>NC_142462.1:15350067-20350067 GCF_049115385.1 Moschus berezovskii
AAGCTTGCTGCTGCTGCTGCTAAGTTGCTTCAGTCGTGTCCGACTCTGTGCGACCCCATAGACGGCAGCCCACCAGGCTCGCCCGTCCCTGGGATTCTCCAGGCAAGAACACTGGAGTGGGTTGCCATTGTTAGTTATTACTTAAATGGATTCAGAGAATAGTCTATTCTTCATCAATCTAAATAAACAAAACAGACTTTTACTTGCTTCTATCACTAACTAGCAAACTGTTTATTCTGTGAAATGCATTAAATATGCTAAAAATAAGTGGTAACTCCATATTTATATTATCATGACTTTGGTTAGAAAAAGGAGCACAACATCCCAATAAGCCTCTGACTGAAAAGCTCTGAAGCAGGGGTGGTCAGATCAAGATGGTGGAATAGAAAACCTCTGAAGTGTTCTAATGGGTATTCACAGTCCCATCCACACTTCATCCTGCCCCCCAAAATGTTCTTTTTTTGAACATTTGAGCAAAATTTGAATAGTTGAAGGTAACTAATTCAAATTTTCAAAATGAACCTCTTGTTTCAGATATTTTACTTCCTTTTAAAATTTGTATCTTTTTCATTTGTATCTAATTAATTTTAAAATAGATAATACAATCACAGTTAAATTTTTTTTTAAGTTGCAAAACGCTATATAGTGAAATGTCTCCCTTCTACTCCTATGCCCAGTTACATAGATTCCCTTCTCCAAAGGCTTTAAAAAACTTTTTATGCATACAAAAGCACCACAACACATTTATGTAAACATAGTTTTCACTTGCCCACATTGTTTTGAGGTATAATGGACATATGACATTACATTAGTTTCAGGTATACAGCAGGATTTAGTATTTGTATATACTGCAAGTATTCTTAACATTCATCAGCATACACAGCACATTTTTTTGTTGTGATGAGGAATTTTAAGATTTATTCTCTCAGCAATTTTCAAATATGCAATACAGCATTATTAACTATGCTCTATACTACATCCCATGACTTATTTTACAGCTCAAAGTTACTATCTTTTGACCCCCTTTACCCATTTTGCCCATCTCCCAACTCCCTGCCTTTGGCAACCACCAGTCTGTTCTCTGGAGCAGGAACTGGCAACCCACTCCAGTATTCTTGCCTGGAGAATTTCATGGACAGAGGAGCCTGGCGGGCTATCGTCCATGGAGTTGCAAAGTGTCGGACACGACTGAGCAGCTAACACAACACACACAGTCTGTTCTTATTTCTATGAGCTTGTTTGTTTTTTTAAGATTCCACCACACACAAATGAGATCATATGGCATTTATCTTTCTCTGACTTACTTCACTTAGCATAATGCCCTCAAGGTCCATCCATATTGTTGCAAATGGCAAGACTTCATTCTTTCTAATGGCCAAATAATAATATTCCATTGTGTGTGTGTATAACCTTTATATTCATGCCTACATACACAGGGATGACTCTCTGAGTACTGGGGCTTGCCTTTGTAAATATCTATCCTGTGCAAAAAGCTGCTCCATACGTAGGAATTCCCGAACAATTCTGTAAGAACATATAACACACACACACACACACTTTCTCTAGCCATCTGTCCACTGATGACACTTCTTTATCTTGGCCACTGTAAGTAGTGTTTCAATGAAAAGGGAGGTGCGTGTATCTTTCTGTGTTAGTGTCTGTTTTCTCCAGGTAACTGCCCGTTTCCACTCAGCTTTACATGAATAACAGCATATTACATATGGTTCAGCACCAAATATATCTTAGAGATCATTCTTCACAAAAATATTCTTCATTCTTTTGTATGGCTGCAAGGTATTTCAATGTAGAAATGTACTACATTTAATATTAACTCCCTATTGGTAACCATTTTGTTTTCAAGCCCCATCCTCTGCTATTATAAATGAAATTGTTCATGTAGCCTAGTACTGTTATTTTAGATATTATATATATAGTGTGACTGGCCAAAAACAGCTGAAAAGATAAAAATCTACCTTAGTTTCCATGTTGAGGAGATGAAGTCCTTTTATATTCACACCTACATACACAGGGATGACTTTATGATTACTGGGGCTTGCCTTTGTAAATATCTGTCCTGTGAAAAAAGCCGCTCCATATGTAGGAACTTCCCAACAATTCTGTAAGAACATGCGCTGTAGGTGATGCATTTCTTTACTGACACCTTCACTTGTACTAAGATTCTAAAAACAAAGTAAAATAAAGAGATGTGAAAGGAAAATGTACCTTTAGCGATCCACATAGGTCAACTAAACAGTTTCTAAAATCAAGGCTAACCCAAAGAATAACATGTGTGACATTATACCAAGGGCATTTTTTCTTCTGAGATCTTCTATTAAAAAAGAAAAATCAAGGTCTAAAAATAATGCTTATTTATTACATTTTAAGTGCATGGATAGTGTATTATTTCATATTTTTAAAAAAAATCTCTAGCACTAGCACAGCACAGTACCAGCATACAGAAGGTAGTTAGTAAAAAAAATTCTATATTGTTAAAAAAAATAAAGTATCTTGCTACTTTTTCTTTCAGATATGTGAACTATAACTTTTTTATTTCAGGAATATAAATTTAACGTACCTATGTTTATAACATTAATAATACTAACAAAATTTCAAGTAGGCTATGTCTTTTTATTTCTATTTAACAGCTTACCTTGTATTCATGAAGTATTCGGTTTGTCCAGTGAGGTGCCTTACTTTTCAATTTGGTAATAGGTACAATAGATTTGAGATTTTCTTCACTGTAAGCAAATATGCCAACATTTAAAAAATAAATTATCTTTAGTAGCTAAAGTAATATAATCATCTAGATATAAATGGTTTTAAATGATTTTTGAGCTGAAAAATACTGTACTTAAAATATCAGAGAACATTTTAAGCAAGAAGTCATGATCCCAACATTGCTCAGTCTAGAGAATGTTTCTTTTTTCAGTAAGCACAAAATATTTTTGAATACTGAAAACTACAATAAACAAACTTTAGATGTGCTGAAACTTCAGTGTTTTCTCACAACATGAAACATGAACTAGTTTTTGGGTGGGATTCTGAAATGCGTCTGCCTTAAAACTTTTTTTTTTTTTACTACTTATCTAATTAAGGTTTTAATGAACTTATTTAAACATACAGTAAAGAAAGACAAGTATAAGGCATATCACACTATATTCAAATATAAGAAAAGTAACCTTGGAGAGGATGTAACTTAAAAGAATGCATCACTATAGGTTTTCTTCTTATTCCATGCCTTATATTATTTAATTCCAAACCAGTGTCTAAAAGTTCTTAATAACATATTTCTAAACTTCCTTGGTAAACTGAATATTGGGCATAGCACAAGACCATGAATTATATTAAATACTTACTTTAGGAAACCTTGCTTGTGTTTCTTACTCTCGTAATTTCCATAAACTATCTGCAACAGTAGACTTGCCAACGTTATCAGTTTAGCATCAGGAGCTGTATAAAAGCCCTTCAATAAATTGTATCTGGCTTCATCAAAGAGAATAAGAATAGCTAGTGGGTCTTCAATCTTAAAGAAGAAAATACAGTATGGTTATTAGGCCACAATTTCCTGTTATAAATGTACAACTTGTCACTAACATGAAAAAGCAAAAGCTATGTAACTGCATATAAATAAGCTGTTCTTGCTTCAGAGCAGAGGTTGACAATTCTTTTCTATTAAAGACCAGACAGTATTATTTTAAGCTTTGTGAGTCATAAAGTCTCTTAATAGAGTGACTCAACTCTTCTAGTTTAGCACAAAAGCAGCTGTAGACAATACATCTACAAATGTCAGAGTTCTACTAAAACTTTTTATACTGATTCTGAAATTTGTGTTTCATGAAATGTTCACATGACATGAAATATTAATTCTTCTGAATTTTTTAACCATTAATAGCTTACAGGATATACAAAAATAGGTAACAGTTCAGATATAGCAATAGGCCAGTTTGCTAACCTCTGATTCAAGTCCAGTAAAATTATCATCAGTTTATGGATATGAGTGTGAGTAATTTTTAGTACAATTTTACTTGAATTCTTTATATTCCTCTAACATCCTTCTATAATTTATGCTTCACACAACATAGTAGTGAACCACAAAGAAGATGAAAGGAAGTAGTCAATTCCCAGAAGGATACATGAAGTTTGAAAAGAGCTTAACAGTTTATACTTGATAAATAACATGAAAGGAGAGCATACTTTTTTTAAGTTTTAAAAACTAAAGTTTCCCTTTATCTGATAAGATTAAAAAAGACTGAAAAATGCTACCCAACAGCATACATTTATACCTGGAATAATATGATCACCAATTACAGGGATTCTAAATAAATACTTGGATATTTCCATATATGATTTAAAATGACCCAAATTTCTTACAGTAAAAAGTTTTGTTGTCTTGCTAACTAAAATAACACTCCACACAATATTTAAAAAATTGAAACAGAATTTCATGGAGGAAAAAAGATAAGGGGATTGCTCTTGATTAAAAGCAGCAAAGAGGTAACGAACACAAATCATGGAGGTTGACTAGCTTCTTCAGTTGAGTGTTTTAAGAGACTGAGAAACTGGGGGGGGAATCTGAATATGGGTCTGACAGATATTACTGTGGAAATATTAATTTTATTATGCTGATAGTGATACTGTAGTATGTATAGTACATCCTTGTTCTTAGAAGATGATGTTAAAATGTTTAAGGATGAAGTGCCATGATGCCTGCAACTCAATTTTAAATGGTTTGTCAAAGAAACGAGAGGAAAGAGTGAGGCAAATATAGTAAAATGTTAACAATTAGTGAATTTAATGAATGGTATATGGTATGAATTTTATTACTTTTTCGACTTTCCTATGGATTTTTAATTTCTGAAACTAAATGCTGGGAAAAAGTGAAAGAAAACATTTTTCTAGTAAAAACTGACTTAGTGAATTTGAAGAATTTGAGGACAGAATAGTTATAATTCCTAATAGTGTATTCAGGGAGTATTAGTCAATAACTGTTCTTTTTAAATGAAAGTAAGCTCTTCTTATCCTAAAAGAATAATCCTAACAACAAAGAAAAAGCAGTTCTTCTGTTTTTCAGATGGTAAAAACAGGAATTTCTCAATTACACAAGGAGTGAAAGAACATAACCACTTTACCAAATCATGATATTCTGATTCACTGTAAGTACTCATTAAACCTTGCTTCTTTTTCACTTGAACCTACTTTACCTAAGTTGTAGTATAAAATGTAATTAATTTAATGTCCAAGTACTATCATTATTATTACTCTTTCTCTACCAGCAAACTTTGAAAATATTATTTAAGTGGAGAAGGAATACAGGCTGAGTATACTTAGATTACTTGCAGATTTCATAGATATATCACATTTAACAAAAGTTGCCACTTTATCTATGTTTCAAGTGTAGAATTTAGTGGCATTAATTACATTCATAATACTGTGAACCATCACCACTATTTTCACGTTTCAACATCCAAACAGAAACTCTGTAACCAGTAAGTCCTCATTCTCTTTGCATCACAAGAGATAATGGTAATTATCTGTGGTAGTCTCTAATATACTTCTGTTTATGAATTTGCCTATTCTAGATATTTATTTAATGTAAGTAAAATCAAACACTGTTTTTCCTTTTGTGTCTGGCTTATTTCACCTAACATGTTTTCAAGGTCCATCCATGTTATGACATGTTTCAGAACCTCATTCCTTTTTATGGATGAATAAGAATCCATTGTATGTATATACTACATTTTCTTTATCCATTGATCTGTTAATGAACACTTAGCTTGTGTCCACCTTTTTGGTTATTATGAATATTGCTGATAATGTTGGAATACAAATATTGAGCTCTTGTTTTCTTTAGGTATGCACCTAGGAGTGGAATTGCTGGATCAAATAGTAATTCTATGTTTAGTGTTTTTAAAAACTATTCAACTATTTTCCACAGAGGCCGCACCATTTTATACTACTATCTACAGCATGCCAAGGTTCTATTTTCTCTATTTCCTCAACCCTCAATATCTTCCTTTATAAATTTTTATTATTACAGCCATCCTAGTAGGTGTGGATTCTTATTGTGTTTTGATTTGCATTTCCTTAATACCTAATGATCTTGAACAACATGTCATGTCCTTGTTAGCCACTTGTGTAACTTTACTGGAGAAATGTGAAGTCCTTTACCCAATTTAATTGAGTTGTCTTTTTGTTGCTGAGTTGCAGGAGTTCCTTTTATATTCTGAATAGTAAACACTCAACATTGAGAAAACTAAGATCATGGCATCCAGTCCCATCACTTCATGGCAAATAGATGGGGAAACGATAGAAATAGTGAGAGACTTTATTTTGGGGGGCTCCAAAATTACTGCAGTTGGTGACTGCAGTTGTGAAATTAAAAGACACTTGTTCCTTGGAAGAAAAGCTATGACCAACCTAGACAGCATATTAAAAAGCAGAGATATTACTTTACCAACAAAGGTCCATCTAGCCAAAGCTATGGTTTTTCCAGTAGTCATGTATGCATGTGAGAGTTAGACTATGAAGAAATCTGAATGCCGAAGAATTGATGCTTTAGAACTGTGGTGCTGGAGAAGACTCTTGAGAGTCCCTTGGACTGCAAGGAGATCCAACCAGTCCATCCTAAAGGAAATCAGTCCTGAATATTCACTGGAAGGACTGAGGTTGAAGCTGAAACTCCCAATACTTTGGCCACCTGATGCAAAGAGCTGACTCATTAGAAAAGACCCTGATGCTGGGAAAGACTGAAGGCGGGAGGAGAAGGGGACAACAGAGGATGAGATGGTTGGATGGCATCACCGACACGATGGACATGAGTTTGAGTAAACTCTGGGAGTTGGTGATGGACAGGGAGGCCTGCGTGCTGCAGTCCATGGGGTTGCAGAGTTGGACATGACTGAGCAACTGAACTGAACCAAACTGAAACACTGATCATATATATGATTTGCAAGTATCTTCTTCTATTATATAGCTTGTCTCTTCTCTTTAATGATAATGTCCTTTGATTTACAAATGCTTTTAATCTTGATGAAGTCCAATTTATCTATTTTTTCTTTTGTTACTCATGTTTTTGGTGTCATATCTAAAGCTCCATGGCCAGATCTAAGGTCATAAAGATTACACATATATTTTGTCCTGAGACTTTTATGGTTTTGGCTTTTATATTTAGGTTATTGAGACACTGAGTTAATTTTCGATGCGGTGTGAGATTGAAGTCCAATCTGATACTTTTGCATGTGAATTTCCAGTTGCCCTAGCATCACCTGTTGAAGAAACTACTCTTTCTTCATTGAATTCACTTGGCATCCTTGCCAAAAAAGTAGTTGGTATGGTATATGGTATATTGTGTTTAGTATTTTCTTGAATAAAAGAATGAGGAAATGCATTGTATACTTTTTCTTCATCAAATTTATGAGACCTCAGGACTTTTCTTTTCCCCAGTTTTCAAAGCTACCGCTCTATTTAGACTATTACCTAGTTTAACTTGTAACATATCCCTTAGGTTTTTTCCTCGTCTGGTCATCCTTCAGATGGCATTATTTCACTTCTAACATTTATAGTAATTCAAATCCAGACATACTTATTTAGGACAGACTTTTTTTTTTAATCATGTAAATTCCATTCTCATTTTTTACTATATGTATAGTTCTCTGTTGAATCTACAAGAATAGCTACATACTGACTACTAGTAATAACTTTTTAATGTCCCCTTTGTAAATATAATCTTCTGTATCTAGAATTTTTTTTTTAGTTCTCTCTATTCTCTTTAGGATGGAGTCTCGATTTCTTTTTATTCTAAGACAATGGAGGTGGAAATGGAAAAACCAACAAAGGACTTTGTAAGTAGACTGACTCAAACTCTCTACCACTTACAATAGGGATGTGAGGATTGAACAGAAAAACAGAAATGAACCCTCCTGTAAAGGAAGAACACAATGTTTGCCTCTAGTGCTTAAAATAGGAACTCAGCAGATTCTGAACATTTAAATGACTATAAAAAAGATTTCTGAGCAAACCTTTTTCTCAACTTCCAAAGGAAGTCTCACATCTCTTCTTAGGAAAAGCTGTGGTGTTTCCCTTTGGGGATCCAAATTAGTCAATTCAGCAAGTATTTCTGGCCAGTCACGAACATGTTGCAATGGTTTATGATAAGGTTTGAGCTGAAGGCCTGAAAAACATCTTTCCCTTAATAAATGATAAGGTAAAAATGAACTAATTACATCAACACATGGAAACTTTTCATTAAATTCTGTACCTAAGTATTGAACACACACAAATTAAAGGTCCAAATTTAAATCAATATTGATTTTAATCAATACCATGCCCAATTTGAGGTTAACTGTTTTTTAAGAATGTAAGAATTATGAGAATAATTCTGGAAATGAATTAAAATTTATCAAATGAATTTAAGATCCTTAATTCTATGATAGCCTATTTAATTATGATAAAATCAGTAAAAATTTGGTGTTTAAAAAAATACAGTTAAATCACTAGAAAACAAATCACAACCACCTCGATGAAATCCCTTATGTATTTGCAATACTTTGAGAGACCAAACCTGTAGTGACATTAGGCTGAGTTTAAATAAAAAGAGTCGAACATGACTGAGCGACTGAACTGAACTGCAATAAAAAGATCTGACAGAAAACCAATATAAAGAAAAAGAATATCTGTATTATTCTGAGAGGAGGTGAGCACTGAAAATAAAGGCAAGTTGGATGCATTTAAACAGCATTCAAATCAAATTTAAACTGCATTTAAACAGCATTCAAATAAAATTTCATTGCCAAAGAAAAAATGTTTTGGTTTTTCCCACTTCAAACATTGTACGGCGCTTCTCTGGTGACTCAGTAGTAAAGAATCCACTTGCCAATGCAGGAGACACGGGTTTGATGGCCCATCTGGGATTATCCCAGATGTTGGGGAGAAACTAGGCCCGTGTGCTACAACCCGAGCCTGTGCTCTAGAGCCCGCATGGCACCACCACTGAGTCCACATGCCCTAGGGCCTGTGCTCCGCAACAGCAGATGCCAGTGTCCTCTTGCTGTACTGCCATCAGAAGCCCTCAAACCACAACTAGAGAACAGGCCCCACCTGGCACAGCTAGAGAAAGGTCCACGCAGCAATGACGAACAGCACGGCCGAAAACAAATAAATAAAATTAGTAACAAACACCCCAACACTGTAAGAATAAAGAGGGGCCAGGAGCAAGCAGAGGCTTATTTGTTTCAGCAGTTTGAACATAAACAATTTATATAAAAGAGAAGAATATTACATCATTTGAATTTAAAAGTCAAAATAACTGATGCTACACTTCAGTTTACCAACTCACTCTCAAAAAGGAAAAATGAGGTTTATACATCAGAATAACAAGTTTCTTACTGAGGTTTTCTGAACAAATCCAAATAGTGAAATATTGCTGTGTTTCTTGAGAGAGACGCATTCCTTCCATTATCTGCTGCACTGTAGTATTATTTCCATGCTTCAGTTCAACAGAACGGTATGATCCATCCATTCTGTATATCCGAACTTTTTCATACTAGGACAAAGAATGATAATAAATTATGCAACCTGGGTAGAAATAGACATCCCAACCCAAAAAAATGCTTTAATTTCAACTTCATCTGCTTTATTATAGATTTCTAATATGGCAAATATCAGAAAAATTACTTTAAGTGAGAATCTTCTGGCAATATTTTATTTTTTCTATTTTTGCCTTGCTGCACAGCTTGCAATCTTTGTGGCCCAATAAGGGATTAAACCTGTGCCCCCTGCACTGGAAGCTTAGAATCCTAACCACTTCTGGCAACATTTAAAAAAAATTTAATTCCATTATTTATATTTTTAAACATGAAATTTCCTCTGAATATTCCATGGTCAAATAAGTTTGAGAAACGAAGGCAAGTGGTTTTTAAAAAAATATTCAATTTCAAAATCTTCTGAGAGGATACTTTCAAGCTATTAATATATAATATAAATACCAAATGGGGGATATAGACTTGGTTAACTAAATCTGGTGTTAGTTAACTACCTCTTGAGTTTAGTGGGCCACAAATTACAACGTAGAAATGTGTACCAGCAATAATTTATCCCAAGAGGAATCTGTAATAAAGGACTTTTTAGCATTTCATGGTGGTAAATTTACAGAAATCCTCAACAAGTACATATTATTTAATGGAAATGTCTGGAAAGGCTCAGACATATGGGTTATATCCTGTTGGTATAAACTCTTATCCTTTATTAGTTGGTATAAATTCTTTCATCTGGTTTGCAAGTTTTCAAACAACTTTTACACTGAAAACAGTTTACTGTCAATATAGCTTTGAGGCATAACAGAGTTTTTTCAAATTGTTACTTCTCTCTCTTAATGCCACTGCTAATTATTTTGTACATAAATAGATGGAAAGGCCAAGCTGAATGAGCAAAATAAAAGACTAGAAACTCTTTTATTTTAACCCATTCACTATTCTTAAGGAGGAAAATGAATCTGAACTAGATAAGTAATTAAATTACTGAATGATGTGTAATATGATTATTTACAAATATAACATATTGCTTAGAATGCCTACGGGCTTCCCTGGTGGCTCAGACGGAAAAGACAGAAATGCAGGAGAACTGGGTTCAATCACTGGGTTGGGAACATGCCCTGGAGAAGGGAATGGCTACGTACTCCAATATTCTTGTCTGGAGAATTCCATGGACAAAGGAGAGCCTGATAGGCTACAGTCCATGGGGTTGCAAAGAGTTGGACATGACTAAACAATGAACACTTTCACTTCATTTAGAAGGCCTAAGTAGAGAGAGATGCTTCAATGAACAGGTTACAATTTGTAATCAGCACATAAAGTATAGAGATTACACTGGGAATTAGATTAATTTTAAGTGATTGGAAGATTTATTTATGCAAACTTTTATTTCGATATGCAAGAATAAATGCCCAAGTGTTAGGAGATGATAGCAAATTTAATACCTATGATGTCTAAACATGAGTAAAAGTAGTAAAGAAGCCATCCATACATTCATCCTTCCATTCTTACCACAGATCCTCAAATTACTTATCAACTTAAATACAATGCTTGGCTCTAAGTAATATTTATGAAGTTAATTCTTACTGGTTTGTTAATGGCTTCCTTCAACAATTTTGCAGCTTCTTCCCAATTATTTTGTTTGTTTTCTTCACAAATATTTAAAGGAGATCTTCCCTGTTGGTCTGTTATGTGCTAGGAATGTGAAGGGAAAATCGCAGGTTAAAGAAAAAAAGCATCACAAATATACAAGTAAGGGAAAATATCAATCAAAATTTCATTAAAAATACTATTGGCAAATGTTAAGTACGTATTAAGCATACTTATTGCATGCTATACTTCAAGTAAACATGAACAGCCAAAGATGAAAGATCCAAAGCACTAATCACTGTGGCTACTGTTTTTCAAAAATTCTGTTTATAGCAACAACAAAGGTCTTGTTAAAGCTATTATTTTTCCCTTTACAAATTTGTTAGTACAAATTCCAAAATATCTTTTTCCTTCTTTAAGATAGTTTTTAGAAAATACACTTTATATAAGGACTTCCCTGATAGTTCATTGGCAAGAAACTCCCTGCAATACAGGAGACACTTTATATAAAATGAAAGGAAACTAAATTTTATGTACATTTGGGCGATGCATGGTGCTGATGGTTGTAAAACAATGTAAATGTACTTAATGCCACTGATCTGTACATCTAAAAATGGTGAAAATGGTAAATTTTATGTGAGGTGTATTCTATTACAATTTAAAAGCAAAGAGTATACATATTACTTATTCTATATAGCAAGTTAAATTTATTTTCGTTTCTCAGCTGACCTCTCAAGTGTACAATTAAACATTTTAAGTGTCATTACTAGTTATTTACTGTTTGGACGTTAAAAAAAGAAAAGCCTGGAAAATAACTTACTCTGTCAATTTCTGGATGATTTAGGAGGATCTGTACTATTTCAGCATGTCCTCCTCCAGCAGCAAAATGAAGAGGAGAACTAAGTTGTCCATTTAAAAGGTTTGGATTGCACTTTCCTTTCTCTAACAATATGCGAGTGGCTTCAACTTTTCCATACCTACAAAAAAATAAAACACCTACAAAAGTCATATGAAGTGTTTGAAAAATCCAAATTTCATACATCTCAAAGAAATCTAAGATTTTTCTATGGCAGAAAACAAGAATGAAGACATTTATGTAAATGTTTTCAGTGTTCACGGAATTCTTATGAAGTACTCTTATGAAGTACTTTTATGATTTAATTCAAATGTTTCTATTTCTGATCAACTGGGAGAAAATATAATCTCAAATACAAGATAGAGCAGAGGATACAGAATCACAATCATACATAATATAATACAAAAATTATAAATTAGGGAGATAAAATTTTTAGTCAAAAATATTTTGAGGAGAAAGTAACTCATAAATTTAATAATGCTTTTTTTATTACAATAGGCCCAAGGCCTAATTTACATGTAGCTGTTGAATGAGGCAATGTGAAAGACACAAAGATATGTTAAGATAAATGGTCTCTGCTCTGGCAAAGGCTTCTAATGTAATCAGAGGAAAACAAACACGTGAGATAAGTTATACCATGCTGTAAAATTTAAGTAACGGTTGAGGGTAACAATCAAAATATATATATTTGTCAAATCATAATAGTATATAATGATGCTTTAGAAAATGTTGGAAAAGGTTGATTTCAGTCTAAGAGAGTCCTGAAAAGTATTCTGATAGAAGAACAATTTGAAAGCTGAAGAGATGCTGAAGAGAAGTAAAATATTTTAGGTAGTAGGAAAAAAAGTAAGCAAAGAGTACAAAGAATGTGAATTTATCATCTGGTTACAAAGACTTATATAAGGCTGCAATCCAATACAATGGTGGAAAGGCAATTCATTTTTTTTGGAAATACATGGGTAAAAAGGGAAAGGAAATTTGCTCTTAGATATGGTGCATTTGAGAGGCAAACAGCACATCTTTAGAACTAAACCAATTTACTGTCAACTCTCTTCCCTTTCACATATGCTCTGGCTTTTCTCTGCCCTGAACCTGCCGCTTGTATCCTACCCCTCTCATTCATGTGACTGCTTTTGTTCTTAGCTATTCTTGAGATGTCTTTTATTCCTCCTCCTGATTTTATTTCAGGTTAAGTTCTGTTATTTCTCTGAAACAGTTTACCAACTACCTCCTATATATTCGCACTATAATTTACCATTTTACTTTGACTTTTTTAATCTCATTATCTACTTTCATCCTTGTATATATACATTTCTGTCAGCCTGGATGTTCCTTAAAAGTTATATCTTTGCATTCTCCATACTGACTCATGAATTAAGAAAATGGGTGACTAAACTGTTCAGCTGGCAACTGAAAACACAGACTTGATACTCAGGAGGAAGGCAAAGGCTTGAGGTATCAGAATATACAAATTCATCCAACTGAGCCTGTTAAAACTGGGAGAATGGATGAAATCTTTCTGAGAAAGATGAGCATCTTAGAACAATGAAATGCATCTTGAAAAACATACTTTCAGGATAGGAAAAGATAATGAGGGGGACAATTCAAGAAGTAATAACAAAAATAACTAAAATAAAAAAACACTGTATGATTAAAAAGTTTTCAAGGTACTTCCTTATATAATTACTTAAAATAATCTTCACAGGCAGAGATATTTCTAATGCACAGATGAAAAAAAGGAAACTTGTACCAGTTAAGTAACTTGCCCAAAGTCTCATGGTTAACCAGTTTAAATCCTATTTTCTGAATCTTAGTGTAACAGTTTCTATACTATTAATATAAAACATGCTTGGGTCACAGGATGAAGACCAGTAAGTCAATAATAATTATTATCTTGCATTTGTATTGACCTTCATTATAGCTCTATTATAGTTGCCCTTTCAACTGCCATTTGCTCTGCAAACAAAGGGGTGGTCAACAGCATTAAATGTAGCAGAGCAGTGAAAGAGATTAAAAACTCAGAAAAGGTTAAGAAGGTTCATGAAGACTGAAAAAGAGAAAGCAATGAATATGGTCCCATTATCACTGAAGTCTGGCTGTGAAAGGAAGGAAAGAAACAGGACAGTGGCTAGAAGAGGCAGCAGGTTCAAATTAAGGTTATTTTTCAAGTAGGGAGAGGATTCATGTATGTTTGAAGACAAGAAAAAAGAAAGTACAGAAAAGCAGGAAGTGCAAAGAAGTGTCTGACTCTTTGTGATCCCATGGACTGTGAGCCCGCTAGACTTCTCTGTCTGGAGTAGGTTGCCATTCCCTTCTTCAGAAGATCTTCCCAACCCAGGGACTGAACCAGGTCTCCTGCAATGCAGGCAGATTCTTTACCAGTCTGAGGCACCAGGAAGTTCCCAGGTTTAGAATAGGGGACCGAACGCTTAACAGGATGAGTGAGACAACGACAATACACAGCTCACTGCAGTGGAGGCCTGAATGAAATCAGATGCAATAATTTGTACGGAGCCAAACCATCAGAGTTCTGAAACACTCTCCAGCAATGATGTGCAGCCTGCAAGTACTATCAGAGAGAGAAGACACTGATTTGAGAGAGGTAAGAAAATATGAGATGTCAGTGAGACATTTACTGAGTGGCTGAGAGGTTACCCATATGGGGAGAAAGCCAAAATAAATAGTTTTGGAAATGGTGATTCTGGTAAAGAAAAGTTTTTAGGCACCTGTCATCAGTATGGTAATTTCTAAAGCTTGGAGAAATCCTAGGGGTGATTTAATTAAGTGATCCTCAAAGACTAATCCAGGAAACCAGGAAGATCGCTGAAAGGTTTTCAGCATGTCCTCTAGGTAGAACATATTTCATAGTAATACTGAGATGTTATTCGCCCTTTTCACTATGATTTTCTCATAAGTGTACAGTGGAGTTTTATAGAAGCTCCCTGACTTGCAAATTGCAACAAATTAAAGGCAGGATCAGATGTGAGTTTTCTACAAGGTTGGACAGTAAAATGATGCAAGAATGTAAAACAATGCTACTTTTCTTATTAACTTTTTTATTTTCGAAAATAAGATATATTTGGAAAACTCTACTATTTATACTAATATGCTATTTTATAATAATTAAATTCTTAATTTCAGTTTTAACTTCTAGTAAAGTATATAACACTAGGCATTACTTTACATAAACCAAGTTTTCTGGGATATTGTAATTTTGAGGAATAAAAGGAGTTTTAACACAGAAGTTTGAGATAATCTAATAAAAATCCCTCACTTTAAGGATGAGAAGACAGAATAAGAGGGATAAAACATTTTGTCTAAGCTTATAAAGACAGACCCCATCCCAGTCTCTTGATGAGAGCTCAGTATTCCCCTTCTAATCCTAGTATTAATTAGTAAGTAGGAGTACATTTCCAAGATAAAGTAATTTATGTTCTTTACTAAATAGTTTAATCACTCTTCATTCAAGTTCACACCAATCAAATGATCTATTTTATTAAAAGTATTGCAGGGTGACCGATATTACTACTACTGCTGCTGCTGCTAAGTCGCTTCAGTCGTGTCCGACTCTGTGCGACCCCACAGATGGAAGCCCACCAGGCTCCCCCATCCCTGGGATTCTCTAGGCAAGAACACTGGAGTGGGTTGTGGGTTGCCATTTCCTTCTCCAATGTGTGAAAGTGAAAAGTGAAAGTGAAGTCGCTCAGTCGTGTCCGACCCTTAGCGACCCCACGGACTGCAGCCTACCAAGCTTCTCCATCCATGGGATTTTCTAGGCAATAGTACTGGAGTGGCTTGCCATTGCCTTCTCCGAATTACTACTACTACTGGTGTATTAAACTTGGTTATTATTTTCAGCTGATAGAAATTTGATTTTATTGAAGGATAAAACTCATACTCAGTGTATTGGAGTAATATCCAAATAAAAATACAACAGACGAAAGAATTTTAGATTCAGACATCAAAATCTTTAAATTTTTATAATACTTTAATAACAGTGCTTATTTTGAGTGCTTATTACTGCCAGGTACCATTCCAAGCATTTATTCACATTTTTTCCTCTAATCTTAAAAAAAGCACTAAAATTAAGCTCATCTTTTAGATAAAGAAACAGATCCTTAGAGACATTAACTAATTTGCTAATTAATATTAGGCCATACTTTAAGGAACTAAAATATTCAGTAGGTAGAAATATAGGTACATTCCAAAGCATATTAAATACTATACCATACTTCTGTTTTTATGTAATATGTAGTTGAAAGTATTACTACTCTCTTAATAGAGAAGGAAATGAGGTCCTGCCACAGAAAGGGCAACAATACAGGCAAATGTAATTTTGGGATTCCTAAGCTAAAATTCTGCACATAAGTTAAATAAGCAAGGTGACAATATACAGCCTTGACGTACTCCTTTTCCTATTTGGAACCAGTCTGTTGTTCCATGTACAGTTCTGACTGTTGCTTCCTGACCTGCTTATTTAACTTATATGCAGAGTACATCATGAGAAATGCTGGGCTGGAGGAAGCACAAGCTGCAATCAAGATTGCTGGGAGAAATATCAATAACCTCAGATATGCAGATGACACCACCCTTATGGCAGAAAGGGAAGAGGAACTCAAAGGCCTCTTGATGAAAGAGGAGAGTGAAAAGGTTGGCTTGAAGCTCAACATTCAGAAAACAAAGATCATGGCTTCTGGTCCCATCACTTCATGGGAAATAGATGGAAAAACAGTGCCAGACTTTACTTTTTGGGCTCCAAAATCACTGCAGATGCTGACTGCAGCCAGGAAATTCAAAGACGCTTACTCCTTGGAAGGAAAGTTATGACCAACCTTGATAGTATATTGAAAAGCAGAGACATTACTTTGCCAACCAAGGTCCGTCTAGTCAAGGCTATGGTTTTTCTCGTGGTCATGTACGGATGTGAGAGTTGGACTGTGAAGAAAGCTGATCTCCGAAGAATTGATGTTTTTGAACTGTGGTGTTGGAGAAGACTCTTGAGAGTCCCTTGGACTGCAAGGAGATCCAACCAGTCCATTCTAAAGGAGATCAATCCTGGGTGTTCATTGGAAGGACTGATGCTAAAGCTGAAACTGCAATACTTTGGCCACCTCATGCGACGAGTTGACTCACTGGAAAAGACTCTGATGCTAGGAAAGGTTGGGGGCGGGAGGAGAAGGGGACGACAGAGAATGAGATGGCTGGATGGCATCACCGACTCTGTGGATATGAGTTTGACTGAACTCCGGGAGTTGGTGATGGACAGGGAGGCCTGGTGTGCTGTGATTCATGGGGTCGCGGAGAGTCAGACACGACTGAGCAACTGAACTGAACTGAACTGAATTGAAGCTAAAATTCACTGGCTCTGTCTTTCTCAATTCGTGATGTTTGAACTATATTGTCTAGTTCTTTTTGTTTAGCGCAAGGAAAACCATGTGATTTCTTCTGGTACTGTTGCTGCTACCAGTATTTACCAGTAGTCTGAAGAAACAATTATAAGTTCAGTGAGAAGATTTAGGGTAACTCTTTTCAAATCTGAGTATAAAAATTCCCTAAAATGGGAAAACATTACGGTTACATTTATAGAATAAAATAACAAATTTTTAAGGAAGCAGAAAAAAATTTAGCATACTTAATAAAGGATATTTTTAAGGAAATAGCATATTGTCAATAGAGAAAAGATATATTTAGCTAATTAATCACAAATATTGAAATTAGAGAAATCAAAAGACTTTCAGTTGGAAATGATCTAATTATTGTATTTTACATATAGATAAATAAACTAAGATGCAGAGAGGAGAAGTAAAGTAACTTGCTCAATGCCATGCAGCTAAAAAGTTGTGGACTTTAACAGGCAATAAACAATGCAGGCACTTCTCAAACTAGCCAGAGAAGCTCACTTTAAACAGTAAGTCAGAAGCAACTCTCCCATAAAATATAAGGTAAAACTAGAGGAAAACATAGGCAGAACACTCTCTGACATAAATCAAAGCAAGATCCTCTATGACACCACCTCCCAAAGTAATGGAAATAAAAGCAAAAATTAACAAAGGGGACCTAATTAACTTAAAAGCTTTTGCACAACGAAAGGAAACTATAAGCAAGGTGAAAAGATAGCCTTCAGAATGGGAGAAAATAATAGCAAATGAAGCAACTGACAAAGAATTAATCTCTAAAATATACAAGCAGCTCATGCAACTCAACACCAGAAAAATAAACGACCCAATCAAAAAATGGGCCAAAGAACTAAACAGACATTTCTCCAAAGAAGACATACAGATGGCTAACAAACACATGAAAAAATGCTCAACATCACTCATTATCAGAGAAATGCAAATCAAAACCACAATGAGGAACCATCTTACACTGGTTAGAATGGCTGCTATCAAAAAGTCTACAAACAAATGCTGGAGAGGGTGTAGAGAAAAGGGAACCCTCTTACACTGTTGGTGGGAATGTAAACTAGTATAGCCACTATGGAGAACAGTGTGGAGATTCCTTAAAAAACTGGAAATAGAACTGCCATACGATCCAGCAATCCCACTGCTGGGCATACACACCGAGGAAACCAGAATTGAAAGAGAAACACATACCCCAATGTTCATCACAGCACTGTTTACAATTAGCTAGGACATGAAAGCAACCTAGATGTCCATTGGCAGATGAATGGATAAGAAAGGTGTGGTACATGTACACAATGGAATATTACTCAGCCATTAAACAGAACACATTTGAGTCAGTTCTATGAGGTGGATGAAACTGGAGCCTATTTACAGAGTGAAGTAAGTTAGAAAGAAAAACACCAATACAGTATAGTAACACATATATATGGAATTTAGAACGATGTTAACGACGACCCTATATGCAAGATAGCAAAAGAGAGACAGATATAAAGAACAGAGTTCTGGACTCTGTGGGAGAAGGCGAGGGTGGGATGATTTGAGAGAATAGCATAGAAACATGTATATTACCATATGTGAAACAGATGACCAGTCCAAGTTTGATGCACAAAGCCAGTGCTCTGTGACAACCCAGGATGAGGTGGAGAGGGAGATGGGAGGGGGGTTCGGGATGGGGGACACATGTACACCCATGGCTGATTCATGTCAATGTCTGGCAAGAACCACCACAATACTGTAAAGTAGTTAGCCTCCAATTAAAATAAATAAAAAATATATAAGGGTAAACAACTTCATTACGTCCTTTCTAGAGGCCAGGCTATAGCAAATGGTTAACTACTGCTAGGAACATAGATTTAAGCACGCAGTGCAGGCTGAGGGGAAGGTATGATCATGTGAGAAGAGCCCAAGAGCAAGCACTCCACAGGCAACTAGTGGAGAGAGCTAACCTCACTCCCGAGAGCTGACCCTTTGCGTCCATAAAACAAACAAAAAAGGCTTTAATTCTAATGAAAACTTTTGGATGGATACTACAAATTTCCAAAGAACTAAAAGACTACTTTTCTAACATGATGCAGGTCAAGTCATATGGTGGTAACACACGTAAACTTTATAATAAGGATAAGCAAACATAATACAAGTCCAGTGCAAAACAATAGACATTGCAAAGGTGAATAAGGGACCAACTGCTGAGCAGTGGAACTGTTAGTCATTAGCTATCCTACTTCATGACCTAAGAAATGCCTGAGAACAGTAACGATACTTCTCAAATGGGGCAGATGCTGTGGCACACACATAGTAATCGAAGATTCCTACAGAGAAAGCTCAGAAGGCAGACAAACATGGTGGAGGAAAAAGTGGCTGGAATAACAGCTTTGAAAGGAAACACTAACATTAATAACTAAAGATTCATTCTTTCTAAAAAGAAAAGAATAAGTAATCTGTTTACCAGCATGCATAATGAATGGGTGCCCAGTGGTCACTATCTAATTGGTTGACTGAAAATCTTTCACTGAGAAGTCGGTTTAATAATTCCGAATCTCCTTCACAGGCACTTCGATGGAGAGGAAAATCGTCTACCCACTGTCGTTCCCTAATCATGAAAAACAAACAAAAACAGCACTGCTGAAATTCAAATTGCTTTGAAACAAATATGACACATCTATAAAAGCTACACATTACTGAACAGCTATAAACCAAATCATTTACACAATGATTAATTACATTGCATACTATTTGCATATATCATTTAAAATAATTTTTTAACATTAGAATATAGGGTTTTAAAAAAGCAAAGTGGAGTAAAACCAGAACAGTACTTGTCTTCGGTGACACTGCTCATGCTCCTCTGCCATTTTTCCTGTTTAGGAATTTGGATTTTTGAGTAGTCTGGAGCTCCTAGACCAAAGTATGGATTTATTACCACTTTATCTACCTAGAAAGGGAAAACAGAACAAAAACTGTTTAAGAGCTTTATGACCTTAAGTATAAAAGCACAGCTAAGTGAGGATGTCATTTCAGTGTTTACAATTACTAATATATGCATGTCTCAGGAAAAATAAATTATATTTTGAAATGAAATATCTTTTGAAATAAGAGCCAAAATTCTTACCCGGTTTGTATACTGAAGATCTGATCCAAACAAAGGGTTGTAAATACAGGTATCTGCTTTCTCTAGGGCTAACATTTTACTCTTTATTTCTAGTGCACTGTAGCCCATGTGTAGTGAGTTTTCTGCATGACCTGACTCAGCAGCATATGCAGGGTTTATAACATTAGTTTTTATCCGCTCAAGAGGAGAAGGTCGGAATAAGGCTGGAATAAAGTGAGACTGTGTGTGACGTTCATCTAGCCACCTGACAAAATAGAAAGAAGAGGCAGTAGAAGTATTTGTTCTAAAGTGAAGATGAAAAAAGTAAACTAATGTCTAACTCTAATACTACATTCAGATTTTTATAATTTTAATTAGTGTTAGTTTTCACTTAATGTAAATAAAAGTTTTATTACTGGATACAGCAAACTATTTTTTTAAAATGCATATAACAAAAAAATGTATATAACACTAAATAATTAAAATCATTTCAAACACATGAAGCACTTTAAAATTTAAACCATTGAGATGTAGGTGACATTAGACCTGCTATTACAAGACAAAGGCATGACAAGCTAAATGACTTGTTCACTAATAAGGGTAAATCAATAATAAATCTTGTTTTATAACAAAGGAATCTTAATTCTTAAGCCAGGGCAATCTTTGTCACTTTCAAAGAATAAAATTAACATGTTGCAAACAAATCAGGACAATCTTATCTTTGGGGTTTAAAATTTTTATATTATACTTCAAAAACTTACCATTTTATAACATATATATTATAAATTTTATTATTTTCATCCATAAAGTATTTCTATCTCAAAAAGCTAATTTCTATTATGAGTATGTATTTGATTTATTAAAAAATATTTTTAATGGCAGTTCTTACTTATCCAAGGCTATTAACATTCTTGCTGTAAGTGTAGCAAAGTGAGTGCTGGATTCACTACAGACTCGCATAATATCTTGTAAGCAGTAAAAAATTGGGCATCCTGGAGTATAAGTATATTTAGTATTATCTGAAAAAGAAAAATGAAGATTTATGCCATCATATAAAAGGCTTACAACTGCGTGTTTTTTATTTAAACGTATACAGTATGTTTAAAAAAAATGATAAGTATAAGTTGTTCTAGACTTGTAATTAGAAGACTTAGATTCAAGGGCTGGCCAGCTCTGTGACCTTGTCCAACTCGGTGAATGCAGGATTTAGAATCTTGTAGGACTACAGAAGGAGAAGGGGACGACAGAGAATGAGATGGCTGGATGGCATCACCGACTCGATGGACATGAGTTTGAGTGAACTCTGGGAGTTGGTGATGGACAGGGAGGCCTAGCGTGGTGTGATTCATGGGTCGCAAAGAGTTGGACACGACTGAGCGACTGAACTGAACTGAGGACTACAGAAATTGTTTCCCCTTTCTCTTGCTCAGCAATGTTGTAAAATTCTGATTAATAAGATTTCCAATATCATGTAAAATGCTGAACTATTTAACCTAAGTATGGCTGGGAAAAAGAAATCTGGAATGGCAGAGCTGGCTAAAATATATGTTAAATACTGCATAGCAACAGTCTGATGAGATGCCCACACTGGGCCATTAATATATCATCAGTATGATTACTACCTTACATGAGGCCAGTACTCTACAGGTTCCAAAGTGATTTTTACATCTAATACCTCACTGGGTTCTTCCAGCACAATGAATCAAGCAGGAGCAGACACCTATCTTATAAAGAGGTGAGGCTTAAAGAAGTGGCTTGCCCATAACAAAAAATTAGTAGACTGCAGGTCTGACTGAAGTTCAATATTTTTTCTATCATTCCAGGATAATTGGATAAATTCCTTGTCAAAGCTCAAATTAAATTTTCACATTAGATCTAAGTTCTTTAAATATTACCATTATTGTTGGGTGGAGTATTTTAAAACTATTACTGATACTTTCTTATCCCAAATACAAGATAGGTTCTGATGATAATCTGTTAAATTTTCCAAAATACATACATTTTTATTTCTATTCTATTGATATAGCACAGTCTGAAAAATCCCTTATTATAACCTGAAAACTTTTTGTTTTTATTATAGATTCCTTCCTCACTTCTTTATTCTACTTTTAAAAACAGCAACAAAAACTTTATGATTAGTCCAGAAGCCTGAATATTACTTGGGAATCAAAATGTCATTAAGTAACAAATTTCTCCATCTTCCATTATATTAAAAACATGATTTTTACATCAGCATTGCAATAGTAACTATGACTGCAAATTCCTAAGTTCCTCCATAGACTTTAGCTTAGCACCGAAGGTACACCAAGATTCACAAGACGAAACAAGGCTTTACCTTTAACAACTGATGGAACAATAAATAATGCCGCTTCTCTGCCCACCTTCTCCCCATCCAGAGGAAATGTCTTCATCAGGACCACTCGTTTTCCTAATCATTTTAAGTCAGTAAAGATAAAAATAACGGGCCTTTTAAAATCTTATAAATTACCTTGAGAATTAGAAAAAATATTTTAAAGGCAGTATTAAGAGGAACTGAAATATAAAAAGTCAATTTTATTTTATGCACTAATAAAAGCTGGTAATTCTGATAATAATGTACATCATTCTGTAGGCAATTAACCAACAGATCCCTGGTTCTAACTCACTAGGAGAGAAGCTCCCCATACATGGAAATCCGCCCCACTAAGAACTGACAGAGCAGCTGAACAGCAGAGCATCCTGCAAGGTGAAGAGGCATGTACGTCTTCATTCAGTTGGGACATAGATGGTTAGAATTTCACTAAAGTCTGAGCTGGCCAAGTAGGGTAGTATATATAAATTACAGAGTTTTAAAGTTTAGTAACCCTTCATTTAATATTCAACCTCCATCCTCAATTTCAGGCTTTATTAAAATCTGATTGGGCTATAAATTATTGTTTTGAATTTTAACCATCATTCTTAGTCTGTTGTTCCTGATTTGGCAGCAAGGGGGCAATAAATAATAACCTATAAGCTTTTCACTCTGAAACCTTTCACTTTCTGACTATCTTTGTCATGATTTTTTATCAACCCTTCCAGCGCCCCCCTCCCCCGCCCAGAAACAGAACCTTGTTCTCGACCCAGGGAGGATGCCATCTGTGGACAAGTAGATACTGCAAGTGTTCAAACAGCTTCATTCATTCACAAAATGCTAGGGTGAATATCTGTGATTATTATGGCCCATTATTATTATAGCCCCCAAACAATTTTCTACAAAATTGACACTTGTACAAAATATAAGTGTTAAATAAAGAAAAACATTCTAACAAATTTCAGAGGTAATACTACTTTTGTCAGGTTTGAGGTCTTGTCCCACTTAATCTTTCCTGCCTTGTAGCTTCCCTAAACCTAGTTCTGATCCAAACTGACTACTTTGCCAATTTTATATGCAACTATGAGATCTATTGGAGAAGGCAATGGCAACCCACTCCAGTACTCTTGCCTGGAAAATCCCATGGGTGGAGGAGCCTGGTAGGCTGTAGTCCATGGGGTCGCGAAGAGTCAGATACGACTGAGCGACTTCATTTTCACTTTTCACTTTCATGCATTGGAGAAGGAAATGGCAGCCCACTCCAGTGTTCTTGCCTGGAGAATCCCAGAGACGGCGGAGCCTGGTGGGCTACCATCTATGGGGTCGCACAGAGTCAGACACGACTGAAGTGACTTAGCAGCAGCAGCATGAGATATATTTCGGGTGGGGGGGGTGTGGTGGAGGGGTCGGAGGAGGAGAAAAGCACCAACTACAAGTTGGGAAATACAGTTCTAGTCCTAAGTCGTCCACAAATGGGAATATGATTTTTCTAGGTGCCTATGTCTGCATTTCCATTTTACAGATGTGAAAATGACTGTATACCAACTCACAGGATCAATTTAAGAATTTCATGGATAAGTAATTGTGGTAGTGCTTTGTAAACTACGTATAGTGTTGCACAAAAAGGCAAAACTACTGCAGTTATAAAGTCATTTGTAATTTTCATGTGATGCTTATGTAAGAAATAATATTCTCTATAAAAATATTTCACACTTTTAGAAAAACTCAATTGAATAGGATAGTCAGGTATAGTATGATTCATTATTTTAACTAGTTAAGTAAAAACTTCTTTATTTTCATTTCTCTTATTAAAAGCTGCCTGAAAATTTATTAGCACATTCTACTGTCTAAGTATACAAGACATAATTGTGCTAGACATATTTCAGGGTGCCTATCCACTCCGAATTTCTAAGAAAAACTACCCAGTTCTCTGTGCCAGGGGACATTTTTGTTCACACTGATATCACGTATATCCCCTTTCTTGGTGAATGAACCAAGTGTTAGAGTTTGGCTAATTCACAGCAAATTATGACTTGTCTATCTCAGCTCAATTACGTGATTTGGGCTCAGACTTTGTCTCAGTAATTTGATCTCAGAATAGATCCTGATAATGAAAACAATTTAGTAATAGTAATACAAATTACTAAGAGAAATCTAAGACAGGTAGAAAAAGCTGACAAATTTGTGGCATCCAAAGGAGGCTTTAACGTGCCTGATCACCCACAGGGATAGTCCTCTTTTTCAGCTAAGACCATTTCTAGATCACTTTATTTAAAAAGTCAATCTGATAATCAGGGAAAGGGGATTCTCTTTGTGGGACTCAGAATGTGTATCAAAGGTCTGTAACTTCATGCAGGAACTTCTCATAATGGTCAGAGCTGCAATGGTTACAATGGTCAGAGCTGCAAAAACTTTTCAGGCCCTATTGAGAAGGTTACCTGTTGGGGAGGTAAAATATGGTAAATGGTACCTTCAGAAGTCATGAAACAGGCTTAGTTCAGCTATCTCTAGAGAACAAGTATCCCAAATAACCAACAAATCAAATGACATGATTCAGCCTTATCTCTGAAACAAAAATAGTCTACTAAGTTGTCTGACTGAAATTAGCTTTACCTTTTTAATTATAATGCCTGAATTCTGGACAGAGATATATAATTTCTAGAACTTCTAACTGCTATCTGCTTCTTGTGAGGCACAGTCTGATAAAATTGATCACTGATATTTAATCAGTTTCATAAGCTATAGATTATCTTATATTATAAATGGGGCCTGAATCTTTCAGAGTAAATATTTCTACAGTTCAGTCTGGCTCTTTGAAAATGATTTTCTTCTTGTGACCAAATGGGAAGAAAACCTCTGCTACCTGGTAATTTATATGACTTGCTCTAATACACAGAATCTTAACTGTTACTTAGTTATGGAGAGAGGTTTATAGTTTTCTGTATCCTGGAGTAGAGAAATAAAAATAGTAGCTCAAAGATACTTATCTAGGGAAATATACTACTAACAAAAATAACTTGTGCTTTCTTTTTAGTTTTCAAGCCACTTTGGCTTCCTTTCTTGAACGAATCATTAACACAATTGAAATATTTTTCTAGAACAGCCATATGATCCAGCAATCCCACTCCTGGGCATATATGTGGAGAAAGCCATAATTCAAACAGATATATGCTTCCTAATGTTCAGTGCAGCACCATTTACAATAGCCAAGACATGGAAGCAACCTTAAAATCCATCAGCAGACGAATGAGTAAAGATGTGGTACACACACACAATGGAATATTACTCAGCCATAAAAAGCAACAAAACTGTGCCAATTGCAGAGATATGGATGGACTGATGCTAAAGCTGAAACTCCAATACTTTGGCCACCTCATGCGAAGAGTTGACTCACTGGAAAAGACTCTGATGCTGGGAGGGATTGGGGGCAGGAGGAGAAGGGGACGACAGAGAATGAGATGGCTGGGTGGCATCACCGACTTGATGGACATGAGTTTGAGTGAACTCCGGGAGTTGGGTGATGGACAGGGAGGCCTGGCGTGCTGTGATTCATGGGTACGCAAAGAGTCGGACACGACTGAGCGACTGAACTGAGAGATGGTCACACACAGTGAAGTAAGTCAGAGAGAGAAAAATATTATATATTAAGGTATATATGTAAGATCTAGAAAAATGTCAGATGAACTTCTTTGCAAAGCAGAAATAGAGACAGAGATAGGGAACAAACGTATGGATACAAAGGGAAGAAGGGGAGGGTGGGATGGATTGAGACACTGGGATTGGCATATATACACAATACTATGTATAAAACAGGTAATTAATGAAGACCAACTGTATAGCACAGGGAACTCTACTCAGTGCTCTGAAGTGACCTAATTGGGAAGGAAATAAAAAAAAGGGGATTTATGTATACATGTAGCTAATTTCGGAGAAGGCAATAGCAAGCCACTCCAGTACTCTTGCCTAGAAAATCCCATGGATGGAGGAGCATGGTAGGCTGCAGTCCATGGGATCACTATAAGTCGGACATGACTGAACGACTTCACTTTCACTTTTCACTTTCACACATTGGAGAAGGAAATGGCAACCCACTCCAGTGTTCTCGCCTGGAGAATCCCAGGGACAGGGGAGCCTGGTGGGCTGCAGTCTATGGGGTCACACAGAGTCTGACACGACTGAAGTCACTTAGCAGCAAGAGGAGCATAGCTAATTTACTTCGCTGTACAGCAGAAACTAACACAACACTGCAAAGCAACTATACTCCATTTATTAAAAAAAAGAAACTGCAAAAATATTTTTCAATTTTATTTTTTACTTAAAATTATTCAAATATTTTAAAAATATTTTTTTAATTTAAAAAGCATTATAGTCAAGGAACTTCTTGAAGGGAGTTTGGTTCCACCTTAAAAAAAACCCCAGAAATTTATGAATCTTTTTCAAGTTTTTCAATGAAAAGGAACATAAACTGACTTTAATATATATATATTTTAAAATGTCTTCCTTCACAAGCATTTAAAACCAATTGTGTTAAAGAGAAAAGTTTCTTACCTCTGATACCCTGGTTTGCAGGAGAAATTGGTTTGGTGGTTTCTACTACATAATCCAATATGCCTTGTGTTATTTCACTGTTACCTTGCAGTTTAGTTTCCAACAAAACCTTCTTTCTCTTTTTTTTCTGTCCTTCAATGGGAACTTCATGCAACAAAATCTTGGATGAGAAAAACAACATTAAAAGAATGTTTAAAACAAAATTTACTTGCCCTAGAATATAGCCAGCAATCTTTCTTAACCTTAAGCCTAGCTGCATATTAGAATAACATGAACCCTTTCAGAACAGTATCAATGTGCAGCTTCATCTCAGACCTAGTAAATCGAAATGTCAGGGGAGTAATGTCATGGTACTGGAAGTTTTAAAACTTCCCCAGGTGATTTAAAGTGTAGCCAGGACTGAAACCAGTAATCCACAGCACTGCTGAATGGCAGCCACCTCAGAATCCTTGAAATATCCTTTAATAGGTTTCAGATAACTAACCTTGAAAAGGCAATTAAAGCAGAATACCCAGAGATGCAGGTTCAGTCCCTGAGTCGGGAAGATCCCTCGGAGAAGAGAATGCCAAACCCATCCAGTATTCTTTCCTGGGATATCCCATGGACAGAGAAGCCTGGTAGTCTCCAGCCCATGGGGTTGCCAGCCCATGGGGTCACAAAGAGTTGGACAGGACTGAGCATCTATGCACGCGTGCAGAGAAGTTAGTTGAAATTAGGTTAGACTAGAAGTATTTTATGATGCTTGAATCTGCTGCATAGTAAAGATAATATCTTCTTTGGGCTTTTCTTTTTTTGAGCCTCAGTCATGTTTACTAATACTAATAATATATTTAAGACTTGAGAGAAGTAACTTAAATTGCCTAAAACAATTAAAGGTAAAGATATTTTTAAATGAACTGTTAAAAATAGAGTTTTGAAAAATAAACATGAACAAAATTTAGACTGGAATTTTGCAAATTTTTTTGCAAGCCATTCCAGAAACTCTAGTAAAAACCAAACTCTTATAAATTATATGTGCAAAACTCAAATAAGTAACTTTTACTATCTAAGAATTTATCCATATCAATGAATAGAAAAAATGGTCAAAATACATGCAGCAGGAAGACAAAAGACATGGTGATGGGAAGAGCTCTACAATCGTAAATTTTAGCTTGTCAATATCTAGGTTATCAATAAGAATTTACAGGCTATGGTAAGACTTTATATGTGAATGAAAATGGTAATGGAGAATGACATTCAGTGGTAGAAAATCCAATGTTAGTCAATTGTGCTCACTTCATATGACTTAGCTCTGTATTCCCGAGAATTGAGACTGGCAGCATTCTTCGGCCGAATAACAGCAACGTACGCATCCTCTATGTTTTCTGGATTTCCCATTGCTTTATAAAAACAAAGAAATCCCTTGAAAGATTAAAGGAGACATAATCATGATGAGAACAATTAATAAAATGTTAGTTTTTCTGTCTTAGAATATATGTACTATATAAAAAGCACGTCAGAGATGACTGATCATCTCTCATCACTAGTAAACCTCTACGCATAATTTAAGATACCTTTTAGTCTTTGTTTCCTTTTCTATTAAAAGTAGATTTTTGTTTTTTTAAAATGGGGATATATACTTTTATAGGTCTTAACAGATTCTTAATTAAGAATCTGACTTTTGGACCTGTAAAAAAGGTGATACAATTATAAAATGTCTTATAAATACTAAGTAAAAATGCCTTGAAATAGTGATTCAGAATAGTATCAATAAATTCCAAAAGCGAATCTCATATTGTTAAGTTTGGAAGCTAGAAATAGGTAGCTGCCATTGACATTCTTTCCAGAATCTTTAAAAATAACTGATATTTGGATGAACTAAAGGATAGTTTATGACCAATCTAGATAGCATATTGAAAACCAGAGACATTACTTTGCCAACGAAGGTCCGTCTAGTCAAGGCTATGGTTTTTCCTGTGGTCATGTATGGATATGAGAGTTGGACTGTGAAGAAAGCTGAGCGCCGAAGAATTGATGCTTTTGAACTGTGGTGTTGGAGAAGACTCTTGAGAGTCCCTTGGACTGCAAGGAGATCCAACCAGTCCATTCTAAAGGAGACCAGTCCTGGGTGTTCATTGGAAGGACTGATGCTGAAGCTGAAATTCCAATACTTTGGCCACCTCACGCGAAGAACTGACTCACTGGAAAAGACCCTGATGCTGGGAGGGATTGGGGGCAGGAGGAGAAGGGGATGACAGAGAATGAGATGGCTGGATGGCATCACCGACTCAATGTACATGAGTCTGGGTGAACTCCAGGAGTTGGTGATGGACAGGGAGGCCTGGCGTGTTGCAATTCATGGGGTCGCAAAGAGTCGGACACGACTGAGTGACTAAACTGAACTGAAATGAAAGGATAGTTTATAATTTTCATTGGAAATGCCTATCACAGACACAAAAACATTGCATCAGTTGATAAAAGTTTTCTGATATTGACTTACAAATGTTCTTCACTTCCATTATCAATTCCTTAGATAATTAAAAAATTTGCTCCCAAATACATATATACACACATATATACATTTTTTTCCCCAGACTAATTTTAAATCTCCACTGAGCAATTTTCAACAAGTAACTGAAACTCAAGCACTTTCTTAATTGTTTAATAGTCCCATCTCAAGTGCTATTAAAAAATTTTTTTTTCACGGCTGGACTAATTTTTCTTTTTCATGGGCTTCCCTGGTGACTCAGATGGTAAAGAATCCACTTGCAATGTGGGAAACCTGGGTTCATTCCCTGAGTTGGGAATATCCCATGGAGGAGGGCACGGCAATCCACTCCAGTATTCTTGCCTGGAGAATACCCATGGTGGGCAACAGTTCATGGGGATGCAAAGAGTCAGACACGACTGAGCGACTAAACACAGCACACACAGACTAAAATACATTTCTTTGTACTGAATATATTATATATATATTTTTAAATTTCCCTCTCATTTATATGACAGTAAATTTCGAGAAGAATATCAAGCAAGAAGTTGTTTTCCTGGCCATGGTAAGATGAACCTTCTTCAGTTTTTTAAAAAGTCTATTAGGTATTAAAATGATCTGTTTATATTTAATAATTTCCTTATTGCTCCAACACTCAGAATAAAAGAGCTCATTTTCAAGAAAGGTTTTGAATGTCATCTGAGAGGAGATAGAGGACTTTGTTTTCTCAACTGCAAAATAAAGTCATTTGGAAATGTTTAATTCACTTCTTTACATAATAACAAAAATCTTTAATTTACTCCCTTCCACTGCCTTAAAACTAGAAAATTTCCCTAAAAAGAATGCTTTTAAAATCAGTAACTTTTGACATTGTAAGTAAACACTAGCTAAAATTTTTTTAAAAATTAAAATTATTGTACAAACCTTTAAATTATTTTAATTTATAAATTATTTAAGTAAAATAAAACTTTAAATTATAAGATTTATTTACAAATTATAAAAATTTTTAGGTTATAAAAATTTTTACTAATTTAGATCCAGACAAACTATAGATAACAGAAAACTACAATAAAACATTAGGTTTGAGACATTTCATTTTGTGAAAAGTTTTGAAGACATGCATTCTCACTCTATACTTGGATTTTTTTCAGTTCAGTTTTTTCATAAGACCATCTTAAAACCCACCTCATGCAACAGAACTTCCAATTAGTGAAAAAGATGAGACTTTTTTCTTCTCAGAATTTCAATTTAACACTTACTTTTCACCTCAGATTAATAACGTCTTTAAAATATAAAACCTAGTAAGTTTTGAAATGTATGCCTGCCCCTTTGAATACTGACAGTCCCCAAAACAAAGACACTGTATTATGAATACACTGTATAACATATATGGCACGATTACAAAAACCCTTTTTCTACTAAGCATCTAAAATGAGAAATCAAGTAATTCTTAGTTTTCTAAATATACTTTAAAGCAAATTAATTAAACTGTTGGCCACTTCATGTTAAAAAAAAAAATCTATTGGCAAAGCACTTTATTTCCTAATACTCATCTAGAATATTTGGTATTGCACAGTACACTGAATTTTTAAAAGATAAACAAATGTGATACAATAAAAAAATGAATATTTGAAATATACATACTTCCAGTGACATGAAAGAAAACAAAGGCTTAAGTTAGGAAAAGAACAAAGGCTACTAATATATGAAGACAAAACTGCTAAGGCAGAATCACATGCAAAAGGACTGAAAGAGACTAACTTGAGCTAAAAATAACAGAAAACAGTATACCCAGAGTTCTTAATGTGTTTAGACTGAATTTTAGATAAGTGTTCAAGTGACTAAGAATAGAAAGAATGTGGCATTTTGTTCACGAATCATTCTATTCTGGAAAATGCTTAGGCGTAAATGATAATATGTTGCCTGACTAATGATGCCTTACAAATAAGCGAAGAGGTTCTCCCTTGGCCGTGACAGCACCAGACATCATTTGAAAACATATACGGGCATTTCTTGTCACTATGACCGGGTGAGAAATGCGGTGAACAGATGCCATTAAGTCCTCATGGGGCAGGTCCTGCTGAACAAACTGCCAATAATGTTGTTAATAAGAAACGTTTACTATATAGAGTTGCTGCTGCTGCTAAGTCACTTCAGTCGTGTCCGACTCTGTGTGACCCCATAGACGGACGCCCACCAGGCTCCCCCATTCCTGGGATTCTCCAGGCAAGAACACTGGAGTGGGTTGCCATTTCCTTCTCCAATGTGTGAAAGTGAAGTCGCTCAGTCGTGTCCGACCCTTAGCGACCCCACGGACTGCAGCCTACCAGGCTCCTCCATCCATGGGATTTTCTAGGCAAGAGTACTGGAGTGGCTTGCCATTGCCTTCTCCGTACTATACAGAGTACAGATGGACAAATTCAATGAAATTAATTTTTTAATTCAGGCCATGCCACAAGACTTGCAGTTAGTTCCCTGACCAGGGATTGAAATTGGGACCTAGGCAATGAATGCACAGTCTAAATTAACCACTGGATTGCCACGGAATCCCCCAGATGGACAAATTTTCGAAGTATTTTTACAGTGCAGAAAAAGAGCAGATTCAGTACATGAATATAGGTTTTGTAAATTTAGTTACCAGAAGTCAAAACTGACAAGATGATTTGTGTGTGCAGCTGCTCAGTCCTGTCGGACTCTTTGAGACCCCATGGATTGTAGCCTGCCAGGCTCTACTGTCCATGGGCTTCTCAGGCAAGAATACTGGAGTGGGTTGCCATTTCCTACTCCAGACAAGATGATTCACCAATTTGCAAAGTACATGCTAATATAAATTAGCAACAATGATCAGAAAGTGTACTTCATGAATTAAAAACAAAAAAATGGAGCATTATCTTAGGGCTCTGTAGGATGTTCTGATTCCCTCTCCTCCATCCTTAAGCAATGTTTCTCAACTTTTTAAAATAATATGAATAAAAAATAAATAAATAAAATAATATGAATAATTACCACCACTTACAATGATTATTACATTCTAGATACTGTGCTAAGGGCTATACATGCATTAACTCATTTTATTCTTCCCCAAACCTGATGATGAAGGTATTATTGTTACCTCCATTTTACAGAAGAAAAAAACTGAGGCAGAGTACCTAAGTTACTAGCCACTTCTCCACTCTCATTAAACAATTTAATATTTTAAAGTATTATAGCACTAGAGACAAGAGATGGCAATTAAATATCAGTAAGAATTTCCCTCCAAGGATAGGCTGACCATTAAAAATTTCATCCTTTCGCCACTCAAATTGGCTTACAGTAATAAAAAGAGAGGAAATAATAATAGAATAGAAAACAGTCATTGGTGATATTTCTACTTTGCTCTGTTCCTGTCCTTTCAAACAGTTCTACCAAACATTAGGTAATATCAAAGAGCATCATTGGTAATTTTCAAGTACTTTCTTTCTGTTAAGTCACATTCTATTCTGAAAGATATTTAATAATCTTCAAATAACTTTTGAGGGCAATTATACTAAATCTGACTAACAGAGAGGGAACTAATGAATTCCTACAGTGAACATCAGGTATATTTAAGGAGGTTATTTGGGGGAGCATGATTTCATCCGTAGTATATCCAAATATACTTTATATCAAGTACTACTGTGGTTCCACAACCCAGTTCGAAGAGAAAAATAACCAATACACTAACATGGGATTAAGTCGAAAAGACCATAAAATACTTGATCTTCTATTGTTATGAAAACATTTTCGAGCTTTTGACATTTTCCCCAAAATAAATAAGGACACCAAAACAGTTAAAAGACGTGACGCTGAAGGAAGCACTGGCAAGCAAACTGAAGTTAAAAAACCACTCCATGAGTGAGATGGGAATGGAAGTGAAATCCGGAGTCAGGTTAGCTAGATGAAAATTTTCTGGTGAAGCTAAAAAAAAGCACGGAGAAACAAGCAAAGAAAGACAGCCAAAAGTCTTAAAATATGCACAGAAGGACAGAGAAGAGGGGCGAGCTGCTGTCAGTCGCTTTTCCTGAAGTGACAAAAATAAACACTTCCTAGAAGGTTTTTCCTCGGCCACCACCACCCATCAGCGTCCACTACCAGAAAAGGGCGGGCACGCCTCTTTGCACAAAGAGATGCCACCCAGAAAGTGACTTTGGCTTCTCTGTAACTACTTGTGAGAAATGAAGTCCTTGCCTGGATCTAGACAGTTCGGCCTCCTCCCTCTCCGTGTCTCTCGCTGGAGTCTGGCTCGTCGTCTTCCTCGTCTCACCCGTGCTGAGGGCCGAGCGCCTCCCGGGCCGCTACATTCAGCTCGGTGGGTGGGACAGTCACCTGGGGGCGGGGGCCCTTCACAGCTTTCTCATGCCGCCTTCCCTTCGCTTTCCCGGCGGCCAGGCCCAACTTCCTGTGAAAGGAAAACACTCGGTCGCCAGCTGAAGCCGCCCGGCGTGTACGGCCGCGACCCACACCCGGCAACTCGACAGAGCCGGTCTCTGGGATCGGAGAGCCTCCTGTCGACCGGCTCTTTATTGGCCTCTGCTCGCCGCTGAGCTCTGCGCCATACACACTTCAGCTGCTCTCTAGACTAGGGGACGCCAGGTCTTCACAGGCCTTAGCGTTCCATCCCGCGGCTACCGGGGCGAGGAAATCGCTTCCGGGTTCACACCCCTGGCAGCCCCGCGGTTGGCGGGGAAGCGCTTCCGGGGCGGCGGCTGAGGCGCTACCGTTCCTGCCGCTTCTCGTTGGGGCTGCCGGCCGTCTGGGGCTGGCCGCGAGCGGCTCGGGGACGGGGTGGTGGCGGCTGCGGGCGCGCCAGCGGCTCAGCCGGAGGCGGGGGAGGGGAGGAGGGCGGCCCGGGCTGCGCGCGCGCGCGCTCCAGGCTGGAGCCTGAGGCAGACTTGACCGCGAGGCGGAGGCGAGAGCCGCCGCCCCCTCCTCCCCTTCCCCGAGTGAGGCGGCGCGGCGGCCGGACAGGGATGGGGGGCGCCCGCCCAGTCTGAGCCTCGCCGCGGGCGCCGCCGGCTCTCGCCGCGTCCCCGCGGGCCTGCGGTGCGCACTCTCGGCCCCAGCAGCCTCTGCCAGGCGGGCGCGTCCGGGCCGGCGGGGAGGGGGCGTCCCCCGGTGGGTGGGGCGCGGAGAGTGCCTGAGGCCACCGGCTCGGCGGGGAGACGGGGCGCCGCGGCGGTGGCGGAGCTGCGGAGCTGCAGGGTCCCCCCCGACCCTTCCCCTCGGCCCGGGAAGTCACCGTAAGTCTCAGCCTCGCCGCGCGGGTCTTTTTGAGGCGCTTTCTCCCCATTTTGAGCTCCGAGTTCAGCGCTGCCTAGTTCACGCCCTCCCGGGACTCTTACAGATGCCGTCTCCCTTCTCTTCTGAAGGATTGCCTGTTCCCTTCTCTGAACAGGCAACATCCTCTGTCTGCCTCTTGGGAGCTTTTCTGTCACGAATTTGCAAGCCTCGCTGTCTCCGTGGCGCGTCCCAGCCTCATCTGGATGCGCCTCCTTGTCCCTCCGTCCTCAAAGGATCTGTGCCCTCCCTCTTGTTCTGTGTGTATCCCGGACCTCACAGCCTCCCCCGCCCGTCCTCTGAGACGTGGAAAGCCACGGGCTCGTCCGTTCTGGAGAGCTCGAGAGTCTGGAGCGGGTGGATGGATGAAAGCGTTCTGGAGGGCTGTGATGGGTGGGGATGAGAGCTCCAGTGAACCTTTATTTTTGCAGCTTCTGCCACCACACAAAAACGGGCCGCTCCCCTGGACTTCCATTCCTCTCCTGTGTATATAAGCTGTTTTCTGTATGTGACTGTTTGAGTCGCAGGAAATTGGAATTAGAGCTGTAATTAAGCATCTCCCGAGGAGGTTTGGAGAATTAGTCTCTCGAGCTCTATTCACACGAAGTGGCATATTGAACAATCTTGTATTGCAATGAAGACCCATTCCAGGGGAGATTTACTAGTAGGTCTGAGAAATCAGTATGAAAAACAGAAGTCTCATATTTTCAAATGTGTTTTGGTTACCTTTTGATAATTTTAGTGTTTTGGATTTACATTTAATTCTTAAAGTGTGTGTGTTGTGAAAACCTTTGTACTGGAAGGTTTTGCTTTCTTAGTAAAGGAAAAAAATAGCTAAAGTGATTTTTGATCATGTCATATTTGTCAAGATATTATTTGAAATCCTTAATTCTATAGAGATCTTTTTGAATTTGGTTTGGCTCAGCCACCTACAGATGTTACACACCATTGTGCCTGTCACCTTCCTGTTTCTTAGTTTAAAGAAAAAAAAGAATTAACCGTAAATACCGTCAACGTGTATTTCCAGATTTTGAACTAAGCATCTTTTTCCTCGTTAAAATTTGGTTTGCTCTTTTTAAATTGCCACTGCAGAACTTTCCAGAAATTAGCCTTAAGAATAACTGTAACGCTGCCAGTGTCTGGACAGTAGTTCTTAGGTGACTTCATGTAGTTTGTACTTTTCAAGGCGTTGTAGAAAGCAAAAGATAATTTAAGAATGATTTTCCTCTGTGTATTGCAGGCTCTCTGTTACTATTCTTTAAATTATTCTTTAATGTAGACTGGTAGCTTTGTTATTTTTTTTTTTCTGAAAACACTGTCATTTTGCTCAGAAAAGTAAATGTATTTAACAGTGATTTTTTTTATTTTCAAAACCTCCTAGCAGTTTATTTGAGGCTGTTATTTGATTTGTAACTGCACACTGTTCACAGATTTTAGTTTGAAGTAGGCTTAAGAGATGTAGCTCCTGCTGTCTCTCTGGAAATGTACTTTCCTGGCATGTTTCTGAAGCCAAGCACCGCACAGAGTCGAATGTATTATTAAGGGTGTGGTTTTTACTTTTAGTAAAATGGGAAATAACGTGAAGAAAATCTTTTTTTAAAAAGTCTATTGACCTCTATTACCTCTGGACTTAGAGTGGAGAAGATAGGGCTATATTTTCACATTATGCTTTTTCCCTTGTCCGTTGCACTGCGAATTTTGAGTTTTCAATATGAAAGTGTTCCCGAACTATGCTGCCTGTGCCATAAGTGTGGGCTGTAACAGGTGGCTGCTGAGACATGGGAGAGAAATTTTGTTTGCTACTCTTTTATACTCCTATAGGAGCACTACCCACTTTTGAGAGAGTTGGGGTTTTTTTGTTTCCTTCTCTGGGGTATGCATTTGAACTTGTGAAAGTGAAATATGTGTATTTACAACTTGTAGGTAAAAGCTTAAACTGATTTTCATATATAAATATATGGAAGAACCGTGACTTAAGTTTATCTGATTCTCCTTCAATGGAAGTTAGGAAAGATTCCTCAGTGTTTTGGGTACTTTTTCTCATTTGGGGATGCACAGTTAATTAGATGAAATTTTAAAATATTTCTAATATTGAACTTTATGTATGACACATTTGCCAAAACAGATTTGAGCAACCCACTCCAGTGTTCTTGCCTGGAGAATCCCAGGGACGACGGAGCCTGGTCGGCTGCCATCTATGGGGTCGCACAGAGTCGGACACGACTGAAGCGACTTAGCAGCAGCAGCAGTCATTATTAAAAAGACCAATCTGAGAGGAGTTTTTGTGCATGGTCTTAAAATGCTTAGGTATTTTGTTTTCTTTCTCAAAGAGTGATTTACTCAGAGAATAGTATTGGTAATTTGGGGATTCTTTATTTTTCAGACAACCTCAGATTACCTTTTTTTTTCAGATAACCAACCTTCATATTCAGTTCATTTCAGTAACCATTATTGAATGCCTACTCTGTGTACCGGGCTCTGTGTTAGATTCTGGGACTCCAAGGATAAGTAAATTAAGATTCCTTTCCTTATTGAATTTGCCATTCTGTATATTTGACTGTGATTTTATCCATATTCCTTTACAGACATTTCTAATATGTTTTTAAGTCACTTGACCATATTTCAGGATTGTTTGACTTCCTTTCTATGAGAATTAACACAGTAAAGGCCATTTATTGATTGTTTAATTCACACTGACCACCATGTATTTAGTTATTACATTATTTCATTTGATTCTTACTTTCCTAAGTATTTTATCTTCATTTAAAAACCACACAGATTCTGATTTATAGTAATGCTGAATATTGTTTTATTTGTTATATGCTAGAAAAGATTTGACATTAAGATTTCCCATTAAAGGAAAAGACTTGTAATATAGTTGAAAGTGAAAGTCGCTCAGTGATGTCTGACTCTTTGCGACCCCATGGGCTATACAGTCCATGGAATCCTCCAGGCCAGAATACTGGAGTGGGTTGCTTTTCTCTTCTCCAGGGGATCTTCCCAACCCAGGGATCGAACCCAGGTCTCCTGCATTGCAGGCAGATTCTTTACCAGCTGAGCCACAAGGGAAGTCCTTGTTATATAGTTATGTATAAACTTGTTATGTAGTTATAACTGTTTAATTTTTTTTTCCTGTAGGTAAAACAATTTTTAAAATTGAAGTTGATTTACAATGTTGTGTTAATTACTAGTGTATAACAATGTGATTCAGTTATAGATATATATACATTCTTTTAAAAAATACTCTTTTCCATTGTGGTTTATCATAGAATATTGAATATAGTTCTCTGTGAACTATATTCTCAGAGAAGTATACAGTTCTCTGTGTATAGTGGGATATTGCTGTTTACCTGTTATGTAGATAAAAACTTACACATCTGCTAACCCCAGCCTCCTGCTGCATTCCTCTGCCAGTCCCCTCCCTGTGACAACCACCAGTCTCTTCTGTTTGTCTGTGTTTCTGTTTCATAGATAGGTTCATTTGTGTCATATTTTGGATTCCACATGTGAGTGATATCGTGTGGTATTTGTCTTTCTCTTTCTTATTTACTTCACTTAGTATGATAATCTCTAGTTGCATCCATATTGCTGCAAATGGAATTTTTCATTCTTTTTTATATAGCTGAGTAGCATTTCATTGTATATATGTATCACATCTTTATTCATCGATCAGTGAACATTTAGGTTGCTTCTGTGTCTTGGCTATTATAAATAGTGCTGCTTTGAACACGGGGGTGTGCATGTATCTTTTTGAATTATAGATTTGTCCAGATATATGCCCAAGAGTGGGATTGCTGGATCCATATGGTAATTCTGTTTTTAGTTTTCTGAGGAACCTACGTACATTTTCCACAGTGGCTGCAACAACTTAACATTCCCACCAGTAGTGTAGGGGGGTTCCCTTTTCTCCACACCTTCTATAGCATTTGTTATTTGTAGACTTTTTAGTGATGGCCATTCTTATTGGTGTGAGGTGGTAACTCATTGTAGTTTTTATTTCTATTTCTCTAATAACTAGAGGTGTTGAGCATCTTTTTGTGTGCCTATTGACCGTCTGTATTTCTTCTTTGGAGAAATGTCTGTTTAGATCTTCTGCCCAGTTTTGGATTGGGCTGTTTTGTTTTTGACTTGTAAGAGCTGTTTGTATTTTTTGAAAATTAAGCCCTTGTCAGTTGCATCATTTTGAAAATATTTTCTCCTATTCTGTAGGTTGTCTTTTCATTTTTTTCTTTTTTTATGGTTTCCTTTACTTTGCAAAAACTTGCAAGTTTGATTAGGTTCCATTTGTTTATTTTTTCTTTTAATTTCTGTTGCCTTTGGAGGCTGACCAAAGAAGACATTGATATGATTTATGTCAGTCATGTCTAATGTTTAAGTCTTTAAGCCATTTTGAATTTATTTTTGTGTATGATGAGAGGATGTGTTCTATTTACTTGTGGCTGTCCAGCTTTCCTAACATCACTTGCTGAAGAGTTGTCTTTTTCTCATTGTATATTCTTGCCTCTTTTGTCGAAGGTTAATGACTGTAGATATGTGGGTTTATTTCTGGGCTCTTTGTTCTGTTCCATTGATCCATATGTCTGTTTTTGTGCCAATACCATGCTGTTTTGATTACTGTCGCTTTGTAGTATTGTTGGAAGCTTGAGAGGGTTATGCCTCTCGCTTCTTTTTCTTCAGGATTGCTTTGGCAATTCTGGGCCTTTTATGGTTCTCTATGAATTTTAGGATTTACACATTTTAGTTCTGTGGAAAATGTCATGGGTAATTTAATAAGGATCACATTAAACCTGTAGATTGCTTTGGGTGGTATGGCCATTTTAACAATATTAATTCTTCCAGTCCAAGAGCATGGGATATCTTTGTTTCTTTGACTCCTCTTTAGTTTCCTTTATTAATGTTTTATAGTTCTCAGCTTATAAGTCTTTTACCCCTTGGTTAGGTCAGGTTAATAATACTTTGAATGAAAGATTCTAATTTGATAAGATATTAGTATCTTTTATTTACTGGAACAAATGAACTGTATGGTATCAAAATGTAATTTTCAGTTGTTTAAACCTTTGAAAAGGCAGTTCTGAAGTTCATTATGGTTAACTGTAACATAGATTTTCAGGCATATGTAATTTTTTTTTCTTCTAGTTAGTCAGTGGGACCAAGAGCCTAGAAAATGTACTAAAAATATTTGTATTCTCCATGAAGGAGAGAATATTGAGCAATATACAATCTATTCAGCTTTTAAACATTTTGAGTTTAATTTTAACAGTTCTTTGATGCCTTGAAGAGTTTTGGTTTCTGCAATGAAAATGTATTCCTTCTGATTTAGAAATGATCTTAACTCATCTTTTGGGAGGATATATGTTTTATCAGCACTTTGATATAGTTCAATCTAATTATTTTTCAGACCCTCTTAGACTTTTTAAAACATGATCAACCAGTGTCATGTCTTTTAGTCCAAGTTTCATGTGTATTCTGTTTTTTGGGGTTTTGTGGGGTTTTTGCCCCCCTTTTTTTAAACCCCAAACTGTCAACAGTTATCCATTCTTTAGACTAAGGCCTTTTGCTTCTGATTATACATTCTTGTTTTTAGGAATGTAGAGCATATAATCTTCCAAGTTCCTAAGAAAGATAATCCTTGATATTTTTCGATCATCAGTCTACTATGTATGTATATATTTTAGCTTGACATAGAATTCACTGTGGTAGAATTCTTGGTACTTAGATCAGTGTATTTTTTCTTTCTTTTTTTTATTTTACAATATTATATTGGTTGGTTTTGCCATACATTGACATGAATTCGCCCCAGGTGTACATGAGTTCCCCCTCCTGAACCCCCCTCTCACCTCCCTCCTCCCTTTATCCTCCCTCTGGGTCATCCCCGCACACCAGCCCTGAGCATCCTGTAACATGCATTGACCCTGAACTGCTGATTCGTTTCACATATGACAACATACATGTTTCAATGTCATTCTCTCAAATCATCCCACCCTCACCCTCTCCCACAAAGTCCCAAAGACTGTTCAATACAACTGTGTCTGTTTTGCAGGGTTATATTTCCATCTTTCTAAATTCCATATATATGTGTTAGTATACTGTATTGGTGCGTTTCTTTCTGTCTTACTTAACTCTGTATAATAGGCTCCAGTTTCATTCACCTCATTAGAACTGATTCAAATGCATTCTTTCTAATGGCTGAGTAATACTCCATTGTGTATATGTACCAAAGCTTTCTTATCCATTCGTCTGCAGATGGACATCTAGGTTGCTTCCATGTCCTGGCTATTATAAACAGTACTGCAATGAACATTGGAGTACATGTGTCTCTTTCAATTCTGGTTTCCTTGGTGTGTATGCCCAGAAGTACGATTGTTGGATCACATGGCAGTTCTATTTCCAGTTTTTTGAGGAATCTCCACACTGTTCTCCATAGTGGCTGTACTAGTTTGCATTCCCACCAACAGTGTAAGAGGGTTCCCTTCTCTCCACACCCTCTCCAGCATTTATTGCATGTAGACTTTTGGATAGCAGCCATTCTGACTGGTGTGAAATGGTATCTCATTGTGGTTTTGATTTGCATTTCTCTGATTATGAGGGATGTTGAGCATTTTTTCATGTGTTTGTTAGCCATGTTTATGTCTTCTTTGGAGAAATGTCTGTTTAGTTCTTTGGCCCATTTTTTGATTGGGTCATTTATTTTTCTGGAATTGAGCTGCAGGAGCTTCTTATATATTTTGGAGATTAATCCTTTATCAGTTGCTTCATTTGCTATTATTTTCTCCCATTCTGAAGGTTGTCTTTTCACCTTACTTATAGTTTCCTTTGCTGTGCAGAAGCTTTTGATTTTAATTAGGTCCCATTTGTTTATTTTTGCTTTTATTTCCAGTATTCTGGGAGGTGGGTCTTGGAGGATCCTGCTGTGATTTATGTCAGAGAGTGTTTTGCCTACGTTCTCCTCTAGGAGTTTTATAGTTTCTGGTATTTCACTGTATTTTCTGATCAGAATAATACTGGGGATAGAATTTGTATTCAAGACATAACTGACAAAATCATTAATGTGTTAGGTACTGGGACCACACAGATGAATAAAGTCAGAATTCCTTTTATTAAGGAACTTCAAAACTCCTATTTAAAATCCACGAAGAGATAAGAAAATTCACTTAAAAACCTTGAAATGAGACTTCCCTGGTGGTTCAGTGGTTAAGAGTCTGCCTGCTAATGCAGGGGACATGGGTTCAATCCCTGGTCCAGGAAGATCCTACATGCCACAGGCAACTAAGCTTGTGCTTCACAATAAAAGAATCTGCTGCAGTGAGAAGCCCGCATCCCACAGCTAGAGAACAGCCCCCACACTAGCTGCAACTAAAATACCTGCACAGCAATGAAGACCCAGTACAGCCAAAATAAATTCAAAAACAACAACATTGTGATGCCTTTATGCCAAATGCATAAAAACATTGCCCTCCTATTCATGTTTCCCCTCTGGGTATTGTAAAGGAAAGTATGTAAATATACATATTAAGGCAGCGTTTTCATTCTGTCTCCTAGCTTCAGACAATAGCTGCTTATCATTTGCTGTAACACCAGATGTTCTTTATCACATATTGATAATCACATTAAAAAAAACTATTTTGAAATAATTTCAGATTTAACAGAAAAGATGCCAGAACAGTACAAAGAACTCCTATATCTCCTTCATTCGGATTTCACCATTGTTAATATTTTACTGTGTTTCTTCCATTTCCTGTTCTATTTCTTTATATGTATGTTACATACATGTTTGTGTATGTGTGTATAAATGCATACATATATACCCATCATCACAGTCTTTTTTTTTGAAGCTTTCAGAGCAAGCTGTAGACATGGTGTTCCATCGCCCATAAATACTACAGTGTCTATTTCTCAGAAACAAAGCTCTTTCTTATGTAAGCCTACAAATCAGAAAATAGGCATTGATACAATCCTACCAACCTATTCATATTTCATTGACTCTCCCAACAATATCTGTTTCTTTTCTGGTCTAGGATCGTATCCATGAATACATGTTGTATTTAGTTGTCATGTTTTTACAGACTTGTTCAGCTTCCTTTTTCCCCTGTCTTTCATGTCTTTGACAGTTTTAGGAAGTACAGACCCTCCGTTCTTTAGGATGACCCTTAACCTAGGTCCATGTGCTATTTCCTCGTGACTCCAATCAAGTCTGACATTTCTGGCAGGAGTATCACAGAAGTGGGGCTGTGCCATTCCCAGTGCCTTGCATCCACAGGCATATGATATCAAATCTTGCTGCTGCTGGTGATAAACACCTTGATCATATTGGTGTCCTTTTTTGTTTGATCAGTGTATGTGTGAAGAGGTGTTCCAAAATTACACATCTTGACTCTCATCAAACCTCTGCTCACTAGCCTTGGTGTGGGTATCAGTGAGGACTCCCACCTGAGTTAACTGCTTGTATATTTCTCTGTTTCTGTTAGTCCTTTTATGTGTATTAGTTGGTATTTTAAGGTAGAACTTTGCTTTCTCCTCTGTTTATGAGTTTATTAAATCAGTAAGGACTCATGGGTTTTGATTTTAGTGTGCTGTGATTTGTTACTTATTCTTTATTTTGCTGTCTCAGTTGTCCCTGGTTTAGCCAGTGGGAGCTCCTTCAAGCTGGCTCCCGTGCCAGCTTATCATGCCCCGTCTCATTCATGTGCACTTCTGGCACATGCTGTTTGTTCCTGATTCGTATTGTACTTTGCCTGGCCTAGCCCTGGAATCAGCCATTTCTCCAAGGAGCCTTATTTGGTACTTTTGTTTATGTAGAAGATGGTTTTTAAAAACAAAAGTTTAGAGACTTAGTTTGCTTATTGCCACTGGGGTGTCATTGCTTATAGGAACTAGGAAATGTGTGAGTATGGTTTATATGCATGTATTTATATATATAATACACTCATATACACCCATCATTATTTCTCTGCCTGTGTACATATGTTATAAAACCAGGAGTTTGTTTGTATACGTCCAGTTCCAATCCGGTGTCCCAGGGTTCTTTCTAGTCTTTGCCCTTTCCATGTTTATAATGCCTTCTCTGGTGGTAAGAACCTTAGCTTCACATTAACCTCATTATAGTTATCATTTGTCCAGTTGTTTTGTTTCCATTCTCTCTGTCAGGCAGACCATCATCTCCCTGTATCTCTCCCTACCCCACCCTGTATCGTTGACTGCTGAGCCTATTGGCCTGTGGATCCACAAGCCCTCACTGGGCCCACAGCACTGTGCAGCTCCCCGTCTGCAGACAGCACCCTGTTACCCTCACCTCTGGGCCCCGCCTGTGTTGGCCTTCCTGACATGCCCTCAGTGCACTGCGTTCTCGGCCAGCAAACTGACTGCTTTGCATAGCTCGGTATTTCATTAGTTAATTTACAAGCATATTTCCAAGATTTATAAACATCCATATATGTGATGAAATATGTAACTATAAATATTACTGTTACAGAACTATAGATTTATGAACATAGTGTGTATGTATACAGTACACACATACGCCCCCTACCTACCGGTGATAGAATGATTAATGACCTTAAAGTTCTCCCATACTGGTATGTATTCCTCTTTGACACAAGGCTTTGCTGCTTCTCCCATCTATTTCTCTACCATTTGAGTCTTGGCTAGCCTTGTGATTTGCTTTAGACGATGAATATGATGGATATGATGTGTTCTAAGGTTTAGTCTTTAAGACGACTTCAAAGAATGCTTTCCCACAGCTGCCATGTAAGGAAGCTGGTCTAGCTTACAGGAGGGTGGGAGAACCAAGACACCCCAGTCAGCAGCAACCAGCTATCTTGGATGCACTAACCTAGCTGATGGTTGAGCTGAATGCACCTGCAGAGGAACTAGAGGTGAAAAAAGCAGAGTTGGCCCAGCCAACCTGTAGAGTTGTGAGAAATGATGTTGCTTAGAGGCAGTAAGCTTGAAGTGGTTAGTTTTGTAGCAGTAGATATCTGAAGCCATATCTGTTTTCATTTTAGACATCTGTGTTGTCTCTAGTCTTCTGTTACAAACAATATTGTGACAAATATCTTGTACATAATGTATACTGCTTAATTTTGACAAATAATGCCATATTATTGTCCAGAAATGTTGACACAGTTCTTACTGACGTCATTACCATCTGAGAGTAACTATTTACCTCAGAAACTCACTATCACTGATGTTTTTCTTTGACTATAAAATCAGTCTTAGAAAGTTTCTTATGATGCTTAATTCTGCATTTTCCTAACTACTTGTGAAACTGAGCATCTTTTCATATATTTGTTGAGCCTTTTGATTTTTCGGATCTTTGTATTGCTTATTCATAGCTTTACTTATTTTTTCCTGTTGGATTTTTTCCTTATTGACTTGTTGGTTACCTTTGATACATTCTGGATATAATCCTTTAGCTTTGTTTGCCAATATATTTTGTCAGTCTTTCTTCTGTTTTTTGTCTTAATTTATGGAATCATTGGCCACACATTTTCTTTTGGTCTTTCACATTATCATTTATGTCTATCTTTTCCCCTGTGGCTTCCAGTATTCTAGTCTTGAGAATATCTCTATACTGTTCTGGGTATACAAATTTTTTTCTGAATTTTCTTCTGATCTTGTATTGTCTTTCCTGTCAATCAGAAATCATCTTCAGTTGCTCTAGAAATCAAAAAGAGAGTGTTAGAAACAAGCTGGGGGTTGGGCATTTTCCTTAAGTACAGTCATCCTTCTGTGTCTGCAGGGATTATTTCCAGGGCCCCAGGCAGAAATCTGTGGATGTTTTAAGTCCCTTACAATCAGCCCACCGTATCTGCTGGTTTCTTATCCATAGATATGGAGGGCCACTGTAAAGAGAAATTAGAGGGGAGCCTAGGGCTGGTTCCAGTGGTGGTTCCATTGGCCTGTCACGGATGCAGACTCACTTGCCATTCTTTTCAGTCATCCATAACAGGCGCTTGTCACCTTTCATTCCTAGGATGGCATTCCAGTTTGAGCAGCAGCTTCTGTTTCTTCTTCCATCAACCATGGCTCTGCTTCTTTAAGTTGAGGATCAAATCCGGTTTGATGACTGTAACCTCTGGGCTTGGGACCAAGACAAAAACGGGTCCACCATTTGTAATAAGTACTCACAAAATAGTTTTTCTGTTCTTTGAAAAAAATTAATGCTGATTTTGCTTTCTGTGTCATAGTAAATGTGTACCAAATAAGGCCCCAGAATCTTTTTCTTTAATCTATTAGTTGGCCAGCTGTTTTTGCCCCCAGTTATTTATAAGTAACAGGGAAATAAGCATTATGGTATTTTCAAATTGGAAACTGTTGTTGTGAACACAGGACTTTATCGGTATGCTCAATAAATGTGCCAGAACTTGTTCCGTTCCGTTCAGTCGCTCAGTCGTGTCCGACTCTATGCGACCCCGTGGACTGTAGCCTACCAGTCTTCTCCATCCATGGGATTCTCCAGGCAAGAATACTGGAGTGGGTTACCGTTTCCTTCTCCAGGGGATCTTCCCAACCCAGGGATCGAACCCGGGTCTCCTGCATTGGAGGCAGACGCTTTAACCTCTGAGCCACCAGGGGTTAACGGTGGGTATAAAACTGAATGTCGTGTGATCCTGTCCTCAGGTTTACCACTTAATTAGGGAAGCAGGTTATACACTTTATTATAGTATTAGATGGAGTGTATTATCAGGTTAGGGAGGCAGGACACCTAATTGGTAGTGGAGGCTTGGAGAACCATCATCAGGGACCTTGACAGAGAAAATGGCTTCTAAACTGAGACCTGGATGACTAATAGAAGTTAGCCTGCTGAGGAGGAGTTTAACAGCTTAAGGGCTAGAAGCCTTGAAAGGTTTTTAAGTGGAATTGAACAAAAGCAGATCTGTCTTAAGCTAGTTGGCTTAAGAGGATGCTTTGGGGGCTGGAATCTGGAAGCAAGGGTACATTTTGGGTAGGACATTTATCTGATATATTAAAATCTGTCCCATATTATTTTAGTAAATATTTATTGAACACCTAATTGAATATAATGTAGGAGAATACAGAAATAATATTAAATGTAGTTTCTATTCTCAATAATTTTGTATTTTAAAATAACTGAAGACTAGATAACAATATAAGGCAGTATGCTAACATTATAGCTTCTATTCTATCAAACAAGGGCAAGTACGGATAAGAATTAAAACTTGAATCCACAGAGAACTAGAACAAATAATCCTATCACTTATATGGAACTGCAAACGACCCAAAATTGTCAAAGCAATCCTGAGAAGAAAGAACAAAGTTGGAGCTAAGACCCTACCAGATTTGAGTCTACGCTGTATAGCTACAGTAATCAAAGCAGAATGAGCCTAGCACAAAACACACAGATTAATGGAACATAACTGCCCAGAAGTAAAGCCCTGTACTAACAGTCAAACAAACAGTCTGATTAGAAAATGGGCAGAAGACTTGAGTAGATTTTATAAGAAGACACACAGATGGCCAACAGGTGTATGAAAAGATGCTCAGCATTGCTGATTATTAGAGAAATGCAAATCACACTGCTTAGAATGGCTTACCTTGAAAAGTCAAATGACAAATGTTGGATACGATGTGGAGAAAAGGGAATCCCTGTTCTTCAAAAAACTATCAGTAGAACTATCATATGATCCAGCAATTCCACTCCTGGGGATATATCCAGAAAAAAAATGAAGACACTAATTTGAAAAGATACGTGCACCCCGGTATTCATAGCAGCAGTATTTATAATAGCTAAGACATGGAAGCAAGTTCAGGTGCCATTAACAGACAAATGGCTTAAGATGTAGTGTGTATATATGTATATACATATATACATACAATGGAATGTTACTCAGCCATAAAAATAAAATGTTGCCAACATGCATGAACCTGGAGGATATGCTTAGTAAAATAATCAAACAGAAAGATAAATATTATATGACATCATTTATATGTAGAATCTAAAATATAATATAAATAAATGTATATGCAAAACAGAAACAGACTCACAGATACAGAAAACAAACTTATGTTTGCCAGAGGGGGAAGTGGAGGTAGGGAGGGATAAATCAGCTGTATGGGATTAACAGATAAAAACCACCGTGTAAAAAATAGGGGTTCTTCCAGGAGATGCTGGTGGTAAAGAACACGCCTGCCAATGCAAGAGATGTGGGTTTGATCCCTGGGTCAGGAAGATCCCCTGGAGGAGGAAATGACAACCCACTCCTGTATTCTTGCCTGAAGAATCCCATGGACAGAGGAGCCTGGTTGGCTGCAGTTGATAGGGTCACAAAGAGTCAGGCACAACTGAAGCAACTTACCACGCACGCATGTAAAAAATAGGATAAGCAGGGAAGATTTACTGTGTACAGCACTGGAAATTACATCTATTATCTTATAGTAACCTATAATGGAATACAATCTGCAAAAATATTGACTACTATACACCTGAAACTGTCATAACTGTCATAAATCAACTACAATTTAAAAAACTTTTAAAATAAAAACACTTGGATAGATTTTCATACACACACACACACACACACGCGCACACACTCTGTCTCTCTCTCTTTCTCTCTCTCTTAAATCCTGAAGATCTTTGTGACTGCAAAGTCCATATACTTTCCAAGTATACCAGGCTGCCTTCAGTACACTATATCCCCTTCCTTATTTAATTATCAGTATGTTGCTTATAAATTACTTCTGAATCCTTGTGAAATAAGATGAGAGTACAATGAAAATTGCATTCAATTTGGGATACAAAGTATCAAAGGAGCTCCTTTCTCTAGGCAGCCTCTGTGTTGGATGGAGTATAACCAGGAAGGTAAATGTTGGTCAGAAAAATTGCCACATTACCTGAATGAAACAGTTACTGTAAAGTCTTGAGATTCCTTTCTGGGAAACTTAGTATTTTTTTAAAATAATTTATTTTAATTGGAGGGTATTTACTTTACAATACCGTGATGAATTTTGCCATACATTAACATGAATCGGCCACAAGCATACATGTGTTGCCCCGTCCTGAATCCCCCTCCCACCTCCCTTCCCACCTCATCCCTCTGGGTTGTCCCAGAGCACCAGCTTTGGGTGCCCTGTGGAGGGCAAGCATTGCATGCCATTTCACTAGGTAGCTGAATAGTATTCTTATTAATGTTCAGTTCAGTCGCTCAGTCGTGTCCAACTCTTTGCGACCACATAAATCACAGTACACCAGGCCTCCCTGTCCATCACCAACTCCCGGAGTTCACTCAAACTCATGTCCATTGAGTCTGTGATGACATCTAGCCATCTCATTCTCTGTCATCCCCTTCTCCTGCCCCCAGTCCCTCCCAGCATCAGAGTCTTTTCCAGTGAGTCAACTCTTCGCATGAGGTGGCCAAAGTATTGGAGTTTCAGCTTTAGCGTCAGTCCTTCCAATGAACACCCAGGATTGATCTCCTTTAGAATGGACTGGTTGGATCTCCTTGCAGTCCAAGGGACTCTCAAGAGTCTTCTCCAGCACCACAGTTCAAAGCATCAATTCTTCGGAGATCAGCTTTCTTCACAGTCCAACTCTCACATGCATACATGACCACTGGAAAAACCATAGACTTGACGAGACGGACCTTGGTTGGCAAAGTAATGTCTCTACTTTTTCATATGCTATCTAGGTTGGTTATTATTAATGTTAGGGATCTTTTTTCCCCCATAGTTAATGTGTAGATGAAGGAATGAGAAAGGGCACACACTGTTGCCAATAAATAAAGTGATGGATTTTGGTGTTATATTTATTTTTATTTCCAGAAACCAAATATAAAGATGATTCTTTCAATCCTTGTAACACCTTTCTTTATTTAAATCTAATATACTAGCTATTTTAAATCAGGCCAGATAAAGTTAACTGAAGGTAATAATTTTATCTTTTAGTGTCTCTACTTTTGTAAGGATGTGCTTGTCATGTGATTTCTCCACACATTTGTTTTCTCATCTGTAAATTGATGCCTTTGTAGAAATAATCTGAAGGATTTTTCTTGCTGTGAAATGTGACTACGTAGCATCCACAGAATTACTTTAAAAGTTAGAATATAATATTCTGATTGGAAAGACATTGCCTGTTCTACAGGATAGTGAGGACTAGAAAGGAAGGATGAAGGTGGGCTGGTAACTTGGTATCACAGAATGTAGAAAAGCAAGGAAACTTGGAGAGAGGGGTGCCTCTGATTTTTTTTCATTTAACCATTCCAAAAGTCTGAATGTGGATTAAGTGCCAGTTACATAAGGCAGTCAAAAGTGAAACGTAATTAGGTTTCTGTGTTCAAGATTTTCTGGTCTAGTAGCCTTTTTCAACAGACATTCCTTGAGAGAATTGAGCCTTAATGTTCAAAGTTTAGCATGTATCAGTCACTGGGAGAGTGCAGATTGCTGGGCCCCACCCCCAAAGTTTCTGATTTAATAAGTCCAGGGAAGAACCTGAGAGTTTGCACTTCCTGCAAGTTCCTCGGTGCTGCTGGTGTCTCTGGCATCTATTGTAGGGAATTAACATCTCTCATGCTTCTGGAATGGTACTGTTTGTATACAAGCATTGGGAGAATTTTAAAAATCAGTTCCTCATTGAAAATCATTTTATGTGTTCAGAGTTCTTTAGATGACGAGTCCTGACAGGAGAGATAATAAAATGAATGTAAAATTTTGCAACAATTTAGATTTTAATGCAGTATTTAAAATTGCATAACTTTCAATTATGATGTTAAGTTTTAAAAATTCAAGATATAAATGTGTATCACAGTGATCTAAAAGCCATTCTCCCAAAACTAAAGAAAGTCTACAATGAAATATCTTAAAATGAATGAAATTACCCATAATTCCAAAACTTACTTCATAAAAGAAGGTAAACAAAGAATTGCACATATGTAAGATGCGATCCAACCAGTCCATCCTAAAGGAGATCAGTCCTGGGTGTTCACTGGAAGGACTGATGCTAAAGCTGAAACTCCAATACTTTGGCCACCTCATGTGACGAGGTGACTCACTGGAAAAGACTCTGATGCTGGGAAAGGTTGGGGGCGGGAGGAGAAGGGGACGACAGAGAATGAGATGGCTGGATGGCATCACTGACTCAACGGACATGAGTTTGAGTGAATTCTGGGAGTTGGTGATGGACAGGGAGGCCTGGCGTGCTGTGATTCATGGGGTTGCGGAGAGTTGGACACTACTGAGCGACTGAACTGAACTGAAGATTAGCAGTCATGTACAGGATGGATTGGAGTGAGAAAAAAATGGTTCAGATCCATTTACACAGGAGTGTCTCTCATTCTCCTGCTATCTAGAGTATCATTTTAAAGCGACCTCTCCATATGGAATTTTCTGTACTTAAATCTAGGCAGTGTCAATCACAAATCAACGACCTGTTTATTGTAACGTGTAGCTAAAATGTCTCCATGATGCCTCTCACCACCTGCCTTTTCCTTATTCACACTCTACTCCTTGGTGTTGTAGGTTTATACTTCTTTTCCTTAATTGGACTTTAGGCTTCTCATTTTGTATCTTATTTAACGCATTTAAGTAACTTATAATTGAATAGTCTGGAATAGATAGGAAGGAAATTTCAGCATTTTAAAATTGGAAAACTGTGTGGAAAGCATCAGCGGGCTTATATTTTAATGTTAAATTGTTTATACAAAAAGAAGTACAACCTGTATACCGTCAGTTTCTAAATGGTAGCTCCAGTCCAGACCTCTCTCCTCAGCTTCAGACTTATATATCCTTTTGCCTACCTGATGTGTAATAGGTTTCTTGAGTGTACCATTCAAATATAGGCAGATCTCCTTGCTTTCCATTCACCTCACCGCTTGCAGTCTTCCTCTCTCAGTAATAACCCCTTTCTTCTGGTGTTCAAACCAAGAACCCTGAAGTCATTCTTGTCTTTTCCTTCTCTCTCTCATCCCTGCTTCCAATCTGTCAGCAAATTCTGTCTCTTCTTACTTTTAAAATAAATCCAGAGTCTGATCAAGTATTCACTACCTTGCTGCTAACTCTCCAGTCCAAGCTGTCATCATCTTTTACTTCCTGAATAGTCTCCCTGCTTCTCACCTTAGCACCACCCCCATTAGTCTTCTTAGACAGTCAGCTAAGGTGATCTTGTTAAAGCAAATCAGGTCATTTCATTCCTTTCCCCAAAACCCTCTAGTGCCTTTCATCCAAAATAAAAGCCTGAGGGTTTGTGATGCCCCTTCAAGACCCTAGACCGTGTGCCTGCCCCCATTATATGTCTTGACTTCATATCCTGCCACTGTCTTCCTTGCTGTGCACTACACAGGTCTCCTCTGTTCCTTGAACACACACAGCATGTTTCTTTCTTTTCACTGGCTTGTTTCCTCTGCCTGGAATACTCTTGTCTTTAGGTAATATGTGGCTCATTGTTTAATCTACTTAAATGTCACCCTCCCTAATCATCCTATGAAAAATTACTACATCCCCCAATTCTGTCCTCTTCCTGGCTTTATTATTTTTTCAATAACACCTTACACTATTGAATACAGAGTGTAAACTCCGTGGGAATGGGGAATAAAATACTGGGAATGGGAATAAAATGTTCCCATAGGAATAAAAAATATTTTATTTTGTTCCTGCTGTATTTTCCCTACATGCCTGGGATGTGGTAGATGCTCGATAAATATTTGTTGCATGAATTTATTATGTACTTACTTTGCTTATGCTCTGAGAAGTGCGCCTAACAGTCATGTACTTCTAGAATAGGCTACAGATCATTGACTTCCAGCTCTTATTTTTCTGGTCCTCCCTTTTCTAAAAATATATTCTATGACTCTTATTTTGACTTGAAATTACTTTTTGACTGATTTTTATTGCGGTGTGCTTCCCTAGCATACGTCGTTCCTAAGTCTACATATTCTTTTGAGAAATGAGCATTTTTTAATCCTCTGTAAAGCAACAGTTAGAACTGGACATGGAACAACAGACTGCTTCCAGATAGGAAAAGGAGTACGTCAAAGCTCTATATTGTTACCCTGCTTATTTAACTTGTATGCATAGTACATCATGAGAAATGCTGGGCTGAAGGAAGCACAAGTGGGAATCCGGAATTCCGGGAGAAATATCAATAACCTCAGATATGCAGATGACACCACCCTTATGGCAGAAAGTGAAGGAGAACTAAAGAGCCTCTTGATGAAAGTGAAAGAGGAGAGTGAAAAAGTTGGCTTAAAGCTCAACATTCAGAAAACTAAGATCATGATATCTGGTCCCATCACCTCATGGCAAATAGATGGGGAAATAGTGTCAGACTTTATTTTTCTAGGCTCCAAAAATCACTGCAGATGGTGATTGCAGCCATGAAATTAAAAGACGCTTACTCCTCAGAAGGAAAGTTATAACCAACCTAGACAGCATATTAGAAAGCAGAGACATTACTTTGCCAACAGAGGTCCGTCTAGTCAAGGCTATGGTTTTTCCAGTGGTCATGTATGGATGTGGGAGTTGGACTATAAAGAAAGCTGAGTGCCGAAGAATTGATGCTTTTGAACTGTGGTGTTTCGGAAGACTCTTGAGAGTCCCTTGGACTGCAAGGAGATCCAGCCAGTCCATCCTAAAGGAGATCAGTCCTGGATGTTCATTGGAAGGACTGATGATGAAGCTGAAACTCCAGTACTTTGGGCCACCCGATGTGAAGAGCTGACTCATTTGAAAAGACCCTGATGCTGGGAAAGATTGAGGCAGGCGAAGGGGACGACAGAGGATGAGATGGTTGGATGGCCTCACCGACTGGATGGACATGGGTTTGGGTGGACTCTGGGAGTTGGTGATGGACAGGGAGGCCTGGCGTGCTGCAGTCCATGGGGTTGCAAAGAGTCGGACATGACTGAGCGACTGAACTGAACTGAAAGCCTATGAGTTTTTCGTCACTGTCACTGAAAGTGGAATTTCCTAACAGTCATAATGATATTTTGGTGTGGAGCTTGCTTTTAGATGACTCTGCATCATGATTTATAACTTTTTACTGTACATTCTTTAATATTCTCCAAGAATGGTCTTACCTATTCCTTCTTGTAAACCAGGATGGAGGGTACTTGGTCCCGATGCAATTTTTGAGTATTTTGTAGGTTCTAGTGTTTTTGTGTAGCCGATGCTTATTAACTGTGTTAATTGAAGCAGTTAGATCCCACAGAGGTACCTTGTTCTCTTTCTCTCAAACCCAACAAGACTTGAATTGTATTGCTGTGGAAGTCATACACTTTAGATATTTTGATTCAAATATTGTGCCCTACTGTCATGTCATACCTGCTGTTTTAAATCCTGTCCTAACTTTTCAATTTGAAAAAGTGTCACTGAAGCACTTACGTTTATCCTGTTGCCATTTCTTCAGGATGCAGGGAAACATTGGTAGCTCAAATATGAATTTTTCATGTCTTTTTTAGGTATTAAAGGTTGTTATAGTCCTCTGTCTTTCATTACTTCACTAAGATATATGGAATATAAAGTGAATTCAAAAATGTTTAGTCAAATACATAGGATTCAGGTTCTTGTCTCTGCTGTTGAAGAGTTTCCAGCCTCAGTCGGGTCTCTGGCTCGCACAGCAGACAGTAGACAAAGGAAGCCCTTAACCTTTATTTTGTTGCTATGGCAATGGAATGTACTTAATGCTAAGATTCAGTGTCAATAGCTAAAGATAATGTAAAGGATAAACGGATTCTTTCTTCCAGATGCAAACCAAGACTTGAATGTCAACATGTATAATAATAGTAGGGACTTCGCTGAGAAAACAGATACTGCCACATGGCTTAAGACCTCTTGTGGGGGGTAAGAACATAGCTTCAAAGGTGTACTTAAGCTTATCTATACTAGTGAAGTTAGAACCAACTAAGCATATTAAAAAGCAGAGACCTTACTTTACCAACAAAGGTCTATCTAGTCAAAGCTATGGTTTTTCCAGTAGTCATGTATGGATGTGAGAGTTGGACTATAAAGAAGGATGAGGGCCGAAGAATTGATGCTTTCAAACTGTGGTGCTAGAGAAGATAATCTTGAGAGTCCCTTGAACCGCAAGGAGATCCAACCAGTCCATCCTACAGGAAATCAGTCCTGAATATTCATTGGAAGGACTGATGCTGAAGCTCCAATACTTTGGCCACCTGATGCGAAGAACTGACTGATTTGAAAAGACCCTAATGCTGGGAAAGATTGAGGTCAGGAGAAGGAGACAGCAGGAGAAGGAGACAGCAGAGGATGAGATGGTTGGATGACATCACGAACTTGATGGACATGAGTTTGAGTAAACTCCGGGAGTTGGTGATGGACAGGGAGGCTGGCGTGCTGCAGTCTCTGGGGTCACAAAGTCAGACCCAACTTAGCAACTGAGTTGAATATAAAACAATAGAGAAAGGACTGATTTATTATCTATGTGTGTGTGTGCTCAGTCACTTCAGTCATGTCCAATTCTTTGTGACCCTATGGACTGTAGCCTGTCAGGCTTCTCCGTCCATGCGATTCTCCAGGCAAGAACACCGGAGTGGGTTGCTATGCCCTTCTTCAGAGAATCTTCCTAACCCAGGCGTCGAACCTGTGTCTCTTATGTCTTCTGCATTGGCAAGTGGGTTCTTTACCACTAGTACCACTTGGGAAGCCCAATTATCTATGTTTCATATCAAAATTATGTGTTCATCAAATGAGGAAATGTTCATGATAAAAATTAAGTGCAAATGAAAGAATTTCACCTTTTTTTTAAACATCATGATCCAGTTCTGGACTTAAAAGAAGGCTCTGTACATACAGAAGGAAAATATGCCAATATGTTAACAGTAATTATTACAGGGTTTAAGGGTAATAGTGATCTTTTGATTTTCTTCTTTATCTTTTTCTATGTATTTTCCAATTTTTATACTCTGTATAAAATTTTATTAAGCAGTTTTAAAGAAGGAAAAAAGTTTTTGTAACTAGATAAAGCTATGTGATTCTAGGCAAGTTAGTAATGATGATGAAGATGGCTACAATATACAGTGCATGCATGCTCAGTGACCCAGTCATGTCCAACTCACTGCAACCCCGTGGACTACATAGCCCACCAGGCTCCTCTGTCCATTGGATTTCCCAGGCAAGAATACTGTAGTGGGTTGCCATTTCCTCCTTCAGGTACATTTGCTGAATACCTACTATTTAGCAAATATTGAATGTATTTTATATACTTTGTCACTCTGTTTTATAATAGCCCAGCAATGGAGGCTTAATTATCTATTTTACATATGGGGTAAAAAAATCTCAAAAATTTTAAGAAGCTTGTAAGCTAGTAAGTGTCAGAGCCAGGATTCAAACTGAAGTTTGTCTTCAGAATTTTCTAAATGTACCATAAGGCCTTCCCCAAATAATTAAACTCCCAAAGCCTGTGTTTCTTTACTGTAAAATGCAGGTGGGGTTGTAGTATAGGTTAAACCATAAGACTAGGTGTTTTCATGAGCTTTTCCTTATAGACCTAGGCTTCTGGCATTTTTTTCAGTTGACTTCTGTACATATATTGTTTGAGTTGTTAGTTTCATTAATAGCCTTATTTGAAATTTACAATATTAAGCCTGAACAGCAAAGTGAATCCATCAATTGGAATTTTATTCTTTATAGTTTTTATGTTTATATAATGCAATTTTGTAGTCATTTTCGGAAATTTCGTTTTCATGAAGATCAGTGCTAATGATCCTTTGTTAAAAGGGGTAAAGTTTATGTTTGTCACCTTCTTTAAGAAAATATTTTGTTGAGTGACATTTGAAAGTACTTCTGTTTCTTCCTGAGTTCTGACAAGTTGAGAGGTAAAAACAGTAAGCATATCCATATAACAGTAAGATTTGTTTATATCCCTGGAGTAGACAAAGATCAGAAATATTACACCAGTTGGGCTCCTTGAAAATGGAAAAAAGCATCAGGAGGGGGCAGGAAGTTTTAAGTTTCATACTTTGTCTAGAAGTTTAGAAGTTAGTGTAAAAAAGGCTGCTGAAATGCCTATGTAGGATGAACTGAGTCCCAGCTGATAGCTATTCTTATAATCAACACAATAGATAGATTAGGTACAGATTGTTTTACTCTTATATTCAGTTGCTCTGTTGCTTTTGGGTATGCTAAACACCTCTCAGAAAATCCAGGATAAGTATTTTCATGTATTGTATTTGGGCTTTCGATTGTTCTACCTGATTCTCAAGTTTGGATTTGGAAAATACAAACACTCTTATCTGTGGGAAATATAAAGAAGTATAAAACTACTTAGCCACAAGTTTACATTTTGATTGGATTAAAAAAACCCACTTCTTTAGATAATGAACAGGTAGATTTTTGGGTTTGTTTTAGCTACTACACAGTATTCCATTGTATGACTACCCACCATTTATTTTATCTGCTGTACTGAAGAATAGCTTGGTTATTCCATATATTTAGAAAAACGAACTTCAAGGTAGTGGTTTTTCTGCAAGAGAGTGGGAGGGAAGTGATTGTGGCACAAGAAAAAATCTGATTATGTATTACATCCTTTAAAAATGCAGAGATTTGAAACAATTATGGGGGAAAAGACAGTGACATACACATGAAATAATAATGTTAACAGTATCTTGTTTAAAATATCTCTGCTTCTCCTAGTTATAAATGTGTTCCCCCACAGTTTTTTTCTGAATTATTGTTTTGCCTTTCACATTTTGATTTGCCGTTCATTTGGAGTTTCAGTTTTGTGTGAGGATTTAGGTAGATTTCAAGATTGTTTTTTTTCTTTTTTCCCCATGTAGATGTCATTGATCAAGCATTATTGAGAAGACCATCCTTTAAGAAGGAGATTTTTTAAAGTGGAAAATAGTGAGCATGTTTGCATGTTGATAGATGATCAGGGCATATATCATCCCTTGATTCTGGGGAACTGCTGGCCTAGGAATGGGATAAGGTAAACAAGAGTAGTTTTTGGAAAAGAAGAAAATGTTTTTAAAAAGCAAGGAATTCATAGCCAAGTAGGTCATTTACCTTTGTTTTGAAAGTGATGCATGTGCTTTCATTCTAACAGGAAGAAAAGAAAAAAATGAATGCAAGTTGGTTTATAAACTTGACTATGAAAAGATGAAGGAATTCCTTCCATGTGCTTGAATTCCTTCCGTGTGCTTGTTTTGTTCGTGAGAAAAGGGTAGGTCCTGAGTGGATAGGTCTTTGCAGGGAAGAATTGTGGCGGGTTGAGGAGAAATAATGAAGAATGAAAGTGCAGTTAATTCATGTATTCCCTCTCTCTCAATTCCTTCAAATTCTGTAAAAGAGAGGATTTGGTTAAATTAGTTACTGTCTAGTCTGGGATCTGCTTTTGAGTGGAATTCTTGAACCAGACCTGCTGGCTTGCTAGAAGTTTCACTTTGGGTCAGATGTTCATCCTTAGTCCAGATAGCTGTAGGCCATTGGTAATGGGGCAAATACGTGATACAAAACGTGATGACTTACACATTCTTTGTTCAGATGCAGAAGGAAACACTTCTTTCTTGGTTCCTTCAACAAAAGCCCTAGAATAAAGTCAGTGGTCCACTTTGCATGAACCATTCACTGTGGATAGGAGAATAAAAAACATTGGTTTTCAGATTTGGGCCTTATGCTTCCCTCTAGAGTAGAGCCTTTATTATTATTTTTTATTTATATTTTTATTGAAGGATAATTACGTTACAGAATTTTGTTTTTTTCTGTCAAATCTCAACATGAATCAGCCACAGGTATATATATATCCCCTCCCTTTGAACCTCCCTCCCATCTGCCTCCCCATCCCACCCCTCTAGGCTGATACAGAGCCCCTGTTTGAGTTTCCTGAGCCACACAGCACATTCCCGTTGACTATCTATTTTACATGTGGTGATGTGAGCTTCCATGGTACTCTCTCCATACCTCTCACCCTCTCCTCCCCTCTCCCCACGTGCGTAAGTCTGTTCTCTGTGTCTGTTTCTCCACTGCTGCCCTGTAGATAAATTCTTCAGAACCATTTTTCTAGATTCCGTATATGTGAGTTAGAATACGACACTTATGTTTCTCTTTCTGACTCACTTCACTCTGTCTAATAGGTTCTAGGTTCATCCACCTCATCAGAACTGACTCAAATGCATTCCTTTTTATGGCTGAGTAATATTCCATTGTGTATATGTATCACAACTTTTTATCTGTTGATGAACATCTAGGTTGCTTCCATGTTCTCAGATCAGATCAGATCAGATCAGTCGCTCAGTCGTGTCTGACTCTCCGCGACCCCATGAATCACAGCACGCCAGGCCTCCCTGTCCATCACCAACTCCCGGAGTACACTCAAACTCATGTCCACAGAGTCGGTGATGCCATCCAGCCATCTCATTCTCCGTCGTCCCCTTCTCCTCCCGCCCCCAACCTTTCCCAGCATCAGAGTCTTTTCCAGTGAGTCAACTCGTCGCATGAGGTGGCCAAAGTATTGCAGCTTCAGCTTTAGCATCAGTCCCTCCAATGAACATCCAGGATCGATCTCCCTTAGAATGGACTGGTTGGATCTCCTTGCAGTATAAGGGACTCTCAAGAGTCTTCTCCAACACCACAGTTGAAAACCATCGATTCTTCGGCAATCAGCCTTCTTCACAGTCCAACTCTCACATCCATACATGACCACGGGAAAAACCATTGCCTTGACTAGACGGACCTTGGTGGGCAAAGTAATGTCTCTGCTTTTTAATATACTAGCTATTGTAAATAGTGTTTCAATGAACAGTGAGATACATGTGTCTTTTTCAACCCTGGTTTCCTCAGGGTATATGCCTAGGAGTGGGATTGCTGGGTCATATGGTGGTTTTATTCCTAGTTTTTTAAGGAATCTTCATACTGTCTCCCATTGTGGCTGTATCAATTTACATTCCTACCAACAGTGCAAGAGCCTTCCTTTTTCTCCACAGCCTCTCTAGCATTTACTGTTTGTAGGCTTCTTGATGATGGCCATTCTGACCAGTGTGAGGTGATATCTCATTGTGGTTTTGATTTGCATTTCTCTACTTTTCTCCCATTCCAAAGATTGTCTTTTCACTTTGCTTATAGTTTCCTTTGCTGTGTAAAAGCTTTTAGGTTTAATCAGGTCCCACTTGTTTACTTTTGTTTTTATTTCCCTTACTCTAGGAGGTGGGTCATAGAGGCTCTTCCTTTGATTTATGTCATCGAGTGTTCTGCCTATGTTTTCCTCTAAGAGTTTTATAGTTTCTGGTTTTGCATTTAGGTCTTTGATCCATTTTGAGTTTATCTTTGTGTATGGTGTTAGGAAGTGTTCTAATATCATTCTTTTACATGTAGCTGTACAGTTTTCCCAGCACCATTTATTGAAGAGGCTGTCTTTGCCCCATTATATATTCTTGCCTCCTTTGTCAAAAATAAGATACCCATAGGTGCATGGTTTATTTCTGGGATTTCTATCTTGTTCCGTTGGTCTATATTTCTGTTTTTGTGCCAGTACCATACTGTCTTGATGACCATAGCTTTGTAGTATAATCTGAAGTCAGGCAGGTTGATTCCTCCAACTCCATTCTTCCTTCTCAGGACTGCTTTGGCTATTTGGGGTCTTTTGTGTTTCCATATGAATTGTGAAATTTTTTGTTCTAGATCTGTGAAAAATGCCATTGGTAATTTGATAAGGATCACATTAAATGTGTAGATTGTGTTTGGTAGTATAGTCATTTTCACAATACTGAGGCTTCCTACCCAGGAACATGGATGACATCTGTTTATGTCATCTTTGATCTCTTTCATTAGTGTCTTAGAATTTTCTGTGTGCAGTTCTTTTGTATCCTTAGGTAAGTTTATTCCTAGATATTTAATTCTTTTTGTTGCAGTGGTGAATGGGATTGATTCCTTAATTCCTCTTTCTGATTTTTCATTGTTAGTATATAATAAAGAAATGCAAGTGATTTCTGTGTATTGATTTTTTTATCCTGCAACTTTGCTAAATTCACTGATTAGCTCTGGTACTTTTCTGATACTATCTTTAGGGTTTTCTATGTACACTATCATGTCATCTGCAAACAGTGAAAGCTTCAGTTACTTCTTTTCTGATCTGGATTCCTTTTATTTCTTTTCTTCTCTGATACAGTCCTAGCTGTAGCTAGGACTTCTAAAACTATGTTGAATAATAGTGGTGAAAGTGGATACCTTTGTCTTGTTCCTGATCTTAGGGAGAATGCTTTCAGTTTCTTACCATTAAGAATAATGTTTGCTGTAGGCTTATCATATATGGCCTTTACTTTGTTGAGGTAGGTCCCTTCTATGCCCATTTTTGAAGAGTTTTAATCATAAATGGGTACTGAATTTTGTCAAAGGCTTTTCCTGAATCTATTGAGATGATCATATGGTTTTTATCTTTCAATTTGTTAATGTGGTGTATCACATTGATTGATTTGCATATATTGAAGAATCCTTGCATCCCTGGAATAAACCCAACTTGCTCATGTGTATGAGCTTTTTGATGTGTTGCTGAATTCTACTTGCTAAAATTTTGTTGAGGGTTTTTGCATCTATGTCCATCAGTGATGTTGGCCTGTAGTTTTCTTTTCTGTGCTGTCTTTGTCTGGTTTTGGTGTCAGGGTGATGGTGGCCTTAGAATGAGTTTGGAAGTGCTCCTTCCTCTGCAGTTTTTTGAAAGAGTTTTAGAAGGATAGGCATTAGCTCTTCTCTAAATGCTTGATAGAATTCTCCTGTGAAGCCATCTGGTCCTGGGCTTTTGGTTTTTGGGAGATTTTTGATCACAGCTTCAATTTCAGTGCTTGTAATTGGGTTGTTCATAATTTCTACTTCTTCCTGGTTCAGTCTTGGAAGATTGAACTTTTCTAAGAATCTGTCCATTTCTTCCAGGTTACCCATTTTATTGCCATACAGTTGTTCATAATAGTCTCTTATAATCCTTTGTATTTCTGCATTGTCTATTGTAACCTCTCCTTTTTCATTACTAATTTTGTTAATTTGATTGGTCTCTCTGATTTTCTTGATAAATCTGGCTAAAGGTGTGTCAATTTTTTATCTTCTCAAAGAACCAGCTTTAGTTTTATGAACCTTTACTATTGTTCCTTTCATTTCTTTTTTTATTTATTTCTGCTTGGATCTTTATGATTTCTTTCCTTCTACTAATTTTGGGTTTTTTTGTAATCTTCTTTTTCCAGTTGTTTTAACTGTAAAGTTAGGTTGTCTATTCGGTGTTTTTCTTGTTTCTTGAGGTAGGATTGTATTGCTATAAACTTCCCTCTTAGGACTGCATTTGCTGCATCCCATAGGTTTTGAGTTGTGTTTTCATTGTCACTTGTTTCTAGAAATTTTTTCATTTCCCTTTTGATTTCTTCGGTAACCTGTTGGTTATTTAGAAATGTGTTGTTTAATCATGTGTTTGTGTTTCTTACAGTTATTTTTTTCTTGTAATTCATATCTAGTCTCAAAGCATTGTGGTCGGAGAAGATGCTTGATATTATTTCAATTTTCTTAAATTTACTGAGGTTTGATTTGTGACCCAGGATGTGGCCTATCCTGTAGAATGTTCCGTGTGCACTTGAGAAGAGAGTGTATTCTTCTGCATTTGGATGGACTGTCCTGAAGATATCAGTGAGATCCATCTCATTTAATGTATCATTTAAGACTTGTGTTTCCTTATTTTCTGTTTTGATGATCTGTTCATTGGTGTGAGTGGGGTGTTAAAGTCTCCTACTTTATTGCTGTCAATTTATCCTTTTATGTCTGTTAGTGTCTGTCTTATGTATTAAGGTGCTCCTAAAAACATCTATTTCTGCTTCATTGACTATGCCAAAGCCTTTGACTGTGCGGATCACAAGAAACTGTGGAAAATTCTGAAAGAGATGGGAATACCAGACCATCTGACCTGCCTTTTGAGAAACCTGTATGCAGGTCAGGAAGCAACAGTTAGAACTGAATATGGAACAACAGACTAGTTCAAAATAGGAAAAGAAGCACATCAAGGTTGTATATTGTCACCCTGCTTATTTAACTTACATGCAGAGTACATCATGAGAAACGCTGGACTGGAGGAAGCACAAGCTGGAATCAAGATTGCCGGGAGAAATATCAATAACCTCAGATATGCAGATGACACCACCCTTATGGCAGAAAGTGAAGAGGAACTCAAAAGCCTCTTGAGGAAAGAGGAGAGTGAAAAGGTTGGCTTGAAGCTCAACATTCAGAAAACAAAGATCATGGCATCTGGTCCCATCACTTCATGGGAAATGGATGAAGAAACAGTGGAAACAGTGTCAGACTTTATTTTTTTGGGCTCCAAAATCACTGCAGATGCTGATTGCAGCCAAGAAATTAAAAGACGCTTACTCCTTGGAAGGAAAGTTATGACCAACCTAGATAGCATATTAAAAAGCAGAGACATTACTTTGCCAACAAAGGTCCGTCTCGTCAAGGCTATGGTTTTTCCCGTGGTCATGTATGGATGTGAGAGTTGGACTGTGAAGAAAGCTGATCGCCGAAGAATTGATGCTTTTGAACTGTGGTGCTGGAGAAGACTCTTGAGAGTCCCTTGAACTGCAAGGAGATCCAGCCAGTCCATCCTAAAGGAGATCAATCCTGGGTGTTCATTGGAAGGACTGATGCTAACGCTGAAACTCCAATACTTTGGTCACCTCATGTGAAGAGTTGACTCACTGGAAAAGACTCTGTTGCTGGGAGGGATTGGGGGCGGGAAGAGAAGGGGACGACAGAGCATGAGATGGCTGGATGGCATCACCGACTCGATGAACATGAGTTTGTGTGAACTCCGGGAGTTGGTGATGGACAGGGAGGCCTGGCGTGCTGTGATTCATGGGGACGCAAAGAGTCGGACACGACTGAGCGACTGAACTGATGTTAGGTGCATAGATATTCACAATTCTTATGTCTTACTCTTGGATTGAACCCTTGATCATATGTGGTGTCCTTCCTTATCTCTTGTAATCTTTATTTTAAGGTCTATTTTGTCTGATATGAGGATTGCTGCTCCAGCTTTACTTTGCTTCCCGTTTGCCTGGAATGTATTTTTCCATCCTCTCGCTCTCAGTCTGTATGTGTCCTTAGGTCTGAAGTAGGTTTCTTATAAACAGCATATATATGGGTCATGTTTTTGTATTCATTCAGCCAGTCTGTGTCTTTTGGTTAGAGCATTTAATCCATTTACAGTTAAATTGATTATTGATATATATGTTCTTTTTGGTATTTTCTTAATTGTTTGGGGTTGATTTTGTAGATCTTTTTTCTTCTATTGTATTTCTTGACCATATAATTCCTTTTAACATTTGTTGTAAAGCTGGTTTGGTGGTACTGAATTCTCTCTAACTTTTGCTTCTGAAAGCTTTTGATTTGTCCATCAGTTTTGAATGAGATCCTTGCCAGGTACAGTAATCTTGGTTTTATATTTTTCCCTTTCAGTACTTTAAATATATCTTGCTATTCCCTTCTGGCCTGCAGAGTTTCTGCTGAAAGATCAGCTGTTAAGCACATGGGGTTTCCCTTATATGTTATATGTTGCTTCTCCCTTGCTGCTTTTAATATTCTTTGTGTTTAGTCTTTTTTTAGTTTGATTAGTACGTGTCTTGGCGTGTTTCTCCTTGGGTTTATCCTGTATGGGACTCTGTATGCCTCTTGGACTTGACTGACTATTTCCTTTTCCATGTTGGGGAAATGTTCACCTATAATCTCTTCAAAAATTTTTTCATACCCTTTCTTTTTCTCTTCTTCTTCTGGGACCCCTGTAATTCGAATGTTGGTGCATTTGATATTGTCCCAGAGGTCTCTGAGACTATCCTTAATCCTTTTCATCCTTTTTACTTTATTCTGCTCTTCAGAAGTTATTTCTACCATTTTGTCTTCTAGCTCAATGATTCATTCTTCTACTTCATATATTCTACTATTGATTCCTTCTAGAGTTTTTAATTTCAGTAATTGTGTTGTTTCGGAGAAGGCAATGGCAAGCCACTCCAGTACTCTTGCCTAGAAAATCCCATGGATGGAGGAGCCTGGTAGGCTGCAGTCCGTGGGGTTGCTAAAGGTCGGACACGACTGAGCGACTTCACTTTCACACGTTGGAGAAGGAAATGGCAACCCACTCCAGTGTTCTTGCCTGGAGAATCCCAGGGACGGGGGAGCCTGGTGGGCTTCCGTCTATGGGGTCACACAGAGTCGGACACGACTGAAGTGACTTAGCAGTAGCAGTAGCAATTGTGTTGTTTAGTCTCTGCATGTTTATTCTTTAATTCTTCTAGGTCTTTGTTAATTGATTCTTGCATTTTCTCCATTTTGTTTTCGAGGTTTTTGATCATCTTTACTGTCATTATTCTGAATTCTTTTTCAGGCAGTTTGCCTATTTCCTCTTCATTTATTTGAACTTCTGTGTTTCTAGTTTGTTTCGTCATTTGTGCAGTATTTTTCTGCCTTTTCATTATTTTTTTTAACTTATTGTGTTTGAGGTCTCCTTTCCCCAGGCTTCAGGGTTGAATTCTGTCATCCTTTTGGTTTCTGTCCTCCTAAGTTAAAGCGTCTGCCTCCAATGCGGGAGACCCAGGTTCGATCCCTGGGTCTGGAAGATCCCCTGGAGAAGGAAACGGTAACCCACTCCAGTATTCTTGGGCTTCCCTGGTGGCTCAGAGGTTAAAGCGTCTGCCTCCAATGCGGGAGACCCGGGTTCGATCCCTGGGTCGGGAAGATCCCCTGGAGAAGGAAATGGTAACCCACTCCAGTATTCTTGCCTGGAGAATCCCATGGACGGAGAAGCCTGGTAGGCTACAGTCCACGGGGTCGCAAAGAGTCGGACACGACTGAGCGACTGAACGGAACGGAAGTTTGGTCCAGTGGTTTGTGTAAGCCTCTTAGGGTGAGATTTGTGCTGAGTTTTCGTTTGTTTTTCTTCTGATGGGCAAGGCTGAGTGAGGTGGTAATCCTGTCTGCTGACTATTGGGTTTGCATTTTTGTTTTGTTGCTTAGATGAGGCATCCTGCACAGGGTGCTACTGCTGTTTGTGTGATGCCAGGTCTTGTATTCAAGTGGTTTCCTTTGTGTGAGTTCTCACTATTTGATACCCCCTAGAGTTAGTTCTCTGGTAGTCTAGGGTCTTGGAGTCAGTGCTACCACTCCAAAGGCTTAAGACTTGATCTCTGGTCAGGAATTAAGATTCCACAATTGTTTTTTTATGGTACTGCTGCTGCTGCTGCTGCTAAGTCGCCTCAGTCGTGTCCGACTCTATGCGACCCCATAGACGGAAGCCCACCAGGCTCCCCCGTCCCTGGGATTCTCCAGGCAAGAACACTGGAGTGGGTTGCCATTTCCTTCTCCTTTATGGTACTAAGTGAGATTAAAACAAATATCCAAAAATGAGAAACCAAAGATGAACCCCCGACAAATGGCAGTTACAAAATCAGGCAAATAATAATTTAAATAATGGAATAAACAGATATACATATACATAAAATCAAAACAATCCAGCAAAAATAAAGTACAATAGATTGCCCTAGCGAACAAAGGAAATCAACAATTATATTTACCAGTTAAGAACAAAACTAACTAAGACACAAACAGGAAAACGAAACTAAAGCAAGGTACCAAGTGGGGAAAAAAGCAATGAAAGCAAAACTAATAAATATGTTGAGAGGAAAGGAAAGAAAAGAAAGAAAGACTAGATATGCAAAGTTCAATAGAGGTAGATCGAGAAGATTTATATATAATAAAGATTAACTGCAAGGGGAAAGGAGTTGGAAATGGCAACCCACTCAAGTATTCTTGCCTGGAGAATCCCAGGGGCAGAGGAGCCTAGTGGGCTGCCATCTGTGGGGTCACACAGAGTCGGATATGACTGAAGCCACTTAGCCTTAGCAGCAGCAGCAGGAAGGGGAGAAGAACAGTATGAAAGGCAAACAAAGGAATAATGTAGAAAAAATATAATAGGTTTTTAAAAATTAAAAAGTTAAAATTATAAAAAGAGAAAAGATTTAAAAAAAAAACGGTAGAAGAAAGAATAAAGGGAAAAAAATGAAAACTCCACAGAACTGCAAAAGCCCAATGTAAATGCAGAGGTTTATAACAACAGTAAAAAGTCACTGAATATACATACATATATATACACCCATAAGCAAAATCAAAAGTCCATCAAAAATATAGTACAGTAGATTGACCTGGTTAACAAAGGGAACCAAAAGTTATGTCGACCAGAACAAAACTAACTAAAGCACAAACTGGAAAACAAAACTAAAGCAAGGTGCCAATTGTGGTATAAAGCAATGAAAATAAAACTAACAAATATGTTGAGACTAAAGGTAAGAAAGGAAAGAATAGCTATGCAAAGTTAAATAGAGGTAGATAAAGAAGATTTATGTGTATTAAAGATTAACTGCAAGAGGAAAAGAACAGTAAGAAAAGCAAACAAAGGAATAAATGTAGAAAAAAATAATAATAGGCTTAAAAAATTAAAATTAAGAAAAAAAGAAAAAAGAAAAACAACTCCCCAGAACTGCAAAAGCCCAATAAAGAGGCAGAGGTTTATAACAACAATAAAAAATGTGACTGAGAAAAAAAAGAAAAGTGAAAGCTCAAAAACTTAGTTAGATTTCATAGTGCCAATAAAATTGTCAACTAGAATGGGGGGGGAAATTAAAAAAAAATCCAAAACAATCTACAGGAGAAGTCAAAACATCATAATAATAAATGTTTTCCTTGAGTCACTGCTGTCAGAGTCCTTTTCCTTGGTGTGAGTCACAGTCCACCCCACCTCCCTAGGATGCCCAACTCTGTGCTGATCTCTTGCCTGCTGTGGGGGCAGCTCAGATTCTAATCTGCTCCTAGTCCTCTGTGTTCTTGCCTCCAGTGTCCACAGCTATCAGAACTAGTGCGTTTTCTTTTGTGGGAGCTCTCAGTGACCTTTTATATATTCCATAGACACAGAGTCTGCCTAGTTGATTGTGTGAATTTAATTGGCAGCTTGTCCAGCTGGTGGGAGGGTTTTGGGTCTTCTTCCTTAGTCACACTGCCCCGGGTTTCAATTGTGGTTTTACTTCCACCTCTGGATATGGGGTTTCTTCCTGAGGCTGCCCTGGAAAACTTGGGTTTGCCTCTGTGTGTTTGCCAGGTGTGGAGGTGGTGCAGCTGCTTGAGTCGTAGGGGTTCTGGCAGCACCAGGTACTCAGGGGAGTTGGCAGCTAGGGCAGCAGGAAATATAGTGCTCTGGAAGGATATGGCAACCAGTACTGGCCAATACGCTCCAGTGTTCTTGCCTGGAGAACCCCCCTCCCTGACAGAGAGGCCTGGCAGGCCACAGTCCACAGGGTTGCAACGAGTCGGACACTACCAAAGTGACCCTGCGTGCATGGGCGCAAGATTTTTTTTGCCTGTGGCCCCTCTGCCCCAGTGAGAGTTGAGGATGAAGGTAGCACAGCTGCTTGGCTTGCAGGGACCCTGGCAGCGCCAACTGTGCAGGGACATGGACTGCCTCCACCACAGGAGTTATGACTCTATCAGAGTCTTTTTTCAAGCCTCTTGTAGCTGGTGATCAGAAGGCCTCTTTGGCCAGTCTTTCTTTGCAGCTCCGCCCGTTCAGGCACTTAGAGAGCATCTTGCCTGGGGTCCTTCTCTGTTGTTTGGCCCACCAGGCACATGGAGGGGCTCCCCTCCTGGGGTCCTACTCTGTAGATCAGCACATCAGGTACTTAAAGGGGCACCGTGGGTGGGGTCCTATTCTGTAGTTCATGGGCCAGCCTCTCTATTGTTCAGCTGCTGATGCTGGCTTGTGGGGAGAGAGAGGCTATGGGGATGCTTCCACCCCCTATGCATGACTCAGCAGTATCACCTTGTTTCCATGGCTGCCCAGCTTTCCTCCACGAGCATTTCCCACCACAATCTCCTCCCTCACATCCCCTCGATCTCTCTCCACAGTCAACAGCAGCTCTCGCCCTGGAATTGCTCCACAATCCCTAAACTCCAGCTCCCAGCAGCTGCGCCACCTAGGCTGTATGCCCTGTGGCAAGGGCTGGCTGACTCTCATTCTAGTTAGGCTGCCACAGATCAGCTGTTTCCTCTCAGCCTTAAATGTTTCTCCTCTGACTCAGACAGTTGCCCAATATGGGGATCAGACCCCTGCTTCAGTTCCCCCACCTGCCTAGGGCAGGTCCAGTCCTACTAATACTCCCATTTTTTCCCCCCTAGTTCCTATTCCTACTGAGTTTTGTGTGGGTCTGTATATTCTTTTCTGCTGGTTAGGTACTCCTGTCCACTCTTAGCTGGTGTTCTGCATGCACTTCTGTGTCTTGAGGTGGATTCCTAATGTATCCGTGGAGAGAGATGTACTCCACATCCACCTACTCCTCTGCCATCTTGCAGTCCCCCCGAGCCTTTATATTTTGGAGCTCCAAAAACACTGCGGATGGTGACTCCAGCCATGAAATTAAAAGACACTTGCTCCTTGGAAGAAAAGTTATGATCAACCTAGACAGCATATTAAAAAGCAGAGACATTACTTTGCCAACAAGGGTCCATCTAGTCAAAGCTATGGTTTTCCCAGTAGTCATGATGTGAGAGTTGAACTATAAAGAAAGCTGAGCGCCAAAGAATTGATGCTTTTGAACTGTGGTGTTGGAAGAAGACTCCTGAGAGTCCCTTGGACTGCAAGGAGATCCAAGCAGTCCATCCTAAAGGAGATCAGTCCTAAATATTCATTGGAAGGACTGATACTGAAGTTGAAACTCCAATACTTTGGCCACCTGATGCAAAGAACTGACTCATTTGAAAAGACCCTGATGTTGGGAAAGATTGAAAGCAGGAGGAGAAGGGGACAACAGAGGATGAGGTGGTTGGATGGCATCACTGACTCAATGGACATGAGTTTGAGTAAACTCCGGGAGTTGGTGATGGACAGGGAGGCCTGGCGTGTTGCAGTCCATAGGGTCGCAAAGAGTCAGACATGATTGAGCAACTGAACTGAACTTCACTGTGAGTAGAGCCAGCCCTCTCTAAACATGTCCTGCTTGTGGTGGAATTTTTCCTCAGAAAAATTGGATTTTTTTTACCAGAGAAGGGTGGAACAGCTGCCAGATAATACAAATAAACTGGAATATAATGGAGGAAAGTATTTGTAAAATCTTGATCTTTAAAGAAATAAAACTATATTGTAAAATCAGCAAGTTAAAAAATCATGTTGTAAAGACTTTGCTCACTCTTTTAGAATTTGTTTTTACTGTTAATCAGTGTCATTTGACTTAATAGCAACACCACCACAGTGCCCTATGGATATTTCCTTTTAGCTTACATCTCCTCCTTACCTTTTTGTTTAGTACATGTTGTTCAAAGGATTAAAGGGAGAAATACCCTTTGTTATTAGAACAACTTGTGGTAGAGTGTTTGGGGAGAGTAGTACTCTAAACTATAAATTATTCATCATGAGAAGACACCTTTGTAGACCTGGCCATGGATCACACAGTGTTTGCCAGACTTTTCTTAATGTTTGACATTAAGCACAAAGAACATTAGAAATTGTATCTTTCATCCTTAATGCATTTATGTACTGTACAGTACCTATGGATAGGTTCACTTTCTTTTGAAATCTCTTTTGTAATAGCATATCTTACCCTGTATTAGATTCAGTCAGTTGGACAACCTTGAGGAACAGGAAAATAATAAAATGTCCCCAGATTCTAAACAAATGTCCTTCTTAGATTGAGGGCTGTAGTTACTTAACAATAGAAGAATTTTGCTGTCCTCAGAAAAGCCTGATTTTAAAATGGTCTTTCACTTAAAAAAGGAAGTAGAACCCAATAGAAAAATGTATTAATTCTCCTATGTTTTCTTCTTAAAGTTTTATAGTTTTACCTTTAGATCCATGAACCATTTTTAGTTAAAAGAGTAAGTTGTTCTTGCACCTTAGGTCATGATTCTGTTCTGTTTCTTTTTTTTTTTTCCTCTGTCTCTTTTCAAATGGATGTCTGGTTGTTCCAACACCATTTGTTTTTAAAAACGAAACTCTTTTTTTTTTCTATTGAATTGCTTCTGCACCTTTGTCAAAATTGAATTTTTTGTACAGATATATTTCTGGAGTCTTTTTTTTTCTTCCATGAATCTGTATGTCTGTTTCTTTGCCAGTACCACACTGTCTTTATCAGTGAAGCTTTAAATCTTGAAATCAATTAATATTTTCCCCAACTTTATTCTTCATTGAAAAATTGGTTTTAATTACTCTGGTTTCTCAACCTTTCCATATAAAGTTTAGATTCAACTTGTCTATATCTATAAAAATTCCTGCTAGGATTTTGATTGTGATTGTATTAACTCTGTAAATCAGTTTCAGGAGAATTGACATCTCTATGTTAAATCTCAGTCGTGTCCAACTCTTTGCAACCCCGTGGACTGTAGCCTACCAGGCTTCTCCATCCATGGGATTCTCCAGGCAAGAATACTGGAGTGGGTTGCCATTTCCTTCTCCAGGGGATCTTCCCGACTCAGCTGGTAAAGAATCTGCCCGCAAGGCGGGAGACCTGGGTTCGATCCCTGGATTGGGAAGATCCCCTGGAGAAGGGAAAGGCTACTCACTCCAGTATTCTGGCCAGGAGAATTCCATGGACTGTATAGTCTATGGGGTCGCAAAGAGTCGGACACGACTGAGCGATTTTCACTTTCACTTTCATGTTAAATCTACAAAAGTTTTTTAAAAAGACTTTAATATCTTCATAGAAATGAAATGTTATATCTATGATCCCAAAATAGGATACTATAGGGAAAGGAACAACCAGATGACAAGAAAGAACTTGAAAATTAAAACATAGTAGCTAAAATTTAAATACAGTAGAATAGTTGGAAGATAAAGTTAAGGACATTTTTCTAAAAGTAGAGGAAAAAGGTAAAGACATAGAAGTTGAGAGGAAGAGTCAAAAAATTAGATCTAGCTAAGATAGTATATTAAAAAGCAGAGACATTACTTTGCCAACAAAGGTCCGCCTAGCCAAGGCTATGGTTTTTCCCGTGGTCATGTATGGATGTGAGAGTTGGACTGTGAAGAAAGCTGATCGCCGAAGAATTGATGCTTTTGAACAGTGGTGCTGGAGAAGACTCTTGAGAGTCCCTTGGACTGCAAGGAGATCCACCCAGTCCATTCTAAAGGAGATCAGTCATGGGTGTTCATTGGAAAGACTGATGTTGAAGCTGAAACTGCAATACTTTGGCCACCTCATGCGACGAGTTGACTCACTGGAAAAGACTCTGATGCTAGGAGGGATTGGGGTGGGAGGAGAAGGGGACGACAGAGAATGAGATGGCTGGATGGCATCACCGACTCGATGGACATGAATTTGAGTGAACTCCGGGAGTTGGTGATGGACAGGGAGGCCTGGCGTGCTGATTCATGGGGTTGCAAAGAATCGGACACGACTGAGCGACTGAACTGAACTGAAGACATCCATTATCCAAATAATAGGAATTCTGGAAAGGGCGAACAGAGGAATGAAGAGGCAAAAATGATCAAAGAATTTGTCCTAGAACTGAATGAAGGAGATAGATCTCCATTTTGAAAAACTGAATTTTTAAAAGCACAAACTTTAGGGAAACAGAATGGTGGTTGCCAAGAGCTAAAGAGAGGGCGAACTGGGGACAGGCTTTGAGTTTGGGGGAAGTGAGAAAGTCTGGAGATGGAAATTTGTAATGGTTACACAACAAAATGAATGTATGTCATAACTTTTATGTTCTGTCAGAACTTTATGTTAAAGTAAGGAAGAACAGAAGAGGAGACAACAGATGAAAAACCTGAAAAAAAAAAAAGGCAACTGATTTAGCAAAGCTAAATGATTAAGCAAAGTTCAAACCGAATTCTGCAATTGTGAAAGAAAACAAAAGGCTGATTAGTGCTAAAGAGACCCCCAAAAGATAAGAATTGGAGGTACAGGTAGCTATGGATGAAGAAGTAACAGATGTAGCTAAAATAGCAGAAATTGAAAACTTTCATGTGGAGTAAAATTGTCCAGATCCTGTGCCTTCTCTGCATCTTAGCTCCTCTTCTGTTTAGAAGCAAACAGGATGTATACTGTCTGAACAAAGTATGCTGGAAGCACAGGGGCAGTCAGCTGAGGGTGATACATCATTCTGGAAAGGGGGTTAGGTGGGAGTATTCGTACTAACTGGTCAGATCTACCCCAGCTTCCTTCTTCTGTTTAGCCTAAAAGAATAGACCTAAACATTGTACAGTTTTGATCCACAATGAAACCACTCAGCCAGTTTTACAGTACAGTAGAGTCTGCTGGTTGCCAAGCCCTACTATTATAAATAGTTACAAAATAAGCCTAAGTGTAGAGATCTCTTTGTGTACCTGTCAGGAGTTATCCTAAGACAATATCTGTTAATTTTTTAAAACCATAACCCACAGTAAGAAGTAACATCATCCTAACCTGGTATAAACACACATATACATGCTGTTTGTGTGTGTATATATGTATATATATTAGTTTATTTATAGAAATAAAAATTCCATCAAATGGGCAACACTGGTGTAAATGGCAAGGAAGTAAAATCCTCCTATAGAGAGAGAAGTGAATAATTGGAAACAATATTGTCGTCTGTTACTGTATCCTTTTGGTTTTTGTTCATATCACTTAATAGAATTTCTTAATTCATTCTGTATACTGAATTTGTTAGTTTAAGTTTTGCACTAAGATCTAGGATCTGCTATTATACATCGTCTGAGATAAGGGTGAAGGTTCAGTTTTTTCCCAAATGGATATCTATTAATTGGTGTCATTTGATGAAAGGACTTAGTTTTCCTCTATTGAATTGTCCCAGCACCATAATACTATTGATTCTATTTCTGAGGACTTTATTCTGTTCGTTAGTCTATTTGCTAAACCTTTATGCTACTATGACATCTTGAAATCAGATAATGAAGTTGTCTCACTATCTCTTTTTTCAAGTTTGCTGAATATATTCTAGGATTTCTGCAATTCTGTGTTTAGTCTTCCAATCTATGAACATAGTTTATCTTCACCTTTTCTTCCAACCCTCCCTCTCTCTTTCTTTTTCTCTCTCCCTCTCTTCCTTCCGTGACATACAACACTGGATAAGTTTTCAGTGTATAGCACAATGATTTAATTTACATACACCATTAAAGTGGTTATCACAGCAAGTTTAGTGAGCATCCTTCATCCCATATAGACATAGAATTAAAGAAATAGGAAAATTTTTTTTCTTGTGATAAGAACTCTTATAATTTGCTCTCAACAACTTTTACCTGTAATATTCAGCAGTGTTGATTATATTTATCATTTTGTACATCCTTAATACCTATCTTAAAGCTAGAAGTTTGTACCTTTTGACTTTCTTCATCCAGTCCTCCCCCACCCCCTGACCCCTGCCACTTCTCATAATCAGAGATGTGATCTGTGAGCTTGTTTCAGAAGAATTATTAACCTGTAGCACTGTGTTAGTTCCTATTACACAACATATGATTTGATATTCTCTACTTTTCTAACTGATCACTGTGATAAGTCTAGTTACCACATATTATCATGCAAATATATTACATAGTTATTGACTGTATTCCCCATGCTGTACATTTCATATCCATGATTCATTTATTTTGCAACTGGAAGTTTATACCTCTTAGTCTTCCTCATCTATTTCTTTCCTCCCTTTCTCCATTTATTTCAGTTCAGTTCAGTCGCTCAGTCGTGTCCGACTCTCCGCGACCCCATGAATCACAGCACGCCAGGCTTCCCTATCCATCACCAACTCCCGGAGTTCACTCAAACTCATGTCCACAGAGTCGGTGATGCCATCCAGCCATCTCATTCTCCATCATCCCCTTCTCCTCCCGCCCCCAACCTTTCCCAGCATCAGAGTCTTTTCTAGTGAGTCAACTCGTCGCATGAGGTGGCCAAGATCTTCTTTAATCCCAACAATATTTGTTTCCGTATCAGAAGGCAGTGGCAACCCACTCCAGTACTCTTGCCTGGAAAATCCCATGGACGGAGGAGCTTGGTAGGCTGCAGTCCATGGGGTTGCTACGAGTCGGACACGACTGAGCGACTTACTTTCACGTTTCACTTTCATGCACTGGAGGAGGAAATGGCAACCCACTCCAGTATTCTTACCTGGAGAATCCTAGGGACGGGGGAGCCTGGTGGGCTGCCGTCTATGGGGTCGCAAAGAGTCGGACACGACTGAAGCAACTTAGCAGCAGCAGCAGCAGGAATCTTATACTTCTGTTAAGTTTATGGTAAATATGTTTTTGACACTAAATGTAAGTAGAATTTATATTATATAATTTATATATAATTATGCATTATGAACTTATATAATCAAAATCTTGAATCCTGTGTTATTACTTTCAAATACCAGTCATATTAGATCAGTTTTATTTTTATTTTTTATTGAAGTATGATTGATTTACAATGTTATATTAGTTTTAAGTGCACAGTATAATGATTGAGTATTTTTATAGATTAGAATCTGTTTAAAGTTATTACAAAATGTTGATTATATTCTATATACTGTACAGTGTCTATGTGTGTGTGTGCACAGTCCTTCAGTGGTGTCGGACTCTTTGTGATCTCATGGACTATATAGCCTTTCAGGCTCCTCTGTCCATGAAATTTTTCAGGCACGAATACTGGAGCGAGTTGCCATTTCCTACTGCAGGGGATGTTCTCAACCCAGATGCGGATCGAATCTGCATCTCTTGTTGCATCTCCTGTATTGGCAGGCAGATTCTTTACCTGTGTGCTTCAGTAGGAAGCCCACTGTATCCTTGCATCTTACTTATTTTATGTAGTAGTTTGTATTAATACCTCTTAATCCCGTTTAATCCCCTTTCTCTGTCTTGCCCTTCCACCCTGTGGTAATCACTCACTTGTTCTCTATATTCATGATTCGGTTTGTTTTATTATATGTGTTTGCTTGTTTGCTTTCTATTTTATTTATTTTTAATTAATCTTTATTGGAGTGTAGTTGCTTTATAATATTGTGCTAGTTTCTGCTGTATAGCAAAATGAATCAGCTATACATATATCCCCTCTTTTTTGAATTCCCTTCCTATTTAGGTTACCACATAACACTGAGTTCCCTGAGCTGTACAGTCAGTTCTCTTTAGTTATCTGTTTTTTACATAGTAGTCTATATATGTCAATCACAGCCTCCCAATTCATCCCACCCCTCTTTCCTGCCTTGGTATACATAAGTTTGTTTACATCTGTGTCTCTATTTCTACTTTGTAATTAGGTTCACCTGTATCAATTTCTAGGTTCCATATGTTCAGTTAAGTTCAGTCGCTCAGTCGTGTCCAACTCTTTGCAACCCCATGAATCACAGCACGCCAGGCCTCCCTGTCCATCATCAACTCCCGGAGTTCACTCAAACTCATGTCCATCGAGTCGGTGATGCCATCCAGCCATCTCATTCTCTGTCGTCCCCTTCTCTTCCTGCTCCCAATCCCTCCCAGCATCAGAGTTTCCCAGTGAGTCAACTCATCACATTAGGTGGCCAAAGTTTTGGAGCTTCAGCTTTAGCATCAATCCTTCCAATGAACACCCAGGATTGATCTCCTTTAGAATGGACTGGTTGGATCTCCTTGCAGTCCAAGGGACTCTCAGGAGTCTTCTCCAGCACCACAGTTCAAAAGCATCAATTCTTCAGTGATCAGCTTTCTTCACAGTCCAACTCTCACATCCATACATGACCATGGGAAAAACCATAGCCTTGACTAGACGGACCTTTGTTGGCAAAGTAGTGTCTCTGCTTTTTAATATGCTCTCTAGGTTGGTCATAACTTTCCTTCCAAGGAGTAAGCGTCTTTGAATTTCATGACTGCAGTCAGCATCCGCAGTGATTTTGGAGCCCCAAAACATAAAGTCTGACACTGTTTCCTCTGTTTCCCCATCTATTTCCCATGAAGTGATGGGACCAGATGCCATGATCTTTGTTTTCTGAGTGTTGAGCTTCAAGCCAACCTTTTCACTCTCCTTTTTCACTTTCATCAAGAGGCCTTTGAGTTCCTCTTCACTTTCTGCCATAAGGGTGGTGTCATCTGCATATCTGAGGTTATTGATATTTCTCCCGGCAATCTTGATTCCAGCTTGTGCTTCTTCCAGCTCAGCGTTGTACATGATGTACTCTGCATATAAGTTAAATAAGCAGGGTGACAATATACAACTTTGACGTACTCCTTTTCCTATTTGGAACCAGTCTGTTGTTCCATGTCCAGTTCTTTCTGTTGCTTCCTGACCTGCATACCGGTTTCTCAAGAGGTAGGTCAGGTGGTCTAGTATTCCTATCTCTTTCAGAATGTTCCACAGTTTATTGTGATCCACACAGTCAAAGGCTTTGGCATAGTCAATGAAGCAGAAATAGATGTTTTTCTGGAACTCTCTTGCTTTCTCCATGATCCAGCGGATGTTGGCTATTTGATCTCTGGTGCCTCTGCCTTTTCGAAAACCTGCTTGAACGGTTCACGGTTCACATATTGCTGAAGCCTGGCTTGGAGAATTTTGAGCATGACTTTACTAGCGTGTGAGATGACTGCAGTTGTGCAGTAGTTTGAGCATTCTTTGGCATTCCCTTTCTTTGGGATTGGAATGAAAACGGACCTTTTCCAGTCCTGTGGCCACTGCTGAGTTTTCCAGATTTGCTGGCATATTGAGTGCAGCACTTTCACAGCATCATCTTTCAGGATTTGAAATAGCTCAATTGGAATTCCTTCACCTCCACTAGCTTTGTTCGTAGTGATGCTCTCTAAGGCCCACTTGATTTCACATTCCATGATGTCTGGCTCCAGGTGAGTGATCACACCATCGTGATTATCTTGGTTGTGTGATACTAAATGACACTTGCTTTTTTCTTTTTACTTCATTCTGTGTGAGTCTCTAGGTCCATCCACATCTCTGCAAGTGGCACAATTTCCTTCCTTTTTACAGCTGAATAATATTTAGTTATATATATGTATTGCATCTTCTTTACCCATCCCTCTGCTGATGGACGTTTAGGTTGCTTCCATGTCCTAGCTAGGCTTCCTTGGTGGTTCAGAAGGTAAAGAATCTCCCTGCAGTGTGGGACACCCTGGTTTGATCCCTGGGCCGGGAATATCCCTTGGAGAAGCAACTGGTAACCCACTCCATTGTTCTTGCCCAGAGAATCCCATGGACAGAGGAAACTGGTTTATAGTCCATGGTGGTTTATAGTCCATGGGGTCACAAAGAGTCAGGCACGACTGAGAGACTAACACACACATGTCCTACCTGTAGTAAATAGTGCTGCAGTGAACAATGGCGTGCATGCATCTTTCTGAATTAATGGCTTTATCCAATTATATACCCAGATGTAGGATTGCCAGGTGATACGGTAGTTCTGTTTTTAGTTTTTAAAGGAATTTCCATACTATTCTCCATAGTGGCTCTATCAATTTACATTCCCACCAGCAATGTAAGAGGGTTCCCTGTTCTCCACACCCTCTGCATTTGTTTAATTTTTAGATTGTGTATGTAATTGAAAACATACAGTATTTGTCTTTCTCTAACTTCATTAAGCATAATACCCCCCAATTCTATTCACATTGTTGCAAATGACAAGATTTCTCTTTTTTTGATAAATATTCCTTATATATTTATTACATCTTCTTTATCCATTGACTTGTTGATGGACACTTTTGGTTGCTTTTGTACCTTGGCTTTTATAAATAATGCTGCTGTGAAATTGGAGTGCATATATCTTTTGAAATTAATGTTTCCATTTTCTTTGGATATATACCCAAGTCTCAAATTGTTGGATCATATGGTACTCTGTACTTAATCTTTTGAGGAACCTTCATTCTGTTTTCCATAGTGGATGAACCAATTTACATTTCCACCAACATTTCCCTTTCGTCCATCCTCACCAGCATTTATTATTTGTTCTCTTTTTGTTGATAACCATTCCAACATGTATGAGATGATATCTCATTGTAATTTTGACTTTCATTTCCCTGATGTTTAGTCATGTTAAGCATCTTCTTATGTGCCTCTTGGCCATCTGTATGTCTTCTTTGAAAGATGTCTATTCAGGTCTTCTACCCATGTTTTAATTGTTTTTTCAATATTGAGTTTTATTAGCTATTTATATATCTTGAACATTAGTCTCATATCACACATATCATTTGTAAATATATTCTGTTATTTAGTAGGAACTCTTTTAGCTTTATTGATGGTTTCCCTTGCTGTGCAGAAGCCTGTTCATTAGGTCCCATTTGTTTATTTTTTCTTTTGTTTCTCTTGCCCTAAAAGACAGATTCAGAAAAACATGGTTAAGATGTATGTCAAAGAGTGTATTGTGTGTTTTCCTCTAGGTTATATTTTCAGGCCTTTACTCCATTTTGAGTTATCCTGTATATGGTACAATAAAATATTTTAATTTCATTCTTTTATCTGTCCAGTTTTCCTAACACTACTTATTTGACTAGATTGTTTTTTCCCCATTATATATTCTTGCTTTCTTTATCATCAGTTAATTAACAATAAGTGCATGAGTTTCTTTCTGGGCTGTCTACTCTTTTCCACTGATCTGTGTCTGATTTTTATGCCTGACTTCCCTGGTGGCTCAGATGGTAAAGTGTCTGCTCACAGTGCTGGAGACCCGGGTTCAATCCCTGGCTTGGGAAGATCTCCTGGAGAAGGAAATGGCAACCCACTCCAGTATTCTTGCTTGGAAAATCCCATGGATGATTAGACAAGGCTGTGGTCAATGTGATTAGATTGGTTAATTTTCTGTGATTGTGGTTTTTAGTCTGTCTGCCCTCTGAGAAGGATAAGAGGCTTATGGAAGTTTCCTGATGGGAGAGACTGACTGAGGGGGAAACTGGGTCTTGTTCTGATGGGCAGGGCCATGCTCTGTAAATCTTTAATCCCATTTTCTGTTGATGGGTGGAGTTGTGTTTCCTCCCTGCTATTTATGTAGGACCAAACTATGGTGGAGGTAATGAAGACAATGGCGACCTCCTTCAAAAGATCCCATGCATGCACTGCCACACCCAGTGCCCCCAGCCCTACAGCAGGCTACCACCGACCCATGCCTCCACTGGCGACTCCCGGACACTCACAGGCAAGTCTGGGTCAGTCTCCCACGGGGTCACGACTCCCCTCTCCTGGGTCCTGGTACACACCAGGTTCCACCTGTGCCCTCCAAGAGTCTGCTTCCCAGTCCTGTGTAAGCTCTGGCAGCTCTATGGTGGGATCAGTGGCAACCTCCTCCAAGAGGGCTTATTCCATACCCAAGTCTGCTCCACCCAGAGCAGCAGTCCAGCGCTAACCCGTACCTCCACAGGAGATGCTCAAACAGTTCTGTCCAAGACTCTGTGGGGTCCCCGGGTCCTGGTGCACACAAGGCCTGCTCAAGCCCTCTGAGCATCTCTGGTGGGAATGGGATCGAACTCAAAATGCATATTCGCCCCTCCTACCATCTTGCTGGGGCTTCTCCTTTGCCCTTGGATGTGGGGTATCTCCTCATTGCTGCTCCAGTGAAGCGCAGCTGCTGCTTCTGACATTAGACAGGGGAGTATCTCCTAAAGGTCATGCATGTAGGGCCAACTAATATGGACAGGTCATCACACTGTAATGGTATGACCTGCATGCAAACCATTTAAGTATTCTTGCCTTGAGAACCCCATGAACAGTATGAAAAGGCACAAAGAAGGGACACTAAAACATGAACCCCCCCAGGTCGGTAGGTGCCCAATATGCTACTGGAGATCAGTAGAGAAATTACTCCAGAAAGAATGAAGAGACGGAGCCAAAGCAAAAACAACACCCAGTTCTGAATGTGACAGGTGATAGAAGCAAGGTCCGGTGCTGTAAAGAGCAATATTCCATAGGAACCTAGAATGTTAGGTCCATGAATCAAGGCAATTTGGAAGTGGTCAAATAGGAGATGGCAAGAGTGAACATCAACATTTTAGGAATCAGCGAGCTAAAATGGACTGGAACATGTGAATTTAACTCAGATGACCATTATACCTACTATTGTGGGCAAGAATCCCTTAGAAGAAATAGACTAGCCATCATAGTCAACAAAAGAGTCCAAAAGTGATCTCTGTTTGTTTCCAAGGCAAGCCAGTCAGTATCACAGTAGTCCAAGTCTGTGCCCCGACCTGTAATGCTGAAGAAGCTGAACGGTTCTATAAAACCTACAAGACCTTCTAGAACTAACACGCAAAAAAGATGTCCTTTTCATTATAGGGGACAAGAATGCAAAAGTAGAAGGTCAAGAAACACCTGGAGTAACAGGCAAATTTAGAGTTTTACCAAGAGAACACACTGGTCATAGCAAATACCCTCTTCCAGCAATACAAGAGAAGACTCTACACATGGACATCACCAGATGGTCAATACCAAAATCAGATTGATTATATTCTTTGCAGCCAAAGATGGGGAAGCTGTATACAGTCAGCAAAAACAAGACCGAGAGCTGACTGTGCCTCAGATCATGAACTCCTTATTGCCAAATTCAGACTTAAATTGAAGAAAGTAGGGAAAACCACTACACCGTAATGGTATGACCTAAATCAAATCCCTTATGATTATACAGTGGAAGTAAGAAATAGATTTAAGGGACTAGATCTGAGAGAGTACCTGATGAACTATGGACGGAGTTTTGTGACCTTGTACAAGAGACAGGGATCAAGACCATCTCCAAGAAAAAGAAATGGAAAAAAACAAAACGGCTGTCTGAGGAGGCCTTACAAATAGCTGTGAAAAGAAGAGAAGCGATAAGCAAAGGAGAAAAGAAAAAGATATACCCATCTGAATGCAGAGTTCCAAAGAATAACAAGGAGGGATAAGAAAGCCTTCTTCAGTGACTAGTGCAAAGAAATGGAGGAAAACAATAGAATGGGAAAGACTAGAGATCTCTTCAAGAAATATAGAGTTACCAAGGGAACTTTTCATGCAAAGATGGGCTCAATAAAGGACAGAAATGGTATGGACCTAAGAGAAGCAGAAGATATTAAGAAGAGGTGGCAAAAATACACAGTAGAACTATACGAAAAAGATCTTCATGACCCAGATAACTACGATGGTGTGATCATTCACCTAAAGCCAGACATCCTGGAATGGGAAGTCAAGTGCTGCTTATGAAGCATCACTACCAACAGAGCTGATGGAGGTGATGGAATTCCAGTTGAGCTATTTCAAATCCTGAAAGATGATGCTGTGAAAGTGTTGCACTCAGTATGCCAGCAAATTTGGAAAACTCAGCAGTGGCCACAGGACTGGAAAAAGTTTTCATTCCCATCCCAAAGAAAGGCAATGCCAAAGAATGCTCAAACTACCACACAATTGCACTCATGTCACGCGCTGGCAAAGTAATGCTCAAAATTCTCCAAGCCAGGCTTCAAAAATATATGAACTATGAACTTCCAGATGTTCAAGCTGGTTTTAGAAAAGGCAAAGGAACCAGAGATCAAATTGCCAACATCCGCTGGATCATGGAGAAAGCAAGAGAGTTCCAGAAAAACATCTATTTCTGCTTTATTGACTAGGCCAAAGCCTTTGACTGTGTGGATCACAATAAACTGTGGAACATTCTGAAAGAGATAGGAATCCCAGACCACCTGACCTGCCTCTTGAGAAACCTGTATACAGGTCAGGAAGCCACGGTTAGAACTGGACATGGAACAACAGACTGGTTCCAAATAGGAAAAGGAGTATGTCAAGGCTGTATATTGTCACCCTGCTTATTTAACTTATATGCAGAGTACATCATGAGAAATGCTGGGCTGGAAGAAGCACAAGCTGGAATCAAGATTGCTGGGAGAAATATCAATAACCTCAGGTATGCAGATGACACCACCTTTATGGCAGAAAGTGAAGAATAACTAAAGAGCCTCTTGATGAAAGTGAAAGAGGAAGAGTGTATAAGTTGGCTTAAAGCTCAATATTCAGAAATCTAAGATCATGGCATCTGGTCCCATCACTTCATGACAAATAGATGGGGAAAGAGTGGAAACAGTGTCAGACTTTATTTTTTTGGGCTCCAAAATCAGTGCAGATGGTGATACCGGCCATGAAATTAAAAGATGCTTCCTCCTTGGAAGGAAAGTTATGACCAACCTAGACAGCATATTATAAAGCAGAGACATTACTTTGTCAACAAAGGTCCATCTAGTCAAAGCTATGACTTTTCCAGTAGTCATGTATGGATGTGAGTGCCAAAGAATGGATGCTTTTGAACTGTGGTGTTGGAGAAGACTCTTGAGAGTCCCTTGGACTGCAAGGAGATCCAACCAGTCCATCCTACAGGAAATCAGTCCTGAATATTCATTGGAAGGACTGATGCTGAAGCTGAAACTCCAATACTTTGGCCACCTGATGGAAAGAACTGACTCATTTGAAGAGACCCTGATGCTGGGAAAGATTGAAGACAGGAGGCGAAGGGGACAACAGATGATGAGATGGTTGGATGGCATCACCGATTCAATGGACATTAGTTTGAGTAAACTCTGGGAGTTGGTGATGGACAGGGAGGCCTGGCGTGCTGCAGTCCATGGAGTCACAAGGAGTCAGACACGACTGAGCGTCTGAACTGAACTGAACCTTACCTTTTGTATTTACTGTAGCATTATGTTATATCCTGAAGTTAAGGGAGTGTTTTACCTCCAGGTTTGCTCTTTTTTCTCAAGATTGCTTTGACTGTTCGGTGCCTTTTCTGATTCTGTACCACAAAATTTTAGGATTTTTTTGTTCTAGTTTTCTATAAATTGTCAAGAGTGTTTTGATAAGGATTGCTTTAGGTTTATGGACCTTTAAACAGTGTTAATCTTTCCAGTCCATCAATATATAATGCCTTCCCATTAATTTATATCATCTTGAGTTTCCTTTATCAGTGTCTTATAGTTTTCAGAGTGTAGGTTTTTTCGTTTTTGGTGTGTTTATTTCTAGGTATTTCATTCTTTTTAATGCAGTGGTCACTGGGATTGTTTTTTTACTTACTCTTCTGCCATTTAATATTAATTAGTTATGGGTTTGTTATAAATGGACTTTGTTATGTTGAGATATGTTCCCTCAATGCCAACTTTGTTGAGGGTTTTTCTCATGAATAGAAGTTGAGTTTTGTCAGGTGGTTTGTCTGTACCTGTTGAGATGATCATATGATTTTAATTTTTTGTTTTGTTAATGTGGTATATCCCATTGGTTGATTTGTAGATATTGAACCATCTTTACATCCCTGGAATGAATCCCACTTGACCATGGTTTATGGTCCTTTTTGTATATTGTTGAATTTGGTTTGCTAATATTTTGTTTAGGATTTTTGCATCTATATTCATCAAGAATATTGAGATAATTTTCTTTCTCATAGTGTCTATGTCTGGTTTTGATATCTGTAGTGGTGGACTTTAGAATGGACTTGGGAGCGTGACCTCCTCTTCTGTTTTTCCGAATAATTTGAGAAGGATAGGTATTAACTCTTTTTGATATGTTTGGTAGAATTCACCTGGGAAGCTGTCTGGTTCTGGACTTTTCTTTGTTGGGAGGTTTTTAATTACTGATTCAATTTTAATACTAGTATCAGTCTATTCAAATTATCTGTTTCTTCTTGATTCAGTTTTGCAAGATTGTATGTTTCCGGGAATTTAACCATTTCTTCCAGGTTGCTGAATTTGTTGGCATATAGCTTTTCATAGTATTCTCTTATGATTGTATATGTTTCTGTGGTATTGGTTGTAATTTCTCCTCTTTCACCTATTATTTTGTTATTTGGGTCCTCTGTCTTTTCTTAATGAGCTTGTGTAAAGGCTTAATAATTTTATCTTTAAAAAAGAACTCATTTCATTGATCTTATCTTTTCTGGGTAGAGGGGTTCTCTAGTTTGGTTGTTTTGTCTCTGATCTTTACTGTTTCCTTCCTTCTGCTTACTTTCAGTTTTGTTTGTTCTTTTTCTAATTCTTTTATGTGATAGTTTAGCTTGTTTATTTGAGATTTTTCTTGTTTTATGAGGTGTATAGTCTCTTATTTGTTTCTGTTTTTCCCATTTTTCTTCCTGTATTTGATTTCTGGTTTTATACTGTTGAGATCAGAAAAGATGCTTGATATAATTTCTGTCATTTTAAATTCATTGGGACTTGCCTGATGATCTGTACTGGAGAGCATTCCGTGTGAACTTGAACATGTATCTTGCTGATTTTAGATGGAATATTTTGTAACTATTAAGTACAACTGTTCTAGTTTGTTATGTAATGCCATTGTTTCCCAGTTTGTTTTCTGTTTGGATCATGTATCCATTGATGTTAAGTGGAGTGTTAAAATCCTACTGTTACTGTATTCTTGTCAAGTTCTCCCTTTTATGTCCATTGTTAGTAGATCTATTTTAAATACTTTATTTTTAATGCCAAGAAGAATAGAGGAAGAATTCCAAGTACAGTTGGCATAGTTCTTCCCTTCAGAGTTAATAGGGTAATATGTATTTCCTTAGTCTTTTCTATAAATATATATATTTTTTAGTGGTGATGATAGTATATGTAACATTTATTTATGTTAAAAGCTTTTTTCCACAGAAATTAAAATTATAAAAATGATTTTGATTAAATGTATCCTAGCATTCTGTTGAATGGATTTACCGTAATTTACTTAATTGGAACCTAAACTGAGAAACATTTGTTCATAGTTTCTTGGAAATTGAAAATTTGAAACCAGTTGAGCTACTTGTGTGTGTGAGTATTAGAATAATTTTCTTTCATATATTTTAGATTCAAGTAGACATATATTCTCCTCTTAACTTGAAAGTTAAAATAATACTCTGACTAGTTTATGATAAGAGATATTGAAAAGATTTTTTTTAAAACTTAAAACTCATTGTGATTTTATTTTAAAATGTAATTCATTTATTGCATTATAGGTATTTCTAGTGATTTTTCTTTTTTGAGGAGATTGTAAGTTCTGTTATTTCTTGAGTTATGAATACTTAGTTTGTGAATTTTCATGCATTGAAATAACTTTCTTTAGATATGCTCTAGAAATAAAATGAAGCAGTTTAAAATTATTTCTAAACTTAGGTTTTAAGTTCCATACAAGGAACTGAAAGTGAAATTTTGGAAAAGGGTTCCATTTTATATTTGGGAAATAGAAAAACAATGATGTTTTTATTTATCTCGCTTGTATCTGGAGTATGATCAGCAAGCAGGATCCAAGCATTGTTATCCCCGGGTTTCTCTCTCACTTGAATATAAGTAGGGTGGTGACATCAGAGATGATCAGTCACTCATCCTTGTCCCTGTTGATGATCTTCAGATAGCTTATTGTGACTCAAAGACAGAAGAAGAAAATTGGCAGCTTCCCTTCTTTTGTTTTCTCCACTTCTCTTTGTATGGTTCTGTAATAGATGGTGCTAATAACTTTCTAATACTGAGAGAGTAAATGTTTATCTGTAAATGTTACAAAATTGAAAACTCCAAAAATTGGAGTTTGATTCCATTTCTAACATGCATACATAGTTTTAGAAGTTAGAAAGACCATACAGTATCATTCTTATGACTTAAACTCATCATAGTAAATAAAAACTATATTAACAATTAAAAGAATCATTTATGTGTAGCATAATTCTAATACTAGTGATGTATATTTAGAATATACTGTTTAAAGTCATAGATTTTAGGTACTCACATACTTTCAGTGTTACCATTTCTTCTAATTTTTAAAATTTTCTCTAGAGCTTTCTAACATTGTAAATTATAAGAATCATTGTGAAGTTTCAAGCTCATTTTTAATAGGAAAACCTTGAGAGAACATTAGTTTGTATAAAAAGAATTAATTTCCTCTTAGTCTTGAATTTCCTGTGGGCCGAACACTCTAAATAAAAATTAGGATCTTGATAGTGGGGAATAAACCTTTTTAACAATATTAAATAATATAAGTATATTTGTCATTTTTGTGAAAGTATAAAATACTTATAAATATACTTAAAAGTATGTGTAGGTACTTTGGCCACCTGATGTGGAGAACTGACTCACTGGAAAAGACCCTGATGCTGGGAAAGATTGAAGGCAGGAGGAGAAGGGGACGACCGAGGATGAAATGGTTGGAAGGCATCACCGAAGGTGATGGACATGAGTTTGAATAAACTCAGGGAGTTGGTGATGGACAAGGAAGCCCAGTGTGCTGCAGTCCATGGGGTCACAAAGAGACACAACTGAGCGACTGAACTGAACTAATGAAAATTTTGGTCTAAAATGAACTAATTTTAACCTAACATTTTTCAAGTGAGGTAAAATAGAGATATGGATCACACATATGCTTGTGTGATATGGAAACTATATCACACAAGCACACCAGCAGTGAATGTGGATTGATTGTTCTATGAGTTCCCTATAAATTTTAGAAATCTCATCTAATGTTATTTAGATTCCTTAATTTAGTTGTCATAAAAGACTAACATAAATTTATCCTGTGTCCTTGGCATATATTTCCTTGTCTTTTCTGTTTGTTTCTTTTTAATGCATGTGTGTTGGTTTACTTAAGTAATTTTAGTTTCCAGCACTATTCAGAAACAAATTATAAGTACATAATGATAAAATATTATTTGGAAGTTTTCTCACAACTTAGATTTGGACAGTCATTTACAACCTATCTGGTGGTTAAATTTCTAACTCTTTCAACTGTCCCAAAGTTCTGAACCAATAAGTAAGTATGAAATGGCTTCTGGGAAAAACACACACACCCAGGGGAAAGTACACAGATTTATGAAATGCCTTCTTTATTAGTCACTGTGCTAAATACTTTACTTTCAGTTTTATTTTTCACAGTAACTCGTGTTCATTATATTGTCAAGGAAGCAAATGCCCAGAAATTAGCATAAAGATTAGGATTCAAGTCTTTTTTTTTTTTTTTAAGAATCTCTTTTTTTAGGGCTTTATAGTTTCTCAGCAAAATTAAAAGGAAGGCACTGAGATTTCCCACATATCCGCTAACCCCATGTATGTATGGCCTCCTCTATTATCAGTATTACTCACCAGAATGGTCCATTTGTTAAGCTGGTGAACCTACATTAACATGATAGAATCACTCAAAATCCAGTGTACCTTTGGATTCACTCTTAGTGTTTAACATTCTGTAGATTTGGACAAATGCATTAATAATATACATCCATCATTAGGATATCATACAGCATACTTTCAGTACCCTAAAAATTCACTGTTCTCCTCTGTTCATCCTTCCCTTACCCCCAGCCCTCGTGATCACTCATCTTTTTAAAACTGTGGATAGTTTAATTTTTTTCCAGAATGTCATGTAGTTGGAATCTTGTGGTTTGTAGCCTTTTCAGATTGGCTTATCTTTCTTCAGTTCAGTTCAGTCGCTCAGTCGTGTCTGACTCTTTGCGACCCCATGAATCTCTTACTAATGTACAATTAAGGTTCCTCATGTGTTTTCATGATTTGATAGCTCATTTCTTTATAGTGCTGAATTCTATTCCATTGTCTGGATGTACCACAGTTAATTTATTCATTTACTTACTTAAGGGCATCTTATTTGCTCCCAAGTTTTGGTAGTTAGGAATAGAGCTGCCGTAGACATCCAAGTGGGCTCCCCTGTTTGCTCAACGATAACGAATCCGCCTGCGAGTGCAGGAGACACGGGTTCCATTCCTGGGTCAGGAAAATCCCCTGGAGAAGGAAATAGCAGCACACTCTAGTATTGTTGCCAGGAAAATCACATGGATAGAGGAGCCTGGCAGGCTACAGCACTTGGGGTTGCAAAGAGTTGGACACAACTGAGCGATTAAACAACTACAGAAAATAGCCATTTGCAGGCTTTTATATGGCTGTAGGTTTTCAACACCTTTGAGTAGGTATCATGATTACTGGATTAGGTGCCCCCTGGTGGATGAGATTGGTCCAGGGACTTGTGCCCACTTGGTGCCTGACCCCTTGTGAGTGTAGTTGGGTCTTGTCCCTCTGGTTATCAAGGCTCTGTCAAGGGATGTGTGTAGAGGCAGTTGTGGGCTCAGGATGACTTTAGGCAACCTTTCAGCTGTTGGGTAGGGCTGTGCTCCCACCATGTTGATTTTTTGACCTGAGGCATCCCACCACTGGAGCCTACAGGTGAGACAAGGTTTCAGTGCCAAAATGGTGACCTTCAATAGAGCTCTCACTGATCCACATACCCTGGGGCCTCTGGCACTGCTGTCCTTGTCACTGATTGAGCTGCTGCAAACCCCCACTTCCTCAGGAGACCTTTCAAGACCTGTAGGTAGGTCTGGCCAGAGTCCTGTGGACTCACTACTTCACCCTGGATCCTAGTGCACGTGAGTCCTTGCATGAGCCCTTCCCAGATGGGGGTGCCTGACATGGGTTTCAGAACTTTCTCTTCTGTAGGAGAACTTCATGATACAATTATTTTCCAGTTTGCAAGTTGTGATTTGATTATATTACGAATTTGCCCCTCCTACCATCTCATTGTTTCGCTTTGGCTCCATGTGACTGATGATAGAAGCAAGGTCTGATGCTGTAAAGAGCAATATTGCATAGGAACCTGGAATGTTAGGTCCATGAATCAAGGCAAATTGGAAGTGGTCAAACAGGAGATGACAAGAGTGAATGTCGACTTCTAGGAATCAGTGAACTAAAATGAACTGGCATGGGTGAATTTAACTCAGATGACCATTATATCTACTACTGTGGGCAGGAATCCTTTAGAAGAAATGGAGTAGCCATCATGGTCAACAAAAGAGTCTGAAATGCAGTACTTGGCTGCAGTCTTAAAAATGACAGAATGATTTCTGTTCGTTTCCAAGGCAAACCATTCAGTATTACAGTAATCCAAGTCTATGCCCCAACCAGTAATGCTGAAGAAGCCAAAGTTGAACGGTTCTATGAAGACCTACAACTCCTTTTAGAACTAACACCCAAAAAAGATGTCCTTTTCATTATAGGGGACTGAAATGCAGAAGTAGGAAGTCAAGAAACACCAAATTTGGAGTAACAGGCAAATTTGGCCTTGGAGCATGAAATGAAGCAGGGCAAAGGCTAATAGAGTTTTGCCAAGAGAACGCACTGGTCATAGCAAACACCCTATTCCAACAACACAAGAGAAGACTCTACACATGGACATCACCAGATGGTCAACACCGAAATCAGATTGATTATATTCTTTGCAGCCAAAGATGGAAAAACTCTATACCGATAGAAAAAACAAGACCAGGAACTGACTGTGGCTCAGATCATGAACTCGTTATTGCCAAATTCAGACTTAAATTGAAGAAAGTAGGGAAAACCACTAGGCCATTCAGATATGACCTAAATCAAATCCCTTATGATTATACAGTGGAAGTAAGAAATAGATTTAAGGGTCTAGATCTGATAGACAGAGTGCCTGATGAACTCTGGACAGAGGTTCGTGACATTGTACAGGAGACAGGGACCAAGACCATCCCCATGGAAAAGAAATGCAAAAAAGCAAAATGGCTGTCTGAGGAGGCCTTACAAATAGCTGTGAAAAGAAGAGAAGCGAAAAGCAAAGGAGAAAAGGAAAGATATAAGCATCTGAATGCAGAGTTCCAAAGAATAGCAAGGAGAGATAAGAAACCCTTCCTCAATGATCAATGCAAAGAAATAGAGGAAAACAACAGAATAGGAAAAACAAGAGATCTTTTCAAGAAAATTAGAGATTCCAAGGGAACATTTCATGCAAAGATGGGCTCGATAAAGGACAGAAATGGTATGGACCTAACAGAAGCAGAAGGTATAAGAAGAGGTGGCAAGAATACACAGAAGAACTGTATAAAAAACTTCACGATGAAGATAATCACGATGGCGTGATCACTCACCTTGGAACCAGACATCTTGGAATGTGAAGTCAAGTGGGCCTTAGAGAGCATGACTATGAACAAAGCTAGTGGAGGTGATGGAATTCCAATTGAGCTATTTCAAATCCTGAAAGATGATGCTGTGAAAGTGCTGCACTCAATATGCCAGCAAATTTGGAAAACTCAGCAGTGGCCACAGGACTGGAAAAGGTCAGTCTTCATTCCAATCCCAAAGAAAGGGAATGCCAAAGAATGCTCAAACTACTGCACAATTGCACTCATCACACACGCTAGTAAAGTCATGCTCAAAATTCTCCAAGCCAGGCTTCAGCAATATGTGAACCGTGAACTTCCAGATGTTCAAGCAGGTTTTCGAAAAGGCAGAGGCACCAGAGATCAAATAGCCAACATCTGCTGGATCATGGAGAAAGCAAGAGAGTTCCAGAAAAACATCTATTTCTGCTTCATTGACTATGCCAAAGCCTTTGACTGTGTGGAACACAATAAACTGTGGAACATTCTTCAAGAGATGGGAATACCAGACCACCTGACCTGCCTCTTGAGAAACCTGTATGAAAGTCAGGAAGCAACAGTTAGAACTGGACATGGAACAACAGACTGGTTCCAAATAGGAAAAGGAGTACGTCAAGGTTGTATATTGTCACCCTGCTTATTTAACTTATATGCAGAGTACATCATGAGGAACGCTGGGCTGGAAGAAGCACAAGCTGGAATCAAGATTGCCGGGAGAAATATCAATAACCTCAGATATGCAGATGACACCACCCTTATGGCAGAAAGTGAAGAGGAACTCAAAGGCCTCTTGATGAAAGAGGAGAGTGAAAAGGTTGGCTTGAAGCTCAACACTCAGAAAACAAAGATCATGGCATCTGGTCCCATCACTTCATGGGAAATAGATGGGGAAACAGAGTTGGACTTTATTTTTTGGGTCTCCAAAATCACTGCAGATGCTGATTGCAGCTAGGAAATTCAAAGACGCTTACTCCTTGGAAGGAAAGTTATGACCAACTTAGATAGCATATTAAAAAGCAGAAACATTACTTTTCCAACAAAGGTCCGTCTAGTCAAGGCTATGGTTTTTCCCGTGGTCATGTATGGATGTGAGAGTTGGACTGTGAAGAAAGCTGATCGCCGAAGAATTGATGCTTTTGAACAGTGGTGCTGGAGAAGACTCTTGAGAGTCCCTTGGACTGCAAGGAGATCCAACCAGTCCATTCTAAAGGAGATCAGTCCTGGGTGTTCATTGGAAGGACTGATGCTAAAGCTGAAACTGCAATACTTTGGCCACCTCATGAGACGAGTTGACTCACTGGAAAAGACTCTGATGCTAGGAGGAATTGGGGGTGGGAGGAGACAGGGATGACAGAGAATGAGATGGCTGGATGGCATCACCGACTCGATGCACATGAGTTTGGGTGAACTCCGGGAGTTGGTGATGGACGGGGAGGCCTGGCGTGCTGTGATTCATGGGGTCGCAAAGAGTCGGACATGACTGAGCGACTGAACTGAACTGAACTGAGCCATCTCATTGTGGCTTTTTCTTTGTCTTTGGAACTACAATATCTTTTTTGGTAGGTTCCAGATGAGGTGAGCTCAAGTCTTTTCTGTTCCACCATCTTGTTTTCATCTCATAATTATTACTTTTTAAAATAATATTTGTTTAGAAATTTCTAACCTTTTGTAAATGGTGCATTATATTTATCTCTTGTTTTAATTGAATATACAGTTGATTTAAGTTTAGGCAGCCTCAGTTTGAGGCATAAGTAATTCTTTTTCTCAGTTGCATCGACTTTAAGACTTTGATTTCTTCACACCACACGAAAATGCTTCCAACTTGATATTTTTACCTGTGTTCAGGAAATAAAGACAATATAATATTCAAAAATTGTGAAAGCAAACACTGCTAGATAACCAGATATGCCAAAGTTGCTAAAATTGAGCCCTTCACTGACATTATCTTAACATTAGAGCCCAAAATATTCATTTTGAGCACTACATATTTTCAGTGGTTGTAAAGTCAAATTATGAAAGCTGAATGCCGTCTAAGAAAAATTGTAGCTACTTGAAAATTTTACTAGTGGGGAGTTTAGAACTTAGAGTTCTCTGCTCATTGCAGATAATTATATTTTAATAGGAAATAGAATGATTCTAAGAGTGATGCTGTATACAGTGGTTGTATCCCACCTTTGAACAGCTTTCCACCCATGGACCTCATGCTAGCTATTTTCAGTGTTCATCTGCCAGCTTGGCAAAAAGAGGCACTCAGTTGCTGCCCTTTGCAGCTGTTTTCACTTCTTTCTTTACTAACTGCATCATCCTTTTCCATACAGTGAAAGCTGTATAGATATAAATGGTTTCCAGCAGCAGCCAGAATTTGTTGGATTATCTCTTTCCTTGGTTGCTCAGAAACCTCAGGCAGCCAAACTGCCGCAATGAGTTTTCTAGAACTGTCAGGATAATACTTTCATGTTTGTCTGGACATTTTATTTCTGGAATACATCTTATAGGGAAGTTGCTGTCTTGGTTAAGCAACTTGGTTTTTCTCAGCTCAGATCATTTTGATAGTATTCTCTAATACCCACAAGTTTTTCTGTAGACTGCCGATGTTCATGAACTTCTTGCAGGAAGCCGCCAAGATTAAAGCTACACTTGACTTCAATTTAATATGCAATTAGGCAAGCTAATTCCCAAATCACTTAACTATATTGCATTTGTAGCAACATTTTGGAGTAAGACCTCCTGCTCGCTGCCTTATGTATATTTATGTGTGTGTTTTCCATGTACCTCCAGTGTGAGATTCTGTCTCCTGCTCTGGCTTTGTACTAAATTTTATATGCCTTTCACTTAGTATTTATAAGTGCAGTTACACTGGAGAGACATTTGTTAATACTGGCAGTGACCTAGAAAATTAGTGAAAGAGAAGTTAACTTTGATTCAGAAGACTGTTGAAAAAAATACATAGTTTTTATCTTGTCAAAGGTCAGACCCCTAATAAATGAGGACGTTTAGACTACCAGGTACATATCAGTTCTGATATAAAACTTAGAGTAGGTGACATTTTTCTTAAGGTTTCACTGTCTTTTGAAAAGAATTTGAGTACTGAGTTCTTTAAAGGCAGCAACTCTTAACCAAATGGCTTGCAGACAGGAGGAGATAAAATTTAGTGAGTACCTACTGTGCACTGTATTACATACTTAACCTAGGTAATCTTGACAGTTCTGCAGGGTAGGTGGCCTTATCCCTTTTTTACATAAGAAGAAATTAAGGTACAGAGAGGTTAAATGGTTTGGGTTATTAATACTAAGAAGTAGATGTCGGATTCCAAACCAGCTATTTTCTTTCCACCACATCAGGGGTTGGCTGGCAACCTACAGCTCATGGACCACATCTCAGATCTTACTTTTGTAAATGAAATTTATAGAAGACAACCACAGCTATTCTACGATTAGATACTACCTATGGGTTTCAAGCTGTAACAGCCGAGTTGAGTACTTATGACAGAGATCATATGATTCAGGGAGCCATATGACTCACAAGTAGATATTTTACCTATCTGGTCTTTTATGGGAAAAGTTTGCTGATACCTGCACTAAACCTTACTTTGTTTAGAGCTATTGTAAACTGACTGTACATTCTGTAGTATAAATTTCAGTCTTACTGAAGCATTAGACTTGGACAAGAGCAATAAGATAATGATGAAGGCAAGCAACAACCCGTGAATGTTCAAAAGCTTTCCTATTTGGAAAGACAGGCTGGTATGATTTAAATATAGTCCTTTCTGCTTCCATGATTCAATGCATGTCTCCCAGTTTCCTCATTCATAGGTTAATAAACTGCCTCAGAAACTCAAGTGCGCTTAAATTAATAAACTACTCCCAGAAATCCTTTGTAGAAGATAAAGTTCTTCAAAAATAAATATCTATCTCCTAATATGTTACCTTTTACTACAAAAGTAAACTATTTTTAAATTGATTATTATGGGCTGAAGGTTGGCCTCAACAAAATAATTGGCTCCTACTCTTAATTTACTGGTACTAAAGGTAAACCTTTAGAAATACGACATCAAACTGGAAGAGTCTATTGAGGAATCTTACACTCCCTTGAGAGGTTACTTAGTGTAGCAGCTGGTTCTATGCACCTCCACCCCCCTAACATATGACCCTTGAGCTTAACCTTCTTACTATAATAGATTTTAAAATTTTGAGCCATAGTATAGTTCATTGTAAACAGAAATCTCTGAGTGCAAACATTAATTAATACAAATGGAGGTATAGTTTAAATGTCACATATATTATTGAAGTGTTATATCCACAAAAAAAGAATAAGAAAGATGTGTTTCTTATTAAAATCAAAAATTATAGAAAGTGAAAGTGGAGTCACTCAGTCATGTACGACTCTTTGTGACCCCGTGGACTGTAGCCCACCAGACTCCTCTGTCCATGGGATTCTCCAGGCAAGAATACTGGAGTGGGTTGCCATTTCCTTCTCCAGGGGATCTTCCCAACCCTGGGATCGAACCCCGGTCTCCCTCATTGGAGGCAGATGCTTTAACCTCTGAGCCACCAAATGAAGAAAAAAAAAATTATAGAGCCCTTCACAATTAAAAGATAATCAGGAAATTAGGGGAAGACATATTTCTTACTCTTTGAGTGATTTTCACTTTCACTTTCATCCATTCTTTACCGGTTAAAGGATACGTTTCTTAGTCTGGCCACAACCTATTTTCAGTTTTATCTTCTATTAGCACAACACTAGAGGTACTCACCAATTGAATAAATCTTTTGTTTCATACCTTCCTTTGATAGGCTGTTTCCTTTATGACTGATTTTAATAATGGCTGAAGACTAGATTCAGAAACATTTATTGGAATGGAATAAAACTAGCATTTATTAAGCATTCTAGCCAAGGTCTGTGGTAGGTACTTATAAATAGATCTCATAATCCTTACTGTTGTCCTTAAGAAATGGTTGTTCCCTTTTACTGTGTAGGCAGTAACCTGAGGCTTTAGAAAGGTAGTTACAATTACATAGCCAGTGTAGGTAAATGTGAGATTTCATACTCCAAATTAAGTGATTGTTTTCTTGTCTTTCCCCTACCCACCTCACATTGCTTCAGTAGTAAATACCTGTGATCTTTATTATAACCTCTTTCCGAATATAGTAGGCATAAAGAGTTCATGTTTTCAGCCTTGTTTTGAATTATTTACAGTAGAAGAAAATAAAATGTAATGGTATTATGGTAGAATAATCACTATTTCATTATTCTGAGTATAATTAGTTGTAGTTAGTTTTATTCATTTGCTGTGAGTTGTGTAGCCCTCTATATTTACATTTGAAAAATCTTTTCTTTGAGGTCCTTTTAAGTATTGAACAATTTCATTGTACTTTACTGTAATTTAACATATTCTGGAGTTCTTATATGAGCAAAATTTCTTATATTTTTCATTATCCTAGAAATTGGCTGAATCAGATTTATATGTAATTTATACAAGAATTTAAGTGGATTCAACCGTAAATTTTAATCAAGCTCATTTCCTGCCTCTGAAGGAGAAAATTGAAAAGACCATGTATATACGTAACTTTGTAGCATAAAGTACAGCCTGTGAAACCGTCACTTTCTATATGGGAAAATATTACAGTTTAAGAAGTTAATTTGGGCAATATTAAACATTAGAGATTTTTTTGGCTATTAAGATAAATTTGGTAAAACATAATTCTTTCCCTTACATATGCTTCCCAGATTTTATCAGTATTCCTAATTGTGGTATTTTTTCCTTAGGATACTGCTTCATAATTATTGGTTTTACAATCTAATATTTTTTCCTCCATTAGAATGTGAAAGATGTTGCAGAAGTATTTAAGAAGTGGCTGAAGGGTGAAGGAAAAAAGTGCCATTGCCTATCAGAAAAAAGCAAAACAAAACATGGGAAGTTCAACCACCAAATTCCGTAAAGCACTCATCAATGGTGATGAAAACCTGGCCTGCCAAATATATGAAAGCAACCCTCAGCTAAAAGAATCCCTTGATCCAAATACATCTTATGGGGAGCCCTACCAGCACAATACTCCATTACACTATGCTGCTAGACATGGAATGAATAGAATATTAGGGTAAGTATTACTGTAAACCAACTGGTAATAGATTAGAGAAAGGGGAAAAAAAACACTCTGGTCTTTGAGAATACATGCATACATATGTGCATGTTATGTGGTATTATAGTGAACTAAACTTTGTAAAACTGCATATGCCTAAAGTATTAAGTATGATTTTTTATAATGTTTCATTTGTGAGGTTAGTTCACATAATCTTTTTACTGTAAATACATTTTGATCCTTAGTATGTTTCATAGTATAAATTCTTTATAACAGTGTAGTGTTTTAATTTACAGTGTTTCAGTTCTAGAAAAGTACTTGTCATCTATCAAAAAATTGCAGGGAATGGTGTCCAAGGCAATTTAAGTTGAAAAACTGATGTGTTTGCCTTACCTAGTTTTGATCAGATTTGAGTTTCCTTCTTTTAAAAGGTTCAGTTACTTGAAAAGACTTTTCTAAAAGTAAACATTTTCTTGAAACTGAAAATATCAATACTAAGAAACTTAAAAAAAAAAAACCTCTTTAGGAAGAAAGCATTAGTGATAGCAGTATGTGAATTCTTCTTAATTACATGGGAATTACATTTGATATTTGCTAACTTATAAGATGAAAGAAGCAAAGGATAGAAAAGTAGTTCCAAAATAAATGTAGTGTTTTTAGTAGTAGATTGTGCAACTGTGGAAATCTGATGGCAGAAGAGAAACACTTCTTTGCTTGTGTTGTGAAATATAACTCTTAAGTCGGCATTCTGGGTGTTCATTGGAAGAACTGATGCTAAAGCTGAAACTCCAATACTTTGGCCACCTCATGCGACGAGTTGACTCACTGGAAAAGACTCTGAGTACTTTAGAACTTGACAGAAATCTTTTCAATCCTTTTTCTATTTCTTTTTATACAAATTTGTTTTCAAATTAAGTTGCTCTTTCTGATATCCCTGAATCATGCCACGGGTGTTCTGTCTGCCACATTCATAATGCTGTTTCCCAGGAGTATCACTCCTCTCAGCCTTCTCTTTCTTATCTAAATTTTAGCCTTCCTTCAGTGTCCTGGGCTTTTCGGGTGGCTCAGTGGTAAAGAATCTGCCTGCTAATGTGGGAGATGCGGATTAGATCTGTGGGTCAGGAATATCTCTTGGGGAAGGAAATGGCAACCCACTCCAGGATTCTTGCCTGGAGAATTCCACGGACAAAGAAGCCTGGCGGGCTAGTGACTTAACAGCAAGGTCCTAGGCCTTCTTTATCTGTCTTAACCTGTCACAACCCATAAGGAGCTTCAGTCCCCAAGGAACTTCAGTCTTCTTTTGAACTTATATGGTTCTTTTTTGTTTGTATTACTTGTGTGGTATACACTATCCCATTGGTTTTGTAATTTTGTAAACCTTCTCTTTGCCTACCTAAATTACCGCTTTTTAAAAGGACTTTCTTTGTACTTCTAGCATCTAGCATAGTATCTTCAGTTCAGTTCAGTTCAGTCGCTCAGTCGTGTCTGACTCTTTGCAACCCCATGAATCACAGCACACCAGGCCTCCCTGTCCATCACTAACTCCCGGAGTTCACTCAAACTCATCTCCATATTAGAAAGACAAATTAGTTACTCTGGATTTCAGTTTCCTTGTCTGTAAAATATTAAGCTTGTATAATTAAATGAATGTGTTATGTTTCATGATACCTAGCATATAGTTTTATTATTTCTCAAATTTGTAACCCTAAATATCTTCAGATTATCCTTGACTTACTCATCTCCTTTACCTAACCTGTTACTAATGCAAAGTTCACTCCGTCTTATCGGTTGGTCTTTCCATTCTTGTTGCCTAAAACTTTGTTTACTCTTATCAACCCATTCTTCCAATACTGAAAGTACTTGACTCCTAAATGTTCCTTTTGCAAGTCTTTCCCTCTTCAAGTCTCTTGTGCAGGTTAATCTTGCTAAAAGTTTATCTTTTTCAATGTTCTGTCATAAGAAAACTGTAGCGGTACACTATTTGCCTTATTTTACTTGGCTTCTAAAGCCTTATTTTTTTCTCTGCCCTCATTCTATCGAGTCAGCCTAATCTCTCATTATTCTCCAACATGATCATATCAGTCAGACTGGTTGCCTTCCCTCTTGCTTTTCCCACTTTTAAAAATGCCACCCCCTTAGCTTTATTGTTAATCCCTGATTCTGAAATGTCTTGTTTCTTCTCTAATTCCCTGTCCTTTAAGTCCTCACTTGATTTCTGACTTTTTATGAATTCATTACCAACTGTTCTGACCTGCAGTATTCTTTGTTTGCAGAAATTCCTATAACTTAGATTTTAAATCATCCAGTTGTTATTAAACTCATCTCTTTGACTAGATTGTAAGTATTACAAATATACTACTAAACAGTAATGCTCTAAGTAGATTAACTCTTGATTACTTAGTCTATTTAGTCTTTGTTTTTGATTTGAACATTTTCAGTGAGATTATGAAACTGTTGCTTTAGCTTCTGAATATTGAACACTAACAATAACATTTAATACCAGGTCTTATTATGTGATTAATTAAAACTTTCTTAGAATACCACAGTAAAATGTTTTTGAATGTTATTACTAAGGTAATATGTCTATTTTAACATAAAAGAACTCAAGTAGCAAAACACTTTTTAATCATTTATAGTATAATTTAAAATATACTTTATAAAATTGGAAAACTTTAAGAGATGTATCTAATCCAGTGAGTCTTTTGCATATCTTTTCCATTGTAGTTTATCACAGGATGTTGAATATAGCTCCCTGTTCTGTACAGTAGCACTTTGTTGTTTATCCATTCTGTATATATCATTTTGCATCTGCTAATCCCAAACTCTCACTTCTGCCCTATCCCACCCCCGTCACCCTTGGTAACCAGCAGTCTGTTCTCTGTGTCCTTGATTTTGTTTCTGTTTCACATTTAGGTTTATTGTGTCACATTTTAGATTCCACATATAAGTAATATCATATGGTGTTTGTCTTTGTCTTTCTGACTTGCTTCACTTATGGTAGTCTCTGTGTCCATCCATGTTGCTTCAGGAGCTTTGTTTCATTCTTTTTTATGGCTGACTAGTAAATATTTCACATGTTTGTACCAAATGTTTTTTATCTATTCATCTGTCAACAGACATTTAGGTTGTTTTCATATCTAATCTAGTGAGTCTTAAAGTGCGTTCTGAGGACTTGTAGATCCTGAGATGCTTTCAAGGAGGTAAAGTAGATCAAAACTATTTTTATACTAATTTTAAGATGTTATTAGTGAAGAGGAACTAAAAAGTCTCTTGAGGAAAGTGAAAGAGGAGAGTGAAAAGGTTGGCTTGAAGGTCAACATTCAGAAAAGAAAGATCATAGCCCCTGGTCCCATCACTTCATGAGAAATAGATGGGGAAACAGTGGAAACAGTGTCAGACTTTATTTTTTTGGGCTCCAAAATCACTGCGGATGCTGATTGCAGCCATGAAATTAAAAGACGCTTACTCCTTGGAAGGAAAGATGACCAACCTAGATAGTATATTAAAAAGCAGAGACATTGCTTTGCCAACCAAGGTCCATCTCGTCAAGGCTATGGTTTTTCCCGTGGTCATGTATGGATGTGAGAGTTGGACTGTGAAGAAAGCTGATTGCCGAAGAATTGATGCTTTTGAACTGTGGTGCTGGAGAAGACTCCTTAGAGTCCCTTGGACTGCAAGGAGATCCAACCAGTCCATTCTAAAGGAGATCAATCCTGGGTGTTCATTGGAAGGACTGATGCTAAAGCTGAAAATCCAGTACTTTGGCCACCTCATGCGATGAGTTGACTCACACTGGAAAAGACTCTGATGCTGGGAAGGATTGGGGACGGGAGGAGAAGGGGATGACAGAGAATGAGATGGCTGGATGGCATCACCGACTCAATGGACGTGAGTTTGCATGAACTCCGGGAGTTGGTGATGGACAGGGAGGCCTGGCGTGCTGTTATTCATGGGGTCACAAAGAGTCGGACACGACTGAGCGACTGAACTGAACTGAAGATGTTATTTGCCTTTTTCACTGTGTTGACATTTGTGGTGATAGTGCAAAAAATGGAGGATAAAACTGCCAACGCTTTTGGGTGAATCAAGGCAGTGGCACCGAACCTTACTAGTAATTACTGTATTCCTCACTGCTGGCCACTTGCTGTTTAAAAAAAAAAAAGCCAGTTTTACTTAAAATTTCCTCGATGAAGCAAAATTGCTAATGTTAATTAATCTCCATCCTTGAGTATACATCTTTTTAGTAGTCTGTAAATGAGAAGAATGCATAAAGTACTTCTGCTCTTGCATGCTGATACTTTGAGGAAGAATACTTGTTCTGTTGTTTGAGGTGTGAGTTGAAATGTTGATGCTTATTTTTTCATGAAAACATTTTAAACTAATAACAACAATAAAAGATGATTGAACTTGCCAGTGAGTATTGGAATTTTGAAAACTTATATTTACTGCCTTAAGCTGTCAAGTATGTAGTCCCTACCAGTACATAGGGACTTTCTAAATAAGATTGTCTGTGATATAAATTAACATGAGTTTTTAAAATACTCTATAGTGAAATGTGACAAAATCTAGAAGATCTGTATAACTTAGTGAATTAGTATTTTTCAGAAGATAAGTATATGATTTTTTGCAGTTATGCATGGGTAAAATATTTTATTCAAAATATAAGGTACACCAGTAGAATTTTAAGCAGTGCAAAAGTTCATTGATACGATTTCAGATTTTATACTGCAGGTAATCTAAGAAATGACCACTTGTTGAGTTTTTGGTATCAAATATGAATATTTACACTTATCTGAAAAGGCTATTTTAAAACATTACTCTCTTTTCTAATTATATAAGGCTGGATTTTCTTCATATGCTTCAACCCAAACGAAACATATCATAACTGATTTAATACTGTGAGAATCTGTCTTCTATTAGCCAAATGTTAAAAAAGATTTGTAAAAAAAGAAAAAGATTTGTAAACATGTAAAACAATGCCATTGTGTTCACTTAATTTTTTTAAAAAAATAGTTATTTTTCATTTTAAGATATTAGGAATGTCAGATATATAATGAGTTTATTTTTAATGGATAAATTTATTTTAATTTTTAATATGATGAATATCTCTACATATTTAACTCATAAACAAAGACTCTTAGAGATCTTTTTAAAAATTTTTTATTGGAGTATAGTTGATTTACAGTTTTGTGTTAGTTTCTGCTTTACAGCAGAGTGAATCAGTTATTCATATAAATGTATCCAGTCTTTTTTAGATTCTTTTCCTATAAAGGTCATTGCAGAGTCTTCAGTAGAGTTCTCTGTGTTATAAAATCAGTCCTTATTATTATAGTTATCTATTTTACATAAAGCAGTGTGTATAGTCAGTCCTAGTTTCCCAATGCGAATCTTCAGTAATTTTTAAATTTGTAAAAGTTATAAAGGTCTACTACCAGAAAGTTTAAAAATTGCTGATTTGATCAATATTATTGGTTTCTCTAAGAAAGGATGTATTTGTCTCCATCTTCTGCTTATCATTCTATTGAATGAGTGTTTAAAGACCTGAAGAAAAGGTGACTATATATTCTCTTTTAAAATGACTGTTTTTATGATTTGGCCATATATTTTATAGTTACAGTTTTACTTTATGCGTTCAATTTCAGTCTAAAATGTTTGTTTTTTCTTTTTTCTTAATTGTTTGGAGATCAGTGATTGATAATTTCTTTATTAAAGCCTTTAACATCCTGTCCTAGAATCAGAAATTACTTTATTGCTCTCCTTTCCTAAGATTAGACAACTCTAATTTCTTTAGTCTGTGTATCTTTATTCAAAATTTATTTAGTGCAGAGAAAAATCACAAATCATATTATTATTTTAATTGATTAGTCGATTTTGTAATTAAATACCTCTTAACACTATGTCACTTAACACTTAAAAAGCAAGAGAGTTCAAGAAAAACATCTATTTCTGCTTTATTGACTATGCCAAAGCCTTTGACTGTGTGGATCACCACAAACTGGAAAATTCTGAAACAGATAGGAATACCAGACCACCTGACCTGCTTCTTGAGAAACCTGTATGCAGGTCAGGAAGTAACAGAACTGTACATGGAACAACAGACTGGTTCCAAATAGGAAAAGGAGTACGTCATCATGGTAGATTCCTTACACATGACATATATGGGTAGACAAAGTAGTATACCTAGCCAAGGACAATATACTTTAATAGCCATAAAGTAAATTGCAATAAGGCCTTGATTTAATCCCCATTTCCTTTAGCTTTACGGTACCTGCAATAGCAGGCACAACTTTCTGCTCTTCTTGGACATAATGATATGGTAAAAGACAGGCAGTTTACAGTTTAGGAGCTAGTTTGCATCTGTGTCTCTCTGAACCTAAATGCTGTGTGTTTACATTATACCATACCACAGTGCTTCTTTCATGGGAAACTAAATCCATATTCATAAACAGTTACTTTTTGATATAGCAAAAGCACTGTTTAGACTTTGGAGTCCACATGTTTTAGTTTGGATAGGCATGTATAAAATGGGAAATTAGAGTGCTTGTTCCTTAGATTTTATAGGATAACTTCTTGTGCTTCCTAGAATATGAAAGGGGCCTGTCTTTTGGTATAGATAAGATATAAAATCTTTATTACAGCATGTATTTGTCAGAACATATGTTAATATCAAGCTTTGAGAATTAAAGTAGAGTTTCCAGTTTTTTGGGTTTTTTTTTTTGATTCTTGTATTTCAGGATTTATTCTTATAAATGGATTGAAATTCAGTTCTCTCCTCAGCTGTCTTGCTGTGCACACACTTAATCTGTTTTCTTAACAATATGCCTAACCTCTATAATATAATTACAGCTACTCAAAAATAATGTGTGAAAGGTAAGATGTAAAGGGAACTGAAAGTATATGTGTATCTTAGTAGCTACTGAAGTAATAGTGTTATGACAAGAAATTGAGGCTGTAACAGAGAAGACGGTTATTTTGAGGGGAGCTCAACTGCATATGAGATAATGATGGAATGTGCAAGAGAAATGGGGCTTAAACTCTTTGTGACTCTTTGTGGACTGTACAGTCCATGGAATTCTCCAGGCCAGAGTACTGGAGTAAGTAGCCTTTCCCTTCTCCAGGGGATCTTCCCATCACAGGGATCAAACCCAGGTCTCCTGCATTGCAGGCAGATTCTTTTACCAGCTGAGCCACCAGGGAAACCCATAAAAATTTAGAATATGGCGTCAAGGTCAGGGTGGTAATCAGGGTGATAGAGCATTAAGAATTATCACTGAAATAATAGTAAAAGCCCTTTTAGAAAAACTGTGATTCTGCTACCACTGTCTGTCATTTGGGTTCCGATAAAAGTTTACAGTTTACAATGTGTATTCATAGAAACCACCGAAAGATAAGTGACTTTAAGAATGGATGTGCTCTCTGGAAGGAAGGAAGATGTACAGAGAAGAAAATAGACTCAGAAAGTGAGTTTGCTTCCATTAAGGAGATAGGAAAGTAGAGCCATCGTCATAGTTAAAAGAGAAGTTGTTATGAAAAAAATTAAGAGACCTGTTAAAAAGATGGGTAGTTATGGAAACCAAGGTAATAAAGAGATCAGGATATAAATGAATTATTAGCAGTTTAAGGTTAAAACAAGAATTGAGGATAAGAACTTAACTCTTAGAAAATTCATGATGATGTGAATAAGTGCAGTTTTAGTACAGTGATCAGAATAGGGTCATACAGAAGTGGAGAGTAAACGTAGATTTATCAGTTCGGTTCAGTGTAATTGCTCAGTCGTGTCCAGCTCTTTGCGACCCCATGAATCACAGCATGCCAGGCCTCCCTGTCCATCACCAAATCCCGGAGCTCACTCAAACTCATGTCCATCGAGTCGGTGATGCCATCCAACCATCTCATCCTCTGTCGTCCCCTTCTCCTCCTGCCCCCAATCCCTCCCAGCATCAGGGTCTTTTCCAGTGAGTCAACTCTTCACATGAGGTGACCAAAGTATTGGAGTTTCAGCTTTAGCATCAGTCCTTCCAATGAACACCCAGGACTGTTCTCCTTTATTTTTTTTTTCAGTTTTCATAAATGTCTATTTCATTATTAGTGGGTAGCGCATTTAACAGTTAAATACATTTAAATAATGTATAGGTGACTGCATGACTGCAGTATTGGTAACTAGATAGACAACCAATTCAACTAGAAACCAGCTAACAAGTAACTGTCTAAATATTTAAAATACAGCTCTTGTTTAGATCATCCTTTGTTCTGATCACCTTCGGGGGGTGGGGTGGTGGGAGAAGCCTGCTGGTCACACTGGAAATATATTAAGGCCAAATCTTCTGATACCCATTTCCAGAGGTTTCTTTCAGCTGAATTAAGCCTCCAATTCCAGGGCGAGCCCGAGTTTGTGGCCTCCAGCATTAATGCTCTTCCCATCTACCAGGGCAGACAGTGTAAGCTTCACACCAGGCCTCAGAGTTTGAGTATAGCCCACTCCAATTAAACTAGAGTTGTTGACTTTTGCCCTGTGTTTGGTGAAAAGGTGGTATCAAATGTCAGTTTCAAACCTTGGCAAATCTGGTCTTCAATGGCGATTTCTGTTCCCAGAGTGTTATCAGTGTTCCACTTTTCTGTGAAAGTCAGACCATACTCACACCATTTATATTTGGTCTCCAAGGTCCCAGTAACTTTACCAGTGTCTGTATTAGATGAACCAGATGTTGAGAATTCCACGCCGCTGCATGACTTTGTTTTCACATCCAGTTTCACCAACCCAAAACCAAATCCTTTGTTGAAAATATCTCTGGCAGCTTTGTCAAGGTCAGCATATGATGGAGGAATACACATTGGCCGCGCGCAGTTCTGTCCGTAGGTCGCCATGGCGAGGCGGTGGGGAGAGGTGATCTGGTGGTCTCCGGCGGGGAAGGGGAGGCGCCGCTGCCGCTCCGCTAGCAGCTGAGGCCACTCGGCTCGCTCGGCGTCGGGCTGCAGCTGCCGCGGCTGGAGGGCAAAGTTTGTTCTCCTTTAGAATGGACTGGTTGGATCTCCTTGCAGTCCAAGGGACTCTCAAGAGTCTTCTCCAACACCACAGTTCAAAAGCATCAATTCTTCGGCGATCAGCTTTCTTCACAGTCCAACTCTCACATCCATACATGACCACTGGAAAGACCATAGCCTTGACGAGACGGACCTTGGTTGGCAAAGTAATGTCTCTGCTTTTTGGTCATAACTTTCTTTCCAAGGAGTAAGTGTCTTTTAATTTCATGGCTGCAGTCAGCATCCGGCAGTGATTTTGGAGCTGAAAAAAATAAAGTCTGACACTGTTTCCACTGTTCCCCATCTATTTCCCATGAAGTGATCAGACCGGATTCCATGATGTTAGTTTTCTGAATGTTGAGCTTCAAGCCAACTTTTTCACTCTCCTCTTTCACTTTCATCAAGAGGCTTTTTAGTTCCTCTTCCCTTTCTGCCATAAGGGTGGTGCCATCTGCATATCTGAGTTTTTTTATATTTCTCCTGGCAATCTTGATTCCAGCTTGTGCTTCTTCCAGTCCAGAGTTCCTCATGATGTACTCTGCATATAAGTTAAATAAGCAGGGTGACAGTATACAACTTTGACGTACTCCCTTTCCTATTTGGAACCAGTCTGTTGTTAGGAAAAGCTAAATCTATGTTGTTGTACAGAATCCTATGGAATCTGAATTAATTTTAATAATTTACTTCTAAATTAAATTTTTAAGAAAATGAAATCTTTTTTATTGTTAATAATGGCAACACATTTTTATAGTAGTGTTTAAAATTTTGGTTATTCACTGTAATCCAGACATTATAAATTCAGGGAAGTGTCATTGAAAATTTTATCATCAATTGTTGACTTAGGAAAAATATATTTTCCCTTTTTTTTTAAACTATGAAGCAACATTATGGTTATATAAATACTCACATTCCTGCCTCCCTTAAACAACTGTTAGAATCATTCCATGTCCCTTCTGATTTTTGCTATAAATATTCTTATATAGACTTGTTAATGACTTTATACTTTTCTATTGTACAAAAATACTGTATTTATATTTCCCAGTTTTCCTATAACCAGACATTTAAGTGATTATAAATTTTTCTTTTCAAAATAGCAGTTCTATTGAATATTATTATTAGTAGTAGTATACATTTTTATTCTTTGTTTCCTTTAGGATAAATTTCAGGAGTAGGTTTACTTGGTCAAAGAATAGGAGCCATATGTTAGTTGGTTTTATGTATATAATATATTTATTAGTTGTATGTTTATATTGGTTACATACATAGTATATTTTATATATTAGCTATTTCGTGCAAGATCACACACCTAGAAAGTGACAGAACTAGGACTACAGCCAGGCAGTCTGTACTGGTCAGTAGGTACTGTATTCTTGACCAGTCTGCTGTGCTACTGGCTTGAGAGATCTAGAATTCTGTCTTCATGTATTCCCAATGCCACATCACCAATCTTCCTCATTCAAGTAATACACAAAGTAGTTAATCTATCAAAATTATAGCAAGAGTGTCCACTGTGTTTGACACTATATTGGGGATTCACGAAAGAACAGGATATAGACTTAGCCTTAAAAGGCTATAAACCAAGTGGGAGAATGGAACAGATATATAAGAAAGTAACTGTGATATGATGTAATGAATTATGTAATTAGGATGTTACAGGAAGACAAGGGAATGATCAGTGCAGCTAGAGGAGGGAGCTTAGTGTAAAGAGGCTTCTAAGTAGGGTTGGGTTTGTTTAGATGGCTAGGTCAGATCCTTGGAAACCAGATGGAGTAAGCAGTAAAGAGCCTACACATGTACTGAGGGAAGGGCCATAATGGCTCTGTAGGACTTTAGAGAAAATGTGGCTTTCTGAGCAAATTTTATTAGAACTTGGGACCTGAGCTTCAAAGACAAGCTTTGAAAGTTAAACTTGGACTGAGTAGAGTTTGAGAGCTCCAGGAGATACTGGAGATACTTACTTCTCAGGAGATACTTGTTTAACATTTGACTCGGGGGTAAGGAGTGGATGAGACCTGAGACCATTCCTATATTCCCTGAGTTGTAAGACTCAGAGATGATAGTCTTATCTTTTGCCCGGAAATATATTTTACATTGCAGAGCATAGGAACCCAAGATCTTCCCTAGAACAGTGTTCATTCATACTCAAGGATAGGTTCAACCTCTGCACAAACAATCCCCCCATCCCTGACCCCTTCTTCTCTTCACACCTTCCCTGGTTTCCAGAGGGAAGGAGATCTACTACAGAAGCTTTCCAGAGTCTTATATTTAGGGCTCATTCCTATTGTTGCTATAACAAATTACCACAGACTTGGTGACTAAAAACAACGCAAATGTATTATCTTAAAACTCTGGAGATCAGAAATCTGAAATGGTTCCACTGAATTAAACTCACAGTGTTGGCAGAGTTATGTTCCTTCTGTATGCTCTTGGGTAGAATCCCTTACCTTTTCCAGTTTCTAAAAGCTGCCTGCACTTCTTGGCTTGTGGCCCCTTCCACCATTTTTAAAGACAGCAGCATAGCACCTTCCAATATGTCTCTGATTCTGACCCTCCTGTCTTTCTCTTCTAAGGATTCGTGATTACATTGGGCCCACCTGGATACTAGGATACTTTCCCAGTGTCAAGAACCTTAACTTAAACATATCTGTGAAGTCCCTTTGACTGTATAAGGTAACATTCACAGGTCCCAGGGATTAGGACATAGGCCTCTTTGGGGTGGAGATACTAGTCTGCCTGTCACATTGCTCTGCAGTGCAGACCCCAGTACATGTACTATATGATGTCTGACCTGGCTCAGATTGAATTACCCCAGTGGTAGGAGTTGGGGTATGAGGCACTAGTTACTATAATATTTCATTTGTTCCTGCTTCAGAGACTTCCTGTTTTACTTTCAAGATGGCGCAAATGAATGTGGACCCTAGAAGCCTAATAGGCTAGTTTTGAAGGGCTATATTGCTGAGCTGTCTAGAATCTTGAATAAGAAAAGCAGGAGATACCCAGAGTTGTTCTAAAAATTGGAAACCACCTTAAGACATCTTACTCAGCCTTTTTCCTCATAAGAGCTTTCTAGCTTGGCTCATTCATTCAAGTTGAAGAGCTCATCCTAGTTCCTTTCTGGTCAGGGTTTTGTCTTTGTTTTTTCTTGTTCTAAGCTAAAACTGACCAAAAAACAATCCAGATGTATCTAGGATTTAGCGTTTGACTCTTCTGCTCCCTTCCCGTTACTGTTGTGTCCTTAGACATAGGAATGCAAGTGATACCAGCCCTCCATAGTAAATTGACTCATCTTTGGATATGAGCCTGCATGCGCATTTCATAGTATATTTGTGTGTTTTAGTGCAGGCTGACTGAATTATCCTAGGTTTTATCCAACTCATTTCCTATTATGGCTACTGAACTGGCTCAAATGTTAATTCACTGAGCCTAGCCCAAAAAGATGTAGTAGATGCTAGGCACAGCTCTCAGATCTGGATCTGGCAGAAGTTAAGGCAGCTCACCTATTATCATCAGTAAGGTCTACCACCTTGAAATTAGATCGTGGTCTTCCAGAACTCACCTAGCTTATTGCCTTAAGAAGGTGTTGCTGCTGCTGCTGCTGCTAAGTCACTTTGTTACATTATATAAATATATGCCTTATTCTTTCAAAGGCTGAGGAAAACTCAGATAAAATTTTCCTAGATTTAACATTTACTTCCAGACTTACTCATTGCTTGCTTCTCCTATATTGTCAGCATTCTTCTTAAGTAAATATGTATTCAAGAGAAATAAAATATAGCAGAGCAATAACAAAAAAAATAAATCGCTGGGATATGTTTAATAATGTACCTAAGACATTTATGTTAATTGACATACTAGTCTGTTGTATGCCCCTTTGGTTCCTTTCTTTCTTCCTTTTTTTCCTTTTCTCTTCTCTGTCATTTTCCTTTTCCTTACCTTTCTTTTTTCCTCCTATGCCTTTTTCTCTTTTATTAGCAAATATTGTAATTATAGTCAACTTTGGTTTTTTAGTATTATTGTTGTAGAATCAAGATTTTTTATAATCGTAAGAATTAGTGGGACATCCCTGGTGGTTCAGTGGTAAAGAATCCACCTCTTAATGCAGAAGACACAGGTTTGATCCCTGGTCTGGGAAGATCCCATGTGCCACGGAACAACTAAGCCCGTGTGCCACAGCCACTGAGCCCATACTCTAGAGTGTGGGAGCTGCAACTACTGAGCCCATGTGCCACAACTCCTGAAGCCCTTGTGCAGGAAAAGCCACTGCAGTGCACCGTTATTAGAGAGGAGCCGTCACTTTCTGCGACTAGAGAAATGCCCACACAGCAACAAAGATCCAGCACAACCAAAAAAAAATTAGTCATTCAGCCTATTGTGAAACAGTGCTTCAGTAGAAACTGGATTAGCAGCTTAGAAGTAGAGCTTTAAATGTATCTCCTATGTATTATTCCCAGGTAGGAAAAACCTGATTTTAATTCTTTACCATTTTAGGACCTTTCTTTTTGGTAGAGATGGAAATCCAAATAAACGGAATGTGCACAATGAAACATCTATGCATTTGTTGTGTATGGGACCTCAAATTATGATCTCGGAAGGAGCCCTGCATCCTCGCTTAGCACGCCCTGCGGAAGATGATTTTAGAAGAGCGGATTGTCTACAGATGATTTTAAGATGGAAAGGAGCAAAACTTGACCAAGGCGAATATGAGAGAGCAGCTATTGACGCTGTTGATAACAAAAAGAACACACCCCTGCACTATGCTGCTGCCTCAGGGATGAAAACCTGTGTAGAGGTAAAACTTTGGTCTGTTTGTTTGTTTTAGCTTTCTGCATGGTAAAATCTGTGTCTTGGTAATGTGTAATAATCAGTATTTGTTTTACTTAGTTAATTTGACTAATCATTTCTGTCTCTTGTGTTTCTAAAAGAATTGGGAGCCCTTGTTTTAGGAAAAACAAACCCACAAACATTCATCCTTGGAAATGGAATCAGAAGCGATTTAAAATTGACTGACATCCCTGAACATAGCAGTCATCATACGAACACTATCTTATTGAGAGTAATACTTTTGGTATCAAAAGTTTCACTTGTTGCTGATTTTAGACGCCAGTTTATAGAATGTTTACATATGGCAAGTCTTGACAAGTGGAACCTTTACCTATATTATCTAGAAGTGATCAGTTCCCTAAGCATATGAGCTTTGCAAGTGGCTCAGCAGTAAAAGAATCCGCCTGCAATGAAGGAGACCAGGGTTCGATCCCTGGGCAGGAAGATCCCCTGAAGAAGGAAAGGGCAACCCACGCTGGTATTCTTGCCTGGGAAATCCCATGGACAAAAGAGGCTATAGTCTGACAGGCTATAGTCCATGGGGTTGCAGAGTTGAACACGACTTACTGACTGAATAAGAAGCAGCAGCAAGGGATAAATATTAATGAATATATTTATTGGGGCTTTAAAATTTTTTATATATTAAAATGTGCTGGGTTTTTTCTGTGTAATTTGCACTAAAGTGCCTGAGTACTTTGTATTTGAATTTTCCCATCTGTTTTTCATATATATATATATATCTATCTCTAACAACAGGCTTAGATAAAATCAGCCATATACTCCAGGATCTTAACTAAGAAATCATTATTCTTTATACTGTCCTCGCTGCTATACAGCTATATTCTTTCAGCTATGTACATGTCAATCCATACATAACTCTTAGACCTTCTTTTGCATAAATGTATTTAAGTTTCAGTGGGGAGCATTATAAATTGAATCAGAGTATCCATTTATCAGAAATGTAGGACTTGATTAGAAAAGTAGTTTTCCAGATTAAATGTTATTAAGATTAAAATATACATCTGAAAATTTAGTATTTCCTTAATATTATTCTTGTGTATAAACTTACACTTCTAAATTTATAAATACACAAAAAGTCATGAAGGTTCTCCATTTTCTTACTCAGGTTAAAAGGTTATGGCCATTTATATGACTTCTTTAGTGTATCTGAAGTGTCAGTTGTTCTCACCTTCTGGAAGCCTTCTGATCCTGTGTTTTTTGCTCTTGTTTGTGATACTTACTGATCTTTTAGAATATTAGTCATTTCAGCTCTTGGAATTATGTCACCTTTGCCCACTACTGAGTTAGTGACAGTCATTTAGTTGGTTGGTTTAGTCATTAAGTCGTGTCCAACTCTTGCAACCCCAAGGGCTGTAGCTCGCCAGGCTCCTCTGCCCATAGGATTCTCCAGGCAAGAACATTGGAGTGGGTTGCCATTTCCTTCTGCAGGGGATCTTCCTGACCCAGGGATCGAACCGGGGTCTCCTGCATTGCAGGCAGAGTCTTTACCAACTGAGCTATGAGGGAAGTCCAGTGATGGTCGTTAACTTAAAACTAATCTTAAGCTTTGCTTTCTAACATTGATTCTCAGTGTGGTAGAAGGATGTCTTAGGATTTAGCATGGAATGAGGCTATTGACAGAATTCCTGAGGCTTTTACACAAGTTTTTTGATATATTGTTCTATGCCCACCTCTTACGAATGAATCACTGCTATAGTGACTTGTTGACAGGACTGCATCAGCATCATATTAATAATTTTCAAGTGAGCTAGAGTAGAAAATAGCTTCTTATTGATAGTAATAATATTGCTCTTCAGTTCAGTTCAGTCGCTCAGTCGTGTCCGACTCTTTGCGACCCCATGAATCACAGCATGCCAAGCCTCCCTGTCCATCACCAGCTCCCGGAGTTCACGCAAACTCATATCCATTGAGTCGGTGATGCCATCCAGCCATCTCATTCTCTGTCATCCCCTTCTCCTCCTGCCCCCAATCCCTCCCAGCATCAGAGTCTTTTCCAGTGAGTCAACTCTTCACATGAGGTGGCCAAAGTATTGGAGCTTCAGAATGCTGCTTTATATCTTGCTTCCAAAAATTCTCTATAAGCATTGCTTTAGTAATTGTTGATTTTGAAGTAAGTTTACAGGAATGGGCTTATTAAATTGTTTTCAAAAAGTGAATTCGTATTTTTGCCAACATATTTATGTGCTTGTATATCATTTTTTATTCAGTGAAGAAAATGCCAGATTTATTCTGACTGACAAGCCTGATGATTTGCTTGGTGTGAATGTGTAATGTTTTACTGTTTGATCTTTCAGTATATGACGTTATACAAACCACACCATTTAATAACTGTTTTCATTTTTCTGTATTCAGAAGAGCTGTTTGACTTAATGTAAAAACCGTAAATAGAACCCTATAAATACCTTCATTATGCATTTATTCTAGTTGTCATCAACAGATTTTAGCTTGTCATTTTACCTATATAAAGCTATTTTTAAATCTGTTTTATGTACTTGTGTGTGTATTTACCCTACCTCAGGACTTGAATGATTTTTGATAATGTTTACTGTTAATTAAACACAAAGAGTTTTACAAGAAAGTGTACATTAACTAATTTCCAGAGGCCTTATTGTGTTTCAAGTTCTAGTACATAAAACAAATACATTGACATGTATTCAGTTCAGTTCAGTTCCGTCGCTCAGTTGTGTCTGACTCTTTGTGACCCCATGAATCACAGCACGCCAGGCCTCCCTGTCCATCACCAACTTCTGGAGTTCACTCAAACTCATGTTCATCGAGTCGCTGATGCCATCCAGCCATCTCATCCTCTGTCGTCCCCTTCTCCTCTGCCCCCAGTCCCTCCCAGCATCAGACTTTTCCAGTGAGTCAACTCTTCGCATGAGGTGGCCAAAGTATTGGAGTTTCAGCCTCAGCATCAGTCCTTCCAATGAACACCCAGGACTGATCTCCTTTAGAATGGACTGGTTGGATCTCCTTGCAGTCCAAGGGACTCTCAAGAGTCTTCTCCGGCACCACAGTTCAAAAGCATCAATTCTTCGGCCATCAGCTTTCTTCACAGTCCAACTCTCATATAACCTACTCTATGACTGTGCTTCGTAGAGTGTTAGTCCTAAATGTCTTTGTGTTAAGGTCTTCTGGTATTCGTAGTGCTCACTGATACCAAGCATGATTTAAAGGGTTTGGGTTGAGTGAAAGAGTGTTATCAGATGTTTATTATTTTTTTTCATTAAGCTATCATAGTATGGTGTAAAGAGCACTGGTATCTAGTCCTGGTCCTCACAGTGATTATCTGTAGACCTTCAGTCACTCAGCTTCTTTGAGATTATCAAAGAAGAGGAAACTGTCCAATCATCCAAGAGGTAACTATCACAGTTATCTCAAAAGAACTTATTTTTCTGTTAATCTGTGATTGTAGTAAAATAGATCCTATTTTTAATGTCTGACCTTTAAGGTTAAATTGATTGTTTTATTCCATGGTTAAGGCCAAACTATTTTTTTTAACTCTTAAGGATTTATTTATAAATGTCTATGGAAATATGTCTTTTCTAGCTATTGAAGATTTTTTTTTGTGTTTATTTAAGGACAGAATTGATAAAGTCGACATTGGGCAATTATGTATGTGCATTTAAACACACAGATTCTTGTGGCTCATTGTTTTGAACCATTTAAATGAAACGTTTACAACTTCCCCTTCTGTCTAATAATTATGGTCTGTAGTAAGCTAAAGGGGCACACACATGTACATACACAGAACACAACATATAAAACCTCTTAATCATAGAGTTTTTTTAGAAACTTGCATGTGTGAAGGTATCAGTGGCTAAATATAAGATATAGATATACTGATACACACACACACACACACACACACACACCACCCCCACCCCCTCCCCCCCCGACTCCCCACTCCCACCCCCACCCTGGAGTTTCTCATGCTGTATTACTGCCTAGTTGATTTCCTCACTTCTGGACTGCCTTGTTCCTATTAATGATGCTGCCATTACCACCATATCTACTCTTGATACTTGGATTTATCTTGGCAATGTTTTTGTTTTGTTTTTTTGTGTCAAACTCATGCCACTAATTTGCAGAATATAGCTCTTCCTTGCCTATTTTGGCCAGCCCCTTCTTTTTATCTCTGTGGGTCACCTTCTAACAACAGATGCTTATATCAAATCCTGCTTTTTCCTTAAGTAGGAAAATTTGAAGTTTGACAAATTAATCATTCACATTATTTATGAGATAAAAGTAACACAAAGAAGAGTAGACTGCAGTTGTATGAAAATTAGAAATGCTTATATGTTGAACATTTATTAATGCAATTAAAGTCCCTTTAATTCTAATTTTTTCTTATTTCAAAGAATCATTCCAAGGGTAGGCAAACATTTTTCTGTGAAAGCCCAGATAGTGTATATTTAATTTAAAATTTTTTTATAATTTTATTTATTTTTGGCTTTGCTAGGGCTTCATTGCCTCGTGGGTTATTTCTATAGTTTAGGCGAGCCAGAGTTACTCTTATTTATGGTGCATGGGCTTCTTGGCGGGGAGCACAGGTTCTGGACGCATGTTCAGTAGTTGTGGCACGCAGGCTCAGAAGTTGTGGTGTGCGGGCTCTAGGGCATGCAGGCTTCAGTAGTTGCAGCTCACAGGCCCAGAACACAATGGGCTTCAGAAGTTACACCGTATTGCAGCTCGCGGGCTCAGTTACTCCATGGCATGTAGAATCTTCCCCGACCAGGACTCACGTCCATGTTCCTTGCATTGGCAGGTGGATTTTTATCCACTGTGCCACCAGGTAAATCCCCAGATAGTAACTCTTTTAGACACCTGCTCAACCATGCCACAGTGTCATGAAAGCAGGCATAGAGTATATAAATGAGCATGGCAGTGTTCCAATAAAACTTTATTTATGGGTATTCCTACTTGAATTTCTTACAATTTTCACATATCGTGAAATAGTCTTATGATAGTTTTCAACCATTTAAAAATGTATAAACAGTTTAGTTTGCAGGCTGTATAGGAACAGACGGTAGGCTAGTTTGCAGTGGATCCCTGCATTATGCAAAGATTGGGAGAGGAAAATGAAGAGGATGCCCTACTATAGAAGTTTATTTTAAATACGTAAAATTATCAATATGTAGCAACTCCTGTGTACTTTAAGTATATAAAGAACTTTAAAAATACTAGGAAATGGATGCCTTGCATGCAAAAGTGGAACTCCATTAAAACTTAAATCTTAGGGCTTCCCTGGTCTCTCAGTGGTAAAGAATCCACCTGCCAATGAAGAAGAAAGGGGCTCAGTCTCTGATCTGGGAAGATCCCACATGCCACAGGGCATCTTAGCACACGTGTCCCAACTACTGAGCCTATGCTCTAGAGCCCATGCTCTACTATAAGAGAAGCCACCACAGTGAGAAGCCCGCACGCCGCTGTGAAGGGTAGCCCCTGCTTGCTGCAACTGGAGAAGAGCCCACACAGCAGCAAAGATCCAGCACAGCCAAAAATAAATGAATAAATATTTTTTTTAAACAATACAAATCTTAGAAGAATTTTATACTATAGATAACACACGCTTTCCTCAGTTGCTGAGTTTTTTATTTTCTCCTTTGGAGTAGAGATAGACTTTGGAGAGGAATGATGGGTTAGGTCTGTTGTTGTTGTTGTTCAGTCACCAAGTTGCATCAGACTCTTTGCGACCCCATGGACTGCAGCACACCAGGCTTCCCTGTCCCTCACCATCTCCCAGAGTTTGCCCAATTTCATGTCCATTGCATCAGTGATGGCATCCAACCATCTCATCCTCTGTCAGCCTCCTCTTCTGCCTTCAATCTTTCTCAGCATCAGGGTCTTTTCCAGTGACTTGGCTCTTTGCATCAGTGGTCAGAGTATTGGAGCTTCAGCATCAGTCCTTTCAATGAATAATCAGGGTTGATCTCCTTGCTGTCCAGGGAACTCTCAAGAGTCTTCTCCAGCACTACAGTTTGAAAGCCTCAGTTCTTTGGCACTCTGCCTTTATGGTCCAGCTCTCACAACTGTACGTGGCTGCTGGAAAGACCATAGTCTTGACTCTGTGGGCCTTTGTCAGCAAAGTGAGGTTTTTGCTTTTTAACACACTGTCTAGGTTTGTCATAGCTTTCCTGCCAAGAAGCAGTTGTCTTCTAATTTCATGGCTACCGTGATTTTAGAGCCCAAGAAGAGGGGATCTGTCACTGCTTCCACCTTTTCCCTTTCTATTTGCCATGAAGTGATGGGACCAGATGCCATGATCTTAATTTTTTTAATACTGAGTTTTAAACTGGTTTCTCACTCTCCTCCTTCACCCTCATCAAGAGATTCCTTAGTTCCTCGCTTTCTGCCATTAGAATGGTATCATCCTCATATCTGAAGTTGTTGATATTTCTCCCGGCAATTTTGATTCCAGCTTATACTCATCCAGCCGGACATTTCTCACAGCGTGCTCCGCGTGTAAGTTAAATAAACAAGTTGACAATAAACAGCCTTGTCATACTCCTTTCTCAATCTTGAACCAGTGAGTTGTTTCATACAAGGTTCTGTTGCTGCTGCTGCTGCTAAGTACAAGGCCTGATTTGTGATTTTTCTCCCTTTGGCCGACTTCCCTAGAGCAAGCCCAGTCATTAGGCCTCATTTATGTTGGTGCTTCACCTGTCATAGTGATTAAAGAAATGGTTGATGTGACAGAGGTGGCTGTTGTGTTTGATAGTGCTTCAACTCTTTGTGAAAAGCGTTTTTTAAAATGAGTATTATCTTTAGATATTTCCTATGCACCCTTATCCTACTTGCTTATTCAAAGCTTTAAGTGTTGCTGCTTATTGTCAGATCAAATAAAGGTCACTGGAAAACCAAAGCTGGTAAGTCCCACATCCCCTTTATAGCCACAGGGCCTATATGACACTCAGCAGCTGTCAGAGCATTTCACACTTCATTGAAAAGCCATAAAAATCATTCACAAGTTATACTGAAAAGTTTTATTTAATTATATTGTGTTTTTAGCACCTGGGGTTTTAAAACTATGAAAAAGAATAAGGAAATTGTGGTCCCAGCTTAGCAACTGTAAGTAACTGTGCCTGTCTGGGCCTTGGCTTTTTAATTTTTAATCAAGATAGTTATGATTTCATTTGGCATCCAAAATATTGTTACAGGCACTGAAGGGAAGAAAAGATCATTTTAATTTTCCTAAACCCAGAAAATGTTTTGGATAGTAGTGATATTTGAGTGGGTAAGACTTCGGTTTAAGTATTTGGAGGAGGCTACTCAAAATGTGGTCCTCAGACCTGTATCATCAGTAACGCTTGTAGTAAATACAAATTCTTGTGCCTGCCATACCTCCAGATACCAAATAGGAATCTCTGGGGTAGGCCCCAAGAATGCTTTAAGCAAGTCTCACTGGTTATTCGTTTGCATGTTGCAGTTTGAGAAGGACTGTTCTACGTCTGAGACATGTGCAGACTGAAGTATTTTGCAGAGGTTTGATAAGACAGATGATTTAAAATGAAGATAGAAGCCATAGTGAGTAGAAAGTCCTAAGTGCTGATTTGAAATTTATTTATAGAAAATTGAGCCATTTAGTTTTTTTGATTGGTGCTATTATGAAAGCAAATGTAGTAAGATTAGCCTAATGGTTGTAATGCAGAATAGATTTTATTTGAAAGGGGGTACTTCTAAAGGAGTGGTTCTTAAAAGACTTGCTACCCAGACACTATTCCTCAGACTGGCTTTGGCATCAGTTTGGGTATTGTTGGGAATGTAGCATCTCAGGCCTCATCTCAGATCACCTGAGTCTGAATCTGTAGTTTTAACAGGAACCCTAAAGTCATCCATATACACATTAAAGTTTGAGAAGCCTTAGCTTAGAGCAGTAATCTGTGGGACCTACAATGGAATAATCTATAAAATGTGCATGTACTTAGTCTCCATTCCAGATCACCCTAATATAACTGTCAGACTACCCAAGTGATTCTTACCCAATTTGGAAACCTTTGTGTTGGAACAGTGCTTGTAACCATGTCTGCACACAAAATCCCATCCTGTAGACCATATCTCAAACCAATAAAATTGGATTTCTGAGTGTGGGCCCCCGATAATAAAACTTCTCCAGATGATTCCAGTGTACAGCCAAGGTTGAAAACCAATATACTAGAAGGAGTGATAGGAGTTAGAATATTATTGCACTGATTCTGCTGTGAACTGATAAAGAGCGTGGATATGTGTGGTGGTATTAGAAATGGAAAGAATGAGACAAATGCATTTTGGTGACTTGGTCAGTTGATACAAGAAAGTAAGAGAAAGGTTAAAGGTGATGAAGACTTTAAAATGTTAATATTAACAATGGTGAGCTATCTTTGGATAATATAATTTTCTCACTTTGATTTTTCTGCATTTTGTATAACAATCTGCTGTCATATCTATAATTAGAGTAAAACAAATTAACTTTATTTTTAAGTAAACTGAGCATGATTTTGAACCTCGTTCACTTTGAAGCCTGCTATCAATTGACAAGGAGAAGGCAATGGCACCCCACTCCAATGTTCTTGCCTGGAGAATCCCAGGGACGGGGGAGCCTGGTGGGCTTCCATCTATGGGGTCGCACAGAGTCAGACACAACTGAAGCGACTTAGCAGCAGCAGCAATTGACAACGGAGAAGGAAATGGCAACCCATTCCAGTGTTCTTGTCTGGAGAATCCCAGGGACAGGGGAGCCTGGTGGGCTGCCATCTATGGGGTCACAGAGTTGGACATGACTGAAGCGACTTAGCAGCAGCAGCAGCAATTGACAGACATCTAAAAAGTGATTTCAGGTGTTGTGTGTGAACTGTACTTCAATAGTATAAAGAAAAAAATTAAAAGTGAGATGAGGTGAAGGAATTGGTTAGAAGGAAAGGCGAATATCTTGAATTGTCATTTAGAAGAAGATTAAAGTCTTAGAAATGGTATTCAGGCTGTTAAAAATTAGAACTAACTGGGGGTAATGAATATAGATTTAGAATTAAATGTTATCTTCATAGAGTTGATAACTAAAAGCAAGATAAGGTATAAATGACAAATCCAAGGATAGGACTTTAGATTCTAGATAAAATTACAGAATTAAAGTCACAGCATCAGCTTCGAGAATGTCTTTGTTTAAAGGGAATGAGAACAAGAAGTGGCCTGCAACAAAAAAACAAAAAAGCAGAGAAGAGAACCAAAATAATCCAGCATTGAGGATGCAAAGAGAATTTCAAGGAGAGGAGGCAGTCAGTCATTTGACCTGCTTCAGAAAGGGCAAGGAATTAGAAGACTGAGAAAGGCAGCTGGCTTTGAGAGGTGTTAATGAGTTTCAGGAATAATGTTAGAGTGAAGTGGGCAGAGTAGAAGTTAGATTGATGGGAGAAATTGAGTAATTTGCTGAGGAAATGTAGAGACAGTGAGTGTCAGTCACTGATTTCAGAAATGTGGCTGAGAAAGTATTAAGGGAAGTCATTAGAGGACTAACAATTAAGATAGGGGACTCTGCCAGGAGGCAGTAGAGGCGGAGACTGAAGGGGGCTGGACGAACGGAGTGCTCAGGGTCATAGAGGAAACAGATTAGGAAATGGGAATTTTACAACCAGAGCAGACTCTGCAGAATCATCTTTCTTTTTACACTTTTTCTCAAGGTAATGTAAGCCTCATTTTACAAATGGACCTGGGTAAACTGAGACTTACAGAAGTTAAACGACTTATGCAGAGTAACCAGCCATTTAGATGAAGGATCAAAGGGGTGGAAAGGGATTTGTCATCAACTCGGGGCTGTCCTTCCCCTCTTCCTGTGGGATTATTGAATAGAAAGGAAGATAACATCAGTAAACAGATGTGCTGAGATGGTGATAATTGGATGTTTCTTTTAAGGTAGAAAATTGTATATACTACCAAGTATGTGAGATAGGCTAATATATATATATGTGTGTATATATATATATATATTTGAATAAAATATTCAGTTCTCCTTGCTTGAGAGTGATGAAAATGATACTTGGATGCTTTGGTTGAAGCATTTAAAAACTGCCTCTTTAGAACCAGGTGTAACTCCCTATTATGCAAAAGCAAAACATCTGACTTTATGCAGGATATGGTGGCTCAGATGTTAAGGAGTCCACCTGCGATGTGGGAGAACCAGGTTTGATCTCTTGTGTTGAAAAGATCCCCTAGAGAGGGGAATGGCACCCCACTCCAGTATTCTTGCCTGGAAAATTCCATGGACAGAGGAGCCTGGTGGGACACAGTCCATGGGGTTGCAAAGAGTCGGATACGACTGAGTGACTAACTCATGTAGCAGAAGTTTAACATGTCTTGACATCTTCTGTTTACTGGTGTTTCGACCTTTGGCCCCAAAGGTCAGTATGCTGAAACACTTTTAAAAAAATTCCTCCTCCAGTGTCAGGCAGTACTGCTGTTAGCTAGCTAGCTTCTCTGCCAGAAGTAGCATAGACATTGACTTCCTTGCCAAGACAAATGGACACATGCTGCAAGCATGAACCCTCCCTCCATCACCCATCACGGGTATCTCTCCAGCAATGAGATACAGGTTTTTGGGACCCCTCACCTCACTCCCATCAGACTCATTTTGGGACTGCTTTTGAAGATAGATCACCAGTCAAGGTAAGAAATCTAAAGTTCTGAAAATTGTCAAAAGTGACTCTCAACAATGACTTCTCGCACATTCCGTCTCCGTACTCACTTTTTTTTTTTTTAAACCCATGGAATGCAGACTGGAAGTTTCCTCTCACCAATATTTTGGAATGGCACAGCCTCTTAAATTTTGTTGTCTTTGCTTTTGCTGCAGACTGGGATAATTAAGTTAAATATGATTTATCTTGTTTGCTGATATTTGGAATGTCTTCTGTGGTAGTATCTGTTTTGGACGTAAATCAAATCATGGCTTTGAAAGCTATCCCAGTGTGCTTTTTAGAAATAATTTCCTACTGCTCTAAATAAAGAACCAGAGCACAAAGTCAGCTGTTAGTTCTGTAGCAGTCAGAAGCAAATTGTTTTGTGTTGGATAACCTGTGAAGCTGAAACGTTGAAAACAGTAATAGATCCTGCAGTTGGTATGATAAGTCTGTCGGCTGACTACTTCCCAGTATTAAATACAGTTCAGTTCAGTTCAGTTCAGTCGCTCAGTTGTGTCCAACTCTCCGCGACCCCATGAATCAAAGCACGCCAGGCCTCCGTGTCCATCACCAACTCCCGGAGTACACTCAAACTCATGTCCACAGAGTCGGTGATGCCATCCAGCCATCTCATTCTCTGTCGTCCCCTTCTCCTCCCGCCCCCAACCTTTCCCAGCATCAGAGTCTTTTCCAGTGAGTCAACTCGCCGCATGAGGTGGCCAAAGTATTGCAGTTTCAGCTTTAGCATCAGTCCCTCCAATGAACATCCAGGACTGATCTCCTTTAGAATGGACTGGTTGGATCTCCTTGCAGTATAAGGGACTCTCAAGAGTCTTCTCCAGCACCACAGTTCAAAAGCATCGATTCTTCAGCGATCAGCTTTCTTCACAGTCCAACTCTCACATCCATACATGACCACGGGAAAAACCATAGCCTTGACTAGACGGACCTTGGTTGGCAAAGTAATGTCTCTGCTTTTTAATATACTATCAAGGTTGGTCATAACTTTCCTTCCAAGGAGCAAGATTAAATAGAGTAGGTAATATAAATATACTAGTCTCCATACCACTTAGGCCAGAGTGTAGGGTCATTGCTTGTCAGACTTTCATATGCATAAGAATCTCCTCGAGGTTAGAATCAGATTCTGATTTAGAGGTCTGGAGTCGGAGGGGCTTTGGTGGTAACACTGAGATTCAGCATTTCTAACAAACCCCCAGTGATACCACTGGTCCCCAGACCACACTTAGACTGAAGGGTTCCAGATGGTAACAGTGACTGCTGAGACTTATGCCTTTTTTTTCTTTAAAGGGCCAGATGTAATGTGTAACTATTTTAACCTTTTTGACCACAAGTCTGTGTTTCTTATTCTTCTTGATTTGTTTGCTTGTTTTTACAACTTAAAAAATGTTGTAAACCATCTTAGCTCTGAGGAATACCTTTGGCCTAGAGCAAGAAGCCAGAGTCATACCCACTGGGCTTGTCAGTAGCTTCCAGGCCTGGCATTGGTGTAGGTCCCTTATTTTGTCAGGGCCTCTTGGGATGACTGTAGAGGAACCATGAGAATTGCAGAAACAATAAAGGAATTTTACAGGAAGATCTGTGTTTGTTGGAGGGAGAGGAGATAAAATTTGGAAGAAAATGAAAAGAAGCTGCCATTTTGATTAACTCCCTTAAACAATGAAAATCGTTCATAAGTGTTCACGTTTAGATCATAAATGAGATCTGGCCAGAACTTTACAGTAGGCCCAGGATACATGTGACTTCTTTAATGTTTGTGATCAGCCAGTTCTTTGTGTCAGTACAGTGTCATTAAGAACTCGGTCAAACTTATGTCTGAATCCCAGTTCTGCTGCTTATTCAGTTCAGTTCAGTTCAGTCGCTCAATTGTGTCCGACTCTTTGCGACCCCATGAATCACAGCACGCCAGGCCTCCCTGTCCATCGCCAACTCCCGGAGTTCACTCAGACTCATTTTGGTCAACTTATTTAACTCTTCTGAAACATCATAGTATCCCTGCTACTTGGGGTTGTTAACATTGAATAAGAATATGTATTAGAAGTCTTAGCATAGGGCTTGCCTCTTAGAAAACAATAGGTAGTGTCTGTTACTGTGTTATATGGTGGTGAGTGAATTCTATAAAAGAATCGGCTCCATGACTAATTGTTAGGCTGTCCTTCAGGGGTGTCCTGGATTATGCCCCTCATGGTATTCATGTCCTTCCCAGTGTCTCTGCAGATGTAATGGGGAACCTTGAACCTACAGCCCTTAGTAACAATGTATTAAGCTTCTACAAAATCAGCAGAAACCTCAGTAGTAAACACATTGTTACTCTTTCATGCATTTTTACAAGTGGGATTTCTTTGGGTGAAATCCTTCCTTTAAATATCAAGATATTTGATGGAGTATCTTCTCCTCTTGGCTGTGAGTAGCTATTCCCATTGCTTATTGTGAGTAATATTGGAAACAGTTTTGCTTCAGTGACTTGCTCAACCTAATTTCATTTCAGTGTTTAAGTGGATAATGAATGATACAAATGAAAATTTTTGTCTGCCTTGCCAAGACATCAGGTGTTAGTGGTTATGTCCTTCTTGTTTAAGAAAGATTTGTAGAAATGTATAAAATTTAAAGCATTGAATGGCTATAAAATTATTCGTTTTTAAGTAAAACTTTGGGTTGGACAGAATGTTTAAGAATTTCTTTATAAAATTTAAGAAACAGGTTTGTTGTTTTCAACCAAAGGAAGTCATCTTAACACCGATTAACAATAATTGCTTATCATAAAATCAGAAGCCACTGGTGTCTAACTTTTACTGTCACTTCATAGTATTACATATTATTGATTTTTTGTCATGCTTTTATTATATTAAAAAGTTTTAATATGTAGCATGGAATAACTTGTCATTTACATCTATAGGTGCAAACTTTTTGAAAAAATCTTTTTTAGCTTTTAGTAAAACATGGAGGAGACCTGTTTGCTGAGAATGAGAATAAAGATACTCCTTGCGATTGTGCTGAAAAGCAGCACCACAAAGATTTGGCCCTCAATCTAGAATCCCAGATGGTATTCTCACGAGATCCTGAAGCTGAAGAAATAGAAGCTGAGTATGCTGCTTTAGATAAACGAGAGGTAAGTTTCTTTTAATGAAAGAAATTATGCAAATATTGTACTAAATTTTTTTTTTCTTCTTTAAAACCTAGTTTGTGTGGTCTTCTTTGCAGTATGGTATACATTCTGTCTTCTGTATAACCATAAGTATGAAAATACGTCTAAAAAAGCCATAATATGAAAAACATCTAGAAAACCTGTCCTTTGACGTATGTATGTTTATGTGTGTGTGTGAAAGTCAGTCGTGTCCGACTCTTTGTGACCCCATGGACTGTACAGTCCATGGAATTCTCCAGGCCAGAATACTGGAGTGGGTAGCCTATCCCTTCTCCAGGGGATTTTCATGACCAGGAATTGAACCGGAGTCTCCTGAATTGCAGGCAGATTCTCTCCCAAGCTATGAGGGAAGCCCCATATGTATGCTTAATTATATAGAGAGGTGCTGACTCCAAGCCTCCAGTCCTCCTGTTCCTCAGTCTCTGCCTGTCTGGATTGCTCTTCTCAACAAACATGCTTGGATAATGCCCATTTTAAAATACCAAAACAACTTCTCCATTAACCATTCTTCCTGTCCCTGTCCTCCTTCAGTTGTAGCCCCATATCACTGATCTTCATGTGAGAAAAACAAAATTTAAGAGTTGTCTGTACATACTGACTTCCTCACCTTCCCTTCACTCTTCAGCCCTTTGCAGTGTAACTTTCTTCCCTTCTACTCTGATGGATGGTCATTCCAGTCCATTTTAATTCACTGATTCCTAGAATGTCTATGTTCACTCTTGCCATCTCCTTTTTGACCACTTACAACTTGCCTTGATTCATGGACCTAACATTCCAGGTTCCTATGCAATATTGCTCTTTACAGCACCGGACCTTGCTTCTATCATCGGTCACATCCAGAACTGGGTATTGGTTTTGCTTTTGCTCCATCCCTTTATTCCTTCTAAAGTTACTTCTCTACTGATTTCCAGTAGCATATTGGGCACCTACTGACCTGGGGAATTCCTCATTCAGTATCCTATCATTTTGCCCTTTGATACTGTTCATGGGGTTCTCAAGGCAAGTATACTGAAGTGGTTTGCCATTCCCTTCTCCAGTGGACCACATTCGGCTGTGGTCCACGTGATCAGATCGACTAGTTTCCTGTGACTATGATTTCAGTGTGTCTGCCCTCTGATGCCCCCTCACAATACCTACCGTCTTATTTGGGTTTCTCTTACCTTGGTCGTGGAAAATGGGTGAATTTAACTCAAATGACCATTATATCTACTACTGTGGGCAGGAATCCCTTAGAAGAAATGGAGTAGCCATCATGGTCAACAAAAGAGTCTGAAATGCAGTACTTGGATGCAATCTTAAAAATGACAGAATGATTTCTGTTCGTTTCCAAGGCAAACCATTCAATATTACAGTAATCCAGGTCTATGCCCCAACCAGTAATGCTGAAGAAGCCGAAGTTGAACAGTTCTATGAAAACCTACAAGACCTTTTAGAACTAACACCCAAAAAAGATGTCCTTTTCATTATAGGGGACTGAAATGCAAAAGTAGGAAGTCAAGAAACACCTGGAGTAACAGGCAAATTTGGCCTTGGAGCACGGAATGAAGCAGGGCAAAGGCTAATAGAGTTTTGTTAAGAGAACGCACTGGTCATAGCAAACACCCTCTTCCAACAACACAAGAGAAGACTCTACACATGGACATCACCAGATGGTCAACACCGAAATCAGATTGATTATATTCTTTGCAGCCAAAGATGGAGAAGCTCTATACAGTTAGCAAAAACAAGACCAGGAGCTGACTGTGGCTCAGATCATGAACTCCTTATTGCCAAATTCAGACTGAAATTGAAGAAAGTTGGGAAAACCACTAGACCATTCAGATATGACCTAAATCAAATCCCTTATGATTATACAGTGGAAGTGAGGAATAGATTTAAGGGACTAGATCTGATAGATAGAGTGCCTGATGAACTCTGGACGGAGGTTCATGACATTGTACAGGAGACAGGGACCAAGACCATCCCCATTGAAAAGAAATGCAGAAAAGCAAAATGGTTGTCTGAGGAGGCCTTACAAATAGCTGTGAAAAGAAGAGAAGCGAAAAGCAAAGGAGAAAAGGAAAGATATAAGCATCTGAATGCAGAGTTCCAAAGATTAGCAAGGAGAGATAGAAAGCCTTCCTCAGTGATCAATGCAAAGAAATAGAGGAAAACAACAGAATAGGAAAAACAAGAGATCTCTTCAAGAAAATTAGAGATTCCAAGGGAACATTTCATGCAAAGATGGGCTCGATAAAGGACAGAAATTGTATGGACCTAACAGAAGCAGAAGATATTAAGAAGAGGTGGCAAGAATACACAGGAGAACTGTACAAAAAAGATCTTCACGACCAAGATAGTCACGATAACGTGACCTAGAGCCAGACATCTTGGAATGTGAAGTCAAGTGGGCCTTAGAAAGCATCACTACGAACAAAGCTAGTGGTGGTGATGGAATTCCAGTTGAGCTATTTCAAACCTTGAAAGATGATGCTGTGAAAGTGTTGCACTCAATATGCCAGCAAATCTGGAAAACTCAGCAGTGGCCACAGGACTGGAAAAGGTCAGTCTTCATTCCAATCCCAAAGAAAGGCAATGCCAAAGAATGCTCAAACTATTGCACAATTGCACTCATCTCACGCGCTAGTAAAGTCATGCTCAAAATTCTCCAAGCCAGGCTTCAGAAATATGTGAACCGTGAACTCCCAGATGTTCAAGCAGGTTTTAGAAAAGGCAGAGGCACCAGAGATCAAATTGCCAACATCCGCTGGATCATGAAGAAAGCAAGAGAATTCCAGAAAAACATCTATTTCTGCTTCATTGACTATGCCAAAGCCTTTGACTGTGTGGATCACAATAAACTGTGGAAAATTCTGAAAGAGATGGGAACCCCAGACCACCTGACCTGCCTCCTGAGAAACCTGTATGCAGGTCAGGAAGCAACAGTCAGAACTGGACATGGAACAGCAGACTGGTTCCAAATAGGAAAAGGAGTGCATCAAAGCTGTATATTGTCACCTTGCTTATTTAACTTATATGCAGAGTACATCATGAGGAACGCTGGGCTGGAAGAAGCACAAGCTGGAATCAAGATTGCTGGGAGAAATATCAATAATCTCAGATATGCAGATGACACCACCCTTATGGCAGAAAGTGAAGAGGAACTCAAAAGCCTCTTGATGAAAGTGAAAGAGGAAAGTGGAAAGGTTGGCTTGAAGCTCAACATTCAGAAAACAAAGATCATTGCATCTGGTCCCATCACTTCATGGGAAATAGATGGAAAAACAGTGGAAACAGTGTCAGACTTTATTTTTGGGGGCTCCAAAATCACTGAGGATGCTGATTGCAGCCATGAAATTAAAAGACGCTTACTCCTTGGAAGGAAAGTTATGACCAACCTTGATAATATATTAAAAAGCAGAGACATTACTTTGCCAACTAAGGTCCGTCTAGTCAAGGCTATGGTTTTTCCTGTGGTCACGTATGGATGTGAGAGTTGGACTGTGAAGAAAGCTGATCGCCGAAGAATTGATGCTTTTGAACAGTGGTGTTGGAGAAGACTCTTGAGAGTCCCTTGTACCGCAAGGAGATCCAACCAGTCCATTCTAAGGGAGATCGATCCTGGGTGTTCATCAAAGGGACTGATGCTAAAGCTGAAACTCCAATACTTTGGCCACCTCATGCGACGAGTTGACTCACTGGAAAAGACTCTGATGCTGGGAAAGGTTGGGGGCGGGAGGAGAAGAGGATGACCGAGAATGAGATGGCTGGATGGCATCACCGACTCTGTGGACATGAGTTTGAGTGAACTCGGGAGTTGGTGATGGACAGGGAGGCCTGGCGTGCTGTGATTCATGGGGTCGCGGAGAGTCGGACACGATTGAGCGACTGAACTGAACTGAATTCTGATGGAACTGCACTGACTTGGACATTAAGAGTCACCGTCTTGCCAAATCCTTTTCTCTCCTCCTCTTACTTGATGCTTTTCTCTCCTTATCTTACCTGAATTCCTCAGCACCACTTGACACAATTAACCACTCCCTTCTTAGAGAGACAATTCTTCCCTGGGCTGCAGGGACTTTGCTCCCTGGGTTTCCTTTAAGTCTTCCTTGTATCAGTAAATATTACCTCCAGCCCCTCAAGCATAAATGTGGCAACATTTTCAGTTCATCACATCCAAACAATCTGGGAGTTCTGTCAATTTACCTCCAAAAATATAACCTAAATCCATTTACTTCTCTCATTCTCCACTCCTACCTCCCTCAGTCATCCTTTCCGCCTTCACTTTTCATCTGAACTGCTATAGTCGTTTCCTAGCTGGTCTCCTGCCTTCTGTTTTAGTCCCCTTAGAATCCAGTTAGTGCACAGTAGCCAGAGTGACATTATTAAACTTAAATCCGATCATATCACTTAACCGTTTAGTGATTTTCATTACACTTAGAATAAAATCCAAACTGTTTGCTCAGATATAAGAATTTATATGGTCTTGCCACTATTTGCCTTTTCAACCGTATCTCAAATTATTTTTCCTGGCATGCTATGGTACTTAGACTACATGAAGGCTTTTTGCACTTACTATTCCTTATGTCTGAAATCATCTCCCAGGTTTTCTCTTGACTATATCAGGTCTTCAAAGAGGCAGTCTTAGACCATTCTCCTGAAGTAGGCCCCTCTCCTTCCGTTACTCTTTATTACAGTACCCTTTTTATTTTTATCACATGCTGTAATTATTTTGTTTATATATTTGTTTACTTGTTTATTGCCTTTCTCTTTTATTAGATTGTCAATTCTGTGAGTGCCAGAATCATAACTTTCTTATTCAGCAGAATATTTTCCATGTCTAAAAGCACTCTTGTACAGTGGACATCCATAAATAATACTTAAGTTATTGTAATACACAATAAATTTTTTCTTCTAAACGTGATTGATTTCTCAATGTTTATTCAGTGCTAATTTGGTTCTGATAGGGCTTATATAACTCTTATTTGTTTGTGTTCAGGAAAATAACTGTATTGTCTGTTTTTTAATTTCCCATGAATTTCTGACAGTTTGTAAGCTTCTACCTCTCCTGATGGCCAAAAAAAGAGTTTCTTAAAAGATTTATTTTACCTATCATATTTTCTTTAGTTAAAGGTTACTCTAAAGATTTTTTTTTTAATGACCATTTTTAAAGTTTTTACTGAATTTGTTACCATATTGTTTCTGTTATATGTTTTGTTTTTTTGGCCACGAGCCATGTGGGATCTTAGCTTCCTGACCAGGGATGGAACCCACACCCCCTGCATTAGAAGGCCAGGTCTTAACTGCTGGACCACCAGGGAATTCCTGACACATTTTAATTTAGTCCTTTCCTCCAGATGATTAGTCTGTAAATGGGCAGTCTTTTTCTTCACCCTATCATTGACAAAATTTTGCGTGACTACTTTACCAGACACTATTTTAACAGAAATTAGGGATACAGTGAGGAACAAAAATCTCCTGCCCTCTAGATGCTTATATTCTAGCAAAGATAGAGAGGTTCACACAAATAAGATTAGAAAATAAATGAACACGATATCTGAGAGTTGTAACTGCTCTGAAGAAATAAAAACAAGATGATGTATTAGAGTGATAGCTGGGAATGGGGGTACTTAATTTATCCAACCCCCCAAAGAAAGAACAAAGACTCTAGTAAGAGTCAAGCACTGTAAGAGAAGACTGTGTGACTATAGCTATATAAGGGAAGGAAAAACTGAGCAGTACAGTACTGTGAAAGCCATCTCAAGACATCCATTCCTCTCCCCTCCCAGCCTATAACCCAGGAAGGCTCAAAGCTCCTTTTCTGACAGGGAACCGGTATGGTTGGCCATTGCCTTGGCTGCTACCACACTTAGGAGGGGGTAGCTGCTTTCCTCTGAAAGCCCTGAGTCTCTCTGTGCCTATTCTTTCCCCACTCTTTCTCAGACTAAGCTCTGTGCTGTGTGCTCAGTTGTATCTGACTCTTTGCAACCCCATGGACGACAGCCGGCCAGGCTCCTGTCCATGGGATTGTCCAGTCAAGAATACTGCAATGGTTAGCCATTCCCTTCTCCAGGGGAACTTACCAACCCAGGATAGAACCTGCGTCTCCTGTGTCACCCACATTGGCAGGCAGATTCTTTACCGCTGAGCCAGGCTGAGCTCGGGTCAGCTAATGTGAGGTTGGTATTGAGAGAAATTGGAAATATCCTCTCCTTCTCCTGACCGTCTTTCACATCTTTTAAAACAGTTACTAATTGGGTCAGTAAGTACCTGTTTTTTCATTTTTTTCTAACAATGAACTTATTTCACCTATATAATCAGGGGAAAGCTATTTTAATTGTGGGGGAAAATAAATATGTCTTTAATAACTCCTTTGTCATAAGTACCTGTTTTTTCATTTTTTTCTAACAGTGAGCTTATTTCACCTATATAATCAGGGGAAAGCTATTTTAATTGTGGGGGAAAATAAATATGTCTTTAATAACTCCTTTGTCATAGTCTCTTCTGAAACAGTTTTTGAAGATACTATCACTTTATACAGGACTTCAAAGTGGTACAGTTAATATGTTGGACTGTTTCACTTTTCTTCAGTGGTATTTTGGTAGCAGTAATATGTCCTGATGGACAGGGAGGCCTGGCGTGCTGTGATTCATGGGGTCGCAAAGAGTCGGACACGACTGAGCGACTGAACTGAACTGAACTGAATATGCACTGATGCAAAAGAGGCACTTTTATTCCCTGTTCATCTTTAAATTAGTTTTCTTTTTCTTTCTTTGTATCAGTATTGGACTGCTTTGAAGGTTATTGATGGTTTATATTAATCTGAAAATAGAAGCAGTTTATCTTTGCAACAGAAAAGAGAAAGGCACCTTCATTTTAATCCTTCCTGCAGAAGAGAGGGATACCGCCTACATGTTGTTTTTGAGTCAGTAAGTTGTATTCGACTCTTTGCGAGCCCATGGACTGCATGCAGCATGCCAGTTCCCTGTCCTTCACTGTCTCCTAGGGTTTGCTTCAACTCATGTCATTGAGTCGGTGATGCCATCCAACCATCTCATCCGGTTACCCCCTTCTCTTCCTGCCCTCAATCTTTCCCAGCGTCAAGATTTTTTCCAATGAGTTGGCTCTTCACGTCAGGTGGCCAAGGTGTTGGAGCTTCCGCATCAGTCCTTCCAGTGAATATTCAGGGCTGATTTCCTTTAGGATTGTCTGGTTTGAGCTCCCTGCTGTCCAAGGGACTCTCAAGAATCTTCTCCAGCACCACAGTTTGAAAGCATCAGTTCGTTGATGCTCAGCCTTCTTTATGGTCCAGCTCTCACTTCCATACATGACTACTGGAAAAACCATAGCTTTGACTGTATGGACTGTTGTCATCAAAGTGATGTCTCTGCTTTTTAATATGCTCTCGAGGTTTGTCATAAGGAGCAAGCAACTTTTAATTTTATGACTGCTGACACTGTCTGCAGTGATTTTTGGAGCCCACAAAAATAAAATCTGTCACTGTTTCCACTTTTTCCCCATCTGTCTACCTGAAGTGATTGGACTGGACGCTATGATCCTCATTTTTTGAATGCTGAGTTTTAAGCTAGCATTTTCACGCTTCTTTTTCACCTTCATCAAGCGGCTCTTTGGTTCCTCTTCACTTCGTGCCATTAGCGTCATCTGCATGTCTGAGGTTACTGATACTTCTCCCGGCAATCTTGTTTCCAGCTAGGGATTCATCCAGCCCAGCGTTTCACATGATATACTCTGCTTACAAGGTAAGAAAGCAGGGTGACAGTATACAGCCTTGACGTACTCCTTTCCCAATTTTGAACCAGTCTGCTGTTCCATGTCCAGTTTTAACAACTGCTTCTTGTCCTTTATACGGTTTCTCAGGAGATAAGTAAGGTGGTCTCGTATTCCCTTCTCTTTAAGAATTTTCCAGTTTGTTGTGATCCACATAGTCAAAGGCTTTAGCAAAGTCAATGAAGCAGAAGTAGATGGGATTTTTTTTTAATTCCCTTGCTTTCTCTGTGATCCAGTGGATGTTGACAATTTGATCTCTGATTCCTCTGCCTTTTCTAAATCCAGCTTGTACATCTGGAAGTTCTTGGTTCATGTACTGTTTAAGCCGAACATGAAGGATTTTGAGCATTACCTTGCTAGCATGTGAAATGAGTACAACTGTATGGTAGTTTGCACATTCTTTGGCATTGCCTTTCTTTGGGATTGGAACGAAAACTGACCTTTTCCAGTTCTGTGGCCACGGCTGAGTTTTCCAAATTTGCTGAGGGCAGCACTTTAAAAGCATCATCTTTTAGGATGTGAAATAGCTCAGCAGGAATTGTATCACCTCCACTAGCTTTGTTCGTAGTGATGCTTCCTAAGGCCCACTTGACTTTGCACTCCAAGATGTCTGGCTCTAGGTTTATCTGGGTCATTAAGACCTTTTTTGTATAGTTCTGTGTATTCTTGCCATCTCTTCTTAATCTCTTCTGCCTCAGTTAGGTCCTTGCTGTTTCTGTCCTTCATTGTGCTCATCTTTGCATGAAATGTTCCCTTGGTATCTCCAGTTTTCTTGAAGAGATCTCTAGTGTTTCCCATTCTGTTGTTTTCCTCTATTTCTTTGCATTGTTCAGTTAAGAAGGATTTCTTATCTCTCCTTGCTGTTCTCTGGAACTCTTTCCTTCAGATGGGTGTATCTTTCCCTCTTTCCTTTGACTTTCGCTTCTCTTCTTTTCTCAGCTATTTGTAAGGCCTCCTTAGACAACCACTTTGCATTCTTGCATTTCTTTTTTCTTGGAGATGGTTTTAGTCACCATCTCCTGTACAGTGTTATGAACATCTGTTCATAGTGCTTGAGGCACTCTGTCTACCAGATGTAATTCCTTGAATTGATTCATCACCTCCAGTGTATAATCATAAGGAATTTGATTTAGGTCATACCGAAATGATCTAGTGGCTCCCCTACTTTCTTCAATTTAGGTCTGAATTTTGCAATAAGGACCTGATGATCTGAACCACAGTCAGCTCCAGGTCTTGTTTTTGCTGACTGTGTAGAGCGTCTCCATCTTCAGCTACAAAAAATATAATCAATCAGATTTTGGTATTGACCATCTAGTGATGTCCATATGTAGAGTTGTCTCTTGTGTTGTTGGAAGAGGGTGTTTGCTATGACCAGTGTGTTCTCTTGGCAAAACTCTGTTAGCCTTTGCCCTGCTTCATTTTGTACTCCAAAGCTAAACGTGCCTATTACTCCAGGTATCTCTTGACTTCCTACTTTTGTATTCCAGTCTACTGTGATGAAAAGAGCATCTTTTTTTGGTGTTAGTTCTAGAACGTCTTGTAGGTCTTCATAGACCCATTCAACTTCAGCTTCTTCAGTGTTAGTGTTTGGAGCATAGACTTGGATTACTGTGATGCTGAAAGGTTTACCTTGGAAATGAACCAGGATCATTCTGTTGTTTTTGAGATTGCACCCAAGTACTGCATTTCGAACTCTCTTGTTGACTATGAGGGCTACTCCATTTCTTCTAAGGGATTCTTGCCCACAGTAGTAGATGTAATGGTCATCTGAATTAAATTCGCCTATTCACTCCAGGAGTTGGTGATAGACAGGGAGGCCTGGCGTGCTGTGATTCATGGGGTCGCAGAGAGTCGGACACGACTGAGCGACTGAACTGAACTGAACTGATTCCCATCCATTTTAATTCAGTGATTCCTGAGATGTGGATGGTCACTCTTGCCATCTGCTTGACAACAGCCAATTCACCTGATTCATGGACCCTAACATTCCAGGTTCCAATGTGTTATTATTCTTTATAGAATCGGAGTTTACTTTCCTCACCAGACCACACCCACAACTGAACATGGTTTCCGCTTTGGCCCAGCCTCTTCATTCTTCCTGGAGCATTTTCCCACTCTTCCCCAGTAGCATATTGGACTCCTGCTGACCTGGGACTGAACAGTGTATTAAAATGCTTCACATAACCTAATGCAATTGCAGAGATTCAGAGTGATCATGTTACATGTTCATGAAGGCAGTATGTCTTTTTCCTTCAAGAACTATTTTTCTTCCATTGTTACCTATTTAAGTTTTAAGCTGTGTATTTTTTTAAAAAGAAATCTATACAGGTTGCTTTACATTATTCCTTTCTTGATATATCTAAAATCAGATTTTATTTTGTTCAACATAAATTAGGTAGAATGATGGCTACTCTAAAGAAGAACATTTAGGAATTAATACCAGGAAATATACAACTGCCACCACTGGGAATATCAAGAAATACTGAGGCAGGAAAAATACCTGGAGTCCCAAATCTGAACTTAGAGCACATTTTCTAGAAGCAGTGTTACACATAGTGAATAACTTCTAGGCTAGAATGAATACTACAAATTTAATCATGAAGGGATTTGTGAGTTTTTGCATGAAAAGCTGTGTTTTATAAATTAGCTTAAAACCAAGCTGTACATGATGATTTGGGGGTACTTTTCAAAGGATAGTTTGGATTAAATTTCCATTTTTAGTTTCTTTTTAATTAATCCCTAGAGAGGGATATAATAATAAACTATATTAGAAGTTTAGGTTAATGTTTTTTTCTTTTCCTCGTTAGGGTCATAGGATCCCTATAATATGTAGAGATTCATGGCAGTGTAGCTGAATGCATGTATCAGTGTAGTAGACTGTTAATACAGTGTGCTGTGTGGTATATTAAGTATTAAGGCTTTACCATCATTTATAAAAAGAATAACACTGCAGACTGATTGGGTCCATGCTCTGCCAATGTTTAAAGCTCTTTAACATCCCCAGTGACTTTTCTTTAATTTTTTTAATTAAATTTTTTCAACCAAACATGCCCTTTATAAAAGCACAGTAAAAATTTTAAATATTCATTTTTCTACCACTTACAAATAATGCTTGTAACATTTTGCCTTCCATTTTTCATCAGTGTGATAATATTGGACATTTTGTATCCTGTAGTTTTTTATTTTTCTTAACATTTCTTGATATTTGTAAACTTATAGGAAATATTTTGAGTGACTGCTGACTACTCTTAACTTGTAGGTATCCTTTAACTTCCTTAAAGTACATTTGAGTTAGTTGTATTTTGTCACTTTTATGAGTAACATTGCAGATGACCAGTTCTGTTCACACTGCGATTAGACCTTAGGATGAATTCCTGTAAGTAAGATATTGAGTCAAAAGATGAGTATTTTAAAGACTTGTGGGGTGTGAAGCTTAGATTTTGAATGGTTTACCAATTTCTGTTCTTACCTGCAGTATATCAGAGGACTCTCTCTCTGCGACCTGAACAATATTGAGGGTGGTTGCGGGTTTTTTTGTTTTTTGTTTTCAAACGTTGGCCATTTTGTGAGGTAAAGAGCTTATATACTTAAGGATATTTGTGTTTTTGTGACTTTCGATATTTTAAATTTACTGATTGTCAGAAATTCCTTATATATTAAAAGCAACACAGTTTTTATGTTTAAATGTTGGCAGTGTTTTTGCAGTCAAGTCTGTCAGTCTTTCCTGTCATGAATACACTCGTTGCTTATATATGCATCCCTGCCAGAAGACATTTTAGGATTAGAAAACTTGTATCAAGTGAGAGAAATATCTTTGATGAATAGAGTTCCTGTCATATGGGGTTGAGTAATGACTCTATGGACATGATTTTTGAGTGAACTCTGGGCGTTGGTGATGGACAGGGATGCCTGGCGTGCTGTGATTCATGGGGTCGCAGAGAGTCGGACACGACTGAGCGACTGAACTGAACTAAACTGAACTGAAGAATTGAGGAAATGGTTTCCTTGATAATTTAAGAAAAGCAAAACAAGAAATAAAGTTAATATCTAATTTTAAAATATCTGTAAATCAGCGATAAAAGATGGGGTTTACTAACTGCATCTGTTCTGGGGTTTCCCGAACTCTCTGGAATATTTGATAAATGTCACCAAAGGACATCCTCACTGAGTAGTTCAGAATTTCTACTGGTTTTTAAGTTGTTATCTTTAGTTCTGTGCTTATTGCAGTAAGCTGGTTACATCTGTTTAAAGGATTAAAGTAGATATGTATATCAATATTAGTAATAAAAATGCAATAATGAGTAAAAATAAAGGCAAATTGCTTAGTGATATTTATAATGTTATGCCTTATTATTACAATAGCTACAAATCAAGTTCATGGTAGTGATTGCCATAAGCAAGATGGAGAAATTAGGGAAATGAAATGAGGAAAACATATCACAGGTTATTTTGGCATTTATAAACTTATGAATAGTGAGACATTTGTGATTTTATTCTTTATATATTTTCTGTTAAAAGCAAGGGCGGGGGGAAGATAAAGGATAACAGAAGAATAAAAAAAACACCTGAAATTATAAAGTACTTTTATGGAGTGTTAACAAACACTTGAATAAACAGATAATACATTTATGAATAAGTTGAATAGTATGTCATAATCACTTTTCTCCAAATTCAGTCTTAATAAGTGTAAATGTTGGTGGTTCAGTGATTAAAACTGTGTCTAAGTGAATACATACATATTCACATACAGTTGATTGGCAGAAAGAAAAGACTGGATAAAAGTACCTGAGAACATTAATCATGACCATTGGTCAGTGGTGAAATTGTAGGATTTTATTTCTAATGCTTTTGTTTTAGTATTATTTAGATTTCTGAAACTATAAAGTAAAATGATCTTGTCATTATAGTATAATTCTTTGTTTTAGGGTGATGAGGTTCATGAGACCAGGCATCTACTTTCCAACTTAAGAAAAGACTTGTGATAAGTAGTTTGAAGTTCGTGATCGTGGAAGATACAGTGCCTTTTTAGCTTCATTGCCAACCCAGAACTAAAAAATAAATGATAACCATATATATTTATTTATAGATTTGCAGAACTTCATAAAGGTATAATAGCCAATTTAATTTTGTTTTTCTTCTTTTTAAAGCCATATGAAGGATTAAGACCTCAGGATCTTCGTAGATTGAAAGATATGCTTATTGTGGAAACAGCAGACATGCTCCAGGCTCCGCTATTTACTGCTGAAGCTTTACTTCGAGCTCATGGTAATGAAAGAAATGTCCTGAGTACCTTTTGAAACTTTTCACAGTTAGAAGATGACTGTTTTGAAGCACTTTTAGTTTTCTCTTGTTTTTTAAGAACATTTTAAATATTTAATTCTTCTAAGAGCTAATTCTCCCAAGATTTTAAAATTGTCAAAATAGAGATCTGTTTGAAAAAGAAAAGTTTTTTAAGCAATGGATTTCTCTTGAGTTTCTTTTCTTTATTTCTTCCTTTGTTTCTTTTTTAAAAAATGCAATGCAGGCAAGGCACTGTAGAAATCAAATTCCTTTAAGAAGAACCAATTAATCTTTTTTCTTTGGTTATATTTATTTCTTTGCCTTTTTTTAACTACTTTCAATTTTTAGAACAGTGTAAATTTGACACCTTAATCAAAATTACTGTAACAAATAGAAACACAATGATATCTAAAGCTTACCAACTATAGAATCTTCAACAGAATAGCAAATACTTTGTCCAGGACATTTGTGATCAAACTGAATATGGAAAGTTTTCTTATAAGCCCTTAGAGGCAGATCTGAGCAAGCGTACATAGAAGAGGGAAAAGAGAGAATGAAAATAAAACTTAACATTATGCAGATTTATGCCTTATTTTTCAGCATTTTTTTAATGTTGGTTCTGTCCACCTGGTTTTGCTTTTTATTACATCTGTATAGTTTGGTTAATTAGTGATTCGGTTTTATATTTAAGCTACAATTAATTTTTTTCTTTGGTGATATTTATTTCTTTGCCTTTTTTAGTAGCTACTTTCAATTTTTAGATGTTTTATTTGGTCTATTTAGAGCTTCATCACAATGTCAATATGTGTTTCCCTTAAAACACTACAAACAAATATAGTAGGAGTGTTCCATTTTAATCTTTACTAGTTATTGTGAGATTGCTGTGTAAGTTAATAAACACATTTGTAAGTACATTGTTTGCAGGAAGGAAATTTCTGAGTTACAGCTCAGAAGAAGCCTGCTGGATTTATGTTGTAAGCATTACTTAACACAGTATAAGGGTGAAAAGACAGCAAAAATATCTTCATGTGTCCTCATCCCCTCATTGCAACAAACCCTTAACTGGAAGAAACTTATTCCCCTCTCTTTCCTCCTCCTCCTCCACTTCCCACTTACTGTCACTTTATAATATTCAGAGAGCACTTGGATTATGGATCTGAATAGAGAAATGCTTTCAGATAATCATCAGGCCACATAGCCCAGTAACTGGTAGTCAAAAATGGGATGGAGTTGTAAAGTGCTTTTATAATACAATATTATTGTTAAAGGCAAGGGTTGACTCTTTTGTTTTATTTTGACATGGCATGTCCTGAAATAAATATCAATCAATATAAAAAAAAAAGATGACTGTTTTAATATAAAACAAAGTAGTTTGCTAAACAAGCCTAAGTTGTTATTTGTGCAGTGGTTACTGCAGTACTCGACATCCTTATGTTTTGAAGTAAATATAAACTGGCTATGAATCATAAAGAAGAAATAAGAAATCTCTTTTTGAAAATTGAGCTCAAGTGTGCCAACTTACAGATTGTCTAATTTTAGAAATGTATCTGATTCGAGCAGGGTTGAGAGATGGAGTCCATAGTGCTAGTCCTGGTTTTGACATTAATTTTTACTAAAGCCGATTAAATAAAGTCAGTTAACTAGCAGTTTGTTTGTTTGTTTTTGTCAGTTGTATTTATTTTATGTAAAAACTGTTTCTCACCATGAAATGCACAAAGCAAAATCTATAGAGTCAACACAGGAACATACTGTTCCTTTTAAGGTGGGATTTTTTGTTCATTTTAAAAATTTTTTTGAGGGCATTACCAACTTTACTTAGAAAAAGTGCTCAGCTTATTATAAGTCCTCTGTGATCCTTAAGACAACCCTTCTGGTAATTGTCACATGTTGCATTGGACCCTCCAATTGCACACTTGATATTTGACATTTTGGCTTATTCAAAGAGTTTTTTTCTGATTTAGAAATTACTTTTAAAAAGGGAAAGGTGAATGGCCTTTCTCATCCAGTAATTTTGAGACATACCTCTTTGTTTTAACTATAAATCTTTATCATCTGTATTAAAATGGAATGTCTACTTCCAAAAAAAATTTTATATGATCTTTTGATTAGAAGAAAATTTTAAATTGCATATTTCATCTTCCTTTGGTCATTTCTGTGAATAATTTGGTATATAACCCTCCAGAATCACCAACTTCAATATTGCTATTTCCCAGAGTTCTGTACTTGACACTCTTTTCCACTTTATATACAAGTGGCTCTAACTTTTGGTGTAAATAAGAATTGCCTGGGAAACTAACCAGAAATTCCTAGGATGACTTCTAGAGAATCTAAGTCTTTTCTTTAGGTGAGGGAATAGGCATAAAAACATGTGTTATTAACAACCTACCAAATAGACCCTTATCTGAGAAACATTGTTGTGCTCATTTATCTAATGAAACCAAGGGTTTCAAAAACCACCTAGATAATAAAGAACATATCTACAACCTGACCTTAATGCAGTATTCAAGACTTTATTTCTAAATGCCTTTTTAACCTTTTCTCCCCAACCAAAGGATGTCCATATGTGAACTCATAATTTCTCCCACTATCTTGATAAATGGCCTCCACATTCATTTAATCAATCTGACCAGACTGAGAAGTCATACTTTCCTTCTACCTCTCTATTACATTTGAGCACAGCCTCATCATTTTTCTTCCTAAATAGCTCCCATCCTCTTCCCAGTCTCCCTAGCTCTTTCCGTTCTCACTGCCCCGACTTAAATTCAGTTTTTCATTATTTTTTTTTTTTTAATGAGTCAGCTCTTCACATCAGGTGGCCAAAGTATTAGAGTTTCAGCTTCAACAGCAGTCCTTCCAATGAACACCCAGGACTGATACTCAAACTCATGTCTATTGAGTCGGTGATGCCATCCAACCATCTCATCCTTTATGTACAAAGTGTTGGACATGACTTAGTGACTGAACAACAACAAGCATGTTTATTGTAGCATTGTTCATACAGATAAAATTTTTTTTTAAAAGTAGAGAATTCCCCCTACTATAGGGAAGGCTGAATAAAGTATCACATGTCCACTCCACAGAATAATATATAACAAGTAAAACTAATGTAGTAATGTTATCCCAGATGACTGGCAGAGAGTTCCAAAAAGTATCTTTCATTAGAAAAGCAAGATGCAAAGAAGTGTGTGCAATATGATCCCATAAATAATGGCAAACTCCTATACATATACATGTGTGTATACATATAAGAGCAAGAGAAAATATGGAATGATATATTCTAAGGATAACATCTCATGAGGTGGCCAAAGTATTGCAGTTTCAGCTTTAGCATCAGTCCCTCCAATGAACACCCGGGATTGATCTCCTTTAGAATGGACTGGTTTTATCTCCTTGCAGTATAAGGGACTCTTAAGAGTCTTCTCCAACACCACAGTTCAAAAGCATCGATTCTTTGGCGATCAGCCTTCTTCACAGTCCAACTCTCACATCCATACATGACCACGGGAAAAACCATTGCCTTGACGAGTTGACTCACTGGAAAAGACTCTGATGCTGGGAAAGGTTGGGGGCGGGAGGAGAAGGGGACGACGGAGAATGAGATGGCTGGATGGCATCACCGACTCTGTGGACATGAGTTTGAGTGTACTCCGGGAGTTGGTGATGGACAGGGAGGCCTGGCGTGCTGTGATTCATGGGGTCGCGGAGAGTCGGACACGACTGAGCGACTGAACTGAACTGAACTGAAGGATAACGTGGATTATGTGATGGAAAGGAAAAAAGAGAAGGTAGAACTAAGTGAAAAGAAACAGAGAAAAATAAACTTGCAGATTATGATCACATCTATAAAAATGATATATTGGATCTATACATATATTAAATTATCTGAAGAGCCTGGAGGGCTACAGTACATGGGGTTGCACAGAGTCAGACACAACTGACATGACTTTACACACACACATACCCTATTTAAGCGAGCATTCAGTGTGTTGGGAGTGTAGTTGCAAATGCTGGTTAAGAGTTTGGGTGCTATAATCAGTTTCCGTGGGTTTAAATCCAGCAACTGCTACTCATTTGCTATGTGATCATAATTAAGTTCCTTATCCTCTCTGTGCCTTAGTTGTTGCACATGAAAGTACCTCTTATAATTGTTGTGAGGATTAAATCAGACACGACACATACATTGCTAAGAAAAAACTGCCAAGTATATAGTTAGCCCTCAACACACATCAGCTATCATTTTCTGTAGAGTCTTCATGTTCTGATATGTGGTAGGAGAACCATACCAAGAGGCTGTTTGAGAGATCATTTGACTGTTACCTTGGACAAATCACCTATTCACCACAGCTGGCTTAAAGATCAAATGAGAAAGCTGATTTGAATGCACTTTGCTTTGTGAACTGGAAAGATCATAAAAATAAAAATAAATACGACTATAAAACTCTGCTGATGCTACTAAGTCGCTTCAGTCGTGTCTGACTCTGTGTGACCCCATAGATGGCAGCCGATCAGGCTCCGCCGTCCCTGGGATTCTCCAGGCAAGAACACTGGAGTGGGTTGCCATTTCCTTCTCCAATGTGTGAAAGTGAAAAGTGAAAGTGAAGTCGCTCAGTCGTGTCTGACTAGTAGCGACCCCATGGACTGCAGCCCACCAAGCTCCTCTGTCCATGCGATTTTCTAGGCAAGAGTACTGGAGTGGCTTGCCATTGCCTTCTCCGTGTCATTATTTTTCATCTAAATTGTAGTCCAGGGTTGGCATTCCTCTTCACCCGTATTCATTTTTTATATTGCATTTAAAAATTTTGAGCATTTATCTCCCCTGCTGAAAACCCTTCACTGGCTCTCCCCAGACATGGAACATCCCGTCTCTCTCGTATATCTTCATGACTCAGGCTTGTGCACCTTGTCCGTCAGTCTCCACATGTATTTACCCACTCCTGCTTGTCTTTATTAAGCACCGCTTCCAGGAAATCTTTCTAGCTTATGTATTCCCACGGTTACTTTGAGAGCCTTCCTGTCTCTTCCCATTATATCCTGTGCATACATGTGTAATACACTTAAAATACAGTATTGCAATAATCCCTGTATTTGCTTTTCCTCTACATTAACCTGGGACCTCTTAAGAGGGCAGCTTTTTATTGTTTTTTGTTTCCACAATAACCATCCCTTAAGCCCTGAGAACATAGTTACAGAATGAATAGATAATATATTTGAAATGTTATTTGTATATTTTAAACCCGTCTTTTTATTATAAACCCTATTTCTCCATTGTCATCTTTTAAAACTTTGGAGTAATCCTTTGGGGGAAAAAATATAGACCTGGTTCAAAAATGAAATTGAGGAATTCAACATAGTTTTTAAAATCTTAGAATTTAAAGATAAAATATTTTCCTTTTAATCAGTAATAATGCTTAACAGTCATAATATAGAAACTTGTAAAGAAATACAAAATATCTTAAACTGTGTTTCTTTTGTGTAAGGTTCACAGCGACCTGTCCTTTGCTTGAGCTTTCAAATAGAGAGAGTGCATTTACATATAATGTAGAACTGGCATAAAAGTAGAAGTCATTCATCTGTGAGGGACTGTGTTTTGTTGTGCCAGTTATATTAGAGTAGGCCACTGCTGAAGTGAAAGTATAGAGTCAACCACAGTAAATGTGTCTTAATCATAATAGTAGTCTAAGGTGTTTTATTTAGGTGAGGAATGGGGCAGTGGCTCAGCTCCACACAGTTATCTCGACTGACTGAGACTCTGCCATCCTAACAGTGGCTTCTGAGGTTGCCCTGGGGATTCTCTCCATTCTAGCCATCCAGTCAGAAAGGAAAAAGCATGCAGATAAAGATGTGCGAGGTTTTTTGAGCCTGTTCCAGAAGTGACATAAATCACCCCTACACCTATTCCACTGACCAGAATTTAGTCACATGGTCACACTTCACTGTAAGCAGCAGTTCTACTCTGTGCATATACCCATTTCTGCCATAGGTGTCTGCATTCAGCTAAGTTTATAATGTATCATAATTTTAACTTATAATATTGTATCCTGTAAAAGTCTAAGGCTAACTTCACCAGAAACTTTATTGTAATTAAAACAAAGATTTTCTTCTCTAGTGTTTACGCATTATGTCATCAAGTATTTTTAAGTGATAAACTCCATTTTCATGCCATTGATATTTCCTTAACTTACTTCTTTTACATAATAGGCTTAACTCTAATAAGGTGATATCTAATTGAATTTTACTAGTTGACTTGTCTATTCTGTGATAACTTTTTTGATAACTTACTTAAGAGTTCTGTTAATATATTGCATTCCCCTGTTAGAGCATAAAATAGAGGCTTTCAAATGAACATTTCTTCTTCATTCTAGGTAATACCAGTGACATTTGATAATCAAATAAGATTTTCAGAGGTAAATGATGTTAGTGAATAAAATAGACAGTGCACAGAACTACAGTTTACACTAATTGCTGTCAAAACCCAGATGGGCTCTGTTTCAGAGCTATTAAACTGAACTATTTGGTAGATTTATAGATTATATCCTTGGTAACATTCATTCAGCTTTCCACAAGAAAATAGATTTAAGCATTATTTTATGTACTGTCAAATTTAGTCCCAAAGTAATGAGGTTGAAGACAGAAGGCAGAAATGTTTGGCTATATTTACTGAGAAGTAATTGAATTTAAAGAATGACTCTGTTAAAAATACAAAGCCCATTTTCTGAGCATTTCCTCAGTAATAAAAGTAACATGTATTAATAGTTGAAAGCTTCCTAATGAGAAAATAACTAAAATTTACCTGTGTGTTTGCTCAGTCACTCAGTCGTGTCCAACTCTTTGTGACCCCATGGACTCTAGCCCGCCAGTCTCCTCTGTCCATGGAATTTTCCAGGCAAGAATACTGGAGCTGGTTGCCATTTCTGTTTTTTAAAATATGAGACCAAATCTAGTTTGACTGTCTTTAGAGTAAATGTATATTGAAGTATTTTTTAAAGCTCCTTTGGAGACTCATCACTTCTAAGGTAATTAAACTTGAATAGTCCACATCTTCTCCTCTCACTCCACTCGTTTCCTAGGAAATGACATCTTCTCCCAAGGCTTCTGAAGGTATCTTCCTCTGGACTAGACTTCTTCTCTGAACTCTATACACTTATATTTAACTGTCTATTTGAAGGTGCCTCTAGAATATCTATCTCATCATGTCTAAAATGAAAATCACGCTGTTAAACTTGTACCTGAGTCTCTGGTATTTCCTCTTTAAATGGAGGGCTCTTTAAATGGAGGGCGGCACCAACCAACCAACATGGCAGACCTGGGACAAAAACGTTAACATTTCCCCTCCTTCAGTCACTATATCCCAATGTCACCAAATTTTCAGTCTGACCTCCCAAATCTTAGCTTCTCCCTTTCTCTTCATCTCCACTGCAGCCAGCCATGGCCTTAGCTGCATAATCTCTTACTTGTACTTCCCAGTAGCCTCTCTGCTAATCTGCCCTTTCCTCCACTCTCATCCTATCCGATTTCTTTCTCCATATTGTAGTCAGAAAGATCTGTTCAAATCTAACTGTGACAACCTTTTCTTCCTACCTATATGCCAAATTTTTCACTGGCTTCCTGTCACTCATAAACTGATGATAGGAGTGTTATTTAGAAGTTCTATGTGGACTGCATGTGTACTAAGTCGCTTCAGTCATGTCCAACTCTTTGTGACCCTGTGGACTGTAGCCCTCCAGGCTCCTCTGTCCATGGGATTCTCCAGGCAAGAATATTGGAGTGGATTTCCATGCTCTTCTCCAGGGGATCTTCCAAACCCAGGGATCAAACCCGTGTCTCCGGCAGCTCCTGCACTGCATGCGGATTCTTTACCACTGAGCATCAGGGAAGCCCCCTATATGGCCTAGTCCCAGCCTGTTTCTTCAGCCTTGCTCAAAGGGTCCTTCTGGTCTCCTTCTGGTCTTTTGGTCTCTGGAGACCTTTTACCTAGTTAGCTCTCCTTTTTACCTAGTTAGCTTTCCTTTTACCTAGTTAGCTCTCCCTTTTACCTAGTTAGATCTCACTCATCCCTGAGATGTTCACTCCAGGCCATTTCCCCAGTCACCTTCTCTGATCTCCCTAAATGGGAGTCTCTACCTCTTCTTAATGCTGCTTCTGACAGTGATGATTTTTTTTTAATGTGTTGATTTTATTTAATGACTTTCTCTTTACTAGACTTTCCATTCCATGAAAACAGGAATTGTGCCTGTTTTTCTCTCTCATTGTATCCCTATAGCTTGACATAGTGTATGGCACATAAAAGACACTCAGTAAATGTTTGCTAAATGAGCAATATGACAGAATCCAAGACTAGAATTTAATTTGTTTGTGTGTATGTAAATTATAGCAGTTCTTTTCTCCCTTTATTTAAAAGTGTTTTAATGGAGACTTGAAAAATAATCATATGGTTCTAAGGAAGTTTGAAGTTGTTAATTACAAGTATACCTTGTTTTATTGCACTTCACTTTGTTGTGCTTTGTAGATGTTGCATTTTTAACAACTTGAAGATTTGTGGCAACCCTACCTTGTCAGATGATGGTTATTGTTTTTTAGCAATAAAGTATTTTAATTAAGGTACTGTAGTCTTGTTAAGTGTGCAATAGCACTATAGTAAAAAAAAAAAAAAGCCAACGTAATGTAAACATAATCTTTACATGTACTGGGAGACAAAAAAATTTGTATGACTTGCTTTGTTACACTGTTTGTTTTATTTCAGTGGTCTGGAACGAAACTTGCAGTATCTCCAAGGTATGCCTGTGGTGACCTATCAAAAACCTCAGGTCCATTTAGCAACATTTCCCAGAATACACTTGTATGCAGAGCTTTTCAGTTGTTGGATTTTTCTTCTTTGTAATCTGACTCCTGTTTCCAATCTTATCCTCCATCTCCCCAAACCAAAGTATAGTCCCCTGGAACTTTACAGAGTTGTTCACATCTCTCCATTGTACTTCTGTGCCTTTGCACCTATGGAAACACATTCTGTCTTCATTGCATACCTGAATCCTAATTATCCTGTTTAACTGCCAAATATATTGACTTAATATGGTTGAAAAAAGTCTTCCATATAAAGTTTCCACAGATATTTGTATTTGGTTTGTAAAATAATATAGAATGGGCCTATGGTAAATAATTGCCTCTTTGTTACTTTTGACCTGTGCTTTATTGGGCTGCAGTGGAAAGAACACAGACTTTGGATTCACAGAAATTTGTTTCATATACCTCATATCTGTTTGAGCCTGGCCCAGTCACCTAATTTCCCCAAGTCTTGGTTTCTTTACCTCAGTAATGACTGGAAAGTTTGTTAGGGGGAATGGGTGAAATAATATGTGTTAAACACCTAGCAAAATCATTGCATATATCAGTTTATTGTTTTTAAAGGTTTAGGTTTTTGTGACTCTGTATAATAACATAGGTCACTTGGCTGTTTTTAAAGTATTCATAGTAAAGCAAAAGTTCTCATTGTGTGGTGCTCCATTTATAACACAAAGCAGAGTAGTATTTTTATATTTAAATGTAAAAACAAAAAAATTATATATATGGGTGTGCAGATAAATGTGTGCTTTCTCTTTAGGGAGAAAAAGCCATTCTGGTTACGGGGAACCCAAATTTGAGACAAGTAGTCTGGTTAGAAATAAGGATCTCCTTTTGAGTGGGCATGGGGATGGAGGAGGCTGTGCTGGAAAAGTTGGCTCTTTGGGGCTGTTATTCCCTCACTACACTTCAGGGCTTCTCTCTGCCCTGCTTGCCCTTCTGGGGAGGCTGGCGTTGGTTGGTTAACAGGTAGAAGTCCATGATAGCAGTAGCCATCACCTGAGCCCCGGGTTTAAAAGACACACATGTACTTGTACACACAGGGGTTTGGAAATATAAGTTGGCTGGTCAACTTGAGCATGTTACTGACAAGGGGGTATTGGGGTTATTTTCCGGTGGGACTAGCATGTCACTAAAGCAGGCCTTTTGATAATATTTAAAAAAAAAACAAACAACTTTTTTTTTTTTAAAGCAAAGCAGAATTTTAGATTTTAATCATATTTGTAGGGTTTCTAAGTCTCTGTTTTATAGAATTGCTTGTTTACTTCAGCTGTCTCCTCCCCATCTCTGCTCTGGAGGAGATGGGACAAGTCTGGAGTCCAAACAGTTGTAATTTTGTATCTTGCTGTCTTTTCTCTTGAGTGTGAAATATTCCCTTCCTTTAAGATTTCTGAGGAGTTACTATTTTTTTTCTTTTATAATAAAAACAAAGCCCACCTCTGTCCTTAAAAAAAATAAAGTATTCATAGTAGAAAGATAACCTTTTTTAGTTAAGGCAGATTCAGGCTCACTTAATATATAATTTACATCAAATTCCCTAAAACTTTTTAATCATAATCCCTTAAGAAGTTCTTCCTGCTTTCAAGATGTTTATCAAATGAATTTTTAGGAGTTGGCATTTTGACATGTTTATTATGAACTATGTAATATTTTACAACTTGATAGCAGTGAGGCCAATTGTGAAGTTATATGTTATTCTTGAAAGAATAAAATGGCTTAATCAAACCTTTACCAATAAAAATTTAGTAAATTCCAATGATGTGTGAGCCACCATTTTTGATTATGAGTAGAAATGCCTAAAATTTTTGGCCATCTTATTAAATATTGACATGGTGGTAAGCCATGGTAAATCATAAAAGTTTCAATTCTATTTAAAAATATGAATGGATATAACATACCTAAATATGTCATTTGTAATTACAACTTTGCTAACAAATAACTTCTTCCTAGAGGACTTATAGCCATGTAATTTAGTCTCTCTTTTGTTATTATGAAGCTCTTAAAGCAGCACCATGTTTTCTCTGTTATTTGAGAGATATCCATTCCATTTGTCTTAAAGACTGGGACAGGGAGAAATTACTTGAAGCTTGGATGTCCAACCCAGAGAACTGCTGCCAGCGATCAGGTGTTCAGATGCCAACGCCACCACCAAGCGGGTATAACGCCTGGGACACACTCCCTTCCCCAAGAACGCCAAGGACTACCCGCTCTTCCGTCACCTCTCCAGATGAATTAAGTTTATCGCCTGGGGATTTGGACACCAGTTTGGTACGGTTTAGTACTCAGTGTACTTCTCATAGTTTTAATTTTAACGTTGTTTTATGGAGCCTCTAGTTGTATTCTTTTAATTGAATCCTGTACCCTGCTTAAAGGGCTCTGTTATTTCATGCTTTGGTTAAATATTTATTATCAGAGACTATTTTTGTGATCTCTGAGTTATAGATTGAAAAACAAGTGGGCTTTCTTTTCTCTTTTAAAACAGGAAACATTAAAGGTTTTGGCAAAACTGTTTATGATATTTTCACTGAAAAGCTCCAGTTACTTACAGTTCTGAATAAGCCATATTGAAATACTAAAAGTTGAGTTTGTGTTAGGCACCTAAAACCAAAAATATGAAAATATTTTTATATTTTTCAGAATGCATTTATAATATGTTAATAACTGTGTTTCAATGATGCTTCTGGAGTTATTCATCCAGATACCTTTCCATAATAAATATTTGCTTTTTATTGAGACACAGTACCGCCATTATGTCCATTTTTAATTGTCATACCATTGATGCACTGATACAGGTAATTTCTATGTTTCTTGAATAATTCAGCTGCTCAAAATACATGATAAATATGAATGTACTCCAGATTTTATCTGGACCTTCTTGGAAAACAGCATCCTATTTCTGTAATTCACATCTGTAACATTTTAAAGTTTTATTCTCCTAGTTATGTGTAGAAGATACAAAGCTTTGTAGCATGGTTTCCCTGGGTAGAAATCCCTAAATTGCTACTCTGAATATGCTGAGTTGCTGTATTGTATCTTTGTAGATTTTCTGGGTTGAGTATAGGGTGAAGGAAAACATATTGAAGTGATTATCTCACAAGGAGCAATTTGGTCTTGACCTGAGTAGATTGTAATGATTTGTTTCTTATGTTTCCTTTCAAAACAAATAGTTGCTGACTAATTTAGCACATAAGTTTAGAATTTAAGAATTTAACTTTTGCATTAAAACATTTCAATCCCACAGTAATTTATAACGAGGTAAGCGTGAAATTTGTTATTTAGTTAAAGATAGGCACAGTAATTTTAACTTCCCTTATAATTTTGAAACACTTTGTATAATTACTGGCATTTTTTGCCATGAACTAATGAACACAGAAATGTTCTCCATCAAGAGTATGACTTTGTTGAAATCATTCTTCTTCATTTTCAGTGTGACATTTGTATGTGCAGTATTTCAGTATTTGAGGACCCAGTGGACATGCCCTGTGGGCATGACTTCTGCAGAGGATGCTGGGAGTCGTGAGTATATGTGCAACTTCTTATTTCTTATTGCAGGATAGCAGTCTGATTTGGCAATAAAACTGCTTGCTTTCAATATTTAATGATAGGGATTATTTATACTGGTTTCACAGTTACACTGAAATGTATTATATTTTGCTGCTAAAGAAGAATTTTGTTTTTATTTTGCTATCTTTCCATCTATTAATTTTAAAAAATTGTTTAATTTAGTAATTATGATTATTTAGCTTAATGTGAGGTACTGTGGGGAAGAAAGCAGATAGTAGAATATGGATATTTAAAATTCCTTATTAATCAATTCAAAGTTACATGTCTCTTCTAGGTATGATTGGTCTATATTACAAGTTGAAATTTTATTTTCCTTTTCATGTTTATCTCTGTTCTTCTTCCCATCACCTTGCCAATTTATGTTTTGTCACCATCCACTAATTTTACTCTAAAGTACTTTTCAAGAGAGGCTTATAAACAATGAAGAAGATCAATGTGATGAGAAATACGATATCAGGGTATCCCTGGAGACACATAAATCTATTGATTGATGACCTAAGAAAGGCATGTCATTACTATTTAAGACAAAAGTTTTAAAACTATTCTTTCAAACTATATAAAAGTTTTAAAAACTGGGTACCAAGTGTAGGGAGTTGGGAAGCACCATGTGGGGTGAGACAAGGACCTGAGGACATTTCCTGGTTTTCTTTTATTAGTAACGTGTTGTAGTATAATTAACACACAGTAAGCCACATATTCAAATAGCTCTGACTCCATATACCATACAGTGTCATGAAACAATCAAGTTAATGAATATATTCATTACCCCCCAGTGTTTCCTCATTTCTCCCTGAAGTCAGTCCCACCTATCTCTTCCTACCTCCATCTTACACTTGCACCACCACCACCACCACCCTGCTCCACTTCCCATCTGTGGGCAAACACTGATCTTCTTTCTGTCTTTCTGGGAGAAGGAAACAGCACCCCACTCCAGTATTCTTGCCTGGAGAATCTCATGGACAGGGGAGCCTGGTGGTCTATTGTCTGTGGGATCTCAAAAGTCGGACACGACTGAGCACACAGCACAGCACCTTTTCTCTGTTTTTCAAATTGGGATATAAGGCAAGATTTTATTTGGAGGGAGGAATAAAAGAACCTTTTAAAAAGGGTTTTGAAAAATCAGAATAAATAAAATTATCTGGTGGTTCTTTTTAAAACATAGATTCTACTCTGAGTCTAATTAGATAGGATCAAATTGGTGCAGTTGATACAGATAAACTAATTGGCAAGGGTCAGAGCTCATAACACAAAGCAAACTTTGACCTAGTTCTTTTTTTTTTTTAAGTTGATTTATTTATTTTTCTTACCTAGTTCTGAGCACAGAAAATCCTCCTTAGGTTTAGTACTTTATTTAGCTTAAAATTGTCAACTGAATTGCATTCAGTTCAGTTCAGTCGCTCAGTCGTGTCCAACTCTCCGCGACCCCATGAATCACAGCACGACAGGCCTCCCTGTCCATCACCAACTCCTGGAGTTCACTCAAACTCATGTCCACAGAGTCGGTGATGCCATCCAGCCATCTCATTCTCGGTCGTCCCCTTCTCCTCCCGCCCCCAACCTTTCCCAGCATCAGAGTCTTTTCCAGTGAGTCAGCTCGTCGCATGAGGTGTCCAAAGTATTGCAGTTTCAGCTTTAGCATCAGTCCTTCCAATGAACACCCAGGATTGATCTCCTTCAGAATGGACTGGTTGGATCTCCTTGCAGCCCAAGGGACTCTCAAGAGTCTTCTCCAGCACCACAGTTCAAAAGCATCAGTTCTTCGGCAGTCAGCTTTCTTCACAGTCCAACTCTCACATCCATACGTGACCACGGGAAAAACCATAGCCTTGACTTAGGAAGTATTATTTGGGTTCTACCAAGTGTGATATTGTTGACCTTCATTTCTCTATAAAATTGAGTCCCCCATGAGTTTGAGTGAACTCTGGGAGTTGGTGATGGACAGGGAGGCCTGGCGTGCTGTGATTCATGGGGTCGCAAAGAGTCGGACACAACTGAGCTACTGAACTGAACTGAAGAGATTTACTTGAGTTTTTTTTGAATTTTTTTGATCTTCCTCACCAAACTCCTATCACAGAAACCATCTCCCATGCTCATGACAGACTAACCATGAGAAATTAATGATAAGATCTAAATTTGAAAGACTAATTGCTGTTTTCCATGGTCCCTTATCAGCCCACCTAATGTTCTCCTCACTCCTACCAGGTAGTTCTTGTCCAGTCAAGTATCTCCAGTATCAGTAAAACATTTTCCAGATTGAGTGATTCATCTGTGAATGAAACAATTTTAAAATTAATTGCAGTCCTTTCATCAGAACATAGAAAAGAAACTCCCCAGTCCAAGAAGCAAGGAAGAATTTTTAAAGGCCATTAGATAGTTTGAAAACCTCTTATCTTACTCCTCTCTATCCCCTTATCTCATCAGTCCATATATATGATTTGAAGCATCAATGCCAAGGGCTTAAATGAAAGAAAAATTAGTATTTTTCTGTCCAACCTAGACTATCCTTCCTGCTACTTATTAGTTGTTGATTTAAGTAAGCATTAACCTCCCTGTGCCTCAATTTCCTAATCTATAAAATGGTGTCTGTGGTGTTACTTTATAGGACTGTTTCCAGTTAATTGTTAAACAGCTAAGTACATGTAAAATGCTTAGAACAGCACCTGGCACATAGTAAACCACTCAGTAAATGTTAGTTATTAGAATCTTACTAAGCTCAGTAATGAACAGTGGAGTGGGACCTTAGGATATAATCTGTGAAGCTGACCTACAAGATAAAAATATAAGTCAAGTTTGATCCAGATTTCCCTCTTTTACTAACATTTATCAACACTATGTTATACTTCTAAATTTAGTGAGAAATTGTATGTTGCTGCAAATTGATAGCCTGGCTCACACAGAAATTATCTTTTCTTCAGTAAGGTCTTCTGGATTCTGTCATTTAATTCTTCAGAAATAGTTAAACCTGCTCTGATGTATTTCAGTTCAGTTCAGTCGCTCAGTTGTGTCCGACTGTTTGCGACCCCATGGACTGAGGCACGCCAGGCCTCCGTGTCCATCACCAACTCCCGGAGTTTACTCAAACTCACGCTCGTTGAGTCGGTGATGCCATCCAACTATCTCATGCTCTGTCATCCCCTTCGCCTCCTGCCTCCAATCTTTCCCAGCATAAGGATCTTTTCAAATGAGTCAGTTCTTCGCATCAGGTGGCCAAAGTATTCTAGTTTCAGCCTCAACATCAGTCCTTCCAAAGAACACTCAGGACTGATCTCCTTTAGGATGGTCTGGTTGGATCTCCTTGCAGTCCAAGGGACTCTTAAGACTCTTCTTAAACACCACAGTTCAAAAGCATCATTGCTTCAGCGCTCAGCTTTCTTTACAGTCCAACTCTCACATCTATACATGACTGCTGGAAAAATAATAGCCTTGACTAGATGGACCTTTGTTGGCAAAGTATTGTCTCTCTCTTTTTTTTAATATGCTGTCTAGGTTGGTCATAACTTTCCTTCTAAAGAGTAAGTGTCTTTTAGTTTCATGGTTGCAGTCACCATCTGCAGTGATTTTGGAGCGCAAAAAATTAAATTCAGCCACTGTTTCCACTATTTCCCCATCTATTTGCCATGAAGTGATGGGACCGGATGCCATGATCTTAGTTTTCTGAGTGTTGAGCTTTAAGCCAACTTTTTCACTCTCCTCTTTCACTTTCATCAAGAGGCTCTATAGTTCTTCTTCATTTTCTGCCATCAGGGTGGTGTCATCTGCATATCTGAGGTTACTGATATTTCTCCCAGCAATCTTGATTCCAGCTTCTGCTTCATCCAGCCCAGCGTTTCTCATGATATACTCTGCATATTAGTTTAAAAAGTGGGTGACAATATACAGCCTTGACGTACTCCTTTCCCAATTTGGAACCAGTCTGTTTTTCCATGTCCAGTTCTAACTGTTGCTTCCTGACCTGCATATAGGTTTCTCAAGAGGCAGGTCAGGTGGTCTGGTATTTCCATCTCTAGAAGAATTTTACACAATTTATTATGATCCACACAGTCAAAGGCTTTGGCATAGTCAATAAAGCAGAAATAGATGTTTTTCTGGAACTCTCTTGCTTTTTCGATGATCCAGCAGATGTTGGCAATTTGATCTCTGGTTCCTCTGCCTTTTCTAAATCCAGCTTGAACATCTGGAAGTTCACGGTTCACATACTGCTAAAGCCTGGCTTAGAGAATTTTGAGCATGACTTTACTAGTGTTTGAGATGAGTGCAATTGTGCAGTAGTTTGAGCATTCTTTGGCATTGCCTTTCTTTGGGGTTGGAATAAAAGTTGACCTTTTCCAGTCCTGTGGCCACTGCTGAGTTTTCCAAATTTGCTGGCATATTGAGTGCAGCACTTTCACAGCATCATCTTTCAGGATTTGAAATAGCTCAACTGGAATTCCATCACCTCCACTAGCTTTGTTCGTAGTGATACTTCATAAGGCCCACTTGACTTCACTTTTCAGGATGTCTGGCTCTAAGTGAGTGATCACACCGTTGTGTTTATCTGGGTCTTGAAGATCTTTTTTTTGCAGTTCTCCTGTGTATTCTTGCCACCTCTTCTTAATATCTTCTGCTTCTGTTAGGTCCATACCATTTTTGTCCTTTATTGAGCCCATCTTTGCATGAAATGTTCCTTTGATATCTCTCATTTTTTTGAAGAGATCTATAGTCTTTCCCATTCTATTGGTTTCTTCTATTTCTTTGCATTGATCACTGAGGAAGGCTTTCTTATCTCTTTGCTATTCTTTGGAACTCTGCATTCAAATGGGTTTATCTTTCTTTTTCTCCTTTGCCTTTCACTTCCCTTCTTTTCACAGCTATTTGTAAGGCCTCCTTAGACAGCCATTTTGCTTTTTTGCATTTCTTTTTCTTGGGGATGGTCTTGATCCCTGTCTCCTGTACAATTGCATGAACCTCCATCCATAGTTCATCAGGCCCTCTGTGTATCAGATCTAGTCCCTTAAATCTATTTCTCGCTTCCACTGTATAATCGCAAGGGATTTGATTTAGGTCTTATCTGAATGGTGTAATGGTTTTCCCCACTTTCTTCAATTTAAGAATTTGGCAATAAGGAGTTCATGATGTGAGCCACAGTCAGCTCCCGGCCTTGTTTTTGCTGACTGTATAGAGCTTCTTCATCTTTGGCTGCAAAGAATATAGGCAGTCTGATTTCGGTGTTGGCCATCTTGTGATGTTCATGTGTAGTGTTCTCTTGCGTTGTTGGAAGAGGGTGTTTGCTATGACCAGTGCGTTCTCTTGGCAAAACTCTATTAGCCTTTGCCCTGCTTCATTCCGTGCTCCAAGGCCAAATTTGCCTGTTACTCCAGGTGTTTCTTGACTTCCTACTTTTGCATTCCAGTCCCCTATAATGAAAAGGACATCTTTTTCGGGTGTTAGTTCTAGAAGATCTTGTAGGTCATCATAGAACCGTTCAGCTTCTTCAGCATTACTTGTCGGGGCATAAACTTGGATTACCACGGTATTGAATGGTTTGACTTGGAAACGAATGGAGATCATTCTGTTGTTTTTGAGATTGCATCCAAGTACTGCATTTTGGACTCTTTTGTTGACTATAATGGCTACTCCATTTCTTCTAAGAGATTCTTGCCCACAGTAGTAGATATAATGGTCATGTGAGTTAAATTCACCCATTCCCGTCTATTTTCGTTCGCTGATTCCTAAAATGTGGACGTTCACTCTTGCCATCTCCTGTTTGACCACTTCCAATTTGCCTTGATTCATGGACCTAACTTTCCAGGTTCCTATGCAATATTGCTCTTTACAGCATCGGACCTTGCTTCTATCACCAGTCACATCCACAATTAGGTGTTGTTTTTGCCTTTGCTCCATCTCTTCATTCTTTCTGGATTTATTTCTCCACTGATCTCCAGTAGCATTTTGGGCACCTACCGACCTGGAGAGTTCATCTTTCAGTGTCCTGTCTTTTTGCCTTTTCATACTGTTCATGGGATTCTCAAGGCAAGAATACTGAAGTGGTTGCCATTCCCTTCTCCAGTGGACCACATTCTGTCAGACCTCTCCACCGTGACTTGTCTGTCTTGGGTGGCCCTACACACATGGCTCAGTTTCATTAAGTTAGACATGTCTATGGTCCTTGTGATCAGATTCGTTAGTTTTCTGTGATTATGGTTTCAGTCTCTCTGCCCTCTGATGCCCTCTCTCAGCACCTACTTACTTGGGTTTCTCTTACCTTGGACATGGCATATTTCTTCATGGCTGCTCGAGCAAAGCACAGCCGCTGTTCCTTACATTGGACGTGGGGTGTCTCCTCTCAGCCGCTTGCCACTCCAGCGCCGCACTGATGTATTTAGAATGCATAAAATTTAAAAACATCATCATATATTAACTGTGTCTATGTACATTGTACACTGTGACAAGGGGACTATTAAGATAAATTATATCTGACTTCACAGAGAACCTGTTCATAGCTAAAAGGAAGAGATTCCTGCTTTGTTGAAAAAGCAACTTTTTAGTTAGCAGTTCTCAAATTTTTAATCTCAACACCCCTTTACAGTATTAAAAATTGTTGAGGACATTTTTCACTTTACTAGAACAAATAATTCTAAAAATTGTATGGAAATACAAAAGACCCTTAATAACCAAAGCAATCTTGAGAAAGAATGAAGATAAATTTGTCACACTCCCTGATTTTAAAGGTTACTTCAAAGATACATATAGTCAAAGCTATGGTTTTTCCAGCAGTCATGTATAGATGTGAGAATTGGACCGTAAAGAAAGCTGAGCACCAAAGAATTGATGCTTTTAAGTTGGAGAAAGACTCTTGGGAGTCCCTTGGACTACAAGGAGATCAAACCAGTCAATCCTAAAGAAAATGAACTGTGAATATTCACTGAAAAGACTGATGCTGAAGCTGAAGCTCCAGTGCTTTGTCCACCTGATGTGAAGAGCTGACTCATTGGAAAACACCCTGATACTGGGAAATATAGTTTGCAGGATGAGAGGGGGCGACCAAGGATGAGATGGTTAGATGGCATCACGGACTCGATGGACATGCGTTTGAGCAAGCTGCAGGAGATGGGGAAGGACAGGGAAACCTAGTGCGCAGCAGTCCATGGGGTCACAAAGAGTCAGGCACGACTGCGCAACTGAACCACAACAACAGAGCTGCAGTTGTCTAAACAGTAAGGTCCTGCACAAAAACACATCGCTCTGTGGAACAGAGTGAAGGAGCCCTGGAATGATCTCACACGTACATGGGCAATTAATCTGCGACAAATGAGGAAAGGATATACGATGGAAAAGAGACAGTATTAATATTTTCAGTAAATGGTGCTGGGCAAACTAGACAGTCACCTACAAAAAATCAAACTGGACTGCTTTCATATATTATGCATAAAAATATATTCAGAATGGATTAAAGGACTGAAATGTAAGACCTGAAGCCACAAACTTCTAGAACAAAACATAGACTGTAAGGTCTTTGACATCAGTCTTAGTGATTTTTTTTTTTAATATGTATCTCCTCAGGCAAGGGAAATTCACACTTCAAAACTTTGTTTCTTCTTTATCCATGGGAAGGATTATTAATAATAAAGCCCTCAGCAAAAATTTTTAATTCTTTTTTCTGTGCCCAGCACCATGTAGATATTTCACATACATTATATCATATAATCTGAAAACAACTCTGGGAAGTGCATATTGTTATCTCTATTTTATAGATAATGAAATTGAAGCACAGAACACTTAAATGATAATTACTTAAGATCAATTGACCTTGGGTTAGATTCCTGTCAGTTTCTAGGATGCTTTTTCCCTACTACATCAACCAGTGTGCCTAGAGTAGGACATGAAACACATTTTAATGTTTATCTAAAGAAAATAGAAGTAGAAAATCTTTTCTTCTAAAAGTTACACTGTATTCCAGTGCCATCTCAAAAATCTCTTGAATTTTGTGCGGCTTAAATCTGTACCATTGCTGTCTTTTTTTAAAGGCGTAGAATATTGAGAGTCGAATATGATCTTTCTAAATCACTTATTTCTAAATTTTTACTCTTAAATATATTGTTTCAAGTTTTTAAAGAGAACAAAGCAAACAAATGTAAAAAGTGTATAAAACATAGATGTGTATAAATAAATAGTCATATTGTGAATGGCTGGGCAGGTAATAAATGTTCAGTGTTTGTGAGTTATTTGAGTTGATGTATTACAGTTGATATTGCACACTTTGTTCACTGGTGTATTTTAATTATACGCTAATAGAAAATTCAGCATCAGGAAAAAATTCTTAGAATATGCAAATAAATTGTATCCTTGCCTTTTTTCTATCAATTGACAATTTTATTAGGTTTTTGAATCTGAAAATTCAAGAAGGTGAAGCTCACAACATTTTCTGCCCTGCGTATGATTGCTTCCAGCTTGTGCCTGTGGATGTAATAGAAAGTGTGGTTTCTAAAGAGATGGACAAACGATACCTGCAGTTTGATATTAAGGTATGTTGCCATTTATCTGTGTGATCTCCACAATGTAAATTTCATTAAACCTATATTAAAAGTTTTAATTTTTCTTTTATTTTTGAAAGCAAAGTAATGGACTCTGGCTTTTGTCTCTCAGAATAAAGGAGTAGTGGCCTAAATTAAAGTTTTAAGCTAAAGTATTGTTTATAATCATGATAGAAGTAAAAGTGAAAAGTGGCAATAGTAGTTTACCAGAAAATAAAACTATTGTGCAGAACTATTTGTTGATTTGCGTGTTGAACTTTTGTAACTAATTGGTCAAAAAAAATTCACATTAAATAGTAGCTATTTTAAATTTTCTAAATGACATATTTTTACTCCTGAGTATAAATATTTAGAAATAAAGATTATCAACCTGAAAATTTATGGATTTTTTTATATTTCAATATAATAAATTATGTTTATTTCATCTTCTTTTTCTCTTTATTTTCACTCAGGAATTATTTATTACTATATGCAAATCTTTTTTGTGTGATTTAACAGGCATGTTCACATTTTTTTATAGTCTGAACCCTAATGTATTGACTTTTAAAAAAGAAGTCCTACTGTTTCTTTAACATAGAAAGTATCATAATATTGGTTTTTTTTTTACATTTTTTATTATTGTGATAAAATACACACAAACTTTGCCAGATTAAACAGATTTAAGTGACTAATTTGTTGTTATTAAGTACTTTTACATTATTGTGCAACCATCATTACCCTTCATGGTTAGAATATTTTTCATCATGCCATACTGAAACTGTTTCCGTGAACACAAATGCCCCATTTCCCCTTCCCATAGCCACCAGTAAACACTGTTCTTCTTTCTGTCTCTATGTGTTTCTAGGCATCTTATATGTGGTGACAGTGGTGGTTTAGTCGCTAAGTCGTGTCTGATTCTTGGAACCCCATGGACTGCAGCCTGTCAGGCTCCTCTGTCCATGGGATTTCTCAGGCAAGCATACTGGAGTGGGTTGCCATTTCCTGCTCCAGGGGATCCTCCTGACCCAGGGAAGCCTGGTGGATTCATATAAGTAGAATCATACAGTGTTTTTCCTTATGACCCATATTGTATCCATATAATATTATATTATTTCATTTAAGTGGAATCATACATTATTTATCCTTATGTGCCTGGTTTATTACACTTAGCTTAATGTCTTCAAGGTTCATTCACATTGTAGCATGTTTCAGAATTTCTTTTTAAGGTTGAGTAACATTCCAATAACGTATGTAGCACATTTTGTTTATCCACACTTTCATCCATGGACATTTGAGTTGTTTGTGCCTTTTGATTAGTGTTAGTAGTGCTCCTCAGAGAAGGCAATGGCACCCCACTCCAGTACTCTCGCCTGGAAAATCCCATGGACAGAGGAGCCTGGTAGGCTGCAGTCCATGGAGTCGCTAAGAGTTGGACACGACTGAGCGACTTCACTTTCATGCATTGGAGAAGGAAATGGCAACCCACTCCAGTGTTCTTCCCTGGAGAATCCCGGGGACGGGGGAGCCTGGTGGGCTTCCGTCTATGGGGTCGCACAGAGTTGGACACGACTGAAGTAACTTAGCGGCAGCAGTAGTACTCCTATGCATATGGGTGTACAAATATCTATTTCAGTTCCTGCTTTTAATTATTTGGGGTATATATGCAGAAGTGGAATTACTGGATCATATGATAACTCTGTGTTTGTAACATTGATTTTTGTGTATTATTAAAGTACCATGTAGAAATTTATTATTCTAATACAGCTAATACTCAAATAAGATTCTATTCATTATAATTATTTTCCATCAGAAAAGTGGCATATTGTGAGAAAACATTTTTAAATTACACGTTTTCTGTATGAATAGTTGCATTTTTACTCTGTCATCAGTCTACTTGGTTCTTAGATTAAAGAATGCATAAATTTTAAGAATTATTGCTAAGGTAATTGCCACATTTTTTCCTTTTTATTTTATATATTCCAGTACTGATTTAAGTATTTCTTGAGACTGACTAGTCTTTGTTTTTTCATTTCATTCTGTTTTTACTTTGAAGTAAATTGACATAGGGTACACTCTGTTAGAATTGAGAGTTAAAATATTTTTTTATGTTTTGTTATTGCTGTTTAAACAGGCCTTTGTTGAAAATAATCCTGCCATTAAATGGTGTCCTACTCCAGGCTGTGAAAGAGCAGTCAGACTGACAAAACAAGGATCAAACACCTCTGGGTCTGATACACTCAACTTCCCCTTGCTCAGAGCTCCTGCTGTGGACTGTGGAAAAGGACACCTCTTCTGCTGGTCAGTACAGGACAAGTTGGAATCGCCTAGTCACCTTTCTGACAGTTTTTCAAGAGACTTTATACTCTCTCTGAGTCATACCTTTAAGTTGTAGTATTTTTGATACCATTATTATTCATTAAAAAATGTATCCAGTAGTGATAGTTTACATTTACTGTGTGCTTGATGTGTGCCAACCACCTTGGCAAAATTTTCAAATATTGAATTCTCCCAACAATGCTGTGAATGGAATGCTGTTATTATACCCATTTTACAGATAAGGAAATTTAGACGCAGAGTGGTTGCCCTGGGTTATATAGCTAGGAACTGGCAGAAATGAGATTAGACTCTGTCTCTGTTTAATGCTAGAGCCCATGAACTTGAACTTTAATACCAAATTATTGACCTTAGATTAGAAAATATTTAGAGTTTGATATCTTTTCTTAAAGTAGAAATGTCTAGCAGTGATATTTAACCAGGGATGCCCAGAAATTAATATAAGACAGCTTTTCCATATTTTCATTCTAGACCCCAACAAGTGAAATTCAATAGTGGATTTTGGAGTAAGGCTCCAAAAAAAAAAACACCTCTTACGTGATTCTGTTGCACAGTCCCAGTTAGAAACCACTTCATGTATCTTGTGTTTTATGTAATTTCTAGTGCCTGATAAGTGCTCAGTAAGTATGAACTGATGATAAATCAGTAATGCATGTATAGTCACTGTGTAGTCACTTGACTGTTATGTTTGTCTAACATCAGCATTATACTTTATTCAGAGTAGTTTCAATAATAATTGAAATAATAACTGTTGGGAGAATTCAATATTTGAATTTGTTTTTGTTTAATGATCAGAGGAAGAAATAGTATTTGTAATGCTTTTTGCTCATTTCCAGATTTATCACACGTGCAAGGATATATTTGAGGTGGATATAAAACACTAATCTTTGTTTAGTATACCTGTCAGAGTCCAGAGTCAAACTGTAGCACTGCTACATGGTAGAAAGGCATAGTTATGGAGATGTCCCTGCCACAAAAGACCTGTTTCTCATACTCAGCATCGTTATCAGTAGCTAAAATCATTATTTGAACTGCCAACCTATATATAGCAGTGAATTCTAGGTCAGGTGTCAACAACGTAGTCTGCACCGGGTTTTTTTTAAATAAAGTTTTATTAGAACACAGCCATGCCTGCTCATGTCAGTTTGTTTAACTATCATCTCTGGCTGCTTTCAGACTGTGACAGTATCGGGTAGTTGTAGCAGAGACCATGTGGGCTGCAAAACTCAAAATATTTACTATCTGATCCTTTCAGAAAAAGTTTGCTAGGCTTTTATACTAACTGCTTGAATATAGTGATTCATAAAAGAAAAACAGTGTTTACTGTTTTCATAACTAAATCAGATTCAATAAGTAAAATAACAACAAAATACTGAGTAAGTATTTAGAGTATATCCACATACCTGTATCCACATGCGGTAGTTTTTCACAACATTTAAAAATCACATGCCTAATTTTTACTTTTGGGCTTCCCTAGTGGCACAGCTTATTAAAAAGCAGAGACATTACTTTGCCAGCAAAGGTCCATCTAGTCAAAGCTGTGGTTTTTCCAGTAGCCATGTATGGATGTGAGAGTTGGACTGTAAAGAAAGCTGAGCACCGAAGAATTGATGCTTTTGAACTCTGGTGTTGGAGAAGACTCTTGAGAGTCCTTTGGATGGCAAGGAGATCCAACCAGTCCATCCTAAAGGAAATCAGTCCTGAATATTCATTAGAAGGACTGATGCTGAAGCTGAAACTCCAATACTTTGGCCACCTGATGCGAAGAACTGACTCATTTGAAAAGACCCTGATGCTGGGGAAGATTGAAGACAGAAGGAGAAGGGGATGACAGAGGATGAGATGGGTGGATGGCATCACCAACTCAATGGACATGAGTTTTGAGTAAACTCCTGGAGTTGGTGATGGACAGGGAGGCCTGGCATGCTGCAGTTCATGGGGTCGCAAAGTGTCAGACACGACTGAGCAACTGAACTAAACTGAAGTGACTCAGTGGTAAAGAACCTGCCTGCCAATGCAGGAGGAGATGGCAGTTTTGATCCCTGGGTTGAGGAGATCCCCTGGAGGAGGAAATGACAACCCTCCCCAGTATTCTTGCCTGGGAAATCCCATGGACAGAGGAGCCTGGCAGGCTCCAGTCCATGGGGTCACAAAACAGTTGGATACTACTTAGCAACTGAACAGCAGCAACAGATTTTTCATTTTACATGTTTTATTATTCAATTGTTGACCCTTAATCTCACCTCATTACCCCAGCAGAAGAGATAAGGATCCAGCAACAGAAATGGGAAGTGAGTTAATGAATATACATAAACTTAATTGTAGATAAATTATCCTTAGATGAATATGAGTCTACTTTATTTAAAGTAAGAGTATTTAAAATAAGGAAATAAAATAACTTATTTGAAGTTAGTTTCTTGAGAAACTTAAGTTCTAGTACCTTCAAGCACTCCACCTAGAATGTTACTAATTATGTGCTATCCTTCGGAAAATCATTTTCTGAGCTCTCTGGTTTGTGTAAGCTTCCCTGGTTTAGAGAAAACTGATTAGGAGGGTTTTTGAAGAGCCTACAAAAATGGAAACCATAGATTAGTAAAATGTTTAGAAAATAGAAAACACAAATTAGTAAAATATTTAGAAGATAAGCCGATAAATTCTGGTTTCTGTGGTCTAGTTTTTATTAGTTTTTACTCAGGATTAGCTTTTATGTGGAGAAGGAAATGGCAACCCACTCCAGTACTCTTGCCTGGAGAGTCCCAGGGACGGGGGAGTCTGGTGGGCTGCCATCTATGGGGTCGCACAGAGTTGGACACGACTGAAGTGACTTAGCAGCAGCAGCAGCTTTTATGTTCCTGTATTCTTCCCCACCTCTCTTTGTATGCTATAGGTAGCAAGTTTGGCTTAACTTAAAATATGTAAACTAGTAGAGAAACCTACCAAGATAGATTCAGTTCAGTTCAGTTCAGTCGCTCAGTCGTGTCCGACTCTCCGCGACCCCATGAACCGCAGCACGCCAGGCCTCCCTGTCCATCACCAACTCCCGGAGTACACTCAAACTCATGTCCACAGAGTCGGTGATGCCATCCAGCCATCTCATTCTCCGTCGTCCCCTTCTCCTCCCGCCCCCAACCTTTCCCAGCATCAGAGTCTTTTCCAGTGAGTCAACTCGTCGCATGAGGTGGCCAAAGTATTGCAGTTTCAGCTTTAGCATCAGTCCCTCCAATGAACACCCATGATAGATTAGATTGTAAAATATACATATGCATACACATACATGATGCTATAAGCTGTACATTTCTAGTGTAGTGTTTAGAGAAATATGTCAGCTTACTCTTTATCATACCCAAAACATCAGACTGGATATACTCAGTCTCCATTGGAAACTATGTGCCAGAATTGCAGGCCCTGCTTGGAATTTTACCCCAGGTTAAGGGGTCTGTGGATGGCCACGTGGATTCAAGATCACACTTATTTACTCCTCCTGGTGGTAGGACAGTAGGACTTAGTATCATCATTTTCTAACATAGCAATTCAAGACTTAACCTTGTTACTTTTCAGTTTTGAAATTCGTTAAGCTACAAGATTGATATATGTAGGTATATGATATATGTATTTTCTAGGATTTTTCTATTGCTTCACTTCTGTAACCATTAATTGGCATTTTTGTTTTTACATAGCTTCCTACTCATATTCACTGACTATATTCAGAGCTTTGCCTGTAGTCAGAAGTTCTAAGAAAAAAAGAAGTTCTAAGTAGAATTCTGCTGCCCTTATCTCGTGTTTCAAAGACAAAAAATCTGCCTCATGCAAAAGGAAGCTTTGCAAGAGAGATCTTTATAAAATAAAAACATGTGATTCAGGGTTTGCTTCTTTCTTTCTCCCAAAAGTTCAAAAATATTTTCTAAATATGATTACAAAAACCATCAGAAACGACAGTAATAATTTCTTCTTTTTAAGAACTAAATGTGACAGAATCAGCTGAGAACTGTCCCCAGGATATGTCTGCCTGGATAGAATGAATATATCCATTGTTAGGAGGGAAGGTGGGAGTAGGCATTTTCCTTCCCACCACAGAATAGCCCTTTCTGTTCTAACTTGTTCACCAACAGTTCTGTGCCCTAAATAACTGAACCTAGAATGCTTTCTCCCACTAACCTGTATGATGACAATTTGTCAAAGTATTTGCCATTGGTATCTTGGTTAACACTTTCTTCAGGATTTTAGCTTTCCAGTATCTGCAGAACTTTCCAGTATCTTCATTATTTCTATCAGAATACTCTCTCTTTGTATACATGGCGAGATCTAGATTATCAGTCGGACAGCATTGTCATTACTGTGCTTTGCAGAAGTTCAGGCTTATTTTCTCCTATGCCTTAGTTTTCAGAGAAACTTAGTAGTATTCAATGGCAATACTTTCTCATTCGTGGTTTTTGCTCTAGCTTCTCCTTTATTTATAAGCTTCTTTTTATACCCACTCTTAGCATTGCATTGGAAAGTAGTAGAAACTGTGCCAACAGGCTGTAACACTCAGACATGATCATACTGATTAGGCTAGCGATTGAGGAAGCACCTGTGCCCTCCTGTGAGGTTCTAGAAAGTAAAAACTGATACTGCTCTCTATCTCAGTATGGCCTCAGTGAGCCAAGCCCACTAAATAAGCAAGTACGACCTTTTGAAGACATGGCATTCATTTTTTTCAGACTCTATTTGAAAGCAAAGGACTTCTTCCTCCATTATTATTTTTCTTTTTTCTGTCAGAAAGTGTGCTGACAGCACAGTCAGTCATACTGATACTGATTCTACTAGGAAAAAAATAGTGAATATGCTATTTAATTTCCGGGGGAGGAGGGAAATCCTAAACTTATTGAAAATAATTGATTTTACTGACTTCATTTGTGTTGTTTTAGATATTGAAGATATGTAAAACTTCTGCACTTTGGTTTTTTTATGTTCATTTGGGTTTTTTTGATGATTCATGAGAAATATAGATTCTGTATTCCATTTTCAGACAACACATGGAAATACTGTTCTTAGATCTGTGGCATGTTTCTTACTCTAATATATGTGTCAAATTAAAATGAACACTTATCACAGATATCCCTTACATTTCTGGAAAGCAGAGTTGATTTTAATATGTGCTAAAGTATATACTGAATACATCTACCTCCACTTTTAATCAACGCAATATTTTTTTAAAGGCTGTTAAATTATATCTAAGTTACTAAGGAGCTATATAAAACCAGTTTTGGAAAAGATTTCCCAAAGACCAGATATGGTGATAATCAGAAATTTAAGAAAATTATTCTTTCAAGGTGTACGTAGTGATTTTTTTAGGTATACAATTTGATGGCATTGAGTTCATTCAGTGTTGTAAGACTGTCATCCCATCCATTTTAGAACATTTTTATCATCCCAAACAAAATCTCTGTAACCATTAAGCGGTAACTCCCCATCCTGCCTCCCTACTATATCTCCTGGTAACCATCATTCTACTTTTTGTCTCTATGAATGTCCCTGTTCTAGTGGAATCATACAATATTTGCCCTTTGGATCTGGTTTATTTCACTTAACATGTCTTCAAGATTCTTTCCATGTTTTAGCATGTATCAGCTCATTCCTTCTTATGACTAACATTTCATTGTGTATATATATATATACCTTTTTATGACTACTACTTCAGTGTGTGTATATATACATATATATATATATATATATTCATTGTTTATCCAGTCATATGTCAGTGAACAGTCTAGTTCCCATCTTTTGACTATTGTGAATAACGTTATGAGCATTGGCATAAAAGTTTGAGTCCTTGTTTTCAATTCTGTTGAAACTCTTTGAGGAACTATATCAAAGTGTTTTCCATAACAGCTGCATCATTTTACATTCCTACCAGCAGTGCACAGGAGTTCCAGTTTTTCCACATTCTTCCATACACTTGTTCTGTTTTGTTTTTCAAAAATAGTAGCCATGGGTATGAAGTAGAACTGATACATTCTTAACATAGTTGAGTGTTACCTGATAATTGTTTGTAAGACTCTACCTGTCAGTTGGCAGGTCTTCTTAACAAAGCTAAATTGTAAATAGATTTTTGTTTAAAATGACACTGGTGATGATAATGGTGATGATGGCACCTATAGATTACCTTTTTCTTTCCCCAAAATGATATTTTGTTATTAACTGTAACAATTTGTCCTATAGAATATAATATATTTGTGATGGCCCTATGTCATTTTTAATGTTTGACTTTTATATGCCTATGAAAAGAATATATAATTAAGTTACAAGTAATACATTGATATGGTTTTTATTATTTAAATCAAAATTTGCCAAATGCCAATAGAACAGAAAATTAGGATTTGTCAAACACTTGAAAATAAGTTACATTGCCCTTGCTGTTACTTGGGGATTCAGAGGTAAAAGTAGTGACAAGAATGTGATGTAAAATAATACTTCCCAAACTTTAAAATGCAGAAGGGTCATATGGTGATTTTGAGAAAAGGCAGATTCTAATCAGTATGTCTTATGCAATCTGCTCCTCTGCACGTAAACAGGCAAGTAATGGCAGTGCTGTTCCCCAGGGGAACACACTTTGAACTGCAAAAATTTAAACTGTTAGTGAGACAGAACCTACCTGATAAAAATATCTTTACCGCTTTTAAGGCCTGCCTGCGTGCTAAGTCACTTCAGTCATGTCGAACTCTTTGCTGCATAGGAGATGCGGGTTTGATCCCTGGATGAGGGAAATACCCTGGAGAAGGAAATGACAACCCACGCCAGCATTTAGAAGGCAAGAATACTGGAGTAGGTTGTCGTTTGCTTCTCCCGGGTGTCTTCCCCACCCAGGGATCAAACCTACGTCTCCTATGTCTCCTGCAGTGGCAGGAAGATTCTTTACCACTAGCTCCACCTGGGAAGCTGAAGGACTAAATTATAAATATTAGTTAATCTGTTTGAGCTTTTTAAAAATGTGTGAATAAATGCACCGATGAAGGAAAACTCTGGCCTAGTGCTGCCGAGCTGTAGTCATGCTTGCATTCCTCTGCTGAAATGCTTCATCTGTCAGTGGGCGCTGTGCCTCAGTGTTCTCAACTTTACATTCAAAACAGTACTTCCCACCTGCTCTTTTACCCTGATGTTGATGAAGGATGTTTTAAAATTGCCTTTTTCATGTTTTCCTCTTCAGGGAGTGCCTTGGTGAAGCCCATGAGCCTTGTGACTGCCAAACGTGGAAAAACTGGCTACAAAAAATAACTGAAATGAAACCAGAAGAACGTAAGGGGAATTTTAGATAGCTGCATATTTTCTAATAGCATTCCAAAGATAATGTGGTCCTGTTTCTTAGTCTTCATTTCTAAAGTTTTCAAGTTTGTTAATGCAGAGCTCCCCTTTTAAGCCCTCTAGCCAGTATCATTTTGGAGATCTCAGGTGGAAGCATAGACAGGTTCCATGCTTCTAACACACTTATTAGGATTCCAAGGTAAACAACGTCATTCTAAGTTCTGCTCCTGTAGTCCTTCCTTTTTATCCTGGAGTGAGCTCACCAGCTTTTCTAGATTTCATGAGAAGAAATGCAGGTCTGTACTGAGAGGAAGCTTCCAGTGGAGGGTAAGGCAAGTCAATTTCTTGCTATTAATGTGGTTCTGTAGATTTACTTAGATTAAGTGTGATGTCTGTTTAACTAGTTTTTAATGAGATGTCTCTAGGTATAAGTATCTCTGTTCATCCTCACAGAAATGCTATGATACTGATGCTAGTTATGCCATTGCACAGATAGAAAGCTAACAGATTGGATTGAGTGACACAGGGCAAATAGAATAGGTTTTAATTAGCCTTCCTAATAGCAGTTCCTATGTTTGACAGGTAAATATATCTGCTTTGCCATAATTTTTTACCCCCTGATGTATTCTATGACATCTAATTTCTTTTAAATTAATATAAATTAAAATTCACTTGGAGTTTTTTGACTTTTTAAATATTGGAGTTTGAGGTATTGCAAATCAGGATTACGAATTCACATGGTTCATCTACACTTATTATGAGCAAAGCACATAATAAAGATGACATCAGTCTCCAGGGAGTACAGAGGCTAGTAGGGAAGCAGTCAGATATTACAGTTAGCTATCATATGGTAGCTAACATAGTTAGGTTAGATGAGAGTACAGAAACAGCTAACTAGGTTAGGAACAGAGGATGTTAAGGAATCCTCCTGACAGCAGCAAGATATGAATTGAGGTTTAGCATATCTGCAGAGGCATATCTGTCAGCAGCTAAAGCAATACTGGAAGAGACTGGCTGGCAGCCTTGAGTTCCTCAGGCTTGTATTACTATTATATTGGACAATATACCATTGCCTGAAAAATGGTTCTCAGCGTTTTATATTCACAAGATGATATTGTGCACTGACTCGGGATTATTCAGATCCATGGAAAAGAGACAACTTAGGTAGACTAGAATACCAGTTATTAACTGACCATGAGGGCGATCCTTTCATGTGTTGAGAAAACACATGTCCTCTAAACAGGAGCAGAGGCAACTGTATAGTCTTAGGACATTTTATAAAATCAGTGATATCTGATTAATCATTGCTTTCCTGAACATTGATCATTCAGTCAAATATCATCTGAATACCTGCTTCCCAAAGCAGAAAGGTTTGTATAGACTGTCCTTGGTCCCCCGGTTCATCGTATCTCTCCTCTGAATACCGGGTAGGCTGCATCATTGCTCTCTGCCTACCCGTCCATGTTCCCTGTTCTCCATCTGTGTGTCACATCCTGGGCCTCTCTCATACATGGCTGTGTATGAGAGTTCCACAGAGAGCTTAATACCATTACCCTCCAACACATTGAAATATGGCAAGATGATTGGATTTTGCTTTCTTTTCCTGCTTCTGACACCTGGAAACATCTATATTTCCATTAGAGATGGCTTGCTATTGCCCACCTACCTGCATGTCTTTATACATTCTGTGGAGTTTAAAATTCAGGTCCATGGGAGAAATTTGCAAAAGATGAGGCTGGAAAGATAGGTGTTGCCAGATTGAAAGAGTTCTTGCCAAATTGTCTGAATTTATCCTATTAACAGAATAAGCCGTAGAATACAGTGTTCCAGTAGGGAAGTAACATCATTAAAGATAGTGTTTATTAAGATAACTGATGACTAGGAAGGATAGACCAGAAGTAGGAAGGTGAATTTTTAGTTTGGGTCAGAGAGTAGATCATGATGTCATTGGTCAATTTAGGAGATTCAGGTAGAGGAATAATTTTCAGGGGAAAATAATGAATTTTGTTGTGGCCATTTTGCACTCAAGTTACTTGCAAGACATATGTGTGGAGATGTCCGGTAGATTTTAACAAGCGCCTGTCTGCAGCTCAAAACAGATGCTGAGAAAACTTAGAAATAACTTGTTACCTTTAAATGGTGTCTTCGTTACGTCTTTAGCATTTATTTAGTGCTATTTTATGGTAGAATACAGAAATAGAATGCCCTCTGTGCTCTTGAAATTTACATTTTAGAGGTGGAGACAGCTGTGCACAAAACTCAGAACAGTAAGTATTAGAGATGCCATTAGAGAGCAGTATACCTGTGATGCCTTGTGAGGGAGAGGAGAAACAAAGGAAGGGATTAGTTAAGAGATCGTCTAGTAGAGAGGTAGGGGAAGCTTTATAAAAATAATTGATGCCTAAGCCATATCTTGAAAGGTGGTAGATGTTCTTCACACAGACGAGAATAAGAAGGGCATTCTAGGCTTCCGGTGCAGTAGGGCTGTGAAATAGCACGGTATATCCAAGGACTGCAAGCAAGTCCCTTTAGCCAGTACAAACGTGCAGTGAGAGATGAGACTGCGTGTGCAGGGGTGGGGTTGTGTGTAACGCTGGGAGGTCTCACTTTATCCAGAGACGCCAAAAAGGAGTTTTGAGGAAGGAAATGATAGCTGAAGATGTTTGCTTAGAAAAATCAGTCAGGTGCAAGTGTGGATGATGAATTAGGGACTCTTGTGATACTAGGTAAGAGCACTGTTTCTTTAATAACTTCAGAATGTACAGGTAAGATGATACAAGGGCTTGAACAAGACAAGCACCACTCTTGGGAGGGGAAAGGTATATAGAAGAGAAATAAGATAACTTCATTTTACTACATTTTTAATCTGTTGTACCTACTAGCTGCCTAAAAGAGTGCACTATAAGAAGTAGTACAATATATTATTTAATTCTTGAATAGAAAGTAGTCAGAAGTATCTGATTTGAGATATAAAGCAAGTATTTTTGAAATGGGTGCGTATTCTTAGTTATGCCTTGACAGTGTAAAGCTGGATCAATCATTCCATATCCATGAATAAGTCTTATTAGGAAAGGAGAGAGAGAATGACCTGGCTAGTCAGTACAGCTTTTTGGTGGAACTGTGACAGAATATTCTTGCATAAGACAAAGATCTTGATAATGAAGAGAGAAGACAAACAGAATTAGAAAATGGTGCACCCAGTGTATATGTGGCTATCTCTGGTGCTCAGAGATGGGGAGACCTCAAGTTAAAAACTGAAGATCACCCTCAAAGGATCCCAAATGGTATCTTATTTCAGAAAGATGGAGGAACTTTAGAAGATTCGATAGGAAGCAAGAGACCCAGGACACCCACAAGTGGTCTGCTGTAGAGGGAGCCAACACCAAGATTGCAGAGAAAATTCCCTGTTGCTAAGAAAGCTTTCTCAGTGTCCTGATGTATACCCACCCCAGTGAAAGCTGGTGGTGACCAAAAAACTCTTAATGGCCACTTTTAAGTGTATGACATTTATGGTAAGACTTAAAGCAAACAATAATAGGCCAAATGTAATACTTAAGTGGAACATCATCGTTAAATATTACTAACACAAAAATAATAGTCTAAAAAAAAAAGTCTGATTTCCTGCTGTATTGGGTTTACACATTAGTTTGGGTCAGGGTCAGGTATATTTGGTGTAAGAATTTTCAACAGAACTGGTAGATTCATGAGATTGTTTTCTCCCTTATCCCTGGTTTTCCAGAGTCTTTGAATTATGAGACTTAAAAGGAGTGACAAAATCTAATTGATGAGAAAAATACTAGAAAATATACTGAGAAAATATTCTTTCAATTATTAATTGAAAGAATTAATTCCATATAAAGTTGAAACACTGTTTTTCAGTACCGAACCTACCTCTGTTGTAGCTAATCAGAGCAAGAAACAGGAATGATTATATTTTCTGTGAAATGACAATTTATAAAAATTTAGTGTTTTTTAATTACATATTAATAACATAATAATGGTTATTAAATGAAATTCAAATAGTTTTTAAGAATTCAGTCTTTAAAAGTAATTTTGTTTTCACTTACGAATGTTGATTCTATTAATACATTGTTATATTGTAGTACTTTATTAAATGAAGTTAATATTTCTTAGAAAGAGACTGGATTATTAAGGAAAGAAGATCAAGCTATATTAGACATGCAGCTGAAAGAAGAGTTTGGAAGTCTGAGGGGGTGAAGAGGTTTCACCAGGTAGACTGAAGGGACCTTGCCTGTTGGAGATACTGAGAAAAGTATATGCAAAGGGCAGATGTCTGAATTGAGCATGTTCAGAGCACTGGTAGTGAAGGCATTTTTTCTAGCACAAGGATTTGTTGTTCTGATAGTCGATTATTTTCTGAACACCATTTACTTCATGTAATCCCCTAGAATGCAATCAGAAACTAGCAGTCTTTCTCCAAGGGTGTGAGAAAAAAATTGTTATGTTGCAGGCCACAAAGCGGCTTTGTTTAAATGCCTTTGTGCTTTATTTATTGTAACAATGGACAATAAAGGTCATAAGAATATATTGGAGCCTCTGAGCTAAAAATAATGTTGTTGCTAAAGGGAGGAGAAAGGCCACTGCTTTTAAACAAAAATCAGACATTGTACTTAGTAATTAGGTATTATAGCAGCACCCTTTGTAAACAGCCTTACTTCCAGAGCTGATTAGTAGCCTCTAAGGGTAGTAAGTTCCTTCTGAAACTCCTGTTTTCCACCAAATTACCAAAGAATTCTCAGCACCAGCACCCTAATGAAACCATCTTACCAGGTGGGTTTAGAAATGGAGTGGAGTCTGAGCAGTGGCTGCAGTTGTTTCTCTCTGCTATGTGGAATAGCAGCGCTTTACAGTCGAGCAGTAGCTGCTATTCTGTTGTTGACACAAACTTAAGTAGGTAGGTACTAAGGGTTCCATGTGGCAAGACACCATCCCCCCTCCACTGCTGCTGCTGCTGCTGCTAAGTCACTTCAGTCATATCCAACTCTGTGTGACCCCATAGACGGAAGCCCACCAGGCTCCCCCGTCCCTGGGATTCTCCAGGCAAGAACACTGGAGTGGGTTGCCATTTCCTCTCCAGTGTGTGAAAGTGAAAAGTGAAAGTGAAGTCGCTCAGTCGTGTCCGACCCTTAGGGACCCCACGGACTGCAGCCCACCAGGCTCCTCCATCCATGGGATTTTCTAGGCAAGAGTACTGGAGTGGCTTGCCATTGCCTTAGACTCCATCAAAGGGCTCCTGCTGGTGCTCAGCGCTTCCAGTTCATCTGCAGAACTACTTCCCAAGGGTCAGACCAAGCAAACCTTTGTCTCCTTCCATCTCAAGGGATCTGAATCTAGTTGAGTGACTTTTTCCTTTAGACTTCAAAACTTTGAGTCTGATTTCTCCCCTTCTTTCATCAGTAGCGCTAACCTCTTGTCCCACCCTTTCTAGACAATCTGCATATAATGTGGGCCTTAATAGAATGGATTTTACATTGATTTTCAGAATCTCTTTCAATGAAGAAAAGGTAGGACTTCCCTCTCTGTACTTGAAGTTAGAAAACAAACTTGAGTACTGACAGTCTTGCAGGAAAAAATAAATTTTAAATTACCCATCTGCCTCTCTCTCCAGCCCCTAAATCTCTCCATAGGTGGTGGTGGGGATTTATAGAATATAAAATGTAAAATTTAGAGTCTTTAAAAACCCTGGCATTCTTTAAGATTGCAGATCTCACACTAAAGTAGAATAAATAGGTTATAAGATGGTGAAGAGTATAAGGTTGGTGTGGGGATAGCAAGTGGGAGGACCTTGCCAGTTGGTCAGTCCGTGGTCAAATCATGAAGGCCGTTGTGTTTTTTCCTAAAGAAATTTGATTAATCTTGTAGTCAGTGAGGAACAACTAAAAGATTTAAAGACTTGTATTTTTAAAAGATCACTTTACAGAGGTAATTTAGTGTGGGTTTGGGGGACGAGGGAGAAGGATCTGGGGAGATAAGTTGGTTTCTGTGTTTTAATTGTCTAGGCAAAAGGGTTGGAGGATCCTAGCTAGAAATGGAGAGGAGATGGATATGAAAAAATAAGAAATAGAACCCATGGGATACAGCAGATGAGGCAAAGAGGAAGATGTCCAAGATCATGTTCTTCCTAGATTGATTCTGGGTAGATAATCATTTACCAGGACAGGAGATAGAGAAAGGAGAATTGGGAGAAATAGTTAATTTAGTTCTAGACATGTCATTGGATTCAATTTTAGTTTGTCTTAAATAATCATGGGTTATTTTCCTATCAGAGGAAAATAGGAAAATAAATATATATATTTAAAATTGATAGGAAAATAAGTGTATATATTTAAAATTGAGAGGCAACCTGCAAAGAAAACTTTGAGTGTTTTTCCATCTGAAGTTGTACACTAAATTGTTTATTTTTGTATTTGTGCTTAATACCCCAAAGTTGTGGGAGTCAGTGAAGCTTATGAGGATGCTGCCAATTGTCTCTGGTTGTTAACTAACTCCAAGCCTTGTGCTAATTGCAAGTCTCCGATACAGAAGAATGAAGGATGCAATCACATGCAATGTGCTAAGGTAAGTTAAAGAGGATTGTACTTGTTTTGCAGTTAGAACCTTAATTTGATTGTGAATCCAAAGGAAAAATACTGTAAGCATAAAAATCTTGTCTTTCAGAGTGATTCTAGATTGTATTCTATATTCTTTGTTAATTAACATAAATGTTGATTTATATTACTAAATTTTACAATCATACTGAATGTTAAAAACAAAGGTAAGGATTCGATGGTCCTTGTCCAGATCAGAGATGCCGGAGTCCTTGATCCTGAGAGAGTTCTGCGTGTACGTAAATGTATAAATGATCAAGTGCTACCTTACATAGAGATGTTACAGAGCTTATTTTGGAGCATACTGCTTAGTCTCAAGGTTCAAATCAGGCCCCAAGTGACCCCTTTAAGCCCAAATTTAAATCCTGTATAAGAAAAGTGCCCAAAGCAGTGTGCAGACTTTAGGTTTGCTAATACAATAAATTAAATAAGTAACTCATTACTATATTGAAAGTGAAAATGTCACTTGGCTAAAAGTTAATAAACATAATTACTTTTAGAAGGCTACCCTCCTGACCTAGTTGCACAGAAAGAAACTACTGTATTTAAAACACATATTGTAGAAATTAAGAATATTTTATTAATCCATGCCTACTTTCATGCCCATTTTTGTTTAACTGTACTGTCTCAATTTTTTTCCTTTTCCTTGAAAATGCCATGTATATAAAAATATTTATTTAAAATTACTGAGAGAAGACCAATATAATTATTCTGATTTAGGATGTGAAAGAAACCCATTCAGTTAAGATTTCGATAAAATACATCAATATCGTCTCTAAATACTTATTGATTTTTTACCTTGTATTACTATGACTTCAGAAATAGTGACAGTTGCCAGATGATTCTGTATTATAATAAATTAACATGAGTGAATTGTCTTAGTGAGACAGCAGTGATTTCCTCAGAATAAAACTTTGTACAGTGTTCTGAATGCTCAGGAATGCTTGTTAGTTCAGCTGATCAGGCCAAAATTCTTTCATTTATATGCAGTTGTATTTGCAACATTCATATTAGTTTTTTCTTGGACAGTCTGATACAGACTACATTGATGTGTAAAAGAAAATTTTTTACACAGCAAAAAGTTGACCATAAAACTTCAACAGATGTGGTACTAATAAAAAGAGCAAATCCACCATTACCTTATTTCAGTCACAGCACTCACTATTTCAGTCATGGCACTCACCAACAGTAAGCAGTTGATGAATACATATCAAGTAAATAAATATTTTCATGAACTAATCAGGCTAATGATACAGGGTAACTTATCTTAAAGTTTGCTTTGGACTGCAAGGAGATCCAACCAGTCCATTCTAAAGATCAATCCTGGGTGTTCATTGGAAGGACTGATGCTAAAGCTGAAACTCCAATACTTTGGCCACCTCATGCGATGAGTTGACTCACTGGAAAAGACTCTGATGTTGGGAGGGATTGGGGGCAGGAAGAGAAGGGGACAACAGAGAATGAGATGGCTGGAGTGAGATGGCATCACCAACTCAATGCACATGAGTTTGGGTGAACTCCAGGAGTTGGTGATGGACAGGGAGGCCTGGCGTGCTGTGATTCATGGGGTCGCGGAGAGTCGGACACGACTGAGCGCCTGAACTGAACTGAACTGAAGCTTCTGTTATATATTAAAAGGAGCACTTACTTACATTCTGTAAGAATAGTCTTATTTTTGTTGTTGTTGCTCAACATTTTTTAACAGTTGATTTAAAATTATATGTATGTAAATGCATACCTATTTCTTATGGTCAGTTTGTGTACGTTATCAAACAAAATTTATTTCCAGCAAGCTCAGGCCCTGTCCTATTTCATTCCGATAAATTTTTTTTAATTGAAGGATAATTGCTTTACAGAATTTTGTTGTTTTAGTGTTTACATTCAGCAAAGGAAACTGATGAGTAATTCTTTCATTCTTATGACATAAAAGGAGACATCTAGAAAGTGAAAGTTTTTATGCTTTTAGAGTTTTTTTTTTTTAACTTTTAAGGTAGAACAAGAAGTCATTTGTAATTGAATCCATATCCTAACACAATGACTAAGTGATCATATACCTTTATTAATTCTTTAGTGTTTATTATTACTCAATAGATAGTTTTTACTATCTGGAATCAAATTGTGAACCATTTTAAAAGAATGACAGATTTGGCAATATGAAAATAGGTTCATTTCTCTAAAAAACTCAATTCATTTCCCTTTAGATGATTTTTCAGTTCAGTTCAGTCGCTCAGTCATGTCTGACTCTTTGTGACCCATGAATCACAGCACGCCAGGCCTCCCTGTCCATCACCAACTCCCGGAGTTCACTCAAACTCATGTCCATCAAGTCAGTGATGCCATCCAGCCATCTCATTCTCTGTCGTCCCCTTCTCCTCCTGGCCCCAATCCTTCCCAGCATCAGAGTCTTTTCCAGTGAGTCAACTCGTCGTGAGGTTGGCCAAAGTATTGGAGTTTCAACTTTAGCATCAGTCCTTCCAATGAACACCCAGGATTGATCTCAGAATGGACTGGTTGGATCTCCTTAGGAAGCTATTTAAATTTTATATTCTTACACATTTTAAATCACTTGAAATTTGATCTGGCTCTGTGTAAAATTTATATGTTGCAACTAAAAAATTAGAAATTATCAAAGTTCTATTTTTCTTATCATAAAATGTAAAATTTCTTATCATAGAATGTAAAATAATAATAGATAATTTTGCTGAACTCTTTCAGATAAATTTGAACTTGGATTTGAAATGGAATTTATTAAACTAACCCTAGAAGAAATATCCAAACAAACTCACTCCCCAGATGAGTTTTTTTCAACAATGTCTTCTTTCAAAGCAATAGACTATAACAGTTTCACAATAAAATTTTATCAAAACTTATGGAATATGTAATTTCAGTATGATTTGAACTGTTTCTGGGACAAAAGGGAAAAAGGAAAAGCCTGGAAACTTTCAGATTATTATTATAAAATGAGTAGAGCCTTGATATGAGCGCTTGATAAATATTGAATGTGTGTGTGCACACACGTGCACACTGAGTCATGTCCAACTCTTTGCAATCCCAAGGACTGTAGCCCACCAGACTCTTCTGATCATGGGATTTCCCTGGCAAGAATACTGGAGCAGGTTGCCATTTCCTTCTCCAGGGGATCTTCCCAACCCAGGGATCAAACGCACCTCTCTCGAGTCTCCTGCATTGGCAAGCAGGTTCTTTACCACTAGCACCCCCTGGAAACCGCATTGAAAGCATTGATCAGTCTTATTTATGAATAACAATGCACGAGTCCTAAATAAGATATTGGAGGAGAAAATAAAGATATTAGCGAATATAATCCAGCAGAGTACATTAGAAGAGTAATTGACCATCAGTTATATCTAAATGAAAATTCAAACATGTTTTTAATTTTTTAAAAAGGTAATTAATCACATGGGGTTTATTTCAGGAATATAAGAATGGATTGATATTTTAAAAGCTATTACTGTACCTCATCTTAGTAGATACAAGAAGAAAAACCATGTAAATGTTCTATAGATGCTAAAAATCATTTAAAAACTCAGCAACCATTCTTTATAAGACACACAAAGAAATAGGAATACACAAAATTTTCCTTTTGAGTATGATAAAAATAAATTTACCTTAGTCCAAAAATTAGCGTGGTATTTAGTGGGGAAACTTAGTGTTACTCTCCTAAAATTGAGAACAACATAAAATTGCTCTCCTCACAAATATTATTAACATTAGACAGAGGATACCAGTCAAAATAATTCAACAGTGAAAAGAAATTGAGGATGTAAAGATTAGAAATGAGGTAATAAAACTGTCTTTTTTTTTACAGACAGCATGATTGTATACCTAGAAAACCCACAAGAATCAACTGAAAAACTATTGCAAACAATAAAAATTTAATTAACCAGCTGAATACAAAAGTAATATGCAGAGAGTAATAGCCTTCACGTGTTCCAGCAACATCCAGATAGAGTATATGCTGAAAGAAAAGACTTCCTTTATGTAGAAAGAAGGTTAAGAAATGTGTAAGAGTACCTGAAGAAAATGTTAAGACCCCTATCTTTAGGTCACAGAAGCGGACAAACAAATGGAAAGCTAACAAAGTTCTTAGGTTGCAGCAAAAATACCAACAGGTTTTATTTCTGCATCTAGACAGGTTAATTCAAATATTCATATGGAGAAACGAAATAAGAACCAGAAAACTCTGAAAAAGAGCAGTGAGGAGGAACTATCCTTGTCCAAATAGTAGGTCACACTAAAGGCTCAGTAATTAAAACAGCATAGCTCTGGTACGTGAATCTACAGATAAATGAAACAAAGCCCAGGAAATAGATATGTGCGTGGGGATTTAGTGTTGGTAAAGGAAGCATTGCCAACCAGTAGAGAAATGTGGGCTGTGTAATAAATGGTATTGAGACAACTGGACAGCTGTGTGAGAGAAAGTTTAATTCATACTGAATACCCTGATAAATTCTGAACAGATCAAAGATGTAAATATTTTTAAAAAATAAGCTATAAACATACCACGAGAAAACATCAGTTTAAATTAGGAAGATCTTTCTGACTCAAAATCCATAAGCATTTAAGAGAAGAAAAGGATATATTTTCATACTGGAATGCTCATATTTTTGGCATTGTTTGCAAATTACAGTAATAAAGAATTTTTTTTAATGAGAAATAGGTTTTTTGTTAGATGTTCTGATTAAAGACCTTTTTAACTTATTCCCAGTTTTAAAACCAGTTTGTCAAAGTCAACAGAAGTTTTCAAATACACTGGTTGAGCTTTAGAGACCAAAGTAAGATTACTATGCACGTGAACAATGAAACATTTGTCAGTATCTGTTTCTGTTATTTGGAAAGAGTATCATATTGATATTTTTAAAGATCACGACTGAGCGACTGAACTGAACTGAATAATGTTATTTATGTTTTAATTTATCCTTATAATAATTTTAAACTACCCCCACATCTTTCCATAGTGCGGATAAGGCCTTCAGAGAAAACCTGAAACAGAGGGCATGTCTTTGAGAAGATTTGTCCCAGGTTACATAGGCAGGATTGTTTTATCTCTTAACTCCGCTTATCGATTAGAAATTGAAAAGTAATTTGCATACCAACACGGGGAGATGTTTGCACATATGTTTTCTTTTGCAGTGCAAGTATGACTTTTGCTGGATTTGTTTGGAAGAATGGAAAAAACACAGTTCTTCCACTGGAGGGTATTACAGATGTACTCGCTATGAAGTCATTCAGCATGTGGAGGAGCAATCCAAGGAAATGACTGTGGAGGTAGAAAAAACTGTTCAAGCCAAGACCTCTGGTCGAGCCACTTAATACCAAGTGGAAGTATTTAGCATTTCTTCTTTTCCTACCTTTACTGTAATGAGGCATTAAATTCAATACACTTTTAAGTAGACTTTAAACAAAATGGCTCTATAAGCCTGAGCTCTTTTTTTTCAATTTGTTCTTGCTTATATGGGTAATATCAGAAAAGACATATATCCCAGCATATCTCTAAAATGACTTAAAAATAATTTTAACATTATATCAACAATATGATGTGTTATTTCATACAGTAAGTATCTTAGTCTGCTTGGCTGCCATAATAAAATACCATAGACCAAGTGGCTCAAATGACAAAAACGTATTTTTCACAGTTCTTGAGACTATGAAGTCCAGGATCAAGATCTGTGCCAGTTCGGTTTCTGGTGATGACTCTCTTCCTGGCTTATGGACAGCTGTCTTTTTACTGTGTCTTCACAGGGAGGAGAGAGAGCAAGCTCTGGTGTCCCTTCCTCTTCTTGTAAGAGCACCAGCTCTATTGGATTAGATCTGCACCCTCATGACCTTGTTCCACCTTTATCACCTCACAGGGTGATATCACAGGGCCTGTTTCCAAATATAGTCACGTTGGGGGTTAGACATTCAACATATGAATTTGATGGGATACACGTTTCAGTCCATAGCAATAAACAGTATAATAAAACACTGAAGATTTGATGACCATAGGGCTTGAGAGACATATTTACTTCACTCTCTGGGAATAGTGGATTCAGTGGTTTGTCACAGAAAATGCAAATGCAAGACTTTATTCTGGAAAATGTTTAAAATGTATTGGATATTATTTTCTCAACAAAGCAAGCAACAAATTTGTGTTTATTACTATATTTTACTAATAAAAATTTTTTGTGTGGTCAAAAAAAAACCCAATTTTAATAGCTAGTACTTTTGTTTATAAAAGTAATTTGTGGACTTCTGTTTCTTAGGCTGAAAAAAAACACAAGCGATTTCAGGAACTTGACAGATTTATGCACTATTACACAAGATTTAAAAATCATGAACATAGCTATCAGGTATGTCCTATATCATTTCAGATGTACTGTATAATACTGTTGTGAATAAGAAAGAAAATGATGTGTTTATTTCTGTTCCTTTAGTTAGAACAACGCCTTCTTAAAACAGCCAAAGAAAAGATGGAGCAATTGAGTAGAGCTCTCAAAGAAAGTAAGTTATAAGTGATATATATATGATAGTTAACATAAAATATCTGTCATGCTTAAGTGACTTCTTTGATAGATTAAGACCCTTAAAGGAATACATTATTCCGTTAGCTCATTTGGTAGTTTGGAGTTCTTTGAAGTCCAGAGTGCAGTTTAGCATCTGAGACCTCTGATTAGGTTTTCCACCTGGCTTACCTCATCTGCTCCTCTTAGTGCAACCTCCACGGCTGGCAGGTAAGCACACATCATGGTTTTGCTTACTCTGCACCATTGCTGATGCTCGACAGTGTGGGCAAAAGGACCGAAAAGGCATCCCTGACCTAGTCAACGGAGCTGGATTCACAAGCTGTCCAGTTGTATGACCAACTCCCAAAGATTCTTGAGAAATTTAGCAGAGTGCCTTATGGAATGGAAGTCAAGTACAGGTTTGGGAGAAAATCATCACATTGGTAAATAATGGACATTGGCGTCACAAAGCAAAGTCATGAGATAGTGCTTACTTATGGTTCCTAAAATGGAAGTTCAGAAAGAACATTCCTAAAAATGGATTGAATACTGGTTACATAGTTAGAATATAATAGCTCACAGTGACTATACAGCATACAGGTTCTGGCGTGTTTATTTCAAAAAGTCATATTTTTAAAATTATCATAGCTTATATATAAAAGGTTTTAAGCCTAAAATGCAGTCGATCATCTTTATGTTTTTTTGGTCCATTTTATAAAAGTAGTGAGTACTAACGGCTTTTTCATGAGAATAGCTTCCTTATTAAAGCAATAACTGTAAGCTAAATAGCTTAGAATGGGACAAAAAGCATCAATAGCAGCTTAATCTCCTTGTTAATTACTAGTTCTTAGACCATAGTAATGACATAACTATATCAAGCCAATAGCAAACTCTTGAAGTGTTAATTGTCCACAGTAAAAATTGAAAGAAAAAATCCTCACAGATTCTGCAGTATGTTCTGTCACCGATGTGTCCCTAATACTTAGAACAGTGTCCAAAAGATGTAAATATAAAATAAATATTTGTAGATTTGAATTGCTGCTTCTGTTCCACCTTTTGGAGGTTCTAGACAGCATAGTAAGATATAAGAAAGAATCAAAAGAAGATTTAGAAAGGAAGAAATAAAGCGACTCTTCCCCACCTCTGCTCTTTCCCTCCCTTAAGTGTTCATTTACTGCTGATAGCACTCACTAACCAGTTGTTCCCCACAATGTTATATCTTTTACCTTACAATATCATTTTTGCAGAAGCATAATTTATAATTAGACTCTTTTTTTAGAGAACTTAGCAAGGCATTTGTTCTAAATCTTAATAAGCAAAATTCTGCTAGGAACAACCTGAGAAATTTAGTAAAGCCTAGAACCTTTGAGGTGACCTAAAGCTAGATTTGTGTACAAACAGGGTGAGAACAGAATCCAGGATCATTGTATACATTCCTTTAGGACTGCATTCCTGGGCTACTGCAGGGGTGTGTTCCATAAATAAATATATGCAGGTCACATAAATGCAAAATATATGAGTTTTACATACGCAAGTAAATATTATGGTATAACTTCTTCAGTTTCTTCTTAGAGATTTGTCCTTTTTTCTTTCCCTTTCTTTTAAGAAAACTTAGTTGTTTAATTAATTTTATAACAGCGTATTTGCAAAGAAATCTTTTTACCATGCCTGGTTTACTTTATAGCTGAAGGAGCCTGTCCAGATACCACTTTCATCGAAGATGCAGTTCATGTGCTCTTAAAAACTCGACGCATTCTTAAGTGTTCTTATCCATATGGATTTTTCTTAGAACTTAAAAGCACAAAGAAAGAAATTTTTGAACTCATGCAAGTAAGATATCTTTTTTTTTATTAAACTTAAATAAAGTTATGATGAAAAACAGGTTTTCTCTTTTCTTAACCGCTTTATAACTAAGTTTTATCTTCAGTTCAGTTCAGTTCAGTTGCTCAGTTGTGTCCGACTCTTTGCGACCCCATGAATCACAGCACGCCAGGCCTCCCTGTCCATCACCAACTCCCGGAGTTCACTCAAACCCACCTCCATCGAGTCGGTGATGCCATCTAGCCATCTCATTCTCTGTCGTCCCCTTCTCTTCCTGCCCCCAATCCCTCCCAGCATCAGAGTCTTTTCCAGTGAGTCAACTCTTCACATGAGGTGGCCAAAGTATTATCTTACTAGAGTGTAATTAACAATTTTGTTTCCATTTTTAGAATGGTTTTTAAATAAAGCAGAAGTTAAAGTAATAAACTGAAATTTTCTTTATGTTTGAATTTGTCAATATGCAGATTTGAGTCAGCTCTGAGCTAGGCAAGCATTTCCTACTACACTTATTTATTTTAAACTGGTTGAGGTTGAAATCTGGCCTGATAGAATTTTATCTTCAAAAATGAAACTAACAGCATCACTTACTAGATGAGAAAATTGGTATTTGCCAGTTCATTTTAACAGTGCAACTGAAAGAAAAACTTAGAGCACTTTTAAAAATAAGTAAAACATTTAAGCCAACTGACATGAGTGTAGCCAACCAAGTGCATTACACATTCTTCTTTTTTTGAAGTAGCCAAACTTTCTCCTCTTGCTGCATATGGTTTTATCATCTGTTTAAACTCCCCTCTACTAATTTATGCCTTATCTTTCTTTCAATGCTTGATATTCGTATTCTCCATGAGGTCTTCCAGATGTAACCCCAGATCCCAAAGGTTTTGCCTTGCCTCACCTTCCTTCAGCATTTACATAAAGTCTGTGCCATGTGGCCTTGCACTTGGATGCACAATGCTTTGAATTTTATTAATTCTTTTTCACACAGGCAAGTTAATAAATTTTTTTTATACAGCTGCTGTCCTCACTACTACTTTGTAATCCATACCAACTACATTGCTATAAATGCCTGTTGAATGGTGTTTTCCTAAAATTTGCAAAGTAGAAACTTGTTAAATTAGAAGTTATTACGAAAGTTGGATTACTTTCTGATTTCAAAAGAGAGTTAGATTTAACCAAATAGACATTGAATTTGCTATTGACTTACCCATTTATCCTATAATCTTTTTGTTTGTTTGTTTTTTCTTAACATAGACAGACCTAGAAATGGTCACTGAAGACCTTGCCCAAAAAGTCAATAGGCCTTACCTTCGCACACCCCGCCACAAGATCATCAAGGCGGCATGCCTTGTACAGCAGAAAAGGCAAGAGTTCCTGGCATCTGTGGCTCGGGGAGTTGCTCCTGCAGACTCACCAGAAGCTCCACGACGCAGGTATAAAGGATACACTCTGTGAACCTCACCCTAGCACCAGCCACAGAGGCAGCAAGTGTATTTTTTGTCCAACTTGGATTCATATTCCTGAAAGTTACTTATAACTGAAATATGGATAGCTTATAAAAGTATGTTAACTTCCTTTTGGTGATTTTTTTTCTCCAGTACTGTTTCTGTTTTTCTTGTTATTTTTTGTTGATCATTGTGTAGTTTCTCAGAGTAAATTAAGGTAGGTAAATTTCACACTTCAATGAACTCATAATTCAACAAGTATTCTAATGTGTCATTTTGATAGTCATAGACATCTTATGATGTAGAATTTGGAAGCCTTGCCAACTTCTTATCGTCATACTTGTATTTTCTGGTAAAAAGTTGTGAGGAAATTAGAAATCTGATGTTAGTAAAGTTTTGTAAGTGATCCATATACTCATCCATTAAAGAGAAGTTGAGTTTGGTTGTTTTATTTCAGATACTTATACTGGCATTATAAATTGAAGCATATTTTCTTGTTTGTACTAATTATAAGGACTAGAAATTCCTTAGACCCTTATTTTTATATAAACAAACACTTAAAAATAGAAGCAATCATAAAAAATACTCTGGTATAGCATGGTGATTTTTAATTTTCCACCATTTTACATAAACATAAAACAACATAGAATTTGAAAGAAATAATGAAAGAATTATTTTAATTATATTCAGTAGTTGATCTTTGGTTAAGCAAGTTCCAAGCAAAGGAGTTAGAAATAATATTCACAGGACAAGGGTCTGATTATTTGTACTTTGTTGTACTGATAATAAATCAAATGGTGTGTCTAATTTTTTTGTAGCTTTGCTGGTGGAACGTGGGATTGGGAATATTTAGGATTTGCATCACCTGAGGTAATTGTTTTGTGGGGGTTGGGTTGGGTTGGGTTAGTTATAATTTTCCTTAGTGCAGTCCTACTTATATTTGCACCCTCATTTGTTTATTCTTGCCTGGAAAATCCCATGGACAGAGGAACCTGGTAGGCTAAAGTCCATGAGGTTGCAAAGAGTCAGACACAACTGAGCAATTTCACTTTCCTTTTCACTTTTTCTATTCTCTAAATATCCCTTTGAGGCTGTAAACAATGTTTTTTCTTTCCTTTATTGTAACAGTGCCTCAGCAGAGCCTACATTTACCTTCTTATGGTATTGAATTATCATCACATTGTTAAATACATACCCCCTCTTATAATTTTTAATTACTGAATTTTAATTATGGAAGGCGAACTTACAGGGTACATTTTTGGAAAATATATTTAACAGACATAGGAATTTTATTTATTAGAAATGCATTTCTAGTTATAATATTACTTGTTTCAGTCTGAATTTATAAAAAACATAAATACAAAATCTATTTTTTTAAGTTATTGGAACAACCTGTTAGAATTGATTTATAGTCAGTTAGGTGAAAGCTTAACATTAATGTCTTGTGCAGAAAGAATGCTTTGATCATTTGCTCTTTGCTTCTCTTTAAGATTTTCACAATCTTCTTGTTTTCATTGTTGTTGTTTATATCCCATTTTAAAATAAGAAGGTCCATAATACTGCAAATAGCAATAAAAACAAGGTAAAGTGAAAATCTTAAACACATTGCTATTTTCTGAGATTTAAATTGCCACTGTCACTGTTGAGTCTGATTTTAAATGATTTTCGCAGTTCTGTCTACTTTGTTCTTCATATAACAGTATGCCATTCAACGCTTTGATATATAACCTTTAACTTAAATTCTTGTAAACTATGAAACCTTTATCATTTATAGCCCATATAATGTCTGCAACTGGAAGACAATGGAATTGATTATTATTTGTAAATGACTGTGGTTTATTTAAATCATATACTTTCTCTTTTCAGCTGCTGAGAATACTTGCAATCACCTTGTGGCTTTTTGATGTTGGTAGATATATCCAAAACAGCATTGACTTGAGGAAAATTTTGTGCTTAGAGCTCTGATACGAAACTTTTAAAGTCAGTTACATTTTAAAAAAAATTTTTATATATTAATGAAATTTCTATTGTAGAACAAATTATGAACCTTTTCTTTACCTGAACCTATACTTTAATATTTCTATGTTATAATATAATTTCAGCTTTGGGGATAGTTTGGAAAATTTCCACCTAAAAGGAGGAATAAATAACCTTCAGTTATCAAAAACAGTACAAAGATTTCAGTATCAAGGTAGAAACACAATAGAGCAAAAATATATTCACAGTCAGGTATGCATCATCTTGAGACTTCTGACTGTGGCAGTAACTTAAAGAATTTCAAAATATTTGTCCTTGAGTGGAACGTTGGTGGTATAGTGATGAGCATAGCTGCCTTCCAAAGTATTTGTCCTTGAATATTGAGAGCCTACTAATATGATTGACAAAATTTCATTGTAGTAAAAGTAGAGAAGCTTTTTATCTCACGTGTGAATATTTCTAAATAAATTTATTGAGCTCTTGTTCTGCAGGGATTGAAAAAAATGTGAAATTATAAATAATATTTTATTCTTAAGAATAACTTTTATTCTTTAAGGTATTTGGCACATTGAGCACCAAAGTTTTGTGTAAACATTGCAAATCTAAAGTATTGCCATGCAGTATGAAATTTTAAAATTCTTCATGTGTATGATGATCAAGTTTCTGCCAAAATCATGTCTTTGAAAATTAGCTCTTTGCCTTTATATAGATTCTGAAAAAAATAATGTTGCCAAACTTCAATAGACTTTTAGGTTGAATTTATATTTTTTGTTAAGGTTAATTGCATCTTATTCTTTTTAAACTAAATTGATTGAGTCATTGACAAGCATCAGTATTTGTTTTGTGCCACTTTAAGGGCTGTGGGACTTCCCTGGTGGCTCAGTGTTAAAGAATCTGCCTGCCAATGCAGGTGCTCCATGAGACACAGGTTCGATCCCTGGGTTGGGAAGATCCCATTGAGAAGGAAATGGCAACTCACTCCAGTATTCTTGCCCGGAAAATCCCATGGACAGAGGAACCTGGCGGGCAGCAGTCCATAGGATCTCACAGAGTCGGACATTAATGAGCAACTAAAACAACAACAACAAAGGCAGTGGAACCCAGAGGAGAGGGTGTGACTGAGATGTCTCAGGGACACCAGAATTCAAGGTCTAACCCTAGAACTTAAGGTCGACTTAGGTTGTGCCTTCCTTCATTTCTCATCTTTCAAATGTGGATCATCATATCTACCCCATGGAAATTCTGGAAGGATTAAAGCATCTGTTTAAGTCACTGACAGAACTGGTGTTCAATAAATGGTGTCTGTTATTATTTACAATAATAAAAATCTCATGGCAGCTCTTCCCCCTATAAATCCTAGAACTTCTCAAACTTCTCTGTAGCCATAACACTGTCAAACCATTTGGAGTATTCTGACTAAAGCCTTTCATATGCTTACTTGGAGATCTTAGGAATCCATGGAAGTTTTCAGATAGGTTTACTTTTATGAAAACAATTTTTTGAAAGTGTATTGCATGGTGAGAGAATGCCATTTAATTTTTTTTATCAGAATAATTATAACAAGTTTCTTTTACAGTTTTTCAACTATTTAGTTTTCTTCAATGAAAATATGTATATTCCATGAAATAGGTTTTTTAATTCTGAATAACTTTGTACCATCACCATGTGTACAAAGTAAACAAATTCTTCCTAAAGATAAATCTCAAGTTCTGTTCAATTGCTCAGTCGTGTCCGACTCTTTGCGACCCCATGAACCGCAGCACGCCAGGCCTTCCTGTTTATCATGAACTCCCGGAGTTTACCCAAACTCATGTCCATTGAGTCAGTGATGCCATCCAACCATCTCATCCTCTGTCGTCCCCTTCTCTTGCCCTCAATCTTTTCCAACATCAGGCTCTTTTCAAATGAGTCAGCTCTTTGGATCAGGTGGCCAGAGTATTGGAGTTTCAGCTTCAACATAAGTCCTTCCTGTCAACACCCAGGACTGATCTCCTTCAGGATGGACTGGTTGGATCTCCTTGCAGTCCAAGGGACTCGCAAGAGTCTTCTCCAGCACCACAATTCAAACGCATCAGTTCTTCAGCGCTCAGCTTTCTTTTTAGTCCAACTCTCACATCCATACATGACCACTGGAAAAGCCATACCTTTGACTAGACAGACCTTTGTTGACAAAGTAATGTTTCTGCTTTTTAATATGCTGTCTGGGTTGGTCATAACTTTCCTTCTAAAGAGTAAGTGTCTTTAAATTTCATGGCTGCACTCACCATATGCAGTGATTTTGGAGCCAAAAAAAATAGTATGAACTAACACAGGAAGGAAGCCAAGTAGTACCTTATTTTAAAGGTAATCTCATATTCTTTTTTGCAGTGAATGTGGTTTGTAGTAGTCCCAAAGAATACCAAATCCATCAATCTAACAAGTACTTAATTGTGTGTGCTTTTATTTTTCCTTTTTTTTTTTCTGTTGCATATATCACAGTCCTTTTTTAAACACCAGACCTCTAGAGAGGGCCTAACTCATATCAGTAAAATTATTCTGGTATTAGTTATAACTTTAGATAACAAGATCCAGGCATATGAAATTATGATCTAGCATTGGAGCTTGCAAGTATTCCCAATTTATTCAGACAGTTATAATGGCTATGTAAAATTTTTCTTTTCCATTTTACCTTTTCTGTTTTCCTTGGCATGGCAAAATCTGAAGTTTCTTTTTCTAAAGCCAAGTGATTTTATAATATGTGTATAAAATCACACATTTTTTTTCCTGGAAAAAAACGTGCATGGTTGGGTTTATTTGCATTTTAAAATGTGCATGCTCTCCCGTATTTTATAACCTGTGGTTTATGCAGGAATATGCTGAATTTCAGTATCGGAGGAGGCACAGACAACAGCGCCGTCGAGGAGATGTGCACAGCCTGCTGAGTAACCCTCCAGACCCCGACGAGCCAAGTGAAAGCACTTTAGGTGAGTCCTTGCGTTGGGTTTGTTGCAATGTCTTAGTTCCCTTGCATGTCTTCGTAAAATGGCTAATCTGAATGTTGTGAAAGAGTTTGTAATTAGGTATACAGTCAGCATGCGGGTGCTTCTAATGTCACAGGATGCAGAAAACCAGGGCGATTAGGAATATGGGCTGGAGAGTCAGACAGACGTGAGCTCATGACTCTAGTTCTGCCACACGTGAGTGTGGAGCTTTAGTCCCTCAACCTCTCCAAGCTTTGGTCTCCTCGTTCCAAAGAAGCAAGAAGAGTAGTGCCAGTCTGTGGGCTTATTGTGAGCATTGAATGAGATAGTGTGTGTAAAACCCTTGAATACTAATAGCCCTAGCGAGCACGTGATAGATTGTAGCTATTGGTTACTCTTGGTGTGTTCATGAAATATTTTTGTCCTAACCTCAGTTCTCCTATCAACATTTTTAAAATCCCTAGCAGTGAAGATAAATTATCATCCTTTAAATACTAAATTGTTAATTGAAAATCTTCAGACTGCATCAGTGTGAGCAGCTCATCTTTAATATATCAGGATCGACAGACCTAAACATTAGCTTTGGGGGCTATTGTAACTTGCAAATTCTTTAGTTTTAACAATGCTGAAAACTAAAACACCTTTCTTGTTGCCTAAGGGGGAAAAAACGAACACTTGGTGGCACTTGCCTTTATGAATAGAACCATGTATAATCTAAATAAAGTGGTAAAGACCGATCATGGATTTGAAATAATTGTGTTAGATATATATTGTTGCTTGTGGTGAGACAATATGGATGAAAAATCTCTGAAAGATGAAGTGAACTTGTGACCCCAGGTTTTCACCAGCACTCAAAGAAAAATCATTGATTTAGTTAAAAAGAGGTATGAGACCTGATGTGACTAAACTCTCTGGCACCGCTTGCTTTGAAACAGATCTCCCAGAAGGTGGCGGTGGCCGCAGGCCAGGCACCTCCGTGGTAAGTTCTGCGTCTATGAGTGCGCTGCACACCTCCTCCCTGCGTGACTACACACCCGCCAGTCGCTCTGAGAACCAGGACTCTCTTCAGGTAGCCTTTCTGGGCAGCTTCTTGCCCCTGCCTTTTGCTCTTTCTCCCTTGAGCCTGGCTTCCTATTTTTACTTCTGTTGCTCTCCTTTTTCTCCCTTCCCTTCTACAATCTTTGCTTCAGAACTGTACTGCAGGGAAAGATTTTTCTATTTCAGATTTACACTTAAGTAATTTATTTTCCCTTTAGCATGGGCAAGGAAAAAATTAAAATAAGATTCTAGTAGGTCAAAAAGTTCTTCTGTATAAATAGAGGTACCATTAATTATCTGTTTGAATAAAGAACAGTGGCAGACCTCACTGGGTTCAGTCATTTTTCCTTTTAAATTTTGAAGTAATTTTTCTTTCTGTTGCCTCAGGCTCTGAGTTCCTTGGATGAAGACGATCCCAATATACTTCTTGCAATACAGTTATCTCTGCAAGAATCTGGGTTGGCCATCAATGAAGAAAGTACGGACTTTCTCAGTAATGAAGCATCCTTAGGAGCAATAGGCACCTCTTTACCTTCCAGACTGGACTCCGTCCCCAGGAACACAGATAGCCCTCGAGCTGCGTTGAGCAGCTCTGAGCTGTTGGAACTTGGTGACAGCCTCATGAGACTAGGAGCAGAAAGAGACCCATTTTCAACTGACACCCTGAGTTCCCACCCTCCCAGTGAGGCGAGAAGTGAATTCTTCCCCTCTTCCAGTGACCCTGACTCAGCCAGTCAGGACGCCAACATCAATGATAATCTCCTTGGCAATATCATGGCTTGGTTTCATGACATGAACCCTCAAAGTATTGCTCTGATTCCTCCAGCAGCTACAGAAATCAGTGCAGATTCTCAGCTCCCCGGTGTCAAAGATGAGTCAGAAGGTGTGAGGGATGTGGAACTGATGCCTCCAGAAGATTCAGTATTTGAAGATGCTGCGATCAGTGAAGGTAGAGGAACCCAAAGAGGAGAAGAAAATCCTTTGGAGGGAAATATTCTGGTTGGGGAAGCAGCATCTCAAGCTGGCGACAGTAGTAATGAGGCTGCCAGCAAGGGGGATGGTTCCGATATTTCACGTCAGACACCTCAGACCTCAAGTGACTGGCCTGAACAAGTACACTTAGTATGAACTGCACATCCCGGGGCTCTAGTGAATTGCAGGTACAGATGGTATGCTAGTGGAATATGCTTTACAGAGACTTGATCCACTTAATTCCAACTAATTATAAACCACTGACATTAGGATTAAATATGAAGGAGTTCCCTTGAAAGGTATAGCGTCATTTCTGATTTCAGCCTGACAGGGAATTTCTTCTGTATTTAATTGGATAACTTTCCCCCTTTATGCTGACCAACAGAAGAGCAGGAGAGAGCAGCACAAATGGAATAACTGGCTTAGATCCCACATTGGAAGAAAATGCCGTCCTCTGTTTAGGTCAGCAGCACTTAAACTGAACATTAAATCAAAGGCTTGCTCTCTAATCCTTGGGTGGTTTTTCCTTTAAAAAAAACTGAAAGTTTTCTTTATTTCAGAAGTTATTTTGGACAGATCTAATAACATTTCATTCCTCCATCTCTCTGTGCTCCTCCGTAACTTTCCTTCTTCCTTTTTGTCTGAGCAGTGTGAATTGAGGTAGCCAAGGCTTCTCTTTAGCGCTGCATCTACCACAGTGTAATTAATTTTAATTTCACATGAATCAAAGATCTCTGGTCATGTCTATTTACAGTCCACTTGTGCCAAACTCTGACTTGTGCACTAACAAGGCGTTCAGGTGTGCGGTATCCCGGAGGGCTTCCAAGCAGTCTCAGCCTTCCTGGAAGTAAAAGGTACTTTGGTAGCAGTGATGTTCCAGAATTGAGTGGGCTTTTGTTGCCATGGAGACTGCATTTAAATAAATGTAGCCTGTAGCTTAAGTTAACTAAATCTAATGCTGCTGTTCAAAACAGTTTATTTTAATATTAAAATACAGTTGATTAGCAACAGCGGTGCTGTATTTTAAGAGACACTTTATTGGAAGTGCAATCATAGTTCTTTGTTTTCACAATTTTACAGTGCATTCTAATTACTAATGGGTGCAATTACTTTTAATGGTAAGTGTTTTATAAAATATAAAAAAAAGTGGAGTTTTCATGAGTTATAGTAAATCCCACAATTATTAAAAAAAGACAACTCAGTAAAGCATCCTGCGCAACATGTTACCGTGCCTTTGCCTCACCTCAATGGGTAGTTGCCAGTCAAGTAAGTAATTCCAACTTCAATGTCTCTTCTGAAGTAACTATGCTGTATGAATTGCAAAGACCTCCATAAAACCACCCATGGCCTTGCCTTTACAGTAAATATAACAACTAAATGTTCAATCGGTTTGTTTGACTAAATCGCAAATGCTGATGTGTTTGTTCTATTGCACAATACTCATTTGCTGTGTGATTACTGTTTAGTGTTGAAAAAAATCAACTTCCTAGTTATCAGTGTCTTACTGTGAAGAAAATGCTGGTCTTAGTTGTAATTAAGATACAGTGGTACAGTGTGTAATTAAAACTAGAATAAACTGTTGGAATGGCTGTTTTACTTACATATTATGAAAACTAGCATAACATAAGCAAAATAGATATGCAACACTCTATTTAATGTTTTGCCAGATTCTTATCAGAAATCTACAGATACCAAAATTCCAGTACCGAGTTTGTACAGGCAAGTCCTGGGCTGGGTGAAAAGTTATATTAGTATTAATATCCACATGAGCTGTAATTAACAATTTTTTATTACTTTTTGTTCCCAAACCCTGCTTTTGAAATTTCCTTGTACTTCGAATCGTATGGCTCAGACATTGTATTAGAGTATTTAATATTCCCCTGTTCCCTTAGGATAAACTGTGTGGGAATTGTTCCTGTGCCATGGATATCAGAAATCCACATTGGTTTTTATTTCCCCAGCTATGAGAAACATTGATTGATATCAATCCCTAATAAAATTAGTTGGGGGAACTATTACCTTTATCTACAGTGTATTACTGTATATGGAACTGAAATAGTCCATTAAAGGATTTTTTTACAAATTTATTTTAGATTGAAAATATCAATACCAATCAGTTTTTAGATCAAGTTGTACTTTTTCAGTGGAAGGAGTCTTTGTGTCACATTGAGGCGGCTTGCAGAGCCGCGGTGCAGTGAGAAAGAGCGCCATGTGCCGGCAGTGTAGTCGAGGCTTCTGGTTCCACACTCTTGTGCAGTTCCCTGTGTTTCTGTGGTCTCTCCTGAGCATGAAAACGGTCAGTATCCAGTTTGTATTTCCTTGGTACATATTTTAAAAACACAGTCACTGACTTTACGATTCAGAAATAAAGTTTGGCAAAGCCTATTTTGTAAACAAGTTAATTTTATAATGTAAGAAAAAATTACTCTAACCTTGACTTGTTATTTGCACTTTCATAGTCTATACTTGATACATTCCCACTTTATATACAATAGGATTCTACAAACGTGTAGATGTTTGGCCAAATGAATGCTGTTAATAATATGTAAAATTCTTTGATTAAACATTTATTACTTAAACTACTTCACTTTTGTCTCATTATAGACTTTGTTTAACCAAGTCAGGAAGCTAATCTTCATATTAAATTCCCTCTAATATGATGGGGTTAATTTGGTTCTTACATGTAATAGATTAATTCCTAGTATTTTTTATACTAGCCCACTTACTGAGCATTTTATACCGCAGAGATAAGCCTAAAACTTTGCATGATAATGTGTTAAAACATCGTGACTTCAGCACTCATTATTTTTAATCACTGTAACTTTCAGAAGAAAACTTATGGTTTTTCCTTGAAGTCTCCAATAGAAACATAGAAAAAGAATTTTAAGGTAGTTTGTGAAATTGCTGATAGGAAAATTTTTTTATGCCATATGAATAGAAATGCCTGCTTCACAATCATTTAATTATTCTTTCCCATCTAAGCAGCCCCTGGCATCTGAACTTCAGTGCTCAGGCACAAGTCCCAGACCCCCAGCTGATGCGTCACAAGATGTGCCCATGGTAACCTCTGAGAGTCGTCGTTTTACTTGTTCCTGTCAGTTTGTGGACCCCAAGCTTAACTCCAATGTCCATATGCGGAATTATTCTTTAAATGTTGTTTATTACCGCCGCTGTCATTTCTGTTCCCTTTTTAATCCTTGGACCTTGTTGCTTACCTGTTAATGAAATTAAAATCTGGTGGCTCAGTGGTAAAGAAGCCCCATGCCAGTGCAGGAGACATGGGTTCGATCCCTGGGTTGGGAAGACCCCCTGGAGGAGGAAATGGCAACCCACTCCAGTATTCTTGCCTGGAGAATCTTAAGGACAGAGGAGCCTGGTGGGCTACAATCAATCCGTAGAGTCACAAAGAGTCAGACTCAGCTGAAGTGACATAGCACGCACTGTGACTTACCTGTTACGAAATTACAGTCTCAGACTTACTGAAATTTGGTCATAATTTTAAAAGTTACAGTTAGTAAATCACTAAAGAGTAAAATTTTAGAATCTAAATATTACATGATAATACAAATTAGGGTTTTTTTTCCTTTTTCAGGCTGAAATTAAACTCCACAGGATAAAAGTGTTCATGTGCTTGGCTCTGGGGCTGAGTAGTAGTTGTATCTCAGCCCTGGGCTGTGGTTGTAATTATAAGATCGTCACCTAGCAACAGTATGTTACTGCCTTGTCAGTCATTATCCCCTTCTCTCCAGTAGATTTCTTTCTGGAAAGATGTGAGTAGCTCTTTCTAGATTGTTATGTGATCATTCTTCTAGGAACTGGGTCTAGTCATGCTTAAAGAAAGATGGACCAGAAGAGTTCCCTAAATTTAGCTCTCTGTTGCACTTAGGACTGACAAGTGGCTAACAAACTGCTGCTGCTGCTGCTAAGTTGCTTCAGTTGTGTCTGACTCTGTGCAACCCCATAGGCAGTAGCCCACTAGGCTCCTCTGTCCACGGAATTCTCCAGGCAAGAACACTGGAGTGGGTTGCCATTTCCTTCTCTCGACCAACTTAGTGGTGGCCAAACTTACGAAGAAATTAATCTTATTCAATCTTTAAAACTGTAACTTGAAAATATTCCTGATCAGGATATAAATACCATCTCTTAGCCAGCCTAGCCTTCACATGGCATCAGTTTGCAGACAAGCTGGGAGAAAGATTCATGTACAGAATACTGTACAGAAAATGGTAGTTATGGAATGAGACAGTCCAGTTCTCCTGGGCCTCTGAAGTGCCTACACATCTTGCTGACTGTGCCAAGACTACAAGGCCTGATGAGGGGTTTGCCTGAGCCACTTCTCAGCATTCATATCGCTAGTAAGCTTGGGGACAAGAAGCATGTTTGCTATCAAAGTGTTGGGCTCCTTGCACTCTGTTCCCCAGCTGTGACACAGACAGCTGCATGCTTGGCATTCATCCAGGCCCGCAGCGTTGCCTGTGGGAACTGGGGACCTGGAAAACTGACATAAATATGCAGACACTCTCTCTGCATGCTTCACACCCTGAGTGATAGAGGCCCTTTGCCTCTGATCAAGGATCCTGTGTCTTCTGTCAGCATCCGCAAAACTGACAGGCTAACTTACTGGATAAAATCAAGCCTCAGATTGTTTCGGCAGCAAGGATTGGAATGCTGACAGACGCTTTTCTGGAAGGTGAACCATTGGGCCAGGTTTGGGAATATTAGATCCCTTGGAATCAGTCTGGTAGTCAATGCTGTCACTCAAGATAGATTAAAGATGGGGGGAGGATAAGTGTTCCCACTGGCCTAGCTTTTACTGAATAGGAGTTGAGTTAATGTTTACAGGCTGAATGGTAGAAATAGGGTTGAAACAAACTGTCCGAATGTGCCTTGATTGTTGCTAACTCCGGCTTGCAGAAAAGAAGGAATGTTTTCATGACAAAGGCCAGCAGTTCCTGTGAGGGACAGAAGGTGCCAAGGACTTCAGGGTGAGCACAGAGGTGCACGTGAAGAAGAAAGAAGCCCGTGGACTGTGGTTTCCTCTGATACTGGCAGGCATCACCACTGCCATAGGAGAGAGTTTTGCAGGTCTTCAGGCACTGGCAGGGAGCAAGGGGTGGGGGGAGGGAGAAAAGACCAAAACGATTAAGTTTCCCCCCACCAGCAGCCTACCTCTCCCACCCCTGGCTTCCTTACCCTCTCAGCTAAGGGACAAAGTGATGTGGCATCCATTTGCCACCTTTTGTTATATAGCTCCTGACTCACGCAGTTTAGACTCTTCAACTCGGAAAAAGGAATTTCTCCTTAGTGGAGAAGGGAGGCTTCCCTTGTCGTGGAGCTCTTTGGCTGATTAAATGTCACGCTGACCCCAGCTCTGAAGGTCTAATGGGATTGACATGTTGTGTGCCCACAGGTCCCTGTCTAGTACATCTCAGTGGGGCTGTTCTTATTTAGGGACTGCTACATGCATCAATCTGATTGCGGTGTTGACCATCTGGTGATGTCCATGTGTAGAGTCTTCTCTTGTGTTGTTGGAAGAGGGTGTTTGCTATGACCAGTGCGTTCTCTTGGCAAAACTCTATTAGCCTTTGCCCTGCTTCAATTCACAGAAGAATTATACAAAAAAGATCTTCACGACCCAGATAATCATGGTGGTGTGATCACTCACCTAGAGCCAGACCAGACATCCTGGAATGTGAAGTCAAGTGGGCCTTAGAGAGCATCACTGTGAACAAAGCTAGTGCAGGTGATGGAATTCCAGTTGAGCTATTTCAAATCCTAAAAGATGATGCTGTGAAAGTGCTGCACTCAATATGCCAGCAAATTTGGAAAACTCAGCAGTGGCCACAGGACTGGAAAAGGTCAGTTTTCATTCCAATCCCAAAGAAAGGCAATGCCAAAGAATGCTCAAACTACCACATAATTGCACTCATCTCACACGCTAGTAAAGTCATGCTTAAAATTCTCCAAGCCAGGCTTTAGCAATACGTGAACCGTGAACTTCCACATGTTCAAGCTGGTTTTAGAAAAGGCAGAGGAACCAGAGATCAAATTGCCAACATCTGCTGGACCATCGAAAAAGCAAGAGAGTTCCAGAAAAACATCTATTTCTGCTTCATTGACTATGCCAAAGCCTTTGACTGTGTGGATCACAATAAACTGTGCAAAATTCTGAAAGAGATGGGAATACCAGACCACCTGACCTGCCTCTTGAGAAGATCACTGCAGACGGTGACAGCACCCATGAAATTAAAAGACGCTTACTCCTTGGAAGGAAAGTTATGACCAACCTAGATAGCATATTAAAAAGCAGAGACATTACTTTGCCAACAAAGGTCCGTCTAGTCAAGGCTATGGGTTTTCCAGTGATCATGTATGGATGTGAGAGTTGGACTGTGAAGAAAACTGAGTGCCGAAGAATTGATGCTTTTGAACTGTGGTGCTGGAAAAGACTCTTGAGAGTCCCTTGGACTGCAAGGAGATCCAGCCTGTCCATCGTAAAGGAGATCAGTCCTGGGTGTTCATTGGAAGGACTGATGCTGAAGCTGAAACTCCAATATTTTGGCCACCTCATGCGAAGAGTTGACTCAATGAAAAAGACCCTAATTCTGGGAGGGATTGGGGGCAGGAAGAGAATGGGATGACAGAGGATGAGATGGCTGGATGGCATCACCGAGTCAATGCACATGAGTTTGTGTGAACTCCGGGAGTTGGTGATAGACAGGGAGGCCTGGCATGCTGTGATTCATGGGCTCGCAAAGAGTCGGACACGACTGAGCGACTGAACTGAACTGGACATGCATCAAGGTGAGAATGAACATGCATCAAGGAGGGCCTGAGTCCCTCCCCATTCTGCTTCTTTGTCCCCTCTCTTGTGGTCCAGCTGAAACAATACAGAAGTCCAACAAGAGAAAGGGAAATCACTCCTTCTGTTAAAGACTTGGTGGCAGCCCAAGTACTCAAGCCATTTCCCAGCATAACATTGCAGCCTGTCTGACAGAGCCACCCAGTACTCCAGTTGGCTCCTAGGCTCTTCTTGAAACTGAATGCCTGACCCCTGGAGGCCTTGGGAGTCACTGATGTGACATCTCCACTTTGGGGTGGGTTGCCTGGCAACCAACATGGACCCAACAGGCCTTGCAAGTCAAACAAATGGTAAGTTACAGAGCACAGCCAGCCTGACTGCTGCAACAAGTATTTTGACTACATGAAAAATCAGTAGCTATCTTTGGGGGGATATTTTGTGCATATCTTCATTTCCTAAAGAAAAGCCACTGGCTTCGTCAGGGGTCTCAGTCCACAGAATGCCTGGGTTTGGTTCAGTTGTTTATTAGCAACTTTAGGAAAGCCCAGCAATATTTTCCTATAGCTGTAAATAATTCTGAAATTGTGAAGTATTCTAAAAATATGGCAAGGCAGAGGAACTGAAACAGCTAAAACTATGTGGGAAAAGAAAAAGTGGGAAAAGTCATTCTACCCATTTTCAAAACTATAATAAAACTGATTCTGATGGAGGAATAGACACATACATTGATAGAACAGAGAATCGGAGATAGCCTCCTTCCCATATCATCAAATGTACAACAATGCTACAACAGAGGAGGGACAGTGACACTAAACACAGCAGGCAAAAATACGAACTACTGAACTGCACACTATACAAAACCTGGACTAGATCACAGATAATGTAAAACTTTGGAAAACAACTTCAGAAAAAAATTAACAGTATCTTTATGTTCTAGATTAAGCAAAGGATCTTACACTTGGTACCAAAAGCATGATCCATGAAAGGAAAAATTTATAAATCGGACTTAATCAAAATTTAAAGCTTTGTTCTGCAAAAGACCTTATGAAGAAGATGAAAAGTCATGCTACAGACTGGGAGAAAAGGATTGCGAACCACGTATCTGAAATATATATAGAACTCTCTAAACAGTAAAGATAGACAATTCAATATAAAATGGAAAAAGACATTTCACCAAAGAAGATGTATAGCTAACAAGCACCTGAAAAAAATGTTTGTTTAAACCATGTAAGACATGCTACTGGAGAAGGAAATAGCAACCCACTCCAGTATTCTTGCCTGGAGAACTCCATGGATAGAGGAACCTGCCGAGCTACAGTCTATGGGATCGCAGAGTCAGACACAGCTGAGGGATTAACACAAGGCACACTACACACATATTAGGATGGCTAAAATGATTAGTAGTATCAACACCAAATGCTACCAAGGATTCAGCTGGATCCTCATACACTGCCTGTGGGAATGTAAAACAGTGCAGCCTCCCTGGGAAATAGCTGAATAGTTTTGCTAAAAACCAGCTACACTAACCATATGACCAAGCATCAACTGTTGGACATTGATGACAGAGAAGTAAAAATTTAGGTCCACAAAACCTGAACACAATTGTTCATAGCAACTTTATGCCAAACCCTAAAGTCCACCAAAATGTCCTGTAGTAACAGCATGCTTTACTGCAGTAAATGGAATATTTAAGGGGTGAGCTGGTGACACAGCTTGTAACAACCTGAATGGATCTCAGGGGCGTTCCTCTGAGTTAAAATCATCTCAAAACGTTACACACTGTATGGCTTCATCCATTTAATATTTTTTAATGACAGAGTAATAAAGATGGAAACAAATTGGTGGTCACCGTGAGTTAGGGATGTTGGAGGGGAAGGGAGGTGCACGTGTGACCATAAAGGGACAGGAAAGGGGAGATCTTTGTGGTGGTGGGACAGTCTGCATCTTGGTTGCACTAGGGGCTACGTGAGCTTATGTGTGATAAAGTGACAACTATACATAGATACCGTACCCAGCGTCAGTTTACTGGTGTTGATATTGTGCATTATGTAAGCGAGGACCACTTAGGGGCAAGAGTACACTTTCTGAAGTACCTATGCAACTTCCTGTAAATCTATAATTATTTCAAAATAAAATTTTAAAATGTAAAAGGCAACAGTCTAAATTTGGTGTGTGTTGTACATTTGCTGATCCCTGCTTTAGCACAACAATCAGATAAACATTACCTTAGTGCATTATGAGTTATCAAAGTGCTACAACTTGCAAACCATTGATGATTTTACATTTTCAGCAGTTGATTCATTTCAAGGACTTTGATTAAGCAAAAGATACCAAAACTGCCAACATTGGTGTCAAATGCATGGCACGGCATTTTGGCCATTGATATTCTTTATGTGACATACCAATGTTAGAAATGCCATGGCTAACAGCATACTAGCCTTTAACATGAGTAGTTTCACCAGGATTCATTTGTGTATGATAGATTTGCTCAGCAAACCATGCCTAAAGCGAAATGAGGGAATACCCATTTGGGATAACACAAAGAACAAAAGTTAAAAGTAAATTATAGGCCCAGCATTTGTGGGCATTATAAAAGTATAGCCTAAATTTTTCTGTGGATTGTTTTTCTTTAAGCTTCCATTGTCCCATTCTGGACACCTTGGGTTGATTTACAGATGTGCTACCCATCACGGAATTTAGGACCACTGCTGACAGGTTTTCAAATCATGGACTGTCTTCTCAAAAGATGAATTTCTATCATTGAAAACAAAGTAATCTACTCATTTCATAGACTGACCCTAAAAAGTATGTCTTGCTAGAGTCCTTATTAAATGCAGAATTCAAAAGTTTGTCATAGAACTGTTAGAATCTCTTTTAATTGAGTCACCACCAGGTACTTCCCTGGTGGCTCAGATGGTAAAGAATCCGCCTGCAATGCAGGAGACCTGGGTTTGATCCCTGGGTTGGGAAGATCCCCTGCAGGAAGGCATGGCAACCCACTCCAGTATGCTTGCCTGGAAAATTCCCATGGACACAGGAGCCTCGCAGGCTCCATGGGGTCAAAACGAGTCAGACACGACTAAGCAACTATCAATCTAAATACAGTATAATAATAGACTTCCATGTGATGGTATGTACAGTAGACTCAGAGTGGACTGTGTTGGGAGCATTGCTGAGGCAACAGAAATGGCTAATGTGGTGTGGGGACAGGAGAAATGTCAATGGAGAAATTGACCAGGTGTCCCTATAATATGCAGGAAGGTTGTCTTGATGCCAAAAGAATGTGCAAACCTCCAGCTTCCCAGGGGAATCTGCTTTCTCGTATGGAAGTAGTTCCCCATGACTTTGGCAGGTATATGTGCGCATGGTGATATTTGTTGAGACAACCCCACCCAGGAGCTTTACAGGGCCCTAGATGTTTTTTTTTGCTGGGTGACTGTAAAGTCCCTTTCTCTGCTACTTGCTCACATTTCAGAGGTTACAGCAGTCTTCAGGACTTTGCTGGTAATAAGAGAGCTGCTGCTGCTGCTGCTGCTAAGTCACTTAAGTCGTGTCCGACTCTGTGTGACCCCATAGACGGAAGCCCACCAGGCTCCCCTGTCCCTGGGATTCTCCAGGCAAGAACACTGGAGTGGGTTGCCATTTCCTTCTCCAATGTGTGAAAGTGAAAGTGAAGTCGCTCAGTCGTGTCCGACCCGTAGCGACCCCATGGACTGCAGCCTACCAGGCTCCTCCATCCATGGGATTTTCTAGGCAAGAATACTGGAGTGGCTTGCCATTGCCTTCTCCGAATAAGAGAGCACCAACACTATAAAGAAATTCTACCACAGGAGTGGAGATATGGCTAATTTGAAACAGGTAATCAAATTCAGGTAGGTGTATGTGACTACAGTGCTTGTTACTTAAGTCCATAGGTCTTATCTGAGATCTGTATGTTCAGTTAAATCTCGAAGTAAAGCTCCATGATAAATCTAGAGAGACTAGAAGATGTCATCTGATTTCCCCATCCTATCCCTGCCACAATCCATCCATGCTAGAAATGGCCCCTGCTTATCTTCCTGCCAGACACTGAAGTAGTTCAGACCTCAAAGGTTGGCCTGGGAGCAAACAGATATTTGTTTGAGATAGAAACAAAAAGAGATCTCTCAATATAGAATTTACTTCTCCAGTCTGACTTGAATCCAAGAGAAAAGCAGAATTCTTGGGTTCACCTTACTCTTAATAAGTCAGATCGCAAAATACTTCCACCAAATGTCCACATCAAGAGAAGAGAATGGAGTAAATATATGTTTCTGTAATCAGTTTTATTCATGTAGAGGGACACTGTTTACATTTTAAGTAGTATCTGGAAAACTTCAACAAAGTAATGAGCATCTTACAAATGTTTGTAAGTATGTAGTTATGTACTCATCTTTTAAATTTATAAAAATCAGAAAATGTCCATCAGAAAGTTTTGTAATGTAACAGTGGAACTAAAAAATATATAACAGCTATAGCTACTGTCTACTGAATGCTTGCTTTCATTTGACAAGAGAAAAAGTATTTTTAAAGTTATTTTTTAAAATAGAGGGGCTTATGGAGTAGTAACCTCTGCAGTCTTCACAGCCGTCCCTCCTTCCCTCTCTTCAGCATGAGCCAGCCTTGCCCATGTGACTACCGTCCCATTCCAATCAGTTGCAAAATAAAAAGGAAAAGGTTGATTATGTCCAGGTAGATGTTCAGGGCAGCAAAAACATACTCTTCGGGGTCCAGGTCAGAATGATGTTGGCGCCCTCCCACCATCAGCTGCACATCCATCACCAAGTACTTAAAGAAACGAAAGAAGAATTAGATACTTAAATTGTACATTTTGATCAAAGAAGTGTCCTGAGATTACCTGGAAAGTATCTTACCATCAGTAAATATGTCACTAAATTTGTAGCTAGAGATGTTATTCTCACAGCCTCAGTCATTCACAATCTCCCCAGGTTGGTGCTCTATCTATTAAAGCAAGTGCTTCACTCTCCCGAAGCCAGTGGGACCAAATCTGTGAGCCCTCCTTTCCTTCCAAGTCCAGAAACCTGTGCCTCTGGTCAGTGACGTGGACCAGGTGGGCTGATTGGACACAGAGAAACTACAAAATGCCCTGTGTTTGTGACTTTCCAGCGTGTTCTCACTGAAAACAAAGAAGGAAGAGACAGATGGTTCCCCGACATATTACCCACAGCAGTAGTTCGGGACTCTCCTTTGGGTGATAGCATTTTTCAAAGCTTGACATTGGAGGTGGCTTTGTGCTGATGTCAGTAATTCCAAAATAGAATGAGGAGAAGATTTACGTATGGTTAAATAACCCCCAATTAAACGTTTTAGCTCAGCTGTGGTAGGTAAAATTACAAGCTTCTTAACCATCAAGAAGAAAGGCGGAGAGCCCTCTCACCCTTGTGTTTGTTGCAAAGTGAGCAAATGTGGGCAGCGCAAGTGCGTTAGAGGGAGGAAGGGAAAACAAGCGGCTCCTTGGGCCTTTATATCCAGACTGTGGACTCAGAGTCCAGTGCTGTGAAGCAGCAGGGCAACCTTGGCACTACAGGGAGTTCTTGGGGTTTGAAAGATTCTTGGAAATAAGCCATTTTAGAACAACATCCACTACAGTGAAACCCATTCCAAGTAGTTCAGGTTATCAGCTCTCCCTGCGTCCTGGTCCCACTCAGGCTTCTAAGAATGAAGAGGGGAGGAGGAAAAAAGGACAGGAGGAAAAGGAATAACTGGGCACCTTCTAGGTAGCCTCTTACCCATTCATGATAGACATCATCTCATATAAAATGGGAACGACCTAGTTGAGGTCAGTGAGATTAACAGAGCCTCCAAGAAGGGAAGACCACTCTATGGCAAGTGGTAGAGAAGACAGTCAAACCCGAGGCTGGGGGTTGCCAAGGCAGCTCCCTCGCCTGGACCACTGAGTTCCATCCCACTTCTCCTCCTCCTCCCAATGTCTGATTCCAGCAACTTGGTGCAGAAAAAGCTAGAATGAACCAACCACTCCAGTTTGCCCAGGGACTTCATGCGTCTTCGGTAACCCCTCAGTCCCAGCAAACCAGGACAGTTGGTCATCCTTAATAAAAGGCCCCCAGCAGCTGAGCTTCCAGCCTTGCCCCTAGCCTCCATCTGTCACCCTGGAGTCCTAACTTCTATGGGAAAGTGCTTTTCTTTCTCCCTCCCCTCCAAGAACTGCTGACTGTAAGAGAGATAATGACTCCTAATCATTTCATGTGTTGGCAGTGAGGAGTGCAGAGTGCGCCTCCCTGGTGAGGGTATGTGTTTGAAGCAGACAGGGAAGTGGGAGAGTAACGTGAGCTGGGATCAAGCTGTCTGCCCCTGGTCCCAGGGAAAGAGGACTCAGGACACCATGCCAGAGACAGCCAGCTCACAGGGAAGCCCTGGTCAAGATTTGAAGCCCCAGGAACATTTAGGGGTTCAATGAACAATCATAATACGGTTGTAGGACACAAAGTTACTATACAACAGTCAACTGATTTCCTATATGCCAACAATGAGTAAGTGAAACTGGAGATTAAAAACACAAAAACATTTCCACTAGCACCCAAAAAAAATTAAATACTTAGATATAAATCTAACAAAATATGTACAAGAACTGTATGAGGAAAACTATAAAGCTCTGATGAATGAGATTAGGGAAGAACTAAATAAATGGAGACACATTCCATGTTCATGGATAGAAAGACGCAATATTGTCAAATATCAGTTGTTCCCAACTTCATCTATAGATTCAACACAACCCCAATCAAAACCCTAGCAAGTTATTTCGTGGATATTGACAGACCACTGCTAAAATTGATATGGAGAGACAAAAGACCCAGAATAACCAACATGATAATGGAGGAGAAGAACAAAGTCGGAGGACTGATGCTACCAGACAACAACATTTAAAGTTGTAATCAAGATAGTATGGTCTTGGCAAAAATACTTAACGAATATATAGATCAGCAGGACAGAATAAAGAGCAAAGGCAATACTAATCTCTTCAACAGATGGTGCTGAAACAACTTTGCATCCACATGCCAAAAAAAAAAGGATCTAGGCACAGACCTTACACCTTTCACAAAATAGCTCGTAACAGGGACTTCCCGGGCAGTCGGATGGTTAAGACTCTGTGCTTCCACTGCAGGGAGCGCAGAAACAATCCCTGCTCAAGATCCTGCATACCATGCACCATGGTCAAAAAATTAAATAAGTTTTTAAAATAATGAATAATAGACTTATATGTAAAACATATAACTCCTAGGATGTAGCATAGGAGAGAATCTAGATGACCTTTGGTATGGTGATGGTTTCTTAAATACAACACCAAAAGTATTATCCATTAAAGAAGTAATGGATAAATTAGACTTCATTAAAATTAATATTTTCTGCTCTGTGAAAGACAATGTGAAGAGAATACAAGCTACAAACTGAGGGAAATTATTTGCAAGAGAAACATAAAGGACTGGGACCCTAAATATACAAAGAACCCTTAAAACTCAACAGTAAGAAAACAAACAACTTGATTACAAAATGGGCCAAAGAACTTAATAGACACCTCACCAAAGAAGATATATAGATGGCAAGGAGGCATATGAAAAGATGCTCTACATCTTATGTCAACAGGAAAATGCAAATTAAAATAACAATACGATACCACTATGCATCTATTCGAATGGCCAAAATCTGAAATACTGATAACCTCACATGCTGGTGAGGACATGTAGCAACAGGAACTCGCACATACTGCTAGTGAAGAATGCAAATATTACCACCACTTTGGAACACTGTCTTACAGAACTGAAAATACTCTTACTGTATGATCCAGCAAATGTGCTCCTTGGTATCTTCCCAAAGGAGCTGAAATCATCTGTCCACACGAAAACCTGCACACGGATGTTTGCAGCAACTTTATTCATAATTGCCAAAATATGAGAGCAAACAAGATGCCCCTCAGTAGATGAATGAATAAATTAATTGTGGTACATCCAGATGGTGGAATATTTTTCAACATTAAAAAGAGATGAGCTACCAAGCCATGAGAACACATGGAGGAATTTTAAGTGCACATGCTAAGTGAAGGAAGCAATCTGAAAAGGCTTCATGCTGTGTGATTCCTACTGTAGGACATTCCGGAAAAGGCAAAACTGGGAAACAGATAACCTGATTAGTGGTTGCCAGGGGGAAGGGATCAGTTTGGAGGAGCAAAGAGGATTTTTAGAGCAGTGAAAATACTCTTTATGGTATTACAATGATGGGTACATATTAGACATTCGTCCAAATCCGTAGAATGTAGAACTCCAAAGAGTGAGTGAGTGTGACAGATCAATGTAGGTTCGCTCATCAATTGTAGAAAACGTTACACTTTGGTGGCAGATATTGACATTGGGGATGGTGATGCCTGTATGGAGGCTGGGAAATCTCTGTATCTTCCTTTCAGTTTTACTGTGAACCTAAAGCTACTCTAAGAAGAATTGTCTTTATAAAAAGTTAAAAGGAGAAGGAAGAGGACGAGAAGAAAGAGGGAGCAAGTCAGCGGGAGGGCTTTCCAGTGAATTACTGACTCCGCTTGACTCCAGGCCCAGGAGAGGCCTTAAGGCCCTGTCAATGCACATTCATACTCTTTATCAAAGAAAGGGAGAAATGGACTTACAAGTGAGAAGATCATAGTTCCAAGTCCAGCATACAATAGATGCAACCACTGCAAAAAGAAAGGATACAGCGATATGTTAAGAGCAAGACTGGGAACAACACAGGGGGTCACTTAGGTCACTGCTGTTAGATAAGATGCTTGGAAAGTCAAAGCTGTGGGGAAATTAATTTCTCTTGAACATAGTTGGTCGACAGTATCAACTCAATTCCATTCAGCAAGGAGGTGAAAACTAGCTGTTATGTGTATCAAGTAAGGCTCATCGAGCAAGTACTAAACATCTCATGCATAGAAAGCAAATGGGATCTACTGAGTATGTTTCCTTTTTTGCCCCATCCACACAGCTCTTCTAGAAAAAGTGCCCTCCCCTCAGCTCAGGGAATATTGTGACCCTCACACAGCCTTGCTAGAGCTAATTGACAAGAGGTGGGAGATGCCACTCCAACAGCAGTGAATCTCTTGACTGACCAGGAACTTCTTACATGACCAGGATCAAAGAGATCCTTTGGGCCAGGTAGAAATCAGTTCTCATGATAGAGGGATCCAGGCAGCCAATTGTGTGATTAGTCAGTGCTGGATTAGTTAGTGCTTTACAAGAAGAGATGACCAAGAAAGGGCGGTGGGGTTTCCATTTCTGTGAATTCTGGCTCCTCTTCCCACCTAGGAGCTCCATGAGAGTCTCTGGGCCTTTGCCTTGAGCCAATCTGAGTGGTATGTATTCCTTGCCACCAAAACAGCCCTGATCAGCACATGCGACAAACTGATCTAAATGCTGCAGAAGAGAATAAGGAAGTGGTGTACATCATCTGAGAAACACAATGGCATTCACTCCTCAGGATGAGAGAGCTGGTCTAGGAGAGATGGGGAACACCCTGCTAACCAGAGAAGGTTCTTGAGGGAAAAAGAGAAACCAGGTGCCGGGAATACATTGTGTGAGGCACACTGTTTGCAGACTGAGGGTGTGAGAAGACAGCTGGCAACTGCAGCCTGAAGGATTCAGACTTGCCAGGCTCCAACAGGCATGCATGCTTGGCTGTCCCTCTTCCATTTAATCATATGCCTAAGATTATATATCATTGGTATTTGTGACAGGAAATTTAGAATGGAAACTAGGGTTCATGTATCTAGTAGGAAATACGGTTTCTTAACTGCTCCTGAGTGGCATGGTGAAGATGTAAGGAACCACCCACCACATAAATATGGGTATTATTACTACAGTATCTGTGCCACCATCAGTAACAATAAATGGAGAACTATGGCCTTTAAAGACATATCTATGATGTCTTTGAGTTTATCTCCAAAATCCAGGCGGAAATACTGATTCTATGTCTGAAGTCCAGTTAGCAACGCCACTTGTTGCCACAGAAACTCTTTAATTCAGTGGCAGGACCAAGTTGGCCTTGGGGCTTTAGACAGATGGTCACAAGCCCCAGGCCAGACCTCTGTGAGTCTGGCTTCCAGTAGGGCCTCCACACAGGGGCCACTCAAGGCCCCTACCAGACATGAGGCCAGACCTTCTCATTCTGCCTGTCCACTTGCACACTGGACTCAGTCCAAGGACGGTGTGCATGGTGTAAAGGGTGTGACCATCAGATCACACAGACCTCACTCTAACCCCACTCCTACCATCTACTCCCTGGGTGCAGTGTGGAGTGTGAATTCTTTAATTTTTTTGAGCCTGTTTTCTTTAAGATTAGATGAGATATGTACTTTTCAGGAATGTTTTAAGAATTAACTTTGATGACTGTGAAAAACATATCGGCCTATGTATGATATCTAGTAAGGCAATGAATATATTAAAGCAAAAAAAAAAAAAAGAGAATGGAAGGAAGAAAGCTGGAATTGGAAAACGAGGAGCTGCCTCTCGGCTGCTGCTGTCAGAAAAGCAAGCCCATCCAGGCTTGCCCATCTCTGCACCCTCATTACTTCAGACAAGCAGCACCATGTAGGAAGTTAGAATCTGATCTGCCCTGTGTGTTGGTCACCTCCATGATTCTCTTAGGGGAGGACAGCTGTTGTCTCAGGCCGGAGCTCAATCTTCACACCCAGACCTCCTGTCAGTGGTCCCCCCACCAAACTGGTGTGGCAGGTGACCTTGGAGACCTCCAGCTATGGGAAGGGGCATGTAATTGACCAGGGCCCTGGTGGCCATGCAGTGCGACCCACTGCAGTTTCCTTCCTGGGTCATGCTTTACCCTGTCAATCACTGGTAGGGGGCAGCAGAGTCTTCCTGGGAGACCCAGGACCCCCGATGGCCTTGCCCAAAGCTTCCTTAGACCGCACAACATCCAGCAAGCGCCCCTCTTACTTCCCTCTCTTCCACCTGGGCTCACATGTGCTGTCATGTTTTGACAGCTCTTACAGCCCTTGTCACCCCCACACTGTTCTGTCACAGACATTTCTCCCACCAGTGTCTTTGCAAGTTTCACCCATCTGGTGTCTGCTTCTAGACTAACCACACAACCAGCACTTCACCTGATATTCTACCAGGCCTCTGAGGTTTTCAAAGGAGGTCCCACTTACATATGATCGAATGAAGATTAAGAGAATTCCATAGATGATAAGTACGAAGAGTAAAACAAACAGTATTCCATTTAGCAAAGTGAAATCCCACTGAGGAAACATAAAAAACACAAAAACAATTCAATTATCATCCATAGGAATTTCAGGGTGTTTAGAGATGTATCTCATACCTCTTAGACAGAAACTGGCCCATTTGCTAACAACGTACCCTGGCTAATCCCGAGAACCATGGAAATCCATTAGCCCGACACACTGAAAAACGCTACATAAAAGGTATTGTATGTCTTCAGGAGAGAGAAAAGGTAAGGTATGGATGAAATAACAGGAGCCACAAATTTGCAATTTTTGAAACTAGGTAATTGGCACATGGGGGTTTGTTAAAATATTCTATTTGTGTGTATATAAAATTTTCCCTAATAAAAAATGTACACTGAATAAGTAGGATGTAAATTTGTAAGTATAGAATGATCATAATCATTCATATATTTAAAAGCATGTGCATAGAATACATTAATGGCATTCAGCAGATGAAGATGTTAACTGGGTTCCTTTTTCACATTTGTATGTATCAATTTTAGTGTATACATTTCAGTAGAAATGTATATACTAAGCTTTCAAAAATTAACGATCCTTTTGTAAACCTAAAATTTATTAATGTGCTTTTATGAATCAGTAACCAAATCAGCTTAGAGATTAGCATTTTTAAAAGAAAGAGGAATATGCATTTTCTCCAACAGGCGGTGTCTGCGCGGGCGCAGGAGGGCCGAGAGGAGCTACTCCGCGTTCAACAGGCGGTGTCTGCGCGGGCGCAGGAGGGCCAAGAGGAGCTACTCCGCGTTCAAGGTCAGGGGGGCGGCCTTGAGGAGATACCCCTCGTTCAAGGTAAGGTACAGCGGCTGCACTTTGCTGGAGCGGCTATGAAGAGATTTTCCACGACCAAGGTAAGAGAAACCCAAATAAGACGGTAGGTATTGCTAGGGGGCACCAGAGGGCAGACACACTGAAATCATAATCACAGGAAACTAGCCGATCTGATCACATGGACCACAGCCGAATGTGGTCCCCTGGAGAAGGGAATGGCAAACCACTTCAGTATACTTGCCTTGAGAACCCCGTGAACAGTATCAAAGGGCAAAATGATAGGATACTGAATGAGGAATTCCCCAGGTCGGTAGGTGCCCAGTATGCTACTGGAGCTCAGTGGAGAAGTAACTCTAGAAGGAATAAAGGGATGGAGCAAAAGCATCCAGTTGTGGATGTGACCAGTGATAGAAGCAAGGTCCGGTGCTGTAAAGAGCAGTATTGCATAGGAACCTGGAATGTTAGGTCCATGAATCAAGGCAAATTGGAAGTGGTCAAACAGGAGATGGCAAGAGTGAATGTCGACATTCTAGGAATCAGTGAACTAAAATGGACTGGAATGGGTGAATTTAACTCGGATGACCATTATATCTACTACTGTGGGCAGGAATCCCTTAGAAGAAATGGAGTAGCCATCATGGTCAACAAAAGAGTCCGAAATGCAGTACTTGGATGCAATCTTAAAAATGACAGGATGATTTCTGTTCGTTTCCAAGGCAAACCATTCAATATTACAGTAATCCAGGCCTATGCCCCAACCAGTAATGCTGAAGAAGCCGAAGTTAATCGGTTCTATGAAGACCTACAAGACCTTTTAGAACTAACACCCAAAAAAGATGTCCTTTTCATTCTAGGGGACTGGAATGCAAAAGTAGGAAGTCAAGAAACACCTGGAGTAACTGGCAAATTTGGCCTTGGAGCACGGAATGAAGCAGGGCAAAGGCTAATAGAGTTTTGTCAAGAGAATGCACTGGTCATAACAAACACCCTCTTCCAACAACGCAAGAGAAGACTCTACACGTGGACATCACCAGATGGTCAACACCGAAATCAGATTGATTATATTCTTTGCAGCCAAAGATGGAGAAGCTGTATACAGTTAGCGAAAACAAGACCAGGAGCTGACTGTGGCTCAGATCATGAACTCCTTATTGCGAAATTCAGACTTAAATTGAAGAAAGTAGGGAAAACCACTAGACCATTCAGATATGACCTCAATAAAATCCCTTATGATTATACAGTGGAAGTGAGAAATAGATTTAAGGGACTAGATCTGATTGATAGAGTGCCTGATGAACTCTGGACGGAGGTTCGTGACATTGTACAGGAGACAGGGACCAAGACCATCCCCATGGAAAAGAAATGCAAAAGAGCGAAATGGCTGTCTGAGGAGGCCTTACAAATAGCTGTAAAAAGAAGAGAGGCAAAAAGCAAAGGAGAAAAGGAAAGATATAAGCATCTGAATGCAGAGTTCCAAAGAATAGCAAGGAGAGATAAGAAAGCCTTCCTCAGTGATCAATGCAAAGAAATAGAGGAAAACAACAGAATAGGAAAAACAAGAGACCTCTTCAAGAAAATTAGAGATTCCAAGGGAACATTTCATGCAAAGATGGGCGCGATAAAGGACAGAAATGGTATGGACCTAACAGAAGCAGAAGATATTAAGAAGAGGTGTCAGGAATACACAGAAGAACTGTACAAAAAAGATCTTCACGACCAAGATAGTCACGATAATGTGATCACCGACCTAGAGCCAGACATCTTGGAATGTGAAGTCAAGTGGGCCTTAGAAAGCATCACTACGAACAAAGCTAGTGGAGGTGATGGAATTCCAGTGGAGCTATTTCAAGTCTTGAAAGATGATGCTGTGAAAGTGCTGCACTCAATATGCCAGCAGATTTGGAAAACTCAGCAGTGGCCACAGGACTGGAAGAGGTCAGTCTTCATTCCAATCCCAAAGAAAGGCAATGCCAAAGAATGCTCAAACTACTGCACAATTGCACTCATCTCACACGCTAGTAAAGTCATGCTCAAAATTCTCCAAGCCAGGCTTCAGCAGTATGTAAACCGTGAACTCCCAGATGTTCAAGCAGGTTTTAGAAAAGGCAGAGGCACCAGAGATCAAATTGCCAACATCCGCTGGATCATGGAGAAAGCAAGAGAGTTTCAGAAAAACATCTATTTCTGCTTCATTGACTATGCCAAAGCCTTTGACTGTGTGGATCACAATAAACTGTGGAACATTCTGAAAGAGATGGGAATCCCAGACCACTTGACCTGCCTCTTGAGAAACCTGTATGCAGGTCAGGAAGCAACAGTTAGAACTGGACATGGAACAACAGACTGGTTCCAAATAGGAAAAGATGTACGTCAAGGTTGTATTTTGTCACCTTGCTTATTTAACTTATATGCAGAGTACATCATGAGGAACGCTGGGCTGGAAGAAGCACAAGCTGGAATCAAGATTGCTGGGAGAAATATCAATAACCTCAGATATGCAGATGACACTACCCTTATGGCAGAAAGTGAAGAGGAACTCAAAAGCCTCTTGATGAAAGTGACAGAGGAGAGTGAAAAGGTTGGCTTGAAGCTCAACATTCAGAAAACAAAGATCATGGCATCTGGTCCCATCACTTCATGGGAAATAGATGGAAAAACAGTGGAAACAGTGTCAGACTTTATTTTTTGGGGGGCTCCAAAATCACTGCAGATGCTGATTGCAGCCATGAAATTAAAAGACGCTTGCTCCTTGGAAGGAAAGTTATGACCAACCTTGATAGTATATTAAAAAGCAGAGACATTACTTTGCCAACCAAGGTCCGTCTAGTCAAGGCAATGGTTTTTCCCGTGGTCATGTATGGATATGAGAGTTGGACTGTGAAGAAAGCTGATCACCGAAGAATCAATGCTTTTGAACTGTGGTGTTGGAGAAGACTCTTGAGAGTCCCTTGGACTGCAAGGAGATCCAACCAGTCCATTCTAAAGGAGATCAATCCTGGATGTTCATTGGAGGGACTGATGCTAAAGCTGAAACTCCAATACTTTGGCCACCTCATGCGACGAGTTGACTCACTGGAAAAGACTCTGATGCTGGGAAAGGTTGGGGGCGGGAGGAGAAGGGGACGACGGAGAATGAGATGGCTGGATGGCATCACCGACTCTGTGGACATGAGTTTGAGTGTACTCCGGGAGTCGGTGATGGACAGGGAGGCCTGGCGTGCTGTGATTCATGGGGTCGCGGAGAGTCGGACACGACTGAGCGACTGAACTGAACTGAACTGAACTGACCTGAAAAAACTGGATTAGGAAGCAAAAGATCCTCAAATCCAATGTGTTTTCTTGCAAGTGTGTTTTCCTAATTCTCTATCTCCCTTATGTCACTCCCTGCCTTCAACACACCAAGAGAATAAAGTACCAGGTCACCGAGCCTGGTTCTTGGGCCAGAAACATCTGCAGAGCCTGGGAAGTGAACATTACTGAACCCCAGCCCAGACCTTATCTTCACAATTCCAGGCATGGCGCTCAGCAGTCTATGTTTCACAAGCTCTCCAGGTGACTCTGATGTCTGCCAAGAAAATTCGTCTAGAGCTGTGCTTTCAATATACATGGCTAGTAAGCACTGGAAATAGAGCTACTTCAAACTGAGATGGCTCCAAGTAGAAAATACATGCTGGATTTGAATTTTAGTTTGGAAAAAAAAGTAAAATGACTACTTTTGTTGCACTGATTATATGTTGAAATAATAACCCTTCATATATATTGGGTTAAAGGAAATATATCATTAAAATTAATTTTACCTGTTTCCTTTTACTTAAAATTTTTTCTGATGCGGACCATCTTGAGTCTTTATTGAATTTTGCTGCAGTATTGCTTCTGCTTTATGTTTTCTCTTTTGGCCGCAAGGCATGTGAGATCCCAGCTCCCTGACTAGAGAGGGAACCCACGCCCCCTGCACGGGCAGGCGAAGTCTTAACCACTGGGCCTCCAGGGAAGCCCCTCTGACTTTTTTAGCATGGTCACTAGGAAAGCCAGAAGGCAGAAGACGAGTGCACGGTGGAGGTGAGGCCCACAGCAAGCAGCCAGCCAGGGGGAGGAGGAAGCAGAATGGGTCAGCAGATAGTCACACACTGCCTATGACAGAAAGCTGCTTCAAAAATACGTACTTTTGTTTGAAGAGCAAATAAACTGAGTGATAGCGTCACCAGAGCAGTCGCTCCTGTGGCCCATAACACTTCCTCGGCGTTATAGAAACTAAAACCAGAGACTGTGATTATTGTTCACGTAACATTAGAAGAAAAACATACACACACACAAATGAAAAAATGTGTATCAAAGACTTACACTGACACGGTTCCTAGCAGCAAACCTTGAAGAACTGTCTAAAAACAAAATTCACAATAAATCAGGAGCCTGCTTCCAAAGGCGCCAAATCCAGAAGAGCTTTTTGAGATGTGCGTGTGCTGGCAGGTTCATGATATTAGGCTATGCCATACAGAAATAATGGAAGTAAACATTTTCTTAATGTTCTCCCTAAGACTGATAAGAAAAAATTCTCATATGACTAAAAAGTTCTTAGAATACAATAGTAACTTTCAACATACTCAGTGAGTTAAACTGAATATGTTATTAATTAGGAATGTAGAAACCAAGGTATAAGCTTTATCTGTAGACCATACTGTCATTAATCAAATGGGACCATCCACACAAATCTTAACATTTTATCAGAGCAGGATGTGCTATTTCTATTAACGCCTCGGCAACTGTGTCAGTACTGACCTTTCCCGTGGTGCCTGGATGAGAACAAAATGTGTCAAACCTCAGATGTGGGATGAGGAGTGAGGGGTGGGGCTGGAGGACACTTACCTACAGAGCATGCAGCTACACTGGTCGGTGCCAATCCTCAGCTCTGAAGTGGGCTGCACTGGGGCAGTGTGGGGGCTGTATAGGGGTCAGAGGGTTCCCTTGGTCCACATGAACCAGGGATGGGACAGTGTGGGAGAGAAGGAGGAGCTGAGAACCAGAAGCAGTCAAGCCGGAGGATGAGACCAAGAAGGCAGTGATGGTATGCCTAGGCCCACAGTCAGTCTCCAGGACTGACCGGCAGGCTGCTGAGAACTGCAGTTGGCAGTGCTGCAGGGCCTGAGGACATTCCCAGCTGGCCAGATGCTCTGTCTTCTCCAGTGACACGAGGAAGCTATTCTTCCCAACATGTAATTCCCATTAGACAATGCAAGATCCTCAGATTCTCAGGATGCAAGATGCAAGATTCTCAGTGCCCATGTGTCCTTGCTCACATTTACCACCAGGAGGCGCAGATCCAAATCTAGGCTGATCAAACTCAAATGCTCGGAATTACGCATTTTGTGCACTAATCTCACCTCTGGCTTCATTTGCCTTTCCTTATTTTTCCTTCCATCAGATTTCCCCACCAACTTATTTTCTTACGTTGTGTGTATTTTTATAAGCTACCTCAACACTGATATGGAGCCAGGTGAGAAACAAATGAATTGGTGAGTAAATCTCATGGAAGGGTGGTCAGCAGTTCAGGGGGGAATTCCATAGAATCTGACTTTGTTTCCAACTCATTGAACCACAGTGAGATTTCCTCTGGGTTTTCCTAAGAGAAGCAAATGCTTATTGTCAGTGAGTTCACTGCCCTCAGGAGGCAAGAGTGTTGGCCCAACTGGTATGAACATTAACAGAACAGAAACCTCAATTACAACATAGTCAGGAGACGTTGAAATAGAAATAAAATAAATTTTACAGAGAAAGTTACATTTCTTGCACACAATTTGTGAACTAAATGTGGAACTCACTCTCCGTAACAAAATGAGTTTGTTGTGCCTGACAGAGGACAGTTGGGTTAACTGTCTTGGGAGACTCAGGAGCAGGCCTCTCAGAGGCAAGTCTGCTGGCCCAAAGGAGTAGCCGAAGATCTCCAAATTCTCTAGCTTGTTAAAAGGGTGTGGATTCCACCTCACATGTAAGTTAACTTCAAAATTCATCCAAGAGAACGTCTCACAAATAATTTCTATCTTCTTATTCCATAGGAAGATTTTTCCACAAAAAAAAGGAATGAACTTAATAATGAGATGAAAATATATTTCAGAGGTGAATGACAACGGATGCTAAAGAGGTTTACTTACAAACACTCCCAGGAGAATGTAATTCGCAGGCACCTGGCGGCGAAGTTTCCCACAGAAGGCGAGTATAATAAATACAGCAAAAAAGGCTGGCCTGGGGATAATTTAACACCATGTGTTATTTGCTTCCAGTGATTATATCATGTGATATATTACAGGTAGATAGATATAGAGATGTTTGATCTGATAATAAGTGTTATAAAGAAAAATAAAGATTATTATCTTTACCTCCTTTTTTTTTTTTTTTGCTTTTAAAACTAACTTTTCCCATTGCCATCCACACACAGCTTGTGGGTTCTTTAAAAAATATTTTTACTTTGAAATAATTGTAGATTCACAGGAAATTGCAAAGGATCAGAGGTCCTGTGTACCCTTTACCCAGTTTGCCCCCATTTTACATATTTCAAGTAGACACCCAAACCAGTATGTGTCATCGTTATAGTGTGTATATATGTAATGCTATGTCATAGACCTGTGACACAAATCTGTGTGCAGATCCATGTAACCAGCACTATAATCAAGGTGTGGAACTATCTCATCATTAAACTATTGTACCATCCCTTTATGGTAACACACACAGACATGCACACGCACTCATAAAGCCCTAACTCCCAGCAACCACTAATTTGCTTTTCATCTCTATAATATTGTCATTACAAGAATATGTTACTTTTACCTAATTTTCAGTAAAGAATATCAACTGATAGCTAGTAGAAAGAACACTTTTTACTTAATCCAATAATACTTACAAGAGTGTGTAATTGAACCAGGGATTCTTGATCACCCAAGATCGTAAAGCCTCCCTGGTTAAAAAAAAAAAAAAAAGGACATTGTCTTACACAATAAGTAGTTTATTTTGCTAACTAGTATAATGTTTAAGTATAAATTTAAAATCTCATGAGAAGAAAGGGGGAAAACCCTAAGCAGTTGACAATGACAGATGGGAAAGGAAACAGTGAAACATATAACTGTTAAATTGTAAGATAAAGATAAACTGTATCTTACTTCTTTAAAATAGGGTCATAAAAAATACAGTTATAAGGAGTAAGTGAAATTTAGATAAATGCAAATGTCCCAGTGAAGATTTTATTTAAAAAATACTGAGATATGTATATAAACAAAAGTAATAAAATTTTCATATATTTGTCTAAAATATAGATTTTCAAAGGATGAGTTTAAGCAGTGATGAATCATACTCCCTGAAAAAATTTCTGCATTTAACAGAGATCTAGCCTTCAAGGCCTTCACAATCTCACCTTTTTTCCTTTATTTGATTTTGTCTGTGGAAATAGCTCAGGGAAAATAAAAAAGAAAATAGTACCCAAAATAAGAGTAAGGGAAAAGTTTTTGGCTTAGGAAGTTAAATTGAAACTCTAGAAATCTACTAACACTTTGGTCTAGGAGTTGCCTCCGAAAAACAAAGCAATAGAAATGATATTCCTATGAATGATTGGGCTTCTCAGGTGGCCCAGTAGAAAAGAACCCGCCTGTCAATGCAGGATACACAAGACATGCAGGTTCGGTCCCTGGGTTGGGAAGATCCCTTGGAGAAGGAAATGGCAACTCACTCCAGTATTCTTGCCTGGAAAATCCCATGGACAGAGGAGCCTGGAGGGCTGCAGTCCATGGGGTCACAGTCAGATGCAACTGAGCACAGACACACATGAATGATTAGGGAAAAATAGATAATTTTTTAATGATCAAAATTCAGTCAAGCTAAATAGTAAGAATTAATGTGGGCAACTTAATAGGTCATCTACATCAGTAGTGAAGACCTACCAGAAAACAAACAGGCTGACGATTGCCCCAGTGATCAGAAGCTGAATGGACAGCAGGAAGAACACTTTTACGATGAAAGCTGAGGAGACAGAAACTTACTTTTATGAGACAATATTCAAAAGGAAAAGTATAAATGTAACTACCTATTTTTGACACTTAGTGAAATACATTTTTCCTGATTTTCTTGAGGACAGGAAAGGGAGTGCGAGTTTACAGTTGGCCAATGGTGTGACAATACAACTCTGCAGAACTCTTAGAAAAGACTCAGTCCAGACTGTAAGAGGCATTTTAGTGGAGATCCAAGAGTTTATCCATAAGAGCCCCCACAATCTAAAGACCAAACTCAGGGGTTTAATTGCGTATTGTGCACACCCCATCCTCCTTAGGACCAAAAGTGACCTGAGAATCTCAGAAGGTTGCCACCCCATCGTTAGGGACCGAGCAGCATCCCTGCATAGACGGAGCCAGTGATGCACCAGGGACTGCTGGGGGAGAGGGCGTTCAACCCTCTGCAGGGAGTCTGCAGGGCTGCTCCACTACTTTTCTCTCCACCCTCCCTGTCTTTAGCAACTCCCTTCCCTCCTACTTGTGCAGAAACTGCATAATCTGACTAATGTAACCAAGGAGTTTCAAGCAAGTGCCATGCCAAAGCAGAGTTCAGGGTGTGTTAGCATCTATGTTTACTTCCAGCTAACTACATGGGTTTTTCCAGAGCCCTCCGAATATGGCATTGGTAATGACTATGTGCTTTTCTTTGGGCTTCTCCCGACTTATCCCATCACTGTGGATGGTGACTGCAGCCATGAAATTAGAAGACGCTTGCTTCTTGGAAGGAAAGCTATAACAAACCTAAACAGTGTATTAAAAAGCAAAGACATCACTTTGCCAACAAAGGTCCATATAGTCAAAGCTGGTCTTTCCAGTACTCATGTATGGATGTGAGAGTTGGACCATAAAGAAGGCTGAGCGACAAAGAATTGATGCTTTCTAACTGTGCTGGAGAAGACCCTTGAGAGTTCCTTGGACAGCAAGGAGATCAAACCAGTCAATCCTAGAGGAAATCAACCCTGAATACACATTAGAAGGACTGATGCTGAAACCAAAGCTCCAACACTTTGGTCACCTGATGCGAAGAGCTGACTCATTAGAAAGGACCCTGATGCTGGGAAGGATTGGAGGCAAAAGGAGAAGAGGATGGCAGAGGCTGAGATGGTTGGATAGCATCACGGATTCAATGGACATAAACTTGGGCAGACTCTGGGAGTTAGTGGGGGACAGGGAAGCCTGGCGTGCTTCAGTCCATGGGGTCTCAAAGAGTTGACTTCATGACTGAACAACAAAAACAACAACCCCAATTTTAAAAGGAAAAAAAAAAAAAAGAATGCTGCTTAAAGTTGACTTATAGGATTGTCAGTGTGTCCTTCTGCTGGGCAGTTTCTGTGTATTGGAAGTGTGACAGTAAAGAAATAGCATGAGCTATGCCAGAACATATATCCCCAAATGTGTGCTACTGCGTTAAAATATCTACTTAGTTAACTTTAAATTCACATCTGGTGTGTATCAAGAACTATAAGAGAATAGATATTAAATGTGACCCAGCCTTATTAGACTAGACCATATAGATCAATGAAATAGAACTGAGAGCCCTAAAATAGTCCCTTACATTTGTGGAATTGACCACAAATGTGGTCAATTGATTTCTAATAAACATACTAAAACAATTCAGTGGAGAAAGATGAGTCTTTTCAGCAAATGGTGCTGGGACAACTGGATATATGCATACAAAATGATGAATTTGGGCCCCTTTCTCATATCACACACGCACACACAGACTAATTAGTTAAACATTGATCATAAACATAAACAAGAAATATAATTCTTGGAAGAAAGCATAGGTGTAAATCTTTGTGAGCATGGATTAGGCAATGTTTTCTTAGATAATGATACCTAAAACACAAGCAAAGGAAAAAAAAAATTGGATTTCATCAAAAGTGGATTTGAATTTCCCTGGTGGTCCATTGGTTAAGAATCCTCCTGCCAACGCAGGGGACACTGGTTCGATCCCTGGGCTAGGAAGAGTCCACATGCTGTGGGGCAACTAAGCCTGCGTACCACAGCTACGGAAGGCCCTGCATATAGAGCCTAAGCTCTGCAATAAGAGAAGCCACCACAACCACAGAGTAGCCCTCACTTGCCGCAACTAGATAGAGACCATGGGCAGCAATGAAGACCCCGCACAGCCAAAGATAATAATAATAGATTAATTTAAAAAAGAATTCTCACTTTAAAAAAAGGGCGAAAGCTTTGTGCTTCAAATAACACCATAAAGAAAGTGAGAAAAAAAAATCCCACAAACTGGAAGAAAGTATTTGCACATCATGTATCTGTAAAGTGATCTAGTACATGAAGAACACTTACACTCCAATTACAAGAAGACAAATAAGAATTTATAATGGGCAAAGCCTGTGTAGTTCCCTCCGATACTGACGCTGGGCTTGGCCACATGACACGTTGGCTAGTGAGGCATTAGCACTGGATTGATTAGCAGAGGCTTTATAAACTGCTTATCACTGGGGCTTGTCCATCAGGTCTACCTCTTCTTGGGACCCAGTTCCATGTGATCAGAAATTAAACCAAAAGAAGAAAGCCAACAACCAACACAAACTGCCATCCTTGTCAGGGAGTCATAAAGGCCACTGCAGACTCAGCTTCCAACTAAGAGCTTCAAAAGGCATCTTTCCAGCAACAAGGTAGAGGGTGAGGGCCATGGGGAGACAGCAGTGAAGTTCGAAGCTCAAGAGTCCACCATCAAGTCATCCAGATCCTAAGAAGGCCTCAGTTCAGTTCAGTCGCTCAGCTGTGTCTACTCTTTGCAACCCCATGGACTGCAGCAGGCCAGGTCTCCCTGTCCATTACCAACTCCTGGAGTTTACTCAAACTCATGTCCATTGAGTGGGTGATGCCATCCAACCATCTCATTCTCTGTCGTCCCCTTCTCCTCCCGCCTTCAATCTTTTCCAGCATCAGGGTCTTTTCAAACGAGTCAGCTCTTGACATCAGGTGGTCAAAGTATTGGAGTTTCAGCCTCAACATCATTCCTTCCAATGAACACTCAGGACTGATCTCCTTTAGGATGGACTGGTTGGATCTCCTTGCTGTCCAAGGGACTTTTGAGAGTCTTTTCCAACACCACAGTTCAAAACCATCAATTCTTTGGCGCTCAGCTTTCTTTATACTCCAACTCTCACATGCATACATGACTAATGGAAAAACCATAGCTTTGACTAGACGGACCTTTGTTGGCAAAGTAATGTCTCTGCTTTTTAATGTGCTGTCTAGGTTGGTCATAACTTTCCTTCTAAAGAGTAAGTGTCTTAATTTCATGGCTGCAGTCACCATCTGCAGTGATTTTGGAGCCAAAAAAAGGAAAAAAGTCAGCCACTGTTTCCATTGTTTCCCCAACTATTTGCCATGAAGTGATAGGACCAGATGCCATGAGCTTAGTTTTCTGAATGTTGAGTTTTAAGGCAACTTTTTCACTCTCCTCTTTCACTTTCATCAAGAGGCTCTTTAGTTCTTCTTCACTTTCTGCCATCAGGGTGGTGTCATCTGCCTATCTGAGGTTATTGATATTTCTCCCGGCAGTCTTGATTCGAGCTTGTGCTTCGTCCAGCCCAGCGTTTCTCATGATGTACCCTGCATATAAGTTAAATAAGCAGGGTGGCAATATACAACCTTGACGTACTCCTTTTCCTATATGGAACCAGTCTGTTGTTCCATGTCCAGTTCTAACTGTTGCTTCCTGACCTGCACACAGATTTCTCAAGAGGCAGGTCAGGTGGTCTGGTATTCCCATCTCTTTCAGAATTTTCCACAGTTTATTGTGATCCACACAATCAAATACTTTGGCATAGTCAATAAAGCAGAAATAGATGTTTTTCTGGAACTCTCTTGCTTTTTTGATGATCCAGCAGATGTTGGCAATTTGATCTCTGGTTACTCTGCCTTTCTAAAACCAGCTTGAACATCTGGAAGTTCACGGTTCACATATTGCTGGCTTGGAGAATTTTGAGCATTACTTCACTAGTGTGTGAGATGAGTGGAATTGTGCGGTAGTTTGAGCATTCTTTGGCATTGCCTTTTTTTGGGATTGGAGTGAAAACTGACCTTTTCCAGTCCTGTGGCCACTGCTGAGGTTTCCAAATTTGCTGGCATATTGAGTGCAGCACTTTCACAGCATCATCTTTTAGGATTTGAAATAGCTCAACTGGAATTCCATCACCTCCACTAGCTTTGTTCATAGTGATGCTTCCTAAGGCCCACTAGACCTCACTTGCAAGGATGTCCGGCTCTAGGTGAGTGATCACACCATCGTGACTGTCTGAGTTGTTAAGTTCTTTTTTGGATAGCTCTTCTGTGTATTCTTGCCACCTCTTCTTAATATCTTCTGCTTCTGTTAGGTCCCTACCATTTCTGTCCTTTATTGAGCCCGTATTTATATGAAATGTTCCCTTGGTATCTCTAATTTTCTTGAAGAGATCTCTAGTCTTTCCCATTCTTTTGTTTTCCTGTATTTCTTTGCACTGATCACTGAGGAAGGCTTTCTTATCTCTCCTTGCTATTCTTTGGAACTCTGCATTCAAATAGGTATATCATTCCTTTTCTCTTTGCCTTTCGCTTCTCTTCTTTTCACAGCTATTTGTAAGGCCTCCTCAGACAGCCATTTTTGCTTTTTTGCATTTCTTTTTCTTGGGGATGGTCTTGATCCCTGTCTCCTGTACAATTGCATGAACCTCCATCCATAGTTCATCAGGCCCTCTGTGTATCAGATCTAGTCCCTTAAATCTATTTCTCACTTCCACCGTATAATCATAAGGGATTTGATTTAGGTCATACCTGAATAGTCTATTGGTTTTCCCTACTTTCTTAAATTTAAGTCTGAATTTGGCAATAAGGAGTTCATGATCTGACCACACTCAGCTGCTGGTCTTGTTTTTGCTGACTGTATAAAGCTTCTCCATCTTTGGCTGCAAAGAATATAATCAATCTGATTTCGGTGTTGGCTGTTTGGTGATGTCCATGCATAAAGTCTTCTCTTGTGTTGTTGGAAGAGGGTGTTTGCTATGACCAGTGAGTGCATTCTCTTGGCAAAACTCTATTAGCCTTTGCCCTGCTTCATTCCGTGCTCCAAGGCCAAATTTGCCTGTTACTCCAGGTGTTTCTTGACTTCCTACTTTTGCATTCCAGTCCCCTATAATGAAAAGGATGTCTTTTTTGGCCGTTAGTTCTAAAAGGTCTTGTAGGTCTTCATAGAACCATTCAACTTCAGCTTCTTCAGCATTACTGGTCGGGGCATAGACTTGGATTACCATGATACTGAATGGTTTGCGTTGGAAACGAACAGAGATCATTCTGTTGTTTTTGAGATTGCATCCAAGTACTGCATTTTGGACTCTTTTGTTGACTATGGTGGCTACTCCATTTCTTCTAAGCGATTCTTGCCCACAGTAGTAGATATAATGGTCATCCGAGTTAAATTCACCCATTCCAGTTTATTTTAGTTTGCTGATTCCTAAAATGTCGACGTGCAGTCTTGCCATCTCCTGTTTGACCACTTCCAATTTGCCTTGATTCATGGACCTAACTTTCCAGGTTCCTATGCAATATTGCTCTTTACAGCATCGGACCTTGCTTCTATCACCAGTCACATCCACAACTGGGTGTTGTTTTTGTTTTGGCTCTGTCCCTTCATTCTTTCTGGATTTATTTCTCCACTGATCTCCAGTAGCATTTTGGGCATCTACCGACCTGGGGAGTTCCTCTTTCAGTGTCCTATCTTTCTGCCTTTTCATACTGTTCATGGGGTTCTTAAGGCAAGAATAATAAAGTGGCTTGCCATTACCTTCTCCCGTGGACCACATTTTGTCAGCATCTCCACAATGACCCGTCCATCTTGGGTGGCCCTACACTGCATGGCTTAGTTTCATTGAGTTAGAAGAAGTTAGATGGGTTTGAAGAACGCGTAAACATGGCATATTGTTTTCTGGGGACCTGTAGCATTTGCCTTGAATTGCGTAACTTCCAACTTCATATTTCATGAAAGAAAAAAAATTCTCATTTATTTAAGCCATAGTTTTTTGGACTTCTGTTACAGCTGAATGTATTTCCGATAGAGAATTAATATGTAGGGCTCTGAATTAGTATTCTTTAAAACTAAAGCCAGTATCATGGTATCACTTTGTATGTAAGTTAAGATATTCTGTGTTCAATGACTAATTCACATTTTTTAAGAAAATCACAATTTATTCACCATAATATGTCTATCATGAATTTATGAATGCCTTGGAAAACTTGGGGAGCTGTCTGTTCTTACATATGTCATATTTCATGGTAAAGCATGATGGGAAAAACTAAAGGCAAATTTAAATCCTACAACCCACCCTGTGGAAATATTTTAAGAGAACTTTTGCTGTTCTCTTCCCAAAAGGCCATTTCTATATTCTTACCTCTGCGGACAGCTGTTTCTGAAAATGGGCCAGGGTTGGTGTCGTCTGTAGTAGTCTCCGGTGAAATCTGCACCACATAGGTATCTGTTCGCTTACCAGCCTTTGAGTGTGGATTTCCATGAGCTTGTTGTGGCCCCTGAGTTGAAGGTGCAGTTCCGTAGGACTGAGGAGGCTTGCCCCCCGTATAAGCATCTGCAGCTTTCTGAACCAGATGTTGATGATCTCCAGAGCTAAAGTCTATTGGTTCACTGACCTCCAAGTCCATTTTCCTGGAGAGGGAACACTGTTATTCAGGTCCTTATGAGTGTACCACTACAACCTTAGCAACTTCATAACATCAGACGATGTTTTTTCTTTATTTTAACTTCCTTGGCTCTGTACTTTCCAAGTCATTGCTCCACACATACTGGTTGAATAAATGATGAACAAATAGTTTTAATATGAGGACTACAGATTAAAATAACTTGATTTCTATTATGAAAGTAATATGTTTATAGATTTATTCTACAATGAGTGAATAAACTCCCTCTTACGTTGAGTTGCCCTTGTCACCTTTGCCCTTAAAGAGTTTACATTTTGGGAGAGCAGATAATCAAATAAACAATCATATAAAAGGCAACAGAAGTAGGGCCAGAAACACGGAGGATATCATGAGAGGAACGAAGTGTGGAAGAAGATGCAGGGAGTAGAAGAGGCTGTCAAAGGCCTCCAGGGAAAGTGAGGGTTAAGCCGAGGTGGGGGGATGAGGAGGAGTCAGTCAGGCAAAGAGGCAGGGGAGGGTTTTCCGAGGCAGAGGAGAGTCTGTCTGGACCAGGACCGGGGGAAGCAGAGAGGCAGGTTCCAGAAACTGAAAGAAGTTCATGTGGATGGAGTGAGGGAGTTGGAAGGGGAGAGCAGAGTAAGGTTAGAAACAGGGCAGTAGAGGGGCCAGGTTGCTGTGGGGTTGGCAAGTCAAATTCCTCCTGAAGGCCACAGTTGAAGAGTGGTCCCCCAAAGCAACCCACTCCAGTATTCTTGCCTGGAAAGTCCATGGACAGTGGAGCCTGGGGGTCTATAGTCCATGGGGTCACAGTCAGGCACAACTTAGCGACTGGGCATGCACGCACACAGGTATCCACAGCCTAACCCCCGAACCTGTGAACCTGTTACTTCGTGTGGCAAAAGAAACACTGCAGACGTGATTAAATTAAGGAGTATGAGGTGGGACTATCTGGGTGGACCCAACTGTTTTTCAAGGGTCCTGATCACCATACTTATCAGAGGAAGGAGGGTCAGAGTCAGGAAGGAGACGTGACAAGAGTAGCACAGGCCAGAGGGATTTGGCGGCTGTCTATGAAGAGGGAGGAAGGGGCCATGAGCTAAGAAATGAAGGAGGCCTGTAGGAGCTGGAAAGGGTAAGGAAGGAAATGTACTCTAACATTGGTAGGAATGTACCTTGATTTCAACCTAATGAAACTTATTTCTGACCTCTGACTGCCAGAACTCTAAGATAACAAATTTTTGTGTTGTTTTAAGGTGTTACATTTGTTATAATTTCTTACCACAGCAATAAGTAATTAATACAATGGGGAAATTGCTGAAGGTTTTCCAGCAGGAGGCCGTGGGGATCTGACTAGAAAGGTTACACAGGAGGCACACTGTGGAGAGTGGACCAGAGGAAGCAAAAGTGGAAGCAGAGACCAGAAATCCAGTAAGAGACTAGGGCGGGCTTTGCCATAGCACTTCTCAATGGAACAGAGTTTTCAGAAACCTAGTACCAAGCAGACCATCTATGGCAAAGGAAGAGGCCTCCATTCACCTCTTGGGGACATGCAGATTCAGGCAGGCCCCTGCGAGTGGCCCCCTGCCCCACACAGAACCATGAATGAGGTGGTGAGGGCTTGGGCAAACCATGGACCAGGTGGGACTGGCATCTGAAGAAAGTGAACAAGATACCATGCCCCTGGGGAGGCAGACTCTGTTGTATACAATCATCCCTTCTTCTCAAATTAATCTCTAAATTTTACAAAACTTACTGAAATTTTTTTCAGTACTTGAAAACATAACTCTAAAGCTCACCAGAAAGAGTAAATGTGTGAGACTAATCAAGACAAAAATTGAAAGAGGATTTTGGGTAAGAGGGAAAATGGAATCAAAATATAATAAAATTAAATAATTAAAAGTGTGGTGTTCACAGGGCAACAGATAAATGGATCAACAGGATGGAAGAGATTCAAGAAATAGAATCATATATGTAAGAATTTAATATTTGGTAAAGGTGGTATTTCCATTGTCCCGTGGTATTAGAACAATTAGTTATGCTTGGAAAACAAAGTTTAATAGCTATTTCACATCTTTTATAATAATTCATTGCAGATGAATGAAAGATTATAATAATAAATATTAATAGCCAAATAAGAAAATATCAATGAAGTTTGTATAAGCCTTTGTAAGAATGAGACCATGAAAGAAATGCTTGACAGATCTGGGGTACAGGAACACTTTAAATATCATCATAAAAAGATACCAACAAATCTGAAATGAAAAATTCTGAAAATAAAATTTGCAATATTTACTATAATGTAAAAAGAACTTTTTAACATGGAAAAGATGAGAAAGTCAATAGAAAGATGAGAAAGGAACTTAAGTAGGCAATTCACACAGGAAATTTAAATGGTCAATCAACTTAGGAGACCACACCTCACAAATAGTAAAAAAAAAAATAAAAGATTGTGAAATTTTTGTTTGTTTGTTTATCATAAAAGACTGGCAAAAACTAACAAGAGAATTCTCAGAGTTGCAAGAATGTGGAGAAATGGATAAGCCAGGGCCACATTATGACTGGTAAGGGCCGTACACATATTTGCCTTCCTGGGTCCTACCTCCATAATAAACTATGAAGGAGTATATTTTAACGGTTTCATTAGTATAAAAAATATAATCCAGGCTGGAATCACTGTATAGTATATATTCACTATTACTGTATTCATTTTTCTCCTGATTTTAAAATAAATTTTAAAAGTTTTCATAACCCCCAAATCTATTGTGGGCCCTCGGCAATGCATCAGCCCTAACATAATTTCACAGGAGTTGGCAGGTGTGCGTACATTTTTGGGTGAGTAATTTGGCAACATCAATCACAATTAAAAATGGGTGCCACTTTAGACATAACAGTTATATTTTTAGGAATTTCCCTCATAAAGATACCCACACAAACAGGCAACAATACATGTGTAAGGAAGTTCATTATATCAGTCATTGTAACTCCAAAAAATTTAAAACAGGCTAAATATCCAACATCAGAGGAACGCATTATCACTAACAGCAGAATTGAGGGATATGCTGAATTGTATGAATTTCTATAATGAAAACTTATTATTTATATTAAAAAGATAGTTACATTTCCTCAGGTAAATAAAATATTTCTCTTTTTGATAAAATCCAAACTCCTCTAGGAACAGTCTTCACATACGGCTGCGAAGGGTTAAAAGATGCTCAAACAACCAAGATGGTTTTGTTCCCCAGCCATCCCGCAAATCAGAAGGTGGAGAGGCAGCAAGATCCGAAGAGCTCTCGACACCAAAACCAAAGGGACAAGAGTCAAAGACAGCTGAGACTGCCTTATAAGACGACAGGGGTTGGATACCTAAATCGCAAAATGTGACTTTCACGCAGTCCTCAAAGAGCTATGTTGGTTCCTAAGCCAGCAGTCACTCGAAGGACAGGAAGGCACAGGCGCGGGTCCTGAGAAGCAAAGTTCTGAGTGACAGTTAGGGGAGTGACAGTTGGAGGATGGGGTGGGCTGGGACCCCCACTGCCTGGGAGATGGGCTCTGAGTCAGGTCTCTCTGCTGGGCCCTTAGTGGCTGGTCATGGCCAAGGCACTCGGTGCTGAGTCTCAGGGAGGCCTGTTCCGCCATCTCCAAACCGATTCCCTGTCAAGGAGGGTCCCCAGGCCTTCGCAGAGGCAACCAGAGGACAAGGTGTCCTCACCACATCATCACCTTTTCCCAAACAGGAGGAAGATGCTTAGGAAGCTCCACCAGGGATCACACATGGTTATTTCAAATAAGGAAGGCTCATTTGTGATCCAGCCGGTGCTGGATGGTGGATGATGATGTTGTAAGGTTGAAACGGCCCAAGGATGTTAAATAAAAGAACCCAGATGCCAAATAGATCATGTAACAGGCTTTAATGGCTAGGTGCCCCCGGGTGGGATTCCCGGACCTAACAGAGCTAGGTCGGGGAAGTCCGTGCTGAATAAAAAGGCAAGAGGCAACTTATAAAACTTTAGGCAAGATTTGGAGTGGTGGTCTCTCATAGGTCAGTTAGCCGGGGGGCAAGACTGGGTTGGTTGCCCGGTCTGCTCAAGGTTGTGCTGACGCAGCGGAATAGTTATTGCTGTTTCTGGACAGGAGGTTAGGAGGGGGAGGTTAGGAGAGGGTTGATCTCTACCAGGAACCGACACCTCAAGGACACTCCAGCAGTCGGGGAGGGAATGAGAATAGAGCACAATAGTCAGAGTCTGGCGGGAAAGGGAAGAGGGGGAGGAGAAGTCCAGCAATGGCCACTGCGTTCCGACCTTACAGATGTTAATAGGCAACTTGAGTGCCCACTGTGGTGCAGGGGGATGCCTGCTCAGGCTGCAGGCCAGGGAGCAGCCAGGGAGGCCCAATGCAGGCTGGTTGGTGAGAGAAGTCAGCTGATGAGGTGGGGGCAGTGAGGAGGGGAATGGGCGCAGGCACTGCCCTGAACCGAGGCTGTTCATTCAGCCGAGAAAAGGCTGACTGGTACGTTAATCCACACACATTAGACTGCTAATTGATGTCTACCCACTGAGTGCAGGCTTCCCTGGTGGCTCGGTGGTAAAGAACCCACCTGCCAATGCAGGAGACTAGGATTCAATCCCTGGGTCAGGAAGACCCCCTGGAGGAGGAAATGGGCAACCCACTCCAGTATTCTTGCCTGGGAAATCTCATGGACAGAGGAGCCTGGTGGGCTGCAGTTCAAGGGGTCACAAAGTGTCGGACGTGACTTAGTGACTAAACAACAACAAAGAATGCAAGATGTGGGGAAGTAGAAGAAACACGAAAAGGAAAATGGCAAACTTCCTTTCCTCAACATGCTCCTGGTGGCGGAGGAGACAAGGGTACGAAGACAGCAAGGAACAGCTACTTAGTTTGGCAGGGGCAGGGGAGGGCTGTGACTCCTGGCATGAGGTTTCCTGAAGGGAGTGATGCCTGAGCTGACCCTGAGAAGATGGATAGGGTCCTTATGACGCTTGAGAAGAAACATATTCCAGGTAAGGAGAACACCCTGAACTGAGGCATTGGTGTGGGAACCACGGGGCCACACACACAAAACAGAAAGAAAGTTCCAGGTTATTGCACAGAAAGTGTGACTGCAGAGGGAGACAGGGCTGCCAGGACACCTCTCCTGAGGTCAGCAGACATACCTGCCCTGGCCCTCTCTCTCTTCTGGCAGTTCCATAGGTCCCACCCTGTCCAATCCACACACTTTCTTTCTCTAGTTTGTCAATGTTAATAGGCAACTTGAGTTAATTACACTTTTTCCAAGACTGGAGTTGGAGGAGAGGGGTATACATTTGACCAGCCTGGTCAAAAGAATGCCTCCTCCTGTCTTATTAGCCTCAGGATCGGCACTAAATCAAGCAGTGACCAGGTTGAAGAGTTGTTACCACCTCACTTGTGCTAACTCACCGAATCCTCCCATTAACCAGTAGTGGCTCCAGCTCTTGCTGAGGCGCCCATGAGGGAGAAGGACTGGGTCAGAGCCTTCATCGACAGTGTCTCCCTGAATCCTTCTCTCCCGCCCATTTCTCTCACCTCCCAACTTGACCCCACCCCCCTCACCCCTCCCCATCACATAGTCCTATTTATCCTTGCAGCACACTGGTCTATTCTGTTAACACTCCAGTACATCTGCATAGGAGCTTTGGGACACTATAGCTTTGCTGCTTGGAAGACAAGCCCTATGTTTGACTGAGAACTATGTGCCAGGCGTGATAACTGATCAAATCTTGCTGCAGCCCTGGGGTGGGTGATACCTTCCCCAATTTACAGACAAGGGACCGAGATGCTGAGAGGAGGTCTGCTTGCCAGTCTAGATTCTGTCTGCTGTGACCCACCTCCTCCAGCTGGCAGGGGATTTTTAGGACCAAGAAACCACCAATTAACTTCTTTTCCTTTTGAAAAAAATAAAAGTAACACACAAAGTGGTAAGGAATATTTCAAATGACAAAGAGGTGCAAACAAAGGGCCACATATTGTATGATTCCATTTACACAAAATGTCCAGAACAGGCAAATTCATAGAGAAGGAAAGTAGATTAGTCGTTGGGGGAGATTTGACTTAACCCTTTGATTACTTAACGGTTATTTAACGGATGGTTTCTATCTGGAGTGATGAAAATGTTCGAAAATTAGATAGTGGTGATAGTTGTACAAATCTGTGAATATATTAAAAACCACTGAATTGTGTACTTTAAAATAAAAGGGTGAGCTGTTTTGTATAGCTAAATAAAGCTGTTATAAAAGAAAAAAAAAGGGTGCAAAAAGAAAAGTGTAAGCCTGTCTTACCACCTCTGTGCATCAATTAGCAACTTTTTGCCTGAATAACTAAAAAAGGTACACACTATGTCCACAGATACTTAATTTACATACAGTAATCATGTTCTATATACTGTTCTATAAATTGCTTTTTCCCCTCTGAAAATTTATATCTGAAATCTTTTCATATCAGTAAATATTAATAGAAGAGCTTTGGTTTCCCATCTCACTGAGAATAAAATTCAGAGTCCTTTCTTTGGCTGACATGATCTTGCTGCCAAAGCCTGACAAAGATATTACAAGAAAGGAAAATTATAAGCCTATCTCACTCATGAACATAGATACAAAAATCTCAAAATATTAGTAAAGCAATCCAGCAATATGTGAAAAGAACAGTACACAATAACCAAGCTGGCTTCATTCCATTAGTGGCAATATTAATTTAACATTCAGAAACCTGAATTCACATCAATAACAAAGAAGAAAAAGCAGGACTTACCTGGTGGTACAGTGGATAAAAATCTGCCTGCCACTACCGATGACACAAGTTCAACACCTGGCCTGGGAAGATCCCACAGGCAACTAAGCCCATGTACCACAACTACGGAGCCCAAGCGCTAGAGCCCACGAGCCACCACTGTTGAGTCCACATGCTGTAACTAAGGAAGCCTGAGCACTCTAGAGCCTGTACTCTGTGACAAGAGAAGTCACTGGGCAATGAGGAGCCCAAGCACCACAGCTGGAGAGTAGCCGCCACTCTCCACAACTAGAGAAAGTCCACGTGCAGCAGCAAAGACCCAACAAAGAAAAAAATAAGTAATTTTTTAAAAAGAAAAGGCATTATGATCATCTCATACAGAAAACTGTTGGATAAAATTCTACACATTCTACACATTTCATTCATGATGAAAATAGGGATAGATGGGACCTTCCTTACCCTGACAAAGGGACTCCACAAAATCTACAGTGTTAGAAATCAGTATAGTGGTGATCTTTGGATAAAGAGCAGTTGATGGGCTAATGTTCTATTTCTTGATTTGGTTGGCCCAGTGCAGTGACTTTGTGATAAACTGTATTTAGATGCATTGGATACTTTACAGTATGTGTATTATACTTAACTTTCAGTTCAGTTCAGTTCAGTTCAGTTGCTCAGTCATGTCTGACTCTTTGCGACCCCATGAATCAAAGCACGCCAGGCCTCCCTGTCCATCACCAACTCCCGGAGTTCACTCAAACTCATGTCCATCGAGTCGGCGATGCCATCCAGCCATCTCATTCTCTGTCGTCCCCGTCTCCTCCCACCCCCAATTCTTCCTAGCATCAGACTCTTTTCCAGTGAGTCAACTCGACGCATGAGGTGGCCAAAGTATTGGAGTTTAAGCTTCAGCATCAGTCCTTCCAATGAACAACCAGGATTGATCTCCTTTAGAATGGACTGGTTGGATCTCCTTGCAGTCCAAGGGACTCTCAAGAGTCTTCTGCAGCACCACAGTTCAAAAGCATCAATTCTTCGGCGATCAGCTTTCTTCACAGTCCAACTCTCACATCCATACATGACCACTGGAAAAACCATAGCCTTGACTAGATAGACCTTAGTTGGCAAAGTAATGTCTCTGCTTTTTAATATACTATCTAGGTTGGTCATAACTTTCCTTCCAAGGAGCAAGCGTCTTTTAATTTCATGGCTGCAATCAGCATCTGCAGTGATTTTGGAGCCCAAAAAAACAAAGTCTGACACTGTTTCCACTGTTTCCTCATCTATTTCCCAAGAAGTCATGGGACCAGATGCCATGATCTTTGTTTTCTGAATGTTGAGCTTCAAGCCAACCTTTTCACTCTCCTCTTTCACTTTCATCAAGAGGCCTTTGAGTTCCTCTTCACTTTCGGCCATAAGGGTGGTGTCATCTGCATATCTGAGGTTATTGATATTTCTCCCAGCAATCTTGAGTCCAGCTTGTGCTTCTTCCAGCCCAGCGTTCCTCATGATGTACTCAGTATATAAGTTAAATAAGCAGGGTGACAATATACAACCTTGACGTACTCCTTATCCTATTTGGAACCAGTCTGTTGTTCCATGTCCAGTTCTAACTGTTGCTTCCTGACCTGCATACAGGTTTCTCAAGAGGCAGGTCAGGTGGTCTTGGATTCCTGTCCTTCTCATTATAGGGGACTGGAATGCAAAAGTAGGAAGTCAAGAAACACCTGGAGTAACTGGCAAATTTGGCCTTGGAGCACGAAATGAAACAGGGCAAAGGCTAATAGAGTTTTGTCAAGAGAACGCACTGGTCATAGCAAACACCCTCTTCCAACAACACAAGAGAAGACTCTACACATGGACATCACCAGATGGTCAACACCGAAATCAGATTGATTATATTCTTTGCAGCCAAAGATGGAGAAGCTCTATACAGTCAGCAAAAACAAGACCAGGAGCTGACTGTGGCTCAGATCATGAACTCCTTATTGCCAAATTCAGACTTAAATTGAAGAAAGTAGGGAAAACCACTAGACCTTTCAGATATGACTTAAATCAAATCCCTTATGATTATACAGTGGAAGTAAGAAATAGATTTAAGGGTCTAGATGTGATAGAGTGCCTGATGAACTCTGGACAGAGGTTCGTGATATTGTACAGGAGACAGGGACCAAGACCATCCCCATAAAAAAGAAATGCAAAAAAGCAAAATCGCTGTCTGAGGAGGCCTTACAAATAGCTGTGAAAAGAAGAGAAGCGAAAAGCAAAGGAGGAAAGGAAAGATATAAGCATCTGAATGCAGAGTTCCAAAGAATACCAAGGAGAGATAAGAAAGCCTTCTTCAGCGATAAATGCAAAGAAATAGAGGAAAACAACAGAATAGGAAAAACAAGAGATCTTTTCAAGAAAATTAGAGACATCAAGGGAACATTTCATGCAAAGATGGGCTCGATAAAGGACAGAAATGGTGTGGACCTAACAGAAGCACAAGATATTAAGAAGAGGTGGCAAGAATACACAGAAGAACTGTACAAAAAAGATCTTCACGACGAAGATAATCATGATGGCGTGATCACTCACCTGGAGCCAGACATCTTGGAATGTGAAGTCAAGTGGGCTTTAGAGAGCATCAGTACGAACAAAGCTAGTGGAGGTGATGGAATTCCAATTGAGCTATTTCAAATCCTGAGAAATGATGCTGTGAAGGTGCTGCACTCAGTATGCCAGCAAATTTGGAAAACTCAGCAGTGGCCACAGGACTGGAAAAGGTCAGTCTTCATTCCAATCCCAAAGAAAGGTAATGCCAAAGAATGCTCAAACTACGGCACAATTGCACTCATCTCACATGCTAGTAAAGTCATGCTCAAAATTCTCCAAGCCAGGCTTCAGCAGTATGTGAACCGTGAACTTCCAGATGTTCAAGCAGGTTTTAGAAAAGGCAGAGGCACCAGAGGTCAAATTGCCAACATCCACTGGATCATGGAGAAAGCAAGAGAGTTCCAGAAAAACACCTATTTCTGCTTCATTGACTATACTTAACTTTAAAAGTAAAAAAAAGGAACTTTTTTTTTTAAAAACCAAGGGAAAAATGTGGCTCTTTCTGATGATCTCAGAAGGGTAGAGGGTGTAACCAGGAGCTATGGGAGCTGACAAGGACAGGAGATGGAGATGTTGGAATGAGGAGGAATGGAGAAAAGAGGACATTGAATGGTTATACATGTGGATGTGGGCCCCAACCAGGATGGTGGCTCTGGTGCAGAGGAAGCTGGTGAGCCAGGGGCCAAAGTTTTCTGTAAGTGAGAGGCAGTAATCTCAAAGGAGGAAGGAGGTGTGAAGACAGGTGTACTAGCAGGAGAGATATATTAGGAAGCATAGAATTTAATACCTAGATGCCTCTCACAGAGTGCATCCTTCTACAGTGAGACCACACTGTGTACCTATTCTCCTCAGCCACTTTCACAATTGCTCTTATACCCCATAACAGTCTGAAAAGTAGTTAATTTTTTGTGGTACTATTGGGAAACCCAAGACTCAGAGCCAGGATGACCAGAGCCACAACTTGGGATGCAGGGCTGTGTGGCAGAGCCCTGTCCAGATGTGCTTCGAAGACCAGTATCCACTGGGGCATCCAGGCCAAATCACAGCCCCTCTGTTGATCATCAGTTCAGTTCAGTCGCTCAGTCATGTCCGACTCTTTGCGACCCCATGAATCACAGCACGCCAGGACTCCCTGTCCATCACCAACTCCCGGAGTTCACGCAAACTCATGTCCATCGAGTCAGTGATGCCATCCAGCCATCTCATTATCTGTCGTCCCTGTCTCCTCCCACCCCCAATCCCTCCCAGCATAAGCGTCTTTTCCAATGAGTCAACTCGTCACATGAGGTGGCCAAAGGATTGGAGTTTCAGCTTTAGCATCAGTCCCTCCAATGAACACCCAGGACTGATCTCCTTTAGAATGGACTGGTTGGATCTCCTTGCAGTCCAAGGGACTCTCAAGAGTCTTCTCCAGCACCACAGTTCAAAAGCATCAATTCTTCGGCGATCAGCTTTCTTCACTGTCCAACTCTCACATCCATACATGACCACTGGAAAAACCATAGCCTTGACTAGACGGGCCTTTGTTGGCAAAGTAATGTCTCTGCTTTTTAATATGCTCTCTAGGTTGGTCATCTTTTTTTTTTTTTTTGGGTGTTAGTTCTAAAAGGTCTTGTAGGTCTTCATAGAACCATTAAACTTCGGCTTCTTCAGCGTTACTGGTTGGGGCATAGGCCTGGATTACTGTAATACTGAATGGTTTTCCTTGGAAACGAACAGAAATCATTCTGTCGTTTTTAAGATTGCATCCAAGTACTGCATTTCGGACTCTTTTGTTGACCATGATGGCTACTCCTTTTCTTCTAAGGGATTCCTGCCCACAGTAGTAGATATAATGGTCATCTGAGTTAAATTCACCCATTCCAGTCCATTTTAATTCACTGATTCCTAGAATGTCTATGTTCACTCTTGCCATCTCCTGTTTGACCACTTCCAATTTGCCTTGATTCATGGACCTAACATTCCAGGTTCCTATGCAATATTGCTCTTTACAGCACCAGACCTTGCTTCTATCACCGGTCACATCCACAACTGGGTATTGGTTTTGCTTTTGCTCCATCCCTTCATTCCTTCTAGAGTTATTTCTCCACTGATCTTCAGTAGCATACTGGGCACCTACCGACCTGGGGAAATACTCATTCAGTATCCTATCATTTTGCCCTTTGATACTGTTCATGGGGTTCTCAAGGCAAGTATACTGAAGTGGTTTGCCATTCCCTTCTCCAGTGGACCACAATTGGCTGTGGTCCATGTGATCAGATCGACTAGTTTCCTGTGACTATGATTTCAGTGTGTCTGCCCTCTGATGCCCCCTCGCAATACCTACCATCTTATTTGGGTTTCTCTTACCTTGGGCGTGGGATATCTCTTCACAGCTGCTTCAAGAAAGCGCAGCTGCTGCACCTTACCTTGGATGAGGGGTATCTCCTCAAGGCCGCCCCTCCTGACCTTGAACGTGAAGGAGCTCCTCTCGGCCCTCCTGCACCTGCGCAGCCACCGCCTATTGGATGTGGGGTAGCTCCTCTCGGCCATGTCTCTTTGCGTGGTCGGTTGCGCTGGGGCCGGTGTCTGTCGCGTCTGCGCCACCGGGCCCGGCGTCTCTTGACTAACACCCAAAAAAGATGTCCTTTTCATTATAGGGAACTGGAATGCAAAAGTAGGAAGTCAAGAAACACCTGGAGTAACAGGCAAATTTGGCCTTGGAGCACAGAATGAAGCAGGGCAAAGGCTAATAGAGTTTTGTCAAGAGAATGCACTGGTCATAGCAAACACCCTCTTCCAACAACACAAGAGAAGACTCTACACATGGACATCACCAGATGGTCAACACCGAAATCAGATTGATTATATTCTTTGCAGCCAAAGATGGAGAAGCTCTATACAGTCAGCAAAAACAAGACCAGGAGCTGACTGTGGCTTAGATCATGAACTCCTTATTGCCAAATTCAGACTTAAATTGAAGAAAGTAGGGAAAACCACTAGACCATTCAGATATGACCTAAATCAAATCCCTTATGATTATACAGTGGAAGTAAGAAATAGATTTAAGGGACTAGATCTGATAGATAGAGTGCCTGATGAACTCTGGACGGAGGTTCTTGACATTGTACAGGAGACAGGGACCAAGACCATCCCCATGGAAAAGAAATGCAAAAAAGCAAAATCGCTGTCTGAGGAGGCCTTACAAATAGCTGTGAAAAGAAGAGAAGCGAAAAGCAAAGGAGGAAAGGAAAGATATAAGCATCTGAATGCAGAGTTCCAAAGAATACCAAGGAGAGATAAGAAAGCCTTCCTCAGTGATCAATGCAAAGAAATAGAGGAAAGCAACAGAATAGGAAAAACAAGAGATCTCTTCAAGAAAATTAGAGATATCAAGGGAACATTTCATGCAAAGATGGGCTCAATAAAGGACAGAAATGGTATGGACCTAACAGAAGCAGAAGATATTAAGAAGAGGTGGCAAGAATACACAGAACAACTGTACAAAAAAGATCTTCACGACCAAGATAGTCACGATAATGTGATCAGTGACCTAGAGCCAGACATCTTGGAATGTGAAGTCAAGTGGGCCTTAGAAAGCATCACTACGAACATAGCTAGTGGAGGTGATGGAATTCCAATTGAGCTATTTCAAACCTTGAAAGATGATGCTGTGAAAGTGCTGCACTCAATATGCCGGCAAATTTGGAAAACTCAGCAGTGGCCACAGGACTGGAAAAGGTCAGTCTTCATTCCAATCCCAAAGAAAGGCAATGCCAAAGAATGCTCAAACTATTGCACAATTGCACTCATCTCATAAGCTAGTAAAGTCATGCTCAAAATTCTCCAAGCCAGGCTTCAGCAATATGTGAACCGTGAACTCCCAGATGTTCAAGCAGGTTTTAGAAAAGGCAGAGGCACCAGAGATCAAATTGCCATCATCTGTTGGATCATGGAGAAAGCAAGCGAGTTCCAGAAAAACATCTATTTCTGCTTCATTGACTATGCCAAAGCCTTTGATTGTGTGGATCACAATCAACTGTGGAACATTCTGAAAGAGATGGGAATCCCAGACCACCTGACCTGCCTCTTGAGAAACCTGTATGCAGGTCAGGAAGCAACAGTCAGAACTGGACATGGAACAACAGACTGGTTCCAAATAGGAAAAGGAGTACGTCAAGGTTGTATATTGTCACCTTGCTTATTTAACTTATATGCAGAGTACATCATGAGGAACGCTGGACTGGAGGAAGCACAGGCTGGAAGCAAGATTGCTGGGAGAAATATCAATAACCTCAGATATGCAGATGACACCACCCTTATGGCAGAAAGTTAAGAGGAACTCAAAAGCTTCTTGATGAAAGTGAAAGAGGAGAGTGAAAAGGTTGGCTTGAAGCTCATCATTCAGAAAACAAAGATCATGGCATCTGGTCCCATCACTTCATGGGAAATAGATGGGGAAACAGTGTCAGACTTTATTTTTGGGGGCTCCAAAATCACTGCAGATGCTGATTGCAGTCATGAAATTAAAAGACACTTACTCCTTGGAAGGAAAGTTATGACCAACCTTGATAGTATATTGAAAAGCAGAGACATCACTTTGCCAACAAAGGTCTGTCTAGTCAAGGCTATGGTTTTTCCAGTGTGGTCATGTATGGATGTGAGAGTTGGACTGTGAAGAAAGCTGATCGCTGAAGAATTGATGCTTTTGAACTGTGGTGCTGGAGAAGACTCTTGAGAGTCCCTTGGACTGCAAGGAGATCCAACCAGTCCATTCTAAAGGAGATCAATCCTAGGTGTTTATTGGAAGAACTGATGCTAAAGCTGAAACTGCAATACTTTGGCCACCTCATGCGACGAGTTGACTCACTGGAAAAGATTCTGATGCTAGGAAAGGTTGGGGATGGGAGGAGAAGGGGATGACAGAGAATGAGATGGCTGGATGACATCACTGACTCGATGGACATGAGTTTGAGTGTACTCCGAGAGTTGGTGATGGACAGGGAGGCCTCGCTTGCTGTGATTCATGGGGTCGCAGAGAGTCGGACACAACTGAGCGACTGAAGTGAACTGAACTGAACTAGGTTGGTCATAACTTTCCTTCCAAGGAGTAAGTGTCTTTTAATTTCATGGCTGCAATCAGCATCCACAGTGATTTTGGAGCCCAAAAAAATAATTCTGACAGTTAAGAGTAAAATAGGGTATCTTAAACCACTATTGGCGGAAGGCCTAAATGCAGTTTCACAGCTTGATAAGGCAGTCAATACAGCTTTCTTCTTCTCCCCACACCGTTCCACCAACATATTCATCAAGACATGCAAGAGAACTTCAAGCCCAGGAAATCCAGGATCACGAAGACAGGCAGGCAACCACCCGTCCACCGAGAAAGGCTGGGTTAAGACTTGTTTCCCTGGTCAGGCTGGTACTGACCAGCAGCATTAATTGAGAAGGCTGGATTCTCATGATGCCCTTGTCCTAGGTCAGCTGTTTCCAAGTTCGGTCCAGAGAGGTCCCAAGTCCCTTTCTGGAAGTTCTCGGGGCCAAACCTGCCTGCCAACAATGCCAATCCAGCACTATCTCCCTGGCCTAATGCTCAGACACTATGGAACTTAAGATGACACTGCCACTTAAGGGCCAATGAATGTATGCGTGGTCTACAGGGCTTTAAAATATGTTTCAACTCCTAATACTGAAATACTCCCTTATAAGCAAACGTATTTGGGGGTGTAAATTATAATTTTAAAGAGTGTAACGGGGTCCTAAATAGGAGTGCCGGACTTGGAAAATTGACAATACTGGCTGGCCAGTTAAATTTGAATTCAGATAAACAACGAACATTGCATGGGATACATTGGCGTTAGTAAGTTATCAGTTGGTCATCTGGAATTTAGATTCACTTAGGCGTCCTGTATTTTATAAGCCAATCGTAGGCCTAAAAGGCCGAAAAGCTCGTGAACCTCCCCGCTGTCCCAGTAATTCCGGGCAAGCCACTTCCGGTCAGGCGGGCGGCCAGCGGGCGGCCCCGCCCATTACCGGAAGCCCCCTAAGGCCGCGGCTAGGCAGTCCTCCCAGGCCCCGCCCCGCCCCGCCCGTCACCGGAAGCCTCCTAAGGCCGAGGCAGGTCTGTCTTCCCAGGCCCCGCCCCGCCCCGCCCCGCCCATCACCGGAAGCCCCCTAAGGCCGCAGCTAGGCTGTTCTCCCCGGCCCCGCCCCGCCCCGCCCCGCCCATCACCGGAAGCCCCCTAAGGCCGCGGCTAGGCTGTCCTCCCCGGCCCCGCCCCGCCTCGCCTCGCCTCCTGGCGCCTCCGGCTGCCGGAGCCTGGAGCTGACTGCGGAGCGGGCGGAACCGGCTTCCTGCCTCCAGGGGGCGGCGGCCGCGGCCCAGTCCAGGCTTGGACAGCTCGGCGCCGCGCCCGCGCCGCTCTTCTGTCTGTGGGAGTGGCGGGCCGGCCCGCGGGCCGCCCAGGCCGGCGGTCGCCATTCCCGTGTCGCTGCGCCCGCGGGGGCCGCCCGAGCCGGCCACCATGCCGCTGGGCCTCAAGCCCACCTGCAGCGTCTGCAAGACCACGTCGTCCTCCATGTGGAAGAAGGGCCCGCAGGGGGAGATCCTCTGCCACCACTGCACTGGCCGGGGCGGCGGCGGCGGCGGCGGCGGGGGCTCCTGCCCGGGGGCGGCCGGCGGCACGGGGGGCGGCGGTGGCGGCGGCGGCGGCGGCTTCGGCGCCGCGACCTTCGCCAGCACCTCGGCCGCCCCTCCGCAGAGCAACGGGGGCGGGGGCGGCAAGCAGGTGAGCCCCTGCGGCCGCTCCCGCGGGCCGGGCCGCCCCTTCGTTCCGCGGCGAGGAGGGCGCCGCTGGCGTGGCCCCTTCTCGGCACCTTTTCTTATGAGATGGTTCAAGTCTAGAGACGCAGGAAGAGGAAAAACCCCTCAGAAATCCGTCCCCTGTGATACTTTGGGTAGCAACCGGACATCTCAGGGTACTTAACGTTTACACAGAGGTGTCTACAGGGTCATGGCTACTGGACCTCTTTCCCAGTTAATAAAGGTTACTTTGTCATAATGTCATGTTATCAAGATTATCAGGTCATTTTCAATAGTTACATAAGTGTTCCATTGCAGGAGGTGGCATACCACACCCATTCTCTGGCTTAGGAGAGTTGAGTTTTTAAGGACTTTTGTGTTATAAACGCAACCGATGAATGGTGCTTACCTCGGCATAGGCTGACTGACTCCTCTTGCTGCCCGTTGCCCTTTTACAAGTAGTTCACACCTTTTTTGGAGTCTCTGATGTTTGCCTGTGGCTCCCCTGCTTTAAATTAAGCCAGTTCGTTTGATTATTACCCAGCATGGAAAGAAAAGTTGCACTCTTAATTTATTTTTAAATATTCGTTTAAAGTGCATACTCTGGGATCCTTGTAGGATGGTTGTATCAGGACAGCAACCTTTCTGCACTTTTTATTTCTCTTTTTTTTGTTCTTTGTTTGTGTAACAGAGTAAGCAGGAAATTCACAGGAGGTCCGCTCGGCTCAGAAACACTAAATACAAATCTGCTCCAGCTGCTGAAAAGAAAGTTTCCACTAAAGGGAAAGGGAGAAGACATATTTTTAAATTAAAAAATGTAAGATGATTGTGGACAGTGTCTTGTACTGTAATTGTGGCATTGTGTGTAGTGTGACCAACCACCGCCTTCATCTCTCACCATTGAACTTGGACTCTGCTCTTGGCGGCTCTTCTGTACCCTTCTGGGGACTGATCCCGGCTTTCAGAAAGGGAAGGAGCTCTTTTAGGAGGCTTACGTTTTATAAAGTTAACGATATCCTCTTTTCCTTGTTTTAGTTCCCCCCCCACCCCGGGGGAACATAAAACATGATTCTAAAAGAAACCTAAATCTTGAGCACATTTTATTGGGTTCTGTATGCAAAGGATGAGATGGAGTTACAGTTCTTGGTGTGGGCATGGCATTTTTTTCTTTTCCATAAAGCTTTAAGTAAATAATAAAACTGAAATTCAGTTCTGTATTTGCTTGTTATATGGCCCCAGAAAAATATTTCTTACTGATTTATAATGATCATTGATGAATATGAATCAAAAGTTTTACTAAATCGTCTTTATATCTTCTTTTAAAAGAAAATAGATCAAAAAAAAGAAAATAGATCGTTGAAAAACTTGTGCTGGGGTAACTGAAAGCTTATTTTTGGTTTTGTAAATACAAGGGACGGTAGTCCAACACAATGGGCAAAGCATTAGATACTGTTTTTTGGGTTTTTTTTAAACCTCAGTATGGTACTCTTTGCTTTCAGAACATTAATGCTTCACTCACCAGTAAAGGCATTTTCTGAAGTTGGGTATATTCATTTAAAAATCTCAGAGAGACCTTGCATTATATTCTTGTGCAGATTGTGGATTCTTTTTCTTGAGAGTAGTTGCTTCTAATTTATTTAGAATTTTAATAAATTAGTTTTCTAAAATGTGATTATTGACTAGACAAAATATGTGAATACTTGATTATAGTTGTACACACTTAAACACCCTTTTCCTCTTATGTATGGTGGAATATGTTTTCTGAAAGTATTTTAATATCAATTTCTCTGGCAACTGCTTTCTTCTAGGATGATACCAAGACGTATTTGGGAAGGCCTGGTTACTGTGTTGTGGCATAAAAGTGTGTATTACAGCTTAAGAAGGAATTTTGATGATGATTGAGTGGTGGCAAATTACTAGCAACTCCCAAGAAAGCTTCCTTTGGCCTTGGTTCAGACTTGTTAGAAAACTAGTTCTAATGATATTATCATAGCTATAGTTAAGTTGAGATGGAAAATGTCTTTGAGGAGACTTGTTATTTCCACCTCTGTCATGCTCAGGCCATTAAAGCCACAGATATCTTTTTTAACTAGATTGTTATGTGCAATAAAGCTCTGAGAAGAGTTCTGTTAGGTCTCAGCCACATAATCAGGAGCTTGTCCTTTGATTCTCAGCAATTTTTAAGCTATAGGTAACGGAAATAACAGCAGAAATATTCAGACCATGCTTTGCCGCAATGTTCAGAAGAGGTGTTTTTTTTTGTAACACTGCAGTTCTTGTCACCAAACAACTTTAGTATTTCTCAGATTACAGAACTCATATGTGGCTGGAAAAATGCCTATACACACCACACACACACACACAATGAATGTGGTAATATTTTTACTTCTGTTTTTTCATAGCCCATCAAAGCTCCTGAGTCTGTTTCTACCATAATCACTGCAGAATCAATCTTCTACAAGGTGAGGATCGTAGTTATTGAAGGATGATTTGAATGTATTGTGTTTTTGTTGTTATTTAGACACTTATCCAACTCTTCTGTGACCCCATGGACTGTAACCTGCCATGCTCCTCTGCCCATGAGATTTCCGAGGCAAGAGTACTAGAGTGGTTTGCCATTTGCTCCTCTAGTGGGTCTTCCCAACCTGGGACTGAACCTCCATCTCCGGCATTGTGGGTGGATTCTTTACCCCTGAGCCACCTGAAGGCGTAATGTGGTACTAAAATACTGGGTTAGTCTAAAGGTCTTGGCTACTCTGTATAAGGTGTGATTGTGTTTTTTGTTCCTTTCTAAGTTCTTTATCCCCATGCATGGCTATCATATAACATCCAGAGCTGAGTTGGGAGAGGAAGTTACCTATCGAAATATTATATGAGGATCTTAAGTATTTTTTAATGTAGATTATGGGAATTGTTTTTTAAATACAAATGTGTGGTGTGGAGCCAGGGCAATGAGCCATCCTAGTCAACCTTACAGCACTAACGGCTCAGAAGGTAGAGGAGAGATTTGGACAAATAGAGGATGGAGACTAATCAGAGATGGGAGTAGGCACAGAGGTTCAAAAATGCCTTTAAGAAGTGAACGGAGAAAGGCAGTAGTGGGGATTGGCTGCTCCTGGAAGTCCATGGTGAGGGGAGAGAGGTGAGGTTGTTTTGATAAAAGCACTGTTTTGATTTCAAGACTGTACAGAGGTAGACTCCTAAGCTGGTATGGGAGCCTCAGCTGCAGTGCTGCCTTATGTAGCTTTTAGCAAGTCACTTAACTTTGTCCAGTACAGTGGTTCTGGCAGAAAAATTGGGATTGTACTATTGTGATGTAAAATTATTTTTATAAATGTTTTCTCCAAGTGCAAGTCATCATGTGTATGTGAAATTTTTTTCGTTCAAAAACGAAACAACTTTAGGGACTTCCCTGGTGGTTCATTGATTGAGAATCTGCCTTCCAGTGCCAGGGACTCAGATTTGATCCCTAATCAGGGAAATAAGATCCCGTATGCCTAGGGGCAGCTAAGCCAGTGAGCCACAATTAGAGAGCCCATGTGCTGCAAGTACTGAGCCCACACACCCCAACAAGAAGCCCTTTGGCTGCAACAAGAGAGCCTGTGCACTGCAGCTAGAGAAAGCCCACAGGACCCAGTGAAGAGTGCACAGCAGCAAGAACCCAGCACAGCCAAAGACAGAAAAAAGAAACAGCTTTTGGCATCAATCACAACCATATAAATGTTGGCACATTAGACCATCTCAGAGACCTTCTGTTGACTACTTGGAAAATTATTGTTTTCATATTAAGGAAGTTTGAGTTCGCACCTGTAGTAGTGTTCTGTTATTTTAAATATGTGCTTATCTTCTGTTTCTCCCAGGGAGTCTATTACCAAATTGGAGATGTTGTTTCTGTAATTGATGAACAAGATGGAAAGCCCTACTACGCTCAGATCAGAGGTTTCATCCAGGACCAGTACTGTGAGAAGAGTGCAGCGCTGACGTGGCTCATCCCCACTCTCGCTAGCCCCAGGGGCCAGTTCGACCCTGCGTCCTACATCGTGGGTGAGTTAGACAGGGATGGACAGGTTCTTGAACCAGTTTATTTTCCATTATTATGTATTCATCTGCTCGGGCCGCCATGACCAAATGCAATAAACTAAGTGGGCTGAACACCAGAATTTTCCCGTCTCGCAGTTCTGGAGGCTGCAAGTCCAGTACCAAGGAGTTGTCAGGGCGGGTTTCTGCTGAGAGCTCTCTTCCTGGCTGGTGCACAGCCCCTCTTTGGTCATGTCCTCACGTGAGCTTTCCTCTGTGTGTGTGCACTCCTAGCATCTCTTCCTCTTCTTATAAGGTCACCAGTTCTGTTGGGTGAGAGCTGCATCCTTACAACTTCATTTAACCTAATTCTCTAAAGGCCCTCTCTCCAAATGTTATCACATTAGGGATTAGGACTTCAGCATATGGGTTTGGGGGCATACAATCAGTCCATAACAAAGAAGCATAAATACAAAAAAGATAATTTTACAGAAAATATGAAATTTTATAAAGCTAGGTTTTGAGGCTGTTAATTATTTTGAGTTACAGGGCAGCATGCGCCTACTAAAAACCTGTGTGGATAAGATTTTTCTGGGTAACCCAGGGTTAAACTCTAATATATTACTCAAGAACTAGATTATTTAGGTAACATACAAAAAGTTACTTAAAAGTAATTTCTAAAGGAACTGTCATGTTTTTGTCTCAACATCTTACAAATTCTTAACATATGTTCCTCTGCATATCACACACGTCATCCTGGACCTTTTGTAACCTGTTACGTTGTTGGTGGTAGTTAAAATGTCAGCCACTGTACTCAAGGCTGACCAAAGAATTGATTCTTGATATAGACTCACAAGAAGAAGTTGTTGATAAACAGAATTTTGAAAGTGTTTAGAGTTTTAAAATTACCCCCAAACTTTTCAACCTTTCTGCAGTGAGCATACATTACTTTTTCATTCTAAGAAAAAACACAAAAGGTATTTTTCCCAGAGAACAGAAGGACAAATAAAGTATCACTACTATTCTCCCCTGCATGTCAAGTTTTGACACATGGCCAAGCAGTTTTAGTCTTCTGCTTGTAAGTACATGGAAGAGTGAACTTTTATTTACCTGTCCCATCAGATTGGATTGTCAGCAGAGGCAGTAATGTGCCTGAACCACCTCTCCAGCTTCTCTCTCACCTCCTCTTCCTAATGTTCTGAAGGAGACCACATATCATAAAGTTTCAGAGCTGAGACTCTAGAACTGGACTGTCTGGGTTCAAAGTAAGTTCATAGCCACTTACTAGCTGTGTGATCTCAAGCAGTTTCCTTCATCTCTCTTGCCTCTTCCCTCATGTAAAATGGGAATAATCATAGTACCTAACTCAGGGTTGCTGTGAGGATTCAAAGCATTGATATATCTGTCAAGTATTTAGATCAGTATAGACATATAGTAGACATTATATAACGCTAAATATCACTTAGAATCCTTTCTATATTGAGTTACATTTTGGGGAGAATGCTATCTTCCTTAAGCAGTTAAAGCAGAAAAAAAATGATAGGAAGTAACTTCAAAATAATATATATTTCAAGGACTAATGTCAAGTTAGCACCAGACCAGTTTTCTCATAGTGTTTAGGAATTTTTTTAATTTTTATGAAAATGATATATATCTTCAAAAATGTAAATGGTGGCTCCCTTCCAGGACCAGAGGAGGATCTTCCAAGGAAGATGGAATACTTGGAATTTGTCTGTCATGCACCTTCTGAATATTTCAAGTCACGTTCATCACCATTTCCCACAGTTCCCACCAGACCAGAGAAGGGCTATATATGGACTCATGTTGGACCTACTCCTGCAATAACTATTAAGGAAACAGTTGCCAACCATTTATAGTTTAAAAAGTAAACCTGGATTTCCAATTCCCTTGTATTTGACTGTAAGACATGCCACATGTTTCTTTAATGAAATTCTTGGATGGAAAAATGACTAAAGTAGTCACCAGCTTGTTTATTACTAGTCACTTAGAAAATTAAGAGATAGAAAAGAATTAAATATATTTTGAAATGAAGTATTACATACACATTAAGTGTGTATATCCTCCCAGGCAAATACTGTCATTTCCAGGAAGACTATTAGGAACAGGTAGTGTCTGTTTTTCTCCTTATTTCTAGAAACTCATAAAATGGATTGTATTTTTCTATAAGAATAAAATATTAAGATATAAATTTCTAAGCAAGGGCTAAGTCAAGTAAAATATAGCTGTGATCAACAATATCTCTCACAGTAGCTCTTAAAAAAGATTTATTATCTAGAAAATATATTAACAGACTGTTGACTGCTTTATTAAAGAAAGTGATTGGTGGATGATTTTTATTAGCCCAGGCATTTTAAAACTTTGATCTAATTCTTCTGTAGTAGGGAGAAATTCAGAATCATTTGGTTGATTTTAATAGAGCTGCTCTTCACTGATATGACCTACCTTCTCAGTCAGAACGAGGCTTCATCAATTTTAGGCTTATAGTGTGGACAGTCACCTTCACTGAACACACAGAAAGTATGCTCTGTAGGCACCCCAGGGCAGTAGTTTCTTGACTGCACCTAGGACTAACATTGGGCAGCCATAAAAATGATTAATAGGTCATTAGCATTGATATCTTTCAGGATTTGAAATAGCTCAAGTGGAATTCCATCACCTCCACTAGCTTTGTTTGTAGTGCTGCTTCCTAAGGCCCATTTGATTTTGCATTCCAGGATGTCTGGCTCTAGGTGAGTGATCACACCATCATGATTATCTGAGTCGTGAAGATATTTTTTGTATACCTCTTCTGTGTATTCTTGCCACCTCTTCTTAATATCTTCTGCTTCTGTTTGGTCCATACCATTTCTGTCATTTATTGTGCCCATCTTTGCATGAAATGTTCCTTTGGTATCTCTAATTTTCTTGAAGAGGTCTCTAGTCTTTCCTATTCTATTGTTTTCCTCTATTTCTTTGCGTTGATCACTGAGGAAGCCTTTCTTATCTCTCTCTGCTATTCTTTGGAACTCTGCATTCAGATGGGTTTATCTTTCCTTTTCTCCTTTGCCTTTCGCTTCTCTTCTTTTCATAGCTGTTTGTAAGGCCTCCTCAGACAGCCATTTTGCTTTTTTGCATTTCTTTTTCTTGGGGATGGTCTTGATCCCTGTCTCATGTACAGTGTCACGAACCTCTGTCCATAGTTCTTCAGGCACTCTTCTCAGGTCTAATCCTTTGAATCTATTTGTCATTTTCACTATATAGTTGTAAGGGATTTGATTGAGGTCATACCTGAATGGTCTAGTGGTTTTCTCTACTTTCTTCAATTTAAGTCTGAATTTGGCAATAAGGAGTTCATGATCTGAGCCACAGTCAGCTCCTGGTTTTGTTTTTGGTGACTGTATAGAGCTTCTCCATCTTTGGCTGGAAAGAATATAATCAGTCTGATTTTCCAGTATTGACCATCTGGTGATGTCCATGTGTAGAGTCGTCTTTTGTGTTGTTGTAAGAGGGTGTTTGCTATGACAAGTGCGTTTTCTTGGCAAAACTCTGTTAGCCTTTGCCCTGCTTCATTCTGTACTCCAAGGCCAAATTTGCCCGTTACTCCAGGTGTTTCTTGACTTCCTACTTTTGCATTCCAGTCTTCTAAAATGAAAAGGATATCTTTTTTGGGTGTTAGTTCTAGAAGATCTTGTAGGTCTTCATAGAACTGTTCAGCTTCTTCAGCATTATTGGTTGGGGAATAGACTTGGATTGCCGTGATATTGAATGGTTTGCCTTGGAAATGAACAGAGATCATTCTGTCATTTTTGAGTTTGCGTCTAAGTACTGCATTTCGGACTCTTGTTGACTATGATGGCTACTCCATTTCTTCTAAGGGATTCTTGCCCACAGTAGTAGATATAATGGTCATCTGAGTTAAATTCACCATTTCCAGTCCATCTTAGTTTGCTGACATTCCTAAAATGTCAATGTTCACTCTTCCCATCTCCTGTTTGACCACTTCCAATTTGCCTTGATTCATGGACCTAACATTCCAGGTTCCTATACAGTATTACTCTTTACAGCATTGGATGTTGCTTCTGTCACCAGTCACACCCACTACTGGGTGTTGTTTTGCTTTGGCTCCGTCTCTTCATTCTTTCTGGAGTTATTGCTCCACTGATCTCCAGTAGCATATTGGGCACATACAACCCCGGGAGTTCCTCTTTCAGTGTCCTATCTTTTTGCCTTTTTATACTGTTGATGAGGTTCTCAAGGCAAGAATACTGAAGTGGTTTGCCATTCCCTTCTCCAGTGGACCACATTTTGTCAGAACCCTCCACCATGATCAGCAAATTTTGAAAACTCAACAGTGGTCACAGGACTGGAAAAGGTCAGTTTTCATTCCAATCCCAAAAAATGGAAATGCCAAAGAATGTTCAAACTACCACACAATTACACTCATCTCACACGCTAGCAAAGTAATGCTCTAAATTCTCCAAGCCAGGCTTCAATAGTACGTGAACTGTGACCTTCCAGATGTTCAAGCTGGATTTAGAAAAGGTGGAGGAACCAGAGATCAAATTGCCAACATCCGCTGGATCATCAAAAAAGCAAGAGAGTTCCAGAAAAACATCTACTTCTGCTTTATTGACTGCCAAAGCCTTTGACTGTGTGGATCACAACAAACTGGAAAATTCTTCTAGAGATGGGAATGCCAGACCACCTGACCTGCCTCTTGAGAAATCTGTGTGCAGGTCAAGAAGCACCAGTTAGAACTGGTCATGGAAGAACAGACTGGTTCCAAATAGGAAAAGGAGTATGTCAAGGCTGTATATTGTCACCCTGCTTATTTAACTATTATATGCAGAGTACATCATGAGAAATGCTGGGCTGGATGAAGCACAAGCTGGAATCAAGATTGCCTGGAGAAATATCAATAACCTCAGATATGCAGATGATACCACCCTTATGGCAGAAAGTGAAGAAGAACTAAAGAGCCTCTTGATGAAAGAGAAGAGTGAAAAAGTTGGCTTAAAGCTCAGCATTCAGAAAACTTAAGATCATGGCATCCGGTCCCATCACTTCATGGCAAATAGATGGGGAAGCAATAAAAACAGTGACAGACTTTATTTTGGGGGGCTCCAGAGTCACTGCAGATGGTGACTCAGCCATAAAATTAAAAGACGCTTGCTCCTTGCAAGAAAGTTATGACCAACGTAGACAGCACATTAAAAAGCAAAGACATTACTTTGCCAACAAAGGTCCATCTAGTCAAGGCTATGGTTTTTCCAGTAGTCGTGTATGGATGTAAGAGTTGGTCTATGAAGAAAGCTGAGTGCCAAAGAATGGATGCTTTTGAAGTGTGGTGTTGGAGAAGACTCTTGAGAGTCCCTTGGACTGCAAGGAGATCCAACCAGTTCATCCTAAAGGAAATCAGTCCTGAATGTTCATTGGAAGGACTGATGCTGAAGCTGAAACGCCAATACTTTGGCCACCTCATGTGAAGAAGTGACTCATTTGAAAAGACCCTGATGCTGGGAAAGATTGAAGGTGGGAGGAGAAGGGGATGACAGAGGATGAGATGGTTGGATGGCATCACCGACTCAATGGACATGAGTTTGAGTAAACTCTGGGAGTTGTTGATGGACAGGGAGGTCTGGCGTGCTGCAGTCCATGCGGTCGCAGAGAGTCGGACATGTTACAAAGAGTTGGGCACAACTGAGCGACTGAACTGTACTGAGCATTGATATCTAAAAAAAAGTCCACACCAAAGTTAAAGCCATCTGCTGTGGATTCATCATAACAGGCCTAAAACAGTGTTTGAGATTTGAGAAGGCCAGGCACAGGAATTCTAGTCAGAATTCAGGGACAGATTTTACTTCAAGGGCAGGTCAGCTGCGTTGGGCAGCAACAGCTTCACAGTGGGAGGAAGTGGTACTCACACGTACTTGCCCCCTCTCCTCTTCAGAGCTGACCATTATTTCCCAACCCCAGGAACATTTGCCAGAATCTTATTTAATTATAATGATTTTGAATTGTGGCAGTTTTAACTGTTACCATTTTTATACACAGTTATGGTTTATTAGTTGGAAGAAAGTTTGTGATTTGTTTATTGTAGATACATACCTCTGTGTTATAGTTAATCTCTCTTCACAAAAGTTGTTTTAAAATTGATTGTAAATACCATTGTAAGTAACTGAATGCTAGTATTCAGAGTTGTGGATTAAATTGTATTTTTCCCAATATATTTACTTTGAATTTATTTCATTCATTTGTTTCATGTAAATAAGGGTTTTCCACCCCAAAGTGGTGTAAGTAGAAGACACTAGTGTTGCAGTACTCGTGATTTGGAGTGACAGATTTGTCATCAGTATGTAATAGATATTAGGATACTCAAAGAATGATTGATCAATAAAATAAATACAAAGTAAGGTATTTATTAAATGAAATACTTTAAAACCAGTCTATAAACTGACCATTTGTTTATAAATTAACAAATTTATACTTGTGGAGTATAAATGGATACTTGTGTAGTATCTTTTAGAATTAAGGTTTAATTTTCATTTGCCTCCTTTGCAAACACCAGTGGCTCCTATTACTCACGGTGTAGATCTGTGTCTTTTCTCTTACAATGGAAGGCCTGCGCTGACGCGGCCCACTGACCGTGTTCCCAGCCTCGTCGCCAAGGGGGTGAGAGATTAATGCAGGTTCCAGTTTGTCCTTGCTCTCCTTTCACTTCCGTCTTCCCTCCAGACTGCCTGCCCTGGTGATTTTAGACCCCAGCCCAGACAGAGAAGCAAAAGCCTTACACAGGCTGTTCAGCGGGCTCCAATCATTGTGTAAGGTAATATTTTTGTAATAGGTTCTTACCTTTCTAAGTGGCTCTGTTTCTCTCATCAAATCCTGATACAGTTACGGAGACACTGAAGGATAAAGCAAAGAACTGCTGTTTTTCATTTCAACTATTTAGAATTACTTGGCATTTTTAAAAAATAACTGTACGTGCATTATTTTGGTAAATTTCTTTTAATTGAAAAGTAATGAAGGATGTCACAAAGGGAAAGATGAACACATTCGGTTATTAAAATGTTTAATTCCTAACAATATGTGTATAAAATAAAAACTCTTTTTCTTTTTTCTGTTCAAGAAGTGGGAATCATGAACCATTATTTCTCACTCAACATGACAGACTGGCTTGAAGTAATTACTCAATTACAGACAGCAGCTCCAGTCAGACTCAACTTGTAGTGCTATCGCTATTGGGAATTACTCTCACTCCTGTGTTCCACCTGTTGTGGAAGGGAGAAAGTTTAACAAAAACACCTGTACCTTGAGTACTTCGCCCTGCGGATAGGAAAGGTGCAAGTTAAAAGGACCATAACTTTAAAGAATGAAGGTGCTGTTGGGGAAATACAGTTTGAAAAAACTTTCAATTCAGACATCTCCAGAAAGGTTAGAGAAAGAAAACACTGTTGACTGAGGGTTGAATTAGAGTGTGTTGCTCCATCACAGGCATTTGGCTAAGGTCGCAAAAACAAAGAAATTTCACCCTTTTGTGTGGCCAAGCAGGTACAGTCATTATATACATCTTCTCCAGATAAACAGTAAGTGGCCCTCAGAGAACTTGACAGCACCATTTGTCACATGCAGTTCTTGCTAAACTTCCCTGGTGATTGGGGTGACCACCTCCATTAGCTAACTGACTTTCTGAGGGGTGAAAGGGGCAAACATGTCTGTATGACAGGACAACTTGAGCAGTTTGGGGCACCAAAGTGTGGCTCCTACTCCCACAGAAACTGGAGGGTGCGGTGCCCTGTCCTGACAGTTCCATGATGTAACTGACAGTTCCATGTCAAAGACATGGCTCCCAGGGCCTTGGGAAAAACACTGCTAGAGTGCAAAACTGACTAAGGCTTATTTAGTTTCTAAAAAATACATTTCAAAGAGTGTGAGAAAATACGTTTTCTAAGGTAAATACTTAGACCTAAAGGAAAATCTCTTGCCTTATTTTCAACAGAATGAGACATTTTAAATTCCTGTTTGTCCTTAACAGTGCCCTAAATTTGGACAAGGAAGACGTGAGCAGCTTCGTGACTTGGGCCTCACAGTGGGGCTGCATTTAGGACGTGGCGTCTGTGAGGGTTTCAATATGGCGGCCACGTCAGGGCTGGGGGAGAGGCCCTGGGCTGCAGCCCACCTTCTGCTCCCTCAGGACCCTTGGTCAGGGCATATCCTGTATGACCATACTTGGTGGTCCTCATGGTTGTGGCTTTGTTAACAGGACTAAGAGGTTCTGGACTACAAAGGCCAACACCGTCATCTCTTGCTGAAGGAAAATTCATTTTCTATCCATTCTCCTCCATAGTCACTTGCCAGTACTTTTGTACCTAGAAGATTCACAAATATCACACTCGAATTATCCACATTTTATATTTTAAGAATTATATAGATTTTGAGTATGTTTTTAGATTCCACTGCCCTACCCCGAATTTATACCAGTGAATCCAAGGAGCACATTACAATCCCCTGTGGAGCTTTAACAACTAAAAACAAAAAAATACAAAACCAAAAAGGAAACCCTGCTGGGAAGTTCTCACAAGCAACTAAGTAAATCAGTGTCTGTGGGCGTGAGACTGGGACCTCATTAGGTTCCAGAGAATCTAGTAAAATTTAAGAAAAGCTAAAAAAATGTTTACAGTCCCAGAGGTGACTGATGTGCAGCCAGAGAGGAGAACCACTTCTCACGCTAGTTCTCTCTGCATATAAATGCAGCTGATAAAGACTTCAGTTTCTACACCTGCTTTGGGGTAATTTAGGAAGTTCATCAAAGGCCCGTTTATACAGTTAGCCTTGTTAAAAGTAATTAGTCTTCTTTTATTTATTTATTTATTTATTATTATTTTTTTTTCCAATTTTATTTATTTTTTTTTCAAGTAGAACAGACTAAATTTCTTTAAACAAACTTACTTATACTCCAGAGTCCTTTAAAAACTTAATAGCATTTATACATTGAAGGTATTTGATTTTCTTGTAACTAGCACTTCAAATGCAACAAGCATTTGAAGCAACAAGCATTTGACCCAACAAGTAAAACTTTCTACGGTTCATAACTTTTATAAATAAAATAAATTAAATGTACAGTGAATGAGTTCTCTGAAATATTTCAATATTTCTGCAGGTTTAGTAACATCGTAAAATACATTTCAACTAAAGTTCACAAATCTAAAAACCTGTTAGGCATTTTTAGGTAATAACCTATGATGGAAAATAATTTCAAAAATAATATATATGTATTTGTATAACTGAATCACCTTGCTGTGCACCTGAAACATTGTAAGTCAACTATACTTCAATAAAAAATATATATTAACAAGAAAAAAAAAAAAAAGTAATTAGTCACCTGTCAGGGAACCCCATATACACTGAGCACTCTGAGAATGCTATACTACACTCCAGCTCAGCTGTGGCTTCTTCACCTGACCCTAGAGCTCGGACTTGCTCGCCTCCTAATGAGCCCCCTGACCAATCAGGCTGTTTCCACATAGCCTCTAAGGCTGATGAAGGTCCTGCCAGGCATTTGGGAGGAGGCTGTGCTGCTGGGAGGTCCTGCGCCTCCTGAATCCGTGGGTGGTTTTCCCTTGACCAAAGGACTCCAAAATCCTTACTAAAGTGCTTGAGTTTTGTCGCTTGACAGTTTTGGTGAGGACATGGGTCCTGACAACTCATTGGAAAAGACCCTGATGCTGGGAAAGATTGAGGGCAGAAGGAGAAGGGGGCATCAGAGGATGAGATGGCTCTATGGCATCCATGATGCAAAGAACACGAACCTGGGCAAACTCCAGGGTATGTTGAGGGACAGGGAGGCCTGGCTTGCTTCAGTCCATGGGGCGGCAAAGAGTCAGACACAACTGGGTGACTGAACAACTGTTGAGGTCCTTTAATGGACCTGAACCTGGTGGTCCAGAGTTGACGGTAAGAAAGTAAAAGAGAGAGAGACAGAGGCTGCTATTCCTTGGTTTACGCAGAAAACAAATAAAGCTATTGGCACAGAGCTTGCGCTGCTTCACGTAGGAACTGGGTGCCCTCTCGAGGGGGTGAAGGCACAGTGCGCCTTCTCGAGAGGGTCTTAGAAGCCCAGGCAAGAAAGTGAGCTCAGCGGGCTTCTGCACTCCAAAGAGTTAGCTGGGGAGAGAGAGAGAGAGAAAGACATGGGGACCCAAGCTCTGATAGAGCAAAGGTGTTTTATTCAACATAGTGTGGGTATATATACTATCTTACAAGGTAGGTATTTTCAGCAAAGATAAAGATCAAAAGTCCAGATTTACAAATTATCATAAGGCAATCCATATAAAAGAGAGAGGGTTGTAAATAATCACATCTACCATATGGTTCATAAAAAGGAAGAGGGTCGTAAATAGTTACTTATCACCGTATGGAAAAACTAATGAAGGAAATGCATGCATTCCTCAGCCCCGGTAGCAGTTTGCCAACTTCTCGTAATTCAGGAATATTCAGGAATGAATAAGGGACAGAAGATTCATGACAGATCCAAAACAGCACACAGGAAGCCTCCTGTTAAATGTTTCATGACAATTCCCCCTATTTCATTATACTTGTGAAAAAGATCCTGACCAATTGAGTTTGTTTAGTATTCAGTTCAGTTCAGTTGCTCAGTCGTGTCCGACTCTCCGCGACCCCATGAATCACAGCATGGCAGGCGTCCCTGTCCATCACCAACTCCCGGAGTTCACACAAACTCGTGTCCATCGAGTCAGTGATGCCATCCAGCCATCTCATTCTCTATCATCCCCTTCTCCTCCCCACCCCCAATCCCTCCCAGCATCAGAGTCTTTTCCAGTGAGTCAACTCGTCGCATGAGGTGGCCAAAGTATTGGAGTTTCAGCTTTAGCATCAGTCCTTCCAATGAGCACCCAGGACTGATCTCCTTTAGAATGGACTGGTTGGATCTCCTTGCAGTCCAAGGGACTCTCAAGAGTCTTCTCCAGCACCACAGTTCAAAAGCATCAATTCTTCGGCGATCAGCTTTCTTCACAGTCCAACTCTCACATCCATACATGACCACGGGAAAAACCATAGCCTTGACTAGACGGACCTTGGTTGGCAAAGTAATGTCTCTGCTTTTTAATATGCTATCTAGGTTGGTCATAACCTTCCTTCCAAGGAGTAAGCGTCTTTTAATTTCATGACTGCAATCAGCATCTGCAGTGATTTTGGAGCCCAAAAAAATAAAGTCTGACACTGTTTCCACTGTTTCCCTATCTATTTCCCATGAAGTGATGGGACCAGATGCCATGATCTTTGTTTTCTGAATGTTGAGCTTCAAGCCAACCTTTTCACTCTCCTCTTTCATCAAGAGGATTTTTAGTTCCTCTTCACTTTCTGCCATAAGGGCGGTGTCATCTGCATATCTGAGATTACTGATATTTCTCCTGGCAATTTGATTCCAGCTTGTGCTTCTTCCAGCCCAGCGTTTCTCATGATGTACTCTGCATATAAGTTAAATGAGCAAGACGACACTATACAACCTTGACGTACTCCTTTTCCTATCTGGAACCAGTCTGTTGTTCCTTGTCCAGTTCTAACTGTTGCTTCCTGACCTGCATACAGGTTTCTCAAGAGGCAGGTCAGGTGGTCTGGTATTCCCATCTCTAGAAGAATTTTCCAGTTTGTTGTGATCCACGCAGTCACAGGCTTTGGCATAGTCAATAAAGCAGAAATAGATGTTTTTCTGGAACTCTCTTGATTATTTGATGATCCAACGGATGTTGGCAATTTGATCTCTGGTTCCTCTGCCTTTTCTAAAACCAGCTTGAACATCTAGAAGTTCACAGTTCACATATTGCTGAAGCCTGGCTTGGAGAATTTTGAGCATGACTTGACTAGCGTGTGAGATGAGTGCAATTGTGCGGTACCAACCTTATAGAAAGGCAACAATAAATAGCAAATATAATTACCAAGACAATCACCAAAGTTATAGTTCCAGACCCGATGCTGTGGGTAATACTTTGAAACCATCCTCGTGGGTCTAGCCTAGATAATTGATCAGCTAGTTGTTCTGCTAAAGTTTCCAAATTAGTGGAAAAGGGCAGACGTTTAGAAAAAATTTTCAAAGATTTCATTTTGCAGTAATTGTACACTCAGAGAGGCATTATCATGTATATTTTGTAAATGAAGTTTGATTTGTTCCCAGTTGTAGGCACTATGATTGAAATGAACAGGAGTAACACAAAATTGAGTAGAATTCCAATCACATTTTAGTATCACTTGTTTTTGCAAATCTGTTAATTGATCTCCAACCCGTTTGATGGCTGTTTTTAGTTCCTGTATTTCCGCTTGAATATCCTCATCTACCTGAGCCTGAGTATCCCACATATTATGAGCATCTTCAGTCCAATTTTGGATAAAATTATGTGTTTGAATCGAGGTATGTAAAGTAGCACTTGTGACGGCAGCAGTGGTGCAAATAGCTATTAACCCAAAATGCCAAGAGTCAGCCATCCAATGAATCGTTTAGATCATTGGAGCAGTTTAGTAAGTCGTCTGGAAACAAGTCCAGCCATGGGACCTTTTCCCCAGGATTGTCGGAAATTTATTGGTAACCACAAATTATGTCAAGATCGAAGAATCAAAAGGGAATCATTTCTTAAATAGAGGAGTTAAGACAAGTATATAGTTTGGAATTAATACAAGGAAACCTATATGCAGGTCAGGAAGCAACAGTTAGAACTGGACATGGAACAACAGACTGGTTCCAAATAGGAAAAGGGGTACCTCAAGGCTGTATATTGTCACCCTGCTTATTTAACTTATACACAGAGTACAACACGAGAAACGCTGGGCTGGAGGAAGCACAAGCTGGAATCAAGATTGCCAGGAGAAACATCAATAACCTCAGATAAGCAGATGATACCACCCTTATGGCAGAAAGTGAAGAGGAACTAAAAATCCTCTTGATGAAAGTGAAAGAGGAGAGTGCAAAAGTTGGCTTAAAGCTCAACATTCAGAAAACAGATCATGGCATCTGGTCGCATCACTTCATGGGAAATAGATGGGGAAACAGTGGAAACAGTGTCAGACTTTATTTTTCTAGGCTCCAAAATCACTGCAGATGCTGATTGCAGCCATGAAATTAAAAGACGCTTACTCCTTGGAAGGAAGGTTATGACCAACCTAGATAGCATATTAGAAAGCAGAGACATTACTTTGCCAACAAAGGTCCGTCTAGTCAAGGTTTTTCCCGTGGTCATGTATGGATGTGAGAGTTGGACTGTGAAGAAAGCTGAGCGCCGAAGAATTGATGGTTTTGAACTATGGTGTTGGAGAAGACTCTTGAGAGTCCCTTGGACTGTAAGGAGGTCCAACCATTCCATCCTAAAGAGATCAGCCCTGGGTGTTCATTGGAAGGACTGATGCTAAAGCTGAAACTCCAATACTTTGGCCACCTCGTGAGAAGAGTTGACTCATTGGAAAAGACCCTGATGCTGGGAGGGATTAGGGGCAGAAGGAGAAGGGGATGACAGAGGATGAGATGGCTGGATGGCATCACTGACTCGATGGACATGAGTTTGTGTGAACTCCGGGAGTTGGTGATGGACAGGGAGGCCTGGCGTGCTGCGATTCATGGGATCGCAGAGTCGGACACGACTGAGAGACTGAACTGAACTGAACTGAACAGAACGTAAAGTCTTATTAAATTGTAAATTTCCTATGGCTATAACAAAAGGAAGTGGGACACAAGCCTGTATAAAATATGATTGATTATAGCGAAAGAAATTGTTACTATGATTACAACTGGACCTGTGAAATGTCCAGTCCAAGTTCCAAGTTCTTTGGTGCTCGAAGGAAGTTTCCTAATGTCCCATTGTTCAGGCCCACTCTGTTTATCGAGGATGATCCTAGGACGAGGTGGGGCTAATCCACCGTCAAGCCACCCAAGAAGACCTTTGTCATGGTGATGCTCCATTGTAGTGTCATTAATTTTCCATGCCACCTGAGTAGCATAGTCACACACAGTGCTGTTAACATCTTCTGAGCAGTTAGATAACCAAATACCATGAGGTCCCCAATCAACAATTGTATGATTAGCCACAAACGTTAATTTTCCTGATTTGGCTTGACATTTGTCCCAATGAACAGGAGTATATGTAAAGTTCTTATAAGTAAACCCTTCGCATAATGTTCTTTGTTCATTCCCTAACTCTCCCTCCCTAAAGTCTCAGTAGTATAAACATGGTTCACAGACAAAGGGCAGTAAATAATCCAAGCAACGTCTGAAAATCCTTTTTGGGAGGCAGGGCGAAAGCCCAAGTTTGTTGGCTAACGTTTATGCATAATTCTGCTGGGCCCGTGCACAAAGGAAGGACTTCATAACCTAAAGAAATATTAATTAGTTTTCCTTCTTCTTCAGGGTGTGAGGGCCCTTTAATGCTCCAGGGAGACGGCATATGTATAGAGTCATTAGTTGAAGCGATTGGTCCTCTGTCCATTTGACCACCTGTAGTAGAGGGGTTTGGGTATGTAAGCCCAGCAAGTGTGATTAGTTAGAGCTCGAACCGGGGAGGCACAGGGAAGCAGACTGAGCATTGCCAGGAGAATGTATTCAGGACTCTGAGGTATTCCCTGTTGAGAGATCAAATTTCCAGCTCAATTAGTTGGGGCTTTTGTTTGTCCCCAAGTGGGGAGATTGTAAGGGTGATGCTGCTGAGGGCGATGCTTCCTGGAGGTCTTTAGAGCTGCCATGGCCTGTATCGGAACTTCTTCCTCCTGGAGTCGCTGTCCCGTCTCCATTTTGGAGGCCGGGGGCCCCCTTGGGTCGAATCTTCCAAAGAGGAAGCCATGTGAGTTCATTGGATCCATCTGGGGAAATACAAGCATACCCCCTTTCCCTGTAAGATTAGTTTCCCAGATTTCCATTGTTTTGTTAACCTATCATGGTACCAAATGGGCAGAAGAAGAGAAGTGTCCTTCAATTCCTCGAAATGCTTTTCTGCTCTTGTTAAGATATCTCCCTGTGGTAAGTTTAAAAAAATTAAACAAATAAAGCTGTATTAACAATAGTTATAAGTTTAGAAAATACCTTATTTTGGGATCTATTCTAAAGGAGATCAATCCTGGGTGTTCATTGGAAGGACTGATGCTAAAGCTGAAACTGTAATACTTTGGCCACCTCATGCGACGAGTTGACTCACTGGAAAAGACTCTGATGCTGGGAAAGGTTGGGGGCAGGAGGAGAAGGGGACGACCGAGAATGAGATGGCTGGATGGCATCACCGACTCTGTGGACATGAGTTTGAGTGAACTCCGGGAGTTGGTGATGGACAGGGAGGCCTGGTGTGCTGTGATTCATGGGGTCGCGGAGAGTCGGACACGACTGAGCGACTGAACTGAACTGAACTGAAAGTCTGCTTTAGATAAGGAAGACAATAGTGTTCCTGTGTATTCCCCCTTTAAAAATTTTTTTTATTTGCACCTTTAGTGTGTGATGTGCTCGTTCGACTATGCCTTGTGCCTGTGGATGATAAGGAATACCTGTAATATGTTTAATAGAAAAAGATTGTAAAAATTGTTTAAAGTGTCTAGAAATATGGGCAGGGCCATTGTCTGTTTTTATAGAACTATAAGTTCCCATTACAGCAAAACCAGCTAATAAGTGAGTTATAATGTGTTGTGTAGCCTCACCGTGAAGAGGTGTGGCCCAAATAAAAGAAGAATCAGTGTCGATTCAAACATGTAGAAAGAAGATGGAGAGAGTTCAGGGCAATGAGTTACATCCATCTGCCATAGTTCATTAGGTTGCCAACCGCAAGGATTAACACCTTGAGAGATGGGTCGAAGATGTAGGGGTCTAGAAGTCGAGCAATTACTATTAGTCTCCTTAGCCTGGCAGTCTGGGAGTTTCCATAGCTGGTATAGGGACCTGGCATTGTTATGCAACGCAGCATGCTGTTCCTCCAGAGTAGCAAAGGAAACCAGCTTGCTCATTATTGTAAGTCGTGGGGCCGGGAAGGCAAAAATGTGCTCAAATATGCTTAATATAAATGGGAGAATTGCGGTTTCTAACAACAGATTGTAGTTCGAAAAAGAGTTGTTGAATAATATAGGTTGATTGGAGTTTATGGTGGAGGTTTCTATATTTTTTAATACAAAAACTGAATATACAGAGTCAGAGACTATATTAATGGGGTAAGGATGTAGGCAAATAACTTGAATAAGAGCATATAATTCATTTTGTTGAGCAGAATGAAATTTAGTATAAAAGACTTTCTGTTCCTTAAGAGACCAGAATGAAGCTTTGGCATTTTTAGTCCCATCTATATTAAAAAAACCTCAGCTTGTGGTGTAGGCTGTGAGGTGATAATGCGAGAAATAATAAATTCAGTATTTTTGAAGAAATCCCACAACTTACCAGAAGGATAGTGAAATGAAATCTCTCCAAAATATTCCAGAAAAACTATTTGGAAATAGGTAGAAGTTTGTAATGTGTTCTCAAATTGAGATTTATTGATAGGTATTACAATTTTATGAGTATCAGAGCCAATTAGAGTTTTAGTCCTGTTTCTTCCATTGATAATGATTAGAGCAATTACATCAAGGTAGGGTGTAAGTGACTTTATTCCCCTAAAACGGGTATAGATCCATTCTACTGGGTGTTCTTGTTGGGCAAGAAGTCCTGTGGGAGAATGAAGAGAGGGGAGTATAAATAATTCTAGAGGTAAATCTAGTTTGACGCGAGTAAGAAATTGTTTTTGTAATTTATTTTGCACTAAATAGAGTTCCTCTCGTGCCTCTTGAGAAAGTGAATGAGGGCTATTTAAATCAGGATCTCCTTTTAAAGTATTAAATAGGTTATTCAGTTGATAATTAGCAATGCCTAAAGAAGGTCTAATCCAATTTATATCACCTATGAGCTTTTGAAAATCATTTAAGGTTGATAATTTATATTTTTGGAGGTGTTTTATTAGCTTTCTTAGGGAAGCCCCTTTTTAAATGTTTCTTATCTCCACATGTAAAGCATCCTTCATTTCCCTTTCTTAAGGCAGCAACCATTGTTTCACCTATCATTTGCATCTTTTGAGTTCCTGATCCTAGATTGCAACAAGCCTTCAAATAATAATAGTCCCTGTCTCATGAATTTGAGCTATAGCCTTTTGACATTCCTGATTTGCATTTTCATAAGCAAGTAATTTCTCTAGTTGCCTTTTGGCTTCTCCAATTATAGTACGGGAAATAGCAGTTTCTAATCTAGCTAAAAAATCAGCATACATTTCATTAGGTCCTTGCAATATTTTAGTGTAGCTACCTGTAGGCTCCCCTTGAGGAGTAATTCAATCCCAAGTTTCAAGGGCCACTGTTTTAAATTGTTCATGTAACAAAGGAGGGCACTGTATTTGAGCTTCTACAGCGTCAAATTGTCCTGTACCAGAGCACCAGCTCAAGCATTTCTATTAGCATGATCTCTGGCTATATCATGAAACCACATTATCCACTGAAGATATTCCCCTGGTTTAAGGAGAGCTTTTATTAAAGTTTGCCAATCATGGGGAATAAAATCTCCAATAGAGGATGTTATAGAATTTAGAAGTGCTTTAGGAAAAGGTGAATGTGGGCCGTACATAGTTATAGCTTTTTTAATTTGTTGAATGTGAAAAAGGTTAATACTCTCATATTGAGGTATTATGTGCCCTTGAGCGTCAGGAGTTCTAAAAACTGGAAAGGCAGAGAGACCATCGGCTTTTGAGACTTGTGATTGCAAAGCCAGAAATTCAGAGAGCCTCTGTCGTGAAGGAGGGTGAGTAGGTAGCAGATTCTTACAATTAAGAGTATGTGGTAAAAACTTATTGTTATTCAGAAAGGTGTTGGCGGTTTTAATGTCAAAAGGTGTCTTAGGGGAGTTGTTGCCAGAATCATTCGGTTCTAGCAAGGGAGAGATTTTGGGATTTGTGCCCACTGGCAGGGGAGGAGCACTGGGAGCAACCGGGGCAGGGCTTGTAGGAAAATTCTGAAATACTTTATGTTGTTCTAATTGGGCCTTTCGTAAGGTTTCATCATCTAATTAATATTCATGTGATAAGTGTTCTGCCTGTTGCCGAATATCAGGAGGGCTAGGATTACCTTGTGGAGAAGGCAATGGCAAGCCACTCCAGTACTCTTGCCTAGAAAAATCCCATGGACGGAGGAGCCTGGTGGGCTGCAGTCCATGGAGTCGCTACAAGTCAGACATGACTGAGCGACTTCACTTTTCACTTTCACACATCGGAGAAGGAAATGGCAATCCACTCCAGTGTTCTTGCCTGGAGAATCCCAGGGACGGGAGGGCCTGGTGCACTGCCGTCTGTGGGGTCACACAGAGTCGGACACGACTGAAGTGACTTAGCAGCAGCAGCAGCAGGATTACCTTGAAATGGCAAAATCACAGCTTTAATGAGAGCCCATAGGGGCCTGAAATCTTTCGAAATATTTTTTCCCTGTCTGGTGGCTCGTTCAACATTCTGTGACCCGGTGCCAAATTTCTAAATCAAAACTACCTTCATCGGGGAACCAAGGGTTACATTCAACCACTGTCTGAAGGCAAGCCTCTATTCGCTGGTGTGAAACTGAAAGTCCCTGAACTTTAAATAAATGATGAAGTAAAGTAGAAAAGTGATGGGGTTTTCCAGCCGTTTGACCCATGTCTTAGTACTTACCGGCCTCAATAGGCCCTTGGAGTAACTCCGTCTGAATCTGCCACGTGTACCAGATCCCTGTTCTGGGTGCCACTTGTTGAGGTCCTTTAATGGACTGGAACCTGGTGGTCCGGAGTTGATGATAAGAAAGTAAAAGAGAGAAAGAGGCTGATATTCCTTGGTTTATGCAGAAAACCAATAAAGCTCTTGGCACAGAGCTTGTGCTGCTTCACGTAGGCACCAGGCGCCCTCTTGAGGGGGTGAAGGCACAGTGTGCCTTCTCCAGAGGGTCTTAGAAGCCCGGGCAAGAAAGTGAGCTCAGCGGGCTTCTGCACTCCAAAGAGTTAGCTGGGGAGAGAGAGAGAAAGAAAGAAAGAAACAGGGATCCAAGCTCTGATGGAGCAAAGGTGTTTTATTCAACATAGTGTGGGTATATATACTGTCTTACAAGGTAGGTATTTTCAGCAAAGATAAAGATCAAAAGTCCAGATTTACAAATTATCATAAGGCAATCCATATCAAAGAGAGAGGGTTGTAAATAATCACTTTTACCGTATGGTTCATAAAAAGGAAGAGGGTTGTAAATAGTTATTTATCACTGTATGGAAAAGTTAACGAAGGAAATGCATGCATTCCTCAGCCCCAAAAGCAGTTTGCCAACTCCTCTTAATTCCGGAATATTCAGGAATGAATAAGGGACAGAAGATTCATGACAGATCCAAAACAGCACACAGGAAGCCTCCTGTTAAATGTTTCCTGACAAACAGCAACAACATGGGTCCTGAAGACAGCTGTTGGAGAGGCCAGGGGGCTCCCAAACTGTGGTGAAGGGAGCCTGGAAGCCCTTGGATTTCACTACCTCTTTGCCACTCTCCAGGATGCTCTTAGTTTGCCTTCTGAGCTCTTCAAGTTTGTCTGGATCCTTCCTGGAGGACAACTGGAGCCTGAGAAACTCCAGGTCTTGTGGGTGACAGCATTGGGACTTTGTGGCCCACCTCCTCTGCAAGGTAAGTGCTTCGGGGAGGCCCTGCCAGGGCCTTGCCCCTAGCCTTGCTCTGTAATTGGTTCTTTCTGGGATGCCTGAGGGGGGACCTTGTGGGTCCCATCTGAGATGACCTTGTCTTTTTTTAAAGATAAACTTTCTGGGTAACAAAGGCAGAAGGGAGGCTCAGCCTGGGTGCCCCACTGGGAAGAGCCACCTGGAAAGACCTTGAGCCAGGTGCGGGGGGTTCTGCAGGTCCCGGGCACAGACACTGCCCTGGTGGGCAGGAGAGGGTCTGGCTTCCCGAGGAGCTGCCCTGGAGAGGACGGCTCTGGGGTGGCCGCAGCCCAGCCGGAGGCTCAGCGCAGTGGGGCACTCGGTGGTGGATGACTCCTTTCTCTTTGGTTGAGCCTGTGAGCAGAGGCCACACTCGGGGCCCTGTCCCCTCCCGCCCACAGGTGCCCACGGGTGCAGGCGATGCACGCATACACACAGGCGGGGGCTGTCCCCCCCCTCCTGCCCCCTCTCCTCCCACAGCCAACACGCTGGCCTCGCCCTCAGTATTGGTGCCCTTAACTCTGAAGGGTGCAGACTGGCCTGTCTTGGGTTTATGTGTGCTATCGTTTGATGTATTCTGGCTAGTTTTTGTTTTTTACTGTATATTGAGTAATAAACTCACACAGCAGTTAAAACAAAGGCAGCCAGAAACACTAAGTCTGGTTGAATTGGGATCATTTCAGCAAGGAATAATAATGGGAACCGGTCAACCTAAAGGAAGCAGGATGGCAACTGTGAGGAGACTTGCGAAGCCTCAAGGTAAGTCCAAAGTGTAAACTGTTGTGGCAACAAGAAGTATCTGGTGGTTTTCACCAGCTGGCACAGTCTTGAGTAGGTAGGCACAACTCAAAATATTTAAAGCCATTACAGTGTCCACCACTGTAAAAGAAATCTTCTCAGAAAAAAACAACAGATCTGTTATTAGTGGAAATTGCGAAGCCAGCACTGCAAAGTTGGTGGGCAGAGCTGGTAGAGCTCTGGCCACCAAGACACCTGTGCTATGGTAAGCTGGTCACGAATGGGCTGGATTGACACCTGTCACCTGCCAGGCTCAAGAAATTTTCCATGTAACTAACAAGGTGCACTGTAAAACAACGCACGAGTGGCTTTGAGAGACCCAAGGTGTAGCTAAAGAAGTGGAGTCCTCAATCTCAGAGAACTAAGCTCACCACCTCCCAACACACCTGCTTGATTTGTATCTAAGAACTGTGGCCCCAGAGGCTGTAAATATATACACAAATGGGAGCATCTTACTGAGACAACCTAGAATTACAGTGGCTATTATGGGGAACCTCCCCGTTGCATAAGATATTTCATTTAAGAAGGGCAATTGAAAGCAATGGTTCCCAAACAGAATGTGATACTTGTTGACTTTAAAAAATATTTTTAAACTGAGGTATAATTGACACATTACTTTCAGGTGTACAACATCAATGATTCAGTATTTGTATACATCACAAAGTGATCACCACAATAAGGAGAGTTAACATGTTACCATACATAGTTACAGACTTTTCTTGTGACGAAACGTTTTAAGATTTAACAACTTGTCAGATGTACAATGCAGTGTTATTAATTATAGTCACCGTGCTACGTGTACATCATATACCCATGACTTACAGCTGGAAGTTTGTACCTTTTGACTTTACCCATCTCGCCCCCTCTCCACGCCCTGTCTCCACCTCTTGCAATTACCAGTTCATTCTCTGTATATGAGGTCATGTTTTAATTATTATATTTTAGATTCTCCACATAAGTGAAACTGTATGCTTTGATTTCTCTTATTTCACTTAGCATAATGCCCTCAAGTTCCATCTATCTTGCTGCATATTACAAGATTTAAATCTTTTTAGTGATTTAAATCTTTTTATAAGGCTGGTTGATACTGTGTACACATACTGCCATTTCTTTATCCATCACCCATCAGTGGACACTTAGGTTGTTTCCATAACTCGGCTCTTGTAAATAATGCTGCATCAACATGGGGGTGCTTGTTGTAAGGTCGCGGAAACGGGCGTCTCAAGCTTTAAGGAAATAACCCAGACACCAAGGGAAAGTAACAGGCTTTATTGGCAGTGCGCTCCCGGGCAGAACCCACTGACCGCAACAATGGCTACGAGGAGTTCTGCCCCGAACAAAGGTAGGGTGCGATTTTTATGCCTTCGGGGCAGGAAGTGGTATCATATAACCTGGACAGGCCTAAGATAAGGTAAAGCTCGGGAATGCGAGATTGTGAGTGGTCAGCTAGACCGGCTTGGTCACTCTGGAAGTCAGGAAGGGGGGTAGATCTCGGCAGAGGGTTATTACGTCAGAGATTCCTCAGCGGTTTGGTGGGACTTTTTCCCTCCGGTGGGGGATGGAGAAGGGAAGAAGGAGTCAAGATAGCCACCGGGAAGGGGAAGCCAAGAAGGCCACCAGGGTCCGACCTTACACTTGTATATTTTTGAGTTAGTGTTTCTTGTTTTCTCTGGACAAAGACCCAGAAACGGGAATGCTGGATCATATGGAAGTTCTATTTCTAATTTTTTCAGAAACCTTTATACTGTTTCCTGTAGTGAAATCCATTTGCATTTTCATCCACACTGCACAAGGGTTCCATTTTCTCCACATCCTTATACTTTCTTTCTTGTACTTTTGATAATAGCCATTCTAACAGATGTGAGTGCTTATCTGATTGTGTATTTGATTTGCATTGCCCTAATCTGTGATGTTGAACATCCTTCCATGTACCTGTTGGCCATCTGTATGTCTTCTTTGAAAAAAATGTCCAGATCCTCTGCTCATTTTCTAGATTATTTATTTTTGCTGTTGATTTGAATGAGTTCTTAGTATATTTTGGATATTAATCCCTTATCAGAAATACTATTTGCAAATATTTTCTGACACTGGTAGTTTACCTTTTCATTTTGTTGATGTAGTTCAACGTGTTTATTTTTGCTTTTGTTGCTTTTGCTTATGGTTTTAATTCCAAAAAGTTTTCACCGAGACCTGTGTCAAGGAGATCACCCACTATTTCTTCGAGGAGTTTTATGATTTCAGGTCTTACATTTCAGTCTGTAATGCACTTTGAGTTGAATTTTGTGTGTGTTATAAGAAAATGGTTCCAGTGCCATTTGTTTGTGTGTGGCTGTCCAGTTTTCCCAGTACCGTTCATTGAAGATACTGTCCTTTCACTATTGATTGTTATTGGCTTGGTCGTAAATTGACCATAAATATGTGGGTTTGTTTCTGGGCTCTCTGTTAGGTTCCATTGATCTATGTGTCTGTTTTTATGGCAGTACCATTACTGTTTTGATTACTATATTATAGTTTTAAATCAGAGAGTATGATGCCTCCAGATAAGTTTAAGATCCTTTGGTTCTTTGAAGTCTTTTGTGGTTTCATACAAGTTATAGGATTGCTTGTTCTACTTCTGTGAAAAACGCCATTGAACTTTTGATCGGGGTTGCATTGAATGTGTAGATTGCTTTGGTTATAGTCTTCATGGACTCTATCAGATCTACTTCCTTGAATCTATTTGTCACTTCCACTGTATAATCATAAGGGATTTCATTTAGGTCATATCTGAATGACCTAATGGTTTTCCCTACTTGCTTCAATTTAGGTCTGAATTTTGCAATAAGGAACTCATGGTCTGAGCCACATATAGTTCCTGAGTCTTCTTTTGGCTGACTGCATAGAGCTTCTCCTTCTTCAGCTGCAAAGAACATGATCAATCTGATTTCAGTATTAACCATCTGGTGATATCCATGTGTAGAGTTGTCTCTTGTTGTTGATGGAAGATGGTGTTTCTTATGACCAGTGCATTTTCTTGACAAACTGTTAACCTTTGCTGCCGGGGTCCAGCCCCGGCAGAGTCCAGGGGTACCCTCCGGATGAGTGGTGTCGGCCAGAAAAGGAAGAAAACAAAGCGAGTCGAGTCTTGGTTGAGTGCAGAATCAAGACTACTTCATTTTCTTACATCAGTGTTTATATACGCTAAAACCAATAATTCTAAAGAGGGAGGAGGGATTGTCTTGATAGGACTGCGCCAGGAATGCAGTCATAAACCATCTTCCAGAATAGTCAATACCTTCATGGATAATTCCTAAATCGAATGGGCCCTTAAGACAGCAAGGCCACAAGGCATGAAGAATGGCTTTTTTTGTGCAGCAGTTAGTCAACTGCAAGGTCTTAGCAAGCCTTATCTTGGGAGCCTCAGTCCTTGGCAGATTTTATGGCTCCATAGGTAACACGGTATCTGGGTTTGGGCTCCACCCCCAAACAATTTTCCACACTGATTCTATATGCTTACTTATTCTGTTATCTACCTTCATCTCTATGTTGACTTCTAGTGTACTCCCAGGCACACCATGGACAGGGGGCAGGGAGACACAGCAGCAAGCACTGGTGTGTGACCCTGAGGGCCAAGGGTCTCAGGAGCTCGCTCCAGATCTCACCCTAAGGTGCCCTTCTAAACTCGTGAAGGGCTCTGTATTTACTTTTGCTTGTGGAGTGTTTAGGCCTGTTGTTAGCAGACTTAGTTTTATGCCAGGGGCACTTTGTGCATTTGTGAGCATTCCAAATTCTAAATTGACATTTATAACCCCAACAGGGCCAGAAGGGGTAGGATGTTCTGTGTAAAGATACTTTCCTCATCCCTGGCCTGTTTATAGGGACCCATGCACCCTAAGGGACTGTATTGCTGCCATGCAAAGGTTTCAAGGGGGATTTTTGAGCAGGAGTCAGAAGAATTCTTAGAAAGCACAGAGGACTACCAAGCATCAGAAAAAGAAAAGACGGAGGCCCGGGAGTAGATGATGAGGGCTGTCCTGAGAAATCCCCGGAGGTCTGGACGGCCTTATGTGCCAGCTCATCGAACCAAGACCTTGTCATGGGCGGGGTCTCTCTTGCCGGCTCCCAACACTTTGCCATTCTTCATTCTGTACTCCAAGGCCAAACTTGCCTGTTACTCCAGGTATCTCTTGACTTCCTACTTTTGCATTCCAATCCCCTATAATGAAAAGGACATCTTTTTTGGTGTTAGTTCTAGAAGGTCTTGCAGGTCTTCATAGAACTGTTCAACTTCAGCTTCTTTGGCTTTAGTGGTTGGGGCACAGACTTGGATTACTGTAATGTTGAATGGTTTGCCTTGGAAACGAACTGAGATCATTCTGCCGTTTTTGAGATTACACCCATGTAGTGCATTTCGGACTCTCCTTGTTGATTATGATGGCTACTCCATTTCTTCTAAGGGATTCTTGCCCACGGTAGTAGATATAATGGTCATTTGAGTTAAATTCAGCCATTCCAGTCCATTTTAGTTCACTGATTCCTAAAATGTCATTGTTTGGTCTTGGCATCTTCAGTTTGACCTCTTCCAATTTGCCTTGATTCATGGAACTAAGATTCCAGATTCCTGTGCAATACTGGTTTTTAGAGCATCGGACTTGACTGTCACCATCCCACATCCACAAGCGGGAGTTGTTTCTGCTTTGTCAGCCTCTTCATTCCTTCTGGAGCTGTTTCTCTGCTCTTCCCCAGTAGCATATTGGCCTATTGGCCACCTACCAACCCGGGGGGGTTCGTCTTTCAGTGTCCTATCTTTTTTATTCAGTTATATATATATACACATATCCATTATTTTGCAGATTATTTTCCCATATAGGTTATTACACAATATTGAGTCAAGTTTTCTGTGCTATGGTATCTGCTATACCGTAGATCCTTGTTTATTATATATTTTATATCAGTTCAGTTCAGTTCAGTTCAGTCGCTCAGTCGTGTCCAACTCTCCACGACCCCATGAATCACAGCACGCCAGGCGTATATATATTAATCCTAAATTCCTGATTTATTCCTCCCCCCCCCGTTTCCCTCTTGATAACCATAAGTTTTTTTGTTTTCAAAGTCTGTGAATCTCTTTTCATAAATAAGTTCATTTGCATCATTTTTTTAGATTCCATATATAAGTGATATCATATGGTATTTATCTTTGACTAATTTTGCTTTCTATGGTAATGTCTAGGCTCATCAATTCAGTTCAGTTGCTCAGTCGTGTCCAACTCTAAGCGACCCCATGGACTGCAGCACGCCAGGCCTCCCTGTCCATTACTGACTCCTAGAGTTCACTCAAACTCATGTCCATCGTGTCAGTGATGCCATCCAACCATCTCATCCTCTGTCGTCCCCTTCTCCTGCCTTCAATCTTTCCCAGCATCAGGGTCTTTTCCAGTGAGTCAGTTCTTCGCATGAGGTGGCCACAATATTGGAGTTTAGCTCTAGCATCAGTCCTTCCAATGAACACCCAGGACTGATCTCCTTTAGGATGGACTGGTTGGATCTCCTTGCGGTCCAAGAGACTCTCAAGAGTCTTCTCCAACACCACAGTTCAAAAGCATCAATTCTTCGGCAATCAGCTTTCTTCACAGTCCAACTCTCACATCCATACATAACCACTAGAAAAACCTAGCCTTGACTAGACGGACCTTTGTTGGCAAAGAAATGTCTCTACTTTTTAATATGCTATCTAGGTTGGTCATAACTCTTCTTCCAACAAGTTGCTAGAAATGCCATTGTTTCATTCTTTTTTATAGCTGAGTGATATTCCACTGTATGTATATGTCAAGTCGTCTTTATCCATTGCTCTGTTGATAGATATTTAGGTTGCTTCCTTGTCTTGGCTGTTGTAAATAGTGCTGCAATGAACATTGAGGGGCATGTTTCTTTTCGAAGTATGGTTTTCTCCCAGATATAGCCCAGGCATGGGATTGCTAGATCATATGATAGTTCTATTTTTAGTTTTTAAACGAACTTCCATACTGTTCTCTTTAGTGGCTGTACCAATTTATTCCCACGAACAGCATAAAAGGGTTCTCTTTTCATTTTATTTTTGCATATGCTGTTAGAGAATGTTCTCATTTCATTCTATTACACATAGCTGTCCCATTTTCCAAAACCACTTATTGAAGACACTTTTTTATCTGTTGTATATTCTTGCCTCCTTTGTCATAGAGCAGGTGACCATAAGTGTGTGGGTTTATCTCTGGGCTTCCTATTCTGTTCCACTGATCTATATTTTTGTTTTTGTGCCAAATTCTGGCACAAAAACAGGAGTTTGATCCCACAGTTTACAGGATGACATTATTTGCTGAGTTCACAGCCATGTGAGATCTCTTATGAAAAAGTTAGGTGTTGATTGGAAAAGAGTTGAATCCTGGTAATTGGGATGTAGACACATGGAAGAAACTGGAGTCCCTTTTATCCCTAGCCTTTTGAAATCTTGCTTGATAGTGACCCAGCCGGTGTCCCTTGCTTGAATACCCAAATCACCTCCATCTGTGTGGGATCAGCCTTGTAAAAGGAAGCTCCTTCTATTGTCCCGTCCCTACATGCCCCAGGGAGACAGTAATAAGTCAGTGTAGAAGGAGAAGGCTTAGACAAGAACTATGTATTTTTTTCATGCAAAATCTAAAGAATATATTTGGAGGTAGAGACCTTGGGTGCTAGGCTAAGAAGCACTCATGGCTCACTGTTTGCGACCCTATGGACTACAGCCTGCCAGGCCCCTCTGTCCATGGGATTCTCCAGGCAAGAATACTGGAGTGGGTAGCCATGTGCTCCTCCACGGGATCTTCCAGACCCAGGGATCAAACCCTAGTCTCTTAGGTCTTCTGCATTTGCAGGCAGATGCTTTACTGCTAGAGCACTGGAAAGACAGGTTCAGTCAGTCAGTTAGTTCAGTCGTGTCTGACTCTTTGCGACCCCATGGACTGCAGCACACCAGGCCTCCCGGTCCATCACCAACTCCATGAGTTTACTCAAACTCATGTCCATTGAGTCGTGATGGTGATGCCATCCAACCATCTCATCCTCTGTCATCCCCTTCTTCTCCTGTCTTCCATCTTTCCCAGCATTAGGGCTTTCCCAGTGAGGCAGTTCTTCACATTAGGTGGCCAAAGTATTGGAGTTTCAGCTTCAGCATCAGTCCTTCCAATGAACACCCAGGACTGATCTCCTTTAGGATGGGCTGGTTGGATCTCCTTGCAGTCCAAGGGACTCTCAAGAGTCTTCTCCAACACCACAGTTCAAAAGCATCAATTCTTCGGCACTCAGCTTTCTTCACAGTCCAACTCTCACATCCATACATGACTACTGGTAAAACTATAGCTTTGACTAGACAGACCTTTGTTGACAAAGTAATATCTCTGTTTTTTAATATGCTGCCTAGGTTGGTCATACGGAGAAGGCAATGGCAAGCCACTCCAGTACTCTTGCCTAGAAAATCCCATGGATGGAGGAGCCTGGTAGGCTGCAGTCTGTGGGGTCGCTAAGGGTCAGACACGACTGAGCGACTTCACTTTCACTTTTCACTTTCACACATTGGAGAAGGAAATGGCAACCCACTCCAGTGTTCTTGCCTGGAGAATCCCAGGGACGGGGGACCCTGGTGGGCTTCTGTCTATGGGGTCACACAGAGTCGGACACGACTGAAGTGACACAGCAGCAGCAGCAGGTTGGTCATAATTTTTCTCCCAAGGAGCAAGCATCTTTTAATTTCATGACTGCAGTCACCATATGCCGTGATTTTGGAGCCCAGAAAAATAAAGTCAGTCACTGCTTCCATTGTTTCCCCATCTATTTGCCATGAAGTGATGGGTCCAGATGCCATGATCTTCGTTTTCTGAATGTTGAACTTGAAGCCAACTTTTTCACTCTCCTTTTTCACTTTCATCAGGAGGCTCTTTAGTTCTTTGCTTTCTGCCGTAAGGGTGGTGTCATCTGCATATCTGAGGTTACTGGTATTTCTCCGAGCAATCTTGATTCCAGCTTGTGTTTCATACAGTCTAGCATTTCTTTCACGAACTCACCACACACTCTCACCCTATTACACTATGCCTTACAGCATATCCTCCTGATCACAAAACTCATTTTATAGTGAATTCCCTAGACTGAACATAAATTCCCCTCACCCGGAAACAGCTGGGCTTCTGGGGAGATAACCGTGAAGTTGGAGTTCCTTTCTGCAAAATGCAGTACACAGTATATATACTGTGAACCAGTGCCCATGGCCTTAATAGAAGGCGCTAAGGAGCTGAGAACCAAAGTGCAAGGGAGAATGACATGTCTCAGTTAATTCCTAGTGACTCACATCTTTGCTTGCCTTTCTTGTGATTCTGGGCTTTGTGAATTTAGAGGTAAGCAAAGGAGGCATGCTTCTGGGAGGGGAACACGGTGATGATTCCAGTGGTTTGAAAGGGGAGGATTTACAATGTTGGCTGAGTGAATAGGAAGCTGATGCTATACAATGGGTGGTGGGAGAACGGCTGGAACCTTGTGATACTGAGTGTGCATAGTTAATTTAATGGAAGACACCTGCAATCTTAGGTCACCAAAGGCAAAAATGGAAATGACAGCTTAGACCACCCTACTTAGTAAAGGCCTCTAATCCACTAAATGTTAGCCCCTCAGTCGTGTCCTCTTTGTGATGCTATGGACTGTACCTCACCAGGCTTCTCTGTCCATGGAATTCTCCGGGCAAGAATACTGGAGTGCGGTGCCATTGCCTTCTCCAGGGTTTTTTTCCCAAGTCAGGGATCGAACCCAGGTCTCCCACATTGCAGGCAGATTCTTTACCAGCTGAGTCACCAGGGAAGCTTCTAATCCACTAACGTGAAGGCTGAAGTTAGAGGAACATGGAATAAATAACGGAAGAGAGAAATAAAACCCATCAGTCATGACCAAATGATTAGTTGCAAAAAGGGCAGTGGTTAGAGCTGATACGTTTCTATTTGCTCTCTTATGTATTTATTTGCATATTCCACTGACCTTTCTCCTCTCCCCTTACCACATTATGATATACAGCTTGTGTTGATGGTAGTGACATTACAATTTAGTTCATAGATCAGAGCACGGCAGGATAGATTTGTCATGGAGCTGGCAGGGAGGACTGCACATCATTCAAGCTCCTGGCCTCGCAGCTGGATGTAGTATGTTGCTGCTGCCCCTGCTGCTAAGTTGCCTCAGTTGTGTCCGACTCTGCAACCCCACAGACGGCAGCTCACCAGGTTCTCCTGTCACTGGGATTCTCCAGTCAAGAATACTGGAGTGGGTTGCCATTTCCTTCTCCAATGCATGCAAGTGAAAGGTGAAAGTGATGTCGCTCAGTCATATCCGACTTGTAGCGACCCCATGGACTGCAGCCTACCAGGCTCCTCTGTCCATGGGATTTTCCAGGCAAGAGTACTGGAGTGGGGTGCCATTGCATTCTCCCGGATGTAGTATGTTAGGGGACATCATTTCACTTCTGATTGAAGGAACATCTCTATTTATTTAAATTGTGTGCAGATTCTACACTTTCAGATAAAAAGAACAGATCATTGGGATCAGTAGATAACTGAATTTTTTATTTCCAAAATAAGGTGCTAAGCATAAAACTTATCAAATGAAAGAAAGATGTTGAATATGCAACTGTGAATTCTAAGAAATGTATTTAATTACATTCTCTTTTCTTCTAAGGAGAAAAAAATCAGTTATTCCATGTGGCCAAAATTATTTCAGTAAGAATTTACATATATAGGAAATAAAATACAGAATCTGTTATAAATATCTCAATTTATTTTAACGTATTACTGTCAAGTAATCCTGATCATTAGATAACAGGTTACCAATCTTTGTTTTTATAGATTAACAAGTTAAATTAAAAAGAAATGTACAGACATCATTTTCAGTGTTACAACACAGGGACAAACGCCACAGACACACACAAACAAAATCAGAAGCATATTTCATGCCAGGGTTACTTTCTGTCCAGCTCGAAATACTGTTCCACTTTGATTTTTTCTCTTCTTTGGATTTTGAAAGCTTTCATACCTTAAAAAAAATAAAATGAGATAACATTTAATACTTATAAATGCTGAACTTACAAACATAAGACAATGGATTGCTGCAAACGAGTTTTTAAGAAACAAAAGACAGTCCCTATAAAAGTTCCTAGAAGAGTTTTTAAAAGTTGAACGCTCCACAGAAAAAGAACAGAGGATGAAAAGGCAAATTAGAAAAGAGAAAATACAAGTGACAGTGATCAACCACTATATTTTAATCAGAGAAATCTAAAATTTTAAGATGCTTACGACTTTTCTTGAAATTGGCCAAGTTTAGAGAGAGACTAAAATACTTACCATTAGGGTATGGTGAAGCTGGTACTATACTATATTGCTATTGCTACACACATTTCTAAAAGACAATTTGGAAGCAGATTTCAAAAGCATTTTTAAAAAATGTGAGTAAACTGATGATAACTCTACTTCTATTCCAGTGAAATAATTAAGGATGTGTGCAAACATAGGTAAGAGAATGTTTATCACACTGCTCTCAGTGAAAACCTGGATGCAACTTATATGTCCAAAAATTGGATGTTACGCCATAGCTGTACTATATAAAATGACAAAATAGTAAACGTATTTAAAATGTGAAAGAATGTTAAAGATGTGTGAATGGACAGGGGACTGCTATACAGCAATATGTGCAGAGTATCTTATTTTAGTAACAGAAAACATAAGCATACAAATAAGATTTGGGAGGTAGTGAGGTTTAGGGAAACTGCTGGTGTTTTTCTTTTTCCCTTTGTTTTCTGATTTTTCTACAATAAGCACATATTTTGTTGAAGGGGAGCAGAACATGGCCCCCCTAGTGAACCACTTTGGCACGTGGGTTATTTTGAGCTGAAGGAAATCAAGACCCAGCAGACCCGGGAAAGCCTTTTACCTCTCCCTTAACTGCCTTAAAGAACTGAGACTGGGGCCTGCACCAGACAAAGCCTCTACCAGACATAACTTTTTTTAATCTGTGGCAGGGTAAACATCTGATCCTCTCATCTCCTTGTGAACTGCCCTGTTCACCTCTGAAGCGTCAGGCCCCATCCCTTCCCTCAGTTCAGGACACTACAGAGGCCTCAGCTCATTGACCGCCAATGAGTCCTGTTTTTATGGGGTTCCTGTATCTATAGAATTAGTTTATCACCTGTTAACATCTTATGTCAGTCAATTATAGACAAGCCAAAGAACTGAGAAGCGAAAGTTTTTGCTACCCCTGCAGTTTGGTGCATGTGGAGGGCTCCCGTCGCTGCAGGTGGGAGATCCTGGGACCTCTGACAAGAGCCAGTCAAAGGTCAGAATCCTTACCATGTCAGTCTCCTGGGTCTCTGCCTGCAGGTTCAGTGGAAGTGAGAGTGGGGAGAGTCCTTTTCTAAATTCAGAAGCAGGAGAAAAATTTTTGTGTGAACTAGTGCCTTAGCTACAGTGACTCTGGAAAAGATATCTTCTGAGTACTCTTGTTTTCCGTTGATCCAGTTCTCCCCAAGCACGGCTATTGTTTGCTTCTGTCTCTAGCTTTTGTGTCACTTCTCACAAGGAGGAAAACCAAAGAGTAGAAATGCAGTGTGTGCTGTGTGCTTAGTTGCGTCCAACTCTTTGCAACCCCATGGACTTTAGCCTGCTAGGCTCCTCTGTCCATGGGGAGTCTCCAGGCAAGAATACTGGAGTGGGTTGCCATGCTCTCTTCCAGGGGATCTTCTCAACCCAGGAATCGAGCCAGGGTCTCCTGTACTGCAGGCAGATTCTTTACCAGCTGAGCTACCACGGATAGGTTCTAATTTACGCCCATTGTTTGAGCCCACTGGCCTCACAGACTGGTGACTTCATGGTTCTAGTAGATCTGCATTTGTTTAGACACACTCTGCAGTGGGTCCCCTATATTTAAACAGGGGAGGTTTCCTCTTGTTCTATGTCTTGAGAGCTTGGCTTTGTGACTGGTATGGGTTTGTGACTCTCTGTGGCTTAACCAGAGAGAAGCCAGTCAGAAGATTAAGTATCAGCTTGAATCTGATGGGCATCAAAAAAACTCAGGATCTGAGACAAGAAGTGATAAGCAGCGATCTTTTTGTCCAGCTGTGCCAGCTCTTAGGGAGTTTGCTTTAAGGTGCCCCAGCCCACAGGGGCCTTTGTTGGCGCAAGCTTCACTGTATTCTTGGTGCAGGGAAGTCCCACTGCAGGAGCTCCTGTGAGTGCAGCGATGGGCAGCTCTGCAACTGGCAGCATCATGCACTCTGGTGGGAGACGGGAGACTCCATCTTCACTGCCCCATTCTCACTGACCGTGACCATGAGCTCTTTGCTTTCTTTGGCTAGTTCTGTGAGTAAACTGTGGATCTTGTGAAAGCTACATCTTTTGCACTCTTTTGGGACACTTCCTGTGGTCATTCATGGATAAGCCATAAAAAGGGTTGCAGGTTACAGTCACCATTAAGACCCTATCTGTCAGTGGCCAGATGGATCCTTTAAACTGAGAAAACTTGTTTTCGAAAAACACACGAAAGCGCTCTCATGCTAAACAAGTATCTTGTGCTGCCTATGGAGAGACAACAGTACAGAGAAGACGCAGAGGAGCACAGCCGCCGGCCATGGGGGTGTATGTGTCTACAGGCCTTTCTCTTTCTGACCTGTTTCACCTAGTATGGTAATCTCCAGGTGCATCCATGTTGCTGCAGATGCAATTATTTCACTTTTTTTGGCTAAGTAATATTCCTGGGTGTGTTTATGTGTGTGTGTATATATATATATATATACACACACACACGGCAACTTCTTTATCCATTCGTCTGTCAATGGATATTGAGGTTGTTTCCATGTCTGAGCTCAGAGAAGCAAAGAGCAAAGGAGAAAAGGAAAGATATACCCATTTGAATGCAGATTTCCAAAGAATAGTAAGGAGAGATAAGAAAGCCTTCCTCAGCGATCAATGCAAAGAAATAGAGCAAAACAATAGAATGGGAAAGACTAGAGATCTCTTCAAGAAAATTAGAGATTCCAAGCAAACATTTCATGAAAAGATGGGACAATAAGCACAGAAGTGGTATAGACCTAACAGAAGCAGGAGATATTAAGAAGAGGTGGCAAGAATACACAGAACAACTGTACAAAAAAGATTTTCAGACCCAGATAATCACGATGGTATGATCACTCACCTAGAGCCAGACATTCTGGAATGTGAAGTCAAGTGGGCTTTAGGAAGCATCACTATGAACAAAGCTAGTGGAGGTGATGGAATTCCAGTTGAGCTATTTCAAATTCTTAAAGAGGATGCTGTGAAAGTGCTGCACTCAATATGCCAGCAAATTTGGAAAACTCAGCAGTGGCCACAGGACTGGAAAAGGTCAATTTTCATTCCAATCCAAAAGAAAGGCAATGCCAAAGAATGTTCAAACTACCGCACAACTGCATCATCTCACACGCTAGTAAAGTCATGCTCAAAATTCTCCAAGCCTAGCTTCAATAGTAGGTGAACTGTGAACTTCTAGATATTCAAGCTTGATTTAGAAAAGGCAGAGTAACCAGAGATCAAATTGCCAACATCTGTTGGATCATCAAAAAATCGAGAGTTCCAGAAAAACATCTATTTCTGCTTTATTGACTATACCAAAGCCTTTGACTGTGTGGATCACAACAAACTGGAAAATTCTTCTAGAGATGGGAATCCCAGACCACCTGACCTACCTCTTGAGATATCTGTATGCAGGTCAGGAAGCAACAGTTAGAACTGGACATGGAACAACAGACTGGTTCCAAATCAAGAAAGGAGTACATCATGGCTGTATATTGTCACCCTGCTTGTTTAACTTATATGCAGAGTACATCATGAGAAACACTGGGCTGGAGGAAGCACAAGCTGGAATCAAGACTGCCAGGAGAAATCAATAACTTCAGATATGCAGATGACACCACCCTTACGCAGAAAGTGAAGAACTAAAGAGCCTCTTGATGAAAGTGAAAGAGGAGAGTGAAAAAGTTGGCTTAAACTCAACATTCAGAAAACTAAGATCATGGCATCTGGTCCCATCACTTCATGGCACATAGATGGGGAAACAGTGGAGATAGTGACAGACTTTATTTTTTTGGGCTCCAAAATCACTGCAGATGCTGATTGCAGCCATGAAATTAAAAGATGCTTACTCCTTGGAAGAAAAGTTATGACCAACCTAGACAGGTTATTTAAAAGCAGAGACATTACTTTGCCAACAAAGGTCCGTCTAGTCAAAGCTATGGTTTTCCCAGTAGTCATGTATGGATGTGAGTTGAACCATAAAGTTGAGCACTGAAGAATTGATGCTTTTGAACTGTGGTGTTGGAGAAGACTCCTCAGAGTCCCTTGGACTGCAAGGAGATTCAACCAGTCCATCCTAAAGGAAATCAGTCCTGAATATTCATTGGAAGAACTGATGCTGAAGCTGAAACTCCAATACTTTGGCCAGCTAATGTGAAAAACTGACTGATTTGAAAAGACTGTGATGCTGGGGAAGACTGAAGGCGGGAGGAGAAGGGGATGGCAGAGGATGAGATGGCTGGATGGCATCACCGACTCAATGGACATGAGTTTTGAGTAAACTCTGGGAGTTGGTGATGGACAGGGAGGCCTGGTGTGCTGCAGTCCATGGGGTCGCAGAGAGTCAGACATGACTGAGCAATGAACTGATGTCTCAGCTATAATAAATATGCTGTTGTGAAAACAGGGGTCTGTGTCTTTTCAAATTATAGTTTTGTCTGGCTATATGCCCAAGAAAGGGATTTCTGGATCTTTTGGCAACTGTATTTTCAGTTTTTTGAGGAACCTCCATACTGTTTTCCATAGTGGCTGTATCAATTTACATTCCCAGCAACAGTGTAAGAGGGTTCCCTTTTCACTATACCCCTTCCAACGTTCTTTATCCATGGAATTTTTAACGATGGCCATGCTGACTGGTGTGAGGGGGTACCCCACTCTAGTTGTGATTTGCATTTCTCTAATAATTAGTGACACTGAACATCTTTTAGTGTGCCAACTGGCCATATGTATGTTGTCTTAGGAGAAATGTATTGTGAAGTCTGCTGCCCATTTTTCAATCAGGTTGATCTTTTTTGTTTACCTGTATGAGCTATTTGTATATTTTGGATATTAACCCTGTCAGTCGCCTCACTTGCAAGTACTTTCTCCTAGTCTGTAGGTTGTGTTTCAGTTTGTTCATGGCGTCTTTAGGATTTTCTGTGTATATAGTACCACGTCATCAGCAAACAGTTTAATTTCTTCTCTTCCAATCTGGATTCCTTTCACCAGTCATATTTACTGTCATCCGGATGTGGTGTATAACACTGATTTTCATAAGCTGAATAATCCTTGTGACCCTGAGATGAATCCAAACTGGTCGTGGTGTGTGACTTTTTGTACATGTTGTTGGATTCACTTTGCTAATGTGTCGTTGAGAAGTTTTGTGTCTCTATTCATCTGGAGCGGCTGTGAAGAGATTTTCCATGACCAAGGTAAGAGAAACCGAAATAAGACAGTAGGTATTGCTAGGGGGCACCAGAGGGCAGACAAACTGAAATCATAATCACAGGAAACTAGCTGATCTAATCACATGGACCACAGCCGAATGTGGTCCCCTGGAGAAGGGAATGGCAAACCACTTCAGTATACTTGCCTTGAGAACCCCGTGAACAGTAACAAAGGGCAAAATGATAGGATACTGAATGAGGAATTCCCCAGGTCGGTAGGTGCCCAGTATGCTACTGGAGCTCAGTGGAGAAATAACTATAGAAGGAATAAAGGGATGGAGCAAAAGCAAAACCAATACCCAGTTGTGGATGTGACCAATGATAGAAACAAGGTCTGGTGCTGTAAAGAGCAATATTGCATAGGAACCTGGAATGTTAGGTCCATGAATCAAGGCAAATTGGAAGTGGTCAAACAGGAGATGGCAAGAGTGAATGTCGACAGTCTAGGAATCAGTGAACTAAAATGGACTGGAATGGGTGAATTTAACTCGGATGACCATTATATCTACTACTGTGGGCAGGAATCCCTTAGAAGAAATGGAGCAGCCATCATGGTCAACAAAAGAGTCCGAAATGCAGTACTTGGATGCAATCTTAAAAATGACAGGATGATTTCTGTTCGTTTCCAAGGCAAACCATTCAATATTACAGTAATCCAGGCCTATGCCCCAACCAGTAATGCTGAAGAAGCCGAAGTTAATCGGTTCTATGAAGACCTACAAGACCTTTTAGAACACCCAAAAAAGATGTCCTTTTCATTCTAGGGGACTGGAATGCAAAAGTAGGAAGTCAAGAAATACCTGGAGTAACTGGCAAATTTGGCCTTGGAGCACGGAATGAAGCAGGGCAAAGGCTAATAGAGTTTTGTCAAGAGAATGCACTGGTCATAGCAAACACCCTCTTCCAACAACACAAGAGAAGACTCTACACATGGACATCACCAGATGGTCAACACCGAAATCAGATTGATTATATTCTTTGCAACCAAAGATGGAGAAGCTGTATACAGTTAGCGAAAACAAGACCAGGAGCTGACTGTGGCTCAGATCATGAACTCCTTATTGCGAAGTTCAGACTTAAATTGAAGAAAGTAGGGAAAACCACTAGACCATTCAGATATGACCTCAATCAAATCCCTTATGATTATGCAGTGGAAGTGAGAAATAGATTTAAGGGACTAGATCTGATTGATAGAGTGCCTGATGAACTCTGGACGGAGGTTCCTGACATTGTACAGGAGACAGGGACCAAGACCATCCCCATGGAAAAGAAATGCAAAAGAGCGAAATGGCTGTCTGAGGAGGCCTTACAAATAGCTGTAAAAAGAAGAGAGGCGAAAAGCAAAGGAGAAAAGGAAAGATATAAGCATCTGAATGCAGAGTTCCAAAGAATAGCAAGGAGAGATAAGAAAGCCTTCCTCAGTGATCAATGCAAAGAAATAGAGGAAAACAACAGAATAGGAAAACAAGAGACCTCTTCAAGAAAATTAGAGATTCCAAGGGAACTTTTCATGCAAAGATGGGCTCGATAAAGGACAGAAATGGTATGGACCTAACAGAAGCAGAAGATATTAAGAAGAGGTGGCAGGAATACACAGAAGAACTGTACAAAAAAGATCTTCACGACCAAGATAGTCACGATAATGTGATCACTGACCTAGAGCCAGACATCTTGGAATGTGAAGTCAAGTGGGCCTTAGAAAGCATCACTACGAACAAAGCTAGTGGTGGTGATGGAATTCCAGTTGAGCTATTTCAAGTCTTGAAAGATGATGCTGTGAAAGTGCTGCACTCAATATGCCAGCAGATTTGGGAAACTCAGCAGTGGCCACAGGACTGGAAGAGGTCAGTCTTCATTCCAATCCCAAAGAAAGGCAATGCCAAAGAATGCTCAAACTACCGCACAATTGCACTCATCTCACACGCTAGTAAAGTCATGCTCAAAATTCTCCAAGCCAGGCTTCAGCAGTATGTAAACCGTGAACTCCCAGATGTTCAAGCAGGTTTTAGAAAAGGCAGAGGCACCAGAGATCAAATTGCCAACATCCGCTGGATCATGGAGAAAGCAAGAGAGTTTCAGAAAAACATCTATTTCTGCTTCACTGATTATGCCAAAGCCTTTGACTGTGTGGATCACAATAAACTGTGGAACATTCTGAAAGAGATGGGAATCCCAGACCACCTGACCTGCCTCTTGAGAAACCTGTATGCAGGTCAGGAAGCAACAGTTAGAACCGGCCATGGAACAACAGACTGGTTCCAAATAGGAAAAGGAGTGCGTCAAGGTTGTATATTGTCACCTTGCTTATTTAACTTATATGCAGAGTACATCATGAGGAACGCTGGGCTGGAAGAAGCACAAGCTGGAATCAAGATTGCTGGGAGAAATATCAATAACCTCAGATATGCAGATGACACTACCCTTATGGCAGAAAGTGAAGAGGAACTCAAAAGCCTCTTGATGAAAGTGAAAGAGGAGAGTGAAAAGGTTGGCTTGAAGCTCAACATTCAGAAAACAAAGATCATGGCATCTGGTCCCATCACTTCATGGGAAATAGATGGAAAAACAGTGGAAACAGTGTCAGACTTTGTTTTTTTGGGCTCCAAAATCACTGCAGATGCTGATTGCAGCCATGAAATTAAAAGACGCTTGCTCCTTGGAAGGAAAGTTATGACCAACCTTGATAGTATATTAAAAAGCAGAGACATTACTTTGCCGACCAAGGTCCGTCTAGTCAAGGCAATGGTTTTTCCCGTGGTCATGTATGGATGTGAGAGTTGGACTGTGAAGAAAGCTGATCGCCAAAGAATCGATGCTTTTGAACTGTGGTGTTGGAGAAGACTCTTGAGAGTCCCTTATACTGCAAGGAGATCCAACCAGTCCATTCTAGAGGAGATCAATCCTGGATGTTCATTGGAGGGACTGATGCTAAAGCTGAAACTCCAATACTTTGGCCACCTCATGAGACGAGTTGACTCACTGGAAAAGACTCTGATGCTGGGAAAGGTTGGGGGCGGGAGGAGAAGGGGACGATGGAGAATGAGATGGCTGGATGGCATCACCGACTCTGTGGACATGAGTTTGAGTGTACTCCGGGAGTTGGTGATGGACAGGGAGGCCTGGCATGCTGTGATTCATGGGGTCGCGGAGAGTCGGACACGACTGAGCGACTGAACTGAACTGAACTGAACTGATTCATCAAAGATATTCACCTGTAATTTTCTTTTTTGGTTGTGTCTTTGTCTGGTTTTGGTTTCAAAGTGATGGTGCTTTGAAAGAATATCTTTGGGAGTATTCTTTCCTCTTCAGTCTTTTGGAAGAATTTGAGAACGATCAATGTAACTTCTTCTTGGTATGTTTGGTACAATTCCCCAGTGAGCCACTTGGTTCTGGGCTCCTGTTTGAAGGGAGTTTTTAAAATTAGATTCTATTTCATTTCTAGTGATTGGTTTGTTCAGGTTATCTATTTCTTCTTGATTCAGTTTTGGTTGGCTGTGTTTCTAAAAATTGATCCATTTCTTCTAGGCTGTCAAATTTGTTGACATATAATTGTTCACAGGAGGACAGAGTATGTTCATAGTAGAACAAAGTAAAGAAGAGGGCGGCAGAGGACGAGATGTTTATATAGCATCACCAATTCAATGGACATAAACTTGGGCAAACTCTGGGAGACAGAGGACAGGGAGGTCTGGCTTGCTGCAACCCCAAAACTGGGGGTTGCAAAGAGTCAGACACGACTTAGTGACTAAACAGCAACTGTTCCAGTATTCTTACCTTTTGCCCCCTTTGGTATTGGTTGTGATTTCTTCTCATTCATATTTTGTTTATTTGGGTCTTGCCTCTTTTCTTATTAGTAAGCCTGGCCAACTCTGTTTACCTTTCAAAGAACCAGCTCTTGGTTTTATATGTTTCTTATACCTATTTCACTTCTGATTTTTATTATCATCTCCTTCATTGTGCTATTCTGTTTGTTCTTTTTCTAATTCTTTAAGTGGTGGATTGTTATATTTTCCTGTTTCTTAAAGAAGCCTGTATTGCTGTGAACTTCCCTCTAAGAACTGCTTTTGCTGCATCCCATAGATTTTATATGGTTCTGTTTTCATTGTCATTTGCCTCAAAGGACTTAACTTCATAGATTTTGTTGACCACTTGGTTTTTAGTAGCATATTGTTTAGTTTGCATGTAATTTTTGCCTCGTTTCTTTTTTTGTGGTTGACTTCTAGTTTCATGACATTATGATCAGAAAAGATGCTTGAAATAATTTCTATACTCTTAAATTTGTTGAGGCTTGTTTTGTGTCCTAGGATGCGATCAACCCTAGAGAATATTTCATGTCCACTTGAAAAGAATGTGTATTTTGGATTTTTTTTTTGGATGTTATATTCTGAAGACATCAATTAAGTCTAATGGCTATTTTATCCTTTAGGATCTCTGTTGCCTTATTCACCTTCTGTCTCAAAGATCTGCCCATTGATGTGAGTGGGGTGTTAAGGTCTCTTATTGTGGTCCTGTCATTTTATCTCTTTGAATCTGTTAGTATTTGTTTTATACATTTGGGTGCTCCTATATTAGGTGCATATATGTTGACAAGTATCATATCCTTTCCATGTATTGATCCTTTTATCATTAATGTCCTTATCTTTCTTTATAGTCTTGTTTTAAAGTTCATTTTGGATGATATGAGAATTGCAATCCCTCTTTTGTCATTTCTGTTTGGATGGAGTATCTTTGTCCATTCCCTTTCATTTGAATTTTTTTTTTTTAGATTCCATATAAAAGCAATATATATTTGTCTTTTTCTGTCTGACTTATTTCATTCAGTATGACAATCTCTAGGTCCATCCATGTTGTTGCAAATGGCATTGTTTCATTTTTTTAATGGTTGAGTAATATGCCTCTGTGTGTGCATGTGTGTATGTACCAAATCTTCTATATCCATTCATCTGTCAATGGATGTTTAGGTTGTTTTCATATCTGGGCGTTGGTAAACAGAACTGTGGTGGACACTGGGGTGCACGTTCTCTTTCAGATTATTGTTCTCCAAACATATGCCCAGGGTGGAATTTCAGGATCATCCAGTATCTCTATTTTGAGTTTTTAAGGAACATCTATACTGTTCACAATGCCTGTCTCAATTTACAATCTGACCAACAGTGGAGGAGGGTTCCCTTCTCTCCACACCCTTTCCAGCACTTATTGTTTGTGGGTTTGTTGATGACAGCCATTTTGACTTCTGTAAAGTGATATCTCATTGTAGTGGTTTTTTAATTGAATTTATTTATTGACCACACTGGGTCTTTGATGCTGTGAACAGGCTTTCTCTAGTTGCAGAAAGCGGGAGCTACTCTCCAGCGGTGTTGCCCAGGCTTCTCACTGCAGTGGCTTCTCTTGTTGCAGAGCACAGGCTCTAGTATGCTCGGGCTTCAGTAGTTATGGCACACAGGCTTAATTGCTCCATGGCATGTGGGATCTTCCCAGACCAGGGATTGAACCTGTGTCCCTTGCATTACAAGGCAGATTCTTAGCCACTGGACCAGCAGGGAAGCCCTCATTGTAGTTTTGATTTGCATTTCTGCAAGGAGATCCAACCAGTCCATTCTAAAGGAGATCAATCCTGGGTGTTCATTGGAAAGACTGATGCTAAAGCTGAAACTCCAATACTTTGGCCACCTCATGCGATGAGTTGACTCACTGGGAAAGACTCTGATGCTGGGAGGGATTGCAGGCAGGAGGAAAAGGGGACGACAGAGAATGAGATGGCTGGATGGCATCACCGACTCGATGGACATGAGTTTGAGTGAACTCTGGGACTTGGTGATGGACAGGGAGGCCTGGCGTGCTGTGACTCATGGGGTCGCAAAGAGTCGGACACGACTGAGCGACTGAACTGAACTGAATTAGTGATGTTGAACATCTTTCCATTATGCCTCTTTGCCAGCTGTATATCATCTTTGGAGAAATGTCTATTTAGGTCTTCTGCCCAGTTTTTGATTGGGTTGTTTATTTTGATATTAAACTCCATGAACTGTTCGTAAATTTTGGAGATTAATCCCTTGTTGACTCTATCATTTGTAAATATTTTCTTACATTCTGTGGGTTGCTTCTCTTTTTGATTATGGTTTCCCTTGCTATGCAAAAGATTTTGAGTTTAATTGGGTCCCATTTGCTTATTTTTGTTATTTCTATTACTCTGAGAGATGGACTGAAAAAGGCATTGCTATGAATTATGTCAGTGTTTTCCTCTGAGTTTTATAGTATCTGACCTTCCATTTAGACCTTTAATCCATTTTAAGTTTATTCTTCTGTATGGTGTTAAAGAAAATTCTCGTTTCATGTTTTTTATGTGGAGTTGTCCAGTTTTCCCAGCACCATTTATTGAACAGACTGTCTCTCCTCCACTGTTTATGTTTCTGGGGTGTCTATCCTGTTCCATTGATGATATGCCTGTTTTTGTGCTAGAACCATACTGTCTTGATGACTGTAGCTTTACAATATATTCTTGACATCAGGGAATCTGATTCTCCCAGCTGTTTTTCTTAAGATTGCTCTGGTTACTCAGGGTCTTTTGGGTTTCCATATGAATTTTAAGACTCTTTGTTCTAGTTCTGTAAAAGATGCCACTGGTAATTTCATACAGATCACAAAGAATCTGTAGCGTGTCTTGTGTAGTACAGTCATTTTAACAATATTGATTCTTCCAGTCCAAGACTGTAGTATATTTTTCCATCTGTTTGTGTCATCTTCAATTTCTTTCACCATTGTCTTACAGTTTTCAGAGTAAAGGTTTTTTTGTCTCCTTAGGTAGGTTTATTCCTAGGTATTTTATTCTTTTTGCTGTGATGGTAAGTGGGACTGTTGCTTTCTCTTTCTGGTCGTTTCATTGTAAATATCTAGGAATGCAACAGATTTCTGTGGATTACTTTTGTATGTAACCAGCAACTCTAATGAATTCATTGATGGGCTCTAGTAGTTTTCTGGTAGTGTCTTTAGGATTTTCTATGTATAGTTATCACTTCATCAGCAAACAGTGACATTTTAATGTCTTTTCCAACTTGGAGTCTTTTTGTTTCTTTTTATTCTCTGATTGCCATGATTAGGACTTCCAAGACTATGTTACATAAAACTGGTGAGATTGGGCATCCTAGTCTTATTCCCGTTTAGAGGGACTGCTTTCAGCTTTTCACTGTTAAGTATGTGGAAAATTCTTCAAGAGATGGGAATACCAGACCACCTGACCTGCCTCCTGAGAAATCTGTATGCAGGTCAAGAAGCAACAGTTAGAACTGGACATGGAACAACAGACTGGTTCCAAATCAGGAAAGGAATATGTCAAGGCTGTGTATTGTCACCCCGATTATTTAACTTATATGCAGGGTATATCATGAGAAATGCTGGGCTGGATGAAGCACAAACTGGAATCAAGATTGCTGGGAGAAATATCAGTAACCTCAGATATGCAGATGACACGACCCTTATGGCAGAAAGTGAAGAACTAAAGAGCCTCTTGATGAAAGTGAAAAAGGAAAGTGAAAAAGTTGGCTTAAAACTCAACATTCAGAAAGCTAAGATCATGGCATCTGGTCTATCACTTCATGGCAAATAGATGGGAAACAGTGACAGACTTTATTTTTGGGGGCTCCAAAATCACTGGACTGCCATCATGAAATTAAAAGATGCTTGCTCCTTGGAAGAAAAGTTATGGCCAACCTAGATAACATATTAAAAAGCAGAGACATTACTTTGCCAACAAAGGTCTGTCTAGTCAAAGCTTTGGTTTTTCTAGTCGTGTGTGGATGTGAGAGTTGGACTATAAAGAAAGCTAAGAGCCAAAGAATCGATGCTTTTGAATTGTAGTGTTGGAGAAGACTCTTGAGAGTCTCTTGGACTGCAAGGAGATCCAACCAGTCCATCCTAAAGGAAATCAGTCCTGAATATTCATTGGAAGGACTGATGCTGAAGCTCCAATACTTTGGCCATCTGATGTGAAGAAAAGATCCTGATGCTGGGAAAGATTGAAGGTGGGAGGAGAAGGGGACAACAGAGGATGAGATGGTTGGATGGCATCACCGACTCAATGAACATGAGTTTGAGTAAACCGACTCAATGAACATGAGTTTGAGTAAACTCCGGGAGTTGGTGATGGACAGGGAGGCCTGGCGTGCTGCAGTCCATGGGGTCGCAAAGAGTTGGACATGACTGAACTGAAGATGTTAGCTGTAGCTTTAGCTGTATCGCCTTTGTTATGTTGATGGTGTGTTTCCTCTGAAACAACGTTCTGGAGCCTTTTCATCATAAATGGATGCTGAATTTTGTCAGCAGCTTTTTCTGCATCTATTAAATATATCATGCCACTCCCTTCTGGCTTGCAGAGTTTCTGCTGAAAGGTCAGCTGATAAACTTATGGGAGTGCCCTTGGATGGCATTTGTTGCTTTTAGTCTTTGTAATTTTTCTTTGTTGTATTCAATCTTTGACTAATATGTGTTTCAGCATGCTCCTTACACATGTTCCTACTTGGGTTTATCCTGTCTGGACTCTCTGTTCTTCCTAGATGTTGGTGAGTATTTCCCTTCCCATGTTAGTGAATTTTTCAGCTATTATCTCTTCAAATATTTTCTCAGATCCTTTCTGTCTCCTTCTGGGAACTCTGTAATGCAAATATTGGTGCCTTTAATATTGTCCTGGACTTCTCTTAGACTATCTTTGTCTTTCGTTATGTTCCGTGGCAGTGATTTTCACTATTATCTTTCAGGTCACTTACCTGTTCTTCTGCCTCACTTATTCTTTTGATCCCTTCTGGTGTATTTTTCATTTCATACTGTTCACCTGTTTGTTCCTTGGTTCTTCTTGGTCTCCAGCAAACATTTATTGTATCTTTCTCAATCCTTGACTCCATTCTTTTTCTGAGATCTTTGATTATCTTCACTATTGTTCTGAATTCTTCCGGTAGATTGGCTATCTTTATTTCACTTAGTTGTTCTTCTGGGTGTCATCTTGTTCCTTTATCTGGGACATATTCCTTTTCAATCTCATTTTGACTAACTTTCTCTGATTGCAGTTTCTGTTCCATAGGCCGCAAGACTGTAGTTCTTCTGTCTGCCCTCTGGTGGTTGCGGCTGTCTAAGAGGTTTCTGCAGGCTTCCTCATGAGAAGGGCTGATTCTGGTCCACTGGTGGGTAGAGCTGGATTTTGTCCCTCTGGTGCACAGGGCCATGTTCAGGGAGTCTTTAAGCTGCTTGTCTGCTGATGGCTGGGGCTGTGTTCCTGCCCTGTTGGTGGTTTGGCTTGAGGCGACCCAGCACTGGAACCTGCAGGGGCTAATGGCAGCCTTGGGAGGGTTCATACTCATAAGTACATTCCAGAATCGTTTCTGCCAGTGTCTTTGTTCTTGGAGTGAGTCGTGGTCGCCACTCCCCTTCTCCCCCACCTCTGCAGGAGACCATCCAGTACTAGCAGGTAGGTCCGTCCCTGTCTATCAGGTCACTGCTCTTTTCCCCTGGGTCTTTGTATATGAGACTTTGTGTGTGCCCTCTAAGAGCAGACTTGGTGTTTCTCCCCAACTTGTAGAAATACTGTGATCAAACCCCACTGTCCTTCAAAGCCAGATTCTCTGGGGGCTGGACCCCTAGGCTGGAAAGGCTGATGTGGGGTTTAAAACTTTCACTCCTGTGGGATAACTTCTATGGTAGAATTGTTTCCAAGCTTGTGGGTCACCCACCCAGCAGGTATGGGATTTGCAATAATGCCCCTCCTACCATCCTATTGTGGCTTTTGTCTTTGGATGTAGAATATCTTTTTTGGGAGGTTCCAGTAATTTTTTTTTGCAAATGGTTGTTCACCAGTTAGTTGTGATTTTGGTGTTTCTACAGGAAGAGGGTGAGCTCACATCCTTCTACTCTGCCATCTTGAGCTAAGCCTCCTCCATTCCCTTACTTTTAATCTGTGCATGTCCTTTGCCCTAAGGTAGATCTCTTACAGGCAACATCTTTTGATTTCCTTCATAATTAAAAATCTTCATGTAGTTGGATGGTTGGGTCAGGCCCTTGATAGCATTCAGGCTGCAATCCAGTTTTTTGAGGAAATAAGAAACTGTCCATATTTTACAAATTAGTCTTTGCAAAATCAGAAATGTGGCTCTAGAAACAATGTAAAAGTTCACCTCTCTTTACCAACCCCCAGACCTCTCCTGGTGTAAAAGATCAGGATGTTAGAACTATTTAAAGATAGGAAATTGTAAATAACTACTCTAGACTTCTGGTAACAAATATACCTCCAGATTCCTAGAAAGAGGAAATAATTAACAAAAAGATAACCTACTGAATGGGAAGAAATATCTGCAAATGATACAGCCAATAAGTGGTTAATACCTAAACTATAAAGAGTACATACAACTCAATATCAAAAAAACCTGAGGAAAATAATGGGCAGAGGATCAGAATAGACATTTTCCAAAGAAGACATACAGATAGAAGGCTAACATCTCTAATTAGAGAAATGCAAAACAAAAGCACAGTGAGATACCACCTCTCAACTGTCAGAATGGCTATCATCAAAAAGACTATAGATAATAAGGGCAAGGATGAGGAGAAAAGGGGACCGTCTAACACTGCTGGTGTAAAGGAACATTTATGTAACCACTGTCGAAAATGAAACGGAGGCTGCTTTCAATATGGATGTTCCTCAAAAAGCTAAAATGATAGAACTACCGTATAACCAGTAATTCTAATCTGGGTATATATACCTGGCATGTAGTTAGTATTAATTAGTATACTAGATATTACTATATATAGTATAGTAATACTAGTAATATAGTATAGTAATGCTATACTGTATTAGTATACTCTATATTGCTATATAGAGAATATTAATATAGTAAATATAGTAAGTAATATAGTAGAGAAACAAATAGTAATTTAAAAAGATACATGTATTTTAATGTTCAAAGAAGCATTATTCAGAATTGCCAAGGTATGGAAGCAATGGAAGTGTCCATCAATAAACAGCTGGCTTAATAAGATGTATGTATATACAATGGAATCTTACTCAGCCAATAAAACACTGAAACACTGCCACGTGATACAACAGTGATGGACCTAAAGAACACCTCAGAAAAGACAAACGCCACCATCACTCACTGTGAATCTAAAAAACAAACGAATGTGTAAAACAAAACAGAAATGGACTCACAGATACAGGGAACAGACTAGTGGTTACCAGACAAGAGAAGGAAGGAAAGGAACAAGCCAGGGCTTGGGGATTAAGAGGGACAAACTGTTCTGTATAAAATAAGGAACAAGGACTATACTGATCATCACAGGGAAATGTAGCCCTTATTTTGCAGTAACTTTAAATGGAGTGTAATCTATAAATATTGAATCACTATGTAGTACACCTGAAGCTAATACTGTAAATCAACTCTATTTAAACACAAGCAAGCAGAAAATTTACTTTCTTCCTCTGTCCCTGGACATATCCTAAAACACTGTCTACAATCACCTGAGACTGGGGGGTAAAAAGGAGCAGCAACAGGAGAGGCTTTTTAAAAAATACAGGCTTATAAAAATTCCTGGGCTTTCCCAGTGGCTCAGATGGAAAAGAATCTGCCTGCAATGCAGGAGACCTGGGTTTAATCCCTGGATTGGGAAGTTCCCCTAGAGGAAGAAACAGCAACCCACTCTAGTATTCTTGCCTGGAGAAGTCCATGGGCAGAGAAGCCAGGCAGGCTACAGTCCATGGGGTTGCAAGAACTGGACATGACTGAGCGACTTTCACACGCACGTAACAACTCCCATGGATTAAAAAGGAATGAATTTGGATCATATGGAGTGATGTGGATGAACCTGGAGTCTGTCATACAAAGTGAAGTAAGTCAGAACAAGTATTGTATATTACTGCATATATGTGGAATCTAGAATCTAAAAAAAAAATCATAAGTGCATATATGATGAACCTATTTGCAGGGCAGGAATAGAGAAGCGGATGTGGAGAATGGACTTGTGACACAGGGTGGGGGAAGGGGAGGGTGGGATGAACTGAGCAGCAATGACATATATACACTACCATGTGTAAAACAGCCAGTGGGAAGCTGCTGGATAACACAGGGAGCTCAGCTGGGTGCTCTGCTGCAACCCAGAGCCGTGGGGCAGGAGGGAGGCTCAAGAGGGAGGGAAAGGATACATGTATACAAACACCTGAGTCACTTCTGTATAAGAACTAACACAACACAGTAAAATATTCCAATTAAAAAAAAACAACCCCAAGGCTAAAATTTGGGGATGGAAATTAAACAGGATCTCTTTGTCTGTGTTTGTTATATCTATGTATGTGTGATGTTTTGGATGAATATTGCCATAATTTGTAAAATGATCTACTTAATTGGCTTAAAGAAAAAAGCAGCACAAATTTAGTATTTCTCAACTCTCAGAAACATAATACAACCTAATCCAAGTAAAGTGATTTGGGATACTGTCCAGTAAATAAAAGTTAAAGTATATCTGTTATGAAACTTGCCATGATAGTTAACTGCTTTAATATCCCATAAAATTTTCATAAGTGAACTTCTCAATAATAAATTTTTATGGTATGTCTCCTTTACTTCCATAATCTCTTTGGTAACTTAAACCCTTAGTTTTGGTAAATGATGAAAATTCACTGGATATCTAGATAATTTTTAAATATAAAATACTGAAACATTAACTACTGAACATGGTATCATTTACTTTTGGCTTCTTACAATGTAGAAACTAAAAATATTTCAAAGTATGAAGAAATGTGTCCTACTCTACACTGAAGAATTGTACTGTTAAGGTATATTCTTCCAGAAATTATGAAATGTATGCAGTAATCTGCCAGTCTACAAAATGCTAGTGTAACAGTTCAAAATTACAAGTAAAGGTTTGTGTTAAGCATTCCAATTAATGTAATTTCTCAGTTCTAATTAAAGACAAGGAAAACAACTATGCAACTCTATTCTGATTGTTTCGGAATGGGAAAGAATAAAGGACAAACTGAATGTAGAAGCTTGGAGAGAGACTTACTTTGTGCAGTCAAGGTGGGTAAAACGGAATGAATTTACTACAGGGTTTTAAAAAAAAGCTTTAGTTTATATACTACTACTATTAAAATGTTCTCCTTCAGGACAAAAATTTTTTGGGCTATTGGTCTGCTACTGCTGAGACTATGAAAGGTTTTTTACCTTTTAAAGTACTCTTCATACAAAGCTTTTTTAGAAATCAAAATCCTATTTTATCCAAATAATTTCCTATGACTCATGTCTTATTACTTAAGAAAGTCTTAAGTGTTTTGTTTTTACAACTACGTAACTCTGTCTTTGCCTGCAAAGTCTCTGACACTGTGGTTAAGCAAATAAGTATTGTTTAACAGTAAGATGGTACTGGTGTTTTAAAACCTCTTGATATTTTTGACAAACTTCCCCAAATTCTAAATAAGGCTTTTTGACTTTGAACTAACTCTTGTGATGTTCCAGAGATCCCCTGGAACATCTCAAGAGATCTAGTCCCTTTCTCAAAAAGAGAAAGATAAATTAGGCTTACTCTGATATATTATGTTACACAGGAAGCACGGTCAAGAAAAAACACTACAAATGATACTCAGTTATATTTATATGGGTATGTTATGAATATTAATGTAATATGAATATTACATATTTTATGAATATTACGTATCAGACATTTAGGAATTGTATACAATTCCTGTAATTCCAGTTATCTTAAAATTGTATGTCATAGAAATAACCAAATTTCCTCATCAACTGCATTACAGTGATGCTTCATCAGATTTTTTTTTTATTTTAGAAGAGCTTCAGATTTACAGAAAAGTTGGCAAAGATAGTAAAGAGTTTCATCAAATCTTTAACCATGGCCATTTTTAAGTCTTTTGTCATTTATAATTATTGTAAAAGTGTTCCTGCAAAAGTGCTAGATCTTCAGTGAGACTCATGGGAAGTACTCTAACAAGAGCTGGTTTCTGATAACTTTCAGTTTATATGGCAGAAAATGAAGAGGAACTCAAAAGCCTCTTGATGAAAGTGAAAGAGGAGAGTGAAAAGCTTGGCTTGAAGCTCAACATTCAGAAAACAAAGATCATGGCATCTGGTCCCATCACTTCATGGGAAATAGATGGAAAAACAGTGGGAACAGTGTCAGACTTTATTTTTTTGGGCTCCAAAATCACTGCAGATGCTGATTGCAGCCATGAAATTAAAAGACGCTTACTCCTTGGAAGGAAAGTTATAACCAACCTTGATAATATATTAAAAAGCAGAGACATTACTTTGCCAACCAAGGTCCGTCTAGTCAAGGCTATGGTTTTTCCCGTGGTCATGTATGGATGTGAGAGTTGGACTGTGAAGAAAGCTGATCGCCGAAGAATTGATGCTTTTGAACTGTGGTGTTGGAGAAGATTCTTGAGAGTCCCTGTACCGCAAGGAGATCCAACCAGTCCATTCTAAGGGAGATCGATCCTGGGTGTTCATTGGAAGGACTGATGCTAAAGCTGAAACTGCAATACTTTGGCCACCTCATGCGACGAGTTGACTCACTGGAAAAGACTCTGATGCTGGGAAAGGTTGGGGGCGGGAGGAGAAGGGGACGACCGAGAATGAGATGGCTGGATGGCATCACCAACTCGATGGACATGAGTTTGAGTGAACTCCGGGAGTTGGTGATGGACAGGGAGGCCTGGCGTGCTGTGATTCATGGGGTCGCGGAGAGTCGGACACGACTGAGCGACAGAACTGAACTGAACTGAGGTAAGAATTTGTAGAACTCTAATACTTTGGCCACCTCATGCGACCAGTTGACTCACTGGGAAAGACTCTGATGCTGGGAAGGATTGGGGGCGGGAGGAGAAGGGGACGACAGAGAATGAGATGGCTGGATGGCATCACCAACTCAATGGACATGAGTTTGAGTGAACTCTGGGAGTTAGTGATGGACAGGGAGGCCTGGCGTGCTGTGATTCATGGGGTCGCAAAGAGTTGGACACGACTGAGCGACTGAACTGAACGGACTGATGGCTTCATAAAACTGCTAACAAAAGATCCATAAAAATTAATTACATGGGATTGAATGAACTACTGAGGACCATTATAGTTTTTATGACTGTGTTCATCAAGTATTGTTTTATTTTTTCCAGATTTAAGGAAACTTTTTTCTTTTAAGCTATCAATAATTTGGTTAAATATGCCTTTGTGAACAAAAATGAAACATGTTTTCTACCTGATCCTTCCAGAATTCAGAAACTCTCAATGAATATTCCTATGGCTACAGCTATTTCCATAAGTTCAATGAGAATGCTTTCTCCTTGTGATAGGACAAAGCTGGAAGCACTGGTTGTATTACCAAGGTTTGACTGTAATGTCATATCTGAGAATGCACAGAGAACAAAAAAGACCAGTTTTAAGAAACTAAGACTGACTTTATGGAACCAATAACGCCCCTTGGAAAACCCGTCTGGTACCTTTTTTTCATAGTTCCCAGTAACCTTACCAGATGAGTTTAGTTAGGAAGGTCATTTCCTGGCAGGTATAGGGACTTCAGGGTATCTTGGGGACCTCCAAAAGAGAGGGATTTAAGCCACCTGAATACGGTTGACTCTTTAACAACACAGAAGTGAGAGGCACCAACCCCACCCCTCACTAACTGACACAGATCTTCAGTCAGCCCACAGTTCCACATCCACAGATTCAACAAGCCATGGGTTGTGTAGCACTATAGTACCTGTTTACTGAAAAATCGACTCATGTAGTTCAAGTCCATGTTGTTCGAGGGTCAACAGTATATAGCTACTGCAAGCAAAATCTTATGGTAAGTACTTGCCTTGGCTTCCAAGCATCAAGTCTTTTAAAACATTAAACTGAGATTCCTTCTGAAAATTTCCAGCAAAAAGCACCTGCATGGTCAGTTACTATCTTGCTGAACTTATGTAAATAACCAGGCCAAGTTTATTGAAACTAGATTTAATTTGAAAACAGTTTAGTCTTACTGTGGTTATTTAAGTTAGAAATGAGGGTCGTTGTAGAGAGAGAAATCATGTTTCATTAATATAATTTTTCTTTGCTTTTAAAATTAAGAAAGTGCATTAACCAATTCATTTGATTAAATCTGATATATATAAATATACATTTATATAAAAATAAAAATTTATTTTTGACTTTATTCCTGACATTTTTGAATGTTTGAATGCATGGCTACTAAGCAAATGTTTTTGAATTGGCTTTTAAATATTCCACATATTAATTGTGATTCGAAAAAGAACTCTAGAAGTTTGAAGAACTGTTGATTGTAATAGTATGTATACTTCTGAATCAGAATTTGTTACTTACAACTCAGCAAAGGTCTTCCAGTCATCTTCACTGATGGATGGCCGAGTATGACTAAGCGCAGTCATTAAATGTGACTGGCTAATAGCCAAACTGGTTCTGATTGGTCCTGGTGGGTTAAGGGCATCATCCTCCTTAAACAAAAAATAAAATGACAGGAAGTTAACTAAGGGACATAATGAAAAAGACTTATTTGCTTGTGAAAAAAAATGTTATTTGCTTTTGCCCTTTTCTTGGGACTATGCCTTCCCTTTCTCATAAAATTACCAAAAACTGTTAGCACATAAACTGTCTGACCAATCAATGTGTTTCAGCCCTTTATAAAGAGAGCGCATTTACAAATAAAAAAAATACATCTCAAAAACAGGAAAGACAATCTGTAAGAAGTTTCACAGTTACGATGAAGGGGAAAGCCTTACCCCAGTTTGGCTCCGGTATCTGCCTTTGATGATGCTGATGTCTGCCCTCAGTTGATCTCTCTGCTCCTGTGTGAGTTCCTGATAACCCTCTTGGGAGGCTGTTCTGAACAGTGGAGGTCGTAATGACTGATCTTTCCCAGGAGCTCCGAGAAACTCCTGAGTCATGGAGCTTGGTGCTGACAGGCATTGTGAGCTCTGCATGGTTAAGTGTAATAGTGAAAGATGGGAGGGAAGGAAAAACAGCAAGGGAGAAAAAAGTTATGTACTTATCAAAGATAAAATGACAAAATTTCAGCAGGAAAACTTTAACATGGGTAAGCTTACATTTTAACTAGCTAAAATTTGAGCAGGTTTAAAATACATTCATATTCTATAAAGGATCATCTATACCTATGTGGTTGAACCACCACAGAGTGAAAACTGCCATCATACAAGGCGTTTTTTTTTTAAATGCTTTGTTATAAATCCACCACTAATGCGCTAATGATAGGTTATACTAAGGTTCTGGGGCATTTCTACATGTTAAGAAACAAAAAACAAAGACTAGAATTAAAATTGCTTATTATTCTTGAGAATAAAAATGGGTTACTTTTATATTTTTTAAAACCTAATTAAGGAAATCTACCTAAAAAATTACTGAATATTTGTAAAAATGTTAAGTTTACCAATAAAGTAACAGTGAATCACTGTCTTCTGAGATATGTGTTGAATGCTACTTTAATTTAGAAAAATGGTATTGCCCCAATTTAATCTGGGCTTCCCTCGTGGCTCAGTCGGTAAAGAATCTGCCTCCAATGCAGGACACCCAGGTTCAAATTCCTTGAGTCAGGAAGATCTCCTGGAGGAGGAAATGGCAGCCCACTCCAGTACTCTTGCCTGGAGAATCCCATGGACAGAGGAGCCTGGTGGGCTATAGTCCATGGGGTCGCAAGAGTCAGACACGACTTTAATGTAAAACACACAAATTTAATCTAAACATTTTCCCTGTTGAAACATTACTAATAACTTTTTCACTATGCTTATACTTTCTACGAGAAGTATTACCAAAAGATAACATTTTGTTGTCAGAATTTTTGAGATTATCATACCAAATTTCTCATTATCTTCAACTGTTCTACAATAATAGAATTTAAGTTTAACATAAAATTGATCTGCTACTAAAGATGTTTTAAAGCTGCTAATGAAGAGAGAAAAACTCGAAAGAAACCAAAGGGTAATCACAACCCCTGGCTACCTTGGCTCCCCTTACTGCCAGCCCTGTCTTCACAAGGAATGAAAATGACTGATTAGTGTATGGAAAGACTGCTTTACTGATGGAGTCAGACCAACCAGAAAGAACATGGGGGGCCGGTTGGGACATAAACTGAACCAACATATGGCTTCCTAGTTCAAAACTGTACAACAACTACACAAGTTACCAAATCAGAAGAGGTTCCATTTCCAAGTTCTGATTCGTAAGAGCTTCCAAAGTAGAGCCGGTACATATTGAACTTTGATTCATCTTGAAGCACCTCAGACATCTCCAGAGAAACCAGGGACTGCTCTAAGCCACATTCTCCGTCTCCAGCTGAATCATCAGAGCCACTGCTGTGGTTAAGAAAAACCATTGAAGACAGACTCAGGTCACTATCAGAGCTGGAACCTCCATCCTAAAACACACAAAAGGACAATCAGCTGTAAAGCTCTAAGTAATCCACAATTCAAAAATAAACCACACAGCATTCTAACAGACCAAGGAAACTCCAGACCCATTTTACAAAAGTTCTTATTGATACTCTAATGGTTCTGAGGCATATCACATAATTTTAACTATTAAAATAAGTAAAGACAAAATGGAATATATAGGTAATTTGCCAACCATCTCCCCCAAAACTAACAAAGCTAGGACTCAGACCTCTGGATTTTATTTTCATGTCTCTTTAAATTCATATTTTTCTATTCTGAAATGAGAAAGCATTCTAAAACATGGTTGATGCATCATTATGGAGTGCTTTACAAATAAACACCCTTTCTGCTAGTGAAATGGGGCGGGGGAGGAAACACCTTCCATGGCTTACCGAAATAAGTAGCACAAACTTGGAAGTATCTAAATTTAGTCCCTGCAATGACTTCCAACAAACTGTGAAGGAGAGGAGTATATAAGAAAAGTCTTCCTAGAAAATATATGGTAAAGTCCATAATGTGGCAGAGTTCAAATTCTTTGTCGCAAAAATTAAAATATTATCCTTACAGAAAAAACTTTCTGGGGCTGGAATACCAAAAGTACAAGATAAACCTAGAACATCTTGTCCTGTAGGGAAGTAAGTGATCAGAGAATGAGGACCATACACCACAAAGGCACAGAAGCCATCCAAAAGGGGCGCCTACTGGCCAGATCTGGGACAATCTGAGCTTCAAAATAACTATTTGATGATTTTTTTAAAAAAGTAAAAAATCTGAAATCGCAATACAATTCCTGACACCTCAATTCAAAGGATACCCTTCCACACACCAACTATATTTTGCCAATAGTAAGGTAAGGTGAAAGAAAAAGACATCAAATTCTTCATGTAAGTACAAATTCTCTACAAAGCCAGTATCCCAATTATGGTACACTTGACTAAAGGCAAATTTCTATAAAGTTAAACTGAAGTTGTTCAAAAATAAATTTTTTTTTAAGGTTGAAACTGACACTGAGCTGCTCCTATCACCACGAGACACCACAGTGACGGTCTCCCCGGTGACTTACTTGGAGCCCACAGGACAGCAGTCTTCCGTGCAAGGCCTCTAACTGGGCACTGTAAAGCAGCGCTTTTAGATCAGCTCCCGTAAAGGAGTCAGTTACTGACGCCACGTGCGGAAGGTCCACATCATCTGCCAGAGGTAGAGACTCACTGAGAACGCTTAAAATTTCAAGACGTGACGCCTGAAGGGAGAAAAACTCATTGACTTAACATATAACATTAATATAATATTTTCAACTGTGCATCTTACAGGATTTTTCTTATACATTCACTTCATATATCTAATCAGTTTTACAAATCAGTTGAGCAATGTACCACCAGGCTACATCTATCCTCCTTGGTACTTTTTGTCTAACAGAAGGAACACAGGGAGGAAAATGAATGAAAATCAACATTCCCAACTATTCAGTGTAGATCATTTCTTAGTGCTTATCTTCCAGATTTGGGCAAAGTAGCCAAGAAATGTTTCAAAAAGAAAATTAAAATAATTGCTACATGTGATATACATTTATACCTCTGACTATTGATTTGTCTATTTCTTCACTTATCCATTTGTTTCTAAATTTGGGAACACAGGACTAGAGTGGTTAAAAGGCATATCTCTACATAACCAGCACGGATGCTTCCTATACTACTATGCTTGTTTCTGTATCAGTCTTAACCTGTTAAGATAACGAGGTGTGTGATCTCTGAACACAGGGAACATGGACATCAATACCTGGTTTCCCTCCCTTTTTTCCATCTGGCTAACACAAAGTTTTCAGATGGGAGTTTGCATGGGACGGCTGGGCCTAAGAAAGGCTTTGCATCTAATTCAGAATCTTTTCACGCTGTAAGAAAACAGTGACTAGGGCCTTTGCTGAAAACTGGTCTTCTAAGGACAACTGGCGTTACCTGGCAGAAGTAAAGTTTACAAGGACAGAGTGGAGCATTTGTAGGTATATGAAACTGTCACCTGATCAGGAGGAGGACAGAATACACATTTATCTAGTCGGCCGGGCCTGAGCAGGGCAGGGTCAATCAAGTCAGGGCGACTAGTAGCAGCCAGTACATAAACACCTGCAGGGAAAAGAAAAGACTTTACTAAATCCGGGGGGAATCTGGTATTAGAAGAGATTTCTGTATTCACGATTATTACCCTGCAAGCCTTCGACTCCATCCAGCTGAGTCAGCAACTGGTTAACCACACGATCTGTAACCCCTGTGTTATCGTGGCCGCGTCGAGGGGCAATGGATTCAAACTCATCAAAGAAAAGGATGCAGGGCTTTGCGGCCTGTGCTCTGGGGAAACAAACAGTATCTCATAGTTGAATAGGGCCTCCGAGTTTTCGATTTCATATATATATATATCTATATCTGTATACACATATATGTATTTAATTCTTCACAACAAACCCTTAAAAAGGGTAATTATCCTTGCTTTTAGTAAACTAGGTCTTAGAGAAATCAGGGAAGATCTGTGCCTTCTGGACTAGTCTTATTCATTAAGTTAAAAGCTTCTTTGATCCTTATTACAAGTAAACTCTTTTTAATATGCACTTCTTTTGTGCAATGTCGCTTCATGTCTTCTGTGAATTGAAAATTCGGCACGCTTATTATGTTACCTGCTTTTTAATTAATACAAAGTTAGTCAATTAACAAAACTAAACAAAGTTCAAGTTAGAAAAAAATCTATGGGATTAAAATTATTTTATAGAGAACCTTACAAAATAAAATGAAAATAAACCTCATCTCTGGTAAAAGAACAGACTAGAGATCTAAAGAATTGCCCTTAACACAAAATAACCGTCAGGTTGCTTAAAAAAACAAAAACTTTATTAAATACATGGCAAGTAAGATAAATCTGGCACCGACAACAGACTGGACTCCCTGTGCCTTAAATGTCTGGCAAAACTCTCTTAAAAAACCAAAGACGTCTGATGTTTGACTTGTGCAAGAATTTTTAACTAGCGACTCATTTTTTCCCTACAGGTACAAGAATATTCAGATTTTGTTTCTTCTTTGCTTGACTTTGGTCAAATATATTTTGTCTATGTTGCATTATTTCAAATATACTGGCATAAAATTTATACTATTATTTCATAATATTCTCTTATTATCTTTTTCATTGCTGGGACTTGGTCTGGTGGCAAGTGGAAGTGTTCCGGTTCTCCAGTCTGAAAGTGAAAATGTTAGTCGCTCAGGCATGTCCAACTCTTTGCAACGCTATGGACTGTAGCCAGGCTCCTCTGTCTATGGAACTCTTCAGGCAAGAAGACTAAAATCGGTTGTCATGTGCTTCTCCAGGGGATCTTCCCAAACCAGGGACCAAACCTGCATCTCCTGCATTACAGACAGATTCTTTACTGTCTGAGCCACCAGGGAAGCCCAACTAAATGTATTGGGAGGGGCAGCCTTATCCTTTATTTTAATTTGTTTTAAAATGAGAACAGAGTCCACATTACATTATTTCTTTGAAACTTACTACAACTGCTATGTATGGCTTAACATATGGCCAGTTTTCAAAAATGTTCCAGGTGTGCTTAAAAAGAAAGTGTATTCCCCAATTGTTGGGCACATGTTCTAAATATCCTTATATCAATCTCGCCAAATATGTTGTTTAAATCTTCTAAATTTTTACTTTTCTTTTTATTAAATTAATAACTGAGACCTGTGTAGGCACATGTTCTAAATATCCTTATATCAATCTTGCCGAATATGTTGTTTAAATCTTCTAAATTTTTACTTTTTTTCTTTACTATTTTTAAATTAATAACTGAGAACTGTGTTAAAATTTTCCACTATGAAGATAGATCTGTCAGTTTCTCTTTGGAGCTCTATACATTTTCGCCTTAAATATTTTGAAATTACAGTATTAGATACAATTTTATAACTGCAATATTATTCTGGTAAATTGAACTGCTGGTCAGTATGTGGTTGACTGTCTTTCTCTGTAATAAGGACTTCCTGGTAATATTCTTTTCTTAAATTGGGTGGTAGAAATAAGAGTTCATTTTATTATTCTTTAAAATATATAGATATGTTATATATATTCTAACTGCATATTTTATAATAAAATTTTAGTAAAAGAACAAAGTGGCTTTTTCATTTATAAGCTTTCTGTAATTCTATCACATTTAAGCATTATTTTCACTCTTAAAATTAGCTTCTGTATTCACATGTATTTTTAAATAAATGCAGTAATAATTATACTCCATTTTAATTAAGTTGACCACATGGAATCTTATAAGAGATAAAACTAGTAATTATGTGCTTCATATACTTTGAGCATCTATGAATAACCAATAATGATTTCACTTTCAACATTTCAGAAATATTTCTATTATAAATATAAAACCAAATAATTTCTAAAGTTTAGTATGAAAAATGTTGTATATTTAAGTATTATTTGGTAAAACAGTGAAATTTTGTTCTCCAGCTTATTAATAACCTACATTAAATCACAGGTTTCAAAAATCAGATTTTTAAAAAAAAGAAGATCAACAAGTATTGACTGATAAATAACCACAGAGTTAGTTAAAAAAATATTCACAGGGTACTAACCTAATAAAGACATCCCGAACAGCTTGTTCACTTGCTCCAATATATTTGCTGAGTAACTCTGGTCCCTGTTAGGTAAAATAAAATGAAATTATAATGAATTCAAAACTATCTAAAAACAAAGTATCATTTTTGTCCATGGCTAAGTCTAAATGTAATAATAGAAAATGTTTAATTAAATGGATTTCTCCAAAATACATTTAAAAAATTAACGTGAGTGGAATAAATATCATACAAGTTCTATACCTGATGTTTCCTTTGCCTAGAACATTTGTTCCCCGAGTCTCATGGCTTCTTGATTCATTTCACTCAGATCTCTGACAAAATGTCACATCCCCAGAAAGGCCTTGTCTGACAACCCCATCTACAATCCACTCCAGTTACTTTACATCTTTCCTTGACTATCTTCCTACACAGTATCCATGACCACCTGACAGTGTATTATACGGTAAATGTGTCTGTTTATTGTCTTTCTCCAGTAATAGAAAATAAGCTCAGAAAAGGCAGCTTTATTATCGAATCCAATATCAGTGCCTGCTACATAAGTGCTGAATAATTCATTTAGTAAAGAAATGAATGGTTTAAAAAGGGCAACTGTTCCATCTTTCTCAAATCTTTGGAGACTCCAAAAAGCATGTAATGAGACATGAATTTCTTTAATCAGTATCTTCAATTACTGAAACCAATTTTTTTGTTCAATAAATAGATATGTTATTTGAAGAATATATTGTTTTTCCTAAAAGTCAACTGAAAAAAACTTTCAAAACAAGCTTTACTACATATAAAAAAATCAATAATAAGGACAGTTTTTCCTTAAATTGGGATATTTATTTACTTAAATTGGGATATTTAAAAAAACTGAATAAAGCCCTAACATGGTCTCCAATGACAAATCATTACCATGAAAAGACCAAATATGATCAGGATATGTGACCAAATTGAAGAATTTCTAATATTCAGCCATCATTTGATATATATTAATATACTAGTATGTAATTATATTTTCTCAACATAGAGAACTATAAAGGATGAAATAAGAAATAACTAAGGCAACACACTGGTGTCAGTGCAAGGCCTGCTTCTGAGGCACACCTCCTAGGACCCACCCTGACCGACAGCCTCAGCTTTCTACTGAAACCTATGTACTGAGAGCTCATCCCAACTGTGATTTGAAGATTTACTAAAGGGGAGAGATAAGATTCCTCCTTAATGGAACAATCCAAAATACAAAAATATTTGCAAGTGTTAATCTTGAAAATATGTTAGAAAAAAAATAATAAAGCTACATTCTAGTGACAAGTAAAAAAGAAAGAATATGATTATTATTCTCCATCAATGCCAGGATACTCACGTGACCAGCTCACAAAAACTGATGTGATAAAGAGGACAGACATAACACAATTGCAAATTACTAAACTGGCTTTCAGATTATTAATCAATTTTGAATAAGACTACAATATAGGGTTTTCCCTCTCTCTTTCTGAAGTTCACTTTACATTAAAAGACCTATTTAGTAACTGTTTTCACTAACAAGAAATCCAAAGAAACATTTCACATTTATGAAATAGAGCAGAAAGTGTAAACAGCATTCAGTGTTTATTGCTGTGAACCATTACCGAGGCAGCACACACCCCCAGTAGCAGGAGTGACGCACCAAGCTTCTTCCCAAGCTTTCTGTCACAGTTGGAACTGCGTCTGTGAGCAGCTGTGCTTTTACCTCAGTTTACTTTGTTCATCCATTAACAGGATGTGTCTGATTGTTAGTTTGCTTTATACCATTTTGGTTTACGGAAATGTTTCACAGAAACACCCTACTTCCAGACGGTGGGGGAAAATTTGCTTATGATTCCTTTGCCTTGAAATGTAATTGCTCTTTGGCAAATACACATGGCTGAGGCGCTGAAACTTTACAAATAAGACATCACATTCCAGACCACAATGACACACCAGTGGTGGAGTGAGAAGCATTACTCAAAATGATCCGCTACATGCACAGTGAAGTCTGACTCTTTGCAGCCCCATGGACTGTAGCCTGTCAGGTTCCACTGCCCATGGAATTTTCCAGGCAAGAATACTGGAGTGGGGTGCCATTTCCTTCTCCAAGGGGTCTTCCAGACCCAGGGATCAATCCAGAGTCTCTTTAGTCTCACACATTGGCAGGCAGTCTTGACCACTAGCGCCAGCCGGTGGCTACCTGGTGATCTGCTGGCATGTCCTTTTAAGTACTATACTCACCCTACATCTGAGAAAACTTAAACTTGGTGTGATGCAGCAAGGGTGAAATATAGACAACAAACAATAGAAACATAAAAATTTCACCTTCTGCCTTAGAGTGGTCTCCAGGCCCTAGTCTTCTAGCTTTTCTTCCCCCTTCAAGTTTGCTCTTTTATCTGAATATTTATACACTGTCACCTTAAGCAAAAACATATTAATAATAAGCCCTACAAAAGAGAGATGCCTCATTATTCAATTTCCCACGCAGTTTAACGGACTTATCACTGCTTCTACTACTAACAGTTTTCCAGATATGAGACTAACCCACTATCAAGAAACAAATGGGGTTGGCGAGGATATGGAAAAACAGGTACACTCACTCTCACGCTGCTATACATGTCAACGGTAGAGTCACTATGAAAAAAGTTTGGTGGTTCCTCAAAAAGATACACACAGAATTACCATATGAGTGATTATATATATATTTATACTCTGGGGCATATATGTATTCCAGAGAACTGAAAGCATATGTCCACACAAAAATTTATGTACAAATGTTTACAGTGGCATTATTCATAACAGCTAAGAAGTGGGCACAACCCAGAGGTTCACCAAACTATGCCATATCCACAACAACTTAAAAAAGACTGAATATCATCCAGCCATAAACAGTCCTGAAGTACTGAGGCATGTGTTACAACTTGGATGAACCCTGAAAACATTATGCTACGTGAAAGAAGTCAGACACAAAAGGTGACATGCTGCATGACTCCTTTTCTATGAAATATCTAGAACAGGCAAATCCAGAGGGACAGAAAGCAGACTGGTGACTACCAGGGGATTGGGGCGGGGGATGGAGAATGTGATGAAAAAGTTTTGCAACTAGAGAGGTGGTGGCTACACAGCACTGTGAATGCACTAAATACCAATGAAATGTACACTTTAAAATAATTATGTAAATTTTGCCTCAATTAAAAAAAAAAGAAAAAAGATAAACGCCAAACATACCTTGACACTAATAAAGTTCATTCCACTTTCCCGTGCAATTACTCCAGCTAGTAAGGTTTTTCCTGTTCCAGGAGGACCATACAACAGTACTCCTGTCCTCTGTCGTATGGGCAAGTTGGCAAATAATTCCGGGTACTGAAAAATACAAAAATATGACAAAGAGCTCAACTCTAAAACAAATGACTGAGCAGCTAAAGATCGGTGTACAGAAAAAAAGTCCTTGGATGGTAACAACTGCCATCTCGGTACCAGTGCAATGACAGAAAAAAACATTCCTACTTAAAATAATAAATGAACTCAAAGGAACTAACACAGATTTTTCCCATTGGACCATGGAATACATTACACATAAAATGAATATAAATGGATCTGAACTTCTCTCCACTTTTCCTGTTTTTTCCGATCAAACATTACAATAGTACTAGATTAAGAAAATAAGTATACTGCCCTCAACTTGTATGGCTCATGGGGCAAGCTATGACTGCTGCACCTATTCAAATATACTCAATCAAGGAAAGAAAATAATAAAGAAGCATGTGAAATGATAATAGTAAAATCCCCCAGGAGATTCCATGCTGAACAAGTTAATTTAACTGCTCTATTTTACCCTCTAAACCATCAGCTTCTCAGCAAGAAAACTTTCTGAACAGGTTTCAAAACTTTTTGAACAGCAAGAAAACTGTCTGGCTCTGTCAGCAACCACCTGGTCTCCTCTGGGCAGCATGTGAGCTTGTGTTCAGTTGTGTTCAACTCTGTGAGACCCCGAGGACTACAGCCCACCAGGTTCCTCTGTCCACAGGATTCTCCAGGCAAGAGTACTGGATGGGCTGCCATTCTTCTCCAGGGGCTCTTCCTGACCCAGGGATTGAGTCCATGTCTCCTGCACTTCAGGTGGATTTTTTAACTCCTGAGCCATTGGAGAAGCCCACTGGGTCTCCTCTATTGGGTGCGTCTATTTAGTCCCATATATTGACAAAATTCCAACCTCATCTTGACCTCCATTCTAATTTGAAGGACGTCCCAAAGTCAGCATTCATGCAGATGGCCTCACATACCTGGACACTGACGCTGGTGCCCAGACCCAGCCTTCGGGTCATGATCCTGCAGGCCACGCCCCACGCCCATGTCCTTCCACACAGGCATCAACCTCCAGTCATGGGCGGTGCTCAATACGTCCCAGTCCCCACCAGACAGTTCCCAGGACTTACACGTAAAGAAATGGGTAAGGCCCTCAGTTATCTCTTTGGTTGGGTCCCTGATCTCATGCAAAGATCCTTCTCTCTCAGGTTTCTCATCACAACCACCTTCTAGATTCTACTTCTGATCTAAAGAACGGTCAGCCTGTTTGGTGCTGCCTGCTAACTGCCTTTCTACACGGTCACCCAAAATCTGGCTTAATCCATCAGTTCTGTGGACCTCAATGACTCTCCCACCTTCTAGTTTATTTCTGTTTCTGCTCAATTGTAGCTGATGGCTCATATGCTTCAGTGAAATTTGAATTATTCAAGAAAAATCCAAGAACTCTGAAATTCACATCAAACTGTATTTTTACTACAGGACTTCCCTGGTGGCACAGTGGATGAGAATCCGCCAGCCAATGCAGAGGACGTGGGTTTGATCCCTGGTCCAGGAAGATTCCACATGCCTTGGCGCAACTAAGCCCACGTGCCACAACTGCTGAAGCCCGTGTGCCCTACAGAGCCTGTGCTCCACAACACCACCGCACTGCAACGAGCAGCTCACGCACCGCAATGAGCACCAGGCCCTGCTCAGTGCAACTAGAGAAAACCCCCACACAGCAAGGAAGACCCAGTGCAGCCAAAAATAAAAAAAGAGAATTAAAATAATTTATTCACTGTAAATATCACCCCAGCTTTATCGGCAAGGACTGTATCAAATACTTTAAAAATCTGTTCAAGTGCCCAAAATAGGACAGGACATTTATTTGGTAACAATAAATTCTTGTTGGGTCAAATGAGACTGGGCAAGCCAATACATACAGCCAGCGCCAATGATTCAGGGGTTTCACAGGAAGCAGGTAGTACTCAATTTTTTTTAAGTACCTTGGCTGGTAACTGGATAGTATCCACTAGTATCTGCCGAACTTCATGTAGTCCACCGATCTTATCCCAACCCAGGTCCCTAGGTTTATGTAGGTTGACATTTCGCAGAGACACAGGAATAAATCCTCGGAGCGCCTTTTGGAAGTCCAATGTTGTTAAAACTAATTCTGTTTTAAAATAAACACAACTTCTTTTGGTAGTCGTATCTATATATGAATTCCCATACAGTTGACTCCCTTACCCAGCCTGCCCTCCCCTCTAGTAACCACCACTCTGTTCTTCATATCTACATATTTATGTTTGGTTTGTTCTGTTCATTTACTTTGTTTTTTATGTTCCACATGAATAGAATCATGTGGTATTTGTCTTTCCCCATCTGATTTCACTTAGCCAATCTTAACTCAGTTAAAAAAAATGCGGTCAACTTAGCTGGAAATGCCCATTTTCTACTCAACTACCTGCTTATTGAATGCTAACATGGAATATATTTAATTCTTACCTTACTACAATTACATTTCTCCACAAGGAAGGAAGGAACCAAATTTTGGTTTCAGCAATTAAACGTACCTTCCCTGGTGTACATATTCTGATGAGAGAGACGAGAATGTATGGCTCGATCCACAAGCATGGTAAAATCTCTAGCCACAAACCCTTCGGTTTCTTTAGCTATACGCTGCAGATCAAGACCGGTGAACCTCTTCATGTCACAGTCCAGTTTATTTTTTATTACAGTATGCAGAATTTCACATCTTTGATCCTAAGGAAAAACACACTAAATTCGAATTTATAATTTTACTTGAGTACAAACTTTTGTACACATATTTTGAGGAAAATCCGGTTGCCATAATCTGCAGGGACAGAGAGCAGACTGTGTTTGCTGCAGACAGACTCGGGGAGGGGTGACTGCAAAGGGGCACCAAGGAAACACCTGGGAGGGATGTAAACGTTTGCTGCCCTAACTGTGGTGATGGTTTCATGGTATATACGTATGTTAAAACTGATCAAACTGTACACTTTAACTTTTCATTTTTTGGTTGCAATGTGTGGCTTGCAGGATCTCAGTTCCCCAACCAGTGGCTGAACCTGGGCCACAGCAGTGAAAGGGCTGAATCCTAACCACTATGCCACCAGGAAACTCCCAAATTGTACACTTTAAATAGTGAGTTTGTTGTCTTCATTTTTTTTATACCTTAATAAAGCTGCAAAAAGAATTACATTGACAAATGACTGCTCTTTCTTTCTCCAGTAAAAGGGTTTTGTTTTGGCTCCTTTAAGAGTATTTTGTTGTTGTTATTCCCATAAAACATAATTCTAAAAACATTTAGTGGCCGATATTGCTATGTTCTGTTATGCTTAGTAACAGGTATATTTTTATCCTTTTCCTTCAGCTTTGAGATATAATTGACAAAATTATAAGATATTTAAAGTGTACAATGTGATGGTTTTTTTTTTAAAGTAAACTTTTTATCTTGTATTGGGGTATAGCTGATTAACAAGACAATGCTGTAATAGTTTCAAGTGAGCAGTGAAGGGACTCAGGCATACATACACATGTATCCATTCTCCCCAAACTCCCCTCCCATCCAGGCTGCCACTCACATTGAGCAGGTTCCCTGTGCTATACAATAGGTCCTTGTTGGTCACCCATTTAAAATATAGCACCGTGTACATGTCCACCCCAAACACCCTAACTACAATAACAGTTAATTAGCATAGGGTCTGAGTATTTTAGTGAAGACGCTAGGTAAGAATTTTAAACAGAAAGTTAAAACACGGCTGCCTGTCTGGACACATTCTTGGAGTGTACTGCCACTAAAACCATCAGGATCGTAAGCCCCCAAAGGAGATGATGGGTTGCATGTGCCTATATATATTTGGCCTTTGTCACGCTTCTGGCACAGAGTTCCTAAAACTCTTAAAACGCCCTAAATGATAAGAGTGATAAATGTGTCTTGACATTCCTAACAAACTCCTTTCAGCCACATCTGAGTCTATGTTAACGAGATGACTTCTGGAGCGCACCTGAGTGAGGGGGGTTGGCTGCCACAGTAACCTCCCTAGGCTAGAGAACTGAAACTTTCAGTCCCAACCTAATTTCCCAGGAGGGAGAGGGGCTGGAGCCTGAGTCAATGCCAATGATTTGATTAACGATACCTATGTAATAGAACTCCCATAAAACCCCAAAAGGACAGGGTCTGCAGAGCTCCCAGGCTGGAGAAGGGCTTCCCTGGTGGCTCAGACAGTAAAGAATCCACCTGCAGTGCAGGAGACCTGGGTTCGGTCCCTGAGTTGGAAAGATCCCCAGGAGAAGGAAATGGCAACCTACTCCAGCATTCTTGCCTGGAGAATTCCAGACAGAGGAGCCTGGTGGGCTACAGTTCATGCGCTTGCAACTAGTTAGACACGACTGAGCCAGGAGCACTTTCACTTTCAGGCTGGAGAACCGAACACTTGCACTTGTCACCAGACCAAGTCCCAAACTCCACAAAGACAGAAGCTCTTTAGCTCCCAGTCTCATCCACCTGACTGTTGATTTGTATCTGTTCATATTCTTTGTAACAAACTGGTAATCCACTGAGTAAACTAGTTTCCCAAGTTCTCTGACTGGCTATTGAAAATTAACTGATCCCAAAGAGGGAGTCATGGGAAAATCTGACGGAAAACAAGTCAGAAGCACGGGTAACACTGGTATCTGATGTGGAGGGCAGTCTTGTGGGACTGAGCCCTTAACCCGTGAAATCTGACGCTATCTCTGGGTAGTGTCAGAATCAGGCTGAACTGTAGGACATCCAGCTGGTCTCCAAGAATTGCTTGGTGGTGTGGGGAACAAACCCTACATACTGGAAACGGATGTCAGAATCATAGTGGGTACAGAATATTAGTGCTGTTAAAAAAAAAAAAAGTTTAGGTAGTCACATTTTTAAAGGAAGAAATTCTTAAAGGTAAATATATGAGGTAGTGAATGTGTTAAGTAACTTGACTGTGGTAAATATTCCACAATGTATATCAAATCACTGCTGTACACTTTCAGTTCAGTTCAGTTCAGTTCAGTCACTCAGTCGTATCAGACTCTTTTCGACCCCATGAATCACAGCACGCCAGGCCTCCCTGTCCATCACCAACTCCCGGAGTTCACCCAAACCCACCTCCATTGAGTCGGTGATGCCATCCAGCCATCTCATTCTCTGTCGTCCCCTTCTCCTCCTGTCCCCAATCCCTCCCAACATCACAATCTTTTCCAGTGAGTCAACTCTTCACATGAGGTGGCCAAAGTATTGGAGCTGTACACTTTAAATATATATAATTGTTCTTGTCAACTATATCTCACTAAATCTAAAAAGAATTGTAATTTCCATAGTGTATTTACAGATTTTACTGATACGGAATGAAGCAGTTCAGAATTTTTAGGGTTTTTTGTTTCTTTTTAAATGGAATAAAAAAAAAACTTTAATAAGAAAAAAAGAAATGTTATTTTTTTTTGATTATCTCCAGAAATCATTTACTAATTTAGTCTTTTTTCATAGTGTAACCCATCATTTTGTTGTACTTTTTTTTTTTAATTTTAATAGTTTCAATCCATTCTCCCAAATTATCCCACCCTCGCCCTCTCCCACAGAGTCCAAAAGACTGCTCCACACATCCAAGTCTCTGTTGTTGTCTCGTATACAGGGTTATCGTTATCCTCTTGCTATATTCCATATATGTGTGTTAATATACTATATTGGTGTTTTTGTTTCTGGCTTACTTCGCTTTGTATAATAGGCTCCAGTTTCGTCCACCTCATTAGAACTAATTCAAATGTATTCTTTTTAATCGCTGAATAGTACTCCATTGTGCAAATGTACCACAGCTTTCTTATCCATTTGTCTGTGGATGGACATCCACAGTTTTTCCTTAAAAAACTGGAAATACAACTGCCATACGACCCAGCAATCCCACTCCTGGGCATACACACCGAGGAAACCAGAATTGAAAGAGACACATGTACCAATGTTCATCGCAGCATTGTTTATAATAGCCAGGACATGGAAGCAACCTAGAAATGTTATTTTCAAAAAAGATATTTCCTTGGAAAGTACTTGGTAATATTTCAGATGGTTACAGATGAAAATTTCATATCTAAGGGACTGGGGGCAGGAGGAGAAGGGGACGACAGAGAATGAGATGGCTGGATGGCATCACCGACTCGATGGACATGAGTTTGAGTGAACTCTGGGAGTTGGTGATGGACAGGGAGGCCTGGCGTGCTGTGATTCATGGGGTCGCAAAGAGTCGGACATGACTGAGCAACTGAACTCAACTGAAGATCACTAACATAAGCATTACATTTTAATCAAAGTTATACATCATTAATAAAATTGATAAATAACTTACATAAAAGGGGACACATTTCAACAATCTTCATAAGTAGTAAGTTACCTGGTCAGGAGGTTGAATATGTTGGATACACTGAAATATGTGGATTCCTTGAGCAGAAACAAGCAAAGGATGTAAAGAATGTTGCGACTGGCTTGTAGCAATCAGTGCAACCAAACTTCCCATGGAAATCAATTCTTTCACCACATCATTCAAAGCTGGAATTAAGCAACATGGTGTAAAAGTTTATTATATAAAAGTGAAATTTTAAAATCATACACTAATTAAAAATAATAACCTAAAGTCGAGCTTTAGAGTAGAGTATGCATGGTATGGCTCCTCTTTACCTAGTTTATCTAGACCGAGGACCTAGTATCGGCCAGGTTCCAGGTACTCTAATAGAGGCAAAGGAAGCAATGTAAATGCTGTGTGCTCAGAACCAGGCTTAGTGAGGTTGGCTCTTACTAGGTAAACTTCTGGATCTTAATAGGTAAATGAAAAGGAGTCTCTGAAATAAGTATTATAGAAGGATGATAAACTTTCATATTGTGTTCTATTGAGCAAGAAAAATACAGCTTATATACCTATGAGATTCTGGAGAATCTCTTTCTAAAGAGATTCTGGACAATCTCTTTCTACCCTAGCTCAAGAAAGGTTTAGTATGAGGTAAGAAATGAAACAGGCATTAATAACATATATCTGATCCTGACCTAGAAATCTGCAGCATTCCCTCAAACATGAGACTAGCAAGTCTTTCAGACACTACAAGATTCCAAATGTGAAATTAACACTAATTTATGGTAATCCAGCCATTATGGTTGCATTCTGTATTCATCGCTTAAGAACCCTGATGCAGCTGAATACTGTCAAATCCTCCAACTCCTGATCCCATCCTCTCCTAGAACCCTAAGCTCCACTGGAATTTCTTGGACTCCTGCACCTTTGCCGGTGGATCACACTGCCTTTGTGCCTTCATTAGCCTGAAGCTGCTCCGTGCCAATTTCTACTCCTCCACTGAAACTCATCTCAGATATGAACTACTCTCAGAAACCTTCCCTGATAACTTCTTACCCAACCACCTCCAGTTTAGTATATGTGCTCCTATCACACCCTGCACACACTTCCAGCAGAACATACCCTACCCACCTCCTAGTTGTGTCTTCCTGGTCAAATTACATCACCTTGAATTTCCATTTACTCACCTGCAAAACCAGGAGAGTATATGCATGGGGAGTACAAAGCAACCCCTCACAGTCAACACATGGTAGCTATCATAACTATGAGTCTTCTGTACTATCTGTTTACTTTTATTTCCTCTCCAAGACTCTGAGACTACAGACTGTGCACAAGCAACAGAGAAGTATTTGTCAAATGAGCAAAACAAGAGTAAAGCTGTACGGTTCAGCTACTTCTAATAAGTGGAGAAGGGAGAACTTGCTTGGTGTCTTAGATGGTAAAGAATCTGCCTGCAATGTGGGAGACCTGGGCTCAATCCCTGGGTTGGGAAGATCCCCTGAAGAAGGGAATGGCTACCCACTCCAGAGAAGAATAGGGCCCCAAAGACTAATGATGGGGTTGGAGAATGTTCACACTGCTCTATGGATCTTGCTAATACAGGATAACTACACAATTATACAATGCTCCCAGAGGCCTCAAAAGCAACACATTACATAGCACATATTCTGTTCTCTGAAGAGCACAGATTTACTACTAACACTAACAACGCTGACTGATAAAGGAAAAGGCCTGCAGCCAGTGAGTGGCCGTGTGCATTACCGTGGGCGAGCCGCTGGCTCTGAATGGCCTCCGGACTGTGCTCGTGTTCTGGGAGAGCAGAGCGCCCAATGATGAGGTCCAGGTCATCCAAAAGAACAACAGAAGGCTGCCGCCACAGCGCCTCCGAGAAAGCTGCCCCTAGGGTCTTCTGTATGTTTTCAAGCCTTTTTCCTTAACACAGAAGATATAAAATGGTTTTAACGTCATTTGAAGGCTGGGAAAGTTCAGGCTGCCCTTGAAAGCATTAGAAAAGCTCAATATTGATTTGACTATGCAAATTTAATCCATACAGTATTTTGTTAATATACCAAACACTAAAACTGTTAGTCATTAACACAGTTTAATTAATATAGCTTCAAAGGACTCAGTAAAGTACTGAATTTTAAAACTGAAAGACTATGCTACTATAATTTCTATAAATTATGCATTTGTTTATTCCATGGAGAATTTCAGATCCCTATTTATAACAAAACAGTAAAACAAAAACAGGATGTGGGAAAATATAAATGAAAGTAAGGGGTCAAGAATCAGATAAAAGCAAACACAAATGTAGCTGCTGCAAGATCCTAGAATTGCTAAATTACTAATTTGACTTCCATCTTCATGGTGAATTATAAACTTTTCATTTTCAAAGATTAGAGAACATACCAGTTCATAAGAAAGGTCAAAAGTTCCTGCTACTTCAATCTTAAAATTTTCACATGAGGCTGCAAGCAAGACTCTAAGAGAAGGACAAGGTCGCTAAAAACCACATTTATAGAATATGAAGTAATGGGTTTTCAAAGGCTATTTCTTAGTTTCTTACTATATACTAGATTAATAAACAGAATATAATGACTAGTTGTTAGTAGGAGTGGTAGCAAGGGGAGAAAAAATTAACTACTCAGTAAAATTTTGCCGATTCTTAAACAACCGGATAATAACGTTACAGACTTTCAGAAGTATAAGTGTACAGTTGACCCTTGAACAACATAGGTTTGAACTGTGCAAGTATACTTATATATATGTGGATTTTTTTCAACAGGAAATACTACAATACTATACCATCCAAGGTTGGTTGAATCCGTGGATATAGCGGACTCACATGTTCAGAGGACTGCCTATAAGTCATATGAAGATTTTTGCCTTAATGGAGGATTGGTACCCCTAACACACGCGCTATTCAATAGTCAGCTGTGAATGGTAAATTGTAAATTTCCTCTCTGCTGTCTACAGCCACCCACTTTCCCTCCCCTGAAGCAGTCACCCGACTAGTTCCCCAAAGCAATTCAGAAGTAATCTATACTTCTGTTTAGAGTTCTAATCACAATCTAATATACTCAATTAGAGTATATTCTAAATATTAATTTTCTCAGAGTTGTGCAAATTGGCATTTTTTAGGAGTATTGTCTACAAAGAGTTTTGACTAGGAAAAAAAAAAGCCTCCAGCAAATATGGGGAGTTTTAAGATTTTTATTAAAAACATTAGAATGCCAAAGATCTAAAATTTCTAAGTAATTTTAATGACCAAATAGGACAAACAGAAAAATTAAATAAAGATTAGCTATTTGTATTTATTAATTAACAGCATTAAATGGTAACATTTCTTTCTACAAAAAAAGACATTTATGTAGAGTATTACCATATTCATACCTCGTAAAGCTTTACAGTCAATTATTTCCACATGGGCATCCAATATGTCAAATGCTTCTTTACAGATTGCCTTTGCTAAAGTTGATTTTCCACTTCCCTAGAAAATATATGTGTCATCAGTTCAGTTCAGTCGCTCAGTAGTGTCCAACTCTCTGCGACCCCATGAATCACAGCACGCCAGGCCTCCCTGTCCATCACCAACTCCCGGAGTTCACTCAAACTCATGTCCATCGAATCGGTGATGCCATCCAGCCATAACTGTGTCATAAGAACTCTCAATGTATTCAGTCCCAGAAATAGCCCTTGTCGCTGTGGTAATCACCAAGATTCAGCCTCATCAATCAAGTATATACTACACAATGCTACGTAACACCTACAGCTCAATAAAATTGGGGAAAAAGAAGAAAAATCCACATCCCTAATTTAAAAATAACATTTAAAAAATACAAGATAGCTATAAATACTTAGTAGAGAGAAAGGTTAAAAAAAATCTGTAATCACCCCACCTCACAAAATTACTGTCCACTGTTTTGCCATATCTTCCTTTCAGACACTCCATACACATTTTATGCAAATTTACTAAGATGGGATTATAGTATTCCTGAGGGTTTACAATAAATCACTGTCCTCTTTATCAATAGACATAGAAGTATATCAGCCCCCTAGTACAATGCCACTCTGAGGATGTACTGGACCATAATGTGCTTATCAAAACCCTTCCTGATGTATATTTAACAGAGTTCTGCCAAGAGAATGCACTGGTCATAGCAAACACCCTCTTCCAACAACCCAAGAGAAGACTCTACACATGGGCATCACCAGATGGTCAACACCGAAATCAGATTGATTATATCCTTTGCAGCCAAAGATGGAGAAGCTCTATACAGTCAGCAAAAATAAGACCAGGAGCTGACTGTAGCTCAGATCATGAACTCCTTATTGCCAAATTCAGACTGAAATTGAAGAAAGTGGGGAAAACCACTAGACCATTCAGATATGACCTAAATCAAATTCCTTATGATTATACAGTGGAAGTGAGAAATAGATTTAAGGGACTAGATCTGATAGGCAGAGTGCCTAATGAACTCTGGATGGAAGTTCGTGACACTGTGCAGGAGACAGGAATCAAGACCATTTCCATGGAAAAGAAATGCAAAAAAGCAAAATGACTGCCTGAGGAGGCCTTACAAATAGCTGTGAAAAGAAGAGAAGCGAAAAGCAAAGGAGAAAAGGAAAGATATACCCATTTGAATGCAGAGTTCCAAAGAATAGCAAGGAGAGATAAGAAAGCCTTCCTCAGCGATCAGTGCAAAGAAATAGAGGAAAACAATAGAATGGGAAAGACTAGAGATCTCTTCAAGAAAATTAGAGATAACAAGGGAACATTCCATGCAAAGATGGGCTCGATAAAGGACAGAAATGGTATGGACCTAACAGAAGTAGAAGATATTAAGAAGAGGTGGCAAGAATACACAGAAGAACTGCACAAAAGAGATCTTCATGACCCAGATAATCACGATGGTGTGATCACTCACCTAGAGCCAGACATCCTGGAATGTGAAGTCAAGTGGGCCTTAGGAAGCATCACTATGAACAAAGCTAGTGGAGGTGATGGAATTCCAGTTGAGCTATTTCAAACCTTGAAAGATGATGCTGTGAAAGTGCTGCACTCAATATGCAGCAAATTTAGAAAATTCATCAGTGGCCACAGAAATGGAAAAGGTCCGTTTTCATTCCAATCCCAAAGAAAGGCAAGGCCAAAGAATGCTCAAACTACCACACAATTGCACTCATCTCACATGCTAGTAAAGTCATGCTCAAAATTCTCCAAGCCAGGCTTCAGCAATAAGTAAACTGTGAACTTCCAGATGTTCAAGCTGGTTTTAGAAAAGGCAGAGGCACCAGAGATCAAATTGCCAACATCCGCTGGATCATGGAAAAAGCAAGAGAGTTCCAGAAAAACATCTATTTCTGCATTATTGACCTTGCCAAAGCCTTCGACTGTATAGGTCACAATAAACTGTGGAAAATTCTGAAAAGAGATGGGAATACCAGACCACCTGACCTGCCTCTATAGAGAAACCTGTATACAGGTCAGGAAGCAACAGTTAGAAGTGGACATGGACCAACAGACTGGTTCCAAATAGGAAAAGGAGTACATCAAGGCTGTATGTTGTCACCCTGCTTATTTAACTTTTATGCAGAGTACATCACAAGAAACGCTGGGCTGGAGGAAGCACAAGCTAGAATCAAGATTGCCTGGAGAAATATCAACAACCTCAGATATGCATGCAGGTGACACCACCCTTTTGGCAGAAAGTGAAGAGGAACTAAAAAGCCTCTTGATGAAAATAAAAGAGGAGAGTAAAAAAGTTGGCTTAAAGTTCAACATTCAGAAAACTACGATCATGGCATCTGGTCCCATCACTTCATGGGAAATAGATGGGGAAACAGTGGCTGACTTTATTTTTCTAGGCTCCAAAATAACTGCAGATGGTGACTGCAGCCATGAAATTAAAAGACGCTTGCTCCTTGTAAGGAAAGATATGACCAACCTAGACAGCATATTAAAAAGAAGAGATATTACTTTGCCAACAAAGGTCCGTCTAGTCAAGGGTACGGCTTTTCGAGTAGTCATGTATGGATGTGAGAGTTGGACTAAAAAGAAAGCTGAGCACAAAATTGATGCTTTTGAACTGTGGTGTTGGAGAAGACTCTTGAGAGTCCCTTGGACTGCAAGGAGATCCAACCAGTCCATCCTAAAGGAGATCAGTCCTGGGTGTTCATTGGAAGGACTGATGTTGAAGCTGAAACTCCAATACTTTGGCCACTTCATGCGAAGAGTTGACTCATTTGAAAAGACCCTGATGCTGGGGAAGATTGAGGGCAGGAGGAGAAGGGAATGACAGAGGATGAGATGGTTGGATGGCATCACGGACACAATGGACACGGGTTTGGGTGGATTCCGGGAGTTGGTGATGGACAGGGAGGCCTGGCGTGCTGTGGTTCATGGGGTCACAAAGAGTCGGACATGACTGAGAGACTGAACTGATGTATGTTTATGCTACTCCCGATTTTTAATCATGATAAGTAAAGCTAAAATAAATATCCATGCAGTTATGTTTATTTATTTGTCGGATTATACCTTCAGAATAAACTTCTACAAGCTAATACTATATCAAAGGGTATACACATTTAAATTTTGCTAACCAGTGCTGTAAGTGCCCCTAGAAGATCGAACACTTAGGTTTCTATAATTCTTTTAATATAGGCTTCCTCCCTCAGTCTACTACCATTGTTGCTTTGACTAGCTTTTTTTTTTTTAACATATACATTTTATTTATTTATTTAGGCTCAGCCAGGTCTTAGTTGTGGCATGTGGGATCTAGTCTCCTGACCAGGGATTGAATCTGGGCCCCCCTGCATTAAGAGTGCAGAGTCTTACCCACTGGACAACCAGGGATGTCCCTGCCTAGCTTTTAATAGCCCTGCACCAGTTCTAACATTTTGCTTTCCATTACTGTGAACAGGAAAACTAGCCAAGCTTATTGTGAAATCTAGCAGGCATTCAACAATACTACCATCATTATAGTTTACAGAATTGCATTTATTTTTAAAGGCAGTGGACCTTAAAGAATAAAGAAATTAGGGGTACTGGACTGTATGTCCCACCTGCTATACTTTTGGTTTAGTCAGAAGGCTCTTTCTTTCACTCAAAGTAATTCACATTTTAGCCCTTTTCAGTTCACAAAGCCCTTTCATATATACTATTTCTCTTAAGTGAGATTACTCCTAAAAGGCAAGGCTAGAAACTGAAAAACCACCTTAAGTCACAGCCAGTAAGTACATAAGAGTGGGACTCAAACTCAGTTCTTCCGTGAGTTCCATTAACCATGCCACCCTAAGGCAGATGGTGGAGGTCTGACTTCTGAGTCCACAGGACATTGTTTTTTAAAATAATATTCTACCATGCTGATATCAATATTGCAAAGGAACCTGGAATGTTAGGTCCATGAATCAAGGCAAATTGGAAGTGGTCAAACAGGAGATGGCAAGAGTGAACGCAGACACTCTAGGAATCAGTGAACTAAAATGGACTGGAATGGGTGAATTTAACTCAGATGACCGTGGTTAGAAATGTGGTCTGAGTATATATAATTTAAATTTGTTATGAAATTTTGTAATAACCTGTACGTGTAATTGTTCCATGTGTCCTTGTAAAGAATACATCTTTGTTCAGTGCAAGCTTTCATAAATATATGTATTTGTGCATATATATTATGAATATGTATGTATACATCACATACATATGAGTTTGAGTGAACTCTGGGAGTTGGTGATGGACAGGGAGGCTGTGATTCATGGGGTCGCAAAGAGTCGGACACGACTGAGTGACTGAACTTAGAGAACATTTAGAGTAACTGCTATATTGTAGCAGTCTTGCATATCTGGAATAAACCCTACTTGATTGGAAGGACTGATGCTAAAGCTGAAACTGCAATACTTTGGCCACCTCATGCGACGAGTTGACTCACTGGAAAAGACTCTGATGCTGGGAAAGGTTGGGGGCGGGAGGAGAAGGGGACGACCGAGAATGAGATGGCTGGATGGCATCACCAACTCGATGGACATGAGTTTGAGTGAACTCCGGGAGTTGGTGATGGACAGGGAGGCCTGGCGTGCTGTGATTCATGGGGTCGCAGAGAGTCGGACACGACTGAGCGACTGAACTGAACTGACTGTGGTATATAATTCTTTTTATACATCAGTTGATCACATTTGCTAACATTTTGTTAAGGATTTCTGCATCTGTGTTCATGATAGATCTTAGTTGGTAGTTTTCTTGTGATGCCTGTCTTGTTTTGGTATTAGGTAATGCTGGCCTCACAGAATAAACTAGATTTTCCTCTGCTTCCACCCACTGGAAGAGACTGTAGACAACTGGGGTAATTTCTTCCTTGAGAGTTTGGTAGTATGTACCCAGTGCACCCATCTGGGTGTGTGCTTTCTGTTTTAGAATGATATTAATTACAGACTCAATTTCTTTAATAGATGTAAGCCATTTCATATTGTCATTATTCTTCTTGTGTGAGTTCTGGCAGCCTGTGTCTTTCAAGGAATTGGTCTATCTATCTAGGTTATCAAATTTTTGGGCATAGAGATAAAAATTTTTAGGGGCACAGCTGTTTATTACGATTACTACTTTATTATCAGTTTTTAAGATTTATTTTTAACTGGAGGATAACTGCTTTACCATGATGTGTTAGTTTCTGCCTACAAGATAAACCAGCTGTAAGTATACCTTTATTCTCTCCCTCTTAAGCCTCACCCCCACCCCTGCCCATTATACCCACCAGGCCAACACAGAGCTTTATCATCCTTCAATGTCTGTGGGACCTGTAGTGATGCCCTCCATTTCTTATACTAGTAATTTGTATCCTCTTTTTTTTTTCCTTAGCCTGCCTAAGGGTTTATCAATTTTTACTGATCTTTAAAAAAAAAAAAAAAGCCTTTGGTTTCACTGATCTTCTCTACTGATTTCCTGTTTTCACTTCAATCGCTTCTACTCTAATTCATATTATTTCTTCTGCTTACATTAGATTTAATTTGCTCTTCTGTTTCTAGTTTAGTAAAGTAGAAACTTAGATTACTGGAGTAGTTACTCTATTTTAAGTAAGAAATCAAAAGAAAGCAACTGGGGTAGTAAGAGGAAAAAAGTTATTATGCCGGAGTTAAAAGTGAATAGAAATAAAAAAGCCTTATGATTTTGAATTAAAAAAAAAAAAACCTACAAAGACTCACAAAAATCACACTGCAGCCCTGGAAAAAATATTGTGTTGGTAGAGAAGAAAACTGTAAGCCCCTTCAAAGAGCAGGGAACCTCTAGTAAGACTGAAAAAGATTAAAACAAGAGAAGACACAAATTACCAATATCAGGAAACAGGACATTACAGATTTCCCATCTATGAAAAGCACAGTAAGATGTGCTGCTGCTGGGAATATAAACTGGTACAGCCACTGTGGAGAACAATATGGAGGTTCCTTAAAAAACTAAAAACAGAACTACCATACGACCCAGCAATCCCATTACTGGGCATATACCCAGAGAAAAACATAATTCAAAAAGACACTTGCAGCCTAATATTCACTGTAGCACCATTTACAATAGCCAGCACATGGAAGCAAGCTAAATGACCATTAGAGGTATGGATAAAGAAGATGTGGCATACACACACACACACAATGGAATATTACTCAGCCATAAAAATAAACAAAGTCGGGTCATTTGTAGAGATGTGAATGGACCTAGAGACTGTCAGACAGAGTGAAGTCAGTCAGACAGAGAAGGAAAAATATCATATGACATCCCTAGTATATGGAATCTAAAAAGAAATGATACAAATGCACTTACTTACAAAATGGAAAGAAACTCACTGACTTAGAAAATGAGCTCATGGTTGCCAGGGGAAGGGGACAGTTAAGGACTTTGGGAAGGGCGTGCACACACCGCTCTACTGAAAATGGATAATCAACAAGGACCTCCTGTACAGCACGGGGAACTCTGCTCAGTGTTAGTGGCAGCCTGGGTGGGAGGGGAGTTTGGGGGAGAGTGGAAACATGTATACACATGGCTGAGTCCCTTCACTGCTGCTGCTGCTGCTAAATCACTTCAGTCATGTCCGACTCTGTGTGACCCCATAGATGGAAGCCCACCAGGCTCCCCTGTCCCTGGGATTCTCCAGGCAAGAACACTGGAGTGGGTTGCCATTTCCTTCTCCAATGTGTGAAAGTGAAAAGTGAAAGTGAAGTCGCTCAGTCGTGCTTAGTGACCCCACGGACTGCAGCCTACCGGGCTCCTCCATCCATGGGATTTTCTAGGCAATAGTACTGGAGTGGCTTGCCATTGCCTTCTCCGGAGTCCCTTCACTGCTCACCTGAAATTGTCACAACAAGGTTAATCGGCTATACCCACACACAGAGAAGAATATTACTCAGTGATAAAAAGGAATGAAACTGGGTCATTTGCAGAGATGTGAATGGACTCAGAGGCTGACACAGAGTGAAGTCAGAAGAACAAATATCACATTAATGCATATATGTGGAATCTAAACCAATGGTGTAGATGATGTCATCTGCAACGCAGAAATAGAGCACAGACATAGGGAACAAACCTATGGACATCGAGGAAAGAAGGGGTGGTGGGATGAACTAGGAGATTGGGATTGACATATGTGTACTACTGATACTATGCATAAAGCAGTAACTAATAAGGACACTACTGTATAGCTCAGGAACTCTCCTCAATGCTCCATGGTGACCTAAATGGGACATGCACAAATGGGAAGGGAACCTAAAACACAGGGCACGTATGTATACCTATAGCTGATTCACTCTGCTGTACAGTAGAAACTAACATTGTCAAGCAACTACAGTGTCAGTCACTCAGTTGTGTCCAACTCTTTGCAACCCCATGGGCTGTAGCCCACCAGACTCCTCTGTCCATGGGATTCTCCAGGCAAGGATACTGGAGTGGGTTGCCATTCCCTTCTCCAGTAAAGCAACTATACTCCTATAAAAAATTTTTTTGAAAGAGCACAGTGAGAGAATACTACGAGCAACTTCATGCTCACAAATCTGACAACTTAGAAGAAACAAACACATTCTTCAAAAACTGCAAACTACCAAACGCCTGCCAAAATGAAACAGATGATAAAGACTTTGAATTTATGAAAAATATATAAAGAAATCTCTAGGCACAGATGGTTTCAGTGGAGATTTTACCAAACATTTTAAAGAATTTACATTAATTTTATACAATCTCTTCCAAAAAACAGAACAGAAGGGAACAATGTTCAACTCATTCTGTGAGGCCAGTATTACTCTGAGAGCAAAACCAAAGGCAGAACTACAGGCTAATATTGATCATGAATTTACATGCAAAAATCCTCACAGAATATCAGCAAACAGAACTCAGCAAAGTATAAAAAAAAAACAGACCGCTCCCAGGTAGGATTTATTACAGATTTGCATGGCTAATTCAACATTTCAAAATTAATCAGCCCCGTCAACACGCTTTGTTGTTGTTTAGTCACTAAGCCATGTCTGACCCTTTGCGACCTCATGGACTGTGGCCTGCCAGGCTCCTCTGTCCACGAGATTTTCCAGGCAAGAATACTGGAATAGGTTGTCATTTCCTTCTCCAGGGATCTTTCCAACTCAGGGATCAAACCTGTGCCTCCTGCATTGACAGGTGGATTTTTTTTTACTTCTGAGTCACCAGGGAATCCCTATTTAACACCCTACCAACATCATAAAAAAGAAAATTCATACAATCATATCAACAGAAATAGAAAAAGAGCAGGGAGAGCATCACCGAATTCCACACTGTTTTCTCAATATCTAACAGCAGGCACTCAAAAATATTAGTGAATGAATAAATTCTTTCCATCTATCGTATCAACAACCCTATGTAACAGATGATTAAAACTCAAAGAGAGAGGAAATAAAAATGGCTAATCAGGTACTTCCCTGATGGTCCATTGGTGAGACTCTGCATTCCCAATGTAGGGGCCCAGGTCTGATGCCTGGTCAGGGAACTAGGTCCCACAGGCTGCAACTAAGAGGCTGAATGGCACAACGGAAAGACCCTGCACGCTGCAGCTAAGACCAGGTGCAGCCACACACACAGTTTTTTAATTTTTTAAAAAGTTAAAAAAACTGCTAATTAATGAAAATGAGCATATTTTAACAACATACCTTTCCTCCCGTGAGTAAAAGGGCTCCATTTCTAAGTCCTGCCACAAGGGACACCAGTTGCCGAGACAAAGGGCGCCCCAGGAGGCTATGAGTGATGTGCTCCATGGAGGAGATGCCTAAGGAATTCACTCCTCTGCAAAACATGTAAACTGCATGATCAAACACTAAAGCAGGATAAAATCTAGCTATAAACAATTTGGAAATTTTCCTTCGCAGGCTAGTTAATGATTTATAAAAAGAGTAAAATCTTGGAAATTTTCCCTTACTTGAAAGTAAAATGATTTAATGCCAAATTTGAGTCACAGATTTTAAAACTAATTTTCCTACTTTCAAACATGTGTAGTAATTAGAAATTCTGTCCAAATAGGAATCCTTAAGGGGATTTGTCTTAATACACACATATATCCCCCTCAAAATGATTTCTGGCTTGTTAATCAACATTATCATACATGAGTGCATTTAAAGTATTAGGATAACTGAAGACTTATTTCCTCTTAAACATCATCTTTGAAATCCAGTTTCAATCTGAAGATTACACAAATATGAACTTTAACCTACTTCCTGATTCTGCCAGTTTATTTCTGATACTAAATATCATAAATTATTAAAATTAGTCTGAACTGAAAAGCTTTTACTTTATAGATTCTTTACTTTAAAAAGCATATTACTGTTGCTTTGTAGTTTAATCCTTTAACTAAAACCTTTATATTATTATAAAATATATTATATTATTACAGAAAAGCAAATCACTACTACTATATCCATTAAAGGCCTCTGTGATGAATTCTAATAAGGAACAGTTTTATGTGAGATTCTTATACTGTATTAAGAGCTAAAGAAATTGAGGAGGTTCTTTTCAAATTTGTCTTAAAAGTTAAGGAAAACACAAATAATTCCCATCAATCAGTACATCTTCAAGACAGTGAAGGAATAACTTAATTTGAAATATTTTTAAACACTCAACTAATGTCTTTGGATTTAACTTTCAAAGCTAATTTATTAATTTCAAAAGATTATTGTCTTATTCAAGCAAGTATGATCCAGGTCATATCTAGTTGGCTCTCTTCTCACAGATCAAATCTCAAAGTAAAATTTCTAATACATTTCAGACTTTCAGTTTATCCAAGAAGAGAAGGCAAATTACTAAGCCAGGTGTGAAAACAGAAACAATCCTTGAAAAAACTATCTACCATTACATTAGTAATACTAGTCAATGACACAGACATCTAATTTAATATTTACACATAAAAGTCCTAAGACAGGTAATGTTAAACATGTCTAAACATGCCAGTTTGGCCGTAACTTCTTACCCCAAGCAGTTCAGCTTTAAAAAAGGAAGAATAAAGTCAATTTCCTCACTGTTTTCTTCTTTTACCATACGATCTAGAAGGACCTATAGTAGCAAGGAAAAATCAATTTTACATGTCAAAGTAATACCTTTTGCCTGCTTTTCTTGGGTTCCAGGAAACTGACTTGCTGATTCTGCTACACCAGAGAGAAAAGATACACTGTGCATGCAAGATTATTACTTAAAACAGCCCTGACAATAATAATTCACTTGTCTAAGGAATATAAATATTTATTTTATAGTTAACAAGCAGTAAAGAATATCTTCTTCATGCAGTTTAGAGATATATCTTCATTTGCAATTTTGATTTATGTCACATTCTTTTCACAATCTTCCATCTGTATCGTCTCTGAATGGTATTCCTTACATTGTATTTCACCAAAGTAGAGAAATAATATCTAGTTTCAAACCACTGAAATTCTAAATGATTTGAATTCATCTTCAGTTCTATAATGACAAGAGTAAATATCCTAACCAAAACATAATGATCTAAAAAGAGAACTTTAAACATATATTTGGAATAAAAGCAATCTGATAATAGTTATGAAGAGTTGAGAATTTAAGAATTGACAAAATAATATGGGCTGTGCCGCAAAACTGCAAATAAAAATATGAATTAAAAAAAAAGTTAGCCCCCTCAGCTAAGTTTTCATTTGTTCCAATACTAGAAGAGTTTAAAATCATGATCCACTGGCCAGTTAATACAATCAATTCTATCCTGGTACAATTTTGCTGAAGCATCCATTTTAAATTTAGGATAAATCAATCATTTGTTTAGGTAAGTTAAAGAGATTACAGAATAAAATATTTTAAATCAAGTTATTCCTTACTCTTATCATTTGAGTTTCTAATACAGTTTAGGATGCAAGGTCTTAACAAGTAAATTCATACTTTAGAGTTAATCACATGTGAAAATGTTATCATTAAATATTCAGTAGTATGCAATTACTTGTACTGTCATCTTCTGCAGCAGATTGGTACTCAATAGAAAAATATTTTTTTCTTTTTCCTTTTCCCAAGAATGAACTATATTCAGAGAAAACTCCTTCACCCCTGTTAAAAAGAAAGTAATAAATGTAGTTAGTACTTAAGCTGAGATGAAATAATTTAAAATTTAAATTTATTTACGTTTAAACAAAAGGGTTCTTTGATACATAAAATCTACTGTTTAATTATTATTATTAGGTTTCCTGTTCATACTGATCACAAGATGGAAAAACAATGAAAAATTTTCCAAGTTCTTTAATAGGAAAAATATTAAAATAACAAATAAAATATACTTACCATCTTTCATGTCCAGTTTAATGTACTCCTCCTCTGATACTATCAGAGGAATTGTGGCAGTGGTAGACTGCTGTAGCCATGAACAGAACACAGTTTTTATGTCTTCTTCACCTACATCTTCAGACTGCCAGAGGAAAGGAAAGAAACAGTAACGATATTCTATTACCTGAACTGAACATTCTTATTTTAATACCTTATCTCGCCAGTAAAATGATGGTCACAGGCACAGATTTGGGACCTGACATTATAGTACTCTGAGTATGGTGCGGTCTGAAGAAAAAGTCATACAAGTGGCAAAGTTTTAAATGCTCCTTTTTTCTACGCCCAGTGATACACAGAGCATAATTTAGCTCACTTGATAACCATTCCAACCCTATTCTCTCTTGCTTCCTGTGAAGCAAGCTCTGTAGTGATGGAGCAGGCTCCTCTGTTCCCAGCTTGGAGCTGTGTGTGCACGTGTGTGGCTGCACTCTGGCCAACGCATTACCATCAGCAATCCAAGAGGCCTTCTCTCCCTAACAAAACTCTGCAAGGAGAAGAGTTTGGCTTTGTGCCTTTCCTTCTGCTGCCAAGAATGCAGATGTGATGTCTATTACCACCGCAAATACCTTGCATCTAAGAGGAGGAGAGACAAAGGCTAAAGATGACAGAAGAGGACGATCGAAGGAGCCTGGATCTGTGGTTACGTGCTTTAACCACCTGTGAGTTCCTCCAAACTTCTTTGCACATGAGAAAAACAAACTCTTTATATGTTAGTCTCACTTTCTTTTTTTTCTATGATGGCTGATACGTTCAACAAGTAGAGTGTTAATAAACTGTTCAAAAGATATGAAGAAATTCTGAGAAAAACACTGCTAATTTCTGAAACTTTTAGATTAATATTATTAAGTTTAAACAATCTTCTTGAAATACAAAACAGAACTAACCAAAATTCATATGTGAAAGACACTATCTGCCTAGGAAAATAAACTTCTACCATTTCGCAACTCCCATATCTATTATCTAACAGCTCATATGCAACAACTCATATCTGTTATCTCTCTTCATTCATTAGATCCACTGATAAGCTCAGTTTAGAATACGCTCACCATTAAAAAAACAAGCTAAACTAAGAAAAGGCGTCACTTTCCCACTCTTAAAAAATCACAGAAATAAGTCAGTTACTTCTTTGTATATTATTGGAAAATGGGATTAAAGACCTAGAGAAAGTTATAAAATGAAAATAAAAACCATTAAAAAATCAAGACTTTTAGAATCAGAAAGCAACTCATAGTTCCTCTAGAATCAAACACCTTTCTGTCCTAAATGATATAATCAGCCTAGAGAGACCTGCCAAGGTCACACAGCTTCCACCAAAGCACACAACTAGGGACAGGAAAGGAAATATCCCATTGCCGATACCAGAGGAAAAAACAAAAACTAATGAGCAGTGGCTAATTATTTTTGTACATAAGACCCAGTTTTTGGGAAAAAAAAAAAAAACAAGATCAATAACTACATTAAAAGGAGAGCTCCTATAAACTAAAAAAAAAAAACTCAAAACTTTATAAAAGCCATCAAAGTTCCACATTACAAAGATTTTTATACTATCGTCTATATGTTTAAAGGTTACTTAAAAGTATCAATGCAATATAGACAGCAAAATATCTGACTCTGAAAATCCTGCAGTTATCAAGACAATATTAAATTTCCTTCACGTGGTTTTTAATAAGATACTGAGAGACAAGACAGAGATAAGAGGGCAAGTACAAGGACTTCAGCTCTCCTCTTCTCAAGAGGACAGCTAAATCACAACTAACTGCTATATAAACATCTACAAAAAGACCTGAACCCACCATAAAAGATATTCTACACCCAAAGACAAAGAAAAGCTACAATAAGACAGTAGGAGCGGTGCTTTTGTGATATCATCAAATCCCACACCCACTGGGTGGGAGACCCACAAACTGGAAAGTAATAGTATCACAGAAGTTCTCCCACAGGAGTGAGAGAGTTCTGAGCCCCATGTCAGGGTGCCCAGTCAGGGGGGGTCTGGCATTGGGAGGAGGAGTCATCAGAGTATTTGGTCTGTGAAGGCCAGTGCAGCTTAAATGCAGGTGCTCAACAAGGTTTCATGTGCACTAGGATCCAGGGCTAAACAGAGACTCCATGGGAGCCTGGGCCAAAACTACCTGCAGGCCTTAGACAGTTTCCTGGGGAGGTGAGGACTGGCTGTGGCTCACTGTGGAGGACAAGGCCACTGGTGACAGAAGCCCCAGGGACTGTTCATTGGCATGAGCTCTCCCGGAGGTCATCTTTTGGCACTGAAACCTAGCCCCACCCAACAGCTTGCAGGCTCCGGTGCTGGAACACCTCAGAACAAGCAACCAACAGGGTGGGTGGGAACACAGCCCAACTCACGAGCAGACAGGTTGCCTAAATGTCTCCCTGAGCCAACAGCTGCCTCTAAACACACCCTTTGACACAGCCCTGCTGACAGATAGACAAGACCCAGATCCACTCACCAGGGGGGCAGGCAGCAGTCTCTTCCAACAGGAAGCCTGCACAAGCCCCTGGATCCACCTCACCAACTAGGGGGGAAGACACCAGAAGCAAGAAGAACCACAATCCTGTAGCCTGAGGAACAGAGACCACAAACACGGAAAGTTAGAAAGTAAGACCCAGCTGAGAAATATGTTCCAGACAAAGAAACAAGATAAAACCCCAGAAGAACAACTAAGTGAAGCAGAGACAGGCAATGTGCCTGGGAAAGAATTCAGAGCAACTGGAGTAAAGATGACTCAAGATCTCAACAAAAGAATGGTGGCACAGACTGAGAGGACACAGAAATGTTTAACAAAGAACCAGAAGCTTGAAAAAACAAACAGAGAGTTAGGAGAGGTGGCAAGAACACACAGAAGAGCTGTACAGAAAAGCTCTTAAGGACCTGGATAACCAAGACAGTGTTGTCACTCAGCAAGAGCCAGACATCCTGGAGTGTGAAGCTAAGTGGGCCTTAGGAAGCATTGCTATCAACGAAGCTAGTGGAGGGGATAGGATTCCAGCTGAGCTATTTCAAATTCTAAAAGATGATGCTGTTAAAAGTGCTCCACTCAATATGTCAGCAAATTTGGAAAACCCACCAGTGGCCACAGCACTGGAAAAGGTCAGTTTTCATTCCAATCCCAAAGAAGGGCAGTGCTAAAGAATGTAAAAACTACCATACAATTGCACTCAATTCTCATGCTAGTAAGGTTATGCTCAAAAATCCTTCAAGCTAGGCTTCAGCAATACTTAAAAACCAAGAACTTCCAGGTGTACAAGTTGGACTTAGAAAAGGCAGAGGAACCAAGATCAAACCACCAACATTCATTGGATCATAGATCAAGCAAGGGAATTTCAGAAAAAAAAAACAAACAACTACTGCTTCACTGACTATGGGAAAGCCGATCACAACAAACTGTGGAAAATTCTTAGAGATGGGAATACCAGACCATCTTACTTGTCTCCTGAGAAACCTGTATGCTGGTCAGGAAGCAACAGTTAGAACCTTACATGGAACAGCAGACTGATTCAAACTTGAGAAAGGAGTACATCAAAGCTGTATATTGTCACCCTGAATATTTAACTTATACAGAGAGTACATTATGCGAAATACTGGGCTGGATGAGTTACAAGCTGGAATCAAGACTGCTGGGAGAAATATCAACAACTTCAGATATGCAGATGACACCTCCCTAATGGCACAAAGTGAAAAGGAACTAAAAAGCCTCTTGATGAAGGTGAAAAGAGGAGAGTGAAAAAGATAGCTTACATCTCAGCACTCAAAAAACTAACATCATGACGTTCAGTCCCATCACTTCATGGCAAATAGATGGGGAAAAAGTAGAAGCAGTGACAGAGTTTCTGTGTTCCAAAATCACTGCGGACAGTGACTGCAGCCATGAAATTAGAAGCTTGCTTCTTGGACATGAAGCTATGACAAACCTACAGTTGTATTAAAAAGCAAAGACATCAGTTCACTGGCAAATATCCATATGGTCAAAGCTAGGGTCTTTGCACTAGTCATGTATCGATGAGAGAATCAGACCATAAAGAAGGCTGAGTGCCAAAGAATTGATGCTTTCAAATTGTGGTGCTAGAGAAGATGCTTGAGAGTCCCTTGAACTGCAGGAGATTAAACTAGCCAATCCTAAAGGAAATCAGTCCTGAATATTCACTGAAAGGACTGATGCTGAAACTCCAATACTTTGGCCACTTGATGTGAAGAGTTGACTCACTGGAAAGACTCTGATGCTAGGGAAAAGGAGAAGAGGTCAGCAGAGAATGAGAAGGTTAGATGGCATCACCAACTCACTGGATATGAGTCTGAACAATCTCCGGGAGATAGTGAAGGACAGGGAGGCCTGGTTGCTGCAGTCCATGGGGTCGCACGCACAGAGTCAGACATGACATTGAGACTAAACAAATAGCTAATTCAGTTTGTTGTAAAACACTGTAAAGTAACTATAATCTAATTAAAAAAATTCTTAGAGGAAAACATAGCCAGAACACTGTGACATAAATCATACTAATTGAATTACTTCTATTTCAGACAGAAAAAGATTTCACTTATATGTGGAATCTTAAAAAATGATACAAATTAATTTATTTACAAAACAGAAACAAGACTCACAGATTCCAAAAACAACTTATGGTTATCAAAATGCAAAGGTGGAGGGAAGATAAATTAGGAGTTTGAGATTAACATACACACGACTATATGTAAAATAATCAACAAGGAACTACTGTATAGCACAGAGAACTCCAGTCAATATTCTGTAATAATCTACATGGGAAAAGAATCTGAAAAAGAATGGATATACGTAGAACTGAATCAATCTGCTATACATCTGAAACTAACACAGTAAATCAACTATACTCTAAAGTAAATCAACTATAATATAAAGTACAAATCAGAAAACAACCGAAGGTCAAAGAAGCAAAAAGTTAAAACGACAAATCACCATATATTGTTCAGTGAATATGTTAAATGCTCAGTTGCATACTATTATGGAAATGGCATGTATCCTATTTGTTTTCTTCTTCTCTAGTCACAAAATAGAAACTATTTTATCTGAAGTTCTATCAAGCAGAAAGATCTGTTAAAATGGTTTTATAATGACCTTGACATAATGACCATCATTATCCAGAGGATCCAGAAGTATAATGCAAATTATCAGAGAAGGATTAAGTCATGTTTGGCATTTTCTAAACATATAATAATTTTCCTGTGTTACAATTCTCTGAGAACTGGAAATCTTTGTTGGTACAGATGATAACACTCTAAAAGAAAATAAATGAAAGTCGCTCAGTTGTATCTGACTCTTTGTGACCCCATGGACTATACAGTCTATGGAATTCTCCAGAATAGAATACTGGACTGGGTAGCCTTTCCCTTCGCCAGCAAGTCTTCCCGACCCAGGAACCGAACTGCGGTCTCCTGCATTGCAGCCAGATTCTTTACCAACTGAGCTATCAGGGAAGCCTAATAATACTCTAAAGAGATTTTAAAATTAAGTTCCATACTTCAATTCCTGACCATATCAGTTTCTATCAAAATTAAGTGTTGAAAAGTAAAACAGTCCAGCTCTCTTTTACATTGATTGCACTGTTAATATTGAAACGTGAGAATTTTCTTTAAAAACTGCCCAGATATAGCAAAAATATCAATCCTTTAAATGCCAAATCATCCATATTTGCATTGGCACAATGTATGTTATATGTATATCACTTATTAAAGACTTCTTGCAGACTTTCCGGGTGGTCCAGTGGTTAAGAATCTGCTTGCCAGTGAAGGGGACACAGGTTTGACCCCTGGTCCAGGAAGATCCCACATGCCATGGGGCAACTAAGCTCAAGCGCCACAACTACTGAACCCATACTCGACAACAAGAGAAGCCACTGCAGTGAGAAGTCTGTGCACTGCAACTAGAGAGTAGCCCCTGCTCATTGCAATTAGAGAAAGCCTGCTTGCAGCAACACAGTTCCAGAGCAGGAAAAAAAAAAAAAGACTTTTTGGTTTCTCAAATAGGTAAACAATACCAGTTGATCTAGCAATTCAACTCCTAGGTAAGTACTCAGAAGAACTGAATGTAGGGACTCAAATATTTGTATATCAATATTCACAGCAGCATTAATTACAACGGCTTTTTTTTTTTTAAAAAAAAGCAGAAATAACCCCACTGTCCATCAACAGATGAATAAACAATGTGTATATATACATACAATGGAATACTATGCAGCTATAAACAGGACTGACATTTGACATATGCTGCAGTGTGGATAAACCCTGACAACCCATTAAATGAAATAACGAAGACACAGGGCAAATACCATATGATTCCACTTACATATAAGATCTAGAACAAGCAAATTCACAGAGACTGATCACAGTTGAGAATTGGGGGGAGGAAAAGATGGGGAGTGATTGCTTAATGGGTACAAAGTTTCTAATCAGGGGATGGAAAAGTTTCAGAAATAGTGATGGTTTCATATTATAAATGTACTTAATGGCACTAAATTGCACACTTAAAGAGTTAAAACAGCATTTTATCTTATATGCATTTTATCACAATAAAACCAAAAGACAATAAGACTTCTTTGCCCTTCTAGAATAAAGGAGTACATTCTTATTACTTAGCTAAAGCAACTAGAAATTTTCCAATGCATGTAAACAACCATGATGGAACATACAAATGTGAACTCACTAAGCTTTCTGTAGGTTGTAGTGTTAGAGATCTTGGAATGTTAGGGGTAATTTCCACTGGAGTTATTCTGACGACTGCATGCATTTCTATATTTAGTCTCTTTCTCAGGTCATCTGGAATCTGCAATATATAAAAATGAATTTAAAATATAAATATTAAAACCTTGATTAAGAAATATTCCATAGCATAAACACTGATATTAATTTCTATCAACTCAGGTGAATGATAAGATACTGCCATGATTCATAGTATAGGTGGGCATTCAGGTACTGTTATGATACTAACATTTCAATTTTTTCCTACAGTTGTTCCTTTTAACATCCGCTTCAGAAGGTGATCACTTTTGATCTCTCTGGTTAAGCCAGTCTGAGTACCTGACAGCAGCTAACCGCCACCTCTCACTGGCCATCCTCCCAACCTGACCACAGAGTGGGAAGTGCAGGCTTCTCACTGCCGTCTCAGCTGGTCTCCAGGACTCGATCACCACTTTTCCACCCCCTCCTCACCATATAATATCAAGGAAATAACCGTGTTTCCTGCCTAATGGCAGAATTATTATTAGAAACAGACAGGTCCATTAACAAGTTCAGACAATATGATTTTCAAGATGCAGTGGAATCTTCTTGAGTAAGAGATTAGAGAGAACAGAAAATATGAGGTACGGTTGGAGCTTTAGAGAATGATGTAGGCTGAAGAGATTACAACTTGTTAAGTCACCTACCTAAAGGTCACAGTCTAAACTGTGAGAGTAAAAGAAATCTACTAAGGAGACTCCCTTTCCTCTCCATTGTTCTTCCCTGTTCTAATAATCTTCCTTCAAAATCAGGTTAAAATAAAGGAGGCTGGTGACTCATTTCATATGAAATTAACATTGACATCTGAAGTTAGGGTGCGGAGGGGAATGCTAGTTGTGCTGCTTTTGCTCTCCATCACAGTAAAGAACCAATGCCAGCAGGGGAAGGAGCTTTTTGGGCACCTCTGAATCCAGGTCATCTCACGCTGTGGGTCTCTCCCTACACCAGGCATCTACACCAGTACATGCCAAGACCTTCCTTTGCTTTCAAGAATGTGGAAGCAAATCTTCAGGCATTAAAGATGTGAGGCTTCGTTGGGCACTCCATTTGAAGCATGAACTCAGGAGTCAGCCTGCCAGGGTTTGAATCCTCATTCTACTTACTGACTCGTTACCCCAGGCAGCCTCTCTGGACCTGTACCTATCTTAGCTTTCACCTGTCCAAGTTGATTAGCCTTTTAAACACATAAACCTTACCCAAACAAGGACTTTACCCTGAAGTCAGAAATGTGTCCCCACGGGAACTTTTTGTTGCTGCTGTTGTTAGTCACTCAGTCTTGTCCGACTCTGTGTGACTCCATGGACTGTAGCCAGGAGATCTTCCCAAACTAGGGATCGAACCCTGGTCTCCTGCACTGCAGGCACATTCTTTACCATCTGAGCCACCAGGGAAGACTAGAGGAGGGGGGACTTTAAATAGTATTTGTTACACTGGTTTCCAACTTGTGCATAAAATATTATAATATTTTAATTCAAAATTCGGGCAAGTTCAAGCAACATAAAATTATTTTCTAAGATTTATACTAACCCATTTGCTATACACCAGAAACAAACAACACTGTAAATCAACTACAGTACAATTTGGGGCTTCCCTGGTGGCTCAGACAGTAAAGAATCTGCCTGTAATGTGGGAGACCCAGGTTCAATACCTGGGTTGGGAAGATCCCGTGGAGAAGGAATGACTACCCACTCCAGTATTCTTGCCTGGAGAATTCCATGGATAGAGGAGCCTAGCGAGCTACAGTCCATGGGGTTGCAAAGAGTCAGACACAACTGAGCAACTAACACAATACAGTATAATTTTTAAAGAAAGACATATACTAACCCAGACTTTCCCAAGATGAAGGGCGTCTAAGTTTTTGGTGTATTTAATGGCATTCTTCAGTTCCTCAAGTCCATTCCAGACTACCTTTAGCACACAGGTCTTGCCAGCTTTGTGACTATGGTCTGGGCTAACCTGTTTTTGATCTAGAGGTTCTGACATCTGCTTCTCTTTTTCAGGTGACAGGACATTTTGCTTTGTTCTACTTTGCTGTTGCTTTGGAGAAAGCAGTTTCACTAGCTTTCCATAGGTCACAGTGAAGCTGGGTTCCACATCAAAATATTCCTGGTCCCATGGAAATACATGAATGGCATAATGTTTGTGAAACACAGAAGTTGCTGATGCCTTACATATGCTGGGAGGCTGGGACTTGCATACTCTGAAAATATTGTCCAGAGGAACAACTGTTGACTGCATGTTTTTGAAAGCATTGATTTCAGTTAGCCCCCAGGATGTGCCTCGTTTCTTCTCAGACCCAGAAGAAAAAATGCTTCCTATCATAGTCCATAAGCTTGGCATAAATGATGAGTCAATTCTATCCTCTGATTCTCTTTCTTTAGACCCAGCGACTCCTACAGTATTTGATTGAAGTTGCTTGGTTTGAAGCTCTTTTGTCAATCCTTTTTGGTCTCTTCCATAATTATGAAATTTTCCAGGTGCATTATCTGCTTCTGAAAATGTGTTCTCTTTGGCTTGGCGGGTCTTTGGCTGAATAAGGAGTCTGGTGTCAGTCTCCAGCCTTCCATAAGGAGCACCGGGCATTAGTGCAACTGTTCAGAAAACAAGGGTCATTAGTGTGCATTTACCTCTGCGTTGAAGTCAATGCTACAGTGAAGAGTGTGACAGAAAACGTTACAATAACACCTACCAATCCGGATGAATATGTAAGTCTGCTGATCAACCCAGACAGGAAAAATGGCTTTCGGAAAAACTATTCGAATCTGATCAAGAAGGTGCTGTTCAAGGGAAGCAGCATGCAGCTCCTAGAAATAAACAAAAAGGTCAGTTCCCTTTACATTTTGTCTATTTCATGTTTAGAAAGGAAATCTCAACTCTTATAAAGCAAACCTACGTGATTTAGAATACCACTCAGAGAAGAGAAATCTAAAGACACCAGTATTTTGGGGGATCAGATCAAGATGGAGGAAGAGTAGGATGGGGAGCATCCCTTCTCTCACAAATATATAAAAAATACATCGGCATGTAGAATTGTTCTCACAGAACATCTAGTGAACATTGGTAGAACATTTTCTAGATTTTCAAAGGGCAAAAAAATCTCCATTTAACTGTGAAGGGCAGAACAAAGAAAAACAAAGAAAGAGAGAGAGAGAAAGGAATCTGGACAGGAGCTATGAGAGGGGAAAGGTTTCTGCTCACTTGGAAGCCCTGTCACAGGCGGAGAGATCAGTGGGGACAGACGAGGGGCTTTGGAGTCTCAGAGAGTACAGAACTGGTTTACAGAGGGCAATGTAGAGACAGACCTACACAGATGGTCAGTACTGCCACCAGGCCCTCCCCAGTCTGAGATGCTCATCCACGGAGGCAGGTGGGGGCCGAGGCTCAGGCTTCAGACGTAGAACTGGGGAGAGGACTGGGGTTGGCAGTATGGACAGCCCAAGGGGACTAGGATGTCACGTGCCCCAACCAAGGGAATATGGGAATAAGCCTGGGCCCACCAGAGAGGTAAGGTGATATTGTTAGGGGGCATGCAAGGAGAGGCGTAGGACTGCCATAGGAATTCCTTTCCCTCTGTGTGCTCTCAGGTGACAGGGCACCACAAGCTCCGGGGTAGGCACAAGCGGCCACTACCACCTCAGACTCCAGAGGTAGCTGCAGACCACTCATGACTGAGCACCAACTGCTGCCCTTGGCTTTTTGGGACTGTGCGTGGGCCAAGCACCTGCACACCCCTTATCAAGTGGATAATGGACAGCACACGTGGAGAAAAGAGACAGCAAGCATTTAAACCGAAAACAACCCTCAAAGAAGTCTCACATCCACACAAGCTATGCAGGGACACCCTCACATATGAAGTCCTCCAAGGCTGCAGTAGATGACTGTTTCTCCTAAACTCACAGACTAAGAGAAATATCACTAAAATGAAGCAGTAGAGGAACTACTCCCAACTAAAAGACCAGGAGAATTCCCCTAAAGGAACAGTGAAACAGACCTTGTCAGTCTAACAGACACCAACTTCAAAAAGAGGTAATGCAAATGCTAAGGGAATTAAGAAAGGCTATCAACAGAAATGCAAATTACTATAAAAAGGAACTAGGGACTATAAGGAGGAGCCAAGAAAAGTTAGAAAATTCATTTGCCAAGATGCAAGTTGAGCTAAAGGTAATGAATACCAGAATAAATAATGCAAAAGGAATAAGTGATCTGGAAGACAGAACAAAGGAAATTACACAAAACAGCAGACAGAAAGCGAAATGAAAAAAATTAAAGCAATATGAGACCTACTGGATAAAATAAAGTGCGTCGATATATGTGTAATATGTTTTCCATAAGGAGAAGAGAAAAGGGGATTGAAAGTGTATTTGAAGAAATTATGACTAAAAACTTCCCAAACCTAAAGAACCAAACAGATATCTAGATATAAGAAGCACAGAGGATCCTAAACTATATGACTCCAAACAGACCTACACCAAGACATACTATAAAAAAAATTGCACAAGTTAAAAGAGGATTCTAACGGCAGCAAGACAAAGAGTTAATTACAAGGGAACCCCCATAAGCCAATCAACACTGCAGGCCAAAAGGGAGTGGCAAAATATATTCAAAGTCTTGAAAGGGAAAATTCTGCAATCTAGAATATTCTATCCAATAAGATTATTGTTTAGAATAAGAAGAAAAATGAAGAATTTCTCAGGCAAGCAAAAACGAAGTGAATACATGAACAGTAAAACTATGGAAATATTAAAAGATCTCTAAATAGAAAAGAAGGAAGGAGATACAGCAAGGGAGAAATCATGACTGGAAAGTAAATCATTTAAACTGGCTAGTCTAAATATCCAAAAAAAGGAAAAAATCTATTTGTGAAAGTGATGATAAATACAAGCAACAGCAAAAAGATAAACGAAGATGTAAAAAAGGACATCAAAATCATAAAATGTGGGGAAGGACAGTAAGAAAATGCACATTCTTTTTTTTTTTTAGAATATGTTTGAGCAGATATGACTATCAGTTTAAAGCAAGCAGATAAACAAAAGGGTTACTATACTTAAAAAACAGGGCAGTCACAAATCAAAAACAAAATAAATGCACAAAAAACAAAAAAGAACACAAGCATAAAGTAAATCATCAAACCACAAAAAGAAAGAGGAAGAAAAACAAAGAATCAACTGGAAAACAAGGTTTAATATGGCAATAAATACATATGTATCAATAATTCCTTACATATCAATGGACTGAATGCTCCAATCAAAAGACAGAGTGACAGACTGGATTAAAACAAAAAAGACCCTAAAATATGCAGCCTATATGAGATCCACCTTATGGCAAAGGACACAGATTAGAAGTGAGGGCACAGAAAAAGATATTTCATGTACTGGAAATAAAAGGAAAGCAGAAATTGCAATACTTAACATCAGACAAATTAGACTTTAAAACAAAGACCATAAAGAAAGATAAAGGACACTATATAAACGGCAGAAGGATCAATACAAGCAGATATTATACTTGTCCACATACATGCACCTAACACAGGAGCACCCAAATATATAAAACACACACTAACAGACATAAGGGCTTCCTTGGTGGCTCAGTGGTAAAGGATCTGCCTCTAATTCAGGACACGTGGGTTCAATCCTTAGGCTGGGAAGATCCTGGGGAGAAGAAAATGGCACCCGCTCCAGTATTCTTGCCTGGGAAATCCCACAGGCAGAAGGAGCCTGGATGACTGTAGTCCCTGGGGTCAGAAAGAGTTGGACACAACTTAGTGACTAAACAGCAAGACATAAAGGGAGAAGCCGACAGGAAGACAATAGTAGTAGGAGACTTTAACAGCCCACTCACATCAAAGAACAGATCTGCTGAACAGAAACTCAGTAAGGCAACAGAAGTCCTAAATGACCCAACAGAACAGTTACACTTAATTCATATTTTCAGGACGTCACATCCCCCCAAAGTAGAAGATACATTCTTTTCAAGTGCACATGGAACATTTTCTAGAACTGACCACCCAGTAGGGCATAAACTAACCTCAACAAATTCAAGAGTATAGAAAGTATTTCAGGCATCTTCTCCAACCACAATGGCACAAAATTACCAATCAACCACAGGAAAAGGAATGAGGAAAAGAAGATTACATAGAGACTAAACAACATGCTACTAAAAAACCAATGAAGAAATCAAAAGGAAATTAAAAAATACCTTGAGACAAGTAACAATCAGAATACAATGATACAGAATCTATGGCCTGCAGCAAAGGCAGTTCTTAGAGGGAGAGAATGGAATTGTAGCATGTATATTATCATAAGTGACCAGTCCAGGTTCGACGCATAAATTTTCCTCTGTTCAAAAAAAAAAAAAGAAGTTCATAATAATAAAGGTCTTCCTCGAAAAACAAGAAGAATCTCAAACAAACTAATCTAACACATAAAAGAATTAGAAAAAGAACAAACAAAACCTAAAGTTAGTAGAAGGAAGGAAAGAATAAAGAGCATGGAGGACATAAAAAAATAAAAAAAAACAGAAAAAAATTATTAAAATCAAGAGTTTGGTCTTTGAAAGGGTAAACAACATTGACAAACCTTTGACCAGGCTCATTAAGAAAAGAGAAAGAACCTATATAAAGAAAATAAGAAATGAAAAAGGAGAAATCAACAAATCCTGCAGAAATACAAAAACCCATAATAGAATACTATGAACAATAAAATGCTGGGAACTCCCTGATCTAGTGGTTAGGCCTTGCAGCTCCTCACCGCTATGGCCCAGGTTCAATCCCTTGCTGGGGAACTGAGATCCTGAAAGCTGCACAACATGTCCAAAAAACAAAAATAAATTATATGCCAACAAATTTGACAACCTGGAAGAAATGGACAACTTTCTAGAAACATACAGCCCACTGAAATTGAATCAAGAAATCGATCAGTTGAACAGAGCAGTCACTGAAAGTGAAATAGAATCTGTAATGATAAACCTCCCTACAAACGAAAGCTATGACAGACCAAGACAGCATACTAAAAAGCAGAGAGAGCACTTTGCCAACAAAGGTCCATGTAGTCAGTTCAGTTCATGGTTTTTCCAATTGTCACGTAAGGATATGAGAAAAGTGAAAGTTGCTCAGTCGTGTCCAACTCTTTGCGACTCCATGGACTATGTACAGTCCATGGAATTCTCCAGGCAAGAATACTGGAATGGGTAGCCCTTCCCTTCTCCAGGGGGCCTTCCCAACCCAGGGATCGAACCTAGGTCTCCTGTATTGCAGGCAGATTCTTTACCAGCTGAGCCACAAGGAAAGCCCGAGAATACTGGAATGGGTAGCCTATCTCTTCTCCAGTGGATCTTCCTGATCCAGGAATTGAACCAGGGTCTACTGCATTGCAGGCAGATTCTTTACCAAGTGAGCTATCAGGGAAGACGTACAGATATGAGAGTTGGACCATAAAGAAGGCTGAGCACTGAAGAATTGAGGTTTTTGAACCGTGGTGTTGGAGAATACTCTTGAGAGTCCCTTGGACAGCAAGATCAAATCAGTCAATCCTAAAGGAAATCACCCCTGAATATTCATTGAAAGCACTGATGCTGAAGCTGAAGCTCCAATACTCTGGCTACCTGATGTGAAGAGCCAACTCATTGGAAAAGACTCTGATACTGAGAAAGATGGAAAAGACTCTGATACTGAGAAAGACTGAAGACAGGAGAAGGAGGTGTCAGAGGATGAGATGGTTGGATGCCATCATTGATTCAGTGCACATGAATTTGGGCAGACTCTGGGAGATGGTGAGGGACAGGGAAGCCTGGTGAGCTGCAGTCCATGGGGTCACAAAGAGTCGGACATAACTTAGCGACTGAACAAGAAAGAACAAACAAAAGTCCAGGACCCGTTGGCTTCACAGGTGAATTCTACCAAACATACAAAGAATAATTTATACTGATCCTTTTCAAACTCTTCTAAAAGACTGAAAAGGAGGATACACTCCAAAAGATATTCTATACAGCCATCATCCTGATACCAAAACCAGACAAAGATACATCAAAAAAGAAAGTCACAGGCCAGTATCTCTGTTGACTACAGATGCAAAAATTCTCAACAGAATATTAGCAAACTGAATCCAACAACACATAAGCGATCATAACCACTTCTAATTGAGATTCATTCCAAATTCACAAGGATGGTTTAACATATGGAAATCAATCAATGTAATACACCACAGAAACAAAAGAAAAGTCAAAAGAACACATGATCATCTCAATAGACCCAGAAAAAGTATCTGACAAAATTGAACACTCCTTCACAGATCACAGCCTTGTTACAGTGAAGGGACTTGAATAACTCAATGAAGTTATGAGCCCTGCCATGCAAGGCCACCCAAGACAGATGGGTCGCAGTGAAGAGTTGACAAAAAGTGGTCTACTGGAGAAGCGGATGGCAAACCACTGAAGTATTCTTGCCATGAGAACCCCATGAACAGTATGAATAGGCAAAAAGACATGACACAGTTTGGAAGGTGTCCCATATGCTACTAGGGAAAGAGCAGAGGGCAATTATTAACAGCTCCAGAAAGAATGAAGCAGCTGGGTCACAGAGGAAACAACACTCCAGTTGTACATGTGGCTTGTGATGAAAGTAAAGTCCAATGCTGTAAGGAGCAATACTACATAGGATGATGGAATGTTAGGTCCATGAAACAAGGTAAACTGCGTATGGTCAAGTGGGAGATGGTAAGACTGAACATCGACATTTTAGGAATCAGTGAATTAAAATGGATGGGAATGGGAGAATTTAATTCAGATGACCATTACATCTACTGCTGTGGGCAAGAATCCCTTAGAAGAAATGAAGGGGTTGTCACAGTCAATAAGAGCCTGAAACACAGTACTTGGCTATACTCTTAAAAATGACACAATGATCTCAGTACATTTCAAAGCAAACCATTCAACATCACAGAAATCCAAGTCTATGCCCCAACCACCGATGCCAAAGAAGCTGAAGCTGACCAGTTCTATGAAGACCTACAACATCTTCTAGAATTAACACCAAAAAAAAAAAAAATGTTCTTTTCATCATAGGGGATTGGAATGCAAAAGTAGAAAGCCAAGAGATACCTGGAACAGCAGGCACATTTGGCCTTGGAGTACAAAATGAAACAGGGCATAGGCTAACAGAATTTCAGCCAGAGAACACACTGGTCATAGCAAAGCCCCTCTTTCAACAACACAAAAGACCACTCTACACATGGACATCACCAGACAGTCAATACCAAAATCAGATTTGCAACTAAAAATGGAGAAGCTCCATACAGTCAGCAAAAACAAGACCTGGAGCTGACTATGGCTTGGATCATCAACTTCTCACTGCATTAAAGTTCAGACTTAAATTGATGAAAGTAGGGAAAATGACTGGGCCATTCAGCTATGACCTAAATCAAATCCCTTATGGTTATACAGTGGAGGTCTTGAATAAATTCACGTAATTAGATCTGGTAGACAGAGTGCCTGAAGAACTATGGATGGAGGTCTCTAACACTGTACAGGACGCATGACCAAAATCATCCTAAAGAAAAAGAAATGCAAGAAGGCAAGGACGTTGTCTGAGGAGGCTTCATGAGAGTTGAGGAAAGAAGAGAAGCAAAAAGTAGAGGAGAAAGGGAAGGACAGCCCCAACTGAATGCAGAGTTCCAGAAAACAACCAAGAGAGACAAGAAGGCCTTCTTAAACAAACAGGGCAAAGAAATAGAGGAAAACAATAGAATGGAAAAGACTAGAGATCTCTTCAATAAAACTGGAGATATCCAGGGAACATTTCCTGCAAGGATGGGCACAATAAAGGACAGAACGGGTAAGGACCTAACAGAAATAGAAGAGATTACGAGATTAAGACAAGGTGGCAAGAATACACAGAAGAACAATACAAAAAAGTTTGATGCTTTTGAACTGTGGTGCTGGAGAAGACTCTTGAGAGTCCCTTGGACTGCAAGGAGATCCAACCAGTCCATTCTAAAGGAGATCAATCCTGGGTGTTCATTGGAAGGACTGATGCTAAAGCTGAAACTCCAATACTTTGGCCACCTCATGCGACGAGTTGACTCACTGGAAAAGACCCTGATGCTGGTAGGGACTGGGGGCGGGAGGAGACGGGGACGACAGAGAACGAAATGGCTGGATGGCATCACCGACTCGATGGACATGAGTTTGAGTGAACTCCGGGAGTTGGTGATGGACAGGGAGGCCTGGCGTGCTGTGATTCATGGGGTTGCAAAGAGTCGGACACGACTGAGCGACTGAATTGAACTGAACTGAATAACCCAGATAACCACGATGGTGTGACCACTCACCTAGAGTCTGATATCCTGGAGTGTGAAGTCAAGTGGGCGTTAGGAAGTATTACTAACAACAAAGCTAGGGGAGGTGATAGAATTCTAGCTGAGCTATTTCAAATCCTAAAAGATGATACTGTTAAAGTGCTGCACTCAATGTCAGCAAATTTGGAAAACTCAGCAGCACCCATAGGACTAGAAAAGGTAAGTTTTCATTCCAATCCCAAAGAAAGGCAATGCTGAAGAATGTTCAAATCACTGTAAAATTGCACTCATTTCACATGCTAGTAAGGTTATGGTCACAATACTTCAAGCTGAGGCTTCAACAGTACATGAACTGAGAACTTCCAGGTGTACAAGATGGATTTAGAAAAGGCAGAGGAACCAGAGATCAAACTGCCAACATTCACTGAATCATAGAGAAAGCAAGGGAATTCCGAAAAACATCTTCTTCTGCTTCATTAACTAGGGCTTCCCTGGTGGCTCAGATGGTAAAGAATCCACTTGCAATGCAGGAGATCTGGGTTCGATCCCTGGGTTGGGAAGATCCCCGAGAGAAGAGAACAGCTACCCACTCCAGTACTTTGGTCTGGAGAATTCCTTGGAGTCGCAAAAAGTCAGACACAGCTGAGCAACTTTCACTTTTTTCACTTTCATTAACTATGTTAAAGCCTTTGACTGTGTAGATCACAACAAACTGGAAAATTCTTGAGATGGGAATACCAGACCACCTCACCTGCCTCCTGAGAAACCTGTAATGTAGGTCAAGAAGCAACAGTTAGAATTGGACGTGGAACAATGGAATGGTTAAAAATTTGGAAAGCAGTATGACAAGGATGTATATGGTCACTCTGCCTATTTAACTTATATATACAGAGTGCTGCTGTGCTATGCTTAGCCACTCGGTTGTTTCCGACTCTTAGTGACCCCACAGACTGCAGCCCACCAGGCTCCTCTGTCTTGGGGATTCTCCACGCAAGAATATTGGAGTGAGTTGCCATGCCCTCCTCAAATGATCTGCCCAACCCAGGAATTGAACCCAGGTCTCCCACATTGCAGGCGGACTCTTTACTGACTGAGTCACCAAGGAAGCCCAAGAATACTGAAGTGGGTAGCCTATCCCTTTTCCAGGGGATCTTCCCGACCCAGGAATCAAACCAGGGTTTCCCACATTGCAGTTGAGCTACAAGCTCAGCTACCAGGGAAGCCCTATATGCAGAGTACATCGAGCTAAATGTTGGACTAGATGAATCACAAGCTGGAATCAAGATTGCCAGAAGAAATATCAACAACCTCAAAGTATGGAGATGATATTGCTTTAACTGCAGAAAGTTAGGGTGAAAAGGCTGGCTTAAAACTCAACATTATAAAAACTTAAGGTCATGATATTTAGTCCCATCAGTTCATGGCAAGTAGAAGAGGAAAAAGTGGAAGCAGTGACAGATTTTATTTTCTTGGGCTCCAAAATCACTGCAGATGGTGACTGCAGCCATGAAATTAAAAGATGCTTGTTCTTTGGAAGGAAAGCTATGACAAAACTAGACAGCATATAAAAAAGCAGTGACATCACTTTGTTGCAAAAGTCAGTATAGTCAAAACTATGGTTTTCCCGGTAGTCATGAGAACTGGACCATAAAGAAAGCTGGGCACTAAAGAATTTATGCTGGAGAAGACTCTTGAGAGTCCCTTAAGACTGCAAGAGATCAAACCAGTCAATCCTAAAGGAAATTAACCCTGAATATTAATTGGAAAGACCAATGCTGAACCTTCAATACTTTGGCCACCTGATGCGAAGAGCCAACTCATTGGAGAAGACCCTGATGCTAGGAAAGATTAAAGCCCAAAGGAGGAGGTGGCAGCAGAGAATGAGATAGTTAGACAGCATCCCTGACTCAGACAAGAATTTGAGCAAACTCCAGGAGATAGTGAAGGACAGGGAGGTCTGGTGTGTGACAGTCCATGGGGTTGCAAAGAGCTGGACGTGACTTAGTGACTGGATAGCAACAACAACGTGATAGAAACTCTCTCAAAAGCGGGCACTGACAGCACATACCTCAATGTAATAAAAGCTTCTTATGGTAGACCCACAGCCAGTGTGACACTGAATGGTGATAAGCCAAAGCATTCCTGCTAAAATCTGGAACAAAACAAGGATGCCCACTCACCACTTTTCTTCACCATAATACTGGAAGTCCAAGCCACAGCAATCAGACAGAAAAAGAAATAAAAGGTATTCAGACTGGAAGGGAAGAGGTCGAATTATTATATGCAAACGCATCCCTACTCAGTCACTTCAGTAGTGTCCAGCTCTTTGTGACCTTATGGACTGTAGTCCTCCAGGCGCCTCTGGTCATGGGCTTCTCCAGGCAAGAACACTGGAATGGGTTGCCATGTCCTCCTCCAGGGGATACTCCTGACCCAGGGATCGAACCCATGTCTCCTGCATCTCCTGTATTGCAGGTGGATGCTTTATCACCAGGGAAGCCCATGTGCAGATGACATGATACTATATACAGAACACCCTAAGGTCTCCATTCAAAAACTACTAGATCTAATAAATAAACTCAGCAAAGTAGCAGCATACAACATTAACACTCAAAAATCAGTTGCATTTGTTTTATATTAACAGTGAAGTATCAGAAAGGAAATGTAAGAAAACAATACTTTTAAACTTGGACCAAAATAAAAATACTTAGGAATAAACCTGACCAAGGAGGTGAAAGACTTAGCCGCTGAGAATTATAAAGTATTAATATAGGAAATTAAAGAGAATTCAAAGACACGGAAAGACATCCCATGCTCTTGAACTGGAAGAATTAATATTGTTAAATGGCAATACCACCCAAGACAATCTACAAACTTAATGCAATCCATACCAAAGTACTCATGACATTTTTCACAGAACTGGAACAAACAATCCAAAAATTTATATGGACCCATAAAGACCCAGAAGTGCCAAAGCAATCCTGAGGGAAAAAAACAAAGCAGAAGGCGTAAGTCTCCCAGATTTCAGACACTACCATAAACAAAACAATGTATGTTGGTACAAAAACTGACATGTGGATCAATGGAACAGAATAGGCCAAGATATAAAGCCACACACCTATGGTCAACTGATCTTCAACAAGAATATAAGAAAATCAGATGGGAGAAAGTCTCTTCAGCAAGTGGTACTAGGTAAGTTAAGACAGCTGCATGTAAATCAATGAAGTCAGAACACACCCTCACACCACGCACAAAAATAAACTCAAAATGGCTTAGAGACCTAAACACAAAATATGACATCACGAAACTCCCAGAAGAGAATACAGGCAAAGCATTTTCTAACATAAATTGTACCAATGTTTTATTAGATCAGTCTCCCACGGCAACAGAAATAAAAACAAAATAAACAAATGGGACCTAATCAAACTGACAAACTTTTGCACAGGAAAAAAAAAAAAAGGATGAAAAGAAAACCTAGGAGTGGGATAAAATATTTGCAAAATGGTATAACTGACAAGGGCTTAATCTCAAAAACATATAAACTGCTCATATAGTTCAAGAAAACAATCAATCAAAAAGGAAAAAAAAAAAGGCAGAAGACCTAAGTAGACATTTCTCCAAAAAACACATACAGATGGCCAGTAGGTACATGAAAAGATGTTCAACACCACTAATTATTAGAGAAATCAAAAACAAAACTACAGTGAGGTATCACTTCACCCCAGTCAGAATGGCCATCATGAGAAAGTCTACAAACAACAAGCACAGGAGAGGGTGTGGGGAAAATAATACACTGCTGGGAGGAATATAAGTTGGTGCAGCCACTATGAAAAACAGTATGGAGTTTCCCCGGAAATCTAAAAACAGAACTACCATATGATCTAGCAATCCCACTCCTGGGTATATATCCAGACAAAACTATAATTGAAAACGATACATGCACTCCTATGTTCAGAGCAGCACAATTCACAACGGCTAAGACATGGAAACAACCTAATGTCTATCAACTGATGAACAAATAAAGATGTGGGATCCATATACAGTGGAATGCTACTTTCGTTCTTTTGTACAAAACAATGCCATTTGCAGCAACATGGATGCAACTAGCTATTGTGATACCAAGTGAAGTAAATCAGAAAGAGAAAGACAAACACTGCATGGTATCATTTACATGTGGAGTCTAAAATACGGCACAAAATGAACATATGCACAAAACAGAAACAGACTCACAGAGAGAAAAGTCCTGTGGCTGCTCAGGGGGCGCGGGAGGGAAAGGGAAGGACGGGGAATCTAGGACTAACAGATGCAAGTTATTACATATAGAATGGGTACATAACAAGGCCTACTGTATGGCACAGGGGACTGTATCCCATCTCCTAGGATAAATCATAATGGAAGGGAACAAAAAAAAATGTATATATGTGTATCACTGAGTTGCTTTGCTGCACAACAGAAATTAGCACAGCACTGTAAATAACTATACTGAAAAAAAACATAGAAGACACTGATATTTTGAAGTAGTTTAACCTTAAACTTGGATAGTTCTCATTTTGCTTTCTTTACCAGTATCTCCCAATCATCTGCTGACAGGGGTTCCACCTCAACTTGCTGACAAGACACCACATGGGAACAAGGCTTGAGAAACACCTGGAAAAGAAATTAAAGTATAAAACTACCATTAAAAGACTTTCTTATATCCCTAGAAAATAGGAACTTCTTTTAGCTCTGTAGTTAAGTGTGTGTAGTCCTCTATTTGACAAATATTTATGAAGCTCTTCTTAGGTAGGTGCTGATATACTCAGCATTTTAGAAAAAAAATTTCACAACTATAAAATAAAGGAAAATACATCCTAGCACGATACACATTTTAAAAAATAATATAAACATAACCATTTAAAGAAAAACCATGTAAGTTAAAAAATAGAAGAAAAACAATGATGTCATCAAGTCATGGCTTGATCTAGTATATAAATACTATTGTTTCTAGATGTTCCGCAACTTAGTTTTACAACTAAACTTCAAGCCATGGTGCTTCTGGAAAAGTTCGTAACACACTGAAATAGAGATCGGAACTAATCACTTAGAAGTATAACCATTCACAGCTAAAAATATAGTGAAACAAATACTCTGTCAGTCTAGTCTAGAGAGAAACAGGAAGGTTAGTGTCTCTCAGGAATCTGGAATCCACTCACTTTCTTCCCACTTCTATGGACTTTTCTGGGGATCAGAGGAGTAAAATCCAAAGCCCCCGAGGAGTAAGTGCTCCCTCCTGCTTTTGTGGGTTGGAGTAGAACTTCCCCGAGTGTCTTGCCCGCTCCTCAGCTGTTCCCCTCGGCACCTCCCATATACACTACTTGAAAGGCGTGACTCTGAGGAGGCATAAAGCAAGAAGCTAGTGTCCAGTCAAGCCAGTCCACTTCCTGCTCCCATCGATGACTGGGACACAGTGCCTTAGTGGGGCTGCTGCAATACACATAGGCCATGTGCAGCAAATTAGATAGAAAATTCACTCTGAAGCAAATGGGAATGAAAAACAAGCAGGACTGTTCAGGGTCTGGATAAAGACATCAAGGTCAAGAATAAAATGATGATATTTCCCAAAGAGAAGTGCCATATACTCAGAGAGCAGAATTATTACTTGCTATGCAACCCTGGGCAAAACAGTCCATTTCCCTAGGTTTGTAGAACAAGGCAGCAAAGTCAGTGATTTGTAAGGTTACTCTGGTGCTAAAAGTTTTAAGATTCCAGCAAAAATTTAAGGTAAGCAAAAGACTAGGGCTAGGCTAATGGATTTCTCATCAGTGGCTTATTTTCATTATCAGAAACGTGCGTGAACAAAACTAGCCTGTGTTCAAAATAAGTTAAAACTTATTTTGAGAAACTGGTGTGTGCGTGCTAAGTCGCTTCAGTCATGGCTGACTCTGTGAGACCCTATGGACTGTATAGCTGCTAGGCTCCTCTGTCCATGGGATTTTCCAGGCAAGAATACTGGAGTGGGGTGCCATGCCCTCCTCCAGGGCATCTTCTGGGCCTACAGGTGGGTTCTTTACCACCAGCGCCACCTGGGAAGCCCCATGAGAAACTGGTAATAGAAAGCAACTTAGCCCCATCTATAAATTTTTAAATGTGTGGCACCCTAGACCTGGCGATTCAGTTTTGAAAATCTATTTCATTTCTGGGAATTCCCTGGCAGTCCACTGGTTAGGGCTCTGTGCTTCCACTGCGGGTGCCACACATCTGATCCCTGGAAGAGAAACTAAGGTCCCTCATGCTGCACTGTCGCGCCCCTGCCAAAAAAAAAGTTTTTCATTTCATACATATACAGAGATGTTCAACGCATAGTATCTTAACATGTGGAAAGGATCTCTGATACAGTTTGTGGGGGAAAATTGCAAAAAATATGTATGATCTCCTTCTTTAAATCCTAACCGTATAGTGAGACCCACAGTACACACTCATTCCAAGGCTGGGGTTAGAGAAAGGGAAAAACATTTTTTACTTTCAACTGTAAAATATTTGTACTGAATATGTATTACTTCTGCAGTTTAAAATATGTAAAAACATAAACTGGTGAATATGATAAAGTGGAGACAGACATGAGTCCTTAAGCTTTGGAGTCTACAATCAAAGCATAGTAAGTAAAACTGAATAATTCATAAAGAATAACTGAACAAATTAAGGAACCTGGAAACTGAGTACAATGAAAGGTAGAATAGAAAATCAACTAGAGTATGGCAGACTTGTAGACAATGACTTAACAGAGCATATGGCAAGTAGTGTATAACGAGTATCTTAGACTGGTTAGCACACAAGTTGGGTGTCATCCTACCTCCCTAAAACATACATCTGAACTTTTATTTCTTTGCTATATAACATTTAAAATGTCACTGTCATCACATTTTGTGCTTACCTGTGCCCCATTTGAGAGTCCAAGTTTCTGACCAACTTGTCTGTTAATTTCAGCCACATTTTCACCTTCATCACTAAAATGTCTGCCTTCCACCCAGCTCAAGAATGCAGGTTGGTGACCCCAGGCTACTTCGATAGCTTGATTCTGTTTATTCAAGAAATAAGGAATGGGGGAGAAAGGTTTTGAAAGTTTTTATATGCTTCTCTGGATTCACAGAAAAGATAAACTACAACTGCAATCCACATGTACAAAAAGAGTTCCACAGATAGTTGATAGCTCTCTGGGATCCATCTTCATCCCAGCATTTAAAAAGCTGTAATCGTTTCCAGTACCTAACGGTGATGCTACTATGAGTGAAACCAATACCTGAATATCCTTATGATGGCAGGATAAATTGATTCAACCACTCCAGAGTCCACAGTGGCAACAGCAACAGGGAGCCAGTAAACTTAGACAGCCTTTGACCTTATTTACTTACTCAGGATTAATGATTCAAAGAAAAAACTACACCAGAACATATCTCTGCAGTATTTTCTATAATTATGAAAACTTAGGGCTATCTTTATATGTCTAGCAATATGGAAATAAGCTATAACTGTACTACTTTAGTAAAGAATAGGTAAATAAGTAATCAATAAAAAGCATTAGCATTTATTTATTAGATGAGTAATAAATGCACACGATAAAAGCACAAAAAGCATAAAGACATAAAATGTGAGGGCTGGTTCCTGCTCCCGAGATAATTACTGTTAATAGCTTCTTTTATGCACTGTAGAAATTTTATATTATTCAGCTTAAGTAATTTTAAGTCTCGAACTATGGAAACATATTTATAAGTCAAAAAAGCAAAATATAAAATTTGTTCTTATTAATAGCAATTATATAAAATATGTAAGTTTATGTCTAAGGATTAAAAGCCATTTTCTATGATTAAAAAATTACAAACTTATTATAGAAATATTAGAAAGAACATAAACCTTGGAAAATATATGAAAAGAATTACTGATATTCCCATGTGAATATCAACCATGGGACATAATTTGGTCTTTTCTGGCTAACCCTTTTTTCTATGCACAAGTGAACTGTTGTATTACGGTTATGATTTAGTATCCTTTTCCCCCACTTATCCTTGTTATTATAAGTATTTTCACATACAGATCATTTTTAATAAAAAGTAAGAGTTTCACTAATAGCAATTAACACTTAACATCTCAGGAAGTTCTAGTACTGTTGTGCTGTGCTAAGTTGCTTCAGTCTTGTCCAACTCTTTGCAACCCCATGGACCGGACTGTAGCCTGCGAGGCTCTTCTGTCCATGGAATTTTCCAGGCAAGAATACTGGAGTGGGTTGCCATGCCCTCCTCCAGGGCATCTTCCTGACCCAGGAATTGAACCTTTGTCTCTTTCATCTCCTACATTGGCAGGTGGGTGCTTTACCACTACTGCCACCTATTCAGTCCAGTTCAGTTCAGTTCAGTCGCTCAGTCGTGTCCGACTCTCCGCGACCCCATGAATCACAGCACGCCAGGCCTCCCTGTCCATCACCAACTCCCGGAGTTCACTCAAACTCATGTCCATCGAGTCGGTGATGCCATCCAGCCATCTCATTCTCCGTCGTCCCCTTCTCCTCCCGCCCCCAACCTTTCCCAGCATCAGAGTCTTCTCCAGTGAGTCAACTCGTCGCATGAGGTGGCCAAAGTATTGCAGTTTCAGCTTTAGCATCAGTCCCTCCAATGAACATCCAGGATTGATCTCCTCTAGAATGGACTGGTTGGATCTCCTTGCAGTATAAGGGACTCTCAAGAGTCTTCTCCAACACCACAGTTCAAAAGCATCGATTCTTCGGCGATCAGCCTTCTTCACAGTCCAACTCTCACATCCATACATGACCACGGGAAAAACCATTGCCTTGACTAGACGGACCTTGGTTGGCAAAGTAATGTCTCTGCTTTTTAATATACTATCAAGGTTGGTCATAACTTTCCTTCCAAGGAGCAAGCGTCTTTTAATTTCATGGCTGCAATCAGCATCTGCCACCTATTAAATTCACCTAAATAAAAATAAATTTATTAAGTTTAAATTATTAAATTCATTTATTTACATTAAATTTTACTATCTCAAAACTAGCTACGGACTGCTTATTGTATTTCTTTTAATAGGATAAATTTCAAAGAATGTTGGAGCCACTTTCAAGGCAATATAAGGTACTTGAAATTTATTAAAACTTTGTTTATAAGAAATCATCGTTTATCACTTAGTTGTGTAATTTTTCTCGCAATTCTTCACAGGATAGTCCAACCTGTCTGGCTGATAAAATCTTTCCATTGAGAAGAGTGTGATATGGCAGAAAAGAGCCCCAGATCTGGAGTCAAAAGTCTTCAGTTACTGGGTCAGCTGTTACTACGTGAGCTAAGATGATGAGTCTGGGATATCATAGTCAGTGACTTTTAATCCAGATCAATTCTCCTACTTCATATGAAGAAACTTTTAAAATCATAGACGTTAAATAAGGAAACATGCCCTGCAATATCAAAAAAAAGAAAAAACTCACCAACTCCCTGGAAAAGGGAAAAATCAACTTTGTGAAATATGAAAAATACTCCACTTATTCATTTGGTCAAAAGGTAGTCACCAGGGACAGTGGTTAAGAATCTGCCTTGCAATGCAGGGGACACGGGTTTGATCCCTGGTCAGGGAACCAGGACGCCAACTAGGCCACAGCTCCAACTACTGGGCCCTTGTGCTCTGAGCCGACAGGCCACAACCAGAGAGTCAGCGCACCACAGTGAAGATCCTGCGGAACCCAACCAGATCCCACGCGCCACCACTGAGACTCGATGCCGTGGTAAGCAGACCCATATGTTCAGCTGCATTTAGTAAACTTTGCAGACGAATGCTCTGAGTCCATTTTTATGTCAAAAATCATTCACTTGGACCACAGAGCACCTGGGCACTCAGGTAGAGAGAAGAGAAGGACAGACTGTAGAGAAAGGAGCCCCTTCTCCAGGAGCTCAATCAAATCAACAAATGACTGACCATCCAGTTTTGCCCAAACCCACGGTATCAATATCACTTGAAGGGAACTGCGGGGTAAAACCACAGGCTGCAATGCCTTAGTTCAGCCAGGTCCCAGGCCTGGCTCATCTCAGGCTAACACAAAGGAAACGTAAAACTGTACCTGGTTATTTTTGGAGCGCTATTTAGGTTCATTTGGTTGCACTCAGTGTGGATTTGAATCCACTCCCCTGCTTCAGCAGTGCAGACAAAGTAACTGAGTTACAGTGTGGTTCTCAGCTGAGGGCAACTGTGCCCCAGGAAACATTCGGCTATGTCTTGAGATACACTGGGTCACAACGGGGAGGAGGGGTGTTGCTGGCTCTAGTTGGGCAGAGGCCAAGTTGCTGTTAAATAATATTCTACACTACCCAGGACAGAGCCCCACAACAGGAAATTTTCCAGCCCAAAATGTCAATAGTGCCAAGGTTAAGAAATCCTGGGTTAAAGCCTACTCTGGGTGCCCAGTCTTGAAACACGGGCTTGGATAATAAGATAAGATTTGAAACACAGAACAGAGTATAGCAAGTGAGCTGTTATCACACAACACAGCAGTGAAGTTCTGAAGAGGAGACAAACATGGGCAAGAGAGAATCTGAAACTATGTGGGGGAGGTAGAATTATGCTGTTTTTAGTAGCATCAGATGCAGAAAAACGTTTCAGGGAAGAATAGCTTGAGTAAGAGGACAGAGGTGGGAAGGAGCTGGGTTATGGAAGAAACAGTGAGAAGGTGAGCATGCGGGAGGTAGGTGAGTTATTGCTGTTCAGTCGCTCAGTTGTGTCCAACTCTTTGCAGCCCCATAAACTGTACTCTGCCAGGGTCCTCTGTCCATGGGATTTCCCAGGCAAGAATACTGGAGTGGGTTGTCATTTCCTTCTCCAGGGGATCTTTCCAACCCAGGGATTGAACCCACATCTCCTGAATTGGCAGGCAGATTCTTTACCACTGAGCCACCTGGGAAGCCAGGTGAGTTACAGATGAGGGCAAATTAACTGCATGGAAATGTACTGGCTTATTTCCTTACACGTTAAAGTACAGAAATGACCTAGATATAGACGGTCTCCTTCACTATAAACATTGTATGATTCTGGAATAGTGGGACTTGACTCGGTGCATCCAAGAAGCCTTAAGATACTTTTTTAATAAAACTACAGATGCCTGAAGCCCATTCCCCAAGATTCTGATTCAGCAGGTCCATCCAAAAACCAAAATATCTATTTTTAAAGCGTTTAGGAACATAGTAAATACAGTTAACTCTGCTGCATTAATATATGAAAGTGGTTGAAAGTAAACGCTGAGTTCTCATCACAAGGAAAACTTTTTTTTTCCTTTTCTATAATTTTGTATCTATAGGAAATGACGGATGTTCACTGAACGTTTTGATAATCATTTCATGATGCAAGTCAAATCATTATGCTGTACACTAAACTGACACAGGGAGACTTCCCTGGTGGTCCAGTGGCTAAGACCATGCAAGGGGCCGGGGTCCGATCCCTGGCTGGGGAACAAGATCCAGCAAGATGCAACAAAGATCAAAGGTCATGAGAGTGGCAACTAAAGACTCGGCAGGGCCAAATAATTAAAGAAATATTAGAAAAGAAACTTATACAGAGCTGTAAGTCAATTATATCTCAATAAAACTGAAAGGGGGAAAAAAAAGGTAAGTCTGATACAGTTCAGAAAATCATTCTAACTTTTTTCCCGTTACAGTATCATCTGTATTATGTAATCAATGTTTCAGCTGATGTAAAGTAATTCAACCTATTAACTCCCAATTCATGACTTTCTGCCTTAATAATTATTTATGGGGGCTTCCCTGGTGGTCCAGTAGTTAAGAATCCACCCGCCAATGCAGGGAACACGGGTTCCATCCCTGGTCCAGGTAGATACCAGGTGCTATGGGGCAGCTAAGCCCACGTGCCCTGGAGCCTGTGCTCTACAAGGAGAGGAGAGAAACCACCTAGATGACAAGTCCTCGAACCACAACAGAGTTGCCCTTGCTCACCACAACTAAAGAAAGCCCATGTGCAGCAATGAAGTCCCAGTACAGCCAAAAAGAAACTAAAAATTTAAAAATTATTTATGCTTTCTAACTCAATAATTTCTGAAAGCCTATTTTAACCAGAAAATAAAACAATTTATTATATATTACACAAAGATATGTTACTTTTAACTTTTTCTTAAAATATAATTATAGTATCATTTTTAATGTCTAAAAATTGAATACAATATAAATGTTCAACCAGTGAACAATTAAATTATGGCAAACTTACGACAGAATGCTAATCAACCTCTAAAAAATGACAACTACCAGGCGTCCCTGGTGGTTCAGCTGGTAAAGAATCCGCCTGCAATGCAGGAGACCTGGGTTTGATCCCTGGGTTGGGAGGATCCCCTGGAGAAGGGATGGGCTACACACTCCAGTATTCCGGCCTGGAGAATTTCATGGAGTCGCAAAGAGTTGGACACGACTGAGCTACTTTAAAAAAAAAAAAATGACAATTACCTTTTAATAAAATAAAACACTCATAAGACTAAGAAAATATCAGTATACAAAACTACCAGTGTGTGCAAGCCTTGATTTGTTAAAAATAGAGATTTGAAATAAAACGAAGATTTGAAACAAAACTGGAAGATTTGATCCAAACTGTTAACATTTGTTATCTCTAGGTTTGGGAGTTATGGATAGCTTCTAGTCTCCTGTTTATAGTTTTCCATGCTTCCCAAATTTTCTACATAACATGTATTACTTTTATAATTAGGGAGAAAATTTGGCCTAGTCTTCTGACATAGGCTAGATAGAAACAACAGTTTGTTCCAAGGCTAAGGGGGTTTAAGTTTCAAAAAGATGTCCATGAATTAATTCTTACAAATACTTATCAAAAGTTCAAAATTTAAAACAAAGATGAAGACCTCATACAGCACCCACATACATGAAAACCTCATACAGCACCCACATTCTAGGAGCAAATTAGTTAGTATAAGGAAGCACTCCTATAAGCTCACCAGGTGAGGAGTATTTCCAATAAACTCCTGAGGTGATGATTTAAATTTTCATCAGAGCTGACTGAGAGCACGGGGCGGCAGGATCTACCTGGGACTTGGTGACAAAACTGACTCGTATCCTGCAATGAAAGCCTAGAGACTGTCTGCTGCTCAGATGCTCAGTGACTCTTTGCCACTCCATGGACTGCAGCCCGCCAGGCTCCTCTGTTCCTGGAATTCTCCAGGCAAGAATACTGAACTGGGTTGCCATCTTCTCCTTCAGGGGATCTTCCCCACCCAGGAATCGAACCGGCGTCTCTTATCCATTACATTAGCCAGAAGATTCTTTACCACTAGCTGTCACCCGGGAAGCCCCAAGAGACTCTCCATAGTAAAAGCAATAATGGCACGATCTATTGAAATGAACATGCTTTGAAAGACTGGGGGAAAACAATCCAGAAAAGTAGTTAAAGGGAAGTAGTCAAAATGGAGAGGTGGGATATTTAAAATTATTGCAAACTCCTAAATATTTCCTGCAAGGATTAGCCCGTAGTGGGTACTATGCATCCAGGATTTTCAAAGATTTCAAGTATTCTATCTTTTCGTCCTCATAGCACACTCAAACTGGTAGACTAGGTGCCTCTATTTTATAATTACGAAACTAGGGATGTGGTTAGAACTATTAACTACCACAGTCACAATGTCCAAAGGGCAACTAACTGCAGAGGTCCAAGCGTGCATAATCCCACTGCACGTTCCGGACACACCTCGGAGGGATTCTAAGCGGCGGACACGCAGCGAGAACCTTCATCTTATTAACCTATCTCGCTCGCGGCTCAGTCTCTATTAATTTACAGGGACTCCTGGGCCACGGCCAGGCAGGAGCACCTGGAAATCACTGGCAGGAAAAACGTTTTTTATGATCAAAACAAAACCAGCAAAGACAAACCCGACTTCTCCAAAGGTTTTCCAACCTGGAGTGAGGATAGCTGAACTCAGAGATAGAATTATCAGGATGTTTGAAAGCCCAGTTTCACCGAGTAAAGACCTGGAATACCTACGGCAAGTTAACGCAAAGGCCCGGGGCTGCACCCGACGTGGTAGGGCTGCAAAGACCGCCCGGACCGGCCCTGCGAGCGAGCGGCCCACGGTCTGACAGCTGAACAGGTCGGCGGCGCGCGGAGAGCAGCCCGCGTCCCGCCGTCGGGGGACGCCCGAGCGGCCGCGGCGTCCATAAAGGGCCCGGGTCGCGGGCGACCGCAGGCGGCCTCCCAGGAGTCCCGAGGCCGGGCCGGGGAGTCCGCGGGGCGGGCGCGTTACCTGGAGCAAGTGCAGTTGGGCCACGAGGCGCCGCGGCAAGTGAAGGAAGCAGTCGCGCGTGTTGGTGAAGGCCACGGTGACGGCCGCCCCGCCGCCAGAGCCCGCCGGCCGACCGCTGCCCCACATCGTCCGCAGGCGGGGACCCCGCGGGAGGCGCGGCGCGAGAGCGCCCGGGCCGCAGACGCTCGACCGGCCCCGCCCCGCGCGCCCGCCGCGCCCCGGGAGCGGCAGCCCAGGCACGCCCCCTTCGGCTCGCCCGGCCTCTCCGCCGCGCCGCGCGAGGGCGGCAGCTAGCTCGCCGACTACTCGCTCACAGGAAACGATGGCCGACCCTATCGCCCCGTCAGCCAATCTCGGCGCGCCTTGAGCCGCCCCTCTCTCCTATTGGCTAGTCGGGAGGACAGCAAGGCGGAAGTTGTCGTCTCCGCGAGGGCCACAGCCGGCAAGATGGCGTCGAGTGGAGGGCAGGTTGGGGGCGTGTTCGACCACCACGTCCAAAGGGCTGTGTGCGACTCGAGAGCCAAGTACCGGGAGGGCCGACGGCCTCGCGCTGTGAAGGTAAAGTGGTTTTGGTTTCACTCGTCGTCGTCGGTAGCTTTATGTGAGCTGTAGCTGCACACGCCTAGTTAACGTAAAGTCTTGAAAGGCTGCGGTCACGTCCATTTGCTGGAGATGAGTGTGAGGAACGCCGGTACTCAAGGACCAGGTACTCTCGCGGCCTCTTTAGTCAACTGTTGGAGCTCCGTGAAAACGGGGTATGTGTTTTTACTCGTATCTTCCGTGTTTACAGTAGTGAATGTTTAACTCTTTTATTTATTTAACTAGGTAACATTTACCGAGGCAGTTTCTGAAGACATGTCGATTGGAAGTAGTTTATTATGTGCTTTAGCTCGAAGCCCTCACACATAGGGTGAATTATTGTTTATACAAAGAGAGGGGCAGATTAAAAAAAAAAAACAAAAGCCTTTTCTGCAGACCTGAACAGAGTAGTTCTTGTTTTCAGCCTTTTTTCTTTTTAAAATAGTAACAGGTTGTCTTAGGCTTGTTTGTGAAATGTATTTAATGCGTCTGCATTTCTTTCAGGTATATACGATCAATTTGGAGTCTTGGTACTTACTAATACAAGGAGTTCCTGCAGTGGGAGCAATGAAGGAATTAGTTGAGCGATTTGCTCTGTATGGTGCAATTGAACAGTATAATGCTCTAGATGAATACCCAGCAGAAGACTTCACAGAAGTTTATCTTATTAAATTTCTCAATTTACAAAGCGCAAGGTAATGTGCAAGTTAAGTTTCCTCTGTTCCCATTGCTATCATTTTGGCCTCCCTCATTCTTTCATAAATTACCCAGTAGTCTAACATGGCTTTTAATTTTTCTCCAATATTCTTAATGTAAGTGTTAGCTTTATCAAAAGTCTGTCCATCAGGTTATCCCCATGCTTAACCATTTTCTGTCTTGTAGTGTGGTAGATTAAAAACCGGGTTTGGACTAAGTTTTCAGGTTCCATTGCTTACTAACATCATGACCTTGGACAAGTTATTTAATCCCGTTAAACCTGTTTTCCTCTTCTATAAAATGTGTATGGTAAAAAAGGATCTACTTACTGAAGTTGTATGAGGATGAAATGAGATAATCCATGTAAAGGGCTTAGCAGATGCCGCCTGTTCAGAATGCAGTAAACAACATTAGCTGTTATGTTTCTTGTTACGCACATATATGAATTGACCCCATCTTTTTTTTTTCTTCTGTATAGCATAAATCCTCTGCTCTAGTAAGGGAAATATGAAGTGCCTTATCTCATATTCTTGTCACTAATATGCTTCAAGACCTATCCTTCCTTGGCTATTACAATTCACATTTTCTGTGCTACAAATAGTACTGGGGTATATGGGTCATACATTGTTCTTCAGTTGCTCTTACATGTAATCTCACTGCCCTAACCAACTTGCCAGCTTCTCATGGTTAGGGAAGCAGATTTTCTTACTGTGCATTCATTCCACGAAGCTTTTGCATCTCCCACATCCCTTTTACAATAGGCCAGACAGTGTGACATGTGGATTTGAATCTTGGCTCCACAAACCAAGGTGAGCTTGGACAAATGATCTCCCCGTGCCTCAGAGTCATCATAGGGATGTTGCGAAGTGTGATTTCAAGTGAAGCATTTAGGCCACTGCCTGGCACATGGTAAAATCTCAGTGAATATTTCTTACCATTTTCCCTGGACACAGAAGTACTGAATTTTGTAGTAATTCCTGGCCAGTCATAGATGTTTAGTAAGTATACATTAAATGAATACTGTCCTCTCCTTTTCTCATTTACTGTTACATATTTGTGTTTCCTCCATTATTAAGGGTTTATAATTGTAACATTTTTATTAATTTATCTTTGAACCCCATTATAGGAACACATTGTGCTAAAAAGGCTAAGCTGGGCATGAGCTAATTCTCGAGGGCCTTTTAACACAGAATCTCTGTTTCATGACCACAGATTGTGTGCCTCAGGCCAACCAGCTGAATCCTGTGTTGGTTAAAGGGAGTCTGGATATGTTTGGAAAACCTAACTTAAAACCTGTGAAGATTCTTGGGAGAGGGGAATAAAGGCTCTGAAAGAATATGCAGTGGATCAGTAGGGTCTATACCATTCACATGCAGAGCATCTTAACTCCCAAGGTATAGGATTTACGTATGCAACAAAATCTGGACTTTGCTTTTTAGATCAATGCATCGAATACTAGTTAAGCTTTCACCCTAAGTAAATCTAGATTAGTATACCATGGTATCATGAATTTCTGTTCAGGATAGCCAAGAGAAAAATGGATGAACAGAGTTTCTTTGGTGGGTTGCTTCATGTGTGCTACGCTCCAGAATTTGAAACAGTTGAAGAAACCAGAAAAAAATTACAAGAGAGGAATGCTTATGTAGCAAGAATGACTAAAAATAAAGGTATGTAAAGCCTCCTACTAAACACCTCCTATGTGTCAGGCATTTTGCTGAGTTTATCCTCCTAGAGTTTTCCCAGTCTAGTGACTATAAGCTACAAAGTTTTTTCTTTACAGAATGCTATGTAATCTGGCCTGGGAAGGGATAGATGTTATTTCATGGAAGATTCCTACAGGATGAGAAAGGTGGCTGAGTTCTGAAGGGAAAGTAGACATTACCCAGAAAGGGAGAGGAACAGATGGAAACATGGGCCAGAGGAATAAATGAGTGTCATGCGTTTTAAGGAACTGTGAGTAATATATGATAACCGCAACACAGCAGCTTACGTGTGAATCTGAGATTAGAAAAGGGGACAGTAAGTGAATCCTGAAAGGCCTGTGTCCATGCTGAGGAATTAAGGCTTTGACCAGAAGGCAGTGAGAAACAACTTCTAATGTGCAGACCAGTTTGAACTGCTCATCTAAAACTGAAAACAGTGGAAAAATTCCACTTTTGATCAACACCAGCTAGCCAGATGCCCCATGTTTCTAATCAAGTTGGCCTGGACACAAATTCCCAGTGCACAGAATGGAGTCATAAGAGCTAGTTCATGGATTGTAGAACTAGAGGAGTCAGCACTAGACTATGATAGTGTGTGTGGTCTGAAATCTGAATAATTCTAGAGGCTCAAATTACCAAATTTTCACTGTTTGGTTAAAAAGACAAAGACAGTGTCTAAAAAGCTATTGAATATGATGAGTTTCTGACTGATTGGGTCAGGGGCACCTGGCAGTGTGAAGAGAGACGTGGAAGACTTACCTGAAATTTTGGCAAGAGCTGTTGGGAGTCTTTGGTTATTCGTAGGCACTGAACTATAATCTGTAAATGTGTAAATAACTGGCTCCAGGAAAACCTGTACGTGTGGCAAAAGATAAAATTTGGACCCAGCATATTGTTTCCTTTAAAAACTACAAACACAAACTAAGCATACTACGTTCAAATAGTAAAAATACTTTGAAGATATAAAAAGTTTTCTGTGTAATGACATGGAAAACCTCCCCAAGATTTAGAGTTAACTGGAAAGCAGAGAGATTCAGAGAAGTGGGTATTATAGGAGAACAAGAGGGCTAAGTGGGAGGGAGAAGAAGACTGGACAGATAACCTTTTTAGCTTTTAAACCATGTAAATACAGTACTTGTTCAAGAATATAAATTTTTTAGGGTAGCATTCATCAACATCTTAAAGTAATGCTTCTTTTTAAAATTACACGTTTCTATATGATGAAAACAGTAAATGAACCATTTCTGTTTCCCTTTCCCTGCCTTTTAAATTGTAACATACAGATCATTACGTGACAAAGAAGCATAAAGATGCAAAAGATTTTAGAGGGGACTTCCATTCAAAGACATCTGGATTTCCTGCAGCCTCTCTGAACACTTCTTCTGGGAACTCAGATCTCTGTCTTCCGTATTCTTCTGAGTTGCCTTTGTGTTATTTCTCCCCCAAGTGTAAATGTTCATCAGGAGAACATGGAGACAGACCATCAAACTCCTCTCAGGATGGTAGAAACTTTGATGAAACACTGGGGCATTGTGACCACTGTGACTCTCTGCAGAAAATGCAGATGAAAACTTTACAGAATTCATTGGCCCGCTGTGGTGCACAGCAGGCTCTTACTCCTTCAGAGGCAGTTGACAGGTTTATGCCTAGGACAACACAGCTGCAGGAGCGAAAAAGAAGAAGAGCAGATGACTGCAAGCGTGACGCTCTTCCTGAAGCATGCGCAAGGAGCAGTGAGGCTATGATTGGCCCCCAGTTACCAGACATTCCCAAAGTGGACATGCATGACGACTCCTTGAACACAACAGCCAATTTAATTCGGAATAAACTTAAAGAGGTAAGATCGTTTGAAAAAGAAACTTGAAGAGACGGTTTGGTTATAAGGACTAACAGCTAAGTGGAGAATTACTTGTAGGAACTTCAGTATTGTCATTCTTTTTTTTCCATTTTTAATTTTTAGATCTGTTTTCCTACAATTCTATGATGAAGTAACTGAATTTAACTTAACAGATATGTATTTGTTTTGATACCTTTAATCCTTTCTTTAAATATATTTTATGTTACTCTAGGTAGAAAATATAAAATCAGTAGTTCCGTCAGATCAGCCCGTGAGAATGGAGCCCAGGCCCTCCCTTTTTAAACACACTATCCCTCTCCAGATAGTTCTAATACGAGCCAACGTGAAGGACTGCTACATTGAGGGGAAGTTACTATAGTTTACTTCTCAGGTTCACAATTACAAAAAAATGCAAATGCTTATTTTGCTTCTTTGATAATCATAGAAGAAGGTGAGATTTCTAAAGATTAGGCCTGAAGGTCTGTATTTTAATTTTAAATTTCCTAAGTGGACTAGACCTACTGATAGACTGTCTTCCTTAAGTATTAGTCTTTTAATGTTATTTACATTATCATTTTCCATTTTCTAAGCACAAATAAAAGTTCACACTTGAGATAGCTTTTGAAAGATCCCTCACCATGGGGCAGGTCTTTAGAAATCATAATCTGAAGGAGAAAGACCACTCTCTTGTACTTGAACTCAGGCTCAGAAAGTGCTTTCCACATAGTGGTACATATATCTCACAAATGTGACTAAGAAAGGCTAAGGTAGATCATTTTATGTACCTTTTCTTAACATCAAAGTTATATCCAGTGAAGGACGAGGAATTATTTCATTATAATAAAAATTGAGGGACACAGTTTTTATGCTTAAACTTCTATAACATTGTTTTCGCTCGTGCTGGCACCCAGCCTTCAGGTGCAGAGAGACTGAGACACAGATACACATACATAGTTATCTTAGCCGCAGCTGACTGTATTTTCAAGAAAAAAGTTAGGTCCAAATCCTAGATTTAGACATTGTAGAAGGAGAAATACTAAATACAGTTGTCAAGATTCTAGTAATTTTCGATTTTAAGTGAAGACTGTTGTATGTACTTTAACTCATATTGTCTACTTTGTTCTGATGTATTTGGTTTCATTTTCCCCTGAGAAATTGAGGATTCTAGCATTTTTGCTTACTTCTCTACATTTTTCTTTCACCATCCTGGCAGGAGCCTCCTTGTCTGAATATATCAAACATTATTCATGTTTCAAGTTACACAAAACCAGGGTATCTCTCTGTGTTCATAAAATTACGAGTGACTTCATAAAATAACAGATCTATAAAGGAATGTTAAAGTAGAGCATACATTTACTTGTCTCCCCTCAAAATTTTTTCTTGGCTTTAAAAATTTTACTCCCCTCAGTATTTGGACAGAAAACTTTGCTCTGTGCCTAGATTGTAGGCTGTGCCTTGAACCTGGGCTGATGGCCTTAAATGTGGTGATGGCAAGGATTAAACTACTGGGTGTATATCTTACCTCTTCTAATAGTTTATACTCTTCTACTATAAACATTAAACTGTTGGTGGTTCTCTTTTTAAAACTAGGTAATTTCATCTGTGCCAAAGCCTCCAGAGGACACAGTGGGAGACGTGCATAGAAGTCGTCCTTTAAAACAAAGAAGAAGGATATAAATTGCCTGCAGTAAATCAGTATTTCTAAAGGACTATTTTTTATTTTTAGGCTGTCATTTGGATTCTTGAAGAGATTCTTTGTAGTTTCATTCAAGCTACTTGTCTAATGTAGTTTCATCTTTTAAAATTAGTTTATCATCAACAAAGAACATGCCAGCCAATTATGTCCCTTTAAAAAAAATAACACTTTTCCAGAACCTCCACTCCATGACTTTGGTTACATCTTACTGACTGGAATTGGGCCCATCGCTGTTCCTAACAGAAGAGTGTAGAATGTCAGATGTTTAGGTTTTCTGTTTTTGGGGAAGCAAGAGAAAAGAGGATTGTGAATGGCTGATTCACAACATTTGCCCCAAGATCTAAGGTCGTTGGCTGAAACTTAACAAATTTAATTAGTTTATCATTACTTACTATATCAGTTGATGTTATTTTGACCCATACTTAATATTATAGAAACCATTCATTACAGCATTATTTGTCATGTTGCAATCACTGTATGTAAAAAGATTGAAGCAAATATAGGTACTTTACAATATAAAGACAGGCGACCAGGATCTGCTTCTGATTTTAATAATTTTGGGTGAGTGACATTCAAAAACTAGAAGTTAGGATCTGTTGGAATGCCAGGGCTTTGAAATCAAGACAACTCTGTAAAGCAAAATAGTTAATAAACAGTTAGAACAAAGCTGAAATGAGAAGCATATATGCTTTAGTTAACTTCAAAGATAATTTACTTCATCTGTGGCAGAAACAAATCCGTGTTTGTAAATGGTAGACTTTCACCACTACTTCCCACATTTGTTTCCTGTCAGTGGGCCACATAATTGGAAGTCCAAGTTTGTCCAGGCTGTTTCCCTTTTTTCTTTTGCTGATAACAGTAACCTGAAGAGGCCCATACCAGATGGTGTCGGTTTTTCTTTTCTCCCTATCCTAAGGGTCTCTTGCCTAATGGATTGAATTTGAATATAAAGGTTAGAAAGTTTAACCTTCATTTATGATGTTATGCGAGCTTGCTAGGATGGTACTGAGTTGTGGATGATACTAAAAGAAGCTGCAGGAAAGGGGACTGGCCCTACTTCCTTGTGAGATAATTATACAGTTGACCCTTGAACAATGTGGGGTTAGGGTTGCTGACCCTCCACGCAAAAATCCACATGTAACTTTACAGTCTGCCTTCCATATCTGCTGTTTTGTATCCTCAGATGCAACCAACCATGGATCATATAGTATGTATTTATTAATAGAAGAAAATTCCACATATAAGTTAACCCTCCCAGTTCAAACCTGTATTGTTCAAGGGTCAACTGTACTTTCTGCGGCACTCTTAGTCAAAAAATACATTAGCGACTTCAGCATGGAATTAGAGCAAGTTGCTGTCTAGATCAGGCTTTTCAGACTTTCAGGTGTTCTGAGTCTCTACCTTGGGGTCTTATTAAAATGCAGATTTGGATGGTGGTGGCAGGAGCTGGTGGGTGATGGGTGTAGAGTCAGGCGAGATGAGCAGAGTTCTGGAGATTGGTTGCAAAATAGCATCAATGTACTTATCACTATTAAACTGTATGCTTAAAATTGGTTAAGAAGATAAATTTTATGACAGGTGTATTTTGTGTCAATTAAAATGTTTCCCTGATAGTCCTGAAGGGAGGAGCTGCTATGTGGGTTCTGTGTTCCTGACCTTTTCTGTGACTGGAGGCTAGCACTCCTCCCCATCCCTGGCCACATACACAGGATGGACCATGATATGAGAGAAAATGAACCTTAATTGTGTCACACACTAAAGAAAAAAAAGATTCTGATTCAGCTGGTTTGAGGAGGGGGTCTGAGAGTGCAATTCTCACAAGTTTCTAGGTGATCACCAGTGGTGCACAGATCATACCTGAGTAGTAAGACTAGATGACTGGGCTACGGGTGGACTCGAGGGGAGCAGCTGAAGAACCGATTGTTCCATCGGAACCTAAGTACTTACTCCAGTCTGTTATTCTATACTGTGACCCACCAGTCCTCTTAAAAAGAGAAGTTTGCCTTTTACACAGGTTTCCAGACAGTTAAAATGTGGGGATAAACTACAGCAGGACAAGCTGAGATGACTTAAGGTTAGCTTGAACGTGAAAGTGTTAGTTGCTCAGCCGTGTCTGACTTTGCGACGCCATGGATTGTACCCTATCAAGTTGCTCTTTCCTGGAGAAGGAAATGGTAACCCACTCCAGTATTCTTGCCTGGAGAATCCCGTGGATAGAGAAGCCTGGTAGGCTACAGTCCACGGGGTCGCAAAGAGTCGGACACGACTGAGCGACTTCACTTCACTTCAAGCTGCTCTTTCCAGGAATTCTCCAGGCAAGAATACTGAAGTATATTCTCCAGGGAGTCTTCCCAACCCAGGGATCAAACCCGGGTCTCCTGCATTGCAGGCAGATTCTTTACCATCTGAGCCACCAGGGAAAACCAAGGATGGCTTAACATTTTGGTGGCCGAATCTGCATAAGGAGAGCTTGAAGTGAAAAAGTGAAAGTGAAGGTCACTTAGTTGTGTCTGACTCTTTGTGACCCCATGGACTATATATAGTTAATGGAATTCTCCAGGCCAGAATACCGGAGTGGGTAGCCTTACCCTTCTCCAGGGGATCTTCCCAACCTAGGGATCAACAGGGGGTCTCCTGCATTGCAGGCTGATTGTTTACCAACTGAGCTATGAAGGATAGCTTAACATTATGCAAATTCATCCACAAAATCACCCATCTAAATTACTGCAGAGAATAAAAAGTTTCTTCCTGTATCACATGTTTGCAAAGCACAGTTGTTCAAAGGAAAAATTAAGAAAGGAAATAGTGAAGTCGATTTTCAGGCTGGCTCTTCTGGCTCAAATTCAATACTTTTTGAGCACAAATAAAATACTATAAAGTACTATGCATGTATCCAAAATTTTTGAAAGTGTATTCTCATTGACAACAAATGAGAAAAAGATCAAGTTTTCTCCTAGCAGTTGATGGTAGGTTCTTGCTGAATCCACTCTGTATTTGCTGTTCTATCTCAAGCAAGCCAGTATACCTTGGGTTTGGAGGGAGAAAATATTAACATCCAGAATATTAGGAATTGTGTATGGTTAAGGTGGTTAAAAGCTGAGAGTCTTGGGTATAATTCCTTGGTCACTACCGTCTAGGGTCCCAAGTGCTAAGATGGGGCAGAGACCTTGATTGCCTGAACTTCAGCAGTAGGTTGGAACCCTAAAGAGGTAAGTGTCTAGCAAGTATTTCTTTTCAGATCCTTTGAAAATTTCCCCCAAACCAATTCGCTGCTGCCACTGTACCTTTGCATCTGGTAAACATGGTCCAAACACTTCCAACAAAAGTCTATCTTCTTTCACTGCTTTTTCAAAATCTGCAAAAGATATCTTGCCATCGTTGTCATAATCCTAGAGAGGAGGATGATTTCTTGGTAAACGACAGAGTAGTTAATTTTAATTCTGCGTGGAAAATGTGTAGAATAAAAGACTTTACCAAATCAAACAAGTTCACACTTAGTAGGCACTGCTTGCACACATCAAAAGATGCTTATTTATGGAAGCAACTTACTTTGTTCCTTTTAATCTAATAACTGATATGAATAGAATGTTTGTCTCTCCCCATCTCCCAAATTAAAGCTCTAACCACTGCAATGGGATCATATTTGAAGGTGGGGGTCTTCGGGAGGTAAGTTTGGTTTAGATGAGGTCATGAAGGCAGGGCCCCGTCATGCTATTAATGTCCCTGTGAGTGGAAGAAAGGCCAAAGCTCCCCCTCTCTCTGCCATGTGAGGACTCACTGAGGAGGTGGCTGTCAGCAAGGCCAGAAAAGAGCTCTCAGCCGGGAAGTGAGCCTGCTGGCACTTTCATCTTGGACTTCTCATCCCCGAACTTTGAGAAATACATGCCAGCTGTTTAATCTACCCAGAGTACGATACTTTGTCATAGCAGCCCAAGTGTTACCTTAGACATGTAAAACCCTGTCCCTAGGGGGGCTTCCCTGGTGGGCTGGCAGCTAACATCCCGCACACCACAACTAATACCTGGCGCGGCCAAATAAGTAAAGAAGAAGAATTAAAATCCTTACAGGACTTCCACCTGAATCGAAGAAATAAAACAGAAAATTAGAGGAAGCCCATTATAATACTGCTACTTTTGTGATGGAAACAGTGCCAAAGATTCCTAAGCTTAATTTTAGCCTTGTTTCACAAAGCATCTCTTAACACACGGATATAACGTAAAGTGTGTAAAAGTGAAGTTGCTTAATAAGGAGCAGGCCCTGAGAGAGCAAGAAGGACTAGGATCATGAGAAGAAGCTAGCAGACTCCTGCTAGGCCCTTACGGATGGCTGGGGTGTAGATAGGTGGAGAGGAGAAGCAGAAGAATGGCTCAACATGGATTATGACAGTAAGCCGGAATGCAAGTCAGGAAGCAGACAGACCAGGCTGGAATGCAGTGTTCATGACAGGGACATGGGAAATTAACTAAATCGTGTGTAGATTATGAATAGTGTTAACTGCTTAATTCAATTTGGATTTGACTTGATGGGTCCTTATTTTTTCACTTCTGGGCATAACTAAAGGTTGCTGGCGGGGGGGAAGTGTTTCTAATTTAAAGAAAGGTTTGAATAATTTTCAGAAAAATATTCACTCCATAACATTTTCTTTCCAAAAGAAGGGGCTGGGGGACTTCCCTTGTGGTGCAGTGGTTAACACTCCATGCTCCCAATGCAGGGAGCCCGGCCAGGTTTCAGTCGCCCTTCTGGGAACCAGATCCTGCACTCTGCTACTAAAGATCCCATGTGCTGCAACGGAGACCCAGTGCAGCCAAGTAAGTAAATTAAAAAATAAAGTATTTAAAAAAAAGGAGTGGGTGTGGTACTGGGAAGGATACTGTCTCTCAAGAAGTCTGCCCTCCCACCTCACAGTGGCTACTGAGCATTTCCAGTGGAAGAGGACACCCTCTGGTCTGTTAGCTGAATCTGAGACTTGGTAGACCCCCTCATCAGTTACTTCCTGAACTCCAAAGAGGTAGTGAGCGGACCCTGGCGGCCTGAGAGTCTTAAACCATTGGTATCCAGTTTAGGGTCACAGGAATAAAAAGAAATCACTATGGCCATAATCAAGAGGTGTTACTGGTTTCACTTAAAGAAATATTTTGCACCTCATTTTCCATCATGACCTTGTATAAACCTATCTGCACTTCAGTTTTCTCACCTGCAAAACATAATATTTTCTACTTCATACCATTGTTTTGAAGATAAAACATGTTTAAATATTAAACTTCTGTGAAGGGCCCAGCATGTAGTAAGCACTTTATAAGGGTTATTTCATTATAATGAGTGTTGAGATGGATGAGAAAGCAAAGGTCATGAAGACAGACTAATGGCATTCAATTTTAAAAGAACTAAATCTATCACCTTCCTTCCCAGATAAGGAGGATTAACTGATAGTACAATAATAAACAAAATTAACATTCATTTAATGTAGTGATTCATTTAATCACCCCACCATCCCATAAATATTTATGAAGTAACCACTGTCAGCCAGGCACTGTTTTAAGCAATGGATAGAGCAGAGAACAAACAAGAACGCCTGCCCTCACGAAGGTTGTATTCACTACATAGGGAAATAATTTCTTTAGCTTTCTCACATCCACTTGTCTGGACATAATGAATTACAGCTTTTTTATTCTTACCATTTTCTTCACTGCTATATCTACCAACTCTTATTCCTTCATCAGTCTCTTCTCCAGGTGACTGTTGGTGTAGACTGTTCTTCAACATGTCATATATTCTCTCTCGAGAAATGTAACCATCACCATTGAAATAATAAACTTCAAAACAAACTTTTCAAAGCATAGGAAGTTTATAGACATGGATAAAAATAGTTAAAATGTCATTAGTCTCATTTCAGTATGTAATTAAAGAAGGATAAAAACAGTTTATACAATCTACAGTCTAGACTCAACGGACTCAGTAGACATGAATTTGAGCAAATCCTGGGAGACGGTGGAGAACAGAGAAGCCTGGCATGCTGCAGTCCATGGGGTCACAAAGCCAGACATGACTTAGTGACTGAACAACAACATTCTACACAGTAGAGAATTTTATAAATCTTTCCACAAGACTAAATATCCTTTATATATATATATACACATACACGTGTATAAAGTCTTTCTTTTCATATATACACATATAAATATGTATGTGTATCTTACTGCTATAATTTCCTTCTTAGAGTAAAAAAGTGTATACACATCACTGGATCACTGACAAAAAACATTTTTCAATATATTTGGGTAGTGGGTAGTGAGTAGTGAGTCTGTCATCTCCTTGGAGACTGCCCATTTCACTATCCAGAATGATCCATCTCTCCCTGGAGAACGATTTCCATGATTTCCACTGCACCATGTAAGCACTACTACAGTTTATCCTTCATCCCACAAATGACCTTATTCAGGTCCTGGGAATATAGCAGTGAAGTAGTTCTTGAGTTAGTAATCTAGTTAAATTCCAGAGTATCAGATTAGCTCTTTTGTCACATTTTTCTAATATATATCATATATATGTATCATATATATATATAATTATATATATATGTATTGTATATAATTATATATATATATATATATATAGCTTGTGACACCACCCTACAAGAAATAGTATTTTCCCCAAATTTACATGTCTTGAAATATATAATACATGAAGTATTTTTAGGCAGTGGGATTAGAAAAGGAAAAAAAAAATTGATAGTGTGGTGTTATTCATTATATCCTGGCTTCCCTGCTGGCTCAGTGGTAAAGAATCCACCTGCCAATGCAGGGGACATGGGTTTGATCCCTGGGTTGGGAAAATCCCTGGAGAAGAAAATGGCAGCCCACTCCAGTGTTCTTGCCTGGAGAATCCCAGGGATGGCGGAGCCTGGTGTGCTGCTGTCTATGGGGTCACACAAAGTCGGACACGGCTAAAGCGACTTAGCAGCAGCAGCAGCAGTATGTCAATTATACTTGAATTTTTTAAATATTAAAAAAAAGGGAAAAAAAATACCTCCGCCAAATAAAACAGAGAAACAAAAGTCATAAATATCAAATACGGTTGGTGAGTCTTTAAAATGTTACTATCATTTTGAAAACATGTATTTAACTTAGAGATTTTCTTTTGAACATTCCCAATCCAGAATCAAGTAGCAAAAGGGATAAAAATTTGCTTACGTACTCGGAACTCTGCACTTTTTCCTAAGTAATTTGACATCTGTTCCCTTGAACACTGTTGTTTAAAATTGTTCCTATTCTCTTTCTAGGTTTCACACCCCAAATCCTGGCACAGGAGGTGTCAAACATAGAAAACATGCATCACATCAGTGGTACAGGTGAGGTGAGACAGCTATCTCTACAAAATTGTGAACTGGGAGATTTTCGTCTTTGGAATTCCTAATGATGCTTTTCTGTAGGAAGCTCCCTTTATCATACTTCCTTCCTTTGGGAGTTCATTGCCTCAGTCTTATTCCCTCTCTTTATTCACCCACACTTATTCTAACACTAGAGTGTTGGTGTCTGACAGTTGTGTGCTTCACCTTGTTTTGTGTTGATCCCTCATACTTCCTCTGAGGAAAAGACAAGCAACAGTCCCACTGTGAACTGCGTGGCTGCCCATTTCCTGCTGAGCCCAGACACAGCCCCAGAGGCTGCTGTTCTTTGCCCAGGCCTTGAGCCAGAGGGCCATCCTGGTGGTATCTGATTGTTCCAGAACTAGTGAAGTGTCCTGGGTCTAGGGGCTCTCCTATAAAACAGGTCACCCATTTCATGTGCCTTTTTTTTAAACTCTCATGAACTACTTTTGCAAGAGTGCTATAGAGAATAACACTGCATTTATATATAAAAAATAATTTATGGATTAATTAAATATAAAATTGACAGTATATATGTTAATATTTATATAGAAATCTTACACTTCATCTTTTCTTCAAAAGTCCCTCGAAGAAACACTGATAGTCTTTTCACCCACTCTTTCACATTTATATAGTTATCATTGTCTTTGTCAAATGCAAAAAATACTGAAAGAAAAATAATGTGTTAGTGTATTGTAATTTATAGGTATTATTCAAGAGTAGTATGAATAGAGAAAAAAAAAGTATTTCCTCCCAAAAAGAGGGGGATAAAAGGTTTTGGCACAGTCTTTCTTGAAAGAAACAAAAATAACTGGATGTATATTTCCAACAGAGTTTTACAGAAAGAAGCCATTCTCCTCCCCATGGTTAATGATGAGAGTCACTTGTGATGTTTTGTATGGCTATTTTGAGGAAAAAAGACCAACAATGCAGATAATCAGTGTGATAATTTTTACTACCCTGAAAAGAGTGGTGAAATCCTGTTCTAAAGAATTTGTATTATACCTGAAGATCAATTAGTAAAATAATACATTATTTTAAAAATTACCAATGAAATCTTGGTATTGTCCTATAGAAAATAAAATATTATTTACTCTTTTGGGAGTAATGGAAACATTAATTATTTTGATTATGGACTTCCCAGGTGGCTCAGTGGTAAAGAGCCCACCTGCCAAGCAGCAGATGCAAGAGATGAGGGTTCAGCCCCTGGGTTGGGAAGATCCCCTCGAGAAGGAAATGGCAACCCACTCCAGTTATTCTTGCCTGGAAAATTTCATGCACAGAGGAGCCTGGCAGGCTACAGTCCATGGGGGTTGCAAAGAGTCGGCTATAACTGAGCACCACAACATGACATGATATAGTTTTCATGGTGTACGCACACATCAAGACATCAAATTGAACACTAAAAGTTTGTTATTGAAACTGACTGGATCACGTTATATAATTTCCTATTTTAAATATAAAATTATTTAATTTTTTCAATACAATGAGTAGTTTTTTGTGTGTGTTGAAGAAGTCAACATGTCTTTTACATGTTTTACGTCTATAGCATATGAATCCAAAGACAACGGAAACCACAAACTTATCTTTTTAAAGAAATACTGCTAGCTTATTTATTTCATTACTGGTTCTTTCTCAAAGTACTACAGCTCTGAGACAAACACTTGAGTGAGTTTATAATAAAATCCATCCTCATGATCAAATCAAATTTACTGTTCTAAATCAGTAGCACTACCAGAATTATATTTATAGTTTTTGCATTAACAAATTTCAGTCTTTGGTGAAAACTGAATATATGTGTGTGTATATTGGGCCATCTCAGCTTGGCCCATTTCAGTCTCCATGACTCCTTACCCCTATTCATTAGCACATCATCAGTCATTCCACATACGCTATGCAGGATCACTCGAAATGTGTTACGGTCTGGTCCAACGTTCACAAGTTTCATATCACCTCTTCCCACCACGTTGTGAAAAATTCTTATGAGACACTCTATTTCACTCTTTTTGACTGTAAAATGAAAATACAAATACAACTTAGATTTAACCTTTGAGTTCTCCAACCCAGTTAAATATATTTTTCTAATTAGCTATTTTGTTTCTCTGATGCACTAGTGGTTTAAAAACTGTGACATGGACTTGTTACTTAAGAGCTCACACAATCAAGATAGATGCCAGTCAGATGTCTCATTAAGACAGTATATAAATGTTAGATTATGTCATAGAACACTCACCACTATAGACGTGTGAAGAGAAATCTGTATGAGAAAGAGTTGTGCTGTTTTCCTGAGAGTAGACTTGGAACTGGGCCTTGAAGGATGCAGAGCATTTATTCGGAAAGAAATGCATTCAGGGCGGTAAAGAAGTGGAGAATTCCAGGAAGAGGGAATAACATGAGTAAAGAATAACTGAGACTGAGGCTGAACATGTTTTGCTGGGAGCACAGTGAGTTGGAAAGATGTGAAAAACAAGACTGAAGAGGACGGGCTGTTGAAAGGGAGCCTTGAATGCCTGGTCAGAAGATTAATGTTTACTTTACTGGAGCAGGGTTTCTTGTGGTATCATCTTTGGACCCTCTATGAAAATCATCCACCTCTCATTGCTTGTCAAAGGCCTTGCCCCAGACAAACCAAGTCACAGTTGCTAACAGTGGGTCCAGGAGCTACCTTTCAAACAAAAGCTCAGCTAATTATTGTATGCTGTAAGGGTTGAGAAGTGGTTTAAGAAAACCCATCTGGCAAAGTTGTACTGAAGGGGAAAACTGGAAGCCTAGAAGCCTGGCTTGGAGCAATAAGCTTTGATTAGGACCACAGATGGAGAAGCCAATGGCAAACCACTCTAGTACTCTTGCCTAGAAAATCCCATGGATGGAGGAGCCTGGCAGGCTGCAGTCGTGGGGTCGCTAAGAGTCTGACACGACTGAAGTGACTTAGCAGCAGCAGCAGGACCACAGAAATGAGGTCAGAAAGCAGGTAGGGAGCCTGAGATGCTGTTTAAGAAGCACATAGGTGACTTGAATGCACTGTCCGAACTGAGAACTAAGTGATTAGGCTTTGTGGGATGGGGGTACTAGACTTAAGTATCTAGGTTCCACTTCCATTTCTTATCCTACATAGCTGACTTAACACAATTCAACTTCTTTATGCCTCAGAGTCCTCACCTGTAAAATTTGAGTATTATTCTAGATGATCTCTGAGATTCCCTCAGTTTCTAAAAGTTTGATTCTATGAATTAAAGATAATTTGAGAGAACTAAGAGTTAGAAGGGAAGCTGGTTACTAGTTCTATTTCTCTCTTCCTTCTCCTCCCTCCCTCTTTTGGGGAGGGTGGAGGGAGATATATTTTTTTAGATTTTGTCTTTGAGATGATTTCAAGTTACACAACAAAAACCAAGGAGAACTGACAGCAAATATGCAGTTTACATTAGGGTTTCTAACATGGTCAGAATGACTTGACTCTTAGGGTAAAGGTTGATAAATCTATAGAATAAACAATTAAGATACCTAATATTTCTTATGAACTGAATTAGATTCTCAGGATTCATACATAGCCCCAAACTTTGACATAAAGGTCATTTTTATCCATCTAATAAGCATTTATTAAGGGCCTCCCATGAACCTAGGCAATGAATACACCATCATTTCTGCCCTTAATTTATTACTTTGGTCAAGAGACAAAGAAGAGAAATAAAAGTGTTACAAACACTATGATTAAAGTGTTTGGTAGTGACCCAAAGAAAGGAATCATTAAGTGGGGAAAGGCAGTAAGTGAATAAGAAAGGGCTCCAGGAAGAGGTGTCACTTGAGCTAAAGCAATCACAGGTGTAAGCATTTACTAGAGGAGGCAGTTTGAAGGCAGGGTGGCCTATTCTCAGAGCCACAGATGGTTTGGTGCAGCTAGGTGGCAGAACTGTTTGACTTTACAGAGGGGCTTATTGAAAAATTTTGGCTGGCAAGTTAACAGGATCAGATTTGCATTCAAGGAGGATCACTTTGGCAGTGGATTCTTGAAACTGCCTTATGAATGGTCAATCTAGATGTGACAGATTATCTTTTCCCAGATAATTTTAAATTCTGTCCCACTCATATGCTCTTCTTACAATGAGACTTCTGATACTTCTCCCTTAGAAAGATGGAGTTTGTGTCGCCTTCATTTAAAGCTAGAGGGATTTTTTGACCACCATTTCAACCAAGAGGACAATGGAAATAAAGCAATGTGACTTTTCAAGACTTGGTCACAGAAGAGGGTGCAGGTGCTCTGAGGACAAAACTATCTTTTCCCCTTCTTTTATGGACTGTGAGGAGAAACATAGTTCAGGTGTGTGGACACACTGTATGGCGTACATATTACATTAATGTTTGCCTGAAACTAGCCCTGCTCAACTCGGATGGAGAATTAACGTTTGGGTGTTAACAGCGATGTGTAATGGATATCTGAAGAAAGTGAGTCAGGAGTCAGGAACTGCTCTGAATCAAATACTAACAAGTTATCCGCAAAATAATCAAGGATTTTAGACACAATCTGCAGCAGGTAGTAACTTCCTGAGTTTTATCTATGCAGCTCATTTCATTATATCTAAAGACCTTACACATGTGGTCAAAGAACCCCTGTAAATGACACTTGAGAAATTGTGGGTAAGAGTATGATGTTCATAAATTAGAGACTGACCCATTATTTATTAAACTTTTTAGTTTGGAATAGCTTTATTTTATGTAAGAGATGCAGTGAGAGTAAGATTCCCATAAACTCTTCACTGTCTTCCTGCTAACATCTTACATAACCATGGGCACTTGTCAAATCTAATACACTGACATTGGCACATTATTATTAACTAAATTATAGATTTTGCCCATTTTCCCACCAATTTCCTTTAAAATTCTAGGATCCCATGCGGGATCCATTTGGCTGTCATGTCTCCTCCAATCCTGCAAGTTTTCGGTCTTAGTCCTTTTCATAACCTTGACAGTTTTTATTTTGCAGAATGTTCCTCAATTTAGGTTTGCCTAATGCTTTCCTCTTGGAGAAGGAAATGGCAACCCACTCCAGTGTTCTTTCTTGCCTGGAAAATCCCAGGGACGGGGGAGCCTGGTGGGCTGCCGTCTATGGGGTCGCACAAAGTCAGACACGACTGAAGTGACTTAGCAGCAGCAGCAGCAATGCTTTTCTCATAATAAATTGTGGTTATGTTTTGGGGAAGAATACTAGAGGGATAAAGTGCTGTTGTTGTCATGTATCAGATACATGACACTAACATAATGTATCACTGCTGCTAAGCAGGATCACATGGTTAAGTAGACTTAAGTCAGTCTACAGTTTCTCCACTGAATCTACTTCCCCTTTCTCTATTCTTTAGAAACCAGTCTCTCATGATAAAGGTTTAACTAAACTCCACTTCATAAGGAAGGGGTATTTATACTATTAAATTCTTCAAAGGAAGATTTGTCTCTTTTCCATTTATTTAATCATTTACATCAGTATGAAGTCACACATATTTATTTTGGGCCAATACTATGTCACTTATCAATAATTTTGCTGCCCCAGTTGTTTCAGCTTTGGCCACTGGGTGCTTTCAAGTTGGCTCTTCTCTTTCACATGCCCTCACCCTTTTGCAACACTTCCTTGCTTTCTGGCACTACTCGCCAGTCCCATCTTGTATTATCTGTGTGAAATAACAGACAGAAAAAACAGAACAAAACTGGTCTCTCCCCTTGGCTTCTGGAACAGAGCTCCTAAATCCGTTAGCATTTCCTTGTTGACAGGAATGTCTTTTGTTCTAATGAGGTGACTGTTGGTTATTCCTAGGTGGGAGCTTGTCACCAGAAAAATCATGTTTAAAAGCGTGGAAATTTTAGTTCCACCTCCATCCCTTCTCCAGAGGGGGTCTGGAAATTGAGTTAATGATCTATCATGGCTGTGTAATAAAACCTCCATAAAATCACCCAAAAGTGGGGCTTGGGGGAGATTCTGGGTTGGTGAACACACAAAGGTATCCAGAGAGAGCCTGGAAACTCCACACCGCTTACCACATACCTTGCTTTATGTGTCTTTTCCGTCCAGCTACTCAGTTATATCCTTTCACAATAAATTGGTAATCTGGAGTAAGCTGCATCCTGAGTTCTGTGAGGTACTCTAGCAGATTAACTGAACACAGAAGGGGGGTCATGATTTGTAGCCAGTTGGTCAGAAGCACAGCTAATAACCTGGACCTGTGATTGGCATCTGGTGGGGTACCGTCTGGTAGGACTGAACTCTTAACCTGTAGAATCTGATGCTCCCCAGGTTCAGTTCAGTTCAATTCAGTCGCTCAGTCGTGTCCGACTCTCCGCGACCCCATGAATCACAGCACGCCAGGCCTCCCTGTCCATCACCAACTCCCGGAGTTCACTCAATAGGGACACTCAGCTAATGTCACAGAGAACTGTTGGCTGGGAAAAACCTCTGCACAGTTGGGAGACCACAAGTATGAGTAATAGTGCTAGAGTTAAAAAGAGGAGTGGTGTAGGTTTTTCCTTTATGCTCTGTTCAGCTATTGCTTTAAGGAAATCTGGTTCTTTGTAGATTTCTAAGCCTCTTCAGCAGACACAGCTAGGAAATATGTATGTACACAAACCTATGTATGCACACATATTGGCTCATGTTACATATCACAAATATAGAAAAAATCCTCATATTGGACTAGTGGGCCCTTAGGTGGTCCTGGTCTAAGTCCTAGAAAAGATGATCAATTGTATTAAAAACTCCTGAGTGCTCAGAAAAGACAGTCTAGTGAGTTTACAAAGTCAAATCATACTACATTTAACTATTTCCTCCATCTGGTAGGAGTGGATCAGGGAAATTTAGTTCACTACTTCGGATTTTAACAAAATCTCTTACTTTTATGTTAGTATCTAATCAGTAACAGCCTAGGACAATGGTTATCTCTCAATACATGCTTGCTAAATAAATGATAATCAATCACGTGTAAATTGGAGAAGTTAAGGAATATGCTGGATGAGAGTCAAGATCCAGAGTAGGTCTGAGATGCCAAAATGATCAGTTGAATGAAACCACATGAAACTACTAAGAATAATTTTAAAACTCTTCACTTATCTTTAAAAGTTTGCTAATGTACATAAGTATAAAAATGACAATCTGTGTGAAAAAGACTGGGTCAATTCGCAACTTACTGTCAAACTGGGATTGACATTAGGCTACAGAATCGAAGTCTGAAGTGGAAAAGACAATTCAGATCAGGATCCTCAAACTTTATAGTGTCTAAGAATACATGAAGGGAACAATCTGGAGGCTTGGCACCACTGACAAGAGATTTTTAAAAATATACTAAGGGTGGTACTCAGGGATCTACATTTTCAATATAAACCTTTAGGTGATTCTGATGGAGGAGCTACTCCTACCATACTACAAATAAGAAAATAAGAGGTCATGGCCACTGTCAACTACAGAATTTGTGGGCCCAATGCAAAATGGAAATGCAGGTCTCTAATTTAAAATAAATTTTGGGACTGGATCTGGTGGTCCAGTGGTTAAGACTCTGTGCACCCAATGCCTGGGGCCCTTGTTAGATCCCTGGTCAGGGAACTAGATCCTGCATGCTGCAAGAAAGAGCGAAGACCCAGCATGCCACAACTAAGACCTGGCACAACCAAATAAATAAAGAATAAAAAATAAAAAATTATTTAAGTCAGTGTTAGCAGAGCCTTAAACTTAGCTTGGGGCCCTATAACACACAGGTTACACACCCACGAAGCCATTTACTATATACCATGAGATAATTATCTGCCTCCCCCATCAGATTAAAGGGCCATTATCTGGAAAAGGGAATAATTTCTTTGCATGACTATGGAGCAGCAATGTCCAACAGAACTTTCTGAGATGGAAATGTTCTATATCTGTGCTGTTCAATTTGGTAGCCATAACCCAGTTGCCTTTAAACCCTGAAAAGTGGCTCGTGTGACCAAAACTGGATTTTAAGTTCTACATATTTTATTTAAATAGCCACATGAAGCTAGTGGTTACTATAATGAAAAATGTAGCTCTAGAGAGCAGTATAAATGAAGACAGAAGTCATATTAGCTCTAGAACACAAAACAGTCTAGATCTAGGGGAAAAAAAAAGGAAACAGCTGTTTAGCAAGGTAGTGAATTTCCTTTGCGAGGTCTCTGGAGGTGACGGGCTGACGATCTGAGCACAGAGTCACACAAGGGTAGTGACCTCGGCTGGATGGCCATGTGGCACTTGAGAGGCCTAGCAAATTGTGAAGGCTCCCTCCTAAGAAGCTCTGAAGCAAAGCCCAGGAAAAATCGCTTCAACTTTCTGTCGCACAATTAGAACACCAAGAGAAATAGACAGTCCCTTCTTGGGATGGCCAAAGCAGCAACAGCTCACTAGTCCTTCCCGCCCCTACCCATCATCAACCAAATTCCAGTCATGAGAGCACACTGTCTATCCTGGTCTCAACTGCAAGGACTCAAGAATGAGAACTCATTTCAACTTTTCATTGTGCCCTTACTATGGTACAACAGGGTACAGAATGACCATCAGGGACTATAATGCTGATTAACTTGAAAAAATAAAGATTATTTTAGTGTACATCAGACTAGCTCAGCCCCGACAAAAAGTCCACTAACTGGGTAACTTTACACAAACAAGTTAATCTAGGATGCAGTTTCCTCACCTAAGAACATGGATAACGTCACCTACCTCAACGGGTCTGTTTGAAGAAAAGACAATGGACATAAACCATTTTGCTGTATCTTGCCAATGAAGAGCTCAACAAACATCAGCTGTTAATAATCTGGTTATCCTGGTCACTAGCTGGTCAAGTATTTAAGGTCTGAACTGTTAACAGTAACTTAAGAATTATCAAGTGTCAAAAACTTTGGAATAAGGAAGGAATGCAACTTCTTTTTTTCTAAACAGCTATATCTTCTTTGTAGAAGAAAGCTGATCGCTGAAGAATCGATGCTTTTGAACTTTGGTGTTGGAGAAGACTCTTGAGAGTCCCTTATACTGCAAGGAGATCCAACCAGTCCATTCTAGAGATCAATCCTGGATGTTCATTGGAGGGACTGATGCTAAAGCTGAAGCTGCAATACTTTGGCCACCTCATGCGACGAGTTGACTCACTGGAAAAGACTCTGATGCTGGGAAAGGTTGGGGGCGGGAGGAGAAGGGGACGACGGAGAATGAGATGGCTGGATGGCATCACCGACTCTGTGGACATGAGTTTGAGTGAACTCCGGGAGTTGGTAATGGACAGGGAGGCCTAGCGTGCTGTGATTCATGGGGTCGCGGAGAGTCGGACACGACTGAGCGACTGAACTGAACTGAACTGAACTGAAATGGGATATGGGTCTCACTTTTTTTTCCATTAAGTTTTACATACTCGTATCTACTATTTAAGAGAATTGCTTTCAAATATTAGTAACAAATAATGATTTTAAACACACATATGGGTAGCAGGCACCACTAAAAACAATTTCATCAGGAAGGGAAGAGGAGTCAGATTTTCAAAGTAAGCATAATTCCCTTTTGAGTGCTCTAAAACTCAGGCTGTTAACAGCACGCATGTCTTACTACATTCAACACTAGGTAAATCTGCTGAATGGATTTTTAGGGCAGTAGGACACAGGAGTAAAACAGGGCCCAGAAGTGCTTGAGGAGCTTAGATCATTTAAAATCCAACTAAGGAAAGAGAAAATGAATTATATCCACAATGAGATGCTTAAACAGGGTAGTGACTATCCTGCCCCAAGGTTCACACAAGGAAAAATGGAAGTGCCCAATAATGAGGCCATAAAGTTGGCTGAAATAAAAGTACTTCCTCAAAGTCTAGAAACAAATTTTTGGCAATCAGTCAGGATTGCTTGTGGTCAGGCTTCAGAAACAAAAATTCACAAGACTAGTTTTTAAAATCTGGCAGGGCAAGGAATCCTAAAAAAGATGTTAGTTTTAATAAACACTTGCCATGTGCAAAAGCAAAAAGATATTTAACATCTAAAATGCCTTATGTATCTCTATCAATCTTGTGAAGTACAGCAGTCATCTGCTGCTATGCCTTTTGTGCTAGAGAAGGGAAGTTGTCACAGTAAACCTTTATACTCTGAAATCTCTTATTAAATTTCAGACTATAATAATATCAGAATTCCACAGGCACATAATCCTTTAGCATTTACACTGTCACATAAATTCTCAAGCTAATATTCCCACATATGTAATATATTTTAGGACACCTGATGACTGAAATATTTCCTGTGTAAATATTTTCTGTGTAAGTGCAAGGGTTGTCATTCACTACCTACCTATATTTTTTAAATGACCAAAATATTAGATAGAAAATAGAACTCTACTTTGGGGTTATAAAGCACTTTTTCATGGCCAACTAGTGTTTTTATTTGACTGAAGATGTTCAGGCAGTGCTGGGTATCTAGTCAGTACTTACAGCTATTGACACTCTTACTGATGGATTCCACCAGTCTCTTCAGAACCTTCTGGTCCATGTCAAGTATGGCTTCAAAACAATGAAGACTTCTCAGACAGCCTACTTCCAAGCCTGGGTTGCCACTGATTCCACAACTCACCACTCCACACCAACACAGAATGTGACCATGGCAACATCCCAGCAACCAAACATAGAAGGTTCTCAAGTAATTGGAAAAATACGCAATAATGGCAGTGATTTCATTCATGTTATTGTGATCTGAAGTATTACAGCTAATCCAATTTTGATTTCTGTGGTTCAACACCACTTAAAGTAGTATCTAAGAGTATTGCCATTTGTATTTCCTGAGAACAAATTCAACAGTTGAAAATGTTTATGGATGAACACATAATAACAATAAAGACCTTATCTTTAAGTAGAAATAACTTCCTAGGTTATAAAGAGCTCCTTCAAAGGTTATTCATAACCTCCTCTGAAAACTCTAACCAAGTACCTTCTCATGATAAGCAAACATAGGCCTCAATCTAGGAACTTTAGAGAATCCTCACATTTACCCCTCCAACTTATCTGACTGACTGGTGGGAAAACAGTATGATTATGTCAAAGCTGGCCAAGATGGTAACTGTTCTCATGTCTACTGTTGAATCCTGGTATAAAGAACAAATATCTTCTTGTGTATGTTTGCTGGTCTTCACTGTGGTAAGGCAAGGGAAAAAAAAGTACTAAAATGACTTTCAGAATCTAGAACAATGTATTCTTACTAAATTTTAAATAACATAAAAAACAAATTAGGCAAATACAACTGGGAAAAAACAAAACTCCTAAAACTTTTCTTAAGGAAATGCCAAATGTTCATTGATTTTAAGTTGAAAACTGGAAAGTTTTAATAACTGTTCTTAGTGGCTAGTCAATTGTTCTCCATGAAATTAAAAGAAAACTGGGCTCTTAGCACATCTTGACCGGAGGAATATGAATCCATACTCTGGATAAAATAAATTCAGAATAATCTTAGGGTATTTTAAACACCTAATACTAAGGGCAACCAAAGGAATTCAAAACAATCAGAAAAAGATAGCACCAGGTATAAATTCAATTTCTCAACCCAGACACTCATCAATTTTGTTGCAGTTACCTTGGCATCATTATCCAAATTACATGTTTTATGTTTATAAATTTAGTATATAATTATTTAAGAAAAACGAGTTTGGTGGAGGGAGAAAGAGATATTATTAACTTGCACATAATATCACGTGCTCAAATTTTCTTGTATACCTTTTAGAAGACTGTTCAGGCTACTACAAGAAGACCAATGAAAAAGTAGTTTCCTAGACAGTCACCACAACCTGGAAAGAATACAGTTTTTGTCAAATCACCTTCTTCTCCAGTCTGATAAAATGAACTGCCGCTTTCAGTGGGACATAATCATCCTATACTGGGCCAGTCTGTAAAGGTTTATGTTCAGAGCAAATCTGATCAACAAGTAACCCGATAAGTTTGTCCTATACTTTAGCATTTCACGAACAATTCTGAGAAACTTCTTTTAGGATAAAAAATGTCTCCCCAACTTGCTGTGTATTCAAAACCTTGTAGATTTCTTTAAAGAGGAAAGATTATGAAAATTCCAGCAGAAAATTTAGAGAAATTTGCTAAAAACTTGGGGACATGTCTTATCCACCTACCATTTCATACTTAATAGTGTTTCTTAATGTTTATAACTTGTGAGTCAAAGGGAGCTGATAAGAACACAGCTATTTTTAAGTAAAATAGCTATTTATTCAGCTTCTTGTCATGCCAAAATGTTTTGTGCATATGCCACTATAATCAGCACACCTTCTGTAACAGGCAAAATTGTACATCAAATTATATTTCATGTTACCTGATTATATAAAAATGTAAAGTGAAAATGATTTATCAATTCTCTTTAACATCTAGTAAACAGTTCAGCAGGAGATATGAGGCACAAAATCTTAGTAAAATATGACACAGGAAAAGCAATAATGTAATTCTCACTTAAATTTAACTTGTCATAATCTGTTGTGAATATACAAAGACAAACTTTTAAAACGTTATATTTACTAAGATTCTGGCAATAGTTTTATGTAACAAGACACAGCATACCAGGCCTGCCACTCAACTTATTTATGGTAAGTCTCAGCTTCAATATGAAGCTGTTAAAAAAAAAAAAAAATCAAAAACCTGCTTTTTACATGCTAAATAGCTTGGCAAGTATGCTGTTAAACACAGTAAGGAATTTAAGATAGCAAGAATAAGAAGTTAATAAAAAGCTAAACATTACAGCCTAAACAAAACTCATACAAAAAATAAAAGAACTATCACTGGTTACATAAAATTTTCCTGACTGGTTAAAACTTAACAGTATAAAACATGCATTTTAGAATCTTTAGCTATCAAGTTCAAAAAGTACCAGTGTCTATCTGAAATGATTCCTTTTCAAAGCCAAAGTGTAGTCAAAATTATTCAAATGTTATAACACATTCTAATGCTAAAAAACATTCAGTATTATCGAAGTGGAGGTAAATCCCAGAGCTTTTGGGGCATTCTCATGCTGCAAAAGGTTATTTCTCTGGTTCACTCAAAGTAGCATGGGACAGAGTCCGAGGATGTGACTAAGCTCAGTAAAGGGCAAGATTGCCATACCTGGCTCTGACCTCCCCATGAAGCATGGCTACTGTGTCCACAAAAATAAGATGTGTGAGGATAAAGGCACGCTATTCTGCTAGCTAAAGTGATAGCAAACCACCCCCCACCCCGAAAAGCTCCTTCCCCAGGTAAATAAAAAGGGGAAAAATTTAAAATACACTTATCTACAAGAGTAAGGATTTTGAAATATCAACGTAATCCCTACTTCAAAAAAGGTTAACTAGAGTCATCTGGTCATCTCTGATTACATCTTAATGATGTATACAGATTCAGCTTTTGTTGATTTATCATTAGATACTTCTAGTCAAAATATTAACTTTATTCCCAAATATCTTAAACCACTAGTATGACTGCAGTGTATTACCTCCCAGAGTTACTGGAAGAGGGAAAAAAATAGATGTTCAAGCAGCAGGCAACAATTATGGCCCTTTCACACAGTGGCATCTGAGTGGCTACTGATAGTCCAGGAATAATTTAAAAACAAGAAAATTCATGCATTTTAGTAAATATGTCATAATTTTCACAGTTGAAATTTCCTTAGACATTGCACTTTCTTTTTAAGTGAATCCTGATTCTTCTTAATGTTATGGTGAGTCAGGACTTGAACTAGCAGCCTTCTTTTTCTTCTTCTTACTGTGTTTCTTATGCTTCTTTTTCTTTTTTGTTTTTTCCTGAAAAGATATTTCCGTGTTAGATATCGCTACATGGAAACCTGCACTTAAAAATATCTTCACTATGGTACTTCTAAGTTACTACGTAGTCATTTCAAACAATCCACACAAACCAGTAAGTTACTCAAAACATTTCTCAAAAAGTCTCAATAATACCGTATGAGGATTAAGAAAGTACTGGTCAATTTTCAAAAGATAAGGAAAAACTCTATGTCAGTAGCACATTAATGTAGCTTCTACCAATGTAGCTTCTAACAACATTTCCTATAGGAAATAAATTCAATTGAATTATGGTATCAACTGCTATAATTTGTTATCTAATTTTTAAAGCTGCAGTAATTATAGTTACTCAAAGGAAATGTCACATTGCAGTAAAACAATTGTAAAATGGTAGCTTTCAAAGGAAAAATACACTAAACCTCCTATTTTTAAGTAAAAAGGAACAGATATTATGTACTACTTGGGCTGGTAGGACTACTTCATTAACTTAACAACTAACTGGTACAAAATACTGATGCAAAGTTGAAAAGTCTATTTAGCACTTGATTTTTAGAGGAAAAGGCCATTGTAAAAGTAGTCATATTGTGACTAGACAAAGGAAGCTAAAATTGTGCTACACACTGACTTTCTGATGTAAAAGAGAAAGGCAGACCTTTTAGAAACAGACATGTGGAAATGGGGTATCAAGTAAGATACTAGTGTTGATATTCAGGAAAAAAAAGTAAAAAGGGAAAAGGCACACAGAGGTGGCAAAAGCAAAACTTCTAGTCCATCCCCTAATCTAGGAGAACTTTCCGCCCCTTCTCCCCACTAAGGCCTTTACTACTTTGTGGCTTTTAAAATAACTTCCATTGTTCTTCTCATTACAAGTCCAAGTATACAAGGACTGTTACAGAGTCCAAATCTTACATTTGGACTTCTGAAGGTAAGTTCTGGGTACAGGTTACTTTTTCATGAAAGGACTGCTGGCCACTCTGTTCTTAAAACACTTTTCTTCTTGGCTTCCATGATGCCTCATTGCTGCTTTTCTTCTATCACAAAGACCTCAGTTCCTTTGCTGGTTCTTCCTCTGCTCAACCTTTGTGGGCTTCCTTCTTTTCCACATGCTTTCCCAATCACAGGCTTTAAATACCACTTACAAACCAATCTTTATATCCAGTCCAAGGCTCTGAAGACTGCAAGTACCTCATTAATAGCTCTACCATACATATTTAAAACTACCATTAAAAATGCCTAATTTTTCTCTCAAGATCCTTTCTCAACCATTTTAGTAAATGGCACCACTAATTAATTCATCATTTTAGTTAAGCCAAATAATCTAACCTTCTTTGACTCTGCTCTGTTAACTCCACTCTCCACCCCTGAAGCACCAAGCAAGTCCTACCACTTAAGTTCAAAACATATCTCGAATCTACCAGGCCAGTCCATCTCCACCACTATCACTACAATACAAATAACAGCATTTCTCATTTATGTCTACTCATCACCTCTGTCAAATATTTTAAAAAGGTAAAGTTGATGTAGGCCACCTGTTTGCTTTTATAAAAACCCGGTGTGCTCTGTCATAGGGCCTCTGCTTACTTTCCAACCTCACTGTACGCTCTTCCTCTTTGTCGTCTACGGAGGAACCAAGGCTACTTTTTTTCATTTCTTCAAATGTACCAAGCTCACTCCCACCACAGGTCCTGAGCTCTTCTCTTTGTCTCGGACAGTCTTCCTTTCATCTACTGGCTGGCTCTTTTTGGTGAATCAGATTTCAGCTGATTTCACTTCCTTCAAGAGGCCTTCCCTCCCTCGGTCAGGCTCTCATTTACCACCCTCTTATCTGTCTTGAACTCCATTACAACAGCTCTACCAAGACAGAACCATGCCTGCACAGAGAAGCTTAATAAATACATGGAACTGAATGCATGAAACAGTGAAGTATGCAAATACAAACTACAATTATCCCAAATTAATTATGTCTTAATAATCTAACCAAAGATGAAAGCAGTCTTCACCCAAATCATTTTCCCACTCAGGAAAAAAGTCTCTTAAGTGTTTCCTTGATCTTGAAGCATATAAAATGTTATGAATCATACATTATCAGGTGAACCTTCTTTTCAGAGGACTCTCATTTTAAGAGCTAAAGACATTTTGAGGAGGAGGTAGTTACTTTCAAACCTACAAATGATGCTGTTCATTTTTCTTTTACTTCTGCCTAAGAAAATGTCTTCAAAGGCCACAGCCCATACTTATGTGAGTGCTCCTAAATTACTCTGGTGATATGACCTCCATTTCTCTTTGGTAATTTGTTATACACTTTCTCTAGGCTGGTCTGCTTCTCACTGGATACCAGGTCCACTTTCCTTATTCTCTTCTTCCAACTTCTCAACCTGCACAGCAGTAGAGCTGGCTTGAGAAATGACAAGAATCATCTTTATTACTGAATCATTTATGCTGTCACATTCCTGCTTACTTTTCACTGAAGCTTGTGCTTCAAGAGCCTTTTCCTGTTAGTATCAGGTTTGGCAGATCTGGGAATAACTTCTCTTGAAGATGGAGGGAATCACCATACTTTAGTTTCATGTTTCCTAGTATCGTTTAAGGAAGTCAAATAAAAGTTTAAGCTTACGGTTTTAACAGTGAAATACTGAAATGTTACCAGGATATGCTTCCTTTTATTCTGAGCCAATTTAACTTTCTCCAACTCATTAAGTGAAGCTGCTGAACTTCTCAATAAATATTTAGTTCTAGTAAATGCAATCATGCTTTATCATGATGTTTGTATTAAACAAAACAGCTATACTATTACCACGAAAAAACATGTGATACTTGCTGTTATTTTTTCTCGTTCTTCACTGCTTTTCTTCTTTTTTGCTCGTACCTACAGAATTAAAATTTTTGTGGAGAAAAGTTAAATATGTAACTTATACCCAAGGCATTTTTTTTCATTCACTAATATAACTTGCATCTTTAAAATTTTTATGTAAAAAACTTGACAATGAAATAACATTTTAAGTTGCTTTGTTGTTCCTTAAACCTATGTTAAATCACAGGGAGGATTCAATGAAAAACTTTTCAAGGAAAGTGAAAGGGTTAGTTGCTCAGTCACGTTTGATTCTTTGTGACCCCATGGACTGACTGTAGCTCACCAGGCACTGCTGTCCATGGGATTCTCCAAGCAAGAATACTGGAGTGGGTTGCCATTCCCTTCTCCAGGGGATCTTCCTGACCCAGGAATTGGACCTGGGGCTCCTGCATTGCAGGCAGATTCTTTACCACTGAGCCACTCGTTCAGCACCTAAAAACAGCAGTAGAGGCACAGCAGATAAAAATTTGAGCTGTGAAAGGAAACAGATGCGCTCTGAACCCTGCCTCTGCTATGCATTACTGTCAGTTGCAGCCTCCTGGTAAAATGTAGGTAAAACTGGCCCTCAAGGGAGCAGGCTGGAATACGGTGGGTGTTTTTTTTACCGATGGTGTTGGTAATAAATAGGAGCTTTATATGAGTATATAAATATATATAAAAATGTATATAGTATATTTGGTATAATGAACTGATTAAAATCTTTTTAAGTAACAATTATTACCCCATTAATGTTTTATTTAAATATTTTAAAGTGTGATACACTGGATTTACATTACATTCAAAGGTGCTAAAGCTGATGTGTATTAATGTTAAATCCCAGTATAACATTTTATATTAAGAAATAGTTAATTAATACAACATATTATAATACTGAAGGGCCGAAATTGCCAAAATGTTGAATTGTTTATCTGCTGGTTACTATATGTTAAATATATGAAAAGTAACTAACAAATCACGGAGAAGGCAATGGCAAGCCACTCCAGTACTCTTGCCTGGAAAATCCCATGGATGGAGGAGCCTGGTAGGCTGTATGTAGTCCGTGGGGTCGCTAAGGGTCAGACACGACTGAGCGACTTCACTTTCACACATTGGAGAAGGAAATGGCAACCCACTCCAGTGTTCCTGCCTGGAGAATCCCAGGGACGGGGGACCCTGGTGGGCTTCTGTCTATGGGGTCACACAGAGTCGGACACGACTGAAGTGACACAGCAGCAGCAGCAGCAACTAACAAATAGAATGAACAGACTAAAGGAATAGAACAAGTAAACATTAGAGACTATTAGCTTTCAACAGGGGTGGTAGTTCTCTTGTGAAAACACTCACAAAGTAACAATACTGTTCCTGGTGGCACTCCTGCCATCACAATGACCAAGTGGGCAGGGCTGTCGTGCAGGCCTAGGCCAGCCCTGACGTAAACTTTCAACAGCCTGCTGGACATTCACATGATGGACCCAATTATAAAAAGTAAAAAGTCCTAAAAGATGTTGCTGTTTAAGTGCTGCTCTCAAGATGCCAACAAATTTGGAAAACTAAACAGCCGCTACGGGATTGGAAAAGGTCAGTTTTCATTCCAATCCCTAAGAGGGCAATGCCAAAGTGCTCACACTACTGCAAAATTGTGCTCATTTCACATGCTAGCAGGGTTATGCTCAAAGTCCTTCAAACTAGGCTTCAGTAGTATGCGAACCGAGAACTTCCAGATAGACAAGGGATTTAGAAAAGGCAGAGGAACCACCACATATCAAATTGCCAACATCCACCGGATCACAGAAAAAGAAAGGGAATTTGAGAAAAAAATCTGCTTCTGCTTCATTGACTACACTAAAGCCTTTGACTGTGTGGATCACAGCAAACTGCAAAATTCTAAGAGAAAGCAATACCAGACCACCTGACCTGTATCCTGAGAAATCTGTATGCAGGTCAAGAAGCAACAGTTAGAACTGAACATTGAACAACGAACTGGTTCAAAATTGGGAAAGGAGTACATTAAGGGTATATACTGTTACCCTATTTATTTAACTTAAATGCAGAGTACATCATGCTTGAAATGCCAGGCCGGATGAATCACAAGCTGAAATCAGTATTGCTGAGAGAAGTATCAATAACCTCATGTGCAGATACCACCACCCTAACGGCAAAAAGTGAAGAGGAACTAAACAGCCTCTTGATGACGGCCAAAGAAGAGAGTGAAAAAGCTGGCTTAAAACTCACCATTCAAAAAACTAAGACCATGGCCTCCAGTCTCATTACTTCATGGCAAATACATGGGGAAAATGGTGACTGCAACCACAAGACTAAAAGATGCTTGCCCCTCAGAAGGAAAGCAATGACAAACCTAGACAGCGTATTAAAAAGCAGAGATGTTCCTTTGCCAACAAGGTCCATGTAGTCAAAGCTATGGTTTTTCCAGTAGTCATATATACGGATGTGAGTTGGACCATAATGAAAGCTGAGCACCTAAGAACTGATGCTTTCAAACTGTGGTGCTGGAGAAGACTTTTGAGAGTTCCTTGGACAGCAAGGAGATCAAACTAGTCAATCCGCAAGGAATTGAATATTCATTGAAGGACTGATGCTGAAGCTGAATTTGGCCACCTGATGTGAAGAGCCGACTCACTGGAGAAGATCCTGATGCTGGGGAAGATTGAGGGCAGGAGGAGAAGGGGATGACAGAGGATGAAATGGTTGGATGGCATCATTGACTCAATGGACAAGAGCGTGAGCATACTTCAGGAGATAGTGAAGGAAGCTTGGTGTGCTGCAGTCCATGGGGGTTGCAGAGTCAGACATGACTGAGTGACTGAACAAGTTTTTTAAAATATGAACACAAAGTATTTTATACTGGGTTTTAACACATAGTTGGTCCTCCATATCCACGGGTTCAGCACCCATGGATTCAATCAACCATGGATCAAAAATATTTGGGAAGGAGATTCCCTGGTGGCTCAGTGGTAAAGAATCCACCTGCAATACCAGAGATGCGGGTTCAATCCCTGCATCCATGAAGATCCCACATGCCGTGGATCAAGTGTGCCCATGTGCCACAACTACTGAAGCCCTCGCACCCTAGGGCCCACGCTCCACAGGAGAAGCCACTGCAGTGAGAGGCCTGCTCACTGCGACGAGAGAAAAGCCCACCCAGCAACGAAGATTCAGCACAGCCAGAAGTAAACAAATTTGTTTTACTTTGGGGAAAAAAAAGGCAGAAAGTTTCAAAAAGCAAAACTTGAACTGGCCACATGCCAGCAACTATGTATATAGCGTTTACATTATATTAGGTATTACATGCACTCTACAGATAAGTTAAAAGTATATGGGAGGATGTGCATAGGCTACACACAACTATTTACTATGCCATTTTATGTAAGAGACAACACCTGCAGACATGGGAGAATGACAGGATAGTAAATGTCCCACAAGAGCGATACCATGTAAACAGAGGGAAGACTGTGTTTTGTTTCATTTGGAGCTTTACTGGGAATTGTCTACCATTTTAAAAAATGTCACCGATAACAATGCTATTGTATGGCTTTTTAAGGGCATAGGTCAATTTGCCTGCTATAGCCTGAATTTTGCTGCAGCTCAGTATTTTATGTCTTCTAGTATTATTATGCGCAAATACTTATATACTGAAATATAATTTTATAAAATTATATTCTATTTTCTTCTATTCATTTTTATTTCTTTAGGGGATACTATCAATAATATAAAAAGTGTACAGGTAAGCTATATAACCTAAAAATTTTATTAAACGAATAGTGTGAAATATTGCTACAAAACTGCTATAGGTTTTATTTTTCAAATGAGGAATTCAAGTCTAAGCAAAGGACTACATCAAAGATGATAACTTATAAACGTTAAATGAACTAAGAATGGACTCTAATTTCATTAGAGTATAAAATCTAAGACATGGATATTATAGCTGAAAAGGACGGTCTAGATTACCCAACAGAGAAGGCAATAGCACCCCACTCCGGTACTCTTGCCTGGAAAATCCCATGGGCGGAGGAGCCTGGTAGGCTGCAGTCCACGGGGTCGCACAGAGTTGGACACGACTTAGCAGCAGCAGCAGCAGATTACCTAATCATAGTCCCTCCTTTTATGGGTAGGAAAACTGAGGTCCTGTCAACATTTCTGCTTTACCTTATAACCTTTCTGCTTCCTAAAGAGCAGCTCAAAACCAAAAGAAGGTAATGCTTAATGTGCTACATACTATACAGTATTTTTCATGTCATCAAAATGGTAGAAAATTTAAAGAAAATATTAGGAGAGTAAAAATACAAGTTCTCAGATTGGAAAGGTATGCGGGAATATAATTATCAAAATAAAAACTGTATTACTATCTTCTGTAAAAACACAGAATTTATTCTTAAATGGCATTTCTTTAACATGTTAGAAAAGTGAGTCAAATACTTATGAAAAATTATTTTTTAATAATTCACATTTATTAAGTCAAATAACTAGATATTTTAAAGTAAAGAAAATGGATTTAATTATATACTTACCTCCTCAGTATACTCTGATTCTGACTCTGACTCAGATGATAATGGTTTATCTTCTGGATACATCTTTCTTTTTTTGCTGAGCCCTTTAATGTCCTATGAAAAATAAATACATGTATGCTGACTCAGATACAACAGTATGCCACAAGAATTTTACGTTTCTAAGTTCTACTTAAAAATTTTTTCTGTTATCACAAAAACTACCCATTTTCATTTTAGAACTGTCTAAAATTGGTGCTAATTATCAGGAATCAGTTTCTAATTTCCATAAAAGTTACTCTTATTAAGTAACCTGAAAAGAAATAACTATACATCGACTTATTTTCTCTAATTAAACATGATAGGATCTTAAAGAGTTAATGAAAACATAGTATAAGATTTGGGTCCTTTGCATTCTAACTCTTTTGTTTCAATCCAGGTTTGGATCAGACAGGCCTAGTACAATAGAAAAGAATCTAAAAAGATCACTGCACTTTAATGCATTCAAAGTGTTAAATTCACATTAAAAAACAAAACAGAAAACCCCCAAACTAAATCCCTAAGCATTTAATGATGAGAAAATGTAAACTCAGGGGAAGAAAAGGAGAGAAGACTGGGAGAAGGGAGAACTACTCTGAAAACATCTGAAGCAAAAATGACAAAACATGAAGATTTATTAAAGCTGCATTCTGGATATGCCAGTTGTCATTTTATATTTTCTATATACTTTATCTGTATGTATGAAGTAGTTCATAACAAAAACAAAACCATATAAAGGAAAAAATGCTCACCACCTAATCTTACACAGAAAAAAAATGACCATTTTTTCTATAGCATGAACCCAATTTTGAAGATGGAAAGAAGAAAATAAACTAAAAGTGATGATACACATTAGATTACAGGTGATTTGTTTCTGTAAAAGGCTTTATTATTTTGGTAGAAATAATTCATTATAAGAAAATGCACCCAAATCCCACTACAGGGATTTTAGGAAACATCTATGTGTGTATGTATGCCTTTACATAAATACCTGTTTATGCAACCCACTCTTCTCACCCAATAGTATCTTTCCATGTCAATTACACCATCATTTTTGGCCACTTTCGATATACATTGAAAATATGTATCACTGAAAGTATATCCCACAATTACTTAACCCATCTCCTTCTGGAGGGCAGGCATTTAGGTTTTTGCTATTAAAGTTGAAACAGAGTAAAGGGTATGTGAGGGCAAAATCTTTATCTAACAATAAAAACTAAATAAAAAACCAAAGTAGCCTTCATCCAAACGACTGTCTCCCTCTCCCACAATCCTCAAAATTGTGTATTTCATTCATTCATCAATCACACCTCACAAAAAAGCCTCTTCATCAGATTCTTTCATCAGTCATAGCAGTCTCAGATTATTAGAATACAGTTCATATTTTCTTTAAGAATTGCTTAAATATGTTTTTTGGGTTTCCCAGGTGGCACAGTGGTAAAGAATCTACCTTGCCAATGGAGGAGATGCAAGAGACAGAGTTTCAATCCTTAGGTCAGAAAGATCCCCTGGAGTAGGAAATAGCAACCCACTCCAGTATTCTTGCCCGGAAAATGCTGTGGACAGAGGAGCCTGGCAGGCTGCAGTCTATGGGGTTACAGAATCGGACACAACTAAGTACACACACACACACACGTGTTTTGCCTATTTTTATGCGTGTGAGGTATTCTCTTTCCCTTAATTATTGAAGATCAAGTTTTTTGTCTTACACATTCCTAGTAGTTTTTCTTAGTCTATTCATATGTATTTAAACTTTGTTCATAGCTTAGATGTCTTTTTGCCATTCAGAATTTGAATTATATGGTCAAAAGTTCCAGGGTTTTGAGGCAAAGGCCCTTCTCACTCTGATGTTATATTCATCCATGTCTTTCTCTAGCTACATTTTCATACATTTCTCACTTATCTGGGAATTTATTTGGCCTTCAGTTCAGTTCAGTTGCTCAGTCGTGACCGACTCTTTGCGACCCCATGAATCACAGCACGCCAGGCCTCCCTGTCCATCACCAACTCCCGGAGTTCACTTAAACTCATGTCCATCGAGTCGGTAGGAGTGTTAAACTTTAAATTTTTCAAATGGTTAGTCACTTTGGCCCAAGAAATGCCACCTCTGGCATATATTAAATTCCACAAATACTCACCAATTTTTACCTGGACTCTACAATGTTACATTGTTTTTTCTATTCCTGTACCATACCACATTGCTTTAATCAAAGTATATGAAAAATGTTTCAACTTCTAGCAGGGCAAGTCACACACAGAAATTTTATTAAATTTTCATGTGTTTCTGAATAGATGTGTATAGTTTTCTTTAAATTAGTCCTGCTCACTTCCTTACGATTTTCCTATATATATTTTGTAAATCTTATAAATGAAATATATTTTTCCATTATATTTTCTAATTAGGTATTATATTGCCAAGCACTTTTAGAACAATTTAAAATAAAAATGGAGCTAAAAATAATGATTGATATATATATATCACTGAAAATTAAAAACATTAAAAGATTATAATAGACATCCTAAATAAGATTAAGAGAAACTGTAGACTTCTCTTAAGAGATGTTAACTATGTGTCTGAAAGATTAGCAATCAAGGTATATAACTCTTACCAATTGGAAAGATTAAAATCAAACAGAAAAATGGGCCAAGACCATGCAGAGGCAATCCACAGAGAATGAAATCTGCATGGCTAATAAATGAAGGAGCTCAGATATTTCTATACATTAAACTAGCAAAAAAGGAGGTCTCAACAGTGTGGTAAGTATGTACGAGGAACAAGGGTACTATCATATATTACTAGTAGGAATGTAAATTAGAAATTAAGCACTTTGGTGAGTAAAATGCAGACAAGTTAAGTGTATTAATATGTTCCCTGGACCCAGAAATTATAGTCCCAGGTATACCTTAGAAAAATCAACAAAAAGCTAAGGAAAAGGAGAAATACATAACAAATAGCCACTGCAGCACTGTTTGCACTACTGAAGAAAGAAAATAACCTAGATGTCTACAAACAAAAGAATGGAAATACAAATTGTGGTGCATTAAAATAATGGAATATTAGAAGCAGAAGAAACTTGAGAGTATCAAGAAGCATAAATGTCAACAGCAATGTTGTATGAAAAAAAAGCAAGTTTCAGAAGAAAACACAATGATACCATTTTGAAAATATGTGTGAACACACACTTATATATATAAAGGTGGATGGGAAGGATACACAGTAATTTCAAAAACAGCTGCCTATAGTGAAGGAGAGTGTGACAGAGACTTCTGCCATAAAACAAGACATGACAAAATGTCAACCATTTGTTAATTCTACTGGTTATTTAATATATATGTATATATTACTCTGTATTTTGTATATTTTGAAGTACTTCAAAATCATAGTGCAGATGTTTTATTAGTTATTTCATGTTTGTAAACTGCCAGTTTTCAGTTTTACATTTTTTTAAAACACATGAAAGTAACTGCTTATTATTTTATAATGGTTTTGAAAATCAGGCATTTCTGTTGAAATTATATCACACCCTATTGGAACTATGAAAATAATCACACAGTTTCCTTCCTTTGACCAGTTAATATGGCAAGTTATATTAATAAACTTTATATCCTTGAAATTAATGAAACCAACTTTGTCAATATGGCTTCTTTATTAGTGTTGTTTATTTGCAAACTAAAAAAAAACAAAAAAAAAAACCTCTTCTACATATATACCCAAGAAAACATTACAGACTAAGGGAAAGAAGCCAGACACAAAAGGTCATATACAGTATAACTGCTTTTATATGATACAGCCAGAACACATAAATCCACAGAGACATAAAGCAGACTGGAGGCTAACACAGGATGAGAAGAGAAGAAACACAGATGAGTATGGGTATTTTTAATGGAATTATGAAAAAGTCTTGAAACTAAAGAGCAGATCAATGCCCAACATTGTACATAAACTAAGTATCACCAAATTATAATTTAAAGATGGTTCATAGTATATTATATGAATTTCACCTTAATTTTTGTTGCTGTTCAGTCACCAAGTTGTGTCCGACTCTTTGCAACTGCAGCACACCAGGCCTCCCTGTCCCTCTCCATCTCCCAGAATTTGCCCAACTTCATGTCCATTGGAATGATATAAAAAGACTGAATAGAATTTGGTGACACTGAATAAAATTTGGTATTTAGTTTTCTTTTATTAGTAATGCTTTCTTTAGGCTTTTATTTTTAATAATCAAAAAGACTGCATATGTGCTCAGTTGCTAACTTGTGTCTGACTCTTTGTGACCCCATGGACTATAGCCTGCCAGCCTCCTCTGTCTATGGGATTTCCCAGGCAAGAACACTGGAGTGGGTTGCCATTTCCTTCTCCAGGAAATCAGAAAGACTAAACATTATAAATTAGAAACTCAGAAAGGCATAAATTTAGCATTAAGCATAGATAAGCTATAAATGATGATAAAACATCTACTTACAATAGAAAAAATTTTTTTCAAATTATCTATGGTACACTCAATTTGAAACAGAAATCCATGTTCTTTCATTAAAAGGACCTTGTTTGAAATGAGGAAACAAATGGAATGTTTAAAACTTCATTATTTCAATTTTGAGATAATACATTACATCTACACAAACTCTTCGCAGGAATACTCTTCTGATATTTTACCTTCAATAACAAATCCAATAAGCAAAATAAATCTCTTAAGTTAAAAAGGGAATGCTTTACTGTTAATTTCTTGAAGCAATTCTTAAAAGAAATGAAGTATCTTAAAACAATGTAGGGATTTCCCTGGTGGCTCAGTGGGAAGAATACACCTGTCAGTGCAAGGGACATGGGTTCAATCCCTGGTCCGGGAAGATTCCACATGCCACAGAGCAACTAAACCCATGTACTATAATTACTGAGCCTGTGCGCCACAGCTACTGAAGCCCGCATGCCTCAGAGCCTGTAACAAGTGAAGCCTCGGCAATGAGAAGCCCACGTACTGCAACAAAGAGTAGCTACCACTCACTGCAACTAGAGGAAGTCCACACAAAGCAACGAAGACCTAGTGCAGTCAAAATAAATAAATACTAAAAATATATATATATATATAAATATAAAAAAGGCAACGTAAAATATAAATTACCTTTTCTTTCTCAGTTGCATCTTTTGACTTCTTTTTCTTTTTTAAACTATCCTAAACAAACATATATATATATTAATTTTAAATGTGAAAGATAGGGCATTATACCATAAGGAAGAAAAAATATCAAAAAGGTGATTATGATTGAAAGAAATGTACTTCCAGGCAAGAATTTCTACTTTTGAATTCCTCTGAGCTAGCTATTAACCTCTCTGAGCCTTCATTATCCATAAAATGGGATAAACAAATATCTACTTCATAGAGTTGCTGAGAGGACTGAATTAAAAGTCAGGTGCTTTAGAACTAGGTCTAATACATAGCAGGCATTCAATAAACGTTAGCTATCCGTATCAGTAAACTGGCTCTTCTGCTTTAAAAGCAAAACTACCATCTACTGAGTACTTCCTAGACGCCTGGCATTTTATCAGAAGAAATCTCAGTAGGTCAAGTAGATATCCACTATAAAACCATTTAGTGGTTTTGTTCTCCTTGACCCTCGGGACAGTGCTTGTCCAACTGTGAAACACCACGTCAGAATCATAGAGACTATTTGTTAAAAATGTAGACTTCTGATCCTCATCAGCCTCACTAAATTGGACTGTGGAAATGGGGCCCAGAAATCTATATTTTTATTATGACCTGCATATATTTCTTATGACCACTAATGTTTGAGAGTTAATTGTACCTGATAATTCTGGGTAGTACAGAACAGATGAGGTATAGTACCATAAAAAGGATCAGATATCAGAAGACAGATTGAACTTCCAATTCTATTTGTATGAATTTAAGCAAGATGCTTTTTATCTGCACTACAAATTCTTTATGAAGATGGGAAAAACAATGTCTGCCATGTTTATCATAAAGTTACCATGAAAATTTTGAGACACGGAGACCTATATGTCAAAGCATTTAGAGAACAATTAAATGCCCTATGTACAATATTAAGTGCATCAAAGTACAAAAAACATTATCACATTTCAACACTGAGAGCTATTTAAGATAGTTAGAACTAAAAGAAAAATCTAATTAAATGTCTGCTGCCCAAAACATTGCTCATTTAAACAATTTTACCTTATTGTCTGATTCAGTTTCTGACATGGAACTTTCAGAAGATTTATGTGAACGACTCTTCTTTTTCTTTTTTCTTTTTCCTTGTCTCTTATCCTACATGAAACATAAATAATTTGCTTTGTTTTGTTGTATATATTCTTTGCATTTAATTGACATAAAAACTTTATCAATGAACAAAACTTAATGAAAATATCAGCTTGTAAATATGTTTTATTTAAAAATTAATATCTAAAATATACATCACTTTTTTAAAAATTAAAAAACATTAAGTGATTTGAGTCACATGTAATTCTTAGCTAAAACAGACTTTCTGATTTTTAAATCTATTTCTTCTACTAATATTCTTAAAGGAACAAGACAAATTTAGGAATCTAAAAAATACATTTACCAATATTTAAGTATCTAGTTATTTATTCATGTCAGTGCTCTCAGAGATAATCAATCAAAACTTGGAAGTAAACATTTCCAACAGATACTTCATAATAGGTTTCCCCTTGTTATGAAAGATATCAGAGATGCTATTTCATGTATTTCATATTTCATCATGACAGCAAACATTACCTCATCTTCAGAATCTGAAGAACTGCTGGAAGAATCAGAGCTTGATGAAGAAGAAGATGAATACTTGACCAAGCACAAAACAATTAAAGCTTGTGAGATGCAGGAACTTTTCTTTTACTAAGTCTCTCAAATACTTAATGAGATCAATCTAGTTTCTGAGAAATGGATGCCATATGACTTAAATATTAAATGTCAAATTTCACACCGCCCCCCAAAGTAACAAAAGATGTGGTCAATTTTCCCTCTTTAACTGTAGTGAAGGAGTCACTAGGTTATGAGGAGGTCAGCATCTTCCTTTTATTATCACTAACAGAACAAACCCACCCACAACTACCAAAGGACCTCCAGACTCGGACTTATCTAGAGTTAACATACAGGTGTATCAATTACTCTTACTTTTTGTTTTGTAAGCTCTTGATTATAACATTTAGAAAAATGGAAAACTTTTGCTCACCCTACCAGATTTCTTCTTTTCTTTTTTCTTTCTCTAAAAGCAAACAAATACAAGTATAAATCTAAATAAGGTAGTGTTTTCCAATGGACTTATTAACAGCAGTGCACAGCACTATTATGTAAACCCAACTCTGAGACTGAGAATAGCAGTAGACTAAAAATGGCATTACCTGTCTTTTTTTGGATGAGCTCTCACTTCCACTTAACAATTTCTCCCTGTGTTTTTCTAGTTCTTTCTTCCAGTTCTGCAGAAAAATTATAAACACATCAGAAGTCATCTCTCCCCTCCTAATATATCTAAATGTTGTTGTCTTTTGTTTGTTGTTCAGTAGCTAAGTTGTGTCCAACTCTTTGCGACCCCACGAACTGCAGCACGCCAGGCTTCCCTGTCCTTTATTATCTCCCTGAGTTTGTTCAAACTCACGTCCATTGAGTCAGTGATGCCACCCAACCATCTCATCCTCTGTCGCCCCCTTCTCCTTTTACACCGAAATGTACAGACAACTACTTCCTTCCTTCCATCCTCTATCTTGCTCCCATATCAGCCTCTAATTACAGTCAAAAATGCTGCAGGTTTAAGAATCCTTTTCCCTGTCACCAAAGGAGCCTCTAAGAAGCTCCTTTCAAAGAGGATATTATGAGGTGGAAATTCTACACCGTATACTGAAAGGAGGAATAGGTTGCTATTACTAAAACTGAGAACTTTTTTCTTTTTACGAAAGGTGGTTAAATTCTTTTTCCAGACAATAAAAGTTCAATTAATCTATACTGTGGCTGAAATACTACATGTAGATTTATAATCAAAACAAGCAAACATCATCATGGAAATCTCAGGGTAAGATGGGGGCCTAGGGACTAGGCGAGAGAAGGGAAGAACCTAACATTTAGAAAACTTAAGATGATTTAAATTACTGTAAGATGGTTTTTCTCTATTTCTTTTTTAAAGAAGTCAAATATTTAAATACAAACCATATCCAATGTAACAAAAACACTTCTAAAATACAGAGCCCCCATAAAGAGCTAGGCCCAAACTCTTGGCTTATTAAAAATTATCTCATTTTTTTTTAAGAAAAAAGATTAGTCTCTTTTTCTAAAGGCACAATTTACAAACCTCATTCATTTTTTCTTCAAATTCAGCCAATGCCTTGGAGCCTTTCTTTTTCTTTTCTAGTTGTTCTTTCAGTTCTTCCCTTAAAAAATAGAATGTACAACAAATTTTCAAGCAATTCAAATCAGAGATGGATGCTGACAACAAAAATTTCATAATTTTTAAATATCCTAATAAGCCTCTATTCCAGGTCCAGTGTTGCTACATTTAAAATTTCTCTGCTCATGTCCTTGTATATTCATTACCATAATAAATCCTATCAAATAACATAATCATTCCTCTCCAGAACATGGGTTTATAAAAACTAATATTTTATATAAATTTATATTTATATATATTTAAATTTATATACCTATAAGTTCATATAAACTAATATTTATAAGAACTAATAATAAACACCAAATATTTGAGTACTTCCATACAATAGGTAAGGGCTTCCTAGGAGGCTCAGTGGTAAAGAATCTGCCTGTTAATACAGGAGTTACAGGTTCAGTCCCTGGGATGGGAAGATCCCCTGGAGGAAATGGTAACCCACTCCAGTGTTCCAGCATGGAGACTCCCATGAACAGAGGACCCTGGGGGCTACAGTGCATGCGGTCACGAAGAGTTGGAAATGACTTAGTAAGTGAGCACACATGCACACAGCAGGGACTGTTTTAAATACATCCTCCTTTAATCCTCACAACAATCCCGTGAGAAAAGGTAGCATTATTACCCCCATTACACAGGAGAGAAAGAGGCTGCAGCTTAAGGTCACAAAGCTGGTAGCTGTAGTGTTAGGGTGAGTTAGGGCCTGTGTGACTGAACTATTGTAGTCTACTACTAAATCACCCACTGTATAATGTACCTGCTTACAAGAAAGTGGCCCTGGCTGGTATCCGGGAACTTAGATTTTGGCACCGTCCCCTGATAAGAGTGCTCACATACGATAGTTTATATGAACACCTGCATTCCTTCTGGAAGTCTGAAATTTTGGCAGCTGATAGGCAGAGGCTGATCAACCGCGAATAAAAAAGCTGGACAGACTGACTCACACTAGTCGGCTACATCTCACAGGTGTTATCACAACTCACTGCTGAGGGAATTCAAGGCAGCATCCTGTATGACTCTGCAGAAGCAGTGCTAGAAGCTGGCCCCCAGTCTCCCCTGGACTTCTCCCCACGTGCCTTTCTCCTCTGCTGACTGTGCCTGCTATCCTTCCACTATAATAAATCTTGCCCATGAGTACAACTATCTGTGAATCCTTCTAGGAATTACCCAACCTGAGGGTTGTCTTGGGGATGGCTGACCACATGTGTAATTCACTAGCTTAGGCACTTCTCCTTCTTAAAAAAAAAAGGAAAGTATTCATCCTTCTCCCCAATCTTAAAGATAAAACCCACTTTGTTTTGTGATAATTTATTTTCCTGTATGCTGCAACAATAAACAAAGGCACTGATGAAGGGGCAGACGCAGCTTACTTCCTATTTAACTCAAAGGAAGGGTTTCCTGTTATGTGTAAGCACAAGTTTCAACTACAGCTGTCAAGCTCTTGGGGGCCCTTAGAAGGAATAAAAAGCTAACAGCTCTGAATCTTTCTCTTATGTCACTTCAGGAGTATGGGTATTTAATAATAAGACATACTGAAAAATAATAATGTTAGAGATAGCTTTATTTACGAAAGATCGGAGAAACTCAATGAGGGCAAAACAAAACAAACTTTAACACGCAACTTAGACAATGGGAAATCCTAACACATTGTAAAGCCAGCAGATTAAAACCAGAAACAAGGCCTAACGTTTTCTTTCTCAACACTTCAGGTTACACCTCAAAGAATGGTTAAATTATTCAAACCTACCATTTTAAATAGCTTGGAATACTACAAGGTTAAGGTCTCTTTTAGGAGATAGAGATGTTTTTGGTATGAAAGATTCTCTGGCAGTGCTTTAGCTTTAGCGATACTAGGTGGTGGGTTCCTAAATGCTTGCTTTACATTCATGCATGTGTTTTATACGTTCAAAAGTAAGCACATATTAAATACTACTTCAAACAATGATGTATCTAGCAACTGCTTGGCAATCAGTAGAAGTTGTAAAATGACCTTTAAAACATTTATGAAAACTTTATATATATTTATATAGGTAAACTGTTTCACAAATACCAGGTAGGCCTTGGTCGATTCAAATAATCTTGGATCGTTGGACCTGAAGACTGGATTGGACCCCTTGATCTGGCCATTGCTATTGGGTTCATATAGGCCTTGAGGAAAAAAACCAAAAATTAACTCCATTAAAATAATCATTTTCTTACTTATAAAGCAATCTTTACTATAAACACATACTAGGTCAAACTATGCCAAAGAACTGAGTTCAAGCTCCCACACAGTTGCACTCATTTCACATGCCAGCAAAATAATGCTCAAAATCTGTCAAGCAAGGCGTCAACAGTAGAACCGAGAACTTCCAGATGTACAAGCTGGATTTAGAAAAAGCACAGCAATAGGACATCAAATTGCCAACATCTGCTGGATCACAGAAAAAACTAGAGAATTCCAGAAAAACATCTACCATCTACTTTTGCTTCATTGCTGCTGCGACTAAGTCACTTCAGTCGTGTCCGACTCTGTGTGACCCCATAGACGGAAGCCCACCAGGCTCCCCCGTCCCTGGGATTCTCCAGGCAAGAACACTGGAGTGGGTTGCCATTTCCTTCTCCAGTGTGTGAAAGTGAAAAGTGAAAGTGAAGTCGCTCAGTCGTGTCCGACCCTCAGCGACCCCACGGACTGCAGCCTACCAGGCTCCTCCATCCATGGGATTCTCCAGGCAAGAGTACTGGAGTGGGGTGCCATTGCCTTCTCTGTAGATTCCACAAACTGTGGAACATTCTTAAAGAGATGGGAATACCAGACCATCTTACCTGCCTCCTGCGAAACCTGTATGCAGGTCAAGACGCAACAGTTAGAACTGGACATGGAACAATGACTGGTTCAAAACTGGGAAAGGAGAACGTCAAGGCTGCATACTGTCACCCTGCTTATTTAACTTATATGCAGAGTACATCATGAGAAACGCTGGGCTGGATGAAGCAGAAGTTGGAATCAAGATTGCCGGGAGAAATGTCAGTAACCTCAGTGTTCTTGCCTGGAGAATCCCAGGGACGGGGGAGCCTGGTAGGCGGCCGTCTATGGGGTCACACAGAGTCGGACACAACTGAAGTGACTTAGCAGCAGCAGCAGATATGCAGATGACACCACCCTTATGGCAGAAAGTGAAGAAGAACTAAAGAGCCTCTTGATGAAGGTGAAAGAGAAGAGAGAAAAAGCTGTCTTAAAACTCAACATTCAGAAAACAATGATCATGGCATCTGGTCCCATCACTTCATGGCAAATGGATGGGGGAAATATGGAAACAGTGACAGATTTCATTTTCTTGGGCTCCAAAATCAATGTGGATGGTGACTGCAGTCATGAAATTAAAAAGATGCTTGCTTCTTTGAAAAACAGCTATGACCAGCCTAGATGGTGTATTAGAAAGCAGAGATATCACTTTGCCAACAAAGGTCCATATAGTCAAAGCTATAGTTTTTCCAGTAGTCATGTATGGATGTGAAAGCTGGACTATAAAGAAGGATGAGGACCGAAGAACTGATGCTTTTGAACTGTGATGTTGGAGGAGTCTTGAGGGTCCCTTAGACTGCAAGGAGATCCAACCAGTCCATCCTAAAGGAAATCAGTCCTGAATATTCATTGGAAGGACTGGTGCTGAAACTGAAGTTCCAATATTTTGGCCACCTGATGCGAAGAACTGACTCATTAGAAAAGACCCTGATTCTGAGAAAGACTGAGGGCAAGAGGAGAAGGGGACGACAGAGGATGACAGGCTGGATGACTGACTCAATGGGCATGAGTTTGAGCAAACTACAGAGATAGTAAAGGACAGGGAAGCCTGGTGAGCGTAGTTCGTGGGGTGGCAAAGAGTTGGACACAACTTTGCAACTGAACAACATTAAGCCTCAGAGGTTTGGGCGATAAGTAATACCACTGTTTCACAGAAATGTATCTTTACCAGAAATTTGATGAAAATAATATTGACACCTCTTCTCTTACTCTGAGGTGGCTTTGTAGTACTTTTTCCAAAAGTCCAATAAAGCTCTAAGGGTAGTAACACTATCCTCAATGGTAAATGAAGAAACTCGGTTTCAAAGATGGAAGACCTAACACTAAATTCATTGTTTATTCTACTTTATCTTTTATCTCAGAAAATACTGTGCCATCCTGATAGTAATTTTATACACAGATTGTTAACGATCAAAAATTAAATTATGCAAGGCAACAAAAGAAAAAATAAACAAGAGTTCAGCAAAATTAAAAACATTTGTGCATCAAAGAATACTATCAAAAGACTGAAAAGACAATCCACAGAATGGAAGAAAATATTTGCAAATCATGTATCTGACAAGGGTTAATATGCAGAGTGAATAAATCTTACAACTTAACAACAACAAAAAAAACCCAAAACCCCATTCACAAATGTGCAAAGGACTTAAGACATTTCTTCAAAGAAGATATACAAATGTCCAATATGCACATGAAAAAGATGTTCACTGTTACTTGTCATTGCTGTCGACTCTCTGAAACCCCAAGGACTGCAGCATGCCAAGCTCCTCTGTCTTCCCTTATCTCCTGGAGTTTCTAGTCAGGAGGGAAATGCAAATCAAAACAATGAGACACTACCTAACACCAGTTGAATGGCTACTGTCAAAAAGAGAAAATAAAAAGTGCTGTCAAGGATGTGAAGAACCGTTGAGCACTGCAGGTGAGAATAAAAAATGGTGCAGCTGTTCTGGAAAAGTTTGACAATTCCTCATAGTTAAACACAGAATTGCCATATGATTGAGGATCGAAGAACTGAAAGGAGGGGCTCAAACAGATACCTGCATACCCTTGTTCAACAAAAGGTGGAAACAATCCACACTTCCACCTATGGATGAATGGATAAACAAAATGTACTATATGTTGTTTTGGTCAAAATGTTTGTTTGGGTTTTTCCATACCATCTTATGGGAAAATCCAGATGAGCATTTTGGCCAATTCACTACACATAATGGAATATTATTCAGCCTCAGAAAAGCGTGAAATTCTGATATATGCTACAGCACACATGAACCTTGGAAGCACACTAAGTGAAATAAAGCAGACACCAAAGGACAAATATTGCATAATTCAACTTATTTGGGGTACTTTGGCCACCTCATGTGAAGAGCTGACTCACTGGAAAAGACTCTGATGCTGGGAGGGATTGGGGGCAGGAGGAGAAGGGGACGACAGAGGATGAGATGGCTGGATGGCATCACAGACTCGATGGACATGAGTTTGAGTGAACTCTGGGAGTTGGTGATGGACAGGGAGGCCTGGCGTGCTGTGATTCATGGGGTCGCAAAGAGTCAGACATGACTGAGTGACTGAACTGAAATGAACTGAGAATAAGTGAACTCAGAGACAAAAAAGGGAGTTTACCAAGGGCTGAGAGTGGTGTAATAGGTACAAAGTTTCTTGTTTCAGACAATGAAAAACTTCTGGAAATAGATAGTGGTGATAGCTGAATAACACCGTCAATGTACCTAACGCACTGTACACTTAAAAATGGTTAAAATGGTGAACTTTATGTTATATATATCTCTGTACAATAAAAACCCACAAAATTATAATGATATTATGCTCTGTAAACTATACTTACTAGAGCAGAAATACACATTTTTATACACTTTGCCCAAAAACATACTGAGACAAAATAAAGCAGAATATTTGTCAATGACAGTGTCTAGCAGACACTGTTTTATTAGAATTCACTTTAGAACAGATACAAAATCTAGTCTTTAATTCAGTCTCAACTTCTTGATCCTATGATTAAGTTTTCCAATTTAATTCAAGTCAACATTCATTAAAAACTCTTCCACTTTTTATTTTATCACAAATTATGCTTTTAATTATTTAGCTTCTTACAGTACTCATAACGGAAACTGACAAATGTTGTTGTTTAGTTGCTAAGTCACGTCTGACTCTTTTACAACCCCATGGACTGTAGCCCACCAGGCTCTTCTGTCCATGGGATTTCCCAGGCAAGAATGCCGGAGTGGGTTGCCATTTCCTTCTCCATTTTCTACTCTTTAAATAAAAAGAACTTTGGTTGAAAATTACTATCACAAAGATTGATTTTAAGGCCTGAAACTTAGTACTTAACATTACAAAAAAAGTGAAAAGGTACTTTCATCTATTGCATTTTACTTAAAATCTTTAAAAATAACAAAAATTTCCACCTTCATAACGTGTAAGTTATACACGTCTAGATTTCTCTGGCAGAGTAAACAATACACAATCACTATAAACAACACATACTGAGTATTATTTCCATTCAATTGGATACTGCCTAACTACTTGAGATGAAAACAGTTAAACCTTTAATATAATTTTCTTATAGCTAGAGTTCCTAATGGAGAAGGAAATGGCAACCCACTCCAGCGTTCTTGCCTGGAGAATCCCAGGGACGGGGGAGCCTGGTGGGCTGCCATCTATGGGGTCGCACAGAGTCGGACACGACTGAAGCGACTTAGCAGCAGAGTTCCTAAGGTCAGAGACATTTACAGGATGGGGGCTACATGTGGCTGTCAATGCAATGTTGAAGACCGAGGCATAAAAGTCATATTTTCAATATCAAATATTATGCCCTCAAATATTTCATTCAACTGTCTCTACTGAGATTTTTAATCAGTTTATGTGGAAATGACAACCAACAAAGGCCACAACAGAGCAGTTGCTGGCCCAACCAATGACACTGACCATCTTAACAATCAAAAGTGTAATGTACAAAATAAGATAATCACTTTTAAACCAGGAGTATAGTATCTATCGGAGAAGGCAATGGCACCCCACTCCAGTACTCTTGCCTGGAAAATCCCAAGGATGGAGGAGCCTGGTAGGCTGCAGTCCATGGGGTCGCGAAGAGTTGGACATGACTGAGCGCCTTCACTTTCACGCATTGGAGAAGGAAATGGCAACCCAATCCAGTGTTCTTGCCTGGAGAATCCCAGGGACAGGGGAGCCTGGTGGGCTTCCGTCTATGGGGTCGCACAGAGTCGGACATGACTTGAAGCGACTTAGCAGCAGCAGCATAGTATCTATCACCTTCTTACTTCTTACGTATCATGTCATAATTTTAGCAGTGCTTAATGATAAACCATTTTAAGTCTGAAACTGTAAAAACTTCATTTTCAAAGTTATAAATATATACATGAATGTTAAAACTATATCACCAAAAGAGGAAAAACTGAAAATATCCAAATAGCCATCAACCTGAGATACAGCAAATACACTATATTCCCCAAACGAAATACTAGGTTGGTGCAAATGTAACTGCAGTTTTTGCATTGCTGAAATTTGCTGTTTGACATTGGAATATATTCATAATAAATGTAGTCATGTTATACATCATTTTAATGCACATTTCTCACTTCATGGTTTTTTGCTAATGACTTATTACTTGTTTATTTTATATTTACTTTGGACTATGGAAATGATGTTAGACAAAAAGCAAATTTGAGCGGATTTTCCTGTTAGAGTTCAAAATAGGCCGTAAAGCAGTGGAGACAATTCCCAATATTGACAATGCATTTGGCCCAAGAACTGGTATTGAAATGTACAGAGCAATGGTGGTTCAAGAAGTTTTGCAAAGGAAACAAGAAGAGCCTTGAAATCGAGGAGCACAGTGCCCAGTCATCGGAAGTCTACAATGACCATTTGAGAGCTGTCATCGAGGTTGATCCTCTTACAATTACATGAGAAGTTGCCTAAGAACGCAACAACAACCATTCTATAGTTGTTTGGCATCTGAAGTGAACTGGAAAGATGAAAAAGCTCGGTAAGTCAGTACCTCATGAGCTGCCCACAAATCAAAATCACTGTCATTCTGAAGTGCCGCCTTCCCTTGTCCTATGCAACAACGGGCCATCTCTCAGTCAGACTGTGCTGTGCCACGAGAACTGGTCTTAGCTACGGACTCTCCAGTTGTGGTGTGCAGGCTCAGCTGCCCCATGGCAGGTGGGGTCCTAGTTCCCTGACCAGGTATCAAACCCACATCCCCTGTGCTAGAAGGCAGATTCCCAAGCACCAGATCACCAGGGAAGTCCCAAGAAAACATTGCTATATCACCACTGCTCTTGTGCTTGCTTCTGGACATTCAGGACTTGACATAAACACACCATACTACTGGATTCTACTGTACAGTACACAAAAGCACAACTACTTGAAGAGGATGCACGTACATGACAATACATGCCACACAGGCAAACTAACATGTGACTATACATGCGAAAGCATGTTTGCATCTTTGAAAGTTTGCAGCGTGAAGGTTCATATGCAGAGGACTTAGTATAGTGGCAAGTTTTCATTGTAGTTTTAAATAATCTGAACACGACATTTACTATGTTTTACAGCCTTTAAACTTTCTAGCATGTATCTTAAAAACTCATTAATATTTTAATGCGTTTTAATGTCTACTGTGAAACTGCATCTTCAAAGTACATATCATCCTATCTTACTGCTTACTTTTCAGAGGAATATAAAATAGTACATTCGTATGCTAGGAGTCCATGTTAATCATGGACAAGTTATGGCACAATCACGTGAGCTATTACTGAGTATGTAATAAGGCTTAACTTTCAAGCTTTTGATAAACACTATGCCCAGTCTGCTTAAGTACACTCTAAACAGCTCCATTATTTATTTTAATTACAATGGTAATACTCATGAAGTGCATCTTAAAAACTCCTTGCAAAACACTTGATCATGAGTCTGTGCTCGTAATCATTAAGCAACAGTGCTTCTCTCTATGATGCACAACAAAAAGATTTTAAAAACCAAAAAGCAACCATTTCACAAAGGTAAAGCTCTTTCACTTACTATGCATAAGTGTGAAAATAATGCTTCTAACATTAGTGCATTATACATAGTATATATAATGGCTGAGCATAAAACAAAATAAAGAAATTATGCAATTTCTTAAAATGTCTATGACTTAATCATTATGACCTTTTAAATCAAACACCCATACTTATATGTAAAACTGTCTGTGGCTCCAAACTGCTCCATGAGCTTGGGTGACAGAAAATGGGTTGGTTTTTTGGAAGTCAGGATGGCAAAATGGGCTCAAGGGAATATGTAAGTGGGCAGCTAGGAAAAGAGCAACTGCAGTGAAGTTGTTGAGGACAAAACGTGCAGAACTTCATTTGTTACTCCTATTTTTATCTAGAGGATACACCTGTTTTAGTAAAAACAGAAAAGAACAAGAAAGAAACTTCTGGAAAATAATGGGCACAAAGGGTGACCAGTGGCTCAGACAGTATAAAGAATCTTCTGCAATGTGGGAGACCCAGGTTCGGTATTTGGGTCAGGAAGATCCTCTGGAGAAGGGAATGGCTACCCACTCCAGTGTTGCTGCCTGGAGAATTCCACGGACATAGGAGCCTGGCGGGCTACATGGGGTTGCAAAGAGTCAGACACGACTGAGCAACTAACACTTTCACGCTTTACAAATCTTAAGGATTAAAATATTTAGTGGGGAAAAAAAAGTTGCTTAAGAACGTACAATATCAAAATAAATAAAAAGGAGTGTACAATATCAAGAGGGAACTCTAATCTTCCAACCCGGGGATCAAACCTAAATTAAGGACTTCAGACGAAAATGACGCACCAATGTATGCTCATTACCCTTAATAAACATACTGCTCAGGTGTGGGAGTTGAAGATAGGGGAGGCACAGTGCGTCTATGGGCAGGGAGCATATGGGAACTCTCTGTACTTTCTGCCCAATTTTGCCTTAAGACCAAATGAGCTCCAAAAAGTAAAGTCTATTTTTTAAAAAACTTCAACCTGAAATTTATGGCTTTTTAGAAAACAATTCTGTCATCTCTAAAACCATGATTTTTATCATCAATGTAAAAAGAAAAAAAATGCCATTATTTTCAAATGCAAATATTCATTTTATCTGTAAAGCCATCTCATCCTCTGTCCATCCCCTTCGCCTCCTGCCCCCAATCCCTCCCAGCATCAGGGTCTTTTCCAATGAGTCAGCTCTTCGCATCAGGTGGCCAAAGTATTGCAGTTTCAGCTTCAGCATCAGTCCTTCCAACGAACACCCAGGACTGATCTCCCTTAGAATGGACTGGCTGGATCTCCTTGCAGTCCAAGGGACTCTCAGGAGTCTTCTCCAACACCACAGTTCAAAAGCATCAATTCTTCGGCGCTCAGCTTTCTTCACAGTCCAACTCTCACATCCATACATGACCATTGGAAAAATCATAGCCCTGACGGATTTTGTTGGCAAAGTAATGTTTCTGCATTTTGGTTCCCAGAAATCTTTTATTATGAAGACTATATAAAACTATGAGTTTTGAACATATTAAGTATTTCAGAGAAGATGTGATTCATGGGGTCGCAGAGAGTTGGACACGACTAAGCGACTGAACTGAAAGCTCTTTGAGCACCTCTCCCTCCCCCAAACAGCAAAGGAAATTAATCGCTTAATTTTTAAAAAGCTAGTTCATTAAATTTAGTACATTAACTTCAACAGCATTTTTTTTTTTAAATTTTGCTGCACATTGGTTTAAAACCCCATCATGGCCAAGCCTAGCAACTGTAACCTAAGGTTATCGCAAATTCCTTATGTTCATGGCCCATGCAATCTGATTCACAACTTGGGCTTTCCAAACCACGCTAGTGGACACCTAGAATGCCTTCCTCCCACTCCGCCTGTGAAAACGGAAAACCTCAGAACCTCGAGTTTTCATCAGCCCTTTCTTACTTTCTGTTATTAGTTACTTCTGTATCTCTTTCATCTCACTTACAGAGTAACAACTTGCAGACCAAACACTGGCCCGCCCATCTTGCCTTGTGGGGTCTCAACTATTCTGCAAAGCTATGGGCTGCACTGATGCCACTCTACAGATGAAAACAGCGACGTATGCTAGGTCATCCAACTCCGGAGAGCCCAAAACTGACATTCCAGCCTGGGTCTGAGTCCAGAGTCAACCAGCAAGCCATTTATTCCTTCTCGGGGCCTACTAAGTGCCAGGTGGGGTTCCCAGATGGCTAAAACGGCAAAGAATCTGCCTGCAATGCAGGAGACCCGGGTTCGATCCCAGTGTTGGGAAGATACCCTGGAGGAGGGAATGGCGACCCACTCCAGTATTCTTGCCTGGAAAATCCCATGGACAGAGGAGCCTGGCGGACTGTGGTCCATGGGGGTCACAAAAGAGTCGGACACGACAGAGCGACACACACACGCGCGTAGTGCTGGGCTCTCGGGCCAGATCAAAGCATTTGGCTTTGATCCTGGTTCTTAAACCAGGGAGCCCGCCTGCCTCTAGAACTGGGCGCCCTGCAGGCCCCGGGTGTAGGGACAGCGTCCCAGACCTCCGCGCCTCGGTCCCACCCGAGTGCGCGACAGCGGCGCAGAGACGGGGCGGGCGATTCCGGTCGGGGTGGCGGGGGCGGGCTCCGGCGCCGTCCCAGGCCGCAGACTTCGGACTTGTTTACGGGAGGGGTCAGAGGACCCTCGGCGGCTCGGCACGGTGGGCACTGCTGGCCCGAATGCGGGGGCGGGGGCTGCCACAGAGCACTGCCAGAGGGGCGGCAGGGCTGGCCGGATGTCAGGCAAAGCGGGGCGAGAGAGACAAGGGACGGGCCTGGGGCCCACAGGCGCCAGCCGCGCGCGGCGCAAGCGCGTCCAGGGCCGGCCGCGCCGTGGGGGGCGCCGCGGCTCCAGCCTCAAGGTCCGGGCGCCGCCGCTGGCCCTCGGGCCCAGCCGGGAAGGGCGGGCGGTCCCGCTGCCCCGCCGCCGCGTCGCCCCGCTGTGTTCCCCGCCCGGAACTCACCACTCTATTGTCCCGCTTCCCCATGGTGCCGGCCTGAGCGCTCCGCCAGCCCTCAGCGCGGAGAGCAGGCCAGCGCGGCGACCGAAGCGGGCCCGAGGCAGGTCCTTCGGCCAACTCCCCGCCCCATCGAGAGAGCGGCGCCTCGCGGACCCGGCGGCCGCGGCAGCCCACAGCGCCACCTCCCGCCGCGGAGGACACGCAGGCGCCCGCGCTCACTGCTGTTCCCAGGCGCCGCCTGGGGATTCCCGGCCTTGGCCGCTCACCCAAGAGCATTCCTCACCAGCAGCATTGCGGGAGGAAGTGACACCCCACTCCAGTGTTCTTGCCTGGAGAATCCCAGGGACGGGGGAGCCTGGTGGGCTGCCGTCAATGGGGTCGCGCAGAGTCGGACACGACTGAAGAGACTTAGCAGCAGCTGCAGCAGCAGTACAGCAGCATGGCCCAGGCAGCTGCTTTCTGTTTGGCTTTGGATTGTTTTGCTTTCTGCCATCCCTGATGTACTGAAATTCTGATGTACTGATTATTCCAAGGCCTGTTGTGTTCCACTATTATTCCACTATGCCTGTGTGCTTGGCATAGTGAGGATGCTGGGGATAGATAAAGTGAGAACTAGGACGGAGGAAGTCCCTCAGAATCCATCAAGTGGTGGCGGAGAAGTCAGTGCTCTCATAGATATTGCTAAAGACATTGCCTTTTAAATTCAGTCCCGTTCATCTGTCGCTCATGTGTCCATTTCACACGTTTTTTAACACCTGTGCTTGTGCTTACTCGCGCAGTCGTGTCCGACTCTTTGCGACCCCATAGACTGCAGCCCGCCAGGCTCCTCTGTCCATGGGATTCTCCAGGCAGGAACACTGGAGTGGGCTGCCATGCCCTCCTCCAGGGGATCTTCCCGACCCAAGAATCGAACCCAGGTCTCCTGCACTGCAGGAGGATTTTTTACCGTTTGAGCCACCAGGGAAGCCCTTTGAACACCTGCTTGGTATAATTCTCGGAGTGACTGGAAGCTGGATAGAGCAAGACACAAAGATAAGATTAAGACACACGTGCTACCTTCAAAGGGCCTGTTTATAAGCTAGTTAGAAAGATAAACACAGGGTCAACTTTACTACATGACATGCCATAATAATGTCAGTAAAATACTAAAACTTCAAGGGAGGTATTCCGGGGCTTCAGAGAAGGTGCCATTATATCACTTAGAATTAATAGATCTGGATAAACCTGGATCCATCTCAGCACATTATTAGAAATTGAAAATCAATTTGGATCCTTTGTAGACTCTTGGAAAACGTCAAAATGGGCTTATAGGCAAATATAGGAAAAATCCTTAAAACCATCTTTCCAGTTTGGCTCACCCACCTTGCCTTTCTCATGCTGTGTCACCCAAAACATGAGGCCAACTCCCATTCTCTCACAGCTTTCCCAGGCTCTCAAATGCAGCCACTGGGGGTTCTATTCCATACTGAAAGTTCATTCTCCTTAGTGACACCACTTTACTTCTTACTGTGAATTGCGTCTCCAAGATTCCATTTCTCCTCCTCCTCCCTCATCCCTGATTTAAGCTGGGGATCCTCTTAGCAAGGACAGGCTTCTCTGTCTATCTGAACAAGACAAGGTTTGTTTGCATGGCTTATCGATAGTGTTTTTTATATCCCAGGAACTTTACAGATCCTGTCAAAAGGATCTCTTTCTTATCTTTTCTTCAGCAAGTTTTATAGTTTCAGCTCCATGTTAGGTCCATGATCCATTTTGAATTGTTTTTCATGGTGTAAAGTAAGGGTCAAGCTTCATTTTCTTTTACCCATGTGGATAACCGGTTTCTCCGGAACCATTTGATGGAAAGATTATCCTTTCTTCATTGAATTAACATATTAAATTGCTAGGGCTGTTACAAATATGACTTCCTGGGGCCCGTCACTGTCCACAAGGAGTTCTTCCCTAAAGAACTGGGAGTTGTACACTGGGCTCACAGTCCAGAGAAAAAAATCAGTGGCAGAGGCCTATTGCACTTTTAATGGAGTGAGGTTCTAAGTGAGCTAAGCAGACACAGAGATAACTAGCTAGCTGAAAGTCTTTTGTAAACCACTTTGAAAAAAATGGTCCAGCTAAACCTGGTTGTGGATGCCTATGGTTTGTGGGAACAGGTAATTATGACTGATCTCTTAGTAAATAGCAAACTTTCCATTTCTTAATAAAGATAAAATTCCTGACTCTCTGTATCATCCCTCCTGAATATTCTTTGTAGATCGTCAAAATGTAGATGCAATTTAGGGCCTGTTAAAAAGTTAAGAGACGTCTTAATGAGAGCTCCCAAGGAATTCTGGAGGACTAATGTTAAAATACCTTACATTGGACACAAAGACGGGAATATAAATATCAGACAGTGACTACAGTCCCACTTTTGGTTTGCCCCTAGCATCTCAGGAGCTGCTACATCTATCACTCTGATCTGGTATGCAAGTCAAACAAAAATCAGCAGAAACTGTCTCCCTCTTTAACATCCTTCAGTAGTTCCAAACTCTTTTATATGGCACAGTAAGCTCTTCTGGACCTCACTCCCATCCCCCTTACAGTTTTAAATCATTAAGTCATGGCCTATTGGTGGAATTATATGAAGTGAATTGAGTGGCTTTCCACCAGTATTTTCAAAGTGTTGAGGATAATAAGAAAGCCTGTGTGGGACACGCAGTATCATTTTGTGAAATATAAGTTTCCAATACATGTCTATGTGTGTCCATGTGTGTGTGTGTGCACCAGCCATACTCTTATCTTTCTTTTTTTTTGTATCTTGAAAAGCTTTGAGAGGAATTTATTTATTTTTTTAATTTATTTTTTTTTACAATATTATATTGGTTGGTTTTGCCATACATTGACATGAATTCGCCCCAGGTGTACATGAGTTCCCCCTCCTGAACCCCCCTCTCACCTCCCTCCTCCCTTTATCCTCCCTCTGGGTCATCCCCGCACAGCAGCCCCGAGTATCCTGTAACATGCATTGACCCTGAACTGCTGATTCGTTTCACATATGACAACATATATGTTTCAATGTCATTCTCTCAAATCACCCCACCCTCACCCTCTCCCACAAAGTCCCAAAGACTGTTCGATACAACTGTGTCTCTTTTGCTGTACTCTTATCTTTCTATACTATGATCCAAAAGCTTAAAAGCCACCACTCCAGGTGTGGCCTCCCCAATCTCCTGCCTTTTCCTGTCTGCTATTTCATAACTTCAGGCCACTGCAGACACAAAATATTTCTCCTCACGTGACTGACCAGCATTAACTTTTATTGTTAGTCCACTCAAGCACCATTTCTGCTTCCCAGGTGACTTGGTGGTAAAGAATCTGCCTGCCAATGCAGGAAATGTAGGTTTGATTCCTGGTCCGGGAAGATTCTCTGGAGGAGGAAATGGCAACCCACTTCAGTATTCTTGCTTGGAAAATTCCATGGACAGAGGAACCTGGTGGGCTACAGTCCATGGGGTCGTAGAGTTGGACACGTCTCAGCACACATGCACGCAGGTGCAAGCAACATTTCCAGTGTGAAATCATTGTTCCTCCCCAGGTTATCAGCAATTGGTTACACAAACCTTTTTCATAGTTTGAGTCTAGAAGTTTCAGAAAGGACTACTCATGCTTTACTTATTTTTGGGTCTTCAGTGATTACCACAGTCGACTAATAAGAGCTTACTAAGTATGTGTTTGAGCATCCTTTGGCATTGCCTTTCTTTGGGATTAGAATGAAGACTGACCTTTTCCAGTCCTGTGGCCACTGCTGAGTTTTCCAAATTTGCTGGCATATTGAGTGCAGCACTTTCACAGCATCATCTTTCAGGATTTGAAATAGCTCAACTGGAATTCCATCACCTCCACTAGCTTTGCTCGTAGTGATGCTTTCTTAAGGCCCACTTGACTTCACATTCCAAGATGTCTGGCTCTAGGTCAGTGATCACATTATTGTGACTATCTTGGTCGTGAAGATCTTTTTGATACAGTTCTTCTGTGTATTCTTGCCACCTCTTCTTAATATCTTCTGCTTCTGTAAGGTCCATACCATTTCTGTCCTTATCAAGCCCATCTTTGCACGAAATGTTCCCTTGGTATCTCTAATTTTCTTGAAGAGATCTCTTGTTTTTCCTATTCTGTTGTTTTCCTCCATTTCTTTGCATTGATTGCTGAGGAAGGCTTTCTTATCTCTCCTTGCTATTCTTTGGAACTCTGCATTCAGATGCTTATATCTTTCCTTTTCTCCTTTGCTTTTTGCTTCTCTTCTTTTCACAGCTATTTGTAAGCCTCCTCAGACATCCATTTTGCTTTTTTGCATTTCTTTTCCATGGGGATGGTCTTGGTCCCTGTCTCCTGTACAATGTCACGAACCTCCGTCCAGAGTTCATCAGGCACTCTATCTATCAGATCTAGTCCCTTAAATCTATTTCTCACTTCCACTATGTAATCATAAAAGATTTGATTTAGGTCATATATGAATGGTCTAGTGGTTTTCCCTACTTTCTTCAATTTCAGTCTGAATTTGGCAATAAGGAGTTCATGATCTGAGCCACAGTCAGCTCCTGGTCTTGTTTTTGCTAACTGTATAGAGCTTCTCCATCTTTGGCTGCAAAGAATATAATCAGTCTGATTTCGGTGTTGACCATCGGGTGATGTCCATGTGTAGAGTCTTCTCTTGTGTTGTTGGAAGAGGGTGTTTGCTATGACCAGTGCGTTCTCTTGACAAAACTCTATTAGCCTTTGCCCTGCTTCATTCCGTGCTCCAAGGCCAAATTTGCCTGTTACTCCAGGTGTTTCTTGACTTCCTACTATTGCGTTCCAGTCCCCTATAATGAAAAGGACATCTTTTTTGGGTGTTAGTTCTAAAAGGTCTTGTAGGTCTTCATAGAACCATTCAACTTTGGCTTCTTCAGCGTTACTGGTTGGGGCATAGGCTTGGATTACTGTGATAGGTTTGCCTTGGAAACGAACAGAGATCATTCTGTCATTTTTGAGCTTGCATCCAAGTACTGCATTTCGGACTCTTTCTTGACCATGATGGCTACTCCATTTCTTCTAAGGGATTCCTGCCCACAGTAGTAGATATAATGGTCATCTGAGTTAAATTCACCCATTCCAATCCATTTTAGTTCACTGATTCCTAGACTGTCTACATTCACTCTTGCCATCTCCTGTTTGACCACATACAATTTGCCTTGATTCATGGACCTAACATTCCAGGTTCCTACGCAATATTGCTCTTTACAGCATCGGACCTCGCTTCTATCACCAGTCACATCCACAACTGGGTATTGGTTTTGCTTTGGCCCCATCCCTTCATTCTTTCTGGAGTTATTTCTCCACTGATCTCCAGTAGCATACTGGGCACCTACCGACCTGGGGAATTCCTCATTCAGTATCCTATCATTTTGCCTTTTCATACTGTTCATGGGGTTCTCAAGGCAAGTATACTGAAGTGGTTTGCCATTCCCTTCTCCAGCCAGGCTTCAGCAATACATGAACCGTGAACTTCCAGATGTTCAAGCTGGTTTTACAAAAGGCAGAGGAACCAGATATCAAATTGCCAACATCCGCTGGATCATGGAAAAAGCAAGAGAGTTCCAGAAAAACATCTATTTCTGCTTTATTGACTATGCCAAGGCCTTTGACTGTGTGGATCACAATAAACTATAGAAAATTCTGAAAGAGATGGGAATACCAGACACCTGACTTGCCTCTTGAGAAACCTGTATGCAGGTCAGGAAGCAACAGTTAGAACTGGACATGGAACAACAGATTGGTTCCAAAATAGGAAAAGGAGTACGTCAAGGTTGTATATTGTCACCCTGCTTATTTAACTTATATGCAGAGTACATCATGAGAAACGCTGGGCTGGAAGATGCACAAGCTGGAATCAAGATTGCTGGGAGAAATATCATTAACCTCAGATATGCAGATGACACCACCCTTATGGCAGAAAGTGAAGAGGAACTAAAAAGCCTCTTGATGAAAGTGAAAGAGGAAAGTGAAAAAGTTGGCTTGAAGCTCAACATTCAGAAAACTAAGATCATGGCATCTGGTCCCATCACTTCATGGGAAATAGATGGGGAAACAGTGGAAACAGTGTCAGACTTTATTTTGGGGGGCTTCAAAATCACTGCAGATGGTGACACTTACTCCTTGGAAGAAAAGTTATCACCAACCTACACAGCACATTAAAAAGCAGAGACATTACTTTGCCAATAAAGGTCCGTCTAGTCAAGGCTATGGTTTTTCCAGTAGTCATTTTTGGATGTAAGAGTTGGACTGTGAAGAAAGCTGAGCGCCAAAGAATTGATGCTTTTGAACTGTGGTTTTGGAGAAGACTCTTGAGAGTCCCTTGGACTGCAAGGAGATCCAACCAGTCCATTCTAAAGGAGATCAGTCCTGAGTGTTCATTGGAAGGACTGATGCTGAAGCTGAAACTCCAATACTTTGGCCACCTCATGGGAAGAGTTGACTCACTGGAAAAGATCCTGATGCTTGGAGGGTTTGGGGGTAGGAGGAGAAGGGGACGACAGAGAATGAGATGGCTGGATGGCATCACCGACTCGACGGACATGAGTTTGAATGAACTCTGAGAGTTGGTGATAGACAGGGGGGCCTGGCATGATGTGATTCATGGGATGGCAAAGAGTCGGACACGACTGAACGACTGAACTGAAGTGTGTGTTATGGAAATTTTAAGTTCAATGAGTAGCTACTTTGAAACATCTGAAGCCTGTAAAGGAGCCTCTTAAAAATTTGAAACATATTCTGCTGAAACTTCCAATTATGTTACTTTACTCACAAGGATTAGATTTACATTTAAGCAAAAAGAAAAAGAGCTAGAATAGTAATTCATCTCCAAGAAAGCAGGTCAAAATTGCTGTTTTTATTATTTTTATTTGCTACCAAGAATTTTATTGTAAGAAATACAAAAGATATGACAAATATACAAACCATTGTCTCTTTTTGCCTCAATTCAGCTTGTGCATAAGTGAAAACAATGAACTGGACAATGACATTTCAACACCAATTCTTAAAAAAACAATGAATTCCATTACCTGACAATAAATACCTAAATTTGCATTCTAGCACCCAGTAAGACATCCAGTTTCCAAAGGATTCTTGATCTGTAACCCTCTGAATTTTCTGACACGTTCCATCGCTTCAGTCACCACCGGTAGTTAGCTCCTCTCCAAACGAGTCTTAAGAGTAAGCGCGAGGAGACCTACCTTTCCCTCAGTAACCCGGGTCATCATGCACCACTTACTTGAGCTAATTTGGAACAGCCTGCTAGCAATGGGGGTATTTAATGTAAGTTTTGGTGGTCCTTGGATTACATATCTCACATGACACAAATACCTACTTTTCTATTTTCCTCTTCCGGCGGGAAGAGTCTAGGTAAACTGACCTATATTTTCATCTAGCTAAAAGGAAGGAAGCAAAATCACTCAGCTCAGGGCACTAGGAGGAGGGTAATTTTACAGATTGGCTTTTTTTTTTTTCCTTTTTTTTTTTTTTGCCTCAGGAGGGCTTTCTACGAGGTTGGCTGCTAGAGTGAGACGGTTCTTTCCATTCTCCCGTCTTTACACCCGAGGTCATTTCTCTGAGGGTTGAGTGACCTGGGTATGTAGGAAGGCCCCTGCTTTTGGAGAGGTGTGCTACACCCACACTTGGGGAGAGCACAGGGCTTGTGGAGCCTGTGAGGAAGGCCACCCCGGTGAGTCTGACAGACCAGCGTGGGAACTCTCCATCTTGTGGATAGAGAAAAGAGTGGAAGCCGTATCTACCACCAAGCCATCTGCCAACATTTGTGTAAAACTGTGTCCCCGGCAGTGAGCTTCTGCACTTCTTCTCCGACCTGCTGAACCCAAAGCACCGAAACAGAGCATTCTGTAGCAATGTGAGCAAACAGAATGAGAGTCGTTTTGCACCTTTAAGGAACATGCACCCTTGTAAGTCTGTACCCTGATATTAAAATAGAAGAATGAGTTTCAAGTATGAAGAAATGCAGTGACAGGATAGCCTGTAGATGGACAGAGAACAGCAGCCTGGAATGTGCTTTATATTCTTGGGTTAGTTTTTCTATTTGCACCACAGCTGAAACGGAATGCTCTGTAGAATGACTGGGTTTAAAAATCAAGATCCATACGGACAGGCTAGAAGGCATTTGTGATTGGCGTCTTGACTGTTCTCTGTGTTCAGCACCGGGAACCTTCTCTTGAGAACTATGGCCATAGGGATGGTGGCCAAGCCTGGACAGGCATACCTGGGATGCTTAAAGCATCTCTTGTCATGTCCCTGACCCCAAAGTACAGCAGGGGAGGATGAAGAGCAGCAGATGGATAGGCCGGGAAGGGGGCAGGGAGCACTTCAGAGGGAGGGAGGAAAGGATGCAGAGGCTGGTGGAGCATCTGTTGTCCTGGGCTGGTGCACACAGCCTCAACTAGTATCTGACATGCACATGTGCAGTCCCTACATCTCCAGAACCGTGATTTCAAACGCAGAAACCAACAAGTCAGAAGCCCTAATTAAGATTGTCTTCTATTTTAAAGACATCTTCTATTATAAAAATAAGTGGAAAAAAAAAAAAGCAAACAATAACTCCCTGGCTGCAACAGCCTTGCTGAAATCTAAAAGAAAGTTTTAACTAGGCCCTATAGGAGTGCAGAAACACCAATACATTTTAAGGTGAAACCATGCTTTTTTACACATCTCAGAAATGATAAGCCTATAAAACCCTCTAGTCCTACTCTGCACTCCACGGGAACCAACATTGTGCTTTTCTTAACACATACTGCTCTTCTATACAAAACACTTGCCTTGTAACCTTCAGGTCAAAACTTAAAATAGCAGACATGCAACAAGCTTTTGAGGTGTTAGGGACTGTTGGTGGTTAAAATCCCACTGCTGACAACGTACCCGCAGCCCTTCTTTGTTTTAATGACCAGACTGCAGTGCTTCTCTACAAAACCACCTTGCTTGAAGCACAGAACCTTGGACTTCGCCTCATGGCACAGGCTGGCAGTTCTGCTTCAACAGAAAACTCACACGTTGGTCTTCTTTCAACAGAGCTACCTGTTCCCCCTACTGTACCCAATACCTACGAGGGCACAGATCGAGTGGTGGGGGGCTTCTTCTCTCGGCCAGCTAAGTGGAAGCGCTAACCAGGCATGTGTCTCTACCTGCCATCTATTATGATGACCACCTGGCAGAGTTCCTAACTGAAGGCCTTATTTGATGCTTTGCTATCTGCAGTTTTAATTTTTGCTGTATTTCACACCATAATATATGCATACTTGACAAGAGAACAACTACAAAGTCCTTTGCTTTAATTCCTTTACATACTTATAAAACACCTAGACACAAAAAATACTATCTCTATAGACTTAAATTCTACTAATCATGTTAAAATGCATGCAGCTTACTTGGGGGCTTAGTCTTAATTTTAATTTTCTTAGTTCCATCAAGACCATGATAATGAGCATTAAATGCAAATCCTAATGCGGTCTGCCTTCTGTTGCACTTTCACAGGACTAGTGTGATTGAGAAATAAATAATATACATGAACAATAATAGAAATAATTTATGCAAATGTAGAACAACTTGGAATAAAAATTTCCCACCGTGTTAAGTGCTGATCCTAGAAGTAGCTGATGCTATTCATTCCATGTGCTAACTAACAGACTTATCACTGGTCATAGAAAAATAAAATGAATACAAAGTAAGTTAAGGAATTAGAATATTCCCGTATACATTTCTTGCAAACACAGGACCAAAATGGCAAGAATATAATACACGTGGTGGGGACAGGGGGTTCAAGATGTGTATTACTGCTGGGATCTATTTTCCTTATCCAGAGACTTCAAGGTCAAATTCAGAGTTGCTGGTGATCACACAAATATTGCTAGTTAATACATATTATTGCATTTAATAAAACTTAAGATTAGAAACTTTCAAGTAAGAGTATGAAGGGTCTCTTCAGGACTGTAACCTAAGCACTTCATTGGGTTTGGCTAGAAACCACAGAGTTAGAAATGATATAACTTGTGGCTTTAAGCTTGCTGATTAGTGCTACAATCATAGTTCTTTACAGCATTATGCAGTTATGTGTCCCCTTTAAGAAAAACTACATTTGACAACCCAAACTCCTTAAATAGGGAAGGGGTTGTTTGACAAAACAATTCACATCAAAGGTTCCTCTAAACAGGAGAATCTCCCTCCTACATAGCATAATTTGCTCACATACCTTTATTTACCTGACAAAGAAAAAGGAGAAAGAAAAAGTTTGAAACTAAAGAGTTAGGAGCTTTTGCCAACTGAAGATGAAGCAGAAAATAAATTTTCCAAACAAAACTTTTCCAGGCATATCTTTTGCCATCATATATGTAGAATGATAGAAAATAAAAAAATAAAAAAATCTTTCCTGTAATTATACATCTTATCTTAGGAAAAAAAAAAAAAAAGCAGAGCTTAGAGCTTGAGAGATGCCTGGTAGATAGCTTGATAGAGTAGCATCTCTTTATACCCGAACTTTCGGAGAATTGTGTTGTACTTATTTATGCACAGAAGACATCGTTTGCCTCTAGGGACATTTTACTTCCTAAGACTGCAGAACAGATGCCTCTGAGACAGCAGCAGGGCACACGGACCTCGGACAGTATCCCGCCGGGTCTGTACATCAATATCAGGCACGAATAGGTGAGCGGTGGGCGGGCCTCAGCCAGCCCCGCCCACTGACACCCTGCGGCCAAAGGGGGCGGGGCGACGGTGCAGAGCCCGGGAAGGCTTTCTCGGTGGGAGGGAGGTTTTGAACAGGCGCAAATAGGGTTCAGACTGGCCCAAATGATAACAGAATGGAGGTTTGAATTCGGCCTTCCACTGAGGGGCTTAAACTGGAATCTTCTTCAATGGGATTTTACGAAGAGGGACAGGCCGAAGATTTGACAGCTCCTAATGTGTGCGGTATTTTGATTCGGTATAAATTACTGAGACTAGCCAGCTGGCTACTCCGGAGAAAAGTGAAGCAGGGACTATGGAGTTTCTGCCACTCAGAAGGAATAAACGGCCTTCCGCTGGGTTGTGCTAAGGGAACGCTGGAAAAATACTATAATTTCCTTCCTTCTAAATTTCAGTGACACTACGGCAGAAAATGACTTCTCAAATTGACTAAAATCATCAGGTGGATAATGGTTTCTGAGCAGATGTGTGCGTTAAAACAAAAGTTTATGAAAACATATATATTTTTATAACGTGAAGTTGCCAAGGAACTTCACAAATGGAGACATCACTTAATGTAGATATACTCCTAAGTTATTAGCTCATAGGCTTAAAGAAAATGTTTAAAAATTAGAATATCTTGTGAATTTACACTTGTGACTATACAAATTTGCAGGTCTTTTAGTATTTTAGGGCTCTGTTTCAGCATAGCAGATCTTTGAAAAAATAGTTTGGTCTATTTGGTAGTTGCTGTGTCACTTAGTGTCTTCATCTGATTTTTTCAGTTAGGATTTTTAAATTGGATTGTGTGAACGGCCACCACGGTAGGCAATGGGAAAGCAGCTGACATGGGATATACATATTGTGCCTGAGGCCTCTGGAGGAGTCTTACACTCCTAACAACACTATTCTGTTCACAGATGAGTGCTGCCTATTGAGTAATAAGCCTGTCCAACTTTCTAACTTCTGGACCTGGAAAAGTGAGGTAATTAGTTACCTCAAATAATGTTTCATGAACAAATGAATGACTAGGCTCTCTTCACGCACTTAAATAATCAAAATGGGTGTCTTATGCATCCTCAAGAACAATTTACTTGCAGACAACTGTTCAGAACTTAGCTAACAGTTAAAATATCTAAGTTATAGAACATTGTGAGGACTATGAATCATCCTGAAAAACAAGTGCTTGGCAAAAGTTAAATGTATGCAGAAAAATAAAGTTAGAGGCGTTGCTCAGATTCCATACCCCCCTTCAAAGTGCCACCCTGTGGAACATACTAGAATAAAACAAGAAGGGCCATCCCTTAGGACAATGTGAATTTAAAAATGGACATGTGAAAGAAAAACCACTTCCCTTTCCTAACATATTGACTTCAAATTGCTGTACTAGTATTTAACTAGATAGTTGGAAAAAAACTGCTTATTTTCAGGACAGTCTTATTATATTCTCGAAGGCCAGAGCACCAGTTATTAAGAAAACATAAATATATTGATGAATGTCCATTCTTTTATCTAAATTAACTCTCAGGGAATGCTAAGAAATAGAAAACATTTGAAAAGCGGGCTTGCACCTCATTTTAAAAACAAAAACAACTAACTGAGGAAAACATTTAAAAATCAGACCCCTCCTCTTTCTCCATTTTTTGTTGTTAACAAAGGTCAAAAGATGGATAAGGCCAAAGGAATATTTTTGGTTTATTTTCTGAAAAAGGACAAACCAGAAATGCTTGAGATATAGGTGTGTAATAAAACCAGGTTGAAAACTGCATTGAGATAAAAGTGAAAATACTATCTGCTTATGCCTTTGAGGAAAACACCACTGGCTAGTTATCTGGGGACTTACGCTGCTTGGCAGGTTTATGGGAGCCTGAAGTTTTTCCACTGTGGGGAAGGAACATGTAATTATCTTCCTCATCATGTGTCTGTATGTACTGAACGCACATGATAAATGGTTTAGGTTTCACAAGTTTTCAAAAATCTTGGTGGCATAGGAAACACATACCTTTACAAAATTTATTTAGTTTTTAACAACGAACATTTTAAGGCTTATACAACAAGAGTAGCTTCACATGGCTGCTTCTTCCCATGAAATGTGGAAGGAATAGGGGTGGTTTAGCTTGCTTAGCTCAACCTTTGAAATGATAACTGTTTGGAATGGCTTTTCCATAAAATTTGTTTTTGACCATATCACGTTCATAGCTGCCAGGTGACTTTAAATAAAATATACATAACTTTGAAACTATCCTTCTTTGAATACCTTCATTTTCTCCAGAATTTCCTCTAGCCACTGCCTAGTAGCTTCTGGTTTTTAAAAAATTTAGAAATAATCACATCTTTATTTTTATAAAGCCACTATTTTATGTCTTTAAGCATTCTTTTGAATTCTATCAATATCTGGAATATATAATATTCAATTATTTTCGTTCCAAGAAATTGTACTGACACAATTAAGTAACCACAGTGGCTTATTAACTCTCAACATTATTTTTTCCTATACCCACCTATGCAACACTGGCCTGTTTTTGGAAAATGAGACACTCTTATGTGCTTATCATAAAAATTACAGTAAAGTCACTTAAAAAGAGAAACAGCGCTTTAGAGAAGAATGTTAGTATGTTTATGATATTAGGAAGCGTACATGATTTAATTTCTATTAAGGAATAAGAATTGTCATTACTGACTTTATTTATAGGTACCCTTGTTTAAGAGAAGTAGCCATAGTTAGTTAAGAACTCAATTTAAATCCATTATTTAAGACTCAAAAGTCTGGTCATATTTAAGTTTTTTTTCTCACCAGGATGGATAGTATCACATTCTGGAGTCATATCATAAATTTCTCTATTAAAAGATCTATGCTTTATTTAAGATAGTAACATCCCATGCATTCTGAAATTTTCATTTACCCAAAATGAAGAGGCTGAGAATTAGGTGAATATTTTAAACTATTTTTAGTATAAGTCACCCAAGGCTAAGTGAAAAGTCAGTCATTCAAAATGTGTGAAAAGAGAGAAAAGCATGAGAACACAGGGGGCTACAATGGCCTGGAGCTTTCTCCCGAAACAGTTTCTCCGCTCCTGAGTTCCCAGCCACTTCAAAGGGGGAGGCCAAGTGGGAGGCTCCAGTGCACTGGGTTCTGACAAGCTCTTGGGGATTGTGTTTTTAAGATTATAAGGGTACAGCCTTATTACCTTTGCCAGGTGAGAGCTTATGATGCCTAAATGGACTCTTTACATGTAGGTTGTTACAAGTCCACCCTGGCACAGCAGTTCCCAATGTGTAGGCCATGGGGATCGAAATACATAGAAACAACTGGGCAAATATTCTTGTCCCAATCCTAGTAAGAAATTAAAATGTGATTTCAAGTCTGTCATCCTGTTTCTTAGTGCTATAAGCTGCTTCAGTGTAACCCTGGGGCAGTATGACCTTTTCAGCTAATCACTGCCTAACTTTTGGCAAAGACGTCTGAAACCATATGTCACAGAAGAATAAGCCGCATTCAGTAAGCTTGTGTTCTGCTCTCATGATTCAAAGTGCCCTGATGGCAAAGGTGCGTGTGTGGGATCTGGGTCTCAGAAGTGGTGAGCCGGATGCAAATGACTTAAAACAAAAAAGCAATCACTCAAGTGCAACTGCCACCAGGATGGAGGAGCTAGGGACAGACTTTAACGAGTTCACAGAGTATGAACAGCCCTCTCCCTCTGCCTCTCACAGGGTAATCTGGCAAGTATCTAAATGATCATGCTTGAAGTTTTCTTTATAAACACCACCAATAAATGAATCAGCAGCATATGTTGGAAATAAAAGTTGAACTTTCTACGTGTTTAAAATGCTAAAGAATGCTGAAAAATTCCAGTTTAGAACAGCTGCATTCCTTGAGTGAACTTATGCAAAATTTTTGCAAAAGCCAAAACCCAAGTTATGTTCACTCTAACCATGGATACTCACTGAAAAGCTCCTGATAGATCAGTGCAGTGTTTTAAAATCCAATTTCCAGGCCCCTGGTCTTTATTATTTTGACCCCCAATCAAAGAAAAGGCAGAACTCATTTATCTGTGGTCCCGCCCACTTGTCTGGAGGGACCAGAAATTTGCCTCAAATGTTCTGGGTTCATTATATCTCAAGCATTTACAGTGATGACAAAACATAATCGATGCTGTCACAAGGAAGACTGTCAAAAACATTCTTATGGCCCATCTTCTCTTTCATAGCTTGCTTTAGCAAAAATTTTCCTGCAAGGTTACTGAATTAGAACAAGATTAAACAATATATATATTAGAAAAGAATGGGTCCCGACCCAGAAAGCTCTCAAAGAGAAAAGTCTCCTAATTTTTCTCTTGTTCAAGATAGTCATATGCAATACTAAGTTCTGGAGAACTCAGAAAGGCCTGATTATGCATAAACATCATATAGAACATTTCCTTCTGAGGGAAGCAATGTCCATTCTTTGAAGACCCTAATGCTAAACACGGTCTAACTGTTGCACACATGCGAAACATGAATTGTAAAGCCAAGGGAGCTGAAACTTACCAAAGGATACTTCATCTCTGTGTCTTCTGGTTACTAGAGCGAGCTGAGCACTACCTACGCAGACGGCAGCGACGGCATGGAACATAAAGGACTGCGGAGAAAAGTGGCAGAGGAAAGGTAAAGCCACTCACGGTGCCCGGGTCAGGCCGGCTCTGCAGGGAGTGGGGAATGTGCGCAAAGCACTAGAAGCAAGCACAGCCGGTGGACGGAGAACAGGTAATTTTACAGAGTAAATACACATTCCTAAACAACAGTCAGATACTGCCCTGACAACAGTCTATGAGAATGCAGACACTAAGTCACGCTTTAAAGCCGTCTACGTCTCAGTGATGGAGAAGAACCAGTCTTCTGCTCACGGCCTAGGTAACAACAGTGAATGCCAGGAGGATTGCAGCAGGGGGAGAACACATGAGATTCTGTTAGGATTGTGGAACCATCATCTGAATCAAACTATGGACGAAAGGCTCACTGAAGGAAAGAAAGGAGGCGATGCATGAGAACAGCCTAAGCAATCCGTCATTGATTGTGTAAGGCTAGTGCGATACATTAGACACGCTGGGGGACAGATACGGATGTACACCTTGCAGATCAGGCAGTGCACTGCAGAAGAAGTACAGTGTAAAAGGTGGAGGAAAACTTACATGGCACTCCTGCCTCTAGTCAGAGAGAACTATCCTCCCAACTCAAAAAGGAAACAGTTCCTGAAAAGTCCTAAAATCAAAACCAACACAAAGTAACAAAAACCAAAAAAGAAATAAATTCCATACCAGCAAATAAAGGCTTTCTCTATTTTTTTTCTTTCTTTTTTTTTTGACAATTTTACCTTGCTGAGGTACACTCCCTAAATCTATAGCAAGCTTATAAGGGTATTCTTCAAAAGAAACAACCAAGCATACTATACAGGTTAAATGACAAGGAGTAAATGCAGCTTTTTGAAGAGTAAACAGAACATGTGCTTTCAGAAACAGGTTTCTTAAAAGATACTAGAATTATTTTTTCTTTTTGCTGTGTGTATAAAACTTCACCTAGATGGTGAACCCTTTACTACTAATGAATTGACTGCTTTTGACCAGAAAAGAAATGCTAAGGACATAGGCTCAATTTTCTAATTTGAGAAGCCCATTTTGGTGGATCTCCTTTAGTCAACAGACACCTGTTATTGAGCGGTCACTTTGAGTCTTTAAAATTCAATTCTTCTTGTTTACAGAAAGTAACACTATTTAAGAGATCAAGAATCACACACACATGCATGCACACACACTCACTCAGAAGTACCAAATCAGGCCCCAGCAGCTACAGAGAGATTACATGTACAATCTCACTCAGCTGTGCCCAGGTTGCTCACTTCACACTGGCAGCATTCAAGATCAGGAAAAAAATGAAACGGCAGCACAATGGGTCAGCAGCTTCTCTTCTGGAATTTTTCCAGGTTCTTGAAACAAACAGACAAACAAACAAACGAATGGAGGACATAAAGCTGCAATCACTCTTGCATTGATTTCAAAACAGTAAACGAGGTGGTTTCCTCGGAGAAGCAGAGCCCATCCGGAAGACAGCAGCTAGAAGGTCTCCAGCCAGTGATCCTCAACAGCTCTGCAAGGCTTCCTCGGGGGACCCCTCAGCCACCAAGGAGGTTCTCCGGATGATCAGCTCAAGGCAGGTTAGGCGGTGTTCATTTCCGAGCTGTTCTGGCTGGGCGGCAGGTGGGAATCCAGGTTCTCCTTGCGCCTCTCCAGGTCGTGGAAGTATGGGTGAGACAGGGCGCTGTACGCTGATATTCTTTTGGCTGGATTAAATGTCAGGCACTTCTGTGATGGAGAAAAAATAACAGAGTGACATAAAACACGTCCATGTGCTTTCATGGTTATGCACCTAGTCACTGCCGTGTCTCATGAGGAGGGCTTGGCAACCCGCTCCAGTATTCGCGACTGCAGAATCCCATGGACAGAGGAGTCTGGCAGGCTACAGGCTACAGGCCACAGGATCTCAGAGGGTCGGGCACAAGTGAAGCAACTCAGTATGCATAATGAGAATGGCTATCTGCTTCCAGGGGCACTAAATACAACGCAGAGCATCATCTTACGTTGTTGTTGTGCTGTTGTTGGGTCGATAAGTTGCGTCCGACTCTGCGACCCCATGGACTGCAGCACACCAGGCTTCCCTGTCCTTCACTATCTCCTGGAGTTTGCTCAGATTCATGTCCATTGAGTCGGTGATGCCATCCAAGCATCTCATCCTCGGCTGCCCTCTTCTTTTGCTTCATCTTTTACATGTCCCTGACATATAAACTGCCCCACAGCAAAAGGCAACACCTTTTGAGTTGCGTGTGGACTGTTACCTACCCAGATTTCTTTCCAACTCAATCATATTATTATTACAGCATGTGGTGGTGGTGGTTTAGTCGCTAAGTTGTATCTGACTCTTTGTGACTGTAGCCCGCCAAGCTCCTCAGTCCATGGGATTTCCTGGAAAGGATACTGGAGTGGGTTGCCATTCCCTTCTCCAGGGGATCTTCTCAACCCAGGGATGGGGATCTTCCTGAACCAGGGATTGAACCCAGGTCTCCTGCTCGGCAGCCAGATTCTTTACCACTGAGCCACCTGGGAAGCCCTTATTACAGCATACATATAACTTTAGTTAGGGAAGTGATTTTTCTGATGCTAGCAAACTTGGTCGGAGAAGGCAATGGCACCCCACTCTGGTACTCTTGCCTGGAAAATCCCATGGACAGAGGAGCCTGGTAGGCTACAGTCCATGGGGTCGCTAAGAGTCGGACACGACTGAGCGATTTCACTTTCATGCATTGGAGAAGGAAATGGAAACCCACTGCAGTGTCCTTGCCTGGAGAATCCCAGGGATGGGGGAGCCTGGTGGGCTGCCGTCTATGGGGTCACACAGAGTCAGACACGACTGAAGTGACTTAGCAGCAGCAGCAGCAAACTTGGTGCCATAGTCAGTTTTCACCCTGATTTTTCACTCTGCCCAAGTTTTATCCATGAGTGGGCAAAGAAAAGGGGTTGCCTTGTGCAGATGTAAGGCTAATTACTGAACACAGGGCCAGTGGCGGGGGCAACACCTAAGGGCTAAACCTAGACCCTGATTATCCCGATCCACTAGCAAGCCACGCACCCCACCCTAGGGCTGTGCCTCCCGGAGGAAGAGATGCCTTCCTTCTAATTCACGTCAAGGTGCCATATGGGCTAGCAGGAGACGTACAGGGAGACCATTAGATTCAAGTCACTAAACTATTTCAGGCTGCTGACCAAGTGCAGGTAGAAGGTGAAAGGAGGAAAGCAGCCATCTGCCTTCCTAAGCTGCCAATACACAATCGATTAGTTATCAACATTCCGCTAATTTCAGTTCCATTTCCACTCCAACCCCCGGTAATCGTGTTCTTCAAATCCTCCTCCTCTCCTTCGAGCAACTCCTCCAGCAGGCCGAGCAGGCGGTCAGCACTAACTAGCGATGAGTAGCATCCCACCTATCCACACCACTGCCTGAGGAGCTCCCAGGGAGCAGAGACGCTGTGCCAGCTCCTCCATCCTGTGACAGTGTCTGCTGAAGTGGGCTGGGGTCTGAAATGTCTCTGAATTTCAGTCTTCTACATCAGTGCTCCTCAACCTTTTGGGCACCAGGGACGGGTTTCGTGGAAGACGGTTTTTTCACGGACGGGGGTGGGGGTGGGATGGTTTGGGGACAATTCAAGGGCGTTACATTTATGGTGCACTTTATTTTTAATCTAATGCTACCGCTGATCTGACAGCAGGTACTGATCCGTGGCCCAGAGGCTGGGGACCCCTGCTGTATGTAATCTAGCTTTCACATTATCACAGTTATGTAGACCTCTTCCATTTAATCTGAGCCCTTGAGTCTTTCACAGTCCTGACTGGATTAGCGACTCCTAAAACTCTGCTGAATGCAACTGACCTAGAAAAGTACAAACAGAAAATTCTACACTTCACTTCAAGTGAATTTTTGGGTCCCCCAAAATCTTATTTATCCTGAGCTCCCTGCCAGTCCATGGATGCCAACCTGTCTTCTGAAAATTAGATCCAAAAAACAAGCAGAGGAAGGAGCTTGTTCTACTGTCTCTAATAGCAATAAACATCTTGAGAAAAGCTTTACAAGGGCTGAATTCTCAAAGGACAGGAAAGCAGGGGCGAAATTCTTGAGCCTGAGTTCTCTCTTCCCAGAGTCCAAGAAGGAGAAAATTACGTAGTGGCACTGGAAAAGGAAGCCACTAGTTTAATTCCCAGGACATAGGAAAGAAGAAAAAAAAAAGTTGTGGAAATATGTCCAAGATAGAGACATCCCTAGAGGATTATCTGGGAGGAAGCCCTGTTCCCACATGACACTGATGGCTTAGAACTGGGAGTGTGGTAGAGAGGAGGAGAAATCCTTAGCCTACGGCAGGGCGTATGTGTGAGAATCTCAACCTGGAGGTTGTAACACATTTTGTCCTACAGAAATATTGTTAGAAACAGTGCTTGAGCCTTATTATTGCTCTACTTCAACAGAGCAACTGGCTATTTTGAGAATTAATTTTAAACTCTTGCATAATAATGTTTCTGCAAAAAAATATAATTTGTTTGCCAAATAACTGACTTAAAATGAACTTTTGGAATTGCTACTTGATTACTACAGTGGATTTGGATCATTTTCTAATACAAATTTCCTTTCTTTCCTTCTCTCCCTCCACTGGAGGAATATTTGTTCTATTAAAGTTGGCCTTGGCCATGTAATTTTCATCGGCCAATGGAACACGGACAGAAATAGCAGGGTGCCTTTTCCAAGCCTACCTAGGCTGTTAGGGGCATCATATGTTTTTGCTTGCCCTTCTGGGAAGACCTACCTTCCTTCTATGATGAGTAAAACATGCCCCCAGGGAGCCAGAGTCCCTTTGGCCTGGGTCCCAGAATGTGACACGTGGGGAAGACCAGTACTTGACTCACTGGCTGAAGAAGGGTTGTTTAAGATGACTCACAGAGCTGTCTCTGCCAACGTGCAGACCCATGAGCAAGAGACGAAGGATTACTGCTGAATGCTAGTGAGATATTTCTCTTGGTTGGTTGTTATGCAGCAGAAGCAGACGAATACAAGCATCAAAAAAAAAAAAAAGTACTACCTCAGGCTCTGAAAGCAGTGAGATAGCAAGAACTCCAAAACTTCTTTTCTACAAGAGCATCATGTCTGGAGGACGTACCCAGCCTCCAAAATTAACCACAATATACGGGGCAAAACTTGTAAAGATATGTAGGTTTGGGTTGCTAAAAATAATTCTTCCCCTGAACTGTCTTGTTACTGCACACTACTTTCCTTATAGATTTACATAAGAGTGCTTATAAATGTTGATGTATATATCCATACATGTATGACTGAAGCATTGTATAAAGTCGACTGTGTTTCAGATAGAAATGAAGGATTACCTTTTAAGCGTTAAACTTTAAAATGTTAATTGTCAACAATTTTCCTTCCTTGCCCTCCTGAGTCAAACATTTTCAATAGAGGAACAGTACTTCGAGGGTCGCGGGGGCCTCTCTTGTACTGAATGGCCTGCTTTCTCAGCTTTACAGTTCTAGCTCGTGTCCCTCTAAGATGAAACAGTGAGAGCTTTTAGATAGTTCTGAGGTTTAAGGTCTTGGGCTGTCCTTTCCCTGAATGTCTGTGCATATGATGCTTCATGCTTAACCCTTAGCTGGTCACGATGTTAGTGGCTCTGCTTTTTAAACTTCTTGAAATTGACTGTTGGCTGTGCTGGGTCTTTGCTGCTGTGTGCAGGCTTTCTCCAGTTGTAGCACACTGGCTTTTCATTGGGTGGCCTCTCCCGCGGTGGAGCATGGGCCCTAGGGCATGCAGGCTTTGGTAGTTGTGGCACACAGGCTTAGCTGCTCTGTGGCTTGAGGGATCTTCCCAGATGAGGGATCGAACCCGTGTCCCCCTTGAATTGACAGCTGGATTCTTAACCACTGGACCACTGGGGGAGTCCGAGCTCTGCTTTTTATTCCTCTCCTAGGCTTTTCTAATCTCTGCTGCCACTCCTTATCTACCGGCTTCCTTCTCTCTTTGGTAGGTTTCTTTGCTCCTTTATCTGTTTTTTGTCTCCTGCTACTTCTTCAGATTAGCATGCGTAGTCTGACTTTGAAAGCCATCACCGCTATCAGGGGACCTTGAATGAACACATGGGATTGTCTGTTATCTTTAAATTTTAAGTTCTTCTCGGTGATTCCTACTGATGTTGGGGCCAGGAAATCTTTGGGGCTGTCTTTGGATGTTCCAGTAGCTGAAAGAGTGGGTTACTTTACTTAAAGTTGTTCATCATTGTGACTCTCTACCCAGAACCCTCTACTCAGAGAAACATTTCATTCAAAGTTCCTGCTGAAAAGGAAAGCCTATGGTGGCTATATTTTAGATCAGGTAGTCCTCACCCCCGCCCAGCATAGCTGATTGGGCCAGGAGTGCAGCTTGGCCTTAGGTACCAACCCATACCATGGTCTGGCAGCAAAAGGGTGAGGTGTGCCAGCCAGATTCCTCTTTGTAAGACTCAGATGAAGGAACAGAGCCAGGGCAGATGCTAGCAGAGGGACTGGAGCTGAGAGGATCTGTGAATTAGTTGAAGTTCTGGTAGTCAAGGGACCAGCTGATGTTAAGGGAAACAGACAGCAGGACTGAAAAGAAGCAATGAGGTGGAGGAAAGGGCAGGGAAAAGCAGAACTGGTAAGAGAAGGTGATGCTCAGAACAGTGACCTTCTCTGGACGGCTCTCCATCTGCAGGCCACCAGAAGCGAGCCATCAAATCTCCTTTTCTTAAGGTAATGCAAATACATGTTTGGTTGTATTCTGGGTTAAAGAATGATTCCCCAAACAATAATTACATAAGATTAGAATCAGACTCCCCCAAATGAGCTGTGAAATGTAAGAGAAATCAAGGAAGAAATTTGCTAGATAGTAGGTAAACCATTGGGTATGTATACAGTATACAGTGAGCCTTTGTCTAGGGGAGTGTTCTCCTTTCTCATTAATCTATCTCGAAGGATGCGGGCCAAGGTCCTTAGTGAGTGTCTTACAAAGAAACGACAGGGAGGGATAGGGCTGTCCTCATCTGTAATTTGGCAGTGGAGGGAACTTTTGCCTAACCATCAGGAGATGAGCCACCATCAGGTAAAGATAGGGTTAGGGCTTTCACTGGGAAAAATTCATGGTTCTGCAAACAGGCCAATCAATGGCTGTGTCCAGACAGAGCTGAAGCATAACATTTCTCCTCGGACTTATAGACTCTTATGTCTGTATCTAAAATTTGTAATACACTGACAGAATGGGAGCACTGGCTCCTCTGAGTCTAGGAGCACTTTCTTGGCTATATATCAAAGGTTGTTCATTTGGCTGGTAAAGAATACACTCATTACTACTCATTGGGTTCCAGACACCAGGAGTAGTCCAGTAGGTACATTTTTCCACTCTGCCCTTGTCTCCAAGTACAGGGAATTATGTACAAAGGCAAGTATATGAGTTTGAGTCTCAAACAGGGCATAGACCTTTGTGTTTGGTGAGGTATTTTATGTGTCAGGGCACGTTCAATACATAAATCAGTAACTGGAAGGAGTCTTGCTATTTGGTTCCTTTGGAAAAACAGCTTCCTAAAGATGTGCCTGTTTAAGAAAAGACACATTTAAAATGCCAAACAAGCTGCTTAAAGTAGCAGGAAAGTGTAAACAAGGAAACATAATATTTACTTCTACTGAAGCATATGTTTAGACGAATCCAGAGGATTCTAAGCCTGCATTCAAAAGAACATTAAAAAATGGCAGAATGAAAGGGTATGAATCAGACTCTTTCCCTTTCTATAGGACCTGAAGACAATGAAGAATCAAAAGTCACTACTTGCCATAGGCGTGGAAATGAAAGCTGCAGAGAGATTTTGGCTCTGTCCTGTGAGGCTGTGGCACATGATGCTGAACTGATGCTGTGCCCAGCGCCCAGTGTGGACACAGGACTTCTCAATAGCAGTAACAATTCATTGCACATCAATGCAATATCAACGCATATCAATATCAATGCATTACCATTATCATCATAAGAGGGAAGTAATGCTATTAATCTAAAATGTGTAGGCAATGCATCACCAGCACACTAAAAACATTAGCTGATGAATTCTATTCATGAGCGCAGAGAAGACCAACTCTGCATCGTGTGAACTTACCAGAAGTAGGTCTTTGCCTTGTTCATCAATGTCTGTTACAAACTTCTCAATTGGTTGAGGAGATTTTGAATGAAAAGCCTGCCTGGGTAGGGCAACATCTCTAGGCCAGTCCTCTTCTCCTGGGAGTCCAATTACGCTACAAAAGAACCACAGGTGAACAGAAGCATGAGCTATTGTGCTGAAGCGATTTTTCTACCAATTCCAGAAGGTGAAGTCTAAGGGAGGGGCCTGGGGGAACACAGAGCCCCAGGAGTCCACCACTTGTATGACTGGCAGGACTCTTGTCTATGCTACTGCAATATGGTGATCCTGGGGTGGAGGACAACCTCACAGGAGAATTATAAAAGCCACTGGGAAGAGAGAAACGCAATCACTCTGGCAGCAGCTGTGAAATGTAAGAGATCACGCAGAAATGGAAACTATTACCAATAAGCCTTGAAACACTGTCAGACCAGGATCTAAATACTCAAAGGAGACCCACATGGACACATCATGTTTTCTTTTATGCCCCAGATGGCTTTTTGTATCCTAATCAAACACCCCTGTATTGACACACTTTTAGGATGCTCATCTAACATGATTTGTTGACACGTAAACTTGGTTGCCAGAGAAGGCAATGGCACCCCACTCCAGTACTCTTGCCTGGAAAACCCCATGGACGGAGGAGCCTGGTAGGCTGCAGTCCATGGGGTCGTGAAGAGTCGGACACGACTGAAGCGACTTAGCAGCAGCAGCAGCAAACTTGGTTGCATTTTGGGTTAAAGAATGAGTCCCCAAACAGAAATTACATAGAGTCAGACCCCTCCCAAATGAGGCTAAAAGGTATGCTAGTTCTGTGTAACACAAACACTACTTTATCATTTAATATCAAATTTAACTTATCACATATTACAAATTTAACTTATTTACATATTTTATATAATTGTTTTTTGGTATTGCAAAGTGAGCAAACAGTTCATTAAAAAACCCCATCTTATATCTCTTCTGTTTCCTCTGAGACTCATCCTAGGGTCAGAAATGCAGAGAAAGAACTGAGTGAAATAAAAACAGCACAAGCTTTGGAAACAGAGCTGGGTTCAAATCCTGAACTTACCTCACTGGGAGGTAAGAACAAATTATTTAACTTCTGTGAGTCTCAGTGAGTCTTTATTTATATGACAAGGATAATAATAATAAGGATCAGCAATGACTTCTATAAAATGCACAGCACAGTGCCTGGCACACGGGATCTGTCAGTATCAATGTACTGCGTATCAATGCATATCAATATCAATGCATTACCCATTAGTATCATGAGAGGGAAATGACGTTATTAATCTAAAATGTGCAGGCAATGCGTCACCACCACACTGAAAGTATCAACTGACGAGTTACTATGGGTGTGTGACTTAAGGTTCTTCAGAACTATTAGTAGGTCTGTGGCCTTACACAACGTATACATTATGTAGATGTTCCTTATCTAGGTAGTAAGTAGGGTTGAACAAGGAAATTCAGGGGAAGCAAGAACTTATATCTCATATAGACTCTGATTAATTCTGAGCCCTGGTTGGTGCAGTGATAAAGAATCTGCCTGCCAATGGCAGGAGACGCAAGAGATGCAGTTCAGTCCCTGGGTCAGGAAGATCCCCTGGAGAAAGAAATGGCAACCCACTCCACTATTCTTCCCTGGGAAATCTCATGGACAGAGGAGCCTGGTGGGCTATAGTCCATGGGGTCACAAAGAGTTGGATACAACTTAACGACTAAACAAAAACCACAAGAAAAACTAGAGTTTAGCGGACAGAATATATGGCTATTCAAATACTGAGTAAACTCTTTTGACTAGTTAGAATGGTGCTGCCCTGCATTATAGTCTTCTTGGCCAGTACTTGCTGGGACTGAGAGGCCTGGGTGGTGGTGTGGTTGGGGTGTTCTCCTGAATGGGTCTCCAGGGTGCAGGAACAAGTAGTGGTAAATTTCACAAGATTTCTGCAGGACTTTGTTCCCCTTTTCTTACCTTGACAGAGCCCAGGCCACAGGTCGCACCTGGGAAGAGCAGACACCTGCCACAGGGTGTCTGGTGAAAGATAGTTATCCCGCCTGTGCCAGACATGTAGGGAGAGACAGGTTACCGAGGGAGATAAAGAGACTCACAGACATAGCTACTGAAACAGATGAAGGGAAATGACAGCTTGAGCAACAGACAAATTTGTTTAATAGCAAGATCTAGAATAAGAATAAAAAGAAGAAAGCGAGAACGTTACCATTAATTATTTAAAAAAATGTGTGTGTGTTTGGATAGAATGGGACAGGCAGAGGAAGAACAGAAGGTTTACTAAATAACTTTAAAACATTGTCTTTCTTTCATTTTTGGCTTTTTGGCCATTTTGATATCAATATTTTTGTGTACTGTTACCAGTTACCTAGAAATCAATTTTAACAACTCTTAGTACAAATTGAAAATCTTTTTTTATTTGCAGTTTTGAATATATTTATATTGAGTTAAAGCTGGCAATGTTGGCAGATGAATGCCAAAAGTTCTCAGAAAAACAGTGTCCCTATATGTATATAAATAACTTCTAAGTGTTTTAAAATCTACCGCCTCCTGAGACATATAGCTTAGATATTATTATTTTCTAAGTGGGGAAACTTGAGGAGTAAAATGAACTGTTAAAGCCACACACAGAGAGTTCAGCCCAGAGGCTGGAGAGAGCTTACTCCAAATCCAGTATTTTATTTCCATTTTACTATGGCTCTGCTCTTACAAATGCTCTGAAATGTCACGATTAAAAGCACTCAGCTTCACTTTCAAAGCACTTGCTGTCCTTTGAAAGTACAAATCTTCCTAAACACAGAAAGAATTTTCCCCTTAAGAGAATGTGAATATAGCTTCCCTTTAAAATATATTCAGTCTAATATCTATTATGAACTTCTATGGTCCATACATGAGTGTTGTGAAATTCTAATAGGTCCATTCAAAAGGGCTTACATCGAATTTCAGTATTTGGATCAAGTTGAATATAAGCCTTTAAAGTTGACATTTGTATTGGAAAGACTGACAGAGCACAAAACCTATAAAAGTGAAAGTCACTCAGTTGTGTCCCAACTCTTTGTGACCCCAAGGACTATACAGTCCATGGAATTCTCCAGGCCAGAATACTGGACTGGGTAGCCTTTCCCTTCTCCAGGGGATCTTTCCAACCCAGGGATCAAACCCAGGTCTCCTGCATTGAAGGTGGATTCTTTACCAGCTGAGCCACAAGGGAAGCCCACAAAACCTATAAATGGCATGAATGGCTGGGACAGAAATTTTTTTTCAAGTACTTCAAAGGGACACTAGGGTGCAGCATTGTCCCTTTTCTCTACACCAAAGTAATGAAAGCGTTCGGAGGAAACTGAACATAATTAGTGACACAAGGCCAGAAATCAAGAAGTAAAACCTAAAGGCACAAAACGTATCAAGCTTCATGGCTTCTTTTCTATGGGCAACCTAGGATCTTGGGCCTTTGCCAGAAGTGGAACTGGCTTCCCTTGGAAGCAAGTCAAATGTGTTTGTCAAAGGTTCCTTCTGATCCATCTCATGGGCTTCAGCAGTGTTAAGAAGGGTGCAGGAGGCAAACAGCACACCCAAATGGGGTCAGCTAGAAAAAGCAGGACTTCGGTGTCTGACAAGCTGGCTTCAGTCAAGAGTGTTCTTACTTTTAACAAGAGGGTCACGGGTAGGCCTGACTCTCATGGTTCCCTCTTCACGATCACATGCACACAAAACATACTCAACAGGGATAGGCAAGAACAGACGGGAGTTCATCCCTGAATGATCGGAGAACCGGACACCCAGAAGCAGAGTCACGTGCAAGTTTGGTCCTGAGTTGGTCCATCCTACAGAGTGGACAGCAGCAGCAGCAGGAGCAGTCACTGCGGTACCTGTCCTAGACCTGGGAAGCCCCGAGACAGTAAAAGGAGCATGTGTTTTTTTCAGTCCTGAAAGCCACTGTGTCTGACACTCAGCAGTGATGCTGGCACTGACAGAAGCTTGCTGCAGCTGCTTCTAGTCGCTAAAAGAACAAACTCAGGTTCCCGTTTTATCTCAACTGTCTTCAGCAGCTATGCATGAGAAGACAGTGTTAAAGTATAATGTTTTTCTTTAGAGGGACTATTAATCAGTTTTGCAGCCTGAATATCATAATAATCATGGAGATTCCTATCAAATGGTACAGACCAATGACTGGAGCTATTTTTGGTTCTAGAACTCCCATTTCTTTTCTTGCCACTCCAATCCTGATGGAGCTTGGCAAACACACAGAATCCCCACAGGATGCCCTACTGCATGCTCTGTGAGAAGAAAAGTCTCTTCTTCACATTCTAGACACACAGAAGCATCCACAGCCTCACATGCACAAATACGCAAACACTTAATGGAACTCTGAAAATCAACAAGGAGCTACGTCACAGACAACTGGAAACAAAGGATTCGAGCACAAGGAAGGACCTTTAAGTGTCACTTCTCTGGTGAAGAAGAACAAAAAGATGAAACAATTAATGATGAATTACAGTAAGAGTTAGCATTCTCACAAGCGCTTATTATGTATCACCGGGCACCATGTAAGTCCTCAACACAGCATTCGAAGTGACCTTCTCAAGACTGCATAGCTCTTAAGCCACAGACAGAGGAATGGAACCTAGGATTCTCATGTCCTTTTTCAGTGTTCCAAAGAAGAATCAATCAAGTAGCAGACCATCCTTTGCCCAGGAAGACAAAACCAAACAATGTAAAGCCAACCTGGCTGATTACAGAATGTTCAATGGGGACATGAAGCCCAGTGAATAAGGATGGGTTACCAGGCCACTGAGCGCCCCACCCTCTGATGGTGGAAGCATCTGAAAAGACCCCAAGCAGGCAACACAGCAGAACTAAAGAACGGGAGCTCAGCCAAGCAAAGGGGAGCTGCCAAAAGAGCCACACGAGCAACACGCAAGCTTCCAGGGCAGAGCAGTCAGGCCACACGTCATGACGGGCTCTGCACGAAACGGCACGTCTACCACGTCCCCACTCACCACACAAATAGTAACACTGTCTGCAGCAGCAGCTTGGGGTAGGAGAGACAAGAGATAAACGTATTACATGAACGTCAGAGGAAGGTCACCGTAAATGTTCTAATGCTACAGGCACGGATGTAAAATTACAGGTACTACTTACTCCAAGATTTTTCCTAGCTGGTCGACATCTGAACTTCCACGAAAAAGAGGCCTGAAAGAAAGACACACATTAAGCAAGGAATTTTCTCCAGTTACATTTCAATCCTGTCGTCCTGATGATTATTTAATAGAAATCAAAATATTCTTTGGGTGGGGAGTAAGTAACCTTTCATAAATGAAGGTTTTTCTTGCATTCTCCTTATGGTAAGTATTGCCCGGGAATATCTGGTGGTGCCTCACTCCCATGCTGGGTATCCTTTTTTTTTTTAAATTTTTTACTTGTTTATTTTTAGTTTTGGTTGCGCTGGGTCTTTGTTAATGCGTGCTGACTTTCTCTAGTTGTGGAGCACGGGCTCTAGGGTTTAAGGGCTTCAGTACTTGCAGCACGTGGGCTCAGCTGCTCTGTGGCATGTGGGGTCTTCCCAGACCAGGGATTGAACCCATGCCCCCTGGCTTGGCAGGCAGATTCTGAACCACGGGGCCACCAGGGAGCCCCATCCTGAGCATCCTAGTCTTAGTCACCGTAACAACACCGCCACCATCATATACAGGCCCTGGCTTCAAAGTTCTGATTAACTTTGGGATTGCTATCTTACTCTCAAACCAGAGGTATGTGGAATTCTTTGAAATTAGTCTTGGTCAGATCCTTCTCAGAGCACCCTTCCTTTTTCTGTAATTGAAGTATAGCTGATTTATAATACTAGTTTCAAGGGTACAGCAAAGTTTTCCAACTCTTCTCTCTGTATATATGTATATGTATGAACATATGTATGTGTGGGTGTGTGCATGCTCAGTCGCTTCAGTCATGGCTGACCTTCTGTGACCCCAAGGACTGTAGCCCTCCAGGCTTCTCTGTCCATAGGATTCTCCAGGTAAAAATACTGGAGTGGGTTGCCATTTCCTTCTCCAGGGGATCTTCCCAACCCAGGGATCGAACCCGGGTCTCCTGCATTGCAAGCGGATTCTTTTTTAAAAATTTTCATTTATTTATTTTAATTGGAGGATCATTTCTTGACAGTATTGTGGTGGTTTTGGCCATTCACCGACATGAATCACACATGGGTGCACATGTGTCCCCCATCCTGAACCCCTCTCCCACTTCCCTTCCCTACCCCATCCGTCTGTCCCAGAGCACCGGCTTTGAGTGCCCAGCTTCATGCATCAAACTTGCACTGGTCATCTATTTTACATATGGTAATATCCATGTTTCAATGATATTCTCTCAATCATCCCACCCTCGCCTTATGCCACATAGTCCCAAAGTCTGTTCTTTACAGCTGCGTCTCTTTTGCTGTCTTGCATATATGATCAACGTCACTGTCTTTCTAAATTCCATATGTATGCATTAATATACTGTCTTGGTGTTTCTTTTTCTGACTTACTTCACTCAGTATAATAGGCTCCAGTTTCATCCACCTCATTAGAACTGACTCAAATATGTTCTTTTTTATAGCTGAGTGATACTCTATTGTGTGTATGTACCACAACATCCTTATCCATTTGTCTGCCGATGGACATCTACGTTGATTCCACGTCCTGGCTATTGTAAACAATGTGCAGGTGGATTCTTTATTGCTGAGCAACTGGGGAAGCCCAGTATGTATATAAACATATATTTAAATTATTTTCCATTAAAGGTTATGACAAGATATTGACTACAGTTTCCTGTGGTATACAGGAGGTGCACATCTATTTTATGTACAGTAGTTTGTATCTGTTAGCCTCACACCCCTGACTTACCCCCTCCTCCTCTAAGTTTGTGTTCTGGCAGAGCGCCTTTCTTTAATATCACTCTGCTATCACAGTACTTTCTCATGGGTCTCTCTCCTTCCACTTGTCTGGAATGCTGCAGTGAGCTACCTATGGGGCTGTTTTTCCTGATTATACCACGTCCCTTTCTCCCAGTTTATGACAGCTAACTACCACAAGCGCAAAATCCTAACTCTGGGCTTCAGAGGCAATCATGAACGCGCAGGCCTCATTATCTACACTGAGCGTGTAACTGACAACTCACCTGGGGACAAGTGAACTCACCTGGGGACATTTCTGGCACTTTCTTAAGCAGAGAGCAGGGGGTTTTCTAGGTCTGTCCACTAACTTTTGACCCAGTGCTTTACCTGAACCGGTGTCCAGTTAATACATATCTTATTTTATTTTGCATATCCTATGGTATACATGTAAAAGTTCCCTAACTCCTGGTTCAATGAATGACACAAAAGGTATTTTTCAACAGCCATGTGTTTTTAAAAATATGTGCTGCCTATTATCAGAGATATCTTAAAAAATATTACATATCAATTATAAGGCCTTAAACTGGACCCCTTAAATATTTTTACACACAATAAATTAACTTGCTATATAAGCTATATATGGAGACCCCTGCAAAGTCACTGAAGTTTAGTGGCTAGAAGACACCTTAAAATTCCTCAACCATCCTTTCCATTCAGGCCATTGTTCTTGAAAATCATTCTTTTTGTTTGTTTTATTTTTAGCCACACCACAGCTTGAAGGATCTTAATTCCCAGACCAGGGATCAAACCAGTGGCCCCTTCTGTGGATGTGTGGAGCCCTAACCACTGGGCACTAGGGAATTCTCAAAATCGGTTATTTTTAAATGCAGTGGAAGATAATTTATTTGTGGCGTCACGGGTTAGATAGTGTTCGCTTCTGCCCAACCCCCAATTCATGGTGAAGCCCAACCCCAGTGCCTCAGAATGAGACTGTATTTAGATACAGTCTTTAAAGTGTCACTCAGTTGTGTCTGACTCTTTGACCCCATGGACGGTAGCCTGCCAAGCTCCTCTGTCCATGGAGTTTTCCAGGTAAGAACACTGGAGTGTGTTGATTCCTTCTCCAGGGGCTCTTCCTGACCCAGGGATTGAACCTGGGTCTCCTGCATTGCAGGTGGATTCTTTACCACTGAGCCATCAGGGAAGTCCAATTTAAAGTAACAGGTAAGTTCAAATGAGGTCACAAGGATGGGCTCCAATCCAGCCTGAGTGGAGTCCTTCTGAGATGAGGAGTCCAGAGGCACGCATGCCCACAGAGAAGTGATAACATGAGCACACAGCAGAAGGTGAGCCAAGGAGAGCGCTCTCTGAGAAACCCAACCGTCTGACACCTTGATCCTGGGCTTTCAGGCTCCAGAACTGTCAGAAGACAAACTTCTGTTGTTGAAGCCACTCAAGTCTTCAGTATTTTGTTGCAGCAATCCTAGTGAACTAACACAGACATCACTAATGCAGCCAAATTAGTAAAGAATTTTGGAGTTGGCGAGATTCCTTGGGAGTCCCATGACTGAGACGCCATGCTCCCAGGGCAGTGGGCCTGGGTTTGATTCCTAGTCAGGGAATTAGATCCCACATGCTGCAACAAAGAGTTTGCTTCCCGCAACTGACGATCCCACATACTGCAACTAAGACCTGGCACTGCCAAATAAATAAGCATTAAAGAAGTTATGGGGTTGGTTCTAAACGACATCCAGAGAGGTCTTAAAAGATAGCAAGGTGAGAAGTGAAAGATTCTGAAAAGCTCAATAATGGACTCTTAACAGCTATGATTTATACAGCACTGGTGTTGTATCTGACATAGTGCCATGGGCGGCCCTAACATCATCTCATTTAATTCTCACAAAAAGTTCAGGAGCAAGACAGTATATTACTGTCATCCCTATTTTCTGATGAGGAAACTGAGGACTGGAGAAGTTTCATGACTTACCTGAGCACTCATAACAAACTGCAGACTTAAAATTCAGACCAGGTCTGCTCTGCCCCAGGGCCGGATGCTTCATTACTATGTTGTAATACTTTGATTTTGGTTACTAATGTTCTCTGCAATCACTGACGTCACTTTAGCTGAGCCTCTAGGGTGAAGCAGCACAGGGATGCTTGACGGGCACTTTGTAGAGAACCTGATGTCTTGTAAGTGGGTGCCTATGGGTTTTTATAAAGAATTCTTTGTTTGTCTCTTAATGGCTGGGTCTTCGTTGCTGCACGTTGGCTTTCTCTACTTGCAGTGCAAGGGCTTCTCACTGTGCGGGCTTCTCTTGTGAAGCTCGGGCTCTAGGGCACGCAGGCTCATGCAGTAGTTGGGGGCTTCTCACTGTGGGGGCTTCTCTTGTTGTGGACCTTGGGCTCTAAGACACGGGGGCTCATGCAGTACTTGTGGCGTGAGGGTTTAGTTGCCCCTGGGCATGTGGAATTTTCGTGGACCAGGGATCAAACCCACATCCTCTGCATTGGCAGGTGGATTCTTAACCACTAGACTACCAGGGAAGTCTGTCTATGGGATTCTTACATTGCTTTGCAAGAGTCCAACTATCTTTAAATTCTTGCTCTACCTGAAAAAGGAACAAAGCAATTCACCAGATCAAGGCTTTCTATCCTCTTTATAAAAACTTACTGACTGATGGCCCTTCTAGATCTTTAAATTCTTTCTACAGCCCAATCTTTTATAGCTGTTTAGCTAGTGCATCTTCGTGGATATATCATCTTTTAATTCTTTGGAAAGCACAGAACTCAAGTCGCACAGAATTAACAGTTCTCTTTCTTTTCACACTCACCTATTTCTTTAAAGCTAAGTATAGCCGACATTAGATTTGGGAACAGAAACAAAAGTCCCCTCCTTGTTAAGCAAGTATCTGAGATGGCTGGAGTGGTGAGGGTGCCAGGTCAGTAAGCACAGAGGAACAGGGAGCATCAGTCTAATCTGCTGAGCTGGTTAAGTTGCTATGTCAACATGCCAAGCCCCTCACCCTTCATGAAAAAGACTGGTATCCACAAGCATGAGTGAAATTACTTGTGAGGATTATGGAGCAGTTTAAAATAAGGATGTTGGCATAGCTATTGGGAAACAGACAAAGCAGATTAAATTGAATGGATGTTTCTAGGCAAAGGCGTGAAGACGTCTCTTTCTTAGGGGTCGGTACTGAGACCTCTCAGCCTGAAGCTCGGCTGTAACGGGAGTGGCTCTTGTCCTTACTGTTTCGGTTTTCAGCTCTCCTCTGGCAATATTCTTTTTTTTTTTTTGCTGGTTCCGGTATGCATTTGAGCTTGCTCTATCTTATCTTACATTTGCTACATGTTTTAACAGAGGACGTTCAAGTCAGGTTGTCTACCATATTGTAAGAACTTGTAGTCTTATCTCTATTGGTTGGACTTGGCCCATGAAATGAAAAGTGCCCTGCATTCTTGCGTTAGGACTGGCTCATCACTTTGGCTTCCTTTAATAAGGGCAGCAAGCAGAAGGTCTGGATCATAACCATTCTTCTGTGAGTACTCAGCAAAACATGCCAGGGCATACTAGAAACTCAGGGGCTACAAAACGGTGTGGAACTCAAATTGCCTTTGCCACTTTGGGAAGTCTTGGTGTGCGATTCTGAGATCTATTAACTTCTCTTTGCAGCAGATGTGGGTTGGCTTGAGTTATACGGAGCAACTAACCCTGACTGCTGGCAATTTAGCGTCTATAAATTGGATCTATGGATCTTTAGATGCAAAGAAATAGTCACAAGACAGAGAAGGGGTATTAGGCCTAACTGGAACTGGTACTCTCAGCTGACCAAGAGGTTGGTCATGCGTTCAAATTCTTAAAATCACCTATTCGGTTTTTGGCTGAGAATTTGGAATAGTTTGTATGAGGTGGTTTTATGATAAAGGATGCTGTGTACATCAGGATCATGGAGAAGGACAATGGGTTTAGAGGAGAGATGAAACCTTTCATCATGAACTGCTGGCTGTGCTATGGTGGCGTATGGAGATGTGAGAATAAGATCACCCTAGGGACTTTCCCTGGTGCTTCTCTGGTGGCTCAGATGGTAAAGAATCTGCCTGCAGTGCAGGAGACCCAGGTTCAATCCCTGGGTCAAGAAGATCCCCTGGAGAAGGGAATGGCAACCCACTCCAGTATTTCTGCCTGGATAAGCCCATGGAGAGAGAAGCCTGGTGGGCTTCAGTCCATGGGTTCTCAAGGAGTCAGACGTGACTGAGCAACTAACAAGGACCTTATTCTATCTTTAAATAAGGCTCTTTGGTAAGAAGTCTCAGCTGGATCAGGTATGCATGCACCATGAACTGAAGAAACATACAGGGCTGATATTTTCATCGAGATTATTTTGAATATTTCTTCCTCCTTCAGATTAGCTGAGATAAATAGGCTTCAATTCATATAATTTATGGCATATTGTAGGTGGACAAATATGAACATAATCTTTGATTTAGTGATTACTGCCTTGAACAATTGCTGACACACACACATGTATGAGTCGGACTTGGTTGGTTCTTTATTACCATAAACTAGAGTTAAGTGGGAAGGAAGTAAAGGGTTGAAGGAGCACGACAGGGGAGAATAAAAGACACAGAAAGACCGAAAGACTGAGACTAAGAGAGACAACCTGAGGAGGTCCACAGAATTTTAAACTGTTTCTTCCCACTGCCTAAGAAGCTACCTCTCATGGAAATCTTAGGGTGCACTGATAGAGGCTCCCCTTGAAGAATGAAAATGGAAAAGGAATGCCCTCTTATATTCATGAGACAGAGTCTCATCAAAGATAAAATCACACAGGGACTTCCCTGCTGGTCCAGTGGCTAAGACTCCACTCTCCCAATGCAGGGGGACTGGGTTTGATCCCTGCTTAGGGAACTAGATCCCATATGCCACAACTAAGAGTTTGAATGTTACAACTTAAGACCCGGCACAGATAAATAGATAAATTAGACAAATAGTTTTCTTAAAAGATAGTCATATATTAAAAAAAAATCACGGTGGAAGCAGGGAGAGATCTACAAAGCTATTCTAATTTTGTCTGGTTTTGGACATAAGACTCCCAGGTGACATATGAATTCTTTTGGACTAATTACTTAAAAACATAGTTATCAACAGAGATATTCTGTTGAAGGTAGGAAATCTGAAGCTTGTCTTTATATTTTAAAAAATAATTCCTATATACATATTTTTGGGGTGGGAGGTTAAATAATGAAATAGAAAGATTACTATTACCAAAAACGTCCGAAAATAGAGTGCAATTGCTTGACGGGATTAACATGTTAAAAAATCCTTCTATTATACAGAATGTTACTTAAGGTAACTTTTATGCATTTTACTATATAAAAACCTACAATTACTTTTAATGGCTGAGTACTGTTCCACTGTATACATGTACCACATCTTCTTTATCCAGTTCTATGTTGATGGACATTTACGTTGCTTCTATGTCTTGGCCAATGTAAAGAGTGCTACTGTGAACACTGGGGTACATGTATGTTTTTGAATTAGGGTTTTCTCTGGGTGTCTGACCAGTAGTGGGATTGCCAGTCATAATGCTTTTCAGTAGTTTAACCAAGTGGTTGGGGAACAGTGCATAAATGTTACTTAAGGACCTTTGTTCAATCTAAGCTTCATCAATCCATTTCCAATTTTATGCCTACATCCCTTTTCTCTTCCTCTTGTTTATCAGCCTCCTTTTTCTCCAAAAGATTTTCTCCACCGTCTCTGGGACTTTTACAGTCTCTTGCATAAACTCTCCTTCTGTTTCTCATGCCCCTGAGCCTCCTTCTATTTTGAATTCCCAGATAAACTTCCAGAAGGACTTTGCCCATGCTACCCTTTGAAGCCAACTTATTTGACAAGATATGTAATATTTGGAGGAAAACATCTGAAACTGAACATGGCTATGTTTTTATAAAAGAGGATTTTACATGATTTCCGAGTATTCAAATATCTTTCTTCATCATTATACTTGATAATAGTTAATGCTGATAAAATAAATTCTATGAAAGGCATACATTTTCATTTATACGTATAAACTTTTCTCTTTTTCCTAACCAAAGGGAGATTACTATAAAATACAATGGCAAACTGCATTCACTTCAAACCATAGCAAAGTCATTTTCCTTTTCATATCACCGTTGTGCCAAAATAAATGTAGACTCTGGGTTTTTTTTAAAACCCAAGGATTTCTCTAAGGCCTTCTTAAATTTGTGAGAGGTTAAGCCTTAACATGGGCTTCCAGGTGGTGCTAGTGGTAAAGAACCTGTCTGCCAGTGCAGGAGACCTAAGAGATGAGCGTCTGATCCCTGAGTCAGGAAGATCCCCTTGAGGAGGGCTTGGTAATCCACTCCAGGTTCTTGCCTGGAGAATCCCCATGGACAGAGGAACTTGGTGGGCTAGAGCCCATGGGGTCGCAAAGTTGGACACAACTGAGCGACTTGGCACGCACACATGCAAGCCTTAATGCTCCCCCCAACCTTAACCATGGTGACTTCTCAGGATATATGCTGACTGGGGACAGGGCATAGACTTTGGAGATAGACTGTTCTGGGTGGGAATCCCTACTCAGCCACTTCTCCCTGTAAGCCCTTAGGAAAGTCATTGAGCCTCTTTAAACCTTGATTGCTTCATTGGTAAAAACGTCCAGCTTATAGACAGACCCATAATAAGCAGCGGCTAAATACACAGGCTTTCTCACACTTACATACGGTAGACGTTCCTTGTTCTGGCCACTATTACTCACAGATGACAAGGTAAAATATTGAGCATGATGGGTAAGAAAGGAAGAGGATGTCCGTCAGTGTGGTGGTTGCCCAAGTCAAACCTCAGAGTCCTTCCTCTGGAGTCACTATATATTCTCTGCATCTGTAATGGGGCTTCCAGGTGGCACTAGTGGTAAAGAACCTGCCTCCCAGTGCAGGAGACACGGGTTCGATCTCTGGGTCGGGAAGATCCCCTGGAGAAGGAAATGGCAACCTACTCCAGTACTCTTGCCTGGAGAATCCCATGGACAGAGGAGCCTGGCAGGCTACAGTCCCTGGGGTCGCACAGAGTCGGACATGACTGAGTGACTTAGCAGGCACATCTGTTATAACGCGGAACACTTTTATCATCAAGAAAATAAAAAGTGAATGTCAAATTTTCCTAGTGAAGATTAAACTCATTTTGGATTGGCAATATCCTTTCCTCTTCTGAATGTAAGTTTGGCAAAATTGCTTATCATTATCAGTGAAGTGAATTTTCTTGGGTCAAATTACAAAAGGGGACCGAGTTTCAGACTACATGCCTTTTTAAACAAACAACTAAAAGAACGTATAAATATTATTCATAATCTCAATGGACAGTGCAAAACAATGTTTAGAATTAGGATATGTTTTCTAGCAGACAAGACGTTTATGGTGATATGTCTGTTATAGGAAGGAAATGATTCATGCATAATGGAAGATCAAAGATTTTGTTTAGTTACAATACTTTCATTGTACTAAAAAGATGAGAGTGTCATGGATCAGCCTATAGAACACCTCTGTAACCTGCATTTGACCTGCAGTTATGCTTTAACTGCTATCTTTCTTGACTAGTAGAGGAATTTTACACACTCATAAAATGACCTGTCGGAAAATATTACCCAGAAGAATGTCTGCTCTTTTATACTTATAACTCATGTTCAGTTCTAAAGCGGTTATCAATGAAGTTAAAAATGACACCTAGACATATACCCAAGAGTGCTGAAATGTCCTTACAAAAAACTGGAAGGACAGATGTCCTTACAAAAAATTGTACATGAATGTACAAAGCATATTCATATTCATAATAACCAAAAGGAAGAAAGTACCCAGATGTCCATCAACTGATAAAGGGCTAGACAGAATGTGATATTGCCATACACCGGAGTATCATTCAGTCATACAAAGGAATGAAATGCTGCTGTAACGTGGCTGACCCTTGAGAACATTATGCCGAATAAAAGAAGTGAGTCACAAAATACCACGTGCTGTATGGTTCCATTTATATAGAAGAGACACATCTAGAGAGTCAGAAAGGAGACCAGTGGTTGCCTAGGACAGGGCCTTGTCGGGAAATGAGAAGTGGCTGCTAATGAATGTGGGGTTTCCTTTTAGAGTGATGAAGACACTCCTAATGCTCACTGTGCTGACAGTTGCACGACTCTATGGATACACTACACTAAAAACCACTGAACTATAAAACTGTTATTGGGGAATTGTATGGTATGTGAGTTATAGGTCCATAAAGCTCTTTTTAAAAAGTAGTTAAATTATTTCCAAGCAAACATTACAGATTCAGGACAGAAAAACAAAAACTGCTAAGAAAACTGCTTTAGGGCTAAATATATGAAAAGTACAAGGTATTAAAGTACAGTGATAGACATTTCTTCTACCACATATTCAATCACATACTCATTTGGAGAGAAGTGCTTTGGAAGTTCTGAATAATCTACTAGTATCTGAATCTCCGCAAATACCTGATTTATCAGATTAGGGTTATATAATAACCCCTCCCCAAATGTCTATGGATTAAAAAAGACACTCAGAAAACTATCTAATGCTTTCCTATGGATGGTGATATTATGGGTGATTTTTCTCCCCTGCATTTTTCTACTGTCTTGTACTAAGCAGGTATGAGCATGTGTATGAGCTCAGTCACTCAGTCATGTCTGACTCTTTGCAACCCCGTGGACTATAGCCCACCAGGCTCCTCTGACCATGGGATTCTCCAGGCAAGAATACTGGGGTGGGCTGTCATTTCCTTCCCCAATGCATGAAAGTGAAAAGTGAAAGTGAAGTCGCTCATTCATGTCCGACTCTTCACAACCCCATGGACTGCAGCCTACCAGGCTCCTCTGACCAAGAGATTTTCCAGGTAAGAGTACTGGAGTGGGGTGCCACTCATTGCCTTCTCTGCATCGAACCTGGGGCACCCAATACTGGAATGTTGAGTCTTAGCCACTGGACCACCAGTGAAGTCCTGAGCATCAGTTATTTTTTAAAATCCGAAGGCAAAGTCCCCAACATGGCTTGCCATATACCGCACGGACTTGATCTGTTCATCTCACTTCTTCATTCCCCACTCCTGGGCTAATCACTTCTACCTCATTTACTTGTTGGTCTCTACAGCCAAACCAGAAGCTCCCCGAGGACAGGATCAACCTCTACTTGCTTCTATATCTAGGGCACATAACTTTCTGTCCATAATTGGCACTCATTAAATACATATGGAATGGTTACCATTCCTTCTATTAAGAAGGCTTTCCTCTCTAGTCTTTCCATAAAGTTCAGTCTCGCACGTCTCCAAATTCACTTCCTTGGTTCATCTCTCGCTAATTCAAGTGTGAGCATGTGTGTTTGCACAGATACGTATGTGTGAATAGATGTATACACAGTCAGAGCTGAAACCGGATTTGATTTCTTAGCGCTGTATCCATTTATGCTTTACTGGCTCTGTGGTGCTAGGCAATATCTGCAAACAGTGTGTATTTAAAAACCACGCGGCCTGATGATTAGTCCCCTAAATCTGAAATCTTGCCAAAACCAGCAGAGAAGCAGCAAGAGGCCTGTGTGGGTAGAACTTTTGCCCTGGCGGGCTTACTTCATCAAGGTATGCAGGACAGGGATGGGCTCCTTGGAAGACAAAGAAAGAGGCAAGTGCAGGAAGGGCAGCAAAGGGGAAACAGAGAGTGAGGGATTAACGAGGGTGTGGCGGGGGAAGAGGAGCTCGAAGAAAGCCAGCCCAGGGAGGAAGAAGGGCCGGCGGAGAGGAACATATGAAAAGTCCAAGTAATAAAAAAGAAAGGACTGGGGCAAAAAGAACCTGAGATGAAGCTCTGTCGGTAAGGGAGGTGCTCTTGACAGCAAAAACCAGATGAACACAAGTTACAGGGTGCTGCCATTTCTGTGCACGGCAGGGGACACTCAGTCTGGTCATTTCCTTAAAAGTAAATAGCTGAATTCATTTTCACTGGTTACCAGCTGTGAATAATTTATTTCTCCACAGAGGGCTCATATTTAGTGGACTGTGAGTAACTTCCTTGAGAGAAGAAGAGAAGGGGAGAGAAAGAGGAAAACTCCAATGGTTTTCGACTCAAAACGGCCAATTAAACTAGAGCTCACCCAACCACTTGAGATTTCTGAAACATTACAAAACTTACGAATTAATATTTTTACTGACTTAGTCAATTTTATACATGACTAAGAAATCCTAAGCAGTCATTAAGATGTAAAAAAGTCACTTCTAATTATCTGAACAAATGTTAAGTATCTACCATTTGCCAGAAACTATTATTCCTCGTATATACTTATTTAATGAAAGAATTGCCTTTCTCTTCTCCTAGTCTTAGGGTACCTGGGCTGATATAACAAAATCATAGGCCGGGTGGCTTCAACGACTGAAGTTGATAACCTGAAGCTCTGGAGACTGAGAAGTCCTAGAAGAAAGTGCCAACATGATCGATTTCTGATGAGGACCCTCTTCCTGGTTTGCAGATCACCTTCTCATTGCATTACTTATATGATGGACAGAGAGAGCAAGTTCTCTGGTGTCTCTTTTTAGAAGGGCACTAATCTCCTCATGGGTGCTTCACCCTCATGACCTCATCCAACTCTAATTAACTCCTGCTGCTGCTGCTGCTGCTGAGTCACTTCAGTCATGTCCGACTCTGTGTGACCCCATAGACAGCAGCCCACCAGGCTCCCCCATCCCTCGGATTCTCCAGGCAAGAACACTGGAGTGGGTTGCCATTTCCTTCTCCAATGTGTGAAAGTGAAAGTGAAGTCGCTCAGTTGTGTCCGACACTTAGCGACCCCACGGACTGCAGCCTACCAGGCTCCTCCATCCATGGGATTTTCTAGGCAAGAGTACTGGAGTGGCTAAAGGCCCCATTTCCAAATCACATCAAATTAGGGGTTAGAGCTTCAACATCTGAATTTTGAAGGGGACACAAACATTCAGTCCATAATACTTCCTTCCTCAAGTTATTAAATACAATACCTCTCCTACCTTTAAAATTAGAAGGCTGGGTTGGCATATTTTGGTCCAATAGAGACAACAAACAAGATTTGTCTCATTCTATGTCTGGGATTCAAGTATTTATTTCATGTAATTTCCAAGAATTTTTCTTGCCAAATAACATGTTTGTTACTCTCCCAGTGCCTCCCTTATCTCTTGCTGTCTAATCACTCTGCTTATCAGGGGAAGTTTTTAAAAAAATTAATTTATTATTTATTTATTTTTGGTGGCACTGGGTCTTTGATGCTGCACACGGGCTTTCTCTAGTTGCAGAGAGCAGGGGCTACTCTCAAGTTGCGGTGCATGGGTTTCTCATTGTGGTGGCCTGTCTTGTTGTAAAGCATGGGCTCTAAGGCATGTGGGCTTCAGTAGTGGCAGTACATGAGCTTAGTTGCCTTGTGGCATGTGGGATCTTCCCAGACCAGGGATTGAACCCAAGTCCCCTGCATTGGCAGGTGGATTCTTAACCACCGGACCAGCAGGTGAAGTCCATCTTAAGGGGAACCTTAAGTTCCCCTTAAGAACAGGGGATCTTAAGGCAGGAAAGAAATGATCAGGTAACTGAGCATTTCTAAAGGCTAGGTTACTCCCTGCATTACTGCATTTTCATCCTCAGTCTAACCTAAAGTCAGACAACTAGCAAGTACTAGTATAACTTTGCATTTGAAACAAAGCTTGAGAATCAGGCGTTTGTATTAGTATTACTGATTACTAGGAACCTGGAGGCAAGTCCAGGATCTGGGACTTCCCATGGAATCACCTCTTCTTTTATAAGTCAGACAGCTCAGGTTCAATGCCCTGGGGAAGGCGATCTTCTGTCTCTTCATATAACTATAGAGCCTGTATAACTCTCTTCCTCCCTTATGGAAATTCGACCTGTAATATGCACTGTATTTTGAGTTGGCCTTGGTATTGAAAAACTTTAATGACGACATGCTGGAAGATCATTTGGGGCAAGGGTGATCGGTGGCATGTGGAGACACAGAAAGGATTATCAGAGATTACCAGGAACACTTGGCAAAAGCAGTGCCAGAGATTGATTGGTGGTGGTTTCGTTGCTAAGTCATGTCTGACTCCTGAGACCCCACAGACTGTAGTCGGCTAGGCTTTAATTACTAACTGCGCTCAGGGCTTATCAATGACCTTCACTCTGCAGAAATGTGAACTAGAACCATCACTTACCCAAACTAGAACCTCATCACATAATAAAATCATTCTGTCCCACAATTCCTAGCCTTTTTTAATACTGTGCCTTCCTGGGAGAGAAAGAAAACCTATATGAGGGAGCTGGCTGGGTGGGAATCTTGGCACCTCTGTTCTTCAATACTGGCCATGTGGTGGGGCACCCATGAACAGGGTGACCAAGTGACCCAGTATGCCCAGGATGGTTCCACTTTTAGCACTAAAAATCCTGTATCCAGGGAAACCTCTTTGTCCCAGGGAGACCCAGTACAAAAAGTTATAGTAAAAGCAAAAAAAAAAAAGACTAATTTTTTAAAAAGTATCTTTGTTATTTCAGAGGTCTTTTGTAAACAATCAAAACTGATCAAACTGATCTCTCAAAACAGTAAGAATGAAGGTGGTCCAAAGAGACAAGTTTGTTCTTGTTTTTCCTAGTAACTCACACAAAAATTCAATTTGCTATCACTCCGTCTTAGCAAAAGACCCTGTGAAACTGTACACATCTTGCCCAGGGAAAGAGCACTGCCTGCGGTTTAATCTGCCTGGCCAACTCAACTGGTTGAGGGAGGTGCATATCTAAGTGTTCGTCTCTCAGTCGTGTCCGACTCTTTGAGACCCCATGGACTGTAACCATCCAGGCTCCTTGTCCATGGGATTCTCCAGGCAACAATACTGAGTGGGTTGCCGTTCCCTTCTCCAGGGGATTTTCCCAACCCAGGGACCGAAGCTGGGTCTCTTGAATTGCAGGCAGATTCTTTACCATCTGAGCCACCAGGGAAGCCCCGCATAATCTAAAGGGGAGACACAGCTAGGAGGACAAAGAGGATGCCTCTTGCCCAGGGTGACTGATGATAGTGACAGGCTGTGAGCCAGGTTGAGTGAGATGATTCTGAAATGCTACCTAGGTGCAGTGGGCTTTCTCGGTGTCTCAGCAGCAAAGAATCTGCCTTCAATCTAGGAGATGCAGGTTTGATGCCCTGGAGAAGGAAACAGCAACCCACTCCAGTATTCCTGCCTGGAGAACTCCAAGGACAGAGGAGCCTGGAGGGCTACAGTGCATGGGGTCGCAACAAGTCAGCTACAACTGAGCGACTAACACTTGGTGACTCAACAACGACCACCGAGGAGCAGTAGGAGAGGTGCTGTGATTAATCAGCGACATGTGCCATGGAGAACAAACTAGCTGTGTGAGCCAAGGTGGCCCATGAGGGTCAAGCTTTCTCTGTCTGGTAGGCAGACATCAAAGCAACACACAATGAGCTTAAGGTAGAAAATGTTAAAGTAAGCCCACTGAATAGTGACATAGTCCAATAGCAAATATTACTTAAAGTTACGGTAAGAAAACTGTTGCTTTCAAAACCACTCTTCCTTTTAGTCTTTGAATCCACTGGTCATGTCTTTGACACAACAATTTCTGCCAAAGAGAGTTTTATGGGCTCTCATGTGGGTGTGGCTCTGAGCAGATAATTATAATTACCTCTATGCTCATATGCACATGCTCTCTCTTGCAAACACTCTAATACTGACATCAGCCAGCTGTCAGCAAAATGATGCATAATCCAAGGCTGCAAGTTTTAATGTTGATTTTGGGGTAACATAATCACTAGAAATTTTCTGCAACAGATGTGTGTCTATTGGTTGAAGTGGCTTATTAAAAAAAAAAAAAAAAAGCAGTTTTTTTTCTCAAAAGGGAACCAAAAGTATCACTCATACAGTATTACAAATGATCCAAAAATATCCTCAAATTGGATTCAATCATTAGTTAAAAATACTTTCCAAATGGTGGAAAACCGATTTTCTCATTTTTTCCTTAAAAAAAAAAAAAAAAAATCTGCTTAGCATACAAATATGGGCACTGGCCACAGAATGTCAGTGAAGTTTATCTATATGTCTCTAGTAATGAAAGATTAATGTGATCAATCAACAAAAGTTAGCATTTCTTTTCTCAGGATAAATTTCTACTGACCTCAGAGCCAGCTGAATTTTTTAAAAAGGCTTACTTCTTGTGTTTATATTTTTAATGATGGGCAGCTACTTTAAAAATAAAATTTTCTTCTGATTATGAAATATACATGTATTGTAGAAAAATTGAAAAATACAGCAAACCAATTAGAAGAAATCAAACTATCATTTCTTTTCTCTTTTTATATGGAAGCAGTTAAGATGGGATCTCTAAAGGTCTCTTTCAAACAAACTTAGATGGCATCATACTCCAGACCAGGATCGGAATCCTGGCTGTACAGTCCTTGGTTTAAACAAGAATAAAAAGACAAGACAGTGGTTGGCCGTCAAAACAAAGCTGAGACTGAATATGACTCAAGCCTCTATGAAGAAAAGAATCAAGGACATATTTAAAAAAATTATTTTTACACACATTTTGACCTACCCTTTTAGAGTTGCTATTTTACAACAAGGAACAGTTCAAATCCTTTCCCTTTACTCCTTTGTAAATGGTCAAGACAACTAGTATCCTGTATGAATATAATATTCCTATCCAGAACATTTTGGTTGGAATCCAATAATGTGTGATAATTTAACAATTTAGCACAGGAAGCAAAGCCCATAACATTCCTTAGAAATTTCACAGACTATCTAGACAGAACACAACCATTTGAACAGTATTTTTTTCCCAGTGATATTTGAAGAATGCAATTTTTCATGGTGGACACAGTGGGTTTGTGACGGATGCAAATTCAGATAGGAATAAAACACAATTAAATGATTCATACTCTAGCATTATGCTTCCACGGACTTTTATTTCTGCGCGGGTCAAACAAAGGAAAGTTGGTGTTTGACAACTGTGGATGACTCATCAGAGGAAGTTCTTACCATATGGATGTGCTTGTTGAAATAAAGTTGGTTAACAAAGCTCGCCTTTTTTCTCCCTGTGGGCCAGTGAGGGTTTCGTTTTAGGAAATGGAAGTGTCAATGTGGACAAACTGTCCTGAAGTATTTATAGCATAATGTGTCGTTTCCTTCAACTGCCTCTGAACAAAGAATACGTGAATGGAAAATAAGATCTGAATTTCTTTCACTCATGTCATCTGAATGGTATTCTGTTTACAAAAGCTACGTTGCACTCTGACATGCATTAATATATAATGTGGTAGGAAAGTGGTGCAGTGACAGTGGACTGTGCTATGGCTTCCCAATTAATTTTTAGAGCCCTTTATTCATTAAGGATGTTATGCCTTTGTCATACTCACTGCAAACATTTTCTCCCAGTTTACCATATGCTCTGAAACTCTGCAGCATCTTTATTTTTTTGATGAACAGAAGCTTTCAATTTTTATATAGTCAAAAATATATTAACATTTTTCTTTGTTTTTAATGCCTTGAAAGTCTAGCTCCACTTTAGAGGCATCGATATTTTCTATAGCTTCTTTATACTTTTACAGTTTCATTTTTAATATATAAATCTTTAAGCCATCTGTTACTTGCTCTGTGGTAAGGAACACAGAGAATCTAATCAGATTACCATTTCCCCCCCCAGGGAGTTGGTCAGTTGCTGTACCTCATTTGTTGAACCAGCTATTCTGTCTTCCAGGATTTGTGATTTATGATAAATTATAACACTTCCTGGATTGGAGTTTTTTTGGGGGGCTGTCTATTCTGTTCCATTAATGTCTGTCATTTCTTCTGCTGGAACCAAACTGTTTTTATTATTCTGGCTGCATAGCGCATACATTTTACTGATTGGTGGTAGAAGTTTCCTTTTTAACTTTTTTTTTTAATGAACAATTCTTGGCTACTTTCATCATTGCAGCTCTTACAAACATATTTTAGAAAATCCCACTGGAATTCTGACTGAAGCTGCATAAACCTATAAATTAATTTGGAAAGTTCCTGCATCCTTTGAACATTCAACCTTCTCATTCAGGAAAATGTAGCATCTTTCCAATATTCAAATCTCTGCATTGAGGTACATCTTTTGTATCTCTCGATCAAGTTCTATAGTTTTCTTGACCTGGGTCCCACATATTTATTTACATTAATTTACATTCTTGATTATTACTGGGCATGAGACAGAGCTACTTCTAGCTGGAGAAAACTGTTGCTCTTTTATCTGAGGTCATGATCCTGACTGTTCTCTTGAGTCAGGGGTTACCTTCGATTTCAAAAGTGGAAGCAGAAGAAAAAGAGGGTCATGTGGGGATGGTTTATATTCATAGCGTGAAGACTGTGAACCTTCCAGAAAGGCTCTAAAGGTTAAAAAATATGTAACCAGAAGCATCAGGGGTTAGTGAAAAAGAGAAATAATGTGCTAATATGCTCAGAGTGATGACTCATTGCATTGGATCATCTCTGGGAAACCACCTACTAAGTAGAATTTAGCAGTTAAGATGTTATTTTTGGTACACCGTTATGGCTACTTCCTCTTGGGAAAAAAAAAAGATTAAACCCCAGCCTTCTAAAAAAGATAACAGTGGTCCTCCTGGCAAACCAGCCTGTCAGGTAACGATGCTGTTTCAGGAGCGGGGCAGGGCTGTGTCCCCTGTAGCGTCTTCTTTAGAACAAGACGGAAGCACTGAGCCACGTGTAATGGAAAAGGAATACAACCCCGGAGACAGAGGCCAGCTCCTAACAGGCTCTGTAACTGATTAACACATCACTGAGTGTAGGCAGGTGGCCACTTAACCTCTGCTCATCTGCTCAAGGATCCACATCACAGCTCCTGTCCCACTCTATACCACAGATGGGCTGCAAAAATAACAAACTGGACGAATCAGAACTGCTGGCAAGTAAGATTAGCTGCTTGGTAAAAGTCATACTATTAATCAAGCAGCAAATACACTGGGAATTTGGGACTAGCAGATGCAAACTATTACACACGGGATGGATAAACAAGATCCTATTGTATAGCACAGGGAACTACATTCAACATCCTGTAATAAACCATATGGAAAAGAAGATGAAGAAATATACATATGTATAACTGAGTCATGCAGTTATACATCAGGAACTAACACAACTATACCTCAAAGTAAAAACGGAGCAAATGTAATAAACACTCACGTGCTACAAAGTTACTTGTTTTTGCTTCATACTGTATTACCTTCTGTCCTAGCCTCTGCCCCGCCCCTTTCCCTGCTGGCAATTTCTTTGCCTGGTTTCATTCTGGCTCAGTATGCAAAGAAAATTCAATGCTCTTGTCTTGGCCCCATCTTTGAATTTAATGTACCTATGATACTCTGCTGTGCTACTTACGAATATCACCGGCTCAGAAAACTTTAAAGACGATATAGTTAGGATAATGGCAAATAGGAGAGAAAATGTGTTTTCTTATTCAGTATCCATGGCAGTAGGACTAATTTTTAGAGTATTCCTCTCTCTACTTCCATCAACAAAGGTTGAATATGGTCTTTCCCTTAAATTAATGAAGAAACTGAGGTCCTGCAAAATTCAATGACTTGCTCAACGTTTGATATTTTGTTCATTCACTTCTTTCTTCCTTCCTTCAGAGAATACTTCAGAGAATGAGTGTCAGATGACGTTCTGGACTCTAGCAATACAGCAGTAAATGAAAAACCCTCCCCTCCCTGAGTGCATTCATAAACTGTTAACAGAATGTGTATTCCCCTGATTAGTGGTGAGCCTGAACACTTTCATACTTATGCATATTCACCACTGCTAATAATTCTATGAATTGGTACTTCTCAGTTTCCAACAAAGCCAGATAATTCTGCCTAATGAAATGGGATAGGAACGATAGGTAACACCTATTTTTCTAATCCTTACAAACAACCCTGAAGCGCAGGCAATACTCTCCGCATTTTACAGTCCCAGGAAGCTGGGACTCAGAGGAGGGTTTTGTAACTGAAACAGACAGTCAGCTATGTGGTAAGTGCAAATGCTGGAATCAACACTGTTAATCATGATTTCTTATGGATGATATTATATCACAGATTTAAATGCAATCTGCCATAGAACATTCAAGGGCTTCCCTGATGGCTTGGACAGTAAAGAATCTGCCTGCAATGCAGGAGACCAGCGTGCAATTCCTGGGTGGGGAATGACCCCTGGAGAAGGGGATGGTTACCCACTTTGGTATTCTTAGCTGGAGAATTACAAGGACAGAGGTTCCTGGAGATCTACAGTCCATGAGGTTGCAAAGAGTTGGACACTACTGAGCAACTAACACAGCACATTAAAAATATGCTACAAACAAGTTATTTAGGGAAATATTTGGCTCCAGTGCACAGTATTTATTTATGAAACAAATGAACATATTCAGAATTTGATTGGATGATATATACTCTAGAAGCGTGCAACTCAATCCACCATGCGCTTGACTTTACAATTATAAGAGGAGGACATTAGAGGCATAAAGTTGTGCCAGTCATACAAGTGAAACAACTGGTAAAAAATATGTACAGTAATAATTACTGTAAATTTATATTAAAAAACTGGAAATATAGGTCAAACGTATACATAATATAAAATATATTCATAGTGTATTTTTAATATATATATAAAAGACTACAAAGAAGGCTATAATGAAAATCTTAAGATATATGTTATCTACCTATGGGTTGCAGGCAATTTTCACCCTCCCTTTTTTGCTTCTCTGCATTTTCCAAAATCAGACTTTCTAAAATTTTGCTAATGTATTACTTTCTAAGAAGAAAAATACAATAAAAGTTGTTTTAAAAAAAAGTCCAGTCATGTTTTGCTATCTCTAAATTGATGGTCTTAGGAAAAGATGAATATATAGATATTAAAAAAAAAAAAACTTGGGAGGCATTTTTTTTTTTAATGTACTTAAGGCTATGTGGTTAAAGGGGCGGTCAGGTTACATTAGGCGTTACACACTTCCCAACTAGATTCAAGATTTAAATTGTGGCTGAACATTTATTCAAAAACTGGTTCTCAGTTCAGAAAATAGTCTGGTCCAATTTTAAGTTTTAAGCAACTAAATGTCTACTTTTTGATTATAAAGTATAATTATATATTGACCTTTGGGACTTCTTGATCATCACTGGTAGGCTTGGCATTGTAACTGGAAAGGATGCATTTTCCTGGAAAGTGAAATTTAGATTCTTTCAACCTACCAACAAGCTTCTGACAACATTTGGCAAATTAAAACTCTGACAGGAACTTTGAGAAAGTATAAAAGAAACCTTAGCCTTAAGACCATTATGTTAGAGAAATCATGTAGATAAAAACCAGTGCCACCTAAAAGATGTTGAGTAGGTAACTTCTTCACCACTGATGGCTATTAATAACAGATGCACCTTACCAAGCACATGCAGTAGGACAGGGGCAGCTTTACTCTATTCTATATGGATTATCTCATTTAATTCTAAGAACATTCTGCTAAGTACATAATATTATCCTCACTTTAAAAAGGAGGAACTGAGTCAGCTCAAACATGAAGTCTGCTGCTGCTGTTGCTGCTAAGTCGCTTCAGTCGTGTCCGACTCTGTGCAACCCCATAGACGGCAGCCCACCAGGCTCCGCCGTCCCTGGGATTCTCCAGGCAAGAACACTGGAGTGGGTTGCCATTTCCTTCTCCAATGTGTGAAAATGAAAAGTGAAAGTGAAGTCGCTCAGTCGTGTCCGACTAGTAGCGACCCCATGGACTGCAGCCCACCAGGCTCCTCTGTCCATGCGATTTTCTAGGCAAGAGTACTGGAGTGGCTTGCCATTGCCTTCTCCGAAACATCAAGTCTAACATCTCCTATTAATAGGTAATCAACAGCAGACAGCACACCCAGTGGTACAAATACAGGGTGATTACCATATTTTGAGAAAGTACCAAAAAATGTGAGGCTCAAAATAAATTTTAAAACTTGAAAGCTTGTACTGCGTTCATCTCAGCTAATTGATTAGAGCCATTTGAAGCTTACAACAGCTTCCCTAGTGGTTCAGCGTAAACAATCTGCCTGCAATGCGGGAGATGCAGGAGACATGGGTTTGATCTCTGGGTCAGGAAGATCCCCTGGAGAAGGAAATGGCAACCCACTCCAGTATTCTTGCCTGTAAAATTCCATGGACAGAGGAGCCTCGCAGGCGTCAATGGGGTCGCAAAGAGTCAGACATGGTTGAACACGCGCGTGCACACACACATACGGCTTTTAAAGCATTACAGGTGGAAGTATCTAATATAGTTAAAATATTTGTATAGCCTGGTAGCGCACACTGTATGCCTTGCTCATTAAACGTACTTTCAAACTGTGTACCTTTAGCATGAAACTCGGAGAAGGCAATGGCAAGCCACTCCAGTAATCTTGCCTAGAAAATCCCATGGATGGAGGAGCCTGGTAGGCTGCAGTCCGTGGGGTCACTAAGGGTCGGACATGACTGAGCGACTTCACTTTCACTTTTCATTTTCACACATTGGAGAAGGAAATGGCAACCCACTCCAGTGTTCTTGCCTGGAGAATCCCAGGGATGGGGGAGCCTGGTGGGCTTCCGTCTATGGGGTCACACAGAGTTGGACACGACTGAAGTGACTTAGCAGCAGCAGCAGCAGCACGAAACTAATATGCACTTTAGATTCCTTTGGTTTTGCATGCTAAAAAGTCTTAAAGACACTTACATTTAAATTTTATAAAGTAACTGAACTGCTATTCTTTTTTTTTTTTAATAAGAGAAGCACTCCATTTCTTTATTTGGGTCGTGCCAGGTTGTGCTGCATGGCATGTGGGATCTGTTTCCCGACCAGGGATGGAACCCACGTCCCCTGCATTGGAAGCACAGGATCCTCAGCACTGCACCAGCAGGAAGTCCTGCCCTGCTTCACTAATGTACCAAGTTTACACTGTATATTTAGTATACCTTTGGTGTTTTTATCTTACTGTATTATTTTATTAGCGTCAGCACTATTTTAAAAACAAACAATTTATTTTAAAAGATAAATGGGGTTCCTGAAAGCAGGAAGACCTTGGCACAAGGGACGTGTCTGCAGGGTGAGCCGGTGTGGCCGGGGAGCGCGGCCACCCCAGTCCCACGGCCCCTCATGGAACAACGTCCTACTGTCTGATGTTTAACTGATCCGCTCATCTGAGGATGAACTTTCCTGGTACCTTTCCCCGCTTATTTGGGAGTTCTGCCAACGCCCAGATAGAAGGACGCTTCAGTGCAAATGTGGGGTTTGCCTCAGAGGCCTGCTGTGGAGGCACAGGCTCTGGTGGGCAGCAGGACAGCACACTCTGTGTGGACCACCTGGGCTGGACATGCCCCAGTCCCACTCTGCCACTGGCCGGTAGTGACCCCTGAGGGCAACACGAACTCTCAGCCTTAGGCTCTTTGGGCTATTCCTTGAATGCTCTATGGAATATCACTTACTTAGTAAATTAAAAATATGCACATGATCCAACTACCCCACTTCTGGGTATTCATTTGAAGAAAGTGAGAACACCAATCTGAAAAAATATATGTATGCCTATGTTCATTGTAGCATTATTTACAATCGGAAGGACTGATGCTGAAGCTCCAATACCCTGGCCACCTGATGCAAAGAGCCAAAGCACTGGAAAAGACCCTCATGGTGGAAAAGACTAAAGGCAGGAGAAGGGGCTGAGAGAGGATGAGATGGTTGGATGGCATCACCAACTCAATGGACATGAGTTTCAGCAAACTCCAGGAGATGGTGAAGGACAGAGAAGCCTGGTGTGCTGCAGTCCATGGCGTCATAAAGAGGTGGACACGACTTAGCGACTGAACAACAAGAAGACACTGAGGCAAACCTAAGTGCCCATTGATAGAAAAATGGACAAAGAAGCTGTCCACCACAACCACAGTGACACTATATAAAAAGAAGTTGTCGACATACACAGCGTAGCTACAGTACATACACACACGAACACACAGTGCAATATCACTCAGCCATAAAAAAGCATGAAGTCTTGCCATTTGCTACAACATAAATGGACTAGAGGTTATTCTACCAAGTGAAATACGTCAGAAAGAGTAAGACAAATAACACATGATTTCCCTTACATGCGGAACAAATGAAGTCATAGATACAGAGGATAAACAGGTAGCTGCCAGAGGAATAGGGTTGTGGGAGCAGAGAAATAGGTACAAAGAGAAATGAAAGAAATGAAAAGGTACCAACTTTCAGTCACTGAGTCATGGGTATGAAATGTAAAGTGTGGGGAATACAGTCAACAATTACATAATTATCTTTGTATGGTGACAGATGGCACCTAGACGTATCACGGTGACCACTTTGAAATGTAGAGACTTACAAGTCACGGTGCTGTGTACCAGGTACTAAGATAGTGTTGCAAGTCAACTATACTCAAAAATAAACAAATTCAGAGGAAAAGAGACCCGATGTGTGGTCACCAGAGGCAGGGGTGGGGCTGAGGTGGAGGGGGAAGTGGACTGAAGGTGGTCAAAAGACACAAACTTCCAGTTGTAAGATATATAAGTACTAGGTATGTACAACATGATAAATGTAAGTATCATTGCTATACATTATATATGAGGGCTTCCCAGGTGGCGTGAGTGGTAAAGAGCCTGCCTGCCAACGCCGGAGAAGTAAGAGACGTGGGTTCAGTCCCTGGGTCAGGAAGATCCCCTGGAGATGGCAACCCACTCCAGTGTTCTTGCCTGGAGAATCCCATGGACATAGGAGCCTGGCGGGCTACAGTCAGGGGTCGCAAAGAGTCGGACACAACTGAAGCGACTTAGCACCACCTTTCATTAAATCTAAGGTGTTACCAACTGATTCCAATGTACATCCTGATTCTAAAAATAATACAAAATGGAAAAAAGGTACAATATGTGAAACATGGTAGCTGCTGCTGCTAAGTCACTTCAGTCCCGTCCGACTCTGTGTGACCCCATAGACGGCAGTCCACCAGGCTCCCCCGTCCCTGGGATTCTCCAGGCAAGAACACTGGAGTGGGTTGCCATTTCCTTCTCCAATGCATGAAAGTGAAAAGTGAAAGTGAAGGCGCTCAGTCGTGTCCGACTATTAGCGACCCCATGGACTGCAGCCCACCAGGTTCCTCCATCAATGGGATTTTCCAGGCAAGAGTACTGGAGTGGGTTGCCATTGCCTTCTCTGGAAACATGGTAGAAGAGCTGGTAGAACTGCTATTTTCTTGTTGGGAGACAGCAAAATGCTTCAGGCATACAGTGTTCAGATTCTTCTCGATGCTACTCTGGAACTTACACCTTCTGTTCCTTTATAGAACCATGTAACTTTTCAGTTCACTGAATACATATTTACTGACAGTGTTTTTTCACTTTTTAAAGTTAAAACAAACAACAAATGCATCTCTGAGCTTTGGTGAACACACATGGCGAGCTGCCAGTCTAAAGTTCTGGAAATAAAAACAGCAAATAGAAGACATTGACTGCTAAAGCCCTTCTCAGTTACAACAAGCGTTTCTTGAAAACTCGACAATGGTGCAACATTATGAACCATTTGTTCTAGAAAATTCAGTCAAGAGGATTACGGGGTAAGCTCTTTTGACATAACTTGGTGACTGGACTCCTAGCTTCCTTTGTGTATCCGTGGTCTGAGAAGCATGTTAGGAAGCTGATAAAAATAGCTGCAGTTAAACTCCAGGCTTTCTCTTCCCTCAAGAAAAGCCTTCCTGCTCAGCACTGCCACTTGGTACTTATAGTCTTCCTGTTCTCACTGGAAAATTGGAGTCAGTGCCTGAGGCATCACCACGCTAGCCTCCTGCCTCACGCTAACATCAGACTGCAGGCTGAAACTGCTTGTACCATTCCCTTTGTCTCCCCTTCTCCTCTGTAATTTTTTGTTGTTTCGTTGTTATGGGTAGTGACAGTTCCTGGTTTCTTTCGTTTATCAACGGTTTCCTTTACCACAGCCTCCATTCCTCCCACTGGAAGGCTGGCACGGCTGGAAGTTGGAAGAAAAACCACAACTGAATAGCCTGGCACCTTCTTTAACAGTCATTTCCAACCACAGATTAATACTGTTACTGGATTTGACTAACGGCTCTCCATCAGCCCAACTGTCATCACTTGAGAACATGTGAGCTGGTGGAAGTCAAAAAAGGAAAATAGAAGCAAAGCCATGTCATGGGTACAGCTTTACTGATTTCTCATCTTTGCGATCCAAAGATGCTTCTCTGAATATCCTCTTCTCGGTTTTCCTTAATCATCGGTATCGCATATGGATCCGGAGAATATGCAGACAGACCTCTGCCCCAACTAGCTGGGGGCTTGCGTCAGCTGGTGAGAGTTGCCATGGGGACCATCGAGCTTGTGAGGGCAGCCTGCTCAGTTGCAGTGGAGGGCGGGTGCAACCTGCACTTTGCCCTGTCACCTCTGGAAACTGCACTGGTTGCTGGCGTTCAAGGGTCTTAAGGACCCAGCATCCACGTCCAAATGAAGAGGCCCTTTTGGAGGTTCTGTGTGTATTACAGTGGTGCCTGATGCCAGCCTATCATCATGAGAAATGAGGTTTTTCTCTTCATCCTCAACCTTGACGTGGCAGACTCCAGGTCTAGCACAGGTGGTAGGGTATTTTTTATTTAATAAAAAATGTTTTAGTGGAATAAATTGGACTTACAATGCTGTGTTTGCTATAGGTGTGCAGAATCTTGTTCAGTCATATCCATACCTATATCGACTCATGCTTGTTTATTTTTGGTTGTGCTGGGTCTCCATCGCCGCAGGCTTTCTCTGGCTGCGGGATCGGGGGCTAGTCTCCAGCTGCGGCTCGCAGGCTCCTTGTGTTGTGGAGCACAGGCTCTAGGCCCATGGGCTTCAGCAATATCGGCACACAGGCTTAGCTGCTCTGTGGCATGTGGAACCTTCCCGGACCAGGGATCAAACTCGTGTCCCCTGTATTGGCAGCAGGACTCTTATCCACTGTACCACCATGGAAGTCCAGGGTTTTCTGATAAAGACTAGAAGATGATGGTCTGGTCTGTGAGTGGCTCAACTAAAATCAGCTTCTATCCCAACTTGGAGCTTTCTGCATGAACAAAAACCCCATCTGATAAGAGTGAAGGTTTTGCAAAACAGTGATCCCCAGCTTTTAGTTCTCACAGAACCTAACCTACAGACAGAAGAGGATGTGAATGACTATTATTTTCTGATTCAATGACTCAGGCCCTACTCTGGGTGTTTCATATACATTAATCCCAGTCTTCTTCTTTAAAATGTATTGAAAGGCATGTGTTTAATACATCACTATTGGGAAAATAAGGTAGAAAAATCTTTCTGGAGGGTGATTTGGCTCCATATATCAAAGGCCATGGGGTTCTAAATATTCTCTACCTCACTATTCCACTTCCAGGAATTAGTACTAAGGAAAAAAATCTTGGGACTGCAGGAGAGTTACAAGAGCATACAGCACAACCTTGCTTTTAAAGGCTTGTAAATTTCATTCACTCAATAAATATTCAGTATATGCCTAGTAATATTTAAATACAAGTAAATAAGATCATGATATATTTTTATGAGAAAAAAGGTTAAAAAAAGCATGAGCTCATTTTTATAAGAAATTAAAAATATTATAACAGAAAAAACTGAAAGATACTTGTTAAGTTACTAATAATGGTCAACTGTTGGTTACTGGTTTAGGGTTTATTTTTCTTTCTTCTTCTTTCAACGCATCTTAAAAAAATAAGTGTTTTATAGAGAGCTATTTTGAGATCATATAAATTTCTTGATCTTTATCAAATAGACCCACTTAGAGCTTTAACATCCACTGATGCTTTTCTAACTCTATCATTCTATTTACATTAGTTGGCATTTATTGAAAGAAGGGCTTGGCAGTAAAGAATCTGCCTGCCAATGCAGAAGACCCAAATGTTGTGGGTTTGATCCCTGGGTTGGGAAGATCCCCTGGAGTAGGAAATGGCAACCTGCTCCAGTATTCTTGCCTGGTAAATTCTACAGACAGAGAAGCCTGGCAGGCTACAGTGCATGGAGCTGCAGAGAGTCAGAGATGACTGAGCAGCTGAGCACAATGTAAGAAAGAGCTTTCTCTTCTCTCCTGTCTTAAAGTATGGACTCATGGATTTTTGTTTTATTCAATGGATTTAATACATTACTGTAATTATATACTTTAACGCCTCAGATTGTTTTAGAATTGTCTAGTGGTCTCTTTCGGAGAAGGCAATGGCACCCCACTCCAGTACTCTTGCCTGGAAAATCCCATGGATGGAGGAGCCTGGTAGGCTGCAGTCCATGGGGTCGCTAAGAGTCGGAAACGACTGAGCAACTTCACTTTCACTTTCATGTATTGGAGAAGGAAATGGCAACCCACTCCAGTGTTCTTGCCTGGAGAATTCCATGGACAGAGGAACTCGGCAGGCTGCACTGCTCCATGGGGTCACAAAGTTAAATGCGTAAGTCACTGCTCTTTTCTTGATGGAGTCCAGTGAGCCAGGCACACAACCACAGATATGAAAAGGAACAGAGTACATCCTGTTCAATGAATGTCTCCTCTCCCCCCCCCCCCCCCAGATTCCTGCACAGACACACGGTGAGACAAAATCATTTTCATCTGTGATTGAGTTTCTTCCTGCTGACTGTTTGGAGTTTCCCTATGAGCTGGTGTGAGGCACTTCTTCCTGTGTCTCAGAACAAGACGGTCTGATGGCCAGTACACACTGGAGACTGCACTCTGGATTCTGTGACGCACACAGGAGAACAGGACAGGGACCCCCGGTTTCTCTCCTCACCCCGGAGTGCCCCACCTGGCTTCTCTAATCTCACCGGATGGGTCTGCTGAAACTACCTGTAAGCTCAGTCTCTCGCCAGACTCCAGGATCAGTTCTAGCCTTGTGGTGACTGTGGTGTGGTGGAGGGGAAGAGACACGAGGAGCCCTGCGACTATTAGTCACTACTTCAATATTGAGTCATTTGGCCATACCGCCCAGGCAGCTGTGACCTAAGTTCATGCTTTGTGCCCTCAGGCAGGAGGCTCTGTGGGATCCAGTACTCCAGGTCCCAGGCTTTCTGACTTTGAATACTTCTAATGTCCATACTCTGACAGAAAGCCACCCCTTATCCTGTTCTAGAAAAAAGGATACACCCAGGTACTTTAACATATAAACGAAATGATAGGGGTTAAATTTTACTACACATATGTAATGTGAAACTCAAAGCTCACTGCTTTACATGTGCTGTTTAATTTAACTTCAGGTCAACACTAGGTGAGAACTCTACATTAATATCCTCACTTTACAGTTGAGGAAACTGAGGTGGGAGAGATGAGTCACCGTTACCCAGCTAAGAAGAGACGGAGACAAAATTAAATGCTCCAAAACTGCTTCCTGCAGCCCCTTCACTACATTGCATTCTTCAGATATGGAACTATTAGTGGACCTGAGACTCAGACTGAACACAAATTCTATTCTTTTTAAAGAAAAATTAATGAATGGAACCAACCCTGATAAAGTGGATGTTGAGATCAGGTAGCATTCTTTAGTTGAATCTGAGAAAAGAAAAGAAGAAATCCCAAAGACCTGGGAGCTCACTAAGAACATGAAGCCAGCTTGCCATACTTCCTGCAGAAATCCCAAAGACCTGGGAGCTCACTAAGAACATGAAGCCAGCTCATTCATTCCTGCAGCACTCCAAGGGGTCTGGGATGTGTGCTTCACTGTGCCAGATGAAGGGAATTCAGGAAGGCATGAATGATGTGGGCCCTGACCTTGATGTGGTCCCTTAGAGTTCGGGGAGGAAGAAAGAGAAATGGCCGTTAAATAAATGAGTGCAAAAGAGAAAATAAGATGCTCTGATGAAGAAGAGGAGAGTGGCCTGAAAAGGCCCCTCTAAGGCGCTGACATTTAACCCAGAGGGTGACACAGAAGAAGCAGTTGATGAGATCTGTTCACTTCCCCTTCGTCTTTGGTACTAACTGTAATTTTTGAGTACTTTTCAAGGGTATTTACAACTTGGGTTCCTTAAAGCAGGCCAACCACTATCTTACAATCTGTATGTGCCTGTGTGCTCAGCTGTGTTCATCTCTTTGCAGCCCCATGGACTGGAGCCTACCAGGCACCTCTGTCCATGATTTTCCAGGCAAGAATACTGGAGTGGGTTGCCGTTTCCTTTTTCAGGGGATCTTCCTGACCCAGGGATTGAACCTGAGTTTCCTGCACTTCTTGCACTGGCAGACAGACTCTTTACCTAGGAAGCCCAACAATCTGTATGCTTGAGCACTAATGCTTTCTCTGCCCAGTTTAAAAATATCACCAATATGATATAAACAATATGGAACTGTTCAGTTCAGAACTATCCTCATTTCTTTCTTCTTAAATACAGAAAATCACTTCAGAATCAGGGACAAGAGGAAAAACTCTGCGTTTTGTAGAGTTCATCCAAGTGTACTATTTGCTTCTTCCCTGTGGAATTGTCATATCAGCTTTAGGAAAGATGATGAAAGACAAGAATTGGGCCCAGAGGATGCTAAGGAAACAAGGCCAAATTTGCTTTTCACGTGGGCCCTTAGGGGGAGAGTAGAAGGCAAAAGCAGTGAACTGGGTCCAGATTTTTTCTGTCAATGCTGTGTAGTGGTTAGATGAGGAACTCGAAACCAAAAGGCTTCTTTCCTTCACATTTCTGGAAACGGTAATTTTATTATCTCACCAGCAGAGATTCGGCAGAGTCTGCTGAAGGCAAAAGCACAGAAGCCCCAGGGTTCTTTTCTCACTACAATCCAACTGTATTTCCTCTGGGAGAAGGATGCGCCCTAACAATATGCGGGGTTGGAACCGGAGGCCATTTAAAGCTAAGAAGGGAATGTTTTTGATGTCTGGGGAGTTCAAATCATGATTCGATTTTTGGGTACAAAGACTGCACTGCGTCCTCTCTTCACGGGGCAATCTGAAGTTATAAGGCCCTCTACTTCCTGGCTTCCAGAAGTTTATTTTTTTCTCCATCACAATGTTTCCTCTAACTACTGAATAATTAACCTTAATGACTAATCTAGTCTCCTAGGAAAAAGGCTTGTGAAATCTGTTGCTGGTGCATATCCTCAGTGCAGAAGGCTGTATTAGGTAATGGGGGAATTCTCCAGCGCTCCAGGGTTAGGACTCTGTGCTCTCACGGCCAAGGGCCTGGGTTCAGTCCCCGGTCAGGGAACTAAAATCCCACAAGCCAAGATGATAACAATAAGCATGGTCTGAGAAGGCCCAAATTCCCTTCCCAGTGCCTGGTCCACCCTGGGACAGAGGGAGGAAGGGACAGCCGTGTTCCGTTTCAGAGATCTCTTCCTATCACACAGAAATGTTGGAGGGAAGCTGTGCTCCTGCTCTCTGTTGCCGGCCGGGGGAACTCCGCACCAACTGACCGAAGTTGTCACCATCTGAGGCTGCCCACGGGGTCAGATATGTGGCCTGGCGCTGTGCCGTCACAGGGCCACGTATCCAGAGGGGGCCGAAACCCTCTCTCTGTAACAGCTTGGCCACCTGTCTGCGATGGAAGACAAATCCCATTTCGTGAGGCTTGGCGCGGAAAGCAGACTGCCCCCATCCCCAGGTCCAAAAGCACTTGAGTAACAGAAGGAAAAGAGGAGAGAAGGGCAGACTCCAAGGGTGGACGTAAAAAGTGGATCTTTTCAGAGAGGGCCCTCTGGTCAATCGGCTTTGGATTTGATGGTGTTTTGACCCAGCTCTCAACAATCTTAAGCTACATTTCGCAGGCTTTCAAGATAGTTCTCTTACTGAAGCAATGCAGTGCCAAAGACATGGTATCATGGGGCTTTGCCTTTTCCTGCTTTTTAAAGGCCATCAAAACCATCATTCCCTAACATATCGACACAGGAAAAAAAAGATGAGGCTTATCTCACAGTTCAGCTATTGTGTGACCAGCATGTCAGCAGCACAGAAAGATAGGCAGAGGCTTGCAAAATAAAGTCTGACCCAAGCCTTACCTGATACCCAGTTTCTATCTTGCTGAATGCTCGTGATAATAAGATTTCAAACTCATTAGAAACCGTGGTTGTTCAGAGTTTTAGAATTGAGCTTGTACAACCCAGGGGAGCGCTCCTGATCACTCTGCAGTGAAGTAACCGTCACAAACAGGATTTCCTAAAGAGGTCTCAGGGCGAGGAAGCGTCATTCCTGCTTTGGCCTTGCCATCTGGGCAGCCCCGCTGCTCCTCCTCTACTGTAAACAGGCGGTTAGAAGGTCCCAGGGAACACCCCTGCCTATTGTTCCCGGTCCTCTCACTTCCCTTTCATCTCTGGTAATAGCTGGAATTTATGAGTACGCGGGCTGACGGTCCAGGCTTTTCCTTCGGAGTTTATTTACTTCACGGATCCTCCTTAGGAAGACCCCGTCTTCTGCCTGCCCCCCCACCCCGATCCCAGCTGTATTGCCCAAAGGTGTGGCTTCCTCACTCCGCACGGCTAAACTGAATGGAAGAGGATTCAGCGAGGCTGCGTGCAGTTCTTAGAGCCCCGCGTGACTGTGCCCGGAACACACGCTTTCCCAGTTGATGCCTACCACTCCAGCCAGCTCTCGCATTTCCAAGAGCACGCTGCAACTTCTGTGGCCTGCCTAATGAGCTTCTTGTTAAAGCTTCAAAATCCAGCCCAGAGCGGACTTCATGAAATCTCTAGTACTGTAGTCCAGTTCAGAGTAATGTCAAACTCCCAAGCGGTATTTAAATCTGTACCATGCAGCTTAGCCCTGACACATGCTGAGATTCTAATGCAGCTTGCTTACCATGATTACGTGTGAACACACCAAGTCTGTGTTTATTATTTGCTCATATAGACTCTAACCTTTTTTGAGGTCCTGGCCACAGACCTTGGTATGTATGTGTAAGTGAGAAGTGATATTTCACTTTGCCATCTTCCACAGTGCCCAGAATAATCTTAACCACCTAGGTTTGCAAAAGATAACTGAAACACCGTAGGAGTCCCAGCTTTCAGTACCTTTCATTTCCTTATGATGCAAGTCAGTTAAATGGAAACATCAGAATTACCCAAATGGACAATGCTAGCAGTAGTATCTAGGACTGGGAACATGTAATGTGTTTACATCATTTCAATTAGTAAAATGATGTAACATCTCTAAATTAAAATTTAAGTGCTTCCTGCCAATAGGCTTCCCAGGGGTGCTAGTAGAAAGAACTCGCCTGCCAGTGCATGAGACGTAAGAGACACAGGTTCGATCCCTGGGTTGAGAAGATCCTCTGGAGAAGGAAATGGCAACCCAGTCCCGAAAGTGTGCCTGGGACATTCCACGGACAGAGGAGCCTAGTGGGCTATACGGTCGTAGAGTTGGACAAGACTGAAACGACAGCACGCATGTACGGGAATATAAAGCAAAAAACGATTAAACTTCACTAAAGACAAATTTTGAGATTGTTGTGAACAGGGAGAAATACAACCAAACTGTTTAGAGGAAGGCATGGACCAAAATAATGCATTTGGCCCATTTAGCTACTCAGAATGATAGACACGCCCTGAGCCAGACAGACCGTAGTGTGCCCACTCACTGATTATTTATTAACTTGGTGCCCACTCCACACCATGCTATGTGAGCTATTAGGGATACGGTGGTGAGAAAAACAGAGACGGTCCAGAGTTTCATGAGTGATGGGACAGGCAGGTTTAACCCAGGAACTCTAATAAATATGTAATTAGCTACTACCATTGCAGTGAGTAATAAAGTAGCCTTTGTCTCTAACCCAGGAGTCTTCTGTCTTCTGCCAGCATCCATGAAACTGTGGCAGGCTAATTTGTTAGCCTGCAATAGTGTAGTATCTTCACAGTCAACTGAAAGACTGAAGAACGAGGACTTTTTACTTTAGAAAGGAAAACACCAGGAAGGGGAGAAGGCTGAAGTCTACAAAATCGGTAAGAAGCAACTAGGTTGCGTTCACTTATCTTGAATATCAAATCAAAGAAGCAGTCCCTAACATCTGGGAGAGGGACGTTTAGAACAAAAGGAAGGAATTTCTTCACAGAGATGGTAACCTTATAGAAGTTACCACCTCAATAAGCAGCGGTGGCGGAAAATACAAGCTGTTTTATTTTTTAAGTATTTTTTTTAAGTCTTCTAAAATTATTTTAAAATTTATTTTTAATCGGAGGAAACTGCTTTACAATGTCATGCTGGTTTCCGTCATACAACAACGTGAGTCAGCCCTAAGTATACGTGTGTCCCCTCCCTCCCACCCAACATGCGTTCCGCCCCCCGGGCTGTCAGACAGCACCTCTCTGAGCTCCCTGTATGCAACAACTTCCCACTAGCTAGCTATTTTACATACGGTAGTGTGTATGTTTCTATGCTACTCTCCCAATTTGCCCACACTTTTAAAAGCCCCCGCTTTTAAAAATCTTTATTGAATTTGTTACAGTATTGCTTCTGTTTACGTTTTCCTTTCTTTGGTCATGAGGTACCTGGGATCTTCACTCCCCACCAGGGATCAAACCTGTGCCCTCTGCACTGGAAGACGAAGTCTTAGCCACTGGACCTCCTGGGAAGGCCCCTACAAGCTGTTTTTTAAAAAGGCCGCACTAACTTTATGGATGACATGTGGACTGCCCAATTCAATGTGCATTTGATGACCAAGTCTTTGCCAAGTAGAGGATCATGTCCTTGTACAACGAGATCTTCATTATCTATCTCAGAGAAGGACTACTGGGAAAAGTCATTAACCTGACCTAACAAGGGCCATCTTTAATCTAAAAAATAAGAATTACACTCTCCCTTGCTTTATCTAAGTCTATTGGGGGCGGGAAGAGAAGGGGATGACAGAGAATGAAATTCCTGGATGGCATCACAGACTCTGTGGACATGAGTTTGAGTGAACTCTGGGAGTTGGTGATGGACAGGGAGGCCTGGCGTGCTGTGATTCATGGGGTTGCAAAGAGTCGACACGACTGAGTGACTGAACTGAACTGAATCTGGGTAAACATACATTGCTGTTGTTTAGTCGCAAGAAGACTGGAGTGGGTTGCCATTTCCTTCTCCAGGGGATCTTTCCAACTCCATCTTGAACTCCATCTCCTGTATTGGCAGGTACATTCTTTACCACTGACCCACCGGGGAAACTTGTAAACATAAATAGATATAAATATTTGGAACTATAAAATCTGTTTTAGAACAAGCTACAATCCACAAAAATCTTAATTTTTAAATACTAAATAATCTTGGTAAAATATGCTTGTATTTCAGGGCAGCTGTTTCCCATACTGGATGTGCAGAACACTTCTAGGAAATTCGAAGAGGTGTATCTTGAAAAATATGTTCTGTGGTCAAATATGTTTGCAGAGCAGTGCACTATATATCCTTGGACATTGAAAATTCACATTAATAATAAAGGCTCTGATATGAGTAAGGAAAGTAATCCTAGCATTTCCAAAGTTATTTAATATTATTCCGATATACCACAGCAAGGCTATTATCTTACGAAACATCATTTCATAAAAAAGCACGTAGAGAATGTTCTTTTAAGGTGTTAAAAAATGAAGATTTATCTGGTAAGGAATATAAGGCCACATTATCTGTAAAGCTCCACTAATGTGAAGTGGAAAATAACAGTAAGGAGGGACAGAAAGCGATGCCAGGTAACTAGATTTCCTGGTTTGGCCTGCTGGGACCCAACAGGTAGGTCATCTGCAGTTAGGGGATCCTTGGGCTCAAATGTTTTTCGGGTCCAGGGAGTCAGAAAGACCCAGTTTCAGGAATGTTTGCATGTTTCGGGAAAGCATAACAAACATAATTATAGCTAACGTTTGTTGCTGCCGATCAAGGTGCTAGGTGGTAGTCTGAGCACTTTAAGTTCTCACAATACACTATGAGAGAGGTCCTCTTATCATCCATTTTCACAGGAGAGGAAACTGAGGCAGAGGGAAGCTCAGTAACTGGCCCAAGACTGCACAGCTAGTCAGTGAGAGCTGGGATTTAAACCCAGGCAGGCTGGCTCCAGAGTGCCAACCTTCATGGAATTCCAGCATATATTAGCAAACTTCCACGTCACCAGTGTAATCCACAGCACAAAGCAACTCACTGGACTTTTAAGTTGAGTTGAAGCCTGATGTAAGCAGCTTTCATAAATAACACCCAGAACTCTGCTAATACATCTTGAAAAGCTTGTCAAAGTTTTACAGTTGTACCAGAAGAAATTACACACAAAAATGGGACAGCATGGACCTACTGTCAAAACAATCTCCCCTTTGTATAATTTCTTCTTTTCACCAATTTCTTACTATACACAACAGTAACTTTAGGAAAACAAACAATCTACAAATACACTCACTCTCTTTGAATCACAGCACTGTACAAGGCCACTTTGTTCAGAATTTTTTTTCTTTTTTTAAAAACTGTTTTAGTTGCTAAGTTGTGTCTGATTCTTTTAAGACCCCAAGGACTATAGCCCACTAGGCTTCTCTGTCCATGGGATTTTCCAGGCAAGAATACTGGAGTGGGTTGCCATTCCTTTCTCCAGGGGATCTTCCCAACCCAGGGACAAACCCAAGTCTCCTGCATTGGCAGGAGGATTCTTACCACGGAGCCACCAGAGAAGCCCCTTTGTTAAAACATTCTAAAACAACGTTTCTTACAAAGAGTGATACGTGTGTTTTTTCCCCAGACACCCAATCCTAGGTAAACTCTTAGCTGAGTGCCGAGTGCAGACTCGCTCTGGGTCCTCCTGGCCTTCAGAACCAGTGGTGCTCACCGTGCAGAGAATCCCAGCCTGAAAACCCTTCCCCAGCCATGGTGAACAGTGTGTTCTGCAGCATTTACCATTTCTTCCATCCCATCCTGCCGGGTGTATTTGTTGTTGTTGTGTTATTATTTTATATATTGGTGTGTTGGCCTTCTGCTGATGCTGTATCAGATTATCCCCAATTTTGTGGCTTAAAGCAAGTCATGATTCATCTCAAAGTTCTGCAGATCAAACGTCCAGGTACGGCGGCTTGGCTTAACTGGTTCTCTGCTTAGAGTCTCACAAAGGGCTGCATTCCACTCTGGAGGTTTGGATCTGCTTCTCGTCTCACTTGGGTTGTTGGCCGAATCCAGTTCCATGTGGCTGTTTTATGGAGGTTCCTGATTTCTTGTTGGCTGTCATTGGCCCTTCACCCCCTCCAGAGGCCTCTCTCTGGTTCTAATCTCAGAGGCTGTGACAGTGGGTCAAATCCTTCTCACGCCTGGAATCTGACTTCCTCTTCTGTCCCATCTCTTTTGCCTCTAGCCGGAGAAACTTCTCTTTTAAAGAGCTTATGAACAGAAACAGACTCACAGACTTAGAAAACAAACTTGTTTTTAGTCACTCAGTCGTGTCTGACTCTGTTGCGACCCCATAGACTGTAGCCTACCAGGATCCTCTGTCCATGGGATTTCCCAGGCAAGAATACTGCAGTGGGTTGCCATTTCCTTCTTCAACATATAAAATAGATAACCAACAAGGACCTACTGTATAGCACAGGGACCTCTACTTAATACTGTTATAACCTGTATGGGAAAAAAATCTAGAAAAGAACAGATTCATGTATGAAAGTCAAAGTGTTAGTCACTCAGTTGTGTCCGACTCTTTGCGACCCCATGGACTGTAGCCCACCAGGCTCCTCTGTCCATGGGATTCTCTGGGCAAGAATACGGGAGTGAGTCATTATTCCCTTTCCCAGGGGATCTTTCTGACCCAGAGACTGAACCTGGGTCTCCTGCATTGCAGGCAGATTCTTTATTGTCTGAGCATATGTATAACTAAATTACTTTGCTGTATACCTGAAACTAACACTTGATAAAAGTGAAAGAGGAGAGTGAAAAGGTTGGCTTGAAGCTCAACATTCAGAAAACTAAGATCATGGCATCTGGTCCCATCACTTCACGGCAATTAGATGGGGAAACCGTGGCTGACTTTACTTTTCTGGGCTCCAAAATCACTGCAGATGGTGACTGCAGCCATGAAATTAAAAGACGCTTACTCCTTGGAAGGAAAGTTATGACCAACCTAGAGAGCATATTAGAAAGCAGAGACATTACTTTGCCAACAAAGGTCCGTCTAGTCAAGGCTATGGTTTTTCCAGTGGTCATGTATGGATGTGAGAGTTGGACTACAAATAAAACTGAGTGCCAAAGAATTGATGCTTTTGAACTGTGGTGCTGGAGAAGACTCTTGAGAGTCCCTTGGACTGCAAGGAATTAACCAGTCCATTCTAAAGGAGATCAGTCCTGGGTGTTCATTGGAAGGACTGACGTTGAAGCTGAAACTCCAATACTTTGGCCACCTCATGAGAAGAGCTGACTCATTTGAAAAGATCCTGATGCTGGGAGGGATTGGGGGCAGGAGGAGAAGGGGGTAACAGAGGATGAGATGGTTGGATGCATCATCGACTCGATGGATATGGGTTTGGGTGGACTCCGGGAATTGGTGATGGACAGGGAGGCCTGGCGTGCTGCAGTTCATGGGGTCGTGGAGAGCTGGACACGACTGAGTGACTGAACTGAGCTGAACTGAAACTAACACAACATTGTAAATCAACTATTCTCCAAACTAAAATAAAATTTTTAAAAAATTAAGAAAAAAAGTTCATATCATTAGACGGGGCCTATCCAGATAATCCAGAATAACTTATTTTAAGGTTCATTTTTATTCTATGAACAGTTTTTAAATTTATTTTTGGTTCTGCTAGGTCTTCACTGCCGTGCGCAGGCTTTCCCTCGTGGTGCTGAGCGGGGGCTATGCGCTAGTTGCGGTGCCCAGGCTTCTCCCTGTGGTGGCTTCATTATAGTGGAGCACGGGCTCAAGAGCACAGGCTCAACAGCTGTGGCACATGGGCTCAGCCGCTCTGTGGCATGTGGGATCTTCCCAGAACAAGGATTGAACCCGTGTCCCCTGCATTGGCAGGTGGACTCTTATCCACGGTACCACCCGAATTTCAAGGTTCGTTATCTTAATTACAGTGCAAAATCCCTTTACCCATTATAACAAAACAAATTAGGTGCATATTTAAACATGTTTAGGGGCCATTATGGGTCCCACTCTTGGTGGACATTTCTGTGCCAAGATGGCTAACAGGTGAATGATATGCTAACCACTTGCCTGAAAAAACAAAACCAAAGCAAAGTAAGAGTTTCACAGCAAGAATGTTAAATTCCTAGTTTTATCTCATTTCCGGGAGCCTGCAAGGCCTGGGAAATAGGATAAAAATCAGCAGTCAGTTGGGAACTGGTAGAAGGCCTCTGATATAAAGAGAAAAATGATCTTCCTGACATTAGCAAAGGGGAGCTGGAAGAATCCACTGCCAGAGCAGAGGATGACTTCTGGGGACTGAAGACAATATAGGAGTTGATACAAAGGGATAGTCTTAGGAAAGCATCTCCATAGCCTGAGATAATATTTTAAAAGTTTTTGTTTTAAACATGAAAGGGCTAGAGCATGATTCTGGATAACCCTGATATGCCAGCCAGTAACCCTTCGGTACCTGCGGTGTTGGAGAAGACTCTTGAGAGTCCCTTGGACAGCAATGAGACCGAAGCAATCAGTCCTAAAGGAAATCAACCCTGAATATTCACTGGAAGGGCTGATGCTGAAACTCCAATACATAGGCCACCTGAGGCAAAGAGCCAACTCATTAGAAAAGACCCTGATGCTGGGAAAGATTGAAGGTGGGAGGAGAAGAGGACCACAGAGGATGAGATGGGAGGATGGCATCACCGACTCGATGGACATGAGTTTGAGTGAACTCTCGGAGTTGGTGATGGACAGGGAGGCCTGGCGTGCTGCAATCCATGGGGTCGCAAAGAGTCGGACACGACTGAGTGACAACAACCCTTCAGCTGGATCCTAGGGACGCCCTGGTGATCTGGGGGGAGAGAGGCAGGGGCACGTAGGAAACCGGGGGTTCTCAGGGCAGTGGGTCTTTTAGCACCGGGAAAACTGGAAGTATGTCAATATCTTAACAACCAGTAACGGAGGCAGTGATATTAACAACACAGGCACATCCAGCAACAGGAGTAACACTCCGGTGGGCACTCTCACTTCTAAGAACTGCACAGCACGCACTTTCCTATTTCCACCCTCCTCATAAATCGTACGATACGCGGTTATATTTACAAAGCAATTCCACTTATGTTGATCGTGTTGATTGACTCCAGTTTTTTTGTACTAATATAGATAATCTTTAAATAGAACATTTCAGGGTTAAAAGAAAAATGGGAAAACGTGGGAATTACATAGAAAGGTATGTATCACACTTGGAAGTTTAACCAAATTTGCCTTTTGTTTCACTTCCTCAGTCCTCCTAAGTGTCAGTTGTCTCTTTGTGCCTCTGAAGGGGGCTGTAATTTGGCTACCCCATTTTACATCTTTATAATTGTTCCTTATCCCATTCATCTCCCTTTCTATTTCATCTTTCCTTTGACCAACTCCTCTTCTTTTTTTAAAGGCCTTTAGAAACCATTTCTTTCTAGTCATAGGTGGCCTAAAATGAAACATAATTTTAGACCTATTTAATTAGACTTTTAAATCTGATGGTACACTCTGCCTGAAGCTTCTTCAGGGGAATTTCTGAAGTCCAATTACAGGGCTATTCTCATAATAAGGACCATTAATTTATAATGAAATTATTTGCTTTTAAGCTTCATCCAGATGCTGTTGTGAAAAATATACTAGTTCGACCACATTCCTACGGGGTCATTAGATGGCCAGTACCAACAGGTGAGGGCTGCTGAAGCCATGGTTCTCAGAACTTCTGTGAAGAGCTGGGTGTCTACATACAGTGTGTCCCACAGGGAATCTCACCAGTCCTTTCATGCTGTGGTCACCCTTTCTTTCCTTTTAAAAAAAAAATTTATTGAAGTATAGTTGAGTTACAAGGCTGCGTTAATTTCTGCTGTACAGCAAAGTGCCTCAGTTGATACGTATATACTCTTTTTCCTATTCTTTTCCATTATGGTTTATCACATGATATTGACTATATTTCCCCGTGCTATGCAGCAGGACCTTGTTGACCCATCCAATATGTAACTGTTTGCATCTGCTAGTCCCAAATTCCCAGTACTTCCCTCCCTGCCCCCGCCTTAGGCAACCACAAGTGTGTCCTCTGTGTCTGAGTCTGTTTCTGTTCTGTATATACGTTTGTGTCGTATTTTAGATTCCACAGAAGGGCTATCGTATGGTATTTGTCTTTATGACTTAATTTGCTTGGTATGATAATCTCCAGGTCCATCCATTTGTTGCTGCAAATGGCATTATTCTTTTCAGTGGCTACTATTCCAATGTACACACCACACACATCTTCTTTATCCATTCATCTGTCAACGGACACTGAGGTTGTTTCGATGTCTTGGCTATTGTAAACAGTCATCCTATGAACACAGGGGTGTATGTATCTTCTTGAGTTATAGTTTTGTCTGGGTATATGCCCAGGCATGCGATTGGTGGATCATATGGGAACTTTATTTTTAGTTTTTTGAGGCACCTCCACACTGTTTTCCATAGTGGCTGCACCAATTTACAATCTGTGGTCACCTATTCTTGATGTGTTAATTTAGATATCCCTCTCAGTCAAATCAAGTATGCCCAATTGGTATTTAATAAACAAACAAACAGGACAGTAACGGAATCCTTACATATTGGAACCTCTGTGTTCTGGGGTCACAGACTTTCCCTCACAAATATAGCCATTTCTCTATTCTCTTCTGACTTTTAGAATAAAAAAGAAGTCTGAGGTCAGCCTGATTTTCCTTTCTTCTTGTATGGCTTTCAAATAAGTTTATTTGTCTTCACAGGCTTTTTTCTTTCTCTATGCAATTCTAACACGTCCCAGGATGACCTTTATGTCGGTCTGAACTTCTTCAGACCGCCACCTGATCAGCAAATCCCACTTCTCTGGTCTCATTCCTTGGTGTAAATGTAGGCATGTGTCGTAACAGTTCTGAGGATGAATCTCTGTACCTATTTGGAACCCTGGGACAAAAGAATGTGTTCTTTGTCCCAAATCTGGAACTACCAGAACCACTTGGCCATGAGGGAAGACAGTCTTCAAAGATGCCACAGCGAAGACAGCCTCAGCGAAATGGAGCTGCAGCTTGTAGATCAAGCCAACTCTGAAGCTCATCTATCTCTGGAATCACTGTTTATGTGAGCTAACAAATTCCTTAGTCTTTAGCTTATCTAAGTTGATTTGAGCTCTGAGCATGCCAAACTACTGGTTTTCTCTTCTGTAATGATTTTCTTCAAAACACTGTGAGATCTTTCAATCCACATACTCAAGTCATGTCTTGGCCTATGTTTTTGATTACTGCATTTCAAGACCATTGATTTCTTATGCCAGATTCCCATTCTCTAGTCTTCATATTTGTCCTTTTCTTACCATTTAAAACCTTTTGTTCATCAGTGTTCTGTGAGAACTTCTCAATACTGTCCTTTACATCAAAGATTCCATTTCCTATATTATTAATTCTTCTTACTCCCTACTCTGAGATTTCAGTTGTGCTACTGTGCTTGATTTCTTTATAACGTCACATCTTACGTATCTCCCTTTCCATTTCAGTTTACTGGTCCTACATTTCAGGATGTTCAGTTCTCGTTGCCTTTTATTTATTTTTTATTGAAGCATAGTTGATTTACAATGTTGTGCTAGCTTCAGGTATACACAAAGTGATTCAGTAATTATATATATATTCTTTTTCATATTCTTTTCTATTGCAGGTTATTATAAGGTATTGAATATAGTTCCCTGTGCTATACAGTAGGTCACTGTTTTCCTTTTTATAAAAATCCATTTTATATATAGTAGTGTGCATCTGTTAATCCCAAGATCTAGTTTATCCCTCCCTCCCTTTCCCCTATGGTAACCATAGTTTGTTTTCTATGTCTGTGAGTCTATTTCTGTTTTGTAAATACGTTCTTTTGTATAATTTTTTTAGGATCCACAAATAAATGGTATCTTATGATATTTGTATTTCTCTGTCTGATTAACTTCACTTAGGGTGATAATCTCTAGACCCATCCATGTTGCTGTAAATGGTATTATTTCATTCTTTTTATGGCTGAGGAATATTCCATTGTGCGTATCTCACACACACATCCTCTCTAACCATTCATCTGTCGATGGACACTTTTGTTGATTCCACTGTTTCTCTTTCAGAGAGTATGTCTGCTAGCACTGTCTTGAGTTAGTCTACTGATTTTTAGAAATTTATTCTGGTTTTGCTAGCTAATCATTTTCAGAGTTTTATATCATTTTTTAGGCTTCTAGAGACTGTTGCTTGTTTGGTAGTATTTTTTCAAAAGCAACAAGAATTTTATTCTTCTAGTTTACCTCATTGTTCTAAGAAGGATAGTCTCCCCAGACAGACAATGTGTAGTCAACAAAATGCAGACATCACTTTGGCTCATTCTGTACACATTTAAGAGTCTCTAAGCAGCTCTGAGATCAATCTCAGTATCTCTCATGTTTCCCCACATGCTGCTCTCATGTCTCTGTCTCCACCTACTAAATATCCTGTTCTCCTCGCCTCCCCTGATCTCTTTCGGCACATATGTTTTCCTGGTATTTGTATTCACACCCAAGAGAGAAAGAGGTATAACACTGATGGCAGAGGGGAGTCAGTACACTGTGGAGATCTCACTAGGATCTTTGGTGGAAATAGCTGACCATTTCTTGAACTACAATCAACTCTGTGTTTCTAAAAAAGGGCATGCGGGAGGGGAAGAAAGGTCTGTTTATTTCCAGGTGCATATGACATACCTCAATCACCAAATAGGGTTTTAACTCTAGTTCTGGCTGAATGGGAATTCTTTCAAATAATTTAGATAATTATTTCATTGCCAGTTATAAGTGCTGGAGGTTTCACCTTTTTAGTAAGAAACAGAGAAGGGCAGTAGGTATCATTTTAAACTAAAAGCTTCTAATATTTTTCATGTGTTCTGATTGAGGGCTCACAAATGGAATACAACAAGAAACTGTTGTATTTACAACAGTAAAACTGTTGTTTTACTCAATATATAAAAAAAGTATCAGTTTAGATAAAAATGGGAAATGTCTATGTATTTCAGTTCAGTTCAGTCGCTCAGTCGTGTCCGACTCTTTGCAGTTCAGTGCCACTTTTAATTCGGGCTGTGTCCCATTTACCAGAGAGCCTCTAAAATTAACTTTATTTTATGCTGATATCCAGAGAATTCAGTAAGACTCTGACTAGCAAAATGGACACAGCATTTGGCTTCCAAACTACTTCTTCATATTGAAATATTAGTATGTAAAGTTATTACCAGTTAAACAGTTGGACAACATAGCACAAACACAATTGGCAGGCTCCTGATTCCTAATTTCCAGAGTTTTGGATCTTCTCCCAGATCTGGACTGAGAGTGTCCAGCAAACTCTAATTGTGCCAGTGATAAGACAAGAGCTAGTAATATCCAGTTTAGCTCGTAGTAAAATCTAATATCCACCGGAAACCTGCCATTCTGAATTGTCCTTTGTAATATTTCAATTTGTGTGTAAAGACAACCCACATGTCTGTAGCTGTCTCACTTTTTTTTTCTCATATTAAAACTCTAAAATGTTCATAAGAAAACTAGAAGATTTAGAAATACATTTGCCAGATTATTGGTTTTATAAATGTGCATGCACACGCACACACCCCACCCCCAACCCCCCAAGCAGCCAACGACTCTTAAGTCTATCACTGAGTAAATTTGGATCCCTGCAAATTTAATACATCCAGCAAAATATATATGAAGCAGTAAATCAGAAACTCAATACTACCAAGTATTATTAGGGAAGGTATATACAGGAGGCCATGTTGAATGCTCTGTATTTCCCAGTTAAATTGGGAGGAGGGAGGGAAAGAAGAACAGAGTGGGAGTGGAGAGACAGGGAGGAGGGACAGAAGAGGGGGAGCAAGTCTGCAGCAAGGGCTGAGAGGGAAAAGGGATGAAGGGAAGGAAAGAAAGAACTGGGCAGTATCTTCTGTTTTTATGAGAAAGTGCCCAGTGCTTCTCAGCTAAGCCAAGTACTGAGTCTTATCAGACATCAGCTCCTTCAGCCACTACGGGAAGGCCAGATGGGAGGCGGGAACGCAGCACACAACAGTGGAGCATGGGTATCAGACAGACCCAGATCCCACAGCAGCGGCCACATGGAGCTGCAACAGACCGTCATTATAACCTATCGCGACAGGACAAGGCCAAGTAGAATTTTTGGTCACATCTTACCATTTGTTGCAATTTAGCTCTTTAGCACCATTCTGTGGGAAATTATTTAGGCGTACAATGAAATTCCATAAAATTTGCATTTACCTGAAATACCCTGTACAGTAAGTTTCCTGCACACAAACGAGTTCTGTCCTGAGAATCTGTTTGTAAGTCCAATTTGTTCCTAAGTCCAACAAAGTTAGCCTAGGTACCCAACTAACACATCGGCTATATAGTACTCTCCTGTAGTAAGTTTATAATACTTTTCCCACAAGAATGTTGTATCTGCTGAAATAAATATATGTACTAAGGATCCAATGAACTCCTAAAGAGCACACATAAAATTGAACTCATTTTTAACAAGTGTGGTCACAGTGAAGTCACTGGATTAAAAAGATATGTGATTTTTAATCTATTAATCCAATATCTGTAATATCTAATGTACATTCCCCTTCAAAATTCTCCAGAGTGAAGTTATTTTATAGACTTGAAATATAATATTTAAAGAAGTATTTTAATCTAAGGTCGCATATTCTAAGAAGTTCTTGCACTAGAACCAAATAAATGAACGCTTCTATTTTGTACCAAATAAATGAACCCTGTACTACTGTATTCTGTGTAGTACTGTGACGTGCTCAAAAACAAAAGCGCTCGTGGAGGATGCATGCACACGACAACGAATGCCAGACAGGTGAACTCGCTTATGTGATGGGACATGTGAAAGCACGTCTGCAGCTCTGAAAGTGTGCAACTTGAAGGTTCCCATCTAGGGGACTTACTGTACTATTCACTGTATCTATTGTCTTGCCAATATATTTGCATGATTGCTATAAAGCAACAAATGTAATGAAACATCATGCTTTATAGGCTTTACCAAGGCCGGACTCAACTCAGATCAGAGGTCCAAGCTCCAGATAAAACAACTTTGTGTAGGCCTGGTACTTTTTATTTTGTACTGCTGGGAAGCAACTCGTGTTCATAAGAGCCAGGAACAGTAATGAGGAGTCGGGCTTTGACTGAGCAAAAGACTAGGACAGACTAGTAACAGCTGGCTGTCAATGTACAATACAGCTACTTTCTCTGCCAGTGTTTTATATTTTAAAAATGGGCTGCTTCTTGCCTCAAATCAAATACTTTTTTATCCAAATCAATGGTTGAGAGACGCGCCCAGCAAGACCTAAGACTTTATGACTAATGTAGAACTGAGACTGTTAGATTCATTTTCTCTTTCAAGGTCAGGGCTGATGCAGGGGCTTCCAGAGTTATCCCCACGAATAGACTCAGAAGGCAAAGAAAGTGAAAAGAAAGTGAAAGTCACTCGTCACGTCTGACTCTTTGAGACCTCATGGACTATACAGTCCATGGAATTCTCCAGGCCAGAATACTGGAGTGGGTAGCTGTTCCCTTCACTAGGGGACCTTCCCAACCCAGGGATCGAACCCAGGTCTCCTGCATTACAGGTGGATTCTTTACCAGCTGAGCCATGAGGGAAGCCCAAGAATACTGGAGTGGGTAGCCTATCCCTTCTCCAGGGGATCTTCTTGACACAGAAACTGAACCAGGGTCTCCTGCATTGCAGGCGGATTCTTTACTAACTGAGCTACCAGGGAAGTCCCCCAGAAGGCAAAATCTGAAGGAAAGATGCATGAGGTCTGGTGACTAAGGAAGAAGGGTACCCATGTCTACATCCAGGCTGGAAGGAAGATCAAAACTCAATATACATTACTCTCCAAGCTTCCACGCTACAGAATGCTAGAGAATGATCTTCATATGCTGTCTGTTCACTGGAAAAAACTAGTCTGAAAAACTGCTTGGGTCTTTATCTTAAGATAATTTTTTTTAACTGACAAAATGAGGTTGATTTCTTCCCTATCACTACACAACTGATAAAAAGGAAACCCACAGTCAATTTTACAGTTGAAAGAGGTCCCTCAGGCTTCAAACCAACTTAACAGCAGTTTTTATAATTACCATATTCACTCAGGTTTTCCTCTTGACATTATTTTTAAAAAGGCGTAGAAGCAGCAGGAGGAAGCCAGGGCTTACGTAAGCGTCCTTGTCTTATTTTTGACAATCTTTCTTCATTTTTGAGACTCTCAATCCTATTTCCCACCTTAAGGTAAAAACAGAGTTTACTTGCTGGAGAGCAATTTGGTTTAGCTAGCAGAATTTTAAATAGGCATGTTATCTGACCCTATAATTTCACTTCTGGAATTCACCCATACAGAAATACTTGGGCAAATGTTCCACAAAATAAGCACAGGATTTGACTGCAATACTGTCTGTAAAGAGACCAAATGCAACCAGCCAACCAATCCATAAATGCTTATCAATGGGAAATTAAATTATGAAATTAATGAGCTGACAGATTCAGCAGTTTAAAGAGGAGTTTGATTTCTATGAACTGACCTAATAAATTGTGATAAAATAAAATGAATAAGGCAACATATGTTCAGCATAAGCCCATTTCTGTGAGATGAACTGACAGAGGTGTGCATGTGTTTATCTGTATATCTATACATATGTAGATGTTTGCAAACACACACTTTCGAATGTGCAATAAAGATCTAGAAATACATCCAGGGATTGTCTTTGGGAATGGATTTTGGATAAGAGAATAGGAAAGACACTTTCATTTCTCAAACTTTTTTTTTTAATAAAGCTAACTGGCATCTGCATCTCCTAAGTCGTTCCTTCCCACACAATTCCTGTTTCTGAAAATGGCCTGCAGAGTCAGAGAGTGTGGAGGCTGAGGCTCCAGGTGCACACGCTTTTGAAGAGGACACAGTGGGGAAGATTTATTAGCCAGGGCTGATAACACTGTATTTATAGTCTGGCACCTAAGTGTCACTGATTCAGGGACAAAGGCCAAGCAGCTGCATCAACATCAGCTCTATTGGTTTTACATCAAGGACCCCAACTTCTCTGGCCTCCACCCAAACTAGAGAAAATGACAGCGTAGGAGATAGAAGACTGAGAAATCAATAAGCCTAGGGTAGAAGGGCACGGACTCATTCTCTCTCCCCTTCCCAATAAACAGAGAGTTGTCTGTTTCTTCTTTATCTTTTCATTGGATGGTTAAAACCTGTGGCTCAGGTAAAGAATCCACCTGCCATTGCAGGAGACGTGGGTTTCATGCCTAGGTCAGAAAGATCCCCTAGCGGAGGAAATGGTTACCCACTCCAGTAACTAAACAACAACATAAAATATAGTACCTGTGTCTATGAGCCCTTGAAATGTGGCTAGTCTGAAATGAGATGTGCTGTCAGCATAAAACATACACTGGAGTTTGACAATTTCATATGGAAATAGAATGTATGATCCATATTCTTATAGTTATTCCATATTTAAATAATAACATTTTGGATGTGTGTGTGTGTTAGTTGCTCAGTCATGTCTGACTCTTTGTCGCCCCATGGATAGGGTCCCACCAAGCTCCTCTGTCCATGGAATTATCTAGGCAAGAATACTGGAGTGGGTTGCCATGCCCTTCTCCAGGGGATCTTCCCAACCCAGGGATTGAACCCGCGTCTCCTGCATTGCAGGCAGAGTCTTTCCATCTGATCCAGGGAAGCCCTATTCCACGTTTACATTTTGGATATATTGTGTTAAAAAAATCAATTTTACTTGTTTCTTTTTTACTTTTAATGTGACTGCTAGAGAACTTAAAATGACATGGTTCACATTCTCTTTTCTATTGGACAGAACTGGTTTAGACTCTCATAGACACTCCACATGAATTATCTATATATTCAAATGTGTAAAAAAAGGAATAGCAGAGAGGGAGGCATGCACACACATGCACACCCCCCCACCCCGTGCGCATCTGTAACTGCTGCCCTGTGTATCTGTATGCCCACCCAGCTTTCTGGTGCAGCTCATTACACTGCAGCGTACCTGTCACAGGTCAGATAGCTCTGAGTTCAAGCTCTGCCAACAACCAGATGTGGGATCCTGGGGCAAGCTGCCTGGGAGGGTTAAACTGTATAATGTATGTCGAGGTCTCAGAACCACGACCAGAATGTGTCATAACCACCTCTGCCGGCAAGGGTGAGCTCTGCATGACACATTAAGAATTCTAGAAATGACCAAGCCAGAATCTCACCCCAAAGCAAAGAATATCAGAGTTAGAGTGAATCTCGGACAACATCTATTCCCGTGTTATAACACCCTTTCAGGTTCCAGAAGCCCAGTAAATAAGAGAGGTGAAATCAAACTGCTCTGAACAAAGCTGAGTAGGGGAACGAAAAGGGCTGGGCACTCTTACACTGTAGAAGGACACGAACACCTCTGTGAAGGTCAGAAGGCCATGGATATAGTATCTTATCCCAGTCTCTGCATTTTACAGATAAAGACACTCAGCTCCATGGTGGGCTGCAGTCCATGGGGGTCGCACAGAGCGACTGAGCATGCACACGCTGACTAATGACACGGAACGTCTGTTTACATGCCTGTTTGATATCCTTGTGTCTTCTTTGGTGGTGTGAATGTTTAAATCGTTCGCCCATTCTGGACTGGGTTGTTTGTCTCACTATTGAGGGTCTGTTTTCTGTAGGCACCATACACACAGAATGTGAGGGTGCAAGCTGGGGGGCGTCTCTGGGGAGGGGCAGTTCCCCTCCCTGAAGAGACATCTTCCAGGTTTAGCTCTGAACATGAGAGAGGGCAGGGAGCCACCCGGGATGAAAGAACTAAAAGGATTCTAAGGAGGAAAACCTCAAGGGAGGCCCCCTTGACGAACATACATTTACATCGTGGAGAATATGATGTGACATGGGCAGAATGCAGTTGGGGCTTCTTCTTCAGAAGGTCTCGAGGGTCAGTTTTAACAAGTTTTGGAAAAAGGGTGACAATGGAAAGATTAACTTATCAGAAGGAGGCAGGAAATAGGCAAGAAACAGGAAAACAGGCTGGCAGGCAGACCCAGGTAGTCAGACCCAAGGGGTGGGAAGCTGGGCAGCTGTTGGGGTGCCCCGACAAGGAAAGGCTGGCCTGATGGGGGCGTCTCAGCACACACCGTGAAAACAAATACATTCCTGTTAAAGGAATATTGTTGTTGCTCAGTCGATAAGCCACATCCGACTCTTTGCGATCCCGCGTACTACAGCACACCAGGCTTCCCTGTCCTTCACCATTTCCTGGAGCTTGCTCAAACTCATGTGCATTGAGTCGGTGATGCCATCCAACCATCTCATCCTGTCACCCGCTTCTCCTCCTGCCCTCAATCTTTCCCCGCATCAGGGACATCAAGAATAAGGAAAAAAACACTGATTACGATGAAAAAGTAGTACTCCTTGGTTCTTACTTAGAACTCCCCTGTGTGCATTGTTTAACAAGATCAGCTCTTTTCCTGGGTGCCACCACCTTGGATATTTCCTCACTCAAGTAAATGTTTCTTTGGAGTTTTTCCCATCTGCTGGGTTCTCCGAAGAAGAAGAAAAAAAAAGAGATCCAAGAAAACATCCAAGAAGAGACAAGAAACCTCAAGGTCCAGGGAGTGCCCTTGTTTCCACTTAAATGTTTTGACCTAAGCTGGGGGGATGGGCCTCCTCTCAGCGGCTGGGGCCTGCCTGGGCACCTTGGTGTTCAGAGCCTCTGGTCAAGGACCTCATTTCCCTGACGTCACTGAGGAAAGTGCTCAAGTGTGGGGAAGGCCGACACAGTACCCAGTAGGACTGCTGGCAGGGCGCTCAGTGACATTTTAAAGATGTTTGCTCCCAGACCACTCAGCCACAACGGACAGTTTCACTGTGCATTTCTCAGCTACTGGGTGTTCAATTCATAGAAATCGATTATGGCAAGCTGAGAGAGGCCACCATCTGAGGCGGAGTAAAATCATGAAGGCTTGTTTGTTTCTTTCTAACAGGGACTGTATTTATTTTGTTCTTCTTGGTGGCATCTGGCATTTTTTAGCTAGGGATCAACAGAGCTGGCAACTTGGGACTTCTAAGAACTACTATCTGTTTACCACAATCTCCATATTCAAAGAATTAGCAGCACGTTTTATTTTTTAAATGTGCGTTTTCTTTTTATGATTTTGCCATCACTTGGAAAACCCCGTAAGTTTCAAACCACAGAAAGCAGTTCAGACCGTGATCACAAGGTAGCAGACAGATACCTGGAGAGTTAACAATTGTGAATCTATCTTGCTATGAAGTTAAAAATCAATCTCTATCATCCATCGGTCCGTCCCTCCATCCATCTCAGCCCAATCTTCAAGCTGGATAGTTGTCTACTGACCCAATTCGCAGCAATGCTTTTTAGTATTAAAACATAATGACGTGTGGAGTACAGATGAATCACCCATTGATGAAGAGTTAAAGGAGGAAGATAGAGAAAAGATGCAGGGGCTTCCCTGATGGCTCAGCTGGTAAAGAACGATCTGCCAATGCAGGAGATGCAAGAAACACGAGTTCAATCCTTGGGTCGGGAAGATCCCCTGGAGAAGGAAATGGCAACCAGCTCCAGTATTCTTGCCCGGAGAATTCCATGGACAGAGGAGCCTGGCAGGTTACAGTCCATGAGGTCCCAAAGAACTGGACATGATTGAGTGCATGCACGCACACGGAAGGTCAGTGTAGCAATTATTAAATTCATATAATAATGACAGGTGGTATTCAAACTCTCTTGCTCTTGGTCAACCATCTGCCCTAAGATTCTTTTTACTGAGTTCATATTTCTTAGGTATCCCATTCTAGAACAAAAGGCAGGCACCTCTTCACAAGGTCACAGAAAACTGGTCAGCCTTTCCACTATAGGAGAGACTAGAAGTCAAAGCTATTAGATGCATGGTTTGCTTCTTCACCTCCTTAAAATATGATTGCTGCTACACTGTAATAATGCATAAATTAATGCAGAAAAAAATATGGCCTCACAGGTAAAACCAAAGCCAAGACAGAAACATGGCAGAGTGGAAAAATCAAAGATTAGAGAGTCAGACAGACTAGGGTTCAAATTTGGTTCTGCTATAGAAGAGCTGTATGTCCATGGACAAGTTATTCATACTCCTTGTAGAAGGCTGTGGTTCATCATCTACAAACTGAATTAACAGTCCTCAGAATGTGGGTTTAGCGAGAAAACACTAATTAATTTAAGATAGTAAAAAAACTAAGTATAGTTATCTTAAGAGTATGGCAAAAATGATGAAGGTGTTAAAAGAGATGACACAATTTGGGAACTGCTGCCATAGCAACAAGGAGGAAGCCAGAGGGAGGGGACACATGCCAGGAGTCCCTGATGTAGGGTCAGCTAAGGCAATGAGAGTCTGCTTCCAGAAGGCATGGCTTGTGTGCTCTCAGCTGGACACCACAACAGGTGGGTCAGCACTGGATCAGGAGTCAAGCTGGAAGCAGGTCAAGCTGGTGGCTGGACCCCAGAACTCAGCTGGCATGACTGAGAAGCCTGCACATTCAGATATCTGGGTGTTATCGCAGGAAATACCAAAACGTGAACTGAGCAGGAAGAGGGGTCAGATGCCATGGCTGTTTTCAAGGTCGCATCCAAACCGGCAGGAACTACCCAGGAGACAGAGCACCCGCCCCAGGAAGGGCGTGTATGGCAGGCCCAGATGGATTCATTGTCCTTCAGCCTTAAAGGCACATGGGTCTGGATTCTGATATGGCTTCCTGCTGCCTGCAACTATTTCTCTGTTTGCCCTCCCAGTGTAAGGCTCCTAGAGAGGGGGTCCTTTCTCCCGTGCACCTCTGAAGAGCCAGCGGGTCTCCACCCGGCAGCTTGCTTTCCCAGAACAGTGAGGCAGACTGTTGCTGCTGACGTCAGAGGAGGCCCTCTCTATGCCTCCATCAGAGTCCCTTCCCAGATCCAGTGCTGGGTGAAGAGATGGGTACTCCTGTCTCCTGGACTGAACACAGAATGGATTTTCCCATAGAAAAAAACTGTCATTAAGTAGAAAATTTTTGATAAATAATGTTCTGGATATGTTCCAGGCTGTCACAGGATTCTCTGCAAGCTAGTCTGGGAACCAGACTACCAACTACACCACCACATCAGTGGCAAAATGAAAATATGGCTGTAAAAATGAAAAGTGGCTGTAAAATGAAAATATGGGTTGCAATTGTCCCATAAGTGGTGGCTACCTATACTTAAAAATACAGCACATTCCTTACTATGGGACATGTAACACTACATATCTTAAATTTCATCTTTAACATCTTCCAGAAGAAGATTGGTTTTATCATCAATTATGGCTGGTATTCAAGTTTTATACTACTGAAAAATAATTGATCCCCCTCCTCTTATAACAAAAGAAGGACCCAATCTTACATTTGAGGATAATTCTAGCTAGACACATCAGGGCTTCCCAGGTGGCTGGAGCTAGTGGTAAAAAATCTGCCTGACAATACAGGAGACGTGGGTTTGATCTCTGGGTCAAGAAGATCCCCTAGAGTAGGAAATGGCTACCTGCTCCAGTATTTTTGCCTAGAAAATCGCATGGAGAGAGGAGCCTGGCGGGCTACAGTTCATAGGGTTGCCAGGGAGTCGGACACAATTGAGCAACGGAGCAAAGCACTAGACACATCAAAGTAAACCCAAACTCGAATCATCTCTCATCTGCACCGAGCTGTTCATGGGATGAACTGAAATGACTGTCCTGACTCCCACACTGCAATATTGCCAGTATATTATTCCTGGTTCTGACCATAAGTGTTTAACCCAATATTTTCCACATTTGTTTGAGGAAAAGAACTACATGAGGCACTTTTAATTAAAGTCAAGAATGCCAGGCCGTAGCCCAATAATAAGTCAGAATTTCAAGAGAGAGGTCTGGGAGTCGTACATTTAAAGATTGCTATCCCCTGGTGAGACTTCCCTGGTGGCTCAGTGGTAGAGTATCCGCCTGCCAAAGCAGGAGATGTGGGTTTTATCCCTGGGCAGAGCAGAATCCCATGGACAGAGGAATCATGATGGGCTCTAGTCAATGGAGTTGCAAGAGTCAGACGTGACTTGGTGACTAAACCACACCACTGCTGGTGAGTCTCTCATCCACCCAGTGGCTCCTCCCCTGCAGTGTGAGTTAGGATCACCTGGAGGGCTTGTGAAAACACAGACTGTTGAACCCCAGCCCAAGAGCTTCTGATCCAGTGGGTCTGGGGTGAGGCCCAAGAATCTGCATTTCCAAAAGGTCCCCCAAGTGACGCTGGTGCTGCTGGTCCAAGAACCACACTTCCAAAGTCACTTATTTAGCCTATTTAGCAAACACTGCAGCTGAACGCAGTCTTTTTTTTCCCCGCTCCCCTCCTTGGTAGAAAAACAACACCAGGCTCACAAGACTTCCTTTGGAGTAATAGCCCTCGTTCTTTCTGTTTGATGTCAGACAAATAAATTTACCACTGCATCTCAGCTCTCTCTGATTGTGAGAAATAAAAAGGTAACATGAAAGCATGAAAAGAGGTTTGGTCCTGTGACTGGCACACAATAGGCCTGCCTTAAACATCTGTGTACTTTGATCCCCTCTGTGAGCTATGGATGAATCTGCTGAGGTCTAGAAGCAGGTCCCCAGATTTGTTACAGGCACAAAATTTCCTTTGGTTAAAACAAACAAACGAGCAAGCAAACAACGGCTGACTGCATCTCTTTCTTATGAGCTATCATGGAGTTAGATTTTAAATATAACATGTCCAACTTGGGAGAATACTCAGCTTTCAAACTCACATTTTCCCATGGAAATAAAAACAGAAGACAAAGAGAGATTAGATTCTGATTAGCCTCTCTGTTTAATTTTACCCAGGCTGAGTTTAGTACCGAGGTGTGGGTTCTTTTCCTGGCAGATCTTTATTATATTGTTTTGGCTATTCCTTGTGATCTGAAAATCACACACATGAACCGCAGACTTTCAGAGTCAGAGGTGCCCTGGAGGCCATCGAGCCCACCCACCCACTCTAGAAATACCACTGTAAACGTCTCCAGTGTGCAGTGGCCTGTTTGCTTCTTGGATAGCCAGTGAGAACGAGCCCTGCTCTGCTCTTCAGATAATTCTAATCATTTGATTTTTTTCGCCTCCTAAGCAAAAATCTTTATTTCTCTAATTTTAATATCTCTGGTTCTAGTTCCGCCCTCTACAGTGCCTGAGTCTGTCTAATCTCTCCTCCAATTGATGGCATTTAAAGTATTCTGAGATGGCTCAGACGTCTCTCTTGTCTATTCCTTTTCTGTCTAAACATTCTGTTTTGCCAACCCATCATCAAAATTTCCATACACGTAACATCCTTGGTCCTCCTCCTGTGGAAAAGTCCACTTTGAAGATATTTCTCACTAAAAAAAAATTCCATAACATGCTTCACGTTTACCATGTCTTATTATCACCAACAGAAACAATAAATTGTTAAGAACAGTGGAGTGTTCTTTTCCAAACAGAGCTTCCAAGAGCCAGAAGCGACAACCACAGAGGACTGTGGCTGGACACGGTGGGGACTGAGAAGGCAGTTCCTGGGCAGACTTGGAAGTGAGAGCTGGAGGCATATGGGTGTGGATACCATGATCCTACTTGAAAGAGAGACACTAGGTTGCCACTTAAATTATCCAAGACCCCAGACGTTTCCTTCCAAGGGATTCAGAGAGAAACAAAAAGCATTTCTTACTTTCTACGAAACATCTCTGCAAATATGCAGCCAACGCTCCAGAGATCCACAGGGGTGGCGTAGCTGGACTGAAGCAGGACTTCCGGAGCTCGGTACCACAGCGTGACGACCTGCAAGGACAAGCAGATCTCAGCGTTACTGGGGGCGGCGGCCGTCTGCTTCACGCCTCCTTCTGAGCGGTTTCGTGCTGAGACTCGGTTTGGAAAGAACTCCTAAAATCTTATAGGGAACACTGAGATTGGAGCAGTAAGTAACAAGGGCTCATGGCTGACAGGTCAGGAAATTACATCATCCCCACAACATGGGTTCCCACCTCAGACTCTGGGTGTCTTACTAGGATGGCAAAATAACTGAATTTCAGAAAGCAAAAGCAAAGACTTTAAAAAACAAGCAAACAAACCAACCCTTACCTTAAAACTATGGTTTCTTAAGAGGCTTTAAAAAAAAAACAATACATGGAAAATAGGTGATGGCAATGTGTTCAGCTCAATTCCTAGGTCAGCCACTTGGGGAAATTAGAAGATGATTCCAGGGGCTGTTGGACAGTGACCCTGAAGCCTACAGAGCACCCAGGACAAGTCAAAACTACTCTTATCACGAGACTGTGGGGAATCAAAACAAAGCCCCCTTCAATGCCACTCTGCTCAGAAAACAAAACATGAAGAAATTGAGAGAGAATGATTAACCCAACTGCTTACACCGTGTGGAAAATGTCATCCGAAGGAAGGGATTCCCACATGGGAAGAACCCTATTTTATACCGAGCAGCGTAATAACAGATAAAGCAAACACAACAAACTATTTCTGCAACATTGAAAGGCGAGGAAATCATATCATTCAGGTTCTAGATTTATAACAGCAAATAGGGGTTTGAGTGCTTCTTTTTAGCAGAAATTCTATGGATGTCTGAATCAAAGATATATTCTTTCTTGTCAGGTAAGGAATTCAATACCACATCTATTACATAAGCATTTTACATTATTGAGATTCCTTTTATCATTGCTCTGTTTTACCTAATTGTACTTTCATCGATGTCTACCTAAATTTCCTTAAGTTCTGTTTATCTACGTTGATGCTATAGAACTTAATGCATCAAGACTACAGTAGAAATTATTGGAAAAAAAATGGTTGCCATCGATTTCCTTCTTTCCTTATATACACACTCCTCTCATTAAAGACTGGAGTTTAATTCACCTTCCCTTCTATCTGAGGTGGCCTTAGTGACTTGCCTGACCAACAGAATATGGTGGAAGTGACGTTTGAGACTACCAAAGCTAGGTTATAGGAAGACTGATTACCTGGGCCTTTATGAATGTTTGCTTTTAAGATGCTTCCTTCTGGAAACCAGCTGCTATGCAATGAGAAGCCCGCAGAAATGTCCCAGCCGACAGCCTCATCTGAGCTCTCAGCTGAAAGACCATGTGAGTGAGCCATTTTGGACATTGCAGCCTGACCAGTCACCCCAACAGATGACTGTGGCTCCTGCCAGTATGACATGGAGCATAAAACTGCCCAGCTGAGTCCCACCAACTCACAGGATTCTGACTGATAATGAAATACATGGGCCTAGTCACACATGAGACCACATCACTGGCTTTCAACCCTGACCGTGTACCAGGATCATTCATGGGGCGTCTAGAAAAACACATGTGTCTAGGCATTATCCTGCCCCTAACTTAATTAGATATCCATGGGTGGGGCCCCTGGAGTTCTTTTTTTTTCCTCTTCCTCCTTTTTTTTTTCTTTTGGTTAAACTTCATTAGGTAATCCTAACCCTTGGCCAGGTTTGAGCACCACTCAATTATACAAACGTGTCTTCCAGCTCCTGCCTCCATGCTTTTTGATGACACTGTTCTAGTCTGACAAACTCTACTTTCTCCTCCACAGGTTGAAATTCTGCTTCTCCTACAAAGTTCAGCTTTGATATCATCACCTCTCTGGACCCACTGCCACAGAAAAATCATACCTTATAATGTAGTTCTCGTGGAGTGGGACACAACTGCAGCGACTTAGCACATAATGTAGTTCATAATATGGGTCATTCCTGGGGCCAGGGGCCTGCGTTCACCCATCATTATGTCTAAAACTGCCCATCACAGTACTGAGGATGTAACAACTGTGTTTCAACAAATACCAAATTGATGATGTTAAGGCAATCATTCCTAGAAGATAAATGTGTAAAATTCAACTCCCAAAGAGAAGGTACTCACTGCTTTTGTTAAGAAAAGTGTCTGATTCTGGGCTCCAGTGTCTAGCTACATAATTTATCTCTGTATTACGAATATTTCTAGCTGGAGGAACACTTCCCTATTTCTCTATCACACTGTAAACCAAGGTGCAGGGGCAAACAGACCATAAAGCTCCAGTCCAGTGGTTTACAGATATACACAGATATTGTGAGATTACATATTTATCTTCTCACTTCAGTTTGAAATAAAGTCAAACATATGAGATGAAAACTTTAATCTGAATACAGCATTATTTAACTCTGTTGAAAGAGACTGTGATTTCTTACCGATAACCCATTCTAAAACACTTTAGTGTAACTATCTTCACTTTTAGTACTTTAACCAGTGATACTTATTATGATCATCATATAAATGTTTAGACAGCTAAAATAATAAGAAAGATACTGATACATTTAAGAAGTTCCTTTTGTTTCCTTTTAAAATTTAGTTATCACTCAAAATGGGTAATGCATTTTTATCAAAAGCTTGTAAAAATGTCCATTAATAATAAGCATTTGACCATTCTCTTTTATTCTATTAATGCTAGATTAATTACATTAATAGATTTCCCAATATTGTACCACCCTTCTCGTCTTGGAATAAATCATTCCTAATCATGGCTTATTATTCTTTTATTTGACTCGGATTCTATTTATTAACATTTATTTAGGACACCAACTTACACTGATGAATGAGGCTAATCTACAGTTTTCTTTTTGTGGGTAGTTTTTCATGTTTGGTGTTAGGGATATATGCAAACTGTCCATCTTTTTCTATATTCTGGAATATTATAAACAGCATACGAATAACCAGTTCCTTGAAAGGATGCACTTGTAAAACCACCTGGATCTGGATCTTTCCGAGCAGTATGTTTTTAACAGTCTCATGACTTTCTTTTTGGTAATTAGTCTGTTCAGGTTTCAATGTTGTTTTGAGTCAATTTTGGTAACGATAAGGAATTTCCCTATGAAAATCCTTAATCTAGATTTTAAAATATATTGGCTTAAATTTATACAGTATTTCTTGTAATTATTTTCATCTCATTTTTTTTTTTTTTGGTTTTCTGAGAAAGGAAATCTAATTTCTTTTCTCTTTATATCAGCCAGGGCTGTTAAGAGTTTAGCTACATTATTTATTAAAAAACTGACTTCAAAATGTCTTCTCATTTGAGGAGGCTTACTGTTTTATAATTTATTGACTTCTACTTTTATCTTTTTAAATCCTCCCTCCTAATTTATTTGTTTTCTAAAATTTATTTCTGAGTTGAAACTTGGATAATTTATTTTCACTTTTGATTAATGATAGAACATTTCAGTTCAGTTGCTCAGTCGTGTCTGACTCTTTGTGACCCCATGAATCGCAGCACGCCAGGCCTCCCTGTCCATCACCAACTCCCGGAGTTCACTCAAACCCATGTCTATTGAGTCAGTGATGTCATCCAATCATCTCCTTCTCTGTCGTCCCCTTCTCCTCCTACCCCCAATCCCTCCCAGCATCAGGGTCTTTCCCAGTGAGTCAACTTGTCTCATGAGGTGGCCAAAGTATTGGAGTTTCAGCCTTAGCATCAGTCCTTCCAATGAACACCCAGGACTGATCTCCTTTAGAATGGACTGGTTGGATCTCCTTGCAGTCCAAGGGACTCTCAAGAGTCTTCTCCAGCACCACAGTTCAAAAGCATCAATTCTTCAGCACTCAGCTTTCTTCACAGTCCAACTCTCACATCCACACATGACCACTGGAAAAACCATAATAGCCTTGACTAGACAGACCTTTGTTGGCAAAGTAATATCTCTGCTTTTTATTATTATATATTATTAAATAAACCTTCCTCAAATTTTGTTCAGCTTTAAATAATACATAGTTTATCTTTAATTTTCTCTTTAAGAATAAACTAGTATGAAGAATTATTTAGAAAAGAGTTTTAAAATTTCCATATGATCAGATATTTATGGTTAACTTTTAATTGCTGGATTATTTAATTGCTAGTCCTATTACATCACAGCCAGAGAATGCAACCTGTAGAATATCTTTCCTTTATGACTATGCATTTTACTGGCTTTTGTTTCATAGGATATACTGCAAGGAGATCCAACCAGTCCATTCTAAAGGAGATCAATCCTGGGTGTTCACTGGAGGGACTGATGCTAAAGCTGAAACTGCAATACTTTGGCCACCTCATGCGACGAGTTGACTCACTGGAAAAGACTCTGATGCTGGGAAAGGTTGGGGGCGGGAGGAGAAGGGGATGACGGAGAATGAGATGGCTGGATGCCATCACCGACTCTGTGGACATGAGTTTGAGTGTACTCCGGGAGTTGGTGATGGACAGGGAGGCCTGGCGTGCTGTGATTCATGGGGTCGCGGAGAGTCGGACACGACTGAGCGACTGAACTGAACTGAACTGAACTGAAGAAGAGTACTCTCTTTTAAGTGTAAAGTTCTTTATTAATTAGTTTGTCTCACACAGATCCTTACTTATATTTTGCTATACTGTGTCAAACTGAAAGATAATTGAGTCGGTTCTTTCCTTCCCCCAGAATCTCCTTGTACTTCTAAGGGTGTCTGCCTTATACACACTGGCTTTATGTTTTAATATGTGAAATTAATTACAACAAAATATTATTCAGATAATAAAAATTTGGGTGACAGTAGACATAAAGTACAAAATAAACATACAAGTGCTTCTAAGTCAGGTACAAAATATAATGAAAAAAGGATTGCATTCGCATAGTAACAAAACATGTGAAACACCGAGGAATTTATTAAAAAAGTGATATACTATTATTGAAGAATATAAAATAAAAACTAAATACACGGTGAGACAGTGACTAAGATGGGAAAAAGCCATTATCATAAAGATAATTATCATTCCTGCATTTAACACAAAAATGTAAGACAATCCAGTGATGTGGGGGAGTAACTTAACTTTGATAGTCAGGTGCCTCTGGCAGAATAACACTTCAGTTCAGTTCAGTTCAGTCGCTCAGTCGTGTCCGACTCTCCGCGACCCCAGAAGAGCCAAAAACAGTTTGAGAAATTAGGAGGAGGGGGATTTGTTTTTTGTCACCAAAATACACTCTGAAGTGAAGTGAAAGTCGCTCAGTTAGGTCCGACTCTTTGCAACCCCCTGGACTATACAGTCCATGGAATTCTCTAGGCCAGCACACTGGCGTGGGTTGCCAGTCCCTTCTCCAGGGGATCTTCCCAACCCAGGTCTCCCACATTACAGGTGGATTCTTTACCATCTGAGCCACCAGGGAATCAGGTACAGCAAATAAAACAGTAGGTACGAACAGATTCAAAAATGAATAAAGTCCAGAAAGAGAATGAGATATTTATAAGGTGATATTTACAAGATATTTATAAGATATTCTGATAGGGAGGCTGAGTTTCATCTTAGAGAGAGAAAATGTACTTCAATAGGTGAAAGCAAGACAACTGGCCGTTCATTTGGAAGAAAAATAAGTTTGATCCCTACTTTATACCATGTATAAGAAGAAAGAAGCAGAGCTAGAAAAATGTATTAGAAAAAAAAAGAAGAGGACCGTGGGATGTGGAGGCCTTTCTCATCATGATGGGTAACCTAGAAGCCTGAAATGAAAAGATTTACAGATCCAGCTATTCAGCAAGCACTGTAAATAAAGACAAAAGTGAATATCAACTTGGGAGAAAACATCTAAAACAAATTATATAAATAAAACAATACAAAAGAAAAATGGATAAAAAATATGAAAAAATTCAAAAGAAAAAACTAGTAAAGATAATCAATCTCATTGAAAGAAAGAAAGAAAGGAAAAAGAATGAAAGAAAATGAAGAAAGGAGAGAGAGGAAGGAAGGCTAACAATAAGATGACACGACAATATACAATAAAGTAATACAACCAGAAAGCATCGTTTTTGCCTGATGGGCAGAAAGGACAGAATACAGCGTTGGCCACGGTATGGAAGGAAGGAAGGAACCCTGTATGTTTTAAATCGCAAACTGGCACAACCTTTTTAAAGGACAATCTGACAGTATCTATAAAATTAAGAGTGCCTATGTCTCTGAACCAGAGTTCCATCTGTGGGAATTTATCCTATAGAAATACTCAGACTAGTATACAAAGAGGTATTTGCAAGGATGTTTACTCCACGATAATTCCAAATAGGAGAATATTATTCAGTCATCAAGAAAGATGAGTTAGTTGTCATCCTGCTCATGGCTGTTCACATAAAAAGATATTCATGACACACTGTTAAGTGAATAGGTAAGTTTTGAAACAGCGCAAAATATTTTTCCATTTTTATTAAAGAGTATGTGTGGGTGTAAATAGTCACTTATGCATATAGAAATGTCTGCCAGGATTCTATACATAGACCCCAACTTGCAGAGGACAGTGTCATGGAAACATGGCAGTGCGGGAGGTGGAAAGTGGAAGAGAAAGGAGGGGCTGGATGGCAATCTCAGAGGCACAGGCCAGTCAGTTGCTGCTGGTAAGCACATTTCATAGCTGAGAAAACAATTTCAGAGAGGCTGGGTAATTTAGCCAGAGTAAGGGAGCTGCCACGTGGGGTTCTCCTGGGCACTGATTTCAACCCCACACTCCTCAGTATCCAACCTAGCCCCCTTCTTTCAGCACTGCAAATACCCACGCATCAGCAGGCAAACATACAGGTTGCAATTAAAGAACTGAAAGAAAAGGATTTTAAATTTTCTTTGAAATATTTTAACATGAACTTAAAAAAATAATCTCAAAAATGCAGCTATCCTTTGGGGTTAAGTGATTTCCCCTAAAAAAAAAAGGTTAAAGAAAAAGGCTTTACTTTTAACTTAGAATTCAGTTAGAAACCACATCATGCTCTGCATGGTACAAATGTATTCACCAAATTCCCATTTGATAACTTCAATGAAAGTTAAGATTCAAAAATTTCTTTATTATCTCTCAGAGATTTTTAATTGGGCTATGTTTAAACCATTGTAACAAGGTGAGAGGAATTAGATTCATTCACTGGGTTTATGTTTATACTCTTTTTGAACCATCAGCATTTATCTAAAGAGATATCTTTTTGGTTAATCCTTATAGAATTCAAGTGCACGAATGCCAAAAAGTACGAACTATAAATTTCTAGTAGATTCTCCCAGAAAATAACCCCAATGCTGTCCAGAGCCTACATGTAAAATAATAAATGACTGCCTTTTGCAATAGACATAAATCTAACAATTATTCCCTATTTATGTAACATTAGCTCATGTATCAAGTAAGCGTCCCTAGTTTTAATTTGCTAATACATGTGGCCATTCCATTTTCTGACCCATAGTCCTTCAATTCTCACTTTAAGTCACTGTAATTTTAAAATATCTGAAATGATGACAATTTCTGTAATTTCATGGGATTTCAAATACATAACTTCCAAGCTTCTGAGAACAAATTGTAACAAATTTCCCTGACATTAAAGTATAAATTCTGTTTCCTAAGGAACTATTACAGTAATGTACCTCTAAAAACTTCTGATGGAAGACTGCCTCGCTTAAAACCAGTTTAAGTAGCAGGAAAGCAGATTTACTAATTTTTAATAGAAAGTTTTGTAAAGAATGGACAAAACTGATGAAAAAAATGTTTCAAGGTTATAGTGCATGAAGTAACATAGAACATTTTCAACAATATAATCAATTAATATCTACCCACATATTCTCTAAGTTTAATAATTCTACATACCCTTAAAAACAAAATATAATGGTCAGTTAAAAGACATGCTGTGGTAAACAGTGAGTACAATGTACAAAGATCAACATTTAGAAATCTAAGACAAAGGTGGCTCCTAATGGTAACAATGAAGTTGTCTACTAAGCAAAGATAACAGGAGGAACTATGGACAGAGTTTGGTGGTTGCAGCCAGCTGGAACCCAAGCAAATATGATGTTTATTACAATCATTACATGTATTAACAGCCTCTGGAGGTGCTGGATGGATTTGGCAACAGGAGGGGGAGCGGAAGAAGAGGCGAATTCAAGGATATTTACACGAGTGGATGTATCTGTTTAAACTGCTTTGATCTCTATTCACAATTTTGTGAAACAGTTCAGTACAGTATAAGATAAAGTAGAGCCAAGGCCAACTCTGACTCAAAATACATGTCAGAGTAAAGCATTCTTACTTAATATTAGATTTTACAGTCTTTAATTCATGTACCCTTTCACCAAGATCCTGAAAACCTTAGCAGATGTTCTCTGAGTCATCCTTAATCTATGGCTACGTGCTTAAAGAGCAGCAAAACACAGTAAGTATATTGTGCTGGGCCATCTTCCCTTTGCCTCTATGCATGGGGGCCTCCTTCTTGGGAGGTGGACCTGTGTCGACCATTTGCCTTCAGCCTCTCATTGGGTTTGGCCAACAGGAAGCCAAGGCAGGAGTTCAGAGAGAAGGAGAACAGTGAGGCTGAGTCTTTAACCCCTTGATTTCCTCCCCGCAAGGTGGTCCAGAGCTGGCAGGGCTGTCATCACAAAGTCAATGTCCTTCCCAGGCAGCCCACTCCACCCAACTCCAGTTAACTGCTCCCCATCACCCTTCAAGCCTGGGAATGAATGGTAACAGCTTGATGCAAGTAAGACTCAAGTTCGTACCATCCACTGGGCTTCCCCTAAACCCACTTCTTTGTAAATCTTGTCTCTGTAAACAAACCTTCCTTGAATTGTCTTATTTTGAGTCTGCCATCTACTTCCTGTTGGGACCTGACTAATACATCCAGTTTGCTGATGAAGAAACTAGTGTGGGTGGCGACTTTTTCTCAGCTTTCTCATCTGTCAGAGAGGATATTTAGACTGGATGACTTGTACAGGGACCTCTGTTAGCATTCTAAGAGGTCTTAAATCATGCAGCAATGGTAATGACTTAAAAAATCTATATACTGTATAGAACCAAGACATTCTTGCCTGCTCTTTGGTCTAGTAAGTATTTGTCGGGGGGAACAGTGTGGTGATTCTTCTGGGGCCAATTTCAGAAAGTCTCAAATGTAAACTTCTGCAGCGATTTCTGAGAAATAAGGATAAAACCTTTAGAATAACTCAGGATTTTTATACTGTCCAAGTGAAGGCTTTCTAAGTTGTTCTCTAAGCCGTTTATCTTCTTCACACCAATATAAAGCTTTCTGTTGTGAAGTTGTTGTTTAGTTGCTAAGTCGTGTCCGACTCTTTGTGACCCCATGGACTGTAGCCCACCAGGCTCCTCTGTCCATGGAATTCTCCAGGCAAGAGTACTGGAGTGGGCTGCCGTGCCCTCCTCCAGGGGATTTTCCCAACAAAGGGATTGAACCCGGGTCTCCTGCACTGGCACGTGGGTTCTTTACCACTGAGTCTCCAAAGAAGCCCATAAAACCCTCTAGTATGTCTGTTTCTTCCCTCCAAAAGACATCCACGAAAAGTGAACATCAAAATTAGTGGTGATTTCATTGACTTTTCCTAAAGGGTCTCAAAATTCAGTTCTTTAAAATCATACATTTAAACTAAGAGACTATAAACCATCAGAATTTTAATTATTTCTGGCCCAGTCTTGTCATTGTAAGGCCAATTGAATGGAAAGCATTAAAAGAGTACAATGCCAATAAAAGTTAACATACAAAGTACTTTCAACAAATAATAATAACAGAATCATCTCAACTAGACACATTTATAACCTAAGGGCCAGAAAAAAGATGTTCTGGTGCATGACAAAAAATGGCCGAAGTCTACACAAAAATGTTGTCAGGTGCTGGGAATTTTGAACACTGAGCCAACAACAATCGTGGCCTCTGCTGTGCATCTGCTACCTGCAGGAAGGCTGCCTGTCCTTCCAGAACCCTAGCTGTCCAGACTCACTGGGGACCAGCCTGTGGGGATCACCTCTGGCTCCTGTGTAGATGTACTGGCTTCCAGCTACCTGATCACTGCTTCTATGGTTCTCTCTGTGGCATATTCTTTCCTTGAGTCTCTGCTGGTTTGAATGTTCACAGATCACTTCCTCCAGGAAGCCTTTCCTGATCTCTTAGCTGGGGGTGATTGTTCTCCCCTGAGTTTGCATTGCACCGTCATAGCTCCTATTCTCCATTAGAGTCATTCCATTCATCGGCCACAGTGTATATAGAGTGTCAATGCATGGAAGGTGCTCACTTATTATCTGATGACTGGACACATGAAAGAACCACAGGGAATTAACTCCTGGGGTCAGCGCTGATGGTAGATAGAGGCAGTCCTCCACCCTGGAGAATACAGGGACAACAATGCCTAAAATAACTGAGGACTCTGAGTAATCCTGCATTTTTATTAATTTATTAAAATAGTTTTATTACAAATAAATTTATTTATTTGTAAAATAGTTCACCAACAAGAATCTCGAGTTTAGGAATACTGTGACCTTATGGAGGGAGGGGTATTGAGGGTATGGAGAGGGATTACTTTTTTCATCTGGGCTCTGAGTTCAGGTGATGCACATAACTGAAAATATAAGCTTTCAGGGCATGTATTGCTCTAAATGCACATTACATCTTGCTGCCAGACCAGATGTGTTAAAAAAAAAAAACAACAACACAACAAAACCACCTCCTTTCTATAGCCATTGAAACAAAGTTTACTGTTCTAACCAGTCTGTATTTTACTTTGCATTGCCACACATCTGCTTATTTAAGAAACAACATCCCTTTGGCAGTAGTGGTTCAGCACAAGTAGGTATTACAGTAGGTATTGATGTGTGTGTTCTAATTCTCAGTGGTCTTTGATTCCAGGTCTTATAGAGCAGTTAAGGCAACTGTAATGGCATTTTTGGAAATACATTGTAAAATAATAAAAGGTGACATGATTAAAATTGAAAAAAAAATTTTTTTTGGCTGCATCATGCAGCATGTGGGATCTTAGTTACCTGATCGGGGATCAAACCTACATCCCCCCGCCCCCGGCCCCCCTGCATCAGACACGTGTAGTCTTAACCACTGGGAATCCTCACTAACCGTGTATTTTTAAAAAAGGAACTGTATCTGTGGAGGGAGGTGGGCTGAACCTCATTTGATTCTGAGAACGTGTCAGAAAACTCAAAGGGCAATGGCACAGGGAAAAGAGCTGAGCCCAAGGTAAAGGGAATCTTTGGAGAAGAGGCACTCTGTAGATATAGACCTGTGTCCTGTGCCCCAGGGGGACAGTGTCCCACTGAAAGATGAATGAAGGTGAGTTCAAGGATCCAGGCTCTGACCTTCCATGATGTCGGTGAAAGTGAAGTTGCTCAGGTCTGTCTGACTCTTTGCGACCCCATGGACTGTACCTTACCAGGCTCCTCCGTCCACGGGATCTTCCAGGCTAGAGTACTGGAGGGGGCTGGATTTCCTTGGCACCGCCCATCTCTTTCTAAGCCTTACGCCTCTCTCCCATCGCGCTCATGTCTAAGCACATTTACTTTGAAAAGGTGTTATTCCAGACAGCAAGCCTTTAAACGTCCAAGTGGCTTCCGTTCATCGCTGAGTGTGCGCTCAGGAGAGCTGCCCTGTTACCCTGGACACAACCAGAAGAGCAGCAGTCAAACCAGCTGGCTGAAGGAGAACCTGCAGTGGGGTCCCAGTGACTTTCCAGTAACCCCTTGGCCATCTCTTTCCCAATCAGTCCCTGAAACAACTGTTTTCTGGACAGGGGAACCTGGCGTGCTGCAGTCCACGGGATCACAGTCAGACACGACTGAGCAACAAGGATATTCTTGAGGGACTGCTTTCCTAACGTGATGCACAACTCCTGGGGAGCATCATAATGGATGACCCTCAAGTCCATATGGCATCCAGAATTCTGACGCACACATCAGCTGTCTCTTGGACACAACCACTTGGTACTCCCATGTGAAGTCACTTCAGCCGTGTCCAACTCTTTGTGACCCCATGGATTGTAGCTCGCCAAGCTCCTCTGTCCATGGGATTCTCCAGGCAAGAATACTGGAGTGGGTTGCTGTGTCCTGCTCCAGGGGATCTTTCCAACCCAGGGGTCAAACCTGTCTTCCTTATGTCTCCTGCGTTGGCAGGTGGGTTCTTTACCACTAGAGCCACCTGGGAAGCCCTTGGTACTCCCATAGGTACTTCAGTTCCAAAATGCACACACTGACTTTCCTCTTAGATTTCCTCTCTCTGCAAGTAAAGTCACCAGCTGCCCAGGCTCCTTCCCACACAGCCCCACTCTCAATCAAGTCACCAGACCCTGACAGTTCCACCATGAGCTGCTACAGGTCACAGCAGCTTCCCAAGGGGTCTTCTCCCACCAGATTTGCTCCCACTCTGGCCTCTCTTCTGTATCTGCAGCTGTGCTCACTCCATGCCTCCTTAAAATCCTCCCACCATTCTTGAGAGCTTTCAGGGTCAAGTTCAAGTTCAACTCATGACCTGGCTCCCACCCTCTCTCTGGCTTTATCGCCTGCTCCTCCTTCATGGGAAAGCTTCCTCCACCCGTTCAGAGGCTTTACGGTTGTACAAACATGCGTGCTATGTCATGCGTGCCTCGTGGCCTTCTCACAGATTGAAATCCTTTCTCTGGAAAGTTCTCTCTCTCATGACTCCACTCTTAATTCCTGTGAGTCTTGCCCTGCCTGATCCTGCCCAATTACATGGAAACGCAGCGCTTATCACACTGTATTCCATTCACCGTGTACTCACTGCCTGGGCTGTGTTTAGTTGCTCAGTCATGTCAGACTCTTTGTGACCCCATGGACTGTAGCCAACCAGGCTTCTCTGTCAGTGTGGATTCTCCAGGCCAGAACACAGGAGTGGGTTGCCATGCCCTCCTCCAGGGGATCTTCCCAACCCAGGTATCGAACCCAGGTCTGCCATACTGCAGGCGAATTCTTTACCATCTGAGGGTAGAGGCTGTTCCTAAGTGGGTTTTTCATCCTCAGCACCTGACAAAGCATTGTGCATATGAGGTTTCTTTTTTAAAAAATGTATGTTCCACTTGTCTGGTGCTTCTGATTAAAATGTATTACCCCCTTCAACCTACCCCCACACCAACAGGAATGCTAAGATAACTACTCTCTTTCGTTCATTCATTTTCGGGGGGAAACTGTTTTTAGTATGTACTGTATATTTAAAGCATAAAGAATAAAAAACTAAAAACCTAAGGAACTACAAAAAAAAAAGTATGTTTCAAAAATGCAAGGGTAGCCAGAAGACAGCAGAATGAATGGAGGGTTCCAGGGTTAGAAGGGATACCTAAGGCAGACGAAGGGGTTTCTAATATAGTAGAAATTTACAGGGCTTCCCTGGTGGCTCACTGGCAAACAATCCTCCTGCCAATGCAGGAGACACAGGTTTGATCCCTAATCCAGGAAGATCCCACATGCTGAGAAGCAACTAAGCCCGTGGGCCGCAACTATTGAGCCTGTGTTCCAGAGCCCACAAACTGCAACTATTGGTCTACATGCAGCAGCTACTGAAGCCCGTGCACTCCAGAGCCCCTGCACCCTAGAGCCTGAGCACGCTAGAGCCCGTGCACCCTAGAGCCCGAGCACCCTAGAGTCCGAGCACCCTAGAGCCCCTGCACCCTAGAGCCTGAGCACGCTAGAGCCCGTGCACCCTAGAGCCCGAGCACCCTAGAGCCCCTGCACCCTAGAGCCTGAGCACGCTAGAGCCCGTGCACCCTAGAGCCCGAGCACCCTAGAGTCCGAGCACCCTAGAGCCCCTGCACCCTAGAGCCTGAGCACGCTAGAGCCCGTGCACCCTAGAGCCCGAGCACCCTAGAGTCCGAGCACCCTAGAGCCCCTGCACCCTAGAGCCTGAGCACGCTAGAGCCCGTGCACCCTAGAGTCCGAGCACCCTAGAGCCCGAGCACCCTAGAGACCCTGCACCCTAGAGCCCGTGCTCTGCAATAAGAGAAGCCTGAGCACCACAACCAGAGTGGCCCCTGCTTACCGCAATCAGAGAAAGCCTGCATAAAGCAAAGAAGATCCAGCACAGCCAAAAATAAATAAAATTATTAAAAAAAAAAAAAGAAATTGACAGACCATGGTCATATCCCCATGCCCATACGGGGCATCCTTAGAGTCCACCAACATTATCTCTAATCAACAGATGACTTTTTAATAAAGTGTGAGGACCATTTTATTTTTGGAAAATGAAGTTTTAACATGCCTGAAGGGCCCATGTTTTCCGTCAGGCCGTATTGTTTAAATTTCATCCTGAACTTGTGAAACTTAAAATAGTTACTACTCGCTAAATGTCTTATTATGTTTCAAGCAACAAACACACTCTCTTTTTAGAAGTACAGTACAGTGTAGTTTTGATTTTGACACTGAACAATCACACACTTGATCTCTCTCTGCCTTCACCATAGAAACCAAGCAAATATTTGTAGACATTCCTTCAACCTTCACAGATAAGTAGAAATGAAAATTATTCTGCACACAGGATATGGCAGGCTGTAGAGCTCATCGTTTCCTTTTAAAGGTTGTTTTAACACTTAAGAAAATCTATATGCTTTGGGAAACCTCATCACCACTCAGACTTGGAAGTAAATTTACAAATTGACCTTTTATGATGAAAACAGCTGCACGTCTCTTTAAGTTCATGCCTACTTCCTCCTTGGTAACTATGTTCATTCTTAATACAGGCTGCATGTAAAACTATTACATGAACACTTGTAGGTTATTTGGTCAGTGCAAGTGACGAGGGAAATGGATGCACAGTTTTAGGACCTAAGTTTAGGCTCAAACATTCTTCAACATCTTAAAATCTATGGGCTCTACTTTCCTTAAATGGGAAGGGTGTGGAGTTTCTGAGCTGGAAGGAACTACCAAGGTATATAGCTCATTCTGAAAAAAACACTCTCCCCAAAGTTTGTACTGACACACCTTCATCTAGAAGGTTCACAGAGATGCATGCTAACTAACTAGTCTGGGCAACTGGCAATAAATGTAAGGTCTCCAGAGTTCCCACTGTATTTTGTGCTTTCGCTATTAAAGGCAAGAACTAGAGAAAATATGCTCCCAAAGATTAGGATGTTTCATGCTGTTCGTTTAGCAAGATGAAAACTGCAAACAAAAACGGAGAAGGCCACAGTGCAGAGGACTTAGATTGCACCATTAGGAATTCTGGTTAGAAAGAAGGAAGTATGCTCTGACAAGAAGAACTGTTAAACGCCAGACGGATTATTGTGGGATTCTGTGTTATTTTGTGATCTCTTCTCTTAAAAGCTTTCACTTTTATCCCATCTCGGGGGTAAAGAAGCAGGTTAGGGAAGGAGGGAAAGAAAATATTCGCAGAGCACAGAAGATGTAAAATCCTGTGCCAGATGGACTTCACCTGTCTGCCTGGAGCATCTGCAGGTTAGTGGTATGAAGTCAGTATCGTGACTCTATTTTTAAAGATAAGGAAGCTGAGACTCCAGAAATTAAGCAACTTGTCCAAGACCGAATCAACTAGTAAATGGTACAAGCAAGATTTGACACAAGGTTTATCTGATTCAGGCTGACTCTCCTCAGTGTAGACTGAATAACCTTGGGTCTTTGCTTTGTTTGCTTTTTGGTCTTATGCCTAATTATGATTTTAAATGTCTGTATTTGTAAAACAATCATTTCTGGGAATTCCCGCGTAGTCCAGTGGTTAGGATTGGTGCTCTCTACTGCCATGGGCCGATTCCATCCCTGGTCAGGGAACATGCTGCACAGCCAGAAACAAAAGCAACAACAGGGAAGCTGACCAGAACAAAAGACACGTTCCCCTCCACGTGCCCCCTCCCCAGGTAAATGATATCCCAAGAACAAAAGAAATGTTTCCCACCCTCCTGCCCCTTCCCCCACCCAGGGAGATGATACTGCAAAGGATTTCACCAAGACGGTCACCAGTTGAGGGTTCAGGATCGTGGATGGAAAGTCAGGAAGGTGTCCCTACCCACAATGCTCTGGTGCGGTGTGATCACCAAAGGCAAGTTCGCTATGTCCTCCCAGAACATTCCTTCTCTGGGGACCACGGCAAAGACCGTCCCCTGAAACTTGTTCTCCTTCTGCATTCCCTGTCTCTGCAAATGAAATCCCCATCTAACCAGTTCCCCAAGCTAGACTCTGTGGCAGACTCACCCTCATCCATTTATGCTGACACAGCTGAACAGGGTGCCTCCTTAACTTGATAAAACAGCGAAATGCACAGAGCGCTAGGGCTGTGGAAACCAGAGAATGGAAAATACAGTTTGGACAGCCTGGATACCTCCACCCACGGTTTCATTCACATCACTGGGCATACAAGATCTTCAGATTTGAAGGTTGAGTGTAACTGTATGGATATAACATTGTTCTGGATTTTACGGTCTGATTTCCAAATAACTAAAAAAGAGCAAAGACAGAGAGGCAACATGTGCCCTTTACTTCCCCTTTCTTTCCTGGTTTTCCTTTCTTTCCTATGCTTAAAGAATTTTCAGTATCTTTGTATCTTCTCTGCGAGGAGGGGAAGGAAAGGATCACCAAAAGGGAGGATAGTTCTGTTCTTTAAATACTTATACAGAATTTATTCACTCTTGATGAGCTGCAAGGCTTCTCTTAAAATCGTCTCAGTTTCTAGGAAGAACCACACTAATACCAAGGACTCACCAGTATTTCTAGGTACATCCGCATGTATGAACATAAAAACCAGCGGAAGGCTTCTCACCTATGCTCAGGAGCTCACACTGCACATGTGTTCGGGGCAGTGTGGTTGCTGCATGCAAAGACTACTTGAAAGGAAAAGTACTCTCCAGTCTGGGTATAACTTGGCTTTTACCTCAGAGCTAATTCAAAGAAAGATGACTTTTCCATTTATAAACATTTCAAAGAATGCTGCTGCTTTCTAGAAATCTGTGGCAGGTAAGCTTCTTTTATCCTTGAAACTGTCAGGGCTTTGATAAATGGTCTAAGAAGTGATATCTAAGGAAACATGCAGATGACATAAAAATTTTAATTATTCTTTAGCCATTGAAAAGTAATCTTAAATCACCATTTTAGCTGCTTAATATATTGAGGACCCTGATATATGGCAAAAAGAAAAGCAGGGCCATAAATTTCAGAGCTTTATTGAGATATATCAATGACTTCTACCTTTCGGTTTATAGTGTATGGGCTGATGTCCCAAGTCTGTGTCATCGCTTGGCATCTAATTAAACCTGGAACAACATATACTAGATTTATGAAAGATGTATACGCTGTATATATGGAATCTAGAAAGACGGTACTGATGAACCTATTGGCAGGGCAGCAATGGAGACGCAGACATAGAGAAGACTTGCGGACACAGTGGAGGAAGGAGAGGGTGGGACGAATTGAGAGAGTAGCATGGAAAAACACACTTTATCACATGTGACGTCGACAGCCTGTGGGAATTTGCTGTATGACTCAGGGAACTCAAATCAGGCTCTGTGATAGCCTACGTGGGTTGGTGGGGTGGGAGATGGGAGGGAGGTTCAGGAGGGAGGGGACAGATGCATACCTGCGGCTGATTCATGCTGATGTACGGCAGAAACTAACACAGTACTGTAAAGCAATCATCCCCCTAATAAAAATAAATGAATTAAAAAAAGAAATATATATTGGCTTTCCAAAGGTTGTTAATGGGTGAAGTTTCTGAGCAAAAATGAGGGTAAGATATAAACTCAAGGAGGAAACAAAGTTGATAGCTAAAAGGTAGAGTGTGTCTTTGATACAATTCAATTTGTTTTATGTCAAAATCTATTTGTCTTCCCCAGAAAGCCTCAGAATAATTTCTTTCAGTTCAGTTCAGTTCAGTTGCTCAGTCGTGACCGACTCTTTGCGACCCCATGAACCACAGCACGCCAGGCCTCCCTGTCCATCACCAACTCCCGGAGTTCACTCAAACTCATGTCCATCGAGTCGGTGATGCCATCCAGCCATCTCATTCTCTGTCATCCCCTCCTCCTCCCGCCCCCAATAAAGTTAATTTCATAAAAAAAAAAAAAAAAGATGCCTTCTGTTAAGCCTTCCAGAACATTCTGACAGGCTACTGGCTTTACATTCCACACCTCTCTTATAGCCCCAGCTGAGGTGTGATATGACCACAAGAAACTGTTTGCATCTCCATCACCCCGACAAGACTCAATGGCAGCACTGGACCTTAATTACCTTTGGATCTCCAAAGCCTGGTCCAGTGTCTGGCGTACACCAGGCATTCAATGACTATGTTACGTGTAAGACCAAGAGAGAGGTTCTTGCAAATTTTCCCCCAAACTACAAAAACAAGACGAGGGGGGAAAAATAATACATCTGTTTTAGATTACTCTGAAGATACAAAAGGTGTCTCACATACATAAATAAGGAAGCAGAATCACATTTTTACATCGCACCTTAGAGGAAATTTCTTGCAAAGAGCAAATAAGTTTCAGCTACCTGTTGCCATCTCTCTCTCTCTCCGTCCCCCTGACCCTGACACACGGACACACCTAGGTAACCGCCACTCAGACTGAGATGCAGAACACGTACTTGCCACAGAAAGTGCTGTCTCTTTCTTAGTCAATACCATTCTATCATCACGAATCAATACCGCCGGGTCTTCTTCACTTCATATGGAAGGAATCATGCAGTTTTCGTGTCTGGCTTTTTTTTTTTTTACTCAATATGTAAGTTGTTTTATTAACAACTTGCTGATAACATCAGTAGCTCGTCGTTCATATCAGCAGTTTGTTCCCTGTGATTGCCATGTAGTATTCCATTGTGTCAACATGCCAGAATTTATTTAGCCTTTTTTTTTCTTTTGATGGGTGTTTTAGTTCTTGGTTACAGTGATTAACACACGTGGTGAATGAACATTCTGTTATGAGCATTTCTGTGCATGTCTCTTATCGGACACAGGCCCTCATTTCTCTTGGATACATATATCTATCTACTTGTCTATCTGTTGAGAGCGGGAAGGCATATGGTCAGTAAATACTACAAAACCGTTTTTCCAAGTATAGTAACTGAACCATCCTATACTCCCACTAGGAATGTATTAGACTTCCAGTGTCTCCACTTCTTTGCCACCATTTGATGTTCCCAACCAGTCAAGTTAGCGTGTAGTGGAGCCTCTTACACTTTGATAAATTTATAAGAACATCAATTTCCAAAACATTATAATATAGTCTGTATTTACTAAAGCCCTAACTTGAGTCTTTGAAATGGCAGGATCAGTAATGATATCTGTCATTTGTGTGGCTTGATAGATTAAAGACAGTTTTTCACTTTTGCTCTTGCTAACTGACTTTCAGCAGATTTCCAACTCTTTAAGCATCTGCTTGTCCTTCTCTGGAGGTGTATAACTATTTATGCAAAGTTCTTAGATAATGTGGGTACTGAATAGGGAAAGTACACAGAAAAGTAGTTTGAAATGTCTCTGCAAAGATTCTACATTAAAATATTAATAACGTAAAAGCTTTAGAAGTTGGTGGTGGTGGTTTTTACTAGATTTCCTCTATGAACAAAATGCTGAAGCATCATTATAAAGTACAGAGTCGTGCTTGTCAGCACACAGTCCTGTAGCCTTGTTAAGAAGCAAACGCTAAGCTATCGGCCCCTGCTGCCACATTTCCCACTGAAGAGGTCATGGAGCCACTTTTCCTTCTGCGGTGAGCCGGCGTTCACATTCACTCTGGCATGAAATTTAAACACAGGGAACCATGACAACTGTTCTGGGGGTGAGGGGTGCAGGCAGGACAACGATCAGTATACATGTGGTACCACTTTCCTTTGTTTAGAAACCTGAATGACTGGAAAAATTATTTTCTTCATTTGCTAGATAAACACGTGCGGAGTGCTTCTTGATGGCGGGCACTGTGTGATGGTGAATGGACCTCAGGTCCTGCACTTACAGGGCTTCAACGTCTGACTGATCTCAAAGGCACAGTGAGAAACACGGGAAGGAACACCGTGAGTCAGCCCAGAAAGACACACACAGCACGTGAGACTGAGCATTCGGCTTCATAAACAGACTCAAGCCATCCCATCAATATTCCCTACCAACAAAAACATTTCCAGTAGGAGATGAACACTGATAGCATCTTGGAGAAAATGAGGGAGGAACCCATTTGGTTATACTGTTAAGTCCTGATTGTCTATACTTCTGTTTCCCAAAGGTAATTTAGAAGACAGTAATGCCAAGATATGGTTCATCAAAAAGATCCTGCATGCCACAAGAGAGTGGAGACCCCGCGCCATGACTAAGACCTGACATAGACAAATAAATAAATACAGCAGTTCAGTGCAGTTCAGTTCAGATCAGTCCAGTCCAGTTCAGTTCAGTTCAGTCCAGTTCAGTTCAGTCGCTCAGTTGTGTCCGACTCTCCGCAACCCCATGAATCACAGCACGCCAGGCCTCCCTGTCCATCATCAACTCCCGGAGTTCACTCAAACTCATGTCCATCGAGTCGGTGATGCCATCCAGCCATCTCATTCTCTGTCGTCCCCTTCTCCTCCTGCCCCCAATCCCTCCCAGCATTAGACTCTTTTCCAGTGAGTCAGCTCTTCGCATGAGGTGGCCAAAATATTGGAGTTTCAGCTTTAGCATCAGTCCTTCCAATGAACACCCAGGACTGATCTCCCCTAGAATGGACTGGTTGGATCTCCTTGCAGTCCAAGGGACTCTCAAGAGTCTTCTCCAACACCACAGTTCAAAAGAAAGTGAAGAGGAACTAAAAAAGCCTCTTGATGAAAGTGAAAGAGGAGAGTGAAAAAGTTGACTTGAAGTTCAACATTCAGAAAACTAAGATCATGGCATCTGGTCCCATCACTTCATGGGAAAAAGATGGGGAAACAGTGGAAACAGTGTCAGACTTTATTTTTTTGGGTTCCAGAATCACTACAGATGCTGATTGCAGCCATGAAATTAAAAGACGCTTACTCCTTGGAAGGAAAGTTATGACCAACCTAGATAGCATATTAAAATAAATAATAAAAATATTTAAAAAAAACAGTTCTAAATAAAACAAATTTGGGAACATGGTGAATCCACTCTCCTGAAATTCACATTTTAATGTGAATCCTCGGAATATTAGAGGATCTGAGAAGTTCTACATTTAAAATAGAAAGCTATTTAATTCAACATTTACTAAGCATTAATGAAGTATGCCTCCCCCCTCCCTGCCCACCCCTATAATACCTATTACTATCCTATAGAATTAGGGGTCCTTGGAAAATGCTTTGAAAAGCAATGGTCTAAGACAACGTCTAGTTTTAGGAGCACGAACAACCCAAAATAAGTTTGGAATGTATGCTTGCACACAGCCTAGCATTCTTAACTAATGCCATCCTGAGAAATAAGAGCTGGTGTAGCTTGCTTTAAGCAAGCAACGTAAATGAAAAGCTGGTTTTGCCTTGAAAATGGAAGGTATAAAAAGTAAACATAAGTTGCAAAAAGATCGTTCAGGGCTTTGGTATAACCATCACAGCACTGACTGCTACTATGCAATATACAAGTGGGAACGGTGGGGAGGTCTTGCTGTGTCTGTATTAACTATACTAACTATATTCTGTAGTACATGTGTGCTCACATTTAGAAAGTGGGTATTTTGAATAAGTTATTTACCTTCAATTACCTTTTTATGGTAAAAGTAGAATGGAGAAAAAGTTCTGGTTACTTAAACTTTCTGGCTCTTGGACACCATTTGGGAAGAAGTTTTTAGTTGCATAATATGTTGAAGTTCACCAACAGGGTCTGAGACTCTAAAGACAACAGACAGTGCCCATTCTGTAGGGTTTCACAGTGTAGCAAGGCAAATACAAAAAGAAATACTGTAATACAGTGTGGCTGGAACTATAGTTCTTACAACTACATGGAGAAAGCTCTACGGAAACACCAATGACTTCACCAAAAAGAATCAGTGATTTATTACTCCTGCATTAAACTATGCACAATCTGTCTGTATACAACAAAAATATAGCTGCAATCAAGAAATTGATAAATATTTATTAAGCATCTATTGTATACTATAAATCTGCATCCAGACTTACTTAAGTGTCAAATTACTACAAGTCTCATAAAATTTCATATTGTTCTCAAAAGAAATATAAACAATCCTCTCAGATTCTTGGGTGATTTTATATCCAGAATTTGAGGGAGTCAAACAAAAGTAGAATTTTACACTTTGGAGAAAATCTAAGGCAAAGAACACCATAGGCAAGCAACCCCTGGGATCTGTCATCAGAAATATATTTATTACATGCATTCATTCATTTCACAGTTAAAACCAGCAGAGGGAGTAAACCTCTTCAAAGGAAAACCTCAAGTATATACAAAGAAAGAGAAGACCTGAGATGTAAAGAAAGCCTTTGAGATTTTAAAAATTTCTGAAATGTAATGCAAGAGAACAAAAAGCAGTCATTGAAAAAACTGAAGGATGGCAAACTCTTGCTCCCATGAGACTGACAGGACTGAAAGTCTGAACCATCCCATCTGAAAGCCTTGGCGATAGGAAACACATTTTGCAGCAAAATCGAACTCATTGACATTAACAGGAAGGACCTTCAGTAGTGCATTTGCTAATGAGTCAGCGGTAAATGTGTGCTGAGTCTCACTCCCAAGATAAATCTATATAAACCAAACATCAGGGGCTGTACTGTTCTGCCTCAATTTCCAAGACTGAGAAGTTGCTACTTGTGAAGAGAATGGAAGCTTCTACCTTGAGATACCCGAATCCTTTGTGACTGTTACAATAAATTCATTTTTTCATGGAGTTACAAGGCATCCCATGATTTTTCTCATAGGCAGTATTGTAAGAAAAAGTGTTTATTAATGCAAACCAGGCATTTTTAGGCGCTGGTGCCTCCATGATATTTTTTTGTCCTTGTTCTTAACAGGGTACCTCATTGATTGGAACTTTTATCACATTTACCGTATTATACAAGACTGTAAACCTCTCAAGCATAATCTTTATCCTAATACTGCATACCCCTACCACTGAGCACTCAATTTCTTACACAGAGGTCATGGACCAACAGGGTCTGCTGAGAATGACTTACAGGAGTTTTGAAAATAATAATAGCAATCTGTTTTGCTCAGTTCCAAACTCTTTTTGTTGTTGTTGTTGTTACAGGATATATTTTCTCTATTCTGTTGCTTGCATGAGAGCCTAAAACATACAGAAATAGGTGACATTTGTTTTTCTTACCTAGGTTACTGAACAGAGACACACAGAGAGACAAGGGGCGCCCAGGCTTAAGACTTGGGAAGGCATGTGCTCAGAGGACGAGCCCTGATGTTCCAGGTTTCCCAACCAGCACTCCACCCCATTCTGTCCGGTCTCATATGCCACCAAGTTTTCACAAGGTCTACCAGCCAGCAGCAAAGGTCACTTATGTGTTCCCTAACAGCACTCTCCTTTTTCTCAAGCAGCTTTGCCAGAAGTAACTTCTCTGGTGGCTCAGATGGTAAGGAATCTGCCTGCAGTGCAGGAGACCCAGGTTCAACCCCTTGGTCAGGTTCAATCCCCTGGAGGACGCCATAGCAACCCACTCCAGTATTCTGACCTAAAGAATCCCATGGACAGAGGAGCCCATGGGTCACAAAGAGTTGGACACGACTGAGTGACTAACACACACTTTTCTTTGCCAGAACACTGTCTTTGCTATTAGTCTTTAGGAAGGACCAACTCTGGTTTCTTCTTCCATTTTACACTTTTTTCTTTTTTTCCCCTAATTCATTCATCTGTATTTCAAACATTATTTACTCCTGCCTCCTGAGTTATATAGATATTTTTCTAATTAATTAATGATTATGCACTTCAACAATGTTTCTGTTTTTCATGATGGGTACATTCACCTTTAGAAAACAGTAAATTCAATAGATCTCTATTGAAAAGAATACCTTTTCTTTTATGGTCCTTGGATTGATGCTTTTACAGTTAGAATCAGTTTTTCTTATCTAGTCATAAAAGCACTGAGTGCTCTCAGTTAGCCTCCATGTATAGCTTTGGTCATAGTGTCAGCTTTGATGGAGAGTTCACTGTAGTAAGATAGAGTCAGTCTTTAATATGAGACATGTTAAATAGGCAAGAGAAAAAGAGAATGCTGTAGGAATTGAGAGAAACTTACCACAGTAAAACTGAGGCATGGCAAGCTGATGAGCTAAAGAGCTGAAATGCCAGTCACTAGACATCGTGGGAATAAGTAGGGACCAAGACTCCACGTTACTTCCTGCTCAGGGTACAAAATATCTGCTCACGATCACCGCTGCCAACTTCAACCTGTGCAGGCACTCCCGTGGTGTCAAGAGCAGCACTGGCGTGCCTCATGCCTGCCTTTGGCTGTCAGGGAACTCGTCACACAGTACAAGGGCTACAAGGCTAGAAGGGATAAGAGAAACAGTCCTGGACTGAAATCTAGAGACCCGGGTTTAGTTCCAGATATATCAGTAAATAATATCTGTGTTTTTTCTCAAAAAAAAGTAATTTGGTATCAATGGGCCCCAGGTTCCTCTACTATAGAGGTTTCCCTGGTGGCTCAGACAATAAAGAATCTGCTTGCACTGCAGAAGACCCACGTTTGATACCTGGGTTGAGAAGTTCCCTTGGAGAAGGGAATGGCAACCCACACTAGCAGTTTTGCCTGCAGAATCCCATGGACAGAGGAGCCTGGAGGGCTATAGTCCATGGGGATGCAAAGAGTTGGACATGACTGAGCATCCTCAGTTATAAAATCCAGAGTTCACATCAGATTATTTCTAAAGTCTTTCCAAGCCTAGAATCCAGTAATCAAGAATAAATACATCCTACATGCTCGGTGACACTACCCGGACGTGGTGCTGTTGACCCATACATACAGCCAGGTCAGGGGTGCTGATCACAGAACCGTCACACTTTGAGAAAGGGAACTCTGATCGAGAGGAAAATGTAAAGGACCTTTATAAGCACACAACAGAGTCTGTGATTCCATACAGCAAAAGTGGAATTCCAGAGGAGTCGGTGAAGAACCTTTAAGAGTCATTTCAGCTGAGAGGCAAAAAGCAAAGTCACACATCTGTTATCAACTGCAGCTAGAGGCTAGAGCAGAGCCTGTCTGCATGTCTGTGCGATGTGGCAGGGGCTGATGTCGGGCTTTTCAGAATCAAGCATCATTACTCTAACAGGAATGTTTAATGACTGACCTTTCTGTAGGCAAGCATCCAAATTTATTCCAAAATGGGCTCATAGTAGCCATTTCAGAAGAAACGGGTACGATTTTATATGCCTGCCTCTGAAATACACTTTTAAAAAAATGTCATGGGGTATGATTTTTTTTCTGCCCTGAGCTACTATTATAACATATGGATTGATCACCATGAAATTTTCAGTTGTATCTTTAGAAATCACTGAAGAGAAAAAAACTATTATATCAAATGATTGAAATAACATGAAATTACTTAAAATGGTGAAAGGATATTAACCCCCCTACAAAATATCAAAACACTGAGGAGGGAGAAATTTAAGCTACATATAATATTTCTGGAAATCCCACTTTTTCATGTGACTGAATCCATAAAGGTTATTTACAAGTTGTGTGGATAACAGACTTTTATAGAAGCAGGTATCAATGGCGGCATAAGTATACGGATCATCTCGGTCTCTCTTCCACATCACCGAACAACCATGGTCCTAGGACGAAGACTTTATTTAAGTTAAAAAAAAAAATCCCTTCAACTTCTTAGATGGTGATTAAAGACCTCTGAAGTTTTTAATAAGAAAAACAAGAAGCAAACGCTCAAGGTAATAAGTGCTTTCTTGTTACCAGTGCTCATATCCCAGGGCACTGGCTGGAGCTAAAGGACAAAGAGATAAGGGCAATATTGCTAGTTACTAACAAATGGCAGATAAAAGAGCTCTTCTGGGTTCTGATTAAGTGACAGCATTCTACACATTCTTTTGACTTGAGAAAGACAGGCTAAGAGCAGCGGCTAAGTTCCATGTGAAGCACTGCTAAATAAGCATATCTGCATGCTTCCACATTCCAGCAGGATGGGATCTCTTTCCTTTCCCTGAACAGAAAACATGTTCTCTGTGCTCCCAGCAAGAACACGCCTTTGCTTCAGCTTCCATTAAAAAAAAAAAAAGAAGCATAAATGTATATGCTGAAAGCACAGAGAAGTTTTGTGCTGTGGGACGTGGTGGCCGGGAGCCAATGTTTACAATCCCCTGGGTGGGAAAGGCAGGGTGAAAGGCTCAGGACGGCAGGCTTTAAAAGTCTTTGCTGTTGCCGCCGGTGACCTTCGCCTCCGTTCTCAAAGCAGCTCTCAGGTTAACCCCTTGGATACTGTGTGCGCTGGGGCCGCACAAAGGAAATACCTTTCTTTGGAGGATACCGCTCTCAGGCACATCGGTTTCTGATTTTGGCTGAAGCAGCTCAGAAACACTGGGTTGACAAGCATGCATTCAGTCTGCTATCGGACCCACAGCATGTTTGGCCTATGGGGTCTGGGTTTCGATGTGGGCTGTGTTCTACAAAGTGAAAGTTTCCAGCTTCAGGCGACGGACTCAAGCTTACAAACCAGGGGATTGTGAAACATGAGCATATTTGGTCTCCCGGGGAGAAGGAAGCATCCAATTTATGCAGAAATGCTCTTTTCCCAGCAAGCCAATGAGAGGGCGCGGCTAGGAGAGTGGGGCTTCCTATAGGGATCTCCGGATTGGAAGAATGGTGCTTAAAATTAAAGACATGCTAAATTGCTAACAGCCCGACTTAAAAAGCAGCTGAAGAGAAAAAACCAATTGTAGAAATGAAAAGCAAGTTTTCCAGTTTTAAGTTAAAGCTGAGCGCATTCCACTTATTATTACAGTCGTTACCGTTTTGGTGGAAGAGAATTAATAAAGCTTTTATTCCTACTGTTAAGATGTAAAGATCCCACTAAAAAACACTTCCCACATATGTGTATGTCTTTCCTAAATGACCCAAAAGATGTTACTCAACAGTAATACTATTTAAGACCTCAAAACGTTTTCAGGACACAAGATTTAGCTTTGAGAAAAACTGGTCTGATGTCAAGGACTTGTGTCTATTTTAACAGATGCTTTGCTCTACAAGAAGTTTTGTGGATTTAAAAATGTTTGGTACTTGTATATTGATTATCATGAATAATGTCGTCCCTTTGTTTGAATGGACAGCACACAGAATTCCTGGGGTGTTGAAGTGAATTGTGTAATTCTAATATCCAGTCTATGAATCCCTAACATGTGTTTAAGGTTAAGGGTTAAGACTTCTGGAGATGAAAGTGAAAAACAACGAACGCTAGAACATGTAACTGAAATGCACAAAAGTTACTAAAATAAGTCTTATGAAAACCATTCAATCAAATACGAGACAGCAATAAGAGAGGATTTGCTCTCAGCATTTGGAGATGAAGTCATGGCCTTTGTGTTACCAGGCAGCTGTCTATAACATCATCAAGTATGCGTGTCCTGTGGTTGGAAGTCCACCTCTAGAAGAATGGCGCTATTCGAGAATACTATTCTTCAGTTCTTCTCAACTCAAATTGGTCTTAATAAGGGCTTCTGAAAACAGGTATTAAAATTTCAGCTTCTAAAAGAATGTTTAAGAGTAAACAAAATCACTATCTTGGCTTTTATTACAGACAAAACAACCTGTTCTATTGTAGAAGTCAATGGAGATTAAGTAAATATATTCAAGTCTAATGCAGACACTAACTAGAAACAATTATTTTGAGAAGCGAAAAGAAATGTCAGAGCTCCACAACAGAAAAGATGTGATAACAGGCAACGTTTTCCTTGAGTTTTCCTTATGCCTGGCACTTCACTAAGCACGTTACTAATTTGGTCATTTAAATCCTGTATTGTCTTGTGATGTAGGCACTGCATGTCTTGCCCATATTCTCGGGAGGAAACTGATGTGCAGAACATGCTAATAACTATAGGGAGCCACATGTCAGAATTAGAACTCAAAGGCAGCATAACCCTGGGGGCTGCAGGTATGACCACTGGACCTGAGGGCCCCACACACACACAGAACAGCAACACCACAACAGGAGTCCCCACCAAACACACTTCACAGCTCTGACGGTTCAGTATATGTTGTCATTTTCATGGTTACTGGGGACCCCCAAGGCTGACCAGTCTTTCAAGGAGGGAGTTGTGTTGAGTTGGAGATTTTCCATTTTATTACTCAATTAAACCAGTAAAATGATTTCTAATCGAGGTCACAAAACTGCCATACTTTGTTTCTGCAACAGATTTACGAATATGTATGTATTAGTTTTGCATTTTTAAATGGATTCAAAGCGTAGCAAAGGGGACTGTCCCTATCAAAGATTTTCATGTTTTACAAACCAGTTGGGGAAGATTTTATTTGAAGGCTACATTATCTCATTACTCATCCTCTGCCCCCCATCCCTCATACCCCAAGTTTTTAAGACACTGTTTCTCTTTTGTTTCCATCAATGAATCTTGTCTTTTAAAAAAACTGTTGGTAAATCAAAGAAATAATTATAGCCATCTTTTAGACAGAAATGAAAGGTCGCTTAAAAGAAGTCTTCGGCTTTGACTTGGTTTTTGAAGCAGTTTCTCAATGACCAAGAACCTAACGGCTATCCGTGAACTTTAATTATTGCAATATAATTATTAGGAACAAGCAGTTACAACTGAGCTTCTCCACACAGAGTATAAAGTTAAAACTGTACAAATGAAGCCAAAATATGCACAGCTAAAAGGAATGTTACAGGGGGGCCTCTCGTAGCGAACAAAGAAAGCTCAGTTTGGCTCTTTTTCACATCCGCACATCGTTAGTTGGAAAATTCCTGATATATGCTGTAATTTTTGTGTGTGTACTCCCCCCCACCCCCCAGTACGCTTGGGGCTTTAATGTCCAGATGCCATTTTCCTCCTTATCTGTCCTTGTTTGGTGCTCTGCCAGCCATGGTCAACAATTAATATAGCCGAAGAAAAAAATACAGTACACTCCCTGGCAACTGGTACAGCCTCGCAGGAAATACCAAATAAAAACTTGATTATGTATTGTTTAACCATTCTGTTTGCCTGTAGGCCACCCTGTCGCCAGTGCAACTCAGACGTGCAGGCTTCATGTGGACGGCCTGTGCGCTGCACTGCTGCTCCCCGGGTCCGTCATGCACAATCAGGGCTTCAGCCTGTGGTCTTCTAAATGAAAGCAGCAGGTCTGTGGCAGCTTTCCAACCTGCATTCCTTTTAATTAGTCAACTTGAGGCCCAATGTTATAATAGATAAGTAACCTCTTAATATTCATGCAATTAATCCATTTTTTCCCCTCATTCAGTGGCCAGCCTTTGCATGGTGGGGACAGAAAAAGCTTTTTGGCTAGATGGGTCCTGGTTCATGACATAAGCATGATACTATTACAAAGCACGTTAGAGACCATGTTTCCATGACTCTCCATGAGGGCAGCTCCAGAAACCGCAGTGCACTCATATCTATATTTTAAGCATACTATTTTTGCATTGAAAATAGGAACTGAAACCATTTTTATGTATACGTTGGATATAGGCAAGATGAATAATCTTGCCAATTTCAACTGGGCTGGGAAGCCTCCCTTCCATTTTAACTGATAAACTAGTTGATGATGGTAAGATGGGAAGCTTAACACTTGTATAAAATCCCTTGTAAAGCAAGGCTGACATTTAAAGTGGCCAGCAATTCTCAAAGTACTAGGAAGTCTGTCTGCTCTAGATCTAGAATAAGTCAATAATTAAACCACTGATGCCGTTAGCTGTTAGCACACGATGAACCTTTAACATGATAGGTTGCTTCCTATAAATATGAATAATGTCCGCCAGTAACAGGAATAAGAATGGCTTTTAATGCTCAATATTTAAGTTCTTTCAGCTATTTAAATTTCTCAATTAAAGGCAGGAATAACATTTCTACTTCTGTGAGATCCTCACGGACAAAATACACGTGGGTGAAATACAGATATATGTGCATTACTCCCAGATACTCTTGGTATCAGATCTCATGCAGTTTATGAGACATTTACAAAATTACTTCAATGACTGATTGATTCATTCATTCATATATACACTAACAAACCAATATGTGACAAGCACTGCATCCTGGCTATAAAGATGATGTGCCGATTACTGAAGACACTGAATCCGCTTGCCAAAGTTCACAGTTGAGCAGGGGAGGCAGACGTGTAACTATCAACTGTATTAAGTGCCTGTGCCAGCGGAGATACGTGATTTAAGAGTCTGAGTTCAAACCCTGGTCCTCTTTTTGCAGGTTTCCTCACCTGCAAAATGGGAAATCCATAGTACCTATTTCACAGGACAACTGTAGAATCACATGAGGTAAGGTCTAAAAACTACTTTGCAGCTGCTGGTTTTTATATGAGTAAATCTATTGGCATATGTTATATATACACTGACTCTACAAGGCTGGGCAGGTGCAAGGCAGAGGTGTACGGTGTTACTCTGCTTATAGAGGAGGTGCGAAGGTATGCCTGGCAGGGAGAGCAGCTTGAGCAGAAGGTTGCTGAGCAGCTCATAAAGGACTTTAAGCATCATATGATGGAGCCCAGACTTCATCCTCCGGGGAGGGAGAGGCATGGAAGAGTTTTATGCAGGGGATACACATCAGATCTGCATTTTTGACTGAATACTCAAGTAACTGCCTAGGATAAAACTGGAGAAGATCCTTCAGGCTGAGAAAGAGTTCAAACAAAAGGCTGCCATGATCTGGCTGCCTTGGGACAAGGACCTACCAACCGACAGCAGTGAGGGGAAGAGAAGCAGGAGGAATAATTTTAAACCAGTCAAACGAAGCAGAAGGGGAGAAAAAAGAAATGCGGGTTAAGTCCCAGGTTTCTGGCCTGGGTGACAGGGTGGATGGTGGGACCATCGGTCTGAATGGGGACCCAGTAGGGAAATGTCATGCAGCTTGCTACTGGTGAAGCCGTCCACTTGCACATGCAGGTCTGGGGATCAAGGGAGCGGACCAAGTTGGAAAGATGATGAGTCCTCTCTTCCTACAGGAAGCAGAGGAGATTGTTGAGCCAGAGAGCATATGTAGCACCGAAGTCGGGGGAAGACAGAGGAGGGCAGTTTGCCAACAGGAGTGAGACAGGTAAGGTAGAAAGCAGGACTGTGTCACAGAAGCCAAGGAGGACATTCACAAGAAGTAAAGAAGAGAGAAAAGTCCATACAGTCAAAGCTATGGTCTTTCCAGTAGTCATGTATGGATGTGAGAGTTGAACCATAGAAGGCTGAACGCTGAAGAATTGATGCTTTTGAATGGTGGTGTCAGAGAAGACTGTGTAGAGTCGCTTGGACTGCAAGGAGAGCAAACCAGTCAATCCTAAGGGAAATCAACCGTTAACACTCACTGGAAGGACTGATGCTGAAGCTGAAGTCCTCCTATACTTTGGCCATCTGTGAACAGCCGACTCATTAAAAAAGACCCTGATGCTGGGAAAGATTGAGGGCAGGAGGAGAAGGGGCAACAGAGGATGAGATGGTTGGATGGCATCACCTATTCCATGGACATGAACTTGGGTGAACTCTGGAAGATGGTGAGGGACAGGGAGGCCTGGCGTGCTGCAGTCCATGGGGTTGCAAAGAGTCGGACACGACTTAGCGACCGAACAACCACAAAGAAGAGGGAAGCAGAGGCATACCAGCTGATGCTAAGCGAGATAAGGGCTTTAAAATATATACTGCAGCAACATGGGGGGAGAAGGCTGCCTGTATAAACCTGCAGGGTTAACAGCACTCCCAACGACAGCCAAGTACTCCAGTGCTACCTGAGCTGGAGGAAGCTGGGATGGGACGGGGGAGCAAAAGGTTAGTTAACTGCATTTAGAACAGCTTACTTGTGCAATTAAAAAAAAAAAAGACCATACGCACACATTGTTGGGGCCTTTCCCATGGCCTTGGTGTGTGTGTGTGCGCGCATACACGCATACACATACTGCGTGCAAGTAACCCATTAGGCAAAATAAAACCCACTTCTGATCAGAATAATCTCAGCTGAACTTCATTTAGTAACGAGTAATAACAATTTTTTAACAGGTCTCTTTTTATACTGTATAATACTTAATGATACTACATTCTGCAAATCCCAGGATGGGCAAAGACACATTTTAAATGAGCTCATTAACTGTTACAATATCACCTAAGGTTAAGTTACTAAAGCACAAAACAAGTTACTCTCAATACTCTGAATAAAAATGTCCTGTTTTTATGACATGAATATGCTATGAAAAAGTATGTGTTGAGTGTGTGAGTATGCATACAAGTAACTAATATTTTAGCATCTGACTTATCTGGGAACAGAAATGAAGACTTAAGTATAACAAAATTTCCCAGATTACTTAGGCTTTTCTCTTCATGCTCTGAAAGTATATTACTTTAATCATTTCAGCTTTTGCATGCTTGTGTCCCTTTATCAGGCTCTTCCCCGGTGGCTCAGAGGTTAAAGCATCTGCCTGCAATGTGGGAGACCTGGGTTCGATCCCTGGGTTGGGAAGATCCCCTGGAGAAGGAAATGGCACCCACTCCAGTATTCTTGCCTGGAGAATCCCATGGACGGAGGAGCTTGGTGGGCTACAGTCCACGGGGTCGCAAAAATTGTTTTCTTTCCAATTGGTATCACTGTCTGTGTCTTTCAGCCTAATTCCTTTCAGAATTTCTGCTTCTAATATGGACTAGGCCCCTTATTCAAAGCCCTTAGTTGGCTTCCTATTAAACTTAAAAAAACAACGCATTCAAACACTTTACGTGGATCTCTGAGAAGAGACCCAGGACTCCCTCCCTGATCTCAGCCTTGAACCTCTCAATGGCCACTCACTCTGCACCAGCCAGCCTGCTTTTCTTGGACAGTCCAAACTCCCTCCTGCCAGGGGCCTGTGAATGCAACGCCTCCGTTGCCTGGTATGCTCCAGGATCTCAGCCTGGCTCTGCCCCTTTCTCAATAAGAGACTTTCTCTGGCCACCCTCCTTGTAAATATCCATATATGCCTGGTCTGTCACACTCGAGCCCTTCACGGTGCCTTGGAGAACTTGAAATTACAGTTGGTCTTCTGTATCTTCTCAGGTGGCTCCGTGGTAAAAAGAATTGTCTGCCAATGCAGGAGACGAGGGTTTGATCCCTGGATCGGGAAGATCCCCTGGAGTAAAAAATGGCAATCCACCCCAGTATTCTTGCCTGGAGAATTTCATGGCTATAGTCCATGGGGTTGCAAAGAGTCGGACACGACTGAGCGACTAAGCACTTTCCATCTCTGTGGGCTCTGCAGCCCTGCATACCGAAGATGAGTGTACCAGGTCTTATACAAGAGACTCTGAAGATTTTGCTACCTGCAGCGGTGGGGTGCGGGGGGAGCGGTTTCCTGAAACCCATTCTCACAAGAATACCGAGGGATGACTGTGTATAACTGTTTACTTGTTTATCCCATCCATCTTCCCCACAAGACTAAGATTTTATCTGTCTCATCAATTTCCGCACTCTCAATTCAGTGCCCAAACAGTGGAAATCAGATAGCGAAAATTTAATAAATCATGTTAAATAAAGGTATGTGTCTAAAAAAGTCCTTAGAGGTGACTGCAAGGCTCTAAAGATGTGACAGCTATTTGGGTGCTCAGAGCCCTCCTCCCTCCTGGTGTTTTTAACACTCCTCACTCCTCGTAACTCTAGTCTCTTGCCTCCTTATCCTTCTGTGTCCCCAGTGTTTCTCATTTCCGTGCTGTCAAGAAATACTGGTTTTATTACATAAATATGCCTAAATAATATATTTAGTAATTACTTGTTTCTGAAGTTTATAACATTTCATATACTTCACAATTTTTAAACATTTTAACATCTCATATATGCTACCTTTTTTTTTTTCACTCAGTACTGCTTCTAAGATTCATCCATGTTACTGTCTACAGCGATCATTCATTCATTTCCATTTTCACTGCTGGATAATTTTACTCTGTGAATATACCTGAGAGACTGAACCATCTTTTTTGCTGTGAACACTTTGGTTTTCTCAGGTTTTGCTATTACATACAATGTTACTGTGAATATTCCGGAATATTGGTGCACACAGGCACGAATTTCTGTAAAGTATGTAACGAGGAGTGGAACTGCAAGATCTCATGGTACGAACACGCTGAACTACACAGTTAATGTCATTCTTCAAAGCAGTGTACCATTTTATGTTCCCAACAGCAGAGTATCAAATGTGAGATGTTTCCTGGAAAAGCACTAGTTGGCATTACATAAAACATTAAAAAAATCCAACCTAACATTCTCTATCTTTTAACTGATGAGTTTTGTACATTTACTGTGATTAACAATTTATATGGACATGTTTACCAATTTATGTATCCATTCTTTCTTGCATCTCAGACATTCCTTTTAAGATAGTTTCATTCTTTTTGAAGTTATGTCTTTTAGAAGTTATGTCCCTTAGAAGTCTTGTTAGTGAAAAGGTGAAGGGAAATGCTCTTGGTTTTTGTTTATCTGAAAACGTCTTTATCTTGTGAAGGTATTCTGTACCTAGAACGTACATATACACATTTCATTGTGTTGTTTAGCCGCTCAGTTGTGTTTGACTCTTTGAGACCCCATGGACTGTAGTCCAGGCTCCTCTGATCATGGAATTCTCCAGGCAAGAATACTGGAGTGGGTGGACATTTCCATCTTCAGGGGATCTTCCCAACCCAGCTATCCACCCGTCTCTCTTGCACTGGCAAGCGGATTCTTTATCACTGAGCCACCAGGGAAGACATTAGTAGTAATAAAAAGTCTGCAATAGCAGCAGCATTGACAAGGTTCTATCAACCCCAAGAGCAGGAGAGTACATTCACCAAGCAATCCACCATCTCCGCCGTGTCTGGGCCCCTCCAACGATGCGAGGCCCGCTTGGCAAAGAGTCATTGTTACTAATCTGAAGGAGCTCAGAGCAGCAGGAAAAAAGGTGTAAGTCCCATGAAACGTAAATAGAGAGTGAAAGGCTTCGTGTGAAGGCTGAAGCGGGTGGCTTCAGAAGGGCGGTCAGAGTTCAGAGCAGGAAGTGTCTAAAGAGGGCTAGATCCCAGTAAGAATGGGTTGCAGAAGCTCCTGAATCACATTTCCACACAATGCTGCTTCTGTGGCCAAACCACACCTTTCCTTTGAATCTAAGAAAAGCCAGAGTACATTTTCTTCAGAAATAGTATCATGGCTTAATCTGAATCCTGAGTCAGGCATGAGACAGATAACAGCAATACTGAGACAAATGTTCTTTAAAAAACAAACAAACAAAAAAACCAAGTTAGAGGGAAAGCAACTGTATAAAATGCCACACACACATTCCATGAATGGCAGACTGAACGTGCCATTGAGTTACTCGCTCAGGTACCTGCTCCTTTTGTGAATGGTGGGGCATTCCTGCGTGGTTTTGTAAAACAAAACAAGACAGTGCAGGTTATACAAGGGCTGGGCCGAAAGCCTCAGGAATTTCTTTCAACTGACTTTTTGGACAGGTTAGCAGCTGGCAGAGTTCTTGTGTGACACACATCTTAAGCAGACGATGGGAAAGAAGCGTATGTTATTTGTGACATTAATTACTAATCCGTGGTTGGTACAACGAGTCACTTATTGACGGGGGAAGAATCTAACCTATTTGGAAAATGAAACTTTCTGAATATTAACTACTGAGCACCTACCCCCAAGAGACAGTGATAACCGGAATACACAATGGTCTGGTGTAGAAATAAGATGAAAAGGCCCCTTTTGACTACAGTTAGGAATTTAGTTTCATAATTTAGGAATTGCTGGTTTGCAGTCATCCACTTCCTCTCTATAGAGATTAAGTATAGAACATGCCCTTCCTGAGCCATTTGTTTCGTATCTTTCTGTAGGCTGCCCTAGGGATGGTAAAGAAGAAAAGGAGCAGCAAGTAGGTTTGTGCTTCAGTTTCTCTCCTCTACCATCAATTATCTGCCTGGCAGGTGAAAGTGAGCAGCTTACAAAAACTGAAAAAAGAGCACTGGATTTCTGGGACTCTCTGACCTCCCACTGAGAAAGAATGCCTGGGACCTAGATGGTCTTCTCTGTCTCCGCAGTTAATGCACAGTGACATGGGCACCCATGCTGAGTTAGTCTCTTAGTGAAAACCTGTAACTGCTGGATTTGCACATTCAACTTCTTGTGTTCAAAGACCAGGTACATGTATACTCTTAGAATATATTTTATTTTTTCCCAAACTTCAGCACTGTTCAAAGAATACTGATAGTGGAAAGAAGATTTCCTCAATATACTCATGTCAGGAGTCCTAGAAACATTCTCCCTTTTGAGAAACAAATAATAATGAAAAAGGAGAGAAGGGTCTCCCTTAGATGTCAGTAAGGTAAACTGTATTATGAGTGGTCCCTAGTAATAACTGGCTGCTGCTGCTAAGTCACTTCAGTCGTGTCCGACTCTGTGTGACCCCATAGACGGAAGCCCACCAGGCTCCCCCGTCCCTGGGATTCTCCAAGCAAGAACACCGGAGCGGGCTGCCATTTCCTTCTCCAATGTGTGAAAGTGAAAGTGAAGTCGCTCAGTCGTGTCCAACCCTTAGCGACCCCACTGTCTGCAGGCTACCAGGCTCCTCCATCCATGGGATTTTCTAGGCAAGCGTACTGGAGTGGCTTGCCATTGCCTTCTCCGAATAACTGGCTAGCAGTGAGAAAATGGTTTAATTATACTCATTTCTGTACCTGTCTTCATGTTTAGGTGCAAAGATGACTTGCTGCTGCTAAGTCACTTCAGTCGTGTTCGACTCTGTGCGACCCCATAGACGGAAGCCCACCAGGCTCCCCCGTCCCTGGGATTCTCCAGGCAAGAACACTGGAGTGGGTTGCCATTTCCTTCTCCAATGTGTGAAAGTGAAAAGTGAAAGGGAAGTCACTCAGTCGTGTCCGACCCTCAGCGACCCCACGGACTGCAGCCTACCAGGCTCCTCCGTCCATGGGATTTTCTAGGCAATAGTACTGGAGTGGCTTGCCATTGCCTTCTCTGAAAGATGACTTACTACTATGCATTTCCATTATAGGATTGTATTGAGTACTTATTCTTTTCTCGTATGGACTGATTTAATTCCCACAACAATCTTAAAAAGTGGGTACATTTGTATTATTCATTTTAACAAACAGGACACCAAGAGGAGGTTAAAGAAGTTAAGTTCACACAGCTTGTTAAGTAGCAAGATAAACCCCACATAAAAGGCCTGGCTCCAGAATCTGTCCCTTTAGTCAATGGGCTGTGCTACACAGCTTCTCGAATAAAGCAAGACTTTGGGGGAAAAGAAGTCTTGCCGCCTATAGTTGAAAATGGTGGAAGAGAAAAAGGAGTATTCCAGGAACACTCTGAATCAATTTAAGGCTTCAAAAACAAGGTTGCCAAGAAGGAAGAACGAAACAAGGGAAGAAATTCTGAAACAGGATCAATGGAGTCACTGTTTAAAGAAAAGAAAGACCTTATTCTCTTGGGAGGGTGTGAACTATTTATTCACCAATACCTGGTGAGATACAGAAAACACACACATGATAGACCAACGCAATAAAAAAAGAACACTGTGGGCATACAGTGCCGAAATCCCAAAATTCTGGTATCTTCTCAAATTCTTCTGACTTGCCATAGAGCCTCAAGAAAGTGACTTCTAAGAGAAATGGCCATTTCCAAGCGTACAATATTTGGAGGAAGGGGGGCATGTGGTCGTGATGGTGAAATTTTTATTTACAGTTAGAAAATAATTCTCAAACTCGACAGACTCTTGGTGGAATGACAGCCAATATCTAACTTCTACACCTGCTCTTCCACAGGAGGAGTGAAGGCAGGAAGGTGAAGCTGATCAGTGCAAAGAAGAGAACTAGCTAACGAGAGGCTGAAAACATATCTGACCCCTTTATTTATTAGCCTCATTCTTCTTTGACTTTCTGGCACTGGAAACTGCAAAATAAATCCATGGCACCATTTTTTTTTTTTTTAGTGGATGAACGAGCTGGACCAAGAGAATGGAGAGGGAGGTAAAAGGAGACCACACAAATTCGCCCATAATGAGGAGGTATTACTTTTATAACGGACGTAAACATCTTAAAAGCATAGCATCGTTACCAATTACCATTCTGTGAGCATAATATGTGTGATGCCTGGTTTCTTCCCGCAAGGTGCTTGCTGTCTAATGAAAAGAGTAAATTATGGGCATTTTGTGGCTGTTTACATAACATAACCCTCATTAGGGTTTAGTCATATAATGACCACATGTGAGGTATGTAATTTGCCAGCTTCAGCAAAAACTGGATTATGGGAATGGAAAAGGTGAAACAGAAAGACAGGTGACTAATTAGATACAATATAACTATGTACCACGTCTTTAAGGCCCCAGAAGCTAAACATGTATCACTTAAGTCCTGATGAAAAGATAAAGTTTTACTAAATGGCTCTGTTTGTAAATGAGAAAAAAAAAAAGTCATTAGACCAGGAGCTGACTGTGGCTCAGATCAGTTCAGTTCAGTTCAGTCGCTCAGTCGTGTCCGACTCTCCGCGACCCCATGAATCACAGCACGCCAGGCCTCCCTGTCCATCACCAACTCCCGGAGTACACTCAAACTCATGTCCACAGAGTCGGTGATGCCATCCAGCCATCTCATTCTCCGTCGTCCCCTTCTCCTCCCGCCCCCAACCTTTCCCAGCATCAGAGTCTTTTCCAGTGAGTCAACTCGTCGCATGAGGTGGCCAAAGTATTGCAGTTTCAGCTTTAGCATCAGTCCCTCCAATGAACATCCAGGATTGATCTCCTTTAGAATGGACTGGTTGGATCTCCTTGCAGTATAAGGGACTCTCAAGAGTCTTCTCCAACACCACAGTTCAAAAGCATCGATTCTTCGGCGATCAGCCTTCTTCACAGTCCAACTCTCACAACCATACATGACCACGGGAAAAAACATTGCCTTGACTAGACGGACCTTGGTTGGCAAAGTAATGTCTCTGCTTTTTAATATACTATCAAGGTTGGTCATAACTTTCCTTCCAAGGAGCAAGCGTCTTTTAATTTCATGGCTGCAATCAGCATCTGCAGTGATTTTGGAGCCCAAAAAAACAAAGCTCAGATCATGAACTCCTTATTGCCAAATTCAGACTGAAATTGAAGAAAGTAGGGAAAACCACTAGACCATTCAGATATGACCTAAATCAAATCCCTTATGATTATACAGTGGAAGTGAGAAATAGATTTAAGGGACTAGATCTGATAGAAAGACTGCCTGATGAACTCTGGACGGAAGTTCGTGACATTGTACAGGAGACAGGGACCAAGACCATCCCCATGGAAAAGAAATGCAAAAAACCAAAATGGCTGTCTGAGGAGGCCTTACAAATAGCTGTGAAAAGAAGAGAAGCGAAAAGCAAAGGAGAAAAGGAAAGATATAAGCATCTGAATGCAGAGTTCCAAAGAATAGCAAGGAGAGATAAGAAAGCCTTCCTCAGTGATCAATGCAAAGAAATAGAGGAAAACAACAGAATAGGAAAAACAAGAGATCTCTGGAAAAACAAGAGATCTCTTCAAGAAAATTAGAGATTCCAAGGGAACATTTCATGCAAAGATGGGCTCGATAAAGGACAGAAATGGTATGACCTAACAGAAGCAGAAGATATTAAGAAGAGGTGGCAAGAATACACAGTAGAACTGTACAAAAAAGATCTTCACGAGCAAGATAGTCATGATAACGTGATCACTGACCTAGAGCCAGACATCTTGGAATGTGAAGTCAAGTGGGCCTTAGAAAGCATCACTACGAACAAAGCTAGTGGTGGTGATGGAATTCCAGTTAAGCTATTTCAAATCTTGAAAGATGATGCTGTGAAAGTGCTGCACTCAATATGCCAGCAAATTTGGAAAACTCAGCAGTGGCCACAAGACTGGAAAAGGTCAGTCTTCATTCCAATCCCAAAGAAAGAAAATGACAAAGAAGGCTCAAACTACCGCACAATTGCACTCATCTCACACGCTAATAAAGTCATGCTCAAAATTCTCCAAGCCAGGCTTCAGCAATATGTGAACCGTGAACTCCCAGATGTTCAAGCATGTTTTAGAAAAGGTAGAGGCACCAGAGATCAAATTGCCATCATCTGCTGGATCATGGAGAAAGCAAGAGAGTTCCAGAAAAACATCTATTTCTGCTTCATTGACTATGCCAAAGCCTCTGACTGTGTGGATCACAAGAAACTGTGGAAAATTCTGAAAGAGATGGGAATCCCAGACCACCTGACCTGCCTCTTGAGAAACCTGTATGCAGGTCAGGAAGCAACAGTCAGAACTGGACGTGGAACAACAGACTGGTTCCAAATAGGAAAAGGAGTACGTCAAGGCTGTATATTGTCACCTTGCTTATTTAACTTATATGCAGAGTACATCATGAGGAACGCTGGGCTGGAAGAAGCACAAGCTGGAATCAAATTGCCAGGAGAAATATCAATAATCTCAGATATGCAGATGACACTACCCTTATGGCAGAAACTGAAGAGGAACTCAAAAGCCTCTTTATGAAAGTGAAAGAAGAGAGTGAAAAGGTTGGCTTGAAGCTCAACATTCAGAAAACAAAGATCATGGCATCTGGTCCCATCACTTCATGGGAAATAGATGGAAAAACAGTGGAAACAGGGTCAGAATTTATTTTTTGGAGCTCCAAAATCACTGCAGATGCTGATTGCAGCCATGAAATTAAAAGACGCTTACTCCTTGGAAGGAAAGTTATGACCAACCTTGATAATATATTAAAAAGCAGAGACATTACTTTGCCAACAAAGGTCCGTCTAGTCAAGGCTATGGTTTTTCCCGTGGTCATGTATGGATGTGAGAGTTGGACTGTGAAGAAAGCTGATCGCCGAAGAATTGATGCTTTTGAACTGTGGTGTTGGAGAAGACTCTTCAGAGTCCCTTGTACCGCAAGGAGATCCAACCAGTCCATTCTAAGGGAGATCGATCCTGGGTGTTCATTGGAAGGACTGATGCTAAAGCTGAAACTGCAATACTCTGGCCACCTCATGCGACGAGTTGACTCACTGGAAAAGACTCTGATGCTGGGAAAGGTTGGGGGCGGGAGGAGAAGGGGACGACCGAGAATGAGATGGCTGGATGGCATCACCGACTCTGTGGACATGAGTTTGAGTGAACTCCGGGAGTTGGTGATGGATAGGGAGGCCTGGTGTGCTGTGATTCATGGGGTCGCGGAGAGTCGGACACGACTGAGCGACTGAACTGAACTGAACTGATCTGATGATAGATTCATCTAAATGACAATCGGGAGACACATTAAACCATCAGAAAATTTCTGACTCACACAACTACTAGTCAGAGGTCTTATGCAGACCCTCCAGGGCACGATCTAGTCCACTTTGAATGGAAATGCTCATCACATCAAGAGAAATCACCGTACATATTTATACCACCACCAATAAAAATGGTAATGATTACATTGATATTAGCTGCAACGTCTTAAGTGTGTATCTACATTATTATCGACAACATATACTATGAAGAGAATTATGACCACAGATAGTTTTAAATTTAAAGGAATATTCTTTTTTATTTTTTTCTCATAAGTTTCATACCAGGGGCTTTCCAGGTGGCTTGCCTGCCAACGCAGGAGACGTGGATTCGATCCCTGGGTCGGGAAGATCTCCTGGAGCAAGAAATGGCAACCCGCTTCAGTATTCTTGCCTGGGAAATCCCACGGACAGAGGAGCCTGGCGGGCTACAGTCTACGAGCTGGCAGAGTTGGACGTGACTGAGCACTGCACTCCTACTGCAAGTTTCATATCAGACTTTGGCATGTGATGTGCTTTCCCTCGTTTTCTCTGTATCTACGTTTACGGTTTGTTTCTATCTCCTCTTTTTCTTGCCTTCCCTCAGCCTCTCATCATATATCTCTCTTAAAACAGCCTCCACACTGGTCTCTCTGCCAGCAATTTCTTAATTTATGCCAAAGCTCCTTATCAATTCATTCATCACATTGCATTAGAGTGATCTTTAGAGAGAAAAACAAAACAACGAAATTCAAAAACAAAGAAACGGTTTGATCATGTTCTCCCAAGACACCCTGCTCACCAACCCACATACTTCTCACTTTTTTTTGCACACACGCTCTGCTGGTTCCTAGTATGGTACCTAGACAACACCTTTCTCTTTTGCCTGCCAGGCAAACTCCTGCTCATTCTTTAGGACTTGACTCAAAAATCACCTCCCCTGTGCAGCATTCCCTAACTCTTCCACATCTAACAATACCGGCTTCCTGATTCACCTAGGTTTCTTTGGTTAGAATAGAGAAATGAAGGCAACTTCAGATTTACGTGTACATATGCTTTAAAAAGTAAGTAGTATTATTTAAAAAATATATAAGTATATCAATAACTAATAAACACATCGACTAGGTACAGGCATTACTTTGTTTTAGTGTGCTTCACAGATACTGCGTTTATTTTTTGTGTGTGTGCAAATTAAAGGTTTGTGGCAACCCTCAGTAGAACACGTCTTATTGATACCATTTTCCCAACAGCATTTGCTCACTTCATGTCTCTGTGTCATATGTTGGTAATTCTCAAAATATTTCAAACTTTTAAATTTTATTACATAGTATTTGTTATGGTGATCAGTGATCTTTGATGTTACTACTGAAAAAGATTATGACTCACTGAAGGCTTAGGTGATGGTCAGCATTATTTAGCAATGAAGTGTTTTTCACATTTTTATTTGTTTATTTAGTTTTGGCCGCACTGGGTCTGCATTGCTGTACTCAGGCTTTCTCTAGTTGTGGCAAGTGGGGGCTACTCCTTATTGCAGTGTGCAGGCTTCTCACTGCGGTGGCTTCCCTTGTTGCAGAGCACAGGTTCTAGGCTCACAGGCCTCAGCAGCTGCAGTACGTGGACTCAGTAGTTGCGGCTTGAGGGTTCTAGAGTACAGGCTCGGAAGTTGTAAAGCAAGGGCTTAGCTGCTTCACAGTATGTGGAATCTTCCCAGACCAGGGATTGAACCTGTGTCCCCTGAATTGGCAGGTGGATTATTATCCACTGTGCTGCCAGGGAAGTCCAAGGTATGTACATTTTTGGAAACATAATGTTACTGCACACTTCACAGACAACACTATAGTGTGAACATAACTTTTATACATACTGGGAAACCAAAAAATTCATGTGACTAGCTTTCACACAAATTCATTGTGATATTTGCCTTATGGCAGTAGTCTGGAACCAAACCCGTAATACCTCTGAGAGATGCTGATAACATAAATATTGATACATTACAATAATATATCTAAATAATATATTAATGAAATTAATGAAATAAATATCCTTTAGAAGTGATAAGTTTAACTAAATATTTCTTGATGCTTCACTGTTTTAAAAACTATCCTTAGCTTCTGACATAGCCAATCAAGTTCGCATGCAGAGATGTCACTTGTAGATTATTTCCAGATTGCTAGTGCCCCCTCAAATGTTTGTTAATTCTTTTATTAAAGAACCTAAAGTATCATACTCCTGATGAGAGTGGTAAGCATTCATTTTTAGCCTAATCAACATTCTCATGAAATTCTAAAGCTTTCTGCTTTTAACATATATGGAGCAGTAAGGGGAAACAGTGGAAACAGTGTCAGACTTTATTTTTTTGGACTCCAAAATCACTGCGGATGCTGATTGCAGGCATGAAATTAAAAGACGCTTACTCCTTGGAAGGAAAGTTATGACCAACCTAGATAGTATATTAAAAAGCAGAGACATTACTTTGCCAACAAAGGACCGTCTAGTCAAGGCTATGGTTTTTCCCGTGGTCATGTATGGATGTGAGAGTTGGACTGTGAAGAAAGCTGATCGCCGAAGAATTGATGCTTTTGAACTGTGGTGCTGGAGAAGACTCTTGAGAGTCCCTTATACTGCAAGGAGATCCAACCAGTCCATTCTAAAGGAGATCGATCCTGGGTGTTCATTGGAAGGACTGATGCTCAAGCTGAAACTCCAATACTTTGGCCACCTCATGCGACGAGTTGACTCACTGGAAAAGACCCTGATGCTGGGAAGGATTGGGGGTGGGAGGAGACGGGGACGACAGAGAATGAGATGGCTGGATGGCATCACCGACTCTGTGGACATGAGTTTGAGTGAACTCCGGGAGTTGGTGATGGACAGGGAGTCCTGACGTGCTGTGATTCATGGGGTCGCGGAGAGTCGGACATGACTGAGCGACTGAACTGAACTGAACTGAAGGGATAAAACCACTGTACTGATAAACTACTTTATTAGAGATCACTGAATATATCTGTGACCTCTGATAAGGAGCCAGGAGCATAAGTTTCTACCTATACAGCTGCCCCATTGCCATGGGGGAGTTTCCTAGATCAGTGAAGGCCTGGCATTGTTGGCTGCCAAGGAACAGACATTCACCTTCTCCCTGACTAACAAAACCTGATTTTCCTTAGGTAGCAAAAAAAAAAAAAAAGCTTACTTGCAGTGTGATTGGTCTGTGGGGAGATATATGATCCAGTTTTGGGAGATGAAAAGTAAGCGAAAGTCTGAACAGAGCTTTTGGAACTGACTGTTCTCCCGATCAAGAAGGCAGTAGAAACCTTTTCTGGCTCCTACTTCCTTACTCACCGCTTCTGTGTGTGTGCACTCAGGCGCTTCAGTCGTGCCCAACTCTTCGCGACCCCATGGACTGTAGACCATCAGGCTCCTCTGTCCATGGGATTCTCCAGGCAGGGACACAGGATTGGGTTCCTGTGTCCTCCTCCAGGGGATCTTCCCAACCCAGGGATTGAACCCGTGTCTCCTGCATCTTCTGCAATTGCAAGTGGAATCTTTACCCACTGAGCCACCTGGGAAGCCTGTTCCCTGCTTAGACCATTCCTATATGAGGGTATAATGTCTGAAGATGCAGCAGTCACCTTGAGACCACAAGTGAAACCGTCATTCACTGAGGAGAGGAGAATGGCACGTTCCTAATCACTGGTTATAGGACTCCAGATGACACCGTCGAGCAGTTGAACTAGCTGCAGAATTATTTATCTCCAGACTTCTTAGGTCAGATTTAAAAACTACTATTATTCAAGATAAAACTGGTTGAGTATTCTGAACCTGTAATCAAATGCATGTTGACACAACGGAATCCAGAAAAAAAACCCTAAGGATTTCAGTTTTGGTGATTGTGCATGTGTGCTAAGTTGCTTTAGTCAGGTCCGACGCTTTGTGACCCCATGGAGTATAGCTCGACAGGCTCCTCTGCCCATGGGATTCTCCAGGCAAGAATACTGGAGTGGGTTGCCATGCCCTTTTCCAGGGGATCTTCCCAATCCAGGCAATGAACCCGCGTCTCTTAAGTCTCCTGTATTGGCAGGTGGGTTCTTTACCAACTAGCACTACCTGGGAAGCCCCTTGGTGACTACTAGTAATAAAATTAAAGAAAGGAAGATGAAGCAGAACCGCCTGGGACGGGAGAAGCTGGTGAGTGACATTTCAGTCATGTTGCGTTTCTGTTGCACATGGGACACCAGGTGGAGACGAGAAGGGAAAAGTGGGGCTGAGGGTCTGATGCTCAGAGGGGACACCTACAGAGCTGACAGCTGGGCTGCCTCTGCACATGAAAGCTAAAGCTGTGGACCTCGATGAGATCTGTGAAAAGGCTGAGGTGGGAACACTCAGGATGCTTTCTTAGTGCAGAGGAGGAACAGGAAGGGCCAACAAAGTTGATCACCAGAGACACTCAGACAAGAGGAGGCAGAGTGTGCAATCATATTCTGATAAGAGCAGAGGAGGAAAAGGGAAATTCTGTGGGATAACAATTTGGCATGATCAGAATTTGAAATGTGCATACACATGCGAGTTGGACCATAAAGAAGGCTGAACACCGAAGAACTGATGCTTTCGAACTGCGGTGTTGGAGAAGACTCTTGAGAGTCCTTTGGTCTGCAAGGAGATCAAACCAGTCCATCCTAAAGGAAATCAACCTTGAGTATTCATTAGAAGAAATGATGCTGAAGCTGAAACTCCAATACTTTGGCCACCTGATGCAAAGAGTCAACTCACTGGAAAAGACTCTGATGCTGGGAAAGACTGAGGGCAGGAGGAGAAGGGGACGGTAGAGGATGAGATGGTTGGATGGCATCACTGACTCAATGGACATGAGTTTGAGCAAACTCCAGGAGATGGTGAAGGACAGGGAAGCCTGGTGTGCTGCAGCCCACAGGGTCACAAAGAGTCGGACACGACTAAGCGACTGAACAACAGCAACACTCATTAAAACAACAATGAAACACCACTACAATCTTCCCAGACAGGCCAAGATCAACACTGACAACACGAACTGCTGCTGAGGGTGTGGAGCAACAGGAACTCTCTCACTGCTGAGGCTGGGAATACGAGACAGTACAGCCACTTTGGAAAACAGTTTGGGAGTTTCTTATAAAACTGAACATAAAGACAGAGAAAACTGTGCACACATGATCTTTTGTCTTGGTGATGTCACTTCTTGAAACCTATCCTACAAAAGTATTGTATTTGGGTGAAAAGGTGTAAGTCCAGGATGTTCACTGTAGCCCTCCAAAAAGACTACCCAAAGGTCCATCTTAGGAGACTGGGTAAAATGAACTACTATGTATATTCACATAGTGAAGGTAAGAAAAAGAATAAACAAGCTGTATGTTAGATATGGGAAACTGCATAAGATGAATGGGCATAATTAAATGACCCCCCCACCTGCCAAAAAAAATAACCTGTATGGATACTATGTAATATGTGTTTATATGAACACAGACACATGGTTGCATTTAAATAGAAAAAGATATGAACATTCATTTACCGAACTGTTAACAGTGTTTTTTTCTGAGAGGAAAGATAACTGAGAAATTTCTCTTTTCATTTTTTTAACCTATCTGGAATGTTTGCATTTTAAAATAATTTTAGCAATTAAAAAAGAATGCAATATGATCATCTCAATAGATATGAAAAAAGCCTTTAACAAAATTCAGAACCTATTTATGATTAAAACTCTAGAAAAAATGGGCATAGAAGGAACCTACCTCAACATAGAAAAGGCCATATATGATAAGCCTACAGCAAACATTATTCTCAACGGTGAAAAACTGAAAGCATTCCCCCTAAGATCAGGAACAAGACAAGGGTGTCCACTTTCGCCACTATTATTCAACATAGTTCTGCAAGTCCTAGCTACAGCAATCAGAGAAGAAAAAGAAATAAAAGGAATCCAGATTGGAAAAGAAGTAAAGCTCTCACTGTCTGCAGATGACATGATACCTTACATAGAAAATCCTAAAGATAGTATCAGAAAATTGCTAGAGCTAATCAGTAAATTTAGCAAAGTTGCAGGATACAAAATCAATACACAGAAATCACTTGCATTTCTATATACTAACAATGAAAAATCAGAAAGAGAAATTAAGGAATCAATCCCAATCACCATTGCAACAAAAAGAATTTACTATCTAGGAGTAAACTTACCTAAGGAGATGAAAGAACTCTACACAGAAAATTATAAGACACTGATGAAAGAATTCAAAGATGACATAAACAGATGGAAAGATATTCCACGTTCCTGGGTAGGAAGACTCAATATTGTGAAAATGACTATACTATCAAATGCAATCTATAGGTTCAATGTGATCCCTATCAAATTACCAATGGCATTTTTCACAGAACTATAACAAACAATTTCACAATTCATATGGAAACACAAAAGACCCTGAATAGCCAAAGCAGTCTTGAGAAAGAAGAATGGAGCTGGAGGAATCAACCTTCCTGACTTCAGGTTATACTACAAAGCTACAGTCAGCAAGACAGTATGGTACTGGCACAAAAACAGAAACACAGACCAGTGGAACAAGATAGAAAGCCCAGAAATAAACCATGCACCTATGGGTACCTTATTTTTGACAAAAGAGTCAAGAATATATAATGGGATAAGGACAGCCTCTTCAATAATTGGTGCTGGGAAAACTGGACAGCTTCACGTAAAAGAATGAAATGAGAACACTTCCTAACACTGTACACAAAGATAAACTCAAAATGGATTAAAGACCTAAATGTAAGACCAGAAACTATAAAACTCTTAGAGGAAAACACAGTCAGGATGACATAAATCAAGGCAAGATCCTCTATGACCCACCTCCTAGAGTAACGGAAATAAAACAAAAGTAAACAATTGGGACCTGATTAAACTTAAAAGCTCCTGCACAGCAAAGGAAACTATAAGGAAGGTGAAAAGGCAACCCTCAGAATGGGAGAAAATAATAGCAAATGAAACAACTGACAAAGGATTAATTTCCAAAATATACAAGCAGCTCATACAATTCAATACCAAGAAAACAAACAACCCAATCAAAAGTGGGAAAAAGACCTAAACAGACATTTCTCCAAAGAAGACATATAGATGGCTAACAAACACATGAAAAGATGCTCAACATCGCTCATTATTAGGGAAATGCAAATCAAAACCACAATGAGATATCACCTCACACCGGTCAGAATGGCCATCATCAAAAAGGCTGTGGATTAGAAGGAAAGCTCTCGCACTGTTAGTGGGAAGGTAAATTGATACAGCCACTATGGAAGACAGTACGGAGATTCCTTAAAAAACCAGGAATAAAAGCACCATATGACCCAGCAATCCCACTCCTAGGCATATACCCTGAGGAAACCAGGGTTGAAAAAGACACGTGTATCTCACTGTTCACTGCAGCACTATTTACAACAGCTAGAACATGGAAGCAACCTAGATGTCCATTGTCAGATAAAAAGAAGTTGTGGTATATATACGCAATGGAATATTACTCAGCCATAAAAAGGAATGCACTTCAGTCAGTTCTGATGAGGTGGATGAAACTAGAACCTATTAGACAGAGTGAAGTGAGTCAGAAAGAGAAACATAAGTGTCGTATTCTAACGCACATATACGGAATCTAGAGAAATGGTTCTGAAGAATTTATCTACAGGGCAGCAGTGGAGAAACAGACATAGAGAACAGACTTACACACGTGGGGAGAGGGGAGGAGAGGGCGAGAGGTATGGAGAGAGTACCATGGAAACTCACATCACCACATGTAAAATAGACAGTCAGCGGGAATGTGCTGTGTGGCTCAGCAAACTCAAACAGAACCTCTGTATCAGCCTAGAGGGGTGGGATGGGGAGGCAGATGGGAGGGAGGTTCAAAAGGGACAGGATATATGTATACCCATGGTTGATTCATGTTGAGGTTTGACAGAAAACAGCAAAATTCTGTAAAGCAATTATCCTTCAATAAAAAGTAAATTAATTAAAAAAAGAATGCAGATTTAAAAAACTGATTATAGAAAGGTTAGCGTTTTAAAGAAGGGATTGAATCATGTATACAAATGCTATAAAGGGACATGCAGAAGAAACTGGAGCAAATGTCTGCAGGAAACCTAGTGAACTGTATCATACAAGTAGCATCAAATTTCTAAAAACTGCAGAGCAAATTTAAAGCAATCCATGAATATCATATTTTTCTTAAATATAATAGAACTAACAATACTTGGGAACTATAATATAGAGAAAATTGGATTCCTTTAAATACAGGAGCCATATCTACCAACGAGAAAGAAACCTGATGGAAAATACAATTTGGATTATGCTATATGCATGACAGCAGCAATATGGCATTTAAATGTGGTATTTCAGTCCCTGACCCTAAAAAGCAAGGAAGTATCCTAGAAATAAAATGAGAATAATAGCCATAAAGAAAAGACAAAGACGACATTTTGACTTTCAGTTCAGTTCAGTTAAAGCTCAGTCATCTCAACTCTTTGCGACCCTACGGACTGCAGCACGCCAGGCCTCCCTGTCCACCAGCAGCTCCCAGAGTTTACGCAAACTCATGTCCATTGTGTCGGTGATGCCATCCAACCATCTCATCCTCTGTCGTCCACTTCTCCTCCCGCCTTCAATCTTTCCCAGCATCAGGGTCTTTTCCGATGAGTCAGTTTTTCGCATCAGATGGCCAAAGTATTGGAGTTTCAGCTTCAGCATCAGTCCTTCCAATGAATATTCAGGACTGATTCCTTTAGGATGGACTGCTTGGATCTCCTTGCAGTCCAAGGGACTCTCAAGAGTCTTCTCCAACACCACAGTTCAAAAGCATCAATTCTTTGGCGATCAGCTTTCTTTATAGTCCAACTCTCACATTCATACATGACTACTGGAAAAACCATAGCTTTAACTAGACGGACCTTTGTTGGCAAAGTAATGTCTCTGCTTTTTAATACGTTGTCTAGGTTGGTCACAGTTTTTCTTCCAAGTAGCAAGTGTCTTATAATTTCATGTCTGCAGTCACCATATGTAGTGATTTTGGAGCACCCCCAAATAAAGTCTGCCACTGTTTCCCTGTCTATTTGCCATGAAGTGATGGGACCAGATGCCATGATCTTAGTTTTCTGACTGTTGAGTTTTAAGTCACATTTTCACTCTCCTCTTTCACTTTCATCAAGAGGCTCTTTAGTTCTTCTTCACTTTCCTCCATAAGGGTGGTGTGTCATCTGCATATCTGAGGCTATTGATATTTCTCCAGGCATATCACAAGCTTGAGTCCAGCTTGTGCTTCATCCAGCCCAGCATTTCTCATGATGTACTCTGTATATAAGTTAGATAAGCAGGGTGACAATATACAGCCTTGACGTACTCCTTTCCTGATTTGGAACTGGCCTCTTGTTCCATGTCCAGTTCTAACTGTTGCTTCTTGTCCTGCATACAGATTTTTCAGGAGGCAGGTCAGGTGGTCTGGTATTCCCATCTCTTGAAGAATTTTCCACAGTTTGTTGTGTTTCTACTTACTATACCATTATTAAAGAAAGTTCAAACTTGAAGATGCTTTTCTTACTTCAAATGGATTATTTACTCAATCTTGTCAAAATCCTAAATGTTTTGCTACATGTTAAATTTTAACTTGCAAGTAATAGCCATGCTGATAGTAGCCTATGTGTGTCTAGGTATAAAAAGAACATGTAAGTCTCTTTTTTCCCAGGAAGGTTAACACTTTTAAATTCACAAAGGATTAATTTTTTTTTTTATGTAAGAACCACTGAAAACTAGAGTAGTCAGATAGAGTAAGTAGTTTTTCATGATATATGTAATTCTGGAAAGGCTTAAGAAAATGAACTTTAATCTATTAATTTTACATTAGATTACAGAGGCTACTTTTGAAAAACCTTGCCATAAACTCATCTGCAAAGTACCTGATTATTTATCTATTTTACACATTAGGCTTTTTTTTTTTTTACTTACACAGTTTTCTGAAAGCTGTATCAATTTCTTTAAAAACATAAGATCTAGTTTCTACTATAACTTGTGAAAAATTTTCCTCAGTTTAATTCATTACTGATAAATTAGCTGTTTAACATTAAAAGGGGCTATGTGACGTATAGCACAGGGAACTGTGCTCAATGTTTTGCGGCAGCCTGGATAGGAGGGGAGTTTGGGGGAAAATGGATACATGCGTATGTATGGCTGAGTCCCTTCACTGTTTACCTGAAACTATCACAACACTGTCAATCAGTTATACCCTAATACAAAATAAAGGTTAAAAAAAAAAGTGGTTGTGACTAGATCTAGCCCACTATGACAATACCTAACTAAACCACCTACTTGACGGCCATGCATCTGAGTAAAAGCAGTCAAATCCTGTTTTTCCAGAATATCATTTAAATATAAACACAAGATTTAGCAGTGAGACTGATTAATAAAACAAGTTTCATTCCTGATGCTTAAATTTCAAAATGGATGTGGACAGACTCTGGTGACACCTTTCAGGAAAGCTGATGTTTTGGGGGGGGGCAGCTTCCCTATCTCGATTTCACTCAGCAACCCCACCCAAGCCAGCCTCCCTACACCTCCGCTCCTCAGAAACCTCTGACTGGAACGGCCAAAAAATTCATTCAGAATTTTCCATAAGATGGTACGGAAAAACCCCAACGAACTTTTTGGCCAACCCAGTATTTCATCTCTCTCTCTTACACACACACACACACACACACACCAATGCCTCGGTGCACACACACACACACACCCACCCACCAATGCCTCGGTGCCTGTGTCCTGTTACTTCAATGGATATTTTACAGATATTTTTAAAATGGAAGGCAAACCAATGGGGGCATTATCATATGATGGCTAGGTTCTCACAATCAAAAGTATACAAAAGAAGGACCTAACTTTGTCCTAGAGAGTCTTTCCGATTACAGCGAGGGGGTGGCCTTTCTTGAAGACTGAGTACAAGTTTGCTAGGCTGAAAAAGGGAAAAGCAGCTTAAGCAGAGGGAAGATCCAATGTCTAGAGGCACACAATCTCATGGCCTGTCCTTGCAAATGAGAGGAAAGAGGTCTGGAGCGGCAAGATCACGGGGGTGGGCTTGAGGTGGGTGGGAAAAGGGGGTGGAGGAAAAGGTGAGGGTTTCCCTGGGGGCTCATATGGTAAAGAACTCGCCTGCAGTGCAGGAGACCTGGGTTCGATCCCTGGGTTGGGAAGATCCCCTGGAGAAGGAACTGGCAACCCACTCCAGTGTCCTTGTCTGGGAAATCCCATGGACAGAGAAGCCTGGTGGGCTACAGTCCACGAGGCTGCAAAGAATTGGACACGACTGAGCCACTAAACAACAAAAACAAGAGAAAGGGGAGGGACAGGCCTTCCCTCCACCGCTCAGAGACTTTTAACCTGTGGGCAGTGGGGAGCCCGTGGCAATCTGGGCTCCTCCTCCAGCTCCCCAAGCCAGCTGCTTTCCCACGGTTGGTCCATGCTGCGTGGCCCCTCCCACAGCTCCTTTCAATAAACCAGTCTTGTCTTTCCAGGAAAAAGAAAATCTGGTTTTCTGATGAACTTGAGTCCTCGTTTTTTCTATCCTCTTTGGAAAAGTAGGATTTTACAGTCCAGTCAAGACATTTTCATGAATATAGATGACGAACCTCATTTCAGGAACTTATCTCATATTCTTTGTAAGAATCTTTTCTATTCTTTAGATAGTTTTTGCGGTAACGTTTCTCATCTGCTTTTTCTAAACTAGTAAAAGCAAGTTTTCTGGAACTAGGTTACAGACCGACTTTGGCCCATTTAACAAGGTCAGACTGTTTATTCTTGACAGAATTCTTTCCCACTGTAAAAAGGTACTTTTAAATGCCACATTCCAAGACCAGTGCCAGTAAACCACTGAAGCATATTTTCCCACAAGAACAGATACCATGTGCGGTCCCCACCTCACTGAAATCACCCCGCCTTACACAAGGTGCAGGGAGCTGTCAGTGTCACCAAGGAATCCATCAGCCTCGTTCAGAAAACACGTCCCTACATCCAGAAGCATGCTGACCTTTAAAGAGGGATTCATCAAAATAAAAATGTTAAAGAAAGGGAAGGATGGCTTAGAAATTAAAAAAAAAAAAAAGGTTAAATAGCAGAAGAGAAATCTTGTAACTTTAGATTAGCATCCAAACCTTGAAGTAGGAGAGTTTTTTATCGCTTATTTTGGGCTTTTTATGGTTGAGTGGTTAAATTTATGGCCCCCACTTTTAGATTCTGCCAGCCTTCAAAATAAATATATGAGCAGTGCTAAAGTAAATTCTCCTACGCATTCCCCTCCTTTCTGTTGGATGTTTCCCTGAGACCTGAAGGTAGACTATTCCTCCACAGCCAACTGTAAAGTTTAGCATTCAAATTTATGAGGGACTTAAAAATCATCAGTGTCCTCATGATGCTGGGTGTCACGACGTCACTCTCCCTGTGCTTCAGTCTTCAGAGAAAAGGAAAACAGAAACTGGGAGCAGTAAGAGGCATTGTTTGGCAGCCCAGGGAGCATCGTTGAGAAACACATTTGAAATATCAGCAACAAAGTCAATACAACAGGAAAGAAAATCCAGCATAACAAAGCAATTGCATTCAAATCTGAGCTGAATTTTTGGAGACAGCTATACTGATTAGGGCTTCCCAGGTGGTTCGATGGTAAAAAACCTGCCTGCCAATGCAGGAGACGCAGGAGACCTGGGTTTCCTCCCTGGGTTGGGAAGATCCCCTGCTAAAGGGCATGGCACCCCACTCCAGTAGTCTTGCCTGGAGACTCTCATGGACAGAGGAGCCTGGTGGGCTACAGTCCACAGGCTCACAAAGAGTTGGGCACGACTGAAGCGACTTGAGCAGGCATGCACCCAAATACAGATTAACAGAAACACATACCTATACTTCTCAAGAACCCAAGTGGGCTAAATAAAATGACTAAAGGAAACAATAATGCAGACATTTCCTACCTTTTCCTTTAAGGATCCCCAAAGACTTTAATTCTTAATTTAAACACACCATACAGGAAATGAACCTGCATAAGTAGGGGAGGAGTAGGAAGGCTTGTGATCTCAAATAAGGAGGATGAAGACGGTAATTATTTGAAGGTTAGGACTGGCTGCCCCAACAGATACTCAAAGTGTAACTGCTACTCCCTCAGAGCTCCAGTGACTATCAGGGAGTGACACAGTGGGCAACTGAGAAGATTAGCTGAGAGTTGGGTTTAAAATAAACAACAAATCTTTAGATGTTTATCAGTGAAGAAGAACTAAAGAGCCTCTTGATGAAAGTAAAAGAGGAAGAGTGAAAAAGTTGGCTTAAAACTCAACAATCAGAAAACTAAGATCATGGTATCTGGTCCCATTTCTTCATGGCAAATAGATGGGGAAACAATGGAAATAGTGGCAGACTTTATTTTTGGGGGCTCCAAAATCACTGCAGATGGTATGATTAAAAGACGCATGAAATTAAAAGATGCTTGCTCCTCGGAAGAAAAGCTATAACCAGCCTAGACAACATATTAAAAAGCAGAGACATTACTTTGCCAACAAAGGTCCGTCTAGTCAAAACTTTGGTTTTTCCAGTAGTCATGTATGGATGTGAGAGTTGGACTATAAAGAAAGCTGAGCGCCAAAGAATTGATGTTTTTGAACTGTAGTGTTGGAGAAGACTCTTGAGAGTCCCTTGGACTGCAAGGAGATCCAAGCAGTCTATCCTAAAGGAATCAGTCCTGAATATTCATTGGAAGGACTGATGCTGAAGCTGAAACTCCAACACTTTGGCCACCTGATGTAAAGAACTGACTCATCAGAAAAGACCCTGATGCTGGGAAAGATTGAATGTGGGAGGAGAAGGGGATGACAGGGGATGAGATGGTTGGATGGCATCACCAACTCAATGGACATGAATCTGAGTAAACTCCGGGAGCTGCTGGTGGACAGGGAGGCCTGGCGTGCTGCAGTCTATGAGGCTGCAAGGAGTCGAACACAACTGAGTGACTGAACTAAACTGAACTGAATGATGATGCAGTGGTCCCACCAGCAACACGGAAAAAGTAGAGTTGGAAATTTATTCACGAATTCATCTGTGAAAACAGGGAGTTGTGAAAGAACTTAAATTTAAAGAGTACTGAGAAATGATGGTGCTCGACAATAAGGAATATGTATTTATGAGTATGGGGGTGATTTGTAGGTGGGAGGGGGAGGATGGAGGCGTTGGTGACAGATGTGAGGCCTGGTGTGCTGCAGTCCATGGGGTCACAAAGAGTTGGACAGGACGGAGAGACTGAATTGAACTGAACTGAACACAGAAAAAACAAAAACAACCCTCTGCGTGCCACGCTACCGAGCTGGAATTCATTCTTTAGACAATGGAGAATCATGAGGATTCGTTTCATTCATTCATCATGTACTTATCAAGTGCCTACCATGGGCCAGGAGGGCACTGTAGGAAACAGTAAAATAGTACCTACTGCAGATAAGTGAATAAAAATGGCAGTGTTCAACGTCACAGAATTTCAGTGACACATCTCAACTCAGGAACTTGCACTAGGAGACTAGCCAAGCCCAAGCAAACTGAAGATACTCCCATCTTTCTCCACCTTACAAGGGAGCAAGCAAGCAGAGCTATCTGTACAACAGCAGAAGCGACACATCCTAAGAATTAGAGAGGACATAAAACTCCAAATTGTAGAGACGTTGTTTTGCACTCAATTCTAAGGACCGTGTCTCATACTCTGTTGAAGGGACACGACAGGACACTTGAATTAAGGGAATTTACGGGAGATGGAATAATCCCATTAATCGCAGTTTGACAGATGAGCCTCTGACCAACCACAGAAGGTGCATTCCCGTAAGAATATTAAATGGAAGAGGCAACGAAATTTTTCCAGCTTCTGGATCCCTAAGAAATCCTGTTTGCAAAACCTCTCTAAAGCACTTGGGCTCCTCAACATTAAAACAATGGTTTGGTCTTTACACTCAAACCTGGCCTCAAGCTTCTGAGATTTGGGCTTCCCCTGTGGCTCAGACAGTAAAAAAAATCTGCCTGCAATGCAGAAGACCAGGCTTTGATCCCTGGGTAGGGAAGATCCCCCAGAAAAGGGAATGGCAACCCACTCCAGTATTCCTGTCTGGAGAACTCCATGGATAGAGGAGCCTGGCGGGCTACAGTCCATGGGGTCACAAAGAGTCAGACATGACTGAGTGACTCGCCTTGAAGTCATCATTCAGCTTACTTCTGAGACTTGAATGGCATCACACAGGGTAGACACAGGTAGGATGAATGTAAGCAGACCCTGTCTATAGTAGGCCAGACAGATGTATGGAGGAAGCAAAGCACCTTCCAGACAGCAGCATTACAGCTCAACTGTTTTTGTCCAGAACGAATTCTCAACAGCGATTGCTTACGAAGGAGCTGGAATTAGGTGAGTCAAATGAACGTCTATCTTTTACAAACAAGGAAGCAGTCATTTGACGGACTGAGCCAGAACACTTGCTGCGATGCGATAGGCACCCACACGCACACAGCAGGCACACCACAGCGGCATCCTGCCCAGAGTGGAATACAGGCTCTTTCTTCAGGGAAGGCGCTCACCGTGGTCAACAGCATCTGCCTTTACCCCACAGGCAGAGACTACCCATCGGATGGCAACTGGAAATGTGTTTGATTGCCACTGAGAAAGTGTAACGGAGCATCTGGCTGGCTTTGCGTGTTTGTCTTGGCTCTGGCCCCTTCCACGTCCCCAGCCCTGGGAATCCTAAGGGAAAACGTGTCCTGTTCCCAAGCCGTGGGCTCTGCCCCATTGTGCTCCACTTCCCTCGCTGGTGAAAGTGAAAACGGAAGCGGCACAAGCGCTCCATTGTGAGCTGAGAAACACGTACTGGTGACTGGCAGCTCTCACAGAGCAGACCTGGCTGTCTCTTGGCCAGCAGACGTCGAATGGGGCGGGAGCCACGCGAGCCTGGCGAGGTGTGTCCTGCCCTTTCGCCGAGGTGCCCTGGCGACGGGCTTTGGGTTTTTTCCATTATCCTCGGTTCACGCCTTTGCTCTGATTTACTCAGTATGCACTGGCAGGCTTTGCAGGCTTCTGTGGGAGCGACTCGGCTGCCCAAGGAGGCACAGACCCTGCCAGGTCTCCATAGTAAATACAACACGCACGGAGAGGAAACAAGCATAAACAATTTATTTTCTCCTGTAAAAGATGACATTGTTCTCTGATCTTGGGTCTGGCTTCCCTTTGCCGGCTTGGTGGTGCCAACTGGGTGCTGTCGAGTGAGCTATCCCAAACAGAAACAGACAAAATGAGCAGAGGCTGCAGGACGGGCACCTCCAGGGGCCCGGCATCCAGGGAAGGTGTTGGCGACCTCTCTGAGCATCTCCAATGCTGGAGGGCGTCCCTGACCCGAGGGCCTGGCAGCATTCGGCCCTTCTCCTTTACTGCACTTATCTCTGTTTCTAACTCTACACTTCTTGGCATGACTAACTGATTAAGATTTGCCCCCCATTTTGAGCTCCATGAGAGCCAAGACCTCGTCCACTTCTGTTCCCCACGGTCCCTCGGATTCACTGACAGTGCTTAGCACATGGAAAACGATCAGTATCTGTTGACTGAATGTCACAACTCCATTAACTTTCTACCCTAGGATTATCAAAGAGTTTCTGAATCCACAAGGTTTCTTTAGTGTTTACTAAACGCTACCCTCAGGCTTCCGCTACCCTCAGGCTTCCGAGGTGGCGCAAAGGACCTGCCTGACAAAGGAGAAGATGTGGGAGACTCAGAGTCGATCCCTAGGTCGGGAAGACCCCCGGAGGAGAGCGTGGCAACCCACTCTAGTATTCATGCCTAGAGAATCCCATGGTCAGAGGAGCCTGGTGGACTATACAGCCCATGGGGTCACAAAGAGTTGGGTATGACTGAAGTGACTTAGCACTCATGCTCACATGCAGTTGCTACCCATGTGGGCACTGGAAGAGAAACCACCAGAGCGTAAGGAGAGGATGTAAGCAACTGGGTTTTTTCCTAATGCTTGTATTAAATAATTCTTGTGGAGTCATCTTAAATATGGCACTTTTGGGAGTCTTATGTTTCATATAAAAAAAATCCCCAAGTGAATTTTTGTAATCTGAATAACTATCAAAAAAGTCTTCCCATGTTTACTATTTAGTTGTTATCTTTTACTTCTACAGAGAGGAAGCTGCTTTCATATGCACACATATGTCCTTTAACAGGAAAGATAATACAGAAAAAAGGAACTTTTGAGAAGGAGAATGTGAGTCCCTTAGTGAGAATTTTTATTAAGTCACTGAAGACAGAAGAATATTCTCATTCTTCCATACGGTACAAAGTGGATTTTTTTCCTCCAAACTGTGTGTTAGGCACAGGCATTTGGAGGAAAAATGCTAATTCTCCCGTTTGTCTAATGATTGGATAACGGCCCTCCCCAAACACTGAAAAGGCACTGTAATACTTATTCTTCACTGAAGAACAGAAATTGGTTTATGGCAGGCCAATTCTGGACTACATCCCAGCATGAGAAGTTATTGATGCCCCAGAAGGAACGAGCTCATTTTAAGCTGTAGCCTTCTCTCTATCCACAGGTGGCATCATGGTGGCTACCCTGGGGAGGGACTCACTCTAGCTGCATAGATGTGGCAGTTACATCTGGATATAAAAACATCAACCCTGGCACCGCTCTGAACGGCCCTCAAAGCAGTCTCACACCATACAGGGAGCATGATGTGCACACTGCCACGATAGGGCACTTGGATGAGTTTAAGGGAACAGACACACCCAAGAGTCGGATATGACTGAGCGACCAACCAACCAATCTACTGAGAATGCAGTAGTATTATGTCTTTAAAAATGTGTATGTGTTAGGCAGAGCGCTCTCCAACATAAATCACAGCAAGATCCTCTATGAACCACCTCTCAGAGTAATGGAAATAAAAGCAAAGATAAACAAATGGGACCTAACTAAGCTTAAAAGCTTTTGCACAATGAAGGAAACTACAAACACGGTGAAAAGACAGCCCTCAGAATGGGAGAAAATAATAGTAAACGTAACAACTGACAAAGAATTAATCTCCAAAATATACAAGCAGCTCATGCAGCTCAATACCAAAAAAAACAAACAACTCAATCAAAAAGTGGGCAAAAGAACTAAACAGACATTTCTCCAAAGAAGACATACAGATGGCTAATAAACACATGAAAAGATGCTCAGCATCATTCATTATTAGAGAAATGCAAATCAAAACCACAATGAGGTATTATCTCATCTGGGTCAGAATGGCCATCATGAAAAATTCTACAAACAATAAATGCTGGAGAAGGTGTGGAGAAAAGGGAACCCTCTTACACTGTTGGTTGGAATGAAAACTGGTACAGCCACTATGGAGAACAGTGTGGAGATTCCTTAAAAAACTGGAAATAGAACTGCCATATGACCCAGCAATCCCACTGCTGGGCATACACACCAAGGAAACAAGAATTGAAAGAGACACATGTACCCCAGTGTTCATCGCAGCACTGTTTACAACAGCTAGGACATGGAAGCAACCTAGACATCGGCAGATGAATGGATAAGAAAGCTGTGGTACGGAGAAGGCAATGGCAAGCCAATCCAGTACTATTGCCTAGAAAATCCCATGGATGGAGGAGCCTGGTAGGCTGCAGTCCGTGGGGTCGCTAAGGGTCGGACACGACTGAGCGACTTCACTTTCACTTTTCACTTTCACACATTGGAGAAGGAAATGGCAACCCACTCCAGTGTTCTTGCCTGGAGAATCCCAGGGATGGGGGAGCCTAGTGGGCTTCCGTCTATGGGGTCACACAGAGTCGGACACGACTGAAGTGACTTAGCAGCAGCAGCAGCAGCAGCAGCAGCAGCAGTGACTATATAACATCCAGCTGAAGACTAGCAGGGGGGTACTCTTTCTGCCCCCTTCTGATGACTATGTCAGAAATTTTCTCTATCTCCTTTATACTTTAATAAAATTTGATTATACAAAAAAAAAAAAAAAAAGAAAGCTGTGGTACATATACACAATGGAATATTACTCAGCTATAAAAAGGAACATATTTGAGTCAGTTCTAATGAGGTAGATGAACCTGGAGCCTATTATACAGAGTGAAGTAAGTCAGAAAGAGAAATACAAATAGCGTATATTAATGCATATGTATGGAATTTAGAAAGATGGTACTGACGTTCCTACACGAAGGGCAGCAAAGGAGACACACATGTAAAGAACAGAGTTTTGGACTCAGTGAGAGAAGGAGAGAATAGTATGATTTGAGAGAACTGCATTGAAACATATATTCAGTTCAGTTCAGTAGCTCAGTCATGTCCAACTCTTTGCGACCCCATGAATTGCAGCACGCCAGGCCTCCCTGTCCATCACCAACTCCTGGAGTTCACTCAAACTCATGTCCACAGAGTCGGTGATGCCATTCAGCCATCTCATTCTTTGTCGTCCCCTTCTCCTCCCACCCCCAATCCCGCCCAGCATCAGAGTCTTTTCCAGTGAGTCAACTCGTCGCATGAGGTGGCCAAAGTAATGGAGTTTCAGCCTCAGCATCAGTCCTTCCAATGAACACCCAGGACCGATCTCCTTTAGAATGGACTGGTTGGATCTCCTTGCAGTCCAAGGGACTCTCAAGAGTCTTCTCCAGCACCACAGTTCAAAAGCATCAATTCTTCGGCGATCAGCTTTCTTCACAGTCCAACTCTTACATCCATACATGACCACGGGAAAAACCATAGCCTTGACTAGACGAACCTTTGTTGGCAAAGTAATGTCTCTGCTTTTTAATATGCTATCTAGGTTGGTCATAACTTTCCTTCCAAGGAGTAAGCGTCTTTTAATTTCATGGCTGCAATCAGCATCCGCAGCGATTTTGGAGCCCCCCAAAATAAAGTCTGACACTGTATTACCATATGTAAAACAGATGACCAATCTGAGTTTGTGCATGAAGTAGGGCACCCAAAGCCAGTGCTCTGGGACAACCCAGAGGCAGAGGGTGGCGATGTAGGTGGGAGGGGAGTTCAGGATGGTGGGGGGAGGGGAAGAGAACACATGGATACCTGTGGCCGATTAATGTTGATGTATGGCAAAACCCACCAAAACGAAGTAATTCTCCTCCAATTAAAATAAATTAATTAAAAAACACACAAAACATAAAGTACATGTGTGTGTTTTCTTAGTGTTGTATGACTCTTTGAGACCCCATGAACTACAGCCTGCCAGGCTCCTCTGCCCATGGAATTTTCCTGGCAAGAATACCGGAGCGGGTTGCCATGCCCTGATCCAGGGGAATCTTCCCGACCCAGGGATCGAACCCATGTCTCCTGTGTCTCCTGCATTGGCAGGCAGATTCTTTACCACTATGACACCTGGGAAGCCCTGGAAATGTACATGCTTTAATTAAAAAATAATTATTGCTAAGAAATGCTGCCTTCTGCAGCTCATAATGTTTTTGAAATAGTAACATCACAGATCACCAGAACAAATATTCAATTTAAGAATCAAATAGTTGGAAATATTGCCAGAATTACAACAAAGTGACACAGAGCCACCAACTGAGCAAATGCTGCTGGAAAACAGTGCTGTGACACAGGGTTGCCACAAAACGCCCATTTGTAAAAAATGCAACACCTGCTAAACGCAATAGAGCGAGGTGCAATAAAACGAGGTATGCCTATATTCTTGAAATCCATCTGCCACAAGATTACATACAACTGCATGGGGCATGATTCGTACAGGTCGCTTACGTATAATGGAAAGAAGCTCCCTCTGACCTGTTCTCTGGTTTTCTACAAACGTAGTTATTTCAATACAGGTCGCTGAATTTTATTTTCAGAGTTTCAGAAACAGTTCTTCACTAGGCTCTGAGTATAATGGGTCCCATTTCTCTTCACCTCCCCAGCTCTTCCCTGCAGAACAAGAAGCCTCATATACGTGCTTACGGCCACCCACATCTAAGTGTCCCCATCCTGCCCAACGTCTGCAAGCTACTGCCCCTGAGGCATGAGGTGAGCACACAGGTGGCTGGATGTGCTTTTAGGAAGAGAAGAGCTTGTGCGATTCCCATTTGGTCAGGGAACTCCAAAGCCTTGCGTTTGGCTGGCTGAGCGTGGGGGTTTCAAACTCTGAGAGATACCTGGATTCTGTCCCCATCAAGGTAGGCATGGCTAGAGCAGGGCCAGTGCTGGCTCCTCCAAATTGTGAAACCCAGGCCAGGGGACCCTGCTGCCTGGTTGTAAGGTCTTCGCTGTAGCCATCCACATCTTGATTCTGTAGCATTTACAGAAACAAGTATAAACCACTTTTCCCTTTGAGGTTACATGTGCATACCTGGCTGTATACTGAATAGCAAGATTCTATTCCAATTCTTCCTAAGACACCTTTGTATCATGGGGAAGGCACCAGTTAAGGGCACTTTACTGTTGTTGAGTTACTAAGTCATGTCTGACTCTTTGTAACCCCTTGGACTGTAGCCCATCAGGCTCCTCTGTCCATGGAATTTCCCAGGCAAGAATACTGAAGTGGGTTGCCATTTCCATCTCCATCTCCAGGGGACCTTCCTGACCCAAGGATCGAATTAGAATTCGAGTCTCCTGCACTGGCAGGCGGATTCTTTACCATTGAACCACCAGGGAAGGAAGCCCTAAGGGCACATAAACCTCCCTTATCAGATGAAGACAAACCAAACCAGATTGTTTGGCCCTATGTTACACCAACTTCAGGCACAACTAGAGTCCAGACTTATGACTGTCCTAAATTAATTTCTACCCCAAAGGCCAACTCCTTTAAGGAACTTACAGCTTAATAAACAAAATCCCTAAATAATTACAAACAAGACAGAAAACAGTCTTACGAAAGGCATTAATAAGATGTTTCTTTGGAAATAATGCGGGAGGAAGGTGGGATTAATTTCTGCAGGGGGTACCAAAAGGGGAAATCTGAGTTAGGCTTTGGAACAGAAGTAATATATTAGCGTTTCTCATGGTTGTAAAATGTCAGTTTCAAATCAGTTAACTTGTAATTTCTTTAACATTCCACAAATCAAGTTGATTCCCAGTTCCTGTATGACATAACCTACTAAAATATCTGTATTTCCAGGAAGTGGAGTGTAGTCTTTTTCTCTTTGAGAAATGCAAAAAAAAAAAAAAAAACACAAAAACAAACCAAAATACCAGTTCAGTCTGAAAAAAACAATTCCAAGTCTACATGTCACCCTGTGTATGTAAACCAATGTATCACTACAGAAATGGATTGTCCCTTGAAAAATAAAATATCGAACAGTGGGAAAAACTTTAATGCAGCATTCTACAGCAATCATACTCTTTATTCTTAACATTAAATTTCAGCTATTACTGTTCCAAGTAAAATCTCAATTTGTTCCAGTGTCTTTTCAGATTGCTAATCTTTTTTATTTTATGTCACATAAGAAGTATAGAGTATGCAGTACAAGCTAGATACTGAAAAATCAGGTATTTATGATTGCCTTTCCCCTTTTCTGTATGATATCATTTGTCTCCATTTTCCTGTCTGAACATATCAACTTTCAGTGAGAATGGAATGTTAATTGGTGCTACGCACAAGCTGGGCTATCATTCCTCAAATTTAAGAAGAAGAAGGAGAAAAAAAATCAAAACAAACCCAACTGGGTTTCCCGTTTTTATTTATGGTTTTCAGTGCCCTGTTGAAGGGGGATTAAAATAAAGTGGCTCAGTTATGGCTCATCCTTCCTTCAATTAATCTGCCCAAGGAGACCAGTTCCTTCCATCATCTGTCCAGATCTCAAGGCCTATTCAAGCTTCTCCCCAGGGCCCCAAAACAACACACAAAACTACTTCCTAGGGAAGCCGCAGCCCACCTCACCCTTCCCACTGGGGAAACACACAGACTCAGCCCTTTCTGGGAGATTATATAAGCACACAAGGGCTCCCCTGACACCACCCGAATCGGAGATGTGTCCTTTAAACATCATTTTGTGCCCACTCTTCTCAAAAGTGACAGTGTGTGTTGGGCAAACAGGAAACAAGAATGCTTGTCTCTCAACAGCGGTGAGACATTCAAAGGAATCTTCTGTAAAAAAGCTCTCTTGCCCTAGGTACAGTGTAGAATACTGGGAAACCACGTGATCTGACATGCACCAGGTTCCAGCATCTGTATTTCGGGGATGAGGAAGCAGAATGCTTTTGCAAATTAAGTGTTTTTCTAAGGCAAGTTCTCTCCGAGAATTTCCAACTCCCCTCCTGAATTTCTACTTCTCAGCTGGGGCAATACTGGAATTTGCGCAGGCAATTCTTTGTTAAGCAGAATATTAGCCACCCTGCAGCTGCCTCCACCCCCCAAGTTGTTATGATGACCAAAAATGCCATCATACATTTCTCAACCACGTTTCCCCTCCCCCTTCCCTCCAGCGCCACCCTTGAGTGAGAACCACTTTAAGGCCAAAAGATGGACAATACGGTAATATACATGTTTCAGTGCTATTCTCTCAAACATCCCAACCTCACTTTCTCCCAGAGTCCAAAGGAGACTTTATATCTGCGTCTCTTTTGCTGTCTCAAATATAGGGTCGTCATTACCATCTTTAAACATGTATATTACATATATGAAATAGATCACCAGTCCAAGTTTGATGCAGGAAACGGGGCACTCAAAGCCGGTGCACTGGGACAACCCTGAGGGATGGGATGGGGAGGGAGGTGGGTTCGGGACGGGGGACACGTGCACACCCATGGCTGATTCATGTCAATATATGGCAAAAACCACCACAATGCTATACAGTTATTAGCCTCCAATTAAAATAAATTAATTAATTTTAAAAAAGGTGGATAATACGGAGACAATGACCTATTGACCCATGAAGATTCTTTTACTTAAGGCTTAATCTAAAGCTTTGGGGGCAATGTTAGCAGTGTTCATGGAACCAAAAGGATTCTCCGAGTCCACATCCACACATCCACATCCTGCCCCAAATAAGTAGCCCAGCAAAGGGACATTCCCTGGCTTAAGAAAAAATAAATCTATGCATGAATTCACTGTATGTAAAACAGGCCCTTCAAAGACAAGAGTTTATTAGTGTTTACTTCCAGGCTCCCGTTGTCTATTTTGGGTGCATTTTCACCAAAATTCATCTCGGAAACGATGAACTACTTTAGGAGAAACAGAAGCCAACCAAAGTCAGTGACTATTATGGTTTCATGAGACAAAAAACCCAGAATATTACAACTGTCCTTCTTCGCCAAAATAGAGCCTATGGGGCTGCACTTGTGTTTCGGCTTGGAGGAAGGTGTCACGCGGCGGGGTAGTACTGCCTGACCATGGATCATCCAAGTTCACTGTAAATTCACTCTTCTTCACAGTTGACACCACAGCCTCACAGGAGTGCTTTCACACACATGTGCAGGTACCTGGCTGTTTCTCAGACTAGGATAGGGAAATGTTCTTGGCGCCCTCTCCTCCCTGACCTTGAGCTGTGTTTCCCCAGACACTACATATGCAGCTCTGAAAACAGTGGTTATGGCAAAAAGCCATATGGCAAAACCATTGGGAAACTTGTAACTGATTCCTTTCTAGTGGCCAAGAAGCAACGGTCTATTTCTGCAATGGGTTCTGTCCACAACAAGCCTAGCCCGGATGTGTCTGCAGTTGTAAGCAGAACACTCTCTTCCTACCGCCCGCCATATAAAAAGTGCAAAGACATTCTGTCCACAAACTGACCATGGGCAGTAATTCCACGGGCCTGGAATCAGGGCAGTCTGTCATTTCAAAGAGGAAAATGAAGTTGAAGAAAAAAACAGTGCTTTCTCACTCACCACTGAGGTAAGAGCCATCTGAAAACTGTAGATGCGAGCAAGGCCGAAGTCAGCCAGCTTTATTTGTCCACTGCTGGTCACCAGAATGTTCTGTGGTTTTAGATCACGATGCACCACTCGGTGAGAATGAAGAAAGTCCAGGCCTCGGAGAAGCTGAAACATCATATCCTAAATAAAACCGAAAAACAAAATCAATCAATTGCCAAAAGAGAAATTCAACATGCTGAATTCTCAGTACTTAGAATAGTGTTTGGTACATACAAAGCATTTGATAAATACTTGCTGAATGAATGAACCTGTCCCCCTTTCTACTGCTCCACTCTCCCATGCTCAACTTTACTACAGAAAGTGTCACTCTCCACCCACATTTTATTAATGAAAGGATGATTTAAAAATAATTTCAGGGACTTCCCTGGTGGGCCAGTGGCTAAGACTGCACTCCCAGTGCATGGAGCTCAGGTTCGATCCCTGGTCAGGGAACTAGATCCCACATGCCACAATTAAAAAGTTCACATGCCTCAACTAAAGATCCCATGTGCTGCAACTAAGGCCCGGCGAAGCCAAATAAATATTAAAAAAAAAAAAATTTCAGATGACATAGGAAATATTCTGGAAGGATATATACCAAACTGCTGTCCAGGGTTAATGGTGGGGAGAGAAAGTAGTTGGCGAGAGAGGGACATTTTTCACTTCACATACTTTTCTATGATTTAACACATGATTTCAACAATTAAAATCCAGTAAACAATGATAACAGCAATGGTAGTTCTTAATATCATTATAGCACCTATTATTCAGCAGTCACTATGTGTCAAGTACTGCTTTAGTAATTCACTTAATCCATACCACAACGCTGAGGTAAATAACATTATCAACCCATTTCACAGGTCAAGAAGCTGATACACAGTAGGTGTATGTAATTAGCCCAAAGTAACACCACTAGCAAAAAAACCCAGAGTCTTGATTTGAACCAGAGTCCAGGAAAACTGGATTCTAATTCCCAAGGCACTCCTTTATTAGATCAATGATCATACGAGTATGGAAAACCAGGTAAGCAGTTTAACCTCACCAAGCCTCACTTTTTCTGTCCGTAAAAACAGGGAAGTGACAAAACCTACTGCACAGGATCACTGTTTGTAAAGCACTGACCGCAGTGAGCACTTACTGCTGACAGAATCAGGCAGCATGGAGGCATCGGGACCAACGTCACACCTCCTTCTAATTTCAGAACTTATAAAAGCAGATACAGTATTTTAAACTCAGAAGCTGTGTCGGATGGTAGGAATTTAAGATAGTGAACATGATATGACCCTTTGAAATGTGGAGGTTTGGCAGACTGACCTACCTCCTCCACCCCACATAACACTGTGAGAACGGCGTATAAAGAGAGGATGGAATTAATTCGGCTCTCACAAGGGTTAAATAATGCTTAGGCATCAGGGGCTTCAGAGCTGGGAGGGGCGGGGAGCACACACTTGCTCATCAGTTGGGCTGTATTTGGTTACTGGCTTATAGTACTGGTATTTTCTTCAGGGAGTTCTATCTTTAGCTCCCGGCTTATTCAAAACCAAAGCCTGAGTTTTCCACCTATAAAAAGGAGAAAATGGGGCTTACTTTTCATAACACGAGATTTAAACGAAGCAGTGCATATGAAGAGGTTGTGTAGTATGCAGGGAACAAATGATCATCGTTGAAGTGTCCCGTTTCCTCGTGGAGACCAAGTCAGAAATAACCGGAGGAAAACGTGGTCATTGTCACAAGACCAGTGAACAAAGCACTAAGTGGGGATGACACAGGTGAACTGGAATTCTTTCTGAGCTCCGCCTAAACAGAACTGATGAACTGGCCGGGGTCACCTTCTAAGTTTCCAAAGGTGAAAAGATCAGACTGCACTGGCGAGGGACAGTGGTCCAGGACTTAAGAACCACTGCGTGTCAAGCAACTTGCAATGAATAAACGAGAGTGTGAAAGTGAAGCACAAAATGTTAATGAAAGCAATCTTCTGTGGCGCACAAGTCTTTATTGGAAACACGTGCACACGACTTGTAAGCAGTGGATTTTAAGCAGCATGACTAACCTAAAGTAATGTCATGCTGGCTTGCCATCTTTAGCTTCCTATACACTAAGCAGCAACTCTTTCAAACAGTACCAGGAATAAGTGTGCTTGATTCATGTTTCAGTGTTCAAACAGTGTAAGCAGCCAGTGAGTAGAATAAACATGTAAAAATCTGAACCAAGTAATGACTAATAAGGCCCATCTAAATTTATATGTTGGAGAAGACTCTTGAGAGACCCTTGGACTGCAAGGAGATCCAACCAGTCCATCCTGAAGGAGACCAGTTCTGGGTGTTCATTGCAAGGACTGATGTTGAAGCTGAAACTCCAATACTTTCGCCACCTGATGCGAAGAGCTGACTCATCTGAAAAGACCCTGATGCTGGGAAAGATTGAGGGTAGCAGGAGAAGGGGACGGACAGAGGATGAGATGGTTGGATGGCATCCCCGACTCAATGGACATGGGTTTGGGTAGACTCCGGCAGTTGGTAATGGACAGGGAGGCCTGGCGTGCTGCGGTCCATGGGGTTGCAAAGAGTCGGACACGACTGAGAGACTGAACTGAACTGAGATTTATAAAAAGCCTGAACCGTGTGCTGCGCTTAGTCGCTCAGTCATGTCTGACTCTTTGCAGCCCACCAGTCTCCTCTGTCCACGGGGGATTCTCCAGGCAAGAATACTGCAGTGGGTTGCCATACCCTCATCCAAGGAGATCTTCCCAGCCCAGGGATCGAACCCAGATCTCCCGCATTGCAGGCGGATTCTTTACTGACTGAGCCACCTAAGTTTAAACACATGTATACTGCTTTCATTTGTGTATTTACACAGCCCTGGTAGCTCAGCTGGTAAAGAATCCGCCTGCAGCACAGGAGACCCCGGTTTGACTCCTGGGTCGTGAAGGTCCCCTGGAGAAGGAAACAACTGCCCACTCTAGTGTTCTGGCCTGGAGAATTCCACGGACCGTATAGTCCATGAGGTCACAAAAGTCAGACACGGCCAAGAGGCTTTCACTTCATAGCACATACTACATTTTTCTTGGATATAAAATTGGTCCATGCTTAATGCATGTAGAAATATTTTTTAAAGTTCATTAAAAATCCAGAGGAAGAAAAAAAATCATGCAAAACCGCACCACTCAGAAACCAGAGAAAACTCTACTGTTAAATAACTTTGTCCTTCATGTCTTTTAAACAGATACTGGTATATCTGCAGGTGTAAATATATTATAATTCTATTTAATACTGAAGCATCGTATATAAAATATATCATATATATTATATAGCAATATATAACATTAATATATAAATATAACACATTTTAAAATAGAAATTGTTATTATTCGGTACACATCTTATAGTTGCTTTATAAAGATTTAACAGTTCATTGTGAATATTTTGCCACTTCAACAAAATTCTTCTAAAATGTAACTTTTTTGTACAATATGATTTTTAGTGGCTGCATAGTTTTCCTTCTATGCCATAATCATTATTATTTGGTTTTAGGTTGTGTTATTTTGCTACTTATTCTAAGAGTATAGGTCTCCTCTATTTAAAGGCAAATATAGATAAAAATGACTTGTTAACATCATATGAAAGCACAGTTTAGGCAGTGAGAACACATATGCTGGTCTAACGTTTGATTCCATGTAAATGACACCTATGTATAAAGAGTTGGTTCTATGTAAGAATAACCACTCTTCAGATCTTATCAGGCTACTTAATTTTTTTTTGGTTAGCAAACTGGGTTTTCTTTTAAACCCACAACATCCAGCTACAATTAGAGTTTCAAACTAGCGAACCTTGAGTTAATGATTTTTTTAAAAAATTGCCAAAAGTCTCGTTTCCTTCTCTAATTCCAATGCATTGAGGCACTGGAGCATGATGGACTTGTAACTCTGGTCACAAATAAGAATAAAAACTCTGGTCCCAGTTTCTGAGAATTATATGAATGAATAAACTGTAAAACTAAACAAAGAAAGGAAAAAAAAACACCTTTCCTTCAGCATCGCAAGTGCTTTGATCAAAGACATCTCAAAGGATTCTCTACTTAAGCTTATTATCTGTTCCATCTCAATTTATAGTATCGTGAGACATACTTTTAAATTAGCTCCTCAAGATTTTAATCTAAATTAATCTGTCTTATACAAGACTCAAATATTTCACAGTAATCCCAGTGATGCAATGCAATGAAACTACGGATACTGCCAATTAAGTTAAACATAGGTTTAAAACCTTTTAATGTTACAGTGCCCAATTCTGGTATAAAAGGTTTGAATGTCTAGTCCCACCGATGATAAACAGTCACTGGGGGCCCTCATTCTGTCTTTCAGAAACATGTGATGTAGGAGCCTGTTTCAACAAGACACCACCCTGGAATGAAGTCTGGCTCCTAGTGACTTCAGATGGGCTTTCGTCCTTGGCAATTCCTTTAAAAAGAGTCTGGACTTCAGTCTGAACACCAGAAGTCTTCAAAGCCTTGTAACAACAATTAGTTTCTCTTAGGTGTTCTAGAGCTCTAATTCTCTTATTTCTTTGAAAACAAAACAAACAAGCAAACTGAAAATCTACCTCAAGCTTTTCTAATAGGAAAAAGTTTTATCATTGGGCCTTTTTTTCCCAATGATAAAACTTTTGAAAAAAGTAGTTTCAAAAGATACTTAAAACACCAACTTATATACCATAAAATAAATCACAGCAATGACAGCTCTCAAAAGACAATTCTGGACTTTTAGATGTATCTACTTAAATCTAAGCGATGTGTTCACACCCTCAGGTTTCATCAACATAATTATGTCAATAGTTTATTGATTTAAACAGTTAAGACATATACAGCTTGTACAAAGTTAATCATTTTTTTCTCCTTTGAATGTGTAAACCACAGTCTTTTCAAATTTTTTATCCAAGTTTTAACAGAAGTGTCTTTATAAATGATTTGTTGTTTCATACAAAGATCTCCTATCCAGTTTGGTTCTTATGAAGGGTGTTAGAGGAATCTCACAGATCAGTACAACAAAGGTCTTTGTGTTTTTTAACAACACTAAACTAATAACATGTTGACTTGCCTGCAGTGCAGGAGAGTCAGGTTCAACTCATGGGTCGGGAAGATCCCCTGAAGGAGGGCACGGCAACCCATTCCAGTATTCTTGCCTAGGAGATTCCAGGGACAGAGGAACCTGGCAGGCTGCGGTCCAGAAGGTCACAGAGAGTTGGACACAACTGAGCGACTAACACTACACACTACACTATAATGATAAGAATAGAAGTAAAAGATCGCATGGTGATAAAATCATGAAGCAGAGGACTATTGACAATAGTGAGGGCTAGTCTCAGGATCTCTTTCTTTTTCCTCTTTTTGTTGATTACAAATATACATATTAAAATGTTAACTGAGGTAAAAAATATATATATAAAATTCCCCACCTTAACCAATTTTAAGTGTATAGTTTAGCAGTAAGTATATTCAAACTGCTATATAATCAATCTCCAGAACTTTTCTATCTTGCAAAACTGAAACTTGACTCTAGACCCACTAAATACCTCTTCATTTCTCCCTTCCTCCCAGACCCTGGCAGCCACTCCTCTACCCTCTGCTTCCACGGATCTGGCTACTCTAGACACCGCATGTAAGTGGAATCATAACGTGTGTGTTTTGTGACTGGCTTATTTCATTTAGTGTAATGTCCTCAAAGTTCATCCATGTTGTAGTGTGTGTCAGAGTTTCCTTCCTCTTAAAGCTGAATAATATTCCACTGTCTGGACTGATGACATTTTGCTTATCCATTCATCTGCTGAAAGATGAATTTGTATTATTTTGGTTACTGTAAGAATATGCTACGAATGTAGATATACAAATATAAGTATCTCTTTGTGACCCTGCTTTCAATAATTTCGGGTATATAGGCCCACAAGTGGATTGCTGAATCTAGTCCCAGGATCTTTTTAAAAAAAATCACAGTTCTCCTGTAAAATGTGGTACAATATTACTGCATAAGCAATGAAGTGATGGGTAACAAAGGCTGGTTCTGGGCAGTCTATCAGGTGGCTTCATTCACTCACAGGCGATTTCATTCACTCCTTCCACTTCTGTGCTTAAGGAGAATCTGCCTGAAGTCACTGTATTAAGCTCGGTGTACGGTCTACACTGTACTCTACTCCAAAACCTGACAGTGGCGTCTTCTGCTTTCACTGATCGTGTCACAGTGTTAACGGTGGGCTGCAAAAGATGGCATTCTAAACTGCTCACTCTGGGCCTCAGGAGAACCCATAGAACGCTTCACCTCAAATCACAAAGGGCAAAACAAATTCCAAAGACAGCAAGAGGAGGGCTAAAGCGGGTTCCTTAAAGCTTCAGATCAGCTAGAAAGTAAAACTGGTACATTCAAAGTAAGGAATAAGTGGGAGGCCCTGGAGATGAGCCACAAGTCATGGGCCATTAGCTTCCAAAGGGAGGAGGTGAGAGGGATGGGGAAAGGGACGCCTGGCCTGGGGCTTCTTCAGCAGAAACAAAGGCAAAGCCCCTCACTGCAGGTGCTGGCTCTCTTACTTCCTTCCACTGCTTCTCGCAATGGGATGAAAGCACAGTAAAAGTCATTTCCTACCTAAATTTTATTAACAAAATACGTATTCTGAAGAGACGTTAACAAGGAGCTATATATATTATTCAATCCTGGAACTGACGATGATGCTGAGTAAGAAAAGGCTCAGTCCCAACTAAGTGGAAATAAGAAAATCGCAACTGATGTTCACCAAACCTGAGAATATTGTTGGTGTTTGAGGGACAATGCGATGGCTAAACGGACCGTCTAAAAGAAGGAATCATTACCTCATCATGATGGCTATTACTAACCCACACTGGAAAGTCACTGGGAACTGAAACTACAAATAGCAATGTCAATGATAACTTCCTCAGATCGGGATACAAAAACTGACATTACATAAATAAGTAAATACAAAGTATAAGTGCTTAGGTTGCTGGCTAATGACTCAAAATGGTTTTTGTTCTAGATAAAACATAGATCACATTGCTTTGTGATCCTTTTAAAATCATTTAACAATATACTGTGGTTATTTCCCCATTTCAAAACATAGTCTTCATAATAAAAAAATTTAACAGCATGCTTTTCTTAAAAAGTTTTTTTAATTAATTTATTTCGCTGTGTTGGGTCTCAGTTATGCGGCATGTGGGATCCTTCCTTGTGGCCCACGGACTCTCTAGTTCTGGCCCACGGATTCAGGAGTGTGTGAGCTTTCCTACTCAGCAGTACCTGGGATCTTAGTTCCCTGACCAAGGATCAAAACCTGCATTGCGAGGTGGATTCTTAACCACCCAACCGCCGGGGAAGTCCCCAGCAGCACGCTTTTTAATGACTGCATCTGGACAAACTACCTTGTCTTCCTGCATTTTCCTTCTCAGTTCCCTCATCTGAAAGCTTGTCTCTCACTCCATACTCGCCTCCTCTCCAAATGAGATACTATACTAGAGACGTTGCTTTTCCAAAGAGTGGAGCATATGATTGCTTGCCTACGTTGTTGGGTGTCAGTCACGAAGGACTGGTCCACGTCAGTCACATTCCTTTGTGCTAGGAGTGGATCCAGAGACCCAGTCCTAGCTACTGAGACATACAGGCAATTTCAGGAAGAACTTTTCCCCTGGTAAGACCACTGCAGGAAACGCTCTGCTGCACTGCCTCCTCACCCCCGAGCCCTCACTCGCCACCTGTGGGCCTCACACTAAACGCTATTGCTGGGGGGCATGAACTTGAGACGGTAGCAACCACCTTGACATGGAAAGGGAGATTTAATCTGCACGCAGGCAATGCCAGAGTGTAATGAGGGAAAGAGGCTGGTCTCTGAGGACATCATTGAACAGCAGGATCGACTTTGGGGCTGCCCACCACTGGCCTCGTAGTTAGGGCAATAATGCTCTTGCGTGCATGCTTGCTAAGTTGCTTGTTGTGTCCGACTCTTTGCAACCCTGTGAACTGGAGCCCGCCAGACTCCTCTGTCCATGGGATTCTCCAGACAAGAATACTGGAGTGGGTTGTCATTCCCTCCTCCAGGGGATCTTCCCAACCCAGAGATGGGAAACTGAGTCTCTTAAGTCTCCTACACTGGCAGGTGGGTTCTTTACCACTAGCGTCACCTGGGAAGCCCAATAATGCTCTTAAAAGTGAAAGCTGCTCAGTCATGTCTAACTCTTTGCAACCCCATGGACTATACAGTTCATGGAATTCTCCAGGCCAGAATACTGGAGTGGGTAGCTGTTCCCTCCTCCAGGGGATCTTCCCAACCCAGGGATTGAATCCAGGTCTCCCACATTGCAGGCAGAATCTTCACCAGCTGAGCTACCAGGGGAGCCCCAAAATTGGCTTGTGGGATCATAGTTCCCTGACCAGGGGTTGAACCTGGGCCCCCTGGAGTGGAAGCACAGCATCCTAACCACTGGACTGCCATGGAATTCCCCCCAAAATAATGCTCTTACTTCAAGACAATTTCTTCATCAAGTGTTCTACAACTTGCCATCAATTGTTCTTACAACTTGTAAGAACAACTGTAACTTGTTCTTACAATTTTCAGAATAACTGAAAATTATTCTAACAACTCAAATTATATTAACTAAAACCTGTTAAGGTCACTACCTTTCATTTAACCCCTACCCCCCAATGAAACACGCCCCACCCCCAACCCCCTTAGCTTCAGGAAACTTGGACTTCATTCTCCAACTGCAACTCCATTCCATTCTACTCCCATGGCTAAAATCAGGAACATGTTATTACTTAACTTTGATCTTTTTTTTTTTAATTAAAAACTTTAAAGTCACTTTAATTACATTTATTTGAATGTCAAAATACCACTTAAATTCACATAAACTTCTTAGCATAATTAATTAAACTTGGAAAGCAACTTCTTCAAGCATCATTCTTTAAATCTGTCAATTTCCTTACCTCTTTGGTTCCGAAGTCATTCTATCTCACCCTTTATGCAAAGATTAACCTCAGTTAGCCCAAATGCTGCCTTTCTCCGCTGTTCTACCTGTGCTTCAGAGACCTGTCACACGGGGAAAATGACCACATACATGTCTACTATTAATACGAAGTCAGTCTCTAACCCTGACGACGGTAGTGCTGCCAGGGAATCGTACAGGTCCCTAGTTAGCTCTTGTGGTGTCCCTGGAGGTGAAATTCTCACTGCTGTCCCTCTATTTGATCATCTCTCTTCCTTCTCCAGGCACACTAGAGTGCACCCCACTTGAGAGAGAAACACAGAGCCCCAAGGGATGCTATCAACTTCCTGGGCGCCACCCACCCGGTGATGAGCACTGGCATCTCCCCGTCTCCCTCACCTCCTGGTGGGAAAGCCTCCCTCCCTTCCCTGCAGTGTTCATCTTCCTCCTGTGCCCTGAATCTCCTTCACTCCAGCTTCCTCAAGTCCTGCCCCTCGTTCTACTAACCACTGCCCTTCCTACTACGTCTGGGACTTCCCTTTCTATTGTCCCTTGACCATGAACAACCTAAGCAACCCCCTTCCTTCCTCAGCCAACGGTCTTTAGGGTACACATTTTCTCATTCCCCACCCACACCACATACATACAGTGAAAGGAAACACAATGGCTCTTGCAAGATCACCAAGAAGCACTTGACTTGCCACAACCAAGAAGAAGTTCCATTCCTAACTGAATCCTGCCACGGCATTTCACGTGGGACCCCTCCCTCCTCTTAAAAGGAAAGATAGAAAAGATAGAAAAGATAGAAAAAAAGTGTCTGATTAGAAATGTAATGCATATTCACTGTTAAATGTAGAAAAATCAAAACACAAGGGAAAAAAAAGATGTAAGACATGAATAATGGGAATCTGAACCAGAACACTAGAAAAAGAAAAGAGGGGAAAGGCAATCCAAGACACGTATGCAATGTTAACGCTCGTTTCCAGGGGTCAACTTCAGGGAGCCATCTTCTGAGGACTCTGCCCCATCTCCAAGTTAGACACTGGGTGTTCCTGGACCTGCTACTTAATCCCTACCTTCCCTTCCCTCGCATCCAGCCTTGGTTTCTTAATCTGTAAAATGGGGATAACACTCTCTTGAGGGCGGCTGTGAGGACGAAAAACACTGTGTGAATTTCCTGGCTTGTCCACTGGGTCCAGTGCCATGAAATCCAGGGGAGGACTTGCCATTAGCAGTGGTGTCCAGCAATACCCTAGGTTTAGACTCCTCTGGTTTCTCCAGTTGGGACATGAACAACCTCCAACTTTCCAAATAGTCATGGCGGTGGTGGTGCTAAGTTGCTCAGTCATGTTCGACTCTAGAGCCTGAAGCCCCGCCAGGCTCCTCTGTCTGTGGGATGCCCCAGGCAAGGATACTGGAGGGAGCTGTCATTTCCTTCTCCGGGGGATCCTCCCAACCCAGGGATCCAACCCACATCTCTTGTGTCTCCTGTACTGGCAGGCAGGTTCTTCACCACTGAGCCACCAAGGCCAACAAACACTGCCGTGTACATACTAGAGGATACATCTTCAAAGCAGTTATGACTTTATTTAAATCAAGTGTTACGTTGTCTGTCCTAATTTTGAAAGACTAAAGACTGCTCGCATTTTAGGTCCTGAAGGGTCCTTAGAAATCATCTGTTACTATTCACTGAATGTATTTCACGTCTCTTTTTGTATAAGACCCAACTTTCTAAGGTGGCTTCAAGTTGCTGTTTAACCTGTTCCTGGGGGCTGACTTTCCTGCTGAGGTTCCCTCAAATGGTCCTATGGGTGTTTCCATGAGATAATAACAATATGCTATAAAATGCAATACAGTTTTTTACTTAATCAACATATTTGTTCAGAAGCTACTACTAAGTAGGGAAACACATTCCTAATGGATTTTCTTACATAATAAACTTTGGTTGCTTTCCCGGCTTAAATAAGAATGAGAATTTGTGATATTATTCCCTTATGTTATGCATTAATGCTGAACTGTGTGCATTTCAATACAGAGAGGCGGAGAGGAGCGAAAAGAACATTTAGCTTCTTTGGGTCAAAAAAATGGTCTTTACAAGGGTTTTTATTATAGGTCATAAAACACTGCTTACCACAATGTACCTCTTCCTTCAAAAAGAGAAGAAATCCCTGCAGTGGTGAGAAGCCGAAAACAACACCCTGAGAGCGTTCATGCCTCCTTCCCATAAACACATCTGTGTGTATTATCTGTGCGGGGTCAGGCCGCGTGCACAGCTGTTTAAGGGGCTCAGAAGGGGAGGCGCTTCAGCAGTTGACAGCTCGTGTTGTTTCAGGGACTGAGTGTTTAAGCTGGCAGCCTGTTAGGAGAGAGGCGGCAAATGCATCTCCAGGGGAAGGAGGAACAAATGCTCCTGGCTAATCAGTGCTTCCACGGACAGGAAGAAGAGACTCTGGGTGGCCATATCTAGACACGGAAAGCAGGGAGGCCAAGAGAAAACAGGGGATCTTTAGGCTAAAGGGAACGGAAGAGCAGTCGCCAAGGCAAAAGCAAACAAAACACCCAACACTTAGCTCAGAATCTAATGACATCTTACTACACAAAGACTTCAGCAAGTTAGTGTTAAAACAGCCAGTGCAATAGGAATGGTCTAGGGAAAGATGGGTGGCACCAAGGCTAGGAAGCTGAGTCTTAGGAGCACCCAGGTGCTAAGCACAGGTAAATTTTACATAGCTAGCGTTGTTCTGGTTTAAGCATGCCTCTCCCCTAAATGAAGGATCATGGTCTTTTATTTTTTATTATTATTATTATTTTTAGAAAAAAAAAAAAAAGCAATTGGAGGATGATTGGTTTACGGTGTTGTGTTGGTTTCGGCTATACAACACAGGGTTGTGGTTGAGTCGCTCAGTTGTGTCCAATCCTTGCGATCCCATGGACTGCAGCCCACCAGGCTTCTCTGTCCATGCAATTCTTCACGCAAGAATACCAAAGTGTTTTGCCATTTCCTTCTCCAGGGGATCTTTCTGACCCACAGATTGAACCCGAATCTCCTGCTTGGCAGGCAGATTCTCTACCACTGAGCCACAACCAAGTGAATCAGCTCTAAGTATGTCTAGTCCCCTCCCTCCTGAATCTCAGCCCCCCACCCCCAGCCTATCCCACCCCTCTGAGTCATCAGAGAATGCCAGGCCGAGCTCCCTGGGCCACACAGCAACTCCCCAGCTTCCCACATTTCACACAGGGCAGTGCACACATGTCAGTGCCACTCTCCCAATGCATCCCAGCCTCTCCCTCCCTCACTGTGAGGATGCTGGTCTTGAACATACCCCTCTAGTCTTTAAATCTTCCTCCCGGCCCTCCGAAAATTCCCAGTTAGCCTTTCGGATCATTCTCTTTCCAGGAAGCACAAAAATCATCTCCCACTGATCCTCCAAGGTCTCACCTGGGCACACACCTGCCCATGCCGACTTCTACGATTAAGACCGGGGACGGCTGCCTGTCCTAGCCTCCAATTCCAGCTGGGCTTTCAGTACCACCTTCTCCAGGTCTCTGGCAAGCCCCCTTTTGCTGTCCACAACAGTTACCACAAACATGCAGTGTTTGTGTGTCCTTCCAGTCATGAGTCTCAAAAGAATCTTAAATTCTAAATTCCGCCTTCACCTCCTCACCTCACACGTTCCTGGCTCCAACAGTTACTTTCTGAGCATCCAAAGTCACACTGGCAGATGGGACCTCTCCTCTGAGTGTCAGACAGGCAACCGTCAATGCTTCCTGCTCAGCTTTTCTGGAATATTCCACAGCAACTGATCTCAGTATGTTCTCAGACAGCAATACAGTTTCTGCACCGTGATCAAACTCTACAGCCTGCACTTATTATCTTAAACAACGGCACCACTGTCCACCCAAACCATCGGTCCACACATCTGACAGACATTTTAGATCCCTTCTCTCCACCTAACCAGTCCTAGTAATGTGCTTCCTAAATTCCCTTTCAAATCTTATCTCTATATTCCTTCTCGAGTTGCCAGTATCTGCTGCCTATATGATTGCAATGTGTCCCAACACAGCCCCTGTCTTTAGATTGAAGCATGCATTTTAAATCTTCTCTCTTCTCCATGACGTTAACTAAATGATATTTCTGAAATGGAAATCTTCTTTGTACAGAAGTCACCTACTGTTCACCATAAGACAAAGGTAGAACCTGGCTGCTTCCTAAAACACTTTCAAGTCTGATCCTGATCTGCACTGGTTGCATTTCCAGCTGTTTCCATGCCCTGAAGATGATTAGCTCTGTGCTCTCTTTGTCGCTCTGCAATGCTACTCCCTGTGCCTGAGGAGTCCCTCCACTGTCCTGCCCCGCAACGCACGTATCTCGTCCATCCGATTCTTTGCCGTCTGTCTTCCAGGACTCACTTTAAGAAGATCTTGGCCAAGTCCTGAGCAAACCTCCTCACACCCACAGACTAAGTCTGGCGTTCCCTGCTATCATCCTGCAGAACCCAGGTGTAGCTGTTAGGGAATACACCCTGCTTCTCTGTAACCAGGATATCTTCCTCCCCAGACTAGAGCCCCTGGAGGCTAAGGAAGAACCTAGAAATGCAAGCAGGGTGAGAAAAACAAAGGAGCATTTTACAGATGTGTTTTTTAACCCAGGCACTCTACATACACTATTTCTTTAATTTCACAGCCACCCCCTGAGTAAACTCATAGTAACTAGTTTGTGTCCCAGGCCAGCTCTGGAGGCAGGCGCTGTGCTCTGCTGGAGAACCACAGTGCCTGGTCTCACGGCCCTCCTGCTGGAGCAGAAAGGAGGCCGATTCTGAGGTCAAGAAGGCGCCTCCCACCCAGGACCGGCTCCACCTGAGCAGGTACCCCAGGTGTACGTGGCCTCTTCAGCTGCTCAGTGAATGCTGCTGCTGCTAAGTCACTTCAGTCGTGTCCGACTCTGTGTGACCCCATAGGTGGCAGCCCATCAGGCTCCCCCGTCCCTGGGATTCTCCAGGCAAGAACACTGGAGTGGGTTGCCATTTCCTTCTCCAATGTGTGAAAGTGAAAAGGGAAAGTGAAGTCGCTCAGTCATGTTTGACTCGTAGCGACCCCATGGACTGCAGCCTACCAGGCTCCTCTGTCCATGGGATTTTCTAGGCAAGAGTACTGGAGTGGCTTGCCATTGCCTTCTCCAGCTCAGTGAATAGTTTGAAGGTAATGAACAAACCATGTTTTGACAATGTGCTATGAGCCAGCAATTCCACTTCTAGGAATTCACCCAACAGGACCAACAGCACAGTTCAGAATAAGTCAATACAAGTGGGTCAATGCTATTTTGTCTGAAAGAGTAAAAAAACAACAAACAAAAAACCCATTTAAAATGTCTACCAATAAGGGAAGAGTTTAATAAACTGTGATGAGTCTACAATGTAATAACAAGCAGCCGTTAGAAAGAACCTGGGTAATTCTAACACGCTAACTAGATACACTAGTAAGTAAAAGAACATGCCTTAGGGTAACACATACAGTTTGATTCTATTTTGACAAAAGGAAAGTGTACATATTTACGTATGTGTGAACATGTCTGCGTTATGGTGGCCAGATCAAATATAGGACACCGGGTTAAGCTGGAATTTTAGATAACCAACAGATACGTTTTTAGTTTAAATATGCCCCTTGCAATATAAAGGACATATTTACATGAACAAATTTTTTGTGGTTTGCTGAAATTCAAATTTAACTGAAAGTCTTTATCTCGTACATCCACCAACCCAGGCTGCTTAGCTGCTTCAGTCGCATCTGACTCTTTGTGACCCTGTGGACTGTAGCTCACCAGGCTTCTTTGTGCAGGAGATTCTCCAGGAAAAGGACACTGGACTGGGTTGCCATGTCCTCCTACAGGGGAACTTCCTGACCCAGGGATCGAACCATCTCTCTTATGTCCCCGGGCAGGTAGGTTCTTTATCACCAGTGCCACCTGGGAAGCCACCAACCCCATGTGAACACATATAAAAATGTACAGAAGCCCAGAAGGAGGTACAGCTACAGTTAAAGGGTGCAACCTCTGGACGTAGGTGTGACAAGGAGGAACAAAGAGAGGAGACTTCTGCTTTTTTATGTCAAGTTGTTAAAGTGGTAGAATTACAGGTGTCTTTTACTTTTCTGTTCTCTTCTGAAGTTGCCAGTTAAAATTACACATATAAATGTATTTAAATCCCCCCCTTTTTAGGCTGCACCGGGTCTGGTGCGGTGTGTGAGCTTCCCACTGAGGCGGCTTCTCCTGTTGGAGAGCCTGAGCTCCAGGTACGCGGGCTTCAGTGGTCGCGGCACACAGCCTCAGCAGTTACGGAGTGTGGCTCTAGGGTGCCTGGGCTTCAGCACTTGTGGTGCAGGAGCTTAGCTGCTCTGCAGCATGTGGAATCTCCCCAGACCAGAGAGAGAACCCGTGTCCCCTGCACTGGCAGGCGGATTCTTATCCACCGCGTTACCAGAAAGATACCAAAGGGTCAGTCCCTTTTACTAATGACAATTTTTAAGTTACTAGCCAGAAATGTTATACTGTTGAAGATAAAAAATTTAGTGTCTCTGATAAAGTTTATGAAAAAAGAATAATCCTACAAAGATCATTTATAAAATACACCAGAGAAACAAAAATCAGAAAGCTTCAGAATTTTCTAAGAAATGATAACTCTTTTTCTTACAGTTAACAGTGTTGCTTTATGTCTTCAACAGACTGCTGCCACTTAAAAATTATGCGTACAGCTTACTCAGGCAATTTTTATAACCTCCACTTCCTGACACAGATCCTACAGAAGAACTGGTGCTCAATAAATAAAACAGTTTTACTAATTAAATAAGAGAAAGAGATGGTTCAGAAAGACAGTAAAGTAATCCATTGAAGGGAAGAGCTAATGATACAAACATTGTTTTTAAGAAGAGCTAATGATACAAACAGATTGTTTTTTAGACTCTTATCTAGTCTAACTGTTGGAATATTTACCTATTCACATGGCTCCAGTGGTAAAGAACCCACCTGCCAATGCAGGAGACACAAGAGACACAGGTTCAATCCCTGGGTTGGGAAGATTCCCTCTGGTAGGCATGGCAACCCACTCCAGTATTCTTGCCTAGAGAATTCCATGAACAGAGGAGCCTGACAGGTTGCAGTCCATAGGGTCACAAAGAGTCGGACATGACTGAAATGGCTTAGCACACACACATTGAAATATTTTACCAACAGAATGAAAGCTAAATCAATAATGCCCTCTTGGAACAACCCCAAACTTTCTTTAGGCTGAGAATCAAAAGCTTAAAAGTTTGCAGGCAAAATAACTCACGTGAAATATCCTGAGTAGCACCCATCATTGGGGCTTCCCTTGTGGCTCAGTGGAAAAAAAGCTGCTTCCCATTGCTGAAGAAATGGGTTCAGTTGCTGGTTTGGGACGTTCCCCTGGAGGAGGGCATGGCAACCCACTCCAGTATTCTTGCCTGGGGAATTCCATGGACAGAGCAGCCTGGTGGGCTATAGTCTATGGGGTCACAAAGAGTTGGACACGACGTGGCGACTAAACAACAACAAAGGACCTATCACAAGCAGACTTCATCTGCCTTGACTATTTCCAGTCCCTGTTTCTTTCCTATTCTTTGTTGGAATCAGAATACATGATCTTTCAAAAGGGTTTCTGAAGTGTTTTCACTGGTCTGTAAAGCTGTAAGCCAGTTTTTAGAGAGATTTTAGGGTCACCACAGACTGTCAGACATGACACTTGTTATTAGCCCAGAGGTGCCAGGTCTAACAGTGCTTACTGGTGTTTTCTTACTAGCTTATACTTCAATATAGTTTATTTTATATTTATAGCACTTTTAAAAGGGATATGGTATTTGCACCCCCCAACACACACACACACACATATGCACACTGTACTAAAATGGATAAGCTAAAAAAGAATTGCTTTTGCATCCTTAAAGTTCATAAAATTCTTCTCTTCTGGCACTGTATTTTCAGTAATTTTTTTGTAGACTAAGATACAGACTGGAAGTGAACGTTTTTAACAGTTAAAATCCTAGCTATGAGGCTTCAATACCTGCCCCATATATTTAGTTCATAGTTAAAAATACTTTACCGGAATCTTAAAATGTACCAATATTTGAATGCCATATCATGAGTTGTCAAAATAGGCTAAAAAGGCATTAGGGAAACATTTTGTCTCTGTGCATTTTTAAAGTGATCAGCAGTGAGAGCTCCACTTTCCCCCCATCTATCTGCCATGAAGTGACGGGACAGGATGACATGATCTTAATTTTCTGAATGTTGAGTTCAGATTGGGAGAAAGTGGAAAGAGTGACAGAGTTTATTTTCCTGGGCTCCAAAATAACTGTGAATGGTGACTGCAGTCATAAGATTAAAAGATGCTTGCTCCTTGTGAGAAAAGCTACGACAAACCTAGACAGCATATTAAAAAGCAGAGACATCATTTTGCTTACAAAGGTCCCTATAGTGAAAGCTATGGTTTTTCCAGTATGCTGATGGGAGAGTTGGACCATGAAGAAGACTGAGCACTGAAGAACTGATGCTTTTGAACTGTGGTGTTGGCGAAGACTCTTGAGCATCCCTTGGACAGTAAGGAGATCAAACTAGTCAATCCTGAATATTCATTGGAAGGATTGCTGTCAAAGCTGAAGCTCCAATCCTTTGGCCACCTGATGCAAAGAGCTGACTCACTAGAAAAGGCCCTGATGCTGGAAAAGACTAAGGGCAAGAGGAGAAGAGGGCAACAGAGGATAAGATGGTCGGATGGCATCCCTGACTCAACGGACAAACGGTCATTGGTTAGAGCAAACTCCGGGAGATAGTGCAGGACAGGGAAGCCTGGCATGCTGCAGTGCATGGGATCACAAAGAGCTGGACACATATGAGAGACTAAAGGACAGCATAAGAGAGGTCCAGGGGATGATTAAATCGTGCCCAATGCTTTGAGTCAAAAGAGAGAGGAAAGGGTCCATTCAAATTCCTACTCAATGGGAGATTTTAGCATTACCCACAATGTATAAAGAACTCCTAGAAATCAATGAGAGAGAGACACATGACCAATATTTAAAAATGGTGAAAAGTAAGAACCTGCATTTCACAAAAGAGGAGCTTCAAATGTCCAGAGCTTATGAAAAGGTGTTTACCCTTATTAGTCTTCACAGCGTTGAATATTAAAAGCATAACAAGACACCACTACAATGGTTTAAGTTGACAACACCAAGTGCTGATAAAGATATGCAGCAAATGACTCTCCCACAGCACTGATGCAAAACAAAACAGTTTAAACCACTTGAGAAACTGCTTGGCAGGACTACCGGTACACAGAAGAACAAAAATTTATCTCACGGATAGGATATTGAGTAATAGAAGCGACACACAAATCAGTACACACTTTTATGTGATATAAGCCAGTGAGTGATTATCTTCAGGGAAGGGCTTGTAGACTGGGATGGTCAGGAAGAAGCCTTTGGAAATATTTTCCTTCTTGATCTGGATAGTTATTATATTAGCAAAAAAAAAAAAAATAAAGTTGTATGCACAGTTGAGATCAGTGCACCAACTTTATTACATCTCCTATAAATCAATTAGAAAAAAATCCCTATCTTTCCAATATTCATCCAAATCTGGGAATCTTTCCAGTTGAGGCATGCCTTGCAGGGACCTCTCCAGTAGACTCATCATTAGAGGCCTTATGGACTAGAGAGAGATCTCTGTTTTCCTTTGGAACCTACTTCTTCTTATGCCTGAGTAGGATAATGCGTGCTAAGTTGCTTCAGGCATGTCTAACTCTTTGCGACCCCGTGGACTGTAGCCGGCCAGACTTCTCTCTCCATGGGATCCTCCAGACAAGAATACTGGTGTGAGTTGCCATGCTCTCCTCCAGGGGATCTTCCTGACCCAGGGGTTGAACCCACGTCTTTTATGTCTCCTGTACTGGCATGGGGGTTCTTTACCACAAGTGCCACCTGGAAAGCCAAGTAGAAAAATAGCTTCACCTACTTTCTACCTGTATCAGTTTCTTCATTAGTATATGGGAGGATGAAACATATTTTTCAGATCCTAATAATCAGGTAATAGACAGGTGTATAAGTGCTTTGAATAGCATTAAGTGTTCAATATTTGGAAGAATTGATGTTTCTCCAAATAATATTAAGAACACAATATTTTTACCTTCCTGGTGGCTCAGACAGCAAAGAATCTGCCTGCAAAGCAGGAGACCTGGTTTTGATCTCTGAGTCTGGAAGATCCCCTGGAGAAGGGAATGGCTACCCATTCCAGTATTCTTGCCTGGAAAGTCCCATGGACAGAGGAGCCTGGTGGGCTATAATCCATGGGGTTGCAAAAAGTCGGACACAATTGAGTGACTAACACACACATTTTTATCACTGCAAATTCCTTGATAATTCTCAATTTCTTGAGACACAAAGTGTCAAGAGTTAATTATGAGCAAGATTAGAAGTGTTCAATCCCTCCCTTTTACCTCATGGTGGATTCAGGGTACAGGCTTATGAGGTTCTGACTCTGGACCTCTTCCACTGGGAGGCCTTGAATACCTTTGTGCATTAAATGTAAATAAGACATCGTCTATTTTAAGATTTACTGTTATTTCAAGGCATACTAAAAAAGAAAAGTAATCGCCAAGTAAATGATGACGCAACTCTTTTTCATCATATAGGAGCTTTAGCTACAGAAGTTAAAATGGCTCTATAGCTGTCCTCGGATGTGGATTTTCATCATGGATCATTCTTTAAAAAAAAAAAAAGTTTCATTTACTCATTTATTTCATTTATTCATTTGGCCGTGCTGCGTCTTCGCTGCTGTGCAGGTTCTCCTCTAGTTGCAGAGAGCAGAGGCTTCTGGCTAGTTGTGGTGTGTGGGTTTCTTATTAAGTTGCCTTCTCTCGTTGTGGAGCACAGGCTCTAGGGTGTTTAGGTTTCAGTAGTTGCAGCCCGTGGGCTCAGGAGTTGTCCGGGCTCTAGAGCACAGGTGCAGCAGTTGTGGCAGATGGGTTTGGTTGCTCTGCAGCATGTGGGATCTTCCTGGACCAGGGATTGAACCTGTGTCTCTCGCATTGGCAGGTAGATTCTTTACTACTGAGCCACCAGGGAAGCTCTCATGTATCATTCTTGAACACACATTAAAATGAAAATTTAAGTGGAGTAATTATTTAGGTATTCCAAAAATTTCTCCACACTCATACCATGAGCACCCTCACACCATGGTTCCACTCAAAATTCTCCATGTCTGTGTTTCCCACACAATTTTACCCTCTGTACAATCAAGAATATTGATGGGTGGGAAGTCAAGCTCCCTGTTATCTTCAGGATTTTTATCCAGGTCATTGACTGATTCTGCAAATTCTCAAGCACATGTGCAGGCAGTAACTCAATCATGACGGAAGCCCATTGACAGTGACCAAAAACGTATCCCCAAAGGGCATCTTAGAACTGATGAAAGAACAATATTTATCCTTTCTGAATCTCAGTTTCTTCTTTAATAAAACAGTATTTATCCTCACAGGATTGTTATAAAGATTAAATTTGATAATGTTGGAGTAGTATATTCTGGTTTGAAAACAATTTTCCATCAGAAATTTAAAATGTGGCTCCATTCTTTCAGGAACCCATGCTGCTGATAAATCTGTTGTTTTTTCACAATTATGTCAAAAACATGCTTCATACTACAATTTATTTATCCATTCAGCCATCTAATAAACACTCATAAAATTGAATTCAGAGCAAAAGAAAATCACTGGCACTCTGCTGAATGCTGGGGGTTCAGATGCAGTCTTTTTCAATAAAAATCTTGTATATATATACAGTTCTTTTAATCTATCAGTTTAGCAATGCTATCTGACATGGAGATGAGACTAGATCCGAGGACAATTTCTTAATGAAATGAAGCGAACACCTAGTGATTAGTACATTTTTCTTTGTATACATTTAAATCTTACTTTTTATCATATAAAGAATATCTAAATATATTTATGTTATAAATAAACCTACTAGGGTTGCCAGACAAAATGTAGTAAGTTCAATTAAATTTGAGTTTCAGATAAAGAGTGATTTTTAGTGTAAGCACAGCCAACATGCGTTGGAACCTACTCATACGAAAAAATATTTGTTGTTCATCTTAAGTTAAAATTTAACTGAATACCTGTATTTTTATTTGCTAAATCTGGCAAACTTACCACCTATTTTAACCTTAATCTCTTCCAAGAGACCGCCATCATTATCAGTCTGTTTGTATATTTTACAAGACTTGGTCCTGTGGATTATATGATATACATGTGTACTTCTGACACATGGAAGCAGGGTATACTTACAGTTCTAAAATTATTAGCTTTTTTTCTTTTTCCTTATTCAACGTGTGTGCATGCGTGGTCAGTCACGTCTGACTCTTTGCAACCCTAAGGACTATAGCCCACCAGGCTCCTCTATCCATGGGATTTTGCAGGCAAGAATACTGGAGTGGGTTGCCATTTCCTCCTCCAGGGGATCTTTTCGACCCAGGGATCGAACCTGTGTCTCCTTTGACTCCTGCACTGGCAGTCAGATTCTTTACCACTGAGCCACCCGTGAAGCCCTTCTCATTCAACACTATGCTTTAAAGGTAATTTCTTATAGATGTATGCCATTCTTTTCAATTGTCACATACTATTCCATACTATCAAGGTCTGTCTGGTCATCTCCCTACTGATGAACACATCGTTATTTCCATTTTTTCCACTATTCATAGAAAGTTTCTTAGTTATAACTCCTTTGTACTAACAAGTACCAGGGTTTCTCTGAGAAGTGAAAATGCCTGGTCACTGAATATACGTGTTTTCAGTTTTAATAAACACAGTCAAACTGCTTCCAAAATGTTGTACCAACTGATACTCCCTCTAGACGTATCTGACACTATCCATTTCTCAATGGTTTCAACAACACCTGGCATTACCAAACTTTTCTTGGTTTGTTTTGCTTGACCCAAATTTGATGGAAGAAGGATTTCAGTATTGAGTGGCTTTTCATTTCTGATCACAGTGATGTTTGGACAGCTTTTCATACTGATCAACCAGTTATGTTTCTACATGTTCACAACTCATTTTAATAACCAAAGAACAGCAACAAACTCACTGCACTGTACTGGGTAGAATCCATGTTTTTCCTGTCTTTAAAACACACACAGAAAACGGGCCATTTCCCATTCCCAGTATTTTGGCACCTCTCCTAAGTTCCGTGAATCCTCAAGGTTACCTGGGGCTCAGCTGTTGCAGCCACCAGTTCTTGCAATGCCCTCAGATATAATTTCTCACTCTGGGACAAATTCAACAAGAGTAAAGTAAACAACCACTTTCTTCTCCAAGCTGATAACTGTTCTCTACTTGTTTAGTTCGGCTTCTCCTTTTCTGTTCTCGGTGAGTAACCAAGTCCTGTCATTTTCACAATTTCTCCTTACTTTCTGTTTAACCACCATGCTCCTTCTGGACTATGGCCCTGGTTATCTCATTCCCAAACTACTGGAGCAGCAGCCCCTCTGACTGACCCCATGCACTGAGGCTGCCAGGCTTCCCTGTCCCTCGCTGTCTCCCAGAGTGGCATCCTGCAGTCTGCACATCACCAGCAGAACTTAAACCCCTACCTACAGTGATAATGTCAGCCACCACCCGAAAGCCTGCCATATTTCCGGGAGCCTATGTAACCAAGGCCACTTATCTCCTGATCAGCCAGCTTCTTGTCATCTCCTGGCTGCTTCTGCTGGGTATAACTCATCCCAGAGCAGTATCTTTAAGGTACTGTACAACTGCTATTTTCTTCAAGAAGTGAGTCCTGGTTCTTCCCTCTGAATTCCTGCAGCCTTTGTCATTCTGTGACACAGTTCAGTTCAGTTCAGTCGCTCAGTCGTGTCCGACTCTTTGCGACCCCATGAATCACAGCACACCAGGCCTCCCTGTCCATCACCAACTCCCGGAGTTCACTCAAACTCATGTCCATCGAGTCGGTGATGCCATCCAGCCATCTCATTCTCTGTCATCCCAGTCTCCTCCCACCCACAATCCCTCCAAGCATCAGAGTCTTTTCCAGTGAGTCAACTCCTTGCATGAGGTGGCCAAAGTATTGGAGTTTCAGCTTTAGCATCAGTCCTTCCAATGAACACCCAGGATTGGTCTCCTTTAGAATGGACTGGTTGGATCTCCTTGCAGTCCAAGGGACTCTCAAGAGTCTTTTCCAGCACCACAGTTCAAAAGCATCAATTCTTCGGCACTCACTTTTCTTCACAGTCCAACTCTCACATCCATACATGACCACGGGAAAAACCATAGCCTTGACTAGACGAACCTTTGTTGGCAAAGTAATGTCTCTGCTTTTTAATATGCTATCTAGGTTGGTCATAACTTTCCTTCCAAGGAGTAAGCGTCTTTTAATTTCATGGCTGCAATCAGCATCCGCAGTGATTTTGGAGCCCAAAAAAATAAAGTTTGACACTGTTTCCACTGTTTCCCCATCTATTTGCCATGAAGTGATGGGACCAGATGCCATGATATTTGTTTTCTGAATGTTGAGCTTCAAGCCAACCTTTTCACTCTCCTCTTTCACTTTCATCAAGAGGCTTTTTAGATCCTCTTCACTTTCTGCCATAAGGGTGGTGTCATCTTCATATCTAAGGTTATTGATATTTCTCCCGGCAATCTGTGACACAGGACACTGTCATATACTGCCTTATGTGGTGACTACTCAGATATTTTATTTCCTCTTTCTAGATTTTAAACTATTAGTTACTTTATATAACATTCACATTATTTAGCATAGTGGCTTCCACATTCTGCTGCACAAGTACTTATAGAGTAAATTAGATACAAAACTATATTTCTTTAGTAGACAGGTCTTCCTGTTCCCATTTAAAGCATGCCAATAAAAGTTGATGCACCTGAAGTACATCAAATATTCAGTTCAGTTCAGTCGCTCAATCGTGTCCGACTCTCCGCGACCCCATGAATCACAGCACGCCAGGCCTCCCTATCCATCACCAACTCCCAGAGTTCACTCAAACTCTTGTCCACAGAGTCAGTGATGCCATCCAGCCATCTCATTCTCCGTCGTCCCCTTCTCCTCCTGCCCCCAACCTTTCCCAGCATCAGAGTCTTTTCCAGTGAGTCAACGCGTCGCATGAGGTGGCCAAAGGATTGCAGTTTCAGCTTTAGCATCAGTCCCTCCAATGAACACCCAGGATTGATCTCCTTTAGAATGGACTGGTTAGATCTCCTTGCAGTATAAGGGACTCTCAAGAGTCTTCTCCTATTAGGCTAGTTTAAAAAATACCATTTCATTTTGGTCAGCTGCCATCAGGAAACCATGACTAAAATTGAGGGAAAATGCACATGTTAAATATGCTATATTATTTCCAGGGCTTTCACTTCTTAGCTGCACCAGTTCACAATGGAAAACTCGTAAAACCAACTCCGTAAACTACGATGACACATTGTGTGTTCTATACTTAGAAATTTCAGAGATAAAAGTTGACAGATTTGACTTTCCAGAGAATCTGAAGTGTTTTGTTTTTTTTTACAGTAATTTAGGAGGTAACTTATAAATACCATCAGCAAGAGATAGAAGGAAGTGCAAAAGGAGTTTAACGGTCAACAAAGCCTAAAGCAGAAAACGGCTTTAGAGATACCAATGCTCCATGTTATGTGGCAGCCTGGATGGGAGGGGAGTTTGGGGGAGAATGGATCCATGTGTATGTGTGCTGAGTCTCCTAGCTACCCACCTAAAACTATCACATTATTAACTGGCTATACCCCAAAACAAAATAAAACGTTTTTAGAACAAGAATAGTACCTGAGGGTAACTGGAAAGTACACAGGTGAACAATTATCATCCTTTATGTCTTTAGGATGGCGGACTGTTTATAAAATACACATTTTTAACTCATTTGATTTGTACATTTTAATCCTTGTTTTTTACACTTAAGTAAACTGAGGCTCAGAGAAATTAAGTGTCTTGCTCAGGTCACATGGCTCAGGTCACCAGGAATCTTGATGCCATGGACTCTCTCCACAACAATTAAATAAAATGAAATAAGCAGACAGTATCTCCTGAACTGTAAGATCTTTCAGTATTTTAGCACTTCCCCAAATCCACTGAGGCACTGCTTCCTAAGGCTCCATACAAAGCAAAAAATACATAATCATGTGCATTCCCCTCCTCTATGTCCCCAGCCACACCTGTGTAATTAATGAATGAAAATATGAAGTTTGCAAGGTGATTTTGGTAATGTAAGATTAACTCATAAAGTACAAGCCAAGGACCAAAGCCGAATCTCAAATTCTTCAGGCCGGGGTCGCTAACTTCTCATTCCTTTAATCCTGTGTGCATTTGTGATCCTTGAAGCCCCTCCTGCACCTCCTTCACCTCCTTTACATATCTCACAGGGAAGGTCTGACTGGGACAGGAAAAGGGCAGGGCACCACCTTTAAAAGACTGGCAGAGTCCAAGGACAGGACATAAACCGATAAGAACCAACTGGGTCCAAGATGGCAGACTCAACTTCCACTTGACCTTGAGCCTCAGTATTTGCTCAGTGTAACACACCCCAGGGCCATGCTGGTTCCAAGGATGACCACAAAAGGTCAAAAAATGGGCGGTGACCCAGTTCCTGGAAATCCCCACCCCATCCCCAAAACAGCTGGAAAGTTCCTCCTACTCATTAGCCTATGTAATTACCCAGCCTAGCCTATAAAAACTGACAACCCCACACCCTTGGGCCTCTTGTGCCTCTCTTGCCTTCCAAGATGGCCTGTATTCTCTCCGTGGAGTATGCTTCCTTCCTGAATAAACCTTCTTTCTCTTTACTAGGGCTTACTCTTGAATTCTTTGCTGAGTGAAGCCAAGAACCCACACTGGGGAGCCATCCTAGGGACTTGGACGTGACCATCCTCTCGCACCTCACTGTTTTCTATAATATGATGGCTTTGCAGCAGATGGCCTGGGTGTCCTGTAAGTTTCTGAAGGTATTCTTCTTTGCCTATTTTTAGTCCTCTCTAGTCCTGAGATGGCACAGAGCTTTGCATATAGAAGGTGTGCAATAAACATTTATTGGATTGAATAGCTTAGCTGACAGATATCCTTACTTGACAAATATGTAAGTAACTGTGCAAGAAGCTACCAGGAACACAGACTAAGGGACAAGAATTTTGACAGCGCATAAACATGACTGAAATGAAATAGGTAGACAAATTACAACTCTTTGTGGAGAAAAAAAATACATGTGGAATGAGGCTGTATTTAAAGAGAATAAAATGTTAAGAATGAAAGTTCTAGCAAAGAAAGCATTCCAGGATTCTGGGGTTAGGTAAGTAAAAACAAGGGCAAAGTTCAAACTAACACTGCTTTTAGAGGAATGTGCAAGTAAGTACAGTAACTTATCCAAACCAACAACAAAATGTTTTAAGTACAGGTCTTTAAAATAGTGAATAATTAGAAATAAGAACAAAACCACAGTTATATGGTTTTTGGAAAGCCCCCTAGACTAGAATACCAGGGTTTGGGATACAGTTCTAGAACTAGTCCAAACTGCATGACTGTCAGCACATTACTCAACTTTTTTTTAACTCACATCCTTAAACGTAACGTCCAATGTCTAGACGACATTCCAAGGTATTTTCTAATTTTGAAAATTTTACCATTTCCCTAATTTGTGTATAAGTGATACCTTCAAGCTATTATAAATGCTCACCTAAGTAGGTTAAAAATGATTCTTCTGGTTTTGGACACTTCAAACTAATAAATTCTATTAGGTAAGCCTTGTCAACTTCTCAAGATTTCAAGTTGAACTGGCTCTAAATGGAGTCCCCTGAACTGCGAGATGAAACCAGTCAATTCTAAACGAAATCAACCCTGAATATTCATTGGAGGGACTCGCACTGAAGCTGAAGCTCCAATACTTTGGCCACCTGAGACAAAGAGCCGACGACTCACTGGAAAAGACCCCAATGCTGGGAAAGACTGAAGGCAAAAGGAGAAAAGGGAGGCAGATGACGAGATGGTTAGACAGCATCATCGACTCAACAGTATGAATTTGAGCAAATTCCGGGAGATAGTGACGGACAGAAGGGCCTGGTATGCTGCAGTCCATGGGGTCGCAAAGAGTTGGACACAACTTGACAACTGAACAAGAAAGGGAAAAGTGGTGGCTCAGACGGTAAAGCATCTGCCTACAATGCGGGAGACCCAGGTTCGATCCCTGGGTTGGGAAGATCCCCTGGAGAAGGAAATGGCAATCCACTCTAGTACTACTGCCTGGAAAATCCCATGGACAGAGGAGCCTGGAAGGCTACTGTCCATGCGGTCGCAAAGAGTCAGACGCGACTGAGCAACTTCACTTTCACTTACATGATCTACTATAGAGTCACGGTGACAAAACCCTATTACAATATGCCATTTCTGAAGAGAAATAAAACAAAGTAACGAATTTATGTCACACTCTAGAAGGTGAGCCTTTTCAATATCCTAGTCACTTTTGGGAACCTAATGGAATAACTAGAATGCTGATTTTAAAAATCTGTCCTTGTTATTCTTACACTTTACCCTTGCAAATTTCAATGGTCTTCTGATAGGTTTCTGCAAGCTCTGTTTTGGTTTAATCCAGCTTTCACAATATAAAAATACCTGGTATAAATGAAGTTTTTACAAAAGGACTTAATGGTAATTAATGATAGAGTTTATAATGGTTTATTAAAACTATTCCTAGGTTTTAAGGTAGAGTATGGATTACCACTTAAACAACTATAAAGTATATCTTCTACATGGATGTAATATTTGATTCTTACAGAAGTTGATATTAAAATTACAGCCTGGAAGGTCACCCTAATTTTTACAAAGGAAGAAGACACAGGTTCTAAAACCTACAGAACACTAAATAAACAAAAAGAAATTCCAGGAGTAGTTTCTAAATTGCTTGGAGGAACAATATAATACAGTAATTCCTTCAAAATGCTAAAATTCTATTTTCAGTGGTCTCTAACAATCATTATTTGTTCTCAAATAAAGGCATAAGATACTAAGTCACAAGAAAAACTGCTAAGAAGTCTAAAGTGATAGTGAATCTCCTATGTCAGATGCTGGATTATTAATGATATTTTAGGAAGAAAAAGGGTATTGGGATAAATTTGTGTTATAAACTAAGTTGGGTTCTCATTCACAACTGCTTTAAAGTTCCTCTGTCATTTTCCCAAAATTAAAAAAAAAAAAAAAAAGGAAGAAGGGGCAGGATCTTTTCACTGGAGAGAAGAAAATTTAACTAGAGACTATCCTAATGTGGAATTCTTTCTCAGTGACAATACGGCGACAACAAACACAGCCAGAGATGATTTACAGGTCCGGGAGGAAAATCAGGAAAAGCACCGATCACATGGGCAGTTCTGTTCACTTTTTACAGACTGTTACGGTCGAGAACCAAGCTGTAGCTTTGAAAACATGCTATATTCCTGAATGGTTTAAAAGTAAACCTGCAGAAATAATATATTCTCTTTAACTCTGAATATAATTTTAGAGGTGTTAAACAAAACACAATACACATAATGAGAAGCCAATATCTAATGAACAGTTTTTCTTTCTGCATCCTTCATTTTGCTTCTGATTTTATACACTTAGAGGCTTATAATAATTAAAATTATAAAAATGAATTGCCTTAATGGCCTGGAGGGTACGGAAATGCTAAAACATTTATGTAAATAGGACTTACTCATTACATAGCACTGACAAAGATATATAAATTATATTTAATTCCATTACCATGACTTAGATGAAAACAGTCTAATGGATTGTGCAAGAGTCCCAAATCTAGCTCCTGGCTTTTTACTTGTGTGAACTTGGGCAAGTCATTAATTAGGTGGTGATGCCAGCTGCCTCTATCTGTAAAATGAGGACAGTGCTACTTCTCAACTCTGAGAGAATGTCCAGGCTCAGTTTTGACAAGTCTCCCCCAGAATTTAATCTAATTTTAAAAAAACCAAATTCAACCAAGATACAAAGGTATAAGAAATGTTCATTTTTCTGAAACTTGCACACTAGATAATGTCTTCCGATGGCATTGCAGGTGCTGAACTAGTCAACTGTTCATGAAAATAGTCATGCTTACTGATTCACTAGGCTTGTGTCTACATGAGAGAGAACGCTGAGGGTAAACAGGGGATAAGTCCTGGGGAAAAGAATGCAGTGAGTCATTAAGACTAGAAGTGAAATGAAATGCTATACCAAATCCTATCGAAACTTCGGGACTTAAAATGAGAAACTACTTTTTCCCATGAGAACTCAGCAATTATAAATTCTAATGAACGCTAGGAAAATTTTTTCAAGTTCTTAGCTGATGTGTTTAAATACAAGTGTTTTCAATGAAATATGCCATTTCATAAAATATGGCCACTATTAATTAATGCCAAAACCAAGAGAATTTTTACGGAATTACATATTATGAACACATGACTACCAAAGTGGTTCATCATGATTGATGTTATGATTCTGAATACCACAGGAGTTAGTAATGATTCGGTGCCTTCCTATGAAATTCAAGCCAATGTTTTTTGACTAATTGGCTCATTGTTCACTAAATTGGTATTTTCTCTGCTATTCTGTCTCCAATCATCTGATATTCCTCCAGAGCCCGCATTGTCTTCAGGTATGTGCTCCCACTGCAGCCCGACATTGTACGTCAGATCTTGAAATCAGGCGGCCTAAGAAATAGTAAAACAGTTCTGAGCAACCAAAAGCTACAACTTAGTTTTCCTATGTTCTTGTTTTTAACTTACCTAAGAATCTACTTTATGGTGAATACATCTACTCCTGAACATCAAATTGTGACTTTTAACAACTTAATAAAATAATGTACTTCAATATTCAGCTAAGCTCCAAGTCCATCACTGATTACCCGCCCTAAATCAGGGCTCAGTAGTCTGAGTAATAGAAAAACTTAAATGTAGTCTACATTTACAAGAGAAAAAGAGATTTCAGAGTTAGGGATTGCACCTTCATGTATACTTTACTGACTCTTCTTTGTGATTTAATATTTAAAAAGTTATAAATATCTAAAGGAGTTAATTTCTCCAAGTCTAATTATCCTGAAGTTAAAATTCAGAAATACTTTAAGGTATTTCTACATATACTTAAAACTGGACAAGAAGACCATTTTTTAACACTGGAATACAGGGCCAACTAAAACTGGTACATCAAATTCACAGCCTGATGTCGTGGCAAAAGCTGACTGCGGCCCTTGTTGAAGAAAGTGATCTCCACCCCAGAATGGTGGTGGTTCCTTCCTACTCCCTGCTGTCAACCAGACCAGGGAGCCTATCTGCTGCTGCTGAGTTTGGCTCTACTGAGTCAGCCCATCGAATGATATGAACAGTTCACCTGGGAGGAGAGACTGGAGTTCTGCCTCTGCTTCACTGTGAGGTCTTGGACCAGTCCAGGTGATTCCGTTACCTAATCTAGAAAATGAAGGTCTCAGACTAATGATGCCCTAGGACTGGAATAGCTCTAACATTCACAGCTGACAACACTTCCAAGCTCTCCTTGGTGATCACGCCACCTCTTCTTCCATACAGAACGAGATGAAGTCTAGATAACACGACAATGTTACTTCTACTATTACTCTGACGGTAGCTTCTAGCCCTCACTTAAAGTTCTTTTAAATGGTGCCAGAATTTTCTGTGGCAATGTTAAGGACTCAGGACAATCCAAGGATGATTCTTCCCTTCATTGCCTTGTCTGCGTGCAATCACACAGGCGAGCATCACCTCAGATCTCCTATCGTCATCCCGGTTGACGACTGTCAGAACTCGAGTCTGACAGAGAAATACTCAGGTCCTCAAGCAGAATGGAATCCTTCTCAGAAAAGTCCTAAGTACACAAATATGAACCCAATACCTGTTGGGGTTAAAACATGGTTACAAACCATTCTCTCCTCCCCACCCCCCAGTTTTAATGGTGAGCTCAAATGAGTAGGTTTTAATAAACAAAATTTCACATGCAACTGTCTCATTCACCCTTCCGTCCATGCTGGCAATCAGATTTTCACCAGACAAATCTACCCCAAAGCACAGAATGTGCTTACAAAAGTTAGTCAGGACTCTATTTGCATCACAGCAGCTTAATCATTTCAATCTTTAAAAAAATACAAAACAAAAACAAAACAGTTTTTGGAAGCCTCTAATTTATTTTCGAGTTTCTTTTCTCATCTTGGACTGCCCTTCTCCTCAAAAACTGGTTCTCATTTCCCAAAAGCCCTTGTTTGTGTTCTAAAAGCCGCTATCACTCTCGGAGAAGACGGCTTGACAAAAGTCAGTCAGCAAGATGGATCTCTTTGGAAATGGAAGCCGTCTGGAGTCCACCAATTTTAATGACTTCGGTTTGAACCGAAGAAGAGTTTATTGCCACTCTAGTCCCCTTCCCTGTGGGCAGTAAATTACCAACGATTAAAGAGCCAGTTTCCCCTCACCCTCTCTGCCCCCGCCACCCTGCTCTGCTCCCGGCAAAAACAAAAACAAAAAAAAAAAAGAAAAAGCACTGCCTGCAAGGACAAAACCTGCCACCAAGGCAGCAGCACTGTGGTCATTTCCCCAGGCGTTATGATTGATGATGATCAGCAGAGCGTGGGATAATAGCTCCCCTTAATTTACTGGCCCCTTTGAAGGGTTAAAATATGGCAGATGTTGATAGCTGACACTCCTTGCTAACAGGAAAGACACGTCGCTGGGGGGCCCACTTCAGGCTTTCCCTTCCCCACAGCTGTCTGTGCAGAGCAAATTGTATCCACTTGTTTAACCTCGGGGAACGTCTGGAGGGGACCCAGTGCCACAAGGGTACCTTTTTTTTTTTAACGGTCATTTCCTCTCTGGTGTAACTTGCATGACAGTATGTGACAAGCAGAAATTAATGGGGACACTGCTGTGCCAATTCCTCCTGAATTGCTGACACTGGCTACGGGCTGCCTGTTTGCCACCCAGCCAAGACCTCACATGAAACATGGCGAGGGGCCCACAGCTCTATTCACCAGCAAGCCAGCTGGTCAGTGATGAGAGGAGCCGAAACAATGCGGGGCGCACAAACCAGGAAGAAAACGCTTTACAAACCGCTTCCAACCAAGGAGGTAACGTTTGCTGCGAGTTCATATGCCGGTTTATTTTCCTGAGTGGCAAACTGCAGGACCCCAGTCTCCACAGTACTTTGGGTAGAAGAAGGATTCCTCTCCCAAAGCCTTCTCAGGTATAAGCCCAGGGAGGAATATCCTTCAGGCACAAGAAAGCCATGTGAGATCTGTCTCCAAGGATGCTTTTCTAGTAGGCCCACGAGCCAGCAGGGTATCTCTTGCCTCTAGCGAACTACCATGGGGCTGCCCAGTTCAAAAATTCTATGCATGGGGTATTTTTTCCTCTCTTTCTCACATATACAAGTACATGCACAAAAGAATCTCCAGTTCAAGCCCGTTAATCCTCTGCAACGTTGTGCAAGGTTGGGGAATCTGCCCCCATCTTGGCAAGATTTGCTTTCTCCTCTTTCTGTAATCAGGATTCAAGCTCAGTCGGTGGGCACTTAAATGGTGTCTCTGTTATAGGCTTGGCCATGCTGATTTTGGCCCAGAAGAACAAATCAAGGCACATACATTTTTTTTTTTTAAGGGAGGGAAGGGCGAGCAGAAATATCACCTAACTTTGACATTGTGTATGACTCAAAAGTCAAGTTGAAGGTGAGAGATGGACAGCTGTAATGGGAAAACTGTACTGGTAAGTGTTTTATAATAAACTGGGAGGCCCTCAGGGCATGTCAGAAAGGCACAACAAAGGGGTGCCTCAATTTTGAGTTTGCGCACAGCATGGAGTGAAACTGGGGAGCTCTGAAGGAGCAGATACTCTCATAAAAACGACAATCTGAGGACTTCCCTGGTGGTCTAGGTGCTAAGACTCCACACTCCCAATGCAGGAGTCCTGGGTTCTGTCCCTGTTAGGGGGAAGTACAACCCAGAACATTCCACAAATAAAGATGCTGCAATGAAGACTGAAGATCCTGCATGCAGCAACTAAGACCTGGGACGGCCAAATGATAAATACTCAAAAACAAACAAACTAGAATCTGTTCAGTTCACTTTCTCTTTCATCCCCAGGTTTACAGTGTACTAACCAAAGTGAAGGAAATGGCAACCCACTCCACTGTTCTTGCCTGGAGAATCTCATGGACAGAGGAGCCTGGTGGGCTACAGTCCACAGGGTCACAAAGAGTCGGACACGACTGAGTGACTTCACTTCACTTTTCACTTAACCAAAGTGAAGATGCAGGCAATTTCTGAGAACAGAGGGAATACCTGCAGCAACCACGAAATATAGCAAGTGAGCAATGTGGAAGTTTTGATCTGAGTTCAACAGGTCTCTTGTTTTGGGGGAAGGAAGAATGGGAGCAGAAACGGATATAACCTACAGTGTTACCAGGTTGGCCCAGGGGGAGAAAAGACACTGTTTTCACTTCTGAGAGGACTTTTCAAAGCCAACATTAGATTGGCAGCCTCAGGAACGTCATTCTTTAGCCATCTCGCTTTCTACAAATAAATGGAATCAACAAAGGTCTCCAAGTCACTCAGGCAGGAAGTACACGACCGGAGACAAAGAATGAAACAGCCTGCAAGCACACCTCTAGCACATAAAGGCTATGGGAATAACTCTAGTGGATGTTGTTTCCATAAGTATAATTTAGGAAAAGTTTACAATGTTTCCAACTCAGAACTGGAATGCAGGCCTGGAAAAAATACAGAGGAAGAAGTCATGGAAGGGGAAACCCTAATCTCTTAAACAAACACATTTCCAAAATATACTATATAAGACTACCTGAGTCTGTTTTTCGTGTTCACTGCCCATGCTTTCTAACAACAAAGTAGTATCTTAATGAAAATTCAAACAGTGCTGAGACCCTACAGCCTAAATAACAGGTCCCCTTTGGCCAAGATCAATGCGGAAACCTCAATAAACAGGAATCCCAAACAAATTCAGACATTCCCTCTCATGTGACAACTGCCTGCTCTGAGTCTGAATCTCTCCAGCCTTCCTGAAGACAAATACACATGAAATCTTGGCCTTGCAATGGGATGCCCACAGCTCTCTGCAGCCTTACATGAAGTGGGCAGGAGGTGTGCTTGGGGGCAGGGGGGTGCCTCTCACAGTGTTTCTTATTAGTTAAAATATTATTTGCGTTTACAAATTTAGACCTAGTTTTCATTTCTGAGCTCCCAAGTTTTTCCAGCCTATAAATAGCCAATTTAATAATGCCAGACGGAGTAAAAGAATGCTACCTATGGAATCTGATTGCATAGATATATTTTGAAATGCATATTTCTAGGTTAAACAGGGGATACCTGTACTTATTAAAACATCCTCTCTCAGCTCAAAGGCCACAGTGTAATGGTCAAAAAAGCTGCGTGGCATGTCAAAGGCTACCGAACTGCACACATGTTCCATCTGTGAGTTAGGGAACTATGAGTCGGATTTTAAGAGGCAGTTGGATGTAACACACTTCCAGTCTTCATGACCCTTCCTGATGCTTCGTTAGGCATCTTATCAGAACGAGAAGAATAGAAATCTCTGTTATGGCTTTCCTGTGGCAAGGAAAAGACAAGGCAATGATTTTCCAGTCCATTTCCCCTGGCAACATGCTCATCAATCATCAGGGTCTAGGACTTTGTTATTCTGCTGGAGGAAATAAAGCTCAGTGGTTTCTCTCCAAGTGAATTGGGACTCTCTCCTACCCAATATTTCAGGTTATCATCAAGAATTGCTGTGTCTTTGCCTTCAGATAACGTGCTTAGGGGCTCACAGGGTTCAGCTGAAATACAGAAATTTTACCTGCTGTACCAAGGATTCAGGTATGGGATCCAAGCTATTCTGAGTGTGTCTGGTGATGCTGTTTTCTAAACCCAACAAGGGGACCATCAAAGCTGTGGTGTTCATTTTTCGATAAACATCTTATCCTCAACAGTTTTCATTTCTATCCTGTAGCCTGGTCTGTTTTCATCTTCATATGTTCAAAAGGCCACAATGGGCAAAGATAATATGCTTTAAGGAATGGTTCAAAATTAATAATAATAAACATATATTCAAATTCCCTTTGTTTGGCATCACTGTCCCCCTGTAATTTTGAAAAAATGTAGGGCTGTCTTGGAGCGGATGGTGGATTTATTCACATTATTTTAAGGCAAGTGCATGTTATCAAGACCACTGTTGGCATTTTGAGTCTCAAATTAAATAATTTACTTCGAGAAAAACTGGAAAGACATCTGACACTTGTTCATTAAACTAATTCTGCATTCACAGCATCTTTTCTATTTGTGAGCAATCTCCTGGTACATGTCGATTCATGATTTAAAAAGAAATGTTCCTTCTTTAGCAGGTACAGAATTACGCATAGTCCTAAAAATTCTTTGCTAAACTATATACTGGGCTTCCACTGTAAGTGTTATGAGCTCATTTTAACAAGAGGACTGAAAGTTGATTTCATGTAAAAAATACTGAAAAATATTTAATGACCTAGCGATCATTAAAGAAACCCACACCAGTACCTGCCACTGTAGTAAAAACAGGCTTGTAACTTCACTTTATTCTAAGGGCAGATATTAATTTAAAAGTTTACTACTCACCAGCAATTGCTTCCATTTACAACAGAATGAAATTCCTCCATTGCCTATTTATACTATTTAACGGTAAAATGCCAAAAAGATTAAAGGGGATAGTAACAGCAGTGTCAGGGGGTCTTATTAGAAAATCAACCACATCATTTTTCCCAGTCTTTTAACCTCTGTGCCCTTATCCATATCATCATCAATAATCATGTACTACCTGTTTTCAATATACACATTGACTATTTTACAAATCTATTCTATTGTGCCGCCTAACAGCAAATGACACGATATTATGTTGCTAATTCTTATGCTGGGCTCAGGAAAAGATTCAGACAAAAGAGCTTCAACTCTTCTATAACAGAAGGCATTCCCCACTAAAGCACAAGTTATAACATCCTTTTGTCAGACGATAAAAATACGAGGTTGAAATATATGAAACTGCCATTTTCACTGGGCAAAAGCAGTCAGCCACTGACAACTTCATAAGGCTTAATGTACATGCTCATTTTAGACCAAAAAACACACCCGTAATACCTTAACAAAGACACTTAGAATTTTAGCATATTGCCTTCCAGTTTTCTATACATATATTCGAAGTACATTTCAAAGTTGGGATCATATTACATACACAGATAATAAAGATGAATATCATCTTTCTTTAGGCAATTCTTAAAAAATAAGCCTTTTTGAAACATTGTTCTATTAAATGCATTTTCATAATTCATTTAATCATCTCCTATTATGGTACCTTCTGATTTAAATGTACATTTCACTGATTATTTGTGCAGTAGAATATACTTCTACCAGCCATTCTGGGTCTATGTATCATTTCTTTGTGATCTGTCTGTTAATGGTCTTTATTTATATCTAAATTAGATAATTTTCTTTTCCTTATTGGTTTCTAAGGGTTTTTTGTATGTTAAGGACATGAAACCTCTGCTGTACTTTTGGCAAATATTTTATTTGCATTTTAGTTCTGTTTGTAATATTTTAAGTTTAAAATTTTTAGGGTCTAATCTATGAATTGTTTCCTCTGTGATCATTTCTGCTGTTTTATGCTTAGAATACTCTCTGCTTTGATAGTTGATATATTATTCTCTTCATTAAACAATTAATAGTGTTAACCCCCATATACACATACCTTTAAAACTATAAAGTGTTTAGAATTTATGCAAAACCACAAAAGAGAATGCTTGCTCAGTATCCAAAGCTGAAATGCTGTCTTCAGCCTCCTAACCAGCACTAGATGTTACTAAATCAGGACTGTTTCTAGCAAAATTTACAAGCAAACTCAGCTGTCTCTTTTCTAAGGAAAATTTCCTGCCACACAAAGGGTTACCTCTGAACAGTATCTCCATTATTTCACCCATGACTCCATTCCTAATTTTCTGTTTTCTGGCAGCTGCTCTCTAACTTACAAATAATGCATGTCTTTGTTTAGAGTTCCTTAAAAAAACTGTATATTCTAAATGTGGAAGAAAGCTCAATTTATTTTACTTTGAAACCTGAGAAATCAATAACATGAACCATATGTTAATTATGGAACCTGGTGATAAATAAAGTAAGAAGTCCTATGAAACCGTGGTGGTGAAAGTGATGGAGTTGAAACAGAAAAGGAAAGAAGTCCTTTCTCTTGGTGTGTAACGCTTTCATAAATCTCCCTGCTTGGTAGAACACCAAAATGCAACTCTTTTCTTAATTCATTCTAATGTAATTTATATTTCACTTTCTTCCCAACTCCTGTTTTTTATCAAGATTTTACAGCAATGACGAGATACGTATCAAGGGCCGTTAATACAGTGGCAACATTTAGAACAGATGATGCCAAAGACAAAGCTTAACCAATATTTATGTATTTGGATTCATGGAGTTTTGCACTGAAGACATGAATCAGGCTATCTTTATCTGGTGGAAACACTCAAGGACTTCAGGTCTACAAGATAAATTGCCACGACTGGAGTAAGAATCATAATGAGGAAAACAAAAGTCAGTTGTGTAATGTTTTAGGTATTTACACTTGGTATCACATACTTCTAAAAGAGCTAACTTTAGGGTATTTACTGAGGGTACATATATTTCTCTTTTTCTCCTGGAGCCCATTAAATCAATTTTGCTCTTGTTACCACAAACCTACGTCTTCCCTCTTCTTGTACCCCCCACCCTCCTGATTTGGAATCTATTTTTATAGACGGAGGCAGAGCCCTCACCTGCAGCTTTTACAAAACCTCTGTCTCAGTAACACTTCAGGTCTTCAGTTATGGGTGATGGTGAGTTCCAGATTTAAATGATAAAATGTGATAGTGAGACCAAAATATTCATTAAGTGTTCAGTAATTACTCCAACATATCAACAGAACTAAACGTTCATAGAACAACTTCAATTAAGGATATGTTTCCAGATCAATCAGTATCTGATCACTCAGGGTAGCCCTAAACCTTTAAAAAATTTTTTTTAAATCTGGAACTCATCATTTTTAATCTTTTAGCCTCACCACATGGCATGTGGGGTCTTAGTTTCCCAACCAGGGATCAAACCCACACCCCCTGTATTGGCAGCATGGAGCCTTAACCTCTGGACCACCTGTGAAGTCCCTAGACCTAAACCTTTTAACACTGCAGTTTCTAAACTTAATTCAGAGTGAAACCTCCTATGCCCTCTGGTCCCCAATTCTCTGCTATGTTCTATTTTAGTTTTCCAATCTAAAAGTGCTGTGACTATACTAGAGTAGAATGATAAATATTTCTTTGGTTTTGTCCAAGAAAGGAAAAATGAACAAGTATGGTCAGGGACAGCAGAGAGCAATAGTAAATATAAAAACCAACAAAGCTACTAGCTTATATTTGCTAAAGGCTTAGAAGCACAAGTAGAAGAAATTCTGAGCACTCGTATCTTCTAATACGTGAGCCTCAGAGTAAGCACCTGAACACTCTGACCACATTAGCGTCAGCACTAAAAATCTCCACCTGTGATCCACTTAGGTTTCACGTAGTCTTGGCTCCTCATCAACAGAACAGGGTTAGGAATTCTGATCAGTTACATGTGCAAATCTGGTAATGGTTTAATAATTTAGGACCACAGAGAACTGTGAGAACATTAAGCTAAAGGAAACAAAAAACGTCTTTCGAAGATCAAATTATGATGTGTCATGAACTTTTTTAAAGAGTAGCTTTCATGAACTTTTTTTTTTTTTAAAGAGTAGCTTTCTGGGTGGCTTAAGAATTTCTCGTTAGAATTCTCATGTTCCTAAGCATCTTCTTGCTAATTCATGAGTTAGCACTTTCCAATAGATCATCTTAAGGAATAAAATATCAGTGCTTTTAAATAAGTATATATGGACGACTCTAGTTAAAATGCCACACCTGATTCACCTGGGCTTAGAGTCCTCTGAAAGGCTGGGGCCACCTACGCACAAGCAAGCAGATATTCCAAAGGTCTGAGTCATCTCAAGACATTTTCCATTCCCAAGTAGGGTCATATGTCAAGCTGTAAGAGACTATTTCTTAAATAGTAATGTCTTTAGGCATCATCAGAGGGTACTTATTGGAAACTCCCTTCTGAGACTATGTTTAGGGCAAGGCTGTAGATTTAAATGAGCACCCCAGGTGGTGATTATACAGGTGATTCACTGGCCACACCTGGAGAAAGAGCATTACATTTAACTTCATTAACCCCTTACTAGATGGCGATGCCACCATCTAGGGGCTTCCCTGATAGCTCAGCTGGTGAAGGATCTGCCTGGAATGCAGGAGACCTGGGTTGGGGAGATCTGCTGGTGAAGGGATAGGCTACCCACTCCAGTATTCTTGGGCTTCCCTTGTGGCTCACAGGCCACACCTGGAGAAAGAGCATTACATTTAACTTCATTAACCCCTTAGCAGATGGTGACACCACCATCTAGGGGCTTCCCTGATAGCTCAGCTGGTGAAGAATCTGCCTGCAACGTGGGAGACCTGGGTTCGATCCCTGGGTTGGGAAGATCCCCTGGAGAAGGGAAAGGCTACCCACTCTAGTATTCTGGCCTGGAGAATGCCACGGACTGTATAGTCCATGGGGTGGCAAAGAGCTGGACACGACTGAGTGACTTTCACTTTCAGATAGTGACACATTTCTGCAAACTTTGTTGGTTTAGTCTATTTTTCAGGCATCCAAATCAGGCTTCCACTGTACTGTAGTAGCTAGAGTTTTTGAAGATTAGATTTATACTTGGTCATTTCTAATATCCACAGAATTCCTTTTTACTTCCTAAGATGTCAAGAGTCACAGGTGGGACTTCCCTGGTAGTCCATTAGTTAAGAATCTGCCTTGCAGTGCAGGGGATGTGGGTTCAAACCCTGTTTGGGGAACTAAGATCCCACATTCTGAGGAGCAACTAAGCTTGCATGCTACAACGAGGGAACCCGGGTGCCACAACTGGAGAGTCCATGCGTTGCAATGAAAGATCTCACGTGCTGCAGCCAAGACCTGACAGAGCCTAGTAAAGACCTAAAAAAAAAAGTCGCAATGTCCAGATGCGCACCTCAAGGCCCTGATTTAGATATATGAATCCAAATTCAGGTCAAACTCTCCTCATTTGATTTTTCCACTGGAATCGATCCTAGTGGACAATTTTGCTCTTTGAGAGTGATGAGAAGAAAGAGGAAGCGCAGAATGAGAGTATTTGCAGCAATATTTTATTTGCTGGAGATAGTTGGTTCTCATGACCACCATTATGGGCTTTGCATTATGGGTTTCATTGCACAACTGTTTGCGAAAGCCCTTATTCCTCTCAACAAATATTTAATAGAACCAATAATGATTTTAACTGCAATGAAACGATCGATTAAGCCTTTCCACCTTCCTTAGGAACAAGGGAAAAGTTACAGTCTTAGACAACTGGTGGATATCTTCTCTAGCTGCCTTTCACTAATGTAAAATTTAGTGACTTTAAATTATTAGCAACTGCTCTAGTAGAATGCGCTTTCTTAACTTCCAGACTCCACAATCACATGGGTATCTGAAATTTCTGGATAAGAATGATAAAAATCCAAATGATTAGGAGAGTATTTCCAATTAGATTTTTTAAAAGTAACTTCACTCTTTGAAGCTGCTACTGCTCATGGTGGGAATGGCAAAGAACTTTGCACACAACAGTTAACATATGGAAACTTACCTTTAAATTTTTAAAAATGTGTCAGTACCAAATTATCTTTTAGCTATTATATACACCCCTGAGAAATGAGAATGGGCTCTGAGATTCACAGCATCAGTCACTTTACTGGACTCAGTTTCCCATCCAGAGTACAAAACACACATAGCAAACATTGAAAGAGAACAACTTCTGGAATTTAGTTAAGTCAGTATTAATACTAAAGGAGAAAATGCATTATAGTTCTAGTGGACATCAGTTACTGGTTTTAGACTATATCTAAGCCAAGCCAACCAAGCAAATCCTAGGTTGATATGGATAATTCCACAGTCTCTGCCCAGCATGAAGAAAAAACCAAGTATATATGTTACAATATGGCATATTCTCCGCTGACTTTTCTATTATATATATGTGTGTATGCATATATATGTATGTATGTTTTATTGTTTAGTCGCTAAGTCGTGTCCAATTCTTTTGTGATCCATGGACTATATGGCCCACCAGGTTCCTCTGTCCATGGGATTCTCCAGGCAAGAATACTGGAGTGGGTTGCCAGGCCCTCCTCCAGGGGATCATCCCTACCCAGGGATCGAACTCATGTCTTTTACATCTCCTGCATTGGTGGGTGAGTTCTTTAGCACTAGGGCCACCTGGGAAGCCAGGTATATGCATACATATAAATTATTCTATTATATATGCACATGTATAGATAATAATATGCATATATAACAGGAAAGTAAATATAGATAAATATATACAAATCTATCCCTGAAAAAGTACAACTTTCTCACTTGTACAACCGGAAAGTAGGTGCTGATGAAATCAACCCTCTAATTAACGTTGCAATACAGGCATTGATATGTTGTTACTAAGTTTACTGAAGATCCTCTGTACATTCCAGACAGTACTAGAGACAGCACAATAAACTCGGTTCAGACTTCAAAGCTCTTACCTTCCAGCTGGGAAAGATAAACAACAAACATAAAAAAATGAATGAGATCATTTCGGCCAAGTGTGGCAAAGAAGATAAAATGGGGCACCATGTGTAACACGGTAAGCTGTGAGTAGAGACGGAGTGGTAGGTGAGGTGGTCACAGCAGAAGTCATCAGGCTGTGACCTGAGCTGGTATTACGACAAGAAACAGGCACCCTTCCTGTGGGGCTTGGGAGGGAGAGGCACGTAGCATTCCACACAGAATGAACAATACGTACCCACGCTGAGCTGGAAGCATGCTGGAAGAACAGAGAGAAGGCAGGTGTGGCTGAAGGACAGTGAGCCACAGAAGCAGAACAGGGTCTGGCGGGGAGGGGAGGGGAGGTAGAAAGGGCACTAGATAGTGCAGGACTTTTGATTTTATTCTATGGGTCACAGGAAACCACTGGAGAAAAGTGGTTTTCAGCAGAGGAGTAATATCTTTAACATTTTTTCCTAAATTTTTGTTTATTTAATTTTTGCTGGGCTGGGCCATCAATGATGCACAAGGGCTTTCTCTGGCTGCAAGGAGCAGGGGCTATTCTCGAGCTGCAGCGTGCATGCTTCTCCCTGCTGTGGTTTCTCTCAGTTCAGAGCATGGGCTGTAGGGCATGCGGTCTTCAGCAGTTGTAGTGCATGGGCTTAGCTGCCCCACAATATGTGGAATCCTCCTGGAACAGAGATCAAACCCATGCTCCCTGTATTGGCAGGTGGATTCCCAACCACTGGACCACCAGGGAAGTCTGAGAAATAACTTTAATTTATGCTTCAATAAGGTGCCTCTGGTTGTCACAGGAAGGATGAGCTACACAGGGACAGGAGTGAAAAGAGCATATTGAATTAGAAAGCTGGTTTGATGGGTCAGACTAGAGCTTTAGCAACAGAGATGCTGAGAAGCAGTCAGACTGGGGTTATCTTTTCGGGATAAAACCAAAAGTACTTGCTAAGGGATTAGATGAAGATTGCGAAGGAAAGAAAGAAACTTAGAAGGATCCTTAGGTTTGGGGCTCAAACAACTGGGCAGATGGGGAAGGCCTGAGTTGGGAAGAGGATTCTAGGGTAACATTTTGGCCCCAAGATATCAGACGGCTGATTGATTACAAGGCATTCAGAGCACGAGGGAAAGGTCAGGCTAGAGAATAAGGATACCTGAAGGTTCAGGACTGAATGATATCACCTGGCCAGAAAGCGCAGACAGGGACGAGAGGAGGGCTGAGGATGAAGACGCCGCCACGGTTCCAGCATTGAGAGGAAGAGAGCCGGGAAAGAAGCTGTCACCAGGCAGCGCAGGCGCGCTCTAAACCTGGGGGAGGGACATCCCTCCACTGCGTGCAGCACCTCGCTACCATCCGTTACCGCAGTGATACACACTGGGTACACACGGCCTGCAACGTTTGCATGGGCTCCATAAGCAGGCTAGAGGCCCAAGGTGAGGAAGCACTTTCTAAAGAGATGCCAGCGAGCCTATTATTAGCTTGATCAAAGTGTCACTTGTTTATTGTAGTGAGTCAGTATTTATTTTAATGAGTCAGTCTTACAGGACCTTTAGAAAGACACCAGTTTTTTGTTTTTCTTTTTTAACCCATATTTCCTGTTAGGGAGAAAAAAAACCCACCCACTAAATAACTCTGTTATAATTTACTATACTGTTACATGTTTAGATAATCATATTATCTAAATAATATATATATTATATAGGTTTTATATATATATAGTATAACAGTATCATCTGTTATACTTTGAGATAATCATGTATTTGCATAATTCTGTCCTCTTTCTGTATTTTCAACTACTACAAGGGCCTGGGAAATTGCTTAAGGATTTGTTTCTGGGAGAGTCCTCAAAATCTAGACTATCTGAAAGTGTTCTCCCTGAAGAGTTACTGAAAGTTACTACAGATGTAGCTCATTCACCCTAGGTTTCCCCCTAAATCTGAGGTGAACTCAGGGCTGACACACTTCCTTCTGATCAACTCTCCTGTTAGAGTTGATGGTGGCCAATGGCTGGAGCCACTTTGATTTAACCCTCAAGCAACTCCCAGGCTGGCTACCTAACTTCCGCTTAGCATTATGGCTGATGTTCCTGTTTTTAAAAGTCCCCCCAAATTCTCTGTGTGTGTATCTGTGTGTGTGTATGGGGGTGAGGTGTGCACCTACCCAGGTAAGGGTGTGGGCCAGGGTGTGGTTTGTTCAGAGAAGGCATTTTTTTTTTTTTTGAGTCAGAAATCTACATTCCAAGTTGACTTCCCACAAAGAAAAACTATGACATAGGTTACATTCCTGATGAAAGTTCAGACGCCTGGTTTTTAAAAAGCAGAATGCCTCTAAGTATGATCATTAATGCACGAGTGACGTGCTTTTGAAAAGGCATACTAAGGGTCTAGAATGGGCAGAAGGGGCTTCCCAGGTGATGCTAGTGGTAAAGAACCCGCCTGCCAACACAGTAGAGAATGTGCAGAAGTTGTTTGGATGAAGCATTCCAATAAGCAATCCTCTAAAATGTTACCTTAATGTGGAAGGGCTGCTGCTGCTAAGTCGCTTCAGTCGTGTCCGACTCTGTGCGACCCCATATATGGCAGCCCACCAGGCTCCCCCGTCCCTGGGATTCTCCAGGCAAGAACACTGGAGTGGGTTGCCATTTCCTTCTCCAGTGCATGAAAGTGAAGTGTGAAAGTGAAGGCGCTCAGTCGTGTCCGACTCTTAGCGACCCCATGGACTGCAGCCTACCAGGCTCCTCCGCCCATGGGATTTTTCCTGGCAAGAGTTCTGGACTGGGGTGCCGTCGCCTTCTCCGAATGTGGAAGGGCAGGGAAATGTAAAGGAAAGGCTCTTAGGATTCAGGCTGGAGAGAGCCTAAAGCCCAGGACTGAGGAGGAAACTCTGGGGCAGAGCTCCGAAGACTTTGGGAAAGCCGAGAGTGTGTCTGTGTGTGCCCTGGCGAGGAGAGAAAGCAGAGTGGGGGCATGGGGACAGCGCGGGGCAGGGGAGGCAGAGGGCAGAGAGAATACAGGATCCTGAGTACCAGGAAGCAAATCAGCTGTCTGGGCTACAGTGCTGGCAAGTCACAATGCCCTGAGAAATCCAACTGTACCACAGGCGTGAACTATTTTAAGGCAGATTGCTGTAAGTTGAGGCCCATCTCAGAGTAAAACCCAACACTGGCCGGTGAGGTCCTTTGCACCAGAACTAGTGTTATTGTAACACTCCACTGTTTAATCTTATTAAACAGTCCTCTCAGGCATCCTTCATGGATGCACTTTCTTCAAAAAATTATTTCATGTGACTCTGAAAAGCAGTTTGCTTTAAACACCAGGAGAGATGTGTGTGCACATGCCTGTGTGTGTTTTAAAAACCCACAGTCTATTCAGCAAAGTCCAGCCTTGATATCAGATTGGAACAAATGTCCTTCCAGGACCCTTATCGTCATTGTGGAGTATTTGTTCACTGAGTTTCTAGTCTTGTTTTTGGGATCACTTTATTATGCAACATCTGCTCTGAATTTCAAATGTGATAAACAGGGTATGAGTGTCGGTGGCAGATGGCTAATGACCGCCAGCGACAGGGCATTCAAGTCTGCCTTGTTTTCTGGGAAGCGATATTTTCATGTTAATTTGCTCTGTGTCCTGCAAAGATGAGACAAATCACCTGCTCATAATTCAGGCAAAGTGGAGACCACCAGGAGCCGAGAGGGGCCATGGCTTGATTCCTTTAGGGGTGAGAGGAGAGGCGGCTCTGGGGGGCTTTCCTCATCAGAGTAACGGGACCAGGCAGTCACTTTGCATTATGTCAGATGGAGAAAGATGAATCAGTCCCGGCCACCCCATCCTGACACCAGGGCCACTGTTTACTGCAAGCAGATATTATTCATGAAAACAGATCTTTCCCAGAGGCAGAAAACAGGTGCTATTAAGAGTGTGTGTCAGTCTCTGAAGTCTGGGTTTTGTAACATAAACTTAATAGTACATTTTATCTCCTACTGAAAATGTTACAACCAACAGAAATCTCCAAGAAACATTCAATCGAAGATAAAATGAAATCTAATTCGCAGAGAAAATGACCCACACAGACTCATAAACCTTGAGGTCTTTCGGCCTTCTCGAGCGCAGTAGAATTTGTCTGTTACAGAGATACATGCACAAAATATAATTTTTATTCCAAGACTGAGTCATCCAAAGAGGCCATGTGGTCTTGAGCTGAAAGAACCGTGTTCTGTTTTGGAGAGTCAGCTGGTGTTCTGTGTGAGCTTTCAGTGCCTTTGAATTTCTGCTTGTGAAAGACATGTTACACGTACAGAATGTCCAAAGAATGATACAGGGATTTCAGAGAGTTTAAAAGATAGTGGAGAAGCCAGGTCAGACACCAGGAGAGAGAATGTGCTAGAGAGGGAAGTGTGAGGACCGACTGACAGTTTAATAAAAGAGGGTACGACATTTTGCAGGCATGTAAAGTGTGAGAGTTTTATACAGGAGCTTCTTCCTATATATATATATATATATATATATATGGGCTTTCCTGGTAGCTCAGCTGGTAAAGAATCCACCTGCAATGAAGGAGACCTCAGTTCAACTCCTGGGTCGGGAGAATTCCCTGGAGAAGGGATAGGCTACCCACTCCAGTATTCATGGGCTTCCCTGGTGGCCCAGGTGGTGAAGAATCTGCCTGCAATGCGGGAGACCTGGGTTCGATCTCTGGGTTGGGAAGGTACCTTGGAGAAGGGCACGGCAACCCATTCCAGTATGCTTGCCTGAAGAACCCCACGGACTGAGGAGCCTGGCAGGCTACAGTCCATGGGGTCATTAAGAGTCAGACATGACTGAAGCAACTTAGCATATATATATCCTGCCATACAGTCCTTTTTCTGGGTAGCAGTTACATATGACAAAGGAACAAAGTGAGGGAATTTGTTTACAGTTCTTTCTGATACTTTCTCACAGAGTGGCAGATAAAGGCACGAAAGAGAAAACCCAACAATCTGGAAGCCGCTGGTTTTTCTTTCCTTATAAAGCACCCCCCGCAACAAAACACATATACTCAAAACATATTGCTGCTAGGTCGCTTCAGTCGTGACCGACTCTGTGCGACCCCATGGACTGCAGCCCACCAGGCTTCTCCGTCCACGGGATTTTCCAGGCCAGAGTACTGGAGTGGGGTGCCATTGCCTTCTTATTATGAACATGTTGTTCATAATATGTTCAAAACATATATGAACCCCCAAAGAAGAGAATAAGATAATCATAAGATGTCAGTTATTGCCTCATAAGTTTAAGCAAGGAAGTCTAAGAAGATAATATCGAATCTCAAATGATCAAATTAAACAGATGCACTGAATTCCTCCAGTTAAGTAGATCAAAAAACATTCTGAACTACAAAGAGGAAAACAAGATACAGCAATGATAAGCCAGGAGGCAAAGTCCGAGTATTTGTTTACGTCACAGCTTAGCGGTCAAGAGGTTTCTTTATGCAAATATCACCATCAGCATGAATGACTGTATCTTCGACATAAGAAAAGAGAATAAAGCATGTGATGAAAATTTCAAGATCAAGTATGAATATGATAAGATGTGATTATTTATTCATTTTTGGGAGAAGAGCATTTAAAAATGTTGGAAAGAACCACCTATAATTTTATTGTATTCCCATCAGTCTCTCAAAGACAATGTTCAGTCCCAACCACATGATAATGACAAAGTAAAAGTGAAAGTGTCAGTCTCTCAGTTGTGTCTGACTCTTTTTGATCCGATGGACAGCCCACCAGGCTCCTCTGTCCATGGAATTCTCCAGGCAAGAACTCTGGAGTAGGCTGCCATTTCCTGCTCCAGGGGATCTTCCCGACCCAGGAATTGAACCTGTGTCTCCTGCACTGCAGGAAGATCCTTTACCGTCTGAGCTAATGACAAGATTTCCTCTAATGAGTTCACCAACTATCAACCATCACAAATACTTAGGGCTTCAGAGGTAGTCTTTTGCCTTTTAAAAACAAATGGTATTTAGATGCATTTAAAAATTTCTATGTGATGTATATACACTGGGAAGATAAGCCCAGCTTCTAGTTTTAACAACGTGTTCTTTTTTTTTTTTTTAACAGACAGACTGATGACAACAGTCCTGAACAGGAAGATTTTACCTCTGGAACAGTTAGTCAGAGACCAGGCAACATCCTAGTTTTACCAAATACTGCTCGCCTAACGCAATATATGTACTGAACGTGCATTCAGAAGATGCTAAACTGAGGGGGGCCAACAGGTAAACAGCGTCTAAGACGACACGGAGGGGACGGGTGGTGGAGGACGATTCTCACACCTCCCTCCATCTTCAGAGGTCTCTCCTTGATTTTCGGTTCTATGCCTATTTCATGTTAAAATATTTAGCCTATTTACCTATTCTGAAACATGGCATGTTCTGATATATACAAGACAATAATATTTATGATTTTGAAAAACATTTTAGAAAATATTTTGGTACCATAATGCAAGAATCAGCCACAAACTGTGTTTATTTATAAATAAGTGGGTTTTTAAAACTTGAAAACACCAACTAAACTACTTATATAACCACAGCATATAACACATGCTTCTGCATGCTCTTATATTCTAAGGCCCCTGAGCAAAGATTCACGACTCATTCAGTTTTGCGTCCTCAAAGTGCCTAACATAGAACTCGCCCTGTAAAATTTTAATTAATGTTTGTACAAGTATACTCGGAAAAACTCTTATTATGAGAAAGCATTCTGTATAAATAGTTCGATCCATGTTCCCAATAGGTCCCTCATAATAACAATATTCTCTTGATATAGTTACTAAGACTTCTCACAAATGAGCTATACAACAACAAAATATTTCTGTTCTCTGGCTGCAGTTTCGAAAAATTCAACTAGCCAGAACTTTCCACTCAGCACCTATTTATCCTGCATACCAACGCTTAAACAGACAACAGCTTACAAACCAAAGACACAGGTATTCATTAAAAATAAATTTGTATCACTCATATATTGAACTTACAACTATCCATTTCCAAAAAAACCACTATGCACTTGATGGTATTACAGCACTTATAAATGATTACTCATGTTTTTGATAATGACCTTAAAGAATCTCAAACACTCAAATTCTAAAAAAAAGAAACCCAAACCCTTATATTCTTATATTTAATAAGAAAGAGAAGTAGATCTTCACAATTCAAAACATTTTTTTAAGGATGAATGGGCATTTATCTGGAGAAAACTCTAATTTGAAAAGATATATGTACCCCAGTGTCCATCACAGCGCTATTTACAATAGCCAAGACAGGGAAACAACCTAGATGGTCACACAGTAGAATATTAGTCATAAAAAAGAATAAATACTGTCGTTTGCGGCGACATGGATGGGATCCAGAGATTATCATAGTAAGTGAAGTCAGGTAGAGAAAGACAAATATCATATGATACCACTTGCAGGTGTAATCTAAAAAAAACAATACAAGTGGACTTATTTACAGAATGGTTACCAAAGGGGAATGGGGTGTAGGGATAAATGAGGAGTCTGGAGTCAGCAGATACGAGCTACTATATATTAAATAAACAACACTGTCCTACTGCATAGCACAGGGATATTATAGGATATTCAATATTCTATAATGAAGCATAGTGGGAAAAGTATGAAAACTCATATACATATGTGTGTAACTGAGTCGCTTTACTGTAAACCAGACACTAACACAACACTGTCAATCAACTTTACTTGAATTTAAAAAATTAAGGGTGAAGACGAAAAGTGTCTTGTGACTATCTTTTAAGTTATCAAAAGATGTTCAATTAGCCATTAACATACAAATTAACTGCCTGAAACACTGCCTGACTATAGTTTGGTTTTACTATGAAACATCAACACACGATTAACCACAAACCTTGAATAACCACAGCCCTTGCCCCCGCCTCTGTCTCTGTGCGAGTGGCGTTGACCCTGACGGCTGAAGACATTTAACAGCCGCCAGGAGAATCATCTGTTCAACGCAGAATGGAGCGACATGCCCTTTCCGTGGATAGGTGAAGAACTTGGAAATACTTTCAACAAGCTGCCTTACGAAAAGCTTCTGCTGATAAGCACCAACCCTCTGCTCCCGACACCTGGCTCGTCACTCCCCTAGTCCACTTCTCTCTTTCCTTCTCGCCTCGGGGACCGCCTTTCTGCCTGTGCCTCTCTAATCCAGCTTACCTCTCTACCCCTACCCTTGAGGGGAAGTGGAATTTCCCCCACTCCACTTTATTTTCTGCTCTTGCCTGATCAAGCCTTAGTTTAAGCGCATCCTTTTAGTTTATCAACTGTTTTAACTACTGGTACTTTTGCAAATGGGAAGCCCCAGTAGCTCAGCTGGTAGGTAAAGAATCTGCCTGCAATGCAGGAGACGCCGGTTTGATTCCTGGGTCAGGAAGATCCCCTGGAGAAGGGTTAGGATACCCACTCCAGTGCTCTTAGGCTCCCCTGGTGGCTCAGATGGTAAAGAATCTGCCCGCAATGCAGGAGACCTGGGTTTGATCCCTGGGTTGGGAAGATCCCCTGAAGAAGAGAATGGCAACCTGCTCCAGTATTCTTGCCTGGAAAACCCCATGGGCACAGGAGACTGGTGGGCTACAGTCCATGGGGTTGCAAAGAGTCAAACACGACTGAGCAATTTTCACTTTCACTTTTTCAAATGATTCCACTTGGCAGCCTCTAACATCCTAGGAGAATTTAACGTGACGTTCAAAAGACCTATGTGGCTAGAAATGCAGGGTGTAAACAAATGATTACCTTGTCTCGCTCTTTAAAAAACTGGCCTCTCCCAAATGAAATTTTTGAAGACAGAAATAGATCAGAAGAAGCCAACGCTTGTGTTGACAGTCTATGTTTAAGCTATTGGAAGTCATTTAAAAAAACAATAATTTTCAATTAATTATATCTGAAGAACGGTTGGCAACGTGTCTTACTGATTGAGTACCTGTGTGTATAACTCTCTGAGTATGGACTGTCAGGACACAAAGACGAACAAATAAGTAAGATACAGACACAAATAACCACAAATGAACAAAATATGATAAAGAGGAAGAGGGGTGTAGAACAAGTGCTGAAAGACATATGAGTGCTCATCCAGCTGTAAAAGTTAGCCAAGTGGTATCCGGGGTCAGCCCTGAAAAATGTGAGCAGACAGCTACTAGTGGGGGAAGCAAAGAAATGGCAATAAGAAGGAAGGCCTCGGAGGGAGGAAGCTGTGAGCCACGCTAAGAGGATGCGGATTAGTCCAATTTGGCCAGAAAGCAGAATACGCAGAATGGGGCTATGTTCTGCCCTGCATGCTGAACATAGTATTTTGGACACACTCATAAAGGACAGAACTGAAGCCACAAGATTGGAAAAGAACTCCGGAGGAAAGAAGGATGCAGAGATAGAAGAGAAAATGACCAAGAACATGTAATGAGGATTGTGTGTGTGTTAGTCGCTTAGTCATGTCTGAGTCTTTGCAGGACCATGGACGGTAGCCCACCAGGCTCCTCTGTCCACGGACTTCTCCAGGCAAGAATACTGGAATGGGTTGCTATTTCTTCCTCCAGGGGATGTGTCTTCTGCAATGGCAGGCAGATTCTTTTATCACTGTGCCACCTGGGAAACCCATAATTAGGAATACCTACTGTTAAAGGGCCTTACTGTCCTTGAAACTGCTCAGGAAGCAATGAGACCATTCCTGAACACCACATTCTCTTATGAAAGGCAGATGGGAGAAAATAAATTCTATACTGGTCTAAAACCAAATAAATAAATCATTTAATACGTCAAGTTCTAAATGTTCCAAAACTGGGAACCTACCTAGCTGTCACTAAACGATCTTTCTTACTCTGTTCAGAGTATAAACTATTTTTAGCTATTCACTCCTATCTAAAATGATGCTGAATTCTGGAAGCCATTTCTACACAATGAATGATAAGGTAAAGAGTCTGTTTCACCCAATTCACAAAAACAAACAGATCTCCATGAACACCTGCACATATGTGCAGAGATCTAAAAGATCAACTGGGAAGTTCAATTAAGCAGAACAAAGTAAGACAAACAAAGCTTTATAAGCAGCTCTTCCCTTTAGACTTAAAGGCAGAAAAGATTTGGAGTCAATATACTGCATCTAGCCTGCTGACCTCCAAGGAGTCTTAAGTCATCTTTGAATCCCAAGAGTCTGGGATGGTACCTGACACTTCGGGGCTTCCTATAAATGTTTTACAAGCGAGGAAAAAAATCAGAGTTCACAAACCATCAGAAAATGGCTGAGCCACTAACATACTTATTAAACTATACTTCGTAGGCTCAGGGCCAGATAATGTACAAACTGGTATTTCCTAATAATTTTAATATATATTAGAACTAAAGGGTTTTTTCCACTGAGTTCTAAAATTAGTGAACTAGAATATACCCCATTCTTTAAACATCCACTTTGTCACACTAGATATATTTAACTATATATTGAGTTCCAAAGGCTCTACTTCTGACAATTTTCATAAGGAAAGAATGCCACTGTTTAAATAACAGTGTGACTGTTTGACCAGGCAGAGAGAGGACTCTTAGTACCTTTATGGTTTCAGTGGGCACTCCAGGTTCTGGCACTTTATCCAAATAAGTGGTCAAGTCTTGATCAACGTGTTCAAACACTAACGTCAGTTTGGTTTCTCTGTCTGTTCGTGACACTGTACACACGTCAAACAACCTAAAAGGAAAAAGAAAGAAGTATTAGGTAGGTGGTAATATGAAAAGAAGTAATCTGTAAGTCTTACACACATCCTTTGATCACAAAATTAAGGCAGGGGAAAGACTAGATTTGATCCTTCCTGGTGGTAATATGTAAGGATACCTATTAGTGCTTAGTCCCTCAATGTCCTACTCTTTGGGACCCCATGGACTGTCACCTGCCAGGCTCCTCTGCCGTTGGGATTATCTAGGCAAGAATACTGGAGTAGGCAGCCATTCCCTATTCCAGGGAATCTTTCCAACCCAGAGATTGAACCCACGTCTCTTGTGTCTCCTGCGTTGGTAGGCAGATTCTTTATCACTAATGCCGCCTGGGTCTGACACTTTAATATGAAAGCTCAGGAGAGGAGCACTTGGTTAAGCGGTGACAAAATTCACAGTGGTAAATTGAAAGCAGCGTGAGAACGTCTGCTTGGAGAGTTCCTCAGTTAAGATCTTAGGGACACATGCTGGTGGAGACAGTTTCAAAAACTGCAGCCTCTATAAAAAATACGGTTCTTAGCTCACAGGTCAAGAATTATTGAAGAGACAGAAGACTAAGCATTCTTTGAGGACACTGGACTCTGCGATTTAGATTTTCCTGGAATTTAAAGTCTTCAAATCATGCCGATGAAAGTAATTAAAATGGAATATGGAGAAATCTGGTTTATTTCTAAGAAAGTGTTCTCATCCTGGTCAATCCAATCATCTCCCTGGAAAGGGCAAGAATTCTTTATTTTAAAACTCCAAATATCATGCTAATAAAAATTGTGAATTTTTATTTTTATTTTTGAGGGGGATGCAGACATTGCACTGGCAAACTACTCTGCCCTAAGATGATAAAGGCAGATTGACAAACTTTATAATTATGTCTGGATGGGAGAATTCAATTTATCCCATAAAATCCTACAACTAATTCAAAATTTAAGTTTTAAAAACAAAGCCTTCAGTAATCAAAAGAATTTTCAAGCCAAAGGACTGATCCTCCTTTAGTTCCAACAGTCAAAGGACACCATGGGGGGGTGGGATGGGGTGGGCGGGGAAGGGCATGAGATGCTCACCAAACATATAAAGAATTAAACATGCCACCCATAAACAAGCTGGAAATAAGTTTCAGGACAAGAATGTAATATAAATACTAAGAAAAGGCTAATAAAAGTTCTATTCATATTATTTTCTTTCATGTTTTAAAATGAAACTACACTTTCTTCAAAGAAATTAACTATAAATGGGCCTATAACCCACGTACTAAAATGCAGGGTTGACTCACAATTAGCCACTTTGTACATTATCACTTAAATGTTTAATGCCTAGCTGGTTCACCATGCCACTCTACTGCATTTCTGCAATCGATGGGCTCCACAATCTTTGGTACTTCTCTGTAAATCTAAAGTAAACTTTAAAAGAACACTATAATTAAGTCAAATCAGATAGAGTGAACACCACCAACAACCACACATGCTTCATAGCCAGATCCAAACTCCTTTTTAATCCTGGGTAGCCTGAGGTGAGTTCTCCAACTCCAGTAAAATCAATTAAGAGCAACCAAATTTCTTCCCTACTTTGTCTACTTTCAAACATTCTAAGTTTTTTAATCATCTACTTATCAAATTAACTTCTAAATTTATAAAGTCTTTGAATATCACTAATGTGACTTATTCTGAAAAAATGATTCTGATAAAGTAAAAACCCCTACTTGAAAAACATACTACAAATAGTGCCATAACTCATATGCATGCCCTACTGTGAAAAATACGACTGCTGTCAGTCATGGATCAAACCAGTCAATCCCAAAGGGAATCTACCCTGAACACATTGGAAGGACAAGTGCCAAAGCTTACGCTCCAATACTTTGGCCACCTGATGTGAAGAGTCGACTCACTGGAAAAGACCCTGAGGGTGGGAAAGATTGAGGGCAGGAGGAGAAAGGGGTGACAGAGGATGAGATGGTTGGATGGCATCAACAATTCGATGGACATCAGTTTGAGCAAACTCTGGGAGTTAGTGAAGGACAGGGAAGCCTGGCGTGTTGCAATCCACTGGGTCATAAAGAGTCAGACACTGAACAACAATGCATCTGAAACCTGGGAAGTTTATGAAAACACTTCTTTGAATATGGTAATTCGAGGTAACTACCATTTATTCATAGGCTCTTTCCATTAAACCCATATTCTTTGACAGCTTTACTTTTTTCTTCCACAAGCACCAAGCTTCTTTATATCAGTTGCTTCTATTTTTGTGATAAAATAAAACAGCAATGAACCAAAAATGGCCTGTATTAAAATCAGATACAAACATGAGAACTGCATCATTACAGCTATGCTTCCTTACACATTACTTTCAAAATGTTTTCTTACTATCAATAATACATTTCCTTAATAAAAATACATTTCTTATCACTGCCTCCAGTCAGTAAAGAGCTAGTAACTTCAGTTCTTACTGCACTTAGGGTCTGTATACATCAGACATTTTAGTAATTTTCAAAAGGAAAAAAAACATTGACAGGGACATAACTAGAGAATGAAGTGATCATAAAACACTGCAAAGCCAAAGGGTCAGCTGCTCCCAAACCGTTGTTAGTTACCTAACACCCCTGGCAGTATGCTATGTTGCTTCATCTCACTGAAACCGTTTTTAAACACTCTGTGTGTCACAATGCAAGAATCACATCTAACCCACCCAGGTTATTTTTCTCAAAGTTATAGCACTCTGCAATTCTTTAAGACTCACTGCTGCGGTCTGCAGCACCTGTGACGTCCAAGCTCCCTGGGGTCGCTGCTAACTGCCCCTAATGATGAGCCGTGGAGGAAAGGCACTAACGTTCACTGGCAATTATTATAAAAGTGGAGTTTTAAAAGAGACATATTTAAAGAGACGAACAGTAGAATATTCTCATATAACTTTTAATGTATATAGTTATATATTCCTCTAGGCTACGAAAAGAAGGGTGCTCAGTAGAAGTGGCTCATGCTGGTTTCAAGGAGACAATTATTTTTATTTTTTAAGATAAATTTCACTTGATACTATAATAATAATATTAAAAATAATAATACTAATTTCACTTGGGAAATGGAGCCTATTACTGTTTCCTTAGAAATTCAAAGGTGGCATCAAGAGCAGTAAAAGTCCTAGAAGAACCTGTAGGCTTTGAACTCCAGTCCTGGCTGTCAACATCCTACAGACTCAATAATCCACAGAAGACATTTTGGGAAATACTACTCTCTATATTCTCCAAGCCAGGCTTCAGCAATACATGAACCATGAACTTCCAGATGTTCAAGCTGGTTTTAGAAAAGGCAGAGGAACCAGAGATCAAATTGCCAACATCCGCTGGATCATCAAAAAAGCAAGAGAGTTCCAGAAAAACATCTATTTCTGTTTTATTGACTACGCCAAAGCCTTTGACTGTGTGGATCACAATAAACTGTGGAAAATTCTATAAGAGATGGGACTACCATACCACCTGACCTGCCTCTTGAGAAACCTGTATGCAGGTCAGGAAGCAACAGTTAGAACTGGACATGGGCCAACAGGCTCGTTCCAAATAGGAAAAGGAGTACATCAAGGCTGTATATTGTCACCCTGCTTATTTAACTTTTATGCAGAGTACATCATAAGGAACACTGGGCTGGAGGAGGCACAAGCTGGAATCAACATTGCCGGCAGAAATATCAATAACTTTAGATAAGCAGATGACACTACCCTTAAGGCAGAAACTGAAGAAGAACTAAATAAAGAGCCTCTTGATGAAAGTGAAACAGAAGAGTGAAAAAGTTGGCTTAAAACTCAACATTCAGAAAACTAAGATCATGGCATCTGGTCCCATCACTTCATGGCAAATAGATGGGGAAACAGTGGCTGACTACTTTTCTGGGCTCCAAAATCACTGCAGGTGGTGACTGCAGCCATGAAATTAAAAGACGCTTACTCCTTGGAAGGAAAGTTATGAACAACCTAGACAGCATATTAAAAAGCAGAGACATTACTTTGTCAACAAAGTAATCTAGTCAAGGCTATGGTTTTTCCAGTTGTCATGTACGGATGTGAGAGTTGGACTGTGAAGAAAGCTGATCACCGAAGAATTGATGCTTTTGAACTGTGGTGTTGGAGAAGACTCTTGAGAGTCCCTTGGACTGCAAGGAGGTCCAACCAGTCCATTCTAGAGGAGATCAGTCCTGGGTGTTCACTGGAAGGACTGATGCTAAAGCTGAAACTCCAATATTTTGGCCACCTCATGCGAAGAGCTGACTCATTTGAAAAGACTCTGATGGTGGGAAAGATCGAGGGCAGAAGGAGAAGGGGACGACAGAGGATGAGATGGTCGGATGGCATCACCGACTCGATGGACATGGGTTTGGGTGAACTCTGGGAGTTGGTGATGGACAGGGAGGCCTCGCGAGCTGCGGTTCATGGGGTCGCAAAGAGTCGGACACGACTGAGCGACTGAACTGAACTGACTCTATATTAAACTTGAAATTTCGTCTGACTTCATTGAGTGCTTGAGTGCTCAGTCACTTTAGTTTTGTCGGACTGTTTGTGACCCTGAGAACTGGAGCCCGCCAGGCTCCTCTGTCCGTGGGGTTCTCCAGGCAAGGTTACTGCAGCAGGTGGCCGTGCCCTACTGCAGGGGATCTTCCCAATCCAGGGATTGAACTCACACCTCTTATGTTTCCTGTATTGTCAGGCGGGTTCTTTACCACTAGCACCACCTGGGAAGCTGGACTTAATTGGTCAGTAAACATTACCATAGTAAAATGAAGTTACATTAGTGATGTTATATTATGTGTTAAGTCACTTCAGTCTTGTCTGACTCTTTGCGACTCTATGGACTACAGTTTGACAGGCTCCTCTGTCCATGGGATTCTCCAGGCAAGAATACTGGAGTGGGCTGCCATTTCCTCTTTCAGGATATTCGTGATAATGGGTAGAAAATGCACTTTGAATCAACAGTTATAAATACTACTGTTAGGAATTTTAGAACATAATATTTTGGATGCTTTCTCATCTACAATGACTCTATCTGGAATCAGCCCAAAGCAAACAATAATCACTTTGGTGAGCAATAAAGAGAAGATAGATGCTTTAATATAACAGATCAGACTCACATAAAGCAACTGAGCTAAACAAGAACTGAAATCCCTGGTATTTGGCAGGAGGTTAACAATCTGCAATATATTTATATAAATCAATAAGGAATGTGGCCAGGCTGCCTAGAGCCCCTACACTTGCAAAACAAAAGGGCCAGACAGGTCTGAACACTTGAATACAAACCCTGGGAAACAACTTCAACTGTCTGATTTCTTGTGTTGATCAACATCTTAAGGCTTTCTAAAACTTAAAAACAACTCTTTGCTATTCGGTAAACTGACAAAAATACCATTTCAGCAACTGTATAACTACAGGGCTGCAAGAGAAACATAATCACACTGTGTCGAAGATGAATAAAATATCTCATATGACTTTTAGAGGAAATGAGAACTACCATTCAAAACATATCCATTAGGGCTTAGCTTAATGTGATCCAAGCGAATTTTCAAAAAGTAGAAATGGAAAGTGTTCTTGAGCGCTTACTGAGTCTATGAATGCAATTTAGCTGCACGAAACATGATCCAAAAAAAGGCAGAGAGGTCATTATCATTTCACAATCAAGTCAGACAAGCCCCTAACTATCCCATAAAGCAATCCTCTCCCTGTCTCCGTTGCTCTGACACCCCAGCTGCAGGGCAGAGAGCAAGCACTGCGGTCCAGCGCTGCACTCAGCTTTCCAGCTGTCCTAGTGATGTAATCATCTCATAACAAAATATCTCCATGCATTAACTCTGCATCCTACCCACTGTAATTCGGAGGATTACAGGACTGCTTCCTGTTCGTGTTCTCCACTTAACTTGCTATTCTGGATCTATTGCATAGGCAAGTTGTCTTCATCTAATGGATGGGATTATGTCCAATAGGTCTGGGATTTCCAAAGATTAACAATTTACAAAGGTCTCCCAAACAACATGCTCTGTAAACACATTCCCTGCCTTTCTATTGTGGTTATAATTAAAGGGAAATCTGCACTATTTGCTGTGATTAAACTCTGACCTGTCACAGGAAGTTCTATGAGGATTTTTCTCCTGTCATTTTTTTTCTATACTCTTGAACATTAGGACATCAAACAGTTCAAGAGCTGTGAGATGTCTGGCACAGCTGCCTGAAAGTGCTAAATAAAATTTTATTTGAACTATCAGCAGTCTTCAGAATTGAGAAATTAAAAACAAACCTCTCTACTCTCTTCTGCTATGGTCCACAGAGCACCTTCTGTGGTTATAGCTTGCACATTCCACTAGCGCTACACTACGGGATACTGGCCAGGGTATTCTCCTTTTGCTCATTAAATATAGACTATGTGTGCTTATTCTCAACAGCACTGAATGGTGTAATTCCAGAAGTATTTGCTGCCAGCAATAATGAGCGTGCTGCTAGAAGGAAAGCACCATTTCAGCAGCATCTGTAAACATTTATCAGGACCTGCCATGTGCAGGCACTGTTCTTGGTTTTAGAGATTCCAAGAGATCTAAGATGGGTACCGTTTTTAACAGTGTCATACCCAGTTGCGGGAAAGACAGCCAACATGTAAACTTGTAAAACTACAAGTAGTGGTATATGGCTGTGTATTAATTCTACAAACACTACGTGAAACTTTAACATCAACATCAGAGTAAATTCATTCTACATCCTACCGCAGAGTCTGTGACGTCTCCATTTCCCACATCCATTATCTCTTCTGGAAACCACACCGTCGCTTTTTGCTGAGGAACCATGTCGAGCCCATACTCAGGCAACAGAGCTGTGGGGCGCCTGCATAGGAGGGCATGCACCCTACCCTAGACACAGTGATGACGACTGATTCAGGGATGGACAGGACCATGAGAACTGGTCCAAGGAATTTTACTAGAACTTCTGGGAAAGCAGAGCTCTCTTTATTCTGGGATTACCGAACTGGCGAGTGATCAGCCTGCAGCTGCTGGTGGCCGTCTCTGCCACCACTTCAGTGCATCCACCGTGGAATGCCGCTGACACTGAAGAAAGCCTGAGCGGGGAGATAACAGGCAGGAGATTGTGGACGACGTCGGTAAAGTACCCAGATCCATTTGTGCCCAGGCTGCCCCGGATTCATTACACGAGCGAGTAATGCTGCTTTGGCGCTTATAGACACCTATAAACATTCTGAAACAATTAAAACAATTAAATGACTTTAAACATCAATATCTGACCTCAAATACATCTTACGTGTTAGACAAAATGAATCAAGCTCAAGATGCTGGGGAAGAATGAAGGCAGGACGCACAGGGGGCGGCAGACGCTGAGATGATTGGATGGCATTATCAACTCAATGGACATAAGTTTCAACAAACTCCGGGAGGCAGTGAAGGACAGGGAAGAGTGGCGTGCTGCAGTCCATGTGGTCACAGAAAGTCAGACATGACTGAGTGGCTGACAACAACAGAGCAGCAGGGTGACTGTCCCATTCCCTGATTTTCTGGGAGACTATTTGTCTTAAGAGGGTCCTCCACGCGGGTGCCCGCCAGAAGTGAGTAATCGACAGTAGCGGAGTCTAAGTCACGTCTGCCAGGGAGCCATCCGGCTTCTCCCCAGGGTTCCTCCTTGTGGTTCCTCGTCTGACCACAGGGGCATTTTACAGAGGAAAAAAATAAAGAAAGGAGGAAAGAGAGATAAGCTCATAGCAAACAGGAGTATGGGACCTAGAATCAGAAAGGCCTCAGTTGGTAAGAGGAAGTGAAGAGAAGTAATAATACAAAGATACTGAGTGTAGTTCATTTAAAGACTGAGTCCAATGCTCAGAGCTATGTTCTGAAAACCTTAGTTAAGCAACCCCCTTCCACCAGCTCTTGCTGCAAAGTGGAAATGCACAGGGACGCCATATCAGTAGTAACCCTACTTAGGGAAACCCCTGTGTGATTACACAGTTCCACTGAAGGCTCCCACTACCTGTTAAGGGAATGCAAAGTCAACACTTTTTCTTTACTAAACCATTTTTATTCTTTATAGCCTTAAAAAGTGTATTCCTAAGAAAGCCTCACGGTTCATTTTCTTCCAGTTCATCTTTAGTTTCTGCTTCTATCTACGTATTCTGGCAGTGTGGATCTATGAGTTTATATTTTTGCATACACTAATCAAAAAGTGTTTTACAAATAAAATGGAGCTCCCCCAAACTGAGCAAGTTTACAAGATGTGACTTGTACTACAGTGAATACTTAAAACAGAACAAAAGTAAAACTTCTGTATAAGGAGACACACTGTTATCATCCAGAAGTGCAAACTGGTGCGCTACAAGCTGGGCCCCAAATAAGCAGTTTGGGCTGCCTTACTGGGCATAAGGGATACTGTATACTGCTCTGCTCACATTCAAGATGAACTCCAGAAACGGACACAAAATAACAGAATCCACATTTCCTTCACAGTCCTCTGGCAAGCACTCTGTGTGCTGTCCTGTGCTCAGTCGTATCTGACTCTTTGCGACCCCATGGATTGTCACCCATCAGCCTCCTCTGTCCATGGGATTCTCCAGGCAAGAATACTGGAGTGGGTTGCCATGCCCTCCTGCAGGGAATCTTCCTGACCCAGGGATCAAACTCAAGTCTCTTACATCTCCTGCACTGGCAGGTGGCTTCTTTACCACTCGCACCCCCTGGGAAGCCCATAGCAAACACCAGAGGCACTTATATTTCAAGCACAATCCTTCAAAAGCCTAATGCATTTTATGTGAATGAAAGGCATAGAGAATAATGAGGGAGTAACATCACTGTTATGCTGCTGCTGCTAAGTCGCGTCAGGAGTGTCTGACTCTGTGCGACCCCAGAGATGGCAGCCCACCAGGCTCCCCTGTCCCTGGGATTCTCCAGGCAAGAACACTGGAGTGGGTTGCCATTTCCTTCTCCAGCGTGTGAAAGTGAAAAGTGAAAGTGAAGTCGCTCAGTCATGTCCGACTCTTCACGACCCCACGGACTGCAGCCTACCAGGCTCCCCCGTCCATGGGATTTTCCAGGCAAGAGTACTGGAGTGGGGTGCTAATGCCTTCTCCAACTATATGCTATTAAGGGAAACAAGTTAAGACACATGAGGAAATCATTGAAACCTATTTTATTCTGAGTCACCATGTGGATCACCATCTCCCCAAAATCAAGAGAAAGAAAAACAGAGGCGGCTAGATAATGATGACTTTCACACTTTTGCTTCGGCCAGCTCCAATACAAAAGAGTTTCCTGAGGTCAACAACAGCATAAAGTCAACTCTATAAAAAGAAGAAGCCTGCTGACTAAGAAAATTAGGGACCATCACGTCTTGATTCAGTTCAATTCAGTTCAGTCGCTCAGCCGTGTCCGACTCTTTGCGACCCCATGGACTGCAGCACACCAGGCTTCCCTGTCCATCACCAACTCCCGGAACTTATGTCTTGATTACTAACAGAATAAACACCATTGGAACTTCCCTGGTGGTCCAGTGGCTAAGATTCTGTGTTCCCAACGCAAGGGGCCTGGGTTTGATCCCTGGTCAGGGAACTAGATCCCACTGCCTCCAACTAAAGATCCCACATGTTGCAACTGCGATCGAAGTCCTGAGTGCAGCAACTAAGATCCAGTGCAGCCAAATAAAGTAATAAATACATTTAAAAAAAAAAAGAAATTAACACCATTTACCAACCCATGGACAGAAGAGCCCAGCAGGTGACAGTCCGTGGGGTTGCAAAGAGTCAGACACGACTAAGCAGTCACGAAGCACAGCCCAGCACACACACTGTGCTTGCTAGAGGACTATGAAAGAATTCTATTATTTTATGTTCATTTTGACTGTGAACAGAGCAGTATACAGTACCCCATTTACCCGTTGCTGCTGCTACTGCTGCTGCTAAGTCACTTCAGTCGTGTCCGACTACTCTTCGTGACCCCATAGACGGTAGGCCACCAGGCTCCCCCATCCCTGGGATTCTCCAGGCAAGAACACTGGAGTGGGCTGCCATTTCCTTCTCCACGTGTGAAAGTGAAAAGTGAAAGTGAAGTCGCTCAGTCGTGTCCGACCCTTAGCGACCCCACGGACTGCAGCCTACCAGGCTCCTCCATCCATGGGATTTTCCAGGCAAGAGTACTGGAGTGGGTTGATTTACCCGTTAAGATAGCCTAAATAGCTGTTAGTTTGCTCCTCACTAGTCACTTCTAGGTATTTTGACTTTTTTTGTTCCTCCTAACAACTCAATGAAATGGTACTCATTTTTATAGGTGAAGAGACAGATGTATGAACACAAATGTTCACTGCGCTCCAAACAGAAACAACCCAAATGTCTATCGATTGCTAAATGGATAAATGTAACATGGTATCATCCATAGAGTAGAATATTATTTAGTAATAAAAGGAATGAAGTCAGATACATGCTGTGACATGAATCAACAAGAATCAACAAGATTATGCTCACTGAAGGGTACCAATCACAAAAGGCCAAATATTTCATAATTCCTTTTTTGTGAAACCTCCAGAATAGGCAGATCCATAGAGACACAGAGTAGATTAGTGGCTGCCTAGGGCTGGGGGTTGCCAGGTGGCGCTAGTGGTGAAGAACCCACCTGCCAATGCAGGAGATAAAAGAGACTGTGAGTTGGATCCCTGGATCGGGAAGAACTCCTGGAGGAGGGCATGGCAACCCACGCCAGTATTCTTGCCTGGAGAATTCCATGGACAGAGGAGCCTGGAGGGCTACAGTCCATAGGGTCACAAAGAGTTGGACACGACTGAAGTGACTTAGCACACAGGGCGGGGGTGGTGGAGGAGGAGGGCTGGAAGGAATGAAGAATGACTTCTGTTTCTTTTCAGGGTAATGAAAGGTTCTAAATTTACAACATGGTGATGGCTGCAGAACTCAGTAAACATCCTAAAGAACCACCAAACTGTATTTATGTCTATGGGTGAATTTGATGGTATGCATAGTCTATCTCTGGGCTTCCCAGGTGGCTCCGTGGTAAAGCATCTGCCTGCCAAAGAAAGAGACGCAGGTTTGACAGCTGAGTTGGGAAGGAGGAGGGCCTGGCAACCCACGCCAGCATTCTTGCCTGGGGAAACCCACAGATAGAGGAGCCTGGTGGGCTACAGTCCGTGAGGTCGCAGGGAGTCGGACACGACTGAGCGACTGAGCACGCACACGGAGGCCATCTCGAGAAACAGTGACAGAGAGGTTTAGCGTCTGGTCTGAGGACCAGGCACGGTAAGTGGTGGGGACAGGGTCTGAGATCGGGCTGCCTGGTTTCCAAGTCTGATCTGCTGACCGCTGGGCAAGCCCACCTCCGTGTGGAGCACACCTTTGGAGGCAGAGACTTCTTTATGGTAAATGAGACCCATTTCTGACAGATATGGTGGTAATGCCAACTCTCAAAGGTCCTTGCTTAGCTTGGCTATACCGGTATATATGTTACCTCCTGGGCTGAAAAAACAAAAATGTGTCAGAAAATTCACAGGAAAATTAAAATAAAGCTGAAGACTGTTCATCTCCTAGACTCTGATCTCTTGAGTCCTTCCCTTGTCTAGTTAGAAAATGACACACTGTAATTCACCCAACAGAGCCCTCAAAATATATTTTGATCTCAAAAATATAGGAGTCCAGTGATCATTTTGAAAGCAAAGTGAGCAGCTCTGGCCCGAGTCACAAGGAGAGCAGGAACACTCTGGCCAGCTTTCAACATTCAGTTCTGTCTCCGTTTCTGACCTGTAAAAGCCCTGTTCTTCAGCTCTGGGCCTCTCTTGAGGAAAAACGAGGAATCAGCCAAAACTAGGCAGCCGTCTGTGATGAAGACTGTCTGCTGGGTCTTAGGGAAAAAAACAACAACAACCAAATTTTACCTACACCATAAGCCAAATATCTTTCCTAATCACATCCTTACTAGGTGAGGAAATCCATCCCTGCACTAATTCGCTCAGATACTGATGATTGGGTTATTATTTCATAAAACCACCACTGAAGTCAGTTCCTTTTAAGGAGACATAAAGGAACAGAAACACAGGAGAAAGTGTTAAGCTTTAGTAATATGGAAACATAAATGATACCATCAGTGATACAGTATTTATAAGCCCCTCAAACTGGGTAACAAAAATGTTTAAATGATAAAAGGGCACAGCATTTGTGAGGGTTTGTGAAAATGGACCCACAGGACTATAGGAGTAAAAATTGATCTAAAAAACCTTTTTAGAAGAGTAATCTGGATACACACACACAGATATCATGTGGTCCTTAAAATGATGAAACAGATTCATATTTCTGAACATGCAAGGTGTCAGTCACTCAGTCGTGTCCAACTCTCTGTGATCCCATGGACCGTAGCCTGCCAGGCTCCTCTGTCCATGGGATTTTCCAGGCAAGAATACTGGAGTGGGTTGCCATTTCCTTCTCCAGGGGATCTTCCCAACCTGACCCAGGGATCTAGAATGGTGTTCTTAAGAAAAAATTCAGGCTTCAAAAATACATATATAAACAAAATAGCCAAAAGACAAATCAAGATGCTATTAATAATGTGGCTAGCTCTCTAGGTGGTGAAATTACAGAACTGGGCTTTCTATTTGTCGATACAATGATAATTATCAGTTTTTACATACAATGGGAAGATCATTGTATTTTTATTATCAATACAATGAGAATTATCCATGTTTAACAAGAGAAAAAATCACCATTTTTAAAACAAGAATTATACGTTTTTTTTTTCTTGATCGAGGTTTTTTCCTTCCATCACTTATATTTTTATTTTCATCTGCTCCACTACATTAATAAAGGCAATCCTGATAATCAATTCTGAAAAGGTAGTCTTAAAACTTAAATATGTTAAATTCTTAATTTTGTTCTAGGAAAAAAAAACCCAATATGCATGCATTACTCCCTCACTAAAGATATGTGATTTTCAATCTTCCCTATTTTGGATGGATGAACTCTACAAAAAAGAAATTAGGAAAAATAAAACTACTTTTCTGATATCTGGCTAACAGGTCAAAAGTAAGAGTTACCATGAAATAAAAGAGAAACAACAATAACTCAAAAATATCTTAAAATTACCTAATGCTCATTATACTGGCCAAAAAAGAAAAAAGTCCTGCATGGCAGAATTGTGTAATTTTGTAAGTACGGTGAGCTTTGGAGATTATCTGATTCTACACAGTCATTTAACAGATGAGACAACGCAGGCCAAGAGGGTGCAGGACGTCAGAACTAACAAAGGAGTAAGATACTTGGGCCTCGCGACAGCATTGAGCGTCCATACTAACATAATATGGTATAAGCAACCAAAATACCTAAATATGACTTTAAAAAAGGCATTAAAAATTAACACCTAACATCTCACATTTTGAAGTTAGGTCTATTCCAACAAAATTTCCAGGAATGATTTTTTTAAGCACTGAGAAAAATTCTATATATATATATTTTAAGAACACCATCAGGAAATTATATTAGAAGATTAGAAAACAGAACACAGTTGGAAAAGTTGAAAGAACCGGTATCTCTATCAACTACTACCCTTAAGGATCTGAAATCAGGTTTTGTTCAAATATAAAAATGTATAAATATTAAGTTATGACTTAATATACTTTTACTTCAAATTTATTTTAGAGTTTGATCTTTGTTTTTGGACTATTTCAGATAATAAGGTAAATATTCCATAGTGTCAAGAGTAATTAAAAACTAAAATAGGTAAGAATTCGTAAATGAAACTGTAATTGTCTTTCCTCCAAGGCATACTTTTTCTTTTGCAGAGAACCAGAGGAACAATTCACCCTGGGAATTAATTAGGCACTGGGTGTTGCTGTTTAGTCACTAAATCATGTCCAACTCTTTGCGACCCCATGGACTGCAGCCCGCCAGGCTCCTCTGTCCATGGGATGTTCCAGGTAAGAAAACTGGAGTAGGTTGCCATTTCCTTCTCCAACTGGGTGTTCCACATAAGTAATTATTTTGGATAACTGATTTTTATTCATCTTAAGCACCTGAATTTTTAATTAAAAATTTTAATGGAGTTCTTTGAGATAAGCATTGAACATTTTCTTGACTTCTTAAGCACAGTGTACTGATTATGTTCTACTGATGAATGACCCATGGTCATTATTATTAATATTAAATTATAATCATTTAATTCAGCATCATTTTTATGATCCTTTATCTGAATGCAGGTGAACATGAAGCAAGGAGATTAAGACATATTATAAATCAAACTGTCAAAAAGCAAAGAAAACCACCAGAGATAAGTAACTCATCACTTGCAAGGAAAACTCAGCAAGATTAACAGCCAACTTCTCATCCGAAGCCATGGAGGGCAGAAGGCAGTGGGAGGACAAATTTAAAGGGCAACTGTTAACCAGGAATTCTAAATCCAGAAAAACTATCCTTTAAAAATAAAAATGACTTCGCTGGTGGTACAGTGGATAAGGATAGGACACAGGTTCGATCCCTGGTCCAGGAGGATCCCACCTGCCAACAAGCCTGGGCACCACACGGAAGAGCAGCACCTGCTTGCCACAACGAGAAGAAGCCTGTACGCAGCAAGTGAAGGTCTCGCAACAACCCAATATAAATAATTAAATAATTTTTTTTTAAAATAAAGAAGGTGAAGCTGAGACATTCCCAGATAATCAAAAGCTGAGGGAGTTTGTTGCCATTAGATACATCCTAGAAGAAGTGCTAAAGGGAGTCCTTCTGGTTGAAACGAAAGGACAATAGGCAGTAACGGAAAGACATACGAAGAAACAAAGATCCCTGACAAAGGTAAATGACCACTCAGGTAAATATGAAAGCCAACATGACTGTGTTTTGAGCTTTTTCCCTAACACGATTAACAGGACAAATGCATATGAAAACAATTATAAATCTATAGCTAATGGAAGACCATGAGTAAAGATACAATTTGTGACAATAACATAAAGGGGGAGAAATATAGAGCTGTGGAAGAAAAAAGCTTTTACATACCATAGAAAGTAAGTATTACTTCAAGCTAAATTTTTATAAGTTTAAAAATATTAACTGGGCTTCCCAGGTGGTGCGAGTGGTAAAGAGCCTGCCTTCCAAAGGAAGAGACTCGTAAGAGACATGGGTTCGATCCCTCGGTCGGGAAGATCCCCTGGAGAAGGGCGTGGCAATGCACTCCAGTATTCTTGCTGGAGAATCCCATAGACAGAGGAGCCTGGTGGGCTACAGTCCACCGGGTCGAAAAGAGTCAGACACGACTGAGGCTGAGCACACACGCATGCATGGGTACTGGGGATAGAAACATCAAAGGATAAAACAGATTTTCTTACGTTGTTCAGAGCCGAGTGTGGTGGCAGACTCAAGTAGATGAATAGTAACTAATCTGGAAATGCTGAGGGAGAGATAAACACAAGGTATTTTAAGAGTCACAGAGAGACACAACTCACTCAGTCTTGTAGGAAAAGGTTTGTAGCGACGACAGCTGAACTTAGGCCATCAGGTGTTACCTAAACAAGTGGCAAAGAAAGGGCACTGAAAACCAGGAGAAGGGCTCCCTGGTGGCTCAGTGGTAAACAATCTGCCTGCCAACGCAGGGGACACAGGTTCGATTCCTGGTCCGGGAAGATCCCCCATGCTGAGGGGCAACTGAGCCTGTGGGCCACAACCGCTGAGCTTGTGCTCTAGAGCTGGGGAGCCTGACTACTGAGTCCACATGCCACAACTACTGAAGCCTGTGCGTCTGGAGCTTGGCTTTCACAACAAAAGAAGCCACAGCAATGAGAAGCCCAAACCCTGCAACTAGAGGATTCAACTTCCACTTGCTGCAACTAGAGAAAAAAATCCTGTGCAGCAACAAAGACCCAGCACAGTCAAAAACAAACAAACAAGTTAATAAAATTATTATTTTTAAAAAAAGAAAAAGAGAAGGTGTGAGCAAAGAGACAGCAAGAAGTGCTACTGGAGGGACTTCCCCGCTGGTCCAGAGGCTAAGACTCCATGCTCCCGATGCAGGGGGCACTGTATTTGATCTGATCCCTGACTGGGGAACTAGATCCCAAGCGTCGCAACGAGGAGTTCACACGCTGCAACTAAAGATCCTGGAGGCCACATTGAAGACTGAAGACTTGGCATGCTGCGACCCAGGCTGGGCACAGCTAAAAAAAAAAAAAACTTAAAAAAAAAAAGTCCCACTGGAGAGAAGTTTTGTATGCCGCAAGAAACTTTTACCCTGTGGAAAACAGGTATCTTCTTTCGATTTTTGAAACAGCTCATTCTGATTAGCAGGAGTAAAAGAGGAACAGTGGCAAGAAGACCAGTGTAAGGCGCCTGCTGCCACAGTTGTACAGGAAAATAAAGAGGGTCTGTCCTAAGGATTGGCAGCAAGGATGGAGAGGAGAGTGCAGATTCCAGAAATATTTAGGAGGCTGAGCTGGCAGGACCTGCTAAGTGTCTGAATGTGGCGGGGGTGGAGGGGTGAGGAAGGAGAAGCCAAGGATGACTCATGGGCTTCTGACTTTGGGGACTTGGTGCCACCCCACGAGATACAGTGTTCCCAGAGCTTCGGTTTCCAGGGACCTTAACATTTCCAGCAAGTTTAGGGCTTTGACATACAGCTGCCAACTAAAGACATAAATACACCCTCCCATCTACTATCAACATCATCTCATTAAGAGAGTACATTTTAACACCCAAAATGTAAATAGATTTAGCTTTCCGAAAAATTCACCACAGGGCCCTTATTTTTCTAATTTCGTCACAGACGTTGGAAAATTGGTACCAGGCCTCAGACCAACAGTGAAAAACCCTGAGATGGAGATATAGGAGAAGCTGTCCGCGCAGCGGTAACCTGATGAGTGGAAGGCAGAAGAACATGCAGTCCCTGCCTTCGCTAACTCTCTAGTCTGATAGGGACGTCTATCGCGTATGTATTAAGGGTTGGAAAACAGTTCAAGAGGTTATGGAAATCCTGAAGAAGAGGATCTCAAATGAGGGAAAGTGGCTGGGGAGCCAAGTCTCCCAAGATGATCTGGAATTTGCCAGATAAACAAAGGCTGTTTCGCATGGTCCAGGCAGAAGGAACAGTGTGTCCAAAGGTATGTAGGTATGTAGGAAAATTCATATTTGGGGAACTGTGGATAGTTTGGCATGACTTGGTGATTATCTTGGAAGATGGCAAGAGAAGAGCTGGAAAAGTACACAGAAGCAAAATTACGAAGAGTTTGGTAATCCAGGCTAAGAAGTCTGGAAATTATCTTATGGGCATTGGGAAAGAACCAAAGGACTTTACAGTGGGCAATGCTATGGCCAGATTTACCACTTGGTATTTCCACTCTGACTGCAGAATAGAAGTTGGTCTGTAGGGGAGCAAAATGGAAGTGCCTGCAAAAGTCCAGGTAAGAAACACAGATAGATTAGAGAAACAAGAGTAGCAGAGAGAAACCAATACAACCAACAAGTATTTACAGAGCACCTCCTCTCTTCAAAGGGTGTCAAGGTCAATGAGACAAGATCCTTGCTCTTTTAGAGCTTATTTTCTATTGTTGTTAAAATAAGAATCATACCTTACGTAATGCAATTTAAAAAAATTAACAATGTAGCAAATGCTTTCACAAGTCTTTTTATATATACATATATATGAAATCGTGTTTAAATTGCCCTAAGTTACATTATATTTGTGATTTATTAAACTTTTTCTCTATTCTCATAACATTGGCTCATTACCTTAAGGTAAGTTCCAGTGGTCATGGATGGATGTGAGAGTTGGACTATAAAGAAAGCTGAGCACCGAAGAATTGATGCTTTTGAACTGTGGTGTTGGAGAATACTCTTCAGAGTCCCTTGGACTGCAAGGAGATCCACCCAGTCCATCCTAAAGGAGATCAGTCCTGGGTGTTCATTGGAAGGACTGATGTTGAAGCTGAAACTCCAATACTTTGGCCACCTCATGCGAAGAGCTGAATCATTGGAAAAGACCCTGAGGCTGGGAGGGATAGGGGGCAGAAGGAGAAGGGGACGACAGAGGATGAGATGGCTGGATGGCATCACTGACTCGATGGACATTAGTTTGGGTGGACTCCGGGAGTTGGTGATGGACAGGGAGGCCTGGCGTGCTGTGATTCATGGGGTCGGACTTGACTGAGTAGGACTGAACTGAAGAGTAGGACACGACTGAGCGACTGAACTGAACTGAAGTTCCTTTAAGTGGCACTACAAAAATCAAAAGGTATACACTTTTTCTGAATCAAAATATACACACTTTTTATAAGTTCTTGCTCCAAATTGCCTTACAGAAGATCACATCAATTTATATTCCCATAATGGTATCTAAGGAGGTGAAATACATAGGATTTTGTGACCAACTAGGATGTAGAACAAGAAGTAAGGAAGGAAGGTTAGAATGAGTTTTCAGAGTTTTGGTATAGGCAACAAGGTTGGCAGTGCTATTTTCAAATAGCAGAAGAAAAAAGAAAAGAAGATTTGAAGATTAATCAGTGAGTTCACTCCACAAGAGATGGATTCGAGATGTCTGTGACTTTCAGGTGGTAATGTCCAGTTAGCAATTGTAAACACAGACTTGGGAGTTTTGGACACAAGTCAAGTAACCATTTGGGGAGTTATCAGCATACAAGTGAGACAATCTGAGGGTTATAATAAGCAATAGGAGGAACATCCCTGAATGAACCAGAGGCATGGGTCAGAAAACAGCTGCAGAAAATGATGTCACAAAAATAAAACAAGGGAATTAAGAAAACAATTCTATTTATAATAGCATCACAACCAGAATAATTGGTATAAATTTAACAAAAGATGTACACTGAAAACTATAAAACAATGTTAAAAGAAATTAAAGATCTACATAAGTAGAAAGATATCCATATTTGTAGATCAGAAGGTCTTGATAATTTAAGAGGCTAACATCCCTAAAATTGATCTGCAGCTTCAATGCAACCCACATTAAAATTCCAGGCTGTTCAGCAGAAACTGACAAACTGATTCTAAAATTTTTAAGGAAATGCAAGGGCAAATAATCTTGCAAAAAATTGGAGGACTCACACTTCTTGATTTTAAAACTTACCGTAGTCTGCTTTGGTATTCAAGATAGTGTGCTACTACCATAAAGATAAAAATAGATCGATGGAATAGAAACGAGAACCCAGATATTAACTCTCAGCTTTATGCTTAACTGATTTTTCAACAAGGGTACCCAGACCATTCAATGGGGAAAGAATTGACTTTTCAACACATGATGTGAAGACTACTGAAAATCCACATGCGAAATAATGAAGGTGGACTCCTAACTCACAACATACACAAAAATTAAATTCAAGATGGATCACAAACCTAAGTATAGGAGCTAAAACTATAAAACTCTTAGAAAACATATAGGAGTAAATATTCATGAACTTGGGTTAGGCAATGCTAAGCTATCACAGCAAAAGCACAAGCCACAGAACATAGAGAAACCAGATTCAGCAACAATAAAGCCATTCGTGCCACAAGTGACACGATCAAAGGAATGAAAAGGCAACCCAAAGAATGGTAGAAACTATTTTCAAACTATGTATTCGATAAGAGACTTATTACTAGAATGTAAAAAATTCTTTCAATTGAATAATAAAAGACAGACAACTCAATTTACAAAGGCTGTCAATTATAACTCAATCAAGCCGAAAATATGAAAATAAAATAAGCGAAGGATCTGCATAGATAGTTCTCCAAAGATGATACAGCAAGGACCAACAAGCATATGTTAAGATGTTCATATTATTAGCCAGCAGAAAAATTAAAATCAAAACTATGAGGTACTACTTCATTCCTCTAAGTTGGTTAATAACAAAAGCTGGCAAAGATGTAGAGAAAACGGAACCCCATATATCACGAGTGGGATTACAATGTGGTACAGATACTCTGGAAAACAGTTTGGCAGTGGCTCAAAATGTTAAGCACATAGCTATTATACGACCCTTGCTATATACCTGAAAAAAATTAAAACACAAGTCTACGAAAAAACTTGCACAGTAATGTTCAGAGCTGCATTATTCATAATGATCAATCCAAACGTCCATCAGCTGATGAATGGATAAATGAAAATATATGTACACAACAGAGTATTATTCAGCTAGAAAGAAAGAATGAAGTATGGCCATATGCTACCACATGGATGATTCTTAAAAATATTATGTTAAGTGAAAGAAACCAGTCACTAAAAACTACATCCTGTATTACTCCATTCACACTAAATGGCTGGAACAGACAAATCTACAGAAGAATAAGTAGGTGAGTGGTTGCCTAGGATGCAGAGCAGTGGGGCCCGGGGGAAGTGAAGTCCCTGTTAATGGGTATGCGATTTCTTTCAGGGGGAATGAAAATGTTCTAAAATTAGATTGTGGTGAGGGTTGCACAACCTTGTGCCAGGCACGGGGCTAAGAACTTTCTCTGCGTGCTGCATGTGTTAATTGCTTCAGTTGGGTCTGACTTTTTGCGACTTTATGGACTGTAGCCCGCGAGGCTTCTCTGTCCGTGGGATCTTCCAGGCAAGAATACTGGAGGTGGTTGGGTTGCCATGCCCTCCTCCAGAGGATCTTCCCCACACAAGGATCGAACCTGCATCTCTTCTGCACTGGCAGGCAGGCTCTTTACCGCTACTGCCACCTGGGAAGCCCGAGCGTTCTCTGTGTTTATGTATCTAAACCTCCTGCGCCTTTAACGCAGGCAACATCATCTCTTTTACAGATGAAAAGAACCAAGGTATAGAAGGTGAGCAGGCTGCCCAGCATCACAAAGCTTGTAAATGAAGGAACCAGGATTTGAGCTCAGATCTTTGCCAACCAAGGTCCATCTAGTCAAGGCTATGGTTTTTCCAGTGGTCATGTATGGATGTGAGAGTTGGACTGTGAAGAAAGCTGAGCGCCGAAGAATTGATGCTTTTGAACTGTGGTGCTGGAGAAGACTCTTGAGAGTCCCTTGGACTGCAAGGAGATCCAACCAGTCCATTCTAAAGGAGATCAATCCTGGGTGTTCATTGGAAGGACTGATGCTAAAGCTGAAACTCCAATACTTTGGCCACCTCATGCGAAGAGTTGACTCACTGGAAAAGACTCTGATGCTGGGAGGGATTGGGGGCAGGAGGAGAAGAGGACGACAGAGAGAATGAGATGGCTGGATGGCATCACCGACTCGATGGAGGTGATTCTGAGTGAACTCCGGGAGTTGGTGATGGACAGGGAGGCCTGGCGTGCTGTGATTCATGGGGTCGCAAAGAGTCGGACATGACTGAGCGACTGAACTGAACTAAACCAGGCTAAGCAGAGAACAACACAACCAGGCAGCAGAACTCTCGCTCTTAATCACTGTATGCTCCATTCCATGGCTTCCAGGACCCTCATGATACCACCCCTAATAACCATTCCATTCTCATCTTTTAACTTAGATTCCATCCACCCTGAAATTACAGCATTTCTTGCATGAAATGTGCACGGCTTTTGTGCTGTGCCTTGACACAAGCTGTTACCTCTGCCTAGACAGTTCTCCTTTTCTCTGGGCATCTAGGGACCTCCCACTCATCTGCAAAGAATGCACAGGGGTGAACAGCCCCTGGGATCCTCACCTGTCTTTGTTCCCACTCCCAGAGCCAGGCCCCTGATGTGTAACCACAACACACCTGCCTCACCAGCGGCACTCAGTCCCGATGTGCGAATGAATACATAAATGAATGAGAATATTCAATTGTCCTATAAAAGAGTACACTCTTATTTTCTGGAAATAGCCTGAGCCAAGTCTGATAAATTCAGTGGGGGATCAGGCTGAGTAATACTCTTTTGTTTCCAAAAAGAGGTGTGATAATAAAGTAAAGATGCTGATTTTGGGGTTTGGCTCATAAAATAGTTCTGAAGACAATTCCAAAAGAGTCTGAAAATGTTTTGCTCAATTAGGACCGAGCTCGAAAAATTGGACTGCCTGCCATGGTACAAGATTTATTTGGTCATGTAAGTTCCAGTACCTGTTTTTTTTTTTCTTGGTCTCATTATTTTCAAGTCACATAGTGTAAGACAACTTCGTTTTCATGAAAAATATTCCATTTCCTAAAGAGCAAGCCACTAAATAAGTTATCCCCATTTTTTTTCCCTGCATGCCTTCTTTCCTCAGTAACTGTCCTGACATGTTAAAGAAATACTTTATTATCACAGGGTGATTTCGCTTATTTCCAAAGAGGAAAGCAATTTGCTACTCTTTAATTTAAACCTACCCTTAAATCCAAGGAATGTCTGGCTCATGAAAGGAAAAATAAGGTCCAGAATCTATTAACTTGTGATCCACAGCCTTCAAAGCAATTTACATGCAGTATACATTTGAGTTCATGTAGCTGTTAGAGTAGAGCTTAAACCCCCTGTGTATCTTGCCAGGATGAAAGTATACTGAGGCCAAAACTAGGTCACAGAATGTGTTCGCACCAGTGTTTCACTCGTCCAACATTCTGAGAAATATCCAAGGAACTACGTAAAGGAAGCTTCCAGAAAGGAACAACTTCATACCCTAAATCACATCCGAGAGAAGCCCCATATGGATTTAGAACCCGATCAAAACCATAGGTGAGAACTCCTCTGCGCCACAGCACTCATCCACCCTCACTGTTCCTCCCAAGTAGACCTGGACACACCACCAAGCCCATCCACGCGTAGCTGCCCTGCAGAGATCTTGCCCAATTCTCTAAACACGACGATTCACATATTTTAATCTAACCCAATTTTCTTGTGCCAGAATTTTATAGATTTTTAGATTATGTATTTGGAATTAGTATACACAAAGATTAGAGCCAAGTGTCAGCCTAGTAAGCACAGCTCAGCGTATGAGAGGGAATGTCAGTTACTAGCCTTTCTAAGCTGCTGATAGAAGTTCATTCTGCTAAAGCCACCCTCTTACAATCTTGGATATAGGAGTTACTCGAGTCTATAAGCACTGAATAAGACGGCTGTCTGCAAAATACCCACTGGAACTAAGGTGAGAAACAGCAAACACAGCAGTGTTATCAAATACAGACAGAGGGAACGTCACTGGCAGCAGAAATTAATTGGAAAAAGAAATCTTATCCTAAGGGGATGGAGGAGAATTTCACTTAGAATATTTCAGTTTTGTTAGATAGTAAACAAGAGCTCTGAAAAATATAACCTTAGGAACGAATGTATTTATACAGCTTTTTAAAAGTTATAGGACTTCCCTGGCAGTTCAGTGCTTTCAGCTAAGATCCCACATGCTGCAGAGCAAGACCAAAAAATTTTAAAAGAGAATAAAAATAAAATAAGAAACTAATTTTTTTTTAAGTTTTAGACATATGTATATTTAATCACTGCCCTTTTGGCTAGTATTTCTTTGTCAGAAGTAAAACCAAAAGTCAAATCAGCAATATATCCCCCTTTAATAGAGCAATGAGCTCAGTTTTTAATGACCTTTTTCAGATGCTAAAATGATAATAAACCTGATAGCTTACAGTTTCTTTTTAGTCTTTCTAATCATTCTCATAGAATACTCTGAGAGGACGTTATATTTTACAAGTTGCTAATGTAAAAGTGTTAATTACTATAACATATTGTTGGACCTTTTCCTTTGATGTTTCTCTTTTCTTTTTCAGATATACAGTATATTTCCCTTTCAGAATCAGCAGTTTCTTTTTCAAAAACTGAATAGTAAGAGTAGGGCATTTTCCTTCTTAAATACATGCATATTATTTTTTAGATATTCAAAAAAAAAAAACTATGTATGAAAATTCTAAAACCTCATGTATACAATTTATAGTTCAGTTCAGTTCAGTCGATCAGTCACGTCTGACTCTTTGCAACCCCACGGACTGCAGCACTCCAGGCCTCCCTGTCCATAGCCAACTCTCGGAGTTTACTCAAACTCATGTCCATTGAATCGTGATGCCATCCAACCATCTCATCCTCTGGCACCCCCTTCTCCTCCTGTCCTCAATCTTTCCCAGCATCAGGGTCTTTTCAGATGAGTCAGTTCTTTGCATCAGGTGGCCAAAGTATTGGAGCTTCAGCTTCAGCTGAAGTCCTTCCTATGAATATTCAGGACTGATTTCCTTTAGGAACGACTGGTTGGATCTCCTTGCAGTCCAAGGGACTCTCGAGAGTCTTCTCCAACACCACAGTTCAAAAGCATCAATTCTTTGGCACTCAGCTTTCTTTATAGTCCAACTCTCACATCCATACATGACTACTGGAAAACCCATAGCTTTCATTAGACAGACCTTTGTTGGCAAAGTAATGTCTCTGCTTTTTAATATGCTGTCTAGGTTGGTCATAGCTTTTCTCCCAAGGAGAAAGTGTCTTTCAATTTCATGGCTACAGTCACCATCTGCAGTGATTTTGGAGCCCCAAAAAATAGTCTGTCACTGCTTCCACGGTTTCCTCATCTATTTGCCATGAAGTGATGGGACCAGATGCCATGATCTTACTTTTCTGAATATTGAGCTTTAAGTCAATTTTTTCACTCTCCTCTTTCACTTTCATCAAGAGGCTCTTTAGCTCTTCTTCACTTTTTGCCATAAGGGTGGTGTCATTTGCATATCTGAGGTTATTGATATTTCTCCCGGCAATCTTGATTCCAGCTTGTGCTTCTTCCAGCCCAGCGTTCCTCATGATGTACTCTGCATATAAGTTAAATAAGCAGGGTGACAATATACAGCCTTGACATACTCCTTTTCCTATTTGGAACCAGTCTGTTGTTCCATGTCCAGTTCTAACTGTTGCTTCCTGCCCTGCATACAGGTTTCTCAAGAGGCAGGTCAGGTCATCTGGTATTCCCATCTCTTTCAGAATGTTCCACAGTTTGTTGTGATCCACACAGTCAAAGGCTTTGGCATAGTCAGTAAAGCAGAAATAGATATTTTTCTGGAACTCTCTTGCTTTTTCTATGACCCAGCAGATGTTGGCAATTTGATCTCTGGCTCCTCTGCCTTTTCTAAAACCTGCTTGAACATCTGGAAGTTCACAGTTCACCTACTATTGAAGCTAGACTTGGAGAATTTTGAGCATGACTTTACTAGTGTGTGAGATGAGTGCAATTGTGCGGTAGTTTGAACATTCTTTGGCATTGCCTTTCTTTGGGATTGGAATGGAAACTCAACTTTTCTGGCCCTTTGGCCACTGATCAGTTTTCCAAATTTGCTGGCATATTGAGTGCAGCACTTTCACAGCATCATCTTTCAGGATTTGAAATAGCTCAACTGGAATTCCATCACCTCCACTAGCTTTGTTCGTAGTGATGCTTCCTAAGGCCTACTTGACTTCACATTCCAGGATGTATGGCTCTAGGTGAGTGATCACACCATCATGATTATCTGGGCTGTGAAGACCTGTTTGTACAGTTCTTCTGTATATTCTTGCCACCTCTTCTTAATATCTTCTGCTTCTGTTAGGTCCATACCATTTCTGTCCTTTACTGAGTCCATCTTTGCATGAAATGTTCAGTACTTGTTAACTACAGATGTAAATAAAATACCAGGGAACTCTAAAATACTCCACTTCTACACTAGTTAACTTTTTTCAAATACCACTATCAAATGATGTGAAAAAGTTATCTTTAGAAGGTTACTTTTAGTCAGGGAAATTATTTCAATGAATAGACACAAAAGTATTCATAAGTAAGACCATGGGACAGAAAACATGTTAAGTGTCTGAACTAAACTGAAGGGGAAACTCTAAGATGGAAGGAGGGAAAATCAAAATGTAAGTGAAGATGCTGAGCTACCAGTAAAAAGGGCCAGGAGACTCCAGCCACTCTGAATCTAAGGGATCAGGCTGCGATGCAACCAACACAGCACGAAGTAATCAATCCAACTTTCTTTTACAAGAATTTCATATTTTATCTCTATAAAAGAAATCTCTGCGGGCTTCCCTGGTGGCTCAGTGGTAAATAACCTACCTGCCAATGCAGGGGACATGGGTTTGATCCCTGTTCCAGGGGGATTTCACACGCTGTGGAGCAACTAAGCCTGTGAACCACAAACGCTGACCCTGTGCTCCAGACCCCAGGAACCACAACTCCTGAGCCCACGAGTTCCAGCTTCTGAAGCCCGTGCACCTAAAGCCTGGGCTCCACGAGAGACTTCACTGCGGTGAGAAGCCCGTGCACCGCGGTGAAGAGCAGCCTCCGCTCACCGTAACCAGGGAAGAACCCGCACAGCAACAAAGACACAGCACAGCCAAAAAGAAAGAAAGAAAATTATCTAAAAGAAACAAAACCCATCTCTGCAAAGACACAGTCTGGCAGTGGGGCGCCGACTCTGCACAAGATGGGGAGGTTTCGTGACAAGCAGAACTTCCTTCCCTACAGTCAAGATGATGCACTGGACACGGAGTTTGAGGCCGACAGACAAGAAGATTATCTTCCAATTCCCTTCACGGGCTCGGCACTCTGTGCAACTGTCCTCTGTAATCTGGCTTTCCCACAGATAAGCACATAAGAAAGGCAATGCCCTGGTTGGCAGATCAGAGTACCCTTGAAAAAGTACAGCTTTTACTGGAAAAGAGTAAATTAACATTTTGGTTCAAACCTCGGTTTCTTGTGAGGTTGGCATGAGTCCATCATCCCTGGACTCTCAATCCCTCTAGGTATACTAATAAAATCAGCCTTCCAGCCTTCAATGCCAGGCAGATCCTGGAACATGGCAACTGCACCAGAGAACTGGCTCCCTGTGTATGGGCAGCGAGCCATAATTCTGACTGCCTCCCGAAAAGGCAACAGTGGTTACCTTGACCTTGAGACATACCTTTTCTTCACACTGTAACAGAACTGTTTCTGCATTTTGACTTTCAATTCATGCAACTTTCAACTAGAAGAATAAAGACACTGCCTCCCGATGTACTTACCCAGGTTTGCCAGAAGAACTCCTACAGAGGAGACCAGTATAGATGAGCACTGTTGAGAAGGCTCATTTTTAAACTTCGTTTATACCGAGTTGTTTTTATTATGAATTGCTTCCTGGGTGAGAAATGCTAGAGTGTGAGAGAGAAGCAGATAATCTAAAAACCCCTGTCGGGCCTTATCAAACACTTTTTCCTTACTGTCCACTGAGCATCGGCCAATGAATCAAAAGTGGGCTTCTGGAACTTTCCATGTGCCAAGGCTGGAGATACGGCAGTTAACAAAACTGTCCCTCAGGAAGTTACTGGCATTGCTGTCCCAGCAGCCACTGGCACTGATGCGTCTACTTCCGGTCTCAGGTGCGAGGCTGCACAAATGAGGCTGAAAAGGACTCACCTTGATTGAGATTTAATGAGTCTTTTCAAGCCAATTTTGTCAACACTGTTACAGAGAATTCTGTTTTGCCTTGAGCTATTCAAAACACAAATGTGTTCTATTCATCTGATGGAAGACTAAACAAAAGCATTCATTAAGAAAAAGAGAAAATACAGTGCCAAATGCTTTGTATATTTTAGCACATAATACATTTACCTTCTTCCCAGCAAACAGTATGCAACTTGTTTCTAATTCAAAGACAGACAAAGGAAAAAACTGTTTACAGCAGAACAATCTTCAATAATTCAAAGCTTGATGACCTAAAGAAATTACTTTAAAATGCCAAACGTCAAAACACTGTATCAAATCTTTTGCATTTCAACTCTGAGTTAACATTTCTGTAAAAAAGGAATTCAACAAATACTAACTGCTTCACAGAAGACTCATCCAACTTTTACCAAGCATTCATTTTGATAGATTGGCTGCCGTGTAAAAGAGGTCTTCCTTTTATAAACATGTCACCTTAACAATTTTAAGTGTCTACATAGAAGTTAATTAATCATCTTTAGTATATACCAAGAAGTTACCTATCTATCAAATCTCTGAAACAATAAACAAAGAATGCAAAGCCAGGAAACTACCCACTTTAAGGTAAGCTGACCAATAATACAGTAGGGTGGCTGGAAAGGGCTTGGGACGTGCTAAGAGTTCAGTTAAAAGGTTAGGTGTGAGATGAGGAGGATGAGGATGAAAACGACTTATTCTTAAGAATGTTAGCTTTTATTTCATTTATTAGAGCTATTTTTTAAAAGCGTAAGGCTTCTTCTGATGCAAGTCTTTAGCACATTATAAAGCCTCCACTGACTGACTAACAAGGAACAGTGTCTGGGGCTGAGGAACTCCAAGGATACTGACCACTTTAGACTCTTCTACCCATTGAAGGCCCTCTCAGGACAGCGCCTTCCTCCACTTCTGGTCATCAAATTGCGGCCCGCCCTCACCACCCAATTCTCAAGAATTATACCTTCAGCCTTGATGGAAGGCTCCCAGTTTCTCACCTCTCTCTGCAAATGGCTTTTTCTTGTGAAAGAAGAAAATCAAAGCCATGCAGTTCATCAACAGATCTTCCGTCCCCCCTGTGTTCACAGGAGAGTATTCTCCTCTCCAAGGAGATGTCTTCCCCACCAACGGTGCCCTCCACCTTCCGCGAAGTCCTCCTTTCAATTTGTACTCCCTACCATTCCTCCCCAGCCTCTCTCTGCACACCTACAAATGCTCATATTTACTTTCTATGATAACAAACAAACATTACATCAATTTTACGTCAACTGGGGTGTCATTCTACCAACAACGCACCACTCCCTGGTGGCTCAGACAATAAGGAATCTGCCTGCAATGTGCAAAACCCAGGATCGATTCCTGGGTCGGGAAGATCTCCTGGAGAAGGGTATGGCAACCCACTTCAGTAGTCTTGCCTGGAACATTCCATGGAGAAGCCTGATGGGCTACAGTCCAGGGGGTCGCAGAGACTCAGCACGACTGAGTGACAAACACCGTCTGTCTACACTTGGTGTGACAGCTTCTCACTGTTATCTGTTAACTGGCTTCTGTTCTTCCAGTAAAATCTCAGACACGGAAACTGACCGCTCCCCACCTCTAAATGCAGCCTTCCATCTCTTCCACCAGCAGGCAGCACCTGAGATAAACGCCTCCTTTGCCTGGAAATGCTCCCCTCCTGCGGCCTCCCCGGTTTTCTTCTGCTTTTCTCCCTCTACTTCTCTGGTCTCTGACTTCCTCTCTGCCCCCGTTTCCTCCTTCAATCCTAAATGCAACGTACAGAACAACCGTATGGACAGCAAGGGGGAAAGTGGGGCATGCGATGGACTGAGAGACTGCAGTTGACATTTAGACACTGCTGTGTATAAAACAGATGACTGAAGAGAAACTTCTGTACAGCACAGGGAACTCTACTCAGTGTACTGTGCTGACCTAAATGGAAAGGAAATCCAAAAGAGAGGGGGTGTACGTATACACACAGCTGATTCACTTTACTATACCGTAGAAATTAACACGACAATAGCAACTAACAGACTAAAGCAACTATACCCCCCCAAAAAAACAAATCCTAAATGTACATAATCTCAAGATTCCATTCTTAGTCTTATCTTTCCACTCAAAATAAGACAATTCTTCATTGATTATACTCTTTGCAGCCAAACATGGAGAAGCTCTATACAGTCAGCAAAAACAAGACTGGGAGCTGACTGTGGCTCAGATCATGAACTCCTTATTGCCAAATTCAGACTTAAATTGAGGAAAGTGAGAAAAACCATTAGACCATTCAGGTATGATTTGAATCAAATCCCTAACGATTACACAGTGGAGGTGAGAAATAGATTTAAGGGACTACATCTGATACACAGAGGGCCTGATGAACTACAGATGGAGGTTCATGCAATTGTACAGGAGACAGGGATCAAGACCATCCCCAAGAAAAAGAAATGCAAAAAAGCAAAATGGCTGTCTGAGGAGGCCTTACAAATAGCTGTGAAAAGAAGAGAAGCAAAAAGCAAAGGAGAAAAGGAAAGATATATGCATCTGAATGCAGAGTTCCAAAGAATAGCAAGGAGAGATAAGAAAGTTTTCCTCAGCAATCAGTGCAAAGAAATAGAGGAAAACAACTGAATGGGAAAGACTAGAAATCTCTTCAAGAAAATTAGAGATATCAAGGGAACATTCCATGCAAAGATGGGCTCAATAAAGGACAGAAATGGTAGGAACCTAACAGAAGCAGAAGATATTAAGAAGAGGTGGCAAGAATACACAGAAGAACTGTACAGAAAAGTTCTTCACGACCCAGATAATCACAATGGTGTGATCACTCACCTATAGCCAGACATCCTGGAATGTGAAGTCAAGTGGGCCTTAGAAAGCATCATTACGAACAAAGCTAGTGGAGGTGATGGAATTCCAGTTGAGCTATTTCAAATCCTGAAAGATGATGCTGTTAAAGTGCTGCACTCAATATGCCAGCAAATTTGGAAAACTCAGCAGTGGCCACAGGACTGGAAAAGATCAGTTTTCATTCCAATCCCAAAGAAAGGCAATGCCAAAGAATGCTCCAACTACCGCACAATTGCACTCATCTCACACACTAGTAAAGTCATGCTCAAAATTCTCCAAGCCAGGCTTCAGCAATATGTGAACCATGAACTTCCAGATGTTCAAGCTGGTTTTAGAAAAGGCAGAGGCACCAGAGATCAAATTGCCAACATCCGCTGGATCATGGAGAAAGCAAGAGAGTTCCAGAAAAACATCTATTTCTGCTTTATTGACTATGCGAAAGCCTTTGACTGTGTGGATCACAATAAACTGTGGAAAATTCTGAAAGAGATGGCAATACAAGACCACCTGACCTGCCTCTTGAGAAACCTATATGCAGGTCAGGAAGCAACAGTTAGAATTGGACATGGAACAGACTGGTTCCAAGTAGGAAAAGGAGTACGTCAAGGCTGTATATTGTCACCCTGCTTATTTAACTTATATGCAGAGTACATCATGAGAAACGCTGGGCTGGAAGAAGCACAAGCTGGAATCAAGATTGCCGGGAGAAATATCAATAACCTCAGATATGCAGATGACACCACCCTTAAGGCAGAAAGTGAAGATGAACTAAAAAGCCTCTTGATGAAAGTGAAAGAGGAGAGTGAAAAAGTTGGCTTAAAGCTCAACATTCAGAAAACTAAGATCATGGCATCTTGGTCCCATCACTTCATGGGAAACAGATGGGGAAACAGTGTCACACTTTATTTTGGGGGCCTCCAAAATCACTGCAGATGGTGACTGCAGCCATGAAATTAAAAGACACTTACTCCTTGGAAGGAAAGTTATGACCAACCTAGACAGCATATTAAAAAGCAGAGACATTACTTTGCCAACAAAGGTCCGTCTAGTCAAGGCTATGGTTTTTCCAGTGGTCATGTATGGATGTGAGATTTGGACTTTCAAGAAAGCTGAGGGCCGAAGAATTGATGCTTTTGAACTGTGGTGTTGGGGAAGACTCTTGAGAGTCCCTTGTACTGCAAGGAGGTCCAACCAGTCCATCCTAAAGGAGATCTGTCCTGGGTGTTCATTGGAAGGACTGATGCTGAAGCTGAAACTCCATACTTTGGCCACCTCATACAAAGAGTTGACTCACTGGAAAAGACCCTGATGCTGGGAGGGATTGGAGGCGGGAGGAGAAGGGGATGACAGAGAATGAGATGGCTGGATGGCATCACCGACTCAATGGACATGAGTTTGAGTGAACTCCGGTAGGCCTGGCATGCTGTGCTTCATGGGGTTGCAAAGAGTCGGACACGACTGAGCGACTGAACTGAACTGATTCCCTTATGTAACATGTAGGGTTACATCTGACAGCGGCCCTCAAGGTTTACTGTGCACCTACTATGTGCGTGTTGTTACCTCAGTAGTGTCCCACTCTGTGCAACGCTATGGACCGTGGCCCACGAGGCTCCTCTGTCCATGGGATTCTCCAGGCAAGGATACTGGAGTGCACTGCCCTGCCCTCCTCCAGGGGATATTCCCAGCCCAAGGATCGAACCCACATCTCTCATGTCGGTTCTTTACCACTAGTGCCTGGGAATCCCGTATATCTACTATACTCTACCCTTCCCTGGTGGCTCAGACGGTAAAGCGTCTGTCTGCAATGCGGGAGACCTAGATTTGATCCCTGGGTCGGGAAGATCCTTTGGAGAAGGCAGTGGCAACCCACTCCAGTATGCTTGCTTGGAAAATCCCATGGGAAGCCTGTATATCTACTATACTCTATAGCACATGCATATACTATAGATCTACTATATAACCTACCATATGGACAGCAATTATGTCTGGGCACAATTTGAAGCCCCTGTGCTATAAAGGCTGACGGCTGTGGACAAGTCACTCAGCGGGTGACACAAGGCCAGTCACGTGCTCAGCTTCCACACTGGGGCATTTGTGGGCTGCTCCCTGAGGTGGGGCACATGACGTGCTCCAAGTGTGGAGCTCAAAAAGATCTACGTCTCCTTTAAGAGTGTCCCAGGTTTTCTGAATTCCTCTCTGGAGCTCTCAATTTTCTGCGTTTCAATTCTAATTCTGCCTTGGCTATTTCCTGAGAGCCCATACAACTCAACATGTTCAAAACAGAACTCATCAGGGTCCCACCAAACCCACTCCTTCTCCCTCGAATCTTGTTTCTAGCTGCAGCCTCACTATCTTGCTTAAAACTGCAATTCAGGACTTCCCTTGCAGTCCAGTGGTAAGAACCCATGCTTTCACTGAAGGAGGCACAAGTTCAATCCCTGGTCAGGGAACTAAGATTCCACATGCCTCAAGGTGCAGCCAGAAAAAAAAAGAAAATGCAATTTATCTGGTTGACTCTAGAGCCCTGTCCCCTGACACACCCAGCCAGCTCCTCTGACTGGCCAATTCCTGCACTCAGCTTATCTTTCTCAGTTTAAGGGAACGGCCCCAGTGTGGGCCACCATTTTTTCCTCATGTCCCAGGAAATGGCCCATCCCCTAACAGGTGTGCGCATCTCTAGATTCTACTTCAACCTGGTTAACCCTCAGCGAGTACTCTGAACCCCCACCTGGGCACATCTCCACCTCTCCCCTCCCCTCCCGCCCTGTCCCGTCCACCCCTCAGGCTTGTCTGCCTTGCAGGTGTCATTCCTCTCCACAACTCTGATTCTGTTCACGTGGGTCACCTCTTCCATGGAGGCACATGTTCTTGCTCCCTCAGATTAAACTAAATTTCTTCTTCTGAAGTAGCCTTGATTTGTATCTATATCTGGGAATGGTCCTTACCCCTACGATCTCTGTATGACAGCTGTTTGCATAGAGTCCAATGTTTCTCTCCTCCCACTGGGTTAGCATCTCATTGAAAGCAGGGACTGAGTGACCCCTATGGTCTCGTGCTGTGCGCACACGCTCGAGTAGGTGCCTTGCATCCAGGAGGTGCTGGCTAACCTCTGCTCCCTGCGGCATCATCTCCGGCACTATTTTATGAAAATCTCCCGTGTCACATACTGCTATTCCCTGTAGGCAACACTGACTCTGGGAACGAGATCCAAACTGTAGCTGGATGCCCTCCGCATCTGGATCTATGCTGAAAGCATCTTCTCTTCAGGCAATCCCACTACCCACGCTCTAGACTGGGTCTTGGGCAAATGAGAACATGCCAAAACCAATCTCTCAGTTTCTGCAGAACAGACAGAGTACATTAGGCATTTCATTTCTTGGGATGCTACAATATCCCCAGCCTTATGAATATCTTGAACTGTCAACTTTAAGAATGAATAAAGGAGAAAATTATTAAGGTTCTGTTTAACTGTCCATCTTACAAACAGGAAAACTTCATCACTTGGTTCAGAGCCCAATAACTTACGAAGTGGTAGGCTGAAAAACCTTAATAGAGTTTCTAAATGCATTCTGGCTTGAGGTGAGTGATCACACCATCGTGATTATCTGGGTTGTGAAGATCTTTTTTGTACAGTTCTTCTGTGTATTCTTGCCACCTCTTCTTAATATCTTCTTCTTCTGTTAGGTCCACACCATTTCTGTCCTTTATTGAGTCCATCTTTGCATGAAATGTTTCCTTGGTATCTCTAATTTTCTTGAAGAGATCTGTAGTCTTTCCCATTCTATTGTTTTCCTCTATTTCTTTGCATTGATCTCTGAGGAAGGCTTTCTTATCTCTCCTTACTCCTTGGAAGGAAAGTTATGACCAAACTAGACAGCATATTAAAAAGCAGAGACATTACTTTGCCAACAAAGGTCCGTCTAGTCAAGGCTATGGTTTTTCCAGTGGTCATGTATGGATGTGAGAGTTGGACTATAAAGAAAACTGAGCGCCGAAGAATGGATGCTTTAGAACTGTGGTGTTGGAGAAGACTCTTGAGAGTCCCTTGGACTCCGAGGAGACCCAACCAATCCATCCTAAAGGAGATCAGTCCTGGGTGTTCATTGGAAGGACTGATGTTGAAGCTGAAACTCCAATACTCTGGCCACCTGATCCGAAGAGCTGACTCACTGGAAATGACCCTGATGCTGGGAAAGATTGAGGGCAGGAGGAGAAGGGGACGACAGAGGATGAGATGGTTGGATGGTATCACTGACTCAATGAACATGGGTTTGGGTAGACTCTGGGAGTTGGTGATGGACAGGGAGGCCTGGTGTGCTGCGGTTCATGGGGTTGCAAAGAGTCGGACACGAGTGAGCAACTGAACTGAACTGAATGCATTCTACCTTTACAAACAGGAAATTTCTCAGATCTGGATGCATTGAGCTTAACATGAGACGTGTGAAAATTTCAGTATTATTAGTACTATTAACATGTTTTCTTTATACCTAAAATATTTTCTTTACACATCAGAAAAAATGGACAAAATTAGCTAACGATGACATTTTAAAATCAGCTGTAAATTTCATTTGACTCTTTATTTTGCTTGGGGGTGGGGACAACTTTTAACAGGAATTCCTTTCTTTCTTTAAACATTGGCGTTAAGCCTTTATAGAAAGGGATGTTTCCGAGGGTTCTAAGAAACAAACTAGAATAATTAACGCCTTCAAAGTTTCTTTCATAAACTACTTTGTATAAACAATCTTTTGGTTTTTTACTACTTGAAACTGAAATTACAGGAACATAGAATTTTAGAGCTGGAGGTCATCAAATCTTAGTCCTTCCTTTTGAAAATAAGAATTTTAGTCCTTAGTCCTTCTTCTTGAAATGAGAAACTGAGCTGGAGAATGACTAAGATGTCCTGCCCAGGGTTTCTCTGAGAACTGTCTGGCCTCTCCACTGCACCATTCTGTCCCTGCCCACAGCAAAAATGGACCTCCCAAACTCATTTTCGGGAGGAAGACCATTAAAAACTATCAAGTGTTCTTCAAAGAAGCTTTCAAAATATTTGGAAAAGTAGAAGGGTGTAAGCTTCAATCTTCTAACACAACTATCAATCATTTCAAAGGAATTCCACCTTATTAAAAACGTGACCAAATATCCTTCTGGGATACTCATCTTTCTGGGATAGTAAACGCCTGTCATTCTCTAAAACCATGAGACCTGTGGATTCAGCTTTAAGAGAATTCTGTCTACATACTGTCCTCTGCCCCCAAAGGCACGGCCTAAGACATAAAGTGCCCCTTTATCACACAAGCAGCTATCAACTCTCTGTCATTCTGGTCTATGTACACAGCTGCAGTTCCCACCATTTAGGAATTTACAGCATATGATCCTCCCTCCACATAAAACGGCATCAGTGTTCGAACACTCTCACTTCTTTAGGTGATAAAAAAGTGTCAATAGTGGTGTCCACGCCATGCTGCAGACTGGGGTTTTGGTCGCTGCCACTGTTCACATTTGAGGCCACCTAACTCTTTGCTCCGGAGAAGGCACTGGCGACCCACTCCGGTACTCTTGCCTGGAAAATCCCACTGATGGAGGAACCTGGTAGGCTGATGTCCATGGGGTCACTAAGAGTCGGAGCTGAGCAACTTCACTTTCACTTTTCACTTTCATGCATTGGAGAAGGAAATGGCAACCCACTCTAGTGTTGGAGAATCCCAGGGACAGGGGAGTCTGGTGGGCTGCCGTTTATGGGGGTCACACAGAGTCGGACACGACTGATGCGACTTAGCAGCAGCAGCAGCAACTCTTTGCTCTGGGGGATTGTCCTGTGCATTGAAAGATGTTTCACTGCATCCCTAGCCTCTAACCACCAGGTGTTTTGCTGTTTAGTCGCTCAGTTATGCCTGACTCTTTTGCCAACCCATGGACTGTAGCCTGCAAGGTTCCACTGTCATTGGGATTCTCCAGCCACTTTTTCTCTAGAGGATCTTTCTGACCCAGGGACCAAGCCCATGTCTCCTGTAGAGCAGGCAGATTCTTCACTGCTGAGCCACCAAGCAAGACTGCCTGCCCGCTAGACTGCAATACTATCCCTCCATTTGTCAACCAAAATACATCAAATTTCCCTGGGGGTAAAGCCACCCTCAGGTGAGAACTGCTAAGGAGAGGAGAGTCCACACTGCATTATGTACTAATAAAATTTCTGAAACACACCCTTTCCATGTAATCCCAGGATGACTGGTGGCAGTTAATCTTTTCAAGTGTTCTTAGATATAAAAATTGTTACTCGTTTTGTGCACCTTATTTCAATGTAATTTTTAAAGAGAGAGAATATCTCACACAATCAACCAAGCAAGCATTTATTAAGCACCTGCAGTATGACCAACATTATGCTAACCGCCAAAGAGAGATACAGCGACAGATTTTCTTTTCTTGGTCTCCAAAATCACTGTGGATGTTGACTGCAGCCACAGACTTAAAAGATGCTTGCTCCTTGGAAGAAAAGCTATGACAAACCTAGACAATGCATTAAAAATCAGAGACATCACTTTGCCAACAAAGGTTTGTCCAGTCAAAGGTATGATTTTTCCAGTAGTCATATATGGGTGTGAGAGTTGGACCATAAAGAAGGCTGAGCGCAAGAATTGATGCTTCTCAACTGTGGTGCTGGAGAAGACTCTTGAGAGTCCTTTGGACAGCAAGGAGATCCAACCAGTCAATCCTTAAGGAAATCAACCCTGAATATTCATTGGAAGGACTGATGCTGAAGCTAAAGTTTCAATACTTTGGCCACCTGATGCAAAGAGTGGACTCACTGGAAAAGACCCTGATGCTGGGAAAGATTGAAGGCAGGAGGAGAAGGGGATGACAGAGAATGAGATGGTTGGATGGCATCACCAAATCGATGGACATGAGTTTGAGAAAGCTCCAGGAAATAGTGATGGACAGGGAAGCCTGGCATGCTTCAGTCCATGGGGTTGCAGAGAGTCGGACACAACTGTGTGACTGAACAACAACGAAAAAAGATGAAAGCTGTGGGCACTTTTCACAAAGAGCTTTCATTACAGTTGAGGAAAGGGAACATGCATATGAGAATCAGCCGCGGGCACTGCAGGACCGGACAGAACACAGAGCTAAGCAGGTGAAGGAAACTGCTTAAGGCCAACGTGGTCAATGGGAGCACTCAAGTCTCCAGAAAGGCCCTCATGGAGTGATGAGATCTAGCTCAACCTTTGAAGATGTGTGCATATCAAACAAATTAGAAGAGAAGGCAAGCGAGACAAGGGAGCCACATGAGCAAGGCCTGCTGGAAGAAGCCAGCAGGGTCTGCCTGAGAGCCACGTAAGCAAGAGTTCATTTAGAGGACAGAGGAGCGTGAACACATGACAGGTCCAGACTATAATGGGCTCGAAAGATAAAATCTGGGCTTGACGCGCAGGCATTCGCGGTCATTTTGGGCATGAAGTTTCATTGGAAGAGGGCATGGTGTGAACTAGAAGATGGTTAATGCAAAAGGCAGGGGGAGAAAGTTGTATGGCTCTGTACTGATGGAGCCCTGGAATAGTAACAGTGCCAGTGAAGAGGGGGAGGTCAGCTCTGGGGGCATTCTGCAGGGAAAACCCACTGGACTTGGATGATACCAGATTGTGTCAAGCAGAACAGACATTAATATTCAAGGTTCAAGTCCGAACGACTCAGATTATCAAAGAGGTCTCAACCTATCAATGGGTCTATCATATTCACAGACTTCAATATCACCCACCCTAGTTAAGCTCAAGAGTTCTCCACTGATTATTTTATTGAATCACCTTATATGAAGTAATGACATTTTATAAGTGGAGGCACTGGAGTGAAAACCGTAAAACATGACATGCAATCACTGTGACAGGCACTGAGACATGAACGGGGGTGCTGGAAGGCCCAGGGGACCTGTGCCCACAAGAGAGCGTAAATCTGTGCCCTCAAGGGAGACACGTGAAGAGTGGCGCAGCTCAATGCGGGATGAGCTGAAAACTGAATAACGCAGCCTGCTGCTCCACCACCACCACCACCACCACCAGGTCACCACTCCCCTAGGCTTACGTCATTTGGGGTCAAAATGAGGCTGCTCTGAAGGCTGGTTGATAAAGGCAAAAGCTAGTGAGTTAGTTATACATAAGGTGTCTTAAAACCATGAAGCCAAGCAGCACTTCCGCTCAATGGTTTAAAATCCATTATCTATAATGACGCTCCCACTTATATCCATCTGAGGAGCATGATTTTCCCACCCAAACGAGTAAGTGGGAGACACCACTGTGGCCCGGAATGGGTCATCTTGTCCACACAACCTAGGAGCTCCTTCAGGGCTCTCTCTCAGGGCCTGCGACAGCTCAAAGGTCTCCAAGTTTTTATGACGGAACACTTACTGTTGAGTCTCTGCATACAAGTTCAAATCTGTCTAGTGACACACAGATGGTTTTTGGAAGTGCTTCGTCAGACTTCAAAGTCATTTAGGAATTATCCTCAAGATGTGTTTTCACGACAAACACAGGATTTTGCTTCTTAAAGACTCAGACCTTGCTAGAACAACGAAGAATCAAATGTCAACCCATTTTCTTAACCATATGAAACTGAGACCAAAATCCAGTCTTTCCGAGGCTGGGGCTTTCAATCCTCACACCAGATAGATGTGAAGACTCTGGAATCCAGGGCGTCCCCCTCATTCGGCACCAGCGCTGAGAAGACCACGACGGCTCCTGGAAGCGGAGTGTGAGGCCCTGAGCGTGGAGGCACGCTGGAAGCAGGGAGGGCAGAAGGCAGCGGCGATCAGTCCCCGCGTGCAGGACGAACTACGGGCACTCCTTAGGGGCTCCCAGAGTCCAGAACCCATTTCAGGAGACCAAGTGTGTAAAGAGACTCAGCAGGGCCCTGTTCCCTTCGATAAAACCCCTCCTTCTTGAGAGAGCTTCAGTGGGTCTCTATTCCTTCCAGACCTAATACTAAGCTGCTACCTGGCTATGTCATGAGCTGCCTGGTTCTCATCTCCTGGACATAAAATGTCACTTAAAAATCTATCTTCTCGGGAGGGAGAGGGGAATGGGGAGTTAGCATTTTAATTACTACAGAGCTTCAGCACAGGATGACAAAAAATGTTTTGGGGATGGATAGTGGTGATGGCTACACAGCAGGGTGGATGTACTTAATGACTGAATTATAGACCTGACAATGGTCAAAACGGTAAATTTTATGTTGTGTGTATTTGACCACTGAGGGGAAAAAAGTAAAAAACAAAACAAAAAAACCATCTTCTCAAAAAAGTATAACTGAAATATTCTGTCTATAGATGATTCTAATCCTCAACATTAAGTAAGACTAGACAGTCGGGGATTTTCCCCCTTATAGAATATTTACAAAAGTATGTTCCAAATTCTCCCAAGTTTAGCAATGTATTTGAGAATGTATTGAGGACTGTTTAAAGTGTCTTTTTCAAAAAGTAAATAATTAAAGACGATGAAGTGACTCCCCCTCCTTTTTTTTTAATGATTTCTGTTCCATCACCATTCCTCTATTTTTGTCACTGCTTACCACTGTATTAGCATCTTTATAAACATATGCAATGAAATGCAAATGGATATGCACATTTATCCATATGAAAAAGAAGACAGGGAGGGGAGGGGTGGGACTGTGAGTGAGAAAAGAAGAACCCAATGTCCTAAATTGATTACCACTTATCTAGCATATAAGTTTAAAGACGTCAGTTCATATTTTAACACCACAAGGCAAGAGTTTCTCTGGAACCAGATAATGGGCATAGCATACCGGGTATCATAATGTCAACGAGAAAAACCAACAGGAACTTTACAATATATGGGACAGACCAAAACCTTGTTTGCATGTCAAGTATGCTGCTGCTGCTGCTAAGTCACTTCAGTCGTGTCCGACTCTGTGTGACCCCATAGACGGAAGCCCACCAGGCTCCCCCGTCCCTGGGATTCTCCAGGCAAGAACACTGGAGTGGGTTGCCATTTCCTTCTCCAGCATGTCAAGTATAACAACTCTTTTATTCCTATTTTTCTACCGTAAGACCAAAAACTGGATGAATACAGGATGAATGTACCTTCTATTTCCCACAAGAGACATAAGATGAAAAGAACAAACAAACGTATGTTTGTTTAGGTTTTGGGCAAGAGGTCAACAATGTAAGATTAAGTATATTGAAACTGTAGCTTTTATTCATTTTGGAGCCAAACTCATTTTAATTCTCTATGACTCCTTTGTATTTCGAGGTGTGTTTTTTCTTTATTTCCCCCCTTAACTTCACTTCTTCTGTCTAGTCTAGAGACACCCACTCAGAATCAGTTTTTTGCCACACTTATTTTGCCCTTTCAGTACTTTAGGGTAGAATTTCCTTAATTTGATCTCTTTTAAATTTGGGGGTTCTTTTTCTATTTTATTTCTTCATACACTCCCAGAATTTTCTTCTTCCTCTGTATTTTTCATTATTTTATTCTCCATCTAAACTTCCTGCATGCCTCTCACTACTACTACCTCAACATCTCAACTTTTCCCTCTGTAATCTACAAGCTTAAGGAGTAAAATTTTATTATCTAATCAAAGCACAATACCATAATAACTGTTTCTTCAACAGACATGATACTAGGCCTTTTCTTGCCTGTCATGAATAGCCAAACTGTATAACCAAGTAAACATTTTATTAACTATAGTTCTCTAACAGTAGGACCAGTCAGCGTTCATCATAACTGTAGCTCATAAAGATTACAATAAAGGATAAATCTTGAAATATTTCCTCAAATAGCAACAAAGTAACAAATTATTAGTTTTATTATTCAATGTAGTTTGTCATATTCTAATTCTTGGAAAGTGAGACAGTGCTCAGAAGAGCTGATAACCTTCTATTCACTAGGCTTTCTCATTAACTGGAGCACTTGATTCCTCAATTAATTATGCAAGTTAACAAAAAGACTCCCTTCTGAAAGTTGAAAAAAACAGTTTAAAAAATTAGAAATCTCAGAAGGTAGTTTTCATTTTCGGTTATAATCATGTAGAATTTCCTACTACAGCTCAATACGCCACTCACTCACTGAATCAGCAAAAGATGAGAAAACGCAGAAGAAATCAAAATGTGAGTTTCTGTACTGTGGTGGGCAGGCAGAAACGTGGAGTCTAAGTATACGCCACCCGTTCTCTGAGTTCCAAAGCACCATCTCAGAGAATGCACAAGAAAAGACGGGGTTTCCTTTGCTTCTGCCTGTACTGGTCATTATTCTCATATTCTCTGTAATGACTTGCAATGCTTTCTAACACTGTATACCCTAAAGTTGAGTTGGCCAAATAGTTTGGTAGAAATGTTTAGACATGTCTCAAACAAATGATTCACATTAAGCACCTTCTAGAAAGTAAATGTTGTGTGTAAGTTAAATTTACAATTGACTGGACAGATGTTCTGACTGGCAAAAACTGGGTTTGTCAATTCTGTTTCTCTTCTTCTATTATTTACTTTTTATTTTAATCATCATCAGAGTGAAATTCCACTTTCAATTTTCCAGTGGCCTGAACCTTCCTGAATATCTCATGCTTTGAAACGAAGGTCTTCATGTAATTTCTCCAGTACCTTGAGGCTGGTGGTTAGATGAACAACCAAAACACAACCCATTTTCAGCTGGTAGGATAGTCAGGAAAACAAAAGTATGTTTCTGGATGAAAGATATTCAAAGGGATACATATTACTGCATATTTTCAGTATGGTTATGTAACAAGACGCCACTTCAAAGCTAAAATTTTGCTTGGATTACATGTGCAAAAAGGTCAGGGCTGTGTTTTCTGTAGGAGTTTTCACTTTAGCTTATTTGGAAGCAGTTAAAGGGCTAGAAATTCTTGCTATTTAGAAGCCTCTGTAAAGATGGGAATACATAAAGAAACATTTAACAATAAATACTTCTGTCTTAAATACAACATTACTCTTGCTGTGATATAGGTATTACTTCACTGAACACCACTTTAATATTGTCTCAATAACAAGTTTTAGAGAACTTTGTTTATAAACTCTATTATAAATAATAAAAACAGTTTAAAATCTTTTTCACAAAATTTTAAACCAGCTGGTTGTTAACAAGGATAAACTCTCAACCAGGTCCTATTAAGTAATGTAACACCTCAAGAAAACAGGTAGAAAATGTCTTCTAAAATTTTTAAGGTTTTCTGAAATAGTTCATCTTCAGATGTCTTGATATTAATAACTTTGCATGTGTCTGTGCGTGCTCAGTTGTGTCAGATGCTGCGACCCCATGGACTGAAGCCTGCCAGGCTCCTCTGTCCATGGGATTTCCCAGGTAAGAATAGTGGAGTGGGTTGCCATTCTCTTCTCCAAGAGATTTTCCCAACCCAGGCATCAAACCCATATCTCCTGCATGGGTGGGCGGATTCTTTACCACTGCCCACGTCTCCTGCAAGGGTGGGCAGATTCTTTACCACTGAGACACCTGGGAAGCCCAAGAATGACTTTCAGTTCAGTTCAGTCACTCAGTCGTGTCCGACTCTTTGTGACCCCATGAATCACAGCACGCCAGGCCTCCCTGTCCATCACCAACTCCCGGAGTTCCCTCAAACTCATGTCCACAGAGTCGGTGATGCCATCCAGCCATCTCATTCTCTGTCGTCCCCTTCTCCTCCCGCCCCCAACCTTTCCTAGCATCAGAGTCTTTTCCAGTGAGTCAACTCGTCGCATGAGGTGGCCAAAGTATTGGAGTTTCAGCTTTAGCATCAGTCCTTTCAATGGACACCCAGGATTGGCTTTAGGGTGTAACAATTTTGCTTAGTTCTAAGTATAAAACTAATTAATAAAAACAATTCCTTTTCGCTCACATAGTGGGTTGTGGACTATTCAGAAACTGAAGAGGTGCCAATGAACAGATCTATGACTTCCCTCCCTCTCTTGGCCTCTTGGGTCACTAAACCTTTCCTAAGATCGAACTTAACAAATACACTGCAACCGTAGTTTGAACTTCACTTCCTTCCATTCCTGCCCCAGTTACTGGACTGAACAGAAGTAATACAAAGACCAAATGAATGATAACACGGCTGCCTTCACTTGAGAAGTAAGGATATATTTATTTACAGCTCAGGGCCAAAGCTACTTCCAGTCCAGAACAAAAAAGCCTGTAAACCAGTACAGAGACTAAGGGCTCACACCTAATACTCTGAATTCAGTAAAAACAGAAAGGAAGGCATGATTTTTTTATTTCAAAGTTTTGACAGTGAGGAAACCAAAGGTTCCCTGAAACCCTCAGCTGGGACCAAGGTCATTTGATATTATTAGCCGCAGCGAGGCTGCAGAGAGCAACCAGGAAGTGCTGAGTCATCCTGAGCCTGAGTGACACCTCGTCAGCACTTCTGGTGCCAGATTCAGAGGTGAGCCGACTTCCTTTGACCTCCGGCTCTTCCTTCCTTTGCTCACCGGCCTCGGGGATGGAAAACTGACTGCCATCAAGTGGAGCAGCATGAACCCTAACAAATAACACTATCGAACAGTCCCAATTCCATACGTTATTAAAACAACTAGTTGAAAAAAAAGTTTTTAATCTAAAAAACATGGATATGTTATATATATAGCATTTAATACTTGTCATAATTAAGTAATTATACCTCTAGTTTCTGGTTATAAGATAATTTTCTCCCAAAAATTCAGTCCAGCCTCTGTCAGCATGCAGTATATGTTTGCTTCATTTCCCAAAGAGGCCTCAGCCAAAAAGAGTCCTTTGTCCAAATGATTTTTGCATGACTAAAATACTTGGTGGCTCAGTGGCAAAGAATCTGCCTGCCAACACAGGAGATGCAAGAGATGGGGGTTCGATCCCTGGGTCAGGAAGATCCCCTGGAGGAGGGCATGGCAACCCACTCCAGTACTCTTGCCTGGAGAATCCCATGGAGAGAGGGGCCTGGTGGGCTATAGTCCATGGTGTCGGGAAGAGACTAAAACACTTTGCAGTACTACACAAAAACCCTAAGGGGAAATAACACCTGGAGTCAAGGTGACCTTGAACAGATCCTGAAGAAGTTCTGTGTCTGTTTCTTTACCTGCACAATGGGACTAACAATCCCCCGCCCCAACCCTCTGTTACTGTAAGAATAAGTCTACTAACAGCGCTTAAGAAGTAGACAACTGTCATACAAAAAGGAACGACACATTCTTTACCTATTTAAAAACAAATCAAAACAAAATAAGACCTTGGTCTCAGGCTTGTTTCTATGCATTTTATCAGAAACATTCAATAATTTCATTGCATTTCAACAGCTGTCACCCCAAAGTTAGAATCCACAGAAGATAAACCTGAGACCTCCAATTGCCCAGTTCCTGGGCAATGTTCTGTACATAGTACTGGGCAATGCAAAAGTATACTTTTAAAAGGGCAATTACATATGAGAAATATTACAACAATACCCTATTGAGAAGAGAGACAGTCTGAAGTTGATATTAAAGAATCAGTATTAAGCAGTTTCCTCCAGAATCTCTGTAAGTCTCCAAATATTTTATTCATATTCAACCAACTTTTCCTCAATCATCAGTATTTTATTTCTCAAATGCTACTTAATGTTATACTTGTAGAATATGAACAAAACATAAACAGCAAGCATTACTTTTGCAATATTTGATTGCACTGTAGTATATTATTCAGGCTTCCCCGATGGCTCAGTGGGTAAAGAATCCGCCTGCAATGCAGGAGACAGAGGAGACGGTTTTTATCTTTGGGTCAGGAAGAACCCCTAGAGGAGGAAATGGCAACCCACTCCAGTACTGTTGCCTGAAAAATCGCATGGATAGAAGCAGCTAGGCTATATTGGAACAAATAAGCTTTGTGAGCTAGCCAGGGCGGGGTTCAACTACATTTACAAAGTTGTTTCCACCAAAATCCTTGAGCCCCCAAACCCCAGTTTAGCAGTGGCCTCTGGGCAGTCATCTTTTCAGTCCTTTTACCATCTTCATTTGCTTTGATGATACAGACGTGACCAACGGGAGATTTACACTCTCCCTGCTGCATGTAAAAACAGAACAGGAAGACTGCACTGCTTCTTGGCCCTTGACTCTCAAAGGAAGAACAAGACTAGGGTGACAGTCTTGAGATTAAAGGCAGAAATGACCCCAGCACTTGAAAATGGCAGAAGACGGAGAAGAACGCACGATGACAACACAGTTCCATCAAACAGCAAACATTTATTTGTTGTTGTCCAGTCGTTCAGTCATGCCTCTTTGTGAGACATTTATTGGACAGTCCTTAATATTAATACATCCACTCAACCATTTGGCATGTTCTGTTTTGGTTTCTTTTAAGGAGAGGGATTTTGTTCACGAGATAGGAGACTGATCTCGATCAAGTCCTCTTCAAACTCTGCTATTGTGTGCATCTCTCATTCTCTTAGAATGATTAAGTCTTGCAGGGATCTCTCAGGTCGGCCTAGTTTTCGTGCAGACAGCAAGCCCCAAGCAAATATCACTGTGGCAGTGGTTTAGTTGCTCAGTTGGGTCCGACTCTTATGACCCTATGGGCTGTATCCCAGCAGGCTTCTCAGTCCATGGGATTCTCCAGGCAAGAAGATTGGAGTGGGTTTGCCACTTCCTTCTCCAGGGGATCTTCCTGACCCAGGGATCAAGCCCGCAGATATCCTATCAGATATTAATAGTAGCTTCAAGACATGAACTGTTTAATAAACAATAATGTAATTGTGTCTCCAAGGGCCCATGTGTACTCTGAAACTTAGATTTAAAATTTCACACTCTAACTTTTAAATTTAAGATGCCCACATAGTATCTTTTCCCCAAAGGCCATAAATTACTGAACTGTGGTTCATGAATTTGTTCATGGTTTACCTGATAGACATTAAGCCTCTGCTCGAGCATTTTCAATAACATCTATGAAGTTGATGCCAACCCACAAACTGCAGAATATATTTTCAACTGTCACACTAGCCAGGTGATCAGATCTTCTATCTCAGAATCGAAGGACGAGCGTGTGAGCTAACTGCCTAGGGCTGGAGCTGCAGGCTTCTGACAGGGAGTAATTTTCTTCCACGCAAGCCACAGCTAAATTCCAAACCTTGGTCTGCATTTTTGCTGTTGTTTAGACTCTCAGTTGTACCCACGGTCTGAACACTTCTTTGGCCATTCCCAACAGTGGCCAAAAAAACACACGCCATTCACAGTCATTTATGATTTGGGGTTTTATTTCCATATAAAAACGAGGTAATTTTTAAGGATTTCAAAGTCCTTCGGATCGTGTTAGGGTAGTATTTATCCCTGCCAGAATTAGTTTACTAGAATTCCTAAGTAAATAACCGTGAAGAGGAGATGGAGGTGAAAACCATGGTTGTAGAACATTTGGGAGAGAAGAGAAGCAATCCTATATAACACTGCTTGCCTTAAGAGAGAGAGAGAAAAAAAAAATTGCACCAAAGCTTTCTTCATTTGAGCAGTCGGTTTTGCTCCCTGACTAGGCTCCCCACATATCTAAGCGCAGTGAGTACATTCCCAACTCCGACTGCCAAGTTAAAATGAAAACGTTCTCAGTCTAGAAATGATTGAGGTGGTTTTCTTTAATCAAATTAGAGCAGCCAAATGTTCCTTTCAAAGGTAACTGTCTACTCTGCAGCTGTATGCAAACTACCACATCAAATGAGAGAGGGGGAAAAAAAACTAGCGATAGAATTGTGTCCTTACAGTACAGTGCTGGCTGCAAGGACGGAGAAACAAAGGCATGAGTACAGAGAAGAATTACATTCACAGTGAGCTTCCAGAAATATGCTGACTTCACAAACTGAACAACTTACTGAAACTTCCAGTATATAATTAGCTATTTTGGGGAGGGGAGAAACACGGTGGGGGAAATTCCCCCTTAAGAACTGCTAAGCAGCAATAGATACCTTGAGTCATTTACCCTAGTGACCAAAGCCTCAATGAGAAACATTAAACGACTTCACAGACACAAAAATCTCATAGACCCTGCTTTTTCACTTCCTGCCTCCATCAAAAAACACACTACAATGAGTAATCTGGAGTATCCAACAAGCTTCAGTCAAGCTCATAATGATTCATTTAGATGCAAAATAGACTCTTTTAAATCATCAAGACATGGGAAATTTCTGCAAAGAAATTAATTCGTCTTGAGATTTATTTTTTCTCAGTTTGCTTCTCATAAGAAAAACCAGTTGGTTAAAATCAATATGACATCAAACTAGTTATTGCATGCTATGGGCTTTATACTGACTGTTGGCTTCAGGGAGGAATACGGTATGAAAATCTAGAATGATGATGAATTTAGATTGCCAGATGCGACAGGTAATGGAAGAAAAAGGTGATGCTCTTTCTACATTTATCACTCCTTTCCAGAGGATTTATTACACTGTCCTCCAAATTAGGGAATGTAGCAACAAACAGCTATATTAGCTACCCAGTTTTTACAAAAACTAATGGGTATTTAGGGCTATAAGAAAGCAAGAAGGCTGACTTATTCACCTGACAGAAACAACTAGGAACTGGACAAACATATGAAACAACTGTTTTCAGATACTGGCGTTCAGGAAGCACAGGACTGTGATCCCGGAGACAAGGGAAACAAATGAGGTGCCCTGGACCACCCTGCCTTTACTCCTGGAGGCAGTTTCCAGGCCATGGGCACAGGCAAGGGAAACATCCCGTGAGGTCCATCATCTGAGCTGAGCAGGTAGAAAGCAGAGCTGAGAAGACAAGGCAGCTAAGGCGACTAAAACTCGTGAGACAGAGGACTGAAGAGAAAACTACCCAGAAAAAGAACTTCAGAAATCCACACGGGATCTCCTGAGCTCCTGCCTGAATCTGCACATGTGCAGCTGCCTGAGGCCAAGCGAAAAGCTGCTTCTGAGGAAGAACAGTTACCAGGAAGCTGTAAACTGAATGATTCCTAGAGCTCACACAAGGCAAGAGATCTTTCTAGTTCCCACTAACCAAAGGGGAGCGACCAAACAGGGTAACGCTGCCTCAGCAGTGGGCCTTACCTAGCCCTGAAAGGAAGTCTGAAGCACAGCGGCTCCCTCCTCATTCTGCTGATGCTGTTCGCTCGCTAAGTTGTGTCCGGCTCTTTGCAACCCCATGGACTACATTTTCCAAAAACTAAAAGTAAGCCTTGGAAGGATCAAATTCAACTGCAAGTAACTTACTGCCCCTCAGAACAAAAGTTCAGTATTCTTTAAAAGAATGGAACAAAATAAAGCAGTCAACAATGAAATATTCACGATGTTTGGCCTCCAATAAAAAAGTATCAGACACGCATACATATAGGAGAAAAATCAGTCAATAGGAATAGACCCAGAAATAACACAGATTATGGAATAGCAGACAAAGAGCAACTATTATAAAAGTCCTTAAAGACTTAAAGGAAAACATGAACATATGAGAGGAAAATGGGAAATATTTTTAAAAGAATCAAATGGAACAAGTACCAAGATACTCGTTATGGACCAACACATGTCTTAATAAATTTAAAAAGGATAAAATCATATAGCATTGTTCTCTGATCACAACAGAATTTAATTAGACAGAAAGGCATTTGAAAAATTCTGCATATGTCTGGAAACCTAAAAACACAAATTTAAATAACCCACAAGTCAAAAATTCACCACCAAAACAGGGCTAAAATATTTTGTATCACACGAAAATGGAATCACAATATGTCAACATGTGTGGGAAGCAAATAAAACAACATAAATGCTTATATTAGAAGAGAAGAAAATTCTAAAAACAATGAACAAAGCTACTATTTCAAGAAGCTAAAAAATAAAAACAAATTAAACTCAAAGTAAGTAGGAAAAGGAAATAAAACTAAAAGTAAATATCAGTGGAATAGACAATAGACAAATTATAAAGAAAACTAATGAAGCCAAAAACTGGTTTATCATCAATAGAGCTAACAAAAATCTAACTGTATTATCAAGAAAAACAGGGAGAACATACAAATTACTAATATCAGAAATGAAAGGGGAAGCCATCACTACAGATTCTACACATTAAAAAGATAAGAAAATAGAAGAATCTATGCCAGTAAACCCCAAAGGCTAGATGAAACATACAATGCCTTGAAAAACAAGTTACAAAGTGATTCAACCTATATGGCTCCATGTCCACTAAGGAAATAAAATCTGAAGTTAAACCATCCCATGAGGAAAATCCTTGGCTCAGATGACTTCATTGGTAAATTCTGTTAACTATGTAAGAAAATAATACTAATGTTACATGAAATCTTTCAGAAGAGCTAGAAACACTTATAAAATTCACTAAATGATATCAGGATTACCTCCAAACCAAAACCTGAGACATTATTTAAAGAATAAAATTGTATAACAATATCCTTCATGAACACAGATGCAAAAATTCTTAGCAAAATTTCAGCAGACAAAATTGCAAAAGCAACTTTCACTAGAGAAGAAGAAAATAGTTGGAAAACTTATACTACCTGATTTCACGACTTACTGTAAGACTACAGTAATCAAAACATCATGGCACTGGCAAAAGTATTAATATATAAATCAGTGGAACAGAGCAGAGAGTCCACAAATAGACCTAAATTTATATGGTCAATTCATTTGTGATGTAAGTGCCAAGGTAATTCAAAATGAAGAAGGCATTGACTTTTTTAACAAATGGTGCTAGAACAGATGGATATCCATACAAGAAAAAAATGAAACCTGACTCCTCCCTCAAGCCACACACAGATTTACCCTGAATGTACCACACACTTCACATAAAAGCAATAACTATGAAGAAAGCATGAAAAAAATCTATGTGCCATTGGCGTAAGCAAAGATAGGATACAAAAAAACCAAAATACATCAAAGAAAAAAATTATAAACTTTGGAAAAATGTAAATGTCCTCTTTGACTGACACCTTTAAGAAAATGAAATGGCAAGCCAAAGACCTGGAGAAAATATTTGCAATATATACACCTGACAGAAGAGTGTTCCACAATACATAAAAAGCTCTCACAATACAATCAGATAATCCAGTTTTTTAGTGGTCAATATATATGAATAGATACTTCCCCAAAGAAGGTAACAGAATGACCAATAAGCAAATGAAAAGATGGTCAATAATATTAGTCATTCAGTTCAGTTCAGTCGCTCAGTCGTGTCCGACTCTCCGCGACCCCATGAATCACAGCACGCCAGGCCTCCCTGTCCATCACCAACTCCCGGAGTTCACTCAAACTCATGTCCACAGAGTCGGTGATGCCATCCAGCCATCTCATTCTCCGTCGTCCCCTTCTCCTCCCGCCCCCAACCTTTCCCAGCATCAGAGTCTTTTCCAGTGAGTCAACTCGTCGCATGAGGTGGCCAAAGTATTGCAGTTTCAGCTTTAGCATCAGTCCCTCCAATGAACATCCAGGATTGATCTCCTCCAGAATGGACTGGTTGGATCTCCTTGCAGTATAAGGGACTCTCAAGAGTCTTCTCCAACACCACAGTTCAAAAGCATCGATTCTTCGGCGGTCAGCCTTCTTCACAGTCCAACTCTCACATCCATACATGACCACGGGAAAAACCACTGCCTTGACTAGACAGACCTTGGTTGGCAAAGTAATGTCTCTGCTTTTTAATATACTATCAAGGTTGGTCATAACTTTCCTTCCAAGGAGCAAGCGTCTGTTAATTTCATGGCTGCAATCAGCATCTGCAGTGATTTTGGAGCCCAAAAAAATAAACTCTGACACTGTTTCCACTGTTTTTCCATCTATTTCCCATGAAGTGATGGGACCAGATGCCATGATCTTTGTTTTCTGAATGTTGAGCTTCAAGCCAATCTTTTCACTCTCCTCTTTCACTTTCATCAAGAGGCTTTTGAGTTCCTCTTCACTTTCTGCCATAAGGGTAGTGTCATCTGCATATCTGAGGTTATTGATATTTCTCCCGGCAATCTTGATTCCAGCTTGTGCTTCTTCCAGCCCAGCGTTCCTCATGATGTACTCTGCATATAAGTTAAATAAGCAAGGTGACAATATACAACCTTGACGTACACCTTTTCCTATTTGGAACCAGTCTGTTGTTCCATGTCCAGTTCTAACAGTTGCTTCCTGACCTGCATACAGGTTTCTCAAGAGGCAGGTCAGGTGGTCTGGGATTCCCATCTCTTTCAGAATGTTCCACAGTTTATTGTGATCCACACAGTCAAAGGCTTTGGCATAGTCAATAAAGCAGAAATAGAAGTTTTTCTGAAACTCTCTTGCTTTCTCCATGATCCAGCGGATGTTGGCAATTTGATCTCTGGTGCCTCTGCCTTTTCTAAAACCTGCAGTCATTAGGTAAATGTAAATTGAAACCACAATGTGGTATCAGTTCACACTTAATATAGAATGGTTAACATTAAAACAACTGACAATACCAAATGTCGAGTAGAAAGTGAATCAAGTGGAACCTTTATACACTGCTGGTGGAAATACAAAATGGTACAACCAGTTTGGAAAAGTTTGGTAGTTTCTTTGAAAATTAAACATATTAATATATTTGCCATACAAGTCAGCAAACAACTTCTAGATGTTTGGTTTTAGTCACTAAGTTGTGTCCGACTCTTGCAGCCTTCTGAACTGTAGCCTGCCAGGCTCCTCTGTTCATGGGATTCTCCAGGCAAGAATACTGGAGTGGGTTTCCATTTCCTTCTCCAGGGGATTTTCCAGACCCAGGAATCGAACCTGGGTCTCCTGCATTGCAGCAGATTCTTTACCGACTAAGCTACGAGGGAGGCCCTCCAGATATTTACTCAAATGAAATGAAAGCATGTGTCATATCAACACAAAGGCCTGTACACGAATGTTCATAGCAGCATTATTCATAATAACCTCCAACTGGAAGCAACACAAATAACCATCAATAGGTGAATGAATCAATAAATAACGCAAATTATGGCAAAATCATACGAGAAAGAATGTACTACTAATACAGTCAACATAAATGAACCTCAAAAATACCTGTGCAAGTCAGGAATCAAAAAACACAACACTGTTTGATACCATGCATGAAACTCTGCTGCTGCTGCTAAGTCGCTTCAGTCGTGTCCGACTCTGTGCGACCCCATAGACAGCAGACCACCAGGCTCCCCCATCCCTGGGATTCTCCAGGCAAGAACACTGGAGTGGGTTGCCATTTCCTTCTCCAATCCATGAAAGTGAAAAGTGAAAGTGAAGAAACTCTAGAAAGGACAAATAAAATCTATAGTGACGAAAAGAAGATTAAGGTTGCCAGGGGTTCAGGTAGAAGGAGACTGACTGCAAAGGGGCCTAAGGGAACTTCTGGAGTCATGGAAATGTCTTAGATCTTGACTGTGATGGTAGTTTATATAAGAGTATAAATTTGTCAGATTTCATTAAAAAACACACTCAAAATGGATGTCTTTTACTGTATGTAAATTGTATCTCAATAAACTTGATTTTTTTTAAAAAAAAAGCAAAATAATATCCAAATACTGAAGTGAAGTGATAGTTGCGTCCAACTCTTTGTGACCCCATAAACTGTAGCCCGCCAGGCTCCTCTGTCCATGGGATTCTCCAGGCAAGAATACTAGTGTGGGTTACCATTCCCTCCTCCAGGTGATCTTCCTGATCCAAAGATTGAACCCATGACTCCTGCAATGCAGGTGAATTCTTTACCATCTGAACCACCAGGCAAGCCCATCCAAATACTACTCAGCATTTAAGGAATCCAGCAGTAGGGAAAACAAAAAAGTTAGGAACAAAATACTGACTAAAACAGAGATAATATGGAGAACTTTTTCAAAATTTAGAGCAATTCACAGACATAGGACAACTATAATACCAGAATGGAATGTTTATTAAACAAACAAACAAGCAAAGAACAACAACAAAAAAGATGGTTTGAGGTTAAAAATATAACTTCAAAAACAGTAAATTCAATAGACGTTTAGAAAATCGCACAGATTTCTTTAGAATAAAGTAAAACAAGTCCAAAGGAAAGAGAGTAATCAGAAAGTAGAGGAAAAGAAGGTAAGAAATAGAGGCCAATCTGTAAAACTGAACCTTCGGAGACTCAGAAGTCCCAACTGAAAGGCTGAATATCTGAGGAACAAGAGGAATTCATACAGAAAGAACAGACAAATAGGAAAAAGTAACTTTTAAAAACAAAATAAACATGCACAGAAAGATCTCAAGGAATGCCCAGAAAATTCAACTTAAAAAAAAACACCACACCCACTCACATATTTCTGAAGAACATATCCTAGCAGCTTTCGGAGCAAAAAAAAAGTCACTAAAAACAAATTAGAAAATCCTATCAGTAGATAATTTTTTATTAGTAACACTGAACACAGAGAAAGCAATGTTTTGTGGCCAAAATGTTTCATCCCAGATTTCTACAATCAAGTCGTAATCAATGGCGAGAGACAATAAAGATGTTTTCAAACAGGTGAGGATTCAGAAAAGTTTACCTCCGATACACAATTTCTTAGCGAGCTTCTCACAAACCTACACTAGCAGAAAAAGGGTTTGAGCCACTAAAGAGGAACAGTCAGGGGAAGGAATGAGCAGCTCCAAGTCAGAGAGCGGTGAAAAAGTCCCAGGAAGACAACGGCTCATCAAGCCACGTAAGTAACCAACGCTCAGTAAACCAAAACTTCAGAGAAACGTCAGGAAGTTGGGCCGATCAACAGAAATAGATGATATGATGAAGTGTTTGAAAAGAAAACGTTCTGGCTGTGATAAAGGCAAACAGTGTAAGAAAAATAAAAAGGCAATCATAAACTCCAGGAAGAACAAAGCAGCCCAAGAAAGTCATGGTCTGAAAAGGCAGTACACTAAAATAGGTGTATCACTGTGGATGCTGATTGCAGCCATGAAATTAAGACGCTTACTCCTTGGAAGGAAAGTTATGACCAACCTAGACAGCATATTAAAAAGCAGAGACATTACTTTGCCAGCCAAGGTCCGTCTAGTCAAGGCTATGGTTTTTCCCGTGGTCATGTATGGATGTGAGAGTTGGACTGTGAAGAAGGCTGATCGCCGAAGAATTGATGCTTTTGAACTGTGGTGCTGGAGAAGACTCTTGCGAGTCCCTTGGACTGCAAGGAGATCCAACCAGTCCATTCTAATGGAGATCAGTCCTGGGTGTTCATTGGAAGAACTGATGCTAAAGCTGAAACTCCAATACTTTGGCCACCTCATGCGAAGAGTTGACTCACTGGAAAAGACTCTGATCCTGGGAGGGATTGGGGGCGGGAGGAGACGGGGATGACAGAGAATGAGATGGCTGGATGGCATCACCGACTCTGTGGACATGAGTTTGAGTGAACTCCGGGAGTTGGTGATGGACAGGGAGGCCTGGCGTGCTGTGATTCATGGGGTCGCAAAGAGTCGGACACGACTGAGCGACTGAACTGAACTGAAAATAGGTGTAGTGTAATTCTTTAAAAGTGATGCAGAATAAAAAAGAGAATCCAGATGTCTGTATTTAAGAAAGAAGGACTCTCTCAGCCTCACAGGGTTTTAACAGTGGACCTATACCTGAGGTTGCAAAGCAGAATGCAAATGTTTAACATCTTGAGCAAAGCAGCTGATGGAAGTTGTGACATTACAGGGAGTACAAAGGTAGAGGAAAGGTTAGGGAAGTAAAGAATTCCTCTCTTACTAAATGTAGATTCAAGAGACACTGCCAAAAGTGAAAGAACAAGAAAAAAAATCATGTTTAAAGATACTATTTTAAATCATCATAAAAAATAAAAATGTCCCTATCAAACCAAAGAGGAAGGAGATTAACAAGCAGTAGTATTGATGAGCTAAATCTTCATCTTTCGGAACAGGAAGTCAATAGTTATTCTCTGAAGTTTAGATATCAAGAAATAGTGCATAGTATATCATCTAGATTCACAGAGGAACAGCCAGAAGCGCCAAAAACAGAATGAAAAGGAAGCTGTACCTGGGTACCGGGAACAGGGACCGTTGGGACAGGAGCCTTGCTTTTTTATCATGCACGCTGCTATATTAATCACCAAGCACCTATGTCGTGATCATCAAGGGGGGAGGCACAAATTCTTTAATATTTCCTAGTAAGAGATGGTAGATGTGCCCTCCCCGGAATCTGCGGGGCTTTGGACTCACCTGTAACCCACAGGATGTGGCAGAAGTAGCCCTGCCTGTTCCTAAGGACACTGACTGGCTTGTGGAGCCATGCAGGGCCACATGAGTCCAGTCACTCTGAAGCCTGGATGCCGAGAGGAAGCCCAGGACACATGGAGAAGCAAGGCGTACGTGCTTTGGTCCACAGGCCCCCTGCTCAGGTCTTCGCATATTATCAACCAGCCTGAGTGAACACCAGACTTGTGAATGAAGACATCATCTCAAAATGAATCAAATCCCTGTTAGCTGTGTCAGCTCAAGGTGAAGACTCAGACATCACAGGGCAGAGATACTACTCTCACTGCGCTGTTTCCCAGCCACCCAATCCTTGAACCTAAGAAAAAGGTTGTCTTCAGCCCCTAAATTCTGGGGTAACTTACTATACAGCCATATTAATCAGAACAACTTCTTTAATAGAAAACATACTTACTTTAAGTTAAAAACTACAGATAACCCCCTTGGTATTCTACTTCAGTTACAACTCCTTGCAATGTATCTGACAACAGACTGGGACCACCAAACATTTTCACTCTATTCTAGTCTATTCCACAAGATTCCATTCCTTTCCTTCTCCTTCCTCTTCTGCTTTTTCTCCTTTTCTTTTCATCATTACTATCAGTCACCACTAAGTAATGCCAGATCCCCTGGGTGATCACAATCAACTGATCTAAGCAGAGAAGAAAGGTGTTTGGAGCCTGCAGCAACAGCAAACAGCAGTTCTGGGACAGGGTTCACGGTGAGACTGGCCTGTGATAAGGAAGGCTACAGGGGCGTACGCCACGGCTTTACAGCTCACGTCAAACTCTTCAGGAAACTGATTGTCAATCCCTTCTATAAAATTTCATGACCTGGAGAATCTGAAACTATATCCTAAAATTCCCACCAAAATACCTAAATCAATTCTGCCACAAATCATATGACCACTTAAAATATCAGTTAATAGTGTTTATGTAAAATTATGTTCATAATTGAATGAAAATATCAGTGGAAAAATTAGTTTAGAGGGACTATATCTTAGTGTCCAGTCTACTTGCTAATTATTAAATTATTCAATAACTCCTAATTACTGTAATAATCCAATTTACTAATATAATTATTAGACTATATAATCTTAAGAGTTTTAAATGCAATACTAATGAGTGAGTAGAAAAATAACGCAGCTGCTATACTTGGTGTTAATTTACATTTTTACTTTCATAAAAACTCCTGTAAAAGAGTAATCTTTGCTCACTGCTTAGCTCTTCGGTAAGTCACTCAACAGGTATTTATGTGCCAGACACTGTTCGAGACACTGGGGATAAAAGTAGTGAACAAAAGGGACAAAAAATCACATCTTCATGGAGCTTATGTTCTAACGCGAAGCATACATTCTATATTGATTCATGCATTATTTCAAGATATTTGCATGCTGGGCACAATGGACAACGCATATATGGCTAAAATAAGGTACCAAGAAAAAGGAATCAGACAACTATGCCATTTTATCATTATGGAATTAAAAAGAATGATAGCCTGAGTTTACTTATTCAACAAACACTGGCTGTGGTCTTTCTAAACGTGCCAGAACTTTAGGCTTCACTAGGTTTCAAATCTTGAACTCTAAGAAAATTCAGATTTACGTAAGCACTGCTAGATTCTGTCACTATTTTGCTGCTGCTAAGTCACTTCAGCATATTACATCTTACATTTTACATCTTCACCATATAGTATCTCTCACTTATACCTCAACTTAGCTCACCTTCTGCCATATTCTTCCCTCTGTGGTCCTTTCAGTTCATAAGGTATATCTCTAAACCATTCTTTATTGGCCTAATGATGGTTTCACCCCTCAACTTTATCACCGAAAGCGGGAAAAAAATTATATCATTTTTCATAAAGAAAGATACTACTCTTGACTCATCTCAAAAGTCCTGTTTTTCTAGGATCAGGAATGGGTACCACCGAATCAACCATGCTTTTATATAGTTCTCCTGGAGACCAACTCTCCCATCTACGCCAACCTTTTGCTCTTTGCAAAACTAACTGGTTTAGTTGAGGACCCAAGAGGCATCATAAGCTCTAGCCTAATGAGCTCTTGGTTAGAGAAATTACCACTGATTAAATCTCATTGGAGACTTAACTGGAGAAGGAAATGGCAACCCACTCCAGTATTCTTGCCTGGAGTATCCCATGGACAGAGTAGCTGGTGGGCTGACCCCTGGTGGGCTACAGTCCACGGGGTCGCAAAGAGTCGGACACAACTGAGCAACTTAACTTCTAACTTTCTAAATTTCACGGGCTTAAAGGAATTTTTAACAACTAGCAGGATGTCGCAACTTTTCATTTCATCTTAATACGTAAGAGGTATATTATTTCAAAGAAGGGATGCTGTCCCTGTTCTTTAAGGGGACTTCCATAACTTAAATACACTTCAGTCATGATCAGCAACAGGAGTCCCTTCCAGCCCAATCTCTAAATCTTGTCTCCTGGTTTCTTATGGCTCAACAAGAAAACATCCCATTTTTATCCAAGGCTATTTAATAGCTCCTTTAAGTGATTCTACATGGTTGGAATGTAGACGACATCATCTAAAACTCCCAACTTGAAACCACTCAGCAAGTTTCCTGGTTTCCACCAAAAAGTTTTAAAATGTATTGGTCAGAGCCAATAGCCTAACATTTAAAATGCAAAGACATATTTTGTTTTTCTTGTTCTGTTGCTGAATAGGGCTAAGCATTAATGTTTCCAACTTTACACTTTCATACCTTACCTTCTAAAAAGAAAACACTGGGAAAAGTACATGTTTTACACTAATTGTTAGGAATACCTAACACAGAAATTTATGATATTACTTAACAATCAAAGGAAGCAAAAGAAAAAAGAGACTTCATTAGAGATTAGTGTCCCTGAAAGAGAACTACCTTTCTGTGGATAGATCTTAATGACTTAAACACAGACTATATGGAACGAAATTTAAAATGTCCTAAGGCAGTCATGCCATAAGAAGAGCCTCGGAAAATAAAACAAGCAGAAATTCCAGTGTGTGACATAAAAAGGAATAATTCTGTTTGAGATTTTGAAATAAAAAGAGAAAGAACAAAGAATTCAATTCCTCCTTGAGTTAAATTGAACAGTGAACTTAACATCACGCTTCCAACGGTTCTGAGAATTTGTTCTTGGGGGTGCTGTGTCCTCAGACCTGTCCACAATAAACCCATTGATGAAAAGGATATTGGGTAAAGGCAATTCCCTGGTAGCTCAGTGGTAAAGAACCTGCCTGCCAGTACAGGAGACATAAGAGACAAGGGTTTGATCCCTGGGTTGGGAAGATCCCCTGGAGGAGGAAATGGCAACCCACTCCAGTATTTTTGCCTGGAGAATCCCATGGACAGAGGAGCTTGGTGGGCTACCACAGGGTTGCAAAGAGTCAGACACAGAAAGATTTCACTTAACTCCATTCCTCCGAAGAGTTCTTCCAGCACAGAAAGCCACATGAGTGGTAAAAAGTAAAAAAATTCAGGCAATTGATTAAAATGTATTCAGAGTAACTTACATTCTCATATTAAAAAATGTGCAAATCATTTTCAACTTTTACTGAATGTGTGCACATTTCCTGATGTTAATATCTTCTCTATCAGTTCAGTTCAGTTCAGTGGCTCAGTCGTGACAGTATGTAGATTAACTCCAAGACTGTACAGTTAACCATGGGAATTACTTAAATTTTAAAACTCACTTGACTATAAACTATATATGCTGGAGTGAAACAAAAATGAAAATTCCTCTTTTCAATATTTATTATTCCCGGGAAACCAAATAAATATAACCCAATATACAGATCCATTTTCCTTCTTTATCCGACACTCCTTTGTATTAACATTCATGTGATGGAAATAACCCACATGATCCCTTACTTAATACCTAGACCACCTTTTCATTATTTCATCCATTTGTTCATTTATTCATTTTAATGCACGTGACCCAATACACACTTTCTGCCTCAAGGAGCTCACCACTGGGGTGTGGAAAGTTAAAGGATCAGAAAACAGTGGGGGAAGGGAGACTGATATTATACCTTACATAATAAGCATAATAATACACAGGGCAGACAGACATATACTAAGTACCATAGGGAGGGCTGAAGTTGTTAAGGTTCAAAGGAAGCAGAAAGTTTATCCAAGTGAAGGTGTTAAGGACACACAAAAGTCAGGAAGCACATGACTAACGGAGGAGAAACGGTCTGGAACACAAGAAGACAGAACCTGGACTGTGGAAAATTCCCCCAACCCTCCGATGTGTATTTTAAGTGAAGAAACTGATTTTCATCAGTGTTTGCTCAAAATGGAAATTCACCCCTGTCATAGACAACTTTGATAATTCAACATATGCAATTACAAACACTGCACACTAATTTTTTCTTTTAGGATAAGGAAGGTGTGAAATTGAATTTATCAGAATTCCCTTGTAAGGCACAACCCAATAGCAATACTACAAACAATAAAGAGGATGGTATGCGTTCCCCCCCCCAAAAAAAAAGGGGCATTAGAGCTTGGTTCTGAAGGATGCATACACAGCATTTCAACAGGTGCGGGCCGGTGGTACAGGGAGGAGAGCACACTCTGAGACGAGCTCCCGTTAAACACAGCGGTGGCGGCAAGGAGCCCAGGGAGAGGAAATGAACTAGTTAATACTACTGTAGGATGCAAGCAGCGAACGCACACAAGGAACACAAGACAATCCTATCGAAGCTGAAGCTAGGACTGAAGATTAAAAAAACAGTCACAGGGAAAATTTTAAATGTTCTTACTAAATAGCTTGGTGTATGGATAGAGTTAAAACCAATAATCTGACAGCATTTAGCTCGAGATACTTACTATGTGTGCCTTCGTGCTTGCTTAGTCACTTCAGTGTTATCTGTCTCTCTGCGACCCCATAGACTGTGGCCCTCCAGGATTCTCTGTCCATGCGATTCTCCAGGCAAGAGTACTGGAGTGGGTTGCCATGCCCTCCTCCAGGGGATCTTCCCAACCCAGCAATCGAACCAGTGTCTCCTGCATCTCCTGCAGTGCAGGCAGATTCTTTACCGCTGAGCCACCAAAGAAGCCCTACTAATGTTACATGCAACTCTAAAACGGTGAAAGTTCTCATGTGAGGGGCTTATATTTTAATTTACTCTACTTCATTCAGGAAACATATTGGGCAACTAACAGTATCGATCCTGTTATTTATGGATATAAAAGATACAGCCGACCCTTGTCTTCAAGTCAGCAAACATAAAATCATTAAACTGAAAACACTTTTCTCATTCAAGGGAATGTTTTCTGATCTGTTAACACTGGATATAAACCTGTTTTGAACCTTAGTTGTTCTCAGTTTGTGTCTACAACTCATGTAACTGAGGAAATAAAATAACTGATTAAAAATCAGGCAATTTTTTAAAGCATTTACACAACAATTCCTACACAGGTCAAAGAGGGTTGAATCAAGTTAAATCTAAAACCCGTTTCAATGAAAAAAACTCCTGTACTGTGATTCTAATTCTATTGAACTAAAATCCTTTAGGAAAGCTAAACAGGACTCAGTAATTAACATGGCTACTTGAATGACAAAGTAAGTAGTTGTCCAAATTTAGGTAAACTACTAACTGTTTAATAAAGATTCCATCCCAGATGGACTTCCAGGCTACTGCTGTGCGCGCACGCGCGCGCGCGCACACACACACACACACACACAGATTCCTGCCACATGCTTTAAGCTGCCTTTATTTTGTGATACATATACACAATGGATTATCACTCAGCCATAAAAAGGAAAGAGTTGGTTGCACTGAGGAGAATGAGCCTAAAGTCTGTTACACAGAGTGAAGTAACTCAGAAAGAGAAAAACAAATATCATGTATCAGCGCATATATACAGAAAAAGGGTAATGATGAACCTATTTTGCAGGGCAGGAATAGAGATGCAGACGCAGCAAATGGACCCGTGGACACAGCGAGGTAAGGAGGGGCCAACGCGCTGACAGAGTAGGGCTGACATATGCACTCCCATGTGTGACACAGACAGTAGTGGGAAGCACCTACACGGCACAGGGAGCTCAGCTGAGTGCTCTGTGACGACCTGATGGGCTGGGGGGTGGGAAGAAGGCTCAAGAGGAAGGGGATATATGTATCCAGTGAAGTTGCTCAGTCGTGTCTGACTCTTTGCGATCCCATGGACTGTAGCCTACCAGGCTCCTCCATCCACGGAATCTTCCAGGCAAGAGTACTGGAGTGGGTTGCCATTGCCTTCTCCAGGATATATGTATACTTATGGCTGATTCACGTTGCTGTATGGCAGAAACTAACACAACATTGTAAAGCAATTATTCTCCGATTAAAAATAATTTTAAAAAAATGTTCTTGGGACTTTTCTTGTGGTCCAGTGGCTAAGACTCCAAGCTCTCAAGACAGGGGGCCCAGGCTTGATCCCTTGTCAGGGAACTGGATCGCACATGCTGATGAATAAATTAATATATATTTTTTAAAAGGTGCCTTTATGTCACCTTAACGGAGAGCAGTTACATGAGTAGCTGGTAAAATAAGATCAAGCATGGCGACACATGGGTAACGCTCAGAACAGCTGCCCAGTGGCTCTTACAAAACCCCTCCCTCTCACTGCTCACCCGCCTGTCCCAGTAGACCCAGCATCTACAGACCATCATCAAACGGTAACCCTCATGTAGGCAGGCTTGTCACCAACCACCTGTGTCCATTTTCCATGCACTGGGAAAAGGCCCCACTTACAAAGACTACCTTCTTGTACTCCCACTCCTCCTGTGCCCAGATTTCATCTCTGCTGTGTTCTGGAACACCAGGAAGCTCATGATTAATTTCCTGCCTAAGAAGGACTTCTCTGGGGGTCCAGCCGTTAAGAATTCGCCTGCCAATGCAGGGGACACAGGTGCAATCCCTGGTCCAGGAAGATTCCATACGCCACGGAGCAACTTAAGCCTGGGCGCTGTAACTACTGAGTGGGTGCTCTAGAGCCCCTGAGCTGTAACTCCAGGAGCCCACTTGCCTAGAGCCAGGGCGCCCCAACGAGAGAAGCCACTGCAGTGAGAAGCCTGACCCCCACAACCAGAGAGGAGTTCCCACTCACCAAAACTAGAGAAAGCCTGAGCGCAGCGATCAAGATCCAGCGCAGACAAAAACAAATAAAGAAATCTTAAAAAAGAAGACCAGGAAACTTATCTGAGCCTCATGAGAACTAGAAATGGTGTGATTAGTTCAAGAAGCATGGGCAACACATATTTGCTGAGGTGTCTAGAAGTTGCTATCCTACCTAATTTTCAAGTATTATAGTGTTTATTTCACTAACTGGGAATTAGATGCCAGGGCCACATTATGAAATAGTTCATAAGCATTTAGATTTTTTTTAACTGTTCTTTGTCTCAAATGAATTTAGTATTATTACTTATTTAACTACATTATTTACCCATATTTTTACTTAACTATAGTTATTTAAATAATCATAGGTAATACCCAATTTCCTTAAAAGCAGAATTTAATGGATAATCACCACACTTTTTTTACAGATTTACTTCAGTAAGGCATACTGAAGAATTCAGGAATTTCCCAAGTTGATATGTCATTTATTCCTGGCAAACTATCACCTTTGTCTACTTCTAGTTCATTATTTCCAAACTAGAAATGTACTCACTGGAGTTAACGTCTTCCATCAAACGAAAAAAATTATTTTAAAATTGCTACTGAGATTTTAGAGCACATCAACAACTTTCAAATGGCATGACAGACAAGCTGCTTGACCTCTGGACTTTAGTTTATCTATAATATTAAAGGGCTGAAAGACCTCCAAAGTGTCTTCCAATCCTATTATTCATGAGTTTCCCATGACACAGAGTATTGGATGTTTTATTCTTAAAAAACATTCTTAGAGAAGGCAATGGCAAGCCACTCCAGTACTCTTGCCTAGAAAATCCCATGGATGGAGGAGCCTGGTAGGCTGCAGTCCGTGGGGTCGCTAGAGGTCGGACACGACTGAGCGACTTTACTTTCCCTTTTCCCTTTCACACATTGGAGAAGGAAATGGCAACCCACTCTAGTGTTCTTGCCTGGAGAATCCCAGGGACGGGGGAGCCTGGTGGGCTTCCGTCTATGGGGTCACACAGAGTCGGACACGACTGAAGTGACTCAGCAGCAGCAGCAGGAAATCATTAATAGTGAGGCATGATTTTTTTTTTTTGAGGTAATTTACTTTTTTAAAATTTGATTTTTAATTGGGAGGATAATTGCTTTACAATGTTGTGTTGGTTTCTGCCGTACAACAACGTGAATCAGCTATTAAGTACATATATATGTGTGTGCGTATATATACACTCTTCCTCTTGAGCCTTCTTCCCAACCCTCATCCCCCTCTCGGTCGTCACAGACGGCCAGGTCGTACTCCCTGTGTTATACAGCAACTTCCCACTAGCTATCTGTTTTATCAGTTCAGTTCAGTTCAGTTGCTCAGTCGTGTCCGACTCTCCGCGACCCCGTGAATCACAGCACGCCAGGCCTCCCTGTCCATCACCAACTCCCGGAGTTCACTCAAACTCATGTCCATTGAGTCGGTGATGCCATCCAGCCATCTCATTCTCTGTCGTCCCCTTCTCCTCCCGCCCCCAACCTTTCCCAGCATCAGAGTCTTCCAGTGAGTCAACTCGTCGCATGAGGTGGCCAAAGTATTGGAGTTTCAGCTTTAGCATCAGTCCTTCCAATGAACACCCAGGACTGATCTCCTTTAGAATGGACTGGTTGATCTCCTTGCAGTCCAAGGGATTCTCAAGAGTCTTCTCCAGCACCACAGTTCAAAAGCATCGATTCTTCGGCGATCAGCTTTCTTCACAGTCCATACAGTGTAATATATGGGTTTCAATGCTACTGTCTCCTCCCTAAAGGTAATTTACTTTTAATAAGGAGTCTGTTTGCACAGCTACCCACTTACCTTTGTTATAAACACTGGAAAATACCCTAAAAGGTACTCAAGTTTAAGCAAGTCTTCCTCTTAGGAGCTACTTCCTCATTGACAGAGAAATTCTAATAGTGCCACAGTGATATCAGTTGTGTGAAAAGGATACAGCTCAATCCATGGCAACAGTTCAGCACTACCAAGTACTTCTGTGGCAACAAGGAATGGGAGAACATCACTATGAAAAAGTGTATTGACTAAATAAGTTCAATAACTTGGAAACTTCTCAAGGAGCTCTCAAAGAATGAAAGACAAAGCCTACTTTCCACGTAAAAAGACATTTTAAATTACTGCTTCTCCTGCCTTCACTGAAACAAGTCCTAATAAATATATTATTCACCCACAAAATAACATTTTATTCAGAAGGATTCCCATAAACTAACACCTGAGGCTTCATGTTTATGCAACAACAAATCATGTATCTTTTTACTCTGTTAATAGGTTTTCCCAGAGAAGTCACATTTTTATTCTCTTTATGATATTACTGAGATCATTAAAAAGAGGAAATGGGAAAACTCTCCTTGAATAATAATCAGTGAGCTATATGCATTTTTCTGGTTTTCTTAAAGCAGTGATTAAATTTGCTGATGGTCATCATTTAACATATTCAGACATCACCAGTTTATTCACTGAGACACTGTGAGTTTTAGATTACTGAACTAGTACTGGAATTTGAATTACTTCTCCTGCTACCCTAACAAATTTCATCCCTGGAGACAACAGTGATAGCACTAACCAGTATCTCTGTAATGACATGATACTCATGTCTCCGGGTTACGGTGACCATATTATTCCTTCAAATCCAGGGAGAATTATTGTTTAAAATCCCCTTGGTTTTTAAACAGTAGGCCCTTCCTAAATCCTTGTTGAGTAAGTGGAGCTCAGATGTTCATATCTATCAATTGCATGTCAATGTTGTCTTATACAGATCTCTGTGTATGTCCCTAAGGTGAAATTTAATCGCGCCAAAGCATCTGATTCTGATTAGTGTTTCAGTTATCTAACTATTCAATCAGGAAATTCACAGTAACCAAATTATCACAAATATTAGCTGCTCTAAAAAAAAAAATGGTTAGGTGAAATATAGCAAAAAGTCAATGGCAATAAAGAGAAGTGAATTTTTAAAAAGATCAAAGAATTGCTTATCCCATGACAAGGTTAAGTTCTGTAAATGTACAGATTTTTTCAACTTGTTCACTGATGTATCCCTAGCTTCTAGTAGTGTCTGGCAAATACTGGGCCCTTGATAAATATTTGGTGAATGGACAGATTGCTGATAAAACATGTTATTTTATCCACTATGCGTACTTAGTTCAGAACGTAAAACGGGATTCATTTGTGGAGTGCGGAAGCTCTAATATAGGTTCATACTAAAGTCTGATTCTGGCGAAGGCTCCCAGATTTGGAATTACTAACTGTAAAATACAAATAAATTTATACCCCAGACACTGACTGGCTGATTAAGCCTGGGCCTGGGATACATCAAGCCACAGGTAAGCAAGAATTTCAAGCCCTTATCCCTGCGCATGCTGGCAGTCCCAGAGCCAGCAACAAGACAGATTTTCAGGCAAATCCATCAAATACCTCAAACTTTTGAAAAACTAATGTGTTTATTATGCTTCTTCAAGCTTTGAGGCTTAACTATCTGTGGGAAGGGCCTATAATTATGATCAATTACTTGTGACTTGAAGGCATTTATATAGGCACCTATCTGCCCTTTAAAGAAACCTTTAAAGAACCAGCCATAGGACTGTAAAATGGATCCTCTGGGGCAACAATAAATCACAGGTTTGGGGGCCCAACTCTGACAACTCTCCCTTAGAAGGAAAGAGTTTGTCACCTGTCCTTGATTTCCTAATCCTGCCTGAACAATTATCACCATCATCTAAAATGTGAATTCCTAGTCAAGCTCAGCAAGTCCTGGGGACCAGTAATTGCCTCCAGGCAGAAGCAGAAGGGAAGAAACAGGAAGGAAACAAATGGAATGGAGATCTGCAGCTCGTGAGGATGACATCACTGATGATTTTCTCAAGTGTCATTGAACTTCATGGCATATGACTGACGGTCTTTTCTGACAAACTATAGGCTCATTATATTTTGAGTAGCTTCGTGGTTCCAGAGCTTGTAATGTCTGGGCTTGAGTACAATTCATCCTACAGGAAAGGACAGGTGAGCTAATGCCTTACTGGGAACTCGTACCAAGGCAAGCCCCTGTCCATCCCTCCCGAACCCCACCCCCCATCCCCACTGGCAATCTTCTTGAACACAAATAATACTCGGACATCTGAAGCACTCTTAAATTGACAAACTGTTCACATATACACTATCTCAGTTTCTCCTCACGATTCTTAAGAGGTGGATGTCATCTTCACCACTTAACACGTGAAACAGTTTTAGAAAATTCAATGCCTTTGTCTTCAACATATCAGTACAATCTCGACTTCTCAATGCAGTCTCCTAAAATTTCTCAGTACAGAATCCAAGACATGGCTTGGTTAGAAATGTGTAAAGACACACCAACCTCAAGAGGATAAATCAAGAGAATAAGTCGGATTTGCCGGCACAAGGGCAAAAACAACTTCCCTCTGTTATGAGAGTAAATTGTGCTTTAGGGAAAGGACGGTGTAACACAGGGGTGCCTCTGTAATATCTCTACGATTGGAAGGACATGATTTTATTTATATACATGATAATCATCCTTAACTGGACACTATCCATAGGTAACAGACAAAATAAAACAAGAATTTTGGACTTAAATTCTAGCAGTGGAATTCATCCAGTGGAAGTGACTGGGTGATTCCGCTAGGAAGATAACTAAGTTATAGGGGACAAATGTACCCTTTGCTTTCCTCTCCATATCACAAAAATGACCCAAAAGGGTTTCTGTTGTTTTTCAACAACAACAAAATACACAGACGGTTACCTACTGCTTTTATATATAATTTCATCTTCCTAAATCACTGATTCTTTCAGTCCCTCTCTTCTCTATTGGCTAAAACAGAGGTATATTGGGATCCAAGCTTTACAACCATTTACTACAATTCTTTGCTGCCTTCTAGCCTGAGCCCTGACTGTGGCAGGAACAAAGCACCATACAAGTCATCCCGCCTGGGATAAGAGGAGACAAGTTGAAACCTTCCAGGAAGACTCTGCAGACACATGGGCTCCCTGAGTCTATAGAGGGCTTGGTATTTCAAAGGTCAGTCTTGGGTCTCTCCACTTTGGTGACTAATGTTAAATTGTTTGACTTTTCACAAAAATATTTAGCTATGCTTATTTACATAATCTCATCCACAGCACACATACAGTAGTAGATATGTATTTGTTGAACAGAGCCCCTCCACGGATGAGGAGACAGGAAGAAGATCTCAAGATCTCCTTTTTTCCAACTTATTATCTTAGACATTGAGAAAGGGAAAATCACACCCTAATTTGTAGAAGTTTCCGGGCATTCCTTTGCAGCTTAAAACTATGCACCTCTGTTTAAAAAAGAAAAGGATGACACACCACACAATGTCAAACACATTCACAATGGGGAAATTCCAGGATCACTAAGAAAACACCATTATCCAAAGTCACACACACACGTTGGTTTAATACTGGTTCCCACACAAGAAACACTGTAAAAACTGCTGCCTCCCCACCCGCCAGCACAGCCCACCCAGGAAAATCCTGGGCAGGACGTTTAGCATCTAAATATTCCATAACCTGGTCTGACTGGAGAAGGCGCCTAAGGACTATGCCCTCTTAGACACACAAAATAATACAAACAGGTAACATATTTGGAAGACATTTTAAAAATGACACAAAGTGGGCGTTGGCACTGAAGTCCTTCATCGGGAATCCTTATCATTATCCTATTATCCCGGAGCGAAAAGAAACCGTAGGTGTAATCGACAAAATTATTCTCAAGTGTTTCTGCACTTTAAAACCTCATTTATACTACGCTCTGGCAGAAGACTTTTCTTCCTACTAATTACCACCATACCCTGTTACCTCTCATTCATTCTCTAAAAAACTCCAATGGCCAAGGAAACCACGCGAGGGGCTGGGGGGAGGGGGCAGGCGCCCGTCTCAGGTTGCCTTGTTCCATCCCCTAAAGACACCCGTATTTCCAGACCCCTTTCGGGACGAACCGGGAGAAAAACAGGCCTGGCACAGCGGCGGGAAGGCTGCGCAGGTCGTATTTTCTGACTGGCCTTTTTGCTCGCTGTCTGGCAAGGTCACCAGCTCTGGCTCGTGGCTCTGCCGACAAAACTCTCTCTCACTCCGTAAGGTCGGCGGATGGCGCCATGCCTCCCCCGCCGCCCCGCACCCTCCCGCACGCACAGCATCCTCGTGGGGCCGGGGATGCCAGGCCCTCCCCCAGCGCACGGCCCCCGACGGCACGGGCGCCGATCCACCGCTCACCTGACCACGTTGGGGTGCTCGAAGGTCTCCAGGTGCCTCAGCACCGCCACCTCGCGGATGGTGGAGAGCGGCATGCCCTCCTCGCCAGTCTGCACTCGCACGCGCTTCAGCGCCACGAAACGGCCTCCGTTCTTCAGGTCCCGGGCCTTGAACACCTTCCCGTAGGCGCCCTCCCCGATCTCCGCCACGCACTCATACTGCTGGTCGGCACGGCTCAGGCCGTCCTTCTCCATGCCGCCCGGACGCCGCCCGGCGCGGTGCGGCTGGGGCGGGCGGGGGGCGCGCTCGGCTCGCTGGTGGCCGCCGCTCGCCTCCTCCCGGACTCCCCGGCCGGCCCCCTCGCGCCCAGGACCTCGGTCTCGCTCTCTCTCACCCGCCGCCGACTACCGCGCTCGGGCGCTCGGACTCTTCGCGGCCGCCGGGGCTGGATGGAGCGACCTCCCCGCGGGCGGGCGCAACCCTGGTGCCGCCGCTGCGAAACTCCGCCTGCTGAGCCGCCGAGGAGCGAGCCGATCCCTCCTCTTCCCTCCCCTAAGCGCAGTCCTCTGCCTACACCGAGGCGATTACATAGTCGCAGTCTCAGCCCGAGCGCGTCTCAGTCCACGGTCATTCCACCTAAAAGAGGAGACGGGAGGACAAGAAGAAAGTGTAATCAGACATCCCAAGGCGCCTTCTCCGGGGTTCCTACAGGGACCCCCTCCTCCTCCTTTACGCAGCCCTCATCGCTACCCTCTGCGAGCTCCTGCCCTCTCCCAGGCCGCTTAATCCTTCCTGGTTCCTCCGAGAAAAACGAGGTTACTTTTCTTTCCCCGCAGAGCTGGAGCCGTCTTCGCGCGGAGAGGTTGCAGGGGCCCCTCTGGGATGAGCGCGCGGCGCGGGACGCAGTGGAACGAGAGGGGGCGTGCCAAGCAGCCCAGAGTGTGCCGGGAGCGCGGGGGAGGGGAGGCGCCGGGCACGTCAATGTCACGGCTTAATATTTCCCTGTATCACTGTGTTGCGCTGCTACCCTCCCTGCCTGCCGGGGCTGGACGTCAGGGGACAAGGGTTCCATGGGTGCCGCGGGGGCGTTCTGGGGTCGTGCGCAGCCTGGTGTGGACAGACCTCGGGTCCGCTCGAGTGCGGCCGCAGAATGTGGGTGGGGGCTCCCAGGACCTTTGTAACCCGATGCTGGGAGTGTGCGAGAAGGGGTGGTCAGACATCTGCTCGGAAATTGCTTCCTTTCTTTCTACTTTCAGTTTTTCTTCGAGGAGACATTTAAAAACGACACACAAATGGTCTTTTTAGGGTAAAAGAGTCTGGGTTGGAAACGGAATCCTTCCTCTGACTAGGGAAGACCTCCCTGGTGGAAACCCATCAGATCCGAGAGGGCGGGAGCTCCCGCTCCTCGGGAGTGGGTGAGCGATGCCTCCCCCCGCGGTTTGGCGGCGGGGGGGAGCGCGGGTGAAGTCGCCTACCGAACCCTAAGAATGGGATAAAGAGGGGCTCGCTGCACTTCAGCTTGTCTCCTTGGAGAACAACTTCAGAAGCAAGGCGGCATAATCGTGACTCGCCTTGAATTTTTCAACCGATTGCAACCTGAGCACAACTCAGCCTCCCCTTAAAAAGGGTGAGGGGTGGGGGGAGTAAAGGCTGAGCCTCCAGGGGAAAGCGAAAAGCGGCTGCGCCCCCGGGGCCAGGACTCGCGAACCTTTCCCCACTCCCAGGGTTGTTCCCGAAGTAGGTAGTAGAGGTGGTTGCTCCACTCCCCTTTCAGCTTAAGGTCGGGTCCGAACAGCAGCCAGTGACCCCCGGAGCCCACCCCCCCACACACACACAACAAAGCGGGGAAGGGGGGGTCGCACTCTTCTTTCCCATTCAAGCTGCAATCCAGGACCCAGGGGACCTCCGCCCCACCAACGCTGCGGCCTCCGCCGGACACTCGCCGCTCCGACTGCGTGTCCGAAATTCCCGGAGCTCCTCGGAATTACCTGCCCCGCAACCTCTGGCTCGCTCGCCTTCCTCCAGGAATTAAACACACAGACTGCGCGACCCCCGCGCTCTGCGGGCGGAGGGGACCGCGGAGAGCAGAGGGCCCCTCACACTCTCTCCATTCAGAATTCTCCTTAAAAGGTGAAGGCCAGTCCTGGTGGGGGGGTGCCGAGGAACGAGCCCCCCAAGCCGAGAAACCAGCGATCGGAGCCAGGCCGAGGGCCACACAGGTAGCGGAGGAGCCGCGGCGAGCGGCGCCGCCCGCCCCCTCCCGTGGGCCCCCTCCCGCCCCAGCCCTGCCCGCCCGGCGGCGGAGGAAGCGGCGGGGACGTCCCACCCCCGCAGGGAGCTGCGCCCGCCGCCCCCGCCGGGCCCCGCACCGCCCGCCGCGCCTCTCCCCCGCGCCCGCTCCCCGGACTGTCGGCTCCGGCGGAGAGAAACGGGAGCAGCCGTGCCGCCCCCCAACCCCCGCCCCGTCCACTTTTTTTGTTGTTGTTGTTGCTTTCCCACGCTGGCTGAATGTGACTTGACCCCATTTCAAAAAAGTTTGACAGAGTGCTTCAACATTTCCGCATTCCTCCGCGACTACAAAGGCTGCAGCCGCCTCCTTCTGCTTTCTGTCTCTGCTCTCTGTCTTCACACTCAATGAAATCCTTCATGTGCCTCTCCCGAAGCCTGCCAAGCACCGCAAGGGTCGCCACCAGCGCGGCGACCAGAGGCCGCCCCGGACACCACGACACCCGCGTGTGCGCACACGCAGATGCGCCCACGCGCACACGGACGGGCGCGAGGCTCGGGCCCGGAGGCGTTCACCCCGGGGGCGTGCGTTTTAACGTCGATATTTTAAATTAGGAAAGTAAACTAGCAAACTAGAGCAAGCGTCCATCCTTGCGGGGAGACTCCAAGCCTGGGCACTGGCCGCCGGCGTGCACTCCTCTCTTAAGTGCAGAACACGCCCGCGGGGGCTGCCAGCAAGAAGTCTGCGTTAACATTTATCTCGCGGTGGGGAAGGTGGGGCTCACACCCACACCTCGGCGACATGGAGGGGGAGCTTTCGTGGGGAAATAAATACAAGGCACCGAAACACATTCTGTCACGCGTGAGGTCCCCAGAAGCAGTGCATTTTAAACCCTGAATGTAAATTGCTCGGTGAGTTTCCCAGTGGAGCCAGAGTTCCGTTTGCAAGACTGGATAAGAAGTGTTTGTGTGGGTGTTTGTGCGCAAGGCTGTGTGGGAGCAGGCACAGGAGCTCGGCGTTGGGGGGAGTCCCTCGTGTGGGATGTTCCCCTCTAGTCAGATTAGGAGAAACTCCTGTAGCTCCCCGAAACTGGCCCCTGTAACCACCCCGCCTCGGATCGTAAGGGGTTAACCAAAGCCGATTCCGAGAACCTACCGCCCCCCCGCCCCAGTCACCCCCACCCAGCCGCGCCAGCGACCCCGGCCAAGTCCCCAAGTCTTCCCCGAGGACCCCCCCACCCCGCGCCCGGCCGCCCACCCACCAGAGCGCACAGCGCCTCACCTGAGGGGCCCGGCCGCGGCGGGCCTCGCGAGGGGGCTGCGGGGCCCGGCCGACCTTCGCACGTGTCCGCCGCGGCGCGGAGCAGGTAACCTGGCTGGAGGAGGGAGTCAGCGGCGCTCGCTCGGGCCAGGGGGTGGGCACTGCGGCGGAGGGCGGAGGGCCGGCGGAGGGCGCCGCCCGCGCGGCGCGCAGGGGGCGGACGGAGCCGCGGGGCTGCGGCCGGGGCTCGGGGCCCGAGCCCGGGCGGCGGCGGGGGCGGGGCGGGGCGGGGGGCCCTGGGGGCCGGCGGCCCGCGACCCTCCCGGCGGCCGGGCGGGGGGCTCCGGCTCCGTGGCCGGCGAGTGTGCAAATTGAAGCCTTCCGGAGCGAGGGGAGGCGGCCGAGCCCCGGCTGTGCTCTGAGCCTCCGGCGCCCCGGCTCTCCGCTCCGAGTTGGGGGCGAGGAAGAGGGGGGAGCTAAATGAAAATTTCCGGCTCTCGCTGCAACTGGAGTGGGGCGACTAAAATCGGAGGCGTGAGAGGGAGAGTGGGATGTGTGGTCGACAGGCGGCTGAGTTACCAAACCCAGGGTCGCCCAGAGTTGGGGTTTTTGACAGAGTGAGGCGGGCGGGGGTTTCAGCAGTCAGTGATGTAGACGCATGGGGAAAACACAAAACGACCAATAATAATCATGAGGGGCCGGTGAGGGTGGTAAATACTAACACTTTCCAAGAAACTGAAAAATCAGACCAAAAAAATAACTTTATTAAAAAAAAAATTGGCAGGACGCCTTGCAGAAAAGAAAATACTAATCTGTCCAAGCACTTTTCACTTTCAGCATGAGCTACATTTGTTTTGTTTTCCTTCGCTTCCTTTCGGCCTCACAAAGCCCTATCTTTCCCTTTTGGACAGAGGATATGATTTGGAAATTGTCTGGCACTCTTGTGGTTAACGATCTACTTGAAGGGGCTGGCCGGTTCACAGTTATTAAGTGATTAGTAACTGCTGAGGGTTCACTAAGGTATTTCTGTGAAGGTAAAAGCCTAAAATTGACTTTAAATAACAGAACAGCAAGATAATAGACACACGCACACACACACAAAGAAGAGAGAACACGATTCGATGGGTGCTTACTTTCAATGCTTTACTGGACTTCTGAAATTTGAAACTTTGTAAGAATGTATACTTTACCTGCTGAGAAAACCTGAATATTTCAGGTGAAAATTAGATTTTGGAGAAAAAGAAAAGTCTTGACTTCTACAACGTAGTAAAACAAAACTTAAAATGACTATTTTTCTTTGAAAGAATTCAATATTATCCAAAATATCTATCTGTAAAATACCTGAAATCCTTTGAAATATCTTAATGCAAACCCTAAAAAAATGTTATTTATTTCAGGACTCTGTGTAAAAATTAAAACCCAGAAAAATTCTGTTTGAATGAAAAATACTACCTCTATAAATCTTTTGACATTTTGAATTAAACTGTGTTGCTAATTTCACAGTAGATCAAAATTTTGCTTTATAAAATGGATTCTATAGTATAATGTGAAGTAACAAGTTAGGTAAATAAAAATTGTTGCATTTCCATTAGCACATATTTTGCAAGTCATTATAATAATTTATTCTTAAAAAATAAAAAGTGAATAATTGTGTTTTTATGCTTAAGACAGTTTATAAAATACATTTTTTGTGTTTAGAAGCATATCTTCTAAAATGAAATCCAATTTCTGAACAAAATTTATATTTGTAAAGATAGCTATGATCTTATATACCTTATAAACTTAAGAAAACAAAGTTGGAATTTGTGTTTCTATAAAATATTGGATCACTACAAATCACTAATTAGACTTTAAACCAGAGACACAAACGGGACTCCTCTATTTTGATAATTGCTCACACTATCAATGCTTTTTAAAACAAGATTTATTTGTTGGTAATTAATACATTTATGTAACTCAGAAATAATTGTCAATAAATAGTCATAGGAACCAGCAAATGACTGTAAGAATTTGAGTAAATAACTTGTTTTAAAATATCTTTTAAATTAACAGAAAAATATCTTTCTACACTGGGTTGCATTTTTCATTACTGAATTTGATAACAACCATAGATGAATTAGAAACTCCATGATTTAGCTTACTAGATCACTTGGGCAATGTCAAAAGCAATGAAACTGTATTTAATTACATACATTAATACTGAGTGTTGCCTCTCTGTATGTCATCTGCTTTCTCTGATACTGTTAATTTGTCATGTTCCCTCTCCTTGGTTATGGTTCATACAAACTCCAGGTTGGTTAAAGCTTCAGATCAGGAAGTTTTACAATGGATTGTATAAAATTAGTAAATATCAGATTGTTTTTGTTTATGGATACCTTCCTTTGTGGGTAACAGGTTTATCATAACAAAATTTGTGCCAAGTTTACAAACTGTGAACAAAATTCCGACTCCTTTGTTTAGGAGTCCTCCATGAATGAGTACATCATTCCAGAATAATTATTTGTACAAGTATTTTCACACTACATCTCAGATATTCTAAAGTTGCAAATCACCTTAGTTTTTTAAAAATTTGAATTCATGGATTTCCAGATACGCTGTTGTAGCTTATCCTAAAAGTTTTCTGAGTGTCACATAAGAGATACATTCCCTATGTGAACATTTTATACCAAATATCTGTATGTTTTTGTTTTTCCTAATATAAAAATGAAAATTTTAATTCTGGTCTATACTTTTATAACACTGTTTAAGAAATGAGAAATGTGTTTAAAATAATGTAATTGTATAATGTACATCTAATTCTAAATGATCTCTGATTTATATTAGCCATTTTAGTTTATAAAGTACATTTTCCAGAAACTCAGAAATGAAGTTTTATTAGAATCTACTATACAATAAGTTTAATTAGAGGTCATGTAAATTTATATTTTGTCTACAAAGTTCTGTTTATCATCTTGATAAAAAAAAAAACTTCTCTGGTTTAATAACTTTGAAATTAGTTACCCTCAATTTTAACTTGAGTTACATGTGTATATGAACATTACCTTTATTAAGTAATTACCACAAAAAACTGTTATTTCAACAGAAAAGGCATAATATAATTCAGTGCATTTGAATGCATTTTCTCCCCTCCCTCAGGCATTTCTAAGCTGGGTTTTTTTTTTTGGAGGGTTGGCCTTTAAAATATAATGTTGAAAATCTGATAAATATCTTGGAAAAAGTCAACTGTCCCACCAAATTTTTCAGTTGCAAATTTGTGGACTTTATTTTTTAAGTTCAACCTTCTAAATCCATTGCTTCCCGTCAGTGTGGAAATGCTCTGGCTTTTTCTCTCCCTGCTGTCGCATGTAATCTAGCCCACTGCATTTGAACAGTGGAACTTGAAACAGTTCTGATACCGCCATGAGGGGAAAAATGAATCAGTAGCTTATAAAACTTAAGGAGAAAAGCCAAATAATATTATCTATTGAAAACATTCCATTTTCATGCAATGCAATTACAGTTACCCCCATGCAGCATGTCAGCACTACGTTCATATCTGTATAACTGTCATCATATTTTCAGTTTTTCCCTTTTGATAGACACGCCTGTCTTCTGTCCCCTTTGTGTGTGAGTGTGAATACCTTTATTTTCCTGGCATATTGTTGTGACTCGTTTGAAACATGTTCTTACGATTCTTTCATCAACTACATTAGAATTCTGAGGGATCAGAAAAATAACTATGGAAATACACTTAAAAAGATGGTGACAGTCACACTGAAATACCTTCATTTACTTTTCCGTTTATAGTGTCCTGTACTATTCAGTGACTTCCTACATTTCTTTTCCAAGAGAATACTTGTATTTCAACTGCACACGTGGCCTAACAGTTGTGTCGTCATAGCTGCCTGTGGTTGAGCTCAAAGGTGTATACGTGTTTCAGATAGATTGTTCAGATGAAGCAGTGTAGGTCCAACGCAATGGAGGTAAACGATGATAAAGTGGGATCCAGGAGATAGGAGAAGGAGAGAGAAGGTCACCCGGGAGAACCTCCTGTGAATGGCTTGGTAGAAGGGATATGTGAACAAGGCACATGCTAAGGTCCCGGGACCAAGAGATGTTCCACAGTGCTCTGAGCATAGCATGTCCAGACAACTGATTCTTTCTGAATGGACAGCATTCTATGTCTCTCCTGCTATGCAGTGAATGAGACTGCGCAGTGTATGAGTCCCTGTTCATGTAACTCTCTTATGTTGGTTCATGGTGGATTTCCCCTAAAAATAATACAGAATGGAATTCTGGGCAGAATTCTCTGAATGTCCAGAAGAAAGTATGTAATAGCATAGCTCTGTGGGTCAAACATTTTACCATGAGTTGAAGAGAGGATCCAATTTTTAATGCCCACTTTAATTTGTTCAAGTTTTCTCAAAGGTTTGTATCCCTGATACCTAGCGCAGTAACTGGCAAGTATTTTGGGTCCAATAAATGTTTGTCAGTGGGAAAGTTGACTTTGTATCTTTTATTCCTTCTTCATTGGGGACAATCTATTGATTTCCTTCAGAGGGATGTATCAGGATAATTTTTTAAATATAATCCAACCAAAATTTAAGGATCAGTTTGCTGACTTCAGGACCCTAGAAATGAGTCTCTTCTGTCTTCTGCTCCATTTCCTTTTAGCCCTCTTCACTAAATTCTACAGTCCTATTAAGGCCCAGCTCTTCCTTAAAACCTGGGAGAGTCCCTCAGCTGAATGACATCCTCTTTGCTCTAACTCCTAGAGCCCATCTGCTTCTTACCTTCCTCAAAGCTCAGTGCTCTGCTCTCTTGCACCCCGAGCTCCCCGAGAGCATCCACTGTGCCTCGTGCCCTTCCACAATGTCCCAGCACCTGGCAGAGCCATCTGGCCATAGTAGGTGGTCAATGAAGGCGGCAATGGCGCTCGTCCCTCTCCAGGCACGTTACTGAGGCAAACAGGCACAGAGCAGCCTGGGATCGTGGGACATAACTAGGGTAACATCTCCAAGTGGAGGGTGGTGTTCCACTTTTATTAAACTGAGAGGACAAGGGCATCCTGCTACTTTGTGTGGATTTCTTAGTGTTTTCTCTTATGTTGCAGAGATTAGTCATTTACAACATTTCTGTCTGAAAGAAAACACGGTCACATAAATTTCTAAATTTGTCTGAAAGATGAATTCTAAAATCCGAACAGAAGGAAACTGTGTTTAGGTCATTGTCTCTATTCTCTAACCCTAAAAATCCCGATTAAATTATTTTTCTCTGAAAAGAACAAATACTAAAACTCCGAGGTAAGTTAGATACTGTAGAGTCCAGAACCTGGAAAGATTACTCAATTTACCAATATCCTTAATGTCTATATATCCTAAAGGGCAGAACCCTTGATTTCTGAGTCGGGAGTTTGTGTTTTATTCCTGGCTCTTCCTCTCTCAGCAATGTTCACTGTACCCTCAGGGAACAGATATTTAACCTTTCTGACCTTCAGTGTTTGTGCCTATTAAATGGGCTTGCTAATCATTCAGGAAGATGTTACGAAAACAGTTTGGAGAGAAGCAGTAAAGAGTTTTACCTTCACAGGAGAAGATATGAGAGTATCATGGAGGCTGCTGGTCCACGTGAAATTTAAGATGAAGTTGCCTACAAACCACCTGCGTGACTTTGGGCAGCTCAGCGAAGACCCTGGGCCTTAAGGTCCTTGTCCGTAGAAGAGGCTGAGACTGGACCGTTTGTATGGCGGCCGCACCTTGGAAGTGCTATAGTCCAGTCCAGCATGCCAAGCCTGGCACCGTCATGATACATCCGTTTTTTATAAATGCCTTAAATTAGGGTAGTGACAGAAGATGGGACTCTGACATCAGCACCCCAGAGAGGGGTCTGGACTTCAAATGTGAATTACTGGGATCTCTGTAACTTAACTCTCTGGGTTTTTAAGACTGAATAGAAATGAGGACTTCAGAAAAACATTAGGGGGGTCCACTAGCGTTTTCCTTAGAAAGGGGGAGGGAGGAGCCAGGTTTAAATAGTTTTGGCTGAAACTAAATATGATGAGTGAATGAATCAACCCTCATTAATAAAATTTTATCAATAAATTATAATAGTACATACAGAACTGGGATACTCAAGATTAGAAATCATGAATGAAAACAGAAATTCTTCAAAGATATCGTTAAAAAAAAAAGTTATCATGAATCCTAACTTTGGGAGATGTGATGTATCTGTAAACTACTGAAAACATCAGGGGCCGCTGGCCCCCTGTAAGGCAGTGCAAAGTCGGGGGCCGGAGGGTTAAAAGCAGTATGCAGTGAATCTGAGGGGCTCCAGTGGAAACCAGAAATCCAAGAGCTGCTGATCCAAAGCCATTATGATAACGTGCAGAGAAAAGCAGACTCTGTGCTTTTGTTTTCTACCACATCAGCCCTTGTTCGTGGTTTTAAGGTTCTCCCAAGAGGCACGGGGTAAAAAAGGTTTAGGCAGTTGGAACCAGAGAGTCCTGGGTTAGCAGCCTGGCTCCACCATGTGGCCCTGGACTAGTTTCTTTAACATTCAGATCCTCACTCATAAAGTAGGGGTGCTATCTTCCGCCACAATAGGTTGGTGTGGGAACTAAGTAAGTGCATTTAGCAGACTCTTAACCAGCATCAGGACATAGTCAGTATCTCTTTCATGAAAGCACGTTTCCTGGTCTTTCTGTTTTTATGGACAGCTAACCCTTTGACTGGCAGGTCATTCCTTTCAACTGGATTGAAGCATCTACCTGTTGCAGAAGGAGCAGCCTGAAACAGAGCACACCCAACAGGACAGTGGACTGCAGCCAGACCACGGCTATCTCTGGGCATGTGGGGAACAGAAGAGAAGGTGGGGTGCCTCGCCTGAGGCCGCTCCGGCTCGTCCAGGTCTTGTCCCAGGGCTGCGCCGGCTCCTCGGTCTGTTCCCCACTGTCCTCCGCACTCTCTTCCCTACAAGCGGCTCTGTTCTTCCTTTCTCCACTGCTTTGGTGTGGCGGCACCTTGTTCGGCCCCTTCAATCTGTACCCCAGATTTGCTGACACTTGCCTCCAGAGCCCTGCGCCTGGCTGCCCGCCTCAAGAGGGCTCTGTTGATCACGCCCCCGCAGCCGCTGGCTCCGACTTCTCTTGTTCGCAGTGCAGACTGTTGTTATCCTGCCATCCTCCCCACCTCCTCACTCCACTCCCACCTGATCTTCTTGGCTTAGCAGAAGTCGCCTGAGACGACACTGCGTTTCCCACCCTACATGCTCTCTTTAGAAACTCTTGAGGGGAACTACTCTGTAGTTCTTTCTTTAATTAATTTTTATTTTTGACTGTGCTATGTCCTTGTTGCTTGCACGGCTTTCTCTAGCTGCCGCGAGCCGGGGCTGCTGTCCATCGCCGGGCTCGGGCTCATTGCAGCGGCTTCTCTTGTTGTGGAGCACAGGCTCTGGAGCACACTGGCTTTAGTGGTTGTGGCGCAGGGGCCTTGTTCCTCCATGATATGTGACATCTTCCCAGACCCTCCATTGGCAGGCAGATTCTGACCCACTGTGTCACCAGGGAAGTCCTCCCCTGCCTTTTTCAATTTTTATTTTATTTTTTGAACTTCCCAGGGATATCTCCTCAGCTTCCTGTCCTTTGATACTCCAGTGTTTCATTGTGAGCCATTTTCCTCATAGCTTTCACCTCCTTACCATCAGACAGATGTACCCCCAGTTCCTGGAGTTCTGTTCTGTCTCCTACTGAGGTCCCCCGGGATGATGATAAGACTCCTTCAGTGTGGGATCTGCAGCTTTTATTGCTTCATCTCTAAATCCTGGCCCAGAATAGGGAGCCACGGGTGCTGGCTAGACAAAAGCCAGGGGATCACAGGAGACACAGGGGCCAGCAAAGGGTCTTCCATCTGAGCACCGCCCGCGCTGTGGGGCACCAGGCTCTCCTGTTTCCTCCCCGCTCTGGCTTCTGCACTGTCTTCTTTAGGAGTGATCTCTGAAGCAGGGTAGGTAAAGGTCTCCTCCTTTGGGCTGCACCATCCCCACCTCTCCTGACACAGGAAAACACAGAATGGTTGATACAAAGCTCGTGAAGCTGAATTGATCTGACCTGTGGGTTCTTGGTGGTCAGGAAGAGCCATGAGATCCAGGCAGGGATGCTTAAGCTTGATTTCTAGGCAAAACACAAAACTGATTTAAAATTTTTTTGAGCAGAGAACGTGGCTCTTGGAGCAGTGATAGCATAAAAGTTGTGTCCTTGGGTACTAACAGGGTCAAGAGGCTGAAGTCAGGGAGGCCAAGCTCCTGCCAGCGGTGAAAAGACCAAGATGACAGGAATGGATATATATATAGAGAGAATGGCTGTAAGAGGGAATTCAGAGGAAACATCTAACAGGATTTGGTTAATAACAAGATAAGCAGAATTATGGGAAGAGTTAACATGTATACAGCCTGCCAGGATAGCTCAGGCACTGTATATAAATTAACCCATTTAAACCTCCTCATTATCTCCATTTTGCAGACAATGAAATGGAGGCACAGGACCAAACTTCTAACCAGGCTTTGGGTCCAAGGTATCAAAATAATTAATAATAATAATAGTGATAATAATATAGTCCATAATAGAGAAAAAGAAAGATGGCAAAAGGAGATGGCCTGAAGCATTTTTTAAAGATTTTTTTTGATGTGGACTATTTCTTTTTTGTTCAAGGGATGCTTTTATTTATTCATTTAAAAATTAATTTATTTTAATTGGAGGCTAATTACTTTACAATATTGTGGTGGTTTTTGCCATACATTGACATGAATCAGCCACGGGTGTACATGTGTCCCCCGTCCCGAACCCCCCCACCTCCCTCTCCACTCCATCCCTTTGCGCTGTCCCAGAGCACCGGCTTTGAGTGACCTGCTTCATGCATTGAACTTGCACTGGTCATCTATTTTACATATGGTAATATACATGTTTCAATGCTATTCTCTCATATTGTCCCACCCTCGCCTTCTCCTACATAGTACAAAAGTCTGTTCTTTACATCTGTGTCTCTTCTGCTGTCTTGCATATAGGGTTGTCATTACCGTCTTTCTAAATTCCATATATATGTGTTAATATCGGAGAAGGCAATGGCAAGCCACTCCAGTACTATTGCCTAGAAAATCCCATGGATGGAGGAGCCTGGTAGGCTGTAGTCTGTGGAGTCGCTAAGGGTCGGACACGACTGAGCGACTTCACTTTCACTTTTCACTTTCACACATTGGAGAAGGAAATGGCAACCCACTCCAGTGTTCTTGCCTGGAGAATCCCAGGGACGGGGGAGCCTGCAGGGCTTCCATCTATGGGGTCGCACAGAGTCGTACACGACTGAAGTGACTTAGCAGTAGCAGCAGCGTTAATATACTGTATTGGTGTTTCTCTTTCTGGCTTACTTCTCTCTGTATAATAGGCTCCAGTTTCATCCACCTCATTTGAGCTGACTCAAATGCATTCTTTTTTATAGCTGAGTAATATTCCATTGTGTATATGTACCACAACTTCCTTATCCATTCATCTGCCGATGGACATCTAGGTTGCTTCCATGTCCCAGCTATTGTAAACAGTGCTGCAGTGAACATTGGGGTATATGTATCTCTTTCAATTCTGGTTTCCTTAGTGTGTATGCCCAGCAGTGGGATTGCTAGGTTGAATGGCAGTTCTATTTCCAGTTTTTTCTAAGATTTTTTTGATGTGGACTATTTTTAAAGTCTTTGTCAAATTTGTTACAATACTGCTTCTGTTTTATGTTTTGGGTTTTTTGGCCATGAGGCATGTGGAATCTTGGCTCTCTGACCAGGGACTGAACCCATACCCCCTGCATTGGAAGGGGAAGTCTTAGCCACTGGACCACCAGGGAAGTCCCCTTGGTGAAGGTTTAGGATTTCCACTTTGGAATTTGAGATGACAGCCAAATGAAAATATCCAGTGGCCACATAGAGTATAGAGACTTTCCCCTTTGCCTGCGTGTGTGCTCAGTCGTGTGTGACTCTGCGACCCTGTGGACTGTAGCCAACCAGGCTCCTCTATCCATGGGATTCTCCAGGCAAGAATACTGGAGTGGGTTGCCATGCCCTCCTTCAAGGGAGCTTCCCGTCCCAGGGATCAAACTCAGGTCTCATATCTCCTGCAGTAGCAGGTGGATTCTTTACCATTCGGGCCACCTGGGAAGCCCCTTTTGGCTAGTTCCGTCTTAAAATACACTCAGATCCACCATCCTGCAGTTTCCCACTGCTGTTTTCAAATGATTCTGCTATTTCCCTGCCTTTGCCATCTGCAGGGCCAGTTGCACGAGTTACACGGAAGAGCCCTGTGCTGGGTAGAATGCTCTGCTGTGGCCGCTAGAGTACTTTTTGAGTACAGTATCTACATATCCGTTTGGACTAAGCCTGCGAATTCTGTAGAGGGCCTGCCTTTCTGCTGGAACACCTAGGATGGGCGTTCCGGGTGTGGGCATCCCCTCCACTGTTTGGGCACCCTTCACCTGCAGGGGTGTGTCCCCTCACGGCTCCTGTGAAACTGTTCGTTCCCCCATCATCACTAATGCGATCAGTGCCTGTCTCTCCTTAGTTGTTAGGCTCAGCACGCATCACATGCTCATTTTCATCTTTTCCAAAAATTCTCTCCTGTCTTCGCTGTCACAGGCCATGACTTCTGCCACTTCTTGATTTGATGTTCTTTTGTTTGTACGATGTGAGAGTTGGACCATAAAGAAGGCTGAGCACTGAAGAAATAATGCTTTTGAACTGTGGTGCTGGAGAAGACACTTGAGTGTCCTTTGGACTGGAAGGAGATCCAACCAGTCCATCCTAAAGGAAATCAACCCTAAATATTCATTGGAAGGACTGATGCTGAAGCTGAAGCTCCAATACCTTGGTCACGTGATGCAAAGAGGTGACTCACTGGAAAAGACGCTGATGCTGGGAAAGATTGAAGGCAAAGGAGAAGAGGGCAGTAGAGGATGAGATGGTTAGATAGCATCACTGACTCAATGGACATGAATTTGAGCAAACTCTGGGAGACAGTGAAGGATAGGGGAGCCTGGCATGCTGCAGTTCATGGGGTTGCAGTCAGACATGACTTAGTGACTGAACAGCAACAACAATGCTTTGCACCACCAGCTCTTCCTCTGGGTCCTGCCCCACATCTGGAGGTATCTTCTAAGACTCAACAATCATGGGTTGAACTGTCCCTCTGCAAGTTCACTGACTCCCATCTCACCTATCAGAACATCGCCTGTGGTATGCATATAAAAATGGATTTCCATCATCCTTGTCTTGATAGTTGTCACTGCCTGGACCCTAGCCACAAACCCAACCTGATTCACTCTCTTTTGCTATACCTGTTCTTAATATTTTTGTCTGTTGACTTCATGACTCTTCAAATTTATGATCTCTTCTTACTCTGTTGGTCTTCACTTTTGGTATCTCTACTCAACCGCTAGTCCATCATAGGGTGTTCCCCAATTCCAAGTATTTTAGGCCACCTGGGAAATTCTTGGCTTAATCCAGCCCTGTTCCCTGGCCTTTCGTCTTGACCAGGTGCTAGAAGGTGATGCTCCTGCTGAGTCTGTCTTAGCTCTGTTACTGTCCTCTCCCTTCCCTCTGCACATTTAACCCTGAAGCTGAACAAGCCTGACACTGAACTCTGCACTGCAGAGCCCCCACAGCCAACCTGCTCTGGCCTGTGAGTATGTTTGCCAAATAACCAGCTTTCTAGAGAGCCAACCCACCTAGGCAGGGCTACTGTATGTCCCTAGTCCATTCTTGATTTTGGTTTCCCAAAGATTGTTTCCTATCTTCTACCTTCTCAACTCTCCAGCACTTTCTTCCCATTCTCATTTCATGATGCCCTATTTTTGATTTCACTGAGAACACAGAAGAAATGAAGGAAGAAGTTCCATCCACTTGCATGCTTACCCTTCTTGAACTGCTGTCTTTGCTGTCTCCAGCACCCCACTCTCTTGCTTTTCTTCTTCTCTCGTGGCCACACCTATTCACTTGTTGGTCCTTTTTCTTCTTTCAAGCCTCTAGGTTGGTGTATAGTCAGTTTGGGCTGCTATAACAAAAATACCATAAGTTGGGCAGTGTAAGCAACAAACATTTATTTCTCATAGTTCTAGAGGCTGGGAGGCACAAGAATAGCATGCCACCATGACGAACGACCCTCTTCCTGGCTTATGGACAGCCCTCTCCTCACAAGGCAGAGAGCAGAGACTCTTCTTATAAGGGCACCAATCCCTTCATGAGGGCTCCACTCTTATGATCTAATTACTTCCCAGCAACCCCCATCTCCACACACCACCACATCGGGGATTAGGCTTACAATGTATAAATTTGGGGAGGACACAAAGATGGAGACCAAAGGGTGTGTTTTAAGGGTTAATCCTTATACCTCCTTTCCCCACTCTTCAATCTCACTCTCTGAGTAACTTCATCTGGTGCCATGACTTTAAATGAATATCACTGCATACTGATCCTCCAAGATTCATGCCTTCACCTGGATACTCCTTTTGAATTCCAGATATCTATCCAACTGCCCACACGGTATCTGATGCATGTGTGCATGCATGCTAGGTCGCTGCAGTCGTGTCCGACCCTGTGACCCTATGGACTGTAGCCAGGCTCCTCTGTCCATGGGATTCTCCAGGCAAGAACACTGGAGTGGGTTGCCGTGCCTTCCTCCAGGAGATCTTCCTGACCCAGGGATCAAACCCGCATCTCTTATGACTCCTGCGTTGGCAGGCAGCACAAATGTCCAATAGGCATCTCAAATTTAACCCATCCAAAACTGAACTCTTCATTTTCCTCCCCAAACCTACTTCTCCCACAGTTTTTTCCACCTGAGTAAATAAAATCTGTATTCGTCTGGTAGCTTAGTCCAAAATGTAGCAACTCAGCCTGACTCTGCTCTCTCTTTCAAGCCTTGTGTACACTCCTTTGGTAAAATCCTGCCAGCCGCACAGTCGCACTTGACACCACTAGAGCAGTCATCCTTGTCTATCACCCGGTCTCCTGCAACAGCCTCCCAGCTGGTCTTCCTGCTTCTATCCTTGTCCCTTTGCCTTCCCCACACAGCAGTCAACACGATGCTTGCTAACACCGAAGTGAGGTCGTATCATTCCTGTTCAGTGTCAAAGACCCTCCAGGCTCGTCCCGTTTCTCTCAGAGTGGGATCTGAGCCCCTTCCCGGGTTTCCAAGCCCTGCTCCACCTCTGTGCTGGTTCTTCTCGCGGCCCCCCTCCTGCTGCTCTGCACAGCTGCACTGGCCTCCTCGCTGCTCCTCACGCCCACCAAGCGCGTTCACGCCTCGGAGCCTTCCCACGGGCTGGGACCTCTGGCTGAGATGCTCCGCACCTACTCATTGGCATGGCCGTCTGCCTCACTGCCTTCAGGTCTCACTCAGAAGTCAGTAGCAGGACGTTCTCTGACAGCTCTGCCTGAGTTGCACTCACTCCAGTGTCTCTCTCCATCTTATTTCACCTTATCATTCTTTATGGCATTACTGTCATCTGACACATTATATTAATGTTTATTTGTTTAGTATCAGCCTCCACTCTACCTCCCAGAATGTAATCTACAGAAGAGCTTTGCTTTGTATACACTTGTATTAACTAAGATAGTCACTCAGAGTGGTTACTGAATAAATATTTGTTGAATGAATAAATGAACTCTCTTCCTATTACCCAGGCTTACAACTAGTCAGTCCTGGGCTGGGTTCATTAACTTTACTCATTAAGAGTAACTCTCTATAATACATACCTTAGTGTGTGCTGAGTCACTTCAGTTGTGTCTGACTCTTTGCGACCCCAATGGACTGTAACCCGCCAGGTTCCTCTGTCCGTGGGATTCTCCAGGCAAGAATACTGGAGTGGGTTGCCATGCCCTCCTCCAGGGGATCTTCCCGACCCAGGGGTGGAACCTGTGACTCCTGCGTCTTCTGCACTGGCAGGCAGATCCTTTAGCAATAGCGCCACCTGGGAAACCCACATACATTAGTGCAATCCTCCTAAATTTAGGTTATTCCACAACCAACCAACATTCTGTTAGGGGGCTGGGATTGTTCACAAAGGTGCCAACTAAGGATAACTTGATTCATGCACCATAGATTAAATTATATCTAAAATCACTTGAGTATAAAATCAGGATATTCGATTGCAATTATCTCTCACACTGAAATGTGTGTGTAACAAGTGTCTGTTTTGTTTAAAATATTTGTCTCTCCTTACATGAAGAGGGGGAGCAGTTCGAAAACCAGAAATGCCCCGATTCAGATTCATGTCCCAATCCACCGCACTTCCTTTCTGCCATCTTATTATGGCAGCTGCTCGCAAGTCTAATGAGCACCAGTCCTGGTGCTTCAGAGTAGAGGCACTGAAGGCCGGCTATGTTGGTTCGAATCCAAGCTCTGCCACTTGTCAGCTTTGTCTCCTTGGATAAGTTACTTAACTGCTCTGAGTTTCTTTATCTGGGTTAAGGCTCTCTGCCTCTAGGGTTGTCCTGAGGATCTAATGAGATAATTCATGTAAAGCACTTATAGGATTGGCACAAAGAAAGTGCAAGTAGCTATGATTTTTGCTAATATTCCTCCTGATAAAACAGCTGTCACTTCTTAAGTGTTTTACTGTCCTTGCTCCTGGGCACCTGGCCCGGGACTGACTCCACAGCACTGTGTGTCCAACGGGTACGGCCACCACACCCTTGGAGCCCTTGCTACTTGAGTTCCATAAAAGCTCCGTCTTTTCCCTCCTTCCTCTCTCCTCCCATCCTTCTTTCCTTCCGCCCTCCTCCCGGTGTCCCTTCCTTCCTCGCTCCCTCACTCCCCACCCCTTCCTTCCTCCCCCTCCTAAGCTCTGCCTTTCCTCACTCTCTTCTCTACTTCCCTGTCACATATGCACGATCTGCTTTGCATTAGTCTCTCTTTCCTCTCCTCCATTCTTCTGCTGTTTCTCTCTGCTCTCATTCACAGAGGAAGAGTTCTAGAGGGAAAGGACCTGTCATGTCACCAGGAAGAGTCCCCAGAAGCAAATCTTAGACCTCCACTTCCTGAACAGAGTTTTGCTCTTTCAAGCAGGCCCTGCTTTAGAAATCAGACGCCTTTTATCAAAGACTGTTGACTGCGCAGGTTAATCAGAAATGCCATCTCAGCCTTTCTAACCCATATGTGGGTTATGCCAGCAGCATCCATGAAATGCTTTAGAAAACACTGTCATGTCTTCTCAACAATCACAGGCAAACCATGAAATCGACCATAACCAACTGTACTGCTCCCTGCTTCTAAGGAACAGCAATGAAATAATGTGGTCACTGTGGTGCTTAATAATGTTCAATTCCAGTGATGGTAAGAATGTAGAAAGGAATGAAAGACATGTTCAGTGGAAACACAGTTTGCTTGTTTTTCTCCTTTTTCCCTGTTAGATTAGGAGCTCCGTGAGTGAAGGGACCATGCCTACTGTAGTAATGAGGTATGTGACTAGCGTCTAGCTTAGACCTTACTCAGAACATGTGTTCAGTAAATAAACATGCCCTGAATTTTTACTTCTCAAGAATTAGACAAATGTGGTCAAAAATTCTAAGTACACAAAGACGACAAGAAGAAAACCATGAATAAGGATGGTGCTTTATGGGACAATCATTCAGGTAGCTTTGTAAAACATAAAAGTCTAAGAACTAATTAGAAAACATCACTGAAAACATGATCACAATTCTCTACAGTTCTATGAATTTTTATACCATCTCTTTTGTGGCAATTACTACTGAAAATTATACTGATGTGGAAGTATATCTCAATTCTTCCTATTACTGATTATTTATTATTCTATTACTTGAGGAACTAGTTCCTACTGTTTCACCATACACATCATATACTTCAGTACCTGTTAGCTAAATAAATGATTAAATGGTGAAGTTACATGCATGCTTGCCAAGTTGTAACTTCACCAATTAATCATTTATTCATTGTGCTAAATCGCTTCAGTCATGTCCAACTCTTTGGAAGCCTGTGGACCATCACCTGCCAGGCTTCTCTGTCCACGGGATTCTCCAGGCAAGAATACTGGAGTGGGTTGCCATGCCCTCCTTCAGGGACTCTTCCTGACCCACGGATCGAACCCATGTCTCTTGAGTCTCTTATGTCTCCTGCAATGGCAGGCAGGTTCTTTACCACTAGTGCCACCTGGGAAGCCCAATTTCTGGTCATTGAGAATATCTGAAAAGGTTTCACAAAATTGGATGGCCTTATTAAGCAAAAATTACTACCTATATAATCTGTATTGATTGATATTAGAACATAAAATTTAAAAAGTCACAATTATGTTAAACATATGTTATCTCTTTTGATTCAAAAAGCACTTCATGATCTTTAAGTTATAAAATTAGGCCCATTTCTCCATCGGTCTGGAAGGACATCACTGTTGGGCCATCAAGGAAAAAAAACTACCATATCCAGTTCTTTGACAAAACCTCAGATGCATGGCTTTCTGGCCAACCATCTGCAATTTCATATTGTTGGAACATTCATTGTCTCCCTGGGAACTGCAACTTTCTGTAACTTTGCTGTAGCTGAACCAGGAAAGAAGGCATATGCAGATTTCTATAGAAATTATGACTCCATGAAAGATTTTGAGGTGAAGAGGAAGGCTGGTATCTTTCAAAGTGCAAAGTGATTTGAAATATAAAGAATTTCTTTGCTTGAGTTCCATGGAAGTTTGTCACTTACCTGTGTTCCTGAACCATGAAACTAGGAATATCTGGGCTGAAGAATAGTCTATTAACAAATAAATGATGAACAAATACTGTGGGCACTAAAAAATTGTAAAAGAAGCCAGTTAGGCACCCCAAAATGTGATTTAATCTATTTTTGGTTTACTGGTATTTTACCAAGACTTTAAAATAAACCTGCTTTTTCAAGTTGTTTAGTTAAATGGATTCTGAATAAAAAGCGATTTTATATTCTGGTTGGAAAGATTTAAAGAGGCTGACTTACCTGAGAAAGACAGTATAACCCTAAACCAAAGTGATAGAAATAACTATAATTTTTCTTTAATACATTTGTATCTCATCATATTACATTTCTAGACCAAAATGGTTTGTACATTTCTGTTGGTTGAGCAGGAGGAAATCATTATAATGAAAAGAGTTATTGAAAATGGTCCATGTTGTGTAATTCCCAGGATAAATGGGCTGAGTAGCAAATATTTCTGTTGTGAACTGTTTTATACTGAAATGTGCATTATTAAACCCATTTGTTGAACACATTGAAAGATCGAATATCTTCCTAACCCGACACTGGAAAATGTTTATTTGCTAGTCCTCTCCTTCCTCTGCTGCTTGGATCTTGATAGATATTGTTTCTGGGTTTTCTGGAATCCATTCACATGAGAGGGGGAAAAAAATCATAGATGAAGAAGCCAGAAAAACAGAAATTACGATTTATAAACACACATTTTAAACAAGATCATAAGAAATTTAAAATACTATACCTAATAGAAACAGCATGTGAAAAAGCATATAGAACAATGGTGGGTGGTGGGTGACTATTTTTTTTATACTATCAGGAAGCTCCTACATGTTTGAAGAACACAAAAAACCAGTAGCCATCCAGCTATAAGAATCTGAGTACAGCAGAAGAATGCTAGTGATCAAGATGGTTCGGGGGTGATGTTATGCTCCTTTGATTTTATAAGTATGTTACTTTATGTATACCATGTATTTAAGTAATATGATTTTACTGCCCTTTAAAACACTGTGTGTGCAATCAATCGTTTTTATTTCATTTAGAGTAATTATATGTGGGTTTGATTCCATGTGCCAATTATCTCCCAAAAAGCCTCTGCTGAAAAACCAACAGAACCTTCAAAGACTTAGAGTTGGAGTTTATAGCATCTGGAGTAGAAGGAGCAGAAAGTAGTCTTCTCTTTTGACTATCCTTTTCTTTCTTCTCCAGTAACTCCACTTAATCTAGAGTTGAATTCGAAGTAGGACATCTAGGTGTAGATTTATTTAGTTGCTCATTCAGTCAGTAAACATCTATTAAGTGGCTACTGTGTGCCAGCCTGGTACTAAGGGTGTAAGAAGTTGTTAATGTGGCATCGAACTTCTGGAGAGATTTTAAGGTTAAACATCTAGAATTTTAAGTCAGATAAATGGTAGTAAAAATGTCTTTGAAGCAGATGAAAACCGAGGGAAGTTAAGTGGAGAGACAGGTTTATGCTGAGGAGGTGTGGAAGAGGTATGAATTAAATTTGATTCTTTAGGGCTTCCCAGGTGGCTCAGTGGTAAAGAATCCACCTGCCAATGCAGGAGACACAGGAGTCGCAGGTTCAATCCCTGGGTCAGGAAGAGTCCCTGGAGAAGGAAATGGCAACCCACTCCAGTATTTTTGCCTAGGAAATTCCATGGACAGAGGAGCCTGGTGGGCTACAGTCCATAGTGTTGCAAAGAGTCAGACATGACCGAGCATACACACATATATAGGAAGTACACAGATAAAAATTAGGTGCATAGAATTTTGGGGGAATATTCCCTGCAATGAATCAGGGGATTTTTGCTGGCATTCCTGGCACTGTTGTAGCCAGCGTGTGTTATAGGGAGCCAGAGAATTCCCAGGTTTTCTCCAGCGATGTTCCTGGGCATAAATAGAAAAGCTGGACAGTACACCTGGTGTGGGCTTCCCAGTGACAGGGTGGGTCCCAAGAACATGATGGGAACCTTGCTGTGAGAGAAGGTAGTAACAGGCTGAGTCAGGTGTTCCTAGGTAGATCGAACGGAAGGATTTAATGTTCACTGAACTTGGTGAGCAGAAAGCAGGGAGGGACAGAAGGGGCAGAGGTGCAGTGATAGATATGGGACTGTCTACAGAAAACAATCAGTCCAGGTGCCTCTAATGGTTAAATTCAGAGAGTGATTCTGCTGGTACATGGCTGAAGTAGGGTGGAATTGGAAGACTGCAGTGAACAAGATCATGGGATTCTACAGTTACAGTGACTGATGGATCTCTAGCATGAGTTTTAAAGATGTCAGAAGGGATGACGAGGTATGAGGATGTGGAGGAAAATTAGCCAGGTGCTGGAGTTGGTGATGGACAGGGAGGCCTGGCGTGCTGTGATTTATGGGGTCGCAAAGAGTCGGACACGACTGAGCAACTGAACTGAACTGAACTGAACTGTGTTCATCTAGAAAGGTGGAAGTGGGTCTCACGGGAGTTCAGTAAACAACAGCTGTGGTGCCTTTAAGAGAGTGGAACAGAGAACTGATGTCAATTTTATACAAAGACGAAAAAGAAGTAGACAGTGAGTAGTCCAAAAGTTTAAAGTCTTGGTTTGTAAATTACCGGGGGAAAAACTCCAAGGGGGCCAGAATCTGTTTTGAAGGCATCTATAACACTATATACACTATATATAATCAGACAACTGCATTTTTCCTAGATTCAGTCAGTTCAGTTCAGTTCAGTTGCTCAGTCACTTCTGACTCTTTGTGACCCCATGAAATGCAGCACACCAGGCCTCCCTGTCCATCACCAACTCCCGGAGTTCACCCAAACCCATGTCCATTGAGTCTGTGATGCCATCCAACCATCTCATCCTCTGTCATTCCCTTCTCCCCCTGCCCTCAATCTTTCCCAGCATCAGGGTGTTTTCAAATGAGTCAACTCTTCGCATCAGGTAGCCAAAGTATTGGAGCCTCAGCTTCAACATCAGTTCTTCCAATGAACAGCCAGGACTGATCTCCTTTAGGATGGACTGGCTGGATCTCCTTGCAGTCCAAGGGACTCTCAAGAGTCCCTCTTCTCCAACATCACAGTTCAAAAGCATCAATTCTTCAGCGCTCAGCTTTCTTTATAGTCCAACTCTCACATCCATACATTACTACTGGAAAAACCATAGCCTTGACTAGACGGACCTTTGTTGACAAAGTAATGTCTCTGCTTTTTAATATGCTGTCTAGGTTGGTCATAACTTTCCATCCAAGGAGTAAGCGTGTTTTAATTTCATGGCTGCAATCACCATCTGCAGTAATTTTGGAGCCCAGAAAAATATAGTCAGCCACTGTTTCCACTGTTTCCCCATCTATTTGCCATGAAGTGATGGGCCTGGATGCCATGATCTTAGTTTTCTGAATGTTGAGCTTTAAGCCAACTTTTTCACTCTCCACTTTCACTTTCATCAAGAGGCTTTTTAGTTCTTCTTCTGGTGTCATTTGCATATCTGAGGTTATTGATATTTCTCCTGGCAATCTTGATTCCAGCTTGTGCTTCCTCCAGCCCAGCATTTCTCATGATGTACAGCCTTGATGTACTCCTTTTCCTATTTGGAACCAGTCTGTTGTTTCGTGTCCAGTTCTTCCTGACCTGTATACAGGTTTCTCAAGAGGCAGGTCAGGTGGTCTGGTATTCCCATCTCGTTCAGAATTTTCCACAGTTTATTGTGATCCACACAGTCAAAGGCTTTGGCCTAGTCAATAAAGCAGAAATAGATGTTTTTCTGGAACTCTCTTGCTTTTTCCATGATCCAGCGGATGTTGGCAATTTGATCTCTGATTCCTCTGCCTTTTCTAAAACCAGCTTGAACATCTGGAAGTTCACGGTTCACATATTGCTGAAGCCTGGCTTGGAGAATTTTGAGCATGACTTTACTAGCCTGTGAGATGAGTGCAATTGTGTGGTAGTTTGAGCATTCTTTGGCATTGCCTTCTTTGGGATTGGCATGAAAACAGACCTTTTCCAGTCCCGTGGCCACTGCTGAGTTTTCCAAATTTGCTGGTATATTGAGTGCAGCACTTTCACAGCAGCATCTTTTACGATTTGAAATAGTTCAGCTGGAATTCCATCACCTCCACTATCTTTGTTCGTAGTGTTGCTTCCTAAGGCCCACTTGACTTCACATTCCAAGATGTTTGGCTCTAGGTGAGTGATCATACCATTGTGATTATCTGGATTGTGAAGATCTGTTTTGTACAGTTCTTCTGTGTATTCTTGCCTCCTCTTCTTAATATCTTCTGCTTCTGTTAGGTCCCTATCATTTCTGTCCTTCATTGAGCCCACCTTTGCATGAAATGTTCGTTTGGTATCTCTGAGTTTCTTGAAGAGATTGCTAGTCTTTCCCATTCTCTATTTCTTTGCACTGATGGCTGAGGGAGGCTTTCTTATCTCTCCTTGCTATTCTTTGGAACTCTGCACTCAGATGCTTATATCTTTCCTTTTCTCCTTTGCTTTTCGCTTCTCTTCTTTTCACAGCTATTTGTAAGGGCTCCTCAGACAGCCATTTTGCTTTTTTTGCATTTGTTTTTCTTGGGGATGGTCTTGATCATTGTCTTCTATACAATGTCATAAACCTCTGTCTATAGTTCATCAGGCACTCTGTCTATCAGATCTAGTCCCTTAAATCTATTTCTTACTTCCATTGTATAATCTTAAGTTTCCCTAGGCTTTTTACATACATGAAGAATGAGATCCAGTTGGTAGGACCACTAAAGAGCATGTCATTTTTTTCAAGATAATCCTCTGCATCTAAAAGAAAAATACTATAATGTTCCTTTTTCCTCCCTATTAATCTTACTTATATAATCATAGTCCTAGATAAGTATTTTTATTTTGAAGTGATGAATCCTAACCACTGGACAGCCAGGGAATTCCTTGGACTATTTTTTAAACCACCGTTATATTATGTAAAATACAATTGATGTGATTATTGCAAGGTGTACCTTTTGCATTGGAATAGAGAACACAAAGTTCCCTGACATACGAATTTTGGTCTGATAACTTTACAGTCACACTAGTATCTGTGGATATCCTGCCTGTTTCAAAGCCAGTTTTTTGCATGGATGGTTCCCTTTTTATTTACAAAGCATCATGAATGCTATTTAAATTATAATAAAATCCCTTCCAAGGAAATTTAGTAGGGGCAGTATGTGGTTGACGTTGACCAACACCTGTCCTTTATAGTTACGTGCTAAAAAGCAGGTGTTCGTACATTTATTGTGCTTCTGTTGGGCTTTTCATCTCTACCCTCTTATCTGAAAATGTTGATAATTCAAAAGATTTCATAGCAACAGTACAGTTTGTGCTTTATCACTTAGAGCAAACAAAACCTTCTTCATTGGGATGAATGGATTACTTTTTTAACCTTTATTTAAGTAAATCGAGTCCAAGGCATTCCAAAGTAAGATATTACCACTTTCCTACTTGTCCTTCCTGTGGTGTTCACTCTCTTTTGGAAGACTGTCATCTTGCCTGCTGGATCCTTCTCTTAGTCTGGCTCTGTCTGATATGAGATCAAAGGGCTTTCATTTTCTGTATCAATTAGGCTGGCTGTCTTGTCTCAATGAGATTAAGGAGCCTCTGGAGACTAGTGACACCAGAGCAGCAGCTGATGAGCTGATGGTTAGCATACAATTTGGTTGTCTTAATTCTTTCTAAATGGTAGTTTGTATAGTCTGACATCTTTCACGATTGTGTCTGTGGCTCATTTGTTCAGGACAAGTGTGCAGCACACCCCCGACCTGTTAATCAGTGACCTGAGTTTCTAGAAAGGATGGTGAGGCACATCAGTTCTCTCCTAAGCTTCATGCATTTCCCGTGCTAAGGGAAGGTCCAGAGTTTTGTTTCTTTCTTTGATCTTTTTGGTACGATGTGAAGTACCAAAATATTCAATCCCAGATAAATTCCAAATCCTCTACCCAGAATTTACACCAAAGTTGCTTAAAGGCAGTGTTATTAAAAGCCTTGCTGAGCCCTGGGAAAAGCTGTGTAAGGCTGGTGTGAGTCCTGCTATACGGACACTCTTCTGTATCTGGAATTTTATGGTTCACATGTTCCACAGTCAGACTGAACGACTTCTCTGGAGATAAGACTTGAACACTCTCATGAAAGAAATTGCAGCCGTGTTTTTAAGGGCATAAACAAGACACCGGTATGTATTAACAACATTCTCTCTCAGAGTATTCACTCTGACTTCATTTTCAGAGATTTCCTAGCCAGCTGCGTCTTCAAGAAAAAAGATGTCATCAAGTAGAAACTCCCTGAGTTTGCCTTCTTCCCCGTCTTCAGACTTCTCTAGGCTTACACTGACTCTTTCTTTCTTCCTTACTATCCCAGAAGAGAAAGTTCTACGTCTCTCTAAGCCTCCCTGTCAGTGTGTGCCCCAGGCCTCTGGCCTCCTCAGTATCTCAGCGCCTCTCACACCTTCACCCCTCCTCTCTCCTCTGGGCACACGTGCCCAAGGCTCCACCAGACGTTAGAGAAATAAAAAAACAGCGACAGAAACAACTACCCTTTCTGTAGCTCAACTTCCTTTTTTTTCTGGGCTGATGCCTTACATTTCACCTTTTCTTCATCATCAAATTCTTAAGAAAGACAACATGCCTTATTTTAGGTTCTGGGTCCGATTCTCTTTTAATCCCCGGTCCTCTGATTCCTGTTCTCGCCAATCAAGGGACACCGCTCAGTTCTCCTCTTACTCGCCTCTTTTCCATTGGCCACTCAGGATTAGTCTCTCCAACAGGGAAGCATCTTCTGAGTTCTGTCTCATTTCCTTCTCTTGGTCCCCCTCGTATATCCTTCTAAATGTTCTGCCTCTTCTCTGTTTTCTGTCCCTCAGTTAGAAGTTCGGGTTTTCTAAGGTTTCTCATCCTCCTCTCCTCCCCTCACTCCTCTTCCTCCTCATCCCTAGGCAATCTCATGACTTTCTTCCAGCCAGAAACTTGCATCACCAGCTACTCATAGGAATTCTCCTTGAGGCACCTCACAATTCAGCACAGGAAAGAACGGGCACAGCAAACCCCTCCCATGGGAACTGCTCCCAGGCATTTCTTCTCCTCCCTTGCTCGTCATCCTCCCTGGAGGGATCCAAGCCTTCTTATCTTGTCTTCTTACTTCCTCTCAGTTCTACCTTCTTCATTCTTCATTCCATTACCTCAGTCTAGATCGGACCTCACTGCCTCACACGTGGAGGGCTGCATCTAGGCATTTCCTGCATTATATTTCTACATCTATATCTGATTCTATCACTGCCAAGAGTAAAGACTTCCTTCCATTTCCAGCTGCCTACAAAATCCATTTGGGTCCAAACTCCTTAGTGTGGCATACGATCCCCTTTAGATTATAATCAAACCTGGTTTTCTAATTACTTTCTGGTTGCCCACCCCCATATGCCTTTACACACTCCAGAATATTCCCCATCTGTGCCTTCATAGCTGGGGTCAGGGTAATCCTTTTCCATGCAATGTGCTCTCTCCTATTTTTTTGGTCCTCTCCTCTGCCTGGAAAATCTCAATTCCTCCTTCTACATGGACTCCAGTGTCACCTCCCTTCTAGTGCACTGGTCTTCACTGACCACAGCTCCTAAGCCAGTCCCACAACTTTCGAAACTTTAACTGTTTTGCCTTTGGTGTTCCCAGAGCATTTTATGAACGTGCATGCTAAGTCACTTCGGTCGTGTCCAATTCTTTGCGCCCCCATGGACTGATTGCAGCCCACCAGGCTCTTCTGTCCATGGGATTCTCCAGGCAAGAACACTGGAGTAGGTTGCCATTTCCTGCTCCAGGGGATCTTCCCGACCCAGGGATCAAACCCATGTCTCTTATGTCTCCTGCACTGGCAGGTGGGTTCTTTACCATTGAGCTATCAGCATGCTTCCCCTTAAAGTCCTGTCTCGTCCTACCGCCCTTTGTTAGTCTGTCTTCCCTGCCAGGCTACCTGCTTCTCCAAAGCCATCTTCATTTTTCTCCTATACCTAGGATTCTCCCCAAGTTCCTATTTTGTTTTTGAGATGAAATAGAAAGCCTTAGCCACCTGCCTCAGGAAACACTGGTAGTCCTCTGTCACCACTCCTACAATTTTCTATTCATGTTCTCTATTACAGCACTTATTATATTGATGCTATATGTTTACTTTTCCGTCTCTTCCTGCTAGACTGAGTATCTCAGGAGCAGGGAACCTTGTCTCATTCATCGTCATGGCCACTCAAATGGTTAACACAGTGCCCAGAACACAGTAGGTACCAAATAAATGTTTGGCAAATAAACTGCCAAGCCCCTAAGCCTTTATTATTTGTATCTGAGTTACTTTTAGATGTCAAATGTTGCTTTTGTTTTGAATGGCTATAAAGGTACATTTTATGAAGTGCTTATTAATTTACTATGAACATTTCACCAAGAGTGATCATCACCTGCACAGAAAATGTAAAATTCTCATTCGTTAGAGAAGGATCATGTTAAGGGACTAGAAAACAACCCTGACTTGTGGGAAACTGAGCCTGAGAGAGTACTGAATTAAAAGGAAAGGAGTGAACACACAAAGACATACAGTGCTTGCTCAAGGCATTGGAATGCCAATAAATACGTAACATCCCACACCCTGGAGTCTGTTTTTTTTAAAGGGAAAATAAAAAAGAAGGTAACTGGGGTTACTTACCAAATTTATGCTAAAAACCAAGATTAAAAACTACACTGAAAATCCCCTTGGTCCCAAGAACCGTAGTGTTTCTATAAAGTATCCTCCTACTGGCGTTTTTCTCATCATCACCAGATTACGGGACAGAAGAGAATGTGATTGTATGTGTAATCAGTTGAGGTGGGCAAGTTGGGGGAAAGTTATGGGGGAAATGAAGATCAGAAGATTCAGCACTTCTTTCTTCCCTGGGTTCCTCTCCCCTTATAGATTTGCACAGATAATATACATTCACTTTATAAAAATCAGTCAACAGGAAAAAGCTCTCTGGGCTATAAACTGAAACACTGATCTAGGGAGTCTGGTTTCAAAGTTCCTATTTTCTATGGCTAACAACTGTGAGTTATTTTGTGAACTCTTCATCACCTATAGAGCTTCAGTTCGGTTCAGTTCAGTCGCTCAGTCCTGTCTGACTCTTTGCGACCCCATGAATCACAGCACGCCAGGCCTCCCTGTCCATCACCAACTCCCGGAGTTCATTCAAACTCATGTCCATCGAGTCGGTGATGCCATCCAGCCATCTCATTCTCTGTCGTCCCCATCTCCTCCCGCCCCCAATCCCTCCCAGGATCAGAGTCTTTTCCAGTGAGTCAACTCTTCGCATGAGGTGGCCAAAGTATTGGCATTTCAGCTTTAGCATCAGTCCTTCCAATGAACACCCAGGACTGATCTCCTTTAGAATGGACTGGCTGGCTCTCCTTGCAGTCCAAGGGACTCTCAAGAGTCTTCTCCAACACCACAGTTCAAAAGCATCAATTCTTCGGCGATCAGCTTTCTTCACAGTCCAACTCTCACATCCATACATGACCACTGGAAAAACCATAGCCTTGACTAGACGGACCCTTGTTGGCAAAGTAATGTCTCTGCTTTTTAATATGCTATCTAGGTTGGTCATTAAATTATTAGTAATACAAATCAGTAATTATATTAAATGACCCCAGATTTTCTTTTAGCATGGTGAGTCCTCTCAAAGTTGGGCTGTTTCAGCCAGCTACTATTACTGTATCTTTCCCTTTTCTTTTTTTCTTTCTTTTTTCCCTCCTTGAGTTATGTTGTACTGTGTGGTATTATGGGTATTTCCCAATATTATCAACCCATTAACATCTATTTTCACTTAGCCCATATCCTGCTTCCTACACTCTTCTAAGCTTTAATTATGAATCACTCAAAATTTTACATATTCTAGAAATTACACACTTACTTTTCAGAATATAGTAACCACTCTTCCTCCCTTATTTGAAACATTTTTAACATCTCTCCTAAATGAACTCTCCATTGTTTATGCTAGTTTATACAATTATAGTTAGCTCTTATGGTGAGCCAGGGAAAAAAGTAATCATCAAGGCCATTTTTTCCCTTTCTTTTCTCCTTGCTCATCTTTTTTATTCTTTGCAAAGCCTGGGGGTCTGGAGCACAGGTGGGGAATTCTTCCACAGGAAGAAAGGTACCTGGCTGTGAGCACCTTCACACCTCATTATTATCTATTATGCATTGGCTCATTTGAAAACTGTTAGGCAGGCTGGGATTGAAGGTTGGAGGAACCAGGGTGTCAACATTAGAAAAGAATCAATCCATATGGACAGCCCCCAACTCAGAGAGATGACTCAGCCCTGCAAGAAAACTGTGGACTTGGGAGTTTTTAGCAGCTGTTGAAAGATGAAGAAAGCACTTCTAGATTATTCGAATTAGGAACCAGTGCTTCAAGTTTAAAAAGAATAAATTTTGTTTCACCCAAAGAGATGAAATTTGGGAATTTACATAAGAGATAGTTTAGGCTAAAATTAAAAGACACTTTCTGGGACTGAAAACATAAGTGATTATATATTCAATATATAACATATATAAAAATATATGTATGATAAAGATATTTTTAAACAGGAAATTTTAATTAGAGCTTTAAAAAATTCAGATAACACAAAGGGGAGTACCATGAACAATGAGCCCCCCTCCTGGCTCACGATCTTCTCTGCCCAACTGCCCTGCCAGGTCCCCTTGCTGAACAAAATCCCTGCTACTTAGTTGTTATTTATCCTTTTAGAGAAATTCTATGCACTTATAAACATGTGTGTGTGTGAGGTTTTTTACCTGCACCTTACTTTCTCCACTTATAACTGTGTCTTAAAAATCTTTCCCTATCAGTCCATATAGAGCTGTCTTACGCTTTATGACTGTGGCAGAATTTAATAAGCCATTACCTTCTGATGAACATTGAGGCTGTCTGCTCTCTTCCGCTCTTACAAAACTGCACTGCATTACAACTGAACTGAAAGAATGACATGAAACCCTCATGATAGGAGGGCTGGAGGCAGGGTGGGACAGAATGAACTGTTGCTCTCACATGAAGCAAACCTCTTTAGGTTCTGATTCTCTGTGTGCCTCACTGCCATGCAAAACTAGGGGGAACACACAGAGGAACTCCATGAGAGGGCCGCATTCTGTGGTTTCCCCGTTAGACTGCCATGTTTCCATGGTGTGGAGTCCTTATGTAACGGTATCCCAAGTCTTACATGGCAGTGGGCGAACATTTTAGGAACACATCTGAGTTCTTTGAGAAGAAAACTACCATATGGAAGGAGCATTGGGTTTGGGTCACAGGCACGTGGTTTGAGCCTCAGCTCTGCCTTTTACTTGTGTGTTCACTGAAGCCATCTTTGCACCTCTGAGCCTTTTTTTTCTGTAAAATGGGGATAATAGTACGAACATTATGTTTTGAATTTGTAATGAGCTGAAACTCCAATACTTTGGCCACTTCATGTGACGAGTTGACTCACTGGAAAAGACTCTGATGCTGGGAAGGATTGGGGACGGAAGAAGAAGGGGACGACAGAGAATGAGATGGCTGGATGGCATCACTGACTCGATGGACTTGAGTTTGAGTGAACTCTGGGAGTTGGTGATGGACAGGGAAGCCTGGCATGCTGTGATTCATGGGGTCGCAGAGTCGGACACGACTGAGTGACTGAACTGAACTGAACTGAACTGAAGGCTTATGAAGTGATGGTGTAAGCCAGTGGTTCTCAAACTTTAGACAGGTTCTGATTCAGAAGGTCTGGAGTGAAGCTTGGGAACTTACATTTCTAATAAATTCTCAGATGATGCTGATGTTGTTGGTCTGGGGACCAGAATTTGAGAAACGCTGGTATAAGCCATAAAGGACTGATAGGTGGTGTTAAGTTTTTTGTTATTACAGTTATTCTCCTAGAAAGAACACTATCTTTACGTATCTCCTTAGAGAAATGAAAGAGGCCATGGTAATCACCTTTAAATTAAAGTGAACATTCTTCCAGCCAATCAAGTACAATGAAAACCACAGAAATCTCTAAAGAGATTGAACTTGTTGGGGGAGGGTGGTATTAAACACATAATTTTGCACACTTTGAGTTTATTTAAATGTTCATGCACCTCTGAATTCGATGGTAAACAGCACTTGACAGGAAGTGGAAGTATAAAAATAAACAAGAAAGGCTCATCTCGTGGCATTGCTGCCTGAACTGAACACAGGAAGTCCTGGAAATCTTGCAAGACTGTCTGTTCCTTCATGATGTCTAGCCCGATTTTAAGGCCCCAAATTATTTTTGGTTTGTATTAGGGAAACAGAAACAATTGGAGGGGGAAAAATACATATGTGTGCACGTGTGTGTGTGTGTATTTAAAAGAGATTTATGATGAGGTATTGGCTCCTGCAACCTTGGAGGCTGAGAAACCCAGACCCAGAAAAGCCTATGGTATACCTTCAGTCTGAGTGCAAGAACCAGGAGCACCGTTGGTGTATTTTTCTGAGTATGAATACAAAGGCAGGGGAAGATCAATGTCCCAATGTAAAGACAGGCAGAGAGAGAGAATTCTTTCTCATTAAGCTTTTTATTCCATTCAGGCCTTCAACAGATTGGACAAGGCCCAATCACATTGGGAGGGCCATCTGCTTTACTCACTCTCCCAATTCAAATATTAATCTCATCTGGAAACACCCTCACAGACACCCTCAGAAATAACACGTGACCAAATATCTAGGCACCTCGTGGCCCAGTGAAGTTGACACAGACCATTAACCATCACAGTATTGTTGATGAATATCTGAAATGAGCCACTTTCAGTTTGCTTATCAGTGGCTTTCCAGTCCACAAGGCTACATCAAAACATTTGATGCTTCAAGGAAGACAGACTTCAACTGTGGCTGTGTGTATAGTCAGCTTCACATTCTAGTTGTCACACATCTTACAGCAACATATTTCAGTGGCCGACTTACAGCTCAACCTCAAGATATTTTTTAAAACAAAAATTTTAGGTAATGATGGCTAGTGGCTGCCATCACCATTATATTTATATAGGAAAGGTGCTGCCAGGATATAAATACTGTTCAGTATTTAAATGTATGTTAAGAATAATTCAGAATCATTGATTTCTATGTAGGAATCCACACATTTGGCTTTTAACACTGAAAGGCTATCTTCTGAAAACTGCCATACACTTTCTCCCCATCCCAATCCCAACTAATAAATTCAGCCTGTGGAACAATAAACATACCACAATACATTCCTGGGATCCCAAGAGATATTTTTGAAGACAAATATTAAAATGAATGAGACAGTTATAAGAGTTTGGATGTAAATTAATATGAATGATGAAGCAAAATTTTCAAGCCACTGCACAGTAAGAGGAAAACATTGGGGTTGTATGTGAAGAATGCTTTTGTGAAGATGGCATCTTCTTCTGGTGGGTTTCCTTGCTTTCCATCTCCCTGATTTCCTTCTTGATATTGTACAGCTATTTCCTCTCTAATACAGAAACTCTCCCTTACAGAATCTTTTTCCATGGCTGGCTTTCATCACTTTTTGATAGGTACCTAAATATTTATTTTCCCTTAACAATAACTCCTGCCCAATCAACTCATTCATCTTTCCCCCTGTTATAAAGTATTTGAGATTTTGAATGAGTGTATATCAAGCACCATTTGGAATCCTCTAGATTCTCTTGTTTGGCATTTTCTTAGAGTCCTGGTCTCAATTAGGTTTGTCTAATCATTTAAAATTTTTGAGTTCAAAATTCATTGTGGGCTTTCTCTTCTTGTCTTCTTGCTCTTGTTTTGCCTGATGGAGATTTTTGTGTGTAAATGAAGGACCGATCTTAAAATCTAAGACTTGTTTAATAGATCATGCACATTTATCAATAATATTCAGACGTGACACAGAAAAGCAAATACCATGCTTTGAAATCTCCACAAATGATAACAACTAATATTTATTTGCTGTTTATTATGAAGTAGGTGCATGGCAAAGTTCAACCTAGGAGTTAGGGATCTTTTTGGGGGGCATGCTGCACAGCATGCAGAATCTTGGTTCTCCGACCAGGAATCAAACCTGTGCCCCCTTCCGTGGAAGCACAGAATCCTAACCATTGGCCCACCAGGGACTCCCCCAGGAATCTTACTAAGAGTTTCTTACCCTTGGTGTCCATAGTAGTGTAGCAGTAGTGTTAGTCACTCAGTCGTGTCTGACTCTTTTGCAATCCCACAGACTGTAACCTGCCAGGATCCTTGGTCTATGGAATTCTCCAGGCAAGAATACTGGAGTGGATTACCATTCCCTTCTCCAGAGGATCTTCCCGACCCAGGGATCTAACCTGGGTCTCCTGCATTGCAGGCAGATTCTTTACCATTTGAGCTACAGGGAAGACCTATTGGTGTCCACAGGCAATCTTATCAGTTCAGTTCAGTTGTTCAGTCGTGTCCAACCCTTTGCAACCCCATGGGCGGTAGCATGCCAGTCTTCCCTGTCCATCACCAACTCCCAGAGCTTGCTCAAACTCATTTCCATTGAGTGGGTGATGCCATCCAACCATCTCATCCTCTGTCGTCCCCTTCTCCCCGCCTTCAATCCTTCCCAGCATCTGGGTCTTTTCTAAGGAGTCAGTTCTTTGCAATAGGTGGCCAAAGTATTGGAGCTTCAACTTCAACATCAGTCCTTCCAATGAATATTCAGGACTGATCTCCTTTAGGACTGACTGGTTGGATCTCCTTCCTGTCCAAGGGACTTTTGAGAGTCTTTTCCAACACTACATTTCAAAAGCATCAATTCTTCGGTGCTCAGCTTTCTTTATAGTCCAACTCTCACATCCATACATGACTACTGGAAAAACCATAGCTTTGACTAGATGGACCTTTGTCAGCTCTCTCATAGACAATCTCAAAATTATTATAGCTATTTGAGTTGAATTTCTGGTATTTGTAACTCAAAGAGAATTCATTTATGTAAATATGATACATGTTATTACATACACATTTGTCTTTGTGGGTGTGTAAAACAAAGTTCCATATCCTGAGCAAGGGAGATCAAGGAGAAAAGGTCTGTGTTCTCTCGCTCTCAAACCCATTTACACTGACTGAGTGTACAAATACCTAGATGAACCTCCTGAGAGAACAAAACAAGGATTGGGACCAGGAAGCTAACTTGCAAGGATTTCACATGCATGGCTCCATAAGAAGGACCTGACCTTAAGACAGGAAAATCTGAAGACTGAATAGGTAAAACATAAATATGGTTTAAAGATCAAACAATATAAAAAGATATACCATGTGGTGCAGTGGTAGAGAAGGTAAAGAATCTGCCTGCCAATGCAGGAGACACAGGAGATACAGGTTTGATCCCTGGGTTCGGAAGATCCCCCGGAGGAGGGCATGGCAACCCACTCCAGTATCCTTGCCTGGAGAATCCCATGCACCGAGGGGACTAGTGGGCTACAAGGGGTTGCAAAGAGTCGGACACAACTGAAGCAACTTAGCACGCGTGCCCACACACGTACAATAAAGGGTCTCTCTCCTGGCCTACTATTTGACCCTCTACTTGCTCAAATCTCACCCGGTTCCTAGACTGGTAACTGTCCTTCATTTCCTGTGTCAATTTCCATAGTTTCTTCAAGCAAACACAAGCAAAGCCAAACATAGATTCTTATTGTTCTTCATTTGTTTACAAAGGTAGCATATTTTACATATCATTCTGCATCTGTTTTTTTGTTTGCTTGTTTATCTTGGGCTTCTTCCCCTGTTGGTATAAAGAAAGTTTCCTCATTCTTTTTTAACTGCTGCTTAATGTCCATTCTAAAGGAGATCAATCCTGGGTGTTCATTGGAAGGACTGATGCTAAAGCTGAAACTGCAATACTTTGGCCACCTCATGCGACGAGTTGACTCACTGGAAAAGACTCTGATGCTGGGAAATGTTGGGGGCGGGAGGAGAAGGGGACGACAGAGAATGAGATGGCTGGATGGCATCACCGACTCTGTGGACATGAGTGTGAGTAAACTCCGGGAGTTGGTGATGGACAGGGAGGTCTGGCGTGCTGCGATTCATGGGGTCGCGGAGGGCCGGACACGACTGAGTGACTGAACTGAACTGAACTGAATGTTCTACGGTGTATATGTATCGTTATTTAACCATTTCTTTTGGACAGACATGAGTTTTTTCTAACCTCTGGATAGAAATCTCTGGCTGTTACAAACAAGGCTACCAAGAATGACCTTGCACAAAAGTAATTTCTCACCTGTGCATGAATATCTGCACGATTAATTCCTCCGTAAGTAATTCTGAGTCTATATTTTATTTATTAGTTTGGCTGCCTCAGGGGTTATTATAGCATGAGGGATCTTGTTTCTTGAACAGGGATTGAACTCAGGACCCCTGCAATGGGAGCAGGGAGTCTTAGCCACTGGCAGGGAAGTCCAGTAATTCTGAGTCTTTAGTGGCTTTTGTTATTTGAAAGTGACCACCTAGCTATCCTCTCTATGAAGATACACTCTGGTGGGAGAAGGGAAGTGTGTGTGTAAAGCTAGAAAGGGCTATAACACCTTAGGACCCAGTCTGCTCTGCTTTTAGAACCCCTAAGAGAGTCCAACCTATGAAGAAGAGTCACATTCCTGCCCACTTTCAGAGGAAGGATGAGTGTGGGTCCTCAAGGTTGCCAAAGAGGTGGCACTGGAAAGGAAACAGTGGCCTGAGTGAGGCATAGGGCTGTGGTTCACATGTGAAGCCGTGATTGTGCTGTAAGCTGCTGGGGCTTAAGCAGCACTTGGTAAGGATTAGTGACCCCAGCAGTGCAAGTGGCCTTGGGCAAAGGATGGCACAGAGACAAGTGTTTTCCATGTTCTTACATTTTCTCACCTGGAACTCACACTCTAACAAAAGCCATAGTACCGTGAAGCCTGGTGATATTTGCATAATATATGCTTAAGAAAGGTCCTGAATAATCGAAAGATATTAATAGAGGTTTTTTCTAGGAGTACAGGGTAAAGGGGGCTTCCCAGGTGGTTTGGTGGTAAAGAATCTGCCTGTCAATGCAGGAGATGCAAGAATCTCGGGGTCAGTCCCTGGGTTGGGAAGATCCCCTTGGAGTAGGAAATGACAACCCACTTCAGTATTCTTACCTGGAAAATTTAATGAACAGGGGAGCCTGGCAGGCTACAGACGTGGGGTTGCAAAGAGTCAGAAATGCCCGAGCACAAACACACACACAGGGTGAGAAGTTAAGAGTCCTACTTCACCTGTCTCTTGATGTTAACAAATGTCCATCCACTCTGTTGAGAGTTGTTGTGTATCCTTAATTTTTCAATATATATATCTGTATTTACCAGTGTAAATAATTTTTGTTATATACATAGGATATCTCTATATATATTATTTTGTCATTGTTTTTATTTTAAATATGTATTTTGGAGATTTTACAAGTCAAAAATATAAAGATCTACTTTAGTATCTCTAAATGCGGCATAGATGTCTACCATAATAGATCTGATCAATCCTGATATTTGGATATTAGAAACAATGCCATAGAAAATGCCTTTGTACTTATCTCTGGGCATATATGTGAGTGCTTCTCAAGAACTGAAGCCCAGACAAAGAAATACTGGACTGAAGGGTATGCATATTTAAAATTCTGATGGATACTACCACATTATCTTCTTTTTAAAAGGTCTTGCTAGTTGACTCTCTTGCCAAGAGTATATGAAAAAGACTGCTCACAAACTTACTAATAATGGATCTTATCCATCCTTTATTTTTTGTCAATTATATTTTTAAAATCATGTTACATTGTTGATATAACTTGTATTTCCTAGATTACCAGTGAGGTTGAATTCCTTTCATAAGATTCATTTATATTACTTCCATAAATTGCCTATTAATTTCTTTTGCCCATTTTTCTCTTAGGTAGCTGTTTTAATTAATTTGAAGAATTATTTTATGTTCTGTTGTCTATTATTTAAGTAGCAAGTATTTTTTGTCTGCTCTCTGTCATTTAACTCTTAACTTGAATGTAACTATTAAGACTCTTTTAGTTGTGTCTTAATTTATAAGACTACTATAACAAAATACCATATGCTAGGTAGCTTATAAACAATGGAAATTTATTTCTTACAATTCTAAAAGCTGGACCATCCAAGATCAAGGTGCAGACATGGTTGGGTGAGGGCCCACTTCCTTCCTGGTTTGTAGCTGGCACCTTCTCACTCTGCCCTTATGTGGTGTAAAGGGCAAAGGGTCTTTCTGGACCATCTCTTGAATCGGCATGAATAGCGTTAATGAGGGCTTTGCACTGGTGACCTAATCACCTCCCAAAGGCCCAACAGTCATCTTTGGGGATCAGGATTTCTACATATGAATTTTGGGAGGACCCAAGCATTCAGAGTACTTAATATTCCATACCTGGCTCTCCAAAATCCATGTCCTCCTCACATGCAGACTACATTCATTCCATTCCAATAACCCAGAAGTCTTGTCTCAGCATCAACTCAAAGTCTAAGTCCAGGGACTTCCCTGGAATGCCAGCTGATTTTAAAATCCTAAAAGATGATATTGTTAAAGTGCTGCACTCAATATGTGAGGAAATTTGGAACATTCAGCATGGCCACAGGACTGGAAAAGGTCAGTTTTCTTTTCAATCCCAAAGCGGGGCAATGCCAAAGAATATTCAAACTACCATACAATTGCACTCATTTCACATGCTAGCAAGCTTATGCTCAAAATCCTTCAAGGTAGGCTTCAGCAATATGTAAGCCAGGAAATTCCAGATGTACAAGCTGGATTTAGAAAAGGCACAGGAACCAGAGATCAAATTGCCTGTATCTGTTGGATCACAGAAAAACAAAGGAATTCCAGAAAAACATCTACTTCTGCTTCATTGACTATGCTAAAGCCTTTGACTATGTGGATCACAACAAACTGTGGAAAATTCTTAAAGAGATGGGAATACAAGACCACCTACTTGTTTCCTGAGAAACCTGTATGCAGGTCAAGAAGCAACAGTTAGAACTGGACATGGAACAATGGACTGGTTCAAAATTGGGAAGTAGTACTCAAGGTTCTATATTGTCACCTGGCCCATTTAACTTCTATGCAGAGTATATCATATAAAATGCCAAGCTTCCTGGAACACAAGCTGGAATCATGATTGCCAGGAGAAATATCAATAACCTCAGATATGCAGATAATACCACTCTAATGTCAGAAAGAAGACCTACAAGACCTTTAAGAAGTAACACCCAAAAAAGATGTTGTTTTCATTATAGGGGACTGGAATCCAAAAGTAGGAAGTCAAGAAACACCTGGAGTAACAGGCAAATTTGGCCTTGGAGCACGGAATGAAGCAGGGCAAAGGCTAATAGAGTTTTGCCAAGAGAACGCACTTGTCATAGCAAACATCCTCTCCCAACAACACAAGGGAAGAGTCTACACATGGACATCACCAGATGGCCAACACCAAAAGCAGATTGATTATATTCTTTTCAGCCAAAGATGGAGAAGCTCTATACAGTCAGCAAAAACAAGACCAGGAGCTGACTGTGGCTCAGATCATGAACTCCTTATTGCCAAATTCAGACTTAAATTGAAGAAAGTAGGGAAAACCACTAGACCATTCAAGTATGACCTAAATCAGATCCCTTATGATTATACAGTGGAAGTGAGAAATAGATTTAAGGGACTAGATCTGATAGATAGAGTGCCTGATGAACTACGGATGGAGGTTCGTGATATTGTACAGGAGATAGGGAGCAAGACCATCCTCAAGAAAAAGAAATGCAAAAAGCAAAATGGCTGTCTGAGGAGGCCTTATAAATAGCTGTGAAAAGAGAAGCAAAAAGCAAAGGAGAAAAGGAAAGATATACCCATTTGAATGCAGAGTTTCAAAGAATAGCAAGGAGAGACAAGAAAGCCTTTCTCAGCCATCAGTGCAAAGAAATAGAGGAAAATAACAGAATAGGAAAGACTATAGATCTCTTCAGGAAAATTAGAGATACCAAGGGAACATTTCATGCAAAGATGGGTTCAATACAGGACAGAAATGGTATGGACCTAACAGAAGCAGAAGATATTAAGAAGAGGTGGCAAGAATACACAGAAGAACTATACAAAATATATCTTCACAACCCAGATAATCACAATGGTGTGATCACTCACCTAGAGCCAGACATCCTGGAATGTGAAGTCAAGTAGGCCTTAAGAAGCATCGCTACGAACAAAGCTAGTGGAGGTGACTGAATTCCAGTTGAGATATTTCAAATCTTAAAAGATGATGCTGTGAAAGTGCTGCACTCAATATGCCAGCAAATTTGGAAGACTCAGCACTGGCCACGGGACTGGAAAAGGTCTGTTTTCATTCCAATCCCAAAGAAAGGCAATGCCAAAGAATGCTCAAACTACCACACAATTGCACTCATCTCACAGGCTAGTAAAGTCATGCTCAAAATTCTCTAAGCCAGGCTTCAGCAATACAGGAACTGTGAACTTCCAGATGTTCAAGCTGGTTTTAGAAAAGGCAGAGGAACCAGAGATCAAATTGCCAACATCCTCTGGATCATGGAAAAAGCAAGAGAGTTCCAGAAAAACATCTATTTCTGCTTTATTGACTAGGCCAAAGCCTTTAACTGTGTGGATCACAATAAACTGTGGAAAATTCTGAAAGAGATGGGAATACCAGATTACCTGACCTGCCTCTTGAGAAATCTGTATGCAGGTCAGGAAGAAACAGTTAGTACAGGACATGGAACAACGACTGGTTCCAAAAAGGAAAAGGAGTACGTCAAGGTTGTATATTGTCACCCTGCTTATTTAACTTATATGCAGAGTACATCATGAGAAACGTTGGGCTGGAAGAAGCACAAGCTGGAATCAAGATTGCTGTGAGAAATATCAATAACCTCAGATATGCAGATGACACCACACTTATGGCAGAAAGTGAAGAGGAACTCAAGAGCCTCTTGATGAAAGTGAAACAGAAGAGTGAAAAAGTTAGCTTAAAGCTTAACATTCAGAAAACTAAGATCATGGCATCTGGTCCCATCACTTCATGGCAAGTAGATGGGGAAAGAATGGAAACAGTGGCTTACTTTATTTTTTTGGGCTCCAAAATCACTGCAGATGGTGATTACAGCCATGAAATTAAAAGACGCTTACTCCTTTGATGGAAAGTATGACCAACCTAGACAGCATATTAGGAACTATATGACATTACTTTGCCAACAAAGGTCCGTCTAGTCAAGGCTATGATTTTTCCAGTGGTCATGTATGGATGTGAGAGTTGGACTATAAAGAAAGCTGAGCACTGAAGAATGGATGCTTTTGAACTATAAAGAAAGCTGAGTGCTGAAGAATGGTGTTGGAGAAGACTCTTGAGAGTCCCTTGGACTGCAAGGAGATCCAACCAGTCCATCCTAAATATCAGTCCTGGGTGTTCACTGGAAGGACTGATGTTGAAGCTGAAACTCCAATACTTTGGCCACCTGATGCGAAGAGCTGACTCATTTGAAAAAACCCTGATGCTGGGAAAGACTGAGGGCAGGTGAAGGAGACAACAGAGGATGAAATGGTTGGATGGTACCACCGACTCAATGGACGTGGGTTTGGGTGGACTCTGGGAGTTGGCAATGGACAGGGAGGCCTGGTGTGCTGCAGTCCATGGGGTCGCAAAGAGTCAGACATGACTGAGCGACTAAACTGAATGTCAGAAAGCAAAGAGAAACTAAAGATCCTCTGGATGAGGGTGAAAGAGGAGAGTGAAAAAGCTGGCTTAAAACTCAACATTCAAAGAACTAAGATCATGGCAGCCGGTCCCATCACTTCATGGCAAATAGAAAGGGAAAAAGTAGAAAGAGTGACAGATTTTATTTTCTTTGGGTCCAAAATCACTGTGGACAATGACTGCAGCCATGGAATTAAAAGATGCTTGCTCGTTGTATGAAAAGTTATGACAAACAGCATATTTAAAAGTAGAGACATCACTTTTTCTACAAAGATGTGTATAGTCAAAGCTATGGTTTTTCCAGTAGGCAGGTACATATGTGACAGTTGGACCATAACAAAGGCTGAGCACCAAAGAATTGATAGTTTCGAACTGTGGTATTGGAGAAGACTCTTGAGAGCCCCTTGGACTGCAAGGAGATCCAACCAGTCCATCTAAAGGAAATCATACTCAATAATAACTGGAAGGACTGATGCTGAAGCCGAAGCTCTAATTCTTTGGCCACCTGATGAGAAGAGCAGACTCGCTGGAAAAGACCTTGATGCTTGGAAAGATTGAAGGCAGGAGAAGAAGGAGATAACAGAGAATGAGATGGTTGGATGGCATCACTGACTCAATGGACAAGAGTTTGAGCAAACTCTGGGAGACGGTAAAGTACAGGAAGCCTGGCATGCTGCAGTCCATGGGTCACAAAGAGTCAGACATGACTGAGCAACTGAAGAACAATAAGGGACTTCTCTGGTGGTCCAGTGGTTAAGACTTCACACCCCAATCCAGAGGGTCTAGATTCAATCTGCGGTCAAGGAAATAGATCCTGCGTGCTGCAACTATAGTTCCTGAAATGCTGCAACCAAGACCCAGTGCAGCCAAATAAAATAAATATTTTTTTAAAAGTCTAATGTCAAATCTCATCTAGAAACCATCTAAATCAAATATGGGTGAGACATTCATCCTTAGGCAAACTGCCCTCTGGTTATAAATTATGAAACCAAACTCCTTAAGTGCTTCCAAAATACAGTGGAGGGACAGACATGGGATAGACATTTCCACTCTGAAGGGAGAAATAGGGAAGAAGACAGGGTAAATAGTTTCCAAGCAAGTCCCAAACCTTACTGCCTATCTCTGGACACACTGGGGTAGGCAGTGGGCCCCCAAGCCTAGGAGTGGCCCCATCTCCACAGCTTTGCTAGACACAGCCTACTGGGCAGTTCTCACAGGCTAGAGCCTCATGTCCGCCTTCTCTGGGGCTGTGGTCTCAGGAGCAACCCTGCCCTTACAGCCCCACTGGTCACTGGCCTTATGGGGGCCTCTCTACTGTGGCCCCTCTCCATCCTGAGCCCACTGCTCTGGGAGGTTTCCCTCTTCCAAATCTAGATGGAGCTGTAAATGCTTCCAGGGCTGTTATACTCTGCACACAGCAGGGACTCCTCCAAGGTTTACCATCTATGCCCTCCACAGGGGTGGCACCTGGAGGCTGAGGAGCACAACAGGGGTATTTGGGGAGCAGGCCTGGCTTGTTAGGGAGCCAGCAGCCCCTCTTTCAAAACTGATATTCTTCCCCAGGGGCTTCGCTGGTGGTTCAGCGGTAAAGAATCCACCTGCAATGGAGGAGACTTGGGTTCAATCCCTGGGTCAGAAAGATACTCTGGAGAATGAAATGGCAACCCACTCCACTATTCCTGCCTGGAAAATCCCTTGGACAGAGGAGCCTGGGATCGAAAAGAGTCAGAAACACTAGGGACTAAACAACAATTTGCCCCCAGGTCCTTGAACTCAGGATTTGTGATGGTAGGCCCAGTCTGAAATGCCTTTGGGCATTTCATTCTTTTGTTGTTTTAAACAACAGGTCCCACCTTCTGACCTTCTGTTTGAACCGCCAACCTTATGTCTCCATTATCTTGAAAATAGTTCCTGTCTTCAACTGAGATGGTCAATCCACATTAATTGCCTCATCAAATTTGACCGCATTATGGGGTTTTTTAAATAATTTATTTTTTAATTGAAGGATACAGTTACTATGGAAGACAGTATGGAGATTCCTTAAAAAACTAGGAATAAAACCACCATATGATCCAGCAATCCCACTCTTAGGTATATACCCTGAGGAAACCAAAATTGAAAAAGACACATGTATCCCAGTGTTCACTGTAGCACTATTTACAACAGCTAGAACATGGAAGCAACCTCGATATACACTGACAGATGAATGGATAAAGAAGTTGTGGTACATACACACGGAATATTACTCAGCCATAACAAGGAACGTATTTGAGTCAGTTCTAGTTAGGGGGATGAACCTAGAGTGAAGTAAGTCAGAAAGAGAAAGATAAATATCATATTCTAATGCGTATATATGGAATCTAGAAAAATGGTATTGGGAATTTACTTACAGGGCAGCAATGGAAAACAGACATAGAGAATAGACTTATGGTCATGGGGAGAGGGGAGAAGAGGGTGAAATATATGGCAAGAATAACATGGAAACTTACATTACCATATGTAAAATAGACAGCGAAAGGGAATTTTCTGTATGACTAAGGAAACTCAAACAGGGGCTCTGTATCAACCTAGAGGGGTGGGATGGGGAGGGAGATGGGAGGGAGGCTCAAAAGGTAGGGGATACATGTATACCTATGGCTGATTCATGTTGAGATTTGACAGAAAACAACAAAATTCTGTAAAGCAATTATCCTTCAATAAAAAAAATGTTTGATAGAATTCTCCTGTGAAGCCATCTGGTCCTGAGCTTTTGTTTTTTGGGAGATTTTTGATCACAGCTTCAATTTCAGTGCTTGTAATTGGGTGGTTCATAATTTCTATTTTTTTCCTGGTTCAATCTTGGAAGACTGAACTTTTCTAAGAATTTTCCATTTCTTCCAGGTTATCCATTTTATTGCCATATAGTTGTTCATAACAGTCTCTTATAATCCTTTGTATTTCTGCGTTGTCTGTTGTAACCTCTCCTTTTTCATTTCTAATTTTATTGATTTCTTCTTTTTTTCTTGATGAGTCTGGCCAAAGGTTTGTTAATTTTGTTTATCTTCAAGAAGAACCAGTTTTTAGTTTTATTAATCTTTACTATTGTTTCTTTCATTCCTTTTTCATTTATTTCTGCTCAGATCTTTGATTTCTTTCCTTCTACCAATTTTGTTGTTGTTCTTCTTCTTCTTCTTTTTCCAGTTGTTTTAGGTGTAAAGTTAGGTTGTCTATTTGATGTTCTTATTGTTTCTTGAGGTAGGATTGTATTTCTATAAACTTCCCTCTTAGAACTGCTTTTGCTGCATCCCATAGGTTTTGTGTTTTCATTGTCGTTTCTAGAAATTTTTTTACTTCTTCAGTAACCTGTTGGTTATTTAGAAACATGGTTTAATTTCCATGTGTTTGTGTTACTTACGGTTTTTTTTTTCTTGTAATTGATGTCTATTCTCATAGCCTTGTGGTCAGAGAAGATGCTTGATATTATTTCAATTTTCTTAAATTTACTGAGTTTTGATTTGTGACTCAAGATGTGATCTATCCTGGAGAATGTTCAATGTGCACTTGAGAATAAGGTGTATTCTTCTGCATTTGGATGGAATGTCTTGAAGATATCAGTGAGATCCTTTTCATCTAATGTGTCATTTAAGACTTGTGTTTCTTTATTAATTTTTTGTTTTGATGATCTGGCCTCTGGTGTGAGTGGGGTGTCAGTCTCCTACTGTTATTGTGTTACTGTCAATTTCTCCTCTTATGTCTGTCAGTGTTTATGTATTGAGGTACGCCTATGTTGTATGCATAGATATTTACAGTTGTTATGTCTTCCCCTTGGCTTGATCCCTTGATCATTATGTAGTGTCCTTCCTTATCTCTTGTACTCTTCTTTAGTTTAAGGTCTATTTTGTCTGATAGGAGGATTGCTACTCCAGCTTTCTTTTGCTTCCCATTTGCATGGAATATATTTTTCCATCCTCTCACTATCAGTCTTTATGTGTCTTTAGGTCCGAAGTAGGTTTCTTGTAGACAGCATATATATATGGGTCTTGTTTTTGTATCCATTCAGCCAGTCTGTGTCTTTTGGTTGGAGCATTTAGTCCGTTAACATTTAAAGTAACTATTGATATATATGTTCCTATTGCCATTTTCTTAATTGTTTTCAGTTGATTTTATAGATCATTTTCCTTCTCTTGTATGTCTTAACTATATAAGTTCCTTTAACATTTGTTGTAAAGCTGGTTTGGTGGTACTGAATTCTCTTAACTTTTGCTTGTCTGAAAAGTTTTCTATTTCTCCATCAATTTTGAATGAGATCCTTGCTGGATACAGTAATCTTGGTTTTAGATTTTCCCCTTTCAGTACTTTGAATATATCCTGCCATTCCCTTCTGGCCTTCAGAGTTTCTGCTGAAAGATCAGCTCTTAAGCATTTTGGATTTCCCTTGTATGCTACTTGTTGCTTTTCCCTTGCTGCTTTTAATATTCTTTCTTTGTGTTTAGTCTTTGTTGGTTTGATTAATATGTGTCTTGGCATATTTCTCCTTGAGTTTATCCTGTACGGGACTCTTTGTGCCTCTTGGGTTTGACTGACTATTTCCTTTGCCATGCTGGGAAAATTTTCAACTATAATCTCTTCTAAAATTTTCTCGTACTCTTTCTTTTCCTCTTCTTCTTCTGGGACCCCAGAATAATAATAATAATTATTCAAATAATAATAATAATTCAAATGTTGGTGTTGTTTGATATTGTCCCAGAGGTTTCTGAGACTATCCTCAGTTCTTTTCATTCTTATTACTTTATTCTGCTCTTCTGAAGTTATTTCCACCATTTGATCTTCCAGTTCACTGATTTGTTCTTCTGCTTCAGATATTCTGCTATTGATTCCTTCCAGAGTATTTTTAATTTCAGTAATTGTGTTTTTTGTCTCTGTATGTTTATTCTTTAAGTCTTCTAGGTCTTTGTTAACTGATTCTTGCATTTTTTCCATTTTGTTTTCAAGGTTTTTGATCATCTTTACTGTCATTATTCTTAATTGTTTTCCAGGTAGCTTGCCTATTTCCTCTTCATTTGTTTGGACTTCTGTGTTTCTAATTTGTTCCTTCATTTGTGTAGTATTTCTCTGCCTTTTTATTAGTATTATTTTTTAACTTATTGTGTTTGAGATCTCCTTTTCCCAGGCTTCAAGGTTGAATTCTTTCTTCTTTTTGGTTTCTGCCCTCCTCAGTTTGGTGAAGTGGTTTGTGTAAGCTTTGTATAGGGTGAAATTTGTGCTGAGTTTTTATTTTTGTTTGCTTGTTTTTCCTCTGAGGGGTAAGGCTGAATGAGGTGGTAATCCTGTCTGCTGATGATTGGGTTTGTATTTTTGTTTTGTTTGTTGTTTAGATGAGGCAACCTACACAGGGTGCCTCTGGTTATTGTGTGATGCTGGGTCTTATATTCAAGTGGTTTCCTTTGTGTGAGTTCTCACTATTTGATACTCCCTAGGCATCTGGTCCCATCACTTCATGGGAAATAGATGGGGAAACAGTGGAAACAGTGTCAGACTTTATTTTTTTGGGCTCCAAAATCACTGCGGATGCTGATTGCAGCCATGAAATTAAAAGACGCTTACTCCTTGGAAGGAAAGTTATGACCAACCTAGATAGCATATTAAAAAGCAGAGACATTACTTTGCCAACAAAGGTCAGTCTAGTCAAGGCTCTGGTTTTTCCCATGGTCATGTATGGATGTGAGAGTTGGACTGTGAAGAAAGCCGATTACTGAAGAATTGATGCTTTTGAACTGTGGTGTTGGGGAAGACTCTTGCGAGTCCCTTGGACTGCAAGGAGATCCAACCAGTCCATTCTAAAGGAGATCAGTCCTGGGTGTTCATTGGAAGGACTGATGCCAAAGCTGAAGCTCCAATACCTTGGCCACCTCATGTGAAGAGTTGACTCACTGGAAAAGACTCTGATGCTGGGAGGGATAGGGGGCAGGAGACGGGGACGACAGAGAATGAGATGGCTGGATGGCATCACCGACTCGAAGGACGTGAGTTTGAGTGAACTCCGGGAGTTGGTGATGGACAGGGAGGCCTGACATGCTGTGATTCATAGGGTCGCAAAGAGTCGGACACGACTGAGTGACTGAACTGAACTGAACTGAACTGAACTGAGGGTTAATTCTGTGGTATTCTAGGGTCTTGGAGTCAGTGCTCCCACTCCAAATGCTCAGGGTTTGATCTATGATTGTGGAAGCTTTCAGTCTTTGGTGTCCCAGATCTTTAATCTGGCAGGCTGGAGACCAGGGAATAGTTGCAGTCTGAGTCCAAAGGCAGTGTTTTGGCAGAATTCCTTCTTGGTAAGGGAGGTCAGTCTTTGTTCTATTAAGGCCTTCAACTGACTGGATAAGGCTGACCTACTTCTAGAAGCAGTTCTTCCCCTATGGCTCTAAAGAGTGACTTATACATTGGTCATCAAAACAGCCACAATAGGTATTTCAGACCACGCAGAAGGAAATACTGACCCTTTTTTCCCTTTGTGCTTACTGTAGTTTCAGTTGCTCATGAGGTGCTGCACACAGAGGCCTTGCCCTGAGAACTTTGGGCTGGAGCTCCGAGTGTGAAAAAGACGCCCTGCTGCTGCTGCTGCTAAGTCACTTCAGTTGTGTCCGACTCTGTGTGACCCCACAGACGGCAGCCCACCAGGCTCCCTCGTCCCTGGGATTCTCCAGGCAAGAACACTGGAGTGGGTTGCCATTTCCTTCTCCAATGTGTGAAAGTGAAAAGTGAAAGTGAAGTCGCTCAGTTGTGTCCGACTCTTAGCAACACCATGGACTGCAGCCTGCCAGGCTCTTCCATCCATGGGATTTTCCAGGCAAGAGTACTGGGGTGGGGTGCCATTGCCTTCTCTACACCTCAGTTCAAGATGGCGGCCCACATTTTGTTTTTTCCAAACAAACTTTCTTATTTCTTTCAAAATGGATAGGGCAAGAGTTTTCCAAATGTTAAAGTTCTGCTTTGTTTTTGATGAACACTTCCACCAGATTCCTATGTCCATGAAATTTTCCAGGCAAGAATACTGTAGTGGGTTACAATTTTCTCCTCCAGGGAATCTTCCCAACCCAGGGATCAAGCCTGCACCTCTTGTGTCTCCTGCACTGGAAGACAGATTCTTTACCATTGTGCCACCTGGAAGCCCATAGAGTCAATTATCAATAAAGTGTCAAAGAACATACAATGGAGAAAGGATAGCCTCTTCAATAAGTGGTGTTGGAAAATGGGATAGCCATGTGCCAAAGAATGAAACGAAATCACTATCTTCTACCATACTCAAAAATTAACTCAAAATGAATTAAAGACTTGAATGTAAGACCTGATTTTTGCATTTGACACCAAAAGCAAAGGCAACAAAAGCAAACATAAGCAAACTAAAAAGCTTCTTCACAGGAAAAGCAGTCATCAAATGAAAAAACAACCTACTAAATGTAAAAAGATATTTGTAAATCACACACCTGATAAGGGGTTAATATCCAAAATATATAGGTTTCCCAGGCTGTGCTAGTGGTAAAGAACCCATCTGCCGATTTAGGGGATGTAAGAGACATGGGTTTATTCCTGGGTCTGGAAGATCTTCTGGAGGAGGGCATGGCAACCCACTCTAGTATTCTTGCCTGGAGAGTCCCATGGACAGAGGAGCCTGGCAGACTATGGTCCATGGGGTTGCAAAGAGTTGGACAGACTGAAGTGATTTAGCATGCACACATCCAAAATATATAAAGAACTGGTATGGTTCAATAGTGAAAAACCATAACAATCTGACTTAAAAATGAGCAGAGGATCTAAAGAGACAATTTTCCAAAGAAGACATACAGATGGTCAACAGGCATATGAAAGATGCTTAACATCACTGATCATCAGGGAAATGCAAATCAAAACCACAATGAGATACCACCTCACACCTGTTAGAATGGCTGTCATCAAAATGACAAGAATTAAGTGTTGGGGAGGATGTGGAGAAAAGGGAACCCTTATGCACTGTTGGTGGGAATGTAAATTGGGGCAGCCACTATAAAAAACAGTATTGATGTTTCCCCCCAAATTACAAATAAAACTGCCTTAAGACCCAGCAATACCACTTTTGGGTATTTGTTTGAATAAAATGAAAACCCTAAGTCAAAAAGATATATGCACCCTCATGTTGACTGCAGCATTGCTGTCATTTTTAAAAATCATTTTCCTAAGATAGTCTCAATTTATTTCTGTTACCACTTGTCATAACAAATGAGACTCTTCTGCTCAAAAATTTATAGCATGCTCTCGTTTGACAAATAAAAACTTCTTTGCTTTTTAAAACAGATACTAACATGCAAACAGTTTAGTGTGATCAGAAAATTGTCAGGAGGTTTCCTCTCAAGAAACTGATTTATATCTCATTAATTTGTAGGGATCCCTTTCACTACCTTCTTCTCTTTTTTTTTTTTTAGTGTTTATTTTCATCAAAGATATATATGCCTCTAAAGAGAAAATGGTTATTGTATTATTTACAATAGCCAAGACATAGAAACAACTTCAGTTTCCATAGATGGATGAATGGATAAAGAAAAACATGGTATTGCTGTTCAGTCACCAAATCGTGTCTGACTCTTTGTGACCCCATGGACTGCAACATGCCAGGCTTTCCTGTCCTTCACCATCTCCTAAAGTTTGCTCAAACTCATTTCCATTGAGCTGGTGATGCCATCCAACCATCTCATCCTCTGTCATCCCTTTCTCCTCCTGCCCTCAATTTTTCCTGGCTTCAGGGTCTTTTCCAGTGAGTCTGCTCTTCACATCAGGTGGCCAAAGTACTGGAGCTTCAGCTTCAGCATCAGTCCTTCCAATAAATATTCAGTGGTAATTTCCTTTAGGACTGACTGGTTTGATCTCCCTGCTGTCCAAGGGACTCTAAAGAGTCTTCTCCAGCACCACAGTTCAGAAGCATCAGTTCTTTAGTGCTCAGCCTTCTTTATGGTCCAGCTCTCACATCCATACATGACTACTGGAAAAACCATAGCTTTGATTATATGGACCTTTACTGGCAAAGTGATGTCTCTGCTTTCTAATATGTTGTCTAGTTTGTCATAGTCTTTCTTTCAAGAAACAAGTGTCTTTTAATTTTATGGCTGCAGTCACTATCCACAGTGATTTTGGAGCCCAAGAAAATAAATGTCTATCACTAGTATATTCATGCATATATATAAAATAGAATATTATTCAGCCATAAATAAGAACTAAATCTTGTCATTTGTGACAATATGGATGGACTTTGAGGGCATTATACTAAGTGAAATAAAATACTGTATGATCTCACTTTTATGTGTAGTCTTAAACAAACAAAAATACTGGAGCTTATGGATATAGAGAACAGACTGGTTGCCTGAGGTAAGGGGGCCAAAACAGGTGAAGGGGTTAAAAAGGTTCAAATTTCTAGTTGTGAAATGGGATATAAATATAGCCCAGTGGTAACAGTTATATACATCATAGTTAATAATGCTGTGTTGCATATTTGTATTATACTGTAAAGTTTTTTTGTATTTGTACTGCAAATATATATTGCATATTTGAAAGTAGCTAGGAGAGTGGATCTTGAAAGTTCTCATGAGAAAAAGAATTGTAACTCTGTAGGCTGATGGATGTTATTGGACTTATTATGTTGATCATTTTGCAACATATAAAAGTACTGAAACGAATATAATGTTATGTTCGTTATAACAATAAAAAATAATGAAATAAGAAATACGGGAGGCAGACTGAAAATGTCTAACTTCCAGAAGGGGAATAGAAAGAGAATGCAGCAGAAGCAAGAAGCAAACAGGGAAAAAATGATGGCTGACAAAGTTCAGAATCAGTGAAAATTATTCAAGAGGTTCTCAGAATGACTGCAGGATAAATGCTCAGAAACTATACCTAGGTCCTTCTTAGTAAAACTGCTGAAAATAAAAGGCAATTATTAACAAACTTAGCAGTCAAAGATGAGGGAAAGTAGGTACTACCTTCAAAGGAACAAAAAAATATAGTGACAGCTGTATTCTCAATGGAAAACTGAACTACAGAAAAAATATGGAATAATGGTTTCAAAGTATTGGGGTAAAATGCCAGTGTTAAAATGCTATGTACAGTGAAAATACCCTTTAAAAATAGAGGTGAAATAAATCATTTTCAGATAAAAATTAAGAAAACTTGCCACCAGTTGCCTTATAAGAAGAAAAAAAAAGAGGAAAAATAATAACAGAAGCACAGATGCAGAAAGGACAAAAAAAGAGCAATGGGAAGAGTAAATATTAATATATGGGTAAATCTAGGTTGATACCAAGTGTTTAAAAGATCAATGAAAAATGGAACCTCTGTTACAAAAGCACTATACCACTCTCTTGACCGAATCACTCCCAGCGGCCACACTTACTAATATCATCACTTTGGGAGGTTAGCACTTCAACATATGTGTTTTGGAGGGGACACAATTATTCAGACCATAGCAAGTTGCAAATGAGAGAAAACTCAAATTAAAACTGCATTAAGTAAAAACAGAAATTCATTATACATCTAAAAAGCCCAAGCTTGGACCAGTGGCAAGTACACCTGGAATCAGGGTTTAACTCATGTCATTAAGATGTACTTTTTTTCTCTCTCCATTCATTAACAAATATATAAGTGCATTCTATGTACCAGGCAATGTTCTGGGAAACTAAAAATTCATTGTTGAGTGAACCAAACAGACAAAAGTTCCTGTGTGTGGAGTTTACATTCTGCCTGTAATTGTGATGACTTCACTCTCGGGATCTTCTTTGCAGTTCCTAGCTCATTTCTCGGAGAAGGCAATGGCAAGCCACTCCAGTACTATTGCCTAGAAAATCCCATGCATGGAGGAGCCTGGTAGGCTGCAGTCTGTGGGGTCGCTAAGGGTCGGACACGACTGAGCGACTTCACTTTCACTTTTCACTTTCACTGGCAATAGCAAGTCCAATAGAAGATGGAAAATCACCTTCCCCAACAGGTCAAACCAAAGCCAATGACGAGATCTGATTCTAATGTTTCTGCCTTAGATTTTGTGCCCATTTCTCAAACAATCACTATCAAGTAGTTGTGATGCTATTATTAACTGGGCTCAGATCTCCTGACCTCCTGGGAATCAGAAGTGGCGTCAACTGTCCAGGTATAGCAGTAGCTGAGAGTTGGGGAGGGGTGGATGGACAAACAGGAATCAGCTGTGACTTAAAGGAAGATTCTGGGCCACCTAATCCAACCAGTGTCCAATGACTGGTGTGTGCTTGTGTGCTAAGTCGTTTCAGTCATGTCCAACTCTTTGAGACCCTATGGACTGTAACCCCCCAGGCTCCTCTGCCCATGGGATTTTTCAGGCAAGAATACTGAAGTAGGTTGTCATGCCCTCCTCCATCTTCCCAACCCAGGGGTCGAACCCACATCCCTTGCATCTCCTGCACTGGCAGGCAGATTCTTTAGCACTGTGCCACCGGGGAAGCCCCAGTTGAGTTGTCACTGGGGGCTCATCTGTTTGTAGGGGGGACAAAGATTTTTCTTGGCAATGCTGAATTGGTTTGGAAATCACAATTTCTCTCTATGGCCAGCAGTGAAACTGTTCTCTAAAAATTCCAAAGGGATTCCTGTTCCTAGCCTCTATTTCTTGGAAATGTTAAGAATCAAACTCCACAACAAATGCATGTGTGCATACTCAGTTGCTTCAGTCGTGGCTGACTTTGTGTGACGCTATGGACTGTAGCCTGCCAGGCTCCTCTGTCCATGGGATTCTCCAGGCAAGAATAGTGGAGTGGGTTGCCATTTCCTCCTCCAGGGGATCTTCCCAACCCAAGGATCTAACCTGAATCTCCTGCATTTCCAGCACTGGCAGGCAGGTTCTTTACTACTAGCGCCACAACTGTTGTGCTTTATCAAATAGAGTTTTAAATTTTTCTGTAGTTATATCTGTCTATCCTTTCCTTTACTGCATCTGGAGTTTATGTCTTCTCAACTGTTAAATTTAGGGCGTCCCCGGTGGCTCAGATGATAAACAATCTGCCCCTGGAGAAGGGAATACCCATTTAAGTATTCGTGCCTGGAGAATTCCAGGTTTTACAAATACATTTCCCATATTACCTCCCACATTTTATATATATTTAAAATATTTAGCTCTTAATTCATCTTGACCTTATTTTTGAGACTGGTGTGACATGAGGATTGAGTCTTTTAAAAAGTATGTGCTTAGCTGATAATTCTGATTGTTTGCAATGAAACAGAGGGGATCTTGTGTGAGCAAAGGTGTTCTAAAAGATTGACCTTATCGTCATGTATGTGCTATGATGTTTATCACCTCATTTAGAGGTGGGGAACAGACAGGTGATTCAGAGCACAGGTGTTGGAGTGAGATGGACCAAGCCTTCTGCTCTGCCCAGTTAGCTCTACATGTGGAGCAAGTCTCTGAACCTCAGTTTTCTCTCCTGTCGAATGGTGATGACCTCACTTCCTCATTGGATTGTTGTAATAAATAATGAGGCCACATTTGCAAGACATAGAAAGTTCTTGGCAGGTAATCAACATGAATAAAGAATAGCTAATATATTGGGCTTCCCTGGTGGCTCAGAGGTTAAGCGTCTGCCTCCAATGCGGGAGACCCGGGTTCAATCCCTGGGTCGGGAAGATCCCCTGGAGAAGGAAACGGTAACCCACTCCAGTATTCTTCCCTGGAGAATCCCATGGACGGAGAAGCCTGGTAGGCTACAGTCCATGGGGTCGCACAGAGTCGGACACGACTGAGCGACGGAACGGAGTATACTTAATAGTAAAAACAGGAACAGTTTCAATACTAGGAAATTGTTTAAATAAATTATGAAAAATTCATATAACAGAATAGTATACAGGCACTGAAAATCTTATTTTAGAAGAATGTTTAATGACAGGGAATGATAGGGGAAAAAATGTTCACTGTGTTTGAAAAAGAGCAGGAAACACAAGTATATAAAATTTAATTCCAGTGATGAAAAATAATATATGTTTGTGTGTAAAAATTATATACAATTTTTTATCATATCCTTAGAAAAAAGACCAAATTGCTAAATCTGGACATCTCTGAATTCTAGGTTTATAAGTTTTTACTTTTATCTTTATACTTTTTTATTTAAAATATTTTCTATAGCAAGAATTACATAATAAGAAAAATGTTACAAGACGCAATGTAATTTGTGCTACAGTATACTACCTACAGCTATGTGCACAGAGAGGAGAAAGACACGAAACGCATAGAAAGAAGCTAAAGCAGCAAGCTTTAGAGTTTGCGGAGAGGGAGCCACACATAACAGCTATCAACTCCATAGACTTGGGCACCAGCTGAGAAAGGCAAATGGAGATGAAAACAATCAATTTTTTTTTTTAATGTGTTCCCCATCTTGAACCCCCGTCCCACTTCCCTCCCCATCCCATCCCTCTGGGTCATCCCAGTGCACCAGCCCTGAACATCCTGTCTCATGCATCGAACCTGGACTGGCGATTCATTTCACATGATAATATACATGTTTCAATGCCATTCTCCCAAATCATCCCACCCTCGCCCTCTCCCACAGAGTCCAAAAGACTGTTCTATACATCTGTGTCTCTTTTGCTGTCTCGCATACAGGGTTATCGTTACCATCTTTCTAAATTCCATATATATGAGTTAGTATACTGTATTGGTGTTTTTCTTTCTGGCTTACTTCACTCTGTATAATAGGCTTCAGTTTCATCCACCTCATTAGAACTGATTCAAATGTATTTTTTTTAATGGCTGAGTAATACTTCATTGTGTATATGTACCAAAGCTTTCTTATCCATTCATCTGCAGATGGACATCTAGGTTGCTTCCATGTCCTGGCGATTATAAACAGTGCTGCGATGAACATTGGAGTACATGTGTCTCTTTCGATTCTGGTTTCCTCGGTGTGTATGCCCAGCAGTGGGATTGCTGGGTCGTATGGCAGGTCTGTTTCCAGTTTTTTAAGGAATCTCCACACTGTTCTCCATAGTGGCTATACTAGTTTGCATTCCCACCAACAGTGTAAGAGGGTTCCCTTTTCTCCACACCCTCTCCAGCATTTACTGCTTACAGACTTTTGGATAGCAGCCATTCTGACTGGCGTGAAATGGTATCTCATTGTGGTTTTGACTTGCATTTCTCTGATTATGAGTGATGTTGAGCATCTTTTCATGTGTTTGTTAGCCATCTGTATGTCTTCTTTGGAGAAATGTCTGTTTAGTTCTTTGGCCCATTTTTTGATTGGGTCGTTTATTTTTCTGGAATTGAGCTGCAGGATTTGCTTGTATATTTTTGAGATTAATTCTTTGTCAGTTGCTTCATTTGCTATTATTTTCTCCCATTCTGAAGGCTGTCTTTTCACCTTGCTTATCATTTCCTTTGCAGTGCAAAAGCTTTTAATTTTAATTAGGTCCCATTTGTTATCCCATTACCTTATCTTTGACAAAGGAGGCAAGAATATTCAAGGGAGAAAAGACAATCTCTTTAACAAGTGGTGCTGGGAAAACTGGTCAACCACTTGTAAAAGAATGAAACTAGAACACTCCCTAACATCACACACAAAAATAAACTCAAAATGGATTAAAGATCTAAATGTAAGACCAGAAACTATAAAACTCCTAGAGGAGAACATAGGCAAAACACTCTCCGACATAAATCACAGCAGGATCCTCCATGACCCACCTCCCAGAATATTGGAAATAAAAGCAAAAATAAACAAATGGGACCCAAAACAATCACTTTTAATTCTAATAAACGTTAGGGAATGTGACTTTAGTTCTGTTAGCTAAACAGGCTGAGAAGAATTATATAATTTTACTGAGGGTCAATGACAGCCTCCCAACTGCCTTACAGTAAGGAGAGGCAAGGAAGGACATGCAAGGAAGAAGCTGAGGAAGAAGTATTCAGTGGTTAAGACTCAGCACTTCAATGAGGAGCTGCAGGTTCGATCCCTGGTTTGGTAACAGAGATCCAAAACACCGTATGGCACAGTCAAAAAGTAAAAGTTTAAAAAAAGAAAACTGAAAATTCACTCCTTCCCCGTAGATGACAAAGAAAGTGCTGCTCTCACGGCCTCTGCTGCACATGGAAGCATAAAGCCAGCAGAAAATGGAGCCACCCTCTTAACAGTGACAAGTGTTCAACCTTGTGAAATACCACAGAAATACAGAGGAAGACGACCAACATAATCTCTGTACAATGGTGAGGAAGAAATCAGACTTCTCTGCAGAATTCACTGGAAGTAGGACAAGAGACATCCTGTATGAATTAATCCTTTGAAAAAATACATCAGTTTAAAAAACTGAGAGAAAAGATTGTAGATTGGGAGAGAGTACATAGAAGAAGCAAGGTTTACTTTTTTAAAAAATTTCTATCTATTCAAAGAAGTTTTAGAACCGGAGAAACTTCAGTTTGTTTATAGCCTCCAGAGAGAGAACAAGGAGGGGGAATTTGAAAAGAGAAGAGAGAATAACTGATAGCACAGAGGTCTGGAGTTGGTTGGAGGCCACGTGAAGTGCATTTTTTTTCTGAAGCAGGAGGTTCCACCGTTAGTTGAGTCCCAGACAGGTGCCCTGGAAGATAACTGGGGGCTGACTAGAGATACCAGAAGTGTATTCATTTAAGTGTGATGGTCCCAGCAAAAAAAAAATTTAAATAAATATAACAGATCAATATATATATATATATATTTTTTTTTTTTTCCTGAAAAGAAACTTGTTCCAGAGGATAAAATTCAAAAGGAATTTCAGGAAGCACAAAGTTTTAGGGTATGGTAAGCTTGGAAAATAAAGGTTTATTTTGTTGAACAACCTTCTAAAAATTGTGCTCTAAGTCCAGCTCCACTGAAAACAAGTGTAAATCTGATAAAGTAAGGTAATATGTAAAATACATTAGAAAACTACAAGTGACATCAGGGTCCTAAACGATCTACTGAACTGAGAAAGTCTGCTGTCACAGTGCCTGACCTGGACTGCATATGCAGATTTGGACATGTTCAATGAGACAAACCAGGCAAATATACACAAGCGTTGGTTTTATCTAGTTACTATGATCGTTAAATCCTTTGCTCTCATAGAACTTCAAAACTGGCAAAAGAACAAAGTTAGAACTTAACAGTGCTGCTATTTTTAATCAGCCATGTGTTCCAAATACATTAATTGCATACCAACTCTTTAAAATAAGCGTGCTTGGCTAAGAGGCAGGACATTGTGTTGCAGAAATACAGCATTTTCCAATGTACGTCATTCCAGTGAAGATTTTTTTTTTTTTTTACTGTGGATTGATCATGGATATGATACACTACAACAGGAAGGGAGAAAATACAATACTGAGCATTTGACCTTCTCCATACTTGATCCTGTTTGCACTGATAGGCTCTTTTCATTGGAGGACTGTTTGATGTGTATGAAGGGGCTCATCCCACTCTCCTAAATCAAGTAACAAAGAAAGTGTCAGAAGTTCAGGGTCAAGTTACCAGGTTGGACTAAAAGGATGGACGGGAGAAGAGAATCTAAGAAAGATGGGGAGCAGAGCAGGTTGCCACTTTTAAATCAGGACTTAGAAAAAACAAAGCCAGATTTGCCAACTCAAGGTCAGAAGCACATATTAATAGTAATAAGGAAAGTAGGAAAAGGTAGAGGAAACATTGCAAAAAAGGATATGCAGGTGTCTGGAGAGAGGGTTTTAAGTAGTTTAATATTTCTTCCAAATCCCAACAGATCTCACCTATAAGCTAAACCCCTATTTGGTCAACTCATGTGTTTCCCTGAATATGTTCAGTCATGTCTCACTCTTTGAGAGCTATGCAGTGTAGCCTGCCAGGCTCCTCTGTCCATGGGATTCTCCAAGCAAGAATACTGGAGTGGGTTGCCATTTCCTTCTCCAGGGGATCTTCTCCACCCAGGGATCAAACCTGCATCTCTTGCCTTGCAGGTGATTCTTTACCTTCTGAGCCACAGGGTGCTGTGCTTAGTCTCTCAGTCATGTCCAACTTTTGAGTTGGTGATGCCATCCAACCATCTTACCCTCTGTCGTCCACTTCTCTTCCTGCCCTCAATCTTTCCCAGCATCAGGGTCTTCAAATGAATCAGTTCTTCGCATTAGGTGGCCAAAGTATTGGAGTTTCAGCTTCAGCATCAGTACTTCCAATGAACACCCAGGACTGATCTCCTTTAGGATGGACTGCTTGGATCTCCTCGCAGTCCTAGGGACTCTCAGGAGTCTTCTCCAACACCACAGTTCAAAAACATCAATTCTTCAGCGCTCAGCTTTCTTTATAGTCCAACTCCCACATCCGTACATGACTATTGGAAAAACCATAGCCTTGACTAGATGGACCTTTCTTGGCAAAGTAATGTCTCTGCTTTTTAATATGCTGTCTAGGTTGATCGTAACTTTCCTCCCAAGAAGTAAGCGTCTTTTAATTTCATGGCTGCAATTACCATCTGCAATGATTTTGGAGCCCCCCAAAATAAGGCCAGCCACTGTTTCCCCATCTATTTGCCATGGTAAAAAATTTTTTAAAGGCGGTGGAGGAATATGGATGGAGAACATCTTTTATGCCTGTTTCTGAACATTGTGTAATGAGTGGTAAGATTCTTTGGGAAAAATGTCAAATATTATGTATTGTAAGAGGGTATCTTGGAGAAGGAAATGGCAACCCACTCCAGTATTCTTGCCTGGAAAATCCCATTAACAAAGGAGCCTGGTGGGCTACAGTCCATGGGGTCACAAAGGGTCGAGACATGACTGAGCATGCACACATGCATGCAAGAGGGTATCTCTTCTGTGACTACAAAGCAGTTGCATATCATCTCTTTCAAGTTATCAGTTTCATATTCTAAATGAGGGGTTGTGACTCTGTTTACAAAAAGATAAGGATATTTATATAATTCTCTATATTTACAAAAAATATATATTTTTTAGTTTTTGTGCCTCTCTGTGCCAACTACGCACCTCCGCAGAGCAAATGTAGTCAGAGACAGTTTGTAAATGAATGGGTGTGGCTGTGTTCCAATAAAACTTTATTTACAAAACAGGCAACAGACTGGATTTGGCTTTGCTGACCCCTGCTCTAAATTCATGAAGAGTTCCTGAAGCTTATTGTATTCAGGAAACTGAGCATATCAATTTGCTTTTCATGATGCTAATAACAGCTAGCATTCATATGACCCTATGTACTGTTCTGAAATTTTTAGTAATTTAATCTCAGTGCTAATTTTCTTCTTATAGGTTAAGCAACCTAAAAACCTCATATACTCAGCAAGTGGTGAAGCAGCTTAAGGTTAAGTGAATTTGCACCTTAACAGTTTAACTTTACCCGCTATCTCTTCCTCCCATTCTTCCCCACTTGGCAACCATAAGCTTGCAGAGTTTCAACTTTTAACCATGGAAAGTATCACCCAGGCGACAGCTGACCATGTTCCAGTGTCATCATTCTGCACTTGGGGAAGACTGGCCGGTGGGCTTACGTCAAGGTGCCTGAGTTGTCCACTTCGTGGCTGTCTTCCGACTTCAGGGGTGGTTGGCCCTCGGTTCCCAGGCTGCAGTTTCCCCACGTGGACAGCCACTGGAGAAGGGATGTGGGTCATACCACACCACTTTGTACTGCCCTGCCTCTCTGTGCATCACAACACACCATGTGAAACGGCAGCGGGGCATTGGAACTGCTAGGAAATCTCAGCGTGAGTCATGGGATTTCTGACTGAAGGGCGAGTCATGTGGAACCACACACAGCCCCCAAAGAGACAAACCTTTCACACGGGAGCCCTGATAGAAATACCCCTGTTTCCAATCTTTTAGGGTCCTCTAATTTTTAGGCTCCTAATTTTGAGGCTTCCCTGGTGGCTCAGATGGTAAAGAATCTGCCTGCAATGCAGGAGACCCAGGTTCTATCCCTGCATCAGGAAGATCCCCTGGAGGGGGGCATGGCAACCCACTCCAGTATTCTTGCCTGGAGAATCCCCATGAACAGAAAAGCCTGGCAGGCTGCAGTCCACGGGGTTGCAAAGTGTCAAACACAACTGAGCGACTAACACTCAATTTTGAGGTTCTTCTCTTCAAAACAACCAAATCTGATCCTCATTCATCTTTTCTGAGAAATTTCAATCCAACCCATAGAGTGTGGTCCAAGCTTGGTTTCACCTCCTTCCTTCACACTCTGGGTAATGTTTGGAGTCCAGGAACCTTAAGGACTCCATCAATAGATTCTGTCTCTGACTACTGGTAGAGCCCGACCAATAGAGAAGCCAAAGAGTAAGGTCAGGATGTACATTTTCTGGCTCCCTTCCTTCACATTAACTGAGATGACCAATTTTATGTGTCAACTTAGCCCAACTAAACTTTCCAGTTATTCAATCAAATACTAATCTGAGTATTTCCGTGGAAGTATTCTGTAGATGTGGAAAATTATGAAGCTCTGCACTGATAGTTCATGAAGAGTCTTGGGGACACTGATCAAAGAAAAGTATTATTATAAATGAGAAATGAGAATGTCTGAATTAGAATTAAATTAGAATAAGCTACTTCAGTACATCCTCCTTCTTTCAATGGTGAATTACATGTTTAAAAACTGAAGGGCTTCCCAAGTGGCACAGTGGTAAAGAATCCGCCCGCCAATTCAGGAGACATGGGTTTGATCCCTGATCCAGGAAGCTTCCACATGTAGCAGAGCAGCTAAGCCCATGAGTCACTACAACTGAAGCTTGCATGCCTAGAGCCTGTATTCCACAACAAGAGATGCCGCTGCAACGAGAAGCCCACATGCTGCAACCAGAGAGTGGACCCCACTCTCTACAACTAGGGAAATACCTGCACAGCAATGAAAACATAGTGCAACCAAATACACAAAATTATTTTTTAAAGTGTAAATGGTCTTCTTATGATTTAAGCTTTACTTTATTGTAGCTTTTATACCCCCAAATAAAAGACATTAAAATGTTTTAAAGCAAAAAGAAAGAAAGAAAGTATTCTGCAGAGGTGATTAAAATCAATAAATAACTGACTCGCCGTAAGGAAGATTGCTCTCAGGAACCTGGGTGGGCTTAACTCAAGCTGTTGACAGGCAGAACCAAGGCTTCCCAGAAGAGCAAATCCTGCCTGGGGACAGGAGCTTCATCCTGTGCCTGAGAGTCCGCACCCTGCCCTTCCTAATGGTCTGCTCCTATAGCCAGCCCCCAACAATTACATAAGCCAGTTCCTTGTATTAAATCCCTTAATCTTTATCTCCTACTAGTTATGTGTCTTTGGTTAAACCCTGGCTGTAGAGGGCAGACACACTGAAATCATAATCACAGAAAACTAGTTGATCTGATCACATGGACCACAACCCTGTCTAACTCAATGAAACTAAGCCATGCCGTGTGGGACCACACAAGATGGACGGGTCATGGTGGAGAGGTCTGACAGAATGTGGTCCACTGGAGAAGGGAATGGCAAACCACTTCAGTATTCTTGCCTTGAGAACCCCATGAACAGTATCAAAAGGCAAAATGATAGGATACTGAATGAGGAATTCCCCAGGTCGGTAGGTGCCCAATATGCTACTAGAGATCAGTGAAGAAATAACTCCAGAAAGAATGAAGGGATGGAGCCAAAGCAAAACAAATACCCAGTTGTGGATGTGACTGGTGATAGAAGCAAGGTCTGATGCTGTAAAGAGCAATATTGCATAGGAACCTGGAATGTTAGGTCCGTGAATCAAGGCAAATTGGAAGTGGTCAAACAGGAGATGACAAGAGTGAACGTAGACATTCTAGGAATGAGTGAACTAAAATGGACTGGAATGGGTGAATTTAATTCAGATGACCATTATATCTACTACTGTGGGCAGGAATCCCTTAGAAGAAATGGAGTAGCCATCATGGTCAACAAAAGAGTCCGAAATGCAGTACTTGGATGCAATCTTAAAAATGACAGAATGATTTCTGTTCGTTTCCAAGGCAAACCATTCAATATTACAGTAATCCAAGTCTTTGCCCCAACCAGTAATGCTGAAGAAGCTGAAGTTGAACAGTTCTATGAAGACCTACAAGACCTTTTAGAACTAACACCCAAAAAAGATGTCCTTTTCATCATAGGGGACTGAAATGCAAAAGTAGGAAGTCAAGAAACACCTGGAGTAACAGGCAAATTTGGCCTTGGAGCACGGAATGAAGCAGGGCAAAGGCTAATAGAGTTTTGCCAAGAGAACGCACTGGTCATAGCAAACACCCTCTTCCAACAACACAAGAGAAGACTCTACTCATGGACATCACCAGACGGTCAACACCGAAATCAGATTGATTATATTCTTTTCAGCCAAAGATGGAGAAGCTCTATACAGTTAGCAAAAACAAGACCAGGAGCTGACTGTGGCTCAGATCATGAACTCCTTAGTGCCAAATTCAGACTGAAATTGAAGAAAGTAGGGAAAACCACTAGACCACTCAGATATGACCTAAATCAAATCTCTTATGATTATACAGTGGAAGTGAGAAATAGATTTAAGGGACTAGATCTGATAGAGTGCCTGATAAACTATGGACGGAGGTTCATGACATTGTGCAGGAGACAGGGACCAAGACCATCCCCATGGAAAAGAAATGCAAAAAAACAAAATGGCTGTCTAAGGAGGCCTTACAAATAGCTGTGAAAAGAAGAGAAGCGAAAAGCAAAGGAGAAAAGGAAAGATATAAGCATCTGAATGCAGAGTTCCAAAGAATAGCAAGGAGAGATAAGAAAGCCTTCTTCAGCGATCAATGCAAAGAAATAGAGGAAAACAACAGAATAGGAAAAACAAGAGATCTCTTCAAGAAAATTAGAGATACCAAGGGAATATTTCATGCAAAGATGGGCTCGATAAAGGACAGAAATGGTATGGACCTAACAGAAGCAGAAGATATTAAGAGGAGGTGGCAAGAATACACAGAAGAACTGTACAAAAAAGATCTTGATGACCAAGATAATCATGATGGTGAGATCACTCACCTGGAGCAGGACATCTTGGAATGTGAAGTCAAGTGGGTCTTAGAGAGCATCACTACGAACAAAGCTAGTGGAGGTGATGGAATTCCAATTGAGCTATTTCCAATCCTGAAAGATGATGCTGTGAAAGTACTGCACTCAATATGCCAGCAAATTTGGAAAACTCAGCAGTGGCCACAAGACTGGAAAAGGTCAGTCTTCATTCCAATCCCAAAGAAAGGCAATGCCAAAGAATGCTCAAACTACTGCACAATTGCATTCATCTCACACGCTAGTAAAGTCATGCTCAAAATTCTCCAAGCCAGGCTTCAGCAATATGTGAACCGTGAACTTCCAGATGTTCAAGCAGGTTTTAGAAAAGGTAGAGGAACCAGAGATCAAATTGCCAACATCCGCTGGATCATGGAGAAAGCAAGAGAGTTCCAGAAAAACATCTATTTCTGCTTGACTATGCCAAAGCCTTTGACTGTGTGGATCACAATAAACTGTGGAAAATGCTGAAAGAGATGGGAAATCCAGACCACCTGACTTGCCTCTTGAGAAACCTATATGCAGGCCAGGAAGCAAGTTAGTACAGGACATGGAACAACAGACTGGTTCCAAATAGGAAAAGGAGTATGTCAAGGTTGTATATTGTCACCCTGCTTATTTAACTTATATGCAGAGTACATCATAAGGAACGCTGGACTGGAAGAAGCACAAGCTGGAATCAAGATTGCCGGGAGAAATATCAATAACCTCAGATATGCAGATGACACCACCGTTATGGCAGAGAGTGAAGAGGAACTCAAAAGCTTCTTGATGAAAGTGAAAGAGGAGAGTGAAAAGGTTGGCTTGAAGCTCAACATTCAGAAAACAAAGATCATGGCCTCTGGTCCCATCACTTCGTGGGAAATAGATGGAGAAACAGTGGGAACAGTGTCAGACTTTATTTTTTTAGGGTCCAAAATCACTGCAGATGCTGATTTTCAGCCATGAAATTAAAAGACGCTTACTCCTTGGAAGGAAAGTTATGACCAACCTAAGATAGTATATTAAAAAGCAGAGACATTACTTTGCCAACAAAGGTCTGTCTAGTCAAGGCTATGGTTTTTCCCATGGTCATGTATGGATGTGAGAGTTGGACTGTGAAGAAAGCTGATCGCCAAAGAATTGATGCTTTTGAACTGTGGTGCTGGAGCAGACTCTTGAGAGTCCCTTGGACTGCAAGGAGATCCAACCAGTCCATTCTAGGGGAGATCAGTCCTGGGTGTTCATTGGAAGGACTGATGCTAAAGCTGAAACTCCAATACTTTGGCCACCTCATGCGACGAGTTGACTCACTGGAAAAGACTCTGATGCTGGGAGTGATTAGGCGCTGGAGGAGAGGGGGACGACAGAGAATGAGATGGCTGGATGGCATCACCAACTCGATGGACATGAGTTTGAGTGAACTCCGGGAGTTGGTGATGGACAGGGAGGCCTGGCGTGCTGTGATTCATGGGGTCACAAAGAGTCGGACACGACTGAGTGACTGAACTGAACTGAACTGAACTGGCTGTATCCTTAAGCTGGTGGTCTCTTAAGCAAAGGCCAGTTGTCCTCTCGAGTGTCTAACTGTGCATGACTCTCTCTCCTTCCTGCTCTGCAATAGCTTCTGGCCTGAGGGTGGTTTCAGTAACTGTGCCATTGCTAGTGGTTCTCCTCTGCCATGTTTGTATCTAATCCCTTTCTAGGTCACCTGCCCCTGAATTATCCTATTTTGGGTGTGCTGTTGTCTCTTGGGACTTCAGTGATGTGTTCACAAACAGTACACTTAAAATCAAATCAATCATCAACTGCATTAATTTTTTTATTCAAAATATTATCGAGTGTCTGTTATGAGCCAGTCAAGAGCCAGGCTCAAGGGATATGATGGTTAATAAAAAACAACATAGTCCATGTCTTCCTGAGCTTACAGTTTGGTGGAGGAGATAGACAAATAGACCAATGATGATTGTTTTGTGTATGAAATTCTACAGTAGGGAAAGGACAGCATTCTATGTGTGCAGAGGTGAGGGGTGGTCCTGCATTAAGTTGAAGCATCTGGGAAAGTTTCCTGGAGAAAGAGGGATCTGCTCTAAGGCCTGAAATATGAGGAAAATAAGTTGGGTAAAGGGAGGTGTGTGGTGGATGGTATATGCATGTAGTGAGAAGTGTTTCAGACAAGGTAGTAATGTGTGTAAAGGCTTTGAATCCTAAAAGACTGTGGCTTCTTTAAGACCTGAGAGTCAAGACTTCCCTGGTGGTACAATGGATAAGAATCTGCCTGCCAATGCGGGCGACTTGCCTTCAATCCCTGATGCAGGAAGATCCCACACGCCACAGAGCAACTAAGCCCATGTACCATTAAGTACTGAGCCAGTGCTCTAGAGCCCAGGAGCTATAACTGCTGAGCCTACACATTCCAACTACTGAGTCTGCATGCTGCAACTACTGAAGTCCATGTGCCTAGAGCCTGTGCTCCACAGTAAGAGAAGCCACAGCAATGAGAAGCCCGGGCACTGCAACTAGAGTAGTCCCCACTCACTGCAACTAGAGAAAGCCCACGTGCAGCAACAAAGACCCACTGGGGCCAAAAATAAATGCATAATAAATTTAAAAACAAGAAAGAGTCATTGGGTGTGTAAAGAAGACAACACAGGCCTCAGAAGCAAGTCTGGTCCAGATCAGGAAGGACTCTGCCATCACACTAAAGGGTTTGAATAGGGGAAGCACTGAAGGGCATCAGGGGATGTTGTAGTCAGATCTGAGAAGAAAGACCACTCTGTAGAGTGGAGAAAATCCTGAGATTTTTCAGAGTGGGTTAACACTGGAGTTCTCATTATATGGTCAAGAGTGACAGTAACTTACAGAAAAGCAGGGGCTAGTCTGGGAAAAGAGAAAATGACAGATTTTTAGAGATGTTTGGAAGGTCCACTTGACTGAGCTCCAGGGAAAATGGGGTTTGGGCTCTGGGACTGGGGAAGGTGAAGAAAAAAGGAGAAATGTCCCTCAGCTGTCGGCACCGAGTGTCTGGATGACGACACAGTGTCTGAAATAGGAACTGCCAGCCCTAGGAGAAGTCATGAACACAGGGCGATTGAGGAACCTGTGGGATACGCAGGGGAGGAGGAGGAGGATGTAAGTCTGAAGCCCAGAAGAGTTTTGGACCAGAGGTAAAAATCTGAGACTCATTAGCAAATAGAAGGTAATTGATACTATAGAATTGGGCTTCCCTGGTGGTTTAGATGGTAAAGAATCCACGTGTAATGCAGGAGATATGCGTTTGATTCCTGGGTCGGAAAGATTCCCTGGAGGAGGAAATGGCAGCCCACTCCAGTATTCTTGCCTGGGAAATCCCAAGCATAGAGGAGCCTGGCGGGCTACAGTCCATGGGGTGGCAAAGAGTTGGACATGACTGAGCGACGAAGACTTTACTTTCACTATGGAATTTGATGAGAAATTTTAGGGAAAGAGTATCAAGTGAAAAAGAGTAGGGTCCAAACCAAGGAATGCCACATGTGAAGCGATGGTGAGGGAAGGACACTCTGAAGGAATCTAACAGCAGAGCCGGGAGGAAACCAGGAGCAGGGCGTCCTCCCACAGTCGGAGAGGAGAGGGTTCCAAGCACTTTGTATACACAGGTGGAGCAAGAAGGATCTGGGAGTTGTACTGGGGAATAAAGAAGACACAGGCCCCTGCTAACTGTGATGGACTTGGGGGAAATGAGTAAATTCTCCTTGAGAGACTGTCAGGGAGAATCGTGTCTTAATTAGGGCAAGGTGGTACACTTTCAGAGAGTCTGAGAGAAGAGAGGGTGTTCATTCATTACAGAAGGGATCTCCAGAGGATATAGCTGTGATTTTGAAGAAGATGCCCAGAGAAGCATGGAGATGTGTTTACAGGGCAGCGGTATGCCTGCAGTGGCGTATCCACTGCCACGGGGTTTATAACACACCAGCAAGATTCAAGCACCGTCTTAGGCTTCCCTTAGGCTCAGGGGTGAGGAATCCATCTGCTAGTTCAGGGCACATGGGTTTGATTCTTGATCTGGGAAGACCCCACATGCCATGGAGCAACTGGGCCATTTGCCACGACTACTGTGCCTGTGCTCTAGAGCCTGGGAGCCGTAACTACTGAGCCCACGGGCCGCAAGTACTGAAGCCTGAACGCCCTAGAGCCTGTGCTCTGCAGCTAGAGGAGACACCACAATGAGAAACACATGCACCGCAACCAGAGCGTAGCCCCCACTTGCCACAGTGAGAGAAAAGCCCGTGCAGCAATGAAGACCCAGCACAGCCAGAAATACATTATTTTTTTAAAAAGCACCATATCTCTGCATGATGATAACACCCAGACATATATGTGGCAACCACCCAGGCATGTAGGACTCTGAAACAGTGATCAATGGGGCCAATAAATAAGAAAGAAGCAATCTTTGGCAAAATAAAACACATCTGAAATACTCAGGGTTAATTTGACAAGTTCCATGTGCTGCTGTAAACATCAGTGATTCTCAGATAACAGACTAAGAGTACGTTTTCCCTTATACAAGGCAAAAGGACAAAAATGCAAATAAGGTAGTGAATTATTATAGCTGCTGCTGCTGCTGCTAAGTCACTTCAGTCGTGTCCGACTCTGTGTGACCCCATAGATGGCAGCCCACCAGGCTCCCCCGTCCCTGGGATTCTCCAGGCAAGAACACTGGAGTGGGTTGCCATTTCCTTCTCCACTGTGTGAAAGTAAAGTCGCTCAGTCATGTCTAACTCATAGCGACCCCATGGACTGCAGCCTACCAGGATCCTCCGTCCATGAGATTTTCTAGGCAAGAGTACTGGAGTGGCTTGCCATTGCCTTCTCCGATTATTATAGCTAGATATATTCAATTTCGATAACTGTCCTTTACTCTTAAGTTAAATTATTCCTTCACTTTTTTTGGTTGTTAAATTTTTTTTTTTAATGAAACAATGGTAATAGTAAATGACAATTTATGTCAATGATCTTTCTTGGCAAGGTGAAATTGTGGCAACCTATTGATTTTAGTGGGGCTTCCCCAATGGCTCAGTGGGTAAAGAATCTCCCTGCAATGCAGGAGACATAGAAGACATGGGTTCAATCCCTGGGTCAGGAAGATCCCCTGGAAAAGGAATGGAAACCCACTTCAGTATTCTTGCTTGGGAAATCCCATGCACAGAGGCACCTGGTGGGCTACAATCCAAAGGGTCGCAAAGAGTAGGACACGACTGAGCACGAGCACAGTTGATTTTACTGGTCCCTGAAGTCTCTGAATCTAGAAACTACACATTGGTTTCCACACTTCCAGAGTTTTGTTTCCAGTGTGATATGGCTTGTTCATGCTGTTTAGGAATTAGGAAGGCATGACTTCAATGTTACTTGACAGTAATAATCTTTCTGTCAGTTGCCAAGTAGCAAACATCCCCTTGGGAACACAGTTTGGGGAAGGTGGTGAATGTATCAGAACTCTAAGAACAAAGGGTCTGCACTCAATTACACTTGATAAACCATGCACAGCAAAGCTCTCTCCTGGGTTTCATAAAGCACATATCATCTGAAAGACTGAGAAGTTCTGGATTCAAGAAATCAATTACATTTTGTTTAATGGAGGAACAAACAAATTTGTCTGCTGCAGGAAAAAAAAATTCTGGGCACCTCACAAACATCTTCTGGAATAAATCTGTGTTAAGACCAGTTTGAGAAGTGTGTGAATAGCTGCTCTCAAACAATAATCAAATATGTGCTGCATGCTGTAATATAGCCAGCAATCTAAAGAAATCTAGTCAAAGCTGAAGCCCATTTAAGTGTACTTTTATTTGTTTTTAATTATATCAGACTGACTTTTAGATACCTATCTTTTACATAGCTATTTTGGCCATGCTCAAAAAATAACAATAGCAAATATTTTTTGTGGCATTTACCATGTATTTTAGGCACTATTCTAAGCACTTATATTAACTCACTCATTCTTTAAAACCACTCACCTATGAGGTAAGTACTATTATTATCCCCATTTTGTGGATATAGGTATTGAGGCTCAGAGAGGTTAGGTCATTTGCCCATGAACATACAGTTGGCTCTAGGGCTCTACTCCTCCATTGGTCTGCCATGCTGCTCTCTGATGGGCTCCTCATGGCCAGCATGGTCTGCAAAACTCAATTTCCCACTGCACACTTGGACAGGCCACCTATAAACTTGTCTAAAGAATGGATGATGGATCAAAGTGTTCTAAAACTCTTCAGGATGAGTCCACCTGAACTGACCTTTTCTCAGGGTTCAGATCAGTCACTCAGTCGTGTCTGACTCTTTGCGACGCCATGAACCGCAGCACACCAGGCCTCCCTGTCCATCACCAACTCCCAGAGTCCACCCAAACCCATGTCCATTGAGTCGATGATGCCATCCAACCATCTCATCCTCTGTCGTCCCCTTCTCCTCCTTCCCTCAAATCTTTCCCAGCATCAGGGTCCTTTCCAGTGAGTCAGCTCTTCACATGAGGTGGCGAAAGTATTGGAGTTCCAGCTTCAACATCAGTCCTTCCAATGAATACCCAGGACTGGTCTCCTTTAGGATGGACTGGTTGGATCTCCTTGCAGTCTAAGGGACTCTCAAAGAGTCTTCTACAACACCACAGCTTGAAAGCATCAATTCTTTGGCACTCAGCTTTCTTCACAGGCCAGCTCTCACATCCATACATGACCAATGGAAAAACCATAGCTTTGGCAAGACGGACCTTTGTTGGCAAAGTAATGTCTCTGCTTTTTAACATACTATCTAGGTTGGTCATAACTTTACTTCCAAGGAGTAAGCGTCTTTTAATTTCATGGCTGCAATCACTCTGCAGTGATTTTGGAGCCCAGAAAAATAAAGTCAGTCACTGTTTCCCCATATATTTGCCACGAAGTGATGGGACCAGATGCCATGATCTTTGTTTTCTGAATGTTGAGCTTTAAGCCAAGTTTTTCACTCTCCTCTTTCACTTTCATCAACAGGCTTTTTAGTTCCTCTTCACTTTCTGCCATAAGGGTGGTGTCATCTGCATATCTGAGGTTATTGACATTTCTCCCGGCAATCTTGATTCCAGCTTGTGCTTCATCCAGCCCAGCATTCCTCACAATGTACTCTGCATATAAATTAAATAAGCAGGGTAACAATATACAGCCTTGACGTACTCCTTTTCCTATTTGGAACCAGTCTGTTGTTCCATGTCCTGTACTGTTTCTTCCTGACCTGCATACAGATTTCTCAGAAGGCAGGTCAGGTGGTCTGGTATTCCCATCTCTTTCAGAATTTTCCACAGTTGATTGTGATCCACACAGTCAAAGGCTTTGGCATAGTCAATGAAGCAGAAATAGATGTTTTTCTGGAACTCTCTTGCTTCTTCTCATAAGACTGGAAATGGTAGCACCCTGGGGTGAGCCCTCTTTGAAAGGAGGCACCATGCTATGCACTGACCACACTTCTAAGAGAGCATGGACTCAGGGAAGTAGGCTAACCAGCCGAGCTGGCCGGGATGAACTAACTTCTTGATCTGGATTTCTTCTGGGAGAAGTTCTGGTTTCCAAGCTCCTAGCACACAGGCTCCTGGAAAGTGGCTGGACTAGAGCTGGCCAGTGTCTAGGGCCTGGGGAGAAGGACTGGTGGTATTGGAGGCCACAGGCCTACTCGTCCCCAGCTGGGTCTCCATTCAGATTCTCTGCTCAGTTCTTAGGCTATCATATGCAATTAACTTTTCCTTTGAGAAGAAATAACATTCTGCTTTCGTGCCCATTAGGAAACTGCTCACGTACAACTAGCGACTCAGTTGGCCTCTGGTTATTACATGCCACTAGTAGACAGTCTGTAAACTCTGTAAATTTTCAGTACTAACTTAAGCCCAAGATTGTTCTGATCCCATTTTGTGGAAAATTACATTGGGAAAACACAAGAATCTCTGGATACCTTCAAAATTCATCCTACATTTCAATGATACGGAGGGTTTTGTGGTTTTTTTTTTTTTTTTTTAGCATAACAAAGCCTATCCTCTTGGAGGGAGCAGATGTTGAAAGAGTTTAAAGGAATTAAAGCAAGGACTAAATCTTAAGAAAGTACATGGAAGAAACCAACAAGGGATTAATCTTCAAAATATACAAACAGCTCAGGCAGCTCAATATCAAAAAACAAACAATTCAATTGAAAAATGGGCAGAAGATCTAAACAGGCATTTCTCTACAGAAGATATATAGATGGCCAAAAAGCACATGAAAAGATGCTCAACATCACTAATTATTAGACGTGAAAATCAAAACTACAATGAGGGATCAGCTCACACCAGTCAGAATGGCCATCACCAAAAAGTCTACAAACAATAAATGCTAGAGAGGATGTGAGTAGAGGGCAGAGAGGGGAGAGAAAAAAGGGAGCCCTCCTACACTGCTAGTGGGGATGTAAACTGGTATAACCACTATGCAGAATAGTATGGAGGTCCCTTAAAAAACTAAATATAGAACTATCATATAATCCAGCGATCCCACTCTTGAGCATATATCAAGAGAAAACCATACTTCAAAAAGATACACATGCACCCCAATGTTCATAGCAGTACTATTTACAATATCCAAGACACAGAAGCAACCTAAATGTCCACTGACAGACGGACCTGTGGTACACGCATACAATGGACTATTACTCAGCCATAAAAAGGATGCAATAATGCCATTTTCAGCAACAGGGATGGACCTAGAGATTGTCATACTGAGTCAAGTCAAATTATCAAATGATATTGCTTATATGAAGACTCTAAAACAATGGTACAAATGAAATTATTCACAAAACAGAAATAGAGTCACTATTGTAGAAAACAACCTTATGGTTACCAGAGGGGAAAAGGGGGGAGGAATCAATTGGGAGATAGGGATTGACACAAACACACTACTATATATACAGTAGATAACTAATAAGGACCTATTTATAGCACAGGGAACTCTACTCAATACTCTGTAGTGACCTATATGGGAAAGAATCAAAGAAAGAGCAGATATGTGTATATGTATAGCTGATTCACTTACTGTACACCTGAAATGAACACAACATTGAACATAAATTAACTATATTCCAATTAAAAAATTCTAAAAGTAAAGTCATGCTCAATGAATAGCAAACAAAATCTGTTACACTATTAGCTACACAAAAACACAGAGAATCCACAAACCTAAGTAGTAAATCTATTTGGCTAAGTTAAAGTGTAACCAGGTAGGGGTGTGTGTGTGTATGTGTGTGCATGCATGCACTCAGTCGTGTCTGAATCTTTTGCGACCCCTTGGATTGTAGCCTGCCTGGCTTCTCCATCCATGGAACTTTCCAGGCAAGACTACTGAAGTGGGTTATTCCTTTTTACTCCAGGGGATCTTCCCCACCCAGGGATTGAACCCATGTCTCCTGCATTGGCAGGTGGATTCTTTACACTGTGCCATCTGGGAAGCCCCATAACCAGGCATAGTAGGTGAGAAAGAGTGTCTGTTGACTGCTAGGACATTTGCAATAATGACCAAGGACGGAAAAAAAGAAAACTCTCTTCTGTGAGGGGAGAGTTTTTTCTCTTTTCCTAAAGTAAAACTTTTCTTCCTGATATCACGATTCTGCCCTTTTTCCACCCAACTGACAGCAAAAATTGCAGTTTTAACACAGTGGGAGATGGCAGCCTGGAAATCAAATGGTAGGGTGTCTTTGTAATTGCTTGACAAATATTGAGATGAAAGCCCTTTGCTCATTCAGAGATGGAGTTTTTAAAATATCTGAGGGCCAAAATGAGTTCATAGGCCATTTGCTGATAAGCTCCAATTTCAGAGGAATTCAAGCTTTTGAGAAATCCCATCCCTATAGCTTCTGAGTACTCTTTGGGGTTGCCAGTTTGTTTTCATTTGTAATTGCACATTACAACTCCACTTTGTTTCACTTAACAGCTGACAGCTGAGACCACAGATGGCAGAAGATAGATTATGAGGAAAAGTTGTGGAAAATCCCTCTAAACTATTTTAAGAAAAGAAAAAACTTAAACCAGGAGTAATTAAACCCAGCCAGGCCTAAACTTGAGATGCACAGAGGACATACACTGGAGTTGCTTCTACAATTAAGTGATTTTATGGCTCAGCCCAGTTTTTCACACAGAAATGAGTCTGTTGTTTGATAAAGCAAAACAGAGCAGAAAAGCCTTAATGATTAGCAGATAAATTAGGGTCGACAATAGATTATTTTGTTAATTATCTGTGTTCTTATTTTAAAAAATGCAGGATAAAGAATGCCTGTAAATGCTTCAAACCACATACACGTGTCTATTATTCTCTGAAGAGCTTTTTGGAGTATTTAGTGCCTTTTTGGTATTTATGTGGTTCTCCTTCCTTTTTAGATAATGTATATATAAACACTGTATAATAGCATAACAAGAATTTTATATGCATAAAAATGCCTAGAGGGCACTGCAGGCATTTTCTGTTCATTTCCCAAGACCCAGTAAGTAGGTCACCTTCACAAGCTTTCCTCAGCTTTACTCCTACAGTCAGCTGTGCCCCTGCTCTGCTCCCACTGCACTTAGTGCAGACCTCCATTATAGCATTTATCTGTTTATTATTTGTTTTCATTTCGCTGGGAACTTCCCAGAAGCAGAGAACTGGCCTTGCTCACTGCTTCATCTCCAGCACTGAGCACAGTGTGTGGCCCACAGTAGGCACACCGTCATTACTACTGATGGGCAATCTTTTCAGTGGGAAGCCAGCGTGGAAGTTGTCTGGCTTGCAAGTACAGCTGCAATTCAGAGATTGCAACTGTTTTGCGATTTATTGCCTTTTAGCTTGTCTAGTTCAGTTCAGTTCAGTTCAGCTGCTCAGTCATGTCCGACTCTTTGTGACCCCATAAATCACAGCACGCCAGGCCTCCCTGTCCATCACCAACTCCCAGAGTTCACTCAAACTCATGTCCATCGAGTCGGTGATGCCATCCAGCCATCATTCTCTGTCGTCCCCGTCTCCTCCCACCCCTAATCCTTCCTAGCATCAGACTCTTTTTCCAGTAAGTCAACTCGACGCATGAGGTGGCCAAAGTATTGGAGTTTCAGCTTTACCATCAGTCCTTCCAATGAACACCCAGGATTGATCTCCTCTAGAATGGACTGGTTGGATCTCCTTGCAGTCCAAGAGACTCTCAAGAGTCTTCTCCAGCACCAGAGTTCAAAAGCATCAATTCTCTGTCCAAAAAACTAGCCCATCCCTGATTTTTAGGCATGATCTTGTTCAGTCTTCTAGTCTGCCAAAACTCCCAGAGAATGATCCAAAGCTTCGGTTATACTGAATTGTGCTATATTAAATTCAATTTGAGGTTTGGGGCTACAGGAGAGAAATTTGGAAATCTTTGAGCTTTATACAATAAAGACTTGGCTGTCAGAGTTAACCAGTTTCCACATACCCAACAACAGAGCATCTTTATTGTTATCCCATTCCACTTCCTGTAGAGGTATGGCTAGGTACTATTTCTGCCATCCAGTCTTAAACTTAATTTTAATACCAACTTTATTGTGATGTAGTTCATATTCCTACACGTCACCTATTTAAAGTATACTATTCAGTGGTTTTCAGTGTATTCACAGAGTAGCACAACCCACACTAATAATTCCCAAACATTTCCTTATTGCCCCCAATATTTTGGACATTGCCCCTTATCAGACATGGCATTTGCAACCATTCAGTAGGTTGATTTGCTTCCATTTGTTTATTTCTGCTTTTGTTGCCCTTGCCTGAGAAGTCAGATCCAAAACACACTGTAAAGATTAATATCAAAGAGATATTAATTAAGAAAACTCACAGTTTTCTTCTGTGAGTTTTGTTTCAGGTCTTACGTCTTTCATCCATTTTGAGTTTATTTTTGTACGTGGTCTGAGGAGTGGTCTAGTTTCATTCTTTTACATGTAGCTAGCCAGTTTTCCCAACACCAAGTATTGAAGAGGCTGTCTTTTTCACCCATTTTATATTCTTGCCTCCTGTGTCATAGATTAGTTGACCATGTGTGTAACTTTTTCTTTCTGGGCTCTCCATTCTGTTCTACTGATCTATGTGTCTCTTTTTGGTGTTAGTACCATACTGATGTTACTGTAGCTTCCTAGTATAATTTGAAGTCTGGAAATGTGATGATAATTCCAGCTTTGTTCTTCTTTCTCAAGACTGCTTTGGTTATTCAGGATCTTTGTAGATCCATAAAAATTTTTCAATTTTTTACTCTAGTTACGGGGAAAATATCATTGATATTTTGATAGGGATTGCATTGAATCTATTCATGGCTTTCAGAATTATGGACATTTTAACAGCATTAATTCTTCTGATCCCTAAGCATGGTATGTTTTTCCATTGATTTGTGTCATCTTCAGTTTCTTTCATTAATATCTTATAGTTTTCAGAGTACAGATCTTTCACTTCTTTGGTGAAATATATATTCCCAGGTATTTTATTTTTAATATAATTTTAATGGAATTGTTTTTATTTCTCTTTCTGATAGCTCTTCACTAGTGTATCAAAATGCAACAGATTTCTGAATACTAATTTTGGATTCTGAATCTTTACTGAATTCATTCATTAGTTTTAACAGTTTCCTGGTGGTTCTTAAGGATTTTTCAGTATATAGAATTGTGTTATCAGAAAATAGTGACAATTTTACATCTTCTTTTCTAATCTGGATACCTTTCTTTTTCTTGTCTGATTGCTATGGTTAGGACTTCCGATACTATGTTGAATAAAAGTAGTAAGAGTGGGCTTCACTGGAGAAAGCAATGGCACCCCACTCCAGTACTCTTGCCTGGAAAATCCCATGGACGGAGGGGCCTGGTGGGCTGCAGTCCCTGGGATCGATAAGAGTCGGACACGACTGAGCGATTTCACTTTCACTTTTCACTTTCATGCACTGGAGAAGGAAATGGCAACCCACTCCAGTATTCTTGCCTGGAGAATCTCAGGGACGGGGAAGCCTGGTGGGCTGCCATCTGTGGGGTCGCACAGAGTCGGAGATGACTGAAGCGACTTAGCAGCAGCAGCAGTGGGCTGCACTGTCTTGTTCCTGATCTTAGAGGTAAAACTTTCAGCTCTTCATCATTAAGTATGATGTTAGCTGTGGGTCTGCCATAAATAGACTTTATTATATTGAGGTATATTCCCTCTGTATCAATTTTGTTGATAGCTTTTATCATGAATGAATGTTGAATTTTGTTAAGCATTTTTTTTCTGCATCTGCTGTGACAACCATGTGATTTTAATCTTTTATTAATGTGTTGGGGGATATTAGTTTTTTTACATAAAAAGGAGGGTGGAAAATATACCTCCAACTTACTGACAGTGGGTACCTCTAGAATGGCAAAGAGGAGTAAAGAAGGAATTTCAGTTTTTAGCCATTACTACCAATGCTGCATGAACATTATTTACACACATCTTAGTATGAAGCCTGTCTCAGTAAGGTATGAAACCTGAATGCTATAAATGAAATGAATAGGCCATGTAAAAGTTTTACACTGTATCAGTCAGAGTTCAACCTGAGAAGTGGAAAAGCATGTATGTGTGTGTGTGTGTGTGTATAATTTGGGGTGTTGACTAAGCAAATTTGAAATCAGTAAAGCAGATCTTCAGGAAAAGAATATCACAAGTAGATTGGAACTATATTTTCTCCTTCTGGAAAAAGCCTCTGTTCTGCTTTGAAGGCTTTTCAACTGATTGAATCAGCAATACCCTCGCCCCACCCCACCCCTACCAACTGTCCACAATAATCTCCCTTACTTAAAGTCAACTGATTAGGGGCTTTAATTACATCTTAAAATACCTTTACAGCAAAACCAAGATTAGCATATGATTGAATAACTGGATACTGCTGACAGCTCAAAGCCATCATATACACAAATTAAAAATTTGTGTTCAGCAAAAGACTGTGAACAAAGAGAGACAATGGATAGGTAAAATATATCTACAATAGAGATAATTAAGGGATTAATACTCAAAATTTATTGAGTTCTCCCAATCAAGAAGAAAGTCATGAAACAGCTGATAGAAAAATGAGCAAAGGGTATGAATAGGTAATACATACACAAATAGTGGAAGTGACAAATAGATTCAAGGGATTCGATCTGATAGTGCCTGAAGAACAATGGATGAAGGTTTGTAACACTGTACAGGAGGCAGTGATCAAAACCATCTCCAAGAGAAAAAAATGCAAATGGGCAAAATGGTTGACTGAGGAGGCCTTACAAACAGCTGAGAAAAGAAGAGAAGCTAAAGAGGCAAAGGAGAAAAGGAAAGATATATCCATCTGAATGCAGAGTTCCAAAGAATAGCAAAGAGAGATAAGAAAGCCTTCCTTTGTGACGAATGCAAAGAAATAGAAGAAAACAATAGAATGGGAAAGACTAGAGATTTCTTCAAGAATATTAGAGATACCAAGGGAACATTTCATGCAAAGATGGAACAGAATAATAAAGAACAGAAGTGGTATGGACATAACAAAAGCAGAAGTTATTCAGAAGAGGTGACAAGAATGCACAGAAGAACTATATAAAAAAAGATCTTAATGACCTAGATAAACACGATGGTGTGATCACTCACCTGGAACTAGACATCCTGGAGTGTGAAGTCAAGTGGGCCTTAGGAAGCATCACTATGAACACAGCTAGTGGAGGTGATGGAATTCCAGCTGAGCTATTTCAGATCCTAAAAGATGATGCTGTGAAAGTGCTGCACTCAATATGCCAGCAAATTTGGAAAACTGGCCACGGGACTGGAAAAGGTCCGTTTTCATTCCAATCCCAAAGAAAAGCACTGCCAAAGAATGTTCAAACTACCACACAACTGTACTCATCTCATGCTAGCAAAGTAATGCTCAAAATTCTCCAAGTGAGACTTCAACAGTACAGGAAACGAGAACTTCCAGAAGTAGAAGCTGGATTTAGAAAAGGCATAGGAACCAGAGCTCAAATTGCCAATGTCCGCTGGATCATAGAAAAAGCAAGAGAATTCCAGAAAAACATATATTTCTACTTCACTGACTACGCTAAAGCCTTTGTCTGTGTGGATCACAACAAACTGTGGAAAATTTTTAAAGTGATGGGAATACCAGACCACCTCACCTGCCTCCTGAGAAACCTGTATGCAGGTCAAGAAGCAAGGCTGTATTTTGTCAGCCTGCTTATTTAACTTATATTCAGAGTACATCATGTGGTATGCTAGACTGCACAAAGTACAAGCTAGCATCAAAATTGCTGGGAGAAATATCAATAACCTCAGATGCACAGATAATACCACCCTTGATATAAGCATCTGAATGCAGAGTTCCAAAGAAGAGCGAGGAAAGAGAAGAAAGCATTCCTCAGAGATCAATGCAAAGAAATAGAGGAAAACAACAGAATAGGAAAGACTAGAGATCACTTCATGGAGAAGGCGATGGCACCCCACTCCAGTACTCTTGCCTGGAAAATTCCATGGGCGGAGGAGCCTGGTAGGCTGCAGTCCATGGTGTTGCGAAGAGTTGGATACGACTGAGCGACTTCACTTTCACTTTCATGCATTGGAGAAGGAAATGGCAACCCACTACAGTGTACTTGCCTGGAGAATCCCAGGGACGGGGGAACCTGGTAGGCTGCCGTGTATGGGGTCGCAGAGAGTCAGACACGACTGATGCGACTTAGCAGCAGCAGCAGCAGCAGCAGCAGCAGATCTCTTCAAGAAAATTAGAGATACCAAGGGAACATTTCATTCAAGGATGGCTCAATAAACGATAGAAATGGTGTGGACCCAACAGAAGCAGAAGATATTAAGAAAAGGTGGCAAGAATACACAGGAGAACTGTACAAAGATCTTTACGACCAAGATAATCACGGTGTGATCACTCACCTAGAGCCAGACATCCTAGAATGTGAAGTCAAGTGGGCCTTAGAAAGCATCACTATGAACAAAGCTAGTGGAGGTGATAGAATTCCAGCTGAGCTATTTCAAATCCTGAAAGATGATGCTGTGAAAGTGCTGCACTCAATATACCAGCAAATTTGGAAAACTCATCAGTGGCCAAAGGGCTGGAAAAGTTGAGTTTCCATTCCAATCCCAAAGAAAGGCAATGCCAAAGAATGCTCAAACTACCGCACAATTGCTCTCATCTCACATGCTAGTAAAGTCATGCTCAAAATTCTCCAAGCCAGGCTTCAGTAATACATGAACCGTGAACTTCCAGATGTTCAAGCTGGTTTTAGAAAAGGCAGAGGAACCAGAGATCAAATTGCCAACATCCTCTGGATCATGGAAAAAGCAAGAGAGTTACAGAAAAACATCTATTTCTGCTTCATTGACTATGCCAAAGCCTTTGACTGTGTGGATCACAATCAACTGTGGAAAATTCTGAAGTAGATGAGAATAGCAGACCACCTGACCTGCCTCTTGAGAAACCTGTATGCAGGTCAGGAAGCAACAGTTAGAACTGGACATGGAACAACAGACTGGTTCCAAATAGGAAAAGGAGTACATCAAGGCTGTATATTGTCACCCTGCTTATTTAACTTATATGCAGAGTACATCATGAGGAACGCTGGGCTGGAAGAAGCACAAGCTGGAATCAAGATTGCCAGGAGAAATATCAATAACCTCAGATATGCAGATGACACCACCCTTATGGCAGAAAGTGAAGAGGAACTAAAAAGCCTCTTGATGAAAGAGAAAGAGGAGAGTGAAAAACTTGGCTTAAAGCTCAACATTCAGAAAACTAAGATCATGGCATCTGGTCCCATCAGTTCAGTTCAGTTCAGTTCAGTCGCTCAGTCGTGTCCGACTCTCCACGACCCCATGAATCACAGCACGCCAGGCCTCCCTGTCCATCACCAACTCCCGGAGTTCACTCAAACTCATGTCCACAGAGTTGGTGATGCCATCCAGCCATCTCATTCTCTGTCGTCCCCGTATCCTCCTGCCCCCAACCTTTCCCAGCATCAGAGTCTTTTCCAGTGAGTCAACTCGTTGCATGAGGTGGCCAAAGTATTGGAGTTTCAGCTTTAGCATCAGTCCTTCCAATGAACTCCCAGGATCCATCTCCCTTAGAATGGACTGGTTGGATCTCCTTGCGGTACAAGGGACTCTCAAGAATCTTCTCCAACACCACAGTTCAAAAGCATCAATTCTTCGGCGATCAGCTTTCTTCACAGTCCAACTCTCACACCCATACATGACCACGGGAAAAACCATAGCCTTGACTAGACGGACCTTTTTTGGCAAAGTAATGTCTCTGCTTTTTAGGTCCCATCACTTCATGGCAAATAGATGGGGAACAGTGGAAAGAGTGGCTGACTTTATTTTTCTGGGCTCCAAAATCACTGCAGATGGTGACTGCAGCCATGAAATTAAAAGACGCTTACTCCTTGGAAGGAAAGTTATGACCAACCTAGAGAGCATATTAAAAAGCAGAGACATTACTTTGCCAACAAAGGTCCGTCTAGTCAAGGCTATGGTTTTTCCAGTGGTCATGTATGGATGTGAGAGTTGGACTACAAAGAAAACTGAGTGCCAAAGAATTGATGCTTTTGAACTGTGGTGCTGGAGAAGACTCGTGAGAGTCCCTTGGACTGCAAGGAGATCCAACCAGTCCATTCTAAAGGATATCAGACCTGGGTGTTCACTGGAAGGACTGATGTTAAAGCTGAAACTCTAATACTTTGGCCACCTCATGCGACGAGTTGACTCATTGGAAAAGACTCTGATAATGATAGGGATTGGGGGCAGGACAAGAAGGGGACGACAGAGGATGAGATGGCTGGATGGCATCACTGACTCCATGGACATGCGTTTGAGTAAACTCTGGGAGTTGGTGATGGACAGGGAGGCCTGGCATACTGCTGTTCATGGGGTCACAAAAAGTCAGACACGACTGAGCGACTGAACTGAACTGACTGAACATGGCAGAAAATGAAGAGGAACTGAAGAGCCTCTTGATGAAGGTGAAAGAGGAGAGTGAAAAATCTGGCTTAAAACTCAACATTCAAAAAACTAAGATCATGGCATCTGGTCCCATCACTTCATGGAAAATAGATGGGGAAAATGTGGAAACAGTGACAGATTTTATTTTCTTGGGCTTCAAAATCATGGTGGATGTTGACTGTGTCCATGAAATAAAAGAAACTTGCTCCTTGGAAGAAAAGCTATGACAAACCTAGATAGGATATGAAAAAACAGAGACATAACTTGACTGATAAAAGTCCATACAGTCAAAGCTATGTTTTTTCCAGTAGTCATATATGGATGTGAGAGTTGGACCATAAAGAAGTCTTGAGTACCGAAGAAATGATGCTTTTGAATTGTGGTGCTGGAGAAGACTCTTGAGAATCTCTTGGACTGCAAGGATATCGAACCAGTCAATCCTGAAGGAAATCAACCCTGAATATTCATTGGAAGGACTGATCCTGAAACTGAAGCTCCAATACTTTGGCCACCCGATGTGAAGAGCCAATTCATCGGAAAAGACCCTGATGCTGGGAAGGACTGAAGGCAGGGCAAAAAGGGGATGACACAGGATGAGATGGTTGGATGGCATCACTGACTCAATCAACATCAGTTTGAGCAAACTCCGGGAGATGGTAAAGGGCAGGGAAGTCTGGCATGCTGCAGTCCATGGGGTCACAAAGATTTGGACACAACTGAGTGATTGAAGAATAACAACAAAACAAAATACAACAGTGTGATGGAAAATGTGTATGAAAATGTTCAAACTGATTAATAATTAAGAAAACAAAATCTGAGATTTTAACTTTTTCTGATAATTTTGGATACTATTAAAAGTTAGCAAAAATAAAGAGGAATAGGCATTCCTGTTCATACACAAAGTCTTTGGTAAGCGTGTACACTGACAAAATCTTTTAAAAAGGAAATTTAATAGTATCTCTGAAAACTGTAAATGAACATACCTTCTACTTGTGATAGAAGTATCACATACCTTCTCTTACTCCTTTTGTTAATCATCAAGTTCAAATATTAAATATCATACAATTGAGCTTCCAACTCCCCCTCCCCCTTAATTCTTCTCTCCCTGAGTTCAGCTTTATACTATGAATACTTATAGACAGATCTCCCTAATTCTCTTTTCTATTATACACAGACACAGATACACCCATACACACATACAACTATGCCGCAGCACTGTAACAGCCCCAAGCTGGAAACAGCCCGATTGTGTAACAATTATAGCATGAATAAAGAATTTATTTACAATAAAGAAAGCAAAGGACTATTAAATACAAACATCAACATAGATGACTGTCAGAAAATACTGCTGGGTAAAAGAAGCAAAAAACCAAGAAAACAAAAAACATGATTCTATTTAAACTACGTTCAAAAAAAGCAAAACTATACTACCTTATTTAGGGATGCATACATAGGGGGTCCATTCTAAAGGAGATCAATCCTGGGTGTTCATTGGAAGGACTGATGCTAAAGCTGAAACTCCAATACTTTGGCCACCTCATGCGACGAGTTGACTCACTGGAAAAGACTCTGATGCTGGGAAGGATTGGGGGCAGGAGGAGAAGGGGATGACAGAGAATGAGATGGCTGGATGGCATCACTGACTCGATACATGAGTTTGAGTGAACTCCGGGAGTTGGTGATGGACAGGGAGACCTGGCGTGCTGTGATTCATGGGGTCGCAAAGAGTCAGACACGACTGAGTGACTGAAATGAACTGAACTGAACTGAACCTAGGGGGTAAAACCATTAAGAAAAGCAAGAAAATAAAATGATTTCCCCAAATGTTAGGCTAGTGATTACCGTGGGTTGGGGAGGAGGAAGGGAGTTGTGATTGGGGAGGTGAATTTAAGGAGACTTTAGGATGTGATTGACCTTAGACTTTTTGACCTTGATGGTAATGACATGTTAAACTAAATGTAAGTGTTTCATGCTTTTCTGTATTCTCATAATTAAAAAAAAAAGTCACTAAGAAACTCTGAGGTGCTGGCAGTCTTCTGTTTCTCTTTTCTATTTCCAGCTTTGTTGAGATGTAATTGACTTATACCATTGTATAAGTTTAACGTGTATAATCTGTTGATTTGATACATTTATAAATCACAAAATGATGACCACTATAATGTTATCCACCACCTCCATCCTGTCACATATGCTGGTTGCACAAATTTTGCCTTGTCATTTTGTAAATTAAATTTGCATCTGACTTCCACATTTTTTGATTTGTTGTATTTGACTTAAAAATAAAATTTTAAAAATTCAATGGATTACTTGCTGCCTACAGAGTAAAGTTCTGACTCCTTCATCTGAACTTTCAAATTCCTCCATCTACTGATGATTTTTTAGCTTCTCAAATCCTAACTCCCACTACTACCTCCAGTGGAAACCCAAAAAACCCAAAACAAAACCAAAAAAGCCCCAACAGATACTAATTTTAGTAAAATGCCTTTACAGAAAAAAGAAAAGACAGACAGAAAATTGCCCTTTCCTCTTACTCTGTATTTGAAAGAAAATGGGTGAGGATTATGAATTGCCTACCACATGTTTTTCTAAAATGAATCAGAGCAGGATGGGATGCCTGCTTAGTCTTTGGCTATAATGAATGTGTGTCTGTGACACCATTCTGAAAAAGAACATATTTCTTCCAAGTTACTATCTAACTGGCATTGTGATTAAGAATTTTCTTTTAGGTCAAATAAGCAATAAAAAATGGCTGAAGGCAAGTATACGTGATGTTACATGCTGGTGTGTGTCCAGCTAAACACAGTGGAAACTAAATGAATGACCTGAATTGAGCCCTGAGTCTTCATGCACAGACTATCAGTTTCACACTTAGTCATAGCAACTTCACACATAGACGCCACTGAAACAACCAGGGCCAAATGTTCCTGGAAAATGGGACTTCTTAGACATTCACAGACATTTGGTGCAAATACCTGTACCCCATGCTTTGGGTGGAGATCTCAGCAAGAAAACTGATGGGCAGCTTCCAGGGGAAAAAATGAGGGAGGGGCAGGATGTGGTCTTGGTGATTCAGAGGCACCCCCCACCCCCAACCAGTTTGAGTCAGCATGCAGCCACATGGCCCCACATGGGGCAGTGACAGCTCTTGATGAGTTGTCATACCAGATCCTCCCGACCTGCCTTCATTACAGCACTTGGTGATTTCAGAAGCCCACATCACATACGAGTAGTTTTACCCTGTCTTTCTAAATTAGTCAAGCAGCAAGTGGTTGACGCTTTCTGATCTACAGGATATGGTGGCACGGGGTACTGCTGGCCATTTTGATACTTGCTTGCCTTCCCTGGTCCTTAAAATGATAGACTCCTGTCACTCATTTGGAGGCAGCTGAGCAGTTGAGCCCCTGGATGCTGGTGCCAAGCTGGCTGGGCTCAAATCCCTGCTCACCTCCCCTGGACTTGTGAGTTTAGAAGTGTGCGTAAATCCCTCTTTTACGCCCCAGGACATGAACTGTGTGCCCTTCACGTGACTGGTGCAGGAGGAGCGGAGGGTCATCCTTCTGGTGCAACACTGGCAGCAGTCACGGCAAGCTCCAGCAGGGCGGTCCTACTACTGGCTGCGTCCGGGTTCCAGGGCAGCAGAGTAGGTCACACTGTCCAGAGCTGACCATCAGCTATCCACGTCTTGGATCTGCAGGACTGTCCACGACTACATCGTCCTCAGCCCGTCCATGCTGGCAACTCCAGGAGTTAGCCAGTCACCTTTTAACAACTTCTTTTCTGCTTCAATGTTTGGCTTTTTTAAAAATATAACTAAGATTACTGACTGATACGATGACCTTGGAAAATTTTATCAAGTTTTCTCAGCTTATTTTCTCATCTGTAAAGTAGTTTAGTAGTATCTATCTCTTAGAGTTCATAGGAGACTTATAAATACGTTACTGCATGCAAGTGTTCATTATGCTACTGGTGCACGGTAAGGATCCCTATTATTATTAATAATTTGTGGGGCACAAGAAGTACATTGGACTGCTTAAATAAGAGTGAAACGTGGTACGAGAAAGTCCTTGTCATTTATCTTAGAGTTAAGAACCATAGCTTGGAGTCTTAGAAATTAGAGATCATTATATGTTAGCTTCAAGATTCAAGTATTGTGACCCCATCTGACTGGTTATGTTGAAGAGATAATTCCATCTTTATTGCAAAGATAGGATGAATAGTAACCTAGGAACTTTTATGGCTTTAATTTATGGTTGGCTGATTTAGGCAACCATAAATATTTTGTTTTCCTTATCTAAATTTGACATGCAGACCAAAAAAGGCACACATCTTAAGTTTATAACTTGATTATCATACAAAGCAAGGTGTTGAACATTACCAATACTACAGAGGCTTACTCTGTGCTCCCATCCTCAAAGGCATCACGACACAGATTTCTCTTACCATAAATTTAGGTTGCCTGTTTTTGAACTTTATATAAATGAGATTCTATAGTATTCTATAGTATGTAATCTTTTTGTTGCTAAACGTTACATCTTTTGAGATACATCCATGTTGCACACAGAAATAGTTCTTTACATTACTCCGTAGCAATACATGCCACACTTTATTTATCCATTCTACTGTTAATAGACATTTGGGTAGGTTCCAGTTTGGTGCTATTAAGAATAATGTACTGAGAATATTCTTGTAATTATCTTTCATGCTCATATGTATGCATTTCTTTTGGATTTACACCTAGGGGTTATTGCTTAATCACAGGGTGGACATATGCTTAATTTAACTGGCAACAAAATTTTCAAAGTAGTTTTACCAGTTCACACTCTCAAGCATTCCAGGAGTTTCTGTTGCTCTGTATCCTAAAATCTGTATCATCAACCTCTAAATTTTAGCCCTTCTGGGATGTGTGTAGAGATATTCTGTTATGTTTTCAACTTGAATTTTCCCGATAACTAATGATTTGAACACATTTTCATGTTCACTAACCATTTGCATGACCACGGGAAAAACCATTGCCTTGACTAGACGGACCTTGGTCGGCAAAGTAATGTCTCTGCTTTTTAATATACTATCAAGGTTGGTCATAACTTTCCTTCCAAGGAGCAAGCGTCTTTTAATTTCATGGCTGCAATCAGCATCTGCAGTGATTTTGGAGCCCAAAAAAACAAAGTCTGACACTGTTTCCACTGTTTTTCCATCTATTTCCCATGAAGTGATGGGACCAGATGCCATGATCTTTGTTTTCTGAATGTTGAGCTTCAAGCCAACCTTTTCACTCTCCTCTTTCACTTTCATCAAGAGGCTTTTGAGTTCCTCTTCACTTTCTGCCATAAGGGTAGTGTCATCTGCATATCTGAGGTTAGTATATTAAAAAGCAGAGACATTACTTTGCCGACCAAGGTCAGTCTAGTCAAGGCAATGGTTTTTCCCGTGGTCATGTATGGATGTGAGAGTTGGACTGTGAAGAAAGCTGATCGCCGAAGAATCGATGCTTTTGAACTGTGGTGTTGGAGAAGACTCTTGAGAGTCCCTTATACTGCAAGGAGATCCAACCAGTCCATTCTAAAGGAGATCAATCCTGGATGTTCATTGGAGGGACTGATGCTAAAGCTGAAACTCCAATACTTTGGCCACCTCATGAGACGAGTTGACTCACTGGAAAAGACTCTGATGCTGGGAAAGGTTGGGGGCGGGAGGAGAAGGGGACGACGGAGAATGAGATGGCTGGATGGCATCACCGACTCTGTGGACATGAGTTTGAGTGTACTCCGGGAGTTGGTGATGGACAGGGAGGCCTGGCGTGCTGTGATTCATGGGGTCGCGGAGACTCGGACACGACTGAGCGACTGAACTGAACTGAACTGAACCATTTGCATATACTCTTTCATAATTCTGTTCATATCATTGAGCCTTTTTTTAAAAAGAAAAACTGAGTCAATTGTTTTCTTATTGAGTTACAAGAAATCTTTATACACTCTGGATATGAGTTCTCTGTGCGATTTATATATGTAAAATATCTTTTCCCACTTTGTATCTTGCCTTTTCATTCTCTTAATCATTTCTTTTGATGAATAGAAGTTTTAAAATCACAGTACATCCAAATGATTACTTTTTCCTATTATGGTGTTTTTCCAAAAGAAAATAGACTTTATTGTTTAAAGCAGTCTTAGATCATGCAAAAATGAGCATAAAGAAAGAATTTTTATTCCCATATACTTACCTCTACTCACCGAGTCTCCCCTATTATTAACATCATGCATTGGTGTGGCACATTCCTGAAAACTGATGAACAAATATTGAAACATTATTATAACTAAAGTTTATAGTTTACATTTACATTTCACTCTTTATGTTGTATGCTTTTTTGGTTTTGACAAATGAATCATGGTATTTATCCCCCATTATAGTATCATACAGAATAGTTTCACTGCCCTAAAAATCTCCTGTCTTTCTCCTCATTTTCCCTCTCAACCCTTGATAACTATTGATCTTTTCACTGTCTCCATAGTTTCTGCTCCAGAATGTCATATATTATGGAATCATATAGTGTGTAGCCTTTTCAGACTGACTTCTTTCACTTACCAATACCCATTTAAGGTTCCCCCATGGCTTCATATCTCATTATTCTATACTGAATGATATCCTATTGACTGGATATACTAAAGTTTAGTTATCCATTTACCTATTGAAAGACATCTTGGTCGCTTCCAAGTCTTGGCAATTATAAACAAAGCTGTTATAAACATCTATGTACAGGTATTTGTGTGAACTTAAGTTATCCTCTTCTCTGGGTAAATACCAAAGAGTATGCTTGCTGGCCACCCAAGATCCCAAGATGGATGGATCATGGTGGAGAGTTCTGACAAAACGTGGTCCGCTGGAGAACAGAATGGTATGCCACATCAGTATTCTTGCCTTGCAAACCCCATGAACAGTATGAAAAAGCAAAAAGATATGACACTAAAAGATAAATGCCCCAGGTTGGTAAGTGTCCAATAAGCAACCGGAGAAGAGTAGAGAAATAGCTCCAGAAAGAATGAAGAGGCTGAACCAAAGTGAAAACAACACCCAGTTGTGGATGTGACTGGTGATGGAAGTAAACTCCGATGCAGTAAAGAGCAATACTGCATAGGAACGTGGAATGTTAGGCCCATGAATCAAGGCAAATTGGAAGTGGTCAAACAGGAGATGTTAAGAGTCAACAGCAACATTTTAGGAATCAGTGAACTGAAATGAACCAAATGGATGAATTTAATTCAGACGACCATTATATCTACTACTGTGGGCAAGAATCCTTTAGAATAAATGGAGTAGCCATCATAGTCAACAAGAGAGTTCAAAATGCAGTACTTGGGTGCAATCTCAAAAATGATAGAATGATCTCTGTTCATTTCCAAGGCAAACCATTCAATATCATAGTAATCCAAGTCTATGCCCCAACCAGTAATGCTGAAGAAGCTGAAGTTGAATGGTTCTATGAAGACCTACTCTTCCTAGAACTAACACTAAAAAAAGATGTCCTTTTCATCATAGTGGACTGGAACGCAAAAGTAGGAAGTCAAGAGATACCTGGAGTAATAGGCAAGTTTGGCCTTGGAGTACAGAATATAGCAGGGTAAATGCTAACAGAGTTTGCCAAGAGAATGCACTGGTCACAGCAAACACCCTCTTCCAACAACACAGACAGGACTCTACACATGGACATCACCAGATGGTCAATACCAAAATCAGACTGATGATATTCTTTGCAGCTGAAGATGGAGCAGCTCTACACAGTCAGCAAAAACAAGATTGGAAGCTCACTGTGGCTCAGATCATGAACTCCTTATTGCAAAAATCAGACTTAAATTGAAGAAAGTAGGGAAAACCACTAGCCTGTTGAGGTATGACCTAAATCAAACCCCTTACAGTGAAAGTGACAAATAGATTCAAGGGATTAGATCAGATAGATAGAGTGACTGAAGAACTATGGATGGAGGTTCATAAGATTGTATAGGAAGCGATGATCAAAACCATCCCCAAGAAGAAGAAATGCAAAAAGGCAAAGTGACTGTCTGAGGAGGCCTTACAAATAGCTGAAAAAAGAAGAGACGAGAAAGGCAAAGGAGAAAAGGAAAGATATATCCATCTGAATGCAGATTTCCAAAGAACAGCAAGGAGAGATAAGAAAGCCTTCCTGTGTAATCAATATAAAGAAATAGAGGAAAATGATAGAATGGGAAAGACTAGAAATTTCTTCAAGAATATTAGAGATACCAAGGGAACATTTCATGCAAAGATGGAACAGAATAATAAAGAACAGAAGTGGTATGGACATAACAGAAGCAGAAGTTATTCAGAAGAGGTGACAAGAATACACAGAAGAACTATACAAAAAAAGATCTTAATGACCTAGATAAACACGATGGTGTGATCACTTACCTAGAACCAGACATCCTGGAGTGTGAAGTCAAGTGGGCCTTAGGAAGCATCACTATGAACACAGCTAGTGGAGGTGATGGAATTCCAGCTGAGCTATTTCAGATCCTAAAAGATGATGCTGTGAAAGTGCTGCACTCAATATGCCAGCAAATTTGGAAAACTGGCCACGGGACTGGAAAAGGTCCATTTTCATCCCAATCCCAAAGAAAGGCAGTGCCAAAGAATGTTCAAACTACCACACAATTGCCCTCATTTCACATGCTAGCAAAGTAATGCTCAAAATTCTCCAAGTGAGGCTTCAACAGCATGTCAAACAAGAACTTCCAGATGTACAAGCTGGATTTAGAAAAGGCACAGGAACCAGAGCTCAAATTGCCAATATCCATTGGATCATAGAAAAATCAAGAGAATTCCAGAAAAAGATCTACTTCTGCTTCACTGACTATGCTAAAGCCTTTGCCTGTGTGGATCACAACAAACTGGAAAATTCTTAAGATATAGGAATACCAGACCACCTCACCTGCCTCCTGAGAAACCTGTAAGCAGGTCAAGAAGCAACAGTTAGAACTGGACATGGAACAACGGACTGGTTCAAAATTGGGAAAGGAATACATCAAGGTTGTATATTGTCACCCTGCTTATTTAACTTATATGCAGAGTACATCATGTGAAATGCTAGACTGCATAAAGTAAAAGCTAGCATCAAGATTGCTGAAAGAAATATCAATAACCTCAGATGCACAGATAATACCACCCTTATGGCAGAAAATGAAGAGGAACTAAAGAGCCTCTTGATGAAGGTGAAAGAGGAGAGTGAAAAACCTGGCTTAAAGCTCAACATTCAAAAACCTAAGATCATGGCATCCGGTCCCATCACTTCATGGCAAATAGACGGGGAAAATGTGGAAGCAGTGACAGACTTTATTTTCATGGGCTCCAAAATCACTTCAGATGATGACTGCAGCCATGAAATAAAAGACACTTGCTCCTTGGAAGAAAATCTATGACTCACCTAAACCACATATTAAAAAGAAGAGACATCTGCTTTTTAGTCAATGCTATGGTTGGCCCATATAGTCGATGCTATGGTTTTTCCAATAGTCATATATGGATGTGAGAGTTGGACCATAAAGAAAGCTGAGCACTGAAGAAATGATGCTTTTTAACTGTGGTGTTGAAGAAGACTCTTGAGAGTCCCTTGGACTGCAAGGAGATCCAACCAGTCCATCCTAAAGGAAATCAGTCCGAATATTCATTGGCTGATGCTGAAACTCCAATACTTTGGCCACCTGATGAGAACTGACTCACTGGAAAAGACCCTGATGCTGGCAAAGACTGAAGACAGGAGAAGGAGATGACAGAGGATGCCGACTGGATGGATATGAGTTTGAGCAAGCTTTGGGAGTTAGTGATGGACAGGGAAGCCTCGTGTGCTGCAGTCCATGGGGTTGCAAAGTGTTGGACACGACTGAGCGACTCAACTGATGATTGCCAGATCAGATGGCAAAATTATATTTAGTTTTGTAAGAAACTGCCTAATTGTCTTTCACAGTGCACCATTTTGCATTCTCACCAGTAATGAAGGAAAATTCGTAACCAGCCTTTGCTGGTGTCAGTGTTTTGGATTTTGGTCATTCTAATAGTGGTGTAGTGGTATCTTCTTGTTTTAATTTGTACTTTCCTGGTGACATGCATTGTGGAGCTTCTTTTGATATGCTCTTCTTCCATCTATATATTTTCTTTGGTGAGGTGTCTGTGATGGTCTTTGGCCCACTTTATGATCTGTTTTCTTATTGTTGATTTTAAGACTTCTTAGTATATTTAGAATAACAATCCATTATCAGGTATGTCTTTTACAAGTACTTTCTTCCAGTCTACAGCTGGTCTTTTCATTCTCCCGATATTTTGCAGAGCAGAAATTTTTAATTTCAGCGAAGTTCAGTTTATCCATTGTTTTTTTCATGGATCATTCCTTTGCTGTTGTGTTGAAAAAGTCAGTGCCATACCCAACCATAATCACTTAGGTTTTCTTCTATGTTATCTTGTAGGAGTTTATAGTTTTATGTTTTACATTTAGCTATATGATTCATTTTATTATCAGCTTTTGTGAAGGGTATAAGGTTCTTGTCTAGATTCTTTCTTTTCTTTTAGCATGTGGATGTTGTTCCAACATCATTTGTTATGTTTGCTCTACTGTTTTGCCTTTGTTCTTTTCTCAAAAATCAGTTTACTCTATTTATGGGGGTCTATTTCTGGGCTCTCTATTCTGTTACACTGATTTACTCGCCTGTTCTTTGACCAATATCACACTGTCCTAACTACCATTCCCTACCTCCAGTGTGAAACCCAAAGCTTATTATACACAGGATGGAATTATGGTCTAGCAGCTACTTGGACTTGTGGTCTGTAGCAGCAGAGATAGTTCATGTGACCAATTTAAGATGTACTCGTCTGTCCCCCTTCAGTGGAAAGTGACAGAAGCCCAGCTGCAACTTAAGCAAAGGGAGGAGTGCTCTGGCTGACAAGAATGAGGAGGCGCTGAAGTGGAACTGGGGTCAGATATGCCCCAAATCAACACCGACTTCTCTCTGCCTCAGCCTCTTCACTCCTCCTTCCTCAGTTAGTGGGTTTGAAACAAAAAGAAAAATTAAAAGCCCCCAACCCCCACATCCTACGCCTCCAAGAAGACTTCATTTCCTTCAAGTGTTTGCTCAAATCTCCCTTCTTCAGTGAGGCTGACCAATTCTCACTTTATTCAGCCAAAACTGTTCCCTCTACCCCAGCAGTCCTGACTCTTTTCACCATGCTGTTTTTACATTTCCCCACTTACCACTTTCTAAGATAGTGTAGTATTTTCTTATTTATGTTTTTATCTATCTCAGCTGGAATGTTACTTCTACCAGAGTAGGGCTCTTGTGTACTTTATTTATAGACCTATTCCAAATACTTGCTTCTCAGGTAGTTCAAATGGTAAAGAATCTGCCTGCAACGTAGGAGACCTCAGTTTGATCCCTAGGTCAAGAAGATCCCCTGGAGAAGGGCATGGCAACTCACTCCAGTATTCTTGCCTGGAAAACCCCATGGACAGAGGAGCCCGGCGGGCTATAGTTCATGGAGTCACAGAGAGTTGGACACAGCTGAGCAACTTTCTTTTTCCGAACACCTATAATAGGGTACCTAGAGTATCCTCTCATGGTAGGTGCTCAATAAGTACTGTTGAGTGAATGAAAGGGAATTTATTATATCACGTAAGAAGAAGTCTCAAGCTGGGTGTTCCCAGGATTTTCCGTTCTGTAGCTCAGTGTCCTAATTAAGAACCATGCTCTTTTCATCTTCTCTGCCTGCCATCCTCAGCGTGTCAGGTTGGTCTCTTAGGTTAGCTCCTGGCGTGGTTGCAAGATGGCTACTGCAGTTCCAGACATCACATCTCAGACACATCTAGCAGAAGCAGAATGATGGCTGTAAGTTGCTTTCTTATTTGTCCCCTTTTATCAATGAGGAAACATAGTATTTTTTTAAAAAATACCCTTACATATGCAATATGAGTGTGTTAGTCACTCAGTCATGTCCGACTCTTTGTGACCTTGTGAACTGTAGCCCACCAAGCTCCTCTGTCCATGGAATTCTTTATGCAAGAATACTGGAGTGGGTTGCCATTTCCTACTCCAGGGGATCTTCCTGACCCAGGGAAGATCCTCAGGTCTCCTGCATTGCAGGCAGATTCTTTACTGTTTGAGCCACCAGGGAAATACGTGAAATTAAAATCAATGCATATAATTGCATCAGTTTCTAAACTAACCCTTATTGACAAGAATATATATTCTTGGGACTTCCCTGGCGGTCCAGTGGTTGACTTGGCACTCAGTGCAGGGGGTACAGGTTCATTCCCTGGTCAGGGAACGAAGATCCTGCATGCTGTAGGTATGCCCCCCACAAAAAAAGTATTTATTCTTAGCATAAACTACTTAATTGCAACAATATTATTTTTGGAGGAAGCATGTCAATGTAAATTTATGAAACATTAAGGCACTTTGGATTTAGAAAGTGTAATAATTTGTGGACACTGTGCTTAAAATGTTTAATAGCTAGAAAAATTATATTTAAAAATTCATATCAGTTACTTGAGAAATTCTGAGAAAAAAACACACATAGAAATCTGCCATAAGGATGAGTAAGGGGAGAGGCATCTTGAATATATTAAAAACAAAGTATCTTTAAAGACAGTGAAAATGTACTTAAAAATACAAAATTTGTACAAAAGCATGATACAGCCTAAAACACATGCAAAACAATTTTTATATATTTTTTGGTCTGATTCACTGAATAGAAATTTTATGTAACTTAGGTTACAGGTCAAATGGATTAAGAAATTCACTTTTGCTAGGAAAATAATATATACATAAGGGAACTGTCAAGCTCATTTAATATTACTGTTCTGAAAAAATGAAGAATAATTAATCTGAAAATGTTTAACACACGGACTTTATTGGTTACAATTTTGCTTAACATATGTAATATGGCTCCAGCTTATAAAATCTGAAGAGAAAATAACCACCAGTCACCCTGCTAATCCATGGGGCACTTCTGGCTGAATTAAGTTTGTCCTTGTTAAAGAAATTATCTTCGTTTTCTTCCCCTCTCAGGAATGCATGTAAAACAGTTCCTGTCTCGATGCACGCCTAAGGCAAAAAGTTCAGTGCTCAATTACCTGCTGTCTGCAGTCTCATATTTTGCAGTGAGCCAGTGAAACAGCATTTTAATCAGACGTCTTGACCCATGCTCTTCTGTTTTCCTTTGCAGCCTTGCAAGCTATTTGGCATATGAAGGTCCTGACCTGAGAAAACCATCTTGGATAACCGTGGCAAGGAGAAGGAAAAATGCAACAGCTAGGAGATTTCGGTAAACAGTAGAATCATGCCAACCTAATCTGTGTTAAAATGCTTGGAATGTGGGAGCCGCTGATGATGCCTGTTGTCTGTGTGTCTGACTGAATCCTTTCTTTTCTCAGAGCAGCAAAGCAAAGCCTGGGAACCAGGCCAAATGCCTGCCACTTACCTTAAATTGATCAGCTACTTTGAGATTAAAACCCCTGAGAGCTGCCACACCGTGAAAACAAGGCCTCCTTCACATTAAAGGCAAATTGCGACTTTGGGTTTGCTGTGATCTTTTTTTCCATTTTATCCAGTTTTTCACAGTGCACACTTTTTTTTTTTCCTTTCCATTTATGCTCCAATGTAGAAGCCAATAGTTACAGCATCTTGGCCAAGCATTCATTAAGGTTTATAAGAACAAAATTTATGGTTATTTGGCAGTTGGCACAAAGACAGACTTGCTGAAAAAAGAAAAAGAAATACAGGTGGGAAATATAAGCCCCAACAAAGGCCCATACTATACTGCAGGGCTGTAGTGTGCGAGGTGCTCAGAACTGGTCTGGGAGAAAAATTATATCATATTTAAAACCAGTCACTTCTCTATTCTGAATCCATCCCATTTTATGGCTCTGTGGATGACTGAAACAAGTCTGCAGGTCATTCCAAGAGATTTTTCTGTCTTGTGTAACTGCTACCATTTACAGGAGCTGGCAGTTGTAGAGATAAATAGATTCATGTTAATCTGGGTGATAATCTGTCAGTTTGGTTAACAGATGAGGTACATATAAAAATATGCATGTTATGGATCAGAAGAAGGGCTCTCCCATGAAGAGGAGAGTCATGTTAGCCTTGTGAGTAGACCTTACATAATGGCAAGGCCTATGTTCCCAAAAATGTAGGGTGTGGGCAAAACACACCCTTAGTCTTTGAATTCAGGCAGTAATGTGGAATTCTGGCACCGTCTGGCACTATATTCTTCCTCAGGAAACACTGTTAATGAATCTTGGGGGTTTTTTTGTTTTCATGTTTTTTTTTAATATTCTCTGATTTTCTGACCTAGGGGAATAAGAAAGCATCTTCTTCTGTCATTTGCACTACTTGTAAAACAAACATTTTATGAATATATTTTAGTTTTTTACTCGTTGTTTAAGGAGTATCTGGGAGTACTTGCATGCATTGAAAAATATACAGCTTCAGTGTTTCATGATGTAGACTGTTCCCAAAATATCATGTTTTAGCTATGCCAGTAACTTGCTGTATAACTTAGGGAAAGTTAATTTAAATGTCTAGCCATCTCCTATTATCAAATGGGAATATTAATACTGTTACAGGGTCCAAGCTTACCGTACAACCGGGCAATGAATCAGAGACAGGTGTTGAGGCAAGGAACTTCATTCAGAGAACTGGCAGGCCCAGAAGATGGCCACTAATGTCTCAAAATAACTGTCTTGTCAGGGTCTGGATGTCAGGTTATCTTACGGATCGGAGATGGAGAGAGGTGAGGAAACAATGTAAAAAGGCCATTAATCTTGCAAATATCTCCTAGTATGGCAAGCCTCAGGCAGAGGATATGTTAATTTCTTCCTTCCTGCCATCCACAGGTAGACAGGGTCCTGAACAAAGGCACTTTAGTTCAACAGTCAGGCAGATGAACAGGATTCTCTGAGGCAGGCCATTATGTTTGATCATGGTGACAAAAACAGCGAAAAGCAAGTCAAAGAAACAGTTCCAACATACAGTCAGAATTGGCTTCTCCTGCAGCAATACAAACACTTATACTAATAAGATATTCTCTACTGGGTGAACTGTGATAAGGTATGTGTTTCCACTCCCAATACCTTGCAGACATTACACTATTTTTCCCCTTCCTTTACATGAAATGAAGTGCATATTTTTTACTGACGTTGTTTTGGAAATCTTCCACTTAATTCTTTTTATCAGTGTTACCTCACATGGAAATACATACACTGTTATGTGAACTTACATTAGTTCACACGTTGCTCTGCAAAGGACCAATTTACTTGTGCATAAATATGAGTACTTTATCCTAACTACACACACTTTCACTCCCCAAGGGCAGGAGTAATGTTCTTCTTAATATCTCTACATATATGAGATGCTCATTAAGTTTGGAAAAGTGAATATGCACACAAACTTTTGCATCAGTTCATAAAATGCTGAATACAACTTTGGCTGCGTGAGTACACAAAGTGATCATCACTCGCAGACTAATACTGCTTATTTCTGAGCATGGGGGAGCCTATTTGTTAAGTAGTGATTAGAAGACACTTCCTTTGTTTTGCAGAACGCCAGAAATCCAGAGCCATCAGAGAAGGAACAGAAAAAGCTGCTTCAATCTGGTGCTGATCTCTGTTTCTGCATCTTTTTAACCAGCTTGCCTTATGCGTTTGTCATTTAAATTTTCTATCACGGCTTAGGGAATTTTATCATGACTACTGATTTTTCTAACTTCTAAGTCTTCACACTTTGTATTTCCTATTAATTCTGAACCCTTCATATTTCATCAGTATGTTTCATGTTTTATCAAGTATCTTTCATATTTTATCAAGTATGTTTAGTGTTAGTCTAAGGGTAATTGGAAGATCCCTATATAAAAAGAAGTAGTTGGTTAAAAAAAAAAACACAAACAAACAACCGTCTGCAGTGATCTACTCTGCATTTTGTTGCACAGGGTAACACTCTGGGGACATCAAGAGAATGTACCATAGCATCATATTTCATGATGAAATATCCAGTGTGGCAGTTCAGAAAGTGTCCCCGGAGCAATCCCAGAACGTGTAAGACTTAAACTGGGCCTAGAGAGATGGTGGAGAAAGAAGGGAGATTTCTCTAAGAGGGGGGAATGGCATGAACAAAACACAGAGGTGGGAAAGAACTTAGTGAACTCACAAATCAGACAAGATGTGTCCTGGGTGGAGAGGTTAGAGAATGGCTAAGAAGGTGACAGGAAAAAGGATTGAGAGAACGAAAAATGTTACTAATGAAAGTCCTTGAAAGTCAAAAAGAAGAGTAGTGGTTGTCTTGGGGAGACAAATGTGACCCTCTGAAGATCTGAGTTGAGGATAAAAGATTTCAGATGATTATCAATTCTTTTTGATGCAAAAAGCCCTAGACTCAGAATCAGAACACCTCGGCTCTGGTCTCCATTTCACTGCTTTCAAGATGTACAATCTTGAGCAGGTCAGGGAATTTGTCTGAGTCTTAGTCCTTGCACTGATAAAACAGGAATGCTAATACCTGCCTTGCTGGTCTGCTTCAGCACTCCATGGTCAGTCACTGTAGCCACACAGGTGTGATGGAATCAGGGTCTGGAGGACAGCAGGGTCTGCAGGAATTGAGTGAAAGGAACAAATCAGAGATGTTGCAGGTGCTGATGCTTTATCACAAGGTGACTCTGGTCTGTTGGTCTTCAGAAAAAAAAAACACTGTTTTCAATTGACTTCTTTTTTGGAAACTCGGTGTCCTTATCTCCCCATGTCAATGGGGTTTCTTCTCCCTTCACATTATTCCCTGGTGGCTCCAAGGGTAAAGAATCTGCCTGCAATGCAGGAGACTAGGGTTCAATCTCTGGGTGGGGAAGATCTCTTGGAGAAGGAAACGGCAACCTACTCCAGTATTCTTGCCTGGAGAATTCCATGGACAGAGGAGCCTGGTGCGCTACAGATCTTCGGGTCACAAAGAGTTGGACGTGACTGAGCAACTAACACTTTCACAGTTCCACCTTATACACGCCTTCTGTTAAGGTTATTCCTTAGTATTGTGACATCTTATTTTCTGTAAATCCCCAGACCTTCCAATGAGTCAGACTCTGTCAATGATCTTTTTCTTTACACCTAAAATAATTCACACTCCTCCATTTTCCTAAATCTGCCACTGATTATTTTCCTCCTGGAGGTCAGCTGACCCCCGATCACTCATCACCAGCACCCCTCTCTTTCCTTCCATTAACCTAGCTCATTCTTGGATCTTCTTGAATTTGAAGAGTAGGAAGTCACAGTGCTAAATGCCAAGCCCTGGTGAGGATGTGGGGAACAAACTAAGATAGTGCTGGTTAGCATATACTGTTACAACCAACTGAAAATCAATTTGGGATTACCTGGTAAAGCCACAGATGCTTAGAACTGCTTCCTAATAATGACTGCTATCATATACTGAACACTTCCTTTGTGTAAGACTCTGTTCTCACAGCTTTATTTTCTTGAAGGAGTTATTATCATTATTCTAATTTTACTGAAAAGGAAACCAAGCATGGAGAAATTAAATAACACACCCAGGATCACACTGTTGTGACTTTGTGGTGGAACATAGATTTAGAATGGGCACCTGGGTTTCAGAGCCTAAGGCGTTGTCTATCCAGTTCTGCCTGGAGAAGTTCATGCCCTGGAAACCGTGTTTATAAATGTTCACAAATGTTTACTGAAGTACTGCCTAGAATAGCAAAAAGGCATGAATGGTCAAACTATCCCTCCAAAGGTGAATGGGTGGCTATACCCACGGACTACTATTTCAGGAGCCAAAATGAATGAACTAAATCCACACATATCAACACAGATGAATCTCAAAAATAGAATATGGTAAGAAAAAGCAAAGTACAGCAAGATATATACAATGACACCAGGTATGACATAAATTTTTAAAATACTTGAGGGAAAATTAGGAGTTCGGGGTTAAAATATACACACTACTATGCATAAAACATAACCAGCAAGGACCTATTGTATAGCCCAGAGAATTATATCCAACATCTTGTTATAACATAACATGGAAAAGAATTTTTTAGAAGTTTATATATACAAAAAACTGCATCATGTTGCTGTTTACCTGAAGCTAACAAAACAGAGCAAATCAATTATATTTTAATAAAAATTTTGAAAAGAAGTAAAGCACTTGCAACATAATACATGGTGTGGTGTAGTTGCTAAGTTGTATCCAACTCTTTGCAACCTCATGGACTGTACCCTGCCAGGCTCCTCTGTCCATGGGCTTTCCCAGGCAAGAAATCTGGAGTGGGTTGCCATTTCCTTCTCCAGGAGATCTTTCTGACCCAGGGATCGAACCTGCATCTCCTGTTTGATAGGCAGATTCTTTACCCCTGAGCCACCTGGGAAGCTCAAAAATTTAAATAAAGAAGTAAAACACTTGTAATATAATACAAAGCATATAGATAATTACATGCATAGTAGATAAAAACCTTAGATGTGAATGAGCTAGATCAACTGAAAGAAACCTTGAGGGATAGAGGGAGAAAGTAGGAATGGTGATTTTATCTGTGTTTGTAGCATTTACAAACAAAAGAAAGGGTTGATGAAAACATGGAAAAGTATTAACATTTTTTAAATCTAGGTACTGGGTGCATAGGTATCATATTATCTTTTGGTTCTTTTCTATATGTTGGAAATATTTTATACACACAATTTGAAAACATTTTAAAAAGAAATGAGAAGTCAGCCAAAACTTTACAAAAGGGACCATCATTTTTATGCCTCTTCAAATCAAAACAAGTAATTCTTGAGTACAGAGTAAGTTCTCAGTATTGTAAGGGGATACTAAAAGAAGGAAAAGGCAATTTCTAGAAGCCTTGAGATTCTCCTGGACTTCAAGGAGATCAAATCAGTCAATCCTAAAGGAAATCAGTCCTGAATATTCATTGGAAGGACTGATGTTGAAGCTGAAACTCCAATCCTTTGGCCACCTGATGAAAAGAACTGACTCATCTGAAAAGACCCTGATGCTGGGAAAGATTGAAGACAGGAGGAGAAGGGAATGACAGAGGATGAGATGGTTGGATGGCATCTCCGACTCGATGGACATGAACTTGGGCAAACTCTGGGAGATAGTAAGGGACAGGGAAGCCTGGCAGGCTGCAGTCCACAGGGTTGCAAAGAGTTGGTCATGACTTAGTGACTGAACAACAACACAAATACACAGAGGCAAGCAGTTGTGAAGCACAACCTTCTTGTACTAGAGAAACTGCACTGAGGGGTTTCTGCAGCCTGGCCATGGCTGACGCTGCAGAAGATGCACTGGGCTCGTCTTTGGATGCTGGGCAGCCTTCTGAGTATGACCCCTAGTGTGACAGCTGAGACTCTGCTCTTAGAAACTGAGCAGGGTAGGAAACACCTTGGCTACCCATCCACTGATAGCCTGTTACTAATGTAGAGCAGCCAAAACCATAATTTTATTATTTTGTAGCTGGGCTTCTCTTTATACATCTCATGTCGGTAGGGTTGGTATAATTAGAACAAAGAGGTAGTACCTAAGGTATCTATTAAACACGTAAGGTATTCTGACTATATTATATTTGTTATATATTGAGTTCATCTCTGTGTGAACACGATGCTTGACAAATATGTAGAAAGACAAGTTTTCTGCCCTGGGGTGCTTATGTTCCAATGTGTACAAACAGAGAGAGGGCATAGGATCTCTATGTGGGGAAGACTTGGCAGATAGGGAGAGGGTGCTGAGCGAGGGGAGAAGGAAGGCTGAAACCTCTGGGAAAGTGGGGGTAGGAGTGGGGAGGGGGCAGAGGACTTTTTAAGAAATCTTTTAAAAGTAAACATGAGGTTTAGTCAGTAAAATACTTTTGAAAGAAAACTTTTGTTTTTTGAGAGCAGAGAAAAGGTTAAGAAAAACAAATCTCACTGTGACAATAATTATATATGTAGTGAAGCAGCATTAATAGTTTAGCAGTGGCTGGTGGCTCAGTGACAAAGAATCTGCTTGCCAATGCAAGAGATGTGGGTATGATCCCTGGGTCAGGAAGATCCCCTGGAGGAGGGCACAGCAACCCACTCTAGTATCTTTGCCTGGAGAATCCCATGGACAGAGAAGTCTGGCGCGCTACAGTCCATGGGGTCCCAAGAGTCAGCTTAGCTACTCTTGACTAAGTATGACTAAGTATGTACCTTAGTATGACTTAGCTACTAGAAGAGCAACACAATGTATTGAAGCTACCACATGCCAGACAACCTGCTAGACCCCCATGTATATATTACTTCACCGACTCTGAAAGGCTGATGTAATGGCATCACTTTATGTAAGTGGAAACTGAGGTTCAGAGGCAAGGGAACTCGCCAGAATGACACAGCTAGTATGTGAGTGAGCATGAATTCAAAGTTAGATCTGACTTCAAAGTCCAGGCTTTTACCCCATGCTCCCCTCAAAGCAAAGAGATTCTCAAGGAGTGAGGAACAGACAGGAGAGTTAGAGCACAGCAGGGTTAACTGTGTACCCGGGGCGACAATGCAATACAGCCAACTCAGCATCTCAGGGGGTGCACGCGTGTGAGATAACTCGCTTTGCTCACGTCCGACTCCTTGTGACCACACGGACTGTAGCCCACCAGGCTCCTCCGTCCATGGGATTCTCCAGGCAAGAATACTGGACGGGGTATCCATGCCCTCCTCCAGGGGATCTTCCCGACCCAGGGATCAGACCTGCTTCTCCTGCACTGGCAGGCGGGTTCTTTACCACTAGCGCCACCTGGGAAGCCAAATTTAAGGGGGTACATTTTCTTACGTGAGAAAAAGTAGAATCAATGATGATAGGTTAAAAGACTGAACTGAACTGCATTTATCACTAGTAAATAAAATCTGCTGAGACTTATGCTAACATCCTGGGAGAGCAGTCAGAGGGGACGGCATAGGGAGTGACTGTGGAGAAAAACAGCAATGAAGAGAGATGGACAGGATCGGGGCAAACCTCCCGAGGGAGTGGGTGGGGAAGAGCCCTGGATGTGCAAGTCAGTGTACCTTTCACTCTTTTTAAATTTATTTTTAATTAGATGATAATTGCTTTACAATATTGTCTTGGCTTCTGCAGTGCAAACAACGTGAATCAACCGTAAATATACATATACTTCCTCCCTCTTGAATCTCCTTCCCACTCCCTCATCCCATCCTTCCCTCTAGGTCGTCACAGAGCACTGATCTGAGCTCCCTGTGTTATACAGCAACTTTGAGTCTGTACTCAGGCTTTGCTCAGCTGTGTGCCTCTATTTTGCCCCAAATGCATAAGAATCCACTGGCATGATAATCTGCCAGTCTACCTATTCTATCCTCTTCCATCTCTTTCTGAGACAGATACAAAGCAATTTTTATCAAAATATATTTACTCAATAAGGTTAATAAAATTTAAAAAGGAGAGAAATCACTTTGCCGACAAAGGTCTGTACTGTCAAAGCTATGGTTTTTCCAGTAGTCACGTATGGACATGAGAGTTAGACTATAAAGATGGCTGAGCACCAAAGAAATGATGCTTTCAAATTGTGGTGCTGGAGAAGATTCTTGAGAGTCCCTTGGACAGCAAGATCAAACCAGTCAATCCTAAAGAAAATCAACCCTGAATAGTCACCAGAAGGACTGACGCTCCAGTACTTTGGCCACCTGATCTGAACAGCTGACTCACTGGAAAAGACCCTGATGCAGGGAAAGACTGAAGGCAGCAGGAGAGGGGGCGACAGAGGATGAGATGGTTGGATGGCATCATTGACTCAATGGATATGCGTGCATTCTAAGTCACTTCAGTTGTGTCCAACTCTTTGTGACCCCATAGACTGTAGCCTGCCAGGCTCCTCTGTCCATGGACATGCATTTGAGCAAACTCTGGGAGATAATGAAGGACAGAGAAGCCTGGCATGCTGCAGTCCATGGGGTCAAAAAGAGTTGGACATGACTTAGCAACTGAACAACAAACAATAACAACAACAACAAGGTTATTAAAAAGCAAAATGATTATAAACTTACCTGCCATGCTGTTCCTCAACCCCTGACCCTCAGTCAACCCTCCATCCATCACACAGCCTCATACTTTGAGATCTAACTCAAAACCCCTCACCCATTTGACCCTTCTATCTTGTCCTTCTACTATTTCATGTGCATAAATTTATTATAGCATTTATCGTGTTATCTTGTCTCCGCTGTACTTGACAAAGCATCTGGCATGTGTTAGGTACTCAAATAGTTACTGAATGAGGGAAAAATTAAATGAAAATCAGAATCAAGGAAAATAACAGAAAGCAAGTATTCTTTTAAATATACAGATTGAGATAGATTTTTGTGTTGAGTATCAGATTTGGCTCTGAAAGTCAGGGTCAAAAGAAACACAGAAAAATCATATTATCATTACCAAAAGGAAAACATATTCATGGGGAAGCAGTGCTTATACCTAATTATACATAATTAACCTTTGGGCGCATTTTAAGTAATATGTTTTAAACTGATTTTTCCAAGCAGGAGTTTCATATTAAATAAAGAATACTGTTCAGTTCAGTTCAGTCGCTCAGTCGTGTCCGACTCTCCGCGACCCCATGAATCATAGCACGCCAGGCCTCCCTGTCCATCACCAACTCCCGGAGTACACTCAAACTCATGTCCACAGAGTCGGTGATGCCATCCAGCCATCTCATTCTCCGTCGTCCCCTTCTCCTCCCGCCCCCAACCTTTCCCAGCATCAGAGTCTTTTCCAGTGAGTCAACTCGTTGCATGAGGTGGCCAAAGTATTGCAGTTTCAGCTTCAGCATCAGTCCTTCCAATGAACACCCAGGATTGATCTCCTTTAGAATGGACTGGTTGGATCTCCTTGCAGTATAAGGGACTCTCAAGAGTCTTCTCCAACACCACAGTTCAAAAGCATTGATTCTTCGGCGATCAGCTTTCTTCACAGTCCAACTCTCACATCTATACATGACCATGGGAAAAACCATTGCCTTGACTAGACGGACCTTGGTTGGCAAAGTAATGTCTCTGCTTTTTAATATACTATCAAGGTTGGTCATAACTTTCCTTCCAAGGAGCAAGCGTCTTTTAATTTCATGGCTGCAATCAGCATCTGCAGTGATTTTGGAGCCCAAAAAAATAAAGTCTGACACTGTTTCCACTGTTTTTCCATCTATTTCCCATGAAGTGATGGGACCAGATGCCATGATCTTTGTTTTCTGAATGTTGAGCTTCAAGCCAACCTTTTCACTCTCCTCTTTCACTTTCCTCAAGAGGCTTTTGAGTTCCTCTTCACTTTCTGCCATAAGGGTGGTGTCATCTGCATATCTGAGGTTATTGATATTTCTCCCAGCAATCTGGATTCCAGCTTGTGCTTCTTCCAGCCCAGCGTTCCTCATGATGTACTCTGCATATAAGTTAAATAAGCACGGTGACAATATACAACCTTGACGTACACCTTTTCCTATTTGGAACCAGTCTGTTGTTCCATGTCCAGTTCTAACTGTTGCTTCCTGACCTGCATACAGGTTTCTCAAGAGGCAGGTCAGGTGGTCTGGGATTCTCATCTCTTTCAGAATGTTCCACAGTTTATTGTGATCGACACAGTCAAAGGCTTTGGCATAGTCAATGAAGCAGAAATAGATGTTTTTCTGAAACTCTCTTGCTTTCTGCATGATCCAGCGGATGTTGGCAATTTGATCTCTGGTGCCTCTGCCTTTTCTAAAACCTGCTTGAACATCTGGGAGTTCACGGTTTACATACTGCTGAAGCCTGGCTTGGAGAATCTTGAGCATGACTTTACTAGCGTGTGAGATGAGTGCAGTTGTGCGGTAGTTTGAGCATTCTTTGGCATTGCCTTTCTTTGGGATTGGAATGAAGACTGACCTCTTCCAGTCCTGTGGCCACTGCTGAGTTTTCCAAATCTGCTGTACTTATCTACAAAATGGTGACCAGGTTGTCAAGGAATTATAACCAGAATTTCACAGTACCACTGACACAAGAAGAACTCTAAATTTATGTTTTAAATGTGACAACAGTACCAGGGGAAAAGGTTTTGGCTCTGTTGCTGCAAGTAATCACCCATCACTGTAATTCACAGTGGTATTATTTTTCAATCATTAGTCAAGCACCTTCTCTTTCAGCACATTTGTTTTGCAATGTTATGCTTCAGTATACTGAGCATGCACTGAACTGGGGATCCTTAGGTTCAATCCTTGTTCTGCCATTTATTTACTATGTGATAAATTATAGAACCTCTCAGAGCTTCAGTTCCTCATGTGTAAAAATTATGTTAACAGTATATGAGGCAGTATATGGGTGCCTTCTTTACCACTAGCTTGACCTCAGAAGCCCGAGGCTAAGTTCAGTTCAGCTCAGTCGTGTCCGACTCTTTGCGACCCCATGAATCACAGCATGCCAGGCCTCCCTGTCCATCACCAACTCCCGCAGTTCACTCAAATTCATGTCCATCGAGTCGGTGATGCCATCCAGCCATCTCACTGTCGTCCCCTTCTCCTCCCGCCCCCAATCCCTCCCAGCATCAGAGTCTTTTCCAGTGAGTCAACTCTTCACATGAAGTACCTAATAAAGTGGCCCACATTGAGTAGCCAATCAATCAGTTATGGTTATTATTAAGGGCAAAAATCCAGTCATCCCCTGGTTGCCCTTAATCAGAACACTTATAACTATTCCACACATTTTGGGGGCAATAAGTGAGGAAGGAACCCCTTTCAGATCGTTGGCCTGGGGCTTACTGCCTTTGACTGCGGCTCTGATGATTTACTGGCTTCCCCAGTGGTTCGGTGGTAAAAGAATCTGCCTGCCAATGCAAGAGACACAGGAGACACGAGTTCAAATCCTGGGTTGGAAAGGTCCCCCAGAGAAGGAAATAGCAACTTACTCCAGTGTTCTTGCCTGGGAAATCCCATGGACAGAGAAGCGTGGCAGGCTACAGTCCATGGGGTCGCAAAGAGACACGACTGAGTGAATAAACAACAAACGATACTGCTGATTGTTGCCAAAACAATCATCATCTCAGCACTCACCTGGAGGATGTCACCCTGCATTGCAACAGGGGAGCTGGAATGTCTGCCTGCCTGAAGCCCTCTGCTTCTAGTGGCACGCACCCCGCCCCCCCTGCCCCAGGCGTCTATCACTGACACCCCGCTGGATAGGACAGCAGACTTTTCTTAGATTTATGCTTTTCCTTTATCTCCACAGCCTGCATCCTGGGCTTTGTCACGGCTCCTCACTCACCTTGTTCCCGTTCTTTCTACACAAATGACCAGGACAAACTTCCTCAAACCCTGAGTTCAGTGTTTAATGATCCCTTTTAGGAATTCCAGAGATAAAATGTGCTAACCTGTCAGATTATGGGTCTACCCATATCAGTATTTTATTTCTACACCAAAATTTTGTGGAGTGTCTCAAAAGGTTTTGAAAATATTGATCAATATCTTATTTGGTATTTATAATACCTTATTTGTCATTAACAACTTCCTCAGATCAGTTCAGTTGCTCAGTCATGTCCGATGCTTTGTGACCCCATGGACTGCAGCACACCAGACTTGCCTGTCCATCACTAACACCCAAAGCTTGCTCAAACTCACGTCCATCGAGTTGGTGATGCCATTCAACCATCTCATTCTCTGTCATCCCCTTCTCCTCCTGCCTTCAATCTTTCCCAGCATCAGGGTCTTTTCCAATGAGTCAGCTCTTCATATCAGGTGGCCAAAATATTGGAGCTTCAGCTTCAGCATCAGTCCTTCCAATGAATATTCAGGATTGATCTCCTTTAGAATGGACTGGTTGGATCTCCTAGAAGTCCAAGGCACTCTCAAGAGTCTTCTCCAATACCACAGTTCAAAAGCATCAATTCTTTGGTGCTCAGCTTTCTTTATAGTCCAACTTTCACATCCATACATGACTACTGGAAAAACCATAGCCTTGACTAGACGGACCTTTGTTGGCAAAGTAATGTCTCTACTGTTTTTAATATGCTGTCTAGGTTGGTCACAGCTTTTCTTCCAAGGAGCAAGAGTCTTTTAATTTCATGGCTGCAGTCACCATCTGCAGTGATTTTGGAGCCCTCCAAAATAAAGTCTGTCACTGTGTCCATTCTTTCCCCATCTATTTGCCATCAAGTGATGGGACCAGATGCCATGATCTTAGTTTCTTGAATGTTGAGTTTTAAGCCACCTTTTTCACTCTCCTCTTTCACTTTCATCAAGAGACTCTTTAGTTCTTCATTTTCTGCCATAAGGGTGATGTCATCTGCATATCTGAGGTAATTGATGTGTCTCCCGGTAATCTTGTACTTCATCCAGGCCGGCATTTCACATGATATACTCTGCATTTAAGTTAAATAAGCAGGGTGACAATATACAGCCTTGACATACTCCTTTCCCAATTTGGAACCAGTTCATTGTTCCATGTCTGGTTCTAACTGTTGCTGCTTGACCTGCGTACAGATTTCTCAGGAGGCGGATGGCAGATAAGGTGATCTGGTATTCCCATCTCTTTAAGAATCTGCCACAGTTATCATCCATACAGTCAAAGTCAAACAACTTGCTAAACAACGTATTATCTGTTCACCTAGAATTTGTCTCCTTAGGATTGCTTTCTTGAAATAGATAATGATATACTGCACGGTAGAAAGAGAGTCAAAGGAGAAATGGACTTTTTAGGTTTAGTCTCATACTTTCTGCAGGACTTCCCAGATGGCTTCAGTCAGTCAGTTCAGTCGCTCAGTCGTGTCCGACTCTTTGTGACCCCATGAACCGCAGCACGCCAGGCCTCCCTGTCCACCACCAACCCCCGGAGTTCACTCAAACTCATGTCCATCGAGTCGGTGATGCCATTCAGCCATCTCATCCTCTGTCGTCCCCTTCTCCTCCTGACCCCAATCCCTCCAAGCATCAGGGTCTTTTCCAATGAGTCAACTCGTCGCATGAGGTGGCCAAAGTATTGGAGTTTCAGCTTTAGCATCAGTCCTTCCAATGAACACCCGGGACTGATCTCCTTTAGGATGGACTGGCTGGATCTCCTTGCAGTCCAAGGGACTCTCAAGAGTCTTCTCCAACACCACAGTTCAAAAGCATCAATACTTCAGCGCTCAGCTTTCTTCACAGTCCAACTCTCACATCCATACATGACCACGGGAAAAACCATAGCCTTGACTAGACGGACCTTTGTTGGCAAAGTAATGTCTCTGCTTTTTAATATGCTATCTAGGTTGGTCATAACTTTCCTTCCAAGGAGTAAGCGTCTTTTAATTTCATGGCTGCAGTCACCATCTGCAGTGATTTTGGAGCCCAGAAAAATAAAGTCTGACACTGGATTGCAAAAGAGTCAGACATGACTTAGTGACTGAACAACAATAACAGGCTTTCTGCAGAGACTGGGAAGCACTCACCTAAGGCATGTAAGCTAGAGATGCTTGAGCTGGGTGATAACGGAGATCATGTATTAACTTCAGCAAAGAAAAGAAAGTGAAAGTGAAGTCGCTCAGTCATGTCCGACTCTTTGCAACCCCATGGACTGTAGCCTACCAGGCTCCTCAGTCCATGGAATTCTCCAGGCAAGAATACTGGAGTGGGTTGCCATTTCCTCCAGGGGATCTGCCCAACCCAGGGATCAAACCCGGGTCTCCAGCACTGCAGGCAGACACTTTCCCTGGCCACCAGGGAAGCCACAAAGAAGTGGAGAGAAAAACACTTTGATCTGGTGCTTTCTGTTTGTCCCAGAAAATGGGACTTCAGAAGGAAAAAAAAAAAAAGAGAGATCTAGGCCCACATGGGAATGCTTAAGCTCTGCTTATGAGGTAGGATAGGAGTAACTATCTCAAGAGGCACCACTGACACAAGACTTTCTGTTCCTAAGTTTCATTCCCTTTTAAATTGTGATACGTGCTCATTAGAAATAGACTCAGTATTCAGGGGCTGAATTCTGTAGCTTCCCATTTATGTCCTATATAGTTAAACTTCTTAGCTCTTCATCAATAACAAATAATTATTCATTGACTTCTTCAAGAAAACACTGGAACCAGGCAGTGTAACACAAGTAAGCTTGTGTTGCATATGACTAAACACACACGTGACTGCAGTGAACATCTGTAGGATTTTTAATTTTTAAAAATTTTTGGCTACCTAGCATCCAAGATGTTTCCTATCTGCAAGAAAGTCCATTGTGTGGTACTGGAGTGTTGAAAGGAGTGTGAGACAGAAGTTCCTTTTCCCATCCCTCTTGTGCCTGGGGTGTGCACATTCCATATAGGCTAAGATAATTTCTTCCCTTGGTATTTTTATGCTGAAAGCAGACACAAAGACACAGGGATCATTTTGACATCTCTTGGGACTCGGGCAGATGGTAAAGAATCTGCCTGCAATGCAGGAGACCCGGGTTCAATCCCTGGGTTGGGAAGATGCTCTGGAGGAGGGCATGGCAACCCACTCCAGTATTCTTGCCTGGAGAATCCCATGGACAGAGAAGCCTGGTGAGCTACAGTCCATGGGGTCACAAAGAGTCAGACACGACTGAGCGACTAACACTTTCATTTCACTTTCATGGCAGCAAAGAGAGTCCACAATAGTGTCCATGGGGCAAGGAGGATGTGCTTGGCCAACAGTTCCCATGGCTGGACCTTGAGTATGATTCTTACTGTCAAGTCTCTGGTTCCTACATACTCTCTGAATCTGCTTCTCCAGCCACCCTTTCTAGCTAGCTGGAGTTAGTTAGATAAGACTTCTGTTGCTTGGTGGGTCACTAACACAAGTCTGACTAACAAAAGGTAAATACACCTCCTCTCCACACACACTGTCTCGGGGCTTCCATCCACCTCCATGCAGCCCTTCTATCTCAGTAGAGCTCTCAGGATCGCGGCAGCAGAGAGTGTGTGAGAACTTATACTCGCTCTTACACGCTCTGGACCAGAAGCACACAGGGCACTTCCTCCCGTGACCATCAGCCAGCACCAGTTGCATCACCCATATGCCCGCACGGAGGCAGGAGTGGAACCTTCCTGTGTGCCCAGAGGGAGGGGAGAGTCAAATACAAGAGACACTAGACGCCTGTGCGTTGAGAGTACGGACCAAGGTCTGCTCGACGTTCACCAAAGCAGAAAACGAGGGAAACCTGGAGAGTCAGAGGACGTGTATGAGAAACAGCGCTAGTGCTCTGCAGGGGCACTCTGTACTAGCGTCTTCTGAGCCCCAGCCACCTCCCCTGGCTCAGTCTCAGCTGCAGCATCCAGGTGGTTCCAGCATCTGCTGCTTACCAGTCCCGGGAGGGCTGGCTGGTGCAGCGTTGCCTGTCTTCTCTGTACGTGAAGGAAACACTACATAGCAAGCTGTGGAGTCCAGCTTTGCCAGAGGATGCCAAAGGAGCAAAAGATGGCAACCTGAAAGGGCTCAGAAACTCAGAGCCTGGGGGTCAGACTTCGACTAACAGGAGGTGGGGATCGGGAGAAAAGGTGGCAGATCTGTTCCCTTTTCTTCCTCCTTCCCTTGAGGCACAGTTTCATCACATGGTCTGTCAGGAGACGTGCTGTGTCTGGCGTGTGGCAAACAGTTGCCAGCGTGGAGATCATTCGCCTTGTGTGGCTTCCCTGCTTTTCCTGCTTCATTTTCTTTTTCTCCTACTCTTGCTGGCTTGGGCTTACACTCTCAAATACAACATTTTAAGAAAAACCTCACTTTGCTCTTTATTGCTTTATTCACTATTACTGCCACACTCGCAGGGCTTCCCAGGTGGCTCAGTGGTAAAGAACTTGCCTGCCAATGCAGGAAATACCAGAGACATGTGTTTGATCCCGGGGTCAGGAAGATCCCCTGGAGTAGGAAATGGCAATGCACTGTAGTATTCTTGCCTGGGAAATCCCATGGACAGAGGAGCCTGGTGGGCTGCAGTTCGTGGGGTCACAAAGAGTCAGACACAACTGAGCACCCATGCACCACACTCGTGTTCCTAGCTACCAAACGTGTAGGGTTTCCCCACATGCTGAGAATTTCTTCTGCTGCTGGTGGACACCTACTTGGTGTCTTGCAGTTCAGTTCAGTCCTGACATAATCCACCTCAGGTTATCGTTGGATCCCACAAGGTAAGGGCTCAGTCTCATACAACTATCCCCACATCAGAGGCTGATCAAAACCATAGGCTGCCCTCTTCACTTCTGAGTGACTGGCTCGGGGCTCCCAGGACCCACTTCTCAAGATCAACAGTTTGCTAGCTCACAGAACTCAGGGAGATGCTTATATTGACTGGTTTGGCACATAATAAAGGCTATGATAAAGGATGCAGATAAACAGTCAGGTGAAGAAATTTGTGCAGCCAGGTTCAGAGGGCTCCTTCCTACAACTATAGGTGTGTTCCCACAGCTCTTTGGCTATAGAGTGTTGACGCAATGTCGGGGAAAAAGAAAACAACGTTCTTCACAAGCATACACACACACCCCAGATTTACTGGTTCATTGTTTGCTTGGTAGATCAGACTTCAGTCCACAGTCACAGACCCTACTGCTGTCATCCCTGCTGAGGCTCCTCTAGGACCCACTGGCTTTCCTATCAGGAGGTGACCAGCCTTCTGTCACCTCTGCACAGTGCAGCTCTGTTCCTGCTGGTCCAAGCACGAGTGGTGGAAGCAGGAGCAGAGACTATACTGTACAGGCCCCACGTCCCCTTGGGTTTGGGCTGCTGCCGCCGAGTCCCATGGCATTTGAAACGCCGTAAGGAAAGTACTCTGCTTGTGGTGGCTGTGGTGTCTGGCTCTGGGAGAGCAATTCTTCTCCTGAGTCATGGGCAAGGCTGGCTCATGAGCTGAGGCCAGGGCTGGGACAGAGATAAAAGCTTTTCTCTCCTCTGCCGAACCCAGTTAGAACCAGACTTGCTGAGCCAGACCCAGCATTACAAATATTGTATTCACATGTAGCTTGATATAGTCATTTAGTTTCAGGGAACACCAGGGTTTTCTTGGCAACGGATTCTATTTGCCCCTGAAGACTGTGATTTTTTTTTTTTTGCTACCAGTTCACATATGAATTGTTGCCTCTTACATTGTAATGGCCTTGCTCTTCCCATTCTTAAAGGAATTGCTCAGATTTTTATTTATTCATTTGTTTTTGGCTGCACTGGGTCTCTGCTTCTACGCTGGGGCTTTCTCTAGTTGTGGTGCTTATCTTGTTTTGGAGCACAGGCCCCAAGGCTCAGTAGCTGTGGTGCGAGGGCCTTGCTGCCCCTCGGCATGTGGGATCTTAGTTCCTGGACTAGGGATCAAATCCATGTGCCTTGCATTGCAAGGTAGATTCTTGACCACTGGACTACCAGGGAATGTCCTCTCTATTTAATTTGATAAATACTTATTCAGCACCCTCCATATTGCCATGGAGAATATAAAATTGGGGAGGGGAAGATGAACTGAGTGAGGAGCACTGACATGTATACACTACCATGCATAAAACAGATGGCTAGTGGGGAGCTGCTAGATAGCACAGGGAGTTCAGCTTGGTGCTCTGTGATGGCCTAGAGGGGCAGGAGGCTGGTGGGGTGGTGGGGTTGGGGGGGCAGGAGGGAGGCTCACGAGGGAGGGGATCTATGTATATGTCTAGCTGATTCACACTGTTGAACAGCAGAAACCAACACAACATTGTAAAGCAATTAAACTTGTATTAAAGAAAACCCAACATACAAGTGAATGGAGAATAGCTCTGATCTTAAGAAGTATACAATCTAGAAAGGGTGTCAGACATGCACACAAGTAATGGGCATCACTGCTAACCACCTTGATGCCAGGCACTGTTGTTCCGTCACTGAGTCACGTCCAACTCTCTGCGATTCCATGGACTGCAGCACGCCAGGCTTCCCTGTCCTTCACCAACTCCCAGAGTTTGTTCAAACTCATGTCCATCAAGTCGGTGCTGCCATCTCGCCATCTAATCCTCTGTTACCCCCATTCTTCAACTGCCCTCAATCTTTCCCAGCACCAGGGTCTTTTCCAATGAGTCGGCTCTTTGCGTCAGGTGACCAGAGTATTGGAGCTTCAGCATCAGTCCTTCCAATGAATACGCAGGGCTGATTAAGCCACATGTTGATAAATGCTGTGAGTCTATGTGCTGAAAGGATGGTGGTCAGAGGATGATGATCTATTTAAGGAGTGCCTTTAACGTGCACGTACCGAACCAATGACCTTTACCTGGCTATCTCCCTTGATGCTCAGAACCCTTGGAGCCGGACACCGTTACCACTCCACTCCGCAGGTGAGACAGCTGTGGTCATGGTGCAGCTTGCTGAGATCCCAGGGCTAGTTAAGTACTGGGGTCAAACCCAGACAGCCTGCCTCTGGGTCTGTGCCCTTCCCAAATACAACGTGTGTTTTTGTTATTCTTTTGGTCTACAGTTTTGCTTTTTTTTTTTTAGGATGCTGTTGATCTCTGAGAACTTCTGCTTTTGGGGAATCAGAAAAATTATAAGGCAACCAGCAACCAGACCTTTTCAGAGGTGTCTGAAAATCATCCCTGCTGTTGCTTCACGTGGGAGCACATGTGACTACAGGGCACTGAAACAGCGCCTGGAGTCTGAGGCGCTGACTGTACTCCTGTTGTTCTATGCATTCTGTATAGTCCTGGGAGGTTATTTTTAATGCAACATGCCAGAGTGGCATGTTGAAAGATCCATAGTAACCAGCTAACAGTAACAGTAGGGCCTGCCAAGTAAAAGTTCCGTAAATCAGTCATAAACGCAGTTACAAAATCCGGCCAGCGTCGTGTGCATGAGGGAGTGTCCTTGGAGGAGGTACAATCCACGCAGTTTCACGGGATCCCCTCGAAATTCCAGGGCAGTAAAGAGCTCTTGTGGTAAGTTTTTGTTTTGTTTTGGTTTCTTTTAGGGGAAAAGAGTGAAAAAGAGGCTTCCTGGAACTTTATTCTAAGAAGGAACTTTCCCCCATGTGATCAGGTAGCTTAGAGAAGCTGAGGAAAATACATACAGAGAGATGAATGTTTCAGACGCCAAGAGCCCTCCTTTCTCTGTTTTTAATATTTTTGGACTCTCTCCTTTCCCACTACTACACCCCATATTCAGGCCTTCATACCGCGGCGTCCTGAGAAGCCTCATTGCTTTTATCTGTCTACCCGCCCTCAAGTCTATGGAATTCACAGTGCTGAAAATCGCCCCAGGCAGGATTTTGGACTTCTTACCCTTTCAGTGGGAATTTTACAAGGAGCTCCCAAGTGCTACCAGACCAAATAAAAGCTCACACTTTGCAACACGAGGGGCTTTTTCTATGATAGGCGGACAGCAAACCCTGTGAGGGAACAATACACTTTACATGGGGTTTGAGAATTATGAGGAAGACTTTCCTCACGGGCAATGGGCACATCATCAACGAATACTGAGTCATGTGATACTTTTGAAACATTGGAGAAATCATCTGTATTTGGCTTCCTGCTGTCACAGAAAACTCAGGCATGGGGAGCAGGCTATTCATCATCAGCACAAGAGTATCTACCGCGTGGTGCTCAGTCGCTCAGTCATGTCCGACTCTGTGACCCCATGGACTGCAGCCCGCCGGGCTCCTCTCTCCACGGGATTCTCCAGGCAAGAACACTGGCGTGGGTTGCCATTTCCTTCTCCAGGGATTGAACCCAGGTCTCCTGCATGGCAGGAGGATTATTTACTAGTGAGCCACCAGGGAAGCCTGTGTCATACAGAGTATGACACAAGTATAAATACACCACAGGCTGGAAACTGAAGCACCGATTACTTGATAACTTAATGTTCAAGAAAAGACTGAATCTGGGCCTGCAGGAGTAGATTTCGAGGACCTTCCCCAATCACCCTCATCACCATTCATGCCATCCCTACTTTTTTCACTTGACTGTGCAAATGGCTGGTTCTGTCCTTGCTTACAAAACACCTGTTCACAAACCACTGTCCTCTTGGAGAGGGAGATGTGGGGTCAAGGTGGAAGAGGACTGAAGGAAATCGAAAGGAAAACTTTTTGAGCAGTGCCACCTAAAGAGCAATTATAAATGAGATAAAACCCCTCTGCCTATTAGAACCTATGTTATTGGGAAGATGTGATTTAGCTCCTAACGTCACAGAAACAGTTGTTACTGGTAAAACAAGGTGTGGCTGTGTAACCCGAAAGGCTAGAGATAAGCTGAAGCAGAAGGCTCTTTCCAAGGTGCCTCTCAGGACGCCTACCTGGGAATTCCCCAGGGCAGAATTCTTCCCCCAGAAGGAGATTCTTGTTGAACAGAGGGGAGTTATGAAACTGACTTTTCTCTGTTTACTGTGAAGGTTTATTTCAGGGACTTTGATACTTTGGGCGCGTTCTTCCCCACCCCTCACCCCGTTACAATGATACATCACATAAAATGGATCATTTTAACCATTATTTCTCTTAAGTATTTATTTGGCTGTGCTGGGTCTTAGTTGCAGCACGCGGGATCTACAGTTGGAGTACAGGGGATCTAGCTCCCTGACCAGAGATCGAACCCAGGTCCCCCTGCACTGGGAGCGTGCAGTCTTAGTCACTGGATCCCCAGGGAAGTCCCTAACCATTTTTAAACTGTACAATTCAGTGGCATTGAATACATTCACAATGTTCTGCAACCATTCATTTCCAGTACTTTTTCATCCTCCTAAACAAACTCTGTGCCCATCAAACAACAACTCCTCATTTCCACTTCCCCCAGGCTCTGGTAACCTCTATTCTGCTTTCTGTCTCTATGAATTTGCCTATTCTAGGTACCTCATTTAAGTGGAGTCATCTGATATTGTCCTCACAAAGTATGTCTGGCTTATGTTCCCAGCACAATGTCTTCAACGTTCATCCCATGTCTTTATATATATATATATATATATATATATATATATATATGCAATTTTATTTATTTTGACTGCACTGGATCTTTATTGCTATGCAGGCTTTTCTCTAGTTGCGGTACACAGGCTTCTTAGTGCACTGGCTTTTCTGTTGCATGTGGGCTTCAGTAGTTGCAGTTCCCGGGCTCTAAAGCATAGACTCAGTAGCTGTGACGCACAGGCTTAATTGCTCTACAACACGTGGGATCTTCCCGGATCAGGGATTGAACCTGTGTCTCCTGCATTGGCAGGTGGATTCCCTACCACTGATCCACCACAGAAGCCCTCATCCCATGTTTTCACACATTTCAGACTTTCCTTTCTAAGGCTGAATAATATCCCACTGTATGTATAAACCGTATTTTGCTTATCCATTCATTGCTGAGGGACATTTGGGTTGCTTCTACCCTTTGGCTACCTGCCTAATACTGTCATGAACATCAGCGCACACTTATCTGTGTGTATCCTTGTTCTCGATTCCTTTAGGTATGCACTTAAAGTGAAACTGCGGGATCAAATGGCAATTCTATGCTTAACTTTTCAAGGAAGTTTGGGCACTTTTAAAGAGAGTATAAATCACAGAGGCAAGCCCAGATGAGAAGTGTCAACTGGACTTAGGAAAAAAAGAAAAAAGTGATTGGGAACCCTGAGATGAGCAGTGGTGGTGGAGGTGAGGAGACAGAAGCCAGATTAGCGTGGATTGGCAGGTGAATGGGAGAGAAGCAAAGACAGTCATTTCTTCAAGTCTTGTGAAGCTCTGAACTATGAACGATGGGAAAAAGGCAAGGTGGTAGCTGGAGGAACAAAGCTGAGAACCGGCTTTTTAAAGGAGGAGAATCTTGAGCATTTTGAGTGCTCAAGGGAGACAGGAGCCAGGGTGGTGCTAGTCAGCAGAGGTCTCTGAGAAGGCAAGAAAGGCAGTGGTTGGAGCTGCTTTGGCCTGCACCAAGGATGCATTTCTGTATAATGACAGAGAGGACAGGACAGCTTCCAGTGCAACTAAACTTAATCTTTCAAAGGTATTTTTTGAGTTTGGCATTGAGGGGGAAGACAAAGTGAAACACTACCTGGCTTTCACTCTGATGGTACAGTGGAGGAGGGAAGGCTTGAACCCCCAAACTAAAAACAGGGCAGAAAATGCTCATGTCACAGGGGAAAGACACAGACATGGTATTATCACTTTCAGTAGAGGAGGTACTTCCAGCCTTGGAGGAGGACCAATAATAAGGGAGCCTCCACTACAGCGTAAATTATTTGGGACAGCATCTGAGATCTAGATGGGCTTTCCAGGTGGCTCAGATGGTAAACAGTCCGCCTGCAATGGAGGAGACCTGGGTTCGATTCCTGGGTTGGGAAGATCCCTTGGAGAAGGGAATGGCAATCCACTCCAGCATTCTGGCCTGGAGAATTCCATGGACTGAGGAGTCTGGCGGGCTACAGTACATGAGGTTGCAAAGAGTCAGACATGACTAAACAACAACAGATAGGAAAACCATGAGACATTTTTAAACCGAAAAGAGACAATGTTAATTATGCCAGGACAACAGGTGTATACTGGGACTGTCCCAGGCAGACTGGGGTGAATGGTTACCCTCATTCTATACCAGAATCCCCATCTGAAGATTAAAATGAAGATTAGGATTTTAAAAGACTCTGAAAAGTACTCTAGTAAAGAAACTTGTTTTACACTGGTTAACTCAACATTTCCCAAATTTGTTTTACCTATGGCATCCTGACCCTGCTTTTTTCCCCTCAGAGAAGCACATACTAGCACCTAATAAGTGCTTCCAGAGCAGAAAAGTGAAAGAGGTGTGGAAGTCCGGAGGATTTGGTCTGGCACACAGACAGCAGTAGAAGGTGAGATTAGAAAGTGAACTGAGCCACATCCTAGAGGATTTAGAGGGACAGAGTTGCAACTTGTACTTGATGATCCAAGTGATTAATGCCATTTCTCACAGCAGCACACAGAATAGGTACCTGGAACTCGAAAAGAATTCCAAAGAATGCTTTTCAAAAGGGTAAAACGGTGCGCTTTTCCTTCCTTTCCTATTTCTGTCCCTTCCTTAATCTGTGATTAGGAGAGACAAAACTCCGCTGCAGGGACTTTCTTCAGTTTATGAGATACTCAACTCCTGAGCTGTTCAACTTCTATCCCAGCTCCTATCTTCTCCTCTCACTCTAGTTTCCTGTGTGAGGTCTAAAGGATAAGGAGATGGAAGAATGCTGGGTTTTGAAAAGAAGAGTCATCTCACTTCTGTTTGTTACTGTGGGTGCTGCACTCTAAGATGTGGATTTGAATACAAAGAGTCTGCTGGCTAGGGCGGAGTGGGAAGAAAACAAACCAGTGGTTATCACTGCTTGTCACAGCTAAGACTTTTCTGAACCAGCAGCCTGGTATCTGGCAAGCTGATTTACAGGACAAAACAGATACCAAGTGGGAATCATTCAGAATAAACTCCTGCAGAGGCTAAAACTTACCAGCGCAGACTCAACTTAACATACCTTAGGACCTTAGGACACCTTAGGAGCCACAGACAATTCTCAGAAACTCCCTATACTCCTTTGCACAAACTTCCAACAAATTTAGTAACCCAGATTTCTAGCATGTAGTAAATTTAATAGCAAGTTAAAGGGAAGGAAAAATTAACAGGGGTCGGTACATTTAAGTGAAAAGGGAAAGTGTAAGACTATAAAAATTCAATAACATGGCTGCTGCTGCTGCTGCTGCTAAGTCACTTCAGTCGTGTCCGACTCTGTGTGACCCATAGACAGAAGCCCACCAGGCTCCCCCGTCCCTGGGATTCTCTAGGCAAGAACACTGGAGTGGGTTGCCATTTCCTTCTCCAATGTGTGAAAGTGAAAAGTGAAAGTGAAGTCTCTCAGTCGTGTCCGACCCATAGCGACTCCACAGACTGCAGCCTACCAGGCTCCTCCATCCATGGGATTTTCTAGGCAAGAGTACTGGAGTGGCTTGCCATTGCCTTCTCCGATAACATGACTAACATGGAGCAAAGTTTTGAAGGCATTTTTTAGAGGTTAAAAACTATTTGGTTATACCATAAAGACATGCTTATTTATAAGGATTATTTTGATTCATCAAAGGATGTTTAAGAAGAAAGCACGTAAGACATTTTAGAAACATTTCAATCCAAAATGTTGCGATTTTGCAAGTTTGGTCAATAGAGTTATCTGTTATCTAGGGGAGTCACTGTGTAAATCTGGTATTCCTCCAGGTGCTGCTTCCTTTAGAAAGAAGTTCATTGTCAATTTTTTTCCCATCCATATTTCAACATCAATTATTAATCCTGTGGGTTGAAAGGAGATCACATGGCAACAAAATATTTTGAAAACAGTCTTGCAGTTTGAAGATTAAAGAAATCATTAAATTAAATTACTCCACCATCAAATGTTTATTACTGTTTAAAGTCGGCCAGCCAGTGGCACTCTGTAAAGGAACACCAACTGAATTATGTCATAAAATACAGCAGCTAAACTCTATCTTATCACTTAAAAACCACTTGTGGTTCTCAAACGGAGATGCTGGCTGTTCGGAGGTGAAGAGGATGATCCGGTGTGTAATAAAGCAGCTGTAGGCACAGTATCAGCTGCCCTCCAGGAAGGAGAGGGCCAACGGTGCAATCCACAGGGACCTATTTTTTCTCCTTAATATTTGACTTTGGGGTGTTTTTGCCTACTTTAAAGACAGCAATTTGACCTCATCAAAAAGTAGGGGTGAAAAACAGATAAAAGTGCCCTTAAAGGTAGATATGAGAAGAGTTCAGTTTTGAAAAATTAACATTATTTAACACCATGTTTGCCACTGTTGAAAATAATGAAGTACAGTTTACAATAGTGAACTTCCAGATGTTCAAGCAGGTTTTAGAAAAGGCAGAGGCACCAGAGATCAAATTGCCAACGTCCGCTGGATCATGGAGAAAGCAAGAGTGTTCCAGAAAAACATCTATTTCTGCTTCATTGACTATGCCAAAGCCTTTGACTGTGTGGATCACAAGAAACTGCGGAAAATTCTGAAAGAGAAGAGAATACCAGACCACCTGACCTGCCTCTTGAGAAACCTGTATGCAGGTCAGGAAGCAACAGTCAGAACTGTACATGGAACAACAGACTGGTTCCAAATAGAAAAAGGAGTACGTCAAGGTTGTATACTGTCACCCTGCTTATTTAACTTATATGCAGAGTACATCATGAGAAAGGCTGGGCTGGAAGAAGCACAAGCTGGAATCAAGATTGCTGGCAGAAATATCAATAACCTCAGATATGCAGATGACACTACCCTTATGGCAGAAAGTGAGGAGGAACTAAAAAGCCTCTTGATGAAAGTGAAAGAGGAGAGTGAAAAGGTTGGCTTGAAGCTCAACATTCAGAAAACAAAGATCATGGCATCTGGTCCCATCACTTCATGGGAAAAAGATGGGGAAACAGTGGAAACAGTGTCAGGCTTTATTTTTGTGGGCTCCAAAATCACTGTGGATGCTGATTGCAGCCATGAAATTAAAAGATGCTTACTCCTTGGAAGGAAAGTTATGACCAACCTAGATAGTATGTTAAAAAGCAGAGACATTACTTTGCCAACCAAGATCCATCTAGTCAAGGCTATGGTTTTTCCCGTGGTCATGTATGGATGTGAGAGTTGGACTGTGAAGAAAGCTGATCGCCAAAGAATTGATGCTTTTGAACAGTGGTGCTGGAGAAGACCCTTGAGAGTCCCTTGGACTGCAAGGAGATCCAACCAGTCCATTCTAAAGGAGATCAGTCCTGGGTGTTCATTGGAAGGACTGATGCTAAAGCTGAAACTGCAATACTTTGGCCACCTCATGCGACGAGTTGACTCACTGGAAAAGAGTCTGATGCTGGGAGGGATTGGGGACGGGAGGAGAAGGGGACGACAGAGAATGAGATGGCTGGATGGCATCACCGACTCTGTGGACATGGGTTTGAGTGAACTGCGGGAGATGGTGAGGGACAGGGAGGCCTGGCGTGCTGTGATTCATGGGGTCGCAGAGTCGGACACGACTGAGCGACTGAACTGAACAGTTTACAATATATGGTCGTTGTCCTTATTTCTTGGCAGACAACAGCATTTCCACTTTTCAATACAAATTGAGCTAGATGGCTGAAGAGTGAATCACTGTTAGAAAACTACGTTTCCTCTCAGCTAATGTGAATGTGCTAAGATTTATCAGTTTCTTGTCTCATTATTTAAGGAGGTTTGCTATTATTCATTCTTTATCAGAAATAAATATGGATTTCTTAAAAAAAAACTGTCTCTAATATATGAGCTAATCTTGGGAATTTAAAAAAACTATGAACATCTGCTTTAAAAGATATGGTCCACTCTACTGACTGCTAAATAGGAAACACAAACAAGCCTCATTGTATGGCTTAGGGGCGTTATGGCCGCTATTCCTTGAGAGAGGTTGTGCAGAACACATAATTTGTCTACTTTGTAGAGTACGACTTTTAAAAAGTAACAAAATTTTAGGGTTTGAAGAAATCCCCGTGTGTGTTCTTAGACCAGAAGCACTGGCACTACCCAGCTGACAGAAATGCAAATTCATGAATCTCACCAGCCCACCTGAATCTGAATCTCTAAGGGTGAACACAGGAATCTGTTCTATGAAGCTCTGCCAGGTGACCCCAATGCGTACTGAAGTCTGAGATTTCTCAGACATCACAGAGCATCACCCAACCTACACAAAATGTGCAGAGGAACATCTGCTATCTTCCAAGGGACAGTTCTAAATTTTTTTCTTTCTTTTGAGAGAAAACTTTCGAGTATTGAACTGATACCTGTGTCCTTGAATCTCTCTTCTAATTCCACCCGTCTGGAGTCACACAAACAAGTCCAGTCTGTTTTCCCTTGTTGAGATGTGAGATAGTCTGTATGAAGGCTAAGGCACAGACAGATCCTGGGTTTGAGTTGCTAATTCTAGCATTAATGCATGTGTGACTGTGCGCAAGTTATCTGACCTCTCTGAGTAGGCCTATACCAAACTAAAAAGCTTCCACATGTCAAAAGAAACAATGAACAAGGTAAAAGGCAACATATGGGTGGGAGAAAATATTAGCGTATCATCTACTGATAGTATTTAGGTTAATATCCAAAATATATAAAGAACTAACACAATCCAACAGCAAAAGAACAAATAATCCAATTAAATTATGGGCAGAGGATCTGAACGGACATTTTTCCAAAGAAACAGACATCCACATGGTCATCAGGTTCATGAAAGGATGCTCAACATCGCTAATCATCAGGGAAATGCAAATCAAAATCACAATGAGGTATCACTTTGTATCTGTTAGGATATTTGTTATAAAAAAGACAAGAGATTGAGTATTGGCAAGAGTGTAGGGAAAGGCAGCCCCTGTAATCTGTAGAGGGCTATGGGAAACAGTATGGCAGTTCCTCAGAAATTACAAATACAACTACCACATGATCCAGCAATCCCACTTCTGGGCACATGTCTGAAGAAGTGAAATCGGGACCTCAAAGAGGTATCTGCACCCCTGTGTTCACTGCAGCATTATGCACAACAGCCAAGACATGGAAACAACCCAACGGTACATCAGTGAATAAATGGATAAAGAAAATGTGAAGTGGATGAATGAAGAAAGAAAATGGAATGTCATTCAGCCATAAAAAAGACGGAAATCCTGCTTTTTGCAACAACATGGAAGGACCCTGAGAGCATTACGCTAGGTGAAGTAAGTCAGACAGCAAAAATACTGTGTTTTCTCTTATATGTGGAATCTAAAAGAGCCAACCACACAGAAACAGAGTGGAATGGTGGTTGTGGGGAAATGGTAAAATGTTGGTTAAAGGGTACAAACTTCCAGTTACAGATGAGTAAGTTCTGAGGATCTAATGTACATCATGGTATCTATAGTCAGTACTGTATTATAAACTTGAAAGTTGTTAAATCTTAAGTGTTATCACCACAAAAAAAAAAAAATAAAGGTCATTATATGAAATGAGGTGATATGTTAAATAATGTTAATGAGGTTAACAATTCCACAATTGTATCAGATCATCTATTTGCACACCTTACAGATTATGTCAATAATATTTCAGTAAAGCTGGAAAAAATAAATGCTATGATTAATGCTCTAGTAGCTAAACACTTATATGTATCCTTAATTATTTAAGAGAAATTTCTGAAAGTGTAATTATTAGGGTAAAAAGTCAGCATGGTTTTGATTTCCAATACATATTGCCAAATTGTTGCAGAAGGACTTAACAATTCACACTTTGACATGAAGTATATGAGAATGCCTATTTCTTCAAATTCTTGTCAGCACTGAGAATTACCCTTTTTCCTTTGGTAGATTGAGGGATTACTGTTTCAACTTAAATCTCTTGGAATAATAATGAAGATAAACCATTTTGTTTGTGAATCATTTCTATTTCTTCTTTGCATGGTTCCCAGTTCAAGTCTGACTCTAAAACACACACACACACAGTTCCATGCCTCTGCCATCCTGCATTTGTACACAGTGGTTTTTTCTTTTTTCTTTTTATGGGCCAGAATGCAGGAACTTCCATTTTTCCCTTTGAAATCATCTTGTTAAATTCAGCCAACAGTTTTGGCTTTTTGGATCCTGATTCTCTCATCCTGCCGTCCTTTCTGGTTTGTTTTTAACTGCAAATCTGAAATATTTGTAAAATATCGTTGTATTTTCATCTTTTACAAAGACTGTCAGCAGGACAGGGCTCTGGCCAGATCCTGTGGTGCCCCCTCAGAAACTGGCCCTGTCCTGAAATCGATCGGTTCACTAGACGGGTTACAGGATGACGTCCCATCACCACCGTGGATGGTGCTGGGATTCTCAGTCAGATGTCCTCTCAGCCTTAGGGCGGGTCACTGAAGCTGCGCTTCGACAGGATTACAAAGTTTTGATTTCTCCTTTGGCTATAAACTTCTAAGATGTTTGTAACAGTATCTCACTCACCTCTTTATGTGTCTCCAGATCCTTCCCTCAGTTTCTTGTTCAGAGCAGTCATTCAACGAAAGTGTATAAAACTGAACATAAACTTTCCTGGCTGCTTTGCCTACAGGGACAAATGACTCACCTCCTCCTCAACTCTGTAGGCTGATCAATCCTACATCTAAGGAGCAATATATATATTGCCCCCCCCCCACACACAAAAGCTTCATGGAGAAAACTCATGTTATATATTCCATTGCTGAAACAGGATAGAAATTGAAAATTCTGATGCACTACATTTTTAAAAGAGTAATTTCTTTTTTTCGTTTTCTGCAGTTATGGATCTATAGTAAGAATTTATTGCTGAAAAGTGAACCTGAGACACTGTCAGCTTCTAGGTCATAAAATGAAGATTAAATTCAAGGAAGCTTGAAAACTTAAAAAATAAACATCTGGTTATTCAAAGCAGAGTAGTCTCAAACATTCTAGTTAATATTCTCTTTTCTCTGATGTCCAACTTCCTACTGCAGTTTCAGACCATGAGAATTTTGATCATTAGTTTTGTCCATGTCTAAAATCTGCATTTCTTGCCTCAGCACTTTACAGACTGTCTCACTGAACCCTCACAAGAAAGAAACGCACAGAACCTTTTTAGAAGAAAATACATATATTTCTAATCCTGAGGTTATTTTTAATTTTATACTTATATAATATGTACATTGATAAAACCAGATTTAAACTTATAATACTTAGAGCTTTTACTAAAATTTAAAAATAGAAATTTAGGGATCTAACACAAATAAAACTGCAAAACAATGTAATTCTGATGAACAGCATAAGCTTGATGTGATGAATGGTCTTGTTTGAACTTTGGGTTAGATATGAAAAAAATATCTATATTGATTCCCAGCACTATAAACCATGGTTTGAGTCATTATCTTTAGCCTTCCCCTTAATCAGTGATCTTGTATTCATGCTAATAATTTGAGTAATGCACCATAAAGATAATACTAAAAAAATTGTTTTATAACAAATCTTTAACTGTGGGTTTGCCATTACTCTTATTGCTATCATCACACAAGATGGTAGGTACAAACCAGGACCTATGATACTATGATATACTTACTCTTTTAAATGTGGTCCTGACTGCTGTGAGCCAGCTCTTCCAAGTCTGGCTTCCCCTTTATTACCATACACTGTGTGATGGCTGGGTTTTCCCACTACTTCTCCCTATTTAAATGACTTTGAACCTCTAATTTGTGTTATTAACCTCAAAGTCTTTTGGCTTTTCATGTGGTAAGAATGAGACTGTAAATTTGAACAGAGCATGGGCACTAATGTTATCTGGGGCTAGTCATCTAGAAAATCTCATCATATATTTATATTACACTCATACTTTTCATTGAGGTGAAAATTCCAAATTAAGAACTTCTAAACAAACTTTACAAGACTTTATCTTTTGAGAAACATTTAAAAAAATTTATTAAGATGTATAATTCAGCAATTTCCCTGGTTGTCTGGTGAAGAATCCGCCTTGCAATGCAAGGGACACCAGTTCAGTTCCTGGCCTGGGGAAGATCCCACACGCAGCAGAGCAACTCAGCCTGAGTGCCACAACTACTGAAGCCTGCACACCTAGAGCCTGTGCTGGGCAACAGAAGAAGTCATCACAATGAGAAGCCTGCAAACCATTACTGGAGAGTAGCCCTGGCTCCCTGCAACTAGAGAGAGCCCTCGTACAGCAACGAAGACTCAGTACAATCAAAAAATAAATCAGTATCTTTTGTATAGAGTCAGGGACTAGGAGTAAACAAAAATCAAGCAAATCAAGCACTGAGCCCAGAGTCCAGGACATATTGGTTAGGATCCCCATCACTATTACTATAAGTCTGTAAAACTTCAAGGAGGCAGCAGTCCTGGACTGGTCTGGTCTAGGAGGGGTTCAGACAAAGTGAATTCTTTACACTGATACTAAAGAATAAGTAGGTTTGAGAAGGACAGAGAAAAAGCCTTGTACAGAGGCCAATGAAGACAACTGGGTTATGAGTTACAAGAAACCATGAGGAGGGAAGGTCAGATGAAAGCTGAGGGTGTGTGCAGCAGGGGGCCACTTGCTGGGGCCTGAACCAAGAAGTCAGGGCTTTCTTTACTTCACAGGTACTGGGAAACAAGTGAAGATTTTGGATTGAAAAATAATATGACTGAGGTTAGAATGGCTTAGAAAGAAACAACTCTTCTATAGGCAGAGGAGATATCAGCCATCATCCCACGTGCGCCTTCGCTGGAACCTCTTGATGACTTATATCCCGAACTCAACGCCAAAGCACACATGCAGGAAATGGTCTGGGAACATGAGTCAGGAAAACATTGTCCTCGATCTCCAAAGGACTCAGAGCCCATGTTTCACTGTTTTGTATATTAACCAAGTCAGCTTTTCTTTATCTCTGAGCCATGTACCCTGAGTGTGGGTATGTGTGTCTGTATACATTCACGTATGTATTTTCAGCAGAGTATACATTTGTATAAAATTACATTTTTCATGCGATTTATACAAAATCACACAGCAATTTTAATGATTTATGAATTTGTTCTAGTGGTTGTGTTCACATCCCTTGTACTATTCTTTCCTTAAATAAATAGATCATTGTTGGGACTCCAGCAAGATGCAAGCAAATGAAACATAGCTTCCTTTAATACCTGAAGATGTGGCACCAAATGATTAGACTGGAGCTGTAACTGTTCCCTTTCAAGAAAAAAGAAAAAAAAAATGTGTTCGTCGCTTTGCTACAGTTGTCATTACTCCCTTTTATTTCCCAACCCTGAGCCTCTGTGTCAATGGTGTTTATCGTCACAATAGTGCTCTTGTTTCACTTCTAGTTGCTTCCACACATTGATTTTCATTCCCTACTTGGCATCTCTGTGCATTTTAACTTGTGACTCATGGATAAAACCAATTTTGATTTTCCTGTCTGAAGTTGACTTTTTATAGGTATTTCTTCTAAATATTCTTAGACAAGCTAAATGCAGCATTGACTATCATAAATGCTGAACAGCTGAGGTCAGGCCAACTCGTGGTTGTAACTCATGTATACCACGTTTCTTGGCCTGGCTAATTCTGTGCATTCATTGACAAAGACAATCTGCCAGAAGTTGTTTTCTATTTGATGGCAGTACAGCAGATGCTGTGAAATCAAACCACCATGTGCCAAGTTGTCACCTCAGTATCCCTGTTATCAGAGACTTCATTGTACAAATCCCTTTCCCACTGTTATGTCATATTTACTTGTTCAGATAGATAAAAGCCCATGTCCAGATGATTGAACTCTTAGGAGGGTTCTATTTTTACCTGATTCCCTAAAAGCTATATACGAGTGACAAATATTTCCATAGGATTAATGAGTAGGTGTTTAAGTCTCCTATGCTCTTATTAAATACTAGCTTTTTCTTTCATACTTGGAACTCTGTTGAATTTGTAGATGAGAAACATTTTCCATATATAATGAATCCAGGGACTTTTTAACCTATTCACTTTTATTATATATATTGGTCACTGTTTTAAGGAATTGTTCCCAGTCTAACCAAGGATCAAATAACCCAAGAATTTGGTACTCCTTCATTTAGAATACTTTCATATTTCTGAATAATATATGTAGAGAATACTTCTTGATAAGATCAAGAAATGACCAAGGGGATCATGTAGCTTTAGCCATCCTTGTTTTTATCATTTGCCAAAAAATTTCCTTAGCTTCGTGGAAACCACATAGAAACCAAATGACTTGGTTTTCTTTCCACTTCTCTAGGCAACAAACCAATTTTTTTCAGTTTCCATGGTCACCCACTTGAGCAGCAGCAGTTGGATCTGTAAAAACTGCTATCTGACTTGGAGTCTGACGGTGACCTACACACGAACACCAGGATTCAAGCGTGGCTCCCTCAGGGACCCACACGTATGAGACTGGTTGTTAGCGTCTGAGGCAGTACCCAGTTACTGTCCCTGGTGCTTTTCCAGTGTCTTAATTTGTGGAGGTTCACAAATCATTATGGATCTCGTCTTGATATCCAGTTAGTCAGAAAGCTTCAAAATAAGGAGTGGGAATGGTAATAAAACAGGTCTAGTTGAAATAGATTTACTTTCTTTCCACTTGGTTAAGAAACAGGCTGCTATTTTAACTCAGTTAAGAAGTAGTACTTATTTGGAAATCCTTGTGGGAAGCCCAAAATGTACTTGAGATGAGAGAAATCATAAACTTATTTAGCACATATGAAGCATAGCTTTGATTCTAGGCAGTAACTGAAAGTCCATCCGTATGGGCTCTGGAGAAACGTAAGAAAAATTGAACTGCATTATCCTGTAACATATACAAATTCTCCAGGCCCTGTTCCCTTCTAACTTAGGATAGAACAAACAATTAATTGAAAAGAGCAATCTGGCTTCCAGGTTTTGAAAATGTTGTTCTTTGATTTTACTTGCATTGTGTAAAAATTCTCCATTTCCCAGCTGCCCCAAAATTAAGAGTTTAAAAACTGAATCTTTCAGACCATTGATCGGTGTTGGTAAGGTTGACAAAGAAAGGCTTTAAAAAAATAGTGGAAATGATACTTTAACTGGAATTAGGGGACTCAACTTTGCCATAAATATGCAAGACCATTGTAGTAGGTATGTAATTTCTCTTTTCTCAGTCTCTATCTCATCTATAAAGCTCTAGCTCTTCACAGGAATAAAACTTTCAAGTTCATGGCTGCAGAGATTTGATCTTGTATTTTCATAAAAAGCCTCTAATTGCTTCTGTTTCTCTTTGTACTATGGAACTTTTCCATGAACACCATACAAAATGGATTCCTGAGGAAAGAGTGGGTCTTTCTCAGAGATTCTCATTTTTGGTTTGTTTCTAGTAAGTTTAGATAGACAAACAGAAGTGGAATTTTAAAATGTAATTTTTTTCTTTTAAAAAAAGAAGAGATAGTAATAGATGGTGGTTGGCTATCAGAAATCAGCCAAAGTTTCATGGGTGCATACTGAATTGATGATTTGAAGTAATATATTTTGTCATTAGTACATCAGGAATAGGAGAAAGATTTAGGGGAAATATTACAGAGAAACTTTTAGCTTTACAAACCTAGGGATTGACACATACCACAGTTCCTTTAATATATGCAAAGTTTCCCATCTCACTAAAGTAACCTGGGCAAATAAAAAGGAAAAGGCATTCCAGGTAAAAGAACACCGTGATCAGAGATTGGGAAGTAAGAGATAGCATGCTGTGTAGAGGCAGTGCAAAGAGCTGGTTTATTCCTTTAGGAGGATAAGGTATAGAAGGACACTAGCTTCATTCAGAGTTCAGGTGCAGATAACAGAAGTCATTTTGGTGATTTTAAAAGAATTGTGAAACAGAAACCAAAAGAGGGGAGTTACTCAAGAGGGTCAAACACTGCTATCTTGTCAAGAAAGATCAGGGCTGAGGAGTGTCTAGTAGCTTTGACTGTTAGGAAACCTTTGATATTCTTAGCAAACACTGACCAGGAGGTAAACTGGGTCACGCTGCAGGGATTACGGTATGAATAGGAGATGAGGAAGAGGAAGTAGAGTAATCTGTTTTCTGAATGCTTGGCTCTGAAGGGAAGGAAAGCTCTATCTGAAGAAAAACATAAAATGGAGGAAGATTTTGATCTTAAGCTGTAAAAATCTTAAACAGGTATGGATGCAGAAGGAAAGAAGTCAATGGTTAGATAAGACTTGAAGGAGAGAGGCAGATACTTGATACTAGATGCCCTCAGATTTGGAGGAGAAAGATGGAGGCTGGAGGAGGCAGTGCTGGTCTTAGGTAAGAAGACAATTATGTGTTTCTCTTATATGAGGCAGAGGAGGGAAGCCTGAGTGGAAAAGCAGATATGTTTGTAAATTGCGGAAAAGAAGGGAGTAGAAATCACACCCAATAGATTATCTTCTTGATAAGAAACAGACCATTTGCTGAGAGAGGAAAGAATGGAAGGGGGGTGAAACAGGGTGGGGTAGAAAGCGTGAAGAAGAAATAGGTGGGAGAAAAGAGCCAGAAGTGATCAGAACTGCTAAACAGGACTGACTTTGAAGAAGTGGGGAGATTTCTGAGGAAAGGCTTAGAGTAATATCATAATTGTCATGACCTTGGGAACTTTCGACTTGTAGAAAGTGCTAGTGAGTAGTTTGAATGGTGGTGTTCCTCTTTAAAATACATTTGTTTTGAAGCTGTCCACATGATGACTGGGTAAGACTTTTAAATTATCATCATCATCTGTTAGTCATCTGTTAATATGATCAATCTTTTATTTATAAGACCATCTTCAGTGCTTTGAATAGGAGTGAGACAAAATGGCAGAAGTGTATCATTAACAAAAGAATATTCTAAGAACTTACGTTTTGAAGCACTCTTCTGTGAATTCCCTGGTGGTCCAGTGGTTAGAACTCAACACTCTCATTGCCTGAGCCCTGGGTTTGATTCCTTTCCAGGAACTAAGATTCTGCAAGTTGCATGGCGCAGCCAAAAAAGTAAAATAAAATAAAATTTGAAGTACTTTTCTGTGACTGAAACTCACTTCAGGTTAAACCTGATTGAAGATTTGACGAATTTGCCCAATAGACTGAGTAAGGATACAATAAGATGCTCAAAATCATTACTCATCAGGGATACATAAAATACAAGGTAATACCACCATATACCTATTAGAATATCCAAAATTGCAAACACTGAACATACCAGGTGCTGGCAAGGATCTGGAACAAAGCGGACTCTTCTGAACTGTTGATGGGAATGAAAATGGTTCAACCACTTTGGAAAATAGTCTGCAGTTTCTTAAAAACATGCACATCTATATCCATATCATGTGACAAATACACTGCATCCTCAGAATCAAAAATATTTGTGTGTCTTTGTACAGACTTCACTTTCTGTATGGCAGAAAGTGAAGAAGAACTAAAAAGTCTCTTGATGAAAGTGAAAGAGGAGAGTGAAAAAATTGGCTTAAAACCCAACATTCAGAAAACTAAGATCATGGCATCTGGTCCCATCACTTCATGGCAAATAGATGGGGAAACAGTGAGAGACTTTATTTTTGGGGGCTCCCAAATCACTGCAGATGGTGACTACAGTCATGAAATTAACAGATGCTTACTCTTTGGAAGGAAAGTTATGACCAACCTACACAGCATATTAAAAAGAAGAGACATTACTTTGCCAACAAAGGTCCATCTAATCAAAGCTATAGTTTTTCCAGTAGTCATGTATGAATATGAGAGTTGGACTATAAAGAAAGCTGAGTGCTGAAGAATTGATGCTTTGAAATGTGCTATTGGAGAAGACTCTTGAGAGTCCCTTGGACTTCAAAGAGATCCAACTACTCCATCCTAAGGGAAATCAGTCCTGAATATTTTTTTGGAAGGACTGATGCTGAAGTTGAAATTTCAATACTTTGAACCAGGTCAATACTTTGGTTGGACGGCATCATCGACTCAATGGACATGAATTTGAGTAAGCTCCGAGAGTTGGTGATAGACAGGGTAGCCTGGCGTGCTGCAGGCCATGGGGTTACAAGGAGTCGGACACAACTGTGCAACTGAACTGAACTTTGTATAGACTATCCAAGAGAAAAAGAAATTTATGGCTATAAAAAGATACATGCAATGTTCACAGAAGCTTTATTTGTAATAATCTTTTAAAAAAGGAAGCAACAAAAATGACCATCAACAGGTGACTGGATAAATAAATCATGGTATATCCATACAGTGGAATACTACTTGGCAATAAAAGTAAACAAACTGCTGCCTGTACAACATAGATGTATCTCAGAATAAATATGATTAGTGAAAGAAGTCAAACAAGAGAGAGTATACAGTGTATTGTTCCATTCATAAAATAGTCTAAAAATCCAAACTAACCTATAGCATCAGAAAACAGATCAGAGGTTACCTGGAGATAGGGGTTGGGGCTGGGGGAGGCAGGTGGAAGGATTACAATGGAGCACAAGAAAACTCTTGTGGGTGAAGCATATGTTCATTATCTAGATTGTGATGGTGGTTTCATAGGTACATTCATTAGTCATAACTTAGCAAACTTTACACTTTAAATCTGGGCTTTCCTGGTGGCTCAGACAATAAAGAATCCACCTGCAATGCAGCAGACTCAGGTTCGATGTCTGGGTTTGGAAGATCCCCTGGAGAAGGGAATAGCAACCTACTCCAGTATTCTTGCCTGGAGAATCCCATGGAGAGAGGAGCCTGGTAGGCTGCAGTCCATACAGTCACAAAGAGTTGGATGTGACTGAGTGACACATACATACATTTTAAATATGAACAGATAATTACATTTTAATAAAGGTGTTAAAAGAAATAATGCACATGTTCAAAAGTTGGAGAATGATTTAATTACGCTGCTGCTGCTGCTGCTGCTGCTGCTGCTGCTAAGTCACTTCAGTCGTGTCCGACTCTGTGTGACCCCAGAGACGGAAGCCCACCAGGCTCCCCCGTCCCTGGGATTCTCCAGGCAAGAACACTGGAGTGGGTTGCCATTTCCTTCTCCAATGTGTGAAAGTGAAAGTGAAGTCGCTCAGTCGTGTCCGACCCTTAGCGACCCCACGGACTGCAGCCTACCAGGCTCCTCCATCCATGGGATTTTCTAGACAAGAGTACTGGAGTGGCTTGCCATTGCCTTCTCCGTTAATTACGCTATAGAACAGTAAATTTTTGGAACACCATATCTTTTAAAAATCATGTTTTTGAAGAGCATTTAATATTGTCAGAAAATGCTCGCAGTATTCAGAGACACATGTTGTTCTGATTGATAGTGGTCCATTAACATTTGATGAATATGAAATGAATGATGTAATGCTAAATGAAAAAAGCAAGGCACAAAAATGCATCCATAAATAAATAAGATCCCAGTGGTGGTAACTCTCTCTCTCATCTCTCACGACTGAAAGGAAATCTCTCAAAATGTTAACAGTGGTTGTCTCTGTGAAGTGGAAGATGATTTTTATTTTCCTTCTTATGCTTTTGGGGTTTTTCAATACTTGATCTTCCATTACTTTCACAAATAGATAAAAACCTACCCAATGCTCTTTGAAAAGATTCTTTCCCACAAAGGGAACTCACTGGTGCAAATATTTTTAGAAAATCTATCAACCTGACTGAAGCACATGGCGTCTTTTCCTGCACTTTTTCACGGTAACCTGCTGCTGAACACTGAGGGAGTTTAGTGGAATGGTGATGCGCTGGAAAGACCAGCTTCAGCCTGCAGTTAGGTTGCAATGAGATATAGCCTAAAAATGCACGTTTTTAAGTTATGCTTTATGTAGCCTCAGGTATTAACTTACCTTTATCACTTCACTGCTAGCCGTCCCTTGATAAAACCGGGTCAAAGACAGGGAGACTCAATTCCCCAGATTATGTCTGGCACAGATCTGTCAGGAAATGTTCAGATGAGAAAAGGAGATCAGTTGTGTATCAAATGTAGATAACTCCTCTCAGTCTTTCGTCCAATCCATGGTGAGCATTTCTTTCCTCTTTGAGTCAAAAAGACAACCAGGGGAGGGCAAAGCTGTGGACTGAGAGCTGAGGAAGGCGGCTAGTGAAAGTGAGGGTCATAGACGAGGAGGAGTTAGGAGAGCTCTCATGCACAAAGATGTGCCTTCATTACTGTTCCCCACATGAGGGACATTTGTCCAGTGAGACTTCCATTCTGTTTTTCTGTCCCCTGAAGAGTTGCAATAATTGATGCTATCCTCACCGTAGGGGTGCTGTGGCAGGAGGGGACAGGGCTGGGGCCTGAGGCAAAGACGATGGTGAGACCCACAGGGAGGCCTCGCACTCCTTCCCCACTCTGCAAGGTAGCTGGGGTTGTATCTGCACCCGACACATGAGAATTAAAGGGAAATCGAGCTTGAGGCATGCAGGACTGGAGATGAGGGACACCTGGGGCAGCTTGAAGCTGGGGATTAACTCTTCCAGTTTGCAGTTAAGAACAGCCTCCCTAAAACTGCAGTGCAAAGCATGGGAAAGAAACAGAATGGAAAGACTTGACATTCTCGTCCAGAAAATGAGGCTCAATAATGGACTACATTGCCATACATATAATTTCATATATACATAAACTGATGTATATAAACGGTGGATCTGGGTTTTTGGTTTATTAGTGTGAAGAAATAACTAGATTCTAAAGGAGAAAAGGAAAGATATAAGCATCTGAATGCAGAGTTCCAAAGAATAGCAAGGAGAGATAAGAAAGCCTTCCTCAGCGATCAATGCAAAGAAATAGAGGAAAACAACAGAATAGGAAAAATAAGAGATCTCTTCAAGAAAATTAGAGATTCCAAGGGAACATTTCATGCAAAGATGGGCTCGATAAAGGACAGAAATGGTATGGACCTAACAGAAGCAGAGGATATTAAGAAGAGGTGGCAGGAATACACAGAAGAACTGTACAAAAAAGATCTTCATGACCAAGATAGTCACGATAACGTGATCACTGACCTAGAGCCAGACATCTTGGAATGTGAAGTCAAGTGGGCCTTAGAAAGCATCACTACTAACAAAGCTAGTGGAGGTGATGGAATTCCAGTTGAGCTATTTCAAGTCTTGAAAGATGATGCTGTGAAAGTGCTGCACTCAATATGCCAGCAGATTTGGAAAACTCAGCAGTGGCCACAGGACTGGAAGAGGTCAGTCTTCATTCCAATCCCAAAGAAAGGCAATGCCAAAGAATGCTCAAACTACCGCACAACTGCACTCATCTCACACGCTAGTAAAGTCATGCTCAAGATTCTCCAAGCCAGGCTTCAGCAGTATGTAAACCGTGAACTCCCAGATGTTCAAGCAGGTTTTAGAAAAGGCAGAGGCACCAGAGATCAAATTGCCAACATCCGCTGGATCATGCAGAAAGCAAGAGAGTTTCAGAAAAACATCTATTTCTGCTTCATTGACTATGCCAAAGCCTTTGACTGTGTGGATCACAATAAACTGTGGAACATTCTGAAAGAGATGGGAATACCAGACCACCTGACCTGCCTCTTGAGAAACCTGTATGCAGGTCAGGAAGCAACAGTTAGAACCGGACATGGAACAACAGACTGGTTCCAAATAGGAAAAGGTGTACGTCAAGGTTGTATATTGTCACCGTGCTTATTTAACTTATATGCAGAGTACATCATGAGGAACGCTGGGCTGGAAGAAGCACAAGCTGGAATCCAGATTGCTGGGAGAAATATCAATAACCTCAGATATGCAGATGACACCACCCTTATGGCAGAAAGTGAAGAGGAACTCAAAAGCCTCTTGAGGAAAGTGAAAGAGGAGAGTGAAAAGGTTGGCTTGAAGCTCAACATTCAGAAAACAAAGATCATGGCATCTGGTCCCATCACTTCATGGGAAATAGATGGAAAAACAGTGGAAACAGTGTCAGACTTTGTTTTTTTGGGCTCCAAAATCACTGCAGATGCTGATTGCAGCCATGAAATTAAAAGACGCTTGCTCCTTGGAAGGAAAGTTATGACCAACCTTGATAGTATATTAAAAAGCAGAGACATTACTTTGCCAACCAAGGTCCGTCTAGTCAAGGCAATGGTTTTTCCCGTGGTCATGTATGGATGTGAGAGTTGGACTGTGAAGAAGGCTGATCGCCGAAGAATCGATGCTTTTGAACTGTGGTGTTGGAGAAGACTCTTGAGAGTCCCTTATACTGCAGGGAGATCCAACCAGTCCATTCTAAAGGAGATCAATCCTGGATGTTCATTGGAGGGACTGATGCTAAAGCTGAAACTGCAATACTTTGGCCACCTCATGCGACGAGTTGACTCACTGGAAAAGACTCTGATGCTGGGAAAGGTTGGGGGTGGGAGGAGAAGGGGACGACGGAGAATGAGATGGCTGGATGGCATCACCGACTCTGTGGACATGAGTTTGAGTGTACTCCGGGAGTTGGTTTTGTACAGGGAGGCCTGGCGTGCTGTGATTCATGGGGTCGCAAAGAGTCGGACACGACTGAGCGACTGAACTGAACTGAACTGAAAGAAAATAAAGTTTCATATGTTCATTTTGAAGTTGTATTAGAGGCGCTGGTTCATCACTTCATGGCAAATAGATGGGGAAACAGGGAAACAGTGGCTCACTTTATTTTTCTGGGCTCCAAAATCACTGCAGATGGTGACTGCAGTCATGAAATTAAAAGATGCTTACTCCTTGGAAGGAAAGTTATGACCAACCTAGACAGCATATTAAAAAGCAGAGACATTACTTTGCTAACAAAGGTCCGCTAGTCAAGGCTCTGGTTTTTCCAGTGGTCATGTATGGATGTGAGAGTTGGACTGTGAAGAAAGCTGATCGCCAAAGAATTGATGCTTTTGAATTGTGGGGTTGGAGAAGACTCTTGAGAGTCCCTTAGACTGCAAGAAGATCCTACCAGTCCATCCTAAAGGAGATCAGTCCTGGGTGTTCATTGGAAGGACTGATGGTGCAGCTGAAACTCCAATACTTTGACCACCTGATGTGAAGAGCTGACTCATTTGAAAAGACCCTGATGCTGGGAAAGATTGAGGGCAGGAGGAGAAGGGGACAACAGAGGATGAGATAGTTGGATGGCATCACCAACTCAATGGACGTGGCTTTGAGTGGACTCCGGGAGTTGGTGATGGACCGGGAGGTCTGGCATGCTGTGGTTCATGGGGTTGCAAAGAGTCAGACACAGACACGACTGAACTAAACTGAGTCTATAGTTCTGGTCACTTCGAACAAATAAAGCTTTCTTAGTTGCCTCCTTTATCAGAAAAAACCATTTGCTAACATGATACATTATTTCCTCTGCATTAGGGAACGTATTTTCTAAATGTTGGAGGAAACCTTCATAGTCATTACTCAATCTGATTTTGTTTTTAACTCATATATGCCTATGGACCATTCTGGGTTTTTTATTTGGTGTTTTTTTGTGTGTGTGTATACGTAAAACACATGTAAATGATTTTCACTTCCTTTTTATTTTTTTAAAAACATTTGCTAAAAAATGCCAATTCATAATCATGGGTAAGCCCACGTTTCTGGGATGCTCTTACTCTGAGCAGCCTAAGAAATAAATCAATTCAAGTAAAATGGAAATTTTCCTGAAACCTTATCCTTTCAAATTAGGTAGCTGATTCTGTAATTATTTGGAAAATTTAAATATAATGTAAATAAATTAAATTGGACAATAAAAGCAGTTGTATTTGAATCCATATCTATAACTACCTATAAAAGGAAGTTTATCTGCAAAACTCCTGACAGGAAAAATTTCATCACTAACAAGAATCTTCCCACCCAGATGAGAAAACTAGAAAAATCCTAATGTGTTTTAGTTAGCCAAGCAAGACTGAGTTAAATGGACATTTACAGGTTTCTTCTAGTGAACCTCTTCTTTCCTAAAGTTGAAATCCCTGTGCTGTGTCAACTAAGAGGTCAATGTCTAAGACTTTGCTCATGAAAACCTAACTGGGTAGTTAGAGATGTCAATTTAGGAACTGCTAGAATAAATGGGTGAATAAGCTTTTGTAATCTAAACTACTGATCTACATGTTTTTCTTTATCCCAACTGATTCTTCACATATAGGTTCAATCTTTTCAGTATCTGGATTATTGGTTCAGCAGAAGCGTGGAAAAGCAATAACATCATAGTAATCAGAATGTTACCCAGTTAATTATGGCTCCTCTTAGTATAGAAATTATATTATAAAATTATAGAATAAATTTCCTGTATCACCCCCTACACACAAATCAGTTCAGTTCAGTAGCTCAGTCATGTCCGACTCTTTGCGACTCCACACACTGTAGCACGCCAGGCTTCCCTGTCCATCACCAACTCCCGGAGCCTCCTCAAACTCATGTCCATAGAGTTGGTGGTGCCATCCAACCATCTCATTTTCTGTCATCCCCTTCTCCTCCTGCCTTCAATCTTTCCCAGCATCAGTGTCTTTTCAAATGATTCAGTTCTTCACATCAGGGGGCCTAAGTACTGGAGCTTCAGCTCCAGCATCAGTTCTTCGAATAAATATTCAGGACTGATTTCCTTTAGGATCTGGTTGGATCGATCTCCTTGCTGTCCAAGGGACTCTCAAGAGTGTTCTCTAGCACCATAGTTCAAGAGCATCAATTCTTCGGTGCTCAGCTTTCTTTATAGTCCAACTCTCACATCCATACATGACTACTGGAAAAACCACAGCTTTGACTAGATGGACCTTTGTTGGCAAAATAATGTCTCTGCTTTTTAACATGCTGTCTAGGTTGGTCGTTTCCTCTTCCTTGTTCCTTTCTTCTGAGGAACAAGCATTTTTTAATTTCATGGCTGTAGTCACCATCTGCAGTGATTTGGGAGCCCCCCCAAAATAAAGTCTCTCACTGTTTCCATTGTTTCCCCATCTATTTACCATGAAGTGATGGGACTGGATGCCTTGATCTTAGCTTTCTGAATGTTGAGTTTTAAGCCACCTTTTTCACTCTCTTCTTTCACTTTTATCAAGAGGCTCTTTAGTTCTTCTTCACTTTCCTCTGTAAGGGTGGTATCATCTGCACGTCTGAGATTATTGATATTTCTCCTGGCAATCTTGATTCCAGCTTGTGCTTTCTCCAGTCCAGCATTTCTCATGATGTACTCTGCATATAAGTTAAATAAGCAGGGTGACAATATACAGCCTTGACATACTCCTTTCCCGATTTGGAAACAGTCTGTGGCTCCATGTCCAATTCTAACAGTTGCTTCTCGAACCTGAATACAGATTTCTCAGGAGGCAGGTCAGGTGTTCTCGTATTCCCATCTCTTTCAGAATTTTCCAGTTTGCTGATATCCACATAGTCAAAGGCTTTGGCATAGTCAATAAAGCAGAGGTAGATGTTTTTCTGATATTCTCTTGCTTTTTCGATGATCCAATGGATATTGGCAATTTGATCTCTGGTTCCTCTAATTTTTCTAAATCCAGCTTGAACATCTGGAAGTTCATGGTTCACATACTGTTGAAGCCTGGCTTGGAGAATTTTGAGTACAACTGTGCGGTAGTTTGAGCATTCTTTGGTATTGCCTTTCTTTGGGTTTGAAATGAAAACTGACCTTTTCCAGTCCTGTGGCCACTGCTGAGATTTCCAAATTTGCTGGCATATTGAGTGCAGCACTTTCACAGCATCACCTTTCAGGATTTGAAACAGCTCAACTGGAATTCCATCTCTTGTTCGTAGTGATGCTTCCTAAGGCCCACTTGACTTCACACTCCAGGATATCTGGCTCTAGGTGAGTGATCACACCATCGTGGTTACCCGGGTCATGAAGATCTTTTTTGTACAGTTCTTCTGTGTATTCTTGCCACCTCTTCTTAATATCTTCTGCTTCTGTTAGGTCCATACCATTTCTGTCCTTTATCGAGCCCATCTTTGCATGAAATGTTCCCTTGGTATCTCTAATTTTCTTGAAGAGATCTCTAGTCTTTTCCATTCTATTGTTTTCCTCTATTTCTTTGCACTGATCACTGAGGAAGGCTTTCTTATCTCTCCTTGCTATTCTTTGGAACTCTGCATTCAAATGGGTATATCTTTCCTTTCCTCCTTTGCCTTTAGCTTCTCTTTTTTTGTCAGCTATTTGTAAGGCCTCCTCAGACAACCATTTTGCCTTTTTGCACTTCTTTTTCTTGGGGATGTTTTTGATTCCTGACTCCTTTACAATGTCACGAACCTCTGTCCATACTTCTTCAGTCAGTCGTCTATCAGATTTAATCCCTTGAAACTATTTGTCATTTCCACTGTATAATCTCATATGCTAGTAAAGTCATGCTCAAAATTCTCCAAGCCAGGCTTCAGCAAATGTGAACCGTGAACTCCCAGATGTTCAAGCAGGTTTTAGAAAAGGCAGAGGAACCAAACATCAAATAGCCAACATCCGCTGGATCATGGAGAAAGCAAGAGAGTTCCAGAAAAACATCTATCTCTGCTTCATTGACTATGCCAAAGCCTTTAACTGTGTGGATCACAATCAACTGTGGAAAATTCTGAAAGAGATGGGAATATCAGACCACCTGACCTGCCTCTTGAGAAACCTGTATGCAGGTCAGGAAGCAACAGTTAGAACTGGACATGGAACAACAGACTAGTTCCAAATAGGAAAAGGTGTACGTCAAGGTTGTTTATTGTCACCCTGCTTATTTAACTTATACGCAGAGTACATCATGAGGAACGCTGGGCTGGAAGAAGCACAAGCTGGAATCAAGATTGCCAGGAGAAATATCAATAACCTCAGATATGCAGATGACACCACCCTTATGGCAGAAAGTGAAGAGGAACTCAAAAGCCTCTTGATGAAACTGAAAAGAGGAGAGTGAAAAGGTTGGCTTGAAGCTCAACATTCAGAAAACGAAGATCATGGCAACTGGTCCCATCACTTCATGGGAAATAGATGGAAAAACAGTGGAAACAGTGTCAAGCTTTATTTTTGTGGGCTCCAAAATCACTGCGGATGCTGACTGCAGCCATGAAATTAAAAGACGCTTACTCCTTGGAAGGAAAGTTATGACCAACGTAGATAGCATATTAAAAAGCAGAGACATTACTTTGCCAACAAAGGTCCGTCTAGTCAAGGCTATAGTTTTTCCCGTGGTCATGTATGGATGTGAGAGTTGGACTGTGAAGAAAGCTGATCGCCAAAGAATTGATGCTTTTGAACTGTGGTGCTGGAGAAGACTCTTGAAAGCCCCTTGGATTGCAAGGAGATTCAACCAGTCCATTCTGGAGGAAATCAATCCTGGGTGTTCATTGGAAGGACTGATGCTGAAGCTGAAACTGCAATACTTTGGCCACCTCATGCGACGAGTTGACTCACTGGAAAAGACTCTGATGCTGGGAAGGATTGGGGGCTGGGAGAAGGGGACGACAGAGAATGAGATGTCTGGATGGCATCACTGACTCAATGGACATGAGTTTGAGTGAACTCCGGGAGTTGGTGATGGACAGGGAGGCCTGTCGTGCTGTGATTCATGGGGTCGCAGAGAGTTGGACACGACTGAGTGACTGAACTGACTGACTGACTGTATAATCATAAGGGATTTGATTTAGGTCATACCTGAATGGTCCAGTGGTTTTCCCTACTTTCTTCAACTTCAGTCTGAATTTGGCAATAAAGAGTTCATGATCTGAGCCACAGTCAGCTCCCAGTCTGGTTTTTGCTGATTGTATAGGACTTCTTATCTTTGGCTGCAAAGAATACAATCAATCTGATTTCAGTATTGACCATCTGGTGATGTCCATGTGCAGAGTCTTCTCTTGCGTTGTTGGAAGAGGGTGTTTGCTATGACCAGGTGTTATGCTACACACAAATACGTAAGGACAGATTCCAAAATACAATGGAGAAGAATATTAGATTCAGTTACAGGAAACAGGAATAAATATTTTTATAAAGATTATTAATTAAAGATACAGGAAATATATTTTAGAAACATTATGCACATGTATTGAAAATTATTCAAGAGTTGTATATTTTTGCACCAAATTTGAATTATATTGTGATTTACTTTATATGAATTCTAACCATTGAAATACATGTGTAGCATAATCTCGTTTTTGCTTTAATTTGCATTTTGATAATGGCTAATGATAGTGACCATCATTTATGTGATTATTTAACTTCTGTTTAACCACTTTGGTAAAATATCTATTTAAGAGTTTTACACATTTGAAAAATAAAAAGAATGTTATCCAATGGTATATTGTTTACCTTCTATAAACACTGGTGAACAAGCCAATAGTTTTATATTAAAAAAATAAAATGGATATGCAAATTTCCACTTTTGCAAATCATCAGTAGCTATGACATTTTAGCTAATTTCTGCCCTTGTTAATTATTTAGAGTTATATTTCATAACACTTGAAAATGTGTTTCTTCAAATGTCCCTGGGATACACTGTCATCCTTTTCCTCTGTAAATAATCTCACCCTTTATCAGACTGAAAATTTATCTTCAGGTTCTTAAGTATTCCATCCTCCTTGACCCAGATTTCCTTAGAATTTTGAGGAAGACCTCTGGTCACTCCATCATAGCTTTTCAGTCTTCTGGAGTTTACCTTCAGCATCTGCACACCCTCAAATTATCATCCGGCTTTAGAGGCTACCATCACTGGGTAGAAACTGTGGGAATCCAGTTCCTATTGTCTGTTTAAGGTCAAGGATGGCAAGTGGAGCAGGGAATCATGATAGTCCTCTAGGAACAAAGTTCTAAACACAACGGGCAAGAATTATATATGCCTTTTTCCTTAGAGACAGTGTCATACATGTGGATTAAGTTCTAGAATGTGATGATGACAGTGTTTAACCACTTATTTGTGGTTAAATAAGCTTTAGTGACATACTTAGGCATTAAAATTCTTCGAAAGCTGGTATATGTGTATGGTGGTGGTGTAATACATGTTGGGTGGTGGTGGTATTTAATAGCTAAGTTGTATCCGACTCTTTATGACCCCATGAACTGTAGCCCACCAGGCTCCTGTATCCAAGGGATTTCCCAGGCAAGGATTCTGGCATGGATTGCCATTTCCTTCTCCAATACATATGTCTGCTGCTGCTGCTAAGTCACTTCAGTCGTGTCCGACTCTGTGCGACCCCATAGACGGCAGCCTACCAGGCTCCCCCATCCCTGGGATTCTCCATGGAGTGGGTTGCCATTTCTTTCTCCAATGCATGAAAGTGAAAAATGAAAGTGAAGTCGCTCAGTCATGTCCGACCCTCAGCAACCCCATGGACTGCGGCCTTCCAGGCTCCTCCATCCATGGGATTTTCCAGGCAAGAGTACTGGAGTGGGGTGACACTGCCTTCTCCGATACATGTGTCTGCTGCTGCTGCTGCTGCTGCTGCTAAGTCACTTCAGTCGTGTCCAACTCTGTGTGACCCCACAGATGGAAGCCCACCAGGCTCCCCGATCCCTGGGATTCTCCAGGCAAGAACACTGGAGTGGGTTGCCATTTCCTTCTCCAATGTGTGAAAGTGAAAAGTGAAAGTGAAGTCGCTCAGTCGTGTCCGACCCTTAGCGACCCCACGGACTGCAGCCCACCAGACTCCGCCATCCATGGGATTTTCCAGGCAAGAGTACTAGATATATTATAATCTATTATCCTATATGTATCGTGTATTTCTATATATAATTTTTAAAACATTTATTTAATCTGAACCTTGACTAAGTAGAATATACTTCCCAATTAACCTTGATAACAGAAGTTACCACATTTAAGCTTTAAAGAATGAAATGATGTAGGAGTTCTATGCTCATAGATTAAAAAAAGACCAACAACATGTCACTAAAGTATAAAATTTGGTCACTGAGATGAACTATCTCATTTTGTAAACTGTCCCTAGCATTTAGTGGAACAACAGCTGACCCTCTACCAGACTATTACAGAATCATTCAATTTTGTATTTAAGTCTTTTCATTATTTTAACAAATTTTAATGAAATACACTTTTGTATTTAAGTCTTTTCATTATTTTAAAAATTGTTATTTTACTCCAGTGAATTCTACACATTTGTGAATAATTAGTAAAATTCTGAATATGCTGTTGATTAAAATATGTTTTTAAGACACTCCCAGAATTTAAATAAGGATTGTGGTATATCCCAACACTTAAAAATAAGATATCATAATTACTTTGAGGAGGAAAACTTTTTAAAGTCTACAATGAAAGCATTTAGGAACTCTGGAATGAAGGGATCGCTACACTGTTCTCCACAGTGGTTGTATCAATTTACATTCCCACCAACAGTGAAGGAAGGCTCCCTTCTCTCCACACCCTCTCCAGCATTGTTTGTAGACTTTCTGGTGATGACCATTCTGACTGCTGTGAGGTGACGCCTCACTATAGTTTTGATTTGCATTTCTCTGTGGCTTAGCTGGTAAAGAATCCACCTGCAATGCAGGAGACCTGGGTTCGATCCCTGGGTTGGGAAGATCCCCTAGAGAAGGGAAAGGCTATCCAATCTAGTATTCTGGCCTAGAGAATTCCATGGACTATACAGTCCATGGGGTTGAAAAGAGTCGGACATGACTAAGTGACTTTCATTTTCACTAATTATTGATGTTGAGCATCTTTTCATGTGTCTACTGGCCATCAGTATGTCTTCTCTGGAGAAATGTCTATTTCGGTTTTCTGCCCATTTTCTGACTGGGTTGTTTTTGTTGTTCTTGACTTGTATGAGCTGTTTGTGTATTTTGGAAATTAAGCCTCTGTCAGTCACATCATTTGCAAATACTTTCTCCCAGTCTGCTGGCTGTCTTTTCATTTTGTTTATGGTTTCCTTCGCTGTGCAAAAGCGAAGTGTAAGTTTTATTAGGTTCAATTTGTTTATTTTTGTTTTTATTTCTACTGCTTTGGGAGACCAAGCTTAAGAAAAAACAGTGCTGCAATTTATGTCAGAGAATGTTTTGCCTATGTTCTCTTCTAGGAGGTTTATGGTGTCCTGTCTTATAGTTAAGTCTTTAAGCAATTCTGAGTTTATTTTTGTGTACGGTATGAGGAAATGTTTTGATCTCATTGATTTACATGAGGCTGTCCAGTCTTCCCGCCATCACTTGCTGAAGAGATGATCTTTCCTCCACTGTTCCTCCATTCATTCTTGCCTTCTTTGTCTAAGATTAATTTCCCAGTAGGAATGTGAATTTATTTCTGGGCTCTCTATTCTGCTCCATGGACACACACCTGTTTTTGTGCCAATATCCTGCTGTTTTGATTACTATAGCTTTGGAGTATTGTCTGAAGTCTGGGAGAGCTTCCAGCTTTGTTTTTTTTCCTCAGGATTGCTTTGGCAATGATGGTTCTTTTATGATACAATACAAACTTTAGCATTATTTGTTCTAGTTCTACAGAAAATGTCATAAATTATTTGATAGGGACCACATTAAACCTGTAGATTGTTTGGGGGTAGTATGGGCATTTTAACAATATTAATTCTTTCAATTCAAGAGCGTGGGCTATCTTGCCATGTCTTTAACTCATATTCAATTTCCTTTATCAATGTCTTATTGTTTTCAGCATATAAGTTTTTCACCTCCTTGGTCAGGTTTACAACTAAGTTTTTTTTAATGTGAATTTAAAGTGGATTTTTAAAAAACTTTTTCTTTTTGATATTTTATTGTTAGTGTGAATATATGCAACTGATCTTTGTATGTTAATGTTGTATACCGCTACCTTGCTGAATTCGTTTTTCAGGTCTAGCAGTTTTTGTGGGGAGTCTTTGTACTTTATATATTATCATGTCATCTCCATATAAAGACAATTTTACTTCTTTTCTTTCAATCTGGATATCTTTCATTTCTTTTTCTTGTCTAATTGCCATGCTGTGTTGTGCTGTGCTTAGTCGTTCAGTCATGTCTGACTCTTTGCGACCCCATGGACTGTAGTCCAACAGGCTCCTCTGTCCATGGGGATTCTCCAGGCAAGAATACTGGAGTAGGTTGAAATGCCCTCCTCCAGAGGATCTTCCCAATCCAGGGATAGAACACAGGTCTCTCACACTGCAGGCAGATTCTTTACCATCTGAACCACCAGGGAAGCCCATGAAAACTGGAATGGGTAGCCTATCCCTTCTCAAGGGGATCTTCCCAACTCAGGAATCAAACTGGGGTCTTCTCCATTGCAGGTGGATTCTTTATCAGTTGAGCTAGCAGGGAAGCCCAACTGCCATGGCTAGGACTTCCAATACTATGTTGAATAGAAGTGGTGAGAGTGGGCACCCTTGTCTTATTCCAGGTTTTTTAGCAGGAAGGCTTTCAACTTTTTACCATTGAGTATTATGTTGCTGTGGGTTTGTCACAAATAACTTTTATTATGTTGAGATATGTTCCCTCTATACCCACTTTGGAAAGAGTTTTTTTTTTAATCACAAATGGATGTTGACTTTTTCAATGACAGAATCAAAGAGGAAATAAAAAATACCTGAGATAAGTGACAATGAAAATACAACTATACAAAACTGCAGTAAAAGCAGTCAGAAGAGGGAAGTTCACAGCGATATAGACCTTTCTCAAAAAACATGAAAAATCCCAAATAAACAACTTAAAGGAATTAGAAAAACAAATAAAACCTGAAGTTATCAAAAGGAGGAAAAGAAAAACAAACAAAACCTAAAGCCATCAGAAGGAAAGAAATAATAAACATTAGTGAGGAAATAAATAAAATAGAGATTTAAAAAAATAGGGAAAAAAACACAATCAAACCAACACCTATATTTTTGAAAGGGTAAACAAAAATCAACAAACCTCTGGACCGGCTCACCAAGAAAAGAAGCAGGACCCAAATAACCAAAATAAGAAATGAAAAAGAAGAAATAACGGTCAATACTTCAGAAATATTAAAAAACCTTAAGAGAATACTATGAACAATTGTATGCCATAAAACTGGACGTCCTGAAAGATATACACAAGTTTCTAGAAACATACAATCCATCAAAATGAATCAAGAAGATACAGACCTATGAACAGACTGATCAGTAGCAGTGAAGCAGCATCTGTAATAAAACAACCCCCTGCAAACAAAAGTCTAGGACTGGATGGCTTCACTAGGAAATTCTACCAAACATGCAAAGAACTTACACCAATCCTTCTCAAACTCTTCCAAAAGACTGAAGAGGAAGGAACACTCCCAAGGTCACTCTGTGAAGTCACCATCACCATGACACCAAAACCAGACAAAGACACAACCAAAAAAGGAAATTACAGGCCAGTATCTGTGATGAATATGGATGCAGACATTCTCAACAGAGTATTAGCAAACTGAATCCAATAGTACATAAAAAAGGTGATCGCACACCATGATCACGCTGGATTCATCCCAGGGTCACAAGGATGGTTCAACACACAAACCAAGGAGCTACACCACATCAACAAAAGAAAGGACAAAAACCACATGATCAGTCTCAACAGATGCAGAAAAAGCATTTGCTAAAACTCACTGTTCTTTTTAAACATAGTTTTAACCCAGTGAGAAGTTGACTGTTGCACTAGCTTTTGAGTTCTGAGGATTATAGATATGTGATATTTATACTCTCTTGCACACAAAGAGAAAAAAAATAATTTTGAAACAGAAAACTGTTTCATTCCATAAGCATGCCATTAATGCATGACTCAAGATGTCATAGTTTGGATGAGATAATGAAATTCCTTAGATGAATCAACTGAAAGCAGCTGCTCCATTTAGGAATGATTTAGAGATATGTAAATTGAAGATAGTAGACTGCAAGGGAGAAAAAAAGAGATAAGTGAAAAGATATCATTAAAAATACAAAATGATTAAAAATAGTCATTATGACTACTGGGCCAATTGAAAAAATTTATGCTCATTCATCTTGCAAGGAATACCTTCAAAGGAAAATTCAACTCTAGTTCTACTAGTACATATTTGATATTGACAAATGTACATGCCATCATTTTGAGTTTATGAACTTGAAACCCTTGGGAGTCGTCATAGAACGAATGAGCTAATATTCTTTGAAAATCCCAGTCCAAGAAAGTTTGTTCTCAATAATAACAATTCATGTTTATAAGTTGTCTTTCATTCAACTCTTAAGACTCTGTGTACATTTAAATGACTCTGATGCATTTAAATATTCACGGTCATATATCACTGTCTTCATATATCACAGGCCAAATGTTTCAATTCCTTGGACATAAAGCAAGTCTTTATTTCATATATGAAAATACAATCTCTACCCCCGCCACACAGATACTCTATAAATAGCACCTTCTCATTTATGCTCCTATATTGCTTGTGCTGAAGGATTGTTAATGCAATCTTTTCTTAAAGAAATGTTTAAAAAATTCTTTAAAAACAAAACACCTGTGTTTTCTGGCAGGACAACAATGTATCAGCCAAAATAGCTTTATTTAATGACTGACTGTGGTTAGCTAGCGCCCCATAATTCATTTCATAATTGGAAAAAAATGTAACATTTGCTGACATCATGTGAGTGCTGATCTGGACCCACTGAACAGGGAGTTTTCCAACAAAAACGATTTAACTTTCCACTTCACAATTCAGGAAGAATTTAGGATTAGGGCATTCATGGAGTCTAGAAATGGTTTTCATTTTCAGCATTTTAGCTCAAAGTGTGAACAGGATGGAAAACTGGACATAGCTTAATTTCCAAGGCAAAATTTCACCTGTACAATCTTACTTCCTCTGATACATGTTGATACCAGACTGAGATAAAACATATTAAGTTCTGAAGAGAAAACAGCCTTAGAAGTGAAAAATTAAATGGAAGTTCTAATTAGTAAGGTCAGACAGAGTTACTGTAAGTTCTATTCTGAGTTTCTTCAACAAATATGTACTCACCTGATTCTTGATTACTTAGCTCTCCAGTCTATCTGAAACTTTGCAGTGCAAAAATATCAATGTATATGGATTACTGCAACAATTATTCTAAAGTAATATACTACCAGTTGCAGTGGCATTATTTGATAATGATAGATAATAGATATATACTTTACTGTAAATATGGATAAAGAACATCTATCCTAACCTTTCTGAACAAAGCTCATCTTTGTATCAGACAGGAGACAGAGAAACTTACTTTTAAAGCTGCCACCTTCCATATTTTTATCTCTTCTCATTTAAACACCCTCTGCTGCTGCTGCTGCTGCTAAGTCACTTCAGTCGTGTCCGACTCTGTGTGACTCCATAGACGGAAGCCCACCAGGCTCCCCCTTCCCTGGGATTCTCCAGGCAAGAACACTGGAGTGGGTTGCCATTTCCTTCTCCAATGTGTGAAAGTGAAAAGTGAAAGTGAAGTCGCTCAGTCGTGTCCGACCCTTAGCGACCCCACGGACTGCAGCCTACCAGGCTCCTCCATCCATGGGATTTTCTAGGCAAGAGTACTGGAGTGGCTTGCCATTGCCTTCTAGGCTGGAGTTAATTCCAAAGTCATAACCTAGGTTTAAACCCATCTGTCTGCTTACCCTGAGCTGGCATCTGAACAGTTGAAATGACTGAAAAACAAAACACATAACTGTGTGTCTTGCTCCCTCTTTAAGTTCCACAGCACCAAATCTCAGATGGGCACACAATATGTCCAGAATACTACTAAGACTGAATAACATCTTCACCATCTTACTTTCCTACCATAGTCTGCTCAACCTGTCATAACAGAATATGAGGCTGTGTGGCTTAAGAAACAGAAATCACCCTTACAATTCCAAAGGTAGAGAAGTCCAGTATCAGAGTTGGCCAATTTCAGTTTATCATGAGGGCCCTCTTCCTGGCTTGTGGATGGCTGTGTTTTCACAGTGCAGAGATATATTCATTCTTTTGTTTTCTCAAGATCCCTGCTCCTTTCCTCTCTTCTTCCTTCCTTCCCTCTTTGTATAATGCCACACTATTAGGTTAGCGCTCCCCCTTCATGGGTTCATTTAATCTCAACTCAGGTGGCACTAGTGGTAAAGAACCCACTTGCCAATGCAGGAGACAAAAGAGACACGGGTTTGATCCCTGGGTCAGGAAGATTCCATGGAGGAGGGTATGGCAACCCACTCCATTATTCTTGCCTAGAAAATTCCATGGACAGAGGAGTCTGGCAGGCTACAGTCCACAGAGTTGCAAATAGTTGGACACATCTGCGTGCGCGCACGCACACACGCGCACGCACACACGCGCACGCACACACGCGCACGCATACACACATATATTTATATACTGCCTCCTAAAGACCCTATCTCTAGATAAAGATACACTGGCAGTTAGGGCTTCAACATATAAGCTTTAGGGAGATACAACTCAGTTCGTAGCAATTCTCAAATGATCATTTCACTCAGCTCTGAAACTCATTCAGCTTCTCCCCTACCCTCACTACTTAACATACAGTGAAAATGTGAAAGTTGCTCTGTCATGTCCGGCTCTTTGCATCCCCATGGACTATTCCCTGCCAGGCTCCTCTGTCCATGAAATTCTCCAGGCAAGAATACTGGAGTGGGTAGCAGGTGAATGAATTCTTTACCATCTGAGCCACCAGGGAAGCCCAAGAATACTGGAGTGGGAAGTCCAGCCCTTCTCCAGGGGATCTTCCCAACCCAGGAAATGAACCTGGGTCTTCTTCATTGCAGGCAGATCAGTTGAGCCACCAGAGAAGCCCCACTACTTAACATATGCTTACCATAAATTTATCAGGAAAGTAGAAGCAACTAGACAGGAATGCCTCTGAAAACTACCAGTCTAGTTGCAACATTACTCCTCCTCTTCTGCTTCCTTCTCATTACTACAGATGACGGAGCTTGACTTGGGTCAAAGGACAACCTGATCAGGCCATCCACTGTGTTCCAGATCTTTTCTAGTGACTTAATTTCTATAATACCTCTAATATCTCAGATCCCTATGTCCTGTGAATTGTTCCTTTTTTCTGCTGCTCCTCATAAAAGTTCTCTTCAAAGAGTTATCCAGAGTTGCTGCTCTTACTTTTTCCATTCACATTCTCTCCTAACCTACCTCAATTGGACACCTGTCCCTCCAACTCCATGGACTCTGCCATTCCTCTCTTGCTTGCCCTCTTAGCAGTATTCAAGAAAGTTGACTATCCTTTCCTTCTTTAAAAAAAAATTTTTACTGTGATAAGAACACAGCATGAAATATACTCTCAGATTTTCAAGTGTACAATATAGTATAATCTATAAGCACAATTTTGTAGAGTAGATCCCTAGAACTTATTAACTTTCCATCTTGAAACAGTTACTTTTCTTGGAATCCATGACACCATACTCTCCTGGTTTCTATTTCAGTGGCCTCTACTTCTTAAGTCTTTCCTTTTCTCCTTTGCTTTTGCTTCTCTTCTTTTCACAGCTATTTGTAAGGCCTCCTCAGACAGCCATTTTGCTTTTTTGCATTTCTTTTCCATGGGGATGGTCTTGGATAAGAAAGCCTTCCTCAGCGATCAATGCAAAGAAATAGAGGAAAACAACAGAATAGGAAAAATAAGAGATCTCTTCAAGAAAATTAGAGATTCCAAGGGAACATTTCATGCAAAGATGGGCTCGATAAAGGACAGAAATGGTAGGGACCTAACAGAAGCAGAAGATATTAAGAAGAGGTGTCAAGAATACACAGAAGAACTGTACAAAAAAGATCTTCACGAGCAAGACAGTCACGAAAACGTGATCATTGACCTAGAACCAGACATCTTGGAATGTGAAGTCAAGTGAGCCTTAGAAAGCATCACTACGAACAAAGCTAGTGGTGATGATGGAATTCCAGTTGAGCTATTTCAAATCTTGAAAGATGATGCTGTGAAAGTGCTGCACTCAATATGCCAGCAAATCTGGAAAACTCAGCAGTGGCCACAGGACTGGAAGAGGTCAGTCTTCATTCCAATCCCAAAGAAAGGCAATGCCAAAGAATGCTCAAACTACCGCACAACTGCACTCATCTCACACGCTAGTAAAGTCATGCTCAAAATTCTCCAAGCCAGGCTTCAGCAATATGTGAACCGTGAACTCCCAGATGTTCAAGCAGGTTTTAGAAAAGGCAGAGGCACCAGAGATCAAATTGCCAACATCCGCTGGATCATGCAGAAAGCAAGAGAGTTCCAGAAGAGCATCTATTTCTGCTTCATTGACTATGCCAAAGCCTTTGACTGTGTGGATCACAATAAACTGTGGAAAATTCTGAAAGAGATGGGAATACCAGACCACCTGAGCTGCCTCTAGAGAAACCTGTATGCAGGTCAGGAAGCAACAGTCAGAACTGTACATGGAACAACAGACTGGTTCCAAATAGGAAAAGGAGTGCATCAAGGTTGTATATTGTCACCTTGCTTATTTAACTTATATGCAGAGTATATCATGAGGAACGCTGGGCTGGAAGAAGCACAAGCTGGAATCAAGACTGCTGGGAGAAATATCAATAACCTCAGATATGCTGATGACACTACCCTTATGGCAGAAAGTGAAGAGGAACTCAAAAGCCTCTTGAGGAAAGTGAAAGAGGAGAGTGAAAAGGTTGGCTTGAAGCTCAACATTCAGAAAACAAAGATCATGGCATCTGGTCCCATCACTTCATGGGAAATAGATGGAAAAACAGTGGAAACAGTGTCAGACTTTATTTTTTGGGCTCCAAGATCACTGCAGATGCTGATTGCAGCCATGAAATTAAAAGATGCTTACTCCTTGGAAGGAAAGTTATGACCAACCTTGATAATATATTAAAAAGCAGAGACATTACTTGCCAACAAAGGTCCGTCTAGTCAAGGCTATGGTTTTTCCCGTGGTCATGTATGGATGTGAGAGTTGGACTGTGAAGAAAGCTGATCGCCGAAGAATTGATGCTTTTGAACTGTGGTGTTGGAGAAGACTCTTGAGAGTCCCTTGGACTGCAAGGAGATCCAACCAGTCCATTCTAAGGGAGATCGATCCTGGGTGTTCTTTGGAAGGACTGATGCTAAAGCTGAAGCTGCAATACTTTGGCTACCTCATGCGACGAGTTGACTCACTGGAAAAGACTCTGATGCTGGGAAAGGTTGGGGGCGGGAGGAGAAGAGGACGACAGAGACTGAGATGGCTGGATGGCTTCACCGACTCTGTGGACATGAGTTTGAGTGAACTCTGGGAGTTGGTGATGGACAGGGAGGCCTGGAGTGCTGTGATTCATGGGGTCGCGGGGAGTCGGACACGACTGAGCAACTGAACTGAACTGAACTTCTTAAGTCTTCGACACGGAGTCTGCCTTCTCCTCTATCTGAATATGTATGATATGTATGATAGGTATGAGCACTCCAGGGCTCTGCCTTGGTCTCCCTTCTTGTATGCAGTTTTCCCAATTAACCTCATTCAGTACCATGGCTTTAAATACGATTTGTATGCTGATGATTTCCAAATCTCTATGTTCAGCTCTGACTTCTCTTTTAAGCTCCAGACTAAACATCCAGGTTCCTATTTGACATCTCCACACTGATTTTAAATAGGTTTAGGTATCTCTAATTTAATGTGCCCAAGACAGAACTTTCCTATGTCATTCCCAAGTCCAACCATAATGGGTCTGTTTCTCGGTATATACCATCATCCTGAATTCAACACTGATTCCTCTCCTTTCCTCATTCATCCTCACATCTAAACCCTTAGTAAGGCCTGCTAACTTAACCTCCAAAAGTATTCTGAAAACGTCTACTTCTCTCTGTTTCTACATTACCTTCTGTGGACTATTTCCATAGTCTGCTAAGTCTACCAGGGTTCTCTCCTGTTCCCCACTCCCAGTACAAATGGAATCCCAATGGATGACTATATGGCAGTCAAAGTGTTTTTTAAAAATAAAAATCAAATCATGACTCACTCTTGCTTGAAGTTCCTCTAATGACTTCTCATCAAGATCAAAGTAAAATCCAAACCTTGACCTAGAAAATTCTAGGGCCTATAGCATTTTCAATGTAGTCTATGAGGGAATTAAGGTCTGCAGAACAATTTCACCATTAATGATGATGTTAGGTGTGGGTTTTTCATAGATGCCTTTCATCTGGTTGGGGAAGTTCTCTGCTATTTCTAACTTGAATGTTTTTATCCTGAAAGAGTATTTGGCATTTTGCCAAATACTTTTTTTTTTGTATCATTTGAGATAATCATGTGATTTTGTCCTTTATTCTAATAAAACGGTATATTACACTGAACTAAACTTAATTAACTGGGTTACATTCTACTTGATTATGGTTTATAAGCTTTTTTATATGTTGCTGGATTTGCTTTGCTGATGTTTTGTTGAGGAATTTTTGTTTTCTCGATAAGTCCTTGTCTGATTTGTGGAGTAGAGTAATACTGACCTCAGAATGAATTTGGAAATGTTTCCTCCTTTACTGTTTTCTGTAAGATTCTGAGAGATTGATGATAATATTATGTTTGGTAGAATTCCCACTGAAGCTGTTTGGGCATATGCTTTTCTTTGTGGGATTTTTTTAATTACTATTTCAACCTCTTTACTTGTTCTAGGCTGATTCACATTTTCTATTTCCATTTGAGTCAGTTCTGGAAGTTAGTATCCTTCCAGGCATTTGTCCATTTCAACTGGGTTATCTAATTTGTTGGCATATGATAATTTGTGATATTCTTTTACAATTCTTATTTCTATAAGATCAGAAACTTATTATTTCAAAATACTATTTTAGTCATTTGAGTCTTCTCTTACTGGTACTGAATCTGAAGGTATGTCAGTTTTGGTGACATTTTCAAAGAACCAACTTTCATTGATTATTTACTGATTTTCTGTTCTCTATTTCATTATTTTCTATCTAATCATTCATTTTCCCTCCGCTTATTTTTCCTTTAGTTTTATCTTCTTTTTCTAGTTTCTTAAAGTGGAAGCTTAAGTTATTGATTTGAGACTTTTCTTCCTTTTCAAGGCATTTGTTGATATAAATTTCTCTTTAAGCACTGCTCTAGCTGCATTTCATAAATTTTGGTATGTCCTGTATTCACTTTCATTCATCTCAAAATATTTTTAAATTCTGCTCCTGGTTTAGCTTTTGACTTGTTGATCATTTAGTAGTGTGTTGTTTAATTTACAAATACTTGTGAACTTCCCAAATTTCCTTCTGTTTTGCATTTCTATTTGTGATCCATTGTGGTTGGAGGTCATACTTTGTATTATTTCAGTTCTTCTGAATTTACTTTGGCTTGTTTTACGGCCTAATGTATGGTCTATTTTGAAAACTGTTCCATGTGTACTTGAGAAGAATGTATATTCTTTCGCTATGTAGAATGTTCTATAGATGTCTATTAGGTCTATTTGGTTTATAGTGTTAAGTCTTCTATTTCCTTGTTGATCTTCTATCTAGTTATTTTATTCATTATTTAAAGTGAAGTATTAAAGTCTTCAATTATTATTGTTGAATTGAGCATTTCTACCTGTTTCGCTTCATGTATTTGGGATTTGAGGGTTCTGATACTATTGCTCTCTCTTGCTATATATGTATACAGCATGAGATATATATGTGTGTGTGTGTATATACACACACACACACACACACACACTGAGCCACATGGCTTGTGGGATTTACTTACTGACCAGGGACTGAACCTGGGCCCATGGCAGTGTAAACACCAAGTCCTAACCATTGGACTACCAAGGAATTCCCACACGTATATTTTAAGCATAGGTATACTTGAAATATGCCATTTTAGGTAATGATAATTAGTCATTTCATGTTAAATGCCATTATAAAGTTTGAAAAATTCTATAAAAATTACAGTATACCCTTATTCTTATGATGTATCTCCGATCACCATAGTCTCCTATGCTTCATTTAATAAACTCTCAGAAAACAGCTATTACTAGGTAATACAGTTTAAGTCATTTCCATCTGAATTTGTAAACTTTTAGTTATGTTTTCATTTCTTTTATTGCTGTCATTATGAGCTAAGTTTTTACAATAAAAAAAATCACCTGTGTCTAAGAATCTAAACAATGTCATCTAAATTAATTTTCTCTCTCCTTTCTCCATTTACTCCATCTTTGTGTTGGCTTCTTTCTTTCAGATGGATCAGTTCAGTTGCTCAGTCATGTCCAACTCTTTGCAACCCCATGGAATGCAGCACGCCAGGCCTCCATGTCCCTCACCAACTCCCAGAGCTTACTCAAACTCATGTCCATTGAGTCCGTGATGCCATCCAACCATCTCATCCTCTGTTGTTCCCTTCTCCTCCCACCTTTAATCATTCCCAGTGTCAGGGTCTTTTCAAATGAGTCAGTTCTTCACATCAGGTGGCCAAAGTATTGGAGTTGCAGGTTCAGAATCAGTGCTTCCAATGAATATTCAGGACTGATTTCCTTTAGGATGGACTGGTTGGATCTCCTTGCAGTCCAAGGGACACTCAAGAGTCTTCTCCAACACTACAGTTCAAAACCATCAATTCTGTGGTGCTCAGCTTTCTTTATAGTCCAACTCTTACATCCATACATGACCACTGAAAAACCAAACCTCTGACTAGAATGACCATTTTTGGCAAAGTAATATCTCTGCTTTTTAATATGATGTCTAGGTTGGTCTTAGCTTTTCTTTCAAGGAACAACCGTCTTTTAATTTCATGGCTGCAGTCACCACCTGCAGTGATTTGGGAGCCCCCAAAAATAAACTATCTCACTGTTTCCATCTATTTGCCATGAAATGATGGGACCAGATGCCATGATCTTCGTTTTCTGAATGTTGAGTTTTAAGCCAACTTTTTCACTCTCCTCTTTCACTTTCATCAAAAGGCTCTTTAGTTCTCCTTCACTTTCTGCCATAAGGGTGGTGTCATCTGTATATCTGAGGTTACTGATATTTCTCCTAGCAGTCTTGATTCCAGCTTGTGCTTCATCCAGCCCAGCGTTTCTCATGATGTACTCTGCATATAAGTTAAATAAGCAGAGTGACAATATACAGCCTTGACATACTCCTTTCCGATTTGGAACCAGTCTGTGATTCCATGTCCAGTTCTAACTGTTGCTTCCTGACCTGTATACAGGTTTCTCAAGAGGCAGGTCGAGTGGTCTGGTATTCCCATCTCTTGAAGAATTTTCCAGTTTGCTGTGATCCACACAGTCAAAGGCTTTGGCATAGTCAATTAAGCAGAAATAGATGTTTTTTCTGGAACTCTCTTACTTTTTCGATGATCCAGTGGTTGTTGCCAATTTGATCTCTGGTTCCTCTGCCTTTTCAAACTCCAGCTTGAACATCTGGAATTTCACGGTTCACATACTGTTGAAGCCTGGCTTGGAGATGGATAGAGCTTCCTAAACACAGAGGAAAGAGAGAGCTCCTCTTTCCAATGGTTTCACCATTTCAGGATTGAGCTTCACGCTCACCCAGAGATACTGAATGTTTGCTTACAATGAGTGAACAGGCCTGGGATCTAGACTCCCTTTAGAAGCTGGTGGTGGAATGAGCACCAACCATTCACAGGGTCTGAGAGTTGGGGAGGAGGATTTTATCAAAAGAAAATTAAGGTGCTCTTATCAAAAGAAGGAAGAGTCGGCCAAGCAAAAACAACAGAGGACCAATGTTCCCAATGTGTCAGATCACAGGAATCACTGAAATGAGTGTTAAAAAATAGAGATCCTTGACCCTTCCCCATTCTTATTGAATCAGAATCACTTAGAGGAGTTGTTCAGGAACTGGTGTTCTTAATAGGATTAACGACTGTTAGATTAGAAAGTCACTGTGAGCACCAGTAAGTTACTTCCTGCTTATATTCAGCTGTGTTGACTGATACAAGTGTGTGATGTGTGAAGTTGCTCTGAGAATGGAGGTATCCTAACTCCTTTGCATTTTCATGAAGGTGTGTTGGTTTCTTCTATGTACCTTGTGGCTCTAAGTTTTAACACCAATATGTACCAATGCTAAAGGAATTTAAGCTATAACTCATACTTACATATAATTAACCACTATGAAATTCATTTTGAAATGTTCAATAAAAACAATTTTTTGTTGTTCAGTTACTAAGTCATGTCTGACTCTTTGTGACCCCATGGACTGCAGTACACCAGGCTTCCCTGTCCTTCACTGTCTCCCAGAGTTTGCTTAAACTCATGTTCATTGAGTCAGTGATACCATCCAAACCATCTCATCCTCTGTTCATCCCCTTCTGCCCTCAATCTTTCCCAGTATCAGGGTTTTTCCCAATGAGTTGCTTCTTTGCATCAGGTGGCCAAAGTATTGGAGCTTCAGCATCAGTCCTTCCAATGAATGTTCAGGGTTGATTTCCTTTAGGATTGACTGGTTTGATCTCCCTGCTGTCCACAGGACTCTCAGGAGTCTTCTCCAGCACACATTTCAAAAGCATCAATTCTTCGGTGCTCCACCTTCTTTATGGTCCAATTCTCACATCCATATATGACTAATGGAAAAACCATAGCTTTGACTATACAGACCTGTGCTGGCAAAGTGATGCCTCTGCTTTTTAATATGCTGTCTAGGTTTGTCATAGTTTTTATTCCAAGGAGAAAATAGCTTTCTTGTGTCTGCAGTCACCATCTGCAGTGATTTTGGAGCCCAAGAAAATAAAGTCTCTGTTTACATTTTTTCCCATCTATTTGCCATCAAGTGATGGAACTGGTTGTCATGATCTTAGTTTTTGAATGCTGGGTTTTAAGCCAGCTTTTCAGCAAAAAATGAACTAAAAATACCATTTATTGAGTATTCTCTATGTACCTACTTTTTTGTTAAGCACATTACATGGAAAATCTCATTAAATATTTATAACAATCCTATGAAGTATTTTCTATTATTATCCCATTTTATGATAAGGAAATGGAAACACCAAGTAAACTACCTAAATTCACAAAGCTATGAAATGACTGAGACAGTTTAGTACAGTCTGTCTCCATCTATATATACTTATCGTTTACTCTTTTTGACTAATGGATACAATGCCAGTAGGGATGTGTGCAGTAGTCATGTGTTCAGCTGACAGAGAGGACAAGATCAGCAAGTTCCTCTTATGCACAACTGAATCAATAACCTTGACTTCACTAACTTGGTATTGCATGGAGCTAAATGAGCTTAGTGCAGGCTTCAGTGTTCCAGAACACTCAGCAGCAATTAAAGCCTTGCATCTGGGTTGAGGGCTCCTAGACAGAGAAAGAGCAGGCTTCAGGAGACCTTGCTATCTGTTGGTGTAGACTAGACAGATTAGATTCACAGAATAAAGACAAATGAACATGCAAGTAGGAACTCACACCCTTCGAGTTCAGTGAAAGCAAGAACTGAACTCATTCATTTACAGCCATCACTAAGAAATCCTCATTTTTTTCAACCCACAACTCCAAGGAAAATTTTTCTTTTCATAAAAAGCCATCTCTGTACTATCTCTTTAAAAATAAGGTAGACTGTTCAAAAACTTTTGTTTTCTTTTTTTTTCCTTAGCCTCTCAGAAAGTTAGAAGTTGCTCTGTGATCTTCAAAATTGGTTTGAATTAGGTGCACACTTATGAATTCATGAAGTTGGAGAAAGAGCTGAACTTTCCAACACCAATTTATCAGTTTAACCATCTTTTTTTATAAAAGAGGTATCAACAGAAAAGGGGAAAGTCTGTCTTAATCCTATGCAAAGAGGCTCTCAGTTTGTTTTTTCTTTAATTATCAGTTCTTGAGAAATGAAGGTATCTGTTGCAATAAGCAGGAGTTGAGGCACATTCTGTGAAGACAGGGGAAACCTCCTGCAGGACTGTGTGAATGGAATTCAGTATACATTGCAGCCTAAAAATATTGTAAGAGCATTCCATTCGTCTCATGTGACTTTTCTTTCTTTCTTATTCAGCTGTACTCAGATCTCTGTGGGGAGCAAGCGGAGTCTGTGGATTCAATGAAATGTAAAGGCAGTGGAGACTTCCAGAGAGGCTTCTTTCTGTCCTTTAAGATCTTCATTTGTTTACAACGCTTGATAGATCAGTTTAGTTCAGAATTCACCGATACAGGGGAGATATTGACTTGCCCTTTTGTGTAAACACAGAAAGCTGCAAATTAAAACCCCTGCCAGTGACCCCAAGCTCCAAGCTCTACAAACTATGGGATTGAGACAAGAAATTGTGAGAGTCAATAATGGCACTGAAACCATATGTTATTGACTCAGAGTGACTGAAAATTAAAGCACCAACCCCAGAGGAAATTTTGCAAAGAAAGCAGGGAATGCTTGGGTGCTCTGTATTTTCAAGCTCTTATTCTTGCCTTGACTGGATCATTATTAGCAAAGACCGGTAGAAAAACTGCAAGATACTTCTGTAAGCTCTCCTTCCTTCAAAAGAATAAAAAAGTTGTCACTGACAACTTGTGAACAGTTCCATGTGAAAAGCTGAGATGGGGCTTGAATGGTTTGTATTAAATTTTACCTCTACCTCTGAACTTACGTTACTTTAAGAAATTCATACCACCACTGGATGTTTCTATTTTGAAAATCTATCCAAAAATGAGGTAATCATATCTTCTTCTTTCTTAATCTTCCAAGATAGGTATCGATCAGGCTGTGGACAACATGTTTAATTCTGAGGAAAGGTGGCTCTGATGAAATTCAGGAGAATCCTTTTTTCTCTAATTGCTGTAGTTTTTTTCCCTTTTTTAAGACTCAGTGTAGTTCTTTTGCATTCAACAGACAATAGAGTCACACAGTTTGGTCTTATTCCTGGCATCTTCTTCTCTGCAAAACATTATCAGTGATTTCACCAATAGGAAAGGAGAGTATGGAAGACTGTATTTGTCAGTTAACCTGTACTCCCTCTGCTGGTTGGATGACTGGTATTTCTCTTCCCGTGACTTCTCCCAGGATTTCAGATTTAATTAATAATTAGCTTATTTATTTTCAGTAAAGTTGGAAATTATATATTTTGGGGGGGAGAATAATCAGTTTAGGATGAACTTGTGATAGGCAAGTTTCATAAAACTAGTTTTTATCAAGGTGGTGTTATCAAGGATTAGCAAATCTATTCAACTCTAATTTTCTGATGGTGCATACAAAAAAAGGCATAAAAAATAAATACTTGGCATCACGTACCAACTATAGTCTTTAAAACACAGTGCACATGACTGATAAAAGCAACCAAAACTGTTGAATATGTTTAAATTCACTGGTTCAAAATAATACAAAAAAACCCCCCAGTCACCTTCAAATGATGATAAAGAATCAATTTATTATTTTTAAAACCTAGTCAAGGTTATGGTTTTTCCCGTGGTCATGTATGGATGTGAGAGTTGGACTGTGAAGAAAGCTGATTGCCGAAGAATTGATGCTTTTGAACTGTGGTGTTGGAGAAGACTCTTGAGAGTCCCTTGGACTGCAAGGAGATCCAACCAGTCCATTCTAAGGGAGATCAATCCTGGGTGTTCATTGGAAGGACTGATGCTGAGGCTGAAACTCCAATACTTTGGCCACCTCATGCGAAGAGTTGACTCACTGGAAAAGACTCTGATGCTAGGAGGGATTGGGGGCAGGAGGAGAAGGGGATGACAGAGAGAATGAGATGGCTGGATGGCATCACCGACTCGATGGAGGTGAGTTTGGGTGGACTCTGGGAGTTGGTGATGGACAGGGAGGCCTGGTGTGCTGTGATTCATGGGGTGGCAAAGAGTTGGACACAACTGAGCGACTGAACTGAACTGAAATAAAAGGAAAGAATCAAGCAATTATCCTGTCTTTTCAGCTGCATTATACTACTGAATAATCTAAAGTAGATGAAAGAAATATATCTTTAAAAGTGTTCCAGTAATGAATATAAAACAAATGATGGAGTATTACCATTTTACAGTCCCTAACCAATTAACCTATTAAGGCATCAAGCATCAAAGGTTACTAACATCACCTAAAGAGTTACATCCTGTGCCTCCTAATGAAAAAACATGCCACCACCAATGAACTTGACAAACCCAAGTCTGACCAAGCCTCTGGCTCCGGCTGCCAATTTGCCAGAAACAGAGAGGACAGGAGAAATGGTAAACTCCGTGCAACCTGCACAATCCAGACTATGGGGATCTCCAGGTCAAATGCCCTGGGTTCTTCAACAGATCAACTGCAAAGAAAAGAAACAGAGAGGAACTCTCTAGAATAAAGATTACTTAAAAATAATGTTTTTAAATTAGGGACGTCTTCGTCAGAGTGTCTGAGGTGCCTCCCAGGGGTGGTAAAAATGATGAAGAAACAGAGGGAATGATTACAATGCTTGTCAGGTTGGTGTGTGTTTTTGGGATGAGAGAAGGTGTTAAATTTGCATAGGACGCACAGAGGTGCTTCACAGATGTTATGAAAGTTCTGTTTCTTGACCTGGGTGGTGGTTACGTGGTGCTCCCCTTGTAGTAATTCGTTAAGCTATGATTTTGTGCGGTTTTGGGTTTCTGTGTTTTACTTTGCCACAACGAGTCTGTGAAAAAGGCATTCAGAATGAGCAAGGTGCCTGTGGCTGCCTCCATGAGTTCCCTCCTTTCCTCTCCCTCTCCTCCTCATCATCACAGTCACTCTTCTCAGCTCTCAGCCCTCAGCCACTCCTTGGACTGAAGCTTTTGGTACCTCCCTCATGTGGTTCTTCTAGATCCAAGGTGAAACTCTTGTCTGCTTGTTGGTTTTGGTAACTGCCTGTGCCTACTCTCATGTCACAGCGAAGTGGGACAGCTAGGAAGAGAAAATAGAGTCCAAGAATCTACTTCTTTGTTGGCTTTCAAGATCTGCTGCTAAACTGAATTTCATCAGAGCTCATGTCCTATTAAGGATTTCCCACCACATATTTTTATAAGTTTACATGATTTTCTGTTTCTTTTCATCTGGTTTAATTTCAGCTATTTGTAAATTTAACAGACTTGCATGGCGGATTCAAAAAGCATGAGTAACTATTTTAGACAAATGTGTTTAAGAAACAACTAATTATTTTTGTGGAGTACCTTTCTAAAGGCCATAGGCCAGGTTACTTTTCTTTACAAGAGTTGTAAAAACAAAAGTAGCTACATATTTTAGCCCTAGTCCTGCAAAGGACAGATGTCTCTACAAAGCAGGTATCGTTATCTTTATTGTGTGTGGGTGCGTTAGTCGCTCAATCATGTCTGATTCTTTGCAACCCCCTGGACTGTAGCCTGCTAGGCTCCTCTGTCCATGGAATTTTCCAGGCAAGAATACTGGAGTGGGTTGTCATTTCCTTCTCGAGAGGATCTTCCAGACCCAGCGATCGAACCTGCATCTCATGCATTGCAAGTGAATTCTTTACCATCTGAGTCAGCAGGGTAAGGCTGCATTATTTCCATATTTATGAAAGTATGACTATTGCTGATACTGTCTTTTTTTTTAAAAGAATCCAAATCTCTCTTTCTCGCTCTTCTGCCACCCCACCCCAAACGAAATTAAAATCTGTGGTTTTCTTTTTGAGTTTCTTCAAGAGAAACTTGGGAACAAGTCTTGGCTACTTTTATTTTTCATGCAACTAATGATAAATTTTTTACAGTGTTAAACATGGCCCTGAGAACTATTTGTATGTTAACACTTGGACTTACTGAATTGTTTTCAAAGCAATCAAATTACATACCTTTCTTTTAAAGAAGGTGGCTACCATTTCAGAAACTCCACAGACATTGTAATGGTATATATATCCAACTATCTCTTAAAAATCAAGAGCTCCAGGTCTCTGACATGCCACACAAAAGTGAAGGTTACTTGACCAAGTGAGATGCTTCCATTAGTGGGCTCCAAAAAACAAAATTCCATAATAATTAAAACACAAATTTCTAAACATCAGTCACTCTTCCACAGCCAGTGGTTCTTGACCTGGCTGTCCATTAGAATACAGTCCCATATAAAGGGACTATATATGAATACTCTGACTGTGTATGAATGCTTTTGATAAACACGGATGTCCAGTCCCTTCCCAGGTCTCTAGGTGGGGATCACAGGCATCAGTGTTTTTAAAAGCTCCCCAGACAATCTCTACATGCAGCCAGTGTTGAGATCCATACTCTGCATGATAATTTCTAAACACACTGCAATTTCTGGGGACATTTGGAATTATTTATTCCTTGATCAGAAGGTCTGATTTAAATATGGGAGGCAGTCATCAAAGTGTGTTCACTGGCAATTTCTTTAATTTAGAAGGCACTGCTGTGTGGGGGAATCATGTGAAAGTTCCAAAACTATTCTGCCAGATATCTGTGGCAACTTTGCAGGCCGCAGATTTATTCACTCAGGGAAGAGTGAAACAAGTGTTTTTCTGGGGTCTGGGAGAAGTTTTTAAATAAAGGCATTTAGGGAGAGTGAGCCAGAAGAGCTGTCTCCCTTCTCTTCATTTCTATTTTCTCAAATGTGTCAGCAGTATCTGGGCTGATCAAGCTATAATGATGTTAACCTTAAGGACCCAGAGTGACGCTTCTCTGAATGAAGGGAAGTTTGGTAGAAGCTCAAAGATCAAACCTTACACCAAAACCCTTATCTTCATGTTCTGCAAAGTCACTCTCACCCACTGATAGCAACTTCCAGTTTCTCTTGTACAGTGGGCATTTTGCTATGTTGGCAGGCATTCTGCTATGTTTGCTCAGTTTATCTGAAACAAGGGTAGTGTGTGAGGAGGATTTGCTTTCCAGACACTGTGGCATTTTAGTGAAAAAAGGCCAGCCTGTGTGGCTCATTCGAATTTATCAAAAGCTGCCAGGCTTGGCTACATTGCAGATCTAGCAATCTACTTCAGTGTAAACATTTTAATTACTATTTCTAACATTTGGCTTTCATTAAAAGTTAAAGAAAAACTTCAAATTTTTTTTCATAAAGTAAATACTGGAAAACCCCTTTAAAGAGCCATTCTACCAGTCCCTCTCTTCCTCTCCTTCGTTCTTTTTCCCTCCCCCCATTAGACACAGACACACATACACAGAGTTTTGATTTAAAAAGAAAAATCTATAAACAAAAGGAGCTTCCCAGGGTGCCAGTGGTTAAGAAACTGCCTGCCAATGCAGGAGACACAAAATATGGGAGTTTGATCCCTGGGTTGGGAAGACCCCCTAGAGAAGGGAAAGGCTACCCATTTCAGTATTCTTGCCTGGAGTATCTCATGGACAGAGGAACGTGGCAGGCTACAGTCCATGGGGTCACAAAGAGTCAGACATGACTGAAGCGACTTGGCACACACGCATAAAAAAAAGAGGAAAACCAAGAAGATGAAGAAGAATGAGCGAGAGAGAGAGAAGAAAGAAGGAAGAAAAGAAGGAAGGATTGATAATAGAAAAAAGAAGAATGAACTCCTCTTATACCACTCACAAAAATTAACTCAAGATGAATTAAAACTTAAACAGAAGACCTGATACCATAAAACTCCTAGAAGAAAACATAGGGAGGAAGTTCCCTGACATTCATTGTGGCAATAATTTTTTGCATATGACATCAAAAGCACAAACAACAAAAGCAAAAATCAACATGTGGCATCAGCTCAAACTAAAAAGCTTCTGCATAGCAAAAGAAGCAATCAAAATGAAAAGTAAACTATGAATGAGAGAAAATATTTGCAACCGTATATCTGATAAGAGATGAATATCCAAAATATAGAAAGAAATCATACAACTCAATTACAGGAAAAACCAAATAATCCAATTAAAAATGGGCAGAGGACTTGAATAGACATTTTTTAAAAGAGAGCCAAATAGCCAACAGGTATATGAAAAGATGATCAACATCACTAACCTTCAAAGAAATGCAAATCAAAACTACAATGAAATATCAACTCACACCTGTCAGAATGGCTACCATCGACAAGAGATAGCTAGTGATACGAAGGGTGTGGAGAAAATGGAACCCCTGTCTGCTGTTGGTGGGAGTGAAAATTGGTTCAACCCCTTTGGAAAACTAATGTGGAGGTTTCATAAAAATACTAAAATACAATTGCCATATGATCCAGCTGACCCTCTACTGGGTATACATCCAAAGGAAATGAGAACAAGACACTGAATAGATATCTACACTCCCATGTGTACTGCAGCATTATTCACAATAGCCAAGATATGGAAACAATTTAACTTTCTGCCAAGGGACGAATGGATAAAGATGTGGTATATATACAACGAAATATGATTTGGCCATGAGAAAAAAGAATGAAAGAAGTCCTGCCATTACAGGCGGGTGACAGCCAGAGCCGGAAGGCAAGAGGCAAACTCGGCCCCAGAGATGGCATCCTCTACCAAACTGCGAGCAGGCTTCCAGTTGCTAACCAAGTCTTCCTGGGATCCTGGATGGTTGACATCTGCCAGGAGGGTCACAGCCAGAGGTCAGCTCCCCAGAGGAGACACACGGCACACCTGAGACGGCGCTCCCGCTTCAGCCAGGACTGGGGAGGTGATAAGATGCACCATTCACCTGGGGAGAGTGTGCTCGCCAAGCACCCAGTCGCCTGAGCTGCTCAGACTGGGAAGGGCACAAAACGCAGGCCCAACCGAGTCTGTGCCTTTATGGACTACCCGAGAACCTGAACCTGAGCGGCTTAGGCCTGGGAAGTGCAACCCAGGGCCCGCATTAGACAGTTCCCCTGCAGAGCAACCTGGAGCCTGAGAAGTGTAGAGCGGGAAAGCACACATGCCGTGAGTGGGAGCAAACCCAGTGTGGCCCAAACACTGCGAGCACTCCCCAAACACGCCAGTGATATTTGTTCGCAGTGTTCCTCCCTCCCCACAGCACAACTGAACAAGTGAACCTAAATAAATGACCACCTTCACCTCCTTGAGTCAGGGCGGAAGTTAGATACCGAAGAGACTTGCAAACAGAGGAAGCCAAAATAAACAAAGAGGGAACCACTTTGGAAGTGACAGGTGCACAGATTAAAACCCTGTAGTTTAGCATTGACTACACTGGAAGGAACCTATAGACCTTGAGAAAAAGTATAAGCCGGAACAAGGAACTATCTGAAACTGAACTGACCCCACACTGCCCTCAACAGCTCCAGAGAAATTCCTAGATATATTTTACTATTATCATTTTTTTAATTAATTTATTTTTAAGTTCTTATCACTCCTTTAATTTTCATCTTTAAAACCTACTATTACCTTGCCCAAAAAAAGACCCTATTTTTAAAGCAAATTTCATACATATTTTTAAATAACTTTTGCAATTTTGTTTTGTTTTTTTAATATTGTATTTTTGAGAGTATAACCTCTACTCTAGATTTCTAATCTTTGCTTTTCAGTATTTGTTATCAATTTTGCACCTTCAAGAATCCAATCCTCAGTACCCACTTTTACTTGGCAGTGTGATCACTGGCTTGATTGCCCTCTCCCTTTGACTCTCCCTTTTCTCCCCCAGGTCGCCTCTATCTCCTCCCTCCCCCTTCTCTTCTCTACCCAACTCTGTGAATCTCTGTGTGTGTTCCGGGCTGCGGAGAACACTCAGGGAACTGATCACTGGCTGGATCCGTCTCTCTCCTGTTGACTCCCCCTCCTCCCCTCCTGGTCACCTCTCTCTCCCTCCTCCCTCTTCTCTTCTCCATGTAACTCTGTGAACCTCTCTGGGTGCCCTCACTGTGGAGGAACATTTCACCATTAACCTAGATGTTTTATCATTGGTGCTGTATGAATGGAGAAGTCTTGAGGGTACTGTAAGAATAAGACTGAAAGCCAGAGGCAGGAGGCTTAAATCCAAAACTTGAGAACACCAGAAAACTCCTGACACCAGGGAACATTAACTAACAAGAGCTCATCCAAAAGCCTCCATACCTACACTGAAACCAAGCTCCACCCAAGAGCCAACAAGTTTCAGAGCAAGACATATCACACTAATTTTCCAACAATGCAGGAACGCAAACCTGAGCACAAAAGTCACACCAAACCCACAGACATCTCAAAACTCACTACTGGACACGTCATTGCACTCCAGAGAGAAGAGATCCAGCTCCACCCATTAGAACACCAACTCAAGCTTCCCTAACCAGGAAACCCTGACAAGCCACCCGTCCAACCCCACCCACAGGGAGGAACCTCCACAATAAAGAGGAACCACAAACTTCCAGCATACAGAAGACCACCCCAAACACAGCAACCTAGACAAGATGAAAAGGCAGAGAAATACTCAGCAGGTAAATGAACATGATAAAAGCCCACCAAACTAAAGAGGAGGAGATAGCAAATCTACCTGAAAAGAGTTCAGAATAATGATAGTAAAAATGACCCAAAATCTTGAAAACAAAATAGAGTTACAGATAGTCTGGAGATAAGGACTGAGAACATGCAAGAAAAGTTAAACTAGAACCTAGAAGAAATAAAAAAGAGTCAATCAATAATGAATAATGCAGTAACTGAGATCAAAAGCACTCTGGAGGGAACCAACAGTAGAATAACTGAGGCAGAAGATAGGATAAGTGAGGTGGAAGATAGAATGGTGGAAATAAATGAAGCAGAGAGGAAAAAAGATTTAAAAGAAATGAGGACAACCTCAGAGACCTCTTGGATAATGTTAAACACTCCAACATTCAAATCATAGGAGTCCCAGAAGAAGAAGACAAAAAGAAAGGCCATGAAAAAATACTTGAGGAGATAATAGCTGAAAACTTCCCTAAAATGGGGAAGGAAATAGCCACCCAAGTCCAAGGATAAACCCAAGGTGAAACACCCCAAGACACATATTAATCAAATTAATGAAGATCAAACACAAAGAACAAATATTAAAAGCAGCAAGGGAAAAGCAACGAATAACTCACAACAGGATTCCCATAAGGGTAACAGCTGATCTTTCAATAGAAACTCTTCAAGCCAAAAAGGAATGGCAGGACATACCTGAAGTGATGAAAGAGAAAAACCTACAACCCAGATTACTGTACCCAGCAAGGATCTCATTCAAATATGAAGGAGAAATCAAAAGCTTTACAGACAAGCAAAAGCTCAGAGAATTCAGCACCACCAAACCAGCTCTTCGATAAATTTTAAAGGATCTTCTCCAGACAGGAAACACAGAAAAGGTTTATAAACGTGAACCCAAAACAACAAAGTAAATGGCAACGGGATCATACTTATCAATAATTACCTTAAATGTAAACGGGTTGAATGCCCCAACCAAAAGACAAAGACTGGCTGAATGGACACAAAAACAAGACCCCTATATATGTTGTCTGCAAGAGACCCACCTCAAAACAAGGGATACATACACACTGAAAGTGAAGGGCTGGGAAAAGATATTTCACGCAAATGTAGACCAAAAGAAAGAAGGAGTAGCAATACTCATATCAGATAAAATAGATTTTGAAATAAAGGCCATGAAAAGAGACGAAGAAGGACACTACATAATGATCAAAGGATCAATCCAAGAAGAAGATATAACAATTATATATGCACCCAACATAGGAGCACCGCAATACGTAAGGCAAATGCTAACAAGTATGAAAGGGGAAATTAACAATAACACAATAATAGTGGGAGACTTTAATACCCCACCCACAACTATGGATAGATCAACTAAGCAGAAAATTATCAAGGAAACACAAATGTTAAATGATACAATGGACTAGTTAGACCTAATTGATATCTATAGGACATTTTGCCCTAAAACAATGAATTTCACCTTTTTATCAAGTGCACATGGAACCTTCTCCAGGATAAATCACATCCTAGGCCATAAATCCGGAGAAGGCAATGGCAAGCCACTCCAGTACTATTGCCTGGAAAATCCCATGGATGGAGGAGCCTGGTGGGCTGCAGTCCGTGGGGTCGCTAAGGGTCAGACACGACTGAGCGACTTCACTTTCACTTTTCACTTTCACACATTGGAGAAGGAAATGGCAACCCACTCCAGTGTTCTTGCCTGGAGAATCCCAGGGACGGGGGAGCCTGGTGGGCTTCCGTCTATGGGGTCACATAGAGTCAGACACGACTGAAGTGACTTAGCAGCAGCAGCAGCAGCAGGCCATAAATCTAGCCTTGGTAAATTAAAGAAAATTGAAATCATCTCAAGCATCTTTTCTGATCACAATGCAGTAAGATTAGATGTCAAATACAGGGAAAAAAACTATTAAAAATACAAACATATGGAGGCTAAGCAACATACTTCTGAATAACCAACAAATCACAGAAGAAATTAAAAAAGAAATCAAAATATTAATAGAAATGAATGAAAATGAAAACACAACAACCCAAAACCTATGCGATTCAGTAAAAGCAGTGCTATGGGGAAGGTTCATAGCAATACAAGCCTACCTCAAGAAATAGGAGAAAAATCAAATAAATAACCTAACTCTACACCCAAAACAACTAGAAAAAGAAGAAATGAAGCACCCCAGGGTTAGTAGAAGGAAAGAAATCATGAAAATTTGGGCAGAAGTAAGCGCAATAGAAACAAAGCACACCATAGTCAAAATAAACAAAGCTAAAAGCTGGTTCTTTGAGAAGATAAATAAAGTAGACAAACCATTAGCCAGACTCATCAAGAAAAAAAGGGAGAAGAATCAAATCAACAAAATCAGAAATGAAAGTGGAGAAATCACAACAGACAACACAGAAATGCAAAGGATCATAAAAGACTACTATCAGCAACTATATGCCAATAAAATGGACAACTTGGAAGAAATGGACAAATTCTTAGAAAAGTATAACTTTCCAAAACTTAACCAGGAAGAAATAGAAAATCTTAACAGACCCATCACAAGCACAGTAATTGAATCTGTAATCAGAAATTCTCCAACAAACAAAAGACCAGGACCAGATGGCTTCATAGTTGAATTCTACCAAAAACTGAGAGAAGATCTAACACCTATCCTACTCAAACTCTTCCAGAAAATTGCAGAGGAAGGTAAACTTCCAACTCATTCTATGAGGCCACCATGACCCTAATACCAAAACCAGACAAAGATGCCACAATAAAAGAAAACTACAGGCCAATATCACTGATGAATATAGATGCAAAAATCCTTAACAAAATTCTAGCAAACAGAATCCAACAACATATTAAAAAGATCATACACCATGATCAAGTGGGCTTTATCCCAGGGATGCAAGGATTCTTCAATATCCGCAAATCAATCAATGTGATACACTACATTAACAAATCGAAAGATAAAAACCATATGATTATCTCAATAGATGCAGAGAAAGCCTTCGACAAAATTCAACATCCATTTTTGATAAAAACCCTCCAGAAAGCAGGAACAGAAGGAACATACCTCAACATAATAAAAGCCATATATGATAAACCCACAACAAACATTATCCTCAATGGTGAAAAACTGAAAGCACTTCCCCTAAAGTCAGGAACAAGACAAGGATGCTCACTCTCACCACTACTATTCCACATAGTTTTGGAAGTTTTGGCCACAGCAATCAGAGAAGAAAAAGAAATAAAAGGAATCCAGATTGGAAAAGAAGAAGTAAAGCTTTCAGTGTTTGCAGATGACATGATCCTCCACATAGAAAACCCTAAAGACTCCACCAGAAAATCACTAGAGCTAATCAATGAATATAGTAAAGTTGCAGGTTATAAAATTAACACACAGAAATCCCTTGCATTCCTATACACTAACAATGAGAAAACAGAAAAAGAAATTAAGGAAACAATTCCATTCACCACTGCAATGAAAAGAATAAAATACTTAGAAATAAATCTACCTAAAGAAACAAAAAACCTATATATACAAAACTATAAAACACTGGTGAAAGAAATCAAAGATGACACAAATAGATGGAGAAATATACCGTGTTCATGGATCAGAAGAATCAATATACTGAAAACGAGTATACTACCCAAAGCAATCTATAGATTCAATGCAATCCTTATCAAGCTACCAACAGTATTTTTCACACAACTAGAACAAATAATTTCACAATTTGTATGGAAATACAAAAAACCTCGAATAGCCAAAGCAATCTTGAGAAACAAGAATGGAACTGGAAGAATCAACCTGCCGGACTTCAGGCTCTACTACAAAGCTACAGTCATCAAGACAGTATGGTACTGGCACACAGACAGAAACATAGATCAATGGAACAAAATAGAAAGCCCAGAGATAAATCCACGCACCTATGAACACCTTATCTTTGACAAAGGAGGCACGAATATACAATGGAGAAAAGACAATCTCTTTAACAAGTGGTGCTGGGAAAACTGGTCCATCACTTGTAAAAGAATGAAACTAGAACACTTTCTAACACCATACACAAAAATAAACTCAAAATGGATTAAAGATCTAAATGTAAGACCAGAAAATATAAAACTCCTAGAGGAAGACATAGGCAAAATACTTTTTGATGTAAATCATGGCAGGACCCTCTATGATCCATCTCCTAGAGTAATGGAAATAAAAGCAAAAATAAACAAATGGGACCGAATTAAACTTAAAAGCTTTTTCACAATGAAGGAAACTATAAGCAAGGTGAAAAGATAGCTTTCAGAATGGAGAAAATAGCAAATGAAGCAGTTTACAAAGAATTAATCTCAAAAATATACAAGCAACTCCTGCAGCTCAATTCCAGAAAAATAAGTGACCCAATCAAAAAATGGGCCAAAGAACTAAACAGACATTTCTCCAAAGAAGACATATAGATGGCTAACAAACACATGAAAAGATGCTCAACATCACTCATTATCAGAGAAATGCAAATCAAAACCACAATGAGGTACCATCTCATGCCAGTCAGAATGGCTGCTAGCAAAAAGTCTACAAACAATAAATGCTGGAGAGGGTGTGGAGAAAAAGGAAACCTCTTACACTGTTGGTGGGAATGCCAACTAGTATACAGCCACTATGGAGAACAGTATGGAGATTCCTTAAAAAACTGGAAACAGAACTGCTATACGACCCAGCAATCCCACCCGACCCGGTGTGGTGGGCAAACACACTGAGGAAACTAGAACTGAAAGAGACACGTGTACCCCAATGTTCACTGCAGCACTGTTTATAATAGCCAAGACATGGAAGCAACTTACATGTCCATTAGCAGACAAATGGATAAGAAAGCTGTGGTACATATACACAATGGAATATTACTCAGCTATTAAAAAGAATTCATTTGAATCAGTTCTAATGAGGTTGATGAAACTGAAGCCTATTATACAGAGCGAAGTCATAAAGAAAAACACCAATACAGTATAATAACACATATATATGGAATTTAGAAAGATAGTAACGATGACCCTATATGCGAGACAATGAAAGAGACACAGATGTATAAAATCAACAGGTTGTATGTACACTTTAACTTGTCCAATGTTATATGTAAATTATATCCAAAAAATAAATGAAAAGTAAAGTAAGTATTAATAGAAAAAGACCCTAGCAATCCAATAACCTAAAGTGTTACCTGCTCAGTTGTCTTTGACTCCTTGCCACCATATGGACTAGAGCTGGGCTTCCCTGGTAGCTCATCTGGTAAAGAATAAGCCTGCAATGCGGGAGACCCTGGTTTGATTCCTGGGTTGGGAAGATCCCCTGGAGAAGGGAAAGGATACCCACTCCAGTATTCCTGAGCTTCCCTGGTGGCTCAGATGGTAAAGAATATGACTACAATGTGAGAAACTCAGGTTCAATCTCTGGGTTGGGAAGATCCCTTGGAGGAGTACATGGCAATGCACTCCAGTACTCTGGCTTGGAGAATCCCCATGGACAGAGGAGCCTGGCAGACTACAGTCCATGGGGTCTCAAAGAGTCAGACACGACTGAGCAACTAAGCACACACAGCACAGAGGACTATAGCTTGCCAGGCTTCTCTGTCTATGGAATTCTCCAGGCAAGAATATTGGAGAGGGTTGCCATGCCCTTCTCCAAGTGTATATTCTTCACTATCTCAGCCACTAAAGAAGTCTCAAACCTGAAGGCAAAAGTTAGATTCCAAGAACATGAAGAGAAAAGAGGAAATCTTGGACTGATTCTGAAATTCAGAAATATAGTTTTGGTAAAGGACTTTTAAAAATATGATGCACAGTGAAGTTTTAAAATATCAGGGAGGTGCATTTTCCTGCCCACTTTCAAAAAAAATCTATGGTAGGAACTTCTCTGGAAGTCCAGTAGTGAAGACTTCACTTTCCAACGCAAGGGGTATGCGTTTGATTCCTGCTGGGGGAGCTAAGATGGTAGGCCTAGCAGCCAAAAACTAGAATATAAACAATAGAAGCAATATTGTAACAAATTCAGTGAAGACTTTAAAAAACAAACAAACAAAATAACAAACCCCCAAAAGATCTATGGTAGTTTACAAGGTGTACTATGGTATAAAACAGTACAGTTAACCTTAAAACAGAACCTGGGCTACCCAGTAGAAATTGAGGAAAGGATATTACCAGGAATTTGGGATGAGTCGCTTATGTCATCTGGGAAATGGATTTGCCTTTAATTTTCTTGGAAATCAAGGGATAAAAGAAACATGTCTTTTTTTTTTAATAGTTTTTCTCCTTCCCTTCTCTTGCCAAAAAAGAACATATAAAGCTGTGTTATAGATGAAACTATTATAGACTATACAATTAGTTGCTAATGTAAATGTTTTCAATGGTGAGCTTCTTTTTAATTAATTTTTAAGGTCATTATATCATCACAACAATCTACACTTTTGTTTTTTGTTTTGAAGAAATATATATATATATTTAAGGAGATGATACTGTCAAAAAAATAAATTAGAATCTGTCATATATTTTGATGAGTTCTTTCTATCAAGCTCCAAAGGTCACCATAAGGTTTGACTGGACAGGATGTACATGAAAGTACTCCTCAACACTACTGGACAACACAAGCTGCAACTTCATTTAGCCACCTATACCAGGAGTTTAGTTTCAGTTGATATGTGCTCCCCGTTGTGATATGCAATTCTATGTTACATGGCTAGTCTTAGTTGAAAGACTAACTTTATACTCTAGTAAGGAGAAGGCAATGGCACCCCACTTCGGTACTCTTGCCTGGAAAATCCCATGGACGGAGGAGCCTGGAAGGTTGCAGTCCATGGGGTCGCTGAGGGTCGGATAAGACTGAGCGACTTCACTTTCACTTTTCACTTTCATGCATTAGAGAAGGAAATGGCAACCCACTCCAGTGTTCTTGCCTGGAAAATCCCAGGGACGGGGGAGCCTGGTGGGCTGCCGTCTATGGGGTCGCACAAAGTCGGACACGACGGAAGCGACTTAGCAGCAGCAGCAAGTAGTGTATAGTGTATAGTAGCATAGTAAAGAACCGAGGTCTTACTGGTTCTTCAAAAAGCAGAGAATGGGAGTGAAAAAGGCTAGAGAGACAGCTGAGGGGATGTCACGGCAGGCTGTGGCAAAGACTGACTATTACCTTGAGTAATATGGAAAACCATTGGAGGGGTTGGGGTAGAAGAGTGACATCGCCTTGATTACTGGGTTAAGAACAGATTGTAGGAGCCAAGGGCAGAGCAGGAAGGTCAGGTTGAGTATTCAGTAGTTAAAAGGGATTATGTACTTGGACCAGACTGATAATGGTGGAGCTGGAGGAGGAGGTCACGGGCTTCCCTGGTGGCTCAGAGGTTAAAGCATCTGCCTCCAATGTGGGAGACCCGGGTTCGATCCCTGGGTGGGGAAGATCCCCTGGAGAAGGAAACGGTAACCCACTCCAGTATTCTTGCCTGGAGAATCCCATGGACGGAGAAGCCTGGTAGGCTACAGTCCACGGGGTCGCAAAGAGTCGGACACGACTGAGCGACAGAACAGAACGGAACAGAGGAGGTCACAGAATCATGGATATCTTTGAAATTTAGATGTGACAGGATTTGGTGATGAACTGGACATCTGAAAGAAAGAGAGGAAGGAGTCAAGCGTATAAGATTTAGATTTGGAACAACCAAAATAACAGCAGCTGTTAACTGAGGTGAGCGATCACACTTTAAAAGTTTCATTTATCCATTTTAGTTGCTCAGTTGTGTCTGACTCTTTGTGACCCCCATGGACTGCAGCACACCAGGCTTCCCTGTCCATCACCAACTCCCAGAGCTTACTCAAACTCATGTCCATTGAGTCGGTGATGCCATCCAACCATCTCATCTTCTGTCGTCCCCTTCTCCTCCCACCTTCAATATTTCCCAGCATCAGGGTCTTTTCATTTGACCAAAGTATTGGAACTTCAGCTTCAGCATCAGTTTTTCCAATGAATATTCAGGACTGATTTCCTTTAGTTGGAAAGAAACTAAAGGAAAGGAACCAGTTGGACTGGTTGGATCTCCTGGCAGTACAAGGGACTCTCAAGAGTCTTCTCCAACACCACAGTTCAAAAGCATCAATTCTTCAGCGATCAGCCTTCTTCACAGTCCAACTCTCACATCCACACATGACTACTGGAAAAACCATAGCTTTGACTAGATGGATCTTTGTGGGCGAAGTAATGTCTCTGCTTTTTAATATGCTTGTCTAGGTTGGTCATAGCTTTTCTTCCAAGGAGCAATGTCTTTTAATTTCATGGCTGCAGTCACCATCTGCAGTGATTTGGGAGCCCAGAAAAATAAAGTCTGTCACTGTTTCCATTTTTTCCCCATCTATTTGCCATGAAGTGATGGGACCAGATGCCAAGATATTAGTTTTCTGAATGTTGAGCTTCAAGCCAACTTTTTCACTCTCCTCTTTCACTTTCCTCAAGAGGCTCTTTAGTTCTTCACTTTCTGCCATAAGGGTGATGTTATCTGCATATCTGCGGTTATTGATATTTTTCTTGGCAATCTTGATTCCAGCTTGTGCTTCATACAGCCCAGTGTTTCTCATGATGTACTCTGCATATAAGTTAACTAAGCAGGGTGACAATATACAGCCTTGATATATTCCTTTCCCAATTTGGAAACAGTCCCCTTCCAACTGTTGCTTCTTGACCTGCATACAGATTTCTCAGGAGGCAGGTCATGTGGTCTGGTAATTCCCATCTCTTTAAAAATTTTCTGCAGTTTGTTGTGATCCACACAGTCAAAGGCTTTGCTGTAGATCCACACAGTCAAAGGCTGTGGCGTATTCTCCTTTACAAGTTTTCAGTGTTTTAATTCTTTTTTAAAAAGTTAAATTGGAGGATAATCACTTTACAATGTTGTGTTGGTTTCTGCCACACAGCAACATGAATCAACCATGCTGCTGCTGCTAAGTCACTTCAGTCGTGTCCAACTCTGTGTGACCCCATAGACGGAAGCCTACCAGGCTCCCCCATCCCTTGGATTCTCCAGGCAAGAACACTGGAGTGGGTTGCCATTTATATCCATCCCTCTTGAACTTCCCTCCTGCCCCACCCCCATCCCACCTTCTAGGTCATCACAGAGCACCAAACTGAGCTCCCTGTGCTATACAACAACTTCCCATTAGCTATCTACTTTACACAGGCTAGTGTATATATTTCAATGCAACTCTTTCAATCGCTGTTTTAATTTAATCTTTAATACTTACTATTACTTGTTACAAGTATCTATGCTCTAAGTATTTCCATATTAACTCCATTCTCAGTGTCTAGCTCAGAGAAGCACTTAATACATATCTGGCCACTGCATAAATAGTATGACTTTGAGTTCAGTTCAGTAGTCTTTATATTATCTTTAAAAAGGAATCTAAAAGTTTCTATTGTTAAGAATGATTTGTGAATATTTTAAATCTTAAAGTTGCATAATTTCTCACATTATATGAAAGGTATTGGTGAAGGTGAAGCCGCTCAGTCGTGTCCAACTCTTTGCAACCCCACGGATTGTAGCCTACCAGGCTTTTCCATCCATGGGATTTTCCAGGCAAGAGTACTGGAGTGGGTTGCCATTTCCTTCTCCAGAGGATATTCCCGACCCAGGGATCAAACCCAGGTCTCCCGCATTGTAGGCAGACGCTTTACCATCTGAGCCACCAGGGTATTGGGAAAATACAATTCAGGAATTCAAGGATTCTATCATGTGAGGAAAACTAATGCCAGAGACCCGTACTGAATCTTCCTTTTACCCTGGTCTGGACACCAGTCATGACCTAAAGCAGGACCAAGGTCCTGCTAATGTTTCAGATGGAAATGGCCCTAAAAATTCTGGCCAAGTCAGCCCAAGACTAACTACATGAATGCTCCAGGGGCTGGAACTATCACAGCACGTCTGGGGACAGATGCTAGCAGGTAATGGCTTTACAACTTCTGGACCCAGGGTCAATCAAAAGAACAAGTGAAGTGCCTACATCATTTGACTGACCATCCCAGATAAGGTTTGGAATAGTTCTTCCCTTTTCTTCTGGAATGGAGACTGAGGGTTTGGTTGGTTTTCTCAGGTCTGTGGCACTGGTATCTTCTGAGAAAGACTAAGTACTGGAGGGGAAATGGTACTTTCTTAGATGCCTTTTTAGCATCTTGTATCTGACACCTCTGAAACCATGGAAGTCAGAAGGAATATGGAATTTAAAGGAAAATAGAAAGGTTCTAACTTTACCACTTAGATTCGAGCTTTCTGTGTACCATTCCACTCAGAAATGGTTTATTGAACACCTGCTCTATGTTGGGGGCTGTGACTAACAAGTTTGTTATTGTTTTGTTAAGTACAGTGTATTTTAAAAATTTAGTGTTACATTTAGAAATTTAAAATTAGAAAATAATTATTAATTATGGCTACTATCAAGACTTCAAAGCAGCCAACATCAACAATAGAACTTTGGTAGAATTTTACTTCAGATATAATTTTCACAATGATGTAAAACTGTCTACTGAAATAGGATACTAAAAAATAATCAATATACTGGAAGACAACTTTTGCCCCTAAATATGACAAGCAAATTGGTCTTCCTTATAGCCAAATATCTTATGCACTGCTTCTAAAAAACACTGTAAAAACAGAAAAAGATTAACAAAATAGAAAAAGATAAAACAATTAAATTATTCCAATAAGAAATATAAGTGGCTGATAAAAAAGAAAAACTTGAATGTTATTAGTAATAAAAATGTTTGCAACTACAAATGATGTCAAAATACAATTTTTCCTGTTAGCTTTTTATGAATTGGGTTTGAAGACTGTGTTAAGGTTCTATCCATCTATCTATCAGATGGGTTGAATGTAAATTAATCAAGTGGACAAGAGGGTAAGAGTCTGAGAGAAGGGCACTCTAGAGATGTGAAAATGTACTCTTGTGTTCAGAGACGTGAAAAGTTCAGCACTGCTAGAGATGAGTATGCAAGGGGGAGAAGAGTGAGGAGTGAGGAAGGTCAGGATTACGGAGGATATTGAGTAGGGAACGGTAAAGACCTTTGTATCCTGAGGATGATCAGGATCCAGTAAGGACTTTCTACAGGGAAAATTCCAATTGAATTCGAGTTTTAGGAAAATCACTTTGACCCTGCAGGTAGGGTGAGGCTGAAGATAGGATGATCACTCAAGCACGACAGGTGGCCCCGTGAGATGGGGAAGCCTGAACCTAGTCAAAAAAGAAAGGCTGAGAGGAGAGCAACAAGCACCTTCTGTGGCACCCTTCCCTGAGTCTAAGGGTTTAACCTATGAGCTACAATTACACTCAAAGGAAAACACCACCAAGGACACGCTTAGCTTCTTTTCCATTTTAGCATAGCTTCACCTTCAAAGCTAAGATGCCCCCCCTTTCTGTTTTCACAGATGTAACTCTGGGGATCAGGGGTGGAGAGGCTGTTAGCCCACAGCTGGGCATAGCTTGTGGTCAGTAAATTTGTGGGCTGCTTTCTGCATGTCCTCACACTGGCTGGAGGGTTCTGATAATGCAAGGATTTGGGCCCAAGCTGTAGGGAACTCCTATCTCAAGGCTCCTGCCCACACCCTAGGAGGGTTTCCTGGAAGCCTGAGCTCTACTGTTATATGCTCATCTGCTCTACCCAAAATGGCAACCAGGGAGAGACCCGAGCTCTGAGAAGAAAAGAACCTGACAAGTCTCAGGAAAGATGGAAAGGGTCTTCAAATTCTCATCTGGAATTTATTTTTTGCCTTTCCAGGAACATAATATATCTGGTTACTGCTCTTCTAATTCATGAGGGCAACAAACATCGTTTATAGTTAACCCTCCTCCAGCAACCCCCGCCCTTTTTTTTTTTTTTAAGAAAAAAAGGAGGGAATTTCACAACTTGACTAGGATATGTACAATTTCACTTTTAAATTATAAATTCATGTTATGGTTTAGGGAAAACTTATATGACAATATTTTAATATTACAGAGAATAGTAGTTCTAATTATAGTTAGGTTGGTGGATCTATATGGGGAAATGATATAAATAAATTGTTGAAGTGCTTTATGTTGGGTTTTAGTTGAGCCACTTGGAGCTAGTAAAATAGCAAAGTCATTCAATAAAAACTTAGAGGTAAATGGGCATCCCTGGTGGCTCAGCAGTAAAGAATCCATCCGCAATGCAGCTTGGAGACAGCTTCAATCCCTGGTCAGGAAGATCCCCTGGAAAAGGAAATGGAAACCCACTCTAGTATTCTTGCCTGGGAAATCTCATGGACAGAGGAGCATGGTGGGCTACACACATGGGGTCGCAAGGAGTTGAATACAACTTAGCAACTAAACAACAGAAGTTAAAACTGTAATAAAATAAAAACAGTTCTTTGCTGGGTGGTTGGGAATGAATAGGAAAACCTATAGATGTCGCTTCAGAGGTGAAGGTGTACAAAGCTCAAATCTTAAGGGAAAAGTACGTATTCTCTAGAATATATAGATTCTTCTCTAGAAAAATAATCTGAAACCCAAAGCAATTAACTGACCTGGCAAAGACACATAGCTAGTTAGTGAAGAGCCTGGAAGAAAACTAACCTCCCTTGACTCAAAGTTCATTTTTCCCCCACTATCCCATGTTATTCTATGATTAACTGTGGAATTGGAGATTTCACTGACTATGGTGTCACACACAGAGAATGACACCAGAATAGGAAGAGTGGTAAGATTATATAAGAAAATGTCACACAACAGAGTTGAAAAACAAAAACAGTAAGTGCAAATAATCTTTCCAGGTTGTAACAAACAACAGCCTTGTCTCCACACATGGAGAGAGAAGGAAGAGGGGCTGTCATTGGCTGAAAGATGCTGTGGGCGCTCCGTTGGCATTTAATTCAGGAAACTGTGTAAGAATCGCAGTTTCAGAAAAACCTTTCAGTGATATTTCTCACACAGGCACATAAATGGCAAAGGATGAAAAGGTCCAATTAAGGAGCTTATTCGATAGAAGACACATTGTAAAATAATTATATTGCCCTTCTAATTGCCAGGGAAGAGGGTGGAGACCTGTTAAAAGTGTACAATAGACACGGCACTAAAAGGAATCCAGATAACAGCTAACAGAACTGGTTATAAAAAGATTAGAAGCACTTGAAGCTGACCAAACAGAAGGCGTAGATAACACACATCTGCAGGTTCGCAAGGCCTGAGTGAGAGAACCGGTGAACCTTAGAACTGCAGCCTACACAGCATGAAGTGGAAGGCTGAGCAAGAGTGTGACTCGCTCAGGTGTCAACTGTCTAAGATATTTTGGTAAAACAATTTTCTAAACAAAGTTGGTTTGAACAACTGGTCCTCAATTTTGGACAGTCTTCTGAAACTGAGTCACAAGATTTTTGTGATAAGTGTGAGAAAGAGCACTCCAGGGACCTATGTATGATTCATAAAAAGTTTAAGTATAGTGTTCTAACCCAAGCAGAAAATAAAAACCCAGATATCGAGCACGTCTGATAACCAGACCCTCTGTCACAGTCTTAATTCTAAGACCCAACCATCTTAGGTGATCTTATCCCTATTGAAGAAGAAGTGAAGTGAAGGGAAGTCGCTCAGTCGTGTCCGACTCTTTGCGACCCCATGGACTGTAGCCCACCAGGCTCCTCCATTCATGGGATTCTCCAGGCAAGAATACTGGAGTGGGTTGCCATTTCCTTCTCCAGGGGATCTTCCCGACCCAGGGATCGAACCTGGGTCTCCCGCATTGTAGGCAGACGCTTTACCATCTGAGCCACCAGGGAAGTCCCTATTGAATGGATCACAAAAGGGGCTGGTTAATTTGGAGAAGGCCGCTCCAACTGAGGCCAAGAGGAGAACGGGCAATGGAGGATGAGATGGCTGGATGGCATCACTAAGTCAACGGACAGGAGTTTGAGCAAACTCCGGGAGATAGTGAAGGACAGGGAAGCCTGGCATGCTGCAGTCCATGGGCTTCGGACACAACACGGCGACTGAACAACATCAACACTAAGAAACAAGTGTCGAAGTACCATGCCAGATGCCAGCCCATTTTTCATGCCCCACAAAGTAGATCAATGGGAAGAGTTACAACTTCTCATTTTCTTCTCTGTCAAGGCTAGACCTGAAGGAACTGAAGAAGATGCCTAGAGAAGGCAGGTCAGTTCATTCTATGTTGGCTAATGTATGCCTGACCCAATAGGAAATGATATGCTACAAAATTTCCCAGGTAGTTTTTAGGGGAACTTAGAGAACGGCTTTGTACAGGAGACAGGGACCAAGACCATCCCCATGGAAAAGAAATGCAAAAGAGCGAAATGGCTGTCTGAGGAGGCCTTACAAATAGCTGTAAAAAGAAGAGAGGCGAAAAGCAAAGGAGAAAAGGAAAGATATAAGCATCTGAATGCAGAGTTCCAAAGAATAGCAAGGAGAGATAAGAAAGCCTTCCTCAGTGATCAATGCAAAGAAATAGAGGAAAACAACAGAATAGGAAAAACAAGAGAGCTCTTCAAGAAAATTAGAGATTCCAAGGGAACTTTTCATGGAAAGATGGGCTCGATAAAGGACAGAAATGGTATGGACCTAACAGAAGCAGAAGATATTAAGAAGAGGTGGCAGGAATACACAGAAGAACTGTACAAAAAAGATCTTCACGACCAAGATAGTCACGATAATGTGATCACTGACCTAGAGCCAGACATCTTGGAATGTGAAGTCAAGTGGGCCTTAGAAAGCATCACTACGAACAAAGCTAGTGGTGGTGATGGAATTCCAGTTGAGCTATTTCAAGTTTTGAAAGATGATGCTGTGAAAGTGCTGCACTCAATATGCCAGCAGATTTGGAAAACTCAGCAGTGGCCACAGGACTGGAAGAGGTCAGTCTTCATTCCAATCCCAAAGAAAGGCAATGCCAAAGAATGCTCAAACTACCGCACAATTGCACTCATCTCACACGCTAGTAAAGTCATGCTCAAAATTCTCCAAGCCAGGCTTCAGCAGTATGTAAACCGTGAACTCCCAGATGTTCAAGCAGGTTTTAGAAAAGGCAGAGGCACCAGAGATCAAATTGCCAACATCCGCTGGATCATGGAGAAAGCAAGAGAGTTTCAGAAAAACATCTATTTCTGCTTCATTGACTATGCCAAAGCCTTTGACTGTGTGGATCACAATAAACTGTGGAACATTCTGAAAGAGATGGGAATCCCAGACCACCTGACCTGCCTCTTGAGAAACCTGTATGCAGGTCAGGAAGCAACAGTTAGAACCGGTCATGGAACAACAGACTGGTTCCAAATAGGAAAAGGAGTGCGTCAAGGTTGTATATTGTCACCTTGCTTATTTAACTTATATGCAGAGTACATCATGAGGAACGCTGGGCTGGAAGAAGCACAAGCTGGAATCAAGATTGCTGGGAGAAATATCAATAACCTCAGATATGCAGATGACACTACCCTTATGGCAGAAAGTGAAGAGGAACTCAAAAGCCTCTTGATGAAAGTGAAAGAGGAGAGTGAAAAGGTTGGCTTGAAGCTCAACATTCAGAAAACAAAGATCATGGCATCTGGTCCCATCACTTCATGGGAAATAGATGGAAAAACAGTGGAAACAGTGTCAGACTTTGTTTTTTTGGGCTCCAAAATCACTGCAGATGCTGATTGCAGCCATGAAATTAAAAGACGCTTGCTCCTTGGAAGGAAAGTTATGACCAACCTTGATAGTATATTAAAAAGCAGAGACATTACTTTGCCGACCAAGGTCCGTCTAGTCAAGGCAATGGTTTTTCCCGTGGTCATGTATGGATGTGAGAGTTGGACTGTGAAGAAAGCTGATCGCCGAAGAATCGATGCTTTTGAACTGTGGTGTTGGAGAAGACTCTTGAGAGTCCCTTATACTGCAAGGAGATCCAACCAGTCCATTCTAAAGGAGATCAATCCTGGATGTTCATTGGAGGGACTGATGCTAAAGCTGAAACTCCAATACTTTGGCCACCTCATGAGACGAGTTGACTCACTGGAAAAGACTCTGATGCTGGGAAAGGTTGGGGGCGGGAGGAGAAGGGGACGACGGAGAATGAGATGGCTGGATGGCATCACCGACTCTGTGGACATGAGTTTGAGTGTACTCCGGGAGTTGGTGATGGACAGGGAGGCCTGGCGTGCTGTGATTCATGGGGTCGCGGAGAGTCGGACACGACTGAGCGACTGAACTGAACTGAACTGAGAGAACGGCTGTCTGATTGTAAGGCCCCAAACATTGTCTGGGTAACCATGGTTCCCCTACAAACTACAGAATAAAATTTAGCATCCAAACTCTACACCCCAGCACTTACATATGAACCACACCAGTCTTCTCCTTGTTGTTCAGTCGCTCAGTCATGTCCGACTCTTTGCCACCCTATGGACTGCAGCACCCTAGGCTTCCCTGTCCTTCACCATCTCCCAGTTTGCTCAAACTCATGTCCACTGAATCAATGATGAGATCCAACCATCTCATCCTCTGTCACCCCTTTTTCCTCCTGCCCTCAATCTTTCTCAGCACCAGGCAATTTTGCTTAAACAATCAAACAATCTTTATTGTGAACTATATCAAATACACAGAAAAACATGCAAAACTGTACGGTTTAAAAAATGACAGACTATAAGAGTAGCTATTATATTTCAAGCACAGTGGTCAGTGCTTTCTTCCTGTTATCATATTGGATCTTCACTAAAACAAAAGGTATCCTTATTTTATAGGAGAAAAAAAAAAGCAGAATCCAAAGGTAGATGGGTACAGGAGAGTTTAAGCAACTTATTCAAAGCATATAGTCATGAGTTAGTGAGACAGAGGGATCTGAATTTCAGTCCCTCTGCTTAGAATTGTGCAATTCCTGTTTGGCAAAGCATGTCTTTGCTCTTGGCTGTTTGGGCACATTGTTGACGTCCTCCTGTCCCATCACCATCTTCATCAGCTTTAGCCTTGGTCACCGAGGCTGTTCACAACAGCTGTCGTGATCTCAGGTGAGGAAAAATGGCCACGGGGAAGAAAATGGTCAGTCGAGATTTATGCAAACAATCTTCCATTGTTTATTTGTTTTAGGGTAAAAAAAATTTTTCATAATTGGGAACTACCTACTGTTGGGTCCCTGGTAAGGTGGACAGATAAAGTGCCAATATAAGTATGTTCCAAATTTGTCATTAGACTAAAGAATTATGTTGCTCATCTGAAATTCAAATCTATTTGTGTGCCCTGTATTTTATTTGCGAAATCTGGCAATCATAGTCTCTGAACAGAAAGGCTTCTCAGTAACTTTCATTCTTGGAATAAAAAAAAAAAAAGAAAATAGCTAAAATGAACACAGAATCAGAAGCAAAGAGTCCATGGATCCCTCAACATACAGATCAAAACTCTCCTCTCTCTTAAAACTTCCTCAGGCCCTGCTCCAGGGTGCATCACAATTGAAGGCAGATGCTTCAGGAAAAAGATCAATGAGAACTGGAAGTTGGACTTCTAACTGTGTGAGCTTGAGCAATACCCTTAATCTCACTGAACTCAGCTTTGTTATTTGTGAAATTAAAACACTGAAAAAGATAACTTCCAAGTTCTTTTCAGTTTTAAAAATATTCTCCTTCCATAAAGAAAGTGAAGGAAAATAAAAATTTGGTGAATATATATTGAGTCCTGTAGAAGATATTTTAATACCTTATTAATTCTCAGAATAATTTAAAGAATCCAATTATATTAGCCTTGCAATCTGTACCTGGCTACTTCTTTGTGGCAACCCTCATTTCCCTCTACTCCTATTCTGAAGTAGGACCAAGTACTTAGATGTCTTGCAGAAATGGGTTAAACTGCACAACACGTTATACAGGAATGGATGGTTTACTGAAGGTTTGGTAGGGGGCTAGGTACCAGGACCCCAAACAAGACATCTCAGTTCTTAATTGTGAAGTTCCAATTGGGCACCAGCTACCATCTTTCTGTTCAATTTCTAAGTTCCTTTCCTCCAGATCCTTACCAGTCATATTCTCCCCAGTCTTCTTTTTCAGTATGAGTAGGCTCAGAAATAAGGTAGAATTCAGGGCACTTTCAAAGTGTGGTGAAGCTGTTTCAAACTGGCCAAGCATCACCAAGAACTATCTTCCAAACACTGAACATCTGATGGTAAAAAGCTTCTGCCTGACTTTCAAGAAAAGCTCTTTAACCTCCACTTAATAAGCAGTTAAAGGGGGAAAAACTACGAATTTAATCAAATAGAAAATGCACATGGAAACTCTGTATTCTTCAATGTGCCTCTGTGTTGGCTACAATCTTAGCTGCGTTAAAGAGCTTAAGTTTATAAGCCATGAAATCAAATAGCAGTGGAAAGCCTTTTGAAACTGGTTTCTTTCAGTCAGCACAACATTCTTGAGATTCACTCCACCTGTTGTGTGTGCTGGCAGTTTGCTACTTTTTGATACTGAGTCGTATTCTATCCTATGCCTGTACCATGATCTGTTTATCCATTCACCAGCTGTTGAACATTAAGGTTGTTTCCAGCTTTTGGTGACTGTGAATAGAGATGTCATAAGCATAAACATTTGTATATAGGTTTTTGTGTAGGAGTCAGTCTTTTTCTTCCCAGAAATAGAATTGCTACACTGTATGATAAATTATATTTGATGTTTAACTGCTGCTGCTGCTTAGTCGCTTCAGTCATATCGGACTCTGTGCGACCCCATAGACGGCAGCCCACCAGGCTCCCCCGTCCCTGGGATTCTCCAGGCAAGAACACTGGAGTGGGTTGCCATTTCCTTCTTCAATGCATGAAAGTGAAGTCGCTCAGTCGTGTCCAACTCCTAGCGACCCCACGGACTGCAGCCTACCAGGTTCCTCTGTCCATGGGATTTGCCAGGCAAGAGTACTCACTTAAATGTGGTTGTGCCATTTTACGTTCCCTTGGCAATGTACAAGCGTTTCAAGGGACTCCATATCCTGATCAACAACTGCAATAATATTTTAAAATTTTAGCCACTCTGATGTGTGTGTAATTGTATCACATCAGGGTTTCAATTCGTATTTCCACAATGATTAAAGATATTGAGCATCTTTTCATGTGCTTATTTGCCATAAATATTTTCTTTAGTGAACTATTTAAAATTGTTTGCCTGTTTAAAAAAAAATCGGGTGGTTTGTTTTCCTATGAGTTTTGAGATTTCTTTTATATACCTTGAATACAAGATCTTTGTCAGACATGTGACATGAAACCATTTTTTTTCCTGGTCTATGTCTTGCTTTTAATTTTCTTAATATTATCTTTCAAAGAGCAGGCATTTTTAACTTAATGAAGTCCAATTTACCAATTTTTTCTTTCATGGTTCATGATTTCTGTGTCCTAAGAAATCTCTGCCTAACTCAAGGTAACAAAGATTTTCTCTTGTTCTTTAGTTTTTCTAAAAGTTTTATAGTTCTAGCACTTATGCTTAATTCTGTAAGCCATTTTGAATAAATTTTTGCATATGATGGCAAAGATCAAAGGTCATACTTTATGTCCATTTTTCCAGTGTCATTTATTGAAATGACTATTTTGCCCTGCTGTATAACCTTGGCATCTTTGTCAAAAATTCATCAGCTATAAATATGTCAATCTATTTCTGACTCTCTTTTATGTTTATCCTTATGCAAACACCACACTGCTTTAATTACTGTAGCTCTCTACTAAATCTCGAAATCAGGTGGTAGGAGGCCTTCAACTTTCACTACATGATTTATAGATGCTCAAATTTGGAAATACTTGGAGAAGATTTTTTTTTTTCTCATGTAAGTACACTGACCGCTTGTACATATTTTGGAAGCATCTCTCTGTTTCCTGTAATAGTTTACATCAGCGGCTGTAAGTCTTAAGTATTTTAAGAGTTCATTATAAAGCCAAGCTTTCACGTTCTCTTGCACATGAACCCCTTGAACGGATCACTTCACGTCCATGATGTGTGTTATCTGTCATGGGGGCACAAATGCCAGGTCCCCAGCACCACGAGGGGCAAGGGGAGCGGTGATGCTGAACACCTCCACTTTTCTGTCAAGTTATCTTGCTCTCCCATGGTTCCCTGCTTCTTGGGAGGCTTTGAAAACAGGCTGTGTAGGTTGCACTCAAAATAGCAAACAGCTGGCTTTTAAGTCTTGGGAATTTCAGGGAGAGTAAACCTTTCCCCAAATCAGTCCGTGGAAATGAGGAATCAACATTAATCATGTGAACTATTATGTCACAAATCAAGGGGATTTATGCTGAAGAAACAGTCCTGTCCTTGTCTTTGAAATGCAGAGACCCTCTCTTCTGTCACCAAAGGGAGTCTAGGGACAGAAATATTGTTATCTTCACAGAGGAAGAAGTGTGCATTATATCACACTCACCATTCTATAATTATTTTCCTACTTGTAATTTTCTCTTCCCAAACTAGTGAAGGTCAAAATTTAGTGAGTATGAGTTTGCTGGTGAGAGACAAGTGTCTTTGCATAATAGCAGCTTGTGTGTTTAGCAATATTATTGAAGAAATATAACAAAGTATCACCTTAAAACTAAAATATTTTTATAAAATGAGCTGTACATTCCTTGAATGAATAATGGAATATGCTGAACCAATGTAACATCACCTGGTATCTCAGAGACTATTGAGGATGTAATGTTGTCTGCCCCTGTATGAAATGGTTCTAAATTATTGCATTTCCTTTGTTCGTTTAATAGCTTCCCTCCACTCTTGCTGGTATGCCTTTTGTTTTGCAATGACATTACTGAACCATTAGAAATGATAATTTAGCTTCCTGGAATTGTGAGAAAAGCAAGTGAATGGGCCCACAGGCTTCCCCTGTTTATGTGTGTGTGAGTGTGTGTGTGGGTGTGTGACAGAGAGAGAGAGGAGGGGGTCTGGTGTGGTGTCTATGTGCTAAGTATGTAAGAAGTAAATACTGATGCATGCATACAGGTATCATATATATTTTAAGTTCCAGAAGAGTTTCTCTATATACCTGGGGCTGGTATAAATTAAGCCCTCAATAAATGTTGAATTCCTGGAAAAAAAAAACACATAGACTTTGTGTTTATAGATACAGGATAGCCACAGCAACTCTGACAAGTTTATAATTCGTGCTGCACTGTGGGGAATGGGCCACGTCCACTGGAATGGCCCCTAGTCCTTTCAGGAGAGAGAGTTATTACGATAGCATCACTAGGACTACTGACCACTCCAGCTTTGGGGACTAAACTCCCAGGCAACCAGTTCTGTTTGGAAGGGTGTTAACTCCTGTGCTCACTCAACTCAAAATCCCTTTCTAGGGGCCAGAGGCACCCTCAGTTTCAGCTCAGTTCAGTTCAGGCGCTCAGTCATGTCCGACTCTTTGCAACCCCATGAATCACAGCACGCCAGGCCTCCCTGTCCATCACCAACTCCCAGAGTTCACCCAAACTCATGTCCATTGAGTCGGTGATGCCATCCAGTCATCTCATTCTCTGTCGTCCCCTTCTCCTCCTGCCCCCAATCCCACCCAGCATCAGAGTCTTTTCCAGTGAGTCAACTCTTCGCATGAGGTGGCCAAAGTAATAGAGTTTCAGCTTCAGCATCAGTCCTTCCAATGAACACCCAGGACTGATCTCCTTTAGAATGGACTGGTTGGATCTCCTTGCAGTTAATTTTCCTCAAAAAAGAGCCATTTTCTAGTTATTAATAGCAAAATGCTATCTGGAATATTGATATTATCACCAAGATATTCACACCGCTTTGGGGCTGAAGGGAAGTACATCCTTTAACCTGCTAATGCTTTTGAGAATGAAGTAAATGAAGCATAATTTAATGGTTTTGAAGCATTAACTGTATTTTCCTCTTGGAATCAATCAGTTAGTCAGTTGATCTGAGAGTGGATAAAAGGATATTGAACTCAACATCTCACAGATTTTATTTGATATAAAAAAAATTAGGACTAATAAGAATGGGTTGTCTCTACTATGAAGATATTCTGTTCGACAGTTGCTTTAAAAATGGTTTTAACTTTAAAGTCTGTTTTTAATGATGTTTGGGGTCTAGATCCAAGAAGGACCAGTTACTTCTAATGGTAACTGTAACAGTCTTCATTTCAACATTTATTAGGTTGGTTTTACATTCACTTGTTCCCTGCTCAGTTATATCCAACTCTTTTGCAACCCTCTGGACTGTAGCCCACCAGGCTCCTCTGTTCACAGGATTCAGGCAAAAATATTGGAGTGTGTTGCCATTTCCTCCTCCAAGGGGTCTTCCCAACCCAGGGATCAAACCTGTGTCTCCTACATTGGTAGGTGGATTCTTTTACCACTGAGTCACCTGGGAAGCCTCTGTTTTAGTGTCATGGATCTCTAATACTACAGGATTTCTAAGGTTAGACTGGGAAGGCAAAAGCTTGAAAATTCAAGATACATTGTTTTATTATGACAGAAAGTAAGGCTTTAAAAAAAAATAAAAGTGGACATGCTCTTTCCTGGACTTGCCAACCCATATTTCTTGGATAACTTTTAAAAGCCTGGCGGGGCACTGGTAGCTATGTAAATATTTGAAAATGGCATCACCTTGCCTGAATTTTAATGTATTTGTCCAGTTGTACGGGCACTGGCAAGATCTGTTCATAACTGAGGTGCCCACAGCTTACACACACACTCTCCTGCCTACCTGATGGCCGGTTTCTAGATGGAGGCAAGAACTTGCTCCCACACTGCTTGGGCTCAGCACTCCTACAGCTGACTTTTCAGTGTGCAATTGAATGGAACACACTGTGGGAAAAGCACCATCCCGTGCTCAATTCCAGAGCCATTAGAAATGGATGGAGTCCCTCTCCTGGATCTGTAGGCTGCACAACAACTTCCTTCTCACCCAGGCAAGCAGCAAAGCCAATGACTTTGAAGTACAGCCCTCTGGTTACAAACTCTAGGCAGTTACTTGGAAGTTCTAAATATGCTTTCTCATTAGAGGGTCTGTCTTTTCTGTCCATTCTTAGACATAACGTCTCTTGACTTCAGTGGATGTCCTGTATGCGGGAGGACTCTGGGATTCACTTTGAAAGAAGTTTACTGTTTCAAATGGGTAAAGCTAGGGAGTATCCACATACCCATTGACTGGCTTCTTTTCTTTTCAGGCTTCTATGAAAATAAGATGTCTATTCTGACCTAAGGGTTTCCCAGGTGGCGCTAGTGGTAAAGAATCCACCTGCCAATGCAGAAGACCTAAGAGACACAGGTTTGATCCCTGGGTCAGGAAAATCCCCTGGAGGAGGGCATGGCAACTCACTTCAGTATTCTTGTCTGGACAATCCTGTGAATAGAGGAGCCTGGCAGGCTACAGTCCATGGGGTCGCAAAGAGTCAGACACAACTGAAGTGACTTAGCACAATTCTGACCTAAGGATGAGGCAGTCAGTAATCATGAAAATAAACCATTTCATATAGGGAAGAATGAGTTTTTTCCTTCCATATATTTCAAACTCTTTCTGAGTCTCCATGGAACATCTTAAAGCTCTTCTCTAAGGAAGATTAAGTCCCTTACTCTGTCTGTTCCTTCTTCTTAAAAATGTTCTCAGGCTTTCTTCCTGTCATTTTGCCTGAGATCATGGAAGAAGTACACAGATGAAGACTGATTTCAAAACAAGCATGTCAGCGCGAAGAAGTGAATAAAGAAAAAAGAATGATGGCATAAAAGAATGCAGAGGTTTACAGAAATGATGTACCTCCTGTAAAAATCTTAACTGCTCAGAGATTCTCGGTTTCATGGAATGCCTCTTTGGAATGATTTTTTTTCCCCCAGTGGCTGCGATACATAAAGGCCACTGAAACTTGCTGTTACCCTCCCCCTGCTTTTTATAACCCCTGAAGTTCGGGTCAGTTTTCATGCATCGAAGCCCGGGTGGCAACTCTGGTTTAAATGCCATTTCATGCCTGATAAAATTTCATTAGGCATTTTAACTTTTAATTTCTTTTATTGACTTATCGTGCAGATGGAGAGAAATGTTTAGAAAGGGGGAAAAATTTAAACAGGGATTTACTGAAATCATGTTTCAGTAAGGAAGGAAATACCATCGACTTTATTACAGCTGCCTAATGTTTTCCACAAACTGTAGAAATAATGCGTTGTATCTTGGTGACCTACAATAGCAGCTGACTGCTTGCACATGATGGAAATGCAATTTGGGTTTGCTAAAAATTAACTATTTAATGCCCTGGTCTCCAGGGCTCACGGTGTGTCTGGTTTCCTCTATATGACGCTCTTTTCAAGTTGTGGATGGTCATTTGCTACAGGTTTGAATGCGGGTGTGCGGCTTCCTGAAGGGCAGCTAGGCTCCAATGGTGACCAGCTATACCATATTCCCATGTGCCTGTGTTTGCTGTCCCTAAGACAGCAAAGGTTCCTAAGAATTGATGGGAAGATTTCATCTGCCCCCTTCACCTGCCCCCCACCCCCCTACCAGCCCAACCCTGTCGAGACCCCTCCTTCCCTCCCTCTCTCTCTCAGCTGGGCCTTATCTGGTCTGTTCAGTGATGCGATAAAACAAAAACGGAAGTTTCTGATTGCACGAACACACCCTTTGGAGAGATTCCAGCTAGAGAAGAGTCCGTTAAGGAAAGTGAGAGCGGTGGTGGGAGGCCTGAGTGCCAGGAGTGAGGAAAACGGCAAGCTTAGGAGGAAAAAATAATAACATGCCAGAATGGCGGTGGTGATTTCGAGAGGTCTGTGGGTGGAGGGAGTTCAAAAAGGAACTTGCCTAATGAGGCCTCTCTGAAGATTTACTGCAGTGGCTGCTGCTGAGAAGAGGATCCGGAGAAAAGATGTTCTGCCCTGACTAGCTTCACAGGAAGTCAGGCAGGGCTTGTATTCTCTGGCAGGCAGAGGAGGGAGACTGCTCAGCCAGCAGCAGCCAGGGCTTCTCAGTTTAATTGTTTTTAAAGAGCCCCCTTCCACACAGCATTTGTGACCCTATAACACATACAGTTCTCAAGGCAGGAACACCAAACAGAGAAACCATTCTGGACGACAGCTGTCCCCTAGCTAGTCCTAAGGATGACCACATCAGCTCCTGGGGAGGGCGAGGGGAGCCCATTTCCTTCCCTACCAGCACCTCTCCTGGAGTTCCGGCCTCATCCTGCAGCCATCAGCTTTTCTTGGCTGAAAGGATGCGCCAGACCATCCACAGAGCTCAGAACGCTATCGGTCCTTCTTTACCCAGAGGAGCAGGGTCTAGCCACTCCGCGGTTTCCCCCGCAGCGCCCTGAGCCCCGCTCACTTCTAGGGACCGGAAGTGAAACTCTGCAGTGCAAATATCAGTACCGCAGGCGGCTAGCACTCAAATAGGGGTGTTCTCTCGGTGCTGAAGGAGTGAGGACAATCACTGGCGAAAGCACTACCTTTCAGGTGAAAGAGCTTGTCTGTCCAAGTCTGAGGAAGTTACAGTCACTGCCATTTGACTTCTGTGACCACGCAGGTTTAGTGAGCCGAAGTTACTGGGGCAAGGACACAGAAAGACCTGGCCTTGGAACAGGGGTCCCAACTCCGCCCCCGCAGGGGCCGTGGCCTGTCAGGAACTGGCCGGCACAGCAGCGGTGAGCGGGGAACCCAACCATCCACTCCCACGGCCCACCCCCTGTCCAGGGAAAAACTGTCTTCCATAAAGTCGGTCCCTGGTGCCGAAGAGGTTGGGGACCACCGCCTTAGAATACCGCTATCCCATCTGACCACGGGAGGACACAGGCACCCGGCTCCCGTGAGGCCTCACTCTGGGTAATAAGTCAGAATCCTTCTCAGGAAAGAAAGACAAACGCGGGTCTGGGTGTTTTCTCACGTCAGGCATCGTGTAAATCACAGGAAGTGAGGTAGAATATGGATAAGGATCCAGAGCTCGGGATTCCGACCTCCACTCTACAGACAAGTGAACTGGACGCGAATAAAGCGACCCCGACTCACCAGGAAGGCTCAGGTAGATCCCCGGAAGGGCGGCGCGCGGCCACGGCGTGGGGAGAAAAGCAAGGGAATTCTGGATGGAGAGACAGGTTCTTCGCTCACTCTTCTCAAAGACGGAGAGAGACATAGAGCCGTGGGAAGAGGAGGGTCCCGCTTGTTCTCTCCCAGGTGTGTGCGCCACCAGGAAGAGGCCGCGTGAGGCGAGGACGCATGGGACGGGCGGACACGCCCGCCATGCCAGTGCCGGTCAGCGGCTCCTCAAGGAGTTTCGCGTGTGCTGGCCGGGAGGGCGCGTGCGTGCGTGCGTGGGCGCGTGCGTGCGTGCGTGGGCGAGATCCACACCCTTGCAGAGCAGTGTGCTTTTCCATAGCCTTGCGTCTGCTTTGTTGAAGGGGTAGCTGTTCTTGCCTGGAGAATCCCAGGGACAGGGGAACCTGGTAGAAGGCCGTCTGTGGGGTCACACAGAATCGGACACGACTGAAGTGACTTAGCAGCAGCAGCTGTTACTCAGAACGTCTTCCCAAGGACCCAAAGGCAGAAAATAACTTCATGAATACTTGTTTTCATAGAAGAAAGGACTGCTAGTTTCCTACTGAATATGTTTTCCCTTTCTTCTTTCCTAACAAAACCCAACAAAAACCTAATTTGAGGATGGGGGCTGTGGGAGGTAAGTTGCCTCTCTAGACTTTTATGTCTCAGTCTCCCTTGTTGCTGAGTTCTGGCCAGTAGCATATAAAGTAAATTTTATTTGGGGGGACATACAGGAAAGGTCCTTGAAAAATAGACAGATGGCAGCTCTCTTGTCATTGTAAAATGCAAAGCTAGGGACTGAGGATGTCAAAATGGAAAGAAGGAAGTAGCAGGTGTCTCTAATGGCATCTTGTTGGCTGCATAAAGACCCTGGATTTCCTTTCCCAGATTTCTTTTGCAAGAAAATCCCTAGTTTGTTTAAGCCACTGTGACAGGGTCTGTGTTACCAGTAGGCAAAGCCAATTCCGAACTGATGCAGAAGGCAAGCTGCTTACTTTTTTCCTCAGTACGTGGGTAGTCCACACGACACAAAGAAGGGACTGCTCAAACGGTACGGTAAGTCACTGGAAACACTAGAGGTAGATTCTAACCCACCTCTATTACACTCAGCCTTTAGATGTGACTGGCATACCTTGCAGTGTCACAGACCCTTTTGAGAGACTGGAGGATGCTGTGGACAAACTCTTTAGGGACATGCATATACACATCTACACAGGAAATCCTTACAGACTATCTCAGACATTTTATGGAATCAGGGAAGTCTGACCAGGGAACCCTTGTTAAGGATTTCTGTGTTTGGTTACAATTACTTCAAAATGTAGAAAAGAAGGCACTAAATCTGGCTTGGCTGTGTATTCAGTCTTTTTCTTAGGGAAGTTTAGGACAAGGCTGGGTTTCCTGGCTAGTCACGTATATTTCCGGGAAGCTTACAGGAGAGCAACCTAAATTTTCTCGATTTGGTGTTGGGCTGGTGAGACCATTTGGTGAGGGAGAAATCAGATGCCACTCTGAGGCCTGGCAGACCCAGGGATAGGACAGGCCATCACAGGAGCTTCAAGAGGCATCTGAAGCTAGCTGTAGCCCATGGTAAAATAAATGAGCTGATTTACTCGGCAAACCTGAACAACGGAAGGTGGGAAGGGCTTTGTGACTGAATGTGAACTGTCTTTGGAGGACTGTCTATTCTTGTTCATTGGAGTTTAGTAGATTTTGGATAGTTTTACAGCACCGTGTATGTTTGTGTGATAGCACTGATAACACATTCTGAAAAGTTGGTTGGTTAATGAAGCTGTAACAAGATACTTTACTTAAAGAGCAGCTGTTCTAGTGTTTGGGCATTCCACTTCAAGCTGCTATGAGCTGATCTAGTCCAAAGAGGCTTTACTAAAAGTATGTTGTAATAAACAGGGTCCACTGGGTGAATTTGCCTAAATAGTTTTTTTGTGCTTTATGTCTGTGAGAAAAGACATATGATATTTGGGAAGCTGTTTTGCTTTGATTTCCCAGCAAAGTAATCCTTCTCTCACAAATTCTAATTGTATGATGCCATAGAACAGGCTTAACCCAGGTTGTAAAAATACATAGGTTGTACTGTCTTAATTCCCCTTTGGAAGATATGTATAATTCATTTCCTTAAATCTTCATCAAGCATGCTTTCCTCTTGAACTATTTGCATATCTTTCATTCCTTTTAAGCAAAATGTCACAAACAACAAACATCCTGATTTTATTCATTTTGGCTTCTGAGATTACATGGAGAACATGACATAGTGTATGTATGTGGAACATTTTCTCATAATTTTAGAGCAAACTAGAATATTCTGGGTTAGCTCTCCAATTTCAGTGTGCAAAAGATACCTGCATGCTAAGTTGCTTCAGTCATGTCAGACTCTGCTACCCTATGGACCATAGCTCACCAGGCTCCTCTGTCCATGGGAATCTCTAAACCAGAATGCTGGAGTGGGTTGCCAAGATCTCCTCCAGGGGATCTTCCCCACCCAGGGATTGAATCTGCGTCTCTTATGCATTGGCAGATGGGTTCTTTACCACTAGCACCACCTGGGAAGCCCCCAAAGTACCTATGGAGTATATTAAAATGCAGGTTCCAAGGCCCCCCAGGGCTTTCACTCAGGGGGCATACAGTTGACTGTTGTTGTGCTTTGAGACAACTGCAGCTTGCATTATAGAGCCAAAGTCTCTTTTAATAAAAGGGTGAGGTTATTTGTTCCCTTTATTTGATTCTTTCCATTTGAAGACCTTGAAATGCTATGCAAAACTTTTAAGGCAGTCTTGTGCTAGACAGTAATGGGACTAGTGACATCAGGGAGAAATCAGGAAAGAAAAGTGTGGTTTTCACAGCTTTTTTCTCTTGGTGGAATACAGAATTACATTTGATGACATGATGTATCAATGTATGCCAGGAACATAGTGGATGCTTAATCACTGGGGTGAATTCTGAGGCACCCCATCATTTCTACAGTGCTGCCTACAAACTGTGTCAGTTTGGAATTTGAAAATACCCTCTCAGACTATTCCAGTCGTGACTGAATTGATGACAACATCAGGAAGAGAAACGGTTAAGCACTTCTCAGATGCTAGTCCATCTGCTTCATGTCATAAACCCACAGATGTTCTCTTCTTTCTTTAGGGGACTTCTGACATTCTTGTTTTACAATGTTAGGAATTATAATATATACAATATGCTTCCCTGAAAGTGTCATTTATGTTTGTAATATATTGTCCTTTAACCTAGAAGCATGTATCCTGTAAACTACAGATGTCTCTTTTTTTGTTATGTGGAGGGTCTCGATTACTTGCTGTCTGCTTTTACTAAACCATAGTGTGCAAACAGTTTTTCTCTATATATCTGACTACACTTGTGAGAGGCATGGCAAAGCTGGGCGGACGAATGAGGCTCCTCCTGAGAATGCCCTACGTTGAGGAGAGGTGGGGTACCCCACAGTAGGCAGTGTTCAGGAAAGAGAAGGTCAGGTCAGGAGAAGCCCAATGCATCCATCATCAGAGAAAATGCAGTGTGGACGGCCAGGAACAAGAAGAAAGGCCAGGATGATACGAGTAGGCAGGAACTGATGAGAAAGCTAAGGAGGAAGTGAGAGGGTCCAAGCCATTGTTCCATGAGTGGGTCTGGGATTCTCAGAACTCATTTTTAGAGATATGAAATTCTATTTTCTGGACAATGAAAGCCTTTGTGGGTCACATTTTAAGAAACTATTCAAAGCATCTTGTTCTTCCGACTACCTCCAAACACAGAAGCTAGCACAGGCTTGGAATCTTACCTGTTGATTCACAGGAGACCTTGGGTTTCTAAAGGAAACTTCCACCCAATGTCCTCAAGTGATTTTTGCTACAGCTTCTCTTTTGGTTTCAGCCACCCGTGACGGCATTAAATGGTACCACCATCCTGTGGATGCTCTTGTCTTGGATAAAGGTCCCATGATGCCTCCTAAAGTGCATGTCCTTACCATGCTGGGACAGGGCAGCGTCCCCCAGAGCTCTGGTGAGAATGCTGCTGTGTCCAACCCCAGCATGGGGACCACAGTTCTTGCTATCTGGCTGTTGTACCTGGTCTCCAGGCCCCAAGCAGTGAGATTCCTATTTCCTGCCTCGCAGAGTTACTCAGGAAAACTCTTCCTTCAGTTTCTGTCTCCACAGGGCTTAGACATGAGACCGTGGGGCTGAGGTAAGGAACCAGAACCCATAACGCAGAGCCCATCGTTCTCTGTGATCTCCTTCACCTGAAAGCCCGCTCTCTCCTCTGGTTCTTCAGACACAAACCCTCTGACAAACCAGTCCTAGGACCACCTCCCTTGGTTCACTGGATGTGCTTGGGATGTCTGCATCCCATGGAGCAGAAGGTCACACCTCTGCTGCTGAGGTTCCCTTCGCTAGGTAGACATTGGTTGGCTTGGTTTGAAGCCTTGGAACTTGAGCTGCCAGCATGAAACACCTTTCATTCACTGTCCTATGCACAAGTAGCTTACTAGTACCTGCCGTTGCTGTCTCAGAAGATGGGGAAGCAGCCGAGGTAAGCAGCCCCAGCTAACTTTAGAGGTAGGGAACATTACGAGTCTCATACTATGAGTGATATGTGTTTGCTAAGACAGTTCTGCATCTCAGGATCTGTGGCATTTCCTGCACATATTCCAGGGTTTAGTTATGAGCCTCCAAGGATGAACTGTGGAAAATTCTGAAAGAGATGGGAATACCAGACCACCTGACCTGCCTCGAGAAACCTGTATGCAGGTCAGGAAGCAACAGTCAGAACTGGACATGGAACAACAGACTGGTTCCAAATAGGAAAAAGAGTACGTCAAGGTTGTATATTGTCACCCTGCTTTATTTAACTTATATGCAGGGTACATCACGAGGAACTCTGGGCTGGAAGAAGCACAAGCTGGAATCAAGATTGCTGGGAGAAATATCAATAACCTCAGATATGCAGATGACACCACCCTTATGGCAGAAAGTGAAGAGGAACTTAAAAGCCTCGCAATGAAAGAGAAAGAGGAGAGTGAAAAAGTTGGCTTGAAGCTCAACATTCAGAAAACAAAGATCATGGCATCTGGTCACATCAATTCATGGGAAATAGATGGGGAAACAGTGGAAACAGTGTCAGACGTTATTTTTTTGGGCTCCAAAATCACTGCAGATGCTGATTGGAGCCATGAAATTAAAAGATGCTTACTCCTTGGAAGGAAAGTTATGACCAACCTAGATAGCATATTAAAAAGCAGAGACGTTACTTTGCCAACAAAGGGCCGTCTAGTCAAGGCTATGGTTTTTCCCGTGGTCATGTATGGATGTGAGAGTTGGACTGTGAAGAAAGCTGATCGCCAAAGAATTGATGCTTTTGAACTGTGGTGCTGGAGAAGACTCTTGAGAGTCCCTTGGACTGCAAGGAGATCCAACCAGTCCATTCTAGAGGAGATCAATCCTGGGTGTTCATTGGAAGGACTGATGCTAAAGCTGAAACTTCAATACTTTGGCCACCTCATGCGACGAGTTGACTCACTGGAAAAGACTCTGATGCTGGTAGGGATTAGGGGCGGGAAGAGAAGGGGACGACAGAGAATGAGATGGCTGGATGGCATCACCGACTCTGTGGACATGAGTTTGAGTGAACTCCGGGAGTTGGTGATGGACAGGGAGGCCTGGCGTGCTGTGATTCATGCGGTCACGGAGAGTCGGACATGACTGAGCGACTGGACTGAACTGAAGGATGAACGTGTTGTCTAATATCCTGGGTTGTCCCAAGGGACTTTCAGTTGGAAGGAGTAAAGTTGGATGATTAAACTCTATGAGTATTACTTGGACTTCCCCAGTGGCTCAGTGGTAAAGAATCCCCCTGCAATGCAGGAGACACAGGAAACACAGGTTCGATCCCTGAGTCAAGAAGATCCCCTGAAGAAGGAAATGGCAACTCACTCCAGTATTCTTGCCTGGAGAATCCTATGGACAGAGGAACCTGGCGGGCTGCAGTCTACAGGGTCACAAAGAGTCAGACACGACTGAATGACTGAACAACATCCGCCACACTAGGAGTATTCTCAGTATTAAGATGTGTGGGGCCTTCAGGAGCCTACACTAAGCAGGTAACCAGGTCCTGAAGGACTGAGCATGCGTCTCTCCCTCATTCATCTGGAAGTTCCTGATGAGAAAGAATCAGAGTCTCGTGTTGCTTGCTCCTGTACCAAAAGGGGATCCCTTCAGGGCCAGACTAGTTGCTTCTGTGGAATAACTCAGTCCACATCCTTTGTGGATTGTAAGTCAGAGAATAAACTATACATCCACCATTATAAACTATAAATAGTTTAATAAGGGAAGTTTAATAGTTTAATAAGGGAAGCCTGGTGTGCTGCAGTCCATGGGGTCCCAAAGAATGGATGCAACTGAGCAACCACAACGAAGTCTGCCATCTTGGATCTCAGTCAAGAAACTGTTTGAAATTGGGTTGCTTGTGTGATTATTTTCACCTGTTAAAATGATCTTTTACTTGGAATTTAAATTGTTCCTTTAATTTTTTTCCTCCTTTAGTTTATTATTCCCCATCATTCTTATTCATCTCCTAATGCCCCTAAAACGCTCTTGTCCATCATGCTCACTAAACTATTCAATAAAATATAGTGGGTTGTGGTTAGAAGGATGCCTGAAATTTACTTCCTACCTTACACAGTCACCAGTATTTGAAATCCGGCTATTACTTATGTTTTGGTTTGTTAGAATCAAAGTTCTACAAATGTAGTACATTATCAGCTTGGAATACTACTATACATATAACAAGTATCTAGCACGGTGCCTGAAACTCAGTATAAATACTCAGCAATCGTTTGTTGAATGAATGAAATGTTTTTTCTTATGATTTAATAAGGCAGATACTTTTAGTAATATCAATTGCTAAAATTGACTCAAAATATTTAGATGTCTACTATATGCCAAAACCATGCTAGTCACCTCTGCAAAATGCACATAGCAGTTATGGTTTTTAGAAAATAATTTTTCTGATGTTTTTCTGAGAGCAGGTTTTATTTGGGGAAAAGGAAAGCATATCTCTGGGGACATGCTTTGGGGACACAGGGCATTTTGGGAAGGATAATCATACAAGGGAAATCCAATAATAATAATGACTTCACTGAGTCCTGACTATAGGATAGACATTTAACCTTCACACCAACACTAGATAAAGAGGTTATTTCCATTTGACAGATAAAGAAACTGAGGCTTATAGACTTTAAGGAACTGCTGCAAGATCATGCATCTAATCGATGGCAAGGCTAAGCTTTCAAACAGTTTGCTGACCCCAAAGCCCTGCCTCTGGTCACCATGCTTCTGGCCATGCTTCTGACGTGGGTTCAATTCCTGTGTCACGAAGATCCCCTGGAGGAGGGCATGGCAACCCACTCCAGTATTCTTGCCAGGAGAATCACATGGACAGAGAAGCCTGGCAGTTTACAGTCTAGTCTATGGGTTGCAAAGAGTCAGATGCAACTGAAGCAACTGAGCATGCGTGCATAGCAGACAATAATCTGTTAATTTCTATTTCTATTCCAATGCTTTCTGCAAAGCATTGTGATGGGCCAGTTTTATCTTAGCTATATGTTTCAGACCTCAATTGCATGTTGATAATGCCAAACTCAATAAGAACCAGGAATAATGATAAGTTAAAACTTATAAAAGAGGTATTTGAAATCTGGAATAAGTATTTACAGTGTAGATTTGATCCAGGCTCCCACATGACAAGCAATGGACAGTCAGTTGAATTTTAAAGACAATGCCCATTTTGGGCATAGACATCTTCAAAACCAGGAAAATATGGAATGTAAATTTTAATTTATTATGTTTAAGTTCTTATCACTTCTAACAAAATCATTTTAACTATCTTGTTATTTCTACAACTTATTCATAAAATGACTTAAAAATATAAAACATAAATGAATAAAAGGACTCATTGGCCCAGCTGGTTAAGTTGTGATGACTTTGTCCTGGAACACCAAAGATTATTGAGCTCTATTATATTCTAATCTATATCAATAATTGAATGGATAAAGGAATGAATCTAGACTCAATTAATACAGATGTGGGGGGATCTTAAAAATATATAAAATAAACTAAAATAGATCAAACTGAAGGAAAAATAAATTTTAATGTTTAATTTCAGGCCTTGAGAAATAAGGGGGAAATGACTATAGGTTGCAGTAACCTCTAAAGTCGTTTTAGCTACAGAGAACCTTACAACTATTCCTGTCCTCATGATTATTATGGCAGATGGGATTCCATACCCACTTTAGTTACAAAGTTGGAGACAGAGTTTTATATATCTACAGGTGTGATATGTGAAAGAAGAATTTATGAAAACAGTCTCATGACTGTGAAAAATAATACCTTTCAAACCCTAGTGCAACTACTAATGAGTGTACTTTGTTTCTGTAAGCCACTTGTGACTCACTGCTTTGCAACTCACAGCCTCACACTTTATACAACACCTGTGCTTCACTTCTTGCTGCCTCTGTCTGCTCAATCGATAGTTTCAGGCAACTGAACCTAAATAAGACATGCTTGAATTCCCTGATGGTCTGGGGCCCGGGTTAATCCTTGGTGGGGGATTCCCATGGGGAATTCAAAGGGGCTTCCCAGGTAGCACCAGTGGTAAAGAAGCCACCAGCCAATGCAGGAGACACAGAGATGCAGGTTCCATCCCTGAATCCAGAAGTTTGAGGGCATGGCTGCCCACTCCCGTACTCTTTCCTGGAGAATCCCATGGACAGAGGAGCCTGGCGGGCTACAGTCCATAGGGTCTCAAAGAATTGGACATCAATGAAACTGCAATACTTTGGCCACCTCATGCGACGGGTTGACTCACTGGAAAAGACTCTGATGCTGGGAAAGTTTGGGGGCAGGAGGAGAAGGGGATGACCGAGAATGAGATGGCTGGATGGCATCACCGACTCTGTGGACGTGGGTTTGAGTGTACTCCGGGAGTTGGTGATGGACAGGGAGGCCTGGCGTGCTGTGATTCATGGGGTCGCGGAGAGTCGGACACGACTGAGCGACTGAACTGAACTGAACTGAACTGAAGTGACTTAGCATGTACACATGCAGGGGAACTAAGATTCTGCAAGCTGCATGGCAAAAACTAAGAGATTATAGTAAATGCAATATGCTTAAAATTTATGGTATACATGCAAGGGTATTTATGGCAGCATTATTTGTATCACTGAAAACTTGGGGACAACTTAAATGACCATAAATCATTTTGGAAGGACTAAATAACATCACCATATATTGGTATTATGAAATATTACAGACCCCCTTATGGCAGAAAGTGAAGAGGAGCTAAAAAGCCTCTTCATGAAAGTGAAAGAGGAGAGTGAAAAAATTGGCTTAAAGCTCAACATTCAGAAAACTAAGATCATGGCATCTGGTCCCATCACTTCGTGGGAAATAGATGGGGAAGCAGTGGAAACAGTGTCAGACTATTTTGGGGGGCTCTAAAATCACTGCAAATGGTGATTGCAGCCATGAAATTAAAAGGCGCTTACTCCTTGGAAGGAAAGTTATGACCAACCTAGACAGCAAATTAAAAAGCAGAGACATTACTTTGCCAACAAAGGCCCGTCTAGTCAAGGCTATGGTTTTTCCAGTGGTCATGTATGGATGTGAGAGTGGGACTGTGAAGAAAGCTGATCGCCGAAGAATTGATGCTTTTGAACTGTAGGTGTTGGAGAAGACTCTTGAGAGTCCCTTGGACTGCAAGGAGATCAAACAGGTCGATCCTAAAGGAAATCAGTCCTGAATATTCATTGGAAGGACTGATGCTGAAGCCGAAACTCCAACACTTTGGCCACCTGATGTGAAGAACTGACTCATTGGAAAAGACTGATGCTGGGAGGGATTGGGGACAAGAGGAGAAGGGGACGACAGAAGATTAGATGGCTGGATGGCATCACCGACTTGATGCTCATGAGTTTGGGTGAACTCTGGGAGTTGATGATGGACAAGGAGGCCTGGCGTGCTGCGATTAATGGGGTCGCAGAGTCGGACACGACTGAGCGACTGAACTGAACTCAACTGAAAAACAATATGTATACTGGGAAAAAAAAAAGAATGTATATATTGACATGCAGGGTTGTCCGTGATAGATACTTTTGAGTAAAAAGGACATTATGGAACAATTTAAGCTGAATTTAAAATTATTTTGTGGGGACAATTCCGTGTCCCCCCCTTCCATCAAGGAGTGCTTTTCTTGACTGGTTACTTGACTGTAAGATATCTTTATGTAAGCTCCCCAGTAATGGAATCAAAGATAGATACATGTGACAACATATACAGGCCTGTGGTTCTTTCTCAGATATTTGCTTTTTTTCCAGAAATACATCCCTTCTTCCATGCTTTTTTAAAACCTCATTCACTCATTCACCTATTCATTTGTTTCTGCAATGAGTGAGTGCCTCTATGTAAGAATATGAGCTCACATAACCCACATGCACACAGGAATACCCGGGAGCTCAGATGGTGCAGCAGGCCCATGCAGTCAGCCCTACAGAGGAGCTCAGTGTGCGTCCTGCATGGACTTGGTGCAGACAAACCCTTCGTGGAGGGGTGAAGGCTCATCTGTAAAGGGATCTAACAACAGCTCCCCTGCTGGCCCAGGCCAGCAAGGCCAGGGAACCGCCTTCCCCAAGGCTGGCCAGGCAGAGACTTGGGAACATAAAACACATTCCAGCGGTTGGCATCTGGGCTTGCAGCTGCCAGACGCAGCCAGTGTGTGGCCGTGGGGCCGCAGGCCAGGGGCAGAGCAGGTCTGTGGAAAGCAACCCTTGGGCCAGTTTGGCTCTGCAGCCTCAGACCTGGTTACTGAGAGCAACAATTGTATCTAGAAAGTGTGGTTTGGGAGGTTGGTATCCGTGTGGGGTGGACAGGAACTTTGGCACTGGAGTGGGGGTATGGGTGGGGGCAGTACTCCCTGTGCCTTTGTGCTCCCGACTCAGGCCAAAGGGAAACCCCAGAATTACCACCAACCCACCCCAATCCTGGCTTGGTGTCACCAATCAGCTGAAAGCAATTTTTGGAAGATGCTTTCATTGAGCACTTAGAAGTGCATGCCTGTGCCCACTTTATGTGTGTGTATATATAGGCATAATTTAAAGAATGAATTTTCATCTTTGCACACAGATGGGGACTGTCGGGAGGGGGGAGGTGATACTTATTAGGACTTCGAGGGATTGGTTTTCATGTGAAAAAGTTTCCTAAATGAGAAACTGCTGAAATTCTCTTGTAGCAACTTCTCAGAGACATTTACCATGATTTACTTTTTAAAAATGCAGTTCATTTGAAAGCCAGTATGGTTAAATTAACCAAAATCTAAATTTAAAAAAAATTCCTCGATTCTTGCAGGCCTACTTCACATCATCAAACTAGGCCCCGCTGGAGGCCCCATTAAAATGGCAGCTCCCACTGAGAGAGAGACAAAAGCCCCCTCTCTGAATGGGGATGCTGAAACAGTGATGGACTCTCAGAACTGCTTTTTTTTTTTAATCCATTAAAAAAGTTACCTCTGCATTGACTGTGAGAGAGTATTTATTTAGCTCTCCACACTGTGGGAAACAGAGGCGTTCTCCCTTATAAGGACACCCAGACCTTCTTGGGAGAGAAGGGAATATGAGTCCATAACATGGCTGAACAAATTCCTCCTCGCGACTGAATTCATGGAATGTTTCGGACGTGAACAGCTTAATTTTGGTGTGGTCTGGGACAAATTAATACGACTCAAATCCTACCTCACACAGGAAGAAATGGGATGAAATGGGTGCGGTGACTATACTTACTTCCCTCAGAATTCCAACAGTCGTCGCTATTACATTTAAATAGTCCCCCTCGCATCTTCTAGCAAAAAAACCTTTCTGAAGGAATAGAGAAATAACTAAAAAGACATCTGAAAACCTAACTGTGTACTGTTCAGCATCTATGATATTTTAGGCTATGAGAATGATTCATGAGTTTTTACTCAACAAAATTAAGACTCCTAGAGAGTGGTCCAGCACCTTTGCATTTGGTGGCATGGATAAATATAATAAACACAATGATTGCTCTTCCAGTGTTTCTCATGAAGCCCCCAGAACAGTTATTTCAACCACAAAGGCTTAGAGACTCGCAGGAAGTATCACCATTTTCTTCCAGAAGATGGACAAGGCTTTCCCCTTAATACCTAATCAGACACTGTTCTCTCAGAGAGCTCAGGTCTTCAGCAGTCAAGGACAATTATCTTGACTGTTAAAATGAACCTTGATGTCATTCTCTCCAGGATTACCTTTCTTTACAGAAGGGAGGAGGTTCTGGAAGGGAAAGCTACTGTAAATATTGAATATATATTTTGTAGTTAGGAACCCACTTGCAGATTATTCGCACACATTAACGTCGTTAGTTGGGCTTCCTTGGTGGCTCAGATGGTATAGAATCCACTTGCAATGCAGACGACTCAGGTTCAATCCCTGGGTTGGGAAGATCTCTTGGAGAAGGGAATGGCTACCCTTGCTACTTGCTAGTGGCTCCGGGCTACTACTTGCCTGGAGAATTCCATGGAAGGAGGAGCTTGGAGGGCTACAGTCCATGGGGTCATGAAAGGTCGGACACAACTGAGTGACTAACACTTCACTTTAACACCTCTTTAGTTGCCTTGTATTTATAGAAGGGAGTAGTGAGAAAGATTACTTCTCAATGATCAATAATAGAAATCATTTTTATTTGGCTTTGAAATGCATCGTACACTTATTCTTTCTGCAAATTTTTGCATGTAATTATGTTCAAGTTCAGTTAATGTTAAAGTTAGATTTGTTGTTGCTGAGTTGCTAAGTCATGTCTGACTCTTTTGAAATCCCATGCACTATAGCCCACCAGGCTCCTCTCTGTCCATGGGATTTCCCAGACAAGAATACTGGAGTGGGTTGCATTTCCTTCTCCAGGGGATCTTCTTGACCCAGGAATCAAACCCACTTCTCCTGCATTGCAGGCGAATTCTTTACCTGTAGAATCCTTTATGCTGAGCCACTGTAGGTTGATGTAATTTTCAGATAAGGGCAGTAGGACTGAGAGACCATGAAATGCAGTCAGAGCCAGCTGACACCACCACTCTTTAGTGGGGAGGGTGAGCATTCAAGCTAGGACAGTGCCACCATTCTAGATTACGCTTCTCGGAACACACGTGTCTTTCCATGTATATCTGTAGTACATTATTTCTCTGTCACAGGAGTATTTTGGTCAAGAATCAATAGGAGTGATATGTCATTTAATGTGACTGATAAAAGCTTCTGAAAAATGTTTATCAGTAAGAGGTACATGTTTATGCCTTCCTTTTTCATTACAAAAGTTATAGGCCTTTGGAAGTAGAAGAAACATCCTTGAGAATGGATTTTCAAATGCTTTTTCCTCCTACTAATGGACCTTTCTAAAAATAAAATAAAAATAAATACAAGCCTACATGCAATTCTAATATATAAAATAATACTAGGGCATATTATTGAACTGAGGAAGCATTTAGGGTTCTAGGAACTTGTTTTGAAAATCACTGGGTTAACATGGTTTTTAAACTTCCTGAACAAGAAGCTGTACAAATCATCTGAGACTGCAAGGGGACAGTAAACACAGATATCCTAAGATACCAGGGAAATGGATCATTCTACTAGAAGAACACCTGCTTGATAAACAGATGAAGAATGGTGGTTTGTAGCAAGTAGTTCAAGGTTACACAGCTATTTTGTGATGAATTCAGGACCCAAATTCAATTATTTCCCCCCTACTTGAAGCTGCTATATGATGCTGTCTCTGAAGTCTGGAATGCCTTTGAAATTAGGCTGTAGGATGCTCTAATCAATTTTAATGATGTAAAGCTTTTAGAACTTGATGAAAATTTTCATAGTGAAGAGTAACTTTCTACGTTGTTCTATGCTGCCATAAAACCGATCACAATTCTCAGGGATATTTTTATGTGGATAATATTCATTCCTTATATTTATTCAGTTTGATATGCATGGTTTAAACACCACCGCTTGCATTCTGGAGTTAGACATAGGACATGACACCCCTGACCAGTAAATCCCTTGAATGAGTGCATTTTCCCCCTCTGTGCATGTCTTCTCGCCCATTGTCTGTCTTCTTTTCATGCCTGTCAGGCGGTGGCCATGACTGTGCACTTATAAAGGTCAGTGACCCAGCAGAGAGGGCAGGCCCTGCAGAAGGCGTGTTGATGAAGCATTTCAATGCACACTGAATTTGTTAGCTCTCTGGCTTACTCCCAGGGGCAGGCTACCATTGTTTCCTGTGTGGCATGGCACCCACCCGGAACTCTCATGGTATGGGCCATTCCAACCAGGAATCTATAAACCACATCCTACAAAATAAACATTCCACATTTCCCAGCACACTAAATTCTTTTACCTGGCTCCCTTTCCCTTAATTTGCCCGTATACCCAGTAAAACTATTTAAAACAGAGGTTTCCCTTATTTACATAAATGGTCAGTCACGAGGATGTTTCCAGGCACTATTTGTAAAATCACATCTTTCAGGCTGAAGAGTTTTAGAAGGCTGAAGTCCTAAATCTCTATTGTAGACACTGAATTATTCAAAAACAGACATGGTACTTCATTTGAAATCATCACAAGGAAGGCAAACATCTGTTTCTTTGGCGTGGCAACCTTTTAGTAAAGCAATGATGATGATCTAGAAGTGGAAGCCAGTGATTCAGAAATGAAAGCTTCATCCCCAAATTGTAAACAATCTTTGCTGCATGTGTAGGAGGCAGCTATCATTTCAGTGAAATCAAATGAAAAAGTTACCTGTGTATTTTCTGGTTCTAATCATGGTGGTAGTTTGAGCATTCTTTGGCATTGCCTTTCTTTGGGATTGGAATGAAGACTGACCTTTTCCAGTCCTGTGGCCACTGCTGAGTTTTCCAAATTTGCTGGCATATTGAGTGCAGCACTTTGACAGCATCATCTTTCAGGATTGGAAATAGCTCAGTTGCTGATGCTCTCTAAGACCCACTTGACTTCACATTCCAAGATGTCTGGCTCCAGGTGAATGATCACACCACCATGTTTATCTGGGTCGTGAAGATTTCTGTACAGTTCTTCTGTGTATTCTTGCCACCTCTTCTTAATATTTTCTGCTTCTGTTAGGTCCATACCATTTCTGTCCTTTATCGAGCCCATCTTTGCATGAAATGTTCCCTTGATATCTCTAATTTTCTTGAAGAGATCTCTTGTTTTTCCTATTCTGTTGTTTTCTTCTATTTCTTTGCATTGATCGCTGAGGAAGGCTTTCTTATCTCTCCTTGCTATTCTTTGGAACTCTGCATTCAGATGCTTAGATCTTTGCTTTTCTCCTTTGCTTTTCGCTTCTCTTCTTTTCACAGCTATTTGTAAGGCCTCCTCAGACAGCCATTTCGCTTTTTTGCATTTCTTTTCCATGGGGATGGTCTTGGTCCCTGTCTCCTGTACAATGTCACGAACCTCCGTCCAGAGTTCATCAGGCACTCTATCAGATATAGTCCCTTAAATCTATTTCTTACTTCCACTGTATAATCATAAGGGATTTGATTTAGGTCATACCTGAATGGTCTAGTGGTTTTCCCTACTTTCTTCAATTTCAGTCTGAATTTGGCAATAAGGAGTTCATGATCTGAGCCACAGTCAGCTCCTGGTCTTGTTTTTGGTAACTGTATAGAGCTTCTCCATCTTTGGCTGCAAAGAATATAATCAATCTGATTTTGGTGTTGGCCATCAGGTGATGTCCATGTGTAGAGTCTTCTCTTGTGTTGTTGGAAGAGGGTGTTTGCTATGACCAGTGCGTTCTCTTGGCAAAACTCTATTAGCCTTTGCCCTGCTATGTTTAGTGCTCCAAGGCCAAATTTGCCTGTTACTCCAGGTGTTTCTTGACTTCCTACTTTTGCATTCCAGTCCCCTGTAATGAAAAGGACATCTTTTTTGGTTGTTAGTTCTAAAACGTCTTGTAGGTCTTCATAGAACCATTGAACTTCGGCTTCTTCAGCATTACTAGTTGGGGCATAGGCTTGGATTACTGTAATATTGAATGGTTTGCCCTGGAATCGAACAGAAATCATTCTGTCGTTTTAAGATTGCATCCAAGTACTGCATTTCGGACTCTTTTGTTTACCATGATGGCTACTCCATTTCTTCTAAGGGATTCCTGTCCACAGTAGTAGATATAATGGTCATCCGAGTTAAATTCACCCATTCCAGTCCATTTTAGTTCACTGATTCCTAGAATGTCTATGTTCACTCTTGCCATCTCCTGTTTGACCACTTCCAATTTGCCTTGATTCATGGACCTAACATTCCAGGTTCCTATGGGATACTGCTCTTTACAGCATCGGACCTGGCTTCTAGCATCAGTCACATCCGCAACTGGGTATTGGTTTTGCTTTGGCTCCATCCCTTCATTCTTTCTGGAGTTATTTCTCCACTGATCTCCAGTAGCATACTGGGCACCTACCAACGGTGATGGACAGGGAGGCCTGGCGTGCTGTGATTCTTGGGGTCGCAAAGAGTCGGACACGCCTGAGCGACTGAACCGACTGACTGACGGGTTGAATCATGGAGGAGGAGCTTCTGTGAGACTGTCCTTCCCACAGGTAGCAATTATAAGCTCTGGTTAAAATATTAAAAGACAGCTATTTAAACATATTGGTCAGATACCAAAGCAGACAGAAACTGAAGGGAATGTGATCCTTGAAATAAGAAACTACACTGGATAAGATCCATATGTTTACCCCAATGTTCATCACACCACCATTTACAACAGTCAGGACACGGAATCAACCTAAGTGTCCATTGACAGATGAATGGATAAAGAAGTTATGGTACATGTATGCAGTGAAATAAAAAGGAATGAATTTGAGTCAGTTCTAGTGAGGGGAATGAAACTGGAGCCTGTTATACAGAAGCTAGAACCTGTTACACTGAGTGAAGTAAGTCAGAAAGAGAAAAACAAAATATTGTATATTAACACATATGTATGGAATCAAGAAAAATGGTACTGATGAACCTCTTTGCAGGGCAGGAATTGAGGCTTAGACATAGAGAATAGACTTACGAACACAGTAGGGAAAGGAGAGTGTAGGACAAATTGAGAGAGTAACATTGAAATATATATATTAGCATATGCAAAATAGATGGTTAATGGGAAGATGTTATATAGTGCTGGGAGCTCAGCCTGGTATGCTGTGATAACCTAGAGTGGGGTGGAAGGGAAGTTCAAGAGGGAGGGGACGTGTATATCTATGACTGATTCATGCTGTTGAATGGTATGACAGAAAGCAATACATCGTAAAGCAATTAACCTCCAATTAAAAGCAAATAAATTTTTTAAAAATGAAAAAAGATATAAAGAAAGATCCATATGTCTATCAATATGCTTATGGATTTTCCTGAGTGTACTCTAGGGTCCATGTATTACAGGACACCTGTAACTAAAGCAGAAAGCCACACTATCTTAATTGGCCTGAGAATTCAGAGAATGGAATTTGGGTTTATTACAGTGACTGGAAATTGAGGGGTCAAAATCCCTAAAAGAGATATTGCAGAGGAAATAGGACAACCACAGTTGGAAGACTGAAAGAACAGAATAGAGATTTTAGCTCCTGTTCACTACATGGAGACAGAGTTTAGATTTTGAGTCCTGCCAAGTATGGTAACTTTTCAATATTTTGACTTAAACTCTAGAAAAGTTACACCCTGGGTACAAAGACTAGACATTGAGGTAGTTCAGTTCAGTCGCTCAGTCGTGTCCGACTCTCCGCGACCCCATGAATCACAGCATGCCAGGCCTCCCTGTCCATCACCAACTCTCAGAGTTCACTCAAACTCATGTCCACAGAGTCGGTAATGCCATCCAGCCATCTCATTCTCTGTCGTCCCCTTCTCCTCCCACCCCCAATCCTTCCCAGCATTGGAGTCTTTTCTGGTGAGTCAACTCGTCGCATGAGGTGGCCAAAGTATTGCAGTTTCAGCTTTAGCATCAGTCCTTCCAATGAACACCCAGGATTGATCTCCTTTAGAATGGACTGGTTGGATCTCCTTGCAGTACAAGGGACTCTCAAGAGTATTTGCCCTAGGACTGATCACAAAATGAAAACAGACCCTGTCAAAGCATCAAACCAAGCCTCTACACTTTCAAGGTGATCAGTCAGTAATTTACTGGCAGATAGAACAAAATTAAATACTGTTCACAGGAAAATAACAGAACCTATAATGTATCTTCTACAATGTTCAAGATAAAATTTAAAAATTGCTAGACATATGAAGAAACCAGGAAAATGTGACCAAACAGTAAATGACCTGAGATGTCCAAGATGTTACAAAGTCTTTAATGCAGCTATAATATAATATTTATTTAAGGGCTAAAGAATAAGACAATTATAGTAAGCAGACAGATGGAAAATTACAGCAAAGAAATGGAAACTGCAAAAAAGAGCGAAATGGACATTTTAGAACTGAAAATTATAATGTTTAAAATAAAACTCACCAGATAGTCTTAAGAGCAGTATAAAGGGTCAGAAAACTTGAATACATCCATACCAACTATCCAAAGTTAAGAATAGGGAGGAAAACAGTTTTTAAGTATGTGACAAGAACTTCAGGGTCCAAATAGTGTAACATATATGGAATAGGCTTCTCAGAAGATGAGAAGAGAAAAAATAATTGAAAAAATAAATAATAGATGAAAAATTCCCAAATTTGATGGAAAACATCAAATTACAGATCCAAGTAGATTAGCAAACCCCATACAAAGTATGAAGAAACCACATCTAGACACAGGTTAGCCAAATTTCTGGAAACCAAGGATAAAGAGAAAATCCTGAAAAGTTCTCAGAAGGAAAGGACATCACATAAGGGGACAATGATACAGATAATAACTGACTTTTCAACAGAAACAGTGGAGACAGAAATAGTAGAACAATATCACTGAAGTGCTAAATAATAAATTCAATCCATCCAGAATTCTACACCCAGCAAAAATATCCTTCAAAAATGAAAGTAAATGTTGCTTTGCTAAAGATGGGTTAAAAGAAACTTTACAAGCTGAAAGGAAATAATCCGTTCCGTTCCGTTCAGTCGCTCAGTCGTGTCTGACTCTTTGTAACCCCATGGACTGTAGCCTACCAGGCTTCTCCGTCCATGGGATTCTCCAGGCAAGAATACTGGAGTGGGTTACCATTTCCTTCTCCAGGGGATCTTCCCGACCTAGGGATCGAACCCGGGTCTCCCACAATGGAGGCAGACGCTTTAACCTCTGAGCCACCAGGGAAGCCTGAAAGGAAATAATAGAAGATACAAATTTATATCAATAGAAGTATAAAAGCACAAAAATAGTTACCAAAGAAATGAGTCACTAGGGATGTAATGTATAACATGATAAATAGAATTAACACTGCTATACATTATATATTATATATGAAAGTTGTTAAGAGAGTAAATCCTAAGCGTTCTTATAACAAGGGAAAATTGTTTTCTGATTCTTTAACTTTTGTACATTTATAAGATGACAGATGTTCACTAAACTTACTGTGGTAATACTTTCATGATGTATGTAAGTCAAGTCATTATGCTGAACACCTTAAACTTATACAGTGATGCATGCCAATTATATCTCATTAAAATTTCCAAAAAACAATCACTATTTAAAGCCAAATTTATAACGTATTTTGGTATTTGTAATATAGTGATATACAATATGGGCATTAATGGAATTTTACTGTTGCTGTATTTTTAAATTTTACATGAAGGGGTAAAATATCCAATTTGAGTAGGCTATGGTAAATTAAGAATGCATTCTATAAAACTTGAGAAATCACTTAAGTAATACAAAAAGGTAGAGTTAAATCCATGGAGAAATTAAGGTTAATATTTTAAAAATATTATAAATCCAAAATAATGTAGAGAGGGAGAAACAAAGGAAAAGATAGGACAAATAGAAAACAAATAATAAATTCAACTGTATCAGTATTTAATAAGCTAAACACTAATTAAAAGATAGATACTGCCAAATAGCATAAAAAGGCAAGATTCAACCACATGCAGTCTTTAAGAGATGCACTTTAAATATAAAGAGACAGCTTAAAAATAAAAAGTTATATCATGCAGACCATGAGCATAAGAAAGAAGATGTGGCTGTGTTAACCCAAGACAAACGTGGACTTCACACAAAGGAACACTGCTAGAACTAAAAGGCATTTCATATTGATAAAATGACTAAGTCAACAGAAAGACACAATAATCAACTATAAATACATATATAATTAATAACAGAGCTTCAAAATATATGAAGAAAAATGGACGGAGCTAAAAAGAGAAATAAATATCCAGTCATAGTTAGACACTTTGATATTAATCCCCCGGTACTTGATAGACCAAGTAGATGAAAAATCAAGAGCACAGAGATTTGAACTTGACCAACCACCTTGACCTATTTGCTATTTATAGAATGTTTTTACCTACACCTTCAGAATACATATTCTTTTCAAGTTCACATAGAGTATTCACCAAGATAAACCATATGCTGGGTCATAAAATAAGTCTCAAATTTCAAAGGATTGAAATTTTAACATAGTAGAGTTAAATTTGAAATTAACAATAATAATATATCTTGAAGACTGCTAAATGAACTGTGGGTCAAAGAAGGAAACACAGGGGAAATTAGAAACTACTTCAAAATGAATGATAAGGAACATACAACATATTAAACTTTGTGGGATGTAGCTAAAATCAGTGCTGAGAGGGAATAAACCTTAAATGCCTATGTTTTAATAAAGATAGTACATCAGTGATATAAGTTTTTATTTCAAATGGTTATAAAAAAGAATAATTAATAAATAAAAATGCTAATAGCAGAAATCAATAAGATAGAACACAATGTGTGAAATTACCAAAATTTGCTTTTTTGAAAATATTAATGCAATGTATAAACTCCTAGCAAGGATGATTAAGAAAAAAAGAAAAGCACAAATGATAAATATCAGGAACAAAACAGAGAATGATACTACAGATCCTGCAGACATTAAAATGATAATAGAAGAAAATAAGAGAATATTATGCCTTTAGGTCAACAAATAGCATTCAGCAAATACACACTCATGAATGAGCTCACAGTTCCTATGTCACACCAGACACAGAAATTGAGATGAATTTTATGTTTGAACCTAAAAGCTAAAACTAAGTAGTTTCTAGAAGAAAGCATAGGAGGATATCTTTGAGACCGCTGACTGGCAGAGATTTCTTATGAGGAAACAAAAACACTAAATATAAAAGGAAAATTTGTAAACTGAGACTTTACAAAAATTGTAAAACTTCTGTTTATCTAAAGGCTCCATTAGTAAAATAAAATGATAAGCCACAGACCACTGGAAAATATAATATCCATATTTGAGAAAGGGCTTACATACAGAATACATAGAGAAGAGTCCTACAAATTAACAATTAAAAACAAACAAGAATTTTTAAATGGATGGAACGTTTGAACAGATACTTCAGAAATGTACAAGAATAAAAGCTCAAACGTCACTAGCTGTCAGAAAATTGCATATTAAAATCATAACGATATTTTGTTTCATACCAAATGGTGAGACTCGCCAATTGGTGAGACTGGAAGTGTAAAAATTTCATACAGTGTTAGTGGAAAACAGTACCACCTATATGGTAACTTCTTATATATTTAACTGTGCCATCATTTAGTAATTCTACTCGTAGATACTTGCTCAAATGAAAAAAAATTATGTCCAGAAAAAATTGTGTATGAGAATATTCATGAGATTTGGGATTTACTGGACGTGAATATAAGGGAATTTTCTGAGGTGATGTGGTGGTGGTGGTTTAGTCACTAAGTCGTGTCCAGCTCTTGCAACCCCATGGACTGTAGCCTGCTAGGCTCCTCTGTCCATAGGATTTTCTAGGCAAGAATATGGAGTGGGTTGCCATTTTCTCCTCCACTGAGGTGATATAAATAATCTCAATAACATTACCAAACTCATTGAATTGCACACTTTAGATATCTGAGCTTCATTCTATATGAATTTTACCTCTTTTTTTTTTTTAAGCCAACAACATTGTTAAGATGTAAGATCTACCCAGTTTGTCAATACAACCCTAATGAAAGTTCCAGGAAGTTATTCCATGGATACTGACAAGCTGATACTAAAGTTTATGTGGAGAGGCAAAAGATCCAGAATAGCCAACACAATACTGAAGAAGGGAAGATAGGAGAACAGATGTGTCCTGACTTCAAAATTTACCATAAAGCACGATTATAAGAAGGAAATGGCAACCCACTCCAGTATTCTTGCCTGGAGAATTCCGTGGACAGAGGAGCCTGGTGGACTGCAGTCCGTGGGGCTGCAAAGAGTCAGACACGACTGAGCGACTATCACTCGCTCACTCACAGTTATCAAGACAGTGTAGTACTGGCAACAGAATAGATCAGTGTAATGGAATAGGCAGCCGAGAAGTGGACCAATGTGTGTGCCAAGTCACTTCAGATTCTACCTTATGGACTGTAGTCCACCAGGCTCCTCTGTCCACAGGATTCTCCAGGCAAGAAAACTGGAGTGGGTTGCCATGCCCTCCTCCAGGGGATCTTGCTGAGCCAGGGATCGAACCTGCATCTCCTGCATTGCAGGGATACTTTACCATTGAGCCACCAGGGAGGCCCAGACCACATGTATACAGAGTTAAGTGATCTTCCACAAAGGAATAAAAGCAACACAATGGAAAAAAGACAGTCCCTCCAACTAATGATACTAGAACAATTGGACATCGATATGCAAAAACATGAATCTAGACAGAGACTTCATACCCTTTACAAAAATTAGAACAAATCAGACCTAAAGGTAAAATGCAAACTAAAAAAATCCTAGGAAATAACATAGGAGAAAACTTGGATGACCTTGGGTAAGGCGATGACTTTTTACATTGAAAGCATGATCTATAAAAAAAAAGTGATATGTTGGACTTCATTAAAGCTAAAAACTTGTGTTCTGTGAAATATATTGTCAAGAGAATAAGAAAATCAGTCATAGAGTGTGAGAAAATACTTGGAAAAGACAGTTCTGATAAAGGACAGTTATCCTAAATATATAAAGAACTCTTAAAACTCTGTAAGAAAGCAACCTGATTATAAAACAGGCCAAGATCTTAGCAGGCACCTCACCAAAGAAGATATATAGATGCAAATAAGCATATGAAAAGATGTTGCACATCATGTAACATCATGGATATGCTGTATGTGTGCTCAGTGGATCAGTCATGTCCAACTGTTTGTGACCTCACAGACTGCAGCCCGCCAGTCTCCTCTGACCACAGCATTCTCCAGGCAAGAATACTAAAGTGGGTTGCCATGCCCTCCTCCGGGGGACCCTCTTGACCCAGGGGTTGAACCCATGTCTTCTGCATTGCAGGTGGATTCTTTACCATTGAGTCACCAGGAAAGCCCACACGGCAACAGGAACTCTAATTTATTGCTGGTGGGAACGCACAGTGTTACAGCAACTTTGGAAGACAGTCTGGTGGTTTCTTACAGAATTAACCTACTCTTACCATACAATCCAGTATCCAGACTGGATAGATATTTACCCAAAAGAGTTGAAAGCTTATGTCCAAAAAAAAGAAAAACCTGCACACAGATGTTTATAGCAGCTTTATGAATAATGGCCAAAACTTGGAAGCAATCAAGGTGTTCTTCAGTAGGTGAATGGATAAATAAACTATGATACATCCATTCAGCACGAAAAATAGGGGCTGGGGGCTATCAAACCAAGAATGACACAGAGGAAACTTAAATGCATATTACTAAGCAAAAGAAGTTAGTCTGAAATGGATACACATGGTATGAGTCCATCTATATGATATTCAAGAAAAGGGAAAAACTATGGAGACGGTAAAATGATTAGTGATTGCCAGGGGTTGGAGAAGGGAGATGAGTTGTGGAGCACAGAGGATTTATAGTGAAAATACTCTGTGGGGTTCCCTGGTGTCTCGCTGGTAGGGAATCTGCCTGCCAATGCAGGAACCGCCGGAAATGTGGGTTCAATCTCTGGTCTGGGAAGATTCCCCTGGAGAATGAAATGGCAACCTGTTCCAGTGTTCTTGCGGGGATAATCCCATGGACAAAGGAGGAGGAAAATACTCTGGATGTTACTATCAGTATAATGACAGACGTCATTTTGCATGTGTCCAAATTCATAAGACGATAACACCAGAGAGATGTAAACCAGTCTAATGTAAACCATAGACTTTGGGTGATTATAGTGTGTCAGTGTATGTTGATCCATTGTAATGAACATGATGCTGTGGTGGGCAATACTGATAATGGGGGAGCAGTAATTTGAGTAATTTCCCTCAATTTTGCGTTGAACTTAAAACTGCTCTATAAAAAGTCTTAAAAAAAAAAAAAAGCTGAGAAACCAACCAATCTCATGCTTACCTTCTCCAGGGGATCGTCCCAACACAGGGATCAAACCCAGGTCTCCCACATTGCAGGTGGATTCTTTACCAACTGAGCCACCTGGGAAGCCCAAGAATACTGGAGTGGGAAGCCTATCCCTTCTCCAGGGGATCTTCCCAACCCAGGAATCAAACTGGGGTCTCCTGCATTGCAGGCAGATTCTTTACCAGCTGCGCTACCAGGGAAGCCCTTCCGTTCTGTTCCGTTCCGATCCGTCGCTCAGTCGTGTCCGACTCTTTGCGACCCCGTGGACTGTAGCCTACCAGGCTTCTCCGTCCATGGGATTCTCCAGGAAAGAATACTGGAGTGGGTTGCCATTTCCTTCCCCAGGGGAACTTCCCGACCCAGGGATCGAACCCGGGTCTCCCGCATTGGAGGCAGACGCTTTAACCTCTGAGCCACCAGGGAAGCCCAACTGCTCTAAAAAGTCTTTAAAAAGAAAGTAAAAAACCAACCAGTCTCCTGCTTACCACTTTTCCCTCTAAAATAAAGCAATTTCACAAAATAATGTTAGAAAAATGTTGAAAGTATCCTTAAATCATGGTCCTGAAGCCTTGGCATATTCTCTGTTCATCACTCCTATTTGCTTGTGCTGTGAAAGTTAGCTGCTGCTGCGGCTAACTTGCTTCAGTCGTGTCCCGTTCTGTGCGACCCCATAGACGGCAGCCCACCAGGCTCCGCCGTCCCTGGGATTCTCCAGGCAAGAACACTGGAGTGGGTTGCCATTTCCTTCTCCAATGCATGAAAGTGACAAGTGAAAGTGAAGTTGTTCAGTTGTGTCTGACTCTTAGCGACCCCATGGCCTGCAGCCTACCAGGCTCCTCTGTCCGTGGGATTTTCCAGGCAAGAGTACTGGAGTGGGTTGCCATTGCCTTCTCCGCTGTGAAAGTTAGACTGGTTCCTAATTCATGTAAAGAGTTAAAAAAAAAAAAAAGCTAAACTAATAATTGGTACATGTGTAACTTCTTAGAGGCTTTTAAGGACAGCTTGACAGGGCCTATCAAACCTTGAACAGACTATCTTTGACCCAGAAATCCCTCTTGTAGAAACCTGCCCCTACTAATAATCGTACAAAGTGCATAAATATGTGTGGACTGTGATTTCACTATAGCATGGTTTGGAATAGGAGCAAATTGGAGACACTTTACATGTCTATGGGTAGGGGAATGGTTAACTAATTAAGGTACATCTACATTAACAAATATTGTGCAGCTGTTGAAAGTATAAAATTATGCCTATGAGACAGTTGTGTATGAAAGCAGCAGGATATAGAACAATGTGAACAATATGATCCCCGTTCTGTAAAAATAAATCTCTCCCTTCTCTCTTGGTTTCTCTCCTTCCTTTTTATTTTTTTGTAAATGCATAGAAAACGCCCTGATGGATGCACATCAAACTATTTTCAGTGGTTACCACCTGGAGAGAGGTGGGTGGTGGGATGGCAAGTGAAAACTTTCATCTGTGAGAAAACGCAGAAAGGAAAACAGTCAAGGAAGACAGAATGATATTAGGTTAGCCACTGAACAAAGCCAAGGGCTATCGATAATATTCTAAGCCATACCCTTTGAGCTGTTTTGCAGATACCCCACCAGGTGGGAACCTGCAGAATAGCACAGGGAGATCAGCTCAGTGCTCTGTGATGGCCTAGGGGGTGGGATGGGGGTTGACGGGTGGAAGGGAGGCTCCAGAAGGAGGGGATATATGTATACGTACAGCTAATTCTCTCTGTTGTACAACAGAAAGTAACACAACATTGTAAAGCAATTATACTCCAATTTAAAGAATGAACTTTCTATAAGCCTTTTGTGTATGTGTTTAGTGTCTCAGTTGTACCAACTCTTTGTGACTCTTTGGACTGCCCAGGTTCCTCTGTCCATGGAGTCTTTCAGGCAAGAATACTGGAGTGGGTTGCCATTTCCTCCCCCAGGGAATCTTCCTGACCCAGAAATCGAACCTGTGTCTCCTGGGTCTCCTGCATTACAAACAGATTTTTTACCCATTAAGATATCAGGGAAGCCCATACTGTTTAATTTTTTTCTCAATGAATGTATTGTTGTTTTGTAATTAAAAATGTTTTTCAGTTTTATTGAGATGAAATTGGCACGTACCATTGTACTAGTTAGATGGTTGGATGGCATCACTGACTCAATGGACATGAGTTTGAGCAAACTCCGGGAGACGGTGAAGGACGGGGAACTGGGAAGCCTAGTGTGCTTAAGGTCCATAAGGTCGCAAAGAGTTGGACACAACTTAGCCACTGAACTGAACTGTACAACATAATGATTTGATATATGTTTGTATTGCAAAATGACCACAACAGTAAGTTTAGTTAACATCTATCACCCCCTATAGTTGCAAATTGTTTTCCTTGTGATGAGAACTTTTACAATTACTCTTTTAGCAACGTTCAAGTATACAATGGTGTATTACTAACTATAGTCACTATGCTGTACCTTACATCCCATGGACTTACTATTTCATAACTAAAAGTTGTTTGTACCTTTTGACCCCCCCCACCCATTTCTACTGTGTGGATCATGACAAACGGTGGAAAATCCTTAAGAGATGAGAATGCCAGACCACCTTACTATCCTCCTGAGAAATCTGTATGCAGGTCAAGAAGCAACAGTTAGAACCAGACATGGAGCAATGGACTGGTTCCAAATTGGGAAAGGAGTACGTCAAGGATGTATATTGTCATCCTGCTTATTTAACTTATATGCAGAGTACATAATGCAAAATGCCGGGCTGGATGAAGCACAAGCTGGAATCAAAATTGCCAGGAGAAATATCAATAACCTCAGATACGCAGATGACACCACCCTTATGGCAGAAAGTGAAGAAGAACTAAGGAGCCTCTTGATGAAAGTGAAAGAGGTGAGTGAAAAGCTGGCTTAAAACTCAGCATTCAGAAAACTAAGATCATGGCATCTGTTCCCATCACTTCATGGCAGACAGATGGGGAAACAATAGAAACAGTGGCAGACTTTATTTTCTTGGGCTCCATAATCTGCAGATGGTGACTACAGCCATGAAATTAAAAGACACTTGTTCTTTGGAAGAAAAACTATGACCAACCTAGAAAGCATATTAAAAACAGCAGAGACATTACTTTGCCAACAAAGGTCCATCTAGTCAAAGCTATTTACCAGTAGTCCTGTATGGATGTGAGAGTTGGACCATAAAGCAAGCTGAGCACCAAAGAATTGATGCTTTTGAACTGTGGTTTTGGAGAAGACTCTTGAGAGTCCCATGGACTTTAAGGAGATTAAACCAGTCAATCCTAAAAGAAATCAGTCCTAAATATTCATTGGAAAGACTGATGATGCTGAAGCTTAAGCTCCAATACTTTGGCCACCTGATGTAAAGAACTGATTCATTTGAAAAGACCCCTGATGCTGGGAAAGATTGAAGGCAGGAGGAGAAGAGGACGACAGAGAATGAGATGGTTGGATGGCATCACTGACTCAATGGACATGAGTTTGAGTAAACTCCGGGAGTTGTTGGACAGGGAAGCCTGGTGTGCTGCAGTGCATGGGGTCGCAAAGAGTTGGACACGACTGAGCGACTGAACTGACTGACTGACCCATTTCTATCTCCCCACCGTACCCCTACCTTACCTCTGATTGTTTCAAGAAAGAAAGGAAGAGGAGTAAAGAAAGGCAAAAGGAAAGGAAGAAAGGAGAGGAGGAAAGGAAGAAGGAAGAGGACAGAGGGAGAAAACAGGTGTCTGCACTGCAGAGGCAGAAACCACCTAATCAACGTTCAGAATTGGTCAGGACTTACTTGGAAGTTGGTAAATAACCCACCTGCCAATGCAGGAGATGCAAGAGACAGGAGTTTGATCCCTGGTTGGGAAGATCCCCTAGAAGAGGGCATGGCAACCCACTCCAGTATTCTTGCCTGGAAAATCCCATGGACAGAGGAGCCTGGCGTGCTACAGCCCAGAGAGTCAGACACGACTGAGTACGTACACATAGACATATTTGGAAGAATGATTCCTTCTAGTGAGCGAGTTCAGGTAGTGCCAGATTTGACACCTGAGATGATTATGACTATTTCTTACTTTTAAAGATGGAGCAGAAGATTCCTCAGCTTCACTTGATTGAGAATGGACTGATGTTGAAGCTGAAACTCCAATACTTTGGCCACCTGATGCAAAGACCTGACTCATTTGAAAAGACCCTGATGCTGGGAAAGATTGAGGACAGGAGGAGAAGGGGATGACAGAGGATGAGATGGTTGGATGGCATCACTGACTCAATGGACATGAGTTTGGGTGAACTCCGCGAGTTGGTGATGGACAAGGAGGCCTGGTGTGCTGCAGTTCATGGGGTCGCACAGAGTCGGACACGACTGAGCGACTAAACTGAACTGAACATGCGTCCCAGGTGGCTCAGTGGTAAAGAACCCGCCTGCCAATGCGGGAGACTCTAGAGACTCTGGTTCAATCCCTGAGTCAGGATGATCCCCTGGAGGAGGAAATGGCAACCCACTCCAGTATTCTTGCCTGGAGAATCCCAAGGAGAGAGGAGCCTCGTGGGCTTGCAAAGAGTTGGACGCGACTGAAGCAACTGAGCATGCATGCACGTCCCTAATGTAGAAACTGAACAGCTGATCATCTTATACTAGCACACATATTGTTAGCTTTCAATTACCCACCTTGAAGATAAGAGAGGAGCAGTGGCTTGGATGTGGAATGCCCTTCTACACTCCTATTTCTATGTTTCTGTTTTTAGAGCCCACCACTGTGAAGTTTAAGAACATGAAGAACAAGAGGTCTGCTGTACATCCACGGCCTGGGAATCGTATAGAACTCGAAGCTCAGCTCTGTCTCCTACCAGCTGTGTGCTTCTGGGCAATGTAATTAACCTTCCTGAGCCTCAGTTTCTTTCTTTGGAAATGGTTGTAATCATCCTACCTTGCAGGCCTGTTGTAAGGATTATTTTAAGAATAGATGAAACCTTAAGAATTGATTAAAAACCTTGTTCCTAGCAGGTGTTCCATCATGATTACATTTAATCCGACCTCCTAAAATAACCCAGAAAGCTAGTGGAGCCCAGTGGAGATAAGAACACCTATTGCTTTACTTCAAGGTCAGGCCTCTTTACATTACAGAAGGCTTTTGTGAGAGAGTCTTTTAACACAGTAACTTTGGGTCTATTAAGACTTTACCTGACTTTGCAATGCTGCTGCCTCCTCCGTTGTGGAGATCTGCTTTGTAGCTCAGGAGAGACTTGTAGGCACATATTCCAGGATGTGAAGGGTTATTCCCCACATGAAGATTGTGGGCAGTTTATTCCTTCATCCTCACTGGAAAGGCTCACGCTAGAGGAAATCAGATTACATTTCACCAGGAAGGAGTTAGATTAGATGAGAAGAAGAGCTTCCTGACTGATGATTTCCTTCCCTGCAGTCTTTAAAAATAGCCTAGTTCCCCATTTGTCAGTGTTTAAGATGCAGGCAGTTAGAATAGATGGCATCTCAAGATCTCTTTCAATGTTAGCTTACTTCTGTCACAGGGCTGTACTGCTAAGAACAATGTACAAATACGAATTGAAGACAATTTAGAGGGCTGCCCCCCCTCCCCGCCCAAAATAAGAAATGCTTACTCAAACGGCTTCCCTTTGTCTCCCAAAAGACTTAGAAAACTATACAAAACTGCTTTAGCAAGCCAAATTCGTAATTCAGGGAAAATACACAGAAAGAGAGCTAGGAAACTATTTTATGATAAATATTTACATTTGTATATAGCACGTTCAAATTTTTCACTATAGGTATTATTATTTCTAATTATTATTAGAAAGAATCAAACCTAAAAGGGCTAGAACTGGGTCTGAAATCTGATTCGTTGGGCTGGGTGGTCTCGGGTGTAATTCGACGTCAGCATGTGGGCAAATAAGAATGAACGTAAGGTAATACTGACATCTAGTGGATACCTTGTGTTACTGCCACTGTTTGAGGTAGAGCTTAAACTCGGAGCTAACTTTCAGTTCAGTTCAGTCGCTCAGTCGTGTCCGACTCTTTGCGACCCCATGAGTCACAGCACACCAGACCTCCCTGTCCATCACCAACTCCCGGAGTTCACTCAAACTCATGTCCACAGAGTCGGTGATGCCATCCAGCCATCTCATTCTCGGTCGTCCCCTTCTCCTCCTGCCCCCAACCTTTCCCAGCATCAGAGTCTTTTCCAGTGAGTCAACTCGTCGCATGAGGTGGCCAAAGTATTGCAGTTTCAGCTTTAGCATCAGTCCTTCCAATGAACACCCAGGATTGATCTCCTTTAGGATGGATTGGTTGGATCTCCTTGCAGTCCAAGGGACTCTCAAGAGTCTTCTCCAACACCACAGTTCAAAAGCATCAATTCTTCGGCGATCAGCTTTCTTCACAGTCCAACTCTCACATCCATACATGACTACGGGAAAAACCATAGCCTTGACTAGACGGACCTTTGTTGGCAAAGTAATGTCTCTGCTTTTTAATATGCTATCTAGGTTGGTCATAACTTTCCTTCCAAGGAGTAAGCGTCTTTTTATTTCATGGCTGCAGTCAGCATCCGCAGTGATTTTGAAGCCCAAAAAAATAGTCTGACACTGTTTCCCCATCTATTTCCCATGAAGTGATGGGACCAGATGCCATGATCTTAGTTTTCTGGAGCTAGCTTTTCCGTTCTCTCGCTCAGTCGTGTCCGACTCTTTGCGACCCCGTGGACTGTAGCCTACCAGGCTTCTCCATCCATGGGATTCTCCAGGCAAGAATACTGGAATGGGTTACCGTTTCCTTCTCCAGGGGATCTTCCTGACCCAGGGATTGAACCCGGGTCTCCCTCATTGGAGGCAGACGCTTTAACCTCTGAGCCACCAGGGAAGCCCACTTTAGCATTCTACAAATCGGAGAGGACAAACCTAAGAGCCCTTTCTCCTTATTTTAGGAATATATATATATGTTTTCAAACATTTGTTGCTACTTAAAATTATCATTTTATGTTTTCTGATTTAATTTTATTGTGGTAATGGAATGTGATCTATGTGATCATTTGGAATTTACTGAGTCTTGAAAGCTAACTAAACTGTGCTGGCTTTTTGTCTTTCATGTGCATTTCTAAAGAATATATACTCTCTATTTTTGCTCGTTTGTTTTGCTTTGCTTTTTGCAGGATTCTATATATACCTGTGAAGTCTAAATACTGATTTGTTCAAGTTACTCAATTTATCATATTCTGATACAGGTTAGATAAAATCTTCCTCCATGACTGTGGTAGGTCAATACCATATTACACTTTAATGAGTTTTGCTTTTTGTATATACTTTAAATGCACACAAGTTTGTGGCTGTTGAATCTTCTTAGTGAAATGTTCTTTTTAATTGTGTTTCTCTTTTTATTCACATTGTTGTCTTTTGCCTTAAATTCCATTTTGCTGCTGCTGCTGCTGCTAAGTCACTTCAGTCGTGTCCGACTCTGTGTGACCCCATAGATGGAAGCCCACCAGGCTCCCCCGTCCCTGGGATTCTCCAGGCAAGAACACTGGAGTGGGTTGCCATTTCCTTCTCCAATGTGTGAAAGTGAAAAGTGAAAGTGAAGTCGCTCAGTCGTGTCCTACCCTTAGCGACCGCACGGACTGCAGCCCACCAGGCTGCTCCATCCATGGGATTTTCTAGGCAAGAGTACTGGAGTGGCTTGCCATTGCCTTCTCCAAAATTCCATTTTACCTAACATTAATATTGCTACAATCACTTAGGAAAAAATGTGCTTGTATTTTTTAAATCTCTTTTAATATCTTTAATCTTTCAGTGTCCTTTCGTTTGACGTATGTCTCTCATAAACCATATACGGCTAACTTAAAAAAAACTGAGGATCTTTGTATTTAAATAGTGAATTTATTCTCTTTACATATATTGTGATGATTGGTCTATTTAATCTTACTTCCACTACATAATTTACAGTTATTACTGTTTATTTTTTATGTTTTATTTTTCCTTAAGATCTATTGGATTGATTTTTTTTTTAGTGTTTTGAATGTTGAGTTTTTTAAAAATTTATTTATTTAACTTGAGGCTAATTACTTTACAATATTGTAGTGGTTTTTGCCAAACATCAACATGGATCAGCCACGGGCACACATGTGTTCCCCATCAGAACCCTCCTCACACCTCCCTCCCCATCCCATCCCCCAGGGTCATCCCACTGCACCAACCCTGAGCACCCTGTCTCATGCATCAAACCTGGACCAGCGATCCACCTCACATATGGTAATATACACGTTTCAACATTACCCTCTCAAATCATCCCACCCTCGCCTTCTCCCACAGAGTTCAAAAGACTGTTCTTTACATCTGTGTCTCTTTTGATTTCTCACATATAGGGTCATCATTACCATCTTTCTAAATTCCATATGAATGCATTAATATACTGTATTGGTGTTTTTCTTTCTGACTTACTTCGCTCTGTGTAATAGTCTCCAGTTTCATCCACCTCATTTGAACTGATTCAAATGCATTCTTTTTAATGGCTGAGTAATACTCCATTGTGTACATGTACCACAGCTTTCTCATCCACTCGTCTGCAGATGGACATCTAGGTTGCTTCCATGTCCTGGCTATTATAAACAGCACTGCGATGAACACTGGGGTACATGTGTTTCTTTCAATTCTGGTTTCCTCGGTGTGTATGCCCAGCAGTGGGATTGCTGGGTTGTATGGCAGGTCTGTTTCCAGTTTTTTAGGGACTCTCCACACTGTTCTCCATAGTGGCTGTACTAGTTTGCATTCCCACCAACAGTGTAAGAGGGTTCCCTTTTCTCCACACCCTCTCCAGCATTTATTGTTTGTAGACTTTTGGATAGCAGCCATTCTGACTGGTGTAAAATGGTACCTCATTGTGGTTTTGATTTGCATTTCTCTGATAATGAGTGATGTTGAGCATCTTTTCATGTGTTTGTTTTCTATCTGTATGTCTTCTTTGGAGAAATGTCTGTTTAGTTCTTTGGTCCGTTTTTTGATTGGGTCGTTTATTTTTCTGGAATTGAGCTGCAGGATTTGCTTGTATATTTTTGAGATTAATTCTTTGTCAGTTGCTTCATTTGCTATTATTTTCTCCCATTCCGAAGGCTGTCTTTTCACCTTGCTTTTAGTTTCCTTCATTGTGAAAAAGCTTTTAAGTTTAATTCAGTCCCATTTGTTTATTTTTGTTTTTATTTCCATTACTCTGGGAGGTGGGTCATAGAGGATCCTGCTGTGATTTATGGGATTGACATATTTTTTAAATTCTTCTCTCTATCATTTTAGGATACATTGTATTCCTGTTTTTCTTTTAAATTGTCTTTTAGCTATTTTTTATTAGGGAAAGTCATTCAAATATACAAATAAATAGATAATGATCTATATGCCCACCTCCCAGTTTTAAGAAGTTTTAACAACTCTAACATTCAATTGGAACTGCTTTGAATTTATTAAATAAGAAAGAAAATTATAGATTCAGCTGAGGCCCCTGTGTACCCCTCAACCTCATTTTATTCTTTCCCTCTTGACAGTTAACCTCTACCATGAATTTGATATTTATTAATTCCACATATGTTTTAACATTTTATTCTGTATTTTCTGGCTAAACAATATAGTTCAATAGTTTTAAATGTTTTTCTGGTTAGAACGTTTATATAAATAATACTACTTTCTTATCAACATTATGTTTTTGGCATTCATTCACACTGATTCACATATATCTGGCTCATCCTTTTAATTTCTGTATTCCACTGACATCTCTATCTTTCTGTTTATTTATTTTTCTTTTCCTACCCATTCTCCTGTTGATTTCAAGCAACATTAGAATAGTGTTCTTTTACATTTCTCTATGTGCATATAAGAATGTCTTCAAAGCAACTGAATTTTTTCTTTACATATCCCCTAAAAACATCTTGACAAATGATGTCATTCCTTGTACATTTTAAAGATAATATTTAATCAGAAATCAACACAACATTGTAAAGCAATTATCCTCCAGTTAAAAATTAAAATAAAAAAATATAACATTTTTTTCATTTCAAATTTGAATACTGACAAATTACGTGATTTCTGGTTCATTGTAAATATTATTTTAAAATGCAGCTACTTGTTCAGTTGAAGGAAAGAAGGAAATTCCAGACAGAAGTTGTTGCCACATGTTGATATTTCTTTTTGGATAAATACTAATATTCAAGTTGATTTCTGTGGGTTGAAAGTACTAAAGAAAGAAAACAAAATTGCCTGAAGCAAAAGACCAAAACAGTCTTTTGATGATCCCACATCTGGAGAGATCCCATGCTCCAGAGAATGCAGAATGTAAAAATAAATGAAAAGTATCTCTGGACAGGTAGAAAGCTCACTGTTGTGAGAACTTCCTTCCAGATAGAGATGAGCTTGAAATCTTGGAAACTAAAGCAAAATCAGTGGGTTTCTACCCTTCTCCCAGAATGCTCCCCACTCACAATGGGGAAGCCGCTGAGAAGACAAAAGGAAGGAGATCACCATGGAGATTCATCTTGATTTGAAGGTGGGTGCCTTATTTATAGATACAGTGTCCTTCTTGCGGCTGAGTGGTTTACTTCCTGACAAGACACATTTAGGATCATCATTTGCTCAAATTTACTAGCAGAAATTATTTCTGGCTATAAACACGTGCCTGATTTATGTACATAGCAGAGCCCCATAAGTATGACTATTACAATGGCGATAGACAGTGTTTAAGTTCTAATATCTCCTCATGAGCATTTATGAATATCGTTCATTTTAAAACAGACAGAGAACAGTTAGTGAATTGGAAGATGTCAGATAGAAGAAGAATTTTTTATTTTACTTTCCACACCAAAGAGCTTACTTATAACACATCTCATCAAACATTTCAGCATGGGAAGTGGAAGAGCTGTGACTTAGTGGCATTTGGATTCCAGTGGGCTTGTGGGGACATTCGTTTTTGTCTCTTCCTTATTACGGGGGCAGCTGTCATTCAGAGCCCCAGTGTTTTCATCAGAAAAATGTGGATGCTATTTTAAAGCTCAAATAAGATATTTTGGGTTGTGCTTTGTGAATAGTAAAGTTGACAGGCACCATCATCAATATAAAGAAACATACAAAGCTCTTATATAGTAGTCTGAAATTATACATTGTTCTTCTTTTCTCCTTGAACACACATTTCCATTCCACTCCACAGAGATTTATCCTAATACATTTTTGATGTTCGAAAAATATTTTCTCAATTGCCTTATCATATTTCTCTACAATAAAATATGTATAAAAAATTTAAAACTTTTTTTTTCCTCTGAGACCAAAAGACTCAGAAAATTAAAACATTTGATTCTGAGTTATTAACAGTATCATTAGTAGTACAAAATTGGTCAAAGCATATAATTATTTTGGCAAATACTTATTAAGCATAAATGTTAAATTTTTATTAGAAATGTATTTGATAAAATATACTTGACTGTTTCTTCAGTGTATATAGCCATCAAAAAAGAATAGTTACTACTAGAAATATATGAATTCAGCCTCAATTTTGTCCCTGATTTTTATTGTTATAGGCTTCCCTGGTGGCTCAGTTGGTAAAGACTCCGCCTGCAATGTGGGAGACTTGGGTTCGATCCCTGGGTTGGGAAGATCCCCTAGAGAAGGGAAAGGCTACCTGCTCCAGTATTCTGGCCTAGAGAATTCCATGGACTATATAGTCCATGGGGTTGCAAAGAGTTGGACAGGACTGAGCGACTTTCACTTCACTTTATTGTTATAGTTGAAGCTGCTGAAAAATCTTGTTCACATTTTAAAAATGAATGGAAATGGAGTATTTTGCTAAAACTATGTCAATTATTTGAACCTATGATGAGTTATCGGAGAAGGCAATGGCAAGCCACTCCAGTACTCTTGCCTAGAAAATCCCATGGATGGAGAAGCCTGGTAGGCTGCAGTCCGTGGGGTCGCTAAGGGTCAGACACGACTGAGCGACTTCACTTTCACTTTTCACTTTCACACATTGAAGAAGGAAATGGCAATCCACTCCAGTGTTCTTGCCTGGAGAATCCCAGGGAAGGGGGAGCCTGGTGGGCTTCCGTCTATGGGGTCACACAGAGTTGGACACGACTGAAGTGACTTAGCAGCAGCAGCATGATGAGTTATTCTATAAAAATAATGTAATCATCTATCATAAAAGTTAATGATCCGGCAACTCGATTATGTCTGTATTCAATTTTCTTGAATGCAAAGATTTGGAAATGACTTGCAAAATATTTTGTTATATGATATTATATTATAGTCAGTCACTTTCTCAGTTTCTGGGAAATGTACCAAAAACGTTAGCAGTCCAGTGGAAAAACTATTAATTGTATTTGTTGCTCTTTCACTTAGAAGCATCTTATTTGACTCAATACAGTCAGAAAGTTTTGGGAAAATAAATATATTGTTAATTCCAATACAGCTCTGCTAATTGTGATTTTAGATAAAAAGCTAGAATCCCAGGGATGGCAGAGCCTGGTGGGCTGCCGTCTATGGGGTCGCACAGAGTTAGACATGACTGAAGCGACTTAGCAGCAGCAGCAGCATACTCATGTTTTAAAGATTTTAATCAAAATTTTAGAACTATTCAGTTCAGTTCAGTTCAGTCGCTCAGTCGTGTCCGACTCTCCGCGACCCCATGAATCACAGCACGCCAGGCCTCCCTCTCCATCACCAACTCCCGGAGTACACTCAAACTCATGTCCACAGAGTCGGTGATGCCATCCAGCCATCTCATTCTCCGTCGTCCCCTTCTCCTCCCGCCCCCAACCTTTCCCAGCATCAGAGTCTTTTCCAGTGAGTCAACTCGTCGCATGAGGTGGCCAAAGTATTGCAGTTTCAGCTTTAGCATCAGTCCCTCCAATGAACATCCAGGATTGATCTCCTTTAGAATGGACTGGTTGGATCTCCTTGCAGTATAAGGGACTCTCAAGAGTCTTCTCCAACACCACAGTTCAAAAGCATTGATTCTTAGCGATCAGCTTTCTTCACAGTCCAACTCTCACATCCATACATGACCACGGGAAAAACCATTGCCTTGACTAGACGGACTATACTTTTATCTAATTCAATTCATTGAAAATGACAACCTGAAATTTAATTTGCAAATCCATCAACAAAATTAAACTTTCTGTCAGAAAGTGTGACTTCAAATTTTAAAATCAAATATATGTTAATACACATTTCAAGGTATATTATAAAAGCCAATGAAAAATTAAAATGTACCTTGCAAAACAAACTAATAGAAGAAAAGGCAGGGTTAATGTGATGTGGTTCTAATAAAAATTATTCCTTTTGCATCATAATATAAAATAGGACAATAATGAAGCCTTTCATGCCTTAATTGGAACTAACACAACATAATATACAGCCACACTTCATGATATGTGTGAAGCAAATAAACAAAGATGTGATATTTCTTTCAGTAAAAAAGTGTGAGTGTGTGTGTATATGTGTATTAAACTCTGGTTTTTACCTTCTGGAAATAATTAAGAATCATGTAAAAAAATCAGAAATAACTTTAGTAATCTCAATAAACATTTAAACTGTTCCCTCTTGATTTAATAAAAAGGGTATATTTGCTATAAATATATTGGACCGCATTTTAACAAGAATTAGAAATAAAAATTTTATAAGGTGATATCAGATCATCTTATATAAACATAATTTTTATTATATAATTATGTAAGTGGTATAAATATTCAGGATAGAATTTGCTAAATATCCTTTAGCTATCTCATGGAACATTTATTCACTAACTTCTCTATTGTTTAATAGAAAACAGGTTTTACTCTGGTCCAATAGCTCAGTTGGTAAAGAATCTGCCTGCAGTGCAGGAGACCTGGGTTTTATCCCTGGGTTGGGAAGATCCCCTGGAGAAGGGAAAGGCTACCCACTCCGGTATTCTGGCCTGGAGAATTCCATGGACTGTATAGTCCATGGGGTCGCAAAGAGTTGGACATGGCTGAATGACTTTCACTTCACTTTCACTAAATGCCCTACAAAATGCACTGATTTATTTCTCTCAGAACAACTCTGTCAGGTAGGTACAATAATTATCCCCATTTTACAGTCAAGGAAACCAAGGCCAGGAGAGGTACCTTGAACACTCACACAGGTAGTGAGAAGCACAGTAGGTTTATACCAAACAATGTACACTGACTCTGAAGGATAGCCACAATTGTCACCCCTAAGTTTCATGTAGTATATTTTGAAACATTAGGTGGTCCTGAATATTTTCCCAGTTTCTCTTAAATGAAGAAGCATCATTACTTGTCCAGCTTCAGCTGTTTAAAGACTCATTCTTTTCAGATGTGATGGTACGTCTTAGAATTTTGAGACTAGCTTATATGAGTTAATTACACTAAAGTATGTAGAAAAAGCCTTTTTGGCATTATTTCCTTCTAATATTCTCCTTGCATTACTCTTACGGGACTTTTTCACAGGAAGATTGTTTGGCAGTAGGAAAGAGACTGAAGAGATAAAGTCAGTAAATGAATGTTATCTCTCCCTGTCTTCCCTGGTAGCTCAGCTGGTAAAGAATCTGCCTGCAATGCAGGAGTGAAGTGAGGTCGCTCAGTCGTGTCCGACTCTTTGCAACCCCGTGGCCTGTAGCCCACCAGGCTCCTCCATCCATGGGATTCTCCAGGCGAGAGTACTGGAGTGAGCTGCCATTTCCTTCTCCAGGGGATATTCCTGACCCAGGGATCGAACCCTGGCCTCCCGCACTGCAGGCAGATGCTTTACCATCTGAGCCACCAGGGAAGCCCAGACCCCAGTTCAGTTCCTAGGTTGGGAAGATCTGCTGGAGAAAGGATAAGTTACCCACTCCAGTATTCTTGGGCTTCCCTGGTGGCTCAGCTGGTAAAGAATTCACCTGAAATGCAGGAGATATCTCCCCCATCTTTGTACACCACAATTTAAATTCACAACATCCCAACATGGGCAAAAATATCCTATTCCTAACACTTGGCTTCTCTGTCTTAAAAGAAATACATATAAGCCAGAAAAAGACTGGTTTATGGTGCATAGGTCAATCATTAAAGAAGAAACCAATATTTTAAACTGCATTTTTGTTTGGTGCTCTGGAGGTTTCTACACCAGAAGCAAATCACCAAAATAAAATTTAGAGTGAACAGGGTCATGTCACTGTATCACTCAGGATAGGCAATTCATGGTATAGTAACAAACAGCCCCCAAATTTCAGTAGCTTAAAACAATGAGATTTCATTATCCCTACCTGCCATCTTGGATTAGCTGGGGCTCCACTGAACATTGTCCCTGCTCTGGTACCCAGGTTACTTCCATTGGGGTGTTGCTACCTAATGCAGGAAAGGGAAAAGAGCTCTAGAGTCGTTTGCTGTGGTGATTCAAACTTCTCAGCATTGTAAATTAGAAAGGGTGTTGGTAAAATGGAAGGATGAGCCTAAGAGTGAATGAAGTAGGCGTTCTTTTAGGAAGAATAGATACAGAGATGGGAAGTCTAAAACTGATTTGTTTCTCCATACCCTGATACACACTGGAAGGGTTTCACACATCCTCAGAAAATACAAAGTCTCTAATTTGAAGATCCACAGTTCAAGGGAATAGAAGAAGTGGAATTTCAGGGTTAGAACATGTGTGCCTTTAACTTTTAATGTACTGAGAAGTGACTGCATGAATTCATTCCGATTTTCCTATCTACTGGCAGTGAATGAGTATTCCCTTTGTGCTACATCCTTGCCAATATTTAAAAAATTTTTGCCAATATGATGGGTGTAACTTGTTATCTATTATATTAAAATTCACATTTTCCTCTTTGCTACTGACCTTGAGCATCTTTTTATACATCTGTTGGCCATTCGGTTTTCTCTTCTGCAAATCACATGCTGTTTATTTTGTCCCTTTTTCTACTGTTTTCTTATGTGTGTATATATTTATGTATACACATATACACACACATACTTTTATCTTTTATCTCTATTACAAATATTTTCTCTAATCCCTTGTTTATTGTCTTTGTTTAAGGTATGTTTTTCCTTATTTAGAATCAATACAGTAATAGCTTCCAAACTTATATCTGCAGCCTAGACATCTCCCGTAGACTCTGGACTCATCTGTCCTCTGTTTATTCAGCATCTTCACGTGGATGTCTAATATGCATCTCAGACCTACATTAGCCAAAATGGAATCCCCTGTCTTCCTTCCATACCACCTCCATTTGAAGTCTTTCCCATTTCAGTTACAGGCAGTTCCATCCTTCCAGTTAGGCTGAAACTCTTGGAATCATCATTCATTGTTCTCATTCTCTCCCAATCCATACTGAATCTGCCAGCAAATTCTGTTGACTATACTTTGAAAGTATACCAGAACCTGGGTACTCTTTGCCACTGCTGCTGTGTTCATTATTTTCAAAGTCACCATCGTCTCCGGCCTGGATAATCACAATAGCCCATAGCCCACAGCTTCTCTCCCTGCCTCCTTCCTTGTTCCTGCGCTGCCCACCTCCAACCCCAGTCTATTCTTAAAGTTTTGGGGAAATACAAAGATGGTTCATTTCAATAAAGCTTTGCCAACATGATCCTTCTTGATAAAAGTGACTAGAGAGACACTATGGTCCCCATCTCCCCCTGAGTAGAATCCAATGTCCTATAATGGCTTCTGAAAACTCAGCAGGTCTGACCCTGGCTACCCTCTGTTTATGCCCTGTTCTTTCCCCCTTGATTATTCTTCTTCAGCTCCACTGCTCTCCTTTCTGTTCTTCAAATATGCCAGTCCTGTACCCACGTTAAGGCGTTTGCATTTGCTATATCCTTTGCTTGATCAATTACATGTGATCTGCTCTCAAGGCTTGAATTCAGAACACTTTCATCACGATTATTCTGAGGACTTGCCTGAGCATTTTGTTTTAATTGACCTCCCCTACTCTCACTCCCTGGCATTCCTTGTGTTCCTTTTCTGCTTTATTTTTCCTCTATGGAGGCCTATGCCAGAGATATACTAAGTAATTAGACTTCCACTATTGAAGTCCAAGCTCCAGGAGTGCAGACAAATTTGTGTTTTGTTCACTGTTGTATCTTTAGTATCTAGAACTAATGCAGAGTAGGAACTCAATAATTTTGGTGAAATGGATAAATAAAAAATTTTTTCACTTTTATATGGACAAATGTAGGTAAAATTTACTTTTATGGCTTCCACTTAGAGTGCACTTTAGCCTCACAGATTTGGTTTCAACATTTTTATCATTTTGCAATTCATTTTTTATATATGCACCCAACATCAGAGCACCAAAATATATTGAGCCAATTTAGAGAGAAATAGGCAACAGTATAGTGATAGTAGGGAATTTCAATACACTACTTTTAACAATAGATAATCCAGACAGAAAATCAATAGGGAGGCATTGGACTTGAACTGTACTTTAGACTAAGAGGACGTAACAGACATTTACAGAACATTCTACCTAATAGCAGAAGAATACACATTCTTCTAAAGTGCACATGGAACATTCTTGAGAACAGATGATATGTTAGATCACAAAACAAGTCTTAACAAATTTAAGATGACTGAAATCATATCAAGAACCTTTTCCAACCACTATGGTATGAAAATAGAAACCAGTAAGAGGAGGAAACTGGAAAATTTACCAATATACAGAAATTAAACCAAACACCCCTGAACAACCAAATCAAAAAATCAAAAGGGAGATCAAAAAAATATCTTGAAATGAATGAAAATGGAAACAACATGCCAAAACTCTTGAGATGCAGCTAAAGCAGTTCTACGTGGGAGGTTCATAGCAATAAACATCTACACTAGTGAAATAGAAAGATCTCAAATAAACAATCTAACTTTACATGATTATATATCATGATTAAGTGAAAGTTATTCTTGGGATGCAAGAAAGTTTCGATGTTCACATATCATTAATAGAATAGATCACAGTATTAGAATGAAATAAATATCATATGACCATCTTAATAGATATAGAAAAAGCATCTGACAGCATTCCACATCCTTTCATGATAAATATTCTCAACTCATTAGGTATAGAAAGAATGTATCTTAATATAATAAAGGCCATAATGACAAACCTACCGTGACATCATACTCAGTGTGAAAGGTTTTTCTTCTAAGATCAAGAACAAGACAAGGGTGCCCACTCTCCCTACTCCCATTCAACACAGTACAGGAAGTTCTACCCTGATCAATTAGGGGAAAAAAGAAGTAATGGCATTGATATTTTTCTCTTCTGTGTCTCTGCAAATCCTTCCTATAATCGTTTACATGTCTTTAAGCATGTAAACCATATTCTCCACTAGAATTTATTTTCCATGAGGGACATGTCTTCATCATCACTTTATCCTGCTGCTGCTGCTAAGTCACTTCAGTCGTGTCCGACTCTGTGTGACCCCACAGACGGAAGCCCTGAGGGCCTAGCATAATGTCTGACACGTAGGAAGTGCTCAGTTATATTTGATGAGGGAGTGAATGAAAAGGCAGCATGACCAGCAGGAAACATCAGGTTTTGATGTGAAATAAAATCTCTGCCAAGCCACTTGTGTGATCCTTACAAAATACCAAGCCTCTCTGAATGCAGTTTTTCTTGCCGGTAGACTAGGAAGAGTGTTTCACCTTGTGATATTTGAATTTAGATACAAATATAGGACAGGAGACACCCGCCTTTGTTAAGGGTTCATGTGAAAAAGATGGGAGTGTTGTAGTTGATTCAGTTACGAGTCAGAATGATGGTGTGTGTGTGTGTGTGTGTGCGCTCCCGCGCTCAGTTGTGTCTGACTCCATGGACTATAGCCTACCAGGCTCTTCTGTCCATGGAATTTCCCAGGCAAGAACGCTGGAATGTGTTGCCATTTCCTCCTTCAGGGAATCTTCCTGACCCAGGGACCAAACTCATGTCTCCCGCATTGGCAGGCAGGTTCTTCACTACCGTCATCTGGGAAGCCCTGATGGTGTGTAGTGACTGCCAAAAAGAAGGCAGATATAGACTTGGTGATGTTAATCAGTCTAATGTCTTTAGTAGAGTAGCCAGTGGGCTCAACTGGTTGGAACATGTTTCCTGAATAGTGTTCTATAGCGAGCATAAATTTTAAGAATGAAGTGAAAACTGAAGCACAGTCAGAAAAGGGCTTCAAGCATGGTGAGGAGTCTGGAAACTATTAAATGTCCTCAGAGAAATAGTTTTAGATCTGGTAGTGATGGATGACTTTTGTTCAGAAACTAAGTAAAAGCATGCATACTACCTTGCTTCAGTCATCCAACTCTTTGCGACCCTGTAGACGAGGACCTGCTAGGCTCCTCTGTCCATGGGATTCTCCAGGCAAGAATACTGGATTCAGTTGCTGTGCCCTCCTGTAGGGGATCTTTCTGAACCAACGACTGAACCCACATCTCTTATGTCGGCTGCATTAGCAGGTGGGTTCTTTACCACTAGTGCCACGTGGGAAGCCCAAAGGCATGATGACTGTTGGTTAATATCTTAAGAACTTTTCTGTAAATAAGGAGGAGAACGATTCTTTTCTCTATAGGGAATGCTTGACACTAGTTGGTGCCATGCACAGAAACACACATTTTGACTTAATAGAGGGAAAAACTCTTTCACAAGTGGAGTACCTCATAAAACAGGGCCTTACCTGTTACCTGAAAGCATTCAGGTGGCTGAGGCATGACTAGTCAGGGGAAAGGGGCAGGGCTTCAGGCAGGGAGGGAATACTAGACCAAGTGACCTTGACAGCCCCAACTCTAAGTTTCTGTGATTCCATGACTCACAGATTGGAAGCCACTAAATAATACCAGATGGCAATTGCTGAAGGCTGATTACTGCTTAGCCTGGGAAGAGTTCCTGGAGGAAGATAAAAATAATTAGATAAAGATTGACTCAGTTGGAGATTGGAATTTGTAAATAATAAAGGATGTATCCACGCTGACAAAGAAACAGATCATCAGAGCTTTGGAGTGCCTATTCATAACAAGCAGCTTCTTTTATGGGGCATAATTTGAAGTACATTGGACTGGAGTAACCTGACTCTAAATCTGAACACTGTTACCACTTCTACTTCTGCTGTTACCCAAAGTCCTACCATTAAAGGTTGCTTTTGAATCCTAAAGAGTTTTGATTTGTCAGTGGCTAACAAAGTGAATTAAACCAGTAATCAAAAACTTTTTATTTGTCAGACTGAAATTACCTTTCAAATAAAATTTCATATGGGACCAGAGCATATAAATTTTAAAAATTAAATGAAATGGGTATCAGAAAGCTCTACTGACAGAAGAAGTCTTCATTTTTGCTATATTTTCTTCCCCAAAGAACCTCCCAAAGACCTTCCATCAAAATCTGGGGTTCTGCAGGGCAAAGTTTAGAAAACAATCCATAAAATTAACTATCCAGTTAAGTTGAAATTAACAATCCAATCAGTTAAGGGGGAGCTATACGGAGAATCTGACCTGAGGGGAGAGGAGAAGGAAAAGGACCAGGTGAAAATTTTTATTTTTTCTCATTTTGGTGAGGCTAAGGCTCTGGGCTTACTAGTACAGAGAGCGAGATGTTTCTTCAAAGTTTGTATCTCTTCTGGAATTGGCTAAGGTCATTCCAAGTTAATCATATCCAGCCACTAGGAGATGCTTCAGAGCAAAGCACAGAATACATGCATCAGTCAGATCCTGGCAGGAAACAGATTACACATGCAAATTAGAATACTTGGAGGAAGATTAATAAGGGAACACATACAAAGGTATGAGTATTAGGGAAACCATAAGCGCTGTGTGGGAGTTAGTGGCAGCAGAGCTGTAAACTTCAACCCATGAAGAAATGAAGACAGGGAGAGGTTTTGGAACCCAAAAGGAAAGAGAGTCTTGTCAAGAGTCACACTAGAAAGAAGCAGTCACTGTTAGTCAGGAACACAGCTGGAAAGGTGACTTTGCAAAGCAGTTCAGTTCAGTTCAGTCGCTCAGTCGTGTCCGACTCTCCGCGACCTCATGAATCATAGCACGCCAGGCCTCCCTGTCCATCACCAACTCCCGGAGTACACTCAAACTCATGTCCACAGAGTCGGTGATGCCATCCAGCCATCTCATTCTCCGTCGTCCCCTTCTCCTCCCGCCCCCAACCTTTCCCAGCATCAGAGTCTTTTCCAGTGAGTCAACTCGTCGCATGAGGTGGCCAAAGTATTGCAGTTTCAGCTTTAGCATCAGTCCCTCCAATGAACATCCAGGATTGATCTCCTTTAGAATGGACTGGTTGGATCTCCTTGCAGTATAAGGGACTCTCAAGAGTCTTCTCCAACACCACAGTTCAAAAGCATTGATTCTTCGGCGATCAGCTTTCTTCACAGTCCAACTCTCACATCCATACATGACCACGGGAAAAACCATTGCCTTGACTAGACGGACCTTGGTTGGCAAAGTAATGTCTCTGCTTTTTAATATACTATCAAGGTTGGTCATAACTTTCCTTCCAAGGAGCAAGCGTCTTTTAATTTCATGGCTGCAATCAGCATCTGCAGTGATTTTGGAGCCCAAAAAAACAAAGTCTGACACTGTTTCCACTGTTTTTCCATCTATTTCCCATGAAGTGATGGGACCAGATGCCATGATCTTTGTTTTCTGAATGTTGAGCTTCAAGCCAACCTTTTCACTCTCCTCTTTCACTTTCATCAAGAGGCTTTTGAGTTCCTCTTCACTTTCTGCCATAAGAGTAGTGTCATCTGCATATCTGAGGTTATTGATATTTCTCCCAGCAATCTTGATTCCAGCTTGTGCTTCTACCAGCCCAGCGTTCCTCATGATGTACTCTGCATATAAGTTAAATAAGCAAGGTGACAATATACAACCTTGACGTACACCTTTTCCTATTTGGAACCAGTCTGTTGTTTCATGTCCAGTTCTAACTGTTGCTTCCTGACCTGCATACAGGTTTCTCAAGAGGCAGGTCAGGTGGTCTGGGATTCCCATCTCTTTCAGAATGTTCCACAGTTTATTGTGATCCACACAGTCAAAGGCTTTGGCATAGTCAATGAAGCAGAAATAGATGTTTTTCTGAAACTCTCTTGCTTTCTGCATGATCCAGCGGATGTTGGCAATTTGATCTCTGGTGCCTCTGCCTTTTCTAAAACCTGCTTGAACATCTGGGAGTTCACGGTTTACATATTGCTGAAGCCTGGCTTGGAGAATTTTGAGCATGACTTTACTAGCGTGTGAGATGAGTGCAATTGTGCGGTAGTTTGAGCATTCTTTGGCATTGCCTTTCTTTGGGATTGGAATGAAGACTGACCTCTTCCAGTCCTGTGGCCACTGCTGAGTGTTCCAAATCTGCTGGCATATTGAGTGCAGCACTTTCACAGCATCATCTTTCAAGATTTGAAATAGCTCAACTGGAATTCCATCACCTCCACTAGCTTTGTTCGTAGTGATGCTTTCTAAGGCCCACTTGACTTCACATTCCAAGATGTCTGGCTCTAGGTCAGTGATCACGTTATCGTGACTATCTTGGTCGTGAAGATCTTTTTTGTACAGTTCTTCTGTGTATGCTTGCCACCTCTTCTTAATATCTTCTGCTTCTGTTAGGTCCATACCATTTCTGTCCTTTATCGAGCCCATCTTTGCATGAAAAGTTCCCTTGGAATCTCTAATTTTCTTGAAGAGGTCTCTTGTTTTTCCTATTCTGTTGTTTTCCTCTATTTCTTTGCATTGATCACTGAGGAAGGCTTTCTTATCTCTCCTTGCTCCAGGCTAATAAATATCCTTACTTTTCTCCTTCCCTCCGGTTTCTTATTGAGACATCCTTAATGGCCACCCCCACCTGGAAGCCAGAGTTCAGGAGGCCTACTAATGTGGTCCATATAGGTGAGCATCTTGGGCAGAAGGGAGGGCCAGAAAGGGTGGAGAATAGACCCTTGTGGGGCAAGTGGAAGCTATCAGAACAATAAAAGCCTTTGGAGAATGAAATATAATGACCAACAAACATGTTTCAAGCTTCTCCAATGGCTCAGCAGGTTAAGAATCCATCTGCAATGCAGGAGACACAGGAGATGCATGTGTGATTCCTGGGTTGGAAAGATCCCCTGGAAAAGGAAATGGCAACCCATTCTGTATTCTTGCTTGGGAAATCCCATGGACAGAGAAGCCTTGTGGGCTCCAGGCCAAAGGGTTTCAAAGAATCAGACACAACTGATGATTGAGCACAGCACAAACATGTTTCAAATGCTGCTGCTGCTGCTGCTGCTGCTAAGTCCCTTCAGTCGTGTCCGACTCTGTGTGACCCCATAGACGGAAGCCCACCAGGCTCCCCCGTCCCTGGGATTCTCCAGGCAAGAACACTGGAGTGGGTTGCCATTTCCTTCTCCAATGTGTTAAAGTGGAAAGTGAAAAGTGAAAGTGAAGTCGCTCAGTCGTGTCCGACCCTTAGCGACCCCACGGACTGCAGCCTACCAGGCTCCTCCATCCATGGGATTTTCTAGGCAATAGTACTAGAGTGGCTTGCCATTGCCTTCTGCTGGCTAATGCAAAATTATGCACTAGATATGGAGTGGAAGAGGAAATGAGTCTTCATTTTTCTAAAGTCTCCTGCGATGATTCAGATTAGAGAACTGCTGAGCCTCGGGGTGTTGAAACAGTAGAATCCAGCTTATACAATTCTAGTATGATTTGAGCATATCACTCTCTGTCTTCATTAATTGATAGACCCTGGCAACCACCAACTAATTCCACATGCTTCATAGTTACTATTTTCTGTGTAAGTCTCAAACAGTACAAGTATTGCACAGGTTATCTTTCTACTGTATCCCATTCAAATTTACCACAGATGAAAGTCTTAGTAACTGCAGTGATATAGCATGCAAGGAGCTATTGATGGATGATTTCAACTCACATATATTATTATGCATATATAGTGTATAATTATTTATGCTATACATGCATATATACACATTTATTCATTTATCCAGTTTAAGTTATAGAAAATTTACATAATTGGATTTAAATAAAAAGTTTGGAAAAGTCCTATTACTATTATGGAAAATTAAACCATGGTTTTAAATCTTCTTAAAAAGACAACATAAGTCAGATTATATGAAGAAATATAAATATATGTGAATAAATCTATAAATATAGCTGATATATATGAATTTGTTACTTTGTTTTCAAAGTTGTAAATTTTGGGGAGTATTCTCTTATTAACTTTGAAAAGAATTTATTTATTTTTGGCTACACTGGGTCTTTGTTGCTGTGTGTGGGCTTTTACTAGTTGCAGGAGTCAGGGCTACTACTCTGGAGTTGCAGCAAGCGCTCAAGTGAGGGCTCAGTAGCTGCGGGGCACAGGCTCAGATGCCCCACGGTATGTGGGATTTTCCCAGACCAGGATTGGAACCTGTGTCCACTGCATTGGCAGTGGGTTCTTAACCACTGGACCACCAAGGAAGTCCATTGTATTAATTTTCTTTTTTACTTAAAAATCTTTTGAGGGGAAGATTGTAGATTCAGAAGCGGTTGTAAGAAATGACTCAGAGATTCCCCTCAATGGTAACATCTAGAGGAGCTACAGCGTGAAATCACCAGCAGGATACTGGCGTTGAAACAGATACAATACAGACAATCCATCCCTACAAGGATCACTTCTATTGTCCTTTTATAGCTGTATCCATCTTTCTCCCAAACTTCCTTCTCCAGACTCCTGGCAACCAATAATCTGTTCTCTATTTCTGTACTTTTGTTATTTCAAGGTTGTGATATGAACGGAATCACTCAGTGTGTGTACTTGTGAGACTGGATTTTTTTACTCAGCCAGTTCCAAGTTGTTGAGTGTATCAGTATTTGATTTCATTTTATTGCAAAGTAATATGTCATAGCATGGGCATTCTATAGTTTGTTTGGCTATTTACCTTAAAGGACACCTGAGTTGTTTCTGGTTTGGGGATGTTATGAGTAAAGGTATTTAAAACATTATTGTATAAGACTTTGTGTAAACATGTCTTTTCATTTCTCTGGGATAAATGCCCAGGGGTGCAACTGCTGGATCATATAATACCTATCAGTTAGATTTTTAAGAAAATGCCAAACCATCTTCCAGAGCATATCATATTTTATATCCCATCTACAATGCATATGTTTCTCAGTTTCGTTCCAAAATTTAGTGTTGGCACCACTTTTTTATGTTAGCCATTCTGATAAGCATATACTGATAACACACTGTGGTTTTAGTCGGCGTTTCCTTAACGGCTAACAATGCTGGGCAGAGCATCTTTTCATGCTCTCATTTGCCGTCTATATATTCTCTTTGATGAAACCTCTCAATGTTTCTTCATGTCACTTGCCCGTTTCTTTTTCTTAATCTTGCTGGTCTGGAGACCACATTTTAAATTCTTCCCTCACTCCCTTTCTTTTTCCTTTTTTTTTTTCAAACAATTTATCTATTTATTTATTTTTGGTTGTGCTGAGTCTTCCTTCTGCTCCTAGGCTTTCTCTAGTCGCGGTGAGAGCAGACTTCTCTCCCGTGCGGTAAGCAGGTTTCCCATTGCATGACTTCTCACTGCAGAGGACTGTCTCTAGGTACACGAGCTTCATGAGTTGCAGCTTGCAGGCTGAGTGGCTGTGGTTTATGGGCCCTAGAGCACGCCAGCTTCAGTAGCTGTAGCATGCACCCTTGCCCATTTCTGATGGAGTTGAGTGATTTTAACAGTTGCGATTTTAGGGTTCTTTATATATTCACAATAACAGTCTTCTGTCAAATAGGTGGTTTGCAAATATTTTATCCTGTTCTATGTCTGTCTTTTGATCCCCGTAATAGGAACTTTGACAGAGCAAAAATTTTTGTTTTGATCAAGTCCAATTTATTAACTTTTCTTCTATGGTGTCAAGTCTTAAGAATTCTTTGCTTAGCCCTGGACACCAAATACTTTCTTCCATATTTTTTCCTAAAAGTTTTATAATTTTATAAAATTGTAAAAACATAATTCAGTCTAAACCTGTGATCCATTTTGAGTTAATTTTTGCATTAAATGTGAGGTTTAAGTTCATTTTTTAAACCTGTGGATGATCAATTGCTTTAGTACCATTTGTTGAAAAGGCTATTATTCCTCCATTGAATTCATGTTACAACTTTGTGAAAAATCAGTTGAGCATATTTATGTGAGGCTGTTTATAACTTTCTATTCTGTCCCATTGATCTGTGTATCTCTCTGTCATACAGCCTTGACCATTTTATGACTTGAAATCAGGTAGGTTAGCTCCTCCCATTTAATTCCTTTAAAAGATTGCTTTAGCTATTCTTTTTTTGCCTTTCTATATACATTTTATAATTTTGTCTATCAGTCAGTGCAGTCACTCAGTCGTGTCCGACTCTTTGCGACCCCATGAATCGCAGCACTCCAGGCCTCCCTGTCCATCACCAACTCCCAGAGTTTACCCAAACTCATGTCCATTGAGTTGGTGATGCCATCCAGCCATCTCATCCTCTGTCGTCCCCTTCTCCTCCAGCTCCCAATCCCTCCCAGCATCAGGGTCTTTTCCAGTGAGTCAACTCTTCGCATGAGGTCCTTAATTTTGTCTATACAAAGAATCTTATTGAAATTTCAATAGGAATTTCACTAAAAATGTATCAATTTGGGGAGAATGGCTATGCTGAGTCTTCTAATCCTTTAACATGGTATGTCTCTCTGTTTAATCCTTGATTGCTTTCATTGGCATGCTGTAGTTTCCAATATAAGAGTTATGCACATTTTAGACTTAAATTGAACTATTTCCCTTTTTTGAGTGATTATAAATAGTATTGATATTTTATTTTAGTGACCATGTGTTTATTGCTCATATATAGAAAGAAAATTTATTTTTGTATGTTCATTTTGCCTTCTGTGACCTTGCTGAATTCCCTTATTAATTCTAGGTGGGTTTTTTTTTTGTAGATTTCTTAGGATTTTTAACGTAGAAAATTACACAATTTTCAGTTTTTATTTCTTCCTTTCTGATCTGTATCTTTTAATTTCCTTTCTTGCTTTATTGCATTAGCTTGAACTTCCAGTACAATGTTGAATAAAAGTGATAAGAGCAGATATCTTAGCCTTGTTCTCATTCTTGGGGTAAAAAACATTTAGCTTTTTACCATTAAGTATGATTTAATTGCATAGTTTTTTGTAGATGCTCTTTATTAAGTTTATTAAGTTAAGGAAGTCTCCCTCTATTCCTATTTTTCTGTGAGATTTTTTTTTATCACAAATGAATGTTGAATATTGTCACATGATTTCTCTCCATAAGTTGATTTGTTGTTTAATTTTCTATTTTAGCCTGTTAATATGGTAGTTGATTAATTTTTGAACATTGAATCACCCTGTATTTTGGTATAAACTCCACTTGCCATGGTATATAATCCTTTTATATGTGAATTCTGTTTGCTTATATTTGTTAAGGATCTTTTGTGTTTATGTTCATGAGGGATATTGGTCTTTGCTTTTTTATAGGTGAGGCACTCTGTCTGGTTTTTGCATGAGGGTAATTCTAAATTTATAAAATCAATTAGGAGTGGTTCTTCTATTTTCTGGAAGAGATTGTATAGAAGTATCATTAATATTTCTTTTCTTGTTTTGGCAGAGTTCTCCAGTAAAACTATCTGAGCCTGGAGACTTCATTTTTGGGAATTTAAAAATTATATATTCAATTTCCTTAGGGGTTATAAGGTTATTTGGGCTTCCCTGGTGGCTCAGCTGGTAAAGAATCCACCTGTAATGTGGGAGACCTGGGTTTGATCCCTGGTTTGGGATCTTTCCCCTGGAGAAGGGAACAGCTACCCACTCCAGTATTCTGGCCATGACTGAGCTACTTTCACTTATAACGTTATTCAAATGATCTGTTTCACACCGGATAAGATATAGTAGTTTATGCTTTTCTGAGAATTGGTCAACTTCATCTAAGTTGTAAAATTTATGTGTGTAGGGATGTTCATGTGTGTGTGAAAGTTGCTCAGTCGTGTCTGACTCTGCAACCCCATGAACAACTATATACGGTCCATGGCATTCTCCAGGCCAGAATACTGGAGTGGGTAACCTTTCCCTTCTCCAGGGGAACCTTCCCAACCCAGGGATCGAACCCAGGTCTGCCACATAGTATTCCCTCTTTTTAATGTTTTTGGAGTCTGTAATGATACCCCTGTTTCTTGATATCGGTAATTCTTTTTTTTTTCTCTTTGTCAGGCTTACTAGAGGTTTGTCAATTTTCTTTTCTAATTATCAGTTTTTTAAAAGTTGATTTTCTTTATATTTGTTGTTCTGAATTCAATTTCACTGAATTCTTCTCTTATCATTGACTCTAGTATATGTTGGTGTGTTTTTCTTTGGATTTATTCAGGTGAGGCTTGCTTGGCTTTTTGAATCTGTAGATTTATATATTTTGCCAAATTTGGGAAGTTTGCAGCCATTATTTCTTCCAATAATTTTTTCAATCCCACCCTCTTTCTCCACTCCTACGATTACTGTTAAATAAAATACAGATTTTTTTTTCTAATGGACCCATGGTTCTTGAACCTCTGCATTTTTTTCAGATTGGTGATTTCTTTTACTCTGTCTTCAGGTTTAGTAGTTCTTTCCTCTGTTCCCTGAATTCTGTTGAGTCAGTCCTTTGTGTTGTCTATTTTAATTATTGTGTTTTTAGTTCTAAAATTTCTATATAGTTCTTCTTACATCTTTCTGTTTGTTACATTTATTTATTTGCTGAAACTCTGTTTTCATTTGTTTCAAGTACCTTCACATTTTTTCAGTCAAGGATTTTTACCGTAACTGTTTTAAAGCCTTTGTTAGAGAATTCAAATCTGTCATCTTGGTGTTGGCATCAGTCAATTGTATTGTTTCATTCCTTTTGAGGTCTTTTCTTTAATTCTTGGTATGATGCGTGACTTTTTTTTTTTATTGAAACCTGGACATTTGGGGTATTCTGTTATGAGGTTCCAAATCTTATGTAAAGTTTCTGTTTTAATTGACTTTTTGTGATACCACTCCATCAGGGAAGATGAAAGTGCACTTTGCCTTGTTCCTCCCAGGTGGGGATAAAAATACAGCTTTCCCACTTGATTTCCATTGACACCTCAGGGGGCATGACTACTGAATGAGGATGAGAGTTCTGGTTTCCCATTTGGTGCTGATAACACCCTGCATCACTTTGTTCTTTTGATAGCTGGTCCCTAGTTAGTTTACCTTCCATTGTCTGCCTTTAAAAGCCATGTTTTGTATGTCTTTTGTACTTGGTGAAAAGAAAAGGTAAAAGTGTGTCTAGTCCATCTTCATAAAAGCTGAAATCTATTTTTAGCTTTATCTGTAATTATGTTTCTTCTTTAATTATTTTATGATCAATCATGCCATAAGTCTGCATATTTTGTTAGGTTTTACAAAGGGAAAGGTTGGGGGCGGGAGGAGAAGGGGACGACGGAGAATGAGATGGCTGGATGGCATCACCGACTCTGTGGACATGAGTTTGAGTGAACTCCGGGAGTTGGTGATGGACAGGGAGGCCTGGCGTGCTGTGATTCATGGGGTCGCGGAGAGTCGGACACGACTGAGCGACTGAACTGACTGACTGACTGACAAAGAGAAACCTGTATGCAGTTCAGGAAGCAACAGTCAGAACTGGACATGGAACAACAGACTGGTTCCAGATAGGAAAAGGAGTATGTTAAGGTTGTATATTGTCACTCTGCTTATTTAACTTATATGCAGAGTACATCATGAGGAATGCTGGGCTGGAAGAAGCACAAGCTGGAGTCAAGATTGCCAGGAGAAATATCAATAACCTCAGATATGCAGATGACACCACCTTATGGCAGAAAGTGAAGAGGAACTAAAAAGCCTCTTGATGAAAGTGAAAGAGGAAAGTGAAAAGGTTGGCTTGAAGCTCAACATTCAGAAAACAAAGATCATGGCATCTGGTTCCATCGCTTCATGGGAAATAGATGGGGAAACAGTGGAAACAGTGTCAGACATTATTTTTTTGGGCTCTGAAATAACTGTGGATGCTGATTGCAGCCATGAAATTAAAAGACGCTTACTCCTTGGAAGGAAAGTTATGACCAGCCTAGATAGTATATTAAAAAGCAGAGACATTACTTTGCCAACAAAGGTCCGTCTAGGCAAGGCTATGGTTTTTCCCGTGGTCATGTATGGATGTGAGAGTTGGACTGTGAAGAAAGCTGATCGCCGAAGAATTGATGCTTTTGAACTGTGGTGTTGGAGAAGACTCTTGAGAGTCCCTTGGACTGCAAGGAGATCCAACCAGTCCATTCTAAGGGAGATCAATCCTGAGTGTTCATTGGAAGGACTGATGCTAAAGCTGAAACTCCAATACTTTGGCCACCTCATGCGACGAGTTGACTCACTGGAAAAGATTCTGATGCTGGGAGGGATTGTTGGCAGGAGGAGACGGGGACGACAGAGAATGAGATGGCTGGATGGCATCACCAACTTGATGGACATGAGTTTGAGTGAACTCTGGGAGTTGGTGATGGACAGGGAGGCCTGGCGTGCTGTGATTCATGGGGTCGCAAAGAGTCGGACACGACTGAGCGACTGAACTGAACTGAGCTGAACTGAACAAAGAGCCAGTTTTTGGTTTACCCAGCTCTTCTATTTTCTTTTCTGTATCATTAATTTTTGCTTTTATCTTTATTGTAATATACCTTAAAATTTTCTTTGAGATATTCTAGTTTTTAATTTCATGCGTGTACACCCAGTTGATTAATTTTCATTATGTTTTATTATCTGGAATCAGTAATTAAGGCTATACATTTCTCTCCATGTAACACCTTTGCCACATCGCGCAATGTAATGTTTTAATTTTTATTTAGTTACAATTTCTTTAAAAGTTCCTTTTTAATTTTATTATTAGCTTATAAGTTTTCTGGTTTGTTTTTAAATTCCCAAATATTTAGGGGTGTTTCTAATTAGTTATTTTTATGATCCACTTCAGACTTCCTTGCATTATAGTCCAAGAATATGCATTTCTTATGCTTATTGTTTGAAGTTGATAAGACCTCTTCTCTAGACAATAAATACCACAGACTTAACCAATAGAAGCCCTAATTGCAAGTTCACTGACACTTGTGGCATCTTCGCCAGAGAAGATTAGAATGCTCTCAGGCACATGATATGAGGGCATTGTTTTAGACAATGCCTTATGGCCCAGCCTGATCAGAAATGGACAGCAGTATACAGTCAATAGCTTTGCCTGAAAACTGCATAAATTCTTGGTCCCTCTGTCACGATGTTAATGCACATTTCTGGACATCCTGCTGAACATCACTGTGATCCCTTCCATTGATGACATCATGCTAATCAAGTCAGATGAGCAGGCCAGCACATTAGAACACTTGGTAAGCAACAAGTGTCCTAGATGATGGGAGGTAAACACCCTGAAGACTTGGGGACTGGTCACATCGGTGTCTGAGTCTGTTTTCAGGAGAACATGAACTGCAACAGATTTTCTCATTAGTTCTGAAGGTCTTGAACTATTGATGTCATATTTAATGAGACTAAAAGAACATGCTTCCTTTTCATTTGTCATTTTCTTACTGCTGATTTTGTGTTTGGATCCAGTGAAATCCTAAAGCCCCACTTCAGACTGCAGAATATAATACTGCATGAAACACACTAAATGAATGAGCAGCCCATTTCTGTGAGATGGCTACTTTTCCTTATTTTATATGATCCCTGTTACCCTATACCTGGCTTCCCTGGTAGCTCAGTTGGTAAAGAATCCGCCTGCAATGCAGGAGATCCTGGTTCGATTCCTGGGTCGGGAAGATCTGCTGGAGAAGGGACAGGCTACCCACTCCAGTATTCTTGGGCTTCTTTAATGGCTCAGCTAGTAAAGAATCTTTCTGCAGGGTAGGAAACTTGGGTTCGATCCCTGGGTTGGGAGGATCTCATGGAGAAGGAACCATGCCAATATTCTGATCTGGAGAATTCCATGGATTGTATCGTCCATAGGCTCACATAGAGTTGGACTGACTGAGCGACTTTCACCTTCACCCTATGTCTAGCCATACCATGGACCAGTGAATCTGAACTATGTGCAGATCAAGTTCTTCTGTTTGTTTTCTTGGCTGCACTGGGTCTTTGGTGCTTTGCACAGGCTTTCTCTAGTTGCAGCAAGTGGGAGCTACCTTCATTGCAGTATGTGGGCTTCTGACTGTGGTGGCGTCTCTTACTGTGGAACACAGGCTCTATGCATACAGCTTCAGTAGTTGTAGCAAACTACAGCTTGTGGGATGTAGAGCATGGGCTCAGTTGTGGTGCCTGGGTTTAGTCGCTCCATGGCATGTGGGCTCTTCCTGCACCGGTGATCGAACCTGTGTCCCCTGCACTGGCAGGAGGATTCTTATCAACTGCACCACCAGGGAAGTTCTCAACTTCTTTCTTATCCAATAAACTAGCTATAATGTGTTTTTGTTCCTGTATCATGATTTTGAATTAATGCTAAATTATTCTTAAACACTTAGCTCACTTGGAGCTTTCTATAGAGATATTTATAGAGACATCTTTTTGTGTAGACATTCAGAAATCAGATTGTTTTAGTTTACCAAATGTAATCCATTTTTGTCTAGGACTTGGAACTACTTTAATTTTGTTTTATTTGAGCTTAGTGTTTGTGATAGCCATGAAAATGCACTTTAAAGATCTCAAACTGTAGGGAGCGTAATTGACCAAGCGCCTTTGCTGCTGGACCCGGAAATTCATTCCTGCATTTGCATCAGGGCAAATTCCATGGACCTCTCACAGACAGAGGCTTATCAAAGCAAGGATACTAAGGCTGGTTTCTGGAAGATCTGAGACTCCTGATGGCTAACTTTTGGTTTAAGGATGGTGACAGTCAGTTCTCCAGAGAAACAGAACCAATAGGATGTGTATATACGTATACATATATATATACAGAGAGAGACAGAGGCTTCCCAGGGCTTCACTGGTAAAGAATCTGCCTGCCAAGCAGGAGACGTGAGTTCGGTCCCTGGGTCAGGAAGATCCCCCGGAGGAGAATGTGGCAGTCCACTCCAGTGTTCTTGCCTGAGAACTCCATGGACAGAGGAGCCTGGCGGGCTACAGTCCATGGGGTTGCACAGAGTCGGACAGGACCTAGTGACTAAATAGCAACAACAACACAGAGAGAGATGTATACACACACAATCCACACTCGCACAGTGTGTATGTGTGTGTGCTGTGTGTATGTTTTATAGCTGGAGTTTGGAGCCACTCTCTCTAGAATTTCTTTCATGCAAGACTTCAGTCCTTTTTCTCTTATGGCCTTCGACTGATTGGATGAGGCTCACCCATATTATGGAGGATAAACTGCTTCACTCACAATCTATGATTTAAATGCTAATATTATCTTAAAAATATCTTCACCACAACATCTAGATGGCTGTTTGATATAACATGTGGGTGACCAAATATCTGGGTACTGTGGCCTAGCCAAGTGACATAAAGTAAATCACTAAAATACAGGCTTTAACTATATTTTCAACAAATAGGATGAGATGATGACAGCATTTAACTAAAAGGTAAATTTCTGGATTTCAAACTGAACAATTTTCTCCTTCCACTAATGAAAGAAAATACAATTTTCTTTTACTTACTTTAAATGTATTCAGGGGAGACATAGTACTCTCAGGCTACAAAGCCTGCCCTAGAATTAGAAACTGGTCTACAATGTTATGATGATGGTATACATACATATTTAAGTTTTAGAAGTACAGAAAGGAACAGAGAATAATAGTACACATGCTTTAATTGGCGCTGGGCTTCTTGACAGTAAGAAAAGAGAAGGTGAAAAATCTATAAACATTTCAGTGCATAGGAGCTCTTTTTTTTTTTTTTTCCAGTATTTTCCAAGTTTCCAACAGAAAGACCTTTGGAGGAGCAAGAAATATAAAAATAGGTGAGGAAATATTTTTAAGAGGAATAACTTAGTTCATTTAAAAAGTGATCTTCCCTTTCATATTACTGAGATTTCTTTGCTAATCTACATTCCAAATAACCAGAAGCAGAATCCCATTAAGTTTCCAAAGCTCATTTGTTCCGGCCACCATTTGTTTGAGAGAGTTGATTAATATTTTTTTCTGAATACTGAGTTGGGAAACATTTTTCTTTTTTTGGTGGGGAAGCTGTACCAGATGGCTTGTGGGATACTAGTTCCCCGACCAGGGATTGAAACCAGGCCCGCGGCAGTGAAAGCACTGAGTCTCAGACACTGAACCGCCAGGGAATTCCTGGGAAACGCGTATTACAATGACCTAATTAACGATTTTCAAGTTAAAAAAATATATCTGATGCCTTCTCTGTCTAGGCTGACTCTGTCTGAATTGGGAGATAGAATAGGCAATTTGGAAACACCTTTAGGGAGATTCTGTTCAACTGAAACTGCTGGCTTATGGAATAGTAAATTATTATTTAAATCTTACATTCCAAATTTCTGTTTTTCAGGACCAAATTCCATGGACCTAAGGAAAATATAAAGCTAAATAGGTAAAGAGAATGATAGATCAATGTACTTGTCAAATTTGTCCAGCATAATTCAACTACTTTTTTAATTTGCAAAAAAGAAAAACTGACACACATTTATTACTGTGCTGTTCCTTGGTGAAGAGGCCTGGATGCTGCTGCTGATTATTATTATTATTTTGAGCAAGATAGTAAAGTGATCATGATCTTCTTGAGTTATAATGAAGGTCAATAATGAAGGTTGCTCAGTCATGTCCTACTCTTTGTGACCCCGTGGACTGTAGCCTACCAGGCTCCTCCATCCATGGAATTTTCCAGGCAAGAATACTGGAATGGGTTGCCATTTCCTTTTCTAGGAGATCTTACCGACCCAGGGATTGAACCCAGGTCTCCCACATTGTAGGCAAACACTTTACCATCTGAGCCACCAGGGAAGTCCCTCTTGAGTTATACGATCATCTAAATTCCAAAGCACTCACAAAATTGAGCAAACAAAGCCTGTACTTGCATACTAGGAAAAGGAAACATATTGCTGTTGAAAGCCACAGGCCAGGGGAAAAATAAATGTTTTATATCACATGGTAAAATAAAAGAGGGATTCTATCCCAAGCCCACCTTGATAAAGACCCATAGTTACTGCAGCTGCAAGGGAGAGTCCAGTCAAGGCAGCTCAGAATAAACAGCAGCCTAAAAAGCAAATGTGTTAGCACATTATTTCAAACCCCACCCCACCTCATAGCCATCAGATCTCCAGAGATGGTCTAGAATTTCTTGAAAGGGAGAGATACACTAGCAGGGCTGCCTGCTCCCCTCCCCCACAGATCCCAAAAGAGGGAGAGGCATCATCATGGGCCAGACTGGAACTCTGGCTTTCTTAGGATGAACAAGTAAGGCACACAGACAGAGTCCCCAAATAAAGCATAATTAGATTTATCTGTGAAAAACGGATTTTGTGAGATAAAATTGTTCTTACGTTTTAACTTTGGCCCTAAAATGACAGAACTCAGATACCAAAGTTAGATGATACACCAAGATGTATATTTTCAAGGTAAATGTCCAAGAACCAATCAGACAACTGACCTACAATGAAGACATAAAAGAGTTGATAGCATGGAGCAGGGGTTGGCAATCTTTTCCTGTAAAGAGTCAGATGGCTGTGCAAATATTTTAGGTTTGTGGGCTACATGGTCTGTGTTGCAACTATTCAACTCTGTTGCAACACAGAAGCAGCCAAAGCCAGTATTTAAACAAGTGAGTGTGGCTGTGTTCCAATAAAACCTTATTTAAAAGTAAAAGACAGGCTGGATTCGGCCCACGAGCTGTACTTTTGTCTACTGCTGGCATCGAGGAAGAGAGGGTTTATGAAGAGGTTCTTTTGATGACAATTCTCCCAAGCACCACGAGAATCTCATCCTGAGCCTGGGAGGTGGGGAGGAGGCTTCACGAGGACCATGTGGAGCGCTTGATGCCTCCTCTTTACACGGGGCATGTTGTTCTCAAGACTGGATGTTAGGTGCACTCTGTACCAATGATAGAACAAACATCCATAAGTGCTTCTCACGCGCCTGCCTAAGCCGGGCTGAGTTCAAGAGGATCACCTGGGAAGGTAAGAGGACTCCAACAGAGACTGTTTCTCTTAGAGTAGAACAAAACTTGGAACTGTATGGGAAGTGGCCCCAGAGAAATTATTGTGACTTGACCTTCTCATCTCTAAATTGAGACTGTATTTGAACAGAGGGCTATTTTATGCCAAGAGTGAGCCGACAAGTTATGAAGCTGAAATTTCATGCAGGAGCAAGGGAAAAACCTTCTCCAGTGGAAAAATAATTGAATGGGATTGTTGAGGCAAAAACAAACAGCATTTCTCGTTTGTTTTACAAATATTTTATAAAAGAAAACTTCAAAAACGCAGTCCAAAGAGCAGAGCAGAGTTTCATGACCTCCCATGTCCTCATAATACAGCAATTGTTAACTCTGCTTCAATCTTGCTGCAGCTATAATGCCCATCTATTCTCTTTTATCCATCTCCGTATCCCATACACAGAATTACTGAGAAACATATCCAGTGTCTGTGTTTCCTTTAAATTGGAAGTAAGATCCAAAGGTTTGATTAGATTCAGGTTCATTTATTTGGTGAGACTGTCTCAGGGTTATAGTCTGCACTCCTGTAGCACTTCCAGGACAGTAATATCTGGTTCTCTCTCAGCAATGTTAATATTGATCAGGATTTAAGACACCTTGACTCATCTATTATAGTTCTTTATCAGCTTTTTTTTTTAATCAGTTTTCGCAACCATTGATGATTTCCCAGATCCTTAATTCTATTAGGGAAAATGACATTTTGATTACCTCTCGTTGGTTCTGCATTGGTTATATGTATACTTGCTAGAACAATGGGATCCCCTGGATTGGGGACTCATTAGTCTTTTCACAAGAGTCCTTTTTATTCCTTAGCTTTGGAATTTTGCTGTATTTTTGTTTGTTTGGAGGCCTATGAGCTTCTTAGCTATAGAAACAAAATTCACTTCTGTTCAGTTGTCACCTTCTTCGTGAAAAGGAAGTCTGCTTCTCCAATCTACTTTTGTAAGAGCTGCATACTTCTATGGGTATAACCTTCAGAGAACTGGTTGGTCCTCTGCTTTGAAAGATCCTTCAGTGCCAAGTATAGAGTACCTTCCCAGGTTGCCTGGTAAGATTAAATGTTGTTGTTGAGAGGTTTTCACCTTTTTTGTGAAATGGTTTTGCAGATACTGTAATGTCTTGGTACCATAACCATTGTCTTTCGATGCTGAAAAATTTTCACATTTAAGAAGAAAGTAGACAATCATCCTCAATCCACACCTTGGTTGGTTAATTGAGGGAATGGTGGGCTTCTGTGCAGCTGAATGATTACATTCACTGCTTCTCATTCCTTCCGTGTTGTGTTGTTTAGTCACTAAGTCGTGCCCTACTCTTCTGCGACCCCATGGGATGTAGCCTGCCAGGTTCCTCTGTCCATGGGATTTCCCAGGCAAGAATATTGGAGCGAGTTGCCATTTCTTTCTCCAGGGGATTGAATGCATATCTCTTGTGTCCCTTGCTTGGCAGGCAGATTCTTTACCACTAAGCCACCTGGGAAGCCCAGTTCCATCCGGCTCCTTCTTATTCTGCCCTCAGTGGTGTTGTCCAAACCAAGGAAGATATTTGATAGTTTTCACATCTCTCCTTCCTTGCTTTTTCATCACAATCTATGTGGGACTTACAACATGCTTATGAGGAAATATAAATACTGTATGCACAGGGCCAAAACACTAGAGGCTGTTACCTATAAATTTGCCAATTTAAAGTATGGTGGGAGCAGGAGAGGGTAGGACAAGTTGAGAAAGTAGCAATGACATATATAGACTGCTGCTGCTGCTGCTAAGTTTCTTCAGTCGTATCTGACTCTGTGCGACCCCATAGACAGCAGCCCACCAGGCTCCCCTGTCCCTGGGATTCTCCAGGCAAGAACACTGGAGTGGGTTGCCATTTCCTTCTCTATCATGTGTAAAACAGTAAACTAGTGGGAAACTGCTGTGTAGCACGGGGAGTCCAGTTTGGTGCTCTGTGATGACCAAATGGGTAAAATGGGTGGGGGCCGGGAAGAGGGAGACTGAACAGGGAAGGGATAATTATGACTGATCCATAGAAGAGAGACCACAACACTGAAAAGCAATTATTCTCCAATAAAAAAAAATAAGTATACATCTTGGGTCTAAACAATTAAGTGGTGTTTTGTCCATATTCCTGGAGGGAGAACGCCAGACTCTTAAATAATCTCAATGTCGTAAGCAAGCGGGCCTCCAATGGAAAATCCCAGGTAAAAAGATACTTTCTCTATGCTTCTACCACTTCTGAGTTGACCCAGAAAAGCAGGTGTGATGGGTATTGTGATTTTTTCATTGATTCCATATTCTATGTATAAACAATTATTTCCAGCTCGTCCCTTTAACCGAAGCAAAAGCTCTTGGACTTTTTTCTCCTTCCATACATCTCCACTCTGCCACAAGGAATTAATATCAGCTGTCTTTTCAAAACATTGATCAATTTTTCCTTTGTGAACAAGTCTGTTCATATTGTTACCTTTCCCAAGAAAGAAATAGGCAATTGGTTGCTTTGTTCGGTACATATGCTTATATTGTCCCCGAAAAGAATTTTCCAGTGACCAAGCATACTTTTCCATTAATCTAGAATCTTGATCTAGTTGTTGGTTTTCTGGCCAGAATAAGAGGGAAGCTAGGAAGTAAGGTTCTGGATACCGATAAGACATTCCTGCTTGTTGCAAGACTTCTCGAAGCTGATCTTTCAGTTTTTTAGTTGGCTTCACTATTTTGGAGGTCGGTTTAATACAGTAGAGAATGATGTTGGCCAGGATGAAGTTTTGCTTTTCCTTTGGTGGGATTCTGACAGTGCATTGTTCAAAGAGAAAAGAATATTTGTTCATTATATCTTCCATGGTGTGTATAGCATCTTCTTGAGCTTTGACAAGATATTCCAAGAGTCCAGAAAACTTGTCTGCTTTTAAAACTTCCAGGCTTCTCCGATACAGCTCTACCTGAAGTGGCAAACTAAGCTTTGGACCAAAATCTTTGTTCTGTAATTCCTCTGAGGGGCCAAATATATCTGCATACTTCTTAAAATACCCAGCCACCTTTCTCCGAGTTTTGGCCTCTTCATTTTGCTTAATATTGTTCCTAGGTTTTAGAAGGACAAAGTATTCATCAAAAAAATCAAAGGACTTTTTCAAAGAAAATTTCAAATTGGTTAGGTAAGAAATAAAGTTCTTGAGGACTAATTTAAATTCGTTGTTTGGATCTCCAGGAATATCTTTACTTCCTGATATAAAATTGATCATATCTCTTTTAGACAGTTCATTTTTATTGTCAAAAAAAGGAATGAACTGGAGAATCTGGATTGTGTAGAGCCCAACTTCTATCTCCCCTTGATAGCCAGCTATATTGTAAGTATCATACCGCCGTTTTGACTTCTGATAAAACCTTTCCTTAACTTCATACTCTCTGTCCTCACTTTGCTGTTGAGATTCTTTGAATGCATTTGAGGCGTGTACTGCTAAATCCAAAAGATCAGATAGCTCATCAACAGAAATGCTCCTGTTTCTTCCATTATCTTCTATCCACCATCTTATTTTACTTTTGAAGACTTGACCCAGTGTATCTGAGATGTAAGAATTGTCAGGTTCTATCTTTTTGGCTTGGTTTGCCCATCGCAGAGCACTGTGAAAGTCCTTCTCTTTAATGTAGAAATGTCTTGCCAAGGCTTGGCAGATGAATGCATTTGGGTTGAACCGACGAGTACCTTCAAGTAAGACATTTTTAACTGCCACGTTCCCTTCATCTCTATGTAATGCTTCAATGAACGGGGAAAACCAAGTTCCTGTTTCACCTTCATTTTCATTGCGCTGTCTTGTGAGCAGCAGTGTTTGCACATCTTCTAAAAATTTGCTTCTTCCTATTCCAGTATCATAGAACAAATTTTCCGTTAGCATATCCAGCATAATTTGACTCTTATCCAAATCATAGCTTATCTTCAATTCTTCCAGTGAACGAATGGCAATCAAAGGGTGAATAATGCGTACTCCACAGTAGTTCCCACATTCTACCACCTCTGTTTTTATTAGAATTGTAGAGTAGGTGCCCATTTTGTCTTCAAATTTTTCTGTTCCCCAGAAAGCTTTCTTGTTTGTGATGCCTAGGAACTTTTCACACTGTGATAGGGAAATGGTGGTATCTGGCACATATGAGTTAAGAAGGGCCAGAAAGCAAAAAAGCTTTGCTTCCTTGGTGGAAATATTTTGTTCTTTCAGGATATTCCTGACCACATCTTCTATGTACTTTTTATTAAAGTTGGTTTTCATAATCATGAAGGAATAAAAATCTTGAAAGTTTTTATGTTGGTCTTCAATTTCTTTCAATTTAAGTTCAAAAGCTCTCTGTTCCTTGGGAGACAGTTGCTGTATTAGGGCAATACTGTCTGACATCTTTGCACTTTTTTCAGGATTCTGTGATCTCCTGCAATTTAGGATGATCACTAGAGGTTTCTCATATCGAATATACCTGTTAGCTACAGCTGTATGAATAGAAGTCTGCAGAAGATAGACATTATCCTGTTCTTCAAAATCATCAACAAGCAGTAATATAGGTAAGTATTCCTGATTATTTGTTGTCCCATAGGTTATTAAATTAGTCACTTGTTCTCCAATTTCAGAAAAATCCACGGTCTTGTTTTTCAGCACAGCACATCTGAATTTCTTCCTTAGTTCCCAGAGAATATGCATGGCCAACGTAGTCCCACCACAGCCTGGATGATGATACAGATGAATAATTTTGACACATGTCGGCTTAGAAGAATCTGCCCCTCTTTGAATCATTTCTTCAAGTTTTTCATATTTATCCCTTTTAACAAAAGGGGAAGAATAGTTTTCAGAAGAAAAGTAGAAATTCCACCATGTTACTTTGCCACCTCGATAAAAATCTTCCTCTTTGGATGCTTTGAGTTCAAGTAATTTTTTTTTGTCCTCCTCTAAGATTGTATCTTCACATTCATTTTCACAGAGAATTTCCAGAGCAGTCATGATATCTTCTTCTTTTTTCAGAAGGACAGTAGATGAACCAATAGATGGTAAAAATCTCTTGGAAGACTGAGTCACAGATTTTAGCTTAAGAATAGTTCCATTTATCTCTTCAAGACTTAAAGAAGAAACACATTGGTTTGATAATTCATCTTGCTGTGTTGTTAATCTTGCCTCAAGTAGATCTTTCCATCCCTGACATATGCGTGAATCTACACAAATACACAATATATTTTCCATTCCTTTGAGATCTTGGTAGAAAGCACAGAAGGTCTCAATGAGGGGGTCTCTTGGGTCATTTACGGAAGAGAGTAATAGAAATACCACCAAAAACTTCCCTCTTGGCATTATGTCTTCATGGGTAAGAAATGAAATCAGTTTCCTGACTTCAGACGCTTTTTCTCTTTGCCAGGAACTTGCATCTAAGGGTTTATACTTTTCACTGTCAAGATCTAACCGGCCATTGCAGAAAATCCAGCTGAGTTGTTGATAAAGATTCAGACTAGTAATCTTCTCATTTGTGGTTTTCCCCTCCACATACAAACTTGGGAAGTGAAGATTTACTACTCGGGTTTCTTTGTATGCTTTGACCACACCCTTGCTCACAGATTCAGGATCAAACTCCAACACAGCAAACCATTTAATTTCCTTTAGGAAATCTAAGTGTTTGATTTGTGTAGGATGGCATTTGTTTATTACAAGAATGTACCAATCATAGTATGAATTATCTAACAAATCCTGATTTCCTGTCAACAAGTTAACAAGCTTTGGCCCCTCGCTCTCTTTTATATTTGTTTTGACTCTGCATTTCTCTTCTGCCTCTTTCCTGGATTCCGCCAGTCTTTTCAAATCTAATTTAAATGCTTTGAAATCCGCATTACTTTTCATGATGTCCTTAGAACTGGCCCCATCTCGCACAAAGACTGAGAATTTTGGACTTTGTTTCCATACTGTGTTGCTGTAATTTTGCATTTTAATCTGGAAATAATCAACTTCACATTCAGAATATTTTGGAACAACATCCACTTCAATAACGAATCTTTCAGATAGAGTACTATTTGGCAGTAAAACTTCTACAAATCTTGGCTCTCGAATGCAGTTCTTTGCTTTTTGGACCTGATGGTCTTCAAAATATTGGTGGATCATCAGATTGAAGTGGTCAATGAGGGCTTCTTTGGTGATGGTGGTAAATTCCACACCAACAATTGTTCCATGAGGTTTGTCCTTGACTCCAAAATGAATGGTGCCGTTGGTACGTGAGTTCATACAAGCAGAAGCAAATCGGAAAACCTCATTGCTAAATTTCATTTTAGCATCCTCTTCTGTGGCTTTTTCTGTGTTTACGAAGGCTTTGAATTCATGTATTGGATCAATGAGATTGAGTGGTCCTGTTTCAGGCTGTAGTTTAAAATTCAATTTGTAACGATATGGATCACTGAATTCATCAAAAGGGTATGACACACATGTCGGTTCTGTGGATGGCTGCTTTTTCTTTGTGTCATCTATTTCAGCTTGTATGAACTCATTTTTCAGTGACTTAGAACCTTTAGTAACTGTACTCACTGTAGAGTCATTAACCTTATCTGATTTCTTTTTATTCTTCTGTTTTGAAGTCCCTCCATCTTTCTCCTGTGTTTTAGGAAAACTTTTACTGCCTTTTCCCCTCTTGCAAGTCTGGAAAGGATCTCCAGAGGATGTCTCCAGCAACTCTTTGAAGAGATGTTCTATTTGGATAGCTGGTCCAAATGTTATGCCCATAGCAACGAGGTGATCTTTGGTTAAGTACTTCAAGTTTGCACCATTCACATCTTGTGCAGTCAAAGTTGCTCTGTGTTTTTGTTCAATTTTATGACTTTCTAACCACTGATTTACATCCTCTTTTGTCCAGTCATCTGTATTTTCTGGTAAGTTAAGTTGTGCTGCCATTCTGATACCTGTGTATAGAAAAAGAAAAATTATTTAGTATTTTTATAAAGAAATTAAAAAAAATAATCAGTTAATTTTTCAACTGACAATATGTGTGTGTCCTAGAAAATTGAAAATGGCGCAAAAGGATATACATGCCCTCTAATGACCCTCTTGAGAGGAAATTACCATTATCAGTTTCTTCTATATCCTTTCAGAGAAATACTACCAAATAGAAATGCATGAGCACTTTTTTCCATTCAAATGGCAATATACCATGCACAATTCTCTTTGCCTTGCCTTATTCATTAACTGCATCTTGGGGATGCTTCTAGTCTAGAGAGAGAGAGAGAGAGAAGTTTCATCCTCCTTAATGTTTATTTTCTATAATGTGTATTAGCTGTATTGCTTAAATCTTCAATTCTGCTGTAGAAAATAAGAGAAACAAAAAAGGCTGTATGAAACTAAAGAGAGAAGAACATGTAAAATGAGAAGTATTTATGAAGCAAGGTATAGAAGCAAGTAGTTTGTGAAACATGTTATAATAGACATAGATAAAGGAAATAGAGCATGTGAGTGTTAAACATAGGAAGAGACTGAAGGGCCAAAGATATTAAATATTCATGAGGCACTCTTGAAGCCCTTTATGTGTTTAAAAATTTAATTGGGTCACCTACTGTTGACACCCATTCTGATCTTTTGTGTCCTGTAATTAAGAAACATAAGCAAAATCCTGAGTAGCTTATCAGGCTAGTTGAGTTAGAGCTGCAGTCAGGCACACATGCCCCTCTGCATCTCTCTGACTGGAGCAAGTGGACGTCACTGACACAAGGTATCTTGTATTTGTTGATTTCCCTTGGAAAGACCTTAACTTTCATTCTCAAAACCACACAATCAGTGGAGAATGCTGACACTGCAGAGAGGGAGAGAGGATATATGAACTTGTATAACTCAGGTGATAAGACCCTTCCACCCTTCTTTTACCTTATCCCAAGTGTGTTACCCATCTCTCCCCCCTGCTTTTTGTTGTGTATTTAATTGATTTAATAAAGATGTGCCTCAAACACCTTAGATTGATCTGTGAGCCATTCAGTTTCATGACTTCTGGGATAGTTTGCTGGGTAGTGAATTTAGAGGCTACTATTACATTCGTGTAAATTTTCACATAATAGCTGGTAATAGCTGATTCCTGGGCAGTAACAAATGGCATTACTATTTGGTATACAAATGGCAGGGTACTATTTGGAAAATCATTGGCAATCTGGGTAACAGAAATATAGTAATGGTTAGGGAAAAAAATAGACAATAATAGATAGCTTTAAGTACAACCCCAAATGGCTCAAAAATGTGAGCTTTAAGTACAGCTTTAAGTACAATACAAAAATGGCTCCAAAAACGTGAGCCATTCCTATAAAATCACTACGGGAGAATCAAATCAACAAAGAAGAAAAGCCTGGGGGATAGTGGAAAATAGACTATGTAGGTACACTTCCATGAAATAATTAATACACAGGAATATTGCCTACAAGAGGCAAATAAAAACTCAGGTTAGGATTTACTTTCCCTTCTAGACATAAAGCTGCCAGACCAATGGCCCAAGGTTAAAGCTATTATTCTCTGGCTAGTAATTCGTGTATTCATATTAAGTGGATAAAAGATACACATTATCTTTTTCTATATCAACACAAAAACCAGCAAAGATATGCACAATTGATGGAAATTCTTACAGTACTATGACAATCAGAAACCACAGAGATATAATGCCTTCTAAAAAAGGTTAATTAGGTGAAATTTCTTTCAGTAATTTGGCCTGTAGATACTAAGTAGCTCAAATTTAAAATAAGCTGGGGAAAGAGAAAGAGAAGAGGTGGGAAATTGTTTTAAGTGTACTGATTTTTAAAGTAAGCCCTTTTTGTGGGACTATATCAAACTCAAAAACTATGCATCGAAGGACACAATGAATAGAATGAAAAGGTGACTTATGGAATGGGAGAAAATATTTGTAAAGCATAGATCTGATGAGGGGTTAATCTAGAATATGTTAAAAAAAATCTCCTACAACTCAACAACAACAAAACGAATAATCCAATTAAAAGTGAGCAAAGGACTTAAACATTTCTCCAAAGATGACATACAAATGACCAACAAGCACATGCAAAGATGTTCAACATCACTAATCATTAGAGAAATACACACCTAAACACAATGCTGTATCATTTCACATCTATTATGATGCTGCTGATAAATGGCTTCAGTCGAGTCTCTGTGCGACCTTATTATGATGACTACTATTAAAAACCTCCAGAAAATAACAAGAATTAGTGAGGACGATGTGGAGAAATTAAAGGAAACTTTGTGCATTACTGGTGGGAATATGAAAAGATGCAACCTACACAATCTACCTTAAGAGAATGGTGAAAGGAAGTTCTTTAAACAGAAAGAAAATAATAAGAGAATGAACCTTGGTACATTAGGAAGGAAAAAAGAACACAGTAAGCAAAATAATTGGTAAGTATAATAGACTTCTTCTCTTTGGTTTTTAAAAGTTATGTTTGATTTTTAAACCACTGTCTGATATGATTCTAAATGTATTTAGTGAAAATATTTAAGATCATTATACACGACAGGGTAAGGGGATATGAAGATTTCTATGCTTCAGTCAAACTGGTAAAAAAAAAACACTATCGAACTATCATAAGTTATATATACATAATGTAACATCTATAGAAACCAATACAAAGTTATACCAAACTTCCTTCACACATACGAATTTGACAACTCAAATGAAATGGAACAATTTCTCAAAAAACAAACTTCTGTAGTCCATTTACTATGAAACAGATTATTTGAATGGTTCCATAACTTAAAAGAAAACTGGATTTTTAATTTTAAGGATCTCTCTACAAAGAAAAATTTCCAGGTCTAGACAGATTCACTGAAGAATTCTACCAAACATTTAAAGAATTAACACTGATTTTATATAATCTCTTCTAGAACACAGTAAAAGAGGGAATTCTTCTCAAGTCATTTTATGAAGCTGGTATTAACCTACTAGCCAAGCCTCTGCAAACCCAGCCTTGAGGTGAGCTTCAGTGAACCAAGACTCCTGCTTCACCCTAGTAACAAGACAATTACCAGAGACCCCAGACTCAAGGTAGTCTCTTGCAGAATCAGGTTTCTGCCTTGCTCCAGGACTGGACCTGCTCCTATGAACCTAGGCTCTTTGTTTGCCTAGGTTTGCATAGGGCTGTGCTCTATGGACACAGATTCCAGACTGGTTCCTTTGGAGTCAGGCTCCTGGCCTGCCCCAGATTCCAGACTGGCTCCTGAGGACCCAGGCATATGGCCAGCCCCAGTGTCAGGCTGCACCTCATGGACCCAACCTGCAGGCCAGTATCAGCGGCCCCAGGCTATAGGCCAAATTCTGTTGTATCAGTCCACCACCAGGACTTCAGGGGCCAGGGTTACCCCATGGACCCAAATGCCAGCTCACCCTTATAAACCCAAGCACTAGTCCAGCCCAGGCACTGACCCAGGCACCAGGCCTGCCCACTTGAGGACTGCAGCATCAAGCTCATCTTCAGGATCTACCAGACAATTCACCTACAATCTCTGGGCAAGGTGACTGGAGAAGGCCTTTTCCTGCCTAAGCCCAATCTGTGAAGACTGGAAGAGGTGCCTACTTCTTCAAATGTGTAGACAACAATGCAAGGCCACAAGAATTATGATTAATCAATGAAACATGATACCATCAAAGGAAACTGATAAAGCTCCAATAAATGACCCTAAAGAAATGAAAGTCAATGAACTACCTGATAAGTACTTTTAAATAATCTTCATACAAAATTCTGTGAACTACAATAAAACACAAACAAAATTAGTAAAACAATGAATGAACAAAATGAGAGGTTCAACAAAGAAACAGGAACCATTAAAAACAAACAGAAATCCTAGCATTGCAGAACACAATGATTAAATTGAAGAATTCAATAGAAAGCTTCAATAGGAGACTCATCTAAGCAAAAGAATCAGTGAACTTGTGAAGACAATACATTTGAAATTCTCCATTCAGAGGAGCAAAAAAAGAAAAAAAAGAGTGAAAAAAAAAGAGTGAAAAAAAAGCCTACATGCATCAAATGTAACAATCCATTCATTGTTGGAATCCAAAGAGAGGAGAGGAAGAAAAAGGCAGAAGGTTTATTTAAAGAAATCATGGCGGATATGATCCCACTGCCAGGCATACACACCGAGGAAACCAGAATTGAAAGAGACACGTGTACCCCAATGTTCATTGCAGCACTGTTTACAATAGCCAGGACATGGAAGCAACCTAGATGTCCACTGGCAGATGAATGGATAAGAAACTTATGATACATATACACAATGAAATATCACTCAACTATAAAAAAGAACACATTTGAGTCAGTTCTAATGAGGTGGATGAAACTGGAGTCTATTATACAGAATGAAGTAAGTTAGAGAGAAAAACACAAATACAGTATATTAATGCATATATATGGAATTTAGAAAGATGGTAATGACAACCGTATATGCAAGACATCAAAAGAGACACAGATGTAAAGAATAGTCTTTTGGACTCTATGGGAGAAGGCGAGGGTGGGATAATTTGAGAGAATAGCGCTGAAATGTGTATATCACCATATGTAAAACAGATCGCCAGTCCAGGTTCAATGCTCAAAGCCAGTGCACTGGGACAACCCAGAGGGATGGGATGGGAGAGAGACATGAGGTGGGGTTTGGGAAGGGGCGACACATGTACACCCATGGCTGATTCATGTTAACATATGGCAAAAACCACCACAATATTGTAAAGAAATTAGCCTCCAATTAAAATTAAAAATAGAAAAAGAAGTCATGTCTGTGAACTTCCCAATTGTTGGGGGGGCGGTGTAGAGATTTGGACATTGAAGTTCCTGAAGCTCACAGATTTCCCCAAGAGTTTTGATACAAAAAAAATCTTTTCTAAAACACATAATAAGACTAAAATCAAAGACAAAGAATTTTAAATGCAGTAAGAGAAAAATCCCACATACATGGGAACCCGCATAAGACTATCAACAGATTTCTCAGAAGAAATCTTACAGCCCAGTGGAGAGTGGGATGACATATTCAAAGTAAAAGACAAGCATTAACCATGAATACTTAAGAAACTTTCAAGTCGTCCTTCAGAAATGAAAGAGAGATAAGGACTTTCCCAGACCAAAACAAACAAACTATAGAGTTATTTACCACTGAACCTATCTTACTAGAAACGCTAAAGAGGTCTTTGAGTTGTAACAAAAATATGCTGACAGATGTAAGGAATATGAAAGTATGATACTTACCGTAATGGTGAAAATATAGTCAAATCCAGAATACTCTAATGCTGTAATGGTGGTAGATAAATCACTTTTAACTCTGATATAAAAGTAAAAGACAAAAGTACTAAAAATAACTGTGAGTAAAATAATGTGTTAATGGATACAATATGAATAAAAGATGTAAACTGTGGCATTAAAACACAAAATGTGGAGGGAGAAGTTAAGTTAAAGCATAGAGTTTTTGTATGTGGGTGAAGTTGTTATAAACTTAAAATAGACTGTTATATCTACAGGATGAATAATGTAAAACTTTATGATTACTACAAGTAAAAAACCTGTAGTAGATATACAAAGGGCTTCCCAGGTGGTGCTGGTGGTAAAGAACCCATCTGCCAGTTCAGGAGACTTAAGAGACTTGGGTTTGATCCCTGGGTCAGGAAGTTCCCCTAGCGGGGGTTATGGCAACCCACTCCAGTATTCTTGCCTGGAGAATCCCATGGACAGGGGAACCTGGCAGGCTACAGTCCATAGGGTTGCACAAAATTGGACACGATTGAAGTGACTTAGCACACATGCATGCACAGATATACAAAACATAAAAAGAAAGGAGTCAAAGCATACCTCTACAAAAAGTAATCAAATCACAGAGGAAGACAGCAAGAGAGGAAGAAAGAAGCAAAGGAATTACAAAACAGCCTGAAAACAACAAACAAAATGGCAATAGCAAATCCTGTGTGCATGTGTGCTCAGTCACTCAGTCATGTCTGACTCTTTGCAACCCCATGGACTGTAGACCACTAGGCTCCTCTGTCCATGGAATATTCCAGGTAAGAATACTGAAGTGGGTTACCATTTCCTGCTCCAGGAGATCTTCCTGGAGATGGAATCAAATGGGATCAAATCCATGTCTCTTGCATCCCCTGAAGAGAGAGATTCTTTACCTATCAATAATTGAGAGTCCCTTGGACTGCAAGGAGATCCAACCAGTCCATTCTAAAGGAGATCGATCTTGGGTGTTCATTGGAAGGACTGATGCTAAAGCTGAAACTCCAATACTTTGGCCACCTCATGCGAAGAGCTGACTCACTGGAAAAGACTCTGATGCTGAGAAGGATTGGGGGCGGGAGGAGAAGGGGACGACAGAGAATGAGATGGCTGGATGGCATCACCGACTCAATAGACATGAGTCTGAGTGAACTCTGGGAGTTGGTGATGGACAGGGAGGCCTGGCGTGCTGTGATTCATGGGGTCGCGGAGAGTCGGACACGACTGAGCGACTGAACTGAACTGAACTGAACTGAACTGCTTTAAATATAAAAGAATTAAGTTATCCAATCAAATGATATAGTGTGTCTGAATGGATTAAAAAAAATCAGATCCAACAGTGATTTGTTGTCTTTTCAAGAGACTCATTTTAGACTTAAGGACACACATGCACTGAAAGTGAAGGGATGGAAAGACATATTCCATGCAAATAGCAACAAGAAGGCAGGAGTGGTTATAATTAGACAAGATAGACTTTAAGTCAAAATGGTTAAAAGAGACAAAGAAGGTTACTATAAAATGATAAAGCGGTTAGTTCATCAAGATGATAATATATAATGCACCAAGATTTAGGTACTTCAGTGTACCTAAAAATAAAGCAAGTATTAGTAAAACTAAATGGGAGAAATAGACATATACAATCAATAATAGTAGGTGACTTCAATATCCCAGTTTTAACAATGGATAGATCATTCAGACAAAATGTCTATAAGGACACAGCATACCTAAACAACACCATAGGTCAAATGGATCTAACAGAGATATTCAGTACGTTCCATCCAAGAGCAATAGCACACACATTCTTTCAACGTACACATGGAACATTTTCCAGGATAGATCTTATATTAGTTCACAAAAGAAGTCTTAACAAGTTTAAGAAGCTTGAAGTCCACATCAAGTATCTTTCTGACCACAATGATATGAAACTAGAAATCAATAATAGAAGGAAAGTTGGATAATTCATAAATATGTGGAAGTTAAATAACATACTTCTGACCAACCATTTGGTCAAAGAAGAAGTCAAAAGGGATATCAAAAAATAACTCAAGACAAAAATGGAAAGACAACATACCAAAACTTATGAGATGCAGCACAAACAGTTATAAGAGAGCGGTTAATACTGACAAAGGCCTACATTATGAAAGATCTCAAATAAGCAGCCCAGTGTTATACCTCAAGAACAAACTCAACCTAGAGTTCACAGAAGGAATGAAATAATGAAATCAGAGGAGGAATAAGTGAAATAGAACCTAGAAGAACCATGGAAAAGGTCATGGTTTCCCACTGGCAGACCTCTGGACTGGGAGGACTGATGTGGGGCTCAGAATCTCACTCCCACGAGAAAACCTCTGTAACGTAATTACTTTCTTCTCTGCGGGTCACCTCCTGGAGGGACAGGCTTTAGCTGCTGTTGTGTCTTTAGCTGTAGAGGATCTTTTTCAGTGGGTTTCAGTGTTTCTCAGTGACAACTGCTCTGCAGATAGTTCTTCCGTTGGTGCTTTGGGTGTGTTCAGGAGGTGAGCTTAGCGTCCTTCTACTCCATCATATTCAAAGGAAGATCTTTGCGTCAATACCAAGTTTCTTAAAAATAGTTTGTATCCCGAAGCAGCAGGACGTGAAGGAAATAACACTGCAAAGAGAAAAGAAGACCAGCCAAATCAGTGATGGAGCCATCAATCTTCTCTTGCTACTAGGAGCTATTGTTTTGTAACATAAACAAAATTGACAAACCTTGAGCTAGACTAAGAAACAAGTAGAGAAAACTCAAATATATAAAATTACAAATGAAAGAGAGATGTTACAACTGATATCACAGAAATGCAAAGTGTATTAAAAGACTACTGTGAACATTTATATGACCCAAATTGGACAGTGTAGAATAAATAAATAAATTCTTAGAAACATACAAACCATCAAGACTGAATCATCAATAAAGAATCTGAACAGACCAATGAGTAAGGAGTTTGAATCAGTTACTGAAACCTCCCAGACCAATAATGAGTAAACAGTTTGGATTAGTAATTGAAACCTCACAAAAAAGGAAAAATCTCAGACCGCATGGCTTCATCAGTGAATTCTGCCAAATATTTAAAGAAGAATTAATGTTAATTCTTCTTAAATTCTTTCAAAAAATAGAAAAGGAGGGAACAGTTATAAGTACATTTTATGAGGCCGGCTTAATGATGATATCAAGGCCAGTTAAGGACAGTACAAGAAAAAGGAAGTTACAGACCAATATCACTGATGAACATAAATGTAAGAGTCATGAACAAAATACAAGCAAATCAAGTTCAACAGCACATTATAAAGATCATATACCATAATCAAATGGGATTTATCTCTGGGATGCAAGAATGGTTCAAGATATGCAAACCAATAAATGCAACATACTACATTAAAAGAATGATGGATAAAAATCATATGATCATCTCAATAGATCCAGAAAGAGTATGTGATGAAATTCTTTACTTGTATTATATGATAAAAATTCAACAAATTAGGTATTAAAGGGTTGCTGCTGCTGCTGCTGCTAAGTCGCATTAGTCATTTCCGACTCTGTGCGACCCCATATATGGCAGCCCAACAGGCTCCTCTGTCTCTGGGATTCTCCAGGCAAGAATACTGGAGTGGGTTGCCATTTCCTTCTCCAATGCATGAAAGTGAAAAGTGAAAGTGAAGTCGCTCAGTCGTGTCTGAGTCTTAGCGACCCCATGGACTGTAGCCTACCAGGCTCCTCCGTCCATGGGATTCTCCAGGCAAGAGTACTGGAGTGGGTTGCCATTGCCTTCTCCGACTGAAGGCTTAGGGTTACCCAAATGCAATAAAGACCATATATGACAAACTCATAGCTAACATCATACTCAGTAGTGAAAAACTGAATGCTTTACCTCTAAGATCAAGACAAGAATTCCCACTCCCAGAACTTTCTTTCTATATAAAACTAAAAGTCATAGCCAGAGCAATTAGCAGAAAAATAAAGGCCTCCAAACAGGAAAAGGAAGAAGCAAAATTGTTTCTGTTTGCAATGATATTATACACATAAAACCTTGTGTGTGTGCTTAGTTGCTCAGTTGTGTCTGACTCTTTGCGACCCCACAGACTACAGGCCACCAGGCTCCTTTGTGGGGATTCTCCAAGCAAGAATACTGGAGTGGGTTGCCATGCTCTCCTCTAGGGGATCTTCCCAACCCAGTGATCGGACCCAGGTGTCCTACATTGCAGACGGATTCTTTACCATTTAAGCCTCCAGGGAAGGCCATAAAACCTTAGAAACCACCACCAAAAAAAAAAAAAAAAAGAAAAGAAAAGAAAACCTTTAGAACAAATAAACAAATTAGGAAAAGTTACTGGATACGAAATTAGTATTAAAAAGCTGCATTTCGGACGCGAGAGATGCCCGGCTCCGGCGGCGCAGACGCGAGAGACGCCCGGCTCCCGGCGGCGCAGACGCGAGAGACGCCCGGCTCCCGGTGCAACCGACCACGTGCAGAATCGTGGCTGAGAGGAGCTGACCCGCGCCCAGGGTTGGGGCGGTGGCCGAGGGGAGCTGTGCCACGTCCAGGAGGCGGTGGCTGCGTGGGCACCGGAGGGCCGGGAGGAGCTGATCCACATTCAAAGCAGGAGGGGCGGCCTTCAGGAGATACCCCTCGTCCAAGGTAGGGTGCAGCGGCTGCGCCTTGCTGGAGCAGCTGGGAAGAGATACTCCACGACCAAATGGAATATAAGAATCCAGTGTTCTGGGGAGGAAGGAACAAGACGGCGAGACCACTTTCTTCCCCACAAATTCATCAGAAGAACATTTGAACGTGGAGTAAAGTCCACAAAACAACTTCTGAATACTGGCAGAGGACATCAGGCTCCCAGAAAAGTAGCCCATTGTCTTCTAAAGGAAAGAGAAGAAATCCAGCTCCACCCACCAGAACACTGACAATGCTTCCCTAACCAGGGAACCCGGACAAGTCACCTGTCCAACCCCACACACAGCGAAGAAACTACATAATAAAGAGAACTCCACAAACTGCAAGAAGAGGGAAAGGACACCCCAAGCAAAGCAATATAAGCAAGATGAAGAGGCAGAGAAATACCCAGCAAGTAAAGGAACAAGATAATTGCCCACCAACACAAACAAAAGAAGAAGATATAGGGAATCTACCTGATAAAGAATTTCGAATTTTGATGGTGAAAATGATTCAAAATCTTGAAAGTAAAATGGAGTTACAGATAAATAACCTGGAGAAAAGGATTGAGAAGATGGAAGAAAGATTTAATAAGGACTTAGAAGAAATAAAAAAGAGTCAATATACAATGAATAATGCAATAGATGAGATCAGAAACACTCTGGAGGGAACAAACAGTAGAATAACAGAGGCAGAAGACAGGATAAGCGAACTAGAAGATAGAATTGTAGAAATAAATGAAACAGAGAGGAAAAAAGAAAAACGAATTAAAAGAAATGAGGACAATATTAGAGACCTCTGGGACAATGTTAAACACTCCAACATTCGAATCATAGGAGTCCCAGAAGAAGAAGACAAAAAGAAAGACCATGAGAGAATACTTGAGGAGATAACAGTTGAAAACTTCCCTAAAATAGGGAAAGAAATAATCACCCAAGTCCAAGAAATCCAGAGAGTCCCCAACAGGATAAACCCAAGGCGAAATACTCCAAGACACATATTAATCAAATTAACAAAGATCAAACACAAAGAACAAATATTAAAAGCAGCAAGGGAAAAGCAGCAAATAACACTCAAGGGGATTCCCATAAGGATAACAGCTGATCTTTCAACAGAAACTCTTCAGGCCAGAAGGGAGTGGCAAGATATACTTAAAGTGATGAAAGAAAATACCCTACAGCCCAGATTACTATACCCAGCAAGGATCTCATTCAAATATGAAGGAGAAATCAAAAGCTTTACAGACAAGCAAAAGCTGAGGGAATTCAGCATCACCAAACCAGCTCTCCAACAAATGCTAAAGGATCTTATATAGACAGGAATCACAGAAAGAGTGTATAAACTTGAACCCAAAGCAATAAAGAAAATGGCTACGGGATCCTACTTTTCAATAATTACCTTAAACGTAAATGGGTTGAATGCCCCAACCAAAAGACAAAGGCTGGCTGAATGGATACAAAAACAAAACCCCCATATATGTTGTCTACAAGAGACCCACCTCAAAACGAGGGACGCATACAGACTGAAAGTGAAGGGCTGGAAAAAGATAGTCCATGCAAATAGAGACCAAAAGAAAGCAGGAGTAGCAATACTCATATCAGATAAAATAGACTTTAAAACAAAGGCTGTGAAACGAGACAAAGAAGGAAACTACATAATGATCAAAGGATCAATCCAAGAAGAAGATATAACAATTATAAATATTTATGCACCTAACATAGGAGCACCGCAATATGTAAGACAATTACTAACAAGTATGAAAGGGGAAATTAACAATAACACAATAATAGTGGGAGATTTTAACACCCCACTTACATCTATGGATAGATAAACTAAACAGAAAATTAACAAGGAAACACAATCTTTAAATGATATAATAGAAGAGTTAGACCTAATAGATATCTATAGGACATTTCACCCCAAAACAATGAATTTCACCTTTTTCTCAAGCGCACACAGAACCTTTTCCAGGATAGATCACATCCTGGGACATAAATCTAGCCTTGGTAAATTCAAAAAAATTGAAATCATTCCAAGCATCTTTTCTGACCACAATGCAGTAAGATTAGATCTCAATTACAGGAGAATAACTGTTAAAAGTGCCAACATATGGAGACTGAACAACACGCTGCTGAATAATGAACAAATCATAGAAGAAATCAAAAGAGACATCAAAATATGCATAGAAATGAATGAAAATGAAAACACAACAACCCAAAACCTCTGGGACACTGTAAAAGCAGTGCTAAGGGGGAAGTTCATAACAATACAGGCATACCTCAAGAAACAAGAAAAAAGTCAACTAAATAACCTAACTCTACATCTAAAGCAACTAGAAAAGGAAGAAATGAAGAACCCCAGGGTCAGTAGAAGGAAAGAAATCATAAAAATTAGGGCAGAGATAAATGCAAAAGAAACAAAAGAGACCATAGCAAAAATCAACAAAGCCAAAAGCTGGTTCTTTGAGAAGGTGAATAAAATTGACAAACCACTAGCCAGACTCATCAAGAAACAAAGGGAGAAGAACCAAATCAATAAAATTAGAAATGAAAATGGAGAGATCACAACTGACAACACAGAAATACAAAGGATTATTAGAGAATACTATCAGCAATTATATGGCAATAAAATGAATAACCTGGAAGAAATGGACAAATTCCTAGAAAAGTACAACTTTCCAAAACTGAACCAGGAAGAAATAGAAAATCTGAATAAACCCATCACAAGCACGGAAATTGAAACTGTAATCAAAAATCTCCCAGCAAACAAAAGCCCAGGTCCAGACGGCTTCACAGCTGAATTCTACCAAAAATTTAGAGAAGAGCTAACACCTATTCTACTCAAACTCTTCCAGAAAATAGCTGAGGAAGGGAAACTTCCAAACTCATTCTATGAGGCCACCATCACCCTAATCCCAAAACCTGGTAAAGACCCCACAAAAAAAGAAAACTATAGGCCAATATCACTGATGAACATAGATGCAAAAATCCTTAACAAAATTCTAGCAATCAGAATCCAACAACACATTAAGAAGATCATACATCATGACCAAGTGGGCTTTATCCCAGGAATGCAAGGATTCTTCAATATCCGCAAATCAATCAACGTAATACACCACATTAACAAACTGAAAAATAAAAATCATATGATTATCTCAATAGATGCACAGAAAGCCTTCGACAAAATTCAACATCCATTTTTGATAAAAACCCTCCAGAAAGTGGGAATTGAAGGGACATACCTCAACATAATAAAAGCTATATATGACAAACCCACAGCAAACATTATCCTCAATGGTGAAAAACTGAAAGCATTTCCCCTAAAGTCAGGAACAAGACAAGGGTGCCCACTCTCACCACTACTATTCAACATAGTTCTGGAAGTTTTGGCCACAGCAATCAGAGCAGAAAAAGACATAAAAGGAATACAAATTGGAAAAGAAGAAGTAAAGCTTTCACTGTTCGCTGATGACATGATCCTCTACACAGAAAACCCTAAAGACTCTACCAGAATACTACTAGAGCTAATCAATGATTACAGTAAAGTTGCAGGATATAAAATCAACACACAGAAATCCCTTGCATTCCTATACACTAATAATGAGAAACTAGAAAGAGAAATTAAGGAAACTATTCCATTCACTGTTGCAATGAAAACAATTAAATACTTAGGAATATATCTACCTAAGGAAACAAAAGACTTGTACATAGAAAACTATAAAACACTAGTGAAAGTAATCAAAGAGGACACGAATAGATGGAGAAATATACCGTGTTCGTGGATTGGAAGAATAAATATTGTAAAAATGAGTATACTACCCAAAGTAATTTATACATTCAATGCAATCCCTATCAAGCTACCAACAATATTTTTCACAGAACTAGAACAAATAATCTCACAATTTGTATGGAAATACAAAAAACCTCGAATAGCCAAAGCAATCTTGAGGAAGAAGAATGGAACTGGGGGAATTAACCTGCCGGACTTCAGGCTCTATTACAAAGCCACAGTCATCAAGACAGTATGGTACTGGCATAAAGACAGAAACATAGATCAATGGAACAAAATAGAAAGCCCAGAGATAAACCCACGCTCCTATGGACACCTTATCTTCGACAAAGGAGGCAAGAATATAAAATGGAGAAAAGACAGTCTCTTTAACAAGTGGTGCTGGGAAAACTGGTCAGCCACTTGTAAAAGAATGAAACTAGAACACTTCCTAACACCATACACCAAAATAAACTCAAAATGGATTAAAGATCTAAATGTAAGACCAGAAACTATAAAACTCCTAGAGGAGAACGTAGGCAAAACACTCTCCGACATAAATCACAGCAGGATCCTCCAAGACCCACCTCCCAGAATATTGGAAATAAAAGCAAAAATAAACAAATGGGACCTAATTAAAATCAAAAGCTTCTGCACAGCAAAGGAAACTCTAAGCAAGGTGAGAAGACAGCCTTCAGAATGGGAGAAAATAATAGCAAATGAAGCAACTGATAAAGGATTAATCTCCAAATTATACAAGCAGCTCCTGCAGCTTAATTCCAGAAAACTAAGTGACCCAATCAAAAAATGGGCCAAAGAACTAAACAGACATTTCTCCAAAGAAGACATAAAGATGGCTAATAAACACATGAAAAAATGCTCAACATCCCTCATCATCAGAGAAATGCAAATCAAAACCAGAATGAGATACCATTTCACACCAGTCAGAATGGCTGCTATCCAAAAGTCTACATGCAATAAGTGCTGGAGAGGGTGTGGAGAGAAGGGAACCCTCTTACACTGTTGGTGGGAATGCAAACTAGTACAGCCACTATGGAGAACAGTGTGGAGATTCCTCAGAAAACTGGAAATAGAACTGCCATATGATCCAGCGATCGCACTCCTGGGCATACACACCGAGGAAACCAGAATTGAAAGAGACACATGTACTCCAATGTTCATTGCAGCACTGTTTATAATAGCCAGGACATGGAAGCAACCTAGATGTCCATCTGCAGATGAATGGATAAGAAAGCTTTGGTACATATACACAATGGAGTATTTCTCAGCCATCAAAAAGAATGCATTTGAATCAGTTTTAATGAGGTGGATGAAATTGGAGCCAATTATACAGAGTGAAGTAAGCCAGAAAGAAGAACATCAATACCGTATATTAACGCATATATATGGAATTTAGAAAAATGGTAACCTGAACCCTGTATAAGAGACTGCAAAAGAGACATAGGCATTTAGAACAGTCTTTGGGACTCTGTGGGAGAGGGTGAAGGTGGAATGATTGGGGAGAATGGAATTGTAGCATGTATATTATCATAAGTGACCAGTCCAGGTTCGACGCATAAATTTTCCTCTGTTCATTTCTTTGCATTTGTGCTTTTTTAATAAAATTCTTTTTTAGAAAAAAAAAAAAAAAGCTGCATTTCTATACACTAACAGTAAGCTATCTGAAAAAATTAAAATGAGCTCACTTATAGTAGCATAAAAATTACTCAGGGATACATTTGAAGAACGAGGTGAAAGATCCATACACTGAACACTGTGAAACATTGATGAAAGAAACTGAAGAAGACACAAATAAATGAAAGGTATCCTGTGTTATGAATTAAAAGAATATTATTAAAATGTTTATACTACTCAAATCAATTAGAGATTCAATGCAATAGTTATAAAAATTCCAATGAAAATTTTCACAAAAATAGAAAAAAAAAAAGCCTAAAATTCATATGGAACTACAAAAGACCCATGAAAAAGTGATCTTGAGTAGAAAACACAAATTGATTAAAGACTTAACTCTCAGACCTGAAACCAAAAAACTATAGGTGAAAATAGAGGAAAATCTTCTTGACATCAGTCTGAGCTACAAGCTTTGAATATGACCCCAAAAACACAAACAATAAAAGCTGCTGCTGCTGCTAAGTCGCTTCAGTCGTGTCCGACTCTGTGCGACCCCATAGACGGCAGCCCACCAGGCTCCTCCGTCCCTAGGATTCTCCAGGTAAGAACACTGGAGTGGGTTGCCATTTCCTTCTCCAATGTGTGAAAGTGAAAAGTGAAAGGGAAGTCGCTCAGTCGTGTCCGACTAGTAGCGACCCCATGGACTGCAGCCCACCAGGCTTCTCTGTCCATGGGATTTTCTAGGCAAGAGTACTGGAGTGGCTTGCCATTGCCTTCTCCAAACAATAAAAGCAGACACAGACAAATGGGACTGCATCAAACTAAAAAACTTCTGCACAGCAAAAGGAACAATCCACAGAATGAAAAGGTCCCCTATGGAAGGAGAGAAAATACTGGCAAACCATATCTCAGTTCAGTTCAGTTCAGTCGTTCAGCTGTGTCCAACTTTTTGCAATCCCATGGACTGTAGCATTTCAGGCTTCTCTGTCCTTCACCAACTCCCGGAGTTTGCTCAAACTCAGGTCCATTGAGTCGGTGATGTCATCCAACCATCTCATTCCCTGTTGCCCCTTCTCCTCCAAAATGCATAAGGAACTCAAACTACTCAATAGCAAGAAAGCAAACAATCTTATTTGAAAAATAAACAAAGGACCCAAACAGACATTTCTCGAATGAAGACACACAAATGGCCAATAGATATAGGAAAGAGGTGTTTAACATCACTAATCATCAGGGAAATATAAATCAAAATAAAAATGAGGCAGCCCCTCACACTTGTTAGATGGCTATTATTCAAAATAAAACTGATAATGAGAGCTGGTGAGGATGTGGGAAAAACACTTGTACATTGCTAGTGGGGATGTAAACTAGTACAGCCGTTATGGAAAACACTATGAAGATTTCTCAAAAAATTAAAAACAGAGTTACTCTGTGATCCAGCAATCTCACTTCTGACTATATATCACAAAGAAATGAAATAAGTATTTTGAAGAGACAGTTGCACTCCCACGTGCATTGTAGCAAATAAACATATTTACAATAACTATGAGAAAGAAGGAAATCCTTCTGTTTGTGACAATATAGATGAAACTGAAGGACTCTATGCTAAGCAAAATAAGCCAGAAACAGAAAGACAATTACTGTATGGGCTCACTTATATGTGGAATCTAAGAAAACAACCACTTTCCCTTCAAAGCTGAACTCAGAGAACAGAGGTTACCAGGTGCTGGAGTGGGGAAGGGGAATGGGCAAATTGAAAGTGAGGGGAAGGAAAACCATATGCTGCACAAATTGAAACAAGAAAAGCTGGAGTAGCAATACTTTTATCAGACAAAATATACTTGAAAAGAAAGACGACAACAAATGACAAGAAAAAAGGAACAGTACATAAATCAATACAACAAGAAGAGATAACAATTGCAAACATAGATGCACCCAACATGAAAAGAAAGTGTTAGTCACTCAGTCGTATCTGACTCTTTGCGATTCCATGGACTGTAGCCCGCTAGGGTCCTCTGTCCGTGGAATTCTCCACCCAAGAATACTGGAGTGGGTAGCCATTCCCTTTTCCCGGGCATCTTCCTGACCCAAGGATCAAACCTGGGTCTCCTACATTGCAGGTAGATTCTTTACTGTCTGAGTCTCTAGGGAAGCCCAACATAGGAACACCTGAATACATGCAGCAAATATTGACAAACATAAAGAAAGAAATTGAAACTAATACAACAATATTATGGGACTTTAACATCCCACTTATATCAGTGGACAGATTATCCAGACAGAATATCAATAAAGAAACACGGGCCTTAAACAATACACTAGATGAGAAAGGATCATAAACATGATCGAGTGGGATTTATCCCAGCAATGCAGGAATGGTTCAACATCTGTAAATCAATCAATGTGAAAGACCACATTAACAAGTTGAATAATAAAAATGATCTGATCAACTCAAAAGATTCAATAAAAGCTTTTGACAATCCGTTTATGATAAAAAACTCTCAATATAACGGGCGTGGAGGGAACGTGTGCTGTGCTTAGTCGCTCAGTCGTGTCCGACTCTTTGTGACCCCATGCACTGTAGCCTGCCAGGCTGCTCTGCCCATGGGATTCTCCAGGCAAAAATACTGCAGTGGGTTGCCATGCCCTCCTCCAGGGGATCTTCCTGACCCAGGGAACATATATCAACATAATAAGAACCATATATGACAAACCTACAGTCAACATCAAACTAGTAGTGAAAAGCTGAAAGCATTTCCTCTAACATCAGGAACAAGACAAGGATGCCTACTCTTGCTACTTTTATTTAACATAGCATTGGAAATACTAGTGATGGCAATTAAACAAGAAAAAGAAATAAAAGTCATCCAAAGAGGATATGAAGAAGTAAAACTGTCCTTGTTTTCAGATAACATAATACTATATATACAAGAACCTAAAATGCCACCAAAAAACTATTAGAACTAATTAATGAATTCAGGAAAATTGCAGGATATAAAATTAATATACAGAAATCTGTTGTTTCTATATGTTAACAACAAACTATCAGAAGAGAAATAAAGAAAACAATCCCATTTATACTTGCATCAAAAATAATAAATGGGTAGGAATAAATCTAAGGAGGTAAAAGACATGTACGCTGGAAACCACGAGACACTGATACAACAAAACGGATGGAAAGATACACCATGTTCATGTACTGGAAGAATTAATATTGTTAAAATGGCCATACTACCCAAAGCAATCTATAGATTCAATACAATCCCTATCGAAATACCAAAGGCATTTTTCACAGAGCTAGAACAAATAATTCTAAAATTTGTATGGAACCATAAAAGACCCTGAAGTATTTTTCTCTAATATAGTAGGAAGAAGAAAACACAGACATTTGAGTGTTTCCCACACTGAAATACATGATTTTCCCATTGTATATGCGGATGAAATTTGCAAAAATAGTTTTTCAATTCTATATACTTTACTAGAACTGTCCCGAAAATTTGGTTCTGAGCTTCTTAGCAACTAGTATTTAAAAATGAACTTGTTAATTGATTGTTAGTTGATGATCAAACACATATATATTTATCAGCTGTACGGTTAACTTTAGGGCCGGTTCGTTTCTCTAAAGGAAAATGAAATTGAAGAGTAGGGTTTTAATCAGAATTGTATTTCCCTCACCCTCTTGTGCTACCTTGTTCCTCACTTTGGAGAAAATCAGACATAAACCCAAGATTTTTACCCGGAAAGAGGAAGAGTGTTATAATTTCAAGTCCTTCCTGTAGTCTGTCTACATCACTGTCTCTGTCTGTTTAGGATACATGTCATCTGACACTAATATCTGAGGATTTATCAGGGAGTTTTATTTTCTGGCAACTCCTTAGAGTAGATTAGTAGAAAGTACATTTTTAAATTTTCATTATATGTTCTTTTTGAAAATGCTGCTAATGCCTTGGGGGAGTTCATCAATAAAAATACCTTTAAAGGAAAAGTGCCTTTAGTTTTCATCTGCATCTTTTATGGAATGTTGTGACTCCTTTTCAATTAATATAAAGCACACAGTGTCACAGCAGTGAACAGTCTAGGCTAAAAAAATTTAGGCTTAAAATATTATTTTTTGGAATATATTTCAATTTTCGAATTGAGAAGTAGATTCCTTCCTACTCAATAAAATGTTGCTATAGATAGTAATAATACTGTTAATAAAAGATATTGTACTCACCCAGATTTTTCTTGCAAAGTTCTTCTACATAAACAACAGGAAAATCATGTATTTCAGTGTAGGAGACATTCAAATGTCTGTGTTTTCTTCTTCCTACTAGGTTAGAGAAAAATACTTTTTTTTCAGTCAGGTTTTTGTGCACATTTCTCCTCTGCTTCCACTTCAGTCTGAGCTCTAATTGGCTCAGAAATGGCAGTGTTTCTCAGTATGGGTGTGCCGAAACTGGGAGGTGGGGAGAAGGAAGTCTGCAGATTTGATTTCAGTTTCGTTTTCCGAGATCTGCATTTACTGAAGTGACTTTTTTTTCTCTCTGAAAGGAGTCCTTCGGTAAGCCATTACTCATCCACCCTTCTGGTGTGTGTGTTTAGAATTCAAAGGTTAAAATCTTTTTTTTGCTTGACACTTTTGAGGGCTGCCAAGAGCCCAGAACTTGAGTAGGACTTTAAGCTGGCATTTCACTAGTTTTCTTATTGTACTATCAATCTGCGTCTGTTTTCCCAAAGAGAATGTAAAGGAATGGTTTTCAGGGGCTTTTTGGAGCTCCCTAGGGACTTCCCAGGTGGCACTAGTGGTAAAGAACCCACCTACAATGCAGGAGACAAGAGATGTGGGTTCAATCCCTGAGTGGAGAAGATCCCTTGGAGGAGGAAATGGGAACCCACTCCAGTATTCTTGCCTGGAGAAGCTCATGGATGGAGGAGTTTGGCCAGTTACAGTCCATGGGGTCGCAAAGAGTTGGACATGAATAAGCGACTTGGCACATTCATGTTCACGTGAATGCTAAATCCCTCCAGGTTAGTTCTGCAGAGCGGACCAGGGTAGGGCCCCCAGTGGCCACCCTGCTGGGATTCATCTTTTCTAACGTCTGACTCAGTGACAGGCACAGAACTGCCTGAGAGTGGCAAAGATAATTAGCCTTTAAAAAATCAAAAGCAAGTGGTGGGGCTTCCTTGGAGGCTCAGAGGTAAAGAATCCACCTGTCAATGCAGGAGACACAGTTTCAATCCCTGGTCTGGGAAGATTCCCCACACTGCAGAGCAACTAAGCCCGTGGGCTACAACTACCGAGCCCATGCTACAGAGTCCATGAGCTGCAACTACTGAGCCCACGTTCTGCAACCGCTGAAGCCCACATGCCCCAGAGCCTGTGCTCCGCAACAAGAGAGGCCACCACAATGAGAAGCCGGAGCACCTCAGCTAGAGAGAGTAGCCCCGGTTCAGGGTGACTAAAGAACCACCGCACAGCAGTGAAGACCCAGTGCAACCAAAAACAAATAACAATTCTAAAAAGCAAAAAAAAAAAAATTTAATTGCAAGTATTAACAGGTATTATGTGAACTCAATTAGCTTTCAGCTTCCACATTCAGACTGGCTTCATATGTTTTTTAAGCATTTATTGGGCATATACTATGTACTGGGCACTGTTGCAAGTGCTTTCTATCGCTTATTTCCTCTTCACCACAATCCTCTGAGGTAGATGCTATTATGATTTCCATTTTACAGCCGAAGAAACTGAGGCACAAGCTGTTAAATAATCTCTCTCTTTGCCCGCTTCCCTCCCTCCTTCTTTCTCTGCAATATGTACTACTGGTTTTGTTTCTCTGGAGAACCTTGCCTAACACAAACAGGTTACAAAAATTAACTGACGCTCTGCTTTCCGTACTCAGTTTTATTCCCCGGGCTTGTCTCATTGCTCAGATTCCCTGTGAGGCCAGGCTCCAGTTCTTCAGCAAGTGCAATCCTTCTCATCTATCCTGTGTCCATCTCCTCGTGCTGCCTCTCTGACTACCCAGACAGTGCTTCTCCGATTCTTTATTAGACTGTTCCCCCTTAAGGAGAAGGATTTCAACCTAGTTGTCCTCTCCCTTAAAATTGTAATACTACAGATATACTGCATGAGTTTATGTATATCTGTGCCTTGTACATAAACAAGAGCATCAAATGTCATCAGGGAACAGAAAATTCAAACAATGAAATACACACCTATTAGAATGGCTGAAATCTAGCAGATTTCTAGCACACCACCAAACACTGGTGAGGGTGTTAGAGCAACAGGAACTCTCGTTTACTTCTAGTGGGAATGTAAAATGATGCATCCACTTTGGAAGACAGTTTGGTGGTCTCTTACAAAACTAAACCTTCCCTTACCATATGACCCAGCAATCACATTCCTTGGTATTTACCCAGAGGAGTTGAAAACTTATGTCTACACAAACACCTGTACACAAAAGCTTATAGCAGCTTTGTTTATCAATGCCAAAGCTTGGAAGCCACCAAGATATCCTTTAGCAGGTGAATGGATAAATAAACTGGTACCTCCAGACAATGGCATCTTCATTGAGTGCTGAAAAGAAGTGAGCTGTCAAGCAATAAAAAGATATGAAGGAAACTTAAATGCATATTACTTAGTGAGAGTAGTTAATCTGAAAAGGCTGTATACTATATGATTCCAACTATATGGTATTCTGGAAAAGGCAAAACTTTGGAGACAGCAAAAAGATCAGTGTTTGCCAGGAGTTTGGGAGGAGTGAGGAATAAATTGGTGGAGCACAAGGTATTTGTATGACAATGAACTTATTCTATATGACACTATAATGGTTGATATATGCCATTACATACATATTTGCCAAAACCCATAGAAGATACAGCACCAAGACTGAACCATAGCTGAACTACGGAGTGTGGGTGATGATGTGTTGATGCAAGCTCATCAGTTGTAACACATGCGCTAGCCGGGTGAGGGATGTTGATAGTGGGGGAGGTTGTATTAATATATATGTGGGGTCAGAGGGTAGTTGGGAAATCTCTGTATCTTCTTCTCAGTTTTCCTATGAACCAAAAACTGCTCTAAAAATGAGCTCTATTTTAAAGAAAGGTCTGATTTTTTTTTTTTTGCTTCTAAGAAGCAATGTTTACTTCTTAGAGGGAAGTTGAGAATGCGTGATCTAGATGTGCATATGCTGTTTGCCTGGATTCCTCCTGACTTCACCCCCCTGCTGGCTCAGTCCTGCTATTGCACATGAGTTTCTTGGGTCAACTGTTTCCTCAGACAGTCCTGTAGAAAACTAAACCAGTTATGTCTGTCCACCTGAGGGGGCAGACTCTGCTGGTGAATTCTGATGCTGTCCAGCTCCTCCTCTTTAAGATCTCAGTCTGGTTCTTCCAGAACCATCAGCCCTTCCCTGCTGGGAGTCAGCCTCTGAATAATCCTGGGATGTGACCTGTCTCACTGGTGGTCATGATCTGTATTTGAGAGGAATTCTTTGCTATAGATCGGGGGAAATTCCTTCTCCCTTCGAGGCCTTCTTTTAAACTCTTTGTTGGAGTGAGGTTTTGTTGTCTTTAAAAAATTATTTCAATAATCCAAAGAGTGACGATCCCTTTAAGAGTGTTCAAAGTTAAGCTCCCTGGATTCTATCTGATCAGGGTTTCTCTTTTAACTCTTTATGAGCTAATAAAATTATTATAATGTAGCAAGTACAGAAAAATCGGTCATGATCTAGAAATGCTCTGTAGAATAGCTCATGCTTTCATGCCATGCTCTTGTTTTTATATAAAATTTCTCTTAGAAACAAAACCACCAAAAGTTTTACATTTGATCATGTTCCTCTTTCTCTCAGATGAAGGAAGTATTACAATACCAAGAAGCCTCCTAGCTCATGAGACAGGATTTTTGAAAGCATCCGGAGTACATTACCCTTGTTGTTATTGATTCAGAGTGAGAGTCATTTGGGTGGGGGGTTGTTCTTTGTTACTGTTTAAAAACTTTTAAAAATGTGTGTTCATTTATTTTTGGCCTTGCTGGGTCTTTGCTGCGGCGGGGGGCTTTCCCTAGCCATGGTGTGCAGGTTTCTCCCTGTGTGGCTTCTCTTTTGCGCAGGGTGGTCTCCAGGGTATGAGGGCGTAGCAGCTGTGTCTCGCTGGCTCTAGAGTGCGGGCTCAGTAGCTGGAAGCACGGGTTTAGTTACCCCACGGCATGTGGAGTCTCCCTGGACCAGGGATCACCTGTGTCCCCTGCATTGGCAGGTGGATTCTTAACCCCTGGACCACCAGGGAAGTCCTAGTATTTTTAAGACAGTAATATTTTTGGTGTATTTTTCTAATTAAAAGACTAATATGTGTCCAATTGAAAAATCAGAAACAACTAGGAAAAAAACACAAAACAAGATCTACCTGGCTTCTACCCCTTGTTCACAGTTGTTAACATTTTGTTAACATCGCACTCTCTTACAGTCTCTCAGCAAAATATTTGCCAACAGGAGAAGCACGTGTCATAATATTTTGTTCACCCACTCATCAAACTATAGCTTCTGTTTCCTCACATTAGGAACTAGACTTTCACAGCACAACTTCTTTGGAAAATTTTAAATACAAAGTAAACAGGACAGCATAATGAACACTGTATCCATCACTCAGCTTCAGAGCTGTTGACTTTCTGCTATTCTCCCTCTCTTTTTTACATTCAGAAAGACTCTTATTTCAGCTATACTTGCCCTGAGATCAAACTGGAGTGCACATATATTAAATGTAAAATTTTAACAAACCACCCCAATCTAGACACAGAACATTTCTATCACCCCATGTCCCTTCTCAGTCACTACTAACCCCCCTCCAGAGGAAACCATTCTTCTTAGGTGGCGCTAGTGGTAAAGAATCCTCATGCCAATGCAGGAGATATAAGAGACATGGGTTCGATCCCTGGGTCAGGAAGATCCCCTGGAGGAGGGCATGGCAACCCACTCCAGTACTCTTGCCTGGAGAATCCCATGGACAGGAGAGCCTGGCGGGCTGTAGTCCACAGGTCGCAAAGAGTCAGACACAACTGATGTGACTCAGCACACACACATACACAGATTAGCTTAACTTTATCTGAGAATTGAAATACTAGAACCATATAGAATATACGCCTCTGTGACTGGCTTCTTTATTCAATATAATGTTATTGACATTGGTCTAAATGTTGCATGTATCCATAGCTTGTTTATTTTTATTGTTGGATAGTATTCTGTTTTATTAACATGCCATACTTTGTTTATCCAATTTTCTTTTAATAGACATTTGAGCTATTTCCATTTTTGGCAGTCATGCAGAAAGCTGCTATAACTATTTCTGCACAAGTCTTATGCAGACATGTATGTTCACTTCTCTTAGGTAAACAGCCCTGGCAAGGAATTGCTGGATCAAATATTAACAGCTGTGTGTTTAACTTTTTAAGAAACTGTCAAGCCTTCATCCAAACTCATACCAGAAGCAATACTCTTTAAGGCATGGTGAGTCTTCACATCAGATCCCTCTATCAGTCAAAGTGAAATCAGGAACTGGTGTAATCTCACCTGGTAAGTTTAGGAATAAAGAAATAATGATACTCAGCATATCCGTATCAAGAGTCTGAGACTGCCAAATATCACAATTTTACCCTACCACATCTGTGAGTAAAAGGTGTTTTAGTTTAATTGGTACCCAAACTATATGGCCTGATGTTAGAACTGCCTGATATGTTCTCACCGTCTTCAGTTCAGTTCAGTTCAGTTCAGTTCAGTCGCTCAGTCGTGTCCGACTCTCCGCGACCCCATGAATCACAGCACGCCAGGCCTCCCTGTCCATCACCGTCTTAGGAAGGGTCAAATGTGACACTCAATGTTTGTATTTTTACAATAGCTACAAGGAACATTATTTCAGAACTTATAAGATGAGCCTGCGAAGTCAATCTGCTTTATATATATTGAGTGGACAGATGGAAAGTTAATACAAGTAGTTGAAAGAAGAAAATAAAGTGACATTATGGATATTGTGTCCTACCAGGCAGCTCCTGCTCCTTTGCACACAATGAATATCTTTTAAATAATAGGAGACCATGTGGATATTTCCTATTAACTCTCTAACTATTTCTTACTAATTTCTTCTTTGTGGATGGACTTATAAATTGTGTGCCATGACTCATTTGACTGCCGCTTTCCATTTTTCTAAGAATGTAAGAACAAAATTAATCTTCCTATGGCTATTTATATCCAATGCATATGTTCAGTCTTTTGGACACATGAGGCTCCTGGAAGAGTTGACTGCATTTAGGAACTGGCTTATATCCTATGAGCAATAGATAGTCATTGTCAACTGTCCACTGGAAATGCCCAGTTTTCCCACAGAGACCAGGTATGTTTGGACAACAGAGTCGCTATTCCACAGACTGTTAAAAAAAAAAAAAAAGATTGGTTAAACTCAGAGCACACAGGTACACTTTCCTTACTCAAGGGTTACTCAGCTTTAAGCAGAGACCTCTGACGTCTTAAAAAATACCTCCCTGGTGGTTCGGGGGTTAGAACTCTGCACTTCTGCTGCCGGGGTCTGGGTTGTATCCCTGGTCAGGGAGCTAAGATCTCCAAAGCTGCATGGTGCAGCCAAAAAATTTTTTTCTTCCCCTTTGTTCCATGTCTCTTTGTTAAGAGTCTTTTTGGTAACTTAAAATACTACTCACATGATTTAAAACCGCACATTGGCTGTGCATTTCTTATCATAGCTATTTCCACCCTAATACACCAGTCACCCCTTCAGAGTGAAATCGAACTTACTCGATTCACTCGTAAAGTTTCTGTCTAAGCCAGTCTCTGTTTATTTAGCCAAGTGTTTTGAGGAAATATTGAGCACATTGTTAATGCTGGAAAAGTGAATGACTGTTTCCTAAAGAATTTGCTGGTCCAAATAGTCTGTACTTATCTGTCCTTCAGAGGTACTGTGACGTGGCTTCATAGTGATTAGTAGAAGCCAACCATGTTTAAAGATATTCTGGCTCTTAGATAACTCGTGCATATTTGGTATTCAGGAATGATATTTATTTTCTCAAATAAAAATGAAAAAATAAGACATTCAAATGGTTTGAAGAAACATTCTGGGGTGTTATTTTTTTTTTTTTTCAATTTATACTTAGGTATGAGTAAGGAACTAAAAAAAAAAAAAAAATCCATCCAGTTGTCCATTTCCTTGCCTCCAGTGTGATAGTTTCCCAAGTATTGGGAAAATATTGTTTCTACTTTAAATCATATAAACGGACGTACCTGGAACATATCTAAATGCGAAGGAAAGGATTGGAAGCGGGGCAAACAACACAGTTTGAGAAAACTAAGGTTATATGTTCAGGAGAAGGGGATCGAAATAGACTGTGAGTGGACAAAGACTGAAATGGAGTGACAAAGATGGTTATTTAAATTCAAGAAGGTCTTGGCAAACTTGGTAAAACATGCCCACCTTAGATCAACAGAGCAATATTCATTTAGAACTTCACAAAAACAAATTGCCTTCATGACTGAATAAACAAAATGTGGTATATTCACAGAATGGAATTTATTTGACAATAAGAAGAAATGAAATCATGATAACATGGATGAACCTCGAAAACATTATGCAAAATGAAAGGAGCCATTTACTAACAAACATATATTGTGTGATTCCAGTTATATGAAATGTCCAAAATCAGCAAATTCATAGAGACAGAGAGTAGATTGGTGGTTGCCAAGGGCTGGGGGATTGGGGAAATGGTGACTGACTGCTAATGGGTACAGGATATTTAAGGGTGTGACGAGAATGTTCTAAAATTGATTGTGCACAACTCTCTGGATATACCAAAAACCACTGACTGGTGTAACTTAAAAAGAAGTTTAAAGCATGTGCATTATCTCATTCTACTAGGAGCCTACTAAGTGCCAGATACGTATCAATAGCTTACTATTCCATTTAACCCTTACCAGACGCTTGCAAACAAAGTTTATTCTCACTTAACAAATGAGAAAACAGAGTTCTGACTTACCCGGTAACTCACTCAGTGGAGGACTGGCACTGCTGGGCTTGCACTCTAAGCCTACTTTCTAAGTATAAGCCTTTTCCATTGGCTGTCCTGCTTCACCCTGTTTCCAGAGTTTTCTACTTTAGATCCTCAGTGAGCTAGACTCAGGGGGTCTCTGCATTATCCTCTGCTCTTTCAACTGCTCTGGCTGTTCAGCCAGACAGACCTTACTCTGGAGATGCTCCTATCGTTCTCCACAGACCTGCCCTGCCCAGGCCTGAGGCACTATCTTCTCTTAGCCTGCGTCTTCTCTCAAGCAGCTACCCACCCGGAGCTTCTCTGCTGCTGCTGCTAAATCGCTAAAGTGGTGTCCGACTCTGTGAGACCCCATAGACGGCAGCCCACCAGGCTCCCCCGTCCCTGGGATTCTCAAGGCCAGAACACTGGAGTGGGTTGCCATTTCCTTCTCCAATGCATCAAAGTGAAAAGTGAAAGTGAAGGCGCTCAGTCGTCTCCGACTCTTTGCGACCCCACGGACTGCAGTCTACCAGGCTCCTCCGTCCATGGGATTTTCCAGGCAAGAGTACTGGAGTGGGGTGCAATTGCCTTCTCTGGGCACCCCCAAAGACTGTAAAGAAAAGTTCTAGGTTTTCTCTGCCGTTTGAGCCAATGATTATAGCATTTGTTTCTGGCCCGGAACTCTACAAGAAACAGCCCACGAAGGATTTCCTGCTTACAGACTGTTACCTGCTGGAGACACTGTGTGCGCACACTGGCACGTGTATGTGTGTGTAACGTGGGGATGGTGGAAGTGATCTCTCTCTCTCTTTTTTTTTTTTTGTGCCACCTAACAGGGAGACAGGCTCTTTCTTGCTTTCTCCTTCCTTGTTTGAATTCTCCCAGGAATTCTATCCAGGGAGATGGAATAGAGTGACTGACATCTGTTCTTCCCAAGCCGGTTTTTTTTTTTTTTTAATTCTTTGTGTTATCTCAAAGCTTCCCCCATTATTCAAGAATGAAGACCCTTTATAACATCAACAAATTTCTCAACTGCCCACTCTTATGATAGGAGCTGAGAAGATACTGATTTGAAGCTACTATATATTTGGTAATGCTTTCACATGAATTTTGCACTCTGTCCTTATATGGTCGCTGATCCATATTTGATCTGGAGTGATATATTGTACTTAATAAGGTGACAATAATTTGAGCAAAAAGGTCTTACAGTGCTTTGATATAACTCCTTGGCCCATCACTGTCTTCAACTTTTTTTTTCAGTGATGGTTTGTTAGTGTTTATACAGAACTTTAGTTCACTGTTCTGAAGCTTACAAAGTCCTTTCATGAACATTACCTGATCAGATTTACGTTCTGGAGTGTTGGCATATTTTTTAAACACGAGAGACCTTTATGTTTGGCAAGACTACACAGTGTAAGTAAAGGGGGTGGGAGGAGTTGTGATCAGGAAAACTGTTTCATAAATTATGTCTCCTCTCAGCTAATCTGTTTCACCGTTCACTGTGCAGTATAGGGCAATTGGACCAGAGCCAGTGTTGCCTTCTTTGTTGCTTGTTTTTGCTTTGCTTCTTCAAAAGAAATGCACTTGAAACATCTGTGTCTAAAATGGGTAAAGGGGGAGCTGCTTCTGGAGCTGGGGAGAAGAATTAGAGTTTATCTTGCTTATTCTGTTCTGGGTAAGTTTTGAACCCAGAGTTCTCTTTATGAGTCCTTACTCTCAGGATCCATTCCCTAAAGTCTTATTTTTTCTCTTGGGGAGCGGTGAGCAGGAAGGATTAACCTAGCAGCTTTAGTGGTGAGGAGCGGTGGCCACCCCTTCTTTAGGAGACTGGGCCTCAGCAGCCTGAAGGTACTCACGCCTCCAGGAAAGGATGCTCCCAGTCTTGGCCAGAGCCCAGCAGGCGTATGCCTTGCTCTGATGTTCTTTCGGACTGAAACTACAAAGCTAGCTGGTTTCATTTTCTAGGACTGTGTTTAACTACATTAAAATTATGTAATTCTTCTCATAGTCTTTATACAAGCTAATTGTAAAGGAAAGCCTTGAGTAAAGTGTTGATTAAACTTTGGAGGTTTTCATCTTTAACTAGATGCAAACTTTTGATAGGTCTTCACTGGTGGCTCAACGGTAAAAAAATCCAGGAGATTAGGGTTGATCCCTGGGTCAGGAAGATCCTCTGGAGAAGGAAATGGCAACCCACTCCAGTATTCTTGGCCTGGGAAATCCCATGGACAGAGGAGCCTGGGGAGTTACAGTCCATGGGGTCGCAAAAAGAGTTGGACACGACTTAGCGACTAAACAACAGCAGCAACAAAAACTTTTGATACTATCTTGAGTTACATCGGACAGAGTTTTGCATAGCTGCAGATAGTCACAATTTTCTACACAGTTTGGTACGCTTGAACTCCTGATCTTTGATCTAAATTTTACTTAGGTCTTCTAGCCGCATCTCCAGAGCCTTCCACCATCAGAAACATTCTGCACCTTGCTTGCTGGAAGGTTTCTTTTTTTTAAAACAGTGGCATCTGGCGATGTGTATATGAAAGCAATGAGATCTCTCAATACTTTTAGAATCATTTTGTTAGAAATGGCTTATGTACACTTCAAAGTATATTCATTTCCAAAGTTATGCTTTAGTTTTTAGAATTAGTTTTTAAAGATAGCTTTTAAAGAAAGTTGATGAAACAGATATCTCTAATTCTTAGAAACTTACCAGGGCTTATCTGAAAACTCCTCCTTGTCATATCAGCAACTTGAAATAGGTCTTCAAGAGGTTCTTTGATCTCCCACTATTAGATGAGCTGCGTTTTCTTGTGAATTTATAGGTGTTACATCCCAGAAGGCATCTATGAGGAAGCAGAGGTGTGAGAAGAGAAGACCTAGTCATTGCCCAACTTTACCTGAGGATATATTTCTTGAGAATCTATTACATTAAAAAAATCACAGCAAAATTAAAATGCAATTGATTGGACTGTTACTAGACACTGTTTGTGGGACAGATTTTCCCCTTAACTTTTTACTAGAAAATTGTTCAAGTGTAGAAAATTTAAAAGCACATTCTATTTTTAAAAAAAATTATTTCAAATAAATTTAAATAAATTTAAATTTTTAAATAAATTAATTTAAATTTATTTTAATTGGAAGCTAATTACTTTAAATATTGTGGTGGTTTTTGCCATACATTGACATGAATCCACCATGGGTGTACATGTGTCCCCCATCCTGAACCCCCTCCCACCCCCTCCCCATCCCATCCCTCAGGGTCATCCCAGTGCACCAGCCCTGATCACCCTATCTCAGGCATCAAACCTGGACTAGTGATCTATTTCACATATGATAATATACATGTTTCAATGCTACCGTCTCAAATCATCCCACCCTCGCCTTCTCCCACAGAGTCCAAAAGTCTGATCTTTACATCTGTGTCTCTTTTGCTGTCTCACATATAGGGTCATCACTACCATCTTTCTAAATTCCATATATATGCATTAATATACTGTATTGTTATTTTTCTTTTTGACTTACTTCACTCTGTATAATAGGCTCTAGTTTCATCCACCTTATTAGAACTGATTCAAATGCATTCTTTTTAATAACTGAGTAATATTCCATTGTGTACATGTACTGCTAAGTCACTTCAGTCGTGTCCGACTCTGTGCAGTCCCATAGATGGCAGCCCACCAGGCTCCTCCATCCCTGGGATTCTCCAGGCAAGAACACTGGAGTGGGTTGCCATTTCCTTCTCCAATGAGAGAAAGTGAAGTCGCTCAGTCATGTCTGACTCATAGTGACCCCATGGACTGCAGCCCACCAGGCTCCTCCGTCCATGGGATTTTCCAGGCAAGAGTGCTGGAGTGGGTTGCCATCGCCTTCTCTGGTGTGTATGTACTGCAACTTTCTTATCCATTTGTCTACTGATGGACATCTAGGTCCTGGCTATTGTAAACAGTGCTGCAATGAACATTGGGGTACATGTGTCTCTTTCAATTCTGGTTTCCTCAGTGTGTATGCCCAGCAGTGGGACTGCTGGGTTATATGGCAGTTCTACATGGCATCTCTTCCTATATGTAAATACTTTTAATTAAATAAACATTCAAAATATGTTGCAGGAATACTTTCTCTTCTCCCACATTCTACATTCAGTGTGGAGCAAATGCTGTAGGTCGCATCTTCAAAACCAGCTACCCTCTCCATTCCTGGTCCAGGTCCCAGCATCTCTCTCCTAAATTAAGCTGTGGCTCTCTCACGAGTTTCACTCTTGCTGTAATTGATCCCTTTGGGGACATCTCAAAAATATCAGCTGGAGTGACCCTTTCCAAATGTAAATGACATATTAATATTCTGTTCAGTTCCTCCAGTGGCTTCCCATTTGACTTGCAGTGAATGCCAAGCTCCTTATTATGAACTTTATGTGTGTGTGTTTGTTGCTCAATCGTGTCTGAGTCTTTGTGGCCCCACGGACTGTAGACCACCAGCCTCCTCTGTCCATGCGATTTCCCAGGCTAGAATATTGGAGTGGGTTGCCATTTCCTACCCAAGGGATCTTCTTGACCCAGGGATTAAACCCGTGTCTCTTGGGTCTCCCGCATTGGCAGGTGGATTCTTTACCACTGTGCCACATGGGAAGCCCAGGCCTCAGATGACCAGGTACCCTATTACCCCTCTGATATAACATCTTAGCTTTGTTTTTCTGTCTCTAAATCTGATACAGCTCTCTGACTGCCCTGTTGCTCCTTGTATGTGGCAACTGCTCCTGCTTCCAGCACTTCACTTGCTTCCTCTCCCTGGGATACCCTTGGACACCAGCAGGACTCACTCCTTCACTTCCTTCAGATCTTTATCAAACATCACCTTCTCACAGAGACACTGCTCTGGCAGCCTACTGAATACTATGCCATCTCCCAATGTTTCCTTTCCCTCATCTGGCTTTTAAAAAAGCTAGATAGGACTTATCACAATCCAGTATTCCATTCCATATATTTTTACTTATTTACCTTTTATATTTTCTGTTCTATCCATTATTCTGTGTCAAGAGTTTTTGTGTGCTTTGCTCACTATTTTCCAGTGCCTGGCATGTGGTAGCTTCTTAACAAAAATTTGTTGAACGAATAACATATTTTCTTAGAGTAGTTAAAAATAATGAATTTTTGAAAACCAGTGAGTTAGCAATGTCTGGGTCAAGGAATTTTTGCTCATTATACTAGGGCACTTATTTCACTTGGCTTGAATCCCAGACTGAAATCTGGGGAACTTTCTTTACTCTGCTGCCTGTTAGGCCAGACCTAACTCCATCTTCAACCATCTGGTCACAAAAGAAGAAAAAAACGTTTTATCAAAAGGAAAAGAAAGTATGTTTTCTCCCCTAGTCCTTCTAGGTACCCCAGTTCCATAATACCCCAAAAAACTTTTCTGCTGTGTCACTCTCAGTCCCCAAATGAGGCCATTTCCGAAACCAGGTTTCCCCCGCATGGGTCCCTTTTCCTCCTGGGCCCTCAGGGCTGGGGCCTCAGCACGTCTGCTGTCTTCACCTGCTGCCTCTGCTCAGGGAAGCTGATCTCCAGGTGAGGCCTCTTTCCACAGACGTACTCTGTTAGGGTCTGATGCAGTACCTTCTCTTAGCCCAGATCTGCTTTCAGTAATTTAAGCCATCTCTCCCCTCTCTGCATATCCTAAGGACTCAGAGGACAGACTCCAAATTTTCTCTTTGGATTTAACCAGTGACTACAATATTCCAATAAGGCCCAACATTCTGGAAATTAAGCAGCACATCAAGAATTTCCCTCTGAGCTCAGCCCAGTGCTCTGTGACAACCTGGATGGGCCGGATGGGTGGGGTGGGTGGGAGGCTCAAGATGGAGGGGATATATGTATACTTATGGCTGATTCATGTTGTTATACGGCAGAAACCAGCACAACATTGCAAAGCAATTATTCTCCGATTAAAAATAAATTAAAAAAAAGAAAGAATTTCCTTGTGTAATTAGTCCCTTATTTTTACAGTTTTTTCTTTGGCTTCTGAACCACCAGTGACTCACTGTGTGCTGTGTCTAACATGGGGGATGCTGCAAAGGGAACTTTGTGCCATCTAACAGGTGACAGTTTTCTGTTACATCTTTCTGTTCAGAGTCTGCCTATAGATACCAGGGAAATAGAAATACTTTTCTCACATAAGGTCATTGACCTTTATTCCTCAAGTATGGAGTCTTTTCTTCTGTTAAATGTAAACATCAACAATACCTGGTCTCAATAAAATATGCTAAACTCTTAAAAAATATCTGTGGACTGATTATAATTTCAAAAGTTTCTCAGTTCCTCTCTCCCACATGACAGGAATGGTGGCATGTAATGATTTTAACCTATTGTATTCGGCAATGCTTTTAAAGTAGTTTATAGTTCATCAATTTTAAGACCATATGTATGCATGTATATATATACAGTTGGAAATATATAAAGGTCAAAATGACTGGTGTGGACAAATTTTGAGAATGTCTTGACACACTCTTGGTTTCCTAGGGGCCCTCATCTTTCTGTTTTGAAATAATCATGAACACAAATCTTATTAGTAGTAGTAACTAATCACTGACAAAGGAGCTACAGGATGCCATGCTCGAGTGACTCCTCTAGTCTTCTCTTTTGAGGATTAAGAAGTACCGAATCAGCAGAACTCTTCAGGATGAGAACTAGGGCTCACCCACCTTCATCTCAAGGGATTCTCAGCTGTTGTGGTTTAGTTGCTCAGTTGTGTCCAACTCTCTGCGACTCCATTGACTGTAACCCACCAGGCTCCTCTGTCCATGGAATTCTCCAGGCAAGAATCCTGGAGTGGGTTGCCATTCCCTTCTCCAGGGGATCTTCCTGACCCAGGGATTGAACCCGAGTCTCCTGCATCATAGGTGGATTTTTTACCACTGAGCCACCAGGGAAGACTAAGGTCCTCAGTAGCATCCCAGATATCATGCCCTGAGGAGTTGTTCTGCTTCACATGATTGAGAGCCGACTGGGGGAGAGACCTTTCAGAATCCTGGCTGCTGCCCAGGAAGGCTACCCACACTGTCTTTTGATGGTCTGACGAACTGAAACCACACATAAGCCAAGCTTAGTTTTATTTTCCTAAGCATAAATTTAAGTTTTCATTTTAATTTTTAAACCAAATTGCTATATGAGATGGATGTGAAGGAAGCACTTAACCTAAAAGATAACCTCTGGGGGATGTTATCTTTGATTAAATATTCTGTTGAACTTCTAATAACATCTGAGGTTCTGGAAGGCAGAATTGCACTTGACCACAGGTTCCTCTACAATCTTTTATGTTAAATTTCTGAAGGCCTTTGCATTGTTTCTGTATCATTTTCCCCCACTTCCCTACATGACCAGAAATCCGCTCACCACCTTAAGTATACTTAATGATCCATTTCTTTTTAGAAGAACATTTACAAAGATAGTCTTAGTTAAATATACTGATATAGAATTAAAACACTGGTATTTCTACTTTCAATAGTTTTACAAGTAATGGCTTATGTACAAACACATGTTTTTTTAATTAAAAAGTACAGCTGGAGTTTATAAAAATAGCAGTTTCCTCATAAGCATAAAAAAATAAAAGTGTAATGATTGGGAAACTCACCAGGATTTTTCTGAAAACTTCTTCTTCTATCAGAAATTTTAAACGGTTGATTTTTAACTTCTGCTTTCTTATTCTTCTTCTAATGGGTAGGAGATGTGTGGTTGTAAGAATCCTTTTTAAAAAATAAGGCTTTAAGTTGTGAAGTTTACTTGTCTCCTGAAGCCCTGACGCTGTGCAGAAGCAGAGTAAGGAAGTAGAAATTCAAACAGTTTCAGTTTTGCTTCCGAGCATATTTCTTTAGGTTTGTAAAATATTAAATATATGTAAATACATGTTAATGGTTATAAAATATTAAAAGATTAACATTGCAGGAAATCAACAAAGTTGAACCATTGCTGAGAAACTGTTCACCAGACAAAGTTTCAAGTCATCCAGAGTTAAGAAATAGAGGTGGAAAAAAAACAAAAAACCTACAGAAAAAAATACTGGGAAAACACTGAAAGCTCAGAGTAATCCAAGTGTCTGTTACAGGCTGAATTGTTTCCCCAAATTCATAGGTTGAAGCCCTAACCCTCCTTATCTCAGAATGTGACTGTATTTGCAGAGAAGGTCTTTAAAGAGTTAATTAAGCTACAATGAGGTCATAGGGTGGATCCTAATCCAGATATGACTGGTTTCCTTGTAAGAAGAGATTGCTGTTACATGCTCACAAACACACACACACACACGACACAACCCTGTGAAGACACAGGGAGAAGACAGCCATCTACAAGTCAAGGATAGAGGCCTTAAAAGAAACTAACTCTGACAAATCCCTGATCTGGGACTTGAAGCCCCTGTGAGCAAATACATTTCTGATTTTTAACTCATCTTATCTGTAGAAATTTGTTATGGCAGTTCCCAGCAAACTAATACTTACGTATATTGGGTCATCATGAATTTCATTATTTTTTAAAAATTAGAACATTAGTTTTTAAAATTATGAATACAATTGAAGTTCATTTTCAAACTTAAAAAATACAGACTATAAAAAGAAGGGGAGGAACCATATTATCCAAATGCAATCTTTGTTTTCCATTATACTATTTTCTATTCATATATTTTAAAAATATAAATTTAATATTTGAGAAATTTTACCAGACTCTGAAACGTATAATTTCAAATAGGTAGTGAACACTGCCCAGTAAATGATGAATCACATTTTATTTCTTAAATTATTCTGATATGAATATCAAAATTCAGAACAACTGGAATATGACAACTTTGGGGGTTGTGTGTATGCTGCTGCTGCTGCTGCTAAGTCACTTCAGTCGTGTCCGACTCTGTGTGACCCCATAGACGGAAGCCCACCAGGCTCCCCCGTCCCTGGGATTCTCCAGGCAAGAACACTGGAGTGGGTTGCCATTTCCTTCTCCAGTGTGTGAAAGTGAAAAGTGAAAGTGAAGTCGCTCAGTCGTGTCCGACCCTTAGCGACCCCACGGACTGCAGCCTACCAGGCTCCTCCATCCATGGGATTTTCTAGGCAAGAGTACTGGAGTGGCTTGCCATTGCCTTCTCCGGGTTGTGTGTATAGTTTTTGTTAATTTGTTTGCATTTTAAAATTGGAGGAAAATTGCTTTGCAATGTTGCATTAGCTTCTGCTGTTGCTTTTCAAAGAAACTGAAACTGCTACATCTGCTAGTAGAAGAAGTGCTTTGTTTTGCTTTGAAGTTTTGAAATTGTTCAGGTGTATCATGGTTCAAGGGCTTCCAAGTTGGCTCAGATGGTAAAGAATCTGCCTGCAGTATGGGAGAACTGGGTCAATCCCTGGGTTGGGAAGATCCTCTGGAGAAGGGCATGGCAACCCACTCTAGTATTATTGCCTGGAGAATCCCATGGACAGAGGAGCCTGGCGGGCCACAGTCCCTAAGGTCATAAAGAGTTGGACACAGCGACTAACACGTGGTTCATAGACTTATTAAGAATGCCATGAACTATTTTTATTCTTATATGAAATCTACAAATTTGGGGGATGATAGTGGAAGTGATGCCTCTTACTATCTTATGTTACACATTTGAGCATTTTCATCAATATTACCATCATCTGTTTAAATCTCCCAGTGTATTTTCTCAATTTTACTTAAAATTGTATGGAATGATATAATTAATAAACAACAAAATCTGAATAACATAGACAACCCCACACCCTTGGTAAGCTTGTTAAACAAAATTCTCTAAGAATACTATGAACATTTTTTCATTAAGTGAAGATCATTTTTATAGTTGTTTGAGCTATAATGTCTACTGATACTCCCAGGTGTTTTACCAAACTGGTGGGCTGTACTAAAACCCAAGTGCATGTGGACTTTCAGAATGCACATGCTCCTGTGTTCCACAATATTCTAAAGATGAACAATCCACCCCAGCAGGACTCTTGCTACAGTTTTTGCTAAGTTCAGCATTGTATCCACAGTCTTTTGTTCTTTATTACACTTTGTCTCCCTCTCTGAATAAGTATAGTTTACTAGATTCTCCACTTCCCATCTCCTGAAAATTCTGATCCCCTCATTGTCACCTGGTGACATCTCTTCCTACCTAATGGACAAAACTGAAGGCTTCAGGTGGGCTTTCTCACATACTTTATTCTCCAGATCCCTGAACCCACCTGAGCACTATCGACCTCATGGTGCAGTTCTGAACCCAGACCCCACAATAACATCATCTGGAGTTTTCAATAAAAGCAGAAAATGCCCAGGACTGCTTTTGGGCAACCATATATCTCTAGGGACAAGGCCACATATCAGTAAATTTTTAAAAGCTTCCTAAGCCGTTCTAATGTATAGACAGGGAGAGAATGTCTGGGATAAAAATGAAGTTTTCATCTTCCCCTTTCTTTCCTTTACCTTCTTTTTATTACTCTTCCGTTTGCAAACAGTTCAGTCCTTAAATCATTGTGAGTGCAGAGAAAAGTAGATGTCTGTGGTGGGCGAGTGGGACGTCAGGGCCGAGGGAGGTGGATGGCCTGGTGGGGTGGGGGTGCAGGCGAGGTGTGGCGGGTCAGAACCTGCATGGTGTGAAGGGAGTATCCATCTGTAGGAGTGACCCAGTGCTGGGAATCCGAGTCTGAGGGAGGTGCGGAGGGTGTGCAGGGGCAGCCTGGTGTGGTGTCAGTGCTAGCATAGTGAGCAGAGTGTCTAAATTGAGGACTGGGCTGGTGTGGGCTATTAGACCCAGGCAGAAAAGAAAGTGTTCTTCAGGGAGAAGATGCTAAAATGAAGAGTGTCAAAAATTGCACTGAGGAAAGTTAAACAGGCAAGGAAGACTTTATTTGAGAACTCATAGTTTAGTCAATAAAGAATTGACTGCAATGCAGGAGACCAGGAATTGGTTTCTGGGTCAGGAAGATCCCTTGGAGAAGGAAATGGCAACCCATTCCAGTATTCTTGCTTGGGAAATCCCATGGACAGAGGAGCCTGGTGGATTGCAGTCCATGGGGTCACAAGAGTCAGACACGACTTAGCAACTAAACCACCACTGTGGTAATAGAGGGGAGAGAGAGAGACTGAACTCAACTCTTCTGAAGTAAAACATGGGAAGGTTTTTAAACCCTGGAATGAACTAGTGGGAAAAAACTGGACTACTGTGTTGTAGGTTGGTCAGTGGGGTGCCTGAAGCACACCGTGTTGCTTAGTTTGCACATGTTTTTCTCTGTGATTAGGCCCCCTGGGTTTGCTAGTTGACATGCATCCAAGTCAGGTTTCCACCCTCTCACAGATACTGGGAAACAGGGGTGCTATCTCCTTTGATGTTTACATTTCAAATACCTCATTCCCTGGTGCTTGAGAAGGACAATCCTGGGTTATAAAACTGGAACCAGGCTGGGAGAATATTTGCATGCATTTTAAAGGGGCAGAGAAATAATTTGCAACTACAAATTTTCTAAAGTAAATGCTTTAAGGAAAGGGAGGCCTTTAGTCAGGGACCTATAATCTAGAAGATACCTGTCCCAAGTTTAGTAAAGCTTGCATGCTCAGTTGCTAAGTTGTATCTGACTCTTTGTGACCCCGTGGACTGTAGCCCTCCAGGCAGCTATGTCCATGGGATTTCCCAGGTAAGAATACTGGCGTGGGTTGCCATATCCTTCTCCAGGGGATCTTCCTGACCCAGGGATCGAACTCACATCTCCTGCATTGGCAGGAGGATTCTTTACTATTGAGCCACCTGGGAAGCTTAGAAATCATTAAAGTTCATTTTGGTTAAAGAGCCAGAGCTGAGTTGAGAGAGGAGGGCACTTTTTCTGGGCAGGAGATAGCAGCATTGAGATAGAAGGTTGATTACACAGAGGGATTACTCAAATAAGAAAATACATAAGGAAGAGAAAGCCATATGTCTCACTCTTGGAGAAGTGGGTTACAAACATGGGAAGAGAATAGTTTGCAGTATGGAACTACAGTTGGAGATATCTGTGTGAATTCCTGTTTTTAAAGTCTATTTAGATATGGAAAGAAATATAGCTGTGAATATATTGTCTTCTCTTGTTGATTGAGAGTGCTCCATAGCAATGAGCACAACTAGCACTCAATGGTGCCTTCTAAATGCCATTTTTCTCTCTAAAAAACCAGGGCCCATTGGAAAGATAGCAGATTCAAGAGATGGGACAGGGACAGTATAAGATAAGCTTGAAACTTCTTTTTTTTTGTCCAGAAAGCAAAGAAGAGATCAAAGAAAGATACAGAAAGTACTAAAAAGTTTAGTCAGCTTGAATAGGCTCCTGATACTCAAATTTAGGACAACTGGAGGATCAAAATAAATAGTGTAGTAACAGATTATCCACTGAATAATCAGATAATTCACTGAATGATATAGAGAACCATGAGTTCAAATAGATATAAATAAATAAATGAATAAGTGGAAAATTTGATGAGAAATAGTATATTGACAAAGTTTCAATTTACCTTCCCACCAAATACTTACTAATGACAATGAGAAAGACTAACTTTACAGGCCCTTTTTTTCAGTGGTATCTTCGAGTCATCGAGGTGAATGACATCAGTACGGGACAAATGAGAATGATGAACCCTAATAGGATGGCGAGTACACAGCATCACTCCTGTGATATTCCTGCCAAGATACGTAACTTAAATCTACTAATCCTGAAACATCATACAAGTGTAAATTGAGGGATGTTCTACAAAATAGCTGGCCTCTCATCTTGAAAAGTATCAAGGTAATAAATATACAGAGGTTAAGGAAATGTTTCAGACTGGAGGAAATAAAATGCAACTTATGCTGGGTCTTTTTGTTATAAAACACATTATTCAGATAATTGGTGAAACTTGACTGAAGTGTGAGGATTAGATAAAAGTAATCAACATCTAAGTTAACATCAGTGTCCACCCCAAGTTAGACATCCCGATTTGGATGGTTGTGTTGTGATTAGGTTTCCTTGTACTGTGGCTAGAATTTCCTTGTTTGTTGAAATACACACTGAAGTATTGGATGGTGATTCAATTTCTTACTCAAACTGCTCATTAAAAACTTTTGTCCTTGTACTTCCTATCAATCTGTAAGTTTTTGATTGGTGGATTACAGGTTGGTAATTACTGAAAATAAAAAAGGAATCATACAATTAGGATTATATAATATCACTCCAACCACAATAAGAGAAAGAAGTAAAGTGAAGTTCATTCTCTCCTTCATTCTCACGGACTTAACTCCAAATTAAAATTTCCCTCGTTAAATGGCATCTTTCTCAGCCATATGAAAATAGGTTTAGGATTCCTGAATTTTCACTGGAGAGTCTACCACCCATAAAAATATTCACAGAAAACATACTGCTTGGTTTTGTCTACTGGAGCTGGGTTGTTACATATACATGCACTCGGCATTCATCCACACTGATGTAGCTGTAGTTATTTTTCATTGCTATTTCATATTCTGCTGAGTTACTTTGCCATATCTGGCTTATCCATGCTTCTGTTGATGAATATTAGAGTGGCACAATGCAGTTTTCAACATTCTTGTGCATGTCTTCCGATGCACATGAACAAGGGCTAGTCTAGAAAATGCTGCCTGGAAGGGAATCTTGGTGGATATACATGATCAACATACCTAAATAATACTCAAATGTTTCCTGAAGTTCCAGCAGTTTACATTCTTATTGTTGTTGTTTTAATCACTAAGTCATGTCCGACTCTTTCGTGACCCCCATGGACGGTAGCCCGCCAGGCTCCTCTCTCTCTAGGGATCTTCCTGACCCAGGGATCCAACTCTGGCTCCTACCTTGGTAAGCAGATTTTTTACCCCTGAGCCATTAGGGAATCCCCACATTCCTATAAGCAACAGATTAAGGGGTTTTCCTCATTCTACATCCATGACACTCTTGGTATTATGAGACTTTCTAACTTTTATCATTCAGGTGGATGTGAAACTGTATCTTGCTGCGACTTTAATTTCCATTTGCCTCATTACTAGTAGATTGAAAATCCTTTCATATGTTTAGTACTATTTATGCTTCCTCAGCTGTGAAATTCCTGTTTATTTCATTTGCATATTTTAAAATCGGTTTGGTCATAATTATTGTCACTTGTTTTTGGAATGTTTTAAATCCTAATCCTTTATTCACTGTGTGTATTGCAAATTTAATTCTAGCTCTTAGTTTTGCTTTTCACTTACTTCGTGGTGGTAAACAGAAGCTCTTAATTTCAATGTGGTTAAATTCATGAGCTTTTTCCTGTGGTTTATGCTTTTTGTGTCTTATTTCGAACATCTTCCCAACTTTGAGATCATATTTTCTCATGTTATTCTGTAAATGCTTTCTAGTTTTGCCTTCTACTGGGTATAAGGTAAGGGGCTCTTATCACATATAGACAAACCTCTAATCACCTATAGACAAAGGAAAGGGTACACGCTTATTCCATAAACTTAAAGTGTTAATCATGAATAGAAAGAGACAGTTATGTAAGAATTGACATGTGGTATCTACTTTTAAAATTCAAAATGAGGGAAGAATGAATAAAAAAAAAATCTGGACAATTTCATTAGCCCACGGAGTAACCAACCAAATGGGTCAGTAGGCAACCAAGAGAAACGATGCAAAAAAGTCACTTCCTATCATCTCAGAGCCTTCATCCTCACCCCAGCCAGAGAGCAGAAATATGGCAGAAAAACCAGAGTTTCCTTCAGCAAAGTATCTCCAGCAAGCGAAAGCTGTAAAAGGAAAGAAATAGGTAAGACCAGTAGAGAGCATGACAGGCTAGAAAGTATGGTACTTGGAGGGCTTTTGTTAAGTCTGTATTTTCACATACAGTTCAGATCAGCAATTATAATGTATAGATTTCACCTCTTTTTCTCTCTTTGTCTGTGAATAGAATGAAAACAGATCCTGAAGGGACAAGTGAAAAAAACAGTACTTAAAAGGTGAGCCAATTCTTTGGGAAAAAAAAAAAGAAACAAATGTATATAAACTTGGAATACAGTAACCATGGGTAGATGGAAAGGTAGATGGAAAGCTTGTGGTCTCTCTTGGAATCAATGTTTTGGGGCTTAACCTGACTAAGAGAATGATGCTAAGGTACCCCGTCCACATGGTGTCCATCACAGAGCATGCTCCCTGATACAGGACCAAATAAAATTAGATAATGTAAATCATCTTACATTAAATTAAATTACAGATGACTCAATGATTTAAACATAATAAATAAATTCAATAATATACTCTCAGAAAACATGACCAAGTTTTAAAAGTATTAAATTGGGGAAAGGTATAGTAAAAGCCCTAAAAAACATACAGATAAAGAGTTAATACATTTGAGTTGCATAAGTATGTAATCACTTTGTAAAGTATTTCATAAAGTAAGCCAAAAGAGCATCAATCAACCAGGAAAATTTTAACACTTATAATACTGTTAAAGAGCTAACTTTGTAATTTATAAAGAATCTGTACAAATCAGTAAGGAAAAACCAAAGACTTAAATTCAAAAAAATAAACAGTTTTTAGGTCCATCCATGTCTCTACAAATAAGTCAATTCCATTCCTGCAGAAACTAATACAACATTGTAAAGCAACTATACACTAATTAAAAAAAATAAGCAAAGGCTATGAAGAGGATTTTAAAAAAAAGATGAATAAATACAGTATTTTCAACCTCACTCTTAAAAAAAGTATTAAAAACTACAAAATATCATCTCATATCACATTGCCAACATGAAAAATTTAATAATACCTGGTGTTGGGGACAATATGGGGAAATAAGCTAGCTCATAATACTAAAGATAGAAATGTAAATGAGAATAATTGAGAGAAATTCAGCAGTATCTATGAAAACTATAAACATTCAGAAACAAAAGAAAAGTTTGAAGACAAAACACAGGAGAATATGAAGGTAGGCAAAAATTTCTTAAGCAGGATATGAAAAGGGCTAATGATAAAGAAAAGACGGATAAATTAGACTATATATATTATATATATATTATAAAAATTAAGATTGAGCAACTGGATTGCTCATATACTGATTCAGTCAGTCAGTCAGTCAGTTCAGTCGCTCAGTCGTGTCCGACTGTCCGCGACCCCATGAATCACAGCACGCCAGGCCTCCCTCTCCATCACCAACTCCCGGAGTTCACTCAAACTCATGTCCACAGAGTCGGTGATGCCATCCAGCCATCTCATTATCTGTCGTCCCCTTCTCCTCCTGCCCCCAACCTTTCCTAGCATCAGAGTCTTTTCCAGTGAGTCAACTTGCTGCATGAGGTGGCCAAAGTATTGCAGTTTCAGCTTTAGCATCAGTCCTTCCAATGAATACCCAGGATTGATCTCCCTTAGAATGGACTGGTTGGATCTCCTTGTAGTCCAAGGGACTCTCAAGAGTCTTCTCCAACACCACAGTTCAAAAGCATCAATTCTTCGGTGCTCAGCTTTCTTCAGAGTCCAACTCTCACATCCATACATGACCACGGGAAAAACCATAGCCTTGACTAGATTATGGGAGTGTAAATGTATATATCCACCTTGGAAAACTATTGGATTTTGTCTACTCAACCTGAACATTCTAGGTACATCCAAGAAAGAAGAATGGGTGTGTCCACCAAAACATATGTACAAGAATGTTTGCAGCAGCTTTATTTATACTTGTCCACTATGCTGATAACATCGTGCCAATTGGACTCAGGGTACAGGAAATACTCTGGATTCCTTAGTAAGAGAAACACATAGCAGACAGCAAAGATACACGGTACAAATTCAGGGATCTGTCACACAGATGAAGTTTTTAGGGATCTCATGGTCTGGGAAGGGAGAAAGAGCTCTACAGAAGATGGTGCAAGCTGCTCTGCTTTCCAGCCTATGTGGCCTGGCAGAGCCCAAGATACTAGAGGTGTCCATTGTGGATGGAGTCTCTCAAAAGCCCTAATATTAGAGGCATGTTGCAGATTTTCCAGGATTCTTGTAACAGCAGGACTTTTTGGCAGAGAACTACTTAGGTTTGGAAAAAAGGAAGCCCTAGAAGAGACCGAATGCCTGACCATAGGATATCAAGTGACTGACTATGTGGCTGAGTTTCATAGCACAAGCTCCATGTAATCAGATTCGATGAGTCTTGAGGTCAAGCTGGGCAAGACACACAAATGCTAGAATGGCACCTTCAGATCACACCTCAAGAAGTCCAGAGGTCACAAGAGTAATCACATAAAAGGTATATCAGTCTCAGAACATGACTAGAATTCCACATCATCTATCACAGTTGCACTGTTGCCTCTCCCTGAAATTATACTTATGATATCAAGGGAATTCCTCATGACCGATAGAGAGAAAAGCAGGCAATAAAGTTTGGCTCATAGATGAGGCAGCTCAGTATATCAGTGCTAAATGAAAATGGACTTTGCGATGCTACAGCCACACTCAGCAGTAACCGTGAGTGAAGGGAAATCTGTCCAGTGGGTCATTCTATGGAGGGGAAACGATTTGAAGTATGGACATACATGGATCCTTTAAAAGTGGCAGATGGTTTAGATAGCTGTTCAGGAGTTTGAGGAAGAGGTATGTGGACAAATCTTTGGGAGTGATCACAAACTGTGTGCAACCTTTCATCTTCTGTTACGCCTGGAGATCACCTACGGGAGGGAAGGCACTAAACAACCACCCTGTCTGACCAGATGGGCAACTCATCTGTAGATGATACTACCTCTGTTCGCAGCCACCTCAATGCTTGCACAACACCTCCTTAGATGAGCTGGCCATAACAGGTTTTGAGGCTATTCAAGTATCAAATAGCAAGGACTCACTCCCTCTCACAAAACTGGATGTAGTTATTGTCCCTGCATGTTGGCCTAACTGCCCACAGCATAGACCATTGCTGAACCTTCAATGTGATGCCATCCTTCAAGGATACAGCCAGGCATTAGTGGTAGGTTGATTATATCAGACTCCTTCCACCCTGTACTAGTTTATTCTCACTGGGGTTGATAACCACTCTGTCGAGTGCTCGTCTTCCTTCCTAGAGCGTCTCTGGAATCCAGACCATCTGAGCGATTATAGAATGTATGTTTTACTCACATGGGATTTCACATGAAAATACATCACACTCAACTGATCCATTTTAAAGCCAAGGAAGATTTATTGTCCTGGAAGGATCTGGTTAAGTCCTGACTCAACAATATCTTAGCCTTGTGATCTTGGCCAAGTCATTCAATCTCTTTGCCCCAGTTTCTGCATCTCTTAAGATGAAAGAAAATAACCTACAGCCCAGATTACTGTACCCAGCCAGGATCTCATTCAAATATGAAGGAGAAATCAAAAGCTTTACAGACAAGCAAAAGCTGAGAGAATTCAGCATCAACAAACCAGCTCTCCAACAAATGCTAAAGGATCTTCTCTAGACAGGAAACACAGAAAGGGTGTATAAACTCAAACCCAAAGCAATAAAGAAAATGGCAACGGGATCATACTTATCAATAATTACCTTAAACGTAAGTGGGTTGAATGCCCCAACCAAAAGACAAAGGCTGGCTGAATGGATACAAAAACAAGACCCCCATATATGTTGTCTACAAGAGACCCACCTCAAATCGAGGGACACATACAGACTGAAAGTGAAGGGCTGGAAAAAGATATTCCACGCAAATAGAGACCAAAAGAAAGCAGGAGTAGCAATACTCGTATCAGATAAAATAGACTTGAAAACAAAGGCTGTGAAAAGAGACAAAGAAGGAAACTACATAATGGTCAAAGGATCAATCCAAGAAGAAGATATAACAATTATAAATATTTATGCACCCAACATAGGAGCACCGCAATATCTAAGACAATTACTAACAAGTATGAAAGGGGAAATTAACAGCAACGCAATAATAGTGGGAGACCTTAATACCCCACTCACACCTATGGACAGATCAACTAAACAGAAAATTAACAAGGAAACACAAACTTTAAATGATACAATAGACCAGTTAGACCTAATAGATCTCTTTAGGACATTTCACCCCAAAACAATGAATTTCACCTTTTTCTCAAGCGCACATGGAACATTTTCTAGGATAGATCACATCCTGGGCCACAAATCTAGCCTTGGTAGATTCAAAAAAATTGAAATTATTCCAAGCATCTTTTCTGACCACAATGCAGTAAGATTAGATCTCAATTACAGGAGAAAAACTATTAAAAATGCCAACATATGGAAGCTGAACAACACGCTGCTGAATAACGAACAAATCATAGAAGAAATCAACAGAGAAATCAAAATATGCATAGAAATGAGTGAAAATGAAAACACGACAACCCAAAACCTGTGGGATACTGTAAAAGCAGTGCTAAGGGGAAGGTTCATAGCAATACAGACACACCTCAAGAAACAAGAAAAAAGTCAACTAAATAACCTAACTCTACACCTAAAGAAATTAGAAAAGGAAGAAGTGAAGAACCCCAGGGTTAGTAGAAGGAAAGAAATCTTAAAAATTAGGGCAGAAATAAATGCAAAAGAAACAAAAGAGACCATAGCAAAAATCAACAAAGCCAAAAGCTGGTTCTTTGAGAGGGTAAATAAAATTGACAAACCACTAGCCAGACTCATCAAGAAACAAAGGGAGAAGAACCAAATCAATAAAATTAGAAATGGAAATGGAGAGATCACAACTGACAACACAGAAATACAAGGGATCATTAGAGAATACTATCAGCAATTATATGGCAATAAAATGGACAACTTGGAAGAAATGGACAAATTCTTAGAAAAGTACAACTTGCCAAAACTGAACCAGGAAGAAATAGAAAATCTTAACAGACCCATCACCAGCAAGGAAACAGAAGCTGTAATAAAAAAATCTTCCAGCAAACAAGAGCCCAGGTCCAGACGGCTTCACAGCTGAATTCTAACAAAAATTTAGAGAAGAGCTAACACCTATTCTACTCAAACTCTTCCAGAAAATTGCTGAGGAAGGGAAACTTCCAAACTCATTCTATGAGGCCACCATCACCCTACAAAAAGATCCCACAAAAAAAGAAAACTACAGGCCAATATCACTGATGAACATAGATGCAAAAATCCTTAACAAAATTCTAGCAATCAGAATCCAACAACACATTAAGAAGATCATACATCATGATCCCCCAAGTGGGCTTTACCCTAGGAATGCAAGGATTCTTCAATATCCGCAAATCAATCAATGTAATACACCACATTAACAAACTGAAAAATAAAAATCATATGATTATCTCAATAGCGGAGAAGGCAATGGCAAGCCACTCCAGTACTATTGCCTAGAAAATCCCATGGAGGGAGGAGCCTGGTAGGCTGCAGTCCGTGGGGTCGCTAAGGGTCAGACACGACTGAGCGACTTCACTTTCACTTTTCACTTTCACACATTGGAGAAGGAAATGGCAACCCACTCCAGTGTTCTTGCCTGGAGAATCCCAGGGATGGGGGAGCCTAGTGGGCTTCCGTCTATGGGGTCACACAGAGTCGGACACGACTGAAGTGACGCAGCAGCAACCCTAAGGACGGAGAAGGCAATGGCAAGCCACTCCAGTACTCTTGCCTAGAAAATCCCATGGATGGAGGAGCCTGGTAGGCTGCAGTCCGTGGGGTCGCTAAGGGTCGGACACGACTGAGGGACTTCACTTTCACTTCACTTATCTCAATAGATGCAGAGAAAGCCTTCGACAGAATTCAACATCCATTTATGATAAAAACCCTCCAGAAGGTGGGAATAGAAGGAACGTACCTCAGCATAAAGCTATATATGACAAACCCACAGCAAACATTATCCTCAATGGGGAAAAACTGAAAGCATTTCCCCTAAAGTCAGGAACAAGACAAGGGTGCCCACTCTCACCACTACTATTCAACATAGTTCTGGACGTTTTGGCCACAGCAATCAGAGCAGAAAAAGACATAAAAGGAATCCAAACTGGAAAAGAAGTAAAACTTTCACTGTTCGCTGATGACATGATCCTCTACACAGAAAACCCTAAAGACTCTACCAGAAAACTACTAGAGCTAATCAATGAATACACTAAAGTTGCAGGATATAAAATCAACACACAGAAATCCCTTGCATTCCTATACACTAATAATGAGAAAATAGAAAGAGAAATTAAGGAAACTATTCCATTCACTGTTGCAACGAAAAGAATAAAATACTTAGGAATATATCTACCTAAAGAAACAAAAGACCTGTACATAGAAAGCTATAAAACACTGGTGAAAGTAATCAAAGAGGACACTCATAGATGGAGAAATATACCGTGTTCGTGGATTGGAAGAATAAATATTGTGAAAATGAGTATACTACCCAAAGTAATTTATACATTCAATGCAATCCCTATCAAGCTACCAACGATATTTTTCACAATTTGTATGGAAATACAAAAAACCTCGACTAGCCAAAGCAATCTTGAGGAAGAAGAATGGAACTGGGGGAATCAACCTGCCAGACTTCAGGCTCTACTACAAAGCCACAGTCATCAAGACAGTATGGTACTGGCATAAAGACAGAAACATAGATCAATGGAACAAAATAGAAAGCCCAGAGATAAATCCACGCACCTATGGACACCTTATCTTTGACAAAGGAGGCAAGAATATAAAATGGAGAAAAGACAGTCTCTTTAACAAGTGGTGCTGGGAAAACTGGTCAGCCACTTGTAAAAGAATGAAACTAGAACACTTCCTAACACCACACACAAAAATAAACTCAAAATGGATTAAAGATCTAAATGTAAGACCAGAAACTATAAAATTCCTAGAGGAGAACATAGGCAAAACACTCTCCGACATAAATCACAGCAGGATCCTCCATGACCCACCTCCCAGAATATTGGAAATAAAAGCAAAAATAAACAAATGGGACCTAATTAAAATCAAAAGCTTCTGCACAGCAAAGGAAACTATAAGCAAGGTGAAAAGACAGCCTTCAGAATAGGAGAAAATAATAGCAAATGAAACAACTGACAAAGAATTAATCTCCAAAATATACAAGCAGCTCCTGCAGCTCAATTCCAGAAAACTAAATGACCCAATCAAAAAATGGGCCAAAGAACTAAACAGACATTTCTCCAAAGAAGACATAAAGATGGCTAACAAACACATGAAAAAATGCTCAACATCCCTCATAATCAGAGAGATGCAAATCAAAACCACAATGAGATACCATTTCACGCCGTTCAGAATGGCTGCTATCCAAAAGTCTACGTGCAATAAATGCTGGAGAGGGTGTGGAGAGAAGGGAACCCTCTTACACTGTTGGTGTGAATGCAAACTAGTACAGCCACTATGGAGAACAGTGTGGAGATTCCTCAGAAAACTGGAAATAGAACTGCCATATGATCCAGCAATCGCACTCCTGGGCATACACACCGAGGAAACCAGAATTGAAAGAGACACATGTACTCCAATGTTCATCGCAGCACTGTTTATAATAGCCAGGACATGGAAGCAACCTAGATGTCCATCTGCAGACGAATGGATAAGAAAGTTTTGGTACATATACACAATGGAGTATTACTCAGCCATTAAAAAGAATGCATTTTGCCGGGAGCCAGCGAGGGAAATCCTACCTGTGGCAAAGGTCAACTGGGGAAGAGGCCTGACGGGCAAAGGCTAATCAGGGCTCGAGGAACCCCCTGGACTTACCTGAGCATCTACCCCAAAGAAAACTGGAGTCTGACTGCTTTACTATCTTACGCCTCTTACCAAGTCCTCTAATACTTACAGGGGCTTCCCCCCAACCACCTTTCTCTGAAAACATTAATTCAGAGCTGTAGTTTAAAAGTTCTCCTCGGCTTAATAGGAGTGTTCCAATCCAAGCCCCTCTGATAGCTTTCTAACTTGCATGACAAGTTTGTCCGGGCTCTTACAACTATGAGTGTGACTGTTTATAGCCTCCCAGCCATGCAAGGACAGAAAGCCTAATATTCTAAAATACAGGAATCTGTTGAAGAAGTTAAAATCATTAGAATAGTACTAGAAAAGATTTCATTGTTGAATCAATGCTTGCTGCAGTTTCCTCTATTGTATCCTTGGAAATATATTAACCCTTTGATTTAACCACATCAGATCTTAAGTTAATAAATTCCTTTCTTGCAGCTCACTACACCGGTGCCTTATAGGAATGTAACTTTGTTATGTGTCTACCACCTAACTTTAGGAAAGTCACCTTAAAAGAAAAGTCTTTTACTTGCTAACTAACCTATTGTCAGGAGAGAGGGCCATAAAACTGTTAGCAGGCCCCCTGGCCAGAAGATGATGTAAATCACCTAAAACTTTTATCACACAAAAATAAGCCCTGATCCTGATAAGGGTCAAGACTGCTGACCCCACGTGATTTCGGTGTGAATCTATACCTTCCTTTCTCTGTTTCTTATGCGCATAACTTAGGGTATAAAAGCAGCACTGGAAAATAAAGTTTTGGGCCTTGCTCACTGAAGCTTGGTCTCCCCGTGTCGTTCTTTCTCTTTTTCCATCCTTTTCTCTATTCTCCGTTTTCTGGTTGAGATCCTTGGAGCGCTGGGCCCTCTGAGTTTACTTATCTGCCTGGGCTTCTAAGACCCACTCGAGGGGGTGCCCTGGTGGGGTGCCTCAAGTGATTTGAGAGGGCGCCTGCGGCCTACGTAAACAGAGCAAGCCCTGTGCTGGGGTTTTATTGGTCTCCAGCGTAAACCAAGGAATCATCAGCCCCTGTCTCTCTCTCTCTTTCTCTCTCTCTCTCTGACGCCGACGCCGTTCATCCCGAGGATACCCTGGGTCATATCGGGGCAGGACCCCGATAGCATTTGAATCAGTTCTAATAAGGTGGATGAAACTGGAGCCTATTATACAGAGTGAAGTAAGCCAGAAAGAAGAACACCAATACAGTATCAATTCAGCTCAGTTCAGTTCAGTCGCTCAGTCGTGTCCGACTCTTTGCGACCCCATGAATCACAGCACGCCAGGCCTCCCTGTTCATCACCAATTCCTGGAGTTCACTCAAACTCATGTCCATCGAGTCGGTGATGCCATCCAGCCATCTCATTCTCTGTCGTCCCCTTTTCCTCCCACCCCCAATCCTTCCCAGCATCAGAGTCTTTTCCAGTGAGTCAACTCTCACATCCAATACAGTATACTAACACATATATATATGAAATTTAGAAAGATGGAAATGATAACCCTGTATACAAGACAGCAAAAGAGACACAGATGTATAAAACAGTCTTTGGGACTCTGTGGGATAGGGCGAGGGTGGGGTGGTTTGGGAGAATGGCATTGAAACATGTATATTATCATATGTGAAACGAATCACCAGTCCAGGTTCGACGCATGATACAGGATTCTCGGGGCTGGTGCACGGGGATAACCCCGAGGGAGGATAAGGAGAGGATGGAGGTGGGAGGGGGGTTCAGGAAGGGGAACTCATGTACACCCAGGGTGGATTCATGTCAATGTATGGCAAAACCAACCAATATAATATTGTAAAATAATTAGCCTCCAATTAAAAATAAATAAAAATCACCAAAAAAATAATAAATAAATAAAACAATTTTTTTTTCAGTTCTGGAAAGTGTCAGTCATTATCACAGTAAATATCATTTTCTCCACTTTTTTTGAAAAAGACATGAGACATTTGTTGAAGTCTCTCAAACTCCTCACTATATATTTTAATTCTTTCATATATTTTTATTTTTTGCCATGTGTTTAATATGGGTAAATTCCTCAGAAGTATCTCTCAACACACAACTTATTTTACTATAATCAGATTTTATAATTCTTATTGAATATATGCATATATACATATAAAATTAATATACATATGGAAACAGTGTCAGACTTTATTTTTTGGGGCTCCAAAATCACTGCGGATGCTGATTGCAGCCATGAAATTAAAAGACGCTTGCTCCTTGGAAGGAAAGTTATGACCAACCTAGATAGTACATTAAAAGCAGAGATATTACTTTGCCAACAAAGGTCCGTCTAGTCAAGGCTATGGTTTTTCCCGTGGTCATGTATGGATGTGAGAGTTGGACTGTGAAGAAAGCTGATCACTGAAGAATTGATGCTTTTGAACTGTGGTGCTGGAGAAGACTCTTGAGAGTCCCTTGGACTGCAAGGAGATCCAGCCAGTCCATCCTAAAGGAGATCAATCCTGGGTGTTCATTGGAAGGACTGATGCTAAAGCTGAAACTGCAATACTTTGGCCACCTCATGCGGAGAGTTGACTCACTGGAAAAGACTCTGATGCTGGAAAGGACTGGGGGCGGGAGGAGAAGGGGACGACAGAGAATGAGATGGCTGAATGTCATCACCGACTCGATGGACATGAGTTTGAGTGAACTCTGGGAGTTGGTGATGGACAGGGAGGCCTGGCGTGCTGTGATTCATGGGGTTGCAAAGAGTTGGTCACAACTGAGCGACTGAACTGAACTGAACTGAACGGACTGAATATATTACTACATGTATAATATGTTATATATAATATATGCAACATACACATAAAACAAAATTATATATGTATAATATATATATATATTTATATATATATATATATATGTGTGTATATGTATAATTTCTAAGATTTTCAGTTCAATCTTCTCTATATTTTCTCATTTAACTTCTAAATTTTTCATAGTTTCTTTTTTTATTTATGGATAGTATCTCTTCATTTCTCTATAATCCTAAACATGTTTATCAATAGTCTAATTGTTTCGGGGGGATGAATTTATAGTTAATTTTGTTGTCTGTTTGACATTAGCTGCTTTGTTTGTTTTGTAATCTTGTTTTGTGAATTTTTTAAGTGAATTTATTCTCCCCCTCTATCTGTTTCTTCACCAGCTTACCATTAGCAATTTGGCAAACTTTCAGTTGATTCCACCTGCATCCAGACTCCTACCTTGTAGTAAAGTTGTCACTGATGGAGTCCTGGGCTAGTTGTTTTGGTTCAATTTCTGGTAGGTTTCTGCTTATGAGGAAATGTCTGTGTCCCCCCAATTCCCTGAGTAGGCTCAGCCTCACAGAGAGACTCATCCCGTCCCTGCCTTATGTACTGTGACTGGGCGATTACCTGTGGTCTGCTCTGTGCATGGGTGACTCTAGGTTAGCTAGAGAAGGGTCCATGGAATTTCCTCATAGCTCACTGGAGGGAGTGGGCAACATAAACTGATACCCCAGTGTCACCTCTTACTTTAACAAGTCAATTCTCAATGCTGACACAGTGGAACCCTTTGCCTGCTCACTTCACAACTCTTGAAATTATGATCCTTAGGGGCCAGAGCCTATTCCTTCCTGGCTCTCTGCCCTCATGCCCTGAGCCCTACTCGTACTGTCCCAGAGAGTAGGAGGGAGCTTTCCCGTGTCCTTCATGCTCCCTCCTGAGATTATCTCAGGAGGCACTTTCCTCCAAACCCTCTCTACCTTCTCCTATCCAACTCCTAGAAATCCTTGATTCCACAGCAGGGTAATTTTTTTTTTCAATGATTTGATCTGATGCCATCTAGCTTTAAATTCTGAATAATCTGCACTGTTCTTTGAAGTCTTCAGGAAAATTGAACTTTTTGGAATATTAAAGCTAAAATGGCTGGTACCTTTTGGCTGTTGTTGTTGTTTAGTCACTAAGTCATGTTCAACTCTTTTGCGACCCCATGGACTGTAGCCTGCCAGGCTCCTCTGTCCTTGTGATTTCCCCAACAAGAATACAGGAGTGGGTTGCCATTTCCTCCTCCATGGGATCTTCCTGACCCAGGAATTGAACTCATGTCTCCTGTGTCTCTTGCTTTGCAGGCAGATTTTTTTACCTCTGAACCACCAGAGAAGCTCTAAGTACATACCTAACCAAACACTTTCTGGCTCAATATGTTCAAGGAAAACTCAGGAAAAATGAGTTGTTGTTTGAATATTTAAAGAGCTTCCAAACTCTGAGAAACACAACTCTTAGATCACTCAGAAACCCCTGGTGCTCACAGACTATCCTTTACAAGACATGGGTCAGGTCCCCCAGAAATCCCACTTGCTGTGCATCCTAGATTAAGCAGAACTTCAACTAGGAACACTGATTCTCATGGGTTTATGACTTGGGCAATCAGTTTCAAGCTTGAAAATTCTTGAATCTTTAGGAAAGTTTATACCAGAAAGAGACAACCTCCAACATAGTACTTTTGAAAAAAACAAAAACAACTGAACAGAGTCCAAGTGTTTGGAAAAAAATGAAAGGAACACACCAGCTTGGAATGATTACTGTACATGAAAGTTGCCTGAGGAAAAAAAAGCAAAAAGCTGCCTCCATCTGGAAGCTGCTCCCAAACACTAGAAGCAACCCCGGAGTCTCAGGGCCACAGTTGCTGCTGCAGGCACATTTCTTTCCCTACCAGATGAGAAGTCCTATAACAAGTAATACCCCTTCTCTCTAAAGATATACCTGCTAGCTACAGCTTCACATCCAGAATTCATTCTTAACGCTAAACCGGATGGTATCTAAAAGACTTTTTCACATATTGCTTCATCTCACATGATCTTAACAGGATCCCTGTCATCCTCATCTTTTTTTTTTTATTGGAGGCTAATTATTTTACAATATTATATTGGTTGGTTTTGCCATACACTGACATGAATCCACCCTGGGTGTACATGAGTTCCCCTTCCTGAGCCCCCCTCCCACCTCCCTCCTCCCCTTATCCTCCCTCTGGGTCATCCCCATGCACCAGCCCCGAGAATCCTGTATCATGCGTCGAACCTAGACTGGTGATTTGTTTCAAATATGATAATATACATGTTTCAATGCCATTTTCCCAAATCATGCCACCCTCGCCCTATCCCGCAGAATCCAAAAGACTGTTCTATACAGCTATGTCTCTTTTGCTGTCTCGTATACAGGGTTATCATTTCCATCTTTCTAAATTCTATATATATGCGTTAGTGTACTGTATTGGTGTTTTACTTTCTGGCTTACTTCACTCTGTATAATAGGCTTCAGTTTCATCCACCTCATTAGAAATGATTCAAATGCATTCTTTTTAATGGCTGAGTAATACTCCATTGTGTATATGTACCAAAGCTTTCTTATGCATTCGTCTGCAGATGGACATCTAGGTTGCTTCCATGTCCTGGCTATTATAAACAGTGCTGCAATGAACATTGGAGTACATGTGTCTCTTTCAATTCTGGTTTCCTCGGTGTGTGTGCCCAGGAGTGCGATTGCTGGATCATATGGCAGTTCTATTTCCAGTTTTTTCAGGAATCTCCACACTGTTCTCCATAGTGGCTGTACTAGTTTGCATTCACACCAACAGTGTAAGAGGGTTCCCTTCTCTCCACACCCTCTCCAGCATTTATTGCACGTAGACTTGCGTGAAATGGTATCTCATTGTGGTTTTGATTTGCATCTCTCTGATTATGAGGGATGTTGAGCATTTTTTCATGTGTTTGTTAGCCATCTTTATGTCTTCTTTGGAGAAATGTCTGTTTAGTTCTTTGGCCCATTTTTTGATTGGGTCATTTAGTTTTCTGGAATTGAGCTGCAGGAGCTGCTTGTATATTTTGGAGATTAATTCTTTGTCAGTTGTTTCATTTGCTATTATTTTCTCCTATTCTGAAGGCTGTCTTTTCACCTTGCTTATAGTTTCCTTTGCTGTGCAGAAGCTTTTGATTTTAATTAGGTCCCATTTGTTTATTTTTGCTTTTATTTCCAATATTCTGGGAGGTGGGTCATGGAGGATCCTGCTGTGATTTATGTCGGAGAGTGTTTTGCCTATGTTCTCCTCTAGGAATTTTATAGTTTCTGGTCTTACATTTAGATCTTTAATCCATTTTGAGTTTATTTTTGTGTGTGGTGTTAGGAAGTGTTCTAGTTTCATTCTTTTACAAGTGGCTGACCAGTTTTCCCAGCACCACTTGTTAAAGAGACTGTCTTTTCTCCATTTTATATTCTTGCCTCCTTTGTCAAAGATAAGGTGTCCATAGGTGCGTGGATTTATCTCTGGGCTTTCTATTTTGTTCCATTGATCTATGTTTCTGTCTTTATGCCAGTACCATACTGTCTTGATGACTGTGGCTTTGTAGTAGAGCCTGAAGTCTGGCAGGTTGATTCCCCCAGTTCCATTCTTCTTCCTCAAGATTGCTTTGGCTAGTCGAGGTTTTTTGTATTTCCATACAAATTGTGAAAAATATCGTTGGTAGCTTGATAGGGATTGCATTGAATGTATAAATTACTTTGGGTAGTATACTCATTTTCACAATATTTATTCTTCCAATCCACGAACACGGTATATTTCTCCATCTATGAGTGTCCTCTTTGATTACTTTCACCAGTGTTTTATAGCTTTCTATGTACAGGTCTTTTGTTTCTTTAGGTAGATATATTCCTAAGTATTTTATTCTTTTCGTTGCAACAGTGAATGGAATAGTTTCCTTAATTTCTCTTTCTATTTTCTCATTATTAGTGTATAGGAATGCAAGGGATTTCTGTGTGTTGATTTTATATCCTGCAACTTTAGTGTATTCATTGATTAGCTCTAGTAGTTTTCTGGTAGAGTCTTTAGGGTTTTCTGTGTAGAGGATCATGTCATCAGCGAACAGTGAAAGTTTTACTTCTTTTCCAGTTTGGATTCCTTTTATGTCTTTTTCTGCTCTGATTGCTGTGGCCAAAACGTCCAGAACTATGTTGAATAGTAGTGGTGAGAGTGGGCACCCTTGTCTTGTTCCTGACTTTAGGGGAAATGCTTTCAGTTTTTCCCCATTGAGGATAATGTTTGCTGTGGGTTTGTCATATATAGCTTTATGCTGAGGTACGTTCCTTCTATTCCCACCTTCTGGAGGGTTTTTATCATAAATGGATGTTGAATTCTGTCGAAGGCTTTCTCTGCATCTATTGAGATAAGTGAAGTGAAAGTGAAGTCCCTCAGTCGTGTCCGACCCTTAGCGACCCCACGGACTGCAGCCTACCAGGCTCCTCCATCCATGGGATTTTCTAGGCAAGAGTACTGGAGTGGCTTGCCATTGCCTTCTCCGTCCTTAGGGTTGCTGCTGCGTCACTTCAGTCGTGTCCGACTCTGTGTGACCCCATAGACGGAAGCCCACTAGGCTCCCCCATCCCTGGGATTCTCCAGGCAAGAACACTGGAGTGGGTTGCCATTTCCTTCTCCAATGTGTGAAAGTGAAAAGTGAAAGTGAAGTCGCTCAGTCGTGTCTGACCCTTAGCGACCCCACGGACTGCAGCCTACCAGGCTCCTCCCTCCATGGGATTTTCTAGGCAATAGTACTGGAGTGGCTTGCCATTGCCTTCTCCGCTATTGAGATAATCATATGATTTTTATTTTTCAGTTTGTTAATGTGGTGTATTACATTGATTGATTTGCGGATATTGAAGAATCCTTGCATTCCTAGGGTAAAGCCCACTTGGGGGATCATGATGTATGATCTTCTTAATGTGTTGTTGGATTCTGATTGCTAGAATTTTGTTAAGGATTTTTGCATCTATGTTCATCAGTGATATTGGCCTGTAGTTTTCTTTTTTTGTGGGATCTTTTTGTAGGGTGATGGTGGCCTCATAGAATGAGTTTGGAAGTTTCCCTTCCTCAGCAATTTTCTGGAAGAGTTTGAGTAGAATAGGTGTTAGCTCTTCTCTAAATTTTTGTTAGAATTCAGCTGTGAAGCCGTCTGGACCTGGGCTCTTGTTTGCTGGAAGATTTTTTTATTACAGCTTCTGTTTCCTTGCTGGTGATGGGTCTGTTAAGATTTTCTATTTCTTCCTGGTTCAGTTTTGGCAAGTTGTACTTTTCTAAGAATTTGTCCATTTCTTCCAAGTTGTCCATTTTATTGCCATATAATTGCTGATAGTATTCTCTAATGATCCCTTGTATTTCTGTGTTGTCAGTTGTGATCTCTCCATTTCCATTTCTAATTTTATTGATTTGGTTCTTCTCCCTTTGTTTCTTGATGAGTCTGGCTAGTGGTTTGTCAATTTTATTTACCCTCTCAAAGAACCAGCTTTTGGCTTTGTTGATTTTTGCTATGGTCTCTTTTGTTTCTTTTGCATTTATTTCTGCCCTAATTTTTAAGATTTCTTTCCTTCTACTAACCCTGGGGTTCTTCACTTCTTCCTTTTCTAATTTCTTTAGGTGTAGAGTTAGGTTATTTAGTTGACTTTTTTCTTGTTTCTTGAGGTGTGTCTGTATTGCTATGAACCTTCCCCTTAGCACTGCTTTTACAGTGTCCCACAGGTTTTGGGTTGTCGTGTTTTCATTTTCACTCATTTCTATGCATATTTTGATTTCTCTGTTGATTTCTTCTATGATTTGTTCGTTATTCAGCAGCGTGTTGTTCAGCTTCCATATGTTGGCATTTTTAATAGTTTTTCTCCTGTAATTGAGATCTAATCTTACTGCATTGTGGTCAGAAAAGATGCTTGGAATAATTTCAATTTTTTTGAATCTACCAAGGCTAGATTTGTGGCCCAGGATGTGATCTATCCTAGAAAATGTTCCATGTGCGCTTGAGAAAAAGGTGAAATTCATTGTTTTGGGGTGAAATGTCCTAAAGAGATCTATTAGGTCTAACTGGTCTATTGTATCATTTAAAGTTTGTGTTTCCTTGTTAATTTTCTGTTTAGTTGATCTGTCCATAGGTGTGAGTGGGGTATTAAGGTCTCCCACTATTATTGCGTTGCTGTTAATTTCCCCTTTCATACTTGTTAGTAATTGTCTTAGATATTGCGGTGCTCCTATGTTGGGTGCATAAATATTTATAATTGTTATATCTTCTTCTTGGATTGATCCTTTGACCATTATGTAGTTTCCTTCTTTGTCTCTTTTCACAGCCTTTGTTTTCAAGTCTATTTTATCTGATACGAGTATTGCTACTCCTGCTTTCTTTTGGTCTCTATTTGCGTGGAATATCTTTTTCCAGCCCTTCACTTTCAGTCTGTATGTGTCCCTCGATTTGAGGTGGGTCTCTTGTAGACAACATATATGGGGGTCTTGTTTTTGTATCCATTCAGCCAGCCTTTGTCTTTTGGTTGGGGCATTCAACCCACTTACGTTTAAGGTAATTATTGATAAGTATGATCCCGTTGCCATTTTCTTTATTGCTTTGGGTTTGAGTTTATACACCCTTTCTGTGTTTCCTGTCTAGAGAAGATCCTTTAGCATTTGTTGGAGAGCTGGTTTGTTGATGCTGAATTCTCTCAGCTTTTGCTTGTCTGTAAAGCTTTTGATTTCTCCTTCATATTTGAATGAGATCCTGGCTGGGTACAGTAATCTGGGCTGTATTTTCTTTCATCACTTTAAGTATGTCTTGCCATTCCCTCCTGGCCTGAATGTTTCTGTTGAAAGATCAGCTGTTTTCCTTATGGGAATCCCTTTGTGTGTTATTTGCTGCTTTTCCCTTGCTGCTTTTAATATTTGTTTTTTGTGTTTGATCTTTGTTAATTTGATTAATATGTGTCTTGGAGTATTTCGCCTTGGGTTTATCCTGTTAGGGACTCTCTGGGTTTCTTGGACTTGGGTGATTATTTCTTTCCCCATTTTAGGGAAGTTTTCAACTATTATCTCCTGAAGTAGTCTCTCATGGTCTTTCTTTTTGTCTTCTTCTTCTGGGAATCCTATGATTCGAATGTTGGGGGATTTAACATTGTTCCAGAGGTCTCTAATATTGTCCTCATTTCTTTTAATTCATTTTTCTTTTTTCCTCTTTGTTTCATTTATTTCTACAATTCTATCTTCTAGCTAGCTTATCCTGTCTTCTGCCTCCGTTATTCTACTGTGTTCCTTCCAGAGTGTTTCTGATCTCATCTATTGCATTATTCATTGTATATTGACTCTTTTTTATTTCCTCTAAGTCCTTATTAAACCTTTCTTGCATCTTCTCAATCCTTTTCTCCAGGTTATTTATCTGTAATTCCATTTTGCTTTCAAGATTTTGAATCATTTTCACCATCAAAATTAGAAATTCTTTATCAGGTAGATTCCCTATATCTTCCTCTTTTGTTTGTGTTGGTGGACATTTATCCTGTTCCTTTACTTGCTGGGTATTTCTCTGCCTCTTCATCTTGCTTATATTGCTTTGCTTGGGGTGGCCTTTCCCTCTTCTGGCAGTTTGTGGAGTTCTCTTTATTATGTAGTTTCCTCACTGTGTGTGGGGTTGGTCGGGTGACTTGTCAAGGTTCCCTGGTTAGGGAAGCTTGTGTCAGTGTTCTGGTGGAGGAGCTGGATTTCTTCTCTCTGGAGTGCAATGAAGTGTCCAGTAATGAGTTATGAGATGTCAGTGGGTTTGGAGTGACTTTGGGCAGCCTGTATATTGAAGCTCAGGGCTATTTTCCTGTGTTGCTGGAGAATTTGCGTCGTATGTCTTGCTCTGGAACTTGTTGACCCTTGGGTGGTGCTTGGTTTCAGTGTAGGTATGGAGGCATTTGATGAGCTCCTATCGATTAATGTTCCCTGGAGTCAGGAGTTCTCTGGTGTTCTCAGGATTCAGGAATCCTCCTTGTCTCTGGTTTTCGATCTTATTCTTGGAGTAGTCTCTAGACTTCTCTATCTGTCATTTCCAAGGTGGTTCCCTCTGTTTTAGCTTCTGTTTGCTGGTCTCTTCAGTGTCTAATTTCCGCCCTGACATTAGGGGGCGGTGTTGGACACTTTTTAAGGCTCAGTTGTTCAGTCCTGTTCTGGGAAGGGAGGTATGCTGCCGACAAATATCTCTGGCGTCTGTGGGGAGTGCTTGCAGTGTCTCGGCCACACTGGGTTTGCCCCCACTCACGGCATGTGTGCTGTCCCAGTCCACACTGCACAAGCTCTAGGTTGCTCTGCCGGGAACTGTCTGAGGCTGGCGCTGGGTTGTATGCACTTCCCAGGTCTGAGCGGCTCAGGTTCAGGTACTCGGGTACTCCACAAAGGTGCAGACTTGGCTGGGCCTGCGTTTTGTGCCTTCCCTGGTCCGAGCAGCTCAGGTGACGAGGTGTTTGGCGAGCATGGTCGCTGCAACTTATCGCCTCCCCAGTCCCTCCTGCTCGGTTTTCTGGGTGTACAGCCGGCACACCTTCTCAGGCGGATGTTGACCAGTCAGAAACCAATGAAGTCTTGGTTAGCAACGAAGCCTGCCTGCAGTTTGGTACTGGATGCCTCTTTGGGGCCTCGGTTGCCCCCTTCCGGCTCTGGCTGCCTTCCCCTGCCTGTCTTGGTGGGGGATGGGCCGAATGCAGCCGGCTAGCTCTGCTCAGTCCTTTGTTCTGTGAGCGGAGCTGGTGGAGTCTTAGGTTAGGGCTTTTCACCTTTTCGCAGGGTAGCTATCCCACAGTCTGCTTTGCTATCCTTAGTTAGTTCTCTCAGATTGCTCTCCCGGCATTCAGGCCCAGTCCTTTCTCTAAGCAGTTCAGCTGGCTCCTCCCTGCCCAACCCCTGCTTGCTAATGGCAGATGCGGGCGTCTGAGCTGCTTCTCTGCTGGGAGTTACCATTTGGTGGGTAATCTGTGGGTTTTAATTATTTCTTTCTTTTTCCTCCTGGTTATGTGGCCCTCTGAGGTTCCAAGGCTCGCCACAGACTTGCCAGTGAGAGTGTTTCGTGGTGTTCAGAAACTTCTCTCTTTTTTAAGCCTCCCTTCCCCGGACGGAGCTCTGTCCCTACCTCTTTTGTCTCTCTTTTTATCTTTTATGTTTTTACCTACCTCCTTTCGAAGACAATGGGCTGCTTTTCTGGGTGCCTGATGTCCTCTGACAGCATTCAGAAGTTGTTTTGTGGAATTTACTCAGCGTTCAAATGTTCTTTTGATGAATTTGTGGGGGAGAAAGTGGTCTCGCCATCCTATTCCTCCTCCATCTTGCTCCCTCTCAATTCTTTGATTTAAAATAGAGAAAAATAACAAATAAAAACAAAAGAAATAAAAACAAATCTATAGCTAGATATAGCATGCTTACATGCATGCTCAGTCACTTCTGTCTTGTCTGAATCTTTGCAACCCACCAGGCTCCTCTATAGTCTGCCAGGCTCCTCTGTCCATGGAATTCTCCAGGCAAGAATACTGGAGTGGGTTCACATTCCCTTCTCCAGGAGATCTTCCTGACCCAAGGATCGAACCTGGGTCTCCTGCATTGCAGGCGGATTCTTCACCATTGAGCCACCAAGGAAGCCCAGATATAGCATAATGAAACTGAAAACCAGTAAGAATAAATAAAAATTCAACCCCCCAAAGAAAAAATCCCTAATAATCTACAAAAGACAAGAGGAGGGGACAGTATCCTCATTAGAAACAGCTGATGACAAAAGACAGTGGATAATATATTCAATATTTTGAGAGAAAATACACTTTGGCCTAGAAACTTACTATTAGGTAAACCATAATTCAAAAGTAAACGTTAAATTAAGACATTTTCAGAGATGTAAATTTCTAGAGGATTTATTACTAACTGATTCTAATTGAAAAAGTGATTATAGGATGAATTTTAACAAGAAAAGTGAGCTTAGAAGGAAGACATGTGGCTTAAAAAATTGGAGGCACATAAAGCAGTAAGGAAAATATGGAGGCACACAACTTGATAAATGTGCTGAAAACGTAATCCTCTAACTAACCCGCAATAACAAAGTGTGTGTGTAGGTGTGTGTGTATGTTCTGATAACAGAATATTAAAGCACTATATTTTTCAGAGAGGACTATAAAGATATATATTAACTTCAGATTTTGAAATAAAGGTTATTTTAAAAATATAGGGTACTACTATGAAGGATAGAGGGATATATTCTAGAGCTTCCTTGAGAGTTCCATTCCGTTCAGTCACTCAGTCGTGTCCGACTCTTTGCGACCCCGTGGACTGTAGCCTACCAGGCTTCTCCGTCCATGGGATTCTCCAGGCAAGAATACTGGAGTGGGTTACCATTTCCTTCTCCAGGGGATCTTCCCGACCCAGGGATCGAACCCGGGTCTCCCGCATTGGAGGCCGACGCTTTAACCTCTGAGCCACCAGAGAAGTCCTTGAGAGTAGGGCATATAAAAAAATGCAGATAATTTTATCAGTTTAACAGGAGGCAGGAAAACAGGAAAATAAAGAAAGAAAAAGGATAATAAACAGAAAATATATGAAGGAAATACAAAGAGAATATAAATATATAGTAATCACAGCAAGTGTAAATGGATTAAACTCACTTACTGAAATTCAGTCTATCATGTTGAATATATGCAGTTACAAGAGACCCAACTAAAATAATAATAATAAAAACACCTCAGATTTATTTAAAATAAAGTATTGAAAAATATATCAGGCAAATGACCAAAGAGTATATAAATGTTAATATAAAATGAAGTAAAATAGAATGTAAGATAAAAAAACTTTAATAGAGATAAAGAACATTGAAACAAGAAAGTATGAAAATAAATTTGTGAGCATTTAATAGCATAGCCTTGAACTATGTAGGGCAAAAACTGAATTACATGGTGAAATTGATGAATTATAAATTCAAATGAAACAATATGGTGAATTAACCATTCATTTAAAAATTTAAAAGTTAAAAAATTCAATAAATTGATTATGATTATGTAAATATATGGCACAGAAAAAATTATAGATGCTATGTTGTGCTTCTCTCTCCATGGACAGAGAAGCCTGGTGGGCTGCAGTCCACAGGGTCAGGCATGTAGAGTCGGACATGACTAAAGTGACTGAGTACGCATGCACATGTTGTGCTTAAAAAAATAAATCTGATGTCCACCAGAAGGTAAATGGATAAAGAGGATATGGTATATGTAAATACACACACACACACACACACACACAATGGAATATAACTCATACATAAAGAATGAAATAATGCCATTTTTAGCAACATGGACAGACCTAGAGATTGTCATACTGAGTGAATTAATTCAGAAAGAGAAAAGTCAAATATCATATGATACCACTTATATGTGGCATCTAAAAAGATAATACAAATGAACTAATTAACAGAAGAGAAACAGACTTAGACATAGCAAGCAAATTTATGGCTACTAAAGGGGAATGGAGTGTAGGGGACGACATGGATTGCGAACTAGGGATTAACAGATGCAAACTATTACATAGGAAATGGATAAGCAGCAAAGTCCTACTGTAGAGCACAGGGAACTATATTCCATATTGCATAATAACCTATATGGAAAATAATTTGAGAAAGGTATATATATACATATACACACACACACATATCACTGAATCACTTTGCTGTAGAGCTGAAACATTGTAAATCGACTGTACTTAGATTAAAAAAAACACCCTTTCACCCTAAATCGAGACGATGAGTCCTGTGGACTCAGGGGAAGAGGCACACATTGGGGCTGGAGGAGAAACCAAGCGGCAGCATGGACAAGGACTACAGCCACGAGGAACAAGAGTGGGCTGCCTTATGAGCTCACTACAGGGAATGCAGGGAGAGGAGCGTGACGACCACAGCGAAGGTGGCCTGGGGGGATTCAGTCAGAGAGCCACAGCCCCTGTGCAGAGGAGGGAATGCGGGGTAAAAAGAAATGCTGGAAGTGTGTGTGTGTGTGTGTGTGTGTATACACATGTGCATGGGTCAGAGGGGGAGGGAGAGGGTTCCTTCCATTGTGAATTATTACATGAGAGGAGGAACAAGTGTCTCTCTAATACTCAGATTTTAAAAATCAAGGTTTCTCAATCTAATGTATATTGAGTGCCTACAAAAGAAAAAAGCACGTGGCTGGGTGCTCTGTATGCTGCAAAGACGACAAACTCTCCTCTCATGGAGGAGCTGAGAATCTGATGGGACAAAACCAAGTACAGAATCCGAGCTGGAAGGATGTTCATTATCCTTATGATAGCACTCTCAGCTGAGAGAATGTCAATGGATATAAATAGTTTTAAAAGAAGTTCTTAAAGTTTTAAACACAAATGTATTGTGATACTTCTAATACTGTACTTAAGAGTTCACTGACTCTGTAACTTGATCCTAGTATCTGAAATAAGGATATTTGAAAGCAACTGATATGATTACTTGCATTCATAAAAAAACAAAACAAGCTACCTTTTGAACTGCCTGTTAAACAATCTAAAATTTTCCTATTATTTAAACACACATTGTTTACATTTCAGTTAGGACAATACTGAAAGGAAACAATGGTTCTCAAAGTTTGGTCCCTGGATCAATCACTTTAACATCACCTGAAACTTGTTTAAAGACAAGTTCTCAGGTAACACGACCTACTGAATTAGGTACTCTGGGGGTGGAGTCCACAATCTGCAGCTTGACAAGCCTTCCATGTGATTCTAAAGAATGCTAAGATTTAGGCTGAATATATTTATATGTATATGCACATAACTGAATCATTATACTATGTACCAGAAACTAACAAACATTGTAAATCATCTATATTTCAATAAAAATAAAAACAAAAACTGACTTCTGGTTTTAGCTTTGCCTGAATGGTTGGATGGCATCATTGACATGAGTTTGAGCAAACTCCAGGAGATAGTGAAGGACAGGAAAGTCTGACATGCTGCAGTCCATGGGGCTGCAAAGAATTGGACATGACTGAGCTTGGAAGTAGTTGCTTTTCTCTTCTCCTTACAACAAGAAAAATGCTGAATGAAATGAAAATCAGTGACTTTTCTTGGACCCATCAAAGAACTTACAAAGCAAACTGTCATTCTGAAATCTGCACTAATAAGCAAATTAAAAAAAAATCATAGTTGAAATCCACTTATCTAAATGGTGATTTTGATAAAATGCTAGAAGTTGATTATTAACTAGCACGAGAATGAGAAACTTTCAGTCTTAGAGGGGTCCCCACACTTGCATGGGTTTTATCTCCAGGAAACTCTTGGTGAAAAATTAAGAGCATTCTGCCTTACAGCTGGGGCAAAGGGAGGAGCAAAGTAATCATTCTGAAATAAACTTTTAGTCCTGTTCATAAAAAAGGCCTACTTTCCAGGAGAAAAGGCCACCAGAGTCTTACTTCACCCACTGCGAATGGCATTTACCCAACTCAAGTTCCCTTCATCTTTTCCGTCTTACCTAAGGGTTAGGGTTAGGGAGACCCTGCACAGACTGAGACAGAAGTGTGTTTGAGTGTCTCCTGAGGGGGTACGGGTCAGCAGCAGATGGTCGGAGGAGTGGGTTGGCGGTGGTCTGCTGCAGGGATGGGGATACTTGGTGTAGCAGTGCCTGCATGGGACCTTTTGAAGGAGGTCACCATTATCTTCATTACCTCCACCATAGTTTGGCCTCAGGTCAAATAACAGGGAAGGAACATAGCCCCAGCCATCAACAGAAAATTGGATTAAAGATTTACTGAGCATGGCCCCGCCCATCAGAACAAGACCCAGTTTCCCCCACAGTCAGTCTTTCCCATCAGGAAGCTCCCATAAGCCTTCTCCATCAGAGGGCAGACAGATTGAAAACCACAATCTCAGAAAACTAGCCAATCTGATCACATGAACCACAGCCTTGTCTAACTCAATGAAACTGATCCATGCCATGTAGGGCTACCCAAGACGGACGGGTCATGGTGGAGAGGTCTGACAGAACGTGGTCCACTGGAGAAGGGGAATGGTGAACCACTTTAGTATTCCTTCCTTGAGAAGCCCATGAACAGTATGAAAAGGCAAAAAGATAGGACATTGAAAGATTAACTCCCCAGGTCAATAGCTGCCCAATATGCTACTGGAGGTCGGTGGAAAAATAACTCCAGAAAGAATGAAGAGACAGAGCGAAAACAACACCCAGTTGTGGATGTGACTGGTGATGGAAGTAAAGTCTGATGCTATAAAGAGCCACATTACATAGCAACTTGGAATGTTAGGTTCGTCAAGGCAAATTGGAAGTGGTCAAATGGGAGATGGCAAGAGTTAACACTGATATTCTAGGAATCAGTGAACTAAAATGGACTGGAAATGGTGAATTTAACTCACATGACCATTATATCTACTACTGTGGGCAAGAATCCTTAGAAGAAATGGAGTAGCCATCGTAGTCAACAAAAGAGTCCAAAATGCAGTATTTGGATGCAATCTCAAAAATGACAGAATGATATCTGTTCGTTTCCAAGGCAATATTCGTTCAGTATCACGGTAATCCAAGCCTATGCCCCAACCAGTAACACTGAAGAAGCTGAAGTTGAACAGTTCTATGAAGACCTACAAGACCTTCTAGAACTAACACCTGAAAAAGATGTCCTTTTCATTATAAGGGACTGGAATGCAAAAGTAGGAAGTCAAGAAATACCTGAAGTAACCAGCAAATTTGGCCTTGGAGTAAAGAATGAAGCAGGGCAAAGGCTAATAGAGTTTTGCCAAGAGAATGCACTGGTCATAGCAAACACCCTCTTCCAACAACACAAGAGAAAACTCTACACATGGACATCACCAGATGGTCAATACTGAAATCAGATTGATTATATTCTTTGCAGCCAAAGATGGAGAAGCTCTATACAGTCAGCAAAAACAAGACTGGGAGCTGATTGTGGTTCAGATCATGAATTCTTATTGTCAAATTCAGATTGATATTGAAGAAAGTAGGGGAAACCACTAGACCATTCAGGTAGACCTAAATCAAATACCTTACGATTATAAAGTGGAAGTGACAAATAGATTCAAGGGATTAGATCTGATAGACAGAGTGCCTGAAGAACTATGGATTGAGGTTCATGATATTGTACAAGAGGTAGTGATCAAGACCATCCCCAGGTAAAACAAATGCAAAAAGGCAAAATGGTTGTTTGAGTGGGCCTTACAAATAGCTGTGAAAAGAAGAGAAGCGAAAGGCAAAGAAAAGGAACGACATACCCATTTGAATGCAGAGTTCCAAAGACTAGCAAGGAGAGATAAGAAAGCTTTCCTCAGTGATCAGTGCAAAGAAATAGAGGAAAACAACTGAATGGGAAAGACTAGAAATTTCTTGAAGAAAATTACAGATATCAAGGGAACATTCCATGCAAAGATGGGCTCAATAAAGGACAGAAATGGTAGGAACCTAACAGAAGCAGAAGATATTAAGAAGAGAAGAACTATACAAAAAAGATTTTCATGACCCAGATACTCATGATGGTGTGGTCACTCACCTGGAGCCAGACATCTTGGAATGCAAAGTCAAGTGGGCCTTAGAAAGCATCACTATGAACAAAGCTAGTGGAGGTGATGGAATTCCAGTTGAGGTATTTCAAATCCTAAAAGATGATGCTGTGAAAGTGCTACATTCAATATGCCAGCAAATTTGGAAAACTCAGCAGTGGCCACAGGACTGGAAAAGGTCAGTCTTCATCCCAACCCCAAAGAAAGGCAATGCCAAAGAATGCTCAAACTACCGCACAATTGCACTCATCTCACATGCTAGCAAAATAATGCTCAAAATTCTCCAAGCCAGGCTTCAACAGTATGTGAACTGTGAACTTCCAGATGTTCAAGCAGGTTTTAGAAAAGGCAGAGGAACCAGAGATCAAATTGCCAACACCCACTGGATCATCAAAAAAGTGAGAGAGTTACAGATAAGCACCTACTTCTGCTTTATTGACTATGTCAAAGCCTTTATATGGATCACAGCAGACTGTGGAGAATTCTTCAAGAGATGGGACTACCAGACAATCTGACCTGCCTCCTGAGAAATCTGTATGCAGGTCAAGAAGCAACAGTTAGAACTGGACATGGAACTACAGAGTGGTTCCAAATCGGGAAAGGAGTACATTAAGGATTTTTATTGTCACCCTGCTTATTTAACTTATATGCAGAGTACATCATGAGAAATGCTGGGCTGGATGAAGCACAAGCTGGAATCAAGATTGCTGGGAGAAATATGAATAACCTCCGATATGCAAATGACACTACCCTTATGGCAGAAAGTGAAGAACTAAAGAGCCTCTTGATGAAAGTGAAAGAGGAGAGCGAAAAGTTGGCTTAAAGCTCAACATGCAGAAAACTCAGATCATGGCATCAGCTCCCATCTCTTCATGGCAAATAGATGGGAAAACCGTGGAAACAGTGACAGACTACTTTTTTGGGCTCCAAAATCACTGCAGATGGTGACTGCAATCATGAAATTAAAAGACTCTTGCTCCTTAGAAGAAAATTTATGACCAAACTAGACAGCATATTAAAAAACAGAGACATTACTTTGCCAACAAATGTTTATCTAGTCAAAGCTATGGTTTTTCTAGTAGTCATATATAGATGTGAGAGTTGGACTATAAAGAAAGCTGAGCACCAAAGAATTGATGCTTTTGAACTGTGGTGTTGGAGAAGACTCCTGAGCGTCCCTTGGACTGCAAGGAGATCCAACGAGTCCATCCTAAAGGAAATCAGTCCTGAATATTCATTGGAAGGACTGATGCTGAAGCTGAAACTCCAATCATTTGGCCATCTGATGTGAAGAACTGACTCATTTTCAAAGACCGTGATACTGGGAAAGATTGAAGGTGGGAAGAGAAGGGGATGACAGAGGATGAGATGGTTGGATGGCATCACTGACTCAATGGACATGAGTTTGAGTAAACTGTGGGAGTTGGTGACGGACAGGGAATCCTGGCGTGCTGCAGTCCATGGGGTCACAAAGAGTCGAATACAACTGAGTGACTGAACTGAACTGAACTGAAGGGTTTTGGAGCTAAGAAACAGCTGTAAGTCACAGCTCAGGGACATGGTTCCACTAAAAGACTGCTATTTAATTATAGGATTGTAGAATGCTTTCCTTCCTCCATACTTTAGCACCAGATGAACAGGGTTCCAGGCTAGTCACAGTGGATTATAGTTAAAAAGAACTTAAAAATACAGACTCTATTTAAGGGGGATACAAAAACAATAACTCTAGAGAAGTTTAAAGCTTCTGAAACCTCCAGCTCGTACATTCCCAGAGCTCAGTAGTTTAATTTTCTAAGGCTACTGAAATAAATTACCACAAATTAAATGGCATACACCACAGAAATGCATTGTCTCAGAGTTCTGGAGCCTAGAAGTCAACAATCAAGGTGTGGAGAGGGTTGGTTTCTTTTGAGGGTGTGAAGGGGCGTCCTTTTCATGCCTCTCTTCTATCTTCTGGTGGCCTAAGTTGCTCCTTGGCTTGTACATAGTTTTCTGGTGTCTGCACATAGCCCTCCTTGTATGTGTCTGTATTTTCACATGGTGTTCTCCTTATAAGGACACTGGACATTAGATTAGAGGTCCACTCTATTCTGGTATTACCTAATTATAACTAGTTACATCTGCCATGACTCTATTTAAGAGGTCATGTTTCTAGGTATCAGAAATTACTAGGAGTTAGGCCTAATGTGGGCTTCTCAGGTGGCGCTAGTGGTAAAGAACCTGCCTGGCAGTGCAGGAGACCTAAGAGCCATGGGTTTGATCCCTGGGTTAGGAAGATCCCTGGAGGAGGGCATGGCAACCCACTCCAGTATTCTTTTCTGGAGAACCTCACGGACAGAGGAGCCTGGAGGGCTACAGTCCGTAAGGTCGCAAAGAGTTGGCTATGACTGAAGCGTCTGAGCGCACAGTACAGGACTCAACATGTGAAGTTTGGGATGGGGCACAATTCAACCCATGATACAGACGAATAAAGGGAAGAAACATAAATGGATAATATTGAAAGAGAGGGCATCACTGCTTACCTCACTGACAGTAGAAAAGGTAAAAGAGGAATACCACAAACAACTCTATAATTACAAATTTGGTATCTTTGATGAAATAGACCAATTCCTTGCAATATAAAAATTATTAAAACTCACACAAGGAGAAATAGATAATATAAATTGGCCTATATTTTAATATATAATCAATAATTAATAACCTTCCAAAAAGGAAAATACATGCCTAGATGCTTTTACAGGTGATTTCTGCCAGACACTAAAAAAATAAACAACACTAGTTGTGTATAATCTTTTCCAGAAAACAGTAGCTGAAGGAGCACATGCTGACTCACTCTATGAAGCTGGCAATTGTCGAATACCAAAACTAGACCGAGACATAAGAAAGGAAAATTGCAAACTAGGATTGCAGCCATGAAATTAAAAAATGCTTATTACTCCTTGGAAGGAAAGTTGTGACCAACCTAGACAGCATATTAAAAAGCAGAGACATTACTTTGCCAGAAAAGGCCCATATAGTCAAAGCTATGGTTTTTCCAGTGGTCATGTATGGATGTGAGAGTTGGACTGTGAAGAAAGCTGAGCACTGAAGAATTGATACTTTTGAACTGTGGTGCTGGAGAAGACTCTTGAGAGTTCCTTGGACTGCAAGGAGATCCAACCAGTCCATTCTAAAGGAGATCAATCCTGGGTGTTCATTGGAAGGACTGATGCTGAGGCTGAAACTCCAATACTTTGGCCACCTCATGTGAAGAGTTGACTCATTGGAAAAGACCCTGATGCTGGGAGGAACTGGGGTCAGGAGGAGAAGGGGACAACAGAGGATGAGATGGTTGGATGGCATCACTGACTCGATGCACATGAGCTTGAGTGAACTCTGGGAGTTAGTGATGGACAGGGAGGCCTGGAGTGCTGCGATTTATGGGGTCACAAAGAGTCGGGCACGACTGAGTGATTGAACTGACTGACTGAACACCTTTCATAACAAAAACTGTCAGCAATCTAAGAGTAGTGGAGAAATTTCTCTGCTTGACGAAGAACATCTACAAAAAAACCTAGAACTAATACCATACTTGGGATTCCCTGGTGGGTCAGATGGTAAAGAATCCCTCTGCAAAGCAGGAGACCTGGGTTCGATTTTTGGGTCTGGAAGATCCCCGGAAGATCCCCTGGAGAAGGGATCTTCCCATCCTAGTATTCTTGCCTGGAGAATTCCATAGACAGAGGAGGCTGGTGGGCTGTAGTCCATGAGGTCGCAAAGAGTCGGACACAACCGAGCAACTAACACACACACAAAACCATACTTAATGGTAAGAAACTGGATGCTTTTCCCCTAAGATGAAGAAAAAGGTAAAGATGTCCTCTCTTACCATCACTCTTGTCTAAAACTGCATGGAGGTCCTGGCTAGTGGATTTAGACAAAAATTAAACCAATGGTGTACAGGTTAAGTAAAAAGAAATAAAACTATTAAAACTAATAGGACTGTAATGTAGTAACACAGACAAGAGGTAATGGTGACCTGGATTGACATGACGGTGGAGAGAGAGAGAGATGATGGATTTAAGAAGTAGGAAGTAGAAGCCACAGAGCTTGATGATGGATTACATGTACATAATGAAGGAGACGGAAACATCAAATATGACTTTCAGCATTTGCTGTGTGCAGCAAGGTTAGTGGTGAGCAGTTTATAGAACTGAAAGAGGACAATGGAAGAGTCAGTTTGGAAGGAAAACTCATGAGTTAGGTTTTGCTTAAATAGAGATTGAGGTACATACCTTCGAGATCTCTAAGAAGTGAAGAAACACATATTTTTTACATGTGTTCTTGGAGCTCAGAGGAAAGTACTGGGCCAGAAATGAGGGTTTGTGAACCATGCGTATAAGTGGTAATATAAATTATAGCTATAGGGAATTTCCTAGGAAGATATTAAAGAGTGAGAAGAGAGTCAATGACTGAGCTATGATATTGAATGGTCAGGAAGAGGAGGACGAGCAGCGAAAGAAACAAAGAAGTGCCTAGAGAAGGCGGGCGGTGGGGGCCAAGAGTCGTGAGAGTTTCAGGAAGGAAGCGCTGGTCAAGGGCGTGGACTACTGTTGAGACACTACAATGAAGACTGGAAAAAGACCACGTTTAGCAACCTGGAGGCCACTAGTGATTTTACAGGGACCTGTTTTAATAGAGTGATGGGGGCACATACCAGACTGGAGTGAGTTTAAGACTGAGCAGGAGGTATGAAAATTGTAATAACAAATACATAAATTAAGAAGCTTGACTGTGAAGTGAGAGATAAGATAGGATGATATTTTACCAGAGGTCAGGAGGTACAGGATGTGGGTTTGAGTGAGGAATTCTTATTAGTTTGGACACCACACATGACTGTACTTTAAAACTGGTGGGATACATTCCACTGATTGGAAATACAGAAGAGAAGGATAATGGATGGCATAAAGCTGGTGAGTAGGTAACAGGGGTAGATGCCAAAGCAGAGGTAAAGAGATTAGTTTCCTCTATGATAGAGAAATGCAGACCAGGATGGAGGCCCCACGGACGTGTGTGTTTTTTTTTAGAATGAAGAAAGAGTTTCCACTTGGAAAGAAGTTTCCACTTCTGTTGTCTCTGCAAAGTACCGATTTTGTCTCACTTGACTGGTGCAGAAGAAGAAGACAACAATTAGCACATTTATAAGTCCTATTTTTTAGGCACATGGCTTCTTAGTTTTGTGGGTTAGCGATTTTGTTTTGAGTGTGCTATTGCATGCTGCAGTTATATTATCTCTTTAGGGTTCTGAAAGTTTCTGAAAGACTTGAAATCTTTCTGAAAGGATACAAATGATAGAAATTACAACTAAAGGTAATATTCTCTTTTTTTATATTTTAAAATGGCTGCATCATATTCCATCTCACATATGACTTATAATCATTTGGACATTTAGTAACTTTAATACTGCACTAAATATTCTTATACATGTGTCTTTGTGTCTCATCATTTCCTAAACATGGATTACTGGTTGTGTTGTTCAGTCACCAAGTCATGTCTCACTCTTTGTGAGCCCATGGACTTCAGGATGCCAGGCTCCTCTCCTCCACAATCTCCCAGAGTTTGATCAGATTCATTCCACTGCGTCAGTGATGCTATCTAACTGTCTCATCCTCTGTTGTCCCCTTCCCCTTTTGCCTTCAATCTTTCCCAGCATCAGTATCTTTTCCAATGAGCTGGCTCTTCACATCAGGTGGCCAAAGTATTGGAGCTTCATTTTCAGCATCAGTCTTTCCAATGAATATTCAGGGTTGATTTCCTTTAGGATTGACTGGTTTAAAGCGTCTAAACTGGATTAAAGAGTACAAACATTTAAAAATCTCCTAATGCATATTGGGAGATTTGCCCTTCAGAAAGATATTCCATTCATTTAGTGAAACCCAGAGGGCAAAATATAATAGAATGATAAATACTCTAATTTAAAATCAGATTACTGTTCATAATACATAGATTTCATACTTTAACCTAACACTTTCTAATTTGGAACTATAGGTGGCACTAACAGATCAAGGAATGGAACCACTTTCAGAATCCCAGGTTGGAAAGGATTTTGTATGGACATCTCAGCCACCCACAAGCTATAAACAATTCCAGAAAAATAATCCTTCCTGTTCTTAACTTACCTATAAATCAACTTGATTGGACAGTCTAACTTATGCTTTTAGTATTAACTGTCATATTTGAGACTGTGTAACAATGCCAGCCTCTTTGCATTTATCATGTCTAGTCTGTGGACTATGCCTCAGCATGCCATTTGCAAACTGTTCCTAAAAAGACCAATTGTCTCTGCAGAAGCTTTCATTCTTCTGTTTCCATAGCTTTTGTTTTCTCCAAGAAGAAAACCTACAGTGAAGTGAAAGAAAGTCAAAGTATTAGTTGCTCTGTCATGTCTCTTTGTAAACCCCACGCACTGTAGCCCACCAGGCTCCTCTGTCTACGGAATTCTCCAGGCAAGAATACTGGAGTGGTTTGCCATTTCCTTCTCCAGGGGATCTTCCCAACACAGGGATTGAACCCAGGTCTTCTGCATTGCAGGTGGATTCTTTACCATTTAAGCCACCAAGGAATTCATAAACTGGGGAAAGAAATAGGCACCCAAGTCCAGGAAGCAAGGAAAAATGACTCTCCAAGGTATCAAGAGCTCTGAGCTTCAATCTCAAAGGATTGGAGGATCCTTTGGAAACAGTTGCCTCCTAACCATGGTGTCTTCGTTAAATATACAAAGCATAGGTAATTCTACTCATTACAATTTGAAACCATATATTGTATGTCTTTTAAAGTGCATATAATGGAATGGATGCCACAGGGGACACTCAGAAGAACTGGTTATCATGGGGGTGTTGTCTCTGAAGTTGCCACCACCTAGGACAACTGGTTTTTGTAGAATTTAAGGGATTGACTGTTTTGAAGCTTCAGAAAGCCTCTGCCAGAAACCTAAAGTGGAATTCTGCTTCAGGGAAGAAACAATCTGCCAGTTTATGCCCATTGTGTGGTGAGCAAAAGAGTTGTCATCTCCCCTAGGAGTATATTCAAATGAGAAAGTTCTTAGACACAAACAAAAACCAAATAAATACTGTCAGCTATCCATATATGGGGGTTCTGCATCCTGGATCCAACCAATCATAGATTTAAAACACTAAAAAAAAAAAAAATTCCAGAAAGTTCCCCAAAGTGAAACTTCAATTTGCCCTGCAGACAACTATTTACACAGCACTAACATTGCATTTACAACTATTTACACAGCATTTATGTTGTGTTAGGTATTATAAGTCATCTAAAGAAGATTTACAGTACACACTGAGTCGTGTCCGACTCTTTGCGACCCCATGGACTGTAGCCTACCAGGCTCCTCAGTCCATGGAATTCTCCAGGCAAGAATACTGGAGTGGGTTGTCATTTCCTTCTCCAGGGGATCTTCCCAACCCAGGGATCAAACCAGGTCTCCAGCACTGCAGGCAGACTCTTTACCATCTGAGCCACCAGGGAAGATACGTGTTAGGTATTATAAGTCATCTAAAGAAGATTTACAGTATAGGGGAGGAACTGAGGTGGATGAACCTAGAGCCTGCCATACAGAGTGAAGTAAGTCAGAAAGAGAAAAACAAATATCATATATTAACACATCTATTTATGGAATCAAGACTTCAAGGAGAAAAATCAATAACCTCAGCTATGCAGATGACACCACCCTTACGGCAGAAAGCGATGAGGAACGAAAGAGCCTCTTGATGAAAGTGAAAGAGGAGAGGGAAAAAGCTGGTTTAAAACTCAATATTCAAAAAACGAAGATCATGGCATCTGGTCCCATCACTTCGTGGCAAAAAGATGGGGAAACAATGGAAACAGTGACAGATTGTATTTTCTTGGGCTCCAAAATCACTGCAGAGGGTGACTGCAGCCATGAAATTAAGACCTTTGCTCCTTGGAAGAAAAGCTATGTCCAACCTAGATAGCATATGAAAAAGCAGAGACATTACTTTGCTGACAAAGGTCCATCTAGTCAAGGCTATGGTTTTTCCAGTAGTCATGTATGGATGTGAGAGTTGGACTATAAAGAAAGCTGAGCGCTAAATAATTGATGCTTTTGAACTGTAGTGTTGGAGACGACTCTTGAGAGTCCCTTGGACTACACGGAGATCAAACCAGCCAATCCTAAAGGAAATCAGTCCTGAATATTCATTGGAAGGACTGATGCTAAAGCTGAAACTCCACTACTTTGGCCACCTGATGTGAAGAACTGACTCATTGGAAAAGACCCTGATGCTGGGAAAGATTGAAGGCAGGAGGAGAAGGGGACGACAGAGGATGAGATGGTTGGATGGCATCACTGACTTGGTGGACATAAGCTTGAGCAAGCTCCGGGAGTTGGTGATGAACAGGGAGGCCTGGCGTGCTGCAGTCCATGGATTGGCAAAGAATCGGACATGACTGAGTGACTGAACTGAACTGATATGGAACCTAGAAAAATGAGACGGATGAACCTATTTGCAGGGCACGAATAGAGATATAGACCTAGAGACTGGACTTGGGGACACAGTGGGGGAAGGAGAGCGTGGGACGAACTGAGAGAGTAGCGTTTCCATATGCCCACTACCAAGTATAAAACAGATACCTAGTGGGCAGCTGCCATATTACACAGGGAGCCCAGCCCGGCACTCCGTGGTGACCTAGAGGGGTAGGAAGGGGGTAGGCTGAGAGGGAGGTTCAAGAGGGAAAGGATATATTACCTGTAAAGCTGATTCATGTTGTTGTACAGCAGAAAACAGCACAGCATTGTAAAGCAATTATCCTCCAATTAAAAAAAAATTTTAATGTAATCCTCTAAAGCAATAATCCTTCAATTAAAAAACAAATAAAAAATGTATAGGGGAATATTGCGTAGGTTTGTTATGCCCTGAGTCCGGTTCCCCCCATACTGGTAGAATAAGACACTCGCAGCAATGCAAAAGCAAGAATGGGGTTTATTTCTAGCTCGAGCTAGGGCTCATGCCTCCTCCAGCGCAGTGGAGTGGGACAAGAGCCCCGAGCCCAGGTCACAGCGGTTTTTATAATCTCAGGTTACATAAGCACCTATTTCTGTTCAAAAGATCAAGCTGGCAGAAGCTCATTGGCCAGTTCATGCATGCACGGAAGCTCATTGGCCAGTTTATACGCGCGCGGGGTTTTTCTGGGGGATTTCCCTTTTTACTCTGATTGGCTCGACTTTTGGCGCCGGCGGGACTTTTCTAGGGAGGAGTTTCTTAATTTTTGGCACCGGCGGGATCTTCTTAGGGAGGAGTTTCTGTGGACTTAGCCTCCACCCTCTCTCCAGGAAATCAAAACTTAGGCCTAAGCAAGGTCTCAGGCCTATCCTGGCTACTCAGATGTTAGGGCTCCTAATAGGTTATGCACAAAATACATTTTATATAAGTGACTTGAGCAAGTCTTTTAACTTTCTGAGTATTTGTCCTTTCATCTGTAAAGCAGCCATACTTTTTTCTAGCCCACAAGGTTCTTGGGAAGATCTATGTGGGTAATAGTTGAAAAAGTATTTGTAAACTTCAAGGTGAACATGATAATTCCACTAAGAAGTGTATCTGGTAAGTGAGAAGAAAGGAGAGCATCAGTGTTACATCCAAGTGCAGTGTTTTATTTCTGTCTGACTAGTGGGACACGTGGAGAATGCAATGGCAAGCCACTCCAGTACTCTTGCCTAGACAATCCCATGGATGGAGGAGCCTGGTAGGTTGCAGTCCGTGGGGTCGTTAAGAGTCGGACACGACTGAGCAACTTCACTTTCACTTTTCACTTTCACACATTGGAGAAGGAAATGGCAACCCACTCCAGTGTTCTTGCCTGGAGAATCCAAGGGACGGCGGAGCCTGGTCGGCTGCCGTCTATGGGGTCGCACAGAGTCGGACACGACTGATGTGACTTAGCAGCAGCAGCAGCAACAGCTCATTAGAAAGGAATCTTACTTTCTTACTGCCTTATGAAACTAAAACAAGCACATTCATATATATTTGAATATGAACTTTAGAAGAATATATAAAAATGACATATATGTGCACAGGGATGATAGAAGCATACAGAAGCAGAAAATTGAAAGTTTCTGAAAATAAGTTAAATCTTTAATAACATATAGTAAACTATATGCCATGTACTTTGCTATCATACAATTTTATTACACAGAACTTTATAGGGTGTGTGATTTTATAAAGCTTACGGATCACATGAACCTACTTGGAGTGTATGTGTGCAGTTTATGTTAACTAAAATTGTCTTATTAATATGGAAGTGCTCAAATGTCAGAAAAATAAGGAAAATTGTTTTATTCATAAGGATTTAAATTTTTTTGCTTAAAAGATTATCAGTAGGATATACTCTTTCAAAATAAGAAGCAGGAGGAATATGATCCTATTCCAAGTTAGAAGCAGGAATATAAAGTTAAAAATTTTAACAACAACCATGGTTATGTTTAATAATAAGGAAAGAACTTTAGGCTGTTTTTTAAAGATTAATTTGTTAATTAGGTGAACATCTGGGTTGGTTCATCACGTCCCTTGATTAATTTATGAGATTTTCATCCCCATTTACTAAAAAAGCAGTGAGTCATCTGCTGTTACACACCAGTGACAGCAAAAGTTAATTGGATTCTAGATCCTTTCACATTTCTCCCTTTAGCAATTCCTTGCCGCTCTGAGTGGAACCACACGCTAAGAGGGTCTGTGTGTTTTTGTGTGTGTGAGAGATACAAAAGTGAGAAGAATTACAACTGATTGAAAAGTGAATTTCAAAAAGATAAGAATATGTGCTTATATTTCCCTTGGTTGTGGCAAGAAAATCTGAAGGGATACACAGAAACAGCCAAACCAAAACCAAACACTAATAAAAAAAAGTTTTCTTAATGCATAGTTTTTATAGGATTTTGATTTGTGAATCATGTGAATGTATAATTACCTATCTAAGAAAAGGCTGTTTAATGTTACATTTAAAATGCATAACCAACAAGGACCTACTGTAAAGCACAGGAACTCTGCTCAATGGTATGTGGCAACCTGGATGGGAGGGGAGTTTGAGGACAAATCGATACATGTATAGTTATGGCTGAGTCCCTTCACTGCTCACTTGAAACCATCACAGCATTGTTAATCAGCTATTAAAAAATAAGTAAAAAATAAAAATGGAATAAGCTACAAGATATATTGTACATCACAGGGAATATAGCCAATATTTTATAACTATAAGTGGAACGCAATCTTTAAAATTGTGAATCACTATGTTGTTCACCTAGAACTTACAATATTGTACATCCATTATACCTCAATAAAAAAATTGTCATTTTGAAGCAAAAAATAAAAAGGCTGTTTAAGACTGTCTATGTTTTAAAATGTCCCAAAATTTGATCTAGGAACAGGAACACAGAGATGCAGCAGTAGCTTATTGTAGTTACAATCTTGGTGTTGGAGAAGACTCTTGAGAGTCCTTTGGACTACAAGGAGATCAAATCGGTCAACCCTAAAGGAGATCAGTCCTGAATGTTCATTGGAAGGACTGATGCTGAAGCTGAAGCTCCAATACTTTGGCCACCTGATGAGAAGAACTGACTCATTGGAAAAGACCCTGATGCTGGGAAAGACTGAAGGCAGGAGGAGAAGGGAACAACAGAGGATGAGATGGTGGTTGGATGGCATCACCGACTCGATGGACACAAGCTTGAGCAAACTCTGGGAGTTGCTGATGGACAGGGAAGCCTGGCATGCTGCAGTCCATGGGGTCGCAAAGAGCTGGACTTGACTGAGCAACAGAACTGAACTCCAAGTAAAAAGATACATGGTCTCTGGAAGGAAGAGAATTCAAGCTTGAGAAAGGAGGAGAGAGGCAGATGGACCTGGGGTGACTGGGTGACTGGGAAAGCTGATCTGCTCTCTCCTAGCCCTACAATAAGAGTGCAACCTTTCTTCGGCTCTGACAACTACAGATTGCATTTGGTTTAGAGGCCCTTCCTCAGACATCCTCCTGTATATGCCACATGATCTCAGCGGTATAAAACAGTATTCTCAGATGAAGGGGGATTCATCATACTAGTTATTAACCTCATTTCTTTTTTCACAATGCCTTTGTAAACTCTCATTTTTCCTTCATCCTGTTTTATCACCTTTATTTTAAGGGGTATATTTTATCTTGTTATATTATGCATTTATTTGAGCTACCATAAATCCTTTCTGGAACTGGAGGGAGTAGGAATTAACGTATGCATGACTAACCTGAGAAAATTCTAACAGGTTATTTTTCTGGGAGTCAAATTACAAGCGATTTCATTTTTTTTTCAGATTTATTGAGATATGATTGACATATAACATTGAGTAAGTCTAAGGTGTGGTGATTTGGTACATGTATATATTGTAAAATAATTACCACAATAAAGTTAGTTAACAAACACATCCATCACCTCACATAATTACATTTTTTTCTCTTGTCATGAGAACGTTTCAGGTCTACTCTCTACAGGTGATTTTAATCGCTTTATGGTTAGCCTTCTGCATTTCCAAGTATAGATACACTTTTAACAATGGGCATGGATTCTTTTTTTAATTAGATAATACCTTCTTTTTAACCAAATATAGAAGAAAATATTTGTTGTAGAATTGATGGACTTTTCCAGCAGAAAAATATACAAGGCTGGTAGAGAAAAAAGAGCAGGAAAGAATGGGTAAGTTGTAGGACTTAGTTTTCCTTCCACCATGTGCTTCTACGAAAATATAAGAGGCATAGTATAAATATAGTGGTTTACTCAAAATGCATTTTAAAAAGAAATGCTATTGTTTTTATTCTTCTTAAAAATTTTGCTTTGTATTGCAGTTAATTTACAATATTGTTAGTATGAGGTGTACAACAAAGTGATTTTTTTCAGGTTCTTTTCCCTTTTAGCTTATTACAAAATATTGAGTAGAGTTCCCTGTGTTATATAGCAAGTCCTTGTTGGTTATCTATTTTATATATATTAGTGTATATATGTTAATCCCAAACTCTTAATTTAGTCCTCCCCTCCCTTTCCTTTTAGGTAACCATAAGTTTGTTTCCTATGCCTGTAGGTCTATTTTTGTTTTGTAAATTTGTTCATTTATATCATTTTTTTGATTCTGTATATAAGCAATATCAAATGATATTTGTCTTTCTCTGGCTTACTTCACTTAGAATGATAATCTCTAGGTTCATCCTTGTTGCTGCAAATGACAGTATTTCATTCTTTTCACGGCCGTATAACCTTCCATTGTATGTAGCTATCCCATCTTCTTTATCCATTCATCTGTTGATGGACATTTAAGTGCTTCCATGTCTTGCCTGTTGTAGATAGTGCTGCAATGAACATTGGGGTGCATGTATCTTTCAGAATTATCATTTTCTCCAAGTATAAGCCCAAGTGTTATGCTGGGTCATATTGTAGCTCTATTTTTAGTTTTTTACAGAACTCCATATTGTTCTTCATAGTGGCTGCCCAATTTTCACTCCCACCAACAGTATAGGAGTGTTCCTTTTTCTCCACATCCTCGCAACATTAATTATTTATAGATGTTTTAATGATGGCCATTCTGACCTTTGTGAGGTAATACTTCATCATAGTTATGATTTGCAGGAAACGCTCTTCTTTTCTTTCTTCTGTATAAAATAGGCCATGAGACATAGCTTAAAGTCAGAAAATTTTGTCATAGATCTTCTTTTTTAATAGTTGGAAGGTGAGTCACTGCATGGACTTGATGTCACTGATGTCGTTTTAAATCCCCCCCTGCTGTGTATTTACACTGCTTCTACCTTTATTTAGTCAGAATGAAATCCTAAAGAGTGGCACTGGCAGGTCAGAGTATCTGTAGCCAAAGTCAGTGAATATAAATATTTGTCTTTCATCTTCAAGATCTACAAGACTTGGATGACTGTTCCGACCCAACTCCCCGGGCCTCACTGTGCCCGGGGGCTATCTGTGCTACTCTGCATACCTGCTTCTCTCTGGGCCTGACCGCCTTTCCTACGCAGGGTTTCTACAACAGAATTCTTGGCAGTTTCATCTGGTAACTTTTATCTAACAGTCTTGCCTAGTGCTAAGTGGTATCTGAATCAGTTATTTCACTTGGGAGTTACAAAATGGTGTTTTTAAATTCTACCGTTTGGTTTCTGTTTTTGTTGCTTTAGAATGCAACAATATACAAGGAGAATTCACAATCCAATAAAGTAAAAATTTCAAGCCTGAAAAGTAAATAGCCATGTGAGAGAGAGCAAGAGTCTTATTTTGGTAACTCTCCACGATGCACACTGGGGAAAAGGGATCAAAAAAATCTAATTCTATAACGTGAATTTATGTAAGATTTTTACTCTACAAAGACAAAGAATCAAGGCTATATACAAGCAAAAGCATAATAATTTATTTGAATCCACTGTTCCTTGAACAAAAGTAAAAATCAGACTTCAGTAAGTCACTTCCTTCAGTGTTTTACAAGTCTTTAAGAAACTCCATTGGTGACTGACAACCTAGGAGAAGGCACACTCTTGCTTTTGTGACAATCATCTTTATTATTCTATGGTACAAATAGCAAGAAGGAAATTTGGGAATGAAAATGTAAAAGTGTAGCAATTTAAAATTTAATAAAACAAGGCTTGCTGAAGACTTTACAAATAAAAGTTTCCACACTTGTAGGTTAGATAGGATAGTGTTGGTGCTGAGGAAAGGGAAAGTATAGATTAGAACTAATTGAGCTTTGTAGGAAACATGATACAAAAAAGGTAATGGGAAAGTCCCGTCCTTTTCTCTCTTCTGTCGGCATGATAAAGAGTGTCCACTGGGAATTCTTGCCCCACCACGCTCCTCTGCAGCACAGTGCATTGTGGGTATGCTGGAAAATCTGCAGTCAGACTCTTATAAATGCCTTTATTCTGCTTTAAAAGGACCAGTGAGGAAAAGGCATCTGGCTTGATTTCTTCACTGATTCCAGACATTTCCGCTGCTTTCCTCAGTGTGCTTTCCTCATTTCACTTAAAGGCACTGCTTTGCCCGTGAATGCTTACCTAGTGAAGAGACATGCAAAATGTTCTACAGATTTCCGGGTCTACAAGTTGAAGAACCTTAAATTCGTTTATTCCCTTCTACAGCTGCAAATAATGAGAGCTTTGAACTAGTTCAAGAAAACTACATTTACAAGTCATTAGGTATAAAGAGTAAGCCATCACTCAATTCTGTAGATAAACTCTTTTTGAAACTAAAAGGTTGACTTACGTGAACGTCCTATGAGCAAGTTGGGTTTAAAACAAACTGTGCCAAGAGTGTCTAATGAGGTCGACAGACAGCATTTAAATAAATGCAGCATAAATTCAATAAACAAATGACCGAGTACTAGAATATGAACACAGGCCAACTTACCAATTTGTCAAACACCAGTTCAGTTAATAGATACGTGTAGTAATGAAAACAACACTGTTAGAATAATAGTCCAAGAGCCAAAGGAAAAATATTTTGGCTGTGTTTCTATCTCAGAACCAACTGTCAAATAGAGGTAAAGAAAGCAGTAAGCTACAGTTCTTTACCCCAAGCTGGGAATGCTGGAGAGTCACTAACTACCTGTAACACTGCATTATTCATGAAATTGATCTCTGAATTTAATTGGACCTAGAGAATAAAACCATAGATAATCAGGAAAGAAAAATGATTTCTGCATGCTTAGGGAATGTTTATTCTATTGAGGAATACTTGTTCTACTAAGGATTACTGATCTTCAGTTAGAACAAGCAAAGAGGAGCCCACTAAGATATGAAACCTTTAAAAGACTATGTCTCATGTTTAATCTCTATCCCTAGTACATAGTTAATGACCTGGAGATATTTGTGGATTGACTGTAAAAAAAAATACAAGTGCAAAACAGTTTCTAATGAAATAAAAAGAAAATATTCTACCTTCTTGTTTTTAAATTTTAGAATAGGTAGCCACATCTGTATTCAAGGGAAACAACAGTTTAAAAAAATGTTGGCTCCCCTTTAGGATGAGCTGGAAGGGAGAAAGAGGAGAAAACATTTAAAAGAGATACTAGAGAGGAGGGAGACAGCCTTACAGAGAAGGAGAAGGAAAGAGAAGGCGGATTCAGAGAGGGAGGACATCTCAGGATGGCGGTAAAGTCAAGACGAAGACGCACAAAGGGAACTTCCTCAGGAGATGGGGAGGAACGAGGTGAGAAGAGAGAGGCCAGGGAGGTGGGGAGTGGGTGAAGAGGACAAGTTAAACTTTTACATCACCTCCGTCTCCTTCGGCCTCTGCAGCTCAGCTTGCCCCTTGCAAAGTCTAGATCAGTAGGTCACGTAGTCTCAAAAAGTGGCACTTGCAATACTAGGAACTGGAGTTTATCTCACTCACCCTTGTCCTGCTCTTTGCAACAGCCCAGCTCCTGCAAACCTGCTTCATCATGCCTGTCCAGGCAGGCATCCCCCTCCCCACCTTGGCTGCTGCTCCTGAGCACGAAACCCCTTAGTTTAACCCAGCCTATCAAGAGCTAGTCTGTCTATAAAAACTCTTGTAATCCCTTGGTTCGGGGCTCAGAGCTTGCAGTGTTAACTCCTCTGGGCCCGCCGGTGTAATAAACCTGAGTTCTCCAACTCTCCGAGTGTGGTGCTTGGTATCTTGAGTACTGGTTTCTGCCTCATGGGAAGCACTGGGACTGGAGTGTGTGTGTGTGTGTTGGGCTCCCTGGAAGGAGCATGTCCTCAACAGCAGTTAAATAGCCCTCAATGACCTTGAAAAAGAGCTTTTCTGCTGTATTTTCAACCTTCAAAGTTTATTTCTGAAATAAAATTTTATACTCTCAAGAAATTCTAGCGATATTGTTCATGTCTGAAAGCAGTCTAATTTCAGAAGGTGATTTTTTTTTTTAACTTGAGGAATCATTTTTTTTCAGCAAATCATTTTATTTGGTGTTCTGAAATTACAGCTGCCATACTCCACAGTTGAAAATCAATATTTATTTCATTATTTGGAGACTTAAAATATAAACCTCAGGTCTTCTTTTGGTTTATTTGCAGGCTAACTGGAAAAATATAGAATAAAGGACATATAGAAAAACAAATGAATTTAAATAGGGCAAAATTTTTGCTTGCAAACAATCTTAAAATTAGGAAGCAGAGAAAATCGTAAAATTAGGAAGCAGACCATACTCTCAAAATTCTATATATTCCTTATTTTTAACAAAGAAAAACACCCCTTCATTTTCTATTCCAGACACTAAAGAGGGTTAGGTGTCATTTTAGAGAGGTTTTGTTTAACTGTCCTGGAATAACATTCCACTCTGGTGTCCTATTAGATTAATAACATAATGCTACAAAGCAATATTCTCTTCTTTTCAAACCCGAAGCTCCCAGCTCTGTCAGGGTCTGCTCCTAGTTACCTGACTCCCTTTTCTCCAGGTTCCTTGAGACAAGAAGGAAAGCACTGATGGGGCCCTCTGAGGTGCTCCTGTCACTTTTCAGCCCTTAAATGATGGCACAGGCCCCCCAGGGCTGGGTCTCCTCCCTGGAAGACTGTTTCCCATGCATTCATCCACTGCTAGCTGTTATTTTTGGTATTTACCCAGAGGTGTGCATGAATTACTTTGCTAGAACTGTTTTCTTTTGCCAAAGGGGAAGTTCCTGTGCATGGTTATTGATGTTCTTTTCAAAGTCAATAAATGACAAATAAAGAAATGATGGAAGATGATTTGTGGCAGTTACGCCTGCAGGCAGTTACAGCCCGCAAAAAAGGGAAGTTCATTTCATTATTCCAGAAGGCTGTTGGCATAGTTTTTCCACCTATGGGAGGGGAAGTCGACTGCCTGGTGTCAGCCCCCAGGTTAACTGGATGAGCAGTTTCCTGGCTTTTCTTGGAGTGAGCCCAGTCCTTACCATGGTGGTTCTATTCACTTGAGAGTAGACTGCTTTGAATCTGTGAGAGGTGGGCATTTGATGGGGGCAGTGTTGTGTACATTTTGCAGGTTTTTTTTTTCCTCCTGGTCCTGTTTGTAGTGATCCGCCTGCCGATGCAGGAGATGCAAGAGACACGGGTTTGATCCCTGGGTCAGGAAGATCCCCTGGAGGATGAGATGGTACCCCACTCCAGTATTCTTGCCTGGAAAATTCCATGGACAGAGGAGCCTGGTTGGGCTACAGTCCACGGAGTTGCAGAGTTGGACACGACTGAGTGACTGAACATGAACACACCCATTTGCAGTAATAGATCACTGACTCTAAAACCACTACATGTGTGCTTAGTTGCTGAAGTCATGTCTGACTCTGTGGCCCCATGGACTGTATGTAGCCTGCTATTCTCCTCTGTCCATGGGATAATCCAGGCAAGAATACTGGAGTGGGTTGCCATTTCCTTTTCCAAAAACCCTACAGCCACTGGAAAATCAGCAAGATAACCAAGATGGCTTGAGAACTGGCCTAATGACCCCTTTCTTCTCCAGAAGACGATTCACTGGGGGAAATGCTAGATTCTAGAGCTCTGCATCTGGTCCACTGGCCCAAGTACTTGGCCTCAGAAGATACTTGTACGTTTGCCTGTTTTATTTCTTAGAGCTATTTTCAGGTGGGAAAGTGTGTTCACAGGTACGGGAGCTATAATTTTCTGTTTTTATGTATTTTTTCTTCTGAACCTTTCAATAAACTTTGGGGACAGCAGGGGCTGAATGCTGAGCCCTCTCAATGCAGCATCATCAAAAGCAAGTTCATACTTACTCTGGATGATCTTGCTGTTGGGCAGGGATGTGCTGAATAACTTCGTAAATTGTACTGTGCAAATCTTGCCCTGGTACACCATCAGAGACTGGAACAGATCTCACTGGCATCTAGAAAAATAGGGCACATTAAAAAAATTGGAAGACTAGCAAATGGAATTTCCACTATGCTACCCAGTTGAAAACAACTGAAAGAGGTGATGATGAGAGAATTAGAACTGTTTAACTTCCCTTCCTGGCCTTCCCTGGTGGCTCAGTGGTAAAGAATTCACCTGCCAATGCAGATGTGAGTTTGATCCCTGGGTCGGGAAGATCCCCTGGAGGAGGGTGTGGCAACCCACTCCAGCATTCTTGCCTGGGAAAACCCATAAACAGAGAAGCCTGATGGGCTGCAGCCCATGGGGTGGCAAGAGCTGCATATGGCAAGAGCTGCATATATAAACAATAACAACTTCCCTTCAATACCCATTTCCTCCTTGCCACAGTTCCTTGCACTCACCCTACAGGAGTTTGTGCAGGGGCACAGCTATGAGGTCAGAAGAGAAATAGCTGGGCAAACTATCACTTTCCCCTCCATTTAAGCAAAAAGCTGGCAGTACTGTGAAGGAAGTGCAATAGAAAGAAAAACACAGCAAAAGAGAAGATATCAGGATAGGTTAGAATCAAAGAGCATCTATTACTGTCCTTTATATTATATCTCAGCCCTAGCTTTTTGATATTAATTGCCAATCATGTGTGCAAAGGTGGTTTAGGAGAAAGAATAATGAGTAGCCGGAAGCCCTTATCATGTGGCAAGTTAGTAAAGACAGTAACAAGAAATACAGAACATACAAGGGAAGATGGTGTGGCTTGAATGCAGTAATGGGCTTTAAAAGTAAAGACGTAAAATGGAATACTGTATGTTTTTATTCAACAACATAAAACGTACTATAAAAGCTTGTGAATTTAAAAAAAATAAAGGCTTAGATGAATGTGGAAAGTATAGTAGTATATGCTTGGTTAAGATCAACATGTATTTTATTATTGCAAGTGGCATTTTTGTTTCGTTAACTCCTATTTCTTACATTTGATGCTGTTATTCTTATAAATACTGCTTTCTAAGTCCTTAGCTAAAGTCTGGCTCTCCTCCTCATCCTAACTCATCCTATGTTCATTGTACTTGTCGCCACTTTCAGTCCTTTGTATTTATATAGTCCTACCTGTAGAGCACTGTTTGCACTATATAGATCATCCGACGAGTTCTTTATTTCATCCCCATTTGACTTGCCAGATCACTTTGGAACGTCTTAGCTTCAGGTTTTTCTGGAGACTTCCTATTTCCATTCTACTTGTTAAAGCTTTCACACAGTCCTAGGCTATGTGATTCGGTTCATCCCATCATTTTTTTGTCAAGGGAACTTTGGTTCAGAGTCTGGATTTAAGATCAACCCTTGATTTTCTTTGGTATAGGGGTTTTCAGGGGCTATGATAAAAGCAATCTACAGGCTCTTTGCTGGTCTGGTAGTTACGACTTTGCCTACCAATACAGTGAGTGCAGGTCCTAAGATCCCACATGCCTCCTGGCCAAAAATCCAAAACAGAAAACAGAAGCAATATTGTAACAAATTCAATAAATACTTTAAAAATGGTCCATATCAAAAAAAAGTCTTTAAAAATTTTTTAAAAAAAGCAATCTATATAGAAAATGACTAATTTACTCACCTAACCTAATACCAGAGCTGTTAGCAAGTAATAAATTTGTTCATTCCATGCCATTGCTTTCTGAAAATTCCCAAAAAGAAGTGCTGAATGGACAATGAAAGGTATAGCAAGTAGACAGAGAAGGAGTATTCATCATTTCATGCAGCATGAGAAACTAAAAGGTGGATTCTGATTTTTGAAAACTCATAAAGTTAGTAGTTCATTCCCCTTCTTAACTTCAATTTTGAGATCTTGGTAATGTTATTATTATTCCTTTCTCAAAGCCATTGCACTCAGCTGCTAATCTTCACAAATTCTGGCTGCTTCTAACATGGATCCTTTTCCTCCTCCTCCTCAGGTTGTTCGTGTTGGTTTCTCACTTTTTCCTAAAGCACCTGGAACTGCCAGTGAAAGACTTCAGCTGATTCCTCAGGCGTTTTCATCCCCGAAGATGGGTATGGTTCCAAATCGAGTTATTCCACTTACGACAGATTCCCTGGTGGCTCAGATGGTAAGAAAATCTGCTTGCAATGCACGAGACCTGGGTTTGACCCCTGGGTTGGGAAGATCCCCTAGAGAAGGGAATGGCTACCCACTCTAGTATTCCTGCCTGGAGAACCCCATGGACAGAGGAGCCTGGTGGGATACAGTTCATGGGGTCACAAAGGGTTGGACGTGGCTAGGTGGCTAACACTTTCACTTTTCTGGTATGTAATCAAGCATTCATTTCTTGGCCTTAGGTTCTTTAGAACTGTAGCATTTTGAGCAAACAGAGGTCCTCTCAATACAATCTTAAAACTGAGTACTGGTTAATTGCAAGAATAAATTTAAAGTTTCTTACATAGAAGTCACCCCTTTCTAATGCGTTCCTAGGAATAAAATATGACTTCAAAATTCATTTCCAGGTCTTATCAGGCTTCAGTTTCCTGCTTTCCCATTTAAAAGACATGCCTGAGAGGGGTGCTTGCTGTCATGATGAGGAGCTGTCTCTGAAATAACTGATCCACCAAATTATTTATTTTTGTATTTTTGGTTGTAGAAGTGAACCGTGAGCCTATCCTGCCTGAGACTGAACAGGACATGCAAAGATTTTGCAATGCCGTTTTGCCCTTTACCCGTGATGACATGGACACTGGTGTTATGACTCACCCACAAGAGGATGAAATTCCATCATTCCCCCTCCATTACTCACTGGCATTTGAGAAATAGAACCTGTGGCCAGGTAACTTGCTGGATGAACCTCAGAACCTTAGAATTCTCTGAACAAGTGAGACAACCAATCCCAAATGGCAAATAGTTAGTTTTAAAAAATGGAAATGAAAATGCCCAGAGGCAAGTAGTTCATTTCAGGGGCCCCTTTCTTAGGTGAACTCTCACAGGGGAATAAGGAAACAGGAAAGATCAGTTGTATATAAATCTATAAAAATGTTAATGAGCTGATTAGCTCAGAGAAACATTCTGTTTGTCTCTCAAACAAAATTGATTGCTTCGAAGACCTTGCCTGTGCAGACTGAAAAAAAAAAGTTTCAACTGTATAAAAGTTCTCTTGTACCTTCAGAAAAAAATAAAAATATGTACCTGCATATTTTGGGTTTCTACACTATCTTTCTTCTGAAGAGCATAAAGTACCTGTATAATCAATTGTCTCTGCAATGTCTTCAGGAGATATGAGGGGGGATTAAAGGGGAAACTGAATGACAGAGAAATTCAGTGAAGAGACAGTCCAGAGTCATCAAAGTGACGCAGAATGATTTAAACCAGGCTTTCTCCGTCCCTCTTTTATTCAATTCCTTTGACCTTCAACCAAGTTAGTTCTCTCTCCACTGAGCTTACCAGGTAAAGAATGTTTATGAATTTGTGTAATTTCCTTATTTGTGTTAGCTTTTTTGATAGAGGCTTAGAAAGACACTTTAGCTCCCCAGATTCGGCACCGTCATTCATTATACAGTGAGTCAATATGGCTGAGGGTAGTGTAGCCATTGGATTGCAGTGCCCCCAGGTTCAAAGGAATGATGCTTTCACCTCTGCTGAAGCAGAATGCTACTTCTAGGATAAGCAGCCACTAGAAAACCAACCCTAGCAACACCAGAAGCATCTGGGAAAGCAACAAATTCGTATATTCCAAAGTCATCCAGCGCATCCTCGTGGCCTGAAATGGAAAACAAGTACTCCTTACAAACCAAATGCCTTGAACTGTGATTGTTATACTTTTTTATTATTAAAATAAAACTTTATAAAGTGATCTTTATGGTTTGCTTCAAGTGGTATGTGTATTAAACCAATTTGACATTTCCCATTGACTCAATGGACATGAAGTTGACCAAACTCTGGGAGATGGTGAAGGACAGGGAAGGCTGGCTTGCTGCAGTCCATGGGGTCGCAAAGAGTTGGACACGACTGAGTGACAGAACAACAACGACAGTCCTCTATAGCCATGCCGCCGCTAAGTAGTACTGGAAATCACGCCTTTTGAAGCTCAGAATTGAAACTGAATTGGGACAATTATTCTTAAAGTCTGATGTGGGAACAGTGGTGTATCATATATATTCAAATAAACACATGTGGGCAGCCTTGCCCTTAGTAACTTCCAGTTACCAGAGACTTACGGCCACCAAGGCCTCAATCTGTCAATTGCAGCAGCTCTTAATCCACCCACAATATTGCAGTATCCTGCTAGATCTAACAGAGTCCACCAGGACTAATAAGAAAAAAATAAGCGACTAAGAGCTTCCCTTGTGGCTAAGAATCCACCTGCAATGTGAGAGACCTGGGTTTGATCCCTGGGTTGGGAAGATCCCCTGGAGAAGGGAAAGGCTACCCACATGTGAATTCTGGAGAATTCCATGGACTGTATAGACCATAGAGTTGCAAAGAGTTGAACACGACTGAGCAACTTTCACTTCACTTCATGGCTGCCTATGCATACAAAATAGAATACACAAGTCCAATATCACCTAAACTATCATCTGTAAAATGTAGGGTAGCTCTTCCAGATAGTCTCTGGGAGCTTTCAGAACTCCTACACTTTATTATTTGTGAGAAAGGACTAGATAAGGGGAAGAAGACCCATGTTTACTAAGGACCCAGGCATTGTATCAGGCACCTATAACACTGGATTTAATTCTCAGAGCAACCCTGAGGGGATATTACGAGCTCTATTGTAGAGATGAGTTGAGGTCAGGCAAAATACTTTTCCCAAGGTGATATTGGGGGAAAGAGGAGCATATGGGTCAGAAATCCAGCTCCTATGACTCTAAGGCCTGAGCCAAAGCCCCACTGTCAACATAACAACTCAGGCGGGAGTCAGAAGTGATGGCAGTGAGGGGCACCCCTGGAGTCGGAGAAGCAGCAACCTGGGGGACCTCACTTTCCTCTTCTCCCTGGACAGGAGCTGTCTGCACTGTGTCTGCTTTACAAACTGGCATAGTGAGAGAACACTTGGGCAGTTCCAAAACTGTAAGAGGATCAGGGGGATATGCGCCAGTGGTGGTGGGCGAACGAGTCTCTCTGAGCCTTAGTTCTCTTGACTGTAAAATGGTGTTGAAAGTGTCTTTCGGGGCTTATCTTGCAGATCTAAGTGACCTACAGAAAACTAATACAAGGGATAGCACTTCGTGAAGTGAGGGCAGTCACCTTGGGAGGGGATGAATTCTGTTACCTCAAAAGTACATTGTATAGAATAGCTAATATTAACAATATATATTAATAATGATAATACACAGCCCCTCTCAGCCTGGCCATTACCTGAAAATGTTCGCGCTTTCCTGTATTCTGTTTCTGGCCTGAAAAGACAAATCAGTGTTTCTGTCAGTCTTAATCATTGAGGAGAAAGCATTCAAGAGAAAAATTGTTTTCATAGAAACATATGCATTACCTGCCGTCTAGCTTTTGTTTTATAACTAAAAACCAAGAAAGAAAAAAACACAGTAAGAATACTTTTTAGTATACATATAAACCATTCACATATATTTAAAAATTTTTAACCTACCTTTGTGGGGTTGGAATTTTTTCCATAAGAGAAGAAGACACATGGATACAATCATAAAGAGTGATATTCCAGTTATGCTCGCTAAAGGGGACAGTGATTTCCCTTTCTGTGCGAGCTTCTCTATCCCTAAATAAAAAGACAAGTATATTTTAATATTTTTATTAAAGATCAATAATAAATTATTATACAGCTTGACTTTATGCTTTATTCTAAATGACACGGTATTGCAAATGTATATATATTACACACACACACACACACACACACACACACAGAGTCTGAGCAAGACCTAACAGAAGGAATACACTTATCTGAGAATGCACACTAAACTTTCTAAGGATGTTTATGATTGGAAGTGTGGTGAGCTGTTCAGAATAATACCACTATGTTATACTAGATGTAGCAAGTAGCTCATATTTTTCAATAGTGTTTGCTGGCATTTAACTTGGGTCTGTTGGATCTCATTGGATGAACATCCCCAGATGCTAGGCTGCTCTCTCTCTCTCTTCCCATCTCACTTTTTAACACTGTTCACGTATGTGGATTTTCTAGAATGGTGGTGTGTGATTAAATGTGCAAGAGGAGAGGTGTTAGGTTTAAATCATTACTCATTTTTGACCAATAAAGAGAGATTAATCTCTAAAATAAAATGTGTGTGATTGTCATTAGAATATTTTAAGTCCCACTTTTGATTACAATTCACTTTGGTTTGCAAGTCATTCCTTTTGTTAATCAGTTCAGTTCAGTTGCTCAGTTGTGTCCTGAGGACACGTGAATTGTAATCGAAAGTGCGACTTAAAATTTCTATATAAAACATAGTGCTAATAGCTAACACCTGTTGAGTGCTTACAATACATCAGGCTCCATTCTAAGAGTTCATGATATGTATTAACCCCTGGATGTCACAATGATGTTATTAGGGAGGGCTCAGAGGGTAAACAATCTGACTGCAATGCAGGAGACCTGGGTTCCATCCCTGGGTTCAGAAGATCCCCTGGGGGAGGGCATGGCAACCCATTCCAGTATTCTTGCCTGGAGAATCCCCATGGACAGAGGAGCCTGGTGGGTTACAGTCCATCGGGTTGCAAAGAATTGGACATGACTGAGCGACTAAGCACAGCACAGCACATTATTAGTATTACGCCCTCTTAGAGATGGGGAATCTGAGGCTTCCCTGGGGTCACTCAGGAAGTAAGGGGCAGAGTCCAGATGAGACCCCAGACTCTTTGACACCCTGTGCTTCCTCACTTTGATGCTGTTTTCACAAAATTTACTAAGTATGGCAAAGTTGACACTAGTTCCAGACTACAACATGCTTAGTCAGAGAGTTAATCTATGAAGTGGAAATTGTTGTGACCTTCAACAAAAGCAAGTAACAGATGTCTTCCATTTTACATGTGAATCAGGTATTGATGTGGACATGAATGGTGGTAGCTGCCCATCTCAGTCCAGCTGAATGTGGGGGTGACAGTCGTGGGATGTCACTTCCCTCCTGCCATGGTGGAGAACAGATTGAAGCGTCCGGGTGTGGTGAAGAACACGGTGGAGACTCAACTCTGCAATAAATATCCAGCCTGCATCCTGTCAACTTCTACCACAAAGACTCGGCTGAGGCCTCCAGCAGCCAAGATGAGGATGAAAACTTAATCTTTCCCCTTTTTCACTGTGGACCTATATATACTCTCTCAGCTTTGCTACCTACAACACTTGCAGTTTTCAATCTTCCCTGAATCTTGTTATAAGGTAGTGTAGATCATATATGTTAAACTCCAGTTAAAAAGTCAGGGGAATCATGGTATCTCCTTGACTTTCTCCATGAATTGTTCTTCTTATATTCCCTTTAAGTCCTTAAGAGTTTAGGCAAGTTGCTTTTCATCACCAAAAATCTTTACTATTTCAGATGGTATGTTTATATGTTTCTGGTAGGTATTCAGAGAACTGTGTTCTTAAAATGTTCCTTTTTTTTCTTTACATGTTTTTAAAAATGTATTTATTTATTTAGGCTGTGTTGGGTCTTTGTTGCTGCGTGAGGGCTTTCTCTAGTTGCAGTGAGTGGAGGCTATGCTCTAGTAGCGGTGTGCAGGCTTCTCCTTCAGGGGCTTCTCTTGTTGTGGAGATGGGCTCGAGGGTGCAGGGCTTCAGTAGTTGTGGCACATGGGCTCAGCAGCTGTGGCACACGGACCCTGGAGTGCGCAGGCTGCAGTAGTTGTGGTGTGTGGGCTTAGCTGCGCTGCAGCATGTGGGTTATTCCCACACCAGGGATCAAACCTGTGTCCCCTGCATCGGCAGGTGGATTCCTAACCACGGGACCACCAGGGAAGTCCCCAAAATGTCCTTTTTATGGCATTATAATAGTTATGTAATATTTATTGCTTTTAAACAGGTTGTAAATTAAACTTTTTTCAGCTTCGGGTAGAAGAAATAAAAGCAAAGCAGTATAAAATGAGCTAGAATTGCAACTTATTGGTTCTGATCTAGACCAAAACATCACAAAACTTATTAGAAGTATTATTTTTCCCCCTTTTCTCTTGGTTAATAATTTTTAGAAAAAGTTACACTCTCCCACTGTGAGCATGCTGGCCTTTTAGTCGGTAACTGTTGTAGCATTTGGGGGATCACTGTGTGAGGTCGAGGCCTTTCTCCAGATACCGTGCTCCTACTTCACAGGTTTGTTTTCTCTAAGGAGCCAGGCAGTGCTGAATGAGCTACTTACCTCCAAGGGCCTGGATTTTCACAGTAGTAAAATGAGGAGGCTGGAGTGACTGGCCTTTAAGTTCTCTTGTTGCTTGGATATTATACGATTTGAGGTATCAAGAGAGTTTTACATGAAGTTTATGCAAATAGGACACTATATGCAATGGTATGGATAAGACTCTTGAGAGTCCCTTGGACTGCAAAGAGATCAAATCAGTCCATCCTAAAGGAAATCAGTCCTGAATATTCACTGGAAGGACTGATGCTGAAGCTGAAGCTCCGATACTTTGGCCACCTGATGTGAAGAGCTGACTCATCTGAAAAAAACCCTGATGCTGGGAAAGATTGAAGGCAGGAGGAGAAGAGGATGACAGAGGACGAGATTGTTGGATGGCATCACCGACTCAATGGATGTAAGTTTGAGCAAACTCTGGGAGATGGTGAAGAACAGGGAAGCCTGGAGCGCTGCAGCCCATGGGGTTGCAAAGAGACATGACCGAGCGACTGAACAACAACAGTGCAGTGGTATGCTAACGACTGAGTATCATGCACATATATACATACGAAAGTTATAAAGTTCACCAATGTGACAGATGTGTAGCCTAATTTAGATTAATAACAAAGTGTGCAATGCTCTTTATTGCTAATTCCAGATATCTGCTGATTCTCATGGCTTGTTTTTGTTGATTTTTGCTAAACTCGTGTATTTTCAACCATATTTTGAAACAATTCAGTTCAGTTCAGTCGCTCAGTTGTGTCCGACTCTGCGCGACCCCATGAATCACAGCATGCCAGGCCTCCCTATCCATCACCAACTCCCGGAGTTCACTCAAACTCATGTCCACAGAGTCGGTGATGCCATCCAGCCATCTCATTCTCTGTCGTCCCCTTCTCCTCCCACCCCCAACCTTTCCCAGCATCAGAGTCTTTTCCAGTGAATCAACTCTCCGCATGAGGTGGCCAAAGTATTGCAGTTTCAGCTTTAGCATCAGTCCTTCCAATGAACACCCAGGATTGATCTCCTTTAGAATGGACTGGTTGGATCTCCTTGCAGTCCAAGGGACTCTCAAGAGTCTTCTCCAACACCACAGTTCAAAAGCATCAATTCTTCGGTGATCAGCTTTCTTCACAGTCCAACTCTCACATCCATACATGACCACGGGAAAAACCATAGCCTTCACTAGACGGACCTTTGTTTTCAAAGTAATGTCTCTGCTTTTTAATATACTATCAAGGTTGGTCACAACTTTCCTTCCAAGGAGTAAGCATCTTTTAATTTCATGGCTGCAATCAGCATCCGCAGTGATTTTGCAGCCCCCAAAAATAAAGTCTGACACTGTTTCCACTGTTTTTCCATCTATTTCCCATGAAGTGATGGGACCAGATGCCATGATCTTTGTTTTCTGAATGTTGAGCTTCAAGCCAACCTTTTCACTCTCCTCTTTCATTTTCATTAAGAGACTTTTTAGTTCCTCTTCACTTTCTGCCATAAGGGTGGTGTCATCTGCATATCTGAGGTTATTGATATTTCTCCTGGCAATCTTGATTCCAGCTTGTGCTTCTTCCAGCCCACCGTTCCTCATGATGTACTCTACATATAAGTTAAATAAGCAAGGTGACAATATACAGCCTTGACGTACTCCTTTTCCTATTTGGAACCAGTCTGTTGTTCCATGTCCAGTTCTAACTGTTTCTTCCTGACCTGCATACAGGTTTCTCAAGAGGCAGGTCAGGTGGTCTGGTATTCCCATCTCTTTCAGAATGTTCCACAGTTTATTGTGATCCACACAGTCAAAGGCTTTGGCATAGTCAATGAAGCAGAAATAGATGTTTTTCTGGAACTCTCTTGCTTTCTCCATGATCCAGCGGATGTTGGCAATTTGATCTCTGGTGCCTCTGCCTTTTCTAAAACCTGCTTGAACATCTTGGAGAAGGCAATGGCAAGCCACTCCAGTACTCTTGCCTAGAAAATCCCATGGACGGAGGAGCCTGATGGGCTGCAGTCCATGGAGTCGCTACAAGTCAGACATGACTGAGCGACTTCACTTTCACATTGGAGAAGGAAATGGCAACCCACTCCAGTGTTCTTGCCTGGAGAATCCCGGGACGGGGGGCCTGGTGGACTGCTGTCTGTGGGGTCACACAGAGTCGGACACGACTGAAGTGACTTAGCAGCAGCAGCAGCAGCAGCAGCTTGAACATCTGGGAGTTCACGGTTCACATATTGCTGAAGCCTGGCTTGGAGAATTTTGAGCATGACTTTACTAGCGTGTGAGATGAGTGCAATTGTGCGGTAGTTTGAGCATTCTTTGGCATTGCCTTTCTTTGGGATGGAATGAAGACTGACCTTTTCCAGTCCTGTGGCCACTGCGGAGTTTTCCAAATTTACTGGCCTATTGAGTGCAGCACTTTCACAGCATCATCTTTCAAGATTTGAAATAGCTCAACTGGAATTCCATCACCTCCACTAGCTTTGTTCGCAGTGATGCTTTCTAAGGCCCACTTGACTTCACATTCCAAGATGTCTGGCTCTACGTCAGTGATCACGTTATCGTGACTATCTTGGTCATGAAGATCTTTTTTGTACAGTTAGATTTCAAATAAATGCTTGGTTATTATCCAATTCAACAAAGAAACAGTTTACGTCAAAGATAAACAAGTGCAACTTCACCATGAATGTTGGTTGACATTTATTAAGATGAAACTGAAACAATGGTGACATTTGTTGGAACTTCATTTAACAGTAATTTGAGTAACTGCTTTGCTAAACTGAATAATAGTTTTTGAATACTGGAAGAACTCAAATATTTTTTGGCTATATATAATGCAATGGCTATGGAAACAATGCACTTTAAAATTTTCTCTGTATTATCATCTTCATCACTTAAGTGTAACAATCAACAATTTTTCCATCACTCTCATACACGGCAACAATCTAATTAATTGAATAATACCCCCTGAATTTTGTAGTTGTTGTTTGCAATATTCATATTATTTCATTTAGGTTAAGTTGTTTTTCTTTATTATTGTTAGGTTTTTGACTGCTTATTCTATTAATCACTGAGAGGAATATGCTAAAATCTCCCACTCTGTGGATTTTTCTATTTCTCTTGTCAATTTTTGCTATTTATTAGATGTACTTGGACGCTATTCTAGTAGATGCATATAAATTCAGAATTTTTGTATCTTCCTGCTGAACAGACCACTTCATTTTTTTGAAATGTTCATTTTTAACCTAAAATAATATTTCTTGTCTTAAGATATATATCTAATTCTTATCTAATTTCTTTGGTATTAGTGTGGCCACACCAGCTTTCTTTGGACCATTTGCATGGCTTTTTTGCTCACTCATTTACTTTCAGCATCCTTTATATAATGTATATCTCTTATAAGGGTTAAACAGTATTTTAATACGTAGGTTTACAATTCTTGTCTTTTAGTTGGAATATTCAGTCCATTAATATATAATGCAATTATTAATATATTTTGGTTTCTAACTATAATCTGATTTTTTTCTACATATCCTACATTTTTGCTCTCTCCTTTTTTGTCTTAATTTGGTTTTATTAGGAGTTTATTTTATTCCTCTTTTCCTCTTTATTTGTTTGTTATACACTTTTTGTCTCTTAGATTTTAGAGATGAAAAAATAATCTAACCAGAATTAATACTTTTAGGCAAAATATTCTGTGACATAAATCATAGCAATATTTTCCTAGTTAGTCTGCCATGGCAAAAGAAATAAAAGCAAAAGAACACAGTGAGACCCAATAAAGCTTGTAAGTTTTCGCACACTCAGCAAAGGAAACCTTAAACAGAACAAAGAAGCAACTTAAGAACTGGGGAAAAATATTTGCAGATGGTGCAACCAACAAAGACTTAATTCCAAAATATATAGACAGTCCATACAGCTCATTAACAAAAACCAAAAAAAAAAAGCAATCAAAATATGGACAAAAGACATAAATAGATATTTTTTCAAAGAAGACATACAAATGGCCAACAGTCACATGAAAAGATGCTCAACATCACTAATTATTAGGGAAATGCAAGTCAAAACAATGCAGTAATAATAACTTTCATATTAAAGATGTTCAAGCTAAAATTCCAATATAGTACTCAAATTTAATGCAGTAGTGCTGAGTACAATTCTCTGCTCTTTCTACCACTCTTGCCTGACCATTATATGAGAAATAGAAACCCTTTAAATTATTAGGCCCAAATCTACTTGGTTCTACCAACTGGAACTACAACAAATAAATCAGACCCTGCATGATGCCACATCGACTGTTTGATGAAGCTCTCACTTCGCCCCTGAGAAGTCTCTTCTTCAGATCCAGTACCTCCAAATGATATTCTTTATATGTCTGATTTTCACATTCTCTACCATTTCAGAGGTACGATTTTAGAAGCTCAACAAAGCTATTCAATTTTACTTCTAAAGTACAAATTCAGAAGGACCCATACTCTGGTGTGGCTGTCAATAAGACAGAGGCAAACAGAATGGTCTGAGACACCAGCAGTGAGACAAAAGCAAAGTAACATAGCAGAAAAAATTGGTAAGAAATGCTAAGTAATAAAGTGGCATGATTTAAGATACAACATATTACTTGGGCACCACTTTTAGCAAGTGAATTCTCTTATTTGTTCATTTTAGATCCAATTACTGAAGTCAAAGTTAGCCAATTTTCAGATATAGACAATTAAATTTATGTGCATTATATGTGTATAAAACCAAGTGTACATTTGTTTCCCATTTATTTGGTATAGGTATGTCATATCAGTAATAACGAAAATCATAAAGAAATTGAAAGTGTCATTTATAGGTACAGATAAAGAAACAGTTTCAGAGAAACGAAAATACCATAGTAAGTCCTAGAAAGGAGACTGGAGAAATACATTTTTTCCCTGATTGCAAAACTTTTAATGGTTTTAACAGTTGGCAGGTAGGCTCAATATATTCACTTTTACTCTAACCTTTTCTAACACCAGGTTTGATGTACTCCAACTCTCTCACTTCTTGATAGGCGGACTGCCTTCACTAAAATTCAATATCCCCTAGTCCCTAGAAATAAAGTCAATGCTAATTTATTTGGGTCAAATGTCTCCTTACATTTAACAATGAAAATTATTTTAATGTAGTCTCAGCTGTTTTTCCCCTTAAGCTTGAAAACATGCTAATAATTATTATTTCAGAGTGTTTCTCATAATGCTGCAGTTACACTCTGGCATACACGGACTCTTTCAGGCCCTCCTATGATTCTGATGCCTTGTAGTAGGTTTAGCAAACAAGGACTGGATGTCTTACACGAGATAAGACACATCTCCTCCCTGCTCCTTCGTTTTTAAATTTTTGTCCCTTTTACTTTGTGTTTCCTGGAATAACCAAATTTTTACATTCTATCCTAGAGAGGACCCAACTCATTCTCTTTAGCATTACTTCCTTATTTCTTCAGGCTCCTTCCTGATTTCCCTCTAGCCTCTGTGAGCCCTCCATCAGAAAGTATCCTGAGGTGACTAGCACCTGTCAGCTCAAAACCTTGGCCATGGCTAAGGCCAAGTATCCTCTCCCTGGAGACTGAAGAAGAGAGACAATCCTTTTCTCAGAACTAACGATCTTCTCTGTTTAGGCGCCCTTCTCTTCTAGAGCATCCTGATTCTCTCAACACTGCTTCTCATACATGGCATCTGGAAAAACGGTACTGATGGGCCTATTTGCAGGGCAGGAATAGATACAGACATAGAGAATGGCCTTGTGGGCACAGCAGGGGAAGGAGAGGGTGGGACGGATTGAGAGAGGTGCTCTGTGATCCATCTATCTATACACTACCATGTGTAAAATGCACAGCTAGTGGGAAGCTGCTGCATAAAACAGGGAGCCCAGCCCAGCGCTCTGTGCTGACCTAAAAGGCTGGGGTGGGGGTGGGGTGGTTGGCAGGCCCAAGAGGGAGGGGGGTGTATATATATATACCCTTGTGAGTGATTTGTGTTGTTGTATGGCAGAAACCATACAATCCTAAAGGAAATCCAGTCCATTGTAAAGGAAATCAGTCCCGAACGTTCATTGGAAGGACTGATGCTGAAGCTGAAGCTCCAATACTTTGGCCACCTGATGCGAAGAACTGACTCATCTGAAAAGACCCTGATGCTGGGAAAGATTGAGAGCAGGAGGAGAAAGGGACGACAGAGGATGAGATGGTTGGATGGCATCACCGACTCAATGGACATGAGTTTGAGCAAGCTCCAGGAGTTGGTGATGGATAGGGAAGCCTGGCGTGCTGCAGTCCATGGGGTCACAAAGAGTCAGACACAACTGATCGACTGAACTGAACTGATGGCAGAAACCAACACAGCATTGTAAAGCAATTATCCTCCAATTAAAAACAAAACAAAACACTGCTTCTCTCCACCAGACGACACAAAACTTACCAGGTTCAGTATTTGAAATTTACAAAATAAGAAATACCAGATGTGTCCAGGATGAAATCAAGTGGCACAGTTGCTGTAGTGTCAGCTCCCAGGCAAGTGTGCTGTAGAGAGATGGATTTCTAGAATCCAGATTGAAACTAAGACAACAGGGGAATGAATTCTGAGCTTACTGCCACAGAGAACGTACAGGGATCCCAAGTGTGGTTCTGGACACTTGTAGCCACTCCCCTCTTCCTTCTTTCAGAGAATTTTGTACTCTTTAGCACATAGCATGCCATTCCCCCCCGCTTATTTAAACACAGTTGACTCATTTACCAAAGCCCTAGTGCAAATGCTATTTGTCCCCTCCTTAGGCAAACAAATAAAATGAAATAACATATTAAGTGCAAATATAGGCAAGAGGTGTGGTATCCATGGTATCGCAGCCCTGCTGTTTGAGAGACTGCACCTAAAACAAGACAGCCATATGCCACCAGTCAGTGTGTCTATTTCTAGATCAGAATGGAGTCCTGAGATCACTCCCATCCAGTCTATAAGCTGATTATGGCCAGTGATTCATGTTCCTATGGCAATGAAGATGGCCTACTGGGGGCATACTATTTCTACACCCTACCATAGCCCCACCTGACAGACATAGTTGTTCTGTGATAGATGCTCATGGGATGTCACCTAAGGCTTCAGGGTCTGGATCTAAGGACTGTAGTTCATCTCAGTTGTTATCCTCCATGATCTAAAGTGAAATACATCTCCTGGAAATATTAACCAGAGAAATTTCTAGGCGGTTAATAGAAATCAGTAAATTCATTTTCCTGCCTAGGAGTAGGGTCATTTCCCATTCTCTTCTTTATGAAAAGTTGTGCAATTAGAAATAGATACTAAAAAACTAGAGATTTCGCAGGATCACATACAAAAATATTTCTACTATGGCTAAATCTCAAACTATGGCCATGTGACCCTTGAGAACTCTAATAACTTGTACATTGGAATGTTGTCACGAAATGTGAACATTTGAATTCTGATTATAAACATTTTTATTTTATGTATATTGCATGTCACAATAGTGATTTAGACCCAGTTAAGTTTTAAAGTAGGGATACATGCATTCAAGAAAGTCTTTAATTATGGTAATAAAATCATTGCTCTTCCAAAATATGAATGCAAAGTTATTACTTTAATTGCTATTCTTTTCTTGAAAGTTACATACTAGGTATTACTTTTAGTTACAAATATTTCATTATTTCTCACTAACATGAAAGTATACATGTCTGGATAAACCAGAGTATCTATTTGTTTATAGCATAAAGTTAGTTAAGGTGATAGGAAAATACATATTATCTTGTACATATATGACATATCCTGTATATATGTGACATGTTTTTTAGACATTGATATTCTCAGTCAACGTCAAGGGAGACAGTTTACTCAGTGGTTAAAAAAAAGGGCTTTGAATTCAGATATTACTTTATCACTGACTAGCTGTGTGACTTTGCCTATTTCCCCTGTTTTCTTTGGGATATCTCTACTAAGATACAGAGAGGTCCACTGATAACTTAGATGTGAATCACAGTCCAAAGAGGGGGGAGGTATCATCTGGTTTAGTCGTAAGTGGGCAGGAAAACATAGAGCTAATAGCCACATTCTCTAGTCTTTGTCTCCTGAACTGAAAGTCCCTCATAAAACCTTTGATTATTTCTTGTGCTTGTTGTTTTCTCTCCAAATTTATGACTACATAGTCATCTTTGACTCCTTCTTCCTTTGCCTCTCATGTCTTATTGCTGAGATTTTTTGATTGGCCACATTCTTTGCGTCATCACAAAGATGTTCTGTTTCTTACAGCTAGACTCTGGTTATGCCAAACGTAACTTGGTTTTAAAAATATCTCAAAGGCAGACATCTTATCACTCTAAATTATTTTGCATTTTCCACAGATATTAATATAGGTAGCTCTTCAGTAAGTGTTCAACTGACAGTTCCAAATGATGTCCAATTTTTCCCACTGTAGGTTGCTGTTGTTTATTCCCTAAGTCGTGTCCGACTCTTGCGGCCCCATGGACTGTAGCCTGCCAGGCTCCTCTGTCCATGGGATTTCTCAGGCAAGAATACTAGAGTGGGCTGCCATTTCCTTCTCCAGGGATATTCCTGAGCCTGAGATCAAAACTGCAACTCCTGTTTAGCAGGTGGATTTGGACTCTTTACCAATGGGCCACCTGGTTTGTTTGTACCTTTAATTTTCATTGTAGAGATTCATTGATTTGGAAAAGTTTCTAAAAATCAAATACTTAAAACACATTAATACTATTCATTTTCTTTGCCATTTGCTACTGTTTAAGTTCTGTGGACATTTGGGGACTGGAAAACAGCTCTACAAACCACAAAGAGGTCATGAGTGTTGATAACACTGAATCACTCTGAAAAATAAGCACCTGTTCTTCTTATTTACAATAATAACAAATGTCTGGTCTTTCTACAGGTCAAACAGGTTTTTTAGATTTTGCAAAAGGTAATTATTTGATATTAAGACTGTAGCTGTCTTTGGCCTTTGGTAAAAAGATCTGAATCAAATATTGGGGACATCTGATATTATGATGATAGCTTGGCTGAATATTGATGGAAAAAGTTTAGGTAGTAAGGAAGGTTTCAGTGCAGTACACACCTACATATCATAGACATGTTTCACTTGCAAAGAACATGAGGAACAAGTCTAAGACAACATCCAGATTGCCACAAAATTACATACTTAATTCTGCTGTTTTTAAAATTATGCTTCAGCTAACCACTGAGGTAAAAAGTTGGCTAAATGTATTAAAAACTTGGTAAAATAGAAAGTAATGTATGCTAGCTGTTTACTTACATGCCTGCCACCTACCCATATCAGGTTTGAGCATCTTGTTAGCAGGAATTATTTTTTTCAGATGGCATTTACCCTAGTATTTGGCCCATGCTGCTGCTGCTGCTGCTGCTGCTAAGTCACTTCAGTCATGTCCGACTCTGTGTGACCCCATAGACGGAAGCCCACCAGGTTCCCCCGTCCTTGGGATTCTCCAGGCAAGAACACTGGAGTGGGTTGCCATTTCCTTCTCCAATGCATGAAAGTGAAAAGTGAAAGTGAAGGTGCTCAGTCGTGTCTGACCCTTAGCGACCCCACGGACTGCAGCCCACCAGGTGTCAAATAACGAAAGATTGATTGCCTGAGATCCAACCAGTCCATTCTAGAGGAGATCAATCCTGGTTGTTCATTGGAAGGACTGATGCTAAAGCTGAAACTCCAATACTTTGGCCATCTCATGCAACGAGTTGACTCACTGGAAAAGACTCTGATGCTGGGAGGGATTGGGGGCGGGAGGAGATGGGGACGACAGAGAATGAGATGGATGGATGGCATCACCAACTCGATGGAGATGAGTTTGAGTGAATTCCGGGAGCTGGTGATGGACAGGGAGGCCTGGCGTGCTGTGATTCATGGGGTCGCAAAGAGTTGGACATGACTGAGCGACTGAACTGAACTGAACTGAAACACCCTGGTGGCTCAGACGGTAAGGAATCTGTCTGCAGTGCAAGAGACCTGGGTTCGATCCCTGGGTCAAGAAGATCCCCTGGCGAAGGGAATGGCAACCCACTCCAGTATTCTTGCCTGGAGAATTCCATGGATAGAGGAGACTGGCAGGCTACAGTTCATGGGGTCGCAAAGAGTCAGACATGATGGAGAGACTAACACAAACACATATATGTTTTTGAGACGTATAAGGAAAATATGTTATTAACTACTGCCCAAATGAAGCATAATTCAGGTAAAAACTCTAGCACTGCATTGTCCAATATGATAGTCACTAGATATATGTTAGCCACTAGAAATACTTAAAATAATATTAATAGGGACAAAATAAAAGCTTTAGTTCCTCAGTGGCAAAACCTTATTTTAAGTGCTCAAAAGCCAAATGAGCTATGGGAACTTGAATAAGATTCGCATACTACTGTTGTGTAAAAATTGTATAAATCTTAATTATGTTGAATTGGTTCATGGTGCTTTTCAGGTCTACTATATCCTTCTACTTTTCTGTCTATTCATTCCATTAATTTTTGAGAGTTTGATATTGAAACTCCACCTGAAACTCTTAATTTATCTACTTTAAAATAATTGCAATATATAGAGAAACTATATGTAACTTTTTTGTGTGTTTTCCAAGTCTACTGTAAATTGCTTTCATAATTTAAAAAAGATATAGGAAAAAAAGAAAAAAATCCAAATGAGGCTGCTGCTGCTACTGCTGCATTGCTTCAGTTGTGTCTGACTCTGTGCGACCCCATAGATAGAAGCCCACCAGGCTCCCCTGTCCCTGGGATGCTCCAGGCAAGAACACTGGAGTGGGTTGCCATTTCCTGTTCCAATGCATGAAAGTGAAAAGTAAAAGTGAAGTTGCTCAGTTGTGTCCAACTCTTAGCGACCCCATGGACTGCAGCCTACCAGGCTTCTCTGTCCATGGGATTTTCCAGGCAAGAGTACTAGGAAGTACTATATTGGATAGAGCAGACATCAAACATTTCCTTCAAAGCAAAAGTTCCACTGCATTGCACTCTTCTAGATAGTGTGGCACTTTCTTCATATGAGTAAAAATAAAACCTTACCATGTTTGTATGTAAGTTCCAGTGTATGCAGATGATTTTTGCAAATATGAATACCCTCGATTTTAAGGAGTCTTGGGAAGATCCCACCTACCGTATATTTATCAATTTGTATATTTAATAGTCTTATAACTCTTAATGGCTTGTTATGAGTTTTTAAATAAATTTAATAGGCTAGGGAGAAAAAAGTCACCATAAACAAGTGGGTGTTTCGCTTGTGCTTGCTGAATATTCAGATCCCATATACGAGCTGCCAGGTCCTGATCCGAAAGGTCTAAGGTATCTTAATGAAAATATATTATTAGATATCCCCATGTGATTCTGATGCACATGGCCTATGGGTCAAGTACTGAAAATTCTAAGGATTATATTCTTGTTTTACTTATTAAAAAAAATATGCATTGACTTTCTATGTAATGGGTCCTATCCTAGGCACCAGGGCTATAAAGACAAAGAAAGAGAAGGCACAAATAGAGAAGATATTTAGGAGGAAGAGGAGAAGGGGAAGGAAAAGGAGAAGAAGGAAAGAAAGAAGGAGGAAAGAGAGAGGAGAATGGACTTGAGAGATAGGAAGAAAGGAAAATGGACAAACTTGATTGGATGTTGGGCCGGGCAATAAGCAAGAGAAAAGTGTCTGGGATGGCATTTAGCTTTCTGGCTAAGGTTGGTAGCTACTGCTGCTGCTGCTGCTAAGTCGCTTCAGTCGTGTCCGACTCTGTGTGACCCCATAGACGGCAGCCCACCAGGCTCCGCTGTCCCTGGGATTCTCCAGGCAAGAACACTGGAGTGGGTTGCCATTTCCTTCTCCAGTGCGTGAAAGTGAAAAGTGAAAGTGAAGTCGCTCAGTCGTGTCCGACTAGTAGCGACCCCATGGACTGCAGCCCACCAGGCTCCTCTGTCCATGTGATTTTCTAGGCAAGAGTACTGGAGTGGCTTGCCATTGCCTTCTCCGTGGTGGCTAATAGGACCATTCATTTAAATAGGGAGACAGAAAGAACAGCAATTGAGGGTAAAGAAGATGTTTCACTTTTGATATATTGGACCTGTATGCTGACTCTGGCCTGTCAAAGTGGAGACATTTAGAAGGTAATTGTGTATACAGTTTTAGAGCCTTACAAATTTGGGATGTACCAGTGTCACATGAAACTATGGGAGTAAATAAAATCATACTGTAGAGAGAAGAGAAGGCTCAGAAAGCTGGGAATTTGGTGGACATAAGTATTTTAGGCAAATGATTCTTAACTCTTCGGATTTATGACTTTTCTAAAAATTATATGACTTCTCGAAAATGCCAAATTTCACAAGTTTACAAAACTCTGTAGTTTCCAAGGTGTTGAGACCTCTGTTGCTAAACCCCACAGATTTCGGGTTTCAAATGGTGAAAGAAGGGAAGCCCATGAAGGACGGTGAGAAGGAAGCCAGATGGTAGGGAAACCGCATTTCTAATTCATGGCAGTGTGTTTGTCTGACTTAATGCAACAGTATATATAAACTTTTATAGATGAGTAATCTGCTTCTCTTTTATTCCTGTTTGTAAAATCAGGAAAGCAAGAATGCACATTTAGAGAGATTGTACTGAATTTTCTTTTTTTTTATAGCCCCTCAGAGCTAGCAAATGATTTCTCTCTCCACTATTCTTTGGGTTTTTTTTTCTTTGACTGTTAGAAACCATGGCTTAGTTAACTCAAAAAAGAGTTTCCCAGAATATATGGTACACACAATGATATTCTCTTCCACACAGTATAAAATAGGAGCAGAACAAGGCTAACATGCATTTGGGTTTCATCAGGATCCCTGTTTTTTTACGTTCCACTTACCTACAGAAGTGATGATGATGGTGAAGTGAGTTTCATCTCGCCTTCCAGTTATGTTGTTGTAAGCACAGCACACATAATCAGTTGTCTTCTGGGCTATTTTCTCGGATGCAACTTCCAAGAGAGGCCCATGCTTAATGACATATGTGGCATTGTTTGTCCTCTGGATCCAGGAGTAGGTGTTGGGAGGATAAGAGTCAGCAGAACAATCAAACAAGATGGCTTCTCCAATATCCACAGTGAACACTTCCCCTACTTTTAGTCCTCTATCAGAATTAACTCGAAGTCCATAAGGTCCATCTACATTAATTGAAAAGAGAAATATAGGGGTGACATAAATAATCACAACATAGTTATTGAGTTTGGAAGAGTTTAGCACCATTTTATTTTCATGAAAGTCTTCATGTTAAACTTGGGCAATTAGGTCCTCATTTAGACTCCCCGTAAACAACTGGGACCTAAAAGTGTTTTATTCTGATATCCAGGGAAAAGTAAGTCATTTGACATGTGATTGAACTTATCTGAAACAGTGAAAGCCTTGAAAGTTAGGATATAATTTTACAGACACTGTTATCATAATTGTGGTGCTAATCTTTTGAGTCATGTATGGATAAGTCTACAAGCTTGTTAGACAAATTCCATCTTTCTGAAACTGCAACTGTACTTAAAAGTAATTTTAAAATAGATTATGGCTACTACTTTCTCTTTGACAACTTTTCTTTGAGTATTATCTATTTTTCTTCTAAGTGCTGGGACAGTTGATGCAAATATTTAAAAGTTACATAGTTTTACATGGAGCACAAATTTATGCAAAAAAGTATAGAAGTGTTCCATATTTTCAAGACATTTTAAGAGTTTAAAAAAAATTTAAAATTCCTCCCCACAAGCTAAGTTTAGATTCCATTTGGAAAAAAATATATTTTCATTACCATCGATCAACTACTTAATCAAGGATAGCCCATGGTGTTTTTTCCTTACATAACAATATTCCTGGAGCAGGTTGCTATTTCTATGGCACCAGATTGTCTGCAGATAAAGACACATTTTCCATTGATTTCTTCAGAGAACAAATAAGAAGAGGGATTTAAAAAAAATATTCCCCAGCTAGACAGTTTTTTTTCATTCAGTTATATCCAGACTTATATTCTAAAAACTTTAAGGTTTAGGTATTACTGTGCTCGTATTTTAGCTGATCATAATCAGTATTTGATGGCTATTCGCCATCTGAAGGCACTTTAAGTACTTATGCAGACAACCACATTTAATCTTTAAAACAACCATATGAGGTACTTGTTATTCCCATTATAAGGTGAAGGAAGAGATATATAAAAAATTAATTTTCCCACAGTCACAAAGCTATTAAATAGCAGACCTAAGGTTCTAAAATATACGTATTTAATTATTCATATTAGCTCTCCAAAAAAACTGCCAAGTTGGGTAACTTTCTTTTTCAAAACAGTGTCTGTTTTTCTAACTGTATTATTTGTTGTACAATTAATTATTTTCTAATTACATATTGATTCGGTACTCAGTTCATCAATTAGTCAATCAAAAAATACTTGTTTGAGAGATACTAAGTGCTCCATAATATATTTAATATATGAGTGATAAAAAATGTATAAGATAAAGTTCCTACTCTCAAGGAATTTATAAACTGGATGAGGCTATTGATGGTTTGCTCAGAAATAACCTAATCTCAAACGTGCTGATTTTAAAAAAAGTAACACCTGTTCATCTCTCATTGTGTGATCTCTCGGTGTGATGATTAGAGAGTAGGATATCTAGGTTAAATTCTGACTTTTTCAACGATTAGCAAAATGCTCTTCAAAAGTCACTTAAGCTTTTGGGGTCTCGCCTTCCTCACCTTTGCTATAAACAGACTGACTAGATGACTGGCTGCCAATCTTGCTATCTTTGAAACACCATGATTCATGCCAGGCATGTTATTTTGGATACAGGCAAGTCAACCTCAAATTTGCAGATTCCCAGAGTGGTTCTCCATTGTGTCAGCATTTTCTGACCAACCTACCACTGGGGATACAAATTTCCTAAGATACAACAGAAACTGAAGGTACATAGCAATAAATTATATTTAGCTAGAGCACACACTTTACACATATCTGCTTCCTAAAGACACAGAGGCATCTGAAGGAAACCTATAGGTTTATATTAATATATATACATGAGATGATCCTGCTTTTAGAAAGCAAACATAGAAGTACCTTCAAAGTCAAAGTAATCAGGAACTGGAGATGGAGGATTCAAGTGCAGAGAAATGAATGCTCCGTTCCTGGGCCTGTACTGGAACTCTCATACTGTTTTCTCATTTCATGCTGTGATACAGTCTCAGGGGAAAAATCTCTATTTTAGAATTGTGTGTTGCAAAACCACTGAAGAGTTAGTTGTGTAATGGGGATGAAAAGTTGTTTTCATTCATTCAACCAAAAGCAATACTGAGATGCTACTGCACGCATGCTACTGTTCTAGGCCCTGTGAGGAGGACTGAGGTGTGTATACCTGGTTCCTGCTGCTATTATCTCAGCTCCAGTGCAACAGCAGGGTCCCTTCAAGTTGACAGCACTGATAGAATATTAGGGAAGCAAAGGTCACTGTCTGGTGAATGCTGGTTATGGTTCACATCATAGGAAACCAATGGGAGGAATCAGCAGAGGTTTGGAGTAGCAGAAGACCCCAGTCTGTCACAAAGACTGAAGCCTGGGAGCATTTCTGAGAGCAGAGCAAGGCAGGCTTGAAAAAGAGAAGTGTGGTCACTCACTACAAGCTTCTGTCTTTCTACTTGTTTTCATGGTTTATAGAATATGAGTGTAAAAACAAATTGAGAACACACATAATGATGATTAAATATTGCTTTCAAAGTTTGCTGACATTACTCAAAACTTCTTTGGGAACTTTCCATTTGGAATCACTTTAGGACTGCTTTCCTGGTGGTTCATGTAGCAAAGAGTCCACCTGCAATGCAGGAGACCTGAGTTCGGTCCTGGAATCGGGAAGATCCCTTGGAGAAGGGAATGGCAACCCACTCCAGTATTCTTGCCTGGAGAATTCTATGGACAGAGGAGCCTGGCGGGTTACAGTTCATGGGGTCGCAAAGAGTCAGACATGACTGAACAACTAAAACTTTTACTTTTTCACAACATAATGGCATATTCTTAAAAGCAGTAATTCTTCCATTTTGGAGAATGGGTTTGATTTGCAGAGGAAGCCCACAGTAATTTAAAGTGAAGGCTGGTAAATGAGGTTGATTATCTAATTTAATAATCACTCTAGTTTCAAGTAAAACATGTTTCTAAAGAAAGGAATCTGATTGTCCTTATTCATCTTTCTTATACTCATTTTTATTTTGATTTTGCTACTTCCTCATTTATTGGATTTCACAATTAGCATAATCTTTTCTTGTCTGTCTGTCTTAATTATCTGCTATATCTGGCTCCTCAGAGTTAGCATCAACTATCTCAAACTTCCTTGGTCCCCACACAAGCACCTCTTTCAGTTTTCGGAACCTAACACTTTGATGAATTTAAGTTCCTTGCTTCTGATATGATTCATTAAAATTCAGCATATTTTACCTTATTTTATAAGAAATACATTTCACTGCAGAACATTCTAAAATTCCAGAGAGGCATGAAGATGAAAACTCATTTGTTTTCATCTCAGAGAATGAACATCCATATTTCAGGGTATGATCTTTAAGTCTTTTTCCTTTCTTTTTTTTTTAAATTGTTTATTTATTCTTTTCGGCCCCAGTGGGTCTTTGCTGCTGCACATGGGCTTTCTTTAGTTGCGGTGAGTGGGAGCTACCCTCTAGCTGCAGTGCACAGGCTTCTCATTTCAGCAGCTTCTCTTGTTGCGGAGCTCGGGCTCAAGGCGAGTGGGCTTCAGCAGTTGTGGCACACAGGCTTAGTTGCTCCGTGGCATGTGGGATCTTCCTGGACCGGGAATCAAACCTGTGTCCCCTGCATCGGCAGACAGATTCTTAAGCAGGAAAGTGCTAAGTCTTCTTTCTTTACCCACAGTCTCTCTCTCTCATACACAGATGGACTGATCTATCACATTCTACATACTGCTTACAATCTCCTTTCTTGTGACTACACTATGATGCTATTTCCTTCTTCATTACCACGTCAAGCTGACCATCGTTTACTTTGAAACGCAGCCTAGCATATTATTCATGGCATGAGCAATCCAACTGAGGATATCTGGAGTGATTCAACCAGTGTGGCCTCTGACATTGAAGATGAAAACACATGGATAATTCTATTTTGACTGTGCTTCAGTTTCTTGCCCTTGGCAGAGAACTCCCAATAGAAACGAACACTTTGCCTCAGGAATGGGTGTTTACTAAGTGACTTGTAAAATCATATATCATCTGTTCTGTTTAACAATTTATGGCTGGGTGGGAACAGAACCTAAATTTCCATCATGATGCTGCTTGCCATCCTGTTTGGGAGCAGATGGTGAGTATTTACTGTGAATGACCCTTTTTTCTTTCATATTTATCAGTTAGAGCACTTCCCCATGAGCAGTGCCATATGTTGTACACAAAATGCAGTGGTTACTGGGTTATCATTTACAACACAGATGGGCATACACATTTTGTGAACCGCAAGTAGATACCTGCCTGCATTACTGGCTCGACACTGTATTCCACCAAGGCCAGCACCAGGTTTTGACACCATAACCTCAACGATACACTGTTCCTCTTGACTTTGCTATACTTTTTTTCTGCCAAAATAAAAAGCAATTCCTGTTTTTGTGAAGGAAATTGTCATAGAAACAGCACCTCAAACAGAAGAGGTGATTCATGCTGAAATTCTAAATTATGATGTGGGCCTCAGTGGGGGAATATTGAAATATCACATTTACTACATTATTGAGGAACTTTGCCAAAGGTCAGAAAAAACAAACAAAAGCAAATGGAGGGCAGCGTGAGGGCCCTGTTGAGAGGAAGGGCCCAGGCGTGTGGCGCTGCAAAACGACCGGAGCAGGCAAAGGATGAGACCAGAGCTACTCCGGAGGAGTCGGGGGCTGGTGGCTCTTTAGATGACATCGAGGGGTCCCCTAGAGGACAAGGAGGCACCCCCAAATTGATGGAAGTTCTTTATTGGATGCTGGGTGTCTAAGCGGGGGAGGAGCCTTGGGGATGTCCGTTTGGCCCTGACTTCAGAGAAGCCCCTGAGGAAGAATGAAAGAAAGAAACAGGATCCTGAGGGGTGACTGAGAGGATGCTCCGCTGGTTAAGGGCTTCGTTGTGTGATTTCTGCATAGATCTTAGAGGGTGGAACTGTGAAAAACCCACCAGAATCCTCAGGATGCTCGTGTTATTCTGCCTTGGCCAGAATTGCAGGGCCTCAGAGAGTAGCCCTTGGCAGCCAGGTCTTTCCTCTGATGCAGCATCCCACAGGCTACTCTGACAGTTAACCAAAACCGGAGTGCTAGCAGAGGAAGCCCGTTACATTTTAAATCCGCATATGTTGGAGCAGCCTCATGCACACAGTCCTCTTATGAACATTTCACCACGTGGTGGTGGAGGTTACGGTCTTCCATTGCTCTCAAGACTGTTCCCCAGAAAGAGCTGGAGCTGGCAGATGAGAACCTGGTCTCGTTCCCGTGTGTCTCACTGTGTGAGCGTCTTGTGCTGCTTGTAGGTTCCGTCACCTAGCTCTGGTTTAGTCGTCACTTCACCGGTAACGAACCATGTGCCTCTTCCTTCTGGTTGTGCTTGTCAATACAGACAGTTTCGTAAGTGGCAAGCTTGAGGTACGACAACTTACAGCAGTTTTTTGCATGAGTAAAAGTCCCTTGCAATTTCTGACTGCTGGAAGAACTCGAAGAAGGCCAGAAAGGAGTAGGAGATGGCACAGTTAGCTGGGGTCTATAAGATGACAAGGACGTGACACAAGATGGACAGGGATGATAATTGGGCCTCCAAGAACAATTTATGAAAACTGAATATACAACCTTAAAATAGAATGTGTACCTAAATACCCAGAATCACCCCCCTTTGTAACAAAAATTAATATGAATGGAGTTAATAGTTCTAATGGAGTGGTTGACCCAAGAGCCATATCAGTGTTAGCAAAATGGCAGAATTTGTATAGCATCAAAGTTGTCCTGCAAGAACTTCAGCGCCTAATGATGTCTAAAGAAAATATGAAACTCCCTCAGCTGCCTGAAGGACAGTGTTAGAGCAATTAATCAAAAAGAAAACCATAGGCCCTCCCCTGCCTCCCATTCGATTTAAGCAGTCTTCATTTTCCACAGTAGTAAATTTTCTAGATACGTCTTGTAGACTTCAAAGTACTGGAAAGAAAGCTCCCATTCAAAGGCAGTTTATCTTAAGATACTGTTCAGTTCAGTCACTCAGTCATGTCCGACTATTTGCGACCCCATGGACTGCAGCATTCCAAGCCTCCCCGTCCATCACCAACTCCCAGAGTTTACTCAAACTCATGTCCATCGAGTCAGTGATGCCATCCAATCATCTCATCCTCTGTCGTCCCCTCCTCCTTCTGCCTTCAATCTTTCCCAGCATCAGGGTCTTTTCCAACAAGTGAGTTCTTCATATCAGATGGCCAAAGTATTGGAGTTTCAGCTTCAGCCTCAGTCCTTCCAGTGAATATTCAGGACTGATTTCCTTTAGGATGGACTGGTTGGATCTCCTTGCTGTCCAAGGGACTCTCAAGTCTTCTCTAACACACATTTCAAAAGCATAAATTCTTTGGTGCTCAGCTTTCTTTATGGTCCAACTCTCACATCCATACATGACAACTGGAAAAACTGTAGCTTGGACTAGACGGACCTTTGTTGGCAAAGTAATGTCTCTGCTTTTTAATGTGCTGTCTAGGTTGGTCATAATTTTCCTTCCAAGGAGCAAGCATCTTTTAATTTCATGACTGAAATCACCACCTGCAGTGATTTTGGAGCCCCCCCAAAATAAAGTCTGTCACTGCTTCCACTGTTTCCCCATCTATTTGCCATGAAGTGATGGGACCAGATGCCATGATTTTAATTTTCTGAATGTTGAGTTTTAAGCCAACTTTTTCACTCTCCTCTTTCACTGTCATCAAGAGGCTCTTTAGTTCTTCTTTGCTTTCTGCCATAAGGGGTGGTGTCATCTGCATATCTGAGGTTATTGATATTTCTCCTGGCAATCTTGATTCCAGCTTGTGCTTCATCCAGTCCAGTATTTTGCATGATGTACTCTGCATATAAGTTAAATAAGCAGGGGACAATATACAGCTTTGACGTACTCCTTTACCAATTTGGAACCACTCCTGGAACCCAATTTGTGCAGTTCTAACTGTTGCTTCTTGATCTGCATACAGATTTCTCAGGTGCAGGTCAGGTGGTCTGGTATTCCCATCTCTTGAAGAATCCTCCACAGTCTGCTGTGACCAACACAGTCAAAGGCTTTGGCATAGTCAATAAAGCAGAAGTAGATGTTTTTCTGGAACTCTCTCACTTTTTCAATGATCCAGCAGATAGTGGCAATTTGATCTCTGGTTCCTCTGCCTTTTCTAAATCCAGCTTGAACATCTGGAAGTTCATGGTTCACATTCTGTTGAAGCCTAGCCTGAAGGATTTTGAGCATAACCTGGCTAGCCTGTGAAATAAGCACAGATGTATGGTAGTTTGAACAATCTTTGGCCTCTGTTGAGTTCTTATCTGTGTCAAGTATTGCCTTAGGGATACAAAGGTGAATAACACAGAGCTCCTACTTTTTCCTGAGATGCTGATGAGTGGAAGAAGCTCATGGAAAGTGAGTGTTGGGGAGAGATGGGAATGGGGTGCTAAAGGTGCACAGCAAACCTCTTAGGGATGTTGAAGGGGTGAGACAAGATGGGCGGCAGGTGAGCCTTTCTGAAGAAGGTGATATTGTGATGGGTGTAAATAGGTGAAGGAAGGAAAGTGAGAACAGTTTCCATTAAATGATAAAGATTATAAGCATGTTGATGCCATATCAGTAAGATAAATGACAGATCTTCAGCCTACATATTTTATTTAACTCTTAAGGACCCAAACCAAAAAGAAAACAAAAAGAAACAAGAACATAGTGATTTTATGGAAAAAATAATGAACATGTGTTGTGTTTCTATATGTTATAGGACAGGTTGCTGTTTTTCAGTCACTAAGTCTGACTGCAGCAGACCAGCCTCCTCTGTCCTCCACTATCTCCCAGCTGCGGCTGCTGCTGTCAATTCAGTCAGGTCCGACTCTGTGAGGCCCCATAGATGGTAGCCCACCAGGCTCCCCCATCCCTGGGATTCTCCAGGCAAGAACACTGGAGTGGGTTGCCATTTCCTTCTCCAATGCATGAAAGTAAAAAGTGAAAGTGAAGTCACTAAGTCATATCCGACTCTTCATGACCTCATGGACTGCAGCCTACCAGGCTCCTCAATCCATAGGATTTTCCAGGCAAGAGTATTGGAGTGGGTTGCCACTGCCTTCTCCGCTATCTCCCAGAGTTTTCTCAAATTCATATCTACTGAATTGGTGATGCTATCCAACCATCTCATCCTCTGCTGCTCCCTTCTCCTTTTGCCTTCAATCTTTCCAAGCAAAAAGGTCTTTTCCAATGAGTTGCATCTTCGAGTCAGGTGGCCACAGTATTGGAGCTTCACCTCCAGTATCAGTCCTTCCAAGGAATATTCAGGGTTAATTTCCTTTAGGATTGACTGGTTTGATCTCCTTGCTGTCCAAGAGACTCTCCAGAGTCTTCTCCAGGACCACAATTTGAAAGCATCAACTCTTCAGTGCTCAGCCTTCTTTATGGCCCAACTCTCACATCCATACATGACTACTGGAAAAACTATAGCTTTGACTATATGGATCTTTGTTGGCAAAGTGATGACTCTGCCTTTTAGTATGTTGTCTAGGTTTATCATAGTTTTCCTCCCAAGAAGCAAGCGTCTTTGGATTTCATGGCTGCAATCACCGTCTGAAGTAATGTTGGAGTCCAAGGGGAAAAAATGTCACTGCTTCTACTTTTTCCCCCTTCTATTTGCCATGATGTGATGGGACCAAATGCCACTATCTTAGTTTTTTTAATGTTGACTTTCAAGCAAGTTTTTTCATTTTCTGCTTTCACTCTAATCAAGAGGCTCTTTAGTACCTCTTCATTTTCTGCCATTCAGTTCAGTTCAGTTCAGTCGCTCAGTCGTGTTCGACCCTCCGCGACCCCATGAATCACAGCACACCAGGCCTCCCTGTCCATCACCAACTCCCGGAGTTCACTCAAACTCATGTCCACAGAGTCAGTGATGCCATCCAGCTATCTCATTCTCGGTCATCCCCTTCTCCTCCCGCCCCCAACCTTTCCCAGCATCAGAGCAGAACTGTACATGGAACAACAGACTGGTTCCAAATAGGAAAAGGAGTACGTCAAGGCTGTATATTGTCACCTTGCTTATTTAACTTATATGCAGAGTACATCATGAGGAACGCTGGGCTGGAAGAAGCACAAGCTGGAATCAAGATTGCTGGGAGAAATATCAATAACCTCAGATATGCAGATGACACCACCCTTATGGCAGAAAGTGAAGAGGAACTCAAAAGCCTCTTGATGAAAGTGAAAGAGGAGAGTGAAAAGGTTGGCTTGAAGCTCAACATTCAGAAAACAAAGATCATGGCATCTGGTCCCATCACTTCATGGGAAATAGATGGAAAAACAGTGGAAACAGTGTCAGACTTCATTTTTTTGGGCTCCAAAATCACTGCAGATGCTGACTGCAGCCATGAAATTAAAAGACGCTTACTCCTTGGAAGGAAAGTTATGACCAACCTTGATAGTATATTAAAAAGCAGAGACATTACTTTGCCAATAAAGATCTGTCTAGTCAAGGCTATGGTTTTTCCTGTGGTCGTGTATGGATGTGAGAGTTGGACTGTGAAGAAAGCTGATTGCCGAAGAATTGATGCTTTTGAACTGTGGTGTTGGAGAAGACTCTTGAGAGTCCCTTGTACTGCAAGGAGATCCAACCAGTCTATTCTAAAGGAGATCAATCCTGGGTGTTCATTGGAAGGACTGATGCTAAAGCTGAAACTGCAATACTTTGGCCACTTTCTGCCATTAGAGTGGTATAATCTGCATATCTGAGGTTGTTGATTTTTTCCCAGCAATCTTGATTCCAGCTTGAGATTCATCCAGCCTGGCATTTTGCGTGATGTATACTGCACAGAAGTTAAACGAGCAGGGTGACAATATACCGCCTTGATGGATTCCTTTCCCAAGTTTGAACCAGTCTGATGTTACATGTCCAGTTCTAATTGTTGTTTCTTGACCCACATACAGGTTTCACAGGAGACGGGTAAGGTGGTCTGGTATTCCCATCTATTTAAGAATTTTCCACAGTTTGTTGTGATTCATACACTCAAAGGCTTTGGTGTAGTCAATGAAGCAGGAGTAGATGTTTTTCAGGAATTCCCTTGCTTTCTCTGTGATTCAGAGAACATTGGCAATTTGGTCTCTGGTTCCTCTGCTTTTTCTAAACCCAGCTCATACATCTGGAAGTTCTCAGTTCATGTACTGCTGAAGCCTAGCTTGAAGGATTTTGAGCATAAACTGCTGGCTAGCCTGTGAATAAACACAGTTGTAAAGTAGTTTGAACAATCTTTGGCACTTCAATTCTTTGGAATTGGAATGAAAACTGACCTTTTCTAGTCCGCTGGCTACTGCTGAATTTTTCAAATTTGCTGACATACTGTGTGCAGAAATTTAATATTATCATTTTTTAGAATTTTAAACAACTCAGCTGAAATTCCATTACCTCAGCTAACTTTGTTTGTAGTATTGCTGCCTAAGGTCCACTTGACTTCACATTCCAGGATGTCTGGCTATAGATGAGTGATCACGTCATCGTGATTATCTGGGTTGTGAAGATCTTTTTTGTATATTTCTTCTGTGTATTCTTGCCACCTCTTCTTAATCTCTTCTGCTTCTGTTAGGTTCTTAACATTTCTGTCCTTTATTGTGCCATTCTTTGCATGATATGTTCCCTTTGTACCTCTAGTTTTCTTGAAGAGAGCTCTAGTCTTTCCCATTTTACTGTTTCTTTGCATTGTTTTTAAGATGGCCTTCTTATCTCTCCTTGCTATTCTCTGGAACTCTGCATTCAGTTGGGTATATCTTTTCCTTTCTTCCTGGTTTTTTGCTTTTCTTCTTTCCTCAGCTATTTGTAAAGCTTCAGACAACCTCTTTGCCTTCCTGCATTTCTTTTCTTTGGGATGGTTCTGGTTACTGCCTCCTGTATAATGTTATGAACCTCCATCCACAGTTCTTCAGGCACTCTGTCTATCAGATCTAACCCCTTGAATCTATTAGTCACGTCCAGTGTATAATTATAAGGGACTTGATTTAGGGCATACTTGAATGGCCTAGTGGTTTTCCCTACTTTCTTCAATTTAAGCCTCAATAAAGAGCCCAAATAAAGAGTGGAAACAGTGTCAGACTTTATTTTTTTGGGCTCCAAAATCACTATGAATGCTGATTGCAGCCATGAAGTTAAAAGACGCTTACTCCTTGGAAGGAAAGTTATGACCAACCTAGATAGTATATTAAAAAGCAGAGACATTACTTTGCCAACAAAGGTCCATCTAGTCAAGGCTATGGATTTTCCAGTGGTCATGTATGGATGTGAGAGTTGGACTGTGAAGAAAGCTGAGCACCGAAGAATTGATGCTTTTGAACTGTGGTGTTGGAGAAGACTCTTGAGAGTCCCTTGTACTGCAAGGAGATCCAACCAGTCCATTCTAAAGGAGATCAATCCTGGGTGTTCATTGGAAGGACTGATGCTAAAGCTGAAACTCCAATACTTTGGCCACCTCATGCGACGAGTTGACTCACTGGGAAAAACTCTGATGCTGGGAGGGATTGGGGGCGGGAGGAGAAGGGGACGACAGAGAATGTGATGGCTGGATGTCATCACCGACTCGATGGACATGAGTTTGAGTGAACTCTGGGAGTTGGTGATGGACAGGGAGGCCTGGCGTGCTGTGACTCATGGGGTTGCAAAGAGTCGGACAGGACTGAGCGACTGAAATGAACTGAACTGAACTGAAAGAGCCCGTATCTGAGCCACAGTCAGCTCCTGGTCTTGTTTTTGCTGACTGTATAGAGCTCCTCCATCTTTGGCTGCAAAGAATATAATCAATCTGATTTCAGTATTGACCATCTAGTGATGTCCATGCATAGAGTCATGTCTTGTGTTGTTGGAAGAGGGTGTTTGCTATGACTAGTGTGTTCTCTTGGCAAAATTCTTCTTAGCCTTTGTTCTGCTTCATTTTGTACTCCAAGGTCAAGCTTGTCTGTTACTTCAGGTATCTCTTGACTTCCTACTTTGCATCGCTATCCCCTATGATGAAAAGGACATCTTTTTTTGGTGATAGTTCTAGATGTTGTAGGTCTTCATAGAACCATTAAACTCCAGCTTTTTGGCATCAGTGGTTGGGGCATTGGATTACTTGGATTACATTGGATGACTTGGATTACTGTGATGTTGAATGGTTTGCCTTGGAAACAAACCGAGGTCATTGTATTGTTTTTGAGATTGCACCCAAGTACTGCATTTCGGACTCTCTTGCTGACTATGAAGGCTACTCCATTTCTTCTAAGGGATTCTTGCCCACAGTAGTAGATATAATGGTCATCTGAATTAAATTCACTCATTCCTGTCCGTTTTAGATCACTTCCTAAGATGTCTGTGTTCAATCCTGCCATCTCCAGCTTGACCACATCCAATTTACCTTGATTAATGGACCTACCATTCCAGGTTCCTATGTAATATTGTTCTTTATAGCACTGGAGTTTACTTTCACCACCAGACACATCCACAACTGAGTGTTGTTTCTGCTTTGGTCCAGCCACTTCATTTTTTCTGGAGTTATTAGTAATTGCCTTCCACTCTTTCCCTAATAGCATATTGGACACCTTCCAACCTAGGGAGCTCATCCCCAGGTTCATATTTTTTTTGCCTTTTCATATTGTTCATATGGTTCTCTCAACAAGAATAGGTGAATGGTTTGCCGTTTCCTCCTCCATTGGACCACATTTTGTCAAACCTCTTCACTATGATCCATCCATCTTGGGTGGCCCTGCATGGCATGGCTCATAGGTTCAGTGAATTATACATGCCCCTTTGCCATGATAAGGCTGTGAATTATGAAGGGGTATATGATAGGTAGTAAATTGCTTAGCACAAAGAAGACCATGATGTTTGATTTTTTAAGTCAAATCAAACCATGAGTGAAAGTGAATAAATGAACGGGTGATTAAGTGAAGGTCAAGAAGATGAGATGTTGACCCAGTGAAAGTTTTTGCATTCCAATGCAAAAATAATGAAGAAGATGCTAATACTATTCACAATTACTACATAGTAAGAGAAAAAAAATCTTTCTTAAATCATCTAGGTAATTCATCCTCACAAAGTATAAGTGGAACTCACATGGCAAAATTTTCTAAACGTTCTTCTTTCAACTACCTGCCATTAGTCTTTACTAAAGACAGGCATTTCTCTGTGAGGTCTGCATAGATTATGTCTAAAAAGAATGCAAGGAAGAAAGTTCAGTCTATGAATAAAAGATATGTTCTATAAAATCCGAACTTATTCACATGGGGATATTCTAATTCTTTCAAATAACACAGGAAAGGAAAGGAAATTTAAGAGTTTAAAGCCTTTATCGGTGCTTATGGTTTTCCCTCCATTTAAATACTTTACACACTGTGTAACACCATTTTCTGTGATAATTATAAGATTAGGGCATGAACATGCACATGTTGAAAGAAAGATCTTATTCAATATTTTTACTTTGTCAGATTAAAGTAAACTAGATAGCAAAACAAAAGTGTATTTCAAGATCATGCAAATGACATTTTCATGCATCTATAATTGCTTATGAAATTTTCACCAGGAATTTCTCATTTAAATTTATGGCTAAGTTCAGAGATAGGTAAATAGATGGCAAGATAAAAAGGATTCATGTAAAGGAAATATTTTCATGTAGAAAAATGAAATGTGTTAAATAATGGTAATTTCTGGGGGAAGAAAGTTCTTTTCAAAGTATTCTTTCAGTATTCTCTTTGAAGGTATCTTCTAAATTACCCAGGTTTTCCATAATTTCTTAATGTCATGTTGCCAATTACGTCAGCGTAGTTTGGACTCCAAATGAAAAGGAAAAAAAGAGGAAAAGCAAAGCAGCTAATATTGAGTTTTTCCTATGTGCCACTCACTGCCTTCTTTACACATAAAATCTCACATAGTCCTCCCCATTCCACTAGAGCTAGGGTTTAGCCTTACACTGGGACAGCGCTGATAGGGAGATGAGGAAACTGACACATAGAGTAATAATGGCAGAACCAAAGCTTTAACGCAGGCAGTTTGAATTGACAGCTTAGACTCATAACACTGTGCTAAATGCTATACTCTCCAAAGGACACAGCACTTACTGGAGTCCGCGTTAAAATATGATCAGGTTTTTATCAGTGGACAAAGAATGCTCCAACACAATTTTCTGCTGTCTCTGACTACACTGAGTGATTGTTTCTCTGAATTAATTTTTAGTTGATGATATCTGGCTGGTTTAATATCTTGTTTTCCATTTTGTACCTTTTCTATGTGAATGCAAATAGTTTAGACCAAATAAAAGGAACATCCTAAATAACGTAAGGATATCTCTATACAGCCCTAGATTTGCTTTCATTTGTCTGTTCCCATTTTCTTTCACTGTGTTCAGATAACTTGAGCGCTTAGGTCTGTGCTCCCTGGAGTTGAATGGAAGTTTAAATTTATGTCAGAATAACCTTATTCAGTCAAGAATATGACTACATGTACTAACAGATAGTGCCAAATCTAAATTTTTCACTCTAATTCAATGCTAGTCATGCAGATAGTCACAGTTTATACTTTGTAAATCCATTTATCTGTGTTCTAAGGCAGACAGAATATTTTCACACTGTTATCTGAATATAATGCTATGTAAAACTACTATAAAAATATAGCTAAAAGTTTAGCTATAAAAACAATGTCATTGTTAAACACAATATAGCTAGTGATTGCAATAAATCTTATATAATTTGTTTGAAGAGTGGTATTTTGGTATTTTTTTTGGTGAAAAACTATAATTTCCTTCTTCCTTTATGCTCTTTAATACATTGATAATTTCTCTTCTTTCTGTATGAAGGGACTGGTTCATCTTTGAGACACTGAATTCTGAACTAGGTTGGACTAGCAGATAATCCTCTTTGGGTTCCCCTACCCTAATGCTGCACTCAATATGCCAGCAGATTTGGAAAACTCAGCAGTGGCCACAGGACTGGAAGAGGTCAGTCTTCATTCCAATCCCAAAGAAAGGCAATGCCAAAGAATGCTCAAACTACCGCACAATTGCACTCATCTCACACGCTAGTAAAGTCATGCTCAAAATTCTCCAAGCCAGGCTTCAGCAGTATGTAAACCGTGAACTCCCAGATGTTCAAGCAGGTTTTAGAAAAGGCAGAGGCACCAGAGATCAAATTGCCAACATCCGCTGGATCATGGAGAAAGCAAGAGAGTTTCAGAAAAACATCTATTTCTGCTTCATTGACTATGCCAAAGCCTTTGACTGTGTGGATCACAATAAACTGTGGAACATTCTGAAAGAGATGGGAATCCCAGACCACCTGACCTGCCTCTTGAGAAACCTGTATGCAGGTCAGGAAGCAACAGTTAGAACCGGTCATGGAACAACAGACTGGTTCCAAATAGGAAAAGGAGTGCGTCAAGGTTGTATATTGTCACCTTGCTTATTTAACTTATATGCAGAGTACATCATGAGGAACGCTGGGCTGGAAGAAGCACAAGCTGGAATCAAGATTGCTGGGAGAAATATCAATAACCTCAGATATGCAGATGACACTACCCTTATGGCAGAAAGTGAAGAGGAACTCAAAAGCCTCTTGATGAAAGTGAAAGAGGAGAGTGAAAAGGTTGGCTTGAAGCTCAACATTCAGAAAACAAAGATCATGGCATCTGGTCCCATCACTTCATGGGAAATAGATGGAAAAACAGTGGAAACAGTGTCAGACTTTGTTTTTTTGGGCTCCAAAATCACTGCAGATGCTGATTGCAGCCATGAAATTAAAAGACGCTTGCTCCTTGGAAGGAAAGTTATGACCAACCTTGATAGTATATTAAAAAGCAGAGACATTACTTTGCCGACCAAGGTCCGTCTAGTCAAGGCAATGGTTTTTCCCGTGGTCATGTATGGATGTGAGAGTTGGACTGTGAAGAAAGCTGATCGCCGAAGAATCGATGCTTTTGAACTGTGGTGTTGGAGAAGACTCTTGAGAGTCCCTTATACTGCAAGGAGATCCAACCAGTCCATTCTAAAGGAGATCAATCCTGGATGTTCATTGGAGGGACTGATGCTAAAGCTGAAACTCCAATACTTTGGCCACCTCATGAGACGAGTTGACTCACTGGAAAAGACTCTGATGCTGGGAAAGGTTGGGGGCGGGAGGAGAAGGGGACGACGGAGAATGAGATGGCTGGATGGCATCACCGACTCTGTGGACATGAGTTTGAGTGTACTCCGGGAGTTGGTGATGGACAGGGAGGCCTGGCGTGCTGTGATTCATGGGGTCGCGGAGAGTCGGACACGACTGAGCGACTGAACTGAACTGAACTGAACTGAATGCTGAATTATACAATGAGTGAAGTTTTTTTCTATTTCTATGTGAACAATATGTTTTTTTCTGGAAAAAATGCTTTTAAGTTGCTCTTAGATGTGTTTAATCACTGCATGTAGCTCAAAATTGGTGACTTTTTTCTCTGTAAAATAGGTTAATAAAATACATCCTACCTCCCTTTTTTCCTTTCCTGTATATATTCTTTCTATAATTGTATGACATTTGTGATCTAGCTTGAAAACATGCCCTCTAGACAAACATTTCTTGATTTACTCTAGCATATGTTTGTGTATTTATTTATAAAATATTCCGTAGTCTTCTAAAAAATTTGGAGCTCTCCTTAAAAAATAATTTTCCTCATTTTTTACCAAGTGATGCATGGTGTTCAAAGCTCCCTGTAATCTGACTCTGCTTTTCAAAGCTCTGCCTATGCCACTTAGCTTTTATTAAAGACCTGCATTAATACTTGTTTTAGCTGACTGAGAGAAGTCTGGAGAGGACTTTTGCTTTCTTGGAAAAAAAAGAAAAACAGTGTTCAGAGTTTGTTTTTCAGGAACTGTTTTAGAGGCAGTGGTCTCCCCAGCAGCCAAAGTGGCGCCATCAAGCTTCTTCCCAGGGAACTACACTCAGCATCAAGCCTCCATAGCTTTGAACTTTGTGGGCATCTGCATTTTATTTGACTCACTTTTTGCAGGTCATAAGGTAATGCTTGTTTACTTTGCACCACTTGGATTCATACAAGGTTTCAAAGGAACGTTCCATTTTCTGACAGAGGGGAGTGGGGAAGCTGTATCTATTCTTTGCTGTAGCCTATACTCCAGTCAAACTGGACCATTTGCCAAATACTCTGACCTCTGCCTAGTTGTCTCTACCTACTATCCCTAGTGCCTGAAATGTTTTTCCAGACATTTCCCCTTGCCTCCTTCAAATCCATCGTTCAAGGTCCATCTCAAATGTTACTTCCTACAACAAGCCTTCTCTCCATTTAGAAGTAATGTTTTCCTTCTCTGAATTCCCAAAGACACATAATATTGTAGTAATAATAGTAGCCAACAGTTATATACTATTTACTATGGGCCTTTCACTGTGGGGCTTTCTTAGTGACTCAGATGGTAAAGAATCTGCCTGCAATGCAGGAGACCCGGCTTCGAACCCTGGGTGGAGAAGATCCCCTGGAGAAGAGAATGGCAACCCACTCCAGTATTCTGGTCTGGAGAATTCCATGGACAGAGCCACCTGGCGGGCTACAGTCCAAAGGGTAGCAAAGAGTCAGACATGACTGAGCAACTCACATTGAGTCACTGTTCTAAGCAAGTCACGTACTGTAACAGATTTAATCCGAATAAAGCAGTACCTATGAAGTAGGTACTGTCATTATCACCATTATATAGAGGAGGAAACTAAGGCATAAGAGAGCTAAGGCAGGATTTGAACCCAGGCCTTCCATTCCAGAGTTCTGTGACTACCCTATGCTCCTTTGTAGGCATTCTACAGTATCTATGACGTTCTCATACATTTCATTGTCACATTATCTCACTTCTGCTAAAACACTGGATAGCTTTCAGTTTTAAGAATCAGCATCCCACGTTCCTAGCCTGTGCAGTGTTCCCGTTCCCTCCGATTTAGCCACTGGGGATTCCTGGCAGAAGATTAGAATGAGGGAGGAGAATGTGGCTGAGATATTTGTTCTCCTTGTTCCTTTCCTCATTCTAGCTGTTTCTTTCCACCAGAGGCCCTTGCTTTATGGAATTTTACTTTTCAAGGTTTCTAATAACCTCTCCTTGCTCCTGTCCTTCTGGATCTAGGTGCAGAAACAGGTTTATTGGTAACAGTCTTACATCCCATTCACATCTTTGTACTAAGTTCCTTTGATTATCCTAACCTGTCATTTGTTCACTGTTGAAATCCAGATACTGCCAATAAACACATTAAAAGATTTTTAAAAAGAATCAATGGTTCCATTTTTCTTATCTTAATCTTGCTTAATGAAGCAGATCTTATTGTATACCTGTATCATACCACTGTATTACACTTCCCTGAAGTTGCTTTTTCTGACCACATTTCTGGAGCTCAGTTTTATTGTTAAGCTTGATCTAGCTGAAAAAAAACCTACATATGCTGGTGATTTTCCTCGAAGAATTAATAACACACATTCTCAAGAAAGACTATCAATTTTCTATTGAAGAAAACAGAAGACAGATATATTGATGACACAAACAGCCTCCACTTACTGAATGCCTGCTTGGTGTCAGTCACTGGCTACTTTTCAGACAGGCTTTCATTTATTGTAGGGACGTAGTTTTAACCATCTCCATTTTATAGATGAGGCCCAGGAAGTTCAAGGGACTTCTTAAGGTCACATATGCAGTGACAGAACCCATTGCCTACTTAGGTCTGTCTACCTCCTAAAGACTAATAATAGTCTTTAGGGCCTTTCTTAGCATCATGGAGATATGTTTGATGAGGGAGTAGATATATTTACAAGGCTTAATTCTACCCTTGTGGTTCATCCAGCTGAACCCTCCACCCTCACGCCACAGGGTGAGCAGTTTTCCTTTGCCATGCCTTGTTTGTTTTGTTATACTGCTATTGTGGCCATGCACTAAGTAAGCTACGGTAACTGATCAGATGGCTTCCCAATGTGATAAGCCATTGGTTCAACTTGGGGAGCCTTTGCACACACCACTTCCTCTCTCCTGCACTCAGGGGACATGTGGCAATGTCTAGAGACACTTTCAGTTGTCACAACTGGAGGGAAGGTTGCTACTGGTATGTAGCAGGTAGGGGCTAGGCAGCTGTTAGACATCCTATAATGCAAAGGACAAGTACCCACAACAAAGAGTTGTCCAGTCAAAATGTCATTAGGGTGGAGGCTGAGAAACCTTGCAAGAGGCTGAGGGTAGGATGCAATGCTAAACATATTAGAGGTGGTGCTGTGGAGTAGAGGTGATGGGGGAACGTAATACAATCAAGAGAGATCTTGCATGGGTTGATGATGATCATACGACATGAACTGAAAAGTTTGGTGAACTTAACTTTGTACATGAGATTAAAGTCACAACGATAACAATAGCAACTACAGCAAGAGAAAAAAGAACCAAAGAAAAGTGAAGCCTGAAATAATTACAGATTTGCTGGGAAGCTGAATAACCTGCTGCAGAATAATTATGTTTTCTCCGTGCTCCTCTCTGCACCCTGCCTCTAAAAAAGGGTCTGAGAAAATGGGCAGAGAGACTAGCCATACCCGGGGCCGTATTACCCGCACATAGCCTGGGAACATTCTTTCTCCCAGTGGTCAGCTCCAGAGCACAACCTTGTCCCATTTTATGATGAACAACTCTCCCTCCTTGTGGGTGAAGAAATCAGTGCTTTCTCCATGGTTCTGGGTTCTTAAAATTGAGGTTACAGAATGCACTGAGTCAGAGAATACATTCAAAAGGCCAGTATCTCAGCTGGGTCTTCAAGAAACTGGGCCGTGCAAGGAACTATACTTCATGACAAGACAGTGCCTAGGAAGTATAATTGCCACTAGCGCTGTGTTACAATAACGGTGAGAACCAAATGACACCTGGTATCAACGTTCTCTGTGACTACTCTGGTGGAAACTTTCCAGAAGAAAACTCAGTTGATCAGACATGTCTGACTTTCGTGACCCCATAGACTGGGGCCCATCAGGCTCCTCGGTCCACAGCATTTTCCAGGCGAGAATACTGGAGTGGGTTGCCGTTTCCTTCTCCAGGGGCATATATATACATTTGCATTTTAAAACCTTACAGTATATGGTAGGCATAACGATGTCGCTTTCCATCTTACTGACAGGGTTCTTCACCAGGCAACTGTAATTCCCGATGTCTTCTTTGGTCACTGGAGCAATACGAAGGCTGTTGTTTTGAAGAGAAAAGGAGCTGGTGGAGCTGGTGTGGACAGGCCTTCCATTCTTCAGCCACTGGTAAACCCGCCGGCTGCCCCCTTCCACGAGGCATGTCAGTGTCATGTTTCCCACATACTCCACAGCCCCAGAGGAAGGCTGAATCTGCACCACTGGTTTCGTGACAGGGTCTGCAACATCAAAATGAGAGAAATGATCTTTGTCACCCCAGGATTATAATTAAAGTCTAGGAGATCTTTCACATGTTTTAAATCCTAGGAAGATGATTCAAAAATTCTGTACTTATTAAATGTAGACAGCTCAGGAAGTAATTAAAGAAGAGGATTAAACAAGTTATTACAAATAGAAAATGATGATATAAAAATATCATTTATAGCAGAGATAACCAATTCTAGAACTTAATCTTCAAGAATTTTGTAACGAAAATCTTTAGTTTATAGATAATGCAGTTAGCGGTGAAGAACATCAGCTTCCTTATTTCCTGTTCATTGTGCTCCCCCTGACACCATAAAGGTTTACTCTCACAGGCAAAGTTTACACGGTTATTCCCCTCTCTTGATTTGTCCTGCTATCCCAAGAGCAACTGGTTGGGATAGATGTAGTGAACTCAAATTCCTATCCACTATCTGCAAAATAGAAAGCTTAGACATACTATACTTCGGGGGTATCAAGTGAAAGTTTTAAAGAATCATATTTTCACTATTTAATTTTCCTCCTATGTAAGTAAGTTAATTATATGTTTTAATTGCTGTGCATTTGTATTGCAGCATTATTTCAGTCACTGTACCATGTTAGTCTCTTTAACAAACCAAAGCCTATTATTAACTTTCCTTCTATGCAAAATTATAGGTCACACAGAGAGAGTACGATGATAGATAAGTAACAGACAACTGGTTCCAGTGTTAAGCTTTGAATTCCTATCAGACTTTTAATTGGGGTTGATGCATCTTCTCCGGTAAATTTGTTTTCACTTTCATTTTACACTGGCAAACATGCATTAGAGCATATACAGAGTCAATCCTTCCACCCAGAGAAGACAGGAGAAAATGAAAGGTAAGGAGAAAGGAGTTTGAAAAGCAAACTGCAAGAAAGCCAGGTAGCTCTGAAGGCTCCAGCTTTTCTCAAGATGGAGGCAATCAAGATGGCCACTCAATTTAACCCTTTATATTCCTTGACAAGAGCAAAGGGTTTGGAGTAGCTTTGGTTACAGTATTATGATTTACAAAGAAAGATTGTTTGGTACATTTATTATGTAGAAAAAGTTTTTGTTTCAAAAATGCTTGTGCATGGAAATATATGTGATTTGGGAAAAGTCAAATAGGTAATGTCTAAAGTCTTGTATGGGGAGAACCAATCATTAGAAAAGACATTGGTACTGTGATCATGCACTCGGATTTAACAGTGTCACTCAGAGGTGGAAATTTCCCAAGAAGATTTTTTTACACAGGTCCTGTGCATGTGTGCTAAGTCACTTCAGCCGTGCCCAACTCTTTGCGATCCCGTGGACTGTAGCCCGCCAGGCTCCTCTGTCCATGGGATTCTCTGGGCAAGAATACGGGTTGCCATTTCCTTCTCCAACACAGGTCCTAAATCCCTACTAAGACCTTTTGGTTGCGGGGGAAAGGGGCAAGATAGGAGTAGGTTAATAAGAGGTATAAACTAGCACTATAAAGTAAGTAAGCTACAAGTATATATTGCACAGCACAGGGAATATAGCCACTATTTTACAGTAACTATAAACAATATAATTATAAAAATTTTGAATTATTATATCGTATACCATGAAACTAATATAACATTGTAAATCAACCACTGAGGTGGCTCAGTGGTAAAGAATCCACCTGCAATGCAGGAGATGCGGGTTCAATCCCTGGGTTGGGAAGATCCCCTGGAGAAGGAAATGGCAACCCACTCCAGTATACTTGCCTGGAGAATTCCATGGACTGAGGAGTCTGGTGGGCTACAGTCCATGAGGTTGCCAAAGAGTAGGGCATGACTTAGTGACTACAAAAACAAATACGAGGTACAAACTAATATGCATAAAACAGGTAAACTACAAGGATATATCATACAGCACAGCACATATAGTCAATATTTTACAATAACTATAAGTGGAGTATAATCTATAAAAATTCTGAATTATTATATTGTATATATGAAACTAATATAATATTGTAAATCAACTATAGCTAAAATTGTTTTTCTATAAAGAACTTCTGGCTCTGTTTTCCTCGACAAATCCAATTGTACTATACATTAACAAAGAATGGATGTTCTATTAAAAGTGTGGGGGGAAGAGATAGGATCCTACCCAGGAGAATTTTACGAAACTGTAAAATGTCCTCCTTTTCTCTCCCCAGAGTTCTTCTCTAGGCATCTGCTGCCACATCCTGTGTCTTTGTTCCCTTGCAATGTCTCCAGTTTCCACTCATATACTGGACACATATTTACTGAGTGCCTAAGAACAGCCAGCATCAGGGTTTAGGCAGTGAGGACAAAACAGCAAACAATATAAAGCCTACTCCCATGGATCTTGTATTCAAGACCAGGAAGAGAAACAATAAAAGAAATAAAAATAGGTACTATGTCCAGTGTTATGAAAAGAATAAAGCGGAACTCAAGGTAAATAGTAACGCTCTTTCTCACTCTCTCAGTTTGGGGGAATGAGGTTATACTTTACATAAGGTGGTCACAAAAGCCTTCACAGGTAAAGTGACACTCTGGCTGAGACCGTAAAGAAATAAGGGAGGGAACCAGGCCAGTACGCGAGAGAAGAGCAGTCTATGTAGAGTGAACAGCCAAGCGCAGAGACACTGAGGTGTGAGTTTTTGGCTTGTTCGAGGAATAGCAGTGGAGAAGGCAATGGCAACCCACTCCAGTGTTCTTGCCTGGAGAATCCCAGGGACGGGGGAGCCTGGTGGGCTGCCGTCTATGGGGTCGCACAGAGTCGGACACGACTGAAGCGACTTAGCAGCAGCAGCAGGAATAACAAGGAGGCCAGAGTGGTGAGGGAAAGAGAGGTGGGAAGGGTTCAGAGGGGGACTGGGTATGTGGGGGGATCACATGGGGCTTTGAGGGACACTTGGCACTTTGGCTTTGATTGTGAGTGAGACAGGAAGCCACAGGAGGATTTTGAGCTGCAGGAGGCAGGGGTGGAAGCAGGGAGAGTGGGTTCAGCTGTTTGGAGAGTGCCAGAGCTGATGGTGGGCTTGAGTAGGGCAGCAGTGGGGGCAGCGAGAATTGACTGACTCACCTCTGTCCATATTCTGAAGGTAAAGCTGAGAGAGTTAATTTGTGGGCTGGATGAGGATGTGAGAAAAAGAGAGAGTCAAGGGTGACGGCAGAGTGCAACTGATGGAATGAAGTTTGCATTCGCTAAAACAGAGGAATATTGTTAAACAGACAGGTTTAGGGGGAAAAATCAAAAATTGTGCTTTGAGCATACTATCGTATCTTTAAGGTACACTGCTTACATATCTCACTAAGGAAAATAAATGTCTGAAAGTTAGCTGAACCCCACTTTCCCTTCAAGGATATTCCCAGCACCTTCTACTGTTGCTCAAGTGTGGTCACTGAGCAAGTCTCATCCTCTCCCAGTGTACCACAATAAAAAAAACACACACAAATCTTTATGTGACAAAAAATAGGGCTCTTCCCATGGTGCATTCTGCTAATGAAAAATAAAATTTTCTCTATCTCATCACATCAGCAACTTTACACTTGATGGTTTCCAGGCAAACAAACAATAACTGCTACTTACTGCTTGATTACCTTTAGCTGGGCACTGTGCATATTCTTTCTATGTGTGTTCTTATTTAATCCCCAGAAAACCTCATGAGGTGGATAATGCCATTCATGCCATGAGACACTGAGGCTTTGAGGGTTAATGTGCCCAAAGTTGCAGACCAGACCTAAAGCCCAGGTAGCCTAGTCTCCTAAGCCATTGCTCACTGCCGTGCTACTCAGCCGCCCATGTCACTCCCAGGGGACTTACCATCAACCGTGACTTGAATCTTCTGACTAGCTGACAGAGTTCCATTTCCCTGGATGTTGACCTTCACAATGTAATTGCCTTCGTCGGTGAACTGCAGTGGGTTGATGAGCAGGGAGGCGTTGGGTGGCATCATGGTGAATTTGTGCTGGTATTCCAAGTCGGGAACCACAGACTTGTTCACGGAGCCCAGCAAGTACTTGGGCATCGTATGGGGTCTCTCAAAAAGCCATATGACCTGGATGTCTGATGCTGGAGTGTGGAATCCATAGTGCACGGGGAGATAGAGAGCCTGACCCCTGATGCCGTGGACGGTGTGTGATGGCACTGCCACCTTCAGCCCCGAGCAAGCACCTGCTGTGAAGGAAAGGAAAGCTGTGAAGACCCTGAGCCACATTTCATAACCTAAAGGCACAAAACAGAGAGAACCTGATCGGGTGATAGTCCTTTACAAAGAAGAGAGGCTTCTAGGTACTGACTATTCTAGTACTGGTTACCTGTAGAGGTAAATATTTGTCTCTGAAATGAGCATTTTAAAACTCCACCCAAAGACTGTGTGGATCGCATGACCTCTTTAAACGCATGATGAAAAGGAAAAGCAGAAGTTATTATCTCTGACTGTTAAAGAATAATGGGAAAAGGAGAACTGGGATAGATGATTGGTTCTGAAGTCCAATGAAACCTTTAAAAAAATTGAGATTGCGACTGTATTAATGTCTGAGTCATATCATATCCTAATCAAGCTATGTGATCGAGGGGCTACTTCCTCTTGAGAATCTTCCTTCACAGTCTTCTGACGTGACTTGGTAGTCAAAGCCTTTAGCCAAAGCCTTGCCAGATGCAAACATCCTAAGGACGATGGTAGCAAACCATTATCAGTTGTGATTGATTATGACTGCTTAGAAGCGGGGATCTGGTGTGTGTGTTTGAGCAGCAGTAAGAGATAGGGCGGAGAAGGCAATGGCGAGCCACTCCAGTACTCTTGCCTAGAAAATCCCATGGATGGAGGAGCCTGGTAGGCTGCGGTCCGTGGGGTCGCTGAGGGTCGGACACGACTGAGTGACTTCACTTTCACTTTTCACTATCACACATTGGAGAAGGAAATGACAACCCACTCCAGTGTTCTTGCCTGGAGAATCCCGGGGATGGGGGACCCTGGTGGGCTTCTGTCTATGGGGTCACGCAGAGTCGGACACGACTGAAGTGACGTAGCAGCAGCAGCAGCAGCAAGAGATAGGGACAAATGGAGCAGAGTGGAGCCCGAGGAGCCTGGTGAGACAGGAGACCAGTGAGACGGCTGGGCCAGAACAGGAAGTGCCTTACGGTCACGGCAATTTTACTGTGAGTGAGACGGGCACACAACCAGAGTTTTGTGAGCAGAAGGGGTAGGGGTTTTCTTATTTTTTTTTTAAGGTGTACCCTAATTGCTGTGAGAACAAACTGAAACAGGGGAAAGCGCAGGAGAAGGAGCCCGCTTAGAAGGTGCCTGCAATGAAGTAGGCAAGAGACGGTTGTGCTCTAGATAAGGGTGGTAGTAAAAGCTACCGTGAGAAAAGTCTGGGGGTGCTCACAGTATCTGACGACACGTTGGGAGTGGGATAAACGAAGATGAGTCAAGAAAGATTCTAAGGTTGATGACTTGATCAACTGGAAGAACAGAGTTGTCATTTATTAATGAGCAGCTGATAAATTAATTGTGGGGAGACATTTTTGGAAGACATTTTGTCCTATGGACAGAGGGCCTGGCGGCCTACAGTCTATAATGCTGCAGAGTCACGTCTGAAGCGATTTATCATGCATGGAGAGACATCTCACAATTTCAATTCTGTCTGATACAAAGTTTTTATCTTCTTTCATTGCTTCTCCCTTTTTATCTCTACTAGTAAGGGGATCTTTAAGATTCATCTGATTCCTATTATGAAAAGCCATCAATATTAGGAAGGGAATGGTAGAAAGATCTATTTGTACAATGATTTTCTTTGGAGAAACTGAAAGATGCTGGTCTGCTTCTGTGAGGAATAAAAATCCACCAACAGGAAATTTTCTTCTTTCCTTGCCAGGGTGAAGGTCAGAGCAAAGATTTCCATGGTTTTAGTTTTTTGGTAGCTGTTAGTGAAGAGTGAGACCCTGGGGCCAGCAGGGAAGTCAGAGTAAAGAACTGAAGAGGAAAAAGAACAAAGAGGAAGAATGGAGGAGGTTACAGGGAGAAGATACACAGTCGAAACCGACTATATGGACTGAAAATTAGGTGACCGTCTGGGAAAAATAAATATGTGTCTTACAGTCTCCTTGGCCTCAATGTATATTTGTGATTGACTTGTAATTTTTTTTTCCCTGACAATGGGTTGTATCTGCACTTTTCATTTTAATGATTTGGTCCATTACAAAGGAGTTACAAAGGTATGAGCATTTACTTCTATTTTCTCTTCTGACAAGTACAAGAATGTTAGATTTGTAGTTGTTCTTAATTTGAATCATTAGAAAAAGAAGGATGATTGCTGAGAGCTATAAAGAGGAGATACAGTGGATTGCAGGAAAGGAAATCATAAGAGAGATAAATTGAGAGAAGTTGAGAGAGTAAATCTAGGACTTAACACTAGTGATGTCTGAGATATGTGAAGCAGTGACAGCAAGAAGGGAGTGAAGCTCTTGAAGCCACAGACATAGAAAGACACTGGGCATCTGGGTGGGGCTCCTGCACAGGAAATTGTTCCTCTTAGCACCTGTGATTTCTGCAGGAAACAGCATGTATTTTCATGACTTTCATGGTAATTGGCTATAGGAAGTACCTGACAAGTTCCTGGCAAGCAATAAAGAAATAAAAACTAGTTTACCCATTATTACTAACTTAAGATATGCAACATGTAATTTTCACTGTATTTATTGTACTGTTGTTTCTTTTTTTTTTTTTTTTACTTCAGTGAATACAAAAATATTCCTGTGGGTTTCACGGTTCATTCTTGATCTTGGACTCCCCTGTCCACACAGTCTTAAATTAATCACTTGTAAACTGCCTGAAAATAAGAGCTTTTAGGAACCTATTCTCTAAGCTTTCAGAGAGATTTCTGAATTTGCTACTTTAATAAAGTTAAAAGTCCACTGAAATTTGAGGTGTTGAATACAAACTTAGGATAGAATGGGGATTAGTTAGATGACTTACCTTAGATAAGTCATTTTAATTCTCTGTGACTCAGTTTTCTTTTGTGTGAAGAGGGTTATATGAGACGAGGTCCAAGGCCTCTCTCTGCTCTTGTTTATGTTCTCAGCATCCTAAGGTGCCTTTCTCATGGTAGCTGCTACCCTACATTTGAAGTGGAAGGGCCCATATTTAAGCAAGAGGGGGCCCAAATAATTCTGAAGTATTGAATCTCAGATTTAAGTCTACTTAGTAAGTTGTCAATCCCTTTGTTTAGTCACTAAGTCATGTCAGACTCTCTGGGACTCCATGCACTGTTCCTGCCACACTCCTCTGTCCATGGGGTTTCCCAGGCAAGAATGCTAGAGTGATTTGCCATTTCCTCCTCCAGGGGACGTTCCTGCCCCAGGGATTGAACCCACAACTCTTGCACTGGCAGGTGGGTTCTTTAGCACTGGGTCACCAAGGATATCTTTGAATAAAGTGGCAGTTCTGTGTTTTTTGGCCAAGGAATCAAGGGGGATGGTGGGAATCCATATCATTGCCTTGTGAACACATCGGAAAAAGCGGGATGGCTGCTGATAAAAAGCTTGCCTCTGACAGGGAGCAATTTGGTCACTGATTTATTGGTCTATTTAATACATTTCACACCTCAACTTAGAAACTGCTGGTAGACTGAGCTGTAGCTAGAGATGGCCTGAGTGCAATTCTGGCCAATCTGTTCTTGGCATTTGGGGAAGTCATTGCAGAAGTCCTTGTTAACTTTTTACTTTTTTTTTGAAAAGAGGAAAAACCTTTTTTAATCTACTTTTTTTGTGTGGTTTGAGTTGAAAAAAGATTAACTGAGATTGTAATGTTCTGAAAATGACTGGGAAACACTTTATTACCATGGACTGCGAGCATGACTGGAACAGAAAGGTAGGTGGATCTTGACTCAGAAAGCTGAATCTTAAGTGGACTGGAAAGTCTATGACTAAAGTTACAGAAATAAATTTTATGTATTAAAATACTGAATATGACACAAACATTACAGCCTAGGAAAATATGGAACTAGTTGAAAATGTTATATAGCACGTACACACGTACAGTAATCATTAAGGGGAGTAAACTGGTTCTTTGGTCTATTTTGGAAATAACAGACAACATGTAATAGTATCTTAAATAATATATTACCATCAATAATACCTCTGAATATATTCAATTCTTATAATACCAAATGATGTGAAATCATGTCATTTAACTTTTTTCATGATATAAAATCATTTGTGCTTTTTCAAGTATATGTATGACAATGAGAGAGAACATAGCTGTTACAATTGCTGTTTGCTTAGATTGCTTACACCATTTTCATCAGATAAATTATAGGTAGAAAGTTATGAGTATCAGTGAGGGATGAAATTTTCTTTATGAATTTTTTATAGCACCCACTAAAATCTTTTTAATTTGCAGGAAATATATGAGCCTATTGATATGATGTAATCCTTACTTGCAATGAATGTTGCAGAATAAACAGATAATTGCATGCTTCCACTCCACTTTAGCAGCACATACTATTTAGCCATTGCTGAACTTCCCCCTATAGATGTGATGAATTTATGCTGTCTAAAGCGTAGTTTACTAACTTAAAAAATTAGCTTCATCTTCATAAGTTTTCAAGGGTTCTTTTCTCATTGTATAAGGAAACGTAAATGACTGAACTATGAATTTCAGAAAGTCAACCTCTGTAAGAACAAATAAACTTTTTGAAAATAAATGATATGAAAATTGATGAAATTTTAATTTGACATTCCAAATATTTGTACGTAAATGAAAATTCAATTTTATTATTAGGTTAATACTTTTGAGTACAAGAAAAGAAAACTCTTGATTTTTTTTATATTTGAGGCACTATACTGCTTTGAAGAACATTGATACTATCATTAATAATCTGACATAAAAAATTATAGCAAAACTCTCCCCTTCAGAGATTTCCTTAAACTATAAAACAAAGGCATGATAAAGGAATGTCCAGCGTTAAAGAACATGACCCCGTACTGTGAAATAATACACAATGGAGTATTACTCAACAATTAAAAAGAATACATATGAATCAGTTCTAATGAGGCAGATGAAACTGGAGCCCATTATACAGAGTGAAATAAGCCAGAAAGAAAAACTCCAATACAGTATACTAACGCATATATATGGAATTTAGAAAGATGGTAATGACAACCCTGTATATGAGACAACTAATCTTCGAATGTATAGGCATAAAGTTGTTTCTATTATTTATATTCTTAATGCTTCTATGAATAATTCCCATTTTGAATATTGTTTATTTGCAAGATTTTTCTTGTTGATTATTGTTACCTGATGTTTCCCTTTTTAGAGAAGCTTTTTAAGGCAGCTTTGACTCTGCTGAGCCTCTTAATTTTATCTTTATTTTTATTGCATTAATACCTGGTATGTATTAGGTGCTTTCTTTTCTTTATGATTATTCTGTTTATCTCGCTAACTTCTTAAACTGGCTGTATACTTGTATACTCATTGCTTTTCCTTTTTATGTAAAGTCTACTACATTTAAGGCCTCAGTGGATAATGTTTTCCATATCCCGTAGGTATTAAGACTTTGTATTTTTGTTATCTTTCTGTAATGATGTTGTTTTTAAATGCCATGTACTCAGTGAGTGATATAAACACACTGTAAATTTCAGTTTTCTAATAAAATTTACAATAAAAAAATTAGCTTCATCTTCAGAAGTTTTCAAGGGTTCTTTTCTCATTGTATAAGGAAATGTAAATGACTGAACTATGAATTTCAGAAAGTCCAGCAACAAAAGACTCCTAGACCAGTTTCACTGTATTGAATATAAACATCAGACTCCACAAAGTGACCTCTACTGTAGTTCAAAATAGTTGGCATTTACTTCCCCATTGCCAAGTCTGATATTAGCAAGCACAACACAGCTATTGTTGACTGTAAATAAACTCTTGTATCTTTAGAGAAAATAGAAATTATGATGATGTACTTTGAATACACTTTACAAACTACATTTGGGGCTTCAAATAGCTATGCTTTTTAAAAAAGAAAAAACGAACTGATACTCAGTATTTCAAAATTTAAAAAAAAAATTCCCAATTACCCATGGTCTTTACAACTCACTACCAATGGAGAAGAATAAATTTGTGAAAGTCTTAAGGGATAATAACTGTTTTAGCTACTTATGGACAAGCTATCTATTTCTCAAAATTATGTTTAATTTTAGTTTGGTAGAATCCTTCAAATGAATTGGCTCTCAGTGCTTCCTAAAGCCAGTTGCAAAAAATTACTTAGGAAATGACAGCAGTCCTGTTGTAAAAAATTAAGCATGGCACTGCCACAAAGGATACTTTTGAAGCCCGGAAAAATGTACAAAGATAAAAAGTCAGTTATGGTAATTGCTTAATTTTCCTAACAATTTCTAAACATCTGTATAGGCTTGAATTTGACAACATAATGGAAAAACAATCACAATTATGGGAAACTCAAACATTTAAAAAATTAACAAACTGTACATTTCAAATATGTTGAATATGAACATTAGGTATAAATGTAAATAATCACATGTACTATGAAAACTAAGCCATAAAATACCAGTAAGTGCAAGCTCTAAATACCGAAGAAGGTTAAAAACTTAAGTGATTATTTAGCTAATTTGTTCTTAAAATTTAAGGAATAAAAGGTTTTTTTAATTCCTATCTATTAGATATAAACAAAATAAGAAACTGATTTGTTCTTTTAACTTGACTTTTAAAGCTGATATAGGAAGAATGGAAAAAGAACGTCTGGGGAAGTTATGACATAGAAACAGTAGATTCCTTTAAGTTCTAAGGATAAAGAGGAGAATGAGGCAGAAACGAAGAAGAGAAAAATTAACTGAATTAAATATTGGGCAAAGAGAAAGACTAAAGGTATTTTGGAGAAATAATACTTTTAAACACATTTCTCCCTATTGTGTATATATTATTTTTTTTATCAGTTTGGAATCTAACTTTTTCCCCACATTTCATAAATTAGGTAAAAAACAGGTAGAGGTAACAGTTTGCTACAATATCTTTTTTTAAAAAAATATGTTTAATTAAAAAAGCCACAAACTATGTTAATAAATTGTTCTAAGTTTCACGGTAAGTGGTAACAAATTCATGACCTATAATAAAGTTTGCCAAGATAGAATGCATTAAAGAGTGTTGAACCTATATAAAAACTCCATAAAAAGAAACACGTTAAGTTTTTAGACTGTCTTAATTTTATTAATGAGTGCCATTGACAACAATTGTTGTCTTCAGAAAACAATAACCATCTATTGATTGAACTTCCTTTCCCCTACATGATCCTGTTTCTTTGCTGGAACAAACTGTGTTATTGTTAAAAGGTTCTGTGCTGTCCTTCAATTATCTGAGTGAATCTACAGCCAAGAGCAAATATTTACCTTATGCTCACAATTTTTAAAAAAGTAGTTAAAATGCACTTTATGCAGTACCTTACCTAAGAGGAGGAGGTATATTTTGCACCGAAGGACCCCAACCGTGCTGCTGAAGGGTTCCATGAATGCATCCTGTTCCATGCACACAGTGCCCTGTTCCTGGTGGTAACTTGGTTCATGGACCAGCAGCTGCTGGTTTATTTGCCAGGGAAATCAGCAGTGAGGTAACAGACCCTAGCCTGCCTCTTGCTTCTGTGATTTGAATACAGAATGAATGTGTATACAAAGGACACAGGGAGTGGAACACCTGTTATATGCTCTGCGAGAAGACAGGCTTGTGACTTTCAGAGCCACTTCTTAGCGATTATCAGTAATCGTCAGCATATTTCATGAATTATTCTTAGTTATTAATCATCACATGAAGCAAAACATCCTTTTGGGTGACTCTAATAAAAACGGTATGCTTTAATAATCATGAGCATATTGTGAAATTTTCTGAGAAAACAGAAGCTAGTATCCTATCATGGAAAACGATGCCGTTATTTTGAAATTGAATTTTTTCTATGCAAATCACAGTCTTTCATATATCTGCTAAAATAGTTATAAATCACCATGAAGTAACACGTAAAAGTTATTTCAAAGAAAACAGAGCATCTTAATATCTTTAAATATGCATTTTTCTGTGTAGTATTTCCTGTTAGAAAGGTCCACCATGGGTTTATTGAGTCTATGGATTCATCTTATTTTTAAAAGCAAACCACAGGTGCGTTTCCGAGTAACACTGAATCATGGACTGCGCTTGATTACAACAGATGATATCTGAGGCCACACTTTCGCAGCTGAAGCGCAGAGTAAGTGAGCCAACGGCTCAGAGGCCGCCTTGCCTCTACAGTGGAGTCTGGGCTATGGATTTTCTGCCTGGCCTTTCACTGCCAGGCAGTACACTTCCGCTTAGTTTACCTAGCTAGAAGTTAGCCTCTATTTCATTTCATGTCATCTACTGCAAGAAGTTTCCAGTCTGAGCCTCTACTATATAAAACAAAAACCTGCATCAAATCACGCAAAATTCCTTGCATAAATCATTTTTGAAAAGTAAAGGCTCACTGAAGAAGTTTGATGATAAAATAGGCAAAGAAAGAACATTCCTCAATTGTAATTGAAGGTAAAAAAAAAAGAGTGATAGTTATTTTGGAATTTAAGTTTGGAAATATTTTTTGGATTAAGGCTAACAGACCTGTGTGTGTGTGTTCATGCTTAGTTGGGCAGTAGTGTCTAACTCTGCAACACCATGGTCTGTAGCCTGCCAGGCTCCTCTGTCCCTGGGATTCTCCAGGCAAGAATACTGGAGTGGGTTGCCATTTCCTCTTACAGGGGGGATCGTCTTGACCCAGGGATCAAACTCTAGAGTCTCCCTGGATTGCAGTAGATTTTTTCACAGTCTGATCCACCAGACCTGCTCTTACTAGCAAAGTGACATTTGGAAAACCTGAGGCCTCTTCAAGTGAAGTGAAGTCGTTCAGTCGTGTCCGACTCTTTGTGACCTCATGGACTGTAACCTACCAGGATCCTCAGTCCATGGGATTTTTCAGGCAAGAATACTGGAGTGGGTTGCCATTTCCTTCTCCAGGGGATCTTCCCGACCCAGGGATCGAACCCGGGTCTCCTGCATTGTAGGCAGACGATCTCTCCAAGCTTCAGAAAGCAAAAAAAAGGGGTAAGCACGTCCCCCCAGGTAATTGTTACATCACAGATTTCTCTGTGCTGTTTCTAAGTCTTGTTTGTGCTGTCTAGAGAGAGCAGCACTGTTGCCACACTTACCTCATTACCCTCAACTGATTTTGTTGCATGTTTATGTTCCCTCCGGGTCCTAGAACGCAAAGACTGGTCTTACTCATCTATGGAGCTAGCATAGTGATTAACTAGTATTTTTCTTCAGTTGTTCCCCCAGAAATAAACCCCAAAATTCTTTAGTCCATGTCTTCTGATTCCCACTTGATGCTTGTGAAATGCCTACAAATATTTATATTGGATTTACAAAACACAATTTGGAAAGTAATATTGAAATTCTCCAGATAGCAGATAGACTCCCCCTCATATCTTTTAAATCAATATCCATCTCGAATTGCGTCTTATTAAATAAGCTCTTTCTAGTGTTTTTCAAACCCAGTAATGGTTCATGATGAAGTTTTTTGGGTCCTAAGCAGAGTGAGAGAAATAAAGATGATGCAGTGAGTTTTTCCTAATGTTAAATTTACTCAATTTAAAGGACTGATTTTTATTCTGCAATTTTTTGTTTCTTTTGTTATATTAAAATATCCTTTATTTTATGATACAGTGATAATAGATGTTACATAAATGAATTAGATGATCTTTTCATGTCAAGACACATAATAATGGGCTTCCTAGGTGGTGCAAGTGGTAAAGGACCCACGGAGGAGGGCATGGCAACCCACACCAGTATTCTTGCCTGAAGAATCCCAAGGACAGAGGAGCCTGGCGGGTTACAGCCCAGAGAGTCACACAGAGTAGGACACGACTAAAGTGACTTAGCATGCAAGCACATATTTAAAAATGACAATGATAGGCTCATCTTGGGAAAGTGCTGAGACAAAAGTCATGACAATGCTCCCTCTAGTGGCAAGTTGTACAAATAAAAATCTTAATCTGCTAGAGTAACTTACACAGGAAGCCACACAAGATAACGTTAAAATATAACTTCAATTGATTTCAGTTTTTAAGTACTGATGGTTTAAAGTGTTTTATCGTTATAAGAAACTTCCCATCATCTACATCTCACATTTCACCTGTAACCCACAGAGGAGCTCTGTTCAGGAGCCTATGGATTTCAAACATCCACACTCATCATTTACTAGTAGCATAGGAATGCTTTGGAATGGTAGGAAGAACTGGGAAGGAGAGGTGGTGACATGCCAATGCCAAGGTCAACAGAGAACAGTGGCTTACCAGATGGCTCAACGGTAAAGAATATGCCTGACAATGCAAAAGAAGCAAGAACAGAGGTTTGATCCCGGGGTCGGGGAAAATCGCCCGGAGAAGGGAATTGCATCCCACTCTAGTGTTCTTGCCTGGAGAATCTCATGGATAGAGGAGCTTGGCGGGCTATACAGTCCATGGGATTCTAAAAGTGGGACATGACTAAGCATGCAGGCACGCAAGAAGAACTGAGGAAAGAAAGCCCTGTCTTCTGATCTAATTCGATAGATCTCAGGAAAGATCAGAGTTTACAGGGAAGAGGTGGCTGCTAGCGAAGGCCATCACAATCACCCATGCCTGTACTAACTCCTATAGAGTTCGGTCTATAGTACTGCCTCCCAGAAACCCTGATCAATTCATATGGCCACTAAATGATTATCAGCAACGTCTTCCTTCCAGGGCCCCTCTCCAGGTCACTGCTTTACCTTCAGCAAGTGTCCTGTTTTTCTATCACTGCTCACTCAGGAAATGTCTTTACATTTTGCTGGGGAGGCCACATCTTTCGGCTGCTTTTATATTTATAGGATGACTAGAAATTCATCCTGGTCCTAATCAAACCAGGATCTCCACTTTTAATTTAAGCTTCAGAGTCTCCTTCTATTTGGGCCATCAGAAATATGCCCTTATGGGTGTGTGTGTGTGTGTGTGGCTCAGTCATGTCCAACTCTTGTGTGTGCGTGTATCGCTCAGTCATGTCCGACTCTTTGCGACCCTGTGGACTGTAGCCCGCCAGGCTTCTCTGTCCATGGCGATTCTCCAGGCAAGAATACTGGAGTGGGTTGCCATTTCCTTCTCCAGGGGATCTTCCCAACCCAGCGATCCCAGGTCTCCCGCACTGCAGGCAGATTCTTTACTGTCTGAGCCACCAGGGAAGCCCTTATCCTACTTTACAGCTAACACGACTGCCCCGAATCAGATCAACTTACTTCTTAGCCCGGATATTCCAATCTACAAAAATGGGGCTGGCATTCCTTCACAGAGGGACTACCATCCTAAAAACTTTTGTCAAGATTTGCTGGGAGGCCATCCACACTTCCCACTAGTTTGTTCTGGTCTACCACTAATGACCTTCAGACAACTGTGTGAGTACTAAATAAGTCTAATGCATTTATTTATTTTTGGATCTTTAGTTGCGGCATGCGAATTCTTAGTTGCAGCCTATGGGATCTTGTTCCCTGACCAGGGATTGAATCTGGGTCCCCTGCATTGGGAGTGTGGACTCTTGCCACCGGACTACCAGGGAGTCCTCTAATAAGTTTTACATATGTAGTTTTGAAAAATGGAAATGAAATGACATGCTTCACCTTTTAAAAAAAAGTGTGCTTTTGGGCTCTAGGTTTTTGTTTTTATTCTTTAGCTTAGGGAGTCAAAAAACCCATCATGTTTAGTTCAACTATTTTCTATAGTGTTAGGGTATACTGAATTAGGACATATATTTTATTTAGACAATAGCACTGATTTATTTTCCATGCTTCTACTATTATAGCTACAGCCTTTGAACTTTTAGAGGCCTGCGTTGTCCATTTCCTTTTAGTTTAAAAAAAAAACATACTAAGATGTAGAGTATTAACAGTCAAATATTGAGTTTTAATGCTTTCTTGCCTTTTCAGGTCAAGCAGATACAGAGACCACTCTTTCCCCCAATTTGGCTGATAGGAAAAAAACCAAATGAATGAAAAAAAAAAAAAAAACTTCTCTTTTTTTGTCACCTGCAGCCTTGTGTATGAGGGAAAAAATTCTGGGTCTGGATCTGGGTTCATTCTAAACAGTGTATTTTAAATGCTACAGCTGGCTGCCTATAAAAATTACTGAAGGTCTTAAAGAACTCCCACAAAAATGATAACTGTACCCTCCTCAGGTGAATCTGAACAATCATGTTTGAGAACTACTGGACTTAGATCCCCTCTAATACATACTTTTTAACTAAATTGTAAACTCCTTAAGGATCACAATTGTATTTTATCAATCTGAAGTGCTCAGAATAGGGTTAACTAGTGCCCAGAAATCAACAAATGTTTAGTGAATCGGGTTTCATTTCATATGCTAATATGGTCAGCAGTTTCTCTTTCACAGACTTCCAATCAATAAGAACTGTCTGGCAATTAAGATTATAGCAGGTAATCCGCTGTAATGAACTACACTGCTGCTGCTGCTGCCAAGTCACATCAGTCGTGTCTGACTCTGTGTGACCCCATAGATGGCAGCCTAACAGGTTCCTCTGTCCCTGGGATTCTCCAGGCAAGAACACTGGAGTGGGTTGCCATTTCCTTCTTCAAGGCATGAAAGTGAAAAGTGAAAGTGAAGTAGCTCAGTCTTGTCCGACTCTTAGTGACCCCATGGACTGTAGCCTACCAGGCTCCTCCGTCCATGGGATTCTCCAGGCAAGAGTACTGGAGTGGGTTGCCATTGCCTTCTCCGAATGAACTACACTAAGGTTGCCCAAAAGGCACTGGAATTTCTTCATGGGGTTAGAAGTAATAGAGTCAGGAAAGGATATAGGTAAGCATATATTTCAAAAGGAAATATCAGGCACAATGATAAAACTATGCACAGGGTGGTTCTGTTGGAGTAGAGAACTGTGTAGAATTACAACTATAATACTTCATCATTATGAAGTGCCTTACAATTTATAAATTGCATTTACTTACTTGTGTGGGTAAGTGAGATACCACATGTACAGCTATTAGCAAGGTTTCTGACGGTAAGTTTCTGACAGGTAACAAGCTCTCAATACATGTGTGCTATTATTAATTGTTGGCTCTGGGTCACTTTTTCTGTTATTCTTATAATTGGACAGTTTTTTCTTAAATTGAGCCCCCAAAGACTCCCCTATTGCTTTCCTCAATGTAACTAAACTGCTGTAAGTTGAAAAGAGGACATTAAAGTGACATGCCGACTTAGTATTACTGTTGCTATATTAATATTTTCAATTTTGATTTGCCTTAGATTCAGTTCAGTTCAGTCGCTCAGTCGTGTCCGACTCTCCGCGACCCCATGAATCACAGCACGCCAGCCTTGCCTTAGATTACACAGGTGATAAAATGATAAGCGGGGAGTTAAATACTTTGGTTTTGGTTTTCTGCTGTGAATACCAAGACTGAGGAAGAAGAGCCCTAACCGCAACCTGGACCACACTTTTCCTCAGGCCCAGCGCCACCTGGGGAATGCCAAGTTCTCTTGGAGCGTCCAGCCCCTTCGCGTCAGTCTGTCGTCCTTTCACTTCGCCCCGGAGACCAGGTGGGGTTCCTCCACTACATCCCTAAGGGGCCTCAGTCAGGTTTATATACTGTCTCCTCAGTATTTGTTCCTGGTCACCTAAGAATTAAGTTTTTGCCGCCTCCCCGAAGCAGAGCTACCGATACCTCTTTAAAGACCGGCGACTGCCGCGGTCTCTAGGAGCAACAAGTTTTGTGCACTTAACCAGAGCGTCGGCTGTTTTGCTTGCCGGGAACTGTAGTACCTGGACCGTTCTCTCGCCTCTATGGCAGGTGCGACGGCAGCCGAAGGACTACAATTCCCAGCATGCTAGGGGAAAGGAAGGGAAACCCGGTCGGCAGTTCCACGTGACCACTCACTATGGCTTCCCTGTGTCGGGGCCAGCAGTTTGGTGGTTGTGAATGATCTGTTAGTTCTCTGCTGCAGGATACCGCCTCACGAATTCGACATGCAAAAAATCAAATCTCTTATGACCCGGCAGGTAAGTTGCAGAGGGTGAAGCAAAGGTCTCCTTCATCTCTTCTGGGAGAGGAGCCGAGATACTCTGTCCCTGGGCCGCAGGCAAGCAGATATCCAAGTTATAGGTGGTGGCAGGTGTCAGGGGCACTATAAATTCCGGGCACACCCTGGAAAACTCACCTGACCCGCGGGGTTCGGAGCCTTGCTGAGGTGGGACCCGGTGACCCAAGAACATTCCTTTAGAGAAGGCCAATTAGGGAGTCGGATGCTATCTTTGTCTCCCCCTTCCCCCCTTTGCCAGTTTTCCAGTGATCGCCCTAGCTGTACTGCCGGGTTCCCTGTATCCTTAAGCTGCCTGGTTGTCTGAGGGTGGCCTGGGTAGGGAAGTGAGGTCTGTGCAATAGAGATGACTAGAAAGAGTTGGGGAAAAAAAGCAGTTGAAGGCAGAGTTGATATTGCTAGCTTTATGACTTGGGCAAGTCCCTAAATCTAGTAGCATAAGTTTCCTGAAGTGAGAATAATAATTATTTTTGTTCATCTTGTTTCACAGTTCTGTTATGAAAGTCATCAGTAAGTTAGCGTCTGTTAAATGATACTTTAAAAAACAAAGTCATTGTCATGGCAAACTAATGATCTTTCATTTTTTGCCACCATGTTAAATCTTGAATAAAAACTTTGGCTGTTTTCTGTCATAAGTTATAGGGATATCCTAATAATCTGTCAGCTTCCTTCAAGTCAGAAATGGCAGAAATCTTTTTTCATGTACTTATTGATTATGGTTTGGTTTTAGATACCTTTATTTGTTTCAGCTGTAATGTTTTACTAGAATTGGCCATTCTTTATTATTTTTATATTAGAGAGGGTAATTTAGATTAGAATTTTAAATCAGTGTCATTTTGAGAACGTTGGAGAATGTGGAGACGAAGCATTTAGTGAAAGATTCATTTTGTGAATATTTTTGTTGTTGATGAAAAAAGACTACAAATTCCAAATTAATTTTTTTGATAGTTTAGAATTTGAGAGACATTTGAGTAGATTACACATTGCAGGTCTCTGGTGAAGAATACACAAATTCTATGTGATTATTTTTCTCTGTCCAATTATGTTGTTATTGTCATGAAGATAAAGTTTTAAAGTTCTGTGAATTATAAAATATTTAATTAAGTGGATTGTAAGATTTGGCAGTTCCTTACATTTGTTGAGTCCTGGTCTTATGCTTCATAACACTTCTTTCTTGAGAATGGGTTTGAATCCTGGTCCATCCTATGTCTGTGTAACCTTGAGCAACTTTCAGTTCAGTTCAGTTGCTCAGTCGTGTCCGACTCTCCGCGACCCCATGAATCACAGCACGCCAGGCCTCCCTGTCCATCACCAACTCCCGGAGTTCACTCAAACTCATGTCCACAGAGTCGGTGATGCCATCCAGCCATCTCATTCTCCGTTGTCCCCTTCTCCTCTCGCCCCCAACCTTTCCCAGCATCAGAGTCTTTTCCAGTGAGTCAACTTTACCGAACTTAAAAAAAATTAGTTTTCAATTGAAGGATAATTGATTTGCAGAATTTTGTTGGTTTCTGCCAAACATCAACATGAATCAGCCATAGGTATACATATGTCTCCTCCCCCTTAAACCTCTCTCCCATCTCCCCCCCACCATCCCACCCCTCTAGGTTGATACAGAGCCCCTGTTTGAGTTCCTTAAGTCATACAGCAGATTCCCATTGGCTCTGTATTTTACATGTGGTGATGTAAGTTTCCATGTTACTGTCTGCATACCTCTCACCCTCTCCTCCCCCAGCCTCTGCCACATCCCCAAGTCTGTTCTCTATGTCTGTGTCTCCATTGCTGCCCTTCAGATAATTTCATCAGTGCCATCTTGCTAGATTCCATAGATATGTGTTAGAATACGATATTTATCTTTCTCTTTCTGACTCACTTCACTCTGTACAGTAGGTTCTAGGTTCATCCACCTCATTAGAACTGACTCGAATGCATTCCTTTTTATGGCTGAATCATATTCCTTTGTGTGTATGTACCACAGCTTCTTTATCCATTCATCTGTCAATGGACATCGAGGTTGCTTCCATGTTCTAGCTATTGTAAATAGTGCTGCAATGAACATTGGGATACATGTGTCTTTTTAAATTTTGGTTTCCTTAGGGTGTATGCTTAGTAGTGGGATTGCTGGGTCATATGGTGGTTTTATTCATAGTTTTTTAAGAAATCTCCATACTCTCTTCCATATTGGATGTATCAATTTACATTCCCACCAGCAATGCCAGAGGGTTCTCTTTTCTTCACACCCTCTCTAGCATTTATTATTTATAGACTTTTTGATGATGGCCATTCTGACTGGTGTGAGGTGATACCTCATTGTAGTTCTGATTTGCATTTCTCTAATAATGAGCGATGTTGAGCATCTTTTCATGTGTTTGTTAGCCATCTGTATGTCTTCTATGGAGAAATGTCTGTTTAGGTCCTTTCCCCACTTTCTGATTGGGTTTTTGTTTTTCTGGTATTGAGTTGTACAAGCTGCTTGTATATTTTGGAAATTAATTCTTTATCAGTTGTTTCATTTGCTATTATTTTGTCCCTTTCTGAGGGTTGCCTTTTCACCTTGTTTATAGTTTCTTTTGCTGTGCAAAAGCCTTTGAATTTAACTGGGTCCAGCTTGTTTATTTTTGTTTTTATTTTCATTACTTCAGGAGGAGGGTCATAGAGGATCTTGCTTTATGTCACTGAGTGTTCTGCCTGTGTTTTCCTCTGAGAGTTTTATAGTTTCTGGTCTTACACTTAGGTCTTTGATCCGTTTTGAGTTTATCTTTGTGTATGGTGTTAGGAAGTGTTCTCATTTCATTCTTTCACACATAGCTGTCCAGTTTCCCAGCTCCATTTAATGAGGAGGCTGTCCTTGCCCCATCGGTCCCTTTTTTGAGCATCTGTTTTCACATTTTTCTAACAGGAACGATAGCATGTATCAGATGGGGCTTTCCTCGCAGTGTTTATATGATATGATCAAAGTAAAGAGATAAAGGAATTAACAGTTCCTGGGGCTAACAAAGAAGTGCATAACCACAGAGATTATCTCAGTGGCTGCATTGATGGTGGAAAAACAGGAAAACTGGAAGCTGGCTGTTGCAGAAATTCAAGCAGTCGTTGATTTCTGGCTGACTTTAGTAGCCATTTGACTTTTAAAACAATATACACTTCTGTATATTATGCCACTAATACCCCTAAATTGCCTCTGTCATGCTGAATTTGGACTTTTGTGCAGCAGCTAAGTTTGGTGCCCTCTCCTGTTGCTTGCTGGTGGTTCAGCGTAGTCAACATTGCCATCATTGTACTTTGGTTGGTTTGTTTTCTAACCCTACTTTGTAAAAGTGAGAGAGAAAAAATACAGAAGTCCAGATAACCAGTGATAATAAGTTTATGTCTCCTGAATGTCATGAAATTGTTCTCAAAATGGTAACTCTTCAGCCTCGGTCATTTGTTTATCGGATTGAGCAGGTAAAACTGCTTAGTTGGGATAGGAAAAAAAAAAAAGCTAAAGAACACATACAAAAAGCTGAAACTGTACTGTATAGAAGGTGAGGTAAAATTAGGAGTTTCACACAGAGTTTTAAGGTCATCCTAACTATATTTGCTTATGGCTTGACTTCCACATATTTGTGTGTGTTAGTTGCTCAGTCATGTCTGACGCTTTGCAACTCCATGGACTGTAGCCCGCCAGGCTCCTTTGTCCATGGCATTCTCCAGGCAAGGATACTGGAGTGATTTGCCATTCCTTTCAGTAGGGGATCTTCCTGACCCAGGGATCGAACTTGGATCTCCTGCATTGCAGGCAGATTCTTTACTGTCTGAACCACCAGAGAAGCCTCATATTTAATCATTATTCATACACTTTTTATGAATCTACCAGGTGTGAAAGGAGGATGCTGTCTGGCATCGGGAATTTTATTTGTACTGTTCATTGTTAGGTTAAATATAGCAGTATTACAAATAAATACAAATAAAGATGTTTCTTTTTGGAGGTGCTAAAGAGTATGCTGATAATATATTGCTATTAATGTGAAGAGGTGGGAAATCAAGCACTCTAACAACTTTTGACATTTCGGCACTCCAAGGATCTTGGTTTGGAGGAGAGTGTAGAGCAGCCTTTGTTAGCTCTCTCTGTTTACATGAGTTCCTTTGTTCTGCTTTATCCATGATGCTGGCCTCTGTTCTTTCAGTTTGTTCAGCAAGTGCTTACCGAACACTGTGTACCAGGCACCATTCTAAGTCTGGGGAATGCAGCAGTAACAGAACAGACATGTGTGAAGGCAGTCATGGTGATACACGTTTCAGAGGGATAGAGGATAGAGAGTTCTGGGAGTTGTTGGCGATTTAGGGTCATTTATAACTTCTAGATGGGGCTTTCCAGGTGGCTCAGTGGTAAAGAATCCTCCTGCCAATGCGGGAGATGAGGGGCGTAGGTTTGATCCCTGAGTCTGGAAGATCCCCTGCGGGAGGAAATGGCACCTTACTCCAGTATTCTTGCCTGGGAAATTCCACGGACAGAGGAGCCTGGTGGGCTACAGTCCGCGGGGTCGCAAAGAGCTGGACTCGCCCGAGCAACTGAGCGCACGCAGCACGTTCTCTTTAGCTGTGGTGGCCATAGCAGGCCTCCCTGAGAGGTGACATTGGCGGTAAAACCTGAAGGAGGTGAGGGAGTGCGTTCTGAGGATGTCTGGGAAGGCGCATTCTGGGTGGAAGGAAAAGCAGATGCAGAGGCCTTGAGGCAGGAGCATCTTTGAAGGGCAGCAAGAGGCCAGTGTGGGAGGAGTGAAGTGAGTGAGGAGAGAAATGGTAGGAAATGAGGTCAGGGAGCGAGGGCAGGAGGCCAGATCACGTAGAGCGTCATCTCCATCTCATCTTCTCTGCTTCTCTTCTCACTCATGGTAAGGCCAGGGCCACCAGTAAGGATGCTAATACAGTAATCCAAGTGAGACAGGCTGTGGGCCTTCCTCAGGATGCTAGCAGTGGAAGTGTTGACAAAAGGTCAGATCGTGAGTATGTTGTGAATATGGAGTTGACAGAATTTCTTAATAGATCGGATTTGGGCTGTGAGAGAAAGAGAGACTTCAAGGTTGACTCCATATGGTTTGGCCCCAGCAACTGGAAGAATTGAGTTGACCTGGGTAAGACTGAGGGAGGAACAGATTGAAGGAAGGAAGCAAGTTTTTAGACTTGTTCATTTGAAAGCCTATCGGCTGTTTGGAGGAAGAAAGTAGGCAGTTGGCTGAGAGAGCTCGAATTTTTGAGGCGAAATCCAGGGTATAGGTAAACATTCAGGAGTCACGAGAATCAGGAGGCTGTGTATGCTGGCTAAGATCACCAATGGCGTTAAGTGTGGAAATAAAACCAGAGTCCAAGTTGGAGCTTTTGAGGACTCCGTGTTCTGAGCTCAGGGATTTAGGAAGGCAGGTTGAGAAGGAGCAGCATTCCCCCGGAAGCGTTCTCCTGCATCCCAAAGAGCATCCCAAGGGGCATCCCAAAGAGCATCCCAAGGGGCATCCCAAAGAGCATCCCAAGGGGCATCCCAAAGAGCGCCTCTCCTGTAGCAGATGCTCAGTACATATCTGTTGGATAAAGAGAACATCCCAACCAGTTAGGTGCAAGCAAAGAACCAAAAAGAAGAGGGAGTGATCAGCTGTATTAAACGCTGCACATGGGCCATGGAGGGTAGAATAGGAGTGAGCCTCTGGACTGAGCAGCAGTAAGGTCACTGTGGCTCGACAGCAGCGCTGCAGTAAGGTGGTGAGGAGGAATGCCCGATCCGGGTGGGTTTGAGAGAAACCGAGGGCTGAGTATAAACACTCTGAATTTTGCCGAAACTTTTGCTTGAGAAGAGAAGGAATCACAAACCACGTTGCATGCTCCTTTTGAGCACTGGGACCTACGTTGCTGGTCTCATCGATGGAAGTTGAAGATTCACGTAGACGAAACAGAAGTAAATCTGAAGTGTAATCTGATTTGGCAAAGAAAGTTGCCCAGGCGGGTATTATTTATGATGGATTTTGTATAGGGGAATTATGAAACAAAAACCAGATACAAAAGAAAATCCACCAGTGGCTAATGATTAGAGTGAAATTTCCATTTAATAAAGGCAGAGCACTATAGTTATAGAACTTGAAGCTCCAATACTTTGGCCACCTGATGTGAAGAGCCGACTCATTGGAAAAGACCCTGATGCTGGGAAAGATTGAGGGCAAAAAGGAGAAGAGGGCGGCAGAGGATGAGATGGTTAGATAGCATCACCAACTCAATGGACATGATCCTTAGCAAGCTCCGGGAGACAGTGGAGGACAGAGGAGTCTGGTGTGCTGCAGTCCACGGGGTCACAAAAAGTTGGACATGACTTAGTGACTGAACAACAGCAGCAGTGCAGTTATTACTATGACTTCTGCTTTAAAGAGGTGAAAATAAAATGAAAATGGCGACTTCATGTTTGTTAATAGAAATTTATAAAAGTGCTAATCACATCTATAATCCTAAAATACAGATGGGTGTCAGATATTGTACTTTGAGGAATTTTCCTAACTCTTGGTTTCTGTCTTGATGAGATAAAAGCATTTCTCTGTGATGTTCAGAATAATGGTCAACACTTAAAGGGTGTTTACCATGTGCCAGACACTGTTTCTGGCCTCTCATGTATGTTATCTCCTTTATCCCTTATAAGAGCCTCTGAGTTATTGTTCCTATCGTTAGACTATGATGATAGGCAGATTGTTCCAGATGGCAGAAGCCATTCTTTGAATCCCTTGCTTCCTAACATGGATATAGGGTTTCCAGTTTTTATTTTATTTTGTACGTTTGGTGGAAAGTTGCCACGTATTAATATTAGTAGCAACTAACTTGGAGGCAAGGTGTTTTTCTGGATACTGGTATATACCACTTGTTTGCTTTTTTAGACATTGGATTCTTTCCTCAACTCTGGGGAAAGAGAAAATGACACCTGATATATTCTTCCAAGAATTTCTGTTAGGTTGGTTAAACAAATGGTTTGTTTAAAAGGCATGAACATTATATTTTAAAAAGATATTTTAGGATTGGTTGTGGTTTTGAATCAAATTATGAAGTTTTACCCTCATGTATGTATATATGAATGCATAGAAGTGTGTGTCTATGAAATGGATTTTGTTGTTGTTCAGTTGCTAAGTCGGGTCTGACTCTTAGAAATCCCACGCAGTCTAGCATGCGGGGCTCCTCTTTCTGCCACTCTTTGCCTGAGTTTGCTCAAATTCATATCCATTGAGTCAGTGATGCTTTCTAACCATCTCATCCTCCGTCACCCCCTTTTCCTTTTGCATCAGGGTTTTTTCCAGTGAGTCAGATGTTTGCATCATGTGGCCAAAGTGTTGGAGCTTCACCTTCAGCATTAGTCCTTCCAATGAGTATTCAGGGTTGATTTCCTTTAGGATGGACTGGTTTGATCTGCTTGCAGCCCAAGGGGTAATTCTGTAATCCAGCCTTGCTCTCTTGACCATTTTTGGTGCTATGCCCTTATGATGACTATTGGTGAGAAATTGGGACAAGGAAGAACACACACACACCAGTAGTTTCACAGTTTAATTTTCTCACTCGTTGTAAGACTTTAAGCCTCAGTGCGTGCATGCATGCTCAGTCGTGGCTGACTCTTTGCTACCCTATGGACTGTAGCCCATCCTGTTTCTCTGTCCATGAAATTTTCCAATCAAGAATACTGGAGTGGATTGTCATTTCCTACTCTAAGGGAATCTTTCCAACCCACGAATCGAACCCATGTCTCTTGTTTCTCCTGTATTGGCAGGCAGATTCTTTACTACTGTGCCACCTGGGAAGCCCTTAAGTGTCCTTATGCTTTTCTTATTCCTGCAGATTTCCCTAGAAACTTCATTTTAAAGTCAGTTTCATGTTCTCATGGGAACGGGGTTTTAATTAGCTGGAGGTTGGAGCCTAACCAAGGCTCCAAATAAGTTACTAATTTCTTTGGCGTTTACTCTGTTTCTGGAATTGTGCTAGCCCTAGGCTAGAGAGGCAAACAGAACTTGGTCTTTCCCTTCTCTTGGGTCCAGAGAGAGGGGTATGTTTACTATTTAAAAATTTGCTACTTTGGCAGAGGTGTTGGGAAATGTCTCGCAGGGTTTCCAAAACATTAGAAATGATAGCAGTCACCTGGGTTGCTTGTTAAAATGCAATTCCTTGTCCTGATCCAGAAATACCTATTTATCAGGTCTGTGCTGTGACTTAGGAACAAACTTCCTAGGTGATGGAGCTGGTCCATAGGCAACGCTGAGAAACAGTGTTTCTTTGAAACGTAGGATTTAGGAAAATTTCACAGAGGAGCTCTGAAAGTGGGGTGTTGGTTTGGTGGGGTGGAGGAGAGGATTACGGGGAGAATGAGAGCGGTCAAGAGAGGGAGAGCTGCGGATGGAGAGAGAGGAGGGAGAGAAGGCTGGCGGGGCGGGGCATTTTCTGGGGAAAATGGAAGATTGAGGATGAAGCGGAGCACCTTGTCATAAAAAAATTATAGCTATGATTGGCAGTATTTTATATTAGGGAAGATAAAATATACACCTCTATAATTTAAAGATGAGTAAGTTCTACTCTAAGTCTCAAATAAATGTGCCATATATTTTGGTTACTATGGACACCAGCAGGCCAGTATTGGATAGCTAAAGGACAAAAACCCAACAGCATAAGTCTCTCCTTAAGTTCATGTACCGGCTGATTTTGCTTCCAGACTATTGTTACAGGGATTTTCGGGGTCTGCTTTGAATAGCCTATGTTAAAAAGAGGCTTTTAAAGAAAATTTAAATTGCGCACTTCTTTCTGTCTTGATACCTATCCTGGTGTACAAATGAGACATTCAGAATCCCTGAATTCTTGAATCAGAATGCCTGAATACAGAAAGTTGTTGTATAGTCACTCAGTTGTGTCCGACTCTTTGCTACGTCATCCATGGGTCATAGCCCACCAGGCTCCTCTGTCCATGGGATGCTCCAGGCAAGAATCCTGGAGTGGGTTGCCATTTCCTTCTCCAGGGGATCTTCCCAACCTAGGGATTGAGCCTGGGTCTCTGGCTTGGCAGGCAGATTATTGACCACTGAGCTCTGAGGGAACCTGGAATAGACAAAGTACCAAAGAGCTAAAGCAGTGAGACGTGAGATTTAACTCTCAGTTATGTAGTATAAATTGGAAACATTGATGAGCATGATAAGGTAAATCCTAGGGATTACTTATTATTAATTAAGCCTTTATCATTTAAAAATTTATCATTTAAAAGTCTTTGGTTACTTCAGTCATAATGCTTGGACTTTTTGCCAAGGTCCAATCTGGCAAATGAATTTGGTCCTAATTCATAGCTCAGTGCTTTTATGGGATGCTTTTTGTCACCCAAGTTTCTTCTCTTTTGGCTGTTTTTGAATAATGGTTAACTTAGACTTCAACCATTAGGTATGAAGTTGCCATATAGTGATTTTATTTTGAATTTCCAGAAGCACATCTTTCCTTGATTTAATAATAGTACTGTATGTATTGTGAGAGCTGTTTTTAGAAACATATTCTATATATTGTACAACAGGAATATGTCTTTTTAAAATGGTGATTTTTATTTCAGTAAGTATAGTCTAACTTAGGGTTGAGAAATATGAATGGAAAGTCTTTTGCTAACAACTGATGGTCTCAGTGAAAGAAGGGGAAGGCTTTGCAGCTTATTTTTGACTTCTCCTGCAGTTCTCTTTATACACTAAAATGTTAAAAAGCAACTGATCAAGGAGATAAACAAATTGCACATATCTGCACATCAAAATCAATAAACTTGGTGGTAATATAACAAGACAAACAAGCAAAAAAGTATTTTCTCTCATGTTACAGTTCTGCAGCACAGTTGAAATTCTTCTCTTTTTTATCTTTATTTTTTTGAAGGGTCTGAAAAGTCCTCCAGAGAGCCTCAGTGATCTTGGTGCCATTGAGAGTCTCCGGGTCCCTGGAAAGATATTGATCTACATGAGTGAGCGTGACTTTTTGCTTCCTGAAGAAAATATTATTGCCTTTGGATACTAATTGATTCACAGAAGCTTTTCCCTCCCACAGGCATATGGTTGTTGTGATGATCTGGGTAAAGTTTTATAATGCAGTACGCTTGGGGCTTGTTTCTGCTGTCATCCTCACTGGGATGCAGTATGATTCATTATTGTGAAGCAGAAAATGCGAAATTGATAAATTTAGAGTTGATTACTGCATCAAATTCTTTGCCCGAAAGCAGTGATATATATATATATATATAAATGAAACGTATTGATTCATCTGCTGTAATTCAGATAAATGAAATGATTTACTTTTTATGCTGTAACACTGAGCTACAAATCATAGTAAATTATGTTTTCGTGATGAAGCAGAGATATTTGAATAAGTAGCTAAAGCATAGCTTATACTAAATTGTAGATATCTTGGATTTTAACCCCCTGATGTTCATGTGCACTTGGCCGTCTGCAGATTTAATAGGTGTTGTTTGAACGCTAGCTGGCCCCCCCCAGGAGAAATATTAGCCGTTGTTAAATAAGTCAGTCCCTGCTGTGCCTCACTCTGGGCCCCACTGCTCCGAGCCGCCTCCGTCTGTAGTAGCTCCATCACAGATCAAAGCCAGTTTTGAATGTCTGCTCTTGCGATTTTCAATTTGGGGATCATATCTGAAACTACTGTTTGTTTTCTGTGCCTGGCAGCTTAGTACAAGGGCTTGTTTCTCTTGATTGGCCGTCACAGGGACCCTTATCACACCTCGGTGTCAGCTGCTTAGGAGGAAGATTTCCCACCTCTTTGAGGCGCCTTCCCCCCTAAAGTGAATTTTGTATTTACTGCTTAGCTTTTTTGTATTAGGTCAGATCCAAATACGATGAAATTCTAACCAACCCTTTTGCATGAAATGGCTCAGACAGAAGCCTTATAGAGGCATTTTGAATCGTTGTATACGTAGTGTTAGAAAAGACTATTGGATGTGATAAAATTGGGCATTGAGAGATAACCATTAATCCTAATTGACAGATCACTTTCTATTTTTTTGACTTAAAAAAAAGTGTATCAGGCATTATGAACATGCCTTGAATTAGATGGCATTAGATGTTTCAGAACCACAGTGAAACTGATGAGTGAGCCCCTTTAAAAAAAATGCAGTAATGTATTGCATAGAACTTTCTGTTGTCTTTAAACCGTGAGCTCATGATGTCTTTCCAGTAGCGGTAGGTAGTGAATTTATAATGATCATATTATACAGTCTTCTTACTGACTCCCAACTATCAGTGATCAGCAGTGTATACTTTTTTGTTAAAATTTTTTTTATTTTAAGAATTTTTGAAAGTTTTACATTGGAGTATAGTTGATTAATGCACAGGGAACTCTACTCAATATTCTGTAATAACCTAAATGGAAAAAGAATTTGAAAAAAATAGATACATATATATGTTTAGCAATGTATACTTTTAAGATGGTGGGCTCTGGGAGAACAGTCTGAAATCACAGGGTCAACAGGTGTAAATGGTTCAAGTGATGATTAAGCCTGGGGCAGTAGTCTGATTGACACATGCTAAGAAGACCATTTAGGTAAACTGTAGTATCTCTGCTTTAATTTAGCCTTTAGCCTAGAGAAACTTTTAAATGTTAATTCATTTAATAGCTCTCCCTTACTCAAGTATGGGTAGAACATTAAAAAGAAAAAAGCATCTTTTATCTTCAGGGCTGGACCCATTTCTTTTGTCTGTTCTTGTCATCGTGTCGAAGTTATAACAGGGAGTTGAGATTTCATTGGGGTTTTCAAGAAAGAAAGTTTAGCTTGGGTGTGTTATGTATAAAGGGAAAGTAGGAGGGGTTATTTAAATGGAGCATATGAAATGGCTGTGTTTTAGGTTAGAAATGGTTTAATATTGGCTGATTTCATATGTTCAATGCAGAAAAAGGAGGGTAGTTAAGGAGAGCTGAAGAAGGGCGCCAGGTGAGCTTGATAATCTAGAAAGTACTGTTGATTTTTTTTTTTCTTTGAGTACTATATAAATTCTGAGTGGAAGAAACCTTAGAAATCATCTGGTACAGTTTCTGTGTTTTATAGACAAGATGACACTGTATCCAATCATTAGAGGAGATGCAAGTCAGTAATAATCCATATTATTGGAAATTTGGGATTTGGGTGGAGAAAATAGTATGGAAGGTAAAAAAGAAAAAAGCGTTCTTTTCAGAACTTTGCCATAGGAAAGGAGAACTTTGAGGTAGATTAAAAAAATCATAGCTTAAATACTTCAGAGCCGAGGTCAGTGGTGCCCACGTTTTGCGCATTAGAATTGCTAGTACCCAGGCCATTGTTGTTGGTTAGTTGCTCAGTCATGTCTGACTCTTTGCGACCCCATGGACTGTAGCCCGCCAGGGTCCTCTGTCCATGGGATTCTCCAGGAAGGAATACTGGAGTGGGTTGCCATTTCATTCTCCAGGGGATCTTCCCAACCCAGGGATCGAACCTGGGCCTCCTGCGTTGCTGGCAGATTCTTTACCTCTGAGGTTCCCCATTCTAATTACTGCGTGTGGGGTGGAGCTAGGCGTCTATAGTGTTTCAGGATCCCCAGCCGATTCCGGTGAGGAGCCACATTTGGGAACCGCTGGCCAAGCTGAGGGTGCAGTGAGGAGAAAGGAGGGACCACGGAAACTGTTCTAGATAAAAATTTGGTAGTTTTCCTGACAATTTTTGTGGGAAAAAAGTAGAACAAAGAGTTAGTGATGATCTAAAATTTTATTTTTGGGAAATGGATACTGTTTTTTTCAAATTAATGGGATTTTTTTTGTGCAGAGGTAAGGCTATAAGAAATTAATCTATACTGTATTTGTTGACTGAATATTTATTTAAGGAAATGTATACTGTTTGATGGAGAAGGCAAAGGCACCCCACTCCAGTACTCTTGCCTGGGAAATCCCATGGACAGAGGAGCCTGGTGGGCTGCAGTCCATGGGGTCGCTAAGAGTCGGGCATGACTGAGCGACTTCACTTTCTATTTTCACTCTCATGCTTTGGAGAAGGAAATGGCAACCCACTCCAGTGTTCTTGCCTGGAGAATCCCAGGGACAGAGGAGCCTAGTGGGCTGCTGTCTGTGGGGTCGCACAGAGTCGGACACGACTGAAGTGACTTAGCAGCAGCAGTAGCAGCAGCATACTGTTTGAATCACATGAAAGATTTTTAGATAATTTAATTGGTTATAAGAATTCTGAAGAATTAAGACCAAAATTTATTATGGTATGTAATAATTGTAATAGCCACATGTTTAGTAGTTACAGAACACTAGGACTGTTTGAAAGGACTTACTGAATCATGGTTTAAAAATACCTGAACTTTATAAATCTACATCTAAGCTTTAGGTAAACTTCCCATAGCGCCTCCATAATAGTTACATGTCATAAACCTGAAAAAGAGAACTAATACTAATATTATTTATAAATTTATACTGAAATACTGCCTCCTTAACAATAAGGATTTTTTTGGGGCGGGTTAGTTTCTTTTTTTTTTTAGGCCTTGATCTTACTGGCTCATTAATACAAATAGGATTCTGCTGTGTTTACTCTTGCACGGTTGGTTTAGCTATGCCTTTGATTTTTTTCATTAAGGAAAAATAAAGGGTGTGGAGCCAAAAGAAATCTGTTGCTATCAAAACCTGAAAATATATTTGTCTAAATATAAGAAAATATTTTTGTTTGTATGCCTAATTTATTCCACAAATATTTATTGAGTACCTACCTACTCTGTGGCATTTCTACTATATGACATTCTGGGATTTTGAGTAGAGTGTATGCTAGCTTTTAGAATACCTCTGTGAAGTAAGAGAAATGGATTGACCGACTTCTTAGTATCCATGAAAAGACTCCTAAAACGACCCTAATTACAGAGCTTTATTTTCAGAACTTTACCAGGACATGAGGAAAGTGCTGGAATAAGAGCTGGGAGAGCTGGTTCAAGTATTGACTTAAACGTTTAGCTTAAAGGGAAGTCATTTTAATAGCTTTATACCTCAGCTTCCTCATCTGTGAAAACGTGATTAAACTAGAGCCCTTTTAGCGCTGTTTTTTTTTTTTTTTGGTATCTCTATTGTAATATTTGTAGGAGAGATACGACATAACAATACAATCGAAAGAATGAACTGATCAATTTTTTTTTTAAAGAAGATGAGTATATTACTGTCTGATATAGACAGAATTAGTATCAACACTTTTGACTAGGAGACTTTTTTAGCTTTAGTGTTTGGGATAAAAACTTTCAATTTAGGAATATGTTTCATTTAAGACAGGTGTCTTCTGCAGGTTGTTCCGAGAGGGATTGTAGCTATGGATCTGCAAAATTATTTAGAATTTTTCTTAGGCACTCTTGGGTAAAAATGTTTATCTGTGTTCTTTTTAACCATTAATGAAATTCTGCTTCTCTTGGCTTTAGGTGCTTTGGGATTCTTAACCATTCTTTGTAGCAGATCATAAAAGATCAGTTACACTGTGCATCTGGCAATGATTTATTGTGCTTTGGCAATGATTCGTTGACCCAGGCAGTTACTAAATTAGGAAGATGCAAAGAGGTACACGACTCTGTTCCTCCCTCAGCCTGAGTAAAAGAGACCAGCGGAAATAGACAGCATGGGAGGATGTAGTAGAAGTCTGTAGTGAGGTATGCATGGTGGCAGCAAGCTAAGGGACGGTGCGGGAAGGCTGGGTCTCCTGGAGTTGGCGATGAATGTGTTTTTGAAGGATAGCTAGTGTACAGATGGAGTTTTGAGTGGCAGTCCTGTGCCAGGATACTGATTAAAAAGATAATATGAGGTTTAGGAAAAGAAGAAAAGTTAAAATTTGAGAGACATTTAAGAAACAGGATTTAGGACTGAGGATTTTATTGGCTGTCGAAGGTGAAAGAATTGGAAAGACTGAGGTCATTGGACACTGGGTTTGAAGGTGCTATGATATCTTTTCTCAGAATAGATAGAAATCTCAATTTAAAAGAAATTCTTTTAAAGAGAGGATCTGATCAGGTGTTTGAAAACTAAAACCAGAAGCCCTAAATTAAGGCTTAGACACTGGACTTTTCTGTGTGTGCTTCAGTTTATGTGTTTTGTCTTCAGCTTTAGCTTGTCAGGCATGTGTCAAATAGCTTGATAGTTTTCACTGAAGTTGAGAAATTTTTAAAGATAGCTTTTAAAAATAGATGTATATTTGATGCCTCCATCCAAAGCAGTTACCTTTAATGTTTTATCATAGGAATATATTTGGGATAAAATAGCATAGCTATTGAATAAGAGAAGTAGGTAAAACTATTTGGCAGAGTATCAAATATGAAAGTTTTGCTTGATCATTTTGTGATTTTTATTGCATGTTAATAATTCAGTGCATTTCTATGAATAGTCAGTTTTTCTTCCATGTATCTTTCTTAAAGACAAATATGTATATATTTGGGTTGTTATTTTGAGGAAAGAATTAAAATAATGCCACTTTAATAATAACCTTTTTATAAAATCTATAAATCATGTTGCTAAAACCTTTCAAATTGTAGCACTAATAACATTCCACTAGATGGCACTGACAGCCTGAAGAAAAACAGAGTTGGCTTGAAAAGCTATGTTTTATTTAAATCACACAGAAGATGATGAACCGGCTGCTTTGATAGATTATTGTTATAATAATTTTAAGAAAATATGCCATTTCCCCAGCGTAATCAGACATCTGTCAATTCATTATAAACTTACATTGGTAGATGTATAGTTTTAGGGTATTTGTGATCTTGAATCCAATTTCATTTGGAAACAGAAAAATCTGTTTTTATTCAGTGATTTATGATTTTTACAATACTGATTGCATATTGAAAACTCTGTTTTTGTCTTCCTTCAAGCTCTGTATAGTTTTCGATAATCATGTTTTGTTCTCAATTAGAACTCTAATGTGATGTTAACTTTAGTAAGACTATGATTTCTGTTTTTAGTATTTATTAGAATAGCTTTTTGTTGTTGTTGTTGACTCATGAAAAATGCAAGCAGACAGATAAACCTTTTGTCCTGGCAAACCTAGATTCATGCTGTGTAAGAGCAAACATTCTTTACTGCCTCACTTGTGCCCAATACAGTGCATTCTATATTTATTCTGGTATATAATGTGAACTATGGCGTGCTGTGATTCATGGGGTTGCAGAGAGTCGGACACGACTGAGCGACTGAACTGAACTGAACTGATGGTCTGATAAACTATGTACAGAAATGGAAGATGGTTTGCATTTCTTCTTTTATTCTACTTTACATTTTTCTGCAGGATTTTGAAAGCTGACCTGTGAAGATTTTTGCATTCACCTTTTTATTTGAATAAAAACCTACTACCGAAGATGATAAGTTTCCAGGCTGTTCTGTGGGTTTAAAAATTAAATTACTTTTCAAAGAGAATATTGAACCGAATAATGTTAAGGAGAACTGTTAAGCTGTCATAACTAACTTTTTACACTTATGAAAGTGAATAGGATTGAAAGCTTGAGCCTGGGTTGATATTTTTAATTAGTGTGGTATTTTGGATAATTTGAAAGTAGTGATTCCATATAAAATTTTTAGTTTTTCTTTTCCCTCCTGGACTTGAATACATCCTCTTAAGAGGTGAATTCTTAAGTGGGAAGTAGTTTTGTAAAGTTATAGCCTGGTTTCTTTGGAAACCATACATATATTGGAAATGTTTTATAACACCTTTACACTTGAGGGCTCCAATTGTTTTATAGACTTGAATCCCCAGTTCTCATATAACCTTTTGTTGTAATGTTAAGAGGAAACATGGCTTGGCTAAAATCAAAGATGTTGACTTAAATTTCTATTCTGATTTTCTTTCTTTTTTGAAAAGTTACATTTGCAGTATGCATTTTTATATATATTAATATGTTCATGTAGCTCTATCTCAGAGATGATCAGGATAGAAGAATAGACTAGGTAGTATGTATTATATACAACCTTATGGTGTACTGTGCCTGCTGGAAAAGACAGCCCCTAAAACACTGAATGGCTTCTTCATTATCTTCCACTTTCCCAAAATGTTCCTGCTTGGTGTATTAATGTAAAAAAATGTTGAATGTTTATGCTTGTTTTTGGATATAGCAACTGGCACCGTGGTAATGTGTTAAGATATTTTTAGTAAATGAAAAATACGGTCCTAGTTTATATAAAGGCGTGTTGAATTTTAACAGCATCACAATTGTTCCATTTTCTTGGCACTTGGTGTCCACGTAGCCTCTCCCCCATGACATTTTTCTGCCTTGCGGGAAGTCATCCACTGTTACTTAACTTGTTGTATGCTTTCCCACTCCACTGCTTTTACTTCTGCTTCACTTTATTTTTTTACCCTTATTCCCCCAATCTCTAATATCTGAAAATTTTACCTTTTATCATGTTCTGTAAATGCCGCCACTTCCACCAGCTATCCGATGGTAGCTCACGATCCTTTAATGCCCTTCATTTTGTTTGTATTTCCTTTATGTTCTGCCTTGCATCATCATTTGCTCATCTATTACTTCAGCAGCTGCTTGAGCAAAGAGCTGTATTTCACTCATCTTTGTTTCTTTATGACCTAGCACAGAGGATTTTTACATAGTGGGACTTTAATTTAAAAAGTTCTTAAATTGGAATATGCGACTTGACTGGGAAATAAGAGATAATGGAGCTTTGCTAGTAGGCAGGTTATTTCCTAATGATAATGTGGGAGAGAGGTTTGATTTGTTCTTTTTTGACATCTGTATTTTTGTTTCTATGTCCTTTACAATTAAGCTCATTAATTGTAGTTTTTCTCCAGCTTTAATTCTGGGGTGACATTCGTGTACTTATTTGAGGTGTAGTTGATTACCCACCCTTAGTAGGCAAGTTGTGACACGTTTGATGAATGGTTTGTAGTTGCTGACAAATTATTTTTGGATTTTCAAAGTTTTCAGAGCATTCCTACCACTATTAATAATAATGTGTTTATTAGTTACTGTGTGTCATAACTTTACTATAAAAATTCTTTAAAAAACTGTACTCTTAATAGCAGTCCGTAAGACTAATATATTTTATTACCAAACATAGTTAAGGCATCTAATCTTCTTGTAACTTTTAAGAACGTTACATATTTTAATATTGGCTTGAGGAGTTTCATTTGTTATTCTATTCCCCTGATTATACCTTTAAATTTGTTTTGTAGGGAATCTTTTGTTCATTTTGTTTATGCAAAGTTTTGCCACATACATATATATAGGCTTGCAAAATTGGTTCTGTTTTAGGTGAAGAATTAATATTTTATACATTTCCAATCCTAGGAAACTAGTTTACATAATAGTAAAATTATGGAGTGATTGTTTTAAGAATATGCCATCTAGTTGTTTCTTTTTATTTTTCTTCTTTACATACATAAAGTATTCCTACAATCATTTTACATTTATTGTTACTTCTATTGAGAAAAAAGAAGCCTTTCCTGAGGAGTTTGTGGATAATTTTGACTATCAAAGCAAGAACATACGGTCTCTCCCTTTCCCTTTGTTCTTATATTCCTTTTTTTCATACAGTTCACTGTGTAAATTAGTTTTGGTTTGATCCATGATTTCTGTCTACAGTGTGCCTTGGCACTTGGGAGCAAATGATGGGGAATAAAGAAAAGCCTCCGTCCTCAAGAAGCGTGTAATCTGATGGAGCCCCCGGCACTGACAGCAATGAGGCGTTCAGAGAGTGATTGGATGGTGGCTGAGTCTTACAGACAACAGTGCAGCGGGATTGAGGGAACACGGTGATCGTGATTGCAGGCAGAACCCAGTGTGTTCTGACTGAGTTCAGATGCACCTGTTCAAACAGGAGCCCCTGAAAGGAGAGGGTGTTTTGTAGGGACATGGCGTCAGGCATTTGTTTGGGTTGAATTCTGCTTTGTGTGCTGTGTTTCTTTTTCTGCCTTCCTTGATTTTTCTCTCTCCCTCAGTTCCAGGTTACTTAGTCCAGTGTTTAAGTGTTACGTGTCACTTCTTTGAAATTATTTTGAGCCTGTCTGCTCTCAGTGATATAATTGCTAGTGTTCTAGGAAGGAATGGCATTTGACCTTTTATATACATATATAGATTGTACATTTTATTTTTTTTTTACAGATACATCACCTTTGTGAAATGAGCATTTGTGAGATATTTATAAATCATGTTTTCCCTCTGACATTCTTAATAACTTTGGATATTTGTTTCACTGTCATTTGGAGTGTGTGTGTATGTCCTTTACAGGTGGGAAAAAAATAGGCATGAGGAGACTCAGTTGCTGTTAACTGAGGTTAGTAGCCGAGTTGCAGCTAAAGCCTCTGTCTTTCCCTTGAGATTAGTCAATAGGTAGTATAGGGAGAACCTCAGCGCGGAGGTAATGCCGTTGAAATTTGCACATCTGAGATGACAGTGCTCATTCACTGCAGTCTATTTGCATTTCCAACTTGTTTCACATCTGATAGTTTTCATTCTTAGAAATTTTTGTAATCTTCCGTTTTTTTGTGTGTGAATAGTCCCAGGTACATTTATTTGCCAGTGGTGCTGTGGGTTTACTAGGGAGGCATACCCTTGCTCGGGCTCTATTCCTTCCCTCAGCTTGCAGTATCTGAAGCTGGTATTTCAGATGCCTGCGCCCCTTTAGGGAGGGAGAGTGCCAGGAATTTCTGATGTCTTTTTCTATTTCATGTCTCACTGTCAATTCAGATTTCCACTGTATTCAGGGAGGTGGCCTGTGGATATGCTAACTAATTGGAACCCTTCCGCAAATAGTGTGGGTTTAACACAAGTCTGTTGAAACTCTTCTGTGCCGTTGTCCAAGGTGCTGCCCAGCTGAGTGTGTTGTAGATAAACCCCTACTGGAGTACAGCTCCCACTATTCCCATGCTGGATTTCTTACTGCACTCATTGTATCTAATTCCTGCAAAACCAGTGATGGTGGTATCTTTAGCCTTTTTGTTTTTTTGATTAGTGTATTTTTATAAGTTGAGTTTTGGTACTGAAGAAGCATTTTCTTTTTCATGCACTTTTAATTCTGCAGGTTTAGTTTTTATGATTTTTACCTTCTCTTTTCAGTTTATCAGAATTTTAAATGTAAACAGTTAACTATTAAGTTTCAGGTTTATTGCTCTAATATTTTAGCTTGGATCTACTGAGAGGAAATAATTTTATAGTAATTGTATAAATTTAAGATATAAATTAAAATCCTAAAGATATATAAGCTAGGCTCTTCCTTTTTTTCTTTTCTACAAATGAAAACTATGCTCTGCAATAAAATAATCTAGAGTGTCTGTGCTTGAAAAGTTTGGTCCTCAAATTAACCATATAATTTTTGTATATTTAATTAGTGGTGATTCATTAAGAATTCTTGTTAAATATTATTTTGACTGTAAAATGATTTTAAATACTGATTTCTTTTTGTGTACTTAAATGCTTGAGATTAATTTGAATAAAGCCAAATAATTATATATCTGTAATAATGTTTTGATTAATTAATGGGGCATAGAGTGGGTATCTGTATTATTGAAATTTTCCAGTTAACGGAAGTTTTATCTGATTATGCAGTGAATTTGCATAGGATAAGTATTCAAGGATAAGGACTTGTCTGTTAAGCTCTTTTTGGCTGCATATCCATAGAAGCCCCATAATGTACCTTTAGAAAGCAAGCATTTTGTCAGAGCTTTAGGCTCATAATCGGCTCATTAAATTATAGTATCAGTACACTTTGAAGGAAGCCTCCTGGGAGTACAGAAGTAACCTTGTGAACCTTTTTTAAAAAATATCTGGTTTTGACTGTGCTGGGTCTTAGTTGTGACACTCAGGATCTTTCATTGCGACCTGCAGGCTCTCCAGTTACAGCTCGTGGGCTCAGTTGCCCCGTTCTTGGTATATGGGATCTCAGTTCTCCAACCAGGGATTGAACCTGAGTCCCCTGCCTTGAAAGGCAGACTCTGGACCACCAGGGAAGTTCCTTTTGTGGAACAAGTTTTTCTTAGCCAAGCAGTGAGATTTTCAGCAGAAAATCTGTTCAGGGTTCCAATACTGATTGTGACCCGAAAGTCACTGAAACGTTGTCCACTGGTTATCTGTGCTGGGACAGATTCTAGAGCATTGTTAGATGAAGAGAGGGCTTCCCTGGAGGCTCAGACAGTAAAGAATCTGCCTGCAGTGCAACAGACCTGAGTTCATTCCCTGAGTCGGGAAGATCCCCTGGAGAGGGGAATGGCTACCCACTCCAGTATTCTTGCCTGGAGGATTCCATGGACAGAGGAGCCAGGTGGGCTACAGTCCATGGGGTCGCAAAGAGTCGGACACGATTGAGCGACTAACACACTTAAGATGAAGAAACTGTGTATATATTTATATGATAGATATTCCGTTCCGTTCCGTTCCGTCGCTCAGTCATGTCCGACTCTCTGCGACCCCGTGGACTGTAGCCTACCAGGCTTCTCCATCCATGGGATTCTCCAGGCAAGAATACTGGAGTGGGTTACCATTTCCTTCTCCAGGGGATCTTCCCAACCCAGGGATTAGGTAGTCACTATTTTTTCTTTTTGTTTAGCACCTGAATTTTCTCAACTACTAGTTGATACACCAGGAATTGAAAATAAAATCTGAATCTTCAAACTGGCTAGTATTTTCCTCCAATAGATGGATGGTTTTTAGTGTTTGACATTTTCCTAACTTTCCACAAACTTTCTTCTTGTTTTCTGTCAGTTTGTCTCCTTGGTCAGTGTTTCCCAGGAGATGTGTCAGGGTAAAGACAGATGATTATTTCTGTGCAGATTGAGTTATAGCAGCTACAAGTACTATAATTCTTTTGTTTTGTTTTTCCTTAAAGGAGGAATTCCGAGAACTTCGAGAACAACCTAGTGACCCTCAAGCTGAACAGGAACTAATTAATAGTATTGAACAAGTGTATTTTTCTACAGATTCATTTGATATTGTTAAATATGAACTGGAGGTAAAAAAATTCATTAAAACCTATCTAAAGCCTATTTTGTTCAGTGATTTAAATTTGTGAGTGAAATATGAATGGTTTTTAGGGTCATTGTGTTTATTTATTTTTGATACTAGGACTGGTCTGTGATAACCACATTGTGATTAAAAGAACTTTCAGCACTGTTTAAAGATGAGATGGTTTTTTAAAATGTAAGGTTAAGTGCTGCTATAGGATATTGGTCCAAGAAACGTTTTTGTATTTTTCATTTTTAACTCTCAGCACACAATTATGTTAGTGTGCTGCCTCTATCTTATTGTACGTTGGCTAAATATGTTTAGGAAAGCTCTGAGGCTTTTAATCATGAAAGTGATATTTACATCATTATTTAGCTGTGATAAATACCCCTGTGCCATAATGTTTATAACTTTGGCATTTTAAATTTATAAGAATTAAAAAAAAAAGTCAGAATAGTAAAATTTGGGTTTTAGGTGAAACCAAATGCCGTAGGCATGCATGCATGCTTCGTATGTTAGTACCTAGAGTTAGTACCCAGCTTATTCCGAAATTTCGTCATCAGTTGACTGAGACTGGAGGTCTAACTTGGCATTTTCCCATCTTCACCATGGCATGCACTTTTGTTAGTTTCCACAACTGTCCTCTGGGCTTCACTGGTGGCTCAGATGGTAAAGAATCTGCCTGGAATGTGGGAGACCTGGGTTCGATCACTGGGTCAGAAAGATCCCCTGGAGAAGGGAATGGCAACCCACTCCAGTATTTTGGCCTGGAGAATCCCACGGACAGAGGAGCCTGGTGGGTTACAGTCCGTGGAGTTGCAAAGAGTCGGACACAGCTGAGCGACTACACTTTCACTTTCATACTGTCCTCCGGAGTATGTATAATCGGTGTCTTCAGATAACTGTCACTATCACACTACACGTGTAGGGGTTAATTTCCATTCATAGTATTTCAGAGGGGAAGTAGGTTTTGAGTTCTGTCGTGGATAAATAGGGAGATACCAGTGTCTGGTAGAGTGGGGAATTAGGGTCAGGAACTTTCTCACGTTCTCCTGTTACAGGTATTGGAAGCAGAGTTTCCCAGCTTAGGGGCCAGGAGTCCCCACAGGAGTGGGATTTCCAGGAGGTTGGCGATGGCGGCAGTGAAGATAGCAGAGGGAGGGTGGAGTTTGAGCCCCAGAGTGTTAGTACCAGAGATACAGGCTGGTGTCCGGGGTCCAGTGCAGAGGATGGGAGGAGTGGGGTGACACTGCTTTGTGTGTGCAGATTGTAGTTCTTCACTTAGATGTGCAGGGAAGTGAAACTAAATTAAACAATTGATTTTTTTCACTCTATGTATGGATTTTTCCTTTTAGAAGCTCCCTCCTGTTCTCAATCTGCAAGAATTAGAGGAGTACAGAGACAAACTGAAACAACAGCAAGCTGCAGTAAGTAAAACACACATTTCTGAGAAAAGTGTGAAGGAAACACAGCAGAGAGGTGTGACGCTTGCAGGTTTTATAGTTTCACTAATACACTAGCATTTTACACAGATCTTACTATCTGACGTGTATTTGACTCAAATGATACATTTATATGTATTCAGATTTACTATCTATTCAGTTTCCCTCATATTACGTTGATAGATTTGCTTCTCGAACTTGGTGTTCTTTCTCTGGAATCCTAAACATGATGAAAGAATTTTGGATTTATATTTTTCAAATTACTAAGTACCTGCTTAGATTGCTCCTTGTCACATGTGTGTGACTTTCCTTTCCATAGGTTTTTTTTTTAACCCACAGTTTTATGATAGATAGAATGTTCTTATATCAGAGTAGAGGCTCCCACTTCTAGTTGAAAGGTCCAAAGAGAATACAGGGTTAAGATTCAGAAAGTCTGAACTGCCGTCACTATTTATCGTGTGACATTGGGCAAGTCGCTTTGCCTTGCTAAATTTCTGGTGTCATCTGTGAAGTAGTGGGCTGGGCCTGCATTTTACCTAATGATATAAAATTCTGTGATTTTCTATTTTCTTTGTGTTAGGCTGAATTCCTTTTATAAAACTCAGACTGTACTGTAGGAGATTAAATAATGGTAGTAAGTAGTCTTGTTAATTTTTTAATACTAAAAGCAGTAATAATACATTCAGCCATTTTAATTTAAGATACGATCTTTAATAATACACGCGACAAATAAAGGAAGATATACTTCTGTATCATTTGTGTTATGCCCAGAGACCTCAGTGGGCGCTGGGACCTCCTAGAGGCTGGCAGCAGTAGCGTGGGGAAGGGCCCTGAGCACTGGAGGGTTGTGTAGTCAAAGCATGTTGTTGTTCTGGAAACTTTGAGTTCAGTGGATGGTGGCACCTTTTGCCTTTTGGTCTCAGCGTGTTTTAATATGTACTCCCCCACTTTGTAACTCGTGTGGTGGTATTCTTTTGGGAATGAATCCCACAAGGGCCATGTAGTATAGTGGCCTTTGGAATTTGACCAACCTGGCTTTGAGCCGTGACCTTGCAACTTACTGTGGGTGAATTATTACTGTGTCTAAGATTACACCCCCTGGAAAATAAGGAAACATGTCACCCATTTCAGTAGATTGTCCTAATTACTAATTGAGGTAATGCAAGAAAAGCACTCAGCACACTGCCTGGTGCCGTGGAAGCTAATTGTAGCCACATGGTCTATTTAAAACAAGAAAAATGGAAAAACCCGTAACAAAAAACAAAAAGCAGTGAACGCACACGAATGAACAAATGACTAAAAAACAGTTTGGTAAGATTGTGGGTTTCTGTCTGTGTACATCTCTACAAGTTCCTGTCTATACAGATCTACACACATTCAGAGCAGATTAGGAAAACATGAAAGAATCAATGTAGTAGTTGAATGGGTGTTTAATGTTTTGTTCTCAGCCGCTTTGGGGCAGGGGCTACAATTGTATTTCTTGAACAGATAGTCATTAACTGCCTTCTGTGCCCCACAGCATGGTCGTGGTCATTGCTGGTCATGATACCTCTGCAGTGCAGTGCTGCAGAGGCCCCTGAGATTGTGAAATAAGAAACTTATGTTCAAGATCATTAGACTTCTACATTGCATACATTAACATTATTCATGAAGCTGACCAAGAAACCTTCGGTATCTTCATAGCGCTCCAAAAAGCACATTTTCAGTTTTTCAGAAGTAGTGGACCAAATTGCTGTTTGTCTTCTTATGCAGTACAAACAGTTTAAAGGGGACAAGGATATTTTCTGTTTCCCAGGTAGTATTTCCATAAATTCAGTATATTAAACATTTTTTTATCTTAAGTCTGTCTTTTGAAAGCAAATCCAGTACCCTGAAAGATGGGTAGACTTTTGCACATGTTAGTGAAATCAAATAATGATACTCATGTTATTAACAGTAATAATGACCATTTATTGAGTTTCTATTAAGGATCAAGTATTGTGCTATGTGCTCTACCTCTTTTACTAGATTCATGGCCAGAGAAATGTGTGTGGCCATAGCATGCCAGAATCTGCTGTAGGAGTGATTGAGAAGCCCTGTTGAATGTTCTTGCTAAAAGTTTAAATGTAAAATGTAATAGGAAGCATGAGGCTTTTTCTTTTATTTCCTTTGTTTGATTGCATGTTCTTCTAGGTCTCTAAAAAAGTAGCAGATTTAATCCTTGAAAAACAGCCTGCTTATGTCAAGGTAGGATAATATTTGTTATTTTTAAAGTAAAATATTAAAAATGTTTGAGTGACTTATACTTGGAATTTGAAATATTTATTCTTTTGTCTGTAGTTTATAGCAACATATTAACTTTATTTGGGTTGTGTTTGTATATGGTTTTTTCTCTGATATGGGGAATTTACCAAACTATGAGAAGTGAAAGAGATTTTATAACTGACTCTAATCTGTTTGGTTTTCCTAACTTGAGAACAGCCAGTGAAAATTGCTTCCATGTATTTTGTAACTCAGATCATCAGCAGTGACTGTTCAGTCTGCCTTTAAAATATGATGAAATTGGAACTGTCTCTCTGAATCTGCCTTTTCATCAGAAGAGCAGAGACTTCAGAACGCACTGAAAAATCTGTGTTCAAACGAAGCCATTCACTGTAAAAGCATCTTAGCAAACAAATCATGTTTGTCGTATTTGTCATTATCTTGTGAAGTTCTCTTAGATAGAAACATTTAAATGAATATATTATTAGTATTTATTTACGCCCATCTAAAAGTGGATGGTTCTAGATTTCCTTGCAGGCAATACTGCCTAAATATTTTGTGACATGCCGTGATGAAAATCAATTGAAAGTAGTTATTTTAAATGATTTTATGAAAAATATACCAACAGTGTACAAGTTCAGGTATCTTTGTTGCTACTTTATCAAGCAGGCGTCTCTTTGAAACCCACTAAAGTTTTTGTTAGAGAACCATACCAATAAGAAAGAAAAATAAAATGCCTCACACAGTAACCTACACCTCATCTTTCCATAGGAACTTGAAAGAGTTACCTCGTTACAAACAGGTCTTCAGTTAGCCGCTGTTATCTGCACCAATGGGAGGAGGTATTGTGTTTGATGATGCTTTGTTCTTTAAGCTAAATAACATTTAAGAGAAACTGTCTTAGAAAATTGATTTTTTAAGTTATGATTGTGGTTTCTAGAATGCTCTTCATTAACTGAACATACATAATGATCTATAAACTGCACTAAAAAGGTGTGTGGGAAATGTTTTAAAATCTAGTTGCTGCTGCTGCTGCTGCTAAGTCACTTCAGTCGTGTCCGACTCTGTGTGACCCCACAGATGGCAGTCCACCAGGCCCCCCGTCCCTGGGATTCTCCAGGCAATAACACTGGAGTGGGTTGCCATTTCCTTCTCCAGTGTGTGAAAGTGAAAGTGAAGTCGCTCAGTCATGTCTGACTTGTAGCGACTCCATGGACTGCAGCCCATCAGGCTCCTCCGTCCATGGGATTTTCTAGGCAAGAGTACTGGAGTGGCTTGCCATTTAGGGATTAAAAATATTAGTTTTTTAAGTTTTTTTTTTTTTTTTTTTTGTAATATGGGCCATTTTAAAAGTCTTTATCAAATTTGTTACAATATTGCTTCTGTTGTTTATGTTCTGGTTTTTTGGCCCTGAGGTATATGGGATTTTAGTTCCCTGGCCAGGGATCAAACCTACACCCTCTGCTTTGTAAGGTGAAGTCTTTAACCACTGGACTGCCAGGAAAGTCCCAAAACATTACTGGTTTTGTATTGCTTAAATCAGTGCTTCTCAAACTGTCTTTGGTGAAGGACCAGCCTTTTTATTTTTCCTTTTTTAATTTCCAACATGTTACAGATTGTTGTTTTTATAAAATGCAATAAAAACAAATTACTAGAATAAATTTTAAAAAAAGACAACCAAACTCATATAAAATACAGTCTCATTTTTTCTATTATCAGATTCATTAAGCTTAAAATTACTATGTCAACTTTTGCTTTGTGTGTTTAAACTCTTTTTGGTTAGAGTCATCAAGCATAAACTCGTTTCGTCAGCTTTTGTTTCGCGTGTTTCTAAATGCTTGCTCTCAGTTTCTGAGCGTTTATTGTGGTGAACTAGTAACAGTTTGGAGTTTGGTAGCAGGCGATCTGCCACTCTGGTAATGCTGGTTTATGTTGAGCTGTTGACAAGATCGGTCAGTCTGTTCAGTCGGTCAGAGGACTCACAATCCCCAAATTTAAGAGCAATCCAGGATACTGTCTCATTAACTGCCTAATTGTTCTGTGTGTATAGTGTTCTTACACTAGAAAAACTGAACTATTTATTGCTCACTTTTACAGACACTTGAATATTGCAAAGGAAGGTTTTACACAAGCTAGTTTAGGCCTCCTTGCAAATCAGAGGAAACGTCAGTTGCTGATTGGACTTCTGAAATCCCTGAGAACGATAAAAACATTGGTATTTACCAGTTCCTTTTTAAAAATTAAAACTTAATTTTATGGTTGAAACAGGTTTTACCTTTGCATTTCTGTTATTTTTCAGCAAAGAACAGATGTCCGCTTAAGTGAAATGCTGGAGGTAAGTTTACAGAGCTTGGAAGTTTGGTGCTCTTCATAATATTGGAGAATTATTGTGGAAAAAAACTCAGATATACATTTTTCTCAAATTGGTGTATGGTGTAAAGAGCATTTTTAGACAGTAAAGGGCCTTACTGTTTCTAATCCTGTGCATCTTTTTCTATCGTCATGATATACTTCATTCAGAAAAATTTATTGGGGGGAATGTTCAGTGTGTAGCAAGGTGGGAATGTTAATTTCAGTATGTTTCCATTATATCTGGGCCCAGATAGCAATGGAATTACCTTTTGCAAGTAACATAAAGTAGTAATTTGAGGAAGATGGCGTGGACTAGTTATTTTGGTGTCTCGTGTATATACATATAGTTTTTTGATTACTAATTTTTAAAATTTCTGGCCGTGCTGGGTCTCTGTTGCTGCACGAGGTCTTTCCCTAGTTACGGCAGACGGGAGCTACTCTTCGTGTGGTGACTTCCCTTGTTGCAGGGCACAGTCTCTAGATGCATGGGCCTTGGTAGTTGTGGCATGTAAGCTCGCTATTTGTGGTGCGCAGACTTTGCTGCCCTGCCCGTGGAATCTTCCCAGACCAGGGACTGAACCTGCGTCCCCTGCATCGGCAGGCAGATTGCTATCCACTGGACCGCTAGGGAAACCCTCATATATATATTGATTTTCTGAGTGAGCCATCTGTTTTCTCTTCGATGACTTTCTTAGCATTTTCTATATACTTCTGTTATAAGGTTCGCCAAGGCCTAATGTATTATGTGTGTTTCCTCATGATTCTCAAGCACCTTTAGGTAGGTACTTTGTCATGATCTCAGCATCCCCTATGGTTTGAATTGCCTTTGTTGAATTTAGATATGAATGTAAGGAATATTTTTTTTAATGGTTTTCTGTTTAATAACTGTATTACTTCTAAACTATTACCACTAAACTATGATTTGAGAAATCCATATGAAAAATTAATTTGGCAATAAATTACTCTGTTTAGGTGTTAAAAATATGCTGAGGCCATTAATGAATATTTCACTTTATTTTCCAAATTTAAGAATACTTATGGATTCATTGGTGGTAAAACTGTTGAATGTTGATTGCAAGTAGAATAAAAGTGGAACGTTTTTCATATAAGCATGACTGACAGAAGATATGTTAACAGTTAAAGAACTCCTTCTCTCTGAAGCAGCCTATCCTTCTGTGTAGGCTTTGCCCACGTGTCAGTGGTCTCAGAGGGCTATTACTGTGTATTTATGGGCACGAAATATTTTTCCGTGCTACATTTTAGGTCTGGAGCTAGTTGCTTTGTTATATTTTACTGTTTATCTGTTGCTGTATTATAATCTTTGAGAAGAATTAAAACTTTCTGGTAGTGTCACTTTTAGATAGAGTATGAACAGAGATTTATCCTTTTCAGAGGCATTTAAACATTTTCATTTTCGCCTGCACTGGGTCCTCACTGCTGTGCGTGGACTTTCTCTAGTTGTGACGGGGGGGCTACTTTCTAGTTGTGGTGCCCAGGCTTCTCGCTGCCTTGGCTTCTCTTGTTGTGGAGCACAGGTTGTAGGCACTGACTTTAGTACTGTGGGCTCAGTAGTTGTGGCTCAGGGGCCCTGGAGAACAGGTTCAGTCGCTGTGGTGCCTGGGCTTAGTTGCCCAGCGTATGTGGATCTTCCTCGACCAGGGATGTAACCCGCGTCTGCTGCATTGCAAGGCGGAGTCTAAATCACTGGACCACCAGGGAAGCCCCTTTTCAGAGTCTTTTAAGAAAAATGTTTCCGTCCTAACGACTTCTGTTGTTGCTCTCTCCAGGAGGAAGACTATCCAGGAGCTATTCAACTGTGCCTGGAATGTCAGAAAGCTGCCAGCACTTTTAAACATTACAGTTGCATAAGGTAAGCTAACATCAAAGTTTTAAAGCTGACGCTGCCATCAGTTTTAATATAGGAGTTGTGTAATATACAGTGTTAATAAACATTGAAAATTACTAAGTGCTGTATCCTAGTTTAGCTTTCTTGTTTATAAATGGACAGTACGGTAAAATAGGACTTCCTTGGTAGCGCAGACGGTAAAGCGTCTGCCTACAATGTGGGAGACCTGGGTTCAATCCCTGGGTTGGGAAGATCCCTTGGAGAAGGAAATGGCAACCCACTCCAGTACTCTTGCCTGGAAAATCCCATGGACAGAGGAGCCTGGTAGGCTACAGTCCACGGGGTCAAAAAGAATCAGACACGACTGAGAGACTTCCTTTCACTTTTCACTTTCACAGTAAAATAACAATTCTTAAGGTTTGAAAGATCAGATAGATACTTTTGAATCCTGTTTCCTGTGACATCATTGTAACTCTTCTTTTCCTATTTTTTCCAGTCTTACTGATTTCATTTTTATGCAGTAGCAGAGGATAAATTCATCTGTTCCTGTCTTCATTGCACCTCTTGGGAATTCTTCCTCCTTAACTTTGCCCAGCTTAGAAACATGGAGAGTGTTGTCACAGTTTGTTTTTCAGATCCAGATGGTTCAACTGTTGGCTCATCATGATAAGAATTCTTTTGGAAGATTTAAAAGCGATTTCACCTGATATTGTCATCTTTGTAATATTTAAGTGATTATGTAATTAACGTTTTATATCTCCTGTTTGTTAATGTATTACGTCTTCTGTTTGTTTGTGAAATCTGCTGTCTGAAAATAGCTGCTGCATCTTCTGCTCTGAGTGCTAACTTTTTTAATGGATTTTGATCTGTTTAAAATGAAGCTTTTGCATTAGCTGTACCTCGTAGGGGTGGGGGTGGGCTCTAATCCTTATGTGTAATTTCTGTCATTCCTTTGAAACCATCGAAAATAAACATACAGTCTAAGGAAAATAGTGAGGTTTCCAGGCAAACCCAGTTTCAAATTAACTTCATACCAACCTTAGAAGGTAGCCTGTTAGTCTCTCATGTACAGCTGTCAGTGAGCAGGATGCCCTGATGTTTCAGGTGTAGATTCCTTGTATCTGAAAAGATGAAAAGATTGTGATAGAGTAAAACATTAGCACAGCTTTGAATTAATTTTTTTAAAAAATATACTCGCATGTAGGTCTCTGCTGGGTATGGAATAACTGGGTATTTCCCCCTAGAGATGATATTTTTTATGTTTTTTGTTTATCTAGGATTATGCATTTTGAAGCAACATTCTTTTTATTTATTAGGAAACACATAGTTGAGTAGTACCAGTGATATTTGGATTTTATCCATTTTGACAGTGATTAACTGTTACTTTTAAAAACTTGATTATGTCATTTATTTTTATTAGGTTGGATGAATAGAGTATTAGCTCTAGTATGTGCATATACTTGAACCATTTTCTGCAGGGCCTCTGGCTCCTGAAGAAGCATCACAACCATTTGCTTCATTTCGTGATGATATGTCTGTTAGAATGAGAAAAGTTTATTTCTGGTTGGCTTAAAATAATTCAGGCAACTATATATCTATTGAGTGCTTATTATATGCCAGGTGCTTTGTTTTGGAATTGGTTGTATAGTGATGAATCACATAAAATATAATCAGTATAATCCTTGGTCTTCAAGAATGCTTAGTCTGTCAGGATGGACTTGGATTGAGGTAGGCACAAGTAAGATGGGGCTTTAGAGAGAAGGAAGTTGAGCATATGGTGGAAGCATTGGGATCTGATTCTCCTTAGGAGTCAAGACTAAGGATCTGAAGGAGGTGCAGGAGGGTTTAGCTAAACGAGAGGATGCGGGGTTGTGGATATGAGATTATGGGTATTATGATGAAGTTCTTTGTTGCAGAGATGTCAGGCAAAATGAGGGCTGAAATTATCTATTGTATTTATAGCAACAAAGAAATCAGAGTTGACCTTGTTGGGGACAGATTTGGTTGAAGCGTAAGTATGAAAGTGAAAGTGAAGTCGCTCAGTTGTGTCCGACTTTGTGACCCCGTGGACTGTGGCCCACCAGGACCCTCCGTCCGTGGCATATTCCAGGCACTAGAACTGGAGTGGGTTGGCATTTCCTTCTCCAGGGGATCTTCCCAACCCAGGGATCGAGCCTGGGTCTCCCACATTATAGGCAGACGCTTTACCGTCTGAGTCAGTACGGGATGAGGAAATTTTATAAAGAGGAAAGATGTGGAATTGAGAGGGAGAAACCTGAGTGTTTGAAAAAAGTGAGAGATTGAAAAGAAGAGAGAGCATCCTAATAAGCCTTTGTAGGGATTACAGGGGAGATTGACTTTGAAAAGGTCCACCGTTCTTTTATAATAGGAAAGAATGAATGTGGAGATCTGGTGGCAAGAAACTGAGATGACATGTTGATGCTTTATTTTTTCCATTAATTGAGTGTTTAGCTCTGTTAAAGTAAGTATCTTACTTGATGAGAGTTAGCTATAAAAAATGTTTTAGAAAGAAACCCTTATTTGGGTATTTTTTCAGGTTGGCATGAGGTAGCCTCTAACCGCTTTTTCATTTTTAGGCATATAGTGATGTGTGGAGGAGGTGTGACTACAGTTATCTCACCTGGTGAAAAGTTTTGAAATCAAAAAATCTGTAATGATGATTTAAGTTGATCACTGTTTTATTTTAGATGTACAGAATATAAGAGGAATGCTATGTTTACATATATGAGTCATGCATGCAGTAATAAGCAAAGGTGGGCATATTCTGGAAATAGATAAAAACAGATGCACAGAAACATTGAAATGTCCTAAGGAATTCATTGTAGTGGGATTTTTACCTTAGGTTTCCTGGAGATTTGTTAGAATTGTGTTTTTAACTTGGCAATTTAGTGACAGTGAACTGCTTGGTGGTGATGACGGGCCCTCCAGCAACGATTCTTCTCTTCCACACACAGCAGTGTTTCCTTGTCCTGCCTAACCCAGTCCTTTCTCGAATCTTCACCTCTTAGGTCACCCATTTGTTCCTAGTTGGGAGAACCTAAGCTTGTTCACTTCTTATAGATCATATGATTTAGGATATAGCGATAGAGTTAATTGATACATAGGAGAGATTGAGTCCACAAAAATGAGAGGAATTTTATTCTATTAATAATTTCCTTTTAATTTTGTCTTTATTAATTAGATGTACTTTTCTTATTCTATGCATTTTCTTCATTTTCCTCTTTTTCCTCTGGCCTTATGAATGCAGTCAATGTTGAACCTGTTCTTGAGCTCTCTCATTGGTTCAGACGTAATTCACAAGCACTTAAATGTTTTTTCCATTTACCTGGAGCTGTGAATTTAGCCAAAGGCAAGATTTAATCTTTTGCTTAGATCTGAGTGATTCAAAAGTGAAAAATCATTTGACACTCTGGTAATCATAGAATAGTAATTAATTTCCAACTGAATTCACACTCGTTTTCTTTAACATTTAAATTTATTTTGTATTCCTATTGATGGTTAGAAAATCAAGAAATATTTTTCTTAGCAGTGTCCTTTAAGAGAAACATTCCACGATTCAAAGTGTTTCAGAATTATTGGGTAATATTTGGTGTTTTTTGTTTTTATATTGCAGGCAAATTCATCTGTACAGTGGGTCTATTCATACCCTTCTTAATTTTTCCTTAGTAGATTATATGTTTCTCTCTTCTTTCCTGGTCACATTGCTCCTTTATTGGAAATAAAGTATTTGATAGAAGGCAGAGACTCTGTGGCCTTAGGAGTAGATTACATGGAACAAGTGAGAGTGAACTCTTATGATTCTGAAAGTAGAAAAAAAGAGAATTCACAACTTTGCTTCTGCATAAAAAGGCACTGACTGTATGCCTAATAAATTTGGGTTATAGGACTGTATAATTTAATACATGAAGTACCAAGTAATTTGATATCTTGCTTGATGTGCTGTGTTTCAGCATGACAGAGTTATATGGTTGGGATTTATCAGGAATAAGAATCAGAATGTTTATCTTGAAGTATGCCTGAATAAAGCATTTAATTTCTTTATCACTTGAAATTTATCTAAATTAGTTTCATGAAAAATTAAAAGTCAAAACTTCTTTACTGCTTTTTAAAATTTCCTTTGAAAGAAACTACCTGAATGAATCTTGGCACATGCTAGATTAGGCACCAAAAAGTTCATGCACCGCCTGAACTAGTTTTCAGTACTGCACTTTAACGTAGACAGCCGTATTTAATTTCTGATAATCTTAAAATATCCTTCTTTTCCCCCTCAGATGATGATCTTGGCAGTTGAAAGAAAACTGTAGGTCGTAGACCCTTAAATCATCGAATAATGAGTACAGCCTTTAGCTACAAGTACAGCAGTACTTGGGCTCCCCAGGTGGCTCAGTGGTAAAGAATCCACCTGCCAAGCAGGAGACTTGGGTTTGATTCCTTGGATCAGGAGGATCCCCTGGAGAAGGAAATGTTGGCAACCCACTCCAGTATCGTGCCTGAGAAATCCCATGGAGAGAGGAGCCTGGTGGGCTATAGTCCATGGGGTCGCGTAGAGTCAGACATAACGTAGTGACTAAACAACAAACAGCAGCAGTACTAGGGACTGTTCTTATCCTGTGGCCCTTGATTCCATCTTAGCAAGCAGTGTCTGCTCTTTCTTTACACTCAGGCAAGGGGAACCCAGGGGCCTCACCTGGAGTGATGAACAGTGAGTGTTTCTGCAGGATCACCAGGCCTGCTCAGCCAGACTCACATGTAGGTCTGGAGTCCCTGTCGCTTGATTTGCTTGGGCTGAGTTATTGACACCACGCTATTCTGACACCACCTCCTTTCTTATCTTTTATCTTGTTTTCCTCTGCCTTCCTCCTCCAGGCAGTGCCATTTAAAATTAATGTAAAGTGAAATCTACATAAAACATGACACTTGAACAAAAGGGTCTTAAAAGGTGAAAGTTTTTCTTTCTGCCCACCAATCCTTCCCTTTCCTACTCCCTAGAGTAAACCATTTTTACAGCTTAATTTTCATCCTACCAGATTTCATTGTAATTTAAAAGATTACATTATAATATCCTTTTCCTGATTTTTCAATGTCGATAGTTGTCGATACTCTGTTTACTCCCCATAATAAAAAGCAATGAGATAGGCACGTAGTGTACTTCCTTTTACTTCTTTTCACTTCTCCATCTTCCAGGTTTTGTTAGTGAAACTTATATTTACTTGGTCAAGTTTATAACATTTATATTCTTTTCACAGCTATAATTAAATCTCTGTTTTTTTCTTAAAGGTTACTTCTAAAAAATTAATAGAAGTCATGTTTACTATATTATGGGTATTTAAATATTATTACCTGCAGAACTGAGTGATTGGATGTATGATAAAGGAAAAATGACCCTGTGTCTCTAGATGAAAATAGTTTTTCTGTTTCTGTTGAACATTTTTCGCTTTTGTCGGTCCTACTCGGCTTCTGTCATCTTTGTAATATTCCATTTTTGTGCATTTCTTTGTCGTGTGTTGTTAGTTACCTCTTGGAAAATTTTTTTAATACAGGATACTTAGGGGGTAAATTTTCAGATTTTGAAATGACCTTAATTTAGCCCATTTATGCAGGAGGGGAAAGGGGCGTCAGAGGATGAGATGGTTGGATGGCATCACCAACTCAATGGACATGAGTGTGAGCAAACTCCAGGAGTTGGTGATGGACAAGGAAGGCTGGTGTGCTGCAGTCCATGCAGTCACAAAGAGGCGGACACAACTTAGCAACTGAACAACAAATGATTGAAAGAAAAATTATTTTTTTTTCTTAAAAAATGGAAGGCATTGCTTAGCTGTCTATTCCAGCCTCCTGTTTCGAAGGACAGAGTCAGATACTACTCTTCTTCTCATTTTACCAAAGAAATGGTGTCTTTCTTTTAGAAATTTTAAGGATTTTTTTTTTCTTTTTTTTTCACTTGATCTAAGATTTCACCAGTCTAGAAAAGTCCTGTCTTAGACTCTTTACTCTTAGATGATGAGACAAGAATGAAGTATTATTTAGTGCCTAACTACATGAGAGCCTGTGTTTACTTGTTATACCAAGAGCTTGTGAAATGTATTTGTTCTGTAGGAGATGGTAATAACAGGCAGTTAACAGGCAGGACTGTGGGGTAATATGCCAGTTAAGAGCACAGAATACATAAACAAAAGCCATCAGAGATGCTCAAGCTGTGAATGACTCACTTCCCATACCCCCGTGGGAATGGGAAATACTGACATTTATAGGAGTGGGAGTAGGAGCTTGGCACCATTATCCAAGGCAGCACTGACAGAACAGTCATTCTAAATTAGATTTTAATAAGGCTTTCTCACTAAAACTTTGTTCTTCAGTTTTTAAAAACTGAATCATGATAATAGTGATAGTGATGATGATATAATATTTGAAAAATTTGGACTTTAATATATATCAAGCACTGTACTTATTTTTTATCTTTTAAAGATATTTAAACATCTCTTATTTAAAGATAATGTTCCTTAATTTTTCCTATTTAGCATTAACAGAATATTCCTCAGGTGGTGGTGTTCTCACTCTCGGAGATGAGGACATTGATGCTCTGTAAAATGAGTGGCAAAGGCAAGATTTAAATTTATATCTGTTGGGATACACATCTTGTTGTTCTTAACCACAACTATGGTAGGCCATCTACCAATGTTATAGCTGTTATGTGCAGTGGAAGCTCATGGCCAGTAGGCCAATTTATATTATTTTGCTCCAGTCTCTGAAGTATATTCTGACTAGAGTTAACTGTGTTTTTTCTAAACCCATTTCTGCCAGTTGTGTTTGTTCCTGTCTTTATGTTGCTAGAGTAAATAAACTAATGAGATGAAACAACTTTTTGAAAGTAAGTTGGATGCATTGGAAAAATAGAACTTACTGTTAAAAATAAATTTCCTTTTGAATCTTTTGTAGGTGAGACAACTCATAAAAAACTAGGGGATATAAGATAACTGATTTGGCATTCAGGTTGTTTTGCATTTGTTTTTAGGTTCCTGCTTCAATTTTGAGAATCCGAAACTTGAAATTACAGTCAATTTATTTGTGATCTGGTTCACATGAGACTAAGACGTTAAAACTCCAGTCAAATGAAAAGACCTTGGCTCTCAGTCAGAAATGGATGAGTGAAGTACACTTACAAATTTTAGTTAAAATATTACGTGCCCATGCCAAGTCACTTCTGTTGTGTCTGACTCTTTGTGACCCCATGGCCTGTAGCCTACCAGGCTCCTCTGTCTGTGGGATTCTCCAGGCAAGAATACTGGAGTGGGTAGCCATTCCCTTCTCCAGGGCAGCATCCCAACCCAGGGATCGAACCAGGGTCCTCCCACACTACAGGCAGATTCCTTACTATCTGAGCCACCAGCGAAGCCCTAAAATATTCAGTGTACATAAATATTCCTGTTTTAACTTTGATCAGTTGACCAATTAAAAGGTCTTCTGCCAAACTGTAGCACAGGGCTGCCAGAGGGCGTTTGTCTTTAAAGGGCCAGATAATAAATATTTTAAATTTTGCAGACCATAATGTCTTGGTTGCAGTTATTCAGCTCTGCCCTTGAAGACCGAGAGTGGCATTTGACGATATGTAAACAAATGCATGTGGCTGTGTTTCAATAAAACTTTCTTTAGAATCATAGCCTCTTGGCTAGATTTGATTCCTGAGCCTGGCTTCTGCTCTGGAATTATAATTCAAAGAGTTTGGAAATGTTTTGAACATTTCTAGTGTCCTTAATAATGAACTCTGAACTTTCTATGTGGTGAATAGTTGTGTTGTGAGTTAGGTCTGGGATTTCTGAACAGAGTGTGGACAGAGATCTCAGTAGATTCAAAGTGATCTTGGAGTTCTTTTACAGTTTTTTCGTGGATTGAAGGATCCTGTGACACTTGATGGTACCTCAAGTTTGTTTATTTAGCTTCAGTGTGTTTGAAAATCATGTTTTCTTTGAGATCTGTTGATAAAACTTGGCAGCAGTGAGTAGATTGAAATCTTTGTAATTATATAATACCTCTGATCGAAACAGACTGGAGTTTCTAATCCTTGGAATTATATAATACTGCTGATCTAAACAGGCTAGAGTTTCTGGGGGCCATGGGCACACAGTAATAATTTGGAAAGATAAATTTTACTTACATGTGTTCCAGAGGTGTTAGCATTCTACTGAATCGTATACAAAGATGTGCTAATTGGTTAGCTGGTGTTCAGCATATAATAAAATCTAGAAACTTTAGAGCTTGAAGCAGCCCTTTAGATCCAGCCCACTTTTGTATAGGAAACTGGTGCCCAGAGTTATTAAGAGACTTGTCTTAAATCACCTGGATTAATAACAAACCAGGGAAAGATCATTAAGAGGCTGATTACTTCCATACCATCTTGTCTTTCAGTACAGTCAGATTGCAGTTTTCTAGGACACATTTTGTGAGTTTGTGTCCCAGAGCAGCTACTTAAAAGGAAAGTTAATGTTATTTTTAATATTTTCTGTAGTGATTATAAAAATGCCCTCCAAATTGTTTGAGTCATTCCACTCACTTGCAAATAGCTTTAAATAGCTTTTAGTCTTTCGTCTTACAACTAGTAATTTTTTTGACTATAATGTAGCTTTTATTTATCCAAATGTTCATGACTAGGTTCTTTTTACATCCTCTGATTAACTGACCCAAATAGCTGAAATTCATGTTTCTAAATGATGGCTGAGGATTTCTTTAAAGACCACATTTAATATGTCCACTCCTTAATCATATTTTTATGTGTATATCTTTAATTAGTAGCCAACTGTTATCAAACTACAGTTGTAGATTTTGAAAGCATTTTTAAAAATTTATTGTTAATTGGAGGATAATTGCTTTATGATGTTGTGTTGGTTTCTGCCGTACAGCAACAAGAATCAGCCACAAGTATACATATATCCCTTCCCTCTTGAAAGCATTTTTAATAAAACCAAAGTGGTTGATTTATAAATTTTATATTTAAAAATTTCTGCATATCATATACATTACCATGCTTGCATTAACTCTTAATATATAGGCTACAAAATCATTTTAACCATAAATAATAGAAGGAATAAAAGCACCTAGATTTATGATAACATTGTGAATAAACTCTAAAGCCCATTTTTTTCCGTTGAGAAGCTGAAGAAATTGTTACTGTCACCTCTGAATTAGTTTAGATATATTCCTTTTTTCTCCAAATTCAATATTCCCTGAAAGAATATGTTTATGAATTCTGAATTATTATCCTGGGTGTTCTTGCCTCTTCATGTCTGTGTCTTCAGCTTTAGTGAACTTCTGAGCGCTGTGTGATTGAGGAGTAGAACCAACTTCTCAGCTTCTCTTTGTTGCTCTTATTGTTGTTTGTTTTTTTTTTTTCCTTTACTAAGACCCCTGTAGACCCAGAATCCTGTCTGACTCTTATTCTTCTAAAATGTTCTCCTTTCTTTTTTTTTAACTGAAGCAGAATATGGGGGCTAAAGGAATGATGGTTAGAGTTTGCTGTTTTTTGTTTGAATTGCAAATTTGACTCAGCAGATGTTTATTTCCTTCTCTGAGTCAGGAAGTGAATTTAGTTAGTCCTGGGGAATCCCTGGGGAATAAGGCCACAGTCTGGTCTGATAAATAGGCACAGATACTTCTTTACTCTAATTCAGGGTGCTGTAAACACAGCATTGTGTAACTGAAGGGAACAGTTAGTTAGGAGAGAGAGACTTCCCAGAAAAAAAGACATTTGGGAGTGAGAAAAGGGGAATGTACTTTCTAGCTATTGTGAACATTATATGCAAGAACAGAGAATGGAAAAGCCTGGGGTTTGTTTGGGGAATTGCACCTAGTCCATCTGACTAAAATATAGTTGACCCTTGAACAACCTAGGGGTTAGTGGTGCTCACCTTTGGCTCAGATGAAAATCCACATATAACTTAGCTACTTGGACCCCTGAATAGGTGATTCCACATCTTCGGATTCAACCAGCTGAGAATCAGAAAGTACTGTAGGATTTACTATTGAAAAACATCCACCTATAAGTCGACCAGTGCAATTCAAATCCCTGTTGTTCAAGGGTCAACTGTAGAGGCACTGAAAAGTGAATGGGAAGTTAATTTTTTGTCAATTATGAAGAGTCTTATGTGCCATACTAATTTAGGGCTTTATCCTTGGTTTCATGGGGAATCACCAAAGGTGTTAAAGCAGTGGATTAATACGATTTTTATTTCTGCTTCACTTAGAAACTGCAATCTCAGCTGTCTTTAGGACCAGGCAGGTAACATGCATACGAAGCTGCTAGATGATAGCAGGAAATGGTCAGGTGCACAGGACTCTTGTCTTTTTTGTTGAGTTGCTCAGTTGTGTCCGATTCTTTGTGACCCTGTGGACGGTAGCCTGCCAGGGCTACCTCTTAATCTGTCCTCTGTCCATGGGGTTCTCCAGGCAAGAATACTGGAGTGGTTATCCATTCGCTTCTCCAGATTCCTACACTGTTGATTGTCAAATGGTTCATTTCAGTTTTTCTTGAGAGTATAGTCTTCCATTCTCAACCTTAATTAAAAGCATGCTTTTTGTACATAGTATTTGTTGAAATGGTCTGATTCCTCCACGGGTTTGCGTGTTTATCTTTGAGACCTTCAAAACTGGGTGCTTGTATTATTTTTAGTTTCCCTTTCCTGACAGATTGCTTTGCATTTGTATATGTCTGTATCTTTCTCTCTGTCAAACCACTTTGTTGTTATCTTCTCAGTTTGCGTTAAAAGGCTCTCTAAAAGAAGCCATGAATCCATATTGTATATTCTATAAGGCTGTTGCCGAGGGTGTTGTGCCTTAGGAGATAAAATATTGCTGTTCTCTTTATCAAGACTGGCAAAATTTTCTCTCTGAATTGAATGCCAGCTAAAGTGAGTTTTGTCTCTTTGTTTTTGCTCTTTCTCTTAAACAACTGGTTTGTTTTGATATTCTGGACACCAAATTGTGTACTGTGGCCTTCCCTATTTGTTTTGGCTGCTAGGACTTTGAGAATCACAGTGATAATCACGATGACAGTTGTAAGGAGAAAAACAAACCAAAAAAACCCCTGGTATAATTTTGCTGTGAAACTGCATCTTTCTTTTGTTCTTACTGTTTTATTTTACTTTTACCTTAATCCCTTTTGTCAAAGCGTTTTCTCTAAAATTGTATTTACTTTTTTAGATAACAGCAGATATTTTTTAGTAATGAGGTGTTATAATTCAAATAATTTCAGTTGTTTTAAAACTGACCTCTCGAGAATTTGGGCTTCCCCAGTGGCTCAGATGGTAGAGTCGGCCTGTGGTGTGGGAGACCCCATTCGATCCCTGAGGTCAGAAGATCCCTTGGAGAAGGAAGTGGCAACCCACTTCAGTATTCTTGCCTTTAAAATCCCATGGATGGAGGAGCCTGGCAGGCTACAGCCCATAGGATTGCAAAGAGTTGAGCACAACTGAACAAGTAACACTAATGCTGGAGGATTAAAGGGGAAAACAATCAGATTCAATCACATATCCTAAATGTATAACTCAATACATTTTTACAAAGGGAACATAGTTGTGTAATTCCTTACCAGAAATAAAAACAGAACTAGAACTTTTCTAGGACCCTAGAAACTTCCTTCAGGCCTCACTCCAGTCATAGTATTACCAAGGTAACCGCTGTTCTGGTTTCTGTCACTAATGTTATTTTTGCCTGTTTTAAACTTTATGTAAATGCAATCATGCAGTATGTATTTTTTAAACTGACAGCTTTTGTATTATGTTTTTGAGATTCAGGTGACACATTTTCATTGCTGTAGTATTTTATCATATAAAAAAATGTATCCCTTTAATTTTTCATAGACAGTTGAGCTGCTTCAAGTTTTTGCCTGTTACAAATAATGTTGTGAGGATTGTGTATGCATTTCTGATAGATACACCTGGAGTAAGTGTATGTTGAGTTTCAGGAGGTATTAATGGTTCCAGAGAGGTGGTGTCACTTTACCCTTCTCCAGCATTGAGTTGAGTGTTTTATTCTACATTCTTGCCAACATTTGTTGACATTTTTAACTTTTAAAAAATATTTTTAGCCATTCTAGTCATTTGTTATAGTCTTTTTATAGTTTTAATTTGCATTTCCTGAATGCCTGAAAGAGTGCATATTTATATGTTTATTTGCCAATTGAATATCTTCTTTGTCAAGTATTTAGGCTTTTGCCCTTTGTTTTTATTCTGTCTGTTGACCTGTTAATGTGTTTTTATAGTAAGTGCCACACTGCCTTACTGCTGTGACTTTATAGTAAGTCAGCCTGTTTTAGTGTGTCTTATGGCATTGGTCTTTGGGGTTTGCTTGACTAGTCTTGGCCCTTTGGGTTTCCACATAAATTTTAGAAGCAGCTTGTTGTTCCTCGATTAAAAAGCCCACTGGCTTAATATTAATAAGATGTCAGTTATTTTAGGATATCATTTTTTTGAGAATTGGTATCAGTTGTAGTAAAGATTTTAGTCTGTTTACATGGTATATACCTCTGTGTCTTCTTTATTTTGGCTCTGTTTTGTATTGTATATTTTTTATTTGATTTATTCCCAGGTATTTGGTTTTTTGAAATGTATCTTTAAACATTTCATTGTCTAATTCCTTGTTTCTAATATATAGAGATTAGTTTTATCTTTGTTTTACTTTTCATCTATATTACACATATTATCTTTAAAACTTGCTATCAGTATTTAAGTCTTAAATTCTTAGTTTCTTCAGGATAAATTCTTCAGGATTTTCTGTGATGACTTATTTCTTCCTTTCTAATTTTTTTCCTTTTGTTTTTCTTGCCTTATCGTACCGTCTGTAGAATCAGCACAACTTAACTGCTCATATTATTGATTTGTCAATTTAAGTGTTTATTCATCTAGTTTGTCTCTTTTAAAGATTGACACACCTAATTCTGTTTTATTTAATAGTGAACTGAATTCAAAGTTGCAAGATACTTTAGAACAGATTGAGGTAAGAAGGATTATATATTAAGTTAAACGACTGTCCTTTCAGAGGTGTTTGAATAGTATAGATGTATCTTACGTTTTGACTTCCATGTTATTACCAGTGTTTCTAGATCACTACTCTTTGTGTTTTTCATTTGGAATGTCTGTTAATGTTAAGTTAACAGACTTGGTCAAGTTAATGTTAATTTACTCGTTCTCTCAATGATACTTTTGGAATTGTAGGGTCTGAAAAGAGTATTTGAAAATATTACCATATCTACAAAGATTCCTAAACTCTTAGTTATAGGTGTGTTCTCATATAAACTATAGGCAGAATATTTACCGTGTATTAATTATTTTTTGATTATCAACTATTTCTCCTTTTTAGCTTGCTGAGTTTAAGAATGATTATTGATTGATGATAACCCTCCTAAATTCCTAAACCTCATAATAATATCTCATACAGTTCCTCATAATAATATCTCATACAGTTCCTCATAATAATATCTCATACAGTTCCTCAAACATGTAGAAACTGGAAATGAAAAACTATGTCATTGTGAGCATAAAGTCTTCCTCAGCAATCTTTGTAAAGCAGAGGGTTCATTTAAATACATTTAATAAGAATTATTTAGTTTCTTCTGAGATTTTATTTTATTGTTTTCCTGATGAGAGCTCTTAGAAAGGTTGAGTCTAAACTTTCAAATGACCTTTGTGAAAGTAGTTTTTGATCATAAATGCAATTATTTCTGTAGTAAGAATGATAATTTATTTGGTAAGCATAAATAGAATTATTTTGAAAATCCCTTAAGTAAATAATCACCTGACTTTTTTCCTTTTATTTCATTTTTCTTTTTTTTTTTTGATCACCTGAATATTTTAATGAAGACTTTCTTTTGAAAACTCAGTTTTCTTCATTCTTATAATTTAAATGAAATCATTGAGATAGAAACCCATAAACAAAGTGGATAGACTTAGATATAAAAAGGCAATACCTTTAGGTATATACTTTTAAGTCAATGTAGTTTTGTTGAGAATTACTTTTCAGTGATTTAGAAGGGTTGTTTTATTTTTCAGTAGTCCTACAAACTCATTTCATATAATTACATGATTTTAGCTGATGCTTGATAAAACATAAAGCTAAGTAAAAATAAAAACTATAATATTATAATATTTTGTGTCCCTTAAAACACTTGGCAAAAAAAATTTTTTTAAATTCACGTATTAATAACATCTCAATAAACTTGAGTATAGTTGGTAATAAGAATTATAATTTATTCCTTGGTGGTTAGGACTTGGTGCTTTCATTGCCATGTCCTGGGTTTGATCCCTGCTTGAGGAACTAAGAACCTGCAAGCAATGTGGTGCGGCCAAAAAAAAAATTACAGCTTATATTTTTAATTAAATTTGTTTTGACTATTAAATCCAGTGTGATAGTAATGTGTTTATATATTAATTAAAAGTGAGGAATTAGTCTTAATATTTTCTTATTACCTTGAAAACATGATTCCTTAACCACCTCTAACCTTCTCTTTTATTTACACAGGAACAGTTGGATGTTGCTCTGTCCAAAATATGCAAGAATTTTGACATTAACCACTACACCAAAGTTCAACAAGCTTATCGACTTCTTGGAAAAACACAGGTAAGTTTTGAAAGGATTTTTTTTCCTTAATCGGTAATCTATTGCTCTTCCTGATTGCTTAAGTTTGAATATTCTTAATATAGTGTGCTTAAAAAGTTTCATTGAAGAAAGTAAATTTTTATGATGTGTTAACAATGGTAGCAGGATTGCGTAAGCTCAGAGTGTGGGTAGTGTGATGAATACATTACTGAGGTCTGTTTTAAACTATGAAGTGTGTCTCAGGTTTAATATTTTCATCATTTCCTATAGGTTTTTTAAAACGTGTACTATGATTCAGTGGCTGAGGATATGTAGTCTCTTTTACCTCAGTTCTTGGTCCTGAGTAAGAACTTTTTCGGTTGGAACCTCATGGTTCCTAGATGGGCCAGCGTGATCTGTAATCGTTTGTGTGTTGTGTACATTTGTTGTAAAACAGGTCCGTTTCTTTTATCAGAGTTTTCAAAGGATTTTGTTATCCCCAGAATATCCTCACTATTCCCATAATGCTTGTCTTTGCCTGTTCTTACTACTCAGGGGCTTCCTTGAAAAACCTGAAGTGGAGGCCATAGTTTGAAAGTTAATTACATCTTCTACATATACGAGTATACATTTTTCTTGAGAACATCAAAACATTGATGTAAATTTTTTTCCCCTTAAATATAAGTCTCTTTTATTAGAAGGCAATTTAAGACTTTACCAGGCTATTTACATTGTGTAATGTGAATAAAGAAATAGGGTTATTTATTGTATGTAATTGGTATCTTAAGGTTTACCTAGGGAAAATACAAGAAGGAAGACATTTGGTAATTTTGAGGGATATGTATTTTCAAAGGTCTTGAAGCAACTATAACTTCTAATTTCCCCCATTAGATGAATTCTTTCTCTCATTGAATATTTATTATTGCCAACTATGTGCATTGCTCCAGGCATCTGGATATAAGCCCTGGTGTATCTTACCTTCTAGTTCAGGAGACAGAAATTAAAGAAAGAAAATCGGTGTAAGGGTACAGAGTGACGCAAAGTACTGGTTTGTATGGGATAGTCAGGAAAGGCTTCTCTGAGAAGGTGACCACTGAGAATCCTGAAAATAAAAGGGTGGCAGAGGGAATTCAAAGGTGTGATTAGACATGATATGTTTGGCAAACTGGGTACCAGTCTTAAATATGGAGCAACAGGGCAGTGTTTATGATTCAGGTTTATCTGTAGTGGTATGATGTTGTGGTTGTTTGAAGGGTTAGCTGCAAATAATCAACATTTATAATTCTGTGAATAATAGTTATTTGTGCTACAGGTAAAATTGGTCAAGATTGTTTCCTATGTTTTTCACATCTGTTTTTTTTATCTTAGTAATTTATTTTAGTAATAGGCGATTATGTGATTTATTTCCATAGACAGCAATGGATCAGCTTCATATGCACTTCACCCAAGCCATTCATAACACCGTGTTTCAAGTTGTGCTTGGCTATGTGGAACTATGTGCAGGAAACACAGATACAAAATTCCAAAAGCTGCAATATAAGGATCTCTGTACGGTATGTTATAACTTAATTCCTGTTCTTATGAATCTCTTTTAGTTTTTAAATTCACATTCCATTTTTCCCAGAGCCTACTGTCAGAAGATGCCACTAAAATAAAAACAAATATGTTTGCCAAAAGTTTTTTTAAATTCCTTTCCTCATAGAGAAACTGGAAGATTCAGTCACATAAATAGTAAAGGTTGATGAGATGGTACCTATTTGTGGAGTACAGTTGCTTCTAAATGGACTTTCTACATTTAAAGCTCTTCTTACCATTCTGTCTCAGACTGTGAATTCTATTCTACAATGGCATGTAGGGTGCTTTTAAGCAGTCATCTTGCTGATTTTCCTTACATATGTTCAATCTCCTTTTCATGTATATAAATGCTGTTTCTGTCAGCAGCTGTAACCAATTTTTCTTTTTCATTCTTAAAGAAGCATAGATCTGCAGATAATATAATCCACAGGTGGGAAGTGAACTGAGTTGGGTTCCATTTTCAAATTGTTCCTTCTGATGGATTGATGTATGTATGGGAGGAAAAGAGAATGATGAACATCTAGGAGAATGGTGGTGTTACTTGCTTTTGCAAGGAAACCTGGTTTGCAGTGGAAAATCATGATTTCTATTTGATGTATATTAACATTCAAGTGGACTTAACTGAGGCAGTTGAATGTAAAAAGATCAGAACTGAAGTTATAGGCTGGGGACCATCAGCATTTAACTGTATTTTAAGCCATGGTGCTGGGTAAGAAGATTGGGGAAAAGGGTGGAGAGAAAGAAGACATGAGGGCCTTGGGCCTGTGACATTCAGAGATTGGGTGGGGGAGGAGGAAATATAGGAAATTGTATTGTCACAGCAGCTTATAGAAGGAAGTGTTTACGGAACAATCAGCTGTAAACCTATGTTGCTGCTGCTAAGTCACTTCAGTCGTGTCCGACTCTGTGTGACCCCATAGACGGAAGCCCACCAGGCTCTCCTGACCCTGGGATTCTCCAGGCAAGAACACTGGAGTGGGTTGCCATTTCCTTCTCCAGTAAACCTATGTTAGATGCTTCTAAAGAGTCTGAATAAGTGGTCATAGAAGTGACACCTTGACTTGACAGTATGGAAGTCATTGTTGACCTTAGTCCCTTTAAATCTAGCCCAAGAATATCTTATGTCTCTGACTGGAGAATTTCTTGAGTTTTTCCCCTAATGTCCCCTAGAAAATAACAGTTCTTAGGAAGTAACTATCTATTCTGTACGGTAATTATGTCCGGGAATTAGTGCGAAGTTAATGTTCATAATGAGTTTGTCAAAAGTGCAGGTTATATGTCCATTGGGAACTGGGGAAATACTCTTACTTAAACTCCAACAAATATTCCGGAAGGTTGTGATTATAATGATAGATTAAGGATTAAGTTAATAAGGACAGTGGATGTTTGTTAATATAGGTTAAAATATCTTTTTAAAAGCACTTCATAAATCACAGGCACTATTTCACAAATTTTATGATCAATTGTGCAATATAGTTGCATAATTCTATTTTAAATACCCAGTTTTAAGAGCAGCCATTGTTTGATAACTTTCAGTGATTTTGAAATGTATCATTTATTTTTTTAGGTTGATAATATACATTTTTAAATTAAATATCCAAAAAGTCAACTTTACTTTTTGATTCTGTTAGTGTTGCTATTACTAACAGATGGCTTAAATGCTAAAGCAATTTATTGCAAGTTAGTGATTTTTCTGTTAAAGCAGAAAATAACTTTTAATAATTTAAAATAAATATTTTTAAACAAATTAAGCTTTTGTTCTTCAGTCTTTTTTACTTTGGTTAAATCTGGTATGTCTGTATGCCTGTAGTGTATTTTGTTACTATTAAACTTTCATATGCTGCTGCTACTGCTAAGTCACTTCAGTCGTATCCGACTCTGTGTGACCCCATAGACGGAAGCCCACCAGGCTCCCCCGTCCCTGGGATTCTCCAGGCAAGAACACTGGAGTGGGTTGCCATTTCCTTCTCCAATGTGTGAAAGTGGAAAGTGAAAAGTGAAGTCGCTCAGTCGTGTCCGACCCTTAGCGACCCCACGGACTGCAGCCTACCAGGCTCCTCCATCCATGGGATTTTCTAGGCAAGAGTACTGGAGTGGCTTGCCATTGCCTTCTCCGTTCATATGCTATTAAAAGTCAAAGACATATTTGTACTTATGCTTTTTGAGAATGTCCTCTATGCTTTTATATAATACAAAAATGAAAGTTGGATTTAGCTTATACATTTTTATGAACAAAAAAATTTGTTCTTAAGATGTTTACCATAGCTTTTTAAAAATAATTTCTTTTGCTTTTTCCTAAAAGGCTATAAAATAACCTTTTGAGGTATCTGTGTATATTTAAATTATCAGATAACAAAGGGCTTATCTTTCTTGATTTCAACTTGAGTAAGTGCTTATTAAAATTACTCCAGAAACATTTGGTACTTCCTTATAAAGTTATCCATATTTGTGTGATAGTAGGTGAGATATCTATAATTAAATTAGGGAAACAACTAAATTACGGAAACATCTGATTTATTGGTACGTTAGTGCTTAGTCATAGAAAACAGCCCCCCTGCACCCACATACATACAGAGAACAGCAGGCATGTACATTATTATTCATCTAACATAGTTGTACATTTCTGGTTCATATTCAAACTGTTTTAAAAACATTAGTTGAAGTAGTTCTTTGGTGTAAAGTGGTGAGAATAGTATTGAATGTTAATGATGCATTCATGGAGGCATTTCTTTTGAGGAACGGATTTAACAGAATTAGGTATGATAGGGTCTTTAATGTTGAAAGAACAGACATAGAAGAACTGGATAATGAGATGAAGAATATGATGCATTTTAAGGTGGCCCACTTTCTTTGGCACTGTTCTTGATAAAAAATTAAGGAAGTTTAGAAATTACCTAAGGCCTCTTGCAAGTATGTAAGTCAGTGTTGTTGCAGGCAGACAGGAATGTGAACATCTCTTATGCGCCTAAGTTTTAATTTTTTCTATAATATTGAGTGATATTTGACCTTTTTAAACCAGGTGAGTTAGGAAGAAATTATCTCATATCAGATTTATTTATTTAGTTTGATGGAAAGATGTGTACTTTTAGTTATATAAATAAAAGTGGTTAACTTGGGAGAGGAAAAATAGAAATAACTCTTAGAAGTTCAATAAGCTGATGAAACTTAAATATGTTTTCCTGGTGAGAACACGTATCAATGATCTCAAATGGCATAACTCAGGCAGGGGAGGGGATTTGTGAAGGAGCCTTATATTAGAATATATGGTTCTTAATTTTTCAACATATGGCACTTGGGCATCATTTTTGCCCTGATAAAATGAGCTGATCATAATTATTGAGGATATACCAGTTCAGGAGCATATGTGGCAATAAGTGCCCAGCTAAGAAAGAAGCAACAGAGCCCTCAGGGCATATATGCAGGGTGATGACTGGCAGATTTTGGAGGTGAGAAGGAAGATCCCAGGCATTTGGGCAGCAGTTGGTTTTCTCTGTAGAGCAGCAGTATTTTCACGGAAGGCTTTAATAGTAGATAAACATTTAAATATAAGAGTAAAAAAATTAAAAATGGTACACTGATTGAGCTGAGAGAGGAATAGAGCTCCTGTAAACAGGGAACCATCTTCTTTCCTTTAAATCGAAAAGAGATTAGAGATGAAAAGAGAATCATTTGCTTGTGCTCATGCACAGTATTATTTTAAACCACTCACAGATGTCTTTCTTTTTGGATATTCCTTTGCACAGAAGCTTGGGGCAGAATTTGTGTTCTGTTTCTGTTTCCTTTGGTAAGCAGAGACCTTCAGCGTTCTTAGGGGCAGCGGCATACTGCCCCGTTATGAAGGGTCTGCCCTGTGTGCCCTGTTACATTGCTCTGTGCCTAAAAGTTGAGTTGACTTTGAATTTTGAAGTCATTTTGCAATTGAATGTACTTTCTTTACTAAGCTGTGTTTTCTAAATGACTAAAAGTACAGTTTTTCTTCGTATAGTTTATCTTTCAGTCTTGTTTTGCTATTTGTCTTGAATGTCTCGACCTAAGAGTTTTAAATCAGTAGTTTTGGCTCTTTTAAAAAATACATACATTATCTTGCAGCACAAATGATGGAGTACTACTTACAAGGGAAAGTTTGAAATGAGAATTTCATCACGTTCATTTCTGGCAAGGGCCAGTGTAAAGGGGATAGTAGTCATTTTATTTGATTAAAAAGCCGTTTTGTGACTGCATTTATCAATGCGTTGATGTTCCTTGCATGTTTACACCAGTTTGTGGAGAGATTTAAAAACATCAAGTGGAAGAAGCTCTTTATTTCATGACTTTGTAGGGAAACCCTGTGTAGATTTTTTGAAACTTTATGAAGTATGCATCAGTTTTTTGGGTTTTTGTTTTTAGTGTTTTTAAAACATTTTTTTGGGGGAGGCAGGCTTATTAGTTTCCATGGGGAGCTTATTTCAAGATATTAATTAGGATGTTATTGATTAATTTTATAATAATAGAGCTAGCTAAACTGGCTGCATTTTCTCAGCCATTTTTCAGTTGTTCATTTCCAAATGATTTTATTGAGTTTTGAGTTCAGTTTTTGAAATGAACTTGGCAATGTAATAATACTTTGGGGGAAAATGTAGTGTTTCTTTTAGAAAAAGCTTTCTGAAATAATTTCAGTATTTATTTTCGCTATCTGGCACATTGGAGGTGTTTAGTAAATGTTTATTTAGTATATTGGATTGAACTCTTTGTCTCTAACTTGTGTAGTGTTGACTTAATCAGTCTTCAGATTTGATTGAGGGAAAAGAAAACCAACAGTGAGTGCTCTCTCAGTGCCATGTACTTTTTAAAAAACTTTTTATTTTGTATTGGGGTATAGCCAGTTAACAATGTTGTGATAGTTTCAGGTAGACAGCAAAGGGGCTCAGCCACACATGTATCCATTCCTCCCAGACTCCCCTCCCATCCAAGCTGCCAGGTAGCACTGAGTAGAGTTCCCTGTGCTGTATGGTAGGGATACTTGTATACTTTTACAAGTTCCTTCAGGTGCGTACTCTATAGAAAGACCAAGGAAAGGCTTGTCCAGTGTTCCATTCTTCTAGGTTTTAAAATTTTCATTCTCATAAGTAATACCTCTTGGTACTGAATTGTAATGATGATAGTGAAGTGAAAGTCGCTTAGTCTTGTCCGACTCTTTGCGACCCCATGGACTACACTGTCCATGAAATTCTCCAGGTCAGAATACTGGAGTGGGCAGCCTTTCCCTTCTCCAGGGATCTTCCCAACCCAGGGATCGAACCCAGGTCTTCTGCATTGCAGGCAGATTCTTTACCAGCTGAGCCACAAGGAGGAATTATCATCATATTGACTATAGGCAAGTACAGAAAAGTGAAAAAAGAAAGTAAAAATTAGTATTTCTGCATGCAAAGCTGGTTCTTTTAATGTATATTATATAAGCAAATAGCTTTTTAAAGTAGGATTATGCTGTACATGCAGATTTATAATATTTTTTTCCCACTTGCTATGTTATAAACAATTTTCTATTTCAGTAAGTATATTACTCATGTACCTTTTAGGGCTTGACAATACTTCAGTGTAAGCGATCCTGTGGATTAATTAACCAGTTTCTTATTCTTCAATGTTTATATTATTTCCAGCTTTTATCATGATGAATAGCACTGTAGTAAATATTTTTAAAGCTAAATCTTTGCATAGATCATTATTTCTTTAGGATAAAGGATGAAGAATAAAATTGCATTGTCAAAGGCTTTGCATTTTTAAAACTTTGGTTTATATTTCCAAAATTGCCTTGCAGAAAGCATGTCTCAGCTTAGGCTTCTCATCAGTAGTGTCTGCTTTTTACCCATCTCCCTGTGCACATGAATGCTGATTATTTTATATTTAATGGCTTCACTGTCAAACACCCGAAGATAGCATGTCAGTAACAGTTTATGTTGTTTTTCACTCAGGCATGTTTAGGATGTGAAGGAAATTAAACAGGGGCATTTTATTGATTGTTGAGGTTAATTTGGTTGATTTGGTTGGATAAATGAGTGAACCTTTCCTTTCTTACTAGAGAAACGTTTCCAGTTAGAGGAATAATACTATTTACTTGAGTGCTTTATCAGATTAGCTTTAAAATACTCCCAAGAATTCAGCTGTCAGATTTATTCATATCAAGTGTATGTAGCACCCAGTCATCTTTTTTATGTGAGTTATATATTGGTTTCTAAATATTTAAGGTAAAATAAAAAATAAATTTTTGTAATTTTAAATATTTAAAACTTAATGACCAAAAGATAAGTAAGGGAAGTTTATCCATCTCTTCTTTTTTCCCTACCATTTCCTCTTTGGACTGTCTGGAACTGTGAAAGATTGAAATTTTATCCTACTTGCAGACTAGCGAGGTAATCTGTTGATTGGTTCATGGGTGCTGCTGCTGCTGCTGCTAAGTCGCTTCCGACTCTGTGCGACCCCATAGACGGCTGCCCAGCAGGCTCCCCCATCCCTGGGATTCTCCAGGCAAGAACACTGGAGTGGGTTGCCATTGCCTTCTCCAATGCATGAAAGTGAAAGTGAAGTCACTCAGTCGTGTCTGACTCTTAGTGATCCCATGGACTGCAGCCTACCAGGCTCCTCTGTCCATGGGATTTTCCAGGCGAGAGTACTGGAGTGGGTTGCCATTGCCTTCTCCTTCATGGGTGCTAGTAGAAGATAAAAGATTCCTCTGTCTTAGCACTCTGACTTAGTATAAACCAGTTTCCTTGTCATTGGTGGTGGTTTAGTACTAAGTCATGTCTGACGCATTGCAACCCCATGAACCATAGCCCACCCGGCCCCTCTGTTCAGGGGATTTCCCAGGCAAGAATACTGGAGTGGGTTGCCATTTCCTTCTCCAGAGCATCTTCCCAACCCAAGGACTGAAGCCATGTCTCCTGCATTGGCAAGCACATTCTTTACTGATGAGCCATCAGGGAAACCCTCCCTTGTCATTACCCAGTTCTTGTTCATCAAGTCATCAGTTCAGCTCAGCAAGGGGCAATAAGCTTCTAAGTAGTTTGTTACCCAGGATGGTTGTATTCATTATGATCAAAGGTAGATAAGAAAAGTTCCAACAACATATACATGTGTCAGATGGGATTAACACAATTCTTTAAGGGTTGAAGGAGACAAAGAAGCAGGCTATGACTTGTGAGTGGGTTTAGATTTCAGCAAGCACAATGTATGTGGCTGGGTCCAGAGATGCAGAGGCAATATTCTGTGCAATGGTCTGAACGGAGAGTGTGGGCAGAGGGAAGGAGCAGTAGGATGTCTGGTTTGGTTTAACAGCATTACACCAAATACAGTGATTTGGTTTCTACGATACCCTGGGACTAATGAGTGCCTGTAGAGAGCATGATGTTGTTTGAGTAGCCACCTTTCTCCCCCTTGCCTGGAAATGAAGGTGTTTTCTGGTCACTTGAAATGGACGCAGGTGTACTGAGGCCTCTCTTAGCTGCCCAGGACTACAGACACTTAAAACTATCAGTGTAGTTTAGACACTGGGTGATTTTTTGAGGGGGAAGGATAGGGGTAAATATTAAAGAGCCAAACTATTATTTCTAATATTTATTTTTATTTATTTGGCTGCATGAGATCTCAGTTGTGGTGCATGGGCCCAGTTGCCCCATGGCATTCGATATCTTAGTTCCCTGACCAGGGATCGAACCCATGTCCCCTGCATTGCAAGGTAGATCCTTAACCTCTGGACCACCAGGAAAGTCCCCAAGCCAACCTGTTTTCAAGGTGTGGTACACAGCTGCCAGACGAAACAGTCATTTACTGGTAAAAGCCATTCTTGAAACCTGCCAAGTTCTTATTTTTAAATACTGCCCATTTAGGGTGATGATCTTGGCATGGGAGTTCACAGCACTTCATCATTTGAAATTTTGAAAGGTAAATTGTATATTCTAATTCTTCAAGTTTTGCTTGCTTTGCAGTGTTAAGCTTTGCATTTGATGAAGGCCACTTAGCAGCAATTAGCCAAACCTGTAGCTTCCCAGGGGGTGCAGGTGGTAAAGAACCCTCCTGTCAGTGCAGGAGACATAACAGACACGGATTCGATCCCTGGTTCCAGAAGATCCTCTGGAGTAGGAAATGGCACCCCACTCCGGTATTCTTGCCTGGGAAATCCCATGGACAGAGGAGCCTGGTGGGCTACAGTCCATGGGGTTGCAAGGAGCCAGACACAGCTGAGCACATAACATCACATCAGGCACACCTGAGAACTATAGAAAAGGAATTCCTTCTGTGTATTTCACTATTCAGAGGGTGCTGGTTACTTAGTTCCAAGTTGGTATCATTTATACTGTACGTGCTACATATATCTTCATGTGTACATATATATGATGAAATGCCTAGAAGATGAGAATGACTGATTTTTCACCATGCTATGTTTGTGTGTTGAAATCACCAATGAATCTAGTTTCGTGTAAGGAAAGTCTTGCGACAGCATATACATGTTTTACCTATGGAGAATCATAGTCTCTATAGCTTCAGAGAAACTCTAGGTTATTTGCTTTATCCCTTGGGATTTGGATACATGAAGTGATATGTTGGAGTTACGCGTGGCCGAGTAAGTCACAAATTTGGGCCCCAGGCCCAAACACATGCCGTCCAGTCCACTATACAGAGCACCACTCTGCTGTCCAGTGATTCGAAAGGACTTAGAGTATGCATATTTTGTGCAGGTTGGTCCTAACAGAAGTAATCAATGGTTGGGAAAATCTTTAAAATTGCTTGGCCCAGCCACTTATTTAGTTCAGCCTCCCCAGAGATGTTTTTAGTTCCCTGGAGTGTAGTGCTGTTTTGATCTCCCAACGTGTTTCCAGAAATCTCTCAGCTAAGAAGTCAGTCTTCTCCAGCAGCTTCTGGTGATGTGAGTTCCCTGTGCTAACAGCATTCATCTAGAGATGTTGATAAGCCTCTGCTGCCCTTTGAAATCATCTATGAGCCTGTTTGTGTGTTCGGAGGAGGGTAGGGATGGCAGTGCTAGGAGTTTTAAATCTCTGTGCGGATGCCAGAACATCTGCTCCCTTTCTGTTTGGTGGGATGTGATTAGAGTGCTAAGTCAGAGTGAAACAAGAAAAATAATGCTTCAAGCGTGCTCCTAGGAGTTTTTGTTGGGATGTTTTAACATAAAAGATCATCCTGCTGAAATTTTCGTTGGCAACTTGTAATAGAGATTTCCGATGGGTAAAAAATAAAATAATAAGAATTAAAAGACTAAATTTAGTGGCCTCTTTGATTTTCATATTTGCCACTTGGCACTGAAGCAAGTTTTGAAGGTGAATTTTTTTTCACTGTGTGGTTCAGGTATGAAAAGGCTGCATATATTCATTTCTGGCTTTTCTCTGTTCTATGAAAATGATGTCTAGATTCTTACTAAATTATTGCTTATAGGTAAGTCTGAGATGTTGATGCTTTTAACAAGCTAATTTCATCATTTTAACTTTGACCAGGTAGGTTGGTTGGAACGGTTAATGGCAGAGATGGAAAGTACAAAGTTTTACTCTTAACTGATAGTGATAAGATTAGAAATCAGATCTGTGGATTCTGTGAAAGTGTTCATCAGGACTTGATTAAATAATGAATTTTCACAAAGATAAACTCAAAATGGATTAAAGACCTAAATGTAAGACCAGAAACTATAAAACTCTTAGAGGAAAACATAGGCAGAACACTCAACGGCATGAAGCAAGATCCTCTATGATCCACCTCCTAGAGTAATGGAAATAAAAACAAAAGTAAACAAGTGGGACCTGATTAAACTTAAAAGCACTTGCGCAGCAAAAGAAGCTATAAGCAAGGTGAAAAGACAACCCTAAAATGGGAGAAAATAATAGCAAATGAAACAACTGATAAAAGGATTAATTTCCAAAATATACAAGCAGCTCGTACAACTCAATACCAAGAAAACAAACAACCCAATCAAAAATGGGAAAAAGACCTAAACAGACATTTCTCCAAAGAAGACATACAGATGTCTAACAAACACATGAAAAGATGCCCAGCATTGTTCATTATTAGAGAAATGCAAATCAAAACTACAATGAGATATCAACTCACACCAGTCAGAATGGCCCTCATCAAAAAGTCTACAAACAATAAATGCTGGAGAGGGTGTGAAGAAAAGGGAACGCTCTTGCACAGTTGGTGGGAATGTAAACTGATACAGCCACTATGGAAGATGGTATAGCGATTCCTCAAAAAACTAGGAATAAAACCACCATATGACCCAGCAATCCCACTTCGAGGCATATACCCTGAGGAAACCCAAATTGAAAGAGACGCACGTATCCCATTGTTCACTGTAGCATTATTTACAACAGCTAGAACATGGAAGCAACCTAGATGTCCATCAACAGGTGAATGGATAAAGAAGCCGTGGTACATACACACAATGGAATATGACTCAGCCATAAAAAGGAACACCTTTGAGTCAGTTCTAGTGAAGTGGATGAACCTAGAACGTATTATACAAAATGAAGCGAGTCAGAAACAGAAAGATAAACACCATATTCTAATGCATATATACAGAATCTAGAAAAATGGTACTGAAGAATTTATCTACAGGGCAGCAATGGAGAAAGAGACATAGAGAATAGACTCATGGACGTGGAGAGAGGAGAGGAGAGGGTGAGGTGCATGCAGAGAGTAACATGGAAACTTACATTCAGTTCAGTCGCTCAGTCGTGTCCGACTCTTTGAGACCCCGTGAATCACAGCACGCCAGGCCTCCCTGTCCATCACCAACTCCCGGAGTTCACTCAAACTCATGTCCACAGAGTCGGTGATGCCATCCAGCCATCTCATTCTCTGTCGTCCCCATCTCCTCCTGCCCCCAATCCCTCACAGCATCAGAGTCTTTTCCAGTGAGTCAACTCGTCGCATGAGGTGGCCAAAGTATTGGAATTTCAGCTTTAGCATTAGTCCTTCCAATGAACACCCAGGACTGATCTCCTTTAGAATGGACTGGTTGGATCTCCTTGCAGTCCAAGGGACTCTCAAGAGTCTTCTCCAGCACCACAGTTCAAAAGCATCAATTCTTCAGCGATCAGCTTTCTTCACAGTCCAACTCTCACATCCATACATGACCACGGGAAAAACCATAGCCTTGACTAGACGGACCTTTGTTGGCAAAGTAATGTCTCTGCTTTTTAATATATTATCAAGGTTGGTCATAACTTTCCTTCCAAGGAGTAAGCATCTTTTAATTTCATGGCTGCAATCAGCATCTGCAGTGATTTTGGAGCCCAAAAAAATAAAGTCTGACACTGTTTCCACTGTTTTTCCATCTATTTCCCATGAAGTGATGGGACCAGATGCCATGATCTTTGTTTTCTGAATGTTGAGCTTCAAGCCAACCTTTTCACTCTCCTCTTTCACTTTCCTCAAGAGGCTTTTTAGTTCCTCTTCACTTTCTGCCATAAGGGTGGTGTCATCTGCAGATCTGAGGTTATTGATATTTCTCCCAGCAATCTTGATTCCAGCTTGTGCTTCTTCCAGCCCAGCCTTCCTCATGATGTACTCTGCATATAAGTTAAATAAGCAGGGTGACAGTATACAACCTTGACGTACACCTTTTCCTATTTGGAACCAGTCTGTTGTTCCATGTCCAGTTCTAACTGTTGCTTCCTGACCTGCATACAGGTTTCTCAAGAGGCAGGTCAGGTGGTCTGGTATTCCATCTCTTTCAGAATTTTCCACAGTTTATTGTGATCCACACAGTCAAAAGCTTTGGCATAGTCAATGAAGCAGAAATAGATGTTTTTCTGGAACTCTCTTGCTTTCTCTTACATTACCACATGTAAAATAGACAGCCAGCGGGAATTTGGCTGAAAAAAAGAATCAGTTGTGACATTTGAGTATGAAGCTTGGTAACAGTGCTGTGTTGCGCATTCTTGCATTGTTACATCTGGATTTGTGAGTCTTCTCCAAATCCTGCCCATAGGATATTTGTTTCTTGTGATCACTGGTTGCTAGACATGTATGTTATCTATATAGAGTTTATGAGCCGCAAACAAAATTTAGGTTACTTAAAATATTCCTCCTTTCCTGCATGATTTTTGAGATGGTTCTAAAATATTATACCTTTTTCTCTTCTCACCTGTCAACCTTCCCTGAGTAGATTAGTACTCATAGCTTTAGAATGGCAGTGGGAAGTCGCTTTGGAACACAGAAAAATGTTTGATAAGTAAATTTCTATTTCCTATGCTTACAAGATTCTAAGACATGCTGTTTAGTTCTTTGGGGTGTCTCACTGTGCGAATGTTTTCTCGATTGATTAATTCAAGGCTTCTGTTGCTATTATTGATATGCGATGGGAGCATTGGACTAAAACTGTTACACGGCACTGCTGTGTCCTGGTGCACCTGATTTTATACTGAACGAATCACCCATTAATTGGAAGTTGAACTGAGTTGCAGTGTTGTGTATTTAGTAATCAGTGAATGGATTAAACCATGGATGAAGTAGCAGATGTAAGAATCTCTAGCATTGATTTGTGGAATGTGAATGTGAGATGTCCAGAGTGGTTTACTGTCTAAGGGCGTGTGACCAGTGAGTTGTGAAACTGGTGCTGCTTGGGACCCAGGGCTTCCCATTCCTTGTCTAGTCCTCTTTCTGTGAACGCTCTGCTGGTGTGAAGAAGAACTGATGTCTGAGCAGAAGTAGTAATTCAGAAACCCAGATTCTCTTCTTGGCCTGCCTTTTATTTACTGATTACTTGTTACAATTATTTGCATATTTGTTGGTTTTTTTTATTCTTTCATTATAGTCATGGTTCACACATGTCTGAAATAAGATTCTCTATTTGAAATTTGGTGGTGATTTTGTAAATCAGTTGGAGAGCATCAGTTGTGAATGGTTTTAGTAGTAAGGTGTTAAAAGCATCAAAATCATTTGTTGCTATGAGAGTTGACCCTGGTTGATTGCACAGTATAGTGGAAAGTGGTTTCTGAAGTCCAATCTTAAAATGAGATGACTTCTCGCCAGCATGGGCTTCCAAGTACAGAGATGAACACATTTCAGCTTAAGTCTGTTAAAAACAATATATATCTGTTGCACCTTGTCTTTTTTTCTTAAACTGTTTCTTGTCTATTTAGTATGATGAATCTATACATTTGTTTATATTTTAGAATATAAATTTAGGTAAGAAGCATCTTGCTCAGTACATCACAGTCTTATGTTTGTACATATGATATTTTTGAAGATAAGTTTGGGCAACTGTCAGGTGTGGGCTTTGGCTAGATCTGTGAATTCTTTACAGTCGGACACGACTGAAGTGACTTAGCAGCAGCAGCAGCAGCAAGTTAGGTGAGAAAAAGCTTCTATAGTTTCACTAAATAATTTCAACTTTTTCTGAAAAACATTTCACCATAAACATTTCTGTGTGTATAATCTCATCCAAACCCATTCAGTTTTAGCAAATCATCAAGAAGTAGCGTAGTAAAGAACCTCCTTTTTCTTGAACAGATAGGCAACTAATGTATCCAGACAGTGATCTAGTGGAGAACAGAAGGTAGTAGCTCCAAGTTTCAATTTTCTGATTTGTTAAACTGTGACAATTATAATAAAAGGTAACTGGTGGACTATAGCACAGTTATTAGTATAGTCATACTTTTGCTTTGGGAAAAATAAGGCTAACACTGCTTTCCTTTTATCTATCAGAAAGATATGTTGGGATATAATTAGATTAAATTTATTTGCATAGTATAAACACAAACTTACGCAAAGTTGAGTTTATGAAAGTTTGTGGAAGAGTACCTTTATTCCAGTGAATGATTGTTAAGCTGCAATTCAGAACCTTTTGGTGATTTTTGCCTTTTCTTTGTCCTCTGGTTTTCGCTCTCTCCTGAACTCATACATCAGTATTAATTTTAGTTACATGTTTGTGGTATGAGAGATATGTCAATTGTAGTGACGTGGTAAAAATAAACCAAGGAAAAATGCAAGACTGGTTCATTGTAAAAGTAGTAATTATAAAAGTAAACAGGGAAAGTCAACATACAAAATTACCCCAAATTATAGCATAAGTATGCAAAAATATTTGTGTTGATCTCTGCAAGCCATGTGTAAATCTGTATAGACATCCTAATTTCATTCCCTCCTATGTTCCTTCTGTCTCATCCCCCATGCCATCTCTTACAGGTAGCTAATTTCAATGTTTTCTTCTTTATATTCACTATGTTTATTCTTGTGATGATAGGCAGATACATGCATTAGTTTTCCTATTTATTATGACATACATATATAATAAAAGTGTTTCCCTTCCTCACATGTAAATGTGTCATGTGAAAGGGAAAATGTTTTATTAAGCTTTTTTTAAAGTATATGCTTATTACTTTTCATAGTTGCATAGTACTCTTTGGTGTGTGTAAAGATAGTTTATTCAACGGATCTCCTGTGTTTGGACATTTAGACCAATTCCAGTATTTTGCAGTTACAGATTATCCTTAAGCAAACAACCTTGTGCATATGTATTTTCACATTGTTTAAAGTACACCTTCTGTATAAATTCCTAGAAGTGGAATTTCTGGGTCAAGGAGAAATACAAATGTTGGAGCAAATGCTCCATTGTGACAGACAGGAAACCTGCTAAATAGAATCGAGGCATTACCCTACTTACGAAGTAAAAAGAGCAGAATGACAAACTGATAGTTTTTTTACTAAGGATAGAAGGAGAAAAATCCACGCATCTTCATTAGGGAGAAGATTTGGGACCACATGCTTTTTCATAGCCATATACAACATATTTTAAATAGTATTGTCAAATATGAAATAGCTATATCCCTGTAATTTAAAGAATTTACAGATTGTCAAAGGTGCTAACTTAATTTACGTAAATAATTGTCTTGTAAAATACGACTACCTTTTTGCAAGTTGTAACTTTGGTCTAAGAATGAGAATAAAACTGTGTTTGTATACTAGGAACATGGCTTTGAAAACATATGTTTGGGGAAGTTTGCACTCTTATTTGTAACACTTACCAATTCAGTAGTGTATGGATTCATAATATGAAAATTGATACTACTCATGAATACTAAAAAGCGATGTTGAAATAGGAATTACTAATTGTAATTGTTACTGTTAATTACTAAAATTGTGCTTACTGACTCATACAAGTTAGTATTTTTATTAATGGCTTGATAAATGTTTTACTAACTGGGGAATTTAGAGGAGAGGAGGGGGAAATCATTATGGAGAGAAATTACCATTTGTTCCACGTTGAAAAATGGAACATGTTGAACAAATTACTGTTTGTTCCACGTTGAAATAAGAACACACTTTTCTTGCCGTTGGGCTTTATTTTTAGATGTATCAGTGGAATAAATTTTCTTATCTAATTTTTTATTGCATTTGATTGACACCATAACGTTTTATTTTGATTAACTTTGTGTTAAAGTAAACACGACAATTTGAAAGTTGGCTCTTGTCATTTCCTTTAGCATGTTACACCAGACAGCTATATTCCATGCCTTGCTGACCTGTGCAAAGCACTGTGGGAAGTTATGCTCAGCTATTACAGGACTATGGAATGGCATGAAAAGCATGACAGTGAGGATACTACTTCTGCTTCTGGTAGGAAATAATTTTGATTTTGTTATAAAAACTGAATTATAAATATGCCATATTTCTGGAGTAAGGAGAAAGAAAAGAGATAGCTGTACTTTTAGAATTTCAGGGACCGTGATGACTTGAATGGGTTAAATGGGGTAAATGTTGAGCAGAGAAAGCAATTCAGCTACTATAAAAACTCCATTACCTTTGGGGATTTACCAGGCTGAAGAACTTCCTATGTGATAGGTATTACCAATTTCCAGGAAAATGTGATGGTCTTAGCACTAAATTATTAAGAGAGCACTTAAAAAAATGAACTGAAAACTAAATAAGACATTGGTCTGTCCAAATTTACTATAAAATTAATGCTAATTTTTTAATATTAACATTAATTCAATATTGTCTTTATTTGCTAATTTTCAAATTGTACTAATAAAGCTAGGTTCTAAGAATTAATAATTCTCCTGATGCTTTTCTCCTTGAAAATAGTGGTACATTAAATTTTAAAAGAAGATGTTTTAAATACTATCTTTGAAAGCAAAATACACTTTAAATGTCTATGGTATACTCATAAAGAGCAAATCTTTGAGAAATTATATTAACTAGGCATTACTTTATAATATAATTATATATCTTAAGTGATTATCCTTGAACAATAGCTAAGAGTAAGTATTCAGAGTACTTTTAAAAAGAATGTATCAGTATTTAGTATGGGCAAAATAAATTATATAATGCATACTTTTCTGTATTACATGCAGTTTAGTATAGCTAGTTAATCAAGATATTTTAGTAACCTCTGATTTCTGAAGCGTTTGTTTTTTGTGATTGTGAAGGAATACTCAAATCTTACTGTTTGATAAAATGTAGGATTTTGGTAGTACAGAAGATATATGTTTAATATTAATCTTGACTTGTAAGAAGCTCATATAGATAGCAAAAAATAAGAAAGATAAATTCTATGGAAGGATTTCCCTTCTTTTAGAAATATTGTTGGGGAGGAAGAGGTTTAAAGAAAGAAAGAGAAATGAAAAGGTAGAAAAAAGAAGAGAGCATTGAGTCAGGATCCTAGACCAAACATTTTACCACCTCCTCTACTGCGTCTGCAAGTATGGGCATACCTGGCTTCAAATTTTGATTGCCATTTACCAAAGGTGAGAATGTGAAGAAGTCACTTTTATCCTCTCCAGGGTCCAGTCTGCTCCTTAAAATGGTAGGTTAAGAATGAACAAAACAAACAAAAAGTTTCATCAGGTAAGTAACACATTTACCTGTAGGATCTCTATAAAGTTTAGAGACAGTGTAAAAAGTGCTAACACTAGTTTTTATTAATATCATCAAAAGAAATGAATCAAGAGAGGTAATTATATTAATAATGAAATGTCCCTAGGCCTTTTTTTTTTTTCTAATTTCATTTTATTTATGGAGTTTGTGAGCTTAGGGGATTTTTTTTTCCCCACAAAGTTTATGCTGTTTTGGCAACCTTAATTTTTTTCTAGATATCTTAATTTTTTAGATATCTCAGCACCTTTTTTCCCTTTTCTAGTCCATTATTTAAGAAGAAACCAAAGCAAAAGTTTGGAACAAAATTAACTCATACTTTAGATATAAGATAAGAGTGTAGAAGATAGAATATTCTCATCATGGTAAAACTTGCTTTCTGCTCCAGGCAGATAGTTTCATGTATTATGTATGGATGTATATATTTGTGTATATAGATTTTCATGATGCTTCCAAATTATGGTGATGGAGAAGACTCCTGAGAATCCCTTGGACTTCAAGGTCAAACCAGTCAATCCTAAAGGAGATCAACCCTGAATTTTCACCGGAAGGGCTGTTGTTGAAGCTCCAATATTTTGGCCCCATGGTGCAAAGAGCTAACTCATTGGAAAAGACCCTGATGATGGGAAAGATTGAAGGCAAGAGGAGAAAGGGGTGGCAGAGGATGAGATGGTTTGGTAGTGTCACCCACTCTAGAGACATGAATTTGAGCAAACTCCAGGTGATGGTGGAGGACAGAAAAGCCTATCATGCTACAGTCCGTGAGATCGCAGAGTCGGACACAACTTAGCGACTGAACAACAGCAACAGCAACGAATAGGTTCAAACTTAAAGCTCTCTTTGACCCTTCTATATTTAGTCCTCTCTGCTAAAGTTCTTTCACTCTGATCTGTATGATTTAAGAATGTTGTAGACTCTGGTTAATCTGATTGTCAGTTGACAATATCGAGGACTGTAAAAAGTCATTTGTTCACCAGAGAGTCTTCCTTTCGTATTCACGTTAAGGCTTAAATTGTAGGAATCAGTAATTTAAAAATTATTCTTCACAAACTTCGTAAGCCTGAAAGGGCCTCTAGAGTTCACTTGTTGTCGTTCCCTCCTTCATTGCAGGCAGATTCTTTACTGCTAAGCCATGGGGAAGCCCTCCAGTACTACTGCTGGCATCTTAACACTTTACCATTTTAAATAAAACTCTAAATCTGTAGTGTAGGCGCATTGCTCAGAGCTGCTGGGTTCGTAATAGCCAGACCATACAGATGATATGAGGATTCCTTTGTAGCTCAGTCGTTAAAGAATCTGCCTGCAATGCAGGAGTGAAGTGAAGTTGCTCAGTCGTGTCCAATTCTTTGCAACCCCATGGACTGTAGCCTACCAGGCTCCTCAGTCCATGGAATTTTCCAGGCAAGAGTACTGGAGTGGGTTGCCATTTCCTTCTCCAGGGGATCTTTCCAACCCAGGGATCGAACCTGGGTCTCCCGCATTGCAGGCAGACGCTTTTACTATCTGAGCCACCAGGGAAGCAGGACACCAGGGTTCAATTCCTGAGTCAGGAAGATCCCCTGGAGAAGGAAAGGGCAACCCATTCTAGTGTTCTTGCCTGGGAAATTCCATGAACAGAGGAGCCTGGCAGGCGACAGTCCATAGGGTCGCAAGAGTTGGACACAACTTAGCAACTAAACCATTAAACCACCGCAACAGATGATATGGCCTAAACTGTGGGAGTAGTTACCAGTACACTAGGCATGTATCTGGGCTTCCCAGGCAGCTCAGTGATAAAGAACCCACTGCCAACGAAGGAGACGTGGGTTCAATCCATGGGTTGGAAGATCCTCTGGAGAAGGAAATGGCAACCCACTTCAGTATTCTTGCCTGAAGAATTCCATGGACAGAGGAGCCTGGCTGTCTTCAGTCCAGGAGGTCGCAAAGAGTTGGACATGACCGAGCAACTAAACAGCATCAAAGGCATGTATCCAGGGCAGGATATGAAAGGGCCTTTTGCTGATTACCAGTGGATGGACACCCTGCTAGCCTGACATTCTCAGTTGTTCTGCACAGTTTATTTGCACAGAGGCGTAATTTTAAAAATAGAATGTGTTTATGTATTTTTCAGTTGCTTTTCAGTTCAGTTCAGTTCAGTCGCTCAGTCGTGTCCAACTCTTTGCGACCCCATGAATCACAGCACGCCAGGCCTCCCTGTCCATCACCAACTCCCGGAGTTCACTCAAACTCATGTCCATCGAGTCCGTGATGCCATCCAGCCATCTCATTCTCTGTTGTCCCCGTCTCCTCCCACCCCCAATCCCTCCCAGCATCAGAGTCTTTTCCAGTGAGTCAACTCATCACATGAGGTGGCCAAAGTATTGGAGTTTCAGCTTTAGCATCAGTCCTTCCAATGGGGAGAGAATTGTTTTTGAGGCCGGTCGTTGATCTTGACCTCTTGAAGTGGACTTTGTTAGATTACTTATCTGGAATGGATAAAAGTATTCTGGATCATGAAAAAGACAAATTGTGTGCATCATTGCCTCACTGCATGAGCAGTTTTGCACTCCATACCCTTGTTAACGTGTGTATTAATTGATAATTTGGTTAATCAGTCCTATAATGCCCTGGCAGAGGCAGTATATGGGTCATTAAGAACCTGGTTTCTGGGATTACACTGCCCAAGTTGGAATCCCAGCTCCAATCACACATGACCTGAGTAGTCTTAGGTGTAAAGTATTTTAGTTAACATTTCAGAGTCTTGAGTTTGTCTTATCAAATGCATTTAATCCAAGTTCTTATTTTTGACATTGTTTTGATTATGTAAATCTTGAGAATATTTTCTGTTTTACATATGCTTACAGTATATTAGAGTTCAAAGGTTTTTTTTGGAGAACAAAATGTGAAGCAAGTTAAAAAATGTATACCATCTTTTATTTTCAGACGGGAGTAATATGATGGGTGCTGAAGAGACAAATTTTGATCGTGGCTACATAAAAAAGAAATTAGAACATGGACTTACACGAATATGGCAGGTTTGGTTTTTTTAAACTATTTTTTTTTCTATGAGAACAGTAGAAATCTTCATGTCAAAATTGTTTTACAGGTTCAGTGTTTAGGTTTTCTGTATTTGTTTTTCCTTGCAGATCTAGTCATATGTTATTTTCTTTGAAATAAGTCTGTTATTTGAGTTCTATAATATATTAATAGTTCTGAATTATGTTTGACTATAAGTGGCAGTAGAAAAAGTGTTTTAATTTGAAATTCTCCATTGAAAATATTCCTTGATTATATTTTACTTTTAGTATTGTAGCAGATCTGTGCTTTTCTAAAGAAGTTGTTTTCTTATTGAGATACTGTTTATGTGTGTGTTTTTCTTCCTTTTCTGTTCATTTTAGGGAAAGGATAACTCTGCAATAGACAACATACTTGGACTGGAGTCTAGAATAGACTGAAGAACTTTTTTCCAAGTCAATGATTTTTTGTGCATTCAGTGAACCTTATATGTTTATTGACTGAATATGTCTTCCTAGGCTTTTCTTTTGCGTTTTAGTAGCTCAGTTTTTGTTATCAGATAATTTAACTTATTAAAAATTTTCATTTCCTAGATAAAATGTAATTTCTTTGATAACTGTTTGTTATTTTCAGACTTCCTCAAAATTTAGAAGACCATAGAAACTTTGATCGTATTATGTTCTTTTAAAATGTATTTTTGATTTTTCTAAAGAAGGTGATATTTAGTTTGAAAATCTTTTACAGGATTCCATTTGAAAAAAATTGTCTAGCTAAATATATATTGCAAACATAAATTTCCTTAAGAATCACTTCAGTTCAGTTCAGTTCAGTCTCTCAGTCGTGTCTGACTCTTTGCGACCCCGTGATTCACAGCACGCCAGGCCTCCCTGTCCATCACCAACTCCCACAGTTCACTCAAACTTATGTCCATCAAGTCGGTGATGCCATCCAGCCATCTCATTCTCTGTCGTCCCCTTCTCCTCCCGCCCCCAATCCTTCCCAGCATCAGAATCTTTTCTAGTGAGTCAACTCGTCGCATGAGATGGCCAAAGTATTGGAGTTTCAGCTTTAGCATCAGTCCTTCCAATGAACACCCAGGACTGATCTCCTTTAGAATGGACTGGTTGGATCTCCTTGCAGTTCAAGGGACTCTCAAGAGTCTTCTCCAGCACCACAGTTCAAAAGCATTAATTCTTTGGTGATCAGCCTTCTTCACAGTCCAACTCTCACATCCATACATGACCACTGGAAAAACCATAGCCTTGACTAGACGGACCTTGGTTGGCAAAGTAATATCTCTGCTTTTTAATATGTTCTCTAGGTTGGTCATAACTTTCCTTCCAAGGAGTAAGAGTCTTTTAATTTCGTGGCTGCAATCAGTATCCGCAGCGATTTTGGAACCCAGAAAATGAAGTCTGACACTGTTTCCACTGTTTTTCCATCTATTTCCCATGAAGTGATGGGACCCAGATGCCATGATCTTTGTTTTCTGAATGTTGAGCTTCAAGCCAACCTTTTCAGTCTCCTCTTTCACGTTCATCAAGAGGCTTTTTAGTTCCTCTTCACTCTCTGCCATAAGGGTGGTGTCATCTGCATATCTGAGGTTATTGATATTTCTCCCGGCAACCTTGATTCCAGCTTGTACTTCTTCCAGCCCAGCGTTCCTCATGATGTACTCTGCATATTAGTGTTTGTTAAATTTAAATTACAAAGCTCGATGCAATTGAAAAAGGCAAAAGCTCTGAAAAATAAATATTTTTGATAACGCATCTAGCAGACAAAACCTGACAGGAACTGAATTCATTTGATAGCACAGCCTGACCACTGTTATCGTTTGGCTTTTTATAGTATTTATTTTTCCCATTAAAGTGAACATGCGTATGTTACAGGGATATTCATGTTTTATTTTGGGATGCTGCCCTAGACCCCACTGGAATATATTTCTGATATCTAAGGTGCTAAATTTCAAAGCAGAAATGAGCATGTGACAATTTACAGACATTTATCGTAAATTTATTGTGGAGATAATGATAAGTGATGATTGAAAAGTATAAGAAGATAGTTAACATTTCTGACATAAAACTAGATTCAGAATCATAATCACCTTGATTTTTGATGTGAAAAGTTTTTAGAATTTTTTGGCAAATTTTTCCTGCGTTTTGACTCAGTTAGAACCTTTCAGGGAAAAGGTTGACCTCCTGGAGCTTACATATTTAACCATATGAAATTCTTGGTCTTCCAAAATTTTCTTTTTAGTCTTTAACATGAGAAATGGCAGTTTTAAAATGCTTATTGATTTCTTTTTACTATAGGAAATTAGAGTTGGCATATTTCTACTTTTTGTGAATTGGAAATTATCTTTACAATCTAAATATATTTCCTACTTTTAAATTCTTCCTGGGGCATTTGAAGAATAACCATGTATTTCTTCTTTGTGTTGGGAATTAGGCTCTCTGTGTGTATTAAAGCAGCTAATTATGTATTTTTCTCATCTGTATCCTTATTTGGTTTTGGTTTTCTTGGTCTGTGCTGCTCTGAGGGAGAAGTTTTAATCTTCTGGCATGATTGTAATGTTGTCAGGTTTTTCTTTTATTTCTAACAGCTTTTGCTTTTTATATTTGGTTACTATGTTGATTGATACTGCAATGCTAATAACCACTTACCTTCTTTGTACATAATTCTCTTTATTAATTTTAAAGAAATAGCTCTTTTCCTCTTAGGCATTTTGCAATAAATTCTAGTTTGCTCTATTATGTCCATTATTGTATTTATTTTGTTCATATTTTCCTAATAAATACTTGACAGTTCCCTTATTTTAAATGTTTTGTATCATGTTTTGGTTTTGTCTCCTATTAATGTAGAAAAAATTTTTTTCCAAGACTGGCTTTATCTTATAATAGGGCAATTGAATGTGATGTGTATATTTTCATTAGTGTTTTAATTTATACTTCTTTAATTATTTGAGAACTTGAACATTTAAAAATCTATTAGTTATTTGTGAATTATTTTCTCATATTTTTTGCTCATAGGTTTTAAATGATTTATCTGATAAAGGATAATCCTTTGTATATCATTCGTGTATTTTACCTTACATTTTTGATGTGCAGATGGTTTTTTATGAGGTCAAACAGTTGACGTTTGTCTTTTATGACATGTTGCATGTATTCTTAAAGTATGCTTTCTTATGTAAAGCTCAGGTCAGTATTCATTTGGTAATTACAAATATTTATCGAAAGTTTGTATTAATTGCTATATCCCTAATACCTAGAATACTGCTTGGAAAACTTAATAGGTAGTTAGAAAATATTTTTGCTTTTTTGTTGAATTTTTACCTTTTGAAAACCTACAAAAACATTTACTTAATCTGTTTTATATTTCTTTTGATACGTGATGTAAAGAGAGGATGGCTTCTCTCACACACAGCCCCCCACCCCACCAATTTATTTAGGTTTCCCTTCTCTACTTCTTGGATAATCTTTGTTCTTCCCTCTTTTTTGGGGATACCTCCTTGTAGCAAGAGTCAGTGAAAAGAGGAGACTCTGAAGGCAGATAGACCTGGGTTAAATCTTTGCTTTCTCTTTCACTGGCATGTGGATCTAGGCAATTAGTTGACCTCTTTCAAAGAATCCCCCTGCAATGAGGGAGACCTGGGTTCTGTCCCTGGGTTGGGAAGATCTCCTGGAGAAAGTAAAGGATATCCACTCCAGTATTCTGGTCTGGAGAATTCCATGGACTGTATGGTCCATGGGGTTACAAAGAGTTGGACATGACTGAGAACTGTGGTGTTGGAGAAGACTCTTGAGAGTCCCTTGGACTGCAAGGAAATCCATCCAGTCCATCTTAAAGGAGATCAGTCCTGGGTGTTCATTGGAAGGACTGATGTTGAAGCTGAAACTCCAATACTTTGGCCACCTGGTGCAAAGAGCTGACTCATTTGAAAAGACCCTGATACTGAGAAAGATTGAGGGCAGGAAGAGAAGGGAACGACAGAGGATGAGATGGCTGGATGGCATCACTGACTCGATGGACTGGGTTTGGGTGGACTCTGGGAGTTGGTGATGGACAAGGAGGCCTGGCGTGCTGCGGTTCACGGGGCCACAAAGAGTCCGACAGGACCGAGCGACTGAATTGAACTGAGCTGAGCGACTTTCACTTTCACTTTGACCTCTTTCAACTTCTCTTTGCCTGGGGGGATAACGAAGGTTTGCTTAACAACCCTGTTTTAGAATGAAAAATAATATGTAAAGTTCTTAGTATAATGCTGGAGAAAAGTAAATACTCAGAACACAGTAGTTTTTATTGCTGTTTATTAAGCTCTTACATGTGTATTAGCTCTGTTTGATTTATTTTTCCTATTCCATTGATTTTTCTGTATATTGCTAGCATTTTTTTGGATAGTTTTTAATATCTTAATATAGGTGGTACAAGTCCTCCAACATCACTCATAACTTTTACTCCCTCTTTTCAAAGCACTATTTTTTAAAAAGAGGTTACTTATTTCTGGTAAATATTAGAATAATTGTGCAGAAGAAAAATTTTTTGTGTATGTGATTTAAGTTAGAATTTCACTGTATCTCTACATTAACTTGGAAAAATGGACATATTTATAATATTTAGTCACCTATTCAGTCCCTTCACTCTCAATTTATGGACATTCTTTTGTATCCCCTTAGCATTGCTATTTATAGTTTTTCTTATAGATCTGACAGCCCTTATTAAAGTTATTCCTAAGTGTACTTTTTTGATAATTTTTTTTAATGAAATCTCTCCATTTTCAGGTGCCACAACAGGTATACATGGAAATATTAATTTTTATGTATTATACATAAAGACTTCACATAATTATCTTTTTCTGATTATTTTTGAATCGATTATTTTGGGGTTTCTAGCCTACCAAGTAGTGATTGGTGATTTTTACCTGTATACCTAGTTCAGTTCAGTTGCTCAGTCATGTCCGGTTCTTTGCGACCCCATGGACTGTAGCATGCCAGGCTTCCCTGTCCATCACCAACTCCTGGAGCTTACTCAAACTCATGTCCATTGCATCGGTGATGTCATTCAACCATCTAATCCTCTAATGTCTCCTTCTCCTCCCGCCTTCAGTCTTTCCCAGCATCAGGGTCTTTTCAGAGTCAGCTCTTCGCATCAGGTGGCCAGAGTATTGGAGTTTCAGCTTCAGCATCAGTCCTTCCAGTGAACACTCAGGACTGATCTTCTTTAGGGTGGACTGGTTGGATCTCCTTGCAGTCCAAGGGACTCTCAAGAGTTTTCTCCAACACCACAGTTCAAAAGCATCAATTCTTTGGTGTTCGGCTTTCTTTATAGTCCAACTCTCACACCCATACATGACTACTGGAAAAACCATAGCTTTGACTAGACGGACCTTTGTTGGCAAAGTAATGTCTCTGCTTTTTAATATGCTGTCTAGGTTGGTCATAGCTTTTCTTCCAAGGAACAAGTGTCTTTTAATTTCATGACTACAGTCATCATCTGCAGGGATTTTGGAGCGCAAAAAATAAAGTCTGTCACTGTTTCCGTTGTTTCCCCATCTATTTGCCATGAAGTGATGGGACTGGATGCCATGATCTTAGTTTTCTGAATGTTGAGTTCTAAGCCAACTTTTTCACTCTCCTCTTTCACTTTCATCAAGAGGCTCTTAGTTCTTCGCTTTCTGCCATAAGGGTGGTGTCATCTGCATATTTGATGTTATTGATATTTCTCCCAGCAATCTTGATTCCAGCTTCATCCAGCCCAGCGTTCCTCGTGATGTACTCTGCATATAAGTTAAATAAACAGGGTGACAATATACAGCCTTGACGTACTCCTTTCCTGATTTGGAACTAGTCTGTTGTTCCATGTCCACTTCTAACTGTTGCTTCTTGACCTGCATATAGATCTAAGGTGATTACTTAAATCTGTATGCAGATTTAAGTGATTACTGCATACAGTATAAGGTGATTATACTAGATATACACAAATAGTGGTGATTTTTACCTGTGTATCTAGTATGAGGATATAATTCTTATCTTGCATGTGTATGTGTATATTAACAATGATGACTGTGGCCTATATTATTTTTATATCTGATTATGGAACTGTTTCTGATATCACCCTTTGTTGGGTATTGGCCTAAATAGATATTTTTTTATCAAGTTAATCTATTCCTGTCTCATTTTAATGTGTAGCTATACAAAAACATGGTTCTGAGAACTTACTTTCTATATTTTGGATTTACTTGAAACATTTTTTGTTTTGTTTTATAGGATGTTCAGCTAAAAGTTAAAACCTACTTGCTTGGAACTGATTTGTCTATATTCAAATATGATGATTTCATCTTTGTTTTGGATATAATCAGCAGGTAGTGTTTGAGATCTTGTCTTATTCTTTATCTTGTTTCATTGAACCGTGATCATTAATAAAATCTTGAATCAGTGAGTTACAAGCTATAACTTCATGGAAGTTAAGTCATTGAGCATTCACAGTCTAATTTCTGCTGGTTTATGTGTGAATGTGTTTAAATATTTCTGCCCTTTGAATGTTTGTAAACTGTAATGAACTTGTAATCTTTAGAATTTCTTCAAGTGTCCAAATTTTTATGATTTGTTATCTTTGAATAAAGATGACCTAGACTACTTTTATGTCCCTATAATAAACATGTTGCTGAAATTGTTATAAATCTTTCTGTCTACCTAGGTTGATGCAAGTTGGAGAAGAATTTTGTGGTAGCAAGTCTGAAGTTTTGCAAGAATCTATCAGAAAACAAAGTGTCAATTATTTTAAGAACTACCATAGGTAAGAACTCTAATTAAACACGAATAGACTTATGTAGGTAGTAAGAATAGCTTTTTCTCATGTTTATTAATCTTATAGCATTGATTGGTTTAAAAGAATTACTTTTGAATTTGAAAGACTATCTTCTTTGTAGCTCTTTTTAGGATGGTTAGGTTTTTATTTCTTTTTTACTCAAAATAGCATAAATTATTCTCATTACTTTTAGTAAATTTCAGTATGTACTTTGTCTTGAGGGGTTTAAAATGTTGAACTGACTTCTTTGTGGGTATGAGATGATTCTTATGTTGAGGATCCCTAGAAACATTTGACAAACATTTTGAGAAACATTTTGAATCAAAATATTGATTCTCTACCTGCATATATGGTGTGAGTTTAGTAAGGAACTTAAAAGAGGCAGCACTCAGCGAGGCAGACGTGCTTGAAACTATGTGCCTTTTAGGAGTAAAAAGGCTTTTAGAGAAGGAGGCATGATATTCAGAATCTAGCTACAATGCCAAGACTGTGTACTATGTTGCTTTGCCAAACAATCAGTACCAATTTTAAAAAGGGTGCCGTGGAATAGTTTTGGGAATGGGGAAAGGTGGGAAAGAATGTTTACATAGCAATGTGATGGTCCACTTAAAGTAACATTAAGCTGAGAGCGTGAACAGTTTTTAGACCTTTCTTCATGTAAGCTGGACCCCGTTTTGTATTTCTTGCATATATTTTATCATTTGCATTGAGGTATATTTCACTTGTTTGTCTGCTTTTAAAGATGTTTTGATTTTGTTGTTATTTGGTACCAGGGAGAGTTGGGATTTGAAATTCTTTTTCTCCTTGTTTGGAGTCAACCCCTGGTCACGGTGATATGTGCTGAGTCAGAAGAGAGATTACTGCACCTGAAACCATTGACTAATTTAATTTATTATTCAGTATATTTAAGTACACCTTTTCTGTCTTAATAGTAAACTATTAAAATTAAATATGGGCTTTCCTGATAGCTCAGTTGGTCAAGAATCCACCTACAATACAGGAGACCCTGGTTCAATTCCTGGATCGGAAGGTCCACTGGAGAACGGAAAGGCTACCCACTCTAGTATTCAGGCCTAGAGAATTCCATGGACTGTATAGTCCCTGGGGTCACAAAGAGTCGGACAGGACTGAGTGACTTTCACTCACTAACTCATTAAATATTTATTTTTAAAGTATATTTAAATTGACTCTTTACCAAAGTGGGCTTCTGGGGTGGCTCAGATTCTCAAAAAGTATTTGCCTGCAGTGCAGGAGACCCAGATTTGATCCCTGAGTTGGGAGGATCCCCCTGAGAAGGAAATAGCTACCCACTCCAGTATCCTTGCTTGGAGAATTCCAATGGCAGAAGAGCCTGCTGGGCTACAGTGCATGGGGTCACAAAGAGTCAGACATGACTAAAGCGACTTAGCACGCATGCACAGGAGGACAGTGGTAAGGGAACAACAGAAAACCCTAACACTACCTTTGTTTACAACTTCCTCTTTTAAAACTTCAGTTCAGTTCAGTTCAGTCGCTCAGTTGTGTCCGACTCTCCGCGACCCCATGAATCACAGCACGCCAGGCCTCCCTGTCCATCACCAACTCCCGGAGTTCACTCAAACTCATGTCCACAGAGTCGGTGATGCCATCCAGCCATCTCATTCTCCGTCGTCCCCTTCTCCTCCCGCCCCCAACCTTTCCCAGCATCAGAGTCTTTTCCAGTGAGTCAACTCGTCGCATGAGGTGGCCAAAGTATTGCAGTTTCAGCTTTAGCATCAGTCCCTCCAATGAACATCCAGGATTGATCTCCTCTAGAATGGACTGTTTGGATCTCGTTGCAGTATAAGGGACTCTCAAGAGTCTTCTCCAACACCACAGTTCAAAAGCATCGATTCTTCGGCGGTCAGCCTTCTTCACAGTCCAACTCTCACATCCATACATGACCACAGGAAAAACCATTGCCTTGACTAGACGGACCTTGGTTGGCAAAGTAATGTCTCTGCTTTTTAATATACTATCAAGGTTGGTCATAACTTTCCTTCCAAGGAGCAAGCGTCTTTTAATTTCATGGCTGCAATCAGCATCTGCAGTGATTTTGGAGCCCAAAAAAACTTAAGCCCTACTAAAGTGTAAGTCGCAGCCTGTGCACATTGCTTTCCAAAATGAGGGTGGCCTTGTAATCACAGATGGGAAATGGAAAAGAATCAAGAGCTGTGAAGAAACGAGAAGCCTCACTTACCCATTAGAATGAAGGCATGCTGCCTGTCCATTTCCCATGCTGCTTGTCTATATCCTACAGTACCACTGGAGGGTCTTTTGTTCATTGTGACTGCAAGATGTATGCAATGCAGAAAAGTGGGTTCATTTAATGGTTTCCATTCTGCATTCCACTTTATTATCAAAAGATGTCTGTCATCTGTTGCCACCAGGTATAATAGGCGTTTCTAGATGCTAATGGAGATTCCTCACAAAAGTTCTCTTTGATGAACTTAGAAAACAGATATTAATTATTATTATCAAAACACTCAACATTTTAATTGACTTTTCTCAGGAACACTTGTGAAACTTGTTTCACAGTGAGGAGGCTATCTTGTATTGTTAGGGGGAGAGGAGGACTGGGAGATAGTAAATTGGGTTCTTATCCCGTTTTTGCCTCTTGCCACTTTTCTAACATTGACCAAATTCCTTAAGCCTCTGGGATATGGTTCTATCAATTGTAAAATGAGGTGGTTGGACTAAATGGTCTCCCTAAGTATTACCTGCAGATCTTTCCCTTTTTTTTTGCTGCTCTGTATATTATAAAAGTAGGTTAAAACATAAAGATTTAATTTTTTTTTTGTAGTATTCTTCCCTTTCCCGTGTTTAAACCAGTCTTGCTTGTATGCTGCCTGTAGTTATTCTCTATCCAGCAGCTGCCATTTGGGAAATTAGAATGAAAGTCACTTGGCAAAGTGGGTGCAACCATCACTGTGCTCTAAAGCAAGATAAACTTGACAGGCAGTGTAGAAATGATGCCAGTGCACAAATATTGAGGTGATGACAGTCGTTACATTCGCCAGTGATGAATCTCAATCTACTGAATTCTGATTGAATACCTCCTTCACCAAATCATACTGCATAAATACCAAGAAATACCGTGAAGCATGGTGAACTCCAGATCATCTGTTTTGATTTTATTAAAGTGTTGAAACATGCTTACAGTTTGTTTCATGGTCATCTGCCAAATAGAGCTCTTGAGAATGAAGAAATTCCCGAACTGAATTATCCTGACTTTGAGGCCATTTAGGTTGTTGGTTTGAAGATGTAGACATAACAACGAGGTGAACATAGAAGCATTTTACTCTTTGGCAGAACATCTGTTTATAGAATGTACTGGTGTTTTTTTGTGGAAGTATGAAAGTTTACCTGCCATTATCTTTTTCTTGGGCAAAGTTGCATGAGCGTCTGAAGAAGCACAGCCTCTGTCATCTGTCAGTGTAGCTGCACATCTTGTAAGGAGTGTTTTATTCCCCCAGGTTTCTTTATGTTCAGGCTCTAAGTTTGTATACACCGAAAGCTGTCAGTCTTCTGCCAGATGTTGCAGAATTCCCCAAAGCACAAATAATCTAAAACAGTAATGACGTGGAAACTGTGCAGTAGTGTACTGTTGTCAAGACATTTAACAAGTACATTTTGTTTTTAATTACTTTAATAATCATAGTTTATAAATGTTTTCAGTGACCTTAAAGGTGCGTTGACTGATGTCAGAAGAAGAGGAAGATCACCCATCCTTTTAGGGAGAAAAGTCTTTGCTTGCCTGAGTAAGAAAGGATTGGTTTATTTCTTAAAGTGTCTTTAAAATGTGCTTCTAGAGTTAATTTTATCATCCATATACTTATATTTGTTTTCTGTCTCGGTCAAGTGATTGAATCATGTCTTCTGGTTTGAATATTGGGCCTAATATCTTCTAGAACTGACCTGCCTTCTCATGTCACACTGCTCCTCCCTCCCCTGCCCGTTATCTTCTGCCAAACAAACTGTTTTGGTTAAGGCTTCAGAGAGAGTAGAAAATAAGTAATAATTTTAGGAGTAACTTTAGTTGTTGTATAAGATATCTGAGATATTTTTTTTTAAGGAAAAGGTTAACCAGTATAATAACTTCATTTTACATTGAAGTTATTTGTTATATATACATTGAAGTTATTTGTTGTATATACTTTGAAGTATAAGTGTCCATGGATATGTTTTCCTGGTATTGCATTGTAACAAACTATCCTGAAACTTACAGGCTTAAAACAACCACCATCTTATCGTTATTTCATGTATTCTGTGAGTCAGGAATAATTTAAGCAGGGATCAAGATTCTTCTGCTCCTCATAGCATTGACTGGCCTGACTCAGGAGTGCTCAGCTTTGTGTAGCGGGTTCAAGATGGCTTCACTTGCACCTTGGTAGAGGTGGCTAGAAGGGTGTACAGCTGGATTGGTTAGTCAGCGTGCCCACATGTGGCCTCCCTGGTGTGGTGCTTTCAGCGTGGTTGGACTTCCTCTATGGCAGCTGGCTTCCCTTAGAACTAATATTCCAAGAGAACCACACAGAGGGTGCTTGGCCTTTTCAGATACACGCTCTGGACTCGTGCAGTCCTGCCACCACATTCCATTGAATACAGACTTCTCATAACGCTGGTTCAGATTGAGGGGGAGGGAAATCAGACTTTTTCTGTTGACGGGGAGTGGTTAGGTCATGTCATAGAAGAGCTGTGTGTGGAATAGGAGATACTGTTGAAGCCCTGTTTGCTGTATTCCTTGGGAAAACGGGAGAAATGTTTTCAGAAACCAGTTTTGGGGGGAATTTGGTGAAAATGGTACCCATAAATTTGTTTATTTTTAGTACATGACATGTTCTTCTAAAAATTCAGTTATGTAAAATATGACTATTTTCCATGTCTAAACTATACAAGAGGGCTTAAATTTTGAACTTAAAATGAGAGCAAAAGGAACAGTGTCTTCATAATATATACCTCTTATATCAGACTAGTTTCTCTTCTGTATATATGTCCATACACATAAATGTACCATAATAGTGAGTGAACAACTATCAAATTCCACTTTTCCTCCTGCTGGTAAATTGTTTGGGGCCGTGTGGTGTTATCAGTGGCCTGGGGTTCCGACCTTTGCTGTGTTCCTCACTAGCTTTACTGCCTATGTGATTTTAACCAATCTTTAATTTTCTGAGCATCAGGTTCCTTCTCTTCAAAGTGTGTAAGGCTTATGTTGGCTACTCTACCTTCTTTAAACTCTGTGCTTTTATCATTTGCTTCTGGAGCCTAACTTCTATTGCTTTAAGTCTTTTATTAGCTTAAGTAAAAGATCTGTGTTTCACACACTTGTAATTCACTGATATTTTCCCTTTAACTTGTAGGTCAGCATATTTGAGACAGTTTGTAGATCGGTTATTATCTTCTTCACTATGTTTGCACTTTAAAATCTCTTTAATTTTATTTTAGCTGCACCTGTTCTTTATGTTGCCAAAAAATTCTTTGTATCCTGCTTATGTCTGGTTTCTTGAAGAGGCAAGTGACACCCACAAGTGCTTAAAGTAATGATCGAGATTGCTTTTTACTTAACTTTATGATTACAGTCAATTCTGTTATTCAGCATCTGATTGCAATTTGTACTTTACGTACTTAACTGCTTTTTTTTATCATAACTGCTATATTTTGTGTGTTAGTCCAATAAATTAGAAGAAAGGATATAAAATGCAAATCTTTCAATTTGTATAAAATGTTCTTGGGGAAAAGAAATGCAGAGGAAGTTTTCCTTGGCTTTGTTGAATCAATTTGGTTAATATTAACCAACTTATGGTTTCCAGTAAAAAGTGAAATGTTTCCTTTTTGCTATTGTTTCTGACCATGTTGCAGTGAAAAGAACATGACTTGGAAATCAGGGCCCCTGTCTCTGCTGTCCGCTAGTTGTGAGCCTGTGACCCTTCACAAGTGGATTCATGCTTGCTTGAGCCACCTGTGGCTTTATCTTTAAAATGGGCCTGCCTTTTATTGCAGACAGTTTGGGAGGATAGTGATAGATTATTAGTTTTTTCCTTTGAAAAAATTTTATTAAAACTTAACTCACATAAATGTATGCATATCTTATTGTACAGGTCTATGAATTTTTAATATATGTACAATGCATAAGGGGCTTCCCAGGTGGCGCTAGTGGTAAGAGGAGCCTGGCGGGCTACAGTCCATGGGGTCGCAACGAGTTGAACATGACTGACGTGACTTAGCAGGCATACACATTCCATAAACTGCCCAGGTTAATATATGTAACTTTTCCAGTATCCCCGAAGAATCTCTTGTACTTTTCTCTGTCAGCCAGGGGACGACAGAGAATGAGATGGCTAGATAGCATCACCGACTCTGTGGACATGAGTTTGAGTGAACTCCGGGAGTTGGTGATGGACAGGGAGGCCTGGCGTGCTGTGATTCATGAGGTCGCGGAGAGTCGGACACGACTGAGCGACTGAACTGAACTGAACTGAACCTCTTCAGAGTTAACTGCTGTTCTTAACTTCTGTCACCATTGACTAGTCATGGCTGAACATTAAATTGTAAATATTGTGGTTTTATAAATATTATTCTGAATTGTGTTGCTTTTGTCGTTTCTCACACACACAGACATGTGAGTTGATTTAGTGTATTGACCTACGATTCCTATGATCTGGGGGTTAAATTTAATTCAGTTCAGTTCAGTCGCTCAGTCGTGTCCAACTCTTTGCGACCCCATGAATCACAGCACGCCAGGCCTCCCTGTCCATCACCAACTCCCAGAGTTCACTCAAACTCATGTCCATCGAGTCGGTGATGCCATCCAGCCATCTCATTCTCTGTCGTCCGCTTCTCCTGCCCGCAATCCCTCCCAGCATCAGAGTCTTTTCCAGTGAGTCAGCTCGTCGCATGAGGTGGCCAAAGTATTGGAGTTTCAGCTTTAGCATCGGTCCTTCCAAGAATACCCAGGACTGATCTCCTTTAGAATGGACTGGTTGGATCTCCTTGCAGTCCAAGGGACTCTCAAGAGTCTTCTGTAATACCACAGTTCAAAAGCATCAATTCTTCAGCGCTCAGCATTCTTCACAGTTCAACTCTCACATCCATACATGACCACTGGAAAAACCATAGCCTTGACTAGATGGTCCTTTGTTGGGAAAGTAATGTCTCTGCTTTTTAATATGCCATCTAGGTTGGTCATAACTTGCCTTCCAAGGAGTAAGCATCTTTTAATTTCATGGCTGCAGTCAGCATCTGCAGTAATTTTGGAGCCCCCCCCCAAAAAAGTCGGACACTGTTTCCACTGTTTCTCCATCTATTTCCCATGAAGTGATGGGACCAGATGCCATGATCTTTGTTTTCTGAATGTTGAGCTTCAAGCCAACCTTTTCACTCTCCTCTTTCACTTTCATCAAGAGGCTTTTGAGTTCCTCTTCACTTTCTGCCATAAGGGTAGTGTCATCTGCATATCTGAGGTTATTGATATTTCTCTTGGCCATCTTGATTCCAGTTTGTGCTTCTTCCAGCCCAGCTTTCCTTATGATGTACTCTGCATATAAGTTAAATAAGCAGGTTGACAATATACAGCCTTGACGTACTCCTTTTCCTATTTAGAACCAGTCTGTTGTTCCATGTCCAGTTCTAACTGTTGCTTCCTGACCTGCCTGGGGTTAAATTAGCATTTTATTAAATTTAATTGGAAATTCCTTTGAATTGCCCATGTATACAATATGTCATGTGTGAATAGTGATGGTTTTATATAATACTTTCTAACATTTGTATTGGTTAGGACTGCTGGTACAATTTTGAATAGAAGTGCCAACAAGCGATATTCTTTCACTCAGTACTTTACCAGTAAGTATGATATTTGTGGTAGATTTTTGTAGACACTCTATATCTGATGAAAGAAATTCCCAAGAGATAGTCAACCTTAAGTCAAAAGGTATTAGTAAAAGTAAAGGGAATACTTCATAATGATGAATAGATTTTTGTTAGGAAAGTGTAACAGTCCTAAATTTGTAAGCTCTTACTAAGATAAAATCAAAATATATAAAGCAAAAATATTCAGATTAGAAGAAGAAATAGACAATTTATAATCATAGTTGAGAATTTTTGTGTGCCACTTTTAGTAATTTGTAATATAAACAGACAAAATCAGTCAGGATATATGTTTGACCAAATATTAATAAAATTTACCTAATTTATGTAGATATATTGATATATATATGTTTATACATATATGTATGTGTACATTATAATACTTAATAGCTGAAGAATTCATATTGTTTTTTCAGAGCAGAAGGACAGTTAATCAATCAATTGCTGGGACACAAAACAAGTCTTTGAAAAAGAAAAAGTCAAATGATTGAAATCAGAGCATATTCTGACCACAGTGAAGTTAAACTAGACTTTGATGCTATCATAAATGGAATTTCATTTTAAAATTGTTATTGTTAGTATAGCAATACAATTGATTTTGTACATTGCTCAACTTAAAAAAAATTTTTGTGTGGAAAAAAAAAAAAGAATCATTGTGTTCTAAAAAAAAAATAAATAAACTAGAAATAAATAAGAGAGAACTGGAAAATCTGCCAGTTTTGGGATATTAAACAACCTATTTTCCATGTTAAAGAAGGAACCATATTGGGAATTAGAAAATATTTAAAAATAAATGTTAGTAAACATATAATATAAAATTGTGAAGTATAACTAAAGCGGAAGGGGGGATTTTTAGCTTTAAATGCATTTTTTGGTAAAGAAGAAAGTTTGAAAATCAGTATCCTAAACTTACATTTCAAAAAGTTTAGAAAATGACAGCAAATTAAACCTAAAGAAATAGTGGGCAGATAAATTATAAGAGTAGAAGTCAGTATAAGTGAAGGAGGAGAGTGAAAAAGTTCACTTAAAGCTCAGCATTCGGAAAACCAAGATCATGGCATCCGTCCCATCACTTCATGGCAAATAGATGGGGGAACAGTGGAAACAGTGACTGACTTTATTTTTTGGGGCTCCAAAATCACTGCAGATGGTGACTGCAGCCATGAAATTAAAAGACACTTGTTCTTTGGAAGAAAAACTATGACCAACCCTAGATAGCATATTAAAAAGCAGAGACATTACTTTGCCAACAAAGGTACATCTAGTCAAGGCTATGGTTTTTCCAGTGGTCATGTATGTATGTGAGAGTTAGACTATAAAGAAAACTGAGCGTCAAAGAATTGATGCTTTTGAACTGTGGTGTTGGAGAAGACTCTTGAGAGTCCCTTGGACTGCAAGGAGATCCAACCAGTCCATTCTAAAGGAGATCAGTCTTGGGTGTTCATTGGAAGGACGATGTTGAAGCTGAAACTCCAATACTTTGGCTGCCTGATGCAAAGAGCTGACTCTGAAAAGACCCTGATGCTGGGAAAGATTGAAGGCAGGAGGAGAAGGGGACGACAGAGGATGAGATGGTTGGATGGCATCACTGACTCAATGGACATGAGTTTGAGTAAGCTTCAGGAGTTGGTGTTGGATAGGGAGGCCTGGCGTGCTGTGGTTCATGGGGTCACAAATGGTCAGACACGACTGAGCAAGTGAACTGAGAAGTCAATGAAAGAGAAAGTCAGTGTATAATAGAAGGAAATCTACAATACTACTTAGCAAAACTGGGCAAGAAAAGGAAAGAAATTATATCATCAGTTAAAAGGATATCTATAGATCTTAAGGGGCTTTTCTGGTGTCTCAGTGGTAAAGAAATGGCTTGCAATGCAGAAATCACTGGAGACACACATTTGATTCCTGGCTCAAGAAGATACCCTGGAGGAGGGAATGGCAACCCACTCCAGTATTCTTGCCTGGAGAATCCCATGGACAGAGGAAACTGGCGGGGCTACAGTGGATGGGGTTGGAAAGAATAGGACACGACTGAAGTGACTGAACATGCTCGCACATAGATCTTAAGACATTAGAAATAAAATGATATAGACTTTATGCTAATAAAGTTGACAATTTCTATAAAAATGAATGAATTCCTTGTAAAGTCAAATATAATAAGCTGATAAAATATAGAAAATCTGAGTAGTGCTGTATCTTTAAAGAAATTGAATCTTTGCTTCAAAGCATTTCCACAAAGAAACCTCCAGGCCTGTGCTGTCATTGGTTAATTCTTCTAAACCTTTAAGGGGGAAGTAATATCACTGACCTGGAGCCAGACATCTTGGAATGTGAAGTCAAGTGGGCCTTAGAAAGCATCACTACGAACAAAGCTAGTGGAGGTGATGGAATTCCAGTTGAGCTATTTCAAATCTTGAAAGATGATGCTGTGAAAGTGCTGCACTCAATATGCCAGCAAATTTGGAAAACTCAGCAGTGGCCACAGGACTGGAAAAGGTCAGTCTTCATTCCAATCCCAAAGAAAGGCAATGCCAAAGAACGCTCAAACTACTGCACAATTGCACTCATCTCACACGCTAGTAAAGTGATGCTCAAAATTCTCCAAGCCAGGCTTCAGCAATATATGAACCGTGAACTCCCAGATGTTCAAGCAGGTTTTAGAAAAGGCAGAGGCACCAGAGATCAAATTGCCCACATCCACTGGATCATGGAGAAAGCAAGAGAGTTCCAGAAAAACATCTATTTCTGCTTCATTGACTATGTCAAAGCCTTTGACTGTGTGGATCACAATCAACTGTGGAAAATTCTGAAAGAGATGGGAATCCCAGACCACCTGACCTGCCTCTTGAGAAACCTGTATGCAGGTCAGGAAGCAACAGTCAGAACTGGACATGGAACAACAGACTGGTTCCAAATAGGAAAAGGAGTACGTCAAGGCTGTATATTGTCACCTTGCTTATTTAACTTATATGCAGAGTACATCATGAGGAACGGTGGGCTGGAAGAAGCACAAGCTGGAATCAAGATTGCCGGGAGAAATATCAATAACCTCAGATATGCAGATGACACCACCCTTATGGCAGAAAGTGAAGAGGAACTCAAAAGCCTCTTGATGAAAGTGAAAGAGGAGAGTGAAAAGGTTGGCTTGAAGCTCAACATTCAGAAAACTAAGATCATGGCATCTGGTCCCATCACTTCATGGGAAATAGATGGAAAAACAGTGAAAACAGTGTCAGACTTTATTTTTTGGGGCTCCAAAATCACTGCAGATGCTGATTGCAGCCATGAAATTATAAGATGCTTACTCCTTGGAAGGAAAGTTGTGACCAACCTTGATAGCATATTAAAAAGCAGAGACATTACTTTGCCAACAAAGGACCGTCTAGTCAAGGCTATGGTTTTTCCCGTGGTCATGTATGGATGTGAGAGTTGGACTGTGAAGAAAGCTGATCGCCGAAGAATTGATGCTTTTGAACTGTGGTGTTGGAGAAGACTCTTGAGAGTCCCTTGGACTGCAAGGAGATCCAACCAGTCCATTCAAAAGAAGATCAATCCTGGGTGTTCATTGGAAGGACTGATGCTAAAGCTGAAGCTGCAATACTTTGGCCACCTCATGCGACGCGTTGACTCACTGGAAAAGACTCTGATGCTAGGAAAGGTTTGGGGCGGGAGGAGAAGGGGACGACAGAGAATGAGATGGCTGGATGGCATCACCGACTCTGTGGACATGAGTTTGAGTGAACTCCGGGAGTTGGTGATGGACAGGGAGGCCTGGCATGCTGTGATTCATGGGGTCGTGGAGAGTCGGACACGACTGAGCGACTGAACTGAACTGAACTGAATATCAACATAAACTCCTTCGGAGAATAGAAAATAACTTCCCTGGTAGTCCAGGTGTTAAGGATCTGCCTTCCAATGCAGAGAATAGAAAAGGAGGAAATGCTTTATAACTTATTTTATGAGGCCATCATAGCACTAATCCCAAAACATTACAAATAAAAATTATAGGTTAGTACCTCAAAAGAACTTAAGAGCAAAAGTCTTGAAGAAAAGATTGTCAGGTTACATCCAGTATACCTAAAAAAAGACAATACTTCAAGAACAGGCAGAGTTGAGTACAGGAATACAAGGTTGACTAAACTTTTTAAAAATTAATTAATTTACAAATTGACAGCTGTAGGAAAAATACCATATTGATCATTTTAATAGATGAAGAAAGAATTTTGATAAGATTTCCTTTGTAGTTCATAATTTTAAGAATTCATGTCTGTAATTTTTACTTTCAATCTAGTTTTGCTTCCAGTCTAATTTTAACTTCAACCTTATAGTTCAAGTATGCTTCTTATAAATAGCATATAGGGTTTTTTTAATTTTAAAATTCAGTTGGACAATTTTTGTGTTTCGACTGGAACTTTATTTCATTTTCATGTAATGTATTTATTGGCATAGTTGGGTTTAAGCCCATCATATTGCCGTTTGATTTCTAAAAGTGTAGATAACTGTTTTTTCATTCTCTGATTTCTTTTGGACTGATCTGTGTCTTTTCAATTTTCAGATCACTTTTTTGTCAGCCTTAAAATGTATATTCTGGTAGTGGCTACCATCAACATTCTAGTGTGCATTCCTGTTCTGTTACAGTTGACCTTAGGTTAATATGCTTCCAAAATAAAGCAGGAACCAACTTTATAACTCATTTACCTTCTCTGACCCTTTTAGTGTTATTGTCATATATTTTACTTTCTATATTATTTTTTATACTTTTTATATGTAGGCATAACTAAGCGTCAGTCTGTGAGTTGGTATCTTTCATACCGTAATAGTTTTATATTATTGTTTAATAGAATACCATGAATTTTAGCAGCTTAAAACAACGCCCTTTTGTTTTCTCACAGTTCTGTGAAAGTCTGGAAGTCTTGTCTAGGTTCCCAGCTTAGGTTCTCACAGGGCTAAATCCGGGTGTTGGCTGATCTTTCATCTGAAGACTTTGAGGAGGAGTGTGCATCTGAGCACACTGGAGACACTGCCCAGCTCAGTTCCCTGTGGTGTGAGGACTGAGGTTCCTGTTCTCGTGCTACCTACAAAGCCTTCTCAGGTCTCTGGTCATTGCACTTGACCCCTTTGGTTTCAGAAGCCAGCAATTCTCTCTGACTTCCCCATCTTTTATCAGGAGAAGAAAAAAGGTCTACTTTAAAAGGGCTTGTTCAGTTAGGTTTGTTCCACCTGGATAATTTCCGTTTTCATTAACTCAAGGCAGTTCAAGTAATCTTAATTATATCAGTAGAATCCCTTTTTTCCATATTTGGTAATGTAATCACAGGGTGGTCTTCATCATATTTAGTCCTAGGCATTAGTGTAGACAATCTTGAGGGATTTTAGAGTGCCTTTTAGAGTCCTGCCTATCTCAATAATTGTTGTGTAGTAATAATTTTATCGAGATATAAATCACATACCAAAAATGCCAAAAATTCACTCCTATAAAGTATGTATTAATAAGTCAGCAACAGCATCACCACTATCTAATTTCAGAATATTTTTATCACTTCAAAAAGTAACCCTTTACTAGTTAATTGGTACTTTTCTCCTCCTGTAGCATCTGACAATCACTTACTTATTTTTTGTCTTTGTGTATTTGCCCATTTTGTATATAAACATTTCATATAAATGAAATCATACATTATATGACCTTTTCTGTTTGGCTTTAGCTTAGAATATTTCTAACGGTTCATCCATGTTGGAGCATGTAACAGAACTTCTTTCTTTTTCATTGGTAAATAATATACTGTTGTATGGATAGACCATAATTTGATTATCCTTTCGTCAGTTAATGGACATTTGAGTTGTTTTCACTTTTTCAGTTCAATTGAGTCGCTCAGTCGTGTCTGACTCTTTGCGACCCTGTGGCCTGCAGCACGCCAGGCTTCCCTGTCCATCACCAACTCCTGGAGTTGACCCAGACTCATGTCCATTCAGTCTGTGATGCCATCCGACCATCTTTTCCTCTGTCGTCCCTTTCTCCTCCCACTTTCAGTCTTTCCCAGCATCAGGGTCTTTTCAGAGTCAGCTCTTCGCATGAGGTGGCCAAAGTATTGGAGTTTCAGCTTTAGCATCAGTCCTTCCAATGAACACTCAGGACTGATTTCCTTTAGGATGGACTGGTTGGATCTCCTTGCAGTCCAAGGGACTCTCAAGAGTCTTCTCCAACACCACAGTTCAAAAGCATCCATTCTTCAGTGCTAAGCTTTCTTCACAGTCCAACTCTCACATCCATACATGACCACTGGAAAAACCATAGCCTTGACTAGATGTACCTTCATTGGCAAAGTAATGTCTCTGCTTTTTAATATGCTGTCTAGGTTGGTCATAACTTTCCTTCCAAGGAGTAAGCATCTTTTGATTTCATGGCTGCAGTCATCATCTGCAGTGATTTTGGAGCCCTAAAAAATAAAGTCAGTCACTATTTCCACTGTTTCCCCATCTATTTGCCATGAAGTGATGGGACTGGATGCCATGATCTTAGTTTTCTGAACGTTGAGCTTTAAGCCAACTTTTTCACTCTCCTCTTTCACTTTCATCAAGGGGCTCTTTAGTTCTTCTTCACTTTCTGCCATAAGGGTGATGTCATCTGCATATCTGAGGTTATATATTTCTCCCACCAGTTTTGATTCCAGCTTGTGCTTCATCCAGCCCAGTGTTTCTCATGATGTACTTTGCATATAAGTTAAATATGAAGGGTGACAGTATACAGCCTTGATGTACTCCTTTTCTTATTTGGAACCAGTCTGTTGTTCCATGTCCAGTTCTAACTGTTGCTTCCTGACCTGCATGCAGATTTCTCACGAGGCAGGTAAGGTGGTCCGGTATTCCCATCTCTTTAAGTATGTTCCACAGTTTGTTGTGATCCATACAGTCAAAGGCTTTGGCATAGTCAATAAAGCAGAAATAGATGTTTTTTCTGGAACTGTCTTGCTAATGATGCTACTGTAAACATTTGTGTATAAGTTTTTGCATGGACATGTATCATCAGTTCTTTGGGTATGTATCTAGGAATGAGTAGTAAGATGACAAATGTTTGCCTATTTCCCCCTGCCCGCCTTCCCCCGAAGAAAAATCAGGTCCTAATATTTGGCAACTTTAAATGTTAATTTATTTGGAAAAAGTATTTTGTAGATATGCCTAAATTAATGATTTTGTGATGAGACTATCTTGGATTATCTGGGTGGGCCCTAATGCCATCACAGTTAAAGAGAGATAGAAGGGAAGTTGATATAGATACAGAGGCACATATAGGAGAATGTTATGTGAAGACAGGTAGAGGATGGAGTGTGGTGGCCACTAGCCAAGGAATGGTGGCAATTACCATAAATTGAAAGAGGCAAGGAACAGGTTCTCCTCTAGAGCTTCTGGAGAGTGTATTCCTGCTGACATCTTGATTTCAACCTTGTGATTTCAGACTTCTGGCCTCCAGAACTGTGAGATTATATATTTTTGTTGTCTTAAGTCACCTGTGTGTGTGTGTGCTAAGTCACTTTAGACGTGTCAGACTCTTTGTGACCCTATGAACTGTAGCCCAGCAGGCTCCTCTGTCTTGAGATTGAACCCAAGTGTCCTGCATTGGCAGACGGGTTCTTTACCACTAGCACCACCTGGGAAGCCTTAAGTCACCCAGTTTTTGTTAATTTATTATAGTAGCCACAGGAAACCAATACGGAGTGAAGTTTCTGGGTCATATGGTAACTCTATTAACATTTTGAGGAACCTCCAAACTTTTCCAAAGTGGTTGTACCATTTTGTATTTCCACCAGCTCTATGTGAGGGTTCTAACTTCTCCAAGCCCTTGCTAGCTCTTGTTGTCTCTTTGATTTAGCTATCCTGGTGATTGTGAAGTGGTACCTCCTTATGGTTTGGATTTATATTTGCCTGATGAATGACGGTTTTTACATGTTTAGTGGTCGTTCATATATCTTCTTTACAAAAAATGTCTGTTCAAAGCTTTTGCCCATTTTAGAATTGATTTATCTTTTCTTTGTAGAATTGTAAGAGCCGTAAACTTCCTAGTTTTAGTTCTTACATATGATCTGTGATTCATTTTAGTTAGTTTTTGTAAATGGTGATAGGTATGGGCACAACCACTTTTGCCAAATTCTCAGCCATGGCCTCCCACTTCATACATTTCTTTTGCACTTCTGTCTGTCCTCTCCATCCAGTTTTATGCATGCTAGATGTTTTGACAGTCTCACCTATCTTTTATGATCTTTTCTGTTTCTTCTCATTATTTTTTCCCCCCATTTGTGCTTCAGCTTTGCTATTTCCTATCGAACTGTCTTCAAGTTCATTAATTCTGTCATCTGGTGTTTTACTTACCCAGTTTTAATTTGAAGTGTTTTATTTTTTCAGTTACAGAATGTTTGATTCTTTTTTGTTTTTATTATTGCTCTTCTTGAAATGTTTTTCTTGCGCATCCATCTTGCGCATCTTTTTGCTGTATTTTGTTTAACTTGTTTGTAGTAGTTACTTTAAAGCCCTTGTCTATTAAAAACACTAATATTTGGAGCAGTTTCTGCTTGTCACACATTTTACCATTTATTCTGTCTTTAATTTAGAGCCTGTGGTTTTTTGTTTTGAAAATCTAGATTTTGTTTTTAGCATGATTTTAGTAACAGCAGTGAGACGTGTTGTAGGAAGAGGACAGGCACTGGCCCTTTTATTCCTGGGTTAACAAGAAGGAAGTGTTTGTTTCTCTGGAACTGCTTGTATAATATACTGATTACCGAAGAGACAGGATTTCCCAGGTGGTGCTTGTGGTAAAGGATTTTCCTGCCAGTGCAGGAGACACAATAGATGGGAGTTCGATCCCTGGGTCAGGAAAATGCCCTGGAGAAGGAAATGGCAATCCACTCCAGTATTCCTGCCTGGAAAATTCCGTGGACAGAAGACCCTAGCAGGCTACAGTCCATGAGTCACAAAGAGTTGGACACTACTGAATGTGCATACACTCACATGCACACACTCAGAAAACAGTAAGAGCAATTAAAGAAAGAAGAGATCAGTATGATATGTGACTACTTGTTAATTTAAGTGCCGTACTTGCTAATTAACTCGTAAATGTTATGTCGAGATGGATGGGCACTGAGCTAAAATATATTTAGAGAGTGATAATCACCTTGATATTGTGGTTTAGTAAGAATGATTAAGGTCTATGCTTTTTAACATAAAACACTTGTCAGTATTTATGGGTTCATAAATCCTGTAAATTATTTCTTGTTTTTTCCTTTTGGCAATGATATGTCATTAGCTAAATGATATCTTATGTACATGAGTTGGTGAGTTACTTAGTTTAGTCCCTTAATAAAAATGTCATTTTCCCTGCATTTATTATTTTTGCAATATAGTAGAAATATTCTTGAGTTTGGTAAATGCTTGAGGTTTTTTCCTCTTACAGATAAATAAGTACGTAAAAGCAAATGTTTGTGTTTACTACATTGGTCTGAATGAATTTTCAAAATTGATTATGATCACAGTGATAACTGTAATAGTTTTTGTTATATTAATTCTTGTGTGCAGTATGCTTTTCTTCTTACTTTTGGGATTATTCGTTGTTTTTAAGAACAAGGCTTGATGAACTGAGAATGTTTCTAGAGAATGAGACCTGGGAACTTTGTCCTGTGAAGTCAAATTTCAGCATCTTGCAACTTCATGTAAGTTTAAGAGCAGATAAATCAGTTTTTTATTTAGTAATCTTTAAAAGCAAACCAGATACATGAAAGCATTTATAAGATAATTAAGGAAGAGTGCCTTTCCTTTCTTCCTTAAAAATGATTAATAATAAGCCTTTTTTTTTTTAAAAGGGTGACACTTTTATGGATGTCACAGTCTGTCACTTTTTACTAATTTCAGTTTATACAGTTTAGAAAAACTCTTTTTCCTGCAAAGAGTCACAATTAAAGTAACTTGTTTTCTTTAGATTTCAGAAGAGGGTCCCTGCTTTATTTAAATCTTGCAGAAAAATAATCAGTTATATTTTGATGGTCTTTAGTGAAAATGCTTATATTTGAGGAATATTTGTCATTTCTTAAAGGGTCCAGTAGGTTCTTGATTTCTGCTGCAACTCATAAATTTGTCTGTAATGAGAAAATACCTCAGGGATAAAAGAGGCATTTACTAAAAAATACCACTAGTTTTTATTAGTTAATTGATTCCTTGAATCCTGTAATCTGTGAAAATATCTTTAATTGATTTGTTTTTTCTCTTGTTTGAAACATAGTGTAGATAAATATTTCTTGTGTGTTAGACAATGTCCTACAAATATCCAATGTCAGAATATAGTATATAAATTTAGATTCCTTTTTAGAAGATCTTCTGTGGTTAGTTTTTGCCTCTGGAAGAAATATCTTTCTAGAAGGAATTTTCTTATTTTGGATAAATGTAGAGAATACATGATTAAAAGGATTTTTTAATGGAATAGTGTTTACATTCATATTGTGTAATAGCTTACCTCTTATCCAGGTTTATCATATTGCTTTCCTAAAGTGGTGATATTAAATGCAATGAAACGTGTTGATTAATAAATGCTTTAAAGATAGCAAAATTAATATTAATTTTAACATTATTTTAGAGTTATTAAATTAAGATGATTCCTTATATTACTTCAAATTCCAGCATTGATTTTAGAATCTCTATGTAAATAATTTTATTTGAATTTGTATTTAGCCATCAGTTGTGTGTGTGGTACAGGCACACATAAATCCTCAGTCGGTAAAGAATCTGCCAGCAGTGCAGGAAACCTGGGTTCGATTCCTGGATTGGGAAGATCCCCTGGAGAAGGAAATGGCAACCCACTCCAGTGTTCTTGCCTGGAGAATCCCATTGGCAGAGGAGCCTGGCGGGCTACAGTCCTTGGGGTCGCAAGAGTCAGACACGACTTAGCGACTCAGCCACCACCACCACCATCGTAACAGAGAAAGATAGATATTGCATGCTTGGTTTTCATTGTATTCACATAGAGTGTCTTAAATGGTGTGAGCTATTTGACCTGACAGCAGTTAGCTTTTACAAATGACTCTGTTGATTGAAACTACCCTACTGGGACTTCTGCTATTGTGTAAAAATTTTTAGAATTATCATTTGAGTTGAAGTTATTAAAAATTATGTGCCATTCCATAAAGTAAGCCAAAAATAGCTTGATGCAGATAGCTCTGTTTTAAGTGATGTCGGTTACTGAATTGTCTTAGGGAAGATGTTTGAACATGTGTGTTCGAGTTTGTGCTTTCAGAAAACTTATGAGATTTAAAAACGAATAACGTAGAGAATCAGGATATCTTCACTAACTCTGCGTTTGCAGACGGAATGTGTTTACGTTGTTGTTGTTCAGTCACTAGTTGTGCACAATACTTTGCGACCCCATGAACTGCAGCACGCCAGGCTTCCCTGTCCTTCACTCTCTCCTGGAGTTTGCTCCTGCAGCATGCCAGGCTTCCCTGTCCTTCACTATCTCCTGGAGTTTGCTCCAACTCATGTTTATGTACTTGAATTTTACTGTTGTTGCAGAAAGGAATCTGGCTCATTTCTTTTTTTAATCTCTAGGAATTTAAATTCATGGAACAGTCTCGTTCCCCGTCAGTTTCACCCAGTAAGCAGTCATCTGCAACTTCCTCAAAAACAGTAACCTTGTTTGAGCAGTACTGCAGTGGTGGGAATCCATTTGAAATTCAGGCCGACCACAAAGATGAAGAAACAGAAGATGTCCTGGCTTCTAATGGGGTATGTGGTGTTTTTAAAACATACTGTGGAATGTAAGTGGCGTTTTCTTATCAAGAGTGTTGTACCCAGTGAGCAAGGTAATTGGCTAGATTTGTTCATACATTTACTACCCTGCTTTCCTACCTATGGGGCTTCCCACATGATGCAGTGATAAAGAATCCATCCGCTAGTGCAGGAGACACAGGTTCGATCCCTGGGTTGGGAAGATTGCCTAGAGGAGGAAATGGCAACCCACTCCAGTGTTCTTGCCTGGGAAATCCATGGACAGAGGAGCCTAGAGGGCTACAATCCATGGGATTGCAAAGAGTCAGACAAGACTAAGCACACACGCATACATTCATATATTTACCACTCACTTTCCTACCTTTATATTTAGGCACCCGTGGTACTGTTTGCACTGGAGATGAATGGCTTTCCAGTACATTTTGTTGACATTGACCTTTTGAATGATGAGCTTTGTCTTTGTGTTTACTTTATGTTGTTATTAGATTGCTTTATATTCTTATCAGCTTATTGATGGAATAGGAGTATAGTTTCTTCACTGCACAGTTAACATGATTTGTTATGTATGCGAGATGGATGTATGCACTTTTCTCTCAACTCTACTCTTGGGCAGCTAAGTGAGTCATTTTGTTCCATATCTCCTTTACTGAGAAAGGGTAATGTCTTGTTTGGTTACTGGCTAGGAATATTTTGAGCATTTAGGAGTATGATATTTTTGTTTTGTAAATTTATTATTTTAAATTGGTATATAATTGCTTTATAATGTTGTGTTGGTTTCTGCCATACATCAATGCGAACCAGTCATGACTATGTGTATATATATCACCCCGCTTCCTGAATCCCCACCCCACCCTTCTAGGTCATCGCATGCCCCACTGGGCTTCTTGTGTTATATAAGAGTAGTGTTTTAACAACACTCTGAGCAGTTCAAAAAACATAAACCAGAAGTAGTGTGAGTTGATGGCAAGATTTGCAGGCAGTTGAATGATTATGACTTTTATTGATTAACTCTGTGGCTCTTGGCAAGTTATTGTGACTTTGTGACCCTCAGTTTTCCCATATTTGCAGTGTGGGAATGCTTGCTTCACCATGACCTACAGGGTGTTTTCACAGTTTTTAATTTGGATGTGTCCTCTGCTCTTCAGAATTTCCAGAGGGACTGGGTACGATTTTTGCTTTGGATTTGAGGAAGATGCAGTGAAAACTGTGCACATTTGACAAAAAGCTGTTGAATTTGTCTCCATGTTTTTGGGTTATGAAGTGAAACTCTCCTCTAAAAAATACTATCATGAAAATATACCAAGATCATGTTTCATCGTGAAGTAGAAATTATTTCATAGTAAACCTTATTTAAAATGATAATTTAGTGATTCTTTGTAACATTTTGTCTCTGTTAATGTAGACTAGAGGGAAGGGAATTAAGTCAGTCCAATATTTTTGAAATAATGTATCCCTCTGTACTAGTGATTTGTTCATTTTAATCTCCCATTGCCTTTGATTTTTTCTTTGTGGCAGTTGTATTCTATATAAGGTAACCATGAACACTAAATCTGCAAATAGAAAACTGTTACTTTTAGGCAACATATGGGATTAAGTATCTGCAAGCCTCTAGTCACAACATTTTCAGCAACTGGTCGGTATACAGCCCTTGTTTTGCGTGTGTTTTAATATACAGTGTTGACTTGTTAACATTGAGCTCACAGCTGACAGCACTATAACCCGTGCCTGAGTGAAGCTTATCTAACACACTTATTTTTGCCATACGGCACCTTACAGTCTTCTTACACTTGGAAACACTAGACGACACTAGTCCTGTGCTTGGGGGACATTCTGAACAGTGAAATCACCAGCGAAATGCACAGAAACTTTAAGAATGTGGCACTGAATCAGCTGTGAAAAGGGCGTTTGTTTACAGCCGAAATAAGAAGGGAGAGGGTTGGTTGCCTTGTTTGCTCTCAGTTGGGAGTATGCAGGGGAGGTGACTCAAAAGGGTTTGCCACTCCACAAAGAGCACGCATCCATGCTCGACCTTGGAAGTGTTGTGAAGTCTCGATGTTGGGGTTGCAAATCTTATCAGTTAGGGAAACTTGCAAACACAGAATGCTTGAAAATGTTCTGTGGTGCAGGGCAACTGACCCTAGTTTATAGAGAACAAGTCTGGGAGAATGTCTCTAATGTTCGTTTGTATCCATTAACATGTGAGCTAATCTCCCCAGGTATGGCATAGGTCCTTGAGAGTCAGAGTCCACATCTTGGAAACAGCCTGAATAATGTTTTGTTGTTGTTTAGTCACTAAGTCGTGTCTTACTCTTTTGGGAGCCCATGGACTGTAGCCCGCCAGGCTCCTCAGTCCATGGGATTCTTCCAGGCGAGAATACTAGAATGGGTTGCCATTTCCTTCTCCAGGGGATCTTCCTGACCCAGGGATCAAACCCTCATCTCCGGCTTGGCAGGCGGACTCTTTACCATTGAGCCATCTGGGAAGCCTGTCATAATGCTTTAGTCTCAAAAAGTAGTCATTCAATTAGAGGACCAATTTCTTCCCATGTTGTCATCATACTGGTCTCAATTGGCATATGGGGATAAAACTCCCCCATAGAATTGTTTTGGAGAGTCAGTGGGACAGTTTATGAAAGCACTTAGCCCAGTACTTGGTTAAAACTCAATAAATGTTAGCCATTGTTCAGCCATATTAGTTTATAATGCTCATCGGCAGTGATGTGGTGATACTGCCACACTTCCTCTATTGTGCGTGGACTCCACTTCCTCTCCCACGCTGGCACTGGGCCACGATGCCAAAAGGATGATGAAAAGGCACTCTGCCTCTCAAGAGCAAATGTGCCATTTCTGTCCTTGCTGTCAGTAGTCTCTGGACGCTTAGCCTAAGTTTCTAAGCTGCCCTTGGAATTAAATAATGAATTAGAATATTAGCATGTGTGTTGTATGTGTTTATTAAGCTGAATTAATGCTTCTAGACTGTCAGAATTTTATCCTTCAGCTTTTTATAATAAATCAGCAAAATGGAAATAAGTATGATGAAACTACTTGAAGGAAGAGTTTTTTTTCATCAAACATACACTCTTTTCCTCTTCTAGGGTGTGTGTTGTTTTTTGTTTGTTCATATGGAAACTTCTTTTTCTTTGGGGCATTTATAAGCTTTTGAAAGTATAATGTTTGTATTTTTCTTTTTCTTCCCGAGTTGGTTAAGGTAGCATGATGAGAAAGGGAAGGTTAACAAGGTTTTGATGGCAAAATTAAAGCTTCTTATAAGATTGGGTATTATTTTATTGTGTTGAAAGACTCCAAGAAAGGTTGGTTCTACATTCACACTGTTGAATATACTGTTTTGTTGCGGTTTTTTTTCAGTATGAATCTGATGAACAAGAAAAAAATGCCTATCAGGAATATGACAGTGACAGTGATGTTCCTGAGGAACTAAAACGAGATTTTGTTGATGAGCAGACAGGCGATGCTCCTGTGAAAAGGTAATTATTCTTAGGTTGTATGGTATTTCACATTTTATGTGGGATGCTTAACATATAGGATTTACTTGCAAGGTTAAGAAAAAACAAACCTTAAAAATTAAACTTTCTTTTGGTTATAATGTCGCATGACAAGTTAATATATTTTAAAAATGATTCCTGAAAGGCTGAAAATGTAGTAGTTTCTTTTTTTTTTATGGGCATAACCTAAGAGCTCTTAATTTAGAGATCAGCAGCTTTTGCAGATAAACAGACTTGCAATTTATAGAATCAGTACCACCTTGGAAGGCAGTTTATGGCTCACATAGATCAGTTTGTTTCACATTGATTTCCTTTTCCTCACGGAGGAAAAGAGGCATTTGTTTTGTACAGCCTCAGTCTAGTAAATAGAAAAATCTTCCCAGTGTCATTGATATTTGCTGTTTGAGCCTTTTATTAATGTTCCCTTTTTTGTACTTGAGTTTTTGTTTTATGATTAACTGTCTTCTTCAAAAACTATGATAACCATATTAGAATTTCTGTCACCTTCTTTAAATTGGGCCTGATTCTGATTTGTGAGTAATGTCATGACTATCAGACACTGAACGACCACAAATATATTTTTAATGACAGATATACATACCCTCTTTCCTGCCCTTTACCCTCCAAGTACCTAGTTAATACTTGGTTGATTTGACACCTTGATTGACATACTCTCTCACCTCAAAAATGAGCAACTCATGTAATTGGGAAAGTTTATTTCCATTGGTTTACACAAATGTAGGATATATTCATTTGTGATTCATTTTGAACTGAGTAGAACTATTTTGTTGGACCTTTTCATCAGATGTTTTGGGTATGTTTTTGCTGAAAAGAAAGCCTTAAGTTGAACAAACAGCTGCCATTTACATGTGTATGTTCTCCCATTTTTGGTAGGTTTTACAGCCCCTTAAACTTTTACCCCTAAGAAATATACACGATGTAAACTACTAATTGCAGCCAGCCAACCAGTTGACAGTTACTATCAATTCCAACTTCTCAATGTCTCTTGAATTTATCAAAATTTCTTGTATTTCACTGCCGCCATCCTAGTTCAAGGAAAAGTGTCTGTGCAGATCATTGAACCAATCCCCTTTCCTTGGCTTCCCATTTTTCTTTCATATACAAATTTGACTGTGTCTTTTTCCTGGCTAAAATGCTTAATGGCTCAGCACTGCAATTAAGATAAGATTCATGCTCTTTGTGATCATGAGGTTCCCTTGTTTTCAGTGCTCTGGCCTTTACTTTTCCTTCTGCCCATGCATTCTCCAGGCTACCACTGTCAACTCCTTACGCCCCTCTGAGTACACTCTGTTGTTTTCTCACCTCTGGCCTTGGTACACGTGTTCCGCTTTTCTTCTGTACTTACTGCATTTCTTCTACTTTTCCTTTGAATTTACTACTGTCACCCCAACCCTAGACTTTACCATTATACTTTATACCTATTTCAGATTCTAAGTAAAGTGTCTTTCATATTTGTACGTCTGAAATCAAGATGCTTGGTACAGTTGATGTGTAATTTCCCTAGAACACTTTTTTGTTTTTTAAATGACATGTCTTCTTTTTTGTTTTTTATTTATTTAATGACATATAGTTGATTTATAATTTTGTGTTAGTTGTCAATATACCGCAGAGTGATTCAGTTATGCATATATATGTGTGTATATATTCTTTTTAAAAATTCTTTTCCATTATCGTTTATCATGAGGTACTGAATACAGTTCCCTGTGCTATACAATAAATCCTTGTTTTTTAATCTATTTTATATGCGGTGATGTGCATCTGTTAATCCCATATACCCAGTTAATCTCCCCACCACTTCCCCTTTGATAACCATAAGTGTTTTTTTCCAATGTCTGTGAGTCTGTTTCTGTTTCATAAATGAATTCATTTGTATTGTTTTTTAGATTCCACATATAAGTGATATCCTATAGTGTTTGTCTTTCTTTGTGTGACTTACTTAACTTAGTGTAATAATCTGTAGGTTCATCCATGTTGCTCCCAGTAATATTCTTTCTTTCTTTTTGTGGCTGAATAGTATCCCATTGTATGGGTGTGTTTGTCTGTGTGTGTGTGCATATGTGGGTGTGTGGGTTTACATATATATACATGCACACACACACACACACATGCTTTATCTATTCATTTGTCGATGGATACTTAGGTGGCTTCCACATCTTGGCTATTGTAATGGTGCCACTGTGAGAATTGGGCTTCATGTAGCTTTTCAAATTAGAGCTTTCATCTTTTTTAGATATATGCCTAGGAGTGGGATTGCTGGGTCATGTAACTATATTTTTAGTTTTTTAAGGAACCTCCATACAGTTCTCTATAGTGGCTGCACCAATTTACATTCCCACCAACAGTGCAGGAGGGTTCCCTTCTCTTCACTCTCTCTCCAGCATTTATTATTTATAGACTTTTGATGATGGCCATCCCATCTGGTTTGAGGTGATAACCTCACTGTAGTTTTGATTTGCCTTTCTCTAATAATTGGCAGTGTTGAACATCGTTTCATGTGCCTGTTGGCCACCTGTATGTCTTCCTTGGAGAAATGTCCATTTAGGTCTTCTGCTTACTTTTTGATTGGGGTGTTGTTTTTTTGTTATTGATTTCTATGTGCTGTTGGTATATTTTGAAAGGTTAGCCCTTGTCAGTCCCATCATTTGCAAATATTTTCTCCTAATTCATGGGTTCTCTTTTAATTTTGTTTATGGTTTCCTTTACTGTGCAAGATTGTAAGTTTGATTAGGTCCCATCTGTTTATTTTTGCTTTTATGTCTATCGGCTTGGAAGACCTAAGAAAACATTGCTCTGATTCAGTGACACAGCTTCTTAGTGGTTGATAATGTGTGAGAACCAAAGAAATACATTATAGTCCTTTATTTCTTGGTTTACTGATTTCTCTTCCCCCCTGGACTATAAGCTCTGTAAGGACTCTGTATCCCCAGCTAATACATGGTAAGATTTTCAGTAGCTAATTAGTGAAGGAAGGCTGTATCCTAAGCTGAATAACTTATTGACTTACTACTTGACAACCCTAATTTGAAATCTGTTTTGTTTTCTCATATCAAGTGTTTCTCGAGAGACCCTAAAAAGCAGGAAGAAATCAGATTACAGTCTAAATAAAGTGAATGCACCCATCTTAACAAATACAACATTGAATGTAATAAGGCTTGTTGGTAAGTAGCTATTCCTTTTTTAAAAAAATTACTATAGCAGTTAAATTAGTCTACATTTGTTACCAAATGGGTTTTCATTGTGCAGTCTAGCGCCCACCACAGTGAAGAATTTAAGATTGTCTTATGTCAGTGCTTTCTCATCTTAATTGTTCCAAATAGTATAATACTAATGTCAGTTTTTCTTTTTTAGTTAACTACTAATATTTGTGTCTTCCACTTTTTGTAAAATATTCCAATTAATAGAAATCTAGTGGAAAAATTCTCTGTGTGAGTTAGAGGTCCATATGAGATGATGGTAGTACCAGTTTTGTATTTATACAGTGTTTTGTATTTTATTGTTTCACTGATATTCACAATCTTGTCAGATAGGCAGAGTGAATAGTGATTGTTCTGGCATTTTTCAGACACAAGAGTTCTACAAGCTAAATGTTCACACCATGGGAAGTGTTATTCATATTACAGATAAAACCTTTATTGATGATTTTGTAGACGGCAAATAACCTAGAAATGCCATATGAAATATTTAAGTTTGAAGATGATATGGATTTTTAATATCAGTACTTCAGCATTTTATATGCTATCTCAACCTTTGTATCTCCCAAATAAGTCTGTACATTTGACAAATAAGTTATAGAGATGTCTTCTCATGTTAATTAAGTTATCTATACCAGTCAGGAATCTTACTGATTTTCTATAAAAATCTCTGTATTCTATTTATGAAGATGATAATTTCCTGTTGCCTAGTTTAATTACTCTTAGTTCTAATAAATAAAGTCTGTGTTCCCAAAGATAATTTCTAAATGGGATAAAGAAAGAAAATGTTTTTTTTAGAAGTCTCACTTTCTTTAGGAAAAATAATGTGGAAAAGTAATAATGAGCAGAAAAGAAAAAGTTTATATTTTTATGACACGGAAAAATAGCAGATTCTAAGAAGCTATTATATGGCTGATTATTGCCAGGGAATTAGCTTTTCTTCCTTATGCAAGAGAACTAACTGAACCTACATTCGTGAGTTACTCTCTAGAATTTGTAGTCAGAATTAGGAGAGTTCTGAGGAAATGATCTTGTATAATTTCCCATAAAATGAGGATTTCTTTCTCTACTGTATCTAATATATGTTGGCCCTCTGTATAGAGAGACATATAGTCTCTGTTTCATGTCTTGCAATTGCTGAAACCATTATTAGTTTGCAAGACTCCTGATTCTGCTCTCAGACTGATATAATTGGTAGAAATCTCTCCCTCATAGTAAACCAAAATAACTGCCTAATTCTACCTCTTGGTCTTAGATATGCCCTTAAAAGCAAAAAGGAGGAAGCCTATCCATTTCATTTTCCTCCTTTTCCCCATGTGGTCACTTTTCTGATATGTCGTAGTAGCTATACCGTCCTTCCTTTCCTTTTGCTTCCCCTCCCCCAGTCCATTCCTCAGGGTCAGTTGCTTAGTTCCCTTCTGTGTCCTCGTCATCCCTGTCAGTCCTCTCTACTCACTGTAGATTACAGTGTCTGGACACACTGCTTGAGATATAGTTGAATGAAGTCAGTGTGTGCTTGGTTATGTGGAAGTAACAAAACACCCTAACACATCAGTGGCCTTATCCTGATTTATCGTGATGCGTATTGACTCCTGAGCACCTTAGTTCTGCCCCGTGTGTGTCTTCATTCTGCGACTCAGGCTGAAAAAGTGGCACCAGTCAGGGATGTGGGGGGAACAAGAGCTGAACCATATTATGACTCTTAAAGCTGCCACTCTGATGTGCTGCCCTGACTTCCTGTGACATGGCACTGGGCATAGCAAGTCAGGCTTGACCCATGTAGAGGAGTGACCTTCTGTCACAGGAAGGAACTGCCAGTCCAGGGCAGTGGACGAGGATGCATAATCCTCTTCCAAGGAGTGGAGGTGGAAAAGAACAGATACTTGGGGAAAATAATACAATCAACCACATTAAATGGTAACTTAACCACATTTAAGGTAAGTTAACTCCTTACCTAGTTCAGAAAGGACTGCTGCTGCTGCTGCTGCTGCTAAGTCACTTCAGTCATGTCCGACTCTGTGTGACCCCATAGACGGAAGCCCACCAGCCTCCGCCGTCCCTGGGATTCTCCAGGCAAGAACACTGGAGTGGGTTGCCATTTCCTTCTCCAATGTGTGAAAGTGAAAAGTGAAAGTAAAGTCGTTCAGTCGTGTCCAACTAGAGGTCATCATTGTTGCCTTCTAATCTAAAAGACATATATTCACTCAAACCAAATACGAAGCCACAACAAAATTGAGGAAGGGAAAATCATGTTTTATTCAACGGAGTGCATGTTAAATTGCTCAGTCATGTCCGATTCTGTGACCCTATGGACCCCACCAGGCTCCTCTGTCCATGGGATTCTCCAGGCAAGAATACTGGAGTGGGTTGCCAGGCCTTCCTCCAGGGGATCTTCCCAACCCAGGTATTGAACTCGAGTCTCTTACATCTCCTGCTTTGGCAGGCGGGTTCTTTACCACTAGCACCACCGGGAATGGAGGCAAATCAGAAGGAACAATGCATTCTGTTTTTGAGTTGGACACGACTGAAGTGACTTAGCAGCAGCAGCTGCAGCAGCAAGAAAGGGATATGATAATGATAGAAGTGTGCTGCTGGAACTAAATTCAGAAGACAATAACAACAAATTCTTCCATAAGAATCACTGACCAACACAGTGGACATTGTCTTCTAGCAGTGGCTTTATAGAAAGAGAAAAACTTCATTCTGTGGCTCTTTAGTACAGCAGGTGTGTAAAACCCAAGCAGTCCTGAATAGAACCTTAGGGAATCTGACCATCATAATTTCAGTCTTCTCCCCACTGGATCTTTCACTAGAGTTGTCATTAGGGCACAGTGCATAGGATGGTCATCTAACTCTCGTGTCTTTTCATTTAGGGCTCGGATTAAGTGCTGCCTCTATTCCTCAGTAGACTTTCATGCCTACCACTTTCTCTCTGCCTGGGGTGTCTTTATCTTCACTTTGTACATATTCATAAAATAGAACTTTAAGGGAACCACTCACTGAGGGGTCTAGTGAATAACAGTGCTCCATCCAAGCCACTCTAGTACTCTTGCCTAGAAAATCCCATGGATGGAGGAGCCTGGTAGGCTGCAGTCCATGGGGTCGCTACGAGTCAGACATGACTGAGCGACTTCACTTTCACTTTTCACTTTCACACATTGGAGAAGGAAATGGCAACCCACTCCAGTGTTCTTGCCTGGAGAATCCCAGGGACGGGGGAGCCTGGTGGGCTTCCGTCTATGGGGTCACACAGAGTCGGACACGACTGACGTGACTTAGCAGCAGCAGCAGCATCCCCTGTTATTATTGCATAGAAATACTTGTTGGTAACACTGGCAAAGGTAACGTCTCTTCTTACAAAGCCAGTACAGTTATCTAAATAAGCTAGATGAATTTTTGGTGCCTGGGAAGATGAAGGAACTCATTCTCAGTGGTTGGGAAGCACATTTGAGAACATTAAACACGTATACAAAGTGTCCTTTTTCAGTGGTGTTTATTTGGCAGATATTTAGGAGAGAATAGACAAAAGAGTGTTAATGGGGCTCCCCAGTCCTGCTGCTGCTGCTGTGTCACTTCAGTCGTGTCCGACTCTGTGTGACCCCATAGACAGAAGCCCACCAGGCTCCCCCGTCCCTGGGACTCTCCAGGCAGGAACACTGGAGTGGGTTGCCATTTCCTTCTCCAATGTGTGAAAGTGAAAAGTGAAAGTGAAGTCGCTCAGTCGTGTCCGACCCTTAGCGACCCCACGGACTGCAGCCTACCAGGCTCCTCCATCCATGGGATTTTCTAGGCAAGAGTACTGGAGTGGCTTGCCATTGCCTTCTCCGTCCCCAGTCCTAGGTGGTACCTAAATCTAATAGAAAGGCTTGGAGTCTTTCACAAGTACAGGGGACCAACAGAATGCTTGCTTGTGAAAAGAGAAAACCCTGTCAGGCTGAGAATTTCTTGCAGACAGAGGCCGAGAAATTTTGAGGTATATGTCTCATCACTGAAGTAGCCTTGTTATCCATAGCTTTCTCTACTGGAGGCAGCTCTCATGTGAGCAGCTGTGGTTAAGTCTGAGGGGCAGAGGATAGGGTGCCAAAGCCTATGTTCATAAAACCTGCAGACCTTACAACAAAATTATTACCTTAGCAGCTGAAAAGAATACACACCAGCCCATGCACAGGATTTAACATTACTGGGATATGTACATAAGGGACATTTAGTCAGACTGTGGCTGAATGGCAGTGTATATGACGGAGGAAGCAGAAATAGGAGGGAAGAAATCTCTTTCATTGGTACATTCTTGTAGGTGGGGCATTGATATTTTTATTTTATCACAGAGTGTTTTAAATTGAAAAAGTAATGCGTGAAAATGGTTAAAAATTAAAATACCCCAAGGTATAGACAAAGCCCTGACCTCCAAATCTCCTTGCTCATTTGTAGTATTTCCAGTTAGCCTTTATGTGCTATTTATACCCATTGAGGATCTCTCAACTCAGCACACTGTTCTAAGGATAGCGAACAGCCTTCCAGCTCAGATCCTGTTCTTGCTTTTGCCCCGTCAGATTGTTAGCTCCCATACAAGAAGAAGAAAGTTTGCCATCTTTGCAGCGAATAGAGCACCCAGTCAAATGCTTTTCGCTTCTGTATCTACTCAATAAATTTCACACTGAGAACTCTTAGTTTCTAACACACTCACACATGCACACTTCCAGCATTTCTTTTTACCCCGCATTCCCTCCTCTGCACAGGGTCTGTGGCTCTCTGACTGAATCCCCCCAGGCCGCCTTCGCTGTGGTCATCACGCTCCTCTCCCTGCGTTCCCTGTGGTGAGCTCGTAAGGCAGCCCACCCTTGTTCCTCGTGGCTGTAGTCCTTGTCCATGCTGCCGCTTGGTTTCTCCTCCAGCCCCGCTGTGTGCCTCTTCCCCTGAGTCCACAGGACTCATGGTCTCGATCTGGGTTGAGAGGGTTTGTGTTTTTTGCTTTTTAAAAAAATTTCAGTATAGTTGACTTACAGTGTTTCAGATGTACTGGAAATGATTCCGTTTCATATACATATATATAACACACATATGCACATATGGACATACATATATATGTATATATTTCTTTTTCAGATTGTTTTCCATTATAGACTGTTACAAGGTATCGAATGTAGTTCCCAGTGCTGTACAGTGGGTCCTTGTTATTTATTTTATATATAATAGTGTGTTTCCGTTAAACCCAAATTCCCAATTTATTCTCCCTCTTGCCCTTTGGTAGCAATAAGTTTGTTTTCTGTGTCTGTGAGTCTGTTTCTGTTTTGTAAATTCGTTCATTTGTATCATTTTTTAGATCCCACATATAAGTGATATCATGTGGTTTTTGTCTTTCTCTGTCTGACTTGACTTAGTATGATCATCTCTACAGCCATCCATGTTGCTGCAAAGGGTGAGAGAGTTTAAACAGTATTTCCCCTATGAAGCTTTTCCTCATCTCTAGATTAGGTTAGATTCTCTTCGTGTAATACTCTATATATATGTCTACCATTTTGCCTTCATCACGAGTATATTTATTTTAAAAAAGTAGTGGAGGTAGCTAAGATATTTTGCTCTCTTATTAGACGCTATGTAAACATTTGACAAGCATTTTCTGATGAGTTCTTCAGAGTACCTTTTTAATATACAGTTAATTGAAGCCCAGTGATAAATAACTTGCCTGATATGTCACACAGGTTGTCTGATCCTTGAGACAGTAAGCTCTTGACTTCCATGCTTCATAGCACTAGTTTAGGATGTCAGGAGTGTCAGTTCATGGACAGAGGTCAGCACGGTGATAATAGAGGTTGGAAGCAGGAATAAGAACTTCATGAAGTCTGTAATTTGGGAGACATCTTTCTTGGTTATCTGGGCTACCTATTAGGTAACTCGCCTCTGTGTTCCTGAAGCATGCTGCCTCTGTGCCTTCTGTCAGGACCTCTGGAGGGGAAGAGAGGGTGCTGTGTATCTGAACTACAGACCACATTTTCTCAGCTCGGCTGGCTAACTTCGGAACCATGCTTCTGTATTTTTATCAAGCTAGCTCCTCACAGTAACACGAGCATGCTCAGTTGTGTCCGACTCTTTGTAACTCCATGGATTGTAGCCTGCCAAGCTGCTCTATCCAGGAATTCTCCAGGCAAGAATACTGGAGTGGGTTGCCATGCCCTCCTCCAGGGGATCTTCCTGACCCAGGGATCAAACCCGCATCTGCTGCACTGCAGGCAGGTTCTTAACCACTGAGCCACCGGAAAAGACCTCACAGTAACACATTAATTAGTAAAGAAGAGCCTGTGGTCAAAAGCAAGTGTCTCCCACCCACCTACTGCTCCCTCTCAATAGTATGGAGGCAATTTCTTGGTTTGTTTCTGATTGTCTTTCTTCTAACTGTAATTTCTCAGAAAAGGGTGTTAAGAAGTAGATGTTTTGAATCCTTGTCAGTCTAAATATGTCTTTATTCTGCTCTTCATGGAATGACAGTTTAGTTGTGTATAGAATTGTCGACTAAGAATTACTTTTCCTTAGAAAGTTGAAATGTCTTATGTTCTATTATTCATTTTATTGTAGGTGAATTTCTTCTCTCTGTCTGAAAGCTTTTAGAGGTTTTTTTTCCACCCTTGATATTTCAAAATCCTCTATGATGTCTCTGTGTGTGAGTCTTTTTCATTAAGTATGTTATCCTTTCAGTCTAATGGTTCATGTGTTTCTCAGCTATGACTATTTCTTTGATTTCTACCTCCCCATTTTCTTTAATCTCTTTTTCTTTGATTTACCCTCACTCAAGTGTTTAGTCTCTTAAGTTGGCCCTTTACGTCTCTCATATTTCTCTAATATCAATCTTTTTCCGTATTCTTGTCTTTTTGCTATACCTTCTGGTAGACTTCCTATTCCCATTTCTTTAATTTTTTTTTAAATCCCATTTTTAATAACTTTAAATACTTAAGAACCCTTCTGTACTCTTTTTCTTTTTCTTTTTCTTTTTCTGCCGTGTTTGCCTATTATAGGGCTTTACCTAATTACTGTATTTCCTCTTCTTTAGCTTCAGTTGTTTTATTTTCTCTAGCATCAGCTTTTCTTTTTACTGTCACTCTGAATTTTCCTCATGGGCCTAGTGACTTTCGATTATTTATCCCTAAAATAGAAGGCCTGGATAGCCATTGTGGGTATCCTCTGCTGACTAATTAGAACTGTGTTGGAGCCAGCTCTTTCTCCTTAGTAGGTCTTCTAACTTGGAACTTTGTATAGAGTCGGGCAGGTCTGGGTGGATTTTTTGGTAGCCTTTACATTATGGGGACAGATCTCCAAATTCCCAGAATGAGAAAGATCTTAATCTGTGGTGACAATAGCCACACTAGAAACCTTAGGTTTTCTAATTTATTTTTTAAGTTTGTTCAATTAAGTGTATTTACCGGGGTTGGGGGTGGGTGTTGTTTACTTTTCACTTCTTTTAGAAAGAACTCCTAGGGGGCTTTATTTTGCTTTTGTCTGGGAAATTCTGGCAGCCTATACAGTGGTCCCCCCCTTACGTGCTGAGATATGTTCAAAGATCCCCAGTAGATGCCTAAAACCATAGGTCATGACAAACCCTATACAGATGATGTTTTTTCTTATGTATACATACGTGTGGTAAAAAGTTTAATTTATAAGTTAGGCTAGGCACAGGAAAAGATTAACAAGCCAAACTAATAATAGAAAAATTATAACATATACTATAATAACCGTTATATACATGTAGTCTCTCTCACACAGTGTCTTACTGTACAGACTCAGTGCCTTTACCATCTTAGCTAAACACTTACAGTTTTGGCTGAAACTTTTGCAGTCCAAGGTGTGACAACGAAAACTAGCACAAATTTCTTTTTCCTTCTTCATGGTTTCACAGAAGATTCAATCTTACCACAGATCTTAGCATCCTCAGCATATGATTTTTTTTTTCTCTCTTTCATTATTAGGTTGTGAACGTCCAGCTTCTCTTTGGCAGATCCAAATTGCCAGCATCACTTCTCTTGCATTTGGGGGCCATTATAAAGTAAAATCAGGATTCCTTAAACATAGGCACAGAGATACCACAACAGTTGATCTGATAACTGATATGGCTACTAAGTGACTAGCAGGCAGAATATGCTGGTCAAAGGAATGGTGCCAGACAGCGTGAGGTTTCAGCACGCTACTCAGAGCAACACTCGACTTAAAACTTAAAACTTGTTTATTTCCAGAATTTTCTATTTACTGTTCTAGGAATGAGGTTGACTGTGGGTAACTGAAACCACAGATAAGGGTGGGGGAGGCTACAGTACTGTAACTGTTGATGAGGAAGAGTAACTAGGGCATGTGGACAGGTAGTTCATTCTATATGTAGACCTTCAGTTCATCCATCCTTTCTCAGCCACGTGTCCTGTTCCTGTTCTTTTGCAGTACCTGTTGCTTCTAAGCAGTCACGTCTTACCAGACAGCTTCCACATCCTTTGTGGTTTTCTTTGTATCTTTCTATCGCCCTGCTCCCATCTACTCTGTCATCTATGCAGACAGGGATTGGGAAACTGTAGACTGCAGGCCAAATCAGTCTGACTACCTGCTTTTGTAAATAAAGTTTTATTGGAATACACTCATGCTCATTTGTTCACACGTCGTCCGTGGCTGCTTCTGTGCTATGATGGGAGAGTTGACTAGTTAAAACCAAGACGAGCAGAGCTGAGTATCTGCCCCAGAGACTGAATGGCATACAAAGCCTAAGCTGTCTAGTCTTTGGTCCACTACAGGAAAGGTTTGCCAACCCTTGGTCTAGGAATGTTTTGAGATTTATCATTTGCTGGTGAGCATACCTACCTGCCTTTACTTTCTCAGCCACTTTTATTCATAGGTATTTTAATTGATTGTAAAATTCTCTTTTAGTTCAGTAATACTGAGGGGAGTGCATAAGTTCCCTCAGGCCTCCAAAGGCCTTCTTGATCCTCTAGAACTGGAAAGACAGATTTCTTACTCTTCTCTATGTTAATATACTGGCAGCCTGCTTATCAGTGACTGCCTTCCACGTCTGACCCTGTGAAGTCATGGAAGGGGCTCTGTGAGAGAACAGGGACTCTGTGTAGTTCCTTGTGTCTTAACACAGGACCGTAAATATAGTAAGCTTTCAAAAAGTGTTGAATGTATTGAATGAGTGAATGATTATGTTTCCTTTTTTTTCAGACCAGTTGGGATCATCTGTTTTGTTTTGTTTTTTTTTTTTCTTTTGAATGCACATTTGAAATAGCTTTTACCTATTAATTCATTTTTATATCCTTTCTTAAGATGACTTATATGAAGAATGGTTAATCTTATTAGGAATGGAGAGGAGCTTTGTATTCTGGATATGTGTCAATCCAGATATTGTCTGCTATTCACCTTTTAAAAATGTTCTTTTACAGACTAAAGTAATATAATCTACTTTTTCATTTTTTTCTTTACAGTATCACATTATTTAATGGGTAAATAGTTGCAGTTTAAATAGTGATGTGTTTGCAGTCAATGAAATGTCTTCATGGTGATCCAGAATGTTCTATGAGTGTATTTTCAAATATTTTTCAATTGAGATTTAAAAAAAATCTCAATTATGTGAAATGATTACAAAAAATAATTCTGAAACAAAAGACTTGTAAACAGGAGTAAGAATAGAATCTAAATTGATGGGGTTTTTTTTTGCTCTTTGATATGTGTGTGTGCTTATCTTTCTGACCGTCCGTTATTTAATCTCATTTCTCGTGTAAATTAAGACTGATATACTGAGTTCTTAGATAATAAAGAAATGATGTAGATATTTCCATTGAGTAAATTTGTAATTTTTTTTCTACTGCAGTTAATGTGTTTTCTCTTGAATTCTGGTGTCCTCAATAGTACTAGTTTAAAATGCATAGCAGTTCCATAAAGTGGAGATGGCTGCTGAATGCTCATTTGGAAAAAGCAAATAGCCTGTTTTAACAACTTCTGCAGAAGAGCATTTTTTATAGATCTGCTTCTTTCCTTGTTATTTCTTTTAAAAAAGAAACACAATTAAGTACTCATTATTGGGTGTTATTTGATTCAGCCCATCTCCCATGCACCTTTCAAACACATGAACAAGTTTATAAATGCAGAAATTTTGGGTTTTAAATGTTTTTATGTAACTGTATCATACATGCAGAGGAAAAAGAAAGGAACACTGGCATCTCCCAAAGGAAGGAATGAGGAGGGTGTGTTCTTGGCACTTTGAGACTATTGAGCTCTGATGTGGTGATAAAGAAATGTTCTTGGCCTCCGACGGCAGATTTCACAGGGCTAGGATCCAGGGGAATGGGGAGTGTCTTCCACAATTTCTTATTTGTTTGTTTTCTACTTTTGCTACATGTGTATAATATGCTTATGAAAAGAACCCCACTTTTTATCAGAATACATTGTCTTTTGTCTTAATTACACCTAAACATTTTTGAAGAAATTGTTTTAAATGAAATCTCCAAGAGATGAGGAGCTATGTTGGGTATGTGTACAATGTCATTGTAGAAGAGTTCAGGAGTTCTGTAAATATAAGGCAAACAGTAAAATATAATGACATGAGAAGTCTTTATAGGTATTTTTTTTCCTTTTTTAATCAGTGCCATCCTGTAGTACTTTCCAAGATGGTATGGTATAACTGTTCTATATGAGCGCTGTCCAGTATAGTCGTCAGTAGCTACAAATAACGGAGAAGGCAATGGCAAGCCACTCCAGTAGTATTGCCTGGAAAATCCCATGGATGGAGGAGCCTGGTAGGCTGCAGTCCGTGGGGTCGCTAAGGGTCGGACACGACTGAGCGACTTCACTTTCACTTTTCACTTTCCACTTTCACACATTGGAGAAGGAAATGGCAACCCACTCCAGTGTTCTTGCCTGGAGAATCCCAGGGACGGGGGAGCCTGGTGGGCTTCCGTCTATGGGGTCACACAGAGTCGGACACGACTGAAGTGACTTAGCAGCAGCAGCTACAAATAAATGAGCTACAAATTACTGTTGAGTACTTGAGGCATGGCCTATATGACTAAGGAATGTAATATTTCATTAAAAATATTTTGGTCAAGTATTTGTATGGTTTCTTAATTAGAGACTAACAGATTTTAATTTTGTGCTATTTAATTTTTTTTTTCTTTTCAGGTAAATATATGCAGATGATGAACATTCTTAAGCCAATTGCTTTTGATGTTATCCATTTCATGTCTCAGCTCTTTGATTATTACTTGTATGCAATATATACCTTTTTTGGTCGGAATGATTCAGTAAGTCAGTCTTTTGGGGACAGAGTCTGTTTCTTTTAAAATTTGTTTTTGTAAATGTAAAGTTCATTCTCTCTGTATAAAATACACAAATAACATTAGTTTTAAAATTATCCATCCAAAATGCAACAGAATTATTGATACCAGTTTTTTGTGTGCCCAGTTGCCTTGTTTTAAATATATTAGTTTTAAGCTTTGATGTAATAGACATATTGTATATTATTCACATTTTTGGCAGAAAAATTGCAGCATTTCTTTCTAACTTTGATGTATTTTGGCAGTGAAAATGTGCAGGTTGCTTTGTTTAAATCTGTCTTGGTGTATATTTATTACAATAAATGAAACATTTAAAATATTGGCTAACAACCATAGCAGGCACTGTACCTTCAAAAGATAATGGCAAATATTTTAAAAAGTAATATGAAAATGTTTGAACTGAACCATCTGCCTACCATAGAGTTAATATTTCCTGTACCTCCTTTCTGTGCTTATGAAGATCTTGTTGAGTTTTATCTTTTCTGCTCCTAAGGAGAGCAGCACAGTATTAAGCAGGTAACTGATCTGATATTTGGGAATTCATAGATTTTTGACAGATTTTTTTTAATATGAAAGCATAGCGTTGGATTTTGTGAACATATCCTAATACTTATTTTTCACATACAATATTTTGTACCTTTTCAAAAACTTATGAGTTTTAATGGATGACTATATTCATCATACAAAATACTCATATTCTCACTGTGATCACAAGTATATCAAAGACATGATCTTTTAATATAGGATCTGAATTAGCTGTGTTCTTAACTCTGCAAAATTAGAATACTAACATAATCAGAGACTTAAGTTGCTGCAGAATTCATGTCACTATAAAATAGGTACTAATTCATTACACAATGCTCAATAAATATTAAAGAAGAAAGCCATTCTGGAGTTTTAGCTAATTGTTAGCATCTTTTAGTCTTCTAAATGAGCTTTACTCTATCTTCTTAGACTGTGCCTCTAGAGCAGTGCTGTCCAAGAGAAGTTTTGTAATAATGGAAATGTTCTATATTTGTACTTTCCAATATGGTAACCACAAGCTGCAGTGTCTTTTGAGCACTTAAACGTGACTGGTATGATTGAGGACTGGATTTTTCATTGTACTTGATTTTAGCTGGTTTATATTTAAATTAGCCACATGTGACTTGTGACTACCATATTGGTTAAAACAGTTCCGTTCCTGCTTGAACATTTGTCAGGTTAGACCATATTTCTGGGCCATGAAACATGTTCTAATGAGTTTAAAAACCATGGAAATCATATAGGATATATTTTCTGATGTCAATATAATTAAATTAGAAAGAAATAACAATAAAATGGGAAAACTGAAATATTTCAAAATGAACACACATCTAAGTAAAGGTTGGGTTAAATAAGAAACCACTGGAGAAATTAGAAAATATTTCAAAGTGAATGATAATGAAAACACAGCATACCAAAATTTGTGGAGCGGAGTTAAATCAGCGCTTAAAGGGAAGTGTCTGATATTCAGCTTTCCCTCTTCTTTTCCAGTCTATTTGCCTTGTATTTTTTAGTCTGTCGGCCTCATACAGCATATATATATCCATATGCAGGAGAAAAGTTACAAAAACTTGACCTCCAGCACAACGTAAAATAAAAGTGGTGCAAGTTGACAACCTTGTCCTGTTCCCTCCTCCCTCATCTCTCCAGGATAGAAAGTGTTGAGCCTTTCACCGTTGATTATGATGCTAGCTATTTTATAGAGTCCTATGATCATTTTGACAAAATTCTCTTCTGTTACTGGTTTTCTGAATTGTTATTATGAAAGGATAAATTCAGTCATGAAAGGATAAAAGTTTCTGAATCTATTTAAGCAATCATAACTTTCTTTCCTAAAGAAATATATTAATATGATGAGTTATGTTGGTTAATTTCAAAGTACTATCTTAGGCTATTAAACCAGTTTTGTATTCCCAAGACAAACACCACTTGGTCGTGAAGGAATTTGGTAATATTTTCCTGTTGTTTGTCACTAAGTCGTGTCCAGCTCTGCGATTTCATGGACTGTAGCATGCCAGGCTTCCTGTCCTTCACTGTCTTCTGGAATTTGCTCAGACTCATGTCCATTGAGTTGCTGATGCCATCCATCCATCTTATCCTCTGTCGTACCCTTCTCTTTCCTCAATATTTTCTTAAGAATTAAAAAAAAATGTGTCCATAAAGTTTATGAGTCTGTTATTAGGTTTTCTGTGATATCTTTGGCTTAGAAACCAGTGTAATATTAGTCTCATAAAACAATTAGGAAACATTCTTTTTTATATTTTCTGAGAGTCTATGTAGGGTTAGTACTTTTTAAGGGTTTTTAATAAATTTAACAATAACTGCTAAATTATTACGGAGAAGGCAATGGCAAGCCACTCCAGTACTCTTGCCTAGAAAATCCCATGGATGGAGGAGCCTGGTAGGCTGCAGTCCGTGGGGTCGCTAAGGGTCGGATATGACTGAGCGACTTCATTTTCACTTTTCACTTTCACACATTGGAGAAGGAAATGGCAACCCACTCCAGTGTTGTTGCCTGGAGAATCCCAGGGACAGGGGAGCCTGATGGGCTTCCGTCTATGGGGTCACACAGAGTCGGACACGACTGAAGTGACTTAGCAGCAGCAGCAACAGCAGCTAAATATTATATTTCTTCTAAGGTCAATTTTTATGAGTTTGTCAAGGAATTTGTCCATTTTATCTGGTTTGGTAAAATTATTGGCATAAAATTATTCATAAAATTCTCTTATTATCCTTTTAATGTTGAAGAATCTGTAGTGTTATCCGTACTCTCATTCTTGACACTGAAAATATGTATCATCTCTGTTTTGTTTTTTCTGTGTCAGTGTGACCTTTCCCATCCTTGGGTTCTTTAAGTATATGAAAATCTTTAGGCTTTGCAATTGAAAGTAGTAATCTGTGGGAAAGAAATTCTGTGAATTCTCTCCCAATAAATTGATTAGTTTGATAGATGTTAGTGTGACACATGTGTCAATAGCTCTCTTATTCCCTTGAGGGTGAAGATTTGACTTCTTTCCTTGATATTTTGGTAATTTGGTGTTTGGAAACCCTCTGAATGCTAAGAGTTAAAACATTTGCAGGGTTCTCTCAAAAGTGGTCTAACATGCTTTCCGTTGTCTTTTTCAGTTGGAATCAACAGGACTAGGTCTTAGTAGTAGTAGACTAAGAACAACTCTGAACAGGATACAGGAAAGCCTCATTGATCTGGTAAGTAATCAGTTGGAATCCATTCTTTTGGGTTATTTAAGATAGAAATTGGCCATCTAATCAACTACATGTAAATGTATTTCTATACATATGTTAATTCCTATCCACTAATTGTTCCTAGTCCACTAATTGCCTGTAGGAAGTGAGATGGAGGTTTCTTATAGCCAGATGGAGAGAGAACGCTAGTATACCCAGAAGAAGATGTTACTGGTTCTGCGTGCAGTGCAAGTTCAAGAGAAGAAAGGTTTATCTTCAGAATTAATGTCTGAGAATGACTAAAGGAGGATGCTAGACTTTGAAGAGCAGGCATGGGATTAGTGAGGAAAAGGAGAAGGAATAGTATTCAAATTAAGGTTCCGAGGCTGAGCAAGGGCTTGGAGGTGGGAACAAGCCCAGCCCATACTGACAGGTTTTTGTGATGGGCCATCTGTTTATGCCAGAGAGTTGTGTTTGTTTAAGGACCACTTTGTAAATGTCTTTAACATTTGAGATGTTTGGGCTTAATTGGCTATATAGTAGGGAGTCTTGATTCTTAACTGTCATGTGATGAAATGCATGTTTTAAAATGCTGTGTTAGCAAAACTGGGACTGATCCTCTAGAGTATTTAAGCCAACACGAGCATTTAAGAAAAAAAATTTTTTCTTAGGCTTGGTCACTCTAGCCAGAGACGTGTGTTCTTCCGTGCTTTTCTCTGCATCCGTGAATTTTCCTTTATTCCTTCACTTACCCAAATAAGCAATCACTTTTGCATAAGCTCTATATTATGAGCATATTGCTTATTGAAGTTTTTGTAATCAGTCATTCTTTTAAGCAGTACTTATTTGGAATAATTATTATATATCATGCATTACTGTAATAGTGGAAAAGTTATTAATGCACAGAGGTAATTCTCATCTTCTTGAAACTTGCATTTTACTGGGGCAGCGAGACAGATAAATATGTAAGAGTGGCAGGTCCTGATAAGTGCCAAGAAGAAAATGAAGCAGGGTTGATGGGACAGTGCTCTTCAGACAGAGATATGAAGAAAGTAAGAGAGCCATGTGTAGATACTTCATGTGAGCACCGTTTATGCAGAGGAAATAACCTGTATCTGTCTCATCCGGTCCCCTTTAAATTTGGAGATCTTTTTGCCGAGCACTTATTTTTAAAATATATATTCATATTCATAGCACTTACTTTTGTATACAGCATCTCTTCATTATATGTATATAAAGTAAACGAATAAACTTGAATCCTTGAGTTTGGTGTCACCTGGATTAACCTGGCTTGTTTTCTTGGTCTTGCTGTCCACTTAATCCTGATCTTCATTTGCAGACTCAAAGCTTGTTTGACACAGTCATCAGTTTTTTTTTTTCTGTATCTTTATTTTTGGTTTTGTGTAAAATCCATCATTGACTTTCAGCCCCATTGGCATTTATCCGTTTCAATTTTGCTTCTCCTTGTTTGACACTGAGTATAACCTTGACCTGAAGATCTTGTTTTCCAGATCTTAGCCTACAGCTGAATTATTTCTTGTCTCTGGCTGAATGCCTGATGATAGATGGGCCAAAATATGCCACTAGAGTCATTCACGCTGGTGGTTCTCTGGTAACTCTGCTAGTTACTAGCTTATGATTGTCAAGCCGCAGTTCCAGATCTGACCCTTGAGGTGGGGATTTAATGCTGTCATACAGTGTGTAATGAAATAGCATGATCCAGTAAACAGTGACCAAACTAACTGTTCTTTAAGACAAGCTGTCACCCATCTACTGATAACTATGTATCTGTAACATCTGTCAGACCAGTTCTTGATGCACTGGAGATGTTTTTCCCGGTGGTTTGTGGTTTAGTCGCTAAGTTGTGTCTGATTCTTGCAATCCAATGGACGGTAGCCCACCAGGCTCCTTTGTCCATGGGATTCTCCAGGCAAGAATACTGGTGGGTTGCTATTTCCTTCTCCAGGGGATCTTCCCGATACAGGAATCGAACCCAGGTCTTCTGCATTGCCGGCAGATGATTTACCAACTGAGCTATGAGGGAAGTCCCTAAATTGGTATAATAGTCAATTTTATAAATGCATTTTTTTTAAACCAGAGACACACACCCCTCCCTAATAAATAGATTTTTCCTTTGGTGCCTTGTCTTTTAAAGATATTTATTTGTTTATTTTTGGCTGCACTCTGGGTCTTCATTGCTGTGCACAGGCTTCCCTAGTTGTGGCCCAGAGGGGCTGCTCTTCACTGTGGTGTGTGGGCTTCTCATTGTGGTGGCTTCTCTTATTGCAGAGCACAGGCTGTAGGCTTCTGGGCTTCTGTAGTTGTGTCATGTGGGCTCAGTAGTTGTGGAATGTGGAATCTTCCTAGACCAGGGATCAGACCCATGTCCCCTGCATTGGCAGGTGGATTCTCAACCACTGGGGAAGTCCCTAAAGATCTCTTTTTTAAAGACCTTATTCTTCCCATCTCTTAAAGACTGCACCTTGGACCAGAAGCCTGTGCAGGCTCTTGTTCCCTTTCGGTTTGTAAGGAGCACTGACCTTTGACAGAGTCTCTCCGGAGTCCTGACTCCTCTGATGGATAAGACTCTACAGCAGTACACCAGAAGTTTTTCTGAAAATTCTCATTAGTTTCCAATGGTTTACATGTTAAATTGTTACTCATACTGATAAGCATTGTTGTATTATTTTTAAAAATATATTTGTCGTTTTCTCAACCTTGATCTCAGGTGTCCGTAAGCTGGTATATAAATCATCTTCATTAATTTGCATCTACACTGGCAGAGAACATTAATTTGTTTATTCTATTCAATATATTTCTTGTCTATTAAATTATAGCCTAATCAATCTGAAACCACTGGATGGAAGTAGTATTTTTTCCTTATATTTCTCCTGTGTGTTCTTTAAAACTTTAATGAGCACTTTTTGGGTAATTTTCTCCATATATATTTTTTAAGTTTTATTTGTCTTTAAGCTGTAAAAGGCAGAATCAAATCATTGTGTTCTTTAAAATGCCACCTGAAACTGTTTATCGTGTAAATTCACTGTAAACTAAGAAAATTTGTTTGACACATCAAATAAAAGTCTAAAAAAAATGGTCTAATAGTGAACAAGAAGGAAAGAGGGCTGGAGTAGGTGGTGGTGGTACCAGAAATGTGAATTTTTAGTTATCTACGTGGTGATGCTAAATTGTTTGCTTTAAGACCTTTGGCCAACTTTGAATCTTTGATAAGAAAAAAATGTATTCTGAATTGATCCAGATAAGTCCATAAATATGAATTTTCTTTGTGTTAGTACATTAATGGCAGAAAAAGCTATAAATGTAACTTGCACTGTGAGAATAAAGATGATGGTTTCATTTCTTAAAGTCTTCAAAGGGCTGTATATCCTTCCCTTACTCTACTGGTATGAGCTGAAACATGGGTCCTGTTTAGAAGCTTTTCCATTTAAGTGCGCAGTAAGCACATACCATTTGCTTATGTCATGTTGACATTTTGGTGACTTTCTTGCTCTTCTTGAACATATTTCCCCAAGTGGGTCTGTTTTGAAGGTAGACCCATCAAAATTTGTTGATGGGTTACAAGAGAAGTTTGACACTGAGAAGAGTCAAGGATGGCAGCTAACTTCTGGAGCCTGTGCCATCAGTGGCGTAGATAAGGCTAAAGGAACCACACGTTTGAGGAGGACATCAGAAGTTCAGTTTCAGATATGTTAAATACGCTAAAGATGAGAGACCGGTCAGGGCTTAAATTTAGAGCTGTTGGTATGTGGATGGCATTTAACTCTGTGAGACTGGGTGAAACTGTGTAGGGAGTAGAGTGTAACTAAGAGAAGTGTCAGGAATAAAGGCTGGAGCACGCTGGGTTCAAAGGTCGGAAGGAATATTCAGAGATGGATATTCAGAGTTGACTGTTGGACTTGGCCCTAACGAGGCCAGTGGGTACTTGGCTAACTCTTTCTTTGTGGAGTGAAGCAGACAAACGCCTGATGGGAATGAATGGGTTTGAAAGAGAGTAATAGAGTAAGAGAAGGTTCTTACCATCCTCTCCATCAGTGAAACTGAGGAGGGTCTGCTCATGCCAAGAGGCATGCCATGAACTTAAAGTACAAAGAGGGTGAAGTTGGCCCCCCCTCGGGAACTCACAATGCTGTAAGGGAGAACAACCGCTGACACACTGTGCTGTATGCCACATCTGGGCATACATGTAGATGATGGAAACACAAGTACATTTCTTGGGAGAGTGAGAAATTTACAGGAAGGAGGTGAATATGAGTTCACACTTAAACAGTGAAGTAAGAGCTAGGAAGACAAGGAGAAAAGAGCTCTAAGACAGGAGCGTCAGTAGGACAGGTATAGCAAGCAGTCCAGTGTGACCAGATCTTAGGGGTGCAGAGATCATCTGGAAACAAGACTGGCAAGGTGGTGAAGGAGTGATGTAGTGGCAACAAGTTTAGGCTTTTTCTCCATAAGGAAGGGATTGTCAGTTGAGATTTTTAAATTACGGACTGGTGTGATCACATGTCCATTTTAGAAAAATCACCTAAGTATTATTGAAAAATAAACCAGTGTGGCAAGTGGAGTAGAAACAGAAGCTAGAGGGACGATTAGGGGACTTTTAGAATGGATCTGGTCAGGAATGTCGTGGGGCCCTGGTCCTGATGAAAATGACATGAGGAAGAAGTTGTCTGTTTAGGCATGATGGAGGTGAGAAGGAAGGGGGGGTCAAGAGTGATTCTAAGGCTTTTTACTTGGACAGTCCGGTAGGTGGTGATTAAATAGCCACCAGAATTAAATCATTAAATATAATAGCCCAGGCAACCAATTGATATGAAACAGTATGAAATTTTGTGATTTGTTTGTTTTTTTGACAATAGTGGGATGATTTTTGTTCCTTTTTAGTAGAAGGAAATAAATCATGGAGCCATGACACTGATTAACTTGCCTAGTTCCCTTATCCTGATCATCCTGAGAGAAAACTCAGTTGTTCACAAAATAACTTTTAAATGCTAATTGAGTAATTAGAGATTGAAGAGAGACAGTACCTTTAGTAGAAGACAGGCTATAAAAAAAACTAAAGAATAAAACCATTTTCTAACTTGAAAGGTTTTATAATGTATTATTTCCATTTTGCTAAATTTATAAACCTATTATGCTCCCAGAGTTCTATCCATTTGATGTCTCTTTTTTTTCCATAAGGCAGATATTAAGAGATTTGTAATTATAAAATTGATTTTAAAAGTAATCTAGATTTACATTTTATACACTTCTAGCTTTGTTTATATTCAGTTTTCGTGCTATAATTTTCTTCAAGGATCTTTTAAGGCTCAGCCCACTCGTCTCTTTGGACATCCCTTTCTTTTATTTTCATCTGCCATCTTCCTGCAGATCAGTAATCTGTCTGTAGACATATATAATACAGTTGATTCTATTTCAGTTTAGAACTGCATTTTAGTCCTACCTTCTTGGGAATACACCAAGGTTCAGTTCAGTTCAGTCGCTCAGTCGTGTCCTACTCCTTGCGACCCCATGAATCACAGCACACCAGGCCTCCCTGTCCATCACCAACTCCCGGAGTTCACTCAAACTCACCTCCATCGAGTCAGTGATGCTATCCAGCCATCTCATTCTCTGTCGTCACTGTCTCCTCCCGCCCCCAATCCTTCCCAGCATCAGAGTCTTTTCCAGTGAGTCAACTCCTTGGTTAAAACTTCGATGTGAAAGAGTTGATCACACCGCAGTTTTTTGGATTTTAACAGCTTGATCCTAGTGGGGCAGGCTCTTTTTCAACATTTACAAGTTCTTAAAAGACTTCTAACTATTGTCTCTATGAAATATTTGTCACTTTGTAAGGATTTCTTGTTTGACCACATTTAGAAAAATAGTATATGAAGTTGGGTCATTTTCCTTTAGTATAAAAAGGAAAGTTCTAGTAAGGAACTATAAAAGGAGGGAAAAAGAACTGAAATTGAGTGTAATTAACATATGCCTGAGAGCATTTTAATTATAGCTCCAGTTTTGTAACATCGTGTGGCTTATTGCTATTAGATTTGCTATTCCAGGCTGTGTGTGTGTATGTGCGTTTTATTTTCAGGAAGTTTCAGCTGATCCCGCTGCCACACTCACAGCAGCAGAAGAGAGAAAGGAGAAGGTACCGAGTCCTCACCTGAGTCACCTAGTGATTTTGACCTCTGGGGACACATTGTATGGGTTGGCGGAAAGAGTGGTCGCCACAGAATCCTTGTAAGTTATTAAAAGCAGTTGCTTTGCCATTAAATATTTAAGAAAGGTGATAAAAGTAAGCATCATAGTCTATATTACTTAAATTACTCAGTATTTCTGAGACATATGTCCTAAGATAGAGTCCCAGTCGATTTTTAAAATTGCATGGTTGATTTTTAGGTGTATAAATTGAAGAAGGAAAATCTTTTAAGGTTTGTTCTTTGGCAGCATGGTCCTTGCTTTAAGTGACTTCAGAGAAACATAGCAGTAGTATGCTGCTACTGTTGTTTAGTCGCTTAGTTGTGTCCGGACTCTTTGTGACCGCATGGACTATAGCCCACCAGGCTTCTCTATCCAGGGGTTTCTCCAGGCAAGAATACTGGAGTGGATTGCCATTTTCTTCTCCAGGGGATCTTCCTAACCCAGCGATCGAACCTGTGTCTCATGCTTTGGCAGGTGGATTCTCTACTGCTAAGCCGCCAAGGAAGCTCATGTTATAGTATAGTTCCCATTGAATTATGATTTTAGAGAAACTGTAGTTACACTGTCAGCTTAGTATTAAATGTAGTCGATCCTTGACCTTTGTAAATAATCAAGTTCTTTAGTAAAATTAAACGTATAACTTCTTCCATAACATGGGGGCATGACTGAGAAACTGAGCATACAGTCAGACAGAATACTCTGAGTTTTTGTGTGTATAACAAAAGGTAGGGAAAAACAGAATAACTGCCAGCAGTCTTCCGGCTGAGTGACTCCCATTCATGCACAACCAGCCTTCGACCCTGAAGTTCATGTGTATGCCTCAGCCAAGTTCCAGTTTATTTCATGTTACGAATGTTTGGGTTATTTTTGAAAAGCACCAGGCATTAAATCTGTGAATTCATGGGTCTGTTATGTGTAATTTACATGGGACCTTTGAAAGAAATCCTTTCAAAAAATACCATTGTATTCTTTTTTGTATCTTTTGCATTGTCAGTGCTCATATCTTAAACATGCAAAGCAGCATAACTGTATACCTTGTAGTAACCAGCTTAGCTCCCTTGAAGTCACGCGTCTTTCACATCAGCTCACATTCAGAGATAACTCAACATTAATTTTTGTGTGAGTTGTAAATGAGTGTGTCAAGTGGCCGTGCACAGTCGTTCTTTAAAATGGAAAGTAACTTTGTTAAACTTTTGGTCGGAGATCTTAAAGATTAGTTACACAGACATATTGACAGGCTCTAAATCCTGTGTTCGTTTACACGGTGGGTTATTCGTTCCCTTTAGGGTATTCTTGGCTGAACAGTTCGAGTTCCTTCAGCCTCATCTGGATGCTGTGATGCCTGCAGTCAAAAAACCCTTTCTTCAGCAGTTTTATTCTCAGGTCAGACACGTCTGGTATATCCTTTCGACTGTGAGCAAGATAAGACTGTCACGTGCTGTTTATTTTAGTTTTTTATTTTTTGCTAATGATCAGTGTCTCAACTTCAGGAGAGCTGGATTAGAATATTTGTTTATTCATTCATGAATTCCTGTATTAACTAGATGCTTATTGAACTCCTCATATAACTTTTAGTCTCGTGAGAGAGCCAGTTCAAATTGTATTACACACAAACACAGGGAAAATAGGCAGCCAGTGGGAATTTGCTGTATGACTCGGGGAACTCAAAATGGGGCTCTGTGACCCCCTAGATGGATGGGGTGGGAGGTGGGAGGGAGGCTCGATAGGGAGGGGGCATATGTATACCTGTGGCTGATATTTGCAGATGTTTGGCAGAAACCAACACAATATTGTAATTATCCTTCAATTAAAGATAAAGGGAAAAAAACCTATTACAATAAACTATAGTTCTGGGAAAGAAACAGTGGTAGGGTATTTAACCTTGACTAGAGGTGGGGCGGGTATAATTGGCAGAGAAATGCTGTCTTAAGGAAGTGATGTTTAAACTGGACTGAAGAGAAAGAGTCAGGAGTATATATATACTTTTTAAAATCTGTGTTTTTGATATAATTTCATTGTAGGTTTATATAATTTAATTTTTATTTTTAAACATTTTACAGTTTTTTTTATATTAGAGGATAATTGCTTTACAATGTTGCGTTGGTTTCTGTCATACAACAACACAAATCACCCATAAAGGGTATATTTCGATGGAGGCAGTGGCTTATATGAAGACCCCACAGGTGAGAGAGAGGCATGGTGGAGCTGAGGAAGATGCAGATTCTTAGACACGGGGAAAGGGATGGTGATGAGAAAGATGGCTGGAGCGAGTAAGCTGAAGTTACGTGACATCCAGCGCTCCCAGCCGGGAGCTGGACTTTGTTCCAAGGGTACTGAGAAGCTGCTGGAGGATTTGAAAGAGGTGATGAGTAGCACAGTGAGGTGTGTGTCTTGGAAAGAGAACTTTGGGGGTGGTGTGAAGAATGGACTTCAGATGGCAAACCTAGAGATAGGAGACCAACTTGAAGACTTTTGGACTACTTCAGGTAAGAAGTGATCGGATCTTGAGTTGCAGTGTGAGAATGGGAATGGAAATGGAGAAAAGCAAAAGAATTTGAGAAATACGTGCTCATCTCCATGAAAATCTGTAGTTTTACTGTTGTATCGTCAGTGGACTGAAGCATATTGAATGTCTCAAAATTACATTTTGAGCAAGATCTTTGCCCACAAGTTAAAGTATTTTTATAATTTATATCTCCAAATGTATAGTGTTTTATTTTCAGATAAGATGTGTACTAGAAATGGGGGAAAATAGTTTTTATAAATTTGATACTTTGAGAAAAAGTTTGTTTTTCTGTGAAATTTATTTCAGACGGTCTCAACGGCCAGTGAACTACGCAAACCAATTTACTGGATTGTAGCTGGTAAAGCCATTGATTATGAACAGATGCTGCTCCTAATGGCTAATGTGAAATGGGATGTAAAAGAAATTATGTCACAGCACAACATATATGTAGATACACTGTTAAAGGCAAGTATTCTGGGAAACACCTTTGTTAAAGATGTTTATAGTATGGAACTATTCCTGTAATTGCAGTCACTCTAAAGTCATGAGATCATGGTTTTTACCGTATTCGAGCATTCTTGTAATATTAAAGCTCCTGAGTTAGATTTGGATTTCCTTCCAAATTTTGAGTTCTTTTAGACCCAAGAATACTTTGTAGATTTTGTCTTTGCTCACAAATTTCCCATTTTGAGTTAGAGTTTGATTAATGTGTCTTGGCTGCCTTTCATATTACATAATCTCAATAGCCATGGCTGTAGTGACAAGAAGACATTTCTATAGTTGTATTTATATTCATTGGCAAGAGATCATACTCCTGGCTATTCTAGTTGGTTTTTCCCAGAAATCACCTTAACTTTCGCTATGTATCATGCAAACACTGTTGTGTTTAATGACTTCCATTTATAAGTTTTCTGAAAAGAAGTGTAGTTGTTTTTTTTTTCATTTACGTATCAGAGATATTTATAAATCATTTGACATGTGTCGAACACTGATCTAGCTGCTAGCAATATAGTCAGTTGTGAATTAAGGAGCTTAATGTGCCATCAGGGTATTTATATGCTAGAGCAGGGATAATGCAGGGATAACAGTAAAGAGATACATAATATATAACGTGTCAGGTAGTAAATAGTCTTGTGAAAAAGTAACCAGCAGAAAAGAGGGATAGAGTGGCAGAGTGTGGTAGGGGAGGAATACCATATATTTCCTTGTGGTCAAAGGACTCCATGCTAGTAAAGTCATGCTCAAAATTCTCCAAGCCAGGCTTTAGCAGTATGTGAACCGTGAACTTCCAGATGTTCAAGCAGGTTTTAGAAAAGGCAGAGGAACCAGAGATCAAATTGCCAACATCCGCTGGATCATGGAGAAAGCAAGAGAGTTCCAGAAAAACATCTATTTCTGCTTCATAGACTATGCCAAAGCCTTTGACTGTGTGGATCACAATAAACTGTGGAACATTCTGAAAGAGATGGGAATACCAGACCACCTGACCTGCCTGTTGAGAAACCTGTATGCAGGTCAGGAAGCAACAGTTAGAACTGGACATGGAACAACAGACTGGTTCCAAATAGGAAAAGGAGTCCGTCAAGGTTGTATATTGTCACCCTGCTTATTTAACTTATATGCAGAGTACATCATGAGGAAGGCTGGGCTGGAAGAAGCACAAGCTGGAATCAAGATTGCCAGGAGAAATATCAATAACCTCAGATATGAAGATGACACCAGCCTTACGGCCAAAAGTGAAGAGGAACTCAAAAGCCTCTTGATGAAAGTGAAAGAGGAGAGTGAAAAGGTTGGCTTGAAGTTCAGCCAGCTTGAACATTCAGAACGAAGATCATGGCATCTGGTCCCATCACTTCATGGGAAATAGATGGGGAAACAGTGGAAACAGTGTCAGACTTTATTTTTTTGGGCTCCAAAATCACTGCAGATGCTGATTGCAGCCATGAAATTAAAAGACGCTTACTCCTTGGAAGGAAAGTTATGACCAACCTAGATAGTATGTTAAAAAGCAGAGACATTACTTTGCCAGCCAAGGTCCGTCTAATCAAGGGTATGGTTTTTCCCGTGGTCATGTATGGATGTGAGAGTTGGACTATGAAGAAAGCTGATCGCCGAAGAATTGATGCTTTTGAACTGTGGTGCTGGAGAAGACTCTTGAGAATCCCTTGGACTGCAAGAAGATCCAACCAGTCCATTCTAAAGGAGATCAATCCTGGGCGTTCATTGGAAGGACTGATGCTAAAGCTGAAACTCCAATACTTTGGCCACCTCATGCGAAGACCTACTCACTGGAACAGAGTCTGATGCTAGGAAGGATTGGGGGCGGGAGGAGAAGGGGACGACAGAGAATGAGATGGCTGGATGGCATCACCGACTCGATGGACATGAGTTTGGGTGAACTCCGGGAGTTGGTGATGGACAGGGAGGCCTGGCGTGCTGTGATTCATGGGGTCACAAAGAGTCGGACGACGATTGAGCGACTGAACTGAACTGAAAGAAGGACTCAGAGTGATAATGAGAGGCTTGAAGGAAGTGAGGCAGTGAACTATGAGCATGTCGGAGGTGAGGAAAGAGCAATTGAGAAAAGGAAAACAGCTTTCAGAAAACTGTTACTCTTCAGATTTGTCAGCGAAAAGAAAGTTGGCCCTTTCTGGCTCCTATTTATCTCATTTGCACTAACATTCTTACCTGCTTCATCCAAGGCAATAAATAATAGCCTGGAATACTTGAGAACCAGTCAACAAACCTAGAGATCAAAGCAGAGATAGCAGCTGGATTCATCTGGGGTGCCAACTCGCAGCGCATCTAGTACCGTTCTGGAGGGCCGGGTTGAGGACTTGGAGACTGTCCTCAGAGTCAAGGAACTAAGGGTGCTAAGATCAGTTAAAAGTGTCCAGGTGTTAGCACAACATCTGCACATGCTTGATAATTGCCACCCTGGAAGGACTTTGATTTCTTGAGCACCCGGGAGACTTCAGCTAGGAATTTTAATTTGGAATATAAAAGATAAATGTAATTTATAATCACACTTTTTTGAACAGTTCTATTTTTGAAAAGTTGATTCTGTTTTTTATGACCTGCTAATTATAGTACTTGGGCTTCCTTAAGGTGGCTCAGCAGTAAAGAATCCACCTGTCAATGCAAGAGACTTGGCTTCCCTAGGTGGGAAGATCCCCTGGAGGAGGAAATTGGCAACCCACTCCAGTATTCTTACCTGGAGAATCCTATAGACAGAGGAGGCTGGTGGGCTATAATCCATTGGGTTGCAAAGAGTTGGACACAACTTAGCACTGAACAACAACAATTACAGTACTTATGGAGATGCAAGAAAAGAGAGACTTCTGCCCTCAGTGAATACACACACACACACACACACATTAGAAAGAGGCTACTTGCTTCAATAGTCTTAATTTCAAGAAATATTATAAGAAAGAGCCAGTGTTACTCAGATTATTAACCTGAACTCAAGTTTCAGCAGTTTAAGGCTATCTCAGAAGGGAACTTGTGTGATGAATTTTGTTCTTTTTGTTACTTTCCCAAGTCCAAACCTCTAGGTAAAAGCAGTCTGCATTTGTTGTCCCAAATGGATCATAAGTAAAATGAAATAATTTTATTATTCATTTAACAATAAGCATTGTTGAAGATTGGATTTAGCAATGAGTAGAATGGCATTTTATATAATAAGCATATAAATTTATCTTTAAAATATTAATAAAAAGTATTGTGACTTTTAAAATCTAAAGCAGCTTTTACTGTGGTGAAGCATAAATCTGGTAGCAAATACTACTGGTTCTGCTAGATTCATGAAATGCAAAAAGAGGAATAGCAATTACTTATTTACTTTGATTTCCAAAAGTAAGCTTAATGGACTGAAGACCCACTTATTTCTCATAAATAATTAAAAGCTGTTAACTGTCAAAGAATAAGTCATCAAAAAAACTGTGATCTAGGAAGCAGCGAAGGATAACACAACCATCATGTAATAGTAGCTTCACTGGTGATGATCAGTTTAGATTTTTTCCAACCTGTGTGTTATTTGCACACATTGTCAGTCTTGACTTGTTACGTATTGCATGGCTTCTTTATTGAGGAAACTAAAGAGAAAAATAGTGTTTTAAGGGCTGTTAAACTTATTTGAACTGTATTATAAAGAAAGAATCAACAGCATTTACTTTTGTTAATGAACATACTTAGATGATAATAGTCCAGAGAAATCAGAAATATAAATTTACTGAAGGGTGAGCCATCTGCTGTTTTCATGTTGTTGGAATTGTCTAAATTATATATGTTTTTATTTTTAGGAGAGTAGTATCATAAAAAGTACTGATGAGTAATGAAAATGTTCAGTTTTTCTATAGGTAATGAGATAATATGCAGTTTTTTTGGTGCTGAAAATTTACAGCTGTTATGACTTGAATCTTTCAGTATGTAATCATTTATTGATACTTACTTTAAAAGAATGTTTAGGAAAGAGAATAATTTATCAGCCTGCTCTCTAAGGAGTACAGCTACAAATTACAAATAGTTTGAGTTGAAAGCTCATTAAAACATTTTTTAAAAATCTGGGTCTCTTGAAGATATTTTTAAAGATGCATTAGTTATTAAGCCTTTTTAATCCATACTGACAGTCACAGAAAAGAGATGTAGAAACATTTGAATATTGTTTAATCGGTTAATGGCACTTGCTTCCTTTGAGAAGAAATTTAGTGTACTCTATATTACAACATGAAGGCAATGGCAAGCCACTCCAGTACTCTTGCCTAGAAAATCCCATGGACGGAGGAGCCTGGTAGGCTGCAGTCCGTGGAGTCGCTAAGGGTCAGACACGACTGAGCGACTTCACTTTCACTTTCACACATTGGAGAAGGAAATGGCAACCCACTCCAGTGTTCTTGCCTGGAGAATCCCAGGGATGGGGGAGCCTGGTGGGCTTCCATCTATGGGGTCACACAGAGTCGGACACGACTGAGGTGACTTAGTAGCAGCAGCAGTAGCAGCAGACAATTTCATATACTTCACAGTGAGTCCAAATTATCTTGGGCATTATCTCTCTTTGTTTTACTTGATTTCATTCTGAGTCTTTTAGTCTTTTTTTGCCTCTAAGATGGGAAAGCATTATAATTGTGTTCACATATGGCTATGCTTTTTCTTAGGAATTTGAGCAGTTTAACATGCGGTTAAATGAAGTTTCTAAGAGAGTTCGGATACCCTTGCCCGTGTCTAATATACTTTGGGAACATTGTATACGCCTGGCTAATAGAACTATTGTGGAAGGGTAAGTTTTCCATGAAAGCATATCTGATTCTTCAGTCATAATATATGAGTAACATTATGTGTTATCACCAACAGATGCAGAGAACAGATAAGAGATAGTGATAAATGGCAGACAGTCTCATAATAATTCAGAGACGGTCGATCCTGCTGTGCTCCTTTTTTTCTTTCTGATGACCTAGAATCAGCCAGTCAGAGTGAGCAATATAGCATCTAATGGTTATCTGAAAGTTAAACTGTTATTACCAAATATAATTATGCTGATGATTATTATGCATCCTGTTCATTGATTACTGTTTGTCATTTATTGGACCAAGCCCGTCACAGGATTCTGTCACCAAATCCTAACATAAACTCTCTTTGATAGTACTGATCTCTGCTTTGTCAACAGAAAGATAGCCTCGCCTCAGAAAATCAAGGCTACAGAGGTTAAGTAACTTGTCCAGGTTCACCCAGTCTTTGAAATGCAGAGAAGGCTTAATGTCTCCTAATTTCCTCATGGCAAAATCAGTCCTCAAAACCACTATATCACTGCTTATAATATCATTATTATATCCTTGTAAACCATATAAATCTTTCATATGTTGAGTTTACAGATCAAAAGTAATTTTCCCACTTACCCAGGGGTCATGTTTACTCTGTCCATAACATCGGGAACACAAATAAGAATTAGTAATACATTTAAAATATACCTGGAAAGCAAGCTTCTATTTCAAAGACCATTCACAGTGATCTAGAATGGCACATCAGTTGAATTTTCACACTGTCATTCATCTGAGTTCTCTTCAGTTCTTATTTGTTACGGAAAAGAATGTGTCAGAAAGTGGAAGGTGACCATGACAAGCTGACAGCAGCCTTGGCATTTTGCATTGACGTCAGCAAAGCTGTAAATTCCGAGATGTCTCTGTGTCAGCAGTCATGACTGGGTTTGACTGTTAATAAATTTGTTTAATAGTAGAATAGGGACAAACAAATATTATATGTTTCAATGTAAACACTTTATTAAAAAAAAAAAGCTTTATCACTTTAAATAATATAAACTAGTCTTCTTGCAGATTTTCTTAGGGAAAGTACCTCATCTCCTCCGATTGAATTCTCCACATTTTGTGTGATTGAAGGAATGAGACTCAATAAAATTGTACTGTTAGGGTTAACAAATATATTCTTATTACTACTAATCCACCTTAGAACAAGCAGTTTTTTAGTAGTTTTGGGTCTCAGAAATAAGTCTATAAAAGTGTTTTATCATGAGAAATATATATATATACTTTCTATGCTTCTGTTTCTTAGGTTTGCTGAATGTTTATTGGAAAGTTATTTCATTTGTTTTCTTTGCATTGAGTAGTTATATTGAACAGTCTTATGAAGCTAAGATTACTGGAGAATGTTCATAGCTTAATTTCATAAATAATTCTTGGCAGCCAGATTAACTTGAATGTCAGTTTAACTTTCTTACAGATGAGTATGTTAATTGATTTTGCAGAACTCTGGCCTGTATTACAGCAATGAACCTTAGAAGTTGCTTGATCTCTTTGCTTTGCAAAGGAGAAAACTGAGGCCCAGATAAGTAAAATGATTGCTGAGTGACAGGGCCCAAACGCAACACAGTCCTTCTGACTCAACACTTATAGCATTTCAGCAAATGTGGGTTAGAGAAGAGTTTAATAAGTGCCTAAAGGTTTCTTTTCCTAACCATCCCATCACTTGTGTTTTTCTTATTATTGTGTATCTTAGATACGCCAATGTCAAGAAGTGTAGTAATGAGGGTCGTGCCTTGATGCAGTTGGATTTTCAGCAGTTTTTAATGAAACTTGAAAAGCTAACTGATATTAGACCCATTCCGGATAAAGAATTTGTGGAAACTTATATTAAAGCGTACTACCTAACTGAGAATGACATGGAACGCTGGATCAAAGAGCACAGGGTGAGAGCTGAGAAGCAGTTAATTAAATTTTTATTCCTCCTCTTTTGTGTTGTTCTTGTGTGGTATGTTAGATAATTCAAAATCATATGGATGAAACAAACTTTTTTTTTTTAATAGCATGGACTACTTAGGCCAGTTCTTTACCATATTCACATTGTGTCTGTGTAATGCTCTTTGCCTCATCAGATTCTTTTGAGACTTTGTGAACTATAACAGTAATTAGCTGGAAAAACAGTTTGAACTTTATGTGTTTGTCCTGCAACTGTGTTGTAGGAAAAGAGCTGAAATTGGTATACTTCAGGACAAAGACATGAACATTGAAATGATTCTCAAGCTAAAGTCTATATGTAACTTTTAGAAAGCTGGAGTGGATTGCCATTAGAATACTGAAGTGCATTACCATTTCCTTCTCCAGTGGATCTTCTGACTGAGGGATTGAACCACGTCTTTTGCATCTCTTGCATTGGCAGGCAGGTTCTTTACCACAGCCGCCACCCGGGATGGTATCACCAACTCGATGGACATGCGTTTGAGCAAGCTCCAGGAGTTGGTGATGGACAGGGAAGCCTGGCATGTTGCAGTCCATGGGCTCTCAAAGAGTTGGACATGACTGAGCAGCTGAACTGAACTGAATTGATATACAACTTAAACCTTCTTGTAGCCATCAGCAGTGATGCTCTGAACACACTGACATGTAGTCGTGATGACTGGATATTTGTTGTTCAGTCGCTCAGTCGTGTCCGACTCTGTGACCCCGTGGACTGTAGCCCGCCAGGCTCCTCTGTCCATGGGATTCTCCAGGCAAGAATACTGGAGTGGGTTGTCATTTCCTTCTCCAGGGGATCTTCGCAACGCATTGATCGAACCCTCGTCTCTTGCATTGGCAAGCAGATTCTTTACCATTGAGCCACCAGTGAAGCCTAATGATTGAATATACTAATACTTACTATTTAAATAACTCAATTTAACTTCATCCTACATTAGATTTTACCTTAAGGGTAGATAAAATTGTTTTTCTTTTGTGTGAGTGTATAGATATGCAGGGAAAAATACTACATGTAATAAGTGTTAAGAGTCTGAATTTTTGACACAGTTCAAGTCAACATTTATCACCAGGGAATGCTCAATACGAGGAGCTTTTTGATGTGATTGTTATGTCATTTGTCTAGTTAGGCAGTATGCGAAGATGGATTTAATGAAAATATGGGAAGTGTTAAAATCTTTACTGAATCCTATTCCATCAGTCACTGTAGCATCCACATGCTATAAACATCATAGGTAAAAGTTATGCTTTTATTTCATCTGACTGGATAAGGAAGTAAGGAATTATTCACATTTATCAGGCACATCCTTTCTAGGTTCAGCACTTTAGAAAAAGGAAGTGCGGTTTAGTCTGGACCATTACCCTGAATTTTGTGTTGATGTGCCCATCCACCATAGGGCAGTTTCAGGTCTCTGACAGCAAAATAGAAACGTACATCTTTTCGGTGATTTTGACCAGTTAACCAGAACTGGGAGATGTCAGCACTTTTTGTCTCACTGACCTCTGTCATTTGAGGAACAAGATGCTAGATCAGATGCAGATGAACTGCTGAATGTGGCTAGAATCCATTTCACAACTTAAGCTGTTAACACTTTGGAGTTGGTATTGAGGAAGGGATTTGGGACAAGCAGCTGAGGAGGAAAAGCCCAACTCATAGAGATCCACTATTTGATGTAAGAAAGATGCCCATTTTAGGGTTTCTTCTTTTGATACAGTGGGCTAACATTTTTTATTGTTGTTGTTCAGTCTCTGAGTCGTGTTTAACTCTTTGTGACCCCATGAACTGCAGCACACTAGCTTTCCCCATCCTTCACTATCTCCCAGAGTTTGCTCAAACTTATGTCCATTGAGTCAGTAATGCCATCCAACCATCTCATCCTCTGTCATCCCCTTCTCCTACCTTAAATCTTTCTCAGCATCAGGGTCTTTTCCAGTGAGTCATTTCTTCACATCAGGTGGCCAAAGTATTGGAGCTTCAACTTCAGCATCAGTCCTTCCAATGGGTATTCAGGACTGACTTCCTTTAGGATTGACTGGTTTGATCTTCTTGCAGTCCAAAGGACTCTCAAGAGTCTTCTCCAGCACCACAGTTTGAAAGCATCAATTTTTTAGCATTCAGCCTTCATCATGGTCCAACTCTCATATCTGTACGTGACTACTGGCAAACTCACATGGACTTTTGTCAGCAAAATGATGTCTCTGCTGTTTAATACGCTGTCTGAGTTTGTCCAGAGGCCTGGCGTGCTGTGATTCATGGGGTCGCAAAGAGTCGGACACGACTGAGCGACTGAACTGAACTCAAGTTTGTCATAGCTGAGTGTTTCGGAAGAGATTTACTCACTGATATTTGTAATACAGTGAAATTTTCCTTGCAGCAGAGATTGCCCTGTTTTCTAGAGCTCTTTCCACAATGCCTGGTATGGTGCCTGGTACTTTCTAAATGTTGAGTGACCACTTGAAAGAGTTCACCAGGTATTGACAGGTGCTCTCAGAGATCAGACACACAAACTGAGCAGTTTGCTGAACTCTTAAAATGAACTCTATCCTGTATTTTGAAGTTGTACTATCTTTAATGTTGTCTCCAGTGAAGACATGTTCTTTTCTCTTTAGATGATAGAACACAGCTCTTTCCCTTGCTGAGCTCTTGGTCTTAATTCTCCAGAACCAAATCAAGATGCAGCACTTTCTGATGAGTCCTGTTCATCATGCTCATCCTGACAACTTATCTGAAATCCAGGAACTAAATCAATTTGTACAGCAAAAAAAAATAGTTGACCATCAGACAACATGGATTTGAACTGTACAGGTCCACTTATATGCAGTTTTCTTCAATAGTGAATACCTACATTATCCTCAGTTGGTTAAATTCTTTAATATGGAGGAGCATCGGATAAGGAGGGCCAACTATAAATTGTATGCAAGTTTTCCACTGTGTGGAAAGCACCCCTAATCCCTGGGTTGTTCACGGGTTAGCTGTGGCTTCCGTTTTACTTTCTAGCTACCGTTAAGATACAAGGGTTTAAGAACCAATAACTTTCTGATCTTTGTTATTACCTTATTCATTTGTTGTATCTCAGAAGAGTTGTTCTGTGTTTGGAGATTTTTTTTTTCTTTTTATCTCAAATGTGCAAAATGTGCAGTGCTAGAAGCTGCTTACTTAGTAGCATTTTATTGTGTGTATATAAATTTTTGAAATGTCAGTGTATTTTGACAGCTTGATGACAAAGACCATCACAGAAGGAGGCATAGCGCGTGCTCTTAAGAGTAGTAAGCACTGGCACGTCACGTGCCGTATGAAGGCTTCCCTGGCTCAGCGGGAAAGAATCTGCCTGACAGTGCAGGAGATGCAGGTTCGGTCCCTGGGTCGGGAAGAGCCCCTGGAAAGGGAAATGGCAACCCACTCCAGTATTCTTGCCTGGAGAATTCCGTGGGCAGAGGAGCCTGGTGAACTACAGTCCATGGGGCCGCTAAGAGTCAGACACAACTAGTGACTGAGCATGAATGCATGCACGTGCCGTATTAGAAAGATCCTGGTGGTTCTTCTTTCAAATTCACGCTGTAGATACTCTTATTCCCTTGTTACAACTCTGTAACCAGTTTGTTTTCCATGTCTCAGTTATAATTTCCACTGCTTTTCACTGATTGGTGGTGCTCGGTAATTACCCTCTGAGTCCTGATTATCTGTCTGCCTGTTCTTTTTCTGCGTTGATCACACATATTTGTATCAGTGTACTAAATTTGAATCTTCTTTTTTTGAGCAGGAGTATTCAACAAAGCAGCTGACCAACCTGGTAAATGTTTGCCTGGGATCCCATATCAATAAGAAAGCGAGACAGAAACTCCTCTCAGCTATAGATGATATAGACAGACCCAAAAGATAATGAACACAGTTCTGTTTCCTCAGTGGCATTGATGGTCTCTCAGCGCACATGACATGAAGGCCAATGTTTCATGCACTGCTGACAGATGTCCTAAGAAAACTTTGTGCATGCTCTTTCCAGCTGGAAAGTGGAAAACACTGAAGTTTCTGTGGTGTTTGCAAATGATTTTTATATGCCGTGATCTCAGCTCTTCAGTTTTTGGTCTCATTTGTTGTATTCCTTTCTTGAAATGATATTGCCTCATTATAACTATTGTTACATGACTACAGGTATCCATTTTACTGAAGAATGTACTCTAAGTATATGATCAGAAGGAACAGTGACAGTACACTCACGGGTGGTTTCAGAGAATGAATTTATGTTGGCATTTTACTACCCTCTAAATTTAGTTCTTAATAAGTGTAATATGAGAGGGTTAATGTGTAATGTCTCTTAATTATGAACACTGCATGACAGTTGAAAAGTACATGTAAGCTAAATAGTTGAAGAATCAGTATGCTCTCTGTGTTTTTAAATGTCAACATTTGTGTTAATGACACAGTGATCATAAATGATGAAATTTAATAAATACTATACTCAAACGATCAAATGAGACTGCATTTTGGTATTTTTTCATAGAAAACAGATTGCATGCAACTGTAATGGAATTCCTTTTTTTAAAAAAAAAAACCGTGTTCTAATTTGAATGGTCTTGTACCCTGAAATCAGTGTGAGAAGTAATTTAATTGGGTAAGCCTCTTCAGTGCCTGAGTGGGAGGCAGAATCTTGATTGTGGGACTTCCTTCTTCCTTCCCTCCCTTTTTTTCTTTTTAAATAATGGATTTTTTTTTTTTTTTTCTGTAAGCTTTGTTCTCTTTAAATTTAACTTTTGTCTTACAACAGCAAAACCTGGCTTAGGTGATTCAGGTTAGTCAGGCATAAGTGTAGGATCATATGTTCGCCATTCTTAAGTATCTGCTTTGTATCACAGATACAGTGTCAGCTAGTGATAAACTTTGGAACTAAGTTAGTTTTTAGTAACTGTGTACTGTTACTCTGAAACTTCTTTGAACCTAAGGATCTTCTACCATCATATATGACATAAAAATCAATTGCCTATGCACTCCTGCCAGCTGTCTGCTAAGAAATTTTTTGCATATTCTTTCTGACTGGGGAGTAGAAGCAGCTTGTTGGTGTTGGTCCAGGATGACTTGATATGACCTGTAACATTGCTCTCTCACAGAATCCTGAGGCATGAGAAAAAGGCCGTGTGTCCTGTGAGTCTTTGCAAGCTGAGTTGCTGAAGTAAAAGGCACAGCATGGCATGTGTTCAAGCTCAGAGGTGACAGAGAGATGATTGCCACTCAGTGTTCATTGGTCCCTGCAGACACCTGTAACTGGCAGAAGATGACACGAAACACTTGGAGAATATGTCGGTGTGAGGGGAGTTAGTGTGAATCTGTATCATGCATTTTTCATTTTCCATCTCTCACTTCCCTGTTCATTTGCTGTCAAATTATATTGACAGTAAATCTTCCCTCTTGTGAAAGGTATGAACGTGGTGCCATTCACACACTGCAGAATGATCTCCTTGTGGAACTAGACTGTGTACTTGGAAGGTGGGTCCTGCAGGTGACCGTTATCTCTGCAGCCGCTTGTAGGAAGCAAATATGAGATAAGCTTAGTCCTTGTGTTTAAATGCCATATTCAGCTGGGCACATAAAGAGCTAATCAGTCTCATTTCTCAGTTGATTAGGCCCTGCTTACTTCTTAGTTTTCACATAGACTTTATAGCTGGTTTTCTTTCATTTCTACTTTAGTTCACTTTAGATTGTATGATCAGCAGCTATCTGCCCAATAGGGTGTTTTCCTGGGTGATAACAATAGATACAGGAGAATTATTTATCTTGCTGGAGACAGCCATATCAGTTGGAGAGCCCTTTTGGCTCACCTATACTTGCCTTTCCCCATCTTCAAAATAAAAGTGCTACATCTTTGTGATACTTTTTAAGAAAATTATTGTATTTGTTTTTTCATTAAAAGGTAGCTTAATAAGTGTAAATGACTTTAATAACAAGATATTTTAATCTTTAAATTACTTTAAATTATGAGAGTTACCAGACAGTTCTCAAATATATTATTATAATGATATTGAATTATAACCATATAACATTTTATGAAACTAATTTTTTTCTTGATATTTTAAAAACTTTATTTTGCATTGGGGTATAGCTAGTTAGTGATGTTGAGACAGTTTCGGGTGAACAGCGAAGGGACTCAGCCACACACATCCATGTATCCATTCTCCTCCAAACTCCCCTCCCAGCCAGTCTTATGAAACTGATTTTAAGATAAATAGAATTGAAAAGCTTGAGAATGTAAATGGAATTATACATGTTCTAGAAACTTCACTTTTATAAAATATTTAGTGTCTAAGTATTCCTCAACTGGTATTTTGTATGAACGTGTGCTGTAGAATTCAAGATTTTAAATTGATATGAGAGCCTGGTAAAGAATCCCCTGAGAAAGAATGATGATTTCTACAAATACTTTGTCTCCTATTAAAAAACACCAGGGAGATACATAGCAATTCAAGTGAACTAGTTTGCTTCAGTTTATAAAACCTATAGAGATCTTATAAGATCTCTTTGACTAATAGTAAGCTCACTTATTCAACTTATAAAATGAAATTGAATTTTCTTGAAGTCAGGACCATATGGTATTTTATCATATCTTTAAGCAGAATTTCCTTTGAAATTTTCTATTCAGCTGAGTGCTAAAGTGAAAGTTTAAGTTGAAATAGCTTTTTCTTTACCCACTCACTGAAATAAAAAGTCTTGTAATTCAGTTCACTTTGAAAACATAGTTATCTTTTCAAATGAAAAAGTATGCCTGAAGGTGAAATATAAGTTGTGCTGAGAGCAAAAAGAAGTGGTCCAGGGGAAAAATATTTCTATTTTATATTTACTATTTGGGGTAATTATAAGGCAGGCTTAGTGGTTAACAAAGTGATATATAATGCTGGACACAAGAACATTATTAATACTCTGGTGTGTTCTTTGTAAATGTTAAGACTGGTGCAGCTTTTTACAGATTTTTCATTATTATGAAAATATTTGCTCGATAAGAGGCCATCAAAAAATTTAATCTGTGCCAGTCTCCCAAGGACAAAGCTGTGTCAGACCATACATGAGAATTCGTAACTCATCCAAATGATGGCAGAAAGTAGTTCACTAGTTCTGATACTTTTCTTGATCGGCATATCCTTCTGTGAATGTTGCTAAGTGTTACACCTGCATCATTTTTTTCAGTGTTGCCTTACAGCTGGGCTCAGGACAACTTCTACATCACATACACTGGGTTAAGGAATAGGCTTTCTTGGGGACACTTAGAGGGCTTCCCTGGTGGCTCAGAGGTCAAAGCTTCTGCTTCTAATGCGGGAGACCCGGGTTCGATCCCTGGGTCGGGAAGATCCCCTAGAGAAGGAAACAGTAACCCACTCCAGTATTCTTGCCTGGAGAATCCCATGGACGGAGAAGCCTGGTAGGCTACAGTCCATGGGGTCGCATAGGGTCGGACACGACTGAGCGATGGAACGGAACGGAATGGAACGGGGACACTTAGAAGCCTGAGACAACAGAGAAGAAGAGAAGGCTTTGTCCCTTACTCTCTTGCCATAGTCATCAGAGAGGTGAGACAGCATTAGGGGAGGGTTTTTAACAGCAAGCAGAGCAACTTACCAGGCTTCCTTGGTTTCTCTGATGGTAAAGAATCTGCCTGCAATGCAGGGAGACCCTGGTTCAATCCCTGGGGAAGATCCCATCGAGAAGGGAGTGGCTACCTACTCCAGTATTCTTTCCTGGAGAACTTCATGGACAGAGGAGCCTGGCAGGCTGTAGTCCATGGGGTCACAAAGAGACATGACCGAGTGACCAACACTTTGAGAGCTACTCACCACCTAGTGACCTGGGGCCGTGGATGTTGTTCCTTTGTCTGGGAGGAGAGAGCCGTTTTCTTTGGGAAGATGAATTCCAGTACAATCCCTCCTCTAATCAGCTTATCACCCAGGCAACCTGAGTGAGCTCAGGGTCAGCCCAGTGTCTGCATGGTACTGGCAAGGCTCTGGTGGATTGGATAGATAACAGCTGCCCTCAGGAAGCATAAGTCTAGCGGGATAAATAGATGCAAGCTAAACACATTTCACTCTGGGGAGTACTCCAAAGGGAACTTCGGGAGCAGGTGTCAGGAAAGACTCCACCGAGGAAGAGGTGTGCGCCTGGAGACTGAGGGTGAGGAGGAGTTTGGTGAGGAGACAGGGAAGAGTGTGCTTGAAGATGAGAAAGGCCAGGGTGGTTGGTGCACAGAAGGGAGGGAGAAAGGGGGAAACTGAGGCAATGTAGCAGACTCGGGTGTCTTAAGCATCCGTGCAGGAGACGCAAATGAATAAGGAACAGATGTTATTCAATAACGAGTGAGATGTGGGCAGGGCAGGCTAGACCATATCTACAGGCATTCGATTTATACTTTTAATCTTTGCATTTCGATGAATGAATCGCCTTCACTGGCCCCATCAGCTAAAGGGAGAAGGGGTCTTTGTACAGAAGACAGCATCCATCTGTGTGTTTCCTCATGCATCTTGATAGCAGAGAATCTTACTTTGCTCAAAATGACACAATGGATGGCATGGTCGAATAGATGAGATGCAAGTACTTGGACTCCTCCAACTAGAGTTCCTGCCTAACCTGTCCTGAATTGCTGGACAGTTTTGTTTGGCAGGACTGTCACGCATTCACTTCTTTGCACTCCAGAGCTCCTCATCCTGGATCAGACATAATTGACGCTTGTTTCTTGGTCCTGAGAAAAGCGTTAATTACTCAGTGATTGCTGAGGAGAGGTGCCCGCTGGCGTTGGAAGCTGAGATCATGACAGTTTAAAAAGAAGTTAATACTGAACTTCTGTTCCTTAATTTTTTTCCTTCACACCTGCAGGCTGCCTGAGATGAAGACTGACCTGTTTTAATAGACTGCCCTAGACCAGTGGTTCTCAAAATGCAGTTCCCAGTCAGCAGCCTCACTATCACCTGAGAGCCGGCTACATGAGCAGCTTCTCAGGCCGCACCCGGGACTTTTGGAATCAGAAACTCAGGGTGGGACATCATAGTCAGTGTTTTAACAGAACTCTGGTGTTTAGTTGCTCAGTTGTGTCCAACCCTGTGACCCCATGATGTACCCGCTAGGCTCCTCTACCCATGGGATTCTCCAGGCAAGAATAATGGAGTGGGTTACCATTCCATTTTCCAGGGGATCTTTCTGACCCAAGGATCTTCCTGACTCAGGGATTGAACCCGAGTCTCCTGCATTGGCAGGTGGCTTCGTTACCACTGAGGAAGGTTCACCAAGGAAGTGAACCACTGCCTTCACACATACAGACACACGGAGTGACCCTGAGCCACCAAGGAAGTGAACCACTGCCTTCACACATACAGACACACGGAGTGACCCTGAGCCACCAAGGAAGTGAACCACTGCCTTCACACATACAGACACACGGAGTGACCCTGAGCCACCAAGGAAGTGAACCGCTGCCTTCACACACACACACACACAGACCCAGAGAAGTTGTTCACTTGGAACTTTTTCCTCACAGAAAGGAATATCTATTCCAAAACGAACTGCTGAAGGGGCCTTTTTTATTTTTTTGGACTTTTTTTTTCTTTTTTCCCTCCACTTTAGGATAAGAATTGATTTTTTTCCTTTGAAATAAATGTTAGCTCATTGCCTTCTCCATATGAGCCTCTATAACTAGTGTTTGAACAGGCCACCAAGCGTGTGTGTGTCCTTCACTCTGATTTGAGTGGAATCAGAAAAATTCTCCCGAGAGAGTTTTAAGCACCCAAGTCACAAGCAGTGAGACAAGTGGAGCTGCAGGAATAAAATATAATGTATTATGTTTTACAGAGATTTTGTCTTTGATTCTCTCAGCAATTAACTGAATCGGATGGAGAGAGGGGCCAATTGATTTGGTAAAAGGAGCTTGGTGGGAGCTGGGTGTGTGTTGGTAACCGGGCTTCTGATGGGTTCATATTTGTTTCATTCTTGCCCAGTCTTGAGTTACCCTTCTGTGTCAATAATTTTAAGTTTGTTTAGCTAAGATGGGGTAATCATAGTACGTACTTCATCGAGCTGTTGTAAGAATAAAAGAAAATGTGAAAAGAAGTTCTTTATGGTGCCCAGCATTTAGGAGTTCAATAGATAGTGGTTGTTATGTGAACTTTGTTTGGTGGGGATGGAGACTGTGGCCCAGAAGGGTGGAGCCTTCTTCCCAAAGTCACATTGCAAGGCATGAGAGTGGCACTTGCACCCAGCGCTCTTCCCCTCACGGCTTCTAGCAGTGGTGTGGTCTGCGGCTTTGGTACTGGTGGACCTCGTCACGTTTCATCAGAGCACTGGTCTACCTGAGTTCCATCCCCGGGCCAGCCCCGTGGCTGGACTTGTGCCTCCTTCCTGAAGGGCTGGCTGGCACACTGCAGAACACATTTTGGTCCTCAGCGGAGGACTTCTGTTTTTAGTGCCTCCAGATTTACTAGCTGAGCCTGCTGAAGGTGAGTGAAGTGTCTTGACTTGGGGAAGTGAGAATCAGCGCTTATGCCATTATCACAGGCACATGCTCAAGAGGCTTTTCCTTCATGGATTCTGTTGGTAAACCACCCAGCGGACCCTCTTCTGACTCATAAGGAATTCAGATACGATTCACTTGGCAGTGCTAGTGTTTCTCCAGCCATACCAGCTTCTAAGGAAATTCCAAGTGTTAGGCTCCGTTCCATCGCAGGTGTCCGGAAGGCTTTCTCTTTTGCCTGCAGTCCATAACATCAGCCATTCCTCCCAGTCTCTATTCAGGGGTTTAAATCTGGGGCCGTGGAGTGGCAGGTGGCCCACAGGTAATAGAAATGTCTACACTCCAGGCAGCTCAGCACTGTGTCCCTTCTCTGATCTCTTGTCCATGTGGCAGAGTTGCCTTCCTGTTTCTCTGTTTTCCTTTCTCCATTTCTTTCCTTTTTATCCCAGACACCCCACTGAGTAACCCAGTACCCTTCTCTAGCCTCAGTCTTAGCATGTTTGGGGGAACATATAGTTCTGCAAGTGAGCATGTTCTTGTTCGCACCATGTCAGCTTTGGTAATTTAGCCTCTTTGAGGGATGAAGGAGGAAAAATGGCACTCGGATGTTAGTGAGAAGCAAAGAAAAGGGAAATAGCCCAGAAAACCAACAGAGGCATTAACAGGGATGTTTGTTTTTCTTGTTAAGTCACTCAGTTGTGTCCAACTCTTTTTTGACCCCAAGGACTGTAGCTCTCCAGGCTCCTCTGTCCCTGGGATTTCCTAGGCAAGAATACTGGAGTGGGTTGCCATTTTCTCCTTCAGGGGATCTTCCTGACCCAGGGATCAAACAAACCCAAGTCTCCTGCATTGCAGGCAAATTCTTTACTGCTGAGCAATCAGGGAATCCAATCCTGCCATTTATCAACATTTTAAGAGTATCAGGAGAGAATTCTCAATCTGTTTAGTGGATTCTTTGTAATCTGTAAATAAATAAATTTCAAAATTTTTAGAAATACGAGGACTTGATATTCTCCTCTCCAGGTTTACATGTCCACCCCCGTCTCCTGGAACTCTCCGTTTCATTGACAAACAAATGTCCCACCTGGTATCTGTTTCTTCAGATAATGGAATAGTTATTTTAAAATTTATTTGGTCTGAGGTTCATTGGTTACTTCTTCTGAGTCATTAATCTTGGAGACAGGCTTGTTGCAAGCGAAGAATTACAGTTTTGTCCCTGAGATTTCAGTGTGTGTCAATAATAAAATTCTAAATGGGATCATAATTAGCACACACTAGGGGACTGAGTTGGCAGTACCTGATGCACTCAGTAAGTACTTTGTCTTCATCTTTCAAATCTCACTTGTTGGAGGCAGTTTTAAACACTTTCCTATAAGGCATCTTATAGAGAAAAGCCAAGGTGATCTTCATAAGTGAAATCCCACTGACCACTATGAGTTTTTAACATACTAACATAACAAACATATTAACATAACAAAACTAGGAGTTTTTAACATACTGGCAATTTGCAATATTGTTTGACTGGAAATTAAGCATGGTACAAGGCACTTGGCTTTTATGGTTTAAGGCATCTTGTTTTGTTTTGTTTTTTAATTTAGGCTAAAGTAGATTTTTGTTTTTGTTATGGGTCAAACTCCTCTTTTTTTCCTTTGACTCTTGCTCTTTCACGTCTTAGATTTCATCTTTAGGAGAATATGAAGAGGAACTTTGGCAAGAGTTCACAATTTAATAAAAATGATAGTGGCAGAGAAAGCTTTGTGCAGAGGTTGGAATGAGCAGGTATTAACCTGTTGATGCTATGAATTATTGTTCCCTGAAACTCCAGTACTTTGGCCACCTCATGCGACGAGTTGAATCAATGGAAGAGTCTGATGCTGGGAGGGATTGGGGGCGGGAGGAGACGGGGACGACAGAGAATGAGATGGCTGGATGGCATCACCGACTCGATGGACATGAGTTTGAGTGAACTCCGGGAGTTGGTGATGGACAGGGAGGCCTGGCGTGCTGTGATTCATGGGGTCGCAAAGAGTCGGACACGACTGAGCGACTGAACTGAACTGAAGTTTCAGGAAAAGACTTTGATGCTGGGAGGGATTGGGGGCAGGAGGAGAAGGGGACGACAGAGAATGAGATGGCTGGATGGCATCACCGACTCGATGGATATGAGTTTGAGTGAACTCCGGGAGTTGGTGATGGGGAGGCCTGGCGTGCTGTGATTCATGGGGTCGCAAAGAGTCAGAAACGACTGAGCGACTGAACTGAACTGAACTGAAGCTTCAGGGACACTATAAAATATAATTGTAGCATTTGAAATAGAATTTTAGCAGTGACAGTATCACACTAAAATTGTCCATCTGGTGATGTAGAGTTGGGGAGTAAAAAATATTTTAGTGACAACAAATAAAAATTGAGCATGGAAAAAAAAAAAGATGAGCCATTATCTCTTTACCATAATTTGGGGAGTCTACCATGAGTCTACCGTGAGTCTGTATGGAGGTGGGGGAGTGACTAGTAGGCAGGAAATGTCAGGAATCTTCCGTGAACCCAAAGTGCAGGAGCATCCTGTTTACATGGGGTCCATGCGTTTGTTTTATTTGTTTGAGGCTGTGCTGAGCCTTCACTGCCGCCCAGGCTTTTCTCTGGGGGTGAGTGGGGGCTGCTCTTCACTGCAGTGCACAGGCTTCTCATTTGGTGGCTTCTCTTGCTGCAGAGCACGGGCCAAGGGTGCACCGGTTTCAGCAGTTGTGATGTGTGGACTCAATAGTTATGGCTTCCAGGCTCTAGACCACAGGCTCAGTCGTTGTGGTGCACGAGCTTAGCTGCTCCACAGCATGTGAAATCTTCCTGACCCAGGGATAGAACCCCCGTCTCCTGCTTTGGAAGTTTCTTTGCCACTGAGCCACCAGGGAAGCCCTGGACCCAGTGACTTAGTATGGAAGGCAGCACATGGGTCTGGCAGCAGGGATACATATCAGTACAATAGCCCCAGGGAACGAACAGATAAGGTGCCAAGAAGCTTCTAGAGTAACATCTAACAGTTTTGAAGCTGGTAGGAAGCTTCACTCTCCTCTGGGAAATGCTGGGGAAGATTGAAGGTGGGAGGAGAAGGGGACGACAGAGGATGAGATGGTTGGATGTCATCACCGACTCAACGGACATGAGTTTGAATAAACTCCAGGAGTTGGTGATGGACAGGGAGGCCTGGTGTGCTGCAGTCCATGGGGTCACAGAGAATTGGACATGACTGAGCGACTGATCTGAACTGAGGAAGCTTCAAGTTCACCTGGTGCAACTTTCTACCAGGAAAGATACGTGTTCCATAACCTCTGAGTATCCATAAGGCAGGATATCCTACACTTACCAGCCTAATCCGAGATGCTTTCTGAGAATTTCCAGCATCAGGAGACTGGCTTCCTCTCAAGTTCCCATCACCAGTGATCTCCCTGGATCGGAAACTGTACTCCTTGGGGCCTATATTCACTGTCCTGTGTTCTGCCTTCTGAGCAGGGAGAATAGAGGAGTGTTTCTATTTCCTTTCTATTAATGGAAGGAATGGCAACCCACTCCAGTATTCTTGCCTGGGAAATGCCATGGACAGAGGAGCCTGGTGGGCTACAGTCCATGGGGTCGCAAAGAGTTGGACATGACTGAGCAACTGAAGCACCAACACCGATGCTACCTGCAGTTGCACTGACTAATGAGAAGCTGATCACGTGCAGGATATTAGCTCATTCTGAGCTGAAGTCAACTAAAGGTCTTAGGTTTATTCAGTGCTGTGAAAATCTACCCTCTTCAGCATTGGTATGGTGAGTTTTTTCCAAGATTGACACAAGATCTTATGCAATTTTCATCTGTATGTTATTTTATGATGTTTGGCCTTATTGTAGCCTGTCTAGAATTTTTTGGTTCCAGATTCTGTCATTCAGAATATGAAGCATGCCATACTTTGCTGCCCAAGCGATAAGGTGGTATTTCTTGCAGTTCCTTGGTCCAGTGGATAAAAATATGAGGACAGAACCAAGGGCAGAGTTCTCAGACCCAGCACAAGCCAGCTCCAGTCATGAGAACTCTGAACAGTATGTTAGAATATGAGTGTACTACCTTTGATCGTTTTCCCCATGTTTTTCCAGTTTGACCACAAAGGTAATAGGAAATTTTGTGAAATTATTTGCTGGGAATGAAATAAACCATCAAAATGGAAAGTGGAAATATTTTAGTATTCTTGTCCTCACTTGATTCTATGCTGGCTTTTGATGACCTTTTACAAGGGCTCACAAACTAATTTTTAATACTTTACTTGTGAAATCTGCCAAGTATTCCACAGTTAGCTAGTTCGATGGTTTTGTGGAAAGCTTAATCCCTCTCAGTGTTACAGTGCTACTCGCTGAATTCCAGACTTCAGATACCCTGTGTCCGTTTGTGTAACGGTGCTCGATCTCATTCTAGTTTCTCTGAAGCCACGGGAGGAAGACTTGAACTCAAGTACAGCTTCTAGGTGTTTGTTTTTTTATCAGAGAACTGTGCATCTCTGACTCCCACTTATCTTAGTAGTGTGTTCTCTTCCCTTTCCAACTGTCACGAACATTCTTCCTTTTTAATTTTAAGCCTAACGAGTATTACTTCATACACCGCAGGCAGCGATGTGTCTCCCTCCTGCTTTGGGCTTGGAACACATGTGTAAGCATGTTGAGAAGCTCCTTGCGTCTCAGGTCGCACAGTGCTCTAACCTCCTGAAAGGCCTCTCGTCCCTCATTTGTATTTGACTCTGGTCATGCATCTACCTCTGTCTTCTTCCTTTGTACTTTTACAGTGAAATGAACATACTACCCCTTGAGCAAGTACACCGTCATCTTCACAGGACTCTTTGTCCTCAGAATGATGGCTGGGAACTCGTTAGTCAGAATTTCTCTCTCTATTTAATGTTATTCGAGAGTTAAATTTCCTTTCAGTCTGGACACAGGATGTGATATCTTTCCCTATTTTCTGAACTCTGCTTCCTCTCGGGGAAGACTATATGGCAGTTAAGTGACTCACGTCCAGGGTCCAACATGCTCATGCTCCGTGAACATGGGCAAGTTACTTAATCTCCTTCTGCCTCAGTTTCCTCATCTATAGAATTGGAAGAAGAGAATAATATGTCATAGTGGAAGACTGAAGATGAAAACATGTAAAATTCTTAGCAAAGCGCCCAATGCCATACAATATGCATTAATTATTTTTATGGTATAGGGACCATTTTTTGACCAGGCTACTGTGAGTCCTAGGAATTTGGTTCCGTTTGTCCAATAGTCGCATCTTCCTGACTTTATTAATAAGTTCTCCCCTATGTGAAGAATGAAGCTTCAGAAACTGCCTCCAGGGCTGTGTTGTGCCCTGTGTGACTGCAGGGGGCGACATTCACATGGACTTCAGACGGAACGGTGCCTCCTACAGTTGTGTGGGGCACACTCACTGGCCCTGTGCCTCCCACTGCCTCCTGAATGATGAAACCATCAGTAAGGCAAAGCCAGGATTCCTTAGACGACCCTGCCTTGAGCAGAATTAGCCTTACAGAAGATGTCTTCAAGGAATTCCCTGTCTTCCAATGAAGAGGGCATGAGTTCTATCCCTGGTTAGGGAAGTAAGATCCCACATGCTATGCAGTGTGGCCAAGAAACAGAAATTAATTAATTAAAAATGTCTTCAGATTTGAGGTCCAGTGGCTCAGACGGTAAAGAATCCACTTGCCATGCAGGAGACCTGGGTTCGATCCCTGAGTTGGGAAGATCCCCTGGAGAAGGGAAAGGCTACCCGCTCCAGTATTCTGGCCTGGAGAATCCCATGGAGAGAGGAGTCTGGCGGGCTACAGTCCATGGGGTTGCAAAGAGTCGGGCACGACTGACTCTCACTTCACTTCTACAGCATAGTTTCATTGAAGGAAAGGGAAGCCAAGTTGGAAAGAGGCCCTGAAGGAGGGAGGGAGTTGACAAATCACAGACTGGGATGTGGTGACCAATGTGTGTAATGTAAGTAGCGCCTAGAGTTGGCTTTAGGTACTGCAATTTCCTACTTCCCAAGTGTACTTAGTTACCACTGGGTCACCCCAACTGCTCACCCTCAGACTGTGCAACGAAAGACTAGTTAGGTGTTGTGTGTTCCACAGTCCTGCAGATGAATAGCTGTGAGTTTAGCTGCCTTTGCTTGCATTTCTTCAGTTCAGTTCAGTTCAGTTCATTCGCTCAGTCGTGTCCAACTCTCTGCGACCCCATGAATCACAGCACGCCAGGCCTCCCTGTCCATCACCAACTCCCGGAGTACACTCAAACTCATGTCCACAGAGTCGGTGATGACATCCAGCCATCTCATTCTCCATCATCCCCTTCTCCTCCCGCCCCCAACCTTTCCCAGCATCAGAGTCTTTTCCAGTGAGTCAACTCGTCACATGAGGTGGCCAAAGTATTGCAGTTTCAGCTTTAGCATCAGTCCCTCCAATGAACACCCAGGATTGATCTCCTTTAGAATGGACCGGTTGGATCTCCTTGCAGTATAAGGGACTCTCAAGGTCTTCTCCAACACCACAGTTCAAAAGCATCAATTCTTCGGCAATCAGCTTTCTTCACAGTCCAACTCTCACATCCATATATGACCACGGGAAAAACCATTGCCTTGACTAGACGGACCTTGGTTGGCAAAGTAATGTCTCTGCTTTTTAATATACTATCAAGGTTGGTCATAACTTTCCTTCCAAGGAGCAAGTGTCTTTTAATTTCATGGCTGCAATCAGCACCTGCAGTGATTTTGGAGCCCCAAAAAATAAAGTCTGACACTGTTTCCACTGTTTTTCCATCTATTTCCCATGAAGTGATGGGACCAAATGCCATGATCTTTGTTTTCTGAATGTTGAGCTTCAAGCCAACCTTTTCACTCTCCTCTTTTACTTTCATCAAGAAGCTTTTGAGTTCCTCTTCACTTTCTGCCATAAGGGTGGTGTCATCTGCATATCTGAGGTTATTGACATTTCTCCCGGCAATCTTGATTCCAGCTTGTGCTTCTTCCAGCCCACCGTTCCTCATGATGTACTCTGCATATAAGTTAAATAAGCAAGGTGACAATATACAACCTTGATGTACTCCTTTTCCTATTTGGAACCAGTCTGTTGTTCCATGTACAGTTCTGACTGTTGCTTCCTGACCTGCATACAGGTTTCTCAAGAGGCAGGTCAGGTGGTCTGGGATTCCCATCTCTTTCAGAATGTTCCACAGTTTATTGTGATCCACACAGTCAAAGGCTTTGGCATAGTCAATGAAGCAGAAATAGATATTTTTCTGAAACTCTCTTGCTTTCTCCATGATCCAGCGGATGTTGGCAATTTGATCTCTGGTGCCTCTGCCTTTTCTAAAACCTGCTTGAACATCTGGAAGTTCACGGTTTACATACTGCTGAAGCCTGGCTTGGAGAATTTTGAGCATGACTTTACTAGCGTGTGAGATGAGTGCAATTGTGCGGTAGTTTGAGCATTCTTTGGCATTGCCTTTCTTTGGGATTGGAATGAAGACTGACCTCTTCCAGTCCTGTGGCCACTGCTGAGTTTTCCAAATTTGCTGGCATATTGAGTGTAGCACTTTCACAGCATCATCTTTCAAGACTTGAAATAGCTCCACTGGAATTCCATCACCTCCACTAGCTTTGTTTGTAGTGATGCTTTCTAAGGCCCACTTGACTTCACATTCCAAGATGTCTGGCTCGAGGTCAGTGATCATGTTATCGTGACTATCTTGGTTGTGAAGATCTTTTTTGTACAATTCTTCTGTGTATTCTTGCCACCTCTTCTTAATATCTTCTGCTTCTGTTAGGTCCATACCATTTCTGTCCTTTATCGAGCCCATCTTTGCATGAAATGTTCCCTTGGAATCTCTAATTTTCTTGAAGAGGTCTCTTGTCTTTCCTATTCTGTTGTTTTCCTCTATTTCTTTGCATTGATCACTGAGGAAGTCTTTCTTATCTCTCCTTGCTATTCTTTGGAACTCTGCAATCAGATGCTTATATCTTTCCTTTTCTCCTTTGCTTTTCACCTCTCTTCTTTTCACAGCTATTTGTAAGGCCTCCTCAGACAGCCATTTCGCTCTTTTGCATAGACGCCGGCCCCTGGCAGCGCAGACACGAGAGACGCTGGCCCCGGCGCAACTGACCAGGCAAAGAGGCGCAGCCGTGAGGAGCTACCCCACGCCTGAGGCCAGGGCCGGCGGCCGAGAGGAGCTGCCCCACGTCCAACAGGCGGTGGCTGCGCGGGCGCAGGAGGGCCGAGAGGAGCTACTCTGCGTTCAAGGTCAGGGGGGCGGCCTTGAGGAGATACCCCTCATCCAAGGTAAGGTGCAGCAGCTGCACTTTGCTGGAGCAGCTGTGAAGAGATTTTCCAGGACCAAGGTAAGAGAAACCCAAATAAGACGGTAGGTATTGTGAGGGGGCATCAGAAGGCAGACAAACTGAAATCATAATCACAGGAAACTAGCCGATCTGATCACATGGACCACAGCCGAATGTGGTCCACTGGAGAAGGGAATGGCAAACCACTTCAGTATACTTGCCTTGAGAACCCCATGAACAGTATCAAAGGGCAAAATAATAGGATACTGAATGAGGAATTCCCCAGGTCGGTAGGTGCCCAGTATGCTACTGGAAATCAGTGGAGAAATAACTATAGAAGGAATAAAGAGATGGAGCAAAAGCATCCAGTTGTGGATGTGACCAGTGATAGAAGCAAGGTCCGGTGCTGTAAAGAGCAATATTGCATAGGAACCTGGAATGTTAGGTCCATGAATCAAGGCAAATTGGAAGTGGTCACACAGGAGATGGCAAGAGTGAACGTTGACATTCTAGGAATCAGTGAATTAAAATGGACTGGAATGGGTGAATTTAACTCGGATGACCGTTATATCTACTACTGTGGGCAGGAATCCCTTAGAAGAAATGGAGTAGCCATCATGGTAAACAAAAGAGTCCGAAATGCAGTACTTGGATGCAATCTTAAAAACAACAGAATGATTTCTGTTCGTTTCCAAGGCAAACCATTCAATATTACAGTAATCCAGGCCTATGCCCCAACCAGTAATGCTGAAGAAGCTGAAGTTAATCAGTTCTGTGAAGACCTACAAGACCTTTTAGAACTAACACCCAAAAAAGATGTCCTTTTCATTATAGGGGACTGGAATGCAAAAGTAGGAAGTCAAGAAACACCTGGCGTAACAGGCAAATTTGGCCTTGGAACACGGAATGAAGCAGGGCAAAGGCTAATAGAGTTTCATCAAGAGAACACACTGGTCATTGCATTTCTTAGAATCCTTCAAAAACAATGTATCTTTGTAGGATGTAAGTAAATCACCATGATGTCCCTAAGATAGGTTGTATTTTTCCGTGTCACATAATAAGAACTTTTAACATTAAGCCTGTGTAGGTTTTCTGTTTGTTTTTAGCAGTCTCCGTATTTTCCATTGGCACAGGAATGTGGAAGGTATCACTGAGGGCTAGGGGTTCTTGATACTCTTGGTGTGCCAGTTCAGAGAGATGAGAGGACGCACCGAGTTTGTTTTACAAATGTCACTGCACCATTGCTTTAGGATTTGTTTTGAAAGCAAGTCTTAACCAGCTAACAAGTTAGTAGTATTTTTATTAACTCTTAACTGAGTGTTGGTTTTTCTGTTTTCCATTTACCCTGGTCCTGTGTCTGTAAATTGGAAAATGGACTTAGTCGTTGGATGAGTTGTTTGCCTGGAGAATCCCATGGATGGAGGAGCCTGGTAGGCTACAGTCCATGGGGTCGCTAAGAGTCAGACACGACTGAGCGACTTCACTTTCACTTTTCACTTTCATGCCTTGGAGAAGCAAATGGCAACCCACTCCAATGTTCTTGCCTGGAGAATCCCAGGGACAGAGGAGCCTGTTGGGCTGCCGTCTATGGGGTCACACAGAGTCGGACACAACTGATGTGACAGCAGCAGCAGGCTAAATAGATAGCACATGTCTCAATCCATTGACCACTTATAAAATTTTAGGAGTTTGACAAATTAAGAACCCAGTTTTACAAAGACTTGGCCCTAAAGTGCTTGTGTTGACATGTTCTGAGAGCCTGTCTGTAGGTAGTTTTACCTCTGGCCAGTGAGTGGAATATAATCCACATATCCTTTCTTCTTTAGCCTGTTGATGTGTGGATTACACTGCTTGATATTTGAAATATTGAACCAATCTTGCATCCCTGGCATAAGCCCTGCTTGTTCATGGTATAGAATTCTTTTTACATTTCATTGAATTCTATTTGTTAAGATATTTTAAGGATTTTTGTGTTTATATTCATAAGGAATACTGGTCTGTAATTTTCTTTTTTGAACCTGTCTTTGTGAAGTTTTGATATCAGGGTAATAATGACTTTATAGGATGAATTGGGAAATATTTCCTCCTCTTCTATTTTCTGGAAAAGATTGTTTTGAATTGGTGTTAATTCTTCAGGGAAATAATCTGGGTCTAGGGATTTCTTTTTTGTTGGAAGATTTTAAATTATGAGTACAATTTCTTAATAGATAAAGGGCTATTTAGATGATGTTTCATAGAGTGAATTGTAGTTGTGCTTTTTGGGTCTATGCTTCATATCCTGTAAGCTGTCAAATTCATTTGTATAGGATTCTTTGTAATATTTTATTTCTTTGTAGTATTTTAATATTATCCCTTTGCTGTTTGCAGGATCTGTGATGATATCTACAAATTCATTCCTGATATCAATAATTTGTATCTTTTATCTTTCTTTTTCTTTTAAGTTTTGCTAGAAGTTTGTCCATTTTATTGATTTTTGCAAAGAACCAGTTCTTTATTTTATTGACTTTCTCTATTTTCTGTCTTCAATTTCAGCAATTTCTGCTATTATTTTATTATTTCTTTTTTCTGTTTGCTTTCAGTTCCTTCTGTCTTCCTTTTTTGGTGTGAACTTAGTTGGCTTCTTTGAAACTTTTCCTCTTTTCTAATGTAAGCATTTATTGTTTTAGGTTTTACTCTCAACACTGATTTAGCTCCTTTCCACAAGTTTTGATATAATGTGTTTTCAATCAATTCACTTTATCTTTTGATTTTCCTTTAGGCTTCCTCTTTGATCTTTATATTACTTAGAAGTATGTTGCTTAGTTTCCAGGTGTTTAGAGTTTTCTCTATCAAAATTTGATATACATATTCTAGTGGTAAAACAGAATGAACCATGGGCTTGTTTCTAACTTTACTTGATATAGAATGACTCCTGAAGGGTCTTCTAACTTGTGCTGTAATGGGAATGATTGTAGTATGTGGGATCCAGAGAAAGAAGATTTTCAGGATTGACAATTATAAATTTCTAAAATTTCTTATTTATTTTGTTCTAAAATGTGCCCCCATTGTACTTACAAAAGTAATTTGAAAAAGTCTATACATAAAAAACATATGTATATGTATATATATATACATAAAAACATATGTACATACATAAACATACAAACATGTTGTTCACTTGCAAAGGCATATCTGATTCTTTTGCAACCCTTGGATTATAGCATGCTAGGCTCCATGGGATTCTCCAGGCAAGAAGAGTGGAGTGGGTTGCCGTTGCCTTCTCCAGAGGATCTTCCCGTACCAGAGATTGAACCCACATCTCCTGCACTGGCAGGTGGATTCTTTACCACTGAGCCACAGGGAAGCCCACATAAGCCCACATAAAGCACCACATACATATAAAAAAATAAGTCGATATCATATGAGGAGGAAAAAGAACTGTACAGTTTCACTTACCAGAGGATTACTGAAACAATATAGAATTTGTGTCACCTTTCTGGCAGTCAAAGAAAAGAGGAAGAGGAGAGGGCCTGCCAAGGGACAAAGTCAATACGGAGGAGAGTAACACTCGGGATAAAAAGAGACTGAATCCACATGATACCTTGAACTTCTGGATCTTAGTGTGTGCCTAAATGCAGTTCAGCCTTGGCTTTTTTACCTACATGAACCATGAGCCATTCTTCTTTCCTCATTTTTCTGGTTTGAATTGCCTTTCTGTTGCCTGTGGCTAACACCCTTGTTTGGTAATGATGAATGAAATTGGCCTTATGTTGAGTATTAAGTATTGGGAGGGAAGCCTCAAAGTATCTCCTCTCTACACAAATTCAGAAACTTTCCTATGCCAATTCGGTTTCAAGTCAAGTATTCTTGCTTGGAAAATCCCATGGACAGAGGAACCTGGCGGGCTACAGTCCATGGGGTGGCAAAAGAGTCAGATACAACTTAGTGACTAAACAACAAGAAGATGAGTCACCCAAAGATGGAAAACCAGATTTAAATAGATTGTTGTCTGTCAACATTGGAGTATTATTGATATTTTCCATCAGCCATTATTTTATCAGATTAGTACTTACCCCCAAAACACTTTTAAACTTCATTAGAAAGTGTGCCAACAATGAACCACTTAAAATCAGATGGCATTATTTACACTGACCATGAGAAGAAAAACTAATTGCCATGTATGTCTTTTGTGTCAAAGATGTAAGAGATATGTTACTTTCTACTGAAATCTTTCCTAGGAGGATGATTAGTATTAATGTACTTTGATTATATTGATCTACCACTTGTAATGAACTTAGAATATTCTGAAATCTTTTAGGTAAAAAATAAGGCAGTGCTTCAGGTCAGTGAAATGAATCTATTTTGCTCTTTGGTAGGGACTGACCTGTACTTTATTTGTTTAAAAAAAGAGGAAATCATTCCCTGCCAGTATATTTAGAAGAACATTTGTCTTACACAGTCTCTCCTTCATGGATAATTTCTTTGTCCTCATTTATTGTTGATAAATATGATGCTTAGGATCCAAAAGCCACAGTTTAAGTTCATTTCATTTCAGTTCAGTTGCTCAGTCATGTCTGACTCTTTGCGACCCCATGGACTGCAGCACTCCAGTCTTCCTTGTCCATCACCAACTCCTGGAGCTTACTATCGAGTCAGTGACTCCATCCAACCATCTCATCCTCTGTTGTCCCCTTCTCCTCCCGCCTTCAATCTTTCCAAGCATCAGGGGCTTTTCCAAGGAGTCAGTTCTTCACATGAGGTGGCTAAAGTATTGGAGTTTCAGCTTCAGCATCAGTCCTTCCAATGAATATTCGGGATTGATTCTTTTAGGATGGACTGGTTGGATCTCCTTGCAGTCCAAAGGACTCTCAAGAGTCTTCTCCAACACCACAGCTCAAAAGCATCAATTCTTCGGCACTCAGCTTTCTTTATATTCTAACTGTCACATCTGTACATGACTACTGGAAAAACCATAGCTTTGATTAGGCAGACCTTTGTTGACAGATGTTTTAAGGTCTGGCATTTACAATTTTTCCTTGTCACATCACAGCTTCTTGTTTTTGATAGCTCTTGTTGTGCTTATAAGATCTTTCTTAATGACTGCATGTTTTCTTACTTTTGGTAAAACATTGGATCTTGGGTGGACTAGCTTAACCGTGACTCCTCTGCTGCCTGGATAGATAAGAAGGTATTTCTTCATTTCTGTATTTTGGGTCATGTTTTTTTGATAGAATCAGTGGTTTTTTTGTTTTTTTCTTTTCATTGGTACTACTACATGTAGAATGCTTTCTTATTCTTAAAGAATCACTAAGAACATATCCCTTTCGAAGTAATGATATTCTTTGAAGACTATTTTTATTGATTAGTTCACATGGCCTAAAAGTTCTAAAGTTACATGAACTTCCATAATTCAAATTGTCAGGAATAGAATAATCACTCTTAGATCTGATAGACTGGAGAACATCTTTCCACTTACAAAGAAATTAAAGACTATGTAAACTCAAAGCACTTTGTTAATTTTGATGATGTGTCAAAACAAAAGGTTAATTATAATGCCTTTTAATCCTATTTTTAAAAACAATCTATAGGAATTTGTTTTGTACGTAGATTTAGTTTGGCACCCTGAACAAACTGATTTTGAATAGGTTCGCTGGTGGCTCAGACAGTAGAAAATCTGCCTACAAGGCAGGAGACCCTGGTTCAATCCCTGGGTTGGGAAGATTCCCTGGGTAAGGGAATGGCTACCCACTCCAGTATTCTTCTGAGAAATTCCATGGATAGAGGAGCTTGCTAGGCTACAGTCCATGGGGTTGCAAAAAGTCAGGACTGAGTGACTAACACTTTCATTTTTTACTTTTCATTCCTAAAAGACGTTATGCTTTTTTAAAGCAGTTTTTCATTTTCACTTATGCAAAATTTTGGTTATATTCAGACTGAAGAATACTTTTTTAAAATTGAAAATTGCAAGCTTAAGAATATTGAAATGGTACACTTAGTGATACTCTCTAAAAACAGAAGCTAATCCATCGAGAGAAATGTTTTCTCAAATAATTTTTGAACTAGAAGGATAAATCAGGTACTATTAAAAGCATAGCTCAAGGAATTTTATTATAATCTGAGGAGGCAGAATGTTCCTTCTGTTCTTCTTTGGTAAGTAATGTATTCAGTCCTGAACATCTCATTACCTGAGAAATGTAGGCAAAGTGGAAAGAGTTCCAGAGATAAGTAGCAGACATGACCAAAGGCCTTGAAAATCTAATCCGCAGGGGAAGATACAGTGAAACAAGCCTGCTTGGAAGGAGTAGACAAGCTGAGCCAACACTGGGGAATAATCATGGTCATGGGAAGAAGCAGCATCGGGGAGGAAACGGAATGTAGCACACACAGCCACCTTCATTAACTGTCTCCCAATCGGGACTCACTGGGATTGTGCAAAGGACCAGACAGCAATTAAAATGAGATAAACCCACAAGCACGTATTAAGGATTGTCAAAAATAAACTAAGACATATTAAAAACTTTAAGAGTTTTTTTGAGCAAAAGTCAGTTCTAATTGACAGCACTTCCCTAACCGGAAATGGGTAGGAGTGCTCCTCAGAAAGGAGCCCATGAGAGTGCGGAGACTTAAATGGAAAAAGTGGGGACCAAAGGACTCAGTTATTTGATTGGCTCTATCTTAATTGGCACCTGGAATAGGAAATGGTAACCCACTCCAGTATTCTTGCCTGGAGAATTCCACGGACAGAGAAGCCTGGTGGACTGCCCTCCATGGGGTTGCGAAGAGCAGAGAGCAACTGAGCACTGTTGCCATAGCTTAATTATAGTTGGTTGGTTGTGACTGGTTGTCCTCAGTGTTTTAATTTTGTAACTTTGAGGCATTTAAAGGCTCAGATTTTGGTTTGCTTACCATGGCATTAGAGCCCACCATGAGAAATTCTCATATATTCCGTTTTCCTGGAAGTGGAAACTCATAACATGTGTTTAAAAAATAAAATAACAACAACAACCAAAAAAAAAAGCCAGATTCTCCATGATGTTTTTGCTATAGGTAAGACTACCTGCTGCTTGATTTTCTACAAAGGTGGTCTAGGTGTCAATATCCTGTCTTAGCCAGTTTGGAGTCAACTCTGTACATTTTATTTGTGTTTTTTAACATGATTCTGACTTCAGATTTCTTCCTGACTATTTGGTGGCTCTTTTAGAGTGCATTCTCAGTTGGATCCCACCCTTTATCTCTTGTCTCTTGTCACTGGGTTGGTTTCTTTCCAATTTCGGGGGATCTAAACTATCAGCAAGATTCTCCTCTTCCTCCTTCGGAAGTGGAAGACAAGTTAACATGAGGTTAACTTGAGTTAACCTATGAGTTAACTTGAGTTAACTTGAGTTAAACTATGAGTGAGGCCCCTTTTCTTTCTTCTGTTGAGGGCTGCTCGATTCCTCTCCTACATGCAGCCACAACTTTTGCAGGAAACCAGTGTCTGGTGACCCCCTGTGTTCATACTCCCATTGGGCCCAGCCCTTCACTGAATTTTTACAGGATCTTGGCTCTTCTTGTTCTTTCCTGTCAAATTTCTCTGTTTAGAATCCCACTTATCTTTCTTATCTTTCTTTTTTAATTGAAATATGATTGATTTATAGTGTTGTATTAGTTTCTGGTGTACAACAAAGTCATTCAGAAATATATATGAGTAAATATACATATATATTCTTGTACATTATGGCTTATTACAGGATACCGAACAGAGTTCCCTATACTATACAGTAGGGCCTTGTTATTTATTTTGTATATAGTAGTTTGTATCTGAGGAGAGTTCAGTCAGTTCAGTTCAGTCTCTCAGTCGTGTCCAACTCTCTGCGACCCCATGAATCACAGCACGCCAGGCCTCCCTGTCCATCACCAACTCCCGGAGTTCACTCAAACTCATGTCCACAGAGTCGGTGATGCCATCCAGCCATCTCATTCTCCGTCGTCCCCTTCTCCTCCCGCCCCCAACCTTTCCCAGCATCAGAGTCTTTTCCAGTGAGTCAACTCGTCGCATGAGGTGGCCAAAGTATTGCAGTTTCAGCTTTAGCATCAGTCCCTCCAATGAACATCCAGGATTGATCTCCTTTAGAATGGACTGGTTGGATCTCCTTGCAGTATAAGGGACTCTCAAGAGTCTTCTCCAACACCACAGTTCAAAAGCATCGATTCTTCGGCAATCAGCTTTCTTCACAGTCCAACTCTCACATCCATACATGACCACGGGAAAAACCATAGCCTTGACTAGACGGACCTTTGTTGGCAAAGTAATGTCTCTGCTTTTTAATACACTATCAAGGTTGGTCATAACTTTCCTTCCAAGGAGCAATCTGAGGAGAAGGCAATGGCAACCCACTCCAGTACTCTTGCCTGGAAAATCCCATGGACGGAGAAGTCTGATAGGCTACAGTCCATGTGGTCGCTAACAGTCGGAGACGACTGAGCGACTTCACTTTCACTTTTCACTTTCATGCATTGGAGAAGGAAATGGCAACCCACTCCAGCATTCTTGCCTGGAGAATCCCAGGGATGGCAGAGCCTGGTGGGCTGCCGTCTATGGGGTCGCATAGGGTCGGACACAACTGAAGCGACTTAGCAGCAGCAGCAGCAGCAGTTTGTATCTCCTAATCTCAATCTATTAATTTATCCTTACCCCTGCCTTTCTTCTTTAGTAAACATAAATTGATTTTCCATGTCTTTGAGTCTATTTCTGTTTTACAAATAAGTTCATTTGTGTCATATTTTAGATTCCACATCTAAGTGACATCATATGTATTTGTCTTTTGCTGTTTCTGAATTACTTCACTTAGTATAATAATCTCTAGGTACATCCATGTTGTTGCAAATGGCTTTATTTCATTCTTTTTATGGCTGAGTAATATTCCATTGTGTGTGTGTGTGTGTGTGTGTGTGTATGTATACCACATCTTCTTAATCCATTCATCTGTGGATGGACATTAGATTGCTTTTATGTCTTATTGTTCAGTCACTAAGTTGTGTCTGACTCTTTGTGACCCCAATGGACTGTAGCCTGCCATGCTCCTCTGTTCGTGGGATTTCCCAGGCAAGAGTACTGGAGTGGGTTGCCATTTCCTTCTCCAGGGGAATCTTCCCAACCCAGAGATCAAACTCTTGTCTCCTGCATCTCCTGCATTGGCAGGCAGATTCTTTACTGCTGAGCCACCAGGGAATCCCTGCCATGTCTTGGCTGCTGTAAATAATGCTGCTGTGAACATTGGGATGCATGTATCTTTTTGAATTAGAGTTTCCTCTGGATATATGCCCAGGAGTGGGATTGTTGGATCATACAGGAACTCTATTTTTAGTTTTTTGAGAAGTCTCCATACTATTTTCCATGGTGGCTGTACCAATTTACACTTCCACCAGCAGAGTAGGAGTAGAATCACACTTCTTGATCTAGCCAAGTGCTCAGCATTGATGAACTATATGTGCAAGTGTATGAATGATTGCTTATAATACTGGTAACCCAGACAAGTATTCTTGCCTGGAAAACGCCATAGACAGAGGAACCTGACAGGCGGTTAGCAAAGCATCAGACAAGAAATGCACACATGCATTTCTAGTTAAGGAATTTGCATTTGACAGTAGTCTTTGTCAGGTAGAGTCAAAATAAAATGATGTACAAAGTGGGAATTTCAAACACTGTGTCATATTGACAGGGATTATGGGTTTTTGTTGTTGCTGTTATTTGTTTATTTGGTTGCACTGGGCCGCAGTTGTGGCAGTGGGATGGCATTTAAGTTACCTGTTCTCAGGCTTGCATGTCTTCCTTTACCACGGCATTACGGTCACAATCTCCCAGAGCCACATTCCCTCTGCCCCGAGGCCTACTTCTCTAACCCTGGAGGAAGTTCTGAGCACCCAACTGGGAGACTGAGGTCAGTGGAATGCTGAGCCAGCAAGACAGAAATAAAGAAGACGCAGGAGTCATTTTGGATGGTGGTAGGGTTATGTCCCAAGAAGAGAAAAACCCGAGCCTTTCAAGAACATGGGAGTTTGTCAGTCAGAATGCTTTCTGTGCTATGTTCTGGCAGAGGTTTGCCCCCAGTCCTCTGTGAAGAACCTTCCAGCCTGCATGTCAGTTCTGTGGAGAAAGAGTTGGCTTCCAGTGAGGAGCTGTCAAATTCGGCTAAGTTTTGTACCTTTGCCAAAATGTTTAACCATGTCCTCTGGACAGCTGAAATCCAAATAGAACCTACACAGTAACCTTATTTGCTTTCGTGAATTATTAGAACTGCTGAAATTTTACCTGTCAAGGTCTCCTTTGAAAGTAGTGGGAAATCTGAGGATAACCTTTTGCCAAGAGATAAGGAAGACATGATCTTAAAGGTAAATTTTAAAAGGTGACCATGTTACACAAGCCCAAGGAGTTTCCATTGTAATAGTCCAGCTGCTGGTCACATACCACATTTATGCAACAGTGACGTGCTTTTAGATCTTGCCTTCAAAATATGTACAGCTAAACCCAATAGAACAGCCTGGCATCAATGGGAGGAAATGGGCAGTTAATTCAAGCACAAAGTGCAGTGGGAAACCAAAAATGTTTCTGCAGAGATCTTTCTTCCTACATTTGCTGATTTCTTTTTTATTTTAATATGTTAAAATCTTATTTATTTATGAATATTTGGCTGTCCTGGGTCTTCATTGCTGTGAGGGCTTTTCTCTAGTGGTGGCGAGCGGGGGCTATTCTGTAATTGTGGCACCTGGGTTTCTCATTGTGGAGGCTTCCCTTGTTGTGGAGCAGTGGCCTTAGGAATGCAGACTTCTGTCGTTGCAGTTCTTGGGCTCTTGAGCACAGGCTAAGCAGTTGTGGTGCACAGGCTTAGCTGGTCTGCAGCAGGTGGGATCTTCCCCAACTGGGGATTGAACCTATGTCTCCTGCATTGGCAGGTGGATCCTTTACCCTGAGCCACCAAGGATACCTCTGCTGATGTCTTTTAATGAGTACAGAAATAGAGACTGTTTGTGCAGATTAACTTCATGTAAGTTCCTGTTCAAATGTAGTTTCTTTTGATGTAGGAAACATTTTTATTTTTTAATTTCAGAAGTATTCAGGCCTGAAATGTGACAGTAAAGAAATCAACATAAAGGTTTACACAGAAAATCTTAAGATGTTTGATTTTACTCTTTGCAAAGGAGGATAATTTCTGCCTAGAGTCTTAGTTTGGTGGTGTTAGAAAGTCACAAAGATAAGAAGACTGAATTAAGGACACGTTAACTAGACACCTTAAGAACAATGGCCCGATAACTGAAAATTGTTTTGCAAATCAAATGTTTGGTAACATGATTCAGATGCGATGCATTTAATGTGAAGTCAAATATGGAAGATATGTGTAACCATCAAGTATCCACTGTCTATCAGTTTATGATTATATGGAGACAATTGGCATTAGTTTCCCAGACTCACTGTTGGGTAGCTGTCTAGTGTGTGACTGCCAAGCACCAATTCCTTGTACAATTGTCCCCAAGGAGTGACCCATCCTTTCTGTAGAGCACACTCATCACTGATGAAGACCTGGGTTCGATCCCTGGGTTGAGAAAATCCCCTGGAGGAGGGCATGCAACCTACTCCAGTATTCTTGCCTAGAGAATCCCACGGACAGAGGAGCCTGGCGGGCTACAGTCCGTGGGGTCACAAAGTCTGACACAACTGAGCAACTAAGCACAGCACAGCACAGCACAGCATCACCCTCTATTGCTTAACTGATAAAACTCATAAAACAGTCCTGCACCCCCTTCTGTCCTCACTGCACCTGGGGACCACACTGTGGTTTTTGTGGAGTTGGTGTCTTTCCCTAGTTTGAGCTTTGCTTTGGACCTGGACCTGAGCATTGTTACTTGTGCTCCAAACCTTATTAAGTCTTTTGTGAAAACAGATTCTCTGCTTCAAAACAACTTCCTCTTAAATACTAAGAAACTGGTTGCATGGACCAGAGGCTGTCCCATTTCCCATTCAGCCCTCCTCTGGTTTCCAGGACATAGATCATCTCCCTTAACTGGACCCTGATGTATTGACAGGAATAGTACTTCATTTTCCACATCCTGAAATGACTGCATTTCCTGTAGGCCCATCCAGGACCTACTCCTGATGCACAGAGAAAACCAATTCTGTAGTAAAGACTGGAGCCCCATTCTGCAGACTTCACTCATCTGAAATTGTTTCCAGGCAGACCTACCATCTTTAATATCATCCCCTTCTATCCTCACCCTAAACAACCCTTCAGGTAGCTTCAGAAAGTGAAGACATATGGTAATCCTGAAGATTCTGTGTGACTGAGAACAGTTGTGAAATTGCTGCCACACACATAGTCAACATGGGATCTGGGAGAGTTTACTTCTACTTCATTCAGGTATTTTCTCTGACTTAAAAATGATCAAAGTGGAGAAACACACTAGGACTCTTAATTCTCTATAAATTGGTCCAGAGAAGTATGAGACACAGTAGACAATAAAAACCCAGTTATCCTCCTTTTCTATACTCCTTGGAATTTAGGAGATTTCAAAAAAATAACTTCATTCAGCAGAAGTATATAGCAACTAATAACAGACTCTGGGCTGAAGGCAATTTCTTTTCCTTATTGATTATTGGATCTGTTAGGAAATGCTGCAAATATATTGCATTTTTATCCCAACCTGGGGGAAGAAATTGTGTCTGTCTGGTGTATATACTTCAGTGACAGTGTTGTGTCACAGCTAAAAGTTGACTATATGGACAAAAAAACTTAGTATTTTGATCATTATCTTAGAGGGATTTCCTACTGATTGGAAGAAAAATCTTTAAGGAGCTCTCTAAGGAATGTTAAATTAGTTGTTTTTAAGCAGCATAGTTTGTCTTACTGTAGTTTTTTTTGTTCTCTTTCTCTAAGATAAAAATGGGATGAAAGTGTGAGGAGTCAAAAGACAGTGGTTTGGGGAAGGAGTGATACTTTATTTGGGGGAAATCTACTGATTAGCGGGGAACTCATTCACCTAGGAAGTGGAACCTCCTAAGAGTAAACTTCTCCTTACAGAGGTTGCAGGAAATCTCAAGCTTTGTAACATTCTTGCAAATGTGCTGATATGATCACATCAATTGTCTGATCTCTTATGAACAATTTTTAGAGATATAATTGACCCTTGACATGCTAGATTTTAAAATGTGCTATTCAGACCACTCACAAGCAACCCAAAGGATCAAAAGCATGTAATTTGCTGAGATGCAAATATGAGTGATTTTTCAAAAAAAAAAAAAAATTTAGTGAAGAGAGTGGCATTGTTTTACATGTTTGCCTGCTTTTTAGTGACTGGCTTCATGAAAACAATTGGATTCTTATATCTGCCTCTGCCATCAATCTGTTGAAATATACTGCTTTTGGTTGAAGTGTATAAAGAAAATCTAGCTTTACAGACATGTACTGGAAACTGGAAGAGTGTTTTAGTAACGCTTTGGGATATTTGTGGGCTTCCCTGCTGGCTCAGAAGGTAAAGAATCTGCCTGAAATCCAGGAGATGTGGGTTCGATCCCTGGGTCAGGAAAATCTGCTGGAGAAGGGAATGGCAACCCACCCTAGTATTCTTGCCTGGAGAATTCCATGAACAGAGGAGCCTGGTAGGCTACACAGTCCATGGGGTAGCAAAGAGTCAGACATATCTGAGTGGCTAACACTTTCACTTTTCACTTTTTTGGGAATATTTCTAGATTGCTTTCTTTGATTCATAATCTCTGGAAAGTTAAGTATAACACAGTCACTGCATTTATATTTTTTGAAGTTTCATCATTGCTAAGAAAATTTTTCATGTGATCTTAGAATTATAACACCAGAAAGAGCTTCATTTCAGATGTGGATATCAAGACAGCATGTGACAGAGCTGGGATGAGAACACTGGTGTTCAGACTCCAAATTCATGATCATTAAAGCAGGCTCCACCCCACCTTGGGCTTCCCTGGGGCTCAGACAGTAAAGAATCTGCCTGCAATATGATAGACCTGGGTTTGATCCCTGGGTTGGGAAGATCTCCTGGAGAAGGAAATGGCTACCCACTTCTATATTCTGGCCTGGAGAATTCCATGGGCAGAGGAGCCTGGCAGGCTACAGTCCATGGGGTTGCAAAGAGTCGGATACAACTGAGTGACTAACACTCACTTTCCACCTCACTTCAGGTTTGCCTGTCTTTGTTTTTTGTTAAAAGAAACCCTTGTTTTCTAAGAAAATGAAAATGGTGTTGATATTTTAAATTGTAACTTTAAAAATAACAGATACAAAATTTTGTTTTTCCTCTTTGGTTCCCCTAAATTATTTCATTTTTTGAAGAAAGTAAGAGATTTGGTTTGTTAATGCAGACTGAGAATCAAGCGTGTAGGACCCTCCATTTCTCTAACAGATATGAGGTGCAGTTGTTGTTGAGTTGCTAAGTCATGTCTGACTCCTTTGTGATCCCATGGTCTGTAAGGAGCCACTAGGCTCCTCTGTCCATGGGATTTCCTAGGCAAGAAGACTGGAATGGGTTGCCATTTCCTCCTCTAGGGGATCTTCCCCACCCAGGGATTGAACCCATATCCTCTGCTTGGCAAGTAGATTCTTTATCACTGAGCCACTTGGGAAGTCAATATGAGGTGCAGTACCATCCCCCTAGTAGGTGCTCAAATATTTGCCAAGCTTAGAAAGTTTTGCCATTAATAACTTCAGTTCAGTTCAGTTCAGTTCAGTCGCTCAGTCGTGTCCGACTCTTTGCGACCCCATGAATCACAGCACACCAGGCCTCCCTGTCCATCACCAACTCCTGGAGTTCATTCAAACTCATGTCCATTGAGTTGGTGATGCCATCCAGCCATCTCATTCTCTGTCGTCCCCTTCTCCTCCCGCCGCCAATCCTTCCCAGCATCAGAGTCTTTTCCAGTGAGTCAACTCGTCACATGAGGTGGCCAAAGTATTGGAGTTTCAGCTTTAGCATTAGTCCTTCCAATGAACATCCAGGATTGACTTAACAGACTGAAGTTACCAACTGCAAAATGTTTTTCTATGAGAGCGTATTATGATGTGAAATTTCTTCTTTAAAAATTCTGTCAACTAGTAATTATAAAAGTAGAAAATTTTTGTGGAATCAAAAATTGCTTTTGGTTGTACTATTGTTCAGGAAGGACAATTTAGAAACCTCTGGGTTCTGTTTTCTTGGTTCATGGTGCTATTTATTGTGTTGCTTTTTTCTCTTGTAGGTGGTAAAACAACTATTCAAAGAATAGGATAAAGTATCAGTGTGATGCTCCTTTTAGGTCCTTTTTAGTAGAGAAGGCAATCTCTTCCAGATATTTAAAGGGGTGGATTATCAGCAACTTTGTAAATATTTGGGATTCAGTACAACTCAATTTGGGTTTGGTTGCTCGCTTATATCTGTAGTTTTTGACATCGCATCCATTTTAGGACTAATGTAATGTGTTGCCCGATTTATGAGCACTCAAAAACCCACAAACATTATAAATTAATAAATAAGACAGAATATCAAGCATGAAAAGTGCTTCTATTAATAAGGATAGGAATTTTGCTCTCAGTAGATGAAGTCTGGCGTGGGTTGGCTCCCCGAGAATCTGTTCAGAAGCCTTAGAACTTGAACCCTTCCTGTGTTCTCTCTTTGTGTCATGTTGCTTTTGGGAACATTTCTTGAACTGTGATCTACAGAAGGTGAGAGGTGGGCTGATCTCAAATGAGAACTTTTCTTTCCATTTAGTTGATTTAAAAATTGTTTGACAGGAAATAAGAATGCTTTCTCCTGGTCAGTGTGTCTTTTGCCACCCACTGATTATGTGATAATCGAGCAAGTTAGCTGGCCGAGCCTTACTTCTGTGATCCATAGAATGGGAACCATATCTTCCCTGATATCGTGCTTAAGAGCATTCAAAGAAATAATGTATGTAAAGCATTTAGCCTAGCTCATGACCAAAGTCAAACCTCATTTTTTGTTACCGAAGAAACTCTGCTGATTTTCCAGATGAAGCTGTGCCCTTCCTTCCCTCCATAAAGCATTCTGTGGATACCCGTGGCCTGCTGGATGCTCAGGCCTGGAAGCTACTCAAAAAGGTTTGGTTGAGGACTTCCCCAGTGGTGCAGTGGTTGGGAGTCCACCTGCCAATGCAGGGGAGGTGGGTTCGATCCCTGGTCCAGGAAGATCCCACACGCTGTAGAGCAACGAAGCCCCATGCGTGACAGCTACTGAACCTGTGCTCTAGAGCCTGGGAGCCACAACTACTGAAGCCTGTGCACCCTAGAGCCTGTGCTCCACAACAAGAGATGCCGCTGAAATGAGAAGCCTGTGCACAGCAACGAAGAATAGCCCCTGCTCACTGCAGCTAGAGAAAACTGGCACACAGCAACGAAGACTCAGAGCAACAGCAACAACAGAACAAATTCCTAGGACAAACATTAAAAAACATTAAAAAATGTGTGTTCAGGGACCAACAGCATTCGCATCTCCTGGTATCACCTTGTTAGAAGTGCAGATTTTTAGTCTTAACCCCAGATCTGCCAAATAGGAGTTTGTATTTGAATGATTCCCAGGTGATTCGTAAACACCTTAAAGTTTAAGCAGGACTATGAGAAGTATCGAAGAAGGCAATGGCACCCCACTCCAGTACTCTTGCCTGGAAAATCCCATGGATGGAGGAGCCTGGTAGGCTGCAGTCCATGGGGTTGCTAAGAGTCGGACACGACTGAGCGATTTCACTTTCACTTTTCACTTTCATGCATTGGAGAAGGAAATGGCAACCCACTTCAGTGTTCTTGCCTGGAGAATCCCAGGGATGTGGGAGCCTGATGGGCTGCCATCTACGGGGTCACACAGAGTCGGACACGACTGAAGTGACTTAGCAGCAGCAGCAGCAGCATGAGAAGTATACCTGCTTAACGCTTGCTTCCAATCATTGGATACCAATTGCTCTTTATTTTCTAACTACATAGTTTAACTAAGTATCACATAAAGATAAGGAGTGTGAAAAGAGAGTGGCAGTTTTAAGGAAAACTAAGTTAAATGCTTTAGAACAATAGTAAGATGAGGGAATTATTAACATTGCTGTTGAAGTGAGTGTGGTTGAGGCAATGATAAAGATTAGGAAAATGGTAAAGATCTATAAGATTGTGAGCTCTGGGTTCTTCTTTTGCATGCTTTAGCTTCTAGACTTCACTGTAAAGAAATTTGATACCGCTTTATCAGTGGCTGGGGCCACCCTGAAAAGGGGCTTCCATGGTGGCTTCATGGTAAAGAATCCGCCTGCAATGGAGGAGATGCAGTTTCAATCCCTGGGTCAGGAAGATCCCCTGGAGAAGGAAATGGCAACCCACTCCAGTATTCTTGCCTGGGAAATCTCATGGACAGAGGAGCCTGGTGGGCTACAGTCCATGGGGTCACAAAGAGTCGGATATGACTTAATGACTGGACACACACCCTGAAAGGAGCCCCAAAGGTGAGAGGGACCTGGAGTTAATAGCTGCCAGCTAACTACACATCTGGGCAACCAGTTCTTTCTTAAAGGGAAAATCAAGAGACACAATGTCTGCCATTATCCCAATCTGTTTCTTTAAAACCTGCAAACCTACTGATGTTTGCGTGGTATAAATAAATTAGCCTACGAGACCAATTTCTTATTTACTATATTGAATGAAGACACCTATAAATGTGAAGACTTTGGACATCCTGGGAACAAAAATAATTTATATGTTTTAATGATGGTGTCTGGAAGTTGACAAATACTCCTTCGTGCTGTGTCCCATCCTCTCTAAATTCAGTCAACAGTCATCCCCAGAGCTAAGTGAATCTTGACTGATTTTCAAATTATTGTGAATTTGCTAACTAATCAAAATTCTGAACACAAATTGGCTCAGTCAGGATGCCTGATGAATATCTAAACCACCAAGGAAAGAGCCAAGCTGCTTTAGGCGTGTGTCTTCCATCATCTCTGGTGTTTTCAGACCACAAATAGCCAACTGGAGAAAGCTGTTTATCTGCAGTATGTATCACGATCTCCAGCTTTCTCCTGCAAAGGCAAACTGACGTGGTGAAAACTGTGATGCTTGAAGTAAGAAGTCCTGTGTTTAAGCATGGCCTCTGTTATTGAGTTCCTGATTTAATGTCACTGGGGTAAGTGGTCACATTGTCCCCCTCACAGAAACTTGGGAGAGATTAAGGAAGTGAATTTGTTGACTTCCTACAACGAATCAGTAATGTTGTTACATTTGTTTGTTGTCTAGTTTAATTCTCAAAATTCCTTGAAGGTAGATATCTACATTTAATCTACATTTAATAGATGAGGAGTGTGACACAGAGTTAAGTGGCAGAGATCAAATCTGAACCAAGTACTAAAAGCTGTGTTCTTTTCTTTATACCAACCTGCCTCCAAATAAGAAGTCTGTGGAATTCATGTACATATAAGTTAGTATTTAGTATTATAAATTGAATGTCAAAATGACACTCTTTACATCTCTGTTTTGAGCCAACAACAATATGATAGGTGTCCAATAACCCTACAGAACATCCTAAAGCATGAGGTTAGCTCACACTGGAGGGCCCAAGAGATTGTAAATTTGTGTTTCAACATGATAGTTTTCTATCGTGTACTTTGAGAGTTTGAAAGGGTTGTGATAGAAAGGCTTTGGGAGAAAGGATTTATTTGGAGATAAATATTTATCTGGAATATTTATAAATAAATAATATAAATATTTACAAGTAAATATTTATTTGGAAATAGATATCTTAAATATTCAAGACCCCCAACTTCCCTCTCCCCTCACCAATGGCAGGAGGAAGATGATTGTTGTCTTCCAACCAAAACCCAATTAGAAATGCTGAAAGGAGACCCACTCAGAGAAGAAAACTTGGTTTGCTTAAAGAAGCTTAAGAAAAAGATGACTGAAGTCTGACCTTCACCAAAAAGCTCATCACTGTGTGACTGCTTGAAGATGCCCTACCTGGTGGTGGCAGAGACAAGGTTGCTATGCTTTCACTTGTTTTTAATAATTTTATTTATTATTTTATTTTTGGTTGTTCTGGGTCTTCATTGCTGCTTGGGTTTCTCTCCAGTTGCAATGCGTGGCCTTCTCATTGTGGTGGCTTCTCTTGTTTCAGACTGCAGGCTCTAGGCATTCAGGCTTCAGTAGTTGCCGTGCGTGGGTTCAGTAGTTGTGGCATATTGGCTTAGTTGCATGTAGACTCTTCCTGGACCAGGATTGAACCTATGTCCCCTGTATGGGCAGGCAGATTTTTATCCACTGTGCCACCAGGGAGGTCCATAAGTGAGGTTTTTGGAGCAGCTTACCCCAGAGTGGACTGCCACGGGGAAGTGGATCTGGGTGCAGTAGACCTGGTATGGCACAAGCCCTCTTGGAGGTCACCATTCACCCCACCATAGAGTTTCCAGGACTTACACAGGACTGGGAAACAGGCTCTTGGAGGGCACAGACAGAATCTGTGAGCACCAGGACCCAGGAGAAAGGAGCAGTGACCCCAAAGAGACTGACCCACACTTGCCCATGAGTGTCCAGGAGTCTCTGGTGGAGGCATAGGTTGGTGGTGGTCTGGGACAGGGTTGGGGCACTGATTGTAAAAGTGCCTGCAAAGGACCTTTTGAAGGAGGTCATCATTATCTTAATTACTTCCACCATAGTTTGGCCTCAGGTCAAACAACATGGAAGTAACATCAGTTCAGTTGCTCAGTCTTGTCCGACTCTTTGCGACCCCATGAATCACAGCATGCCAGGCCTCCCTGTCCATCACCAAATCCCGGAGTTCACTCAAACTCATGTCCATCGAGTCGGTGATGCCATCCAGCCATCTCATTCTCTGTCGTCCCCGTCTCCTTCCACCCCCAATCCCTCCTAGCATTAGACTCTTTTCCAGTGAGTCAACTCGTCGCATGAGGTGGTCAAAGTATTGGAGTGTCAGCTTTAGCATCGGTCTTTCCAATGAACACCCAGCATTGATCTCCTTTAGAATGGACTGGTAGGATCTCCTTGAAGTCCAAGGGACTCTCAAGAGTCTTCTCCAGCACCACAGTTCAAAAGCATCAATTCTTCGGCAATCAGCTTTCTTCACAGTCCAACTCTCACATCCATACATGACCACGGGAAAAACCATTGCCTTGACTAGATGGACCTTTGTTGGCAAAGTAATGTCTCTGCTTTTTAATATGCTATCTAGGTTGGTCATAACTTTCCTTCCAAGGAGTAAGCGTCTTTTAATTTCATGGCTGCAATCAGCATCTGCAGTGATTTTGGAGACCAAAAAAATAAAGTCTGACACGGTTTCCACTGTTTCCCCATCTGTTTCCCATGAAGTGATGGGACCAGATGCCATGATCTTCGTTTTCTGAATGTTGAGCTTCAAGCCAACCTTTTCACTCTCCTCTTTCACTTTCATCAAGAGGCTTTTGAGTTCCTCTTCACTTTCGGCCATAAGGGTGGTGTCATCTGCATATCACATGGACCACAGCCTTGTCTAACTCAATGAAGCTATGAGCCATGCCCTGTAGGGCCACCCAAGATGACAGGTCATGGTGGAGAGTTCTGGCAAAACGTGGTCCACTGGAGAAGAAAATGGCAACCCACTTCAGTATTCTTGCCTTGAGACCTTCATGAACAGTATGAAAAGGCAAAAAGATAGGACACGGAAAGATGAACTCCCAAGGTCTGTAGGTGCCAAATATGATACTGGAGATCAGTGGAGAAATAACTCCAGAAAGAATGAAGAGATGGAGCCAAAGCAAAACAACACCCCATTGTGGATGTGACTGGTGATGGAAGTAAAGTCCAATGCGGTAAAGAGCAGTACTGCATAAGAACATGGAATGTTAGGTTCATGAATCAAGGCAAATTGGAAGTGGTCAAACAGGTGATGGCAAGAGTGAACGTTGACATTTTAGGAGTCAGCGAACTAAAATGGACTGGAATGGGTGAGTTTAACTCAGATGACCATTATATCTACTATTGTGGGCAAGAAAGATCTTCACGACCCAGATAATCATGATGGTGTGATCACTCACCTAGAGCCAGACATCCTGGAATGTGAAGTCAAGTGGGCCTTAGGAAACATCACTATGAACAAAGCTAGTGGAGGTGGTGGAATTCCAGTTGAGCTATTTCAAATCCTCAAAGACAATGTTGTGAAAGCGCTGCACTTAATATGCCAGCAAATTTGGAAAACTCAGCAGTGGCCACAGGACTGGAAAAGGTCAGTCTTCATCCCAATCCCAAAGAAAGGCAATGCCAAAGAATACTCAAACTACCGCACAATTGCACTCATCTCACACGCTAGTAAAGTCATGCTCAAAATTCTCCAAGCCAGGCTTCAGCAATACATGAACCATGAACTTCCAGATGTTCAAGCTGGTTTTAGAAAAAGCAGAGGAACCAGAGATCAAATTGGCAACATCCACTGGATCATCGAAAAAGCAAGAGAGTTCCAGAAAAACATCTATTTCTGCTTTATTGACCATGTCAAAGACTTTGACTGTGTGGATCACAATACACTGTGGAAGATTCTGAGGGAGATGGGAATACCAGGCCACCTGACCTGCCTCTTGAGAAATCTGTATGCAGGTCAGAAAGCAACAGTTAGAACTGGACATGGAACAGCAGACTGGTTCCAAATAGGAAAAGGAGTACATCAAGGCTGTATATTGTCACCCTGCTTATTTAACTTATATGCAGAGTACATCATGAGAATCACTGGCTGGAGGAAGCACAAGCTGGAATCAAGATTGCTGGGAGAAATATCAATAACCTCAGATACGCAGATGACACCACCCTTATGACAGAAAGTGAAGAGGAACTAACGAACCTCTTGATGAAAGTGAAAGAGGAGAGTGGAAAAATTGGCTTAAAGTTCAACATTCAGGAAACTAAGATCATGGCATCTGGTCCCATCACTTCATGGGAAATAGATGGGGAAACAGTGGAAACAGTGACAGACTTTATTTTTGGGGGTCTCCAAAATCACTGCAGATGGTGACTACAGCCATGAAATTAAAAGACAGTTATTCCTTGGACAACCTAGACAGCATATTAAAAAGCAGAGACATTACTTTGCCAACAAAGGTCCATCTAATGATAGCTATGGTTTTTCTAGTAGTCGTGTGTGGATGTGAGAGTTGGACTATAAAGAAAGCTGAACACTGAAGAATTGATGCTTTTGAACTGTGGTGTTGGAGAAGACTCTTGAGAGTCCCTTGGACTGCAAGGAGATCCAACCAGTCCATCCTAAAGGAGACCAGTCCTGGGTGTTCATTGAAAGGACTGATGCTGAGGCTGAAACTCCAATACTTTGGCCACCTCATGCAAAGAGTTGACTCATTGGAAAAGACTCTGATGCTGGGAGGGATTGGGGGCAGGAGGAGAAGGGGACGACAGAGAATGAGATGGCTGGATGGCATCACCAACTCGATGGACATGAGTTTGAGTGAACTCCGGGAGTTGGTGATGGACAGGGAGGCCTGGCGTGCTGCAATTCACAGGGTCACAAAGAGTCAGACACGTCTGAGCGACTGAACTGAACTGAACTGAACTAGGCTTTACAAGTCACATGGCAACATGTCAGAGGAAATTTTCCCCTAACAGAGTAATGGTGGCTATAGCCTGTTGAGATTTATGATGAATAAGTTGTTGAAGATTCCAACCAAACCTCTTGGGGGAAAAATACTGGCTTCCATGGCTGTGGATGGGGAGTAGGAACTAACAGCTGTCCTACTCTGGGTAGAGAACATCCCACCATGAAGGACAGGTTTTGGTTAATATTTTGCAGTAGAAAATTATCCCTGATTTTCAGACATTATTTTTTTTTAATTGAAAGTGTCACCTCTATTTCTTTAAGTGGAACCAAACTCCCAGCCCTGCAAACCATTTCACTAGGCCCCAGCTTAGTGATGCTAAGCTGCAGTGGGAAGTCTCTTTTCTCTGCTCCCAGGCAGGTGATCCCTGTTTGGCCAATCCCCTCAGCTCTGGCTCATTTTCTTGAGCTGGAAGCAGTAACCAAGTACGGACTGAACACGTTTGACTTGGGCTCTGATGCTCCCTTTGACCCTCCTTGTTCCCGAGCCCCTTTGAAATCAGCTTCTACAACTTGGAGTCGATCCTCCTGTCTTGGCAGCTCACCCAGGCCTCACTGCACCCACTATTCCAGGTACAAATGCTCCTTGGGGCCCCCCTGGTGCCCTGGGCCAGGATCTAAACCCATCTGGTCAGTCTTGTTTGCATCTCCACCGGGAAACGGAAAACTACAAAATGTGGCAACATTGTTAGTAGGAAGCCAAAGTCCCAAACAAGAGCTTGTGCCAGTCTTTCCAGGGTGGAAATTTAAAAAGCAGAGGCATTGGGCACTTTTTTTTTTTTAATGTCAGGCATTGATTTAGGTTTAATAAATATAGAAATCTGAGATTTGCCTCCAAATAATCCGAAGAGTTTCTGCATTTCAATAAATACAGCTTTGCAGTGTTTCCCCATCAGTTTCTCTTGGGAAGCACCAGACGTGATGCTTGGCTGTAACGTTCAAAGGTTTCAAATGTTTTATTTACTTCTTTATGGCTGCTTGGGGTCTTAGTTGTGCACATGGGCTTAGCTGCTCTGTGACATTTGGGATCTTAGTTCCCTGACCAGGGACTGAACCTGTGTCTCTTGCATTGGGAGGCAAATTCTTAACCACTGGACCACCAGGGAAGTCTCAAAGGGACTTTCAGTTTTTATCTCCTCAGTCCCTGTTTTGTGTTGGGGAAGGAAGAGAGGAGCTTGCCTGCTCTTGTGAGTGAGTTTGCAAAACCTAACCGCATTTACATGGGGCTGCCGAAGGCATTGGGTACTCTTGATTCAGACCCTAGCTCAGCCACTTACTTTGTGATGGTGGTGGGCACATTATTCCCACTTGCCTTCTATTTAGTTTTCTCATCACTAAAACGGGGATTAAAAACATGTTTGGTTGTTATAAAGGGGAGGTAAGCTAACGTCCATAGTTTTATATTGACTACAGTGTTTCAGTGATTGGTTTTCTTTTCTCCCTTCTCAGATTATCTCTATTTGATGGATGTTCTTCCTAAATTCTCTGTGACTGAATTCCACATTAAGCCTCACAGTATGCATCTTGGGATGACAGCATACAGAAGCTAAAAGGTGGCGTGCAATGGAGAAGTGCTAACTGCCCTGAGAACTCACCAGCTACCTTACTGGGCAGAGATCTCGAGGGCTCACAGCTGGGTGTGTGTTTTGGCACAGTGTGCTAGCTCTGATGAATGAGTCTGGCATGATTGGATGAAAACAGATATCCTGTTTTTTTATTGAAGATCCCTCAGTTGGTTCTTACTGAATATCTACTTAGCACTTCACCAGTGATACTCTGAGGTTTTGTTTGGAGGCGATGCAGTGGTTGGTCATGATGGCTGGTTAGCTGGCAAAGAGCAACACAGTTTGAATGTCAGTGGAAGGATTTCTAAGAGACTTAGGTAGAAGGCATTGGATGTCTGGAAATAGAGGCTGGACACTGATCAGTGACCTAAGAGACTGTCTGATCAATGCTTAAATTAATAGAAAAATCTCTGAAATCTTTCAGAGGTGTTTGCTAATTCAAATGGAGGAAGATATATTAGGAAGTTTTCCTGACCTAAGTTAGTTTATGGTTTCAATGGCTATATTTTCTCTCCCTCAATGCTTTTCACAGATCTTAAACATATTAATTTTATGTCCAGAAGAACAAAAATTAAAAATATTGTTAGTTTTAAATTTTCAAATGTGGCTTCTCTGTGTCTTCCTGTCTATGCGTGTGTACCTTCCTGTGTCTGCATGAGCATATATTATCATCCTTTTTGTTTCCAGCTAATTCCCCAACCTCCCTCCCCACGCTTACAAGTTATCTATGGATTGATTCAGTAAAATCAGCCTTCCTAAGCCACTCCAGTACTATTGCCTAGAAAATCCCATGGATGGAGGAGCCTGGTTGGCTGTAGTCCGTGGGGTCGCTAAGGGTCGGACACGACTCAGCGACTTCACTTTCACTTTTCACTTTCACACGTTGGAGAAGGAAATGGCAACCCACTCCAGTGTTCTTGCCTGGAGAATCCCAGGGACGGGGAAGCCTGGTGGGCTTCCGTCTGTGGGGTCGCACAGAGTCGGACATGACTGAAGTGACTTAGCAGCAGCAGCAGCAAGCTCAATTTAGGAGGGAGTCATCTTGTTTCTTCTCTGAAAATGACAAATGATTGTTTCTTTCTGAGCTTATCTAAGTATGCTTTCCTAAATATGTCTTCTGATCCATTCTCTTCATGAATAATCTTAGACTCTGGAAGTGTTAATTACAATGATAAGGTGTTGAACTGTAACCTAGCCAATGAAAGAACTACTATTTTAGACCTTATTGTCAAGAAATTGAGTCCTTGCGAAGCCTTTAGGAAGAGATCTTGTTCTAAGAATATTTCTTATAACTTAGCTATCCCACTCAGGGCTAATGTAGAGAAAAGGTCACACTCAGCTACCACTTCCAACCCTATATCGCTTTGGTTTTCCACCCCATGTGTGTGTCCTTCTACCCCAAAGATATCAGTGGTTAAGGTTTAAGGCTGTGGGCTTCCCAGGCAGTGCTAAAGAATCCGACTGCCAATGCCCAGAGATGCAAGGGTCGGAAGATCCCCTGAAGGAGGAAATGGCAACCCACTACAGTATTATTGCTTGGAGAATCCCATGGACAGAGGGCTATAGTCCATGGAGCTGCAAAGAGTCAGACACTACTGAGCACACACATGTGCATGGTTTAAGGGTATGCGTTCACTTGGCAGGTTTGACACAAAGAAATCGTTTCACAGTGGCTACTATTAGCAAATATTTGTTGTATAGCTGGGTGAAAGGTGTATGAAATATCTGTTCAATCAATGATAATGAAGGAAGGAAAAAATGAGAAGGGTTGGAGGTCTGTGATGAGTGTTTCTATCATTTCTTTCCAACATCTTTCCTTCCTCCAGAAGCCATGATATCAACATACATCCAAAAGTTGATTTTGGGCCAAAGCTGGCAGGCAGCTGACCATTTGAATTCAAGTTACCCTATCGGAGAGTCAGATTTTATGGTATGGTGGGAAATTATTTTTCTTCAACATCACAAGGGTAATGATATTTATTTGTATTCTCCAGTAGAACACAAAGGGAAAAATGTAGTCCTGATGTATCCCTTATGAAAAATTTCCCCAGAACTCCAGAGGCCAGCAATTCTGGGTGCTGTTACACTGCATGAAGAACCTACAAATTACTTCTGTTTGCCTGTATTAGTTCATCATGTTTCTCATTTAATCCTCATTTTTTTCCATTTCATGCTTTCCAGATCTGAAAATCTTTCTAATAGTGGCTGTTATGTGTTCTAATGATATTTAATTTGTTGTCTTTTATCCAGGCTTAATCTCCAAGACTATCTTAAAAATCAATGACTGTAACAATTCTAACAATATGATGTGATGTTGGACAGTTCAAGTCTGGTCCCACAATAATGAAAAAAACAAAACAAAACAGCAATGATAAAAGAATGTGATACTTTCTTGTCCTAGATTTCTTAGCTGTGCTTCCCAAACTTATCCAAAATATGCTGATAGTCCTGGGTGGTTTTGCATTAACAAGGGTATGAGAACTGTGCTTTGGAGGTTATAGTCAAAGTGAAGATTGAAGAGGGCTACGCTAACAAAGACAATAACGTTGGTGTTTCTGCATATGGTTTTCTAATTTATATTTTTGGATTATCTTGCCATCTCCTGTAATACAAGCAAGATGAGAGGTTAGCATCCCTGATAATATGGAATGAGCTTAGGAGATAAAAATCAATGAATGAAAAGATGAATATATTTCTTTCGAAAATATGCACACATACAATTCCATGGACAGAGGAGCCTGGCAAGCCATAGTTCATAGGGTCAGAAAGAGAGTCAGACACAACTGAAACACACATACAACTTTTGCTTATCATTACTCTTTATTAATTCATACATGGATACAGCGGAAGCATTTCACATCATTTTGGCACTGTGCACAATTCTATAGTAAGCTGTTTGATCTTATTCAGCCACTACTATATTAGCACAATAGCATTTAGAATATTTCAGCAAAATGTTATCACATTTGTACTAGAGCTGCCAGAAATACTGTTTTCCATGTTTGTAAACAAAAATAGGAACACTTATTACATAAACACTGTGATTGGAAAAATACCCTCTTTTCAAATCGTCCCTTACATTCAAGTAAAGGAGACATAAGCTACTTTAGTATCCAAAATACATTTTCTCTGAAAGAATATATTTTTCTTTTGTCTTTCCAAAACTATATCATCTCTAAAACTATATCATCTCTGAAAGGCAGTGGCATAAGAGCACATACTTGAGACTTGGAATATGGAAGGCTTTGATGTATCTCTTCATTCAGAATACAAATTACAGAAGGGTAACTGAGTACTGTTGCAAATCCACAAATTAATCTCAGGTGCCAGTAATGATACTGGCATACTCAGGGATTTTTGAAGATGTTATATGAAAGTAAAGAGAGGTATGGGAATATAACATTGGATTTTAATGAGAAACTCTTATTTTAAATGAATTGGTATACAGTTAAACTTGTAGTGGTTAATTGTTTTCTCCCCCTCCTGTTTCACTAAATAGCATCAAACAAGAGGTCAACTACAAACTGATTTCTAATTAGCCCTACTGAATCTTTCTGGAAAAGGCTAAGATCTTATTAAGCTTAGAAGCTGGGTGGAAAGCAGTTAATGGAGTTATATGGAGTCTTTTAATTACCAGCCTTAAACATATTTATCTTTTACTGCTAGATAGCACCCAAGGGCAAGAGGTAATCTGCTTTAGAAACCTCGAGTGATTTGCTTTATAAATCCTGGAGTTTAGGAAAGTGGAAAACTCTCTTTAGAGAGAGTATTCTCTTCCACTAGGAATTCGATTTTTTGGCAGTTTTGAGAAAAATTTAGTGATGTATTCTTTGTGACCTCCCAATTTATAAACGTTAGTAACCAAAGCATATTCAACACGAAAGCCAATTCCTTCTTACAGAAGTCAGGACCTGCCCAAGACCAAGCTGAGCACACAGTATTAGTAAAGTAATGAACACATAGATCCATCTAATATTTGGAGCAAACTGACATTTTTCTTTTTTTCATTCAAAGCCTTAGATCTTCCCGCCAAATGCAGGTTTTTCCTCACAAACTTAGTCATCTCTACATTAGAAAGCCACTTTGTTTTGAGGAGGTCAAGTTGTAATTTGTGTGGTTTACATTGTGTGTGTGTCTGTGGATGGTAAAAATCTGAGTAACATCAGATTTGATTGAAATTAAAAAAGGAATAAAAAAATCAGAACCATAGCCAAATACCAAAGTATCCTAATTTCAAAGTTTCGAGTTAAAAAGAAAACCATTGATGGTGACTTGAATTTTTTGAAGGTAGAAATGGCTCAAGATTAACAAGGAGCACCCTGGATCTGAACTAGGTCAATTTGTGTTTTACTCGGCTACTTCGCTTGCGTTACTCTGACATTTGTACATCTCAGTCCTGGATGAAAGATGGTATTCACAGGAGTTCACAGGTGTTGCAGATTTCACAGGTGTTGCAGATTTCACAGGTGTTGCAGAGTCACAGGTGTTGTAGAGGGAGACTCCATTCCTCGACTGTCTCCCGGTAGCAATAGTACCAAGTAAAACTGTCTTCGGATTCACTATGGACAAATGCACTTGATACTTCTCACAAATGAGATGTGTGCTCCTGGGAGGATGGAGATCACTTGAGATGCAGGGTCGGTCTTGCTCCCAGGAAATGAGGGCTCAGGGATCACAAGGCTGTTGTGGGCGTCACATTTCAAGCGGATGACTCTTGCTCGATGATCTCCACAGCGACGACCTCAGCACCCTCCACGGCGATGACCTCAGCAGCACCCTCCACGGCGATGACCTCAGCACCCTTCATGGAGATGACCTCCCCGCCCTCCATAGGGATGACCTCAGCACCCTCCTCGCCCAGGTTGTCGGCAGGCTGGCTCTGCGGCTCCTGGTGGCAGATGTAGATCGGCGGAGCCTCAGCCAGGGCGGCGGCGGCGGCGGCAGTGGCGGCGGCGGCGTTGGCGGTGCGGTGGGCCCGGCGGCGGCCGCTCCAGCGCTGAGCTTGATACTGGTTCCACTGGCGCTTCAGGGCGGCCTGCACCTGGAAGACGAAGGAGAACCTTCTGTTTTTGTATCACTGTCGGGAATGCCCAGAGCGCAATTCTCGGCACTCATCAGAGGCTGTGTGTGTGTGTTAGCTGCTCAGTCGTGTCCAACTCTTTGTGACCCCACGAACTGCAGCCCACCACGCTCCTCTCCGGATTCTCCAGGCAAGAATACTGGAGTGGGTAGCCATTTCCTTCTCCAGGGCATCTTCCCCACCCAGGGATGGAATCCAGGTCTCCCCCGCATTGCAGGCAGATTCTTTACCCTTTGAGCCGCTAGGGAAGTCCCCATCAGAGGTTTGGGGAGGTTGACATTTTGATTCTCATCTAAAAGGGCTGAGTGGGAAAGGCTGTGGCTATGAAATACCATCTTGGAGGAAGAATCTGCAGACCAGAGGACTGAGTAATCTGCCTCAGCTGCTCCTGGCAAGGTTATTTGCTCTTTTGAGCAAAAGTTTCTTCATTAGAGCTTTTATGCCATGAATGAAATTTGATTTGGTTTCATATTCAATATGGCGTGTGCATCATATTAGGAAGGCAGAGTTTGAAACCTTTTTATCTGCTACAACTTCTGATAGAGCAGAAGCTTTTATCTAAATCTACACGCTATTGGTCTTGAAGAAGTATCTGGAAGCCCTTTCACAGCTCTGGATTTTATGATAATGGCCTTGTATGGTTGATTTTCTTTTATCCAGCATGGCTTGAGATGAGGTGTGCCCAATAAAACTCCGGTTGGTGGTTAACAAACCATGTCTTACTCGTTTTTTGTAACGCTAGATGTCATGGTGTTTGGCAAGGAGCAGTTATTCAACAAATGTTTTCTGAATGGTTGTCAACATCCATTCTAGAATGAGTTTCTAATGCCAAGAAAATGACCATCCATGACTGTATTGTAATTAGTTTATTGACATCCAGTGGTATTAAGGTGAGGGTGCTAAAAATGTCTAGACTGAATCTGAGGAAGAAATGGAAGTTTTATTTCGTGCAAATATGAAAGCCTGAGTTTTGATATAAGGCTTAGAAACACAGGTTTTAGAGAACTTGAATTCCTCCCTGAGGTGAATTATAAACCCCTGGGTCATCTACATTTATTGTTAGGTATTCTCTCTCACGCCATGGTGTATGATTTGGAGAACTGCTCAGGAGCTGCAGTGGGTTGCTAATTTTGGAATTACCAGAAGCAAACACTTGTAATAGTAACATCACAGCACCTTTCAATGCCTTTTCCACTGATAAGGCCATTTCACTGTGTCTCATTTGATGCCATGAAAAAGCATTGAAGTTTGGATCAAGAAACCAGCTCTGCCCACATTAGCCATGAAATCTTGGGCAGGATAGTTAACCCGTCTGAGATTACTTTCTTCAATACAGCTTTTCTACCTCACCTAGCTGCCGGATGGATTACATGGTTATAGTAAGAATCAAGTGACATCTAAGATGTAAGTATAGTACCAAAAAAGGAGGCTACTAGTATTCATACTGTTATACCCTTATTATGGCAGGATGGTGGTCTTTAGTCTTTAGACTAAAGGAAACGCTTCTGTCATATTTGTGGATATATATCTTTGGAGGGTGGTGTTGCTAAGGATATAAAAAGAGCTCTTAATGACATAGTTTCTGATCTCATGTTATTTCTCATATGTTCTAAGCTAGGTCTCCACGGAGAGTCCTCAACAGCCTGGAAAATATTGGATGCTAATGCGAATGAAAGTTTTCTTCACATTGTGATTTGTGCTGGGAAAAGGGTGTTGTTCGATCTTTTGGGGAAAAGAAAAGATAATACTCTTGGTGGGAAGATTACCCTAGGAATGTATTTTCTAATACGAATGCATTTACTAAAGGTATTGGTGAATGGATAGTTCAGACTCTCTTCTTGAATCACCCACTGTGTCTTCTACTTCACTCCTGAAAAAGATACCATGTTTCCCCGTCAATTTGTGAGCTTTTGCTTTGCAATCTATGCAGTACGGAGAGTTACAGAATTGAAGAGACTAGATTGATTATATAAGAAAGGACTGATATGAAACCATAGCTGAATACATTTGGGAAAGAACATCCCTCCTGAGTTATACTTTCAGCTAAATACCTGTGACCATGCCATTTTTCCTTTAGCACCTCTTCAAGAACCTAGGAAGTTGCTTTCCAGTTGTTGGACTGTACTGTCTATTAAACATAGGTCCTTAAATGCCGAGTTTATTATCTAGGAACTATCAAATCCCCTGTTGAATTAGGAAATATACAGCTCAGAGAAGCACTGTCCCCAGACAAAGGGAACTGATAGTTTCTGTGGATTCAAAATCTCCTAAATACCGACGTTGTCTTTATAGCTAAAACGTAACACAGATATTTAAAGGTGTCCGAGGCAGACAGTGCCCAGTAGGGGAAAAAAAAGGAAGTCCTTTGTTTTGCCTCATCTGTCCTTTTAAAATAATCTCCACTGGAGTATCCATGCATACTAATGAAGTACCCAGCATGAGGCCAAAGGGTTTGAAGTCTATTTTAATTTTTAAAAATTATGACAGAAATGTTCATTGCCTCCTGTAATTGTATTCCAGAATTATAAGCTATCCTTTTGTGTGGAGATGGCAATCTGCTTCCATTTGTAAACCACACATGTAAGAATAGGCCCTTAGCAGCATGTGAAAGACACTTCAATAATTTCAGTTTAATAAGGGCAATTATCTCCTACAATACCTCAGGTTGAGCCTAACAGTGCTTTGATCACATGAATATGGGCATTGAATCTATTTGAAAAAAACAGAGGAGACTTTGCTTGCTTCTGAAAAGCATCAGAAATATAAGGAGTTGCCCATGGGGAAAGTATAATACACAAAGTTTTGAATTATATAAACGCATTGCTTGTTATAAAAGCAATTAACACATCACATTTTCCCGATTATGCCAGTTTATTTATTGTCAACTGTAAAAAATATGAGTCCTGATGGCTTGAAGGAATAATGATTATACCTGGTTCTATTAGTAACTAACTGTGTAGGGTTGGTAACATTTGGAGGTCTCTATTTCTATATTTGTAAAAAAGAAAATCAGGTTGGAATCTTCGTGATTGTTTGGATGTTTTTGTCTTTGGCCTTTGCTTTCCTGTTAATTGTAAGAACTTGCAGTTATGTGCTGTAGAATGGAAAATGAGCTTTATCTCAGGAGTTCTGATCTTTTTTTGTCTAGGACAAAGAAATCATGGCTTAGCTTTGGGTCCTGAAGCTGACTTTCTTGAGTTTTCTAGAAAGGCAGTATTTTTTAAAACCAAGTTTTATTGAAAGAATTTTTAAATAGAAAAATTGATCTTTGCATATGAAGTGATAACATTACTGATCTGGAAATAGCACATAGGGACATAAGGAGAATCCCTTACAAACAGGAAAGGGAAGTGGTGAGTACAGAGCTAGGCAAAATTGGGCATCTCGACAGTTGTAATCTGGGAGAGGAAATGGCTACCCACTCCCGTACTCTTCTTGCCTGGAGAATCCCATGGACAGAAGAGCTTGGCAGGCCCCAGTCCATGGAGTTGCAAAGAGTCGGATGCAACTAAGCACGTAGCTGTAGTCATCTTTTTGAGGACCCTTAGATCCTTAGTAACTGACTGAAATGATTGGATGGTCAATGTCCACTGTCTTGGAAGAGTCGTGGGAAATGTTTTTTACATAAGCGTGCTCTCATGGTCACTTCCTGACACCTAGTGCTGGAATTCTCAAAAATCCTTTCCTCCACTGACTATCTGATCTATTTCCATGGCAGGAATCACTGATCACAAATGGATAATAAGGAAAAATTAAAACCTTTATCTTCATTGTAGAACTGACGTATTAGCCCCCTAGATTTCTGCTAAAATGTAACATTCAGTCAGGCAAAGCCTGATCACAACCCTATCTAAGTGGCTGGAAATCACTTCCTGCATGAGTAAATGCCCTGCCCGTGTTGTAAGACAATATGTTCACAGAAGGCCCAGCTGAGGCCTAGATGCCTACAATTCATGGGACTGTGATACTACATTTGGCACAGTACATGATTTCTATATTATTAGAAATGTCACATTTGTACATCCCCCTAGTAACAGGATACTAATTAAAATGGAGATGGTTTCTTTACTTCTAAAAGCAGAGATAATACACTTGAACTAGAGACTTTAAACTGTCAGGCACACCTCTGGGCTCACTTTCTATGCCCGCCACTTCAGAGACTGCGTCATGGTTAAGACACAACCAATATTGAGGTATTTTTATAAATGCATGCAGTTCTCTCATGTTTTCAAGGTACACTCTGCCTGAACCTGACTTTTATATTAGCCCTATACTGATACTATTTTAGATGAAAATATTTATTTTGTATGCCACCTGAGCCAATTCAAAAGGCAGGGATATACATTCACTGCTGCTGCTGCTAAGTCGCTTCAGTTGTGTCCAACTCTGTGCGATCCCATAGATGGCAGCCGACTAGGCTCCGCCATCCCTGGGATTCTCCAGGCAAGAACACTGGAGTGGGTTGCCATTTCCTTCTCCAATGTGTGAAAGTGAAAAGTGAAAGTGAAGTCGCTCAGTCGTGTCCGACCCTTAGTGACCCCATGGACTGCAGCCCACCAGGCTCCTCCATCCATGTGATTTTCTAGGCGAGAGTACTGGAGTGGCTTGCCATTGCCTTCTCCGATACATTCACAGGAATTGATATAAAGACAGGGTGACCTAAGTCCTACTTATTTATTAGTTTTTACTATTCTTAAAGAGATACTTATTGCTAACAGAAAGATGTTTTACATTTTTTTATCTCAGGCTTTCAGGATAGTCCCTAGCAATAATGAATGTACAGTATATTTTTGTTGGATTAAGGAAGGAGTTGATGGATGAATGAAGGAATAAAATTTATCAATTAAAACGGAGAACAGGAGCAACAATCTTGCAATTTGAGGGTTGGAGATGAGCAAGAGGTTGCAGAGCTGCAAAATATCATAGGTGCTCATTGAATGTTAACTGAAGAAATAAAGACTAGAAAATTCCATTAAATATCAAATGATAATGGTTAGACAATGGTTCTCATTACCAACTTGGAAATAATATGTAGATCTCTTAACAAAATGTGATATGCTTTGGTATAAAATTATTAATAAAGATTGATTTAAAATGATCACAGATACTTTAAAAGTTATGAGGTGTATAACTCAAGGAAGTATACCAATGAAGCTTCAGGAAGGAGGCATATATATAATGCTGTGCAGTGGAAGATTTAGTCCATTTAACTAGGAATCAGGAAATCTGGGTTCTAGTCCTGGTTATAAGCTATAACTGTGACATTGTGCAAGTCACGTGATCTTTCTGGTGTTTCGATTTCCCACCTGACAAATGAGGGAGCTTTCAAATCACGTTCTTGCAGCCCTGGAAGTCCTTTGGTACAAATTTAAGCAACTCCACTTATGTTTTACAAATTAGGCTTCCATGCAGAATATCATTGGAAGAAAGGGAACTCTGGATAAAAAAATCCCCCTTAAAACACTGGTCATGTGGATCTCTAGGTTTTCCTGATCTAAATATTCAGGTAACAAATTACTTACTCCCTTTTGAGCCTTAACTCCAGGGTAATTTCCCAAGAGTTGAATAGGGGTTGTGACACTGGCACCGAGCAAATGGAAACGAAGGCAGTGGCTCAGACAGACTGGCTAGGTACTGGCTCTGCCCTAGTGACGGGCTGGTTCTTCCCAAGGGAATGGGGATGCGACTTAGATTCTATGGGAACCCAGAATAGCTTTCACTGTTGCTTCACAGGGTGCCAACCAGCTTAAGGTAAAATGCAAGGAAATGTGAATTTAGCTACCTGTCTGGATAATATCTGCAATTGTACCACACAAAAACATAGATAAGATTCAACTTGCACCAGAGGAAAAAATAAGATTGGGCTAGTCAGGAAACCCTGTAAGGTCAACTGTAGAAGTGAGAGATAGTGCAAAGTGCATGGAGGCCCTTGGGAGATGGTAAAGTGCTGGCTTCATATAAAGAGGTGACACTATTACATGAAATGCATATTTACCTCGTGGTTGCAGAAGCAGTAGATGACGGCCACGAAGAATCCCTAAAAAGAGGAGGAAAAATGGAGCTGAAGTTATTTTTGTGTGCATTGTGTTGTTTGGTAATCAACACAAATAGACAACCTGGAGAGGAACATTTCACTACAGCAAAAGCAAGTCAAAGCTCGATGGAAAAACGGTTACTACCACTCATGTCCAGGGCTTAGCTCCAAGACTATTCCATCAGGAATGACTTATTCTCATCAGGATTCTATTGTTTGGCTAAAAGGACTGTTCTCATTAATCTGGTTAATATATTGCTTCCCTTAACATGGAGATTTATAGCAGAATATGCTGATTATAGGGGATATGAAAATAATTTCTGTACCCAAAAAAACTTAAAAATGAGGATCTTGTAGAGTTTAGTAGAGAGAACTTTTGCAAGCACACATGTCACAATGCATGGCTGTAGGCCTGACTCTGACCTGTGTCCTTGTGGTGAACTAGTGCAGGACTGTACCCACAGCTAAGTCCACCTTGCCAAACAGGACGTGGATTTTGTAACTACTCTGAAGTTCCTGTCACTACTCAAGATTCCTGTGTCCCCAAGCTTGTGTCTACAGAAATAGTCAAAACTGTTGATGATGATCCAGTTTGGAAAGCCAACTGGCACCGATTACATGCGTCTTCAACACTCTCCTCAATAAAACAAAACCCGATGTTGTCCTCAGATATGGGGGAGGAGAAGGAGAGGTCAACGACTGTGGGAGTAACTCTGTCCTCAGCACTGGGCAAGTGGGCCAATTTCTGGACAAATATTTCAGTTGTTTGTTGTTTAGTCACTCAGTCAAGTCTGACTCTTGTGCGACCCCATGGATGGTTGCCCACCAGGCTCCTCTGTCCATGAGATTTCCAGATGTATTCTCAAAGTTCAGGCCTCCCATTTCCTGTTTCCTTGCTCAGTTTTAAGATTCAAAACATGGGGAAGCAGGCAGTGAGGAAGACAGAGAGGTGCCACCTCCCTTCCAGGTAATGCAGGTTCAAAAGGCTCATTCTCATCACAGAGGAGCCCCAGACAACTGTGGCCCCTGCTCCAAGTAGCTGAGAGAGTGGTTGCATCCATGGTTCCCCCCTCACCCGGAAGTGAATCAGAGAGCACATCACCCCTCACCTGGAAGTGAATCAGAGAGTGCATCACAAAGTCATAGATCTTCCCAAGCACGGGGTGGGAAGGTCGCCAGGGAAGGATGACGAACTGGACCCCCAGAAGGGGCACCAGGATCAGAGTGGCCCTCACCGCCTTCAGGTACATGTATGAGTCCTCCTGCGATTCCTTTATTTTCTTCACAAGCACCCGGATGATGTTCAGCAGGAAGAAGAAGTTCAACTGCAAAGATAAACGATATTCTGAGCAAATTCTCCAGGTGAACGCCCCTGAAAGACACTCCCTTGGCCCAGTTCCTAGCTACCCAGTGTGTGTGGTGGGGTGGGGTGGAGGGCTGGCACCCACACTGGATGGAACACAAGAGACTGCCTGAGTATTGAGACCATCTGCTCCTTGTTATCGGAGAAGGCAATGGCAAGCCACTCCAGTACTCTTGCCTAGAAAATCCCATGGATGGAGGAGCCTGGTAGGCTGCAGTCCGTGGGGTCGCTAAGGATCGGACACGACTGAGCGACTTCACTTTCACACATTGGAGAAGGAAATGGCAACCCACTCCAGTGTTCTTGCCTGGAGAATCCCGGGGATGGGGGAGCCTGGTGGGCTTCCATCTATGGGGTCACACAGAGTCAGACATGACTGAAGTGACTTAGCAGCAGCAGCAGCTCCTTGTTATGACAACATGGAGCATCAGGGGAGCCAAATACTCTTTTTGAGCATGAATTAACATGTTTTTTTTTTCTAAATGAGAAAATAATATCCTGAATATGTAACTATATTAGGTTAAAATCTAAGGAAGATATTTTATTCTTTATTTAGGTTTTTATTATTTTCCCAAAGGAAAGTCATAAATGATATTTTTAGATGTCACATTCTTATCTTTTCATTAAGATTTCCCCCTTAGCTAGGACTAGTTAACTAAAAGTAAAATGGGGTCTGAGAAATTTATCTGTAAAGCTTATGCAGTGGAGAAGGCTAACCCAGACTACTTCTTGTTTTCTAATAACACTTTTTTAAAGGAAATCACTTCACTGAGGCATAATGTACATTCAATAAAGTTTACAATTGGGAAGTTTAGCCAAATGTATGTACCAGGGTAACAACCACTCCAAACAAGAAAAGAGCACTTCCACCACCCCAGAAAGCCCCCTCTTGCCCCTTTACAGTCAACACCTCCATCCCCCCACCTCTAGTAGCCACTGATTTCTAGCATCACAGAAGTGGGAGTGAGTGTGTGTATATATATACTGTGTATTCTTTTGTGTTTGGTTACTTTGGTTTAACGTACTGTGAGATTCATTTGTATTGTGAATGTGGGCGTTTCATTTATTTTTACTGCTGAGTAGTACTGCATTATATAAATAATACACACATAATTTGTTTATTCATTCTCCTGTTTATGGCAATTGCAGTGGTTTCCAAAATTTGATTGTTATGAATAAGCATGCAGTGAATACTTGTGTACAAGTCTTTGTGGGGGCATGTTTTCATTTGAAAAAGTTACCTAAGACTGGAAGGAAAGGCCTGTTCATATGGTGAATGTATGTTTAATGTTATGAGAAGCTGCCAAACTGCTTTCCAAAGCGGTGGCTTCATGTTACACTCCTTCCAGCATTATTTGAGAATTCCAGTTGTTCTTCATGCTTGCTAGCACTTGGTATGGTCACTCTTTAATATCTGCCATTCTTGTAGATCACAAAAAACTACTTTTGGCTGTGAAAGTTAGTTTTGAAACCAAGGTTGTTTTACAATTTTAATTGATCATTTATTTAAAAATAATCAGAGTGGTTTTTCCACCTGGAGTAGAAATAAATGTTGTTACCCCCAAAATTCAAGAAGGAAAGAGATCTTTAATAAAAATCAAATTCTTATGCAGTGGTGATAAATATTCAAGACCCACGTTAGGAGCTCCTTGTGAGCACAGTTGAACTATTAAGCACATTGCTACTCTGAAAAATGGCAAAAGAAATTGAATCTGCATCGGAAAGGCCAGGAAAGTTAGGAGACAGTCTGGGTGTGACCCAGTTTGATCCGTTACTACTGGATGATTCTTCAGTACAGGAGAAGAGTATGATCTCTGACTCTGACTGTTTTTATTTTTCTAATTCTTACCTCAAGAAAACAGTCTTTGAGATTAATGGGGGAAATAATGTCTAAATACTAAATTTGATGGCTCCGATGATGGCCAACATATAGTAAACTACAGGTAGAAATAAAGAACTTGGATATAGATTCAGATAATCATATTCTCTCCCTGCCCAACTTCTTTCTTGTCATGGGATTCTAAATGACTTTACTTGAGCCTTTGAATCTAGTTTTCCTAATGAGTGAACTATCTTGATGTGTCCACTTTGAAGGCCTGCTGTTAGCAAATAGCATGGCAATGTATGTGAAGTGCCTGATATACTTTAAGTGCATGTTCAGTGGTAGTCATGATGATGGCTCATGGACCAAAGGTGAAATGGAAGATGGTTTAGTTTGGCAGAGCCCAGCAGAAAATGATGCAAGTGGACTTTGTGGTCTCTCTCATTCTTATCAGCAACATCTTCACCTTTGGTCTTTATCTCTAATTAGGAGAATTTATCGAATTGTCTAAAAAAAAAAACCCCACTATATTGTTGCTGTGGCTTGTATAGAAATGAGCTTATGCCCCTCCACTCAATTGTATTAAATAAAAATCATTTTTTTAAAAAAAGATTCTTGGATCAAATTATTATTATAGATTATCATTGAATTAACTTTATTTTGGAGCTGTAATACACATACTACATAAAACCATCTTGACAGAACACCCCACAGAGATAACACTGTTAATAATGGATTTAAAAAGCAATTCTCACCACCAGTGCCCCCATGACTGGACCGTGGATGATGTAAAGCAGGTTGGTGTCCACACTCAGCCAGCAGCTGAACAAAAGAGGGGGAAATACATCAATATGATCACATTTTATTTACAAATAAATTGACTAAAAACCACAATACTTACTTGTCGTTGAATAACAGAGCCCGAGCAATGGCATGAGCAGTGCTTGGCAGTAGCGGGAGTCCTAAAATGGGAAAAAAAAAAGAAAAAGTACAAAAGCTGTAACTACAGCTAGACAGAAAGAACAGTGACAAATACAACATCTTGTCAAGATGTCGTCCTGATGTTCTTGTGCAAATTATCTTTGCTCAAAGCAGATAAAATGCTCTTGGAACGTCACAAACTGTAAGAGAGTTTGGTTAACAGCATCCAGTTACTTAAAAGCCTTTCACAAATTCTCGTTTGGTAGGTACATGATGATGACCAGCAACTGAGACCAGTTACTGGTCTCGTTGTGTGTGAACTGGGCTCTCTTACAGAGGGGAGCAGGGTTGTCCTGAAGGGACATGACCTTCAGGTCATACCTGAGACAGTGGATGAAAGCCAAGTCTGACTGCTCCCAAGATGCTCTCAGTATTTCTTCTAGCCTTTTTGCTCTTATGTTTACAACATGTGTGCTGATCCTATTTTCGTTCAATAAGAACACTTCAGAGTAGCTACCCTCTGTAAGTTCTGGCTGCAGGAGCTTCATTAAAGTAGCTCAGAATCTACTTCCCTGAGTAAACCTTGAAGTATTTGTCAAAAACAACTTTGAATTTACAAATGGAATGAAGGATGTAGCTGATGGCAGTGCACCATGTCTGCATCTTTTACAAATTAACCTTCATTCTATAAAAGTAATCTAGAGTAAAGTAATTTTTGTAAACAAAAAACAAAAACAAAAACATTCTCTTTTTCTCAGATGTACCCATGCCCAATAAAATATTGTTTCATGTGGTTGAGACTTGTAGACAGTTTTAAAAACTATCCTCAGATTAAGAAATGTGTCTCAGGTGAATTAGACTGCCACACTTTTATTTTCTGTGAATTATGTACAAAAGGAGATTCAGAATATTGAGTTTTCATCTAAGAACCACCTCAGCTTCTTAACCCATGAAGCATATAATTCAAAATGGGACCATTGATTAAATGTTTGACTTGAAAGAATTCTGAGTTGACAATTTACACAAAACATAACTGTGTTTTATTTACAGCAGTTCTAACACCCCACTCAGGTTTAGAATCAGAAATTCATCCTCTGGATTGATTTTGAAATGCACATTTTTGAATTAGAAAGAGAGGCAACATGGAGATTTCACTTCTACCTTGTCATTTTGTAGAAAGGAAATGTGTTTCATACTTTAGAGAAGAGTGTAGACTCTGTATCTGCTAATTCCTAGGGCTCTTCACTTTCCCTAATCATGATGTCACTTTTTACGCAGTTTAGTTTTTCTTTCCTTTTCCTCTTCTCCTTCCAGGCTTCCAGAGCCATAACAACCTTTCCCTTCCACTAAAGATGGTGAGAGAAAGAATGATCCTTCTCTCCCTAGGATTCTTCTCCTGGAGCACTAGATATGTTTTATTTGTTCACTATAAAAGTTCATGGAGGGTAGGGAATTTCATTCTTTGGTTTACAACAAGGGGAGGGCCAGCAAGGCAAAGAATCAATCTGAAGAGGGTTGTCAAATAAATGATTTTTCTGAGAACTAAACTTCAGCATTTGAAGTTGCTTCGATTTGGGAGAAAATGACCAGTAAGTGGTCCCATGCAGACTTACAAGGAAGTAACTACTGAAAGAAGCACTCTTTGATTTTCTCTTGGGGAGAATCGGATTTTCTCTCCATCAGAGCATGCTTTCTGCCCACTTGTCAGCTGGGTTTGTTTCCTGAAGACATTCTCATAATCACAGCCCGCTTCTGAGGCACTCACACCCATGCCTATCACAGTCTGTCTGAACTTGTTAAGAGTTTCTACCAAATTCTCTTGGAGACTGAACTGTGGCCAGGATCTGTGTCCCATCTCTCCTCATGGAACCTGAGCCCTTGACTATCTTCTGATCAAGACTAGCAGAAGACTGCAAACAATCAGACAGAGGTAACAGTGGATCAAAACTCAGCAGCAGAAAACACCTACCCCAGCCCAGGAGGTAGTACCACCACATGCGCTGTCCCTCAGCAAACACAGACACCACAATGAGAGTGTGCAGGTAGAGGCCTTCGCAGAGCATCCAGAAATAGTTGCACGACATCATGTACTGGTGGAAAAAGTGCAGAATCTTGCACATCGGCTGTTGGAAAGAAATGAAGATACTCAGAGGAAGACATCTGCGACGATGTGACCATGAACAGAGGATGAGCGCGAGAATGAGCCAAAGGATCTGCATTCAGCCAGAGAGACAGTTACCCTGAGCATCTCTCAACACGTGTCACCCACTGGATGCAGAGATCAGTGTGCTAGCTCATAGGTGATTAGTATCACATGTAAATAGCCAACTAGGGCAATGGAATTCCAGTGCCCCAAATGTTCTTTTCTTATTACTTTCTGGTGGGTTGAGTTATATAGAGTTGTTGTTTAGTCGGCGATAAGTTGTGTTTGACTCTTTGTGACTCCATGCACTGTAGCCTTCCAGGCTCCTCTGTTTATGGAATTCTCCAGGCAAGAATACTGGAGTGAGTTGCATTTCCTTCTCCAGGGGATCTGCCCGACCCAGGGATGAAACTCACGTCTCCTGCATTGGCAGGCGGGTTCTTTACCACTGAGCCACCAGGGACTTATAGACTAGACAAGTTTATTTTCCTATAATGTGTCTGAGAACCATAATTTCTGACAGCATCCAAGGATTCATCACATGACTTTTATGGCCCCTTTTCTATGGTCAACAAGGAGAATAACACAGAAATTGTTAATGCTCTCCTGAAGTTTACTGATCTGTTAGTGATAGCTACTTAACATTAAAAAAAAAAAAAAAAAAAAGGAGAGAACTGGATGATCCGTTTCTCATACATGAGCCAGGAGCTATGTTGAGCCCATCTAACCTGAGGGATTTTGTTTTTATAAGGGAGCCTTGGTTTCCACACTGGGGTCCAAATGTTTGGGACACAGAGATAAGGATGGCATCCTCACTTGGTACTGAATAATCCTTCAAAAAATATCCAATTCAAATATAAATAATAAAAGAGTTCAAAGTGGTGCTTTTCAAATGTTAGCATGCATCAGAATCACTGGGAGAGCTTGTTAAAACACAGACTTTTGGGGCCCCCATAGTAGAGATTCTGATTCAGAAGATCTAGGGTGGGCCATGAGATTCTCATTTCTCCAAGTATCCAAGTGATGTAAGTATCCAAGTGACGCTTGAGCTGTTGGTCTAAGGGCCACACTTGAATAGATTTGGGGTATATAAGGAGTTTCCTCGGTACCTGACTCCTGTTTCGGTTACTTGCTAGCCTTGCAGTAGTAATAACCCGAACTGTTGAAGAGCACAGCCTGTTCTTCCAGTGGACTCACAATGCAACAGGGAAACGCCCTGCCTTGATTCACATGCGTACTCAAACCACGTGAGGTTTGTTGGAGAACTTTTTGTCAAGATGCCAGAACAGTCGAGGAACTGAAAGGAAAAACGTTCTCCTGTCATCTTGAAAACTGTCAGTGGGTCCAGTACTTAGTGCTAGCTGAATGAAGGAGGCAGACCCCCAGTCAGGAAGTCAGCATTAACTTTGAAGGAAACCACTGCAGCCTTTCTCTCTAGAGAAATGTAAAAGATACAGTGTTTTCAATTAAATGTGAATCTGTCATGCAACCTTGGACTGATTTTTGATAACACCTCAGAGAAAATGAGCTTGACTCTGTGTGACTGTAGTCACAACTGGGTGTGTTTAGCAAAAAGAAAAAACAAAACAAAACAAAGACACTGGAGAAAAAGTCCCATGTGAGATAAATACGTTGGAAAATGATCCAGGAATTGGCAAAGGCAACGCTCTGGAAGTGAATGGGAAACAAAGCCAGAGAAAACAGAAACATGATTTGAAGGGGGGCGCCTGTTAGGAATGTGGCAGGGGAATAAAAATTAACAGCTTGCTACACTCAAGGGTTTTTTCTCTATGCAGTGTATGAGGGTATTATCACTTTTCACTGGGGATTTTCAAAGCCACGACTGAATGAGTTTTATATGCTCATGTCACAGCCCTTTTGGTTATCTGAGATTTAAAAACCTCTGAGTATGTGCATTCTGCTTTCACACTTAGTCGTTTAAGATTTGAGCAGTATTTCACACATGCTCTGAGTTTCCATATCTCCCATGCTGTGTAACACAGAAAGGAAGCTTGGTACCACGGTTAGAAAATGATGCGTGCATAAGGCCATGACAATGGTAACAACTATAATATAAATAATAATAGCTAACATTTGAGAGTTCTTGCATGGCAGACTCAATTTTATGGATTTTATTTTATTTTTTTTCAATTTTATTTATTTTTTTCAAGTTGAACAGACTAAATTTCTTTAAACAAACTTACTTATACTCCAGAGTCCTTTAAAAACTTAATAGCATTTATACATTGAAGGTATTTGATTTTCTTGTAACTAGCACTTCAAATGCAACAAGCATTTGAAGCAACAAGCATTTGACCCAACAAGTAAAACTTTCTACAGTTCATAACTTTTATAAATAAAATAAATTAAATGTACAGTGAATAAGTTCTCTGAAATATTTCAATATTTCTGCAGGTTTAGTAACATTGTAAAATACATTTCAACTAAAATTCACAAATCTAAAAACCTGTTAGGCATTTTTAGGCGTTTTAAGATGGAAATGAAGACCAATGTTACATCGTAATATGCCAATTACAAATAGTACTTCAAATAGCAAATACTACAGTTTGTCCCAAACTTTAAAAACTATTCATGAACTCAACACTGAACTATTGATGGCTATGAGAATTGTTTCCTAGCCTTTTTGAAAATTTCAACCCATTTACGTTTAAGGTAATTATTGATAAGTATGATCCCGTAGCCATTTTCTTTATTGCTTTGGGTTCAAGTTTATACACGCTTTCTGTGTATCCTGTCTATAGAAGATCCTTTAGCATTTGTTGGAGAGCTGGTTTGGTGATGCTGAATTCCCTCAGCTTTTGCTTGTCTGTAAAGCTTTTGATTTCTCCTTCATATTTGAATGAGATCCTTGCTGGGTATAGTAATCTGGGCTGTAGGGTATTTTCTTTCATCACTTTAAGTATGTCTTGCCACTCCCTTCTGGCCTGAAGAGTTTCTGTTGAAAGATCAGCTGTTATCCTTATGGGAATCCCCTTGTGTGTTATTTGCTGCTTTTCCCTTGCTGCTTTTAATATTTGTTCTTTGTGTTTGATCTTTGTTAATTTGATTAATATGTGTCTTGGAGTATTTCGCCTTGGGTTTATCCTGTTGGGGACTCTCTGGGTTTCTTGGACTTGGGTGATTATTTCTTTCCCCATTTTAGGGAAGTTTTCAACTATTATCTCCTCAAGTATTCTCTCATGGTCTTTCTTTTTGTCTTCTTCTTCTGGGACTCCTATGATTCGAATGTTGGAGTGTTTAACATTGTCCCAGAGGTCTCTAATATTGTCCTCATTTCTTTTAATTCGTTTTTCTTTTTTCCTCTCTGTTTCATTTATTTCTACAATTCTATCTTCTAGTTCGCTTATCCTGTCTTCTGCCTCTGTTATTCTACTGTTTGTTCCCTCCAGAGTGTTTCTGATCTCATCTATTGCATTATTCATTGTATATTGACTCTTTTTTATTTCTTCTAAGTCCTTATTAAATCTTTCTTCCATCTTCTCAATCCTTTTCTCCAGGTTATTTATCTGTAACTCCATTTTGCTTTCAAGATTTTGAATCATTTTCACCATCAAAATTTGAAATTCTTTATCAGGTAAATTCCCTATATCGTCTTCTTTTGTTTGTGTTGGTGGGCAATTATCTTGTTCCTTTACTTGCTGGGTATTTCTCTGCCTCTTCATCTTGCTTATATTGCTTTGCTTGGGGTGGCCTTTCCCTCTTCTTGCAGTTTGTGGAGTTCTCTTTATTACGTAGTTTCTTCGCTGTGTGTGGGGTTGGACGGGTGACTTGTCCGGGTTCCCTGGTTAGGGAAGCATGTGTCGGTGTTCTGGTGGGTGGAGCTGGATTTCTTCTCTCTCCTTTAGAAGACAATGGGCTGCTTTTCTGGGAGCCTGATGTCCTCTGCCAGTATTCAGAAGTTGTTTTGTGGACTTTACTCCACGTTCAAATGTTCTTTTGATGAATTTGTGGGGGAGAAAGTGGTCTTGCCATCTTATCCCTCCGCCATCTTGTTCCTTCCTCCCCAGAACACTGGATTCTTATATTCCACTTGGTCGTGGAGTATCTCTTCCCAGCTGCTCCAGCAAGGTGTAGCCGCTGTACCTTACCTTGGACGAGGGGTATCTCCTCAAGGCCGCGCCTCCTGCTTTGAATGTAGATCAGCTCCTCTCGGCCCTCTGGTGCCCAAGCAGCCACCGCCTCCTGAACGTGGTACAGCTCCTCTCGGCCACCGCCCTAACCCTGGGCACAGGGTAGCTCATCTCAGCCACGATTCTGCACGTGGTCGGTTGCGCTGGAGCCGGGCGTCTCCCGCGCCTGCGCCGCCGGAGCCGGGCGTCTCCCGCGTCTGCGCCGCCGGAGCCGGGCGTCTCCCGCGTCTGCGCCGCCGGAGCCGGGCGTCTCCAATTTTATGGATTTTAGATGTATTGGTTCATTTCATCCTCACAAGCAACTCTTTGAGAAAGGCACGACTGTTATCATTATCAGGAAGGTGAAGCACAGTGAGATTAAGTAACTGGCTCAAGATTAATCTGTAAGGAGAAGAGTTGGGATTTGAGATCCTGGGCTTTAGCAAGGACAATGCTATGGTATTTGAAGCGAGCCACCTAAACACAGCAAATATAAAATTGACTATTGCTCCATAGCTTTCTGACAGTTAACCAACATATCCCAAGGGAGTGTACAAAACTTCTAGTATTTACATGTGGTACATATAATGAAATATTACTGAGCCATTAAAAAGAAGGCAATAATGCTATTTGCAGCAGCATGGATGGACCTAGAGGCTGTCATGCTGAGTGAAGTAAGTCAGACAGGGAAGACAAATATATGACATCCCTGATATGCAGGATCTAAAAAGAAATATTTGCAAAAGAACGTATTTGCAAAGCAGAGACAGACTCACAGACTTAGAGAGCTAACTTACGGTTGCAGATGTGGGGAGAAGGAAGGATGGGAGGAAGGGATAGTTAGGGAGTTTGGGATGGACGTGTAAAAAGTGCTGTGTTTAAAATGGATAACCAACAAGGTCCTAATGTATAGCACAGGGAACTCTGCTCAATGTCATGTGGCAGCCTGGATGGGAGTGGAGTTTGGGGGAGAATGGATACATGTATACATGTGGGTGAGTCCCTTCACTGAAACTATCATAACACTGTTAATCAGCTATCAGTTCAGTTCAGTTCAGTCGCTCAGCTGTGTCCGACTTTTTGCAACCCCGTGAACCACAGCACGTCAGTCCTCCCTGTCCATCACCAACCCCCGGAGTTCACTCAAACTCACGTCCATCGAGTCGGTGATGCCATCCAGCCATCTCATTCTCTGTCGTCCCCGTCTCCTCCTGCCCCCAATCCCTCCCAGCATCAGAGTCTTTTCCAGTGAGTCAATGCGTCGCATGAGGTGGCCAAAGTATTGGAGTTTCAGCTTTAGCATCAGTCCTTCCAATGAAGACCCAGGATTGATCTCCTCTAGAATGGACTGGTTGGATCTCCTTGAAGTCCAAGGGACTCTCAAGAGTCTTCTCCAGCACCACAGTTCAAAAGCATCAATTCTTCAGCGATCAGCTTTCTTCACAGTCCTTCTCTCACCTCCATACATGACCACTGGAAAACCCATAGCCTTGACTAGATGGACCTTGGTTGGCAAAGTAATGTCTCTGCTTTTTAATATACTGTCTAGGTTGGTCATAACTTCCAAGGAGTAAGCGTCTTTTAATTTCATGGCTGCAATCAGCATCTGCAGTGATTCTGGATTACTCCAATACAAAATTAAAAGTTTAAAAAAATAAATCAAAAGGGGAAAGAAAACTTCTAGTATCTCAGCTGAAAGTTTCTTTTTGAGAATGAAAACAAATCTAGGGCAAACATTGAGATGAAGACTCACTACCAGAACCATTCTGCAAGATACCATTTGTAGGTCACTAATTTCTGGTGCAGAGGTATTGCCCAGATGGGTCAGATGAGAGAAACTGGGTTGAGATTTATAGCCATTTTAAGAATAAATTCTTTACAGCCATATGGGAATGTGGTTGATTATAATTAATACATTTTAAAAGGAATAAATATATCCTCTATACTTTTCTGTACCATATGGTCTTGGTTAAAAGACCATTTGTTGGTTTTTTTATGTAAGTCAAGTGAAACTGCATAAGTAACCAGGGTAAGATACCTCACTTTATCACCACGTCTTGGCATTATTCTCTCTGTACTGTTCCTCAAATCCATAATACTTGTTCTTTCTCAATCAAATATCTTTCATAGGCACCAAAATGGATAATTCCAATACAGTTTTATTGGCCATTGATTTCTCATCCCCCAAGCTTTGCTGTCACTCCCACCAGGCTCCTCTAGGTTGGGCAGGAGGACTCAGTCTGCACCCTTGGTTTCACTTCTGAGCATCCATTCCAAGTTGAGCTTCCTGTGACTAGGATGAAGTTCTGACCTAGTCCATTGTCCCAACTGTCCTGAACAAGTGAGACTTAGAAGAAATCCACTTTGTTTTTCAGAACTTGGGGCTCATTTGACTTTGCTTTTATAAGAGGGTATAGAAAATGTGACCCAATTGTTTAGGCGTTTGAGGTACAAAATGCTCAGGTTCCTAGCAAAAACTAATCTTGTTGTATTGTCCTTTTTCGGACTCAGACAAAAAGTTCAGAGAGACATTTCTTTCTAGAAAATGATGAGGGTGCTGCCAGCTTCCTTTAGATGCAGCAAGAACAATGCTTTTAATTCTGCCTTCTGACTCCCTACATGGAGATCATTGAAAAAGCAGATAGAACAAGAAAATGAAATTTTAGATATTATGGAAATGAAATGTTCAAATGACACAAGTGACAATGGGCAATTTTCATATCACTCAATAAACTGAGGATCTATTCAGCCCTTATTTATTCCATGAGTTATTTTGAGTTTAACTTAAAAAAAAAAAAAAAGTTGTGTGAAGGAAGAAGATTCTCACTTTTGGTTTTACTGGAGAGAATTTGCCCAACCAAAGAAGTTCCACAGGAATAGACTGACTACTTTGATGGGAAAGGGGCCAGAAGCCCATTGGGATTCCCTGCTGAGGACTGAGAACACGGTTTTCTTTTGCCCCCAACTAAATACACCCTCACAGAAGTAGTATAAAAGCATTTGGGATGATGCAGCCTCCTTTCACAAGAAATAACTTTCTTTTTAATATATCCCCATGGGCACTGGGAAGGAAAATATTTTTGCCTCTTAACTGCTGATTCAGTGACCTGAGAATTGGGTCAAAATTAAGGAAAAAAAAAAAAAACCCACAATTCTGCCTTTAGTTTGCTTAAAAAAGAAAGTCTTTAAATGTATAAATTCTTTTGTTTATAAACAATTATATATTTTTTATAGGAAAGAGACATATGTTTGAATCACAGACAGATGAAGTCTAATGGATGTGCTTTTCTCTAGTTTATGACTTTGGTTGTGTTTTTCATGTTAATTTTAATTTTTAATAAATATTTGTAGATGGACAATATCGAATAACTTCTCTTTTTCAAAAGTTTCTTCTGTTAGTTTCTTTGTTTGTCTCTCCTTTCTTGGGTTTTTCTTTACTATCTCCACTTTTCTCAGCTAGGGAAGACCTTAGTCTAATGTTTTCTGGAATGTCAGTTTTTCAAGAAAAACGCAATATTTCACATAATTTAGAGTAATTTAAAATTACACATAACTTAATAATATGCTGACAATACGAAGCTCAGTGTTTGGATATTATTCTCTTTTAAGAGGTGGGGGATTTACTGCTGGGAAAGATGGGGATTTTCTAATTAAATCAAATTAAATATTCTTGTTTATGACCTGTATGTTCAAATATGTTACAACAGCAAAATCTCCTTTATTCCTAATGCCTGCATGCGCAGTTTTAACTGCAATTTACTTTAATAGTCTTTAGGATAGGAAAGATCTCCAAGAAATTGAACTTCTGTGATAGCATTTATGACAGAATATGCATTTTCAAGGTGAGATTCAATACAAAGTTTCAGACCTGTGTCTCTATTGGAACTAGTAAATAAGCAGTTTCAAGGATGAATAACATACAAGCTCTATCTGCTGGAGAGTTCTTTCCTGCCCTTTCTTGAACTAATTATACCTGCCTGAGAGAGCAGTCCTGTGTTGTTTGTATGTGGAAGGTTAGATAAGAGATGGATCAAAATCTCACTGGAAAACAAAAGCTGTGTTCAAATAGAGAAAGTACTGAAAGCAAATGTCCTTGTTTTCTTTCCCCGCTTTGGGCCAAGTGTATGCTTCACAATTTACAAACATAGGCTGACTTTTGTCATTGTGGGCATTTATTTTTAGCCTATGCTGTTTATTTGGTGAAAGACACATGCTTTCAGAGTTTGTCCCTTGGAAGAACCAGACATTTGGACACGTGAAAGAGGGCAGTGTGTGCTCACACATGATAATATGCCCCATCTACCACTGTAAGTGGGCTGTGGTTGGTGACTTTGCTTTCCTGGTGGCTCAGACTGTAAAGAATCAGCCAGCAACGCAGGAGACCTGGATTTGATCCCTGGGTTGGGAAGATCCCCTGGAGAAGGGAAGGGCTATCCACTCCAGCATTTTTGCCTGAAGAATTCCATGGACAGAGGAGCCTGGTAGGCTACAGCCCGTGGGGTCACAGAGTTGGACATGACTGAGCAACTAATGCTTTCATTTTTCTCATTTGAACCTCAGAGGAAAGGAGAATTCTCATTCAGGCATACCAAGTAAAATATGCAGATGTTTTGTTCCTTTGTTTTCTACCAAAAAAAAGACACACAGGCCCACACACACTGAAACAGGTAAATAAATGGTGGAGCCTCACGTGTACAGCTGCAAGACACGGAACGCTGTTTCCATGCAAGGCTGGGTGTATTTCCAGGGATTGTGAAGAGAATGTCATAAATAGGTATTTCCCCCAAATGATATGAATTTAGTTCAGCCTGAAGACTAAAATTTTTGAGTTTGGGGCACTCAATCAATATTTGACTGATTGGATGAAATTCTACCTTTCAAGAGTTTTACAGCTTTTTCCTAGGAAGTTTTCTCTTGCATAGCTACAAAAGACAACAAAAACCAAGTCTATTAGGTTAAAATTATATTGATTAGAAGAACTAGGTCATGGTATAAAGATGAACTTCTTTCCTGTTTTTCAAACTCACATCACTTTGAGAACGCCTAATGTGTGTGAAAGAGCCACCCCTCACGCCTCCACATGCAGAAGAGGCTTTCCATTAATTTCTCCACTCCTCTATGCTCACATTCACCCTCTCCCAGGGAATCAGCTGTGTTGTGGCTAAGCCAGGTCCCTAGGTACCTGCTTCCAGGCATTATTAAATGTTTCTAGGCAATAGTGGCGATGCAAGGCAGGGCTGAGCTGGCTTGGTGGTGGTTAGGAGGCAGCTGTGTGTGTCGACTGGCAGAGTACCTAGGCTTGTCTGTCCCTAAAGTATACTATGAAAGTGAAAACATCCACCAATAACTTATGACACTAAGACAATGAATGGAGTAACAGATTGGTTGAGAAAGCCATGTGCAGAGACTTAAGGAGCTAGCCACAGGGACGGGGTTAGCAGTTACTTTAAGAGCAATTGCTCACAATAGCACACCCTGGGGAATTTTTAAAAGCCTTATGTGTCTTTGGGATTCTGGAACAACCCCTTAGAAGTAAACGGGACAGTTTTTATTACTCTCATTTGATGGGTAAGGTGAAATGGCTTCTGCAATTTATTAGTGAACTCAGAAAAGTCCCGAATTTATGCCATTTCAGGAAGATAACATGTTAAGTATCATCTCATCATGGATGAGAGGCCCCGTTTATTCTAACCTCCAGAGAGTGGGCTGGAGGCGTGACAAATGGGTATGAGACCCCCACAGGAGAGGTCTACTTAAGAATTGGCGATATTTCATCATGCGCTGCTCCCAGGTTGATGCACTGATTATTCAATAACCAAAGTGCCATTCCCTGGCCTACTCTGAACAGATGGTAACTTTCTCAGGTTTTTGTTTTCCCCCAAATTTTAAACATTTTACTTTGCATTGGGGTATTGCCAATTAATAGGGTTTTCATACTTCATGCTGCAGCTGGTGCTAAGTCGCTTCAGTCATGTCCGACTTTGTGCGACCCCATAGACGGCAGCCCACCAGGCTCCCTCGTCCCTGGGATTCTCCAGGCAAGAACACTGGAGTGGGTTGCCATTTCCTTCTCCAATGCATGAAAGTGAAAAGTGAAAGTAAAGTCGCTCATTAGTGTCCAACTCTTAGTGACCCCATTGATTGCAGCCTACCAGGCTCCTCCACCCATGGGATTTTCCAGGCAAGAGTACTGGAGTGGGTTGCCATTAACTTCTCCGTCATAATTCATAGGGAATTCCAAATTTGAGTCTTCTTCACTGAGATAGTCTTCGTTAATGGCTTCTACACCTATTTTTCTGTTTTGCAAACATTTATTTATTATTTGTTTATTAGTTGCATCAGATCTTAGTTGCAGCATGTGGGATCTTTCATTACAGCATGTAGGCTCTCTAGTTGTGGGCTTGCTTAGCTGCCCTGTGGCATGTGGGATCTTAGTTCTCTGACCAGGGATCGAACCTGCATCACCTACATTAGAAGGCAATAGGGAATTCCCTCTACACCTGTTTTAATCTTAGTGGGGGTGAGCTTCCTTAATGAAATACAGTGTGCATCTTTAATTACGGACAGCCATCACTTTGAAATGGCTGAGTCTGTATCTTTAAGTACAATCTTCCTAAGGAAAGAAATCAAAATAAACAAGAGGTCCATGTGGCACAGAGGACACAGGCTGGGCTTCAGCGTGAGACAGGTCTGGGTTCAAACCTCACCTCTAGTGATCCATAGTGTGGAGGACATGTGCTTTCACTGAACCTCCATTTACTTAGTTAATAATGGGGATACTATCCACTCTTCACCGGGGTTTTGTGAGGATTAAGTGACATGAGATTACTTTTATTAAAATCAATTGACACGAAAAAAAGGAAACTCACTAAGATAAAACCCATCCTGCACCTAAGACAGGACTCTGTCCCAATCACAGATGCCATGGTTTGAAAAGATAGATCATAATGCCTTCCTGGATGTATTCACATTGCAAAGGTTATTAACACTGTGGACCCATTAGAAGCCAGATTAAGCTGCTTTCCCATGCCATGCCACTGTCACACAGGATGCACGCTCTGGGCAGATTTCACGCATTTTTGTCATTGGGTTGGCAAAGCCATCAAGTGCCAGTTCTGAAAGATGAGGCTATCTACAGATGCTTGCATAACACAGTTAAGCAGAGAAACAAAAAGAAAAACAAACAAAGAAAGAAAATATCCCATGGCCACTCATTGTGTGCTGGATAACTTCTGTTTGTGCTTTCAGATGCACTCTCTACTCTGCTCCAGGACCCAGAGAGGCCGCTCTGGGCATGTCCTTCGGGGCTTCCTCATCCTCTGGTTTCTGGCTAGGCTCAGTTTATGGAGGCCACCAGCAGAGACTGGGAGGTGAGAGCGTGTGAACTAGGGACATGCAAACCTTTTTTAAAGTCATGCAGACATAAGCCATGATAAAATTTCTAAGAACCACTAGAGTAAATGTATTACAGCTGAAGTGACTGGCCCAAGACCATTCAGGCCCCAGAATGATGAGCAATTAATACCTACACACACCTGTAACCCATGAGTGACACACTGGGGCTGCCACAAAGCCTGCTTTATAACACCTAGTGTGTGCTCAGTGAGCTTCCCTGAGATGCTAGTAAGTTACTGATTAGTCATGACAACTCATGATTGATGGTGTACATCTTATTTGGCTATAACTTAATTATTCCCAGCCCTTTACTACAGCATATAACCAATACCTCCAAAAGTTACACAGGGATGATATGCCTTAATGCACAACTCAACTGTAAAAGTAAATATTATTATAGATGTAAATAGCTGCTTACGTAAGACAATGACACCATGTTCACTGATTACAGAGGCTGTTGCTTAGGTGCCAAGTCATATCCGACTCAAGCGACCCCATGGCCTGTAGCCCACCAGGTTCCTCTGTTCATGGAATTCTCCAGGCAAGAATACTGGAATGAGTTGCCATTTCCTTTTCCAGGAGATCTTCCCAACCCAGGGATTGAACCTGCGTCTCCTGCACTGGCAGATGGATTCTTTACCACTGAACCACCTGGGAAGCCCAGTTACAGATACTGTATCTTTAAAAATAAAATTAAAAACAAATCATGCAGTGCCTACCGGATCCCTTTTCACAAGCTCTCCATTGGGCACGACTTCAACCAGGTGGATGATAATGATGATAGAGTTCAGAACGTAGGTCAGAAACATGTTCTTATGCAGAGTCACCCGCTGGCAGCTAAGGCTCCTGGAAGGAAGAAGGGAGAGAAAGCATTAACCAGTGCCCAAATATTGATGCTGCTGGAAAAGAAACCTTATACAGTAATATTTTAAATCTCTTTAGCAATAGATGAGAGAACATATAAATGAGGCTGGTCCCATCTTTTAAGGTTCATTAGTACCTTTCTGCCTGATTTTTAGACAGTTTCCCAGTCATGGTAATTCACGGTTTTCAGTTCTCAGGGTGACTTCCTACAATAAATAAAAGACTGAGGGATAAAAATCAGTTTTAATTGTAAAAAATGTCATAAAATTAATTGAGAAGAACTTTTCTAAGAGAAACTATTAGGGTTTAGAGTGGTGCTTCAGAGGAAAAACCAACTGTCTACTGATGTAATCTGCCAGAAGTTGAGTGGCAAATGGGAAAGAATAGCTTAAAGTCAGCACCGAGTCTGCCTGACAGCCTGACTGCACCCATGTCCTTGGCCCCTCACATGGGCTGATTTCCTTAAGGCTCCTGTCATCCCTCTCTTTCATCATTGCTTTTTTTCTCTTCTGGATGTGGGCCATTTTAAAAATCTTTACTGAGTTTGTTACAACGTGGCTTCTGTTTATGTTCTGGTGTCTTGGTAGTGAGACAAGCAGAATCTTAGTTCCTTGTCCAGGGATCGAACCTGCACTCCCTGCGTTGGAAAGTGAAGTCCAAACCCCTGGATTTCCAGGGAATTCCCCTCACCATTTCTTTTGACACCTTCTTCTAATTTCTCGTATTCCAACTGGAATCAGCTCTATGGCTCCTCTTTCCCACATCCTCCTGATGGTGGAGCTCAGACACAGACAGAGAATTCTAACCAGGCTCAAATGTGCTGGGGCACAGTGTGGTTTGGACCTGGGATTGCTCCAACTGCTCTGCTCATTGGCACGGTTCTGCCCCACTGCTGGGGTACTAAACATTTGCTGGATTTTCCATTCTCCTCTCTTCCACTTTCTAAATTTGTACATATGTATTTGTGTGAATGTTCACATAAAGGAACATTAGTTTAAATATTCTATTTCACTTTTTGATGCAAATGGAGAGAGCCTGCAGGAGGGCTGTACAAAATTGGAGTGATTATCCTAGATGAATTAAAATCTCGTGTTTACCATATTTGAGCCAGTCAAAGAACATTTAACATAATGTGAGGACTGTAACATTAATGTTTGGTTAATGATGCCAATGATTGATCATAGTAACTACTCCTAAAAAATCTTCACGGAATAAAGCTAGAATTCCAGGCATTTTGACAAGAAAATTCTGGGGGAAAATGACAATGGAAATGCTTTCCTATATTCTCAAATCAAAGAAAAATGAGTTGTCAATTACCTGTAATGAAAAGTAAGTTTAAGCCATGAGGGATCTGTGAGAAGAGCATATTTTGATTATTGTGGCTACACTTTTCAACTCTATAGGAAGTACAGGCATTAGTAAACAGTTAATACAGAATATTCTTAAATTCTCAACTTGTTGAGCAGGGGTAAAATGCAGGAGGTTGCCAATGGTAAGGATGGGGTTTAGAGAAGAACTTTCTCTCTCTCTCACACACACACACTACCATGTGCTATTTTATGTACCAGCAGAAAATTTTGTTAAATAAACTGAACCTAATTGGTTTTATAATAGTACTTTAAAAGTAGGATGCAAATTTAAGACTACATCTTCTCATACCTAGAAAAACACTGACGTCATTAATGGTGAAATCTGCTATGGCTATTAAAAAAATTTTTTTTTTTTTTTACAACTAAAAGTCAAAATAGAGTAGCTATGGTTCAGACATCCTGGGAAATAACTATTTCCCAGATATCCTGAAAAATGATATTATGGGTGTGATTTTAGATTAGACGCTGTGACCTAATGTAGAACTTAATGATCCTGTAATGCATTTTTGCTTCTGTACTTTGCTTGCTGCTCGTAAAACCAAAGTTACTCCATTTTAAGATAAGGTTGTTTTTAAGTAAAGATTCCTAAAATTGTTTTTGAAAAAATAAAAAAAATTAAAATTAAAAAAAAAAATAAATAGAAATTTATCATGCCCATTTATACTGCATAAGCTCTTCCATAAAGCAACTGTTAAATCTGTGACCTGCCATTTTTCATGTAGTCATAATAGCGCTTTATAATTCTTCTCCCTGGGAGGCAAATATCTGTGGTCTTATTATTGGATTCAGTCTGGCTTAAACCAACAACAGTTGACATTATACAGAACTAAGGAGTATGGATGAATGAATCCATCAGCGTTGTTAGTCTCATGCCTAATTTTCTTTGGACTGAGCAGAGTTCAATAATCTGTCGATGGACATTAGTTTACAGAACTGCTTAATGTTCAGTCTCCTGTGTAAACTAGAACTTCCCTGAACAAAATATGCTTCTTTTACTTCCAGCTTATGGGGCCACCTGTGTCCCCGTTTTATTTTTCTTCTTAACACTACCCTCTGCCATGTATTTGCTTAAGTGAAAGTTGCTCAGTCGTGTCTGACTCTTTGTGACCCCATGGACTATACAGTCCATGGACTTCTCCAGGCCAGAATGCTGGAGTGGGTAGCCTTTCTCTTCTCCAGGGATCTTCCTAACCCAGGGATTGAACCCAGGTCTCCCTCATTGCAGGTAGATTCTTTACCAACTGAGCCACCAGGGAAGCCCAAGAATACTGGAGGGGTAGCCTATCCCTTCTCCAGGGGACCTCCTGATAAAGGTATTTGTTTTGTATACCTAAGAGGAGAGGGTCTGGCATGTGTTAGGGCTTAATACTCTTTTTTTGCACTGAAAATCTTTACAAAATAGCACTTTTCTCTTGTGAGCCGTGACCACTGAACAGTTTTCCAGCACTTCAGAGAATTAATATCAAATGTTAGATGATCCCGTATTTCACACTTTGTATCATATTGAACATTTGCCAGATTCTTAAATTGACTAATATTAGACATTATCCTGTTGTTCACATTAGGTAAATGTATTATTTACACTAGGCACACAATGAGAAAATGATAGCTTAAAGCTGGATAAACTGTTAAGTTCCAGAGAAAGAATATGACTTACTTTGAAACAAGTTCTTCAAGAAACAAGTCTCTGTTTCTTGAAGATTTCAATATAATTTCTGCTCATTGAGTTTTAAAAATTTTATTACACTTTCTTGACATTTACAATCTGCTTTCTGAAGTGAGTTGAAGGTACTTTAAATTTATTAAAATTCTTTTAATAATCTAACATGTATTACTATGTATCCACTCTGATTCAAACCTTCTTGAAGATGCCTGGGATATATGGGTGAACAAAACAGCTGCTGCCTTCAGGGACCATATATATTATATAATTATTTACTATTATAATAAATTTTCTGAAAGAGAGGTATAGGATATTCAAGAGGATTACTTGAACTTAAGAAATGATGTGTTTAATTGTTCTCAATACAAATATCCTGTTGCTTGAATGAACATGAGAGAAGTGGTCATTTTCCTGTCAGATCTGTAATGTCTTTAGTGGAAATAGCATGAACCAGATGTTAGCTATATTTTATTCCTCTTTATAAAAAAAATAAGTATTTAGATGGAAAGGACATTGCTTACTCTGAGTGATAGGGAGCCATAAGTACTATAAATTCTCCAAGAGTGGGAGGATAAGACAACATCGTCTACTCCTGTCTTGGCCCAGTCAAGGTATCATTCACATATGATGATGAGATAATGATTTACTCTCGTATGAATTTCTCAAGATGTCAAACTTTAAAGCCGAAGCCAAATGTCACTTTCATAATTTTAATTTACCTGGTATAAATCTTTCACATTAAAAACTGTTCCAAGTTACTGGTATCCTATGTATGTATATGTGTGCTTGGGGAATCTTGAAGTTGTATGAGAAGGTATTTAATATTTGCCTTGAGTCTTACAAATTGTATAAATCAGTTTAATATCACAGGAACAAGGGTCAATTTTTAAAGTTTTCATTTACTGAGGTATCATACCTTGTTAATGATGAACAAGAGGAATGAGGGGAGAAGGGAATGGGAAACAGACTGAAGTAGAATGTTAAAACTCTTAGAAAAATTCAAAGCATTATACATCTTTCCTACCTGACAAGGGATTTTGTATCTTTGAATTTAGCACAAAATCTTTACCCTTAAGGAACTCCCTTTCAATTGTGATTCCTGCTTCTTTTCCTTATTACTACTGGTCTATGAGTGAACATGACCAACAGTTATCTTTGGGGTGGGGTGGGAGAAAGGACACTATTTTTGCAGCCATCGATTTAATGTTTCTCTGGAGGAATAGCCAGAGATGTATAACAAGATATTATACAAGACAAGAGTTATCTGTCCATTCGCTATAAAGATGTGAAATAACAGGGAATACTGAGTAATAGAGGAATCCATATTCCTTTTGGAGGTCCCAGTGGAAACCCTTTTTTGTTTTGCCAACACAGCCAATGTAATATAGAGAATGGAATGCAACGAAGACACTCCTCTTTCAACATGTACCTCTGTATACCAACATATACTTTCAGACAAGAGTAACTGATATTCACAATATTTACAATCAGCAATGCATGGATACTAGGCAGTCAAAATGGAGGTTAACCAATGTTCTATTATTGGACCTTCCTTGAGAGAAATCAGTGAGATGCTTCAGTGTTTAGATTGGTTCTGCAGAAATGTAAGTTGATAAATTATAAATGGTACTAAAGAGATAAGTGAACTTATTGCAAGCTTGCTTAAAATAATCAGAAAACAAACACAAATGTCCACTTGCATGACTTTCATAAGCCAGTCTTCTCTAAGGATATTTTTACTTTAACTCTTACAGACATTTACTCTTGGCATCTAGTAGTAAGGAGTCTTGATTAACTAATTTGATGTTTCTATTTAATTTCTCTCCCTGGTATTGCTCCTATTTTTCCCAGTGAATGTCCTAAAACAAATGTCATACTAACGGGACTATCTTCATCCTTAAACTGGTGGATTAGAGGTAACCAGCATATCATCCTGAACATTCTTTTTTTAACTCTGCCATTTTTATTCAGTTAAGATCTCCAGTGTTGCCTTTTCTATGATTTAAATCACTGATAAAATTTTCCTTTATATTGAAGAGGGCATAGAAGTTCAATTTTGTTCTTTTAAAATAACAAGACTTTATATACATTTATACAGTCATTCCCAACAGCACAGGGAACATAATTCTTCTTTGTCTCAGAGTGACATAGTCCTGCCTTTTATCTTCTCCTGCATGCTCAGAATAAAATCACATTAAGATTAGTGGCATGCCTTAATGATCTAATTCTGAGTAATGTCTCAGGATTTTTCACCAAGTATTGGCTGTTCTACAGGCTCCCATATACTCAGAAGTTTAAATTCTTCTGCAGGGCTTCCTGGCCTGCTGGTTTGAGTAGGACACCTGCAGAGTTATTCCTTGTTATAGACCCTAGAAAGAACATTTTGCAAAATTAGAGTGAGATTTCAATGGGATGATTGTGAATAGGGCATTAGGTCTCAGAAGTTGAGCTGGGTGTAACTTCTCATTTTTGTTTCATGAAAGTTTTATGAAATGGATTATTTGGATTTTGCTAAATAACTCAACCCTGGGCATGCAGAATTAAGCAAGGGAGTGATGATTAGATCTTGCTCAAGTTTCATACTGATGATGCCATTTAAGTACATAAATTGTAAAGCTTCCTGTTATAATATCCAGTTAATATCACAAGGGTGATGTTGAGTGTTTGAAAAAGAATCTAGAAAAATATTTCTAAAAGAGAAAAATGTTGTCATTGATCAGTTTACCTTTTATTTTCACAATCATTTTGAATTTCTGAAATCCAAGTGTAAGAAAAAATGTGACGAATCAGAAATGTACTTTGTTTACTTATTTTTAGCCATGCTGCATGACTTGTGGGATCCTAGTTCCCAAACCAGGGATCAAACCCACGCCCCCGGCAGTGGAAGCGTGGAGTTCTAACCACCAGGGAATTCCCAGAAATGTACTTTAAGAAAAACAGATAGCCTTGATATTTTTAGTTTGGGGAAATTTAAGGTAAGATTAAGAAGAGGTATGAAAATCAGACATGACTACTTTTGGATCTGAGCATGGTGTTCTTCATACCCTAGTCACCTCTTACTGTGTGTACCCTGGAGAACCAGGTATTTCAGTTTGTCTTCCCATCATTGTATCCGGATTCTAACCTCAATAAGATGTATTTTTCCTCCCAAGACTTAAGTTGCTCTTTGGTAGGTTCTTGAAAGAAGAGATGGTAAGGGCAAAAATTGGTGCTTCCTAGACAGTCTGCCCTCATATTCTCTCAAAGACTTTTACCAGATTAATTTTGCTTTGGGACTAACTGGAATTGAGAAATATTTCACTTTGCTTATGTGCTGCACTTCTAAACACCCATCTTTAGTGGTTTAATAGAGAAATAATTATTGAAAGAACAACCTTAGTTTCTTTGCTGATTTGGTTCTCATAACTCATCACTCATTTAAGTGACAGGAGAAAAATGTTCCTTTGACATTTTTTTTCATCTTTAAAGTCCTGCATACATTTAGTTGCACAGTTGCAAATTTGGGCCTTTTCTTTGAATTTTATTATGGTTATATTAAAAAAATTAAAGAATAGACTTTTAGTGATAGACTTTTAAATCAACGTTATATGAGAGCCATGGTGATAACTTTTTGCAATATGGTCAAGCGTAGTTGAAAAATGAACAGACATTCAAAGATTAATCATGCTATGTGTTTACTCTGCTGTATCCTAAATCATTATAATTGAAAAAATTATTCTAATAATTAATCCCTCATATCTTGTTACTTTATCAGTCTTCCTCCTGTTCAACCATATGTGGAAGAAACTCATTTTCTGCTTATTTATACTATTATTTGCTATTTAGTTAACAAAAAGTTGCTATTCAGTTATATTGCTTAGTCAACATCAATTTTGATGATATAAGATATAGATGTATATGTGATTATGATGTAAGTTATAGACAAAGATTAAAAACAGGATCAAAAAAAAATAATACTTACGTTAAGGGTGTGTTTACAAGTGATTCCTTGGTTTAATTTTGTCTAGCATTATTATGGCAATATGTGAACAAAAGTCAATTTAAGATTTTGTTATTCTGTATACAAATCACTATACATTTAATTATAGCTCACATCTTTTAAGTGTGGAGAATTATTTGTAGTCTGTGTCTATGAGGTTTTCTTACTCATTTGTATTACATCACTAAGAAAGTGTTAGTGGAAGGAAATACCATGGTAGTGTAGAAGTCAGGATTCTCATGAAAGAGTACTACAGTGCCTCCCGACTTTGACCTATAGAAATGACACTAAATTTAGGATGTTTTTAGGACCAAATTTAACATATGTTACTATCTCAGATACATTGTGGTAATTTCTAAAAATACAGAAGCAGTGTTTCAAATTCTCTATTTAGTGTAAAATCAGTGTCTAAATCAACTTAATAATTTTGCAATAGGTAATGCAGTCATTCGATTGGACACAACCTCCGAACAGAAACCCTCATTGGAATTTTGTTTCTTACAGTTCTTAGAAGAGAATTTCAGTTAACAATGGTAGGGGTGCAGGGGCAAAACATGGACACTTGACAACAGGCCATCCTCTTCAAGAAATTGTCCTTGACTCTGGCTGAGGGTGTGTGTGTGTCAGTTGCTCAGTTGTCTCTGACTCTTTGCGATGCCACGGACGGTAGCCCACGGGGTTCCTCTGTCCATGGAACTCTCCAGGCAAGAATACCGGAGTGGGTTGCCATTTCCTTCTCCACTGGCTGAGTGAGTCAAGGCCAAAAGAGACTTCCTTTCATGGATGCACATGATTGGAGCCTTCCCAGCCCCACTTCTCTTCTGGCCCAACCCACTTGCAATACAATTCCAGTTAAGCAGGGAGTGTTTGAACTTGTGGCCATGGCCTCCATATTTCAGAGTGGGGGTGAAAAAAAAAAAAGGAGGAAGATTCTTTCCTCAGTGCTTCATGGCAGCTTAGCTGGTAAGTGGAACTTGACCATGTTAATGTAGTGTATCTGCAGGCTCACAGGATTATTTCATTTTGGGAAGGAGGTATATTGCCTTTGAAAATTATATGAATCCATCCTATTTTTCCTCAAAGATAGGGTTTAAAAGCATATTTTTAATTGATTTCATTTTTCTTGCTACTCCAAGACTCCCAGTGTCACATGTCATATAATCTGCAGACTTTCTCGTGCCCAACACTCTTGCAGAGTATACCACTTATTTTAGCACCTAAGAGAAAATACAAGGCAGATGCTATAAGTGTACGTACCTAACAAACATGAAAATCGCCAGGGAAATCACCAAGGTGACCATCGACATCGAATGACCCACAATAGCCAGGTAGTACAGAATGTATGCGCTCTGGAACCGCAGGAAGAAAAGCAAAGCAGTTACAAAGACAAATACATGAATAAATTATTATAGAAGAGGGAAAATAGTTCCTATTTTTAAGTAATGTAAATTGACAACTGTTTTTCTCCTTTAAAAAAAACTACTATAATTATAAATATTTCAGAGAATTAAATTATATTGAATTATAAATTGGATCAGTAGATTAACTATCATAACTGATATCATAAGAATATCAGTTAAACCAGAATATGCATGACATGGTGGGAAGAATACAAGATTGGGTTCATCAGAGTGTTCTTTACTCAGAGTATTGTCATTAAGTGTTTGTGTGGCTCTCATAGGTCCAGTCACTTTACTTTCCCAGACTGCAGTAGTCCTCATCTTTAAAATAATGTGGCTGGACTAGATGATTTTTAAAGCAATTATACGCTGCTGTAAGGAACATCATTTAGCACAGGCATACAGAAATATTGGATCTGAAAGGTTGTGAAAAGATGAGCCAGGTAAACACTAACCACAAGAAAACCAGTGTGAAATTATAAAACTCTAGATGTTAAGTCAGGATGACCCAGCAATACTAAATTTCTGTGCACCTAATAATATAGACTCAAGCCACAGAGAGCATAAAAGCAAAAACTGACAACTCCTAGTCATCAATAGAATGAACACAGGGAAGCAAAATCAATCTATAGATTTGAACAACACGATCAACAGATTTTACTAATTCACATGCAATAAACATTGCACACAACATCTACAGAATACCCATTCTTTTCAAAAGCACAAAGGATATCCAAATTGACATGTACTAGTCAGTAAAGCAAATGAATACATTTCAATTCAAATCTTAAGTTGGATATTCACTGACCACCATACTCTAGAAATCATTAATAAAAAGATAACTTAAAGATACCCTCATATTGTTAAAAAGTAAAAATGTATTTCTAAATGACCATTGGATCAAAGAAGAACTCACAATGACATACCAAAACTTTCTGGATACAGATGAAGTTGTACACAGAGGGAAGTTTAAAGACTAAAATGCATATATGAGAAGATCGAAAGTCAATGACCTAAATCTCTATCTAGAGAAAATTAAACTTAAATGATAAAGAGAACTTGAATATATACTGAGTGGCTCAAAGACAAAACCTAGTTCTTAAAAATAATTTCAATACCTCTTAGCAAGACTGATCAAGGGGAAAAAAAAGACCCAAGAGAGATGAAAAACTTGTACACAAGATGCTATAACTGGCTTTGGTGCCCTCGGCCTGTGCGGAGAAGTCCCTCTAGTCATCTGGTCTCTAAGCTATCTATTTATCTTGTTTAATTGTTTTTTATTGTGTTTTAATGACAGGAACGTTTTCTATACTTGAAAGCTTTATAGAAAACAAAAGCACTGATGTGTCTGTAGCTTCCGACTTAGTAATTATTTAGCATACAGGCCTATCCTTGAAGGAAACAATAAGTGTCCTTTGCAGCCACCAGGGCTGCCCAGAGAAGCCCTGTGTGACTCAATGCTGACCCATGGTGTCTCCCAGCCCGTGGGGACAGGAGGCTGGTGGCAGATTTGGTGATCTTTTCAGATTTCTGAAGAACCTGAAGAAGGGGGTAGTTACCTGCTCGCCACTTCCCGCCACCCTCCCTATTGGCTTCAATGTTTCTAAGCAGAGATAATAAAGCTATTTAACAGTAAGACACAAGAAGTAACAAATTAGAATGGGTTTCCACAAAAATAAACAGCTGCACTCACATCAGTGGGCTGATGAGAAGCTCCATCCTTAAGAGTTTGTTCAAGGCTTGATAGCAAACTGTCATGGACCTCTCAGGACAGAGAGTGGTCAATTGTTAGCTGGTGACTTGCGGAGAAATCTGTAGTTCTGGAACCCTTCTCAAAGAGAACTGCTGAGGGAGTTCCTGAAAATGCTGCCTAACGTCTGGTGTTGTAGGGAACCCCATCATTTGCTCCATGGACACACTCCCCTTGCCATGAATGGCCTACTCCTCATGTTCAGGGAACCGTCACTCACCGAGTGCCAACCAAGAAGTAATGCTTCGTCGTCTCCAGCGCCACTCCCTAAACTCCCCAAGTTGACAGGTCATTATCTGATTTCCTTCTACAAAATAGGTTGGCTTCTTGGTAGCAGGTGTTTTACCATTAGGCATGCATTTCCGTGTACAGATAATGGCATTCTCCTTCAACACTGAAATGTGCAATAGAACCTACCTGCATTTTCTCAGGGGTGAAAGCGTTGCACATGGTATAGTTGGACCAGGAAATATTACTCTCAGGATGCATGTACCAAACCCCATCTTCCTCACAATACTTTGTAACTTTTTCTGTTAGTGAAACAGAACTTATTACTATCTCAAAATCGCAAGACGGAAAACAATAAATTAAAGCTTAAGAGCCATTGCAAAGGGTTAATCACTTTATAGAACCTGAACGTGAGTAGAGGTCAATAGAGACAACCAGGAACCATGCGTCACACAAGATGCTTTAATATGCATTGCTTAAATTTAGCTTCAGCAAAGCCAGGTGAAGCGTTGCTATCTCCATTTTACATTGCCAAACTTATTCTGAGTTATTCACCTTTTTCTAGCTCTCCAAAGTGCCTCTGCAATGTGTTTATTGCCTTAGAGATCATAGAGCAACCCCGAATGGTAAACTGGTAAAATATGAAAGGAGATTTTATCAGTGTTTGAAACCCTTACATAATTTTGATTTTTGATAATTTCATAGCAGTAATATTTTTGTAGCATTGTTCTTCATTCTAAAGGTGTAAAGCTTATGGAAAACCATTTTACATATGACTTCTCATATGTATAAGAATATGAAAATCAGAATCATATACTAATATTTGTTACTGTTTTAAAGGTTAAGGAAACAATTCATGGTAAAAAATGTATTTGGTGAATTATTACTGAGATCTGATAACATTTAAAATGATTTTCTATTAGAAATTTTGGTTAGTCAAATCAACATGCTATGAGCTAGTATGAAAATCATTTTATCTTTGGCAGTTTTTCAGGTAAAATCCACAATTTTTCATTGTATGACTGAAACACATACTACCAAATTCAGCACAAGATTTAAACTGAAAACTGTAAACTTGTTTGTATGTCTACTCCCACAATTATTTAAAATGGACCAAAACCTGCATTTTTTTCCCCAACAAAGGAGTTTTAAAGCACCTATTAGAACCATCTGTTTCAATATTAAGAAACATTTTATTTATTTTTTTAAAATTTATTTTATTGGAGGCAAATTACCTTACATTAATATATTGGTTGGTTTTGCCATACATTGACATGAATCCGCCCCGGGTGTACATGTGCTCTCCCTCCCGAACCCCCCTCCCACCTCCCTCCTCCCCATATCCTCCCTCCATGTCATCCCTGTGCACCAGCCCCAAGCATCCTGTATCATGCGTCGAACCTGGACTGGTCACTTATGATAATATACATGCTACAATGCCATTCTCCCCAATCATCCCACCTTGTGAATCTGCTGTGACTGCTATTGGACAAAAATTATTTAAAGGACCACCACTGGAAACCAACAGTTTCCAAAAGGGTCAGCACTAATCAGCAGGGAAAAATTGATGTTGAAAACTGGTCAATGATTTAGTTTATGATTTGCAATTTTTAAAAAGGGGTTGGTAATGCAGCATTTTATCTTTAACATCTTGTTAGGAAGTAGTTTTGTTTTCTTGAATGAATATAATTTAGTTTTTACAAAGTTACACAGCTACATAGGGCAATGTGTTCTATGGAGGAGGATGAGCCTCCTGAGAACCTTCCAATCATAGGCAGCACTGAAGTAAATATGTTTTATTTGGATTTAACTCAAGTCTGTGTGCGTGCACGGTTCAGTCATGTCCAACTCTTTTGTGACCCCTTGGACTATAATCTGCCCAACTCCTCTGTCCATGGGATTTAGCAGGCAAGAATACTGGAGTGGGTTGCCATTTCCTCCTCCAGGGGATCTTCCTGACCCAGGGATGGAACCCATGTCTTTCATGTCTCCTGCATTGGCAGGCAGATTCTTTACTACTGTGATACATGGATCTAGCATTTCCTAATTCTAACTGTTGCAGCTATTAAGAGTTTGTCCTCTTCTGGGAGTGGGTGAGATAAATGGAGAGAGCAGCAAGGATGTATATGTCCGACCCCTAGTGACCCCACGGACTACAGCCTACCAGGCTCCTCCATCCATGGGATTTTCTAGGCAAGAGTACTGGAGTGGCTTGCCATTGCCTTCTCCGGTATATACACTAACATATGTAAATAGACAGCCAATGGGAATTTGCTGTACGACTCCAGGAACTCACAGTGGGACTCTGTAATCACCTAGATGGGTGGGAATGGTGGGAGGTGGAAGGAGTTCAAGAGGGAAGGGACATATGTATATTATGGCTAATTCATGTTGATGTACAACAGAAATGAAACCAATATGGCAAAACAATCATCAATCAATCAAAAATAAATAATTATTAAAAAAAAAAAAGAAATTGTCCTCTTCTACCTGGCCAATCTTTCAATATTTGACAGAAGGCTACATCTCCTCTGTCTTCCCTTTCTAAACCAAACACCCCCATTCATACCACACCTGCTGTCCCCTCAAGCCTGGGGCCCCTCTGCACATGCTCGAAGGTTGTCATTTCCTCTGAAATAGTCCAAGTCTGGACTGTTCCATGAAGAGGGGAGCATGCTTCCTTCCTTCATGCTGGGGAACTTTCTCCTGATTCTCAGACCCAGTCCTCAGAGATTCGTATGCCATTAGTCTCAAGAGATGCCAGGCACCTGCCCTTTTATAAAGCTCACCGATTCCCAAGGATCTTGGGGTTGAGAATCATTGTCCTCAACCATATGTTGGCCACCTTGGCTCTGTCCCACTCCTGTTGACTGAGTGTTTGACTCCTGCCCTTACATCCCTCCTAACAGGGATTTGCTTTTTATACTCCAGCATTTTCCTTCAGCCTTTCAAGCCTCTTTCTGGAGAAGGAAGTGCAACCCACTCTGGTACTCTTGCCTTGAAAATCCCATGGACAGAGAAGCCTGCTGCTGCTGCTGCTGCTGCTGCTGCGTCACTTCATTCGTGTCCGACTCTGTGTGACCCCTGGTAGGCTACAATCCATGGGGTCGCAAAGAGTTGAACACGACTGAGTGGCTTCACTTTCTTTTCTTTCTATCAGCCTCATTGGAATCTTAACGCTGTTATTCACTCTCTCATTATCTACCTATCTTTTTGCCAAGCACTTGTTTAAAAGGAAATCTCTGTCATTTCATTAAACTGTTGTGTGGATCATGGAGATACAGCTTTGGGTCAGTGGTAAAGTACCAAAGAATTTAAGTTTGCTGAATACAGATATATTTAAGAATTGCCTTTCTTTTGAAGTAGATCTGTTCCCCAGCTGAGAGGGTTCTATCTAAAAATCAGGCTGAAGAGATGGATCTATGCCTGGAAATCACTGTTTGGCTAACCCCAAAGTTGCCTTTTAGTTAATAATTGTAGCCACTTTAGCAACAGCCCATTGCTGCTTTGGAACTGGCCTTGCAGCCTCAATTACAGAACAACCCTTTGTGCTAATCAGGTTCCTCTAAGGCAGTCATCAGATCAAGATTGATGACGCATCATTTATTGGGACAAGTTAGTAAACCTGGGGACCACCATCAAATAGCACAGAGTTAGGGTTTACAGGAAGGTAGTGATGAGCAGGGAAAAATGATATGTTCTTTCTCTCTTCACATTCCAACTCTTAAAATGAGAATTCCTAGAAGTGGCTGGCCTGAACTGGTTTTAAAAGTGCCCCACTGTAATTCCACTTCCATTATCTTCTCTCACGGGGGTCAAACTTTATAGCTCATTCTCAGAGGAAGCATGAAAGCAAGTCCCCCACCAGTGTGGCTAGACTGAAGCCTGAAGGAAAACCATGTGCTCCCTTGAAAGTTTTGAAAACCACTTCAACCTACATAAGTTTGTACAATGATTTAGAAATATTGTTTCTCAAATGCTTTTTTCATTTACTTAGAAAAGGGTTAGGTAGGAGTTCAGAAGACTTGGGTTCAGTTGTGGTTTTATATAAAATATTGTGTGAGTATAAAAGAAGATAATATATATGAAACTGTTTTGGAAAGTAAAAAAAGAATATTCAATGAAAACACTCCTATGTTACTTTCATAATTACAGTGACTTTGATGTTATTAATTAACTTAACACATTTGTTGGCTGTTCATGTGGGGCAGGGCGTAGAGCTGGGTTAGTATGATCCATGTTAACAGTACCAGCCTTCTTTACTGAGCATATTTCAATCATCTGCTGTTGGAACAGAAATCTAGTAAATGTTTGGAGTTACCACCTTCTGATTTCTCTTCCCTATACATGATAGTTTCATATCATTTTCAACATTACAATCAACTTCCCATTATGCTTGTTCCACCAGCCCAGTACTCACAAACTCTAGACCAAGGATTTGCATAAGTCATCAAATGGGAGACAACTGAAAATTTTACAAAAACTTCAGCTGTAAATAAAAACTGTTCAGTTTTAGAAAAAGTGATTGCAATGTTTATTAAAATTCAATATGACATATTTAAAATATATAAATGTTTCATTTTAATCTAATATTTAATAGAATTTATGACCAACATGCACACGCACAACTGGTCATTGGCTTAAAAAATAAGGGCAGCTCACAATCTTTGTACAACTGCATATTTCATTTGTGGAAACGTTTCAGAACGTGCTAAACTGCAGAGACTATGGTTTGGTAGTATATTTTGCATCTGATTTTCTTTTTGGAACTAGAAAAACACTAAAAGAGTCATAGCAAGATATAAACTTAAAAAAAAAGAAATATTCTACCTTCCACATCAAAGTCCGGAAAATAATCTGGGCAGTGCTGTTCAGCGAGCGTTCCAGCGGGCGTATCGTCCCAGCAGGCCCAGCCATCCCAGGTGCGGTTGCAGTACAGACCTGGCCATTTAGAAAGAAATTACACTGCAGTTATCAAAAACCATAGAGTCCTCAGCGAGATTTAACAGGGCATAGACGGTTACTCCGGAGAAGGCAGTGGCAAGCCACTCCAGTACTCTTGCCTAGAAAATCCCATGGATGGAGGAGCCTGGTAGGCTGCAGTCCATGGGGTCGCTAAGGGTCGGACACGACTGAGCGACTTCACTTTCACTTTTCACTTTCCACTTTCACACATTGGAGAAGGAAATGGCAACCCACTCCAGTGTTCTTGCCTGGAGAATCCCAGGGACGGGGGAGCCTGGTGGGCTGCCGTCTATGGGGTCACACAGAGTCGGACACGACTGAAGTGACTGCAGCAGCAGCAGACGATTCCTCAGGGGCTCTCCACTCGGGTATGCAGCAGTAGCAGCAACAAAATAAGGGTACTAACTTTTCTAATTACTAAGGGAATTTCCATTTTGGGGGGTAGGATATTCTCCATTTATTCCTCAAAAGGCTTACTTGTCATCTGTGTTGAATTTTTCCTCCAAAATTTCTCCTTTATGATATCATCAGAAATGTTATGAAAGAGACTTTGTAAAAGTATATGCTCTATCATGGGTGCAGTGCTCAGCTGCTAAGTCATGTCCAACTCTTTATGACCCCATGGACTGTGGCCCTCCAGGCTCCTCTGTCCATGGGAGTCTCCAGGCAAGAATACTGGAGTGGGTTGCCATGCCCTACTCCAGGGGATCTTCCCGACCCAGGGATCGAACCTGGGTCTCCTGCATTGGCAGGCAGATTCTTCACTGCTGAGCCCCTACTGGGCTACTCTACTTAATTTTGTCTTAAGGGCAGATGTTAACCAAAAGCAGTCAGATGAACCTGAGCAAAGAAACTAGGCATGTCTGTGGCATAAAATACACAAACATACCACAGTATGAAAGCCACTGTTAAAAACACTGGCATATTAAATTAATTGAGTTAACACATATTTACCCACAGAAGAAAATAAGCCTTTACTACTGTTTGAAACACACATTCACATACAGCCTTCTTTTTACCTTCTCCTTCGTAGGGGGGTAACTTCTGCATTCGGTCAAAGCATTTGTGCTGTGCCTGCAACAGTCTCTGTTTTCCTAAAAGGAACAGAAATGGCTCCGGCTCCAGTGTTGGAGAGTAGGTGGAATCTGAACTGGCAGGAAGAACCGGAAGTGGACGCTGTATTAGACAGGAAATGGAGTTACTTATGGACAGTAGAGATAGGGGAATACATAATGAAACAATCAAAAAGTATAAAAACATTTATTTTCCTTCTATAAGCAACAATTATGCACGGTCTCTATGTGGCTTATTTTTTATTTATAATTTAAGTGTATTTATATTTCATCTATAAATTCTACCTAAAATTTTCATATTTGCATTCATTCCATCCACACTGAAAATGTATAGCACCCACACAGACCCATGCACCTCTTTACAAGATTTTTAAAATTTTATTATGAATGTAAAGTTTAGAAATAAATAACCTGATTTCCAAAAAATATGAATATTAAATCAACTTTGCTTTCTTTGGAGCTCCTAAGAATCATGAATCATGTTATTCAAAGTAGATATATTAGTGCAATAAATAAGTTTTAATTGGATTCTTTCAACTGCTTTTTTTGTACTTAGATTGCACACACTGCCAAAAAATTTACCCCATTTATTCCACAGAACAAACAAAATATATACTTTTGACATATTCTGCTTTGGATAATTGCCTCAGTTCAGTTCAGTTCAGTCACTCAGTCGTGTCCGACTCTCCGCGACCCCATCTCTTTAAACTGGTTTCATCAGCAGATGACCTATACAAGGTAATTCATTTTCACTGCTGAAAATTAATGTAAATCTTAAATATTTCTCCTAGTGCTTCTGAATTTTCAGTGCAGGCTGACATTATTTTGTCAGTCTGTTAGTTTTCATTACCATCATAGGTCCTATTAATCAAACTTGTGTGTCTGTGTATCTGAAAAGATGGATGTCTGACAAATTGTCTTAAGCTGTGTTTAGATAGATTTCAATTACTTTTGTGGCTCTGATGTTTTTGATTGTGCTTGAATTGGAATTTTTTTATATCCATGTTCTGCATAGAGAGTTTTTTTGGAGAAGACTTGCAAGCGTCAACCTGCATTGACTTATGTTTTTCTGAAGTTAGAAATACTCCTGACTTTCTATCACACCTGCTGAAATTGGCCTTATTCTGTTTAAATTATTCTAAGATGGAAGTTTCCCCATTATACTGATGGCAGAGATAGCATTATATACCTTTCTCTATTCTCCACAGTTGCTAAAATAAATATCCTTATTAAGCTGACCCATATACCCCAGGATATTCATGGTAGAGCCTCACTGTTTTCTAGCATATCTCACTATATAGACAGTGCATCCTGTCCCATGAGGTAGTTTAAGGTTAAACAATAAAAATTCATAGTGGAGAGAGAGAGAGGAGCAGGGAGCAAGAAAAGATGGGAATGACTGCAGATCCAAGGTAGAATTGGACTTTGATATATGTACTGTCTGCATAGGCAGAGAAGAGAGGGAAGGCTTTCTGGATGGAAGGTAAGGCACACAGGTAAGCCCAGAGGAAGGAAAGGGCATGTGTGAAATTGTACAGAAACCAAACTGGAGGGGAGCATGTTTGAGGGTAAGAAATGAAATCAAGGAAAATCAGATAATACAGAGCCCTATGAAAACAAACACAAAACTTTTGGGACATGAAAGGCTCAAGATATTTTAGCCAATATTTTAAAAGCATGATAAAGTAAAGATGTCTTGCAGTTTTTTGACCAGTGAAGGTTGCGAAAGGAGAGTTAGGCATCCGATTAGAGCAGGAAAGGCCAGTCAGTCAGGCAGCTCAAGGCATGAACTATATCACCTTAAGATGGAACAAGAAATGGCACCTCAGCACTTTTTCAAATAATAAGAGCACTGAAGTATACCTGATGGTAAGGATTGGAGGACAGTAAGAGTCATATGGCCCAGATATTTTAGCCAATACAGCTAGGAAAAAAAAAAATGTAGTGTCTTGAGAAAGAGAAAGAGAAGACATTAAGAAAGGAAAACCTTTCTTTGGGGAGAAGATAAGTTCTCTTTTGGACTGGATGTGGAAGTATCAGCAAGTCATCTGAGTAGAAATCACTTTCAAACAGAAGAGGATGAATATTTATTTTTGTTGTAACATTATGGTTACAACTCTATGTGAATACTTATTGCAAATATAGTTGACACCACTCTTAAGTATTAGGATTATTTCTAATTTTAATGCCTCTAGAATTCATGATAGGAAATGAACAAACCGACAATGATGATTAAAGGTGTACACGTCCTTTATCAAGATGGCTGAAAACCATTATGTTGTGATAGAATATGATGTCATATATAATTTTTTTCTGTCACTTATATTAGATATGCTAGACACTAGGAACTATTTTGCTTAAGCTTGACCAAAGTAACATTCTGAATTCTATTTTTAAACAGACTGAACAACCCATTAGATGCTCCTGTGTTAGCTGGATATTCATGGAGGCCATGGGGAGGCAGTGTGTACAAGAATAGCAAGCGGAAACCCTATACCTGTATTTTCAATGACGACATTATTTGGTTTAATGCAGTCTTAAACACAGTAATCATGGCAACATGACCGTCTGAAAAAGTAGCTGTAGTTCATGTAGACGACAGTAGCATTTTATCATTCCTCCAATGTTGAAACAAAACTCCAGTGAACTTCCTGTAACATGGTTCAACGGAGATTGTTTCAACACTGAGGGAATGAGCAATTAGAACTTCTGTCCTCAGAGGGGCCATAAGAATCTGAGTCCGCTCCTGGTCTGGTTCATGTTTGAGCACTGACAATGCAGTTTTTCCAGTGGTAGCTGAATGTTTCAGTGATTTTTCTTCTGAAAATAACATACAAGTTGAGGCATCTGTTATATATGTATACATGACATATATACATATATAACCATTACATCTATGTAATTCTAATCATGGAATTACTACTGCTGAAAAATAACATATACATTTCATCAGGTTCATTGAACATATTAAACTGTTTGCTGATGATTTCAGAGATTAAAAATTGTTAGTGAGGTGGTACAATTTTCAGCAGTAAAGAGGGAAAATATAAACAGTAGTGATTAAACCACCAAAGTGGTGTGAAAACAATATTCCACTTATCATATGTGCTATGCTTATTCTATATATTCGTGGAATGTAAATATATAATTTTATGCTCACATGAAGATAGAAATGAGACATGAGGGACATGTTGTTTTTCTTAATAAAGACTGAAATTCGAAGTTTTGCATTCAAGTCATCTTGCATGATGCTTCCAAAATCAAACAAAAAAACACCTCTTAATTGTTGTCCTATGCAGCAGTTTAATCGCCGTATATGTGATGTCACTCCTACAGGTTCCAGTAGATGGCGCCACACATACGACCACCAAGCTGCCACTGACCGCTGTAGTCGGCAGAGGACGCGCCACTGTTCTTTCACTTTGAGGGCCAGTGCCAGGCACTGTCCCAGGTTCTGAAGAGTCAGCAGTGAGAACAAAACCGGCAAGGTCCCTGCCCTCGTGGAGCTTACATTCTAGAAGGTTCCATCCACACTAGTCCTGGGGTCTAGAAGTAAAGCGATCTGATTTGAATGGCTGTGTGTTTAAGCAATTCCTGCTTTGATGTAAGACAATCAGCTTCCTTGCGTGTTACAGGTGGTTTCCAGAAGAACAGAGAGAACAAGAAGAGAGCAGTTCTGTGTCGAACTTTAGAAATGGTTCCAAACTACTGACTGTGGGGATCCATGCTACTGGCTTGAAGGACGTTTCCACAGACTGTCACAGACACACCTGTTCTAATGGGAATATGCATCCAGAATTCACAAGTCGATATGACCAACTTTCCATGTCGCTGTTCTTAATAATGATAATGTCTGTGTTAGGATGGTGTGTAGTTTTCAGTTACCTATACTTTTCAAAGGATAAAATGGAGGTCTGTCAAGTGTTAGCTCTGCGGGTTCCAGATGGGGTCAGACGCCTGACTGTGTACTTTCTACCTAAGCATTATATAAAACTCCTGTATATATCATAAGGGGCTTCCCAGGGGGCGCTAGTAAAGAACCCACCTGCCAATGCAGGAGACTAAGAGACCTGGGTTGGATCCCTGAGTCAGGAAGATCCCCTGGAGCAGGAAATGGCAACCCACTCCAGTATTCTTGCCTGGAGAATCCCATGGACAGAGGAGCCTAGTGGCTTACAGTCCATGGTGTCATAAATTCAATGCAAATAGGGGAACACAGTTAAGTGAACAACAGCAACGAATGCTTCTCAGAAGAGCCTGCTTTCTCCGCGTCTTCCTCGTTGCTGTGATCGCTGTCATCATCCAGCGTCTTTGGAGCACTATGTGCCAAGCACTGTTCTAAGCCTCTTGTGTTACTGCACAAGAAGAGAAAGCGAGTGCTTTTGGGAAACGTAGATGAGGCTAAGGGAATGTGGTGACCCAAACTGACAATTTTTAAAGGCCATTTGGAAATCAGGTTGGTAGAATTCAGTAAATATATTGGTAGTGGTTTTTCATAATACTGTATCTAAGAAGTGACATTTTAGAGTAATTAATGTCATGAAAAATTTTCCTTTTCTCTGAAGAATATTAATGTGGAACATAATGAGTGTTTTAGAAGAAAACTGATATATCAAAAATTTTATGGACAAATCCTCCAGATGAAATATATAATCCAAACAGAAGCAAAATTTGTTTGTCACAGTGAAGATCTCATAAAGCCATTTAAGTGTCCTGTGCAATCATGCTTGCTAGTAAAAAGATGCCTACAAACCACAAGGCACCTGTCATGCTCATGCAAATGTATGAAATTCTTTCAAACTTTGAATTTTAAAATGTACTAGGTAAGAGTTTTTAAAAGGTGAGCTTTTTTTAAAAAAAAAAACCACACCATGAGTTTTGTAGTCTTTGTTAAAAGACTTTGTTTAGTCTTTCCTAAAAAAGAGATGATTGGATAATATTCAAACTATCTTATTATCTTAGTTATTTTATCATTTCTTCTATCAATGTCTAGTTATATGATTTGTGAAGCAAAATTCAGGAATATTCACATATAGTTGATCACATAGGATTTCATTTAAGATATGAATAACAATATCAATATGAATAAAATATACCAATCTCTCTGCATCTATAGAATATGACACAAGGCTTAGACATTTACAGACAAAAGAAAATATTCCAATAGTTTCTACAATATTCTTGTTTAAAATTTATTTCCAATGGCATGAAGATACATGCATTTCCAAGTACTGGATTACTTTTAGCAAATTATATTGTACTTTATCTGAAGATTAAAATAACACGGCTGTCTTACATAATAAAATAAACTCTCCTCATTCAGACAGGTACAGAAGGAAGGACATTAGCAATTAATTATTCCCATAAACTTTGATGTGCAACATTGTAAAATGTAAATCCCCTTAAAATTAAATTGACAGGCATGGAATGTTAGTTATAGTTTTCCTTGAATAATGTAAAGAGGAGATTTGTTAACAAAATATTAAAGAAAATTATAGTTTGTCTTCTGGAGAACAATGTCTACCCTTGCTCAATTATACTCAACCTTACTGTTTCAGCATTCTTGATTAACATAGCTTAAAATAACTCTGCTTCACTTACATTCAGGAAGATGAAGAGGGTCAAGCACCAGCGTGTGAGTGTGAACTTCATCTTGGGCCTTTGAAAACGGTCTTTTAAGACCTAAAAAATACAAAAGTAACAAAGACATTTAAATTAATGTAGCTCTAGTATTGCCTGTGGCCTTTTTCTCCCCTGTTGATCTGACTTGAAGATCAATGTCCCAAGACACCCTAAATAAATTCCATGTAAAGTAAGAACAGTATGCTTGACATATATATATACACACAGACTATAATGTGTAAAAGAAATAACTAGCAGGAAGCTGCTGTATAACACAGGTAGCCCAGCCTGTTACACTGTGATGACCTAGAGGGGTAGAATGGGCAGGGGGCTCAAGGGGGAGGGGATGTATGTATATATATGTATATAATTATGATTATGACTGATTCACACTGATGTAAGGCAGGGACCACCACAACATTGTAAAGCAATTATTCTCCAATAAGAAAAGGTACAAAAAAAGAGGACAGTATTTTTATGAGGCAAATGCAACTACATGTTTCACTGCCACTCCTCTCAACCTGGAGAGACTGTTGTCTGGTTGTTGTCTAAAGTTCTCCCATTAAGAAATTCTTGAGCCCCCTTTACATGTCAGGACCACAATAAAGGATTCTGAGAAATCAAGAGCAATCAACGTGGACTTTGATTAACACATAGCATCAAAATAACTGCTGAAAATTTCACTGAAAACATCCGCAAAAAAGTCACTTCCCTGGGCATGAATAAATAAAATTTGTGCTTTGTAAAGGACTAATAGCCATGCCTTCTGGGTAATCAAAAGCCAACTTTTATTTAAATAGTTTATTTAGAGCCTTGATTATTTCTCTTTCCTACAAATTCCTCAAGTTTCAAGTTGCTATTAAGAATAAATTTCTTCCACAGTAAGACTTGTGTTTGTCACCTAACAGCTCGCCAGTCCTACTCAAAAGCACAATAGTCAGAAATAGGCTGCTTTGTCACAAATAAACAGTTTTTCATTTCCCTGCAGATAATTTTATACATGAAAAAATAAAGGGGTGAAAAAAATTTTAAATACAAACATTTCCTTTCTTCAGTGGGATTTGTGTGAAAACGGTTTCAAATAGGGGTGAGTGGTTATAATTGCATCTAATGCTGTATTGACTGCACCACTCTGAGATTTTACATATTCTGGTTTGACTTAGTATCCACACTGTGTGCCTGTTGGGCTGTACCCTGTAGGCCTGTAAGACTTCAGACTGAAGAAAGGGCCTGGAGACGACGGTGGAAACATCAAGTGTTCATTGGAGAGGGGACCTTAAGCCAAAGGTCCTGGCACAAATCCCAACATTGTCAGCAAACGGCAGGCAGGACATGGCAGCAATCTTTGCTACTCAGGGGAGAAGGTGGCTACCACTTACGGGGGGAATTTACATCAGGTTGGCTCAGTTGCCAGGGAAACCAGCAGCTGGGGCAGGGAGCAAGCACGTGGGCAGTTACTAATTAGGCCTACAATTAAGAGGACTGGATAGTCACTTGAAAGAAACAAAGCCTGGTCCAGAGAGCAAGAGAGCAGCCATCTTGAGTGGCCTGGCCGTATGCTCCATCCCTACATACCCTGCAGGGTCCTTACAATCTTGGCCTACTCCTTTTCTGTGGCATCGCTGGGGTCAGGCATAGAGAGGCATGCTGCAACCAAACACCATGCATGCAATACAGGTAACAGCAGCCAAGAGGCGGGCAAACTTTGGAGCCAGGGGCTTTTCAGGTCAACTTTCATCTGGAAGTCCAGCTGAGGATAACAGTGTCATCTCACTACAACAATGCGTGCTCAGTCGCTCAGTCATGTCTGACTCTTTGCAACCCATGGACTATAGCCCACCAGAGGGACCCAGTAATCAAACTCACTTCACAGTGAGGTCACTACTGTTGCCCAGTCCATGAACAGACTCCCTCCACTTAGACTAAGGAGAGGATGTAAGATGTTCAGCAGGCCCAATACAGGGGAGATATGACCATTAAGCAAAATACAAGCAGTAAGAGCATTGTGAGATAATACCGCCCTGCTGTGGTTTTCGTCTCGGTCTGTAGGATGATCCCACCTGTCCAGCCCTAGTTCCCAGAGCTGGTGCCGAATACTGGAGAGACAGTATAATGGACCAAGGGTTAATATGATGGTGCCCTAATTAATTCCTTTAGTAGTTTCAGGTGGGGCTGAGTAGAAGACAGGTGAAGCCTTTAAATCCCTTTCTACTATTAGTCCCCAGGAGGAAGCAAACTCAAACCCCCGGGGCCGTACCTGCCAGCCCCAGGGTTATTTATAATGTGTTCTTCTGGGGGCAGATCCCATGGCAAGAGCAAAAGCAAGCTATTGTCCTGACCGACCACTGGCAGCAGTCCTCAGGTGGTCAACAGTTGAACTTGGATGGTGTTGACCAGTTGCCTCTGGGTTAACATGGTGTAAACACTGGAGTGGTTGCTCCTGGGACATGTTCACATGCAGAGAGAGTTTTCCCATCTCAGCTGTCATTACATAGTCCCTTCATCCTTTCAATGAGCCTGTCGGGCAGGTGGAAATGCTAGTGTGAAGCATCTGTATTGGCCCCTTCTTAAACTTGGTGGCCATTTTGAATGGCTCTACAGTTCCAGTAGGCCTTTGTAACACCTTGCACCTGTTGTGGGGCTTCCCTCAAAGTTCAGTTGGTAAAAAATCTGGCTGCAATGCAGGAGACCCCAGTTTGATTCCTGGGTGGGGAAGATCCGCTGGAGAAGGGATAGGCTACCCACTCCAGTATTCTTGGGCTTCCCTGGTGGCTCAGCTGGTAAGGAATCCGCCTGCAATGTGGGAGGCCTGGGTTCAATCCCTGGGTTGGGAAGATCCTGGAGAAGTGAAAGGTTCCCCACTCCAGTATTCTGGCCTGGAGAATTCCATGGACTGTAGAGTCCCTGGGGTGGCAGCTGTTGTAACGCATTGTAGACTACAAACAGCTATTGTCCCACTATGCAGTACCGTTGCTCTGCCCTCTGCATAGCGGGGACCAGAAGCCCAAGGGTATTGTGCAGTTGCCATGGGCCCCAAACCCTTCTGGTTAACCGGCCACCTCCAACTCGTGAGCTTGCCCCTGAGTTAAAAGCCTGTGTCTTTGACTGTTTAGGGCTGGTGGTTGGGGGTACACTTGTCTTACCTGACCAGCTAACATCCAAGTATTTGATAGATAATCCATGTCCTTACACTTTGTCTGTATTCTTTAGCCATCCCCACACAGTCAGAAGGGCCAGGAGCATGGGACAGCTACCTTTAAACTTGTAAGAAGTTCTGAGATTAGCAGATCATCAGCTTAATGGAAAAGAAAGACATCTCTCATGGTGGTCAGCTCCGCAGGGCCATACATGCTGGGGGACCGCCTCCTCAGATCACTTCCTCAACTTTTCACACGCCATCCTTATTTTATGATATCTTGGGGCTCACGGGAGTTTTTTAGGCCTCTTGGCTACCTCACCAGTGACTGCTGTCATTCGTTGAGTCACTCAGTCGTGCCTGACTCTTTGTGACTCCATGGACTGGACTGTAGCACGCCAGGCTTCCCTGAGCCTCAGTATTTCCCAGAGTTTGCTCACACTCATGTCTATCGATCTGATGATGCCATCTGACCATCTCATCCCCTGTCGTCCCCTTCTCCTCCTGCCTTCAACCTTTCCCAGCATCAGGACCTTTTCAAATGAGCCGGCTGTTCACATCAGGTGGCCAAAGTATTGGAGCTTCAGCATCAGTCCTTCCATTGAATATTCGGGGTTGATTTTCTTTAGGATTGACAGAGGGCTGCACTTTGTAGGTCTGCAAGCTTTGTAGTTGCCTAGCCTTGGGACCCATGAGCCACAGGAGACGGCAACAGAGACTCAGGAGTTTACTGGATGTGGGCTCTGGAGTGATAGCTCCTGCCATCCTGCCCCAGGCAGGATGGGGCAGCAACCTCATTACTAGGTGGGGCAGTGGGGCGGGGAATGAGGCTACCATCTAAAGGGGAACTGACGGCATGTGGTTTCGGTTACCATGTTGGTTTGGTTACCAGGGAAACTAGCAGCTGGGCAGAGGGCAATCACGTGGACAGTGACTAATTAGGTCCTATCATCAAGGGGATTGGACATTCATGTGAGAGAAGCAGGCTCTGGTCAAGCAAGGGATGTACAGAAAGCAAGAAAATAACCATCCTGAGTAGCCTGACCATACAATGCTCCATATACTTGTCCCGCCCCAAAGTAAAATATATTCAATTTACATATTAGTATGCCATAAAACTCAGGATGTAAACTGTAATTTTCAAGTGTCATACACTGAAGCAGGATCTATGTATTTAAGTTAAACTTTAAAATATTTCGGTAGGATTCAATGGCATACAAGCATTGAAACAATCTATAAATACCCACAGGAATTTTAAACTGTAGGTCTATGAGTTTAGTCTTCCTATACATATTACTGTGTCCTTTTACACACTATTGAAAAAATCCTCTTTCAGAAAAAAAATATGCCTGATTTTATTGGATGATGGAACTGGAAGGGATTCCAGAATTCAAGTTTTCTGAATTTTTAACTGAAAACCTATTGAAATGATTTCCCTTAAATGGATTAGAAAGTTAGTGAAAGAGCTCTGGTGAGCCTAAATCATGGGCCCCCAAACTAGTATACACTCTAACTTACTCTCTTGTCCCACATCAAAATTTTCCCTAGTTGGGTTCAATCTTGTGCCAGTGAAACCTCTAAGGCTGGGTCTAGTTGGAATAGATTTAACCCACGCCCATAGTTCATTCTCTTGCTCAGTTCAATTTCTCTTAATTACCTTTAGGAATTGTTTGGCTCTGATCTTAAGGATATCTTAAGGTAGAAGGTGCTTAGCCCCAGAACAAATGGGTTGAATAAAGAAGTGACCTGTGGTTTTATTCAAAATATTTAACAATTGTTGTTACTTAAACATCCATCAATCAGAACAATTGCTGGCTGTTAACCACAGGCTCTGTTACACTAATGCTCACCAGCTCAGGCTTCTCTACTTTCCTTTCTTCCATAACTCTGCTATTCATTGTGTATGTACCTCCACATTTGTGGTGGCAGAAAAGGAGTTGGGGTGGGAAAAGGCAGAAAGCACTACATTTTTTAAAATAAAAGAATTTAAAAATTTTAATTTCTCTGACTCTAGTGATTAAGAATATTTTCTTTTATTTTTAATTAAAAAAAATTAATCACAGCATGGTTTATAATAACCAGGACATGGAAGCAACCTAGATGTCCATCTGCAGACCAATGGATAAGAAAGTTGTGGTACATATACACAATGGAGTATTACTCAGCCATTAAAAAGAATACATTTGAATCTGTTCTAATCAGGTGGATGAAACTGGAGCCTATTACACAGAGTGAAGTAAGCCAGAAAGAAAATCACCAATACAGTATAATAATGCATATATATGGAATTTAGAAAGATGGTAATGATAACCCTGTATGCGAGACAGCAAAAGAGACACAGGTGTATAAAACAGTCTTTGGGACTCTGTGGGAGAGGGCGAGGGTGGGATGGTTTGGGAGAATGGCATTGAAACATGTATATTATCATATGTGAAATGAATTGCCAGTCCAGGTTCAATGCATGAGAGAGGATGCTCGGGGCTGGTGCACTGGGATGACCCAGAGGGATGGGATGGGGAGGGAGGTGGGAGGGGGTTCAGGATGGGGAACACGTGTACACCCGTGGTGGATTCATGTCAATGTATGGCAAAACCAATACAATATTGTAAAGTAATTCAGTTCAGTTCAGTTCAGTCGCTCAGTCGTGTCCGACTCTCCGCGACCCCATGAATCACAGCATGCCAGGCCTCCCTGTCCATCACCAACTTCCGGAGTTCACTCAAACTCATGTCCACAGAGTTGGTGATGCCATCCAGCCATCTCACAATTAAAATAAATAAATTTATATTTTTAAAAAAATTATACAATTTTAAAGGTTACTTTCCACTTACAGTTATTACAAAATATTGGCTATATTCTTCATGTTGTATGATACAAGAAAGTACTTCTTGTATTTATAAATTCACTCATTAAATATCACTGAGTCAGATGCATTTCTTGCTCTTATGAGCCGTTACACACTACAGAGAATGTCCGAGTGGGACCTACCCTTATGCACCCACAATTCTGAGATTCCACATAAAGACATTTAACCTTACAAGGGACAAGTTTGCCACTGTATTTCCAATTCCAGTAGCATATATTGACTAATACTGAAAAGTGCCATCAAATGTAATTTAATCATTACAAAGCTTCCCTTTCTTATTAAATTATTTAAGGAGCCATTTCCCTGAAATTTGAGCACCTTGGAAATGATCCTATTTTCATGGCTGTGTGAGCAGTTTAAAAGGTTCTATAAAGTTAACTTGACTCCCGGGGTGAGGTGTGGGGAAATAGAGAGATGAAGCAGGATTAATGATATCAGGGATGGTCAGCCTAGTTGGATGGCTAAATGTAAGCCATGATGATGTAAATAGTTGCCATCATAGCAGTTGTTTCCCACCATGACCCTAATATGATCGAAAGGACATTTAGTTTAGTCCAAGTCAGTTTCAGTGTGGCAACCTAATATTTCAGGTGAAGAGAACATTTTGCCACCTGCTTTATTACAGAAAGCTTGGTATTTGTGAAGAACTTGCTCATGACTCACTTTGCCAGTTCGCTTTAAAAAAAATTCAGTATATAAAGAAGTTCTGGTACATAAATAAGACTTCTCCAATCATTTAATGAATTTAATTGAGAACACCAAGGAAGAAATCTGAACGAATGTTATTTGGTTGGGGATGCAGGTTCTGGGCTTGATTCAGTCTTGCTATTATGAATGTTCCCTGCGGTGTAGCTTTGGAGCACAGAAGAAAGCTGAAAGGGGGAAAAGGAAAAGTTATACTCATCTCACCTTGACTGTTTGCTTCTGCTTTCAATCTGTCTTCAGTAACTGGAAGTATAATTTTAAAAATGTTTCTCACCTTAACTGTTTGGTTCTGCTTTCAATCTGTCTTCAGTAACTGGAAGTATAATTTTAAAAATGTTTCTCACCTTAACTGTTTGCTTCTGCTTTCAATCTGCCTTCCAGTAACTGGAAGTATAATTTTAAAACTGTTTCACAATAATTCCCCAAAGGAATACTCCATAATTGAAAGAAGGCACTTAGACCAAAGAGAGAGCCGTTTCAGCAAGGACCATTCTGTATAATTAAAGCTCTGTTCATGACACAATAGCAAGTTACAATTAAAAAAAAGAGTTGGTACTAAATTAGCAATACATTTAAGACATAATGTCTGATGATCTTTCTAACTACATCCCTTAAGAGTGCCCTGATGGTGATTAGGTATTAAAAATATATTTCACAAATGTAATTACCAAACTATAAAGGGAAATGAATCTCAATGGCAGATGAAAACACCAGTCATAATAAACTGATAAAAACAACTGACAAAACACAAACAAAGGCAGAACATGTTCAGAGACATTACAGAAAATGGCCCAAAGTTTCCATTTTGCTTATCACCATTTTGCTTTTTTTGGAAATTCCCACTAGCAGGGGAAGAACACAACAAATTCTTACAATTTCAGCATTGCAATTCCTAGTATACACTATCATTGTAACCTCTGAATAGAAGGCGGGGGTGTGTGTGTGCACGCTAGTCACTCAGTCATGTCCGACTCTTGCGACCCCATGGACTGTAGCCCATCAGACTCCTCTGTTCACGGGATTCTCCAGGCAAGAATTCTGGAGTGGGTTGCCATTCTCTTCTCCAGGGGAATCTTCCCAAACCAGGGATTGAACACAGGTCTCCTGCACTGTAGGCAGATTCTTTACTGTCTGAGCTCCCAGTGCCAAACAACAAATATTCTGTTTAATAATACTGTTTAAAGAGGGGAAGATACTTTCTTTGGAGAATTTCTTGGAAAGAAATCATTGAGGACATCCATTCCTGGATATCTCCAGTGTGTTTCCAAAGAAATAGACATTACATCAAGGGATATTAGGTATTTTAATAGATCTTCTCATTTCCTCGTGGACATTGTCTGCACTATTTCTTGTGAAAGAGCACTGAGAACAAGCTGCCTTGAGCTACGATAAAAAATAGAGTGTTGTATCATTAAAATGCTTCACTAGGGTGATTTTGCCCCGATAATAAGTATATCCACGGTGAGTACTGAACTGATCATAAAAACAGAAAAAGAAAAAGCATAAAACAGAATTGAATCATAAACTAAGACAAAACAAGGGCTTCCCTGGTGGCTCGATGGTAAGAATCTGCCCACCTAAAAGGAGACCCCTGGGTTGGGAAGATCCCTTGGAGAAGGAAATGGCAACACACCCCAATATTCTTGCCTGGAAAATTCTATGGACAGAGGAGCCTGGCAGGTTATAGTCCATGGGGTTGCAAAGAGTTGGACATGACTTAGCAACTCAACAACTAAAGACAGCGCAGACAGTAAAATTTTAAATGGAAATAAGTTAAATGGCCAGAGGTCACGAATGAACTGCTAATAGTTATTACAGATGTGTTACCTGGATGGGAACCAAACAATGATGAAATATATACCATTATGGGGCAGACCGTAGATTTTGGTCCCAACTAAAGATTTCTATATTAAATATTTGTTTGATCACTTAGGACTGTGAAAGGTCTGGAGGGTCTCTGCTTTCTAGCTTACTTTTCTAAGCAAGAACTTCTCCTCCTGAAAGTGACTAATAATCGAAAGGAATAAAGTCTGAATGAGTCAAATTAGGGTTAGTTTAGTGAAAATGAAGTGTGAGCAGCCTTAATGTAATTATAAGGCAGCAGAACACTCCCTGTTGAACAGGCACTCTCCAGTGAGGTGAAGAGGTGGTAAAAGGGGGACCCATTAAGCTGTTATGTCAATTAACACCTGACTAAGAAAACCTTAGTGTAACAGCAGCCTTTCAAAAGGGCGACCAGCTGGGAGGGTAAGGAAAAGCTGGGAAAGTAGTGAGCCCAGATTGAAAAGAGGCAGAGGGAATGGTCAGGTAAGGCAGGCCAATTGGGCTCTTAATGTTGGGGTTCTGTAAGTTAAATCAGGCCCCAGGGAGAAACAGAATTACTGAGAAAGAAAGCAGAAGAAACCACACCCATATCACTGTGCGTTCAGGACTGGAATTCAGTTCAGTTCAGTTGCTCAGTCGTGTCCGACTCTTTGCGACCCCATGAATCACAGCACGCCAGGCCTCCCTGTCCATCACCAACTCCTGGAGTTCACTGAGACTCATGTCCATCAAGTTGGTGATGCCATCCAGCCATCTCATTCTCTGTCATCCCCTTCTCCTCCCGCACCCCCAATCCTTCCCAGCATCAGAGGCTTTTCCAGTGAGTCAACTCGTCGCATGAGGTGGCCAAAGTATTGCAGTTTCAGCTTTAGCATCACTCCTTCCAGGACTGGAATTAGGCTGATAAAATTTGCATTCCCTTGGGCAATTGTCCACATGGACAAGATGAAGATGGCTACGTCTCCATTTTTATCTGTAAGAATCAATGGTCCAAATTTCACAAAACCTTGACTCTCTGATTAACTTAAGGATCAAATCTATAATATGTCATTGGACACCCCTGAAGAACCTTATGGAAGCATAGATATTAAGTACAATGAAAACTTCTATTGCCATTTGGTATATACCCAGAGGAATTTATTTAATCAACAGAATCATTGAAATAATTTCATTTTTTATAGGATATAACATATAATTGCCATAATCGGGAAACATATAAATCTTTTAACATTGCCTTTGTAGTGTTATAATATCAAGAAAAATTTTATACATGCACTTATTTCTTTAGGAACGAAATTCAAGTTAGAATTCAAGTCAGTTTTAAAGGACTCTTCAGTTGGGGTTTGACTTAAGGTTATTCAATTAATAATACTTGAATCAAGGACTCTGTTCCTGCTACATCTTTAATTCAATGACTATATTTAAAATTCTAAAAATATTTAGAAAATAATTCCCAAGTAAATTGATAGAGCTCTGAAAATTAGAATAAGGACTTAGACCATCTACATGTTTAGTGGTTAGAAAGGATGAATTAATAAGGATGGCCTTCCTTTGGGACCTATGCAGCAAATTAGCTTTGCCATTAAATTGAGAGGCTTAAAGAGAGTTTTTCATCTTACCTTTTAGTGCTATCTTTATGCATTCATTTAAGTTATTACATGCAGTTTGATAGATGGCTCCTAAATATGATAATAACAGTGGGCCCCTGCGTCAGTCGCTAAATTGGTAATTGCAAGTCAAAGCAGTTTAAATTTACTAAATTATGTTGATATGTGCTCAATTATATCAGCAACAGAAAAGGTGACAAAAAATATTTTCCCAAACAACATGCCAGTGTAATAAGTCTTAAAAATAAAAAGTAAAACTAAGATTTTCCATCATGAAATTAAATTAGTTGAATGATTTAAAATGTCTTAATCACTCTGGTTATTTTGTGTTAATCACAACAGAAAATAATATCCTATTAGGTTTAAACTTTGTCAGTGATTCCTGTCTCTTAACAGTCAGATAAATATTCCTTAATATTCTAAAATAATGAGAGGTTTTCTAATATGACTTTATATAGTAAATCTCCATATATATTGTAATTTTTTTTTCTGATTTCTTGAGGATCCATATGAGGAGACTAAAATTTATTCCACTCTCCAGTGTGGAAAATAAGTTATTGTTCATTTTTTCAGGGGTCTTACTACTATCATTCATGTAGCATTAATAAGCATGAAGATATGGTATAAGCTCAATATTAAACGTGGAAGGGATATATATATATATAGTGCATGTGTGTGTGTGTGTATGTTTGAGCTATGCTGATAAAGCAACATTGGCTTTAGGTTTTTCAGGGATGTATTCTTGATGGAGTTGTGTTGTCTTTCTCCTTTACATGAAAAAGTGATGGACATTGTTTTCAAATTGTACCAGGCTCCCATAAATAATCTTTGACTTGTTACAGATGGTAGTCTCCCAAATATGGCAGCTTCAATATAAATCTCATCTCACGTCATCTTATGATGTGGTGTGGATCCTCCTTCAAGAGGTGGTGTCTATATTCATGCCTCTTCAATTTGGGGATACTTTAGTAATTGACTTGACTTACAGAGTGTGGCAAAAGTGACTCTTCATGACTTCATAGGCTCAGCTATAAAAGCCTATTTATTGGTTTCTCTTTGGGTCTCTCTTTTTATTGAGACGCTTGCCCTTGGAACCCAGCCACAATGTTGTAAAGAAGCTCAGGTTATATAACATGTAGAAGGGCCAAGTTTGTGTGTTCTGACTGACAGCCCGAGCATCAACTGCTATGCACGTGGTGATAGAGCCTTTAGACGATTCTAGTACCTCACCTATAAGACTTCAGGCTGAAGCCCCAGACATCAAGGTACAAAATCAAATTGTTTCCCCTGTGTCCTGTCTAAATTTCTGACTTATAAACAGCCAGAGATAATAAATGCTGATTATTGTTTTAAGTTATTGAATATTGAAAGTGAAAGTGAAGTGAAGTCGCTCAGTCGTGTCCGACTCTTAGCGACCCCATGGACTGTAGCCTACCAAGCTCCTCCATCCATGGGATTCTAGAGGCAAGAAGACTGGAGTGGGTTGCCATTTATGCAACAACAGGTAACTGTAATAAAACATAGCTTAAGGGCTCAGGAAAAGATTAAGGAAGAGTATTTGGGCCAAGTTTCAGTTCTACCACTTAGTAGATGTGTTAATCTAATGTAACTAATCATAAGTAAAAGATGCAACCCTCCAGGTATCAGATTTTTCATCTCTAGTTGGCAAAATTGGACTAGGTCCCTTCCAGCCCTAGGATGCATTAATCTCTGATGGACCATTCTACATAGGAGTATATCATAAGGTATATTCAATAGATAGCTGTTAAATGAATGAACAAAAATTAAAAAAATAAAATAAAATAATGACCATTTACTAAATATTTTGGGAGCTTGAGTTCTAACAGCGTGAATGGGATGAAGTGATGTATTTACCCCAAATACCTTAAATTGTTTCCAACAATATTGGTTTTTAGACAGGAAATGATGAAGTCTTATCTTGCACATCACTGAAAAGGTAATTTGGGGAGTCATTCTGTCAAGAGTTGCTGGCAACTCTTAGACTCAAGTTATGTGAAATATGATATTGTTATCCAGGAAGGAGAAGACCCTACCAGGGTGTTTAAGAACTAACAGCCTTCCTAACCTTATACAATATAAATAAACAGACTCCCTAGGTGTTTTTGGGCCTTTTAGTACATCTGACAAAAGCAAAACAAAGTGAAAAAACTTTCAAGATAACTCAGCAAAAAATTCCAATTTAGAATCAGTCTAAAACTTTTGAGGTCAACTGCTTTCAAAGCAGAAACTAGTTTTCTTTCTAAAGACTTTGTCCAAAGCAACATTTGGAATACTTACATTTGGAGATTAACTTTCTGGCAAATACAGAAATCTCCAGTTTATTTCCTCAATGGAAATCAGTCTTATTTATTCTGGGGACAATGTTGCATTTATAGACTGTGTCCTGATTAAGGACTCAGCATCAAGTAAATTATATCTATATGACATCAATATATCACAAAAGGATAAACACAGATTTGAAAAATATCTCTGGTAAAATTAGTAATAATTTAATTAGTAATCCTAATTCCAAACTGTGGATATTTATAGGCTGTATACAAAAAAATAATTTCCCTACATGGTAAGTTTGACTTAAAGCTTCCCTCTAATCATGTTGCTGCTGCTGCTGCTAAGTCACTTCAGTCGTGTCCGACTCTGTGTGACCCCTTAGATGGAAGCCCACCCGGCTCCCCTGTCCCTGGGATTCTCCAGGCAAGAACACTGGAGTGGGTTGCCATTTCCTTCGTTAGTTAGGCATTATTTTTATATACTTTTACTAATCTTTTACTTTTACTAATCTATAGAAGGGATTTTCAGAGATGATTTGAAATGACCTATGTCTTTAAAATACTTTTTTCTAAAGGCTTTTGAGACTTTTTTCCTCCCTATTAATTAATTTCCCTGTCATGAGCAAAGGCATTCATTTATATTATTTCACTGTGGAAATCATATTGTCAAGTGGAACTCAGAGTAGTGAGTACTCTATAATTATTTACATTGATGACATAAAAATGTATCACCCCCTAAAACTATATTTTGAAGTCACAGTAGGTCAGCATTTCTCAGCTCCATGTTTTCTCGGTTCAGAGGAACATGAAGAGCTAAAGATCTGTACAATAGCCATGGGTGGAGGGAGGGCCCAGTAAATATTAAGGGGGTTCATGTTTCGCTGTCAGAAATCTTCCAGGTCTCTCTGAGACAGCTCTATGAAGACTCCACCTCTCCTGGCAGACCAGACAGGCATCCATCAGGAGCCTTTTGTCAAGTCTTTTAAGAAAACCTAGGAATAACACTGTGGTTTGCATGTGTTGCATCCACTCCTTTATCTCTAAGCCCAGACCAGGAGAACAGCGTAGCCTCTAGAGTGTTGACTGGGAGAATGACAGGATTTTGTTTGGAGAATGGGTTGGTAAAGAGCAGTCCTAGAGGCAGGGACAATCAGGGAGCTGGATCTGGGGAACAGGGGAAGATTTCCTGAAGATGACCTTAAGCTGAGAACAGAAAGATAAGTGTGAAAATACACAAGGTGAAAAAATATATATTGCTCAGGGACATGAAACATGTAATTAAGTAAATCATGGTGATTCTAACTAGAAATTTTAGGATAATACATAATATTTGCCTCTCAGTGGGAAGGACATGGAATGAGATTGGGGAAGAATTCATAGGGTACTGCTAATGACTGTCTTAAACTCAAAATTGTTGGATACGTGGTATGGCCAGGTATCACATGGTTTACTTTCACAGGAACCCTATGCGGTACGTGGCATCTTCATTTTATTGAGGCAGAAACTGCACCCAGAGAGATTAAGAGACTTACTTAAAGTCTTCCACTGAGTACGAGGTGGAGTCCAAATTCAAACCTAAGTTTTTCTGAATCTATCTATGGTCTATGTTTTCATTTTCCCCATATTCATGATGACTTCTTCACTTTAGAAAAGCATGTCTTCTGTTTGATGGTACCATAATTGGTAATTAAATTAATTCAGAATCTTAAAAACACACATAGGACCTTCATAAAATTTACATGGAACTGACAACCATTTGGTGAGTATAAACGTGGGGGGACGCTCTTGCTTAATTAAATCCAGCTGGAGACCCTAAAATATTTATGGTAATTACATTTTTGATAGTGTGAATTACTATGACTTATATAGATGATCTGAGCAGTCTAATTAAAAGGCAACTCTTGTTCAAAAGTGGATGAGGCTCTTCAGGAGGCCTTGAAGAGCTCCACGCAGTTTGACGACGTCAGTTCTGTACATACACAAGAGGACAATATGACTCCACAGAACACTTCTGGTTCTGAATAGCACTTGCATCATTGTTTTCCCTCAATACAAGACAACAGTGACATCATTTATGATAATCACTTTCCTTCCATTGTATGATTACTGTACACAGGGAGTGGCACCTAATTATTAGAAGGCAGCAGAGACTGCTATGAGAAAAAACGAAACATTTAAGGCAAACCAAAAGCCCCATGAAGGCCAAGAGGGACCATTAACACTCTCCCAATATTGATACATGTCCATTCTCAAATCCGGATACAGAGAGCTACTGTTTTTCCATGTTCCCTGGAAAGTCCAGAGATGTAGTTTCTACCTGCACATGAATCCTGACTCTCACTGGGCTTTCCAGGTGGTGCTAGTGGTAAAGAATCCTTGCCTGCCAATGTAGGACAATTAAAAGTCTCAAATGCTCTGCAAAAAAATATTTAAAAAATTTATTTTCAAAGATCAGGCTAATCATTCATGTTAATAAATGTTAAAAAAAATCTAACAACATCTGTTGCTCAGAGTAAAAGTACATACATGTGTTTTTATTTGCTAGATCACTCTATAAAATACTGCAATATAGATTCACTGGTTTCTTATAGAATATCTGGTTTAAAAGATATTTCTTCTTTTTCATATTTCTTCATATATAATCATTTGATTTTTCTCTTAAATTTTACTTGTAATATTTCTATATATGTTTTAAAAGGTAATCATTTCTAGAATGCTGTTTTTTCAGTAAAGCTGCTTAATATTTCTACGTGGCAAATGACCAAGCTAGGTTTGAAATTCTGTTATAGCATTTATGAGTTGTGTGACCTTGGGAAAGTCGGTCAGTCTTTCTGAGGCTCCATTTTCTCATTTGAAAAACAAGGATGATAATGCCTGTCTTGCAGTATCAAAATAAACTTCAAGGAAGTTGGGTCTATAAAACATTTTAAGTATTTATTATATAGACACTTATTTTTATTGTAGCCTGGACAAGTTCCATTTCTCTTTGAGAATAAACTGTAATTTGATAGTAAAGCCTCTGCTACTGCTGCTGCTGCTAAGTCACTTCAGTCGTGTCCGACTCTGTGTGACCCCATAGACGGAAGCCCACCAGGCTCCCCCATCCCTGGGATTCTCCAGGCAACAACACTGGAGTGGGTTGCCATTTCCTTCTCCAATGTGTGAAAGTGAAAAGTGAAAGTGAAGTCGCTCAGTCGTGTCTGACCCTTAGCGACCCCACGGATGGCAGCCTACCAGGCTCCTCCATCCATGGGATTTTCCAGGCAATAGTACTGGAGTGGTTTGCCATTGCCTTCTCCGAGTAAAGCCTCTAGAAAGTCCAAAAAGTCAGGGATAGGGCCCAGATACAGTCAGAGAAGTGTAAAGTCCTTAGAAAGCTTATAGAATTAAGGTATAACTTTTAACTCTGTGTGAAATAAGATTATCAGGAGAGAGTCACAATTTATGGGATTGTTTTTGCACATTGCTGGTAAACTTTTTCCTTTAATAACCTAATGTAAAATTTTACACATTAAAAAAACTTCATCTGTCATTATAAGGAACAATCTTCAACGGGATCTGAAAATTATTCTGCACTTTAACTGGCTTTTAAAAACAATCTCAAGTAATATATTGGGGCTATCTGGCCAGATTTTTCCAGGTACTACGTGAATAGCCTTATTACTTTAAAAAGTGGCATTTCACTGACACTGTCTGAAGAAAAGATTGCGCAAATAACATAATAACGGTGGTCATATTAATAGTAAATATTATTAGCATTTACTATGTGTTAGCAATGTTCAAATTGCTTTATATATGTTGTCTCACAGATAGGGTAGGTACGATTGTCACCCTCGTTTTGCAGATGAAAAAAATGAGGCATAGAGAGATTAAGAAGACAAGAAAGAGTAAAAGACATGGCATGTCCCAAGAACATCAATATTAAGGCGTGTTGCCTTAGTCATACTGGATGCAACTGAGCAAATATCTTTCAAACTAAAGAAAAAGATGAAGGAGAGAGTGATAATGAAAACAGTAGAATCACAGCATTCCCATCTCTGTCTCTTTCTTCTCCATGGAAAACTTTCTCTGAGTATGTAATCTATATGCTGAACCATTCTGTGTGTGAGGCAGATGGAGAAAGCATTTCAGGGAGTGCCCTAAGCATTTGTGAAGCAGTATTTATAACTACAGTTGGAAGGAAACTTAAAAGAGTGTAAACAATTACTGAAGTTACAAATATTAATGTTCAAGTGATAGTACTGATCCATTCTTTTGTCCTAATTTTACCACTCACCATACCCATATCATCTTAGGCTAATCAACTCAGCTCTAGTTTCCCATCTGTAAAATGAAACAGCTTTGTTAGCAGATAAGATCTAAGGTCTCTTGGAACTTGACATTTCTGGTTCTTACAACAGCTCAGAAAACTTCACCCTAATTTTTTTATAAGATGTTCTGATTTTTAATATATTTTGAGATCAAGGTCCTTATCGAACTGCACTTGACCTCTACCCAGAAGGCCAGCTTCTTGTCTTAGTCACTGAAATGAAGGCATGAGAGATTTCATTTGCCTTGAAAACAGAGAAAATGATACTGACATCCTATAGATTTAATCTTCTCTGCTCTGTTTGCTGACTGGTTTATTTGTTTCTCCTGTGATGCTGGCCTAATTTAAAAAAAAAATAGTTTCAGTCGTGGCCAAGACAAAGAACTTCTGTTTTGGGGGCCTTTTGCCCACCTTTTACATAATGAGAATAAACTGTTGGATAACTCATAGTGCAAGGGAAGAGATGGAAAGCTTATTTGTTATTCTGTGTTTCAATAATGGAATTTTTCTCTTTAAAGTCCCAATGCTTCTGCAGAATAATTAGCAAATATGTTTGTGTCAGTCTCAATTTCCTTACATGCCAAGAGTAGATCCCTCTTTTCAGTAGAGACTAGAAAAGTAGAAGCAGAATTTCTACAAAGATTAGCATCCTTAAGAGTGCACTGTTCAAAATCTTTCAATCCTATGCTACGCTGTTTCTTTGCAACTGATTTCTATACACACGATCTCAATTGTACCTCACAAGCCTTAGTGAGTACAGCAAATGTAAATATATCCATTTTATAGATAAAGAAATGAGGCTTAGATAAGTGGAACTTGACCATGTTTTACCATATGTATACAGGGTAGATATAGAACTAGCAGCCAAAGAAATTTGCCATTATTACCCAAGTTATAAATGCTAAGGAAAGGATTAGAGCTCACACCTTTCCACCGTTTTATTTCTCCCTATAGTGTGTATATCTATATCTATTTATATTTATCTAAGCAAAGATTAAGATTATCATAAGTTTTAGGATAACAGGTGAAGTTTCCCATAATGATATATTTCTTTAATCATAAAAAAGTAATAGTTACTAGAAGTCCTTCATAAAGTAAAAACGGCCAAGAAGAAAGGATTTAGTTATATCACTCTTCAATTATTATGCAACTAGAGACTCCATGAGGATACAGAGCTGTAAATTCACAGCCCTGAAAGCGAAAAGAACTGTGGTTCATAGCATGAGTCTAAACCCAAGGAAGACAGACTTGAATGGGATGCTGATGTGTTGTTTGCTCATTAGAACCACGAGAGCATGAAATGGCTGGTGTTTGAAGCGAGAATACTATCAATGTAAAGGTGCCAAGCGAGTGTCAAGATAAGCCACTACTTCACAGTTTTGCCTCTGCTCAGTCTATTAGGAACTTTAGAGGTGATTCCACTGTTAACCTAGGGAGTCAGAACTGAAGGTTTTTTTTCCTACCACACAACATTTATTGTAGTGCTAGGCACAAAGCCAAAACTTTGAAAATGCTTCCAACTCTAGGAAATTTGAAGTATTAGAAAGAGCTTTGAATTACTGTCACAAGATCTGTGTTAGATTTGAGATCTCTTTTTGTTGTTAGCCATTTAGCCTTGAGCTAATGACCTGCATCTCTGAGAAAAATACTCATCCTAAAAAATTTAGATGGTATTGATAATTATAATACCTCTTCACATAGTCGGGAAGATTAAAAAATTATTATTATAAACCCTGAATGATAAGTACCCATAAATGATTACTATTTCTATTTTTGAAAGAGGCCTTTTAAATATAACATTGTAATAATTCACAGTATTAAACAGACACACACATTGGACTTCCTTGTGTCTATGAAGGTAGCCTGACTCACTGACCCCACATTTTCTATCTTATAGCTTTAATGAGGATATATTTTCTATCCAAGATAAAGAAATCTTGTTGAGCAAAACATTGACCAAAGGAGAAGTGTAAAAGGGATTCGTTTTAATATATCTATATGGAAAGTCCATAAATAAATCTAATTCCTTGTGAGAGTTTATTATAGGGTAAAAGTGGCATATTATCTTTGTAAGGAAAAGAGGGATTACTTAATAAATGGTGGGTAACAATTGCAAAGCCATTTGGGAGAAATTTTGGTTTCTTCTTCCTTCCCAATATGTCAATAACTTTCAGATGGGTCATTAATGTTAATATTTTCAATTAGAAATTATCAAAAATATTGCTTCACAACACTCAACTCCTTGAAATGTAATAGAATATAGTAATTTGAAAGTTATTTGTTAAATAAATGTTCGAGAACACTTCATCCATGAGTGAGTCTCTGGATTAATCAGATTCTAAGACAAAATCACTGCGGATGCTGATTGCACTCATGAAATTAAAAGACGCTTACTCCTTGGAAGGAAATTAATAACCAACTTAGATAGCATATTAAAAAGCAGAGACATTACTTTGCCAACAGAGGTGCGTCTAGTCAAGGCTATAGCTTTTCCCGTGGTCATGTATGGCTGTGAGAGTTGGACTGTGAAGGAAGCTGATCGCCGAAGAATTGATGCTTTTGAACTGTGGTGCTGGAGAAGACTCTTGAGAGTCCCTTGGACTGCAAGGAGATCCAACCAGTCCATTCTAGAGGAGATCAGTCCTGGGTGTTCATTGGAAGGACTGATGCTAAAGTTGACACTCCAATACTTTGGCCACCTCATGCGATGAGTTGACTCACTGGAAAAGACTCTGATGCTGGGAGAGATTGGGGGCAGGAGGAGAAGGGGACGACAGAGAATGAGATGGCTGGATGGCATCACCGACTCGATGGACGTGAGTCTGAGTGAACTCCGGGAGTTGGTGATGGACAGGGAGGCCTGGCGTGCTGTGATTCATGGGGTCGCAAAGAGTCGGACACGACTGAGCGACTGAACTGAACTGAAGACATTTAGAAAAGGCAGAGGAACCAGAGATCAAATTGCCAATATCCACTGGATCATCAAAAAAGCAAGAGAGTTCCAGAAAAACATCTATTTCTGCTTTATTGACTAGGCCAAAGCCTTTGACTGTGTGGAACACAATAAACTGGAAAGAGATAGGAATACCAGACCACCTGACCTTCCTCTTGAGAAACCTGTATGCAGGTCAGGAAGCAACAGTTAGAACTGGACATGGAACCACAGACTGGTTCCAAATAGGAAAAGGAGGACATCAAGGCTGTATATTGTCACCTTGCTTATTTAACTTATATGCAGAGTACATCATGAGGAACGCTGGGTTGGAAGAAGCCCAAGCTGGAATCAAGATTGCTGGGAGAAATATCAATAACCTCAGATATGCTGATGACACTACCCTTATGGCAGAAAGTGAAGAGGAACTCAAAAGCCTCTTGATGAAAGTGAAAGAGGAGAGTGAAAAGGTTGGCTTAAAGCTCAACATGCAGGAAACTGAGATCATGGCATCTGGTCCCATCACTTCATGGCAAATAGATGGGGAAACAGTGGAAACAGTGTCAGACTTTATTTTTCTGGGCTCCAAAATCACTGCAGATGGTGATTGCAGCCATGAAATTAAAAGACACTTGCTCCTTGGAAGGAAAGTTATGACCAACCAGACAGCATATTATAAAGCAGAGACATTACTTTGCCAACAAAAGTCCATCTAGTCAAGGCTATGGTTTTTCCAGTAGTCGTGTATGGATGTGAGAGTTGGACTATAAAGAAAGCTGAACCCCAAAGAATTGATGCTTTTGAACTGTGGGGTTGGAGAAGACTCTTGGGAGTCCTTTGGACAGGAAGGAGATCCAACCAGTCCATCCTAAAGGAGATTAGTCCTGGGTGTTCATTTGAAGGACTGATGTTGAAGCTGAAACTCCAATACTTTGGCCAACTGATGCAGAGAGCTGACTCATTTGAAAAGACCCTGATGCTGGGAAAGATTGAGGGCAGGAGGAGAAGGGGACGACAGAGGATGAGATGGTTGGATGGCATCACCGACTCAATGAACATGGGTTTGGGTGGACTCCGGGAGTTGGTGACGGACAGGGAGGCCTGGTGTGCTGTGGGTCATAGGGTCATAAAGAGTCAGACACGAGTGAGCAAGTGTACTGAACTGAAGATATTTCCCTTCTTAAAAAAACCTAGAAGAACTGATTTAAAATTTCTCTCCAATAGTTCGAAACGAAAATAGTTGTCAACTTCATTTACATAGTGAAGTGACTGTGTTTAAGATTGTGAACAAGTGTAAAATACTAAAATTCCAGCTTTGAATCACTCCATTCCTAGAGTACCTCTGCTTAGGTTAGCTATTCCTTGATACAAGATGAACGAAATTGCTCCAAAGAGCATAAAACTATGACTAAGAATAAAAAAGAATAAAATAGTTTTTAGAAAAATCTAGTTTTTCTTTATGATTGCTCTCTTTCTTCATATTTGGATTTATATTATGAAATGTATTTTTCTTTGCAAGAATTGTATACAAAACCTCTAAGAATTAACAGAACTTCAAATTCACTTGTTAAAATATCTTCTTTCTGTCAAATAGGTGGTTTGCATATGAATGAATTATAGAGGGATATATATATATATATATGGGCTTCCCAGGTGTTTCAGTGGTAAAGAATCTGCCTATTGGTGAAGGAGATTAGTTCCTGGGTTGGGACTATTCCCTGGAGAAGGAAATGGCAGCCCATTCCAGTATTCTTGCCTGGAAAACTCCATGGACAGAGGAGCCTGGTGGTCTACAGTCCATGAGATCATAAACGATTTAACACAACTTAGTGACTAAACAACAACAACATATATGCGTATATACATAATATTTGTCATATTTATATATACAAATATAAACATAAGTACACATTTACACAAATTTATATGTATGATGTATGTTTTATAAGTTAATATGTTTATTAAAAGGTATACATTTACATTTAAATATCATTTCTTTCTCCATTACATGTTATTTTAAAGTTTTGAATGGTTTTAAACTTTAAATGATTTCCAAAGTACATATGCTATGAACTTATAAAAATGTCATTTGAAAATTTAATTATTTTATATTTATTTAATTTTGTGATTTTTGAGTAACAACATTTTTTATTTAAAAAATTAAAAAAATTGTCATCTGATTAAAGATGACAAGCAACTGATAGTAGACATCTTCAGAAAATGACTGAATGGTTCTGAAGGGAAAGTATCAAAAACAATCTTTGGCCACTTCAAACTATTGGCTAGGGTTAGCTAAACAGTGTCTATATGTAAGCTTCTGGGACAAAACAATAATGACCCACAGCTCTTATAAAAAATAAGCATAAACAACAGAAGCACTTCACTAAATCAAAGCTCTTTACATGAGGGCAGAATTCTGTGCTATTTCATGTGGGTTAGCTGTAGCAGGAGAGAAAATTTTATCTTCAGGGTTAAAGTGATTAAAGCTGAGGCATCTTTGGAGAAAACAGACCTGCTCAGTTTTAATTACAGAGATGAAGTTTTCGTTATTCATTGTGTGAACCATTAAAATTTAATTTAGTAAGCTTATTAAAGCACCGAAGTAATCTAATGGCTTATTTTAGGTTCCAGAGTTTAAAATGACATTGTCTACTGCTCTGAAATACTAGCCTTTTTTGTTTCTCAGAGTCTAAAACCAATCAATAAATGCTCTGACACCTCTGAATAGTCCAAAATTAAGTCTATATTTATATAAATTCTGTACACTATCAACAAAGGCTAACACTCGTCTGATCAATTTCAGATCTACATCCATTTCCTACTCATTTCTGCAGAACCAGAGCCTTGCATGGAGTTTGGTCCAAAGTACACTTTCAATAATGTTTGGGAAACTGCTGTGAATTTTTAAAATTTATAATATAATATTAAAAAATGGGTGACTGGTGGCTCAGATGGTAAAGAATCTCCCTGCAATGTGGGAGACCTAAGTTCAGTCTCTGGGTTAGGAAGACCCTTGAGAGAAGGAAATAGCTACCCACTCTACTATTATTGCCTGGAGAATTACATAAGCTCTAAAACATTATTCTCCATTTAAATTTATCAAAATTGTTTACTTTATTTGAAAATGTAATATAATTTCAAAAGACTTTAATGGGAAAGAACTAGAAATATATCTTACTCAAATTTAGCTTTTAAGGAACAAATGAAGCGCAAAGAAAAAATTACACTGAAATTTCCTAAGATCAGAGTTCATTAACACTAATGTTCTGTTTTACCCCCAAATACTTGGCCTGAAGAAGTATTCACCCTCACTCAAGTTGCTAACTTAGGCTGAAATTGGTATATAGTATTTATCCAACTTAATTGGAGATTTTGTGGAAGAGGAATGCTTGGCTTTAATTCTGTAGGAAACCTTGGTCTCCAACACCTCCTGGAGAAATGCTGGGTTTTATAACAGTATATGCACTGGCCTGTAATATGATTATGGAAAGATTAGCTTATTCTAATGCCTGTTGCATACATGGATAAATAGATTAATGAATTAAATTTGATAAGTGGACATACAGCAAAAGATGTAAGTATGTATTTAGTTTCAAAGTAAAGCAACAATCTGAAGAGCCACCAAACTGCGTATTTGGCAATATGATTTTTCATTTATTTTTAAATCACCCCATATATGCTGGCTATCTTTTCATGTATCTTCTTTATTTCTTTTAATTTCATATTTGAACATCTTGTATCTTGGGCTTACATGACTGATAGAATGTAAGGCCAAGGGACAGTTCCACCGTAGTTCAGACAGAACACTAGGTGTCAGTACTTGTTCAACGAGGGAATGAATCGCTGAACGGAGAGATGACTAAGGTCTGGGCAAAGCCAGTGATCACCAGTCTAAAACAGTCACTGGAGAGATAGTGCGATGAAACTAATGCTAACATATGTGAAGGTAAAATGCTCCTTGGAGTCTAGATCAACCGTTCAATTATACTCCCCTTATAATAAAAAAAGCCTCCAAACATCACTATTTCTACATTTTTACATGTAAAATAGAGTTCTTTTTTTTTTTTTTTTCCACTGCTCTCTATCAGTGTTCATCTTTTACAGCATGAACTCCCAGGCAAACTGGTTAACCAAATTGAGCAAAGGTAGGCCAAGAAGTACTCTGACCATTATTTATAGTCTAGAAAGTTAGGTTTGAAAAGAGCTCTTTTCCATTAACGGTCTTCTCACATAATCACGTGGCAGGTCAATATAATTGTCCCTTGTGATGGAACTGAACAAATACAATGTTTGAGACGTCAAACGGTCCTCCTAGGAAGTCAGCGGCAGACGCAGGTGGTAAATTTATAAATCAAACCATTCAGGTTTTTGCTTCTGCTCTGCTAATTTTATGGGAACATTACATTTGTGGTCTCCTGACAGTGGAGAATACTCCCTTACTCCTTCTTGACTCCTTCCCCTACTTGGGGACTCAGCAGGTGGACCAGTTTTTACATTCTAGAAGCTATATAGACCATGTAACTATAGACTTTATCCTCACCTTTTAATTGAACTTTAAAGCCACATCCCACAAAAGGGTTGGTTCTATTTCATTTATTTGGATTAATGTAATATATTAGACAGGAGGTCCATAATTTCCTTTATGTAAAAAGTACTTAAGATTATCCATAAGTGGTGCACCTTAAAATTCATTAAAGATCCTTGCTGCTAAAAAAAAAAAAAAGATCTTTGCTGCTGCTGCTGCTGCTAAGTTGCTTCAGTCGTATCCAACTCTGTGCGACCCCACAGACAGCAGCCCACCAGGCTCCGCCATTCCTGGGATTCTCCAGGCAAGAACACTGGAGTGGGTTGCCATTGCCTTCTCCAATGCAGCAAAGTGAAAAGTGAAAGCGAAGTCATTCAGTCATGTCCGACTTGTAGCGACCCCATGGACTGCAGCCCACCAGGCTCCTCCGTCCCTGGGATTTTCCAGGCAAGAGTACTGGAGTGGGGTGCCATTTCCTTCTCCAAAAGATCCTTGACATGTTCTTATTAGCAAGGCTCCAGGGAGCACAGATGGCACAGGTGCCATCAAACAGATGTTGGTGACTGAGGACACCAGCATTGTCTAGGAAAATAACTTCTGAATTTCCAGAAGGAAAAAGTGATATTAGATGCTATTCAAAGTACCTCCTATCAATAATCTAACCATCTTGGATCCTTACGTAAATTCTTTGCTCATTAATTAACATATTGTACATCTTAATCTTATACAATATTACATGTCAATATATCTCAATAAAGCTGAGAAAAAATATTATTATTTTTCGCTTATTTTAGAGTTTTTCAAATGGGTGAGTGATGGGAAATCTAAGCCTAGCAGGGTGGATGACCCTTGAAGCCAGTGGTCCTTCAAGTGTAGTCGCTGGACCAGCAGCAAACCCATTGCTTGGGAGCTTGTTAGATATGCAAATTCTTTGGCTCCACCCCAGACCTACTGAGCCAAAAACTGGTGGTCAGGCCAAGCAATCGGTGTTTCTACAAACCTTCCAGACGATTCCCATGCAACCTAAATTTTGATAACCTCTGATGTAAGCTGAATGGAGGTGCCTGGAAAAAAGGCTCTCCAGAGAGAACACAGTGGAGTATAATAATTAAAATGTTATAATTTAAATTACACTTATAATTTAAAACATAGTTTGGTTATAGACAGGGCATTTCTTCATTTTGAATGTATTAAAATGTATTTAAATTAAAAATTCATCAGCTAGCACTGTATGGACGCTAACTATGACCTGGATCTGTCAAGAACTTGCTTTAGGCAATGGTGGGATGGGACTTGTTGAATGTGCTAACCTAGGCTGAGTTGGTGCAAAAGTCTTTGAATACTGGCAGGGACCTGAGATGCTAAATTATAGCTGTTGGTGTTCCATATGTCCATCTTGCATGCTCTATGACTTCAGGAATATTTCCCTGAATCATATATTTCCTTTACACATCAAAAAAGAGCTGAAAATTACAAACCATCTTGGAAGACGCAGAAATCAGCAAATTGCCAATCCAGGGAGTCAACAGGAAAAATAGTTCTTTTACTTGAATTCATTTTTATGTATTCTTCAAGGTAATTCCAGAATTTCATGGAAATGTGAATTATGTGATCATTTGATTATATTTGCATTCTTTTAATCCTACTTCTTTTATTCTTTTATACTGGTTTCCATGTCAACAGTGCCAATTGTAAAAGCCACTGCTAATGGAAGCTGAAAAGCAAACCAACAAAAGGAACTCTCTAGCTTTAGATTAATTGAAACAACCCAAAGATTTGGTGGCCAAAGTCTTAATCAAAATTCCTTCCCCAGTGGGGAGATGGGAGGGGGATGGGGCAATATAGAGGTAGGGGATTAAGAGGTACAAACTGTTATGTGTAAAATAAGCTACACAGATACATTGTGCAATGCAGGGAACATAGCCAATATTTCATAACAATTATAAATAGAGTATAACCTTTAAAAATGTGAATCACTATATTGTATACCTGTAACTTACACAGTATTGTACATCAACTATACTTCAATACAAATTCAATTTAGCTGAATTTTTAATATGATGAAATGACCATCAACGAATTATCAAAAAAGTTGTTTTTAAATTACAGCTGAAGAATATTTCACATACTGAATAAATAAACCAGCAAAGCCAACAGGGTGGTTAACATTCTCATTGACTTAAAAATATCCTTCTGAGGATTTAGAAAAACAATTTATACAAACTGTATAAAGAATAAGAATTTTGTTTTATGAACCCTATTGCATATGCTCAAATACTATCTACAGGTAGTCATGCAGAAATCATTCCCATAACTGTGTGATATGAATAAAAGCAGTGGAAAACTAAACAAAGTTCTCACTATTTCCCTCCTTGTCACTTTTGGGAAGGATACTGCGTGAGTAAGTCTCTCTAAAACAACTGCAGGCTCTATAACGAATAGTTACACCCACAAGCCCCAAAGACATGATATTCAGGGTTGGAAAAGTTTAGCTCCAAAGGTGGGACAGAGCTGAGGACAGAAAGCAAACCCTTTCCAGTCTCCTTCACTACCCACTAGTCACTACTGTATCTTTGTAAGTGCTTCTGTTGTATGTGCCAATGTTTACTGCATCTCCTTTTACCTTAGGCAGATATTCAGGAGGTTAGGTTTAAAAAGACCCCAAGAGCAGAGAATATAGCTTATTGACAGGATGCTTTACAGATGGATAACAGCAGTAATGAGAAAGCGGCATAATTGCTCATCGTGGTGGGGCCAAGCCTCAGTTAATGGCTGATACACACAGAACAGAATTACTAAGGCACTGTTTCAGAACTGGAATGGTTCCCAAATTAGAACAGACCCACTAACAGTCCGTCTGGCTAGGTTTCGGACTGGTGGACAGTTTGTGGCCTATAGAAGCAATTCTTTAGAATAAAAATGGATGGGGCGCTCCTTTGCCAAAAACCCAGAGGACTCTTCAGGAATCCAGTGCACATCTGTATCACAGAGTCGTGACTGTTCACATCACGAAGCAGAAAAGTCTCAGGGAAGATGTGAGTATTCAATGTCATTGGTGTGAAAGATAATTTCCCATTTCCTGGTCAATGCAGAAATGCTTCGCAAACTACATGTAGGATCAACTCATTTGGCTGATATTCTTTATAAAAGATCAATTTACTGCCAAACCAGTAGGGAAAATGGTGCTCTGGCTTCCCTTCATATGACCTTTGTATACATAGGAGTCAGAGAACCAAGGCTTCTTTGGATCATGGTTAAAATTAGGGCAGGACTTAAATTTAGGAAGAAAGTGATCATATGTTCCAGTTGGTTGACTCCAAACTCCCTTAGTTAGTTTAACCAATTTCAAATACTGCCTTTCTGCTCAAAGAATGATGGTCAAATAAAAGCCTTCAGGGGATTTACAGTTCTAGGATCAAAGAGAAGAGCTTTGATTTTTTTTTTTTCCCTTTCTTTTAGGCACATGCCATCTAACCCAGAGAACATAGCCAGGGGGATCACCCAGTATAGGCCAGGGCTTCTGGGCTTTGAGGTGTAAAGCAAGCTGGAGGAGCCAAAGTCCTCTTTCTCCCTGGTCAACTCTCGGCATTAGAGTAATGAAGGGTTGCGTTGCTCTGCCAAACCAAGGACAAGCAGACAGGAAATCCTGTAATAATAGAGGAATGGCCAGCAGTGCTGGGTGGTTGGAGACCTAGCTCATAACAGTCACTCAGTAACTGAATTGATAAATTACTCCTAAACCTATTCAGCCGTGACTACTTGTCTTTCTTGAGCTTTCACAAACCAAGTATGATAATGGTGCTTACCTCTTAGGTCTTGACATTCTAGAAACACATCTTGTGAAGTCTCAGGGATTAAAGATGGTATTTCTCTAAAAAGTCACCCGGGGGCTGACATTTTTGAGCATAAAAGGGGTGCCAATTTTTTCATTTTTATTCTTGTTTTATCTAATAACATTTAGGGATTCTAAATAGAAGAAAATCAATACACGATTTTCATTTGAACAAGTTAAAAAGCATGTTGGATGGACACTCATTTCTCCTGTATTAACTAAACTGCCCCAAGAGATGGCTCAGCAGTAATTATCCAGGATGACTTTATTTTGGCAGGAAGTGGTAACCACCTTTGTAATCTGGCATCCTTTCCTTCAGAAACCTGACATGTTTTATAAGAGATGCTTCAAATTTTCAACTGAAATATTGGCCTTTGACTGCTGTTGAAACGCCAAGACCAATGGGAGGAATCAAACATTAAGTTGCTATTGGTTTTTATATTTTGTGTTAATAAAACGTCAAAGATGAGGTTTCAATGGGGGACAGTATTGAAGAAAGATCAAAAAGACTTGGTATTGTTGGATGCTTAGACACAAACTGGAAAGTTAGGGTGGGGAAATACACTTATATAAAAGGGTGTTCATCATTTTACTGTGGGTTCACTCTGAATGAAGAAGAGCAGGAATTAGGGGCCTTTGCTCATGCATTGGAGAAGGAAATGGCAACCCACTCCAGTGTTCTTGTCTGGAGAATCCCAGGGACGGGGGAGCCTGGTGGGCTTCCATCTGTGGGGTCACACAGAGTCGGACACGACTGAAGTGACTTAGCAGCAGCAGCAGCAGCAGCTCATGAGGTTTAATAGCTAAGTAGATCTAAAATTTACAGAGATACGCCACCATTTTAGAGTCTTTCTCCCTGCTTGCCCAGTAAATTCTGAAAGTATTCAACTTTTTTCGGTCACAAATGTTATTTTTTGGGAAATAAATCTGAGGGTCATTGCTCACACATTTGATGGCAGTTTGCTTTTACCTTCCTAATGTCTATTTAATAGCAGTTGATATGGGCTTCCCAAGCTGGTACTAGTGATAAAGAACCTGCCTGCCAATGCAGGAGACTCCGATTCAACCCCTGGGTTGGGAAGATACACTGCAGAAGGAAATGGTTATTTGAAACAGTGTCCCAATCTACATAAAAACCAACAAGAGAGACTGACTACTTCCTTCATCTTATACATGAGAAAAGTGATTCAGGGAATCTTACTAATATCATTAAATTGGTGATAAAGGCGTGATGCCAATCTCTCTAACGGCAAACTTTGTTGCCTCTCAAATTATTTACAGATTTAGTTTATGCCTATTCACAGCAGTTTCCCCATAACTTCTCATGTGAATACACAGAAAAATAAGTGTAAGTTTCACTGTCGTTGAATCTTGCTGACCTATGATTTTTAATTCTATGCTTATGCTCTATTTCTCCAAGTGTAATCAGCATGTCTTCTAAGACATAGCTTATATTTGATTCAGTTCAGTTCAGTTTAGTTGCTCAGTATTGTCCAACTCTATGCAACCCCATGAACCACAGCTTGCCAGGCCTCCCTGTCCATCACCAACACCTGGAGTAAACCAAACTCATGTCCGTTGAGTCGGGGATGCCATCCAACCATCTCATCCTCTATCGTCCCCTTCTCCTCCTGCCCTCAATCTTTCCCAGCATCAGGGTCTTTTCCAATGAGTCAGCTCTTCGCGTCAGGTGGCCAAAGTATTGGAGTTTCAGCTTCAACATCAGTCCCTCCAATGAACACCCAGGACTGATCTCCTTTAGGATGGACTGGTTGGATCTCCTTCCTGTCCAAGGAACTCTCAAGAGTCTTCTCCAATATCACAGTTCAAAAGCATCAATTCTTTGGCGCTCAGCTTTCTTTATAGTCCAACTCTCACATCCATACACGACTACTGGAAAAACCATAGCCTTGACTAGATGGACCTTTGTTGGCAAAGTAATGTCTCTGCTTTTTAATATGCTGTCTAGGTTGGTCATAACTTTCCTTCCAAGGAGTAAGTGTCTTTTAATTTCATGGCTGCAATCACCATCTGCAGTGATTTTGGAGCCCAAAAAAATAAAGTCAACCACTGTTTCCCCATCTATTTGCCATGAAATGATGGGACCAGATGCCATGATCTTAGTTTTCTGAATGTTGAGCTTTTTATTTTTTAAATTATTAGCATAACCTTAAATTTATTACTTATGATGAAAATAATAAACCAAGCAAATTTTACATCACAGTGACATAAACTGCAAGTTGGGAGACTACAGATTGTAGCTACCATGCTTGAGCCAGTTCCGCAAATATGTTTTGAGAATTTTATAGTAAAATGCAGCAGACTCAGAATTTTAAGTGTAGTGATAGTATGACAACACTTTTTGTATATTAAAATATTATAAACCGAAGATAATACATAATGGCCTTTTTTTTCATTTCACATGTGATAATATACTTGTTTCAATGCCATTCTCCCAAATCATCCCACCCTTGCCCTCTCCCACAGAGCCCAAAAGACTGTTCTATACATCTGTTCACTCTCCTCTTTCACTTTCATCAAGAGGCTCTTTAGTTCCTCTTCTCTTTCTGCCATAAGGGTGGTGTCAATATCTGAGGTTATTGATATTTCTCCAGGCAATCTTGATTCCAGCTTGTGCTTCTTCCAGCCCAGCATTTCTCATGATGTACACTTCATATAAGTTAAATAAGCAGGGTGACAATATACAGCCTTGACGTACTCCTTTTCCTATTTGGAACCAGTCTGTTGTTCCACGTCCGGTTCTAACTGTTGCTTCCTGACCTTCACACAGATTTCTCAAGAGGCAGGTCAAGGTGGTCTGGTATTCCCATCTCTTTCAGAATTTTGCAGTTTATTGTGATCCACACAGTCAAAGGCTTTGGCATAATCAATAAAGCAGAAATAGATGTTTTTCTGGAACTCTCTTGCTTTTTGATGATCCAGTGGATGTTGGCTATTTGATCTCTGGTTCCTCTGCCTTTTCTAAAACCAACTTGAACATCTGAAAGTTCACGATTCACGTATTGCTGAAGTCTGGTTTGGAGAATTTTGAGCATTACTTTACTAGCGTGTGAGATGAGTGCAATAGCTTATATTAAATCCTGGTAATTACATAACTGAAATCCATTGGATAATTTATACCAAACAGCCTGAAATGCGAATTTTATTCTTCACATTAAAAAAAATAATTCCACCTAGCTGCATACTTCAGCTTGGAAGCTTAATTTCCTAAGTGCAGAGGCCTGTCTTATTTAATATAAACTCAAGTTCACAGTTTTTGAATGACTGAATAAGTGAACTAATGTTCTCACTGTGATTAAAATGTATTTTTCCTTGGCTTAGTAGTTTTCACTTGTGGCATACAGAAAATTAACAAAGAATTTCAAAATGGAAAGAATCTCATATTGAAAACCAGAAGTAAATAAACCTGGTTTATCTACTCAGGGATGAATATGATCTTTAAGCACTTGCCCTTGGCCTAAGGGGCAGTTTGATTATTTCTCTGACTTATGAAGTTAGGCATAAGCTGAGCCAGTGTGGGACTTTTGAACTACTAAACCATACAGAGGTCTGTTAATGCCATGATATTAAAAGTTCTTGATTAGGCACAGACTTTTCAACTTTGTTTTTTTTTTTTTTACCTTTGGAATAGTTATTTGCATCCTCTCAAATCTCTCAAGGTGTCTTCTTAAACTTTATTGTATTAAATACTTTTACCTCTTTATTTAATATCACATGTGTTTGTATGCATCTACCAAGATAGAAAATGCACCCAGGGTAGTGTTTTGCTATTCTGAGGAGAAGTAAGTTAATTGGTGAGGCTGTCCAGAAGTTCTTTCTCGCTAGCTGTCATTGATTTGAAGCTTCAAGTGTGTGGAAGAAGTATAAGAGCATGTTAAAAGTGCAAAATAAATCCTGCGAGCTGTTTTCTATGCTAAATGCTTTTTGCCCTCAGACAGTCACATGCTATTTCATGGAAGCGAGTGGCACACTTTGTCACCAGTCCTGGGCATTAATATTTTTCCTGCTCTACTGATCAGCTTAAGGGGATAATTCTTTTCTTACTGTGAAATGCACTTCTATTTAAAAATGTTAATGTTTCCTGTGAACTGATTTTGGAAAGAAAACCTGGAGACCCCGAGAAAACTCTGAACTCCTCTGACTACATATGGAAAAAATTCAATCTCTCAAAATTATATAGAATAGTAGAGAACACCATATTTTATTTTTCTCCCCAAGAGGAAAGTTTTTTGTTTCTGGCACATATGTTTCAATTTAGTTCAATTCAGTTCAGTCGCTCTGTCGTGTCCAACTCTTTGTGACCCCATGGACTGCAGCACGCCAGGCCTCCCTGTCCATCACCAACTCCCAGAGTTTATTCAAACTCATGTCCATTGAGTCGGTGATGCCACCCAACCATCTCATCCTCTGTTGTCCCCTTCTCCTCCTGCCTTCAATTTTTCCCAGCATCAGGGTCTTTTCAAATGAGTCAGTTCTTCACATCAGGTGGCCAAAGTATTGGAGTTTCAGCTTCAGCATCAGTCCTTCCAATGAATATTCAGGACTGATTTCCTTTATGATTGACTGGCTGGATCTCCTTGCAGTCCAAGGGACTCTCAAGAGTCTTCTCCAACACCACAGTTCAAAAGCATCAATTCTTTGATGCTCAGCTTTCTTTATAGTCCAACTCTCACATCCACACATGACCACTGGAAAAACCATAGCTTTGACTAGACAAACCTTTGTTGGCAAAGTAATGCCTCTACTTTTAAATATGCTGTTTAGGTTGGTCATAGCTTTTCTTCCAAGGAGCAAGCATCTTTTAATTTCATGGCTGCAATCACCATCCATAGTGATTTTGGAGCCCCCCAAAATAAAGTCTCTCACTGTTTCCATGGTTTCCCCATCTATTTGCCATGAAGTAATGGGACCAGATGCCATGATCTTAGTTTTCTGAATGTTGAGTTCTAAGCCAACTTTTTCACTCTCCTCTTTCACTTTCATCAAGAGGCTCTTTATCTTCTTCACTTTCTGCCATAAGGGTGGTGTCATCTGCATATCTGAGGTTATTGATATTTCTCCCAGCAATCTTAATTCCAGCTTGTGCTTCATCCAGCCCAGCATTTCACATGATGTACTCTGCCTATAAGTTAAATAAGCAGGGTGACGTACTCCTTTCCTGATTTAGATTATATGTTTATATGGATTATATGCTTAGTGATTTCTTAATTTTCTTGTATTTTTTCCTTTCAGTTCAGCAATTTGATAAAGAAAAGCATTTAATGTGTTTGACTTTACTAAAGTACATCAGAGTCTATTGTGGAGTACCTCCCCAGGGAACCTAATGTATATTTAAGCTATAATGTAGGTGCAAAATTGGTTCCTTATTTTATTTTCTCCTGCCTTGTCAGATATTGAATATATATGAAAACAAATGAGAATGTAAAAAATAACATTAAGGAAAAACTATGGAAGACCTAGTGAATTTCATTACCTCTTTTAGTCCAAACTGCTCAAGAAAAACATCCCCAAAGAGGGTATTTATGCCTTTTATATAGACTATTAAGCTAGAATTTGTTTTGTACAACTATATTTGTGCTTCCAATTTAGCTCAGCTTTTATTTTGACAGTTATAAGTGTCTGAGTGGGTGTATTTTTTTTCTTAATGTTTTCTTTTTGCAACTGACAATTGTCACCTCAAGTTATTTTTCAAATATTTTCCCCTAGGATTTAATTATTAGATATATCAAAGTAATGCAGGATTTTTTAGTCATCAAGCATTTTTTCCCCAAAAGTGTGATTGATAATTGATAGAAACTGGTCATAAACAATTCCAAGTATCACTCGTCTCATGGAGGAACAGTTAAAGCTAAAATTATGGGAATTCCTTTAATAAAGAAACATGCTACTAAGTGTGCATGTACACACACACACACACACACACACGAACTATGAATAAAATATCTGAAAAGAAAACAAAAACATAATTAGCTACAACCCCTAAAGCAATACTGTTGTTTGTATTTAAGTGTTTTATAAGAAGATAATCACTTATCTGAGATGTGTTAGATTTAAGTTTAAAAATTTGAGGGACATTGGTCTAGATAGTTTTAAAATATATTATTTGGTCTAGATCAGATGCAGGGGCTAACATACTGAGTTAGAATTTTACTGTAAGCAGTGTAAGCAGCAAATGAAGCAAGTTATACTGATATGGAAACCTTGCATAAAAAGAAGAAAAAAATAACCAATTCTGAGAGTATCTGTATAAGACTGAAAGATGTAAAACTTTTAAGAGCATTTCTTATAAGTTATATAATCTTATATGAATAATTTCAGAGCATTGACTATCCAGAGAAATAGGAAGGCCAGCCTACAACAAGGCTGAGAAGATGAGTTCAGTTCTCATGTCCATCTTGAGCTAGGTTCCACTGTGGCTCCAGGATTCCACTCTTACCACTATATTAGCAACCTCAAAGACTTAAAATATGGCATTGTGTGTTTGCACAGATCCATAGAATGGCCAACAGTCAGTCCAATTTGTTTCTTGTGCCTTTCAAATGGAATTCTGGGGACTGGCAAGAAGCATAAATGTCTGAATCTGACCTAACTGTGGAGTGTGAAGTACTGTCCTGCCTAATGTACTAACTTTTTTTTAAAAAAAGATAATTAAAATATTATCAAGCAAATATCTACCAATCAAGCACAACGTATCTGTATGCAAATCTTGTGGACACATCACTTACGGTTCACCTCTGCTCCACCGCCTTTTTGGGGGTGACCTCATTCTCTGTCATGGCCACTCTCTAGTTCATTTCCTCAGTGTCTTGAGGGACACTGGCCGCCTTCAATTCTTCAAACACACCATAGAGCTGGTGCATATTCTGATTCCTTTCTTTGGATCAGAACCCTGATTCATCTGTCTTTCAGAGGTCTCAGCTGAAATATTACCTCTGCAGGAAGGCCTTCTCTGACTACCCTATTATTCTTTATTCTATTGCTCTCCTCTACTGAATTTATTATTTGTTTAAATATTCCTTGCCCAGTAGCTCAGTGGTAAAGAATCGCAATGAAGGAGACCCCAGCTCAGTCTGTGGCTTGGGAAGATCCCCTGGGAAAGGGAATGGCTACCCACTCCAGTATTCTTGCCAGGGAAATCCCATGGATGGAGGAGCCTGGTGGGCTACGGTCCATGGGGTTAGAAGAGTTGGACTCACCTGAGTGACTGAGTACGCGCGCGCACAGACCATAAGCTCCTTGAAGACGCAGACCAGCGTTCCTCCAGTCCCAGCACTTTGTGACCGAGAGTAGCTGCTCAGTAAATTTTTGTTGTGCAAATGAATGGAGGCGCTAAGAATTAAGGGAAGGCAATGGCAAGCCACTCCAGTGCTCTTGCCTGGAAAATCCCATGGGCGGAGGAGCCTGGTGGGCTGCAGTCCGTGGGGTCGCTAAGGGTCGGACACGACTGAGAGACTTCACTATCACACATTGGAGAAGGAAATGGCAACCCACTCCAGTGTTCTTGCCTGGAGAATGCCAGGGAAAGGGGAGCCTGGTGGGCTTCCATCTGTGGGGTCACACAGAGTCGGACACGACTGAAGTGACTCAGCAGCAGCAGCTCCTGGAGGAAATGACTTTTAACTTGAAAGCCCAAAGATCTCTAAGTTAGTTAGGCAAAGGCATGCTGGGTGGCAAGCATTCCTTGGCAATAGTCGTGATGGTAACGGGGAAGAGCATGGTTTGCTCAGGGAACTGGAAGAAACTTTCCTATGACAAGCGTCTAGAGAGTAAGAAGAAAGGGGAAGTCCATGTCTTCGTATGGCCTGAACTGGAGGACCCACATCAAAAGTTTTCTGGGGCAGTTGTTCCCCGCCATGGACATCATGGATCTGCATCAGAAGAAAGCGAACAAGCAGACAGCTATAGAGTTGAGACTTGGTAAGGACTGCCAGGCTTCTTGCAGGTTTTCAATGTCTAGTTCCAGTCCCCAGAGGGCGGGGTGGGAGAGGGTAGAGGGCAGCCGCTTTCAATTTCTATAAGCTGCCCTAGAGAGCCAAGGCCTTTGACTGTGGATCACAAGAAACTGGGGAAAATTCTGAAAGAGATGGGAATACCAGATCACCTGACCTGCCTCTTGAGAAACCTGTATGCAAGCCAGGAAGCAACAGTTAGAACTGGCCATGGAACAACAGACTGGTTCCAAATAGGAAAAGGAGTACGTCAAGGTTGTATATTGTCACCCTGCTTCTTTAACTTATATGCAGAGTACATCATGAGGAACGCTGGGCTGGAAGAAGCACAAGCTGGAATCAAGATTGCTGGGAGAAATATTAATAACCTCAGATATGCAGATGACACCACCCTTATGGCAGAAAGTGAAGAGGAACTCAAAGGCCTCTTGATGAAAGTGAAAGAGGAGAGTGAAAAGGTTGGCTTGAAGGTCAACATTCAGAAAATGAAGATCATGGCATCTGGTCCCATCACTTCATGGGAAATAGATGGGGAAACAGTGGAAACCGTGTCAGACTTTATTTTTTTGGGCTCCAAAATCACTGCGGATGCTGATTGCAGCCATGAAATTAAAAGACGCTTGCTCCTTAGAAGGAAAGTTATGACCACCCTAGATAGCATATTAAAGAGTAAAGACATTACTTTGCCAACCAAGGTCCGTCTAGTCAAGGCTATGGTTTTTCCCGTGGTCATGTATGGATGTGAGAGTTGGACTGTGAAGAAAGCTGATCGCCGAAGAATTGATGCTTTTGAACTGTGGTGCTGGAGAAGACTCTTGAGAGTCCCTTGGATTGCAAGGAGATCCAACCAGTCCATTCTAGAGGAGATCAATCCTGGGTGTTCATTGGAAGGACTTATGCTAAAGCTGAAACTCCAATACTTTGGTCACCTCATGCGACGAGTTGACTCACTGGAAAAGACTCTGATGCTGGGAGCGATTGGGGGTAGGAGGAGACGGGGATGACAGAGAATGAGGTGGCTGGATGGCATCACCGACTCGATAGACATGAGTTTGAGTGAACTCCGGGAGTTGGTGATTGACAGGGAGACCTGGCGTGCTGTGGTTCATGGGGTCGCTAAGAGTCGGACACGATTGAGTGACTGAACTGAACTGAACTGAAGGAGCCTCCCAACAAAATACTAGTTGCTAAGAAGACTGCAAATTAGTTTCTGTTGTGTACAATCAAAAATACTGATTAATTTAGCAGGATTTGAGGGGCTGGCAGTTCAGTTTTGGACTTGGTGAGTTTGGCGTACCTGTGAAACAGTCCCACGAGTACATTAAGTAAGAAGACAGGAGTCATCAGTTAGGATAGGATCCTCTTGCACGGCGGGCAGGAAAATACACCATGCACTTAAATATGGTTATTCTGTCTCTGGTAAAATGTGGTTGAAAGTATTTCATGCTGACGTGCAACATTTTTCATAAATGGAACTGTGAGATAAAATTTTGTTTGAAATGAGATCCAGTAAAAAGTTTATCTTTGCTGATATATTTTCTATTTTGATCTTTAACCCAATTCATTCATTAACATGAAAACTGGAGGTGAATTCGGTGTCCAGTGACAACCAATGTATTTTAAAAGCCTAGTACAGTCTACTTTCTCTTGTTCCTTCAAAGTGATTTGTATTCTGTTTAATCCCCACTAGTCCATTTTTTTAAAACAACATATGCTCAAACTTTGAGACAACTCTAAAGAAAAGATATATGTCTTCTTTATATTTTAAGTGGCGTAACACAGAATGGGAATATATAAACATTAGCATTTCTGTGTCAGTCAACTTAATTCAACTTCTCTTTTCCTCATTTATCATCAATCAGGAAGGATTTAGTAGAAAACAATTCAATATCAGTAGCAAGAAATTCAATTTCATTAAGAAAAGTGACAAGCAACTTGGCATTAAAGCTCACTATAGCCTTGTAAAGATTGCAAAACTTCAGATGTGTGTTGAGTTTATAATTTGTAACCTGTGATTGCCATGCAAATTCACTCCACTGGGCTACAACTTAATTCAACCTCTCTCTTTCCCCATTTATAATCAATCAAGAAGGATTAAATAGAAAATTAGTTCAATATCAGTAGTAAAAAGTCAATTTCATTAAGAAAAATGACAAGTGATTGGCATTAAAACTCACTGTAGTCTTATAAAGACTGCAAAACTTCAAATGTGTTTTGCCTTTATAATTTGTAAGCTGTGATAGCCATGCAAATTCACTCCACTGGGCTGAACAATAGATACAAATTGGATTATAAACTCCCAACTAGCAAAATCAAATTATTGCTTTGTAAATGAAACATGAAACTGAGCACTGAGTTCTTTTTAAGACAAAAAAGCAACAGAATTTAAATTAACTGATAGGAACTGGGGGAAGATACATTCACTGCTGCATTTGCATTAAATATTGACTTCAGAACAATACATCAAATACTTTTGTAATTAAGAAATCAGCTGCTGGCGTGTTTTGTTTTACATTCTTTTAGTATGTGTCAGATAATCTGGGCTGGAGGGCATCTCGAGCTTGTGACGTGTATGCTAACATATGAAAGCAGTCTGGCAAAGTGCAAGTCAAGCTCCATTTCTTTCAGTTCCTCGGTCTCCAAACACGGAGCTTACTGTGTGACTGGAACTAGCTGCTCTTCTGAAAGGGCTTGCTCTGTGCCCATCCACCATAAATGGGATCTTTTAAATTCTAAATAAATCCCTATAGTCTGTCACAAAGCATTTGTGACAATAAACATAGTTGGAATATATTTTCCCATTAAAAGACAATATTTCTTACTTCAGTTAAAAAATCCAACTGTAATCTGCTTACATTGATAAGAACCAAACACAATAATGCGGATATGAGTAAATAAAACAGACAAATAAATTCTGGTTTGATATCAAATAAAATGGGAGAAGCATTAAAATTGAAATCAGATGGTTTAGTCTCCCTTTTTAAAATCCTAAATAAGGCTGGATTTTATAGTTTTAATAAAAGCCTTCCAGCTTTACAGGCAAATACAGTATATTTATTACATTAATTCACATATTATTAGTGAATTTGAACATCTGCATATATTTTGTTGAGACTTCCCTTCATCCTTTTGATGAGTTGCTATTTTCTTTGCATATTTTCATAAGTTTAATTCATAATTTTAAAACACTTTATATAGTTGTATTGTTAATAATCTCCCTGTCATAGAGCTTACAATTTTGCCTTTTTCTTTTTTTGTCTTTGTAAATCTTGTTTATTGAGATTTTATTTTTAACACACAGAAAAGTTTAAGTGTTTGTGGTCAAACACACCAGTTTTGTACTTAATGGATTTTTTTTTTTGCTTTTGCTTTTTTCTTTAGAATGACCAGAAAGAAGTAGTGATCTACATCTCTCTCTAATTATTCTTCATGAGTCTTTTAACTGGAAGTTGGGATGAGACTCATGAAGTGCCCTGGCAACAATGCAGCTGAAATGACCATTTCTTTATAAAGGCAGACTTGGCCGGGAGGAGCTTGTGGCAAGTCTTCCCACAACCTTCCTCCAACTGCTAAACAGCAAAGATATTTATGTCACTGCAGATCTCTACACCTGTGGTCAGAGATTTCACGCTGCTCATGGTTCATTTCATGCCGAACAGCAGGAAAGGCCGCCGTGCCGCTTTCCCAGGCTGGACATGAACTCATCTTTTCGCGAGCTGTGAGCTGGCCCTGCTTTTCCCTGACTGCCACAGCGGGGCCGAAAACACACTGCATGGTCTACCGCCTGGGCTTTCTCCTTAGGCTGCGTCGTGCAAGAGGTTGGACCTGACGCACGTTAAATTGGTGGAAATGAAAGAATAAAATACCCATGAGGTAATGTATCTTGGCTTACTTTGTGAACTGGGAGGCCCTATACAAATGCTATTCCTGTTGATGTTATTAGGAAGAAAGGAACCTATTAGACTGTTCGATAAAATATGACTTTCTCATATGCTGTTGTTTTTCACATCATATAGATTAAAAATCCTGTCCTTTTGCTAAGTGTAGAGTGCTAGTTTGGTTAAAGTTAAACCTCTAAGAGCAGGAGTTTTTGCTGGTAAATATTAAAAGAATTTGAACTATGCTGTGTCAATTCTGCTTCCAGGCACACAGACGCAAACAAAGCAGATTTTGGTTAAAAGGTGAGTTTAACAGAAATGTGGTATCTCTTAGGATTGGGATTATATTAAACCGAGAAATCCAGGTCAGAAGACCTTGTCTTCTGCACTTCAATGATGTTTTGCCAAAGAAATGATGGAAGCTCCATCTTTGGGGCAGCTGATGCTAGGCTGGCCAGGACCCTGAGAACATGTTTTAAAAAGACCCTATGCTGGCAAGAGGTATAGAGATGACTTCATGGGACTTCTGAGTCTGGAATGTCTTTGCTTCTATTACCAATTATTTTTGCTGGATTTTTGACACAGCCTTTTAAATTTTTTTTAAAAATCTAAACAAAAGTAACTATCAACTTCCTGAAGTTAAACTTGAGTCCTGCCACTACTGTGAGACTGACCTCATATCACCCCTTTCATCATCAGACAAGTGAGGGGATTGGAAAGAACACAAAGAGCCTCCTTGCTACCCTCCAGGTTTGCTTTTCCCTTGCACAAAGTGTGGGTAGGGGCTAAATGAGTGAAACATCAGCAACATGTAGTATGCTCAGATGCTCAGTCATGTCTGACTCTTTGTGACCCCCTGACTATAGCCCCTAAGGTTCCTCTGTCCATGGGATTTCCCAGGCAAGAATGCTGGAGTGGGTAGTCATTTCCTTCTCCAGGGGATCTTTCCAGCTCAGGAATCAAACTCATGTTTCTTGCACTGGCTGGTGGATTCTTTACCACTAGCTTCACATGGAAAGCTCCAAAACAGTGGTAAAGGATCCTCTTAAACATATACATTTGAGTACACTTTTCTTTAAAAAAAAACAAAAACTGCTACAAATTAACAAACTCTGAATATACTGATGTGGAATACCATACCCTCAGAAAGATTTTCACCATAATCCCTCAGACAATATAATTGGATATTAATAGCTCACTCTGACAAGGTCCCAGGCATCATGCTAGGTGTTTTAAGACAAAGCAACTCCATAATTCTGGATTTCCAAAGAAAGTCCTGGCTTATTGCTGTGGTCCTGATGTAATTATTAACAACCTCTCTGTTCACTCACAAAAGTGTACTTGAATAATAAGTCCTATTACTTATGTGACCTATTATCTTTTATCTTAGTAAGAACTATGAGAAAGATACTATTATTACGAGTCCCATTTTGCAGATGAATTTACAGAAAGGTACAGTAATTTATCTGAAACCAGCCAGTTTGTAAATGGCAGAATCTGGAAGCCAAACTCAGGCAGTGTGGCTCCAGAGCTTGCCATGGGGGGTCCACAAGGTGTGTCCTATGGCTAAGTGGCTTCTAACTTGCAGGGCATTGCTAGAACAGAGCAGAGACTAGATTTAGACTCAAGTTTTCTTCATTGGGATAAGCTGCTTTCTGTGCCTTCATGCTCATCTCTCTTCTCTCACGGAGTGTTAACAATTGAACAGGAGGACATCCTCTCAGAAAGAGCAAGAAGAAAGGGCAGAACATTCCCAGAAATGGGAATTCTCCCACTGACCCTAGCAACTTCCTGGAAGCCAGGAAGAGCCCCCTGATCTCAAGGTTGCACATGAGGCCTGTGGGAACCCTGCCCTTCAGGCGTTAGCAGGTGGGCTTGGGTTAAAAGTTAGAGTTCTCAGATTCTAGTTGGTGGCTAGAACTCCCAGTTAGTGTGACATGAGGATATCATGTGTTCATGTGTAGAGCACAATTTCCTACATAGTGTACATAGTTCTACATAGTGTGACAGATAAGCACTGAAGTGTGATCTCTAATTCCTCAATGGAGACATTTTAGGTGTGAGAAGAAATCAGTGGAGAGTACTAAGTAAACTCAGTGACTGTGATGAGTGACTAACGAATCTTTTTGCAAGTCAGGTGGAGTTCAATTCTTTTCTTTCCATAAAACTGCAGGAGGATCTCAATAAGTTGTTAAGATGGAAAGTGATTAGACTCAATTCTTAATTTCATGGTCCATCATCATGTGATTTTGACCTCTAACTAGGGATGAAGTACAGGATTATAATAAAACTCCTTCTATTTCATCTTCTTTTTAATGTTAAAAATTTTTCTCAGCACTTAGATCAAAAAGACCAAAAATAGGAATAGAATTGGATGCTGAACTCTGTATACTTCTATCAGTATATAATCTTTGCCTATGGATATTATAAACGAATGAGAACAGGAAAATAGAAAAATAAAACCCCACAAACAAAACATTTCATATCTCATTAAGGGAAGCATTTTCAATAAAACTTTACTTTAGGTATTTAGTAATTTTTAAAATTCATGATATGTTGTATTGTGAAATTGTTGATTGACGCTACTGTAATACTAATTCAGTTTAGAAGAAATTATTTTTGTGTGTCTTTAAATTATTATCCCCTGGGATTTTTACTAAGATTTACATTTGTAATTTTTTTTTTCTTCAGAGAATTGTAACGGCATGATTATAAAAATTTTCAAGTAAAAATTATTTTCAAGTAAAAAGGGTGTTACATTGAATGTAAATTAGTTCCTTATTTTCAGGAAGTTGAATGGAAATATGAATTAAAAGCATATGACAATAAAATAAATGATGTAGAATTTCCAATTGTTAAATTTCTAGTGGTTATTCAAGGAAAGATGTCTGGCTGGCCATTTAGCCTTTTTGTGCCTGTTTTATCATGTTTACAATGAAGGAGTTGGATGAAATCCATTTAGTGTTTTAGCTGCTGAACTCTTTATTCAGAGCAATCTTAGGTGGCGAAGAGAGAGCGGAGTGGCTCTGGTAGAAGTTGGCTGTGGCCATGGCCAGGGCCTCTCCTTCATTGCCATGGCAACCTCAGAAGAGCAGCAAGAAGAATTCATATGAAAAATAACTCCACTTGGAGGTCAGGGGTTCAGCAAGACCTTTCTGACTCAAAAAACTGTAACTAAAAAGAAAAAAAATATGTCTAGATTTCAACCTCATGTGATGGTGCAACCTTAAATCAAGAACTTGTTTATATATTAATTTACATTGTGATCAGCCCTTTTGCTTGATATGTGTAATAACAAGAAGCAGTAGATTTAGTAGAGTCTGAGGTAGGAAGTTTGCTTTAGGTAATGGCAGATGTTCTAAATGTTGACCACTTCGGAGTCTTCTGCTTACGTCCAGGGAACACATGTCTTGCTTCTGGTTAGCATTATTGGATTTGTCAGTGATTCATTATGAGAAATATGCAATTAGCTGTGACCAATTTAATTTGTCTAAAACAGTTAAAATAATATGGTCCAGCCAAAAAGTTACTCTTAATGTTCCGTCCTTAAACTGATCTCTGCTCTGTGTGTCTCCAGTGAACAATGAGGCAAGACTACACTGCACATGAGTATTATGATTTGCCTGGAGATTTACATCAGTGTTAGGCACTAAGTGATGATTAAGTCCTCTTAGACCTCTTGTATTTTATATTTAAGAGCACTAACATTTTTCAGGTGATTCTCGTAATTCTCAATTTGATACCCCTTTCAGCCAGGGAAGGTGAAGAGAAAAAAGGGGAAATCTGGTATAAAAAAAAGAATGAGATCTCAGCTGTGAGATTTTCTAGTTTGCTTCTTGAGCATTCTCAACTTGTGGGCCATTTAAAATACCTAACTTTGGAAGCTGATATTTGATAACATGAAGACAATTACTCTGGAGACTGAGAAACTTGGCTGTGGAAGTTTATGAAATGTTAAGATCTGTGGTTTGGGATGAGAAGATTGATGTAAAAAAATTAAAAGGGTGATCTTAGAATATATTCAGATCATCTAACTAGATAAACCCTCTGCAGATTGAAAGCTTGCCAAAGACCTTATTAAGTAGAGTTAATGGGAAATGCAAAGCTAATACTGTTCTGTAACATTTGTAACTGAGATGTAAAGACCATGAGCAGTGTTTAAATATTATTACAACGACAAGTACATTTAAGAAGGGCTATCCATGAACTAATCCATCCCAAACAACCATATGCTGCTGAAGGAGCAGTGCTTTAAACAGTGCAAATAGGCAATTCAGTTTTAATCACTAAAAATCTTATCTTCTGGAGGGATCAGAATGGCAACATAATTAAACGCGGCAGTTTGCTTCAGAACACAATGATGGAGTTCATCATTTGTTGCACGTTAGCTAAATACAGCAATTTGTCAAAATGTAACGTGGAATCTTTATTATTTTTCCCAGTAAGAACACTTGATCAGCTTTGTTTCTCAAAATAATGACTTGAATAAACAGCATATACTACACACTGTACATAGTGTATCTTTTCATTTCCCTTTAAAGACAAGTTAGTGGAGCAATTTGTCAATTTGATTAAGCTTGGCAGGTTTTAAGTATATCTTTAGAATTTACATTTATTGTAACCAAGAATTTTCATTTGCGCTAACACACACATACACACAAGAAAATGAGATGCATAGACTGGGGCAGTTAGAAGAGTATTAGGCAAACACAGTAAACGAGTGGATTAAAGGTGGCAAAATAACTGCTTGAAATATTAAAAATCCACTTGCAATCTGTATCTTCTACCTATTTCTGGGAAAAAACAATTGGAAGCGTATAAGATAAATATCTGGAGGATGGAGGCATGACTGAGTATAAAGTTAATGAAAGAACTCCAAACAAGATATAAGCTCAAAAACTATTTAATTTTGAAATTATTTCCAAAAATGAAATAAATATGTTTGAAATATGCTTGACGTGAAGTAAATATACTCCAACACTATGCATATAAGGCAAGTCCTTCCTGAAATTGTTTTTCAACCGAATTTAAGAAAGTTCCTAACATGCAAAGCCATTAACAGAGCGTTAACACTCTGCCACCTGCTGGACAACTTGTTAGCTTCCAAGAAATGCACTCAGGAACCTGAAACGAGTTATTTCAACTGCAAGGCTTCTAACATCCTTTGGTAGAAAGGAAGCTCTGGAATGTGCTTGTGTGCGTACTCAGTTGTATCTGACACTTTGCTACCCCAGAAGAGCCCACCAGACTCCTTTGTTCATGGGATTTCCCAGGCAAGAATACTGGAGAGGGTTACCATTTCCTTCTCCCAGGGGTCTTCCTGACCCTGGGATCGAACCTGTGTCTCCTGCATTGGCAGGCGGATTCTTTACTACTGAGCCATCTGGGAAGCCCAAAGCTCTGGGATGTACAGAGGCAAACCTTTCCACCATGTTTGTCAATAAGCTGTTTCCTCACTTATTATGGAAGGCTTTTTGCTAACATGATCCATATGCTCAGAATCAATCCCTTAATTCCAGGAATAACAACACAACGACTTCCTTCAATAGGGTTTTTTCATGCCAGTTACGTTCTGGTCCATTCCCACACAGACAATAACAATGCTACTTTCAGGCACCAGGCCAGTGACAACAAAAACGAAGATGAGTATGGAAAAGGTCGTAGGTCCTTTTATCTCCCCACCCTTTGAGAAAGTAAATATGAGGCCCACCCTTGCAGAGGTACATCTCCTGGATAGAGGGGACAGAGCATGCCAGGACCTCTGCTGTCAACAAAGGGAGCCTGTACCTTAGAGCTGCAGGGGTTAAATCCTATAATATTTAACTTTACAGATAGAACAAATATAAGATTAAATCAGGATGATATGTTAAGCCAACCCAATTAGAAATTCTATAATTTGCTAAATCCAGCTGAAATAAATGTTCCATAAAATAATTGAAATTAAGGAAAAGGACTTTCCTGGTGGTCCAGTTGTTAAGACTCCTTACTTCCATTGTGCGAGGCACAGGTTCAATCCTTGGTCGGGGAACCAGGACCCTGCATGCCGCATGGTGTGGCCAAAACATAAAAAGCTGGCCAGCAGTGAAATGAATAATAATAATAGAACTGGACATTACATTTAAATATTATGCTAGAGTCAAAGAATGTCAAGATTCAAAATATATAGAGAGAGTGTAGACCCCTACTTCTACAAAGAAGTAAACAGATTCAGGAGGTTAAGTGATGGGAAGAATTTAATGCAGAAAAAAGGCTGTATCAAAACATAGTTTTGTAATTTACCAGCTGAGAGATCTTAGCCATTGTTAATTAGCCTCTCAGAGTTTTCAGTTCCTCATCTGTACAAGGTAAATGTATGCTCTAACTTAAAAAGTGGCTATGAAGATTAAAGAAATATTAAAATAAAATACCCAGCTCAATTTCTCAAAGTCTAATAAGTACTCAATGAATATGATCCTCCAAAACCTGGGTCTCTCGCATTGCAGGCAGATTCTTTACCATCTACTTACATTTAAGTAATTTAAAAACTAAGATTCAGTTCCATTGGTATGCATATTGATGTACATATGCACATGAGTTTAACTAAGCCAAGGTCAAAGTTTGACCTTTGTGAATCAACTGATTGTCTACATTTGATTCAGCCCCATCTTTAGAAAGTCACTTCCATGGCCTGAAGTAGGGGTGAATTAGGCTTGATATTAAACCTTTACATGAAACCACATCTCTGTAATTCTCTCTCTTTGGCCTATTTCCATCCTCTCTGGAGGACATAACTAGACTAATTTCAAAGTTGATCTTTGATAATTAGCACTATCTTTGTATATGAAGTACAACCCATTAATAGATTATTGAATCAAAGAGAATTTATGAATCTTAAGTAAAAAGCAATTGAGGGACATCATAAGAGGAAATGCTCATGTAGAGCTTCTCTCTTCTCTTAGTAGACTTGCCCCATAAAGAAGGGATTACTTTTGCCCAGTTGCAAAGGGCAAACCATCTTCTGTAGAATATGTCTGACAACCCTTGGAAAAAAAGAATTTCTTCTTCATTGAGTGGGATAAACAGAGAATCTTTCTAGATAATGGCAAAGGTATACATCTTTTTTATAACAAATGGAAATATGAACCCTTGACCACCTTCTTTCAAATGTATAGTGTTGATTTAGAGGGAGACAGTTTTAAAATAAAGTGTTCTTTCACTCAACTATGGTTTATTTTTAAAATCTGCTGCCTCCTTGCATATCAGATTTCAGCCATGGTGGAGAGACTTCACTGACAAAATGCTGGCTGCCATCTTGTGGTAGAGGGTATAGACTGGTTTGTTAGCTCCATGAAGGATGCAAATAGGATCAATGATGTAACTCACAGAGAAGTACTTCCCTGGTGGCTCAGCTGGTAAAGAATCTGCCAGCAATGCAGAAGACCTGCGTTCGATCCCTGGGTTGGGAAGATCCCCTGGAGGAGGAAATGGCAACCCACTGTAGTATTCTTCCCTAGAGAATTTGATGGACAGAGGAGCCTGGCAGGCTATAGTCCGTGGGGTCACAAAGAACTGGACGTGCCTGAGTGACTAACACACACACATAGAGAAGTACATTTTGGCTCAATATATCAAAGAGTTTGGGTAGCTGTTTAATCAGGTGAGAACCTGGAGATACAGAGATGGGACCGTGTACTAGGGACTCGATCATTTTACAGGTGGAAGTTTGGTCCAGATAACCAGCAAGATCCCTTCCCACACTAGGATTCTATAATTCTAGGTTTACAAAATTCATACTGTAAAAAGATTTACTCTCTCTCTCTCTCTTTTTTTTTTTGCACAAAAAGACCTTGAAGGCATATTAGTACAGTGGTAAGAACACAGGAGTGTGGAATCAGACTTCCTGACAGCTCTGCCAATGGGCTTTGCTCATTGTTAGCTGTATCACCTTGGGCATTTAATGATGTTTTTCGGTGCCTCCAACTCCCCATTTGTAAAATGTGGTTAATAGTAGTATGTACTTTGTGGTGGTATTACAGTGATTCAGTGAGTGAGTACACGTTCTTTGAAAATGCGTTCAAAATACTCCTTGCACACTCCCTCCCTAAGAGTCCATGCACTCTTCTTTTCTATCAGATGCACACCCGACTTTGACTACATGAAGGGAATGTATGTGTAATCCCCAGCAAGCAGGGGTGGTGACTATGTGCTACCAATTCCATCACTTCCCACTGCTGTAACCAGTGCAGATATTAATCTTCTAGCATGGCACTCAATGCCAATACCACTTTGCCTGGATGTGACCTCAGCATCCTTCTCAACACAAGATTCTAGAGTAGATAAGCGAGAAGAAACTTGCTGTCATTTCTGCTTTCGTTAATTTGTTCAAGACATTTAACTTTAAATGTTAACTGTGAAACCTGTCAGGATCAAGAGATAGACCTCAGACTGACACTTCCACCCCACTTTTTGCTTCAGTGTGATGTTTTCATTGTGGCCTTTGAAAATTGCCACAAGATTTTGGTTTTATCTGTTTATTTTTTCCTATGAAGAGATGTATATTTTTAATAAGCCATCATGAAAATTGGTGTATAAAAATGTGCTTCTTAGAGGTGTGCTTCATTAGCGGTATTATGTCTATTAGAAGTCATCTGTTTGACAGTATATGTACTTATTTTTCACGCTATTTCATTTTTTAGAGATTGCCAAGAAAGGTTTTCAACACTTGCTAGAAGATATCTGTTTCTATTCCTTATAGATTAAGAACCATTCTAGAAATGCAAGACTTCCTCAAAGAAAGGAAATTTACATGCAGAGAGATTAAAGGAGATGGAAGTTAGACAGCACAAGTGGCCTAAATTATTAAAGATGACCCTATCATCATTTGTTTCTGAAAAGGGATTGATATTCATTATTAGCCTTTCCTTGTAACAAGAAAGCTAACCCTTAGGTAAAATGAAGGACACAGGAAAACTATTAATATAAGGATACAAAGTCCAGCAATAGTCTGTCGGCAAGGGCAGAAAATTTACAAGGAAGAAGCATCAGGGTATTTCTAGTCTGTTTCTCAAACACTATGTTTCAAAGGGAAGTCTCAGCTGCAGAAGTAAGACAAATGCAGAATTGTGAAGGCAGAGACAATGAAGAGTCCAACTGCCAGGTTATACATATTATAAGGATGTATCATTTTATAAAGTATATAATATCAATAATATTTGAGCACTTATTCTCTACTAGGCCCTGTGCCAAGAGCCTTACTCATTCAATCTTTATTAACACAATCACTTTGATGGGACCTTTAGGGACTAATATCCCTTTTGAATTGATGAGAAAACTGAGGCAATGGAAGGCTAAAATGTTTGCCCCAAGCCACGGTGCCAGTAACCAGCCAGGCTGGGGTGTGATCTCGGAATCTCTTACTCCAGAGTCTCTGAACTCAACTACTGCACTGAGGGTCCTTGTGGCTCTCTCAGAACTGCCGGATCCCATCTCCCTACGGTCCCAGGGCCATTGGGAAGTTCTAGGCAGGCAGGTCGCAGCCAGATGACGGAGAATGTCAAACAGACTACTAGGTAGGTTTCAGTAGTAGATGTCAGTACTCTGCATGGGGCTGGAGAAGCTTCTAGATGAATAGATGGTCAGGAACTTGATAGTCAGGGGGAATTCTGTTGTGATCGGGCTCCAGCAATGCCTCATTGCCCTCCGTACTCCAAAGCAGTGTTAACTCAGGGCCCTTGGGGACTGTGACTGCGCCGGAGGAAGGCTTACTCATTAGTCTCAAACTGGTTGTGAGGAAGAAATGACAGGTCTGCAGCTGGGATGGGACTTGGGCTGGTAGCCCCAAATAAATCTGATAGTGGTTTCAACAGCAAAAAAGTCACTTATAGAGCAGATTGAATGCAAGCATTTAGAAAGTCTCCTTTCAAGCTGTTTTGAAGGGATAGAGATTTATCAAAGGGGAGACACTGAATTCAAAACTTGCTAAACAGCTTCTTGATGCAGGTTAATGACTAAATCAAAGTGGGAGAGGTCAGGCACAGTACTGAGCTAACTGTAGTCTTATTAAAAAAGAAACATCAAGAGAAATCTAATCTGAAATCATATCTTTTGATTGGTGGACAGAGAAGATTCATCACATTTATGAAAAAATATTTCTGCTTAATTTAAAATCTAATTAAAATATCCCCTATCCATTGAGGTCCTTCTCACCAACTGTGAAAAGAATAGCCAGGACATGGAAGCAACGAAGATGTCCATCAGCAGATGAATGGATAAGAAAGCTGTGGTATTTATACACAATGGAATATTACTTGGCTATTAAAAAGAATGCATTTGACTCAGTTCTAATGAGATGGCTGAAACTGGAGCCTATTATACACAGTGAAGTAAGTCAGAAAGAAAAACACCAATACAGTATATTAACATATATATAAGGAATTTAGGAAGATGGTAATGATGACCCCATATGTGAGATAGTAAAAGAGACACAGATGTAAAGAACAGACTTTTGGATTCTGTGGGAGAAGGAGACGGTGGGATGATTTGAGAGAATAGCATTGAAATATGTATACTATCATATGTGAAATAGATCGCCAGTCCAGGTTCAATGCATGAGACAGGGTCCTCAGGGCTAGTGCACTGGGATGACCCTGAGGAATGGGATGGGGAGGGAGGTGGGAAGGAGGTTCAGGATGGGGAACACATGTACACCCATGGCTGATTCATATGAATGTATGGCAAAACCACTACAATATTGTACAGCAATTAGCCTCCAATTAAAATAAATAAATTAATTTTTTTTAAGCATAGGAAAATATTGAGTAAAACAGTCTTTCCTCAAGAGAACTAGCAAATTCCCTTTACTGACAGAAAAACAAGAACGTTTATAACTGAACTACAACAAGACTCTAAGTGAAACTAATTAAAACTGATCATTGGATATTCTATAAATCGATGTTTGATTGAGGTGCTTGCTAATTTATCTTCTCTGTTTATATGGAAGAGCATTTGGACTTTCATAATTACAAAATACACTGAGAGAAAATCAATTGTTGCCGATAAGAGTTTAGTTACTGTCATTTTTAAAATATAATTTCTTCAATAACTATACCAAGATATTTTATGATTGTTCTCTAGTTCTATCATTATATATGGACTCATTGGAATCTCAATGGAGAAAAGGCACAGATTATTAAAAACTTGAATAATGAGCATGTAGTTTTTCAGAACTATATGAAGATGACACATAATAAAGTCAAGATTCTGATAAAATATATATTTGCTTGTAATAAAACTTCAGGGTAAATATACCACTACAGCTGCAGCTGGTACTAATACAGATTTTGTTAACATTTAGTAAGTATATAAGAGAATCTAAACCAACCAAAGCAAAAGGTGGGGGGGAGTTCATGCTGAACTTAAACTTTTGTGTGGAGGCACTCAACATTAGAGGACAAAGCAATCCTCAGGAAAAGAAAATGTGCTCAGCTTTGTTCAATTAAAAATAAATATTTTCCAATATAAAAAAAATAAAATTAATCTGTAATACTGAATTGGATGGTCAAGCACTTGGAACAGATATTTCACCATGCATGGCTTAACTTAAGTACTACATCCTGCAAACAGTTCAAAAATGAACATGGGCATTTTCCTTCAGAGATCGTATTCAAGAAGAATATGGTATATGCTGTTTGACATGGGACATCTTCAATATGTTCTCTAATTTTTAATTAAAATTTGTTTTAAAAATTTTCCACTGCTTTTTTTCTTATTGCCTTTAACATAATATACATTTTTAATCACTAAGTCTAAATTGAAGGAAACATTTTTCTACTTTATTTTATATTACATAAGTTAAAGTTATCCTTCATACTCATCCCACTTCTCCAATATAACTGTTCAGAAGTGGAAACCATGAATGATTTGAGGTTTACCATTCTAGATATTTGTATGTGCATGTAGATATGTGTAGAACACACAATTCTACAAGAAAATATGTCAAAATATATTCCCCTGAAACTTCCTTATCTTAGTATGCGAACATTTTCCCATGGCAGTACATATAGATCTGGGGCTTTCCAGGTGGTGCTAGTGGTAAAGAATCCGACTACCAATGCAGGAGACAAAGAGATGCAGGTTTGATCACTGGGTTGGGAAGCGCCCCTGGAGAAGGAAAGGCTCCCCACTCCAGCATTCTGGCCTAGAGAATTCCGTGTACTGTATAGTCCATGGGGTTGCAAAGAGTTGGACACAACTGAATGACTCTTTAACTTTCACTTTCCTGGAGGAGGCTGTGGCAGCCACTCCAGTATTCTTGCCTGAGAATCCCAGGGACAGACAAACCTGGGCGGCTACAGTCCATGGGGTCACAAAGAGTCAGACACGACTGAAGCAACTTAGCACGCATGCAGGCACATATAGATCTACTTCATTCTTTTCAAATGACTGTATTGTATTGCATAATACAGATATTCCATATACATTTAACAATTCCCCTATTGATTGGTATTTTAGGGAGTATCCATCTTTGAAGAATTACAAACAATACTGCAAGGAATATTACAGAGGTATTGAAGGATGTATACAGAAAGACCCTCACTTCTCTAGGGTAGATGATAAACAGAAATGCTAGGCCACAGCAGGTAAGCATTTGTAATTTTGACAAGTAATACTAAAATCACCTGTTTTTCCTTGATTGTTAGTGTGACTAAATGCCTTATTATAATAACTTTGGCCATGTGGTTTATTTTCCACAATTTATAATCTTATTTTTTTTTAATTGGACTTTTTATTTCCTAACCTTTTGGGTGTTTTGTATTAAGCTCAGAATTATAACACCTAAGTAGTAACAAATACATTTTATTCCTTCTAGTACATTTACAGTTTTAATTTTTACACTTAGACCTGCAATATATCAGCATTTATGAGTATGGTACAACGCAGACAGGCATTTTGAATTTCTCATCATTTCACCACTGATTTGAAATGCCAACGTTATCATATGTTAAATTTCAAGGTGTTTCTGGCCTCTTTATCTAGTTCCATTCATCTGTTTATGCTTTTCTGTGTATATTATATCGTGGTATATTAGCTATTTCCATTTCATGACATGTTTTGACCTTTGATAAGGCAAGATCCTGACTCCTTTTAATCTTTTGGTTATAGTCACTTGTTTGCCACCCATCCTCTGCATTAGAATACATCCTGGGAAGCATGATCCTGTCTCTTTTACTACTGTATTTCAATTGTCAAAAACAATGCTTAGTCCAGAGTGAGTACTTAATACATGTGGTTTGAATAAACAAAATCTAAGTGTCTTTTACATCCATATTTTTTCTTTTTCTTAAAACTTTTTATTGTTAAAACAAATATAGAAACCATAAGACAAAAATAAAAACACCCTTATAACTACTGCTCTGTATCCAATTTTTAGAAAGAAATAAAGCAATTTCTGTCTTTCATATAATTATCATGACAGCAGTCATAGTTTTCAAAACTGTCATATTGGTAGGATGTTTATTTCTTTGTATACCAAGGTTTGACAACTGTTTAATTATTTGTACTACTTAAAAGGACATTATTCTGCCATTTGTTTCAGGAAGAAAAATAGCTACTTCTTGGGACTTTCACCTTTAGTGTTCAGCTAGATTATTTCATCTAAAGTATTTTTATTACCTGAAATATATCCGCAAGGCCCAAAACTAAATGCTGTGACCACCCCCCCACCTTTAGGTGCAGTGAAGAGTTTCTGGCAAAAGACCTGGTACTTGAAAAAAAACATTTTGAATATTTGTACTCTTTACTTTTCATGGAGCAAAGTTAATCTTTAAAAAATATGTTGGCCTTTGAATACAAATATTTTCAAGCCATTTTCATAATCAGTGCATTTGATAATGGAGGTTCCCAAATGTTATCTTTCTCTCTCTCATTCTCTCACTGGTGTCCCTGTCTCTTGAGCAACTGTCCTTTGGAGGTCCAGCCTTGTTATCTTCCCTGTCTGGTGGCTGACAGACCATGTGACAAGCTCTCTGTTGTACAACTATACCCCACATCACAGGAAGATATGAAACAATATTTGTTAAAATTCTTTTAAGTTCAAGATATTTATTCTCACAACACATTGTGTATTCCTATACAGTTGTCCCTGAATGTATTAGAAGCAGCTATTTAAGGTCCAGATCACTAATGAGCTCAAAACAAGAGATGGAACTCTAAATTAGAGCCTGCTATATTAAGAGAAAACCCCTCTGAAAGAAAAGGAATTGGTTTTCCTTCCTCATTCACGTGCTCTGAGAACTGAAACATGTCATACTTCTCCTTTTTCTTAAAAAGACAGAAACTTCTTATTCTTTACCATTATGATGGAAACAAAGCTTCTTTGCGAGGAATCATTGAAATGCCTACTTTTTCTAATCTTCCATTGGCAATCAAAGCCACGCTGTCTTCTAGGGAGATGAAGTTGCTCTTCAGGTAATTTAAATAGAAACAAACAACATACTAATAATCAGTGTTTGTAATTTAGAAAATCGGATCTGCTAGTTCTGGACTAGTCACACAATGAGGTCTTTTTTTTACAGACATAAAAGTCATGGATCCACTTTCAAATTTTATCTTCCCATGAAACTGATGATCTTCAGTGACTCCCTCCTGTATGTCCTGCAAGATCTTACTTTTTATTATCATCTGGTGATCTTTACAGTTTCCATTCCCACTTGTCTTTGTTTTAATGTTTTTACTGGATGGATATATGCAATCAATCATTTTCATTTCATCTGATTTTCCTACTGATAAGCTTATGAACTGTGCCCATATGGACACCATAGTCTAAACATACATCTACAGAATAATGGAGGCACATTTAAATCAATGGGATTTCTCAGGGTTTTGCCATTAGTGGAATTGTGGTGTGGGATAGCAGAAAGAAGGTTTGGGGTTCACATAAAATTATGGGTGAGGGGTAACCAAGAGAAGCTTTGGGCTGTGAACAAAACTAGGCTCAAGCCCCAACTTTGTTACTAAATCTAAATGGACTCTTTTAGCACACATTTTAACCTGAGTTAAAGTTTTCTTTTCTATAAAATGAGGATCAAAATAATTATAAAATAGATAGCAGTTACTGACTGCTATTTATCTTGTGTCATTCTTGACACTTTTCCTATTTTATAGTAAATCTGTAAATAATTCTTTAAGATAGAAATAATTCCTTCTTCAAAGGAAGCGGAGTTAGCTAAGTGAGGCCAAAAAATGTGAATAAGCAGCACATTCTGCTGTATCCTTTAAAGCATGTACTACAACATAGAGTGCTGAGTGGGGATCAAATGAAAATCTGAATGTGAATGTACTTCCTGGATGCTGTGTGCTCGACTCAACCAAGGCTTAGGTGTTTTGTATATGAAGAGGGCTATACTGTAAAAATATGTGTATTCACTGATACCATTTTCTTTCAAGTATAACCTGTTTCCTTGAAAATGTTTTAAAAACTATAAAGTAGTACTTACTAGCATAAGGGTTAATCTTGGGAAATTTTACAGAGTTTGTTTTCTGTACCACTATTCATCCCTAGCAGTATTCTTTTTCAGAAGAGCCTTGATTTCAAAATTTATTAGTAAGTACAATTCCTCTCCCATTGTCTCCAATGTGAGGTAGGGGACATAGGGTTGATGAGTTCATACTTTTTAAATAAAGAGTCTTTTTAAAAACCTGTCATCAACTGTTATCATCATTAGATTAAAAAGAATGGATTTTTATTCTTTTTATTTTTTTCTCTGGAAAGGGATGAATATATCTCAGAACAAAGCACAATCTTTTAAATTGAACACACTGAGTGGTAGGACAAACTCTTGACATGCTTTTTGAGCATTTTAATTTTGCTGCCAGACAGTGAAACCTCATCTTGGATCCACATGGGTCATCAGATGAAATTTGAGGACTACTATTTTAAAGACCATGTGGGACCGTGAAAAAATCGTGACCGAGCAGCAGACAGACCTGGGTGAGAAAGTATGTTCTGCTTTTCATGGCACAGGGTGGTGTGCTGCTCTGCCATGGGCTCTGTAGTTTGGCTCTCTGCATTTGAATCTTGCCTCTGCTTCCAGTTACATCATCTTTCCTTATGTCTCTAAGGCTCATTATTCCCGGGAAGTAAAAGGAGTATAATAATAACGTCTTGATTATTATGAGTATTAAATGGGATAATTCACTTAGGAACCAACATAGTAAGCCCTCCAAAATGTTAGTTTTTAATCTATTATTAACATATTATTAATAATTATAATTATCCTCATTTCTTTTATTATTATTCATTTATTTAGCTTCTTTGATGTTCAGTTTACCTATCTATAAAAAGGAAATAAACATAGCTAGCTTGCAGGATTGTTGTGGAGCCTAAATGAGACAATACATGTAGGTGCATAGAATGCCATTTATCAAAGGCCCAATACATGGTAGTCCTTACTATTTTTTTGTGGCATTTCCCTTCCATATTCCCCTAGTGCATGCACAGTTGGCAGATGGGCCTTGACATCTCCAAGCCCCTCTTTGGTGTTGTACTTGAAACTCTGTCCCAGCCAATCCCTCCATCATCTGCCTAAAAACTCACCTGTCCCATCTATTTGTCCCTTAAGGTCCTGAATGCACCTGAAAGCAATTCCATCAGCAAATTGCCTTGGGAAAGTTTTGAATGTTATTTAAACAAGCACACTGAAAAATCCTAAAAGCAAAACACATTCGTGATTATCACTTAAAAACTCAGCAATACCTATTTCGGAGCTCAGCTTAAAAGTATTGTGAAGAGGAAAGAACAAAAGACAAGAGACTTAAAAAAATTTTTTTTCTAGGTTGGAAACAATGAATAATGGTAAGACCAGATAAGATTGTTTTCTCTTCTGCCTAAGTCTATTTTCATGTCCATCAGCCTGGACAACTCAGGGGGTCCCCCAAGGTGCCATCTAGCTCCCCACATTTCTACCTGCTAGTAATTACGGGGGTTATGTCTGGATCTCGACCCTTTCTTTTCTTTATTGTTGGGTGGCATCTGGCAGTTGTAGATTCTGGACATTGATGAGATCAAAAGGAAGGATAAATTCAGCCCGTAATTCTATGATCTGATGGAGAATTCTCCTTGATAGAGAATGTCCTATTTTCTTTCTAATACATACCTCCAAATCTAAAAATTGTTCAATGCACCATGACATGGAACTAGAACATCTATATTTTCCTGTTCCCCCAAAACATCTGACTAAGGGGATAAAGGAAAATATCTATGTGATACCGGAGGTGTCATATTTCCTTTTATTTCTTCATCTGTATGATGTAGGGGTTGGATTAGGACCACTAAGGTCTTCTCTAATTATCTGTAAGAAAATGCATACTAAGGAGTGGGGAAAAGTGGTTTTAGAAGATCGATAAGTGACTGAGAAGAGGGAGCGTGAGAGAAAGGTGTTACGTTCTTTTGCAAATTCATCAAACACACAGCAGATCATGGACTAACTTGAAGGAACATAACTAGGTGTTAAGGATCTGAATGAAATTTGGGAATGGGCACACATGACAAATGGATGGTGAGAGACAACTTTTATTGTTAAAACCTGGTGTTACTAAAACTTTGGGTTTTATTCTGAATCCTTTATCTGGGCATTTAAATAAATATGAAGAAGGACTTAAAAGTATTGTCCTTGTGCTAAGAGGTGGTACAGAGTGGAAGGGGGCTGGGAAAAAAATCATTAAATCAACAAAGAAAAGTTACATGTCACCTTTCCAGCTCCAATCTGTTATCATCAGAGTCAGTCTGCTCTTCTTCAGTCTGTAAGCCAGACTGTTCTTTGGCTTTCTGGCAGAGGAGAACTTAGACTGGGATTAAATAAATTCTACAAGGCAATGTCAATGAAACTTTGGCCTTCTGCTAAATTGATTAGGCTAATTTACCTATCTGAAGGTTCCCTAAACAGAATAGGATGATATGTGCTCTGTTCTGCTACAGACACTGATCAATCTTCAAAAGCATTCAAGACAAGTTTCTGAGTTAAAGAACAAGTGATTTTTTTTTTTCTGTCCTCAGAGGATAGTTTGTGTTAACTGAGGGTAATATAAATATTTCTCTGCAATATTTTGAGATTGATAAAGGGCAAAGATGGTCCTGAGCCCTTTTATTTTTCTTGAGTACTTAGAATGTAGTATCATATCAAATTGACACAATAAATATTAAGAGTATATTTTCTTTTCCAACTAGATTGAAATAAAATAAAAAAAAACTGCTTCTCCTTGAGCTGTATATACATTTCCCCCCCCTCCATGAATGTGATTACACTTCACACAACTTGGGAGGATTAAACCTTCTTCCTTTATAGGACATTCATTTCCCTTGCCTCTAAAATGATAACTGATTGCTGGAAAAATGACCTGATTCACAGTGAAATTGGATGGGCTAATGTGAAGCAGTTAGGTTCTAGATCAATATTCTGTGAAATACCCCAGAAACACATGTTTTCCATTCTTTCTTTCATTATTCTTAAAATGAGCCATAACAGTGGAGGGGAAAAAAAGGTTTAGACTGAAACATATCATATAATAGAATATGTGAAAAATTTTAAAAAAGTAAACAAAAGAGCTAAAAAATTGATATTAGAAAGGAAAATAACTGCAGATATGGTAAATTAAAAACATATCAGAGATGGTAAATAAAAATCACTTGCAAAAGGCTGAGCAACTTGAACATGGAAATACACACAGATTTTCCTTTGACTGTCTGAACAGATTCCCCACCCCCACCCCCACCCCCTACACAAGCATACAGAGTGCCGAAGTGGTCATCTCACAGGGAAATAAGACCATTCACAGCACGTGGAAAAGTGCTGCCATACTCCAAAATAGATCTTGGAAAGTTTATCATCTTCAAGTGAGTGAATAGGAAACTTGACCATTTTTAGACTGATTAAAATTCAATGTATTTGTACTTGCCATTTTTAGAGCAATTTTTTTCCCTCCACATCATTAAAACCCTATATATCATGGGTTTCTGACTAATTTTCATGTAAGTAATCAAGATATAGTTTTGAAATTCTGTTGAAAACTATGTTTTGCTAAGACAAAATTTTGCTTTTGTTTTTAAGTAGAAATTGCACCTTTACAATAATAGAACAAAGTTTTTGCATTTGACTCTGCTTTTTATGAATGAGAAGTCAACTTGGCAAAGCATAATTTCCCCTTCTTATAAACCACAGTGGAATACTATCATCTCGGGTGTATCCTATGATAGCTGGAGAGATTAAGATTTAGAACAAATAAGGAAAACCACTTCAATTTCTTTAATTTTCTAAAAGGAGAGAAATCCATGGATCCACTGTTGAAAAAAATTTAAAAGGGAAAGACAGTTTACATTATTTATGTATTAAATTTATTTTATTGAAGTATAGTTGTTTATAATGTTGTGTTGACATTTTACATCATGATAACAACACTTTGACTGTTAAGCTTTTAACATAAATGTACAATAAACACATTTTTCTTTTAGGATTTACTTACTCTCTGAAGCCAGACCTCCTTCATTTTCCAATTCTGTCCTGCGTTGGCTATGTGTTCTTCCATAAGTAACTTACCTCTCTGTGCTTCTGTTTCCTTATTGTGCAAAGGGGATAATAATTGTACCTACCTGAGAGTGTTGCTGTGAAGATTAAATATATTAATATCTATAAAAGGCTTAGAACAGTACTGGCTCATAGTAAGTGCTATGCAATTATTAGATGTTATTATCATTATTGAAATATTTCAATAAATCTATTTTATAACCAAGCTTCCTTGAAAAATTTTAATACATACTTTCCCTGAAAATGAAAAATTATACACTTTGTTGTGAATCAGATATTGGTCAAAGTTTCACATTTGACTTTGTTCCTGTCAGTCACAACACCAAAGCTTGATTCCTAAGAACCTACCATGTCCAAGTTGATTATAGTGACAGAATGCCTTTTTTTTTCAGCTAGTTTTACATATTGCAACTTGAAATACTTAGTGAAAAATCCTATTTGAACCAAAGAATTCATGGAAAGTTCTTCAGCATTTTACTTAGAAATGCCTGTCTTTATATATAGGCAGCAAAGCAGGTAGGTGATGATCTTGGTTGGTGAAAATTACAGATTCAACCAAGGCTGTGAACAGAAGATATAATTATGAATATTTATAAAAATGATTAGATTTTTTTAAAGAAAATACATATCCTCCAAAGCAATACAGACTAAAATTAGCTCTTACAAGCCTGGATATGGTTCTGTCTCAGCAGGTACCAGACCCATTTAGACTCATGAATATGACATCATACGGCCAATCCCACTGTGAACAGCTGCATCTAAGAGGAAATTTTAAAATGATCAAAAAGGCCCACCTGCCCCAAGCCACCCTTGCACCAGTACTTAAAGTTCCTGTTATGATCTTAACTTTCTGAAAAGGCAGATTTCCCAAAGATTTTCAGCAGGGTATTAAGAACTGGTGTATCACAAAATGGTCTTGTGACTGTGTAAATTGAGAAATGCTGTGAGGATAAGATTAAATGAATATATACCTTCATTTGTCAAATAGATATTAATTGAGTGCTGGAAATAAAAAGAATCAACAGGACAGACCCGATGGGCTTTATATTCTAATGAAGGTGATAGAAAAGAGGCAGGAACGGAAAATAAAATGATTATGAACTGTTCTAACTATTAGGAAATAATCACGGAGCTGAGAGAGAGAGATGAACAGGGCAACACATACTTTAGAAAGCGTGATTGACTGTGGTGGACCTCTTTGAGGGAGTGACATTTAAGCTAAGGCCTGAAGTAAGGGAAGCAGCTAGACATGTGAGAATAAGTGAAAGAGCATCCCGGACGGAGGGAAGAGCTCCTGTGGAGGGTGTGAGGAGGAAAAAGACGTGTTGTGCTCTGGTGAATGGATCGCGCTGAGTGTGGTGGACTGAGAGGTCCAGGTAAATGAGATGGGAGCAATGAGGCTGAGACAGCCAGGCCGCAGAGCCCTGGAGGCCATGGCAAAGAGTGGGGCAGCAAGGGCACGGGTGTGCTGGGAAGCCCTCAATGATGACGCCCAGGGGGAAACCTGCTAGATTTACATGCTAGGAGTTTACTTCAGGTGCTGAGCAGAGACTCTGTAGGGGAGGGGTGCCTAGTAACCAGGCCAGCCAGGAGCCAGGGGAGCTGTCCCTGCAAGGGATGACCCTGGTTGGTTACACTGTCCGTGGAGGATACAGGGCAAATAGGACTTTGAAGCTCTTAACATGCTAAAGGGTAGCATCACGCTTCAAATATGATACTAAAGATCCAAACTGATTTGGTCAAATAACACATGTCAGTGAATGCCAGGTTCAAGAATTACCTCCTGAATCATTGATAATGCAATTGTTTTTTCTTGAAGACAGTAAGGGTTTATTTATGCCACTACTAGATCATCTGCAGATGGCAGGGTTTGTAGGAATAGGGTAAAAGAAAAGCAATTGATTTGGGGGTGGGGGCAAAAGCAACTTGATGGGGAGACTGTGGAAAGACAAGCAGTGGGGCTTTTTCTTAGGAGAACAGGTTTCTGGAATAAAGGGGAACACCGTGAGAGCTAGGGCTTTGGGAAACTGAGGGAAGGGAGGGAGTTCCAGAGAAGGCTGGGCCTCTTATGGAATGTAGCCCAGGGCCATTCTTATTCATGTGTTGAACTCTCTATGTGGTCATCTCTAAGTACATTCATGCAAATCTTTGCCTGCAAATGTTCATGACTCCCTGCCCCTTTGCAGACTCTTCAGGGAGAGCACTGGCCTTGGAGTCAGAAGGCTGCAGTTTACAGGGCGGCATTGTCATCTTCTGGTGGGGAACTCCGTCACCTCTGCCTCAGTCTGTTCTTTAGTAAAAGCGTCCGACTCCACATCAAAAATATGGGTGAAATATTAGCTACCGAGAAAACGCATGGCATCACCTCAAATGCTAGGAGTGCCTTTTCACAAATTAAAACGCAGCTCAGAGAGACAACTTCCAGAGTTGATATATGCTGACTCCAAGCTGCCACTACTCAAATCTGCCCCAATTATAACACTTCAGTAGCTAAGAAGAAAGGCCAAGTTTCTCATTGACCTTCTATTCACTAAAATGATATATCTAATTTGCAAGAATATACGTTTTCCTCATTGGAGGCAATAAAATCATTCTTGTTTTGAATGGGGAAAAGAAGCAAGCCTGTAAAGTCTCATTGTTCCTGAATTGGCCCTCGAGCAACAGTGATCACTCACCACTTTGCTGGGATTTTTTTCCTTTGCCTTAATGCCATCTTTGCAGTCTATATGATGTTAGGGATGAAAAAGTGTTCTAATATTGTCCTGACCTTTTAGCCCTGTGGTGGGTCCAGGGAATGAGGTGTTAAAGCAATTTGCATTATTGTGCTCTCTGTGCCCTGAACATCTCTGAATCTTGGGCTAAAGGAGATCCCACCTCAATGTCCATAAACACTGACATTTTCTACACTCTTCTGCTTGTAAGAATTCTGTCTGTCAGACTTAAGGTTAGCAACAAATAATTATGCTGAAGTTTGGGTTAATTAATGTATGAGCTGAGTCCATTTGAAATTTAAATTTGGCAGCAGTGCACTTCACCTGTCCTTTTTTCCCTGTTGCCCGAGTTGACTTTATGAAAACCCCACCAGAGAGGAAATTTCTAAAAAAATGGTAAAACTTTCCTTTAAAAATTATTATCATCAAAGTGATAATTTTTTCCTAGTCTAGTCCTGGGGTAAGTGCTACTATTTTGGGCTCCAGAAAGGGATAAATATAGTTTTCATAATCAGCTGATGCCAAATTCATATTTGTTTACAACAAATTGATTTGGTTAGTTCATAGAAATAGGCTGGGTCACACATAAAAGCCTGAAGTCCTAGAAGAACTAATGTCGCATTTCACGTTTTCACTGCTGTGCAGGAAATTCCTACATATGTACATAGCTACCTAGAATGCCCACTTGGCATATGGCGTGAACCAGGGGAGGCTCAGGAATGCAGGCGAATGCGTCCAAATTCCTGGGCGTTGGTTATTGAGAGAGGCTTAACTCCTGAAACCCTACTGGGTGCGAAAACTGAGCTTGACACCTCCAGAGAGACTGACTTAAATGTCCACGGAGAGGCGCTCCCCATTCCATTGGTTATTAAAGGCTCTGATTATTGAAGACAATTCATATATACAATTCTAATAAAAGATGTCTAAGTTGTCATCACAATTTCATTTGACTGCAGTTGTGGAGTAAACCAGTCTCTTGGCATTAGGCAAGCAGGTTTGAGTTCCAGCTCTCCCGCTTCCGAGAAGCTGGGTGAGCCTCACTGGCTCACTGTGTCTCTGCTTCCTCACCTATGGAGTGGGGTCGATAATCTTCCATAGGACTGTCATGAGAAGTGATGGCGCATCACTCTCTCCAGCACAGTAGGACTTCAATGAATTACAGCTGCTTCAAAATTATTTATTTATATTCCTGAGTGAACTCCGGGAGTTGTGATGGACAGGGAGGCCTGGCATGCTGTGATTCATGGGGTCGCAAAGAGTCGGACACGACTGAGCGACTGAACTGAACTGAACTGAACGTGTTAAAGGTATTAACTTGCTGATAAGTTATTCAAACAGTTGTGAATTAATTGCTCCCAGGATGCCAGTCCATATTGGTAACATGAGAGAGGTCAGTTCTATTTTTTTCCTTTTCTACAGAAAATAAATACTACTTAAGTAGCTTCCGCCTAGTACAAGAAGCATGGGAGAAGCAGAAGAATCTATTTTGTGATTAAGAAAGTGTAAAGAGGCCGGTGGGAAATGCTTCTGCATGCCTAAACAAAATGCTATGCTCTGAATAGGTAAGTTCTGTTTTAAATGCTCAATGAAGAAAACAGAGTTGGCTCTTCCAATCAACACTGACTCAATCCGGAAATAAGAGTGTGGGTATAAGAAGCTTTGAGATGTGAATGGATTATTGATTTGAGAGAGAAGGGGCTAAAGTCTGTAGCAATATTGAGCTGATACCATAAAAGAGGAAAAATTTAAGCCTCAATGTAACAAAAATAATTACAGGGGAAAAAAAAGCATGGCCATGTTTGGGTAAATTTAACCCATTTCACGAAGAGAAGAGATGGTCTCTTGTGTGTGCTGGATATGGGATAAATATGTGACTGTCCTTTTTAATATAGTAGGGAAATAAGGAAAAAAAACCCAGATATCCACAACAGAAAATGGAGAATAAAATGCTGTTAAACAAATATAAAATGGTATACTTTGTGATCCAGAATTGGCATCTTCCACTTGTATAATTCACCTGTGCAGCTTCTAAGTACACAAATATTCTGGGAGACATCTGGGTGCCGAAAGCGGGTATTTCTAGATTGCAATCTTTGCAGGGAGGGGAGTTATAAAACTCGTATTTTCCCCCAATACACTGTTATATCAAAGAGATTAAGAGTTTATTTCAATGAATGAATGACAAAAGGGAAGAATATACACTCAGAGGCACCCACACACAAGTGGGTGTGTGTATCAAACTGATTTAAATTGTTGTGTACACTCAATGCTTGCATTTCCTCACTTCTCGTTCTTAGTTAAATCCAGTTGCAATCTCTCAATCCCTATCCCATTTGACCTACTCGCAACATTGAGCCTAGGTGCCTGCCCGCTTTGTCCTCTCTGGCTTCCCTAATACATTTTCTTGTGTTTCTTCCTTTCATCTAACCTTTCATCTTGATCTTTATTGCAGGCTCATTTTCCACTGACCCTTAAAAAATTGGCTTTCTCGAATAGATGTTCTTATTTTTCTGCTTGCTTTTGTCCCTTCATTTTTGACTTTTTTTTCTTTTTTTTTACTTCTCTATAGGTTATATCCTCCATTCCTACACCATCAGCTGAACTAGATATATGATTGTCTCCCAAATCTGTACCTTTAGTACAGAATTTTCTCTTGAAACACATTTCTGTATCTACTTCTATTGGACATTGCCACTTGGATAAGCCAAATGCATCACATTTCTAATTAAATTCTTTATCTGCCTTTCCCAAAATATCACTTGTCCTATGTGAAGGACATCCATCTCTCCTATAATCTGTGAAAGAAATTTGGAATTGATCACGCAATCGTTCCTAGTTCACATTTCTATCATTCATCAACTCCCCTTGCAGACCCCTGTAAGCTCCTGTTTTTGTTTTGTTTTCCTTTTTCTTTTCTATCTCCACCAAGGTGACTCTAATTGTTTCTCCTCTCTTTTACTGCAGGAGGTATTTTGATTAGTCCTGGCAAGGTCGGCAGGGTCACAAGAGGCTTCCATGCCTCTGTGCTAAAAAGTGTGCATTGCATTTCGTCATGAGGACAATGGGGATCCTTGAAAGAGCTAAAAGAGGACATTTAAATAATCAGATCTGCCATTTTGGCACATCAGTCTGGCTGAAAGATAGGAAGAGTGTTAGAATGGAAGGCGGATGGATACAAATTAAAGGAAGGCGGATTCCGTACTGCTCTAATACCGGGTTGGCTCGGCAAGACTAGATCTCGTCGGAGCTGTAGGTGCTTCTCGCCGCCCCCCGCTCCCCCCGCCCCCCCCGGGCCTTCGACTCCTGTCCTGCATCTCAGGATACCTCCTGGGTGCCTCTGGATACCTGTGGCTTCTCGCAGATCACCATGTTGGTTCAAGCCTCCAGGGCTTTTTACCGTCTGGTGTCCTGCCTGTAACACAGCTCATCTCTTCCCCTGCTTATCTAGCTCATTGTTTTGTCATTTAAATGCTGAATCATGTCCCCATTCAGGGTCACCTCCCTCGGGACGCTTCCACGGTGTCCAGCTCGGTGTTGTTCCTCCCTGGGCAGTGCTCACTGGCGTTTCTCGCTTGGAATACTTACCCCACGGGTCCGTGATTGTCTGTTGGGTTGTCTGATTCTTCCAGTCCCCCGTGAAGCCAGGAACTGTAATTTGTCACAATATGCCCGGACTAGGACGGCAATGGGCATTTAGTAAACATTTATTGAGTTTTTAAATATGAACAAAACTATGAGGATGGTAATTTGTTAGACGTGTTACTGGGAAATGTTGAATATGTTTTGAAGGACAGGGGAAGGTGATACTTGAAACGCCAAATTCTGAACTACCAGACAAATAAAAGGCAAGAATTGGGGATGGGGCTGCAGGAAAAAACTAAAACCAGAGTAAAGCAGCTCTGCAACTAAACCATTAATGTAAAGGGGCCCCCTCCCACCCATACCCCAATTCTGAGGCAATAAAATATCAATTCAAATTGCCCGCTGAAAATTTTCATAAGGGCTCATTTTCATAAGGGCCGAAAATGAAGAAGAGACTGGATTCAATTTTTGTGACATCACTATGGCTTTGGAAGTGGAATTAGGAAGCTGTTGAGGTTTTCTACTTGGCTTAGAAAGGAAAGATAAAATGAGATCACATCATGAAAGCTCTTCCATGCTAGGCTGAAGAGTGGTTCTAAGTCTTAGACTCCCAGGGCAATCCCTGAATAATTACGAATACAGGGTGACAAAATGGGAGCTTAGAAAATAAGTCTGACAGTGCGTGTAACACTGAATGCCTTACAGAGAGACCAAACGTGGCTGAATATTAAGGGAACACGTAAGTATTTTGTTAAAGGTAATCAAAGCTTAAATGAAAGGGATGGCAGTGAAACTACGCAGAAGAAAAATGCAACCTCCATGAGAAAAACCTGGAGTAGCCTTGAGACTCGATAAGACAGAAGCAAGATACACATTTGCAAACAGAAATTTTAATGAAACAGAATGGTTAAATACCGATTACAAAAGCAGAAAATATTTCATGGAGCCAGATACTTTATTCTTTGAGAAACAGCTCCTTGGGTTTAGAGTATTTGTATTATTCCTCTACAGAGAATACCAATTCATATGCTACTTTTAATAAAGAGAGGTTTTTCATTTGAACAAAGACATAATCTTATACTTCAGGTACCCAGAGAAACCCTGGGGTATCCTGCAGTGCGGGTCAAGGGCATGGAGCCGAAGGCACAGTGGGAGAAGCACAGTCAGCTTCCATGAGAAATGGTGTTGCAGAGCCGGGTGGCTGGCTGAGTATTAGACACCTTTAACTGCACTCCTTGATCCACTCTTCTGACCATAAAATTTTTTTTCTTAAAAAAAAAAAAAAAGCACTAAACTACATTCCAAACAGACAATACCCTTTTTGGAAAAACAATTCAAGAAAACTGCACTTGCAAATATTGAGAAATAGATTCGGATGACATTTTCTATCAATTCTCCCCCTCTCAATTCTTCATTTCTAAAATAAAATTATAAAAACTTAACACCTTTCCATATTACTAGTTTTCTACACTCATAAAGCCAAAAGCATAAATTAATATTATTTTCTGTGTTTTTATAGAATTGTAAACAAGTTAATACCATGGTGACGGCACAAAATATTATCACTTGGTTTGTAGTACTCATTTGTAATGTGCTTTGTAATACTCATTATATAGACTCCTATAAGATCATATCAATATTGAAAAGCAGAGTGGTCATGTAAAATAATGCTTTTAATTATAATTAAAGTTGAATAAAATCTCATACCTGAGTGGAATTTTACTTATGTATTGGTCATTCTCTATTGACCTTGAGGACAGGCCATTATTTGTCTAGGTACCTTCAGGCTTAATGGAATGCTTGGCATATCATAAATAATCACAAATACTTTTTGAATAAATGACATTTAAAAAATATAGCACTTACATAGAACCTACTATGTACCAGGCACCTACTCAAAGTGATTTACAAACATTAATTCATTTAATTCTCATTAGAAAAACCTGATTTCATGAAGAGAATTAAGATACACAAAGGTTATATAATTTGCCCCAAACCATACAGCTTCTTCTAGAAGATGGTAGAGTCAGGCATGAAACTCAAGGAGAGCCCTGTCAGAATCTGTGTTCTTAATTAATACTGCTTTGTGAAAAATACTGCCTTTAAATTAAATAGATGTACATATATAAATATGTGTATTAAATATATTTTGTAACAGCATTGAACTTAGACGAAGACCAGGGTTCAAACACATTAGATTTACTCAGTTTGTGGCTTTGAACAAATTCATTAACCTAATTGGTAATTTTCTTAATTTCCTTACAGGTAAAATCAAAAGAAAAGCTGGTATCTCACAAGGCTATTGTAAGCTTTAAAGAAAATAATTTACGTGAAAATTAGTGCCGACTATAATCAGCACCCGGGTTATGCTATTTGGTGTGCCGAGAAACATGGTACTATTTTCTTCTTTTCTGCCTTCAAAAGGGTACATATTTGCATATTACACATCATATAGATCTTAGCAAAAATGAGATCAAATTCTGTATTTGGTAAAACATTGTTTGCAGTAGCTCTTAAAGCTAGAGTTAGTTTATTAAACCATTTCCTGGACCGTCAGATAACCTTCAGACTCAATAGCTTGTTTTCTAGGAAAAAAAAAAATTTTTTTTTACCAGAAACCATTATGGTTTAAGCATCTATGATCAACGGGGGGAAAAATATATATTTCTTCTATTTGGGATATCAGGTTATAAATATTAAAAATAAAATTAGACCCACAATTGAACATATGGCATTTATGTTCCAAGACTCTCCGACATCACCCGACTCTACCAAACCCGACGGGAACCGCCTCAGTCAGTGGTTCCCAACCATGGCTGCAGATTACAATCACATTAAAGAAGCCATCACAATGTAACCCCCCTCATCAGATAATCTGATTTAATTGGTTTGAGGTAGGGTCTGGGCATCCTTTGTTTTGAAAGCTCTCGCATTGATTCTAATTTGCAGCCTGAGTTGAGAACACTGGTTTAGGTTATCATTGAAACATCACCAGTCTCTTATTTCTATTTCATTTTTACTCTAATAAAAACCAGCGGTAGATAATATTTTCATTCATGTCAACATTGAAACAATCTGAGAAGTTCACTAAGAATAGAGTTTTCTTTGACTCCGAGCATCATGAGACAAAACAACTCTAAGATTATTTATGTGTTCTTATGAATAAGTTATAATAAGGATTTCATGTGTACCATATTGGGTATGTCGGTATGGTCAATAAATAACCTTAGAGTACTTTACAAGGATTGACTATTATTCTTGTGGCTATAGTTTCTGAAATTAACTGTAGATTAGAGGCATGGAACCAAAGCAAATCCTGATCAATGGATGTTTTGACCTATGTTAAAATACTGAGTAGAAATGAGTGCCCACTGAGAATACTGACTTCAACTGCGAAGCTGTTTTGTAAAGCTAATCACCTTAGACCCTCTCATAATGCCAGTGTAGAAAACCAGCAATTTTGACCTTTTAAAGCTGGGTTCCAACTGGACACAGACTAGGCTACCAACATGCTAATACAAATGATACTTTATAAATCCCACAACACTAAAGCCATTGCTACCATTGTCTCTAATGGTAAGTGAAGGTTGCCCAAATATATGGACTATTTGTTTTCCTATTACCATTTAAGATACACTCAAACTTGGACACTCTGCTTTCTAAAGATTAGTTTCAGAAACTATGTGGCCACACTTTGGTTTATTTCGAACATTTCACTTTCCATCACCCAATAATGCAACAAATAACCTCGAATAGATGATTTGGTTCAGGTTAACTACGGCAGTGAGGGTCTCCTGAAGATCGGCGATGGAGCCCTGCCTTCTAGTCTTGCCTGTACTATGTAATATTAGGTTAAAGCTTTCAGACAGAAACTTTTTTAGACAGTTCTGCAAAATATAGCCTGAATAATGGGTTAAAAATCTAACTGAATTGTTGATTTTTGACTTTGACTGGATTTCCTTGGACCGCAAGGAAAATGAATGTTTCTGGAAGATAGAACTAATATGTTAGAGCTTTTCTTGAAGTCTTTCACCCGGCCTTGGAAACAGCGTCATGAAAGAAAGAGTACCCTTTTGGAAACTATGCACACAACATATTTTTCCTAATAGGTGTGAAGAATGGCTGCTATGCATAAATGATTGTTGAAAATAATTCTCTGTAAAACATGACTTAACAAGTAACTCCACTGACCACTGGGCTCATTACCAATATCAAGAACAACCAAGACACATCATGCAGACGCCGTATCATCTATTTGTTAGTTAATAAACACTTCTAAGAAAAAATCCACAGCGTTCAGCCCCTCATTGGGTAATTTTTCAGACTCAGGAAGCTGAAGAATGAAACTTTTAAGGGAAATTGATATTAACAGCAGAGTAAAACTCACACACAATCAGAGGACTCTTCAACATGACACCCTGAGTTTCAGCACCTTCCCGGGACAACTAGCTTTCCTTTAACCAAGGGTAAGGAGAGGCGACTGAGAATAAGCCGACCCTAATCAGACCCTCAAACATCGCAATCAAACTGCAGTTTTGCAATCAAAACCCAAGGTACCTAGCGCGTCTCCATCATACCCCGGAACATCCCAGAGCTTGGAATAAATCCCTCTCATTCCAAGACCCTCCTTACCTGGAGTATTTTCTCTGAGTTATTCTCCATGGTGGCTGAGTGGAAGCCAAGGGCGTTCGCAGGTGGTGGCTCCAGAGGCTCAGGAGCTCAGGCTCCAGCGGGCATCTCCTGGGCAGGAGACGGCCGGCCGCCGCTGGGTGCGGTGCGCCCGGCGCGCACCTCTCCAAGCCAGGAAGGTCCGAGAGCGGCGTGGCGCAGCCCACCCAGAGCCTGGGGGACTGGCCGTCCTAGCGGAGAGAAAACTACGTTAGTCCGGAGCGCTCTGTGCCTCGTCCCCCTCCTGATTTCCTGACACTTTCATTCTGCTTTAAGTGAGAGTTTATCCCGAACCCCAGCTTGTATTATAGGCTAAGAGGCAAACTGCCTTATCCCCGTGCTGGATTCCGACCTCCCCAAAGTCCAGGAGGCTCACCTTCCCGGCGCCTTCCCTTCCAGCAGTGAGCTGGGCGCAAACTTCTCCCGACTTAAGTCTTCTCCTGCCCGCTCCCCCGCCCCACCCGGCCCGCCTCCACGTCCCCCTCCACCCCCCCGGGAAGCAGAGGAGGTGGCGGCGGAATTGATGAGCGCCGGCCCCCCTGTCCCCGAACCCTCCCGCCCCCGCCAGCCGCTCCTGTCCCCGGAGAGGGAGGGGGAGCAGGAGCGCTCCAGCGCCCCCGCAGCAGCCCCCCGCCCTCCTGTCCGCGAGTGGGGCTGGGCTCCCCGCTGCCGCCTTGCTGGAGTCCCGGGGGGGGCTCACCCCACGAGCCCCCCGGAGTGAAAGGCGGCGCAAACACGAGGAGCCTGAGAGGGACCCGAGTTAGACCTTGGGGAGGGGGCGACAGTCTGGGCTGGAGGGCGGAGGTAGCTTTGGGGGAGCCTTGTCCCCCTCCCCCAGAGGATGCCAATTCCGCAGGGGCGAGTTTCCAAAAGAACCCACCCCTAGAGATCGTGCCACCCCAGCTCCTTCAGCCACTGCCCGGGGGACAGCACCACCTGGGAGCCGACGGAGAGAGGGTCCCTAGTGGGCGAGGTGGTGAAAGCGAGATGGAGGTGGGTGGGGAGACGGTGGGTTAGGCACTGGGGTCTTGAGAGGAAGCCGGGGAAGGAGCGGGGGCAAGCAGAGAGGCCGTGGGGGTCCGGAAAGTGCGCGCAGGGCGTTCGGACTGGGGCAGCTGTGCAGAGCTGAACGCGCAAGCTGGATTCGAGGAACTGCGCCCTTCATACGGGGGGCTGCTGGTGGGCACGGTGGCTTACCCGGAGTGAGGAAGTGAGGAAGACCGGGGTCTCGAGGGCCTCTCCCCCACCCCCCACCCCCAAAGCCTCTGATGCCAGGAAGAGCCTGGGACAGCCCGATTCCAGGCAGGGCACTACTCCGGCTGGCGGGAGCGTTCTGGGAGGTGAGCAAGTTGCTTCCAAGGACGCACAGCCCTCAACATCCTTTTGCCCACCGCTGGATAGAGCAAGGGAGCCGTGGATACTTTTTTTTTCTTTTCTTCTCGTAACTCTGTTCAAGGGACTTTGGGCTAAGAAAGCAACATCCCGCCGTGTCCCGGGACTTCGAGGTGGTCGTGGACCGTCCAGGTTACCAACATTACCTCACTCAGCAAAAGAACTAACGGCAACAGCAACCAAATAGGACGGGAAGAAAGCCAGACAGCAACACAGCACACTTTCCGGGACAGTCCGAGTTGCACCCAAGCACTCAGACGTCAGAGGTACCCTGTGAGTGGGACTGCAACCTGCACCCATCTGTTCTCTCATCCCTTCCCCGGAGAGATTATACTATAGGCAAAAAGGTGCGTGTGTTTCTGTGCTATTTTGAACTCCCATTTCCCATCCTCTGGGAGGACTTCGGGCACCCCAAATTCATTTGATTGGGGGTTTTCAGGGGGAAGAGAGAGTCCAGGGACAGATGGGTTTATTAGGGGTAAGGGAGACCTTATTAGGGGTTTTGTTTTTCCTTCTCCCCTCCAAAACCCACCCCCCTACGCTGCCACCTCCAGTCTGGTGACCCAGAGGGCTGTGTGTGACTCACCATTCATTCAAACCCTACAGCACCACCCCAGTGCAGGGGACTATCCCACAGTCCCTTCATTTTGGGGATCTAAGTGGGAATGATGTATTTACCAGTAAAAAATATGACTAGGAAAGGTAACTGGACCATTGGGAGAGGAATCTTGCAAAGGAACACACACACACACACACACACACACACACACACACAATAATACAAACAAGACCTGTACAAGAAATCTGAATTCTGGATGTAGATATGAATAGTCCCTCTGTGCTTTGACTTTTTCCTGGGTTCAGTAGCCCCCTGCTAACCATCTGGGGCTGACCAGCCAACACCTACCTGACCATGCCCTCCTTTGACACGTCTCTTACATAACATTCATTACCCTTTGCCAGTTCAAACAAGCAGAAAATTATAAAAGTTGTCCGAGTATCCCCTATGGTCAACTTCTGGGGGTCAAGCACTGAGCATTTCCCTGTTGTAGCCCAAATCATGGCAACATTTGCTAAGTGGAGGGTGTTATTCTCCCCAGCATAGTGTTATCAAGCAAGCACAGGGAGATTCTTCTGTTGTAGGTTTATCCTTGTGCATCCGTTATGACTGATTGGCAACTGGTATTCTGAGCAGGATGGGGCTTGGTTCCGTAAAGTTACCAAAGGTGTGTAAGACCCTTAACTGTAACTTAGAGAGACAAAACAAGTCTAAGAATTAGGGAGAAAATGGCATGAGTGTTTTATAAAATAAGTCCAACTGTGTGTGGTATAAGCATAAGGGACCCAGATGAATTCAGGTGCTGATTGTGATTAGAGACAATATTGGAGGAAAATAAGAGAGTTCTCTGTAGGTAAATTTCTAGGAAGACGACACAGGAGAAGTGGGATCAAAGATGAGTCTCTTTGACCTCTTAAGAGGATAAAATTGACCGTCGGACACAGACATTTATTGAGCGCCAAAGGGGGTTGCACCTGTTAGAAGCACTTGGCGTTTACAGAGATTTAATTCTATTGCTGTCTGAACACTGTCAAAATATTTTCTAAAGTAGATACAGTGTTGTAGACCCTTGGATGGTGGGTGTTAACCTGGGGATGGTCTGATAAGGGACTCGGCCATGTTTTTAGAAATACCGTGAGGCCATTATAGGGTTCTGAAACCAATTTAGGAGGCACAAGCTACATTTTAAAAATGAAGTAGAACAGAAAATACAGAGTTCATCTCCTGTGACAGGTGTGAGCAAGAAACTTGTGTCTGTATGTGTGTACTGAGATACAAAGTAAAGTATATTTCTTTTACTCACAATCAATATTATCCTAAGATAATTGTTTGTAATAAGGCACACTTCAAATGGAATATCTTATATTTGCAAATAAGCCTTCAAATAAAATTAGTTCATCAAAAGGGCATTCAAGAAATAAGCATCTTAAAATGTGATAAACATTTCTGAAGTTTTCTCCCATTGCTTGTGACTTTTAAATTCTCTGTCTTTACGAGACTTTGCCCCTTTCCTTCTGTCCCCTTTCCTCTTTTTTAAAAAAAGATAGAGCTGAGTGATCTCTCAACCTTGTGTCTTCAGAACAAGGTTTCTCTTCCGCAAAACCAGGATTCTGGCTGTATCACTTTAATGCCATTTATGGTTTTAGACTCCACTGACTTTTCCATAAAATCATGAAATTTTTGAATTGCTTAGAGTGAAAAGAAGATAGCCTTTTATTAAAAACTAACTTTACTAAAGCTTGTTCTTGTTAAATATGATTATGTAAGGGAAGGTCACATTTTGGAGGGACTGAGAAAAGTCAGGCATATAAAAATGTATGCATTTTGTTATATTTGGAAGAAAAATCACTTAGCAGGATAGCTGCATTTGAGTTTATTCTCTTTTGAAAAGAAATTTAGAGAAAAGATTTCTGGCCTCTCTCAGGAACCCAATTCCTAGTTTAATACCCCAAACAACAAATTTTTCCTTACCTTGAAATACAACCCATTCCCTTAACACACAATTCACTGCATATAAAATATTACCTTATGTCATGACACGCTGGCCTATCTACCCATGGGGGAACCCCAAAAGTACGATATGTAGCTCTTACCCTCAAGGAACCCACAATCTATTTGAGGATGTCTGTTTCTTCCTCTTTTAGTCTCCTTCTAAATAGACAACAGCTGGTAATTATCCTTTATATAATTACCCTTCACAGCATTATAGACCTCATCATGACAGAAGAATAATTCACCTTAATGAAAAGGAAATATTTTCTTTTTAAAACAATTTGAACTTCCACCCGATAGATCAAGCTCTCTCTCGGGTAGGGCAGTCTCCGGCTTTGATTTTCTGTGTCTTTTCCGGAAATAGGAGACAATGCACTTGTGTCTCTTCCCTCTTCATCTTTCAAAGGGTATAACACAGTTGTGTTGCTCTGAGGACACAGTTGAGTCTCCCGGCAGAGAAAAAACAAATTTCACTTAAACTAGGAAGTGTCTTTCCAGATTGTAGTTACACAAACCTTACTTGGGTTAACTGTTAACTTTATGAATGAATAGCTCCCATTAGGAGGAGATGGTGGGGACATACACCATTAAGTGGCAGTGGAAACTTCTTGCCCCATGTCTGCTAAAGCTGGGAAATATCCAGCTATTTCCTAGCTTCTAGTGAGAATTCTGCAGAGAAATTCAGAATCCAGGAGGAAAACTGCAGAGGCAAATGGTGCATGCATTTATTTATTAATTCATTTGATTAATAATGAATAATTGAGTTCAAATGTTTATGTTCTAATGGAAGGATGGAGATATATAATCAACAAAATAAGAAATAAGTTGTTGATTCCAGATACTGACAATACTAGGAAGATCAGAGGCAGAGTACCAACAGGCAGGCACGGGGTACCTTGAGCTGAGATGTGAGCAAGACGGAGCTGGCCATGTTGAGCTCCCTGGTAAAATCCTCATACAGTGTTGCTTCAGTCCTTGTTAAATGAAAATAAGTAACACTAGGATCTGGAATATGTTCTTTTTGTGATTGTGTTTGTGTGTGTGTGTGTGTACATGTAAAGGACTCTCTGTAATTTAATTGTATTTAATTTGTGGTCAGGAACCTGGCAAATGGGAAGTATTTGACTTGCCCTAAGTGGGACGGGGAACAGTAATTTTTGGTATTTTGGGGCTGGTGCATATGAAGTTAAATTAGGAGAGAACCCTAACATGGTGCTAGACTTTTGGCTTGGATTATCTCTGGATATGTTGACAGAGTGCTAAAATGCAAGAGAATATACAGCTTCCCTCAAAACTAAAGCAAAATTTACCTTTAATGTCTATGATTCTTGGTTTTACATTTTCTGGTGAAAAATCAATAGCTTTATTGAATTTGTTTTAATGAACACCAACTACCTACTATATGCTAAGCTCTCAGTGCATTCTCATTTTAACTCTGGGAAGTAGGTATGATTATTATTCTCATTGTAGAGAGATGCAGATACTGATATTTAATGGTTTGACCATGGAGCCTGGATTCTAACATAGGCAGTCTAATATGTTAGACTGGCTTATATACACATTTGACTGTCTTAATATACATTTGACTGGCCTTAATTCAGTAACTGTCCAGCACAGATATAGATATATATTTTAAATATATATATTATATATTTATAAGATTATCTTAATAGGCAATTCTGTACAGATTCACATATTTTTAAATAACAGAAATTTTTTTTCCAAAAATAATGTTTCAGCCAACTCCAAACTGAACACCTAGCCATCTGAATTAGAGTAGATTTTTGCCTTCTAGGCACAGGATATAGTCTAATAGAGGGGTCAGACCATTTAAACAATTAATAATAATTCAAAGATCTGTAGCAGAAGTATGTTCCACTGCCCTGGGAGCTCAGAAAAGAGGGGATTAATTCTGCCTGGGAAGAGATTTGTTTTTTACTAGTTATCGTCACCTTGAAATCTAATACTCTGGCACTAACAGACTCTGATGTGGGTGGGTAAGTGTTAAAAACACAAAGCCTATACGTGCCCCCAGAAATAGAGTTTTCCTTTTTTTAAGTATTAAATAAGAGGTGACATTTTAAATTACATGGTAAACATACATAAATCATGTTACAATAGAATATATTGTCCAGACAACTTTTCTTTGGATATTGTATTTAGACATTTACAACAGATTCTTTCCAGTTCGTAGCTTAAGCAAAAATGTTATTTTGATGATAATTTGCATGACTGGGCACTTAAAGGATAGAAAAAAATGGAATCAGCATAAAACACTGAGAAGAGACATTCTTAAAGCAAAACAAAAATAGAGAAATAGTGGACCCTGTTGCTAAAATTGAGACTTTAAATGTATGAAAATATTTTGATAAAATTTGGAATTTGCTCCTCCACTTGCATACTGCCCTGGCTGGCCGGAGGAGATGGAGACAGAGAACAGAGGCATTAGTTCTAAGGGACACAGTTTATAAGGGAAACAGGACTCCTTTGCATCAGGTGGGTCTCTCTCCAATATCCTACAATACTGTGATTTTAAATGATGGGAGAATGGGTCCCTGGTAGGCATCTATAAATACTTCCGAAATAGTTTTTAATCGAGTATGTTACTCAGAGAGGAAGATGATGACAAGGGGGCACACGTGTTTCAAAGGTGGAAAATGAAAAGAGAAAGTTTTTTAGTATAAAGAGAAGGCACGATGAGGAAGAGCAAGGATTCAGAGGGAAAGGACCATGAGATATCAGGTGCTTCATCTCTGGGGTGATTCTTAAACTACCCATGTCACCGAGGCTATCTTTTGTAAAAATTGACCACAGAGTACTAACTGATTACTATATACATATAGATTGGTGGGGGGTGAAAATCACATCTGCAGAACCTCATTAAACCTCTGTCACTTTAGCATCACCATTTACCGGCCTTGTCTTTTCTACTTCAAAGGGGGGCAGTATTTTTCCGTGTCCTTTTTATTCCTGTTCTATTTAAAGGGGGTTCTCTCTCTGTTATTGTTTTTTTCTGCTCATATTTTACTTTGTTTTTTAACCCTTTTCTGATATTCTTTTTTTCCGTGACTCAAAATTTCTCCTATGTATTGAAGTGTGCCTTCCTCTAAGAAAGAATACCAGTTTTTATTTTCATCACTCAGTGATCAGCCAGCTAGATTCTTAGCTACTTGAAAACAGCTCTATACTATTACTTATTTTTTATATTATTATTTAAAAATAAATATTTTTATGTTTCTAATGAGGCTGTGTTGAGCTCTTGAAAAAATGGACAAAAGTCACCCACTGCTTTATGCAGAGTGGCAGAATTATGAGATTTAGGGTAGTGATTCTCAAATTTTAAGGTGGCACAGATCACCTGGGGATCTTGTTAAAATGCAGATTCTGATTTATTACATGGGGTGGGGCCTGAGATTCTGAATTTCTAGCAAGCTTCCATGCCCACATGCTGGTTTATGGATTACCCTTTAAGTAATAAGCTTTAGAAACATTCCCTTCAAATATGCACATCATTTTATGAACTTTACTCTTTCAAAACTTAGAAATAGTTTTATGCTATCAAATACGTTACTGCATGACCATGGAGAATAGAACTAATTCTGGTTTTCTTGATCTTAAAAATATCTTTGCAACTATCTGTAGAAGTACTGAGGACAATGTTCTGGGAGAGGGGTGTTTTTGATGAAGACATGACTCTTGTGTAGGAGGAAGCTGGGAAAGAAATTTACTCTTGGGAGATATTATGGACATCAGGCATTTTTCCTTGGGAGGAGATTTGGCTTTAAAGAAGCTGGTCTCCCTTAGAGGCAGAAGGGAGTGTTGGTGGTGGAGATGTTTGGTGTCAGTGCTGGTGTTGGGGATGACGTGCTGGTGGCTGTGGGGGTAATGGTGTTGAGGAAGCAGCGGTGGTGGGAGTGGAGATGGTTGTGCTGGTGATAGTGGCAATAAGGGTGATGATTTGGTGGTGATTGTTGGTATGATGGTGGTGGTGGGTGTGGTGGTGGTCATGGTGCTGGTGGCGATTAACTATGCTGACCTTGCTCATGATGGTGGTGGCACTGGTGACAATGGTGGTAGACAATGGTGGTGGTGGCGCTGGTGACAATGGTGGTAGACAATGGTGGTGGTGGCGCTGGTGACAATGGTGGAAGACAATGGTGGTGGTGGCGCTGGTGACAATGGTGGTGGCGGTGCTGGTGACTGTGCTGGTGGCTGCAGGGGTGATGGTGCTGCTGTGGCCTTTGTGGTGATTTGTGGTGGTGGTTATGGTTATGATAGTGGTGACAGTGGCAGGGGAAGGGGTTGTGGTCGTCATAATGGTAATGGTGGCGCGGTGCTTGCGGTGTGGGTGAAAGTGGTAGTGAAGGTGCTGGCATCAGCTGCACTAAATCAAAGAGCAGCAAATCTCGCTTTTCAATTCTGGTTCAAGTCATTTAATATCTTTGTGTACTTTTGCAAATTACTGTCTCTGAATCTCAGTTTTCTCACTTATAAATGGCGATAATAAAATTCATAACTGTGAGTATGCTTTAGGGATTAATTGAAATAAACGCATGAAGCCTTTAGCAAAGTGTAAGGTATATAACCTATTTTCAATAAATGCATGGATTAGTTTTTGGTGAAACTGACCGACTCCACAGTCATTCTTTCTTTTTTTAACGTGAACCATTTTCAAAATCTTTATTGAATTTGTTACACTGTTGCTTCTGGTAGCAGCGTTTTATGTTTTTTGGCTTTTTTGGCCAAAAAAGATCCCATGAGGCAAGTTGGATCTTAGGTCCCTGACCACGGATCAAGCCTGCATCCCCTGCAATGGAAGGCAAGGCCTTAACCACTGGATTACCAGGAAAATCCCCACATTCACTTTTAATTTGTAACTATCCAAGTAGGTTGAATTCAGACTTTTTTCTTTTTATTTAGTTTATGTTTTCTTTCTGTCGCATATTCATTTGCTCAAAGTGAGAAATCACTAGATTGGACATTGAACTTTGGATGATAAATGAATAAAGGCAGTTCAGGTATTTTCTATTTAATAATATGTTTCTATACTTTTAGCCCTTAAGAAATTGATACTTCTAAAATATAATAATATATTTCTACCCTGAAAATTCAGCAATCCCATACACTGGGAAGTCAGAACCAGTATCCTTGTAAATGGATGTCAGTTATTTTCCATGTATCTTTATTATTTAGCCCAGGACCCTCCTCAGTATCATATTCTTCCTGCCATCAAGTGAATGCTCAGGAAATGCAAGTTTAATATTGGCTGTCAACATACAAAAATTCCCTCCTTGCAAACTTTAAGTGACTCCATTAAAAAATCTAAACTTGTTCAGGCATTCAGAATCTTCCCAAGTTGTACCTTGGTAACCAATTATTGTCCAGTTCTCACCTTATCCTGACATGCTTTACCCAAACTAGGCTATTCATTTGCAGTAATAGCTCCCATGTATTAGGTGCCCATTGTGTGCCTGTCACCGTGTTTAGCACTTTTCATGTATTATCTTATTTGATTTTCACTTCAACCCTACAGGGAACGTATTACTATCCTTATTTTACAGGTAACTAAAGCTTAGAGCGTCTATGTAATTTTATCACTGTCACAAAACAAATGAATATTCCAACTCTAGTATTTAGATACAAAGGTCACCCTTTCCAGGACTGCATGCTGCCTCCCTAAATCTCTCCTGTTCCCCTACTTCTCCGCCTTTGTTCACGGTGAGTTTCCAAGAAACTCATCTCTTTTTTATAATCAAAAAAATAACCCTAAAAATCTTCCAAGGCTTCACTCAAACAGCATTGCCTCAAGACCACCTGGATTTGAATTCCAGTTTTGTGACTTTAGGATTCAGGCACTTTACTTTCACTGTCTGTGCTTCAGATCCTCAGCTGAAAAATGGGAACAATAATCATTCTATTTGTATCCTCATGCTTATGAGGTTTAAACATCCGTATACCCTTATACTATATCACACATGCACAATTTTTATCTGTAGTTATGAAAGTCAGTTCTTACATAAAACACTATATAAGTGTTTGTTATAAAAGCAGAAGTTATCTTAGAGATCATCTGGGAAAATCCTTCTAATTGGAAAAATGATGAATCCGAAACTTAGGGTTTGTAACCCTGTCCTGTGCCACGCTGCTACCGGCACAGCCAACTCTAGAATTCAGCATTTTTACTCCCCTTGCCGGAGAGTTTCTTTGCATCTTTACACTAGAATACTCTGTCCTGTAAAACTTTTCTTAATCTGCCTCTGAACTCCATTGACTCTGTTCCTCTGCGATGAGGAACATTACACGGAAACGATTCAGGTATATTTCTATCCTCCCAACTCAGTTGTGACATCCTTGGGTGCAAGTGAGACTTTCCCCTTCATCTTTGTTTCCCACTCAACATGAGTGCTCAGTGCCCACATTGCATTTCATGAATTAATTAAAATCTGCTATTATAATGATTGGAACTGATTTTTCATTTGCTAGAAATGGAAATCCAGGTGCTTTCATATCAATTTTCTGTACTGAGGGATGGGTGCAATTTCACAGAAGGGAAAACTGAGGTTCAAAGGCTCAGAGAATAAGAAGCTGGAAGGTTAATTGGATTGGAACTCTAAAACAAACCAAAGGAAAATTATTTGCTCTTTGGGTAACCACATCTTTGTTGCCTTCTTTCTTGCAGATAAAAGAAAATTGTTGGTCTATTATTTGCTTTTAATTTCTGTGCCATGTTGATTTTTCTCATATTTTTCATTCTCCTACTTGTTTTCTTTATTAAATCGAATTTTTTCAGCAACTTGAAATATACATTTTTTCCCCATTTTCAAAAGTAATAAATGTTTGTTGGAGAATATTTAGAAAATAAAAATGAAGAAATAAACCACCTGTAACTTCACCAGTGAGAGATAAGCAACATTAACATTCTGGTTCCCTTTCCCCCGGTAGTTTTTCCATGTTAGAAATATTAGTTGTATCTGCTTATCTTTCTCTTATTTTCTATTGCATTTAAACTGAGATTGTAATTCTCTTTGCAACTTACCTCCTCCAGTCACTATCTAGGACCTGAGGAGGAGGAGTGGTTTATAAACTGATGTGACTTCTTATTTTTCCCATGATATACCATAGATTCTCATTAATTATCTAGTTTATACACAGTAATGCATATATTTATAGGGTACATATTAAGTTAACCTAAAAAATGCATCCTGATTTACATTAGGTACAGACAAATACTATTTGATTCCACTTATATGAGATACCTAGAATAGTCAAATTCATAGTCAGAAAGTACACTGGTAGATGCCAGCGGTCCTGGAAGGTGGGTGGGGGACTGGGGAGAAGGAATGGAGACTTAGCGTTTAATGGGGATAGAGTTTCAGTTTAGGAAGGTGAAAAATTCGGGAGATGGATGGTTGCAAGAGTTGCACAATGTGAATGTACTTAGTGCCACTGAATTGTACAATTAAATATGGTTGAAATAGCATGCTTTATATTATGTGACTTTTACCACAATTTAAAAAAAACATTAAAAAAGAAAACAGATGTGAAATAAACTACTTCAAACCCAGGGTGTTATAGCTAGGAGAGAATATGATAAATTCAAAGTATGGATGACCTGGTTTCCATACATTGGGATAACTGTTTCCAGGTTTTGCCCAGTCTAGAATCTATATTCTTTCTCTACTATGGCAGCACAAACAACATCAACCACCATTAAGTGGCTCCTGTGTAGAAACGATACTTGTCGGTGTAGCTAAGAGAGTCTGTTCTCTAGGGTGATAGACACAAAACATTTAGAACAAAGCACATTGAAATTATTAGTATTTGCATGAATCTGCTATAGGTATTGTATTAATCAGAATTAGGGCAATAAAAGAGAAAGTCTCTGCTACAACTTTAGGTCTATGCCTTCAAGAGTTGTAGAGAGGAGATTCATGCTCTTTACATTTTATATAAGTTTGTACACCTTTCTTTTTTTTCTGATTTTTCTTTTTAATGTGGACCATTTTGTAAAAGTCTTTATTGAATTTGTTACAATATTGCTTCTGTTTATGTTTTGTTTTGCTTTTTTTGTTCCACAAGGCATGCGGGATCTTAGTTCCCTGAGCAGGAATTGAACCCACAGCCCCTGCACTGGAACCTGGAGTCTTAACCGCTGGGGAAAGCTTCCTTCCCTTAACCAGGGAAGACTCCTTGTTTAACTTTCTAATATAAGTAAACATGAAACCCCCTAGCAGTTTCCATGATGAACAGAGGCGAGCCATGCAGAGTTTGTATGAGGAGGGGACATTCTGTTAGATAAGAATATTGATGTTAGGTGGATCTGAAGGTTCTGCCCAGTGCCTACCGAGTAGGCCTGAAAGTTGTATCGGGAATTAGGTGTGGCTGCAAGAATCCCCGCTTGCCAATGCAGGAGACATAAGAGACATGGGTTTGATCCCTGGGTCAGGAAGATCCCTTGGAGGAGGCCATGGCAACCCACTCCAGGATTTTTGCCTGGACAATCCCATGGACAGAGGAACCCGGTGGGCTATAGTCCATGGGGTTGCACAGAGTCAGACATGACTGAAATGACTTATAACGCATGCACAAGAATCCCACCTAACTCTGGATTAATATTATTAAAGTTTGTTGAGATGGACAATAAGAAGATCTCCTTCTGCCAAGTCACCAGAGATCTGGGTTTGTTCGGACTCATTGCCTTTGCATTCCTGTGATGGGGCTCATGTCCTCATGAGCTAAAACAGAATTCCAGTGACTGCAACCACATTTCCAGCAGGATCCAGGAAGTAAAAGAAAAAAGCACCAAAGGGCATGTGCCAACTTTCTTTTAAGGAAAGTTCACAGAAGCTGCCATGTGACCTTGTACTTACAGCTCATTGGGCACAACTTGGTCATATGGCTACAAGCAACATACGAGTCTGGAAAAATCATACGGGAAAATCAATCTCTTACTCCAGTCCACCATATGCTAAAAATGATATCATTATGAAAGAAGGAGAGAATAGATCCTGGGGACAGTTTTGATTTATTTTAGAGAAGTTATTACAAGAACCGTAGTGCATATTATTAATAACTCACTGTCTATCTAATTGTATTTCAGGTAACTATTTAATACAATTCAGTGGCCCGTGGGCCAAATCCAGCTTGCCCTCTGTTTTTGTCAATAAAGTTATTTGGGAGCACAGTCATGCTCATTCATTTGTGTATTTTCTATGGCCGCTTGCACACTACAAAAGCAGAATTGAGTAGGTGAAACAGAGACCTAAAATATTTACTATCTTGCCTTTTACCTAAAAAAAATCTGCCAAGTTCCATTCTAGACTCTAGAGTATAGCTTCACAAATTCTGAATGAACCCATTCCTTTTTTGTTGTTATTGTCTTTAGTTAAAAGAAGTCTTTTACATTTTTATTATTTAGGTATGTCCATAAATAAGACATACTACTATTTAGTGTATTATCACTCAATGAGAGAGAGGGAGAAAGGATGGGGAGTGGGACTTAGGACTTAGCAGTATAGTTTTATTTCTTAAAAACAAGCAAACAAGTAAATTGTGATAAAATATTGTTGCTGTTCAGTCGCCAAGTCTTGTCTGATTCTTTGCAACCCCATGAACTGCAGCACGCCAGGCTTCCCTGTCTCTCACTATCTCTCGGAGTTTGCCCAAGAATTTTAACACCTGTCAAATCTAGGTGGTAGGTATATGGAAGGCTGTTAAGTTAGTTTTTTGGCATTTCTTTGGTATATTTAAAATATTCTATTATTAAATAATTAAGGTTTTTAAAAATTACAGCCTACCCCCCCATTAAAAAAAATATATATATATTGTAATCAAATTTTGGTGCCAATCCAATTTGGATGTCCCCTTACAAGAGTGGCGCCTCGAGTACACTGGTGCCTGTTGGAGTGTGACATTTCTGTGACCGAAGCTCCAGAATCATATCAGCAGTTCCAGAGACTCTGTACATCATCTATAAAAACGTGTCTGCCCCTGCTTGTATACTCCAAAAATAGCACTTGCATCCCAAAACAGAGAAGAAGACAAATGTCTCCTAGAAAATGAACGTCCTGTCTTGGTATTGATACATTCTGAGATGAGAGTGTTTGAAGTAATAAGGGTTCTGCATTTCTTAGTTGGCATAACATCCAGATCACTTACTCATAGTAGGATAAATTATTTAGGAAGACCAAACATCACGTTATAGACTCTTTTAATATTTATGTTTTTGTTTTTTAAAAGAGGGGTACTTTTAGTCTATAAGTATGTGGATATTAAAGGAAAAAATAACGAGTCTCTAAATTATTTAAGATTTGCTCCTTCAGAGGCAATAGACTAAGTCTCATTGTTTCTTTAGGAGAGCCTTCCTGTACTAAAGAGGCGATCCTGCCATGTATTTAAGTAGGTAGAGAAATTTAAACTGCTGCTGCAAATGTTGTATCCAGTCAGCTTTTAACATACATACATACTCAAAAAAGCTGCTTGTCTGCCAAAATTGGATAGTTCTACCAAATTCAAGTTTAATTAACTGGAAAAGAGAGTTAAATTTTAATAAATAATTAGAGTGGTTATTAAGCACTAGATGCACTTAAAATGTGTTGTGTGCATTTAATAGCAGTACAAGTGTCTCCCAGGTTTGGTTCCCTGGTTATTTCAAGTCATTACCTTTTGAAAAAAAAAACACAACACTAAAGTGATGGGTAATTTTCAGAGAGAGAGAGAAAAAAAATGTATTAAACAAGAAAACTTAGAGTTAATGTGACAGTATGTATGTTTTGTATCAACTTGGAAAAATTAAGCACCTACCATGTACAAGGTAGGATGTGTTATACTAAGGATATAAAAATGGATAAAATATGGTGTCTTCTTTCAAAGAACTCACAGTCTAGTGGTGAAAAGGGAAGTAAAAAAATAAGTGCCATACAAATATAAGTGTTTGAATAGGGGTGTGTACTAAATGCTTTTAGAGTACAAAGGAGAACATCCCGACAGAGAAGCATGAAAAAGGCATACACATACAGGTAATAGGAACCACACAGGGGAGACATAAAGAGAGCATCTCACGCAGGGGAAAGTGCAGTGGGCAAGCCAGACACGCCTGTCTCCAGTGGGTATCTCATTTGAAGAAATGTGAATTGCTTCATGTTGCTGGAGTAAAGGTCATGGGAAATAAATGACAGGAGGCGAAAATATAAAGGTGGTTAGGGACAGATTGTCATTGAAGGCTTCGAAGGAGAGGTTAACTATAGTCAGATCTAGGTTTTGGGGAATCACTTGTCTTCAGTGGAAGGGGAAAGGGACAGGAGTGATGAAGACTGGTTAGAAGAATGTCCAGTGGTTTCAGTAAGAGATGGGGGTGATGGTGGCTAATTTTGATCATTAGCAGAGACAACTGAAAGGAGGGGATAAAGAAAAGGAATTTTGCAGAGGTAAGTCCATGAGGGGATAAGAGGGAGTTGTTAGAAATGGACAGTAAAAATGATGATGTAACCATGCTAGAGAATGTGTGAGCTGGGAGAAGAGTAGGAGAAAATATTTATTTTTCATTTTTAATGTCTTTGGGTTGCATAGATCTGTTTGACATCCAAGTGATAATAAATTATTCAGACCTAGAATACAGGACAGAAGTGGGGCCTGGAGAGGGACCTTTGGGATTCATCTATAAATAAGTGACGATTGAGATTGTGGGGTTAGAGAAATTACTCCGTAATAGAGCATAAAGCAAGATAAACTGAGGAAGCCAATGATACTTTCTGATTAGAAGGACAGTTTAAATGGATTTGTTCCTTTTTGGAGCCAAGGAGGTTACTATTTGGAGTGTCCTTCTTCATTCACTGAGAGAGATGGGGCTTGGTTATCTACATTCTCTAAGTAATTATTATTTTTTCATTCTTCCAATTAACACGCATATTTTTAAAGTATGCATGGCATCCCACTTAGCATTGTCCTGTGGCCTTTCCCCCGACCCTTGCTCCTTTTTTCTGGAAGTACCCTATCCTGTGATCAGGATATCTGAGATCTTCCCTCTGTCTGATTACCTGAAGAACACCACATAGATGATAAAACAGAAAATCATAGCCTAATTGCAGCAAAATTTTGGGACTAAATTTGAGCAAGAATAATCATGACTCTTCCATAATTTTCTATTTATTTTATTATTAATTTAATGGATGGTAAGTTATCATAAGAATTATATTCAAGAATCATATTACCTTTAGACATAAGACATTTTCTTCAATAATATAATTTGACAAAAAAGAATAGATACATCAATGAATACTGGACATTAAAATGAATTCGTGCATTTCTGTTGCATTTGAACATTTTTTAAATCATAAGAACATTAATTAGTAAGGAAATAGTCCAAACATTCTGTTGTCTTTATTGCTTGTGCTCTGTGTGGGAAGTACTTGATATGTGAAAGAAATTCAGGACAATTTTTATCTATTATTACCTAATTTTGACTCATCCTTTTTAGATCAGCTTTCAAATCTTTATTATATGTCTACTCATGGATCAAACTCAGTTACAAACTCTATTTATAAATTTTAAATTACTCGAATCATCTATTTATCATTTACCACAATTTAAATTGAAGATTATCTAGCATTTAACAACAGCTCAAGTCAACAATGATTTAATCTAATTAGTTCTATATTGGTCAGGATCAGATCTGGCCAAATAAAATGAGAAAACCTAAAGTAATAGAATCTTACACAAGGAGAGTCTTAACTTATTCATAGAGGAGTCTACAGGGAGCCAGCTGCTGGCACTGTGATTACTCCAATGACTGTCAGGGATCCAGTCTCCCTTTATTTTGCTACTCTGCCATACTTAAGAGTCAAAGACAATCTATACTGTCTAAGAAGGCACACAGGTTCTCTACTTTCATTTTATGGACTTGAGCTGTTCCTTTTCATAAAAATTTACACAAAATATAGTCTCCTAAATAGTAACTTGGTTGCCCAAATGCAATTGGATTCTGTAGTCATTTCATGATGTATGTGATCATTATGCTGTACACCTTAAACTTATGAAGTAATGTATGTCAATTATATCTTAGTAAAACTGGAAGAGAAAAAACTATATATATGTAATATATATAACTATATAATCGAGTTCTGTTACTAAAGGTGAATGCAGAGACTGGATCTTGGGAAAGGAAATTAACAGTCCTGTCATAGTATACCACTGTGTATACTGTTATTTTAATATAAAATATAAGAAACTTACTAAGTTAGTTTCCAAGACAGTGATGGGAATTTAAAGTATCCTGTTCTCTAACTTAGTGCTTTGAGATTTTAATTTACAAAATAATATAGATTCTTTTTTCCCAATGGTATAAAATCAGTGCAGTATAATCTATAAGATTATTTAATTCAGAAAAAGGCATTGACTAAATGTAATATGGCAATAAATCCCTAACTCTTTAGGAAGTTATTACCATCAAGAAAAAATAATTTTTCAAATTCCACTGTCCACTTAGCAAACCCTTTGCCAAACCTGTCTACCTTTATCTATTAATTCATTCTGCTTTCCCCACTTGCTCTCACACAGACCCTGCCTTTATGATGTCAGTAAGCAGTACCTGCGGAGAAGGCAATGGCAAGCCACTCCAGTACTATTGCCTGGAGAATCCCATGGATGGAGGAGCCTGGTGGGCTGCAGTCCGTGGGGTCGCTAAGGGTCGGACACGACTGAGCAACTTCACTTTCACTTTTCACTTTCACACATTGGAGAAGGAAATGGCAACCCACTCTAGTGTTCTTGCCTGGAGAACCCCAGGGACGGGGGAGCCTGGTGGGCTTCCGTCTATGGGGTCACACAGAGTTGGACACGACTGAAGTGACTTAGCAGCAGCAGCAGCAGCAAGCAGTACTTGACCCACCTAAGCTGACTTGTATGCTACCGTCTCCCTTTATCCTGTGAATTCTCATCATCTACTTTCATCAATTTCTGGTAGCTTCAGTTCCAAAGTTATCAACTCACTTTGGTTTGTATTCATCTGAATACATCTTGAGAATTTGTGATCTCCAGGAAACACGACATCTCTAAGACCTCAAACACTGAAAAAGTATTAGATTTAGCATCATGCAGATCAAGGTCCAAATCTCAGCTTCATCGTTTGCTCCTATGATTACAGACAGATTAATTTCTCTTTGCCTAGATTTCCTCGTCTGGAAAATAATGAGGAATACGTCAATCTTCGGAGAAGGCAACGGCAAGCCACTCCAGTACTCTTGCCTAGAAAATCCCATGGATGGGGGAGCCTGGTAGGCTGCAGTCCATGGGATCGCTATGAGTCGGACGTGACTGAGCGATTTCACTTTCACTTTTCGCTTTCACACATTGGAGAAGGAAATGGCGACCCACTCCAGTGTTCTTGCCTGGAGAATCCCGGGGACAGGGCAGCCTGGTGGGCTGCCGGCTATGGGGTCGCACAGAGTCGGATACGACTGAAGTGACTTAGCAGCAGCAGCAGCACGTCAATCTTACTGAGTTGTTGAGAGAACTAACCAAGAAACTGCTGGTGTCCGATATTCTCCCATTCCAATCATCACTGTGATAATCTTCAGAGCAGGTACAATGTCTTGTAAAAAGAATAGGAGACTCTCTGGTAACAGAGTGGCTCCTTATAAGTGGCTTTTGTATGAAAGAACTCCCATCTTCACATTCTCTACTTCACTTATGCTTGTTGGGTCCCAAAGGGCTTCCAGTTCCAATTCTCAGCCATTGCTGATGAACCCTGAGGTTCCATGTCAACAGGACAAACTGCCCTTTCCCACTTGTTTCACTTCTCTTGGGGACCTTTAGAGTTCATTTCTGCCAGTGAACCTCAGAGAGGGCAACCCAGTTTGTTCTGCCAGGTTTCCTTAATTTATAGTCTTAGAAAGCAGAGGTTGGTTTCTCAAGTTTTTTCTCAAAAGGTGTCAGATTTTTTCTGCTTATTGTCTATTCTTTCCATTGATGAGCTTTGCCTACTAGAACTGTCAGACAAGAAAGCCTGAACTGATTTAAAAAAATGTCACCCTTTCTGCACAAACTTGCCCTGTAAATACATGCCTCATTACTACTTTTTATTTGCATAACAACGAAGGATTGTTCTAGTGGCTTCTTTCTGAACTAAGATCTTATGAAGATATTCTCAATGCTGCCTGTGTGGTTAGACATGTCCTCAGTTGGCATGATATTTATACTTTGATTGCACATATATGGATAATATTATACTCTCTGTACTATTTTAATACTGCGATGAAATTGGAAGGTTTCCTAAATATACAGATTGTAATTTAGAACTGCTAGACTTGTTCAGCTTTTAGTTTAATCATAAACAAAACAGTTAACAATATTTGTACATCCTATTTGATCCAAGCTAGAGCAGCATTCAGAATGCTGGAATAGCAAGCTAACTCTGTTTCATGCAGATTCATGTGCATCTGGGCATGTTCTGAGGGTTGCTTAGTGGACCTGCCAGGGTATATTTTCATGAGGAACCAAGAGCCTGGTAGAGAGAAAGCAATACCTGTTCTGGGGGCTGACAGCCAGCCTTGTTTGACTCTCCCTGATTATTACAAAGCCTGGGAGAGAACTATCTTCATGATATTTCATTCGTGACACTTATGGGGAAGTGATGCTCAGATTGTCTGGCTAGCTCCCTTAGGCTCCATGCCAGAGTTCTAAAGTCAGGAGGAATTAATACAGAGAGTCAAACAGTAGATGTCGCTGATATTCCTGTCCAAAGCTGAGGGCTTGGAGCAATGCTATCTTTGTGGATTTCGCACCAGAACAGTTGAAGTGGATAGCAAAACCATCTGTTCAGTGATGCAGGTAAAAGGAGAGCATTTTCCAAGGCTTCACTGGGCAACAATGATGTGTGCAGCATATAGATTTTCTCCAGAATGTTGAGAGCTGTTAGGTCAGGACATTGTGCTTTTGACCTAAGGCTGTGTTTTGAATGTGGAAGAAGGTGACAGTTTTGAGCTACACAGAGAATATCTCCTAGGTACACAGCTTTGAATCAGAGAGAAAGAACTGACGTATCCAAAACCCATAAGGTGAGAATAAGAGGCAGGAAGACAGACAGACTGACACACAGATAGACTTTAAGATTATAATATTACCAAGCTGGTAGCCAGGGAAAAACATAATAAATAAAATTCTCCATTTTTCTCATTTGAAATAATCAGATCTTAAGTATCCGTGCTATGATTCATGGGGTTGCAAAGAGTCGGACACGAATGAGCTTCTGAACTGAACTGAAGTGTCTCTAGGAGTGAAACCTCATAATCTTTTAGCAGAATGTGCTGGTGGTATTTAATAGTACTTCAATATTTTCAGGGTTCTTTCCTATTAGAGACACTAGAGTGAGCTGTTTAGGAATGAACATTCTGGGGTCAGCCTGTCTAGATTTGCCTCCTGACCCTCTGTTGGTGATCATGAGCAACACATTTAAATTCTTTAAGCCTTCTTCTCCTTATCTGTAAGATAGGAATGATAATAGTTTTGCCCGCACAGGCATATTAAATGAAAATTAAATGAGATAATTACTTAATGAATTTGGCATTTACCAGACGCTCCATGCACACTTTTAATATATATAGTCAGTTCTTTAGACTGCCCAGAATTTTGCTTTTTAAAGTTCTTTTCACAGCAAACAGAAGACTTTGTTAACCTGTCATGACAGTGATAACTTTTGGGTCTTTTTAAAATTCTTTTTTTTTCCAAGTGGTTAAATTATCTCACCGCTTATCAGCTGCGATCCAGTTCCACAGTTCATACCGAGGCAGAACTGCCTCCTCAAATATGGGAGTTGGGTAAGAAAGTACAAAATCAGGACAAAGGATATGAAATTGCTATTTCCCATGTGCCTTATCTTGAACTCGACACTATGAAATTTTGCCTGATCTTATGGTGCCAGATTCCTGTTTGCAATATTGTGCATTTTCTCACATTTTACAGAGCATTAGCTCGACTGACAATTTGACAGATATTCCAGGCTAATGACATTGAGTCCATTTCTTAACTTGATTCACCAATTAAGTCAAGCAAATGATTCCTACATTTCACTAAATAATTGTATAGTACAACAACAACACCAACAAACAGTGGTCACTTAGAACCTGCATTGAAACCCTGCTTCTGCCTCCTTTTCTGAAAGCCACTTGCTTGGTCTCGCAGTCATATCCAACTCTTTGTGACCCCATGAACTGTAGCCTGCCAGGCTCTGCTTTCCATGGGGATTCTCCAGGCAAGACTATTGGAGTGGGTTGCCAGGGAATCTTCCCAACCCAGGAATCAATCCCAGGTTTCCCACATAGTAGGTAGATTCTTTACCACTTGAGCCACCAGGGAAGCCCAAGAATACTGGAGTGGTTATCCTATCCCTTCTCCAGGGAAACTTCCTGACTCAGGAATCGAACTGGGGTTTCCTGCATTGCAGGCGGATTCTTTACCAGCTAAGCTACCAGGGAAACATATATATACATATGTATATATATGCACAGAAAAGCAAAGAAGTCAGAGAGCTATTTTATTCTTGGTTGGGGCTTTTGCTCTGAGATCCAGGTAAAGTAGAAATAGATAAGGTGGGCTTTATGAAGAGATAGCTAGCATTTTTTTGGTGTTTTTTTTTTAAACTTAAAAAAATTTAAATTTATTTTTAATTGGAGGATAATTGCTTTACAATGTAGCATTGGTTTCTGCCAAACAACAACATGAATCAGCCATAAATATACATATATCCCCTCCCTTTTGAACCTCTCTGGCCCACTCCTTCCCAGCCCTGGAGGTCATCACAGAACACCGGGGTTGAGGTGCTGAGCTCCATGTGCTATACAGCAGCTTCCCACTAGCTATCTATTTTACATATGGTAACTGTGGTGTTGGAGAAGACTCTTGAGAGTCCCTTGGACTGCAAGGAGGTCCAACCAATCCATTCTAAAGGAGATCAGTCCTGGGTGTTCATTGGAAGGACTGATGCTAAAGCTGAAACTCCAATACTTTGGCCACCTCATGCGACAAGTTGACTCAGTGGAAAAGACTCTGATGCTGGGAGGGATTGGGGGTGGGAGGAGAAGGGGACGACAGAGAATGAGATGGCTGGATGGCATCACCGACTCGATGGACATGAGTTTGAGTGAACTCCGGGAGTTGGTAATGGACAGGGAGGCCTGGTGTGCTGTGACTCATGGGGTCACGGAGAGTCGGACATGACTGAGCGACTGAACTGAACTGAACTGAATGTATATTTCAATGTTACTCTCTTAATTTGTTCCTCACCTCCTTCCCCCGTTGTGTGTGTGGTTTTGTTTTTGTTCTTTTGTTTTGTTTGAAGGAAAACAAGTTCTGAGCTTCTCTCAGACTTGTGGATAGAAGAGAAAAATGTTGAAAGAAAGAGTGAAAGGTGTGTGTCCCTACTCTGTATAGTAACCCTGAGCATACCACCTTGTAGGCTTCATGGGGACTGTCTACACCTGGCCATACCTGTCCATGGCAGATCTGTTAACTAGTGGTTTCTCCCTCAGAAATTTAGCAGTACATGCTCTATTTTGGTGGTACAGTGTTTTTCTTTAAATTCAGACTCTTCCTTGAGATGAAGTAAAGAGAGGAGGTGTTGAAGAGAAGTTTTTGTTTCTTTCCCCAGAAGACAAAATTGTTGTCTTTGTGTTCATTCTCATGTTAATTCTATGCAGTTAAAGATCAAGTCTATGATGAGTTAAGGGCTATCTCTCTTGGTGGGAAAGAGGTCAGTAAACATCAGCAAGTTCTACATGCATCAGTCCAGTTCAGTCACTCAATCATGTCCGACTCTGTGACATGAACCGCAGCACGCCAGGCCTCCTTGTCCATCACCAGCTCCCAGAGTCCACCCAAACCTATGTCCATCGAGTTGGTGATGCCATCCAACCATCTCATCCTCTGTTGTCCCATTCTCCTCCTGCCCTCAATCTTTCCCAGAATCAGGGTCTTTTCAAATGAGTCAGCTCTTTGCATCAGGTGGCCAAAGTATTGGAGTTTCAGCTTCAACATCAGTCCCTCCAATGAACACCCAGGACTGATCTCCTTTAGGATGGACTGGTTGGATCTCCTTGCAGTCCAAGGGACTCTCGAGTCTTCTCCAACACCACAGCTCAAAAGCATCAATTCTTCGGGGCTCAGTTTTCTTTTTAGTCCAACTCTCACATCCATACTTGACTACTGGAAAAACCATAGCCTTGACTAGACGGACCTTGGTTGGCAAAGTAATGTCTCTGCTTTTTAATATGCTGTCTAGGTTGGTCATAACTTTCCTTCCAAGGAGTAAGTGTCTTTTAATTTCATGGCTGCAATCAGCATCCGCAGTGATTTTGGAGCCCCCCAAAATAAAGTCTGATACTGTTTCCACTGTTTCCCCATCTATTTCCCATGAAGTGATGGGACCGGATGCTATGATCTTAGTTTTCTGAATGTTGAGTTTTAAGCCAACTTTTTCACTCTCCTCTTTTACTTTCATCAAGAGGCTCTTTAGTTCTTCTTCACTTTCTGCCATAAGGGTGGTGTTATCTGCATATCTGAGGTTATTGATGTTTCTCCTGGCAATCTTGATTCCAGCTTGTGCTTCTTCCAGCCAAGCGTTTCTCATGATGTACTCAGTATATAAGTTAAATAAACAGGGTGACAATATACAGCTTTGAGGTATTCTTTTTCCTATTTGGAACCAGTCTATTGTTCCATGTCCAGTTCTAACTGTTGCTTCCTGACCTGCATATAGGTTTCTCAAGAGGCAAGTCAGGTGGTCTGGTATTCCCATCTCTTTCAGAATTTTCCACAGTTTATTGTGATCCACATGCATCACTGGGGTAATTTTTAATTTTTTTAAATTAAAAAAATTATTTTGGCTACATCATGCAGCATGTGGGATCTTAGTTCCCCAACCAGGGATCAAACCCTTACCCCACCCTGCATGGGAAGCCTGGAGTCCCAACCACTGGACCACCTGGGAAGACCCAATTATCCTGAGCACATTCAGTGCACTATTTTGTTCATCTGCGATTAAAGATAGAGGTGGTTCAGCTTCTCTGAACTCTACTGTTGTATAACAAAGTGCTCGTCACTCAGTCGTGTCTGACTCTTTGTGACCCATGGACTGTAGCCCGCCTGGCTCCTCTGTCCATGGAATTCTCCAGGCAAGACTACCTGCCATTTTCTCCTCCAGGGAATCTTCCTGACCCAGGGATTGAACCCAGGTCTTCCAAATGCAGGTAGACTCTTTACCATCTGAGCCACCAAAGTATCTTCAAATTTAATATCTTAAAACAACAAACATTTATTACCTCTTACAGATTCTCAGAGATAGGAATCTGGGAATGGCTAAGCTGGGGAGATTTGGTTCAGAGTTTCTCATAGCGTTGCACTCAAGATATCAGGGGATGCTGGAGTCATCTGAAGGCATGGGTGAGCTTGGGGAGTCTGCCTCCAGGAGAGTCACTCACATAACTGTCAGCTGGATACTACAGTCTCTCGCCACATAGACCTTGCTATAGAGTTTTCTGAGTGTCCTTATGACTTGGCTGCTGCTTCCTCCAGAGCGTGGGATTCAAGAGGAGAGATCGAAGAGAAAGTCAAAATATGTTTTATGTCTTAATCTTGTCCGTCTCAAATCATCATTTCTGCCACACAGTGCTTGTCACAAGTGAGTCACTACATTGAACCCAAACTCGAGAAAGAAAATAAAACTCTCAGTTGAAGGAAGGGCTATCAAAGAATTTGTGGACATATTTCAAAACCACCACACCCTCAAATCTTTTATAATCCCTCCAGAAAGTTTCTTCAGTTAATCAAGATAGAATTTCTTCAGTTAATCAAGATAGTTAACCCTTAGGCCATAGCAAGTCAAGAATTTACCATCTCTTCTATTTTCTACTTTGCCTAAGTCTTCTTGCTGTCTAGTAGCACTCACCAGACAGTATTAAACATTGTGAAATGGATTCAGTTCAGTTCAGTTCAGTCACTCAGTCATGTCCGACTCTCCGTGACCCCATGAATCACAGCACGCCAGGCCTCCCTGTCCATCACCAACTCCCGGAGTTCACTCAAACTCATGTCCACAGAGTTGGTGATGCCATCCAGCCATCTCATTCTCTGTCGTCCCCTTCTCCTCCCACCCCCAACCTTTCCCAGCATCAGAGTCTTTTCCAGTGAGTCAACTCGTCACATGAGGTGGCCAAAGTATTGGAGTTTCAGCTTTAGCATCAGTCCTTCCAATGAACACCCAGGATTGATCTCCTTTAGAATGGACTGGCTGGATCTCCTCGCAGTCCAAGGGACTCTCAAGAGTCTTCTCCAACACCACAGTTCAAAAGCATCAATTCTTCAGTGATTAGCTTTCTTCAGAGTCCAACTCTCACATCCATACATGAGTCAAATAATGCAATCAAAATCCTTTAATTATCATGATAATTCCTATTTCCATAGAAAAGGACAAAAGAACTTCCTTCTTTCAGCTAAGGAGAACTTTTTGCCCCCCAATAATTCAAAGATTTGAGAATTCTTCTTCAAGATTTCTTCTTAAAGAGAGATTTTAAGATTTCTTCTTATTCTATTTGGCCCTACCTAAAAGAATCTCACTCAAGTTAATGTGAATGAATGTGTGTGTCTGTATTTAGCCCGTATCATTTGGCACAGAACTAATATGGACACTTGGTTACCACTAAAGAGGGCTTATCCTCACCAGAACTGTGGCACTTGTTCTTGTTTAGTTGCTCGGTCATGTCCAACTCTTTGTGACCCCCTGGACTATAGCCTGCCAGGCTCCCCTGTCCATGGGATTTCCCAGGCAAGAATACTGGAGTGGGTTGCCATTTCCTTCTCCAGGGGCTCTTCCTGACCCAGGGATGGAACCTGAGCCTCCTGCATTGGCAGGTGGATTCTTTACCGCTAAGCCAATGGGGAAGCCCTAACTCTGGCACATTGTTATACTAATGGCCCCCAATGAGTCATGTCTCTAATCATACATGCCCTTGTGTGTTCTTTTCCATATTGGCTCTGGGGTTGTCCTCAGGACTTACTCTGTCCCATTAAACATCAACAGATGTGGTATAAGCAGAGGCTTGATGAGCATTTGTACATTGGGCCATGACATCTTGAAATCTAGCCACTGGGTGAGAAGTCTGGATTAACTATATGAAGAGGTCACATGGGAAAATTAAAGCACCTCTGCTGAAAGTCCAAACCACTGCTAACCTTGTGAGTGAGGCCATCTAGGAGCAGGCAGACTCTGAAGCCCCTGCAACTGACAGAGAACACAGGAGTGAGCCCAGCTGCCACCACATGGAATAGAAACAAGCCGTCCCACATAGCCTGCTTAAATTGTCACCCCCACAGAGTTGTGAGCAGATAAATTTCTTTGGGGGTTGTCTGTTGTGCAGCACTCGTTAAATAATATGACCAGCTTCTCATATATTCTTTCTGAGATTCCAGAATATCAACAACATGGGACACCCATGTGATTTAATTATACATATTCCCAGAAACCAACAAAACTCCTATATGTAAAAGCAGTAACCTACCCTCTAAACACTGATTATCTTATACACCGATTCACAAGTGAAGCAATTTCCCCAAATCATTGCATATTAAACTCTAGGTCCAGTCTGAAATTTAGAGTAAAGAAAGAGCGTTAGCATAATTTGAGGGAATAAAGTAGACAGGAGAAAAATAGAGAAAATATTATACAGAGAGAGTTTCTTGGTTTTAGCTTTTCTAGGCTGTCACTCAAATCTTCCAGATGTTACCAGACCTTTAAGAGAAGTCTCATAGGAAGAGGTTAATTGTTCTATTGTCTGCCCTTCCCTACAATCTTTCTGGAAGCCTGAAGGAGCTGGTCAAGACTGCTGCAGAAAGCTGTGCTTCCAGGTGCTTCTCCGGGCCAAATCAGAAGAATACATACTCTGCAGGTCACATGCTGTAATCTGGCTCCTTCTCATATGCTGAACTTGTATCTGATCATTTCCTGAGCTCGTCTCAACTCTCTTGCGTTGTGAACTTCACTACTTTAGCATATACTAGGTGCTCAATAAATTCTTTTCAGTGAAAAATGAAACGTTTTTATTATAACATAATATTTTTCAACTATGACTATTTTTTAATTGGGACACAACCTGACTTCCCCGTGTAGAAAAAGAAAAGTTCTCAGTGCTGATTAAGAAAAAAATCAATAAAGAGGAAAAACCAAAGCAAAATAAGTGAGATCAGCAAAACCAGCAACACCGACCAATGTCTGTGTCCCTGGTTTAGATCGATGCTTCCTTGACCCTAGAAATAAATTCCAGCCTTCGGTACCCACTGAGGGTTAAGTAAGAGCTCTGCTGACTTCCTGTGGGGTCCAGGCCGCAAGGACAGCAACTTCTCCTTTGGTCTGAAGCTTAAGAAAAAGTTCTCTGTATTTGCCTGAGGCTTCTCAGGTTCCGTTCCGTCGCTCAGTCGTGTCCGACTCTATGCGACCCCGTGGACTGTAGCCTACCAGGCTTCTCCGTCCATGGGATTCTTCAGGCAAGAATACTGGAGTGGGTTACCGTTTCCTTCGCCAGGGAATCTTCCTGACCCAGGGATCGAACCCTGGTCTCCCGCATTGGAGGCAGATGCTTTAACCTCTGAGCCACCAGGGAGTGGTAAAGAATCCACCTGTCAATGCAGGAGACACACGAGATGCAGTTCGATCCCTTGGGTTGGCAAGAGCCCCTGGAGAAGGAAATGGCAACTCACTTCAGTGTTCTTGCCTGTAAAAATTCCACAGACAGAGGAGCCTACAGTTCATGTGGTCGCAAAGAGTCAGACACAACTGAGAGACTAAGCATACACATACCTGTTCTGGACCCCAGGACACTTTCATTTTGAGGTTTAATGGAAAAATGTGACTTTCGATCCAGGAATCTGTCCATGTTGTACTTTGTTCTTCAAATGTCCATTCCTAGGCATGTACTTGCTGGATTACCGAAACTATGTCAGAGTCATAATGCTTGAACAGAATGCCAAACAAATACCCCTAGACCTCTTTCCGCTCCTAAAAGGAACCCATGCACAGAAGAGACGAAGTAGGTGATGCAATATTTTATATTAACTGGAATTTTGTCTCAAAATGCAAGAATTCTAGGTTGGGCTGTGTGAAGGAGTCCTTTTTTTCTAATCCAATGGGCCCAAGTAGCTTTTAGCCAAAGTAGACTATGAGCTGTAATTTTGCTCATTTTCTATCATCTTCCCAGAATTTTCCAATCAGTTGTATTGAGGTGACACTTGCACTGCACCAAAGAAAGGCAAACCAAAAGCAAATTTTAGATTTTACTTTAATACCTACTGACTTGGTCTTGCCTAAATTTCAAATAGGTCTTCTTAGAGGCCACAGGGAAATATGAACAGAGCACCTCAACCATGAGTCCTTTGTGGCAAATGGCACACATACATTAATGTTTCCGGTCCACTCAATGGATGCCTTTTCATGATACTAATTAGCAGTGTGCTCTACGCAGTCTAAGAAACTGAGAAAACTTATACAATTGAAAAACTGCTTTAACAAGAAGTAGCAAACTCAGATATTCTATCAAGCCTATATCATACATATTTGCTCATGATTAAAGCTAAAGGTTTGCAGTTGGGAGCTTTTTAATTCTAAATTTTGGCCTTTCATTCAAAGATTAATAATACAGACCTATAGTATTTGTAACTAAGTCACACATGACTTGCAATGTCTTTGTGAGAAATGATGTAGGGTCTCTTTTAAGACTAAAGTAATTAAATTTGTTTTCAATATCCAGTTAACTCTAAGACTCTCAATATTACTATTGAGAAGATTTAACCTCAGCAATATTACAATTGCTAATGGTGTCTTTAACAAGAGATTGCTTATCTTATGCTAAAAAGAAAACAAACAAAAAGAAAAGTGTCTAGTCAAAGCTGTAGTTTTTCCAGTAGTAATGTATGGATGTGAGTTCAGTTCAGTTCAGTTCAGTCGTTCAGTTGTGTCCGACTCTTTGTGACTCCATGAATCACAGGACGCCAGGCCTCCCTGTCCATCACCAACTCCCGGAGTTCACTCAAACTCATGTCCATCGAGTTGGTGATACCATCCAGCCATCTCATCCTCTGTCGTCCCCTTCTCCTCCTGCTCCCAACCTTTCCCAGCATCAGAGTCTTTTCCAGTGAGTCAACTCGTCGCATGAGGTGGCCAAAGTATTGGAATTTCAGCTTTAGCATCAGTCCTTCCAATGAACACCCAGGATTGATCTCCTCTAGAATGGACTGGTTGGATCTCCTTGCAGTCCAAGGGACTCTCAAGAGTCTTCTCCAACACCACAGTTCAAAAGCATCAATTCTTTGGCGATCAGCTTTCTTCACAGTCCAACTCTCACATCCATACATGACCATGGGAAAAACCATAGCCTTGACTAGACGGACCTTGGTTGGCAAAGTAATGTCTCTGCTTTTTAATATACTATCTAGGTTGGTCATAACTTTCCTTCCAAGGCGCAAGCGTCTTTTAATTTCATGGCTGCAATCAGCATCTGCAGTGATTTGGAGCCCCCAAAAATAAAGTCTGACACTGTTTCCACTGTTTCCTCATCCATTTGCCATGAAGTAATGGGACCAGATGCCATGATCTTTGTTTTCTGAATGTTGAGCTTCAAGCCAACCTTTTCACTCTCCTCTTTCACTTTCATCAAGAGGCTTTTTAGTTCCTCTTCACTTTCTGCCATAAGGGTGGTGTCATCTGCATATCTGAGGTTATTGATGTGAGAGTTGGACTATAAAGAAAGCTGAATACTGAAGAATGAATGTTTTTGAGCTGTGGTGTTGGAGAAGACTCTTGAGAGTCCCTTGGACAGCAAGGAGATCCAACCAGTCCATCCTAAAGGAGATTAGTCCTGGGTGTTCATTGGAAGGACTGATGCTGAAGCTGAAACTCCAAAACTTTGGCCACCAGATGCGAAGAACTAACTCATTTGAAAAGATCCTGAAACTGGGAAAGATTGAAGGCAGAAGGAGAAGGGGACGATAGAGGATGAGATGGTTGGATGGCATTACTGATGCGATGGACATGAATTTGAGTAGGCTCTGGGAGTTGGTGATGGACAGGGAAGTCTGGCGTGCTGCAGTCATCGGGTTGCAAAGAGTCAGACATGACTGAGCGACTGAACTGAACTGATCCTTCTAAAAGATTTTTGTGTTATTTTAATAACAAATAGGTTTCATTCAAATGCACAATAAAAATTTGGATGTAAGAGGATATGGTATTTATCTTATATCCTCTTATATATTGATACTTGTAATGATATTTATCAAGTTACTTGTTAAATAAATAATTATTTAAAAATGTGCTTTGGGCTGACTTGACAGAATTATATCCCATTCTATATAAACATTTTAATTGTAAATAAGCTATATTTCTCACTGAAGTAGTCTAATGAAAGACTTAAACAAACATCAAAATTATCTAGTGTGTTTCTGTATCTTGTGAGAGATGAGGGCACATTTTTACTTCATCTGTGTAAATGCCGTCTTTTATTTTCCCATTTTATGCCAAAGAGAACATAAACATAAGATTTTGTGGAACCAGATGATTCTGGTGCTCACATGTCTGTTTTCAGCTGATTAGAATTTTAAGGTGTATCAGAATGTATTTGTTTGGAATGACTGGACATGTTTCTGTTAAATTCATTGTAGCTTGTGTTATTGAATTTTCTTGTCCCATGATCTTTTTTTCTCTCCACATTAAGCCTACTAGGGAGAAAAGATTCTCTTCTTTATTTAATATGGGTGCATTAAACCTTTGGGAATCCAAAGCTCTCTCTTCAGTATGCATGAATACTTCAAAAGCCTGAATAAGATAATGTGGTTCTAAAAAGTGATCCCTTTACTCCCTTTTCAGGAGCATATAATCCATAGTCAGATAATGCATAATGCCAAATAATGGGCCACATTGAGTAAGCCATGTTTCTAAATCCTTTGCTGACCTTAAAAACAATGTTTTTCTTAGAAAAAGTATTTTAAATGAGGAAAAATCTTCTAGTCATGCTGTTTTGTTGCCTTTTCTTTAGGAGGAGAAGAAAAACGTTGTCTGCTATGCATGTTTTTTCCTCTTAAAGGGCTTTAGGGACTATAAAACTTTAATTTGTAATTTAAAAGAATATATATATTCTTTACATATGGTTAAAACAGAGAAAGCATCCCTGGGAACTTGTGACATAAGGGTATGGTGGAATGTTAGAAAAAGCAAAGGCAAATTCAAGTGAAATAAAATGCTAACCAATTTTGGACACCAGGAAAATGCTCTAAATTACAAATACGTCTTTTTGGCATAACATAAAGATTGTACTAATTATGTCTGGGTAGACTTAAAGAAACACATGATCATTTGGTGTGGCTTTGACTTCCCTCAGCTACTTACAGTAACATCCTGTTTAACGCTGACATTGATAGTGCGATGCTGATGATAATGTCACAGTGTCAGGACAGCGGCATCCAACAGCCTGTAAGATGCCCCTTGTTCTTCCTCAAGGCCGTATTCTAGGCATTTGACCTCCTTTGGTCCTTCTACATTTAATGCATAGTTTCATCTCTGGAAGCAATAAAGGGGAACCGCATGGTGAATTTAAGAGCAGTATTGTTGTGTTCCTGCAGTGCTGTGAGGTTCTGGGCTTTTACCATCAAGCTTTAGAAATAATTTAAAGGCATTTCTTTAGACATGTCCTTGTGCCTGAAACAGATTCCTACTCACTGGACTTGGTAGGTTAACTTAGAAAAAAGAGAGTTTTTGTCTAGAGAACTCATCTCTAGGAAAGAACTCCTTTCTATGATTCCTTCTCATTTGAAACAAAGGTCAAGACAGTATCTTAAGATCTTTACAGCATTGTTTTCCAATTGAAGAACACAAGCCATAGATGGGTGGCTTCCCACGTGGTGCTAATGGTACAAAATCTGCCTGCCAATGCGGGAGACATGAGACATGGATTTCATCCCTGGGTCGGGAAGATCCCCTGGAGGAGGCCATGGCAACCCATTTCAGTGTCCTTGCCTGGAGAATCCCATGGACAGAGGAGCCTGGCAGGCTACAGTCCACGTGGTCACAAAGAGTTGGACACAACTGAAGCGACTTAGCATGCACAAGATCAGTTTAGTAAGTTTAATAGGCAGTGAATAGCAATTAAAATTAAAACACAAAATATAGTAGCATAAGAGTGTCCCAGCTACCACAGAGAATATTAACTAATTCTAATTAGCTAATAGGGTTTTGTTTCAATATGCATCAGTTCAGTTCAGTTCAGTCGCTCAGTCGTGTCCGACTCTCTGCGACCCCATGAATCACAGCACGTCAGGCCTCCCTGTCCATCACCAACTCCCGGAGTACACTCAAACTCATGTCCACAGAGTCGGTGATGCCATCCAGCCATCTCATTCTCCGTCATCCCCTTCTCCTCCCGCCCCCAACCTTTCCCAGCATCAGAGTCTTTTCCAGTGAGTCAACTCGTCGCATGAGGTGGCCAAAGTATTGCAGTTTCAGCTTTAGCATCAGTCCCTCCAATGAACATCCAGGATTGATCTCCTCTAGAATGGACTGGTTGGATCTCCTTGCAGTATAAGGGACTCTCAAGAGTCTTCTCCAACACCACAGTTCAAAAGCATCGATTCTTCGGCGATCAGCCTTCTTCACAGTCCAACTCTCACAACCATACATGACCACAGGAAAAACCATTGCCTTGACTAGACGGACCTTGGTTGGCAAAGTAATGTCTCTGCTTTTTAATATACTATCAAGGTTGGTCATAACTTTCCTTCCAAGGAGCAAGCGTCTTTTAATTTCATGGCTGCAATCAGCATCTGCAGTGATTTTGGAGCCCAAAAAAACAAAGTCTGACACTGTTTCCACTGTTTTTCCATCTATTTCCCATGAAGTGATGGGACCAGATGCCATGATCTTTGTTTTCTGAATGTTGAGCTTCAAACCAACCTTTTCACTCTCCTCTTTCACTTTCATCAAGAGGCTTTTGAGTTCCTCTTCACTTTCTGCCATAAGGGTAGTGTCATCTGCATATCTGAGGTTATTGATATTTCTCCCAGCAATCTTGACTCCAGCTTGTGCTTCTTCCAGCCCAGCGTTCCTCATGATGTACTCTGCATATAAGTTAAATAAGCAAGGTGACAATATACAACCTTGACGTACACCTTTTCCTATTTGGAACCAGTCTGTTGTTCCATGTCCAGTTCTAACTGTTGCTTCCTGACCTGCATACAGGTTTCTCAAGAGGCAGGTCAGGTGGTCTGGGATTCCCATCTCTTTCAGAATGTTCCACAGCTTATTGTGATCCACACAGTCAAAGGCTTTGGCATAGTCAATGAAGCAGAAATAGATGTTTTTCTGAAACTCTCTTGCTAGGCACATGAATATGTTTAGTGGGTTGTGTGAAAAATGTATCTTTTATTGAGTTATGGTGAAAAGCAGTCTTTAAAAACAAAACAGTGATTTATGATAATATGATTCTATAAATGTGTCGCTTTATGAAAGTTCAGTGATTCAACTCAAGAAAATGGTCATCCTAATTGGATAGACTTACACCTAAGTGGCAAGAGAGTTATAAATGTTGGTTTCCTGTTTGTAGAGACTTTGATACCATAAAGAGTGCTATCAAAGTTAAGAAGTAGGAAAGAAAATGAAATACATTTTCTCAGAATGCACACATTCTGTCTCCTGCAGATCTATGGAGTATGGCATTGGTTGTTCAGGATCTCACGAAGAGAAATGATCTTTTGGACAAAGTTAATTCTCTTCTCATTGAGGCGTCTAGAGATTGACTGGGAGTTGATGAAAGGTTGAATGAAAAATTTTTACTTTCTCAAACAAGAATTTAAACGGCCCAGGGTTCACTGAGTGATCGCTTTCATTTCTTGTTCATTTTTTCTTTGCAATCTCATGACCTGTTTTCATCCAAAGTAAAACTTTAAAATGTTATAGATTCTTTTTGAGTACTGGAAAGCGTAGGGCATTTACTCTTCTGAAATAACTTTAAAGTGGATCTTATTCCTCCTTGGTCACCCTGTTTTTTTCTATTTTGAAATTTGGATAGTTTCTTTGAATTACTGAGCATCCTGTGCTCTGTTCAGGGGACATTAATGAGTCCTTTTCATCGTGGGTGGTCTCTCTGCATAGCAGGAGACCTCACCAATTTATCTATTGCTAGCAATAAACTAAAATCAGTTTTCATAGGCAACTCATCTTTATGTAAATCCTGTTATCTCATAGAGAAATGATTACTGACATGGGACATGAATTCACTGGCTTATGCATTGCATACCAAGCAAAATCTTACAACAAATTTAGAGAACTAGAAATGCTGACCATTATTTTATGTTAGCAATTATAAGACATTTTTCTACATTCAAATCAGTCAGGTATCTTATTATCCCAAGGTTCTTTCACTGTTTTCTTTTTCCTTTATAGTCACAGAATGAGGATTACAGTATTTTTCACTATACTTTATAATCCTACATCGTATCAGCTTTGTTGAGATGTTAAAAAAATACACACTTGTCTTCAACATTATTCTTCTATTCTAACAATTTATCCTGTTGATCCTCATTTTCAAATTGCATAATAAGGTAGTTGGTACAGACACTGATACACTAATTGTGGCCAGGGTTCTTATTAGTTGGAAGATCCATTCTGATTGGCGGAGCCCAGGTTGTGTTCTTTATGATATATTTTCAATATCTCCCATTTCTCTGCTCTCATTCTCATTGCAAACTTCTTGAAAAATCAGCTGACCCATACAAGGAATATTTACAATACTTTCAGCAGGGGCTTTAGAAACACATCATCAGATAATGAAAGATTTTCAGGAAACAGAGAAAAGAGATAGCCTATCAGTATAACATAAATAAAAGATAAATGTAATGACATACGAAATCTAAGTCCATATTGAGCAAAGCTAATATCCAGTCTTCACACTTTCTTTACCTCCTCTGTCTAAACTATTTGCCATAAACTAAAACACAGAACTACCATTCCTAAATATGATTAGTAACACTGAGAAGTGAAATAAAATAGTGTGACGAATCACCAAGGGAGAGGTGGGACTGATCTACTTCTACTTTTGAAGTGAAGTGAAGTCGCTCAGTCGTGTCTGACTCTTTGTGACCCCATGGACTGTAGCCCACCAGTCTCCTCCATCCATGCCATGGAATTTTCTAGGCAAGAGTCCTGGAGTGGGTTGCCATTTCCTTCTCCAGGGGAAACTCCCGACCCAAGGATTAAACCAGGTTCTCCCGCATTGTGGGCAGATGCTTTACCATCTGAGCCACCAGGGAATCCCTGCTTCTACTTTTAGGCAGAAAAAAACCTAAGAACTCTGAGGTAAGTCAAGGAGTAGTGAGTTAAAAATCATCTGTTTTCTGCCTGACGCCACTGCTTTGTTTCAAAGATTTACCTCTTTTTCGATTAGAGAAAAATCTGCCTTGGACCTGCCAGATCTCTGGCTAATATTCCCACTTTCCCATTTTAGAGAAACATGCTATCTTTTACTGTATTTTGATGATTATGTCTATGTTAATGTGAAAATTAGTAATATCCATCTTGTCCCGTGAAAACCCAATGCTCACTATGTTAGTGTAATTTGCAAACACTGCTAATAAGTGGTTTTTAAAGAAATATTCCCCCTATATATTTTTTTGGTTGAAAACACTGCTATGTGAAATTTGAAGTGATTGACAAACTAAGGAATTCTCTAAAAGCTCACAAAATCATGTGTGGGGAAAAAAGAGATCATCTTCCCTTTGAGATAACAATTTCAAAAAGGTGACTGAGACAAAGTAAAATTTCTTTTATTTGAATTAAATAAGGTGCTGGGATTAGCAATGTCAATCTCATGGAAAGTGTTAACAAAGTGTCTAAAGATCACAGTAAGTCTAGATCTTCATTTAAAGATACTCAACCAATAGTGATGGAAATGAATGGGATTATTAAAAGCTTGATACACTTATTGCTTTGATATAATACATTTTCAGATACCTAGCATGGTGTGGGAAATGGAGAATGTCATTAACCAGACATAGTGATTAGGAGAAAGGTTGCAAATAACAGAGATGGTTTTCATCCCTACCTGGTCCTTTCCAAGTACAATGACTGGGAATGCCTCATTTCTTTATATAATGTCACTGCCTCTGGCGCTATCAAGGATGCACCTTTGGTTATAGACAATGGGCATCCTCATGGGGGTGGTTTAGAAGACACTCAGCAGAGCTTAGGGCATTGCTTCTTTTGTAGGCAATGTGAAGGCAGCTATGGATTAAGGGCCCAATCAATCAGTGATATGAATAGACAATGTGGCTGGCTAATCAGATAGAAAACATGTAGTGAGTCCTAGGATGACAATAATCAATCTCTAGGTGTTGGATCAGCCTTCCCTGACTCACTGGTAAAGGTAACAGAGAGACAGGGAAACCCCCTTGTCTGATGTCTTCCCTGCAGGACCTGTGACCTCAAAGTTTGCATTTTATCATCTCCTATCCCTCAGTCCCATAGGGTCCTCATTTGTTGTCATTATCTTTCCAATATCTCCTTAAGGCAAAACTCTAGGCTCTGCTTTTCTCAGTGTTAAGTTTTGATTCTTAAGAGCTGTGGTCATCACCAGCTGGGTTCATAGATATCCAGTTACCCTCTGTTTCAGGTAAATGATTTTCTTCTCAGAAAATGACACAATTGTGCTTCTTTGGATCCTGATTCTCTTGAAGTTGGCCAGAAACTGGTTTTGGACAATGAACTGTGACTGTAAGTGATACATGTCAATCAATGACTGATGGGAGTTATTGCATATTTTCTCTGCTCTTCTTACACTTTGGGTAGGAAAACTCTGAAATGTGTTTTTCCAAGTTTCACAGTGGTGTTATACTTCAGTTGCCTAGAATGGTGATTTATTTGATAACGAAGCCTTTATTGGATTTTTTCCTTCTTGATTTTTGTCTCACTTTCTTCTCTTCTTCTGGTGTTTCCTAGTATTGTCTTTCAAGCAAATTCTTTGCACTCAAATCCTCTTGGAGTTGCTTTAAAATATACCCACAACCCTCAAACACTCTTTCTTCTCTAAGATGTAGCCAAATTCTGACAATCTATGTGGACTTAGTGACTTGTTTCTAAACAATAGCATATGGTAGAAATGATGTTTTGTGTGTAGGGATAAAAGACATAATGGGTTACTCCTTGCTGTCACTCTTGGATGGCTTGTTCTGGAAGAAGCTGCTGCTGCTGCTGCTAAGTCGCTTCAGTTGTGTCCGACTCTGTGCGACCCCATAGATGGCAGTCGACCAGGCTCCGCTGTCCCTGGGATTCTCCAGGCAAGAACACTGGAGTGGGTTGCCATTTCCTTCTCCAATGTGTGAAAAGTGAAAGTGAAGTCGCTCAGTCGTGTCCAACTAGTAGCGACCCCATGGACTGCAGCCTACCAGGCTCCTCTGTCCATGCGATTTTCTAGGCAAGAGTACTGGAGTGGCTTGCCATTGCCTTCTCCGCTGGAAGAAGCTAGCTGCCATTTTATGTGAACTCTTAAATAGTTCTCCAAAGAGGTCTATGTGTCAGGGAATTGGGACCTCCTGACAACAACTGTGGCCATCTCATGCGACGAGTTGACTCACTGGAAAAGACTCTGAGGCTGGGAAAGGTTGGGGGTGGGAGGAGAAGGGGATGACAGAGAATGAGATGGCTGGATGGCATCACCGACTCGATGGACATGAGTTTGAGTGAACTCCGGGAGTTGGTGATGGACAGGGAGGCCTGGCGTGCTGTGATTCATGGGGTCGCAGAGAGTCAGACACGACTGAGCGACTGAACTGAACTGAACTGACAACTGTGTGAATCAGCTATTAAACAGAAGACCCCCAGTTCTGGTCAAGGCTTCGGATGACTCCAGTATCAGCAATATCTTACTGCAATTTCATGAGAGGTCCTAACCCAGAATCACACAGCTAAAATGCTTCTGGATTCTTGACTCTCAGAAATTAGAGAAGATAATAAATGCCTGTTGTTTTAAACTGCTAATATTTTGTTGCACAGCAATAGGTGACTAATTCACCTTGTCTGAAAGGTTGCTTCTGAGATGCATCAGTGCTGTGAGGACTCTCTTGGTTGAGTGAAGTGTATAAACTGAGACCAGGTATAAAATAGAGCCATGGCCTAAGTCAATCTGACAGTGGGTTCAATGGGTCTATGGATCAACCTTTAGTCATTTATTGAAAATATATGTGCTTAATAGGATGGCTATGTCTAGCAACTAAAGCAACTCTCTTGTTGATTCCTTTACCTTTGGAATAATATCCATTAGAGTGGGAAAGGCCATGTCAAAGCCCCTTTAACTGCATCCCATCATGCAAGGTCATAAATCAGAAGCATCCAAGGTAGACTGGCAGAAATTAGTGCCACTTTCAAAAACTAAAAAGTGCAGATATTGCCCCTAAAAAACAGGATGGACCATGGTGAGTAGTGGTACACTTCCAAAAACTTAACAAAGTAATAACCCCAAGCACAGCCACCAAGCCAGTGATTATATATTTATTAGAAGATGTCAGTACACTGTACACATTTTATGTGACTACTGACCTGACAAGAATGTTTAAAAAAAAAAGCAGAGACATTACTTTGCCAACCAAGGTCCGTCTAGTCAAGGCTATGGTTTTTCCCATGGTCATGTATGGATGTGAGAGTTGGACTGTGAAGAAAGCTGATTGCCGAAGAATTGATGCTTTTGAACTGTGGTGTTGGAGAAGACTCTTGAGAGTCCCTTGGACTGCAAGGAGATCCAACCAGTCCATCCTAAAGGAGATCAATCCTGGGTGTTCATTGGAAGGACTGATGCTAAAGCTGAAACTCCAATACTTTGGCCACCTCATGCGAAGAGTTGACTCACTGGAAAAGGCTCTGATGCTAGGAGGGATTGGGGTTGAGAGGAGATGGGGATGACAGAGAATGAGATGGCTGGATGGCATCACGGACTCGATGGACATGAGTTTGAGTGAACTCCGGGAGTTGGTGATGGACAGGGAGGCCTGGCGTGCTGTGATTCATGGGGTCGCAAAGAGTCGGACACGAATGAGCGACTGAACTGAACTGAACTGAAATGTCAGATAAGCTACTCTAAAATCATAGTCTTTCAGAAACTTTTCGGAGGGATGAAAATGTAAGGCAATTCCAATGAGTTAAATTCTAAAAGGAAATTAGCCCTCTTTAGGCAAGCCACTCCAGTACTCTTGCCTAGAAAATCCCATGGATGGAGGAGCCTGGTAGGCTGCAGTCCATGGGGTCGCTAAGAGTTGGACACGACTGAACAACTTCACTTTCACTTTTCACTTTCACACATTGGAGAAGGAAATGGTAACCCACTCCAGTGTTCTTGCCTGGAGAATCCCAGGGATGGGGGAGCCTGGTGGGCTTCTGTCTATGGGGTCACACAGAGTCGGACACAACTGAAATGACTTAGCAGCAGCAGCAGCAAGAGAGCAGATGCCTCTGCCTTGCTAGTATCCTTGGGGCCATGGTGGGAGAAGCTTCCAATAGATGGGAGCCACATTTTTAATGTACTTTTAATGGCTATGTGTAGATGGTAATGAGTGCTTAGATTTCTGAAAATCCCAGTGACAAAGCAAGTCCACACACAGTCATAAACCCTTTTGCTCTGGCCTTCCACTGTATGCACAGCAACAGCGTGTGAAATGTGAGGCATAGGGAAAGAAAGCTGAGAGGTGTATCCTAGAGGTGTACTGAGAGGTGTATCATCAGAGGTATACTGAGCCCTCGTCAAGTGCAAGGAACCAGGTGGCTGGAGGTTGCGGGCAGAGCAGGAGAGCTGAGAGGTGGATGCAAACTTCTTCAAGCATAAGTCAATGGATCACTGAGTCTAGGGAAGAAAGGTAGAAAGTTAGAAAGCAAAGAAGTCTTCCTAGCAGTATGGAGTGCTGGCAGTTGTTCTATAAAGCAGAGAGAAACCTTCAACATCTTCCTATGCTCAGGAAAGATCTGATTTCCCCATCAGAACATGTGAACCAGTGGTGAATTCGATCCAATAAAAAAAGCCAATACAGATTACATAATCACGGATTATACTCACTCAGCAGCTCAACCTAGTGGTTTCTCTGAGGAGTGTGTCATTTCCTAGAGGAATTTTGCCTATATTAGTCCCTCCTGTTCCTTTTAGACATAGTATATGACATTTAGTTAGAACTTGCAGGATACATGAAGAGGCAAGACAGTGTCACCCATAGTCAAGAGAAGAAAGAGTCAGTTAAAGCAGATCCCTCCATAACACAGACATTGGACTTAGCTGAAAAGGCCTTTAAAATACTTAGGATGAAGTTTTAGAAATAAGGGTGGTGTAATGGGGGCGGGAGGAGAAGGGGATGACAGAGAATGAGATGGCTGGATGGCATCACCGACTCTGTGGACATGAGTTTGGGTGAACTCCGGGAGTTGGTGATGGACAGGGAGGCCTGGCGTTCTGTGATTCATGGGGTCGCAGAGAGTCGGACACGACTGAGCGACTGAACTGAACTGAACTGAATGGTTTTAAAACACCAACCCCAAATTCTTTGATACTCTTCAATGAGAACTAACTCTATTTCATCTCCCCTTGAATATGGTTAGGTTTTTATCTGCTTCAAACATATAGTTAGAACTGAGTAAGGTAGAAGTGACCCTATGTAACTACTGAGGCTATGTCAGAAAAAGAAAACAAAATAAAAATGTTTCAGTTTCTCTCTACTCCTTTTGTGATGCTTCCTCTGGCAGAAGCCAAATGCTCCGTAAAAAGTTTGGTTACTGTCAGATTGTCATCCTGGAGTGGGCACATATAGGAATTCAGGTCAGTTGCCCTAACTGAGCTCACAGGTAACATCCATCATCAACTGTCTGCTATGGGTTGCCATCTTGATACCCAGTCCAGTTGAACTTTCATATAATTGCAGTGCCAGCTGATATTTTTCTAGAACCACATGTGAGACAACAGAAGCTGAGCCTTTCCTAAATTAGCATAAAACCATGAGCAAACTAAAGTGATTATTTTCAGCTGCTAAGTGTGGAATTTATTATGCAGAAATAATAACCAGGACAGGTAGAGAAGAGATGGGAACAGTTGGAGAATTACACAGTTAAATGGAAACTATAAGAGAGAAACAGGCGGATATTCTAGAAGTGAAAGGCATAATATAAAAAAAATGAACATTTATTTGATGGGTCTGGCAACTGGACGTGAGAAATGAAAGGATCAATTAAACTAGAAGATGAGTAAATAGAGCTTATTTCAATGAAGCAAAGTGAACACATATATTATATTGTCTACGCCACTCCTTAGACTCAGAATTCCTCAGCAGGATTAAGGTCAGTAACCTGGGGTGGTGATTTTTCTGCTGATGCACCTTTTACTGTATCCTTGCCTTCTTTGTATCACCTCCCTATCTTGCACTTGAATCCTTGTCTGAGAACCTGCATCTGAAGAAATTCAAATTATACCAGTGTTATAAAAGGTGACAAAAATCCTAGGAAGTCAATTCTATTATACAACCTTTTTATAACTTTTTAAAGTTGAGGAAATAGAATATTAGAGAGGTGAAGGAACTTGGCCAAGATCATATAGCTAGGAAGTATATGAAAAAAAAAGTGCCTGCTCTTAACCATATTTGATACTATCTTTCATGGGGTGGCATTATACACTTTACAGAGTCCTTCCAACACAGTATCTCGTTCATCTTTAGAACAAGTCAGTAAGATGGGCAAAACATACACTTTTTTTTTTATTTAATCGGATGAAGACACTAACTTAAAAAGAAAGTGACTTATTTAAACTCACACATAGATCTAGGGGCAGTGCTAAGACCAGAGCCGGGTCTTCTGACTTTTAGTTTAATTCCTTATCTGCTATACCACATTATAGGACTACAATTCAATGAAAAATACTACTATATACTTCAATTACCCCCTTGCTATTTCTTGAAATTCTTTTTAAAATCTAGAATGTTGAAGATGTAATCTTTGATCATATTTTTTAGCTCAAGATTTTTAGAAAATTCTAAGGTGACTGTTGCTTATGTATATTTAGCTATTCTCAAATATAACTAAGCCCTGGGAATGCATTTGTTAGAAATCAAGGACAAGGTGACAATGTTAATAATTTCAAGAGGTAATATGTGCAGTAATTAAACCCATAGTCTCTGGAGCCAGATTTCTTTCACTGGGAGAATTATCTAACCTTTCTCTGCCTTGGTCTCCTTATTTGCAGAATGGAATCAACATTATTTACACGATTGGGTTGTGAATATTTGAAAAGTTAAAATACATGAAAAGCAGTTAGAATAGTACTTAATAATATTTCATTTTCTGTCCCACCCAGTTGAGTTTTCCATTCTTCAGGAATGGAGTTATGATGCCAAAAAAACTGGTTTTTGGTGACCAGCTCTTGAATTTATATCTTGTCAGAGCAATTTTGAGGGGATATTTTCTTCTACCATATGATTTTAAAGGATGACATAGAATTAGAGTAGAAGTTGGTAAAAATCTAAACAGGGTATCAGATGCAGGACCAGGAAAAATGAGACACCGCTAGATGGAAAGATGAATGTTAAACAGTGGTGAACACTGTGGTGGGTCAACGTCCTTAATGGGAATAGAGTTCTCTAAGTAAAAACAAGGTTAGAAAAAGGAGGTAATTAAAAGATGTACTCCTGAACTTTGGGCAGAATGATGCAAAGAGGTCTGATGAAAAAGAAGTTCTCTGTATTCCTGCCATAGAGACTGGGAAGTTCACAATTCTACAGCTACTAAAAATGAATCTGGACAAGGACTGGAGTGTGGTGTAAATGACAAAGTCAAAGGTTGCTGGTGAGGGGATGCAAGATTATTTTTCTTATTTTGAGCTTCCTTATGCGCTACAATGTGGATTGTGTAATTCAAATAGTCAAGACCACAAAGTCCATTTAGAACAAAGCAAAGTTTAGTGATAAGGTTAACTCGTTTACTTTAACGAAGGATACACATTAGAATTAATCCGATGGAAATGACCAGAGTCACTAATTCCTCACACTGCCTCAAAGTAAAAAAGTTAAGTGTTCTCAAAAAGCTACTGCTTACTTAAAAGAAATCTTTAATGTTACCCTAAGACCATAATCATTAAATCTTATGGTAATGGAAGAGGTGATGGTACGCATTTATACAAGTATTAATACAAAGTTCATGCACCAGAGAATTTATTACGTCAGTTTTAATAAATATTATTCTCAAAGATGCCTAGTGTCTTTTTATATTTACAAAAATGCTTACATAAATAAAACATTCCAAACTTGCTTAAAAAGTAAGCAAACTTGCTTAAAATTAATTATTGTAGAGATTTATTAATACTATACTTGACAAAGTTAGAGGGGGAACTTCGAAAGATTAGAAAGTAGTTTTAGAAAGATTCCCATATGATTACAGTAAACACATGCAGAGCTTTTGAAATGAGAACTTTGTCCTTTTAAATAAAATGGCAAGTTAATCGTTCTTAATAATATGCTATGGGGAACCACTGACTTAATCTGTGAAGTTTAGTAAGCAAGAATTGAAGTGATGAATATAAAAGTTCTATTTTGACAAGCAGCGATTACAAATCAGTCCATGAACTATTGTAGGAGAGCATAAGTAACGCAAAGAGGGCAACCCATGATATTAGTAAGTTTATTCATGACATTCACATTAGAAACTAACACTGTGCTTGGCAGAGCTTATGCATAGCTCCTGAAGATAGCGCTTTTGTTGCTGTTAAGCAACTACTGTATTTTAAAAGCACCATTCTTTCCGTTCCGTTCCGTCGCTCAGTCGTGTCCGACTCTATGCGACCCTGTGGACTGTAGCCTACCAGGCTTCTCCGTCCATGGGATTCTCCAGGCAAGAATACTGGAGTGGGTTACCGTTTCCTTCTCCAGGGGATCTTCCCGACCCAGGGATCGCACCATACAAGAAGATAAAGTCAATACTGATTCTGAAACTGAACTGGACAGAGACTGGAGGATGGCATAAATGAAAGTCAATGACTGCTGGTGAAATTGAGGGAGATTATTTTTCTTATTTAGAGTTTTCCAATGTTCTCTATTGTGGTATGTGATTAAGAAGCCATATCTTCAGGCAGGAGCTTTTAAAGTATATGAAAGTATACAGATAGCCGATAGGAATATGAAAAGATGCTCAACATTGCTAATGATTCAGTTCAGTTCAGTCGCTCAATCGTGTTCGACTCTTTGCGTCCCCATGAATCACAGCTGCCAGGCCTCCCTGTCCATCACCAACTCCCGGAGTTCACTCAAACTCATGTCCATCAAGTTGGTAATGCCATCCAGCCATCTCATTCTCTGTCGTCCCCTTCTCCTTCCGCCCCCAATCCCTCCCAGCATCACAGTCTTTTCCAGTGAGTCAACTCGTCGCATGAGGTGGCCAAAGTATTGGTAATTATTAGAGAAATGCAAATCGAAAGTATGAGATACCACCTCAAACCAGTTAGATGGCTCTCATCAAAAAGTCTACAAATAACAAATGTTGGAGAGGATGTGGAGAAAAGGGAACCTTCCTACACTTTTGGTGGGAATGTACGTTGGTGCAGCCACTGTGGAAAATAGTATGGAGGTTCCTCAGGAAACTTAAAACAGAATTACCATATGATCCGGCAATCTCACTCCTGGGCACATATCTGGACAAGATTATAATTTGAAAAAGATATATGCACCTCTATATTCATAGCAGCACTATTCACAGTAGCCAACACATAGAAACAATGTAAATTTTCATCAACAGAAGAATGGATAAAGAAGATATGGTACATATATACAATGAAATACTCAATTCAGTTCAGTCGCTCAGTTGTGTCTGACTCTTTGTGACCCCACGGACTGCAGCACACCAGGCTTCCCTGTCCATCACCAACTCCCAGAGCCTTCTCAAACTCATGCCCATCGTGTCCATGATGCCATCCAACCAACTCATCCTCTGTTGTCCCCTTTTCCTCCTGCCTTCAATCTTTCCCAGCATCAGGGTCTTTTCAAATGAGTCAGTTCTTCACATCAGGTGGCCAAAGTATTGGAGTTTCAGCTTCAGCATCAGTCCTTCCAAAGAATAGTCAGGACTGATTTCCTTTAGGATGGACTGGTACTCAGCCATAAAAAAAATGCTATTTGCTGCAACATGGATGCAACTAGAGATGATCATACTAAGTCAGAAGGACAAATACTGTGTGATTTCACTTACAGGTGAAATCTAAAATACAACACAGACGAACCCATCTGTGAAACAGAAACAAAATCATGGACATAGAGAACAGACTGGTGGTTGCCACGGGAAGGGGGTTGGGAGTGGGATGGAGTGGGAGAATGCAGCTAGTAGACATAAGCTTTTATATGTGTATATAATGCATAAAGAACAAGGTCCTACTGTATAACGCAAGGAACTATGTTCATTATCCTATGATAAACCATAATGGAAAAGAGTATTTTTAAAGTGCTTGTGTATATATATATATATATATATATATATATTTATACAACTGAATCACTTTGCTGTACAGCAGTAATTGTAAATCAACATTGTAAATCAACTATACTTCAATTTTAAAAAGATAAACATACAAGTATATAGTCCTATGGGAGTGCAAACCTATACCTCGCTGGCCACCACTTAAAGGAGTCCCCTGGGTAGCAATCCCCACAACTGGGGCTTCAAACGAGCATAGACACTCCTGTCTGGGAGATGCCTGTAAGCTGTAGTGAGGCAGAGGGAGGGTGCAAAGATGCTGTGCCCTAGCCTATGGCTCCCAAGAGCACATCCATATCTAAAGGGCCCTACAGGTGTGCCTGCTCCTCAGGCCAAAGCTCCAGGACCAGCAAAGAGGATGCCCTGGCAGAAATACTAGAGGGTGCCTCAGACTACCCTCCATGTACTGCCTCAGGTGGTAGCCTGCCAAGAACCACCTTGCAAATTGTTACACTCCCATGGGACCCAGTGGTTCAGCAGTAAACAGCCTGCAATGCAGACAATTGGGGGTTGAATCCCTGGGTGGGGAAGATCCCCTGGAGGAGAAACTGGTAACCCACCCACTCCAGTATTCCTGCCTAGGGAATTCCATGAACAGAGGAGCCTGGCGGGTTACAGTCCATGGGATCACAAGGAGTTGGACATGACTGAAGCAACTAAATAATGACAAGGGACCTAGGTTTGCACGTTCTGGGGCCACCAAGGCCAGTCAATCAAGGAGTGGCCCCTGGGCAGCCAGTAGGGATGGGACAGCCAGACGCATATAAAAGCGAAAATCTGGGGATCCTGGCCCCTGGAGGTGATGCAAGGACAGTGAAGATGGCTGCCACCAGTCTCCGCCGGAGAGCAGGTCCCCAAATGCCTGTCCTATCCGATGCCTGCCAACCAAACAGCCAAAGGAGGCTCTCCCACACCGAGGCCAGATGCCTTGGATTGGCACTTTGCCCTGGGCTTTGGGGCTGGGGAGCTCCCTCTAGGAACCCTCCACACTGTAGCCTCGTGGGACTTGTGGACCGATCTCAGTTTGTTTTCAGCGCTAGATATTTTGGGGGTCTCGCAGATGCCACTGTAAAGGTGGGAGTGCATGCTGTGGGGTTCAGACCCTTTCCTCCGCTTCTCAGTGAGCGCTGACGGGCCTGCACATGGGGGTGGGGAAGGGGCCGGCGCTGAGACTGTGATGGAGCCTCTCTCACCTGCTTTCGTGCGGACCTTCTCTCCTTCCCCTGGATTCCAGGAGTTTTAGGTTTTTTTCAGAGGACGTTTTTCCGTATGCAGCTGTAGACTTGATATGCTTACGGGAGGAGATGCATGCAGGGTCCTCTAAGGTCACCATTTTGAATAAGAACTTATAAATCTCTTAAATGAACTTGCAAATCTCTTAAGCCAAGCCAGTGTCCACCTGAGGGGCGTCCCAGGTGACGCAGTGGCAAAGACTCTGCCTGCCAATATAGGAGATGTGAGAGCCACCGGTTTATCCCTGGGTTGGGAAGATCCCCTGGGGACAGGAATGGCAGCCCACTCCAGTATTCTTGCCTGGAGAATCCCATGGACAAGGAGCCTGACAGGCTACAGTCCAGGGTGTCACAAACAGTCCCACACAGCTGAGCCAATGAGCACCAGGCATCTACCTGAGACTTGAGGTATACTGATAAAAATTATAATTTTATTTTATTTTATTTGTTGTTTTTTTTAAATTAATTTATTTTTTATTGGAGGCAAATTATTTTACAATATTATATTGGTTGGTTTTGCCATACATTGACATGAATTCGCCCCAGGTTTACATAAGTTCCCCCTCCTGAACCCCTCTCCCACCTCCCTCCTCCCTTTATCCTCCCTCTGGGTCATCCCCACATGCCAGCCCCGAGCATCCTATAACATGCATCGACCCCGAACTAGTGATTCGTTTCGCATATGACAACATACGTGTTTCAATGCCATTCTCCCAAATCATCCCACCCTCACCCTCTCCCACAGAGTCCCAAAGACTGTTCTATACATCTGTGTCTCTTTTGCTGTCTCGTATACAGGGTTATCATTTGCATCTTTCTAAATTCCATATATATGTGTTAGTATACTGTATTGGTGTTTTTCTTTCTGGCTTACTTCACTCTGTATAATTATCTTTTTTTTTTTTATTTTACAATATTATATTGGTTGGTTTTGCCATACATTGATATGAATTTGCCCCGGGTTTACATAAGTTCCCCCTCCTGAACCCCCCTCCCACCTCCCTCCTCCCTTTATCCTACCTCTGGGTCATCCCCACATGCCAGCCCCAAGCATCCTATAACATGCATTGACCCTGAACTAGTGATTCGTTTCACATATGACAACATACGTGTTTCAATGCCATTCTCCCAAATCGTCCCACCCTCACCCTCTCCCATAGAGTCCCAAAGACTGTTCTATACATCTGTGTCTCTTTTGCTGTCTCATATACAGGGTTATCATTTGCATCTTTCTAAATTCCATATATATGTGTTAGTATACTGTATTGGTGTTTTTCTTTCTGGCTTACTTCACTCTGTATAATAGGCTCCAGTTTCATCCACCTCATTAGAACTGATTCAAATGTATTCTTTTTAATGGCTGAATAATACTCCATTGTGTGTATGTACCAAAGCTTTCTTATCCATTCGTCTGCAGATGGACATCTAGGTTGCTTCCATGTCCTGGCTATTATAAACAGTGCTGCAGTGAACACTGGAGTACATGTGTCTCTTTCAAAAAAATTATAATTTTAACCTCTAGTTCTTCTGAATGGTTGACGAAAGGGTCTTTATTTCCAAATCAAAGAGGAGTAGGAAACAGCTGTGACAAACTGATAAATGTATTGTATTATGGGTTGCTGCTGCTGCTGCTGCTAAGTCACTTCAGTCGTGTCCGACTCTGTGTGACCCCATAGACGGAAGCCCACCAGGCTCCCCCGTCCCTGGGATTCTCCAGGCAAGAACACTGGAGTGGGTTGCCATTTCCTTCTCCAATGTGTGAAAGTGGAAAGTGAAAGTGAAGTCACTCAGTCATGTCCGACTAGTAGCGACCCCATGGACTGCAGCCCACCAGCCTCCTCCGTCCATGGGGTTTTCTAGGCAAGAGTACTGGAGTGGCTTGCCATTGCCTTCTCCGGTATTATGGGTTATATATCCTAATTTCCTTCATCATCAGGACTCATGATAAAATGATTATATTATTAAAGGAGTCTGTCACACTAACTCCATGAACCTTTGCCCAGAGATTGACCATTTCGTAAGTGAAATCAACAAGCTGATGAGAGCATTGTTGTTATTTAGTCACTCAATTGTGTCCAATTCTTTCACGACACCAAGGACTGTTGTAGTCACCCAGGCTTCTCTATCTATGGGATTTCCAGGGCCAAAATACTGGAGTGGGTTGCCATTTCCTCCTTCAGGGATCTTCCTGACCCAGGGGTCCAACCTGAGTCACCTGAATTGGCAGGTGGATTCTTTATCACTGAGTCACCAGGGAAGCCAGATAAGAGTATGGCTACATGCATAACATTTTGATAATTTTTCAAAACTTCCACTTGAGGGAATAACTTATGATCTATGGTTATCTCATTCTCCAACTCGAAGAATCAAGAAAGTGAAGAGCAAATTTTTCAAGAGGTAGGATTACTTTATGAAAATGTTCCATTCAGCATTTGTGACAAGGAAGTCCAGCATCTGTCAAAATGGTTCTCATTTCTTGGTTTTAAGGAACTGTGATTATAAACATGGCAGTGAAAGTCAAACATTATGGTATGTTTAGAGGCTGAAGACAAAACTCCTTGAGATCATGATGGTATCTCACTGTATTCTCTCTGCAGCACTCTGGCATACAAGGGGAGCAGATTCTGTAAATCAGTGATTGACAAAAACACCATGGCGCGCTCCTTTTTCTCAGTGCTCCTTTTAAAATTTGTCTCGATAGAATCACGTGTTCTTCATGATTGTAAGAAAATTTTGTTTTTTTGTTTCACTGGAAGCTGTGCTTTAAATTTTTAGAGTGACTCTAACAAAATGAGTTTTCTTATTATCAGGATAGGTTCAAAAGCCCCTTGAGAAGGAGTCTGTTTAAACGAATGTCCAGTACAACTATACATGACATGAATTTCCAAAGAATATTCAGGACATTCATATCATGAGGCGGGGGAAAGGGAGAGGGGAGATATCACGAAGTAATTTTTTCCAGATTTAACCATTGCACCAGTTCCCCTGAGATCAAAATATAATTTTCTTTTGTTCTAAAACTGAGCTTTGCAAATTGAGTCTGTTTTTTTGGTGACAATATGGCAAAGTTTCAGAAGAACCCACAGCTGCTTGATAAATAGTGTTCATATTCTTATAATATCTGTTTCTAAAATGTTTCGTGGTAAACATTTTAATAACAACACAAATAATGCAAATATGGATAAATAATTACTGGAATAAAAAATTCTCATGATTAAACAGAGTCTCTTTGGGCTGGGCCATCAGAACCAACAAAGGGAATGTAAGCATATTTTCTGCCATTTGTGTTAATTACATCGAAATGCTGTGGAAGTGATGTTCTAAGGAAAATAGACATTTGATGAAGAATTTGAGCAAGTTCACTCTTGTGATCACCAGAGATAATATTTGAAAATGGTTGATAGCTCAGATACAAAGTACCAAAAGGAGCTCAAATGAGTAGGTATTATATTTACATAATGAACTACTTAGTAACTGTGTCTATAACTTTAGTCCTCCTGCGTATGGTACAATCATCATCTCTAAGTTCTGAGATCTGTCCCATTTTTTCAAGGAAGATATTTTAGGAAATGCAGAACTATGCCTAAGGAACTAAAAATCAAGTCAATTTTATTGTCAGTACTGATTTAACCTTGGCGTCTTAGTTCTAGTACATGGGTTTCTGTTTCTTTCCTAGATTTTAAACACATATTTATTTTTTTTAATTTTATCTTTATTTATTTATTTATTTATTTTTATTTCTAAAAAAGAATTTTATTAAAAAAGCACAAATGCAAAGAAATGAACAGAGGAAAATGTATGCGTCGAACCTGGACTGGTCACTTATGATAATATACATGCTACAATTCCATTCTCCCCAATGGGAGCAGAAACACATATTTATAAAAAGTTCTTATTATACTTTTTATTGCTTGAGTCCTTTATTTAAAATCTTTCCAGTTTCCTAACTCCTAAAAGGAAGGGACCATGTATTATTTTCTAATTACCCTTCTCCAGGCTTTTTCTCTCTACTATTTATCCCCTCTTTGTTTTCATGAAATGTTCATTTCACCACTGTATAAGTTATCTCTATCTTCTAGCAAGAATACATGTACTAATTGTATATTCCTGGTGCTGATAGAGATCCTAGTGTGTGTATGGTAGATTTTTAATGAACTTTTTCTTTCTAAATGAATGTATCAGTCTAGATCTACTCTCCCTTATTATACAAGACAAGTGTGGTCAAATCCATCATAAAACAATCTTCCTTTTGGTTAAATGCATAAAAGGAGTCCCAAAGAATGTCTGAGTAGTCTTTCACATTCAAATGTCATATTCCAATACATACAGAGTCCACAGTGATGGATGTTCAAAGCTGGATTCTCTGACACATTCAACTCATCTCCATGCTTTTGTCTTCTGTCTTTGATTGTTAGACCTGTACACTCCTCGCTACACTGTTTTTCTGTCAGCCCCTAGAGCTCTCTGTGCTTTTTAATATTTTGATTATCCCCCCAAAGTCTGTCTTCTAGCCTGGGTTGTTTGTCATCCTCAGTCACTTTTTAGTCTATCATTGAATAGGAGGGTGGGAGAGAGTGTTTTCAGATCTTGAAAACCAAGGGAGAAGGAGCAGAAACCTCCCTGATGTCATTATCAGAGAAGAATCTGAAAGACTAGTTAATAGTATCCCTTTACTCTTGCAAATAAAGTTGTCATTTATTACTTTATTATGTTGATTAATAAAAGTTCTGGTGATATAGCATTAAAAGTATCTACCTTTCCTTAAGGAACTAGTCTCTTATTTACTTCTTTTTTCTTTCCATTATGTTAGATGAATAGCTTTAATCCACCCTGGATTGCATTACAAAAGGCATCCTTTATAACCTCCTTTTACAACCTCGGTCTCTAGAGTAAAGGTTTTTACTCTAGCAGTTGTGGACACAGGTTATAGAAAATAGTTCAGAAGGTGTGGGGTGGGCTTTTGGACTTGCTTCGTTTTACTATGGATGAAAAGAAAGTGAAGTCGCTCAGTCTTTGCGACCCCATGGATTGTAACTTAGCTGGCTCCTCCATCCAGCCATCGGATTTTCTAGGCAAAAGTACTGGAGTGGGTTGCCATTTCCTTCTCCAGGATGCTATCAACCCGTATATTTTAGTTTGCTTGACTCTTACTTCACAAAACTTCACAGATGGCAACTGCTTATATGGATACAAATTTTTACCTGTGGTTTTTCCCGTGGTCATGTATGGATGTGAGAGTTGGACTGTGAAGAAGGCTGACCGCCGAAGAATCGATGCTTTTGAACTGTGGTGTTGGAGAAGACTCTTGAGAGTCCCTTATACTGCAACGAGATCCAACCAGTCCATTCTAAAGGAGATCAATCCTGGATGTTCATTGGAAGGACTGATGCTAAAGCTGAAACTGCAATACTTTGGCCACCTCATGCAATGAGTTGACTCACTGGAAAAGACTCTGATGCTGGGAAAGGTTGGGGGCGGGAGGAGAAGGGGACTACGGAGAATGAGATGGCTGGATGGCATCACCGACTCTGTGGACATGAGTTTGAGTGAACTCCGGGAGTTGGTGATGGACAGGGAGGCCTGGCGTACTGTGATTCATGGGGTCGCGGAGAGTCGGACACGACTGAGCGACTGATCTGATCTGAACCATATTTTACAATCCTATGCTATTCTTGGCTAGGCTTCCCTTACCTGTAGCTAGATTTCAGTCCATTCTGATTCCTGCCATTGACTTTTATTTTGTTTACTCTCTCAGTCCTGTCTGATTCTTTTGAGACCCCAAGAACTGTAGCCCACCAGGATCCTCTGCCCATGGGATTTCCCAGGCAAGAATACTGGACTGGGTTGCCATTTCCTTCTCCAGGGGATCTTCCTGACCCAGGGATAGAACCTGTGTCTCCTGCATTACAAGTGAATTCTTTACTACTGAGCCTTGGGGGCAGCCCAGCCTTGTCCTAGTGGTTGAATATATTTTTCTCATGTGGCTTTGTGTACTTTTATAGCATTTAATCTTTCGGTGCAAGATAAGTTCTCAAGGGGAGAAGGGGAGTGGGATGAATTGGGATATTGGGATTGACACATACACACTACTGTGGATAGATAACTAATGAGATAACTAGTTGAGAACCTCTTGTATAGTACAGGGAACTGTACTCAGTGCTTTGTGGTGGCTCACATGGGAAGGAAATCCAAAACACGGGGGAAATGTGTATACATATAACTGATTCACTTTGCTGTACAGCAGAACAACATTGTAAAGCAGCTATACACCAATAAAAATTAATAAAAAATAAAGTATTAAAAAGAAAACTAAAAGTGGATTTACCATATAACCCAGTAATTAAAGATTTGGGCAGTTTTCCTGGAGAAATTAAAATTTATTTTCACATAGGTTCTTGTTAAGGAAAGAAGTTCTCAAGACAAGAGAATGAAGACATAAAAAAATAACCTTGATTTAGGAACCTAGTACATGCAAATACATAACCCAGACTTGTTTCCTTATAAACCAAGTTTGAATTCTTTGGTGATGGTAGTGGACAACATGTGTCTGAAGTCTTGGAATAGAAGTAGACTTTGAACTCAGCTGTTAATTTCTAAAGTCCATTTTTTTCTTTTCTTCTTGATACAACAATCAAAAGTGATGAAACTATTACTTCTGTTGGAACTCTTTTTCTGTGATTATGTTAAGATAGCTCTCCCTTTTCTGGCCATGGTGGGACAGGGAACATGGCATAGACCAGGCAAGTCAGAATAACCTATCTTATCTCCCTGGCCACTTTGTTCAGTGATAAGCATATGAGCTTGTAACTTATTCAGGCTGATCAGAGCCTCTCAAGGTTTTTTGTTTGTTTGTGGTTTTTGTTTTTTAGCTTAGAGTTGTTAGGGAAGTCTCTAAAAACCAAAAAACAAAAATCCATTAGCCTATATGTGTGAGATATAGGGGTTACCACAGATGATCATCTTATTTATTTCGAAGAAGCCAAAGAGAAAGCCAGCAGGAACAGAAAGTTCTAGGAGATGGCCACAGAGGCAGTACCCTCTATGTAGCCATGCTTGAAACCCCAAAACCTGGCTCCTTTTCTTTGGCTACCTGATATGACGAGCCAACTCACTAGAAAAGACCCTGATGCTGGGAAAGATTGAAGGCAGGAGGAGAAGGGGATGACAGAGGATGAGATGGTTGGATGGAATCATGGATTCAATGGACATGAATTTGAGTAAGCGCAGGGAGATGGTGAAAGACAGGGAAGTTGGGCAGGCTGCAGTCCATGGGGTCGCGGAGCTGGACACGACTGAGAAACTGAACAACAACAATGATAAGAATTAATACACAAATGCCTTTTCTTCCCAAGATAGCTTGAGTGGGTTTTCTACTACTGGCAATCTAATGAGTCAAATTTGACACTGTAACACACAAATTGAATAATTTCTTTTAAATCTGAAACCAAGAATTTGTCTTGTTTCAGATAAAGGATAATATATGAGACATGAATTTGTATTTGAACTAGCTGAGATAAAGAATTCAACATAGCAATCCAGCATAGGCAGATAAAAAAGTATTTTTTCAAGAGACTAATACCACAACCACACAAAAAAGTATTTCTATATGCATTTGACTAGGGACCCCACTTATTACATAACCAAGGAAATGGAATAATTAACTTCATTTGGTGGGGCAGACTAGGCAGGTCTAGATATTCAGATGTGAATGGGCAGGAAGGTAGAGAAATATAAGGAAGAGAGAATGTGGAACCCGTTAGATATTAGTAGGAAATTCTAGTCTATTACTTAGGCAATTACAAAACTCTCTTTTATTGGTCATAATGGCTTTCAATATGTTCTATGCCCTATGCACATCAAATATCTCTATTTCTTATTACATGTCTGTATGTATTATTAATTCTATTTTACAGGAAGGAAACTGAAGCTTAAAAAGTTGGTAAAGGCCATAGAGTTAAAGAACAGAAGTAGAGTTTGAACTCATAGCTTTTGATTTTTAAAGTCCAGTTTTTTCTTTTCTTCTTGATACACCAACCTGCTCCCTTGAAACAGGGACACCAGAGAGTGCAGTGACTGTCAATACATTGACCTTATTAGGTTCTAGCAGAAGATCTTGAGGTGGGAAAGAAAATCATTGAAATGGCAGTCTTGCTTTTGGATATATCCTCTAATTAAAAGAATATGTCTGCTGAAGGTGGTCAGCATAATTTCCTAGCTTAGGCAACGGACTGTGGAGCCAGGCTTCCTGGATTCAAATTATGGCTCCAGCACTTGCTAGTTGTGACATCTTGGATAAACTATTTACCTCTTTGTGCTTCAGATTCCCTATTTTTAAAAAGGGTCTATTAATATTTCTAATCTATATAGACTAAAAGGGTCTATATAGTCTATTAATGGACTTCCCAGGTGGCACTAGTGGTAAAGAACCTACCTGCCAGTGCAGGAGATATAAGAGACGCAGGTTCGATGCCTGGGTCAGGAAGATCCCCTGGAGGAGGGCATGGCAACCCACTCCAGTTTTCTTGCCTGGAGAATCCCCATGGACAGAGGAACCTGGTGGGCTACAGTCCATAGGGTCACACAGAGTTGGACAGGATTGAAGTGACTGAGCATTCATGTATTAATACTATATATCTCTTAGGACTGTTACGAGAATAAAATATGGTAATGTCTGTAAAGCCCTTCAAGAGCACTGGGTGCGTGGTAAGAGCTACATCAATGTCTATTAAATAAAATAACTTTAATGTATTATTAATTTACAGAAGGTGTAAGTATTGTGATTTAATATTAGAGTATTTTTTAACCTTTGAATTGGTTTCTCCAAGTGAGGATTTGTCAAATTTGACATTATTTTTTGTTTGTTTGTTTTTAAATGGTAGAGGTATGTAATTCTTTATTTTTTTCGACACTATTTTCATTTTGGCCTGGATTGTACTTTGATGTGGGGGCCGACCTGCGCATTTCAGGATACTGAGCAGCACCCCTGGCCTCTACCCGCTAGATGTCAGTAGCACCTCCCCCATGTGACGACGAAAATTATCTCCAGACACGGACCAATTTCCCAGTCGCGATGGCGAAATCGCCCCCTTTAAGAATCACCGCTCTCCGTGTAGGCGTTAATAGCTGTAAACCTCGTATTTGCATATCATTATTAGCACTGACCAAGTTCTAAAGTGGAGCCAGTGACTACTATCGCTACTACTACTACAGATGTTTCAAAGGCAAAACTCAGTAACTTGTTAGAGAAGTTCTGGAAGGAGTAAGATCTTAGCACCAGTTTGCTGTAAAGCATGCGGAATTTCACCACTCTTTGCTAAATATGGTGGTTTCTGTATTCAGTGTGCTCTGGCCTTTCCACGTCTTTGTGCGTTTCCCCTCGGTGCCCCTCGCTGGGTAGCACTGCCGCGTGTCTACCAGTAGGTGGTATCCATGAATAATGGGATCCACAGCCCTTCCTTCGCAGGCCTGCTCAGATCACCTCTCCCACTTGCTGTGCCGAGCTCCCTCCGTCGGGATGTCCTACTTCTTTCCTCCAACTTGCGGAGGCGGGGCGGGGGGCGGGGAGGAGTTTTCAAACTGCATTTTGCCTTTCCTTATTGTGAAGGAGGTTTGCTACACTTTATAGAGCTGCAGATATTGTGTATGCGTAACTCTACGATATGAGTTGGATGCCATGACTTGTAAGCAGAATAATGGGGGCAGTTCTTTGCTGGATATTTAGAATTCTGCTACTTTGGGTATCCAGATTGTGTTATTTCAGTCTCCTTGTCTGACCACGAATTACTGCATTCCATGAAATCCCATGTGTCGATATGGGGACTGGCTTAAGAAGATAAAAAAAGAAGACTGAATAGTACTTTTACCTACTGCATTTTAAATGCCCGTAAAACAGTTTCCTCTATTCGTATATCACAGACTGTTGAAGCATTCCAATTCTAGTAATGAATTATAAGCTTATAGAAGTAAATCGTATGCCATTTTCATTTTCATATGTCACAGGGTATTTAAAGGTTTCAAATTTCAGAAAGATGTATATTAGATAATAATATTATAGTTTGTAAAATTTTAGTATATTACATTTTAGTCCTTTCTTATGCAACAATGAGTCTACCACATCTGCCTTCTCTGGATTTTAAATTCTGATTCTTCATTCATCATAATGGAGGAAGCTACATTCCCTTTATTACATAGCCTGAATGGATCAGACTTGCTCTTTGGAAAATGGATACAGGAAACCTTCAGAAATAACGTCATCATTTATGAGCCAAAAAGGCAGAATTAAAAGCAAAAATTTTTCTGGGAAGTAAAGTGAGGATTAATCTTCAAAGAAAAGTTGAAGGGTGGCTTTCTAAATTAATTTATTTCATCTGACACATTGGAAGGATTTTGCTGTTTCACTTCCCTCGGGCCACTTCTACACTTGCTATAAAATCAGGATGAGTCTATCATTGTCTTCAGCTTTTCAATCTATATCTGACCTTGTATTCCAATCAATATTATACTGATTGGTATTAATATTGCAGAGAGCTAAAATGACTTGTTCAATGGTGCCTTGGTTTGATCAGTTGTTCGGTATAGATCTAGTGTTAAGAATTCTGTTACTCATGAAATTATGATCCAACAAATGACACCCTAGTAGAACTTGGACAGTTTAGTAATAATAGATTATCCTCAGTTAGTAAAATGAAGTGAGGCTTTACTAAACAATATGCACCAGGAAGTTCTAGACATATTTTTATTTTAAAAATTGTTAGAAGTTTGGAAAATGCTTTTTTTATTATATTTTTAAGATTTATTTACATTATGATAAGTTTGATCGATCTATCTTCATTATCATTATTCATCCTTCAGTCATAATATTTTGTCATATATGTATGTATTTAAAGAAATCATTGCTGGAAGTCTCTATGTGTATCATCTTCATCTGATTCCCATTTATCCTTCTCTAATCATTTTCCAGAATATAGTACTTATCATACCATGTAAGTTTTTACTGCATATACTGTTATTCTGCTTGTTTTATAATAAATGGTCTCATACTCAGTGTTTCCTCTAATAACTTTTTAATTCAAATTAAGCTTTGTGAGATTCATCCATGTTGATGCAACTCTACATAGATGGGTAGAGTGCAATTTGTTTACCCATCCTTCAACTGAAGGATATTTAGGTTGTTTATAGCTGGTCTCTGTTACAGAAAGTGCTGCAATGAGCATTTGTGTGCATGTGTGAGAGGGTCTCCAACAGAGAATTGCTAGATTATAGGAAATGCATCTTCAAATTTATCGTAATTCTTCAAATTGTTCCTAAACTCATACTTCCTTCAGCCATGTATGAGAGTTCTTCTTATTCCATAATATCATTAGTAATTGGTATTATTAGACTCCATCTTGTTTATCTTTCACCAATTGAGGATTATGAAATTGTATCTTATTGTGGTTTTATGTTGCATTTATCAGGTCAAAGCCTATTGCCTTACATTTATTTGCTATTGAGTTTTGCTTTTCTGAAGAATTTTGTCTTTATATCCTTTGTTACTTTTTTCTCTTTGGTCCTTTGACTTTCTTCTTATTGATTTACAGAATCTCTCCCACCTTAACCCCTGCCCCCATCTTCCAATGTCTTTGTTATTTGTAACATCACAATTTTTATGTTTTTTTTTTTAAAAACAATTAGAGTTAAATTTTATTTTCCTCACAAGAAAATGTTACATTTTCTTCAGTATTAAATCTCTAAAGTATTCAAATGATATACACAAATATAAGAAATTTAAGACAAATGAAATTATATGTATACAAATTACTATCAATATAGATTTTATATTCTTTATAATTTATCTTTTTTTCTGTATAAATAACATCAAAATTTGCCTTTATCTTGGTCAGTAAATCACATTAAATTTAACCTGTATTTTAGGGAAAAAGTGCACTGCAAAAATCTTTTTAATCATTGACATATTCCTTTTGTTTAATAGTTTAATGAATATATTATTTTACCCACGAAACCTAGGTCTTTTAGTAATATTGCTTGGTAACTCTGAGCAGTATTTAAAATTCCCTGAATTTCAGTTTCCTCATTGTAAAATGAGAAGGACCAAGAAAGAAAATCATGAAATGTCCCCACTAACTTTAACATTCTGTGTTAGAGACTCACACAGACTTACTGAGTGTAAAACACCTGTGACTATTCTCATTTCCATTTTAGCTTCTCACATGCTTTCTTATTCTTTCTCAGGGCCCCAGAGATCCAAGCTATTCTTATTCCTTTTCTGAACTAAGCCCATCAAGTATAGTGACTCTAAAATTATATATTTCAAATCTCTGGGAGCCTGTAGAGTCACTGGAGTTATAAAGAAAATGTAAATCTTAAAATGCATCAGATATTTCCTATAGATTAAAAATGGTCCATATGTATGCACTTTAATTTTTCAAATACAAATGGATGCTCCTATGATTAGTAAAATTTTTTTGCAGGACATTTTTTCCCTAATGGATTATGTAAAATTTAATTTGTGATTTATTGATCAAGGTAAAGGCAAAAGATTTTTGTCATCCTGTGTTTTATGGACAGTATAATTAAAACAAAACTAATCTATTGTGAAGATATTTGGAAATTTTGGTTTTTGATAATGTTAGGAATACTAACCGTTCTTATACTATTTCATTGTTTCTTTTTTTTTTCAATATGAGTTTCTTCTGAAAATAAATCTATATGTCAGTTTTTGGTAAGGCATTCTGGAAAATTACTATAGGAAAAAAAAAAAAAGTAACAGTTTGATATCCTCTGTGCCCCATGGCCTTTATATGCACCTTTACTTTTTCCACTTTTGACACTACATCTAATTGAGTCTATCTGCCTTCTTTACTGTGGGTTTTCCTGGTAGTTCAGATGGTAAAGAACCTGCCTGAAATGCAGGAGACCTGGATTTGTTTACTCGAAGATAATAACTGTTGCTTACTTACTATGGATTTCTCCATGATACCTAACATGTCATTGTGCATAGATAGTACATGCTTAATAAAAATTTTTTATACTGAATTGAATGATTCTGTGATTCTACCAGAGACCGGAAAGCTGCTAATAGATCAGAAAGAGTGAGCAGTCACCTGTTCCTGAGAAAGCGGGAATGACCAAAGGACATGTCTCCTGGTTAGAATATCATTCAATAAATATCAATATTCTGGGCTACCTCAAGGACCATCCTGATACTCAAGAAAGTCCAAGGATCCTTCATCGATTTCTCTTGAGTTTTGCATGATTAGGTGATTCGACAAGGGCGGGGACGCTGTCAAGTTTGCCAAGCAAAGGTTAGAATCGGAAATTTGTTACATTTGTTTAATATTCTACAGCTTTCAAAATGCTTTAATTACTATATATTTTTTCAGGTATTGTATGTATATTTTATGGGAAGTTTCAGTTCAGTTCAGTCACTCAGTCGTGTCCGACTCTCTGAGACCCCATGAATCACAGCACGCCAGGCCTCCCTGTCCATCACCAACTCCCGGAGTTCACTCAAAGTCATCTCCATCGAGTCGGTGATGCCATCCAGCCATCTCATTCTCTGTCGTCCCCTTCTCCTCCCGCCCCCAATCCCTCCCAGCATCATAGTCTTTTCCAGTGAGTCAACTCTTCGCATGAGGTGGCCAAAGTATTGGAATTTCAGCTTTAGCATCAGTCCTTCCAATGAACACCCAGGACTGATCTCCTTTAGAATGGACTGGTTGGATCTCATATTTCTTAACTAGATTGATATATAAGAAATTAAGGGTGGAGGCGTTCCAGAAGATTCCTTGGGTCTTTGATGGTGCCAATAGCCTAACAAGTCTAAATGTTTATTGAATGATTGGGTAGTGATGGTTTAATGAAAAGCAGGATGACTGAGTTAGCATTTTGTCAGGTATTCAAAATATCTCTACAACCCATTCTTTTTCTTCCCGAATGTCTGCATTCTTCATGACCTGGCTTACTTTATAGTTTTCTTAATGGCATCTCTTCCTCTTATGTATGTTCTTTTAATGAGTCCATCTCTTATATTGTTGCTACCCGTTCTTTTAAAGATAGGACTCCTCATATCTGTCCCCTGTTTGGAAACCTCCAATGGTTGTCCCACTCTGGCAAATAAAGTATAATTATATTAGTTAGATGTGGGAGATGTAGTTAGGGTTTCTCAATAACATTTTTCATGATCCTTTTAAGTTGCCTAAGGGACTTAGATCTGTTTTCCAGTGGGAGAAACTGTCAATATATTCAAGGGGTTGGCACCTGGCTTTTTCTAGTACTTTTCTGAGCAGTTAAGTTCAGGCTTTTTGATGTCAAAGAAGTTTATTTCAACCCAGACTCTATGAAGATTAGTTCACCTTGTGCCATAAAAAATAAAGTCAGTGTGGAAATGGGGCAGGGAGGAAGAAGAACAGTCACATGGCATGTCCCGCTATACCCTCTTCCCAGGGACTATTTCCAAAGTATGCCATAGGATGCTAAGAGATGGAGAATCTTTGAAACAATTGCATTTCTGTCCATGAGTTTGGCCCATATTAAACCCTCTCCAATACTCAAGGAAAATGAGATTCTTGACTATATACTTCAAATATGCCTTTCTCCCTATTTTCATGCTTTTTTTCTATTTTAGTCCAAGCTGTTTGCTGTTCCTCTCATATTCTGCACATTTATACCCTAATTACTTACATTCACGGTATCTTTTCTAACTTATTTGCCAGGAAGCCCTACAGTCTTGGTCACCATCACAGTTAAACAGAGCTGTGCCATAGAGCTATTGGTTGCCTACGACACTAACACCCCATTTCTGATTTTTCTTCATCTAAAAAAAATTGTCTTTGTAAACATGCCAATTGGTTGATGGTTTAACCATGAAAAAATGATTTATTTACACTGATATGGGCAACTCTGTTAGTGGGAGAAGAAACAGGTCTACAGTATCACAGAGTTCTTAATATGCATGTTTGAATATGCATGTTGATACAGAACTCCAACCCTCTATGTTTGATATATATATTTTTTTATTCTAACAGGTTACTAGTTAGCTTTCACTGGATTGTCGATATAAAGTGTCCCCCAAGATGGTTCCCAGAACTCCCTACTTAACATGCTCAAATTAGATTTATAATTCAAATCATTGAACTATCATGTCATTATAAAATAAAAAGTAGTCTAATATCTGAGGATATTTTGTTTGAGAAAGAACTTTATGCAGTTCTTTCTTGCTAATAATCCTTATGCTAGATGATGAATATCCAAACTTGAGAAAATTATATTATGCTTCTTTGATGAAAGTTATACATAACTCAGATATTTACCTTCCATTGTACCTTATATGTTGCTATTCTATTGCTAAGTTGTGCCTGACTCTTTGCGACCTCATGGATTGTAACACTCCAGGCTCCCTTGTCTATGGGGTTTTCCAGGCAAGAATACTGGAGTGGGTTGGCCATTTCCTTCTCCAGGGAATTTTCTGGACCCAGAGATCAAACCCATGTCTCCTGCCTTAGCAGGCTTTTTATTATTGAGCCACCAGGGAGGTATCTTATATGGATGCCAACAAAAAAACCCATGGGGTATATTCAGTGTTAAGGATAGGGTATGAAGTGACTAGTTTGGTTGAAACATGAATTAACTATTGGAAAGAACAAGAATAAGTAGAGAGACTATGGTAAGCAGAAAAAGACGGCCCCAAGCATTCTTGTTATCTGGTGTACTCATACCTTTTTCCAGTTGTTCAAATACAAAAATTTGGTACTTTTGTAAAGATATTTGATAGATGAATTGAAGCCCCAAATCTGTTAACCTTTAGATAAACAGATTGTCTTTGTGGTTCTGATTTGACCTTCAAATCACCTAAAAGCAGTGAATTTTCTTCAGTAAATTGAAGAAGAGGTCAAGAGATTCAAGGAAAAATAAGGATTTGATGTGCCATTGATGACTTGAAACTGGAAAGAAAGGAATGAAGGAAGCTTCTAGAAGCTGGATGACAGGGAGCAAGGAAGGAAATGGGAACCCAGGTCCACAATTAGGACTGGATGAAGCACAAACTGTAATCAAGATCACAGGGGGAAATATCAATAAACTCAGATATGCAGATGACACCACTCTTATGGCAGAAAGCGAAGAGGAACTAAAGAGCCTGTTTATGAAAGTGAAAGCAAGAGTGTGAAAAAGCTGGCTTAAAACTCAACATTCAGAAAACTAAGATCATGCCATCCAGTCCCATCACTTCATGGCAAATAGATGGGGAAACAATGGAAACAGTAAGAAACTTTATTTTCTTGGGCTCCAAAATCACTGCAGATTGTGATTTCAGCCATGAAATTAAAAGACACTTGCTCCTTGGAAGAAAAGTTATGACAAATCTAGACAGCATATTTAAAAGCAGAGACATTACCAACAAAGGTCCGTCTAGTCAAAGCTGTGATTTTTCCAGTAGTCATGTATGAATGTGAGAGTTGGACCATAAAGAAAACTGAGCACCAAAGAATTGATGCTTTTGAAGGGTAGTGTTGGAGAAGACTACTTAAGACTCTTGAGAGTCCCTTGGACTCCAAGGATATCAAACCAGTTAGTCCTAAAGGAAATCAGTCCTGAATATTCATTGGAAGGACTTATGCTGACACTGAAGCTCCAATACTTTGGCCACCTGATGCGAAGAACTGACTCTTTAGATAAGGTCTTAATGCTGGGAAAGATGGAAGTCAGGAGGAGAAGGGGATGACAGAGGATGAGATGGTTGGATGGCATCACCGACTCAATGGACATGAGCTCCAGGAGTTGGTGATGGATAGGGAAGTCTGGTGTGCTGCAGTCCATGGGGTTACAAACAGTTGGACAAGGCTGAGCGACTGAACTGACCTGAAGGAACTTAATTCTGACAGTAACAAAAATGGACTTTAAAGTAGAGTTTTCCCCAGAACCTACACATAAGAACTTGGCCTACCTGGTATTTTGGCCTTTTAATGCCCTGAGCAGAGAACCTAGCTCTGCCTGCTTCAGGCTAGACTTTAGACTTACAAAACTGTGAACAAATGAATTGGTATTGTTTTAAGACACTCAGTTTTCTGATAAATTTGTTACTCAGCAATAGAAACTGAATGTAAAGGATATTGCAATTATTGGAGTGAGAGAAAATAGCAGCTTGGGCTATGGTGAAGGGCAGTGAAGACAGAGAAGAAAAGAGACAGAAGTAAGAGATTTTCAAGAGCTGAAAATGATATGGCTTTGTGACAGATTGAGGAATAAGGGAGATGGGTTAGTTAAAGCAAGTAGGGGTCTGGTTTGTCACAGTTCATAATTTGTCACTTTGCAAGGCCACCATGCTAAATGGATTATGTGATGGTCGTGGAAAGTAGTGAACATGAATTGGGCTTTACATGTGTAGAATTTAATATACTTTTGAGACAATCAACAGGAGATGCCAAGTAGGCAGTTAGTTATGAGTCACTGGTGAACTAATGATAAGTAAGGTCATGGGCATGGATAAAGTCACCAATGGAGGATATGGTAGAGGTAGAACTTCAAGAATATTAACATTGAATGGTCAAGTGGGGGTCAATAAGCTCACATAGCGATAGGAAGGCAATCAGTTGTGGAGGTAAATGAAGTGTAGTGTCATGGAATCTAAGAAGACAAGTATCTCAAAGAAAAGAGCATTGGCATTGTGACAGAGGCTCCTAAGATATCGTGACATATTTCACTTGGAATTTGTTGAATGAGGTTTTTTTGGTTACCTTGAAAAGAGGTGCTGGCATGAAGTGATGGGAGCATAAACCAGATGAGTGAGATGAAAAGTTAGGGTGAGAAAAAGAAAGCATTAAGGATTAAAAAACTGAAGCATTTTGCTTGTGAAGGGGAGAAGATCAGGAAGTGGCTGGGGATGTTTGTTTTGTTTACTATAGGAAGCACTTTACATATTCGAAAGCCAACTAGAAGACTTCCCTGTGGTCCAGTGGTTGAGAATCTGCCTGCCAATGCAGGGGACATGGTTTCAATCCCTAGCCCAGGAACTGAGATCCCACATGCTGCGGGGCAACTAATACCTCAACTACTGATGCCCTAAAGCCCATGCTCAGCAACAATAGACACCACCGCATTGAGAAGCCCACATGCTGCAACCAGAAAAAGCCCATAGGCTGCAACGAAAACCCAGTGCAACCAAAAATAAATATTAAAGAAAAAGTAGGTTTAAAAAATAAAAGCCAAATAGAAAGATTCAGTTAAAAGGAGTTGTTACAGAGCACCAGATTTGAGCTCCCTGTGTCATACAGCAGGTTTTCACCGGCTATCTAAGTTTACATATGGTGATGTGCTAGACAGAAATGGTATGGACCTAACAGAAGCAGAAAATATTTAGAAGAGTTGACAAGAATACACAGAAGAATTGTAGAAAAAAGATCTTCATGACAATCACAATGGTGTGATCACTCACCTAGAGCCAGACATCCTGGAATGTGACCTTAGGAAGTCACGTGGAAGTGGACCTTAGGAAGTGGACCTTAGGAAGTGGACCTTAGGAAGCATCACTAGGAACAAAGCTAGTGGAGGTGATGGAATTCCAGTTGAACTGTTTCAAATCCTAAAAGATGATGCTGTGAAAGTGCTGCACTCAATATGCCAGCAAATTTGGAAAACTCAGCAGTGGCCACAGGACTGGAAAAGGTCAGTTTTCATTCCAATCCCAAAGAAACACAATGCCAAAGAATGTTCAAACTGCCACACAGTTTCACTCATCTCACACGCTAGTAAATTAATGCTCAAAATTCTCCAAGTCAGGTTTCAACAATACATGAACCATGAACTTCCAGATGTTTAAGCTGGTTTTAAAAAAGGTAGAGGAACCAGAGATCAAATTGCCAACATCCGCTGGATCTTTGAAAAAGAGTTCCAGAAAAACAGCCATTTCTGCTTTATTGACTATGCCAAAGCCTTTGACTATGTGGATCACAATAAACTGTGGAAAATCCTGAAAGAGATGGGAATACCAGACCACCTGACCTGCCTCTTGAGAAATCTGTATGCAGGGTAGGCACAACAGTTAGAACTGGACAGACTGATTCCAAATAGGAAAAAATAGAACAACAGACTGATTCCAAATAGGAAAAGGAGTACGTCAAGGCTGTATATTGTCACCCTGCTTATTTAATTTATTTATATACAGAATACATCATGAATAATGCTGGGCTGGATGAAGCACAAACTGGAATCAAGATTGCCAGGAGAAATATCAATAACCTCAGATATGCAGATAACACCATCCTTATGGCAGAAAGTGAAGAAGAACTAAAGAGCCTCTTGATGAACGTGAAAGAGGAGAGTGAAAAAGTTGGCTTAAAGCTCAATATTCAGAAAACTAAGATCATGGCATTTGGTCCCATCACTTCATGGCAAATAGGTGGAGAAACAGTGGAATCAGTGGCAGACTTTGTTTTCCTGGGCTCCAAAATCACCGCAGATGGTGATTGCAGCAATGAAATTGAAAGATGCTTACTCCTTGGAAGAAAAGCTATGACCAGGGGAGGAACAAGATGGCAGAGGAATAGGATGGCGAGACCACTCTCTCCTCCACAAATTCATCAAAAGAACATTTGAACGCGAGTAAAGTCCACAAAACAACTTCTGAATGCTGGCAGAGGACGTCAGGCACCCAGAAAAGCAGCCCATTGTCTTCGAAAGGAGGTAGGAAAAAACATAAAAGGTAAAAAGTGAGACAAAAGAAGTAAGGACGGAGCTCCGTCCCGGGAAGGGAGGCTTTAAAAAGAGAGAAGTTTCCAAACACCAGGAAACATTCTCACTGGCGAATCTGTGGCGAGCCTTGGAAGCTCAGAGGGCCACATAACCCTCTTTTTTTTTTAAGATTTTTTAAAAACCCACAGATTACCCGCCAAACGGTAACTCCCAGCGGAGAAGCAGCGCAGACGCCTGCATACGCCATTAGCAGTGGGGGCTGGGCAGGGAGGAGCCGGCTGAACTGCTTAGAGAGAGGACTGGGCTTGAATGCCGCGAGAACAATTTGAGAGAACTGGGGAGAGCAAAGCAGACTGTGGGATAGCTTCCCCACGAAAAGGCGGAAAGCTCTAACCTATGACTCGGCCAGCCCCGCTCACAGAATAAAGGACTGAGCAGAGCGAGCCGGCTGCGGTCAGCCCATCCCCCATCCCCCACCGAGACAGGCAGGGAGCGCAGCCAGAGCCGGAGCAGGCAACCGCGGCCCCAGAAAGGCATCTGATACAAACTGCAGACAGGCTTGTTGCTAATCAGGACTTCTTGGGCTCGGGCTGGTCGATATCCCCCTGAGAAGGTGCGCCGGTTGTACACCCAGAAAACTGAGTGGCGGGGACTGGGGAGGCTATAAGTCGCAGAGACCGCGCTCGCCAAACACCTGGTCCCCTGAGCTGCTCGGACTGGGGAAGGCACAAAACGCAGGCCCAACCAAGTCTGCGCCTTTGTGGAGTACCTGAGAACCTGAACTTGAGCCACTCAGACCTGGGAAGTGCATACAACCCGGTGCCTGCCTCAGACCATTCCCGGCAGAGCAACCTAGAGCCTGTGCAGTATAGACTGGGACAGCATACGTGCTGTGAGCGGGGGCAAACCCAGTGTGGCCGAGACGCTGCGAGCACTCCCCACAGACGCCAGAGATAATCGACTGCAGTGTTCCTCCCTTCCCAGAACAAGACTGAACAACTGAGCCTTAAAAAGTGTCCACCCACCCCCTAGTATCAGGGCGGAAATTAGACACTGAAGAGACCAGCAGACAGAAGCTAAAACAGAGGGAACAACCTTGGAAATGACAGATAGAGACGTCTAGAGACTACTCCAAGAATAAGACCAAAAACCAGAGGCAAGAGGCTTAAGCCCGAATCCTGAGAACACCAGACAAGTCCTGACTCCAGGGAACATTAATCGATAAGAGCTCATCAAACGTCTCCATACCTACGCTAAACCCAAGGGTCAACAAGTTCCATAGCAAGACATACCACGCAAATTCTCCAGTAACACAGGAAACTAGCCCTGAGCTTCAATATACAGGCTTCCCAAAGTCACTCCAAACCCACTGACATCTCATAACTCATTACTGGACACTTCATTGCACTCCAGAGAGAACAAATCCAGCTCCACCCACCAGAACACCGACACAGGCTTCCATAACCAGGGAACCTTGACAAGTCACCTGCTCCAACCCCACACACAGCAAGGAAACTACATAATAAAGAGAACTCCACAAATGGCCAGAAGAGGGAAAGGCCACCCCAAGCAAAGCATTATAAGCAAGATGAAGAAGCAGAGAAATACCCAGCAAGTAAAGGAACAAGATAAATGCCCACCAACACAAGCAAAAGAGGAAGATATAGGGAATCTACATGAAAAAGAATTTCGAATTTTGGTGGTGAAAATGATTCAAAATCTTGAAAGCAAAATGGAGTTACAGATAAATAACCTGGAGAAAAGGATTGAGAAGATGGAAGAAAGGTTTAATAAGGACTTAGAGGAAATAAAAAAGAGTCAATATACAATTAATAATACAATAGATGAGATCAGAAACACTCTGGAGGGAACAAACAGTAGAATAACAGAGGCAGAAGACAGGATAAGCGAGCTAGAAGATAGAATTGTAGAAATAAATGAAACAGAGAGGAAAAAAGAAAAATTAAAAGAAATGAGAACAATATTAGAGACCTCTGGGACAATGTTAAATGCTCCAACATTCGAATCATAGGAATCCCAGAAGAAGAAGACAAAAAGAAAGACCATGAGAGAATACTTGAGGAGATAATAGTTGAAAACTTCCCTAAAATAGGGAAAGAAATAATCACCCAAGTCCAAGAAACCCAGAGAGTCCCCAACAGGATAATCCCAAGGCGAAATACTCCTAGACACATATTAATCAAATTAACAAAGATCAAACACAAAGAACGAATATTAAAAGAAGCAAGGGAAAAACAGCAAGTAACACACAAGGGGATTCCCATAAGGATAACAGCTGATCTTTCAACAGAAACTCTTTAGGCCAGGAGGGAATGGCAAGACAAACTTAAAGTGATGAAAGAAAATAACCTACAGCCCAGACTACTGTACCCAGCAAGGATCTCATTCAAATATGAAGGAGAAATCAAAAGCTTTACAGACAAGCAAAAGCTGAGAGAATTCAGCATTACCAAACCAGCTCTCCAACAAATGCTAAAGGATCTTTTCTAGACAGGGAACACAGAAAGGGTGTATAAATTCAAACCCAAAGCAATAAAGAAAATGGCTACGGGATCGTACTTATCAATAATTACCTTAAACATAAATGGGTTGAATGCCCCAACCAAAAGACAAAGGCTGGCTGAATGGATACAAAAACAAGACCCCCATATATGTTGTCTGCAAGAAACCCACCTCAAAACGAGGGACACATACAGACTGAAAGTGAAGGGCTGGAAAAAGATATTCCATGCAAATAGAGACCAAAAGAAAGCAGGAGTAGCAATACTCATATCAGATAAAATAGACTTTAAAACAAAGGCTGTGAAAAGAGACAAAGAAGGAAACTACATAATGATCAAAGGATCAATCCAAGATGAAGATATAACAATTATAAATATTTATGCACCCAACATAGGAGCACCGCAATATGTAAGACAATTACTAACAAGTATGAAAGGGGAAATTAACAATAATGCAATAATAGTGGGAGATTTTAATACCCCACTTACATCTATGGATAGATCAACTAAACAGAAAATTAACAAGGAAACACAATCTTTAAATGATACAATAGACCAGTTAGACCTAATTGATATCTATAGGACATTTCACCCCAAAACAATGAATTTCACCTTTTTCTCAAGTGCACATGGAACCTTTTCCAGGATAGATCACATCCTGGGCCATAAATCTAGCCTTGGTAAATTTAAAAAAGTTGAAATCATTCCATGCATCTTTTCTGACCACAATGCAGTAAAATTAGATCTCAATTATGGGAGAAAAACTATTAAACATGCCAACATATGGAGGCTGAACAACACGCTGCTGAACAACGAACAAATCATAGAAGAAATCAAAAGAGAAATCAAAATATGCATAGAAATGAATGAAAATGAAAACACAACAACCCAAAACCTCTGGGACACTGTAAAAGCAGTGCTAAGGGGGAAGTTCATAGCAATACAGGCACACCTCAAGAAACAAGAAAAAAGTCAACTAAATAACCTAACTCTACATCTAAAGCAACTAGAAAAGGAAGAAATGAAGAACCCCAGGGTCAGTAGAAGGAAAGAAATTGTAAAAATTAGGGCAGAGATAAATGCAAAGGAAACAAAAGAGACTATAGCAAAAATCAACAAAGCCAAAAGCTGGTTCTTTGAGAAGGTAAATAAAATTGACAAACCACTAGCCAGACTTATCAAGAAACAAAGGGAGAAGAACCAAATCAATAAAATTAGAAATGAAAATGGAGAGATCACAACTGACAACACAGAAATACAAAGGATTATTAGAGAATACTATCAGGAATTATATGGCAATAAAATGAATAACCTGGAAGAAATGGACAAATTCCTAGAAAAATACAACTTTCCAAAACTGAACCAGGAAGAAATAGAAAATCTGAACAGACCCATCACAAGCACGGAAATTGAAACTGTAATCAAATATCTCCCAGCAAGCAAAAGCCCAGGTCTAGACGGCTTCACAGCTGAATTCTACCAAAAATTTAGAGAAGAGCTAACACCTATTCTACTCAAACTCTTCCAGAAAATTGCTGAGGAAGGGAAACTTCCAAACTCATTCTATGAGGCCACCATCACCCTAATCCCAAAACCTGGTAAAGACCCCACAAAAAAAGAAAACTACAGGCCACTATCACTGATGAACATAGATGCAAAAATCCTTAACAAAATTCTAGCGATCAGAATCCAACAGCATATTAAGAAGATCATACATCATGACCAAGTGGGCTTTATCCCAGGAATGCAAGGATTCTTCAATATCCGCAAATCAGTCAACGTAATACACCACATTAACAAACTGAAAAATAAAAATCATATGATTATCTCAATAGATGCAGAGAAAGCCTTTGACAAAATTCAACATCCATTTATGATAAAAACCCTCCAGAAAGTGGGAATAGAAGGGACATACCTCAACATAATAAAAGCTATATATGACAAACCCACAGCAAACATTATCCTCAATGGTGAAAAACTGAAAGCATTTCCCCTAAAGTCAGGAACAAGACAAGGGTGCCCACTCTCACCACTACTCTTCAACATAGTTCTGGAAGTTTTGGCTACAGCAATCAGAGCAGAAAAAGACATAAAAGGAATCCAAATTGGAAAAGAAGAAGTAAAACTTTCACTGTTAGCTGATGACATGATCCTCTACACAGAAAACCCTAGAGACTCTACCAGAAAACTACTAGAGCTAATCAATGATTACAGTAACATTGCAGGATATAAAATCAACACACAGAAATCCCTTGCATTCCTATACACTAATAATGAGAAAATAGAAAGAGAAATTAAGGAAACTATTCCATTCACTGTTGCAACGAAAAGAATTAAATACTTAGGAATATATCTACCTAAAGAAACAAAAGACTTGTACATAGAAAACTATAAAACACTACTGAAAGCAATCAAAGAGGACACTAATAGATGGAGAAATATACCATGTTCATGGATTGGAAGAATAAATATTGTAAAAATGAGTATACTACCCAAAGTAATTTATACATTCAATGCAATCCCTATCAAGCTACCAAAGATATTTTTCACAGAACTAGAACAAATAATCTCACAATTTGTATGGAAATACAAAAAACCTTGAATAGCCAAAGCAATCTTGAGGAAGAAAAATGGAACTGGGGGAATTAACCTGCCGGACTTCAGGCTCTACTACAAAGCCACAGTCATCAAGACAGTATGGTACTGGCATAAAGACAGAAATATAGATCAATGGAACAAAATAGAAAGCCCAGAGATAAATCCACGCATCTATGGACACCTCATCTTTGACAAAGGAGGCAAGAATATAAAATGGAGAAAAGACAGTCTCTTTAACAAGTGGTGCTGGGAAAACTGGTTGGCCACTTGTAAAAGAATGAAACTAGAACACTTCCTAACACCATACACCAAAATAAACTCAAAATGGATTAGAGAGCTAAATGTAAGACCAGAAACGATAAAACTCCTAGAGGAGAACGTAGGCAAAACACTCTCCGACATAAATCACAGCAGGATCCTCCAAGACCCACCTCCCAGAATATTGGAAATAAAAGCAAAAATAAACAAATGGGACCTAATTAAAATCAAAAGCTTCTGCACAGCAAAGGAAACTATAAGTAAGGTGAAAAGACAGCCTTCAGAATGGGAGAAAATAATAGCAAATGAAGTAACTGATAAAGGATTAATCTCCAAATTATACAAGCAGCTCCTGCAGCTCAATTCCAGAAAAATAAATGACCCAATCAAAAAATGGGACAAAGAACTAAACAGACATTTCTGCAAAGAAGACATAAAGATGGCTAACAAACACATGAAAAAATGCTCAACATCCCTCATAATCAGAGAAATGCAAATCAAAACCACAATGAGATACCATTTCACACCAGTCAGAATGGCTGCTATCCAAAAGTCTACATGCAATAAATGCTGGAGAGGGTGTGGAGAGAAAGGAACCCTCTTACACTGTTGGTGGAAATGCAAACTAGTACAGCCACTATGGAGAACAGTATGGAGATTCCTCAAAAAATTGGAAATAGAACTGCCATATGATCCAGCAATCGCACTCCTGGGCATACACACCGAGGAAACCAGAATTGAAAGAGACACGTGTACTCCAATGTTCATCGCAGCACTGTTTATAATAGCCAGGACATGGAAGCAACCTAGATGTCCATCTGCAGATGAATGGATAAGAAAGCTTTGGTACATATACACAATGGAGTATTACTCAGCCATTAAAAAGAATGCATTTGAATCAGTTCTAATGAGGTGGATGAAACTGGAGCCTATTATACAGAGTGAAGTAAGCCAGAAAGAAAAACACCAATACAGTATACTAACACATATATATGCAATTTAGAAAGATGCAAATGATAACCCTGTATACGAGACAGCAAAAGAGACACAGATGTATAGAACAGTCTTTGGGACTCTATGGGAGAGGGTGAGGGTGGGATGATTTGGGAGAATGGCATTGAAACACGTGTGTTGTCATATGTGAAACGAATCACTAGTTCAGGGTCAATGCATGTTATAGGATGCTCGGGGCTGGCATGCGGGGATGACCCAGAGGGAGGATAAAGGGAGGAGGGAGGTGGGAGGGGGGTTCAGGAGGGGGAACATATGTAAACCTGGGGCAAATTCATATCAGTGTATGGCAAAACCAACCAATATAATATTGTAAAATAAAATAAAAATAAAGAAATAGTAACATATAAAAAAAAAAAAGAAAAGCTATGAGCAACCTAGACAGCATATTAAAAAGCAGAAACATTACTTTGTCAACAAAGGGCCGTCTAATTAAAGCTATGTTTTTTCCAGTGGTCATGTATGGATGTGACAGTTGGACTATAAAAAAAGCTGAGTGCCAAACAATTGATGCTTTTGAACTGTGGTGTTGGAGAAGACTCTTGTGAGCCCCTTGGACAGCAAAGAGATCCAACCCATCCATCCTAAAGGAAGTCAGTCCTGAATAGTCATTGGAAGGACAGATGCTGAAGCTGAAACTCCAATTCTTTGGCCACCTGATATGAAGAACTGACTCATTTGAAAAGACCCTGATGCTGGGAAAGATTGAAGGCAGGAGGAGAAGGGGATGACAGAGGATGAGATGGTTGGAGAGGGTCATCGACTCAATGGACATGAGTTTGAGTAGACTTATGTGATAAGCTGGTAATGAACAGGGAAGCCTGGTGTGCTGCAGTCCATGCTGTCGCAGAGTCAGACACAACTGAGCAACTGAACTGAACTGAACTGAATGTGCTAGAGGGATGGCATGGGTGGGAGGTGGGAAGGAGGTTCAAGAGGGAGGGGACGTACCTATACCTATGGCTGATTCATGCTGATGTATAGCAGAAACCAGCACAGTATTGTAAAGCAATTTTCTTCCAATTAAAGACAAATTAAAAACAAGCAAACAAAAAAAGAACTTAAATCTACAAGAGAGAAAGAAGAATAGATAATGCAGTTTCTTGAGAAGATGGAGGAGATGAGCACCAAAGGACACATGGAGGTTACATTCCTTTAGTGTAAAAGGAATGACAGGATATTGATAGGTTATCATTTGCACAGGTGACAATTTATGTATTAGGGAAAATGAAATTAATGGAGTCCCAGCCTGATGGCTTCCCTTTTCTCCAAAAACTATGAAGCAATGTCATCTGTTGCGAAAGTGGGGAGAAAAGGAGGCATTATAGATGTGAGGAGCGATGGATGAAGTCTAAAATAATCATGATGGAAAATGGGGGACGCGAATGTACAGGTAGTTTGTGAGAAAGCTTCAATGTCATAACATTAGTGAAGATTTTCCCTTCATCTTTTCAGCAGCCATTATCCTTTGCCTTCTCTTACTCTGAGGTGAAACTAATCTATAATATCTTCTGCTCTTGAAAAACCATCATAGAGACAGTCTCACTGTATCATACCCATCTGTTAGCATGTCTTGTTCCTCCAATAGGCTGTGAACTGCACAAGACCATTTCTGAAATCTTAATTTATATGTGTACTCTGAAGTTGAGCAAATAAGGGAAACAAAACAATATTATTAGGGCCTGCCAAAAAGAAATACAAATAACAATTAGTTTAAAAAATTAAAGTATTATTGACATAAACTATATTAGTTTTATGCATCAAACATAATGATTGAGCATTTATATATATTGCAAAATGGTCTCCATAATGTGTAGTTACCATCTGCCACAATACAATGGTAATACAATATTACTGATTGTATTCTCCCATACTGTATATCATATCCCTGTGACTTACCTGTTTTATAACTGGAAGTTTGTATGTTTTGACCCACTTCACCCATTTCACCTTCCCCACAACATCCTTCTCCTCTGGCAGCCACCAATCTCTTCTCTGTGAATCTGAGCTTTGTTTTGTTTTGTTTGTTTGTTTGATTCCACATATAGATGAAATCATGCAGAATTTGTCTTTCTCTGGCTTTTTTCACTTAGCGTAATATCCTCAGGGTCCATCTATGTTGTTGCAGATGGCAGAATTTCCTTCTTTTTATGGTTCAGTTCAGTTCAGTCACTTAGTCGTGTCTGACTCTTTGCGACCCCATGAACCACAGCACGCCAGGCCTCCCTGTCCATCACCAACTCCCGGAGTTCACTCAAACTCATGTCCATCAAGTCGGTGATGCCATCCAGCCATCTCATTTTCTGCCGTCCCCGTCTCCTCCTACCCCCAATCCCTCCTAGCATCAGACTCTTTTCTGGTGAGTCAACTCGTTGCATGAGGTGGCCAAAGTATTGCAGTTTCAGTTTTAGCATAAGTCCTTCCAATGAACACCCAGGATTGATCTCTTAGAATGGACTGGTTGGATTTCCTTGCAGTCCAAGGGACTCTCAAGAGTCTTCTCCAGCACCACAGTTCAAAAGCATCAATTATTCGGCGCTCAGCTTTCTTCACAGTCCAACTCTCACATCCATACATGACCACGGGAAAAACCATAGCTTTGACTAGACGGACCTTTGTTGGCAAAGTAATGTCTCTGCTTTTTAATATGCTATCTAGGCTAGTCATAACTTTCCTTCCAAGGAGCAAGCATCTTTTAATTATATTCTGTTGTATGTGTATATATTAATACCACCTCCTTTTCATCTGTCCATCGTGGACATGTAGGTTGCTTCCATGTTTTGGCTATTGTAAATAATGCTACAGTGAACATTGGGGTGCATATATATTTTTTCAAATTAATGTTTTCATTTTCTTTGGGTAGATACCCAGGAGTGGAATTGCTAGATCATATTGTAGCTGTATTTTGAATTTTCGGAGGAACCTCCATTCAGTTTCCCTTAGTGATTGCCCAAATTTACGTTTCTATCAACAGTAAATTCCCTTTTATCTGTATCTTCACCAACACTGGAGATTTCTTGTCTTTCTGATAATAGGCATTCTGATGGGTTTGAGATAGTATCTCATTGTGGCTTTGATTTGCGTCCTCTGATGATGAGTGATATTGACCATCTTCTTGTGTGAGTGTTGGCCATCTGTAGATCTTGTTTGGAGAAATGTCTATTCAGGTCCTCCAACCATTTTTTTAGTAGGATTGTTTGGGTTTTTTTTTTTTTTATTGAGTTGTGTGAGTTCTTCATATAGCTTGGTTATTAACCCCTTATGATATATATGATTGCAGATATCACCAGCTATTCAAAGTTTACCTATGGCTTTGTTGATGATTTCCTTCACTGTGCAGAAGCTTTTTAGTTTGATGTAGTCCCATTTTGTTTATTTTTGCTTTTGTTGTCCTGGCCTTTGCTGTCAGATCCAAAAAAGCCTGATGTCAAGGAGCTATAGTAATTTTTAAGGATGGAAGTCAACCATTATTGAACACTAACATGTTTCACTTCATTCCCTTTTCTAGGTACATTTTAATTTTCTTATTTATAATTTAATTTTGTCCTTACAGCCACCTTAATTTATTTAATAGAATAGGAAAGTAAAATTTAGAGATGTTAAATATCTCCATGGTGTTACCGTTACTAAGTGGAAAATTCTTTGGAATTCAGGTCTGCCTAATTCAGAACCCCAAGGTTTATTTTAGCTCTATCTTCTATTGTTTCTCTGTGGTACTTATTTATTAAGATTCTCCTATTTCAGGATATGTTTCTGGTGAATCTTTAGAAAATTTTCTTTTTTAACCTATTGAAGAGTAAAAGACATTACAGAGCAAAAATAAATTCATTTATTTTGTGTAGTTGGACTTTTTGTAGACAGCTCTATTATAAAAATATTGCAAAAAATTGATGTGAATATATGATATATGAATATCCCAACTGTTTTAGTCTGTTTGGGCTGCTCTAACAACATACTGGGTGGCTTATAAACATAGGAAATTTAATCTCACAATTCTGGAGGCTGGAAGTCTAAGGTCAGGGGGCTGGCATTATCACTTTCTGGTGAAGGCTGTTTTTGGGGTTGCAGATTGCTTTTAACTGTGTACTCTTGTGATAGAAGGGCGAAGGAGTTGTATCAGACCTCTTTAATAAGAGCACAATCTTGTTCCTGAGGGCTTTGACCTCATGACTTAGTTACCTTCCAAGGGCTGCCTCCTAATACTGTTGTCACCTTGGGCATTGAATTTCAGCATGTGAATTTTGGAAGGACACATTCAATCTATAGCACAAACCAACTATATCGATATAACTTTTACTGCCTCTTATAAGAAGAATATAAAGCAACTTAGGCCAAGCATGAGTATCTGCTGTTGTTGTTGTTCATCACCCAGTCATGTCTGACTCTTTGCAACCCCACGGACTTCAGCACGCCAGGCCTCCCTGTCCCTCACCATCTCCTGAAGTTTGCGCAAGTTCATGTCTATTGCATCAGTGATGCCGTCCAGCCATCTCATTCTCTGATGCCCTATTCTTCTTCCCTCAGTCTTTCCCAACATCAGGGACTTTTCCAGTGAGTCACTGTTCACAGCAGATGACCAAACTACTGGAGCTTCAGCATCGGTCCTTCCAATAAATATTCAAGGTTGAGTTCCTTTAAGATTGACTGGATTGATCTTGCATTCCAAGAGACTTTAAGAAATCTTCTCCAGCACCACAGTTCAAAGGCATCAATTCTTTGGCGCTCTGCCTTAGAAGGACAGTAAAGTCCAGCTCCCACGACTGTACGTGACCACTGGGAAGACCATCTGCTTAGCTTATTCATTAATAAAATGGCAGGGAGGAAGAGAACGAAATGGAACTTTGATTCCAGGACATAAAATGATCCTATAAAATTACTAAAAATTGGGTTACCTCAGCACCAGTTTATAAAATTAATTTGGAAATGATTTAACACATTGTAGAAACGTAAGCAGGTGGGCTTCCTAGGTGGTGCTAGTGGTAAAGAACCCACTTGCAAATGCAGGCTACATAAGATCCCATGGAGGAGGGTATGGCAACCCACTCCAGTATTCTTGCCTGGAGAATCCCATGGACAGAGAACCTGGCAGGCTACAGTCCATAGGGTTGCAGAGTCGAACACTACTGAAGTGACTTAGCACACGAACATGCAGGCAACTGCCAACATGGCAAAGTGGCAGCCTTGTCCAATGAGCTCTTTATAAGGAAAACACACAGAAAAGGAAAGATACAAGGATAAAGAGCACAATTTAGAAATAAAGGCAAACTCATTATTATGTAAATCATTCCTAGGCTGATCATGCAGTCTGCTTCTTATGGGTCATTTTCTTTCTTTGTTAAGCTGTTTATTGATACTAAAGAAGACTAGATGAAAGAATGGAAAGGAGAAATCTCCAGTCATTACATTTTGTCACTTACTAACAATCAAAGAAGAAAAAAAACTGTAATTATATAGTCTGTGACTATGACTTCTCTTATAATACGTACATGCTCTAACACCACATAAATCAATATTCTCAAATTGAGAAAAGTTTATCCCAAATATATATATATAGCTAGCCATCTATACATCATTATCTATCTAAAATCATTTATATCTATTGTAAATTTTTTAAATTAATATTTTGAATATTTATATTTGAATCTTAAATATATTATATAATTTAAGATCAGAATATCATGAAATTCATGATATATCTGTATCTGTATATATTTTTAAATTTAATATCTAATAATATTTCAGAAGAAAACAAATTTAGCATACACCATTTAACAATTAAAAATTTTATTTTAATTTGGTTTAAATTCCATTTTCTTGTAAAATGCATTATTAACAAAAAATAGGAGATCCAACCAGTTCATTCTAAAGGAGATCAATCCTGGGTGTTCATTGGAGGGACTGATGCTAAAGCTGAAACTCCAATACTTTGGCTACCTCATGCGAAGAGTTGACTTACTGGAAAAGACTCTGATACTGGGAAAGATTGGGAGCGGGAGAAGGGGACGACAGAGAGTGAGATGGCTGGATGGCATTACTGACTCAATGGACATGAGTTTGAGTGAACTCTGGGAGTTGATGATGGACAGGGAGGCCTGGCGTGCTGTGATTCATGGGGTCGCAAAGAGTCAGACATGACTGAGCAACTGAACTGAACTGAACTGAACTGAAAGAATGGCAGTGTTTTTGGTTAGGGATTGAATATATGTTATAATGTAGATGAAAGTGTAATTGTAGCTGAAGCTGCAAAAACATGTGAAAACTATTTTTATAATCTAATTGGTATGCATGAGTTTTATATATAAAATAACTGACTTGATTATCTGTATATGTTCTCTATATTGTTTATGATGGCTGAGATGTATCAGTAAAGATGTTTTTGGAAGCAAGTAACAGAAAATCAATTAAAATTAGATTAAAAGTAAGGAGATTTATTTATTCACGTAACTGGAAGACAAGTGGTAAAACACATTGAAGTGTTAATTAAGTGGCTCTGGCTTTATTTTTTACAAATCTCCTTTTGTGAGGTATTTGTATATGTATACATATATACAATATATATAGTTGCGTACAATAAAATACAACCATTTGCATAAATATAACTAAAGCTTACACCAGTGAGGCACAATAAAAAAAATACAACCATTTTGAAGGTTCTATTTGATGAGTTCCGATAACCCTAATCAAGATAGAACATTTTTTTTACTACCCCAGATTCTTCAGTGGTCTTTGCTAACAGCTTCCTGTGAACGGTGTGGGATTCATGATCTCCGAAGAGGAAGATTTAGGTTTGGGACCAGGAACCAGCTTGATCACTCAAACGCTTTTGTGTAGCTGAGTTTTATTAAAGTGAAAAAGGGACAGGGAAAGCTTCTGACATAGACTTAAGAAGGGGGATGGAGATTGTCCTCCTGCTAGTTTTAGCAAGCTGTTTTGTGTCTGTTAGAAAGTTATTAATCAGATAAGGGAGACACCTCAAGGCTGACAGTTTCACCAGGCCCCTCTCCCACAATATGCATTTTTCAGATAGGATGGCACAAGGTGTGTTATCCCCCAGCCATAAAACAATTGGTATGAATACTGGTTTGCTGAGCTATTATCAGCCCAAGGTTTGAGAAAAGGAAAAAAAAATTATTCCTAGTGGAACCATTTTGAAGAAAGGCAAATTCCAAAGTAAATACATAGTTGCATTAACATAGCTTAAGAAAAACATTTCCATAAGAAAAATGCATTGGTTAGCTCAAGGTCTGAGAAAAGTTCAGGTGGAACCAGGTGTCCTCATAGCAACACAGAATTTTAAGAGACACTTGAAGCCTATTTCCTCCATTTGGAGACACCTGGCCTTCTTGCCTGTTACCCTCTTATTGCGTCTCCATCTCCAGCTCTTGGCAACCACTAATTTTATTTTTAACATTACAGACTAGTTTCCCTATTGTAGAATTTTATAAATTATCAGTCACAGCTGGCTTTTCCTTTTCTTAGGATGAGGCTTTTGAGATTCATATATGTTGTTGTGTGTATCAGTATTGTGTGAAATCTAAAGTTAAATGTTTTTTAATTTCTAAGTAATATTACACTGTAAGAATATGCCACAATTCATAAGTCCATTCACCTGCTGCTGGACATTTTAATTGTTTCAATTTGGGGCTGTTTATGGATCAAGTTATTATGAACAATTGAGTATGTCTTCGTGTTATCATATATTTTCAGTCCTCTAGGGTAAACACCAAAGGAGAGATTACTGAATGTTATGGTAAGTGTATGTTTAACTAATTTCCAAAGTGGCTGTACCATTTTATAATCCCACCAACAATATATGAGACATTAGGTTGTACTACATTCAAGCCTATACTTGATATTGTTAAACTTTTAAGTTTTATCCTATTTCAGTCATTTCTTAGTGGTATATCACTGTGATTTTATTTATATTCCCATGCTTAGTAAAGATATTGAGAATATTTTCTAGATGCCTATTGGTCATCTATATATCTTTTTTAGTGACTGTCTAAAACTTTTGATATTTTTCTACTGGTTAATTTGTTTTATTATTGAGTTTTAAGAGTTATTTATATATTCTGGGTACCAGTTATGTGGAAAATGGTTAATCTAGTATGCCTGAGTTGCTCAAACCTTGCATATTTCTAAAATGGGCCTGTTTATACCACTGGCTTTGGTCAGCTCTTGGGAATTGAGCTCCTGGAATGCTGACTGGTAAGAGTGTTGTGCATACTTAGGGCCTTGAACTATAGGGTAGCAGTTTGTCTACATAGTTTATACAAATAATCTGATTTATGTTGAACACCTAATTTTTCTTGGAATTAGATAGAAATAATGGCTGTACTATATTTGTGAATGTACTAAATGCCCCTGAATTATACATAAATTTTACCTCAATTAAGAGATTTAATTAATAGGCAAAATTAATTTAATTAATAGGCAAAGGATTTGAATAGACTTTTATCCAAAAAAGCCATAAATTGGCTACTAAGCATATGAAAAAATTGTCAACATCAGTAGTTATTCAGTTCAGTTCGGTTCAGTCGCTCAGTCGTGTTCGACTCTTTGTGACCCTATAAATAGCAGCACGCCAGGCTTCCCTGTTCATCACCAACTCCTGGAGTTTAACCAAACTCATGTCCATCGAGTTAGTGATGCCATCCAGCCATCTCATTCTCTGTCGTTCCCTTCTCCTCCTGCCACCAATCCCTCCCAGCATCAGGGTCTTTTCAACCCTTTGCATGAGGTGGCCAAAATATTGGAGTTTTAGCTTCAGTATCAGTCTTCCAATGAACACCCAGGACTGATCTCCTTTGCTGCTGCTGCTGCTGGTAAGTCATATCAGTCGTGTCCGACTCTGTGTGACCCCATAGACGGAAGCCCACCAGGCTCCCCCGTCCCTGGGATTCTCCAGGCAAGAACACTGGAGTGGGTTGCCATTTCCTTCTCCAATGTGTGAAAGTGAAAAGTGAAAGTGAAGTTGCTCAGTCGTGTCCTACCCTTAGCGACCCCACGGACTAAAACCTACCAGGCTCCTCCATCCATGGGATTTTCTAGGCAAGAGTACTGGAGTGGCTTGCCATTGCCTTCTCCTATCTCCTTTAGGATGGACTAAAACTCAGCAGTGGCCACAGGACTGGAAAAGGTCAGTCTACATTCCAATCCCAAAGAAAGGCAATGCCAAAGAATGCTCAAACTACCGCACAATTGCACTCATCTCACACACTAGTAAAGTCATGCTCAAAATTCTCCAAGCCAGGCTTTAGCAATATGTGAACCTTGAACTCCCAGATGTTCAAGCAGGTTTTAGAAATGGCAGAGGCACCAGTGATCAAATTGCCAACATCCGGTGGATCATGGAGAAAACAAGAGAGTTCCAGAAAACATCTATTTCTGCTTCATTGACTATGCCAAAGCCTTTGACTGTGTGGATCACAATAAACTGCGGAAAATTCTGAAAGAGATGGGAATACCAGACCACCTGACCTGCCTCTTGAGAAACCTGTATGCAGGTCAGGAAGCAACAGTCAGAACTGTACATGGAACAACAGACTGGTTCCAAATAGGAAAAGGAGTACGTCAAGGTTGTATATTGTCACCCTGCTTATTTAACTTATATGCAGAGTACATCGTGAGGAATGCTGGGCTGGAAGAAGCACAGGCTGGAATCAAGATTGCCAGGAGAAATATCAATAACCTCAGATATGCAGATGACACCACTCTTATGGCAGAAAGTGAAGAGGAACTAAAAAGCCTCTTGATGAAAGTGAAAGAGGAGAGTCAAAAAGTTGGCTTAAAGCTCAACATTCAGAAAACTAAGATCATGGCATCCGGTCCCATCACTTCATGGCCAATAGATGGGGAAACAGTGTCAGACTTTATTTTTGGGCTCCAAAATCAGTGCAGATGGTCATTGCAGCCATGAAATTAAAAGATGCTTAATCCTTGGAAGGAAAGTTATGACCAACCTAGATAGCATATTAAAAAGCAGAGACATTACTTTGCCAACCAAGGTCCACCTAGTCAAGGCTATGGTTTTTCCAGTGGTCATGTATGGATGTGAGAGTTGGACTGTGAGGAAAGCTGATCGCCAAAGAATTGATGCTTTTGAACTGTGGTGTTGGAGAAGACTCTTGGGAGTCCCTTGGACTGAAAGGAGATCCAACCAGTCCATCCTAAAGAAGATCAGTAGTTATTGCTACTGCTACTGCTAAGTCGCTTCAGTCGTGTCCGACTCTGTGTGACCCCATAGACGGCAGCCCACCAGGCTCCGCTGTCCCTGGGATTCTCCAGGCAAGAATACTGGAGTGGGTTGCCATTTCCTTCTCCAATGCATGAAAGTGAAAAGTGAAAGTGAAGTCGCTCAGTCTTCACCACTAGCGCCATCTAAAATATAGGAAGTGGAACGAAGTAGATGTTTCTTTTCAGGGTTCCAAGTCATCTTCGATCTCTTCCAGATAATCCCGGACTGTTGGCCTCGCCTTCGAGGACGTGCAGCTCGGCGCAGTCGGCCAGCGAGTGCTCCAGGTAGAGCTGGAGGAAGCGGGCCTGGGTCTGGCTCACTCGCTTGAGCAGCGACAGCAGCGCAACGGTCTGCTCGCACTCGTTCCAGCCCTTAAACCAGCCCGCCAGCACCCCGAGGTCGGAAACATCATGGTTAGGGGGCCGCCCTCAGTCTACAAAGCCCCCGGGGCGCCCCAGCCCGCCCCAAAGTTTGGCGGAGCCGCAGCCCCGCGGCCGCCGGAGACGCGTTCGCGTTCCAAGGTGGGTCTGGTGCCCGGACGCTGCAGGTGTTGCCTCGGCTCCTGCCTCTCTCGTCTGGTTTCAGTTACGTTCTCGTGGTTCTGGCTGATTTCCCCAGAGATGATGACAAACAGTAGCACGGAAATATTTCTTTTTTAAAAAAATAACTATTAAAAAAAAAATTCCCCCACAAGCCGCACTCTCTCCGCGCCGCCCGCCCCGACGGCATGGCCCGCAGCCAGCCCTCCGGCTACCCCCAACCTCGCTGAGCCGCAGCCGCCCCGGACCCGCGCGTGGGGCCCGAGCCGCCGGGATGAGCCGCTCCGAGTGGTGATCACCACTCGGGAATGCGGGTGTGAAGGGTCCGAGCTGCTGCCCAGCGGGGAAGAGACCCCGGGACGCCGGAAATCACCATCCCGAAGCTGCGAGAAGAAGGGAGGGGGAAAGAGAGCCTTCTTCGTTCAGTAGTTATTAGGGGATTGCAAATCAAAACCATATTGTGATACTACTTCACACCCACTAGGATCAGTTCAGTTCAGTTTAGTTCAGTCGCTCAGTCATGTCCGACTCTCTGCGACCCCATGAATCACAGCACGCCAGACCTCCCTGTCCATCACCAACTCCCGGAGTTCACTCAAACTCATGTCCACAGAGTCTGTGATGCCATCCAGCCATCTCATTCTCCGTCGTCCCCTTCTCCTCCCGCCCCCAACCTTTCCCAGCATCAGAGTCTTTTCCAGTGAGTCAACTCGTCGCATGAGGTGGCCAAAGTATTGCAGTTTCAGCTTTAGCATCAGTCCTTCCAATGAACACCCAGGATTGATCTCCTTTAGAATGGACTGGTTGGATCTCCTTGCAGTAGATAGCTGCAATCAAAAAGACAGATAACGTCAACTGTTGGCAAGGATGTAAAGAGTTTGAAACTCTCCTGTATTTCTGGTGAATATGTAAAATGGTGCAGTTGCTGTGGAAATCAACAATCCCTCACAAAGTGGAAAAGAGAATTATCATGTAGTCCAGCAATTCTGCTCCTAGATATATACCCAAGAGAATTAATAGCCTATGTCTTATTTGTATACAATGTTTATAGAAGCATAATTCTTAATAGTCAAAAAGCAGAAACAAACCAAATACTCATCAAGTGATGAATGGATAAGTATAATGTAAACCTATTCAGTGACATGTTCTGCAATGAAAATAAATTAAGAACTAATATGCATTACAACATAGATAAATCTTTAAAGTTCTCAGTATATCCTCAGTATATATCAATAAGCAGCCATGAAATTAGAAGATGCTTGCCCCTTGGAAGAAAAGCTATGACCAACCTAGACAGCATATTAAAAAACAGAGACATTACTTGGCCAACAAAGGTCCGTCTAGTCAAAGCTATGGTTTTTCCAGTAGTCATGTATGGATGTGACATTTGGACTATAAAGAAAGCTGAATGCCGAAGAACTGATGCTTTTGAACTGTGGTGTTGAAGACTCTTGAGAGTCCTTTGGATTGCGAGGAGATCAAACTAGCCAATCCTAAAGGAAATCTGTCCTGAATATTCATTGGAAGGACTGATGCTGAAGCTGAAACTCCAATACTTTGGCCACCTGATGTGAAGACTCATGTGACTTATTTGAAAAGACCCTGATCCTGGGAAAGATTGAAGGCAGGAGGAGGAGGGGACGACAGAGGATGAGATTGTTGAATGGCATCACCGACTCGATGGATATGAGTCTGAGCAAGCTCTGGGAGTTGATGAAGGGCAGGGAAGCCTGGCGTGCTGCAGTCAGTGGGGTTGCAAAGGTTCAGACACAAATGAGCAACTGAACTGAACGTTCTCAGTAAAAAAAGTCACAAAAGATGATGGCTTATATACTTACATTTACATGAAATGTTTAGGATAGGAATATTTATAGAGATATAAAATAAATTAGTGGCTTGTTGGGCAGGTGGGAGGTGGAGTTGGGGCTTTAGAGAGGAATGGTTATTTATTGTTAATGGGCATGGGTTTTTTATTTTTAGGGAGGTCAAAATCTTTTATTTTTAATCTATTTTAAAACTATTGAAATGATCATTGCACAAGCCTGTGAATATACTGAAAATGTTGAACTGTTCACTTTAAGTAAGTGAATTTTGTAATATGCGAATTATTTATTAATAAAGCTGTTTAGAAAGCAATGACTGTGGTAGCTGGTATCCCTCAGTTGAATTATAAACCAGGTTGTGACTAAATCATGAATATATTCATTATATAAGTGATGAATATCTCTATGCATACACACCAGACACAACTTGAAAACTCTTTTATAACAAAATCTAAATACTTATTGCATGTACTGAAAAAAATATAAATGGAAATACTGCATTATTTTATCTAAACACCTACAGAATCTTTTGGAAGCCATTCTAAAAATAATCAATAATTTGTTCTGGAGTCTCACAAACTTTTCTTATGAGAGACAACATTAAAATTTAAAAATTTCAGTATATTATAATTGATAAAATATGTAGTAAGCTTCCCTGGTGGCTCAGAGGTTAAAGTGTCTGCCTCCAGTGCGGGAGACCCGGGTTCGATCCCTGGGTCGGGAAGATCCCCTGGAGAAGGAAATGGTAACCCACTCCAGTATTCTTGCCTGGAGAATCCCATGGACGGAGAAGCCTGGTAGGCTACAGTCCACGGGGTCGCAAAGAGTCGGACACAACTGAGCGACTTCACTTACTTACTTACTTATGTAGTATTACAGTGGATAAGACCTGAAAGGAATGAACCATGCCTGTTAACTGTTTGGTATAACTTCTCCAGGCTACTGAGTGGTTCAGAGGTAAAGAATCCACCTACAGTTCAGGAGATGCAGGTTTGATCCCTGGATCTGGAAGATCCCCTGGAGGAGGAAATGGCAACCCACTCCAGTATTCTTGCCTGGGAAATCTCATGGACAGTGGCGCCTGGCAGGCTACAGTCCATGGAGTTGCAGAGTCAGAGATGACTGAGCAACTAAACAACAATAACATAACTTCTCCAAGTCTTGCCTTCCTTATTTATATAAAGATGTGTACCATAACAATAATTGCTTTAGAAAATCATGAAAATTAAATTAGAAAATGGATGTAAAGTCCTCAAATAAGTATTAGATATTATGGCAGACATTATTATTATTATTTTTGTATATCATGTATATATATTTTAGTGTCTAGGATTGGCAGTCCCTAATGTATAGGATTATCTACTACTCCAAAATTTCTGGAACAGATTCTAAAGGATTAGATACTTCCTCTACTATATTTAGGGTTGACAGATTAGTCAAGAGATGGGGGATGTTTAAGAGGGGATAACAAATTATTAATATAATGTTCCTACAGTCTTTGAGGCTTCCCAGTTGGTGGGTTCTAGTGGTACAGAATCCGCCTGCCAATACAGGAGGCATAGGAGATGTGGGTTTGATTCCTGGGTTGGGAAGATCCCTTAAAGGAGAAAATGGCAACCCACTGCAGTATTCTTGCCTAGGAAATCCCAGGGACAAAGGAGCATGGCCTTTGTGGTCACATGCTGTGAGAAGCACATTTCACCACTGGAATTGGAACTCCACATTATTTAAAAAATCTTATGTTCTTTCTTTTTGTTCAAAAGAACTGGTAATTATGCATTATCCTATGATAAGAAAATAAAACCCCAAAACTCTGTGGCAACCAGTTCTGAGGACACACAAAAGACATTCCTGGTTAAACAGTCAGCTGCTGTTGGAAAATTTGAAAACTGTTTGGTTTCTCTCTAACACTCCCTGTAGTGTGTGCATTGACCACAGTACGGAGCAACTAGATTTTTCTTCACTACTGCAAAGTGAATTCCTCTCCAAATATAGAGGTATGTCTTTATCGTGTAATATTCTTCCATCCAAGCTACTTCTCAATTACTCTTCAGGAATAAATTGTTCGTAGAGTAAAAATGCTCAAAGGAACCTACTCAACTTGATAAACTGTTTTCCGTTTTTAAATGAAACTACATAAGAGATTGGATTTTCCTCCTGGTTAACTTTCAGTTACATGGGAATGAGATAAAATGAAAGAAGGAGAGATTGGAAATATTTCAGAGATTGACTCTGTCAGATGCTCAAGCAATTCCTTTCTTCTGGGCTGAAAAGAAAAGAAATCCTCCCTAGCTGAGGACATGAGCTTTTTAAATAGAAGAAGGAGTTTTTCCACATGTTTGGGCCACTGTTTTGTTTTAAAAGATCATTATCTTGTGTGCATTTGTTTGTAAGTGTCTCAGAAGACTGAATGTGAATATGAAGTGGGTAGCTTTACTGCTCTTTGTATTTAAGGGAGAGCACAAGAAAATGATTTGCCTAGTTAGCTTCTTCGGAGAAGGCAATGGCAAGCCACTCCAGTACTATTGCCTAGAAAATCCCATGGATGGAGGAACCTGGTAGGCTGCAGTCCATGGGGTCGCTAAGGGTCGGACACGACTGAGCGACTTCACTTTCACTTTTCACTTTCACACATTGGAGAAGGAAATGGCAACCCACTCCAGTGTTCTTGCCTGGAGAATCCCAGGGACGGGGGAGCCTGGTGGGCTTCCGTCTATGGGGTCACACAGAGTCGGACACGACTGAAGTGACTTAGCAGCAGCAGCAGTTAGCTTCTTGCTGCATTGTTCTCTCTTTGATGCTTTCTTTTTTGCTTCTGTTCTATTTGAGGTACCCAAATTAACCAGTCCATTCTAAAGGAGATCAGTCCTGGGTGTTCATTGGAAGGACTGATGCTAAAGCTGAAACTCCAATACTTTGGCCACCTCATGCGAAGAGTTGACTCACTGGAAAAGACTCTGATGCTAGGAGGGATTGGGGACAGGAGGAAACAGAGAATGAGATGGCTGGATGGCATCACTGACTCAATGGACATGAGTTTGAGTGAACTCCGGGAGTTGGTGATGGACACGGAGGCCTGGCATGCTGTGATTCATGGGGTTGCAAAGAGTCAGTCACAACTGAGCGACTGAACTGAACTGAACTGAACTTTAACTTTCACCCTACTCTGTCTTACTTCCAAATAGTGTGTGTGTGTACATGGTTTAACTTTTTTTTCCCTGTAGGGTTTCCAATATTATTAGTTCTGGTTTCCTTATATTAATAATATGCATAATTTTATTTTTCCATATCACAGCTCGTTGGAAGTCTGTTTCCCATTTTCCTTTGCACGTGTCTAGTTAGTCAAACAAAGGTGAAAGGAGATTCCAAAAAAGGAATATTAGAGGTAAAAAGGATTGTACATCAGCTGCTATAGATGTTTTGCTTTATAGATGAGTTAGCTGAGATCCAAAGGATGATATGTTTTCCAGGATCACACATTTTCTAAGTGACATTAAATCCTCTTTCCAAATCATCACTTATATCTGTGTTGGCATATTTGTTGCTGTTGTTCTTATCCATAGAGGCAATTGATGGACTTATTCAAGTAAAGAATAGCAACAGTGGTTCAGGCCTCTTTTCCACTGACACATTCAGTTCAGTTCAGTTCAGTGTTGGGTTAACAGCACTGCTACACAAGAGGCAGGTTATCAAAGGAGGTGCTGGCTTTTGTAGGGCTCCTCCCTTCTAGTCATACCAGAATAGTAGAAACAAAGGACACTTAGTTTGCTATTGCTGATACAGGAAGCTTCAAGTCTGGGTTTCTCAGAATTGTGTGTTGTAGCACAGTCAACAGCATCACTCAGTGAAGCTCCAGATGTCTTTGTCAGGGGCTTGTCTTATGGTAGACCTGATAAATCCTGAATTTCAATTGGTTTAACAGAATGTGCTCTAATTTATCTCTACAGCAATGAGATGTTATTTTGTTAATATATATTTGTGATGTAAAAAAATTAGATAAGCTAATAGAACTTGCTAATTTATTAATAAATCCATAGGAAGAAAAGTGTTGCCTTAGGCTAACTCATCGTTCAAAAGTGTGGCTACTTGTCTTTTAGAGCACAATTTTGATTGCCATCTTAGTCTATTTCATTTAATGAAAGATTTCTACTGGTTACTAATTAACTGGCAATATTTTATGTTAAACATACAAATTCCTGACACATCCAACCAAAAATCGAAATATACACAAAAATTCAAATAAGAAGGAAGTTCAGTTCAGTTCAGTTCAGTCGCTCAGTCGTGTCCAGCTCTTTGCCACCCCATGAATCACAGCACGCCAGGCCTCCCTGTCCATCACCAACTCCCGGAGTTCACTCAAACTCATGTCCATTGAGCTGGTGATGCCATCCAGCCATCTCATTCTCTGTCGTCCCCTTCTCCTCCCGCCCCCAATCCCTCCCACCATCAGAGTTTTTTTCCAGTGAGTCAACTCGTCGCATGAGGTGGCCAAAGTACTGCAGTTTCAGTTTTAGCCTCAGTCCTTTCAATGAACACCCAGGATTGATCTCCTCTAGAATGGACTGGTTGGATCTCCTTGCAGTCCAAGGGACTCTCAAGAGTCTTCTCCAACACCACAGTTCAAAAGCATCAATTCTTCGGCGATCAGCTTTCTTCACAGTCCAACTCTCACATCCATACATGACCACGGGAAAAACCATAGCCTTGACTAGACGGACCTTTGTTGTCAAAGTAATGTCTCTGCTTTTTAATATGCTGTCTAGGTTGGTCATAACTTTCCTTCCAAGGATTAAGTGTCTTTTAATTTCATGGCTGCAATCAGCATCTGCAGTGATTTTGGAAACACAGACCCAAACAGACAAATCAGTGTTATCATGCTCATCCATGTGAGTTTTAGTTTTATATTATCAACAAGAATAGGGACAATGAGACTTCCATAGTGATACTAATTGCTGTCATCAAGTCTTGAATGAGCAAAAGAGAAAATAAAAGTATTTTTGTAAATCGTTTTCTGAGGTTTATTCGTATTGCTTTTGAAATGTTTTTTTAAGTATATTACTACAACATATTAACTAACTGGTTTAGAAGAGAATGGTTATTACATATACCAGTCAAGGTCCAAATAAGAAAACACACCTCTCCTGGTCTTTCAAAAAGGGGGGATTAATTAAATCCAGGGAACAATTACTGGAACCTGGTTATCTATATATTTTTTTAATAGAGAGGTGAGCTGAGCACACCAAAAAGCAGAAGGTGAAGCAATCTAGAGTTAAGAGCAGCTAGACTGCTCTACCACCCCAAAGCTAGAGGGACAAGATAAAAAGGGGTGGTATAAGCAGAATCCAGAAGCTGGGTCTTCCTATGGAAGTTAGAATCATGGGGACAAGTGGAAGGCTGTGTAATGAAAGTTGGAGTCAGCAGGCTATGTGACCCCTGCCAAAGATGTCGCCAGGAGTAGAGAAAGATGAAAGACAGAAATAGCCTGGATTTTATTCTGTACCTGCCTTCCAGTCTTTTGTTATACTTCTCAAAGGCTATGCCTTCTTGGCAGTTAGAAGGCAAGCTGCTGCTGCTGCTGCTAAGTTGCTTCAGTCGTGTCCGACTCTGCGTGACCCCATAGATGGCAGCCCACCAGGCTCCTCTGTCCACAGGATTCTCTAGGCAAGAATACTGGAGTGGGTTGCCATTTCCTTCTCCACAGAAGAGAGAAAGACAAATAAATGTAGTTCCCTGTGATATTGAGAAGATCAGAAGATGAGGGGTGGAGAAAGCTTGCATAATGATTATTCACTGATAATAAAATAAGAACACCTTGAGATATTCAGAAAGAAAATATTTATCTTTTACCTAAAGAAACAAAGGATGACAGAGAACTTCCTCTCAATGAATTTAACAAGAGACAACTCAAATTACAATCCACATGTCACTGTTGCTTTTTCAGAATACCAGGAAGTGGAATAAAATACTCTCAGCTTTAATTTGTGTTAAAAGCTCTTTACCCAAATGACTTAGCCTTGCTTTCATTATGGTACTAATGAATACCAAATATTTGTACAGATAATAACTATGTTCCTGTATTCATGTTAATGTTTAAGAGGTTAACTTTAATCATTAACACGTATAACCTATGTAGAGTATGTCAGCCAAGTGATAATATTGGTCATAATTTAGTCATATGTCAACAGAACTCCCATTATTTTAGCTTTAACTGTTATGGGTGTTTCCTTTATTTACTTAGGTAAAGATCTAGGCATGGAAACTTGGAGACAACTTTATTTTCAATCAACCAGCAACTATTTCCCTCATTGTCTATGTGACTACAAATCTGTTACGTATTTTAGAAGGAGTAAGAGAAAGGACAGCCTTGGTTTCTATTCTTAAGAGACAGTGACAACAAAAAACCACTCTATTAAAGTGCTTACCCATACTGACCACAAGAAGGCATAAGACTAAATGTGATACAACGGGCTCAAGACCACAGTCTTACTAGTTTGAAAATCTTGGCTTTGCTTCTTTCTAGTTGTGCAACGCTTTGAAAAGTGTTTCTGAGGCTTGGTTTACAGTACAAAGAGGGATAATATTACCTACCACATATGGTTGCTATGAGAAATGACTATACATGTAAACAGCACAGGGTACAGCATGTAAAATGCTCCATAAATGATAGTTACTATTAGGCATTTTAATAATAATAATCGTGGCAGGAATAGATGGGTAAGACTTAAAGGGGATTAGAACTGAGCTTTGAGGAATCAGAAGAATGAATAGGTCAAGGAGGACAGAATTCCAGAAGCACAAATAGCTTTGGGAAAGGCACATAGAGAGGGAAGAACATGTCTGCAAAGATGTATAAATAAGGCTAGTGGGTGAGGAGAAAGCTAATAAGCAAATGAAAAATATCAGATCATGAAGATGTCAAAAGTGAGGCACTGATAGGGTTCAAGCTCTTTTCTAAACACAGGATGCAAGTAAGGAACTTGAATTTTGTAAAGATTTTTCTAAATTGAGGTATGGTTCACATGGTATAAAATATGCAGATCACAAATGCTTGATTTTAACGATTGTATAAACTTCTGTAAATACCAAAGAAAATCATATTATAGACCATTTGCAGCACACCAGAAATTTCTCTCATGCACCTTTTCAATCATTTCTCCCTTCCCCAACATTATTTCTGTATCTGTCACTATTTAATGACTTTTTTCTGTTCTTGGAATCCATTTAAATGGAATTATTTGGGTCAGTCTTACATTCCTGGCTTTTAAAATTTAACATAATGTTTTTGAAAGTCGTGATTTGCTGAATGCTATATCATATTTATCTGCATTTTAAAATTGTTCATAATATGTCCTTATTATCATTTTAGTATTTTTATTCCTGATGTTAAATTTTATTTCCTCTATTTTTCCTGACTATTCAACTTGATTAATCTTTTCAGAAAATCAAACTTTCTTGATTGTCTTGGTATTTTGTTCATTTTCTGTTTCAGTTGTTTCCACCCAGTTTTGAATTTTTCTTTTACATTGCGTATAATTTGCTCTTCTTTTTAAATTGGAGTTTAGTTTATTTACATTATTATATTAATTTCAGATGTTTAGCACAGTGATTCAGTATTTTTACAAATTATATTCCATTCAGTTCAGTTCAGTTCAGTCGCTCAGTCGTGTCCGACTCTTTGCGACCCCATGAATCACAGCACGCCAGGCCTCCCTGTCCATCACCAACTCCCGGAGTTCACTCAAACTCATGTCCATCAAGTCGGTGATGCCATCCAGCCATTTCATTCTCTGTCATCCCCTTCTCCTCCCATCCCAAATCCTTCCCAGAACCAAAGTCTTTTCCAATGAGTCAACTCTTCGCATGAGGTGGCCAAAGTATTGGAATTTCAGCTTTAGCATTAGTCCTTCCAATGAACACCCAGGATTGATCTCCTTTAGAATGGACTGGCTGGATCTCCTTGCAGTCCAAGGGACTCTCAAGAGTCTTCTCCAGCACCACAGTTCAAAAGCATCACGAGTTATTATATCAAGTATAATTTCCTATGCTATTAGAAAGATCATTCTTGCTTATCTATTTTATACATAGGATTTTGTATCTCTTAATCTCATACCCAAATTTGCCCTTTCCTCTTACTTCTGCCTTTTTGTAACCACCAGTTTGATTTCTGTATCTGTGGGTCTGTTTCTGTTTTGCATATATATCCATTTGTATTATTTTTAAGCTCCACATGTAGGTGATATCATACAGTATTTGATTTTGTCTAATTTATTTCACTAAGTATAATATTACCTAAGTTCATCAATGTTGCTGCATGTAGCAGAATTTAATTCTTTTTTATGACTGAGTAATATTCCATTATAAATACACATCTTCTTATTCATTTATTGATAGGTATTTGGGTTGCTTCCATATCTAAGCTCTTGTAATTAGTACTGCTATTAACATTTTGGACCGTGTATCTTTTCAAATTAATGTTTTTGTTTTCAGAGATATACCCAGGAGTGGAATTGATGAGTCATATGGGCTTCCCTGGTGGCTCAGAGGGTAAAGCGTCTGTCTCCAATGCGGGAGACCCGGGTTCGATCCCTGGGTCGGGAAGATCCCCTGGAGAAGGAAACGGTAACCCACTCCAGTATTCTTGCCTGGAGAATCCCATGAACGGAGAAGCCTGGTAGGCTACAGTCCACGGGGTCGCATAGAGTTGGACACGACTGAGCGGCGGAACAGAATGGATGGTAGTTCTCCAAAATCACTGCAGATGCTGATTGCAGCCAGGAAATTAAAAGACGCTTACTCCTTGATAGGAAAGTTATGACCAACCTAGACAGCATATTAAAAAGCAGAGACATTACCTTGCCAACCAAGGTCCGTCTAATCAAGGCTATGGTTTTTCCCATGGTCATGTATGGATGTGAGAGTTGGACTGTGAAGAAAGCTGATCACCGAAGAATTGATGCTTTTGAACTGTGGTGTTGGAGAAGACTCTTGAGAGTCCCTTGGACTGCAAGGAGATCCAACCAGTCCATTCTAGAGGAGATCAATCCTGGGTGTTCATTGGAAGGACTGATGCTAAAGCTGAAACTGCAATACTTTGGCCACCTCATGCGACGAGTTGACTCACTGGAAAAGAGTCTGATGCTGGGAGGGATTGGGGGTGGAAGGAGACGGGGATGACAGAGAATGAGATGGCTGGATGGCATTACTGACTCTGTGGACATGAGTTTGAGTGAACTCCAGGAGTTGGTGATGGACAGGGAGGCCTGGCGTGCTGTGATTCATGGGGTCACAAAGAGTCGGACACGACTGAGCGACTGAACTGAACTGAACTGAACTGAGACTTAAAAGGGAAGAAAATCCAAAGAAGAGGGGATGCATGTATATGTGACTGATTCAATTTGCTGTACAACAGAAGACAACACAACATTTTCAAGCAACTATACTCCAATAAAAATTTTAAAAAGCTAAAGCAACATTTTTCTTAATAGCAAAATGAAAAGTTTTTGCTTTGAATTGGAAATAAGAATAGAAATCTTGCTTACGTTATGTCTATTAAACGTTGTATGGAATGTATTTAGAAAAGCAAAACAAATCATAAGGAATGGAAGAGAAGAAGCAAAATTATCAGTATTCACTAATGATATGATTGCACATAAGGCATTCCAAATATATTTATAGATAAATTATTATAATTTAGTTTCAAGAAAAACAGATGATCACAGTAAAAACAGTGAATCTTGGGACATTGTAAGTTGCCCCATTCCCAAAAGCGCATGGACTGTTTTTGAACTAGATATAAAAATTATTATTAATTTTTAATAAATAAAATAAATGCTGCAGTGACAGACATGTAGGACAATGGACAGAACCAGTAGCCCAGAAAAAAAAATCATGTATAAACAGACACTTAAGATAGGAGAGACATGGAATAACAGATAAATGGAGAAATACAGATTTTTTTTAACCAAAGGTGCTGGTACAATTGGAATCCACACTGAAAAAAAATTTGGACTACCTCCACCTCCAAAATTCTCAGGTATATTAAAGATTGACATGTTAATGATAAAAGTCCTATTTTGAAGACATTAATATTGAAAAATATTTTTGTAATTTTTGAAGTAGTGAAGAACTTCTTTATTCTAAAAAAATTAATTTATTTATTTTAATTGGGGACTAATTACTTTACAATATTGTAGTGTATTTTGCCAAACATTGACACGAATCAGCCACGGGTACACATGTGTTCCCCATCCAGAAACCCCCCTCCCACCTCCCTCCCCATCCCATCCCCCAGGGTCATCCCAGTGCACCAGCCCTGATCATCATGTCTCATGCATCAAACCTGGACTGGCGATCTGCATCACATATGATAATATACACGTTTCAACGCTATCCTCTCAAATCGTCCTACCCTCGCCTTCTCCCACAGAGTTCAAAAGACTATTCCTTACATCTGTGTCTCTTTTGCTGTCTTGCATATAGGGTAATCGTTACCATCTTTCTAAATTCCATATATATGCATTAGTATACTGTATTGGTGTTTTTCTTTCTGGCTTACTTCACTCTGTATAATAGGCTCCAGTTTCATCCACCTCATTAGAACTGATTCAAATGCATTCTTTTTAATGACTGAGTAATATTCCACTGTGTACACGTACCAAAGCTTTCTTGTCCATTCAAATGCTGATGGACATCTAGGTTGCTTCCATGTCCTGGCTATTGTAAACAGTGCTGCGATGAACATTGGGGTACACGTGTTTCTTTCAATTCTGGTTTCCTCCACGTGTATGCCTCACAGTGGGATTGCTAGGTTGTATGGCAGTTCTATTTCCAGTTTTTTAAGGAATCTCCACACTGTTCTCCATAGTGACTGTATACTAGTTTGCATTCCCACCAACAGTGTAAGAGGGTTCCCTTTTCTCCACACCCTCTCCAGCATTTATTGCTTGTAGACTTTTTGCTAGGAGCCATTCTGACTGGCGTGAGATGGTACCTCATTGTGGTTTTGATTTGCATTTCTCTGATTATGAGTGATGTTGAGCATATTTTCATGTGTTTGTTAGCTATCTGTATGTCTTCTTTGGAGAAATGTCTGTTTAGTTCTTTGGCCCATTTTTTGATTGGGTCATTTATTTTTCTAGAATTGAGCTGCAGGAGTTGCTTGTATATTTTTGAGATTAATTCTTTTTCATTTGCTTCATTTGCTATTATTTTCTCCCATTCTGAAGGCTGTCTTTTCACCTTACTTATAGTTGTCTGTTTTATTGCCATATAGTTGCTGATAGTAGTCTCTTATGGTCCTTTGTATTTCTGTGTTGTCTATTGTGATTTCTGCACTTTCATTTCTAATTTTGTTTATTGGTTCTTCTCCCTTTTTTTCTTGATTAGTCTGGCTAATGGTTTGTCTACTTTATTTATCTTCTCAGAGAACCAGCTTTTAGCATTGTTGATTTTTGCTATGGTCTCCTTTGATTCTTTTTCATTTATTTCTGCCCTAATTTTTATGATTTCTTTCCTTCTACTAACCCTGGGGTTCATCATTTCTTCCTTTTCTAGTTGCTTTAGGTGTAGAGTTAGGTTATTTGTTTGACTTTTCTCTTGTTTCTTGAGGTAAGCTTGTATTGCTATGAACCTTTCCCTTAGCACTGCTTTTAACTGTGTCCTTTAGGATTTGGGTTGTTGTGTTTTCATTTTTATTCATTCTATGCGTATTTTGATTTCTTCTGTGATTTGTTGGTTATTAAGAAGTGTGTTGTTTAGCCTCCATAAATTTGTATTTTTAATAGTTTTTTTCCCTATAGTTGACATCTAATCTTACTGCATTGTGATCAGAAAAGATGCTTGGAATGATTTCAAATTTTTTAATTTACCAAGGCTAGATTTATGGCTCAGGATGTGATCTATCCTGGAGAAGGTTCCGTGTGCACTTGAGAAAAAGGTGAAATTCATTGTTTTGGGGTGAAATGTCCTATAGATGTCAATTAGGTCTAACTGGTCCATTGTATCATTTAAAGTTTGTGTTTCCTTGCTAATTTTCTGTTTGGTTGATCTATCCATAGATGTGAGTGGGGTATTAAAGTCTCCCACTATTGTTGTGTTATTGTTAATTTCCCCTTTCATACTTGTTAGCATTTGCCTTACATATTGCGGTGCTCCTATGATGGGTCCATATATATTCATAATTGTTATATCTTCTTGGATTGACCCTTTGATCATTTTGTAGTGTCCTCTTTTGTCTCTTTTCACAGCCTTTATTTCAAAGTTTATCTGATATAAGTATTACTACTCCTGCTCTCTTTTGGTCTCCATTTGCCTGAAATATCTTTTTCCAGCCCTTCACTTTCAGTCTGTATGTGTCCCTTGTTTTGAGGTGGGTCTCTTGTAGACAACATATACGGGGGTCTTGTTTCTGTATCCATTCAGCCAGCCTTTGTCTTTTGGTTGGGGCATGCAACCCAATTATAGTTAAGATAATTATTGATAAGTATGATCCCGTTGCCATTTACTTTGTTGTTTGGGGTTTGAGTTTATAAGCCTTTTCTGTGTTTCCTGTCTAGAGAAGATCCTTTAGCATTTGTTGAAGAGCTTGTTTGGTGGTGCTGAATTCTCTGAGCTTTTGCTTGTCTGTAAAGCTTTTGCTTTCTCCTTCATATTTGAATGATATACTTTCTGGGTACAGTAATCTGGGTTGTAGGTTTTTCTCTTTCATCACTTTAAGTATGTCCTGCCATTCCCTTCTGGCCTGAAGAGTTTCTATTGAAAGATCAGCTGTTATCCTTATGGGAATTCCCTTGTGTGTTGTTTGTTGTTTTTCCCTTGCTGCTTTTAATATTTGTTCTTTGTGTTTGATCTTCGTTAATTTGATTAATATGTGTCTTGGGATGTTTTACCTTGGGTTTATCCTGTTTGGGACTCTCTGGGTTTCTTGAACTTGGGTGACTATTTCCTTCCCCATTTTAGGGAAGTTTTCAACTATTATGTCCTTAAGTATTTTCTCATGGCCTTTCTGTCTTCTTTTTCTGGGACTCCTATGATTCGAATGTTGGAGTGTTTGACATTGTCCCAGAGGTCTCTGAGGTTGTCCTCATTTCTTTTAATTCTTTTTTCTTTTTTCCTCTCTGCTTCATTTATTTCCACCATTCTATCTTTTTCCTCACTTATCCTATCTTCTGCCTTAGTTATTCTACTGTTGGTTCCCTCCAGAGTCTTTTTGATCTCAGTTACTGCATTATTCATTATTGATTGACTCTTTTTTATTTCTTCTGAGTGAAGTCGCTCAGTCATGTCCGACTCTTTACGATCCCATGGACTGTAGTCTACCAGGCTTCTCTGTCCGTGGGATTTTCCAGGCAAGAGTACTGGATTGCGTTGCCATTTCCTTCTCCAGGGGATCTTCCTGACCCAGGGATCGAACCCAGATCTCCTGCATTGCAGGCAGATGCTTTACCCTCTGAGCCACCAGAGAAGCCCTTACATTTCTTGCATCTTCTCAGTCCTTGTCTCCAGGCTATTTATCTGTAACTCCATTTTGTTTTCAAGATTTTGGATCATTTTTACTATTATTATTATGAATTCTTTTTCAGGTAAACTACCTGTCTCCTCCTCTTTTGTTTGGTTTGCTGGGCATTTATTATGTTCCTTTAGCTGCTGAATATTTATCTGCCTTTTCATCTTGTTTAGATTGCTGTCTTTGGGGTGGCCTTTCTGTATGCTGGAAGTTTGTGGTTCCTCTTTATTGTGGAGGTTCCTCCCTATGAGTGGGGTGGATGAGTGGCTTGTCAAGGTTTCCTGGTTAGGGAAGCTTGAGTTGGTGTTCTGGTGAGTGGAACTGGATCTCTTCTCTCTGGAGTGCAATGAAGTGTCCAGTAGTGAGTTCTGAGGTGTCTGTGGGTTTGGTGTGACTTTGGGCAGCCTGTATATTAATGCTCAGGGCTATGTTCCTGCGTTGCTGGAGAATTAACATGGTATGTCTTGCTTTGAAACTTGTTGGCTCTTGGGTGGAGCTTGGTTTCAGTGTAGGTATGGAGGCTTTTGGATGAGCTCTTGTTGATTAATGTTCCCTGGAGTCAGGAGTTTTCTGGTGTTTTCCAGTTTTGGATTTAAGCCTCCTTCCTCTGGTTTTCAGTCTTATTCTGACAGTAACCTCAAGACGTCGCCATCCATACAGCACAGATGATATACATCTAGGTTAATTGTGAAAGGATTCTCCACAGTGAGGGACATCCAGAGAGGTTCACAGAGTTACATGGAGAAGAGAAGAGGGAGGAGGGAGATAGAGGTGACCAGGAGGAGAGGAGGGGGAATCAAAAGGGGAGAGACAGATCCAGCCAGTGATCACTTCCCTAAGTGCTCTCCACAGCCCAGAACACACACAGAGACCCACAGAGTTAAGCAGAGAAGAGAAAGGGGAGGGAGGAGATAGAGGCGACCTGGGGGAGAAAAGGGAGAGTCAAAGGGAGAGGGCAATCAAGCCAGTAATCACACTCTTAAGTAAAAATGGGTACAGAAGATTGGATTTTTAAAGGTACAAAATTGATAACAAATACCAAAAAATAAAGATTAAAAATCTAGAGTAGAGGTTAGACTCTCAGAAATATAATATTAAAAAACAAATTACAAAAATTATAAAAAATATAAATGAAATTTGTTTTAAAAATAGGATCTTTTCTTTGCAAGGTAATAATAGGTTATAAAAATGAAAATTAAAGGAGTAATAAGGGTCTTAAATTTTAAAAATTTTTAAAAAATTAAAAATGATAATAGTAAAATATAGGAATTTCTCTGGAGCTGTTGCAGGCAATGTGGGGTCAGTTCAGTTTCAGATAGTTCCTTGTTCCAGCTTATACTTCTTCTTGAGATCTATAGGCCCCTTCCAACGTAGTTGGGGCTAACTACGGGGTTTTAATCTGTTGCACCTCTCACTTCCAAAGCGCTTCCCTCGGTTTATTTTGGCTTCTTCTGTTCGCAAGTCTCTTTAGCGCCTAATTTCTTCCCTGACACAAGGGGGTGGAGGTGGTCAATTATTTAGGCTCACTTGTTCAGTTGTGCTGCGGGGAGGGAGGAACACTGCAAACAAATATCACTGGCGTGTGTGGGGAGTGCTCGCAGTGTTTCAGCCGCACTGGGTTTGCCCGCACTCAAGGCGTGTGTGCTTTCCCAGTCGACACTGCTCAGGCTCCAGGTTGCTTTGCAGGGGAGCTGTCTAAAGTGGGCCCTGGGTTGTGTGCACTTCCCAGGTCTAAGCCACCCAGGTTCAGGTTCTCGGGCACTCCACAAAGGCACAGACTTGGTTGGACCTGCATTTTGTGCCCTTCCCAGGTCTGAGTAGCTCAGGCGACCAGGTGCTTGGCGAGCACACTCTCCCCAGGTGGGGCGGTGCGTCTTATCACCTCCCCCGTCCCAGCCGCTCAGTTTCCCAGCTGGCGCAGCAGGAGCACCATCGGAGCTGTGTCTCTGGGGAACTGATCTCTGGCTGCGACCCTCCTGGCTGATGTCAACCGTCCAGGATCCCAGGAAGACTTGGTTAGCAACTGGGGGCCTGCTCACCATTTGGTGGAGGATCCCATCTCTGGGGCCAAGATTGCCTCTCTCCCTCCGGCTCTGGCTGTTGCCTGCCTACCTCTCTGCCTCCGGTGGGGGACAGGCCGGTCCACAGCTGGCTAGTTCTCCTCTGGCATTTGCTCAGTCCTTTTTTCTGTGAGCGGTCCTGGCAGTGCCTTAGGTTAGAGATTTTTGTGGGAAAGTTCACTCTTTCTTTTTTTTCTCTCTGGTGATCCCACAGTTTGGGTTGCTATCTCATGTTAGCTCCCTCGGATTGTCCTCAGGGCATTCGGGCCCGGTCCTTAACCTAAGCAATGCAGCCCGCACCTCCCTGTCCAGCCCCCTCTTGCTAGTGGCGGATGTGAGTGACTGGGCTACTTCTCTGCTGGGAGTTGTGGTTAGGTGTGTAATCTGTGGGTTTTATTTATTTATTTTTTTCCTCCCAGTTAAGTTGCCCTCTGAGATTCCAAAACTCCCCAAGATTCCAAGACCCACAGGTGAGAGGGTTTCCTGGTGTTTGGAAACTCATCCTCTTTCATGACTCCCTCCCTGGGATGGGTCTCCATCCCTAACTCTTTTGTCTCTCTTTTTATCTTTTATATTTTGTCCTACTTCCTTTTGAAGACAATGGGTTGCCTTTCTAGGTGCCTGGTGTCTTCCACCAGCATGCAGAAGTTGTCTTGTGGAATTTGCTCATGTTCAAATGATCTTTCGATGAATTTGTGGGGGAGAAAGTGGTCTCCCTGTCCTATTCCTCCACCATCTTCAAGAACTTCTTTAAAAGAAGAAAAGCATCCATATTAAAATGATAAAGTCAATTAGTTTAAAATGATTTTTTTTTGGTCCTCCAAGTATTAGAAAAAAGTGAAGGTAAACCAGTTTAGGTGATATGAAAGAAAATATTCTTAAAACATATAAGGTACCATTGACTTGACTTGGGAATATATACATAATACTCCCACAAAATAATGTTATGGTGATATCATAACACAATCATAAAGGTTTTTAAAAAAATTTAAATCAGAAAATATCAAGTTTGTTAGACTGAACTGTTGGTTCCAACACTTTCAGTTCAGTCTCTCAGTCATGTCCACCTCTTTGTGACCCCATGGACTGCAGCACACCAGGCTTCCCTGTCCATCACCGACTCCCAGAGCTTGCTCAAACTCATGTCCATTGAGTTGGTGATGCCATCCAACCATCTCACCCTCTGTCATCCCTTTCTCCTCCTGCCTTCAATCTTTCCCAGCATCAGGGTCTTTTCCAATGAGTCAGTTCTTCATATCAGTTGGTCAAATTATTGGAGTTTCAGCTTCAGCATCAGTCCTTTCAATGAATATTCAGGACCTATTTACTTTAGGATAGACTGGTTACATCTCCTTGCAGTCCAAGGGACTCTCGAGAGACCTCCAAAACCACAGTTCGAAAGCATTAATTCTTCAGTGCTCAGTTTTCTTTATAGTCCAACTCTCACATCCATACATGACTGCTGGAAAAACCATAGCTTTGACTAGATGGACCTTTGTCGGTAAAATAATGTCTCTGCTTTTTAATATGCAGTCTAGGTTGGTCATAGCTTTTCTTCCAAGGAGCAAGAATCTTTTAATTTCATGGCTGCTCACCATTTGCAGTGATTTTGGAGCCCCCCTAAAATAAAGTCTCTCACTGTTTCCATTGTTTGCCCATCTATTTGCCATGAAGTATGGGGTCGCAGAGAGTCAGACATGACTGAGCGACTGAACTGAACTGAACTGAACTGAATGGACCAGATGCCATGATCTTAGTTTTCTATATGTTGAGTTTTAAGCCAACTTTTTCACTCTCCTCTTTCTCTTTCATCATGTGGCTCTTCAGTTCCTCTTTGCTTTCTGCCATAAGGATGGTGTCATCTGCATATCTGAGGTTATTGCTATTTCTCCCAGCAATCTTGATTCCAGCTTGTGCTTTATCCAGCCTGGCATTTTGCATGATGTACTCTGCATGTGAGTTAAATAAACACGGTGACAGTATACCCTTTATTCCAATACTTTTTCCCCCTGTAATACGATTACACATGCACATCACTGCCGTGACTTCTTTGTGTGTAAAATTAATGTCTTTGCTCCTTGATTTTGTGCTTGTTATTTAAGATTTGCTTTGACTAATGGCATGTAAGTGTACATGAAATAAATAGTGGTTTAAATTAAGCTTACACTGTGGAGTTGGCTTCTAAGCTCTCCAGCAGTTCCCTATTAAGTTCCTTTAAATGTACATATAGCATATGGCACTTGCAGTATTAACAATCTGTATTTTGGTTTGAGTTGTCTGAACAGTCTGTGAATTATGAGGTATTTCATACACACACACACACACACTTCTTGGCTTTGCACGTTGCTTCCATGTTTGTTTTCAGTGATGGGTCATGATCACTCAGTGGCTGTTTTCTTGAAAAAGTGAGAAAGTCCATTACATTACTCCTCAATGAGCTGCCTTTCATCATTAGTATTTTCCACCTCTTGCCTTTCAAAGGACAACCAAATGGGCCTAGAGGCATTTGTTTAGTAGCCTAAAGAATGACTTTTACTGTGACACTTTGGACAAGTTATTGTGATGGCCTCTGCAGCTGACTGTTTGGGGTATAGTATTAGTCCAGTGTCCTTTGTATGGAAAACAGTGTACTGGGAGCTATTTTATCCTGTGATTTGTTTCCATTTGCCCTTATTGGAGGCTTCTGGCCAATTTTGGCAAGGTGAAATTTACTCAGACAATATTTATTAAACATTTCCTATATTTTATGAATTGAGGATGTGGTAGTGAGTGACTGAGTCCCTGCTCTCCGGGTGCTTACATCCTATTGAGAAGTATAACATCAAAAGATGTAATAGAAAATTCCTCAGATCACAAGTTTCACTAAAACCTAAAATCATGTGACTTCCTTTCTTTCTTATTTCTTTTACTTTTAGAACCTTTATTGGATTTGTTACTCTGTTGCTTCTGTTTAATGTTTTGGGTTTTTGGCCACCAGGCATGTGGGATCCTAGCTCCCCAACCAGGGATCAAACCCTCACCACCTTCTTGCACGGTTCCTTTCTTTGGTGTGTGCACAGGAGAGAGAAGGAGAATCCAAAGAAGAGGAGAGGAAGTTCTGGTGCCTTATATTTTATAAGGACACTGAACCTATCAGATCGAGACCTTCCCACCCCCATGACCTCATTGATCTTAATTACTTCCTTTCTTCAAATACAGCTACACTGGGGGCTTAGGACTTCAACATGTACATTCTGGGGCAGGGCACATACATTCAGTCCATCACATTTGCTGATCTCCTAGTTCCTCACCCCTCTCCTGACCCAAGAGTTTCCTTCCCTGGACCCTCAGTACTAACCTTCATGCTACCTATACACTTAGTGCTACCTGTGGTATTTTTACCTGCACTACCTAGCTCAGATTCTTAGCTGGTTCTGTCCTCTGAATTTATTAGCATCATCAACCAATGTTGATTAAGTTACTACTTATGAAGTTCTCTTATTTGGGCTCTGTGAGGCTTGATTTTATCAGACTGCTAATGGATGCCCCAAATCAAGCCTTCCTACCTCTCTCTCTGCCGTCCCTGAGGCTTCTGCATTTCTGCTACCAGTCTTGCAGCCTGATGCTGTTTGCTCTGCTCAGTCACTCAGTCGTGTCTGACTCTTTGTAACCCCATGGACTGTAGCCCACCAGGCTTCTCTGTCCATGGGATTTCCCAGGCAAGAATACTGAAGCGGGCTGCCATTTCCTTCTCCAGGAGATCTTGCCGACCCAGGGACTGAACCTGTGTCTCTTGCATTGGCAGGCAGATTCTTTAACACTGAGCCACCTGGGGAGCCCCTCAACGTTTACTCCTGACTGTGACGAATGACCTGTCATCTCTAGGAATGCTACCTCGTGACTTTGTACCACAGATATTTCCCCAGCAGGCTTTGTGGGGCCACTCATGACCTCACTGGAGCTTGCTCCAGCCTCATGCCTTGTATTGTAGTACATTTATTAGCACTAAAGCTAGTGATTGTCTCAAGCACTTGACTAAAGTTAGGACATCAAGCAGATGAATTACTTGTTTCTATCTCAGTTGTCTGTAAAAAATACACAGTTGGGTAGATGTTTCACTTCAGAAAGAAATGATGAGTTATAAACCCATTTGGAAAAGAGAAGGACTCATAATGAAGAACCCTTACAAAATGGTGGATAACTGGGCCTGATGTGTCTTCTAAGGTGGGTTCCCTAATGACAGAGGTGAATATTTTTAGAACTGAGTTCTTCAGAACTGGGCAGTTATGTTGTAACTATGGTTTATGCTCTCATCATAAGATAAACAAGAACTCCTGGGATCTTCTCTGCTTGAATGAAATGAATTACTCAATTGACAGGGGAGATTTAGAATGCTTCATCAGGCAAACTAACACAGGCTCATTTTCCTATCCAGAATAAGACTTTCTAAAGAACTTTTCATAGATGAAATGTGTTGCAAGGTAAATACTACTAAAATATTTCTGATTTTTTGAAAGACAACTCAATATTTCAGTCATGGCATCAGTCATTTCCATAGGATTCTATGTGATTAGGGACATACTGTATTTCATTGAAAATACCCCAGTGGGCAGAGAGAAAATCATAAAAGTAGATTCTTTCTGTTGGTTCATTAAATTATTTTCTTATTTCCAGGTGAGTATAAAGATGCTATAGGGACTTGTCAGTCTGTTCTCAGCTAGAATAATGGAACATGTTGAGTTTCAGAAATGTATCATTCAGTCCTTATTTATTCTTATTGCTCTAAGATCCAACTGTTTTTCTCTCCTAATCCCCACCCTCATGATACTGTGATAATGAAGGAAATGCCAAAATGACCAATCATGCAGTGATAATTAATACTGATTATTTACTCTTTCTTTTAAAACACTTTTTGAGTGATAAAGATAAATCATTTTTATGTATAAGCTAAGTTGGGCAAACCAAGCTCCCATACGATTTGTAATGTAAGATCCTAGCATAAAAGAATTTATATGTTACATAAAATTTCCAAGAAAATGTAAGAGTTCAGACTTTAAACAAATTCTTTTTGTTTTATCCTTTGTGCTCCCATTGCAGGCTATATATCCCACAATTATTTAAGTGGTAATAATTTGCTAGGTTCATCTATGTGTCCATTTCTCTGACTTTGTTGTTGTTGTTTAGTTGTCAAGTCATGTCTGACTCTTTTGTGATTCCATGGATGAAGCCCACCAGGCTCCTCTGTCCTTTGGATTTCTCAGGCAAGAATACTGGAGTGGGTTGCCATTTCCAGGGAAACTTCCCTACCCGGGAATAAAAGCCGAGTCGCCTGCATTGGTAGGTGGATTCTTGACCACTGAGCCACCTGGGAAACCCTTCTCTGACTTGAATATACTCAATTAAATACAAGCCTTAATATTCTTTGTTTTAATAAGCATCTAAACATAGAGCTTGGCATTTACTGTTCACTCCGCATAAGTGAGTAAATGATTGGCTTACACATAAATGATCTCTTTCTCCTAAAAATAATAGTTAGAAAATTTCCCTATATTACCATGAGTTTAGCAAATGGAAATCTGAAATATCTGTAAATCTGCCTTTAATAGATCTGTTAAAACGAAACAAAACTGACTTTTCTCTATATAATACTATTTAAAATTTTAGCTTATGAACTGAATGGGTCAAGTATTTTCACACAAGACATTTATTGATAGCTTTTCCCTAGCCTGAATGTATTTGAATGTTCATATTCTGAGAATAAGGCCAATATGTTGAGACATATCTTGACTCTCTTAGTTTCTACTTGTACCATCCTGCAAATTGAAAGTTTTGTATTCCATTCATACAATTTTTGGGAAACCCATGTTCTTGTTTTAGTTCTTCTACTAAATATCTTCCCTCCAAAAGACATGTTAGCGCTCTGTCCTTTTGTAGAATAGAAATGATCATGATAGTTTTGCCTCCCCTCAAAGAGTGATTATGCGCATAAACAAAATGACAATATGTAGTGGTTTTTTGAAAAGTAACTACAGGGAAGTACTGATGCACAAATAGCTATGGAAATGGGATTGATTAAAATCTTTTATCCTTAACTCAGTTTTCAAGACCCTTAAAAACATATTAATTACATAGGGCTTGTATTGAGACAGTCACTGTTCATTCCAGGTCTTGGGGCACAACACTGTGACTTCTACCTTCCCTGACTGATAACTTGCATGTTTTTGAGCTCTTTCTACCTTCGCTCAAACCAGTCCACTCAAATGAAGCCACTTCCTATTAGTAGAGAAGGTGTTTCCCTATTACTACTCTCTTCTTCCTGCAAATAAAATCCAATCAGTAGAGCATAGATCTCTCTCCTCTGCTTTACATGCTCTGCCCTGAGGAATTTATTAATAGAATGATTTATCTGAGTAGTGAACTTGGATAGGGGCTTCCCAGGTGGCTCAGTGGTAAAGAATCCACCTGCTAATGCAGGAGACGTGGGTTCGATCCCTGGGTTGGGAAGATCCCCTGGAGAAGGAAATGGCAATCTACTCCAGTATTCATGCTTGGAAAATCCCATGAACAGAGGGGCCTGGAGGGCTATAGTCCATGAGGTTGCAAAAGAGTCAGACATGACTTTTAGCAACTAAACAGTAAACTTGAGTAGAGTTCCTAGACAGGTTTGACTCAGCTCTCCATCTTTTTCTAGGACCAAGCCTGCTTACAAGACCGGCCTTCCTCTATCCTTCATACTGTGAGTCCTACTTGGTCAGGTCTCCACATTGCAAGGAGGTCTTGGTGGGCTCAGCAGCTAAGTACTCATATCTGTCTAGTTCAGGGGTCCAATACTGGTGATCCTACTTCACTCTCCCACCTAAAAGCCTTCCTGCCTAGATACTGCTTAATGAAAGTGATAATTTGTTCTCCATAACTGCTGTTTATTTTTCAACTTGTTTAGAACCTGAAAGGTGAACAGAAGTGATATTTACTGCTTTACCCCTTCTTCCCATCCCAGAATTCTGCACACATATGTTGGGAGGATCTTAAAGTTCTATCATGAGCAGTGACCCTCCGGCTCCAGCATTTGTTCGTGTTCCCCTCACCTCTTTAGCTGAGTGTTCCTTACTCCAGTATTATTGGTTCTCGGGCTCCCGTTTTTGTCTCTATTTTGGGACCCTTTGCTCATTTCAAGCCCCATCTCCCTTTATAACCCATTTGGGAACCCAACTCCATGCATTTTGACTTTGGAGAGGAAAACGATGACCCCCACGTTAGCCTTGCGGGATCCCAAATGGTCAGCACACTTACTCTAACCAGGCCTTCCTCCTAATAAGGGAGGTTGGCATCATATTCTCTAGCAAACAAAGCCCAGCACTAGCAGCCAAGCCTCATCTCTGGTGGCCTTTTCTGTGTTTTTGCAGCCTTTTCTCTGTTAGCTCAGAGTTTCCCAACCAGTGTTGCAAGTTACTTGGATGTCGGAGGGAAATACTTTGTTTTTTTCTCCAGTACTGCCAATAGACTACTCATACTTGCCCTGTGCAAGAGGGTGAAATTGCCTGTGAGAAGTTTGTAACTACCAAAAATTTCTATTTGGATTCTGAATGGAATGTAGTGAAGGAGATTATTAAGCAGTACTCTTCCCACTCCCTTTTTTTGGATTTGTTGGTATTTAGTTTAAATGTCTTGTTTCATGGTCTTGACAGTGTTGTGATATGATATTACTTTGCAACCAGCATGATGCCACTATTTTAAAGGTCACTGAGATACTCAGCCTGTGTTTATATTCCATTTCCTTCTTGGAACTCTTGGTTCCTGATTGACTTCACCAACTTGCTGAGTCTTTGGAAGACCTCTTAGAAGGCACAGGTTTCAAAAAGATTTAAAAACTGCCTGAGGCATTTGAAATATAAAAATAGAAGCAAACTTAGACTCTCAGTTTAAAAAGACAAACTGAGATGACACAGATTAAGTGATTTTCTCAATGGAAATTATACTAAATATTAATGCGGCGATTATAACAAAGTTGACGTTATGCCTGATTTAGGGCTTTTCCCCACTTCACGTCACTGTCCTCTCTTTACTGGAGAAGCATAAAAACATTCATCAAACATTATCTAACTTAAACAATTTACTCACTTTTCTTCATAAGTGATCACTGGAAAATTTCATCTTGCTTTGAGTATTTAGATACTTTCCACATAGAGCAAAGGCAGTTATTAATATTCAATTTTTGAAATTCTTGCTCTGTGGAATTGATATCTAAAAGTAATGATTCTGTTTGGTAAACAATTATAGAATAAAGCCCTCCTGAACCTTGACGGGACAAACAGGGTAGAGGCTACTGTTTAAGATTGTGAATGCACAACCCAAAAAAACCACTGTGACCCCGAGTGGTGTTTGGCCCATGCTTTTGAGAACTTGGGTACTTTCATAAGAGAGTGAGAAGTTCACTCTGCCCACCTTGAGTTCATGTCCATAGCAAGAGAATGGTTGCCCACTTCTGCTGCGGGGAGATGAAGAACGGGGATCAATATAGCCCATCCTCCCAGCTGCACAATAAGGTTAGTGTACCCATCCAACATGTGTGTGCCAGTGCATGGTAAGTCGCTTCAGTTGTGTCTGCCTCTTTGAGACCCTATGGACCGTAGCTCATCAGAACACACCGACTGTCCATGGAATTCTTCAGGCAAGAAGGCTGGAGTGGGTTGCCATGTTCTCCTCTAGGGGATCTTTGCAACCCAGGGATAGAACCTGTGTCTCTTTCATCTCCTGTATTGACAGGTGGGTTCTTTACCTCTAGCACCTGGGAGGACAAATCAATTACAGAAATACGTTTTGAAGGTCTTTTTTCAGGGGCTAGACCTGTATAAATTATTCTATCAGGCATGAAATCAACAAGAAAAAGAGATAGTGATATCATAAGCAGTTATTGAAAATAGCTAAAGAAACCAGTTCTTTACAATTATATGACCAGGTTGAAAGAAAAGCAATAACGATTGGTAAAATACCCACAAGCTAGCAAAAGTAGAAAGCTGCCATCAGCTGTAGGCTTGAAAGGACAAAGGGTACACACGTTTGCTGGAATCTTCTGAGATCTCCAGCTGTAGGAAATACCCATCTAAAAGAAACTGAGGAATTGGTCAAGAACAGAGTGTGTTAGCCAACTCACAGCAGCAAAGCAAGGAGTAAATACTCTGAATACAGGAGTGAACACCCTGAATTTTTCACTTCTATCCTGAAACTCAAACAGTGCTTAACAAATCAGAAAGTGGAGGACAAAGAAGCCCAGTTTGTGCAAGTCAGTCCTGAAGCACACAGTAGGGTGAAGAAGAAAGAAAGTCTGTTTAGAGGGGCACTTAGACATGGTCCAGCCACGGACAGTATCAAAATTTGCTGAATAAATGCATTGTTTCCTTCCCGGGAAGAGTATCTTCAAATTTCACCCAGTGTACTTGCTTCTGCAGAAACTTTCATGGCTTATAAGTATTTCCCAATATTAATGCAGTTCTCAAACTCATTTTTAATCATCATAAGAATTTTCTCTCTTCCATAACAATCTCAACTTCAAAAGTCAGCTCTTAAATTTTCCAGTTAAGAGAGCCAATAAGTTATCTTTCTTTATTTTGGAAAAAAGCTTGTTTGAGTTTCTGTCATTTATAGCCAGAAGTCCTAATATGACCTTACTGCTTTCTTCAGTCACACTTGTATTCAGTTCCTTAACCACGTTCCTATGAATGTTTCAGAAATTACTGTAGAATAATAAATGGCTGAAATTGAAAGTGCCCTTCTCTAGGCACTTCATGAAAAATAAAGGAGACAAAATAAGCACAAAAGACAAGGTGACAAGCTTGCTTGCACAACTGCCTCACACAGATGATCAAAAGATATCATAAGATAGTGATCACTTAAAAAAAAAAAGCAATTTAAGCCATCATATTCAGAGGCCTGTACCCAGAGACCATTTTACCCAGAATCTTGAGGGAAATAACTGAATTTCACAGGAGTAAAGGGGCCTGTGCATGTAGTTATAAAGATTCTTGACTTTATTCCATTTTACTGCAATCAAATCATGATTAGGCACGTTTCGGTTTCCCTCAGGATTCATTTCACTCATTTCCCTAGGAGGGCTCTGAAATAATAATTTTGATAATGCTACCTCTACTGTTAATAACCAGAGCTACTCCTTTTGTGGGCTTGACCTTAGGTACTGCATGAGAAATTTAAATATATTTTATCTCATCTTCACAGCAATTCAACAAAGCAGATATATGTCCCACGTTATATCCGAAAAGCCAGATTTCAGAAATTAAGTGACTTGTCACATTCTCTCTTATTCTCTCATCATGGGTTTTCCCCTTATTACACTCACTGCACTTACTGTTAGCACGTATTATTATTTATACTGACAATGTTAAAATATTTGCTTAAGGGAGGGATTGAGTGGAAACTCCATAGCAAGGAGAACAAAATCTTAGCTATGTGTTTGTTGAACCATCTGAAAGCTAATCAATTACATAATCTATGGTAAAGCTGGGGCTAACCAACAAAGTAAAAAGAAAAAAATAAGTGAGAAATATATGCAATAATATTTTTTTTCACCTGACCAGAGAAATTAAAAATGGAGGAATCAATCTATCAACAAAACTTGTAAGACTTGAAGATGGCAGTAAAATCAATAATACTATTATAGTATAAAGATAAAGACCTCTTACTCTCTTTCACAACATTTTGGTGCTATGCTGACAGTATTTTAGGTATAGACAGCCATAGTGAAATTGTACTAAGGATGGAGATGGTAACTATGACACCACATCTGAGACCAAGGTGATTTTATTGTTTCTCACCTAAACCTGATAACCTTGAAAAGGGTAGATCCTGGTATCAGTTCAACTGAGGACTTAATGAGTCAGAATCAAAGCCAATTGTGAAACACTTTCTTGCTATATTTCTTTTTAAAATGAGGCCATGTCCAAATCACTCATTGAAGTGTATATGAAACTAGAGCAGAAAATATTAAAGAAAATATGATATTTTAGTTTAAATATAAATGTAGACGCTTTGAATCTTAGCAGGACTTTTACCCTCAGGTAAAACATATTGGTAATAGCATCTCTTCTGGCGTTATGATGTTGGAAACAAGAATGTTTTGCACTGTATCTTCTGAATAACTTGCCCAATGGTTTCGATAAACTGAGGCAAAATCCAGCCTCCTACTTTGGCTCTAGCTACCTCCCCATATTACCTGCCTGAAGCCTGTAATTGAAATACAAGGAAGAAAATGACAATGTATTCAGAACAATAGTCAATTTTAATTAAAGTTCAAATTTTGCACAAACTATTAACACTCAGTTAACTTTGGTTAGTGGTGGGTCTCCAAACTGAAAATGGAAAGTATACATAGTATAAACAACAGATTTTTCCAAAGTAATTGTAAATATGTATGTAATTAAAAAATATTTTATTAATTTATTTGACTGTCAGTTCAGTTCAGTTGCTCAGTCATGTCTGATTCTTTGCAACCCTATGGACTGCAGCATGCCAGGCTTTCCTGTCCATCACCAACTCCTGGCGCTTACTCAAACTCATGTCCACTGAGTTGGTCATGCCATCCAACTATCTCATCCTCTGTGGTCCCCTTCTCCTCCTGCCCTCAATCTTTCCCAGCATCAGGGTCTTTTCCAGTGAGTCAGCTCTTCACATCAGGTGGCCTAAGTATTGGAGTTTCAGCTTCAGTAGCAGTCCTTCCAATGAATATTCAGGACTGATTTCCTTTAGGATTAACGGGTTTGATCTCCTTGAGTCCAGGAGACTCTCCAGAGTTTTCTCCAGCATCACATTTCAAAAGCATCAATTCTTCGACACTCAGCTTTCTTTTTAGTCCAACTCTCACATCTGTACATGACAACTGGAAAAACCATAGCTTTGACTCGATGGACCTTTGTTGGCAAAGTAATGTCTCCTCTTTTTAATATGCTACCTAGGTTGGTCATATTTGAATTGTCTAGTGGTTTTCCCAACTTTCTTCAATTTAAGTCTGAATTTGGCAATAAGGAGTTTATGATCTGAGCCACAGTCAGCTCCTGGTCTTGTTTTTGCTAACTGTATAGAGTTTCTCCATCTTTGGCTGCAAAGAATATAATCAATCTGATTTAACTTATATGCAGAGTACATCATGAGGAACCCTGGGCTGGAAGAAACACAAGCTGGAATCAAGATTGCCAGGAGAAATATCAATAAGCTCAGATATGAAGATGACACCACCCTTGTGGCAGAAAGTGAAGGGGAACTAAAAAGCCTCTTGATGAAAGTGAAAGAGGAGAGTGAAAAAGTTGGCTTGAAGCTCAACAGTCAGAAAACAAAGATCATGGCATCTGGTCCCATCACTTCACGGCAAATAGATGGAGAAACAGTGGAAACAGTGTCAGACTTTATTTTTTGGGGGCTCCAAAATCACTGCGGATACTGATTGCAGCCATGAAATTAAAAGACGCTTACTCCTTGGAAGGAAAGTTATGACCAACCTAGATAGCATATTAAAAAGCAGAGACATTACTTTGCCAACCAAGGTCCATTTAGTCAAGGCTATGGTTTTTCCCGTGGTCATGTATGGATGTGAGAGTTGGACTGTGAAGAAAGCTGATCGCCAAAGAATTGATGCTTTTGAACTGTGGTGTTGGAGAAGACTCTTGAGAGTCCCTTGTACTGCAAGGAGATCCAACCAGTTCATTCTAAGGGAGATCAATCCTGGGTGTTCATTGGAAGGACTGATTCTAAAGCTGAAACTCCAATACTTTGGCCACTTCATGTGACGAGTTGACTCACTGGAAAAGACTCTGATGCTGGGAGGAATTGGGGGCAGGAGGAGAAGGGGACAACAGAGAATGAGATGGCTGGATGGCATCATCGACTCGATGGACATGAGTTTGAGTGAACTCTGGGAGTTGGTGATGGACAGGGAGGCCTGGCGTGCTGTGATTCATGGGGTCTCAAAGAGTCGGACATGACTGAGCGACTGAACTGAACTGAACTGAACTAGCTTGGTCATAGCTTTTCTTCCAAGGAGCAAGCATCTTTTAATTTCATGGCTGCAATCACCATCTGCAGTGATTTTGGAGCCCCAAATTATAAAGTCTCTCACTGTCTCCACTGTTTCCCCATCTATTTGCCATGAAGTGATGGGACCGGATGCCATGATCTTAGTTTTCTGAATGTTGAGTTTTAAGCCAACTTCTTCACTCTCCTCTTTCACTTGCATCAAGAGGCTCTTTAGTTCTTGTTCGCTATCTGCCATAAGGGTAGTGTCATCTGTGTATATGAAGTTATTGATATTTCTCCTGGCATTCTTGATTCCAGTTTGTGCTTCATCCAGCCCAGTGTTTCTCATGATGTACTCTGCAAATAAATTAAATAAGCAAGGTGACAATATACAGCCTTGACGTACTCCTTTTCCTATTTGGAACCAGTCTGTTGTTCCATGTCCGGTTCTAACTCTTGCTTCCTGACCTGCATACAGGTTTCTCAAGAGGCAGGTCAGGTGGTCTGGTATTCCCATCTTTTTCAGAATTTTCCAGTTTGTTGTGATCCACACACTCAAAGGCTTTGGCGTAGTTAATAAAGCAGAAGTAGATGTTTTTCTGGAACTCTCTTGTTTTTCGATGTTCCAACAGATGTTGGCAATTTGATCTCTGGTTCCTTTGCCTTTTCTAAGTCCAGCTTGAACAATGGAAGTTCATGGTTCACGTACTGTTGAAGACTGACTTGGAGAATTTTGAGCATTACTTTGCTAGCACGTGAGATGAGTGCCATTGTTCGGTAGTTTGAATATTCTTTGGCATTGTCTTTCTTTGGGATTGGAATGAAAACTGATCTTTTCCAGTCCTCGGGCCACTGTTGAGTTTTCCAAATTTTCTGGCATATTACCTGCAGCACTTTCACGGCATCGTCTTTCAGGATTTGAAATAGCTTAACTGGAATTCCATCACATCCACTAGCTTTGTTCATAGTGATGCTTCCTAAAGCCCACTTGACTTCACATCCCAGCATGTCTGGCTCTAGGTGAGTGATCACACCATTGTGGTTATCTGGATCCTGAAGATCTTTTTTGTATAGTTCTTATGTGTATCTTTCCACCTCTTCTTAATATCTTCTGCTTCTGTTAGGTCCCTACCTTTTCTGTCCTTTATTGAGCCCATCTCTGCATGAAATGTTCCCTTGGTAGCTCTAATCATCTTGAAGAGGTCTCTAGTCTTTCACATTCTACTCTTTTCTCCATTTCTTTGCATTGGTCATTGAGGAAGGCTTTCTTATCTCTCCTTGCTATTCTTTGGAACTCTGCATTCAAGTGGGTATATTTTTCCTTTTCTCCCTTACCTTTTGCTTCTCTTCTATTCACAACTATTTGTAAGGCCTCCTCAGACAACCATTTTGCCTCTCTGCATTTCTTTTTCTTGGGGTGGTCTTGATCCCTGTCTCCTGTGCAATGTCGTGATGTCTCCTCCATCCATCATAGTTCTTCAGGCACTCTATTTATCAGATCTAATCCCTTGAATCTATTTGTCACTTCCATTGTATAATTGTAAGGGATTTGATTTAGGTCATAACTGCATGGTCTACTGGTTTTCCTTACTTTCTTCAATTTAAATCTGAATTTGGCAATAAGGAGTTCATGATCTGAGCCACAGTCATCTCCCAGTCTTGTTTTTGCTGACCGTATAGAGTTTCTCCATCTCCAGCTGCAAAGTTTCGATACTGACCATCTGGTGATGTCTATGTGTTCTTCTCTTGTGTTGCTGGAGGAGGGTGTTTGCTATGACCAGTGTGTTCCCTTGGCAAAACTCTATTAGCCTTTGCCCTGCTTCATTTCGTGCTCCAAGGCCAAATTTGCCTGTTACTCCAGGTATCTCTTGACTTCCTACTTTTGCATTCCAGTCCCCCGTAAGGAAAAGAACATCTTTTTGGGGTGTTAGTTCTAGACGGTCTTGTAGATCTTCAAAGAACTATTCAACTTCAGCTTCTCCAGCATTACTGGTTGGGGCATAGACTTGGATTACTCTGATACTGAATGGTTTGCCCTGGAAACAAACAGAGATCTTTCTGTTGTTTTTGAGATTGCATCCAAGTACTGCATTTCGGACTATGCATTTTTACTATGATGGTTACTCCATTTCTTCTGAGGCATCTTGCCCATAGTAGTATTTGGCTGTGCTGGCCTTTAATTGCAGCATGTGGGATCATTTGTTGCAGCAGGTGAACTCTTAGTTGCTGCAAGTGGGATATAGTTCCCTGACCTAGGATCAAACCCAGGGCCCCTGCATTTGGAGCACGGAGTCTTATCCACTGGACCACCAACGAAGTACCGATATGCGTGTATTTTCGCTTTAAATACTAGGTGTCCTTTTCCATATTTTATCATCCTAATCTTTGGCAAATGTACTGCTTATAGAAATCACTAACATTCCTCTCATAACTGGTGATGTGGAATAAACATTTTGGTTTCTAAGAGTTCATAGCACTTCTATTAATGCTTCTTATCAATAGACAAAATATTAAATTGAAATGAGAAAAAGGTGAATGCCTAAGACCTGAACTGTTTTGCATACCTTGATCTCTCCATTGCAAGGTTTCTTAGATGCTGGTGGGAGATTTAAATAGCTTTAATAGTGTTGGTTTTATCAACTGCTTGTTATATCCATAACCTCATGGACAATTGCTCAGTGAAAACCCAAGAAGCATTTTGTCTGCATTTGAAACACACACACTCACTCACATACACACTCTTTCTTCTGTTGTTAACTCTATTTTTTGTTTGTTTGTTTGTTTTTGTTCAGTTGCTCAGTCATGTCTAACTCTGTGACCCCATGGACTGCAGAATGCCAGGCTTCACTGTCCTTCACCACCTCCTGGAACTTGCTCAAACTGATGATGTTAATTTAGAAAAAAAAATTTTTTCCTCCCTGAAGACTAACTAAATGTAATATTAGAGCAAAGGTCAATCTCACTAGAAATGAAGCTCTGGAAACTGTCTGTTTCTCCATGGTTCTCAACTCTGACTTAGTAACAGACATCTTTACTTTTTAAGGCATCCCCAGTTTTGTGAATGTATGAACATTTTCCTAAATGAAGTTTTTAGATCAATTACAGGTCAATGAAGTACAATCATCCCCAGTTGCATTTCTGAATGTTCATATACATTTTAAATAAAAGACCAAGAAAATTGTGAAATGTTTACATTGGAAAACATTAATAAGAATGATCACTTAGAGCAATGTTATCTATTTCTGATATAGAACCAAGGTCCAGGAGTGGACTGAGGACTGGGAAAATGTGTGGTGGTGGCAGACAACATGCCACCAGGAAACCCAAGCCCTGAATGTATCCCATAAATTCCTTGGACTCGAAATGCCTATGATAGGTTGAATAATGGCTCTGCAAATATGTCCACAGCCTAGTCCCTGAAAACTGTAAGTATTGCCTTATATAGCAGGAGGAATTTTGCAGATGCAATTAAGGATATTGAGATTATCGATTATGCAGGTGAAACCAAGTAATCATAGATCTTATAAGGAGGGTGTAGAAGGAACAGAATCAGAGAGAGGGCCATGTGACATTAAAGTAGAGGTTGGATTGATGAGCTTTGAAGATAGAGAAAGGGGCTACAAGGCAGGAAATATAAGGGGCCTTTAAAGGTAGCTGAAAAAGACCTGGAAATGGACTCTCCCCCTGTCTTAGAAGGAACACAGCCTAGGGGACACCTTGACTTCATCACAGTGAAACTGATTTCAAATTTCTGGCCTCTGGAACTATAAGAAGAAAAAGAAGGAAAAAAATAAACCTCATGTTGTTGTAAGCCACCAAGTCTGTGTTAATTTGGTACTGAAGTCTTGGGAAACTAATACAATACCTTGCCTCTTAATTTTTAAAGTATATCTGTTTTTTCTATGTAACTTCTAAAGTCAATATTTTACTCTTTTGGTGGAAGGTCTAGAGGAGTATAAGAAAATGGTGTTGGGGAAAGATGAGTTTTAAAATGAACAGGGTTGAAGACACCAGATGATCTTAAACAAAATTGAAACTGCAGAAATCAGAGAATAGAACCTACCACCAACAGAAACCAGGAAGTAGGAAAAACATATTATGTCCAAATAAAGAAACAGTCTGAATGTATGTGGTGTTAATTAACCATAAGTTGTCACCAAGTTGATATTTCCCAGGTGATTCAATGGAAAAGAATCCACCTGCCAATGCAGGAGATTCAGGTTTGGTCCCTAGATCAGGAAGATCCCCTGGAGGAGGGCATGGCAGCCCTCTCCACTATTCTTGCCTGGAGAATCCTACGTACAGAGGAGTCTGGCTGCTGCAGTCCATAGTATCACAAAGAGTTGGTTACAACTGAGCATGCATGCACACACATGAATATAGAGCATGCACAGATCTTTTCCTGATCATTTTAATTATAGCATTTATCTCTCTCAAATGTATCAGTATATCTCCAGTGTATCTCTCGTCTCTTGTTTCTTCCTGTCTCTTCCCTTGGATTATATGAACTCTTTTATAACAGAAACTGTCTTTCTTCTTTGTGTATTGAAATCTAAACTTGATATTTAGTAAGCATTCCATAAATACATTGTGAATAAAGAAATCAAAATCCACAAATACAATAGCTACTCCTCTGATAACCAGTTCCACTTCCCCTTCCCACCACCAGATGCTGAGACTGAGAAAAGATTGCAATCCAATTAAACATAAATGTTGTCTGAGCATCCCCCTGGGTGTAAAGGCAAAGTTTCTGAGGATTTTGAAGAGAGAAATAGCCCTTGTGTAGTCAGCACCTAATTTGAGCCCCAAGAGTGAAGAGGTCCTAAGCTCTCCTAAGAAAGCAGTTCACTGAAGAAAATGGGATACTGAATGGTGTATAGTACCTCAGTCTTTCTGGCATTAAGATCGGCAATAATCATATTCCTTGTGGAAGTTAGTGCTTTATGACACCAGCAACAGCAGCTTTGCCCTATTGTTGTTCAGTCACTCAGTTCAGTTCTTGTGTCCAATTCTCTGTGACCCCATGGACTGCAGCACACCAGATTTCCCTGTCCTTCACCATCTCATGGAGTTTGTGTAAACTTCCCTGATAGCTCGGTTGGTAAAGAATCCACCTGCAATGCAGGAGACCCCTGTTCAATTCCTGGGTTGAGAAGATTCCCCTGGAGAAGGGAATGGCTACCCACTTCAGTATTCTTGGGCTTCCCTTGTGGCTCAGCTGGTAAAGAATCCACCTGCAATGTGAGAAACCTGGGTTCAATCTCTGTTTTGGGAAGATCCCCTGGAGAAGGGAAAGGTACCCACTCTGGTATTCTGGCCTGGAGAATTCCATGGACTGTATAATCCATGGGATCACAAAGAGTTGAATACGACTGAGCGACTTTCACTTTCATGTCCGTTGCGCCATCCAACCATCTCATCCTCTGTCGTCCCCTCTCCTCCTGCCCTCAATCTTTCCCAGCATCATGGTCTTTTCCAATGAGTAGATTTTTCGCATTAGATGGCCAAAGTACTGGAGCTTCAGCTTCAGCATCACTCCTTCAGTGAGTATTCAGGATTGATTTCCTTTAGGATTGACTGGCTGCATGGCACCAGAGTGGTGAGAGGCCAAGAGGAGATACCCCACGTCCAAGGTCAGGAGCAGCCATGAAGAGATACCCCAAGCCCAAGGACAGAAAAACTCCACTAAGACGGTAGGCGCTGAGAGAGGGCATCAGAGGGTAGACAGACTGAAACCAGAATCAAGAAAACTAACCAGGGACAACAGCCTTGTATAACTCATGAAACTAAGCCATGCCGTATAGGGCCACCCAAGATGGTCAGGTCATGGTGGAGAGGTCTGACAGAATGTGGTGAACTGGAAAAGGAAATGGCAAACCACTTAAGTATTTTTGCCTTGAGAACCCCATGAACAGTATGAAAAGGCAAAAAGATAGGACACTAAAGATGAACTCCCTAGGTGGGTAGGTGACCAATATGCTGCTGGAGATCAGTGGAGAAATAACTCCAGAAAGAATGAAGGGACAAAGCCAAAGAAAAACAACACCCAGTTGTGGATGGGGCTGGTGATAGAAGCAAGGTCCGATGCTGTAAAGAGCAACATTGCATAGGAACCTGGAATGTTAGGTCCATGAATCAAGGCAAATTGGAAATGGTCAAACAGGAGATGGCAAGAGTGAAGGTTGACGTTCTAGGAATCAGCGAACTAAAATGGACAGGAATCGGTGAATTTAATTCAGATGACCATTATATCTACTACTGTGGGCAGGAATCCCTTAGAAGAAATGGAATAGCCATTATAGTCAACAAGAGTCCGAAATACAGTACTTGGATGCAATCTCAAAAACAACAGAATGATCTCTGTTCGTTTCCAAGGCAAACCATTCAATATCAGAGTAATCCAAGCCTATGCCCTGACCAGTAACACTGAAGAAGCTGAAGTTGAACAGTTTTATGGAGACCTACAGGACGTTCTAGAACTAACACCCAAAAAAGATGTCCTTTTCATTATAGGGGACAGGAATGTAAAAGTAGGAAGTCAGGAAACACCTGGAGTAACAGGCAAATTTGGCCTTGGAGTACAGAAATGAAGCAGGGCAAAGGCTAATCTAGTTTTGCCAAGAGAATGCACTAGTCATAGCAAACACCCTCTTCCAACAACACAAGAGAAGACTCTACACATGGACATCACCAGACGGCCAACACTGAGTTCAGATTGATTATATTCTTTGTAGCCAAAGATGGAGAAGCTCTATACAGTCGGCAAAAGCAAGACTGGGAGCTGACTGTGGCTCAGATCATGAACTCCTTATTGCCAAATTCAGACTTAATTTGAGGAAAGTGGGGAAAACCACTAGACCATTCAGGTATGACCTAAGTCAAATCCCTTAGGATTATACAGTGGAAATGAGAAATAGAATCAAGGGACTAGATCTGATAGACAGAGTGCCTGAGGAACTATGGACAGAGGTTTGTGACATTGTACAGGAGACAGGGACCAAGACCATCCCCATGGAAAAGAAATGCAAAAAGCAAAATGGCTGTCTGAGGAGGCCTTACAAATAGCTGTGAAAAGAAGAGAAGTGAAAAGCAAAGGAGAGAAGGAAAGATATACCCATTTGAATACAGAGTTCCAAAGAATAGCAAGGAGAGGTAAGAAAGCCTTCCTCAGCGATCAATGCAAAGAAATAGAGGAAAATAAGAGAATGTGAAAGACTAGAGATCTCTTCAAGAAAATTAGAGATACCAAGGGAACATTTCATGCAAAGATGGGCTCGATAAAGGACAGAAATGGTATGGACCAAACAGAAGCAGAAGATATTAAGAAGAGGTGGCAAGAATACACAGAAGAACTGTACAAAAAAGATCTTCACACCCAGATAATCAGGATGGTGTGATCACTCACCTAGAGCCAGACATCCTGTAATGTGAAGTCAAGTGGGCCTTAGGAAGCATCACTATGAACAAAGCTAGTGGAAGTGATGGAATTCCAGTTGAGCTGTTTCAAATCCTGAAAGATGATGCTATGAAAGTGCTGCACTCAATATGCCAGCAAATTTGGAAAACTCAGCAGTGGCCAGAGGACTGGAAAATGTCAGTTTTCATTTCAATCCCAAAGAAAGGCTATGCCAAAGAATACTCAAACTACCACACGATTGAACACATTTCACACACTAACAGAGTAATGCTCAAAATTCTCCAAGACAGGCTTCAGCAATACATGAACTGTGAACTTCTAGATGTTTAAGGTGGTTTTAGAAAAGGCAGAGGAACCAGAGATCAAATTTCCAACATGCTTTGGATCATCGAAAAAGGAAGAGAGTTCCAGAAAAACATCTACTTCTGCTTCATTGACTATGCCAAAGCCTATGACTGTGTGGATCACAATAAACTGTGGAAAATTCTGAAAGAGATGGGAATACCAGACCACCTGACCTGTCTCTTGAGAAACCTGTATGCAGGTCAGGAAGCAACAGTTAGAACTGGACATGGAACAACAGACTGGTTCCAAATCAGGAAAGGAGTACGTCAAGGCTGTATATTGTCACTCTGCTTATTTAACTTGAATGCAGAGCACATCATGAGAAACGCAGGGCTGGAAGAAGCACAAATCAAGATTGCTGGGAGAAATATCAATAACCTCAGATATGTAGATGACACTACTCTTATGGCAGAAAATGAAGAAGAACTCAAAAGCCTCTTGATGCAAGTGAAAGATGAGAGTGAAGAAGTTGGCTTAAAGCTCAACATTCAGAAAACTAAGATCATGGCATCCGGTCCCATCACTTCATGGCAAATAGATGGGGAAACTTTGGAATCAGTGGCTGACTTTATTTTTTGGGGCTCCAAAATCACTGCAGATTCTGACTGCAGCCATGAAATTAAAAGACGCTTACTCCTTGGAAGAAAAGTTATGACCAACCTAGACAGCATATTAAAAAGCAGAGACATTACTTTGCCAACAAAGGCCCGTCTTGTCAAGGCTATATTTTTTCCAGTAATCATGTACAGATATGAGATTTGGAGTATAAAGAAAGATGAGCCCAGAAGAATTAATGGTTTTGAACTGTGGTGTTGGAGAAGACTCTTGAGAGTCTCTTGGATTGTAAGGAAGTCCAACCAGTGCATTCTAAAGGAGATCAGTCCTGAGTGTTCATAGGAAAGACTGATGTTGAAAGCTGAAACTCCAGTACTTTGGCTACCTGATGCGACGAGCTGATTCATTTGAAAAGACCCTGATGCTGGGAAAGATGGCAGGAGGAGAAGGGGATGACAGAGGATGAGATGGTTCAATGGTATCACCGTCTTGATGGCCATGAGTTTGGGTAAACTCAAGGAGTTGGTGATGGACAGGGAGGCCTGGCGTGCTGTAGTCCAAAGAGTCGGACATGACTGAGTGACTTAACTGAACTGAATTGCATTGATCTCCTTGCAGTCCAAGGGATTCTCAAGAGTCTTCTCCACTACCACAATTCTAAAGCATTAATTCTTAGGCATTCAGACTTCTTTATGGTCCAACTCTCACATCCATATGTGATTCCTGGAGAAACCATAGCTGTGACTATGTGGACCTTTGTGGGCAAGATGATGTCTCAGCTTTTTAATACACTGTTGCCCTACTATACACATCAAAGAATGCAGAAAAGAGATCTTTCAGGGGTCTATGAGCACAATGGGAAGTGATATATTTCAGAATGGAATTTGAGTAAGGGTTAAGGAAGTCCTTACCTAGCATCAGTTCTTACCTGGGAACACTGGTGAGAAAGAGTTTTGAATAAAATGCATATGAAAGAAAAAAGCAGAGCTTTCTGCCTTTGTGATGCAGATAGGAATAGAAACTAAACCACTTGGTTCCTCTGAATCTTTCCTTGTTGTTTAGTGGCTAATTCCTGTCTGACTCTTTACAACCTCATAGACTGTAGCCTGCCAGGCTTCTCAGTCAATGGGATTTCTTATGCAAGAATGCTGGAGTCGGTTGCTATTTTCTTCTCTGGGGGAGAAGGGGCCAAACAAGGGATCGAACCCATGTCTCCTGCATTGGTAGGTGGATTCTTTATACTGAGCCACCAGGGAAGCCCCAATTTATTATGCTTTGGACTAATTCAGAGCCACTTGCTGGTTGGAAAACACTAGAACTTTTCCCAGCTGAAAATAATTATGAACTTGGAAGCATGAGAGATTAGATTCTATACAACCTATGAATTCAGGTTCTCTATTCAGTTTCTGTGACAGATGTCAATTACTCAACAGTGGTCAGGTAGGCAACTTTATTCACCATATGAAGTCTTCTGTAATGATTTAAATGTTACAGCCTAGCCTCCCATGAGTTATTTTTAATTGAACAGAGGTAATTGGACTGAGTTCAATGGACTTGTTCAGGGCACATTAATGTGCCATCAAATAGATATTAGAATATATTGTTTTCAGTCTTACTTGTACATTCAACTCTGCTACATTTCTTTCCAATCATTGCTAAGACCAGTTGTTTTGCTGCTGGAGATGTTAAAAATTTAGCCCATAGGCGGGTTAACTAAAGGTCTCTGCAGTGGGTGAACTTCAAAGCCAGAAATCATTAATGGATTGGGTAGAGCCAACTTTTCCATTAGGCACAGTGCCTAGGATCCAAGAAAATGTTTTATTTATAATTTCTTTTAAAATAAGAAAAAATATATTATAATAATGAATATATAATAATGAATCCAGCCTGGATTACATTCATCTTTATATAGCACAACCAAAAAAGATCATTTTTATCTGTCATATTTTTTAATGAAGGAAAGGGTCCATGACTGGAAACTAGATGAATGGAACCATTACATTTGGGAATACAGAATATAAAAGCCAATATGTATTCAAAATATCCCACTTAGATTTTGGAGATCATCAGTCAGTTCAGTTCAGTCGCTCAGTCGTGTCCGACTCTTTGTGACCCTGTCCACCACCAACTCCCGGAGTTCACTCAAACTCATGTCCATCAAGTCGGTGATGCTATCCAGGCATCTCATTCTCTGTCGTCCCCTTCTCCTCCCACCCCCAATCCTTCCTGGCATCAGAGCATAGCTTAAGTTGATTTTTATTATAGAGTGTTATATACAAATAAGCCAAGAGGGTTTGGCCACCATCTGAATGAAAAAGGAAATGTTTTATTCAGAAATAAATTTCTTGCTATAAAAATTTAGTTGCACATTTAATTGTAATTGAACATGGAAAGTATTTGAAGCTAGAAAGTTGGATGACCTTGAGGCAAACATACAAGCAGAGCTTTACTCCCTGATGATATGTCTTGGCACTGGGGTATGCTGTGGATGGGTTACAAACTGGGTGAGATAATCTGCTTAGTTTTCAAGAGTTTAGAGAAGGGCAGTGTGGATGGAAATGGAGTGCCTGGGCTTTCTGGAGTTTCCAGGGAAGTTGCTTCCTCCAGTTACTTTAGTATATGGCACAGGTGTTAATGTTCTCCATGTGTGCCATGATGTGAAAGATGAAAAAGATGAGTAAATACTGTCCAGTCTAGACTTAAGTTTATATATAAAATGCAGACATTGGGCAAGAGGAATGCCAATTCAGTTCAATTGAATTCAAATATTTTGAGAGATCACTATACTAACTTCTGGTACTCAAAGAATAAAAGAATGTGGTTTTTCCGAAGTTGTGGATTTCAATGACAGCCTACGCTCACTGGAAAGATAAGCATGAGATTCTCTTCTTATAATACAAGTCATGATGACTTTGAGGATGAATTATAATCCAAATGATATAAAAACTCAGAAGGAATGACTAATTCTAATTGTAGAATAAAAACATAGAGGACTTCAGAAAGAGATGACATTTAGTCTGTATAAATGTCATATCTCCAAAAAAATTGCTATAAGGAAGGGAAGTAAGTTTTAAGAATCGTAAACCTAATCTTGGATACAACTCAGATAAAGAGAAATTGGATTACTACCCATCCAAGATCACTACAGGCTGTTGGCAGAACCAAGTGACAAACCAGCAGCTTCTTCACAGAAACTCCTAACAAAGCAGCTGGGGAAATGGGATTAAATTCAAGCATTCATAATTTCCTTATTGAAAAAGGTTATGCAATAAGGCATAGTGTAACTTCATAGGAAACTATTAATCAATGGCTAAAATAAGAGTGAGAAGGAAACTTGGAAGCCATATGAAAAATAGTTTCTTTCTTTCCATTCTCTTGCCACAGAGCATCTGAGCCCAGGCCCTTGCTAGTTTCATAGTGTACTGAACAAAACCATTGAATTGTGGAAGTGCATGAAAATCAGGCATGTGGCTCATTTATAATTGAAGAAAGAAGTTAAATAGAAAGTGCTTCTCTAGGCTTACTAAGAATGACAAATGACCAAGATAGGAAATATTAGGAAGTTTAGGTCAACAGAGCTGTGGGTTAAAAATGAATGTGGAAGCTTAAGGGTATGAATAACATATAATAAGACACTTGTCAGACAATGTAAAAGAAATTGCTCATTAGATCTAAATATGAATCACTTATTCTCTTTCTGTTTTTAATTTCTGTTCTGAAAAATTTCAAACATACACAAAAGTAAAATGAATGGTACAGTGGCTTTCCAATACCCCTCACCTAGCATCAACAATTATAAATATATTGCCAATTTTCCTTCATCAAAACCTCCCACTCCCAACCCTTTGTAGACTTTGTAAAAAATACTTTATTGAAATATAATTTACAAACCATAAAATTACCCATGGTAACTGTACAGTAGTAAATGTATGGTGTTGTATTACCATTATGCAATTTTAGAGTATTATTACCACTCCATAAATTTGTAGTGATGCTTATTTGTAGTCAATCACTGCTCCTACCCCAGGCCCCAGGCAAGTACTGATTTCTCTGTCTCTGTAGATTTGCCTTTTCTAGACATTTTATATAAATAATGCAACATACTACTTCCACTTGGTGTATTTTTTTGTTTGTTTTATCCATGTTAAATATATGTATCAGTAGTTTGTCTCAGCAAAGAGCTCAAACCCGTCAGTCCTAAAGGAAATCAGTCCTGAATATTCATTAAAAGAACTGATGCTGACACTGAAGCTTCAATACTTTGGCCACCGATGCAAAGAACTTACTCACTGGAAAAGACGCTGACACTGGGAAACACTGAAGGCAGGAGGAGAAGGGGACGACAGAGTATGAGATGGTTGGATGGCATCACTGACTCGATGGACATGAGTTTGAGCAAGCTCCAGGTGTTTGTGAAGAACAGGGAAGCCTGGCATGCTGCAGTCCATGGGGTCACAAAGAGTCGGACACGACTGAGCAACTGAACTGAATTTGTCAGTTTTTTTTTCATAAATTGCATTCTACTGTAGGAATATCAGTCAGTTCAATTCAGTCGCTCAGTCGTGTCCGATCTTTGCAACCCCATGAACCGTAGCAAACCAGGCCTCTTTGTCCATCACCAACTGCTGGAGTCCACCCAAACCCATGTCCACTGAGTCGATGATGCCATCAAGGTATCTCATTCTCTGTCGTCCCCTTCTCCTCCTGCCCTCAATCTTTGCCAGCATCAGGGCCTTTTCCAATGAGTCAGCTCTTCGCATCAGGTGGCCAAAGTATTGGAGTTTCAGCTTTAGTATCAGTCCTTCCAATGAACACCCAGGACTGATCTCTTTTAGGATGGACTGGTTGGATCTCCTTGTAGTCCAAGGGACTCTCAAGAGTCTTCTCCAACACCACAGTTTAAAAGCATCAATTCTTCAGCGATCAGCTTTCTTCACAGTCCAACTCTCACATCCACACATGACCACTGGAAAAACCATAGCCTTGACTAGATGGACCTTTGTTGGCAAAGTAATGTCTCTGCTTTTTAATATGCTATCTAGGTTGGTCATAACTTTCCTTCCAAGGAGTAAGCGTCTTTTAATTTCATGGCCACAATCAGCATCTGCAGTGATTTTGGAGTCCAAAAAAATAGTAAGCCACTGTTTCCACTATTTCCCCTCTATTTGCCAAGAAGTGGACTAGATCTGATAGATAGAGTGCCTGATGAACTCTGGACGGAGGTTCATGACATTGTACAGGAGACAGGGACCAAGATCATCCCCATGGAAAAGAAATGCAAAAAACCAAAATGGCTGTCTGAGGAGGCCTTACAAATAGCTGTGAAAAGAAGAGAGGAGAAAAGGAAAGATATAAGCATCTGAATGCAGAGTTCCAAAGAATAGCAAGGAGAGATAAGAAAGTCTTCCTCAGTGATCAATGCAAAGAAATAGAGGAAAACAACAGAATAGGAAAAACAAGAGATCTCTTCAAGAAAATTAGAGATTCCAAGGGAACATTTTATGCAAAGATGGGCTCAATAAAGGACAGAAATGGTATGGACCTAACAGAAGCAAAAGATATTAAGAAGAGGTGGCAAGAATACACAGAAGAACTGTACAAAAAAGATCTTCATGACCAAGATAGTCACGGTAACGTGATTACTGACCTAGAGCCAGACATCTTGGAATGTGAAGTCAAGTGGGCCTTAGAAAGCATCACTACGAAGAAAGCTAGTGGAGGTGATGGAATTCCAATTGAGCTACTTCAAATCTTGAAAGATGATGCTGTGAAAGTGCTGCACTCAATATGCCAGCAAATTTGGAAAACTCAGCAGTGACCACAGGACTGGAAAAGGTCAGCCTTCATTCCAATCCCAAAGAAAGGCAATGCCAAAGAATGCTCAAACTACAGCACAATTGCACTCATCTCACATGCTAGTAAAGTCATGCTCAAAATTCTCCAAGCCAGGCTTTAGCAATATGTGAACCGTGAACTCCCAGATGTTCAAGCAGGTTTTAGAAAAGGCAGAGGCACCAGAGATCAAATTGCCAACATCTGCTGGATCATGGAGAAAGCAAGAGAGTTCCAGTAAAACATCTATTTCTGCTTCATTGACTATGCCAAAGCCTTTGACTGTGTGGCTCACAATAAACTGTGGAAAATTCTGAAAGAGATGGGAATACCAGACCACCTGATCTGCCTCTTGAGAAACCTGTATGCAGGTCAGGAAGCAACAGTCAGAACTGGACATGGAACAACAGACTGGTTCCAAATAGGAAAAGGAGTACGTCAAGGCTGTATATTGTCACCTTGCTTATTTAACTTATATGCAGAGTACATCATGAGGAACGGTGGGCTGGAAGAAGCACAAACTGGAATCAAGATTGCTGGGAGAAATATCAATAATCTCAGATATGCAGATGACACTACCCTTATGGCAGAAAGTGAAGAGGAACTCAAAAGCCTCTTGAGGAAAGTGAAAGAGGAGAGTGAAAAGGTTGGCTTGAAGCTCAACATTCAGAAAACAAAGATCATGGCATCTGGTCCCATCACTTCATGGGAAATAGATGGGGAAACAGTGGAAAGAGTGTCAGACTTTATTTTGGGGGGCTTCAACATCACTGCAGATGCTGACTGCAGCCATGAAATTAAAAGACGCTTACTCCTTGGAAGGAAAGTTATGAGCAACCTTGATAGTATATTAAAAAGCAGAGACATTACTGTGCCAACCAAGGTCCATCTAGTCAAGGCTATGGTTTTTCCCGTGGTCATGTATGGATGTGAGATTTGGACTGTGAAGAAAGCTGATCGCTGAAGAATTGATGCTTTTGCACTGTGGTGCTGGAGAAGACTCTTGAGAGTCCCTTGGACTGCAAGGAGATCCAACCAGTGCATTCTAAAGGAGATCAATCCTGGGTGTTTATTGGAAGGTCTGATACTAAAGCTGAAACTGTAATACTTTGGCCACCTCATGTGATGAGTTGATTCACTGGAAAAGACTTGATGCTAGGAACGGTTGGGGGCGGGAGGAGAAGGGGACGACAGAGAATGAGATGGCTGGATGGTATCACTGACTCTGTGGACATGAGTTTGAGTGAACTCTGGGAGTTGGTGATGGACAGGGAGGCTTGGCGTGATTCAGACACGACTGCTCGACTGAACTGGAACTGGACTGATGGGACCAGATGCAATGATCTTAGTTTTCTGAATGTTGAGGGTTAAGCCAATTTTTTCACTCTCCTGTTTAACTTGCATCGAGAAGCTCTTTAGTTCTTCCCTTTGTGCCATAAGGGTGGTGTTATCTGCATATGTGAGGTTATTGATATTTCTCCCAGCATTCTTTTTATTTTTTTTTGAATTTTTTTTTTATTTTTATTTTTTATTTTTTTTAATTTATTTTATTGGAGGCAAATTACCTTACATTAATATATTGGTGGACATGGAACAACACACTGGTTCCAAATAGGAAAAGGAGTACGTCAAGGTTGTATATTGTCACCTTGCTTATTTAACTTATATGCAGAGTACATCATGAGGAACGCTGGGCTGGAAGAAGCACAAGCTGGAATCAAGATTGCTGGGAGAAATATCAATAACCTCAGATATGCAGATGACACTACCCTTATGGCAGAAAGTGAAGAGGAACTCAAAAGCCTCTTGATGAAAGTGAAAGAAGAGAGTGAAAACGTTGGCTTGAAGCTCAACATTCAGAAAACAAAGATCATGGCATCTGGTCCCATCACTTAATGGGAAATAGATGGAAAAACAGTGGAAACAGTGTCAGATTTTATTTTTTTGGGCTCCAAAATCACTGCAGATGCTGATTGCAGCCATGAAATTAAAAGACGCTTGCTCCTGGGAAGGAACGTTATGACCAACCTTGATAGTATATTAAAAAGCAGAGACATTACTTTGCCAACCAAGGTCCGTCTAGTCAAGGCTATGGTTTTTCTCGTGGTCATGTATGGATGTGAGAGTTGGACTGTGAAGAAAGCTGATCACCGAAGAATCGATGCTTTTGAACTGTGGTGTTGGAGAAGACTCGTGAGAGTCCCTTATACTGCAAGGAGATCCAACCAGTCCATTCTAAAGGAGATCAATCCTGGATGTTCATTGGAGGGATTGATGCTAAAGCTGAAGCTGCAATACTTTGGCCACCTCATGCGACGAGTTGACTCACTGGAAAAGACTCTGATGCTGGGAAAGATGGGGGCGGGAGGAGAAGGGGACGACGGAGAATGAGATGGCTGGATGGCATCACCGATTCTGTGGACATGAGTTTGAGTGAACTCCAGGAGTTGGTGACGGACAGGGAGGCCTGGCGTGCTGTGATTCATGGGGTCGCGGAGAGTTGGACACGACTGAGCGACTGAACTGAACTGAACTGAATATATTGGTTGGTTTTGCCATACACTGACATGAATCCGCCCTGGGTGTACATGTGCTCTCCCTCCGGAACCTCCCTCCAACCTCCCTCCTCCCCATATCCTCCCTCCATGTCATTCCCGTGCACCAGCCCCAGGCATCCTGTATCATGTGTCGAACCTGGAGTGGTTTGACGCATGATAATATACATGCTACAATGCCGTTCTCCCCAATCATCCCACCTTCACCCTCTCCCACAGAGTCCCAAAGACTGTTCTCTTTTGCACTCTCGTATACAGGGTTAAGGTTTCCATCTTTCTAAATTTCATATATATGCGTTAGTATACTGTATTGATGTTTTTCTTTCTGGCTTACTTCACTCTGTATAATTGGCTCCAATTTCATCCACCTCATTAAAACTGATTCAAATGCATTCTTCTTGATGGCTGAAAAATACTCCATTGTGTATATGTACCAAAGCTTTCTTATCCATTCATCTGCAGATGGACATCTAGGTTGTTTCCATGTCCTGGCTATTATAAACAGTGCTGCAATGAACATTGGAGTATATGTGTCTCTTTCAATTCTGGTTTCCTCAGTGTGTATGCCCAGGAGTGCGATTGCTGGATCATATGGCAGTTCTATTTCCAGGTTTTTGAGGAATCTCCACACTGTTATCCATAGTGGCTGTACTAGTTTGCATTCCTACCAACAGTGTAAGAGGGTTCCCTTCTCTCCACACCCTCTCCAGCATTTATTGCATGTAGACTTTTGGATAGCAGCCATTCTGACTGGTGTGAAATGGTATCTCATTGTGGTTTTGATTTGCATTTCTCTGACTATGAGGGATGTTGAGCATTTTTTCATGTGTTTGTTAGCCATCTTTATGTCTTCTTTGCAGAAATGTCTGTTTAGTTCTTTGGCCCATTTTTTGCTTGGGTCACTTAGTTTTCTGGAATTGAGCTGCAGGAGCTGCTTGCATATTTTGGAGATTAATCCTTTATCAGTTGCTTCATTTGCTATTATTTTCTCCCATTCTGAAGGCTGTCTTTTCACCTTGCTTAGAGTTTCTTTTGCTGTGCAGAAGCTTTTGATTTTAATTAGGTCCCATTTGTTTATTTTTGCTTTTATTTCCAATATTCTGGGAGGTGGGTCTTGGAGGATCCTGCTGTGATTTATGTCAGAGAGTGTTTTGCCTACGTTCTCCTCTAGGAGTTTTATAGTATCTGGTCTTACATTTAGCTCTCTAATCCATTTTGAGTTTATTTTGGTGTATGGTGTTAGGAAGTGTTCTAATTTCATTCTTTTACAAGTGGCTGACCAGTTTTCCCAGCACCACTTGTTAAAGAGACTGTCTTTTGTCCATTTTATATTCTTGCCTCCTTTGTCGAAGATAAGGTGTCCATAGGTGCGTGGGTTTATCTCTGGGCTTTCTATTGATCTATATTTCTGTCTTTATGCCAGTACCATACTGTCTTGATGACTGTGGCTTTGTAGTAGAGCCTGAAGTCTGGCAGGTTGATTCCTCCAGTTCCATTTTTCTTCTTCAAGATTGCTTTGGCTATTAGAGGTTTTTTGTATTTCCATACAAATTGTGAGATTATTTGTTCTAGTTCTGTGAAAAATATCGTTGGTAGCTTGATAGGGATTGCATTGAATGTATAAATTACTTTGGGTAGTATTCTCATTTTCACAATATTTATTCTTCCAATCCACGAACACGGTATATTTCTCCATCTATTAGTGTCCTCTTTGATTACTTTCACTAGTGTTTTATAGTTTTCTATGTACAAGTCTTTTGTTTCCTTAGGTAGATATATTCCTAAGTATTTAATTCTTTCCGTTGCAACAGTGAATGGAATAGTTTCCTTAATTTCTCTTTCTATTTTCTCATTATTAGTGTATAGGAATGCAAGGGATTTCTGTGTGTTGATTTTATATCCTGCAACTTTACTGTATTCATTGATTAGCTCTAGTAGTTTTCTGGTAGAGTCTTTAGGGTTTTCTGTGTAGAGGATCATGTCATCAGCGAACAGTGAAAGTTTTACTTCTTCTTTTCCAATTTGTATTCCTTTTATGTCTTTTTCTGCTCTGATTGCTGTAGCCAAAACTTCCAGAACTATGTTGAAGAGTAGTGTTGAGACTGGGCACCCTTGTCTTGTTCCTGACTTTAGGGGAAATGCTTTCAGTTTTTCACCATTGAGGATAATGTTTGCTGTGGGTTTGTCATATATAGCTTTTATTATGTTGAGATATGTCCCTTCTATTCCCACTTTCTGGAGGGTTTTTTTTCATAAATGGATGTTGTATTTTGTCAAAGGCTTTCTCTGCATCTATTGAGATAATCATATGATTTTTATTTTTCAGTTTGTTAATGTGGTGTATTACGTTGATTGATTTGCGGATATTGAAGAATCCTTGCATTCCTGGGATAAAGCCCACTTGGTCATGATGTATGATCTTCTTAATATGTTGTTGGATTCTGATTGCTAGAATTTTGTTAAGGATTTTTGAATCTATGTTCATCAGTGGTATTGGCCTGTAGTTTTCTTTTTTTGTGGGATCTTTACCAGGTTTTGGGATTAGGGTAATAGTGGCCTCATAGAATGAGTTTGGAAGTTTTCCTTCCTCAGCAATTTTCTGAAAGAGTTTGAGTAGAATAGGTGTTAGCTCTTCACTAAATTTTTGGTAGAATTCAGCTGTGAAGCCGTCTGGACCTGGGCTTTTGTTTGCTGGAAGCTTTCCGATTACTTCCTCTAGTTCCGTGCTTGTGATGGGTCTGTTCAGATTTTCTATTTCTTCCTGGTTCAGTTTTGGCAAGGCGTACTTTTCTAGGAATTTGTCCATTTCTTCCAAGTTATTAATTTTATTGCCATATAATTGCTGATAGTATTCTCTAATAATCCTTTGTATTTCTGTGTTGTCAGTTGTGATTTCTCCCTTTTCATTTCTAATTTTATTGATTTGGTTCTTCTCCCTTTCTTTCTTGATGAGTCTGGCTAGTGGTTTGTCAATTTTATTTACCTTCTCAAAGAACCAGCTTTTGGCTTTGTTGATTTTTGCTATGGTCTCTTTTGTTTCTTTTGCATTTATCTCTGCCCTAATTTTTATGATTTCTTTCCTTCTGCTAACCCTGGGGTTCTCCTTTTCTTCCTTTTCTAGTTGCTTTAGATGTAGAGTTAGGTTATTTAGTTGACTTTTTTCTTCTTTCTTGAGGTGTGCCTGTATTGCTATGAACTTGCCCCTTAGCACTGCTTTTACAGTGTCCCAGAGGTTTTGGGTTGTTGTGTTTTCATTTTCATTCATTTCTATGCATATTTTAATTTCTCTTTTGATTTCTTCTATGATTTGTTCATTATTCAGCAGTGTGTTGTTCAGCCTCCATATGTTGGCATTTTTATTAGTTTTTCTCCAGTAATTGAGATCTAATCTTAATGCATTGTGGTCATAAAAGATGCTTGGAATGATTTCAATTTTTTTGAATTTACCAAGGCTAGATTTATGGCCCAGGATGTGATCTATGCTGGAAAAGTTTCCGTGTGCGCTTGAGAAAAAGGTGAAATTCATTGTTTTGGGGTGAAATGTCCTATAGAGATCTGTTAGGTCTAACTGGTCTATTGTATCATTTAAAGTTTGTGTTTCCTTGTTAATTTTCTGTTTAGTTGATCTATCCATAGATGTAAGTGGGGTATTAAAGTCTCCCACTATTATTGTGTTATTGTTAATTTCCCCTTTCATAATTGTTAGTAATTGTCTTACATATTGCGGTGCTCCTATGTTGGGTGCATAAATATTTATAATTGTTATATCTTCTTCTTGGATTGATCCTTTGATCATTATGTAGTTTCCTTCTTTGTCTCTTTTCACAGCCTTTGTTTTAAAATCAATTTTATCTGATATGAGTATTGCTACTCCTGCTTTCTTTTGGTCTCTATTTGCGTGGAATATCTTTTTCCAGCCCTTCACTTTCAGTCTGTATGTGTCCCTCGATTTGAGGTGGGTCTCTTGTAGACAACATATATGGGGGTCTTGTTTTTGTATCCATTCAGCCAGCCTTTTTCTTTTGGTTGGGGCATTCAACCCATTTACGTTTAAGGTGATAATTGATAAGTATGATCCCGTTGCCATTTTCATTATTGTTTTGTGTTCAAGTTTATATACCTTTTCTGTGTTTCCAGTCTAGAGAAGATCCTTTAGTATTTGTTGGAGAGCTGGTTTGGTGATGCTGAATTCTCTCAGCTTTTGCTTGTCTGTAAAGCTTTTGATTTCTCCTTCATATTTGAATGAGATCCTTGCTGGGTATAGTAATCTGGGCTGTAGGTTATTTTCTTTCATCACTTTAAGTATGTCTTGCCATTCCTTCCTGGCCTGAAGAGTTTCTGTTGAAAGGTCAGCTGTTATCCTTATGGGGATCCCCTTGTGTGTTATTTGTTGTTTTTCCCTTGTTGCTTTTAATATTTTTTCTTTGTGTTTGATCTTTGTTAATTTGATTAATATGTGCCTTGGGGTATTTCGCCTTGGGTTTATCCTGTTAGGGACTCTCTGTGTTTCTTGGACTTGGGTGATTATTTCCTTCCCCATTTTAGGGAAATTTTCAACTATTATCTCCTCGAGTATTCTCTCATGGTCTTTCTTTTTGTCTTCTTCTTCTGGGACTCCTATGATTCGCATGTTGGGGCGTTTAATATTGTCCCTTATGTCTCTAATATTGTCCTCATTTTTTAAAATTTTTTTCTTTTTCCAACTCTGTTTCATTTATTTCTACAATTCTATCTTCTAGCTCGCTTATCCTGTCTTCTGCCTCCGTTATTCTACTGTTTGTGCCCTCGAGAGTGTTTCTGATCTCGTCTATTGTATTATTCATTGTATATTGACTCTTTTTTATTTCCTCTAATTCTTTATTGAACATTTCTTCCATCTTCTCCATCCTTTTCTCCAGTTTATTTATCTGTAACTCCATTTTGCTTTCCAGATTTTGAATCATTTTCACAATTAAAATTCGAAATTCTTTATCGGGTAGGTTCCCTATATCGTCCTCTTTTGTTTGTGTTGGTGGGCATTTATCCTGTTCCTTTACTTGTTGGGTATTTCTCTGCCTCTTCATCTTGCTTATATTGCTGTGTTCGGGTGGTCTTTCTGTCTTCTGACAGTCTGTGGAGTTCTCTTTATTATGCAGTTACCTCGTTGTGTGTGGGGTTGGATGGGTGACTTGTCAAGGTTCCCTGGTTAGGGAAGCTTGAGTAGATGTTCTGGTGCGTGGAACTGGATTTCTTCTCTCTGAAGTGCAATGAAGTGTCCACTAATGAGTTTGAGATGTCCGTGGGTTTGGGTGGCTTTGGGCAGCCTGTATATTGAAGCTCAGTGCTATTCTCCTGTGTTGCTGGATAGCTTGCGTAGTATGTCTTTCACTGAAACTTGTTGACCCTTGGGTGGTGCCTGGTTTCAGTGTATGTATGGAGGCCTTTGATGAGTACCTATCAATTAATGTTCTCTGGAACCGGAGATCTCTGGTGTTCTCAGGATTTGGCCTTAAGCCTCTGCCTCTGCTTTTCAGTCTTATTCTTGCAGGAGGCTCAAGGCTTCTCCCTCTTCTGTTTTCTGGTCTCCTCAGTGTCTAATTCCCGTCCTGATACCAGGATGCGGTGGTGGACACTTTTTTTTTTTCCCCAGGCTCTCCTATTCAGTCCTGCTGTAGGGAGGGAGGAACAACTAACAAATATCCCTGGCGTCTGTGGGGAGTGCTCGCGGTGTCTCAGCTACACTGGGAATGCTCCTGCTCGAGGCGTGTGTGCTTTCCCTGTTTATGCTGCTTAGGCTTTAGTTTGCTCTGCTGCAAGCTGTCTGCGGGTGGCGCTGGGTTGCATGCACTTCCCAGGTCTGAGCAGCTCAGGTTCAGGTCCTCGGGTACTCGACAAAGGCGCAGACTTGGCTGGGCCTGCTTTTTGTGCCTTCCCCGGTCCTAGCAGCTCAGGTGACCAGGCGTTTGGTGAGCGCAGTCGCTGCCTTCCCGGTCCCTGCCGCTTGGCTTTCTGGGGGTACAACCGGAGCAGTTTCTCAGGCGGATATCGACCGGCCCGAACCCAAGAAGTCCTGGCCAGCAAGGAAGCCTGCCTGCAGCTTGGTACGGGAAGCCTCTCTGGGGCCGCGGCTGCCCCCACCCTGGCGCTGGCTGCCCTCCCCGCCCGCGTCGGCGGGGGCTGGGGGCTGGGGCGCCCAAGCCCGGTTCTCCCTCTAAGCGCAGCCGCCGGTTCTCCCTCCAAGCGCACAGCCATTCTCCCGCTAAGCGTAGCCGCCTGCTCTCCCTCCAAGCACGGGCACCGGCTCTCCCTCCAAACACGGGCGCCGGCTCTCCCTCTAAGCGCAGGCGCGGCTCTCCCTCTAAGCGCCGCCGCCGCCGCCGCCGGTTCTCCCTCCAAGCGCGCAGCCGTTCTCCCTCCAAGCGCGGGCGCCGGCTCTCCCTCTAAGCGCTGCCGCTGGTTCTCCCTCTAAGCGCTGCCGCTGGTTCTCCCTCTAAGCGCTGCTGCTGGCGCCTCCCTGCCCAGCCCCCGCCTGCTAGTGAGGGGCGTGGGCGTCTGTGCCGCTTCTCCGCTGAGAGTTTCCTTTGGGCACTTAGTCTGTAAGTTTTAATTATTTATGTCTTTTGTCTCCCAGTTATGCGGCCCTCTGAAGTTCCACTCGCCAGTGTTTCCAGGTGTTTGGAAACTTCTCTCTCTTTTTTTTTTTTTTTAGGCCTCCCTTCCCGGGAGGGAGCTCCGTCCCTCCCTCTTTTGTCTCTCTTTTTATCTTTTTATCTATTTCCTACCTCCTTTCGATGACTATGGGCTGCTTTTCTGAGTGCCTGATGTCCTCTGCCAGTATTCAGAAGTTTTTTTGTGGGATTTACTCAGCGTTCAAATGTTCTTTTGTTGATTTTGTTGGGGGGAAAGTGGCCGTCCTGTCCTATTCCTCCGCCATCTTCCCGTCTCTCTCCCAGCAATCTTGATTCCAGCTTGTGCTAACTCCAGCCCAGAGTTTCTCATGATGTACTCTGCATATAAGTTAAATAAGCAGGGTGACAATACACAGCTTTAACGTACTCCTTTTCCTATTTGGAACCAATCTGTTTTTCCATGTCCAGTTCTAACTGTTGCTTCCTGACCAGCATACAGGTTTCTCAAGAGACAGGTCAGGTGGTCTGGTATTCCCATTTCTTTCAGAATTTTCCACAGTTTATTGTGATCCACACTATCAAAGGCTTTGGCATAGTCAATAAAGCAGAAATAGATGTTTTTCTGAAACTCTCTTGCTTGTAGGATAATACATTTTGATTATCCATTCATATGTTAATGAACTTTGAATTGCTTCCAGTCTGGGACTATTTTGTATAATGCTGCTGTGGGTATTTGTGTATGAGTCTTTAAGCATATGATTACATTTTTCTTGGGTGTGTGTTAATCACTCAATTTTGTCTGACTCTTTGCACCCCATGGACTGTAGCCCACCAGGCTCCTCTGTCTGTGGGATTCTCTAGGCAGGAATACTGGAGTGGGTTGCCATTGCCTTCTCCAGGGATCTTCCCAACCCAGGGATTGAACCTGGGTTTTCTTTATTGGCCGGTGAATTCTTTACCATCTGAGCCATCTAGGCATGGAATTTCTGAATAAGTGGGTAAGTTTATTTTCAACTTCTTGAAATACTTGCAAACTGTTTTTAAAATAGGATGTACTTTTTTACATTCCTGTTAACAATAAATGAAGTTTTTATTTTCTTATCTTTGACAGTATTTCAACATAGATGATCATGTCATCTGTGAATAAGAATCATCTTACTTTTTCTTTCCAAGTCTTGATCCCCTTCACTTCTATTTCCTGATTATTGCACTGGCTAGAGTCTTCAGAACAGTGTTGAATAAAGTGGCAAGAACTAATCCTTGTCTTGTTCCTGACCTTGAGGCAAAAACATCAAGTATAATGTTAGCTGTAAGGTTTTCTTAGATGTCTGTTATCATATTGAATACATTCCCTCTGTTCCTGGCTTGCAGGGATTTTTTTATGATTATAAGGTGGATATTTTCCATTAAAATGATCTGTGAACTTTTCTATTTAAGGTAGTTAATATGATGAATTATAATGACTGATTTTTTAATCAACTTTGTATTCCACATATTATTGTTACTTGTTCTGATGTATTGATGTTTTCATATTTTATACAACTCTATTAATTTTTATGTAGGTTTTGCATCTCTATTGATCCAGGTTATTAATTTGTAGTTTTCTTTATATTATAGTCTTTTTTTTTCAGCTTTTGGTTATCAGGGTAAACATAGCCTCTTAAAATGTAGGGAAATATTTCCTCTCTTTGAATTTATCGAAGAGCTATTGTAGAATATATATTATTTATTTCTTAAATATTTGCTGAAATTCACCAGCAAAGTCATCTGAGTTTGGAGTTTATAGGAAGATTTTAAACTAGAAATTCAATTTCTTTTATAGATATTGGGATATTTAGGTTATCTATTTCTTTGTAAGTGAGCTTTGGTAGTTTATGTCTTTTGACATTTGTCTATTTCATCTAATTTGGTGAATTTAATGGCATAAAGTTGTTTCTAGTATTTCCTTATATTTTTAATATCTTTAGAATCTATAGTAATATCTGCTGCTGCTGCTGCTAAGTCACTTCAGTCGTGCCAGACTCTATGTGACCCCATACACGGCAGCCCACTAGGCTGCCCTGTCCCTGGGATTCTCCAGGCAAGAACACTGGAGTGGGTTGCCATTTCCTTCTCCAATGTGTGAAAGCAAAAAGTGAAAGTGAAGTCGTTCAGTTGTGTCCGACCCTTAGCGACCCCACGGACTGCAGCCTACCAGGCCTCCATCCATGGGATTTTCTAGGCAAGAGTACTGGAATGGCAAAATTGGATCTCCTTTTTTTCATGATTAGTCTTTCTAGAGGTTTGTAAATTTTATTTATATGCTTCAAGTACTAGATTTTGTTTGAATCTATTATTTATATTATTCTCTATTTTCCATTTATTGATTTATATTTTTGTCTTATTTTCTTTCTTCTGCAAGCTCTAATTTTCTACATGAATAATTTAAAAAATCTTTACTAAATTTGTTACAATATTGCTTCTGTTTTATGTTTTGGTCTTTTGGCTGTGAAGCATGTGGGATTTTAACTCCCTCTCCAGGGACTGAACCCACACTCCATGCACTGGAAGGCTAACCACCGGACCATCAGAGAAGTCCCTAGCTTTGTGTTTTAACTGATCATTTTTTTCTAATTTCTTATGGTACAAGTTGTGGTCATTGTTTTGAAACTTTTCTGTATATTCCCTAAGTACTGTTTTAGTGGCATTCCATAAATTTTGATATATTGTGTTTCATTTATACAATTTTGACCAATTGGATAAGGACAAAAGAGAGACAAAGGTCAATTTTTAATTAGGTTAGAATTAGAATTTTCAAGTAGAATATGGGATTTTCCAACAGATTAGGACACAGAGTATTTAGACACAAAACATTTAGAAAGGAACAAAGAAAGACAGCATCTGTACATTACAAGCTAGTCATTTCCAGGTTAATGGGTGATGAGAAGCACAAGTTCTGAATGTAATGGAAGAAATAATACCTCCTTAATAACACAGTTATAAAATTTCTAGACTGAAATGGAGCTTTGAGGAAGCACATAAGCCAAGATTAAAAATTTATCCCAAGGACTTCCCTGGCAGTCCAGTGGGTAAGGCCCCGCCTTCCGAGGCAGGGGATGTGGGTTCCATCCCTAGTCAGGGAGCTAAGATCTCACATGTTTGCGACCAAAAGAAACCCCAAAACATAAAACAGAAGCAGTATTGTAACAATTTCAGTAAAGACTTTAATAATAGACCACATCAAAAAAAAATCTTAAAAAAGTTTATTCCAAGTGATAATGATATGTGATATAAAAAGACTATCCTAGGGCAAACTCAGCTGAGACAAAGACGAGGGGTAGTAGTGCCTAGTTGAATAAAAATCCTTATTTGCTGAGAAAAGTGACTATGCTCTTAGTTTTATCTTAAACTGGTTTTACTGATCAATGGTAAAGAGGAATTGGAAGGTTTTTTTTACAAAATTTCATTTTAATTTTATTTTTTTAACACCAAAATCATTTTGTTTTGGGATATAGAAGATTAGCAATGCTATGATAGTTTCAGGTGAACAGTGAAGGGGCTCATCCATACATATACATGTATTCATCCAAGACATAATTTTCTATAAAAAATTATGCTTATGTTAAATGTAGAGAACATTAAATATAGCTCTCTTTTCAGAGCATGGTTTCAGTAATGTTGTAGACTACAAAAGGTCCAGTTAAAGAGTCTAAATATTAATATATAGAGAGAGTTCCAAACTTGGAAGATGTATTCTGCCACTGTGGTCAAGATTCAGGTGCTCATATTAAGCATGTGTTCATGCATGATAAGTTGCTTCAGTTGTGTCCAACTCTTTGCTATCCTCGGGATTGTAGCCTGCCAGGCTCCTCTCTATCCATGGGATTCTCCAGGCAAGAATACTAAAGTGGGTTGCCATGCCCTCTTCTAGGAGATCTTCCCAACCCAGGGTTCAAACTTGCATCTCTTATGTCTCCTGCAATGGCAGGCAGGTTCTTTACTACTGGTGCCACATAGGAAGCGCCATTTTAAGCATAAAAATATAAATATGATTCTTTAATGAATATTCATTTGTCTGAGTGAACTACATGGCAATACACAGTTGGCTGTCAATTCTACATTGCCTGAGAAGGTTGTTTTCCTTCTTGCCCCACAGGGGATGGGAACAATAGGCAGGAGACAGTTTCTCTCTGCTCTTTCTTGGATTCATCTGGAGTTCCAAAAGGTTGCTTAGGCTCCCATTTGTCTGCCTATAGGAGGATGATGGGTGGTTGAAATATACATGACCTTAGTTTTGTAAGTTTTCCTTACAAACTCCTGGGTGAAGCCAATGTATCATGTAAGCTACAAAACATTAAGAATCTATCTAAACATCAATGCATAACAGGTGGAGATCCAGATGGAATTTGTCTAACACAGTAGTGGTCATTAAGGACTCCTAACTTGCACAACATATGACAAAGTCCTCCCAACTTACATGAGTTTGACAGTCACCTCGTTACTAAAAATAATCTAAAAGTATACTTAATTTTTAGATGTATTAATGAAGTGCTTTTTTCTATTAATGTGCTTTTCACCAGTATGTGTACCAACATAATCATATGTAGTTTTCAGTGAATTTTAAAATATCTCATATTTTTGTTGTAGTTCAGCATGATCCTCTTGAGGATATCCATCCTCCATTTCTGTAGATTGTGACAGGCTGTTTCAGGCACTAAAATTAGGGAATGAAGGAGGAATCAATCCTCTTTCCAAGTACGAAGTAAACAGAAGTCCAAAAAGACTGACCAATGTACTACTGCTGCCTCTGGGCACCACACAAAGTTGCTGTTGAGAGCTTGACCCTGTACAGTCCAGTGCACTCTGGACTCACCTCTGGGGTGAGGTTCTTGCTGGTTCCACCAAGTACAGGCTGAATTGCAACTGGGTCCTAAGGGCCTCTGAGTCTGAGCCACCCAGTGTCAGAACTCGCCCTTTTCCTTGAACATCATGGCCAAAGGCAACAAAGCTACAACCAGTGGCCAAAATCTATGTATACATCTGTTTGTCCTGCAGTACATTTTGAGCTGTTTGTCTCCATTTAATGCCCAAGATGGGCTTCCCAGGTGGCACTAGTGGTAAAAACCTGCCTGCCAATGCAGGCATGGGGTTTCAAAGAGTTGGACATGACTGAACAATTTTTTTTCCCCCAGCATTTACCATATTCCAGACAATATGAGATAACTTTACATTTAACTCATTCTAATCCTCACAGTATCCTATGAGATAAATATCATTATCCCCATTTTATAGTTGAGAAACTGAAATTCAGAGAGATTAGGTAGTTTATAAAACCTCTTAAGACACAAGATTTTATTCGGATTTTCATATATATGTGTGTGTGTGTATTTGTGTGTGTGTATATATGCACACATATATTCTTGACACTTGTTACTAAAAGTTCTGTTTCTACACAGCTGTTTAGGAAGACATTAAGATACACAAAAGATACATCTGTGAATGAAGTAAACTATTTCTAATTAAGAACAAATACACCAATACTTTTCTTGAAATACTGAAAGATGTAATTTTGCACCTCTAAAAGTTATGACCAACCTAGATAGCATATTAAAAAGCAGAGACATTACTTTGCCAACCAAGGTCCGTCTAGTCAAGGCTATGGTTTTTCCAGTGGTCATGTATGGATGTGAGAGTTGGACTGTGAAGAAAGCTGATCACCGAAGAATTGATGCTTTTGAACTGTGGTTCTGGAGAAGACTCTTGAGAGTCCCTTGGACTGCAAGGAGATCCAACCAGTCCATTCTAAAGGAGATCAATCCTGGGTGTTCATTGGAAGGACTGATGCTAAAGCTGAAACTCCAATACTTTGGCCACCTCATGCGTCGAGTTGACTCACTGGAAAAGAGTCTGATGCTGGGAGGGATTGGGGGTGGGAGGAGATGGGGACGACAGAGAATGAGATGGCTGGATGGCATCACCGACTCGATGGACATGAGTTTGAGTGAACTCCGGGAGTTGGTGATGGACAGGGAGGCCTGGTGTGCTGTGATTCATGGGGTTGCAAAGAGTCAGACATGACTGAACGACTGAACCAAACTGAACTGAACTGAGGACAGCTGAAAGGAATAGCTTGTCACAAAACTATGATAATTTTTATTTCATGGAGTTATTTTTTACGGCCCTGCAAAATGATTAATCGATGGTTTGTTTAATTACCCTTTGAAGCATCCAAGTAAAACTAATCAGCATGATATATCTAGAGTCATCATTTTCTAATTTTTAATAAATTGTACTGTGTGACTTTCCCAATCATAAAATAGCTTTAAACTTCCATAAGAATTCTTGAAAATGGTAACTTATAGCCATCATATATATATGTGTATTATTTATATATATATATAAATTTTTGAAGTGCTCTATTATTTTGATTGAGTTAAGATCTCTTAAGGAATTATCTACATAATGAAGCCTATCTTGAGAAATGACTGTAGTTGATATAAATATGCCATAGCCACAAACAGTAAATATTCCTTGAATCTTTATAAGAAGAAGAACTTTGATAATAAGAACTCCATAGCCTCAGTCAAGATCAGCTATTTTTCTGAAATAAAAATATAGCAGCCTTCAGGACTACTGGTCTTATATTTTTCATAAGAAAGAGAAATATTCTAAAATGACAAACAAAAACCATAGGCTGGGTATGATGACTATGTCTGACAAATTGTTTTACACAAGTGGAAAGAATTTCTTTTGCTGTATCAGGAAGATATTCTGCCAATAACTCTTATCAATTATTCTCTCTCTCCATCTTTCTCTGTCTCTGTGTCTTATTTTTGAAAATTTTGTAAATAATAATTTAGTACTCCAAGGGACCTTGTCATGTTACCTAACCCAATACACTACACCCAGGACTGAACTTAGAAGAGAGTGGATGTTCTGTTGTGCTATACTGCCATCAGGGGTAACCATAATTGATCAATTAATTGTTCAATTAATCCACTCCCAGTTGATCATGTGAGCTCTGGCTTTTTACACCAGGTATTTTCAATGTGTCTCTGTAAAAGGCCAAATAATAAATATTTTTGACAATTGGGTTATATCGTCTATCGCACAACTATTTAGCTGTGATATTGTGGAATGAAAGTGGTCATAGACAATATGTAAATGAGTTTTTAAAACGGGACTGTGTTTCAATATAACTTTATTTAAAGAACGGAGATATATATGACCTCCAGGTTTGTCAGCTTCTGCTTTGTACTCTCACTTGGGCCAAGATTCACCACTTCCTCCACCCAAGGTTAAGATTATGCAGTAGAAATTCTATGAGCTACATTTTCTAGACAAGATTAAGGTTTTTAATGGTGCTAAACAAAGTATCACCAGTCTTCTATTTAGGATCTGAAAAAGACCTTTGCTATACCACACAACAGATGGAATTTCTTCTTGTCCCTCATTTGCCCTTCCCTCTTTCTCTTCCCTGTCTCCTCATCTCTTTTTCTCATACCAATAAATATTTTTTGAACCTTGTTGAATAAGATCTAGGTTTCTGACTTAGAGGGGAAGAAGTGAATAAAGAGACCATTTCCATAAAACAATCGAGATATTACAGTAGAAGTATGAAATTATATTTTATGAACAAACTGCCTCAACTTTGGAGGAACAGTAAATGTTTTCCAATTGGATACAATGGCTAAGCTCAGAACTGAAAGACCAATCCAGGCCAATGTCAGAGAAAGGTAGTCTGGAAAGTGTCCCAGGAGACAAGGTTTCATATCACACCTGGAGGTATGAGAAACCACATGGAGCTCGTTGGACTGCAAGAACACAGAGTATGAGATAGCCTTGATAAAGGGTGAAGCTGAAGAGGCAGTGTAGGACTAGACCGTGAAGGACCTTCTGGGCACCCTAATTCAGGCTACCTCCTCTGACCATGGAATTCTCCAGGCAAGAATATTGGAGGGGGTAGCCATTCCCTTCTCCAGGGGATCTTCCTGACCCAGGAATCGAACACTGGTCTCCTGCACTGAAGGCAGAGTCTTTACCATCTGAAAGGTGGCAGATTCTTTTTAAAGGGCTTTCCTTTACCAGGGAAACCCTCAGTATTAATAGGATAGCTTAAAAAGTCTCTTATTTTCTTTCGTGATCCCAAATGTTGGGTTCTTGTGTGTGAGCGTGCACACATGCTCAGTCACTAAGTGGTGTCTGACTTTGTGACCCCATGAACTGTTGCCTGCCAGGCTCCTCTGTTCATGGGATTTCCCAGGCAACAATACTAGAGTGGGTTGCCATTTCCTTCTCCGGGGCGTCTTCCTGATCCAGGGATCAAACCCAGTCTCCTGCATTGGCAGGCAGGTTCTTTACTGCTGAACTGCCTGATCCCAAATGTTACCTCTTCAGACTTTACCCCACTATTGCCAGAATGATCACAGTCTAGGTAGTTCATGTATGCTGCTGCTGCTGTTAAGTTCATGTATCAGTTCAGTTCAGTTCAGTTCAGTCGCTCAGTCGTGTCCGATTCTCCGCGACCCCATGAATCACAGCACGCCAGGCCTCCCTGTCCATCACCAACCCCCGGAGTACACTCAAATTCATGTCCACAGTGTCGGTGATGCCATCCAGCCATCTCATTCTCCGTCGTCCCCTTCTCCTCCCGCCCCCAACCTTTCCCAGCATCACAGTCTTTTCCAGTGAGTCAACTCGTCGCATGAGGTGGCCAAAGTATTGCAGTTTCAGCTTTAGCATCAGTCCCTCCAATGAACATCCAGGGTTGATCTCCTTTATATCCCCACTTAAATTCATTCAGGGGGTACTCATTGCTTTCAGAATTATTTCCAACCACTTAATAAGACCCCAAATCCCATCATGATGTGGCCCTGACTCCGTCTCCATCCTCATCTTTTGTCAGCTTCATCTCTGTTCTCTGTTTATTCTTTTATTTAGGCCCCTCAACCAGTCCATCCTAAAGGAGATCAGTCCTGGGTATTCATTGGAAGGACTGATGCTAAAGTTGAAACTCCAATACTTTGGCTACCTCATGCGACGAGTTGACTCACTGGAAAAGAGTCTGATGCTGGGAGGGATTGGGGGTGAGAGGAGACAGGGACAACAGAGAATGAGATGGCTGGATGGCATCACTGACTCGATGGACATGAGTTTGAGTGAACTTCTGGAGTTGGTGATGGACAGGGAGGCCTGGCGTGCTGTGATTCATGGGGTCGCAAAGAGTCGGATAGGACTGAGCTACTGAACTGAACTGAACTGAATATCTTCTAAAAGTATTTTTATATTATCTTTTATTAGGTTTATTCCTATATTTGCCATAAACACCCTATAGCTTTTTTGCTATTGAAAACAGTGTCTATTGTTTTAGTTACATTTTCTAATACCTTGTTTATTGGTATAGAAATGCAATTGATTTTTTCATGTTGGTCTTCTGTCTAGTATTCCTGCTGAACTCTATTAATTTTAATAGTTTTGCATTCTTTTGGGTTTTCTAAATAGGCAGTTTATATCAAGTACAAGTTATTTAGCTTTTCTTCCATTTATTTCTTTTATGTGCTTGCATTTTCTTGCACTTTTGAGTTGCCTAGTACTTTCAACGGGCTTCCCTGGTGGCTCAGAGGTTAAAGCGTCTGCCTCCAATGAGGGAGACCCGGGTTCGATCCCTGGGTCGGGAAGATCCCCTGGGGAAGGAAATGGTAACCCACTCCAGTATTCTTGCCTGGAGAATCCCATGGACGGAGAAGCCTGGTAGGCTACAGTCCACGGGGTCACAAAGAGTCAGACACGACTGAGCGACTGAACGGAACGGAGTACTTTCAACACAGGGTGGGATTGATGTGGTAGTAATGGACATTTTTGTCTTGCTCCTGATTTTAAAGGACTGATTTTACATTCATATTGAATATGCTGTTTGTTTTAGGTTTTTTTAATCAGATTTAACACAAGCTAATGTTTCATTGTATTGATTTTCCCACCCAAGTCTATGGAGATGATCGTGTAAAGTGAAGATTAACATAAACAGATTTTCTAATGTTGATTCAGTTGTGAATATCTGAAATACATACAGCTTTTTCAAAACACATTAATGGATCATATCTCCTAATATTTTATTTAGATTTCAGATTTATGTTCATAATTGAGATTAGTCTGTATTTTTTTATTCTCATAAGATTCTTGTCCACTTTTAAGGATAAGTTAATGATGACTTCATAAAATGATTTGTCTTATGGAGAATGCCTTCTTCTACAACTTCTAGAAGGCTTTGTGAAATAATGGACATAACTGCCTTTAAATTTTGGCAGAATCCACCTTAAAACCATCTGAACCTGGTGTTTTATTTGTGGGTATATATTAACTTCTTATTTAATTTTTAAAAATAGTTTAAGGACTCACCTTTTCTATGCTTTGTTTTAGTGAAGTTATTTTTTCCCTGGAATTTTTGACCTAAGTTTTCAAATATATTCTTATTGTCTTTTGTACATCTTTGTTGTAAAAGTTCATTCATTTTTAAGTATTTTTATTTGTTTTTTTTTTGTTATTGTTGTTTTTCTTCATCAGTCTGAGATTTATAAATTTTATTAGGTCTTTCCTTAGACCAAAATTCAGCATTGTTGGTGTTGACTGAAAAAAAAAAGTACCACCTAGATGTTCAAAATTATATTTTATTCCACAGACTTACTAAGGACATAAACCTGGCAGATAGCCTCTCAGATAGCTCTGAGGGACTGTTCCCAAGAGTAAAGGAAGGGTCAGTATATGAGTTTTGCAAACAAAACAAAACAAAATCCTACGTAACTGGAGCGTTAAGAGATTACTATTTAAAGAAAAACCAGACATCTCGAGTTAGTCAATTTAGCACTTTTCTGTGTTTGGAAGAAGCAGGAGTCTGGGCTCATTGAAATCATTCCATTAATGTGCACCTCAATTATCTAGGGCGGAGCAACTAACACTTCACTTTTCATAAGAAAATGCCCTGTCGTGTTGCACTTTATCAAGACTTGATAAAACGGCCCAAAGTGTGGCCAGTTTTAGTAAATGTTCTAGGTTCAGTGAAAAATGTAGAACTGTATATATGTATATATAGATATATGTTTTATTAAAGTAGAGTTGATTTACAATGTGTTAATTCCTGCTGTACAGCAAAGTGACTCAGTTATACACATATATACATTCTTTTTCATAATGGTTTATCCCAGGAGATTGGATATAGTTCCCTGTTCCATAGAGTAGGACCTTGTTTTTCGATTCTAAATGTAATAGTTTGCATCTACCAACCCCAAACTCCCAGTCTGTTCCTCCCATTTCCCCCCTAAAATGTATGTTTGTAAGGAATATGCACCAGCTTTGTATACATGGGTTACAGTGTTTATAATTTTCATTACTTTGAACTTATTAGTTCTGTTTTTCAAATTTTGTGTTTACCGGGGATTGTTTTCTTGAGCTATAAATGACTAAGTGTTAAATGGTGGAATTACTTTTTGCTGTTCTGTTTATTTTTTGGCGTGATGTCTTTTAAAATATTGCTGTAAAGAATCTGCCTACCAATGCAGGAGATGCAGGAGACACAGATTCGATTCCTGGGTGAACCTTGGGTCAGGAAGGTCCCTGGAGGAGGAAATGACAACCCATTCCAGGATTCTTGCCTGGGAAATTTCTGTGACAGAGGCGCCTGGAGAGATAGTCCATGGAGCCGCAAAGAGTGGGACCCAACTGAGTGACTGAGGCACACACGCATATTAGATATATACAAATTTAGAAAAGTTATATGTTTCTGATTTAAATTTTTTGATTTAAACTTTTCATCAATGTGCAAATGTTTCTGTTGGAAGTAAGGTGTGGCCTTAGTTTAACTGCTTGACAAAAGAAAATTAAATTCCCTTAGAGGAAAAACGGCAGCAGACACTCTACAATGTTGCATACAGTGTTCAGTATTAAAAATGTATGAGACTAGCTAAGTGACAAAATGATTAAAAACACAATGTATTTAATAGAAATAGACTCACAGGTGAACTAGATCTTGGAAGTATTTTATGTGACCTCTAAAATAATTATGATTAAAATATTCAAGAAAATAGATGTCAAAATGGAAAATTTCAAAAGAGAATTAGTTTCTCAGCTTTTAGATCTCCCATCTTACAAAGTGTGGGATTAGGAAAATGTATCTGAGAAAAAGATGTGCAGAATGTCAGGCTTAATCTCTGTAGTTTCTTAAACTCCACGATTTTGGTCCCTCAAGTCCTTGCTGAGTAGGTGGCATTAAACTCCATTTGTCTTCCTAGCATTATGAGAATGTTAAAGGGTTAGAATTGCTGCTTTCTGCAAGATCTCTAGGTTGACAACAATTATGTGTGCGTGCTTAGTCACATACAACTCTTTGGTGACCCCATGGACTGCAACCAACCAGGTTCCTCTGTCCATGGATTTTTCCAGGCAAGAATACTGGAGTGGGTTACCATTTCCTCCTCCAGGGTATCTTCCCAACCCAGGGATTGAACTCGTATCTCTGTCTCTTGCATCTCTTGTGTTGGCAGGCGGATTCTTTACCACTGTGCCCCTTAAGAAGCCCCCTGATAGTAATTACGTATTGGCAAATATTGCAAGGAGAGACAGGGAAGAGAATGTCATGGCCTCATCAAAGTGTTTCTATCCTGTCTGTCATGTAGGCTGTTTCAAGTTCTGGATGTCAGTGCAGCTCTCTGGTATGTTCAAACAGTTGTTTATCCATGCATTACAGTCAACAATTATTCCTGATGGAATTAGTCTTTTACAAAGTCCTTTACCACAGACAAAAGTGGAAATCGTCAGTATTTTCCTTTTAACATGATAAGTTAATTGATTTTTATTAGTTTTATCTACAGATATATTGAGGTGCATTGTTATGACTTTTTCAGCCCTTTTTTCTCCCTTTAATATCTCTTTTAATTTTTTTTCTCTGCCTGTTCAAAGTATAGCATAAGATATATACATTTCTAATATTTTAGTGGTTCCCTTGAAAATTTTAGCATTCGTATTTGATTTAACTGTAGTCTAAAGTTATCTTGTCTGTCTTCTGAAACAAATCAAGAATTTCAAATATTAATATTTTATTTTCATATACCTTCTCTCCTGAGTTAAATACTTTTATAATTTTCTATTTTAGTTTCTCTTATTTATTTAATACCTCAACATATACATTAGTATTATTTCATGCTTATTATTTCATATTTTCATTTAGCCTGCTTACCATTTTTTTAATCATTCTTGAACATCTCAAATTCTCCTCTGATATAATCTGATGTTGGTATTTGTTTATTGAGGCTTTATTTTCTTTAGACTTAAGTGAGAGTATATTGCTGGTAAAGTTTCTAGATTTCTGTTTGTCTAAAACAATAGATTTCAAAGTATACACTATAGAACTCAGGGGAACCCAAGATACTTTCAGAGGATTCATAAAACTCTTTTCATAAAAATACTAAGATCTTATTTGCATTTTCCACTTTATTGACATTTGCACAGGTGTTGAAAAGCAGTGGTGGTTAAAACTCTGGCTCCTTAGGAATGTTTTGATGAAGCAGTAAAAGTTACTAATTTGATTACATTTTAACTCTTGAAAACTGGAGGAGCACGGGAAGATGCAGAGGAATAGGATGGGGCGACCACTTTCTCCCCCACAAAATCAGCAAAAGAACATTTGAACGCTGAGTAAATCCCACAAAACAACTTCTGAATACCGGCAGAGGACATCAGGCACCCAGAAAAGCTGCCCATAGTCCTCGAAAGGAGGTAGGAAATAGTATAAAAGATAAAAAGAGAGACAAAAGAGGGAGGGACGGAGCTCTGGGAAGGGAGGCTTAAAAAAAAAAAAGAAAGTTTCCAAACACCTGGCAACACTGGCAAGTGGAACCTCAGAGGGCCACATAACTGGGAGACAAAAGACATAAATAATTAAAACTCACAGACTAAGTGCCCAGAGGAAACTCTCAGCGGAGAAGCGGTGCAGATGCCCGTGCCCCTCACTAGCAGGCGGGGGCTGGGCAGGGAGGCACCGGCGGCAGCGCTTAGAGGGAGAACTGGGCTTGAATGCCCCAGGGCAAACTGAGGGCGCGAACTTAAGACAGCGAAGCAGAAAGGCGAAAAGCCCGGGAAAAGCCCGAACTCAAGACTCCGCCAGCCCCACCCACAGAACAAAGCACTGAGCAGAGCCAGCCGGCAGCGGGTGGCCCATCCCCCAGCCCCAGCCGACGCGGGCAGGGAGGGCAGCCAGCGCCAGAAGGGGCAGCCGCGGCCCCAGAGAGGCTTCCCGTACCAAGCTGCAGGCAGGCTTCCTTGCTAACCAACATTTCTTGGGTTTGGGCCTGTCGATATCCGCCTGAGAAACTGCGCCGGTTGCACACCCAGAAAACCGAGCGGCAAGGACTGGGAAGGCGATAAGTTGCAGCAACTGCGCTCGCCAAACGCCTGGTCACCTGAGCTGCTAGGACCGGGGAAGGCACAAAATGCAGGCCCAGCCAAGTCTGCGCCTTTGTGGAGTACCCGAGGACCTGAACCCGAGCCGCTCAGACCTGGGCAGTGCATGCAACCCAGCGCTGGCTGTGGACAGCTCCCAGCAGAGCAACCCAGAGCCTGAGAAGCATAAACAGGGAAAGCACACACTCCGCGAACGGGAGCATTCCCAGTGTAGCCGAGACACTGCGAGCACTGCCCACAGACACCAGGGATATTTGTTAGCTGCATTGTTCCCTCCCCACAGCAGGACTGAACAGGTGAGCTGGGGGAAAAAAAAATGTCCACCACCGCATCCTGGTGTCAGGATGGGAATTAGACACTGAGGAGACCAGAAAACAGAAGAGCTTTTTCAACAGAAGGAACTGCCTTGGAAGTAACAGAGGGAGAAGCCTTGAGCCTACTGCAAGAATAAGACTGAAAACCAGAGGCAGAGGCTTAAGTCCAAATCCTGAGAACACCAGAGATCTCCGGTTCAAGAGAACATTAATTGATAGGTACTCATCAAATGCCTCCATACATACACTGAAACCAGGTACCACCCAAGGGTCAACAAGTTTCAGTGAAAGACATACTACGCAAACTATCCAGCAACACAGGAGAATAGCACTGAGCTTCAATATACAGGCTGCCCAAAGCCACTCCAAACCCATTGACATCTCAAACTTATTACTGGACACTTCATTGCACTCCAGAGAGAAGAAATCTAGCTCCACCCACCAGAACATCGACACAAGCTTCCCTAACCAGGGAACCTTGACAAGTCACCCATCCAACCCCACACACAACGAGGTAACTACATAATAAAGAGAACTCCACAAACTGCCAGAAGACGGAAAGGCCACCCGAACACAGCAATATAAGCAAGACGAAGAGGCAGAAAAATACCCAGCAAGTAAAGGAACAGGATAAATGCCCACCAACACAAACAAAAGAGGAAGATATAGGGAACCTACCTGATAAAGAATTTCGAATTTTAATTGTGAAAATGATTCAAAATCTGGAAAGCAAGATGGAGTTACAGATAAATAAACTGAAGAAAAGGATTGAGAAGATGCAAGAAATGTTCAATAAGGAATTAGAGGAAATAAAAAAGAGTCAATATATAATGAATAATGCAATAAATGAGATCAGAAACACTCTCGAGGGCACAAACAGTAGAATAACGGAGTCAGAAGACAGGATAAGTGAGCTAGAAGATAGAATTGTAGAAATAAATGAAACAGAGTCGGAGAAAGAAAAAAGAATTAAAAGAAATGAGGACAATATTAGAGACATATGGGACAATATTAAACGCCCCAACATGCGAATCATAGGAGTCCCAGAAGAAGAAGACAAAAAGAAAGACCATGAGAGAATACCTGAGGAGATAATAATTGACAATTTCCCTAAAATGGGGAAGGAAATAATCACCCAAGTCCAAGAAACACAGAGAGTCCCTAACAGGATAAACCCAAGGCGAAATACTCCAAGGCACATATTAATCAAATTAACAAAGATCAAACACAAAGAACAAATATTAAAAGCAACAAGGGAAAAACAACAAATAACACACAAGGGGATCCCCATAAGGATAATAGCTGATCTTTCAGCAGAAACTCTTCAGGCCAGGAGGGAATGGCAAGACATACTTAAAGTGATGAAAGAAAATAACCTACAGCCCAGATTACTATACCCAGCAAGGATCTCATTCAAATATGAAGGAGAAATCAAAAGCTTTACAGACAAGCAAAAGCTGAGAGAATTCAGCATCACCAAACCAGCTCTCCAACAAATACTAAAGGATCTTCTCTAGACTGGAAACACAGAAAAGGTATATAAACTTGAACACAAAACAATAATGAAAATGGCAACGGGATCATACTTATCAATAATCACCTTAAACGTAAATGGGTTGAATGCCCCAACCAAAAGAAAAAGGCTGGCTGAATGGATACAAAAACAAGACCCCCATATATGTTGTCTACAAGAGACCCACCTCAAATCGAGGGACACATACAGACTGAAAGTGAGGGGCTGGAAAAAGATATTCCACGCAAATAGAGACCAAAAGAAAGCAGGAGTAGCAATACTCATATCAGATAAAATTGATTTTAAAACAAAGGCTGTGAAAAGAGACAAAGAAGGAAACTACATAATGATCAAAGGATCAATCCAAGAAGAAGATATAGCAATAATAAATATTTATGCACCCAACATAGGAGCACCGCAATATGTAAGACAATTACTAACAATTATGAAAGGGGAAATTAACAATAACACAATAATAGTGGGAGACTTTAATACCCCACTTACATCTATGGATAGATCAACTAAACAGAAAATTAACAAGGAAACACAAACTTTAAATGATACAATAGACCAGTTAGACCTAACAGATCTCTATAGGACATTTCACCCCAAAACAATGAATTTCACCTTTTTCTCAAGCGCACACGGAACCTTTTCCAGCATAGATCACATCCTGGGCCATAAATCTAGCCTTGGTAAATTCAAAAAAATTGAAATCATTCTAAGCATCTTTTCTGACCACAATGCAGTAAGACTAGATCTCAATTACAGGAGAAAAAATATTAAAAATGCCAACATATGGAGGCTGAATAACGAACAAATCATAGAAGAAATCAAAAGAGAAATTAAAATATGCATAGAAATGAATGAAAATGAAAACACAACATCCCAAAACCTCTGGGACACTGTAAAAGCAGTGCTAATGGGGAAGTTCATAGCAATACAGGCACACCTCAAGAAAGAAGAAAAAAGTCAACTAAATAACCTAACTCTACATCTAAAGCAACTAGAAAAGGAAGAAATGGAGAACCGCAGGGTTAGTAGAAGGAAAGAAATCATAAAAATTAGGGCAGAGATAAATGCAAAAGAAACAAAAGAGACCATAGCAAAAATCAACAAAGCCAAAAGCTGGTTCTTTGAGAAGGTAAATAAAATTGACAAACCACTAGCCAGATTCATCAAGAAACAAAGGGAGAAGAACCAAATCAATAAAATTAGAAATGAAAATGGAGAGATCATAACCGAAAACACAGAAATACAAAGGATCATTAGAGAATACTATCAGCAATTATATGGCAATAAAATGAATAACTTGGAGAAATGGACAAATTCCTAGAAAAGTACAACTTTCCAAAACTGAACCAGGAAGAAATAGAAAATCTGAACAGACCCATCACAAGCACGGAACTAGAGTCTGTAATCAGAAATCTTCCAGCAAACAAAAGCCCAGGTCCAGACGGCTTCACAGCTGAATTCTACCAAAAATTTAGAGAAGAGCTAACACCTATTCTACTCAAACTCTTCCAGAAAATTGCTGAGGAAGGGAAACTTCCAAACTCATTCTATGAGGCCACCATCACCCTAACCCAAAACCAGGTAAAGATCCCACAAAAAAAGAAAACTACAGGCCAATATCACTGATGAACATAGATGCAAAAATCCTTAACAAAAGTCTAGCAATCAGAATCCAACAACACATTAAGAAGATCATACATCATGACCAAGTGGGCTTTATCCCAGGAATGCAAAGATTCTTCAATATCTGCAAAACAATCAACGTAATACACCACATTAACAAACTGAAAAATAAAAATCATATGATTATCTCAATAGATGCAGAGAAAGCCTTTGACAAAATTCAACATCCATTTATGATAAAAACCCTCCAGAAAGTGGGAATAGAAGGGACATATCTCAACATAATAAAAGCTATATATGACAAACCCACAGCAAACATTATCCTCAATGGTGAAAAACTGAAAGCATTTCCCCTAAAGTCAGGAACAAGACAAGGGTGTCCACTCTCACCACTACTATTCAACATAGTTCTGGAAGTTTTGGCTACAGCAATCAGAGCAAAAAAGACATAAAAGGAATACAAATTGGAAAAGAAGAAGTAAAACTTTCACTGTTCGCTGATGACATGATCCTCTACACAGAAAACCCTGAAGACTCTACCATCAAACTATTAGAGCTAATCAATGAATACAGTAAAGTGGCAGGATATAAAATCAACACACAGAAATCCCTTGCATTCCTATACACTAATAATGAGAAAATAGACAAATTAAGGAAACTATTCCATTCACTGTTGCAACAAAAAGAATTAAATACTTAGGAATATATCTACCTAAGGAAACAAAAGACTTGTACATAGAAAACTATAAAACACTAGTGAAAGTAATCAAAGAGGACACTAATAGATGGAGAAATATACCGTGTTCATGGATTGGAAGAATAAATATTGTAAAAATGAGTATACTACCCAAAGTAATTTATACATTCAATGCAATCCCTATCAAGCTACCAATGATATTTTTCACAGAACTAGAACAAATAATCTCACAATTTGTATGGAATTACAAAAAACCTCAAATAGCCAAAGCAATCTTGAAGAAGAATGGAACTGGGGGAATCAACCTGCCGGACTTCAGGCTCTACTACAAAGCCACAGTCATCAAGACAGTATGGTACTGGCATAAAGACAGAAATATAGATCAATGGAACAAAATAGAAAGCCCAGAGATAAATCCACGTACCTATGGACACCTTATCTTTGACAAAGGAGGCAAGAATATAAAATGGACAAAAGACAGTCTCTTTAACAAGTGGTGCTGGGAAAACTGGTCAGCCACTTGTAAAAGAATGAAACTAGAACACTTCCTAACACCATACACCAAAATAAACTCAAAATGGATTAGAGAGCTAAATGTAAGACCAGATTCTCCTAGAGGAGAACGTAGGCAAAACACTCTCTGACATAAATCACAGCAGGATCCTCCAAGACCCACCTCCCAGAATATTGGAAATAAAAGCAAAAATAAACAAGTGGGACCTAATTAAAATCAAAAGCTTCTGCATAGCAAAGGAAACTATAAGCAAGGTGAAAAGACAGCCTTCAGAATGGGAGAAAATAATAGCAAATGAAACAACTGATAAAGGATTAATCTCCAAAATATACAAGCAGCTCCTGCAGCTCAATTCCAGAAAAGTAAATGACCCAATCAAAAAATGGGCCAAAGAACTAAACAGACATTTCTCCAAAGAAGACATAAAGATGGCTAACAAACACATGAAAAGATGCTCAACATCCCTCATAGTCAGAGAAATGCAAATCAAAACCACAATGAGATACCATTTCACACCAGTCAGAATGGCTGCTATCCAAAAGTCTACATGCAATAAATGCTGGAGAGGGTGTGGAGAGAAGGGAACCCTCTTACACTGTTGGTGGGAATGCAAACTAGTACAGCCACTACGGAGAACAGTGTGAAGATTCCTCAAAAACCTGGAAATAGAACTGCCATATGATCCAGCAGTCGCACTCCTGGGCATACACAGCGAGGAAACCAGAATTGAAAGAGACACATGTACTCCAATGTTCATCGCAGCACTGTTTATAATAGCCAGGACATGGAAGCAACCTAGATGTCCATCTGCAGATGAATGGATAAGAAAGCTTTAGTACATATATACAATGGAGTATTTTTCAGCCATCAAAAAGAATGCATTTTAATCAGTTCTAATGAGGTGGATGAAAATGGAGCCTATTATCAGAGTGAAGTAAGCCAGAAAGAAAAACACCAATACAGCATACTAACGCATATATCGGAGAAGGCAATGGCAAACCACTCCAGTACTTTTGCCTGGAAAATCCCATGGACGGAGGAGCCTGGTTGGCTGTAGTCCATGGGGTCGCTATGAGTCAGACATGACTGAGCGACTTCACTTTCACTTTTCACTTTCACACATTGGAGAAGGAAATGGCAACCCACTCCAGTGATCTTGCCTGGAGAATCCCAGGGACGGGGGAGCCTGGCGGGCTGCCGTCTAGGGGTCACACAGAGTCAGACACGACTGAAGTGACTTAGCAGCAACGCATATATATGGAATTTAGAAAGATGGTAACCTTTACCCTGTATACGAGACTGCAAAAGAGACATAGGTATATAGAACAGTCTTTGGGATTCTGTGGGAGAGGGTGAAGGTGGGATGATTTGGGAGAATGGCATTGTAGCATGTATATTATCATATGTGAAATGAATCACCAGTCCAGATTCGACGCGTGATACAGGATGCTTGGGGCTGGTGCACAGGGATGACCTGGAGGGAGAATATGGGGAAGAGGGAGGTGGGAGGGGGGTTCAAGAAAGGGAACACATGTACACCTGGGGAGGATTCATGTCAATGTATGGCAAAACCAACCAATATATTAATGTAAGGTAATTTACCTCCAATAAAAAAAAAAAAACACTTGAAAACATGTTTTTTTATTTTCTTTTCAAGGACGGGAAAATAAGCATAAAACATTTTTCATACTAAAAGTACATAGATTGTCCAGGGTGGGGGGAAAGCATTCCTTCAATAGTTTGAAAAAGAGATGAATAAACTACTTTTCATGGAACACTCTTTTTTTAAAGAACAACTGTCAGGCAACCTATCATTATTTAAATTAGGGGACTTGGCAGAAAATTTATCTTCAACAAAATGTAAACCTGCCACTTCAAGGAAAACAGCCAGTGATGTTCTGATAAATGTTTAACAACTAGCCCTCAGGGGACAAAGAAAGTTCCCAATTTGTAGATTTATAGCCAATTTCTTTGGTGTAAATACTCCCAGTGAGGCTGATTTTAAACTACTGACTTGATGTCACTGAACACAGTGTTAAGAACAGGTAATTGGGTCTCATAAACCATTGCAAACTAACTATTGCACACTACAGAAAACAGTGCCAGTGATACAATTAGAGATTCTAAGTGAAAACTGGGCTTCCCTGGTGGCTCAGACAGTAAAGAATCCGCCTGCAATGAAGGAGACCCAGGTTCAATCCCTGGTTTGGGAAGATTCCCTGGAGAAGGGAATGGTTATCCACTCCAGTATTCTTACTTGGAGAATTCCATGGACAGAGGAGCCTGGCAGGCTACAGTCCATGGGATTAGTATCCACCAACATGAACCTAACAGCTTCCCAATATATAAAGACTTCTGGAAAGACTGTTAGCGATATTAACAAATATAATTTTTATATTGTGTAATGAAATGTGTCAACATTTATAAGTTCTAAATAACTCACTGATCCAATATTTTCCAAATGACCAATGTATGCTATTACCAAATCTTGCCTGGATAAAAAGATTTCAAAATTCAAGATAGACAAATCACTTTAATGTGGTGGATTAAAGATTAATTTTTGATATGGTTTCATTCTATATTACAACTAACCTTTAAGAAACTACCACTTATCAAGCTTTGGCTTGGTATCAAATTACCTTAAAAGACTACTAAAATACTTCTCTCTTTTCTAATTACATATTTAGATTTTCTTTGGGCTTTCCTGGTGGCTCAGACTGTAAAGAATCTGCCTGCAATGTAGGAGACCTGGGTTCATCCTTGGGTTGGAGGAGGGCATGGCAGCCATTCCAGTAATCTTGCCTGTAGAATTCCATGGACAGAGGAGCCTAATGGGCTGCAGTCCAGTCCTTCAACCAAATCAGGGTGTCACAATAGAAGGAATTTTTGTTTTCAAAATGGAAGGAAAAGTTCCAAGTCCAGAGTGACTGTTGTTGTTATCAACAGTTGCTCATTTGTGTCCAACTCTTTGCGACCCCACGGACTGCAGCATGCCAGGCTTCCCTGCCCTTCACTGTCTCCTGAGTTTGCTCAAACTCATGTCCTTTTGAGTCGGCGATGCCATCCAATCATCCTCTGTTGCCCCCTTCTGCTCATGCCCTCAATCTTTCCCAGAATCAGGTTTTTTTTTTTTTTTTCCAATGAGTCAGCTCTTCACAGCAGGTGGCCAAAGTATTGGAATGATTATAGAGTATAACAAGAGGGTCAGAGCTGAATTACTCTCCCTACAGGTGCAGTGTTAAGACAGAGCAAACCCTTGATGTTCCCAATGGTCTCGATGCAGAGGAAGGTCTTTAGTTTTGGAGGTAAGCAAAGCAAAGTGCCTTAAAGACAGCCAGTGCAGCCCTTCACTCTGTCTCAAAGGGTTGCATTCTAACCTTTCGGGATACTTTGAGGATCATTCTTCTGAGAACAGCTCTCATTTAATTAAATTCATTTTTTAACTGATAAATACTTATTTAATTTACATGTTTCCTGGACTTGTTTGGCTTTATTAGAATAGATTATATTTGATTTTAAGTTCCCAGAAGGAAGAAACTAGATTTGTTTACTTCCTTTTGAAATGGCCAAGCATAGACCACAGCCAAATTTGTACATAATAAACAACTGATGGTTAATTAATTCTCTCTTCTCTAGTTATGGCACAAAGTAGATACTCTATCTTTCTTACTAATCTAATAAAAGTTTACTCTTGTCTGTAATACCCAGAAATTTATAGTAATGAATAAAATAGTGCAGATACAAATATAACTACCTGAAATTCCCACTAAGACGATGGGTAGGGTTGAAAAAGTTTGATTGTATGTCAGTTGTTCAGGAGTTAAAAGACATTTTTCTTTGGGAGAAAATATCATACAGAATATTTATGTATCTTGGTGAGGTCAAGTCTAAATATATCTGAAATATAGTACTGTATATATACAATAATAATCCAGTGTTTCTGAGGGAACCGTATATTCAAAGTTGTCTGTCAAACAAACAACCCATGTCAGCAGAGAAACAGTTGATCTTTTCCATTAATATACTGCCTTCTGGATAGTAAAAACAGAGACTCTCTGAGATCTAAGCCACTGAAAATGTTCTGATATAAGAACTTGAGCTAGATAGGAAATGGAGACAAGATTACAGAGAAGAGATAGTGACTCTGATAAGGAGGAGATTGGGGCTTCCCAGGTGTCAGTGGTAAAAAAAAAAGTAAGGTAAAATTTTTACTCCCAGTGGTAAAAAAAAAAAAAAAAAATCTGCCTGCCAATTCAGGAGATGCAGAAGACACAGGTTGAATCCCTGGGTCAGGAAAATACCTTGGAGGAGGGCATGGCAACCCACTCCAGTATTCTGGCCTGGAGAATTCAACAGACAGAGGAGTCTGGTAGGTTGCAGTTCATGGGGTCTCAAAGAGTCGGATGAAACTAAGCATAGCACAGCAAGGAGGAGACTGAGGAAAGAGAGGTGTGGACAGAAATTCTGGAAGCAGACAAATGAATATAGATTTGAGTTTTCTACTAGGATAATGTTGAAGGGAACACTGAGTTCCAGGTTGGTCGCTCAGTCTCCATGGTGACCACCTTTTATTTTCCTGCCCTGTGGGCCCCACATTTTCTCTCCTCGATCTCTGGATCCTAAACACTAGCATTCATCATAGACATGAGTCTTAATATATTTGAGGTACTGCTCAGGGAATCAGGTCAAAGCAGAAAGTGCCATGTTGTTCAATTTCTAATAAATCCTCATATTGACTCTTCAGCACTAAATTCAGAGTTCAACACTTAGGTATTTAGAAAATTATTCAAGGAAGAAAATTAACCCATTATAATATTTTGTTTCTAGTTAACAAAAAGTGGTCTGATGCAAAGAAAAGAGATTATTCCTTTCTACATGTACTCAGTGGTAAAGAATCTGCCTGCCAATGCAGGAGTTTCAGGAGATACAGGTTCAGTCCCTGGGTGGGGAAGATCCCCTGGAGGAGGAAAGGGCAACCCGCCCCAGTATTCTTGCCTGAAAAATCCCATGGACAGAGGAACCTGGCAGGCTACAGTTCATGGGATCGCAGAGTCAGGTATGACTGAGCAACTGAGCACACATATATTCGTATATGTCTGTGCTTTGCATTTTGTTCTATCAGTTCCCCTCATCCTCAATGTTTTCATGGCCACAACAATACAACCTGGGCATCAGGGAAGAAAGAGATTGAGAACACAAGACTAATTGTAGGGAAACAGTTGAATATGATTTTTATATATCCACTTTGATGATTTTCCTTTTAAATAACAAGTTTTAGTGAATGCTTTCAAGAGACTAATACCCTGGAGTTGCCTGTTCTGCTAACACTAGTGGCTTTTGGTAGGAATTACCAAAATCCATAACATACTTAAAATGAAAGGTTTTTTTTTTTTCCTTCTACTGGACAAAAGAAATCAAAATAGATGGGGTAAAATAGATAATGATATAGGAAAATCCTGCGAAACTCAAAGGCTAACATTCATTACATCAAATGTTGTTTATAGGAGGGAATAAACTTGATCCCACAGTACAACAACCTCATTTCCCACTAAACAAACAACCAAAGAAAAACAAAAAGCCCTTATTGTTTGGTGGTGGTTTATTTGCTAAGTCGATCTGACTCTTGCGACCCCATGGCCTATAGACAGCCAGGCTCCTCTGTTCATGGGATTTCCCAGGTAAGTATACCAGAGTGCGTTCCCATTTTCTTCTCCAGGGGATCTTCTTGACCCAGGGATGAAACCTGGGTCTCCTGAATTGCAGGCAGATTCTTTACTGACTGAGCTATTGTTTACTAAAGTTTATTTTTCATCACCATGCAGATAAAAGTGGGTTCCTAACAGCAATGAGCTAGGAGTAGAGAAAATGAATCACACAATATATGTCTTTTGCTCTGTTTAGTCTTAAGGTCTATACTTTTTCACTGTAAATAAAGATAGCAACATTCTGTGTTTTCATGCTCTTTAATCAGCCAGTAACTTCACTGATTCTTCCTGTTAGACAACTCTATTCAGAAAAGTACCGAGATAGTAGATTCCCTTACTTATAGAACAACCACACATGCAGCAGTGAAGATTTATCAAAAAGCACACAATCTCTTCTGCCTCCATCCCTTTGATAGAGTATTTTAGCAACACTGCTGAGTACATTGGTGCTTTATAATAGGAAGACAAGAATTCTGTTACTTTTCTTTGGTAAGATGAAATGTCATAATAATAAAGAGAGTTAAACTAGTGAAAATTTCTTTTTCTTTCAAGAACAAGCACTATGTATTAATCTGTACTCAGTTTGTTGGCTCAAATGGAAATTGGGGGGATTTTAATCTTTTCAAATTCATTTTAAATTTATAAACAGTAAACTTCAGTCTTTATGTTGCGTGGTTCTGTGAGATTTAACAAATGCACAGAGTCCCATAACCATGACCATAATCAAGATTCAGAACAGTTTAACACTCTCCCCCAAGATGTCCTCAGACTTATACTTTATAGTAAGAAATAACTGATGCTTTTGAACTGTGTGCTGGAGAAAATTCTTCAGAGTCTCTTGGACTGCAAGGAGGTCAAAGGAAATCAGTCCTGAATATTCATTGGAAGGACTGATGCTGAAGCTCCAACTCCAATACTTTGGCCACCTGATGCGAAGAACCAACTCATTGAAAAAGACCTTGATCCTGGGAAAGATTGAAGGCGGGAGGAGAAGGGGACGGCAGAGGATGAGATGGTTGGATGGCATCACTGATGCAATGGACATGAATTTGAGTAGGCTTTGGGAGTTGGTGATGGACAGGGAAGCCTGGCGTGCTGCAGTCCATGGGTTTGCAAAGAGTCGGACACGACTGTGCAACTAAACTGAACTGAACTGAACCACTGATCTCTTCTTTACCCATAAAGTTTTATAATTCCCAGAATGTCAAATAAAACTATTCATATCCATATAGTGTGTAAACTTTTTAGCCCAACTTGTTTCAACCAGTATACTTGAAATTTATATGTTGTTGTAGATACCATGCTCCCCCTTTTTTTTTTAAGTTCAGTAAACCATTTTATTCTCAAGTAGCTTTCCTTTAAATAGAGTTAATATAGTTTGACTATTCATTCTCTAGATGAAGGACATGTGGGTTGCCTCTAGTTTTGGTAAATGAAACTGCTGTAGACATTTGTGAACAGGTTTTTATTTTACTTGTATAAACACCTATGAGTAGGATTTCTGGGTAGAAAGTTACAGCATGTTTAACTTTATAAGAAACTGACAAGATATTTTTCTTAGTGGCTGTACCATTTATATTTCTACCAGTAATGCCTGAGATCCCTACTTGCTCTTTTGCATCTTTGCCAGAACTTAGTTTTGCAGGTGTCTTTGTTGTTGTTTGATTGTTTGCTGCTTGGTCATTCTAATAGATGAGTTCTTTCCACCTCGTGTATGCAGTCACGTCCAACTCTTTTTGACACTATAGACTGTAGCCCACCAGGTTCCTCTGTCCATGGGATTTTTCAGGCAAGAATGCTGGAGTGGGTTGCCATTTCCTACTCCAGGGAATCTTTCTGACCCAGGGATCTAACCTGGGTCTCCTATGTCTCCTGCATTGCAGGTTGATTCCTTAGCCACTGAGCCATCTGGAAGACCCCAGTAGATGGGTAGTGAAATCTTACTCTGTTTTAAATTTGTATTCTCATAAAGAATCTTAATGTTGATTTTTTTTTTGATGCCCTTATTTGCTGTCTGTATATTTTCTTTGGTGAACTATTTGTTTACATCTTTTCCTCATTGTTGTTGAGTTTTCTTATCATTAAGTTTGGTGAGTTCTTCATGTATTCTCAGGAGAAGGAAATGGCAACCCACTCCAGTGTTCTTGCCTGCAGAATCCCAGGGACAGGGGAGCCTGGTGAGCTGCCATCTGTGGGGTTGCACAGAGTCAGACACGACTGAAGCGACACAGCAGCATGTATTCTCAGTACAAGTTATTTGTTAGATAAGAAATTTAAAATATTTTCTCTGAGCTTGTGGTTTATTTTTTTTTCATTCCCTGTCTTTCAGAGACAAATTATTTTTAATTTCAATGACCTAATTAATCATATTTTTCTTTTATGGACTATGTATTTGATGTCATGTCTAAGTTCTCAGTGCCTAACATGAGATGTCAAAGATTTTCCTCTTACAGTTTTATATTTTACACTTATGTCTGTGATCCATTTTGAATCAATGTTTACATAAGATGTACAATATATATTAGGATTTAAAAAGAATATGGATGACCTATTGTCCCAACACCATTTGTGGAAGACTATCATTTCTTTACCAAATTGGTTTTGCACTCTTTTTCAAAATCCAGTTGCACTTTGCTGTATAGGTTGATATCTGGATTCTAGTCTGATCCATTTATATACACATTTTCTTGCCAAAGCCACACTCTTTGATTACTGTTGTTTCCAATGGATTTTAAATTAATTCCTGTAAATCCTCCAATTTTAGTTTATTTTGAAATTTTTGCCATTGTCATTCCTTGATTTTCTGTAACTATGAGATACCTCTTTTCATCCTTTTTCTTTTACTCAATCTATATAACTGTATTTAAATTGTGATTTTCCAGCCAGCTTATAGTTGAGTCTTTCTGAAAAATCCAGTCTGATAATTTTTAATAGTTGTGTTTAAAGCATTCACATTAATGCAATAATTTCTATGGTTCACCAAGTCAATCATTTTATTACTTTTCTATTTTTCTCCTCTGATATTTGTTCCTTTCAGATCTCCTTTTTGGTATTTATTTTTAAGCCATTAATATGTATTGATGTTTTGCTGCTACTGCTTTGTATTATTTTTTAATGGTTACTCTGGGGATTAAAATATACATAGCTAATTTTTATAGTCATCTTAAAGTTAATATTTTACCACTGAGCATAAACAAATAGAGGCTTATGCAACCATTCAGGAGATCAACAAGGAAAGACAGGAATAACACTATAGATCAATTGGACCTAACACACATAAACAGAAACACTATCCAACAAAATTAGAATATACATTCTTCTCAAATACATGTGGAACATTCTTCAAGATAGACCACATGTTAGGCCATGAAACAAATCTTCTCCCCTATTTTGTATTTTCCAAGTATATTACATCTATGTACATTGAAACATTCTCCCCAGACAATATTATATATTTTTAATTACAACAATGAAATATATGTTAAAAACTTAAGAAAAAAAACATAACTTATTCTGTTTTCCAAAATGTTTACCATTTTGGTCATTCCTTTTCATTTCTGAAGTTCCAAGTTTCCTCTGGTGTCACTTTCTTTAGCCTAAAGAGATTTTCTTTATGGGAAAATCAATAGAGACAAATTCTCTTAGTTTTCTTCATCTGAAGAAGGTTTTCCTCTTCATTTTCCTTCATTCTTGATAGAATTTTTTTCTGTTTATATAAAATTCTGGGTTGACAGTTCTTTTTACTCAGCACTTTAAAAACGTTATTTTTTGTGTGTCTTTCATGGTTTCAAAAATTTGAAGTCATTCAAATCATTATTCTGCTATATATAATGAAATATCTCCTCACTACCCCCACCACAACAGCTTTCAATATTTTTTCTTTGTCTTCAGTTTTCAGCAGTTTGATTATAGAATTTCTACATGTGGTTTTCTCTGAATTATCTAGTGTTTCAACTTGCAAGTTTATATCTTTCACCAAATTACTTTTATAGATAATTTTCTAGAAGTAGTACATGCATTCATTTAGTCCATTAGATGGACTAATGACTTATGGTTTGATATCTGCTCACTTCTGTACCACCACTAGCTATCAGTAGTTGATCCCAGAACCTATTTTTTTAAGCCTCAGAAAAGCCTCAGAAGTGTTCTTACCATAGCCAGTAATCAGTCAGATATTGCTCATAAATTGAAACTCATTGCCACCTCATAATCTAGGGATCCTAAAACTTCCCTCCTATTAAGGCAGTCCACTAGGAGCTATGGAGGTGGATCATATCCTTTTGGTTCTGAGTGGTGTTACTTTCAGTGAGGTGAATTTTGATGCTATGTGATAACCTACAATATGGGTATTTAATTTACAACCCTATAGTCTTTTTTGCTGGACTGAATGGATTTTAAAGGTGCTGTTTCTTACAACTTATGGCCCACTTTCAGTCCAGCAGTTGGAGAAACTGATCTTTAGTTTCAAAACTTTTTTTTTTTTTTTTTTGCTAGAGAAGAACAGACTATCTTAGTGACCTTTTCTATCTGTCTTTGTTCCAAAACTAAAAATTAAATTTTCCCTTCTCAGCAACAGAAATGAGAGAAAAAGAACAGAGTTCTAAAATTGAGGCTGAGAAATAACCCAGGTTTAGGAATGGAGGAGAAGTGGGCATTTTGGGGAAATGGAAGAAATTAAAATGAGTGAGGCACTTAGGATGGCTAGATCTGGGGAAAAAGAATACTCTGGGGTTTGGCTGTATATCTGAGCAATCAAGGAACTACCTCCTGGGTATATAAAGCACTTGAGACCCTGGGGCGTCCTGCTGAGGATGATGAGCCTGGATGGGTTCTTCAGTAGAGGCACCACCATTAACCGTGTGCATCGCTCCCTTTTCCTTTCTGTCTGTTTGGATCTCTTATAGTGTGTTGGAGAGACTTCTTTTGGTACCCAGTGCTGACCCATCTCTGTGTGCAGACTGGTTCCTGGGACCTCTTCAGTTGAAAGTAATGAGAAGACCAGAAAGCTATGTCTGCATTACTATCTAGTAAGTCTGACTACTCCTAAGCAAGAATGTGGGTATATTTTCATCCCTTGGGTTCTTTGAGGTTAGCACATAGATTTGGGAAGTGTCCTCTCTTTGGTTTTAGGAAACTGTAAATAGATCAACATTTGGGCTCATTTACCCTTTTCTAATCGGAGAAGGCAATAGCACCCCACTCCAGTACTATTGCCTAGAAAATCCCATGGATGGAGGAGCCTGGTAGGCTGCAGTCCGTGGGGTCGCTAAGGGTCAGACATGACTGAGCGACTTCACTTTCACTTTTCACTTTCACACATTGGAGAAGGAAATGGCAACCCACTCCAGTGTTCTTGCCTGGAGAATCCCAGGGATGGGAAAGCCTAGTGGGCCGCCGTCTGTGGGGTCGCACAGAGTTGGACACGACTGAAGTGACTTAGCAGCAGCAGCACCCTTTTCTAAAATAAACAAGCTTCAAGTGCCATACTGTTCAGTTGGAGAAATCAGAAGCTGTGACAGAGGGGCAAGAACTTCTAGCTATGTAGAGAACTCAGAGCTGTAGGTGTAGCTCAGCCACAGAATTTCTCTGGGCTTACATAATTTTAGCACTTAATTTTGATTGAAGACTTTTTTGAAGCAATCATATGAAGTGTTGAAAGGTACCTTTCTTTGATAGGGCTTTGAGGTTTTGCTTGTGGAGTGTTTTTTCTGGAATTTGGGGGCAAATAGATTATCTTGAGGAAACAGATGACCATTTCTTTCCTTCAGTTTTATTATCCATTGTGTATGTATGTAGCTAATCCTCAGGTATTCTTATTTACATCCTGGGAATGAATGTCCACTCAGCAGCTGAAGATAATGTCATCTGCTGTAACAGCAGCTGTTTCTTGCCAGGTGTGAGGCAGGGAGTTTAGATATTATTGCTCTTAATGCATAAATTAAAAACATTGTAAAATATTTTTGGCGAGAGATATAGAGTACAAATTAAGAAGCTTAGCACCTGTTTAAAGACTGCAGATCTTGGTATCCATTCTGCTAAGTGGAGATTTGTTTCTTCTTCTGGATATTTTTTGAGAGTACAATTTTCTACTTTTGGCAAATGTCTTTTTTTCTTTTAATCAGGAGCATATGTCCAACTCCTAGTTCATTCAGACACACTAGGAATATGACTTATAGTGTTTATCAAATTTAAACCAACAACCCAGTATTTCTGCTTTTGACTAAAAACAATAATTTCAAGTGGAATAAACTGACTTCAGTTCAGTTCAGTCACTGAGCCGTGACTGACTCTTTGGGACCCCATGAATCACAGCACGCCAGGCCTCCCTGTCCATCACCAACTCCCGGAGTTCACTCAAACTCATGTCCATCGAGTCGGTGATGCCGTCCAGCCATCTCATTCTCTGTCGTCCCCTTCTCCTCCCGTCCCCAATCCTTCCCAGCATCAGAGACTTTTCCAGTGAGTCAACTCTTTGCATGAGGTGACTAAAGTATTGGAGTTTCAGCTTTAGCATCAGTCCTTCCAATGAACACCCAGGATCAATCTCCTTTAGAATGGACTGGTTGGATCTCCTTGCAGTCCAAGGGACTCTCAAGAGTCTTCTCCAGCACCACAGTTCCTCTCACCAAAATTAAACAGAAAAAAATTGTGCTTGCTTTGGTAGCAGACTGAGAACATATGTTGAATCAATGAAGATAAGTAAAATAACTAGGGTGATTCAAAGTTTGTCCACATCTGGGAACACATCATGTTTTGACAGCTACATAGATGAACAGCAATCTTAGGGTTCCATTGCAACAAATTATCTTTCCAATTGCTGATTCAGATACTATACAGTGAACTGTATTAGCCAAGGCTCTCCAGAGGAACAGAGACACTAGGATGTATGTATCTCTATCTTTGGGGGCTTCCCAGGCAGTTCAATGGGTAGAGAATCTGCCTGCCAATGCAGGAGACACAGGAGACTTGGGTTCAATCCCTGGGTCAGGAAGGTTCCTTGGAGGAGGGCATGGCCACCCACTCCAGTATTCTTGCCTGGAGAATCCCATGGACAGAGGAGCCTGGCGGACTACAGTCCATAGGGTCACAAAGAGACAGATACGACTGAAGCAACTGAGTATGCTCGCATGCATCTCTGCCTTTATGTTTGTCTGTCTATCGAGAGATTGATTTAAAGTGTTTGGCTTACATGCAGAAGTCAAAAATCCTAAGGGAAAGCAGGTAGCCTAGAGAACTGGGAAGTACTGATAATCTTAAACTGGAGGACAGTCTGGAGGTAGAATTTCTTCTTTCAGGTCTTCAGCTTGGTTAGATGAGGATAATGTGCTTTGCTCAGAACTTACTGATTTAAATGTTAATCACATCTAAAAATTACCTTCACAGTAACATATAGATTGCCATGTGACCACGCAACTGCCTTTCAAAGCCTAGCCAAGTGCATTTGCTCTTCCAACTCCTTTAATACCATTTGTTAAAAAAACTACCCTTTATTCATTGAATTGCCAAGGCACCTTTGTCAAAAATCAGTCGGCTATATTTTTGGGGCCTATTTATATTGTTGATCTGTTTTGTTGATCTTTTAATAAATATCTATACTTTTAGTAATACCACACTGTATTATTGTTGCTTTACAGAAACCTTAGACTTGGATAAATTGAGTCTTTTAATTATTTTCTCTTCAGAAATTTTTACACTGCTCTAGTATCTTTGCTTTCCAGATAAGCTTTAAAAATGGTTGATGTCAACAGAAAAGCTTTCGAAGGTTTTATTGGGATTGTGTTAAATATCAGATCAAATAGGGAAGAATTGACATCATAACCATATTGACTTTTCTACTCTATGAGCATTCATTTTGCATTTATTTTGATATTCTTTGATTTTTTTCATCAGTGTTTTATGGCTTTCCTGCATATAGATCCTATATATTCTTTTTTATATTTATATGTGTTTCATTTTTGATGATATTATGAATACTTTTTATTTAAAATTTAAGCTACTAATATTAGTATATAGGAAATCATCCGACTTTTGTATACTGGCCTTGTTTCCCGAGTTCTTGCTTAACTCACTTACTAGTTCCAGGAAATTTTTATAGCCTTTGGGGTTTTCCACTTAGACAATCATGTCATCAGCCAACAAAGGCAGTTTTATGTCTTCCTTCACAATGTGTACTTATCTTACTGAACTTGATCGATCTTCTCATACATTGTTGAATATGAGTGGTGAGCAGAATAATCCATGACTGGTCTGATACTGAAGATAAAGCAGGTCTCTTGGCATTAAGTGTGATTTTTCCTGTAGGTTTGCCTTATATATCCTTTGTAAGGTTAACAAAAGTTTCAGTCTCTTCCAGGTTTGGGGGAGTTTTTATCATGAATGGACTCTGAAGTCTGTCAAGTAATTTTTTGTACTTATTAATATGATTATATGGTGTTTATTTCTGTTACACTGATTGTTAACATTTATGAAGGCTAAACTAGCATTGCAGTCCTATGATGAACCCCATTTAGCCATAGCGTGTTATGTATCACTGAGATTTTTAAAATTTTAAATATTAGTTTTATTTTTTAGCTTCTATGTTCATTTTTTAAGTAGAGGAAAATTGCTTTACAATGTTGTGTTGGTTTCTGCCATATGGCAATACAAATCAGTCACAATTATACATATATCCAAACCTCTTGAGTCTCCCACACCTCCCCATATACCATCCCTCTAGGTCATCACAGAGTGCCAGGCTGAGCTTCCTGTATCACTGAGTTTTATTTCACATTTTGTTAGAGATCTTTGCTTCTGTGTTCATGAGTGGCATTGGTCTTCAGTTTTCTTTTTTTATAATGTTTTTAGTCTGGTTTTGATATTAGAGTAATTATGACTTCATAGGGCTTCCCCGGTGGCTTAGATATTAAAGCATCTCCCTGCAGTGCGGGAGACTCAAGTTCGATCCCTGGGTTGGGAAGATCCTTTGGAGAAGGAAATGGCAACCCACTCCAGTATTCTTGCCTGGAGAATCCCATGGACAGAGGAGCCGGGTAGGCTACAGTCCATGGGGTGACAAAGAATCAGACATGACTGAGTGACTAATGCTAATACTAATGACTTCATAGAATGAACTGGAAAATATTCCCTTCTTTTCTCTTTTTTGAAAGAGATTGTGTAGAATTGCTAATGTGTTTTCCTTAAATATTTGGACAAATTATGAGTGAAATCATCTGGGCTTGGTTTTTTTCTTTCTCAAATTAAAGATTTTTAAGTAATAATTTAATTTATTTAATAGATATAAGCCTATTAAGATTATCTGTTTCTCCTTGAGTGAATTTTGTAGTTTGCAGCTTTTGAAGAATTGTTTCACTTTATCCAAATTTTTGAATTTATGGTTGCAGAATTGTCCTTCATATTCTTTTATAATTCAAATGTCCATTGGATAAGTAGTGATAGCCCCTCTTTCATTTTTTATATTGGTAATTTTTTTCTTTCTTGTTTTTTCTTGCTTAGCCTAAGTAGAACTTTTTATTATTCTTTGTAGATAACTAGATTTTGTTTTCATTGATTTCTTTCTATTGCCTTTCTGTTTTTAATTTCTACTTTCATATTTATTATTTCCACTCTTCTACTGGTGCTAAGTTTAATGTACACTTCTTTCTCTGGTTTCTTAAGATGAAAACCTAAGACTGATTGATTGGTAGGTCTTTCTTTTTTAAAAACATGTTCATTTTAGCTATAGCTATTCCTCGAGGTCATTACTGCTTTAGCTGTATCCCACATGCTTGATAAGTTGTATTTGCATTATAATTAAATTCAAAATATTTTAAAATTTCTTTGATTTTTTAACCCATAATTATTTTAAAATGTATATTCTCCATGTATTTGACCATTTCTAGTATTGTTAGTGATATTTAGTTCGTTTCCATTATGGTGTCAGAACATACTTTGCATAATTTATATTCTTCCATACTTGTTAAGGTTTATTTTATAAACCAGAATGTAGTCTATCTTGATGACTGTTTAATGTTCACTTGGGAAAAAATATACATTTTAATGTTGGTGTTTAGCTGCTGCTGCTAAGTCGCTGCCGTCGTGTCCGGGAGTGGGGTGCCATTGCCTTCTCCGTTGGTGTTTAGAGGGTTCCATAAATGTGAATTATGCCAAGTTGATTAACAGTGCTGTTCAAGGCCCTTCCTGAATTTTTGCCTGCTTGTTTATGGTGGTGAAGTCTCCAGCTCTAGAAGCAGATTTATCTATTTCCCTATTTAGATTTATCAGTGTTTGTCTTATGCATTTTGATACTCTGTTAGGTGCACAATTGCTCAGAATTGTTATGTCTTCTTGGAGAATTGACCCCTCTGTTATTATGTAATGTCCCTTTTTATTCCTAAACATTTTGCTTGTTCTGATATTGGTCTGTCTAAAATTAATGAAGCTAATTCAACTTTCTTTGATTTATGTTTGCATCGTGTAACTTTTTGCATCCTTTTAAAGTTTTTTTACTGAGATAAATATCACGCAAAATTTATCACTTTGAAGCCTTCAGTAGAGTGGTTTTCAATATATTCACACTATTGTTTTGCCATCAGTATAATCTGATTCCAGAATATTTCCATTATCCCAAAATGACATCTCAATCTGTCAGCAATTAATCCCAGTTCTCTCCTCCCTTTATCTCCTGGCAAACACTAACCTACTTTAAGTCTCTGTGGTTTTGCCTGTTGTAGAGATATCATATAGTATGTGACATTTCATTTCTTGTTTCTTTCACTTATGGTAATGTTTGCAGGGTTTCCAACTTGTAGCATGTATCAGTACTTTGTTGCTTTTTATGGCTGACTAATATTCAGTATGGCTATGGCCAATGTTGTTTATCCATTTATTAGTTGATGGGCATTTGAATTGTTTCAAGTTTTAGATTGTGATGAACTCCTGTGTACAGATTTTTGGTGAATATGTTTTCAGTTGTCTTGGATTTATACCTAGGAGTGGAATTTCTGGGTCACATGATAATTTTGTGTTTTAACATTTTGAGGAACTGCCAAACTATTGTCTACAGTAGTTTCATCCCTTCACTTAATCTATATAACTCTTTGTATTTAAATTGACTTTCTTATAGACAGCATGGATTCAGGTAATGCTTTTTTATCCAATCTGAAAATCTCTTTAAAAAGTGCTTTTAGAATATTCACATTTAAAGTGGTTACTGATAGTTGGGTTAGAACCTGCTGTCTTGCTATTTTCTATTTGTTGCATTTGTTTCTTCTTTTTCTTTCTTCTTTCATTTCATTTGAGCATCTTTTGTGATTCTCATCTATTGATTTATTGTTCATGCCTCATTTAAAAACTTTAAAGTGCTTTTTAAATATAAAAGCTAAAGTTTAGAGTATATGTTTTAAAATAATTCTAATCCATCTTCAAATAGTACTGTACCTTTCCATCTTTCAAATAGAATTGTAGTGAAAGTAACTTCGAAGATTCCCAGTCTCCATTTGCAGTAAAAGTAAATTCTTCCTACCATTTACCAAGACCATCATCTGATATTAATAAAACCACAATGAAATATAAGCTTATATAAAATATTTTACAGAACTACTTCAGTTAAGTGACTAATTTTATATCATTTGCTATTCAGCTTGAAGATGGAGAAAATAGGTTATAGATAAGTGTACCATATTTGAAAGCTTATTTTCATAAGTGACTGCAATTAAAGAAAATATTATCCTAATTTTACCTAATAAATCATAATACAAAGAATCAAGGTGATCTTGTTTATGTAGCAATGGCTTCTTAATTGTGCCCTGTTTATCTATATATTGCCAAAGTCCTTAACAATGCCAGATGATAATCACCATTCACATGGGTTTTTTTTTTTTGTATGTGAAATAAGTCAGGTTCTCACCTATTTAATAAGCCAAAGCAATAAATATAGGAATAAACCTAACAAAAATGGTTGCAGTATAAATGATTTAGTCACACTGGAAGAGAGTTTAGCAATTATGTATTAAAACTCAAAATGGGTACAACCTACAACCCAGATGTCCTGCTTTCATGTGTATACAATGAGGTATATAGAAAGATGACCTGTTACTATGGAGCTATGAAATTAAAAATGGCCTAAATGTTCATTAACAGACAAATGTGTATACATGGTAATCAGAATAAAGTAGCATATTCATTTAATGGGATGTTATATGATAGTTAAAAGTAATGAACTAGGTCTCCATATATCAATCAGAGACATATCTAATACACTTTTTATGATAATAAACAAGTTAGCCACTACACCTTGAGAGAGAAGTAGGAAAAATGCCAAGAAGACTCAAAGTTGTAACCATTATTAAATGGTTCCAGGGACAGAGTGGGAAAAAACCTGGATTATTTGTTACTCAAATAAAACTTTATTTTATAATAATAAAATAAAAGTTTATAGTTTTTACAAACTTTATCAGGAAGAGTTATACATACACACACCCTAAATATCAGTGGTTTAAAATAACAAAGGTTTGTTTTATACTCATGTTGCTTGTTTATCATGTGGTGTTGAAGTGACTTTTCATTTAATTTACTCAGAAACTTTGACTTATGGAGCAGCCACTATCTTAATAGCTTAGAGGATAATGGGAAGTTTTGTGGTTTTGTACTGGCAATTAAAATTTTGGCCTATAGTACTTGAAAAAGTTCTACTCACAACTAATAGTCCAGAAATAATCTCTTGGTGCTCCGTACGCATAAGTGGATCAGGAAGTGAAATTCTACCACAGACCAAGGACCTGAAATATTCAGAGAACAAAATTATGCCCATCACACAGGATAATGAATTTGTCTATTTTTCCTACAATTAATCATTTAAAATAGAATTAAACATTGATTCAGTTAATGAAGAGCAAATGGCTAGATCCAAATATATAGGCTAATATGACAGGTAGATTTATAACATAAAAAACTTCAAATAAAGTGTTAATGTATGTTTTGAAAATGTATCCTTACTGACAAGTTACAAAGCTTTGTCCCTGATCCTGAGCTCTTTAGTACTTTTATGAATGGACTGGATGAAAATGAACTATACAGAAGACTTCTCCTGAAGATGAGGGGCAATTTACTACATATTGCAATCACTCCCGGTAAAGAAAACAGGCCCTTCTGTTTCCGACCAAGATGGTCCAAGCCATCATCCTGGAAAATAGTAACAGACCCTAGCTGGCCTGCTCATCCCCACTCTCAGTCTTATTTATTCTTATCAGGGCAAACAGAGAGATAGTTTAAAATACAAATTGCCTCTTTTATCTTGCCACTTTCCTCCTGAAAAATCTCCTGTAGCTTCCCATTTCTCCTAGAATAAATTCTGAACTCATCTAAAATACTTCCAAAACCCTTTTTTAAAAACAAATTTCCTCTGCCTTCTTTTACCACCCTGCTTGCACCAGTCTTTCAGTATACTCATTGAGAATGAGTATTCAATGAGAATCAGCCTCATTCAGTATGCTCCTACCATGCCAGCCTCTTAGTTACTTAAATGCTTGGGGCTCTTTTCTGCCCATATGGGTTTCTCATGGTGTTTCCTCTTCCCAGAATAATGCTCTTCTGACTGTTTCCCTCCTGCTTGAAAAGTGAAAGTGTTAGTTGCTCAGTTGTGTCGGACTCTTTGCGACCCCATGGACTATAGCCCATCCTGCTCCTTTGTCGTGGGGTACTCCAGGCAAGAATAACTGGAGTGGGTAGCCATGCCCTCCTTCAGGGGATTTTCCCAAGCTATGGATCAAACCTGGGTCTCTCGCATTGCAGGCAGACTCTTCACTTTTTGAGCCACCGGGGAAATCCCTGCTTCCTGCTTACTTCTTACTCATACATTTGGGTTCAGTTTAAATGAGCAGGTCTCTGTTGGGGTGACTTGGCAATATCTTGAGACCATTTTGGTTGTTACAACTGCGATGGCATCTAGTAGGTAGAGTTCAGGAAACTGCCAAAGGACAATATACAGGGCAGCTCTCTCCAGCAAAGAATTGTAGCTTCTAACATGTCAATAATGCTGAGATTGATAAAGCCTGCTTTCCCTGTGACTTTCTCAACATTTTTACTTCATATAAATTTAATTCACTTTCTTTCTTATCATGCTGTTCCTTTGCTCAGCACCTCACCTAAATTTTCAATTTTGTATTCAGTTCTGCATCTGTTTGTTTAATGGCTGTTTCCCCACTAAACTGTGAATTCTATGAGAATAGTAAACATATCTGTTTTGTTTCTCTGCTGTGTGGTCAGCATGTGGCATGATGTCTGGCCTACAGAAGGCAATCAATAATAATTGCTGAATGAATTATTAAGGCAAGTTTATTATTCAATAGGGAGGCACTCTTCAAAACCGTGTTGAAATAGTCATTCAACACATTGTCAATCAGGTCCAAGAAAAGTGTAGCAGAGGATTAAGACACGTAAATAATCAATTACAGTACAGGGAAGATTAAAATATATCCTACACAGAGTTAATGAAGGAATAAATAATTACAATGAATTTGGGAGAATTAGGGAGGATCGTCATCCTCATTTTCTTCATTTTTATTTCTTGGATGCTAGCCCAGCGGGCTTCCCCCATCTGTGGGGTCACACAGAGTCGGATATGACTGAAGTGACTTAGCAGCAGCAGCAGCAGCCCAGCTGACTCAGAGTAGGGTTTATCTCCTCTTGGCCATGAGGTAAGACATGGTTTAACTCATCATGTTACCAAGGGCTTCCCTGGTGGTTCAGGTGGTAAAGAATATGCCTGCAATGTGGGAGACCCGGTTTGATCCCTGGGTTAGGAAGATCCCCTGAAGGAGGAAATGGCAACCCACTCCAGTATTCTTGCCTGGAAAATTCCATGGCCAGAGGAGTCAGGCAGGCTGCAGGCCAGGGGGTCACAGAGAGTCAGACATGACTGAGTGACTGAACCTTCACCAACACACCTCATTACCAATGGGAACTTCTGAGAGTGTGTTCAGAATTAATTTCCCTCACAGTTGCAAACAAATGGCAAACCTGAGTTCCTTGGCCTTAAAACAATAATTCCATCCTGCAATGGCCGTTTGAAAATATTTAAGAAATAATTATGGCCTTGTGAGAATCCCAGAACTCTTTCCTTTACACTGGATCCCAGTTTCTAGGCCCTATTAGGGTGTAATCATGGATCATTCTCATGTGATACAATTTATAATTGGCTAGTTATTATCACTGTTACAATTTGGAAAATTAAGGTAATATGGATCAAAATTCTGTTAGAGTTATACTTCCTGCTTAAACACATATATGGAAAATATAACACTAACTCAATTATATATATATATACACACATACACATGTGTGTGTGTTTGTGTGTGTGTGTGTGTTAGTGGTTCAGTCATGTCCGACCCCTTTGCAACCCACCAGGCTTCTCTGTCCATGAGATTCTCCAGGCAAGAACACTGGAGTGAATTACCGTTCCCTTCTCCAGAGGATCTTCCTGACCCAGGGATAGAACCCTGACATATGCACATAGACATCATAATACACAAGAACATCTCCTTCTAGCACAAACATGCACCATGTGTATTTGATGCTCACTGAAATGATTTTTTGGCTCTTCAGATTTTTGGTTTTAGGGGGAGTAGAATAGCTTTTCAGTGCTGTGCTAATTTCTGCTGTACAATGAAGTGAACCAGCTATATGTATCCATGTATCCCCTCCGTCTTGAGCCTCCCTCCCACCCTTCCATCTCACCCCTGTCGATTAGCACAGAGCACCAAGAGGAGCCCCCTGCGCCATACAGCAGCTCCTGCTATCTCTCTGTGGTACACGTGGCAATCAGAGAGTTGTATGTTCTATGGCAGTGCTGCTCTCTCAACTGTCCCACCCACTCCTTCCCCACCTGGGTTCACAGGTCCATTCTCTATGTTTGCTTCTCTGTTCTTGCCTTGCAGATAGTTTCATCTGTACCATTTTAAATGATATCACATATATGTGTTAATACACGATACTTGTTTTTCTCTTTCTGATTTTTGTGCTTCCATTTTCTTTAAGGTACTAGCGATGTTGATCCCTGATTCCCAATTTAAACTGGGCCCTGAACATTACCTGGCAATGCATTGTTTATCTTATCACTTATCTCCAATCTCCACAAGACATTTAAACAATTCTTAGCCCTCTTCAAAGCTTGACACTATTTTTTGCGTGTGTGCTCTAACTCTTTAGCCTACTTGCAGAGAAAGCAGAAGCCATTGGTCCCACAACCACCCCCATACAAATTCTTACAGCCATGTAACCCAGTGGAGGAATTATTCCTTAGAATAATAATTATTATTATTATTATATATTATTTTAATATAATTATATATTATATTAAAATATAATAATAATTATTATATTATATTAAATTCCCTTACTCTCTCAGGTAATTCTTTACTGCGATTCCTTGGTGGCTCAGACAGTAAAGAATCTGTCTGAATGCAGGAAATCTGGGTTCAATCCCTGGGTCAGAAAGATCCCTTGGAGAAGGGAATGGCTACCCACTCCAGTAGTCCTGCCTGGAGAATTCCATGGACAGAGGAACCTGGTTGGCTACACACCATGGGGTTGCACAGAGTCGGACATGACTGAGAGACTAAATTTCACACTCTCAATCCTTTACACTCATGTCTGCTCAGAACCTTGCTCTGTACTAGACACTTCCCATCCACTGTGAAATCTCTGGACTCAGTAGTCTTCCCCAGTCTTCTCTGTCATGCTCAGTTGACAGTCTCCTCATTTCAGTCCACTAGGACTGCTGCCCTAGACACAACTGTGGAAAAGGCTCTCCGTGTCAGAAGATGGAACAGGCACTCCTGACCCTCAGCAATCTTGGACATTAATGAACATTCATTCTGCTTTAAAAGACTCAGCTCCTTTAACTCCATGCCCCTCTCCTGCCTTTGCTTCTGCCTCCGTGTCTACTTTTCTTCCTTTTTTTTCCTTTTAAAAATTAATTTATTTATTTTAATTGGAGGCTAATTACTTTACAATATTGTAGTGTTTTATTTATTTTATTTTTATATTTGCTAAAGGGTCTTTATTTATTTTTTTTTTTAACCCAGAACTCCGAGGCTTTTACTTATTTATTTATTTTTTGGAGGCTAATTATTTTACAATATTATATTGCTTGGTTTTGCCATACACTGACATGAATCCGCCCCGGGTGTACATGAGTTCCCCTTCCTGAGCCCCCCTCCCACCTCCCTCCTCCCCTTATCTTCCCTCTGGGTCATCCCCACACACCAGACCCGAGCATCCTGTAACATGCATCGACCCTGAACTGGCGATTCGTTTCACATATGACAACATACATGTTTCAATGCCATTCTCCCAAATCATCCCACCTTCACCCTCTCCCACAGAGTCCCAAAGACTGTTCTATACATCTGTGTCTCTTTTGCTGTCTCATATACAGGGTTATCATTTGCATCTTTCTAAATTCCATATATATGAGTTAGTATACTGTGTTGGTGTTTTTCTTTCTGGCTTACTTCACTGTGTATAATAGGCTCTAGTTTCATCCACCTCATTAGAACTGATTCAAATGCATTCTTTTTAATGGCTGAAAAATACTCTATTGTGTATATGTACCAAAGCTTTCTTATCCATTCATCTGCAGATGGACATCTAGGTTGCTTCCATGTCCTGGCTATTATAAACAGTGCTGCGATGAACATTGGAGTACATGTGTCTCTTTCAATTCTGGTTTCCTCGGTGTGTATGCCCAGGAGTGCGATTGCTGGATCATATGGCAGTTCTATTTCCAGGTTTTTGAGGAATCTCCACACTGTTCTCCATAGTGGCTGTACTAGTTTGCATTCCCACCAACAGTGTAAGAGGGTTCCCTTCTCTCCACACCCTCTCCAGCATTTATTGCATGTAGACTTTTGGATAGCAGCCATTCTGACTGGTGTGAAATGGAGGGATGTTGAGCATCTTTTCATGTGTTTGTTAGCCATCTTTATGTCTTCTTTGGAGAAATGTCTGTTTAGTTCTTTGGCCCATTTTTTGATTGGGTCATTTATTTTTCTGGAATTGAGCTGCAGGAGCTGCTTGTATATTTTGGAGATTAATCCTTTATCAGTTGCTTCATTTGCTATTATTTTCTCTCATTCTGAAGGCTGTCTTTTCACCTTGCTTATAGTTTCCTTTGCTGTGCAGAAACTTTTGATTTTAATTAGGTCCCACTTGTTTATTTTTGCTTTTATTTCCAATATTCTGGGAGGTGGGTCTTGGAGGATCCTGCTGTGATTTATGTCGGAGAGTGTTTTGCCTACATTCTCCTCTAGGAGAATCTGGTCTTACATTTAGCTCTCTAATCCATTTTGAGTTTATTTTGGTGTATGGTGTTAGGAAGTGTTCTAGTTTCATTCTTTTACAAGTGGCTGACCAGTTTTCCCAGCACCACTCGTTAAAGAGACTGTCTTTTCTCCATTTTATATTCTTACCTCCTTTGTCAAAGATAAGGTGTCCATAGGTGCGTGGATTTATCTCTGGGCTTTCTATTTTGTTCCATTGATCTATATTTCTGTCTTTATGCCAGTACCATACTGTCTTGATGACTGTGGCTTTGTAGTAGAGCCTGAAGTCCGGCAGGTTAATTCCCCCAGTTCCATTCTTCTTCCTCAAGATTGCTTTGGCTATTCGAGGTTTTTTGTATTTCCATACAAATTGTGAGATTATTTGTTCTAGCTCTGTGAAAAATATCGTTGGTAGCTTGATAGGGATTGCATTGAATGTATAAATTACTTTGGGTAGTATACTCATTTTTACAATATTTATTCTTCCAATCCATGAATACGGTATATTTCTCCATCTATTAGTGTCCTCTTTGATTACTTTCACTAGTGTTATAGCCATACTTTGTCTGCTGCTGCTGCTGCTGCTAAGTCGCTTCAGTCATTTCCGACTCTGTTTGACCCCATAGATGGCAGCCCACCAGGCTCCCGCATCCCTGGGATTCTCCAGGCAAGAACACTGGAGTGGGCTGCCATTTCCTTCTCCAATGCATGGAAGTGAAAAGTGAAAGTGAAGTCGCTAAGTCGTGTCCGACTCATAGTGACCCCATGGACTGTAGCCTACCAGGCTCCTCCGTTCATGGGATTTTCCAGGCAAGAGTACTGGAGTGGGGTGCCGTTGCCTTCTCTGATACTTTGTCTACTTTTCTTCTATTAGACATTTTTAAGATTTTTTTCCCCTTGTGGACCATTTTTTAAGTCTTTATTGAATTAGTGACCATATTGCTTCATCTTTTTTTCTTAATGTTTTGGTTGGTGAGGTATGTGGGATCTTTGCTCCCTGACGATTGGAAGCTGAAGTCTTTAACCACTGGACCACCAGGGAAGTCCTTTCTATTAAACATTTAACTGTAGGTATCCTGATGGTTTCACCCCGGTCCTTCTGTTTTCTCTTGGCCTGCTTTTATTTATTGATTTTTGCCACTTCGGTGACTTCAGTTCCATCTCGATAGTGATTATTTTTGACTTTATGTCTCTTGGTCAAATTTATCTTCTGAGCTCCAGAACAAAACACCAAACATTCTATACTAAATCTCCAACCATATGTTTCATGGGTCCTTCAAAACTACCATGCTTCCCAAAGCAGTTATGATTCCGTCTGCCTCCCACACTCCCTGGACCCCCCCCCCCAAATGGCACCCACAGACAGTAAACCAGGAAGCAATGAATCATTCTTGATTATTTTCGCTATATCAGCTCCCATAATCACACATTATCCTTCATGAATTCTACCTCCTCATATGTTGGTTGCAAATACTTCCACTTCACTACTTTTCTTCCATTTAAATCTAAGCCACTGTCCTCTCTTGCTTGACCGATGCACTCTCTTCCCACGACAGTCCTATTTTCACTCTCCTCAGCTTAGATCCATTCTGGAGCAGCACACAGTGTCTTGAGCAGAGCCCTGTAAGAATGGTGAATGATGAATGTGACTGATGCCTCCCTCCATTGTATGCAACATGGTTCTCATCTGAAGTCATCTTCTAAAAATGAAAAGCAGCCACGATACTGCTCAAGTTAAAGTTTTTAGTGACTTAAGATTTAAAATACTTTCAGTTCAGTTCAGTCGCTCAGTCGTGTCCGACTCTCCGCGACCCCATGAATCACAGCACGCCAGGCCTCCCTGTCCATCACCAACTCCCGGAGTTCACTCAAACTCATGTCCATCGAGTCGGTGATGCCATCCAGCCATCTCATACTCGGTCATCCCGGTCTCCTCCCACCCCCAATCCCTCCCAGCATCAGAGTCTTTTCCAGTGAGTCAACTCGTCGCATGAGGTGGCCAAAGTATTGGAGTTTCAGCTTTAGCATCAGTCCTTCCAATAAACAGCCAGGACTGATCTCCTCTAGAATGGACTGGTTGGACCTCCTTGCAGTCCTAAAAGACTTTACTTGGCCTAAATTCCTTCACGATCTGGCCCTGCCTCCCTCTCCATGATTCTTCTTCCATAGTTTTTCATCCTTTGAATTCTCTAAATTCCCTTTATCCCCAGTCGGAGCCTTGGGATATGCTATTTCTTCTTCCTGGGAACACCTATCTCTAACTAGTCACCTGGACAAATTCTACTTAACTTTCATGTCTTTGTTTAAAGGTATTTTCTCTGTATAAGCCTTCCATGACACCTTGTATTAGTTAAGGTTTACTCATTAGGAATTCTCATAGACACTGCATTTCTTCTTCTAACCTTTGTAATTGTAAGCTCAAAGGGGGCAGAGACTGTGTCTCCCTCATTCATCTGTACATCCTCAGTGGAAAAACAATAGATATTCACTAAATATTTATTCAATTTAATGAAGTTTTTGCACTCTCCATGAAAATAGCAGCTAAAATGTTTATATAAAGAATTTACTTTCTGTTATGAATTTCTGTTAACTGGCTTTTTACATAGTCAAATGTAATCATTTAATTGCAGACTGTATTTTATTCTCTGCCTTCTTTGCAAGTAGACTTATCTACAGTTGATTCTAAGTGATATTTCAGATAGATTCATATTAGTTTCAGAAATGTGCTTGGAGTAACTTCTTTTATCTCTTAGGTCTTGGTTAAGTGACACTGTGGTATAAAAGAATATATATTATGGATATCACCACAAAAGATTTGCAGTTAATCCAGTAGACACTTTTGAAATTATATCTTCATTTTTAGAAAATTGTGTGGCAAAAATAAATAAATAACTTCATCTAGACTGTACACACATGCACTTTGATATCCTCATAGTTAAAATTACTGAGTCTTTACCAACTGTGAAAGCAAGAAAGACAGTGAGTAATAAGCAAGCAAGAAATATATCAGAGAATCTTACTGAACACAGACAGCCTTGGGATTCTGTTTTGCTAGAAGAACAGGAGTTTCAGAAGCAATGAAATATTTTTGATTTAAGTCACTGTTCTCTCAGATTTATCTCATTTATCTCAAATGTGAAAATGCCAATTTATAACTTGTCCCTAGGAGTTGCTTGAAGTTAAAAACAAAACAGGATAATGTGATGAATTATAAATTAGGAAAACTGGATTCTTATACCAGCTCTAATAATTATAGTGATGATAATATAGGAGCATAGCTTAATGGCTCGAGCCTTCATTTTCTAACACATGAAATGAACATGCAAATGTTAACACCACTTAATAGACAGGGTAGTTATTTTGGCTAAATGAAGAGCAAAAATTACTTAGCCTGCAAATGATGCTCTTTTCAACCTGATTGAAACTGGCTGCTTGCACCTTGCTTGTTAGCCTTCTTACCACCTTCTGACTTCTACCGCACTTTCCCAAAACACACACACATCAGTTCTACACGTCCAGCACCAAATTAGTCACTACTTCCTGCTTTTTGAAAACACTAAATCTTTTAATGCTTAGGAATAAAGTGAGAAAAATAATTTTGAAATATGTGTATGTGTTTTTCCTTGTTTACATTTCATTGTGTGATATTTTCTTACTGTGTTTTCAAGAGGAATAATTTATCTTGGAGGGGAAAAGAATTTTATATCACGATGATAAAGAGAAGGGATTTGTATGTGAGCCTTTGACACTCAAAATCAAATCTGGGGAGTCCATGGTAAAACAGTGGGTCTGAAAGACAGAGAAGGCAGGTTTTGGAATGAAAACACTCTTTAGAAAATACCTTTGCTCATATTCACATCAGGAGCCAGTTCTGGGAATCTTAGATGTAAAGGGAAATTCCTCTCCAAGATGGAAGGAATAGTCTATGTCTTCTGGCCCAGGGTCTGGGAAGAAAAAACAAGAGTTCTCACATCTACAGTGGGTCCTTTCTCGGCTTCTCGGAGGCAAAATCCCAAGAAGAAAGTGATTTCTTGAAGTTGAAGAAAAAGTCAAAGGTGTTAGAAGACTGCCATGCAGGATGATGGCATGCTAGCATCATAGTCTTGGTAGCTGGAGCAAAGATGCAGCTGCATAGTGACCTGTAGCAGTCCTCCTGGCTCTGGGTGCAATGTCCACAATAGAGAAAGGACGGATAAGTTCCTGCACGTCTCAAGGGGGAATGAAGAGCTAATAATAGCAAGCACACATTGCCTGTAAACTTGCCAGGCATCCTTCTTAGCATTTTGTATCTGTTAACTCACTTAATCTATGCAACCACACACTGAAGAAGAACCCCATTTGACAAAGAAGAAAATGGAGATGTTTGACATTGAAGTAATTTTCCCACTGAGATGTAGTTATTGAGTATTAGAGCTTCTTTGCAGAAGGGTTGAATGGCACCATGTTAGCTGAGGTCTTTAGGGTAAGCTGCTTGGTTCAGTGATAAAGAAGAGTGAAAGCCAAAATTCAAGGGGTATCCATACTGCCAGTGAGAAAGAAATTAGCAGGGAGGACCACTGGGTCTGATAAGGCTGAGAGATCATGCTGCAGAGGAGGCCAAGTTGTGGTCCTACCTGACCAATACCACACTTGGTAGCATCAGTGAATGAAAATCTGCCCTGAGGCAGAAATTAGCAGAGAGACCACCTAAGTACTTCTCTCCCACTGCCATTCAGTCCGTAAGTTTCCCCTACACTCAGTCATTGACTTGAGGAGGCAGTAGAGAAGGAAAAGTGGCTTTGACTTGGAACTGAGCTTGAAACTATTTATTTATCCATGAGAGGCTACTTTGAATAAAAAAAAAAATCTTTTTAGGTTAAAGGACATTGGTTATATTGATTGCCAGTAATTTTTGGCAGCTCCTCCACTTTCCAGTGAGAATGGAACATCAGCTTGTTATGAAAAATAAAGAAGCTAGGCATAGCTGTATTTTACTGTGGGTAAAATTCTACTCTTTTCTTTTGTACATCCGTATTTACTGTTATATCTGCTGTAACACCCTTTCTCTTCCCCTTATCTGGCAAAGTCTAACTTGCCTTTAAGTCCTAATCCAAGTGTCACATCCTTTATGAGAAATATTGCCAGAAGTCCAGGTGGAGTTAGTGACATCATATGCTTCTAAAGCATGTAGTCCACGTACCTCTGTTATATTGTATGGCATCCATCTATTAGTCTGTCTGTCTCTTTCCCTAGACTCTGAACACCTGCATGTTGTGAGCCTCAATAACTGTTTATCAAATGAATCAACAACCAGATGGGAAGGTTTATGTGAATGTCGTGGGATCCAAGGACCCATCTCCTTTGTTGTTCAGTTGCTCAGTTGTGTCTAACTCTTCGTTAGACACAGCATACCAGGTTTCCCTGTCCTTGTTGTTTCCTCGAGTTTGCTCAAACTTGTGTCCATTGAGTCAGTGATTCCATCCAACCGTCTCATCTTCTGTCACCCCTTCTCCTCCTGGCCTCAGTCTTTCCCAGCATCAGGGTCTTTTCCAGTGAGTCAACTCTTCCATCAGGCGGCCAAAATATTGGAGCTTCAGCATCAATCTTTCCAATGAATATTCAGAGTTGATTTTCTTTAGAATTAACTTTTAGACCCCAAAGTTACACAGTTGAGGACACAGAAAATATTTGCTAAATAATAGCTGGATTTTTACTTGAGTCTTGATGTTTTTGCATTAGACAGTCTGAGGACTCAAATGTTAAGAGTTCCCCAAAATCATTTAAAAAGCTTGATGAATGACATATTTATTTTCCTCTCATAGAGTACCAATGCCATAAGGAGAGAAAATTTTGTCTGTTTTCTTCATTCATGTATCCCAAGTGCCTTGAACCATGCCAATTATTTATGAAGTGGGTGCAATAATTGTTGACTTGAAAAAAATGAATGGCCAGTTATTGGAAACTCTACCTGCAGACATAGAAATCACAGGGGGTATATCTGGTCATGCTCCATTGAAGCTTCCCTTTCAGCTATGTACCAGTTGCTTAATAGAAACAGGAAGTTCCTTTTTACTGCCATTTCCTTGAAAATCACTAGTAATACAATTTCTTCAAAAATTGCCTGTAACGACTACAATAGCCTGAGCGAATTCTGTCTCTTCCCAGATGTAATTTCATGAGCAACAGTGCTTCTAGGGAGTTATCTTTCCATATAACTTTTATTGAAATCTGTTCAGTCTGGCTCCCTCCTTGCTCTATCAAATTATAACTTCCCAATCTGTGGTACCTCTCTTCAAACAGCCATTTGGCTTATAATGAAGGTCAATGGCTGGCTGTTGACTCAAGGATGAGGTGCTGCTGTGTCACAGTCTCCCAGCAAGCTGCACAGGACAGAAGGTCTATAACCATTCTCTCGCCTGAGAGAGATGATTTTGATGAATTTCAGGGTGATTTTTTTTTTCCAAATTCCATTTTCAAATGAATAGTAGTTGAAATGGCATACTTTTTACCAATTCATTGATGTTATAAACTGAAAAACTGAGTGTAAAACTGAAAAACATCTAGAAAAGGTATTACAGGAAGAAAATGGCATTTATAACTGCATCTGCTTGGACATTTTAAAATTTATAATCAGGTTTCGAGAACAATGTGCCTTCACCTGTACATGATCACTTAGTATGAAAAGCATCTTTTGATTTTTCTGACTTTCCCCACTTCACACGAGTTTGGCTTAGATTCTCACACTGATGTCATCTAGGTTTACAGACATTAAGACACATTAAGCCATAATCCCCCTAGTTCTAACTGCTTTTTAATCTAACAGAAGTGGGTACTGGATAAGATCAGGGTGGCAAAAGCAAAATTGGGCTTTTTTGGGTCAGGCACAAACATAAAACACAAAATATAATAGAGAAACAATATTGTAACAAATTCAATAAAGACTAAAAAAATGGTCCACATTAAAAAATCTTTAAAAACAAAAAAGCAAAACAAACAAACAAACAAAAAACAGCTGGGTCAGTTGGGAAGAAAACCGTATTTCTAAAACTCCTATTTTATCCTGTGCAATAACATTTGTTGTATAATTAAATCTTCACAAAACCCCCTAATTAACAAAGTGTTAATGAGGAAAGTGAAGTTCAGGGAGTTTAAATAACTTGCTCTCATAGGTACAGTTAGTAAGTAACAAAAGAAGATTAAAACCTAAATCTATCCAATTGTGAAGCCCATACTACACTGCAGAGTTTTAAAACTGTAGGCTTAAGTGCACGCATTCATGCAAAGAATAGCCTTTGCTGTGCCATCCTTGAGAACCATGAAATGTTAAGGAATCTAGATCTCTTCACTCACTCCTTCACCACTTCACCCTTAGTCTTTCATCCATTCCTAAAGGATAGTTTTGTGTTTTCTTCCTCTTGCCACCAAAGTTCACTTGGGTAGTTTTTTAAATAAATTTTTATTGGACTATAGTTGCTCTTCAGTGTTGTGTTAGTTTCCACTATACGGCAAAATGAGTCACCCATACATATACAAATATCCCCTCTCATCTGGGCTTCCTTCCCATTCATCACCACAGAGAGCTGATTGGGGCCTGGGCTCAGAGTATGTTCTGGTTAGTTACCTATTTATCCACAGTATCAATAGTGCGTATGTGTCAATCTCCACCTTCCAGTTCCTCCCACCCCCAAGTAATTATTTTGATGTGAGGTAAACAGCTGTTAAATATTATTTTGTTAGCTTATTTTGTTTTTCTAAGAGCTGTTTTCATTTATTATGTACTTGATTATATTTTTGTTATTTATTTGGATTATGATATTGTGACAGAGGAGGTGATTTATTTACAATGCTGTGCTTAATCATTGCATATTGAACAATATACCTATCAATCAATTCTTCAGTATCAAGTAATTAAATAATTGTTTTGTATCATTGGAGGGACTGTTGCTGAAGCTGAAACTGCAATACTTTGGCCACCTCATGCGACGAGTTGACTCACTGGAAAAGACTCTGATGCTGGGAAAGGTTGGGGGCGGGAGAAGGGGACGACCGAGAATGAGATGGCTGGATGGCATCACCGACTCTGTGGACATGGTTTGAGAGAACTCCGGGAGTTGGTGATGGACAGGGAGGCCTGGCGTGCTGTGATTCATGGGGTCACGGAGAGTCGGACACGACTGAGAGACTGAACTGAACTGAACTGAAATGATCCTTTTTCTGGAGAAGAAAATGCAGAGATACTTGTAATGTTATATAGATGTACTTATGCATTTTAGAAATAATTGGGGGAATTAGATCAGCTTAGTCAAGGAGCTGGGAGTGCATCATAATTTTTTCTACTCGGAAGAAAAGACAGAAGTGCAAATGTGTCAGCAAGCGCTGCTGCTACTGCTGCTGCTAAGTCACGTCAGCAAGCGCACTAGGGTCTTATTAGCACCCTGCGCACCCTATGCATAGGGTGCATCCTTATTGAGGCCTTATCAGCATCCTACGCATCCTAGCAGGCGCTGCTGCTGCTGCTGCTGCTGCTGCTAAGTCACTTCAGTCGTGTCCGACTCTGTGTGACCCCATAGACGGAAGCCCACCAGGCTCCCCCGTCTCTGGGATTCTCCAGGCAAGAACACTGGAGTGGGTTGCCATTTCCTTCTCCAATGTGTGAAAGTGAAAGTGAAGTCGCTCAGTCGTGTCCGACCCTTAGCGACCCCACGGACTGCAGCCTACCAGGCTCCTCCATCCATGGGATTTTCTCGGCAAGAGTACTGGAGTGGCTTGCCATTGCCTTCTCCTAGCAGGCGCTAGCACCTCTTATTAGCATAAGAGGTAAGAAAAATATTTGCATTTATGTTTTTTGTCATTCCTGTTTATGTTCCAAGAGTGATTATAAGTAAATTCCTTAAAATGAAAACGGTCTATGCCTCCCTAGGTGAGGAGAGTGGTGGGAGAAGGACTTAGGGTGAAAAGGTAGTGTCACATTGGGCTGTTCTGAGGAACGAATGATGTGATTTCTTGTGAGAGTACTAGGTAAATAAAGGTTACGATAAAATGTTAGTCATTGTTTGAAATACTTTGTTGAAAGAATCTCAGTGTACTTGACACAATATTTTTCTACTTAATTTTGACAATTTCCAGTTAATAGTAGAAAATTTAAGATGAAGGAAAAGTAAATTGACTTACTTTAAGGTAGAACTGTTTGTGATTAAACCATTGTTAGCGAGTTTTGAGAGTCCCTGTGTTATACATACTGAGTGTTCACCAAGTTAAGCTGGCCAAATACATACAGCACATGGGCCAAATCTATCCTACCACCTGTTTTTGTAAATATAGTTTTATTGGAACATGGCCACACTCATTCATTCATGCATTATCTACAGCTTCTTTCTTTACTCCAGCAGATGAGTTGGTAGTTGCAACCTAATCCTTATAGCTCACAAACCTACCGTATTTACTCTCTGGTCCTTTGTTGAAAATGTTTACCTAGACCTCAGTTAGAAAATGAAGATGTTGTAATACACTGAATATTTTATCATACTCTGAACTCATCCTGAAACAGAGTAAATTATAAAATCATTATCAAACATCCAAACTCAGTATGTTTCAGGTACAAGTTGAACAGCATATAAAAATTTTAATGTAAAACAGCTTTGCCATGCACTAAATTCAAGAGTACCTAATTTATAAGGCTCTGTTATAATACTGATTTCTCAATAATGATGTTTTATGGCTTAGAAGCTGATGATATGGTGAGGAAAATCTTAGAACAGGGCTTTTTTTTTTGCATATGCACAATGTCTATAATTAATCTAAGTTATTGATTATATGCAAACACAAAACTGAAGGATGTAAAAATTTCAGTGATTGAATAGACTTCTATTTCTTTTTGGCTGTCTAAAACACTTTTGGGAAGTACCTCTCTTCTACTCCCTCTGATGCTCTTGGGACAGTTAATCATACAGCGTCAACTCACTAATGATAAGAGTGAAAATGTAGTCCAAACAAGGGCCCATCAAAGTTCTCAGGAATTGATGTGGATGTTGGTGTAGACCCAACTGCCTCTTTTCTGTGAGATTGCCAGTTGTAAGGACTGGGGCTTCCTATGAGTATTTTTGACTGAGATTGGAGCTAACCGAATAGCCACAGAGTAGAGAGATAAAAGAGAATCTTAATACTATCATGTAAATCTCTGAATTCAACCATGTTCAAAGTAATCTTGACTCTTTATTATACTTACATCACTCACTCAAGTCCCTTATTTTAATTAATCTAGTTTGACTTAGGTTTCTGTCTTTTGCAATGAAAGATATCTAATTAATTTAGATACAATTATTAGAGGCTTCCCTGTTGGCTCATCGGGTAAAGAATACATCTGCAATGCAGGAGACACAGGAGACAGGTTCAGTCTCTGGTTTGGGAAGATCCTTGGGAGGAGGAAATGGCAACTCACTCCAGTATTCTTGCCTGAAAGCACACATACATTAGAATTTAAGACAAATTTTCTCATTGTGCTTTCTGTATTATTACTTATATGTATTGCTTGGTAAAATATATTGAGACCAAGACTTTTTATCTTTCGTTGCCAGTGATAGGAAAAATTCTCACATCAGAGCAAAAGAGAATAGCTTGATGTGCTATGAAAAGTTTTAACACTGTATGTTGTAACAAACCCCAAAATACAATTAGACAGACACAAACTACAAATTTAGACAGATAATTTAGAATGGACTCATGAAGATGGTTTTTAATGACTTGGCTCAGAACTGGAAACATGCCCAGAGATTCAAATGACATTAAAAACTAGCATATAACTTGGGTTTCACGGTACCTACAATGTAGCATGATCTTGTCATAGACAGAATTCAGAGTGTGAGACCTGGACTTGAAGTTGTATTAATTCTATCATATGGATGATTATTCTAAATACCAGCTTCAGTAAATATAATGTTATGAATAAGTATATAAAGGTATTCTTAATTTTAAGCCTTGTTAAAGTTTCCAAAGTAGTACCTTCAAATATCCCTTGAGATAAAGGAGCTTATAATTTGGTTTTGGAAAGGTGTTTATATGCAATAACTAAGTGAAGAAGGCCAGGTGGGAAGTTGTCCGTCCATACAATGTAATTTTAACTGCATTTAAGAAAATTCCTGTTCTGTACAGTATGCTCATAAACCCGGACAAACTTAGCCTTAATAACTTTATTTCTACAGAGCTGACACTTTATATTCCAAATGACTTTGGAGATGGCATGTGTTGACTCATCTTCTCATTGAGATGTAAGAGATTGATGAGTTCTTCCCTTAATAAAATTTCAAAGGGCCAAGAGTAAAACAGGAATCACGCTGAAAACAATTAGCTTAAATCACATTTTCATTCAAGGAAGGTCCAGTAACTAACAATAATACAAGGCCAAATGCCAATCAGATTGAAACCAGGACTCTAAGAGCCATTTGTTTTAAAAAAGAGACCCCCAAAATCTAATATGCAGTGGTAATTAAGGAAAATTTGATGAAAAAAAAGTAAAACTGCAACATTGCCAATTAAAAGGGCAAGAAAAAGCCAGACAGTGATTATAATTTCTTCACCCCAAATCTAATCTATTGCCAAAACGACCAGTCAAATTTCTCTGAAAAGTAACTAGAAGTCATAGAAAAATAACTCAAAGGTCTCAGGCTCATTGGAGGAAGTACAGAACAGGGTTTTTGTTGAAGACTGAGTCTCCCCATTGAGGCAGTATCAGAAACTCTGTGGGTTCCACAGGACACCCGGGCCCAACAAGGTCAAGCCTACAGCCCACTATGTTCTCTGACCTCACACTTCCAGACCCACTAAATCAAGGTCTGGTCCTTTTGATTTCTTTTGAAATCCTATAGGAAGCAAATCTGTGACACAAACTATTACTACTTGTCTTATTTGGAGTATATGGGAAAATCAAGACTTGCCCAAAATCACATGGTGAAAACTAATAACAGAAACAACTACCATTATAAATCTCTCCTGGGTTCCTGAAAGAAAGTGCTCTTTAAATAGACCATACTAAAACCTGCTTGTGTTTTAGTCTCAGAAGAACTTCACATCAGTTCCCTTTTCTGCTTCTTCTTGTTACCATCATATGGAGAGAGCTGTGTGTGTGCCGTGTTAAAAATTTAATGGCGTATTCAGGGCTTCCTTGATAGCTCAGTTGGTAAAGAATCCGCCTGCAATGCAGGAGACCCCAGTTCGATTCCTGGGTCCGGAAGAGCCACTGGAGAAGGGATAGGCTATCCACTCCAGTATTCTTGGGCTTCCCTTGTGGCTCAGCTGGTAAAGTATCTCCCTGTAATACGGGAGACCTGGGTTTGATCCTTGAGTTGGGAAGATCCCCTGGAGAAGGGAAAGGCTACCCACTCCAGTATTCTGGCCTGCAGAATGCCAGGGACTATGTAGTCCATGAGGTCACAAAGAGTCAGACACAACTGAGCGACTTTCACTCACTCACTCACTCTAATGATTTCACAAGAGAAAGAAAAATTCCCAAACATGAATGGATAGATATTTTGGGTTCTTTCTTGTGACGTGACTGGTGTGTGAGTGAGTGAAAGTTGCTCAGTCATGTCCGACTCTGCGACCCCATGGCCTATACAGTCCATGGAATTCTGACCCTTAGCGACCCCACGGACTGCAGCCTACCAGGCTCCTCCGTAAATGGGATTTTTCAGGCAAGAGTACTGGAGTGGGGTGCCATTGCCTTCTCCAAGTGATTTAAGCTAATTGATCTTATTCAGTGACTCCCAAGCCTGGCTTCAAAGCTGGACCACTTCAAAAGTTTTTTAAATGCAGATTCCTTGGCCTCACTGCAGACTCTCTGGACACTACAAGATAGGATTACATTCAGAGGAGGCTGGAAATGGGGACATCACACTTCTCCTCACGCTCAATCTGGAGGTTGGTAAAATGGGGACTATAGGCTTTATTAAAATATCTTTCTGCTTTTATTGGGATTCAGAAGGTTAAAAGACCAATCTTTGGATAAGATATTTTATATTTGGCTGTATTTTTAGTAATTATTTCCTTTTTGGTTCTACTAAGTTTTGAGCAAATTTTGTTTTGGTTTGTTTTTGGTTTATTTTTATAATGACAACCTCAGCTTTGCTGAGGGAAACAAGGAAAAGGATTTAGGCTCATGATTTTAAATATAAATAAATAATATTCCTAGAGGACTAAGCTTTGAAGTATCAGGTGATGTTTAATATTTTTTAGGATGAAAGTAAGATAATTTCATATGCATATTAAATTCCAGGTAATGTGCTAAGCATTTTGTAAATGGAAGTCAACCTAAGTATCTTGTAGCATTTTACAGATGAGAAAGTTGAGAATCAGTAAGGCTAAGTAATTTGCCAAAGACCATACAACATCAAAGGATGAATCTAAATTTAGGTTGGCTTTATAGCTCATAGATGCTGTTAATAACAGGTTGCATTACTTCAAAATGAAAAGCACTCCATAGAGACCTGACAAAACAGAAATATTGGGGATTCTTTCCAGATTTCATATATGGTCAAGTTATAACAGGATTTTAAGAGAAAGATCAGTATGCTTTCTTTGATTGTAAACCTGCAGAACTAATTCTTATAACCTTATCATTTAAAAAATAATATATGTTTACATAATACAAAAATAGTATTTTAAATTGATTGAAATATGTCATGTTTATGCACACAATCAAAAAGTCCTTATATTTTATTTTACTTATAACATAGTGCTTTTTAGAATTGTATTGTCATAATTCATTTTATTCTTGGAGGGGTATGCCTTTCTAAATCTTTATTAGAATATTTACCATCCTCTATCACAGATTATTTGGTGCATGCTACATGTGGTGTTCTGTTTCACAGTGATTGTTTTGGGTGAATATCTAAGCTATTTGTTAATTTTATATTACTCTTGAGGAAACAAATGAAAAGCTTACTCCCTTACACATCTGGTGCCATTTCAGAATTAGATGATAAATGAATATATTAAAACTTTCAAATCCATTCTCTGCCGTAACAGATTGCATTTGAAAGACATTTTGAAATATTGGAGAGAATATTTCCATAAAAAGTCAGCAAAAAGAAGAATTGTCTACATTTTGCATCAAATTTAGGGAATATTCTAAGGAAGTCAAGAAATTTTCCAAATCAGACACTAATATCCCTGTCAAGTTTCCTACATAGTAAATATTTTTTTAAAGTTTAACTTGAAATGATTCTTTCATTTCAGTAACTTTATTTAGGAAATTTCCTGTTACTATTTTGAAGTGACATTGATTTCCCAGTAATGCACATATTACTATAATTTTATGAGGTATTCCTTGCCGTATGTTCTACATTTCTGAAGCAGTTTTATCAGTTTCACTACTATAAGCTAACCATGACGGTTTCAACTCTTCCTTACCCTTGCTGACACATGATATCTTCTGTCATTTTCGGATTAGCCCTTTGGATGAAGCTGTACAAGTATAAAATTGTGGTTTTTGACTTAGAGAACAAACTTATGGTTCCCATGGGGAAACGGTGTGAGGAAGGGATAGTTAGGGAGTTTGGGATGGACATATACACACCGCTATATTGAAAATGGATAACCAAAAAAACATATTGTATAGTACAGGGAACTCTGCTTAGTATTCTATAGGAATCTATATGGGAAAAGAATTTGAAAAAGAATCGATACATAAAGTTTATGTATAACTGAACCACTTTGCTGTACACCTAAAGCCAACACAAGTTTGTTAATCAACTATATTCTAATATACAATAAAAAGTTAAAACGTATAAATACAATTATGGTTTTGGTTTACACTGCACTAAGTCAAATACCTTATCATATATGTACTGGCCATTTGTAGATTAATTTTTGTGATATACATATTCAAGTCTTTTGTGTAGTTTTTTACTTTAAAAATTATTCTGTGAAGGTTCTTTCTATATTCTGGACATAAATCCTTTGTCCAATATAAATCTTCAAAAACTCTTCTCCAATCTATGTCCTGCCATTATGCTCTCAACAATGTGCTTAGTCACTCAGTCATGTCTGACTATTTCCTATTCCATGGACTATAGCCTCCCCAGACTCCTCTGTCCCTGGGATTTTCCAGGCAAGCATACAGGAGTGGATTTCCATTTCCTCCTCCAGGGACAAAGATATTCCTCAACGATATCTTTGGATAAATAGCCATTTTAAATTTTAATGAAATGCAGTTTGTCCCATTTTCTCTTTATGATTGATGCTTTTTTGTACTTAAAAAAAAAACTTTTACCTATCCCGGGATTATGAACACTTCTCCATATGTTTTCTTTGAAAAGTATTATAGTTTCACTTTTCACATTTAGGTCTATAATTCATGTCATAATTTTGTGTGTAGGATAAAGAATGGGTCTAGATAGGTAGATCAGTTCAGTTCAGTTCAGTCGCTCAGTCGTGTCTGACTCTTTGCGACCCCATGAACCACAGCACGCCAGGCCTCCCTGTTCATCACCAACTCCCGGAGTTCACGCAGACTCATGTCCATCGAGTCGGTGATGCCATCCAGCCATCTCATTCTCTGTCGTCCCCATCTTCTCCTACCCCCAATCCCTCCTAGCATCAGAGTCTTTTCCAGTGAGTCAACTCGTCGCATGAGGTGGCCAAAGTATTGGAGTTTCAGCTTTAGCATCAATCCTTCCAATGAACACCCAGGATTGATCTCCTTTAGAATGGACTGGTTGGATCTCCTTGCAGTCCAAGGGATTCTCAAGAGTCTTCTCCAGCACCACAGTTCAAAAGCATCAATTCTTCGGTGATCAGCTTTCTTCACAGTCCAACTCTCACATCCATACATGACCACTGGAAAAACCATAGCCTTGACTAGACGGACCTTGGTTGGCAAAGTAATGTCTCTGCTTTTTAATATGCTATCTAGGCTGGTCATAACTTTCCTTCCAAGGAGTAAGCGTCTTTTAATTTCATGGCTGCAATCAGCATCCGCAGTGATTTTGGAGCCCAAAAAAATAAAGCCTGACACTGTTTCCACTGTTTCCCCATCTATTTGCCATGAAGTGATGGGACCAGATGCCATGATCTTCGTTTTCTGAATGTTGAGCTTCAAGCCAACCTTTTCACTCTCCTCTTTCACTTTCATCAAGAGGCCTTTGAGTTCCTCTTCACTTTCTGCCATAAGGGTGGTGTTATCTGCATATCTGAGGTTATTGATATTTCTCCCAGCAATCTTGATTCCAGCTTGTTCTTCTTCCAGCCCAGCGTTCCTCATGATGTACTCTGCATATAGGGATATCCAATTGATTCAGCTTTGTTTTTGGAAAGATCATTCTGTTTCCATTGCAGTGACAGGTCAACTTAACCATTGTATTACAGAATTGTGAATCCTTTTCTGTATTGGTCTTTTTGTTTATCTGAGCACCAGTCCAACACCATCTTAAATATTAGAGCATTATAATAGGTCATATCTGATTTTTCTGCTGTTTGATAATTTGCCATGGGTATTCTTGGTCTTTTGAATTTCCAAATAAATTTTAGAATCAGCTGTTGATTTTCAAAAAATATATTAGCTGGAAATTTGATTGGGATTACATTGTACCTGTAAATTAAGGAGACCAGACATTTTAAAAATATTGAGTCATCTAATCTATGAAGATTATGTATCCCTTCATGTAAAAGTCTCTTTTGGTTTTGCACTTTTCAATATAGTTATTATACACATTTTCCAGTAGATTTATTTCAAGGTGGTTGATATTTTGTTTTAACATTATAAAGGTAATTTTAAAAAACATTACTTTTTTCTGTATCAGACTTTCTATGTTCACTTATTTCTAATAACTGTAGATTCTGTTGGATTTTCTACACGTTATCTGAAAATAATGGGAACTTACGTCTTCATTTCCAGTGTTAACATCTTTCATTTTCTTTTCCTTGCCTTATTGCACTGGATACAGATTCTAGTCTGATTTTGAATAGAAGTGATGACAGAGACCGTCGCTGTACCTTTCCTATCTCAGGGGGAGGTCGTCGCCGTTCTCTGTGGTGTTTGCTGTATGTTCTTCTGCAGGTATTCTTTTTTTCAGATTGAGGGTATTCCTTCTTATTCCTCATTTTCTAAGAATCCCATTGGAGGGTTCACTGTGTTCTCCATACTCTTCCTTTCTCTTCAGCAAATCTTTATCTTTTAAGCACCCTGTCTTAGAAAAATAAATCTCTGCTCTTCAGAGGTATTTTACCTTCTTCGCTTCTCACTGCTTCCACAGCTCTCTAAATGTCTGTATAACCATGACATTTATCTCACTTTACCTAGTTATTGCAGGAGGATCATTAGCCTGCTATAACCTGATTCATCCTGCTCAGAAGTACTGTATTCTTAATATTTTAATATTTCAAATATTAGTATTTTAAAACTTCAGTCACTTCCTTTCAGTTCAATTGCTCAGTTATGTACGACTCTTTGTGACCCCATGGACTGCAGCATGCCAGACTTCCCTGTCCATCACCAACTCCCAGAGTTTGCTCAAACTCATGCCCATTGAGTCGGTGATGCCATCCAACCATCTCGTCCTCTGCTGTCCCCTTCTCCTCCTGCCTTCAGTCACTTCATTTAATCATTATCTATTTTAAGTTCCTTCTGGGTAAAATTTTATTTCTTTACTGTTTGAAGTAGGGTTTGCTCTTCTGTTGGGGAATTTTAAGACAAACACTTTTGTAACACTTTTTGCTTCCTTTTAAAGAATCTTTTATTATGTGAATTGTGTTTTCTTGTTGAATACTTAGGGTAAATACAGAATAATAGATTTCAACTTTTTCTTCTGCTTTACATACATGAGGGATGACATTCATTTGTATATTACATTCCATCAGCATACCTAGAACATAATATAATTCTCATGCCAGAAGTATTAGTCTGGTTTTGTGCTTTAATTTTATATTTCTTATTTCTCTCACATTGACATTTCAATTAGTTGAAAGAATCTGCATATGGTGAACCTGTTATTCTTATTTCTAATATTTCTCTGAATTATCATTTTTGTCAGTACAAATTGTATTTTGATAGAAAGATGAGCTTCAGACATATCTGGAGGTATATCTTAGCTCCAAACTCCACTCCAAGCACTTGAGATATCAAATGGGTCTGAATCAAAGTTTTTCTTGTGTCATAGAAATGAAAACTCTGAAATATGTTTATGTCAGATGGAGTGTCATTACACTCCCAGATAGAAATGGCTTATAGGATTGTCTGTTGTAGGGACCTTCTTACTTAATAGAATCAAGGTGAACAAACTGGAAAGAATGATTTGTCCATCAAATACACTTATGATAAAATAAATGAAAATTTTATGCTAAATAAGTGCTGCTGCTGCTGCTGCTGCTGCTGCTAAGTCGCTTCAGTAGTGTCTGACTGTGCGACCCATAGAGGGCAGCCCACCAGGCTCCCCCGTCCCTGGGATTCTCCAGGCAAGAACACTGGAGTGTGTTGCCATTTCCTTCTCCAATGAATGAAAGTGAAAGTGAAGACGCTCAGTTGTGTCCAACTCTTAGCAACCCCGAGGACCCCAGTCTACCGGCTCCTCCGTCCATGGGATTGTCCAGGCAAGAGTACTGGAGTGGGGTGCCATTGCCTTCTCCGTAAATAAGTGCATGCTGTGTTAAGATGATCTTACTGATATCCGAAACTCTAGAATATTCCTTAGGGCTTAGACTATTTCTGTAAAAGCTACTGAGAATGTTAAATGTCAGAACTCAACTTTCCATAAGATTAATTATTTAAAAACAAGATTATGCTTGATAAAAAAAACTGATTTGACTTGAAATTAGGCACATCTGAACATGATATTTTCCTGATTAGTTTTTAATTAATTTTTTTACTGAAGTATAGTTGATTTACAATGTTATGCCAATCTCTGCTGTACAACAAAGTGACTCAGTTATAAAAATATAGACATTCTTTTTTATTAATTTTTAAAACAATAATATCCCCTATATATATCTAGCAGGATAATGTCAGTTTCCTTTAAAACTATATTCTCATCTGTACCAGGCACAGATTTCCTGCACTTTGACAATGAAGTTTTTCTTGTTTATTTTTCTCTTATTTTTGTTAGACCATAATAATATCAGATCATGTACACCATTCCTCTTCTAGAATACTTATAAAATACTTATTGAAGCCCTTCTATGTGCTGTGTTACATCCTATGAAAATCATATTCCAAGTGTAATGGTTGACCTCTGAATTCAAGTAAGTTACAATTTTTTTAAACCTTGTGTACTTATATAAAGTGAAAGATAGATAGGCAATCTGATATAGGACATTATTTTTCAAAATATTTTATTGGAATATATACATCAGGTTATTGAGATTGCTTGCCAAAGTTGTTGATTCTGAAGCCCTTTAAGGCAGAATTAATCAGAATATCTGTGAGTTAGGATGGGGCATATGTTCTTTATACAATTTTCCATTTATTTTGCTGTACATATAAAACTTAAGGATCAGTGGTAAGGCAGTAAAAACTTGGAACCAAATTACCATTAAATTAAATAATATCATTATTAATTAAATGTATGATCTTCAGAAAGATTTTTTAGCCTCTCTTTAGCTCATTTTCTTATATTTAAATAGGGATAATATTTGTAGGTGGGAAAATCTGATATAATGTATATACATGCTGACCAGTATTGAGTATGTCAAATCATGATTGCTCAGTAATGCTATCATTCAGTTCAGTTCAGTTCAGTTCAGTCACTCAGTGGTGTCTGACTCTTTGTGACCCTATGAATCACAGCACGCCAGGCCTCCCTGTCCATCACCATCTCCTGGAGTTCACTCAAACTCATGTCCACAGAGTCGGTGATGCCATCCAGCCATCTCATTCTCGGTCGTCCCCTTCTCCTCCCGCCCCCCAACCTTTCCTAGCATCAGAGTCTTTTCCAGTGAGTCAACTCGTCGCATGAGGTGGCCAAAGTATTGGAGTTTCAGCTTTAGCATCAGTCCTTCCAATGAACACCCAGGATTGATCTCCTTTAGAATGGACTGGTTGGATCTCCTTGCAGTCCAAGGGACTCTCAAGAGTCTTCTCCAACACCTCATTAACATGCTTTAAAAAATAGCCAGAAATTCTGTTAGAAAGTTGCCATTTGTTATAAACTGGTATATGTAATTTAACCAGAACCATGAGAAAGTTTTTTTAAATTTCATGGCTGCAATCAGTATCCGCCTCCGGGAGTTGGTGATGGACAGGGAGGCCTGGCGTGCTGTGATTCCTGGGGTCGCAAAGAGTCAGACACGACTGAGCGACTGAACTGAACTGAACTGAATGAGAAAGTTGGTATTGTGTGAATTCTGAGGCACTTTCGACATGTTGTAGGAGTGATGTGGACTTTCTTGAGTTTTACACATTCATAAGTGAATGGTCTGTATCTCGTGCCTTTGTTGGCTTTCTGTGAGCCGTAGTGTCTGGGAAGTGAGCAGCTCTCATTGCTGTAACTCTTGTAATCCAGTCATTCGTGTGCCTCCTTCACGAGGATTCAGTGCGACTGTGGTGCTGTTATCCCTCTGATAGGAACTCTAACTTAGCATAAAGCCCCAAAGATCTGTTACTTATTTTTATTTTATATTGTACTATATTTTATTTACAGTGTTGTGTTTGTTTCAGGTATATAGCAAAGTGATACAGTCATATATATATATATATATATATATATATATGAATTAACAAAAGCAGTTCCCGTCTTTTGATGGGGAGCTCGTGGTTTATAATATAAATGGCATTATTTTGAGAGAGGGATAACTTAGGTATGGCATTGGGTTTTTTTCTTTTTGAAGCTTGAGGCAGTTGTAAAATAACTTAATGTAGCTTTTTGCAACTGTGTATTCTATAGTATTTTTTTCATTTGGTGGAATTTTAACTGTTAATGTTTATGGCATTGTGCTTTGTATCATTTATTAAATAAAAATTAAAATTAAAAAAAAAGAAAGTAAAAAACAAAAGATTTCCACTGACATTTAGAATATGTTATTTTGCAGGAAACATGTTCCCACAAAACACCTTACAAAGCTGTTAAATGTTTTTAAAAAATCAGCAAAGGCGTTAGGAATCTACCAAAACAGTTAAGACTTGAGGCAGGTAGGTTTTAGAAAGAAGGAAACAGAGATGAGATGATTGTTACAAGTAGAATTTCCAAAGGGATATTTACCAGTTCTGAATGAGAACTGGGATATTCATCCACCAACTTTTGTTTGTTGGGGTTTGGGAGGTAGGGGAGTTAACCCCAGACTACGATACGCACAGGCAAGAGTAGCTTTGGAAAAAGCCCAGTCTTCCCAGGTGGCGCAGTGGTAAAGAATCCACCTGCCAGTGCAGGAGGAGCAAGAGACGCAGGTTCAATCTCTGGGCTGGGAAGATCCCCTGGAGTAGGAAATGGCAACCCACTTCACTATTCTTGCCTGGAAAATTCTGTGGACAGAGGAGCCTGGTGGACTATGGTCCATAAAGTGGCAGAGAGTCAAACACGACTGAGCACGCATATCACCAGCATCTGGGACAAAGAGATGCAGATACCAGTTATTGAAAGAACTAGAATCTGCTGAAGTGGTAAAGCGGGAGGGAGATGAAAAATACTCTTGAAGGTCCACACTTTAATATTCTGTGTTATTCATGTCCTATATTAAAATAACTCTGTCCTTTCATAATTTCTCTAAAGCAGTAGTTATTGCCACTTTATAAAACAGGGAGGCTAGTGAAACTAGCTGCAGTTTTTGAACTCACAGCTGATATTCATCACCTCCCTCCTCAATTATTCCTGGATTCCCCTCAACCTCAGCTACTTCCCTAGCCTGGTGGAGACCCAGACCTTCATTACTCTATTTTTATGCCCTTTTCAAGCTATGGTTGCTATAAATGCCCATTTCTGGCAGTTACTGAACATGGAAGCAAAACAAGCACCCCAGTGAATTCAAGTTTCACACGTCTGCCTCCATTCAGACATATCTGTAGCATTTCTATTTCCTCGTGATAATCAGAGTCAGTCAGAGTGGATGGTATAGAAACTCCTGTGTTTGAGGCTTTGAAGAGCGTTGTGTGACCAAGTCACAATTCACAGGCTATTGGATTCTCTGGTGAAAGAATCTTTCCTCACCTCAGCCTCTACTCCCATCAAAGGAAAAGGACCTCAGGTTAAACAGAGCCTAAACTTAAATGTTGTTTAGTTGCTAAGTCATGTCTGACTCTTTGCGATCCTATGGACTGTAACCCGCAAGACTCCTCTGCCCATGGAACTTTCCAGCCAAGAATACTGGAGTGGGTTGCCATTTCCTTCTCCAGGGAATCTTCCCGACCCAGGGATCGAACCCGCATCTCCTGCTTGGCAGGCAGATTTTTTAGCACCGAGCCAACTGGGAATGGATAGAAAACAAAAACTTCTGAAGTTGATCATTTGGAAAGATGGTGAGAGCAGTCTCTCTTGCATCCATCCTTTGGGTTCCAGAACTCAGTTTTCTGCCTCCATTAGCACTGTAAACATACCCTGATCTTGCAAGTTACACCCACGCTAGTGATTTAGCTGCATCTGTAAGAGTCCATGCCAATAGTCCATCAGTCCAGCAGCTGACAGGTGATGCAGGGTATGAAAGATCCCTGCATCTTCATACCAGACCTGGTATGAAGCAATTTTATGCAGTATCATGCTATACCTAATCAGACATCCCATGAGTCTTTGGACTTTGCTAGCTAAGGCTCTGTGGGTAGAAAACGTAAACCCATAACTGAAATATGTACCAGTCCCAATAAGGACAAGTTTCTGCATCCTCTGGGGAAGAAGGAATCCGATTATTCAACTTGCTATCGAGGAGATGGGTGGATTCATCAAGGGAAGGTACCATACAGAGGATTTAGTGTCAATTTTTTGCTGCCATTGGACATTCAGGAGCAAGAATGGATAACCAGGCTTAGTGAGATAGAAGACATACTATTCGGTGTGTGCATTGCCTCCATCCTGCCACTATGGTTACTACTTTCATGTGCTGTTGTCGAAGTACTGGGATGACTGAGCAGGGAGGCTGGCTAATCTCTACCAAATGTCAAATTAGCCATTTGAGTCCTCGTCCGCAGTGGGTGGGCATTGATATGAAATCAAAGAAGCACACACTAATCTTCCAGTTCCTGCTAGCTATTAGTTGAGAAAGAATTCGCTATAGAAATTGGCAGTGCTTGTGCACTTGAGAAACGAAGTGATGTATAACTTTGAGAGTGCAGGACATTGTCAAAGGAAGACAGAGGTAGGAAGACTGAAGAAACTTAATAAAGCCTGGAAACAGCCCTGAAGAGATTTCATAAACAACTCGGTTCTTTCACAGTGATCACACGGATGGACTAACCATAATGCCAAGAATGGAGGCAACGGTAGGTATTCTATCTCACTGATCAGCCAGAGAAGGAGAGAAGACCTCAAGTTAGAGGGCTTTTGGGCCAGGGGTGGCAAAAAATTACAAAAAAAAAAAAAAAAAAAGATATAACACCTTCACCTCTCTGACAACTTAGCCTGAAGCTGGGCATAAATATGAGAAAACTACAGTGTTCTTATTTCATGCTCATCATCCTAACACCATGAAACCATTTAACATGAAGGGCACTGCACTTTCTTGCATTAAATCAACACCTAAATTACTTGGTCCTTTGTTGTGAAATGTTCTTTCAAATGTATTTCTACATGTATTTATTTCAATGACACCAAGGAAAATTTCAAGTTTTGGAGCCAGACAAGCCAGGTTTAGACTTTATCTCTTAATTTGATAAGGTTATTTAAATTATCCGAGCTACTTAATGCAGAGTCAGTCACATAACAGGGACTTATTATGCACTAATGGATATTATTATCAGTATTATTTATCATAGCCCTAAAGAAATTTAATAAGCAGTTTAATGGCAATTCCAGAATTGCCACCATATCCTCTAGGGAAAATCCTTCAACATTTGTAAGATAAATTTTATGATTTTTTTTGTAAATAAATAGATTAAATGTCACTATTTACATGTTTTGTATTGACATTTCCAAAGGAAGCATATTTGGCCTAAAGGTTCCAAGAAAACAAGACCTTTACATTATTTATTTTATAGTTTTTCACTTCTTTGGTCAAATCAGGTGCATATCAGTTGCTACTTCCTCAAGGATGGTTTATTTATCAGACCAACTAGATGGAGCTCAACATGACTTTTCAAATTAAGAAGTAAAGTTAATGTTCTTTCCAGGGAAATATCTACATCAGTATTTCAATCATTCACCCAGGTCATGTAAAGTTGCAGTTTAAATTCCCAACACACTATGGCTTAGACATTTCATGACACCAGGCATTTAGGAGAGCTGACTTATTCACCAAAAGATGGTAATGAGCCTCTCGTCGTTCTCACCAGGTGAATGTATTTTGACTTGTCAAATTCCCCTCTCTAAACATTTTTAGGGTATGAGAAATTATTACTTAAAAAAAAAAGTTTCCTAAGCTATAATAGCTCCACCACTCTGTCAAGAAGAAAAATTGCTTTAGTTTGACCATATTTATATGAACAGTTTCTGCTAAATGCAAATAAAAGCAACAGTGTACTTTATATATGTCATTGCACTATAATGCTTTTAAGATCATGAAACATGATATATACTCAAGTCATAAAATATTAGTTAAATGTCTTTGGCTGGGGTTTACTTGCAGAGACTACAGTGCTCTTGAGCAGGTTGGAACAGAGATAGATTTATTACTGGATATTGAAAGGCTTATAGAATTATTTAGAGTTGCTGAAAACTAGGATAAAAGGCCGACTCTCCCACCATGGACAATAGATAAGAACACCAGCTGGAAAGATTCTCTCATTGATGCCATTCAGGGTCAGCCTTGAGGAGCTCTGTAAAGTAGTGGCTATCAGCCTTTTGCTGGTGCCAGAATGCCATGAAGAAAGAACACTCTCTTTCCTCTGCTGCTGCTGCTAAGTCACTTCAGTCGTGTCCAACTCTGTGTGACCCCATAGACGGCAGCCCACCAGGCTCCCCCGTCCCTAGGATTCTCCAGGCAAGAACACTGGAGTGGGTTACCATTTCCTTCTCCAATGTGTGAAAGTGAAAGTGAAGTCGCTCAGTCGTGTCTGACTCGTAGCGACCCCATGGACTGCAGCCTACCAGGCTCCTCCGTCCATGGGATTTTCTAGGCAAGAATACTGGAGTGGCTTGCCATTGCCTTCTCCGCTACTAACTATAAAACAGTCAACACCTTTTATTTCCCTTCCATTGTTATCGGGCCAAAGGGAGCTTCTTTAAGACCATCAGTTCAGTTCAGTTCAGTTCAGTCGCTCAGTCGTGTCCGACTCTCCGCGACCCCATGAATCACAGCACGCCAGGCCTCCCTGTCCATCACCAACTCCCGGAGTACACTCAAACTCATGTCCACAGAGTCGGTGATGCCATCCAGCCATCTCATTCTCCGTCGTCCCCTTCTCCTCCCGCCCCCAACCTTTCCCAGCATCAGAGTCTTTTCCAGTGAGTCAACTCGTCGCATGAGGTGGCCAAAGTATTGCAGTTTCAGCTTTAGCATCAGTCCCTCCAATGAACATCCAGGATTGATCTCCTTTAGAATGGACTGGTTGGATCTCCTTGCAGTATAAGGGACTCTCAAGAGTCTTCTCCAACACCACAGTTCAAAAGCATCGATTCTTCGGCGATCAGCCTTCTTCACAGTCCAACTCTCACAACCATACATGACCACGGGAAAAACCATTGCCTTGACTAGACGGACCTTGGTTGGCAAAGTAATGTCTCTGCTTTTTAATATACTATCAAGGTTGGTCATAACTTTCCTTCCAAGGAGCAAGCGTCTTTTAATTTCATGGCTGCAATCAGCATCTGCAGTGATTTTGGAGCCCAAAAAAACAAAGTCTGACACTGTTTCCACGCTTTTTCCATCTATTTCCCATGAAGTGATGGGACCAGATGCCATGATCTTTGTTTTTTGAATGTTGAGCTTCAAACCAACCTTTTCACTCTCCTCTTTCACTTTCATCAAGAGGCTTTTGAGTTCCTCTTCACTTTCTGCCATAAGGGTAGTGTCATCTGCATATCTGAGGTTATTGATATTTCTCCCAGCAATCTTGACTCCAGCTTGTGCTTCTTCCAGCCCAGCGTTCCTCATGATGTACTCTGCATATAAGTTAAATAAGCAAGGTGACAATATACAACCTTGACGTACACCTTTTCCTATTTGGAACCAGTCTGTTGTTCCATGTCCAGTTCTAACTGTTGCTTCCTGACCTGCATACAGGTTTCTCAAGAGGCAGGTCAGGTGGTCTGGGATTCCCATCTCTTTCAGAATGTTCCACAGTTTATTGTGATCCACACAGTCAAAGGCTTTGGCATAGTCAATGAAGCAGAAATAGATGTTTTTCTGAAACTCTCTTGCTTTCTCCATGATCCAGCGGATGTTGGCAATTTGATCTCTGGTGCCTCTGCCTTTTCTAAAACCTGCTTGAACATCTGGGAGTTCACGGTTTACATATTGCTGAAGCCTGGCTTGGAGAATTTTGAGCATGACTTTGCTAGCGTGTGAGATGAGGGCAATTGTCCGGTAGTTTGAGCATTCTTTGGCATTGCCTTTCTTTGGGATTGGAATGAAGACTGACCTCTTCATAGGTATAGTTAAAATTAAGGCAACAAATCTGTGGGAACAGGGACCTTGAGGGCCCTGTTGAGGCAAGTTATTCATTCTTTCTGATCTGCTAGGGCCCATCCTATATTCACCATCTGTTGAATAACTGACATGCTCCACACACATGGTTCCACAAATCAACTGATACACCACTCATGATGGACAGTTTGAGGGTCATCATCCCTTCATATTCTTGGGTTCAATATTCAGTCTAAGCTAGTGTACTGTTAGACCACTCTTGTGTTTTTCAAGGCAATACATTCAATCTAAGGTGGAGGTTCTCATATCAACAAGTTTGGTCTGCTCATTATAATGTGGTTTAACAGTCCAAGAATCTACTCTCAGACGTTTCCCCACATATTTACATATAGTAAATTGAGAAAAACACTGATTTCTGTGTGTAAGCTATTACCAGATTAAACATTCCTTGTACTCTTTCATCTGGGCTCTAATGAGAACCTGATTTTATTATGGGCCAAAAGACAATAAAAATATTTAGGGTGAGTCCTGTAGAGATTTAGCATTCCTTTATGAGACAGCTTTCCTAGGTCAAGTCACTGAATGCTAGTTATGCAATTTGAATCATCCTTTAGTTGGGGTGGTGAGAAGGCTGCTTCCTTTCTCAAAGTTCAGGGGGACTTAAAAGTCTGAAGTCGTCAGCCTCATCTGTTCACACCAACTTTTCCCAGTCCATGTCTTAGGGTTCCTATCTATTGTAACCAATGCTTTACCTTAGTATAAGGACTTAGAAGTGTTAAACATTAATTCTTGAGCCAGCACTGGCTCAAATGGTAAATAATCTGCCTGCAATTCAGGATACCTGGATTCAATTCCTCAGTCAAGAAGATCTCCTGGAGAAGGGAATGGCAACCCAATCCAGTATTCTTGCCTGGAGAATTTCATGAACAGAGGAGCCTGGTGAGCTACAGTCCATGGTGTTGCAAAGAGTCAACAACTTTCACAATAAATTCCTGTGCTTAATCCTCAGCTGTAAGTTCCCTGGATTCAGGAAAGTTTAATTGAAAAAATATTTCAGTAAAACCCCCTTCAGTTCAGTTCAGTCACTCAGTTGTGTCTGGCTCTTTGCGACCCCATGAATCGCAGCACGCCAGGCCTCCCTGTCCATCACCAACTCCCGGAGTTCACTCAAACTCATGTCCATCGAGTCGGTGATGCCATCCAGCCATCTCATTCTCTGTCGTCCCCTTCTCCTCCCACTCCCAATCCTTCCCAGCATCAGAGTCTTTTCCATTGAGTCAACTCGTCGCATGAGGTGGCCAAAGTATTGGAGTTTCAGCTTCAGCATCAGTCCTTCCAATGAACACCCAGGATTGATCTCCTTTAGAATGGACTAGTTGGATCTCCTTGCAGTCCAAGGGACTCTAAAGAGTCTTCTCCAGCACCACAGTTCAAAAGCATCAATTCTTCGGTGATCAGCTTTCTTCACAGTCCAACTCTCACATCCATACATGACCACTGGAAAAACCATAGCCTTGACTAGACGGACCTTGGTTGGCAAAGTAATGTCTCTGCCCTTAGTGTTTCTCTATACACACCTCCCCAACCCCTGCTAAGCCTTGAGTTGAGGGTTTAGTTTAGCCTTTCCAGTTTTTCCTTTTCTTTTTGAATTATCTCTAGACTAGGAAGAAGTAGCCAATCTCATCCTTCAGTTTTTTTAAACATTGTCAAAACCATTCTTAGTCCCAAAGCTAATTGATTTTCCAATAACTTGTTCTTTACTATACTCCATCAGCAGTGATATGAGTGGTCAATACATTTTTATATTACATATTGCCAGTGTCCCATGTCTCCCTTGATGACATTATGACATATTTGCTCACCTAATATACAAGCAACTCCATCCCTACACTATAGTTGAGGTATGTTTCCTGAGGATACTCCTATTACCAAGTTATTTATCCATCAAGGCCACAGCATAAAACAGGTGGAACACTGACAGAAAATAGAGGAAGGGAATATTTACAACTATGTTGGAAAAAGTAAAGGAACACGCAAGGATGGTGAAACAAATAAGATGTGACAGGACGATGCGTAAGAGCTTTGACCAGAGACTAGTGAGAGCTGTAGTTGTAGAAAGAGGCTGCTTGTTGGTGGCTAGGACCTAAATTAGAGGTATTTGTATATTACCAGTTCCAGGGTAAGTAGGGAAGGAGCTAGCAGAAACAAATATCTCAGTCTCTCTTCCTTTTCTCCCTCCAATATCCTTCTGGTAAGATCATTTGGAAGCCAGTTGCATGGTGATGCCTTCCATAAAAGACAGCATCTCAGAACACAGAGCTGAGTATGGATGGGTAAAGAGTAGAGCAGATAAGACAAACTAAGATGTTTAGGACAGATTTTCGTTGGTTTGTCACTGCCAGCGATCTCTTAGGGTCAAATAATCCTGACTATCACTCAAGCTCTGTGCCTGTGCTGTAACTGTGCCACCGCATTCCTGACGTTAAATGATTGCTCCCCAGTCTCAGTTAATTCAGAATCTCATCATTCCCATTTATATCAGAATTTATTTAATGGCAACCTTCCCAACTTTGTGTGTGTGTGTGTGCAATCAATGTTCACTTATTGATTTTTTAAAAAATCAGCAAAGATTTCTTATACATGCTACCAATCTTTAGAATTCCATAAGAAATTGCCCGTTTTGCAATGACTTGTTATATCATAATTCAAGAGACAACTAAAATGAAATTTCCCACTTTTATGATCATTCTTCAGAGAATAATCTCTCTAGAACTTTCCAAACATTTATTCATCAACATATTAATAAAGGAAAATTTTCTTGGGCTCCCAGGGTGCAGAGGTAAGAAAGTGTAAGTAAGCAATCCATTCCATTCCCAAATTTCTGTCTTCCTAAGTTTTTCCATTTTAACCTTCTGTATTTAGAAAGAATTTCTGTTGTATGAACTTTATTTAGTATACACAGTCAATGAAGTATTAGGTAATCAACTGAGCAAATCATCTGTCCTATTTGAGATGATTTGTTGAATCCAAGATCTCAGGTTAATAAATTTGGCTGAAATTAAAAATTATTTTCCTCATTGTCAATCATGTTCCCAAGTATGAGTCCACGTAATGGAAGAGGACCCTGTAAAGATTTCACCTGACATAGTTATTAAATAGGACTTCCCTGGTGGCTCAGATGGTAAAGAATCCACCTGCAATGCAGTAGATCTGGGTTTAATCCCTGGGTCGGGAAGATTCACTGGAGAGGGGAATGGCTACCCATTCTAGTATTCTTGCCTGGAGAATTCCAAATATAAGTGTATACAAAACTCATCATGACCCATCCATAACCTCATTGCTTATAGATTAAAATTAGAGTCAGGTCTTATTCTGTTACTTAGAACATAGAGTTCAGATGGCTATTTTCAAAAAAAAAGCTTTTAAGCACTAGTTGCCAATGCTCAGCTTGTCTCCAAAAAATTTTAGATTTACACTTTAAAACCACAAAGGTCGCATAAATTTTCCTCTATTCATTTCTTTGCATTTGTGCTTTTTTAATAAAAATACTTTTAACTGTAAAAAAAAATAAAATTAAATTAAAGTAAAAAAAAATTTTTTTAATGCCATATCAAGTTTATTTGAATAATAATTGTATGCCTGTGATGTTTTCCTTCTTGCTTATTCTGTTTATCTCTGAGGTCCAATAATTCAACTAGGATGTGTCTTCTTGATTTATTTATTTTGATTATTATTTTCTTGGATGTTCAATAGTATAAATAGGCTACATCTTGATGTCAATTATTCTGAAATAATTATTCTTGATATTTTATGATATATGTATCATTTTGAATGGCTGATTCTTCCTTCATTTCAGTGAAATTTTCCTGTATTATATTTCAGGATATTTCTTGATTCCTATCTTTTTAAACTTAGGGGCACCAATTACTCTTTACACTTGTCAATCTTTGTCCTCTACACCTGCAATTCCCTAATTTCTTTAACTCTGTTTTGTTTTCTCCTCATTCACTGTGATTACATCTGGTCTTCCCCCAAATATATAGTTCTGTTTGTCAAAAAAAAAAAAAAAACCACAAAGGTTATTGGATTCTCTGCAGCATTATTGCATCATCTTTGACGGAAAACAAAGCACCAGTTGAGTTCTCCACAAAAAGAAAATCAATTAATAGCAGAAACAACAAATTGCTAATATTTTGAGGAATACTTAGAAAGCAATTGTTTTACTTATATTGGGTTCCATTAAAGCTTTTTCTGGGATTTTCTTTCCACTAAGTTAGTTATGAATCTTCCCACTTCTCTTGGAAATCATACAGAACAGTAAAGGGAAAATGCCATATAGCAGACTCACCATTAAGTAAATATATGCTTCCTTTTCATTGTTTACAGTTTTTTCTGGCAACTAGCTCCCCATTCTGAACAGTCTGGAGACCCTCAGCTTGACTTTCAGGTGGAACCCTATGAATAGTTCTCACCTAAAATATGTGAACAGAAGTGAATGTATGTCAATTCTGGGCCTAGGTAGTTAAGAAGTGGGTGTGTCTCCTTTAATCTTTCCTTACTCTATCTCCCAACTGAATGTGGGGAACTTTGAGATGGAGCCTAGTGGAAAAACAATATAGATGCCTAAACCACTCAGTGGAGTGGAGAAAAGAGGCCGATTCACCAAACACTCTCCCGTTGGAACTTTGCATTAGCAAGAAACAAGGTTTACTTACATTAGATCCTTTGTCAGAACAGCTAGGATTACCATAAATAACCTAGTAAAGCAATACAAATCTCACATGTAAACTACATTGAATAGGGCAGAAACTGGGGAAAGTGAAAGAGGCACAGACAATTTTAGGAAAGCATAGAGATGTATTATTGTTGTTTAGTCACTAAATTGTGTCTGACTCTTTTGTGGCTCCATAGATAGTAGCCTGTCAGGCTCCTCTGTCCATGGATTTCTCCAGGCAAGAATACTAGAGTGGGTTGCCATTTCCTTGTCCAGGGGATCTTCCTGACCTAGGAATTGAACCTGTGTCTCCTGCATTGGCAGGCAGGTTCTTTACCACTGAGCCACCAGGGAAGCCCAATAGAGGTGGCTGCTGCTGCTACTGCTAAGTCACTTCAGTCGTGTCCGACTCTGTGTGACCCCATAGACGGAAGCCCACCAGGCTCCCCTGTCCCTGGGATTCTCCAGGCAAGAACACTGGAGTGGGTTGCCATTTCCTTCTCCAATGTGTGAAAGTGAAAAGTGAAACTGAAGTGCCCAGTCATATCCGACCCTTAGCAGAGGTGGCAGATGTCAGCAAATACCAGCATACCATGACAGCTAAATGTGGATACACCTCATTGGAAGATGATTTATATGAAGAAACCTGTAAAAAAGGGCAAGAGACAGAAACCCTCCTGAAATAAGGTAGGATGAAAGGACCAGAGCAAAGACAGCCAGAGTCATATTCATATGACTTGGAAGAGCCATGTTTTAGAGTTTGAATTGAAACAACAGATAAAGGATTTTTTCACCCTTGAACCTTTGAAAAGAACCACCCTCATTTTCTAGAGAACTCTTGCCTCTAGTTCAGAAGAATCCATCTAATTTGAATATGAATAATGCAAAAGAAATTTGGTCATCCTGTTCAAACTGGATTTAGGAAAGGCAGAGGAACCAGAGATCAAATTGCCAACATCTGCTGGATCATCGAAAAAGCAAGAGTTCCAGAAAAACATCTATTTCTGTTTTATTGACTATGCCAAAGCCTTTGACTGTGTGGATCACAATAAACTGTGGAACATTCTGAAAGAGATGGGAATACCAGACCATCTGACCTGCCTCTTGAGAAACCTGTATGCAGGTCAGGAAGCAACAGTTAGAACTGGAGATGGAACAACAGACTGGTTCCAAATAAGAAAAGGAATACGTCAAGGCTGTATATTGTCACCCTGCTTATTTAACTTATATGCAGTGTACATCATGAGGAACGCTGGGCTGGAAGAAGCACAAGCTGGAATCAAGATTGCCTGGAGAAATATCAATAACCTCAGATATGCAGATGACACCACCCTTATGGCATAAAGTGAAGAAGAACTAAAGAACCTCTTGATGAAAGTGAAAGAGGAGAGTGAAAAAGTTGGCTTAAAGCTCAACATTCAGAAAACTAAGATCATGGCATCCAGTCCCATCACTTCATGGCAAACAGATGGGGAAACAGTGGACACAGTGGCTGACTTTATTTTTCTGGGCTCTCAAATCACTGCAGATGGTGACTGCAGCCATGAAATTAAAAGACGCTTGCTCCTCGGAAGGAAAGTTATGACCAACCTAGACAGCATAATAAAAAGCAGAGACATTGCTTTGCCAACAAAAGTCCATCTAAACAAGGCTATAGTTTTCAAGTGGTCATGTATGTATGTGAGAATTGGACTATAAAGAAGGCTGAGCGCGGAAGAATTGATGCTTTTGAACTGTGGTTTTGGAGAAGATTCTTGGGAGTCCCTTGGACTGCAAGGAGATCCAACCAGTCCATCCTAAAGGAGATCAGTCCTGGCTGTTCATTGGAAGGACTGATGCTGAAGCTGAAACTCCAATACTTTGGCCACCTGATGTGAAGAGCGACTCATTTGAAAAGATGCTGATGCTGGGAAAGATTGAGGGTAGGAGGAGAAGGGGACAACAGAGGATGAGATTGTTGGATGGCATCATCGACTTGATGGACATGGATTTGGGTGGACTCCGGGAGTTGGTGATGGACTGGGAGGCATAGCATGCTGAGGTTCATGGTGTCGCAAAGAGTCAGACACGACTGAGTGACTGAACTGAACTGTATCTAAAGACACCATATGAAAGAGGATAAAAATCAGTGTGGCATTCTGGCAGGTGATAAAATATGGCCAGAAATATTGTAAACACTAAGCTGTATCTTATTAAAATTATTGAAATGTCATTGTAAAGAAGATATTCCTTGAATATCCAGCCAAATATTCGGAATCTGTTGCAACCAAGCAAAGTACAATGTTTCATGTTAGATGATGTCTCTTTTACAATAAAATTCTTAATTAGAAAAAAGATATTCAAGATACATAAGGGGAAAGTGTGAACCAAGGATATTTTACACACTCAAACTGTCTAGTGTCAAGGCTATGGATTATTGTGAATATTTAGAATATTGGAGAATATTGTATTCATGAGCTCTTTCTGAAGTATTTACTAGAGCACAATTTTCATCCATTCAAGGAATTATAGGGAAAACTCCTTAAAGGAGTAATGAATGAATAATGAATACCTGAAGAGTAGAATTTTGACTAAAAAATTGTTGTAAATGTAGCAGAATGGTTTATTAAATCTTCTGATAGTATAGAAATGACAGGTAATAGAAATGGCATGATGAGTGGAGAAAAGGTAGAATGTTGAAAGTCAAGGTATATTGTTTAAAGCTGAAAACTACCAAGTAGGATCATAAGCACATTAGGATAACAAGGTAAGCACAAAGAAAGATAATGCTGTTGGGTATGGCAAATGGCAGAGGAGTGAAGAGAGAGAGGTTATGTACCACTTCATGAAGAGAGAGGCTTTCTACTGCGTAAGAAGATAAAAGCATAAAGGCAAACCCCCCTCGATATATACAAATATAAACTAAGTATCAGAAAAGTAACAATAAAAAAGGGCAAGAGTCCACATAGTGAAAAAGTAGATGAAACATTAGAATAGGAACCACACTTACTGTTGAACCAATCAAGGATATCCGGCTTAATCTAATTAGGAGAAGAATATTTAAAATTTTCTTTCAAAGTAGAATCCAGTCCTACCTTGCATGAAAGAGACGTATCTTAACTGATTTAGAAATGTTGAAAAAAAATTTTATTTTTCAAATAAAAATAAGTAAAGTAAACCAGAAATAAGGAGATGAAAAAATAACAGATACCTTTCAACTTGCCACAGGATAATGGAAGCTGTCTAAAATTTAGCATTTCCATAGATTGTCTTGCAAAACACACAAGAAACAATAAAATAAATATCATCCACTTACCATACCTAGAGAATAACAGGGGACATAGATGACCAAAAATGCAGTGTTCATGGAAGTGGGCAATAAACAGCCAAGATTAGGAGCATTCTCTCTAGAATCCACCCCGGAGCTGGGGATTGTAGCAGCTCTACAGAGAAGAAAAAGTGCTTGGGACCTGCATTGGCGGAAAACAGATTATATCAACTGTCTCTTCTCTAGCCACATGGGGTCACAAAGAGCTGGGTATGACTGATCAACTTTCGCTTTACCTTTGTCCCCAAGAAAATGGAACAAATGAAGAGATTCCTGTGATTGCGCTGGCTTTCTGTGGAGACATAATATAAAGAGAAGGAACCCCACAGAAATCATTGACGATGTGCTGATTTGAGAAGACAGAGGTCATCTGACTTTCAGAAACTCGCCCAAAGACACACCACAAAAACAGTGGTAGATGCAACCCTAGTCAACGTTCAGTCTTGGGCACTTCAATTTCAGAGTCTGTGCTCTTCCTGCATATATTACACTTTAGTGCGTAGGAGCCAGTGCTCTCAGTTAGAATCTAGAAATCAAACTTTAGCTGAATTTTCTCTTGGAATCTGAGTCAGATGGCAGATTTGAGACAAGAGAAAAGTAATAGGTTGCTTTTGAAAATTACGATAATTATTAACTTCCTCATGGTTTTAGACACAATTGTTGTCATTAGAAAAAGCCAATTTTTGTACTGCTGAACTGGAATACGTCCTGTAGCTGCACCGAGAGCATAAGTAAAGAGCTTTCATTGAAAGATGGCTCTATGTCTCATAAATTATTTAAGAAAGTTTCCACAATCTGAGAATAACATGCTGATCAGTCAAGTTTATAGCACAATATGCTGACAGACCCTATAGAGTAGGCTCAGTTCAGTTCAGTTCAGTCGCTCAGTCATGTCCGACTCTCCGCGACCCCATGAATCACAGCACGCCAGGCCTCCCTGTCCATCACCAACCCCCAGAGTACACTCAAATTCATGTCCACAGAGTCGGTGATGCCATCCAGCCATCTCATTCTCCGTCATCCCCTTCTCCTCCCGCCCCCAACCTTTCCCAGCATCAGAGTCTTTTCCAGTGAGTCAACTCGTCGCATGAGGTGGCCAGAGTATTGCAGTTTCAGCTTTAGCATCAGTCCCTCCAATGAACATCCAGGGTTGATCTCCTTTAGAATGGACTGGTTGGATCTCCTTGCAGTATAAGGGACTCTCAAGAGTCTTCTCCAACACCACAGTTCAAAAGCATCGATTCTTCGGCGATCAGCCTTCTTCACAGTCCAACTCTCACATCCATACATGACCACGGAAAAAACCATTGCCTTGACTAGACAGACCTTGGTTGGCAAAGTAATGTCTCTGCTTTTTAATATACTATCAAGGTTGGTCATAACTTTCCTTCCAAGGAGCAAGCGTCTTTTAATTTCATGGCTGCAATCAGCATCTGCAGTGATTTTGGAGCCCAAAAAAATAAAGTCTGACACTGTTTCCACTGTTTTTCCATCTATTTCCCATGAAGTGATGGGACCAGATGCCATGATCTTTGTTTTCTGAATGTTGAGCTTCAAGCCAACCTTTTCACTCTCCTCTTTCACTTTCATCAAGAGGCTTTTGAGTTCCTCTTCACTTTCTGCCATAAGGGTAGTGTCATCTGCATATCTGAGGTTATTGATATTTCTCCCAGCAATCTTGATTCCAGCTTGTGCCTCTTCCAGCCCAGCATTCCTCATGATGTACTCTGCATATAAGTTAAATAAGCAAGGTGACAATATACAACCTTGACGTACACCTTTTCCTATATAGAGTAGGCTAATGTACTTCAAATAGTTTAGTTGAGAAGTAACTGTGCGCTTGTAGCAGGTATTCATTCACTCACTCAGAATAAGTTCTAAGATCAAAGTTGGACAGGGTTCTAATACTGAAGCTGACAAAATCTACAGCAAAATTAAATGAAAGCCTAAAATAACAAGCAAGTGAAACCTCAGTGAAAATAATGGAGTCCTCTTGTTCACGAAATCAGTAAGAAGAGTTAGAAACTTGTTAGAAATAACTTTGTAAGAACTCCAAGAATTAAGCAGAGGCTGGTATAATAGCAGTCCAGGGAGAATTTACTCAAGAAAAGTAGCTGAATCTCTGTAACAAAAGTGAGCATTATGGCATTTTAGTTTGCTCTATTTCTTTCATTTCCTAACTGCACAATAGCCTCACAAACCAACAGCCCCCAGTCACAATGAAAAGAAATCAGCTGGAGTGATTGAAAGAGGTAGAATGGAGTTGAAGTTCCTTCAAAATCCCAGTCCCAGAGAACTATTGTCATTTGACATGTCTGGTGGTTCAATAGTAGACCACATTTCCAAGACAGACTTTATTTGAACTTTCAGAGCTTGCTTAGTGCTAAAATTCTTTTACCAAGGGTTGTTTGTCAAAAAAGATCAGAGGCAATTAACATCATGACTACCAAAGGCAGTGGAAAACAGCTGGGGAAAGCAACAAGCTAATCAATAAGCCATAAAGAAAACTCTGAACAGTTGTAGTGTCTATAGAGGGCTTTGAAAAGTCCTACGCATTCATATCTATGGCTCTAGAAGGTCATGCTTATACAGCCCAACAAGTATCTCATCAAAAAAGATACAGACATGGTAAATAAGCATATTAAAAATATGTTGGGCATTATTTGTCATCAGAAAATTGCATGTGAAGACAACAATGAGATGCTATTATATACTTCTTAGGTTGGCTGAAGCAAAAAAAATGACAATACAAATTTTTGATGTAGAACAAAAGAAACTCACATTTATTGCTGGTAGTAATGAAAAATGTTACAGCCATTTTGGACAGTTTGATAGTTTTATACAAAGCTAGAGAAGACTCTTGAGAGTCCCTTGGACTGCAAGGAGATCCAACCAGTCCATTCTAAAGGAGATCGATCCTGGGTGTTCATTGGAGGACTAAAGGACTAAAGCTGAAACTCCAATACTTTGGCCACCTCATGCAAAGAGTTGACTCACTGGAAAAGACTCTGATGCTGGGAGGGATTGGGGGCGGGAGGAGACAGGGACGACAGAGAATGAGATGGCTGGATGGCATCACCAGCTCAATGGACATGAGTTTGAGTGAACTCCGGGAGTTGGTGATGGACAGGGAGGCCTGGTGTGCTGTGATTCATGGGGTGGCAAGGAGTCGGACACGACTGAGCGACTGAACTGAACTGAACTGAAACAGTCTAAACCATATGACCTAGCAATTATGCTCTTAGTATTTACCCATTTGATTTGAGAACTGAGACCCATATAAATACCTGCATAGAAATGTTTATAGCAGCTTTATTCATAATTGCCAAGACAGAAGCAACCAGATGTCTTTCAACAGGTAAATGGATATACAAATTGTTACATCCATAAAGTCCATACAGATTAAACCAGTTAATCCTAAAGGAAATCAACCTGAATATCCATTGGAAGGACTGATGCTGAAACTGAAGCTCCAGTACTTTGGCCACCTGATGCAAAGAGCTGAATCTTTGAAAAAGCCCCTGATTCTGGGAAAGATTGAGGGTAGGAGGAGAAGCGGGAAGCAGATGAGATGGTTAGATAACATCACCAATTCAATGGACATGAATTTGAGCAAACTCCCAGAGACAGTGAAGAACAGAGGAGCCTTGCGTGCTGCAGCCCGTGGAGTTACAAACAGTCAGACATAGCAACTGAGCCACAACAACAGTTATCTATACAGTGGAATGTTATTCAACAATAAAAAGAAGTGATCTATTATCAAACCATGAAAAGACATGGGAAAACCTAAAATGCACTTGTTAAGTGAAAAAGAAAAAAAAAGTCTAAAAAGTCTACGACCTGAATGATTCCAGTAATATGACATTTAGGAAAGACAAAACTTACAGAGTCAAGTGAAAAAGCTCTGTGGCCAAAGCTGGAATGAGTCGAGCAACAGCATAATTTTTATTAAATTATAATCCAAAGTATAAAATAAATATTCATTGAGTCCATCCTAGCGTAAATAAATGGTTAAATAAGTTAATATAGATAAGGGAGAAGAGACAAATAACCCACGCTTGTGCTCAGTCGCTCAGTCGTGTCTGACCCTTTGCTGCCCCATGGACTGTAGTCTACCAGGCATCTCTGTCCACAGGATTCTCCAGGCAAGAACACGGGAGCAGGCTGTCATTTCCTTCTCCAACCCATGCTTAAGAATTCAAAATAATGTATGTAAATATGTTGCCCTCAAGGAGTTGGAACATGACTTCCTACTACTTAAGTGTGCCTTGTCCATAGTTACTTCCATCCAAAGATTTCAGTATGAAAAGGGGTGGGGGGAGAGTAACATTACAGTGGGGAAACCTAACAAAAGTTATCTCAGCCAGGTGACCAAATTTCACATCAACATTAATAAGTGATGAACAGAATATACCATTGATTTAGTGTAATGAAAATAGCACTTGACTTCTGTTGTTTTCCTCCCCCAAACTCATGATCCCAGTCTAAGCATGAGAAAACATCAAATAAATCCCAACTGAGGAATATCCTACAAAACATCGCACCTGTACTCCTCCAATGTGTCTTAGTTACGAAAGACGTGAACCTTTGGTGTGTCTCTATCTTCCCTGAATTATTACGGTTCCTCCAAGGGCCGTTTGTCTTCTGACTGGAGAGCCGCTCTTAGCATTTCTTCCAGTGTCACTTTGCTGACACTGGATCTTCTGGTGTTTGCTTTATGAAAGCATCTTTATTTCCTTTCCTTCATTTTTGAAAGATGTTTTGCTAGGAAATTATTTTCTTTCTATCTTCTGATTTTTATCATCTTGGATATGTCTCATTTGTTAAAATAATGCGTTATTTCCTCCAGCTGCCCTTATGATGTTCTCTTTCTCCTTTGTTTTTAGCAATTTTACTAAACTTGCCAAAATGTGGTTGTTTTTATTTATCCTTCCTTAGGTTTGTATCAGTGTTTGATTTTTTTTTTTTATTAGTTTTGGGAAATGCTCAACCATTAAGTTTTCTAATACCACTTCTGTCTCTCATCTTTCTCCTGAAACGTTTCTCCTTTTTTTCTTCTGAAATTCCAATGACACATGTTAAGAGTTTTTCACCACGTCCCACGGGTCTGTATGCTCTTTTCAGTGTTCTTTTAATTTGAACTGACCTAACGTGTAGTTCATTGATATTCTCTTTTCAGTTTCTAATCTGTTTCAGAACTCATATATTAAATTATGTTTTCAATTCCTTAACTTAAAAAATCTATTTCTCTACCTGGCTGGCCGCCTCCGGTCTTAGCTGTGGCGTGTGGGGTCTTAGCTGTGGCATGTGGGGTCTTTGCTGCGTCACGTGGGATTTTGCAGTTGCAGCACGCGAACTCCCCAGTTGTGGCGCTCAGGCTCTGTAGTCGTGCACAAGCTCAGTTTGCTCCGCGGCACGTGGGATCTTAATTTCCCTGTCAGGGATCGAAACCACGTCCCCTGCTTTTCAAGGTAGTTTCTTAACCACTGGACCACCAGGGGAATTCCATCCATTCTTGAATTTTTATCTGATTATTTTTCATAAATTCCTGCTTTCCAGTGAGATATCCTTTATTTTCTGTTTTTAAAAACATTTTAATCAAGTTTATACTCTTAATTTTTTATACTTCCTTTTTTTCCTTTGATTTTTATTAATTGATCCTATTTCTTGGCATATCTACTCTTTATTGATTCCTAGACATAATATCTGGAAACATGGTCGAGGCTCTCACTGGTGCTGTTTTCCTCCAGAAGGGATATAATTTTCTTCTGGTAGGCAAAGAATACAAGTAGATCAACTTGATGCATTTAAGACTAACCTGTTTCTAGTTTGCCCTACTTCAAAGGTCTTACCCTCTTTGGTATCTCAAATAATATAAAGGTCCTTTGCTCTTTAATGCATATTGATTTCAGGTTTTTTTTCCAGGACATGTAGATGCATAAAACTCCACTTTTTTTAGCTTTTTAACTTCTTTAATAACTATGTTCTGAATTGCCAGCTGGTTTCTTGAAAGCAGGTGGTCCTAGAGAGTGAGGTGGAAATGGCATTGTCTTCTGTGACTTAGCTGTAAAAGTCACACATGACTGTTTCTGCAATATCCTTTATAGTCGACTAGATAGGTCAGCCCTACTCAGCGTAGAGGGACAAACAGGACAAACACTGAATATTCAGTGTAAATACCAGAGGGCAAGTGTCATTGATAATCATCCTGAAGAGTCAGCAAAAGAGAGGGAGAAGAAAGAATAAAAAATACAGGGAAGTATCAGGGGAGGTTCTGTCCATCTGTGCTTGTGCTTAGTTGTGTTCAATTCTTTGTGACCCCATGGACAGCAGCCCACTAGGCTCCCCTGTCCGTGGAGTTTTCCAGGCAAGACTACTGGAGTTGGTTGCCATTTCCTCTTCCAAGGGATCTTACCAACCCAGGGATCAAACCCGCATCTCCTGTGTCTCCTGTATAGCAAGTAGATTCTTATCCACTGAACCAGTAGGGAAGCTCCAGTAAGGGATATTAGTGTCTCAGAAATGAAAGGCTATATTTAAGAAGAAAAAAAGGTATCACAAATAGCAAATGTTTAAATAGGATGAGTACTGAGAAGTATGCATTGGATTAGACATTTAGGTAATCAATAGTGCATTCTGCCAGCATTATTTCAGGGAAGTGGTAAAGAAAGACGGTATGGTCCAGGTAATTGTAGTATGCTTTGACAGCTGATAGGAGCTGGATTCTAGAACTAAACCTGTTTCAGGGGCTTATAAATGAAGTCCAGTCTGTAATAAATGCAATAAATTAAATATGAACAATAAAAGAGAGTAGCTGATAATCTAGTTGAGCAGCTATCACTGGGGGATACGAATGAGAAGCTGCATTAAAAACGAACTATACTAATATGAAATGGGGCTCAAAACAGAGCAAAACATAAATGATACTGAAAATTAGCAACACACATTTTGGCTTCCAGAAAGTCTAACATATGTTAGCAAGTCAACAAACTGAAACACTAGGGATTGTAAGGAAAACAGATAATAGGCACAAGGGGGAATCAGAGCTAGGCAGAATGGTAACAAAAATAAATAAGTCCAAAATCCAGGTGTAGGATACAAAACAGAGCTTACTTGTTAAAACCATTTTAGCCATACCAGGATCCAAAATAATACCATGAGTAAAATGTGTTGGTCATTTCATTCTTATGACTTACAGGTTTATAGGACTTTTTCAAGTTGTTCTAATAGAAAATTCCCTCAGGGCATGACAGTGGATTAGAGCAAGAATCATCTTTGAATCTATCTTAGTAGAAAGTCTTTAAATTTTCATTTTTTTCAGGAGGTGTTTTTGTTTTATATACATCCATTCATCGATACATACATATGAAGGAGCTACACAAATCTGTTTGAACTAGTAAGCATTGAAGTCACCATTACAAACATTATATAAAAACGTTATACCATAGAAAACCAGTCCAGACCTCAAGAGGTAGAAGAGACCTCTTGTATTTATTAATACATTAGCAAATGTATTAATAATGTCAACATTATTACATTAGCAAATGTATTAATTAATGTCAACATTATTTGTTGTTGTTCCATCACTAAGTCATGTCCAACTCTTTGCAACCCCATGGACTGCAGCACACCAGGCTTCCCTGTCCTTTCTATCTCCTGGACATTATTTAGTGGTACAAAAGAATTTTGATCTTTCCCAAAGTTTGGTTCTATATTTTCTTTCCACTCCTGGATCTGTCCATATTAAAAATCAGCTTTTCAACTTCTCCCTTATTTTTTAAATTAATTTTTTAATTGAAGGATAATTGCTTTACAGAATTTTGTTGTTTTCTGTCAAACCTCAGCATGAATCAGTGAACTTGGTTCTGGCTGTATCTATTTTAGATTTGTTCTCCTTGCACCTCCAAATCCATTCCCCACCCTTCTCCACCCTGCATTGTGTCCCAGGTAGCCGGACAGCATGGTTTCAACAGTTCTCTTACCTGCTGGCTTTCATTTAGATTTGGCCAGTGAAATGTAACAGCAAGAGCTCCCTGGGTGTGAGGGGAGTGACTCAGGGTATTTGTTCCAGTAGCATCCTCTCTATTCTAGGTCACTGCAAGTGGTGATGGTCCTTATTGAAAGTCACAGGTCCTATCAAACAACCCTCATCAGGTTCCAGAAACTCCCAATTCCCTTTGCCACTTCAGGCTTAGAGTTGGTGTTAGTGTGGAAAATTTGTTTCGTAAACCTGCATGCATGTCTGTAAACAGTCACTTTATTGAATTACCCAGTTTGATCTTGGCAACTGATTCCTTCTGAGGTCCCCAATTAGCACCTATATTTGTTGGTTCTTTCAGTATATAAATTTATCATCTTTGACTTTTAAAAAACATCCATATTTTAAAAATCACGTCTATGACTTTGCTTATAGTGTTGCTTCTATGTGACCCTTGCCCTATTCTGTTTGCTGAGCTTCTAGTCATTTTTCAATCTTTAAATGAAATGATATCTCTTTTCTAACACGCTCCCTCCAAGGTGACTCATCTCTCGGGGTTTGCCTGCAACAATCCCAGTTAACTCCTCTTTTCCTGGCATTACTGTGGATGCTCTACCTTTCATTTCTAAAAGTGTGCAAGTTTATATAATAAATTATTCTGTCACCTTATCTATGGAAGTAATTTCTCCTGATTCTGATATCCATATAATTTTATCTGTATTCCTTACACAAAGTAGTCTTTCTATTGATATCATGGTCATTTATGTTTATCTGCAGTCCTTTCATGACCTGTAAGCTCCTTGAGCACATAATCATGTGTCTTACTGCCTTTCCCCTCTTTGCTCTAGCATGCTAGAAGCTATACATATAGAAAAAATCTGTATATAATATATATTTTAAATTATATGCAAACTATGTATTCATATTTTCATTTGTATACACATATTTTATATATAAGCTATATTTACGTATGTAAATTGTATATAGAAGTTATAAATACAGAAACTATATATGTTTGTGTATATATATGCATGTATATATGGAGAGAGAAATGAATGAGTGCGCCACATGGCTTCTTCACAGTACAAAACATTCCACTTTAATCATCACCCTTGAATTAAAGTTACATGAGATTGAAATTTTAAGAAGGAAAAAGGTTGACCAGGCAAATATTTACTTGACCTTGGAGTAAATACTTGGCCATTGGAGAGCGTGTCACCTCTCAGATAAGCTCTGACTGCGTGCCAGGCTGCTAAGGGTAGCCAGCATCACAACAGAACAGAAATGAGAATGTGAATTGAGGGGTTTGTTTCAGAACAAATGTGTGGCTTAGAAATTCTCGAGAAACGCTTGTACATTGGTGGGGGAACCTTCACACAAACAGGTCACAGTAACCTATCTATAAAAAGTTGAGTCTTTTTAGGCAGAGTTTTGCACGTTTGGGGACATTTAGATAATTTAAAAAATCTTCCTCGTAATATGGCAAAGAACATGTCTAATTCATCTTTATTTCTTTCGTATCATTTACCCCACTAACAATGTATTGCTAAAATGGTAATAGTGCCTTCAAATGTATATCTGTTACATTGAAATAAAAGTATAAAAGTGTGTATCATATATATGTCCTATATATAATATTTTATATATGTGTATATATAAACGTATTTTAAAGCTAAATTAAATCAGCACTTTAAAATTGGTTATGTATTTAATTGTTATTTTTAGAAACACTATTAAGTGCCAAATTAATGTTAAAAAATGCTATCAAAATATCTGTACAGCCCCCACTATGCTACAGACAACACAAAGCGATTCAGATCAGTCTGGTCTCTGGCTTTGATGCCTAAGCTGACAGCGCCCAGCAGGAAACTAAAATTTGGAAAAGGTTGAAAAGCTCACATCTTTTGTAAGTGACTTGATCTGCCCACCTTCAAACGTTCACTATACTGAAATATCCTCTACTTTAGACCAACTTCACATATTATCCAGAAATTAAATGTGTGCTTTTGAGGCTCTATCAAACTCAATTTCCGTGACATCCACAACTCTTAGGATCGTGACAGATCAATGCATTCACCCAGTCCTTTTCTGTCCCCTGGTGGCTCTCAGTTGTGGAGATTAATGGGTACAGTTGTGCGGCTTTTGAGTATATCTGACAGACCCAGGTCCTGTTTCTGAACGGTTATTAGTAAGGTCACTGATAGTTTGAACACACTAGGGAATATATAGGCTTTCCTGGTGGTTCAGCAGTAAAGAGTCCACCTGCCAATGCAGGAAATGTGGGTTTGATCCCTGGGTTGGGAAGATCCCCTGGAGAAGGCAATGGCAAACACACTCCAGTATTCTTGCCTGGAGAACCCCATGGACAGGGGAGCCTGGCAGGCTACTGTCCATGGAGTCACAAAAGAGTTGGACACGACTTAGTGACTGAACAGCAAAAAACAAGAGAATAAATGACTGAAGAGGAGATGAACCAGGAGGATAAGTAGATGTGTCTCTGGATGTAGAGACACAGGTGTGCTTTGCTGCAGCAGACTGGTCTCCCAGCCATCCTGATTTGTGTAATCTTTCCTCTCTTTGCTATTTCTTACCATTGGCAGAAAATGTTAAGTTAAAATGACCCCACTACTCTCGCCTCCTCCCGACTTTTCACTCAAGGGTGATTGTCTTGGCAGGTAGTTATTATTTTAATATACGTGTATTCCTAGAAACGGAGAGATGAAGGGAGGAATCCGAAAATGATTAAGTAAAAATAGACTTGCACTGGCGTGGAATTATTCATACTAGTTCAGAAATCAGAACAGTTCCATAAACCACAATCTAACAATGCATCTTAGGGATAGGGAGTGCAGAATATAATTTAACTTATCTACACTGAACATAGAGCTAAGTCAGAACATTTTTCCTGATGCACTGGAGATTCAGCTTCAGTTGAAGAGGCATATTTTCCCTGAAAAATAAATATGAAAACCACATTTACCGCCTAGTCCCCTCAATAGTTCTTTTATTTGAAGTACCCATGATTTTTTAGACTAGGCAAGCTCACAAACACTGTAGATTTACAATATAATAGAGTATCAGAATCTTTTCTGCTCTGCCAAGTTTTCAGCAGCTCTGAAGTGAACAGAAGATTATATTGAAGCATAGAATCCTACAGAGTGAGCACTAGTTCCATTTTGCCATTTGAAAAATAAATTCTCACTTTTCTTTTGTAACTGTGATAGAGCAGTTTGCTGGTCTATGGGTAGAAATGTCATATGAGAAGAAATATTAGACTCCATCTTAAAGAGGATTCTTCACTGACAGCTTATGATCCAAACAATCTGTTCTAGAGGAAAGACTGCAATAATTCTACTTTCTTTAATATTTTTGGCATTAGTTACAGATATATGTATATATATGGGTTTCCCTGTGGTTCACATGGTAAAGAATCTGCCATGTGCAGGAGGTCTGGCTTAGATCCCTGGGTTGGGCAGATCCCCTGGAGAAGGGAATGGCTACCCACTCCAGTATTCTTGCCTGGGAAATCCCATGGGCAGAGGTTCCTGAAGGGCTGCAGTTCATGGGATTGCAAAGAGTCGGACATGACTGAGTGACTCAACACACACATATTTATATAATAGCGCTAATGACATATTTTTTATTTTACTTCCTCAAACCTATTTTAGAAGTTGTAATAATATAAACTATCCAAATAAACAGTCATCTCCTCTCAGCAATAATCATCAGATTCATGGAAGATTCCAATTTGTAGCTTCATTCAAATGTTTCTTTTAGCTTCACGCAGGGATATTTAGTTCAAATCTATACCTCTAGTGTGACCAACTTAAGATATGTTTCTTTTCTTCAACATCATCATTTTCAGTGGGAAAATGTGTAATTCAACTGCCTTTAGGAGCAGGGGTATTTAATCTGATTGCAAAAGTATACTTTAGGGAAATTGTCCCATGAGCAGAGAGAGAGCAGCACTCCACTGTGATTAGAGTGCAGTCAGACCTTCAAACCTGGAAGCTGTTAGCAGGGGTCAGCTCCTAGGGGAAATCTAAAATGAGATTAGCAGTTGTGGGCTCAAGTAGGGAGTAAACACTGGCAAATCAGAGTTTGTTTTGAATTTGGCCTCAAGAAGTTTTCAATCAGATATTTCATATTGTGGTTTTTTATGTTCTCAAATGTAGAAACCATAAAGATACTTGAAAACATGAACAGCCTCAACCAGTGTAATATTCTTTAGGGGCTTTCCTGGTGACTCAGATGGTAAAGAATATGTCTGCAACATAGGAGACCTGGGTTCAGTCCCTGGGTCGGGAAGATGCCCTGGAGAAGGGAATGGCAACCCACTCTAGTATTCTTGCCTAGAGACTTCCACGTACAGACCACGGGGTCTCAAAGAGTCGGACACGACTGAGCGACTAACACATATAGGAAATAATACAGATAATATACATTAAGTACTTAATAAGTGCTATGTATTATTCCATCTAATATCAAGACATGCTTTAAAGGAAAAGCACTATGCTATCCTCATTTTATGGATGAAAAGCCAGAGGTCCTCTAAGCTCTGTGAGTTCCTTGATTTGCTGAAGGTCATGGCTAGCATGCGGTGGAGTCAGAATTTTAACATTTTGGCACGTAGATTCTAGCACTTTATACTCTTAGGCAAAAAATTATTATCCAACGGATATAATACTGTGACTAAGAATTGTAAAGTTAAAAATGGATTTAACCCTTACTCTCTTCACTTTTCAAAAAAGTAATTGCAGGTAAACTAACCTTTCAGAGTTTCCTCATCTGAAAAATAGGAGTTATAATGTCTGTTTCATAGGCTTATTGTAAGGGTTAAAGAAAAATAATATAAAGGGAAATGGTAAAAGACTTTCCATTTCCATTTGTAATGAAAGTGGGCTACTTATGTTTCTCAGCAACTTCACACATTTGCTAGAATAAAACCACAAAGAATAAAACAGAAGCAAAACTATCCATTGCTTATTCCCATAGCACAACTGGGAGATGGGTGACAAAATAATCCTGTTTACCTTTCAGTCAGTTCAATTCAGTTCAGTCGCTCAGTCGTGTCTGACTCTTTGCAACCCCAAGGACTGAACACCAGGCTTTCCTGTCCATCACCAACTCCCAAAGCCTGCTCAAACTCATGTCCATCGAGTCAGTGATGCCTTCCAACCAGCTCATCTTCTGTCGTCCCTTTCTCCTCCCGCCCTCAGTCTTTCCCAGCATCAGAGTCTTTCCCAATGAGTCAACTCTTCGCATGAGGTGGCCAAAGTATTGGAGTTTCAGCTTCAGCATCAGTCCGTCCAGTGAATATTCAGGACTGATTTCCTTTAAGATTGACTGGTTGGATCTCCTTGCAGTCCAAGGGACTCTCAAGAGTCTCTTCCAACACCACAGTTCAAAAGCATCAGTTCTTTGACGCTCAGTTTTCTTTATAGTTCAGATCTCACATCCATACATGACCACTGGAAAAACCATAGCTTTGACTATACAGACCTTTGTCGGCAAAGTAAAATAAGTTTAACTTTAGGTAGAGAAAAATCTGAGGCCCACATAAGGTCAAAGTGAAAGTGTTAGTTGCTCAGTTGTGTCCTACTCTTTGTGACCCCATGGACTGTAGCCTGCCAGGCCCTTCTGTCCATGGGATTTTCCAGGCTAGAATACTGGAGTGGGTAGCCATTCCCTTCTCCAAGGGATCTGCCCAACCTAGGGGTTGAACCCCAGTTTCCTGCACTGCAGACAGACTCATTACCATCCGAGCCACCAGGGAAGCCACTATCTGATCAAACACTTGGCTACTAAATAGTGAACACTAAGAAATTGAAAAGCATGCAACCCAGAACAACAGTCTTAAGAAGGCGCTATTTGGGGTAAAATGGGGGACCTTGAAAGGTATTCCTTGGAAACAGGGTGGTAAGAAGCAAAGAGGAAAGTGGCAGAAGAAAAGTCTCTAAGGTAATGAAATGTTTTCAGAAAATTAGATGAAAACAGAAAAAAAAAAAAAAGCCTAACACTCTTTATTAAAGAAACTTCATTTTTACTGTGGACACAGAAGAGGAAGGTCGTGAAGTTCAGAATTTGTTATATTTCAGGAGGAGATTTAATAAACTTTACAAATACCCTTTTCACTCCCTTAGGATCACTTGCTATTGTTTATTCAGAAAATTTATCAGATATCCTCATTAACAGAAGAAGCAGCCCAGAATCCATTTAACCACATCACATGTAGAAAACAGGAAATAAGTATCAACATGTTTCAACAAATGAATCACACACACACACATTTAAGGCAAAGAATTTAGTGTCAGTATGAATTAAACAAACTAAATTTAAGTATGAAAAACAAAAACATGAATTAAAGATAATATTCTGAATAGACATTTTAAGCATAATAGGGACTTCTAGTTTCAAGCCTCAACATATAAGAGCTTGGAAGCCATAACTCCTGTGCTTATATACTAAGAGAAAGCTTAACAAACTGAAAATCAGTGATTTTTCTTTGTTTCATGAGAGAACTGAGGTTACAAGGCAAAGAGCCTTCCTAAACCCTAGACGAGTGAATCCAAAGTCAAAGCTGGTGAGAGAAGACAGTTCCTTCAAATATTAAAAGATACTCTATAGTTGAAACAGTATGAATATGCTGTTTCTGATGTCATAGAGCAAATTCATAACCAAGTATCTAGTAAATACTAAACTGTGAAAAATATAAACAACTATTTGACGGCTCCAGAGAGTGATCATACACAGCTAAAATTTGGAGAGAGGAACTTCCCTGGTAATCCAGGAACTAAGACTGTGCTCCCAACTCAGAGGTCCTGAGCTCCCTGGTCAAGGTACTAGATCCCACATGCTCATGTAGCACTCTGTGCAGCCAAATTGAAAGAAAAAACATTTTTTTGGAGAGAGATTGCCATTTTCTCATTTTATGAGAATTTGAGATATAAAATGTGAGATTTTAATTTTGCAACTGTGGCCTGAGGGTAAGCTACAATGACAGAGTAGGGTAAGCAGTTAAAACTTTTATAGAAAGTCTCCCATCTTTATGGAATAAAGAACCAGGAGACAGAGCTCAGGCAACAATAGATCTCAGAGAGTGAGGAGGAAGATCCTAGAGAGAAAAGAGCCTAAGCCAGGAAACCCATTGTGGGTATGATCTTTGCCTAAAGTTTAGCCTGACAGACATATGTAAGGCAAAGGTAAAGGAAGTGCAGTTAAGGTTTACAGAACTGACTTCAGATTTGAAAATTCTGCCTACCTAAGGTAAGTCAGAGGTGGAGTTTGTGCCTAACCAAGTTATTTCTCTGCTAAAACAAAAGCACTCTTTGGAGCAGTGTGCCAGAACTTAGGGCCTCTACAATATAGCATTCACAATGTTTGAGATACAATCCAAGTTCTCTTAACATATAAGAAACTATGCTAAAAGGAAAAGGTGGTCAAGAGAGATCAACCCTGAGGTTACCTTGATGTTGAAATTTTTAGTCAGACTTTAAAGCTGCTCCTATAACCAAGTTCAATGAGATGAAAAAAAAAAATCTTAGCAAATGAAACAACACATTTTAGCAGAAACATAAAAGGATAAAGGAAACAGAGGGATATTTTATGGGATATATTTATATTTTATACAATATACTTAAGATAAATAGTTCACAAAATGAACTTATTTGGAAGACAGAGGTGAAAAAAGAAATAGTAAGTTTGAACACAGATCAATAAAAATTATCTAATCTGAAGTAGAGAGAAAAAATTATGGGGAGAAGATTAACAGAACAAAAGGACCTGTCTGTTACATAGTGAATTACAGTCCCAGTAAGAGAGGAGAGAACCTGTGTAGACTTTGAAAAGTTAAGTATATGTATTGTAATCTGAGCAACTACTAAAGATACTACAGAAAGGTGCAGATAAAAAATAGATAATTAAAGTGAAATCCAAAAGGTATTTAATAATATAAAAATGGAAAAGCAAGAAGAAACAGGAAAACAATAAAGCAGAGGTGACGAAACAGAAAAAAATTACAAAATAATAGTTGCATATCCAACTAAATCAATGATTATAGTAAAAATTAATGGGCTATACCGTCCAATTAAAAATTTGATGGGAGTAAAGGAAGATGATTTGGACAATACTCACAACTATCATGATTTACTAAATCTATAGAGTCCTACATCCAACAACCACACAATACGTACTCTTTTCAAGTACATGTGGACATTCACTAAGCTAGACAATAGCTGGACTTGAAAACAGGCCTCAATAAGTTTAGGAGAATTAAAATCATAGAGTATGGCCTCTGAAAACATTAAAATTAAATTAGAAACTAACAGGATGATACCTAGGAAAATGACAAATATTTAAAATTATCACACTTCTATATAATCTGTGGATAACCCGACAGACATTAGAAAGTGTTTTTAACCAAACGATAATGCAGAGACAGCATACCAAATTTGTGGGATGCAGCTAAAGCGTCAAGTGAATCTGCCAAACTCATTTGTGAATCCTGATAACTGAAAATATTTAATCTAATTAAACGCTTGAAATATCAGAATGCAGGATAACTCTTGGATTTCATAATAACAGGCTTTGACCTCTAAATCTATTGTCAAGATATATACAGATACACTGGCAGCATTTAATCGAGGGCTCTCATACAAAGTGGGCTTTCCTCATAGCTCAGTTGGTTAAGAATCTGCCTACAATGCAGGAGACTCCGGTTCGATTCCTGGGTTGGGAAGATCTGCTGGAGAAGGGAAAGGCTACCCACTCCAGTATTCTGGCCTGGAGAATTCCATGGACTGTATAGTTCATGGAGTCGCAAAGAGTCAGACTCGACTGAGTGACTTTCACTTTCTCATACAAAGTTTGCCAGAATTTATAGTCTATAAACTTCCGTTGTCTATGTACCCAGGGTGTTTGATTCCCCAAAGGCTGGTTGGAAAATAGTTATCAGGAATCAGATCCATAACTACAGAAGATCATGTAATCAATGGACATGCCTGTTCTGCTTTCTGAAGTCCTTGAATGGGCAAATTAAGGAAAGGGGGTTAAGTGAAACAGAGATACCACACTGTTCAGTGACAGCCTCCCAGTAATTCCCAGGTTTTTAGATCCCAGTGCAAACCATATCATATTATGAGTCTTCTGTTTCCATGGCTGTGGTACTATCCACCTTCTTAATTGAAACACTTGTAGACTTTTAAATTATTGCTCCAAAGCTTATCACCTCTACTAGTAATGACCAATTTGTTTAATTAGACATTCATCCATTTCCATTTCAATATGTGCTATATTAACATGCCGTTTAATGCATGTCTTGGGAAAAGCTCCTCCGGATTTCAGAAGAAAGAGGTGCTCATCTACCAATTCACCAGGTGTAAGGACAGCAAGCATAGATCAGAATGCTTTGATGTCAATGGAAAGTTAGAAACATTCTCTACTTGACACCTGAAATGGAAAAAACTAGGCAAGAGCATGAAATGGTATTTACATCTTTGCTGAACTCACTGATATTCGTCAGTGGACCAACCCAGCTTGAGTTCTTGCAAAATTTGAATCAACCCTGAATATTCATTGGAAGGACTGACTATGAAGCTGAAGCTCCAATACTTTGGCCAACTGATGCAAAGAGCCGAATCATTGGAAAAGCCCCTGTTGCTGGGAAAGATTGAGGGCAGGAGGAGAAAGGGACGACAGAGGACGAGATGGTTGGGTGGCATCACTGACTCAATGGACATGAGTTTGAGCAAACTCCGGAAGATAGTGAAGGACATGGAAGCCTGGTGTGCTGCAGTCTGTGGGGTTGCAAAAAGTCGGACATGCCTTAGCAACTGAACAACAGCAACAACAAAGATTTGAATGGTCTGAACACAAACTTTATTCATACCACTGAAAAACTGTTTTAATCCTCTTTACAATTATTCTTGCTCTTCTTTGTATATATGAGCAGAGACCCCAGGCCCTTGCTTACCTATCCATGCTCTTTCTTCACCCTCCTGCACAAATTCCACTGTATTCCAGCCAGATTTAATAACTTTATCACAACTTAATTTAAATAACTCCTATACGTCCTTCAGGTCTTAGCTTAAATATCACATCTTCTAGGAAACCTTCCCTTATGTCTCCCGCGTGCATCAATATCACCAGCTACATTGAGGATGGATGATCATAGCACCCCTGCAGGTTACTATCATTTTTGCTTACACACTTGCTTCTAGCCTCTGTTTGTAACTTTTGAACTTTTAGGTACAACCCTAACTGACTTGCTCACTGTTATACTTCCAGAGCCTTTGAATATAGCTTCTCAACAAACATTTAGTTCATTGTATTTAAAACAGAAACAAACAAACCTAAATACTGGGTTGGCCAAAAAGTTCATGGAAAAACCCAAAGGAACTTTCTGGCCAACCCAATACATTCTCATTTAATTCCTGGATAGAAGGATAGATGGATGGGTGAAAGAATAATTCTGCAACCAGAGACTCTTCTGATTGGTATTTGCCTCTGGGTATTCTTCTGCAGAGAAGACTCTACACATGGACATCACCAGATGGTCAACACCGAAATCAGATTGATTATATTCTTTGCAGCCAAAGATGGAGAAGCTGTATACAGTTAGCAAAAACAAGAACAGGAGCTGACTGTGGCTCAGATCATGAACTCCTTATTGCCAAATTCAGAATGAAATTGAAGAAAGTAGGGAAAACCACTAGACCATTCACATATGACCTAAATCAAATCCTTTATGATTATACACTGGAAGTGAGAAATAGATTTAAGGGACTAGATCTGATAGATAGAGTGCCTGATGAACTATGGACGGAGGTTCGTGACATTGTACAGGAGACAGGGACCAAGACCATCCCCATGGAAAAGAAATGCAAAAAAGCAAAATGGCTGTCTGAGGAGGCCTTACAAATAGCTGTGAATAGAAGAGAAGCGAAAAGCAAAGGAGAAAAGGAAAGATATAAGCATCTGAATGCAGAGTTCCAAAGAATAGCAAGGAGAGATAAGAAAGCCTTCCTCAGTGATCAGTGCAAAGAAATAGAGGAAAACAACAGAATAGGAAAAACAAGAGACCACTTCAAGAAAATTAGAGATTCCAAGGGAACATTTCATGCAAAGATGGGCTCGATAAAGGACAGAAATGGTATGGACCTAACAGAAGCAGAAGATATTAAGAAGAGGTGGCAAGAATACACAGAAGAACTGTACAAAAAAGATCTTCACGACCAAGATAGTCACGATAACGTGATCACTGACCTAGAGCCAGACATCTTGGAATGTGAAGTCAAGTGGGCCTTAGAAAGCATCACTATGAACAAAGCTAGTGGAGGTGATGGAATTCCAGTGGAGCTATTTCAAATCTTGAAAGGCGATGCTGTGAAAGTGTTGCACTCAATACGCCAGCAAATTTGGAAAACTCGGCAGTGGCCACAGGACTGGAAAAGGTCAGTCTTCATTCCAATCCCAAAGAAAGGCAATGCCAAAGAATGCTCAAACTACCACACAATTGCACTCATCTCACACGCTAGTAAAGTCATGCTCAAAATTCTCCAAGCCAGGCTTCAGCAATATATGAACCGTGAACTCCCAGATGTTCAAGCAGGTTTTAGAAAAGGCAGAGGCACCAGAGATCAAGTTGCCAACATCCACTGGATCATGGAGAAAGCAAGAGAGTTCCAGAAAAACATCTATTTCTGCTTCATTGACTATGCCAAAGCCTTTGACTGTGTGGATCACAATAAACTGTGGAGAATTCTGAAAGAGATGGGAATCCAGACCACCTGACCTGCCTCTTGAGAAACCTGTATGGAGGCCAGGAAGCAACAGTCAGAACTGGACATGGAACAACAGACTGGTTCCAAATAGGAAAAAGAGTACATCAAGGCTGTATCTTGTCACCTTGCTTATTTAACTTATATGCAGAGTACATCATGAGGAATGCTGGACTGGAAGAAGCACAAGCTGGAATCAAGATTGCTGGGAGAAATATCAATAACCTCAGATATGCAGATGACACTACCCTTATGGCAGAAAGTGAAGAGGAACTCTAAAGCCTCTTGATGAAAGTGAAAGAGGAGAGTGAAAAGGTTGGCTTGAAGCTCAACATTCAGAAAACAAAGATCATGGCATCTGGTCCCATCACTTCATGGGAAATAGATGGAAAACAGTGGAAACAGTGTTAGACTTTTTTGGAGGGGGACTCCAAAATCACTGCAGATGCTGATTGCAGCCATGAAATTAAAAGACGCTTACTCCTTGGAAGGAAAGTTATGACCAACCTTGATAGTATATTAAAAAGCAGAGACATTACTTTGACAACAAAGGTCTGTCTAGTCAAGGCTGTGGTTTTTCCCGTGGTCATGTATGGATGTGATAGTTGGACTGTGAAGAAAGCTGATCCCCGAAGAATCGATGCTTTTGAACTGTGGTGCTGGAGAAAACTCTTGAGAGTCCCTTGGACTGCAAGGAGATCCAACCAGTCCATTCTGAAGGAGATAAATCCTGGGTGTTCATTGGAAGGACTGATGCTAAAGCTGAAACTGCAATACTTTGGCCACCTCATGCGATGAGTTGACTCACTGGAAAAGACTCTGATGCTAGGAAAGGTTGGGGGCGGGAGGAGAAGGGGACAACAGAGAATGAGATGGCTGGATGGCATCACCGACTCGATAGACATGAGTTTGAGTGAACTCTGGGAGTTGGTGATGGACAGGGAGGCCTGGCGTGCTGTGATTCATGGTGTCGCACGTAGTCGGACACGACTGAGCGACTGAACTGAACTGACTGATTCTTCCACTTCCAGGATATTTCACAAAAGGATAATGGATTAGTCAGAATATGCTAAAGCAGTGTTTCTTAAACCTTAATGTGAACACAAATCTCCTTCTGATTCAGTATCTTTAGGATAAACCAGAGAGTCTGTCTTTCTAACAGGACCCTAGGTAATGCTTTGCACGTGTGGAAACACTTTGGATAATAAGGTTCTAGGCTGCATGATTAACAACAACACTACAACACAATGAAGTCTTAGTAGTTTAATGCAACAACATTTTCTTTCATCTCTTGAAAAATCTATAAAACACTCTCCAGGGCAGTTCTCCATTCAGAAACTCAGGGATCCAGATTGCTTCTACTTTGCAGGTCTGCCGTCTCAATGGAGTTTTCAAAGTTGGCACCAAAAAATGAGGTAGCTAAAGTTATTTAAGCAAAGCTTTTGGCTAATGGAACTCAGAAGTATCCCATTGACTATTTATTACTTACATCCCATTGGCCAAAGCTTGTGATGTGGCTATACTTCATTCAAAGGAATGGAAACTGCCAGGAAATAAGAATGTGTAGAGCTGGCTTGGGAGAAGGCACTGGCAAGCCACTCCAGTACTCTTGCCTAGAAAATCCCATGGATGGAGGAGCTTGGTAGGCTGCAGTTCATGGGGTCACTAAGGGTCGGACACGACTGAGCGAGTTCACTTCCACTTTTCACTTTCACACATTGGAGAAGGAAATGGCAACCCACTCCAGTGTTCTTGCCGGGAGAATTCCAGGGACGGGGGAGCCTGGTGGGCTTCTGTCTATGGGGTCATACAGAGTCGGACACGACTGAAGTGACTTAGCAGCAGCAGCAGCAGCAGCAGAGCTGGCTTGAGGAACTCTAATCATTCCTCCCCACCTGAATAGTGTCACCTAAAGAAGGGATTCCATTCTTCTATCCACAAGAGGATTTCTCAAGGTGATATTAAAAACTCTCCTTCTTCAGGCTCTTGATGTTGTTTAGTCATGTCTGACTCTTTGTGACCCCATGGACTATAGCTTGCCTGGCTCCTCTGTCCATGGTATTTCCCTGGCAAGAATACTGGAATGGGTTGCCATTTCCTTCTCCAGAAGATTTTCCTGACCCAGGGGTTGAACATGTTTCTCCTGCATTAGCATGTGGATTCTTTCCCTCTGAGCCACCAAGAAAGCCCTTTTCAGGCTGTGCCTCCAACCAATTCTTGCTGAATTATCTTGAGATGGGATTTAGGAATTGCTATTTTATAAGCACTTTCCTGGTAGATGATTTTAATGTGTAGCTAGGAATTGAGAGCCACTGGTTTAATAAGTACATTTATGCCTGGCTGTTCTACAGAACTTCTGCCTAACAAGTAGAAGCAGAAGAGAGGCACAAAATGGCACAGGAACTTTTTGGCATCTCTCTGAAGACTAAAGGGTGATGGCAGATGTCTACACTTCCTTCAGAATTGGAGTAAGCACTATTCAAACTTGAGGGTAAACAGGTCTGGCCATATTTTTTTCTTTGGGAGGTAATCTAAAGCATCATCAAATTTTGATGGGTTTTTGTGACTTGTATCAGTTGACTAGACCTTATGATATTGTTTTTAACAACAGAAGATAGGTGTCTATGAGTTGATAGTTTTTAGAAAAAAAACATTACATATTTCATTTCTTGATTTCTCAGGTATGTATGACTCGAGATATTTTCACTATATCAAAGAAGAGTCAACATATGTATTTTTGGAAATGGAATCAAATGACATCCTGTGAGAAGGAACTTATATTCCCAAATACACAAAGATTGTTGTTGTTCAGTCACTAAGTCATGTCTGACTCTGCGATACCATGGGGTGCAGCACTTCCAGCTTCCCTGTCCTTTACTATCTCCTGGAGTTTGCTTAAAATCATGTCCATTGAGTCGATAATGCCATTCAACCATCCCTTCCTCTGTTGTCCCCTTCTTCTCCTGCCCTCAGTCTTTCCCAGCATCAGAGTCTTTTCCAAAGGGTTGGCTCTTCACATCAGGTGGCCAAATATTGGAGCTTCAGCTTCAGCATCAGTCCTTCCAGTGAATATTCAGTGTTGATTTCCATTAGGATTGACTGGTTTCATCTCCTTGCTGTCCAAGAGTCTTCTCCAGAAAATTCAAAGACATCTAACATTATCTGTACAGCCATGAGAACTGATAACACTATGGAGAAATACCAAAAAGTATGAATTATCTCACCAACAGAGTTGGCAGATCATCAAAGATTGCAAATCTCTCAAATACTAAAATATTAAATTAATCTGGTCCAAGGAAAAGTTTAATAATCTAATTCATAAAGCTGTGCTGTGTCCTGGTAACTAACAACAATATTTAGAGCAAATTAGTTACTTTATGCCAATTCCTAATATTCTGCTACAATTTCCTGCAAGGGAAGAAATTTTCTAAAATTTGCAGTAAGATTAAATTATGATCTTGGAATTTTTTCGTCACAGTTACATCAGTAACTTCAGTGGAGCTAACACTGACCTAAACAGACAGGAGATTTTCATTTATTCCAGAACTTTCTCTCCTTATCACCATATCAGTGCCTTTTGCATGATATGTCCCAGAAAAGACCTGTAAAATTCAATCATCCTAAACCCAAGTCATGTCAATGAATTAAGAAAATGTGATATATTATATATATATATATACATATATAATAGCATATTATAAAACATATACTATACAATACATGTAATATATGGTATATATAATAGAATATTATTCAGCCTCTAAAAAGAAGGAATTCTTGCCTTTTGCAACAACATGGATGAACTTAGAGGATATCATACTAAATGAAATAAGCCAGACACAGAAAGAAATAAGCCATTCACTTGCATGTAAAATCTAAAAAAACAGAACTCAGAAACAGAATAGGATGGTGGTTGTTAGGGACTGAGAGTTGGGGAAACTGGAAGATAACCAGTTAAAGGATAAAATTTTAGTTGTACAGGATGAATGAGTTTTGGAGATCTAATGTACAGCTTGGTAATTCCGTCAATAAAACTGTATTGTATACTTGAAATTTGCTAAAAGATTAAATCTTAAGTGTTCTCACTATGCACACACACAAAGATGACCATGTGAGGAGGTAGATACGTTAATTAACTTGATTGTGATAATCACTTCACAGTATATACATATCAAAACATCACACTGTATACCTGTAATATATGCAATTTTTATTTGTCAGGTATACCTTACAAAGCCAAGAGAAAATTCAATTTTTACAACATAACACTTGCTTCCTATATTTTCTCAAGTAAATTTTGCTATCATTTCAGTCTGCCATCACAGTTTTCAAAAAGTGCTATGCATTTAGAAGATTGATCCTTTTTAGGGCATTTTTAAACTTAGCTTTGAAGGGCAATTTGGATTTTACTCAGGAAAAAATGTATATTGCTTAAATGTACTTATTCCAGAACTTTGAACAGAAAAGATTTTTACAGAAATAACTGTCATTGTGTCAACTGCTCTAAGAATGACCTCTGTCACTGAACCAGATACACTGTGGGACAGATCCTGAATCCTCTCTCAGTGGCACACCTGACCAAAAAAGACATTTTCCAGGCTTTCTTTAAATTACCATCTGAAAACATTAATAAAGCTAGAAAATTCATCCCAAATGGGAAGCTCACTTTTTTCTAATTTCATCTTTAACTAGTACCTACTGAGGACACACCATATGCTGGGTTCATGGTGATAGAAGTTAAAAACAAACAAAAAGATGTGCTTTGTGATCTCATGTGTGAGCACAAATTCTTACTAGTATATGAAGTAAAACATGCAACTCAAGTGCACTTTGATCTTGTACATTCTACTTATTATGGCAAAATATGGCAAATATATATACCTTGCCTCTGGCAATCGAGGCTGTGAAAAGAAGAGAAGTGAAAAGCAAAGGAGAAAAAGAGAGATATACCCATTTGAATGCAGAGTTCCAAAGAATAGCAAGGAGAGATAAGAAAGCCCTCCTCAGTGATCAATGCAAGGAAATAGAGGAAAACAAGAGAATATGAAAGACTAGAGATCTCTTCAAGAAAAATCTCTTCAAGAGATACCAAGGGAACATTTCATGCAAAGATGGGCTCAATAAAGGACAGAAATGGTCTGGGCCTAACAGAAGCAGAAGATATTAAGAAGAGGTGGCAAGAATACACAGAAGAACTGTAGAAAAAGATTCTCATGACCCAGATAATCACGATGGTGTGATCACTCACCTAGAGCCAGACATCCTGGAATGTGAAGTCAAGTGGGCCTTAGGAAGCATCACCACGAACAAAGCTAGTGGAGGTGATGGAATTCCAGTTGAGCTATTTCAAATCTTGAAAGATGATGCTATGAAAGTGCTGCACTCTCTAAGTCAGCAAATTTGGAAAACTCAGCAGTGGCCAGAGGACTGGAAAAGGTCAGTCTTCATTCCAATCCCAAAGAAAGGGAATGCCAAAGAATGCTCAAACTACTTCACAATTGCACTCATCTCACACGCTAGTAAAGTCATGCTCAAAATTCTCCAAGCCAGGCTTCAGCAATATGTTAACTGTGAACTTCCAGATATTCAAGCTGGTTTTCAAAAAGGCAGAGGCACCAGAGATCAAATCGCCAACATCCACTGGATCATGGAGAAAGCAAGAGAGTTCCAGAAAAACATCTGTTTCTGCTTTATTGACTATGCCAAAGCCTTTGACTGTGTGGATCACAATAAACTGTGGAACATTCTGAAAGAGATGGGAATACCAGACCACCTGACCTGTCTCTTGAGAAACCTGTATGCAGGTCAGCAAGCAACAGTTAGAACTGAACATGGACAGATTCCAAATAGGAAAAGGAGTACGTCAAGGCTGTATATTGTCACCCTGCTTATTTAACTTATATGCAGAGTACATCATGAGGAATGCTGGGCTGGAAGAAGCACAAACTGGAATCAAGATTGCCGGGAGAAATACGAATAACCTTAGATATGCAGATAACACCACCCTTATGGCAGAAAGTGAAGAGGAACTAAAGAGCCTCTTGATGAAAGTGAAAGAGGAGAGTGAAACAGTTGGCTTGAAGCTCAATATTCAGAAAACTAAGATCATGGCATCTGGTCCCATCACTCCATGGCAAATAGATGGGGAAACAGTGGCTGACTTAATTTTTGGGGGCTCCAAAATCACTGCAGATGGTGACTGCAGCCATGAAATTAAAAGATGCTTACTCCTTGGAAGGAAAGTTATGACCAACCTAGACAACATAACTTGGACTGCAAGGAGATCCAACCAGTCCATTCTATGGGAGATCGATCCTGGGTGTTCATTGGAAGGACTGATGCTAAAGCTGAAACTGCAATACTTTGGCCACCTCATGCGACGAGTTGACTCACTGGAAAAGACTCTGATGCTAGGAAAGGTTGGGGGCGGGGGGAGAAGGGGACGACAGAGAATGAGATGGCTGGATGGCATCACCGACTCTGTGGACATGAGTTTGAGTGAACTCCGGGAGTTGGTGATGGACAGGGAGGCCTGGCGTGCTGATATTCATGGTGTCGCGGAGAGTCGGACACAACTGAGCGACTGAACTGAATTGAGACAGCATATTAAAAAGCAGAGACATTACTTTGTCAACAAAGGTTAGTCTAGTCAAGGCTATGGTTTTTCCAGTGGTCATGTATGGATGTGAGAGTTGGACTATAAAGTAAGCTGAGCACAGAAGAACTGATGCTTTTGAACTGTGGTGTTGGAGAAGACTCTTGAGAGTCCCTTGGACTACAAGGAGATCCAACCAGTCAATCCTAAAGGAAATCAGACCTGGGTGTTCTATGGAGGGACTGATGTTGAAGCTGAAACTCCAATGTTTTGGCCACCTGATGCGAAGAACTGACTCATTTGAAAACATCCTGATGCTGGGAAAGATTGAGGGCAGGAGGAAAGGGGACAACAGAGTATGCGATGGTTGGATGGCATCACTGACTCGATGGACATGGGTTTGGGTGGACTCCGGGAGTTGGTGATGGACAGGGAGGCCTGGTGTGCTGTGGTTCATGGGGTTGCAAAGAGTCGGACACGACTGAACGACTGAACTGAAATGAACTGAACTGGCAACCATTCTTTGAAGTGTTTCATATAAACTTAGAGACAGTGTTTTCCAAAAGACTTCAGGTTGTCACTGACAATTTCATGGTGCCACATATCATACAGTTAATTTCTGAAGTAGAGCAGCAACCTCATCTTGAATTTAGAATTTTTTACTTTTACCAATGGAGATCAAACATTTCTGAGCCTACATGAGGAAAGGGTATGACAGCCCATTACCAATGATATCTGTTTAATTTGGAAAGACTAACATGCAGCAAAGAAGTGATGATTAGGGAAAAAGATGTGATTATGAATATGGCATGGTGTTTACCGTTCAGACTTGTCTTTCAGTCCGGCTCCCAGTACTTCCATGTAGGAGTCTTATGCAGAATAAGGAGGCTATAATTAAGGCATGAACAAATCCTTCCCCCCAATATTCTGTAAAACATCTGGGGGTGCAAGCAGAATTCTCTTATCCTGATGAGTCTGATAAAACTACAGCAGATAATATGATGGCAAGGGTGGCAATGTCAGAGGTCATGGTTCAATACTTGGAAAGGATGCTCTGTCAAGGAGGGTACAGGCATAGTTCAGAGATAATCCCTGACTAGGACTGTGGAGCCCATAAAAGCACGGATCTTGCTGATTTATGAGCACATACATGGGGCATTCTCAGACAATCATAGAGATACAGGGGAACTGGGAGCATTTGCAAGAGGCTGAAGTCATTGCATGCATGTGATAGCCAACCCCAGACTTCCTAAGCTCTTTTCTCATATCAAGCTCCCACTTGAAAGGTCATAGAATATGTCCTGCATGTGAGAAAAGCAAGCAACATGGTAAAATTTGAGTTATCACTTTTAATTTGGATCCATTTTTAATCATCAGATGTAATAGAAACAGAAATTTTTAAGATTGATATGCAAAGTCTCTCCTTTTATATTTTAAAAAAGTGAAATAAATCTAAAACATGTTTAATCACACATAATTATTATTTTGCTACATTGTAATTAAGGATAAATGGTAAGTAGGTCATGGAAATGACAGTAATTAGTATTAATTTTGTGCAAACTAAACAAATAAAATTTTTTCTTGGGTTCATTCCACCAGTTTCCTTGTACTCCTAATCAGTATCAATGTCACAAATTTTAATCACTATCACACACTCACAGAGGCAGGCACACTCCCACATAGAAAGTGAGGCCCAGACAAATTTCTGAACCTTACTTGCCAACATTAGAAATTCTCTCTTTCTGGAAGTCTCGAGACAGAATATGATCTGGCCCTTAAGCCTACAGTCATCCCATATGGAACTTCCATGTAAAGAGTCAGACACAGATAAGAGGGGACATTGAAGGTGGTGGTGGCAAGTGGAAGAGAACCCGTGTGGCAGATATAGCACTAGCCCTCCATGTTTCTGAGACATAAAGAGGAAGGATTGTAAGAACCAAGAGAGACAGGAAGAATAAATGGAAGACCATGGTCAAGAGAGGCTTCTTAGTATACTTCAAATACCAAGTCTCCCCTCCAGATGCCCTGTGATACTTTAGTCAATTACGAGACGTTTGAGAGGTTCTTCCATATGGGAAGCTGTCTTATGTTTTATCTGTGTAACTAAAATTGTCTTCTCTGAGTCGCAACCTATCAGAATAGACAAGACTCAAATATCAAGTAATAATTGTGATTTTATTCACAGTAATTTCCATGAGTTTGTGCCAGAACCTTGAAATGACATTGTGCCGGAAGATCAAGTGAATGTAGTCCCACCCCTGGGAATGGAAGAATTTGTCATTTGTGCCAGTCCTTCCACTGAGAAAAACTTAGAAAGCTGGTCAAATTATTAAAAAGCATCCTATGTGAAGGTATTAGGCTACAAAGGCAAAGGAGAGTCATGGAGCAAACATCGTGACCAAGAAAAAAACCCAGAGGTGAATTTGACATTTGGGGACACTTGTCCCCAAGGAGCATTAGTTGATTGCAGTAGAAGTGCGAAGGGTGTAGACAAAGATGAGAAGGACTTTCAACAGGATGTATTAGGCTAGGAAAAAAGTTGGAATTCTGGATCACTAAGAAGGAAACGGTAACCCACTCCAGTATTCTTGCCTGGAGAATCCCATGGACGGAAAAGCCTGGTAGGCTACAGTCCACAGGGTCGCAAAGAGTCGGACACGACTGAGTGACGGAACGGAACGGAAGGAAGGAAGTACTGAACTCCAAGTTTGGATGGGGACCTTAACAGAAGAATGGAAACAAAATGGAACCTTCTTCTTCAAGTTTGGAAGCCAGCTACACATCATCTAATCTGTCATCGAATTAAGGAATCCCAGGATAGTTTATTTGCCAAAGTGAATTTACATCTGTCTGGAGGAATATAACATCATACCAGGTTTCAAATTATCTTTAAAAGTTTTTGTTTATATTTGGCACTCAGTAAAACCTAACCAACCATGTAAGAATGAAATTAAAAAATAAAAACAAGATAGAAGAAAATTGAAATGGAATCAGAAGGGATTCAGATAATAGTTATCAGACACTGTCTAAAACTTTGGGATTGACATACACACACTACACACTATATTTAAAATAGATAACCAACAATGACCTACTGTATAACACAGGGAACTCTGCTCAATATTCTGTAATAACCTAAATGGAAAACAATTTGAAAAAGAATATATATGTGTTTATGTATAATTGAATCACTTTGCTGTGTACCTGAAAATAACACAACATTGTAAATCAGCTATAGTCCAATATAAAATAAAAATTTAAAAAGTTAACTTTGCTTAATATGCTTAAGGAAATAAAACACAAAATACACAATTTATGCATAAGATTGGAAACTAAGCAAGAACAAAGTGGCAGTTCTAAAACTGAAAAATCTCAAATATAAAATTAAGAATTCAATGGAAGTTGAACAGTGTATCAAGAAATAAATTAGAATAAATATGCAAAGAAAATACCATGTATAATTGAGTGTAATCTCCATTTTTACTAATACTCCTTTAACTATTTAAGCGGTAGAGGAGCAAGGTCCCTACCCTCAGTTGAACAATGCTGTCCTGAGTGTTACCCTTAGTGCCTCATTGCTAATTTTGCATTAGCCCCCATTGGTGTTCTGCAGCCATTTCCCTTGCCTCTCCCCTTTATCCAGCTATACCTGGAAGACCAGGCTGTTGTTGTTTAGTGGCTCAGTCATATCTGACTCTTTGTGACTCCGTGGACTGTATCCTGCCAGGCCCCTCTGTCCATGGAATTCTCCAGATGAGGATACAGGAGTGGGTGGGCATTCCCTTCTCCAGGGGCTCTTCCCAATGCAGGGATCAAACCTGCATCTCCTGCATTAGCTGTCGGATTTTTTATTGCTGAGCCAACACCAAGGAAGCCCCTGAAGACCATACTCTTTCCTCAGTACCCCTGCTTTAATCACTCAGTTACTAGGGTCTCATCCATAACTTACGAAACCAAAAATTGGGTGGAGGGGTGTTTTTCTAGGTGACATATAACTTCTCTTTTGGACCCTAACAATCAACAACATCAATGCAAACAAATATATATTGAATATCACTATGTTCCAGACACTGTTGTAGGTGGTTGGGGATGGCTGCATCAACAGAAATAAAAAGAAGGCAGACAGAAACCCAAAAGTTAAATATCTCTAACCTCTAGTAGAGGAAAATATAAAATAAACAATAAATATAGGACAGAATACTCACTGGAAGGACTGATGCTGAGGCTGAAGCTCCAGTATTGTGGTCACCTGATATGAACAGCTGACTCATCGGGAAAGTTCCAGATGCTGGGAAAGATTGAAGGCAGAAGGAGAAGAGGGTGTCAGAGGATGAGATGGTTGGATGGCATCACCAATACAATGGACATGAACTTGGGCAAACTCCAGGAGATGGTGAGGGACAGGGAGGCCTGGAGTCTGCAGTCCATGGGGTTGCGAGAGTTGGACATGACTAAGCGACTGAACAACAGCAAATAGTAAACAAATAGTATCCTAGAACGTGAAATTCATAATGGTGAGTCCATAGTGTTGGGTTTTTCCATTTATACTGTAACTGAGCTGAGATTTAAATATATATATATACATTTTTTTTTTCTTTCAGTCTTTGAAATTTGTTCAGACTAACTTAATGGCACAACATATGGTGAATTTTCAAAATGTTCTTTCTATACCTGGAAACAATAACTGTTCTGTGAGGTAATCTCTACATTTTCATTAGGTCAGTTTTGCTAATGACATGGTTTTAGCATTTTTATGTCTCTGCTAATTTTTGGTCTGCTCAATTACTGACAAAAGTATATAAATTTGACCCATTATAATTGTGCAATTGCCCATCTTTCTTTCTAATTGTATTAAATTTTGCTTTATATTTAATGAGGCTATGTAAGACGGGGGCATGAAAATTTGGTGTTATTTTTCTTCCTGGTGAATTAAGCCTTTATTTTACCATTTTGGAGAAGGAATTGGCAACCCACTCCAGTATTCTTGCCTGGAGAATCCCATGGAAGGAGGAGCCTGGTGGGCTATAGTCCATGGGGTCATAAAGAGTCGAACACAACTGAGCGACTTCACTTCACGTTTTTTACCATGACTGGCCTCTCTTAGTTTATGGTTATATTTTTTGCCTTATAGTCTGTTTTTGTTTAATATGTGGTATAACAATACAAATGTTCTTTGGATGATGTTTGTTCTTAGCTCTGTGTCTTTCACAATGCTGCAATCAGTATGTTGGCAGGGACTGTGGTCATCACAAGGTTCTGTGGGAGAAAGCTTCCAAGAGCCCTCAGGTGGCTTCACAGACTGCTGGCCACTGACATTAGCTCCTAGTCATATGAATTTTTCCACGAGAGCAGCTTGAAATGTGGCATCTGTGATGGCCTCTCTTGTGATCTCTTGCTCTGAGTGAAGTCACCTGCAATGCTGTAAGCTTTCCTGGAAAAACTGAAACCTTCTCACTGCAACATGAGTGGGTTTGGAAATAAGCCTATCATCCTGGCCAGCAGCTTGATTGCAGCTCTCTGAACCAGTGCTCCCAGATAAGCCATGCCAGCTTTCCCAACACCATGTCTGCTGTCTTAAGCTGCTGCATTCTAGGGGTAACCTGTACTATGCAGACACAGATAACTAATAAAGCAACCAAATGTCAAGAAGATATTATTTGTTGAAAACACTTAAGTTCTTCTCTTATATAAACAATCTGGTTCAAATCAACAACATTTGCTTTTTCTCCTCCCAATTTTATTGATATATAATTGACATATAACACTATAAGTTTAAGGTGTACAGTGTAATGACTTAACATGTATACACGTGTATGTGTGTGTACGTGCTAAGTTTCTTCAGTCGTGTCTGATTCTTTGCAACCCTATGGAATATATATGTTTGGATATATATATATATATATATATATATATATATTCATATGTGAATAATTACCACAATAAGTTTAGTTAGCATCCATCAACTCATATAGTTGCAAAAAAGTTATTTTTTTTATTGTGTTGAGAACTTTTGGGATTTACTGTCTTAGAGACTTGCATAAACACCACAGAGCATTGTTAACTACAGTCATCATGTGGTATACTGCATCCCTAATGTTTATTTATCTTATAACTGGAAATTTGTACCTTTTGACCCCCTTCACCAAATTCCTAGGTGATGTTGGTGGTAAAGACCCCACCTGCCAATGCAGGAGAAGTCAGAGATGCAGGTTCGATCCCTGAGTTGGGAAGATCCCATGGAGGAGGGCATTGCAACCCACTCCAGTATTCTTGCCTGGAGGATCCCATTGACAAGGGGTTGTAACGGGCCCATGAGCTGAAGTTTGCCAGTTTCTGATATATTTGGTCAGCAAATATTGTCAGCTATTTGAGGAAGAAATGAAAGTTAATTGGATTTCTAAAGATTACATAGGAATCCAACAGGAAAATTAAAATTTTAATAAAATCAAATTGTAATCAAACTTTTAAAAAATTGTAGAATACACAGGAAATTTACAAATAAAAATTCTGAATCAGAGTCTATTCGGTTAGATCCAGAGATCTAATGTACAACAATGTGATTAAAATTAACAATAGTGTATTGTATACTTGAAATTAGATAAGAGTGTATGTCTTAAGTCTTCTCAGTAAAAAAAAAAAAAGGAAAGAAAATGGCCTCAAGAAAACTTCTTGAGGTGATGGATATGTTAGATAGCTTTGATTATTTCGTAATGTACATGCATTTCAAGTCATTAAGTTGTATATCTTAACTATATATGGGCTTCCCTGGTGGCTCAGAGGTTAAAGCGTCTGCCTGCAATGTGGGAGACCCGGGTTTGATCCCTGGGTTGGGAAGATCTTCTGGAGAAGGAAATGGCAACCCACTCCAGTACTCTTGTCTGGAGAATCCCATGGACGGAGGAGCCTGGTAGGCTACAGTACATGGGGTCGCAAAGAGTCAGACATGACTGAGCAACTTCACTTTCACTTAACTGTATATACTGTATATAATTTTAGTTACCAATTATACCTCAGTAAAGCTTGAGGAAAAAGTCTGCTTGACAAGTAGACTCTGCTGAGCAAAGAACAGTTAAAAAATAATAAGCTACTTATAGTTCTTGAAAGAAAAGATATTTATTCCAAACAGCTTTTAGTAGTTACTAAAGATTATAACATATGCCAAGAAAATCATGATAGAGGGGGAAATCATGTTTTTAACTTGAATCTAAAGACTATTAATGGAAAATATTACATATTGAAAATGTCTTTTTAAAATATAGAGAGGACACTTCCATCCCTTTCATTGACTCTAAACTGTTACCTGCTCTTAGAGAAGGATTTCTGGTTGCAGGTTCAATATATCATTGGTGCCCAAATGTCAAGGGTTAAGAGATGTTCCGTGAAATGTGGTTAGTGAAATGTCATGTGGCAGAATGCCGATCATGAAATGCTGCAAAATGAGGGGTCATGGCAACCTGTGGTGTGAAAGAAAATGTCAGTAATGGAACAGAACAGTAAATAACACTCTCCTGCTTGTTATCTAAATGGACACTTGGCAACTCATTTCATTTCCACTTGATCACTTTGCTTCCCCGTCTTCATAATCTATGCACGTATGTGTCCCATTTTTTTCTTGATCTCTGTCTCCCTTCCCCATATATTTTAAGCAGACACTGTTTATATACTTTTAAAAAATAAACAAAAATGATATAAAATAGAAAACCCCATAGAAATCCATGGTAGCTATTATTTCTCACAATATATTCTGTTAAAATAGAGTGAGCTTAAGACAGTGATAGAAATGAGACCTTGGGCCAGTTAGATTTTGGAAAACTATTCATGGTTGTTCAACCTCACAGTCCTATTAAGAGGAAAGGAACATGATCTCTGCTTTCCAATTCTCTATGGTCTTTAGTCAATTTTTTTCATGTTCTGTAGCATACTTGATTCTTATCTGTGAGACTTTATGGTGTCTGCCACTACAGAATTATGCTATTCACAAATATCGTGGCCAAAACACATCCAGTTTGCCAGGAATCATGCCAGCTTGTGTAGAGTATAGGAGCTTTGGAAATAATACTTTGGAGGGTAGGATAGACTGTTACTTTGGTTATGAGCCAATTAAATATCCCCCCAGTGCTCTCATCCTTAGGTAGTCTACACTCTAAATCTGGACTGGTTCTGAATCTGCTTTAATTAATAAAATGTAGTAGGAGTAACAGTGTGCCAGTTCTTAGCTGAAGCCTTAGGAAACCCCAGAAACTTTCTTTTGCAGTTTTGCATTTTAGGAGGAGCCAGTTGGCACGTTAAGAAGTCCTGCTACCTTGAGAACCCTGTGCCCTGAGACAGGTCAAGCTGATCACGTGAAGAAAACACATGGTTGAGAGCTGAGGTGTCCAGTCAAGAGTAAGAACAGAGGCCCCAGTGTATGACCCTAGTGGAACTGATGTAGCCACCCCCCCCATCACTTGATCTGTACCACCTGGTCCGATGTACTGCAAAGATGCACTGAACCATTCCCACCATCCTCTGTCCAAATTCCTGTCCCACAGAATCATGAGCAAATAAACTTTCCTCATGGCTCAGATGGTAAAGAATCTGCCTGCAATGCAGAGTTTGATCCTTGGGTCGAGAAGATCCCCTGGAGAAGGAAATGGCAACTCACTCCAGTTTCCTTGCCTGGAGAATTCCATGGACAAGAGTAGTATGGTGGGCTGCAGTCCATAGGGTCACAAAGAGTCAGAAATGACTGAGCAACTAGTGCTAACTTAAGCCACTAAGTTAACAATTATACAGGAACAATACATAATTAGAATTGAAGACGAGGGGCAGCCACAGGCAAAGCCAGGAAAGGGTGAAGACTCTGGTATCCTAACAATGTTCTTGAGGAAAATCCAAAGAACATCACTGTGCACACCCAAACACACTCTGCCATAGTGCACTCAGACTAATTATATGCCGTTACTGCAGGTATTCTTTTAACAATTGAAATGAAATAATATGGTCTCAGCAAACAACAAAGGGACATATACTTTTTAGCTTTGGGAGATAGAGGTCCTGCCTGAGTGGCAGGGAATAGATAAGTCCTTCCGCTTATTACTTTTAATAGAAGGGTCAAGAAAAAACAGAATTTGTTTAGGTTTGCAGTTATATATTTTGTATTGGTAAATAAAATATTGATACAGAACTGTGAATGTCTTATTCAAGGCCCAGTATTATATATTCTGTCTGAAAAGTAAAATACATGCCTTGGTCACTATCAATAACATCTGGAACTCTGAAGAGAACAAGGAGCCTCCTGGTGAGGACTTGGACTGTACTGGAGGATTTATGGAGGCATGTGTGACCTTGATTTATGTCTTGAATACCTGTGAGGCAAGAAATGATTCGAATTCTTTACCCCTAAGTGGTCAACAGTGGATAAGGGACTGTTGTTGCTGCCGTTGGGTAGATCAGATAGCAGGACCACTTGCAGTGGCTCAAGAGACTAACATTGTGCAGATAGTGCTGACTGCTGGCCAAGGCATCCAGTGCTACAGTGCCTGACATCTGGTGCTTCATTGCATGAAGTTTACCAATTGCGTTGACCCTCATGCCCTGTCCTTCATCAGGGATATCCTGGTTGAAGGATGGAAAGCAACTGCTTTCCAGTGAGCTCCATCATTAGTGATGATTATGTGTGTGCGTGCTCAGTCATGTCCAACTCTTTGCGACCCCATAGATTGTAGCTTGCCAGGCTCTCTGTCCATGGAGTTTAATCAGGCAAGAATACTGGAGTGGGTTACCACTTCATTCTCCAGGAGATCTTCCCAACCCAGGTATCGAACCCATGTCTCCTGTGTCTCCTGTATTGGCAGGCAGATTCTTTACTACCGAGCTACCTGTGAAGCCCAGTGATGATGATAATATCATCCATAAAGTTTACAAACTCCCTTTGCTGTTCATGGAGTTGATCCCAAAGGGCTCAGATAGCCAGAGGAATGTGGAGAGAAGTTACCGTCTCAAGACCTCTGAGATACAGAAAAAGACTAATGACAGAGGGCAACAACCACTCCCGATGGCAAGGTAAGTCAGAGGGCCAGATTTGACTCTGTCCCAGAAGAGGAAGTCTCAGGAGTCATGCTGAGCTTGAGAGCTGCTGCTTCCATGACCCAACACAAGTTAGGTAGATGGGTATGGAGATCAGGTCACATGACTAGTGTGTATTCAGAAATTGCTACTCTAATGGCATATATAGCAAGGGATGAAGGAGGGCAGTGTTTTGCATCCAAAGCCTATAGACAACTTATAACCATTATAGGTGGTCCAGAAATGCCAAAAGACATGAGAGGAAGTGACTAAGCCTCTGCAATAAACAACTCTCTGAGACTCAGATGAGAGTACCTGCTGTGTTCCAATTGGGATAGATTCTGGAGCTTTCTATTATAATCTACAATAACAAAATATTTACAAGTTGATATTCACATTGATCCAATAATGTCAATAATACTGGGTATGGAAAATTAATACTGGATATGGATGAGGAGATACCCCTCATCCAAGGTAAGGTGCAGCGGCTTTGCTTTCTTGGAGCAGCTGTGAAGAGATATCCCACGCCCAAGGTAAGAGAAACCCAAAAAAGACGGTAGGTATTGCGAGGGGGCATCAGAGGGCAGACACACTGAAATCATAATCACAGGAAACTAGTCGATCTGATCACATGGACCACAGCCGAATGTGGTCCACTGGAGAAGGGAATGGCAAACCACTTCAGTATACTTGCCTTGAGAACCCCATGAACAGTATGAAAAGGCAAAATGATAGGATACTGAATGAGGAATTCCCCAGGTCGGTAGGTGCCCAGTATGCTACTGGAGATCAGTGGAGAAGTAACTCTAGAAGGAATAAAGGGATGGAACAAAAGCAAAACCAATACCCAGTTGTGGATGTGACTGCTGATAGAAGCAAGGTCCGGTGCTGTAAAGAGCAATATTGCATAGGAACCTGGAATGTTAGGTCCATGAAACAAGGCAAATTGGAAGTGGTCAAACAGGAGATGGCAAGAGTGAACATAGACATTCTAGGAATCAGTGAACTAAAATGGACTGGAATGGGTGAATTTAACTCAGATGACCATTATATCTACTACTGTGGGCAGGAATCCCTTAGAAGAATTGGAGTAGCCATCATGGTCAACAAAAGAGTCTGAAATGCAGTACTTGGATGCAATCTTAAAAATGACAGAATGATTTCTGTTCGTTTCCAAGGCAAACCATTCAATATTAGAGTAATCCAGGCCTATGCCCCAACCAGTAATGCTGAAGAAGCCGAAGTTGAAGAGTTCTATGAAAACCTACAAGACCTTTTAGAACTAACACCCAAAAAAGATGTCCTTTTCATTATAGGGGACTGGAATGCAAAAGTAGGAAGTCAAGAAACACCCGGAGTAACAGGCAAATTTGGTCTTGGAACACAGAATGAAGCAGGGCAAAGGCTAATAGAGTTTTGTCAAGAGAACACACTGGTCATAGCAAACACCCTCTTCCAACAACACAAGAGAAGACTCTACACATGGACATCACCAGATGGTCAACACCGAAATCAGATTGATTATATTCTTTGCAGCCAAAGATGAAGAAGCTGTATACAGTTAGCAAAAACAAGACGAGGACCTGACTGTGGCTCAGATCATGAACTCCTTATTGCCAAATTCAGAATGAAATTGAAGAAAGTAGGGAAGGCCACTAGACCATTCAGATATGACCTAAATCAAATCCCTTATGATTATACAGTGGAAGTGAGAAATAGATTTAAGGGTCTAGATCTGATAGATAGAGTGCCTGATGAACTCTGGACAGAGGTTCGTGACATTGTACAGGAGACAGGGACCAAGACCATCCCCATGGAAAAGAAATGCAAAACCCAAAATGGCTGTCTGAGGAGGCCTTACAAATAGCTGTGAAAAGAAGAGAAGCGAAAAGCAAAGGAGAAAAGGAAAGACATAAGCATCTGAATGCAGAGTTCCAAAGAATAGCAAGGAGAGATAAGAAAACCTTCCTCAGTGATCAATGCAAAGAAACAGAGGAAAACAACAGAATGGGAAAGACAAGAGATCTCTTGAAAAAATTAGAGATTCCAAGGGAACATTTCATGCAAAGATGGGCTCAATAAAGGACAGAAATGGAATGGACCTAACGGAAGCAGAAGATATTAAGAAGAGGTGGCAAGAATACACAGAAGAACTGTACAAAAAAGATCGTCATGACCAAGATAGTGCTGATAACGTGATCACTAACCTAGAGCCAGACATCTTGGAATGTGAAGTCAAGTGGGCCTTAGAAAGCATCACTACGAACAAAGCTAGTGGAGGTGATGGAATTCCAATTGAGCTATTTCAAATCCTGAAAGATGATGCTGTGAAAGTGCTGCACTCAATATGCCAGCAAATTTGGAAAACTCGGCAGTGGCCACAGGACTGGAAAAGGTCAGTCTTCATTCCAATCCCAAAGAAAGGCAATGCCAAAGAATGCTCAAACTACCGCACAATTGCACTCATCTCACACACTAGTAAAGTCATGCTCAAAATTCTCCAAGCCAGGCTTCAGCAATATGTGCACTGTGAATTCCCAGATGTTCAAGCAGGTTTTAGAAAAGGCAGAGGCACCAGAGATCAAATTGCCAACATCCGCTGGATGATGGAGAAAGCAAGAGAGTTCAGAAAAACATCTATTTCTGCTTCATTGACTATGCCAAAGCCTTTGACTGTGTGGATCACAATAAACTGTGGAACATTCTGAAAGAGATGGGAATACCAGACCACCTGACCTGCCTCTTGAGAAACCTGTATGCAGGTCAGGAAGCAACAGTCAGAACTCTACATGGAACAACAGACTGGTTCCAGATAGGAAAAGGAGTACGTCAAGGCTGTATCTTGTCACCTTGCTTATTTAACTTGTATGCAGAGTACATCATGAGGAACCCTGGGCTGGAGGAACATCAAGCTGGAATCAAGATTGCCGGGAGAAATATCAATAACCTCAGATATGCAGGTGACACTACCCTTATGGCAGAAAGTGAAGAGGAACTCAAAAGCCTCTTGATGAAAGTGAAAGAGGAGAGTGAAAAGGTTGGCTTGAAGCTCAACATTCAGAAAACAAAGATCATGGCATCTGGTCCCATCACTTCATGGGAAATGGAAAAACAGTGGAAACAGTGTTAGACTTATTTTGGGGGGCTCCAAAATACTGCAGATGCTGATTGCAGCCATGAAATTAAAAGTTGCTTACTCCTTGGAAGGAAAGTTATGACTAACCTTGATAGTATATTAAAAAGTAGAGACATCACTTTGCCAACAAAGGTCCGTCTAGTCAAGGCTATGGTTTTTCCCGTGGTCATGTATGGATGTGAGAGTTGGACTGTGAAGAAAGCTGATCGCCGAAGAATTGATGCTTTTGAACTGTGGTGTTGGAGAAGACTCTTGAGAGTCCCTTGGACTGCAAGGAGATCCAACCAGTCCATTCTGAAGGAGATCAATCCTGGGTGTTCATTGGAAGGACTGATGCTAAAGCTGAAACTGCAATACTTTGGCCACCTCATGCGACGGGTTGACTCACTGGAAAAGACTCTGATGCTAGGAAAGGTTGAGGGCGGGAGGAAAAGGGGACGACAGAGAATGAGATGGCTGGATGGCATCACCGACTCTGTGGACATGAGTTTGAGTGAACTCCGGGATTTGGTGATGGACAGGGAAGCCTGGCGTGCTGTGATTCATGGTGTCGCGGAGAGTCGGACACGACTGAGCGACTGAACTGAACTGAACTGATGGAAAATTAATGCATGAGACCAAGGCCTCAAGTTTGTGGTAACCTATTATGTGACACCATTCATTGTTTACAAGTATAACAGAAGGCCAAATTAGACCACAAAATGGAGAAGCTGTGGGAATAATCATTCTTCCCTGTATAGGTCCTTTATAATGCAGATCAATCCTTAAAGTCCCTGGTTCTGGGCTACCTTGAACTATATTAACTATTTTAAATAGAGGAAGGGTCCTTGTAGTTCCATTTTGTCAAATTAATCTGTAAACGCAAAGACTAGTTTAACTTACTGTTCATGCTCAGGGTGTTTATGCTCATTATAGAATTTTCTTGGGTAATAGGTGTCATGAATATGGGGACTTTCAGCAAGGCAATAGTTCTAACAGCTAAAACGAAGCACATGTCCTCCACTTTATGTCTAATAAGTTCTCTAAGATCATAGGCAGTTTGTCTGGTTCAATTTAGGGATATTTCCCAGTAAGTTGAGCCCCAATATAATTATTGACCATGAAGTTTTCCAGCTGGTGCATTTCAGCAGATGTTAAATTTAAGTTGAGAACCTGTGCTGTCAGAGGTACAGAACCCAATCAACACCCATTTTTTGTTTCTTATGCTCTGTAAATTATTTTAGTAACTTTCAGGTTTCTTGTTGGATCAAATTATGAAACTCGTTTTTATTCAGTTCTTATGTTTCCTCCCTTTGAATCCAAGTTTCTTGCTCTGTGTGTGTTTGCAGCGTTTCTCTCTACCCTGGTCACATTTATAAGCTCCTTGCTCCAGAGAGCCTCAAATCAGTATCATAAAGATTAAGGACCTCTGCTCTGGCAATGGTTGAATTAATCCTTGACTGTACTACAGAAACACCATGGGTATTTTTCCCTGTACCTCTGATGATAAGTATCTCTTTTGGCAACAGAGACAGAAGTCCAACAGGAGTAGCACCAGCCAAGGCATTTGGTGGTTTCCTAGTGAACCGCCTGACTTTGGGAGTGTGGAATTCTGCAATTCAAATTTTCAAATGATGACTGCTATTCAGATGGAGACTGTTCTTCATCTGTGTGAGTTACCACCCAATGAGCACACATTTATTACATCGGGTGTAATCTTTGCCTTGAATGTTCTACAGAATGGGACATACACCTGGATGAAACAAACCAGGTCATAGTTGGTCGTTCTCTGAATCTAGGGTCAGTCAGGGCTTATGCTAGAACTGAGATACATGATTTAATCTAAGGCACGCAGATGGCTTAGGGCTTATGAGATACATGACCTGGGGCTGATTTAATGAGGGACTGGATCCCATACTTCTTTTCCTGAAAGCCAATTTATTATTGAAACATCTGACTTAGGCTTGCTAAATCTATAATGGAAATTCAGTAGAACTCAGCTAATATAGCACAAAGTAACACTGCTCAAAGTGCCTGCCTGCTATCCAAGAATCAAAGGGAAAAGAAGGAAAACCTCTTCCTCTACTCTGCCCAAGTGATGGTGATCATTGTCTTTGCACTCCACTCTCAGAGCTAACTGTGGTCGTTCTGCAGAGACAGGGACCATTTGACATTTGCTTGCTCAGTCGTGTCTGACTCTTTGCAATCCCATGGACTGTACACCAGGCTCCTCTGTCCATGGGATTCTCCAGGCAGGAATACTGTTTTAGGTTGCCATTTCCTCCTACCGGAGATTTTCTTGACCCGGGGATCCAACCCATGTTTCCTGCATTGGCAGGCAGATTCTTTACCACTTAGCCACCTGGGAAGCCCCGACAGGAACCGTACATAGACACAGAATGGGCCCCCACCAAAATTTGACTTGCATGTCAAGTTTGAAGACTCCAGGCACACACCAGGAGGATATGAGAAATGTTTGTTATTTATATAATGCAACTTTCTGGGAAAAGGATAACAGGCTTCCCAAGTAGGTCCAAAAACGGCGTGAGAGAACAAAGAAGAGAAACTACTTTGGGGTTTTGATGATGATTAAAGGATGACATGAAGGGGCTTTTGTGGTTTGAACCTTCTTCCAAAGGAAGGAGTATCTAGGCTCTCTTGTTAGCTTACCGAGGTGTGAGGCAGAACACAAGAGAAATGGTGGGTTTCAAAAGTTCTCAGCAGTTAAACATCAAAATTGACTCCATTATGGGGGGATTTTCTGGACACGGCTGTTCATAATAGAGCAAATTGCCAAGGAAAGTATCAGCTTAGGGGAGTTTAGGTCACACACTATGGAAGATAACTGTGGTGTATTGTTGGACCGCCTCAGAGGCCAACTGGGCATTTGTAATGTCTTCTGAAGGGAAGCAGAAGGATGAGAGCACAGCTTTACATGGCAACTCACCCCAGAAGGCAAGACTTCCTTTTCATATTGTGGACTTTTACCAAGCCAACTTTTAAAGATAATAACTTACATAATCAACATTCCCCACCGTACTTCATGTTTCCTATGGAGAAGCACACGTAGTACCTAGCTCAGTGCATGCCACAGGGTCCAGGCCATAGCACAGGGTACTGTGCAAACCGTAGCTAAATGAATATATGAATTTTATGGCGTTTGGGGCTTTAAAGACCACTTTCTCATAGTGTATCTCATTTGGTATTTAGAAATCTTCTCTGAGAAAGACACTTACCTACATTTTATAGGCAAGCAAAACAAAGTTTGGAGGATATAATACTTTTGCTTAAATTTAAGCAGCAGAAGAGTCCGGGTTCAAGCCTCGTTATTTCAAAAAGCTTGTATGTTTCTTACCAAACTGCATGAACCCTGCTACAGTTAGAGGCAGTAGATCTCTATTTGGAAATAAATGAGATTATCTCTTAGAGCACTTTCTGGTGTGTTTTTTTTTTTCCATTTAAAAGTGAAAAACTCTCCTTCAACACTCTGCTTTATAGTTTAAAAGCTGTTATTTTCAGTGAATGGTAAAAACAAAACAAAAACTTAGATGTATCTAATGGCACTTAATTCCACTTATTCACAAACTGTTGTTCAAACACTTTACGTCTGAAGTCGTTCTCATTTCTTCCACTAACACAACCTAAATGTCCAGATTTGGGTCTTCTAAATTATTCATTTATTATGCTTGAATTATTTTGAATGTTTTGAAGATTCAAAGGAAAGAGAAACTATCAGGTCTCTCTCCAAAGTAGTACTTCATGTTCTCTTCAATCACTGCAAAATTGTGTCCAGGAGATGGGTTTTAATTGGCTATAATCCTAAGTGGAATTTATTTAAAGGTGCTTATCACTCTGATTACTCAATCTGTAATCAACTTTCAAGTTCAAAAGCTATGTGAATTATGTTCCTTAAATGGGTGGGTCACATGAAAACGCTCACAGCACTGAAAATATGTTTTTAAGGAACAGTGCTTACCATTAGTGTTAGAAAGCTGAGTTATACATTGTTGCCAGTTTAGTTCTCTCAAGGGGACCATTTTCAGAACAATGAAGTATAAAGTTCCATCTACGCTTTGATTGCTGAAACATCTATTAATTAAATCTCTGCCATTGTTATTCCATCTACTAATATCCTAGTTATTTCAAATAACATTCCCAGGTGTCCTGAAAACATTTCTTTCTTGGATGGAAAACCCTATCACTAACCAAACTTGCGCCTCTTAGCATCTCTTTTTCACCAAAGCTCACGCAAGTGCAGATCTAGCTGAACCCTAAGGTAAAAATTGCTTAGATTCTCATCCTGAAGCCTTGCAAAAGGACTAGGTGATAAACTTCCAAATATATATTTAACTTCAAATAAATATGATTTACCTATTACAAAGGCATTTTGGTTCTGGGTCTTTGTTTCTGTGTGGGCTTTTCTCTAGTTGTGGTGCTTAGGCTTCTCATTGCAGTGCTTCTCTTGTTGTGGAGCATGGTTGATCTAAGCATGGGCTTCGGTGGTAGTGGCTCCTGGGCTCTGGAGCACAGGCTCAATACTTGTGGCTCACGGGCTTAGTTGCTGCACCACATTTGAGATCCTCCCAGATGAGGGATCAAACTCGTGTCTCCTGCATTGGCAAGCAGATTCCTTACCACTGAGCCACCAGGGAAGTCCTCAGAGGCATTTGGTTTTGTTAATTGTATTTCTGTTAATTCCTAGATGGTACAATTCTGAGATCTAAAGAGATGTCATAACATTACTACCTGTGAACTCCTCTATTCAGTTCAGTTCAGTCTCTCTTTCCAACTCCATGGACCACTGGACGCCAGACCTCCCTGTCCATCACCAGCTCTTGGAATTTTCTCAAACTCATGTCCATTGCAGATTCTTTACCATCTGAGCCACCCTGGTGGCTAGAGCATCTGCCTGAATGTGGGAGACCTGGGTTTGATCCCGGGGTTGGGAAGATCCCCTGGAGAAGGAAATGGCAACCCACTCCAGTATTCTTGCCTGGAGAATCCCATGGACAGAGGAGCCTGGTGGGCTATAGTCCATGGGGTCGCAAAGGGTCGGACATGACTGAACAATTCCATTTTCTTTTTTCATGTCCATTAAGTAGGTGATGCCATCCAACCATCTCATCCTCTGTCGTCCCCTTCTCCTGCCTTCAATCTTTCCCAGCATCAGGGTCTTTTCCAATGAGTCAGTTCTTCGCATCCAGTGGCCAAATTATTGGAGTTTCAGCTTCAGCGTCAGTCCTTTCCATGAATATTCAAGAATGATCTCTTTTAGGATGGACTGGTTGGATCTCCTTGCAGTCCAAGGAACTCTCAAGATCTTCTCCAACACCACAGTTCAAAAGCATCAATTTTTCAACACTCAGCTTTCTTTATAGTCCAGCTCTCACATCCATACATGACTACTGGAAAAATCATAGCTTTGACTAGACGGACCTTTGTTGTCAAAGTAATGTCTCTGCTTTTTAACATGCTGTCTAGGTTCGTCATAGCTTTTCTTCCAAGGAACAAGTGTCTTTTACTTTCATGGCTGCAGTCACAATCTGCTGTGATTTTGGAGCCCAAGAAAATAGTCTGTCACTGTTTCCACTGTTTCCCCATCTATTTGCCATGAAATGATTGGACCAGATGCCTGATCTTAGTTTTCTGAATGTTGAGCTTTAAGCCAACTTTTCATTCTCCTCTTTCACTTTCATCAAGAGGTTCTTTAGTTCTTCACTTTCTGCCATAAGGGTGGTGTCATCTGCATATCTGAGGTTATTGATATTTCTCCTGGCAATCTTGATTCCAGCTTGCATTTCATCCAGCCCAGCGTTTCTCATGATGTACTCCTTATGTAAGTTAAATAAGCAGGGTGACAATATACACCCTTAACATACTCCTTTCCCGATTTGGAACCAGTCTGTTGTTCCATGTCCAGTTCTAACTGTTGCTTCCTGACCTGCATACAGATTTCTCAAGTGGCAGGTCAGGTGGTCTGGTATTCCCGTCTCTTTAAGAATTTTCCACAGTTTGTTGTGATCCACACAATCAAAGGCTTTGGCATAGTCAATAAGCAGAAATAGATGTTTTTCTGGAACTCTCTTGCTTTTTCAATGATCCAGTAGATGTTGACAATTTGATATCTGGTTCCTCTGCCTTTTCTAAAACCAGCTTGTACATCTGGAAGTTCACAGTTTATATACTGTTGAAGCCTGGCTTGGAGAATTTTGAGCATGACATTACAAGTGTGTGAGATGAGTGCAATTGTGCAGTAGTTTGAGCATTCTTTGGCATTGCCGTGTTATGTGATGACAAACACAGGACATTCCCTCTATTTAGCTTGTGTTTACTAGGGTTGGTAGGGACCGGTAGTTGGGGTTACTGGATAGGGGAGGTGGTTATAATTTTCATAGTACTACCATACTTTATTATGACAATTAAACTCACTGTCTTCTCAAAAAAATAGTAAGATTCATGACTATGCTTTCATTCTTTCACTACTCAGACACTTATGTGACATGTGTTCAATTGTATCTGACTCTTTGCAACCTCATGTATTGTAGCCTGTCAGGCTCCTCTGTTCATAAGATTCTCCAGGCAAGAGTACTGGAGTGGGTAGCCATTTCCTTCTCCAGGGGATCTTCCTGACACAGGGACTGAACCTGTATCTCCTGTGTCTCCTGCATTGCAGGAGGGTTCTTTACCCGCTGAACCATCAGGGTGACCTCGATTGAGTACAATTCCTTGTCTTCTCAACAAAATAGTAGGATTCATGACTACACTTTGGCTCTTTCAATACTACCACTGGACTTTGCATATAGCAGACATTTGGTTAATGTTCCTTGAACTAAATTTTTAATTATGTTCCTCTATTTTGCCTTCTGTTTGGAAGCTTTGAGCAATTGAAAATATGTGGAAATATGTGGGGAGATATTTTTCCTATATCAGTACTCTCCGTTTTAAGGAGGACAGGTTTGTGTAATGGTAAATTCTACTGTGAATTTTTGATCCATGTGCTATTGTTTTTGTCTTGTTTAATAAGAAGGTTTCAAAGGGAAAAACTATTTTTAGATTCACAATAGCAATCGTGCCACTGCATCCTGTTTCAACAAGAGTTATGGTAAGTGCTTTTATTTAATGTGACTAATTAGCCCTCTAATAACTCTGGAGGAGAAAATGACAAGGCACTCCAGTATTTGGAAAATTCCATGAACAGAGGAGCCTGGCAGGCTCCATGGGGTTTTAAAAATTCAGACGTGACTGAGCAACTGAGTACAGCATTCTAAATTAGTGGTTAGATTCTTTTCATCCTTCCTGTTCTGTGGCATGCTACTTAATGAAGAGTCTTTGGTGGGAGTGATAAACAGGTGCCACACGTGACTCTGCCAGTGTCGGGACACCTGCATCGTACGCTTCTCTCTTCTCAGGGCTCTAGAACTCCTCTCTAGATATAAATCAGAAATCTTCATTCTCAAATGATGCTTAAGGCGCTTTTGTAAAACCCGTTATGACCTGTAAGTGTTGGTTCTGTAATCACCCAAGAAGCAGTAGTTTAGTTGAAATCACCCAGGGACTGTGATAAATTTCCGTCACTGTGTGTGTGTGTGTGCGCGTGTGTGCGCGTGCGCGCACGCGCGTGCGTGTGTGCTTAGTCACTCAGAGTCGTGCCTGACTCTGTGAGCCCGTGGACTGTGGCCCGCCAGGTTCTTCTGTCCATGGAATTCTCCAGGCAAGAATACTGGAGTGGGTTGCCATTCCCTTCTCCATACTGTCATTGTGGATATCCTCCATTCTAGCCTCTGTGGACTGAACAGTTTCAGCCCCTGTATCAACCAAGAACACCCTGGTTTCTTACATAACCCAAAGCGTCCCCAGGGTTAGCAAGAGCATGCATCTCTGCATAGGTAGAAATGGAACATGAGTTTTTTTTCTGTTTTCAAATTCCTTGATAAATAGGACTTGCTCACACTTTTATCTTCTCCCACTTGGAATTAGTTTACAGTTGACCCCTGAACAGCCTGGGTTTGATATGTGTGGTTCACTTATACACATATTTTATTCAGTAATAAATACTGCAGTACTGCAAGATCAGAGTTGGTTGAATCTATGGCTGTGGGACTGCAGGTTTGGAGGAACCACGCATAGAGAGGACGACTCTAGGTTACACTTGGGGTTTTGACTGCACTGAAGGTAGGCCTCCCTAACCCCCATGTTGTTCAAGGGTCAACTGACTGTATTAGCATTCTAAGAGGATTCCTTGCTACCATTCTCAGCTCTGCCCTCCTAAATATTTGGATCACTAAGTATTAATAATAAACATAAGGATGTCATTCTCAAGCTTTCAACATTTCCAAGGTAACTCATTTCCTATACAGTAAATTTAAATCTTTGTTAATAATAAATTGAAGCATTCTATGGTTTCATTCCACCTGACCATTTATCACCTACCACTCTAATCCTAAAAATGCCAGAATACTTCTAGTAAACTTACAGAAATTTCACAGCTCAATGAGTACTGCCCTGTATGCAGTCCCTACCTTGTTTCACCTAACTTTCTATCCTTAATGTCTCCCATTTTATTTCCTTCAGGTAGGGAAAACTATAGGTAGGAACCATTCCACTGAAACATTTCCCTGAAAACTGAAACATACTTCTAATCTGTCAATCAAATGTTTTTATTGTATGCCTATTATATCCTAACTGGTCCCGGTACTATATTGGCTTGGCCAAAAAGTTCCTTTGAGTTTTTCTGTAAGATTTCAGGAGAAACCTGAACTTTTTGGCCAATGCAATACTATAATTTTAAAAAATTTCTGCGACTATCTTCTAGAAGTTCTTCAAGGACGTGAGTCGTGTCTAATGTGCCTTTAGCTTCTTCAGCACTAGTGCAAGTGGTACATAATAGAGGCTAAGTAATTATCGCTTAAACTGAATTGAACCAGCTGTTAAAAGGGGAATCCAAAGTTATCTTCCTCAGGACCATATTTTAGGAGGACAAAGCTAATACTTGTGATTCAGGAATGTCTTTCCTAGGGGAGAAAAAAGGTCAAACTCAACTAGTTATCACTTAATTATTTAAAAAAAACTCAAAGCCAATCTTTGAAACAGTCAGTGAAAATCAACTCTAATATAAATTTGTACACAACATTATGAAAGGGATTTTTAGTTGAACCTGAAAAACTTTATATTAACTTTTAATTAGAGTAAAATTCAGGAGCACCAGTTCCTATCACAGGTGATTTTCATTAGCTGAGTAGTAAAAAATTAATTTGCGTTCCATGTCATCTTGTTGCAGTATTTAGCAAAGGTAAATGACATAAGTTCAATAAGGCTCAGAATTACATCTTCCTTCCAGTTTTATAGATAATAATCTTTATGATGGATTCTTTTGAACAATGCAAATCAGAATAAACCAGAGGTAGAATAAAATTGATCACATTAGTAGGCCACAGTTGGGCTAGGGGAACAAAGTTAGGGGGAATGTATCAGAAACAAGTTTTATCCAGAGTTGTGATGAACTACTCACACATTTAAAAGCTCCTTGGACCACTTTAAAAAAAAATGTGTATATGTGTGTGTGTATAAAAATATAAAAAAGGAACATAAATTATGACTGCTTAATGAAACAATGGTTCCCAGGTGGCTCAATGTAAAGAATCACCTGCAATATAGGAGACACGGGTTCAATTCAATCTCTGGGTCAGGAAGGTCCCCTGGAGGAGGACATGGCCACCCACTCCAGTATTCATGCCTGGAGAATCCCATGGACAGAGGAGCCAGGTGTGATACAGTTCATGGGGTCTCAAAGAGTTGGACACGACTTAGCAATTAAACAATGACAATGAAACAAGACCTATACAATAGTGAAAAATTTCCCAGTTTTTAGTTAGTGAAATCTCAGCCTTCTTGTACTGGGGAAAGATGTGGAAGTTGAGCAAATATTTCCTACCAGGTCCCTTTGCTGACTCAGAAGCAAGGTGAGCAAAGACCAGTACTTTACTTATCTGTGTCGAAACCCACCCATCCACATTTTTAGTTGTAAATTTCTTCCAGTGTCTAGCATATAGTTAAATATTATTCTTAGCTTCTAGTGTGATTGCATAGGTTTTATTGTTATAGATATTAACATGAAGTTGGAAGGCAGGTTCATTTTAACTTGAAAGTTTTTTGAATGTCTATGAAATAATTGTTTCCCAAACACAGCAGAATGATTACTCTCCTCAACTCTATAGACATTTTATACAGCTATTGAATTCAAGCATCTTCTCACTTGAAAAGTGCTACAGAAATTGGATTATGTTATTTGCCAACATTGTATTTCCCATATCATAGACATTTTATATTTATTACAAGAATATTGTCTTCAACCATGATACAGAAACAGTAATGCACACCAAGTATTCCATTTGTGTCTCAATATTTCCCTGTGCAAAGTCACTTCAGTCATGTCCAACTCTTTGTGACTCTATGGACCATCGCCCGCCAGGCTCCTCTGTCCATGGGATTCTCCAGGCAAGAATACTGGAGTGGGTTCCCATTTCCTTCTCCAAGGGATCTTTCTGACGCAGGGGTTGAACCTGCGTCTCTTAAGTCTCCTGCATTGGCAGGTTCTGTACCACTAACACCACCTGGGAAGCCTCGGTATTTCCCACCCCTCCGGAATTATGGGGCCATATGATTAGTTCTGGCCAATGAAAATAAAATATGAGTGGAAGTGTGATTGTTAATTTCTAAACTGAAGAGTTAAAAAGTCATCTGTGATTCTCCAATATTTTAGTCTCCTGTCACCATGGACTATACAGTCCTTGGAATTCTCCAGGCCAGAATACTGGAGTGGGTAGCCATTCCCTTCTCTAGGGGATCTTTCCGACCCACGTATTGAACCCAGGTCTCCCATATTGCAGGCAGATTCTTTACTGACTGAGCCACCAGGGAACCCATTCTTCTGTCAGGGTATCTGAAAAGACATTGAGTTTATGGATGCTGTAGTTGTTCAGTTACTAAATGGTGTCTGCCTCTTTGCAACCCCATGGACTGAGGCATGACAAGCTTCTCTGTCCCTCACTATCTCCCTGAGTTTGCCCAAGTTCATGTTCATTGAGTCAGTGATATGGGGCCCAGATCATTCTAGATTCCTGACTGGGTCAGATCCCTCTGGAACAGAGCCCCTTGCCCTTCCATGTAGAGTATGTATAACAAGCAAGTCACAAACTGTTGCTGAACTTATCTAATATTTTGGAACCGTTTTTGTTTTGTTCTGTTTTGTTTTGCTGCAGCATAATCTAGCCTGCCCCCACACAGCATGGTATAATAACAAAAAATAACTAATCAATTAATTAATATATCCAACATATAGTAGGCATCAGGTTTCCCCAGTAGCTCAGCTGATAAAGATCCTCCTGCCATGCAGGAGACCCTGGTTCAATTCCTGAGACAGTAAGATCCCCTGGAAAATGGATAGGCTACCAACTCCAGTATTAATGGGCTTCTCTGGTGGCTCAGATGGTAAAGAATCTGCCTGCAATGCAGGAGACCTGGGTTTGATCCCCAGATTGAGAAGATCCTCTGGAGGAGGGCATGGCAACCCACTCCAGTATTCTTGCCTGGAGACTTGCCTTGGATAGAGGAGCCTGGCAGGCTACAGTCCATGGGCTCACAAAGAGTCAGACATGACTGAGCAACTAGGAATGGTACAGCACGTAGTGGGCATCTACTAAGGCCAAATACTCTTGTAAAAGACTAGAGTTAGGATGTTGCAAAAAGACACAGTCTGTGTCCTCAGCGAACTTATGGTCTAATGAGAAAAATGGACAAATAAACCTAAAATAAGGAACATCTAGGAAACACACAATCTATGCTGCAACTATCCCAGACACTTGGCATTAAAATGTGAATAAGGAATTTTCATTGTAATACAGTGTAACTCAGCTTAATTTAGTATAGTAATAGATTTATTAGAATTCGATTTAGTAATTAGTAATAGATTTATTATAAGTATGCAAAATATTTGGATGGTAAAGATAAAGAAGCAATTCATTATCTTGAGAAGTCATGGAAAGCTTCTCAGAGGAGGTGACATTTGTTTGGATCTTTGAAAAGTGAGTTAAACTTCCCCTGCTGGAAAGTTGATGCAGTAGTTATTAGCGCTGCTCAACAAAAATACCTGAGTTTCTTCCTTCCATGGTAGGACTGCATTTTCTCATCCCTTTTCAATTTAGGAATAATCATGTGTTTCTTCTTCCTTATTTTTTTTCTTTTTGGTCAATGAAGTTTTAGTAGAATAAATGACTGACACTTTCAAACATAAAATGTAAGAGCCAGTGCACTATTTGCCATGATTCTTTCTCACTTCTGCTATAATCACTGAAGCACACTTTGAGGTGAAGTTTCCACCACTCTTGGTGTCAGAAAGACTATGATGAGATGGGTCTCACCTATCCATGTTGCAGGAGTAAAAATGCAAATTTCTAGTGTTTTAAAACACTGACATGCAAAAGATCATTTGTTACTGCAATAGAACCTCACTAATTCTGACTGATATATTTCAGACAGAAAATAGCCAGTGCAGAAAGACCTCTGAAAGACCATTATGCATTCCTGAAACAGTGAATTCAGTGGGGCTTCAGTTCAAAGTGTGTGGGTGAAAAGGGGAGAAAAATGATGAGGTTAGAGAGGATAAGGTATGAACAGTCTTTGATTGCTGAGTTAAAGGTTTTCTACTTTCTTCTTGAGGCAAAAAATGATAATTCTGGGAAAAAAATAACATAGATTGAGGTATGAACACATGTCTACCTTAGTTCATGTACTGAGAAGAATCCTTTTTCTAAAGGTCTTTAGAGAAAGATTTTAAATGATCAATTATCCTGTTGAGGCAATTATTAACTATGTTGATGAAGTCATACTGACAGCTTTTTATTTTGTATTATCCAAAGCAGGATGTTGTCAAAGCCTTGAATCTATTGTCTGTCATTGTCACCATATCTTGTTTGGAAAATGTTAATATCGACTAAAAAGTAAAACTGAAGATTTTTTTTTTTTTCAGATTTGTTTGAGAGATGGAGTAACATGCTGATTGTCTGTGGCAGTGGGGAAATGAAACTGTCACATCAATTACAAAAGCTGCTAAGTTGCCAGCAGGAGACACATTGATTCTCAGTGGGTTCAGATCTGTAATTTCAGATACCTTTGTCTTCTTACTGAATGGAAAACTTTGAAAAGAAAATCACTTCTTCCATTCACAACAATGCTCATCATTGGTGTTTTTGAAAGGAACTGATAAGATGGAAATTTATTTTTGAAATGCCCTCAGTTGTTGTTAGTTTTTATTTCTAATATGATTTTCATTTTCCCTTTCTTTGAGATATCAGTTTATCAGCTCACTAGATTCTTGGCAGGAATCAGTATGACCACAGTGGTTTGCAAGTTCATTCCAATATGTAGCTAAATAAGAGTGATTTGGAACTGTGCTGGTTAGTATCTCAACAACAGCAACAAAAAGTGTTTATTCCTATTAACTGTTTAAATTCTAGGCATATTTTGTTTCTTCCCTTCTGCTGCCTCTACTGAGGCTATCTAATTTCCTCATGATGTAGAAATCAGGATTTTTAGAAATCTTGGAAAGTCTTTGCTCTCTAAGGACCAGATCAAATTGTTCCAGTTAGGCCAAGGGGATTCTAGGAGGTACCAGGAGGGATGGCTGATGGGGAGGGTAGAAGGAAGAAACAGACACTCAATTGCAGATGGCAACTGACAACTCTTATTTATCATATATCTTGATGTGTCCTGCCTGTGCATTTTTATCTCCCCAGCAACTCCCCCTTCTACCACTAGTAGCTAGATTTCAAGGGTTGGGATGACAACCTGAAATATTAAGGTGTTGCAGATTTGTTGTTTAGGGACTGTGACAGAAAATACCTGTGTGCTTATCTATCCTCTTTCCTTTTCCTGAACACAAAAGAAGACTGTATTTGTGAGCCTCCCTTGAAGTGAGGTTATGTCCACGTGATTGGATTCTGACTAATGGGTTGTAGGCAGAAATAATGTATTCATTTTGAAACCGGCTGTGAAAATATACTGTTTTCCTCCTGTGGTTTCCTCCTGTGGTTGTCATAGAGGCCATGTTTGTGAGATGCCAGTATTATGAAATGAAAGAAGCCTAGATTCCTGGCACATTTTTGAAGGCGAACTAACTAACTTGCAGCCAACAGTGATGTGAAGAAGAAACAAATTTTTATCATGCTGAGCCACTGATACTTGGTGGTTGTTTTGCACAGTAGTTGGCATTTCTTGTTCTGATATAGAATGATTTTGGAAATTAGAAAAAGTAACCTAATATGGTCAAAGTTTAGAGTAATCTGAAAGAAGCAAAAGAAAGCCCTGTAACCTGTATACCATATGGACCTTCTGGACTCAAAAATGACACAAAAATATCAATACTTATACCTCATGGCTTACATAAACTCTAACCCCAGCATGCATCCAGAAGACTTCAATCACATCACTTTTCATCTTAGTTTGGGAACAGTGACAAACCTGTACCATGTTTATTACATAGAGCAGTATAAAAATCCAACAAGTAAAATAAAATGATATAAAAAGTAAAGAATAAATTATAACAAGCAAAAAATGTTATAACTCTATAAAAAGAATGAGTTAAGGTGTGAGTTTTCCTGATTTGTACTAAAGAAATACTGTGTAGAACTGATTTATTCAAGCAATGAAATGAAGAAATCAGGTCTACTTTCAATTTCATTGCAACCAAGTAGTGATTTTGCATCACTAAACGTAGATTCATTGAGATGAAAATGTTTTGTAGTGGTCCTGCTTCCCTGTTTCAAGAGAGATTTTCATGCATTCCCAACATGTCATGTATTTTCTCACCTAGAAAATCAATGTTTTAGCCTTTTGTGTATAACTTAGGTGCTTAAGAGCTTGACAGTTAATTTGAGTAGCATGTTAGTTTGACACATTGATAATTTCAAGCCAGCGGTATTGGTTTATGTGTGCAGCCTTTTGATGAAAAGAGAAACAGCTTCCTCATAATGCTGTATTGGGCTTCGCTTGTGTCTCAGACGGTAAAGAGTCTGCCTGCAATGCAGGAGATCTAGGTTCTATCCCTGGGTTGGAAGAGCCTCTGGAGAAGGGAATGGCAACCCACTCCAGTATTCTTGCCTGGAGAACTCCATGGACAGAGGAGCTTGGTGGGCTATAGTACTTGGTGTCACCAAGTGTTTCTGAGCAACTAACTCTTTGATGAAGAGAGAAGCAGCTTTCTCATAATGCTATATTGGCTTGATAAGAATCCCATTAAGCTACTAAACATCACTTTTTTGATGTTTTTGCTTTTGTAAACTGTAATTAGAGTTTTAAAAATTTCTCCCTTAAAAGCCAAGTTTTAGAACAGAGGCAAATTGTTAGTGATTCCTTATTGAAAACTGTAGTGCTTTTGGCATTTTATTTCAAAAACTATTTCACATCTAGGCCACGTGAAGGACATATTTTAAAAGCCATTAGCTACTTTCTTTAACTTTAAAAAAAATCTTAAGTAGGCCTATTGGCTTATTGAGTCACTCTGACAGATTGAAAATGGAGTTTTTACAATTAAGCTACCATACAAAGAAAGCTTATCCATTGTGCTTCATGCATCTCTCAGACTTATGCACTTATAAGAAGAATTGTGTGATAGAAAGAGCCCCAGTCTAGGAAACTAAAACCTGAGTTTTCATCTTGCTTCCCGCTAATTTTGTGTGACCTTGTAAAGGTCTTTCACAATACTAATTCACATTCACGTGGTGCTTGAAAAGCCTCAAACCATCTTTTAATCTACCTCGTACTGTATGTGGACTAGTTCAAAATCACAATTTTAGTTTAAGGAAAATTCAGCTGAACCATCTGGTTTTAGAGGAGAGTTAGGTACTATCCTGGTTTATGTATAATGTGTTATCATGAAATTCTGTGACGGATATTGCTCCTAAGTTACAGTATCTGTCTGTGAACAGGATAATAATAGCCATAAAAATAATATATCATCTCGTTGTAAAGTCGGAAAATTCTTTAATTAAATTTTAGTACATTTAATTGTTATCTTAAATAGGATAATAATGGCTAATTTCATATTTTAAGTTATTTTTTATTATTTATGAATAACTTATTAAGCCAAGCTATGAAAGTCAAGCTTGTCCCACAGAAACTGATGGTCATAATGTCAACTCCTAAAAAGATTTGATTATCAGAGACATAAAATATGATTACAACCTTCCTTCCTAAAATTAAGTTCAAAAAATAAAATCTAAAGAAATCCAGCTCAAAAGACTCAGATTTGATGCTTGATGGTTTCTAGAATGTAAGTAACACAAGAATAGTGACTTTTCTGTCTTTTTTAATTTTTTACTGCTGTATCAGCGATCAATGCAAAGAAATAGATGAAGACAATAGAATGGGAAAGACTAGAAATCTTTTCAAGAAAATTAGAGATACCAAGGGAATATTTCATGCAAAGATGGGCTCAATAAAGGACACAAATGGTAGGGACCTAAAAGAAGCAGAAGATATTAACAAGAGGTGGCAAGAATACATAGAAGGAAGGGAAGTTGCTCAGTCGTGTCCAACTCTTTGCTACCCCATGGACTGTAGCCCACCAGGCTCCTCCATTCATGGGATTCTCCAGGCAAGAATACTGGAGTGGGTTGCCATTTCCTTCTCCAGGGGATATTCCCGACCCAGGGATCGAACCTGGGTCTCCCGCATTGTAGGCAGACGCTTTACCATCTGAGCCACCAGGGAAGTCCCTAATACATAGAAGAACTGTACAAAAAAGATCTTCACAACCCAGATAATCACGATGGTGTGATCACTCACCTAGAGCCAAACATTCTGGAATGTGAAGTCAACTGGGCCTTAGGAAGCATCACTACAAACAAAGCTAGTGGAGGTGGTGGAATTCCAGTTGAGCTATTTCAAATCCTGAAAGATGATTCTGTGAAAGTGCTGCACTAAATATGCCAGCAAATTTGGAAAACTCAGAAGTGGCCACAGGACTGGAAAAGGTCAGTTTTCATTCCAATTCCAAAGAAAGGCAATGCCAAAGAATGCTCAAACTACCACATAGTTGCACTCATCTCACATGCTAGTAAAGTCATGCTCAAAATTCTCCAAGCCAGGCTTCAGCAATACGTGAACCGTGAACTTCCAAATGTTCAAGCTGGTTTTAGAAAAGGTAGAGGCACCAGAGATCAAATTGCCAACATCTGCTGGATCATGGAAAAAGCAAGAGAGTTCCAGAAAAACATCTATTTCTGCTTTATTGACTATGCCAAAGCCTTTGACTGTGTGGATCACAATAAACTGTGGAAAATTCTGAAAGAGATGGGAATACCAAACCATTGGTCCTGCCTCTTGAGAAACCTGTATGCAGGTCAGGAAGCAACAGTTAGAGCTGGACATGGAACAATAGACTGGTTTCAAATAGGAAAAGGAGTATGTCAAGGCTGTATATTGTCACCCTGCTTATTTAACCTATATGCAGAGTACATCATGAGGAACGCTGGGCTGGAAGAAGCACAAGCTGGTATCAAGATTGCCTGGAGAAATATCAGTAACCTCAGATATGCAGATGACCCCACCCTTATGGCAGAAAGTGGAGAAGAACTAAAGAGCCTGTTGATGAAAGTGAAAAAGGAGAGTGAAAAGGTTGGCTTAAAGCTCAACATTCAGAAAACTAAGATCAAGTCTACAAACAATAAAAGCTGGAGAGGGTGTGGAGAAAAGAGAACACTCTTGCACTGTTGGTGGGAATGTAAATAGATACAGCAATTATGGAAGATGGTATGGAGACTCTTTTAAAAACTAGGAGTAAAACCACCATATGACCTAGCAATCCCACTCCTAGGTATATACCCTGAGGAAACAAAAATTGAAAAAGACCCATGTATCCCACTGTTCATTGCAGCACTATTTACAATAACTAGAACATGGACGCGACCTAGACGTCCATCGACAGATGAAGGGATAAAGAAGTCGTGGTACATATAAACAATGGACTATTACTCAGCCATAAAAAGGAACACATTTGTGTCAGTCCTAATGAGGTGGATGAACCTAGGTTCCTATTATACAGAGTGAACTAAGAGAAAGATAAATATCCTATTCTAACACATATATATGTAATCTAGTAAAATGGTACTGAAGAGTTTATTTACAGAGCAGCAATGGAGAAAAAGACATAGAGAATAGACTTACTGACATGGGGAGAGGGAGGAGAGGGTGAGAAGTATGGAAAGAGTAACATGGAAGATTACATTCAGTTCAGTCACTCAGTCGTGTCCGACTCTTTGCGACCCCATGAATCACAGCACGCCAGGCCTCCCTGTCCATCCCGGAGTTCACTCAAACTCATGTCCATAGAGTCGGTGATGCCATCAAGCCATCTCATCCTCTGTCGTCACCCGCTCCTCCTGCCCCTAATCCCTTCCAGCATCAGAGTCTTTGCCAATGAGTCAACTCTTCACATGAGGTGGCTAAAGTACTGGAATTTCAGCTTCAACATCAGTCCTTCCAATGAACACCCAGGACTGGTCTCCTTTACGATGGACTGGTTGGATCTACTTGCAGTCCAAGAGACTCTCAAGAGTCTTCTCCAACACCACAGTTCAAAAGCATCAATTCTTCGGCACTCAGCTTTCTTCACAGTCCAACTCTCACATCTATACATGACCACTGGAAAAACCATAGCCTTAACTAGATGGACCTTTGTTGGCAAAGTAATGGCTCTGCTTTTTGATATGCTGTCTAGGTTGGTCATAACTTTCCTTCCAAGGAGTAAGCATCTTTTAATTTCATGACTGCAATCAGCATCTGCAGTGATTTTGGAGCCCCAAAAAATAAAGTCTGACACTGTTTCCACTGTTTCTCCATCTATTTCCCATGAAGTGATGGGACCAGATGCCATGATCTTAGTTTTCTGAATTTTGAGCTTTAAACCAACCTTTTCACTCTCCTTTTTCACTTTCATCAACAGGCTTTTTAGTTCCTCTTCACTTTCTGCCATAAGGGTGGTGTCATCTGCATATCTGAGGTTATTGATATTTCTCCCAGCAATCTTGATTCCAGCTTGTGCTTCTTCCAGCCCAGCGTTCCTCATGATGTACTCTGCATATAAGTTAAATAAGCAGGGTGACAATATACAGCCTTGACGTACTCCTTTTCCTATTTGGAACCAGTCTATTGTTCCATGTCCAGCTCTAACTGTTGCTTCCTGACCTGCATACAGGTTTCTCAAGAGGCAGGACCAATGGTCTGGTATTCCCATCTCTTTCAGAATTTTCCACAGTTTATTGTGATCCACACAGTCAAAGGCTTTGGCATAGTCAATAAAGCAGAAATAGATGTTTTTCTGGAACTCTCTTGCTTTTTCCATGATCCAGCAGATGTTGGCAATTTGATCTCTGGTGCCTCTGCCTTTTCTAAAACCAGCTTGAACATTTGGAAGTTCACGGTTCACGTATTGCTGAAGCCTGGCTTGGAGAATTTTGAGCATGACTTTACTAGCATGTGAGATGAGTACAACTATGTGGTAGTTTGAGCATTCTTTGGCATTGCCTTTCTTTGGGATTGGAATGAAAACTGACCTTTTCCAGTCCTGTGGCCACTTCTGAGTTTTCCAAATTTGCTGGCATATTGAGTGCAGCACTTTCACAGCATCATCTTTCAGGATTTGAAATAGCTCAACTGGAATTCCACCACCTGCACTAGCTTTGTTCATAGTGATTACCATATGTAAAATAGAGAGCCAACGGGAATTTGCTATATGGCTCAGGAAACTCAAACAGCGGCTCTGTATCAAACTAGAGGGGTGGGATGGCAAGGGATACAGGAGGGAGTTTCAAAAGGGAGGGGATGTATGTATACCTATGGCTGATTCATGTTGAGGTTTGACATAAAACAGCAAAATTCTGTAAAGCAATTATCCTACAATTAAGAAGTAAATAAATTTAAAAAAAGGACCATGTATTCATGTCTTTCCCCCAATATTTTGCTTTTAAATGCCTGTCAATAAAGACATTAATAGATGAAGGAACTTCAGATATGCAGATGACTCCACCCTTATGGCAGAAAGCAAAGAGGAAGTAAAAAGCCTCTTGATAAAAGTGAAAGAGAGTGTTTTGAAACTCAACATTCAGAAAACTAAGATCATGGCATCTGGTCCCATCACTTCATATCAAACAGATAGGGAGACAATGGAAATGGTGACAGACTTTGTTTTCTTGGGCTCCAAAATCACTGCAGATGGTGGATGCTGCCATGAAATTAAAAGATGATTGTTCCTTGGAAGAAAAGCTATGGCAAACCTAAACAACATATTAAAAAGTAGAGACATTACTTTGCCAACAAAGGTTTGTCTAGTCAAAGCTATGATTTTTCCAGTGGTCACATATGGATGTGAGAGTTGGACCATAAAGAGAGTTGAGTGCCGAAGAATTGATGCTTTTGAACTGTGGTGTTGGAGAAGACTCTTGAGAGTTCCTTGAGCTGCAGGGAGATCCAACCAGTCCATCCTAACGGAGATCAGTCCTGAATATTCATTGGAAGGACTGGTGCTGAAGCTGAAGCTCCAATACTTTGGGCACCTGATGCGAAGAGCTGACTCACTGGAAAAGACCCTGATGCTGGAAAAGATTGAAGGCAGAAGGAGAAGGGGACGGCAGAGGATGAGGTGGTTGGATGGCATCACCGACTCCATGGACATGGGTTTGAACAAGCTCCAGGAGTTGGTGATGGACAGGGAAGCCTGGTGTGCTGCAGTCCGTGGCATTGCAAAGAGTCGGACATGACTGAGTGACTGAACTGAACTGAGTTTCTCCTACCATCACTTTAACAATGAAAGGGACACTTGAAAATCTGAAATTCTTTCTACCCCAATGAAAGGATGGGTGGATATTTTATCAGTTTTTATTGGTTTGCAAAAGGGACTCATTGGAAAATATACAAAATAGGAAAACCTGGAACATTTTGTTTGTCACTACCATGCTACTTCTTTCTTATGATTGGAAGATAAATTCCTTTGAGTTTCTACGCCTTCCTTTTCCATTGCCGTCTCCTTAGTGATGCTCCTAATCTATAGCATGATACAACTGATGAAAGAACAATAGATGGAATGGTTAGGAAGAATCTGAACTTAGAGATTAAATGAATGGGCTCTGGAACTTGGGTTTGAATATGGTGTTTGTCTTATAAGAATTGTGAGATCCTGGGAAAAATATTCTGGTAAGCCTGAATTTCATTATCTATAAAAAAAATGATAATGATCCACAATTCAAAGGGTTGAATGATCTAGGAATTGAAATGCTCTTAGCTCACCGAGAAAAAATAACACCTATCACCATTTTAACAATAAACAAATTCTCAAATTCTGAATTACAAGAGAAGGCTTTAGATTAATTGCTGGTGCTAACTAATTAGAAATAACTCAATACTATCTTGGATTAAGATGACAGCAGTTTGGGCCTGTTTTACACAAACACTCAAACATCAGCAGAGTAATATATCTAAAGTATAAACGTTCAGAGTGTGCACAAACTGAAAAATGAAGCAGAAGAGGTGATTCATCAGTCTGTAGCAGAAAAACAAGGGTATCTTGGCCACCCATTGGGTAATTAATGTTTCCATATATGAATGTCAATCTGAGGGCAACTAGTACGTGCTGTTCTCATGGCTGGAGAGCAAGGGTAACAGCAGGACATTAAACCAGCAATAGGAGGTAGTTCTCATTTAAGTTCAGATGACACATTACAGTTTACTGATTGGCAAAAGCAGATTCTTTCTACTTAAAGTGAAAAATTGAGCTACGATGGCTATATATAAACTTTCTGAGAGGCACACAATCTATCTAATCAACTCCAACACATAAGAAAAAGACCAAATTCTTTTCTGTGTTTTATATCTTATGATATCTGAAAAGTAACATTTCTTCTCTGGAAAATAGTGTTTCTTTTCTGTTATCATCAGTAGCTCATAAATGCTATATTTAATACACATTTACCCTTCATGAAAGTGAACATATTAGTCACTCAGTCATGTCTGACTGTGATTTGAATATCTAGATATCTGAAGCACAGTCTGTATTGGAGAAATAACAAGTACTGCAGATAATTTGTAGAAATCACAGGACTTCAGTGATTCTGTTTGAAATTTCATTTTGGCATTGGCCACATTTATGTTCATTTGGACATTTTTTTTTTTTTTTTGATAGTCAACATCTGAATGTCCTCACTGAGTTTGCAGACTGCCCAAATGAAAATTCCAGATAACTGTCTCAGGATCTCAGCAGCCAGTAGCCTCAGTTTAGCCACATAAGATTGAGAGTGAGGTAAATATGTACAGTTATCATCCAAGTTCATGAAAGACAGTTGATGCAATCCAGGCATTTCCTTAACAAGACAGCATTAAAATGTTCCGTTCCGTTCCGTCCCGTTCTCTATATAGTTTAAGTCAGAATAAAAATACGGTGAAATGACAGAATGATTTGCATTATAGACAAAACAAAAGAAGTTTCTACACTGTGACTGTTTTTGCTAAGCAGTGCTTAGGGGGATGTTTATAGCTGAGAAATAGGTTTAAAAATTGGCTGTGTTATCTTTCTGTAATGATGTTGTTTTTAAATGCCATGTACTCAGTGAGTGATATAAACACATTGTAAATTTCAGTTTTCTAAAATTAAAAAAAAAGTTCTTAGTGATCTAAATTTCCATTTTAAGAGTCTTAAAAAGGAAAATCAAACAAAAGGGCAGAAACAAAAAAGATCAGAGTACAATTAAATGACATAAAGAATAGAAAAAAATAATACAGAAAAAAATCAGTGAAACCAAAAGTTAGTTCTTTAACTGGGGTTCTAAAACTCTAGATAGACTGATTAATTTTTTTAAAAGTTTTTTTTAAAGGAGAGAAGATTTCTCAAATTACTCAAGGCAGGAAACCGAAAAAGAGACTTTGCAGCATTGTCTTAGTCAGAATTCAGTACAAAAGGCAGAGACTACTTAAGGAATATTAAGAAGACAGCTATTTGATAAAGGAAAGTATGCATTGACAGTGTCATTGGAAAGCGGAGGAATGAGCTGGAAGCTGGAATCAGGAATCACCACCCAAACATTATTTGTACTGTCCCATCAGAGGAAGTTTTACCTCCAAAACTGCCACTGTGAACTACACACTCTGTAGCTGGAATTCATAGATTAGCAGATGTCATCAGGAGCTGTAGAGCCAGTGAAATGGCACTGATGTGTGATGTTTACCTGTAGCTCAGTTGGTAAAGAATCTGCCTGCAATGTGGGAGACCTCAGTTTGATCCCTGGGTCAGGAAGATCTCCTGAAGAAGGAAAAGCCTACTCACTCCAGTATTCTGGCCTGGAGAATACCATGGATTGTATAGTCCATGGGGTCGGAAAGAGTCAGACACAACTGAATGACTTTCACTTAGCAAAAATGCCTCTTATCCCTTCTCAGACTGGTGTACAGGAGTATGAGATCCCACTGCTTCTTCCACCAAAACAGCCTCTTTATCAAGAAGATGAAGAATGGCTAATACTGTATATGACCTCCCACCTCAAAATTTTGCTTCTATCCAGATCTCATGCAAATACATCCAAGTGCCATATCAATTTACTACAGAAGTCTAGTTCTAAAATAGTCTGAGAAAGTAGTTATTAGTTTTCTAATGGTTGTAGAAAAGAAGGCATACCAGAGAGGGGAAAATAGAGTTTTAGTAAACCACCTCATCCACCATAAACACATATGATGATTAATGACTCATTCTTTAATGCATAAGGAGATCTTTTAAATGAATAAGCAAAAGTTTAATGTAAATAGAAAGTTCTCAGGAAAACAGGTATAAATAGTTTGTAAATGTATAAAACAAAGCTAAATATCACTCATAATGAATAAATACAGTTAAAAATAAAGCAAGCTTTGTCTATCATACGGTTAAATTTTACCAAAATTGAATTGGGGAGAGTTTATGGAAAAAGAATCTTTGGAACACAATTTAAGTCTATTAAAATTCAAAATGTACTTATAAATGGTTATTAATTCTAGTAATTTATAGTAGATGTATATTAGTACCTTTGCAAAGAAGCACATGTGAGGCTATTTATTAAAATACTACATGAAGTGAAGAAGTGAAGTGAAGTTGCTCAGTCATGTCCGACTCTTTGCGATCCCATGGACTGTAATCTACCAGGCTTCTCTGTCCATGGGATTTTCCAGGCAAGAGTACTGGAGTGGGTTGCCATTTCCTTCCCCAGGGGATCTTCCTGACCCAGGGATCGAACCCAGGTCTCCTGCATTGCAGGCAGACACTTTACCCTCTGAGCCACCAGGGAAGCCCCAAGACATAATATAAAATACTGAAAACAAACCTTGCATCCCTAAAATGAGGATTGTTTATAAAGTACAGAGTTCATACAAATGAACAAATGACCAGTAAGTACTAAAATGGAATGTCTGGAAGGTAAAAATATATTGTTAAAGAAGAAAGGTGTAGCTAGTAATCATTTCCATACACAAAAAAGGACAGATAATTATATATATGTATATTATATATATATGCTTGTATATGTATAAAGTATTTCCTTGTGCTTAATCAAGTAGATAATAACAGTGATTGCCTCTAACTGAAGGAACTCTAGACCTGAATATCAGGGGTGGGACTGAGCCTATTAATTATATTTTATGTTATTTAATTTTTTCCACATTGTATTATCTTTTCAAAGACACAGAAAAATCTAAAATGTAAGGCACAAATATTCATAAAATTAGTTCAAAAAGAAAGTTAGAGCACGTTGTAAATTTCTCATCATACTGTTTTTTTGTAAAGTCTTGTTGATATAAGAGTTGGCAGTTACTTACACCTTATACTTATGCCTCCTAAAGCTAAAGCTAAGAGACACAGATGTATAGAACAGTCTTTTGGATTCTGTGGGAGAGGGCGAGGGTGGGATGATTTGGGAGAATGGCACTGAAACACGTATATTATCATATGTGAAACGAATCACCAGTCCACGTTCGATGCATGATACAGGATGCTTGGGGCTGGTGTACTGGGATGAACCAGAGGGATGGGATGGGGATGGAGGTGGGAGGGAGGTTCAAGATGGGGAACACATGTACACCCGGGGCAGATTCATGTCAATGTCTGGCAAAACCAATACAATAATGTAAAGTAATTAGCCTCCAATTAAAATAAATAAACTAAAAAAACCCCAAAACTTCAAGACTAGTACTGATAAGCAGTTTGTAAAAGAATTCTCTCTTCAATAAAGAATAAAGATAAAAGATTTTATTCTTGGGCAGTTGGGATCACTTAACTTTTAAACTATAAAGATAATTTATTAATTCATTTAACTAAAAATTCTAGAGATAAAGTTAGAGCTATCTGAGTATGATCAGAGTTCTGCTTTCTTTTCCCTGCTGTTTTATTGTCTTTATTCTTGGTCTCACATTCCTTAAAACAAATGAAAGCCTGCATATCCAGGTAATATCATCTAGAAGACAAAAGAATCTATGTTTCTTCACCTTCAGGCACAAATCCTGGACTTTAGGGTGAGTAGGCTAACATAAGTTACATATCCCCTTTTGAGCCAATTACGGTAGCAAAAAGATGATATTCTACTGATTGACTTAAGCCAATTGATGCCTACCAATAGATTTTCAAAATGATATCAACCTAACCAAAAATTCATATATGTTTTATAATTCCAATCCATAATGGGATTTTTTTTGGCCAGGAAAGAAATAAAAATATTCACTAATATGCTGTCTATTTTTAGAATTGCTTCCAATGTAACACTTTTTAAAAAAATAAGCGTTTAATACACATGGTGTGTTTATTTTCTATTCTTGGAAATTTATGTAGTCACCTTCTCCCTTCTTTCAGTTCAGTTCAGTTCGGTCACCCAGTCGTGTCCGACTCTTTGGGATCCCATGGACAGCAGCACGCCACGCTTCCCTGTCCATCACCAACTCCCGGAGCTTACTCAAACTCATGTCCGTTGAGTCAATGATGTTATCCAACCATCTCATCCTCTGTCGTCCTCTCCTCCTCCTGCCTTTAGCATATACCAAAACACCAAGTCAAAGATTGAATTGGAGGGAAGAGGGTTATCTCACTTGGGAAATAGTAATAGTATCTACTTCATGGAGCTGCTCAAGGAGTACATATGAAGTGTTAGATTATTTCATAGCATATTATAGCTACTGAAAAAGAATTAACAGTATCCACAAACATGACAGAGATGTTAGACTTACCTGACTTATACAACAAAGATTTTTTTTTAATTGGAGGCTAATTATTTTACAATATTATATTGGTTGGTTTTACCATACATTGACATGAATCCGCCCTGGGTGTACATGAGTTCCCCCTCCTGAACCCCCCTCCCACCTCCCTGCTCCCCTTATCCTCCCTCTGGGTCATCCCCGCACACCAGCCCCGAGCATCCTGTAACATGCATCGACCCTGAACTGGCGATTCATTTCACATATGATAATATACATGTTTTAATGCCATTCTCCCAAACCATCCCACGCTCACACTCTCCTACAGAGTCCCAAAGAGTGTTCTATACATCTGTGTCTCTTTTGCTGTCTCGTATACAGGGTTATCATTTGCATCTTTCTAAATTCCAATATGTGAACCGTGAACTCCCAGGTGTTCAAGCAGGTTTTAGATAAGGCAGAGGCACCAGAGATCAAATCGCCAACATCCGCTGGATCATGGAGAAAGCAAGAGAGTCCAGAAAAGCATCTATTTCTGCTTCATTGATTATGCCAAAGCCTTTGACTGTGTGGATCACAATAAACTGTGGAACATTCTGAAAGAGATGGGATTCCCAGACCGCCTGACCTGCCTCTTGAGAAACCTGTATACAGGTCAGGAAGCAACAGTCAGAACTGTACGTGGAACAACAGACTGGTTCCAAATAGGAAAAGGTGTACGTCAAGTCTGTATATTGTCACCTTGCTTATTTAACTTATATGCAGAGTACATCATGAGGAACGCTGGGCTGGAAGAAGCACAAGCTGGAATCAAGATTGCTGGGAGAAATATCAATAACCTCAGATATGCAGATGACACTACCCTTATAGCAGAAAGTGAAGAGGAACTCGAAAGCCTCTTGATGAAAGTGAAAGAGGAGAGTGAAAAGGTTGGCTTGAAGCTCAACATTCAGAAAACAAAGATCATGGCATCTGGTCCCATCACTTAATGGGAAATAGATGGAAAAACAGTGGAAACTGTCAGACTTAATTTTTTTGGGCTCCAAAATCACTGCAGATGCTGATTGCAGCCATGAAATTAAAAGATGCTTACTCTTTGGAAGGAAAGTTATGACCAACCTAGATAGTATATTAAAAAGCAGAGACATTACTTTGCCAACCATGGTCCGTCTAGTCAAGGCTATGGTTTTTCCTGTGGTCATGTATGGATGTGAGAGTTGGACTGTGAAGAAAGCTGATCGCCGAAGAATTGATGCTTTTGAACTGTGGTGTTGGAGAAGACTCTTGAGAGTCTCTTGGACTGCAAGGAGATCCAACCAGTCCATTCTAAAGGAGATCAATCCCGGATGTTCATTGGAAGGATTGATGCTCAAGCTGAAACTCCAATACTTTGGCCACCTCATGCGACGAGTTGACTCACTGGAAAAGACTCTGATGTTGGGAAAGGTTGGGGGGGGAGGAAGAGAAGGGGACGACAGAGAATGAGATGGCTGGATTGCATCACCGACTCTGTGGACATAAGTTTGAGTGAACTCCGGGAGTTGGTGATGGACAGGGAGGCCTGGCGTGCTATAATTCATGGGGTCGCGGAGAGTCGGACACGACTGAGCGACTGAACTGAACTGAACTGAAATTCCATATATATGTGTTAGTATATTGTATTGGTGTTTTTCTTTCTGGCTTACTTCACTCTGTATAATAGGCTCTAGTTTCATCCACCTCATTAGAACTGGTTCAAATGCATTTTCTTAATTGCTGAGTAATACTCCATTGTGTATATGTACCAAAGCTTTCTTATCCATTCGTCTGCTGATGGACATCTAGGTTGCTTCCATGTCCTGGCTATTATAAACAGTACTGCAATGAACATTGGAGTACATGTGTCTCTTTCAATTCTGGTTTCCTCAGTGTGTATGCCCAGGAGTGCGATTGCTGGATCATATGGCAGTTGTATTTCTAGGTTTTTGAGGAATCTTCACATTGTTCTCCATAGTGGCTGTACTAGTTTTCAGTCGCACCAACAGTGTAAGAGGGTTCCCTTCTCTCCACACCCTCTCCAGCATTTATTGCATGTAGACTTTTGGATAGCAACCATTATGACTGGTGTGAAATGGTATCTCATTGTGGTTTTGATTTGCATTTCTCTGATTATGAGGGATGTTGAGCATTTTTTCATGTGTTTGTTAGCCATCTTTATGTCTTCTTTGGAGAAATGTCTGTTTAGTTCTTTGGCCCATTTTTTGATTGGGTCATTTATTTTTCTGGAATTGAGCTCAGTGGCTGCTTGTATATTTTGGAGATTAATCCTTTATCTGTTGCTTCATTTGCTATTATTTTCTCCCATTCTTAAGGCTGTCTTTTCACCTTGCTTATAGTTTCCTTTGCTGTGCAGAAGCTTTTGCTTTTAATTAGGTCCCATTTGTTTATTTTTGCTTTTATTTCCAATATTCTGGGAGGTGGGTCTTGGAGGATCCTGCTGTGATTTATGTCAGAGAGTGTTTTGCCTACGTTCTCCTCTAGGAGTTTTATAGTTTCTGGTCTTACATTTAGCTCTCTAATCCATTTTGAGTTTATTTTGGTGTATGGTGTTAGGAAGTGTTCTAGTTTCATTCTTTTACAAGTAGCTGACCAGTTTTCCCAGCACCACTTGTTAAAGAGACTGTCTTTTCTCCATTTTATATTCTTGCCTCCTTTGTCAAAGATATGGTGTCCATAGGTGCGTGGATTTATCTCTGGGCTTTCTATTTTGTTCCATTGATCTATAGTTCTGTCTTTATGCCAATACCATACTGTCTTGATGACTGTGGCTTTGTAGTAGAGCCTGAAGTCTGGCAAGTTAATTCTCCCAGTTCCATTTTTCTTCCTCAGGATTGCTTTGGCTATTCGAGGTTTTTTGTATTTCCATACAAATTGTGAGATTATTTGTTCTAGTTCTGTGAAAAATATCGTTGGTAGCTTGATAGAGATTGCATTGAATGTATAAATTACTTTGGGTAGTATACTCATTTTTACAATATTTATTCTTCCAATCCACGAACACAGTATATTTCTCAATCTATTAGTGTCCTCTTTGATTACTTTCACTAGGGTTTTATAGTTTTCTATGTACAAGTCTTTTGTTTCCTTAGGTAGATATATTCCTAAGTATTTAATTCTTTTTGTTGCAACAGTGAATAGAATAGTTTCCTTAATTTCTCTTTCTATTTTCTCATTATTAGTGTATAGGAATGCAAGGGATATCTGTGTGTTGATTTTATACCCTGCAACTTTACTATATTCATTGATTAGCTCTAGTAGTTTTCTGGTAGAGTCTTTAGGGTTTTCTGTGTAGAGGATCATGTCATCAGCGAACAGTGAAAGTTTTACTTCTTCTTTTCCAGTTTGTATTCCTTTTATGTCTTTTTCTGCTGTGATTGCTGTAGCCAAAACTTCCAGAACTATGTTGAATAGTAGTGGTGAGAGTGGGCACCCTTGTCTTGTTCCTGACTTTAGGGGAAATGCTTTCAGTTTTTTACCATTGAGGATAATGTTTGCTATGGATTTGTCATATATAGCTTTTATTATGTTGAGATATGTCCCTTCTATTCCCACTTTCTGGAGGGTTTTTATCATAAATGGATGTTGAATTTTGTCGAAGGCTTTCTCTGCATCTATTGAGATAATCATATGATTTTTATTTTTCAGTTTGTTAATGTGGTGTATTACATTGATTGATTTGCGGATATTGAAGAATCCTTGCATTCCTGGGATAAAGTCCATTTGGTCATGATGTATAATCTTCTTAATGTGTTGTTGGATTCTGATTGCTAGACTTTTGTTAAGGATTTTTGCATCTATGTTCATCAGTGATATTGGCCTGTAGTTTTCTTTTTTTGTGGGATCTTTACCAGGTTTTGGGATTAGTGTGATGGTGGCCTCACAGAATGAGTTTGGAAGTTTCCATTCCTCAGAAATTTTCTGGAAGAGTTTGAGTAGAATAAGTGTTAGCTCTTCTCTAAATTTTTGGTAGAATTCAGCTGTGAAGCTGTCTGGACCTGGGCTTTTGTTTGCTGGAAGATTTCTGATTACGGCCTCTAGTTCTGTGGTTGTGATGGGAAGGTTCAGATTTTCTATTTCTTCCTGGTTCAGTTTTGGAAAGTTGTACTTTTCTAGGAATTTGTCCATTTCTTCCAGGTTATTCATTTTATTGCCATATAATTGCTGATAGTATTCTCTAATAATCCTTTGTATTTCTCTGTTGTCGGTTGTGATCTCTCCATTTTCATTTATAATTGTATCGATTTTGTTCTTCTCCCTTTGTTTCTTTTGAGTCTGGCTAGTGGTTTGTCAATTTTGTTTACCTTCTCAAAGAACCAGTTTTGGCTTTGTTGATTTTTGCTATGGTTGATTTTTGTTGATTTTTGTTTCTTTTGCATTTATTTCTGCCCTAATTTTTATGATTTCTTTCCTTCTACTAATCCTGGGGTTCTTCATTTCTTCCTTTTCTAGTTTCTTTAGATGTATGGTTAGGTTATTTAGTTGACTTTTTTCTTGTTTCTTGAGGTGTGCCTGTATTGCTATGAACTTCCCCCTTAGCACTGCTTTTACAGTGTCCCAGAGGTTTTGGGTTGTTGTGTTTTCATTTTCACTCATTTCTATGCATATTTTGATTTCTCTTTTGATTTCTTCTATGATTTGTTCATTATTCAGCAGCATGTTGTTCAGCCTCCATATGCTGGCATTTTTAATGGTTTTTCTCCCATAATTGAGATCTAATCTTACTGCATTGTGGTCAGAAAAGATGCTTGGAATGATTTCAATTTTTTTGAACTTACCAAGGCTAGATTTATGGGCCAGGATGTGATCTATCCTGGAAAAGGTTCTGTGTGCACTTGAGAAAAAGGTGAAATTCACTGTTTTGGGGTGAAATGTCCTATAGATATCTATTAGGTCTACCTGGTCTATTATATCATTTAAAGTTTGTGTTTCCTTGTTAATTTTCTGTTTAGTTGATCTATCCATAGATGTAAGTGGGGTATTAAAATCTCCCACTATTATTGCATTGTTGTTAATTTCCCCTTTCATCAGTTCAGTTCAGTCGCTCAGTCATTTCCGACTCTCCGTGACCCCATGAATCACAGCACACCAGGCCTCCCTGTCCATCACCAACTCCAGGAGTTCACTCAAACTCATGTCCACAGAGTCAGTGATGCCATCCAGCCATCTCATTCTCTGTCGTCCCCTTCTCCTCCTGCCCCCAACCTTTCCTAGCATCAGAGTCTTTTCCAGTGAGTCAACTCGTCGCATGAGGTGGCCAAAGTATTGGAGTTTCAGCTTTAGCATCAGTCCTTCCAATGAACACCCAGGATTGATCTCCTTTAGAATCGACTGGTAGGATCTCCTTGCAGTACAAGGGACTCTCAAGAGTCTTCTCCAACACCACAGTTCAAAAGCATCGATTCTTCGGCGATCAGCTTTCTTCACAGTCCAACTCTCACATCCATACAAATTGTCTTACATATTGCGGTGCTCCTATGTTGGGTTCATAAATATGTATAATTGTTATATCTTCTTCTTGGATTGATCCTTTGATCATTATGTAGTTTCCTTCTTTGTCTCTTTTCACAGCCTTTGTTTTAAAGTCTATTTTATCTGATATGAGTATTGCTACCCATGCTTTCTTTTGGTCTCTATTTGCATGGAATATCTTTTTCCAGCCCTTCACTTTCAGTCTGTATGTGTCCCTCATTTTGAGGTGGGTCTCTGGTAGACAACATATATGGGGGTCTTGTTTTTGTATCCATTCAGCCAGCCTTTGTCTTTTGGTTGGGGCATTCAACCCATTTACGTTTAAGGTAACTATTGATAGGTATGACCCCGTTGCCATTTTCTTTATTGCTTTGGGTTCGAGTTTATACACCCTTTCTGTGTTTCCTGTCTAGAGAAGATCCTTTAGCATTTGTTGAAGAGCTGGTTTGGTGATGCTGAATTCTCTCAGCTTTTACTTGTCTGTAAAGCTTTTGATTTCTCCTTCATATTTGAATGAGATCCTTGCTGGGTACAGTAATCTGGGCTGTAGGTTATTTTCTTTCATCACTTTAAGTATGTCTTGCCATTCCCTCCTGGCCTGAAGAGTTTCTGTTGAAGGATCATCTGTTATCCTTATGGGAATCCCTTTGCGTGTTATTTACTGCTTTTCCCTTGCTGCTTTTAATATTTATTCTTTGTGTTTGAACTTTTAAAATTTGATTAATATGTGTTTTGGAGTATTTCGCCTTGGGTTTTTCCTGTTGGGGACTCTCTGGGTTTCTTGGACTTGGGTGATTATTTCTTTCCCCATTTTAAGGAAGTTTTCAACTATTATCTCCTCAAGTATTCTCTCATGGTCTTTCTTTTTGTCTTCTTTTTCTGGGACTCCTATGATTCGAATATTGGAGCATTTAACATTGTCCCAGAGGTCTCTAATATTGTCCTCATTTCTTTTAATTCATTTTTCTTTATTCCTCCCTGTTTCATTTATTTCTACAATTCTATCTTCTAGCTCACTTATCCTGTCTTCTTCCTGTTATTCTACTGTTTGTTCCCTCCAGAGGGTTTCTGATCTCATGTATTGCATTATTCATTGTATACTGACTCTTTTTTATTTCCTCTAAATCCTTATTAAACCTTTCTTCCATCTTTGCAATCCTTTTCTCCAGGTTATTTATCTGTAACTCCATTTTGATTTCAAGATTTTGAATCATTTTCACCACCAAAATTCGAAATTCTTTATCAGGTAGATTCCCTATATCTTCCTCTTTTGTTTGTGTTGGTGGGCATTTATCTTGTTCCTTTACTTGCTGGGTATTTCTCTGCCTCTTCATCTTGCTTATAGTGCTTTGCTTGGGGTGGCCTTTCCCTCTTCTGGCCGTTTGTGGAGTTCTCTTTATTATGTAGTTTCCTCACTGTGTGTGGGGTTGGACGGGTGACTTGTCAAGGTTCCCTGGTTAGGGAAGCTTGTGTCGGTGTTCTGGTGGGTGGAGCTGGATTTCCTCTCTCTGGAGTGCAATGTAGTGTCCAGTAATGAGTTATGAGATGTCAGTGGGTTTGGAGTGACTTGGGGCAGCCTGTATATTGAAACTCAGGGCTATTTTCCTGTATCGCTGGAGAATTTATGTGGTATGTCTTGCTCTGGAACTTGTTGACCCTTGGGTGGTGCTTGGTTTTAGTGTAGGTATGGAGGCGTTTGATGAGCTCCTATCGATTAATGTTCCCTGGAGTCAAGAGTTCTCTGGTGTTCTCAGGATTCAGGCTTAAGCCTTTTGCTTCTGGTTTTTGGTCTTATTCTTGGAGCAGCCTCTAGACTACTCTATCTGTCATTTCCAAGGTGGTTCCCTCTGTTTTAGCTTCTGTTTGCTGGTCTCTTCAGTGTCTAATTTCCGCCCTGACACTAGGGTGCGGGTGGACACTCTTTAAGGCTCAGTTGTTCAGTCCTGTTCTGGGAAGGGAGGAACGCTGCAGACAAATATCTCTGGCATCTGTGGGGAGTGCTTGCAGCGTCTCGGCCACACTGGGTTTGCCTCCGCTCACAGCATGTGTGTTGTCCCAGTCTACACTGCACAGGCTCTAGGTTGCTCTTCCGGGAACTGTCCGAGGCCGGCACTGGGTTGTATGCACTTCCCAGGTCTGAGCGGCTCAAGTTCAGGTTCTTGGGTACTCCACAAAGGCGCAGACTTGGCTGGGTCTGCGTTTTGTGCCTTCCCCAGTCTGAGCAGCTCAGGTGACCAGGTGTTTGGTGAGGGCGGTTGCTGCGACTTATCGCCTCCCCAGTCCCTGCCACTCGGTTTTCTGGGTGTACAACCGGCGCACCTTCTCAGGCAGATATCGACTGGCCTGAGCCCAAGAAGTCTTGATTAGAACAAGCCTGCCTGCAGTTTGTATCGGATGCCTTTCTGGGGCCGTGGTTGCCCCCTCCGGCTCTGGCTTACCTCCCTTCCTGTCTCAGAGGGGGATGGGGGATGGGCCGACCCCAGCCAGCCTGCTCTGCTCAGCCCTTTGTTCTGTGAGCAGGGCTGGCAGAGTCTTAGGTTAGAGCTTTCCACCTTTTCGTGGGGAAGCTATCCCAGTCTGCTTTGCTATCTCCAGTTCATTCTCTCAGATTGTTCTCATGGCATTCAAGCCCAGTTCTTTCTCTAAGCAGTTCAGCCGGCTCCTCCCTGCCCAGCCCCCGCTTGCTAATGGCGTATGCAGGCGTCTGCGCTGCTTCTCCACTGGGAGTTACCATTTGGTGGCTAATCTGTGGGTTTTAATTATTTCTTTCTTTTTCTTCCTGGTTATGTGGCCCTCTGAGGTTCCAAAGCTCGCCACAGACTAGCCAGTGAGAGTGTTTCCTGGTGTTTGGAAACTTCTCTCTTTTTAAAGCCTCCCTTTCCGGGACGGAGCTCCGTCCTTACCTCTTTTGTCTCTCTTTTTATCTTTTATGTTTTTTCCTACCTCCTTTCGAAGATAATGGGCTGCTTTTCTGGGTGCCTGATGTCTTCTGCCAGCATTTAGAAGTTGTTTTGTGGACTTTTCTCCACGTTCAAATGTTATTTTGATGAATTTGTGGGGGAGAGAGTGGTCTCGCCATCCTATTCCTCCGCCATCTTGTTCCTTCTCCCCTACAACAAAGATTTGAAAGCAGCCTTGATAAAGATGCTTCAGCAAGCAATTAAAAAAATTACGTGAAACAAATGAAAAAAATAGAAAGTCTTAGCAAAGAACTGTAAGATATCAATAACACCTACATAAACATTTTAGAAATAAAAAATAGAAGCTGAAGAAAAAAGCTCAGTGGATGGGCTGAACAACAGAATGGGTAAGAGGAAAGAATCAGTGGACTGGAAGACAACAGTACAAATCAAGAAGTCTGGACAACAAAGAGATAAAAATTAGAAAAATAAAAATGAACAGAGCCTCAGGGACCTGTGGGTTTATTTTCTTAAAAATTAAGATTTGTGTCTTCAATGTTTAGGAAGGAGAGGAGAAGGAGGGTGCGACTGAAAAAGTACTGTTAAGTTGATATAAAAATAATTGCAGCTTCAGATCCTGAATTTTACCTCATTATAACTAGGCTCACACACACTCTTTAGTAATCAAAATAGGAACCATTACAATTAACACATTTTTGCCAATGAGAAATAAGTTTGTTTATTCCTGTAGCATAAAAATCCATGCTTTGGGATTTGATGAACTCTGGGAAAATATTTTCTGAATCCTGCTGGTTGTGGAAGTGTTTTGCCTGCAAAAAGTTGTCAAGATAATTGAAGAAGTGGTCGTTGGTCAGTGAGAGGTCAAATGAATTTGCAGGATGAGGCAAAACTTCATAGTCCAGTATGTTCAACTTTTGAAGCATTGGTTGTGTGACCTGTGGTTGGGTGATCATGGAGAAGAATTGGACGCATTCTTTTGACCAATGCCAGCTGCAGGCATCGCAGATTTCAGTACATCTCATCGATTTGCTGAGCATACTTCTCAGATGTAATGATTTCACTGGGATTCAGAAAGCTATATCGGATCAGACTGGCAGCAGAGCACTAAACTCTGACCATGACATTTTTTTGGTGCAGGTTTGGTTTTGGGAAGTGCTTTGGAGCCTTTCAGTCCAACCATCGAGCTGGTCATTGCCGGTTGCTATATACAACCCACTTGTCATTGCATATCACAATCTGGCCAAGAAATGGTTTGTTGTTACTCCCTAGAACAAGAGAAAACTACACTTCAAAACGATGGTTTTTGAAATTTTGGGTCAACTCATGAGGCACCCACTTATCAAGCTTTTTCACCTTTCCAATTTGCTTCAAATGTCAAATGCCCATAGAATGGTCGACGCTGAGTTCTTGGGCAACTTCTCGTGCAAGAGGATCAGCTACAATGATGGTTCTCAACTGGTCATTGTCAACTTCTGGTGGCAAGGTGCTATGCTCCTCATCTTCAAGGCTCTTGTCTCCTTTGCAAAACTTCTTGCACCATCATTGCATTGTATGTTCATTAGCAGTTCCTGGGCCAAATGCATTGCTGATGTTGCGAGTTGTCTCTGCTGCTTTGCAACCCATTTTGAACTCAAGAAAATCGCTCAAATTTGCTTTTTGTCTAACATCATTTTCCTAATCTAAAATAAATATAAAATACACAGCAAGTAATAATTCATTAGCAAAAAGCACAAAGTGAGAAATGTGCATCAAAATTATGTATAACATAACCATATTTATTTAAGAATGTATTCCAAAATCAAATGGCAAATTTTGACAATGTAAAATTGCAATTACTTTTGCACCAACCTAAAAGAAGAAGTAATGTCTGAAAACTTACCAAATTCAGCAAGAGAAATAAATCTACAGTACACAAATTGGAGAATATTTCAAGCAGGGTAAATGCAAAGAATTTAGTGTCAAGACACATTATAACTATACTTCTGAAAACTAAAAACAAAAAAAAATGCTAAAGACAAGAGAACAAGTAACAACTTTTATAGAAAAACATTTTTTGAATGGCAGCAAATTTCTCATCAGAAAATGGCAGATTTTTCAAGCCCTAACAGAAAAGAACCATCACCTTATAGTCATATACCTACAAAAAATATCTTTCAGGAATGAAAGAAAATCAAGATATTTTCAGATGAGGTTAAAGTAAGAGAATTTGTTACAAGTAGATGTACTCTAAATTAATGGCTAAAGGAAGTTATCTAAACAGTTATCTAAATTAATGGCTAAAGGAAGTTATCTAAACATATTATTATTATGAAATAATAACTGAAGAAAACTTTTAATATCAAAAAGGATGGATCAAATGATAAGCAATAATATGAGTAAATATAGTAGGCTTTTCTTCTCAAAATTTCCTAAGTTCTGTTTGACAGTGGAAGCAAAATTATAACACTGTATGACATGGTTCTAAATGCATGTAAAGGAAATACTTAAGACCATTATATTATAAATGAATGCAGTACAAGGTTAAGACTTCTGTACTTCACTCAAACTGATCAAATGATGACACTAGCATATTGTGATTTATAAGTTATAATGTAATATCTGGGCTTTCCTAGTGGCTCAGACAGGAAAGAGTCTGCCTGCAATGTGGGAGACTGAGGTTCAATCCCTGGGTTGGGAAGATTCCCAGGAGAAGAAAATGTCAACCCACTCCAGTATTCTTGCCTGGAGAATTCCATAGACAGAGGAGCCTGGGTCATGGGTCGCAAAGAGTCGGACATGACTGAGTGACTAACACTGAAATGTAATATCCAGAGCAACCATTAAAAAAATGTTCAAAATAGTACAAAAATCAAAAGGAAATTCTAAAAAATGTTCAAGTAACTCTTAGAAAAGCAGGGGGGAAAAAACTCATACACACAGGCTGAATAAGCAGAAACAAAAACTTAAACAAAAATTTAAATGGCAGACTTAACTACTAATGTAAATAGTATATAAATAAGTATATATTTAAAAAGTCTAAATAACCAAATTAAAAGACAAAGATTGTCAGAGTGGATTATATACCTTGCTAATTAGAGTGCAAAATAGCACAGTCACTCTGCCAAAAAGTGTATCAGTTTCTTCAAAACAAAGCAAAACAAGAACAAACAAGCAAACACACAAAAAAACGCCTAAATACGCAATTACTGTTAGTCCTGGCAAATTCACTTCTGGGCATTAATTTCAGACAAATCAAGATTTATGTTCACACAAAAAAATCTATGAAAATTGGAAACCAGACTGGAAACCACCCAGATGTCTTTCTTTAGGTGAATGGTTAAACAGATAGTGGTACACCTGTAAAATGAAACACTACTCAGCAATTAAGAAAAAAAAATTTTACTGATACATTAAAAAACCTGGATTAATCTTCAGAAAATATGCTGAGTAAGAAAAAAGCAGTCCTCAGAATTTACAGACTATATAATTGCATATATAAACATTCTTAAAATGACAAAATTATAAAAAAGAAAATTAGTGGTTGCCAGTGATCTCTCTGGAGAAGGAAATGGCACCCCATTCCAGTGCTCTTGCCTGGAAAATCCCATGGACGGAGGAGCCTGGTAGGCTGCAGTCCGTGGGGTCGCTAAGAGTCGGACACAACTGAGCGACTTCACTTTCACTTTTCACTTTCATGCACTGGAGAAGGAAATGGCAACCCACTCCAGTGTTCTTGCCTGGAGAATCCCAGGGATGGGGGAGCCTGGTGGGCTTCCGTCTATGGGATTGCACAGAGTCGGACACGACTGAAGCGACTTCGCAGCAGTGATCTGTCTAATGGCATAAAGTGAAGAGGAACTAAAGAGGCCCTTGATGAGGGTGAAAGAGGAGAGTGAAAAAGCTGGCTTAAAACTCAACATTCAAAAATCGAATATTGTGGCATCTGGTCTCATCACTTCGTGGCAAATAGATGGGGAAACAATGAAAACAGTGACAGATTTATTTTCTTGTTCTCTAAAATTACTGGGGATGGTGACTTCAGCCATGAAATTAAAAGACACCTGCTCCTTGGAAGGAAAGCTGTGACAAACCTGGACAGAGTATTAAAAAGCAGAGATATCACTTTACCAACAAAGGTTCATGTAGTCAAAGCTATGGTTTTTCCAGTAGTCATGTATGGATGTGAGAATTGGACCACAAAGAAGGCTGAGCATCAGAGAATTGATGCTTTTGAACTGTGGTGTTGGAGAAGACTCTTGAGAGTCCCTTGGACAGCAAGGAGATCAAACCAGTAATCCTAAAGGAAATCAGTCCTAAATATTCATTGGAAGGACTGATGCTGAAGTTGAAGCTCCAATACTTTGGCCACCTGATGTGAAGAGCTGATTCATTGGAAAAGACCCTGATGCTGGGAAAGGCCAAAGGAGAAGGTGGCGGCAGAGGTTGAGATGGTTAGATACCATCACTGACTCAATGGACTTGAATTTGAGCAAATTCCGGCAGTGAGTGAAGAAGAGGGAAGCCTGACCTGCAGTCCATGGGGTCCCAAAGAGTCGGACACAACTTAACAACTGAACACGAACAGTGATTAAAGCAGGAGTAAGGGTATAGCTATAAATTGACAAAAGGAGAGATCTTTGTGGTGATGAAAATATCATGTACCTTGACCATATCAATGTTAATACTCTGGTGATAGAGTACTACAGTTTTACATGGTATTACCTTTTTTAATTTTTGAAGCCTGATAGATGAGAAGTAATATTTCAGTATATTTTAAATTCTTATTTGTTTATATGTGGAGCTATGTAATATTTCATATGCCTGATAATTTTTTAAAAAATCATTTTGTCTGTGGGCTGTATTTATATCTTTTGCCCATTTTTTTTGAAGAATTGTCAGTTTTTGTCTCCCTTGATTTTATAGAAGCTTTTGGTACATTATAAAAATTGAAGTATCTGGTTTTTTTAACTGTTAATTTGTCCTTTGATTTTGCTTATGTAATTTTTGTTTTGTTTTTCACACTTAAAAATTTTAATGTAGTCAAATTTATCAATCATTTCTCTTATTTTACATATTGAGTAATGATTAAAAGGGCTTCCCTAGTGGATTAGTGGTAAAGAATTCACCTGCCAATGCAGGAGACATCCCTGGGTCTGGAATGTCCCCTGGAGAAGGAAATGGCAACCCACTCCAATATTCTTGCCTGGGAAATCCCATGGTCAGAGGAGCCTGGTTGGCTACAGTCTATGGTGCTGCAAGAGTTGGACAGGATTTAGTGACTAAACAACAACAAATGATTAGAAAATATTTCCCTTATTCAAGTTACAAAGGGATTCATCTGTATTTTCTTTTACTGTGAGATTTTTATTGTATCATATATAGAACTGTGATCAGTTGTGGAATTCACTCTCATGTGGGAGAGAGGTACAGATATGATTTTACCTTTTATCAAATGACTAACCAATTATACTAATAATTAACAGGCAACCCCTGTTTTCATGGTTCAAATATGCATAGATTTCAGTTACCGTGGTTGAGTTAAACAACATTGTTCCTTAGTAACATAGCTCAAATTTCAGTTACCACAGTGTATTAACTGTGAATAATTACACAGAGTACAAACTTTGCTGCTCTCTCTTCAGTTTAAAAATCAACAGATGCACATTTTTGGTCAATGACAAACCGTGTTACTTCTTTCTTTCAAAGCCTATTGGTAATTGGTCACTGTATGTCAGTTATTCAGTTCCTGCACAGACAGTGAGGCATGTAGTCACATGCTTTCTTGTCTCCCAGTGATAAATCCATGTGACGTTTTATAAAAATAGTTAAGAGAGAATTGCTCCACAAAAATGTGTAGTGAAGAAATAAAAATAATAATGTTGAAGTAAATTTGAATCAAACACAAATGGAATTACTGAAAAAAAATTAGCTGACTTTGGGAACAATGACATTTCTACCATTTGAGAAACTCTACATATGCAGCCAAAAATACTTGATAACGTAAGTGAAGAATGTAGTTGTTATGAAAAAGATGACAATGTCCTAGCAAAAGAAAAAAATCACATTGGAACTCTCAGAGATATTTCATAACACTGAAAAAGCAAAGATAAGGTTTTGGAAGCCCATTTTCTCTATGAATAGACACAAATGATTATACTGAGGAGACTGTGTTCCTAAAGAAGACAAAAGAAGTCTTTTAATTTCTTATTGGCCAAGAGCTAATATTAAAAATTGTCTTTGGATGACTCTAAGAACTCACTTTGGAGAAGGCGATGGCACCCCACTCCAGTACTCTTGCCTGGAAAATCCCATGAATGGAGGAGCCTGGTGAGCTGCAGTCCATGGGGTCGCACAGAGTCAGACACGACTGAAGCGACTTAGCAGCAGCAGCGAGAGCGCACTTGATGCATTAGATAGCCTAAGGATTAAATTGACCACATGTGAAAGGATTCTAGTCCTTTATTTTTGGAGACATACTCTAGGCTCAATTGAGGCTCAATAATATATGAATAAATAACTTATTTTAAATCAACTAAAAAGAGCCTGGTGAGATTAATTTTTCATTTCTTTAAAGTCTGCCCCTTTTCACTTGGGACAATTTTGATGTCTTATATTTTAGTACTTCAAACTTAATAGAAATATTTTTCACTCAGAACTAAAATGCCTAGTTCCTAGTACTCTTTCCTTGGAAACATTTTTTTTTTTTTTGAGAAAATATAACATCTGCAATGCTAATCATCAAAACTCCAACTTACAAGGAAATGGCATATATCTCAAAGGGCAAGTTAAGAAATAAACCCCCAGAGAATATTATGGTTAGTGGGAATAGGAGGCCTGGGAAGAAATACATTTGCTTTCAAAACAAAATGGGTTTCTATTCAGATTAAAGATTTGCATTTTTCCACAATCCTTACTAAGTTAGTAATCCTGAAAAACCAAGGCTGAAATAACAGTAAGAGTTTATTTTGGCTTGAACACTCACTCAGATTTTTCTGAGATTCCAACTGCACTAGGCCTCACCCTAGCAGGTTTGTGTTCATCCACTCAGATGAAGTTCAGTTCAGTTCAGTTCAGTTGCTCAGTCGTGTCCGACTCTCCGCGACCCCATGAATCACAGCACGCCAGACCTCCCTGTCCATCACCAACTCCCGGAGTTCACTCAAACTCATGTCCACAGAGTCGGTGATGACATCCAGCCATCTCATTCTCCGTCGTCCCCTTCTCCTCCTGCCCCCAACCTTTCCCAGCATCAGTCTTTTCCAGTGAATCAACTTGTTGCATAGGGTGGCCAAAGTATTGGAGTTTCAGCTTTAGCATCAGTCCTTCCAATGAACACCCAGGTTTGATCTCCTTTAGAATGGACTGGTAGGATCTCCTTGCAGTAAAAGGGACTCTCAAGAGTCTTCTCCAACACCACAGTTCAAGAGCATCAATTCTTCGGCGATCAGCTTTCTTCACAGTCTAACTCTCACATCCATACATGACCACGGGAAAAACCATAGCCTTGACTAGACGGAACTTTGTTGGCAAAGTAACGTCTCTGCTTTTTAATATACTATCTAGGTTGGTCATAACTTTCCTTCCAAGGAGTAAGCGTCTTTTAATTTCATGGCTGCAATCAGCATCCGCAGTGATTTTGGAGCCCCAAAAAATAAAGTCTGACACTGTTTCCCCATCTATTTCCCATGAAGTGATGGGACCAGATGCCATGATCTTTGTTTTCTGAATGTTGAGCTTCAAGCCAAACTTTTCACTCTCCTTTTTCACTTTCATCAAGAGGCTTTTGAGTTCCTCTTCACTTTCTGCCTAAGGGTAGTGTCATCTGCATATCTGAGGTTATTGATATTTCTCCCAGCAATCTTGATTCCAGCTTGTGCTTCTTCCAGCCCAGCATTCCTCATGATGTACTCTGCATATAAGTTAAATAAGCAAGGTGACAATATACAGCCTTGACATACTCCTTTTCCTATTTGGAACCAGTCTGTTGTTCCATGTCCAGTTCTGACTGTTGCTTCCTGACCTGCATACAGGTTTCTCAAGAGGCAGGTCAGCTGGTCTGGTATTCTCATCTCTTTCAGTATTTTCCACAGTTTATTGTGATCCACATAGTCAAAGGCTTTGGCATAGTCAATGAAGCAGAAATAGATGTTTTTCTGGAACTCTCTTGCTTTCTCCATGATCCAGCAGATGTTGGCAATTTGATCTCTGGTGCCTCTGCCTTTTCTAAAACCTGCTTGAACATCTGGGAGTTCACGGTTCACATATTGCTGAAGCCTGGATTGGAGAATTTTGAGCATGACTTTACTAGCGTGTGAGATGAGTGCAATTGTGCGGTAGTTGAAAGGATATCCCCAAATAGGAGAAAAACATCTTTTTCCCATCACGCCATAGTAAATGTATGATATTATCAGTGGCTTCTGTATTTACCTAAATTTGAGGTTGCATTTTATTTTTGTTATTCTATTGGAATTCAATCAATTCTTTATAATTTTTAGATATATTTTGGAAATGCTCATTTTGAGAATGGATTTCTTCCTTTTTATTTTTATATGTGGCCATGGTATTGATTCAATCAGAAAATTAATTTGGTATTCTCAAAGGAAATAGTACTATGAGTCTGCAGAGTTGCCTTAAGAATTTCAATACTGAGGATTTTGCTCCGAACATTGTACAGGTCAACTTTCCAAGTGACTGAAAAACACCTGAGAACTAAGGCAAGGGATTATCTTAATTGCTGGATACTGAAGCCCCTACCACTTAGAATGAAGACTGATGGAGATATGATCAGTAGATGCTTGAGGGGGCTGAAGCAGGCATGGAAAGAAACTGCACTTTGACCTCGCGAGCCATGCAAACCAGGGGAATGATTTCTCCCAAATGGTCATCTCAAGGATGACATGCAAATGCAAGAAAGTTTGCTAGACAGCTGTTCCTGAGAGCTAACTTTTATTTTACTGTTTCCTATTTTTGTTTTGTGTGAAGATCTTCTAGACAACCAAATATTTGTGCTGGAATTATTTTCTTGTCCTACTTCTGCCAGACACAAAAGCCAAGAAAACATTTAATTTGTTTTTTCCACAGGAGCCATATATAGATGGCTAAATGGCCATGTTGAAGAACAAAAGCAGAAAACAATTAGCTTGTGGGATACAGGAATGATAGAGAATTGAGCAGCAGGAGTTGCTTGTATATTTTTGAGATTAATTCTTTCTCAGTTGCTTCATTTGCTATTATTTTCTCCCATTCTGAAGGCTGTCTTTTCACCTTGCTTATAGTTTCCTTTGCTGTACAGAAGCTTTTAATTTTAATTAGGTTCCATTTGTTTATTTTGCTTTTATTTCCAACATTCTTGGAGGTGGGTCATGGAGGATCCTGCTGTGATTTATGTCGGAGAGTATTTTGCCTATGTTCTCCTCTAGGAGTTTTATAGTTTCTGGCCTTACATTTAGATCTTTAATCCATTTTGAGTTTATTTTTGTGTTAGGGAGTGTTCTAGTTTCATTCTTTTAAAACTAAACAGACATTTCTCCAAAGAAGACATAAAGATGGCTAACAAACACATGAAAAGATGGTCAACATCACTCATTATCAGAGAAATGCAAATCAAAACCACAATGAGGTACCCTTTCATGCTAGCCAGAATGGCTGCTATCCAAAAGTCTACATGCAATAAATTCTGGAGAGGGTGTGGAGAAAAGGGAACCCTCTTATACTGTTGGTGGGAATGCAAACTAGTACAGCCACTATGGAGAACAGTGTGGAGATTCCTTAAAAAACTGGAAATAGAACTGCCATACGACCCAGCAATCCCACTCCTGGGCATACACACCAAGGAAACCAGAATTGAAAGAGACACATGTTCATCACAGCACTGTTTATAATAGCGAGGACATGGAAGCAACCTAGATGTCCATCTGCAGACGAATGGATAAGAGAGCTTTGGTACACATACACAATGCTGTATTACTCAGCAATTAAAAAGAATACATTTGAATCAGTTCTAATGAGGTGGATGAAACTGGAGCCAATTATACAGAGAGAACTAAGCCAGAAAGGAAAACATCAATACAGTATACTAACGCATATATATGGATAGAAAGATGGTAATGATAAACCTGTATACAAGACAGCAAAAGAGACACAGATGTATAGAACAGTCTTTTGGACTCTGTGGGAGAGGATGAGGGTGGGATGATTTGGGAGAATGGCATTGAAACATGTATATTATCATATGTGAAATGAATCACCAGTCCAGGTTCGATGCATGAGACAGGATGTTCCGGGCTGGTGCACTGGGATGAACCAGAAGGATGGTATGCAGAGGGAGGTGGGAGGGAGGTTCAAGATGGGGAACACATGTACACCCAGGGCGGATTCATGTCAATGTATGGCAAAACCAATACAATATTGTAAAGTAATTAGCCTCCAATTAAATTTAGAATGAAAAAGTAATGATAGAGGAAGAAAGTAAGAAACAATAAAATAAATATTTGCTTCATGTAATAATCTTATTTAATATGAAGGCAAAGTTAAATATTCAGATTTTTTCCAACCTTCTTAATAGTTTCAGGTGGCCACCTTTGCAAGGAAAAAAAGAAAAGATCTATATATGTATCTATATCTATCTATCTTTCTTACTTTGTTCTTCAAAAATAGGAATTTTAGATTGAGACGGCAGAAAATACAACCATGTGTTAGTAAACACACACATACAAGTGCCGAGGAGGAAGAAATTTCCCTTTACCCTTCTAGGTTATTCTGGCTGCTCTCAGAATTAAATTGGCATGAGGCAGATTAATAGGAGAAAAGTTAAACAAAAGTTTAGTAATTTGTACACATGGAAGAGTCCTAAGAGAACTGAGTAGCTTGCCAAAATGACTAAAGCCTTGACCTTCAGTACCATCTTCAGCTAAAGACAAAGGAGGACGTTAGGGGTAATGGTTTGGGAGTTCATAGTGAAGGATGGCAATTCACCTAGAGAGGGAAAAGAAAATGTTTGACAAAAAAAAAAAAAAAATACTTGCTGGACCATGTCAAGGCAATGGGACATTGCCTGATTGTTTTCTGCTTGAAATAATCCACATGCCAAAGAGATATTTTGGGTAGGCAAGTTTTGCTCCCCTGTACAAGCTACTACAAGAACAAAGCATTTTATTACACAGTGCCCAGAACTATTAGATAGATACTTCAGTTTGGGGGTCTATGTTAATACATGCTATTATCATAAGGTTTGAAGAGTTAATATTTTTCTAAACTGTATGATTTTACAGTTTAGAATACAATTTTGTGTCCACATCATTCTACATTGATAATAATAAAAATAGTCTGTGTTAGGATTCTTTTTAATTCATATGTCAAGTTTGGGGCCTTCCTTTTGAAAGCATTCCATTAAATAGAAACTGAGATATGAGAAATAAGTTATTTAGTCTTGAGGAAAGAAGGCTCATGTGAGTTACAGAAATTGCTCAGAAAGACTACTCTTCCTATTTGAAAATTATCACAGGAAATGTACCAGAAGGACATCTCCACCATATGTTCAGGATTTTAAAGAGAGAGTCAAGTGTGAGGAAACAAAGGTGTCACCCACAAAAAATCAGAAATTAGAGGAACTCTTTTAAGAAAAGGTACCAGATGTCATGGGATGTTCACTAAAAGATGGCACATAAAAATATGTCTCTCCTTTCTCTGAACTAGTATGACATCAAAGAAAAGTGGAATGGAGATAGTGGAATTCCATGTAGGACATTAGAAAAAAAAGGAATTTCAGCTACTGTAATTGGGAAACCTTTGGGTTGAGAGAGTGTTCATGGTTTCTCTCAACTACAAAATGCTGTGATGTAAGAGTTCTAAGAGCTGAGTGTTTATTGTGGAAAAATGTTGTGCCCTAGGCAGAATATGATTATCAGGGTAATGGGAACATACCCAAGTTCATCTCCGTTTCAGAAGTTAGACAGATATGTCCTCTTCAATGGTCTTATCCAGCCTCCGGCCCACTAACTAGGAGGTGTATGGCTGTGCTGATGGCCCTTTAGGCAAAGAAGAGAGTAATAACATTAACATTTTTGAAGCCCGCATTAAAGGAAAGAGGCCAACCAAAAAAAGACCATGACAGCATCGTGAGACTGGAGGAAAGTCTGATGGCCTGATTTCCTAGGTCAGCAAAAGCATCACATTAATAGTCATCAACGTGAAGGGGGAAATCCAGAGATAGAATGTGATCCACTTTAATGGCCACTGTCCATTTCCTTTTCTCACCCAGGCATGATTCCTCTACTTTGTAGGAGGGAAATTGGCCATCCAGACTGATACACTGTAAAATTCTGCCTGTCAGACTTTATTTAGAAGTACAATCTGCCAATCTTGCTTGTGATTTTATGCTTACAAGGAATCTTCTTTAGAAACCCACTCTCAGCTCTATTAATGACAAACTCTAACAGGTGTTATTTTCCTGTCAAAATTTTCATTCCTCTCATGATTATTCAATAGAGACCACGTCCAAACTCAAATTTGAAGATGCAAAGTTTATGCTCTATTTTTCCCACCCTCTTGTATCTCTCTTCCCCAAAAGGTATTCAGATTTCTTTTTTTTTGTTTTTTGAGATGGGTATTCTGATACTAGACAGCATATTAAAAAGCAGAGACATTACTTTTCTGACAAAGGTCCATCTAGTCAAGGCTATGGTTTTTCCAGTAGTCATGTATGGATGTAAGAGTTGGACTATAAAGAAAGCTGAGCACCATAGAGCTGATGCTTTTGAACTGTGGTGTTGGAGAAGACTCTTGAGAGTCCCTTGGACTGCAAGGAGATCCAACCAGTCCATCCTAGAGGAAAGCAGTCCTGAATATTCATTGGAAGGACTGATGCCGAAGTTGAAACTCCATTACTTTGGCCACCTGATGGGAAGAACTGACTCATTGGAAAAGACCCTGATGCTGGGAAAGATTGAAGGCAGGAGGAGAAGGGGATGACAGAGGATGAGATGGTTGGATGGCATCACCGACACGATGGACATGAGTTTGAGTAAGCTCTGAGAGTTGGTGATGGACATGGAAGCCAGGTGTGCTACAGTCCATGGGGTCACTAAGAGCTGGACACGACTGAGTGACTGAACTGAATTGATTCTGATACTAGACCTCCATTCTGTCTATTGACACAGCTTCTGCTGGACTTTTTAAAGTTTCTAACTTCTATCTTTGTGTTCAGAATTTCTTATTGTCCTTCTCTTTTACAACCCTGAATGTGATGTGCTGGGTGACATCCTTCTTGATAAAATATTAATGTCTTTTTCCTCCCAGACTGTAAGCTCCTTCTAACCTAGGATCCTGACTGTAATGATATAAATTACAAGTTCTAAGGCATTCAGGTAGGAAAGTATTTTTAAAACATGCAACTCTCAAAAACTCAGAAGTATTCGTGGAAAACTGTGATGGACCTTGCTAAGATTATAATTGAGATTCAACTCACCTGTAGAAATCTATCATGGTGTATTAACCTTTCTTCTAAACTCTCCCTTATAATTTATACTATCTTCCCAAATTATATAAGTTATTTAGCAATATGTGGTTTATAGAATGGCTACAAAATATTGATAATGGTGACTTCTTTCCTCAAATGGACATTTGTCTGAAATTATCCAGCTTGGTTGTCCTCATACCTTGATTTTTTATATAGTGTGCAACAGTTTTCTTTAGCATTATAAAAGTCTAATTTATGTACTTCTGTTATTTTTTTCTGGAACTTGGGCTACTATATATTTGCTAAGATACCATTATAGGTATGGAGTTGGGTTTCCAGGTTGTCATGAACAAGGTGTGTTACCTGTGTGTGTATGTACCCAGGCAGATTGACTTGGTCTAACCTTATCAGATCTACTCTAGGAGGGGTTATTGCATTACAGTTCATTAGTTTCTCTCAGTTCTTATTGAAGATTCACTGGTAACAATTTTTAGCATAAGGCAGTATCCAAAGCAAAAGGTCCATTCTATGACTTCAACAGGGATTTACATGTATAACAACAAAATCAGAACTTTAATTTACTAGTGTCCATTTATCTTATTTGATCCAGGTAGTGCAAATGATTAAACAGTTTAAAAATAGCTAGAAGCTGATTCTCCCTTTATTTTGAAATATTAGAAGTTTGATATGTATGCTAGAAAACTAAATTATAGTATTCTCAAGTTAATTGATCTTAAATGTGTTGTATATGTTATCACTTCAAAGATGAATTGAGAATAAATAGAACCAGGTACCCAACTACTTCAGCTATTTATCTTTTGATAATTATTTTCTCAGTCTCTAACTGAAAAATAATTAATTTGCATATTTTTTTCTCAGACTGTTCATTAAGGGACCTAATAGTCTCACAAAGTGATTTACTTAATATTTGCTTAGTAAATCTTATTAGCTTACTGAGGTGTAAGGCAGGAACACAAGAGGAATGGTGAGTTTTAAAAGTTCTCAGCAGTTAAACATCAAAATTGAAGTCAGACTCCATTATGGAGGGATTTCTGGACACAGCTGTTCATATTAGGGTGAATCGCCAAGGAAAGTTGTAGACTGTATAAGCTTGTGTGTGTGCGTATTAAGTCACTTCAGTCATGTTCGACTCTCTGTGACAGTATGGGCTATAACCCACCAGGCTCTTCTGTCCATGGGGTCCTCCAGGCAAGAATACTGGAGTGGGTTGCCATTCCCTTCTATAGGGGATCTTCCCCACCCAGGGATCAAACCCACATCTCTTTATGTCTCCTGCATTGGCAGACAGGTTCTTTACCACTAGCACCACCTGGGAAGCCCCAACATGGGTTATGTACATCTCAAGCATCTCCATTCACGATGTGTATTCTGAGACTTCTGAAAATATGACTGCATATTAATTAGACTAAAATGTTAAAAATATAAGGTCCCCAAGATTCACCTTGTTTTCTTTCTTTGAGTATATATGAAAAGATCTCCCTTGCTTCTACATTCAGCAGTGAAACTTCCAAAAAAGTAATCTTCAGTATCGAGGATGGATTTTGTCTAGAAAAATATTACACTCTCTCAGCTAGCTCAGTAAAGTTTTAATCATTTGGGGAAGGCGTAATGTGGATATAACTCTGGTGTGTGTGTGTGTGTGTGTGCACGCGCACGTGCATGCACATGAGTGGTCATGCACATGGGATTTATTGCTTCATCAAAAAATGCAAAAGACCATTATGTTGCTTTGTAAGAGCCTGGATGAGAAGCAGCTCTGCCAGTCTCCTGCAGAGGATGGTGCTCTCTTTGGAGGTTTTTAGAGTGGGCTTCCTTCTGACACTATATAGAAATTTATGTCTCTTCTCTTTGATAACACTATGTCATTTCCACTGTGACTATGATGAATTCATGAGGTATTCAGTTAGATTATTTTGGTTTATGGACAATGAGGTTTTTTATAGTTTTGATTGGGGGGTTGGATAATTATTTTAGGGTTTGTGGATGCTGAGCTAAGTTGATTCCTATCATTGTCAGAATTCTTTAGGCTAGCATAATGACCTCCTTATTGCATTTTGTATTCCTCTTCTTTCATTTGGAATCGTTGCTCCTTGAAGGATTCATGAACAGAATACTTTTAGGTTTTTTTACGTCTCTTTGCATTGTCCTTCAGTTCAGTTCAGTTCAGTTCAGTCACTCAGTCGTGTCCGACTCTCCGCGACCCCATGAATCACAGCATGCCAGGCCTCCCTGTCCATCACCAATCCCCGGAGTTCACTCAAACTCATGTCCACAGAGTCGGTGATGCCATCCAGCCATCTCATTCTCTGTCATCCCCTTCTCCTCCCGCCCCCAACCTTTCCTAGAATCAGAGTCTTTTCCAGTGAGTCAACTCGTCGCATGAGGTGGCCAAAGTATTGCAGTTTCAGCTTTAGCATTGTCCTTAGCCTTGAGTTTATACCAGATTTTGCATTTGACTTGGTCTTTAAAAATTTTTGCATTCTTGGGTTAGGAAGGCTGAATGCTCAGGGATGATCCACTTCCTATACCCCGGTCACAGAATTCCAACTGACCTGGACTTTGATAGCATTTCAGGAAGATTTCTAGATCTTTGGATATTTCTTCAACCTCTGGATTGGCTCAGCATAAGCATGTATAATGAACTGGGTTTAGGATTTTAATCAACATGACAAAGCCAATTCCAGCCACTGAGTTATGCACAGAGCTTTTAGGGAATATGATATAAAATCACAGCTCCATGACTTTATCTTAGAGTTGTATGTGAATTTACCAGATTTGTCATTATGGTCATTATAGAAATCTGAAAGAAAGAGCTCAGTGATGAGTTATCTGTACTCTAAGTATAGTCAAAGAAAATTTATTTCCTTGTTTGAGTTATTTCCAGAGATTTTCTTGCACTTTACCATAAAGTAACCACTTAGTTATTATAATTTTGTTCTTTCTTTTCTGTGGCTGTCACCCTTTGCTTTCCCAGTACTGCCAGAAATAGCAGTTGGACTTTAATTTCTTTCCTTTATAAGTTTGGTTTTAAAGCACATTTAAAACACATATAGGGAAGGAAATCGGAGAAGGAAATGGCAAGCCACTCCAGTACTCTTGCCTAGAAAATCCCATGGATGGAGGAGCCTGGTAGGCTGCAGTCCATGGGGTCACTAAGGGTCGGACACGACTGAGCGACTTCACTTTCACTTTTCACTTTCACACATTGGAGAAGGAAATGGCAACCCACTCCAGTGTTCTTGCCTGGAGAATCCCAGGGACAGGGGAGCCTGGTGGGCTTCCGTCTATGGGGTCACACAGAGTCGGACACGACTGAAGTGACTTAGCAGCAGGGAAGGAAATACAGGAAAAATTTCCCCTGCCCATTTCCTTTTTCCCATTCAATAAAATAATGATGCTACAATATCTTTGACATGCTGTACAAATCAACTTCACAAATTTACACTTTTATCTTAGATATGAAGTTATGCAGCACCTTTTTGGATCTTTTTAAGGAAAAGGAGCCAATTACATGCGAGGATATGCTTAAAACTAAGGAGCAATCATGGCCACTTATTTATTTGCATGTTGCAATATAATCCTTCTTGCTTTCAATGAACTTAAGAGAGCTTATTGGCATTCACATGATTTACTCTGGAGATAATGACATAATAAGAAAACCAGTTTATTTTCTCTTGTTTAGTCAAGTAAACATAATCAAAAAAAGATTTTATGTAACCATAGAATCTGAGATTACATAAAAGATTTTTTTCCAAAAGATGTTCAAAATCTAATGTGTCAAGACAGAAAACTCCATTACTTCAAATTACTTATTTCCCTAAAGCTAAATTACTGGCAGTGGTTGATCTACAAATATATGAGATAGTATATTCCAAAGATTAATCTTTTCTGTCAGTGTTGCTATTTTTAGTGTGGTTTAAATGAAAGTGTCAGGTTATTTCTTAAAAATGGCTGGCACAATATTAAAAGACCAGTTAATTTCATTGTCTTATTATAATAATTCCAAATTTCACCAGAGATTTTCAAAGGACTCATTAAGAAGTTATCTCAAATTTATTATTAAACACAATAATTATTTATCATAAAGTTTGTAACCATTGGCAGTAAATGCACTTGTTTTTTTCTAAATGTTGAGAACTTGATTGTATTAACAAGTGAAAAATGTATTATTTCTGCAAAGGAAATAGTCTCTTGTTTGGTATTTCTTTCTTATTTCCTACTCAGCTTATATTTGTGGCTCAATGAATTCAAAAGTTCTTAAATGTCATACAAACAAAGCATAAGTCAAGATAGTACATAGAATGGGAACATGGTGGGTTTGTCAGTGAAACCTTTCTAAAGGCTATTAGAAAATGTGAATTATAAAACTGATAGGAACAAAGGGAGGACTTTGCTTAGCTTACAGGAGTTTCTATACTATGGAAGAAGATATGACGAATGGTTTTAAGGCCAAATTTACCACTTACATACATCTGGAATGTTCCAATTCCTTACTTTCTGTAGCTGTGTAAAATGGCTGTGGTGACTAAAACGGTTGGAATGGATAGGTAGCATTTATTTTTTCATCTGCTCATTTGTTCATGTACCCCCTCAATCACTCCACATACAGCTATTGAAGAGAGTGTACCATATACGATGCGTTGCATTAGGCACTGGATATACAAAGACAGATAAGACACAAACTTTTCCCTCTAGCTCACAGAGTGTGGGGTGTCCCTGGCGATTCAATGGTAAAGCATCTGCCTGCCAGTGCAAGAGGTGTAGGTTTGATCCCCAGATTGGGAAGATCCTCTGGAGAAGGAAATGGCAACCCACTCCAGTATTCTTACCTGGGAAATCCCATTGACAGAGGAGCCTGGCGGGCTACAGTCCAAACGGTCGGTTGCAGAGTCAGACGTGACTTAGTGACTAAATAACAACAACAACAAACTCACAGAATCACAGGAAAAAGGTGATATGTTAGTAGTACAATAGGAGCAATAATGGAAATATGCATATAAATCAGCAGTCTTACAGAATAAGGGTTGATTTGCTCTTTATGGAAGAAGCAAGAGTTTACAGGATTTCCTGAGTTGGGCTTTCAAGCCTCATTAAGAGGAACTGACAGCCACCTGGATCTTGAAAGACAATAAGAGTTTGACAGATGCATATCAGAGCTATCTTGGAATTTTTTGAAAAATACAAATTCCCTGGTGGCTCAAACAATAAACAATCTGCCTGCAATGCAGAAGGCCCAGATTCAATCCTTGGGTTGAAAAGAAGCCCTGTAGAAGGGAATAGCTACCCCTCCAGTATTGCTGCCTGGAGAATCCCAGGGATGGAGGAGCATGGCAGGCTACAGTCCATGCGGTTGCAAAGAGTCAGATATGACTGAGTGACTAACACTGAGACCTGAGACCAGGTATATTTCTAATGAGCAGCCACGTTTAAAAGCAACCGGACTACAAAAGCTTTTGTAGATCACCTTGCTGTGCGCCTGAGACATTGTAAGTCAGCTATTTGTTAGTTGCTCAGTCATGTCTGACTCTTTGCAACCCCATGGACTGTAGCTCGCCAGGCGCCTCTGTCCATAGAATTCTTCAGGCAAAAATACAGAAGTGGGTAACCATTCCCTTCTCCAGAGGATTTTCATGACCCAGGGATCAAAGCCAGGTCTTTGGCATTGCAGGCAGATTCTTTACTATCTGAGCCAAGGGAGTCAGCTATATGTCAATAAAATATATATATTAGGAAAACAAAGTTTGATAGACAAAAAAGCAAGAAGTCCCAGTCAGCTAAAATACACAGAAAGAATGAAATAAATCAGTTTATTTTGGGAAAGAGGAAAAAAATAATAAGAAAAAAAGGGGTGAGGCTAGAATCCTCACTAGTTTAGGGCAGAGGACCCAGTTAAGCAGAGTCAAGACAAATGCAAGGAAACCTGGAGAGAGCAATCCTTCCAAACACAAGGAGAGAGAGAACGTAGAAAAGGAGGCAACCTGTCACAGCTGAGGATGTGGCAAGTAAAGTACAAGCTTAAATATTACATATGACAGTTAGAAGATCAGCAGATCTTTTCCATGAGCAATTTTTGGAGAGTGAAGTAGAAATGATAATGCTAACTACCTTTCCTGTTCTTGGAGAAAACTGAAGACAAAGATGAAACTTTTACCATCAGAAAGTTCACATTCTACTGAGGGACATAAAATCGAAGTGCACTTGTGTCATGGCAGTAATGGAAAGGATACATTCTGATGGAGACTAGAAGAGGAATAAAGAGAGAAATCTACAGATAAGGGACCACAAGGCCAGGAGAAGTGGTATCTGGAAATCCATAGGGACACTGTAGAAATTTTATGAAGGAGTACAGATGTAAACATTATAATTTCACTAAAAAACAGTAAAGAATAAGTGCAGTCTTTATAAATGAAAATACGTGAGGATTACCTATTTAAAGAGTGCATTCCAATCACTGCAAAACAGGGAGAAGTGTTTTGGACCAAGGCAGATCCATGAGAGCCAAAACAACTGACATGTCAGGAAATGAAAAATTTGAGGACACAACGATGTTGAGGATAATTCAGTTCAGTTCAGTTCAGTTCAGTTGCTCAGTCATGTCCGACTCTGCGCGACCCCATGAATCACAGCACGCCAGGTCTCCCTGTCCATCACCAACTCCCGGAGTTCAAACTCATGTCCATCGAGTTGGTGATGCCATCCGGCCATCTCATTCTCTGTCGTCCCCATCTCCTCCCGCACCCAATCCCTCCCAGCATCAGAGTCTTTTCCAGTGAGTCAACTTGTCACATGAGGTGGCCAAAGTATTGCAGTTTCAGCTTTAGCATCAGTCCTTCCAATGAACACCCAGGATTGATTTCCTTTAGAATGGACTGGTTGGATCTCCTTGCAGTCCAAGGGACTCTCAAGAGTCTTCTCCAGCACCACAGTTCAAAAGCATCAATACTTCGGCGATCAGCTTTCTTCACAGTCCAACTCTCACATCCATACATGACCACGGGAAAAACCATAGCTTTGACTAGATGGACCTTTGTTGGCAAAGTAATGTCTCTGCTTTTTAATATGCTATCTAGGTTGGTCATAACTTTCCTTCCAAGGAGTAAGCATCTTTTAATTTCATGGCTGCAATCAGCATCTGCAGTGATTTAGATGTATTTAAATATTTAATAGGATTTCCCTGGTGGCTCAGTGGTAAAGAGTCTGCCTGCCAATACAGGAGACACAAGAAAAGTGGGTTAGATCCCTGGGTTGGGAAGATCCCTTAGAGAAGGAAATGGCAACCCATTCCAGTATTCTTACCTGGGAAATCCTATGGACAGAGGAGTCTGCAGACTACTCTATAGGGTTGCAAGGAGTTGGACATGACTTAGAGACTAAACAATGACAAATATTTAATATTCTGTGAAATTTACTTCTGACTTAAAAATTAAATACATTCAATGTTATATCACCACAAAATATTTTTGTGACTGTGTCATGCAGCTTATTTTCTTTTCTAGAAATCAGCATAAATTATTGACCCTGTTAGTGATGTCTTTTTATTTAAACTCGGTCTCAAAAATGTTTATAATGAAATAGATGTTGTTATGAAGGAAACCATTGTATTCCAGCTCTTGTACTTACTGCATCTCCATTAAGATGCCTGTGTTATATCACTTAGTCAAAAGAAGTAAGTGTGTGCTTACAAATTATTGTCTATGATGTAAAAAAATTATATGTCTATGTTATAAGGCAATGCAAGATACTGTCTAACAAATGTGGCTTGTTGATTGAAAATACTTCTGAAATACAAGTTCATGGGAAGAGGAAATAATGAGAAAAAGGGTACTTCTCTGGTAAAAAGTTTGGGTGAACAACGTTAGGTGATATTTAAAATTCATGCTGACAAGAACAAATCAATAGCTTGACAGACTCAAAGTTCAAACCAACAGGAGAAGTGATTTAAGTTAAATCTATCAAGATTTAGGACATTTAGCAATTTAGCATCCGTGTTACCAATAAAGGTCAATAAAATTCCTTTTTCACATTGAAATGTGGGATGAGGAAAGAGAATCTTAACTAAACTATGGTCTCATGCTAGTGTTCCTAAGAAATAGAGAGTTGTAACAATTAAAACTCCTTAGAATCTAAGGAAATATCATATTTGATGGGGGGAAATTCACAAACTCCAGACTCCGTGTGTTCACAGTTACCATGCTAGAACACTGGGGGTTCTTGTCCCCAAGGCTTCTTAAAACAGAACTCCTCACTCTGCCTTCAAATGTCCTTGGTCATGACCTCTCCCTGCCCTTGTCCTGGGAAAGTGAATATATCTGCCACTCCCCTTCAGCCCTACCCATCTCAGGCCAAAGATCTGTTTTGCAAAGGAATGGAACTGACTGTTTCTTGATGTGTAATTCCTTGGCCTTGCAAGCTGAGCAAACTGATCTGAGGCGATTGCACAGCCACATCATTAAACAGTGCACAACTCACTTCTCTGCAAAAGGTGATTTATGCACTAGGGAGTATGAATCTCAGCATTGAGTAATCCACATGGCTCTCTTTAATTATGCTTGGCATTACAAAGAAGGAAAAGTTACTTTTCCCCTCTTTTTTTTTTTAACATAAAAAGAAATGTGAGATTGTTCTGAACGAACAAAGTTGACTTTTTCCCCAATAAGGGTAGTTTGCGGCTTCTCAGGTGGCTCAGTGGAAAGAATCCACCTGCCAATGCAGGAGATGCAAGAGACAATGGGTTCAGTTCCTGGGTCGGGAAGATCTCCTAGAGAAGGAAATAGCAACCCACTCCAGTTTCTTGCCTGGGAAAGTCCCATGGACAGAGGAGCCTGGTAGGCTACACCCCACAGGGTAGCAAAGAGTCAGACATGATTAAGTGACTGAGCATGCACACAAATGTAATTTTGCAAGTTCTGTAGAAAATCAAAGTATCTATTTGTAATCTACTGTTTATAGCCTGTGCTTCCATTGTAGCTCAGCTGGTAAAGAATCCGCCTGCATTGCAGGAGACCCAATTCGATTCCTGGGTCAGGCAGATTTCCTGGAGAAGGGATAGGCTACCCACTTCAGTATTCTTAGGCTTAGCTGGTAAAGAATCCACCTGCAGTGTGGGAGACTTGGGTTCAATCCCTGGGTTGGGAAGATCCCTGGAGAAGGGAACAGTTATCCAACTCCAGTATTCTTACCTGGAGAATTCCATAGACTGTATAGTCCACAGGGTCACAAAGAGTCGAACACAACTGAGTCACTTTTGCTTTCACTTTCATTCATAGCCTAGGAAAACCCTTAATAAAGAAAGGCAAAAAGTAACTATTACTGCATGCTAACTTGAATTTCTTCAGTTCCTTTCTTCTCTACATTCTAAAACTAATAAAAGGCCCATAGATTTTAAACTGATCTACTCTCTCACTTTACGTGGTTGAAGGGCATGTCACTTTGCCCTGAATTTAGCATTTCCTGCCCCTGACCTCTCCGAGGAAGGGAGAATGTTTGCGGTATTTGATTTACAAGTTTCACAGTGAACAAGTGCTATTCGTACAAGCCTCTGTGGTCCAGGCAGTGATTCATCTCCATGTAAGAATGGAGACATGGTAGATGGAGGAAGCTACGCTAGTTATTTCTTGCTCAAAATATATAATTATGGTGACTAAGCAAGAAGCATCATAGTCAGACACAAACTGACTTTGCTTTTCATTCCCAAGGAAGGAAAATTTGGCCATTTATACCATCAAGTCTTGCTACCTCCCTCCCCACCCCGCATTGGTAATTTTCAAGTCCTTTTTACAGAGCAGAGTCCAACCGTAAATAGAGGGAGCTATAATATAAGTGTATTATGAAGCTTTGAAATCAGATTGCTTCCCAGAAATTAATTTATTCATTCACTCAAAGAACAGTCATTAATCGCCAATAGTTTACAAGGCACTGTGCTAAATATTTGAATCTTTAGGGGCAAAAAATGAAACCATGAAAAAGCTTTCACTGAATACATTTGTAATTACTGAAACCTTCAGAAAAGATGGCTGGGCTATGGAGAATAAAGTCTGGGCACTACTGGCCTGAACTTAATAAATTATTTTATTTGTTATTCATTTGCTCATCATAAAACAGCTAAAGAAATGCCTTCTAGGAATCCAAATTTTTTAAAAACAACTTTACAAACTGGTGAGCTATATAATTATTCAATGAGTTAACTTGGACAGTATCAAGTGTAGGCCAAGATATGGAGCAACGGGAACTCTGACACTTCTAGTATAGTACAAATTATTACCACCTCTTAGAAAACAAATTGTAATTATCTTGCAAAGTTGATATGAACAATTTACAACCTAGCTGGAGCAGAACCAACTTACAGTGCCACTACAAATTTATGCTCCCTCTCCTTAGTATAGAGTTGTTGGGACCCTGCTGGCCAGAAACTAGAATTTGCTAGCTTCCTTGTATCTAGTTTGGATCATATAATTAGTTTCGGCCAGTAGAATGTGTGTGTTGCCAGATTTTGCTCTGTTCTTCACATTTTGGTTCTGTTCTTGTACACATTGGAGTCTTGATGATTACCCACGACATATGAGGCTATCTTAAGTCTTGAATTTTATCTACGAGCAGGAAGTCTAGCTTAGCCTTCAGTTCAGTTCAGTCGCTCAGTCATGTCCGACTCTTTGCAACCCCATGAATCACAGCACGCCAGGCTTCCCTGTCCATCACCAACTCCCAGAGTTCACTCAAACTCATGTCCATGCCTTACCACATTTCTATTAAAAAAAAAGTTCTGAGTTAGCTCAGCACCCAGGCTTTTGAAATTAAAAAAACTTTTTCCCGATTTTCTATTGTAGCCTCCCACTCCTAAGGATGTCCCACAATCTAGAATGGGGAGAAAGATCAAGATAAAAGAATAAGTTAATATTTTGAAGTCATATCTCATTAGAGCTTCTAGATATAGTGCATTATTTTGGCAGTTATACAGTGTTAATGGCAGGAACACTTAGCCAAGCCACATTGTAGAGACAAAGGGTGGGTGCTTATTGTATGAAGACATAGAGATGTTTAGGTTTCTAGGCAACTCTGCAGATGGGCTTATGCCAATCTCTCTCTTCTCTTCCTTGCTGTTTCTGCCTTCATGATCTCTATCACTGATTTTTCTTACTGCTAATTGTATAGTATAATACATATCAATCCATCAAGATTTCTAGGTGAATCTAATCTGATTGATTTAAGAAACTTCCCCCACTGATAGAGCAATAGCCTTTATTTCTGACCAAGTAATAGTCAATGTATTGCCTACAACTGAACTAATCTGTTGTCTTATAATATGCCTTGTGGCCAACCCTACAAAAAGAAGAGCACAACACTGCACATTTTCTGAATAAATAAAAAGTATACTTTCAACTAGACTAGGTGCTGACTATATCAGATACCATGTCAAGAGTAGTCTGTCAAGAAACCAAGTGTATACAGATGAGAGTAACAGCCCAAGTACGATGGCATAGATTCATTTCTCCATGCTTCTCTCTACTCAGCAGAGAGAGTATTTATCTTAAATAAATTGAGATGAAATCCATCCTAAAGATGTGCCGAAATATCCTACAAGAAGCCAGAAAAGAGAAGTAAAGGAACAAAAAAAAGAAAGAAAGAAACAGAAAACAAACTGGCAAATTGGTTGTAGCATATAAATAATTACCATAAATGTAAATAGTCTAAACACAGTGAGCAAAGGACAGAGCGGGTAAAGAAAACATGACCCAACCATAAATTGCTTACAAGAAACTTACACTTTAAATGTCATGATATAGGCAGATTGAAAGTAAAAGGATGGAAAAGTTATACCACTTAACCATGAATTTTTTTAAAAAAGGATAAGTTTCATATTGAGTAAAATGAACTTCAGAAAAAGAGAAATTATAGAAAAGAAAAAATGACCTTACATAATGATAAAAGGATCAATCTACCAGAAACACAAAATGACACCAAACTTTCACACCAAACAAAATTCTCGAAATAAATGTAGCAAAAACTGATGGAGCTGACATAGCAATAGAAAAATCGACCATTGTAGCTGGGGAACATTAACCAAGAGAACATATCCTGACCCATAAAATGAACATAAATAAATTTAAAATAATTGAAATCATATAAAATTAATCTTATAGAAATTCTAGTTCAAAACTGAATTGGTTAAATAAATCCTGTTATAGATTTTTCCCTAATAATTACAAAAATACCTATGAAGAGAAATAAAGAAACCCTTACTGGTACTATAAACCAAAATTGTTAGAAAATCTGTTATCAATGTCTGAGAGAATTCTGTACTAATTGTGGTACTAAAAGAACTAGATTGAAAAACTCCTGCCCACTTAGGCAGCCATGCTAGAAGAGAAAACTTCTTTTTTTGAATGAAAGATCCTTTGAAAGAGAAAGTGAAAGTGGCTCAGCTGTGTCCGACTCTTTGTGACCCCATGGACTATACAGTCCATGGAATTCTCCAGGCCAGAATACTGGAGTGGGTACCCTTTTCCTTCTCCTGGGGATCTTCCCAACCCCGAGATCGAACCCAGGTCTCCCACATTGCCCTCAGATTCTTTACCAGCTGAGCCACAAGGGAAGTTCAAGAGTACTGGAGTGGGTAGCCTATCCCTTCTCAGGGGATCTTCCCAAACCAGGGATTGAACCGGGGTCTCCTGCACCGCAGGCAGATTCTTTACCATCTGAGCCTACTATTCCTCACCAAATGGTTCTTAACATGAGCTACCTGACTGTCTGCAAGATATGGAAACTGGCCTCTCCCAGAACAAATAATCAGAAAAGAGAAAGGAGAAAGAGTCTGAGAGAATACTCAGGATGGAAGCTTTTAGAGTCCTAGAAGCTACATCCCACGGTGTTGGTTGTATGCTGTTGGTCTCAGAGACCAACCCTGATCCATTGTGGAAAAGGACCACACAAGAGGTGCACATCACACAGCAGGGGAGCCTTGGGGCCACCTGAGGGAAGGAGGGAATCACAATCCCTCAGCAGCAGCACTCTTCCTCTGTGTAGCCAGTTAGAATTTGTGACTCCCCAGTAAACAATGCGAAAGCAATGGAGAAGGCAGAAGAGCGATCACTGCTGAACACTGCATCACAGGAGTTGCTGCTGCTGCTGCTGCTAAGTCGCTTCAGTCGTGTCCGACTCTGTGCGACCCCATAGACGGCAGCCTACCAGGCTCCCCCTTCCCTGGGATTCTCCAGGCAAGAACACTGGAGTTACGGTTTCCCAAATAAATGCTATTGGCAAACCTGCAAGAGGAGCCATCGCGTGAGGTTTTCTGCTTTGTCTTTGATTTATCCCAGTTCAGTATCTCAGGAAGCATCTGGAAATGGGGACACAATAATTAGGAAACCTGGGTCTGTTTATTATCTGCTGAACTCTGGTGATTGCTCACGTGCATAGATCCAGGTGGGTGTGAGTGCATTCTCGGGTGTGTCCGACTCTTTATGACCCCATGGACTGTAGCCCCCCAGGCTCCTCTGTCCATGGAATTTTCCAGGCAAGAATACTGGAGTGGGTTACCATGCCCTCCTCCAGGGGATCTTGCCAACCCAGGGATCGAACCCGTGTCTCTTTCATCTCCAGAATTGGCAGGTGGGTTCTTTACCACTAGCACCACCTGGGAAGCCCACATAGATCCATATCCAGCTGCAGTTCTAAGGCAGAGATCTGGGCACTGCAGAGAGTGGGAGTCGGGACTTCCCTGGTGGTCCAGTGGTTGAGACGCTGTGCTTCCAGTGCAGGGGGTGCAGCCGTGATCCCTGGGCAGGAAACTAAGATCCCACATGCCATCTGGCATGGGCAAAAAAGAGAGTGGCAGTGACTAATACTGTAAAAGGAAGTCTACATATACCTTCTTAATGGGCTGCATTGATTTCTTCTCCTATGAAGAGGCATAAGATATACAATTAGCATGGGACCTGTGAAACTACACTGAAAATTTATGTTAAATGAACATGTCCTTAAAAGACTCAAAGGAAAAGCAAAATGCTTTACTGCAGGGAAAACATTTTATATAACAGAGTGCCAGTATAAAGTCTTTATGAGAAAAGAAATCCAAGAGGTTGCACAGACTACGATGAAAAGAATCTAATTAGAAGAGAGGGGTAAAAGGCAAGAAAAAAGTTGTAAGAAAATGAAAAATGAAGTACCAGAATTTTGGTGAACACTAGAGGAAGAACAGAAAGTGTGGGATTGAAACTGACAAAATAAAATGAAAAAAGAGGAGGAAAAGCTATGTAAGCTTTTCCAGAATGTAAGAGAGAGTAAAAGAGAGGTAAATAGATAAGCAAAAAAAAAAAAAAGAACGTGGTGGAATTCTAGCTATCCTTATGACCGAAAGCCTTTCTGAGTATGTGGGTAGGAAAGGTTCATAGATTGTTACAATATTAAAGAGTAGAGCTGAGCATAGAATTCTTCTCCTAGACACTCAATCAGTTCAGTTCAGTCGCTCAGTCGTGTCCGACTCTTTGCGACCCCATGAATCGCAGCACGCCAGGCCTCCCTGTCCATCACCAACTCCTGGAGTTCACCCAAAACCATTTCCATCAAGTTGGTGATGCCATCCAGCCATCTCATCCTCTGTTGTCCCCTTCTCCTCCTGCCCCCAATCCCTCCCAGCACCAGGGTCTTTTCAAATTAGTCAGTTCTTCGCATCAGATGACCAAAGTATTGGAGTTTCAGCTTCCACATCAGTCCTTCCAATGAACACCCAGGACTGATCTTTATGGCGGGCTAGTTGGATCTCCTTGCAGTCCAAGGGACTCTCAAGAGTCTTCTCCAAGACCACAGTTCAAAAGCATCAATTCTTTGGCGCTCAGCCTTCTTTATAGTCCAACTCTCACATCCATACATGACTACCGGAAAAATCATAGCCTTGACTAGACGGACCTTTGTTGTCAAAGTAATGTCTCTGCTTTTTAATATGCTGTCTAGGTTGGTCATAACTTTCCTTCCAAGGAGTAAGCATCTTTTCATTTCATGGCTGCAATCAGCATCCGCAGTGATTTTGGAGCCCCCCAAAATAAAGTCTGACACTGTTTCCACTGTTTCTCCATCTATTTGCCATGAAGTGATGGGACCGGATGCCATGATCTTAGTTTTCTGAATGTTGAGCCTTAAGCCAACCTTTTCACTCTCCTCTTTCATCAAGAGGCTCTTTAGTTCCTCTTCACTTTCTGCCATAAGGGTGGTGTCATCTGCGTGTCTGAGTTTATTGATATTTCTCCCGGCAATCTTTTTTTTTTTTTCTTAGGCCCCTGGTGGTTATCTATTTTATATATAGTTAATCTGTTAATCCCACACTCCTAATTTATCCCTCCTCCCTTTCCGCTTTGGTAACGGTGAATTCATTTTCATGCACTTCTTTCCATCATCACTGTTCAAGAGGTGTTGTGAACCAAACTTGGATTCCTACAGGGATGGATAATGTTCAGAAAACAAACAGCAATAAAGCCATTGGGTTAAGAAATTGAAATACTCCCATATCTACTGAATAATCTAGTTTCCCCAAGTCCCCTTGAGCTCCTCAGTCATCTGTGTCCCTTCTGAAACTACTGCTTCCCACAGCTTCCTAATGGAGCAACCAAAGGCCCAACACCTGATGTAGCATAGAGCCTCTAGGACCCAGTTCAAGCACTGAGGCCAACTTTGTGTGTGCGAGTGTGTACACATGCACGCATGCGCTCAGTTGTGTCCAACTCTTTTCCATCCCATGGACTGCAGTCTGGCAGGCTCCTCTGTCCATGGGCTTTTCCAGGCAAGAACACTGGAGTGGGTTGCCATTTCCTTCTCCAGGGGATCGTCCTGATCGAGAGTGAACCTATATCTTCTACAATGGCAGTTGGATTCCTCACCACTGTGTCACCTGGGAAGTCCACTAGCTTTAAATATTGTATATATATGATGACGTCCACAGGTGGGATCTTGTCATATTTCTTTGGTGCTCCCCACAGTACCTATCACAGGGAACACGATACAGCAGGGGATCAAGCCTCCAGAGGCACATCCACTTCACTTCCAGGAAAGTTTTTACTCACATTCCAGAAAGTTCTAAATGTCTCAAAGTCTCTCCCAGGCAGCCCTGCCCTCTCGAGTCTTCTGCTGTGGTGCCACCAAAGCCCCCGTAATCCAATCCCTGGAGCTCTTCCTCCCCTGTGCTCCAGGCGGGCCAGTCCAAATGCCTGCTGGGCATTTCATATACTGGATGTCCCAGCTGCTTACCTGGGCACAGGGCTGACCTCCGGTTCATGAATGAGATGAAAACCAAAACCAAACCACCTCTTCTTTTTAACTCTTTTCCTTCATCCATAGGAGATGCCCCTGGGTCTACTATTCCCTATTATTTGCAATGCCGGTTTATATAGGGGGGATTCTGAGATAGCGCCTCAAAAAGAGATCAGGATCCAGGCCCTCTTCCGACTCTAGCCTCCCCTTGACTTTGGCCTGAATCCAGACCAGGAATGGAGCAAGCTCCCTGACGTCCAGACTCTGACCCGACCCCGGCTCAGATTTCCCCCAGCATCCCTTCTCCCAGCAATCTTGATTCCAGCTTGTACTTCATCCAGCCCAGCGTTTCTCATGATGTACTCTGCATATAAGTTAGATAAGCAGGGTGACAATATAAAGCCTTGACGTACTCCTTTTCCTATTTGGAACCAGTCTGTTGTTCCATGTCCAGTTCTAACTATTGCTTCCTGACCTGCATACAGGTTTCACCAGACACGTTCTTCCTCATATATGAAAATAAAGAAAGACACTCAGAAAATTTTCAGAAAATATACCATTGATGTAACCTTCATGAAAAAATGTATTCAAGGTATACTCTACTTCCTCAAGATATGAAATGAATAAAGACATAATAGTGTGAAAATTGGTTATTTTTCATCTTCTTGGAAACTATCATATAATAGAAGTAGGGGAGTAAAGTTTTGCCTTTTTTGTTTTTTTACAACTCCAGATAGACAGAAAGTATATTCTTATTTAGGATATAGGTCAGGAGGAGGTGAAGCTTAATACAGAGAAGACCTAAGACTAATATTTTCTACCTACTTCACTGTTAGGACCCATTTTCCCCATCAGCTCTTTAACGTTATTAGCCCCAGGGTCCACCTTCCACCTCTACCTTAAGATTCTATTCAGAAACTCGGTGATTGCAAACTGGAACTGAAGGCCAAGGCTAGAAGATAGTGAGGTGGGAAACAAGGGTTTAAAGCAATTAGACTGTAAGGGAAGGAGTTTCCAAAGAAAAACATTTGTGTCTTTGAGAGTCAAGAATGGGGGTGTTCATTGTTGTGAGAAGCTTGGGGCTCACAGAGGTACTCTGGAGCCGTCACATGCTACGCACTTTTGAGCACTAGAGAATAAGAGTCATGGTACAGAGGAAGATTTACTGGTGGAGAATAAGATCCATGGGCTTTCCTCCTGTGAATAGTGGGTGTTGTTTGTTGGGGGTTACAGAGTGTTTGCGGGTAGGGGAGCCAGGGTGCAATCAAGAAGCATGTCTATACAGAGTTTTCCTAGAGACCTCAGAAAAAAAACGAAATTTGTATCTCCCAGGCTCAAATATTTCACTGGCATTTCTTTTCTCATTCAAAATAAGTACTTTGTCACCTAATTTTCAATTTTTAAATTACCTTCTTTATATAAGTGTTAGTTGCTCATTAGTGTCCGACTCTTGGCAACTTCATGGACTATAGCTTGCCAGGCTCCTCTGTCCATGGGATTTCCTAGGCAAGAATATTGGAGTGGGTTGGCATTTCCTTCTCCAGGGGATCTTCCTGGCCTAGGAATCAAACCCAGGTATCCTGCATTGCAGGCAGATTCTTCTGAGCCATCGAAGTATAGTCTCAAAATCCTGTAAGCTTCAGATCTGTCACCTGGAAAATACCATTTAGATAGTCCTGAAGAAGACTGGAATGGAAGTAAAGAGCTGTTTTGCACACTTTGCTAACTTCACATGTATAACTGACTGGTCCCTCCAACATCTCTTATAATTTCAGCTGCCTGAAAGCTGATTCTGTGTTATAAGTGCATACATATTCATAGCTGCTATCTTTTCATTGTCATATCTCTTAACATTACATTAATATTATGTCCTTCTTGTCTTATTTAAGCCTAGTTTATAATCATTTATTCTACTGTGTCTCTAAGCATGCTACCTTTTTCCTTTTCACTTGCCTTGACTTATTTTTGACTTTGAATCAGATTTTATTTTTCTTTTCACTTATTTTTAAAAATTAATTTGTTTTAATTGGAGGCTAATTATTTTACAGTATTGTAGTGGTTTTGCCATACATTGACATGAATCAGCCACGGGTACACATGTATCCCCCATCCTGAACCCCCCTCCCACCTCCCTCCTATCCCTCAGGGTTGTCCCAGTGCACTGGATTTGAGTGTCCTGTCTCATGCATAGAGCCTGGACTGGTGATCTGTTTCACATATGGTAATATACGTGTTTCAATGCTGTTCTCTCAAATCATCCCACCCTCGCTTTCTCCCACAGAGTCCAAAAGACTGCTCTATACATCTGTGTCTCTTTTGCTGTCTTGCATACAGGGTCATCTTTCCATCTTTCTAAATTCCATATATATGCATTAGTATACTGTATTGGTGTTTTTCTTTCTGACTTACTTCACTCTGTGTAATAGGCTCCAGTTTCATCCACCTCCCTAGAACTGAATCAGATTATTTTTAGATTTGTCTGTTGTATATAGTACAGAAGGAGGTTTTCCTTTGTGATCTAATCTTTTCTTTTCCATGTGATTTAAATCAAATTACTATCACTGATATGACAGGTGTGTTTGGATGCTTTCATAGTGTTACATTATTTATTCTGTTTTTTAATTAATAGATTATATTTTAGAGAAGATTTGGTTTTATAGAAAAATTGCACACATAGTACAGAGTTCCCATTTTTACCCCTCTTTTGCTCACAGTTTCCCCTATTATTAACGGTGTGCATTAGTGTGATATGATTGTTATAATTCATGAAATAATATTGGTGCATTATAACTAAATAAAGTCTGTAGTTTGAATTGGGGTCACTCTTTGTGTTGTGCATTCTGCGGGTTTTGACCTGTGCATAATGTCATGTATCCACCATTAAAATATCACACAAAATAGTTTCATCGTCCTAAAAACCCACTGTACTTATGTATTCCTCCCTATCTCTCCTCAAACTGCTGGCAACCACTGATCTCTTTGTTTTCTCTATAGTGTCATCTCTTCCAGAATGTCATTTAATTAGAATCACATGAGATGTAGCTTTTCTAAACTGGCAATTTTTACTTAGAAACATGCATTTGGGTTTCCTTTGTGCCTTTTGGTGGCTCGATAGCTTTTTATTGTTAATAATATTCCATTCAATGAAAGGAACGGTATTTTGTTTATCCATTCACCTACTGAAAGGCATCCTGGTTATTTCAGATTTTTAGCAAATGTAAATTGCGAAGAAGATTTGCGTGTAGGTTTTTGTGTGGATCTAAGTTTTCAACTCATTATGTAACTACGTTGGAGTGTGAATTGGGGATCACGTGGTAAGACTGTGTTTAACTCTGTAAGGTTGAGTCCCCAGGTGTCTCTAATCTCTTGAACTAGCCCATGCTCAATCTCTAGCAAGTGGTCAGTTTTTATTTAAGTGTTCCTATCAGTTGTTGGTGTGAGCAATGGGCTTCTGCTGCTGGACCTCTGGGATTGTGAATTCACCTTTCTCTTTCGTTTTCAAGGTGGCCATTTACCCTGTGACCTCAGTTATCTGGATCTAAGAAGAGTTGTTAAATTTTAGTTTGTTCAGCTTTTATCTTGTTGTAAAGACAGAATAATAACTTTCAAGTTCTATGTTAGTGACTAGAAACTGGAAATCTCTTCTATTTTTTTTAAATATGTGTATTTCATTAAATGTTCTATTTTCTGTGCTTTTTATCACAACTCTTAGATAGTTCGGAAGTTTATTTCGTTTCTACTGGACACTTGACAATTTTACTTTTATAAAATGCTCTCAGTTCCTTCTTTCTCTAGCCCCTACCTGTGTGGGTGCATGCTCAGTCATTTCAGTCATGTTCGGCCCTTTGTGACCCCGTGGACTGTAGCCCGCCAGGCTCCTCTGTCCATGGGGTTTTCCAGGCAAGAATACTGGAGTGGGCTGCCATTTCCTTCTGCAGGGGACCTTCCTGGACCCAGGAATCCAACCTGTGTCTCCTGCACTGCAGGCAGATTCTTTTTAGCAGCTGAGTCACCGGGGAAACCTTAGCCCCTACATGTCAGTCCTCTCTTGTGGGCTACAGTAAAGTTAACTTATGTGGTACCTTCCACTAATGGTTGAACTGCACAGCTTTAGTCAACGGTTGATCTTAATTTTTGTATTTGTGAATGTGTTACTAGTCCTGCTGCTTGCCTTCTCAGCTGTAAATGATATCCTTTGACTCCCAGGTATCACAGATGATTCTGTTTTCCATCTTCTCTTTTTGTGTTCCTCTGTCCGTGGAATTTTCCAGGCAAAAATGCTGGGGTGTAACAACCTAGAGGGGTGAGCAAGGTGGGAGGCAGAAGGGAGGGGACATATGTACACCTGTGGTTAATTCATGTTGATGCATGGCAGAAACCAAACCAATATTGTAAAGCAATCATCCTCCAATTAAAATTAAATAGTTTTTAAAAATGCTGGTGTGGGTTGCACTTCCTCCTTCAGGGGATCTTCCCGACCCAGGGATTGAGCCTGCGTCTTTTATGCCTCCTGCATTGGCAAGTGGGTTTTTTACCACTAGCACCACCTGGAAAGCCCTCTACCTCTCTCTCTCTTTTTTGCGTCCTGATTTATGTTAGGTGTTTCATTTCTACACTGAGCATGCAGCAAAAACACTCCATTCTGTTAGGCTTACTCCCACCCTTTCTTCCCCGGTCAGTCCACAGTTCTCGGCATTCAGAGCACCCCATGATCCTTTACAAACTCTTCTCTGTGGTCACTTACTTGGCGGCAGTTCTCCTCGAGGACCGGGTCCACTTAAGATTTCTGACTTGTTGTCATAGAAATTGTGGCAAAACTGCTCCGAATATCCCTGTGATCTCTATTCACATCTAGTCTCTTGAAATTTTTCTTTGTTTTCATTTTGTTAATCTTTCCAGAAGTCTCTCAGTTTTACTAATAATTCCAGTTCCTCGGCACTCAGTTGTGTGTTTGGTGTCTGTCCATTTTCTCTTTGCCTCAACCTCCTTAATTCTTCTGTCATACTCTGTTTGGGGGCTTTGTTTTGTTATGAGCTTCATTTCATTGTTCTGCCTTTAGTTTCTTGGGAAATAAATGATTAAGTAAAAAAGTCTGCATCCTATCTACTCTGCTGGTCAGGGGAGGAAACATTGCTGGAAAAGAGTGAAGGCAGATACCCTGGTCTAATCTCCTTGTAAACATATTGATGACAGGCTTCACAGTAAGCAAACCAAGCGGTTTTGAAGGCATTATCTATGAAACGCTTTTATCAGGGTCTGCCTAGTTATTCAGAACCGCTTAAAGTAAAGAAACGCAAAATCTATGGATTTGTAGGACTTGGCTCCCTGAAAAATATCATGCATCTGAGTATTAAGCAGAGATGGTTTACGACCTAAATAGCGCCTTCGCTGTGAGTGCTCTGAGCCAGAGAATATCTGAGGCAGGAAAAAAGAAGACTAGAGAATGCCCAAGTAGAGGTCCTGCACCTCTCTCTGTGATTTGACTATGCTCTTTGACTATTTGCGTCCTTAATAAAGCTTGATCTCTTATTCATGTGAGTCTTATTTGATTATCCAGTCTTTTTAATCTCAATTTTTACCTAGGTCATTCAACTCATTAGTTTAAACCTTTCAGATTTTCTAATACATGCATTAAACGCCACCAATTTTTCTCTAGCAACTTCTTAGCTGCTTTCTGTGAGTTTTATGTAATATTTTCATCATTATTCAGTTCAAAATATTTTCTGATTTCCAATTATTTTCTTTCTGACCCATAGTGTTTTTCTAAATTTCCAAACACAAGTGATTTTCTAGTTAACTTTTTTATGGCTACTAACTAAGTTAACTGTATTGTTTTCAAAGTGTGGCTTATGTGATAGCAGTACCTTGAAACTGGTTGAGTCTTGTTTCATAGTTAGGTGGCAATTTTCATTAATGTTCAACATGTACTTAAGAACAAGGATTAGCAAGCTATGGCCTACAGGCTAAATCTGCTAGGTACTTTGTTAATAAAGTTTTATTAGAACACAGCCACACCTGTGTATTTATGCATTGTTCATGGCTGCTTTTACAGGCATCCTAGATGGCTCAGTGGAAAGGATACACCTGCCAATGCAGGAAACATGAGACTCAGGTTTGATCCCTGGGTTGGAAAGATCCCCTGGAGAAGGAAAGGGCAACCCATTCCAGTATTGCTGCCTGGGAAATTTCATGGACAAAGGAGCCTGGCGGGCTACAATCCATGGGGTTGCAAAGAGACAGGACTTAATAACTAAACAACAACATGGCTGCTTTTATACATGGTGGAGTTGAGAAGTTGTGGCAGAAACTGTGTCCTGAAAAGGCTAAAATAGTTACCACCTGGCTCTTTACAGATCAAGTTTGCTGACCCCTACTGTAGGAAAATATGAATTCTGCAGTTTGGGGGCAATGTTCTATATTCTGTATATTAATAGTGTATTTGCTCATTTAGCCTTATAATTCAGTAAAGTTTTTCAGGTTTGCTGTAGCAAGATAGATAGATAAATAAATGATTTGTTCCTAGATGCACAGAAACAGAATAGTTACATCTTTCTGGCCTTATATTAATATATACTACCTTTTGTCTATTTATGTTTTAGGTTTGTCTCTGCTGAACAACAGAGATCTGCAATTTATTTTTTATTCCAGGAAAATTGTCTTTAGAATTTCTTCCATGTGCATTTAATTTAGTTACTTTTATATTTATTCCTAACATTTATATAGTATGCTTTCTATTTGTCCTGACTTTGGTCTCTTTGACTCTCTTTTGCCCCTTTCTTGTCCTTATTTGAAATGATTATGTTTCAAATTTTATCTTTTCTCTTTAACCTAAATCACATACCAGTATATATGTTTATGTTCCTGGAATACTTACATTCTAATCAATTTACTTTCCACTTAAACATAATTTTTCAGTTTAATTCTATCATATTTTAACCTCCTCCCCTAAAACTAGTGTTACTATTTCTTTTATTTTTTTGCACAAATTTATTTGAATTTAACCACAGATGTCTACTTTTATAGTTCATTTCTTATTATATTTAAAATCTTTCATGTAAAATATTTCAAGTAAGAAAAAAACTTTACACACTTATTAAAAGTTATGGTGGAATTAATAAAGATAAAGGCAAAAATTAATTTATTAGAATACACACAAATGGCAGAATCATGTTTAATTGAATATTTGTTTATTTAAAAATCTAGTGAAGCTGTAAACAAGTATAAAATTAATGAAAATTTTGTCTTTAAAAATTTGATGTAAATTTCATTGCTAAAATTTTTTAAGCTTCCATCAAATTACTTGAAAAGATTGATTGCTAAAATCAACCCAGGAAGATATAGAAAATCTGAATAAATCCAAAGTTATAAATCAAGTGGAAAAGGTTGACAAAGAATTTCCTTTAAGAGTGCTAGGTTTAGACAGTTTAATATGTGTTATCAAATCCATTTTAAACACAAATAAATCTTATAATATTATAAAATCCCAGAGCATAGAAAAAGAGAGAATATTTTACAACACACCTTTTTCTTTTTTATTCAACAAAACACTAATGCAAAATTTGAGAGAGTATTAGAAAGGGAAAAACTACAGATTTTAGATAAAATTTCTTTAAAGTGATCAAATTGAATTCAGAGTTCTGTTAAAGTTTTAATGTTTATATATGGTTTAAGAATTTATAGACTACAACCACTACAGAAAGCAGTATGGGGATTCCTTTAAAAACTAAGCATAGAAATACCATATGCTCCAGCAATCCAACTACTAGACATATACCCTGAGAAAACCATACCTGAAGGAGACACATGTACCCCAGTGTTTGTTGCAGCACTTTCGCCAACACCTAAGATATGAAAGCAGCCTAGATGTACATTGACAGGTGAATGGATACAGAAATTGTGGTACATATACACAGTGGAATGTTACTCAGCTTTAAAAAAGAATGCATTCTAATGAGGTGGATGAACCTGGAGCCTATTGTACAGCGTAAATCAGAAAGAGAACGACAGATACTGTGTATTAATGCATGTTATGGAATCTAGAAAGATAATACTGATGAACCTATTAACAGGGTAGCAGTGGAGACGCAGACATAGAGAACAGGCTTGTGGACACAGTGTGGGAGGCAGAGTGGGATGAACTGAGAGAGTAGCGTGGAAACATTTGCATTACCACATGTAACATAGACAGCCAGTGGGAATTTGCTATGCGACACAGGGAGGTCAACCCAGTGCTCTGTGACAGCCTAGAGGGGTGGTGGGGTGCGGTGGGAGATGGGAGGGAGAGTCAAGAAGGAGGGGATGGATGGATGTGTGTGGCTGATTCACGCTGATGTATGGCAGAAACCAGCAATACTGGTAAAGCAAATATCTTGCAATAAAAATTTAAAAAAATTATAGGCAAGCTCATGTTGAGATATCTATTAATTTATCTATTAATCTATTAATATCTATTAATATCGAATTTCAAGGGAGATAAAATGTCACATTTATTTGTTGAAAATCTAACTTGATCCATGATCTCTTTACATTAAGAAAAATCTTACAGTAAATTAGGAAGATGATTATGTTTCATTAATCTGATAAATAATATTAATTCAAACTTATAATCAATGTATAGTTAACTACAAGACACAAAAGGTATGTTGATAAAGATCAGAAATACATATATTTACTTACTATTATGTATCATTGTTTCTGGAAATTTCAGCTCATGCAACAAGGCAAGAAAAAGAACAAGGAGTTTAGATATTAGTAACAAGGAGATACAATTATTATTGCAAATTTTATGAATCTCTATAGAACAACTTAAAAATCAACTGAAATAGTAAGTTTTCTTGTTTGATTAATCAGAAAATAACTAGGTCATAAACTTTCTAAAAAAGAAAAAATAACAAGGCCAAAATCATGTATTTTCTATTTAACAGTAATTACTAGTTGGAATGTGGAAATTATAAGATACTCTACTTACACAAAAAAACAAAACTTTAAAAAAAAAACCTGAAAATGGACTTTAAATATAAATAATGAAGCATCAAGGAGGGATTTTGTTACTCTGATATAATGCCCTACCAGAGAGGCCCTATGTGTCTCACCACTTTCTTCATCCTTAGGAGAGTAAAGGTAACACACCTTTGCAGCAAGTGCATAGGTATTTAGGGTTATCATCCCTAGAAAGGGATGGGATGCATGCTTTTATCATAGCTATCCTTAGACCGTCTAACCTAACTCCATTATAGAAGAGAGGGTCTTGTCAGCCTTTTATTTCCACAGGGCTTAAGAAATAGAGCATGGAATCCTGGGGAATTATTGGCACAGGGATTACAGACATCCCCACTGTAACATATCTTATTCCTTTCAGACTCAGAATCTCCAGAGAACACCTCAGGAGAAGGTGGCTGTGAGTGAGCCCATAAGGCCTGGGTGTGCCTGAGAGAGAAGTTTCCGTGACTTCAACATGAGGCAACAGGATATAGATGCAATCTGAGCCTACATTCTTTTGTAGGGCCAGTTGATTTGGACAAGTGGCTGAGAAAACCACATTAAAGCACAGAGAAGCCAGGTGGAGTTGCAGATAGCACATCCTGTTTTATAAAAGGATAACAGGGGCCATGGACAGAGAGGCGGCTTCTCCGTGACTCTAAAGTTGGATACCTAGAACTCTCATTTGTAGGTGAGGAAGGTTTCCAGCTCCCATTACTCAAGTGAGCAAGAATTCTCATAGATTTGTACTGGACTATCTATGTCCTCATAATAGTATCTGGAAAAAACAAGTCATACTATGATTTTATAATATAAAGGAGATAAAAATATACATGGCCCTAGCTGCATACTTTGTGTTATTGACAGATTTCTTGTATTACAGATGACAGTTCTACCACAAATGAAAGTGTAGATACTATGCAAACCCAACTAATGGGATGCGAGTACTTTTAGCTTGAAAAACAGATTTTGAAATTAACCTGGAAAATAAACATATCAATATAGTGAAGAAAAAGAGAAATGAAATGCTGTGATATTATTATAAAAATTAATATAAATCTTTAGAAAAGAAACTCAAGAAATAATCACTTGTCTGTTTTCTAAGAAGGGCAAATACTGGTCTTCAGTAGTTAAATGTTTAAACCAATGACAATAATTCAGAAATATCCTGATTTTAAAGATAATTACCTCCTTGAAGCATAACTCATAGTCTTGAGATAAGGCTAGCCTTGATTAGTAGTTACAAGAAGTGACATTTGCATACAAAAGTTTGATTTATAACATAACATTTTATTATAGACAGCAATATTTGTTAAAAAGTTGTAAATAGCTTTGGTTGCTCGCGTAAAATTTTAGACTACTATTTAAAACAAAAGTTTTGTTTAGTAGGTAATAATTAAATTGGTGGTATACCATCATTCATCTCACTTAAATAAGCTCAAGAAACAAAAAATGACTGAGAATATCTTGTTTAAAATTATAGCTGAACAACCTCTATATAAAACAAAATGCATTTTACAAGTGGAAGTTTTATGAAAAGATTAAAACACAATGCAGAATATCAATTTGTCATGAGAATTACAGTGCTGTGATTCAGATGAAAAACTTTCAGGAGAGGATGGTTAAGACAGACATCTTCAGTATCAAATATCAAAAGAATTGCTAAAGCAAAAATAAAATTAATATAAGATTAACCTCCATTTTAGTCTCAGAGGGGAACAGCTGGCCTCCACTGCAAATTTCTGTCTTCACTGAAGAATCTATTAGCATCAAATAATAGGTAAGATAAAGTTATAAATGGATTCGTGGGGTTAAGGTGCTTAGACTCTGGAGGTAGTGTCAACATATAGAGTTGACCCTTGAACAACTCAGGGATTAGGAGCACCCACTTTTGTGCAAATGAAAATCTGTGTACTACTCTCTCTGCCTCAGAAACAAAGGAATTAATAAATGACTAACCCAAGGGCAGGAAGCAGAAAGGTTAGATAGAATCAGAGCTCAAACCCCAGTTCTTTTGATTCCACATAATATGATCTCTAGTCAAACAGAAACTTTTCCCCAAACATAGTTAATTCAACGATCTGTAAAATGAAAATATGGGTAGTATATTTATTTTTAAAAGTCTGCATATAAATGGGCCTGTGCAGTTCAAATGTGTATTGTTTCAAGAGTCAACTGTAATTTATATTCTGTACACATTAAGAGTTATGAACATAAATATCAGAATAGGTTTAAAAAAGGAAAACTGATCTATGGTTCTTAAACCTTGATTATTTCAGTTTTAAAACAATGTTTGGGATGTCAGATTTCCCTAGGATAATAGTGGTTACTTAAGTGAGAATTTCTCCACATACCCTCTGAAGATGTAAGGATCCATAAAAGGTGTAAAAGATATATCTCTTTTATATATAAAGAGATATAAAAGAACCATCCATAACTCACATCTAGAGCAAAATTAGGAGAAACGGACTACACAAACTTCAGTTCACATGTGACTGAGGAAATAATGTGAAGATTGTGCCAAAAAAAGGGGATTGTGGTGGATTCCTGCAATTAGTGAAATACAGATAATATTACACCAAGAAAAGAAAAGAGGGTTTTACCCAAACTGGAGTCAAGACCTGGTGGATCAAAGCCATGACTATTAGGGACCTGGGAAGGAGAAAAGATGGAAACTGAAGAACCAAAGGTGGCAGTCGTGGGAAGGCATAAAGTGGCAGTCGTGTCTTTTGCAACCCCGAGGACTGTATACCACCATGCTCCTATGTCCGTGAGATTTCCCAGGCAAGAATACTGGAGTAGGTTGTCATTTCCTTCTCCAGGGAATCTTGCCAAGCCAGGATTTGAACTTGCACCCCCTGCATTGGCAGGCAAATTATTTACCACTGAACTACATGGGAGCCCAGGATGACAGTGAAGCAATGTAAAAGAAGTAAATATCCTTTTGAGGCTTGAATGGAAATAAGGGAGAAATAGTGAATGGAAGAAAGGAAGAAAATGATGGAAAGCAAGAATCTCATAGAAAGTGCAAGAATCTCATAGAAAGTACAAGAATAACAGAAGTAGAAGACACACCAACATGTAACATCTTTACAATTCTGTGCACCAACAGGAAAGAGTATTCCTAAACTAAGAACTCAAGTAAGCTCCCCAAGCCCCCGAAACCCCTTATAGTGCTCCAAAGGATGCTCATTCTTGTTAAACCAAGAACATTCAAGACATGAACTATTCAAAAGGGAAATACTAAATATAAGTATAAAATATATACTTATATATAAGTATACTTAAGTAAAATATGCAAAATTGCTTAAAATAAGCAAAGCAAAGCAAATCATGTTCATGTATAAATAATGTAAGTGGCCTAGCAAGAAGAAAAACAACTGTAAAATATTTAAATTTTGGTCAATTTTTATATATTACTCAGTAAATTATTAGACGATAAAGTTAAAGAAAAATCCTCTGGGGTTTCAGGCAAAAAGACTAAGTCACAGAGGAAAACAAATATCAGCAATAGATTTCAATAGCAATATACTCCAGTCTCTGACAAACCCAAACAGTGTGTTAAAAAGCAAAGACATCACTTTGTTGATAAAGATTCAGAGTCAAGACTACTGCTCTCTTCATAGACATATACAGATATCAGAGCTGGATCATAAAGAAGGCAGAGTGCCGAAAAATGGATGCTTTCAAACTATGGTGCTGGAGAAGACTCTTGAGAGTCCATAGGACAGCAAGGAGAACAAACCAGTCAATCTTAAAGGAAATCAACCCTGCATACTCATTGGAAGGACTGATGCTAAAGCTGAGATGCCAATACTTTGGCCATCTAATGCAAAGAACTGACTAATTGGAAAAGACCCTGATGCTGGAAAAGATTGAAGGCAGAAGAAGAGGGCAACAGACGATGAGATGGTTGGATGACACCACCAATTCAATGGACACGAACTTGGGCAAACTCCAGAAAATGGTGAGGGGCAGGGAAGCCTGGAGTGGTACAGTCCATGGGGTAGCAAAGAGTCAGTGACTTGGCAACTGAACAACAACAAATACTCCAGTCTATTGGCCTTACAACCTTTTCACTCTCTCCCCTTGATGCTTTGCTTCCTCTCTTCATGTAGCTTGAATTTCATAGATTTCAATGTTAATTATGATGTGAACTGTAGGTTTTTGTGGGCACCCTTTTTCAGGTGAAGGAGGATCTCTTCTAGTCCTACCTTGCTGAGTTTCTTTTTACAATGAATTGACATTGAATTTTATCAAATGCCCTTTGTGCATCTTTAAAAATGATCATGTGATTTGTCATTTATTTTGCTAATGTGGTCAATTACAAGGATTGATTTTCTTATGTTACAACTGTTGTACACCACCAGTAGGATATACATCAGTTACTCATGATGTGCTGTATGTTACTGGATTTAACCTTGTTCTTGCTTGTTCACGTCTTATGCATCTTTCACAAGGAAGAAATTGACCTGTAATTTTTATTTCTTGTAATATTTTACCAATGATTTTTATCTTTAAAATGGGAATTGTTTCTTTTTTATTATCTTCTAGAAGAGATTTTGGAAGTTGGGATTATTTCTTCTTAATGTCTGGAGTAATTTAACAATGTATCCATCTAAGCCTAAAGTTTTCTTTGTACTAAACTGGAATTGTGGCTTCACTTTCTTTAACAGATGGGAATGTTCAGAATGTCTTCCTGTTTTTATGTTAGTTTTGGAAACAGGTCCAGCTTAATGGGCATGCAGCCCATGTGGTCACATGCATTTGTAAGGGTTCTTCTCTTGGTTTAATCTTTTATTGTAACCATTTAAAAATCCTTAATTAGTGTTTGAACAAGGATTCTCTCATTGTCACTTTGTTCTGGATCCCTAAAATTATATAGCCATTCACATTTTGTCATTTTTATTTTTAAAGGGATTTGCCTGTTTCATCTAACTTGCCAAATTTATTTTTATGAATTTGTTAATAATATCCATTAATGTTATATTTAGCATCTTTATAATTTATAACATTGCCTCCTTTTCTATTTGTGATAGTAATAATTTATGTTCATTTTTTCTTTAAAATCTTGCTATTAACAAATATTGGATTAATCTTTTCAAAGAAAAAAATTTGACTATTTTCTTGAAATTAGTGACAGTTTTCTAAACATTTTCATTATTGTTGTTTTATTAACTTCCTTTCTTCTACACTTTTTGAGGTAATTAAACATGTGTTTAGTATGGTTAAGTTTTCTGATTTCTTGAGATGGGAGATTAGAACTTTTAAAATCTTTCTTTTAAAAATTAATTTTACTTATTTATTTATTTATTTTTGGCTGTGCTGGTTCTTCATCACTGTGTGGTCTTTTCTCTAGTTGTACAGAGAAAGGGTACTGTCTAGTTGTGGTTTGTGGGCTTCTCATTGCAGTGACGTCTCTTGTTGTGGAGCACGGGCTTGGCGCTAGAATGCCCAGGCTTCAGTAGTTGTGGCTCCTGATCTTAGTAGTTGTGGCTCCTGGGCTTAGTAGTTGTGGCTCCTGGGCTTAGTAGTTGTGGCTGCTGGTCTCTACAGCACAGGCTCAGTAGTTGTGACACGCGGACTTAGTTGCTCTACGGCATGTAGGATCTTTATGGATCAAGGATCCAACCCATGTTTCCTGCATTGGCAGGTGGTTTTGTTACCACTGAGCCACCAGGGAAGCCTTCTTTCTTCCTTTTGATTGCTAATTCAGAGCTATAAATTTTCCTTTAATCACTATTTTAACTCACATCCTGATTTTTGATATGTAAGATTTGTATTTACATTTAGCTGAAATATATTCTCTTATGTATTAGTATGTGTTTAATTTACAAATTAAATGTGAAAAATTCTTAAAGAGATGGGAATACCAGACCACCTGATCTGCCTGTTGAGAAATCTATATGCAGGTAAGGAAGCAACAGTTAGAACTGGACATTGAACAACAGACTGATTCCAAATGGGAAAAGGAGTACGTCAAGACTGTATATTGTCACCCTGATTATCTAACTTATATGCAGAGTACATCATGAAAAATGCTGGGGCTGGATGAAGCACAAACTGGAATCAAGATTACCGGGAGAAATATCAATAACCTCAGATATGCAGATGACACCACCCTTATGGCAGAAAGTGAAGAGGAACTAAAGAGCCTCTTGATGAAAGTGAAAGAGGAGAGTGAAAAAGTTGGCTTAAAGCTCAACATTCAGAAAACTAAGATCATTGCATCAGGTCCCATCACTCCATGGCAAATAGATTGGGAAACAGTGGAAACAGTGAGAGACTTTATTTTTGGGGGGCTCCAAAATCACTGCAGATGGTGACTGCAACCATGAAATTAAAAGACACTTGCTCCTTGGAAGAAAAGTTATGACCAACCTAGAGAGCATATTAAAAAGCAGAGACATTACTTTGCCAACAAAGGTCCGTCTAGTCAAAGCTATGATTTTTTCGAGTAGTCATGTATGGATGTGAGAGTTGGACTATAAAGAGAGCTGAGCACCAAAGAATAGATGCTTTTGAACTGTGGTATTGGAGAAGACTCTTGAGAGTCCCTTGGACTGCAAGGAAATCCAATCCGTCCTTCCTAAAGGAAATCAGTCCTGAATATTCATTGGAAGGACTGATGCTGAAGCTGAAACTCGATATTTTGGCCACCTGATGTGAAGAACTGACTCATTTGAAAAGACCCTGATGCTGCGAAAGATTGAAGGTGGGAAGAGAAGGGGGTGACAGAGGATGAGTTGGTTGGATGGCATTACTGACTCAATGGACATACGTTTGAGTAAACTCTGGAGTTGGCGATGTACAGGGGAGCCTGGCATGCTGCAGTGCATGGCGTCTCAAAGAGTCAGACACGACTGAGAGACTGAACTGAACTGAATTTCTAAACACTCAGAGGTTTCCAACTATCTTTCTGTTTTAAATGTCTAGTTTCATTTTGTAATCAGGAAATATATTCTATGTGATTTTGATTATTTGGAGTATTTTGAGACTTACCTATGGATCAGCAAGTCTATTTAGTAAACAGTCCACATAGGCTTAAAACTGATATTTATTCTGAATGTGTTAGGTGTAGTATTTTGTTGTTTAAATTTCCTGTTTCAATAATTTTTCCTACTTTTTCATCTATGAAGGAAATGTATTTAAATATCAAATTATATACTATAATTATAGATATGTCTATTTCTCCTTTTAATTATCTCAAGTTTTCTTTCATGTATTAAATTTTTTATTAAACATGTAGAGATTTATAATTATTATATCCTCCTATTGATTAAATTGACCCTTTTATTGCTGTGAAAGTCCCATTTTGTTTTGACTTCTCCTTGTCTCAAAGTCTTTGTCGGAGATTAATAAAATATTTTATTGTAGTTAGTGATCATATGGTATACCTTTCTATTTTTATTTTCAGATATTTCAGATGTTTATGAGGTGTATATAAAGCATGTCTTTTATAAAAAGTATTAAGTTGGATCTTGAATTTTGTTTTTTAATACAATATGACCATTTCTTCCTTTAACTGGAGTGTTTAGCCAATTTATATTTAAAAATATTTGTTGGGTTTAAGTCAACTATCTTGCTATTGTTTTCTAATAGCAAAGATGTATAGATAGATGTTGTCCCATCTTTTGTTTCTTCATTTCTTTTTTTCTTGATTTCCTTTGGATTAAACATTACATTTTTCCTATTAGTCTAGCTTTTCCTCTTTTTACTCTTTAGCTCTTATATGTTTTGCTATTCTTTCTCTTAGATTACTACATGTATTCTAGCTAGTAAATTGTAATATTTCCCAAAGTACACAAAAAGCTGGAAAGGGTTTAATTCCATTAACCAACACTCCTACCTTTGGTGCTATTAATTCCATGTATCTAAAACCTATATGTTTTAAATGCATAAGATATAATAGTCAATACTTTTTTGGGGGGGTTTCCTTTTTTTAAATTTATTTATTTTAATTGGAGGCTAATTACTTTGCAATATTGCATTGGTTTTGCATACATTGACATGAATCCACCCCGGGTGTCCATGTGTTCCCCATCTTGAAACCCCCCCCCCACCTCCCTCCCCATATCATCCCTCTGGGTCATCCCAGTGCACCAGCCCCAAGCATCCTGTGTCATGCACCAAACCTGGACTGGAGATTTGAACTCAATACTTTTAAACAAAATATTCATTTATAGTTTTTCACACATATTTTCTAGTGCTCTCATTTATTTCATTTTGCACTTACATGCTTCCGTCTGGGACCATTTTTCTTCAGAATTCCCATTAATGTTTCTGTAGTACAAATCTGCTGACAAGTTCTCTTAGATCTTGTTTATATATAAACATTTTCATTTAGTCTTCTATTTTTAAGGATATTTTTGCTGGGTATACAATTACTGGTATGCAGGGTTTGTTTGCTTAGCACTTTAAAATGTTAGTCTGTCGTTTTCTGACTTTCATGATTTCTGTTGAAATATCAGTCATCAGTTTTTTTGATGCTCATTTGGGGATATTATCTCTGTTTTTTCCAGGTAAATGAATTTGACTTTAATTTTCAGAAGTTTGGCTGAGATGTGGCCAGTGGTATTTATCTTTGGATTTATCCTGTTTGCAGTATTTAGAGATTCTTGAATATATAGTCATATGTTTTAGTTAGGAGAAACTCTTAACCAGTAATTTTTCCAATATTGCTTCTTTTTATATTCTCTATATTAATTATTATAGTACATAACACTTTTCTTATTGCTTTGTTCAAAATGTTACTGTGTTTTGAGGAAATATCTACTGGGCTTTGGCTCAAATATCATACATCCTGTTTACTTGTAAGGATGTCACATAATCAATTTAGGAGTTGAGAAAATGCTAAATGAACCCTGCTTAATGACATCATGAAATAATATGGCATCAATTCAACTTTCAGAGGAAAATCAAAATAACATCTTCCTCAAACTGGAAGAAAATATCTGTAAATCATGTAACTAGTAAAGGATTCTTACCCAGAATACATAAAAATAAACAAATTAATAATACAGAGTCAAATGGAAAAGTAGAAGAAATACAAATGGACAACTTGTAGAAAAGGAAATGACAATGGCCAACAAAATAGCAAAAACTGATTTTCAACATCATCATTAATCAGGAGAATAAAACTAAACAACAGTGAGGTACAATTTCTCAGTTATATGATTGGCAACAAATTAAAGACTTTGACATTACTCAGTGTTGTCAAAAACTTGAAGAAATAGAAGTTTGTATACATTGCTTCTTAATGGTATTAACATCAACATGTCTTTAACTAGCAACCCCATTTCCAGGTCCATATATGTGTACAATGAGATATGTATATAAACATTTGTTATTATATTGTTTATAAAGGCAAAAATTTGGAAATATCCACCAATAGGGAAATGGATGAATATACTGTACTATATTCATGTACCGGAATAACATTGTGAAGTCAAAATAAATGAAGCAGTTCTACATGAAACAATGTGGATTTATAGGCTATACCTAAAACATGATGGGCTTCCCTAGTGGCTCAGACAGTAAGAATCTGCCTGCATTGCAGGAGACCCAGGTTCAATCCCCAGGTCAAGAATATCCCCTGGAGGAGGAAATGGCAACCCACTCCAGTATTCTTGCCTGGAGAATTCCATGGACAGAGGAGCCTGGTGGTCTACAGTGCATGGGGTTGCAAAGAGTTGGACATGACTGAGTGACTGACACTTTCACTTTCACAACCTAGTGGTAGCAATGCATGATGACAATGGATACATACCATGTGACACCATATAAATAATTTTAAGACATGTATAGTAGTACTTCATATTGCTGTGGGTGAATGTATTCACAATACAAGCGTTAAAATATGCACTTACTCCAATATTAGGAGATCAGTTACTGTTCATAAGAGTGAGGGAGAGGTGGGATGACAGAGGAACACTTGAGTCTTAAGCTCTGTTTGCAACATTTCATTTTTGAAAACAGAAAAAGCAATTGAAACAGATTTGGCAAACTCCCGTCATGTTTTTTAAATTGGGTCAGTTATGCTGTTTTCTATATTTTTTTATATGTTTGAAACAATTCATGATTAAAATTTAAATTATTAAAATATTAGCACTATTTTTATGTTAACATTATAAGCTAAGTTTAAAGGAAAATATAACCTTTAATGAGAGGAAATAAATAATTTTAAGTGAAACATTTAGTAATAATCCTGGAAATACCAACTAAAATAATGATTAAGTGTGTTAGTCGTTCAACTGTATCTGACTCTTTGTGATGCCATGAACTCTAGCCTGCCAGGCTCCTTTGTCCATGGGCTTCTTTAGACAAGAACACTGGAGTGGGTAGCCATTCCCTTCTTCAGGGGATCTTCCTGACCCGGGGATCGAACCTGGGTCTCCTTCATTTCAGGCAGATTCTTTACCTTCAGAGCCAGCAAGGAAGCTGGTCTAATCATCTGTCGTTGTTGTTCAGTTGCCCACTCATGTCCGACTCTTTGTGACCCCATGGACTACAGCATGCGAGGACCCCTGTCCCTCACCATCTCCAGAGTTTGCCCAAGTTCATGTCCATTGCATCAGTGATTCCATTTAGCCTTCTCATCCTCTGATACCCTCTTCTCCTACTGCCCTCAGTCTTTCCCAGCATCAGGGACTTTTCCAGTGAGTCGACTGTTAGCATCAGATGACCAAAATACTGGTTATGACCAAAACAGTCTGTTATTAGATACCTAATAATCCAATAATGATTAGATACCACTTAATTATAGCTATATACATACATACATATATATATATATATATAAGTATATACAGCTGACTCATTTGAAAAGACCCTGATGCTGGGAAACATTGAGGGCAGGAGGAGAAGGGGACAACAGAGGATGAGATGGTTGGATGGCATCACTGACTCGATGGACATGGGCTTGGGTAGACTCCAGGAGTTGGTGATGGACAGGGACGCCTGGTGTGCTGTGGGTCATGGGGTCACAAAGACTGGGCAACTGAACTGAACTGGATTATAGCAGTGATTTTTCTGTTTATTTTAAACCCATTTGTTGGACATTTGCATAGATTCTTAGATTCTTGCTGCTGCTGTTGCTAAGTCGCTTCAGTCGTGTCTGACTCTGTGCGACCCCAGAGACGGCAGCCCACCAGGCTCAGGCTCCCCTGTCCCTGGGATTCTCCAGGCAAGAACACTGGAGTGGGTTGCCATTTCCTTCTCCAATGCGTGAAAGTGAAAAGTGAAAGTGAAGTCACTCAGTCTCATCTGACTCATAGCGACCCCATGGACTGCAGCCTACCAGGCTCCTCCATCCATGGAATTTTCTAGGCAAGAGTACTGGAGTCTTAGATTCTTAGGTGGGGATAAATTGATTAACTTTATAATGCAATTTCTTAGTATATACTGAGAGCATAAAAATGCTCATACCTCTTGACTAAGTTATTTCCATCTCAAGGAGACAAACATTGTTGTTAATCACTTGATGGTGAAATACTAGACTGTTTATATATCCTTATATTTTTCTTTTATTTTTTATATAGTATACAGTGGGTAAAATAATATATTTTAAAATGAAAGAAAATCCTCTTAATTTTGCTTGAAAAACCCAGACACTCTAACAATAAAACTCCTAGGAAAATGAATACTGTATTAATCTGTCTAGGAGTTGTATCAGGTATAGCCAAGCCCAAGGGACAAATGGTTAAACTTGCTTGAGGTGGGTCAAGGAAAGCTGTGCCAACAAGTCAATTCAGCTTGCCAAGTATTCCTCAATGTGTGATTCAAGTATTCATCCTAATCATTTGGAGTCAGGGTTTTTAATGTACATCATTTGAGTGTCAACTCAAACCACTAAATAAAACACTTGGACATGGGGCTTAGAAGTTTGCATAAGTGCCTGGATGCCCAGATGGTTCTAATGCACAAAATTTGATAACCATATGATACAAAAATAAGGCAGTATGACGTGTTTTGGAAACTGAACGTAATCTAGTGCAGCTGAATTGTACATTACAGATGATGGTGGAATGGGGTAGATCAATCTGGAGGAGAATACTATGGCCTACTTGTAAGAAGTCTTAAATGACACACAGGGGCTTGGACAGTAACGTGAAGATTCAACAGAAAATCATTAAAGAGTTTTAAGCAGAAGAGTAAATTGATAAGATTTTTTTATAAATATTTCTTGGGCATCAGTGTGAATGATTGGATATGGAGCAGACATAGACATGGAGGAAACTTAGGAAAATGTTTTAATTTTCCTGGAATAAGGAGGCTTAAAATAGGCATGTGCTTCCCTGGTGGCACTAGTAGTAAAAACTCCACCTGCCAAAGCAGGAGACACAGGAGACATGGATTCAATCCCTGGGTCAGGAGGGAAATGGCAACCCGCTCCAATATTCTTGCCTGGAGAATCCCATGAACAGAGGAGCCTGGCAGTCTGCAGTCCATGGGGCTGCAAAGAGCCAGACTCGATTGAGCACACACAACACAGAATAGGACTGAGTAGATACACTTGGCAACCAACTGAATATGTGAGTGAAGGGAGAAGAAATAACTTTAGATGATTTTGATTTCCGCATTTGCTTGCCTCCATCTCTAAATTTATAACAATATATAGGCAATGAATATTTAAAGTTTGCAGTTTGCACTTTTCTGTTTTTTTGTATTTTTATCCAAAGACCAGTATTTTTTTTTTTTTTTGAGAAACACGACACTTGTAATGACAAGCTTCTACAAGCACTGTTACAATAGAAGGAAGGCCATGCCAAAGGACAGTCCCTCACTGAAAAACATCATTGCCTAAATGTCTACAAGACTTTTGGCAGAAATAGCATGTACACTTGGAGATACTGGGACTTCCCTGGTGGCTCAGATTGTAGGTAAAGAATCTGCCTAAAATGCAGGAAACCCAGCTTCAATCCCTGGGTCAGAAAGATCTCCTGGAAAAGGGAATGGCTACCCACTCCAGTATTCTTGCCTTGAGTATTCATGGACAGAGGACCCTGGCGGGCTACAGTCCATGGGGTCACAAAGAATTGGACACGATGGAGTGACTGACACTTTGGAGGTACCATGATTCAAGAATCTGAAAGGCTCCAGGCGCAGTTTCTATGAGTGAACATGTACAATATGCGCACACGGGCGGTGGTCCATAATAACTTTTTTCAGTAGTGAGTGTGATATTGAAAGCAAGCCCACTCCTTTTTCGTGTCACACACTGGGGCATTTCTTTTAATCAGTCTGTCTGGTGAAACCACAGTAGTGACTTGTCTTCAAGCTGATTGTGGCAAGAAGGAATTTCCCTTCGACTGCAGAACATCCTACAACAGTTTTATTTGTTATTTCATTGAATTAAAATTGCAGAGGTTTGGAGTATTAGAACAGTTGTATAAAAGTCCACTTTTGACCCTTGCTGAATAGAAAACTGCAGCTGTAAGCTGAATCAGGTCCATGAACCTGGGTTAAAAGTGACGAATAGCAAATCAAGTTTTCCCTGTAGTGCTTGGAACTCCCCAAGTCCCCCACAAAGACTCTTTATCACTCACTCAACAATCCCAGAACACATACAAGATCCTTTTGCTGTAATCATTCTCAGAAACCACTAAAAAAAGTCCTAAATACAGGCCTTACTCAACTGAAAACTTTTAATGACATGCTTTTTTGTTGTTGTTAAATCTCACACTCTATAAAAGCACTGCCTCCTCCTCTTTTTCCTCCTCTTAAAAATGTCTTTGGTTTGTTGGAGAAACTAGGATGTTTGTCTTGTAGAGTGTCCAGTATTATGGATTTGGCTGATTGACTTTCCCTGGTCTCTTAGAACTTGCTCCTTTATCCGCAAGTGTGCCTTACAATCTGGCAGTACAGTGATAGGTAATGAGATCTAGAGACTTGCTTAACTTTAGGCTCAATTTTTTTCCCTCCTTCTGTCTGTAAGATCACTTCATTGGCCGGGGTGTCCATTTCTTGTTACCTCATATCCAGAAGTGAATAATGTGTGTTGGCACACTTTTAGTAAGGTTAAAATTATCCATTAGTCTCACTGCTCCATGAAACTGTCCTCCATCAATCTTTCATGCCCTGGATTCAGCATCCACGGATAATCATTACCTAGATGCACACTTTCACTAGGGGTATCTTCTAACATTTTATTGCCTGTATTAGGTGGGATTCCTCTGTGAGTAACTTTGTCTCATACACTGTTTAGTTTTTAAGACTAAATAAAAAAAATAAGTCCTTTATTATTTCTCTTAATTCATTAGTTTTCAAAGTAATGAGATAGTGCTCTAGCAACCTTCAAGGGTCACCAGGGAGGTGCGTGCGTGCGTGTGTGTGTGTGTGTAATGATGAACTCATGTTATATTCATATTTATATACTTACGTATATTGTGGTCAATATTTGTTTTATGCTCATATTGCCTCTTTCCCTAATGGTACTCTCCTGTTCTTGTGATAGGACTCATTAGGCTTTCATAGTTTCCTTGCTTTATTTAATGAAATGGCCCAGGTTCATCTCACAGATTTCTTATTCCAGACCTATACTCAGCGATTATTCTCAAGACCTCTGGTTTCTTTTAGTGACTATAATCTGGACAGTAGCTGTACCTACTACTGCTGGATTGTCATTGAGCCAAAGACTTTGCAATGAAAGGGTGGGAGACACATTTTTACAGAATATATTATATAGTATTCTATATATAATAGGTTCAAAATAACACTACAAAATGCATTTTCAGAATTTATTTGACTCTTGGATTATATTTTCCAAAAGATACATAGTCAAATTACTAGTTTTGAAAGTAACTGAAAATAATCATATACCCTTTTCACAGTTATGCCATTATTTAATATTTATTTAGGTTCAATTGTTTTGGTTGGTTTCCAATTTTAGAAAAATGCTTTTTATTTTTTAAATTTAATTTTGGTTTTAAATGACACAAAACTTTACATGGTCCAAGATCAAAACTATATAGTAAGGTACATTCACATCTTCCTTCATCTTATAGGTAACCATTTTTAATATAATATCTTTATATCTTCTATTATTTGTGAATGTGTATTTAGTCACATTGTTCTAGACCCTGTTTTTTTAAATGTATTCTGAGGATCAGATGATATTCACATATAAATAATCTGCTCATTTTTCATCCATAATTTCTTCAACCAACCCCTTAATGATAAGTGTCTCATTTGTTTCCAGTTTTTGGTTTTATTTCAAATAATACATCAACCATGGCATATAACATTTTCATTTTGTTGTTGTTGCTGTCATACCTTTGGGATAGATTTTTAAAAGAAGGATTGTTCAAGAAAAGCACAAATGTACTTATACTTTTGCCAGATCAGGGGCAAACTTTTAAATATTACTCTTGCCAAGAAAATGTAGGAATTTAAAAAAAAATTTTGTTGTTACAGAGAAAGAAAAAACTGTTTAAATGAAATGATCGTATTTATCAGAAATACTTTATTAGTGGAATTTAAATTATTAAATGTATGCATTGTCTCTGATATAATATAAATACAGTACAAAAATTTTAACAACATATGCTGAGTGGGGATGGACGGATAGATGAACAGAGAGAATTTTCCCCCTCCGAGGAGAACATTTCTGATATAATTAATGTACTAGCTTTTTAATTCAGTCAAAAACGTTACTTTATTACCTTTTAAATGACACAACAGAAATGAAAGTAAGTTAGCAGGATCTACATAATAGCATTTGTAACATTTTTTGAAGTATTGGTAAATCTTCAAATTTGTCTCCTTGGGCCTAAAATATAATCTAATTTTTAAAAGCAAAATTAAATATATTTGCTGGTCCTTTTTATGATCCTATATGTTAAAAAATATGATTATATTGTCTTATGTCTTTCAGTTACATCATCTTCTGAAATCAGGGAGAGCAACCCCAAGAACTGAGTGAGTCCTATTTGCTTTTATATCTCACGCACAGCAAGAACTTAACCTCATAAAAAACAGCTGAATAGCGTATTTAAAACAATAGATTCACATTTGAATAGCAGCTACTTATGTATTAAAAAATACACAAATAAAAAATGTAACATGTAGGAACTGGTGAATAAATCACTGATGATTCGCTTGCCTGTGTTACCATGTTGTCCTTCAGATATAACCATAAGGATATTCACAAGATGACACACAGGGAAAAAAAGAAGCTGGTTAAAATTGCTTCTTCTTAATTTTCAGTCTTCTATTGGCAAAGAGAAGTCTGGGCATCTTCTTGTTCTTTTCCTTCTTCAAGGCTAAGATCAACAAAATAAAAATAAACATCATATGTCCCTAGTCTGTAGGCTCACTATAAATCACCATTTCTGACATTCTTACAAACCCAACTCACCTTACTTTTAATGAGTATAAAGTTAGTTTTACTCACTATCCACTAAGTTAATAACATTCTACCTTTAAAATATCAGGACACAGCTACTGCCTACTATAGTTAGCCTGTGTAAGCATTTAGACAAAACTGATCAGTACTAAAGATCTATTTATGTAGCAGCAGTCTAGAAATGGCAATATGCTATTAGTAAAATGGGTACATAAAGTAATTTTATGAATTATGTATAAAGTTAGTTTAAAAACTGAATAAGAAAAAAAACCAAAACATTACCTTTTACACAAGTGCGTTTGCAGTCCTTCAAGTTGACAAAATTATTGTCATTCCCTCCACAGCCAGTATAGGTGAAGGCCTCACAGGTTTTGTGTCTTGGGTTAAAATAATAGCGAGTGACATTAGCAGAACACAGCCCCTCATCTTTGGGGCTGTAGCAAAATGCTGGAGCTTAATGGAAAATAAAATAAAATTAGAAATGCAGTAATACTGGAAATAATAGGCTGTGCTGATTACTGAAGTAACTGAAGAACATCTAATCCCATAGAAGCTTCTTTCTGAATCCAAAATATTATACTAATCCATTTAAAAAGTGTGCCTTAAATGCAAACACATAGTTTGTTCATCATAAATTCTTATGGAGTAGACAGAATTTCAAGCTATATCCTTGTATCATTTGAATGTGTAAAGAAGTTAAACCCCCAAAACATATATGGTCAGGTAAAAATGAGCTATGTTTCAAGAGAAAATATGTGACATGCTTTGGCACACTCTCTTGTGTTGGTAGTTTCAATGTTTCTATCAGCTCTCCTTCCATTATTAATCAAGAATACATATACCTAATTCCCAGGTAGCCACTGGAACACTTACATTTACATAAACAATTTAAGAGAACACCACCAACAAGCAACTCCTCATTAATTCAAGATTTTGCTTGAATTAATTAATGGTATAGCTACAGAGCTTTATCAGAGACTGCCAAAGCAAATTTCCCTTGTTTGTTGAACTTATCTATGTGTACATGTCTCTGCTGTGCCTACGGAAAATGCCTGGACTGTCTCTACAAACATTACCCACTACCTAAGTAAGCCATCATTTTAGGGATCGCATGGGGTATGTAGGTAAGACATGGGGAGGAGAGATCAATCTGTGCTACAATCTGTAATTACTAAAGAAATTAATCATTACAGAAATCTAATGAAAAAGTTTAGAAAATTTCAGGTTTCACCAGCTTAAGTCTCTCTCTCTATCACACTATCTCATATATATACCTGATTTCATACATGTGATTCATTAATGAACACTGTAGTTTTTTTATGTGCAGGTTAAATAGATGAGAAATAGCTCTAAAGAAACAATGCAGAAGAGGAAGTAAAAGCTTGAATCAGAGCTTCGTCACTTTCCAGCCCTGAGAACTTGGCAAGCTATTAAACTTCTAGCTCACACTCTCACATGTAAAAATATTCCCTCACAGGGCAGTAGTGTGCAGACTGGTATCATATGTGAAATCATCAGAATGCAAACTGGGTTAATTTCACATCAAATTATTAATGTTTTCACCCTAAAGTCTAAATAAAGAAATGAAGTACAAACACCACAAAGACAGTATTTACCTCTCTTTGGCGCACAGAAGTCCATACACGTAGCTTCATCTGGGAACCGGTTCTCATTGCTATGACACCCGCCAGATATGAACTTTTCACAAGTCATAGAACTTAGATTGAAGAAATACTGTTCTCTGAGCTCCCCACACTGCTTCTTATTCACTTTTAACCGGCAAATTTTGGGAACTTCTAGGAAAAGGAGGGCATAAAGCAATGTTAGTAAAAAATGAGCCTTCTTACTCTTCCTTTAAAACTTCACTGTATTTTCAGAAGCCACTGGTGGTGGCCAGGGGCAGAGAAGGGGTGGGGCTGGGAGGCATGGTATTTAGTGCTGGGCTAGGCAACCCACTCCAGTGTTCTTGCCTGGAGAATCCCAGGGACGGGGGAGCCTGGTGGGCTTCCGTCTATGGGGTCACACAGAGTCGGACACGACTGAAGTGACTTAGCAGCAGCAGCAGTAAAGGCCCAGAAGATTGTCCATTAGTCCAGCTACAACAAGATTGTATATACATGGGTCCAGCATTCCGCAGAGTCAACCAACCCAGAGAGAAAATATTCAGGAAAAAGTAATTCCTGAAAGTTCATTAAAAAAAACAAAAAACCAAAGCTTGAATTTGTCCTGTGCCGGTAAGGAATCTAGAGATGATTTAAAATATAAGGGAGAATGTGCACAGATTATACACAAATACTGTGGATTTTGGCATCTGAGAGTTGGGTCTTGGAACCAGTCACCAAAGACACTGAGAGACAACTCTATTCAGCTTTTGTTTCGTTTTTTTAACAGTGTCTCCAGACCTGACTCAGCTATTAATTTTTCATGCTTCCTGGAAAGATTATTCTCTCAGAGTGTTCTGATTGTTTCTACGCATGAAATTAATCAAACTTATTCATAGGAATACACATTTTTCCCTGGCTCAGTTCCTTTAACAGCTGAGCCCCATGTGCTATTACAGGCCTTCACAGAGACAGTAAACATAATTAAAATAAAATTGCAAACAGCATTGTGAATCTCTATATTTTTTATATCTCTATACTAACCCAAGATCTCTTTGGGTATCAAGGGACAAAAGTAAGGTTATAATTAGCTATATTCATATGTTAATAACAAAATCCTCTGAAAGTATTTCAGATCGCTACACAGTGGACAAGAGAAAAATGCCCTCTCAAGGAGGCATTAAAAACCATAGGTTTAGAACCAATGATAAATACAGACAGGCACTTATGTTGCACCTAATACATGACACTCTTGCATCCTTACGCCTTAGGTGAAATCTTTCCGGAGTCTGCACACACACTGAATTATGATAAACGCCAGTTAAGGGAGAGGAAATGTTTGTCGTTGGAAGTTTCACGATCACTTTTAATCAAATGAAAAGCAATACGCCTAACTTAGTATCGGAGAAAATCAAGGATGAAACTTACTATAGAAAATGGGATGTGAAAAATAAGCTCATTTCCCACTTAGCCCTTCTCTGCCGCAGTACAGGAGCTCTGGGCGTGGGAGCGAGCACTTACTCTCAATTTTCCAGCAGGCTTCGTTGCAGGCCTCCAAAGTTTCGAAATTGTTGGCGTTGCCCTCGCAGCCCCCGTACATGAACTCGCGGCAGCTCTGCGTGTACCTGTCGTAGTAGTAACTGGGGATCCGCGCCCGGCAGGGCCCGTCGTCCGGGGGCAGGAGGCAGATCTCCGCGTTATTGCCTGCAGGAGGGGCAGGAGAACCAGAGTCAGAGCAGGAGGTCGGCCGCAATCTCGGTGGAGGGAGAGGCTGCCCCCGGGGCGGCGGGGGTGGGGAGGTTTGTCCCAGCAGCTTCCCAGCCCAGCAGAAGGGCCTTACAGAGACAGAAAGTGCAAACTTGCGGCGCACGATAGGAAGTCGGGGAAAGCAAGGCACAGAGGGCGGGTGCAGGGGTCCGCGGAGCCCCGGCCGCCTGGCCAGGGCGCAAAGGGGTCCCCTGGGCGCGGGTTGGTGGGGTACCTGGCGGCGCCTGCGGGGCGTCACCCAGCGCAGTTCGCACGAGGAGCAGCGACAGAAGCATCGGCCAGAGGGGGCGAAGCGCGTCCATGGTGTCCGGATTCAGACGGTGCCGGCGGGCGGAGGGGAGGAGGGTGCACAGCGTCCAGCCTCCAGGCGGTCTGGATTCCAGCGCGGTGGGTGCCGCTGCTTTTGTAGGGTCAGCGGCCCTCAGAGACGGGACAGGGCGGAGCGCGCCTTCGTGGAGCCTGGAGGGGAGGCTGATTCATGCCCCGTGAGCTCTGTGACCCCGCCGCCTCCCTGCGCTGGAAAGTGTGTGCGAGGGAGAGGAATTCCCCGCCGAGCTGAATCTGCCCCCACACTTTCTCCCGTGGCTCTGCGGGGATGACCCAGATGAAGCATTGTGTCAGAGATGGGAAGTCGACGGGCTTGAGGGAAATGACCTGGGTGTGATTGCACAAGGTTCCAACTTAAAGCATCATGCAGGGGCCTCAATCCACACTTTGAAAGCACAAAGTCCATGTTTTTGGCGGGTAGAAAGTGTGAAACTCCTAGGGCCCAAGGAAGCGGAGCTTATTACATTAGATCCTTTAATTAGATTAGAAATGTAAGCATATGCGTATATATTTACCATTATACATAAATATGGGCTTCCCTGGTGGCTCAGATGGTAAAGAATCCCCCTGCAGTGAGGAGACCCAGGTTCAGTCCCTGGGTAGGAAAGATCCCTTGGAGGAGGGAATAGCAACCCACTCTATTCTTGCTTGGAGAATTCCATGGACAAAGGAGCCTGGCAGGCTTCAGTCCATAGGGTTGCAAAGAGTTAGACATGACTGAGCGACTAACACTTTCACACATATTTGTATTTCAGTAGAGGTCTAATTTACATTTCATGGGCTCATAATATGTCTAAGTGTATATTTGGATCAATTTTGACAATTATATTTGTAATCACCACTCCAATCCAGAATTAGAACATTAGAACATTTCCATCACCCCAGAACATTCTCTTATACCCTTTCCCAGTCCATCCTTCCAACCCTAGGCCAGGGACAATAACTCTTCTGATCATCATAGATTGGATTTCCCTGTTCTAAATCTCATGCAAACAGAATCATAAAATATGTACTGTTTTCTACTTCACTTTACTGTTTTTAAGACACACATATGCTATTGTAGGGGCTTTCCCTCTTGGCTCAAATGGTAAAGAATCTGCCTGCAATGTGGGAGACCCAGGTTCAATCCCTGGATTGGGAAGATCCCCTAGAGAAGGGAATGGCAACCCACTCCAGTATTCTTGCCTAGAGAACCCCACGGACAGAGGAGCCTGGCGAGTCACAGTCTATGGGGTCCCAAAGAGTCAGACACGACTGAGCGACTAACACACACACTCACATGCTATTTTAGAATTTGTTCCTTGTAAATGTTGAGTAGTCTTGCAATGTATGAGTATGCAACTAATGTCCTGTTACTGGACATTTGTATTATTTCTCATTTGGGGCTACTACTATGAATAAAGCTGCTTTGTGTATGCAAACAACTATTATTACTCTCGAATAAAATATTTTAAAATGTTCAGTTCAGTTCAGTTCAGTCGCTCAGTCGTGTCCGACTCTTCGCAACCCCATGAATCACAGCACGCCAGGCCTCCCTGTCCATCACCAACTCCCGGAGTTCACTCAAACTCATATCCACAGAGTCGGTGATGCCATCCAGCCATCTCATTCTCGGTCGTCCCCTTCTCCTCCCGCCCCCAACCTTTCCTAGCATCAGAGTCTTTTCCAGTGAGATGTTGCTGCTGCTGCTGCTGCTAAGTCACTTCAGTCGTGTCCGACTCTGTGTGACCCCATAGAAGGAAGCCCACCAGGCCCCCTCTTCCCTGGGATTCTCCAGGCAAGAACACCGGAGTGGGTTGCCATTTCCTTCTCCAATGTGTTAAAGTGAAAAGTGAAAGTAAAGTCGCTCAGTCGTGTCTGACCCTTAGCGACCCCACAGACTGCAGCCTACCAGGCTCCTCCATCCATGGGATTTTCCAGGCAAGACTACTGGAGTGGCTTGCCGTTGCCTTCTCCGAGTGAGATGTTAGAAACTGCCAAATAGTTTTCCAAAATGATTTTCCACCCCTATCAGCCATGTGTTTGAGTCATAACTGTGTTTTTGGACCCGGAACAGGAAAATCCAAAGAGCCTTGGGGGATGGGGTGAGTAGGTCCTGAAGCTTTGACCAAATCAGCTGCTTCCCATACATTTCTCAGTGTCAGTGTGTCTATTACCATTCATTGGTTCTTTGACGTAATAGCCTGAGCCTAGCCTTTTATTTATACAAAACAAACGATCCACACTGGGATTTTATATAAACGTTAAGGACATTTTTGGAGAATATTTTAATGGGCTCTCTTGATGACTGTGTCTTTCCTTCCTCCGCCTTTTCCTCTTGCTCTATTTAATATTCTTAAGAGAGTAACTATTCCTGGCTTCTTCTGAAGATTCTGGAGGGAGTTTACAAGAGTTCTTTCCAGTTTCGGATAATCTCTCTGCTCAAGGTGAGTTAGTAATCTGGGATATTTCCACATGTAACGCCTAGGGCCAGTTTTCACTTTTCCTGGTGTCATAGCAAAGAACCATATTCCTAGGAAAACTGGCCTGGTCTGGAAATATTCTGTGTCACTTATACTGTCAGATTGCTAGATATCTATAGTTAAGAGTGACAGGGTTATAAGCGTAAAGGTTGAACAACCAGTTTGCCAGGAAGGAAAAAAGAAATGGGGGAGGGGTGTCTTGGTTTGAATATTTTACTGATTTCCATGGCGTAAATGCTCCCAGTTATGGCTGATTCCAAACCACCAGGGTTGGAAATGGATGAATACAATCGAGTTCACCAGAGCCAATGTGAGCTGGCTCCAGCAAGTCAAACACTGAGGCAGCCAGTTGGTTTTGGAAAGATATACTCCTCTGAGAATCAGATTAGATCTTCCCAATACCTCCCAAATACTAATAGGGGAGGGAAACTTTACCAGACATTTAGCCAGGATCATGTTGAGATAATCACTTCATGGCAAATAGATGGGGAAACAATGGAAACAGTGACAGACTATTTTCTGGGGCTCCAAAATCACTGCAGATGGTGACTGCAGCCATGAAATTAAAAGATGCTTGCTCCTTGGAAGTAAAGCTATGACAAACCTAGAAAGAGTATTAAAAAGCAGACAGTACTTTGCTGTTAAAGGTCCATATGGTTTTTCCAGTAGTCATGTATGGATGTGAGAGTTGGACCATAAAGAAGACTGATCTCCGAAAAATTGATGCTTTTGAACTGTAGTGTTGGAGAAGACTCTTGAGAGTCCCTTGGCCTACAGGGAGATCAAACCAGTAAATTCTAAAGGAAATCAATCCTGAATATTCATTGGAAAGACTGATGCTAAAGCTGAAGGTCCAATACTTTGGCCACCTGATGCAAAAATCCAACTCATTAGAAAAGATCCTAATGCTGGGGAAAGATTGACGGCAGGAGAAGAAGGGGATGACAGAGGACAAGAAGGTTGGATGGCATCACTGACTCAATGGATGTGAGTTTGAGCAACCTCTGGGAGATGGTGAAGGACAGGGAAGCCTGGCGTGCTGCAGTCCATGGGGTCACAAAGGGTCAGACACGGCTGAGTGGCTGAACAACAACAGTGTTGAGAAGAAAAGCTGATTCAACTTCAAAGGTGATCGATTTCCATTCTTCTGAATGTGTTTAAATATGTCTCCCAAATGGACTGAAAGCAGATTCAAGGATTGAGACTGAGACGCAGGTACCACTGAGCATTGACTGTTGTCAGTTCTGTTCTTTGCGCTCAGCTGATAGCAATGTGTGATCACTTTTCGCTTCATGTATTAATAGAAAGAATAATATTTTGAATTAGGGCAGATTATTTTGGGGAATTGCATGGTGCAGTGGGAAAGCAGACTTGGGAGTCAGAGGGTACCTGGATTTTCTTTCTGGCTTCTTTGGAAAAGTTACATAAACTTTCAGAGCCTCAGTTTTCTTATCTGTGAAATGGATATACTAACTGTCCCTTTTAAGTGTGTTGTGAGGATTTGGCTCAGACAGTAAAGAATCTGCCTTTAAGCAGGAGACCCAGGTTCGATCCCGGCATTGGGAAGATCCCCTAGAAAAGGGAATGGCTACCCACCCATTCCAGTATTCTTGCCTGGGAAATCACATGGACTGAGGAGCCTGGTGAGCTGCAGTCCATGTGGTTGTGAAGAGTGGGACATGACTAAGCACAAACACACACACATACTGAATATAAGATACATTCCAACTTCACAGATAATATAAGAAAAAAGGAGTGTCTTAGAATTGACAAAATACACAGTCCTTGAGGGATCAATCCCGGGTCTGGAAGATCCCCTAGAGGAGGGCATGGCAACCACTCCAGTATTCTTGCCTGGAGAATCCCATGGACAGAGGAGCCTAGTGGGCTATGGTCCATGAGGTTTCAGAGTCAGACAAAATTAAGCGACTAACACACACACACACACACACGTAAGGATTAAAAGGAAAGCACCAAGGAACTCAGAGAGATGAGCTTCAGCTCCTCACACGCAGGCACAGAATCCACTAGAGTCAACCCGTGTCCCGGTTCCCACTGAAAGCCTTGGCACAGCATTCTAAGATGGAGCACCAACCACATTGGAGAAGCAGAACACCACGCACTGGCCTTGCAGAGCTGCAGCCCAGGACTTTGCTCCGTCAGATTTCCTCTTTGGCTGAGCTCAGAGGGCACCTCTCCACTTCAGAAGGTGTCCCACACTCAGATACTGCCTTGTGATGAGCTCTTCTGGGGAAGTGAGCTTCAGGGCCCTCTCAGCCCCAGCAGGTACTCGGTGCTCTCCAGCCTGCTGTGTAACAGATGGAGGCGCCCGAGGTCAAAACCAGACCTCTCGCCCCTTTGTGGCACGAGGCTATGCACACAGGTTGAAGTCTGTGCACAGCGGTGCTCTAGAAATGCCCATTTCCTCCCTTGCTGTCGTTTTTTAGTCGCTCAGTTGTGTCCTACTCTTTGCAACTCCATGGATAGTAGCCCTCCAGACTCCTCTGTCCATGGGATTTCCCAGCCAGGAATACTAGAGTGGGTTGCCATTTCCTTCTCCGGGGCGTCTTCCTGACCCAGGGATCGCACCCACATCTCTGCATCTCCAGCATTGGCAGGTGGATTCTTTACTGCTGAACCACCTGAGAAGCCCAGTTTCCTTCCTTGCTCTGTCCCAAATACAGTGTGTCTCTAACAGCTCTGTGACCACTGAGCAGGGACAGGGAAGGAAACTTGAACACATGGGGGAGTTAGGAGTGTGAAATTGTCCAGCCAGGTGATCAGGAAGAACATTACCCCTCAGTTGCAAAACCCTTGAGTATTTTTTAAATCCCTGAAAAAGATCTTTTCCTTAAACCTGTGTCGAGACCAAAAGGTTAGCACAGCACAGCCAAGGAAAAGAATTACTTTATCCGAGTCAACAAGAAGTGCAAGGCTGGAGGGAACTGGGAAGAACAGTCACCCAGAGTGATTTGTCATTGCCAGACCAAGCGATGGCTCTAATGGCGCAGCTAAAGACAGAGGCTCAAAATAGCTTCAGTTCAGTTCAGTTCAGTTGCTCAGTCGTGTCCGACTCTTTGCGACCCCATGAATCACAGCACGCCAGGCCTCCCTGTCCATCACCAACTCCCGAAGTTCACTCAAACTCATGTCCATCGAGTCCATGATGCCATCCAGCCATCTCATTCTCTGTCGTCCCTTTTTCCTCCTGCCCCCAATCCCTCCCAGCATCAGAGTCTTTTCCAGTGTGTCAGCTCTTTGCATCAGGTGACGAAAGTATTGGAGTTTCAGCTTTAGCATCATTCCTTCCAATGAACACACAGGACTGATCTCCTTTAGAATGGAACTGGTAGGATCTCCTTGCAGTATAAGGGACTCTCAAGAGTCTTCTCCAACACCACAGTTCAAAAGCATCAATTCTTCGGCGATCAGCTTTCTTCACAGTCCAACTCTCACATCCATACATGACCACTGGAAAAACCATAGCCTTGACTAGACAGACCTTTGCTGGCAAAGTAATGTCTCTACTTTTTAATACGCTATCTAGGTTGGTCATAACTTTCCTTCCAAGGAGTAAGCGTCCTTTAATTTCCTGGCTGCAATCAGCATCTGCAGTGATTTTGGAGCCCCAAAAATATAAAGTCTGACACTGTTTCCACTGTTTCCCCATCTATTTGCCATGAAGTGATGGGACCAGATGCCATGATCTTTGTTTTCTGAATGTTGAGCTTTAAGCCAACTTTTTCACTCTCCTCTTTCACTTTCATCAAGAGGCTCTTTAGTTCCTCTTCACTTTCTGCCATAAGGGTGGTGTCATCTGCATATCTGAGGTTATTGATATTTCTCCCAGCAATCTTGATTCCAGTTTGTGCTTCTTCCAGCCCAGCATTCCTCATGATGTACTCTGCATATAAGTTAAATAAGCAGGGTGACAATATACAGCCTTGACATACTCCTTTTCCTATTTGGAACCAGTCTGTTGTTCCATGTCCAGTTCTAACTGTTGCTTCCTGATCTGCATATAGATTTCTCAAAAGGCAGGTCAGGTGGTCTGGTATTCCCATCTCTTTCAGAATTTTCCATAGTTTATTATGATCCACACAGTCAAAGGCTTTGGCATAGTCAATGAAGCAGAAATAGATGTTTTTCTGGAACTCTCTTGCTTTCTCCATGATCCAGCGGATGTTGCAAGGAGATCCAACCAGTCCATTCTAAAGGAGAATAATCCTGGGTGTTCACTGGAAGGACTGATGCTAAAGCTGAAACTCCAATACTTTGTTCACCTCATGCGACGAGTTGACTCACAGGAAAAGTCTCTGATGCTGGGGGGATTGGGGGTGGGAGGAGAAGGGGATGACAGAGAATGAGATGGCTGGATGGCATCACTGACTTGATGAACATGAGTTTGAGTGAACTCCGGGAGTTGGTGATGGACAGGGAGGCCTGGCGTGCTGTGATTCATGGGGTCGCAAAGAGTCGGACATGACTGAGCGACTGAACTGACTGAATTGACTAACTGATTGATCATAACATAACATCACCACTTAAGGAGTTACATTGCTGCTGCTGCTAAGTCGCTTCAGTCGTGTCCAACTCTGTGATAGACGGCAGCCCACCAGGCTCCTCTGTCCCTGGGATTCTCCAGGCAAAAATACTGGAGTGGGTTGCCATTTCCTTCTCCAAGTTACATTGATAACTCGTCAATAAAGTTCTTGCTGCCCGTTAGTCTAGTCCTATTAAAATAAAATCTGAAATGAGTCCAGCTGGCACTAACAAGGAGTTTGCACATCTGCAAAGAAAGGCAGCTAATCTGAGTGAGTCAGTGGTCACAAGAGTTTTGTTAAAATTTAGACAGTTCCTTCATGAGCTAGACATTTTTCTAGTGGGTTGGGCCGTGTTTACTCTATCGCACCCTCTGTCGGACACAGAGTGCATTTTTCAGTGTTACATAATAAGGTGGAGTCACTGAAAAGCATGAGACATTCCCTATGCCTAATTTTATTATTCTCCTTCTCCCCAAGCAGAACAAGATAATGAAGTATATTATGTGTCTCTTACTGTGGTCATTCTTTCATTCACCTATTTGAAAAATAAGCAGATTAAACATTTAAAGTGTGTCCAACTTTGTGCCTTTGTGTACATTTGGGATACAAAGATGATAAACACACTAGGTGTCTCATGACAACATAGGACAGGCAGACAGACACTCTGTGACCCAGCTGCAATCTAGTGTTCTTAGCACTATATTAAAAATCTGCACGAGGTATGGTACCATGGAGGAAGAAATCAAAATTTAAGCAAGAGCTCAATTCACAATAAAAACTGATCCAGGTCAATATATCTCATATTGCGTCTTCTGTGTCTATGGGACACAGGCTCTTTTCTTCATCAGCTAGTTGCTTTGGCTTGTTCTTTTAGGAGCTGGGGTTATAGCAAAGCATTACCTTCCCCAAGAGGGCAGGATTTCAGAGCCCTCCTTTCTCTTCTTCCTAGATGTATGTTCCATCAAATGTCATGCCTACTTGAGATGCAGACCGTCTTTTTTCTCATTCAGGTTGCTGGATATTTAACTATGTAGGGCACCAAGAAGGTTGGAACAGATTTTGAATTATTTTAGCCAAGTTTTTTAGCATTGTGCAGCTTCACCACCTATGCAGAATTCTAGCTGAGGTTACCAATCCACCAGAAAGAGCGGCGGGTTAAGAATGAGGGAAAGAAGGAAAAATTTCCCTGAACTCTTGTATAGCATGTGGGATCCTCAACAGCGATAAATCGTTGTTCAGAGATTGCATTGTACTCTGCACTCATTAGCTTGTTAAATGCCCCCACAATAACCACTTGAGGAAGATACTTTTTTCTCCCCACTCTGCAAATGAGGAAGCTGAAGCTTTCCATAGATATGTGACTTGGCCAAAACTACATATGCAAGTAGCACAGGTGGTCTGGTTTTCTGGTCCCCCTGGCCTTGCTGGGCCCACAGCCTTTTCTTCCACATTCATGGGGCCTAAAGTCAGACTCATTTACTAGAACATGTGCTTGTGACCCTAGTTCAGTACCTGGGCAGCTCTATCTCAGCTTTCCTTTCTCCTCAGGTATGAAGTTATAACTGAGAACTAGCAGAGAACTGCAATTTAAATGCACTGCTCTAAGAGAAACATCTGCCGAAGTCAGTAATCAGATAAGAGGATTGGGAGAGTTAATCACTAAAGACCTTATTTTCAGGGTTATATTTAGCAGAACTGAACTGAATGGGTGTTGACCTTTCAAGTATAAAGATACACTTTCATGAGAAAGTCTTGTTATTTTTATACTCTAGTCCAAATCCCATGTTGGTTATACATTACTTACTAATGTGTCATAATAAGCCATTCAAACATTCATTTGCTGTAGCTTTATGTAGAAAAGTTTTGTGTATTAAGTCACAAAGGAGGGACAACCTGCCATCAGGGGGCAGAAGGAGATGCGAGCTGCAGTTTGAAAGGGACGTGCAATGTGGGAGACCTGGGTTTGATCCCTGGGTTGGGAAGATCCCTGCAGAAGGAAATGCTACCCACTCCAGTATTCTGGCCTGGAGAATTCCATGGGCTGTATAGTCCACGGAGTCCCAAAGAGTCAGACATGACTGAGTGACTTTCATTTCACATACATCTCCTAGCACTCACAGTTTTGTTTTTTTCCCTCTTATTGACTATTAGTGAGAGGAAAACTGAGCTGAACTGAAATGTTTGTATTAGAAGAGAATTGAGTACTAGTCTGGACTAGATATACTGAACCAGTCAGGGAAGTGTGAGTTGTTCCTGCTGGTCAATGGACTGTCCTGCATTCTCTAGCTTCCTTTTCCTTACAGTGGAGGACATGCCCTGGTCCAGAGATCAACCCCTTAGCTGCTTCTCTGGGTCCTGTCTTCTCTTGCTTTCTCAAGGACTTCACTCACCCCTCTGTGACATCCGTTCTGACCCCTTTCTCATCCTTTAGCACAGACACCCGGGTTGTAAGTTTCCACTTGGAGTGCTCTATCTTTGATATTTTTCATCCCAACTTACAGTTCATATTTGACTTTATGGCCCTTTCCTATTAGGACCTGACTTCACCACTCCCTTTCCCAGCAGAACTTCTCAGAAATGTTATCTTCACTATCTGCTTCCACTTCCTCATCTCCCTTTTTTTTCCCACATTCCATTCAATAAGCTTCCACACTGAGAAGAAGTAAAAGTGCTCTTGTCAAGGGCAACCCATCCCGTTGCCACATCCTACTGGACCGCCCAATACATATGACAAAGCAGCTGGCTCTAAGGTCACCAGAGACCACATTTTCCCAAGTATATTTTGTCTAAACTTTCAGCAGTAGCTAACAATTTCAAATCCTTCATCATTCTCGAAATGCCTTTTTTTAGTCTTCAACATACTATATTCTTTTGGTTTTTCCCTACTTAGTTGACTTAGTAAGACCTGGAAAGTAGAATCTCATAAATATCTGGGGAATAAACAATTTTTTATTATTACCACTCTCCTACTTCTTTTCGAGTGTCTTAAAAACCCAACTTGCTCAGTAGAAACAGAGAACCAGAGTTGCCCTGGGGAAGAAAGTGAGTTGTCATAGAATCTATTTGAATGTCTAGGCTCACTGGTGCTTAGCTACAGGTTGAAAGAGCTTGGTATGCAATTCATGTGATAAATATAGCAACAAATACAAAAGCAACTGGCTTTGAAAAACCAAATATGATAAAATGTGTGATCAACTTGATTAGATGGAAGAAAAAAGCCCAGACACAAACTACCTTTTATGTGATAGGAAAAAAACTCTCAGCAGAAAAAGAATGATTTATGGAAGGATGTAGTATAGACACAGTAAGAGATAAGAAAGTTGATTTTGTTTGCTGCTCCACACCGAGCAATCAAGAGCACTTGGTCCCTGGTAGTTAATAAATATTTACTGAATAAGTAAATGCTTGTTGGTAGCTGTCATTTTACTGGCCCATGTAGAAAGAGGAAAAAGAGTAGATACACAGATATAAAGGGATACCTATGGGTGTTCAACACAGTGTCTGGCACATGGTAAATGCTCAGAAGTTATTAACATAGTAATCCTTGTTGTGACAAGCTCATTTTCCTTTTTTAATTTCATCTCATCTCCTCACTTTAGAGGGTTCAGGTTAATCCTTTGTTCTCTTCTCTTTTCTGTTTTTTTCCTGGCTCTCTCCTAAACTCTGGCCTTTCCCCTAAACTCCAGACTGCCTATTCAAATGAATGTGTAGCAAGCATTTTAAAAGTGGGATTCCTCTTCTCAAGTCTTCCCCATCTCAGGAAATATTAAGTTGGTGCAAAAATAATAGGAGTTTTGCATTGTTGAACTTTGCCACTTGATACTAGAATACATTCTTAAATAAATGTGGGTCATGTTATACATCATTTTAATGCACATTTCTTTCTTTATGGTTTTGCTAATGAATTATTGCTGTTTATTTTATATGTATTTTAGACTATGGAAAAATGATGTTAGACAAAAAGCACATTCGAGTGATTTTCTTATTTGAGTTCAAAATGGGTCATAAAGCAACGGAGACAACTCAAAATATCAACAATGCCTTTGGTCCAGGAACTGCTAATGAACGTACAATGCAGTGGTGGTTCAAGACATTTTGCAAAGGAGATGAGCGTGTTGAAGATGAGGAGTGCAGTGACTGGCCACTGGAAGTTGACAGTGACCAACTGAGAGCATCATCAAAGCTTGATCCTCTTAAAACTACATGAAAAAAAAAAAAAACCTACACGAGAAGTTGCCCAAGAACTCCACATCGACTATATGGTCATTTGGCATTTGAAGCAAATTGGGAAGGTGAAAAAGCTGGATAAGTAGGTGCTCACGAACTGACTGAATTTCAAAAAAAAGAAAATATCATCATTTTAAAGTGTCGTCTTCTCTTATTATACGCAACAACAATTAACCATTTCTCAATCAGATGGTGACATGTGATGAAAATGGGCATTTATATGACAATCAGCTCAGTGGTTGGAGTGAGAAGCTCCAAAGCATTTTCCAAAGCCACCGAAAAAGGGTCATGGTCACTGGTGGTCTGCTGCTGGTCTGATCCACTGATTCAGCTTTCTGAATCCCTGTAAAACCATTACATTTGAGAAGTACACCTAGCAAATCAATGGGATGCACCAAAAGCTGCAATGCCTGCAACCTTGCAGCTGGCATTGGTCAACAGAAAATGCCCAATTTTTCTCCACAACAATACTCGGCCACATGTCTCACAACCAGTGCTTCAAAAGTTGAATGAATTGGGCTACGAAGTTTTGCCTCATCTGCCGTATTCACCTGACCTCTTGCCAACCAACCACTGCTTTGAGCATCTTGACAACCTTTTGCAGGGAAAATGCTTCCATGACCAGACCAGCAGGAGGCAGAAAATGATTTCTAAGAGTTCGTCAAATCCTGAAGCACGGAGTACAATTTTTTTTTTTTTTTGCTACAGTCATACATGAACTGATTTCTCATTGGAAAAAATGTATTGATTATCATTATTCCTACTTTGATTAATAACGATGTGTTTGAGCTTAGTTATAAAGATTTAAAAGTCAGGGTCCGAAACCACTACTACTTTTGCACCATCTTAATAACAGATTCCTTTTTCAGTTGTTCAAACTCAAATCATGGGTGTTACCTTGACTTTTTCTTTCTTTTTATTCCTATATCTGATCTCTCAGCTTGTCCCATTATTTCTACTTTCAAAACATATTTAGAATCTCATCACAGGTCCCCACCTCCACACCTATTACTCTGATTTTAGTCACCATCGTGTCTCACCTTAATTACCAAAATTGCCTCATGTCTGCCTCTCCCCTTGCCCTCTATGTTCTAACCTGAAAATAGCTGCCAGAATCATGATGCTAAAACATATGACAGATAATATCACTCCATTACTCAAAACCCTCCCGTGTTCCCTGTCACTCATAATGAAGCCGGAGTCTTTCCAATGGCCTGAAAGACCCCTGTGATTCCTGATATCATGTGCTATTCTTCTTCCACATTCACTTGACTCATCACTTTCATACTGGTTCACTGCTGCCCTTGCACTTACTGATCCCTGGAACCACCTTCTCTTAGATACATGCAGTGTTCTCTTAGATATACCATCACTCCTTCAGGACTTCATTCAAATAGCACTGTCTCAGAGAAGCCTGCCCTGGCCAATCTCTCAACGACTGAAATAACTTCTCCCGACATTTCCTTTTCCTTCCATGTTATATTTTTCCCCTTAACACTTTTCACAATATATTGCTACATTTAATTTCTTAAATCTTGTTTATTGTTTATCTCCCTCATGAGAATGTAAGTGTTCTAATTTTTTTTTTCTCTGCTCTACCTTCATGAATCCAGCATACTATATGGCACATAATAGAACTTAGTAAATGTTTATTGAATAAATGAATAAAAATGTGAGCTATTATTCATTAATAGTTCCAAGTATAATGTCAAGACGAAAAAGAAAAGTACGAGAAGAGAAAGTTTATACCCATGATTACAAGTTTATTGTACGTAACAGAGTGGATTTGTGTTTGAAAAATGTGTCAAACTGAATGTTTATGAATCAACATATTTGAAGTATCCTAACAGCATTTCTCTGCATATAACGCTGGACTGGAAGAAGCACAAGCTGGAATCAAAATTGCCAGGAGAAATATCAATAACCTCAGATATGCAGATGACACCACCCTTATGGCAGAAAGTGAAGAGGAACTAAAAAGCCTCTTGATGAAAGTAAAAGAGGAGAGTGAAAAAGTTGGCTTAAAGCTCAACATTTAGAAAACTAAGATCATGGCATCTGGTCCCATCACTTCACGGGAAATAGATGGAGAAACAGTGGAAACAGTGTTAGACTTTATTTTTTGGGGCTCCCAAATCACTGCAGATGCTGATTGCAGCCATGAAATTAAAAGATGCTTACTTCTTGGAAGGAAAGTCATGACCAACCTAGATAGCATATTAAAAAGCAGAGACATTACTTTGCCAACAAAGGTCTGTCTAGTCAAGGCGATGGTTTTTCCAGTGGTCATGTATGGATGTGAGAGTTGGACTGTGAAGAAAGCTGATCACTGAAGAATTGATGCTTTTGAATTGTGGTGCTGGAGAAGACTCTTGAGAGTCCCTTGGACTGCAAGAAGATCCAACCAGTCCATCCTAAAGAAGACCAGTCCTGGCTGTTCATTGGAAAGACTGATGCTGAGGCTGAAACTCCAATACTTTGGCCACCTCATGCGAAGAGTTGACTCATTGGAGAAGACCTTGATGCTGGGAGGGATTGGGGGCAGGAGGAGAAGGGGACGACAGAGAATGAGATGGCTGGATGGCATCACCGACTCGATGCACATGAGTTTGGGTGAACTCTGGGAGTTGGTGATGGATAGGGAGGCCTGGTGTGCGATTCAGTCACAAAAAGTTGGACATGACTGAGTGACTGAACTGAACTGAACAGCATTTCTATTACAAAGAATCTGTTTTGATTCTCTGTACAAAACAAAGAACTTTTAAAAATTAATTGTAGTAATTTCTCCAATATAGTCCTTATAAGTTAATTATTTTATTAATCAAGTTTTCTTCAAAATACTCTAATCTATAATGTTTAAAAGTAAACATAAGACAAGTAGTCTGTTAACTTTATACTCTCCTTGTTGTTGTTTAGTCACTAGGTCATGACAGACTTCTTTACGACCCCATGAACTGTAGCCCATCAGGTTCCTCTGTCCATGAGATTCTCCAGGCAAGAATACTGGAATGGGTTGCCATTTCCTACAACAGGCAATCTTCCTTTAATTCTAAATAGTCAAGAAATCTATGGAAACTCTGAAAGATACTAGTGAGACCCTAATTCTTCAAAAGATGGGAATACCAGACCACCTAACCTGCCTCTTGAGAAATCTGTATGCAGGTCAGGAAGCAACAGTTAGAACTGGACCTGGAACAACAGACTGGTTCCAGATAGGAAAAGGAGTATGTCAAGGCTGTATGTTGTCACCCTGCTTATATAACTTATATGCAGAGTACATCATGAAAAATGCTGGGCTGGATGAAGCACAAGCTGGATTCAAGATTGCCGGGAGAAATATCAATAACCTCAGATATGCAGATGACACCACCCTTATGGCAGAAAGTGAAGAAGAACTAAAGAGCCTTTTGTTGAAAGTGAAAGAGGAGAGTGAAAAAGTTGGCTTCAAACTCAACATTCAGAAAACTAAGATCATGGCATACTGTTTCATCACTTCATGGCAAATGGATGTGGAAACAGTGGAAACAGTGACAGACTTTCACTGCAGGTGGTGACTGTAACCATGAAATTAAAAGACGCTTACTCCTTGGAAGGAAAGTTATGATCAAACTAGAGATAAAAAGCAGAGACATTGCCAACAAAGGTCCGTCTAGTCAAAGTTATATTTTTTTCCAGTAGTCATGTATGGATGTGAGAGTTGGACTATAAAGAAAGCTGAGTGCTGAAGAATTGATGCATTTGAACTGTGGCGTTGGAGAAGACTCTTGAGAGTCCCTTGAACAGCAACCTGTCCGTCCTGAATATTCATTGGAAGGACTGATGCTGAAGCTGAAACTCTGATATTTTGGCCACCTGATGTGAAGAACTTACTCATTTGAAAAGACCCTGGTGCTGGGAAAGATTAAAGGTGGGAAGAAAAGGGGGTGACAGAGAATGAGATGGCTGGATGGCATCACTGACTCAATGGACATAAGTTTGAGTAGACTCCAGGAGTTGGTGATGGACAGGGAGGCCTGGCGTGCTGCAGTCCATGGGGTCACAGAGAGTCAGACACGACTAAGCGACTGAACTGAACTGAACTGAAGCTACTCTATTCTATTGGGAAGCCCAGTGGCTCAGTGGTTTAAAAAAAAAAATCCATTTTCCAATGCAGGAGATGCCAGTTTGATCCCTGAGTTGGGAAGAGCTCCTGGAGGAGGGCATGGAAACCCACTCCAGTATTCCTCCCTGGGAAATCCCACGGACAGAGGAGGCTGGTGGGCTACAGCCTATAGGGCCACAAAAGTGTCAGACATGGCTTAGCGACTAAAACAAGAATAAGCTACTCTACACAGTTCTGTCCTCAACATCCTTCACCTATACCTACAAATCCAGTGAAAACCATAAACAATCTGGCAGTTTCACAAGCCCCCCTGCTGCTGCTAAGTCACTTCAGTCGTGTCTGACTCTGTGTGACCCCATAGACGGCAGCCCACCAGGCTCCCCCGTCCCTGGGACTCTCCAGGCAAGAATACTGGAGTGGGTTGCCATTTCCTTCTCCAATGTGTGAACGTGAAAAGTGAAATTGAAGTAGCTCAGTCATGTCCGACCCTTAGCGACCCCACGGACTGCAGCCTACCAGGCTGCTCCATCCATGGGATTCTCCAGGCAAGAACACTGGAGTGGCTTGCCATTGCCTTCTCCACAAGGTCCCCTAGTGGGCACTATTGCTCCCACTGAGCACCCGTGCTCTGTCTCCCTCCTCTAATCCTCTTGGCTTTTTTGGACCTTAAGTCCTCTGCTGGTAGTGCAGGGTGGAGGAAGAGGTAAAAGGGGATGTATCTTCTACCTGATGGGAGTATCCTTCTTCCCTGAGTTAGCTGTACCTGCTACCTGGGCTTGTTCTACGAGTCTTCAGCCCTCCCTTTGTATTCTGGTGAAGGTTGGGGTGGGGATACTTGGTAGTAGGTCCAGCAGTCTGATCTAGCACCTCTCAGCACTTTCCATGGAGGGTGGCCCAAGCCTCAAAGTTTAGAGTATATGGCCTAGGTAATGGAAAAACTGGGGGTGGAGGTGGCTAGTGCCCTGGGTTGTCAACGCTGTGCTTTCTTTCTCTAAGTAATTCTGGAGTAATGGAGTACATAAAAGAAAAGCAAATCCAGTCTTTTAAACTTGTTTGAAGAGGGTAACTGGGAGTAGTTTGCTAGAATGGAAATCATCCCAGACCAGAAAACAAACACTTGTGTTATAACCCCAGCTCTACTCTTACCAACAGTGTGGTTTGGGGCACTTCAGTTCTCTGGATCCTCCTTGCCTCATCTGCAAATGGGATAAATAGTAATGAGATGATAATATGGCCAAAAAGCACGTGAAAAGATGCTCAACATCACTTTACACTGCTCAGAATTGCCATCATCAAAAAATCTACAGACAATAAATGCAGGAGAGGTAATGGAGGAAAGGGAACTCACCTACGCTGATGGTGGGAATGTAAATTTGTACAGCCTCTATGGAGAACAGGTTTCTAAAAAATCTAAAAATAGAACTACCATTGATCCAGCAGTCCTATTCCCAGGCATATACCTGGAGAAAACCATATTTCCAAAAGATATGCACCCCAGTGGTCATTGCAGCACTATTTACAATAGCTATGACATGAAGCAACCTAATTCCATCAAAACATGAATGAATAAAAAGATGTGGTACATATATATAATGGATATTACTCAGTCATAAAACAGAACAGGATAATGCCCTTTTCAGCAACATGGATGGACCTAGAGACTGTGATAGTGAGTGAAGTAAATCAGACACAGAAATACAAATATCGCATGACACTGCTTGTTTATGGAATCAAAAAAAAACAGGGACAAATGAGTTTGTTTATAAACAGAAGTAGATTTACAGATGTAGCAAACAAACTGGTGGTTACCAGGGGATAAGGTGGGGGGAATAAATTGGGAGATTGGTGCTGAAAATTACACTACTATAAAAAAATAGAAAATAGGAACCTTGCTGTATAGCACATGGAACTCTACTCAATACTCTGTAATGACCTATGTGGGAAAAGAATATCAAAAAAACAGTGGGTATATATACGTATGTAACTGATTCACTTTGCTGTACACCTGAAACTAACATAACATTGTAAGTCAACTATATGCCAATAAAACTTTTAAAAAAGTAATTCTATGATATTATATCTAAATGCTTTTAAATCTTTGACTTCAATGCAACTCTGAGCATGGAGATATCTATATATGTAGATATAGATCTCTCTCTATATATATCTCCATGCAGATAATATAGGCTGTGCTTCACTGTGTATCTAGGTGTCCTTGAGGGTGGTCAGAGTTTGGATCTTCACTCTTTGAGTCTTTCCATACAAGACCTGTGGTATCAAATTTGGCGAGCACTCTCAAATTGTCAAAGATTCGCCTTCTAGGATTCACATCAAATGAAGTGTGTTTTGCTTAAATTGTTATTAAATATGGTGAATCAGAGCATTTTAGATTAAGAAATCATTTGTTAATAACGTGAAGTTAGGTACTGGAAGGAAGAATAAGATGCCACCTCACAATACGTCTCTCTGGCATAAGAGGTATTTTGAGCTGATTATTTTTAAGAAACAGCAGACATAGGAGAAGCCATGAAAACCAAGTAGAAGTTATTCTTTTATAAGAGACATTTATATTTCTAAGAGAACTCTCCATTTGTACTGATGTCTCCCTCTGTACCAGAAAGAGGAGGCTGCGTCTAAATCTCTAAAACTCTTATCAATGGAGAAGACAGCAACTCATATCCCATAGCCCTTGTTTACTGTGCTTTGCCTGAATACCTCCCATAACTGACTCCTCCTCCCCCTCCACAACATCTTCTGTCTTTAGCAGGAAGCAGTGGTGGTGGCTTGGACCATTTGGGGAAGTTACTCAGTTTTCCTGGGTCTCTCCTGTGTATACAGGAGGTATATGTGTTACTAAACTTCTGTTCATTTTTCTTCTATTAATCTTTTATTACAGGATGGTCTCAGCCAAGAACCTAGAAGGGTAGAGAGAAAATTATTTTTCCTCCTCTGCAACATCTTGCACTTGTCTCTATGTCGAGGTAAATATTTCTGAATTAGGTTGCAAATGGCTTTATCAGTACTTCATGATTCTTTTCTGTATCTGAACAATATACAAAACAATACACAGTGGTAAGGACATACGTTATAAAAGATATGGATGCTGTTGTAAAGGTTCTTATAATCTAGTGTGTTTCGGTGTGTCTCAGAAGCGGAGCCTAAGACAGAGACCCTTTTCCAAGTGATTTATTGAGGGTGAGTGCTCAGGAGAGCTCTCTGATGAGGAAAGCAGGATGAAGGAGGAGAAGGTATGAAAAGGTGTAGTTTCAGAAGTCTAGCTTCATCCTGAACCCATGGGATGCTCAGGAAGTCTCTCAGCTCAGTTATGTCAAGGCTTTTCAGCCCAGAGGCAGTGGTCTGGACTATCAGAACCCCACTTCAGGCAGCCATTTGCTACAGAACACTCACAGGGGCCAGTTGTCATAATCTGCCAGATATCATCAGTTGAAGGTTTTCATCAGCCAAGCGAAAACATAAGCAAAGGTGTGTGTCAATACCCACAGCTTCTAGAGGGATAAATAACCCACCCTGGAAAGAGAAGGAGGAGTCTGGAAAGGGCACCAACAGCATCTACTACACGTGGTATTACAGGACCTAAATCATGTCCATGTGATATCCTTTAAGAGCACTTTTAAAGCCACGTATCAGCAAGTGACGGAGAAGGCAATGGCAAGCCACTCCAGTACTCTTGCCTAGAAAATCCCATGGATGGAGGAGCCTGGTGGGCTGCAGTCCGTGGGGTCGCTATGAGTCAGACATGACTGAGTGACTTCACTTTCACACATTGGAGAAGGAAATGGCAACCCACTCCAGTGTTCTTGCCTGGAGAATCCCAGGGACGGGGGAGCCTGGTGGGCTGCCGTCTATGGGGTCACACAGAGTCAGACACGACTGAAGTGACTGAGCAGTAGCAGCATCAGCAAGTGACAGGTGTAACAGCACGATGTGAAAGTCTAGAGGTACAGAGTGAGAAATATCAGCTAACATGTACTGAGTGCTTCTCCATGCTCCAAGTGTTATCCAATCATTATTCTTCTCGAACAAAGAAATCTACAATGTATATACTAGCATTGCTCCTGCTGCTGCTCAGTCACTTCAGTCGTGTCCGACTCTGTGTGACCCCATAGACGGCAGCCCACCAGGCTCCCCCGTCCCTGGGATTCTCCAGGCAAGAACACTGGAGTGGGTTGCCATTTCCTTCTCCAATGTGTGAAAGGGAAAAGTGAAAAGTGAAAGTGAAGTCGCTCAGTCATGTCTGACCCTTAGCGACCCCACAGACTGCAGCCCACCAGGCTCCTCCATCCATGGGATTTTCCAGGCAAGAGTACTGGAGTGGGGTGCCATTGCCTTCTCTGAGCATTGCTCCTATTTCCTAGTAAAGTGAGTCACAGAGAGACAGAGAGGTTAAAGAACTTGATCTGGACCACACAGCTAGCAAGTGCTAGTGGGTGATCATTTTATTGCCAATATATGGTAAGGCTTCTCCGCAATAGAGAAAATGAAATTCTAAGCCCCACCCTAAATCAAAACCTCTCAAGTTGGGCTTCTGCTTCAATAAGTTCCTAAAGTGATTCTTCAAAGCCGTTGCCAAGTGGAAAACATTTTCCAAGATGTGGAAAACATTTTCCAAGATGGGGAAAAGTTGTGCAAAGGGCAATGTCAACAAATAAAAATGATCAGGAGAAACATGCGCTTGTGAATTTTTGCAGATAGTCTAAAGGAGGTGAGAAGGAAGGTAAGAATAAAATTGAGAATGCGCTTTCAAATACCAAACAACAATTGCACAGTGGGATTCGTAGAATAGAAAAAATTTAAAAATGCAAAATGAAAGTTAAAAGTATAGGAAATATTGGCTTTGGGGATCCACTGGGTGGGCTTCTCTGGTGGCTCAGATTGTAAAGAATCTGCCTGCAATGCAGGAGAAGATCCCCTGGAGAAGGGAATGGCTACCCACTGCATTATTCTTGCCTGGAGAATTCCATGAACAGAGGAGCCTAACGGACTACAGTCCACGAGGTTGCAATGAGTCAGACAACAACTGAGTGGTTAACACACACATATGCATCTCCATTGGGCTTTCTCGTCTACCTCTCTGCTGGCATCAGTAGGCATGCCTAAAAATAGGCTAAACTGTCTCTTTTTTATTCAGAGAAGAACAGAGTATTATGAAACTAAGAAGAAAATAGTATTTCCTCAAATGTTCTGAAAATGAGAATACTATATAAATGCAAGGAAATTAATTGCTAACACATGATTATCGGCATATTTTTATGTATATGTATGAGTTTAAGCTCCTTTCTAAAATAGCTTATGACCCAAGCTATTATCTAACTTTCATAAAAATATGTCATCATAGAAGCTGGATTAGAGACACGAAAGGAAAGACAAGACCGAAAGAGGACAGATCACAAAGCATGATGCCGCTTGGATACAATGAAATATTTTTCAGGAAGTTTCATAAAGGAATCACCAAAATACTAGGCCATCTTTCCCACTGCCCACTTATCTAATTAAGGAGAAGAAGACACTGCTACTGCCCTAATTCTTTTATAATATACATCGGGAGATCAGACTCACCATGTCCCCTTTAACCTGCTGCATTTGCTCCTCATTGCTATCCAATTCATTGTGACAATAACATACAAAAAGAAAAAAAAAAAAAATCCAGGTATAATCTAAGTAAGATACTAGTTTGTTTCTAATTAGCAAGGTTATTTGTTGGTGTATTTTCATTCTATTGGTTCATAGGTCAACCCGTTCTTTATAAGGGACTTACAATGATACTTTTTGTATGTTTCTCCGTTAATAGCAGATTAAATACTCTAGTGATTTAGAGAATTAATGGGCAGTCCTCAGTGACCTCAAATTAACCTAAATGGCATCAATCATATAATGGAGGGCTTTGGAGTTGGATATGAGGGTTGGAACCTCAAGTTTATACACTGTGCCAAGAAACAGGGAAAAGGAGGAGCACTGGATATTTAAGATTATATACTGACTAAACTGACCTCTCTCCACAAACCTGCTAGTAGGTGTTTAGAGTTAAATACTTAATCATATTAGTGAAGATTATAAGAAAGCTTTAAAATCTCAGGGCTAGTGCGTAGGCTAGTATTGTTTGGAGAGCGTTCAAGAGAAATTGGTTATCAAAGGAAGTTAAACAGTTCGCTTAGTAAGTTCAGAGCTGAAGGAAAGTTTGGCTTACATTAACTTGAAGTGAGTCTGACAATTCAGGTGCATGAAACTTTCTACTTTTTCAGCAGGCAGAAGATGCCAGTGATCAATATTGAGGACCTGACCGAAAAGGACAAACTGAAGATGGAAGTCGACCAGCTCAAGAAAGAAGTGACGCTGGAAAGAATGATGGTAAACTGCTGTCCTCTTTTGAATTTTCTTTGTAAGGGAAATCTCCATTGGTCAGGGTGTCTCCTTCTCTGTGGGACTTCCCAGGTGGCACTTAGTGGTAAAGAACGTGCCTGCCAATGCAGGAGACATAAGAGATGTGAGTTCAATCCCTGGCTCAGGAAGATCCCCTGGAGAAGGAAATGGCAACCCACTCCAGTTTTCTTGCCTGGAGAATCCCATGGACAGGGGAGCCTGGTGAACTTTGGTGCATAGGGTTGCAAAGAGTCGGACATGACTGAAGTGATTTAGCATGCATACAAGCACTCACTCCTCTGTATCAGGAGGAGAAGAATGACTCTTAAGTCGCTAGAAACTCTTATCAGTGGGGAGCACAAGGATTTAAACCTCCTTAACCACCATCCCCTTGTTTGCTGCTGTTAAAAAAAAATGTAACTGAGTAAATTTGAAGATATAGTTGGCCTTATTAAATAATTTAGGGATTGAGCAGCATCCCATCTAGCAAGTAGAAAGGCTCACCAAGGAGTTGTACAAAATGGAAGGATTTTCTAGGAACAAAGGGGCTGAACAAGGAAGCCATAAATAAAGGAAGAATTATTTCAGGCAGGAGCAACTTCCTTTGGGGGAAGAGCAGGAGGTCTCTCACACAGATTAGCTCATGCAGACTGGGAAATTGCAGTGTGTTAGGTTTACTCTTGGGAAACCTTGAAACTGCAGTTAAATTAGATATTAAGTTTTGGTTTGTTGATATGGGGCTTAGCACAGTGACTCCAATTGGGCCTGTTGTTTTTTATTTTTATTTTTTTGACACTGTGCTTTTCTTTTATCTTTTTTTTTTTTTTTTAATGAAAAATGTTTATTTGGGGCTCTTAAATATTACAGTTCAGAAGATAGATTTGGGTAAAACTTGAAGAGTGTTCCAGGGAAGAGAAAATCAGGGGCTTATAAGGGCATAGCCAAAAGGTTGTATTCTGACCTAAGAAACGGAAAATATATGTCCTTAAGGGATAGCTTGTCATGAATTATTTTAAGGTAATGAAAAGTATTAGTTGCTTAGTTATGTCTGACTCTATGAGACCCCATGGACTATATAGCCTGCCAGGTTCCTCCATCCATGGGATTTTCCAGGTAAGAATACTGGAGGGGTGGGTAGCCATCCCTTCTCCAGGGGATCCTCCCAATCCAGGAACTGAATGCTAGTCTGCTGCATTGCTAGCAGATTCTTTACCATATGAGCCTCCAGGGACTTTTTAGGGTAAGGGTCTGATAACTATCTCATGCTCCTAACTGGCTGCCCCCACCCTGTCACCCACGCCCACCACCTTCTTCTGTCTTTCACAGTAGCAGTGTTTAAGGTGGTGGCTTGGACTAATTCAGGAAGCGTCTCAGTTTTCCTGAGCTTCTCCCTTGTGTACAGAGGGCATACATGTTTTTAGTTTTTCTCCTGTTAGTCTGCCTTTCTTATTATTATCTCAGTTAAGAACCTAGAAGTGTAGAGGGAAAATTAGTTTTCCTCTTTCACATTACTCATTGGAGAAGCTCAGTATAGTTGAAAATAAGCTGTTCAGATAAAATTCATCAGAAATTAAGAAAATTAATAATCATAATTATCTTTTGATTTAGAGTTAAAATTAACAGTCTGGAAAACTATGTTCCATAAGCCAAATCCAGCTCTTAGCCTGTTTTTGTTTTAGTATGGCCACTAAACTAAAAATGTTTTTATATTTTTATGGATTTTTTTTAAAGGGGGTGGAGAGAGAAAAATAAAATGAAGAATATGAGACATATTTTTCAGCTAAGCAATAAAGTAAAGCAATGCATATAGGTATTTTGTTTTTACTTTACTAAGTTGATATTTCTCTTTATTTGATATTGTTCAGATGCTCTTAGCCAAGACGTCATCCCCTCCAGCCTTGTTATGGCCAGTAATGAATGAGAACATTCTATTCCTTCTTTGAAAATAAAAATGAGGTCAGGCAAAAGAACTCGCCGGTTTCTCCTACAAACATTTGTCAGATCTTAAAAACTGTTACCCGAAGTCCTCTGCCATTAGAAGGAGCAGAAATGGCAAAGAAATAAAGCTTTCCACCAAACGAACAGTGACTGACGCTTGGAAAATGTACATATGTATTTCAGATATCTTTGTTTTAGGAACAGAACAAAAACTCCTCCACAAGTCATAAGAGTATGTTTCATATTTCTTAAAAACACTTGTTTTATCAGGCCAAAGTGAAAAAAGGAGTTTGCGTTATCTTTAAACTTTGCTCAAAACTCTCACTCCCAATAAAAGTTAGAATTTTGGCTTCTTTTATGTTTGTAACTGTCTCAAACTTCCCTGTTGCCCTTTCCATACCAGCAAAACATACTTTGTTGTAAAGATAAAAATTAAATCTTTAAACAGCACAAAAGCTTGGCACATACACCAAAAAAGTTAAAATCCTAATCTTTATAATTTGTGGGAAAATAAACTTTTGAGATAAAGGAGTTAATGATTTTTTCTTTTATACTTGAAACATCCAAGAGTGGTTTTGTTACTCATGTGCCAGGATTGTTTTATACGCAGTTTGCTTGGCTTCGTGTTTACTGTTGACTCTATGGCGGGTTCACCTGGGAATTATTGTTTTGGATAAGCATCACATACATCCCCATTTTGTCAGGCTTTGTGGTTCCTTTTCCTATTACATGATGTGTCTTTGCTCTTGGAAGTCAATTTAATTTCATATCAGACTGCCAAAATTACAAACACACACACACTCAGAACTTTCCAGGCCTGAACCCAGAACTCTGACATAGGATGACGTAGTGTCCACCATAGTATGGTTAAACGGGTCTCCTCCGGAACCATATCTGACTCAGATTCTGGCTCCACAACTTTCTCCCTATGTAACATTCACTTAAGTTAGCTAACTTACCTATGCCAATTTCTTCTTCTGTAAAATGGGAATAGTAACAATAGGTAATTATTATTACTTTAAAAATCATTATTGATATCTATGAACCAGACTGATCCATAATATGCCTCAACCTTGCTATCAAGGTGGTAGCATTGTGAGACTCCCTGGAGGAGGAAATGGCAACCCACGCCAGTATTCCTGCCTGGAGAATTCCATGGACAGGGGAGCCTGGCAGCTTACAGTCCATGGGGTTGCATGGAATCAGACACAACCTAGTGACTAAACAGCAGCATTGTCAAACTAAGACAACTCTTGGCATCCAATTTCTAAAAAATTTGTGATGGCTTTAAGTGAATATAATAAGCAAAAACAAAAGGCAATCTTTGTAGTTAATAGCTACCATTTGCTATCTATGCCAGGTATTTAATGCAACCTGTGTTCTTTCTATTTCATAGATGAATTAGCTAAACCTTAGATAAACTGTTTTAAATAAGGACACAGCTGGTAAGTGAGCTGAGCCAAAATCAAATCTGGGATTCCCTGAATTCAGTGTCCATGTTCTTTCCACCATGCTGTGTAAACTTGTATTAAACTGTATATACTTATAGTAGAGTTTTGAACCACATACACTCATATAGGTTTGTAGGTAATTATTGCTCCTCAATATCCTCAGATCCTAACCAGACACTGTCAAAACTAACCCTCACTGATTCCTATTGCTGACAGCTGGTTGCGGCCCAAACAGCTGGTGTTTGGAAGAAGGGGAAAAAGTGAATCTAAATCTCAAGTTTGAATTTTGAGGAGGAAAAAAAGTGGTTCTAAATCATTGCATATTTCAAATTGATATTGCTCAAATGTGTGCATAAACTCTAAGTATCGTCCTGTGAAGGAGACTCCTGACCAGTGCCCCGCCCCCAGTTAGAAATGATTTCTTCTAATATGCAGATAATGAGTTTTCTGAGTTATAAGTAGTTTTAAGTCTTCTGTCTGATGTTGCTTAGAACTTCCATGAAAAAATGGCATGAAGATTTTATTAAAACAAAACAATAAATTCCTTAGATAACTTGCGGAATGGTTACTTCATGGACCGCCAAAAATAAAACAGCTTTGTGTTAATGTCATGATGTATTAAGTGAAAACAAAACAAGTTGACAATTAAAAGGAATGAATAACGTGGTCCCATGTGTGTATATGCATATGTATACATATACACAACACGCACACTTATATTTACACATGTATGGAACTTTGCCTCTCTCTAAACAGTATATGGCACATTAACAGGCTTTGACTGAGACCATTAATTAAAATACTAAAGCCTGATTTTTCACGAAGTCATTGCTATAATGTTGCAGATGACTACGGAGCAAACTCATAAACAATTATTTGGTTCAGCCATTATTTTTTTACTGAACACCAATAAAATGTAAGGGTCTTCCCAGGTGGCACAGTGAACCGACTGCCAATGCAGGAGAGGGAAGATACCCTGGAGTAGGAAGTGGCAACTCACTCCAGTATTCTTGCCTGGAAAATTCTATGGTCAGAGGAGCCCAGCAGGCTATAGTCCACGGGGTTACAAAGAGTCAGCCATGACTGAGCACACATATACACACACACAAATAAATGGGTTCTGTTCTAGATACCTGCAATACATGTGAACAAGTCAGCCAGAGGTTCCTTTGGAGCTCACCTTCAAGTTCACAATCATGATCAATCATTACACAAGCTTAAAATAAAATTACAAGTGTATCCTTCTGAGAATCCAGGAGTGGTGATAAGCCTGGAATTTAACAATTATTCATTCCCTTCCACCTTCACAGGTCACATTTTTGGAATGAGCAAAAACATTAAATCAATGCTTACTCTGGTAACATTCTTGACTTGTGTTGTCAGCTGTGTTCTGATCCCTGGATCCTGTCTCCTTTAAAGAGGCTGGAGGCAGTATCTGCTGAGAACTCTTAGCTGGAGTTTGGCCAGCTGATTAGCCTTCACTCAAAGGTATTCACAAGGCCAGAGGAGGAAGTTGCTGTCAATATTTCTTCTTCTCTGGTACAAAGTATGAGTGCATTGGCAGAAAGCAGAATCACATTAAAAAGAACACACACAAAAATGATAATTATAAATGCATTCTTGGATTCTGAAGTATTCTCCATTAAACCAAATGAATCATCTTTTTCTTTTTTCCTTTAAGGTGTCCAAATGTTGTGAAGAATTCAGGGATTATGTTGAAGAAAGATCTGGGGAGGATCCATTAGTAAAGGGTATCCCAGAGGACAAAAATCCCTTCAAGGAGCTCAAAGGAGGCTGTGTGATTTCATAAGAATTTTTAAAAAAAAAATCCAGTGGAATATCTTGAGCTTTAATGATGTACTAAATGTTTGGTCATATGTGATAATATGGTTAAGCATATACATAAATTTTAAAATTATTAATATAAGTGGTTAATAAAATTTGGAATGTGATAATGTGTGAGTCTATGGTTTTCTTAAAGTACTTACCATAGGGTTGAACACATAATTGACAAATATTAACTGATCCTGTCACGTGTGTGTATGTTCCTCGGTTCTTTGTCTCGTCACAACAAAGATTTGGGGTGACGGACATTAAAGTCCCCTCGGCATGTCACAGCTCTCGGGTCTTGGACAGACCGTGTTATAGCTCTCAGGTCTCGAATGGACCATGCTATAGCTCTTAGACAAATCAGAGTTACAGCTCAGTGTTACAGCTCTATTTTATTTAGAAGATAGCAGGAAAATCCATCTTCGAGGCGTGAGGGCACGTTGGTCCAAAGACGTGAAGACAAGAGCGGCCCAACGTGCAGGAGAGAGAGAAAGAGCACACGCACGTGGGAGAGAGAAAGAGAGAAAGAGCACATGCACGCGGGAGAGAGAAAGAGAGAAAGAGCACATGCACGCGGGAGAGGGAGAGGGACGGGGAGAGAGAGAGAACAAGCACGTGGCTCCTCCTTTTATATGTTTTCTTCCCCCTGGGCCTGCCCTATGCAAATTTGGCTTAGTCAGGAGTGCTGCTCTACCTGCAGTCTTCACTCCGGTCCTCGGACCTTCCTTTGTTCTATTTTCGCAGGCTTTTCCCTTCCTTGTCTTTTGGCCACCGCCATTTTGGACTCCTTTTCCCTATTCTACCTACCTAACAATCCCTTTCATTAACAATAGTATGTTTTATAATGAGTTTATATTATTCTGGATGCCAGCATATAGTAAGTGTTTTATGTTTGTCCATTACCCTTTCAACCTCCATAATATTCCACCTAGAAATTTCCTGGTTAGACCTATATTTTCCTCAACCTTTCTCTTCCTTGGGTGACTAGGGAGTCTACTCTTTTGAGTCATGGAAGACCTATATTGGCAGAATGTGTATGTGCTGTGAAGATGTTTGTTGTTTATGCTATGGTTTTTGTGTCCCTTTCTGAACCCCTAGTCAGCAGCAGTGGTTTCAACATAACCTCTTTCTACATTATTACCAGTTGTACTTGTCAGCAATAACATGACTTTTCCCCAGAATCCCAGTTGGATTAAGTGTTCAGTCTGTAGTCATGGAGCACAGTGGATTTAAGCAGCACATGTATAAAGGTTATGAGAGACTAGAAAGGTCTGGCTCTGGCACTTCACTGCCTACTTGCCTTTGGATAAATTACTTAATCTTTCTAAATCTCAGTTTCTTCTACTGTAGAATAGGGATAATGAATTCCCTTTATAGTCAATCCTAAAGCAAATCAATGCTGAATATTCATTGGAACGACTGTTGCTGAAGCTGAAGTTTTAATACCTTGGTCACCTGATATAAAGAGCCAACTCATTGGAAAAGACCCTGATGCTGGGAAAGATTGAAGGCAAGAGGAGAAGGGGGTGGCAGAGGATGAGATGGTTAGAGAGCATCACCAACTCAATGGACATAAATTTGAGCAAACTGCAGGAGATAGTGGAGGACAGAGGAGCCTGGCATGCTGCAGTCCACGGGGACTGAACAACAACAACAAAATATACTAGTTTAACTACAGTATTTAACGTAATATCTGGCATGTAATAAGATCCAATAAGTATTAACCAGTGTTATTACTGGAAACAGAACTAGACAAAATATTCAGAATCCTTTAAGATACATGCTATTTCCTGCCCTCCCCATGAAGACTCACCAGTATAGTCCTTTCTTTCTGTGGCAGTCTAAAGATGACAGAATAATAGCTATCACCTGCACTATCTTCCTAATCAGCTTTTTCCTGGCATCTTACTGAGTTTTCATAAAACAAATTTCACCATCTTTGTGCTGATGACTAAGAGATAACTTGCCCATGCTTCCGTAACACGTGACGAATGTCAACCTGAAAACTATTTTTACTCCAACTCAGAAGCTATTTTTGTTGTTAGTGTTTTTTTTGTTGTTGTTGCTAGCCCACATTTACAGTGCTGTTTTTGAATACATCAACATCAGAATACTTAGAAATGCTAATTGATTGTCATCCTTTTAAAAACAAGGTAAAAGACCTTTGGGTCTGCAAGGGAATCTAAAGGTTGTTTCCGGGGCTTTCCCAGGTGGCTCAGTGGTAAAGAATTCACCTGCCAATGCAGGAGACATAAGAGACACAGGTCAAGAAGATCCCCTAGAGGAAGAAATGGCAACCCACTCCAGTATTCTTGCCTGGGCAATCCCATAGACAGAGGAACCTGGGGGGCTACAGTTCATGGGGTCACAAACAGTCGGACACGACTGAGCATGCACTCACACAAAGGTTGCTTCAGATTTGGCTCCTAGCACAGTGACCTTCTACTCTGATCAGAGTAAATGCTTAACAAAGATCTATTGACTCTTGTCCAGCCCCTTTTTCTTAACACACACCAAACCGAGTCCAACTTCATACTGCTCACCGCACAGCAGACCAGTAATCTAGAAATGAGTTGTTGGGGCAAGGAAGATGGTGGACTTGTACCCCAAAGAACCATCTTGCCTGAGTTAGAATTCAGGCTTCTTTTATACTAAAGGGGAGAGAGTAAAGTCAAACATTTCCTGGTTCCGTCAGCCTCTGGAGAGGATGTGTTAATGTTTTCCTTCCTGCAGTCATTCGCAGGTGGGCCTGATCAGGATGCTTCCTGTAACCTAAACAAAAGTATTTTCCCTAAATGCTCATTACCTGGGAGGCAGGGTTCTCAGAAATTGGCCATTTTGTGTAATTTCAGCTCCCAGGTAACATCCCTTTAGAGATTAACTCTTTGGTATTGATAGAATACAAAAGGTTCTTCCCTATTACATAATGTTGTTGTTGTTGTTTAGTTGCTAAGTTGTGTTCAGCTCTTTTGTGACCCCATGGACTGTAGCCTGCCAGGTTCCTCTGTCCATGGGATTTCTTAGTCAAGAATATTGAAGTGGATTGCCATTTCCTTCTCCAAGGGATCTTCCTGACTGAACTGTGGTCTGCATTGGCAGGCAGATTCTTTACCACTGAGCCACCTGGGAAGCCCCGTTATATAATATGCTTTTTATATTAAGGGATTCCAAGATAGACTACAGGAGTCTCATCTTTTTTCCTCTGCAGAGGCTTTTCTCCCCACTGTGGAAAATAATAAAAACCCCCTCCAACACCCCTCCCCCAGTACTGCCCATCTCCCTTTCCTATTCTGATTTTCCTCCACAGCACCCGTCATCTTCTGGCACCCTACGTATTTTACCTGTCTGTTTAATTGAACCAATATCAAGTGAACCGAGTGCATCAAATGTGGGTTAAATATTTTTCTGAAAGAAATAATCATTTTAACAACCTAAAGAGTCACCATTTACTTTACAAATTTTAGAAGGGCAGAATTTGGGAGATAACCTAGTTTTATCTATACCTACAAAATAAGATGCAGAGAGGATCCACGTCTTCTTCCATGTGCCATTTAATATTCGTTAAGTGTTCCATATATCTTTTTTTTTCTTGATTAAAAAAAACAAAAGTCTTGACTTTGGCATCAACTGACATGTATAGTTTTAACAACATCCTTACCATCCATCTCTCAGCTGGAAATAGATTTGGGAGCCAGATGATTCTAAATTAAAACCCTGACTAATCCACTTTCTAGTTGAGACCTTCAGGTAAGTAATTTCAATATCTGAACTTTGTAAAACTGATTAAGATGGATACTTATGTGACATTTCAAATCATTTAGATAGGAGATAAACATATAGGAAAAAGGTAATAAATCCTACTCCTCTTCTATGGTCACTAAAAGCCCTCTGTCTCTCAGTCCATCCCCAGAGTATATCTCCTAAGGCATTTAACATAACCTTGCTTTCTCTCAGTATAATGTATATGGTTGTCTTAGTATTAATGCTATACTGTAAATTTCTCAAGCCAGAAGCTCTGTTCATCTTTGAAACTACCATACCAACTAATAAATTGTCTCTACAGTTTCATTAACATAATAAGTGTTTAATTCAATTAAAAGCAGGCAAGGGTGGTGCTTTTTATATTGGATAATTTAGAATTCCTGTTGGTTTATCTAATGATGAAACCAACCAGAGACTAAAAATTCCTGTTGCTTTAAAATACAGATTGTCAGCAGAAATTTGAATAAGATAAAAATTATAGGAAGGAAATACAGAGAAAGATTGTCCAGGAAGAGGGAAATAAGATCATGACTGTTTCTCAGCCTACATCGCTACATCTGGTGGTGAGTGACTCTGGGTTTTTTTTTTTTTTTTTCAGAAATTATTTCAGGGCCAGGGTTAAAAGGAATGAACAACAACAAAAAATGCTCCAGAGTCTTAGTATTTGGCTTTTCAACAGAACTTCCTAATATTAGTGGAAATGGGTTAAGTACACATTCTTACTATGTCATTTGAGATACTTGAACTTTGATGTTTTGTACGCATAAGTGAGTTTAAACTTTAGCCAGAAAAAAAAAAAAAGAAAGAAAAAGAAAAAACCTCAATGTTATTTTAATTTGGATTGATTTGATTTTAGCCAGATTTCCAAACAGGGCTAATTTCAAACTTCCTACATTCTTCAAAGAATATACTGCCACAAGGAAAACAGTAAACTGAGTAATGAAAATGAAATGCAGTAGAAATTAAGTAGAAACTAAAGTCTCCTATGGACAAGACTGATAAATCATTTTGATACAGTGAATCATAAGTAACTGTTAATGAAAATCGGAGCATCAGACCTGGTCATCCTGTGATTTCCTATTCTTTTTATTTAGAAGAGGAATCTTATAACAAATTGAACCAATATCAAATGAACCGAGTGCATCAAATGTGGGTTCAATATTTTTCTGAAAGAAATAATCATTTTAACAACCTAAAGAGTCACCATTTACTTTATAAATTTTAGAAGGGCAGAATTTGGGAGATAACCTAGTTTTATCTATACCTACAAAATAGATGCAGAGAGGATCCACGTCTTATAAATATTACAAGGCAAAACAAGAACCCTGCTTTTTTTGAGTTCAAGTTAGTATTAAATCCCTTCTCTGGTGTCTCAGATGGTAAGTGTGTGCCTGCAATGCTGGAGATCTGGGTTCGATCCCTGGATGGGGAAGATCCCCTGGAGAAGGAAATGGCAACCCACTCCAGTACTCTTGCCTGGAAAATCCCATGGATGGAGGGACTTGGTAGGCTGGTCCATGGGGTTGCAAAGAGTTGGACAGGACAGAGCAACTTCACTTTCTTTAGTATTAAATCAACTCCAATAAAACTAACTTCAATATTTTCTTATAGACTTTTCTTTATATGGATTTTTAACAGCATACATTAGAAAAAGTCAAAGAAGTTTTTCCCTTTCTTTGTATGTCAAGGTTCATATGTCATAGTCTTTGCCCTTTTATACTTTAAAACTGAAAATAACCACATGGTTAATTTTTTTTTTTTTTTTTTTGGTCAGATTCTTTAAAACATTTGTCAGGTGCCAGTGGGCTGATACAGGTTTGTTTCTGATTATGTCTGTCATCTTCACTGAAGAATGGTTTCTACACATACTATTTTGCAAAACAACTTCTATTAGAAGTAATATATACAAAAAAAAAGCAACACTACAGTTGGATACAATTAATAATGGATTTTAACATTTGTCTGTTCAAAATCTTTGCTTGATAAAATATGTTTTTGAGAATTTATGAGAAATTGCTTACCATGGTTGCTCTCTGGGAGATGAATGCCATGCTTAGGAATAGGGAGCTACCAGCTTTTTTTTTTTTTTTAAGTACCCATCATTTTACCATTTAAAATCAAACAACAACAACAACAAAATATTTTTCAGAATGCTGTGTGATCATGACATTTCAGCATTTCCCAACTCATTTTAGTGTAATCAATTTACTTAATATATTAGCATGTGAATTTGATTAAAACGATGAATTTTTAAGTATACTACTATGCACTTCATCTCTAATTTAAGTCTGATAATACTGTGGAAAAAGTTAAAGAACCATTATGGTTTTATAACTATCACTGTAGGCAACTAGATGATTTCACAGGGAAGAAATTTCCAGGCCAAAATAACCCTTCTTTTATGATTTGGAACAGGCATACATTAATTTACTTAACCAACCTATTTAATTTGGGTGCTGAGCTTATTTAATTCAAGCCACATTAACTTACTTTCACTAACTTATTTAAGCTTTTTTTAACCAAGCTTTTAAATTTAAGCAATGGGGAAATTAAAAAAAAAAAAAAAAAGAATCAGTTCTGCAGACAGATTTGGTTTTTTTGTCTTGGCTCAAGGCTTGCGAACAGGGAAAGATCCCGCAGTTCATCTAATTTTCTTTGACCCTGGGAGCTCCTAGAATGTGTGGTATTTCAAATACAGAAAATGAAGTTCCTAAATATTTTTCTTTGTGAATGTGGTTTATCAGATGTAGATACATAAAAACAGTTAGAAAGGAAACACACTTTAGCTAGTTCGCCCCTCCCTTACTCCATCACATATCTCACAAATTGCAAACCCAAAATCCAGAAGAAAATAAGTGACTTTTCCTAGTGGCCAGTGGCAGAGCAAGGACTGGAACTCATGGATACTCATCAAAGATTCTTTTCATTCTAATAGATTCAATAAGGATAAGTGGGTGGAGCCTAGTGAAGAATTATGAACAAAAAATCTTCTGCTTACAAAACAGAGAACGGCTATGGTGTCTAAGGCCAAGTACTCTGATATACTCAGTTAATGCCTACACTCAACTTGAATTTCTTTTTATTTAATTTTTATTGAAGGATAATTGCTTTACAGAATTTTGCTGTTTTCTGTCAAACCTCAACCTGAATCAGCCATAGGTATACATATATCCTCCCCTTTGAAACTCCCTCCTGTCTCCCTCCCCATCCCACTGCTCTGGATTGATACAGAGCCCCTGTTTGAGTTTTCTGAGCCATACAGCAAATTCCTATTGGCTGTCTATTGTACATATGGTAATATAAATTTCCATGTTACTCTTTCCTTTCATCTCATCCTCTCCTCCCCTCTCCCCATGTCCATTCAACTTGAATTTGACTCTACAGGCAGGCGGTCATTTCTGGGGAGAAGGAAATATGTATCCGACCACTTGAGATACTTTCCTTTCCTTTCTTCATGTTTCATTTTTTTTTTTCTAGTCTTTTGAGCATCATTTACAAGGTTTTAGATAGTTAAAGGGAAACTTTGTATGGCGGGCAAACATTTGTCACATCATTCTTCCTGGCTTGACAAAGTAGCAGCTAGATTCAAATGGCTGTCCAGAACGTGGAAAAACCAAGTGGATCCACTGCAAACATACAGGAAGATGCTTGAGCCAGGATTTCAAAACCCTTGGTGTCAAGTGTCATCCAAACCTTGACAGATGGGGAATGGAGAAATACTTTCTGGTAGGACTTTAAATTTGCTACTTCTGTCTTCTCCAGGACCATCCGCTTATTCTTCAAACACTACAATTATTCCCCTGAAAAAAGAATAAAATCCCTGCTGTTGAGGATGTCAATTTATTAACATCAATAAACAATAAACAATATTCACATCCCAATGCCCTTTTTATCCCAAATTTGTAAATGCATTTCAGGCATTTAGCAGACTGGTTGTGTTCACATCAACAGATGTGTTGCGCGTTTCTGAGATTATAGCTCAGTTTCGTTTTCCTCGAGGGCCTTTTCTTAAGCGTCCGCATTTCCGCACAGTAAGCGTGTGTGTCGCTGGGGGAAGGTTGCATGCTGCATGTTTTTGAAACTCTTGGAGAAGTGAAGGGCCGTTATTTCCTGCCCGGTGGTAGTGTCCTCCTTTTCTAGCTTCACGAACAAAACCCGGATGCGACTTGGGAGAGAGGGGGTGGGGAAGGAACAAAAAGTAAAACTTTTGTTGCTTCTCCAGGAAAGTGGACTAGCTCAACTCCCACCCTTGGGCCCCAGCCCAGGCGGGTCCCCGCGGGCGTGGCAGGGTCGGGAGCCGGGCCGGGTCGGCCCGCATCCCCGGGGAGGCCGCTCAGCGCGCAGCCTCTCTGCGTCCTCGCCAACCCAACTGTCCCCGGGCTCCCAGGGGCAGATCTCCTGGTGGTGTGGGGAGCTGACCAAAAGGGCAGGAGTTGTAAGATCCTGGGACGCTAGGGTGGGCGGGCGTGAGGGCGGCTCGTCGGGGCGCTGGGGACAGCCGCCGGGAGAGGCGGTCACCTTCTGCGCGGGCGGGGCGCGCAGGCAGCTCAGTTAGCTCGGGACGCGCCCTGGTTTGCGGCACTTGCAGCCGCTCCACTTCCAGAGTTGTCCCTGAGCCCAGTTCTGGGGCGAAAATGCCGGCCCTTCACATCGAAGATCTGCCAGAAAAGGAAAAGCTGAAGATGGAAGTTGAGCAACTTCGCAAAGAGGTTAAGTTGCAGAGACAGCAGGCAAGTTGGATGTCCCAGAATATTTTTCCTTCTGTGAAATGAACCAAGATCGGTGTTGTCTAGTTTGTTGCAGTAAAACAAATAGTTTCTTGGCCCTTGGGTGGGTGGGTGGGTGGGGAGTTGTTTGTTTCTTTTCTTGCTTTTTCTGCAGCTTCTTTTGAAGGGGGCTTTGGTGGTGCTTGAGAACTGCCTGTTGATGTGGGGAGATCATAGGAGGTTAAGGAGAGAGCAAGGATCTCATGAGTAATTTAAAGCCAAATGTTTGAGAATGAGGGGAACAAGCGAGAAATTCTGCCAGCTATTAGACAGTTGATTTTAAAAACCGAAGCTGTAGGGAAAAGGCAGATGGCTACTTAGTTCCTTGATCTTTTTCATAATGGGAAACAATAGCTTTTAAAAGTTGGAAGAGTTTTTGTTTGTTTTGATTTTGGCTTTCTTAATCACAATGTGTATTGAATTATCTAGTTTTGAGTCTTCATCAGGGGTCTCCAGGAAATGTGTGATGAGCAGTCCACTGGGGCTTGGGAGCAAAACATTACAGTATCCATCTTTGTTTATAAACTTCTTCCCTTTATAATGTTCACTTTATGCTTTGTAAGTATGCACAATGAACTAATACCTACGCAGTACTCTCTGTATTTATTTATAAATAAATAATTATACGTATACTGTATACAAACATTCTTTTTTTGTGATTATGATTAGAAATTTTAGAGACCACTGAAGTGATCACAGATTTTGTGAGAATGTATGTGCAGTGTTCAGAAGTCTCCACTGAAATTTGTTGGAGACTTTGTCATTTTTATTTCAAGTTTTTACTGGTAATACAGGCCTTCATTCCTTCCCTTTTTCCTCAATCAGGCAACCTGTAGTCCAGGAAAAGGTTTTTGGATAGATATTTTTTAAGATAAATGATGTAGTTAGTTCTCCCCAGCAAGAAGAATTTAAACTGACTTTGTATCTCTGTGGTTTAATACTAGAAAAAGTCAAGGAAAACAGTGGGAAAGAAGTAGGTATAGTGAATATGTTCACTTACCTTCCTGCTTTAGTTATGATAACTCTATTCGTGACAAGAGTCTTTTTACTCAGAAGGCACATTTTGAGTGATATTTGGAAGATGCAGGCTTTGGAGGGGAGGTTATTTTTTATACATTTCTTTTCTCAAATGTAATCTGTAACTTCCAAATCCCTAGTCTTCCAGAATTTTGAAGTTCAAAGTCCTTTCTGTACATGTTGAACGTTTTTGTAGCTTTAAAAACACTGCTGTGTTTAAAGGAAAAACCAGAGTTATAGGACAAAGTGAATAGGCTTGTTTCTTGAAACTTTTAAGAGACCCATTTTGTGTATGGCAAAGCCTGTCTGTTAGCCACTTAGATCTTTTTGACACAATGAATCATAGAGGTTACATATTAAATAGATTTGCATGGATTGAAGTAAAGAGTTGTTTGTGCCAAGCTGGAATATTTTAATATTTTGTATCACAATGCAGAATTTATAGGGGAAAACAAAGGAGACGTGTCCTCCATTTACCTAAAGCTTCAAATTAGAAATTGGGCAAGGGTCTAGATGCAGTTAGGGCTTCCCTGGTAGCTCAGCTGTTAAAGAATCTGCCTGTAACGTGGGAGACCCAGGTCTGCCCACACTTCTAATAACAACTACCAGTAAAGAGGACAACGAATTCTATATTTATAAATCATTCAGATGTAGGACAGTCTCTTAAACCACTTAGGAAATAAAGTCTTGCTCAGTTCTGTGCCCCTTCAGTGGCACCAGAAATGCAAGAAGTGATTTCCGCATCATTACTACTACCCTAGTTGTTCAGGATTTCTCATCTCTCCTATTGTTGGACTTCCCAGGAGCGCAGTGATAAAGAACTTGCCTGCTAACACAGGAGATTCGAGAGATGCAGGTTCAGTCCCTGGGTGGAGAAGATCCCTTGGAGGGAGGGAATGGTAACCCACTCTAGTATTCTTGCCTGGAGAATCCTATGGACAGAGGAGCCCTTGAGGGTTGCAAAGAGTTGGACGCAACTGAGCAACTAACACTTGCACACTTTACTGTGTGGAAGTTAGAGGCATCATTCATCAGCAGTCCCCCTCCAGCTCTCCACCTCCACTCCTTAGCACACATCCTACTGGAATTACTTTCTTGGGGAGAAGGAACAGAGGGGAGAAAACTTTCAGGGAAACCTTAGAGGACAGAGGGAGAAACATCTAAGTCCTAATAGTAAGATTCCACCATTTTATTATGCGCTTTGAATTATAACATATTCATGCTAGAAAAACATTATGGCTCTTAGAGATCATTCAACCCTTTCACTTTGAAGGGTTAAAAAACCAACCTGAATTCCAAGAAGGCTAATTAGCCCTTTATTTAAGACCCCAGAGACAATGATAGAGACATTATTGAAACACTAAGACATATATCTTCTGATGCCCAGTCAATAAACTGTTAATATCTAAGCTGTGTGTTCTGCTCAGGCCAGATTCACAGGCTGAATTCTGGCTTGTAGCTAATTGTTATTCAAACTTATCCTCTTGATCATGGAAGGAAATACATCAGAGAAGCCATTGTTCACTTTTGGAGATTACACATCTCTTTGGACACTTAACGAAGAAGGCTCTGTAACAGATAGCATGTGGGAAAACGAGTCTAATTTTTTTAAAACTATTTTTTAGCCTTTCTTTTTTGATGTGGGCCATTTTTAAAAGTCTTCATTAAGTTTGTTCCAGTACTGCTTCTGCTTTATGTTTTGTTTTGGCTAGGAGGCATATGAGCTCTTAACTCCCCAGCCAGGGATCAAACCTGTAACCCCTGCATTGGAAGGCAGTCTTAACCACTGGACTGCCAGGGAAGTCCCAACATGAGTCTTATCTGCAAATTTCTCTGTGGTCACAGAGCCCAGCTTATGGATACTTATGTCATCACCTCTGAGAATTCACTTAAAATGCCCGCACAATGATTGTCCACAAATGTTACCCGAGAGAATGATACTTGTAAAGATTTTATTTTGCCACATTTTAACTGTGTTGCCTAGTTTAAAATTTTTATTTTCAAGAGGCTTCCACAGTGATGTACCAAGAAATCTTTGAAGTGTGGGAGTAAAACATTTTTTAAAAATTTTAATTGCAGTACAATAGACATGAAACATTGTGTTAATAATTTTAGGCATATAACAGTGATTTGATATGTGTGTATATTGCAAAATGATGTATTTTTGGTTACCTTAAAGTCTGATCTTTTAATAATTTCTAGTTTATGTTTTATGGTAATACATGATGTATTAACACAGTAGTAGCTGAAACTGCAATACTTTGGCCGCCTCATGCGACGAGTTGACTCACTGGAAAAGACTCTGATGCTAGGAAAGGTTGGGGGCGGGAGGAGACAGGGACGACAGAGAATGAGATGGCTGGATGGCATCACCGACTCTGTGGACATGAGTTTGAGTGAACTCCGGGAGTTGGTGGTGGACAGGGAGGCCTGGCGTGCTGTGATTCATGGGGTCGCGGAGAGTCGGACACGACTTAGTGACTGAACTGAACTGAACTTCACTTAGGTATAAGTGAATAATTATGTACATTCTAGGATGCATATGCAAACATTTTTTAGTGATCAACATTGAAACAGTTTGGAGATTACTAATCTAGATAACAAAATCAGTGGGAACATTGCCTTGTTTTAAGAGGACTCCATTAGAATTTTCTGAAACTTCTATAATTTTTACTTCTTATTTCTTACTAGTTAATGCAGATCCTCATTAAGCAGTAATCTTTTTTTTTCTCCTTTCCTTTTTACTCCCCTCCTATTTTTTATAAATCACTCTTACAAACTGTCTCTTAAGGATAGACTTTTTGAAGAAACTGTTCAATCCTTTCTCCACTCAGAAAAATTTACACTACTTACAAGCCTCAGATAAGCCTTTTCTTAAGATCGATTCTGCTCAGAAACACAGGTGGGGTGTTGGGGGGAAATGAAGGGGTATGGGGGTGTTGCGAGTAGGGTGGGGAAACTTTGGGACAACATTAGCTTTTCCAGATCAGACTTTCTCCAATGCTTCTATCATTCTGTGAAATTGAAGAACCTGGCACATACTCAGTAAAGTGAGAATTTTTGCAGGAAACACCCCAAAACTTTTGGAGAGTAGCTGCATTGCAACAATTCATTAGCATGGAAAACTGAAAGTGGAGTATGTTTCAGTTCCTCAAATATTGTGGACCTGTCATCATTGTATTTTAGCAGAGGAAGGAAATCATATGAGACACAGTGGATAGAAATTGCTGGGGATAATATTTTTAATACAGTGACTTTCAAACTTTCTTAATGCTACTGTAGTAAGAAATCTATTTCACACAGACTGTATCATTCATGTATATTGTATAGGCTCTGTGCTGCACGCTAATATTTTCATCTATTCTATTTGATTTTTAAAATGCTGGTTGTACCCAATTATGTTAATTTCACTAAAGGGTGGTGACAAAGTTTGAACAATCCTGATTCTTTCTTCCTTTCTTTCCTCCTTTCTCCTTAAGGTGTCTAAATGTTCAGAAGAAATAAAGAACTATATTGAAGAACGTTCTGGAGAGGATCCTCTGGTGAAAGGAATTCCAGAAGACAAGAATCCCTTTAAAGAAAAAGGCAGCTGCATTATTTCCTGAATAACTGGGGAGACATTTCCTCCTCAGTGGAAGAGGTCATTTGTTATCATTTTTCCGAAATAAAACCAACCCCCTTTTAAAGGAGTAACAATGAAGTTTAAAGGAGACTTTCTTCAGCGCTCACCTAGATGTGGTCTTGTCTGAAAGCTGTATGCTTCTCATCCCTGTGCACCACACACCCCTTTTAAGAGGGCAGAGAGCATCTGATGTGCCGTTATGGGAATAAGGACGCCACTTGTGTGTGACACCTCTTTCAGTATATTGCTTGATGCCTTAAATAAAGTTTCATCTCTGCAGAATGAGTGTTGGCAACTTCAGAAAGCTTTCTCTCTCTCTCTTTTTTTTGCATTAACTCTGATACTTCTCCCCATAACCTTTCAGCTGTTTGGGACCTGTCTCTAAAGATGAAGTGGTTTGACAGACCAGGTCTCAGATCCAGCTCTTTCTGCTTCAAATCTCAGGAGGTTTACAGCACTGAGTTCTGACTCCTGGAATGTTTTCATCTAACATTAACTAGTAGGGAACCGAGTTTGGTGGCGCTAGTGATCAAGAATCTCCTGCTAATGCAGGAGACACAGGTTTGACTCCTGCATCAGGAAGACGCCTGGAGAAGGAAATGGCAACCCGCTCCAGTATTCTTGACTGGAAAATTCCATGAACAGGGAAGCTTGGTGGGCTGCAGTCCATTGGGTCACAAAGAGACACGACTGAGCACACACACAGCTGAATGATCAGAATTCCTAATGTTGGCAGAGTCAGATAATTGAATCAGGAACTAGACCAAGCTTCGTCTAGTTCAAGCACTTCCTAGTTTATCGTTGTACAGATTTTGTTCAGAGTGCTGCTATGATGATGGTGGCTGGAGAATTGCAGGGAGCTGGGGATCCAGAGGAGCCCCTCTGGGGCCAGCCCTGCTCTGCCTCCCACAGGGAGGCACATCTCACATGTGATCGCCAGGTCTTTCCACGGTGACCGTCCAGTTCTGTGGCATTGAGCACTGGCACAGATGCTTGGCTCTGTGCCCATGCCAACCAGCCTTTTCCAGCAGGCCCGTGCCAAGCTTACCTCTTTTCTTTCTCCAAAGGAACAAATCAATCTTTTGCCAACTTCTAAAATTAGCTTGCCTTGCTTCTCATTTGCTCGGTTGGAATTCTTCCTTTATTCCGGCCACTCAGTCCTTTGCTGGTGATAGGTTTTGCGAATATTTTCTCTCAGTGCACGGCCTAACTTTTCACCATGGGATCCCAGCTGTCCTAGCGAGCCTAAGGGTGCAGCGCACCCAAGGAGATCTCGGAAAAGGTGCGCTGTGCTGAGTCGCTCAGTTCTGTCTGACTCTTTATGACCCCGTAGACGGTAGCCTGTCAGGCCCCTCTGTCCGTTTAATTCTCCTGGCAAGAATACTGGAGTGGGTTGCCATGCCCTCCTCCAGGGGATCTTCCCAACCCCGGGATCAAACCTGGGTCTCCCGCATCGTGGGCAAATTCTTTACCGTCTGAGCCACCAGGGAAGCCCATGAATACTGGAGTGAGTAGCCTAACCCTTGTCCAGGGAATCTTCCCAACCCAGGAATTGAACCAGGGTCTTGTGCATCGCAGGCAGATTCTTCACCAGCTGAGCCACCAGGGAAGCCATCTCGGAAAAGGGGCAGACCGCGATTGTAAGGGTCCTACAGTGTATATAGGGTGGGGTATAGGATCAGGCCTCTCGGGATGGCTGTTGCCTTGCTCTCTGTGCATCCCCTACTCTGCTGTCACTTCCTTCACCTGTACCCTGCTCACCCAACTGACCTTCCCATGGCCTTGCCCTGGGCCCCAGCTGGTGTCATTCTCAGCAAAGGGGGCTGTGAGAGGCATACCCCTCTCCTGGTTTCCCTGGTAATTAATGAACCCCCCTTACATCAGTTCCCCTATAACAGGCAACCTCTCTTCTCCCCCTCCTGCTTCGGCAAAGGCTGCTGCTGTGTGCTGCCCATGCTTCATTGCACACTGGGTTGTTGCTCCAGGACCTTGCTTCAGACTTGTAAGTCCTCCCATTCTTTAAACCATTGATGTCTCTGTTGTTGGAAACAGATGGACAAAAAACTCAACAGCAAAGTATATGGCCGCCTCCCATCTTTCATAAAGGCACCAGGATCAGAACCCCAAAGAAAGGAAACTGCCTTTGTTTGAGCACATTCTCCGTTCCCGCTGTTTTTGGATGCAGATTGGTCCAGGTTGAAGTAAAAAGGAAGAGAAGTAAAACCCTGACAGGTTAGCTCTGACTCAAATGGGTTTGGTCACTAACTTGTAATTTTAAATGTGGCATTGAAGCCCAGGTTTCTCCTTGGTGCGATCTTTCCTCCTGCTTAGACGCTTGCTCTTCCTCAGTCATGTCTGACTCTTTTTCGACCCCATGGACTGTAGCCCACCACGTTCCTCTGTCCACGGAATTTTTCAGGCAAGAATACTGGAATGGGCTGCCATTTCCTTCTCCAGGGGATCGTCCTGACCCAGGGACTGAACCCGCATCTCCTGTGTCTCCTTTGTAGGCAGCTTTGTCACCACAGATCCACTGGGGAAACCCCTATTTAGATGCATGTTGCTGTTGTTCAGTTGCTAAGTCGTGGCCGACGCTTTGCGACCCCATGGACTGCAACCTGCCAAGCCTCCCTGTCCCTCACTGTCTCCCAGAGTTTGCCCAACTTCATATCCATTGAATTGCTTAGATGCATAGGTGTACCTTATTAAACCAGAGATGTGCCAGTGAACTCTACTAGCTTCCTGAAGTATATCAGCATCCTCACTCCTAAATTACTTTCTTTCCCCTCTCAGAGAAGGAACAGGATACCCAGGCTTTTGAAAGAGCAGGTTAGCAAACCAAGATCAGGAACCATTTCCTTCAGTTTCCTGCCTTTTTCCGAGTGTTGACGTCAGTTGGAATTACTGGGAGTCCTGGGATATTTTTATCCCAAAGCATGATCTACTCCACAGTGAAGTTAAACAATGTAATGATATATCTTTTCCAACAACCATGGAACAACCAGTATTGGGGATGTATTGCTACTATTAGCATTTAAGGTGGCATGGGATTAGTACACTTAGTGCTTGAAAAGTTTTACTTTAATGAGCTATTTCATTTCTTTCAAGTCATAAGGTTTTCTTCTGTTGTTTAGGGAAGCAAACGTCTGTTCTGGCTATTGGGAAGGGGTGTGTGTGTGTGTGTGTGTGTGTGTATGACTTGCTCAGTCGTGGCCCCATGGACTATACCCAGACAAGCTCCTCTGTGCATGGAATTCTCCAGGCAAGAATACTGGACTGAGTAGCCATTTTCTTCTCCAGGGGATCTTCCTGACCCAGGGATCAAACCCAGGTCTCTAGCGTTGCCGGCAGATTCTTTACCATCTGAACCTCTGGATCAGATCATTTGCTTCTCTTGTGGAGTGCCAAGGCAGCATCTGTATCCTCTACCTTCTTGAGAGCTCTGGATTGCAAGCCCGACCCTGAATGTCTCGTCACGTTCGCCTGTTCAGTCAGTATGCTTCTGAGCCCCAGTGCTTTCTCTCCACCTGCTTTCAAACATATGGCAAATTAGTCAGTCCACTTTTGTTTTTCCTTAATAAGTGTCCAATATCATAGATGTTTCTCCTAAATATAATTATGTTCTTTTTCTTCCTCACTGTTTCATCTTAGTAACTCAGCAAACCTATAGAATTGCAATAAAATCATCTTGATTTTAGAGTGTTCAGCTGCTAAAAGTGTATTAGCATGTATTAGGAAGAAAATGAAAAAAAATACGATAACCATATATTTGGATATATTATAAAAGAAACCTCTAGTAAGTAGGAATTTGTTAGGATTTAAATCATGTGTTCAATTTCTTCCAAGAATCTAGTTTTGTAATTATTTGGTATCTGATTAAATAGTTACTGGGTTTTGTGTTTTGAGACTTAGAGTCTATGAACTCATATTAGCAAAATTGACTTCTCTGTTTCTAGGCAGGATTAACATTACCAAGCTCACCCATCCTTGCTATTTCAAGTCAGTTTATTTTGTATGTTGGATGCAAACTGGTATTTCATTATTATCTAAATTTGAACTTCCTTGATTTCCCGTGAGTTTTACAGGCAGATTTTCATGTCCCTGTTGACCATCTTCACCTATTTCGCCTCCCTTGACCCTCCACCTCTGGCAACCGCAACTCAGTTTTCTGTATTTACGAGTTTCGTTTTCTTTCTTTTTTTTTAGATTTCACATATAAATAAGATCATATAATATTTGTCTTTGTCTGATATTTCACTTAACATAATACCCTCAACATCCATCCATGTTGTTACGTGGTAAGATTTCCTTTTTTTGTTATGGCTGAATAATAATTTCATCATGTATCTATAAAATAAATTCTTTATCCATTCAACCATCAATGGACACACAGATTATTTCTATATCTTTCCTACTGTAAATAATGATGCAATGAATATGGGAATGCTTATATTTTTATAAGCTTGTATTTTCATTTTCTTTGGATAAACACCCAGAAGTGGAATTGCTGGATAAGCAACAGTTAGAACCGGACATGGAACAATCGACTGGTTTCAAATAGGAAAAGGAGTACATCAAGGTTGTATATTGTCACCCTGCTTATTTAACTTATATGCAGAGTACATCATGAGGAACGCTGGGCTGGAAGAAGCACAGGCTGGAATCAAGATTGCCGGGAGAAATATCAATAACCTCAGATATGCGGATGTGGCAGAAAGTGAAGAGGAACTAAAAAACCTCTTGAAGAAAGTGAAAAAGGAGAGTGAAAAAGTTGGCTTAAAGCTCAACATTCAGAAAATTAAGATCATGGCATCTGGTCCCATCACTTCATGGGAAATAGATGGAAAAACAGTGGAAACAGTGTCAGACTTTATTTTTTGGGGCTCCAAAATCACTGCGGATGCTGATTACAGCCATGAAATTAAAAGACGCTTACTCCTTGGAAGGAAAGTCATGACCAACCTAGATAGCATATTAAAAAGCAGAGACATTAGTTTGCCAACCAAGGTCCGTCTAGTCAAGGCTATGGTTTTTCCAGTGGTCATGCATGGATGTGAGAGTTGGACTGTAAAGAAAGCTGAAGGCTGAAGAATTTATGCTTTTGAACTGTGGTGTTGGCGAAGACTCTTGAGAGTCCCTTGGACTGCAAGGAGATCCAACCAGTCCATTCTAGAGGAGATCAGTCCTGGGTGTTCATTGGAGGGACTGATGCTAAAGCTGAAGCTCCAGTACTTTGGCCACCTCATGCGAAGAGTTGACTCACTGGAAAAGACTCTGATGCTGGGAGGGATTGGGGGCAGGAGGAGAAGGGGACAACAGAGAATGAGATGGCTGGATGGCATCACCGACTCAATGGACATGAGTTTGAGTGAACTCCGGGAGTTGGTGATGGACAGGGATGCCTGGTGTGCTGTGATTCATGGGGTCACAAAGAGTCGGACACAATTAAGTGACTGAACTGAACTGAACTGATGGTAATTCTATTTTTAATTATTGATGAAGCATTATACTGTCTCTGTACCAATTTACTTTCCCACCAACACTGCAGAAGAGTTCTTTTTCTCCACATCCTCACGAATACTGTTGTTGATAGTCTTTTTTAGAAAAGCCATTATAACAGGTGTGAGGTGATATCTCTTTGTGGTTTTGACTGGCAGTTTCCTAATGATTAGTCATGTTGAGCACATTTTATTATACCTATTTGTGTCTGCTTTGTTTAAATAAACTTTGGAAGGTTAAATAGGGAACTAATAAAAATTGCTACCTATTAGAACCAATGTTGGGTGTGCCAGGTGGGAAAGCATGATGTTGAGTTTTCTCATTGTACATTTTTCTCTAAAATTTTGATTTGGGGACTTGGCAAATATATTATCTAGTTTAAGAGGCAAAAGTAATTTTAAAATAGAACAAGATTCATATTTCCATGTATAGACTTTTAAAAGTAAATATGGTTGTTTAGTCCCTCAGTTGTGCCTGGCTCCTTGTGACACCATGGACTGTAGCCCACCAGGCTCCTCTATCCACAGGATTTCCCAGGCGAGAATATTGGAGTGGGTTGCCATTTCCTTCTCCAGGGGATCGTCCTGACACAGGTGTTGAACCCACGACTCCTGCACTGGCAGGTGGATTCTTTACATCTGAGTCTAAAAGTAAATGTATGTGGGTAGTAATGTCGTGTGAATCGGGACTGTTTGTATAGTCCGCACGATATGACTGACCATCGTACATTTTGATCCATTAAGCTTATCCCACTAAGTAAGACAAAGATAATGAGTCAGTAGTAGTTATACTTCACTGCTATCCCTTCTACTTTTAGTCTTAGAAGGATGATAATCAGTGAGAAGTGAGCTCCTATTTCTAGTAGAACAGTCTGGGAAAGCAGGGACCAATGAGAAGTTATCTTTTATTTGACAGAAGTAGTGGGATGGTCACAGAAGAAAAGTGCTGGGGGCTGTCTCCTGTTAGGACAAGACCTCATAGCCTACTCTACACACTGAGCTGCCCCATCCAAGGAAGATCCAGGGCATCATCAGCACCTTTTCCTCTCAAGCTACACTCAGTGTGAAACAATGAATCCATGGACTATTAGAAACCATTCACTGACACTGGGAAAAACCTGAGACTCACTGAGGCCATTGCTTTCTTTTCCTTTTGGTTCACACACATTAAATGATGACTTCTTCTTCTTTAAAAAATAAAAATAAAAACCTAATATTAAAGAGTGCATAATTTCATTGAACATGAAAATGAACAGGGAGGGATAAAACTAGGTGGGTTTTAAACTTCAGAAATTGGTTCTAAAGTTCTTGTGCAAAAGTTACTCTTAAAATGAAGGAAATAGATCCTTGTAAAATTCAGCAGTCATGAAAAAGAATCCATATTGACATACATGTAAATGTATGTATGTATGCATTTATTTATTCGACAACAAAAATTTGGAGGTCCCGTTATGTACCAGGCACTGGTTTAGGCCTAAAGAATACAGTAGTGAATTAGATAAAGCCCTTAGGAACATGGACTTTGCAGAAATTATACTTACTCATGTATAGGTGGAAATTACAGAGTATATTCTGATGTATGTATGTATGGGTTAGTCGCTCAGTCATGTCTGACTCTTTGTGACCCAGTGGACTATAACCCACCAGGATTCTCTGTCCTTGGAATTCTCCAGGCAAGAATACTGGAGCAGGTTGCTGTGTCCTTCTCCAGGGGATCTTCCAGATCAAGAGACTGTAAAAAATCTGCCTGCAGTGTAGGAGGGTTCGATCCCCTGAAGAAGGGAGTGGTAGCTCTAATATTCTTGCATGGAGAATTCCATGGACAGAGGAGTCTGGCAGGCTACAGTCCATGAAGTCGCAAAGAGTCAGACACGACTGAGTGACTAACACATATACACATACGTTATGATGATGGTGGTGATGATAGCTTATACATATGAAGTGCTTAATATTTGTCTGGCACTGGAGTAAGCTTTTTACATAGATTATGTCTGCTAATTCTCACAAGTGCCTTATGTTCAGTTCAGTTCAGTTCAGTTCAGTCGCTCAGTCGTGTCCGACTCTCCGCGACCCCATGAATCACAGCACGCCAGGCCTCCCTGTCCATCACCAACTCCCGGAGTACACTCAAACTCATGTCCACAGAGTCGGTGATGCCATCCAGCCATCTCATTCTCCGTCGTCCCCTTCTCCTCCCGCCCCCAAACTTTCCCAGCATCAGAGTCTTTTCCAGTGAGTCAACTCGTCTCATGAGGTGGCCAAAGTATTGGAGTTTCAGCTTTAGCATCAGTCCCTCCAATGAACATCCAGGATTGATCTCCTTTAGAATGGACTGGTTGGATCTCCTGGCAGTATAAGGGACTCTCAAGAGTCTTCTCCAACACCACAGTTCAAAAGCATCGATTCTTCGGCGATCAGCTTTCTTCACAGTCCAACTCTCACATCCATACATGACCACGGGAAAAACCATTGCCTTGACTAGACGGACCTTGGTCGGCAAAGTAATGTCTCTGCTTTTTAATATACTATCAAGGTTGGTCATAACTTTCCTTCCAAGGAGCAAGCGTCTTTTAATTTCATGGCTGCAATCAGCATCTGCAGTGATTTTGGAGCCCAAAAAAACAAAGTCTGACACTGTTTCCACTGTTTTTCCATCTATTTCCCATGAAGTGATGGGACCAGATGCCATGATCTTTGTACTGGGTAAATAATTCACAAAATCATAGCTAGTGTAACTAGCAAAACAGAGACTGTTCCTTTAACATTATGCAATAGTACCTCTCTTTTTTTCCCCATTCATTCAACAGTTATTTAGCGAACACTTACTATATTCCAGGTACTTTTTAGTTAATGGACATAGAGCAATATATAAAATAGTAAAATTCTTGCAATTAGTACCTCTCTTATAGAGTGAAAAGAACTAATGCTAATGTTCAACAACTATCTGATGTAACTTTTGGCATGGGTGTAGCCAGCTACTATAGCCCCAGAAATTTTAGCCCTGGTGTATGAAACAGAGTTTTAAGTCACTTATTTTAATTGTTTGTATTTGTTGATTGATTGGTTTGATTTTTAATGAAGACAACCTAACACAACAATTTTAACTTATCCAATGGGTGCAGTTTGCTTTCTTAAAGTCATATCACAACTCTAAATTATTATAATGATGATGAACTCTAATTGTATGATGATAAAGATTTGCTCTTTTGCTGAATAATATAATAGGTTAGTACCAAAATTTGTCTGATAGAAGCTACATGAATTATGGTAGCATGCCAGGGAGAGAGAAATTAAACTTTGTCTATAAAGACTTTCTAGAAAATATTAGCATTATTAGTGATAGTCAGCCCTAGAGAACTGTCTGTAGGTACCAAAGAATCTTTTCAAAGTCATCAAATTCAGTCTCTGTAAACTGAGTTCTTCAGTAAAGAGAGCCATCAGCTTTAGCTTGAGTCATCTCAGCCTTTTCTTATAGCCAGCTTGAGACAGACAATGTGAACAGACAAACTTCACAGAGCTGGTTTGGGAATTAATGGGCCTGTCTTGGTTAGAGTTCCTTTTTTTTAATATAAATTTATTTATTTTAATTGGAGGCTAATTACTTTACAATATTGTATTGGTTTTGCCATACACTGACATGATTCCGCCATGGGTATACATGTGTTCCCCATCCTGAACCCCATCCCATCTCCCTTCCCATCCCATCCCTCTGGGTCATCCCAGTGCATCAGCCCTGAGCACCCTGTCTCATGCATCAAACCTGGGCTGGCGAGGTTAGAATTCCTTCAATTCATAAAAAGTCCTCATGTATTGGCAATGATCAGTATTTATCAACAAACACCTTCAAATCCAATTTGGAAGTAATTAGATTAAATGTATATAGAACATGTCTATTCTACAGACAGCATAGTCACTCCAACTTTCAGAGTACAGAGAAGGAAAAGAAGTTGAACCTGCTTATTGGATGTTTTGAAATAGTATTAAAGCTTGTGTGTGTCTCAGTTTAAGGGAGCAAAATGAAGAGGAAAGGAAAGAGACATTTAAACCAATATTAAATACTTCAAAAACAGCATCTAAAAACTCTGATAAATACTGGTATAGTTCACTGATTACTTAAAAACAGTTCAGAGACCGTTCTCACTAAATGTTACCTCTTTATAACTAAAGTCACGTGTCAATGAGAAATGTACAACAAGGATGCACTTGCTCTTTGCCAGTGTCCAGACGTGCCTTTTTCTTTTATTGTTTTAAGTAATTGTTGAAACATTGTATGCTATTGGGTTTTCAACTGATTCTTATTTACATATATTATTTTAATATAAAAGCAGATGTAAGATAGAGCAATTAATATTCGTTAATATTTGGACTTCTCAATTTGGAGCAGGAAGTAATTCAAATATTTTAAAACCATTCATTTTAATTTGATTTGATGGATTAAGGGCCTGTAGACTTCACTTTCATGCATTGGAGAAGGAAATGGCAACCCACTCAGTGTTCTCGCCTGGAGAATCCCAGGAATGGGGGAGCCTGGTGCGCTGCCGTCTATGGGGTAGCACAGAGCTGGACACGACTGAAGCGACTTAGCAGCAGCAGCAGCAGACATGACACTATATGGAAAAATTTGACCAATATTTTCCTGCATTCTAGGAACTGGAAGTCAAGACAAAAGGTGGTGACACAACAATTTCAATTAATTAAATCATTTTTATGAGCAAAGTGTAAGTGGATTAACTGTCAGAGCAAAGGAGGGGATAATAAGTGAACAATGAGAGTAAACCCAGGACATTTTCTTCCTTTCTTCCTGGAACACTTCATGGAAAGAGACATGGTAGCATAAGAGAAGAAAAAGAATTTGTGGATTAAACTAAGGGAAATTCCACTTATTGAGTTCAATTTGGCAGACCAAGAAAGCATTTATCAATATGATATATTGTTAATATATCACAAGAGCAGAAGGAACTTAATTAATTGACTACACTGTCTTTAATAAAAAGTCTTTAAAATGCTTTTTCAGTTATTGTGGACCCAAGCAAATACAATGACTTAAAACAATGCATTTATTATTGCTTCTGAGTTCACCAGTCCATCCCTGTGGGCCTGGCTCTGCTGATGTTGGTGGGTATCACTGATTCATCTGTAGTCAGCTGATGGATCAACTCTGGGCTGACTAGTTACAGGGTGTTGTCTAGGAGTTGGCTGGGGCAAGGTTGGTGACTAGGTTATAAGTCTTGCATCCTTTAACAGACTTGCCTGGGCTTGTTGACATAGTATGGGAGGGCTCTAAGAGCGTGGAAGTGAAAATGGTATCTTAAGGCCTAGGGGAAGAACAAGCACACCATCACTTCCACTCTGTTCAGTTGTGCAAAGCAAGACACCAGACCAATTCAGATTCAAAGGGAAGGACAATAAATGCCCCCCTTTGCATGCTGAAGCTGCAGAGTCACATGGCAAAAAGCATAGAGACAAAGAAGGGTGGAAAGTTGGGGATATTTCACAACCTACCTGTGTCACTGGGTGAAGTTCTTGGGTCTCAACCTTGGGCAGTGGAAGCCAATAGGAACAACCTAGGGATATGCGGTGCAGAAGGAAATGGCAACCCACTCCAGTGTTCTTGCCTGGAGAATCCCAGCGACAGGGGAGCCTAGTGGGCTGCCGTCTGTGGGGTCGCACAGAGTCGGACACGACTGAAGCGACATAGCAGCAGCGGCAGGGATATGAGGAAAAGAAGCTCCAGTAGAATAAACCTGAAGGTTCCGGTGCTAAAAGCAAAACATGGAAATGGTTAGTGCACAACTCATGCAGTAATCTAAAATGGAGGGAGGTGTATATATATCGATGATATTGGAAAGCTGCTGTATAGCATAGGGAGCTCAGCTTGGTGTTCTCTGATGACCTGTGGAGTGGGGTGGTGGGGGTAAGAGGGAGGTTCAAGAGGGAGAGGATATAGGTATGCACACAGGTGATTTACTTTGTTGTATAGCAGAAACTAACAATTATATTCCAGTTTTTAAAAAATGCATAAACTGAAAAAGATAAAAAGATAGGAGAGAGAGGATTAGAAATCTGTATCAAAATGAATTTGAGACTTTCAGTAGCTTGACAAACCCTCACAGCTAGTGTGGCAAAGCTGGATTGCACCAAGGAGAAAATGAGCAGCCTCTTGAAAATTAGCTTTACTAAATCCGTTTATAGACATATCAATTTTTCAAAAGCAGAAGATCACAGGTTCTGATTATGTCCCTTTTCATGTCTTATGTTAGAGACAGAAAGGACCCCTGCAACTTGATCACCTCTTTAAGCAGAGGGGCTCATTTCAACACTATAGAGGCAAACCCCATGAAGTCATAAACTTTTATTTCTGTTCCCAACATCGGTCAGTCAGTCTGGTGAGGGTAAAAGCCAATCCGACTATTATTTCAGAAAATGATAATATCATACCACTCCTAGCTCACCCTCTGGAGAAGCTTGCATTTCTTTATATGCTGTGTTCTCACTCAGTCGTGTCCGCCTCTTTGCTACCCTGTAGACTATAGGCTGCCAGGCTCCTCTGTCCTTGGGATTCTCCGAGCAAGAATGCTGGAGCCGGCTGCCATTTCCTACTCCACGGGATCTTTCTGACCCAGGCACTGAACTCGCATCTCTTGCGTCTCAGACATTGGCAGGTGGTTTCTTTACCACTGGCCACCTGGGCTTCCGTGTTTGTCAAACTGTTTCTGTAAAGGGCCAGATGGTAAATATTTTAGCCCCTGCATGCAGTACTATCTCTGTGGCAACTAGTCCCACATGAAAGTAGCTGCTGCTGCTGCTAAGTCACTTCAGTCGTGTCCGACTCTGTGTGACCCCATAGACGGAAGCCCACCAGGCTCCCCCGTCCCTGGGATTCTCCAGGCAAGAACACTGGAGTGGGTTGCCATTTCCTTCCACTGACAATAAAATACAGAAACGAATGGGTGTGGATGTGTTCCACTCAGATCATTTTTATAAAAGTAAGCAGCAGGCTGAATTTGACCAACGGGCCCCTGTTCTGGTTCAGTGTCTTTCAAATTGCATGTAAGGACCCATTAGCAATCAATTTTGTAGAATGTTACAAATATTTGTGTGTATTTGTGAGTGTGTGTGTGCATGCATGCGTGCGTGTGCTAAGTCACTTCAGTTGTATGCAACTCTTGGTGACTCTATGGACGGTACATAGCCCACCAGGCTCCTCTGTCTATGAGATTCTCCAGGCAAGAATACTGGAGTGGGTTGCCATTCGCTCCTCCAGGGGATCTTCCAAACCCAGGGGTTGAACCCACATCTCTTATGTCTCCTGCATTGGCAGGTGGATTCTTTACCACAAGCACCACTCCCTATCAGCATACATTCCATATAGTGAAAGGGTATTTGTCTTATGAAACGTGTATAAGTTGAAATCAGCATGTAAAATTCATTTCTTTTTGTAGATTCTAGTCAATAAAATTTTGAAGGTTGCTGGCCTAGAGTGTTGGAACTGGAAGTCCAGCTTTTGATAGTATAAAGAATTCAGCCTCATCCAAAGAGAAAGTGTTAGTCCTTCAGTCCTGTCTGACTCTTTGCAACCCCACAGACTGTAGCCCTCCAGGTTCCTCTGTCCATGGGATTCTCCTGACAAGAATACTGGAGTGGGTTACCATGCCCTCCTCCAGGGGATCTTCCAAACCCAGGGATCGAACTCAGGTCTCCTGCACTGCAGGGAGATTCTTTACTGTCTGAACCACCAGCAGCATCCAAATAGAGGGCTGGCCTATCTCTGAGAGGTGATCTCTAGGCCCTCTGAATGTCCTGCCTAATGAATGTCTGTTTGCTGTGGACTTTGGTTAATGCCAGAGAGTCTAACAGTGTGGTTTCTGGTGAGTCTTTGTGTCATGTGGTATCAGCTTGATCGCTGGAGAGGCTGGAGACAGGCCAGCCTTGGGGACAGTTGACCATGACAACTCAATAGAGATCTGGATCCCAAGGCTTTGGTGAGTTTCCCTGCCTGACAATAAGTCCACCGTGTGTATTCCACACTGTTTCGGAGAGAGCCATGTTGGCCATGATTCCACTGGGGGAAGATGTTTGGAAAGTTGGAACTTTCCTGAACTCTGCCCCATGCATCACTTCCCTTGGCTGACTTTAATCTGTCTCTTCCAGCTATAATGAACTGTCACTGTGAGTAAAACAGCTTTCAGTGAATTTCGTGGGTCCTTCTAGCAAATTACTCACTCTAAGGGTGGTCTGAGGGACTTCCGAACTCGTAATGAGTGTCAGAAGTGAGGGAGATTTTGTGGACTGAAATTTCTAATTTCTCAGATTAGGAAATCGTGAGCCAAGGACGTGTATAAAGACTCTGCAGCTAAGTAGTGGCAAAGCCACCGTGAGAGAATCAGCTCTGCAAGCCTGCTTTTTTCAGAGGCTTATTCTTACTCCTGTGTCATGCCTTCTGATGAATGCTAACATGTGTTGAGTTTTTCTGACTATCTGCCAAGGGCTTGGTACACAGTAACTCATCGTATCCTCACCAAAACCCTACAACATTTGTAATATTAGAGCGAGCCCCATTTTAGGTGACAAAACCAAGGCTTGGAGAGCCTAGGTAAATTCCTCAGGGTCACAGAGGTTTTAAATGGTGAAACCAGTGCTCAAAGCCAGAGACCCTGATTCCACCTGAATATCCTTTGCTCATTGCTTAGTATTGTTTCCTTGGATGTGTACATTCCATTCCCTTGAGCAGCGGTCACCAATCTTTTTGGCACCAGGGACCGGTTTTGTAGAAGACAATTTTTCCATGGACCAGGGTGGGAAGGAAGGATGGTTTCAGGATGATTCAAGCTCATTCCATTTATTGTGCACTTTATTTCTATTATTGTTACATCAACTACACCTCGGATCATCAGGCATTAGATCCCAGTGGTTGGGGATACCTGCTCTAGAGATGCTAATTTTAATATATTTCACAAGAAACCTCCTGGTTACCTGGTATGCATGTATATAACAAAGAACTGAATCACATACATCTTCAGGATTCTCTTTAGTACAGGGCACAATCAACTCTTAATAAACAGAGGTTGATAATAAATGAGGATAAAAGACAAGAGGTTTGGGCTAGAAGCGCATTTATCTTCTTGGCTCCCGTGTTGTTGTTGACATATTGGTTTTCTTCCTCTCATCTCTCCCTCCTCTTCTAAACTCTCTCTTCCTGGTAACTTGTGATATACATAAGTATGAGTGAATGAGTTTTAGGAGTCAGTCAACCCTCTGAAATTTAATGTAAAATGTTCTTATAAATGTTTCTCCCACCTCTTCCCCGCTTTGGTGAGACAGTCAGCTGTTTTCATCTCAAAAGCGTCAAGAAGCCCAAACGGTTAGAATTCTTTACCTTGGGAGGGAGGTTGCATGTATAACCCCTATGAAAGGGACTGACTTCAGTTTAGATCCTGTTACTGTTTCAGTGTATTGAAGGCTTGGAGCTGAGTCCCGGGTCCCTTCTGCTGATTCCTGCCTGCCTTCCAGCCCACGGTAATCAAACTGACCCATCTTCTCAATGGTTTCCTTCCCGTGGCTTTTCCATGATCACAGTCAGTCAGAGAGACTGCTCCTCCTTCCAGTTTTCCTTCCTAGGTGGAGGGATCCCCTCGGCCACTTCCTGACCACGACTTGAGTGCCTTCACTCCCTCGCGTTTTGAGTTCACACTGCTCTCTTTCCCCAGCCTCCCTTCCTTGGATGCAGTCACCTGCCAGCCTTGCTGTTTCCTTGATGACATCGGAGACCTTGCCTCCACCCTTCCCCAGTCTTCTGCCGACCTCAGATGACTTTTTGACACCCCCCCTTAGAATTTCTCTATCTCCTTAACCCTGGTAATTACAGCACTAGCCTTGCCCTTCACACCCTTGATTTCACCTGGCCTTCTTTTTTTAATTAATTTATTTATTTTTAATTGGAGGCTAATGATTTTGCAATATTATATTGGTTGGTTTTGCCATACATTGACATGAATCCACCCTGGGTGTACATAAGTTCCCCTTCCTGAACTTCCCTCCCACCTCCCTTCTCCCTTTACCCTCCCTCTGGGTCATCCCCACACACCAGCCCTGAGCATCCTGTAACATGCATCGACCCTGAACTGGTGATTCATTTCACATATGACAACATACATGTTTCAATGCCATTCTCCCCTGGCCTTCTTTGTGACATGCCATGTAAAGTTTTGAAGGACTAGCATTTTTATTGGTGTATTACCACCTGGGGATATGTCTATCTTGAACTATGCCTTCAGTTCAGTTCAGTTCAGTCGCTCAGTCGTGTCCGACTCTCCGCGACCCCATGAATCACAGCACGCCAGGCCTCCCTGTCCATCACCAACTCCCGGAGTTCACTCAAACTCATGTCCACAGAGTCGGTGATGCCATCCAGCCATCTCATTCTCCATCGTCCCCTTCTCCTCCCGCCCCCAACCTTTCCCAGCATCAGAGTCTTTTCCAGTGAGTCAACTCGTCGCATGAGGTGGCCAAAGTATTGCAGTTTCAGCTTCAGCATCAGTCCCTCCAATGAGCACCCAGGATTGATCTCCTCTAGAATGGACTGGTTGGATCTCCTTGCAGTATAAGGGACTCTCAAGAGTCTTCTCCAACACCACAGTTCAAAAGCATCGATTCTTCGGCGATCAGCTTTCTTCACAGTCCAACTCTCTATGCCTAGAGAGTATTAAAAATAGGAACCAGATGGCAGTGCACTTTTTGGTGCAGAATCAGCCTGTGACGTTAAAAGTCAAGACGGTGATTGCTCTTAGGGGTGTGGCATGATATAAAGCGGGCAGGAAGGAGATGCCGCATCTGGGATATTGGGTGTACAGTAAGGTCCCTGCTGACACAATTGTGTTCACTTCGTGAACACTTTCTGAGCTGCATGCTCTTAGGATAGGTACGCTTTTTCTTATCACCGAGCAGATATACTGACCCAGTTGCTCCCCTTTAAAGCTATCGAAAAGATACTGCTTATGTCTTCATTCTAATTTCTCAGGTCACTAGTGAGTTGAGAATCTGATGATTTATTCCTTTGTGGTTCCCCAAAAGACAGTTTGTCCCACCCAGGCCTCCTGAAGCCTGTGAGAGGATCTTATGACCGTGACGGGGTGGGGGGATGCGAAGGAAGAAGAGTGTGGCAGCGGGGCTGTGGGAAGTAAAGAGAGCAGGGGAGGGTGGGCGGTGATTACCACTTCCAACTCCCAGACCATCTTTCAAGCTGATTACTGATGCACTTCACTCTCCTCCTCTTCTTATTCTAAACCTGGTGCACTGTCGGGGACCTGACCCCTGGTGCTCTTAGATGATTTATATAAACCAGGACTTTATTCCTCAGCTGCCCAAGCCGCAAGGTCAAAGACACTTCAGGCCTGAACCTTGACCCTCTTTCAGGGGGAGTGGCATCTCGGTCAGAATGGACAATATACTGACAACCACATCCTGCTTTATGATGAATTACCAACTTAAATATCAAAACTCCAGCATTGTTCTTTTTTGCTTCAGTGTTGCAGCCATTACTTTGTTTTGTTCATCTTTTTTCCCCCCAGTTTACCTCTGCCGGCACTGGTTTATCTTAAAATTCTTCTAGTTTCAGTCCCAAAGTTGTGAATTTTCTAGGCCTTCACCTTTTTCTCTCTCCCTTATATGAATGCTGGCGTTCATTTATAGTTCCTCTGCGAGTGTGTGCTCAGTCGTGTCTGACTAGTTGATGACTCCTGTATCCATGGGATTCTTCAGGCAAGAAGGCAGGTCCAGGGGATCTTCCTGATCCAGGGGTGGAAACCTCATCTCCTGTGTCTCCTGCATCGGTAGATGGATTCTTTATCACTGAGACACCTGGGAAGCCCCATAGCCCTCTACTCTTCCCAGTTATTTCCCCCACATTCTGAGCTTCTTTGCCTCTATCCAACCTGGCCCCAGTGGCACTAATGATGAAGAACCTGCCTGCCAATGCAGGAGACATAAGAGGCGTGGTGCCATCCCTGGTTGGAAAGATCTACTAGAGGAGGGCATGGTAACCCACTCCAGTATTCTTGCCTGGACAATCCTATGAACAGAGGAGCCTGGCAGACCATAGTCCATGGGGTCACAAAGAGTCGGGCACAACTGAAGTCAAGTAGCAGTCTGGCCCAAGTAGTCCCCATTTTAGCATCATACTTTATCATCTGATGTCAGATCATTTCACACCGTCCTTTAAGAGATGGACAAAAATCCTCATTTCTCCTGTTGCATACCCTGAGGATCCCCTGATCACATTGATCCTCTGGAGGAGGGCATGGCACCCCACTCTAGTATTCTTGTCTGCAGAATCCCCAGGGACAGAGGAGCCTGGCAGGCTACAGTCCATGGGGTCGCAAAGAGTCTGACACGACTGAGTGGATGAGCACACATGCCCCGAGGAAAGTTGAGACCCATGTGCGTGAACTCCTGAGGCTTCCTTTCTCAAGGTCACCTCTGGTTCCGTATTCTACCCAAGTATCTGTCCAGCCCCCTCACATTCCACTTCTGGCCACCATTCTCCTCATTGTCTTTTCTCCACGGCCCCAAAACTGTTCTCACAAGGCATTTCTGAACGTAGCAAGTATTAGCCCTGACTTGAGTGAAGAGGAGTTTAGGTGATGCAAGAGGAAGCAACCTCAAGTGGAGCCTCAGGCGTCTCTGGTCCTGTCTTCCCACCATCCTGCTCTATCGGGTTTTCAGGATAATGACAGGTGTGGAGAAGTCGGCATAGCCCTTTGCTGCGGTGGGGTTCTTTGACTTCTCACTTGGATTCTCTACTACATCGGTTACCAACTTTCTTCTTCGAGAGCCCAGCCTTGTTTCCACCAGCCACCTTGCTGGCAAACATCCTACCCTTCCATTCAGTAGAAGAGTTTGAGAACAGTGTACGTACACTCCCCCATGTTTTCTCCTTTCTACACGAGAAAGTGTCAGATCCATCTTTCTTGTTTCCTCTTTTCTTATGGAAAAGCAAGTATTTTCCTTTTTTTTTTTTTTAAACTAAGCCTATCTTCTTGAACTCCTGTATCTCTGGATCTCCTAGGACCGAAGTCTATAGAGTATAGCACATCTTAGATTTCTCTCTCTCTCCCCTAATTAGCTTTCTCTTTTCTGCCTAAAAGTGTGACTTGGATTTTTACCCAAATTAATAGTAACAACAATCACAGCAGTAAAAGAAAAGGAGAAAATTTCCCTTGTTCCTGCTCCCTGTCAGAGAGATATTCTCCATGCTTTTATTCAATTTCACTTTTTAGAGCACTGCCTGCATCACTTGCCTGACTCCATTCCTCACCAATCGCTCATTCTTTGAAATCTTGCAATTTCAACTCCATTCTCACTGACCCCTTTCTCCGCATGACTCTTCAAAGACCAAATCCAGGGCAGTTACTTGCTCATCCCTTGTGACCTTCTCTATCACTGGACTCTGCTCTCCACTCAAAGTCCTTTCCTCCTTTGGACTTGAAATCTGCCCCTCTGTGCCCCTCCACCTGCCTCTGCCTCTTGGAGCTTTACCGGCTTTTTTATTAGCAACTCTTTCCAGGCTCTTAATTACAGACATGCCATGACCCCTGCCTCTTACACTTCTCTCTCTAGCCCTCTTCATGAGAAATCTCATTAGTGATCCAATAATGCACTTCTTTTCAGAAACCCTCAATGGCTTTATACTGTCTGCTGATAGAGGTAGAAACTTCTCAGCTTGGCTTCACGGTTCCACCCGAAACCACCGTGCTGGATATTTCTCCCATTGTTTGCTGGCTAATAGCTAAGTAAGTCTTAAGCTTTTCTGTCTCCCAGTCAGCGCATACACCATTTACTCTGTCTGAAACTGTCTTCCCTTTCCATCTCACCCCCTGTCCAGGTGGCCACAAGACTAGAAAGCAGGCTAAGCAAGGGTTCAGTGTGGGTTATTCAAACAAGGAACTTGCTTAGCTAGCAATTGCCTTTTAAAATATTGATATATTCTTTCTAAAGAACAAGTTATCCTTTTCTCTCTCTAATCTCTTAAAAAACTCTCCACTTTCAGAAGAAAAAAATTTAAATTCTATTTTTAGAAGCTATCAGAAAGAAAGTCTATTCCTTATATGGATTAAAATTTAAACAGACAAAAACAGCATTTTTTCTTTTTAGTAAGAAAGGTAAAATAATATTAGAATGATGTTCTTCACTTTTTTGTATTATAACTATTTAAATTGCATGTCTTGCTGTGTGCTAAAGCACTGGACTCCGTTACAGGGGAGGCTGTGGATGGTACAGAGTTCGTGACTATGTCAGTGAGAGCATGATCACTCTGCTAACGGGTTTGGCTTAGACAGTAGGAAACATCTGGTAGTTTCCTGATATTTATCAAGACAGAACTGGGTTTCCTTTAAAAACAGCTTCCCATGAACAATGTACTACATAATAGCAGAGGAATTTTATAACACAAGCATAGAAAACAAGAATGCAACCATTAAACACAGAAATTAGTTTCAACAATGCTCACCAAAAAGTTAACTATACTCAAGAAATAAATAAATGTTTATATTCATAGTAATATATCTTTAATGAAATGATGGTCTTTCTGATTTTCTTTCATCTAGCTAATTTCCCCCTCTAGTTAACTCGAGGCTTTGAAGCAAATGAATGGACTATGCTGCACCAACCACACCCTGCCTTCTTCCCAGGGTTTCTCACCAATATTTGCATCCCTGACAGGGGCTGGCACTCTAGAAGGTGTTTTGCCGTGGTGATCCCAACAGCCCCGTCTTGTCTTCAGACTTCTCTCTACATAGAGATGCTTCTGCTTTCTTCTCTCTGACATCTTCTCTTTGTTTCACTAAAAACAGTGTATTTTGAAAACTTCCTCATCAAGAATAGTCTTTCTACTGAAAAGAACATCAGACAACCAATTTAGATAGTGCTGCAAATTTTGGTTTTATATATATATATATATATATATTTTTTAATATAAAGTTCAAATAGGTTCAATCCCAGATGAACTTGGAAGGAAGAAACAGATATCTGAAAACAGTTAGAAAAATGACTGAGGTCTGGTATTTCTGCTAGGTTTCAAAACCTGGGTTCCAAAGCCCAGATCTTTCAGCCAAGGAATTTTTTTTTTTTTAAGTGGGATGACTTTGCCTGACATTTCCACTTTCATATAAGCCTGTGATGAATATCTAAATGTTGTCTTGCTTCTGATCTGTACATCAGAAAATTGGACTAAATAAATAAAATAGTTACAGTTCCAGAGTTAGCAAATATATCAACCCTTTAGGCTTGGCCCAAAGTAGACATTGCCAATCAATCACAGGGTACTCTCCTGCTGAGCTAGAACTGGCTTCATAATCCTTTCCAATAGCACTGCAGGTTTACTAATCAATTGGAATTGACATGACAGATTAAACCTATTTGCCTTCTCAGGTTGAGGCTTTTCTAAATATAACAGACGCAACAATCATTTGGGCACAGCTCATTCATCGCTTTTCAAAAGAAATGTTATAAAACTATATTGGCAGCCCCTCTTTTCTGTTTTGTGTGTGGCCATTTGAGGCGATGAATAACTGCCGGTGATCTGACTCCTCCCTTATCTTAACAGTGCCTGAAAACTTTATCTCATCCATCTTCAATAGACTTCTGAGCACATCCTTCTCAGGTCCTCACAGCTCAGGTATTTTCAGCAATGGTTGGAAGGACAAGGCGTCCTTGTGTTTTTCTGTCCTTATTTTTCCCCTCCTCCTTAAATTCCTTTAGTTTCTTCCATCCTCCAAAATGTGTACCACTTAATCATTTCTTTACCATATTGTGTTTCCTTTCTCCAATAACTGCCCCTTTACACTGTATAGATATGCTTCATGTTTTTCCTTAGCCTAAAGTAAGCAAGCAAAAATATCAACTTTTCACAAATTCTACTTCCTCCTTAAACTAATATCTTATAACCCTTTTTTCTTTTTTTCCCTTCAACACAATATTTCTTTAAAGACAGGTGCTTTCATCAAATTCTTCCTAATCCTTTGCATGTGTGCATGCTTACTTGCTTAGTCATGTATGACTCTTGCGACTCTTTGGACTGTAGCCTACCAGGTTCCTCTGTCCATGGGATTTTCCAGGCAAGAATACTGGAGTGGGTTGCCATTTCCTCCTCCATGGATCTTTCTGGCCTGTGGGTTGAACTCCCATCTCCTGCCTCTCTGGTGTTGATAAGCAGATTCTTTACCACTGAGCCACCTGGGAAGCCCTTCCTAATTCTTTTTAAGGGTTTAAAACCCTCAGAATTTGCCATGTGCTTTCCTCCGCCTTGGCTCCTCCAAAGCATTCTTTTTTAAAAAACTATTGTAATTGGAGGAAAATTGCTTTACAATGGTGTGTTGTTTTCTGCCATACAACAAAGCAAATCAGTCACAATTTAATCTCCTCCCTCTTGAGCCTCCCTCTCCTCCTCCCAAAGTGTTCTGTTCCTTGGCTTCTCTTGCCCTCAAAAAATAGCATTTCTTCTTTGCTTGCTTCCTTCCTTAGCATTTTATATACCTCCTACCATCTTAGCCTTGAGTGTCTTCTCTTCCCTTTTTCTACTTATCCTTCTCTTTGGAAAACACAGCTTTGAAATTTTCAGCTCCCATCTCTTTGAGTATGACTTTTACTAACAAATTAATATGAACACCCCAGGCCTCTTCCCAAGAGGCTAGATTCATGTTTTTCAAATCCTTTAACATTAAATAGTGACTCCCTTTTTGTAATTACTTTCAACTTCAAAAGACATTTTAGCCTGAATTTTCATCTGAGCATGTCCTTCATATCAAATTTAGTTGTTGTTTTTCAAGATGTTTTCTGGGCCCATTCTTCCAGCTGTCATAGTCATTTTCACTGAAGCCTTTATCAGCCACAAACAGAAAACCTAAAATAGTTATATCCCAACTTCATGTTCCAGGTTCTACAGTCTCCTTCCATAAAGCCACCCTGTGCAAGACCCTGAGGTTTGTCATCTTAACCACTGTTTTGATACCATATGGCCCTCATTGTAAACCATCATGGTTTCACTCATTTTTTGAATGGGGACTGCATTCCTTATCTGACAGAGTCAAGGTTTTTAAAGCTTGTGGTCAGATCAAGCAGGTTGCTTGCTGATTCCAAAATTCATCTTGATCTTGTTTTCTTATGAATTTGTGTCTCTGTTTTTGCTATTTTTTCAATATCTTGCATAATTTCTTCTACTTTTTTTAATGGTTTTTCTTTTTTTTTAAATTGGGGGCTAATTATTTTACAATATTATATTGGTTGGTTTTGCCATACATTGACATGAATCCACCCCGGGTGTACATGAGTTCCCCTTCCTGAACCCCCCTCCCACCTCCCTCCTCCCCTTATCCTCCCTCTGGGTCATCCCCGTGCTTCTACCTTGTAAAATACTAAAATTCTTCTCAACCTTTAATACCCAAATCAAACAACCTCAGCATTCACCTTGAAGGGGAAATGTGGTGGGTCTAGGTGGGGTGATGACCAAGAAAAAAATAAGGAGACAATTGGGGGACATCTTACCAGGTGCATAAGATCAATGTCCAGTCAAGACATGTGGATGGTGACTAAACCATGGGACTGCTTAGGGAGAGACATGAAAAGCAGAAAAGACACTGAGTGTGATCAGGAGGAAAGCCAAGAATTACTTCCAGGATAGAAGAGAAAGAGAATATATAGAACACCAAGAAGCTACAGTCAAATATACTGGGAAAGTCAGGAGAATGTGTTATAACACATCAAAATAAGAAAGTGTCTTAAGAAGATGATATATTTATCATTGCCTAATACTGCTGAGAAATGAAATCTGATGAAAACCTGCAAAGATAATTGCATTTAGCAGCATGGAAGTTGCTAGGTACTTTGATGAATGTTGTTTTGGTGGAAGTGGTGGTGTTCAAGCTAGATAAGAGTGCTGACTAGTGTTGATGAAATGAGAATTGGAAACAGTGAAATATGCACAATGTTGTTATTAAGTTTGTTGCAGCTGAAGGGATGAAAAGTGAAAGTGTTAGTCACTCAGTCATGTCCGACTCTTTGCAGCCCCATGGACTGGAGCCCACCAGGCTCCTCTGTCCATTGGATTCTCCAGGCAAGAATACTGGAGTGGGTTGCCATTTCCTTCTCCAGGGGATCTTCCTGCCCCAAGGATTCAACCCAGGTCTTTTGCATTGCTGGCAGATTCTTTACCATCTAAGCCAACAGGGAAGGCCATGAAGGGGAACAAGGGATCAGGTAAGGGTTTTATTTTTTTCTCCATGAGAGGCTTTAGAGAGCTGGAAAGTAATTGAAAATACTCAGGCTTAAGAGAAAATTAGAAAATATTTCAAAGAAAAAAAATTGATTGTGTAAAAGTCCCTGAGAAGGTGGGAGAGGATAGCCCCCACTCACAACTGGGAGATTTTGAATTTTACAGAGGGGAGGACCACGTCCTCTCTTGCTAAAAGGGAGATGGATGAAGAAAGAAGGGATGTCTGGTGATTTAAAGATGGAGGAAATGTCACCTCTTGGCACCTTCTTTCCCTCTAAGACACTAGCTAATATGAACTGCTGACACCAAGGAAGAAGTGGAAAGCAGCACGGATAAAAGTTTTAGAAAAAGGACTTCCCTGGTGGTCCAGTGGCTAAGACTCCACGCTCTCAATGCAGGGGACCTAGGTTTGATCCCTGGTCAGGGAACTAGATCCCACCTGCCCAAACTAAGGTTCCCCATGACCCAAATAGAAGACCCTGTGAACTGCAACTAACAACCAAATAAATAAATGTAATTTTTTTTAAGTTTTAGGAAAATGGAAAAGGCTTAAAATAGTCACTGCTGAATAATGTGACTGCAGAATTACATGGGGGAAAAAGTTTTTGGAATGCCAACCGTGAATACAAGTAAGGAGGGAATCAATAAGTGAGTTTACCCAGGACCAGTATTTTTCAAGACCAATGAGGTCTAAACATAAGGACATATGTAGATTTAGAATGTGACCAAGAGTGATATTGAAATGTTGGCTAATGGAGCATCTACATTTGTAAAGAGACACAGAAGACTATGTGTTTTTGAAAAGAGGAATTGTAAATGGATTGGTGGTCCTGAGGAAGGTAAGAAGGGTCTCAGGCACCTTATCTGATTACCCAACCAGAAATTCTCTTCAAGCAGCCCCACTTATCACAGTTGTTAAGTTGAACACAAGTGGAAAGAACGTTGAATCCTCTTTCTAATGCCGTCCACCATGCACCACCATATTTCAGTATGGTGTCCTAGTTTCCTGATGTGTAACGGGAGCGCACAAGACAGAGACACACACTTGGCCTTGCTCATGATAAGTCCTCAAAAAAAGGTTTTTTGTGTTCTATTCTTGACTGATTTTTAATATTTTTATTTATTTATTTGGCTGTGCCAGGTCTCAGTTGCAGCATGTGAGATCTAGTTCCCCAACCAGGAATTGAACCCAGGCCCCCTGCATTGGGAGGGCAGAGTCTTAGCCCCTGGTCGACCAGGGAAGTCCCTCAAAAAATATTTGTTTAGTGAGTGGATAAAAGAAGCAAGACAACTTCCTTGGTGACCCAGTGGTAAAGGATCCGCCTGTCAATGCAGAAGACACAGGTTCAATTCCTGGTCGGGGATGATCCCACATGCCACAGAGCAACGAAGCCTGTGTGCCACAACTACTGAGCCCACGCTCTGGACCCCGGGAACTGCAACTACTGAGCCCACATGCCCGAGAGCCTGTGCTCTGCAGCAGGAGAAGCCCCTACTCTGCAACGAAGAGTAGTCCCTGCTCACTGCAACTGCAGAAAAAGCTGTGCAGCAACACAGACCTGGAACAGCCAAAAATAAATACAAAAAATTATATTTTTTAAAAAAGGAAGCAAGGAAGGAAGGAAGAGAAACTAAGGACCATGTACCTTAGTTTGACCTTGAGTCACAGGTGGTTTTGTGAACACATATCTTACTGATGCCTCTTTCTTTTCTTGCTACTTTAAGAAGCTAATGGAAAGTATTTTAGTCTTTTATTGATCAAAAGATGGAAGCACTAGATTGAGTCACTCAAACTAGCGAAACAAATGTTTTATTTGTTCGTTAAACATACATTTGTGCTTTCTTAGTATTCACAACAAGGGACAGAAAATTGTGAAATTTTCCAGTAATTATGATTCTATCTAGAGAGCAAGTCTGAGAATGAGTCACCAGCCTGTCTGGACAGCGTCAGACCATTATTTACGTGCATAGGCTCTGCGGCTATGCCTGCAGCTGACTCTGAATGGTAACTGCTTTTCCAATTCTTTTTTACTTTCCTTCTTAAAAATGAAAACAATTGGATGTAACAGGAAAGAACTCTACTGAACATCACTGTTCAGAGAATACCTTTCTAACTTTGTTGCTGATGACATGAATGCTTTTCTTATTAGATCAATGATTCAGTTCAGTTCAGTTCAGTTCAGTCACTCAGTCGTGTCCGACTCTTTGAGACCCCATGAATCACATCACGCCAGGCCTCCCTGTCCATCACCAACTCCCGGAGTTCACTCAAACTCACGTCCATCGAGTCGGTGATGCCATCCAGCCATCTCATTCTCTGTCGTCCCCTTCTCCTGCCCCCAATCCTTCCTAGCATCAGACTCTTTTCCAGTGAGTCAACTCGACGCATGAGGTGGCCAAAGTATTGGAGTTTCAGCTTTAGCATCAGTCCTTCCAATGAACACCCAGGATTGATCTCCTTTAGAATGGACTGGCTGGATCTCCTCGCAGTCCAAGGGACTCTCAAGAGTCTTCTCCAACACCACAGTTCAAAAGCATCAATTCTTCTGTGATCAGCTTTCTTCACAGTCCAACTCTCACATCCATACATGACCACGGGAAAAACCATAGCCTTGACTAGACGGACCTTTGTTGGCAAAGTAATGTCTCTGCTTTTTAATATGCTATCTAGGCTGGTCATAACTCCTTTCAGGGGTAAGCGTCTTTTAATTTCCTGGCTGCAATCAGCATCTACAGTGATTTTGGAGCCCCCAAAAATAAAGTCGGACACTGTTTCCACTGTTTCCACATCTATTTCCCATGAAGTGATGGGACCAGATGCCATGATCTTTGTTTTCTGAATGTTGAGCTTCAAGCCAACCTTTTCACTCTCCTCTTTCACTTTCATCAAGAGGCTTTTGAGTTCCTCTTCACTTTCTGCCATAAGGGTGGTGTCATTTGCATATCTGAGGTTATTGATATTTCTCCCGGCAATCTTGATTCCACCTTGTGCTTCTTCCAGCCCAGCGTTCCTCATGATGTACTCTGCATATAAGTTAAATAAGCAGGGTGACAATATACAGCCTTGACGTACTCCTTTTCCTATTTGGAACCAGTCTGTTGTTCCATGTCCAGTTCTAACTGTAGCTTCCTGACCTGCATACAGGTTTCTCAAGAGGCAGGTCAGGTGGTCTGGTATTCCCATCTCTTTCAGAATGTTCCACAGTTTATTGTGATCCACACAGTCAAAGGCTTTGGCATAATCAATGAAGCAGAAATAGATGTTTTTCTGGAACTCTCTTGCTTTCGCCATGATCCAGCGGATTAGCCATCTGCTAAAATATAAATTTTTCCATTTTTACATCTGATCTGTAAGGAATACAAGTAAATCTGATTTACTTCCTTTATATATTTTGATTGTAGTGATATCTTTCAGTCCAGCCTATTTTAAATTTATTTTACTTTTTAAGAATATTTCATATAGTATCAAAGATACATTAATGAAAATGTTAAATATTTTAAAAAGTAAACAGCTGTAAACTAGATTGTATAGTGCTAAATTAATGACAGGACAGAGTCAATATCTGATTTTATTACTGAATTTAATGAATTTTTCACTTGCCCAGATAATGTCTGACCATTAAAATAGCAGATCTGTTTTATGGAATGTATCAAAGTTTGTATACATGATGCATAATTGTCTAATTGAAGTTAAAATATTATGTCCTAGGGTGGAACTTTGCTCTCTCCCCCTAACCCCATACTAAGAGTGATTCCTCCTAATCATCATCATGTACCTCAAGGCCACTGCCATTAGCAGCAGGTGATATTGAGTGCCTTCTTTTATAAAAGCTTTGTGACGAAAGGGATGTAATATCAGTTCAGTTCAGTTCAGTTCAGTCGCTCAGTCGTGTCTGACTCTCCACAACCCCATGAATCACAGCACGCCAGGCCTCCCTGTCCATCACCAAATCCCGGAGTACACTCAAACTCATGTCCATCGAGTCGGTGATGCCATCCAGCCATCTCATTCTCCGTCGTCCCCTTCTCCTCCCGCCCCCAACCTTTCCCAGCATCAGAGTCTTTTCCAGTGAGTCAACTCGTCGCATGAGGTGGCCAAAGTATTGCAGTTTCAGCTTTAGCATCAGTCCCTCCAATGAACATCCAGGATTGATCTCCTTTAGAATGGACTGGTTGGATCTCCTGGCAGTATAAGGGACTCTCAAGAGTCTTCTCCAACACCACAGTTCAAAAGCATCGATTCTTCGGCGATCAGCTTTCTTCACAGTCCAACTCTCACATCCATACATGACCACGGGAAAAACCATTGCCTTGACTAGACGGACCTTGGTTGGCAAAGTAATGTCTCTGCTTTTTAATATACTATCAAGGTTGGTCATAACTTTCCTTCCAAGGAGTAAGCGTCTTTTAATTTCATGGCTGCAATCAGCATCCGCAGTGATTTTGGAGCCCAAAAAAATAAAGTCTGACACTGTTTCCACTGTTTCCCCATCTATTTCCCATGAAGTGATGGGACCAGATGCCATGATCTTTGTTTTCTGAATGTTGAGCTTCAAGCCAACCTTTTTGCTCTCCTCTTTCACTTTCATCAAGAGGCTTTTGAGTTCCTCTTCACTTTCTGCCATAAGGGTGGTGTCATCTGCATATCTGAGGTTATTGATATTTCTCCCAGCAATCTTGATTCCACCTTGTGCTTCCTCCAGCCCAGTGTTCCTCATGATGTACTCTGCATATAAATTAAATAAGCAAGGTGACAATATACAACCTTGACGTACACCTTTTCCTATTTGGAACCAGTCTGTTGTTCCATGTACAGTTCTAACTGTTGCTTCCTGACCTGCATACAGGTTTCTCAAGAGGCAGGTCAGGTGGTCTGGGATTCTTATACAACCCCTCAAAAGGACAAATTCTCCCCAGGGCTTGTTTGCTGTCTATTAACCTTTTGGAGGTTTCCAGAGTTCTGAAGAAGACTTAGTGACGTGTGCTATAAAGGGAATAGAAAAAATTTGAATTCAGAGTGGTAGGGACAGATCTTGGATGTCCTGTCTATCAGCTTGGTTTTCAATAGACGATTTTGGCTTCTCGGATCTCAGTTTCCTCATCTGTAAGTCAAGGATCAGAACAGCTGCATTATCTTGTTCATTCATTCGTCTAAGTCTTAGATGCCTACTCTGTGCCCTGGGAGCCAGGTAAATGGTTGGTAGCTTTGTGAAACCTACAGTTTAACTAAGACTTTAAGCAAATGATTTCAATTTGAGTGGCAATACATGCATTGTTTAAGAGCTAGAAGTCTGGAGCCAGTCTATCTGGGTTCAAAACTTTGCCACTTACTAGTGATGGTGCTTTAAATTGCCTAACCTCACTTTGACTCAGTCTGCTTATCTATAAAATGGGGGTAACATTAGTATCATATCACAAAGCTTTAGTGAGAATAGGAATTATGGATAAAGATGTTTCTTTTTCCATCTGATGAGAGAACTAAAGTTCGGAGAGTTTGAAATGAGTTAGGAGTAATATTTGACTCTTTTGATGGTTTTATAAGAAAAATATTCTCTTATTCATCAGACACCTAAAGAGAAGCAGAGAAATTTTGCACTTTTTAAATTGGTTTTTTAGTTTTAAGGTATGTGTTTGGAAATATTACTAGGAGTTAAGGTCCAGTTGGAATAACTGAGCCATCACTAAATGCATGTTCTTTTGTGATGACTGTTGCTGTAGGTGAAATTCCAGCTACATTCAAGCAGACACAAAAAGTAGGAGAAGATAAAGAGAGAGCCTGATGTGAACAGATAAGATACATACAGGCCCACACTCAGAAACACATGGTCACACCATCTGCTGCTGCTGCTGCTAAGTCGCTTCAGTCGTGTCTGACTCTGTGCGACCCCATAGACGGCAGCCCACCAGGCTCCCCCGTCCCTGGGATTCTCCATCAGAAACTTGTATTTTCGCTGTAAAGATTTTCAGTCAATGAAAATAGGAAGGCATTATCCATTCTTTAGAAAGGAAAATAGTAAAAGTATTCAAAAATAATTTTATAACAGAATGTCTCTCTTTTCCTGTACTAAAGTGTTTAGAACATGAATAAATTACAAAACCAAATATAACAAGAATTTAAAGGAGAAAAGGGGGATCAAAGAACAGCAACCACAAAAGAACACCTATTAAACATCTAATTTTTGCCAGGATGAAGCTTAATATTGTATCATAGATTTTCACAACATGTAGTTACTTGTAGAATTTCTGACAAGGTATGATAAAAACCAGTGTAATTATTTGTTTTTGTAAACTTTTTTTTGTACTTAGTTTGTACCAAGTGCTGTTCCACAAATTAGGTAGTAAGTTAGCATTGTTGCTGTTGTTTGTAGATTCTTTTGATTAAATGTATAATTTTCTTTTCTGCTTTGATGAGAAATCCTTAACGAGTGTTAAGGGTTTAAATATAATGGACATAATTTTTGTCAACTGCTTTGTCTGCATCATTTAATGGATCATACACTATGTCATTTTGTGAATATCACGAATTGCCCAGTTGATTTTATATTGTCAACCCAACTTAGCTTTCCTGGGATAAATCTCACTGGTTATGATGTATTACTTTTTTATATATAGCATTAGGTTAAATTATCTAATATTTTGCTAGCATTTGAATTCATGAGGGATAGGGGTCTATAGATGTTGGTCTGTAGTTTTCTTCTCTTATGATATCTCTAACACTTGGTACCAGCTTTTGCTGGTGTCCTGAAATGAGTTCAAAACTGTTGCCCTTTCCTTTATTTTCTGAAAATGTCTATATTTCATGGGTATGTATTTCATTCTCACTGTTTAATGGAATTGATGAGTGGAGATATTTTAACCTTGTGTTATCCTTGTGGTAGTGAATTCAGATTGTTTGGTATGGTGGTTCTTAACATTTTAGCGTGTACCACAATCACCTGGGTGAGGCCCCACATTTGCATTGCCTGTAAGTTCCCAAGGGCTATGGCCACTGCCGTTCTTCCTAGCACAGTTGGAGAACTGCTGCTTGAATAACAAGAAAGCTCTCGATACTACTCCGCTGCTGCTGGCCGATAGGAATGGTTACTTTAAAGTCTCAGTCTGATCATTTTCCATCTGTTCCATACCTGGGTTTTCATCAATTGACTGTTGATTCTTGACAATGTGTTTTCTTGCTTTCTCATGCATATCATAATATTTTTTATTGAATGCTGGTCATTGTGTGTAAAAACCATACTGTGAGGTATGGAGTGTTAAAGAATTGCTGTCAGTTCTCCTCATCCTCGGATACAAAGGGCCTGAATTTTCCTGTACCTTACTGGGGGTCCGTCTCAGCACTCCTGCTCCTCCCTCTGGGGTCGACCATCACTGTCTTGTATTTGGTGCAAGGCCCAGGCTACAGGAGGCTTTTTCCTGATTCTCCTGTTCAGCCCTCAGACTGAACCCTCCTGACTCCCAGTGGCTTTCTCAACAGACTCTCCCAGTCTTATGTCCTTGATGAGGCCTTGCATTGGCGATTTGTGTGGGGACCAAGATGGTTGCTAAAGACTAGGATATGACTTAGTGACAAAATAACAACCAGATGCCTGGCTTCATTCAGTCAGGATCTCAAGCAATACTAAAGAGTGAATGTATGCATATCATATATGCATATATAGCATTTTCCCCCTAAATATCGCCTTATTGTAAAACCACAAATACAACCCTGACATGAAATCATTTAAGGAACCGATTCTCTCTAACCATTCAAAAGATATTTTTGCCTTGGGAACAAGCAGCTGCGAAATAATGCTGCAAGAATTCCAGGGATAGGGGAGCCTGGGATATATTGCCATATTGGGAAACTAAACTCATTTGACAAAAACATCCCCCACCCCTCCATGGGAAGAAGTAAGCGTTAGTCGCTTAGTTGTGTCCAGCTCTTTGCAACCCCATGGACTGTAGCCCACTAGGCTCCTCTGTCCATGGACTTCTCTAGGCAAGAATACTGGAGTGGGTTTTCTTTCCTTCTCCAGGGGATCTTCCCAACTCATGGACTGAACCTGGGTATCCTGCATTGCAGGCAGATTATTTACAGTCTGGGGTACCTGGGAAGACTAGGAAAGAGGAAAAGAGTTTTCCAGTTGTGTCTAGAATTGAGACACTTAAACCCAGGAGGGAGGGGCTTTATGGGTGATAGAAGCCTGACATCAGCACTGTCCAAATGAGGTAAATACTAAAATCTCACTCAGGAGAGAAATGGGCAACTGGCTAGAGACAGGAGGGGCAAGACTTGGGGGGAGAGTTTGTCTTTAAAACACACAGGCCCGTTGGACCAGGTAAAACTTTCTGTTCTTTAATTTATTACATATGAGCCATGGCCTGATTCTCAGACACAAAGAAGCACACTCACTGGAGACGTCACATCACAGAGTAGTAATGTGTTTGAACTGATGTAGGAACTTTGAGCTAACCACGGGGTGCTCCACGTCCCCGCAAGGCAGTGCCAGCTGTGACATGGTGCTCCTGGTCGAAACTGCTTCCATAGGTTAAAAAGTGCCTCCCATTTGCTCACAAATTATAATCTTTATAACAGTCCTATAAAAGAGTGACTAATCCCATTTTACACATTAAAACAAACACATTACCACAAAAATGGAGCAGCTGCAGTATACATACCATGATGGAGATTTAGTCTCTAAGTTGTATCTGACTCACTGTGACCCTATGGATTGTAGCCCGCCAGGCTCCTCTGTCCATGGGACTTTCCAGGAAAGAATACTGGAGTGGGTTGCTATTTCCTTCTCCAAGGGATCTTCCTGACCCAGGGATTGAACCTGTGTCTCCTGCATTGACAAGTGGATTCTTTACCACTGAGCCGCCAGGGAAGCACATACATACCACATCCAAGCACAAATATCCAGCATGAGGCAAAAAATAAATACTCTATAGCAAGATGAGTTAGCTTAACTTTCATGTTTTTACTCCATTGCCACCACTGTTTCTTTGTAGTCTTTAGATGTCCTAGATTGGATGCTTCTGCTTTATGATGTATTTTATTTTTAGCAGTTTGCATTTCCTTTGCTTATTTTTGTTGTCTCTAAGCCCGGTTCATTTTGGAAATTGCATCCTGGCTTGTCTGCACTGAGGAGAGAAAAGAGAGGGAACCGAGCCGACTCGCCCACGTTATGACCACGGGCGCTCACCTAAAAGTGTGCGAGACTGGACCTCTGCAATGCCACAGCCCTCTGGGGCCAAGAATTCATTAGAGATTCTTGCTGGAGATAGGATGGGACCAAAAAACCTGCTCTTTCTTTTCTTACCCAGGGCTCGTCTCTTGCAAAAGCACAGGTGAAAATGGTTGAAAATGATTCAGTGCTATTTAAGTGTGCCAGATATTAACACTTTTAATGCATCCCCCAGTTCATTCTAAAAGTAATAACAGTTTATACACAACACAGAGTTCCTTAAAAACAAAAGAAATTTGGACTATAGCAGAGGGAACCTAAATGCTGTGCACTGAATGCAGTTTCAGACCCTGGATGACGCACTTTTAGGCTCTCGGCAAATGGAAACAATTTGGTTTTTATTGTGGTGACATCGAAATATATAGTTCTTTGAAAGAAAGCAAAATAGAACATTTTATTCTCTTCCAAGTATGTATATATCCTGAACAAATCATTCCCACTCCTCAACTTGCAGTTCATTTTAACCCTTTGATGGTTACAGACTTCCCCTGCAAAATTAGCATTACCTTTTGAAAAGCTGTTAGCATTCACCTCAGTTTTACTGATTGTTTGACACCTTATAATTTCCTTGAGATTAACATTTTTTGATTCTTAATTCAAATGAGTTTTGCCACTGTTCTCCGCTTCCTGATAAGATGATTATATATTCTGCATCTTCCGTGTGCTTTCTGGTGATAAATTATATTATAATTGTCCCTGCCAGGGCTGCCAGAGTTCAGCGCCTGGTAGCATTTTCATTACACACGTCATTTTCCTCCCCAAGGGTTTGTAACTTCACCCATCTCAAGTATGTTTTCATTATTCATTTATTAATAGAATATGCATACTGGCGCAGGGCAGAAACAAATATCCTTGATATTTATACTTGGACCTACCCTCAGTGGAATACTTCTTTGATGAGAACTTTTATCATGGAAAGAAAGAACTTCGCCCCACTTGTTGGGGAGACAATACTGGGGGTGTAGGGTGCCACCCCTGTCGTTGGTGTGAAACAGGGAAGAAGGCAGCGTTTACTCTGTGCCTGAGTTTTCTCTGCCTCCTACACACGTACAAAAAACGTGCCATGAGGAACCTGCTATTGGTTGTGTTCGCAGTGGTTCTGTCGTGTTCCATAAAGGCTCAAGAGGGCTGATGAGAGGTGAAAGATGGGCTGCTCATCCAAACAAGTTATTTTCTGGACTGTTACCATTGCATGAAGAGTACATGACACAGCTTCTGTTGGAAACAAGATTGAGTGCACCCAGCGGAACGCAGAGGGGCAGAAGAAGTTCCTGGCATAATGTAGTGATAGGAAATCACAGAGAGATGCTCTCAGGGATCTCTGTGTACTTTATGCAGTACACTGTAGCAAATTCCTAAAAAGAGCTGCAGGTGGAGAATTTGTACAGACATATGTGCTAGTACGTGAATATGACATAAAACCATTGGTCTAGAAAAATGGCAACAGAATTGAAATATACATATTTAGGTATGAATGTGTATATGTACCTAAGTTTCTATATAGGTTGGATGTTCAATACAAATGGCCTGCAAATTAATTTTTTTCTTTCTTTCTTCTTTCTTTTTTTTCCTTCTTTCCATCTCTCCCTCTTTCTATTCATCTATCAAGTCTATCTTTTTATTTAGACAAGGATTACACAATACTAACATTTGTGGACTAAGATGCTTCCATTGTCAGAATAGTGGTGCTAGTGGTGAGGAACCCTCTTGCCAATGCAGGAGATGTAAGAGACATGGGTTCGATCCCTGAGTTGGGAAGATCTCCTGGAGAAGGGCAGGGAAACCCACTCCAGTATTCCTGCCTGGAGAATGGACAGAGGAGCCTGGCAGGCTACAGTCCATGGAATTACAAAGAGTCAGACACTACTGAGCAACTAACACGATTATTCTTTGGTGACATAAATACTTCAGTGTATCAGAATGATTATAGAATCCAGAATTAAACAAACTTGTGTTTGAAACTTGATTTTCTGTATAAAAGGGATTATTTCTCTCCTGAGCATTTTAGTTTTCTTATCTGTAAAATGAGTGTAATAATATCTACCATGCAGGGTGGCTATAACAATGAAATGTCATGTAAAGTACCTCACCTATTTCCACCATGTAGTAGGTGTATAAGAAATCCTGGATTCCTTCCATTTATTGCCTAAGAAGAATTTTAAATAAGGGAGAGGACATGTTTTAAATAAAACCAATTATGTACTGTTTCAAGATATATATAAATATTATTTAGAATGGAGAAGGGCAGCTGAGTGTTAGGTAGTATTTGCAACAGTTCTTGGCATGGAGGTGGAGAATGTGGGCATGGAGTGCCTAAGCTTCCCTGGGATCAAGATTGCAAAGTGCTTGATTTTATCCTGAGGTTATTGCAAGTTGTCAGATTATCAAACTTATTTTTTATTAAAAGATTAAGTACTAACATATATTTCAAAGTCATATATAATTGGGAGATTGCTGATGCTGTAATCAAGTAGGTCACCAGCTAGCAGGAAGACAGATGTGTTAGCAAACAATCCGTTGTGGACCACGTGGCATGATGTGGTTGGTAGAAGCCTTGCTATGGGACCAGCAGTTGGGCAGGTCATCCAAAAAGCTGATTAAAGCTGTGAGTCCTAAAAAGTAATACACGTATACTCTAAATATTTTGCTTAAATTTAAAACTTACAAAGGCATGTTCATTTGATGTAGCACCAACACGTTTCCTTTGAGTGTGTATCTGCTCACTGCAGTGCCTACTTTTTTTTCTCATAAACCAGAAATAAGTCATCAGGGTGTAATGTAGAGCATGCTGATTTTAATAATACTGTATTGCATATTTGAAAGTGTTTAAGAGAATAGATCTTAAAAGTCCCTATAATAATAAAAAAAAAACTGTAACTGTTATGGGGATGGACTTACATTAACTAAGCTATGTTAACAATAAGTCTATGTTAACTAGACTTACTGTGGTAAACATTTCACAGTACGGACCAACACCAAATATTATACACCTGAAAATAACATAATGTATATGTCAGTTATACCTCAATTTTAAAAAAGAAAAAACTGTGAAACAAGAGTTGGGAAACTTGAAAAGCAACTTGAATACTGAATAAAGTTTTAGGAGTTTTATTGTCTTGCCTATACCTAATTCAACAGCAGTGTTAAGCAATCCACCTTTACAATGTTTGCAAATTCGTTCAACTTTGTTTTCGTCAAACGACACCCTTTCTTTAACCCTTCTATAACACTTATTCACATAATAACTCACATACTTAGAATAACATGCACAAATGGCATAAGCAAGTTTGAGAAATACAAATGTAAACCAACTATAACATGAACATGACCATCACCATAGTTGTAATGGTTAGAGGTTCTTGGATGATATTTATGTATGATTACTATTGCAGGTATTTAATAAGTATGTGACCTCAAGTGGCTTGTAAGATCCAGCACACCCAAGTTCAGTTCAGTTCAGTCGCTCAGTCGTGTCCGACTCTCTGCGACCCCATGAATCACAGCACGCCAGGCCTCCCTGTCCATCACCAACTCCCGGAGTTCACTCAAACTCATGTCCACAGAGTCGGTGATGCCATCCAGCCATCTCATTCTCGGTTGTCCCCTTCTCCTCCCGCCCCCAACCTTTCCCAGCATCAGAGTCTTTTCCAGTGAGTCAACTCGTCGCATGAGGTGGCCAAAGTATTGCAGTTTCAGCACACCCAAATAAAATAAATATATATTTTTTTAATGTTCTGAATAGGTTAGGGATGATGATGATGATATAGACATCAAAGAAGGCTTCAAAGCCAGGGAGATGTAAGCATACCTAAGGAAATAGCTTATTACCACCCCCCGCCCAATCCCTTCTTAGATTTATTTTCTGTGACAGTTGCTATTGCTCTTAACTTGTGAAAATTCTCTAGCAGATGTATAGCCACACTTTCAACAGGCATTTAAGGATCCAGGTACTTCTAGGATTTCTTTCCTTTATAAAAAAATGTTATGGATTTAAAAAAAAATTTTTTTTTTTGGTCTGTGCTGGATCTTCACTGCTGCATGGACTGTCTCTAGTTGCGGCAAGCAAGGGCTCCTCTCTAGCTGTGGTGCGCAGGCTTCTCATCGCAGTGGCTTCTCTTGCTATGGGGCAAGGGTGCAGGCTCTGTCTTTGTGGCACAGGGGATTAGTTCCCCCTTGGCGTGTGGAGCCTCCCCAGATGGGTGATCAAATCTGTGCCCCCTGCATTGGCAGGTGGACTCTTAACCTCTGGACCATCAGGGAGGTCCTCCTCGGATTTCTAAGGACAGGACCGAATATTATGGAAATACTAGCTTCTCCTGGAATAGAGAGCTTCATTACAGGCAGAGTTACAAGCAAAGGTTCTGAGTGGGGGTGAGGCAGGAAAACAGAAAAAACTAGAGTTCATGAAGAACACAGCTCCTGACTTCGTTTCCTTTCATGATTCAACAGTGCTCTGTTCTGTGTATAAAATAAGCACAGATTGAAAGTTGCAATCTATCTCCATGATGCTGCTAAGTCACATCAGTCGTGTCCGACTCTGTATGACCCCATGGATGGAAGCCCACCAGGCTCCCCCGTCCCTGGGATTCTCCAGGCAAGAACACTGGAGTGGGTTGCCATTTCCTTCTCCATGATACCAAGTATTTAAAAGTGTTTGATTTTGTGCATTAAATAAGTTTTAGCTAAATAGAAAGCTGGGATCTCTCCCTGTGTCTTAGTCTCGAATATTGGTGTCTGCAGGCTTAAGTCCTTAACCACTTCTTACTCTGAATGCTTTCGCTGCTGCTGCTGCTAAGTCACTTCAGTCGTGTCCAACTCTGTGTGACCCCATAGACGGCAGCCCACCAGGCTCCCCCGTCCCTGGGATTCTCCAGGCAAGAACACTGGAGTGGGTTGCCATTTCCTCCTCCAATGTGTGAAAGTGAAAAGTGAAAGTGAAGTCGCTCAGTCGTGTCTGACTAGTAGCGACCCCACGGACTGCAGCCTACCAGGCTCCTCCGTCCATGGGATTTTCTAGGCAAGAGTACTGGAGTGGCTTGCTATTGCCTTCTCCGCTAGAGAAACAATTTACTTCCATGGCCTTAAGCCAATAAAACTTTATGTCTTTATCTCACTTACCAGTCTGTAGAGCTCTCAGGCATTTTGCATACTGTATGCTCTAAAATGTATCAATTTCCATTTCTCCTTTCACATTTTCCTTTTCAAAGGTTGCTTGCTCAAACAGGACTCTCAGAACCAACTTGACCACTATGCCTTCCTTACTCTTCACATCCAAATAGACCTCCCAGACATGTATCCAGAGAAAAACATGATCCAAAAGGATATAGGCACTTCAATGATCACTGCAGCACTTTTTACAATAGCCAAGACATGGAAGCAACTTAAATGCCCATTAACAGAGGAATGGATTAAGATGTGTGTGTGTGTGTGTGTGTGTATACATATACAATTGAACATTACTCAGCCATCAAAAATAAATAATAATGCTGTTTGCAGCAACATGGATGCACCTGGAGATGGTCACACTAAGTGAAATCATAAAGAGAAGAAGAAATATTGTATGACATCCCTGATAGGTGGAATCTAAAAAGGAATGCTACAAATGAATGTTTAGTCACTCAGTCGTGTCTGACTCTTCACGACCCCATGGACTATATATAGCCCTCCAGGCTCCTCTGTCTATGGGATTCTCCACGCAAGAATACTGGAGTGGGTAGCCATTTGTTTCTCCAGGGGATCTTCCCAACCCAACCCAGGGTTTGAACCCAGGTCTCCTACATCACAGGCAGATTCTTTACCATCTGAGTCCCCAGGGAATCTGGATACAAATGAAGTTACTCACAACAGAAAGAGACTCACAGACTTAGAGAATGCACTTACGGCTGCTAGGGGGCAAGATGAGGAAAAGGGTGGTTGGGGAGTTTAGGATGGACATATACACATGGCTGTATTTAAAATGGATAACCAACAGGACCTACTATAGAACACGTGGAACTCTGCTCAATTATACGGCAGCCTGGATGGGAGGGAAATTTGGGGGAGAATGGATACATGTATATGAATAGCTGAGACCCTTTGCTAGCCACTTAAAAATTATCACAAAAATGTTAATCGGCTATACTCCAATATAAGATAAAAAGTTTAAAAAAGTAGACCTCCCAGAATTTTTAGTATTTCTTTATGAAAAAAAAAGTTTTATTACAAAAAAATAGATAGCATTTTTTCTAAGGTGGCATTTAAAGCATCTAAAATGATTAATTATAAAGCGGGAGAGAATTACTGTTAATAGCGTTCATAGCTATAGAGACTGATTCTATGATATGAAGATTCTAAGACATAACAGCTTTATGGATGAGGGAAAATTTGAAATGAGATTTAAAAGAGGGATAAGACTTTGGGGGACTGATAGAGGGAGGCAGGCAGATCATCTTAGCCAAAGGCAGGAGAGATTGGGCAGTGCATTGCAAGGACCAGAGGAGCCTAGTGCAGGAAGATTGGGTTGAATGAGGCCCAAGCCAAGTCGCAGGATCTGAGCACCAGAGGGTCATCATTAGTCTCTGAGGGGGCAGTGCCACTGGAGTTGACTATACTCCACGAAGACAGAATCTAAGACTGTGGGAAGAAGAAATCGGATAGTGAAGATAACAAAGAAGAACTGATACCAGGAGAGGAAGTTGGGAAGAGTTTTTCTTACTGAGAAGTTGTCTGGGGCAGTTTTTAAGTTAAGAAAAGGGAGACATTGGAACGAGAAAGAGAAGTGACAATAAAGCAGGTTAATATAGCAAAGAGTAGGTGGTGGACACACACAGGGGCATTATCTCAGAAAGGACATCAGACAGTTTTCCTCTGAGGTCATAGGGAAGGAAGGACATAGGAGTGACAATAACTGAAGAAATTTGAGGCAAAAGAAATATACTAGTAAGGGAGTTGTTATTGCATGGTTTTGGATGCAGGAAGCAGGAAGTGAGCAGCGGGGTAGCATTTTAAAATACCACTGCTGTCAGACACAGAAAACACACATTTATGTTTACCAAAGGGGAAAGAGGGGTGGGAAGGGATAAATTAGGAATATGGGATTAACACATACAAGCTACCTTATGTAAAATAGATAAACAATAAGGTCCCAGTGTTTAGCACAGGGAACTATATTCAGTATCTTCTAATGATCTATAATGAAAAAGGATCTGGAAAAGAATAGATATGCATAACTGAATCACTTTGCTGCACACCTGAAACTAACACAGCGTTGTACATCAACCATACTCTAATAAAAATAAAATAACAAAACACCAGGGCTGCGCCACAATTCCGGAGAGGCTGATACATGTGGTCTGACGGGGAGTCCAGGTGTCAGCATTTTAAAATCTTACCCAAGTGATTCTAATGTCCAGGTCGAGAGGAAGGCTGGGGTGCCCATATTTAGAGCAGGCAGAGAAGGTTTGAACACCTGTCAAGATGTAAGAGCCATTAAGAAATAATACCTTTTGACTGAAAAATCCAGAAAGAGTGAGGCCGGAAGAGGAAAGAAGACGAAGATGCAGGTTTTCTACACATCCAGTGGATTCGGTGTCCTCCCTTGTTTGGTTCCCGTTTGCTTATTACTTCCACCTGTTGGCCTTTATTTCTGACCCACCCCATGCCCTTGCTCTTGGCTCTCTCGCTACTTCCTTTTTCATCCTCTGCTTCCCTTGCCTCTTCCGTTCTTCACACTTTTCAACTTTTCCTAATTTTCTGCCCATTAGTTCCTTTCCAATTTGCTGTAGCCAAAGGAGCAAAACTCACTTTGGCCAGGCAGGGAAGAAAAACCAGACAGTTTTGATAAATGAACCAAGCCTGAGCTGCCTGCAGAATCGGAGGACTCAGCACAGCCAGAGTGATGGCTCAGAGGGTTGAAGCAGCAGAAGGCAAAGGGCAGAGCCCCTCCCCGCCTCATCGCCTACATTTACCTGCAAAGCTATCACCTAAGGTTCTTTGGGAAAGCTACAGCTGCATAGATCAGTCTCAGAGTATGAACAAAATACTAGCAACCAATCTGTCCTTTCTTGTGCCAGTGGGTAGGACTGGGGGATTATACTATTTGGGACTGTTTTAATGACAAGTGACAGAGAGAGGAATTTGAAATAGTTTGAGCTAAAGAGAACCATTAAATCAGAACTGTCTGAAGGATGCCAAAGGCAGATAGAGACTAAAACCAAGAACTAAAATTTTCCAGTGTCTCTCCTGCGTTTTCCCCACATTCTGCTGGTTTGGGTTTCTTTTTTCTTTCCATCTTGCATGCCAGCGCTCCCTGCTGCTTTTCCGTCCAAGTGGTGGAAATTGTTCTGGGAATAAAAATTATGACCAGAGAGAGAGAGAGAGAGAGGGAGTGTGTGTGTGGAGGTGGGGGCTGGTGAGAGAGGGAGACACGGGGCGAGCGGCTGCCCCAACTTTAGCACACTCGAGAAGCAATATGAATGGTGAGTTTCAAGCCAGCATTTTCACTCTCCTCTTTCATCAAGAGGCTCTTTAGTTCTTCTTCACTTTCTGCCATAAGGGTGGGATCATGTGCGTATCTGAGATTGCTATTTCCCCCAGCAATCTTGATTCCGGCTAGTGCTTCATCCAACCCAGCGTTTCTCATGATGTACTCTGCATATAAGTTAGATAAGCAGGGTGACAATATACAGCCTTGACGTTCTCCTTTCCCGATTTGGAACCAGTCTGTTGTTCCATGTCCAGTTCTGACTGTTGCTTCTTGACCTGCATACAGATTTCTCAAGAGGCAGATCAGGTGGTCTGGTATTCCCATCACTTTCAGAATTTTGTTGTGATCCACACAGTCAAAGGCTTTGGCATAGTCAATAAAGCAGAAGTAGATGTTTTTCTGGAACTCTCTCACTTTTTCGATGATCCAGCGAATGTTAGCAATTTTATTTCTGGTTCCTCTGTCTTTTATAAATTCAGCTTGAACATCTGGAAATTCATGGTTCATGAACTGTTGAAGCCTGGCTTGGAGAATTTTGAACATTACTTTGCTAGCATGTGAGATGTGTGCAATTGTGTGGTAGTTTGAGCATTCTTTGGCACTGCCTTTCTTTGGGATTGGAATGAAAACTGAACTTTTCCAGTCCTGTGGCCACTGCTGAGTTTTCCAATTTTGCTGGCATGTTGAGTACAGCACTTTCACAGCATCATCTTTTAGGATTTGAAATAGCTCAACTGGAATTCCATCATCTCCACTAGCTTTATTTGTAGTGATGCTTCCTAAGGCCCACTTGACTTCACATTCCAGGCTCCTGAGAGTCTCTTGGACTGCAAGGAGATCCAACCAGTCCATCCTAAAAGAAATCAGTCCTGAATATTCACTGGAAGGACTGATGCTGAAACAGAAACTCCAATACTTTGGCGTCCTGATGCAAAGAGCTGACTTATTAGAAAAGACCCATGTGCTGAGAAATATTGAAGGTGGGAGGAGAAGGGGAGAGCAGAGGATGAGATGGTTGGATGGCATCACCGACTCAATGGACATGAATTTGAATAAACTCTGGGAGTTGCTGATGGACAGGCAGGCCTGGCGTGCTGTGGCCCATGGGGTTGCAAAGAGTTGGACATGACTGAGAGACTGAACTGAACTGAGAAATAACCTAGTCGGTTTATTGGGATTACTTGTTGACTTTAGTCCTGGTTATCTACAGCTAAGACATTCACATTTTCAGTACCAACTTGGCTGCCACGTTTGCATCCCTCTAAATGGGAGGAGGGAGAAGCATGACGAATCAGAGCCACCCAAAGGCTATTGCTGCAGATTGAATCTTGTTTGGTAACTGATGTTAATTCCCCCTGAAGTTCTAAGGTAGATAATTAAGAATAAATACAACTTAACATTCCAGCGGTGCAGACGGTAGAGACCCCGGCTCCGGCACAACCGACCACGCAAAGAAGCGCGGCCTAGAGGAGCTACCACACGTTCAAGGAAGGGTGCAGCGGCTGCGCTTTGCTGGAGCAGCCGTGAAGAGATATCCCACAACCAAGGTAAGAGAATCCCAAAGAAGACGGAAGGTATTGCGAGGGGGCATCAGAGGGCAGACACACTGAAATCATAAATACAGAAAACTAGTCAATCTGATCACATGGACCACAGCCGAATGTGGTCCACTGGAGAAGGGAATGGCAAACCACTTCAGTATACTTGCCTTGAGAACCCCATGAACAGTATCAAAAGCAAAATGATAGGATACTGAATAAGGAATTCCCCAGGTCAGTAGGTGCCCAGTATGCTACTGGAGATCAGTGGAGAAATAACTCTAGAAGGAATAAAGGGATGGAGCAAAAGCAAAACCAATACCCAGTTGTGGATTTGACTGGTGATAGAAGCAAGGTCTGATGCTGTAAAGAGCAGTACTGCATAGGAACCTGGAATGTTAGGTCAATGAATCAAGGCAAATTGGAAGTGGTCAAACAGGAGATGGCAAGAGTGAACATAGACATTCTAGGAATCAGTGAACTAAAATGGACTGGAATGGGTGAATTTAACTCGGATGACAATTATATCTACTACTGTGGGCAGGAATCCCTTAGAAGAAATGGAGTAGCCATCATGGTCAACAAAAGAGTCTGAAATGCAGTACTTGGATGCAGTCTTAAAAACGACAGAATGATTTCTGTTCATTTCCAAGGCAAACCATTCAATATTACAGTAATCCAGGCCTATGCCCCAATCAGTAATGCTGAAGAAGCTGAAGTTGAACAGTTCTTTGAAGACCTACAAGACATTTTAGAACTAACACCCAAAAAAGATGTCCTTTTCATTATAGGGGACTGGAATGAAAAAGTAGGAACTTAAGAAACACCTGGAGTAACAGGCAAATTTGGCCTTGGAGCATGGAATGAAGCAGGGCAAAGGCTAATAGAGTTTTGTCAAGAGAACGCACTGGTCATAGCAAACACCCTCTTCCAACAACACAAGAGAAGACTCTGCACATGGACATCACCAGATGGTCAACACCGAAATCAGATTGATTATATTTTTTGCAGCCAAAGATGGAGAAGCTGTATACAGTTAGCAAAAACAAGACCAGGAGCTGACTGTGGGTCAGATCATGAACTCCTTATAGCCAAATTCAGACTGAAATTGAAGAAAGTAGGGAAAACCACTAGACCATTCAGATATGACCTAAATCAAATCCCTTATGATTATACAGTAGAAGTGAGAAATAGATTTAAGGGACTAGATCTGATAGAGTACCTGATGAACTCTGGACGGAGGTTCGTGACATTGTACAGGAGTCAGGGACAAAGACCATCCCCATGGAAAAGAAATGCAAAAAAGCAAAATGGCTGTCTGAGAAGGCCTTACAAATAGCTGTGAGAAGAAAAGTGAAAAGCAAAGGAGAAAAGGAAAGATATAAGCATCTGAATGCAGAGTTCCAAAGAATAGCAAGGAGAGATAAGAAAGCCTTTCTCAGCTATCAATACAAAGAAATAGAAGAAAACAACAGAATAGGAAAAACAAGAGCTCTCTTCAAGAGAATTAGAGATTTCAAGGGAACATTTCATGCAAAGATGGGCTTGATAAAGGACAGAAATGGTATGGACCTAACAGAAGCAGAAGATATTAAGAAGAGGTGGCAAGAATACACAGAAGAACTGTACAAAAAGGGTCTTCATGACCAAGATAATCATGATAACGTGATCACTGACCTAGAGCCAGACATCTTGGAATGTGAAGTCAAGTGGGCCTTAGAAAGCATCCCTATGAACAAAGCTGCTGCTGCTGCTGCTGCTAAGTCACTTCAGTCGTGTCCGACTCTGTGTGACCCCATAGACGGAAGCCCACCGGGCTCCCCCTTCCCTGGGATTCTCCAGGCAAGAACACTGGAGTGGGTTGCCATTTCCTTCTCCAATGTGTGAAAGTGAAAAGTGAAAGTGAAGTCACTCAGTCGTGTCCGAGTGGAGGTGATAGAATTCCAGTTGAGCTATTTCAAATCTTGAAAGATGATACTGTGAAAGCGCTGCATTCAATATGCCAGCAAATTTGGAAAACTCAGCAGTGGCCACAGGACTGGAAAAGGTCAGTCTTCATTCCAATCCCAAAGAAAGGCAATGCCAAAGAATGCTCAAACTACCGCACAATTGCACTCATCTCACACACTAGTAAAGTCATGCTCAAAATTCTCCAAGCCAGGCTTCAGCAATATGTGAACCGTGAACTCCCAGATGTTCAAGCAGGTTTTAGAAAAGGCAGAGGCACCAGAGATCAAATTGCCAACATCCTCTGGATCATGGAGAAAGCAAGAGAGTTCCAGAAAAACATCTATTTCTGCTTCATTGACTATGCCAAAGCCTTTGACTGTGTGGATCACAATAAACTGTGGAAAATTCTGAAAGAGATGGGAATACCAGACCACCTGACCTGCCTCTTGAGGAACCTGTATGCAGGTCAGGAAGCAACAGTTAGAACTGGACATGGAACAACAGACTGGTTCCAAATAGGAAAAGGAGTACGTCAAGGTTGTATATTGTCACCCTGCTTATTTAATTATATGCAGAGTACATCATGAGGAATGCTGGGCTGGAAGAAGCACAAGCTGGAATCAAGATTGCTGAGAGAATTATCAATAACCTCAGATATGCAGATGACACCACCTTTATGGCAGAAAGTGAAGAGGAATTCAAAAGCCTCTTGTTGAAAGTGAAAGAGGAGAGTGAAAAGGTTGGCTTGAAGCTCAACATTCAGAAAACAAAGATCATGGCATCTGGTCCCATCACTTCATGGGATATAGAAGGGGAAACAGTGGAAACAGTGTCAGATTTTTTTGGGGGGGGGGCTCCAAAATCACTGCGGATGCTGATTGCAGCCATGAAATTAAGAGACGCTTACTCCTTGGAAGGAAAGAATGACCAACCTAGACAGTATATTAACAAACAGAGACATTACTTTGACAACAAATTTCCATCTAGTCAAGGCTATGGTTTTTCCAGTGTTCATGTATGGATGTGAGAGTTGAACTGTGAAGAAAGCTGATCGCCGAAGAATTGATGCTTTTGAACTGTGGTGCTGGAGAAGACTCTTGAGAGTCCCTTATACTGCAAGGAGATCCAACCAGTCCATTCTAAAAGAGATCGATCCTGGGTGTTCATTGGAATTACTGATGCTAAAGCTGAAACTCCAGTACTTTGGCCACCTCATGTGAAGAGTTGACTCACTGGAAAAGACTCTGATGCTGGGAAAGGTTGGGGGTGGGAGGAGAAGGGAACGACCAAGAATGAGATGGCTGGATGGCATCACTGACTCGATGGACATGAGTTTGAGTGATCTCCTCAAGTTGGTGATGGACAGGGATGCCTGGCGTACTGTGATTCATGGGGTTGCAAAGAGTTGGACATGACCTAGCGACTGAACTGAACTGAACATTCCTTTGGATCTCTTTGGTAGTTCAATACATAAAAGCACTATTTTGAAACAAAATAAATAATGTAGTTCTTAAGTGAGGATTCAATCTAGAAAACTGCTGTGAAAAGTGAAAGTGAAAGTTGCTCAGTCATGTACGACTGTTTATGACCTCGTGGACTATACAGTCCAAGGAATTCTCCCGGCCAGAATACTGGAGTGGGTAGCCAGTATTCTTCTCCAGGGCATCTTCCCTACCCAGGGATCGAACCCAGGTCTCCCACAGTGAAGGCAGATTCTTTACCAGCTGAGCCACAAGGAAGCCTGTAAGTGTAGTTAAATGTTAAAAAAAAATGTTAAAAAAAAAAAGAAAAGAAAAAAAAGCCTTTTCTGAAAAACAACAGATTCAATTTAGCCAGGTATCAAATTTCACTTGCTGTTGCTGTTGTTCAGTCACTAAATCCTCTTTGTGATCCCATGAACTGCAGTACACCAGGCTTCCCTATCCTTCACTATCTCCTGGAGTTTACTCAAACTCATGTCAGTTGAGTCAGTGATGCCATCCAACCATCTCATCCTCTGTTGTCCTCTTCTCCTGCTTTCAATCTTACCCAGCATCAGGGTCTTTTCTAATGAGTTGGCACTTTGTATTAGGTGGCCAAATTATTAGAGCTTCAGCTTCAGCATCAGTCCTTCCAGTGAATTTTCAGCATTGATTTCCTTTAGAATTTACTGGTTTGATCTCGTTGCCGTCCAAGGGATTCTCAAGAGTCTTCTCCAACACCACAGTTTGAAAGCATCACTTATGCTCTCTAAATGTGAGATGCGATGGGACGTCCAGAAGTGTGTTGCGCACTTTACTGACACAGAAGGGCAAAGGACAGCTGTTAGGGGAGAGACATGTGCTTGATGACTGGAGTTCAGAGTGACCCTTGGTATCACCCCTTTCCATTCCATCTATAACTAACTTTGTATCATATGACTTCATTTACATTTAAAACACGTGTGTGTGCAAAAGTCCGAGTCACAGTGGCAGTAGCAATACAGTAAGAGAAGTTTTTCGTTTCCTGTATTTCAAGTTGGGTTTTATGTCACTGGATGAGAAGCCTGAGAATTATGCTTTACAAGAATTTCTCTGCAATTTTTTTTCAGTTCAGTTCAGTCGCTCAGTCGTGTTCAACTCTTTTTAGCCTAGCACTAATAAAACTGACGGTAGGAACTTATTGGCAATGAGAAAACAGCAATTTGGGTGAAGTAACAATTAGAGTCGAGGGCACATTTTAGGAATTGTTACTTTAAGCCACAAGTTAGTGGTCATGTGAGGTGATGCCTGGGGTATGGCCTGAGGCAAATTCTCTTACTCATTTTGCCTTAGTCTTTCATTTAAAAAAAAAATGCTTTTAATTTTGTATTGGGCTTCCCTGGTGGCTTGGTGGTAAAGAATCCACCTGCCAATGCAGTGGATTTCCATTCAATCCCTGGATTGGGAAGATCCCCTGGGGGAGGAAATACTAGCGGGGAACACACTCTAGTATTGCTGCCTGGGAAATCCAATGGACAGAAGAGCCTGGCAGGCCAAAGACCGTGGGGTCACAAAAGAGTTGGACATGACTTAGCGAATAAACAACAATTTTGAATTGGGGTATAGCCGATTCTTGCCATGAGAATCCCATGAACAGTATGAAAAGGCAAAAAGATAGGACACTCAAAGATGAACTCTCCAAGTCAGTAGGTGCCCAATACGCTACTGGAGATCAGTGGAGAACTAACCTAAGAAAGAATGAAGAGATGAAGCCGAAGCAAAAACAACAGCAGGTTGTGGATGTGACTGGTAATGGAAGTGAAGTCCGATGCTGTAAAGAACAATATTGCATAGGAACCTGGAATGTTAGGTCCATGAATCAAGGCAAATTGGAAGTGGTCAAACAGGAGATAGCAAGAGTGAACATTGACATTTTAGGAATCAGTGAACTAAAATGGACTGGAATGGGTGAATTTAACTCAAATGACCTTTATATCTACTACTGTGGGCAGAAATCCCTTAGAAGAAATGAAGCAGCCATCATAGTCAACAAAAGAGTCTGAAAGGCAGTACTTGGATGCAATCTCAAAAACGACAGAATGATCTCTGTTCTTTTCCAAGGCAAACTATCCAATATCACGGTAATCCAAGTCTATGCCCCGACCAGTAATGCTGAAGAAGCTGAAGTTGCACAGTTCTGTGAAGACCTACAAGACCTTCTAGAACTAACACCCCCCAAAAGGATGTCCTTTTCATTATAGGGGACTGGAATACAAAAGTAGGAAGTCAAGAAATACCTGGAGTTAAGAGGCAAATTTGTCCTTGGAGTACAGAATGAAGCAGGGCAAAGGCTAATCGAGTTTTGCCAAGAGAACGCACTGGTCATAGCAAACACCCTCTTCCAAAAATACAAGAGAAGACTCTACACATGGAATCACCAGATGGCCAACACCAAGTTAAGATTGATTATAATCTTCGCAGCTGAAGATGGAGAAGCTGTATACAGTCAGCAAAAATAAGACCGGGAGCTGACTATGGCTCAGATCATGAACTCTTTATTGCCAAATTCAGAGTTATATTGAAGAAAGTGGGGAAAACCACTAGACCATTCAGGTATGACCTAAATCAAATCCCATATGATTATACAGTGGAAGTTAGAAATAGATTTAAGGGACTAGACCTGATAGAGTGCCTGATGAACTATGGACGGAGGTTCATGACATTGTACAGGAGACAGGGATCAAGACCATCCCCAAGAAAAAGAAATGCAAAAAAGCAAAATGGCTGTCTGAGGAGGCCTTATAAATAGCTGTGAAAAGAAGAGAAGAGAAAAGCAACGGAGAAAAGGTAAGATATAAGCATCTGAATGCAGAGTTCCAAAGAATAGCAAGGAGAGATAAGAAAGCCTTCCTCAGCAATCAATGCAAAGAAATAGAGGAAAACAATACAATGGGAAAGACTAGAGATTTCTTCAAGAAAATGTGAGATCCAAGCGAACATTTCATGCAAAGATGGGCTCAATAAAGGACAGAAATGGTATGGACCTAAGAGAAACAGAAGAAATTACGAAGAGGTGGCAAGAATACACAGAAGAACTGTACAAAAAATATCGTCACGACCCAGATAATCACGATGGTGTGATCACTCACCTAGAGCCAGACATCCTGGAATGTGAGGTCAAGTGGGCCTTAGGAAGCATCACTACGAGCAAAGCTACTGGAGGTGATAGAATTCCAGTTGAGCTATTTCAAATCCTGAAAGACGATGCTGTGAAAGTGTTGCACTCAATATGCCAGCAAATTTGGAAAACTCAGCAATGGCCACAGGACTGGAAAAGTTATTTTTCATTCTAATCCCAAAGAAAGGCAATGCCAAGGAATGCTCGAACTACCACACAATTGCACTCATCTCACACACTAGCAAAGTAATGCTCAAAATTATCCAAGCCAGGCTTCAACAGTTTGTGAACCATGAATTTCCGGATATGTTCAAGCTGGATTTAGAAAAGGCAGAGGAACCAGAGATCAAATTGCCAACATCTGCTGGATCATGGAGAAAGCAAGAGAGTTGCAGAGAAATATCTTCTTCTGCTTTATTTACTATTCCAAAGGCTTTGACTGTGTGGATCACAACAAACTGGAAAATTCTTCACGATATGGGAATACCAGACCACCTAATCTGCCTCCTAAGAAATCTGTATGCAAGTCAGGAAGCAACAGTTATAACTGGACTTGGAACAACAGACTGGTTCCAAACCAGGAAAGGAAGGTGTCAAGGCTATATATTGTCACCTGGCTTATTTAACATATATCCAGAGTACATCATGAGGAACGCTGGACTGGATGAAGCACTAGCTGGAATCAAGATTGCCGGGAGAAATATCAGTAACTTCAGATATGCAGATGATACCACACTTATGGCAGAAAGTGAAGAAGAACTAAAGAACCTCTTGATGAAAGTGAAAGAGGAGAGTGAAAAAGTTGGCTTAAAACTCAACATTCAGAAAACTAAGATCATGGCATCTGGTCCCATCACTTCATGGCAAATAGATGGGGAAAGTGGAAACAGTGAGAAACTTCATTTTGGGGTGCTCCTTAATCACTGCAGGTGGTGATTGTGGCCATAAAATTAAAAGACACTTGCTCCTTGGAAGAAATTATGACTAACTGCCAACAAAGGTCCATGTAGTCAAAGCTATGGTTTTTTCCAGTAGTCATGTATGTATGTGAGAGTTGGACTGTGAAGAAAGTTGTGAGCCGAAGAATTGATGGTTTTGAAATGTGGTGTTGGAGAAGACTCCTGAGCATCCCTTGGACTGCAAGGAGATCCAACCAGTCCATCCTAAAGGAGATCAGTCCTGAATATTCATTGGAAGGAGTGATGCTGAAGCTGAAACTCTAATACTTTGGCTACCTGATGCGAAGAACAGACTCATCGGATAAGACCCTGATGCTGGGAAAGATTGAAGGCAGGAGGAGAAGTGGAAGACAGAGGGTGAGACGCTTGGATGGCATCACCAACCCAATGGTCATGAGTTTGAGTAAACTGAGCAACTGAACTGAACTGATAGCCAATTGACCATGTTGTGATAGTTTCAGCTGAACTGTGAAGGGACTCAGGCATACATAAATATGTATCCATCCTCCCCCAAACTCCCCTCCCATCCAGGCTGCCGCAGAACATTGAATGGAATTCCATGTGCTATACAGTAGGCTTAAAGTTTCATTTTGATGTATGGATACTATTCTGAACTAAGCTGCTGTCATCACCCAGCTGGAGTGGGTGATACTTACTACTGAAGTAAGTATCTTCCTTATTGGTTTAGACACATGTACTCTGGTCCTTTTCATTAATTCTCCATGGGGTTGCCAGAGCATTAATCTCATGATGCTGGATCTGGTACCAACATGGCTACTTACCATCATTTTCTACCTCTCCTTCTGGGAGTCATTGAAAAGCAATGTATTGTCAGGGTTCTCCAGGGAAACAGAACCAATAGAATACACACACACACACGATTTGTTATTAGAAATCAGTTTACGCATTATGGGCGCTGAAGTTTCCCATGATCAAATCATCCCTGGTATAATGTCTATAAGGACAAACTGGCTTCCTGAACTTGCAACGTGTGTATCTGTAGAGAGTCCTATGCACAGAGGGCACATTTGGTTTAACACTCTGCTGATGACATCTTGAAAAGCTTAATAATTTTAACTGAATTTATGTTTTGTAAGTGATGTCTGAAGAGAAAAATCTGTAAATATTTCACACATACATATAAATAATATGGTTGACAATGAATAGCAAATTTAAAAAAAATAGCATAGCAAATTGAGAGAATGTTCTTGGGGAAAAATGAGAAAAGCATTATATTTTATCACCTTTAATGGTATTTTTTTCTGCTTTTGAATGTGGGGCACTATATTTTCATATTTCATAGAATCCTGCAGATTAACTAATCAGTCCCTGAGAGGGAATTTTACAAAGGTATGAATATCCAGATGTGGGAATTGTTTGGGGATTTCTTAGAGGCTGGCTACTTCACTAATTAATACAAGAGGATAACCCTCCCTGCTGAAAAAAAATTTTTTAACCTTATACTGAATTTATATATGCATACATGTATGTGTTGTGTGTGTATGTGGTGGTTTGGTGGTTTAGTCGCTAAGTTGTATCCAACTCTTTGCAACCCTGTGGACTGTAGCCCTCCAGATTCCTCTGTCCATGGGATTCTCCAGGCAAGAATACTGGAGTGGGTTGCCATTTCCTTCTCCAGAGGATCTTCCCGATCCAGGGATTGAACCCAGGTCTCTTGTATTACAGGCAGATTCTTTACCCACTTAGCTATGAGGGAAGCCCTGTGTGTGTATATTTACAAAATTTTGACTTAGCAAAATGTTGTCACTAATAGGTACCAAACTGTGGATGAATGTTACTGAAGTAGATTTCAAAAAGGTTGTATGTTTTTCATTGGAGTATATGTGTTCTAAAAAGTCAGTTTCTTCTAAAAAGTTAGTTTCTTAATAGCATAGCTCAGTGGTTGTGGTCAACATAGTTTTGTTATAAAATATCACACTGTAAAATTAATATGGTGCCCTATGGAAATAATTCTAGTTCTAGTGCGGATGCTAAGAACTTCCTAGGTATTTCTAATTCATGCAGAGATCATTTCATACTGATATATTCCTTAATGAACAATCTCCTAGTATTTTTATAGACTAGTTATATGCTGCTAGGGTTACAACAATGTTTTACATATGAGCCTTATTTCACATATGAAAATGTAATTCATGGTCTGTATTCTGGATTTATAATTTACATAGCAATGGACTTCTAGTTTTGTTGAAGAGTTGTCATTGAAAATAGACCATAATAAAGGAAAAACGTCAAGCGGAAATTATCCAAATTCAGTCACATTTAAAAAAAAATCTTAGTCTTCGTTTCAGGCTTCCCTAGTAACTCAGCTTTTAAAAAATCCATCTGCAGTACAGGAGACTCTGGTTCTATTCCTGGATTGACAAGATCCCCTGGAGGAGGGCATGGTAACCCACTCCAGAATTCTTGCCTGGAGAATCCGCATAGACAGAGGAGCCTGGTGGGCTACAGTCCATGGGGCCGCAAAGAGTCGGACAGGACTGAGCAACAGCACAGTCTTTGCTTCGCTGTCCTTCTATATTCACTTGCAGTCTTAAACTACAGCTGACCACAGGACAACACTGATAAGCGTGAAAATCTAGTTTCAGAAAACAAAGATGAAACTAAGTCTTTAACTTTTGAAAGTTAATAGGGGCTGTCAAGTATATTTAAGAATGTAAATTGAAAATTTCCAGGTACTAAGATAAAGTTCTAAAAATTAAGTTTATTTCTTTATACACAAGGTTCAAACATTTCATGATTTACTAGTAAAAGTAAAACAAGACACATTGTTTGAAATTCAAAATCTTGACTTAATGTATTCCCTTTAGGTTACATCACAGAATAACTAATCAGATTATGAACACCTTGACTGAGATTAAAACTGGATATATTTAACTCTTTAACTATATCCCTGATACTTATTTCTATTTCTACAGAACAACAACAAAAAAACCCCAGATATTTTTGTACATTCATTTCAATGTTCACACATACACAAAAAAACTCCTCTGCAACTGATCTGATCTGATGTCAGAAAAACAGTAGCTCAATCAGAATTGGCTGTGATTTTAATCAATTATTTTCAATCAGTATTGGCTGTGATTTTATCAAGCTTGTGTCAAAGATGTTTATTCTCTAATAGGTCAAAAGAGGCAGTTCCTGTTGATAGAAGGACCAGGAGGCGGTTAGATATTTAATATTTTTTCTTTTCCATTTAAAGCTATAACATTATGTGATAGAAGAGAAATGAGTAGACATTTTCTAAATCTCTTAAAGGTTAAAGAGCAAGCCAACATATTGCATGCTGAATCTATTCCTCAGAATTTTTCTTCCATAGCACTTATTATCCCCTGACACATATATTAGCTATTTTACTTATTCAAATTTTTTTTGTTTCTTCCACTAAAAGTTAATCATCCCCCAATGAAGACAGATACTTTTTTAAACTACTATATCTGCAGAATTTAGAATAGTAATGGACATACGGTATGTGCACGCTAAGTCACTTCAGTCGTGTCCAACTCTTTGTGACCCTATGGACTGTAGACTGCCAGGCTCCTCTGTCCATGGGATTCTCCAGGCAAGAATACTAGAGTGGGTTGCCATGCCCTCCTCCAGGAGATCTTCCTGATCCAGGGATGGAAACCAAGTCTCTTAAGTCTCCTGCATTGGCAGGCAGATTCTTGATCACTGAGCCATTTGGGAAGCTCTAGACACATGGTAGCCATTTAATAAGTATTTGTTGAATAAATAAATAAACCAATCTTTAAGTTGTCTTTGTTTTACTAAAAGATGGTTTTTAAACTGTCTTATGGGGGTGGGAGGAGACGGGTATGACAGAGAAAGATGGCTGGATGGCATCACCGACTCGATGGACATGAGTTTGAGTGAACTCCAGGAGTTGGTGATGGACAGGGAGGCCTGGCGTGCTGTGATTCATGCTGTGATTCGCAAAGAGTCAGACACGACTGAGCGACTGAACTGAACTGAACTGAATGGGCAAGGAAAGGCAGCATGACCTTTTATATGATGACAGATTTCCTTTTAGGCTTCTACCTTGATTATTTCTGTTGCTCTGTTCAAAATTAGCTTTTGGAAGACTTCCTATATCTAAATGTAATAGAAAATTATGTTCAGTTCAGTTCAGTCGCTCAGTCGTGTCCGACTCTCCGCGACCCCATGAATCACAGCACGCCAGGCCTCCCTGTCCATCACCAACTCCCGGAGTTCACTCAAACTCATGTCCACAGAGTCGGTGATGCCATCCAGCCATCTCATTCTCCGTCGTCCCCTTCTCCTCCCGCCCCCAACCTTTCCCAGCATCAGAGTCTTTTCCAGTGAGTCAACTCGTCACATGAGGTGGCCAAAGTATTGCAGTTTCAGCTTTAGCATCAGTCCCTCCAATGAACATCCAGGATTGATATCCCTTAGAATGGACTAGCAACCAGTCAATACATTAATATTAATAAGACATGCAAGGAGTTGCATGTATTGGCTCGTTGACCTTGAATTATAGTCATTTTACTGGGCTGCTTCCATTTTTAATTTACTTCAAGTTTCTAGGAACCTAAATGTTGATCTGTATACTTTGAGGAATTTCAGACTTGGAAAGGACAATTATGGAAACTTCTATAATTTTTGAATAATAGAAAAAGTATGATGCTAATAGTGATGCTGTTTTTTCTAGACTAGACTCAATAAATTAGGGTGGTAGTATGCACTATCTTATGAATGCTAGCTTCCAAAGATGAATATGTAAGTGATTTTAATGGTGATAAATAGTGTGAAAAAGATAACCACTATTGTATAGAACTGTGACTATTAGCTACTTTGAATGAATTAGGAGAAAAGTGTTCCTAATCTATGAAAACCCATTGTAATTGTGAAATAAGTAAACACAAAGGCTCCTTGAGAGATTATGAAGATGAGGGGCAATGGATAGCATTCCAAAAGCTTGAGAATGCAGATATTTTTCACTTAAATACCTTCCACAGCCAAAAGTGATTCTTATAGAATCTTTTTATATAATTAACCATTTACTATGGATAGAAGGTTACTAAGAATCAGAAATGGTTACTATTCCAGCTGCCATGGAAGGGCTGCAAATGAGTCCATCCTTGAAACTTTCTAGTTCGTCCATCCATTTTTGGAACACATTTGGAAATCGTATATTTAGGAAAGTGAGAGACATATCAGTTCATAGATACTTCTGAATAAAATAGAACCAACGCACATACTATTGACCCAGAGTCCAGAGGTCAAGAAGTTCCAGGGATGTCTGATTCAGTTGTTCAATGATGCCAATAGAAACCCACATCCTTTCCACACAGCCAAACTGCCAGCCCCATTGATTTGATATACCCCCTGTCCATGCCAGACCATGATACCCTTCAAATGGCTGCATAAGCAAACCATAACATTCCCACCAGATGTCAAAGAACTGGAAGATGGTCTCTTCTTCCACCCCACCGCCCACCACCCCCCACATGGTGGAAGGTTCCCAGATGCCTTTGTAAGATTTTCATATCACATTGGCCAGAATTGCTTCGTATGCCTATTTCTGAAAGAAGCACTCAAAGGGGAAATGGGGCAATCTTAATTTGACCTTTGGAATCAAGAGTTGCCCCCTAAAAGTGGAGAGGGGTTCAAGTTACTCTGACGCAGAGGGTGATCTGAGACCTGAATGCAAGGTTCTAAGAGTAAGGCATAAAGGAGAGGAAAAGCTATTGTTGACACCACATGGTCTATCACTAGGCTGTTTGTGGGATGAGCCCATGATAGTGATGGTAAGGACTGCTTGAGAGATCACTTTGGGCCAGGCATTGTACTAAACACATTGCAGCTATCTGTTTTAATGACCAAAAGGTGTTTTACTGCTGAGAAGAGGAACGGTCAAAAGGAGAGTTGAGAAGCATCCCATTCTCTCTATTCCTTTCACTTGGGACCAATCAACCCATTCTTCATAACAGAGAAGGAGGTTCTTTACAAATATGAGAATCAGGTTAATCATTTTAGCCATTGCAGACAGTTTAACCTAGTTCTTTTCAAGTCCAGTGATGAATGGTAATATTATCCCCTTGGCTATTTTGACCATGTTCAACTTGTAAAAAAATATTTTGTTAATCATTCAGCAGTGGTTTGGCAAGCCAAGCAGGTGAGAGTAGACAACCCTAGACATAGGCAGTAAGATTAGGTCTTAGCTGGACAATGAGGGGTTCTGGAAAGCTAATGATCAGTCCTGCAGTTGTCGTGAACAGTACTATATTATATACTTCAAAGTTACTGGGAGCCTGAATCTAAATGTCCATGCCACAAAAGAGAAATAATAATTATGTGAGGTGATGGAGGTGTCAGCTAACTATGATGGTAATCATATTGCTGTGTATAAATGCTTCAGGTCAACATGTATACTTTGAACTTACAAAATGTTATGTGTCAGTTGTATTTCAACTAAAAAAGATTAGGCACCATCTGTAAAAAACATCTGAATAATAAAATCAAGTAAAGATTCATCTTACTTTTATTAAAACCACCCACTAGCAGCTTTTATAATATCAGTGATAAAGTATTCTTCCTAGGAAAAAAATATTTTGTTGATCTAGTTTCTAAATTGCTTTTGTTTCCGTTCGCTTTTAGTAATACATTAAAAGTCTCAAATTAGCATATTTTTATTATTTATATTTTGATGAGTATTGTATTTTACACAAAAGTTCAGAGAACTCCCTGACAGTCAATCCCAACACCCACAGAAGAGACTCAAAGACATACACTGTAGTCAAGAATCTGTTTGTGATGGTTCAGAATTATTTAAGGAATTATTCAAGCTTACTTTGGGTACCGATTGTATCTCCAGTCTTCATGGCACCCTATATTCTTGCTTTTAAACAGTAGATTAGAAATGAACAAGGATGTTATAAGTATATTCATGTTTATGTTATATATTTTATAAATACATATATATAGTATATACATTCATATAAAATAGAAAGACTTATATTTTATTAATATTATCAATGAGTAGATGAATTATAATTATATAGGAATTCTCTAGGCAAGAATACTAGAGTGGGTAGCCATTCCCTTCCTCAGAGGATCTTCCCAACTCAGGGATCAAGCCCATGTCTCCTGCATTGCAGGCAGATTCTTTACCATCTGAGAGCCACTGAAGAAGTCCCAGATTACATCATAAAGATGAGGAAATACAACTTGAATTAATTCCATTCTGTTACTCTATATAACAATTTGGAGGGATTTTTGTGTGTTTAAATTTTAAAACAGTGAGAGTATGAACCAAAGATGACATGGGGTTTCATTAATATTGTTGTAAATGTAAATTTTAATTCAAACATGAAGTATTTTACTCAATTTGAATAAAATTTAAATAGAACTTTAAAAAGTTACCTGTGTGGGTATAACTACTTTATAATGTCAATAACTAAATAGCATTCCATTATAAGTGTATGCCATATTGTATTTAACTACCTCACTATTGAGAAATATTTAGCCTAAGTCTATCAACTTTAGCTGTGAAATTCCTGCATGACATATTACTGGGCTCAATTCTCACACAAGAAGATTTAAGAATTAATGAATCTAGAACGAAATACTTCAGTTCAGTTCAGTTCAGTCGCTCAGTCGTGCCCAACTCTCTGCGACCCCATGAATCACAACACGCCAGGCCTCCCTGTCCATCACCAACTCCCAGAGTTCACTCAAACTCATGTCCATCGAGTCGGTGATGCCATCCAGCCATCTCATTCTCTGTCGTCCCCTTCTCCTCCCACCCCCAATCCTTCCCAGTATCAGAGTCTTTTCCAGTGAGTCAACTCTTCACATGAAGTGGCCAAAGTATTGGAGTTTCAGCTTTAGCATCAATCCTTCCAGTGAACACCCAGGATCGATCTTCTTTAGAATGGACTGGTTGGATCTCCTTGCAGTCCAAGGGACTCTCAAGAGTCTTCTCCAACACCCCAGTTCAAAAGCATCAATTCTTCGGCGATCAGCTTTCTTCACAGCCCAACTCTCACATCCATACATGACGACTGGAAAAACCATAGCCTTGCCTAGACGGACCTTTGTTGTCAAAGTAATGTCTCTGCTCTTTAATATACTATCTAGGTTGGTCATAACTTTCCTTCCAAGGAGTAAGCATCTTTTAATTTCATGGCTGCAATCAGCATCCGCAGTGATTTTGGAACCCCCAAAAATAAAGTCTGACACTGTTTCCACTGTTTCCCCATCTATTGCCCAAGAAGTGATGGGACCAGATGCCATGATCTTAGTTTTCTGAATGTTGAGCTTCAAGCCAACCTTTTCACTCTCCTCTTTCACTTTCATCAAGAAGCTTTTGAGTTCCTCTTCACTTTCTGCCATAAGGGTGGTGTCATCTGCATATTTGAGGTTATTGATATTTCTCCCGGCAATCTTGATTCCAGCTTGTGCTTCTTCCAGCCCAGCGTTCCTCATGATGTACTCTGCATATAAGTTAAATAAGCAGGGTGACAATATACAACCTTGACTTACTCCTTTTCCTATTTGGAACCAGTCTGTTGTTCCATGTCCAGTTCTAACTGTTGCTTGCTGACCTGCATACAGGTTCCTCAAGAGGCAGGTCAGGTGGTCTGGTATTCCCATCTCTTTCAGAATGTTCCACAGTTTATTGTGATCCACACAGTCAAAGGCTTTGGCATAGTCGATGAAGCAGAAATAGATGTTTTTCTGGAACTCTCTTGCTTTCTCCATGATCCAGTGGATGTTGGCAATTTGATCTCTGGTGCCTCTGCCTTTTCTTAAACCCACTTGAACATCTGGAAGTTCATGGTTCACATGAAATACTTAGAATATATAAATGATAGATTTTTGCTTTATAATTGTTAAGAAGCTAAAACTAAATTTTATATACATTTTTCAAAGCAGACTTGAATGTTGCATTATAAGATCAATTAATAAGTCAAAATTTCCATTTGTCTACAAATCTTTAACAGTTTCTAATAAATTCTCTTTCATTACAGGAGAAGATGCTGTGTTATTCATAGAGGATTAAGAGCTGCCTTATTTTAGTTTAGTGTTTTCCATTTCACAGAAACCAGCAGAAAGAACAGAATCCAGTTCTATCTGTGACATCTTTGCAAAATAATCACAATATTCCATGAGTATTTGAAAAACCAAAGTAATAGTATGCATTTCCATTAAGAGTTTCTTTGCCTACAAAGGGCACAGCAAAGTTTACTTATGGCAGAAACTCATTTGAGACATACTGACCAGAATATATTAACAGAGAATTGTTTGCATTTTGTGGAACATTAAAATGATATCTTATTTGACCCATTTCCTTAACATAATAATAAATAAGTGAAAGTCGTTCAGTTGTGTCTGACTCTTTGCAACCCCATGGGTTATACAGTCCATGGAATTCTTCAGGCAAGACTCCTGGAATGGGTAGCCTTTCCCTTGTCCAGGGGATCTTCCCAACCCAGGAATCGAACCCAAGTCTCCTGTATTGCAGGTGGATTCTTTGCCAGCTGAGCCATAAGGGAAGCTCAAGAGTACTGGAGTGGGTAGCCTATCCCTTCTACAGTGGATCTTCCTGACCCACGAATCAAACTGGGGTCTCCTGCACTGCAGGCAGATTCTTTACCAACTGAGCTATAAGGGAAGCTCTAACATAATAATGAACACATTTAATTCTTGTATATTTAAATTTAGTGTTGAACCATTTCCTCCATATTACTTACTCTGGCCACTTCCACTTCAAACTTACCATAATAACTCTTGGTGAGTTACATATCAAATCTACAATAACCGGCAAACATGATTGACCAAATATAATTTTTTTACTTTACTGAAATATAATTGACAACTAAAAATGGTACATCTTGGAAGTGTACAGCTTGATGTTTTGATAAACATCCTTTTTTCTTTTTCCGTGGTAGTGAGCACACTTCGGATCCACCCTCTTAGCAAATTTCAAGTATTCATTACCATATTGCTAACTATCGTCACCATGTTCTACATTAGATCTCTTAACCTTAGTCATCTTTCATCACTGAAACATTATAACCTTTGTCATAAGCCTTTCATTATTCTTAAGAACAATTAACTGCAAATGTGCTTGCATAATTTTATGAAATACATCTAATTTGTAAAGCAGACTGTTCCTAATTTTCAAGACTGGAGTATTCAAACACTAAAAATATACAGCTATGCCAAAACCATCCATATAAAAGTAGTATCTGTTCAGTAGTGGCTCTCAAGACAGGTCAGCTGGAACTTAATATTCATTGTCATTTTACATTCCTGACAAAGTGCAGAAAACCACGCTACATACAGAATTCAAGAGACAACAAATGCCGTCCATGGGGCAAAAATACACAAGTCAATGTGTCCAATGCACCCTGAGCAGATATTTTATGTGAATTATTATTTGTGTGCCCCATCCTAGGGGTTAGACCTTTATATAGATAGATAGATTTTACAGATAAAGAGATGAGCCTCAAAAGAGTGAATAACTTAGCCAAAGTCATGTGCTCAGCTCAGGGCTCAGACACTCGCTCAATTGTGTCCAATCATTTGTGACCTATGGACTGTAGCCCGCCAGGCTTCCCTGTCTGTGGAATTTTCCAGGCAAGAATACGGGAGTGGGTTGCCATTTCCTTCTCCAGGGGATCTTCCTGACCCAGGGATCGAACCCGTGTCTCTCATGTCTCCTGCACAGGCAGGTGGATTCTTTACCACTAGTGCCACCTGGAAAACCCAAAGATCTTTGTTTTTTCTCAACTTCTGTAAGGTTGACCATAATTCCTTCTCATTCTTCCCCACCTGTTCACCAGTGACTTCAGCGCTCTGTGAAGGGTGAGACAGGACCTTTTCTTACAGAGGACGATTTATTTATCTAGCTGGTGTGTTAGCAAAAGCCAAAGCCCAAGAACTATACTGGTTTATGTCAAGCAAAATTAAGGTGTAAAATGTGGGGCTCATGTTTCACTTTTCTTTCTGTCATCTTTCCTTCTGATCTTCTCTTGGCTCCCCTTAGGAGCTCACATGTCTCACTTTCCTCCAAATGAAATGCCCAGCAGGGAAGGCTTGTCCTGATAAGAAGAAGCCTACAGATACTTGGCCCCATGGCTGGGTGAATAGCTGGGACTGCAGAGAAAGAAGAATTAGAGGCATATTTTCATTCTTGGAACCAAGAGAATGCTCTCATCTAGTTTTAATGAAGGGCTTCCCAGTGGCTTAGCAGGTGAAGAATCTGTCTGCAATGCAAGAGCTACAGAAGACACAGGTTCAAACTCTGGGTCACAAAGATCCCTTGGAGAAGGGAATGGCTACCTACTCCAATATCCTTGCCTGAAAAGTGCTATAGACAGAGGAACCTGGGGGCTAAGTCCAAAGGGTTGCAAAGAGTCAGACACGCCTGAGCACAGCACAAACTTAGTGAAATTTCAGTAGATAGTTTAATCACTATCCGACTTCCGAGTCCATTTTTCAACTCCTTGAGAAAGAAGTATGCGATTAATCGGTAACAAACAAGGAACTCCCACACTGAACAGCTTTAGGAAGGAAGGATCTGACTTCTCTGGAGAAAGTTCTTGCTTCCCTAATGAATAGTCCTTCCCAGGTAAATTATTATAAGTTGATAGTCACTTTCTAACCATCAATATAACAAGTAAGCTTATCAATTTGTCTATTATAGTGTTGGTGGATATGAGTGACAAGGAAGGAAATACAGATGCTAGGCTTTTTTGCTTGGATGCAAAGACTCATTTATGACCTGCTTTTATCTGAAAAGCTGAAGGAACCCAAGTTACAACACTTAAGGTAGTTACCTGAGGATATGCTAACTTCATATGGATATTTTCCTACTTTCTCCAGTTCATAATACTTACTGAAATTCCACACAATGCATCTTCCTATTTTATTTTTGTGGTCATTTAAATTATTTACACGCTTCTTTTTCGTATTGTTTCTCTCCGTGACTCTCTATAATAGTGGAAATGGCCATCTGTTCGACTCCCACTTGGCTTATGATGACTTTCAATGACCTAGTCAGTTTCAGTGAGTTCATCTATGAATTTAAGCATTGAGCCGCAGATATTTAATAGATATTATTTAAATCAACATTCAGTTCAGTTCAGTTCAGTTCAGTCGCTCAGTCGTGTCCGACTCTCCGTGACCCCATGAATTACAGCACGCCAGGCCTCCCTGTCCATCACCAACTCCCGGAGTACACTCAAACTCATGTCAAATAATTAGCCAAATATTTACTAATTTGATGAAGTTCTGCAAGATTTTTTTTCTTCATGGAAAGAGTATGAATTACCAACAATTCTCAGTCAGTGGTTCTTTATAAGTGAAATATCTAAATTCATAATCGATCTATTACACGAAATTGGTGTTTTATAAGCACCTTCGTAGTAAAGATCTTTCACTCCAAAATGAAATATTGTACAATCTGACATTCATGAAAAAGGTAAATAAGTGGATTTTTCAAAGACTGTTTATCAAGACCTTCTTTTAATAGAGGGATAAAGAGAAATAATTGAGTATTAGTGGATAATGGGGTTTCCCCTTTGGGAAATGCATTCATCCTGACATCGCCCAGAACATTCAGTAAATTTAATACCTTCCCTTGTCTGTGTGGAGTGGCTGTGTGTGGAGTGGCTGTGTGTGGAGAAGTTAATGAATGCATGACCAAATTGAACCTCCTTGGTTGGCAGATTTTCCTCCATCTCTTTCAGCTCTTGAGAAGAAAACACTTTTCTTGACCTTTTAAATAGCTAGACTTCAAAATCATCTTAGAATTTGCATATTTTGCACAATTTTTCTTGAAGCCTGGACACCTATCATCCAAAATATAATCTTTACCCTGTCACCTTTCTCTAAATAACAAAATGAGAAGGGGATAGTGCTTGCCTTGGGACAGGACACGTCTTATTCATTGTCACAGTGATAATCATGCTCAGCATGTAGAAAATAGTTCAAAAATACTACTTGGGTTATAAAATGAATGTCATATGAAAAAATAAGAGAAAAATAAATTTACAAATGCACCTGGGGATAAATGTGTTAAATATTATGTAGTATCTGACTTTCAACAAAAACAATGCTAATCGCTGTCAAAATCCAGTCATTCATTTTTTTCTCTAAACCTTTTAGTGTCTCCAATAATGTATTAGCTGGAAAATGTATCTAAATGTTATGAATTTTCAAAGTGAACATAGAAAGCTTGAAAAAGGACATACATAAAATAAATAGACCTTGTCTGAGCCCTAAAAAAAGGCAAGATGCCATTATCAAAACATTTTAAGTAACTGTGAATTAGTTATAATAATTGCTATAGATATTTGTGTTATGTTATTTAGAAAATTACTTGGCAGAAAGAACATTCATGATATTAGCAAAATTACCAGTGTACCTAAATGATAAATCTAATTTTATTTATATTTATTATATTTATACAGACTCACATACTTACCATATATTGTGAGTAATATTTAAACAGAAATATCTATAAAATCTAATACATACAGAGGTAGTTCTGTTTCCCTTCAAGGTTTATCTAAAAGTTCAGATTTGTCTTTTAACCATGTATCCTCAGACCTGTAGAAAATGTGTCCCTTCATAGGGGAGGGGTAGGGAGGTGCTATACAATGAGGTTTAAATCTAATACTCACAAAATTAACGTACTATCTCTCATACATGAGCAAACACTAGATCAAAGTCCAGGACATCAATGCAGAAAATCTATTCCTTCTTTGAAATTTGGGGACAATTTAAATATACAGAGTTTTTCTTAAAATAACAGTTACTACTCAAGCTTAAATGACATGCAAACATTCCATTTCATGGGGGAAAAAATTACAAAATGCTTCTGCTAAATCTAAACAGCTGCCTCACTTCTGCAGGACTCTCAGATACCAGTAATCAGGCTAGTCAATCTTTCTGGAAAGTTAGAGTGACTTTCTGTCCAGGTTTTCTCAAAGCCATCCCTAACTATGCTTCATGGTCCCAGCATAATTATTAATGAAGCATACTTTCACTCCCAAATATCTCATTCTGGATAATAAATTATAGAGCTACCCTGCTGCTACTGCTAAGTCACTTCAGTCGTGTCTGACTCTGTGCAACCCCATAGACAGAAGCCCACCAGGCTCCCCCGTCCCTGGGATTCTCCAGGCAAGAACACTGGAGTGGGTTGCCATTTCCTTCTCCAATGCGTGAAAGTGAAAAGTGAAAGTGAAGTCGCTCAGTTGTGTCCGACCCTTAGCGACCCCACGGACTACAGCCAACCAGGCTCCTCCATCCATGGAATTTTCTAGGCAATAGTACTGGAGTGGCTTGCCATTGCCTTCTCCTAGAGCTACCCTATTTTAGGCTAAAGCAGCAAATATGAAATTTTATTAAAGATATGGGCTGGTTGCACATGATATTTAAGTAAGAAAGCTTTTTAATTATATACTAACTTTTTATAAAGTAAGACGACTTTTAAAGGGGCAGGTAAAAGCTTTATTAAATAAAATTTTAAAATATATTTTTTAGCTTTTTGTAGCAGTTGCAGATTTTTTTTTTTAGTTCAATTGGAATTTTAAAAAAAAGCAGTCTTGAGAAAATTCCTAAAAGAGGCTTTGCTTTTCTTAAAATAGAGCTCTATTTGAAGTATAGGCTATGGTTATATTTCTTTCTGTCCAGAGAGCAACACTCTATATATCAAGTCTTTGGCCATAATTCTACTGTAGACATTAGTGTATCATCCTGTCCAGATGTGATTGAGTGTGAAGTATTAGCTCTAGAACATGAGCTATCAGAGACAAATTTTGTTTCTCCTGTGTTGTGATGTCCATGACTGCCTAAGTAGCTAGGCAACAAAACCAACACACTCAAAAAGGCATCACTTGTGTTGGCTTAAAGGCAGAACATGCTGACCCAGGTTGTTTTCTGATTCAATTAACTTTTATAGAAAGCCTATTATGCGCCAGGCCTTTTGACACAATTTTTTTAAATTTAATCCTAATAACAACGTGTGAGGTATGTGTTACATTACAGATGGGGAAAGAGAGAGCCAGAAAGATTAAGTGACTTCCTTCAAGTCACTGAGCTGGTAATTGATGGAAAGTTGATTCAAATCCAGGCAGATTGATTTAGACCATGTGCTCTTTCTGCCCCACCTCTGCTTGTACCTCTGGCTCCAATCTTTGATGGTCTGGCTGAGAAGAGTTTTCAGATGGGTGGAACACCACTTCCTGCTACACTAAAATATAATCCCTGCGTGGAGGTAAAACTGAATATTCCTATTTAGCTTGAAAATGTTTCAACACTTGCCTTTTCTTCTAAAATGTTTTCTGATGAAAAAGTTTTAACCTGAAATGAAATTTATCAGAATATTAAAAGCAGTAATCTTTGGATGGTGAAAAATCAAGATTATTTTCTCCTTCATACTTTTCCAGTTTCTACAATGAGCATCTATGTTCAGAAAAAGACATGTTTTTATTTATGGTCAGTAAATTCCTTGTGTGTGTGGCTTTGGTTATGGGCTTCCCTAATGACTCAGACTGCAAAGAATCTGTCTGCAATTCAAGAGATGTGGATTTGATCCCTGGGTTGGGAAGATCCTCTGGAGAAGGGAATGACAACCCACTCCAATATTCTTGCCCAGAGAATTCCATAGGCAGAGGAGCCTGATGGACTGCAGTTTTGTACAGGCTTTGGTTTAAAAAAAAAAATAGCATGTTTTAAAAAGATAATGCAAAAGCCTTTATACTACATGTTAGAAAATATCTGAAAACTTTAACAGCAAATCTTTGGCCTTTGATGGGAAAAATTTCCTGCTTGATGAAAGTGAAAGAGGAGAGTGAAAAAGTTGTCTTGAAGCTCAACATTCAGGAAACTGAGATCATGGCATCTGGTCCCATCACTTCATGGGAAATAGATGGGGAAACAGTGGAAACTGTGTCAGACTTTATTTTTTGGGGCTCCAAAATCACTGCGGATGCTGATTGCAGCCATGAAATTAAAAGACACTTACTCCTTGGAAGGAAAGTTATGACCAACCTGCTGCTGCTGCTAAGTCACTTCAGTCGTGTCTGACTCTGTGTGACCCCATAGATGGCAGCCCACCAGGCTCCCCCGTCCCTGGGATTCTCCAGGCAAGAACACTGGAGTGGGTTGCCATTTCCTTCTCCATGACCAACCTAGATAGCATATTAAAAAGCAGAGACATTACTTTTCCAACCAAGGTCCGTCTTGTCAAGGCTATGGTTTTCCAAGTGGTCATGTATAGATGTGAGAGCTGGACCATAAAGAAGGCTAAGCACTGAAGAATTGATGCTTTTGAACTGTGGTGCTGGAGAAGACTCTTGAGAGTCCCTTGGACTGCAAGGAGATCCAACCAGTCCATTCTAAGGGAGATCAGTCCTGGGTGTTCATTGGAAGGACTGATGCTAAAGCTGAAACTCCAATACTTTGGCCACCTCATGCGAAGAGTTGACTCACTGGAAAAGACTCTGATGCTGGGAGGGATTGGGGGCCGGAGGAGAAGGGGATGACAGAGAATGAGATGGCTGAATGGCATCACCGACTCAATGAACATGAGTTTGAGTGAACTCTGGGAGTTGGTGATGGACAGGGAGGCCTGGCGTGCTACGATTCATGGGGTCACAAAGAGTCGGACATGACTGAGTGACTGAACTGAACTGAACATTGTTTTTGTATAGAAACTTAGATTGTCATTGAGTTGTCCTTTATGTTCTAATTGCAAGCAGACACTTACCATTTTTGAAAGCTAAAATGATCCCTGATACAATGAACGTATGTGGGAAATGCTGCAGTCTTTTGAATAGTTGAAAAATATCATGATATCACCTTTCAATATCATGCTCCACTATAACTCCACATACTGTTTTCAATTTTCAAAGTATTGAGTGTCCACAAAGTACACTTGTTGTTGTTTTGTTTTTAAACTTACATCTTCCTTGGAAGTTTTGGAAGGCACTGTAGAATTTCACTGTGTCTCTGAGCCATTATTTTGACATGTTATTACATAGTTCTGTGGCTGTGGTAGATGGGCCTGAAAGGAAGCCTGTTTCCTTTTAGGCTTCTGGACAAGTGACAAGGAACTGATGAAATTTGCAGAGCCAGCCTTCCGTTGTGATCATTAGTTGGAACCTGAAGGGTCCACTGTGAAAACACCTATATCTTCATTTCTAAGTAATTTGAAAATTTTGTTTAAAGTTGAAGTAAATGGAATTAAAGGAGAGCTGCAGAAAAACTGAGTAGATAATCAGTGAATTAATGGAAGGCTGATGGAATGGGAAGCCTGAGTCATTCTTTAACCTTTGATCTTTCCCATTCCCCTCATATCCAGAATCATTTTCACATTGTGAGGATGGATGTTAAATTTTTACTTTCAAAAGTGGAGCAAAGAAGATATGACAAGATTATTTTGAGGGCTTGACTAAATGGTACATGTGAAAGGTATCTGTATATAGTATGTATATATATATATATGAGACATTTATGATATATTCACAGTAAGTGGTGTAATGACAATTTTAGAATGTATTTATTCATTCACTTTTAGCGGTTCTGGGTCTTCGTTGCTGTGCATGGGCTTTCTGTAGTTGTGGCAAGCAAGGGCTACTCTCTAGCTGCGGTGGCTTCTCTCTTGTTGAGAGAAGCACGCGTTCTGAGCACGAGTTCTAGGTGTGAACTCAGCAGTTACAGCACATGGGCCCTATTGCCCTGTGACATATGGGACTTTCCCGGATCAAGGATCAAACCTGAGTCCCCTGCATTAGCAGGAAGATTCTTAACCTCTAGACTACCAGAGAAGTCTGTGTAATGACAACTTAAGAATACCCTGAGGCTATCAGCTCTATCTAGTAGGGGAGATGAATGCAGGCAGGATCTCTGAACAATAGCTTTCCAGATAACTATAAAAGAAAACATTTTATTGTACTTTAGAAATAGGAATTAGCTTATTATTATAGTGCTTTAGTGTGTTTCACGTTTTATCCTAGCATGATCATTTGGCTGGTCTCCTGCAGATCTTTTAATTCATAACATGGAATTAAGACTTGTCCACTGGCTTCCATTTCATTTAGTTTGTTTTCCAATTTCTCTCTTTTTTTTTTTCTCCCTGATGTTCTTTCTCAAGTTTATAGAAAAACTTTTGTATACGTACACACACATATATATATATGGATATTATACACCACGTCTGAGGTCAGGGGCAGCGGCCGAGATGAGCTACCCCATGTCTGAGGTCAGGGTCGGCGGCGGAGAGGAGCAACCCCACGTCCAAGGAGCGGTGGCTGCATGGGCGCAGGAGGGTTGAGAGGAGCTACTACACGTTCAAGGTCAAGAGGGGCGACCTTGTCCAAGGTAAGGAGCAGCGGCTACGCTTTGCTGGAGCAGCCGTGAAGAGATACCCCATGTCCAAGGTAAGAGAAACCCAAGGAAGATGGTAGGTGGTGCGAGAGGGCATCAGAGGGCAGACACACTGAAACCATAATTACAGACAACTAGCCAATCTGATCACACAGACCACAGCCTGTCTAACTCAATGAAACTAAGCCATGCCGTGTGGGGCCGCCCAAGACAGACGGGTCATGGTGGAGAGGTCTGACAGATGTGATCCAATGGAGAAGGGAATGGCAAACCACTTCAGTATTCTTGCCTTGAGAACCCCATGAAGTATGAAAAGGCAAAATGATAGGATACTGAAAGAGGAACTCCCCAGGGCGGTAGGAGCCCAATATGTTACAGCAGATCAGTGGAGAAATAACTCCAGAAAGAATGAAGTGTTGGAGCCCAACCAAGAACAATACCCAGTTGTGGATGTGACTGGTAATAGAAGCGAGGTCCGATGCTATAAAGAGCAATATTGCATAGGACCCTGGAATGTTAGGTCCATGAATCAAGGCAAATTAGAAGAGGTCAAACAGGAGATGGCAAGAGTGAATGTTGACATTCTAGGAATCAGCGAATTAAAATGAACAGGAATGGGTGAATTTAACTCAGATGTCCATTATATCTACTACTGTGGGAAGGAATCCCTTGGAAGAAATGGAGTAGCCATCATGGTCAACAAAAGAGTCCGAAATGCAGTACCTGGATGCAGTCTCAAAATCGACAGAATGATCTCTGTTTTCAATGCAAGCCATTCAATATCACAGTGATCCAAGCCTATGCCCAACCAGTAACGCCAAAGAAGCCGAACGGTTCTATGAAGACCTACAACACCTTTTAGAACTAACACCCAAAAAAGATGTCCTTTTTATTATAGGGGACTGGAATGCAATAGTAACAAGTCAAGAAACACCTGGCGTAACAGGAAAATTTGCCTTGGAATATGGAGTGAAGCAAGGCAAAGGCTAATAGAGTTTTGCCAAGAGAACGCACTGCTCGTAGCAAACACCCTCTTCCAACAACACAAAAGAAGACCCTACACATGGACATCACCAGATGGTCAACACTGAAATCAGATTGATTATATTCTTTGCAGCTGAAGATGGAGAAGCTCTATACAGTCAGCAAAAACAAGTCCAGGAGGTGACTGTGGCTCGGATCATGAACTCCTTATTGCCAAATTCAGACTGAAATTGAAGAAAGTAGGGAAAACCACTAGACCATTCAGATATGACCTAAATCAAATCCCTTATGATTATACAGTGGAAGTGAGAAATAGATTTAAGGGACTAGATCTGATAGACAGAGTGCCTGATGAACTATGGACAGAGGTTCGAACATTGTGCAGGAGACAGGGACCAAGACCATCCCCATGGAAAAGAAATGCAAAAAAGCAAAATGGTTGTCTGAGGAGGCCTTACAAATAGCTGTGAAAAGAAGAGAACCGAGAAGCAAAGGAGAGAAGGAAAGATATACCCATTTGAATACAGAGTTCCAAAGAATAGCATGGAGAGATGAGAAAGCCTTCCTCAGTGACCAATGCAAAGAAATAGAGGAAAACAACAGAATGGGAAAGACTAGATCGCTTCAAGAAAATTAGAGATACCAAGGGAATATTTCATGCAAAGATGGGCTCGATAAAGGACAGAAATGATATGGACCTAACAGAAGCAGAAAATTAAGAAGAGGTGGCAAGAATACACAGAAGAACTGTATAAAACAGATCTTCAAGACCAAGATAATCACAATGGTGTGATCACTCACCTAGAGCAGGACATCCTGGAATGTGAAGTCAAGTGGGCCTTAGAAAGCATCACTATGAACAAAACTAGTGGAGGTGATGAAATTCCAGTTGAGCTATTTCAAATCTTGAAAGATGATGCTGTGAAAGTGCTGCATTCAGTATGCCAGCAAATTTGGAAACCTCACCAGTGGCCACAGGACTGGAAAAGTTCAGTTTCCATTCCAACCCCAAAGAAAGGCAATGCCAAAGAATGCTCAAACTACCACACAATTGCACTCATCTCACACGCTAGTAAAGTCATGCTCAAAATTCTCCAAGCTAGTCTTCAGCAATACATGAACCGTGAGCTTCCAGATGTTCAAGCTGGTTTTAGAAAATGCAGAGGAACCAGAGATCAAATGGCCAACATCCCCTTCATCATTGAAAATGCAAGAGAGTTGCAGAAAAACATCTATTTCTGCTTTATTGACTATGCCAAAGTCTTTGACTGGATCACAATAAACTGTGGAAGATTCTGAAAGAGATGGGAATACCCGACCACCTGACCTGCCTCTTGAGAAACCTGTATGCAGATCAAGAAGCAACAGTTAGAACTGGACATGGAACAACAGACTGGTTCCAAACAGGAAAAGGAGTACATCAAGGGTGTATATTGTCACCCTGCTTATTTAACTTATATGCAGAGTACATCATGAGGAACACTGGGCTGGAAAAAGCACAGGCTGGAATCAAGATTGCCAGGAGAAATATCAATAACCTCAGATATGCAGATGACACCACCCTTATGGCAGAAAGTGAAGAGGAACTCAAAAGCCTCTTGATGAAAGTGAAAGAGGAGAGTGAAAAGGTTGGCTTGAAGCTCAACATTCAGAAAACAAAGATCATGGCATCTGGTCCCATCACTTCATGGGAAATAGATGGAGAAACAGTGGAAACAGTGACAGACTATATTTTTGGGGCTCCAAAATCACTGCAGATGGTGATTGCAGCCATGAAATTAAAAGACACTTATTCCTTGGAAGGAAAGTTATGACCAACCTAGATAGCATATTAAAAAGCAGAGATATTGCTCTGCCAACCAAGGTCCATCTAGTCAAGGCTATGGTTTTTCCAGTGGTCATGTATGGATGTGAGAGTTGGACTGTGAAGAAAGCTGAGCACCGAAGAATTGATGCTTTTGAACTGTGGAGTTGGAGAAGACTCTTGAGAGTCCCTTGGACTGCAAGGAGATCCAACCAGTCCATCCTAAAGGAGACCAGTCCTGGGTGTTCATTGGAAGGACTGATGCTGAGGGTGAAACTCCAATACTTTGGCCACCTCATGCAAAGAGTTGACTCATTGGAAAAGACCCTGGTGCTGGGAGAGATTGGGGGCAGGAGGAGACAGGAATGACTGTGGATGAGATGGCTGGATGGCATCACTGACTCGATGCACATGAGTTTGGGTGAACTCTGCAAGTTGGTGATGGACAGGGAGGCCTGGCATGCTGTGCTTCATGGGGTCTCAAAGAGTCAGTCATGACTGAGCAACTGAACTGAACTGATTATGTATAAGTTAGAAAACATGAATTTTTGCTTAGCTAAAAAAATTTGTGACATTTTGATTCCACTTGTTTGACTTAGTTTGAAAGCTAAGTTTCTAATTTATATTCACTCAAAAGTGATATAGTTTCATGTATTTTGGCATCTAGTTTTACTACTAAAAATCTAGAAAGTTTATTATCTTAATGATCTTTAAAAAATTTTTTTGAATTAGGCTTGAAACTTCTAATCCAATTCTGAGAATATAAAGAAATGCTATGTTATAAAAAAAAAAAAACAGAAAATTAGCAAGTGATATATTATTATTATAGTCAAGAGATACCTGTAGTAACAAGCAAGTTTGGTCTTGGAGTACAAAATGAAGCAGGGCAAAGGCTAGCAGCGTTTTAACAAGAGAATACACTGACAATAGCAAACACCCTCTTCCAACAACACAAGAGATGACTCTACACATGGACATCACCAGGTGATAAATACCAAAATCAGACTGATTATATTCTTTGCAGCCAAAGATGGATAAGGTCCATACAGTCAACAAAAACAAGACCAGAAGCTGACTGTGGCTCAGATTGTGAATTCCTTATTGTCAAATTCAGACTTAAATTGAAGAAAGTAGGGAAAACCACTAGACCATTCAGGTATGACCTAAATCCAATTCCTTACAATTATACAGTAGAAGTGACAAATAGATTCAAGGGGTTAGATCTGATAGACAGAGTGCCTGATGAACTATGGACAGAGGTTCATAACATTGTACAGGAGGTGGTGACCAAAACCATCCCCAAGAAAAGGAAGTGCAAAAAGGCAAAATGATTGTCTGAGAAGACCTTACAAATGGCTGAGCAAAGAAGAGAAGGAAAAGGCAAAGGAGAAAAGAAAAGCTATTGTAGTGTAATTAGCCTTCAATTGAAATAAATAATTTAAAAAAAAACAAAGAAAGATATACCCATCGGAATGCAGATTTCAAAGAAAAGGAGAGATAAGAAAGCCTTCCTAAGTGAATAATGCAAAGAAACAAAAACAGTAGAATGGGAAAGACTAGATATATATTCAATAAAATTAGACATACCAAGGGAACATTTCATGCAAAGATGGGCTTAATAAAGGACAGAAATAGTATGGAGATAACAGAATCAGAGGATATTAATAAGAGGTGGCAAGAATACATAGAAGAATTATGCAAAAAATCTTAATGACCCAGATAACCTCTATGGTGTGACCATTCACTTAGAGCCGGACATCCTGGAATGCAAAGTCAAGTGAGCCTTAGGAAGCATCACTATGAACCAAGCTAATGGAGGTGATGGAATTCCAGTTGAGCTATTTCAAATCCTAAAAAATGATGCTGTGAAAGTGTTGCAGTCAATATGCCAGCAAATTTGGAAAACTCAGCAGTGGCCACAGGACTGGAAAAGGTCAGTTTTCATTCTAATCCCAAAGAAGGGCGATGCCAAAGAATGTTCAAAACTGCTGAACAATAGCATTCGTTTCACACACTAGCAAAATAATGCTCAAAATTCTCCAAGCTAGGCTTCAACAGAATGTGAACTGAGAACTTCCAGATGTTCAAGCTGGATTTAAAAAAGGCAGAGGAACCAGAGACCAAATTTCCAACATCCATTGGTACATAGAAAAAGCAAGAGAATTCCAGAAGAACATCTGCTTCTGCTTTATTGACTATGCTAAAGCCTTTGACTGTGTGGATCACAACAAACTGGAAAATTCTTCAAGAGATAGGAATACCAGACCACCTTACCTGCCTCCTGAGAAATCTGTATGCAGGTCAAGAAGCAACAGTTAGAACTGGACATGGAACAATGGATTGGTTCAAAGTTTGGAAAGGAGTACGTGAAGGCTGTGTATTGTTATCCTGCTTATTTAACTTTATATACAGAACACATCATGTGAAATAGCAGGCTGGATGAAGCACAAGCCGAAATCAAGATTGCCAGGAGAAATATCAATAATCTCAGATATGCAGCTGATTCCACTATTATGGCAGAAAGTGAAGAAGAACTTAAGAACCTTTTGATGAAAGTGGAAGAGGAGAGTGAAAAATCTGGCTTAAAACTCATCATTCAAAAAACGAAGATCATGACATCTGGTCCTATTATTTTATGGCAAATAGATGGGGAAACAATGGAAACAGTGAGAGACTTTATTTTATTGGGCTCCAATATCACTTCAGATGGTGTCTGCAGCCATGAAAATAAATGTTTGCTCCTTGGAAGAAAAGATGTGACAAACCTAGACAGCATATTAAAAAGCAGAGACATTGCCAACAAAAGTCCATCTAGTCAAAGCTACGGTTTTTCCAGTAGTCATGTATGGATGTGAGAGTTGGACTATAAAGAAGGCTGAGCACCAAAGATTTGATGCTTTTGAACTGTGGTGTTGGAGAAGAGTCTTGAGAGTCCCTTGGACCTGCAAGGAAATCCAACCAGTCCATCCTAAAGGAAATCAGTCCTGAATATTCATTGGAAGGACTGATGCTGAAGCTGAAGCTCCCATACTTTGGCCACCTGATGAGAGGAGCTGACTCATTAGACAAGACTCTGATGCTGGGAAAGATTGAAGGCAGGAGGAGAAGGGGACAACAGAGGATGAGATGGTTGGATGGCATCACTGACTCGGGGGACGTGAGTTTGAGCTAGCTCTGGGAGTTGGTGATGGACAGGGAAGCCTGGCGTGCTACAGTCCTTGGGGTCGCAAAGTGTCAGACATGCCTGAGCAACTGAACAACAACAAGAGTATTATTAACTAAAGTACTAAAGATTTTGTTCAAATTTCACAGAATTTTATGCTGCTGCTGCTGCTGCTGCTAAGTCGCTTCAGTCGTGTCCGACTGTGCGACCCCATGGACTGCAGCCTACCAGGCTCCTCTGTCCATGGGATTTTCCAGGCAAGAGTACTGGAGTGGGGTGCCAATTTTATGCTAGTGTCCATTATTTCTTTTCATATCTTATTCAAGACTCCATGTTGTATTTAATTGCATTGAGTAACTTCAGCTGCATGCAATAAATTCTGGTAAATTTCCTTTCATTTTTATTCTATCACAAATATTTACTATTTCCTTATTATGGCTTCTTGGATACACCCATCATTTAAAGTGGACATTTAATTTCCAAATACATGGGATTTTTATAGTATCTCTGCTATTAATTTTTCATTTTGATTTTAATTTCTCAATTAAATGCTTTCTTCTCTGCAATTACTCTGTGTTTTTCCAGTCTTCAATCTTTATTGAAGCTTTCAATGGCTAAGTTAAAAATCTCTCTTGGGAATTGTCACATTGCATTTGAAACTATGTGGGATTTTTTCAAATATCTTTTGATATTGATCTCTAACATTATTCCACAGTGATAAGAGAACAGACTCTGTGTGATTTCAATACCTTTAGACGGTCAGAGTTTTGCACCTGGATTTGTTTCAGGGTCTATGGGAACTTGAATAGAATTTATATCCTGCTGTTGTGTGAAAATTCTATAAATCTTAAATATGTTGAATTGGTTCATAGTGTTTTCAAGTCTGCTGTCCTTCCACTTTTCTGTCTATTCATTCTATTAACCTGAGAGTTTGATATTGAAATTCCCACTGAAAATCTTAATGCATCTACTTAAGAAATAATTATAATATATGGTGGAACTGTATGTAACCTCGTTCTGTATTTTCCAAGTCTCCTCTAAATGTGTTATCATATTTTCATAAATTAGAAAATTAAAAAAGAATCCCAAAAGAGTGCCTCAGTTCAGTTCAGTTCAGTTCAGTCGCTCAGTCGTGTCCGACTCTCTGCAACCCCATGAATCACAGCATGCCAGGCCTCCCTGTCCATCACCAACTCCCGGAGTTCTCCCAAACTCATGTCCATAGAGTCGGTGCCTAGACAAGTCAAAAAAAAAAAATGTCCGTTGGTCACAGGACTTTGAGCTCAAAGGTGATGGAGTAATTCCGCTTGATAGTGACAGAATCTGCTTGAATCTAGACACTAGGATGGTAGTTGGGGTGTGTCTTGTCTTTAATATGTGATTTTTCTCAAAAGTTTGAATTTTATATAGGTTGAGTCAGAACATTATTGCCTGGAATGGACAAGAATACGTTATCAAACTGTTAGGAGTTTAGTGATAGAGCTTTGTTACTGAATCTTTTAAAGTCAATTTGAATGGTCTGTTTTATTTGGCTGGCCTCTTTTGCCCAGAGCAATTTTTCAGTAAAGTTAACAAGACATGAAAAATACAGGAACACCTCAAGGGGCATCAAGGTGAAAACATTTATAAGCAAGATATTTGTTCAGCTCATCCTAGATAATTTAGCAACTTTGTCTACCCCCCTCTGAGATCATGTAACTGAATTTGAAAGTTATTGAGACTACAAGGAATACACTGTCAGAATATTTAATTTGCTAATGATTTTATACAGAATGACTAACCATTTAATTAAATTGTAGAAAGAAAACATCCCACTTGTTTTTCTTTGAGTGTTTTAGAATTGATGACCTATTTTAAAATTACACGTTCCTAAGCAACTGTATTCAAAATTATTTTTTCTCCTCTTTGAAAATATCTCAGGCAACTATGCTTAAGTTATTATAGTCAGACTAGTTATGAATTTTTTCCACAAGCTTTCATGGGTTGCTATTTTACTCACTAGATTTTATGCCATTGGAACTCACTATACCTGTTACCATACAAGTGTTTGTGTGCAGTCAAGTGTTCGTGTACAAAGCAGAATGACTATTAATACAAGAGGGTGAGTAGGTGGCAGTGGGTAAGGGAGAGGTGAGGCAGAAGTGTTGGATCTTCTGCTTCTTTTTACACAGCATCTCTATGAGTCAGCCTGCCACCACTGCAATTCTATGTCCGCAGCTCCATTGGCCTTAACCCCAAGCTCTTTGCTCCACTGGACTCAGCTCTGTTCTCCCAACCTCAGCTTTTCAGTGAGACAGTCTCTGGCCATGCCCTATAAAGTGGCATCCCAGTAATTCTCACTCTAATTACCTGACTTATTTGCTTCTTTATCAAAATATGCTTATTTTTATTATCCATGGATTTAGCTTCTCTCTTGCCTGCTCTGTGCTATATTGCATCCCTAATGTCCAGCAAAGTGCATGGCATGTAAAAGTGACTTATTCAATATTTTGCTAAACAAATGAATGACAGATCCCTTCAACAGTCCTGTGACGGAGATAAAGGTATCCTCAGTTCACAGAAGAGGAAACAGTGCCAGAGAGATTATGTGACTTGCCACATAGCTCAAAATGGAAAAGCTAAAATATAAACCTAAGTGTTTCTGACTCAGAACTTTTTCCTGCCCCATTAAAGCTTCAATTATTTGGCTTTTAAGACTTTTGGGTAAATGACATTTTTTTAATTGTCATAATATTGTTACTCTTTGTGCAGGCAATTGTGCTCCTATGTTAACCTCATAGAAGTTGCACAGCACCTGAAAAAAAGCTAATGTTTAAATAAGCTAACAGCACATGCAGTTTAAGCAACAAAGGAACAATTTATTTGGTTTTCTTTCCCCTAAAAACATCTAGTGCTTTTAGTGACAATCTTGATATTCCCATTCAGATGTTTAGATCTTTGCTACACCAAGGCTATTTCATTTTTTTCTCTAGGTACTGGAAAAGACTCTGATGCTGGGAAAGGTTGGGGGCGGGAGGAGAAGGGGACGACAAAGAATGGGATGGCTGGATGGCATCACCGACTCTGTGGACATGAGTTTGAGTGAACTCCGGGAGTTGGTGATGGACAGGGAGGCCTGGCGTGCTGTGATTCATGGGGTCGCGGAGAGTCAGACACAACTGAGCGACTAAACTGAACTAAACTGAACTGACTTCCCTGAAACCATGGTGAGTTTTCAATTGTTGTTCAGTCACTCAGTCAAGTCCAGCTCTTTGTGACCCCATGGACTGTAGCACACCAGATTTCCCTTCCTTCACCATCTCCTGGAACTTGCTCAAACTCACGTCCATTAAAACAGAGAAAATGCTTATGGCATAAATTGTCTGCCCTACTTCATTATTAAACTGGGTAAAACTGAACTGAGGGGAAACATAGCATTTATGTGCAAAGTGTTTGACTAATAAATAAACAAGTGTGTTTCTGAATAAATTGAATCTTCAAATCATATGGGTTTTTAAAAACTGGTTTTAAATTATAGTTGTTACGTCTTTATGTTATCCACTAAAAAAATTCTATTTAATAACATATTTCATGAAGCAAGTAGGTATAATCAGGTATCAAATTTCATTAGCTGTCTGTCTTCTAGTAGCATTTTTACAGATATATGAATTAGTATGTACAATGTATAATAAAGTGAATATTTTCCCTGCAAAGCTCAGAGGAATATGTATGTATTTTGGACAAGGAAATGGCAACCCACTCCAGTATTCTCGCCTGGGAAATCCCATGGACAGGGGAGCCTGGTGGGTGGCAGTCCATAGGGTCGCAAGAGTCAGAACATGACTTAGCAACTAAACCACCACTATATATATATGGGCTTCCCTGGTGGCTCAGATGGTAAAGAATCTGCCTACAGTGTGGGAGATCTGGGTTTGATCCCTGGGTTGGGACGATCCCCTGAAGGAGGGCATGGCAACCCACTCCAGTATTCTTGCCTGGAGAATCCCCGTGGATAGAGGAGCCTGACAGGCTATGGTCTATGGGGTTGCAAAGAGCTGGATGTGACTGAGTGGCTATGCACAGCACATGTATAAGTGTGTGTATATGTATGTATATGTATGTATTTTATATATATATATATATATAATGTAATCATCATTGCTGCTCACCAAATATTGTTCCTATTTCTAGGCACAGAGTAAGATTTCCCTTTCTGCCTTCTGATATTTGGGTGGCCATGAGACGGGCTTTGGCAGTGAAATGTGAACAGAATGTCACATGTCACTGCTGGACCCAGAATAAAGAACTGTTTGCCACATTCTGGTTTGCTTCCCTCAGTGATTATGAAGCTCAGAGATGGGACCTCCCTCAGCTTAAGCACGGAGGATGACATAGAGCAGAGCTCCCTAGACAACCTGTGATGGGCTTGTGGCAAGGGCAAGAGATGGATCTTGGCCTTTTGAGCCCCTGAGAATTTCCTGTGGTTCGTTAAGGCAGCATCGTCAAACCTGTCTTGCCTAGTGTGTATATTTATGTTTTTAAACCAACAGAGACCTGCTGTTCACTGTATTTCTTTTGAGTAACACCCACATGACAAAAGTGGCTGAAAAACAACATGGTTGAGGGGGGGTCTAGGTGGTGATATGGGTGCAAGCACTTGACTAAAAGGTAACCAGATCTAGTTTCAATTTTGCCACCACCTACCTACCTCTGGGATCCTGCAATTCAAATCATGTGATGATCTAACTTAAATTAGACTGTGGTGGTTTGGATCCCCTTGACCCTGAAATTTCCTTCACAACCATTAGCTTTTTTTAAGTGCATTTTTTTTTACTGTTTATTATAATAATAGGAGCAGGCAGATGTCAGAAATAATAACTTAAAGTTTAATTCTTGTAGAATAAATATTTACTGTGGCTTAAATTATTCTTAATGACATATCTTTTCATGACATAGTTTATGGGGTTACAGACTTCAAAATTTTAAATGTTGATATTCTACTTATTAAATATATTTATCCTATGAATTAAAAAGTTTTATCAATTTCCCACATATTTTACAGTTCTTAACTTTTAAGAAGCGATTTGGCTTCTCTGGTGACTCAGATGGTAAAGAATCTGTCTGCAATGCAGGGGACCTGGGTTTGATCCCTGGGTCGCGAAAATCCCCTGGAGAAGGGTATGGCTACCCACTCCAATATTCTTATCTGGAGAATTCCATGACCATAGGAGGCTGGCGGGCTACAATCCACGGGCTGCAAACAGACATGACTGAACAACTAACACTTTCACTTTACCCAGATAGTAAGATTTATTGGATATTATTAATCTTGAAAACATTCATCTAGCCATTTACAACATCTGGGTATGTTATAGTACCCCATTTCCCAAAAAGATCTTAACCAGCTATTTCTGTGTGCCAATTATTTTTTTAATTGTACTGTAAAATCATTATGCATAAGTAATATAAAATAGCTCCAAGTCAGAGAAGGCGATGGCACCCCACTCCAGAACTCTTGCCTGGAAAATCCCATGGATGGAGGAGCCTGGTAGGGGTCTCTAAGAGTCAAAAAAGTCAGAAAGTCAGATCTTTTGGAAAAGCATTCAGTTTTCTTTTCTAGACCTCTATGATAATATGAGACTTTTAAATTACTTTAACATGTACAAGTTAGTTTTTTTTATGTTTATGTATAACTCAGAAGGATATTCAAATGATGAATCAGATCAGCATGTTACTAATCATCTGCTTAGTTACTTATAACTTAAAGGCAAATAGCATCAATGTATAGATTAGAAACATCATCAATATCATAATCCTAAGAAGTAAGTTACCTAGTTAAAAATGAAACATGCCTTTGTAATAGGAAAGCATTATCTGAAAGACAGTGTATGATATGGCATAGTCAGATTTTGAGTCAAATATGAAGAGTCATCTGCAGCTGTTATGGTCTGCATTGCTGTCTATATAGATAATAGTTTATGTAGTCAAGACATATCAGAAATACAGCCTAACAAATTGATTGACTCACTGCACAATTATCAGAACTTTTTCTTCTCTGTAAGTTCCGTTCCGTCGCTCAGTCGTGTCCGACTCTTTGCGACCCCATGGACTGTAGCCTATCAGGCTTCTCCGTCCATGGGATTCTCCAGGCAAGAATACTGGAGTGGGTTACCGTTTCCTTCTCCAGGGGATCTTCCCGACCCAGGGATCGAACCTGGGTCTCCCGCATTGGAGGCAGACGCTTTAACCTCTGAGCCACCAGGGAAGCCCAGGTGGCAAATATGTAAGAGACCACATTTCCATTTTGTGTGTTTTCTCTTAGTAATATTAAAATTACGGTAATACATGGATCTGTGCCACAAATGGTGAGGCATATCAGTAAGTTTTATGCTAACAAAATAGCCTGGGCTAACTTGATGAGAAAATGAATCCGATTGCAGTTTGCCCATATGATCATGCTGAAAGCCAGGGGGTCAAGAACAGAAAGTAGATATGGACAAATAAATGAAGGCCGGCTGGAGAGCAGGAAGCACATCTAGTCACGACTCATGAACACTCCAGTTGGTGGCCACTGGCACTGCCATTTGTAGGTACCAAGGCTATTTTTTTACTGTCTCTGCCAGACCATTCAACATGGGACATTCAGGTTGCTGCCTTTAGACTGCACCTTGATCTCTTTTAGAAAGTTGAGGCGGAGGCTTCTGCCGTTAACAGTTTCTCAGCTGCTTGCATCTTTTGAAATCTTAGTTGGTCAAGCTTGGGTTCTGAGCCTATGGCCAAGTTACCAGGAGGGCAGGAAGAAAGTGTCTTCAGTCACTTTGGCTTCTGAACCAGGAAGCCACACTTATATAAGTTGAGAATGCCCCATAATAGGCAGTCCCTGGGTGCTGGTTACATAAAACAACCAGTATCCACCAAGAAAGCCTACCTGTGTCAATTTTCAATGCAATAGGAAGGACATACAACCAACTGAAAGGTGTATTATAAATATTTCTACTTAAAAACATATTTTTATTATTCTATTACTATTATTCTATTTATTATACTACTATTCTGAAAATAGTAGTCTTTTCCCTTAAGTGTCATGTCATAAATTAATGAACTTCAGCTTAACATGATCTCTTAATTTTCATAAACTTGTCCTCTTCTAATTATGATTATGCAAAAATTCAGTAGTTAGATTCTGCTTATTTTAAATACTGTCGTGAGGAAGTATGATGCATTTTGGAGTGATCTAAATTGCATGTTAAAGTTATAGCTCACTTTGTGTTTCAGATTGCATTCAATCACTCGTAAATACTTCTGGAGCACCTGGCCACTGGGGATAGACCAGGGTACACCGCAATCAACCCTGATTCTCGCGGAACTGATTATTTCCTTTGCTTATAATTATGTCCAGTTTTGGTCTTCCCTGTAGCTCAAACAGTAAAGAATCGGCCTGCAATGCAGGAGACCTGGGTTTAATTCCTGGGTTGGGAAGATCCTCTGGAGAAGAGAATGGCTACCCACTCCAGTATTCTGGCCTGGAGAATTCCATGGACAGAGGAGCCTGGTGGGCTACAGTCCACGGGATTGCAAAGAGTCGGACACAACTGAATGACCAACATTACTACTGCTACTACTATGTCCAGTTTTAATCCTGTGTTCCTTAGACCCTTCAGACTCAGGTGTGGGACTAAAACACTGCAGAGTCATTTCCATCCATTGCTGGGGAGTTTACTTCTTATCTGGGCAGCTATGAAACTGGCACAGGTTCTGATGTTAAAACTGAGTGAAGCGAGTCTTCTCAAGTTACCATAATCCTACGTGTTTTTCCTAGATTTGCCTTTCCAACTGAGTTTCTTACTGTTTTTAAGGATCTTATTCTTTGCATTAGCAGGTACAAGGCTCTGAAAAGAAGCAGTGCACTTGAGGCCAAGAACAGGTGTGATGTAATTGCATGAATTTGGGGCATGCATTTAAGCTTAGTTCTTCTTCCCTGGCCCCTGTCCCCATTAGTCCTCACCTGTGTGTCAGGAATGATACTATTTCAGTCTCCATTATGGAAATTCTATAGATTGGAGCGATTTTATTCACCAGCCATTCCCCCCACCCTTTCTTTTTAGTCTGTGAGATCTGAGAATAGGGCAAGGAACGGAAGGAGTTCACACTGGCAAGAAGATGGCCTGAAAAATCAGGTATCTTTTTGTCTTTAAAATATTCCTCTTATGTTCATCTTCTTAATTCTATGTTCAATCGTCCTCTTATTAAAGAAATGCATTTAAAACTTATTTTCTTCCTCTTTAATGTTTTGCATTTTTAATATGCTATGCCTAACTGTGAGGTTTTGCTTCTTTTACTTTCTTCTTTTTTCTTGATAATCTCTTTGCACTGTAGTGTGGCATATTGATCAAAGAACTCATGTAATTTTTTTCAATTCTGGAGAATTTTCATTCATTGTCTCTTCAAAACTTGCCTCATTTCCATTTCGTCCATTTTCCCTTTAGGACTTTTAGATATATGCTGGAATTCTCATTTTACAAATCATGGTAAATTCTATAATCCTGTGACTCGACCAGAAATTTTTAGCTCTGAAAATGCATGACAGACCAAAAGAGCAGAGTTACTAAGTTGCTAATATTTATCACTTGCCTTTCCTGAATAAGAATGGACTGCCTGTCCTGAAAGATACAAAATAAAGCTTCTATTTCCTCTGATTTCCTTTTTCAGCAGATATTAAGATAGCAGATGTGATGACTCTCTTGTCAATGGTAACAAAGTGTGGACAACCCAAGAATGTTGTCTTAATTGGACAACTGCCCCCACTAGTATACAATGTCCCACTCTCTGACCTTGATCTGTGTGCCGATGAAGTTTCCACCACTTACAATGACTAACTGGGTTATATATCTTGTTGTAGGGCTTTGAGTGATATGTGTGCATCTTAGCTAAGGACAGAAGTCAAGTCTAAATTACTCCGAGACAGACAGAAAAAAAAAAATTCTTGAAAACACTAGGTTTTGTGGAACAGAATACCTTACCCACCTGATCAACTTGGATCAGAGATGTTGATAAACCTCTTCCGTTTTTTCAATTTATTTTTTAAACTTGGTATTTTGTATTGGAGTATATCCAATTAACAAATCATACTGTGAGTTACAGGTGACTAGCGAAGGAAGGGATAGTTAGGGAGTTGGTATGGACATGTACACACTGCTGTATTTATAATGGATAATCAGCAAGGACCTACTGTAGAATACAGGGAACTCTGCTCAGTGTTATGCGGCGGCCTGGGTGGGAGGGGAGTTTGGGGGAGAGTGCAAACCTCTTCTGTTTTGAAATGTGATTGACAATGGAAGAAAAAGAATATTAAATGGCTTTCCTCAGCTCCTCTGCTGCTTGTGTCTGATTCAGGGTCACCTGTTCTTGACGTTTTAGGCAGAGCGTTCTATTTTAGCCCATAAAATAGAATGGGCTTCAGCTTTATAAAGTGAAAAACAAAAGAAGAATTTTAAATTAGTGATAATTTTTGGCCCCTAATTAACTGAATGGCTACAGTATTGTGTCTCCAATATTCAGAGAGGCTCAGCTCGTAACTGGGCTTATAATGTTTTTAATTACATTGAACATTTTTATTGAAGGCTTTCTATGATGTCAGCACTGAAATTTTAGTGAGAGATAATAAAAAAAGATATGTCTTCTAATAGAAAGCATCAACTTATTTACCAAACGCTTCTTGAGATCTACTGCTCTGCCAAGTGCTTGAGGGAAAATTCTAGTGTGTATAATAAGGTCTTGTATTGGTAGATGCCATGTCCTTGGCATTCAGTTCTCACCACGCCTACATAAAAGTTCACTTTGTGGGAGTTTTGAGGATGAAACAGTGTATAATCAGTAAAAAGAATGTATACTCATTGATCTTTAAAAAGCTCTCTGTGTAAATAAAACTATTTTAGAACTAACTTGAAATTAAATTGTAATTGTTTAGTCATGAGAAGTAAATGCAAGGGAGCAGGCTAGCATACACCATTCAGAAATTTGTCTTTCAAGAAATAACACAGACAGGAGGTCATTAATATTAAAGGTATTTTAATCTAAAATATATCTCTTCAACAAAAATCATCATAGCTATTTGTTCTCCATAGAATTGGTGTGTGTGTGCACGCATTCACACAAAACAAATTCAACTTACCTTTAAAACTTAAAAATTTTCAAATAATTTAAATATATTAATGTGAAATTAAAAGATTTTAAGAGGAGAGCTTTTGAAGACACTAAGCATTAAATCTGTATGTAAGCAGACTAAAGCATTTCAGTCCAATAAATTTTCTGTAATACAGTTTATCTTACATATCACGTAACGATTATATTCCACTTTCCTTGAAAGTAAGAGAACTTATACACTTTAAATGGGTTATTCAACAATGCAGAAACCTTCATAAATTATCAACTTGTAGGATGGTCTATTCATTAATGAGATAAAGTTGAGAAGGAATAAATACTTACATAAATTAATGAGAATGAAGTTTTTTTATTATACATTGACACTTGTTTTATCTGGACCTTTACTTCAGCTATGCTGTGATGTTCCTGCTCATTTCCAAACTCACTGTAGGTATGAGAGAAGTCATGTGCTGTGCTGTGCTCAGTCGCTCAGTCGTGTCCGACTCTTCGTTGCTCCACTGACTGTAGCCCGCCAGACTCCTCTGTCCATGGGATTCTCCAGGCAAGAATACTGGAGTGGCTTGCCATTCCCTTCTTCAGGGGATCTTCCCCACCCAGTATCGAACCCAGGTCTCCCACATTGCAGGCAGATTCTTTACTGTCTGAGCCTCCAGGACAGACTGAGAGAAGTTATAAATACTGATAAACTCAAATTCAGCTGTCTGCTTTCACGTGAAACACACCACGATGGTGAATCTTTGAGAAAGCACTGTAGGAACAATTCTTATACAATTATGTATGTAAAGTTGATCCTTGTTGAAGTTTCAAAGTTGATTTAATTAGTAAAAACAAAGCATTAACGTTAGTTGTTGTTTTTCTACATTGGAGGATGATTGCTTTACAATGTTGCAGTTGTCTCTGCTAGTTTTTCTTTGTAAGGATCATAAACACCTGGGTAGACTTACACCTACAATGGATAATGCGGTTATATTTTGCATTACCCTTTACTGCTAAAGCTACAGATGATTAGTTAAGCTTCTGTGAATTTTCAAGTCTAATACCTAATATATGGATCTTTTTTTTTTGGTCCAAAATATTTTATGTGTATTTTTATTTTTCTGTTCGCATTGACGATTAGGAAAGATTATTCTCCACTTGTAAAAGAATGAAACTAGAACACTTTCTAACACCATACACAAAAATAAACTCAAAATGGATTAGAGAACTAAATGTTAAGACCACAAACTATAAAACTCCTAGAGGAGAACATAGGTAAAACACTCTCTGACATAAATCACAGCAGGACCCTCCAAGACCCACCTCCCAGAACATTGGAAATAAAAGCAAAAATAAATGAATGGGACCTAATTAAAATCAAAAGCTTCTGCACAGCAAAGGAAACTATAAGCAAGGTGAAAAGACAGCCTTCAGAATGGGAGAAAATAATAGCAAATGAAGCAACCGACAAATAATTAATCTCTAAAATATACAAGCAGCTACTTCAGCTCAAGTCCAGAAAAATAAACGACCCAATCAAAAAATGGGCCAAAGAACTAAACAGACATTTCTCCAAAGAAGACATAAAAATGGCTAACAAACACATGAAAAAATGCTCAACATCCCTCAGAATCAGAGAAATGCAAATCAAAACCACAATGAGATACCATTTCACACCAGTCAGAATGGCTGCTATCCAAAAGTCTACATGCAATAAATGCTGGAGAGGGTGTGGAGAGAAGGGAACCCTCTTACACTGTTGGTGGGAATGCAAACTAGTTCAGCCACTATAGAGAACAGTGTGGAGATTCCTCAAAAAACTGGAAATAGAACTGCCATATGATCCAGCAATCGCACTCCTGGGCATACACACCGAGGAAACCAGAATTGAAAGAGACACATGTACTCCAATGTTCATTGCAGCACTGTTTATAATAGCCAGGACATGGAAGCAACCTAGATGTCCATCTGCAGACGAATGGATAAGAAAGCTTTGGTACATATACACAATGGAGTATTTTTCAGCCATCAAAAGAATGCATTTGAATCAGTTCTAATGAGGTTGATGAAATTGGAGCCTATTATACAGAGTGATGGAGAAGGAAATGGTAACCCACTCCAGTATTCTTGCCTGGAGAATCCCATGGACGGAGAAGCCTGGTAGGCTACAGTCCAGGGGGTCGCAAAGAGTCGGACACGACTGAGCGACGGAACGAACGGAACAATACAGAGTGAAGTAAGCCAGAAAGAAAAACACCAATACAGTATACTAATGCATATATATGGAATTTAGAAAGATGGTAACCTGAACCCTGTGTACAAGACAGCAAAAGAGACATAGGTGTATAGAACAGTCTTTGGGACTCTGTGGGAGAGGGTGAAAGTGGGATGATTTGGGAGAATGGCATTGAAGCATGTATATTATCATATGTGAAATGAATCGCCAGTCCAGGTTCGATGCATGATACAGGATGCTCGGGGCTGGTGCATGGGGATGACCTGGAGGGAGGATATGGGAAGAGGGAGGTGGGAGGGGGGTTCAAGAAGGGGAACACATGTACACCTGGGGCGGATTCGTGTCAATGTATGGCAAAACCAACCAATATATTATTGTAAAGTAATTAGCTTCCAATAAAAAAAAATTAAAAAAATGAAATAACTCAAAAAAAAAAAGGAAAGATTATTCTCAGACCTCTTTGCAGCTCTCTTCATATGGTGAGTTGAGTTTTTCACAAGAGTTTTTCTTGTGAAAAACTCTTCTCAAAAGGCAAACAGGTAAGACTTGAACTCCTCAGCTAAGATAACCTTCATCTATAAAGAGAAATCTTTATAAAATATCCAGAACAATTCCTGTACTCTGGGCAATTAATTGGAGGGAAGACCATAGAGAATAACAGCAATCATCTATCTTTAAAATATATAATTTGTATACAGTATTTGAACTACCGGAAGATGGGAGATCAATACATGTTGCATGTTCAGTTCAGTTCAGTCGCTCAGTCGTGTCCGACTCTCTGCGACCCCAGTATTTACCCATAAATATTGAGAAAAGAAGGTGACATATGCCATTTAAAAAACATTATTCCAGTTAATTTATCAGTTTACGTTGCCCTGAGCTTTTTTCTATTAAAATTTAAGCAAGAGATTCTCATTTAAGGAACACATAACTTCTACATTTAAAAAATGGCTTTTGAAACTAATTTTATTTTTAGTTGTCTTGGGTCTTCATTGCTCTGTGGGCTTTTCTCTAGCTGCAGCAAGCGGGGGCCATTTTCTCATTGCTGTGGAGCACAAGCTCTAGGGCGTGTGGGCTCAGGAGCTGTGGCACGTGGGCTTAGGTGCCCCATGGCATGTGGGATCTTCCCTGACCAGGGACTGAACCTGCATCTGTTACTTTGGCAGGCAGATTGTTCACCACTGAGCCACCAGGGAAGCCCCGACTTCTACATTTAAAAAGAATATTTATCATCAATACAACTAGTGATGTACTGCTGCTGCTGCTGCTGCTGCTAAGTCACTTCAGTCGTGTCCGACTCTGTGTGACCCCATAGACGGAAGCCCACCGGGCTCCCCCTTCCCTGGGATTCTCCAGGCAAGAACACTGGAGTGGGTTGCCATTTCCTTCTCCAATGTGTGAAAGTGAAAAGTGAAAGTGAAGTCGCTCAGTCGTGTCCGACCCTTAGCGATCCCACGGACTGCAGCCTACTAGGCTCCTCCATCCATGGGATTTTCTAGGCAAGAGTACTGGAGTGGCTTGCCATTGCCTTCTCCGAGTGATGTACTAGAACCAGTTTATACCAGATTATTAGCGCCAACTATCCATATGGTTTCATAATTCTGTGTTCAGTGCTGTTCCATTTGGTAGCTTCAAATCAAGGGTAGTGGAAATATTTATACTACAGAAATTAGAAGTTACTAAACCCACCACTAACTGCAGGGAGCTGGTTTACCACTATATATCATTAAATACAAACGTATAGTGAAAAAAATGTTAAATTTGCTTGGAGTCAAAATATAACATTTCAATAGGGAAACATTTTCTTTTCCAGTGAAGATTATAAAATATGAATGTGGTTCTTATCAAAATCCACTATGCTTTATTAAAATACTATCAAACTACACTGAAGTTCATCAGAAATAATAAATTGAATAGAATATGAAAAAGGAATAAACATGAAATAAAAAAGAATAAATTGGTATGTGTTGACTATTAAAATACTATGAAACTACAATGACGAAAATAGTGGGTATTGGGACAAGGATAAAAAATTTGAGTAGAGCAAAATATTATACAAGAAAATGACTGTCATCTACCACAATAACATATGAGAGAAGGTGTTAATATTTACTGTGGGAATAACTAATTGGTGTTTCATAAATTAAAATCATTTGTGCCCCTTACCTCATCAACAGTTCAAAATAGAAGAAAGTTAAATATATAACTACAGGAAAAGTAAAAAGAAATGAAATGTTCATAACTGTGTACCAAGTAGAAAACCTTCGAAGTTCTCTCCCTTCAAACTTCTGTTTCCAGAAAGTTGAAAAGTTTGTTGTTCTCATTCCAGTAACTCAAGGTTTTTTAAAAAAGAAATCTCATCAGATTGCTGAAGATACAAAGAAACATTAAAAAAAAAAAACCTAAATTCCAGAAAATGATGCCCGTTCCCAGAAAAGACAAACAGCTGCTCCCTGGCAGGACTATGGGAGAGAAAGCAGCCAAAATTTATCAGCATGTGGGTTAGTGTGACATTAAAATTCCCAAGCACCTGCCCACAGATCCACAAAGGCAACAGCCCTCATTGAGTGCCAGGAGCCCGTTAGAAGCTCTTTATAAGGAATATTGTTTATTCATCATAATAACTCTATGAATGTATTACCGAGTCTACCTATATACGATTATTTCTGTTTTACAAATAAAGTAACTGAGGTGGAGAGGTCATCAGATCAAAGTTACATGAATAGTGGAGCCAGGATTTACACTCAGGCAGTGTGACTGCATAGCTTTCAGTCTTATTATGATGCTTTTGTGTTTCTCAGTAAATACTGAGTCAAAGTTTTTTCATCAATATGGCCTGATAAAGTTATTTACTGATTGAATGAACCCGAATTTTCAAGCACTTTTCCCACATTTTCTATAAGGATGCAAACTCAAGAGATAAAATGAGATATTTAAGAGCATTGAAAAATCAGGGAAACTAGGTGGTCAGGGAAATAGATGGTTTTGTAGGTGCTATAGTTTTCTGCTCCAGAATTCTGATGCTTAAAATGTTGCCTATTTGTTTGAGATTTAACAACTCTTCTCTGCTTAAGTAGTATCCAATAATTAATTTGCATGTTAATTTAAGGTCTATCAGTATTATGTATAATTCTCTTTCCTCACTGTGGAAACCTATGCCTGGTATAGGGGATTCCCTGGTGGCTCCGATGGTAAGGAGTCTGCCTGCAATGCAAGAGACCTGGGTTTGATCCCTGGGTCAGGGAAGAGCCCCTGGAGAAGAAAATGGCAACCCACTCCAGTATTCTTGCCTGGAAAATGCCATGGGCGGAGGAGCCTGGCAGGTTACAGTCCATGGGGTTGCCAAGAGTCAGACATGACTGAGTGACTTCACTTTCATGCCTGGTATAGGGGATGGGGCAGGTAAATTAAAATTTCTACCATTTGGACCAACTCCTAGTGAAATAACTAGATATTTTTCAGAAAAAATCTAGAGACTTGACATTTTTCTGAAGCTTCTTTTATCATTTAAAACACAGGGTTTACAGTGTGTCACCCACCAGACAAACACCTACAAGGGTCACGTTTGAATAAAAATAATAACATGAATATTTTGCTTATTCAATTATTACAATCAACCTCCCAGACACCAACAGCAATAAAGTCCTTTTCAGATTTAGCAATGAGTTTGTAAAGGATTATAAAAATATTAGAACTTTCCCACATTTGATGTTTTCCCCAGATTTTATTTCTGGAAGTACTTTTTCCTAGGGGTCCCCAAGCAGAAGGAAGAAAGAATTTTGAAATTGTTGTCATGGTTTATCATTTGTTTGAAGCAAGTACAAGTAGTGAAATAATACATTAAGCTTTCCTGAGTTTGTTGTGAGTTTTCAGAACCACTTCTTGGTTTATGGGAAAAAAAAAAAAGACTCGAACAAAGAAGCAACAAAGTCAATTAATACATTTTATTAAAAATTTTATTTTTGAAGCCCATAAATGAGCAAATTCCAAAACAGCAGCAATACAATTTCACAACATTTGACATCTACTTAGCAGTCCACTTTTGCATTTTTCTTCCTATAAACAAATACACTGGGTTAAAACAGCAGTGCCCTTAACCCCAAGTTCAGTGCCTGAGTATCTCCAATATTTACTTTGAGCACATAATAAAGCAGAGGCAACTACTTTTCCTGAACATTTCATTTCCGTTCAAAGCTTAGCAATTACTTTAGCTTCACATTATTCTGTCATAAATGATAACCAAATGGCCTAAGTGGCTAAAATCATAAAACTATTTTAAGCCAAGTCAATGTTATATAAAGTTAATATAAATTGACAACTATACTGGTACATATTTGTTTTGGATCCTACTAGAAATATGCCAAAATAACAAGCTTTAGTAAAGACTGAGGTCCTTGGGTAGAGGGGGGGGAGAAGAATCATAGCATAAAAAATTATTAGGAAAACTGTAGGTAAAAAAAAAAAAAACAGCCTACAATTTAAATGGAATAAAGGAGGAAAGAAGAGCACAACACTGGGGTGATGACAATTCAGGAAAACACATTCCCCATCCATCACAGACTTGCTCACCACCTCAAGAGCACAGCACCAGGCTCTTCAGGCATTGCTACTCTCCCACTAAGTTTCTTTATGTGGAACATAAACCTACATTTATGGTAACAACAGAATTTTATAACTGCTCTTTAATCTCACAGCAAACAACAGGAAAAAATTGTTAGGGCCAGAGTGAACCTCAGAACATCTCAGTACCCCTGAAAATAGGGGCAAAAAGTGAATCATTAAGAAACAGTATCCGAAGAGCACTGTATTATCTGGTTTGATTTATAAAACAAGATTCAGTACTCTTTGATGGCAAGAGCCATAGTAGCTGAAATTTAGGAATGTTTTGATGCTGATTTTTTTTACTGATGTGGTACTCCAAGCTGTTAAGTTGGAACAAATTCCAAAATCACACTGACTTGCATCACCTCAGTTTAATAATCCAGTAAATGACAAAAAAGACAAAAAATGAGAATAGCATCATATAGCACAACAACTTCGTTTGGCTTCCTCTGGATAAAATCTTCAGTTTTCCCATAGTTTTACCTAGAAATCCAGTTGTAGAATCAAACTGTGAATCCTGTGAGAAAAAAAGAAAACATAATAGTTGGATTCTAACATTCTACATATGCATATTTGAGTAATTTAATATACAGTTATTAGAATATACTTTTAATGACATTTTCTGGAGCCTGTGAATAACTTGGATAATCAATCTGATTACTCCATGCAAAATAATTTTCTCAATAAATAAGCTCTTTCATTATCCAATAAAAATTCTTTCAGCTCCAGAGTAATTCAAAACCCCAAAGTATTTAGGTCTTATTCCAATTATGTAGATTAAAAAACATTAACAATAAAAGTAAGAGGTTTGTCTACCATCACACAGGTTTCCCCTCATTTTGTTGGAGGTATCACTCTCCAAGGTTAAATGGTTGGTTGCTTCCCAGTACAGCAAGTTATCCACTGAATATGGTTAGCAGTTAAATCTACCTTTACTTTTAAGATCCTCTTCTTTAGGGAGCTGACTTTGAAGGTCAGCAGAATCTATTAAAAGTTAAGAGACTATCATGCAGAGGTAGTAAACTGTGGTAAAGACTTCAAATATGGATGGGGAAAACTGCCACATTAAAACATAGCTAGAAAAGTCCTGAAGGCGAGAGAAGTATGTATGATTTGGAAAGACTGCCCTTTCTTAGAAATCTCAATAACCTGAGACATAAGGTCCTGACATAATGATAGCCTTTGTACAGTTCAGTTCTAGGTAGCTTAAGCACTTTATAGTTCTTCACTAGGGCTATGCAACAAAATCACCTGGCATGTAAATTTTTTTCAAAATACATATAACAAGCAACGTCCCCCTCCCTAAAATTCTGAATCAGTATATTTCAAGTGAGAAACAGGCATGGATATTTTCAAAGTTCCTCAAGTGATTCTAAATGTACAACCTTCACTAGAACATTTTCGGTGCAATATTCATTTTTAAATAGTACAATTTTAAAAGCATTTGAAGAAACTAGGGATGGTCCAGAGGAGTTTGATGTCCAAAGAAAACAGTAAGGAATGAAAAGAGCCTCTAGCAAGAAAAGGTATACCTTACTGAGCTTGTTTAGAGATAAAAGGCTTGGGGATATTACTATATTCAATCTTATTGACTTGTTCACAGTGATCCTTAGGAGATCAAGCAGAAGACAGGTTTACATTAAGTGAAAGACATTTGGTTGACTGGATATAAAGCATTTACTTGGCAGTCTGAGATCTTAAAGACGGCTTGAAATAGTCATTTGTCCTGAGTCTTTAACAGTGTTCTAAATACAAGATAAAATATACACTCACTCCTACCTCCTCCTCCTCCTCATATGGGTTAGGCAAGATGAAAAATGTAAAAATAGGGCAAAAACAACTCTTAAAGTTACTCCAAGCCAAATTTGAGAATATCCAATCAAGTTTCTTAAAGTTAAAATCATAACCACTTACCATTTCAGCTAATAATTTATTTTGATGTTTAACTTCATGCCCTATTTCAATGGAGAGCTACAAAGAAAGCATAAACATTATTACTTACCTAAATGTTTTTAAGTGTTATAAAGTAAAAACAATAATGCCATTCTAAGCATAAATATTTTCTCAAATAAAACTGCATTCTTAAAAATATAAAATATACTTTATTTTTTGCTTATTTTTCCCACTGAAATTAATAAAAACTAATTTAGAAATTCAATAGAACTGCCATATGATCCAGCAATCGCACTCCTGGGCATACACACCGAGGAAACCAGAATTGAAAGAGACACATGTACTCCAATGTTCATTGCAGCACTGTTTATAATAGCCAGGACATGGAAGCAACCTAGATGTCCATCAGCAGACGAATGGATAAGAAAGCTTTGGTACATATACACAATGGAATATTACTCAGCCATTAAAAAGAATACATTTGAATCAGTTCTAATGAGGTTGATGAAACTGGAGCCTATTATACAGAGTGCAGTAAGCCAGAAAGAAAAACACCAATACAGTATACTAACACATATATATGGAATTTAGAAAGAAGCAAATGATAACCCTGTATACGAGACAGCAAAAGAGACACAGATGTATAGAACAGTCTTTGGGACTCTGTGGGAGAGGGTGACGGTGGGATGACTTGGGAGAATGGCACTGAAACATGTATGTTGTCATATGTGAAATGAATCATCAGTTCAGGGTTGATTCATGTTACAGGATGCTTGGGGCTGGTGTGCGGGGATGACCCAGAGGGAGGATAAAGGGAGGAGGGAGGTGGGAGGGGGGTTCAGGAGGGGGAACTCATGTACACCCAGGGCGGATTCATGTCAATGTATGGCAAAACCAACCAATATATTGTAAAATAATTAGCCTCCGATAAAAAATAAAGATAAATAAATAAATTAAAAAAAAAAAAGAAATTCAATGTCCACTTTTAAATGATGGGTGTATCTAAGAAGCCGTAACAAAGAAAATCAGAAAATATTTGTAGCAGAATAAAAGTGAAGAGAATTAATCAGAATTTGTTGCATGTAGCTGAATCTGATCAATGCAACTAAATTCAATATGGAATCTTGAATAAAGGATGAAAACAAATAATGAACACTAACATAAAACTTTGTGAAATTTGGATAAAAGCTGTAGTTAATACTGTATCAAATATTAATTTCCTTTTTTTTTAAACAACATAGTATATACGGGGTTTGTAAAGTATCTTTGATATTAAGTTCACAGTTTGATATTAACTTCACATTTAAATGCTTTCTTCTCTGCAACCACCCTGCTTTTTCAATCTTTTAACTTGTTGAGGCTTTCAATGGCCAAGTCAAAGATCTCTCTTGGGAAATGTCACATTGCACTTGAAAATACGTGGGTTATCTTTTGATACTGATCTCTAACATAATTCCACAGTGGTAAGAGAACGGACACTGTATGATTTCAATACTTTCAGGCCGTCAAATTTTTGCACTTGGTCTTACATCTCTGGATATGCTTCAGCGTCTCCTAATTTATAGTCTATGGGAACTTAGAATTTGCATCCTGATGTTGTGTGAAAACTGTATAAATCTTCACTCTATCGAATTGGCTCACAGTGTTTTCAAGTATACTGTATCATTCTACTTTTCTGTCTATTCATTCTATTCATTTTTGACAGTTTGATATTGAAAATTCAACTAAAAATCTCAATCTACTTAAAAAATTAATTGTAATATAGTGGAAATATTATTTCATTCTGTATTTTCCAAGTCTCCTATAAAGTTACCTTAGTTTCATAATTAAAAAGAAAACTAATTTAGAATCTCTATTCCTTCTCAACTATAGACATTGTCTCCCTGTTCTTCATTTTTATTTAATCTTAATATTCAATTCCATCTTTTAATTTAGATACATGTTTCTCTCCTGTCCTCTTATCCTTGAATTTTTTTTCTCTCTTTATCTCATTCACACAATAGCATTTGTTTGCATACTTCTTCATTTACATTTTAAAAATGTTATCTAAGTTCCCATATTATCAAGTACAGATATAAGTAATATTTTCCTAATGAATGTGACATTACTTTGAATATATGCCTAATTATTTCGTTAGATTCTAAAGGTGTTGTTTCTTTAAAATCTGATAATAAATTGGAAAAAATTTACAAGTTAGTGTTATCCACGTCATGAAGCTATGCAGAGAAGTATCATAAGTGACTACAGCTGCTATTCAAATCAAAACCTATCCAATACTTCATATGACAAATTCATCAAAGACTTCACTTCTAAAATAGCTGAATAAATACACTACTACCAAATCTTGGAAACTACTAAAAATTATGGTAAACCACTGCAAATATTGTCCTCAACTTATTTTGTGTGGAAAGTATCCGGGGTAATATTAACACAAACCATTCTAGGAGTCTACAGATCAGAATATAAACTTTTCCCCAAAATTTAACAATTCAGAAGTAATAAAGCAACTCTGAAATTAGCCAGCCCAAATAGCCTAACTACTTACTGTCATTCATGCCAGGGAAATAAATATGCACGAGAAAAAGGCTTTCTTTTAACAAGGAGCCTAAATTATCAATATTGGAATTTTAAAAAATCATTTAATTCTTAATTTCCTCCAAAATGTTGTATTTTCTAAGTTATTAACATTATACAATATTGCTTAGTTCATAGATCAACTCCTTTTGATTTAATATGACCTTGAAAACAATACTCATTTCAGGAGATAACAGTCTCTAGGCTGAAATACAATTCTATTTTCCAAAGACTAATGAACTATCAATTAAGTTTTGGCAACATAAGCTTCCAATGAATGCTCTATAAGTGTACCACACGTTTATTTTAATGCATAATCAAAACTATGTTTTTGTAATTCCTTTATTTAATACATATTAACTCATTACACTATAAGGAAATATGTTAAGTGCTATGTAGAATGTAAAACTAAGTCCAATAGAAAACCCTGTATTCTGATAAATTTCTTTTACATACAAATAATTCCAATGCAGATCATTATGCAATAAGTGCTACAGAAATGGTACAAATGATCTGATGTTCGTAAGGAAAAGATTAGGTTTGTGTGGTGATCAGGTGAAGCTGGGAGGAGAGAAGGTGAAAGGAAGAGATGGAGCCTTTGAGATGGGCAAGGCTTCAGCCAAGGTCAGGAGTGAGAGGGCGCCTCAGGCACGGGGACTGCATGACCCAAGATACAGGCATGGGAGGGTCGCAGCGCGCACAGGACGCACGGGACGCTCAAAGCTGTCTGGCGGAAAGCACGCACACATTCTGGAGGTGCGGGAGGCAAGGTCCAAAAAGCTGCAACAAACTCTGCAAAACCTGTCTCATCAAGCGACAGAGAGTGAACTTCATTGCTTACATCATGGGAGGCCACTGAAGACTTCTGGGAGTGTAGAATGCAATTTAAAAGACACTCTAAAAACCAAAAAGATGACTGTGACGACTAGTGGGTGCAGCTCAGACCAAAACATATAAAAATGGGAAACAGGTTAAAAGGCTTTCCCACTAGTCCACTGAAGAAAACCGGGGTATAGTATTAGAAACAGGAAGGTCAAAATAGGAACAGTGGAGAGAAAGAACATAGGACTTGGTGACTGACATGAGGTCCAAAGGCAGAAACACAAAAGACTGCGATCTGTAGCTTCTGAGGCCAGAAGAAGAAAAGTCAGAAGATAAGCTGCTTGGGGGTGGAAGGTGGAATGCTCTGAGATATTACTACATTGTAATTGTACTGTAGTATTGTAAAATACTACAAGCAGTATTTTAGATTTAACTGCCAAAAAACGCTGAAGTTTAAAAAATATATACATATATACCATAAGTTTTGACTGACTACATTTTCTAACCTATACTCAGATTGTGTTTAAATTTTGAGTTATGTTGCCAAAACTTAACTGCTATCTCATCAGTTTTTGCAAAGTAGAATTGTATTCAGTCTGGAGACTGTTACATTCTGAAATGAGTATTATTTTCAAGGTCTTAACAAATCAATAGGAATTGATTATTGAACTAAGCAATTTCATATAATGTTAATAATTTAGAAAATACAACATTTGGAGGAAATTAAGAATTACTTGAGTTTTAATAGCAATATTGATAATTTAGGCTCTTTATTAAAAGAAAGCTTTTTTCTCATGGAAATTTCTTTCCCTGGAATAAATCACAGTTGTATTAAAGAAAGTACAGTACTTGGATGCAATCACAAAAACCACAGAATGATCTCTGTTTGTTTCGAAGGCAAACCATTCAAGATCACAGTAATCCAAGTCTATGGCCCGACCAGTAATGCTAAAGAAGCTGAAGTAGCTGAAGTTGACCTTTTAGAACTAACAACCAAAAAAGATGTCCTTTCCATTATAGGGGATTGGAATGCAAAAGTAGGAAGTCAAGAAACACATGGAGTAACAGGCAAATTTGGCCTTGGAGCACGGAATGAAGAAGGGCAAAGGCTAACAGAGTTTTGCCAAGAGAACACACTGGTCATAGCAAACACCCTCTTCCAACAACACAAGAGAAGAATCTACACATGGACATCATCAGATGGTCAACACCAAAATCAGACTGATTATATTATCTGCAGCCTAAGATAGAGATGCTCTATACAGTCAGCAAAAACAAGACTGGGAGCTGAATGTGGCTCAGATCATGAACTCCTTATTGCCAAATTCAGACTGAAATTGAAGAAAGTAGGAAAACCACTAGACCATTCAGATATGACCTAAATCAAATCCCTTATGATTATACAGTGGAAGTGAGAAATAGATTTAAGGGACTAGATCTGATAGATAGACTGCCTGATGAACTCTGGACGGAGGTTCGTGACATTGTACAGGAGACAGGGACCAAAACCATCCCCATGGAAAAGAAATGCAAAAAAGCAAAATGGCTGTCTGAGGAGGCCTTACAAATAGCTGTGAAAAGAAGAGAAGCGAAAAGCAAAGGAGAAAAGGAAAGATATAAGCATCCGAATGCAGAGTTCCAAAGAATACCAAGGAGAGATAAGAAAGCCTTTCTCAGTGATCAGTGCAATAGAGGAAAACAACAGACTAGGAAAAACAAGAGATCTCGTCAAGAAAATTAGAGATTCCAAGGGAACATTTCATGCAAAGATGGGCTTGATAAAGGACAGAAATGGTATGGACCTAACAGAAGCAGAAGATATTAAGAAGAGGTGGCAAGAATACACAGAAGAACTGTACAAAAAAGATCTTCATGACCAAGATAATCATGATAACGTGATCACTGACCTAGAGCCAGACATCTTGGAATGTGAAGTCAAGTGGGCCTTTGAAAGCATCACTACGAACAAAGCTAGTGGAGGTGATGGAATTCCAGTTGAGCTATTTCAAATCTTGAAAGATGATGCTGTGAAAGTGCTGCACTCAATATGCCAGCAAATTTGGAAAACTCAGCAGTGGCCACAGGACTGGAAAAGGTCAGTTTTCATTCCAATCCCAAAAAAAGGCAACTGCCAAAGAATGCTCAAACTACTGCACAATTGCACTCATCTCATATGCTAGCAAAGTAATGCTCAAAATTCTCCAAGCCAGGCTTCAGTAATACAGGAACCGTGAACTTCTGGATGTTCAAGTAGGATTTAGAAAAGGCAGAAGAACCAGAGATCAACTTGCCAACATCTGTTGGATAATTAAAAAAGCAACAGAGTTCCAGAAAAACATCTATTTCTGTTTATTGACTATGCCAAAGCCTTTGACTCTGTGGATTACAATAAACTGTGGAAAATTCTGAAAGAGATGGGAATACAAGACCACCTGACCTGCCTCCTGTGAAATCTGTATCCAGATCAAGAAGCAACAGTTAGAATGGACATGGAACAACAGACTGGTTCCAAATAGTAAATGGAGTACATCAAGGCTGTATATTGTCACCCTGCTTATTTAACTTATATGCAGAGTACATCATGAGGAACACTGGGCTGGAAGAAGCACAAGCTGGAATCAAGATTGCCAGGAGAAATATCAATAACCTCAGATATGTAGATGACACCACCCTTATGGCAGAAAGTGAAGAGGAACTAAAAGCCTCCTGATGAAAGTGAAAGAGGGAGTGAAAAAGTTGGCTTAAAGCTCAACATTCAGAAAACTAAGATCATGGCATCTGGTCCCATCATTTCATGGCAAATAGATGGGGAAACAGTGGAAACAGTGGCTTACTTTAATTTTGGGGCTCCAAAATCACTGCAGATGGTGACGGCAGCCGTGAAATTAAAAGATGCTTACTCCCTCAAAGGAAAGTTATGACCAACCTAGACAGCATATTAAAAAGCAGAGACATCACTTTGTCAACCAAGGTCCATCTAGTCAAGGCTATGGTTTTTCCAGTGGTCATGTATGGATGTGAGAGATGGACTGTAAAGAAAGCTGAGCGCCAAAGAATTGATGCTTTTGAACTGTGGTATTGGAGAAGACTCTTGAGAGTCCCTTGGAATGCAAGGAGATCCAACCAGTCCATCCTAAAGGAGATCAGTCTTGGGTGTTCATTGGAAGGACTGATATTGAAGCTGAAACTCCAATACTTTGGCCACCTGATGGGAAGAATTGACTCATCTGAAAAGACCCTGATACTGGGAAAGATTGAGGGCAGATGGAGAAGGGGACGACAGAGGATAAGATAGTTGGATGGCAAGACTGACTCAATGGACATGAGTTTGGGTAAACTCCAGGAGTTGGTGACGGGCAGCGAGGCCTGGCGTGCTGCAGTCCATGGCATCACAGAGAGTTGGACACGACTGAGAGACTGAACAAAACTGAACTGAGGTGCTTTATTATCTCTGAGTTGTTAAATCTAGTGGGAAAGCTCATATCACTGAACTATACAGTTCTGTGGGACTAAATCCCCTATGCCAATAAAAGTATACATTTTTAAACTTTTTATTTGTACTGGAGCACAGCCAATTAACAATGTTGTGATAGTTGCAGGTGAACTGCAAGGGACTCAATGGATACACAAGTATCCATTCTCCCCCAAACTCCCTTCCCATCCAGGCTGCCACATAACATTGAGCAGAGTTCCCTGTGCTACACAGCAGGTGCTTGTTGGTTACCCATTTTAAATATAGCAACGTGTACATGTCTGTCCCAAATGCCCTAACTATCCCTTCCTCCCATGAAAAAAACATACATGTATATAAATGTACAAACTAAAAAGTGTATGTTATATACTTACAGATTTTATAGCAGTTACTTTGTTCCTCAGACTTTCCGTGAGTCTCTCGTTCTCCTCTTCACAGGCGCTATACCCACTATTAGGATAGCCATAGTTGCCATAGTTGCCAGGGGGCACTCCTTCACCTGCAAGGAGCAGTCCCGAGCAGAGTTGGAGCAAAAACAAGTCCCTTCTGAAACCCTGACTAGAAAGAACCGAAAAAGACCCCTGGAGGGCGCTGACAGGCAGACCAGGTATGTCTGTAATACACTCCAAATGAACTTTAAATAGTGATAACCAAATAGAGTTCAGAACAACTCTAATAACCTCTCTTAAGCAAAGGATACTGAATTCAGCTCCATATGCATTTGTTGACTGCTTACTGATTGCCCCCAAGACTCTGAAATAGACACTGATATATAAGCATATTCTGGACCTATTTCCTGCTCTCTAGAACTATACCATTAAACACACACACACACACCCCTAAAATTAGTAACATCAACTACCTATGGAAGAAGCCCGGCTTGAAGGGAAAGGCAGAGACAGGATAATACAACAGGATGGAGTTTACGGCAGAGGGAAGGTCCTTTATGGGCATCTCTTTTAAACAGAAGAGAGCTAGAATAACTTATGGAGAATATTAACTGAGATTTAAGAGGCAGACTCATTAATTCTTCAACAAATACTTGAGAAACTATCATGCGTCAGATCCCTTGTTCTTTCTAGGTGCTATCAATACTTTTCAGAGCTCATCTAGGGAAGAGCATTGGGAAACAGGACAACAGTCCCAGGCATTGCCCATATAACTTGATATTCATCAGGCACTCCAATAGGTGGAGTGAGCCTTGAACAGTGAATACATATACTAACATGCTGGAGGACTGAGAAAGGAAAGCATGGTTGCGCTAACTGCATTTAAAAGAAAAAAAAACAAAACGGTTGACAATCTTCTCAGTGAAATAAGAGAAAAATCTGTCTTTGAAGAATGGTGATCTTTTCGGGGAAAAAACAGTAGAGAATAATGGAGGAAAATAACTGGGGTTGTACAGGATTACTACAGGGATAAAGCAATTGTGGCTGAGGCAATTATACTGCAGTGTGATTTTTCACCTGGATGTGTGATTTTTCTGCAGAAAAACTGATCAGCCTATGTCAGCCCATGAGAAGCTGGAGGGTTGGACTGAACAAGAGTTGGAGGGGAGTGTTGGGGCTGCTGAAGAACAGAGCCCCAAGATGCTGAGATTCCTCGTCAAAAGAGTAGGTGATTCTGGGGACTAGACTGGACAAGGATGTACGGGCAATGGAAGCCTGGCACTACGGAGGAGAGGCTAGAGGTCCTTGTCTACTCAGAGTGAATGAAGTGGCACACAGGAAGATGGAAGGGCAGAGTAGCAGGCAACACCGGCGACTGAAGGCAGTGCTGGAAAGCGAGCAGAAAGCTCTTTCCAGGCACAGTAAAGCTCTCACGAACTCTAAAAAGCAAAACCCTCTTTGGAATTCTTACAGCTCTGACTATACATAACACTAATATCACGCTCTGGACTGCACTCCAAGGGCAGAAACTAAATTTGCTCTGCTCATGGCTACAGATCTCCCCAAAACATATACATACAGTAAGGCATAGCCAGTAAATACTTGTAAATGAACTAATTAATGAACCGAATCTGAATTCAGTTATTCAGCTTTGAATGTGTCTGCCTTTGTCAACAGTGGGGTCATAAGCTTCTTTGAGGACAAAAGTGGCGTCTCATCCTTTTTCTGTATCCCTGTATCTAACAAGTACTTCAAGCAGTAGACACACAATCTCCATCACCACGAAAACCACAACAAAACATTAAACAAGTGTATTACTGAGGAGAAAGAACTGCCTTCCTCAAATTTCCCTCAACGGCTGATCCATCATCTACAGAGTTCTCTAAGTGTGCCATTGTACAACGCAAGGACAAGTGACTGGACATAATATTTCCCTCTACTCAACAATTAAAAGAATCATTCAAAAAATGCATTCTCACCCTATTCATCAATGATATGCTATACAAATTCTACTTTAATAAAGACCAAAATCCTTAAAGGAAATAAAAATATCTTCATATTTTATACGATTAATATGCTACAAAAATGTTCACCCATTAAGTGATTACTGACTGGTTGAATTAACCACTTGACAACTTCCCCAAGGAATTCAGATCTAAATTAGAGGCTATTTGTTTCCATTTCCTTCATTATTATTTTTGCATATCTTATTTTTATTTTTAGAGTTCTACACTGCTCCATTTATTAAAAGTGAAATTCCCATTTTATTTATTGTCCAGAAATCTTTCAAAGCACCTTCTCCTATTAAAGAGTTAATCTTCCCTCACACCATCATCCATCCCCAATATTAAAAAATATATATATTAAAAGTTAGGAGTTGTTATTCCAAGTTTAGCCATTTCTTCTGTGTGACTTACTGGCATGAAAATTTGTAGGAAAGCTAATCCTCAGACTGTGTCCATAAACAAATGCTACTTCTGGATAGTTTCTATCATAAATGAACAAAGTCACTTAGACAGTCATGTGAACTGTGGGCCTGGAGAGGGAAATAGCAACCCAGTCCAGTACCCTTGCCTAGAAAATTCCCTGGACAGAGGAGCCTGGCGGGGCCTAGGTCTTGGGGTCACAAAGAGTTAGGCCCAACTGAGGCACCAAGCATGCACATGAAGTGCGGGGGCTTCTCTACATGAATATTTATCAGATTCATGACCCCAACACACATTGATACTTAAAAAAAAAGGTCTTATCATATCATGTCACATCACACCAATATAATTTACAACAACAGACACCTAAGGAATCACCTTTCCTCCTCTCAACTACAGGGGAATTTAAAAACAAACTAAAAAAACAAAAACACCACTCTATCCCAGAGATTCTAACTTAGTTGGCCTGGGCTGGGGTCCAGGTATTCAAGCCTTGAAAGCTCTCTAGGTGATTCTAGTGTACAGTCAGGACTCAGAACCAACATCTTTCAAGTTCCCCTCTCTGCAATTTCACAGCATGCTGCTGCAGGAAACTTTCAAAAAGGCCCAAAGACCTTCTGATGAGATCCAAATTCTTTGACGTGGTACTCAAAGGTCTCCACAACGTGGTTGGTTCTGGTTCTGTCTCCTACTTCAACCATATTGGTTTAATCATAATCCCTTAAACACATCATTCATAATTCTAGATTCTAGGCCAACAACTGTTTTGGAGCAAGGAGAGGGTCACCCTTCCAACTGAAAACAAACTCTCCTACACTTTGCTATTTAAGCTGCAGTTGAGGCGTCTATGTCCACACAAATTACCAAGCACTCTCTGTGAAATCCCTGGGACATTCATGGCCTGTAGAACTTATTTGGTATTTGGTTGTATAGCTACCACCTTGTACTATAATTTATTTTTGTACATATTTCTACTACTCAACTAGATTAGAAGTTTTGGAGAGCATGAACAGAGCTACACAGAACTGCGTCCTGAATGACTCTTTGTAATCCCATGGACTGTACCCCGCCAGGCTCCTCTGTCCATGGGATTCTCCAGGCAAGAATACTAGAGTGGGTTCTTTCTCCAGGGGCTCCTCCTGACCCAGGGATCTCGTGTGCACCTCCAGCATTGGCAGGTAGATTCTCTACCACAGGGAAGCCACAAAGGACTGTATACCTAGAGCTTACTCAAATACACATTAATGATAAAAAGGAAACTCATTTAGGCATATAAAACTAAACTTGTTCAAAATGAGTTATCTTTTTTCTCTACAATTTACCCAATTTTCCTTTTATGACCCAAGTATTCACAAAAACTACATTTTTCAAGAGCTTTTTCTCATACTACAATTTACTAATCAATGTACATGCCTAGAGTTACTGGCAACTTTCACTAACTTTAAATACCTGACACTTTTGAAAAACTTTTTTTCCACCGAATTATAAGAACTGAAAAAGGTAACAAACATTATCCTTTTACAAGTATTTTATATATTTTCTCAGGTATACTGTATATAAATATGGCAGGTTTCTTCTTTTCTTTTCTCCCAGTCATCTCTTACTAGTTCCAGAACCAGAAAATGCTGTTTGAAGGCTCTGTGCTGTTAACAGCCGATTGTAAATCCTTGTGCCTAATTTGTTCTGCGGCTTGGTGAACTACTTCCTAGGTCAAAAGTCAAGAACAAATGCTAAGTCACCAGGTATTACTACATTCTACCGTCTTACCAGGGGAACAAGGGTCAGATAAGAAATGTTCTGGGTAAAATGGCCTTTGACTCCGAAGATCCACATCACCGCCTTTAACAAAAATGGCACGTGTGTTTACCTGTGTAACTCACTGTTACCAGGCTAATACGATTACCATCAGTGCGCTTTGCATGCAACACTCTTCAAACTTCACTTCTGAAGAAACTAACATTACGTCCAGTAGAAAGAAGCCGAAGACAGACTTCAGCAACTATGGAAACTCAGCAATTTCCATAACCGCGCTCAGTCAGCAACACTACAAAAAAACTCCTCACTGCGTTGGCACCTGTACATACCTCACCCCTAGTTCACTTTTCCATCTAAACCTACCACCCATAACTTGAGACAGAACCAAAGTTAAGGAACCCCCTAGGATCTGGAACAAATGGTGGTGTTTGCACTTGACACCACCTCCAAAGACCCCTCCATACACCCTGCTCTCTGTCTCAGATTCCAGAGACAAGAGGCCAGTCCGATTTACCCCACCCCGCGCCCCTGAGCCCAGCACCGCCAGTTCTAGGGTCCCGGAACCTCGAATCTCAGCCCTCTTCTTACCCAGGCCTGCACGCCTCATCCTGCCTGAGGAGCGGGGGAAAAGGCGGGCAGAGGGCTGAGTAGGAAGAGGCCACGGGCCACCTGGACCGCGTCCTCAGGACCAGGGCCCGGCGAAACAGCAACTTCTTCCTCCAGGGCGCCACGACATCAGTAGAGTCTAAACACCGCGCTGGCTGATGGCGTCACCCGAGGCGCTTACTGGCGCCCTGCGAAGCGGCTAGAATGGCATTCTGGGAAATATAGTTCGCTGCCGAGGCCGAGCGCGAGGCCGGGACTGGGGGTGAACCCGGGTGAAGAAGTGGGCGGGGCTTCCGGCAAAGGGGCGTGTGCCGCTTCAGCTGCCACTCAGGACGCGGGACTCAGACTCCGGACCTGGGGCGCTGGATCTCCGCTCCTGGACTGGCTCTTTCTCTCAGCTGCCGGACCCGGAATTTAAATTAGTACATCTGTCCTTCCCAGTCCGTGAGAGGATGGATAACTTCTCTTTCCTGATTCCGCCTCTCACTGCCTGTCACCAAGAGTTAGTTCAGGTAAAGTCAAAGAAAACTTAATCCCAGTTTCTGGTCTCACACATAAGTAATCTGAGACCCATTGAAGGGACGGAAGAGGGGTAGCCATTTGGTGCCCGGGTCACCCAGTGATGTAGAGTAACACCAAGCCTCTAGTACTAGGATCCTGCTCCGTTGAAACAGTCGATCAAAGTAACTGGGTCTCCTCAGAGGCAGTGGAGATTCATTTCCGTTACTGAGTTTGTTGCATTTCTAGAAAGAATCACGGCTATTAGTTAAGGGACCGAAGGACCTCTAAACTTCCCCCTACTTAGCTCTTTTAAACTTACACAAAGGATACCAGAATACTATTTACACATGGTAAGGTGCCAATTTAAAGAGTTTATAAGCTTATTGGTGGAGATGGAGCAGTATTGGAATGGTGGTTATTCCTAAAATTTCATTGTACCTCACAGGATTATGGTGAGCATTGAATGAAAAATTAAAAAAAAAAAAGGAATCTGATACACAGTAGATGAACAAAAGCCATTGGATCCTTGCAGTTTTATAGTTGCTGCTGTGTGACACTTAGATAATCTCTGTACCAGAGATTTCAGTTCAGTTCAGTTCAGTCGCTCAGTTGTGTCTGACTCTTTGCGACCCCATGAATCACAGCACACCAGGCCTCCCTGTCCATCACCAACTCCCAGAGTCCACCCAAACCCATGTCCGTTGAGTCGGTGATGTCATCCAACCATCTCATCCTCTGTTGTCCCCTTCTCCTCCTGCCCTCAATCTTTCTCAGCATCAGGGTCTTTGCAAAAGAGTCAGCTCTTCACATCAGGTGGCGAAAGTATTGGAGTTTTAGCTTCAACATCAATCCTTCCAATGAACACCCAAGACTGATCTCCTTTAGGATGGACTGGTTGGATCTCCTTGCAGTCCAAGGGACTCTCAAGAGTCTTCTCCAACACCACAGTTCAAAAGCATCAATTCTTTGGCGCTCAGCTTTCTTCACAGTCCATCTCTCACATCCATACATGGCCACTGGAAAAACCATAGGCTTGACTACATGGACCTTGTTGGCAAAGTAATGTCTCTGCTTTTTAATATGCTGTCTAGGTTGGTCATAACTTTCCTTCAAAGGAGTAAGAGTCTTTTAATTTCATGGCTGCAGTCACCATCTGCAGTGATTTTGGAGCCCCAAAATTAAAGTCAGCCACTGTGTCCACTGTTTCCCATCTATTTGACATGAAGTGATGGGACCGGATGCCATGATCCTAGTTTTCTGAATGTTGGGCTTTAAGCCAACTTTTTCACTCTCCTCTTTCACTTTCATCAAGAGGCTCTTTAGTTCTTCTTCACTTTCTGCCATAAGAGTGGTGTCATCTGCATATCTGAGGTTATTGATATATCTCCCAGCAATCTTGAATCCAGCTTGTGCATCATCCAACCAAGCGTTTCTCCTGATGTACTCTGCATATAACTTAAATAAGCAAGGTGACAATATACAGCCTTGACATACTCCTTTTCCTATTTGGAACCAGTCTGTTGTTCCATGTGTTCCCTTATAGTTTCTCAATAGGAACATTGACTATAGTAGTGGCAGAGTGAGTCTCTGCCCTAAGGTTGTTTTTGTAAAACACACACAAAACCATTTTTTGAAACTTTATTTTATATTGAAATACAGTTAAGTAACAATGCCTTTATAGCTGAGGTGCACAGAAAAGTACCTCAGCCACACATATACTTGTGTTTGTTCTCCCCCAGACTCCCCTTGTATTCAGCCTGCCACATGTTGAGCAGAATTCCCAGTGATATACAGTAGGTCCTTGTTGGTTATCCATTTTAAATATATGGATTTAAACTGTGTACATGTCAAAAAAATTCAATTTTTAATAAAAGTTATTAACCTGGGAAATAAGCTTAATCCAATAATGTTTTGAGAGGAAAACAGTCTTCATAAAAATATACAACCATTCTCTAAAAACATGAGAATTTAATGAAGATTTTATCAGAAATAGTTATTCCAAATAAACACTGAATTTTCAATATGAGAATTGATGGCATTTTAACTTACAATCTGTGACAGTTCCTTCTTTTGTAAGAAGTACATGTGTTCTATAATCAAAACATGTCAGAAAAATCATCTTACTTAGAAAGCTTTCTCATACTAATGTAATTTTTAAATTGAGCGTTAAGTTTACCAAAGCAGACTGTTTAAATTACAAAAGTACTTATCCTCTTAAAAACTGCTTCCCCTACATTGTACTGTGCTATGCTTAGTCGCTCAGTCATGTCCAACTCTTTGCAACCCCATGGACTATAGCCTGCCAGATGCTTCTGTCCATGGATTCTCCAGGCAAGAATACTGGAGTGGGTTGCCATGCCCTCCTCCAGGGGATCTTCCCAACACAGGAATCCAACCTGAGTCTCCCTCATTGCAGGCAGATTTTTTTACCATCTGCACCACCAGCGAAGCCCAAGAATACTGGAGTGGGTAGCCTATCCCTTCTCCAGGATAACTTTTGACTCAGGGATTGAACCAGGTTTTCCTGCATTGCAGGCAGATTCTTTGCCATCTGAGCTACCAGGGAAGCCCCCGTGCTCCTACATTATAGGGAGATATAATAATAAAATGTAAAAGGGAGAAAAAATAAAATAATGAAAAATATTAAGAATATAATGTCAGACAGTCAAAGCTTGTTTTTATTGAGCTGGTGACCTAAAAATCCAAATGGTTACTTTCTCCTTTCTGCAAAAGAAGTTCTGGTTCATGTGCTCTTTCAGGGTTGTCAGGGCCCACACTTACTCAGTCATGGACTTAACACACTTGTACTCACTTTAAAGTGAGTTTTGCTGAACTTTCATGCGTTATGGGTCCACTGGCATTCTGTGCTCATGGGGCGCCACGTTTGTTACATGTGAATGAGATGGCAAGGAATGATAAACATGTATATTGCACTGGCCCTTGTCTGCAGAGATAAACCCTCCAAGGAAATGGGACATAATTGGTAGATAAAAAGGAAGAGAGTGAGGGAATATAGAGGACATACATATCCATACAAGGACTACTTTTGTATATGATGTTAGGAGGTGTTCTAATTTCATTCTTTTACATGTAGCTGTCCAGTTTTCCCATCACCACTTATTGAAGAAGCTGTCTTCTCCATTGCATATTCTTGTGTCTTTTGTCAAAGATAAGGTGCCGAAAGATGCATAGGTTTATATATGGCCTTTCTATCTTGTTCCATCTGTATTTCTGTTTTTGTTCCAGTACCATACTGTCTTGATGACTATAACTTTGTGGTATAGTCTGAAATCAGGAAGGTTGATTCCTTCAGCTCCATTTTTCTTTCTCAACATTGCTTTGGCTATTCAGGGTCTTTTGTGTTTCCATTACAAAACTTTTCAAGGTAACATAACTGAGAAGTGAAATTTTCAGGGAATCAAGAAAATAGAGTATATGATGCCCCAAGCAAAAGGAACGAAGAAATGGAAGGGTTTGTAGTTGCACCATTTTCCAAACCACCCACCGGGTTGGCTTCTGTCTTCAGTTCAGTTCAGTTCAGTTGCTCAGTCGTGTCCGACTCTCTGCGACCCCATGAATCACAGCACGCCAGACCTCCCTGTCCATCACCAACTCGTGGAGTTCACACAAACGCCCTTCCATCGAGTCAGTGATGCCACCCAGCCATCTCATTCTCTGTCATCCCTGTCACCTCTGGCCCCCAATCCCTCCCAGCATCAGAGTCTTTTCCAGTGAGTCAACTCTTCGCATGAGGTGGCCAAAGTATTGGAGTTTCAGCTTTAGCATCAATCCTTCCAGTGAACACCCAGGACTGATCTCCTTGAGAATGGACTGGTTGGATCTCCTTGCAGTCCAAGGGACTCAAGAGTCTTCTCCAGCACCACAGTTCAAAAGCATCAATTCTTCAGTGATCAGCTTTCTTCACAGTCCAACTCTCACATCCAGATATAACCACTGGATAAACCATAGCCTTGACTAGACAGACCTTGGTTGGCAAAGTAATGTCTTTGCATTTTAATATGCTATCTAGGTTGGTCATAACTTTCCTTCCAAGGAGTAAGCATCTTTTAATTTCATGGCTGCAATCAGCATCTGCAGTGATTTTGGAGCCCAAGAAAATAAAGTCTGACACTGTTTCCACTGTTTCCCCACCTATTTCCCATGAAGTGATGGGACCAGATGCCATGATCTTAGTTTTCTAAATGTTGAGCATTAAGGCAACTTTTTCACTCTCCTCTTTCACTTTCATCAAGAGGCTTTTTAGTTCCTCTTCACTTTCTGCCATAAAGGTGGTGTCATCTGCATATCTGAGGTTATTAATATTTCTCCCAGCAGTCTTGATTCCAGCCTGTGCTTCTTCCAGCCCAGCGTTCCTCATGATGTACTCTGCATATAAGTTAAATAAGCAAGGTGACAATATACAGCCTTGACGTACTCCTTTTCCTGTTTGGAACAAGTCTGTTATTCCATGTCCAGTTCTAACTGTTGCTTCCTGACCTGCATACAGGTTTCTCAAGAGGCAGGTCAGGTGATCTGGTATTCCCATCTCTTTCAGAATTTTCCAGTTTGTTGTGATCCACACAGTCAAAGGCTTTGGCATAGTCAATGAAGCAGAAATAGATGTTTTTCTGGAACTCTCTTACTTTTTCCATGATCCAGCGGATGTTGGTGATTTGATCTCTGGTGCCTCTGCCTTTTCTAAAACCAGTTTGAACATCTGGAAGTTCACAGTTCACATACTGCTGAAGCCTGGCTTGGAGAATTTTGAGCATGACTTTACTAGCGTGTGAGATGAGTGCAATTGTGCAGTAGTTTGAGCATTCTTTGGCATTGCCTTTCTTTGGGATTGGAATGCAGACTGACCTTTTCCAGTCCTGTGGCCACTGCTGAGTTTTCCAAATTTGCTGGCATATTGAGTGCAGCACTTTCACAGCATCGCCTTTCAGGATTTGAAATAGCTCAACTGTAATTCCATCACCTCCACTAGCTTTGTTCATAGTGATGCTCTCTAAGGCCCACTTGACTTCACATTCCAAGATGTCTGGCTCCAGGTGAGTGATCTCACCATCATGATTATCTTGGTCATGAAGATCTTTTTTGTGCAGTTCTTCTGTGTATTCTTGCCCCCTCTTCTTAATATCTTCTGCCTCTGTTAGGTCCATACCATTTTTGTCCTTTATCGAGCCCATCTTTGCATGAAATGTTCATTTGGTATCTCTAATTTTCTTGAAGAGATCTCTTGTTTTTCCTATTCTGTTGTTTTCCTCTATTTCTTTGCATTGATTGCTGAGGAAGGCTTTCTTATTTCTCCTTGCTATTCTTTGGCACTCTGCATTCAGATGTTTATATCTTCCCTTTTCTCCTTTGCTTTTCACTTCTCTTCTTCTCACAGCTCTTTGTAAGGCCTCCTCAGACAGCCATTTTGCTTTTTTGCAAATCTTTTCCATGGGGATGGTCTTGGTCCCTGTCTCCTGTACAATATTCGAACCTCCGTCCAGATTTCATCAGGCACTCTATCTATCTATCAGATCTAGTCCCTTAAATCTATTTCTCACTTCTACTGTATAATCATAAGGGATTTTATTTAGGTTGTATCTGAATGATCTAGTTATTTTCCCTACTTTCTTCAATTTCAATCTGAATTTAGCAATAAGGAGTTCATGATCTGAGCCACAGTCAGCTCCTGGTCTTGTTTTTGCTAACTGTATACAGCTTCTCCATCTTTGGCTGCAAAGAATATAATCAATCTTATTTTGGTGTTGACCATCTGGTAATGATGAACCATAGGTGAGTGAATTTTATGTGACTTGGTGGGAATAGGCAGTAGAAAAATTTTTTATCATGGTGAGCATGATATCAGAGAACCTTAAAGATAGTGTGTGATTGCAGAGATAAGACTTTTTCTCATGTTTCACTCTGAGATATTTTCAATCTTCCAGCATTTTGGGAAATGACTCCTTCCTTAATGTCAGTGAATCAGTGGCTTTGATTTTTTTTTCCTGAATATCTGGACCCACGGCAGAGCTAAATTTCAAATGGCACTTTTCATAGGCTTCCCTTATGATAGTCCAATTTTAGAGACATTCTTAACTTTTATAAAACAGTGTTTTGGGTTAAAGATGATAGATTTACTTCCCATTGCTTAGAAAATATCAGTGTATGTTTCAAAAGACTCTATGTCTCAAAGTTAGAAACCAGAGTATCTAACTTACAAATTGCTTTACAAGGTAATATTTTTTAATGGACACTAAAGTTAACAATGAGTAAAGCAGAGACATTACTTTGCCAACAAAGGTCCGTCTAGTCAAGGCTATGGTTTTTCCAGTGGTCATGTATGGATGTGAGAGTTGTACTGTGAAGAAAGCTGAGTGCTGAAGAATTGATGCTTTTGAACTGTGGTGCTGGAGAAGACTCTTGAGAGTCCCTTGGACTGCAAGGAGATCCAACCAGTTCATTCTAAAGGAGATCAATCCTGGGTGTTCATTGGAAGGGCTGATGCTGAAGCTGAAACTCCAATACTTTGGCCACCTCATGCGACGAGTTGACTCACTGGAAAAGAGTCTGATGCTGGGAGGGATTGGGGCGGGAGGAGACGGGGACGACAGAGAATGAGATGGCTGGATGGCATCACCGACTCTGTGGACATGAGTTTGAGTGAACTCCGGGAGTTGGTGATGGACAGGGAGGCCTGGCGTGCTGTGATTCATGGGGTCGCGGAGAGTCGGACACGACTGAGAGAGTGAACTGACTGAACTGAGGAAGACAGAATTTCACGGTGGACATTTTTGAATCCAGCTGCACAAAGCACTACCTAACTTCTTTGTGGGATGACCAGATGCAGCTGATTTTGTCCCTCTGGGGCGATGTGGTGCCTCCTCTCTGTATCACTCACCTAGTTTACTCTTTCTTTGAACATTGGATTCCTTTAACTGTTACAGAACAAAAGCCTCTGCACCATGTCGCTTTGATGGTCCATTTTGATCTCTGTACCACAGTATTCCCAGTCCCAGTTTTCTGGAAGAGAAAATCTGATTGGTCAACCATGGATAAGGCATCCCTCCCTGGTTGGTCCAAGTAGTTGATGCTGAGTGTTAGGGATTCCAGTATTTTGGGCAGAGCAGATTCTCCAAGCACGAGCAGGGGTAGGGGGAAAGGTTATTTCTTAGTACATTAAAGTACGTGTGTGGTTTGAACACTTGCATAAAAGGTATTGATATCTGATCTGAGTAATAAACAGGTTTCATAGAATAGCTTAGCGCTAGGTGCTCACCCACATCACCGAGGCCTTTATCGCTATCATAAACTGGCCATGAAAGTTATGGTTTGTTAGGTAAGGTGATGATTTGTGTTCTGAACACTGACGTGGTTAGCCACATGCTTTCACTCCCATTTATCTTGTGTTGTTGAATTTTCTTTATTGCAATTAGAAGACCGTCTTCTCTTGGGAGGCAAGGATAAAGACCTGATCTTGTTTGAAGCAGATCTTTACGGGAGACGCTAAGAATTTGATTTTTTTCTCTTATCAAAGTCCTCCCTCCACGGCCTCCTTTAACATTCTCTATAAATAGGGCATCGAGGTCAAAAACATAATCTGAACAATAACTATTAGCAAGGAATTATGTGGAAATAGCAATTCTTACAGAGCAAATTAGAAAAATTGATTTCGTAGAAACAAGGGAGTGAGAATTTGCCTTCATAGCCCCAACACCTCAAACTTTATTGAAGTGTGAATATGGCACTTCTGGGCCTTTAGCCTGGATGTCTAGTTCTAGGCTAGTGTGAATTTTTCTAGCTCAATTAGAAAGGTTTGAAAGATTTTAAAAGGTATTTTTAAATGATAATATGTTACATAAATATTCATGATTATGCAGTTCTCTGATATCTGGACCATTTAGAACTTTCTTCCATTAAATAATGACTTTTTTTATTTGCTACAGGTGCCATCCATTAGCTAGTGACCAATGACATCCATTATGCATGGTCATGAATATTTATCTAGTGTCTTATGCCTGTACCAAAGAGGATAGGAAAAGGGGAGTTAGAGAGAAGCTTTTCTTCCACACCAGATGACCAGCTCAACTGAAGAAAATAAACGGATCCATCTTCAGGTAAGACTTCATAAAGGCAAAAGATGCATGCTCAGTTGTGTCCAACTCTTTGAGACCCCAGGGACTGAAACCCACAAGGCTCCAGTGTCCATGGGATTTCCCAGGGTTGTTATTTCCTTCTACAGGGTATCTTTCTGACCCAGGGATCAAACCTGGGTCTCTTGCATTTCCTGCATTGGCAGACGGGTTCTTTACCCCTGCACCACCTGGGAATCACAGGTGAAGCTTCATCCATTAATATTCTGCTGGGTCAGGATTAGCTTAACTGTTGAAAGAAAGCACATGACAGACTCTAATGCTAGTGGAATAATGGAGTAGTTTGCCAGAGTCTATTAATACATCTCTTTATCTGGAAGGCCTTAAGACAAGGTCAGTCCAAAATTTTGCTCAATATCTGTGGGACTTAAGAGTTACTCACAGGCAGCCTTCTGAAGAATTGTCTGTCTCCATTTTTACCAGCACTAGCTTTCCCTTCCTCTCCAAAACCAGCTGGTCTTATGCAGATAACACCACAGTCATCACTCAGTGAATGGATGGGAGAGAATTGGGACAGACAGTGAGTAGCCAGCCATGTGTCACTTATCCGCAGACGTTACTGACATTCTACTCTATTGCTCTAGACCTGGCCCCTTTCTTCATTTCCAGTAACTTATTTCTACCATCCTTGTGAGCATTTCTCTTTGGATATCCCGCCATCAACTCAAACGCAATCACTATCTACCCCAAAGTAGTTTGCCCTTCTGATTGTCTGCCCTTGTTAATGATATCATCAAGCCTCAGAACCTCTCAGTCACTATGACCTTCCCCCACTTTTCCAACACTATCAAACCAATGGCCAAGTCCTCCTGAAATGTCTTTTTAATGTGCAGCTTTCTTTCCATTTCAAAGCTAACAACATTATTTAAAGTTTCAAACACCTCGAATCTTGCTAGGGCTTCTTCATTTCCTTGCTTTCACATCCACTCCCTTCAAACACATCAGACTAAAATGTCCAGAACTCTAATTTTGTCTTATCACTGTTTCCCCCCGTCTTTTTTTTGTTGTTGTCTGAATTGGGTGGTTTGTGGATTCTTAGTTCCCAGACCAGGGATGGAACCTGGGCCCCCTGCAGTGAAAGCTCTGAGTCCTAACCACTGGACTGCCACAGAATTCCTGGCTTACCACTGTGTAATGGCAGTTGATGAATTCTGCAGGATTTATTAGGGGGAGGGGTGGAGAGTTATGTTTGAGTTTCCCTCAAGTCTCTGAAGATGCCCGGAAAGTGGTGGCTGTGTCTGGTCTTCAGTAGTCACAGTTTTGGGGAACAATGTAATAGACGTCTGAATCTGTCTAGCATTGTAAATTATTAGGGTTTAGTCATTCACATATCTCTACTTTAACTGTAATTAGTTTTGTGTGTGGTATGAGATAGTAATCACGTTCGTTTGTTTCCTATACGGATACCCGATTTTTCCATTACCATTATTATTAAAAACACTGTTCTTTTCCCATCTCCCCCAGTTCCTTCTCATAAACCAAACACCCCATACCTGTAGCCTTTTTATACAGCTATCTATTTATTCCCTTGATCTATTCTTTCATCCTGGCTTCAGCAACACACTCTCTCTTTTTTTAGAAATGTGTATGTATTTGTTTCTTTATTTGGCTGTGCTGGGTTTTAGCTGAGGCATGTGGGATCTTCAGTCTTCGTGGCGGCATGCCGGGTCTTTAGTTAAGGTATGTGGGACCTAATTCCTTGATCAGGATAGAACCCAGGCCCTCTGCACGGGGAGCGAGAACACACTCTCCTAAATAGGTTTATCATAAGACTTAGTAAAAATAAGTCCTCCTGAAATGTTCTTCTTCATCGAGGATGTTTTAACTAAGGCCCCTTTGCATTTCCATATAAGTTTTAGAAACAACTTGTCAAGTTTCATTTTAAAAAATCCTGTTGGTATTTTGACTGAGCTTGCATTGCAGTGGGGGAACAATGATATTGTCAACATTGGGTTTTCCAGCTCTTAAACACAATGTGTTTTTCTAATAATATTGAGTTTCCTCGATTTCAAACAATAATGTTCTATAGCTTTCTGTGTAGACATTTTGAAAAATTTTTGCTAGATATATCCCTATGTACTGATACTTTTGATGTTGTTACAAATGCTATCTTTCTTAAGAATTTCATTTCTAATTGTTGCTAGTGTATAGAAATGCAATAAAAGTATTCTGATAGATTACCACTGCTTCAGACAATCAAATCGTCTATAAAAAGTAGATTTTATTTGTTTATTTATAATCCCTAATCCTTTTTCTTTCCCTATTTTTTCTTTTTTGTATTGGTTAGGATCTCTAGTACAGTGTTGAACTTATGTCCAAAGTCAAGGTGAGGACTTTCAATATTATAACTTTGCATATAAATATTTTCTTAGATACCTTTTATAAATGCTTTGTCAGATTCAAGAATTTTATATTCCTATTATCCAAGATTTTAAAAAAAAATCATTAATGGCTGTAGGATTTTATTATATTCTTTTTCTGAGTTTTTTGAGATGATCAGCTTTTGAGTTCTTCTTTTAATGTGGTGAATTAAATTAATTTTTAAATATTAAACCAACTCTGCATTCCAAGAATAAAATCAATTTGATCATGATATAGTATTATTTTTTCATATACTATTTACTTTGACAATATTTGTTAAAAATGTATATATCTTTATGAGAGAAATTTGCCTGCAATTTTACTTTCTAGTTATGGCTTGTCAGGTTTTATTGTCAAAGCTAGCCTAATTCCTCACATATTTGGAAGAATTCATTGTGAAATCATTAACATCTGATGATTTTTCACCTGTTTTCTTGAAAATATTTATTAAGGGTTACCAATGCATGGGTTCAATATCTGAATCACCTGTGGGTCTGTTTATATTCCCTTTTTTCTCTTTGTTTTTAGTCACAAGTCTTGTTAGCATATCTATTAATTCTTAATTGAATTGCAGAATATATGTAATGTCACTTCATAAAATTTTAATATTTTTACTGGAAAAAAATCACACATTCAGCCTTTTTCATCTCAGTATATGGTGTGATGCATTTTCTGGTTTGTTCAATGCTTTCAAAGCACAAAATGAATTCTGCTTTGGAAATATGCATGGGCCTGAAGCATCAAAGATTTAGATAAACAGATGAGAATCTCAGTAAAAATTAAAATGGAATGAGTTAGTATAAAGACAGAGCATATCTATTATACATTTGAAAATTAAAATACCCATAAAATTGAAATCTGCACTAGTAAAATAAAATGATTCTCAAACTGATCCACCACAAATTTCTGAATTGGTTCTGTTACAAAAAGAATGGGGGTGAAATTAGCAAACTTTCCTTAAACTTTTAAAATTGAAATAGAACAGAAATCCACACCTTAAAAATGTATTTATTTTCTGTACTTTATGGTGAGTCAAACAGGTCTGTTAGGAACTATGAAATGTTTCATATAAATACAAAATTTTAAAAAACCTCTTTCATGAAAATCCTTAAGACAAACGTATAGCTCAAAAGTAGTTATTTTGTCCCCCACCAGCCCCACAGGGTTTAGTTCAATTTTATAGAACACAGTTTTTATGTTTATCAAACTGTCCAGCTATTTTCAGTTGTATTTGACATGCATTTAATTTCTGTATGTGTTGGGGAAGATGGAGGACTCTATTTCAGACCAGACAACTTCTTTTGATACCACTAATGACCTTAAATTTTAAATTGACTTTTACTTTTTGTACAACATTCATACAATGTAATTAAAATACGCTGTACACAAACTGAAATACAGTAGGATGGCTATATAATGGTAGAAAGGGCCTGTGCTCTTTTTGTCATGCCTTCCATTTCCAGAATCTCACATTATTATATTTCTTAAAAAACCATTTTGCTGAAGAAATAAAGTTGATTTACCGAGGTGTACTGTGGATGCTGATTGCAGCCATGAAATTAAAAGACGCTTACTTCTTGGAAGGAAAGTTATGACCAACCTAGATAGCATATTGAAAAGCAGAGATAGTACTTTTCCAACCAAGGTCCGTCTGAGAGGCTATGGTTTTTCCAGTGGTCATGTATGGATGTGAGAGTTGGACTGTGAAGAAGGCTGATCACCAAAGAATTGATATTTTTGAACTGTGGTGTTGGAGAGTCCCTTGGACTGCAAGGAGATCCAACCAGTCCATTCTAAAGGAGATCAGTCCTGGGTATTCATTGGAAGGACTGATGCTAAAGCTGAAACTCTAATACTTTGGCCACCTCATGCGAAGAGTTGACTCATTGGAAAAGACTGATGCTGGGAGGGATTGAGGGTGGGAGGAGAAGGGGACGACAGAGAATGAGATGGCTGGATGGCATCACCGACTCGATGGACATGAGTTTGAGTGAACTCCGGGAGCTGGTGATAGACAGGGAGGCCTGGCGTGCTGTGATTCATAGGGTTGCAAAGAGTCGGACATGACTGAGCGACTAAACTGAACTGAACTGAATTAGAAATTAATTTTTTCTTTTCCAAAAACACCTTCTACAAGCAGATTTATTCCCTGCTTATTTGTTAGAAGTAGAAAAGGTTGCAGCTTCCATGGCTTTTTCCCTCTTCAGATTTTTTTCTAAACAATGTAAATGGAACGTATTTGTAGAATGTACCAAGATTAAGTTTTTTAGTTTTTTTAAACTAAGGCTGTGATTTAAAAACAAGAAAGTTAGCACATTTAGTGTTAATGACAAAAAGCAAGTATGGAACATGTAGAGTTGAGGGGAATGCATTTTTGCCCCCAGTTATATAGTGAAGTGAAGTGAAGTGAAGTCGCTCAGTTGTGTCCGACTCTTAGTAGCATTCAAATAAAGGAATGGGACTACATTTTCATATCAAATACCTAAAGCAGTTGCAAATACCTAAACAATTGTTTTACAATTTGTTTTTAAATGGCAGTAATAAATTCTTTATTTGTAAAAATTCCAACTTATAACCAGAACCAAATCAAATGTGAACCACCAACTGTCCAGAATTGTAGGGTCTCTGTGGCCCACAAAAGGTAAAAAGGAAGAAAGAACACTTTTTTGGGGGGAAGTGGGGAGTATGTGCAATACACACAGACTGCTTAACTCACAGCAGAACAAGCAAATCATGTCCTCTGGAAAATAAAAAAAAATAAGCAAAAGCAAATAACCCTACATCTCCAAGGCAGTTAGCCAGCATTCTTTTAGTGTTCCAAGTAAAACCAAAAAATGAAGGAAGGAGCAAGGAAAGTATTGAATCATTTCTGGTTCCTTGTAGCCAGTTTCTCACTCTAGTCATAAATAGATATGGAGAGCTTTCCATGGAATTACCAGATATTAATTTTAAGAAATGTAATTTTATTCTGGTAGGCAGTTATAGCTGGTTAAGCTGTTCTGTTTTTGATCTGCTGTTACTTCTAGAGATAGCCCCTTCAGGCTCTGGTTCCTTCTGGACCTGGGCCATTGCTCCCTGGTGAACTCAAAATTCCATCTTCCTGGAACCATCTAATCACTGTGTTCTTTGCTTAAAGGATTAGCCTTTAAGAAGCTGTTTTCTGCATGGTTTCTCAGAACCTCTCACCATGCTTTCACTGGTTAAGGGGTCAGTAAATGCAGTGAGGGCAGGATATCTAAAGAAGGGTGGACTTCCTTTTCTGTCGGTTCCCTTTTTTCCTGGGATCTCAATCTTTCAAGTCCTGATTGCCCTGAAAGGCTCTGAACTCCAATTACCGTCTCCCCAGCCCAATGAGAGAGAAGACTCTTGCAAGTTCTAGGTTACCACTTTCTGCTCAGTCTCCGTGCTCCCATGCAGTGAATCCGAAGATAAAAAATTTGCAAAGAAAAAGAATGATTGATTTAACTTCATAAAACTTTGAAACTTCTGCTTGCCAAAATAGTTCAAATGAGTTATATCAGAAATTGTATCTGTTGAACTTCCCTGGTTCAGTGGGTAAGAATCTGCCTGCCAATGCAGGGCACGCGAGTTTGATTCCTGGTCTGGGAAGTTTCCACATGCCTGTGTTCCACAGCTACTGAGCCCTTGAGCCCTAGAGCGTGCACACCAGAACTGCTGAGTCTGTGGACGGCAACTCCTGAAGCATGTGTGCCTAGAGCGCATGTTCCACAGTAAGAGAAGCCCGTAAAAGGCTCAATAAGAAGCTTGCTCCCTGAAATTGGAGAGCAAACCCTGCTTGCTGCAACTAGAGAAAGTCCGCTCAAAGCAGCAAAGACCCACTGCGGTCAAAAATTTAGAAATGTAAATAAATAAATAAAAATTTAAAAAAGAATTTGTATCTGTTTTCCTAAATTTTATTCATCCCTTCTATAGTATATAGTTGTTCATGTAACAGCCCAAACAGGACTAAATTTCCCCATCACATTTGCCACTAAGTGTGGTCAGTGATTGCATCCAAGTACTGCATTTTGGACTCTTTTGTTGACCATGATGGCTACTCCATTTATTCTAAGGGATTCCTGCCCACAGTAGTAAATATAATGGTCATCTGAGCTAAATTCACCCATTCCAGTCCATTTTAGTTCACTGATTCCTAGTATGCCTATGGTTACTCTTGCCATCTCCTGTTTGACCACTGCCAATTTGCCTTGATTCATGGACCTAACATTCCAGGTTCCTATGCAATACTGCTCTTTACAGCATGGGACCTTGCTTCTATCACAAGTCACATCCACAACTGGGTATTGGTTTTGCTTTTGCTCCATCCCTTTATTCCTTCTGGAGTTATTTCTCCACTGAGCTCCAGTAGCATACTGGGCACCTACAGACCTGGGGAATTCCTCATTCAGTATCCTATCATTTTGCCCTTTGATACTGTTCACGGGGTTCTCAAGGCAAGTATACTGAAGTGGTTTGCCATTCCCTTCTCCAGTGGACCACATTTGGCTGTGGTCCATGTGATCAGATCGACTAGTTTCCTGTGATTATGATTTCCGTGTGTCTGCCCTCTGATGCCCCCTCGCAATACCTACCGTCTTCTTTGGGTTTCTCTTGCCTTGGAGGTGGGATATCTCTTCACAGCTCCTCCACGAAAGTGCAGCCGCTGCACCTTACCTTGGATGAGGGGTATCTCCTCAAGGCTGCCCCTCCTGACCTTGAACGTGGAGTAGCTCCTCTCAGCCCTCCTGCACCCACGCAGCCACCGCCTATTGGACGTGGGGTAGCTCCTCTCGGCAGCGCCTCTTTGCATGGTCAGTTGCGCTGGGGCCCTTGTCTCTCGCGTCTGGGCCGCCTGTGCCGGCGTCTTTCGCGTTTCTATTCATTTCCAAGGCAAACCATTCAATATTATAGTAATCCAGTCCTATGCCCCAACCAGTAACACTGAAGAGCCGAAGTTGAACAGTTCTATGAAGACCTACAAGAACTTTTAGAACTAACACCGAAAAAAGATGTCCTTTTCATTATAGGGGACTGAAATGCAAAAGTAGGAAGTAAAGAAACACCTGGAGTAACAGGCAAATTTGGCCTTGGAGCATGGAATGAAGCAGGGCAAAGGCTAATAGAGTTTTGCCAAGAGAATACACTGGTCATAGCAAACACCCTCTTCCAACAACACAAGAGAAGACTCTACACATGGACATCACCAGATGGTCAACACTGAAATCAGATTGATTATATTCGTTGCAGCCAAAGATGGAGAAGCTGTATACAGTTAGCAAAAACAAGACCAGGAGCTGACTGTGGCTCAGATCATGAACTCCTTATTGCCAAATTCAGACTGAAATTGAAGAAAGTAGGGAAAACCACGAGACCATTCAGATGTCCTAAATTAAATCCGTTATGATTATACAGTGGAAGTGAGAAATAGATTTAAGGGACTAGATCTGATAGAGTGCCTGATGAACTCTGGACGGAAGTTCGTGACAATGTACAGGAGACAGGGACCAAGACCATCCCCATGGAAAAGATTTGCAAAAAAGCTAAATGGCTGTCTGAGGAGGCCTTACAAATAGCTGTGAAAAGAAGAGAAGTGAAAAGCAAAGGAGAAAAGGAAAGATATAAGCATCTGAATGCAGAGTTCCAAAGAATAGGAAGGAGAGATAAGAAAGCCTTCCTCAGTGATCAATGCAAAGAAATAGAGGAAAACAAAAGAATAGGAAAAACAAGAGATCTCTGCAAGAAAATTAGAGATTCCAAGGGAACATTTCATGCAAAGAAGGACTCGATAAAGGACAGAAATGGTATGGACCTAACAGAAGCAGAAGATATTAAGAAGAGGTGGCAAGAATACACAGAAGAACTGTACAAAAAAGATCTTCATGACCAAGATAGTCATGATAACGTGATCACTGACCTAGAGACAGACATCTTGGAATGTGAAGTCAAGTGGGCCTTAGAAAGCATCACTATGAACAAAGCTAGTGGAGGTGATGGAATTCCAGTTGAGTTATTTCAAATCCTGAAAGATGATGCTGTGAAAGTGCTGCACTCAATATGCCAGCAAATTTGGAAAACTCAGCAGTGGCCACAGGACTGGAAAAGGTCAGTCTTCATTCCAATCCCAAAGAAAGGCAATGCCAAAGAATGCTCAAACTACCGCACAACTGCACTCATCTCACACGCCAGTGAAGTCATGCTCAAAATTCTCCAAGCCAGGCTTCAGCAATATGTGAACCGTGAACTCCCAGATGTTCAAGCAGGTTTTAGAAAAGGCAGAGGCACCAGAGATCAAATCGTCAACATCCGCTGGATCATGGAGAAAACAACAGAGTTCCAGAAAAACATCTATTTCTGCTTTATTGACTATGCCAAAGCCTTTGACTGTGTGGATCCCAATAAACTGTGGAAAATTCTGAAAGAGATGGGAATCCCAGACCACCTGACCTGCCTCTTGAGAAACCTGTATGCAGGTCAGGAAGCAACAGTTAGAACTGGACATGGAACAACAGACTGGTTCCAAATAGGAAAAGGAGTATGTCAAGGCTGTATCTTGTCACCTTGCTTATTTAACTTATATGCAGAGTACATTATGAGGAACGCTGGGCTGGAAGAAGCACAAGCTGGAATCAAGATTGCTGGGAGAATATCAACAACCTCAGATATGCAGATGACACCACCCTTATGGCAGAAAGTGAAGAGGAACTCAAAAGCCTCTTGATGAAAGTGAAAGAGGAGAGCGAAAAGGTTGGCTTGAAGCTCAACATTCAGAAAACAAAGATCATGGCATCTGGTCCCATCACTTCATGGGAAATAGATGGAAAAGTAGTGGAAACTGTGTCAGACTTTATTTTCTTGGGCTCCAAAATCACTGCAGATGCTGATTGCAGCCATGAAATTAAAAGACGCTTACTCCTTGGAAGGAAAGTTATGACCAACCTAGATAGTATGTTAAAAAGCAGAGACATTACTTTGCTAACCAAGGTCCATCTAGTCAAGGCAATGGTTTTTCCCGTGGTCATGTATGGATGTGAGAGTTGGACTGTGAAGAAAGCTGATCGCCGAAGAATTGTTGCTTTTGAACTGTGGTGCTGGAGAAGACTCAAGAGTCCGTTGGACTGCAAGGAGATCCAGTCAGCCCATTCTAAAGGAGATCAATCCTGGGTGTTCATTGGAAGGACTTATGCTAAAGCTGAAACTGCAATACTTTGGCCACCTCATGAGACGAGTTGACTCACTGGAAAAGAGTCTGATGCTGGGAAAGGTTGGAGGAGGGAGGAGACGGGGACGACAGAGATGAGATGGCTGGATGGCATCACCGACTCGATGGACATGAGTTTGAGTGAATTCCGGGAGTTGGTGATGGACAGGGAAGCCTGGTGTGCTGTGATTCATGGGGTCACAGAGAGTCGGACACAACTGAGCGACTGAACTGAACTGAACTGTGGTCATTGAAATATAAGTGAAAGCAATGCAGGCTGATTTCAGTGCTAAGAATCATGAAAGGCCAATGTACTTCCCCCATGCTCTCTTCCCACCTCAGCTGGAGGTAGATGATGGTAAGGCGGATGTCACAGATGCTTGGATCTTTTTCTAACAGTAAAGTCACAGGATCCAGGCATCTAGGTCCCCAAATCACTTCATTGAAGAGCCATTATAAATTTAGAGATCTAGTTGTTACAATGATTTAGTCTATACTTGCTAAAATGTAAAGATAAAGCTATAAATGGAAAATATATGTTTTCAGAATATATAACTTGCTATAATTTGAAATGAGCCTTGAAATTCAATTAATAAAAGAAATATTTCCATAAAATTAGAATAGAGGCAATTATCAAAAGAAGGTATTTTTAAGTTAACAATGATATTCAAACTAACTACTGAGATTAATACCACGTATTAACAACAGGGTCTGGTATATAACCTATGAGATAAGCAAAAAAAATGTTAATCAAGTGTCCAGTGGTTAAACATCCAACAGAAATATGATATTGATGTTGATATATGATGTTGATTGATGATTCTATGCTTCTATTTTTTTATTTGGCTGCACTAGTTCTTAGTTGCATTACTTGGGCTCTTAGTTATGACATAGGGGATCTAGTTCCCTGACTAGGGATCGAACCTGGCTCCCCTGCGTTGGGAGAGAGGAGTCTTAACCACTGGACAACCAAGGAGTCCCTGTGATTTTATACACTGAAGCAGAAATAGCATCCTGACATTTTTTTCCGAAGGAGAAAATGATTGTAAAATGATGTAGCCACTATAATGTTCATTTTATCATTAAAAAAAAAATCCCAACAGAAAATAACATTAGTGAGACCAACCATATATAAATCATGCCAGTATCATAAAATTTTATTTATAACATATTTCGAGTATTCTTTGTATGAAATGTTATTCTTATGTAAATATATACATTTAACCTATATGGATGTGAAAGTTGGACCATAAAGAAGGCTGAGCACCAAAGAATTTATGCTTTCGAATTGGTGCTGGAGAAGACTCTTGAGAGTCCCTTGGACTGCAAAGAGATCAAACCAGTCAATCCTAAAGGAAATCAACCCTGAATATTCACTGGAAGGACTGATGCTGAAGCTGAATCTCCAATACTCTGGCCATGTGATGCGAAGAGCCGACTCATTGGAAAAGACCCTGACGCTGGAAGAGATTGAAGGCCGGAGGAGAAGGGGACGACAGAGGATGAGATGGTTGGATGGCATCACCGACTCAACAGACATGAGTTTGAGCAAGCTCCAGGAAATGGTAAAGGACAGGGAAGCCTGGCATGCTGCAGTCCGTTGGGTCACAAAGAGTCAGACATGACTGAGCAACTGAACAAAAACAGCAACGTCTGTGTGTGTGTGTACACGTGAGTGTGTATAGAGATAGGAAGAGAGATGTAAGAATCTGAAAGATATTTACCAAAATGTGTACGGTGATTCTCAGCTGTGATGGTGTTCCTGCTTTCATGTCTGTGCCTCTTTGAACTTCCAGCAACACATCATTATCACCCAAAGTCTGTAACATACATTAGAGTTCACTCCTGGTGTTGTACCGTCTGTAGGCTTGGACAAATGTATAATGACATGGATCTGACACTGTACTATTGATAGCTTACGGTGTACAATGTCGGTGTGGTGATCTCCAAAGAAGATTTAGCTTCGGCACCAGGGACCAGGCTTGATCACTTAGAGCTATTGTGTAGCAGAGTTTTATTAAAGTATAAAAGGGGACAGAGAAAGCTTCTGACACAGATACTAGAAGGGGAACAGAGAGTGCCTCCCTCGCTAGTGTTAGCCAAGGAGTCATATAGTTTTTGATTAATTGTTATAATAAATCAAAAGAAAATCTCATGTTTGTGAAAATTTTACCAGACCTACTCCCATAATATACATTTTAAGATATCAGGATTAGTCAAAGGTTTTCAGGAAGGAGAAACTGTCCTCAAGCAGGATACATTGTTATTATATAATCCTAGTACAGAGTTTAAACTGAGTTGTTTGTTGTGCAATCATCAGTTCTGGGTTTAAAGAAAAAAAACATTTTATGTGGCTAAGACTAAGGGATGTAGAGGGAAAAAAAAAAAAAGTGTTTGTCCTTTCCTCCTCCTTGAGAACCCCAGGCCCCTTTCTCCTCCTCGGGGACCCCAGACTTCTTATCAGTCTGCCTAGGAATTAACTCACCATCACACAGTTTTACTGCCTGAAGAAGCTTATGCTTTATAAAGTGAGAATTCTTTGATTAAAGCCACAATCTCCTTCTCTCAAAACAATGGACTTGGAAAATGGACCTACATGGACGTTAACTTTTCAGGTAATGTCAGGAATTTCAGGCTGCCTAAGAACCTCTGCACTAGCTCAGAGAACTGTATTTAAACCCAAAATAGTAGTCCCTTCTAGAGTCTTCCCAAGGGCAAACTAGGCAAGTTATCTTATGTACCAGTGATCTTCCTGGGTGTCTTTCAGAACATTTTAGATGCCAGAAAGGAAATATTTCTGCATTGCAATTTCTGTGTAATGTTTGCTCATAATGATAAATTATCCTTTAAAAATTATTATCATATCAGATAGATAAAAAGTAGTTTGCCTGGGTAAGAAAAATAACAGAAACTTTCCTTTCTCCTACTAAAAGCTCTTCATCTATCATATAGCTTTCAAGAATAGTGACCTTTCTTCTATTGATATTTCTGGCAGAAATCTTGGAAACCTCAGCCTAACTAAGTATTCCCAGCAATAGATAAATCATTATTAGGAAGTGAAATGGGCACTTTGAGAGTTGGATATGTCTGCTCGTTACCTGTTTAAAAGTTTTGGAGGATGTTCATTTTAATATGATCCCAGCATATGTTAGTGGCTTATTTTTGTTTTCATTCATCTCCTCTGTCAAAATTATGATTTTAGTTCATTTGTTTACAAATGTGTGTCTTCTGGAGACCCAGTCTGCTGAATGCCATCCTGCTCTTCACCATATTCTCCTTCACTTTCTTACTCAGATCCCACTGTAGTTTGCTCACCTTTTTAAATGTCATGCTCCTGTCATGCCCTGGGTCTCCACCTGCATATGTTGTTTATGGAACAACACATGTTTAGAGTGTTCTTTCTGTTCTTTCACCTCTGATAAGTTCATGCCATCTGTAGTAAGCAAAATGTCATTCATTAAAAATGACAGTATCCTAACTTCCAGGCTTCCCCGGTAAAGAATCTACCTGATGATGCAGGAGATGCGGGTTAGATCCCTGGGTCAGGAAGATCCCCTGGAGAAGGAAATGGCAACCCACTCCAGTGTTCTCGCCTGGAGAATCCCAATGACAGAGGAGCCTGGCAGGCTACAGTCCATGGAGTTGCAAGAGTCTGACATGACTTAGCAACTAAAGGACAACATTCTTAACCTCCAGAACATGTGTGTGTGTGTGTGTGTGTGTGTGCATGTACTCGTTTGCTCTTAGGGGTGTAAGTGCAGATAGAATACAGTTGCTAATCAACTGACCTTAATTAGCCTGGATTATCCACATGGGCCCAATGTAATCCGAAGGATCCTTAAGAGTAGATGAAGAGAGTCAGAGGACAGTGAGACCCTAAAGAAAGGCACATGCATGGAGATACAGTGTTGTTGGTGTTGACCACAGAGGGAGGGAACCAGGAGTCAAGGATGCGTGCAGCCTCAGGGAGCTGAAAAGGGTGAGGACACAGATTCTCTTAGAGACTCCAGGAAAGAGTTCAGTTCAGTTCAGTTCAGTCGCTCAGTCATGTCCGACTCTCCGCGACCCCATGAATCACAGCACGCCAGGCCTCCCTGTCCATCACCAACTCCCGGAGTTCACTCAAACTCATGTCCACAGAGTCGGTGATGCCATCCAGCCATCTCACTCTCAGTCGTCCCCTTCTCCTCCCGCCCCCAACCTTTCCCAGCATCAGAGTCTTTTCCAGTGAGTCAACTCGTCGCATGAGGTGGTCAAAGTATTGCAGCTTCAGCTTTAGCATCAGTCCCTCCAATGAACACCCAGGATCGATCTCCCTTAGAATGGACTGGTTGGATCTCCTGGCGGTACAAGGAACTCTCAAGAGTCTTCTCCAACACCACAGTTCAAAAGCATCAATTCATTGGCGATCAGCTTTCTTCACAGTCCAACTCTCACATCCATACATGACCACGGGAAAAACCATAGCCTTGACTAGACGGACCTTTGTTGGCAAAGTAATGTCTCTGCTTTTCAATATATTATCAAGGTTGGTCATAACTTTCCTTCCAAAGAGTAAGCGTCTTTTAATTTCATGGCTGCAATCAGCATCTGCAGTGATTTTGGAAAACCCAAAAAAATAAAGTCTGACACTGTTCCCACTCTTTTCCATCTATTTCCCATGAACTGATGGGACCAGATGCCATGATCTTAGTTTTCTGAATGTTGAGCTTCAAGCCAACCTTTTCACTCTCCTCTTTCACTTTCAACAAGAGGCTTTTGAGTTCCTCTTCACTTTAGAGTTCTGCTAATGCTCTGATTTTTATCTCGTGAGATCCATGTTGGAATTCTAGTCTAAGGAACTGTACACTAAAACGTTATGTGATGGTTTCTACCGAACATCAACACGAATCAGTCATAGTTTGCTCTCCTACCTCCCTCCCCATCTCACCCCTCTAGGTTGCTACCGAGCCCCTGTTTGAGCTCCCTGAGTCACACAGTGAATTCCCATTTGCTCTCTGTTTTACATATGATAATGTATGTTTCCATGTTACTCTCTCCATACTCCCCTCCCTCTCCTTCCTCCCCACCACAGAAACGTTTATAAGTCTGTTCCTCCAGATAGTCAGGTTCCCCTCTTAGACACTGCATTAGCACAGCACTTACTCATTTTGACAGCTTAAAGCTTGTAAAATAGCCATAACTAAAATGCATTGTTTTACAAACTTATGGTTGCCATGGGGGAAAGAATGGGGAGAAGGGATAGTCAGGGAGTTTGGGATGGCCATGTGCACACTGCTGTATTTTTACTGGAAAACCAACCAGGACCTACTGTACAGCACAGGGAACCCTGCTCAATGTTAGTGGCAGCCTGGATGGGAGGGGAGTTTGGGGGAGAATGGATGCGTGTATACATATGACTGAGTCGCTTCACTGCACACCTGAAACTGTCACAACATTGTTAATCAGCTATACTCCAATATAAAATAAAAAGTAAAATAAAGTCTTGTTTTATTGTGTGTGTATAGCCATTTTCCCCTGCTGGTATGTGAACTGCAGGGTGTGGTCCTTGTCCTCGTGCTTGCCACAGAGTAGGTGTCATATGAGTGTGTGTTCCAGGATTGACTTTCCCCATTCCTTCCCTAAGTGTACGCACATCCAAAGGAAATCAGATCAGTTCCCCCAACAAACTCACGGGACAAAGAGAGTCACCTCTCATTTAGTAACCCATTTAATGCATATGGTATTTCTTTTGTCTGGGACATCAGTTCAAAAATTGTGGTCCCCGGACCCAGCAGTTCCAGTGTAGCCTTGGAACTATGGCATTAGGGTCGATCCCTGCAATGGGTGTCCAGATGATGCCATGAACTAAAATTTAAGAACGAAGGCTCTAGGCCCTGCTCACAGAATTTCTGACTTAGGAGGTCTCCAGTGGGGCCTCAGAACTTTCCCACCAAATTCTTAAGAGATTCTGATGCTGCCGGGGCTGGGAACTCAGTGTGAGAATAACTAACCTAGCCTACGGGTAGGCCATTCTGTCAGTAGAATTTGATCAGAAGGGATCTGACAACTTAATCTTTATCCACCTACTGCTCTGTGGTCTGTGTGCCATCCTTAGCCAGAGATTGTCACTGTCTTTAGATCAAGATAATGTGATCCCTTATAAAGTCCGGTCTAAATCTCTATTAGAGTGATTGACAATTAGATTGAACAATCCAATTGAAATATCTAAACATATCTTGTTTTCAGTTGTACATAGTTAAAATTGCTTGATTTTTCTAAAGTCACAATAGTCCTTTCAAAGATTAATGAACAGTGACTGTAAACCAGTTTGCTTGGCTCTAAAACTCACTGCGTAATGATTTTCTTAAGGATGAATGTAAAATCCCCTGATGTTGTATTTCTGACATAGTGACAGCAGTCACTTATAAAATATTTAATAATGTGCTTTAAACAACTAGGAAAAACAACTTACTGAACATAAATTACGTTTTAAGTAATGATTTGGTTTAATGAAAGATTAATAATATATAGAGTTTACAGATGGTTTTGAAGTTAGTTTTCACCTGAACATTTCTGTAGCTAGGAATGGCTGTGGTACCCATCTTTTGGAGGGAAGTTCCCTGTGGAAAGTTATTGTCTTAAATCCACATGCCAGTGCTTATGAGAGTGACAAGGCAACACTCCAACACCCACGGTGACACACGATGACCTCTTAGACTGATTTCAAGGTGCAAATAGGATCCCTCTGTCCTTTAGTCACCTGCCTGCTGCAGGAAACAAGGCTTACATTTCACAGTTGAGGGAACCAGTGCTCAAAGTGTCAATGACTCTGGACAGGTATCAGATTGCTTTCCATCCTCTGATAATAGATTCCATTTGAAAGAGGATGCAGTGAGAGCCTAAGAGAAGAGCACCCCTCCAGGAAAACCTGGGAGACAGAAAGTGAACAGAGGAGAATAAAGACATACCTAGGCGTGAAAGTGCGGGGAACAGGACTTAGCTGAAAAGCTTCAGTGTTTTGAAACAAGTTATTGACTTAAAGCAACGCTAAGGAGGTAATTAGGCTGGGAAATTAAGCATGGATTTATTAAGGGACTTCCCTGATGGTCCAGTGGTTGAGAACTTGCCTTCCAATTCAGGGGGTGCAAGTTTAATCCCTGGTCTGGGAACTAAGATCCCTCGTGCCTTGGGGCCAAAACACCAAAATGTAAAGACAGAAGCAACACTGTAACAAATCCATAAAGACTCAAAAAAAGAATTGGTTTCTTAAAAAGCATGCAAGTTAAATGAGGCAGTTATTAACTGAAGAGAAAATGTAAATATGTTACATCTGTCTCTAATGAACAGTGAATACTAAGTTATGCTGATATATAACACGATTTTCTATAAAATCATGATATAATTGTATTGGCTAGGAAGAGAGGAGGGGATGAGCATCTGTAACTGGGCTATATCCACCCACATATCATTTAGAAATATGAAAATAAATACAACAGCATAACCAAGAGCAATCATACAGCTGAAAGCGTTCAAGGTGATGGCTCTGCAGAGTGGAAGCAGGGTGACCTCATGGCAGGCTGCAGGTGTTTTATAACGACCCTTCAAAAATAGTTCATACATCAATAAAATATGTCTTCAACTGAAGATGGTGATGTTGTACTTCGTTATTTTGATTATTTCAGAGGTGACTTGCACATTTATTCTGAGGTCACTTTTAGAAAGAGTATTTGCGTCATTTATTTTTAAGAAAAAGATTATCGACAACAAAATTCAATCAGTTCTCTTTAACCTTGAGGGTTGAGTTCTAGCTCTTGCTGCCTCCCAGCACTGTATGAACTTGGGCGAGTCCTCTTGTTTAACCTCCCTGAATGTTAGCATCCTCATTCGTTAGAGTTACTGTGAGGGTTAAATACAGTTAGGCCGGTAAAGCACTGGGATGATGTCAACCACTCTGCTCGCCATACCTCCCTTCCAGTATCCTGTAATTTAAATCACCTAGGCACAGAGACAGCTTTTAAGTCCATGTCCATAAGTACAGAGAACGTTTATGTGACTTTGGAGTATCATTAGCCATATTTTCATTGCTTTTATATTTAGAGCATCTGTTTTATTATGTTTCGTTGCTATCTGCCCCAATGCCTTCTAGCTATATGGCCCTAGCTTCTTCATCCCGTTTGATAGTTTCTCCTTCCAGAAGCACTTTCCCAGGGACCCTTGTCATTCTACAACTTCACGCCAGATGGCCACATCTATTTTCATGGTGTTAACAACCATACAGTGGCAACTTCCACGTTTGTATTTCCAGCACAGACCACTCATCTGACTTCCAGATGTGTCCATCCATCCAACTGCCTGTCTGATATCTCCTTTGGGATGAATTCAGGCATATCTCAAACTTAACCTGTCTAAAACCAAACTCCTAACCTACTTCCCCTAAATGCTTTCTTACACCCTTTCCTAATTTCAGGAACAGTACTTTAACCATCCATTAGCACATCCAGAAACTTCCAGTTCCTTGACACCTCATACTTGGGAAATTATATCCTGCCCAAACCCAAGATCCTGTCCATCAACATAGGCTGTTGATTTTACACCCACTCTCAAATCCCTCTCCTCTTGTCCTCCACCACCATTACTATCTAGACATTCCACTCCGTACTTATACCATTCCAGCTTTCTGTTTTATACATATCCCTTCTTGCACCATAGCATCCATTTTCCATAGAATATTCAAAAATTGTTGGCCTTTTGTCACTATCCCTTCCTCTGATATAAGGACATATTTTGTTGAATAAATGAATATTTATCTGGGGTCTACTTAAGTACTTTTGAATCATATGTGTATACTAAATCCAATGATGTTTATAAACTATAAAGCAAGCCTTAAAATGTCTGGTAATGTTGACTTTAATACTTTAGAAGTAAATTCCAACTGTGGAAAGCTCTTCCACCTCTTGAGGGGAAAAATCAGATTCAAATATATGAGAAAATAGAAAAATAAGTTTCGGTAGGAGAGAGACAACATTTTGACCCTTGCTATTTGTAACAGTGTTTCTGGGTTGTTTTGTGGGGGAGTGGTTTTGGTGCGTTTTCTTGGCTTACGTTCTTACTTTTATCCCTTTGGGTTTCTGAAGTAGCTATTTAAGGCATTTGATGTCAAGGCAAAAATAATTTATCTTCTGTGGTAAAAGAGAGAACACATTCATTAGTTTAACTCTGGAGAGGATTAGAATTCAACCATGTGTGATGAACTGGCAGATGATCAAAACAGGGGCTTCCCTGGTGGCCCAATGGTAAACAATCTGCCTGCCAATATAGGAGTCATGGGTTCGATTCCTGATTCTGGAAGATTCCACATGCCGAGGAGCAACTAAGCTTGAGTGCCACAATTGCTGAGCCCCATACTCTGGGACCTGGGAGCCACAACTCCTGAAGCCCGTGTGCCCTAGAGTCCATGTTCCACAAGAGAAGCTACGGCAATGAGAAGCCCACACTCTGCAACTAGGGAGCAGTCCTCACTCACTGCAACTGGAGAAAAGCCCGTGCAGCAACGACGCCCCAGCACAGCCAGAAAACACAATAAACACGAAAATGAAAAAGGACATGCAGCACAAAGAACAGTGGGGAAGTATTCACGTAAGTAAAGAGAAAGAGGGGCCAGGAGCGGCAGGGGTCAGGGTCTAGGCGCCGGCCACATGAGAGGAGGGAGGAAAGCCTGAGTCCAGCTGCACTGCACGAGACCGCGAGGCACCACTGGGTGGAAGGGCAGAGTCTGCAGGGCCCGCTGGAAAGCAGGCTTTATGGGAACCGTGAAACAATTATTCCATTATGCTCCACTCTGAGCAGACCTAGAATATTCTGCTTTTTCGGAGAAGCAGGATGTGGGAAATGTGTGTGGGAGTTGGAAGGAAATCCACAAATATGAATAAATGCTGAGAACATTCAATCTGTATGGATTATTTCCACATGAAAATCCCGAGGTTTACAGAAAGGGAAGTGAACTCTTTGGGAGCTGTATCTTCCCATTTTCAGAAGGAACCTCTTCTAAAATCACTTGCAGTGAATCCGTAAGGAAGCATTCCTTCAGAGTCCTAGTCTGGTAGACTATCTGGGTTGCACTGAGGACCTCATTGGAGGGAGTGAATTGCCAGAGCTCTGTGCTGTGGAGGAGCTGACGGAATGCGTGAAGCCACTGTTCAGCATGACGTCTGTCTGTATACAGCGGTTCAGCTGTCATGAATGATTCGAGCGTGGGTTGATGATTGTTCATTGTGCTAGTACAAATCAAACGACACGACTGAGAGATGTAGTATTTGCAGTTATTCTGTGGGTCCGGAGCATCCGAGAAAATATATGAGTCATGGGAAAAAAAAATGTTGACCTCAATCTGACTTTTAATGATGTCTCTTTTTTAATGTCAGTATATTATAGGATTCTCTAGAAGATGGAAACGCTTTGACTTCCTTAGTCTGGCTACACAGGGACCTTTTGGGCAAAGATATGGAATAAGTTTGAAAAGGATAAGAGAGCAAAATCTGTAATGGGAAGGTGGTCATTCCAAGAAATGAGGTTCCTCATTTTCCTTTTAGTATCTATCTTGAGAATAGTTTTTCAGTTTTTAATACTATAACAAAAGAGAATGACTCCCTCCTCCAGATTATACAGCCATTTCTATGTCTTTTCTTATCATATTAAATTGCTGACAACACAATCCAACCAGCCCACCATTTGCAGAACACTGTGCTGTGTGGCTGATGTTATAATTAGGACACTGAGAAATGTGTGCTCTAATGAAAGGCTATGCTGTGATGCAGGGTATGTGGGGTAGGGGACAGAAGGCAGGAGGTGGTGACCCATCTGTGGGACCCAGACGACATCCTGTGCCTTTTGAAACTTTTTTTAGCAAAATAATTTTAATTAGCAAAAAAACTATTGTAACAGCTTTGCTTACTAAACATGTAGTCTCAGCCCTCAAATAGTGTATAGCTATGAAATCAGATGATTTATTTCTCAGACGTTGGTGGAGGTCTAAGTTCATAAAGGATCTCAACAGTGCCTTCAAGTTTGTTTGCCTCTTATCACCTTTTGCATTTTATCTTTCATCACACTTTGCAGAGGCTCTGTGATGCTCTTTTAGACCTCTTGTAGGGAGGAGTCTTACTGGAAATCTACTTAGTATTTGTGTCCTAAAACTGCTACCTCATATGGAATGATTCAGCATCATTCCTCCTGAAGTATGAATGGTGTATCCATTGACTTACAGCTTTTAAATGCCTGCAGTTCAAATCTTGTTAGTTATAGACAAACTTCCTATGTTCCTGTTGCTTGTTGACTTATTATTGGGAGGGGGTAACTGGGCTGTCGCACTGCCATTCCAGTGTTCTCCAAGACCAGTTCAGCTGGAAGATCAAGTATCATAATCCTCTCCTATGGCTCTCAGTTCTCACTACCCAAAGCTGTATGCTGGGTCAACAAGGGCAATCTACCAAATGACAGACATTCCTCAGGATGTAGGTATCAGCATCAATATAAAGAATTTTTTATAGAAGCATAGAAGCAGAGTTTGTATTCATTAGGGTTCTCTTGATCACAATTCAAATGAACTGAAACAAACAAACAAAAACTTTAGCTCACTTAACAAGAAAGTCCAGGAATGATGCCTTCAGGCCCAAGTGTACCCAGAGTTTCAAATCTTCTCTTTGAAAACGAGGGGACGGCAGACAGAATAGTTTGTCTTCCCCTCCATTTATGTTCCTGTTTGTCTCTTCTTATCTCTGCAGGATAGTCTCTTTACTTTTTGTTACAGTTTCTTCCGTGTGACCAGAGAAGATAGCCATTTGCAACCATAGCTTCACACCATCCTGGTTTGAGAGCTGGTAGAAAGAAAGCAACATTTTTCTCTATGCTGCTGCTGCTGCTAAGTCACTTCAGTCGTGTCTGACTCTGTGCGACCCCATAGACGGCAGCCCACCAGGCTCCGCCGTCCCTGGGATTATTCAGGCAAGAACACTGGAGTGGGGTGCCATTGCCTTCTCCATTGGTGTGTGTCAATCCCAGGCAAGACTCTCCTTGGTCCTGTTTGCAAAATAGGCTTATGTTTATACTCAGTGTGCCCAGGGGAGTCGGGTACTGGGACTGACCATTACTAAAGCATAACTGATATCCCATCAGAAGCGGATAGAGTGCAGGAAGTATTTTCCAAGGAATCAGAGGACGGGAGGAGGTAAGTATGCTAAACGATCGAAATGATAGATGCTGTAGTTTTTTGCGTGAGTTGTCTCTCATTAGAGCTCTTCTGAGACTAGATATCAAGGTAGCTTGCAAGCTCTCTGACAACTCTCTGACAACAATATCCTACCATGATTTGATCAGTAGAATGGTTAATTTTAAATGTCAACTTGACTGGGCCATAGGGTGCACAGATATTGGCCTAAACATATTCACTGAATGAAAGCAGATTGCTCTCTCCAATGTCAGTGGGCCTCATCCAATCTGTTGAAGGCCAGAATAGAACAAAAAGCAGAATAAGAAAATTTTCATTCTCTCTGCTTGACTGTCTTTCCACTGGGACATCTCCTTCAGCCTTCAGTGCTTCTGGGTTCATTGGATCTCCTAGGTCTCCAGACTGCCAACTGCAGATCTTGGGACTTCTTAGACTCCGTAATCCCATGAGCACCACCCTACCCTCTGTGTATATGTGTAATGTATATATAGGCTTCCCAGTTGGCACTAGTGGTAAAGAAACTGCCTGCCAATACAAGAGACATAAGAGATGCAGGTTCAATCCCTGGGTCCGGAAGATCCCCTGGAGGAGGGCACAGCAATCCATTCCAGTATTCTTGCCTGGAGGATCCCATGGACAGAAGAGCCTGATGGGCTACAGTCCAGAGGGTCACAAAGAGTCAGACACGACTAAAGCGACTTAGTGTATATATATACACACACACATATATATAATTATTACTTGTTTTTTTGGAGATCCTCAGCTAATACAATTAGGGATATGTGTGTGGCAAAGGGGAGAAGGAATACCTGGACTACAAAATCAAGTTTTATGTGTTATGGTTTAGCTTCAATTTAGGGGGACATTTTTTCTCATCTTCCAGAAGATAAACTGTAATCTTTTGTAGGGTGACTTTTAAAAATTAAGTGAGAGATTTTTATTTTGCATTTATGCTTCCAAAAACAATTTTAGATATTATCACCAGCAAAACTCTACCAAATAGCATGAAATGTTAAAAATTTTTCTTATCTCTTACATGATGTGATCCAATTAAAATTCACATTGCTTTTCCTACAAACTTAAGAAAAACCACAGAGGAAAAATCCAATGCATTAATATTCCATGAATACTGGTTATAGGTAAATCTAACAATTTCCTTTCAACTATGTACTAGGATTAGAATAATATCATGTAGAAAAGACAGTTCTGGTTTAAAGTTACAACCCATGAAAATTATTAAATTGTAAACTTGGCAAATAACATTTTCCAATTTCTAAAAGATGTTTAAAAATGAATTCAGAAGGGCATCAGTGGAAAAATAGAGGAAACACTCTTACTTTGTGACAATACAGGAAATAAATAACACTTCTAAAATGGTGCAGTGCCACATCATCAACACCTCTTGCATGACTTTTATTAACATGCCCCTCCTGAATGTGTCTGTATAAAATTTCTTGTAAGTTTGATCTGAGGATCAGATTTGGTATCACTTGTATAATTACATGGGAACAGGTAGAGTTGACTGATTTGATTTTTCCACATGGGCTGACTTTTGTTTGTTTGTTTGTTTTGGTTCTCCCTAATGAGAAAAGAAAAATAAAGCATACTTTTTGGAACTGTGGCTACAGAATTAGCCATATACCAGAAAATAGGGTGTTAGATTTCCTGTTGTACTTCTTAGAACATAGATGTACAATTTAATATGTAAGATACTTCAGGTTAATTGCAGTTTATATCCATGTACATGGTATTGAGGTTCTAATTAATTGATAGAGTACTAGGTAGAATAGTTCTTATACTAATTTCAGGCATCAACCAAAATTGAAAAGAAAAACCAGCAAACCTTCAACTTCCTGAGTGATTTTGGAAATGGTCTCTGAGAAATAAATCTCAGATCAAGTGATTAAGCCAATCCAATCCATAAATGGGGGAATTATCTAAATAAATCAAGCTGGCTTGCCTTTAATTATATAAATGGAATTTAGGGACTGATTGTCTCACATCAGAGTTTCAGTCTAATCTTATTATGTTTTAATTTTTATTTTTGGTTGCACTGAGTCTTCATTGCTGCACACGGGCTTTCTCTAGTTGTGGCGAGCAGGGACTTCTCTCTAATTGCAGTGTGCAGGCTTCTCACTGTGGTGGCTTTTCTGGTTGCTGAGCACGGGCTCTAGGCGCACGGGTTTCAGTAGTTGCAGCGCTCCGGCTTAGCTGCCCCCACGGCAGGTGGGATCTTCCCAGACCAGGGGTTGAACCCGTGTCCCCTGCTTTGACAGGGGGACCCTTAACCACTGAAGGAGCAGGGATGTCCTGCACTCAAATCATTACTGCCTGAAATCATCCAGTTGAATTCACTTCCCCTTGTTCCATATAGACCCGACAGAAGCGGGACTCTGGAGGGCACCTATTTTCATTCAGTGTTTCAGATCCCATAGCAATGGTCTTTTATCAGTGAAACAAGATGAAAGAAAAACATTTATAAATGCAAGCAGTCCCCTGGACTGCTCAACTGACTGAATCTGATGTATTGAAAAGGGCCCTCCCCTTTTCCCTGTGGGGAAAATAATAGAGATGATAAAAAGGGCAGGGACATAAAAAGGGAAAGTTCCTGGGGTACCATCTGGGATGGAAACTTCCCTGACTGAAGGGACCTGTGACTAGAAAAGTGAGTGTGGCATTCCATGGCCAAGACCCTCAAGCACAGCCCCACGCACACACCATAGCCAGTCTTCATTCAGGTGATGGGGGTTTCGAGGATATTGCGTGAAGTCAATTAGGCCAGGAACTCTAGGCTTTTGAAACTGTAGTCCACCCCTCTTCCCACTCTCAGTTCAGTTCAGTTCAGTTCAGTCGCTCAGTCGTGTCCGACTCTTTGCGACCACAGGAATCACAGCACGCCAGGCCTCCCTGTCCATCACCAAATCCCGGAGTTCACTCAAACTCATGTCCATCGAGTCGGTGATGCCATCCAGCCATCTCTCTGTCGTCCCCTTCTCCTCCTGCCCCCAATCCTTCCCAGCATCAGACTCTTTTTCAGTGAGTCAGCTCGTCGCATGAGGTGGCCAAAGTATTGGAGTTTCAGCTTTAGCATAAGTCCTTTCAATGAACACCCAGGATTGGTCTCCTTTAGAATGAACTGGTTGGATCTCTTGCAGTCCAACGGACTCTCAAGAGTCTTCTCCAGCGACACAGTTCAAAAGCATCAATTCTTCGGCGCTCAGCTTTCTTCACAGTCCAACTCTCACATCCATACCTGACCACGGGAAAAACCATAGCCTTGACTAGACGGACCTTTGTTGGCAAAGTAATGTCTCTGCTTTTTAATATGCTATCTAGGTTGGTCATAACTTTCCTTCCAAGGAGTAAGCGTCTTTTAATTTCCTGGCTGCAATCAGCATCCGCAGTGATTTTGGAGCCCTCACCAAATTTCATGTAAAGCAAAGGTAAGTTGATATCATTGGGTCAACATGATATAATCAGCTTTTTTTAATATATATATAAAAGAATCAACTTCTGGGTTTGGTTTTATGGAGCATCAATTTTATAAGAACTTCAAGAGAACTGTTAAATAAGTAAATAATATAAAATATAATGTGTTGCATGAATTTTTAAAGTAAACCTGAGCTGGGCGAAGACAGTTTCTGTCTGGAGGTGTGTCATTTCTGGCAACCTCCATACCCTCTGAGGCACACGTGAACTCTCTGGCCATAAGGAATGTATTGAAGGATAAATTGAGGAGCACTGGAATAAACCAAAGGATCCCTCTAGTTTATGCTTTTGTCTCTAAATCTCATAGAAGAGTAGTACATTTGAAAGAGCCCTGGAAACCTATACTTCCATACTCCTACTTTAAAAAAAAAGTCCAGATCATGCCTTATCTATCTGGCCAATTTCAGGTGCTCCTGTTAAAGTTCTGTCACATCTATTCTAAGATATGAGAAAATCTAAATAACTTTCAATAACAACTTGACACTGTTCTTTAGTAGTTTTGTTTTAAAATAATTTCAGATTTACCTAGGAGTTGCAAAAATAGAACAGTTCCCATATACTCTTGGAGAAGGAAAGGGCAAATCACTCCAGTATCATTGTCTGGAGAATCCCATGGACAGAGGATTCTGGTGGGCTGCAGTCCTTGGGGTTGCAAAGAGTCAGGCATGACTAAGTGACTAACACATATACTCTATCATCTAGTTTCCCCTAATGCCAACATTTTACATAATCATGGTACATTTATCGAAACTAAGAAATTAATATTGGTACAATACTATTGAACTATTGACTTCATTCAGATTTCCCTAGTTATTTCACTAATGACCTTTTTCTATTCCAGGATCCACTTGCATTTAGGGGCTATGAATTTTTGCTTTTCCCTCTTTGTCTTTAAATAACACAACATTACTATTAAAAGTTTTGATCTTTCACAGTTATCAAAAGTTATTAATATCTTCCTATCATTTAAAAAAAGTAGTATTAAATTATTGCATTAGGCTGCTGTTTGAAATCAATAAGAAATTTATCATGAAAAAATTTAAACTTGTGTATCTCAGGAAGATTGGTTAAAAATCAAACTGCAGCCTTTTCAAAACAGCATAAAATCTCTTTACATCTAGAAAAATCCTTTTCACCTAGGAAATGATTTTCTGATCAGCTCAATTTCATTTTCTACAGAAAAGTTCTGAATTTTTCAACCCACAGCTCAAACTAGTCCTTATGAAACAGATTTTGAGGTGCTTGGAGGCAAGGATCTGTTCCTAGCCTTTTCTGTATCCATAACATTGCCTTAAATGTTATAAATATTTGTTGAATTAATGAATACATGTAATTTCCTAGGATATTCAGGCTGGAGAAAATTTGAAAACCTGACACTGTCAGATTAATTAGACTCCAGAGCCTTCACCTCTGACTGCCTTTGGGATGTTTTGGTGTAGACAGTGTCAGAGAGATTTATACGTGATGCTTTACAGACAGCTTCATGGAAATGTCATGAACCCTTGTAGAATACTTACTGCCAGAAACTTGCCAAGTTTTAAACGTGTTTCTTTTTTTCTGAATGAACAAGAGCCCTTATCTTCTTAAGAATGTGCAATCAGAATATTATAGAGAAGTCAAAATATTGTATGAAGCATTGGTCGTATCCTGCTTAGTTGCATGTAAGCAGTTTCCTAGTAATGAAGGCACCATTCAACACGCAATCATTCCAGACATAATGCCATTTGTAGCAACAAGGATGGCCCTAGAGATTGTGACAACTGAGTGAAGTAAGTCAGAGAACTATTGTATGGCATCCTTTATATGTAGAATCTAAGAAGAAATGAGAAAAATGAACTTACAAAGCAGAAAGAAACTCAGAGACTTAGAGAACGGACTTATGGTTGCTGAGGGGTGGGGAGTAAGGATTGAGGGGGAGGGATAGCTTGGGAGTTTGAAATGGACATGTACACACTGCTATATTTAAAACAGATAACCAACAAGGACCTACTAGATGGCACATAGAACTCTGATCAGTGCTGTATGACAGCCTGAATGGAGGGGAATTTGGGGTAGGATGGACACTTATATATGTGTGGCTGAGGCCCCATTGCTGTTCACCTAAAACTATCACAACATTGTTAATCAGCTCTGCATGTGTGCTTAGTCGCTAAGTCATGTCTGACACTTTGCGACCCCGTGGATTGTAGCTCTCCAGTTTCCTCTGTCCATAGGATTTCCCAGGCAGGAATACTGGAGTGGGTTGCCATTTCCTTCTCCAGGGGATCTTCCCAACCTGCAGGTGGAACTTTTACCCCTGAGCCACTAGGGAAGCCTTAATCAGCTATATCCTAATACAAAATACATTTTTTTTTTTAAAGCAATCATTCTGGGGCTCTAAATTCTGAGATGTATCACGTGTTAGAACAGATTATGCCCAGCGGTCACTCTGGGATCTCAAAGTACCTGTTTTTTTTTTTTGGTTTATTTGTCATCTTTTCCTCTCAACTCTGGAAAATTTATAGATAGACTAAACATGTTTGAATATTCTCTTGATGTTACGTACAAATAGTTGTTTATATATTTTGTATATTAATAACCTGCTGTATCAAAAGCATTTATGTAGGAATGTCTTCATGTAACTGTAAGCACAGAATGCCTGCCAAGTCAAAATAATAGTTATTATTTTTTTAAGCCCAAGACACTTATAAATCTGAACAGGTTGTTGGCGCAGTTAATCCCAAAATTTAAATCTTGTAGGCATTAGTTTCTTATGAGTCTGTCTTGTCCAGGCAGAGTGTCAGCTGTGTCATAATGTGAATTGGGCCTCATATGTCATATATCGCACAAAACACTGAGAAGACAACTGCAGAAGAGGTGCCGCAAGTCCGCGTCTGCTGCATGAAAGATTGTGGTGTTGGCCATGATCCTGGAACTGCTATGCCAGCAGCCGGCCTCGAGATTTCTACATGGTTAGAAGATATTACCAGGGAAGAGTCTACCTAACATGACTCAGTGAGAGGTGAACATATCAGTTTGCCCCTAAGAGGATCGTATAATCAAAACTGTGGTTTTTCCAGTAGTCATGTATGGATGTGAGAGTTGGACCAGAAAGAAGGCTGAGCACCAGAGAATGAATGCTTTTGAACTGTGGTGTTGGAGAAGACTCTTGAGAGTCCCTTGGACTGCAAGGAGATCAAACCAGTCGATCCTAAAGGAAATCAACCCTGAATATTCATTGGAAGGACTGATGCTAAAGCTGAAGCTCCAATACTTTGGCCACCTGATGCGAAGAGCTGACTCATTAGAAAAGACCCTGATGCTGGGAAAGATTGAAGGCAGGAGGAGAAGGGGACGACAGAGGAAAAGAAGGTTGGATGGCATCACTGACTCAATGGATACAAGTTTGAGCAAGCTCCAGGAGATGGTGAAGGACAGGGAAGCCTGGAGTGCTGCAGTCCATGGAGTTGCAGAGTCTGACACAGCTAATTGACTGAACAGCAACAGTAAGCTTTGTTGATTTGTCTAGGTGTATGCCATAGAATTTGAAGCAGATTTGGACATGGTTTAGATTAGTAGTAGACAAACTTTTTCATGAAGCACTAGGTAGTAAATACATTCAGCATTGCAGATCTCTCTCAATATTACCCAAGTCTGCTCTCATAGCTTGAAAGCAGACAGATAATAATATTACAGAAACAAACGAGTATCATTGTTGTCCCAGTAAGACTTTATTTATGAAAATAGGTGAAGGGGGCTCTATTTGGTCCTTGGGCTATACTTTGCCATCTTGGTTTAAAATTGAAAATGCCTTGGGTCTTTCCCAATGCAAACCCTAATTTGGAACAAACAAATGGATTTAGAATCCTTAAAATAACACCTATGTTGATTATACCTTGCTGCTTTGCTCTGCACTGACTGCTGCCAGCATCTTAATTTGCAGATGGTCTCCTAACATATGGGCTTCCCTGGTGGCTCAGATAGTAAAGAATCTGCCTGCAATGTGGGAGACCTGGGTTTGATCCCTGGGTGGGGAAGACACCCTTAGGAGGGAATGGCAACCCACTTCAGTATTCTTGCCTGGAGAATCCCATGGACACAGGAGACTGGCACGCTACAGTCCATGGGATCCCAAAGAATCAGACACGGCTGAATGACTAACGCTTTTGCTAACATTCAACTAGCATATGGAATATGAAGAAAAAGTCTATTTTGACTCTGTACCAATTATTTTAATTACAAACAGATGACCAATGGTAGTGGCCTACTCAAAAATGTTTATTTCATTTATGCAGAAGCAGTGCAAAAAACCAACCTCAATTTAGCAAGAAATATTTGAGGAATGGGTTTATACCTTAGCATACTTTTGGTGAACATTGGGTTAATCTGGCTCCCATTTATGTCTTGTTTTCTGGTGGCTCAAATGGTAAGGAGTCTGCCTGCAATGCAGGAGACTCAGGTTTGATCCCTGGGTATGGAAGATCCCCTGGAAAAGGGAATGGCTACTTATTTCAGTCTTCTTGCCTGGAGAATTCCATGGACAGAGGAGCCTGGTGAGCTACAGTCCATGGGGTAGCCAAGAGTTGGACATAATTGTGCAGCTAACACACTTACCCCTTACTGGTAAAAATATTTCTTTCCTATCTCAGTGAAATGGGTTCAGTTGGCCTTAGGAAGCGGGACACCATGACCCTGTCATACAATCTTTGCTTATTTACATTTCATCTTTGCCTTGCCTCAACATTTATTATATACCTTAGAGGGAGGAGGAGGAGGAAAAGACCAAGAAGCATATGTAAATCAACCTCCCTTGTGTGCCATAATTAAAAATGGGAATTACATAGATTTAGCATAGTCACAAAATCTGTCCTTTCCTTTCTGGTGCTGGAAAGTGCTTGGGCTGGGTGGAATGAGACTTCTTTACAAGCATTCCGCTGCCTTTCAGGCAGCTTCTATTAGTAGACATTTACTTGATGGTTTCTATGAATCAATCTGATCAGGTTTAGCCAGAAATCACTTGCTCTTGTGCTCTGTCTAATAATAGTTGGCATTTGATATCAATTGCTGAGATGTCTCTGCCCACCCCCACCCCCGCCCCTGCCCCGCACACCCCTGGCAACAGTTGAAATTAATTTGGCTTTCTTCATGCTGTGCTTATCCTTGTGGAACATTATATCTTCTTAGTTCTTGACATATTGGTTACTTGATGCATGTATGTGTGTGTGTGTGTGTGTGTGTGTGTGTGTGTATGTGTTAGTCACTCAGTCATATCTGACCAGGCTGCTCTGTCTGTGGACTTCTCCAGGCAAGAATACTGCAGTGGGTTGCCATTTTCTTCTCCAGGGGTTCTTCCAGACCCAGGAATTGAACCCAGGTCTCCTGCACTCACTCCAGGCAGATCCTTTACCATCTGAACCCCCAGGAAGCCCATTTGATGCATGACTTGTGCTCAAAGTCTTCCTTCAGTGGGACAGCCAACCTGATCCCAATGAAGAAACAACCCGGCAAGGTGGTCCGGCAGGTTCAGGCAGATCGTGAACCAAATCTCTGGTCTGCAGGATGCTTGGTCTCCTTGTACTGCTCTCCCCTAGTTTGGGATGAGACCCTCAGAGGGGCTGTTGTGCAAGTAGTGATTTATATTAAGAGGCTATACATTCTGGTAGGAGGAAGAGAGACTCTGTGATTTAATAGACCTGGTTTTGCATATTTTTAAATTTTGGCTCCTCTTATTTGTAGGACCTGGAACAAGTCATTCATCTTTTTGTACCTTAGTGACTTTGTAAGGGCTTCCTAGGTGGTTCAGTGGTAAAGACTCTACCTGCAATGCAGGAGATGTGTGTTCGATCCCTAGGTTGGGAAGATCACCTGGAGAAGGAAATGGTAACCCACCCCAGTATTGTTACCTGGAAATCCCATGGACAAACGAGTCTGGTGGGCTATAGTTCATGGGGTTGCAAAGAATCAGACTCAACTGAGTGACTGAGCATGAGCATGACTTTGTGAGAGCAGAAACTCCGTCTACTTCATAGATTCTTTTGCTGTTCAGGGAGCATCCATATGGCAGCATGTTCACATCAGCCTGCCAGACACATAGTAGGTGCTTCGTAAGTTTTGCTTTGAAGGAAATGTGTTTCCTACAGACTCTGCCCAAAAGGAAGGGCTGTGACTTTTTGGAGAGATGTCCCCTTCCAAGTCCCTTGACTCAAGTCACCTGGACTGAGGGAAAGGTGAGCCTTCTCAGGGTCCCGGGTGCGTCACTAGTAATGCCTTAGGGCTTGTCATACCAAGTGTTCATGTTTGGAAGCTTGCTGAGTCTGGTGTGTTTCTGAGGCTTTTGTGTAATGGGCTTTGTGTAATGCTAATAAACACACAAACCTCTTTATAAACATGTTCCATGTGGACCCCTGAGGCTACAGTGCTGATGAGCTTATTTTTTTTGATAAGAAATAAGATGAACTGCAAGCACCCAATTAGAGAGGCTCAGTCAGATCACTGGAGGTTTTTAGGCCTGGACACAATAGAAGAGCTTTTGAGAGGCTGGGGCAAGATAAACCATAATGAGAGAGACACTGAACTTGCTTTCATTCTTTGCAGCGGCTTTGTTTGTCCTCCCTGCAGGCTCAGAGCTGCGCTGCTGGGACTGAACTCGTTTCCCAGCAAGCTGTTTTTGTTTCTCACTTGCAAGTCTCTGTGAATGGATCTTGGAAAGGCAAGCACCCTAGTCCCCAGGAGTGCAAAGGGTTTGACAACACAATGAGTAGCAGTGGATGCCTTTTCTCACCTGGATGAAGCAAAGTCTCTTGCAAAAGACACTCCCAAACTTGGAATAGTCCTAATCCAGTAATCTCACCCTTGTCAGGTTAACAGAGAGGATGAGACTGGGGAAGTCATGCTTTTTAGGCTCTGTTCTTGTCCACAGCTTACAGTTCAGAGACCACTGCCATATGTGTATCTTTTAAGATCAGTTTGTGGGTGATGGAGTTGCAAGCAGATGATGGGGAAAAACATCAGAATAAAACTTCTAAGGATAATGAGTCAATCACCTTGAAGTGTGCATGTATATGCTAAAATTTCAGAACCAAAGCTGTTCCTAATCTTAGTGTGATTGAGATTAGGGCTATATCTCTTTAATGACTTAGCCAGCAGAATTCTGATTACATGGATCCCTTCCTAATCTTCCTGTAATTGTACTTCCCTTGCTGGAGTTCCCATGGTTGGTATATCCCATTGCATGCACATTTATGGTATGCTTCTCTTTTGGTCTTTATTTAAGTTTACAGATAAAGACATATTAATACTTTGGGCACAAAGTCCCTGATGCTGGGAAAGATTGAGGGGAGGAGAAGGGAGTGATAGAGGATGAGATGATTAGATGGCATCTCTGACTCAGTGGACATGAGTTTGAGCAAATAGTGAAGGACAGGGAAACCTGGTGGGCTACAGTCCATAGGGTTGCAGAGAGTCAGACACTTCTGATCAACTGAGCGCACACACACACACACACACGCAACACTGGCTAAACCCTGTACCAAGTGCTAGGATTCCATAGTGAACAAAGCTATAGTCTCTTACAGCCATAGCAAAATAGTGAGATGAATGAGTAGTCATAAACTGTGATCAGCCCCATGGATGAAAAGTCCAGGCTATCACAAGAACTGTAGCTGGGTAGCCGATAAAGGCTAAAGAGTCAAAGAAGCTCACCTCAGGAAGGATCCTATGGACTAAGACGTGAATGATGAAGTGAGTGCAAAATGGTGATCATTCTGGGTTGCAGGAAGAACATGTGCAAAGGCCCTGAATCAAAAGGAATTTGGCATATTAGAGGAGCTCAAAGTGAGAGAGTGTGACCAGAAAATGGAGGGTGAAGAAAAAACAGGAGATGACTTTAGAGGGGTTTGGAGGGTGGGGCACTGGCCACATCAAATAGAACCAAAGATGTTGGGTTCTTATCTTTAAATCAATGAGATGCCATTGAAAGGTTAATAATAAAGGTTAATAATAACAAGAAAGAAATTTTTTAGTAAAAGATCATGATGGCAATATACAGAAATCTATTGAAGATGGACGTAAGCTGGTTTTAAAGTATGCCTGCAATATCTTTGATACCCATTGCTTCTGGAAATGGAGCTTAATTCTCCCTCCCTTGTGTGTGGATGGGCTTGGTGACTGTCTCTTAAAGAGTAGGACATAATGGGAGTGACAGTGCTTCACTTCTAAGGCTAGGTCAAGAAAAAAAATGTGTCCTTCACCATGCTCTTTAATCATTTGCTCTGATGGAAGCCGGCTGCCATGTTGTAAGGAACTTAAGACTTTGAGGCAAGAAACTGGGAACTCCTCTCACAGCCATGTGAGGGAACCAAGGCTGGGAACAAACCCTCCAGCCACGCTCAAGCCTCCAGATGATTCTAGATGATGCCTGCCAACATCCTGATGACTCAAAGCCAGAACAAGCCAGCTTAGGGACGCCCAGATTCCTGACTCAGAAACTGTGTGAGATAGTGTTTGTCATTCTGAGCAGCTAAAAATTGGGATAATTTGTTACATAGGGGCTTCCCAGGTAGCTCAGTTGGTAAAGAATCCACCTGCAATGCAGGAGATCCTGGTTCAATTCCTGGGTTGGGAAGTTCCCCTGGAGAAGGGAACAGCTGTCCACTCCAGTATTCTTGAGCTTCCCTGGTGACTCAGATGGTAAAGAATTTGCCTGTAATGCAGGAGAATTGGGTTCAATCCCTGGGTCAGGAAGATTCCCTGGAGAAGGGGATGGCTACCCACTCGTTATTCTTGCCTGGAGAGTTCCATGGACAGAGGAGCCTGGCAGGCTACAGTCTATCGGGTCACAAAGAGTCATACATGAATGAGCAACTAAGCACAGCACAGCCCAGCAATAGATAATGTTGGAGGTAAAAGCAGAAATAATGGTAGAAAGTTCCTTCGGTAGTCCAGACAAATGATGATGATGTTGTCTTGATTTAAAGTGGTTGCTGTATTCAAGTTCAGCAACTTTACTTCCTCTTTGTGAGAATACCCCATGAAGACTAGAGCATGCCCACTGGACAGCTGTGGATGTGGATCAAAACCTAGTCTTTGCTACTCAGTTAAAGGTGACCTTGCACAGCCTTTCACCAATAATTTTTTTTATTCATGATGGAGTCAGTATCTCTTCCCTTTTACCTTGATAGTGGTAGTTTAGTTGCTAAGTCATGTCCAGCTCTTGCAATCCCATGAACTGTGTAGCCCGCCAGGCTCCTCTGTCCATCAAGGCAAGAACACTGGAATGGGGGATTTCCTTCCTTTTCCAGGGCATCTTCCTGACCCAGGGATTGAACCTGCATCTCATTGGCAGACAGATTCTTTATGGCTGAGCCACCAGGGAAGCCCCTTTTAGCTAACATAGAGGCAATACATGCAAAGTCCACAGGGGAGGTTTTGGAATATAGTAACTGCTCAAAGAGTATTTACCTGCCAGGTTTTATACTACCTGTATAGGTAGTAATTTCTCTCTCCCAATCTTGTTCTTTGCTATAAGAGTAACCCCTTTAAACACTAGGTCAATTTCCTCAAATTACATTCAGAAGCTTCCATTATTGTAACAATAGACTTTCAGTTCTTTGGCTTTGCGTTGTCCTCTGGCTTCTAACTGGAGGCACTGTCTTGCTGCCTGTGTGAACCTCTGCTCTCTGTGAATTCATCGTCTCTTCTGTTAGTTTCCTTTTTCGTGGCTTGCGATGTTTGGTTGAGGCACTTCATTTCTCATACCCTCATCCATATGTTGTGCCTAATAATAGATGCCTGCTCTTCCTTACTGTTCAGGAAAAGCATAAGCAAAGTTGTTGCAGTGTGACATCATTTGCACACTCATTCTAGTTACAAGAAGGCCTTGCATGCATGCTATACTTCCTGCAAATGTGTTTATGAAGTGAGATAGCCACCAAAGGGCCTCTCCCTGTGTGTGTCACCAGCCATGAGGTAGCGTTTTAGACCTCAGCTCTTAGAGGATATTAACTCACTTTCAGGACATCGAGTCCATCAGTCTCACCTCTTATTTCCCAGCACAAGTTTGAGATGGGGTTAATCACTGCTGATGCATGCTCAGTCACGGTGTATTGCATAATTAACCTCAGGCAGTCTGTTGCCATTCACACAATAATCCAAAGCAGCTACTGGTCTACACTTAGATCCAGAGAGGATAAAGAGCCCAAAACTCCTGCACAGACCAGGGCAATGGCGCCCCTCCTGATGGCTGCAGAGATAACCTCAAGTCCCCAAACTGGTCTGGACCCCACTACACGAAGGAGCCTGAGAGATGGGGATGTTTGGCCCACACTGAAAGCACCCTAGATCTTCAGTCTTAAATAATGCCTACTTATGTAAAGTCCAAGTTGGATAGCCCTCCCAAATTGACTCAAATGTATGTGGGCATAATTTTTCACCATCTTTGCCCTCTGCTAATAATAACAGGGTTTTTTACTTTTGGTAAAAGGCCCTTCTGAGGCCAGAAACATGCCTGAAACATGACTTATGGGTCTCTTCTCCCTCTCTGCTGCTGCTAAGTCACTTCAGTCGTGTCCGACTCTATGTGACCCCATAGACGGCAGCCCACCAGGCTCCCCCGTCCCTGGGATTCTCCAGGCAAGAACACTGGAGTGGGTTGCCATTTCCTTCTCCAATGCGTGAAAGTGAAAAGTGAAAGTGAAGTCACTCAGTCGTGTCTGACCCTTAGCCACCCCACGGACTGCAGCCTACCAGACTCCTCCATCCATGGGATTTTCTAGGCAAGAGTACTAAGCCTCCTTTAAAAAAGAGAAGCTATCCAACAGAGAGGCTCTTTACTTTGCCAAGGACCCAGTCCAAAGTGTGTTAAACCTTTATTTATTTTCTTGTTTAACACCAAAACATCATTTTAGTTAAGCTGAAGTATGGTAGTGACTTTGCAATATGGTGTATGGTGACGATTTTTTATTAAAATCTCTGAAATAGTTTCATGTTCATGTTTCTAACAGAGAGATCCTAAATTTCTCAGCATAATTTTGCATATGAAACATAATTGCCAGTAATTTCACTGCTCTGTGGAATTATCTATACCCTTTAACATCTATCCAAATGTGAGCACCACAAGTTCTTTATATAATGTGATTTTGTGACATAGTTGATTTTTCAGTGGCCTCTGAACAGAAATCTTATTATTGATCGATGTAATTAAGATGCTGAGTTCCAGCATTCAAAAAATGTTTCAAGTTTTTTATTGAAATAAACTGAAAAATACTAAGTCCTAATTCTATATCTCATTGAATTTTAATAAAATGAACACATGTATACATCCTGTTTTAATTTTTAATTATTTCTTTGTAAATCATATAAAACCCTGATAATTTTTAGCTTTGCTTTAAAAGATAAGCATATAAGTTGAAGAATGCTAATTGTACTATTGTGTATTGATTTCCTTAGACATATTTTAATTAAACTGCTTATATGTTGGTGTCCCTCAATATTAATATATTAATCTAGTGATGATTATTACTGATATAGATGTTTATTGTGTGTGTGTGCACACATTTGTGTGTTGAGGGTGGAGAGAGAAATGATTTGACCAAGTATGAAATAATTTTAGAGAGTTATGCTTAAAAAATCTTGGTCATTATACTTAGTCCTTAATGTAATACCTAAAAAATGAATTCCCCTCAGAATATATGTATTGAATATACACATTCAAGTTCTGAATGTGAAAAGTTACAGCTGGAGGGGACCTCCAAGAAGAGACCTGATTTGCACATGAAGAAACCAAACCCCTGTATTTGAGTGAGTGGCTCAAGGTCATTCACTACTCAGTACATGGTGGAATAGTGGCTCACCTATTCCATTAGTTTTTCAGTTCAGTCAGTTCAGTTCAGTTCAGTCCCTCAGTTGTCTCCGACTCTTTGCGACCCCATGAATCACAGCACGCCAGGCCTCCTTGTCCATCACCAACTCCCAGAGTTCACTCAAACTCATGTCCATCGAGTCGGTGATGCCATCCAGCCATCTCATTCTCCGCCATCCCCTTCTCCTCCCGCCCCCAATCCCTCCCATAATCAGAGTCTTTTCCAGTGAGTCAACTCTTCGCATGATGTGGCCAAAGTATTGGAGTTTCAGCTTTAACATCAGTTTTACTTTCAACAAATTCAACCCAAGTGTCCTGTGATGATTGTTCTCCATGCAGCAGACAGTAAGAACCAGAACTGTTGCTGGTCAACAAAGAAAAATGAATCACTTCTGTCAGTGGGGATTGTGTCCAAAATGTCCTCTCGCCTAGCAACTTAACTCCCAGCCCTGGCTGGGGCTGCCTTTTAGATAGATATGTACTTTGGGGGAAGTCCCACGAGAAATACTGCAAAGAAAGATGAAGAACTGTTGTTTTGAATATAAATTTAAAGTAGCCTAAAATCTAAAATACCTAAAATCTACTTTGATATGACACTCAGCATGACCATTTGGGATTCAGTTTTAAATGGAAAATTGGTTTTCTATATTGCTTATCACTGAGACCATGAAACTCTGATCACAGGCATTGGTGATGCACTGATCGTGCTAGTGTAACGTGTGAGTGTGTGCTTCCCGCAGCTATAATCTTCTGCCTCACTCCAAATGGCCTCCTGACTATCCGGATTTATGTCTACATCTACATAGATACAGACACACAGGAAAACTTCCTGAAAGGAACAGGAAAGTAAATGATTCTTTCATATCACAAGCACATACAACTGGGGAGGATGTAAGGTTAAAGAATATAGAGGCGCTGAAGCTTTTGGCTCTTGAAATACCTAAGGATAAGTAAGTATCACCATGATGGAAGTGCTACCTGGTATCATATTTCTGAGCAATTTTCTCATCAACTGTTTCAACAGAATATGCCAGGGTCATTTGGTGAAATAAGTATTTCACCAAATATTTCCTTACAAATATATTCTACTGGCCATGTTGCTAAAACGTGGTTGCTCTCTAGTTCATATGTAAATGGTTCTCTTGTGTTTGTGCCCATATTTCAGGATGCCTAAGATTGTTTTGGGACATAAGCAAGATATTGGGGCTTCCCTGGTGGCTCAGATGGCAAAGAATCTGCTGCAACGTGGGAGACCTGGGTTTGATCCCTGGGTTGGGAAGAGCCACTGGAGAAGGCAATGGCTACCCACTGCTATATTCTTGCTTGGAGAATCCCATGGGCAGAGAACCCTGGTGGGCTACAGTCCATGGGATTGCAAACAGACACAGCAGAGTGACTAATACCACTAATGAGCGTGCACACACACACACACACACAGGTTTGATTCCTCTATACATGGCCAAGGTGAAGGGGCTAATTCCTCTGTTTATGGGTGGAGAGGAAGGCATATGAAGTGGGCAGTAGAATTCTCTTCCAGAAATTTAATCTTATTGGAGGATGCATGCTAAGTCACTTTATTTGTGTCTGACTCTTTGCCACCCTATGGACTGTAGCCCACCAGGCTCCTCTGTCCATGGGATTCTCCAGGCAAGAATACTGGAGTGGGTTGCCATGTCCTTTTCCAGGGGATTGTCCTAATCCAGGAATTGAATGGGAGTCTCTTAAGTCTCCTCTCTTGGCAGGTGAGTTCTTTACCACTAGAGCCACCTGGGGAGCCATAATTGGGGGCAGGGGTTAGTGATCAGAAATGTTTTGTGGAACTTCTTAATTTCCAGTTGGCACATGGGACATTACTGACTCAAAGAAATTATGTATCCTAAAAATGGTCTATTAAATCTAAATTAATTTTTGGTAAAATAACTGCTAAGGTCAACATTGTTTGTATATGAAAATGACTCTGAATTTTTAAGAACTCAATTAGATGGAAGCTTATGAGAATAATGATCACCTAGGCTTGTTTTGGACTGTTAGTCTTTATTTTATAATTATTCACTGTGATGATTGAAGTCAGTTGACTGTTCTCAAATAAGATTTTAATTAAATTGATAAATCCTCAGGAAAAGAAAATATCTTTGAAATGCTTATAGTTACCCCTGAGTTTTCCTCTATCAAAAGTCTAGCAAGAAATGTAGCTTTAAAATAGCTCAGGTTTTGTGTGTGTTGCTCTAAGACCATCCAAGCAAATTTTGATCTCAGCTGTGATAAGTAATTGGTATCTGACTGTTGCTCCCATTCTATGAAACTACAAAACTTGTAGCAATCTTATAAAATCACTGTTTGCAGTGGCAGGACAGAAGTCAAAGCAGAGCCCCAATCCTTGATTCACCTCACCAGATGAGTCCCACATACACAAAGACTCTTCCCATAGAGACAGTTTCTAGGCTGTGGTGTAGGGAAATGGAGCCCAAACAGTGAGTATTAGATGCAAGGTGAAGTACATTAAAAGCATATTCTGTAAAAATATATGCTCTTCAACTCATGTAACTCAATACCAAAAACCTAAACAATCCCATTAAAAGTGAGCAGAGGATTTGAATATTTTGTTTCAAAGAAGATACACATACGGCCAACAGGTATATGAAAAGGTGCTCAACCTATTTTTTTTTCTTTTATTTTTTAAATTTATTTTAATTGGAGGCTAATTACTTTACAATATTGTGGTGGTTTTTGCCATACATTCACATGAATCAGCCATGGGTGTACATGTGTCCCCATCCTGAACCCCCCTCCCACCTCCTTCCCCATCCCATCCCTCAGGGTCATCCCAGTGCACCAGCGCCGAGCACCCTGTCTCATGCATCGAACCTGGACTAGCAATCTGTTTCACATATGATAATATACATGTTTCAATGCTATTCCCACAAATCATCCCACCCTTTTCTTCTCCCACAGAGTCCAAAAGTCTGTTCTTTACACCCGTGTGTCTTCTGCTGTCTCGCATATAGGGTCATCGTTACCATCTTTCTAAATTCCATATATACACGTTAATATACTATATTGGTGTTTTTCTTTCTGACTTACTTAGCTCTGTGTAATAGGCTCCAGTTTCATCCACCTCATTGGAGCTGATTCAAATGCATTCTTTTTAATAGTTAAGTAATATTCCATTGTGTATATGTACAACAGCTTTCTTATCCATTGATCTGCCGATGGATATCTAGTCAACCTCACTAATTATCAGGCAAATGCAAATCAAAACCTCAGGGAGATATCTCCTGATACCTGTTAGAATGGCCATCATCAAAAACACAAGAAATAACAAGTGCTGGTAAGAATATACAGAAAAGAGAACTGTATCATACTGTTGGTGGGAATGTAAATTGATAAAGCCACTACAGAAAGCAATGTGGAGGTTCCCCAAAAAATTAAAAATAGAACTAGTATATGATCCTGAAATTCCTCTTTTAGGTATTGATCCAAAGGAAATTAAAACACTGATTCAAAAAAAAGTCTATATCCCTATGTTCACTGCTGAAAAACAATATGCAGAACTATGCCCTTCATTTAAAAGTAGTGTTCTTTTGAACTTAGAAATTAAGACCTGACAATTCACAAGCAAAAGGAGACATTTGCTTCCCCAGTTGTGGCATAATATCTTACCAAAAGTTTTATAAACTAAATCTTTTCCTCTTCTACTTTCTACCTTTGACTTCAGGAAGTCCAGAACTGATAAATAGGTGGAAGCGTTGTAGTATATACAGTTCATACCTAATAAAACCAACTTTTTTATTAGTTCTCCTCTCGAAGAATAATTTATTGCACTGAACTTTGAATGGAGTAACTTAATGTATAACATTTGAGTGCAATAGTAGACAAACCACATCCAAAGATAACTGGATGAACTGATGAACCTGTTGAATTCGATGCTGAGTATGTCAAGGTGAAGACTTTATGTTGATGTACGGAGGTGGAGTTACTCTTCCTGATACTTACTGGCCTGAAGTTTCCGTTCCCACTGGAGAGGACTTGTAGGTTGGGATAATAGGGATAAAGCAGCAGCACTAGAGGCAGCCTTCACCCTCCAGTAACATTCACCCCGACTTGCTGGAGGTATTAAAAGTGTGGGTCATCTTCCTGGAGTGTTATCTTCCTTCAAATGTTGAGGAAATAACCACTTCTTTTACCTTCACTCTCACACATCTATACTGTGAAAATGGAAAATATACTTGAACTTAAAACTGGAACTTAAGAAAGGAAACCTCTTTGTGCATATCCCTAACATCCCCCAGGTGTCTGTGGTTATTCTCTGCTGCTGCTGGGGAGGAAGTGTTTGGGAATGGAGAGCACGTGCTCTCCTATCAGGTTTGGTCTCAAGCTCACCTCAGCTTCTCATTGATGGTATCATTTGGGGAAAGTTGTTTAAAGGCTCTGAGATATAATTTACTCATATTTAAAAAGACACTATTATTTGCCTCCAGGATTGCCACAAATTAGAGTGGGATAGGGAAAACCATGGGCTTCCCCTGTAGCTCAGGGGTAAAGAATCCACCTGCCAATGTAGGAGATGCGGGTTCGATCCCTGGGTCAGGAAGATGCCCTGGAGAAAGGCTACTCACTCCAGTATTCTTGCCTGGAGAATCCCATGGACAGAGGAGCCTGGTGGGCTACAGTCCAAGGGGTCACAAAGAGTTGGACATGCTGAGTGACTAAATATCCACAAAGGGAAAACCATGCTTACCTAGAAGTTTTCTTTCCTCTCTCTGTTCTTACCTCAAATTATGTGAAATCTTTTAGGTATAAGTTGAGAGGAGGAAGCAGAGACATTACTTTGCCAACAAAGGTCCGTCTAGTCAAGGCTATGGTTTTTCCAGTGGTCGTGTATGGATGTGAGAGTTGGACTGTGAAGAAAGCTGAGTGCCGAAGAATTGATGCTTTTGAACTGTGGTGCTGGAGAAGACTCTTGAGAGTCCCTTGGACTACGAGGAGATCCAACCAGTCCATTCTAAAGGAGATCAATCCTGGGTGTTCATTGGAAGGACTGATGCTAAAGCTGAAACTGCAATACTTTGGCCACCTCATGCAACGAGTTGACTCACTGGAAAAGACTCTGATGCTGGGAAAGGTTGGGGGCAGGAGGAGACAGGGACGACAGAGAATGAGATGGCTGGATGGCATCACCGACTCAATGGACATGAGTTTGAGTGAACTCCAGGAGTTGGTGATGGACAGGGAGGCCTGGAGTGCTGTGATTCATGGGGTCGCAAAGAGTCGGAGCAACTGAACTGAACTGAACTGAGAGGAGGAAGAACAGGAGACCAGAGTGTCTCATCACAGACTTGGACTCAGGTTTACTTCTCAGGAGTCAATTCCTTCATGATGCTTCTTTCCTCATGGTGTCCTCATAAAGGCTGGGAAGAGGCTGACCCTAACTAAGAACAAGGCATGTGTCCTGCATATGGCTCCTGCCTAGGGAACCAGGCACAGAAAGAGTCTTCAAAGCCCCTGTCTTCTCAATTCAGTGAAGCTAAGAGCGATGTTAAATAGGAGGGTTATCCTGAAGTGCTAACCTGAGTGAAGTGGGACTGAATGGTGCTGACTGGGAAGCCATCTCTGAGCTGTGGAAATGGACAATCTTCCTCCCCAGTGGTTCATATGGAAAGATGTCCCCAAGCTGAGAGTTTGTAATTTGAGGGATATTTAAGAGTAACTTATTCAATGATACCTTTGTTTTATACCATTTTTGCAGATATGGAATCTCTATTAAGGATTAATCACTGAATGCAAAGCAAATCAAGGATACCAAAATGAGACAAGACCCTCAGTTTACTGTTTATTTATTCTTCCTTCGTTCAGCAGTACCTAACACTCACCTCATACCAGGCACTGGGAATATCAAGTGAAAAGATCAGTGCTCGCCCCTAGGAATATACATTCTACCTAAGATTGTATATATCAAGTCATTCACCTTAAAAAGTCATGTGGAATTCATATTCTCTGTACTAATTTTTATTAATGAATTTACTCAGCTGGTAAAGAATCCACTTGCAATGTGGAAGACCTGGATTCGATCCCTGAGTTGGGAAGATCCCCTGGAAAAGGGAACAGCTACCCACTCCAGTATTCTGGCTTGGAAAATTCCATGGACTGTATGTATAGTCCATGGGGTTGCAGAGAGTCGGACATGACTGTGCAACTTTCACTTCACTTGCACTTCACTTTTATTAATGTTTTATTAAAAACATTGTCAACCTTTTTTTTTTTCATATCCTACTGTGTCAAAAGCCCACATGGTTTTTAGAAAATAAAATGTATTTTTAAATTTTCTATATACATATACATGGGGCTTCCCAGATGGCGCTAGTGGCAAAGAACCTGCCTACCAATGCAGGAGGCATAAGAGACTTGGGTTCGATCCCTGGGTTGGGAAGATACCCCAGAGGAGGTCATGACAACCCACTGCCTGGAGAATCCCATGGACAGAGGAGCCCAGCGGGTTCTCTGGGTCGCAAAGTCCACAGGGTGTCGAAGAGCTGGACACGACTGAAGCGACTTAGCTCATATATAATCTTTGACTTGATTCTAAACTTACTGAATCAGAATTTCTGCTCCTACGGCCCCAGAAGCTTCTATTTAACAGATTCTCAGTGTGATCTTATGTAATTAAAAACTGAGAAGTATAGTGAACGCTCTTTCTGAACATCCTCCTTTATCGTAAGATAGATGACACTGAGGACTTTCAAAGCAAAAAGCAGGAAAGATCACATCTGGCAGGAAATTTCCAAACACAGTCTATGCATAAATGGATTTGTTTTGACTGATTTTATCAGTGAGGTCAATCCATGCAATAGACGTGTCAATCAAAAAGTCATCTCCTTTTGTCGTGTTTGAACATTCACCAGCCCGGGGCTTGTCACAGACAAAGGTTACCTGATTACATTACTGTCGCAGGCAGTTGGGTGGCCTCTGCGGGAGCCACAGTGGAGAGACATCCATCAAAAGACTTTTCAGTGGTTAGGTCAGCGCTTAATGAAAGCGTCAATGGTTTTCACTGAAAGTTTATCTTGATTCCTGTTAACGCTCTTGATAATAAACTCCACGTACTCTCTCTCAGTAAATGATCTTTCTATATTTTGGAGCCTGGAAGGCTACAATCCATGGGGTTGCAAGAGTCGGACACGACTTAGCCACAGACCATCACCACCACCACATTTTGGAGTAGGCAGAGGTAATCAAGTTTAGGAGGACCAAGTGTACTTTTTTAGGGGTGAGGTGGGAACGATCTAGAAGCCTTGTTTCCTGACATTTGAAAGGTGCACAGGAAATCACAGGGAAACTGAAGTGTGGTGGAATTTACAGCATGGCTCTCCAAACAGAGAGGTTCAAACCCACTCTCACACTTAACAAGGCTATTTTGGGCAACTTTGTTCAGCATGGCTAAGCCATTGTTTTCTCATATGTAAAAGGGAGAAAATAATCCCTAACGTTTATTGACTGTCTATTATGTATTGGGTCCATTCCTGAGCATTTGACACATATTCATTAATTTAGTCCTCACAATGATGCTGTAATGGAGATGCTAATATAATCTTATTTTATAGATGATGCACTGGGGAACAGAAAACAATTTCATAGAGTTTTTGAGATACTATTTGGAATACTTAGTATAGAGCTTGATACTTATAAATGCCAAGTAAAGATTGTTATTAATGTGACTTTATTAGCTTAGCCTTGCTTTTCCTTTTTAAGCCCTCTCCAACAGTTATTCCAAAATTCACAGCCTCTTTGGTCTGGACCCTTGCACCAGCCAGTGAGTTAGGATGTATTGATCAAATGCAAAATACATTGAGCTTCTAGCGTTTGTTCCAGGAGAGAATACTCTTATTTCTCCAGTAAGTGATACTGATTCATGATACTGGGCAGGACCACCAAGGAGCTTTAATCCAATGTATTATAATCAGTCATTTTAATGATTTGCAAGGGGTATCTGCTGTATCACTGAAAAAGCAAGAGAGTTCCAGAAAAACACTATTTCTGCTTTATTGACTATGCCAAAGCCTTTGACTGTGTGGATCACAATAAACTGTGGAAAATTATGAAAGAGATGGGAATACCAAACCACCTGACCTGCCTCTTGAGAAACCTGTATGTAGGTCAGGAAGCAACAATTAGAACTGGGCATGGAACAACAGACTGGTTCCAAATAGGAAAAGGAGTACATCAAGACTGTATATTGTCACCCTGCTTATTTAACTTATATGCAGAGCACATCATGAGGAACACTGGGTTGGATGAAGCACAAGCTGGAATCAAGATTGCTGGGAGAAATATCAATAACCTCAGATATACAGATGACCCCACCCTCATGGCAGAAAGTGAAGAAGAACTAAAGAGCAAAGTTGGCTTAAAACTAAATGGTCAGAAAACTAAGATCATGGCATCCAGTCCCCCCATTTCATGGCAAATAGATGCAGAAACAGTGGTTGACTTTATTTTGGGGGGCTCCAAAATCACTGAAGATGATGACTGCAGTCATGAAATTAAAAGAAAAAAATTAGAAGAAAAAAAAAAAAAAAGATGCTTGCTCCTTGGAAGAAAAACTATGACCAACCTAGATAGCATATTAAAAAGCAGAGACATTACTTTGCCAACAAAGCAAAGGTTTTTCCAGTTAAAGCTATGGTTTTTCCAGTGGTCATGTATGGATATGAGAGTTGGACTATAAAGAAAGCTGAGCGCCAAAGAACTGATGCCTTTGAATTGTGGTGTTGGAGAAGACTCTTGAGAGTCTCTTGGACTGCAAGGAGATTCAACCAGTCCATCCTAAAGGAAATCAGTCCTGAATATTCATAGGGCTTCCCTGGTGGCTCAGATGATAGGGCTTCCCTGGTGGCTCAGATGGTAAAGCATCTGCCTGCAATGCAGGAGACCTGGGTTCAATTCCTGGGTTGGGAAGATCCCCTGGAGAAGGAAATGGCAACCCATTCGAGTCCCCATGCCTGGAAAATCCCATGGACAAAGGAGCCTGGTAGTCTACAATCCATGGGGTCACTAAGAGTTGGACATGACTAAGGGACTTCACTTCTCACTTTCTTTCATTCATTGGAAGGACTGATGCTGAAACTGAAACTCCAATACTTTGGCCACCTGATGTGAAGAACTGACTCCTTGGAAAAGACCCTGATGTTGGGGAAGATTGAAGGCAGGAGGAGAAGGGGATGACAGAGGATGAGATGGTTGGATGGCAGCACCAACTCAATGGACATGAGTTTGTGTAAGCTCCGGGAGTTGGTGATGGACTGGGAAGCCTGGCATGCTGCACTCCATGGGGTTGCAAAGACAGACATGACTGAGTGACTGAACTGAACTGAAGGGGCACCTAGCAGGTGCTTTGGCTACATTGATGCACTTTTGGACAGTTGATCCAAAAGTGTTTGGTTGTCCTCAGAAGGGCAGAGCAGGAGGCAGTGTGGTGCAGAAAAAGCGCTAAGTCTCTGTCAGGCACTGGGGAGACGAGACAGAGCTGGATCTGAATCCTGATCCCTTTTGCTCACCCAAGAGTTCTGTGATCTGGGACAAGCTGGTTCAAGTACTTCAACCAGAAATGCCTCATAGGGCTATTTGGTGGCACTAGTGGTAAAGAATCTGCCTGCTAATGCAGGAGATGCAAAAAACATGGGTTTGATCCCTGGGTTTTCGGGAAGATCCCCTGGAAGGAAATTGCAACTCACCCCAATATTCTTGCCTGGAGAGTCCCATGGACAGAGGAGCCTGGCGGGCTACAGTGCAAAGGGTCACAAAGAGTCGGACATGACTGAGCACACCAACAACAGACAGAGCAAGGGAAAGTATAGAAAGCTCCTAGCGCACTGTCTGCCGTAGTGCAAGGGCTCACTAAATGCAACCACAGGATAAAGATGACTGATTACTAAGACCTGCCCATCAGCAATGTTCAGATACCCTAGACAGGATGAATAGCTTAATCCTCTGGCTGGGCAGTCATCACAGGGGGTGATTACAGAGGATGAGCTCTAGTCAGGCTAGCGTATGACTGAATAGCCTACAGAAATTTCTTTCATGGAACCAGTAAATGATGAGGCTTTGGGGTGTGGGGAAGCAGGGGCTGTATCTAAAGAAAACACCTATACCAATTTTCTTCAAAAGTATGATACAATATGCTAGGCGCCTTGGTGGCGAGTGGGATTTTTGCTTTTTAAATACTTTACTTATGTCTGTCTTTGGTTGTGTTGGGTCTTCTTTCTACACACAAGCGTTTCCTAGCTGTGGTGAGTGGGGGCTACTCTCTAGTTGCTACGCGCGAGCTTCTCATCACAGTGGCTTCCCTTTTTGCGGAGCACAAGCTCTAGAGTGCTAGCCCAGTAGTCGTGGACACAGGCTTGGTGGCTCCATGGCATGTGGGACCTTCCCAGACCAGGGACTGAGCCTGCGTCCCCTGCAATGGCAGGAGGATTTTTATCCACCACACCCCCAGGAAAGTCCAGTTGAGAGTATCTTTGAGGGTCAGTCAGTCAGTCAGTTCAGTCGCTCAGTTGTGTCTGACTCTTTGCGACCCCATGAATCACAGGCCTCCCTGTCCATCACCAACTCCCGGAGTTCATTCAAACTCATGTCCATTGAGTTGGTGATGCCATCCAGCCATCTCATTCTCTGTCGTTCCCATCTCCTCCTGCCCCCAATCCTTCCCAGCATCAGAGTCTTTTCCAGTGAGTCAACTCATCGCATGAGGTGGCCAAAGTATTGGAGTTTCAGCTTCAGCATCAGCTCTTCCAATGAACACCCAGGATTGATCTCCATTAGAATGGACTAGTTGGATCTCCTTGCAGTCCAAGGGACTCTCAAGAGTCTTCTCCAACACCACAGTTCAAGAGCATCAATTCTTCAGTGATCAGCTTTCTTCACAGTCCAACTCTGACATCCATACATGACCACGGGAAAAACCATAGCCTTGACTAGATGGACCTTGGTTGTCAAAGTAATGTCTCTGCTTTTTAATATACTATCTAGGTTGGTCATAACTTTCCTTCCAAGGAGTAAGCATCTTTTAATTTCATGGCTGCAGCCAGCATCCGCAGTGATTTTGGAGCCCAAAAAATAAAGTCTGACACTGTTTCCACTGTTTCTCCATCTATTTCCCATGAAGTGATGGGACCAGATGCCATGATCTTTGTTTTCTGAATAGGTAGCTACACAGAAAAATGAGTTTTTTTCAGAATGGAAATGGAATGGAGGCTGTGTTTGCCAAAACTGTGGGAACTTGCCTTCGTCCTCTGGAGATCTTCTAGGGGTACTGTCAAGACCTCCAGCGTTGTGTCCGCATGATTTTCCCGGAGGATCTAGACCCTGGAACACAGGTCCCCGGTGATGGTCTGCCACAAAATAGCGGAACAGCCAGAACCAAATGGGCCTCCTGGCTTCTACACTGGATTTCTCAGTGGTAACCGGCTTGGACTGAAAACCTAAGATGCCTTCCTGATATTTCCAAGTTTTCTACAATTAACACTCACCCATGATTCAATCAAAGATGCTCCTAAAACCATGGGGAAAGGAGGTCCTAGAATTGCCTCCGGTTGGATTCTCTGCCGACTTGGTGAGATGTGGGATGAACAGAAAATATACAAAGTTTCTTACATGCCCAATTATCGCATAAGATTAATATTTGCTATCTATGTCAGACAGACAGTTTTTGAGATCCCTTGATGACATCATGAGATTAAACATAAAGTAAATGCTGCAGTATTTAGAGTTCCTTCTCCCTTCACGGAAAGCTCCACTGAGTCTCACCTGACAGTGAGGATCTACGTGCTTCTGCTTGAAATCCAGGATGTGGGGCTGGTTTGCATCAATACCCTGAGCTCAGTGGTTTACAAACTTGAGCATGTATCAGAATCACCTGGAGAGCTTATTATAACGAAGGTTGCTAGGCTTCTCTCCTAGAGTTTCTAATCCAGTAAAGTCTAATGCTGCCAGAGAATTTTCATTTCTAACAAGTTCCCAGGTGACATTGAGTCCACTCTGAAAATCACACCTGTAGAAGGCAAACTAACAGATGCTGGGTTTGGATTTTCTTTCAACCAAATTTTTTAAGGAAATGGCTTTCTTATGTAGCGTGAATTTATATTCTTGCTTTAGAACACTGTTCTCTATCCCCACTGTCCATACGCTCTACCAAGTCCAATTGTACAAGTTGATTTCTGGAAATTTCTATTTTTAATGCCCATTTTTCACATCAGGGTTTGTGATAGCCTGGATAAAATTATGGCGCTATTCTTTCACATTTGAATGCTTCAAGTTTGTTTTCTTTTCTTGTGAATTTTACTGTTAAAGGGAATTCTGAACTCGTCTCTTTAGTAACCATAAGTATTATGCATTGAACTTATGATTTCTAGGGTTCTGATCAGGGTGAGAAAGCAGAGATTGAAATTTGTGAGATATATACATATATATATATATATGTATCCCACCATTTTATTTTTTTTCAAGTACAACCTACCCAAGTCTCTTATCTGAGTTGGTTTTAAAAAGCCATTTTGTGTGACAAATTGTATCCAATTTTTTCTTGCACCCTGTAGATATTTTTTCATGGACTGATGAACAGAGTATAGAATCTGTTATAGAAATTAAATAGTGAGGTGGGTCAAAGCTTGGGCTTTGTTGACAGATATTCCTCGGTTCAGATTTCAGCTCTGTTCTTTCATAAATAAGGGGTGACCTCAGGCAAGTCCATTTTTCCTCTTTGAGCCTCAGTTTTTTCACCAGGTAACAGAGATCATGCCTGCACTTTGGGTTGCTGTGAGGGCTGATTAGATGATGTTAATAATAAGCATTCTAAATAGAATCTATGATTATTTCTTAGGGATGATCCTTTTTCCAAACTTTTTAGCCCCCTCTACAACTCAACTTTATAGGTTATAAAGACAAATTTCAGTGGAAAATTAGAGAAAAAATTTTGATTTGCTTATACTGGATATTACAGGAAGGTGCTATTAACAAACTGATGATAAAGTAGGTGTGTTTGCTTAGTGTTTACTCTTGCTTCACTGTTTACCTGAATCAATATTACCTGAAAGAATTCACATAGTTCAAATAAATATCAGAGGACTCGAAAGCACTTTTCCCAACCACATAGATCATACTGGGTTAACAACAATACACATGAAACCATTTGGATAACATCTCTTGCTGCAAACAGACTATTCATGGTACACAAGCATTTGCAGCTTAGATTAAACAAACCTGGCAAATATATATAAATATATATAGATATATATGTATATAAAAATGCAATGAAATAGTTTGTGCCAAGATTTAACAGCTTTTATCTTCTAAATGCTGTTCATATCTTTATATTTCTCAGGGTTTAGTTCTGTGTCACACGAACCTGAGTGAAGATATTCTGATGGGGTGTAGCAAACAAAAGAAAGACCCTGGCTCAACCAGATGTGTGTGCTGGGAGGGGCAAAAAATGAAATTGATTGGCAGGGTGTGGGGCACTGAATTAAAGTGAGTGAAACAGGTGAAGAGGGAACAAGAAACAGAAGAGCTCACACATCCTGTTCAGCAGGCTGACTCTTTCCTGGGTGCCAACTGCTTCTCCATCTGTGAGCCATTCTTCTCAAGAGATAGGGGTCCCTCCCGCTAGTCTGGCTCAGGTCAAGAATTTATCTATTGTCAGGAGAGAGCAGGGAACTTTGATTGACAGTTCCACCTGTGCTGCATACAATTTGTGGTGGTCGGGGGCAACCTCCCCCCACCCTGACTGAAATAGCCTGCTTGCTGTTACACATGTAAGAGGAATGTATGCAGAAAAGTGTAACTTACCTACTACAAAAAGCACATAAATATATTTGTTTACATTTGTTCATTTAACTTGAAAGAAAAAAATGGCATAGGCTTAGAATAACAGCTAAAACATCTTAAAAATATAGCTCTACCCCTCAGCTTACCCAAATTCTTAAGTTAGCATGCTATGTTCATTGAATTATCTAAAAGTTAATATTTGATGTAAATATCCAAGACGGTAAGATACAACTCATTAAAAGGGATAATGTTCGCTTGAAAGTTTCATTTATTTGCATCCAATGCAGGCATGATCTCTGTTACCTGGTGAAAAAACTGAGGCTCAAAGAGGAAAAATGGACTTGCCTGAGGTCACCCCTTATTTATGAAAGAACAGAGCTGAAATCTGAACCGAGGAATATTTATTTATTTGGCATCCAATGCCATTTATTTTGGCATTCACTTTTAATAGCAGCAGTAATAAAAACTTTGGCAATCCTGTTAATTTATTGAAGGCTATAGTTTGTGGCTCAGTTGGTAAAGAATCTGCCTACAATGCAGGAGACCTGGGTTCGATCCCAGGGTTGGGAAGATCCCCTGGAGAAGGGAAAGGCTACCCACTTCGGTATTCGGGCCTGGAGAATTCCATGGACTGTATAGTCCATAGGGTCGCAAAGAGTCAGACATGACTGAGCGACTTTCATTTCATTTCATAGCTAGTAAATATTCACTACAACCCAAACATTTTAATCCACTTTCCATAAGTACTTTACCTAACAGTTTTTCTCTCATGTAATCAATTTAATATTTTTAATGCTTAATATTTTAATTAGTCTTCAATTTGGAGAGATGGAATAGGAATTTAAGCTTAAGATATGAAATTTTATCTACAAGCTGAAGAAAAGGTTAAAAATCTGTAAACACCTTCAGTTCAGTTCAGTCGCTCAGTCATATCCTACTCTTTGTGACCCCATGAATCACAGCACACCAGGCCTCCCTGTCCATCACCAACTCCCAGAGTTCACTCAAACTCATGTCTATCAAGTCGGTGATGCCATCCAGCCATCTCATTCTGTCGTCCCCTTCTCCTCCTGCCCCCAATCCCTCCCAGCATCAGAGTCTTTTCCAGTGAGTCAACTTGTCGCATGAGGTGGCCAAAGTATTGCAGTTTCAGCTTTAGCATCAGTCCTTCCAATGAACACCCGGATTGATCTCCTTTAGAATGGACTGGTTGGATCTCCTTGCAGTCCAAGGGACTCTCAAGAGTCTTCTCCAGCACCACAGTTCAAAAGCATCAATTCTTCAGCGCTCAGCTTTCTTCACAGTCCAACTCTCACATCCATACATGACCACAGGAAAAACCATAGCCTTGATTAGATGGACCTTTGTTGGCAAAATAATGTCTCTGCTTTTTAATATGCTATCTAGGTTGGTCATAACTTTCCTTCCAAGGAGTAAGCATCTTTTAATTTCATGGCTGCAATCAGCATCCGCAGTGATTTTGGAGCCGAAAAAAATGAAGTCTGTCACTGTTTCCCCATCTATTTCCCATGAATTGATGGGACCAGATGCCATGATCTTAGTTTTCTGAATGTTGAGCCTTAAGCCAACCTTTTCACTCTTCTCTTTCACTTTCATCAAGAGGCTCTTTAGTTCTTCTTCAATTTCTGCTATAAAGGTGGTGTCATCTGCCTATCTGAGGTTATTGATTTTTCTCCTGGCAACCTTGATTCCAGCTTGTGCTTCTTCCAGCCCAGCGTTCCTCATGATGTACTCTACATATAAGTTAAATAAGCAGGGTGACAATATACAACCTTGATGTACTCTTTTTCCTAATTGGAACCAGTCTGTTGTTCCATGTCTGAAATGGAAAATTATTCTAAAATGTATGCCATACATTTTATATTAAATGAACACTGAATCATAAATTTTCCTTCTTTCAAATCTTTAATATTCAGCAATTAGTCCCTCCCTAATATCCTTGGCATTACATTTAATTGACCTTGGTTGTGTCAATTAGAAGCACTTGTATTATTTATGGGTTTTTTATGAATTGTCTTTATCAGGTCTGTAGAACTTCAGGCCGCTTGCTTATTCATCACCTTTTCATCAAATCCTCACCTTAATATATGGGGACTTTTGAAAGTTTCTAATACAATAAAACATCTACCGATCTCTGTATTTTCATGAAAGCAGCAAACATGTTCTGTAAAGGACCAGATAGTAAATACTTTAGGCTTTGCAGGCTAAATAATATCTCTGTTACCTCTTCTTTTTTAATAACCTTTTAAAATGTAAAAACTTTTCTGGGCTGAAAGGCTGTACAAAGCAGGCTGCAGATTACATTTGGTGCATAGCCTTAGTTTTCCAAATTCTGTAACATCCTTTCATTTTATGAAACATTATACATACAAAAGGCTATAAGATATGTTTGTAAACTTAAATAATAATTTCATAAACTAATATTTGCACTTAATTCAAGAAGTAGAATGTCATAACCTAGGCCTCAAAAACTCCTTATTTGCCACTTGTAGAATTAATAGCATCTTTGGGCCTTCATTCATTTTTTATCTTCTGAGGAAAATTTTTTAGCTGAATTCCTTTTCTAATTTAGCCAGCTTGTAAAAAAGTATTTATTAAGGATATTTTGTGTTCCAAACATTCTTCTGGACTCCCAAGGAACTTATATTGTAGTGATGAAGATAAATAGTGCATACACAAAGAAATAACACAAATTTAAATACTCTCTGAGGGTAGAGGCTTTAACATGACATGATGAGTGTTAGGACATGTTTTTAAATTGGTGCCACGAGACTTACGGATGGATTAAGCAAGAAATCTCTATGAGAGAGAAATCTCAAGGATGATGAAAATTTTCCTGACAAGTTGAGTCGGTAGTGATGCCATTTTGTACAATGAGGAAGACTTGAAGAGGTAGATTTTATAGCAAGACTCAGTAGTTATATTTGGGCCTTGTGAAGTTTCATACTTCTTAAGATAGCCCAATGGAAATTTCAGTAGACATTTGGATCTTCAAGGTTGGAGCCACAGAGCCGGATGAAATCACCAATAGAAATAGTTGATAATAAAAGTAAGTAAGGAGAAAATGAGGATACAGGAGCAAGCCCCGGAGGACTGAAGCAACTAGAAGCCTACTGGAAGAGGAAGAGCAAAAGGGAGGTGGTAAGACATGCCAAGGCATGTCAGGTGAAGCTCTCAAAGCACGTGAGGGGATCCTGGAAACTCAGAGAAGAAATGAAAAGCGGTCAACCAAGATTAAAAGAACAAGAACAGAAACAGAAACTCTTGAGAGACAGAAAACTGAACACCTTGATTTTGGTAAGATGTTTTTTATGATCTTGATAATAGCACTCTGGAAGAGTGATAAGGGTAAAAAGCAACGACCTGGTTGGAATGAACTGAGCAGAATGGCAGATGCACCCTTCAGAGAAGTTTGCAGTGAAGGGAGCCAAGAAATTAGGTACTAGCTGAAGGGAACTTTTTTTTTTTTTTCAAAATCAGTGATATGAAATGAGTTTATATACAGTTTAAAACCAAAATTGTACAAGAAATGTCTTAACTCTGTGCCAGTTATCTGAAACTGCATGATAAAGTACTCCAAATCTTACTGGTATACAACAAGCATTTATTATGCTCATAGACGTTGTGGGTTGGAAGTCTGGATACAGCACAGTCAGGTAAGTTTGTCTATACTCTACAATAGGGATTGGCAAGTGTTTTCTGTCAAGGGCCAAATATTAACAGTAAATATTCTGGGCTTTGTAAATCCAATAGTCACAACAACTCACCTCAGTCATTAGAGCACTGAAACAGCCGCAGATAATATGTGAAAGAAAGAGGATGGCTGCATTTCAATGAAACTTTACTTTAAAAAAATTAGGTGTGGACTGGACTTAACCTGCGGTCCTAGGTTGTAGACACTTGGCCTGGTATATCTGAGGCCTCATCTGGAAGAAAGGACTTGGGCTGGAGGTGGAGACTTGCCAGCTGGGGCAGGAACGCTGCAGTTCCTCCAGATTTTCTTTTCATTTCAGGAGTCTTTCCACAGAATCTCTGAAAAAATGGCAGCTTCAGGTTCAGTTCAGTTCAATTCAGTTGCTCAGTCGTATCCGACTCTTTGCGACCCCAATAATCACAGCACACCAGGCCTCCCTGTCCATCACCAACTCCTGGAGTTGACTCAAACTCATGTCCATCGAGTCGGACACTCTTAAAATGGCAACTCAGGGCTTGAAAGTGAGCATCCCAGGGGAAAAAAATTGGAGTATCTGACAAAATGTGGTCCACTGGAGAAAGAAATTGCAAACCACTTCAGTATTCTTGCCTTGAGAACCCCATGAACATCATGAAAAGACAAAAAGATAGGACACTCAAAGATGAACTCCCCAGGTCGATAGGTGCCCAATATGCTACTGGAGATCAGTAGAGAACTAACTCCAGAAAGAATGAAGAGACAGAGCCAAAGCTAAAACAACACCCAGTTGTGGATGTGACTGGTGATTGAAGCAAGGTGCATGCTGTGAAGAGCAATATTGCACAGGAACCTGGAAAGTTAGATCCATGAATCAAGGCAAATTGGAAGTGGTCAAACAGGAGATGGCAAGAGTGAATGTCGACATTCTAGGAATCAGTGAACTAAAATAGACTGGAATGGGTGAATTTAACTCAGATGACCATTATATCTACTACTGTGGGCAGGAATCCCTTAGAAGAAATGGAGTAGCCATCATAGTCAACAAGAGTCTGAAATGCACTACTTGGATGCAGTCTCAAAAATGACAGAATGATTTCTGTTCTTTTCCAATGCAAACTATTCAATATCACAGTAATCCAAGTCTATGCCCCAACCAGTAATGCTGAAGAAGCTAAAGTTGAACAATTCTATGAAGAACTACAAGACCTTCTAGAACTAACACCCAAAAAAGATGTCCTTTTCATTATAGGGGATTGGAATGCAAAAGTAGGAAGTCAAGAAATACCTGGAGTAAAAGGCAAATTTGGCCTTGGAGTACAAAATGAAGCAGGGCAAAGGCTAACAGAGTTTTGTCAAGAGAATGCACTTGTCATAGCAAACACCCTCTTCCAACAACACAAGAGAAGACTCTACACATGGACATCACCAGATGGTCAATACCAAAATCAGATAGATTATAATCTTTTCAGCCAAAGATGGAGAAGCTCTATACAGTTAGCAAAAACAAGACCGGGAGCTGACTGTGGCTCAGATAATGAACTCCTTACTGCCAAATTCAAATGTAAATAGAAGAAAGTAGGGAAACCCATAAGACCATTCAGGTATGACCTAAATTAAATCCTTTATGATTATACAGTGGAAGTGACAAATAAATTCAAGGAATTAGACCTGATAGAGTGCCTGAAGAACTATGGATGGAGGTTTGTGACATTGTACAAGAGGCAATGATCAAGACCATCCCCAAGAAAAATGCAAAAAATCAAAATGGTTGTCTGAGGAGGCCTTATAAATAGCTGAGAAAAGGAAAGACATACCCATTTGAATGCAGAGTTCCAAAGAATAGCAGGGAGAGAGAAGAAAGCTTTCCTCAGTGATCAATGCAAAGAAATAGAGGAAAACATAGATGGGAAAGACTAGAGATCTCTTAAAGAAAATTAGAGATACCAAGGGAATTTTTCATGCAAAGATGGGCACAATAAAGGACAGAAATGGTATGGACCTAACAGAAGCAGAAGATATTAAGAAGAGGTGGTAAGAATACACAGAAGAACTATACAAAAAAGAACTTCATGACCCAGATAATCATGATGGTGTGATCACTCACCTAGAGCTGGACATCCTGGAATGCAAAGTCAAGTGGGCCTTAGGAAGCATCACTACAAACCAAGCTAGTGGACGTGATGGAATTCAAGTTAAGCTATTTCAAATCCTAAAAGATGATGCTGTGAAAGTGCTGCACTCAATATGTCAGCAAATCTGGAAAACTCAGCAGTGGCCACAAGACTGGAAAAGGTCAGTTTTCATTCCAATCCCAAAGAAAGGCAAGGCCAAAGAATGTTCAAACTACCACACAACTGCACTCATCTCACACACTAGCAAATTGATGCTCAAAATTCTCCAAGCTAGGCTTCAACAGTACATGAACCGCGAACTTCCAGATGTTTAAGCTGGATTTAGAAAAGGCAGAGGAACCAGAGATCAAATTGCCAACATCTGCTGGATCATCGAAAAAGCAAGAGAGTTGCAGAAAAACATCTATTTCTGCTTTATTGACTATGCCAAAGTCTTTGGCTGTGTGAATCACAACAAATTGTAGAAAATTCTTCAAGAGATGGGAATACCAGACCACCTGACCTGCCTCCTGTGAAATCTGTATCCAGATCAAGAAGCAACAGTTAGAACTGGACATGAAACGACAGACTGGTTCCAAATCAGGAAAGGAGTACGTCAAGGCTGTATATTGTCACCCTGCTTATTTAACTTATATGTGGAGTACATCATGAGAAATACTGGACTGGATAAAAACACAAGCTGGAATCAAGACTGCTGGGAGAAATGTCAATAACCTCATATATGCAGATTACACCACTCTTATGGCAGAAAGCAAAGAACTAAAGAGCCTCTTGATGAAAGTGAAAGAGGAGAGTGGAAAAAGTTGGCTTAAAACTCAACATTCAGAAAACTAAGATCATGGCATCTGGTCCCATCACTTCATGGCAAATAGATGGGGAAACAAAGGAAACAGTGAGAGACTTTATTTGGGGGAGGGGGTCCAAAATCACTGCAGACGGTGATTGCAGCCATGAAATTAAAAGATGCTTGCTCCTTGGAAGAAAAGTTCTGACCAACCTAGACAGCATATCAAAAAGCAGACATTACTTTGCCATCAAAGTTCTGTCTAAGTCAAGGCTATGGTTTTCCCAGTAGTCATGTATGGATGTGAGAATTGAACTCTAAAGAACGCTGAGCACCGAAGAATTGATGCTTTTGAACTGTGGTATTGTTGAAGACTCCTGAGAGTCCCTTGGACTGCAAGGAGGTCCAACCAGTCCATCCTAAAGGAAATCAGTCCTGAATATTCATTGGACGGACTGATGCTGAAGCTGAAACTCCAACACTTTGGCCACCTGATGCGAAGAACTCACACATTTGAAAAGACTCTAATGCTGGGAAAGATGAAGGCAGGAGAAGGGGACGACAGAGGATGAGATTGTTGGATGGCATCAACGACTCAATGGACATGAGTTTGAGTAAGCTCTGGGAGTTAGTAATGGACAGGAAAGTCTGGTATGCTGCGTTCCATGGGGTTTCAAAGAGTCGGACATGACTGAGTGATTGAACTGAACACAGATTTTTCTCACCTAATCTTGGAAGTCATGGAATGTCACTTTTGCTGTATTTCATTTGTTTTGATGTAGTCACAAAGCTCCCCTAAATTTCAAGGAGAGAGAAAAGAAGGAACATTTGAAGGGAGTAACTTTGAAATTTATGGGCATGTTTAAAACCGCTGTACATTCTAAGAATAACCTAAAGTTCAAGAGACCTTTTTGTTTTTCAGAAGGAAATTTTGAATTTTCATAATGACTTGGATATTTCCAAAATTTTGGTTAAAAATAGAGAATTGCGGTCATACTTACTATCACTTTGTAATTTTCTTTAGAATTGTACTGAAAATAAAAAAGCTCCTACATAATTCAGCTATGACGGTGCTTAACTGCATTCAGACTGTTTGTTTTACTGAAAAGAAGAAACACATTATTGACCTCTTTATCGTTTGACTGTGTAGATTTAGCATCTGTTGATATTTTGTCTTTGGTTTGTCCACTGGACATAAAAATGGGTATCTGACTCTTAGAAATATAATAAAATTTATTTGGACATCTATAGTAGGCTGAATAATGGCCCCAAAGATATCTGGAAACTGGGAGTGATAACTTCATACACCAGAGGAACTTAGAAGATTGATTAAGGATCTTGAGATGGAGAAGTTATCCTGAATTATCCAGAGGGGCCTTAAGCATAATATAAGTGTCCTTAAATAAAGGAGGAAGAGGGAGATTTGACCAGAAGAGAAAGTAAGAAGATGTGATGAGAGGTTGTTCTAAGTCACCAGTAGAAACTAATGAATCCTCTTACATAGTTCTTAGGACATTTGGTTGGCACAGTTGTTTGTGCATGACATAAATTGAGATGAGTTGGTTTTCTGTAGTTCTGTGAGGGTTAAAATGAAACTGTAGCTGGAGTGTCTGTTCATGGTGATTGCTCAAACAATGTAAGTTAAATAAGATACATGTTAACTAAATGATTAGAAAGTAGAGGACCACAAATATGGGGTGAAACCAGAGGGCAGAACTGATTAAAAAAAAACCTCATGAAGGAAAGATCACAATGAATCAGGGCTGAAGTTGAAAAGTTCCAAGGAAGACTGAAGGTGGTATCTCAGTATCTAGTGCTGGCAGGATAGAGCTGCCTTCCCCCAGGACTCGAGTCAAGCCCCCATTGTGGAGCGGAGGGATAAGGACTGGCGTTTATTCATTCAGCCCTGAGGACCCACCATGTTTCAAGCATGTGCTGTTCCTACAGACACATAGGGATCAGTAAACTGTCTCCAGGCCCTAGTGCGCAGACTGAGGCAGGGTTGGTCCAACAAGAACGCACAGAGAGCTTCCTCCTCCTGCGTATCCTCACTAATTCAAAATAGTTTCAGTTCCTTTTAAAATAGGAATCTGTTAAATGATAGACTTCTAAGTTTAAAGCTTTGAAAATATTTTTACATGTGGCTAATAAAAAGCTGATGATCCAAGGGGAAAGCATTCAGGTTCAAAATGTTTAGGCGCCTTACTGACTGTTTGTTTATATCATATCTGTTCCAGCTGTTCCCTTTAGAAGCCTTCCAAAGCTGAAGGCTCATGGATTCTGGTGCAGGAAACTGCGTTTGAATCCTAGTTTTTCCACTAACTAGATTTGTGACTTTGGATGGATGTCATGTACCCTCTGTGTGCCTCCACTCCCTCATTTGCAAACTCTTAATAGAAACAATAATTGTGTCCGTCTCACCAGTTCTCATAAGAACTGAGAGGGTGGTCACTGTAAAACACTAACAGTGTCAGCGCACACGAAGCGCTTTATGTTTGTTGAGCTGAAAGCATCAAAACCTTTAAGACCCCAGAGTTTCTAAGAAAGCACATTCATACTCTGTAAACTGCTTAAATTTTCAGAGGATGTTTTCCTTCTTGTTATTTTCCATGGTCACTTTCCAAAAGTCTCATGACGAATTTCCACTCACCATTTAACAAATGCAAATAGAGCTCCGTCTGTGACAGCCAAGTGAACCCATATGTTTCACAAGTGTCAGTAATGGGGACAGGAAAGGTTTCACAATCTATAAGGGAGAAGAAAGCTCATGAATGCGATCGGAAATGAAGTATTCCTTCTTCCACTTCTCAATCATTTCAAACCCTTTCAGGCTCAAATAAGTGCTGGGGGATGTGAATCATAGCCACTGCCTCAGGGTGGAGAGGGGACACACTTCACTGGCTCTGCCAGTGGGACCGAACTGCGTTCACATCCTGACCCAATCCTTACCCAACAACATAACAAGCAAGTTCAGTCAATTTTCCTAATTAATTAATTTATTTTTAATTTTTATTTAATAAATGGTACAAAGCAGAATGCCAGAAACATTAACAGTTAAAATTTCACCAAATGATATATATATGACTGCATCACTTTGCTATACACCTGAAACAAACACAACACTGTAAATGAAATATAGTACAATATAAAATAAAAATAAGTAACAGATCTTTGGGGCTTTACACCGAGTTAGAGTTCCTATCAGAGGGATAACAGCACCACAGCCGTACTGAATCCTCATGAAGGAGGCACACGAATGACTGGATTACAAGAGTTACAGGAATGAGAGCTGCCCACTTCCCAGAAACTACAGCTCACAGAAAACCAACAAAGGCACGAGATACAGACCATTCACTTATGAATGTGTAAAACTCAACAAAGTCCACATTATTCCTAAAACATGTTGAAAGTGCTTCAGAATTCACACAATACTAATTTTCTTATGGTTCTGGTTAAATTATACATACCAGTTTATAACAAATGGTAAAATCTGTAACTCTGTTCAAAGTTTTAGAAGATTACTTAAGAATAGTTTCTTGTATTTCTATGCCACCTTTATAGTTCTGGTTTCTCATTTCTTAATTAGTAAAATCAGCATGCAGGTTCTATCCCAGGCTAATTTATACACTTCCAGAAGGAACGGCCTCTTAAATCCACAGAGTGTTGAGGTGGGGAACCCCCAACCACGTCAGATTCATTTCACGTATGATAATATACATGTTTCAATCCATTCTTCCAAATTATCCCACCCTCGCCCTCTCCCACAGAGTCCGAAAGACTGCTCTACACATCCGAGTCTCTGCTGTTGTCTCGTATACAGGGTTATCGTTATCCTCTTGCTATATTCCATATATATGTGTTAATATACTGTATTGGTGTTTTTCTTTCTGGCTTACTTCACTCTGTATAATAGGCTCCAGTTTCATCCACCTCATGAATCAATGAATATAGTAAAGTTGTAGGATATAAAATCAACACACAGAAATCCCTTGCATTCCTATACACTAATAATGAGAAAATAGAAAGAGAAATTAAGGAAACAATTCCATTCACCATTGCAACGAAAATAATAAAATACTTAGGAATATATTTACCTAAAGAAACAAAAGTCCTATATATAGAAAACTATAAAACATTGGTGAAAGAAATCAGAGAGGACAGTAATAGATGGAGAAATATACCATGTTCATGGATTGGAAGAATAAATATTGTGAAAATGAATATATTACCCAAAGTAATTTATAAGTTCAATGCAATCCCTATCAAGCTACCAACGGTGTTTTTCACAGAGCTAGAACAAATAATTTCACAATTCGTATGGAAATACAAAAAATCTCGAATAGCCAAAGCAATCTTGAGAAAGAAGAATGGAACTGGGGGAATCAACCTGCCGTACTTCAGGCTCTACTATAAAGCCACAGTCATCAAGACAGTATGGTACTGGCATAAAGACAGAAATATAGATCAATGGAACAAAATAGAAAGCCCAGAGATAAATCCATGCACCTATGGACACCTTACCTTTGACAAGGGAGGCAAGAATATTCAATGGAGAAAAGATAATGTCTTTAACAAGTGGTGCTGGGAAAACTGGTCAACCACTTGTAAAAAAATGAAACTAGAACACTCCCTAACACTATACACAAAAATTAACTCAAAATGGATTAAAGATCTAAATGTAAGACCAGAAACTATAAAACTCCTAAAGGAGAACGTAGGCAAAACACTCTCCGACATAAATCACAGCAGGATCCTCCGTGATCCACCTCCCAGAATATTGGAAATAAAAGCAAAAATAAACAAATGGGACTTAATTAAAATTAAAAACTTCTGCACCGCAAAGGAAACTATAAGCAAGGTGAAAAGACAGCCTTCAGAATGGGAGAAAATAATAGCAAATGAAGCAACTGATAAAGAATTAATCTCCAAAATATACAAGCAATTCCTGCAGCTCAATTCCAGAAAAATAAATGACCCAATCAAAAAATGGGCCAAAGAACTAAACAGACATTTCTCCAAAGAAGACATAAAAATGGCTAACAAACACATGAAAAGATGATCAACATCATTCATAATCAGAGAAATGCAAATTAAAACCACAATGAGGTACCATTTCACGCCAGTTAGAATGGCTGCTATCCAAAAGTCTACAAGCAATAAATGCTGGAGAGGGTGTGGAGAAAAGGGAACCCTCTTACACTGTTGGTGGGAATGCAAACTAGTACAACCACTATGGAGAACAGTGTGGAGATTCCTTAAAAAACTGGAAATAGAACTCCCATATGACCCAGCAATCCCACTCCGGGGCATACACACCAAGGAAACCAGAATTGAAAGAGACACATGTACTCCAATGTTCATTGCAGCACTGTTTATAATAGCCAGGACATGAAAGCAACCTAGATGTCCATCAGCAGACGAATGGATAAGAAAGCTGTGGTACATTTACACAATGGAGTACTACTCAGCAATTAAAAAGAATACGTTTCAATTTTCTTAATTTAAAATGAAAAACTTGGCCACTTTGGCTGAATCCTAAAAGTCATCTCTATGCACCCCAGTCATTTAGCAAATCATACCAGTCCTTGGCTAGACAAATCCTACTTTTCCATAGTAAGACTGTTTGCAGGGTGGTGGTCAGAAGTTGGAGCACCTAAGAATCCAATAGGCGTATTTGCATTTGTCAGTGAGGAAAGGAAAGCAATGCTACCTCCAGCCTATCTCTCTGCCTTTACTTTTGTTTAGCCTTTTAGAAATTGAAAGCATCCAGGCATTTCCTCTGGAAAAATCTGGCAAATACTAAGAGAAAGGGGGGACTTCCCAGATGACTCAAGTGGTAAAGAATCCGCCTGCCAATGGGAGAGACGCAGGTTCCATCCCTAGGCCTGGAAGATCCCCCAGAGGAGGAAATGGCAACCCACTCCAGTATTCTTGCCTGGAGAATCCTATGGGCAGAGGAGCCTGGCAGGCTACACTCCACGGGGTCCCAAGGAGTCAGACACAACTGAATGGCCCAATAACAGCAACAACAAAGAAAAAGGACATAAGTAGTTTTCTTTTGAAAGATAAATTCTTTTTCATTATTGGAATATAGTTGATATATGCTATTATGTTAGTTTCAGGCATACTCTCTAATAATTTGATGTCTGCATATATTATGGTGTGACTATAAGGCTGATCGCCGAAGAATCTATGCTTTTGAACTGTGGTGTTGGAGAAGACTCTTGAGAGTCCCTTATACTGCAAGGAGATCCAACCAGTCCATTCTAAAGGAGACCAATCCTGGATGTTCATTGGAGGGACTGATGCTAAAGCTGAAACTGCAATACTTTGGCCACCTCATGTGACGAGTTGACTCACTGGAAAAGACTCTGATGCTGGGAAAGGTTGGGGGCGGGAGGAGAAGGGGACGATGGAGAATGAGATGGCTGGATGGCATCACCGACTCTGTGGACATGAGTTTGAGTGTACTCCAGGAGTTGGTGATGGACAGGGAGGCCTGGTGTGCTGTGATTCATGGGGTCACGGAGAGTCGGACATGACTGAGCAACTGAACTGAACTGAACTGAACTGAACCACAGTGAGTCTCGTAAACATTTGTCACAGTCATCATCAAAATATCTACAAACAGTAAATGCTGGAGAGGGAATGAAGAAAAGGAAACCCTCTTACAGTGTTGGTGGGTATGTAAATTGATAAGCCACTATGGAGAACAGTGTGGAGATTCCTTAAAAAAAACTAAAAACTACTATATGACCCAGCAATCCCCTCCCTGGCCATATATCTGGAGAAAACCATAATTTCAAAAGATACATGCACCCTAATGTTCATTGCAGCGCTATTTACAATAGCCAGAACATGAAAGCAATCTAAATGTCCATCATTTAGGATAAAAAAAGATGTGATACATATATACATTGGAATGTTACTTAGCAATTAAAAGGGACAAAATTGTGCCATTTGCAGAGATGTGGACGGATCTAGAGACTGTCGTAAGAGTGAAGTAAATCAGAAAAAGAGAAATATCATATAATAACATAAATACTTTTTAATTCCTCCAGTGTAAAGTGGCTGTGTAACACACAGAAGAATGGTGGCTAGTCAGACAGCACTTTCCAGGTTCCAGGCCCAAGGCACCCATCTCAGATTTCATTCCCTGCAGCTCCCACAATTGACCACAATGGAGGAGCTGACTGCAAACAACTAAAATCACAGCCATCCCCTTCATTTCCTGTGTGACCTTCCCACTCTTCCCAAAAATAATCCCTCAGCCACATCAGCTAGTGCCAGGGTCCTGGCTTTATTTCACCTCTAAGGAAAGTTATGCCTGAAGAAGTTTCCATTCATTTTTAAATTTTGCCTTCTTCTTAAATGAGACAGCCTTCTAGAAAGATTTTCAGTTATCAGGTCAGCTATCTAAACACTCTGTGACTTTACCCTAGATGTAAAAGAACAGGGAAGAGGACTGAATTAGGATGATTTTGCTGTGGTACGTCTCATTTTTTAAAAACATTTAGCCTATATAATTAGTGTTATGAGCTGGGTATGGAACAAATCGGTGTAGGACATGCTTTATTATCCATATTTTATGGATGAGAAAACAGAGGAAAGACACGGAGAGGTTAAATGATTTGCCCTTGTGTAGCCAACCCAGAAGAAGAACCTAGGACTGTGACTGCGAGCCCCAAGCTGGCTTTCTTTGCCAAACAGCCTTGGTAATCAAAGTAATCAAAATATATTTGGAGGCAAGTGGCTACAACAAAATAAATTCTTGTTTCTTTGAGGGACTTAAAAAAATAATTTTATTTCATGTATTTATTTTTGGCTATGCTGTGTCTTCATTGCTGCATGGGCTTTTCTCTGGCTGTGGCCAGCGGGCTCTACTCTCTGATGTGATGTTTGGGCTTCTCACTGTGGTGACGTCTTGTTGCAGAGCACAGGCTGCAGTAGTTGCAGTATGCAGGCTCAGTAGTTGCTGTTCCAGGGACTCTAGAGCAAAGGCTCAGTAGTTGTGATCCGTGGCCTTACTTGCTCCTCAGCATGTGGGATCCTTCTGGACCAGGGATCTGGCAGTTGGATTCTTTACCATGGAGCCACCAGGGGAACCCTGTTGTGTGACTTTGATCTGACCTAGATATTACATTTTCTTGATAAAGTCTCTCACTGTATTATATAGTCATGGCTATCCTTATTTATTCTGAAAATGCTTATGGCTTTTAGACTATCAATTTGCATTAAAGGAGATAAATTTGGCAGTGATCAAAGAGGAAGTCACCCTGGTGAATCTAGGAATTCAGAAGCAAGACCAGATAAGCACTTTAAGTATGCAGAGAATGAAGGGAGCTGAAGGGAAAGCAAGTGATTTATTTACTGTTGGTTTTCCCTAGAGGAAGAGCAGTCTGTTCCATTTAAGATGGATCTTAGCTATCAAGGTCCAAGGTCCATCCACCTGCTTCTTTCCAACAGCATCCTGTCTCCACCGTAATTTACTTTCTTCTTTATTCCACTTTGTCTTGTTCTATTGAATAAGTGACATTTCCTCTGGTTTTTTAAATATTCCAGAACCAACTCACAGTGATATTAACTGGTGAGTGACCCTGGGCCCAGAGGTCTGGTGGCTCATGCCCTGTCACTTAAATCAGGGGATATTGATGGGGCCATTAATCTCCTCTACTCTTCAAGAAACTAATCCCCAGGATAGTAGGTAAGTAGGAAAGCAAACGAAGAATCTTAGAAGATCCTGACTTCCCGAAGCCACACCACTCTGTTCTTCCCTTACTTGCTTCCTTGGGTCTGCCCCCAGGAGAAGTGTGCCCTTGGTAGCGTTACAACACTTTCCATTGCCTGAAAGTAAGACTTGGGAGACAGAACATTGCTATACCATTTGGGGAAATTTTGCCTAGTAGTTGGCTGGCTTTTGTTTTGAAGTCTGGAGTGGCTGATGAAGGGGTGAATGAATAAATGCTAATGTCATAAATTATCGTGCAATTATTAACTGATTATGATTAAGTTTCTCACGGGGTCTGAATTCCCCAGGAAATTCTGGCTGGGATTTCTCAACTCTTTTGAGACACCATCCAAAAATAGTGTCCTGGGTAAAAGAACTCAAGAGCTACATGCAATTCTGCATGTTCTTCTACATGCAGTGCTATTCATATTCTGCTAAAGCTGGTGAATATTTAAAAAATCCCAGACCCATGATAAGAGTTTTAGAATTTTTTTCACTATTCCTATCTCGTGATATGGTATAGAAATTAGGGAATAATCATTTAAAAATCAGCCGTGAACTAACAGAAATACACTATATAGCCTAGTTGGTGGAGCCAGAGAAAGATGGCATTCAGAAGAAAGAGACATTAAGAGATCTTTAAAAAGCAATGCAGAGTGAAGAGCAGAGATGTGATGAAGATGGTTCAGCAAGAGGGGTGTCACGACTAGAGGCACAGAGAAAGCAGTCTAATAACAACAAAAAATAGGGTCCGGTGCTGAGAAGGAATGGTTTAGAATTGATCTGTTTGCACCCACAGATCAGTTAGTAAGGACACAACTTCCCCACGGACCAAATTTAACAGAAATATAAAAATTGATTTGGAAGGAAAGAAATGTGACACATTAGTTAAAGTATAGCTAGCTAAGTGAAATCAGTCCTAAATATTCATTGGAAGGACTTATGCTGAACATGAAGCTCCAATACTTTGGCTGCCTCATGAAAAGAACTGAGTCATTGGAAAAGACCCTGATGCTGGGAAAGATTGAAGGCAGGAGGAGAAGGGGACGGCAGAGGACGAGATGGTTGGATGGCATCACCAACTCAATGGACATGAGTTTGAGCAAGCTCTGGGAGTTGGTGATGGACAGGGAAGTGTGGCATGCTGCAGTCCATGGGGTCACAAAGAGTCGAACACAACTGAGCTACTGAACTATAACTCATTTGAGTATATATTTTATAGATGATGTGTCAAGAGTGTAATAAAAAAGATCCTATACTACAAACTATAGTTGTCATTTTAATGACTTGCCTAAAGATGTGGAAAGGATACCATGACCCCAGCAACACCCAGGTCAGCCTCAAAAGAAATACAACATCTAACATCTTGGTTCATAGTGACGGAGGGAGCTCAGAGTAAATACAGGGTCTCCTGTCCGAGTGGAGTGCTGCAGTCTATGGGGTCGCAAGGAATCAGACACAACTGAGTGAACGACAAAAAATCTCAGTGGAATATTGTTAATTTATTGTTAGTTTGGCATTAGTGCTTTCTCCTAAAGATGCGATAAATTAAGGACCTTCTACTGGATTGTTTTTTTAAACCATGAGTGTTAAAGAGTATCCTTGTGTAAATCAAGCTTAATCCAGGGCTTGAGAACACTGTGTCTGTAGACTAATTTTCTCCAGTAGAGTGGAGTATATACATAATGCAGCACATTTTCTTCCTCACAAGTTGGACTAATTCTTTCAAAAAAATAGCGAGAAAAATCATGAAATGAATGTAGCTCAACAAATGCTCATTCCTTTAGCTACTGTCGCCTTCTTGGCAATCTTCTTCACTGACATTTTTCAGTGGAAAGATACCTGAAGTTCATCTACCAAACTGTAATTTAAAAAGAATCGGTAGGCAAACTAATAATAAGGAAAAACATTCCATAGCAATACAGCACTTGTTTCTAATTACTGCTTCTTCAAGTCCCCATTACAAATGGTCTCTTTTATTTCAATTAACAATTTAATGGTGCTTTAGAGAGATAAATAATGTTCTAAAAAGGCAAACCTCTGATAAAGCACATATACAAGTTTCTCCCCAAAGAAAATATGATAAAGTCTTCGAGCTATGAAAAAGAGCCTGGGAAAGATGCTTTGTGGTGGGGAAGGGAATGGCAACCCACTCCAGTATTCTTGCCTGGAGAGTCCTATGGACAGAGGAGCCTGGTGTGCTACAGTCCATGGGGTGGCAAGGAGTTGGACACGACTGAACAGACTTAGCAGCAGCAGCATATGCTTTTTGGATGATACTGTCCACTATGGATAGGAGATGCAAGTTATGTTTTTTGTTTGTTTGTTTTAATGCTACGCCCTTACTGGGACCTTCCATCTGACGGCACATGAGCATCTGATATCCTGTCATGGAGGCAAGACCATCTAGTCAGTCATGCCTATCCAACAAATATTTATTGACATTTAAGTGCTGGATCTTGGGGATTCAGTGATGAATAAGATTCAGTTCCTTCTCTCAGGAAGATTAGTATTTAGTACTAGAGACAGATGTATGCTTTCAAATTGTGGTGCTGGAGCAGACTCTTGAGGGTCCTTTGGACTGCAAGGAGATCATGCCAGTCAATCCTAAAGGAAATTAACCATGGATATTCATTGGAAGGACTGATGCTGAAGCTCCAATACTTGGGCCACCTGATGGAAAGAGTCACTTGATGGAAAAGACTGTGATGCTGAGATAGACTGAAGGCAAAAAGAGAAGGGAGCGGCAGAGGATGAGATGGTTGGACGGCATCGCTGACTCAAGGGGCGTGAATGTGAGCAGACTCTGGGACAATGAAGGACAGGGGAGCCTGGCGAGCTGCCGTCCATGGGGTCACAAAGAGTCAGACTCTACTTCGAGACTGAACAAGAGATGGGTGTATAAACTAATAGTGTAACATGTGTCAAACAGTGACCGAATGAGAAGAGTCACAAAGAAGATTGATAAATGTATTTACTCTGTGTTATATCATTTCATCCAGTTTTTAAATGGATAGAGGAGTTTTACACACACAGACCACAGACTCCTATGCCGGATGTGTGATGTATATAGGATGGGAATAGTGAGATGTCTCATATACATATAAGTGACCACAAGTTCTTTAATTACACATAAGGCTGAGCTTGTTGCTTTTTTTTTTAACTCCAACTCTAGGCTGGATAAAGCTGTAGAATGTTAGGGCTTCAAGGAATTACTGAGTGTGTCTAATTGACTCTCATTTCATAGATGCGGAGACTGAGACCTAGAGAAGCAGAGTCATTTGCCCAGGAAGACACAGGCAATCATTGGAAATCAGTGTTAGATTCCGACTCTCCTTATCCTTGGTACAACATGTAGGAGAAGAAGATACTTCATCTTTACTCATCATGCCTGGCCTCACCTGATTTGACTTCCTTGCGGTCTCAGGACTGGTAACTCTTGTTCTCCCTCTTCTCCACATCAGCAGCCCCATCTGCTTGGCCAAGTTAATACTCTCCTTTTTTTTTTTCAATAAGAGAAGCAGAAGGAATGGAGACACCCAAGATAGAAAGCCATTCTGAAAATTCTACTCAAGAATTACATTTTTTTTATTTTTATTTTTGAAGAGTGCCACCAACCTGAGATAAATGCCTACTGGGCATGTTTTAGTAAAACATCTTTTGTCTGAGTTATGGATATAATATTAGTTTCCTATTGTTACTATAACAAATCATCACAAACATTTAAGTTGATGGTTTATAATAACAGAAATGTATTCTATCACAGTTCCAGAGGACAGAAAGTTGAGATCAGTATTGCTGTGCTGAAATCAAGACATTGCGAGCCTCCCACAGAGGTTCTGGGGGAGAATCTGGTCCTTGTCTCTTCCAGCTTTGGCAGCCACTGGTATTCCTGACTTGTAACTGTGCCACTCTAATCTCTTCCCTGTGGAGGCGTCTTCATATCACCTTCGATATCTGCCTACCTCATAAGAGCACATGTGATTGCATTTAGGGCTCCCCTGACTAATGCAAGACAACTCCTGATTTCAAAATTCTTAGCCACATCTTTAAGATCTTTTATTCCCCCCCAAAGAAAAGCTAAACTTCAGATTCCAGGTTTTAGGGTGCAGATATCTTTGAGAGAGTGGTGCATTACTTAACTCACAGTGAAGTGAAATGGGGTTCTCAGTTGGCGCTAGTGGTAAAGAACCCGCCTGCCAATGTAGGAGACACAAAAGATGCGAGTTCGGTTCCTGGGTTCAGGGAGATCCCTGGAGGAGGCCATGGCAACCCACTCCAGTATTCTTGCCTGGAGAAGCCCACGGACTAAGGAGCCTGGTGGGCAACAGTCAAAGGGGTCGCAAAGAGTCAGACAACTGAGCAGTTAAGCACACAGCACACACAGGCATCATTGAACTCATCACAGGTGGGTAACCGGTCATTTATTCTTCAGTCAGAGAACATGACGTGGAGTTCCTTGCTTTTGCCCCATTTATTTTCCACATAATCACGGTACTTAGGTATTTCAGGACATTTTACTAGAATTTGTTTTTGCCTCAGCTCTCAAAAATGTCTTATGCGTTTTTTCATAATCTGTCATTTGTTATTTTTTCCCTAGTGTCTAGCTATCTATCTTGGTCCGTGCTCTGAAGTAATCAAAATCACATTGGAACTGAGTGAGAAATGGAAGGGAGAATCAAGGGAACAGTGTTTTACGGTTTAGGAAAACTCTGTTGCTCTTCGTGTCTCTGTCAGAGTTGGAGGCAACCTGCCAACAATGAGTGCAGCGTACAGGCATCAAGAGTTCTTATTCGCAACGACATAGCTGACAAGATAGCTGGGTGCCCTAACGATCACCATTGATTCACTGTCAGATGGATCTGTGCTCTGTGACAACTCTTCAATATTATAGACTTTACCAAGTAAAAAGGCGTCGCCTTATCCTGTGTACGGAAAAAAAAAAAAGTGTATGGAGATGACAACCAGAAATCCTGGGGCAGGAAAATAAACATGAAAGTGCCCTGCTATGCCTCTGAGAATTCCTGTGCTAGAGCTGGACTCTAGGGTGTCTTGACTGGCTTTCCAATTCTAGTTGGTATCCAGGCACACAGACAACTTAATAGTAGGGCCCAAGGGCAGCACAAATTTTTGAAGAATAGTGATTTATGAATTTATGAAGAATAGTGGTTTAGTTGCTCAGTCAAGAATGACTCTTTATGGCCCCATGGACTATAGCGCATCAGGCTCCTCTTCTGGGGATTTTTTAGGTAAGAATACTGGAGTTGGTTGCCATTTCCTTCTCCAGGGGATCTTCCTAGGGTCCTCTGTCCATGGAATTTCCCAGTAGTTTGAATCATAGAGTCCAGCAAACAGGCCACGCAGGGATAAGACAATATTGGTCAAGGACGTTGGGCTGAGAACCACTGTGAGACAAGACATGCAACCACTTTAAAATATATATTTATTATTTATTTGGCTGTGCCGGGTCTTAGTTGCAGCCCTCAAAATTTTCCATCTTCCTTGTGGCACGAGAGATCTTTACTTGCAACGTGTGAACTCTTAGTGGTGGCATGTGGGATCGAACCCAGGGCCCCTGCATTGGGAGTGCAGAGTCCTGGCCACTAGACCACCAGGGAAGTCCTGGGATGCAACCACTTCTGAGACTAGTTTCCGAAACAGGGTGACTTGGTTCCATCCACACAAATGACTTCAGTCCCCGTCAGGAGTAGTACTAGTTGCAAGTAGCAGCTGCCGAGAGGAAGTCAGTGGGAAGGAGAGACCCAACCCATCATTGACAACATTAATCCCTGTGTTCCCAGTTTTCCTACTGACTTTTTCTGTGCAACAAACAGGTTTCACTCCTCTTAAAGAAAGAATGGTGAGTTTGTCTTCATTCATGGTAAATCAATCCATGCTGTCAAAAGTTAAATAGTGCTGTCTGAACTTCTTATTTCCTTATTAAATGTATCTACAAGTTCATTGACAGTTGGAAAAGAATTACCTAGGACTTTAGTTAACATTTCTTCAGACAATGGAGAATAAACAAATAAACATTTTTACATATCTACCCTGCCCTGCATACATGATTGTGGTTATCATTCCTAAAAGATTCATTCTTAAAGAGAATATGATTATATCTTCCCCTTTCAAGAAACGGTTAAGTACCAATTCTCTTTTCTCTAGCCCAAAGATAACCATATTTCCCTCAGATTATAAGTAGTTTATATTTAATATTATTTCAAGAGATCTTCAAGAATTACAAATAATAAGGTACTGCTACTGTTTTTATTTTGGAAAATGACAAGTTATCAAGCCAACAAGGAAGGCTGAAGATGATCTCTGAAAAGAGATCTTTAGTACAGAGAAAGTAAGCATGTTTCAATGACTAGAAGGCTTGAGTGCGAGACCACAAGGCTTAGCTGAGCATCCATGTCCCAATAGGTTAAACATAAAACGATATTGAACATGCTGTGTTGTAAGGTTAAATCTGTTTGTAAATGGCAAACCACTTCAGTATACTTGCCCTGAGAACCCCAAAACAGTATGAAAAGGCAAAATGATAGGATACTGAATGAGGAATTCCCCAGGTCGGTAGATCAGTGGAGAAATAACTCCAGAAAGAATGAAGGGATGGAGCCAAACCAAGAACAATACCCAGTTGTGGATGTGACTGATGATAGAAGCAAGGTCCGATGCTGTAAAGAGCAATATTGCATAGAAACCTGGAATGTTAGGTTCATGAATCAAGGCAAATTGGCAGTGGTCAAACAGGAGATGGCAAGATTGAATGTAGACATTCTAGGAATCAGTGAACTAAAATGGACTGGAATGGGTGAATTTAACTCAGATGACCATTATATCTACTACTGTGGGCAGGAATCCCTTAGAAGAAATGAAGTAGCCATCATGGTCAACAAAAGAGTCCAAAATGCAGTACTTGGATGCAATCTCAAAAATGACAGAATGATCTCTGTTCGTTTCCAAGGCAAACCATTCATTATCAGAGTAATCCAAGCCTATGCCCCAACCAGTAATGCCAAAGAAGCCGAAGTTGAACGGTTCTATGAAGAACTACAAGACCTTTTAGAACTAACACCCAAAAAAGATGTCCTTTTCATTATAGGGGACTGGAATGCAAAAGTAGGAAGTCAAGAAACACCTTGAGTAACAGGCAAATTTGGCCTTGGAGCACGGAATGAAGCTGGGCAAAGGCTAATAGAGTTTTGCCAAGAGAATGCACTGGTCATAGCATACACCCTCCTTCAACAACACAAGAGAAGACTCTACACATGGACATCACCAGATGGTCAACACCAAAAACAGATTGATTATATTCTTTGCAGCCAAAGATGGAGAAGCTGTATACAGTTAGCAAAAACAAGACCAGGAGCTGACTGTGGCTCAGATCATGAACTCCTTATTGCCAAATTCAGATTGAAATTGAAGAAAGTAGGGAAAACCACTAGACCATTCAGATATGTCCTAAATTAAATCCCTTATGATTATACAGTGGAAGTGAGAAATAGATTTAAGGAACTAGATCTGATAGATAGAGTGCCTGATGAACTATGGATGGAGGTTCATGACATTGTACAGGAGTCAGGGACCAAGACCATCCCCATGGAAAAGAAATGCAAAGGGTAAAATGGCTGTCTGAGGAGGCCTTACAAATAGCTGTGAAAAGAAGAGAAGCAAAAAGCAAAGGAGAAAAGGAAAGATATAAGCATCTGAATGCAGAGTTCCAAAGAATACCAAGGAGAGATAAAAAAGCCTTTCTCAGCAATCAATGCAAAGAAATAGAGGAAAACAACAGACTGGGAAAGATGAGATCTCTTCAAGAAAATTAGAGATACCAAGGGAACATTTCATGCAAAGATGGGCTTGATAAAGGACAGAAATGGTGTGGACCTAATGGAAGCAAAGATATTAAGAAGAGGTGGCAAGAATACACAGAAGAACTGTACAAAAAAGATCTTCATGACCAAGATAATCACAATGGTGTGATCACTCACCTAGAGCCAGACATCTTGGAATTAGAAGTCAAGTGGGCCTTAGAAAGCATCACTATGAACAAAGCTAGTGGAGGTGATGGAATTCCAGTTGAGCTATTTCAAATCCTGAGAAATGATGCTGTGAAAGTGCTGCACTCAATATGCCAGCAAATTTGGAAAACTCAGCAGTGGCCACAGGACTGGAAAAGGTCAGTCTTCATTCCAATCCCAAAGAATGGCAATGCCAAAGAATGCTCAAACTACCGCACAATTGCACTCATCTTACATGCTAGTGAAGTCATGCTCAAAATTCTCCAAGCCAGGCTTCAGCAATACGTGAACCATTAACTTCCAGATGTTCAAGCTGGTTTTAGAAAAGGCAGAGGAACCAGAGATCAAATTGTCAACATCAGGAGATCAATCCTGGGTGTTCATTGGAAGGACTGATGCTGAAGCTGAAACTCCAATACCTTGGCCACCTCATGCGAAGAGTTGACTCATTGGAAAAGACTGTGATGCTGGGAGGGATTGGGGGTGGGAGGAGAAGGGGACGACAGAGAATGAGATGGCTGGATGGCATCACCGACTCGATGGACATGAGTTTGAGTGAATTCCAGGAGTTGGTGATGGAGAGGGAGGCCTGGCGTGCTGTGATTCATGGGGTCACAAAGAGTCGGACATGACTGAGCAACTGAACTGAACTGAATTGAAAGTCCGTATTAAACGTTTTTATCCACATTGCTTCGTCACAACAGAGGAATGTGTTTTAGCTGTGTCATGATCCTAGTATAAATGAGTAAACTAGATCAGCATTTACATTCAGGTGCTAACTGGCCAATAATTTTCTTGGCTCTTTTTCCAAATCAAATATGGTAGATGTTGTGACTGAATTAGTCTAACCGATCAGACACCTGAACTTCTGTTTGGTCATCCTGGTATCCTTTCAAAGGCCAAGCGCTGTGATCATTTATTCTCATCAGCTTTGGCTGCTGTTATGGAGGGCTTGCAGGCAATGCATCAGCGCATCCTTCAGAGAGCAGCCCCAAGGTTGGCCCTTCTCCTAACCCAACCTGGCCAGGAACCGCTTCCAGGGCCTCTTTTCTCAGGGGTGGGAGAAATAAAACAAGATACTGAAGACTTGTAATGAGGGGCTTCAGCCCTGCACGTGTTCTACCCATTGTTTTATACCCTAAGACAGGGATCCCCAACTTCCAGGATTTAATGCCTGATGATCTGAGGTGGAACTGAAGTAATAATAATAGAACTAAAGTGCACAATAAATGTAGTGCACTTGAATCACCCCCAAACCACCCCTCCCCAGCTCCGTGGAAAAATTATCTTCCATGAAACCAGTCCCTGGTGCCAGAAAGGTTGGGGACCGCTGCCCTAAGGGGATGAGGAATGTTGTCACTGCTTCTGTGACCACTCCTTTCTCATACTGTACTAAGAAAACCCCATGGACGGAGGAGCCTGGTAAGCTACAGTCCTTGGGGCTGCAAAAGAGTCGGACATGACTGAGTGACTTCACTTTCACTTTCAAGGACTGATTGGATAATGCATGGTCTTACTGGTTGAAACACTGATGTTCTCCTATAATGGTTTATAAGGAACTGCTGACCATAACTGTAGTAACACACACTGCCCAGGTGTCAACCCCAGACTTCCCCAAACTCCTTTCATTTCTGGCCAGGAAAAGATTAGCCTGGCACAGCAGGAGGTCTCCAGACCTTCCTGGTGCCCTTGATGTTTGGGAATAGCAATTTGAATGCCCTTCCTAGCTGTGTTTTCTATGGGTTTTAGGATAATGTAGAGGATATACTGCTTTCCATCTGAAAATGTTTAATTTTCATTAAAGAATAAATATTGATCCAGAGCTTACCATGTCCTAGGCATTATTCCAGGTTCTAGTGATTTTTCAGATGCATATTTTATGAATTTCACAGGAGACTGTGGCTCAGTCTACCTTGAACTGAGGAAGAAAGCTTTCACAGGTATTTATAGATTTGATATTTTATACTGATTACGACAACCTCCCATTACCACGACAAACCACAGTCATTAACAAGTGAGGCCGGGGGCAGCTTCTCTTGGACACTTAACTCTTTCATCCATGAAATCATACTTTATGTGAATTTATTTTTTTGAAAGGGACTTCCCTGGTGTCTCTGGTGATTGTAAATAATCTGTCTGCAATGCAGGAGACCCGGGTTCAATTCCTGGGTCAGGAAGACCCCCTGGAGGAGGAAATGGCAATCCACTCCAGTATTCTTGCCTGGAGAATTCCATGGACAGAGGAGCCTAGTAGGCTACAGTTCATGGGGTCACAAAGAGTCAGACACGGCTGAGCAACTAACACACACATACACATTTTTTTGAAAAGTCCAGGTAGTTTAAAATTTACACAGCATACAGAGAAACTTAAAAACCTATTTTCCTCCGAAAAAGTAAAATATAGCAGATGTAGTTGAAAACAACTTGGGGAAACAAAGAGATCGCCGGTACGCATCAGCTTGTCAACACAGCGTTAGTTGCTTCCTTCAACTTGGGTCCTTTGTTCAAACTGAGAGAGCTGGAGGTATGGTGATAAACAGATTTAATAAGTTTCCTGCCTGTCCTCATATTTCTCTCTAACTTCTCATAAAAGTGTTAGAATTCTGTGAGATAAATCTTCCTTAACCCTGTCACGCATGGGAGGACAATCTGTGGATTCTTAGATGCCACACAGATCCCAGGCACCTTTTGAGGTCTCCAAGTTACTTGATAAGATTTGTATAGAGTTCACTCCTAGTTGATATATGATCAGATGAATATCCAGTGAAACACAAATTCAATTGCCTTTTTACCCACAAGCAACAAGGTTGTAAGTATGACAGTAAAACCCACACATAGGAAGAAAGATCATTGTCGCAATGAGTGTGTTTGTCAACCTCACAGTGACGCATTGATTTCGTTCTAAGATTGTAAACATCCCTGTAAAAGAAACAATTTAGGAAGCTATAGAAAATAACTGGACCTCTGTCTGAAGCCCTCAGAGATAACCCAGTGATCAGAATCGTTAGGCTGTTACACAGGAGTGTGTGCTTATGTATTTGTGGTGTGTGTGTGTGTCAGAGAGAGAGACCTAGATGGAGACAGAGAGGGGAGACAAAGAGAAAGAGCAACAGGAAGAGGCCTGCACACTGATGCGTCTTCTTCAGATGAGCTCTGGAAGCACGGGTCGCGGATGACAAACTCTGCAATTGCCACTGCGCTTTAGTCAAGAAGTTACAAAACAACTCTAAATATTATCATCTCTTGCTACATGACCACTCAGGATGTGCATTCATGATATAAACAAATTTTCAACCGTGTTTGTACGATGTTTCTCTTTTTCTCACAGAGAATACCATGCTTTTGCTTCGCACTTTACATATTACTCTCACTTCATACCATCCTCACCTCATGTGAAGAAATCCCGGTAGGTCTGTTTGCGCTGGTGACCAAACCACCAATCTGCACAGGTGGCTTTGGGGCTTCAGGCACGAGGTAACAATTGTGGTCCTTCTGGAGCTCAAGGCTAGAATAGAACAGAGCAGGGAAGCTCACTTTCCGGAGTTTTGTGAACTGCAGCATCCTCGGTTGATTGGGTGGTTAGTTGTGAACCTTCTGATTCAGACATATGACAGCATCATTGTCCAAAGCCTCTCAGAATGAACTGTGGTACAAAGTTTTTACTTTCGAGTCACAGCATGGCCATTGTAGAAGTGTTAAGGAATAGGTACATTCATTGTCTCAATGTGCCATCCGCAGATGGGACCCAGAGAATGGTTGCGGAAAAATTGAGTTACGCCACAGACCCTTCCAAATACTTCTTGCAGCCAGGACTTGGTTACCTCAGTTACAACCAGTGTGGCTGCTCACCTCACTCAGAAACTGTACACATTAAAGAATCATCAAGAATTTGCAAACACAAGCTCGTGGAAATGTCTAGCAGCTATGTCAAGCCTGAGTGTTCTTTTACTGGTAGAAGAATGAGAAAAAAGCCTGTTTCACTGGATTTATTTTAATTTGATTTCTACAACCACTGAGAGCCCGACAAAATTGTGATTTGCCTAGCTTCCATCCACTGCATCAGAAAGCTCCACGAGTGGCAGTGGGTACCTTGAGAACATCTGGTTCAAATCACTTAAATTGCAGCTGAGAAAATGAATGTTCCGACGCATTTTATCACTTGCCTAGGGTCATACAACTTGCTGATGGCAGTGTTGGCCTTGAAGCTCAAGTTTTATGATGTCCTAACTAGTTTCTTTCCCAGAAGTCTAAATGGACTTATAACTTGGAGTTAGTATCTAGAAGAAGGCTGGTAAAGATGCCACCCTGAGTTTTGATTGAGTGGGAACCCTCACTGACTGGCAGGGAATCCTGGATTCAGTATTTAGGATTTTGGAGTCACAGTTTGGCTTCTCAGGAAAGAGCTCCCAAGGTCAAAGGCAATTTTTGTCATGGAGAAAATAAAATGGAAGAAAGGCCAGGGGCCACATGTTTCTAATGCAGGAGCACCCAACTTTCCTTTAGTCATTATCCGATGTGTTTAAAATATAGGTGATGGTTTGATGGTTTTAGGAATCAATTTTTACCAAATTTTAATGAGAGGGACTACAGAGAATAAGGGGCTTCCCAAGGGGCACTAGTGGTAAAGAATCTACCTGCCAATGCAGGAGATCCAAGAGATGTGGCTTTCATTCCTGGGTCTGGAAGATCCTCTGGAGTAGAAAGTAGCAACCCACACCAGTATTGCTGCCTGGGAAACCCATGGACAGAGGAGCTCGGTGGGTTATAGTCCATGGGGTCGCAAAGATTTGGACACGACTGAGCACACACACGGTGAATAAATGTGAGCTTAGAGATGGTGATAAAATATTGTCAAGTCAACAAGTGTCTATTATTTGCCTCAGTCCATGCCAAGACTCATGAGGGCTACAAAAAGAGCAGAAGACAAATCCTTATTTTCCAGTAGCCTGGACTACAGTAGAAAACTCATCCAGCCCTCCTAATGTTGTCATGGTAATTTTATAGGAACATAGTACTTTTACATTTTCAAAGTGCTTTCAGTGCATTTTCTTATTTTATACATGCAGGGCAGAGAAATACATGATCAAGTGCTATATTTTGTGACATTTGTTTGTAGATGTTGTAGGAAAAATACCCTTTGAAGGGAAGAGAGAGAAGGAAGGAAGTTTGTTTAGTTTTATTTTTTTTTAAATCCCTCTAAAAATAAAGGCAGTATACAGTACCTTAAGCAATCTATTAATGAATATTTCATTCAGATATTCAAACAGGAAATTTCTGCCAATAAAAAGTGACTAATGGAATTGGTGAGTTTATCGTTCACATTTCACTTCTTAAGAAACTGTTTGGAAATTCTTTTCCTATTTCCTGGTTAGTTGCTTGGCTCTCCAAGCTATGGAGCAGCACCATGCCTTCAGAGTTGTCAGCATGTCTAAATGAGAAGCCAGAGTTCAAATCAAGCCATCCAAGCATTATTTTGATTATCGCAAATCTCCTATACCAATTCTCGGCGCTGCTGATGTCCTTCACTCAGTGAGCAGAGAAAAAGAAAACTCAATCGAATCTGCATTTTCTTTATTTTCAGCTGGATGAAAAAACTCCCTGCTGCCTAAAAAGCACGTGAATACTAAAATTCGCTGCAGAATGCACTTCACCAAGAGTTAATGTGATTGTCCCAATGGCCAGAATGTCACAAGGAATGGCTTTGTCATTGGTCAGTATCTCCTAGAGTGGGTCCAATAGATTAGTGTTTCTTAAAATGTTGTTGTCCCCAGATATCTCCAGAAGAATTATGTGGAGTAATTTTCCTGCTGAAAATGCCATATAAAGAGAGAGATTTATAATAAGAAATTGGCTCACACAGATACGGAAATAGAGGCTGGCAAGTCCAAAATCTTCAGAGCCAATGTCACAAGCTGCTGTAGAATCAGGAGGAGCTCGATATCCCAGTTTGAACAGCTTCAAGCAAAAAGAATCAATATTTCAATTTGAAAATTACCGGGCAGGAGGAGGGTCATTCCTTTGTTCTGCTAAGCCTTCACCTGATTGGATGAGGCCCACCCACTTTAGGGAGAACAATTAGCTTTACTCAGTCTCCCAGTTCAAATGTTAATACCATCCAGAAGCACCCTCCCTTTGGAATATAGAAACACCTGGAACAGTGTTTGACCAACTGTCTGGGCATGTTTTGGCCCAGAAAAATTGATGCATAAAACCAACCATCTCACAGAGTTCAGTAGTGATCATGTGGCCATAGGAGCCATATACCTCCAGGTCAGTGTGTTCCTCTACTTGATCTTACTTCCTTTACCCATCAAAGACAACATTTCTGAGAGTACCCACCCCCTCCAGGAAAAATCCTGCTCACAAACATCTGTCCCAGAACCAGTTTCTCAGGAACTTGACCTAAGGCAATAGGACATAATTTACTTTCACATAAAGTAATTTAAAAACAAAAAAATAAAGCAGACTGAGTGCCGAAGAATTGATGCTTTCTAATTGTGGTGCTTGAGAAGACCCTGGAGAGTTCCTTGGACTGCAAGGAGATCAAACCAGTCCATTCCAATGGAAATCAACCCTGAATATTCATTGGAAGGACTGATGCTAAAGCTAAAACTCCAATACTTTGGCCACCTGATGCAAAGAGCTGACTCATTGGAAAAGACCCTGATGCTGGGAAAGATGGAAGGCATGAGGAGAAGGGGACAACAGAGGATGAGATGGTTGGATGGCATCACCAGCTCAATGAACATGAGTTTGACCAAATTCCAGGAGACGATGAAGAACAGGAAGCCTGGTGGGCTGCAGTCCATGGGGTCACAAAGAATCAGACAGGACTGAGGGACTGAAGAACATCAACAACGAAAAGAAATAGATCTTCTTCCATTAAATCTATCTCAGTTACCTGTGGGGCACCACAGGGAGCATCAGATCAGATCAGATCAGATCAGTCGCTCAGTCGTATCTGACTCTCCACGACCCCATGAATCACAGCACGCCAGGCCTCCCTGTCCATCACCAACTCCCGGAGCTCACTCAAACTCATGTCCAAGCTGATGTAATAAATAAAACAACTCTGTCCATATCTGTAATCCACAGAGTTCTTGATACAAATGTCACATATTAAACAAAATATGGAAATAACCATTTTCAAAAGATCCCACATAATTCATATAGTACTCAGGGGTTTCCTCCAGGCCATTAGGAACTAAGAATTCTGTTAGGTTTATCCAAAAGACAGATTTTGGAGCTGTTGCTGGGTTCAATTTATGTCCCAAAAAGAGCAACTTCTCTTGCCAGAAGCATTTAGAGATATGCATATGATTTACCTCTTTCTTAGGGGTCATTTTATTGGCTCTTTATCAAGATATAAAGGATCATCATGTAGTCTAAGAAAGGGAGATGGGAAAGTCTCACTGTGTTCAAAGTTGAACAGATTTCTCCAACTATTTTTCAAATTGACTGCAAATGTAAAGTCACAAAGCCTTAAGGCAAAAGTAAGCTGAATCTTGCTGACTCTTTTTAAAGTACAATACATCCAAATACTATTTTTTTAAAATGTCTGGGACAGCTGGTGATATTTCAAGAGGAAAATTGGAAAGATATTTTTTATACCTTTAGGCAAGAGTGAATTATTTCAAACAGCAAGTGGTTCAAAATCCCATTGAGCTCAAGAGGCTGTGTTTCCTAGGCTTTCTAGTGGGCACTGTGTTTGGCATAATAAACTTCCTCTCTTGCTTCATTTCCTCCACCTCAAATAGCCACATGCCCTCTAACCAGCCCTCGAGAAAGACCCCAATGTTGAATGATGGATAATCGTCATTTTCACCAATTCCCTCTAAGAACTATGTTTAGTTTTCAAACACGAAAGCAACGTGAACCGCTCCCTTAGGAACACAGTAAAAATACAATCAAAACAGTTTAAATTTCAAAGGTCAAATTCATAATTCCACACTCAGTCTAGTTTTCTCCCCAAAGGCAATGTGGTATTACATTGTGAAGCACTGCATTCACACGCAAGGATTAGTCATAGGCTGTCAGAGCTGGCAAGGACCTGGGAGATTATCCATTTCTGTGCCTTTCTTTTACAGATGAGACAAAAGGCTCCGGGGAAGTGATAGCAGAATGGAGAGAAAAAGGGACACAAAGTTAGATAACAAAGTTTCTTGAGTTTGTTCGTGGGCAAGTTGTGGCCAGCCTACTTCTGGAGAGCATTCCCATATGCAGCACTTTCTCCCATTCCCCCAAACTAGACCCTACCTCTCACCCCTCATTTCCCACCCCACCCTGCCTGCCCTCACTTCTGTCACTTTCTAGGCAAGCTTGGGCTTCCCCGAGAGCTCAGTTGGTAAAGAAGCCTCCTGCCATGTAAGAGACCCCGGTTTGATTCCTGGGTGGGGAAGATCTGCTGGAGAAGGGATAAGCTGCCCACTCCAGTATTCTTGGGCTTCCCTTGTGGCTCAGCTGGTAAAGAATCCGCCTGCAATGAGGGAGACCTGGGATCAATCCCTGGGTTGGGAAGATCCCCTGTAGAAGGGAAAGGCTACCCACTCCAGTATACCCACTCCAGGACTATACAGTCCATGGGATCACAAAAAATTGGACACAACTGAACAACTTTCACTTTCACTGTAGGCAAGCTTTCATGTCTGTGAAGGTGTAAGATTAGAACATCACTCAGGGCAGCTACCATGCTTGTTATGGTCTTCTGCAGCTTATATCAAGGGCTTCCCTGGTAGCTCAGCTAGTAAGGAATCCACCTGCCATGCAGGAGACCCCAGTTTGATTCCTGGGTCAAGAAGATCCCCTCGAGAAGGGATAGGCTACCCACTCCAGTATTCTTGGGCTTCCCTGGTGGATTAGATAGCAAAGAATTTGCTTGAAATGCAGAAAACCTGGGTTCAATCCCAGGGCTGGGACGTTCCCCTGGAGGAGAACACGGCAACACACTTCAGTGTGCTTGCCTGGAGAATCCCCATGGACAGAGGATCCTGGCTGGCTAAAGTCCATGCATGGGGTCACAAAGAGTTGGATACGACTGACCAATTAAGCACGCACTTCTACATCAAATGGATGAGTGCAAGGCTCTGGCTGGGCCGGAAGACAGAAGCAGGAAGCAGGTTGAATCTCTGTCAATCACCTTGTAAGCAGATCCCAGAAAACCAGGCCCTTCTCTTGTGTAGGACTGCAAAGGTCTCTCCTTTCTTATCTAAATCCAAGCACTGTAATGCCTTGTTCTACCTCCTCTAACCTGTCCTGGAATACCTACTGTCCTTTCTACAGCTTCTTAAGATGTCAGTTTCTACCTCAGGCCCCCATCACCTCTGTTCCTCTACCTTTTCAACTATACTTGCAATCCAGGTACATTTTAGACAAAAGTCTCTTATAATGCTGGACAAAGATCAGGGATCTGGAGGTAGGAGACTGGGATCTCTTCTTAAATGAAGAGTTGAGAGGTTTCTAGAAGACGTGCATGCTGCTGTGTGCTAAGTCACTTCAGTCATGTCCGATTCTTTGTGACCCCGTGGACTGTAAGTTTTTACAAACTGACCACATTCATATATTCACTACCCAGATCAAGAAACAGAATATTAGTAGCTACTTATGCTACTCCTAGTCACTGTACTTCAAGGTAACCAATATCTTCACTTCTATCAGCACTGATTTGTTTCATAGTTTTGAAATTTGATATAAATCAATATTAAAAACCTCTTTTATGTCTGGTTTTTTTTGATCATCATTGTGTTTTTTGAGATTCATCCATCTTGGTGTGTGCACCAATAGTTTCTTCAAAGACAATGCTGAATAATATTCCATTGTATAAATGCATTGTAATTTGTTTATCCATACTTCTAGAGAAAACATCTGTGTCATTTATGGTTTTTGTCTGTTATGAATTTCACTGGGCATCTACTTGGTGTGTGTATGTGTGCCAATCCTGTTGAGTGTATATCTAAGGGTGCAATTGCTGGCCAATAGTGTATGTATGAAAGAAGCCAGATCTTTTGACTCTGAGGTCAGTCTCAGGCTATACATACTCTAAGCATGACCAGACTTCCCTCTGATAACACATGATACAATGGCAAGATCAGGAGGTGAGGAGGTTAAGATGGACCACAGCACCTTTTGGACGCTATTGGTGTTGAGCAGTATTGCCCCAGGGGTGACATAGAGGAACATTTAACAGAGAGCCTGGAAACCAGTTCAAATACTGATTCGCCGCTTAGGAGGTGCACCATCCTCAACAGTCCTAGTCTCTGTAATCATTGTTCCCTTTGTCCAAATTGTTCATACCCTTCTTTTCATCTTGATCAACTCCTGTCCATCCTTCAGCTTAATTCTCATTTCCTCAGCGCAGAATTTTCTGATATTTCCTCTTCAGATTCCATTTGCTGTTACTTGTCTCACAGAACTTGCATTTTTCCTTTTTCTAAAAACTATTTACCTTTTTCTCTAGAATTGATTTGTTTTTGGCTGTGCTGGGTCTTCCTTGCCGTGAAGGCTTTTCTCTAACAATGGTGAGTCGGGGCTACTCTCTAGTTGCTGCATGGGCTTCCCATTGCAGTGGCCTTTCTTGTTGCAGAGAACAGGAGAAGGGCTCCAGGGCTCATGGGCTTCAGGATTTGTGGCACGTGGGCTCCACAGTTGCAGCTCCCAGGCTCTAGAGCACAGGTTTAATGGTTATGGCACACAGGCTTAGTTGCTCCGCAATTTGTGAGATCTTCCGGAGCAGGGATCAAGCCTGTGTCTCCTGGCAGATTCTTTACCACTGAATCACCAGGGAAACACCTAAAAACTATTTATCTTAATCATAGGCTTATAAAAGATCATTTTTACAAGTATTGGTTTATCACCAATATCATTAAATGGTGAGTTCTGTGCAGGCAGAGATGTGTCTTTCTTGCTCACCGCGTGTGTTTGGAGGTGCCCAAGATCACCCTCAAGTTCAGTGATTTGCTCCAAGGACTCATAGGACTCAGCAGTATTAGTGTGAAATGATACCAGGAACACTCAGCAAAGGGAAAACTGGGCACAAGGCTCCTTGCTCAGTGAATCTCACAGATGCACCAAATCTCTTCCAGCAGTGCATTGTCACAACATGTGTGAAACATTCCAGCCAGAGAGATTCTTTAGATACCCCATGTCCAAGGTTTTCCTGGGGGCTGGCAACATAGGCAGCCTCTGCCTAGCACATCCCTAAACCCCAGACTCCTCCTGGAAAGCCAAGTTTTCCTCATAAACCACATGGTTTGTGTAAGTACTTTAGGCACAGTGAACGAGTCTTTCTTAGCAGTTCTGGAAGTCCCAGGAATTCTCCCCAGACTCACGCTCCCAGATACCAGGACATCATTTTCACAGATGGTTCTCAGAATAAGTGTTGAGTTCAGGAAAATATCAGAAGGTTTTGGTTAACAATGGAGGAGGGCATGGCAACCCACTCCAATATTCCTGCCTAGAGGATCCCGTGGACAGAGTAGCCTGGTGGTCTATAGTCCATAGGGTCACAAAGAGTCCGACATGACTGAAATGACTTAGCACGCACGCACGATTAGCTAACAAATTTAATTACTTTTTTGATCTTTCTTTAATTGCGGGAATTTCAGAATCTCCCGTTGTATGAATCCCCAAGGCAGCTTGCGAAGATAGAATATATGATGTTTCCCAAATTCTTTGGCCATGGAAAAACATTTTTTTTCCTCTCTTGTTTTTTAATGAATTAGTGTTCCATGAAGAGCACACTGATAAATGTTCTAATTCCCACCTCTTCTTTCAGGCCAGGCACCTTCCCACATCAGCATTCTGCTGACAAGGCTTAGGGTGTAGCAGCCCACAAATCTCCTTTCAGGTTTCATAGAACGTATTAGAGTTACAGTTGTTTCGCCTCTTAATTATTTTACTTCCTTCTCAGCCACTTGTAATCACGACCTTAACCCCATAACACACATCAGTGATTCTGAATCACAGATAATAGGAAAGTAAAGGGGTCAAGCGTATATGTTCACGGTTAACAAGACGGTATTCATCCAACATCCCACCTTATGTGACACAATTTGTGTTTCTTGGCAGAATTTCCCAAAGCTAACTTAGTTTTGTAGAGGTAACTTAACTGAAACTCATTAGCATGTTCCTGACCATCCAGGCCAAATAGTGTAGAACAGAAGTAATTAACCATTACTCCAGTTGAAAACCTACATTCAGTTCCTTTTATTTTCACCACAGCTTCTGGGGTTGAGACTACTGAGGTAAAGTCTGTGTCAAAGAGGTCATAAATCAAGCCACTCCTTTGGATAATTAATACATAGTGCTATGGTTTTTTTTCAGGCCAAGACTATTAACTTTTGATAAAATGCTCTATCTATTCATACAGGAACTCATTTAGAAAAATGGCTTTCATATAAACATTAGAAGAACACCTTATTTTTCTTCCCAGGTCTAACTGAACAATTTTAATACAAAGCAAATTATGTAAAATAGGGTCAAAGCTTTTCTGCAAAAAAATAGTTCAGTAAGTTTAGCTAGGTGTATGCTTAATGAAGGGTGTCCCAGGGAGCTCAGTGATTAAAGAAGCCACCTGCAATGCAGGAGATGCAGGCAGACGTGGGTTTGATCCCTGGGTCAGGAAGATCCCCTGGAGGAGGGCATGGAAACCCACTCCAGTAATCTTGCCTGGAGAATCCCATGGACAGAGGAGCCTGGTGGACTATAGTCCATAGGCTTCCAAACAGTCGGACATGACTGAAGCCACTGAGCAAATGGCAAACCATAGTTTTTTGCATTGGTGGAGGAACTGAGACAATGGTTGTTTGTCAAACAACTCAAACTGGACATAGAGACTCCTCGGCCACTTCTGAGTGTGTTGGTGAATTAGCTGGCGTCAAGTCACAACCATGAGCACTGAATACAAACAGCGCCCTCAAAACTGACAAATGTTCTTGCTGCCCTAAAGATAGGGACCAAGACTTTATATTTTTATGATGAGAATATATGAGAACTGCCTTAAAAATGACATTTGGCTGGATCCAGTACTCCTGCCTAGAAAATCCCATGGACGGAGGAGCCTGGTCGGCTGCAGTCCGTGGGGTCGCCAAGGGTCGGACACGACTGAGTGACTTCACTTTCACTTTTCCCTTTCACACATTGGAGAAGGAAATGGCAACCCACTCCAGTGTTCTTGCCTGGAGAATCCCAGGGACGGGGGAGCCTGGTGGGCTTCCGTCTATGGGGTCACACAGAGTCGGACACGACTGAGGTGACTTAGCAGCAGCAGCAGCAGCAACCCCATTCATGAGGACTCAGCTCTCAGAACCTGGTCCCAAAACTTCCTGAGGCCATCACAATGGAGACTAGGCTTCAGTCTGTGAGTTGGAGGTGGGAACATAAGCATTCAATCTATAGCAGGGATGGTCCACAAACTTAGTGCATCAAACTGAACTCATGCTATGTATATATTTTTAATGAAGACCCATCCCAGATCTGTTTAATCAGGATCATTGGGAGTAAGGCCTCAGTTCAGTTCAGTCGCTCAGTCGTGTCCGACTCTCTGCGACCCCATGAATCACAGCACGCCAGGCCTCCCTGTCCATCACCAACACCCGGAGTACACTCAAACTCATGTCCACAGAGTCGGTGATGCCATCCAGCCATCTCATTCTCCGTCATCCCCTTCTCCTCCCGCCCCCAACCTTTCCCAGCATCAGAGTCTTTTCCAGTGAGTCAACTCGTCGCATGAGGTGGCCAAAGTATTGCAGTTTCAGCTTTAGCATCAGTCCCTCCAATGAACATCCAGGATTGATCTCCTCTAGAATGGACTGGTTGGATCTCCTTGCAGTATAAGGGACTCTCAAGAGTCTTCTCCAACACCACAGTTCAAAAGCATCGATTCTTCGGCGGTCAGCCTTCTTCACAGTCCAACTCTCACATCCATACATGACCACGGGAAAAACCATTGCCTTGACTAGACGGACCTTGGTTGGCAAAGTAATGTCTCTGCTTTTTAATATACTATCAAGGTTGGTCATAACTTTCCTTCCAAGGAGCAAGCGTCTTTTAATTTCATGGCTGCAATCAGCATCTGCAGTGATTTTGGAGCCCAAAAAAACAAAGTCTGACACTGTTTCCACTGTTTTTCCATCTATTTCCCATGAAGTGATGGGACCAGATGCCATGATCTTTGTTTTCTGAATGTTGAGCTTCAAGCCAACCTTTTCACTCTCCTCTTTCACTTTCATCAAGAGGCTTTTGAGTTCCTCTTCACTTTCTGCCATAAGGGTAGTGTCATCTGCATATCTGAGGTTATTGATATTTCTCCCGGCAATCTTGATTCCAGCTTGTGCTTCTTCCAGCCCAGCATTCCTCATGATGTACTCTGCATATAAGTTAAATAAGCAAGGTGACAATATACAACCTTGACGTACACCTTTTCCTATTTGGAACCAGTCTGTTGTTCCATGTCCAGTTCTAACAGTTGCTTCCTGACCTGCATACAGGTTTCTCAAGAGGCAGGTCAGGTGGTCTGGGATTCCCATCTCTTTCAGAATGTTCCACAGTTTATTGTGATCCACACAGTCAAAGGCTTTGGCATAGTCAATAAAGCAGAAATAGATGTTTTTCTGAAACTCTCTTGCTCTCTCCATGATCCAGCGGATGTTGGCAATTTGATCTCTGGTGCCTCTGCCTTTTCTAAAACCTGCTTGAACATCTGGGAGTTCACGGTTTACATACTGCTGAAGCCTGGCTTGGAGAATTTTGAGCATGACTTTACTAGTGTGTGAGATGAGTGCAATTGTGCGGTAGTTTGAGCATTCTTTGGCATTGCCTTTCTTTGGGATTGGAATGAAGACTGACCTCTTCCAGTCCTGTGGCCACTGCTGAGTTTTCCAAATCTGCTGGCATATTGGGAGTAAGGCCTAGACATTTAAAATATGCTCCACGTATGATTCTTATACACACAAAAACTTAAAAATAATCTTTTCAGATGACCGCAGATGGATAAGATTGTATCCTGTTCTCAGGGCCAGCTTAGGTGATTTCTAGTGAGTTTTGAAGGGTGAGTAGTACTTGAGAGTTAAAACTGAAAGGAAGGGCCCTCCAGCTGGAAACAATGACAGGGGTGGACACACAGTGACAGAAAAACAAGTTACATTCATTGAATGGTAAGAAGACCAGATCTGTTGGAGACAAGGTATAATATAGGAGTTGTTTTTTAAGTCACTCAGTCATGTCTGACTCTCTGACCCCATGAACAGTAGCCCGCCAGCTCCTCTGTCCATGGGATTCCCCAGGCAAGAATATTGGAGTGGGTTGCATTTCCTACTCCAGGGGATCTTCCCCATCCATGATGGAACTTGTGGCTCCTGCCACAATGTGAACAGGTTGTCTCACTGGAAAGAACCCCCATCCCATAACATGCAGAAGGTCACCAAGGTACGTGACCTAGGCAAATAGAGCCAACTTTATAGGCTCAAAGATGGAGAAAATCCCATTGGGGAGGGCGACTGGGAGACGAGAGCTTTCTGTAGCCCATGCGCTCTTTTGTTTTGAACTATTTACTTATTAATATTCAGCTTTGATCCAAAAATTTAGGAATAAGCTCTGACGATCTAATTGTGTTCACAGCATTAATAAATGAGCTTTGTTGATGTGTCTGCATTCTAACATCCTCTGATAAAGCAGTGCTAATGGGCTGCTGTGGTGGAGGGAGATAAGCACACAACTGTGATGTAGTTGTCTTCCCACTTTATAATTAACTTTGCAATCTGTTGTGTCTTATAAAATGGTAGGCAGTGAAGGTTTCATCATCAATTCCATTTCATAGCACCGAGAGATGGTAGTGCTTTCTATTTTGTTTAATATTCTATTATTATTTTTTTTTAGACTTCTGATTCTATCAGACTCTAAATTTTCATGCTTTGTCACTTGTAAACTACTTTAACTCCCGATTCAGGGGTGTGTGCAGACTACTCTTGCTGAGTGCATGGATTGAACTTTTCATCGACTCTCCTTGGTGGGAAGGCTGTACACTGGGGGGACAATCTAGTGCGAGGCCACAAGCCCTCTACGAAAGTCATACTAGAAGGGATATGGGACTATGATCTCACAGTTTTTCCTGCCCAGCCAGTCCTGCCATCAGGCTGTGTCCTTAGCTGCAGTGGAAGAATAATCCAGGACCATATGATGCAGAGCGTGGCGGCAGGGCGGCGGTGGTGGTGTTAGTCAGTCAGTCATTTCTGACTCTGTGTGACCCCATGGACTGGTAGCCGGCCAGGTTCCTCTGTCCATGGGATTCTCCAGGCAAGAATTCTGGGGTGAGTTGCCATTCCCTTCTCCAGAGGATCTTCCCAACCCTGGGATGGAACCCAAGTCTCCTGCACTGCAGGCAGATTCTTTATTGTCTGAGCTGCAGGGAATTTCCCGGTTACCTATATAAGCAAAGACATCAAAGTTGCTCTGGGACCCCCTTGGAAGGGAGTTGTGATCATGATACATTTCACTTCCAGCTTTTCCACTTCAGGGTATAATATCCTCAGCCCAGCAATTTTCATTATATATAAAAAAAAAAAGTTTGTTGCTGTTTAGTTGCTAAGTTGTGTTCAGCTCTTTTGGGACCCCATAGACTGGAAGTCTGCCAGGCTAACCTGTCCTTGGGATTTCCCAGACAAGAATACTGGACTGGGTTGCATTTCCTTTTCCAGGGTATCTTCCTGACCCAGGAATTGAACCTGCATCTCTTATGTCTCTTGCATTGGCAGGCGGATTTTTTTTACCACTGAGCTACCAGTGAAGCCCTTAAAGTGCATACTCCATGCTTAAAAAGAGAGACAATTCAGCCATCCTCAAATAATGAGGGCATGATTTGGGATGCTTGAATGTGACCGACAGATTTCTAATCCATCATCAAGAAGTGGCGTTTATCTGATTTGAACCGTAAATAATGGTATAGGAAGTAATTTCTGGTTTGAAGCTGGTGGTGTCAAATTCAGGTTTATCAACAATATAGATAAGCCCTCCAAGATGATAGCTTTATGTGAAGCTCAACCAGTAGATCAGAGAGAGCACAAATTGAATAGAATATAAAGGTGGTTTCAGGGCTCCAGCGCTGCTTCTCCAAACAGAAAAGCAGGATTAAGCACATCCCTGGGGAGCTGGGGTGACCATGTCCTCTTCTGCACTTCCAGGCGTTCTTAGCCTCTCTTATTGCAAGGCTGGGTTCTTGGCACCCACCGCTGCTAGAAGTGGAGCTGAGGAACGCGCAGAGGACAGAGCAGTGGTCCCAGCTCTCTCATGCTTGGGCTTCCACAGCATCAACTCGCCACTGGGGGACCCCCACAGTCCAGGGCCCCCGGCCAGTGTCCACGTGGCTCTGGGCTTTTCCTGCTTTCAGCTGCCATCTCACTTCAAACTCCAGAGTCTCTGCTGATGCTAATGCTGTTACAACTGAAAAGATCAATGAATGATGTGAAACCATTTCCCCAAGGCATGAAGCAGCTTGTCATTCTGGTTTAACACCCAAGCTGGTATTTGTAAAAGCTACTTTGACTTCCATATTCTCTCTGTTCAGAAGTCAGCGATCTGTCCCCCAGTATATTCACCTAATATCCCACCCATTGGGCATGGAGCAATTTCATTTCTACCATCCTGTCTAAGGCAGGAGTGGGTTTTACACAGAGCAGGCAGATGGCTCCCCCCATAAAAGTGGTTTCTTCCTTGGTTCTGGGGTATTTTCTTGTTCACAAAATGTCCCTGCCAGGCATCTCCTTTCTGCTTCTCCTCAGGATGCCTGAAGTTGGCTTGAGGGTAAACCATGCTATTCAAAGTCTAGCAGATGGTATTAGCTGTGTGACTATGGACGCATTGTTAAACGTGGTTCTCTCCTCTGTAGGACTAGGACTGAACGTGAGAAGTTTTGAACGCCGTGTGTGGCATGGAATAAAGTACTCCAGTGACGGCTGCCAACCTCCCCAGTACTGTTCACTTTTACATGTTGGTAAGAGATACTTTCATGAATCTATGAATTATGATAAATCATAACACCCCATGAATCTACAAAATAAGTCATTGTGAGCCAGCAGTGGGATGCATGGAGTCCCTGAATTTGTTCTGGTCCCTGAAGCTACTCCAAGAGTCAAAGTTGGGCTAGAAGAGATACTGGCCAGTTAGCAAATATCTTGAAATTTGACTGCCTATGTCCTGCCAGACTAGATCCCAGATGGAAACTGAAATACCTCCCAGCATAGGAGGGCTATATTCTGCTTCTCTCCCCAGCGACATCAATATATGCACGTGCGATCAGTGGTACTGAGCTTCCCTGGTGGCTCAGACGGTAAAGAACCCGCCTGCAATGCAGGAGACGTAAGAATGATGCGGGTTCAATCTCTGGGTCAGAAAGACCCCCTGGAGGAGGAACTGGCAACCCACTCCAGTATTCTTGCCTGGGAAATTCCATGGACAGAAGAGTCTGGAGGGCTATGGTTCATGGGGTCGTAAACAGTCAGACATGACTAAGTGACTTTCGCTTCATTTTCAGTGGTACTAAGATCCTGAACTTTAGTCATTCCTCTACCAAAATACCCGCTTTGAAGTACCTTAGAAGCCAAAATCCTCATTGAAATGTGGGGTTGGGTTCTAACATGCTGGTATGCTGGTAAATCTTTTCTCTGAAGAAAACAAATAGTAATTTTTGGTGCTTGACACTTTCTGTGGGGTAGTTATTCCTACCAACACTGATTTCAAGCTTTTAGCCTTGAAACTCTGCCCCATAGAGTTATCAGGAGCTGATATCTAAAATAAATTTTTGAACTTTTCTTACAGAGGAACAGATAAGAGAACCTCTTTGCTTGTAAACTGCCTTCTTTGGTTAAGTCTATTTTGTGTGTTTTTTTTTCCCTTTCTTTTTTCATCTCTTTAATTCCGTACCTTCCTACCTTCACACAACCCAGTTGTTTGGTAGGAACTTGGAGTCAACTCCTGCCAGGGCAGGCTGGCTGGGGCTTGGCTGGGACCCTAAGGCTGGGCCTGTGCAGCTGTCCAGATGAAAAACCTTTAGGTGTCAAAGGACTGGAAACCCCACCCTCAGCTCATGCTAAGTGCCTCCATGTCAAATAGCAAAAAGCACATGACCCAAATGCACCTGCGCAGATTTCCTCCCCTTCCTTGCCTCCAGTGGCCTTCCGCCAGCCTAAGACTACCTGCTTATCTCGTAAATACTCCAACAGCTGGCCTTCCGGGAGGCAGATCTAAGACTTGTTTTCCTGTCTCCTTGCCTGGCTGCCTTGTGAATAAGTTCTTTCTCAGCTGTGCAGCTCCTCATCTCAGCCTTTGGCTTGCTGCACATCAGGCAAACAAACCTGGTTATCACTCAACACAGGACTGGAAAGAGAGGAGCGACTTTCTTGTGAGCTGGTATAAACCAGCTCCTACACAGCAATGGTTCCAGACCAGCTCTGCCACTTCCAGGACATGTGTTTTTTTAAAAAACATTTTAACAGGAGAAAAAGAAACAAATTTTAATTGTGCTTATGGGGGTCTCTTAGAAATGAGAGCTAATGGCCAAAGCAGGCAGCTTTTATACTTTTCAGATAAAGAAACAAACACATTTGTGAGGAATCGACAGGACAAAGAAACTTTAGGCTTTGGGTTCTCAATTAGTTAAGAGTCTAAACCAGTTTTGGGTATGGGTTAGTAAAACCAAAGAAGTAACAGGGTTTTTTATATCAACTTCTCTGTGGGCTTCCTGGCCTGAATACCCCATCTCTAGAGATAGGGGAGTCCTTCTCTCTGCAGATGCTGGGACTTTTCACACGAGAGATTTATTTCCTGCTTCCAGGGAGACAGAGAAGAGGTCAAAGTGTCCCTCTTGCATTGCACATGTTGTCAGTAAATTTAATTCAAAATAATCAACATGCAATTAAGTCATATTTGGGGCTGGGTTGCCCTGGGCTCCAACAATATTCTGTTCACATAATTCCTGAATATTCAACAATCAAGACGTGTGTTTTAGGAACCAAACCTTACTCTCTGGGTTTCTGTTTTCTCATCTATACAACAAAGAAGTAAAACCAGACTAAATAGTGGGAAGCTGTTATATAGCACAGGAAACCCAGCTCAGGGCTCTGGGATGACCTGGAAGGTGGGATAGAGGTTGGGATGGGAGGAAGTCTCAAGAGGGAGAGGATATATGTGTTGCTGTTGTTGCTGTTCAGTCGCTTGGTCGTGTCTGACTCTTTGCACCCCATGGACTGTAGCCCACCAGGCCCCTCTGTCCATGGATTTTCCAGGCAAGAACACTGGAGTGGGTGCCATTGTCTTATGAATGATTCATGCTGTTGTGCGACAGAAACTGATACAACTTTGTAAAGCAATTATCCTCCAATTAAAAAAAAAGAAAATGAACAGACTAAAGTTGCCCAATCTGGGTGACAATAAATAATCATATTTCCTGGCTCAAAGAAGCCTGGGTAACTTTGGATTCCACAAAATAGGTTGATTAAACAGGTTTCTTTACAGCAGGACTCTTTTGACACTGTAATATGACTTTAATATTTTGGCTCTCTCAGACGAAGCTGTAGTGTTTAGCTTTTCCCGAATAATTTTAATTGCACAGCTATGAACAATAGCCAGAACTCTGTAATATACAATGATATTTTTGCAAACTCTAAAATCAAAAGGAAGGAAGGAGGGAAGGAAGGCAGACAGGCAGGCTCAAAAATTCACCACCTTCTCACCCATTCCTGTCTCCCAATACAGTCCTCACTTTCTGAGTTAGGGGAGCTAAGCGCTGTTGAGAGCTTTTCCTGTGCTGCCTGTGAAACTCAGCTACACCAAGGTTTTTAAAGCTGACAGCGATCCTGAAAAACAGGAATTGTTTCCTTCTATCCAATTTCCAGATGAGAAATCCAAGCCTCTCTCAAGGTCACAGTGTGTTTGAAATGAAGGAGGCAACTAATCCTGGCAATCCAAAAGTGCCTCTCCCAAAGACCCTGCTTAAAAACAAAATGAAAGCTGAGTTATACAAGCATAAACACACAGGAATCTGTAGGCGGAGAGCTATTTTAGCAATAGTGACACCTTGTGGCTACATCTGCCTCAGCTTAGTAGCCAGAGAGGCTGAAAGCGACCCTCTCTGGAGCAAGTCGCCCCTGAGAGCTGAGCACAGCAGCGATAAGAGCTCTGAGAATTGTAAGAGATGGTCCCTTTGTCATTTCAGAATTAACCTGAGATGAAAGGTCAGAGCTGTCCTTTCTCTTCTTCCCTTTTCTCTTTTCCCTCTTCTTTGATTCCCATGATAAGCTGAGAAGAAAATATGTTGGCTTTTACATCCTACCCTACCCATATCCAAAACAAAATAGTACATTTTTTTTTTAAATCATGGGTAACTCTTTGATGTCATAAAAAACTGATGGGCTTTAATTTCAATGGGCCACTCAGCTTCTAGGATGTCCTCTGTATACCCCTTTCATGTGTTTTCAGAGAGATTGCAGATGCTTCTTAATAAGAGGGAAAGACAGACACTTTTTTTTTTTTTTTTACTAAAGTAGCCAAAGTGATGTTAGCATCTCAGAAGATAGCAGGGCTGTTGTCATTTGAAGAAATATCTGGAAGGAAATTTTACTAAGATGCAAGGGAAAGCCAAAAGTGAACAATCCAGTGGAGAAGATGGAAGTAAACAAAAAAAAAAGACATTTTACCAGCCTTTTGTTATAAAACGAAGGCCATGAACTGGATCTTCAGATCTCATGGGGGGCCCAAACATTGTGAAAAGTTCCACTGGCGGGAGTTGAAGAGTAGAGGGTTGAAGATGCCTGTGAACTTGATGCAGATTTTTAGGCGGTAAGGCAGTGGGGAGAGGAGAGGTTTTTATTAAATTCTGCAGAGGCAAAATACAAAAGTGGAACGTGAATGTTTTTACGTCATGCTGCAGCCACATCAGCCCTCAGAACTTCTGTTCTGCCAGGCACAGAAAAGAATACTAGAGGGAGTTTGGAGAGCCGAGCCATGCGAAAGACCAACTGCAAAGCATTTATCTGTGAGGGAATGCTCTGATGAGCTTGGGGTACTACTGCCCCCTTTTATCTGCAGGGATGAGCAAGGCTTGCGAAACTTAGGAAAAAGAAAAAGGGAAACAGGACATAAAGGAGCAGTGGAAAGGGGAGGAATGAAAGAATGGGAGGAAGAGAAGGCAAGCCAGTGAGGGTTCAATGTCAAAGTCAGGAGACCAACTAAGCTGTTTTTACCAGGGAAGCCTTATGTTCAAATACCTGCACGGAATCCATCAAAATTCCTGGTTGAAGTGGGAGCCAGTGAGCCCAGGAAGTTGGGCAGGGATTATCTGTCTCTGGACAGTTGCACATGTATTATTTTTTGACCAGAATGCTCTTCCAACCCTCATCCCTGACCCTCCAGCATCACTTCTCATGACTAGTAAGCCCTTTCTGATTTACACCTGTGCATACTCTGCTCCAAAATAATGCCTTACAAATACTGTGTGCCAGAGTCACATGAGACAGTCATGGGGTGCAGAGGGCACGATGTCCTCACACCTTGTGTTAGGAGTTTGCTTCATGTGATGGGAGGGAGAGCAGTAGAGAAAATTCTCTGAATATCCCCCTGTCATAACACAGGGCTGCATCTGTCTTGCTGAGCTTACTCTTGTTCTTGAAAACAATCGCTTTATCCCCAAAGCAGGTTCCGAACTACCCAAGGACAGAAACATTTTAATCTTTGCATCCTTGGGCCATTGAAGACGGTAGATGCCTATCCCCCAGAGAAGGAAATGCAACCCATTCCAGTATTCTTGCCTGGAGAATCCCATGGACAGAGGAGCCTGGCAGGCTTAAGTCCACGGGGTCACAAAAGAGTCAGACACTAACAACTAAACTACAACAGCAGAAATGGTCATTTGTTTGCATTGAATACCCACCTCGCTCAGTGCAGGACCTGTAACTGTTGCTTTCATTCCTAGAGTACCACACTCCAGCCAATTTGAGATAGAGGTAGTATTTTCCTGGCTGGCTCTTGGCTGAGGAAGGCCAATGTTCAGCCAACAAAGAGAGAGATTTAGTAGGAAGGCCACTGGGAGAGTGACCTGCAGAAACAGAGATCAGTGGGTGGATAACAAGTCTGATGAAGAGGCAAAACAGAAAGAGAAATGGACCCACCCAAGGGCCACCACAGGAATCCTGCCTGCCTTTGAGCCTGGTCTGCTCATTTCTTTACTCTGCCAACTACAAATTGACACTTGCCAAGAGCGCCAAAGAATTGATGCTTTGGAACTGTGGTGCTGGAGAAGACTTTTGAGAGTCCCCTGGACTGCAAGAATATCAGACCAGTCCATCCTAAAGGAAATCAGTCCTGAATGTTCATTGGAAGAACTGATGCTAAAGCTGAAGCTCCAATACTTTGCAGGCGAATAGCCGACTCATTTGAAAAGACCCTGATGCTGGGGAAGATTGAAGGTGGGAGGAGAAGGGTGTGACAGAGGATGAGATGGTTGGATGGCATCACCGAGTCAATGGACGCGATTTGAGCAAACTCTGGGAGACGGTGAGGGACAGGGAGGCCTGGGGTGCTGCAGTCCGTGGGACTGCAAAGAGTCAGACACCACTGAGTGCCTGAACAACAACAAGAGCATTGCCAGCGACTGAACAGCAAAGGCATTTGCCATCTGCCTCTGCGGAGACTGACCCCTGTGCTGCTACAGCTGTTGACCTTCAACACCTCCTGAAGGAGTTCAGGGTAGAGTGAGGCACTCTGTGCTCCAGGGAATCTGCTGGGACAGATCTTTAGATAGTTGGATGTTTTCAGGAGCTGATTTCCTGATCCCAATCTTTACATCCCTTCATATAGAAAAGCTCTCAATTCCTTCATGATGACATCAGCGTCTTGTGACTAGCAGAAAACCTTTTGTAAAATGAATGCTCAATTGCATTGAACTTCCCCTTCACCAAAATTTGATTTACTGACCTGCCCCTCTGCCTCTTTGGAGCAGTCTCTCCAGAACTGAGGTGCTGTCTCCCGGGCTGCAGTCCTCATTTTGCCCAAAATATAACTTAACTACAACTCTCCAGTTGTTTAGGTTTTTAGTTGACAACTCTTTCTTTCGCCAAGTCCACCTCTCAAGCCAGACCCTTCTGGACGGCTCTCTTGGTTTGAATGACTTCAGCTGCTATTCTAAGTAGGAGAAGCTGTCTCGTAGGAAGTAATTTGCCTGTATCAGATGTGCAGGGCTAGCAATGCATGATAACTTAATTAACACATTTTCAGATAAGATAGCCCTAAGACAACAAAAGAGATGGTAAAAAAAAAAAAAAAGTCCTCATAATTCATCCTTGGAAACTGAAACTCCTTATAACAAAATCACCAAGCCATCTGTCAGAAACTGCCGTTGCACTGCTCCCCAGTGAGCAAGACGAGCTTGCAGAGAGTAATGTTTACCCAGCGATGTTTCTCTTACCTGGGTTCCGAATCCCTAAACCAGTCTCTAAGACCCTCTTTTCTCTGATTGGGAAAAACACAAACTGGTAAAGATAGTTCATTACTATTTTTAAAAAGGAATTTCTGGGCTTGGGAGCAGAAAGATGGTAACAGCAGAACCCTCAACTTCCCTCCACGCCTCCTTTTGTGCCTGGCAGAGGACTTCCCTGGTAGCTCAGATGGTAAAGTCTGCCTGCAGTTCAGCAGACCTGGCTTGATCCCTGGGTCAGAAAGATCCACTGGAGAAGGAAATAGCTACACACTCCAGTATTATTGCTTGGAAAATTCCATGGACAGAGGAGCTTGGTGGGCTCTATGGAGTCTCAAAGAGTCAGACACGAGTGAGCCTAACACCCTCACACAGAGCTGCAAAGCCACCCTCATTTAAATCCTTCAGGGATGTCATTCATTACCCTGACAAGGAGGAGCCTAGATTAAAGAGGTTCACAGTTGTGTGTTCAGTTACCTTGCTCTTTGAAGAACTCAGCTGGACAAACTGCCGACTTGTCCAGCAGTTTCCTCTGTGATGGCCCGAGCACCCACCCAGTTTTCCCCTTCTCCCTTCGAAGACTCCCAGAAGCATTGCCTATCATTGACAAAATGCCGTGTGCCATTTTAATTGGTCTTTGACTATATTTTGTGATATGGTTCTCCAATTTTTTCTCTTCTTTTCGGATGTCCACTGAAGCTATGTCCATGCCTCTTGTTCATTATTTTGTTTATAAATTATTGTTGTAAATTATAAACGTGCACGCTGGAAAATCATGAGTCTTAAAGATTAATAATAAATAGTGGAAAATAAAACTGGCCCCAAATCTTCCCACCTTGGATGGGCAATTGAAGCTACTAACATTTCTATAATCATAAAGAATGTGTCAGAATGAGCATACTCGCCCAGTCTGTCTCCTACGAGGATTTTCTAAAATGCATCTTATCAAGATAAAGGGATGCAATGCTGGGCACCAGGAAAGTCTTAGGGCCTCTTTACCCCCCAGGTCTCCACTCTGAAGTGGGTTGATAAGAAGCCGCTCTTCGATGTAAGTATCATTTAGGAATTTCTCACCCAGTTTAGCTCAGCTTCTCACTGGCCTCTTGATAGCACTGAACAAGTTGTCAAGAAACAAAACTGCTTTGACTGAATGAAGTGACAGGTGCATAAAACTCCAGACTATCTCGAGGTTCATCAGAAACGCTGCCTTGCATATGGAAAGGCAATCCATTTTCCCGCCCAAAGAAGAGGTGGGGAAAGGGCTTCCTTCTCAAATATTCATTTTAAGATAAGGGATAGGGAGAAAGAGATCTATAAACATTTGATTTTGGATGGTTTCTTTGAAGGTTATTTTAAAGTTATGACAGCCCTTTATCAGAACACAAGCAATGTAAATGACAAGCAATCATTTACAGAGAATAATGCACAGTCATCGGAAAAGGAATAAATGCGCAGAGGTACCCTGGGAGAGCGGACTGGGTTACCGTGCCGCTGCTTCTCTTCCGGTTATCTCTGGGTGGGCGAGGTGCGCTTGGTAACTGAATTTGTTCAATCTTTTTATCAGAATTTTTTTTTCTTATTGTTAAGAAAGAAAAATAATAGAGTAAGTCCTTTGCTCACAGCATTCCTCTCGTTTGCTTTATTAGCTTGTACGTTTTTCCTAATAGCTGCATAGAATGACGATTCTAGGACGGGGATATAGGGATTAAGTTAAGGAAAAGGTTTTTGTGATGTCAGCCTAAGGTTGAATCTGAGTTCCCCATATTCTTGTTGAGTGACCTTACCAAGTTCACTGATCTGATCTCATCTTTATAAGGGAGAGAAAGCTGGTGCTTACATGTTTATTTTACAGGATTACTATGAAGATAAAAGGAGATGATGAAATAATGTAAGAAACTGAATGAGTTGCTATGAAAGTCTTGTAACTTTCATGACATTTACTAGCAGAGAACACATTGAGGAGTGTTATTGGTTTGTTTTTGTGTTTTTTTGGCATAAGGTAATAATTCTTAATTTTGGTTGCATGTTAGAATAAAGCCCATAATTTTCTGAAAGTAGCAGTGCCCAGACCTCACCTTCAAAATTCTTACAGAACTTATCAGAGGTAGAGTGTAGACATTTGTGGTTTTTTAAAATCTTCCCTGATACTCTGGTTTCCCTTCAGATCATATAAATCTTTTGCCTTATTTTTTAAAGAAAAAGCTTCCCAATTGGTCTGAACATACAGACAAGGTTGAGAATTCTGATCTAGGGATGAAAGAGTGAAAGTGAAATCTGTGAGTTCCATCTCCCTACCAATTATTTAGCAGGCAGATGGCTTAGACGGTGAAGAATTTGCCTGCCGTGCAGGAGACTTGAGCTGGATCCATGGGTTGGGAACATCCCCTGGAGAAGGGAATGGCTTACCCACTCCAGTATTCTTGCCTGGAAAATTCCATAGACAGAGGAGCCTGGTGGGTTACAGTCGAAGGGGTCGCAAAGAGATGACTATTTAGATTTTTTTTTAATAAATGTTTCTCATTTTCCTATCTCCTCAGTTTCCTAATTTATTTATCATTCTTTTGCATTGTGTGTATTTTTGTGAGCCAACTGAAAGTCTTTTGGGAACAGACGGAGTTTAAATAATCAACTCTGAAGCTGAAGGATGAACCAAACCAGGTTTCCCAAATTATTGAGAAGTTTCTCTGAAATCTTAAGGAAATATTATGAAAGTCTTGAAATAAAACTTCTTTTGCTATAAAACTTATTTATAAGGAATATTCATGGCATGTGAATATTCATTTGCCAATACTTTGAATGCTTCTTTTAGCAAAAGGAAACACCAAAAGAAATAAAGAAACAATAGGCGTATATCAAAACTTCAAAAAAAAATTTGGATATCTTTAAAGCTTGCTTAGTTTTCTGAACTCTGTATTAGTGTAAAATTCTGAGTGCAGAACTCATTTATGTGTTGACTGAGCTTTTTGTGAAGAGGGGAAAACCTACCCATGTCAGGACTGGATTATTGAAATAGCATAACCACCATGGTTGTAGGAGCTGAAATTGTGAGACTGAACTGAATGAAACTGAATTGCAGGGTTCAACTTATGTATTTGGTCAGAACTCCCTATAGTGAAGCCAAGTCTCTTGTTCATAATTAAATATTACGATAATCTACTATAATTTTATCTTAATGAAATCCAAGCAGTCATATTAAGCAATTAGGGCACTATTAAATCTTTCTAATATAAGCATAAAAATTACATAAAATCGTCCATAATTGATCAGATTTAATTCCATAGCACCAAAACTTGCTGCTTCAGTTAAAATAGGACATAAATGGGTAAGTGCCTTTTAAGCACTTCAAAATAATAATGGATATAGAAGGTCGCAATCTTGACAGAGCAGAAGGAAACATTGCTATAACTGAAACCTTGAACTGTGAAAATACTCCCCTTATTCCATTTATATATTTAAATTCAATCCCTTCTCTTTTTAGGTTTCACAGAACTTCTAACATAAAAGTTCTAATACAGAACTTCTAATGTTTTGATATCCTTCCTATCTGTGCTTAAGCATTATCATAAAAAAAAAAAACTACCAGAAAATCAATCTTTTGAAAACTTAATAAAGTACATTTTTCAGAACAAGACAAAATCAAGAGAAAAGTTAAGTCCATTTCCCCTCCAGACGGCTCATAGGGAAGTAAGAGCTCTGACTTGATCATATTTCAGGCATGCTGGCAAACAATGAGGTTGCTGGAGACGTCACAGTGTTTTTGTGTGATGGTGTCTCTGTAAAATAGAACCAAGTGCATCTTCTACTTTCCTCCAGCTGGTACAGAAGTTATGTGATACTGACCTCTGTTCTTTCTGGCAAGGAAAGAAGAAAAGAAAGAGTTGTCTGTTGTCATTTATCTATACAGTAGGAGCTTTGCAAATATGTGAATTATAGACGTAAAGAATTAATGTGCTTAGTCATTCACTCATGCCTGACTCTTTGCGACCTCACGGACTGAAGCCCGCTAGGCTCCTCTGTCCATGGAATTCTCTAGGGCAAAAATACTGGATGGGTTGCCATTCCCTCCTCCAGCGGATGTTCCCAAACCAGGGATCAAACCCAGGTCTCCTGCATTGCAGGCAGATTCTTTATCATCTGAGCCACCAGGGAAGCCCAAGAATATAGGAGTGGGTGGCCTATCCCTCCTCCAGGGGATCTTCTCAACCCAGGAATCAAATCAGGGTCTTACAGAGTTTTAAAGCTTATTAAAACTTTCTACAATATGTGCTGATGTGTGTGTGTGTGTGTGTGTGTGTGTGTGTGTGTGTAGTAGGAAATGGCAACCCACTCCAGTGTTCTTGCCTGGAAAATCCCATGGACAGAGAAACCAGTCCATGGGATCTCAAAGAGCACATACAGACACACACAGGTATAGATAACATTATTTTTAAATTACAGTAGCAAATTCAAAGATGAATTCATTTTCCCTCGTGTGCTGCATCTCATAACCTCTGGGATACAGCACATTTCTATTTCCCTGAATTGCCACCCCTGCCCCTTAATTGGCCTCTCTTGATAATTCTACAGGATAAAGAGGGAAATAGTCTCTGGGATTAAGTAACACTGCACAGGTGCAAAATGTACCATTGAAAAGCTAGGGAGACCTCAAAGGTGGAAGCTCCAACTATAAATTAAACGAGAGACACATAGCCTCATCAGTGCCCATCTGTTGGTCAACTGGGGATGCTCTTATCAGAAGAATCTGCGAATGTAACAAGCCTGTTTCAATGCTACCCGCAGCATGAAACTGATTTCTATTCTGCATGGTAATAGATTATACAGCTTCAATTTGCAATGGACATGCCCTAACATATTGGGTCTCTCAGGAGGCACAGCAGAGGCATTGACAAGGGGGGGCAGAGGGCTAAGCAGAATCATGCTATATTTTAAATGCTTTGTTCATGATAACTAGCAAACTAAGATTACCAAATAGTATGATTCACCACTTTCGGCTGTCAAAAATAATAGCATCTCCTATTAGAGCCCATTTACACAGTGACTGCCTAAATGCCCAGTTTCTGAAGCATATGTGTGTTCACATGTTGCTTATAAGATGAAATGTCTAACTTGTAATATATGGAAAAGAATTATTGCCATGTAGCTTTGCTTTTTTGGTGAGAAATAGAGTGAGGAAGAATATTTCCGGCAGCAAACAGAACAAACTCAGCACCGCACCACAGTGGTAATACTTGCCAATGTTACGTGGCCTTTGCTAGAATGGTCTCTTAGCAGTCACTTAACTAAGCTGGAATCTCATTTGCCCAAGACTGAGTGGTTCCCTGGGACTCAGGACTTTGAGTGGCAACATCAAGAACATTCCAAACAAACAGGGCTAAGTTGATCAACTGCTGGAAACTTTTCACTTATCATCAGTACCCACTTCGATGTGAAATAGTGTAAAACCATGTATCAGTTGCTAACAGATTCACTCTCAGCTGGGTCACTCTTGTGGTGGAATTTAAAGGAAGACAAAGAGACGATAGGGCTTCCCAGGTGGCTCAGTAGGTAAAGAGTTTACCTGCAATGAGGAGACGCAGGAGATGAGGGTTCGATCCTTGGATTGGGAAGATCCCCTGGAGAAGGGCATGGTGACCCACTCCAATATTTTTGCCAGGAAAATCCCATGGACAGAGGAGCCTGGCAGCCTACAGTCCATAGGGTCGCAAAGAGTCAGACACAACCGAAGCAACTTAGCATGCAAAGTGATAACAGATTTTTCAAGATTACCTATTAGATTTTGGCAAAATAGTTAAAGAATTTCTTCATTTTTTTCTAATTTGTACTGATGGTTTGGGCACAGTGATCTAAGAGATGACTAAGAAGATTTGGCAATATGATCTATATATATCAGAGTTAAGTGAAAGTCGTTCAGTTGTGTCTGACTCTTTGCAACCCCATGGACTATACAGTCCATGGAATTCTCCAGGCCAGAATACTGGAGTGGGTAGCCGTTCCCTTCTCCAGGGGATCTTCGCAACCCAGGGATCGAACCCAGGTCTCCCACATTGCAGGCAGATTCTTTACCAGATGAGCTACCATGGAAGTCTGTGCATATCAGACAGAAGTAAAACTGAAAGGGTATTAAGTTGGATTTGGCTAATTTCAACCTAGATTAAATTGTTAACGTTACAAGTTTAGAGTAATTTAAGACCAGATATCAGGACTTGACTACTGTAACGCATACAGCTAGGATATTCCAACAAGATTTCCTTTCTGGAGGCCACCAGGCAAGGTGACCAGTTATGAAGAGTGAGTACCCTGAAGGAAGTGAAACTTTCCACTGTCAACCACCCTGGAAACTGGCAGCTCCAGTACAGAGAATGAAACTGGAGAGGGGAAACGTAAAATGTAAATCACAGACGCATCCAGAACGCTCCTGGAGAGAGGCTAGTAATACTGATGAGAAAAACAAACCGATCAGGAACCCAAGCAGAGAGGTGCCCTGTGAGGTCCCCTAAGAGAGGATGTGTCCCGAATGTGACTCCATTTAGCACTTTTCCAGGAGGTTCATCTGATGTCACTCCCCAATTCTTTAGTTAAGTAAATCTTGTAAACACCTGCAGGTTGGTCTCAGCTGGGCTATGAAAAGTCAAGAGATTTTTTTTTGAGCATTCCCCCCTCCCAATTGCTCCCTTCCTCATGAAATTTTCATGCTGCAGATAGAATATATCTGTTTATGTACTATATGCAATTCTGTGCTTTATATATTAAAAGAGGAAGAGGAGTACGATGTTCTCAGCCCTCAAGAACCAATTCTCACCCTGTGGATGCAATATCATCCCCATTGAGGATGCATGGAGAAGGGATAATAATTTGAGAGACCCTGCATTCTCAGCCCTGCAGGAGGTGATCTGCAGTGGGGCAAGTGGCAATTCAAGGGGCGGAGGAGAGATCAGAGGAGGCAGAGACCCCAGAAAGCAGCCTGGATTTGCAGAGTATGTAAACCTCCCCAGAAGAGACACCGGAGTCCCTGCAGTTGAACAGAATGCTCATTCTAAGTAATCAGAATATGGTTATTAACAGAAATGTAATTTTATTTTGCAGGTATAAGCTAGTAAGTCCAGGGGACATTTGACTTACAAATGTAAGTCAAACATATTTTGATAAAAATTGATGAAGAAGGTGAGGCTTAAAGCTCTCAATGACAATGGAACATTATGTATAGTCCCAACGGAGAAGCATATTTGATGAAATACAACCAGAACACAATAATCAAGATGATTAATGTCTCTGAAAACAAAGGTCAAAATTGAAATTATTAACCAATAGCGATGCCATAGATTTTGTCTCAATGGCTTAGGCTGGACTGGTATTCTGGTAAAAGATAACCAGAGACAATAATATAACACTTGAAATGCACAGTGAAGCTTCCTATGTTATAAACTATCCATCTTCAGTCTTCGGCACTTTGGACAATTTTGCCTGCTCTGTAGAAAACAGCATGTTGCATGGTAGGAGGATTTTGGTCAGGAGTTCTGAGCTCTGTTTCCAGCTGTGATATCCAGACTTCTGGTTCTTCACTTGCTGCCCATCAATCCTGTAATCTGTAAAGTGCAGAAGCTAAAGTAGGTATCTCTCCACCTATAACATGATTTGAAGAAATAGAATTATATGCTTTGCTTTCCCATGCCCCAAAGCATCTAAAATTTGATGAGTAATCCAACAGTTAGCCATTATGTATTTACTAAGTAGGTCCTTCTTTTCACATTGACTGAACATTGAGACAGGGCTGGATTAACACACTTCATTCAACTGGAGCTCTTTTTCCTACTCACAAATATCTAAAATGTATAAATAAGTAAAGATAAGACTTTAGAAGCAAGTCGCACAGGGAGAGGTAATGCAATGGCAAATTTATAGCAGGATATAAATATGGATCCTTTACTGAGAGTAGAGTTCGGTAAAGAGAAAGGAAAGACCAGGAGATGCAGAATACCTTGACTTAGAGAAAGGACATGTGAGCAAAGGAACAGCTAGTCAGGAAGCCAAGGCTGTTCTGCTGTTGATACCCTTGATTTAATGCCCTTGGGTATATCCTGAGAACCCCAATAGTCAAGTGTGACAATGCTTTGGGCTTGAGTTATATATTAAATATACTTATCTAAAGATAGATTCAAACCCTTAGCCACCATTCTATTATGGAGGGGAAAATGACAGGAGTTGACTTCAGTTGATTAAAACAGAGCATCAAGTATATGGATAACATGTCCTCTAATAAAATGGAATATACCCAGATTAGTGAAGTTAATGATACACCTGTTTTATCACTTTAAACTTTTTTTGTTCTTTAAAACATCAGTAAAGTTATATAGTTAGACTAGGAGAGAGAAGTTAACATTTGAAACCCAAAGCAACAAATAAATAGATAAATTATTTTTGATTTGGAGTATTTATTTTTTTATTGGTTGGACTTCCCTAGTGGCTCAGTGGTAAATAACAACCTGCAAATGCAGAAGAGGTGGGTTTGATCCCTGAGTCAGGAAGATTCCCTGGAGAAGGAAATGACAACCCACTCTAGTATTCCTGCCTGAAAAATCCCATGGACAGAGGAGCCTGGCAGGCTACAGTCCATGGAGTTGTGAGTCAGACACAACTCAGCGACTCAACAGCAATGACAACAATTTTTATTGATTAAAACACCACTGGCCAGACTTGAGTTAAAAAAAATCTGGTGTATTTTGTTATATTAAGTGAAGTCACTGAGCCGTGTCCAGCTCTTTGTGACCCCATGGACTGTAGCCTTCCAAGCTTCTCTGTCCATGGGGTTTTCCAGGCAAGAATACTGGAGTGGGTTTCCATTTCCTTCTCCAGGGGATCTTCCTGACCCAGGGATCGTACCCAGGTCTCTGGCATGGCAGGCAGATGCTTTACCCTCTGAGCCACCAGAGAAGCCCCTTTGTTATATTAAAAAAGCAGCAAAAAGTGTGTTAATCCAGCTGTGTATAACTCCACAATGCAACTGTGAGGAAAATACTTTTTCCTCATTTTTTCCTATGGACTGCTGATCACCATTGCAGCCCAGCTTCTGTAACTTCCTCCCCCAGTGCACTGTGACCTCCAGCCACACTCCAGAACTGCTTACTGGCCCTCCAGCCCATGGCCTGTGTCCACACAGCTTCCGTGTCTATCACCTCTACTACCGTTAGTAACCATCTAGTTCCTCCGCGGACTACAAGCTCCCCAAGGACAGCGACCATGATTATTCATCTTAGTATTCCCTGGCACCTGGCACAATATCTGCATAATATATGCTCAATTAGTGTTAATGGAATGAAAGTAAACTACTTTCATTTTTGGTGGGCTTCTAATTATGTAAAGCAATGTAACTATAATGAGTACCAGAATCCTAAAAGTAACATAACAATGTCTCTCTGTTCAAAATTAAAATCTTTTAGAAATAAAAAAGAAAATGAATTTTTAGTCAAATATGTATTTTCTGATTTATATAAGCACAAGCTACCCTTAAATTGCTGTTTCTCATGACTTCTTTTATATGAATATGTAGAGAAATGAAGCCTCTTGTTACTTTTTATTTGTCCTGTTTGGTTTTAATTAGCATCGCTAACACTGAACAAAACATGCAACCTTAGGAAACAGCTAGATAATTATATTTTTCATTTTTTAATCCCCATATTTGAAGGCCTGTATATATAGCCACTTGGTGTCTAAATATTTATCTACAAAATGTCAACAGATAGGAAAAAGTGTAAATAGAAGTGCTACTGATTTTAATGAGAACTAGCTCTGAAATCTAAGATTAGCTGGGTCTCAAGTATTACAAATAAATACTTACTCTTCTGGACCAATACCTATCTGGATCCAACATCAAACACAGCTATGACAAACTTTCTATGACATTTTTCCTGAACAATGGGTGAAAAGACAAATATGATGACAAATATTAACTCTATGGTTCCATTTGTCTCCCCTTCCCATGTCCAGGTCTGTATAATTTATCAGCTGTAGTGTCCATGGATAGATTTCATGTGCTGCTGCTGCTGCTGCTAAGTCACTTCAGTCGTGTCCAACTCTGTGCGACCCCATAGACGGCAGCTCACCAGGCTCCCCCATCCCTGGGATTCTCCAGGCAAGAACACTGGAGTGGGTTGCCATTTCCTTCTCCAATGCATGGAAGTGAAAAGTGAAAGTTAAGTCACTCAGTCGTGTCCGACTCTTAGCGACCCCATGGACAGCAGCCTACCAGGCTCCTCCATCCATGGGATTTTCCAGGCATGAGTACTGGAGTGGGGTGTCATTGCCTTCTCCCTTTCATGTGCTATCATGCACTAAAGAACCAGGATATATTTTTGAAGAATTGTTGATAATGCTAGCTAAATTGTTAGATAGGAAAACAAGCTTGGGATGGCAGGTCATTTCACAGATCTCCAAAAGGTTACATTGAAGTGAAGAATCTGTTAAATTTTAAAATTTTAAATTTTAGAATCTGGTGCTAATTTATATAAAGACTCAATCAGTTTCTGAATGTTGATCTATGAATGGATTTTTAATAAAGTTGTAATACTCTTTGTTTTAAATGTGTTGATATTTACAACTCCCATAATCACTTAAGGTGCTTCTCAGGTGGCACTAGTGGTTAAAGAACCTGCCTGCCAATATAAGACTCAGGATTGATCCCTGGGTCACGAAGATCCCCTGGAGAAGGAAATGGCAACCCACTCCAGTATTCTTGCCTGGAGAATCCCATGGACAGAGGAGCCTGGTGAGCTGCAGTCCATACGGTCACAACATCAGACACAACTGAAGCGACTTGGCACGCATGCTGTTTGCAATGGGATTTTGTGGATTGGTCAGTAAAGTCCCTGGCATGAAGCAGGCACTTAGTAAACAACTGTTAGCTTTAGAGCAAAATAGGTATCTAAGCATATACAGATATAACTAATATATCCACATCTACATCTGCATGTTAGATACATGTGCTGGTGAAATGTTGATCATGATTATTAAGTACAAATTAAATTATGTATGTTTAAAAGTTAGGAATAACTACGAGAAAAATAGTAATATTCTAAGATGTGCTGAGTTCTCAGTCACTAAGTTGCATCTGACTCTTTGTGATCCCGTGGACAGAGGAGGTAGGCTACAATCCATGGGATTTTCAAGACAGTAATACTGGAGCAGGTTGCCACTACCTACTCCAGGAGATCTTCCCAACCCAGCGATAGAACCTGTGTATCTTGCATATCCTGCATTGGCAGGCAGATTCTTTACCACTGAGCCAACCTGAGAAGCCCTTAATATTCTAAGATATAACTGTGAAAGAAGAGTTTTGAAACATAAGGGTCCTATGTATAGTATTATACCAATAAATAAAGTGCTCAATCGACTGGTAAAGTTTAAATTATAAAATCTGGCACAGATAAGTAGAATACCTAATTAAACCATTATCCATTGACTATAATGCAATCAAAATAAAAATATGCCCAACCTTCAAAAGGTACTAATTCCTAATTTTTTTACAGGTGATGCCTACTAAATCTTCAAGGAACATGGTATTCCCAGCTTATACAAACTGTTTCAGAGAGTAAGAAAATATGGAAAGCCACTAAATTTATTTTATGACTCACACAAAACCTGGAACCAAATATGCTCCTCCATCCATGGGATTTTCTAGGCAAGAGTACTGGAGTGGCTTGCCATTGCCTTCTCCGATGAAACCATGAATAGTGGTAGCAAATTCCAGCAAACTATAGGACACTCTATGTACAAAAATTGATAGTTTGTCTAGAGACTTACATAACCCACTGTAAAGTGTACAAAAAGATGTCATTTTTCATAGGGTCAAAAACAACAGAATAGCTAATAATATAGCCATTTAGTTTTTAAATCCATGGAAAAATACAGAATGCTACTGAAGAATGTAAAACAATGATTTCATACACAGAAAGATTTACTTACGGGTCCATAAACTCAGTATTATGACTATCAATTGTAACCATATTAATTTATCAATTTACTTAATTTCAAATCAAATCCCAATAAAATTTTTCACAGCAGTTGAAACTTTAAAAGTCATGTATAAGAGTAAACGCAAAATGGTAGCCAAGACAATAGTTTTTTAAAAAGATGGATTTTCCCTGTGTGACATTAAAACATATTATAGAGCACACCTCCCTGGTGGCTCAGACAGTAAAGCGTCTGCCTGCAATGCGGGAGACCTGAGTTCGATCCCTGAGTCAGGAAGATCCACTGGAGAAGGAAATGGCAACCCACTCCAGTACTCTTGCCTGGAAAATTCCATGGGCGGAGGAGCCTGGTAGGCTACAGTCCATGGGGTCACAAAGAGTCGGACATGACTGAGCGACTTCACTTCACTCACATAGAGTACAGTAATTACAAATGTGTGGAATTAGCTAAGGAACAAATACATCAGTGAAATTAAATAGATAATACAGAGAATGGCCCAAGTATAGTTGGGAAATTAGGCATTATAGATGTAGCACTTTATACCGGTGGAGAAAAGACAGATTATTCAATAAATGCTTCCCAGGCAATTGTCTAATCATTTTGAAAAATAATTATATTCTTCCTTATGGCAATTCAGTTCAGTTCAGTTCAGTTGCTTAGTCGTGTCCGACTCTCCGCAACCCCATGAATCACAGCACGCCAGGCCTCCCTGTCCATCACCAACTCCCGGAGTTCACTCAAACTCATGTCCACAGAGTCGGTGATGCCATCCAGCCATCTCATTATCGGTCGTCCCCTTCTCCTCCCGCCCCCAACCTTTCCCAGCATCAGAGTCTTTTCCAGTGAGTCAACTCGTCGCATGGATGGCAATTATAATATTAAATTCTGGATGGAAGAAATATCTAAATGTAAAAGACAGCACAATAATCATAATAGAAGAAAATAAAAATGACTACGTTTTTGTGCTTGAAATGGGCAAGATCTTGTGACTAGACATCAAAAATTGATGTTTGACTGTATCAAGTGTTAGAACTTATCATTGATAAAATGCATCATTAATAGAAAAAACAAGACATTCAGAGAAAAAATATTTGCAATAATGATGAAGGGTTCTCATCACGGGTATACACAGAATTTCTACAAATCAGTAGGAAAAGATGTGCAGTAGAATAAGAAATCAGCAAAAGAAACAGTTTACTGGAGTGGGGAGCCTTTCCCTTCTCCAGGGCACCTTCCCAACCCGGGGATCTAACCCAGGTCCCCCACATTGCAGATGGATTCTTTACCAGCTGAGCCACAAGGGAAGCCCAAGAATCCTGGAGTGCGTAGCCTATCTCTTCTCCATCAGATCTTCCAGACAGGAATTGAACTGGGGTCTCCTGCATTACAGGCAGATTCTTTACCAAATGAACTATCCAGGAAGCCCTAATTCAAAGAACAGAAACCCCAAAAGGTCAATGCAGATATAAAGATTTATTCAACGTCACTAATATTCAGGGAAATAAAAATTCAAACAACATATTCATCTATGAGATTGTCAAATACTTAAAAGTTTAATGATATCAAATATTTATGAGGGTGAAAATAATCCAATACTCTCATAGAGTTTAAAATTTCAAACACTTTTAGCACATTTCCCAGGAACAACTGGACATCTACCCTGAAAAGGTACTATGCTTGGGAATAAGGTGACATGAGTACAATGGCTGCTACAAAAAGGTAAAATTATCCTATGTATCTCTTAAAATTATCAGTATAGATTTGGACCTGTAGGGCACTGACACCATGAAAACTAAAAGTGTACTAGAATACAGTTCCAAATAAAATTTGGAATTGGTGCCCAAAGAGGGAGAAGATGCCAGAGAAGCAAATGATAAGGATGTCCACTGCCAATGTCTACCTTTGTAATTAAACATTCGTATTTAAGAAGAAAGAAAAATCATGTGTTTGGGTTCAAATCGTGTAACTTACTAGTGATGTTTTCTTGGATAAATGCTTGTATTTTTTTTCCTCTTTAGTAAGTTGTACACCATAGAGTCATCTTTAAAGGTTAAATAAGAGTAGATAGGTAGACAGTCTGTCTACTTGGAATAAAACAGATATTTAATAACTGTTATGAGGTGTTACCTATTGCCAGCATGCCTGCTCAGTCATGTCTGACTCTTTGCGACCCCATGGACTATAGCCCACTAGGCTCCTCTGTCCATGGGATTTCTCAGGCAAGAATACTGGAGTGGGTAGCCATTCCCTTCTCCAGGGGCTCTTCCCAACCCAGGAATCAAAGCCGGGTCTCCTGCATTGCAGGAGGATTCTTCACTGTCTGAGCTGCCAAGTGTTTCAGTCCTAGAAATGTGACATAAATCCAACAACACCAAAAGCCACTGGTAATTATAACATTAGTTACAAAGGAGAGAAGGATGAATGACAGATTGTTCCATGATCCGGTTAACTTTTGTTTTCTTTGCTTCCCCGCTCCCCCAGCCCAGATTCTACCATTTTATGGGACAATGGTTTGATGTTTAATGGTTTTATTTCCCTAAGGCTGCTTATCTCTTCTGATGAAGACTGGTTGTACTAATGGCTCAAGTAAGGGTCTCCCTACATCCATCATCTTTAGGATGTGGCTTTGAAATTCTTCCCATCAACAGGTAGAGTCTATATCCCTGTTCCTTGAGCACGAGACTATCTTCAGACTTATTCAGCCAATAGAAAGTGGGGGAAGCAACAGCTTACCAGTTCCAAACTTACGTTCTCAAAACATTTACCTCCACTTTCTCAAAACCTGGAAGAACCACTATGTTGAACGAGCCTGGGTTGGTCTACTGGACAACGAGGGGCCACGTCAAGAAGAGCTGAGTCACCTCAGTTGCTAGCTAGTGGATGCTTGATTTTGTGAAGCAGCTCTACCTAGATCAGGAGAGCTGCTTACCCCACCTGCGATGACCGGATATGCATGAGTGGGTCCAGCTGAAACTTGAAGAATCACCTAGCTGCCATAGAGGTTTGAACAATAGCAAACAGTTATAGTAAACAGTGAGAGCCAACAATTCACCTTGTCTATAAGATGCACTCTCTTGTTGCTGAACACCAAGCCTTTCAGGATGGTCCTCCTGAGCATCCTTAGAGTCCTTCTTCTTTGTGGACTGGTGCTTTTTATGGAACAAGGGGTCCAAATGACACAGGCAGGACAGGCCTCTGATGCCTTCCTGCCTGATGCCCCTACCTTGTCCCTGATTCAGGAGCTACTAGAAGAAGCTCCTGGCAAGCAGCAGAGGAAGCCATAGGTCCTAGGGCATCCCTTGTGGTATATACTGGAGTTTTAACAGCATTCAGCTGATGCAAGTTAGCACCCTGGGGAGAACTACACCATTGGGGCCACCATGTGTGGTATGTTGTGCTTAGTTGCTCAGTCGTGTCTCTTTGCAACCCCATGGACTGTAGCCTGCCAGGCTCCTCTATCCATGGGGATTCTCCAGGCAAGACTACTTGAGTGGGTTGCCATGCCCTCTTCCAGGGGATCTTCCCAACCCAGGGACAGAATCCAGGTCTCCTTCATTGCAGGTGAATTCTTTACCATCTGAACCACCAGGAAAGCCCTGAGGCTGGTGAGGCCATTGGCTAATGTAGCAAGGCCTCTCAGAGGCCCCTGGCACGTACAGACCCTGGACTTTCCTCTGAGACCAAGCTGGGTAGCATATCAGCCAGTCAGAGCCACTGTGGCTTACCACCATGAATTTCACCTAAACAGTGAGAGCAACCCAATTCATCTTGTTTGTAATCTGCATTTTGGCTTTTTCTGGAAATAACATGCGCAGTTTCCCCATCTCTCTCTTATAGCTCCCAAGTTAAGAAATATTTGTTTTAAAATACGTAACAAAGTAGAAATTTAAATCTCTGAATTTTGGTAAAATTAGGGTCATTCATCACTTTGGACCTACATTTGGTTGGCCTTTTTGAATTCATGAGAAAACATTTGTGCCTTTTTCTTGTGTATTTTGTTTATTTGTTTCTGTTGTCATTCAAGGAGAGTAGAAATGTACAAATAGCTGGGGAAAACATGCACAATTTTTTTTTAATGTGTTAGCCTTTAAAAAGAAAACAAACAAAGAAAATAATACTGTTACTTAACTCTCCTTCAGGAATTGTTGTTTTCCACCTGGGATGTTCTCCACAGTTTTAGGTAGAATTGGTTTTACATCTATTCCCACAACATCTAACTCTTAGACCAGTATGTGACTGAGCATCTTCCTCTTTAATTGATCTAATTTGCACACATAATTCTGATGGAATTATTCATTGTAAAGTGTACCTTTGGGCCTCCCAGAACTCTGCCTTTTTTCTCTGAATCCATTTCATTAATTTATCTGCAAATTTCCCTTCCTCTAGAGTCTTCTCTTGGTTATGTAAATACTTTTGTACAGATTTTTCATTACACGCTGTTCTGAAACACTGTGTTCTTTCATTTTTTCCTGTTTAGATTTGGACATAGACCTTGAAGCTTCACAGCTGCAGTTTTAATGATCTTTTTTTTCTGATAAATCAGATATATTTGTTATGTATCTGCTTCATTAATAGCACAGTTGTAATAAACACTGAAATGTTCATATAGAATTCTAGCCTTAAAGGCCGGAATGTCATTTCCAACACAATTTAATCTTAGTTTGGAGGGGTGTTAGTAATAAAGATAAATGCTTTTCATGAGAATTTTACCCTGGTCTGTTCCACCATAGACTAAAGCAACAATTGAAGAGAGTGAATATAGAAAGAGTTGTGATGGCAACACGATTTCATTATTTTATTTCTGTGTGGCATCAGTATCATTATCAGTCAATTTCAGCTGTTTCTGCTTGAATTGTGATCTTAAAGAACCCTTGTAAATAAACTAAAGTATGTGGAGACTAGGAAATAAACCCAACCTGTCAGTCCATATAAACTCACTTTATATCACAGTTCAGTTCAGTTCAGTTCAGTCGCTCAGTCGTGTCCGACTCTCCGCAACCCCATGAATCACAGCACGCCAGGCTTCCCTGTCCATCACCAACTCCCGGAGTTCACTCAAACTCATGTCCACAGAGTCGGTGATGCCATCCAGCCATCTCATTCTCGGTCGTCCCCTTCTCCTCCTGCCCCCAACCTTTCCCAGCATCAGAGTCTTTTCCAGTGAGTCAACTTGTCGCATGAGGTAGCCAAAGTATTGCAGTTTCAGCTTTAGCATCAATCCCTCCAATGAACACCCAGGATTGATCTCCTTTAGAATGGACTGGTTGGATCTCCTTGCAGTATAAGGGACTCTCAAGAGTCTTCTCCAACACCACAGTTCAAAAGCATCGATTCTTCGGCGATCAGCTTTCTTCACAGTCCAACTCTCACATCCATACATGACCACGGGAAAAACCATTGCCTTGACTAGACGGACCTTGGTTGGCAAAGTGATGTCTCTACTTTTTAATATACTATCAAGGTTGGTCATAACTTTCCTTCCAAGGAGCAAGCGTCTTTTAATTTCATGGCTGCAATCAGCATCTGCAGTGATTTTGGAGCCCAGAAAAATAAAGTCTGACACTGTTTCCACTGTTTTTCCATCTATTTCCCATGAAGTGATGGGACCAGATGCCATGATCTTTGTTTTCTGAATGTTGAGCTTCAAGCCAACCTTTTCACTCTCCTCTTTCACTTTCATCAAGAGGCTTTTGAGTTCCTCTTCACTTTCTGCCATAAGGGTGGTGTCATCTGCATATCTGAGGTTATTGATATTTCTCCCGGCAATCTTGATTCCAGCTTGTGCTTCTTCCAGCCCAGCGTTCCTCATGATGTACTCTGCATATAAGTTAAATAAGCAAGGTGACAATATACAACCTTGACGCACTCCTTTTCCTATTTGGAACCAGTCTTGTTCCATGTCCAGTTCTAACTGTTGCTTCCTGACCTGTATACAGGTTTCTCAAGAGGCAGGTCAGGTGGTCTGGGATTCCCATCTCTTTCAGAATGTTCCACAGTTTATTGTGATCGACACAGTCAAAGGCTTTGGCATAGTCAATGAAGCAGAAATAGATGTTTTTCTGAAACTCTCTTGCTTTCTCCATGATCCAGCGGATGTTGGCAATTTGATCTCTGGTGCCTCTGCCTTTTCTAAAACCTGCTTGAACATCTGGGAGTTCACGGTTTACATACTGCTTAAGCCTGGCTTGGAGAATTTTGAGCATGACTTTACTAGCGTGTGAGATGAGTGCAACTTTATATCACATCAACCTTTAATTATTTTTTCCCATGTTTCTGTCCCTCATAGACAGTGTGCTTGCAGAGGACAAGGATTTGTCTGAAAGTACAATGGATATTCTAGACAGTGTATTAAAAAGAAAAGGCATCACTTTGCTGACAAAGGTCCATATAGTCAAAGCGATCTTTTTTTCCAGTAGTCATGTACGGATGTGAGAGTTGGATCATAAAGAAGGCTGAATGCTGAAGAGCTGATGATTTCAAACTGTGGTGCTGGAGAAGACTCTTGAAAGTCCCTTGGACTGCAAGGAGATCAAACTAGTCATTGGAAGGACTGATGATGAAGCTGAAGCTCCAATACTTTGACCACCTGATGCAAAGAGATGACTCACTGGAAAAGACCCTGATGCTGGGAAAGATTAAAGGCAAAAGGAGAAGTAGGTAGCAGAGGGTGAGATGGTTAGATAGCATCACTGATTCAATAGACATGAATCTGAGCAAACTTTGTGAGTTAGTGAAGGACAGGGGAGCCTGGTGCTCTGCAGTCCATGGGGTCACAAAGAGTTGGACACAACTTAGAGACTAAACAACAACAATGGACACTCAATTGATATTTGAAGAGAGAGGGAAGAAAGAAAAGGAGGGAGGGAAAATTCAAAGCAGCTGCACATATACAAGACTTACAAAACGAAGAATAGTCATACTGCAGATATTGCAGCTGGGCTTAGGTTGAAAGCTTATATTCATGAGCAGGTGGGGGGAGTCCATCTTGGTAGAGCACGTCACAGCTGCACTCTGAATCTTGTGCCAGTCTTAGAGACTGAGATACTTTTTTTTTTTAAGTTCCTTTTTCATTAAAAAAAATTTTTATTTATTTTTGGCTGCACTGGGTCTTCTTCAGTTTACATGAGCTTTCTCTAGATGCAAAAAAAAGTTAAACTCCAAGGAGGATCAGAAGCAAAGTATGCAGAAAATGCTATTTCCCCAGGTTCCCTATATTGTCTTATAAGGAAAGAGGAGTCTCACTGCCAGTAACAGTCTTAAATAAAATAATCAAACAAGTGAGACTGAGCAAGTAGCCTTCTCACAGGAGCAGGGGCTACTCTTGGCTGCAGTGCATGGGCTTCTCATGGAGGGGCGTTCTCTTGTTGCAGGGCGTGGCTCTAGATCTTGGGCTCAGTAGTGTGGTGCATGGGGTTTAATTGCTCTACAGCATGTGGAATCTTCCCAGACCAGGGATCGAACCCGCATCCCTTGCATCAGCAGATGCACCACCAGGGAAGTTCAGACCAAGGCACTTTTGAAGGCAAGTGACTTGTCACTTTTGACTGGTTCCAGCTGTGCAGCATCCATCCTCTCCATACCTCAGGCTCCTTTTTTGACTCATGTAACTTCAGGCTCCTGGCCGGTGAGGAATGAGGACAGCTCAACTCCTTCCTCCCTTCCTCCCTCTTTTCTCTCTCTCTCTTTTTTTCTTTTCCATCCTGCTTTCTTCTACAAAGATAAAAGATCTTTAAAAAGGCTCCGGACATAGTGTAACTTATATGTTAAGTATATTAACTATATGTTCAAAAACTTTTTAATTTGGTTCCAATTACAGAATTTGCATGATTTTATACACAGTTAATCAGACTTGAATGCTTACCATGGGCTGATTTCAGCAATTTCAGATCCCCGAAGAAAAACATCATGACTAATCAGTTCTGCTCAGAACAGAGCCAGACTGAGCAACGAGGAAACTTGTAAATTGGTGAATTGTCCTCAGATGCCTTCAGCCTCAGATTGGATTATATCTTGAAATATTAATACTCTGGCTAACAGCGCGCTGTGACTCATATAGGCTGAATTGAATATGAATGAGCTTTATTAAGGAACTGAATGATTTGCAGCAAATAAACAGTATTATAAATGTTGGTGCTTATTCCCAGGGCAGACGGGAAGAGAACACCAACGTGCGTTTTAGGAAGGAGGTAGTTTGAGGTACTACTGCATAGGGGCTAAATTTCCTTTACTTAATGATATGACGTCATACTCTAAAAATAAGGACAACCACATAACAGGACCGTCTCATTACCCTAACCTTTTGCTGGTTTGAACATAACCTGCATATTAAAGTGTATTAACTTATTATCCGGCATAAAGAAAACGCAGGATAATTCTCCCCATGTGGGGCTGTCCACTTCCTTCTCTTTAACAAAGCAGCCTGAGTCTCTGGACAATGATAGAAGTGGAGGATATTTACTTTGATGGTGTCATTCCCGAGTCATTTATCACTGCCAATGCTCCACAGAACTACTGGGACCCCAGTAGTGCCGATGAGTTATTATATTCTGCAGCTGCTCTCTTATTTCTAGTGTGCCGTGAAATGAGCTCAGTCTCTGGAACTTTCACTTTCGTTTCCGTTACTGTTTACTATGTGCACAGATGACTGTGGTGAGTCCGAGGCACTCATCCTTTGCTCCAACTCTCTTATCAGCCACACGCCTTTGCCCCTCTACCTTCAGACCTAGTATTTTCTCAGTTGTAATCTTAACTTCCAACTTTGCCCTGCACCTCTGATTTCCTCCATGACTCCCCTTCAGAAATCTATTCAGAGGCTAGGTCTGACCACCCTCATCTGTAAGATAGCTTCTGCAACCTAGAACTGATGGGAACACGAGGGCCAGAGGTCACGGTCTAACAGTTTAGCACTGGAATGAAGGGTTTAGGAGGGTCGCCTCAGATTATAATGTTAATCCTAGCCAAACATGTCATGAAAACATGGTTTTGTCAAACCTTTCTCTCCACTTTTCTCTCCCCTCACCTCCCCCTTCTCCTCTTCTATCTTTCATCTCAAAAATTTAGAAAAATTCCCATAGGAAAAAAAGAGGAATTTTTAAGATCTCCTCTTTTCCTAGCATCCAGCCGTTTACCCAAACCTGCTCAGATCATGAACTCCTTATTGCCAAATTCAGACTTAAATTGAAGAAAGTAGGGAAAACCACTAGACCATTCAGATATGACCTAAATCAAATCCCTTATGATTATACAGTGGAAGTGAGAAATAGATTTAAGGGACTAGATCTGATAGATAGAGTGCCTGATGAACTACGGACGGAGGTTCGTGACATTGTACAGGAGACAGGAACCAAGACCATCCCCATGGAAAAGAAATGCAAATCAGCAAAAGAGCTGCATGGGGAGACCTTACAAATAGCTGTGAAAAGAAGAGAAGTGAAAAGCAAAGGAGAAAAGGAAAGATATAAGCATCTGAATGCAGAGTTCCAAAGAATAGCAAGGAGAGATAAGAAAGCCTTCCTCAGCGATCAGTGCAAAGAAATAGAGGAAAACAACAGAATAGGAAAGACTAAAAATCTCTTCGAGAAAATTAGAGATACCAAGGGAACATTTCATGCAAAGATGGGCTCGATAAAGGACAGAAATTGTATGGAACTAACAGAAACAGAAGATATTAAGAAGAGGTGGCAAGAATACACAGAAGAACTGTACAAAAAAGAGTTTCATGACCCAGATAATGACAATAGTGTGATCACTCACCTAGAGCCAGACATCTTGGAATGTGAAGTCAAGTGGGCCTTACCTTAGAAAGCATCACTATGAACAAAGCTATTGGAGGTGATGGAATTCCAGTTGAGCTATTTCAAATCCTGAAAGGGGATGCTGTGAAAGTGCTGCACTCAATATGCCAGCAAATTTGGAAAACTCAGCAGTGGCCACAGGACTGGAAAAGGTCAGTTTTCATTCCAATTCCAAAGAAACAAAATGCCAAAGAATGTTCAAACTACCGCACAATCTCACGCTAGTAAAGTCATGCTCAAAATTCTCTAAGACAGGCTTCAGCAATACGTGAACCGTGAACATCCAGATGTTAAAGCTGGTATTAAAAGAGGAAGAAGAACCAAAGGTCAAATTGCCAACATCCACTGGATCATGGAGAAAGCAAGAGAGTTCCAGAAGAACATCTATTTCTGCTTTATTGACTATGCCAAAGCCTTTGACTGTGTGGATCACAATAAACTGTGGAAAATTATGAAAGAGATGGGAATCCCAGACCACCTGACCTGCCTCTTGAGAAGCCTGTATGCAGGTCAGGAAGCAACAGTTAGAACTGGACATGGAACAACAGACTGGTTCCAAATAGGAAAAGGAGTACGTCAAGGCTGTTTATTGTCTCCCTGCTTATTTAACTTATATGCAGAGTACATCATGAGGAATGCTGGGCTGGAAGAAGCACAAGCTGGAATCAAGGTTGCCAGGAGAAATATCAATAACCTCAGATATGCAGATGATACCACCCTTATGGCAGAAAGTGAAGAACTAAAGAGCCTCTTGATGAAAGTGAAAGAGGAGAGTGAAAAGGTTGGCTTGAAGCTCAACATTCAGAAAACAAAGATCATGGCATCTGGTCCCATCACTTCATGGGAAATAGATGTGGAAACAGTGGAAACAGTGTCAGACTTTATTTTTCTGGGCTCCAAAATCACTGCGGATGCTGATTGAAGCCATGAAATTAAAAGATGCTTACTCCTTGGAAGGAAAGTTATGACCAACCTAGATAGTATCTTAAAAAGCAGAGACATTACTTTGCCAACCAAGGTCCGTCTAGTCAAGGCTATGGTTTTTCCAGTGGTCATGTATGGATGTGAGAGTTGGACGATGAAGAAAGCTGATCACCGAAGAATTGATGCTTTTGAATTGTGGTGTTGGAGAAGACTCTTGAGAGTCCTTTGGACTGCAAGGAGATCCAACCAGTCCATCTTAAAGGAGATCAGTCCTGGGTGTTGATTGGAAGGAGTGATGCTAAAGCTGAAACTTCAATACTTTGGCCACCTCATGCGAAGAGTTGACTCACTGGAAAAGACTCTGATGCTGGGATGGATTGGGGGCGGGAGGAGATGGGGACGACAGAGAATGAGATGGCTGGAGGGCATCACTGACTCAATGGACATGAGTTTGGGTAAACTTCAGGAGTTGGTGATGGAGAGAGACCTGACGTGTTGCAATTCATGGGGTCGCAAAGAGTCGGACACAACTGAGCGACTGAATTGAACTGAACTGAATATTCATTGTCTTTTTAGCTCTAAATTTACCCTGTAAGCCTGCTAACAAAGATCAGGGAATTGAGAAGGTTTAAATTTCAATTAGAAAATACTCGATTCTGTCTCCAATAACTAGAAACTAGTGGGGTAGAGAGTTGCCTATAATTTGGTAAGATAAGATGTCTACTGAAGTCATTAATTATGACACAACAGCCTCAATTTGAGGAAACATTTTCTTTTTGTTGAAGGTTAAAAATGCTCCCTAGTGCATTCTAGGGCCTGTGAGCTATATGGTGGGTATAAGCTATAATTTATTCCTTTAGGCTGACAGAAATTTAAAGATAGGATTCTTCTGTATTTGTTGCACATTTTAAACACCTATTCCAAGGGAACATTTCATGCAAAGATGGGCTCGATAAAGGACAGAAATGATATGGAACCAACAGAAGCAGAAGATATTAAGAAGAGGTGGCAAGAATACACAAAAGAACTGTACAAAAAAGATCTTCATGACCAAGATAATCATGATAACGTGATCACTGACCTAGAGCCAGACATCTTGGAATGTGAAGTCAAGTGGGCCTTAGAAAGCATCACTAAGAACAAAGCTAGTGGAGGTGATGGAATTCCAGTGGGGCTATTTCAAATCTTGAAAGATGATGCTGTGAAAGTGCTGCACTCAATATGCCAGCACATTTGGAAAACTCAGCAGTGGCCACAGGACTGGAAAAGGTCAGTCTTCATTCCAGTCCCAAAGAAAGGTAATGCCAAAGAATGCTCAAACTACCGCACAATTGCACTGATCTCACACGCTAGTAAAGTCATGCTCAAAATTCTCCAAGCCAGGCTTCAGCAATATGTGAACCGTGAACTCCCAGATGTTCAGGCAGGTTTTAGAAAAGGCAGAGGCACCAGAGATCCAATTGCCAACATCCGCTGGATCATGGAGAAAGCAAGAGAGTTTCAGAAAAACATCTATTTCTGCTTCATTGACTATGCCAAAGCCTTTGACTGTGTGGATCACAATAAACTGTGGAAAATTCTTCAAGAGATGGGAATACCAGACCACCTGACCTGCCTCTTGAGAAACCTCATGCAGGTCAGGAAGCAACAGTTAGAACTGGACATGGAACAACAGACTGGTTCCAAATAGGAAAAGGAGTACGTCAAGGCTGTATATTGTCACCTTGCTTATTTAACTTATATGCAGAGTACATCAAGAGGAACGCTGGGCTGGAAGAAGCACAAGCTGGATTCAAGATTGCTGGGAGAAATATCAATAACCTCAGATATGCAGATGACACCACCCTTATGGCAGAAAGTGAAGAGGAACTCAAAAGCCTCTTGATGAAAGTGAAAGAGGAGAGTGAAAAGGTTGGCTTGAAGCTCAACATTCAGAAAACAAAGATCATGGCATCTGGTCCCATCAATTCATGGGAAATAGATGGGGAAACAGTGGAAACAGTGTCAGACTTTATTTTTCTGGGCTCCAAAATCACTGCGGATGCTGATTGCAGCCAGGAAATTAAAAGACGATAACTCCTTGGAAGGAAAGTTATGACCAACCTAGATAGTATTTTAAAAAGCAGAGACATTACTTTGCCAACAAAGGTCTGTCTAGTCAAGGCTATGGTTTTTCCCGTGGTCATGTATGGATGTGAGAGTTGGACTGTGAAGAAGGCTGATCGCTGAAGAATTGATGCTTTTGAACTGTGGTGCTGGAGAAAACTCTTGAGAGTCCCTTGGACTGCAAGGAGTTCCAACCAGTCCATTCTAAGGGAGATCAATCCTGGGTGTTCATTGGAAGGGCTGATGCTGAAGCTGAAACTGCAATACTTTGGCCACCTCATGTGAAGAGTTGATTCACTGGAAAAGACTGATGCTGGGAGGGATTGGGGGCGGGAGGAGATGGGGACGACAGAGAATGAGATGGCTGGATGGCATCACCAAATCTGTGGACATGAGTTTGAGGAACTCTGGGATTTGGTGATGGACAGGGAGTCCTGGCGTGCTGTGATTCATGGGGTCGCAAAGAGTCGGACACGACTGAGCGACTGAACTGAACAGAACTGAACTGAACTCGGTAGTCACTGTTAGAGAAGTATTTACTGTGTTTACCTGCTTGTGGCTTTGCTGGGGGCAATGAGCTGAGGATAAACCCTTTAATCCGGGAGACAGAGAAGTAATTACTCATCTGCCTCAGAAGTATATGGAAAAAATATGTGTGGAGTTATTACACAGTCTCTAAGTAATTTTGCCTTCTGATTGACAAGGGTATGATGAAAAAAAAAGTTAAAATCCAAGGAGGATCAGAAGAAAAGTATGCAGAAAATGCTATTTCCCCAGGTTCACCATATTGTCTCATAAAGACAAATGGGTCTGACTGCCAGTAACAGTCTTAAATAAAATAATCAAACAAGTGAGACTGAGCAAGTAGCCTTCTCACATGGGCTCAAGTCTATTAAACAATATGGGATAACCTGCTACTGCTGCTGCTAATTATGATGATGCCAGCAGTAATGTATTAAATGCTTATTCCATGCCAGGTACTAACTACTTACTCATATTATCTTGAAAATAACTTTTGGTAAGTTAGTACTCACCATTTTTTTTCTTATCTCTAGTTAACCACAGCAGATATTGAGATAGAATTAGAACCAGTATTTGAACCAGTCATTTTGACTTGCAAGCACATATTCGTCAACACGTTTATACACTGTTTCTATAGAAAGAAATTGAGAATAAGTAACAAAAGCAAATAACTATCAAGCAAAAACCGTTTAACCATATGAGCCAATCAGACTGAAAATGATATTCTTCAGCTTAATCAATCACTCTGTTTTGAATAATTGTAAGAAGTTTCCAAAATCCAGATCCAATTTACTACTATTAAGCATAATTTGAAAGAAGCTCTGTAACCAGTGAAGGAAATTTCACATATCTATAAGAAAACAGGGAGAACTAAATGGCAACCCACTTCAGTATTCTTGTATCCCATTCTTGTCAAGAGAATTCTGTGGACAGAGGAAACTGGTGGGCTGCTGTCCATGGGGTCGCACAGAGTCAGACATGACTGAAGCAACTTACCATGCATACATGCATTGGAGAAAGAAATGGCAACCCACTCCAGTAGTCTTGCCTGGAGAATCCCAGGGACGGAGGAGCCTGGTGGGCTTCCGTCTTTGGGGTCGCACAGAGTTGGACACGACTGAAGCAACTTAGCAGCAGCAGCACAAGAAAATAAGTATAAAAAAATTATTTGTACCATTTTTTTTATGATAGTAAAATTAGACATTGTAGGAAACCCTTACAAGAGGGATGTGAATAACTAAAACATGGTATATGCCATCAAGGGAATATAAGGCAGTGCTGTTCTGTGTGTTGTGCTTAGTCACTCAGTCTTGTCTGAATCTGCGACCCCATGTACTGTAGCCCACCAGGCTCCTCTGTCCATTGAGATTCTCCAAGCAAGAACACTGAAGTGTGTTGTCATGCCCTCCTCCAAGGGATCTTCCCAACCCAGGAATCGAATCCAGGTCCCTTGCATTACAGGCATGTTCTTTACCATCAGAGCCACCAGAAGTAATTAATTACATTTAAATATAGCAGCATGAGGGCTTCTCTGGTGGCTCTCTGGAGGAGCACACAGCAGCATGAGCAAATCTCAATAACTTAATGTTGATTTTAAAAAATAATAAACAATATGGAATTCATTATACAATGTCAGTTCATGTAAACCCCATCTATATAATAGCATTGTATATTTTTTAAAGGTACACATATATCTGTCAAAGGACTTTTCATTAAAGAGAGAGTGGGTACCAAAAAGGAATCAAGGAATAAGATTGAGTGTGGGGAAATAAGGGAGAAGAAAAAATAACATAATAGAAAATGGAAGCTTTGCAAATGACTGATAACTTAATCAAATCAACTTAGTGCCACTGTGATTTTTAAACAAACATTTTTATAAGAAAAGACCCTAAAGAAGGGACTAAAATGAGCATAGTATATTCAGAAGACTTGTAAAGCAACCATTTAAGTCAAGCTTTGAATTTATAGAGGCTCTGGTTTGAGAAGGATGTTCCAAGGAGGAACATGTCATGGTCAAGGCAGGGACAGGAGAAGGATGCATGAAAATTGTATGGGACTTCTTCTGGCAGAAATGTAATGAAAGCTTGACAGGGTGTGACAATAGATGAAAGCACAAGGCAGAGATCCTTGTAATCTGTCACTGGAGCTTTTATTTTGATCTTCCCATAGTTTTGGAGGCCTTTGGGAGCATCTGAGGTCAATTAAACAGAACTTGGTAAAAATGAGAGCCTTGGAAGAGAAATTCTTGAACACGTTTGTGCCAGGCCATTCCTTTCAGAAATCATGGCTATCAGAGGTTCTATGAACTTTACTGGCCTGAGACACTGAGAATATGAGAAGTATTAGGAATTATTCATCCCCTGAAATATAAAACGAACAAATAACAACAACAAAACATAACAAAGCAAAACTTTTGGTTGTTGCAGGGAACAGCTATAACCCACACTGGTAGGAACTGTTAAGGGGAGAGGATTAGAAACAAACCATACAGAGTTTTCTATTTCATCATCACTGAATTTAGCCCCTGAAATGCATCTCTTTTTTGAATTAAAATCTTCCTCCATTGGAAAAATATTGTTTTTTTAAAAGTACTTTTAGTCACTTTCAAAGAAATTAATAGGCTGAGAACATTATAAAGGGTAATTTAACAATGCACATTGTATTAAAATGTCAATATTTTAAATTCAATAATTTAACTCTCAGAAAGGGTCTAGTTATAATTTGTAAAGAAATAATTAAATACACACAAAAATATATATGCATAAAAATTTTCATCATAATGTGATTACAATAGCAAAAAATAAGAACTAGTTAAATGAGCAAGAACAAATAGAAGAATTAGGCAGTTTTGTTTGATGAAATGTTATTGTCATGAAAAAATTATTTAAAAATATTTAATAAAATGGAGAATGGGAGAAAATCTCTAAATATATTTGTATGTGAAAAAGAGTTATAAATATTTAACAGTGAAAAAAACTTAGCAGTGTTTATTTCTGAATGTGAGGCTACGTGCAAAATAATTTCTTCATTCTTTCCTTTTCAAATTTCCTTAATGATTGTTTGCTGTTTGTAAAACAAAACAAATAGCACATGTATTTAAAACTATAAAACTGTGTTGAATCAATAAGTTAAATGTTGCTGAAACTGGTCATTTAAATAACTCATAATCATTCATTTGTTAAAATACATGTTTGAATTCCTACAGGCTGTCTTCAAGAAGAGAAAATTAGATATACATTCAGCCATATTTTGGAAATGATCCAGGAATAACCAAGGTGCATATGCTACATGGTTATGAAAGATTTGATGAAGTGGAAACCGTCAAATGAAAAGTCAATTTTACACCCTCAATGAATGACTGAAAGTTGAGAAGGCAACAAAATCCATATTTTCGCAAAGCATAGTGAGGTTTCTAAAGGTGTGTATTCTAGTTTATACACCACACTTCAGGATGGAGTCCCACATCAATTCACTGCTCATTAGCCAGGGCCCTGCTCAAGACCATATCTTCATTGTATTTTTAGTAATAGATAGCAAAATGAAGAAGCAACTCACTGTGGAAATTAACAGGGGAATTTAAAGGAAAAAGAAAAGCTATGAAAGCGATGACCGTAATCTATTAAATGCTGGTCACCTTCTGTTTTCTCTTATTTCTCCCCTGATGTTTTTTGGTTTTTTTTTTCCTAACAAAGTATCCCCAACAAGAGATAATATTACATTCAGCCATGTCACCACCTGCAGAATTTCTGTCTAGCAGGAATCAGAGTATATTTGTAGGAACCAATCATTCAATCCTCAAAATAGAAAAATGAGCCCCAAAGTATAACAGATCTAAAACACAGACAATTAACCTTTCTTGCTTAAATGATAAATAGCAGCAGTCACCTAGCTTGATTTCAAGAGAGAGTACTGTGAGGCTCGAAACTGCAGTTGACGTTTGAATACTCCTTGTTGTTTAGTCTCTCAGTTTAGTGTCTAATTCTTTGCAACCCCATGGACTGGAGCCCACCAGACTCAACTGTCCATGGGATTTCCCAGGCATGAATACTAGAATGAGTTGCCATTTCCCTCCCCAAGGGATCTTCCCCACCCAAGGATCCAACCTGTGTTTTGCAGGCAGATTTTTTTTTTACCACTGAGCCGAAAGGGAAGTCCCATGAAGGCACTCACAGAGGAAGAAATTCAGCCTTGTAGATTCTTTCCCTTGCACCGAGTGCTTCCGAAGCCAAATGTGTGTATTTGCGGGGTTCCTTGGGCTATATAGAGTGAAGGAGAACTTACTCCCCCGGTTTGCAGTCTCCACAACGGAGTGCACACGCATTGCCGTATTTCTTTGAAGTTTCAGGAAGCAATCTCACGTCAAGATGAAAACAGGTCAGACAAATATTTCCTGTCCCCAGACAAAAGAAAGACCATCTCTCCTCAAGTTTGCTTGGAAATTACCAGCCAGAAATCATGTGCTGCTGCTGTTAAGTCACTTCAGTCATGTCCGACTCTGTGTGACCCCATAGACGGAAGCCCACCAGGCTCCCCCGTCCCTGGGATTCTCCAGGTAAGAGCACTGGAGTGGGTTGCCATTTCCTTCTCCAATGTGTGTAAGTGAAAAGTGAAGTTGCTCAGTCGTGTCCGACTCTTAGTGACCCCACGGACTGCAGCCCACCATGCTCCTCCATCCATGGGATTTTCTAGTCAAGAGTACTGAGAGTAGTTCAATTCCTTCATAATTTCCAAAGACTAAAAATCATTATGCATCCTGGGATTATTTGAGTTGTGTTTTCACACAACTTTCCCAGATTGCAAGACTTCTGCTGCCAAATAAGAAACAGCTAGGAATTTACCAAGGACTCAGAGGCTTGGAATGCAGAATAACCCATTCAAACTGGAAGCGAACATTTAGGTTGGTGTTTGGACAGAGGAGCCTGGGAGGCTACAGTCTGTGGGGTCATAAAGAGACACGACTGAGAGACTAACATTTTCACTTTCAAGTGAGGGCCAAGACTATAAGGCGTAAACAAAGTCTTGCAGCAAAGACGCAACAGAAAATCATATGGAAACCTCATCAACATAAGAAGGGTCAGAACTGATTCTGAGGCCAAATGAGTGTCAACTATGGCTTCCTAAAGTTTGTTTTTCTGTTTTAGTAAATGGGGCTGGAATGACTGTAATTGTGTGAGCATAGGACAGAACATCTCTGAAATGCCATCCTCATTTTTTTGTTTTTTCAACATTGCCTTGGCACCTTTTCAGCTTTTCCTTCTAGAGTTGAATTTGCAGATCATTTAATGTAGAGAAGCTGAAATGGATAACATTTTGACAAACAGGCAGCTGGAGGAGGAAGAAAAGATTTGCCCTGAACAGGAAAAATCTTTAAAGATATGAAAGAATGGAACAGGTTCTGTTTTCTGTCTACATTGGAAACAGATAAAGAAAAAAAAGAACTGAATTGTCAAATGGAAGATTTCATTTAGACATCTTGAAGATTTTACAGGTTTCCCGGCTACTAATAATTACCACATTTTAGGAAGAGCTAAATGCTTTAAAGGAGAAGGAAATGGCAACCCACTCCAGTGTTCTTGCCTGGAGAATCCCAGGGACGGGGGAGCCTGGTGGGCTGCCGTCTATGGGGTCACACAGAGTCGGACACGACTGAAGTGACTTAGCAGTAGCAAATGCTTTAAAAGCATCATAGGTATGAATTTCACATCGCAAACTTGAGTGTGCTGCAAATGTGATTTTCTTTATTGCCAGAATTGTCAGATTTCTGATTTGAACTCTGAACCTGCCTCACGGAAGCAACTTAATAGTGTTTCCAGTGTTTTTTTTTTTTTTTTTTTCTCTTCAATACAGTGATTTTGTTTGTCCTTTCTTGCCTAGAGGGTCAGAAATGGTACAGTTTAATCTCCCTTCCAGTTTTCTCTTTCCTCTGTTACTCCAAAGCCTGCAGGAACAAGACCAGGTGACACCTGGCACGCTCTGCACCCTCTCACTTCCCCCGGGGGCTAACTTGGTCTTCCTCCTTCTTAGATTTCTTCTAGTTCTTGACCGAACTCTCTTTTCATCTGTTATGTCTCCCTAATCAGAAAACTGAAAATGAAACATTTAATTGGCCCAGGGAATTCATTTAATTCCCTGAATTCTTCTGAATTCATGCCTTAAAAAAAAAAATTCAAGCAGTTTCCTACATCTAATTTTTAATCAAATACCACCCATTCTTCAAAGCTCCCCATATTTCTCCCTGATACTTTCAAACAGGAGGGAATTTTCTGAATTCACAATCTGTCCGTCTCCTGAGACTTTTCTCACCTTCTTTTGCACAAACATTCACTCACCAGTCCATTCGGCACATTCATCCACCCTCTACAGGTTGAACACATTGACCACGGGCATCTGGATGATTAGGACAGTGTTCATTGTGATTGACGCTTGGCTAGGTCCAACTGGTTGTTTGCATTTTTAATACCATCTCTGCCTTCCACCTTAGGTTATGATAAGTTATATCCATGCCTTTCTCTCCTTCTGTGAAGTCCCTAAGGAAAGATAAATGTCCTAATTTGATAGTTCAATTCCTTGCACACAGTAGGCAATCAAATATATTTATTAAATGAATCCTCAGGTTAAACTAGACTAGGCCTCAACATTGTCCATGGTGTAAGAATGAGAAAGGCAGGCGGTATCATTCATCACTGAAATATAAATACAATTTACTTGTCAATGTTACTATCTTCTGTCTGCTCCCTAATGCCAACTTAAAATCTCTTAATTTTTAATTTGAGAAAAGAATCAGCGGGATACTTTTAATTTGTGGAGAAAAAAAGAAAATAAAATTATTCAAACTTTTCTGTCCCTGACAATTAATAGCATCACTGTCATCATACAGGTCATATTTAAAAGGCATTTGGAAAATCCGTCTTTTCCCTGATTTAACATCACATTTTAATTCTGATTCCCTCTCAGGAGGATTAAAACTCAGCAGCCAGTTGTCGCTTTTGTGCTCCTCCATTACTCTGATATGAAAACAGAAATAGTAAATATATTATAAGAATACTTGCAGAATGTATACATGTATATGACTGAATCACTTCCCTGTACAGCAGAAATTAACACAACATTATAACTGAATTATATCTGTGTGTGTGCTTAGTCACTTAGTTGTGTCCGACTCTGTGCGACCCCATAGACTGTAGACTTCCAGGCTCCTCTGTCCATGGGATTTCCCAGGTACGAACACTGGGGTAAGTTGCCATTTCCTTCTCCAGGGGATTTTCCTGACCCAGGGATCGAACCTGAGTCTCCTGAATTGCAGGCAGATTCTTTACCCTATACTTAAATTAAAAAAGAGTACTTATGATTCATAAGGGCCAGATACTTTGACCTTCATAAAATCCCAGATTGTTGTATAGTATCATTGGATGAAGAACTGACTTTTGTTTCAGAAACATTAAGTGAAAACAATATAAAATAAAAATGAGTCAGACCTGCCACATTGCAGATACTGAAAAGCCAATTTTTTCTTATCACTTTAGAAGACTTTGTGAGAATAGCTGGAGATGTTGGTTGGAGGGCTTTGCCTACATCCCAGCTAGAAGACTTGTGTTTACAGCAGCTTTTCAGAGCATGGATTCAATTTCCTGCCTTCACAAAGTTACAGGTGACTATTTGAGGTACCCATGAAATCATCTCCAAGCTGTTGAAATAATGTTTAATCCAGGGAAGCCAGAATCCTGCTGTTCAGGCAGCCACCGACTTCACACTGACTTCAGGCATTCTCTGTGTTTAAGTGGCGTTTGCTACTGTTAGCAGGCTTCCCCGGTGGCTCAGTGGTAAAGAATCTGCCTGCCAATGCAGGAAGCAGTGGTTCGATCACTGGGTGGGGACAATCCCCTGGGGTAGGAAATAGCAACTCACTCCAGTGTTCTTGCAGGGAAAATCCTATGGACAGAGGACCCTAGCAGGCTACAGTCCATGGGGTCACAAGGAGCTGGACACTACTGAACAACTGAGCACACAGGCAAGCTACTGTTGCCACTCGCATCCCTCCTCAACCCCTAAAACTCCCAAAGGAACTGCCAGCCCCCATTGTCACCTTCAGTCTCCTGGAGTCTAGTGTTAGGAAGAGTTCAGCACTAGGTGTTTAGGATTTGATGAGGTTCAGAGAGCTGTGTCTGGAAGGGGCTGGACTTTCCATTGCAGTTGACAGTCATGATTCCTGGAGTGTGGGCCATAGTCACACACTACATTTTTCTTCCTAATACCTGACCTACTGAACTAAACCCTATAGTGGGCCAGCCTGGGTATCAGCACTTAACTCACTCATGAATTTTTTTAATTAAAAAAAAAAGATCAGAGATACTGCATACCTTTCAGATTGCCTGCTGCTGCTGCTGCTAAGTCACTTCAGTCGTGTCCGACTCTGTGTGATCCCATAGACGGAAGCCCACCAGGCTCCCCGTCCCTGGGATTCTCCAGGCAAGAACACTGGAGTGGGTTGCCATTTCCTTCTCCAATGTGTGAAAGTGAAGTCGCTCAGTCGTGTCCGACCCTTAGCGACCCCACGGACGGCAGCCTACCAGGCTCCTCCCTCCATGGGATTTTTTAGGCAAGAGTACTGGTGTGGCTTGCCATTGCCTTCTCCGTCAGATTGCCTGCAGTCCCAGAAAAATAAGCTCCCCAAATAAATAATTTCAGACAAGAAACTAAAGTCGCCATCCTGAGTAATGCCTTAACCTCGGTAAAAAAAGTGCATGACATTTTAAACCTGAACATAGAGCAAAACTAAATATTTTATAAAATCGATACAATAAACCAACATTTTAAAGGAATATTTTGGGGCATGCATGCGTGCTCAGTCATGTCCAACCCCATGGACTGTAGCCTGCCAAGCTCCTCTGTCCATGGAATTTTCCAGACAAGAATACTGGAGTTGGATTGCCATTTCCTACCTCCAGGGGATCTTCCTGGCCTGGGGATCAAACCTGTGTCTCTTGAGGCTCCTGCATTACAGGTAGATTCTTTACCACTGAGCCACGTGGGAAGCCCAAAGGAATATTTAAATGATTCCTTTGTTTTCAAAACATTTCAAGCAAAGAAGTGCTTTTGGCAGTTGTTAAACCAGAGCCCCCTAAATCAAATAGCCCAGGTGACTATGCAGCAAGATGGGACCTGAAAAGGGACTGCCGTTGCCTGACTCTGTGGGACCAAAATTATTCCGATAACTTCTACACATGTAGCACAGCTATAGTGGACATTATTTACTGTCAGCAGCCTTGAGTGATAATTGCAATAAAAATGTATATTCTCATCAACCAGATAGAAGAGGCTACTGTTTTTCACTTAGAGTTGAAAGATTCTATTTCAGAGAGGAATTGAAATCTTTTGTTTTTCAAATAACACATTTTAAACATCAGAGCATTTCCTTAATCAGTTTGGTGCAACTAATAGTTTCTTCAAGTTAGTTATGTGATTGCTAGCAATTAATTAGTAAGGTTAACATTGTTTTTATTGATCAGCCTGGCAGCAATGATTGACATCATTAATATAATTGCTTTATTTCTCAGAAAACCTTGACATAGGAACATAATGGTACTGGGAAACGGTTGGGAGATAAAGAAAAATAGATTATATGCTTTAAATTGGGCTAATTACCTTAACATTCTGCCTGAGCTTTGATAACTGAATGAAGAGCTGAAAATTCCTTCCCTTAGGCACTGTGAGCCTGCGTTTCTCCCCCTGTTCTCAGCGTGGCAATGAATCTCCACAGAGGACAGAGAAGAGATGGCTTTATGCTCTGGGCTAGGACTCTTCATAACTCTTTCAATTACAATCACCATAAGCAAATAAAGGAAGAGATTATATCCAGAATTTGAAAATTCAAAGTTCAGTGCTTATGTTTAACATCTTTTGCTGATGAAATCAAAGATCAAAAGGAAAGGAAGGACAAATTTGCTCCGCTTTCTGCCTCTAAAATTCCAATTACATTGTACTTGTTCTTCCCTGCTTGTCATTCGAGTATGAAATTGATCATGGTGATGCCCCAGAATGATTCTAGACCTGGCTGCAGTATTGTTCCTGTAAGTCACCCTTGTTTAAGGGTTACTATGAAGAGAAGGTAAAACCTGAGGCTCCCACCCATCTTGTGACCTGAGTTCTTCTGTTTCTTGACCAGAGTTCAGTACGTTCTCTGGGAATTCAATAGAAACCTTCAGATCTTTGCTGGTCTTGACCAACTCCTGCAAAATGACTGTTTCATTACTGTACCCAACCTGTCCTTCAAAACTACTAAATTAACATCTTAATAATTATCCAAGCTGTTGAAGATTAAATTTTAAGATGGTTTTTCCTTTCAGTTAAAATGGTGGCAAAAGTAGAGGTTTTGTTTTTATCTTTGCTTAGGGTGTTATAACTGTTCTAAAAGATATTCAAATAAATGTTTCAAGCTACTTACAACAAACAAAACTGTAGATCCCTCTCATTAGAATGACCACTTACTGGACATTCTTGGTCTCAGATACCTTCCAAGATAAATGGAGTACATTATCTTCAGTTCTTACAACAGTCTGGCAAATAAAAACTCAGTTTGACAGATAAAACTAATAGAATACATGCCTAGTACAAGATCAGGCAGGCAAAATTCCAAAGCCTATGTCCTTGCTGCTACTTGTTGAAAACCAGTAGTTTCATTCAATGTCCTAGTATTCAAAGATCTAATTGTTCCTTTATTGTAACTTGTTAGAGGTTTGCGATCTCTCCTGTTGAAGGTGCTATCACAAAGAAAGAGTATTGTGGTTTAGGTTTTTAGTACCATGCCTTCTTTGTTTGGTTCTGAGACTTCCTTGTGTACGTAACTCAATTTCTCCATGTCTCCAGTTCCTCCTCTTTAAAGTAAAAAGTAACAGCCTTTCTGGGCTTCCTCCCTGATGGTTCAGTGGTAAAGAATCCACCTGCCAAACAGAGATTCGGGTTTGATCCTTAGATTAGGAAGATCTCTTGGAGCACTCCAGTATTCTTGCCTGGAGAATCCCATGGAGAGGGAGCCTGGCGGGATACTGTCCATGGGGTCGCAAACAGTCAAACATGGCTGAACAACTAGTACTTTCACTTTTTCACCTCCAGTGCATGTGGAAAATTCCAATAATGTTACCTTAATCTAATAAGAGACTTTTACAAAGTAATGACTGTCACAGAGCCTGTTTCTCCAGTTTGAAGTCTACCCTGATAATTCACCTCATTTGGGTTCTCTGTAATTTTATAGCATTTATATTCTCTTCTCAATGTACTCATAATATTTTTATGTCAGTTGCCAAAATTCTTCAGGGCAGGATAAGTTGGACCTTTACTTCCTTCTGCTGCTTCCCAAGTAATTGTTTGAAGAGTGCTGTGAAGACTTCTTAATGCCTCTCACTCTGAGGTAAGCCTTTCTAAAGACGGTCATAATACAGAAAGCAGAGACTGGTGCTGAGAATGACATTGTTTCATAAAAATGTCAGTGATTATTAATTCATAGAAGATTTGTGAGGCAAGCGGAGAGACTTGATAAGCCTCATTTCCTTGACCATATTCATTTTTTACCCTGGAATATAAATTTTGCTAATCACTATTTAAAATTCCATTTGCCTTTTACCCGGCCACAACCGTGTTCATTTTAATTAGTTCAAGTTTGAGAGATGTAAAAATGTTTTCTTATTCATCAAGATGTTCCTAGAATAATACTATCTATAGAGTCCTAGGTCCTCTTGAGAAAACCGGGTTCTCTGCAGCAGATCCAAGGGCATGTCTGAGGGTACTTCCCTTGTTGTTGTTCAGCTTCTAAGTCTTGTTTGACTCTTTGCCACCCCATGGACTACAGCACACTAGGCTTCTCTGTCCTCCACTATCTCCCAGTATTTGCTCAAACTCAGGTCCCTGATGTCAGTGATGCCATCCAGCCATCTCATTCTCTGTTGTCCCCTTCTCCTCCCGCCTTCCGTCTTTCCCAGCATCGAGGGAAGTGAGTCGGCTAAGGAGTCCAAAAATATACAGTGGAAGTTGCTCAGTTGTGTCCAACTCTTTGTGACCCCATGGATTATATAGCCTGCCAGACTCCAGGAGAACTTCTTTTCAAACCTCTTATCACTAAAAATTTGGAATTCTAAGGAATCATTACATTACCTCTCATTGTGCTCTAAATTTGCTCAGCTAAATTTCCAAGAACCCAGAGTGCTTTTTAAAATTGTGCGCACCAATTCCTAAGACTGTTTAACTGCAAATAATGTTTCTTTCTGGTACCAAGTTTTCACAGCTTGCTTTCAAATGCTGAAAATATCCTCTGAGGCTCCTCTTGCATCTAAAGGTCAAGGAACTGACATTTTAATATCAGCCACATAACTTCAGAAGCTAGTAGAAAGATAAACATGGTGAGTCATTTGTCCAATCTTGACAACTAATATGGATCGTACAGTGTGAGGCATCCCAGGTGAAAGCAACAGATGTTAGTATCTGCTTTGGGTAAGAGATCCTGGCAGGTCATAGCCAGAATTGGAATGAGCACCTTGAAATTCTTAAAAGGAAAAAAAAAGAACAATCAGGCTAAGAGCACCTAAGTCCAGATTTTTACCTACCCTCAGAATTCACATCACGAACTCTGAGAATGGACAGTATTGAATGCTAGTCTTTGGAGACCATTTTCTGAACCACAGGTATTTTTGTGTCAGTCGGTGCTGCCATCAAGTCTTAAGTGGATGAACCAAGAGAAGAGAAGAACTTTTAACGAAGGCTTTAAGAGGGTTTTCATTTAGCTTAATAATAAACTTTCTTCCAAACTCTGCTCAAATGAACATTTTAAAACACATGTTTAGGAGTCTGGAATTGACATGTACACACCACTGTATGTAAAATAGGTAACCAACAAGAACCTACTCTATAGCACAGGGATCTCCACTCCATACTCTGTTTAAAACTATATGCAAAAGAATCTAAAAAAGAATAGATATGTGTATGAAAAGTGAACGTTGCTCAGTCCCGTCTGACTATTTGCAGCCCCACGAACTGTAACCTGCCAGGCTCCTCTGTCCATGGAGTTCTCCAGGTAAGAACAGTGGAGTGGGTAGCCATTTCCTTCTCCAGGGGATCTTCCCAACCTAGGAATCGAACTGAGGTTTCCTGCATTGCAGGCAGATTCTCTACCATCTGAGCCAAAAGGGAAGCCCCAGATAGGTGTATATATAACTAAATCACTTTGCAGTACCCCGGAAACTAACATAACATTGTGAATCAGCTATACTCCAATCTAAACAGAGATTAAAGAAAATGCATATGTCCATTCAAATACATGGTCCTAAAACCAGACTTTCTAATCAAGTTCTGATGAATTCTAAACCTTCCTAGAGTAAATTTGACTCATTCATCTTTCTCTCCCTCACAGAACCAGGCAAAATCGCTTGCCCAGAGCGGTGCTATTTGTTGAATAAAGAATACTTTTAATATACCACTCAGTCTTTGCTACCAAGCTGCTGTAAATTTTCTCAAATTGTTGTGAACACTTGGCCAGTTTCTGAGCTACTCGCATGTGCCTGGTACTGTTTGTTCTACATGCTGGTGTATCAGTGAATGAAAGGAATTCTCTGTCTTCCTGGTGTTTAGATTCTTGTGAATGACCAGAGCTGACATACTGTATAGTGATGTGCTTTAATTGAGTAACTGCTAGGTGCTAGGTGCTTTGTATATCATTTCTGATTCAGTCCTCAAAATAATCCTGACAGGTAGAGATATCACTGTCCTCATTTTACAGATGGAATACGCTGAGGTTAAGAAAGGCCTAAACAACTTTCACAGTGTCACACATGTAATTCGAAGTGGAGCTTGGGTCTGAACCCACTTTCCCCAACTGTTAAGCAGGGCAACTGGACAGACTTTAAAAACCAGAATGTAACTCAAATCCTCAAGAACACATTCTGCTTCATACATGCTATGTGCTATAAGGAAAAAACCGAACCAGGAAAAGTTTGACTTGATACATTAAACTCATTTTATACCATGAGTTTTATTTTATGTAGAGTTTTTGGGATAGTAAATAGCAGGGTTTCTGTTTTCATGTTTAACCTTTTAACCATTAAACAAATGTACATTGTGAGCATGCATGTGTGCTAAGTCGCGTCAGGACTTAGTTCCTGGACCCAGGAACTGAACCCACGGCTCCTGAGGCTCCTGCATTGCAGGCAGATTCTTTACCACTGAGCCCCCAGGGAAGCCTGTACATTATGTAGCCTCTGCAATATCCCCAGTTTTCAATTGAGGGCAACATTTTGCCTCCAAAGTATAATTTTAAAATATTTCTCAAAATCTTCAAAGGAAAAGTAACCTGGTGATCAGAAAAGACTGCTCAGCACTTCCCTCTGAGCTCTCTTCGCCTTCCCTTGAAGTCGAGTCTCGCCTGTCAAGCTTTCAGAGGCATCTGAACCGTGATCCAGGGAGCCCATAGACTGTGGCAAGTGGAGCTCCAGACAGTTCTGGGCTCACCACCAAGCAGGCAGCTGGCAGCTGTGGGCGCCATCATTTCAGGTCTTTCCAGAAATGTGTGCTGTTTTCCAAGATGTCAGGATTCCTTTACAGGGACAAGTGCTTAGCTGCCTGGGAAGTGTTCATGAGAATTTTGCAGAGGGCTGGGGGGAGGCCCAACCTCAGGGCCTTTTCAACTCTCAGCTCCTGGGACCCACTTAGAGTTCCTAGAAGCCCTCTGGGAAAATGAAAGACCGAGAAAGCCAGACAATGAGACCTCCTGTGGACCTGCAGCTTACACAGCAGTTGTGCCACAGCTCAAGGAAAACAGTACGCATCATCTCTGCCCCTGAGGATTTTATTTTCAAAGGAGGAAGGAAAATATTTTGAAATACCAACTCAGTCAACAAGCCATACATCTAATTAGAGCTCTGTAACCGCTGGAGAAATGTGTAATAACTATAGTTTCCTCCTTCCCCGAAGGACAATTTCTCTTCAGAAACGTATAGTATCACAAGTTGAAAGTATAGCCTCTAGAACCAGACAGCCTGGGTTTTCTCCTTGTATGACCTGAGCTGAGTCCTATAACCTCTCTTTTTCCCCTTTCCTTTCCACTTTTGAAATTTTGGGTTTTTTTTTTTTAATTTTTACAATGTTATGTTGGTTTCTGCTACACAGCAATGTGAATCAGCCATAATCACATACACATACATACCCTCCCTCACTCCCCTCTCTATCCCTCCCTCGAAAGCCTCCCTCCCCTCCCCTGCCCCCTCCCGCCCCTCGTGGTCATCACAGAGCTGAGCTGGGCTCCCTGGGCTACACAGCAGCTTCTCACCAATTATCCGTCTTACATACACCACTGCATACATGTTGATGCTACTTCCTCCATTCGACCCACTCTCCCTCCCCCACTGTGGCCACAAGTTCATTCTCCACGTGGGCATCTCCATTCCTTCCCTGCAAATAGGTTCATCAATTCCAGTTTTCTAGATTGCATGAGTGCCAAGGCGGTTCGGTCCTGTCCAACTCTTTGGGACCCTATGCACCTATGTAGCCCACCAGGCTCCTCTGTCCACAGGATTCTCCAGGCAAGAACACTGGAGTGGGTTGCCCTGCACTCCTCCAGGAGATCTTTCCGACCCAGGGATGGAACAATCATCTCTTAGACTTTGCGTTGGCAGGCAAGTTCTTTACCACTAGTGCCACCTGGAAAGACTGTTGATTCCATATGTATGTATTAATATACTATATTTGTTTTTCTCTTTCTGACTTACTTCTTTTTGTATAATAGGCTCTAGGTTCATCCACTTCACTAGAATTGACTCAAATTTGTTCTCTATATGACTAATATTGCATTGTATATATGTACATCTTCTTTATCCATTCACCTGTCGATGGATATCTAGGTTCCTTCCCTGTCCTGGCTATTGTAAGTAGCACCCAATGAACATTGGGGTGCCACAGTTTCCTTATTGTTATTTTTACAATAATTGAAGTATGTCACTCATGGTACTGTTATGAGCATTAAATGAGTTGATATGTAAAAACAACTTATATAGATGAGCTGATATACTGAAAGTGCTTGTAACAATACTCGAGTAAGAGCTATTAGTAAGTCTAGGTAGTGTCACATTCTATTTATTTTTAAGGCAGGTCTAAAATTGAGTGAGTTATTATTGTACATTAATAATACTTCAACTGTACCCAAGGCTGAATGTTGCAAATGGGACATGTCCTATCTCACTTAATTTCCAAAACAATCTTAAGAAGTAAATACCATTTTGAAGTTCATTTGAATATGAAGAAAACAAAGCTTATTGAGGTTTAAATAACTTCTCAAAAGCTCAATGCAGGTTTGTCTTGCTCTTCCAGAACCCATACTCTATTAAGACCTCTTGCTTCCTCCCCTCAACCATGAAAGAATGTTGGAGAATATTTTGGCATTTGAGATGGGACTTGATACTAAAAGAAAGTTAGCAAGAGGGCAGAGGAAGGAACTGAACAGCTAAGTCTTATAATTAAAAGCAACCGAAATGGAGCTAAAGCAGCAGAGCTTTGTTGCCCCTCAAGTTTCCTGAAAAATCTGAACCACACACTCAGATTGTGTTCCCCATTTCTAAATCAACCCTGAATAATGTTTATTGGAAGGACTGATGCTGAAGCTGAAACTGCAATACTTTGGTCACCTGATGCAAAGAGCCAACTCTTGGAAAAGACCCTGATGCTGGGGAAGATTGAAGGCAAAAGGAGAAGTGGGTAGCAGAAGATGAGATGGTTAGATAGCATCACTGACTCAGTGGACATGAATCTGAGCAAACTCTGGGAGACACTGAAGGACAGAGAAGCCTGGAGCGCTGCCGTCCATGGGGTTGCAAAGAGTCAGACATGTCGTAGCAACTGAACAACAATAACGACAGCAAAAAGTCCCAGTATTATTTGACAGGAGACGGAAACTCAGATTCAAAAGGCAGCACTTCTGTGGCCAGAGTTACTGCAGTCTCACACAGGTTTTGATCAGAAAAAGAAATAAATAAATAAAGGCTGATGGAGCTATTAGAAATCTTGTTTAGGTAGGTGGGAGGAAGACAAGGGTCTGTGTCTTGAGGACAGACACTCTGGGCTGCATTAGATTAGCAGGTGACTCTTTTCTGCTGGTGACTGGATCACCCATGGTCAGCCTGGTCTACTTTTGAAAGATTTAAATTGAGGGAAGCGTTTCCAAGGGACATTAAGGTAATGCTGAAGTTTCAGCCAGTCCTTTGGGGGCAGACTGAAAAAATAATAGTTTTATTAAAATTGCTTATTTATTATGCTATGAAAACTTCTACAAGGGGGCACAGATGGGCTTCAATTTGGACAACACCATTGCTGCATATTAAAAGCCTTTGATTTTAATATTCAGTAATGAATAAAACCACTGGTGGGTGTCCTCCTGAGCCATCGTGTAATCAGAGGAGAAGGAGTCTGACTCTCATTTCTTTCGCTATTGATATTCGCTCTCAGCCAGATGCACCTATGTTTAAAACACAACAATGGATCAGTGTGTGTAGTGGAGGAGACCAGAGGGATTTCCTCAACAGGGAAGCAAGAACTGACTGCTGCTGCTGCTGCTGCTGCTAAGTCGCGTCAGTCGTGTCCGACTCTGTGCGACCCCATAGACGGAAGCCCACCAGGCTCCCCCGTCCCTGGGATTCTCCAGGCAAGAACACTGGAGTGGGTTGCCATTTCCTTCTCCAATGTGTGAAAGTGAAAAGTGAAAGTGAAGTCGCTCAGTCGTGTCCGACCCTTAGCGACCCCACGGACTGCAGCCTACGAGGCTCCTCCACCCATGGGATTTTCCAGGCAAGGGTACTGGAGTGGGGTGCCATTGCCTTCTCCAAAGAACTGACTAGCGTCAAATAAAAATGGGCCTTGGAAATGATTGGATTTTCTGAAAGGGATCAATAGTCCTTCAAGTAAGCCAAAACTTTGCTGCAATAAAATGTAGTTTACTGAGAACCGCCGCCTCCACTCCACCAATCGGCTCCGCCCTGTGCTGGTCGAAAGGTCGGGCTTAGCACTAGGCTTTAGCACTCCCTGCCTGTGCGCCGGCGCCGCTGGAGAAGGCGATGGCACCCCGCTCCAGTACTCTTGCCTGAAAATCCCATGGACGGAGGAGCCTGGTGGGCTGCAGTCCATGGGGTCGCCTAGAGTCGGCCACGACTGAGCGACTTCACTTTCACTTTTCACTTTCTTACATTGGAGAAGGAACTGGCAACCCACTCCAGTGTTCTGGCCTGGAGAATCCCAGGGACCTGGGAGCCTGGTGGGCTGCCGTCTATGGGGTCACACAGAGTCGGACACGACTGAAGCGACTTAGCAGCAGCAGCAGCCTGTGCGCAGGTGCCTCAGTGCTGGCTGCTGCTCACCTAGGTCTGTGATACCTGATATGGCTTCTGTTTATGGTCCTGAAGATGTTGTTGCCTGGATGGTAGGCAAGATGTCTGTGTGCTTTGCATCCTGCACCTTTCTTACTTGGCAAGTGGCATTAGTTGAGGTGGTTTGAAGTAAAATTCCACTTCCCTCACGTTCCTTCCTATCCCCAAGTAAAGCCCATCAGTTCAGTTCAGTTCAGTTCAGTCGCTTAGTCGTGTCCGACTCTCCGCAACCCCATGAATCACAGCACGCCAGGCCTCCCTGTCCATCACCAACCCCCGGAGTACACTCAAATTCATGTCCACAGAGTCGGTGATGCCATCCAGCCATCTCATTCTCCGTCGTCCCCTTCTCCTCCCGCCCCCAACCTTTACCAGCATCACAGTCTTTTCCAGTGAGTCAACTCGTCGCATGAGGTGGCCAAAGTATTGCAGTTTCAGCTTTAGCATCAGTCCCTCCAATGAACATCCAGGGTTGATCTCCTTTAGAATGGACTGGTTGGATCTCCTTGCAGTATAAGGGACTCTCATGAGTCTTCTCCAACACCACAGTTCAAAAGCATCGATTCTTCGGCGATCAGCCTTCTTCACAGTCCAACTCTCACATCCATACATGACCACGGGAAAAACCATTGCCTTGACTAGACGGACCTTGGTTGGCAAAGTAATGTCTCTGCTTTTTAATATACTATCAAGGTTGGTCATAACTTTCCTTCCAAGGAGCAAGCGTCTTTTAATTTCATGGCTGCAATCAGCATCTGCAGTGATTTTGGAGCCCCAAAAAATAAAGTCTGACACTGTTTCCACTGTTTTTCCATCTATTTCCCATGAAGTGATGGGACCAGATGCCATGATCTTTGTTTTCTGAATGTTGAGCTTCAAGCCAACCTTTTCACTCTCCTCTTTCACTTTCATCAAGAGGTTTTTGAGTTCCTCTTCACTTTCTGCCATAAGGGTAGTGTCATCTGCATATCTGAGGTTATTGATATTTCTCCCAGCAATCTTGATTCCAGCTTGTGCCTCTTCCAGCCCAGCATTCCTCATGATGTACTCTGCATATAAGTTAAATAAGCAAGGTGACAATATACAACCTTGACGTACCCCTTTTCCTATTTGGAACCAGTCTGTTGTTCCATGTCCAGTTCTAACTGTTGCTTCCTGACCTGCATACAGGTTTCTCAAGAGGCAGGTGAGGTGGTCTGGGATTCCCATCTCTTTCAGAATGTTCCACAGTTTATTGTGATCGACACAGTCAAAGGCTTTGGCATAGTCAATGAAGCAGAAATAGATGTTTTTCTGGAACTCTCTTGCTTTCTCCATGATCCAGCGGATGTTGGCAATTTGATCTCTGGTGCCTCTGCCTTTTCTAAAACCTGCTTGAACATCTGGAAGTTCACGGTTTACATACTGCTGAAGCCTGGCTTGGAGAATTTTGAGCATGACTTTACTAGCGTGTGAGATGAGTGCAATTGTGCGGTAGTTTGAGCATTCTTTGGCATTGCCTTTCTTTGGGATTGGAATGAATACTGACCTCTTCCAGTCCTGTGGCCACTGCTGAGTTTTCCAAATCTGCTGGCATATTGAGTGCAGCACTTTCACAGCATCATCTTTCAAGTAAAGCCCATGCGTGGCCCCAATTCTCCAGCCTTTCTTCTGTGTACCTTTTCCATGTGATTTTTGCAGTCCCTCCCCTCAATGGTGGAGTCTCTCCCTCCACTCTCTGGCCTGACTGATCCACTGATCTGTTCGGACCAGGAGAATGTGGAAGAAAATGCATACAATGCCAGCTTTAGGTTTAGTCCCAAGAGGACACGGACATGTTGATGGACATGGACTCCATTGCTCCCCTGGCTTAGTCATCTCATGATGCGCTCTTGTCTTGGCAAACAGGCTAGTCTGCTGGAAGATGGGAGGCCACATGGAGCAGAGTCAAGTGAGCTCAGCTGACCCATCCAAGGTCCCAGAAAGGATCTAAAGAACATCAGCAAGATCATCCTGCTGACAGGAAGCTGATGTCATTGAGTGCTAATGTCCAGAAGAATCACCCAGCCATCCTGATGACTCTTGGGGAGAGAGGGAATAGAACTGTTTCAAGCCACTAAATTCAGAGGTAGTTCTTATATGACAATATCTAACATACATCCCTGGTGGCTCAGATGGTAAAGAATCTGCCTGCAGAGTGGGAGACCTGGGTTCTATCCCTGGGTCAGGAAGACCCCCTGGAGAAGGAACTGGCCACCCACTCCAGTATTCTAGCCTGGAGTATTCCATGGATAGAAGAACCTGGTGGGCTACAGTCCATGGGGTCACAAAGAGTCAGACAAAACTGAGCAACTAACACACACACACAGCATACAACCACCATGGCCTATCCCAGCTCTGAGCTATGACACGCGTGCTTGAGTGTGAGCTGGTATCTCCATGTCCTAGGATCTAACACTCAGTACCTCTCATAATTACCAAATAAGTGATACCATTGAATTCATATCAGTGAGCATCTGGATTACTCTCTGATTTGTAATCCTATCTCAGTTTATTTTTCTTATTAATCCTCATTTGTAAACTGTGTCTCTTTTGTATTCTTAATTTGATGTCTTCCCTGTTTCTGTTTCCCTTTCACTTATATAGAAATGAATAATATATTTGAAATATTAATAAACTTTTAAAATCTCAGTAGAGGAATTTAGAAAATAGAAGGAACTGCATTAAGGGAAGGGCAAATAATCCATGAGCAAGTGTGAATGGAAAGTGTGCCTTGATCTTATGAATTTGGTGATGAAATTTTGAATCATGAAACAATGATTAGGGATAGTATTGCATAATAACGAATCCTTACGTTTTTATTTATGTGGTTTCAAATATTTGCTACCTGTCCTACATTTTATTCATTATAATATCATTTCATTTTTCTTGAAATTTCACTCAGAAGCCTAGACATTAAAGACATTTGTAAATCTTTCATTAGGTGACTGGGTCCCTCTGCTTAGTAGAACTCAGGAAAAGGCTGTATTTTCTCCCATCTTCTAATATGTTGAGATCTTCAGCCAAGGAACTGCTTTTGTGTGTGTGTGTGAGTGTGTGTGAGTGGTTTCAACAGTATCCATTGACAAAATGCACAGAGACACACTTTCTTGGGTATGAAGTCTTCAGAAGAGAACATTCTATAAATGTAAGGAATTCAGGACTGCACAGACAATGCAACTTTTTGCATCATTTCTCCTTTGGGACAAGAGCCATCACACTTTCAGTATTAGCTTTAGGTGGCAAGTTGGTGAGTGCTTTTCAAGATACTTGCTCTTCTCTGCATCTGAAGCAGTAGTTCAAAGTGGACATTAGAAAGCTGCTGCACTCTATGGTGGAGAAGGCAATGGCAAGCCACTCCAGTACTCTTGCCTAGAAAATCCCATGGATGGAGGAGCCTGGTAGGCTGCAGTCCATGGGGTTGCTAAGGGTCAGACACGACTGAGCGACTTCACTTTCACTTTTCACTTTCACACATTGGAGAAGGAAATGGCAATCCACTCCAGTGTTCTTGCCTGGAGAATCCCAGGGACGGGGGAGCCTGGTGGGCTTCCGTCTATGGGGTCACACAGAGTCGGACATGACAGAGGTGACTTAGCAGCAGCAGCAGCAGCACTCTATGGAGATGTCGAGGGTGCTGTCCTCATACGATGCCTTGTTTCCCCTTCCTACAGAGACAAGAGATATTGCAATCAGAAGTGGGCAATTTGGAAAGGGGAGAATAAAAAGGAAGTAGCCATATTGTTCCCTTAATTATCACATTAAACTACAGCCATTTAATAATGTTTGGCACTTGACTGCATTTCTTGTCTCCAGAGTTGTAGGAGCATTTCCCATCGTGGCTTGGCTATTGATGCAAAGATGCTGTGAAAGCCTTGCGCTTGTTTCATTCTTTCTCTGCCTCATTAACTCATTCATTTCAATGATTACATCTTCATAAAGTCGAATATTTCAATATCAAACATCCCGTTCTTAAGCATTAAAATATAGAGAAGAGAGGGTTGATCACCATACAGTCTGTCTGCATCTATTTCAACACTTATAATGATTCCACTTCATTATCTGGGGCATGTGCAGAAGCCTACCTATCCCTGTGTCCTTACCATCTATTAATACAACTCCACTTCCATTTATCTCTGTATTTAACACACATTTATTGAGCTCTTTCAATGTTCAAGACCCTGGAGAGAGGCTTTGAGGGGAAGAAGAAATTTTGAACCTTCCTTAAAAGAGCATGGGTTTTATGTTTCTAACACTGATTAAGCACAATTAATTATACTAATCCTTTCAAACTATTCTACTGATGTTAAGAATGTATTTAATATCTTCTATTTGAATAAAGTGTAAAAAGTCCTCAAATGCATAACTCTTCAGTGTTGTTATACTTAGTTTGTAGGCTTGCGTGTATGTGGTCTTCCAAATTTTTCTAAAATTCTTTACGGTAGTTTTCAAGAGGTTCCGGGAATAACATGTTTCTTTTTTTGGCTTAGAATGATTTCTATAATATTTTTGGCTTAAATTTTAATGATACTATTTAGAGAAATTTAACAGAAGTGATAACTTATGATTTAGAGAAAAGAGCCTGTATCTTGTTCCCTTTGCTGTCGCTCAGCTGAGTCGTGTCCAACTCTGAAAGTACTAGTGCTCAGTCATGTCTGACTCTTTGAGGCCCCATGGACTGTTGCCCCTATGCTTCTTTGTTCATGGAATTCTCCAGGCAAGAGTACTGGAGTGGGCTGACATTTCCTCAACCAGGGGATCTTCCTGACCCAGGAATCAAATCCACATCTCCTGCATTGGCAAGCAGGTTCTTTACCACTGAGGCACCAGAGAACCCTAGATGGGATCAGTTTTGAGGGAAGGCTGACGAACAAAGATAATACACCAATGTAAAGGAGAATAGGATAAAAGCCTGGAAGACCAGGAGTAGACAGAGGAAAGGAAAATCATACTAGAGAATTCATCAGGACTTGTCTCCGATAACTTGTTAAACTCTCTATTCACCTACTTTTCTCTAGATTCATTGTATCTTTAATTAAAATATCAATAAAATCAAAGTATATGGATAATGCTTCAAAAGAAGAGGCAGGGGTATAGTTACCAAAAAATGATTGGATAATCTTAGGAAGAAGCTAAGGACAGTTAATTTTCAGGACGATATTTAAATTCTTATTTCACTTCAGTATAAATTAGACACATGGTAAAATGAGAAGATATTCAGGTATGATTTTATTATTCTTCCCAAAGGACATAAAAATGGCCTGTGTGTCAGTGCCATTAATTAGCCTTCTGTTGTACCCTACTCTGAATGTTGCAGTCTGTCAACATTAACTTTTTTATGGCATGCAAGTTAACAGAATTTGAATATTTGATCAATTAAATATCTGTATGCTAGTTTGTTTTCAGTTCACTTCAGTCACTCAGTCATGTATGACTCTTTGCGACCCAATGGACTGCAGCACGGCAGGCCTCCCTGTCCATCACCAACTCCCGGAGTTTACCCAAACTCATGTCCATTGAGTCAGTGATGCCATCCAACCACCTCATCCTCTGTCGTCCCCTTTGCCCACCTTCGATCTTTCCCAGCGTCTCAGTCTTTTCAAATCAGTCAGTTCTTTGCATCAGTATTGGAGTTTCAGCTTCAGCATCAATCCTTCCAATGAATATTCAGGACTGATTTCCTTTAAGATGGACTGGTTGGATCCCTTGCAGTCCAAGGGACTCTCAGGAGTCTTCTCCAACACCACAGTTCAAAAGCATCAATTCTTCAGCGATCAGCTTTCTTTATAGTCCAACTGTCACATCCATACATGACTACTGGAAAAAACATAGCTTTGACTGGACGGAACTTTGTTGGCAAAGTAATGTCTCTGCTTTTTAATATGCTCTCTAGGCTGGTCATAACTTTCCTTTCAAGGAGCAAGCATCTTTTAATTTCATGGCTGCAATCACCATCTGCAGTGATTTTGGAGCCCCCAAAAATAAAGTCAACCACTGTTTCCCCATCCATTTGCCATGAAGTGATCTTAGTTTTGTGAATGCTGAGTTTTAAGCCAACTTTTTCACTCTCCTCTTTTACTTTCATCAAGAGGCTCTTTAGTTCTTCTTTGATTTCTGCCATAAGGGTGGTGTCATCTGCATATCTGAGGTTATTGATATTTCTCCCAGCAATCTTGATTCCAGCTTGTGCTTCATCCAGCCCAGTATTTCTCATGATGTACTCTGAATACAAGTTAAATAAGCAGGGTGACAATATACATCCTTGATGTACTGCTTTCCCTATTTGGAACCAGTCTGCTGTTCCATGTCCAGTTCTAACTGTTGCTTCTTGATCTGCATATAGATTTCTCAAGAGGCGGGTCAGGTGGTCTGGTATTCCCTTCTCTTGAAGAATTTTCCACAGTTTGTTGTGATCCACACTGTCAAAGACTTTGGCATAGTCAGTAAAGCAGAAATAGATGTTTTTCTGGAACTCTCTTGCTTTTTCCATGATCCAAGGGATGTTGGCAATTTGATCTCTGGTTCCTCTGCCTTTTCTAAATCCAGCTTGAACATCTGGAAGTTCTCGGGTCACACACTGTTGATGCCTAGCTTTGAGAATTTTGAGCATTACTTTGCTAGTGTGTGAGATGAGTGCAATTGTGCGGTAGTTTGAACATTCTTTGGCATTGTCTTTCTTTGGGATTGGAATAAAAACTGACCTTTTCCAGTCCTGTGGCCACTGCTGAGTTTTCCAAATTTGCTGGCATATTGAGTGCAGCACTTTCACAGATCATCTTTCAAGATTTGAAATAGCTCAACTGGAATTCCATCACCTCCACTAGCTTGGTTTGTAGTGATGCTTCCTAAGGCCCACTTGCTTTTGCATTCCAGGATGTCTGGCTCTAGGTGAGTGATCACACCATCATGATTTTCTAGGCCGTGAAGATCTTTTTTGTATAGTTCTGTGTATCCTTGCCACCTCCTTTTAATATATTCTGCCTCTGTTAGGTCTCTACAACTTCTGTCCTTTATTGTGCCTATCTTTGCATGAAATGTTCCCTTGGTATCTCTAATTTTCTTGAAGAGAACTCTAGTCTTTCCCATTGTATTGTTTTCCTCTATTTCTTTGCAAAAGTTTGTTTGACATGGGAACAAATACCTCCCTATTTTATGTTGTTGTCGAGTCATTAAGTTGTGTCAGATTCTTTTGTGGACTGTAGCCCACCAGGCTCATCTGTCCATGGGATTTCCCAGGCATGATTACTGGAGCAGGTTGCCATTTCCTTCTCCAAAGATCTTTCCAACCCAGGGATCAAACTCAATTTTCCTGCATGGGCAGGCAGATTCTTTACCACTGAGCCATTGGGAAGCCCTTCCCTATCCTATACAAGTGATCTTCTTCATCTAAATCTAGGTCTTTTCAATATCCAGGAGAATTTGATCTGCATAACTCCAATCTATGTAGATTGTTTTTATTTATTTATTTTTGGCTGTGCTAGGACCTCCTTGCTGTGTGCAGGCTTTCTCTCGTTGCGATGCATGGGCTTCTCATTGTGGTGGCTCCTCTTGCTGTGGAGCATGAGCTCTAGAGTGCCATCTCAGTAGTTGTGGCACCTGGGTTTAATTGCCCTGTGGCATATGGAATCTTCCCAGACCAGAGATGGAACCGACATCCCCTGTAATGACAGGCAGATTTTAAATCACTGGACCACTAGGGAAGCCCTAGATTATTTTTAAAATCCTGATTCTATGTCAATTATTCACTCTTTCTATAAGGTTTTTTACTCACCATTTACTAAATTATTTAATAAGTATCTATTAAGTACTTCTTTTTCCCGTGGTCATGTATGGATGTGAGAGTTGGACTGTGAAGAAAGCTGATCGCCGAAGAATCGATGCTTTTGAACTGTGGTGTTGGAGAAGACTCTTGAGGGTCCCTTATACTGCAAGGAGATCCAACCAGTCCATTCTAGAGGAGATCAATCCTGGGTGTTCATTGGAAGGACTGATGCTAAAGCTGAAACTGCAATACTTTGGCCACCTCATGCGACGAGTTGACTCACTGGAAAAGACTCTGATGCTGGGAAAGGTTGGGGGCGGGAGGAGAGGGGGACGACAGAGAATGAGATGGCTGGATGGCATTGCCGACTCTGTAGACATGAATTTGAGTGTACTCCGGGAGTTGGTAATGGATAGGGAGGCCTGGCGTGCTGTGATTCATGGGGTCGCGGAGAGTCGGACACGACTGAGCGACTGAACTGAACTGAACTGAACTGACCTGAAGTACTTCTCATGTGCTAGATGCTGTTTTAGGTGCTGGGGATACAGCAAGTAAATAAGAGACAAAGTTTCCTACCTTCCTGGAACTTAAATTAGAGGAAGGGGGACATACAATTTTAAAAAGTCTATACATAGGGCCATAAAGAAGGCTGAGCATCGAAGAATTGGTACTTTTAAACTGTGGTGCTGGAGAGTGCCTTGGACAGCAAGGAGATCAAAATAGTCAATCCTAAAGGAAATCAACCCTGAATATGCTTTGGAAGGACTGATGCTGAAGCTGCAATACTTTGGCCACCTGATGTGAAGAGCCAACTCATTGGAAAAGACCTTGATGCTGGGAAAGACTGACGGCAAAAGGAGAATGAGGTGGCAGAGGATGAGATGGCTAGGTAGCATCACCCACCCAATGGACATGAATCTGAGCAATCTCCAGGAGATAGTGAAGGTGAGGAAAGCCTGATGTGCTGCAGTCCATGGGGTCACAAAGAGTTGGACACAACTTAGCGACTGAACAACAATATTTTTGACATATTGTTACATGTAGTTTTGGGTCATTTTTTAAAATGCTGTACCACATTTTATTTTAAGGATATGCTGCAGTGTATTTCCCCAAACATTTTATGCAGGCTGTTTCCAACAATGATACTGCAAACATTCACACACTGTCTTTAATGTACCAATGTGTGTGGCTTTCTCTAGCTATAAGTTCAGAAGTGGAGTTGCTGGTTACATGGTATATGCATCTTTCATCTTATTGAATGTCATCATATTCTCTTCAAAGTGGCTGTGCCAATTTCCACTGCTATCAGCCGTGAGTGACAGTTCCAGATGCTGGACTCCTAGGCAATCCTTAGATGTGATGGGACCAAAAGCTATCCGTTGTCATTTTAATGTTCTTTTCTCTGAGTTCCCGTTAAAATAAATTCCCATTCTCAAAAGTTTCCTGTCCTCTTGGGTTTTTCCTCCCGGAACAGCCTGATCCTTTCTTTGTCCACTTTGTGATTGCGTTTGTTAATGTTCCACATTTTACATGTGGAAAAATTCACATTAAATTTCTGCTTTTGCTTTTCTTGAGAAATAAGATCCAGCAGTAGTCACCAACTTTTTTTACAAGGCAAGATTTGACGGGACCTGTTCAGCTGAAGAATACCCGTTTCTGTTTGCCAGTCTGATATACTCCTAATTGCATCCCAGCTAGCCTACTTCACTAGTTTACCCTACCTTCCCGACCCCTAGAGGCATCCGAGTTGGGGATCCTGTCTTGGAACCACCTGACTCCTGGATTCATAAGATTTCTCTTGAAAATATTTTAACAAGGTTAAACACATTTAAATGACACATAGGAATGCTAGTTTTAAAAAACAAACAAACAAAAACCCCTTAGTTTATTTTAGAGACGTATTCCTGCTTTAGGTAATTCCAGAGCATGAAAATCAAGATTTTTAAAAGCAAAGGGTGATTATTCTCCCTGTTCTAAATAATTCTGTAGGTGGATTTTAAAATTTATCAAAACTCACTATGGGATTTCTTAGCAACCCAAACTTAACAACCTACGAAAAAGGAAGTTACATGTATACTTAGATTGTGACAACATCTCCCGCTGATTAAAAAAATAACACATTCATTAGCTCCTGCCTTACTTAAAGGTTAGAGTGATGGTAGCCCTGGCAAAAATAATAGAAAAGCTAGAAATGAGAGAAAGAGGAAAAAGGAGTGAGAGATTTTGAGTGGCAATCAACAAATGAGCTATTCTGGGGCATTTCTTCACTGATAAGGATCTGGGGTGTAAGACTGATCCAAAGGAAGGGAATTATTTCCCCGGGGCACTATGTCTGCTCCTCTGGTAGCCACTACCACATAAATATTAATGTCTGTTTTGGGTAGCAGAGACTCAATGACTGTGTTCACTTCAGGCATGGATAATGCAGAAAAATGAGGATATGGTACATTATTAAGTTCCCAATGTTCTTTGCACAAAATAAACTTTAAAAATGAATCTACCTAAACTGATTAATTTCTGTTAAGATGCTATTGTTGCTGTTGTTCAGTTGCTAAGTCTTGTCCGACTCTTTGGGACTCCATGAACTGCAGCACACCAGGATTCCCTGTCCTTACTCATCTCCTGGAATTTGCTCAAACTCATGTCCATTAAGTCAGGGATGCCATCCAACTATCTCCTCCTCTGTCATCCCCTTTTCCTCCTGCCTTCAATCTTTCCCAGCATCAGGGTCTTATGCAATGAGTCAGTTCTTCACATCAGGTGGCCAAAGTATTGGAGTTTCAGCTTCAGCATCAGTCCTTCCAATGAATATTCAGGGTTGATGATGATGCTATAGCTGCATTATTATTAAAGCAAGTATGAAAGAAATCTTTCTACACTCAAACTGAATACTCTTCACATGTTTCTTAAATTTCTTTCAACAAATATTCATTGAGTACCTAGTACATGCCAGGAACTAGAAACAAAACCATCAAAAATCCCTGCTTTGTAGAGCTTACATAATGCTTGTCCAGCCCATAATATGACTATACTTCCCCGTGTGTATTCAGATATCTCCTCAGCTACTGCTTCCCTGGCATGTCTCTACTGCTCCTGGAAGTTTACTGTTCTTCCTGTCTCCTATATTACTTTTTTGTCTTCAAGTGGCCAGTTCTAAGAAGTGACAGAATTAGAGGCCTGAGGGAAAAGATGAGACAGCATTGTCTGAAAGTGGTGCCATTTCAAAAAGGGACAGAAACAAAGGTAATAGCCCATTTCCTATACTCCAAGACTTCAGAAAGACACATGTATGTTTATTTCCTCCTCTGCTAAGCCAAGACTGTCTTAGGGCCTTCATTTGATGGTTTCAACAATCATACTCAAAGTCACCAGAAGACAGAGGGAAAGAAAAGAAAAGGATTCAGAGGTAAATGAAAAAAGAGCAAAACATATATATGATTGCAAAGGTTAGGAAGACTAGCAGCTGGGAGATTGAGTTGGTATTAATTTGAGATGATGGGCAGAAGCAAGATGTCTGTGGTCCTGGAACTAACAAGGAATTTTCTTGTTCGTTTGTTGTTTAGTCACTAAGTCATGTCTGACTCTTTTGCAATCCCAGGAACTGTAGCCTGCCAGGCTCCTCTGTCCATGGGATTCTCCAGGCAAGAATACTGAAGTAGGTTGCCATTTCCTTCTCCAAGGGATCTTTCTGACCCAGGGATCGAACCTGAGTCTCTTGCATTTCAAGCGGATTCTTTATCCCTGAGCCACCAAGGAAGCTCTATAACTAGGAAGTTTACCAGTTCTGAAAAATTGGGAGGATGTCAAGAGTTTAAAGCAGTATTGAAGGATATTAAAGAAGAATTTGAAAATATCTGAGTTTTTTTCTTCCTATACCACATTTGAATTTCTATGTGAAGAAATATTCCCTGCACAGTGTACCTGAAATGCGTGATAAAATGTAAACATCATCTTTTTAAAAGCATGACTGAGCTTTTGGGAAAGCTGGGGAAATCGTCAGAGACCAGATCTGTAAGGAATCATGAATCTGGAAAGATAAATAAGTGCTGTGGATAAAGAGGTGTTTATTACGGGCATATCTGAAAATTCCTTGTGGTTATGAAGGTTTTGAAGGTCTCTGTGTGCAGAGGACAGAAGTCTAACCTGTGGGCTAGACTGGAGACCAAAAAAATCAAAAAGTGGTACTCTGAATGGCAGTCAGTGAAGAAAACTGGAAAAGCTGAGGAGAAAACTAAGCATACCTACGTCAAATTTGACTCCCAGGTGAAGCTGATAGCTAGCTGGTTACATAGCTAGTTAGCTAGCTAGACAGATAGACAGATAAACTCTCTCCATGGGTAATGCCTAACCATATAAATGTAGATATTCCCCATACAATTTTGAAACTGTAATTCATAGTAAGTATATGACCAAAAAGCCCAAGGTAAATATGAATTTTAAACTCTCTCAAAATACCTACAAGAATGACAATCAAACTGAATCTGCATCAAGAACAATACAGACTAGGAAAATATTTTTCTTTTAATCTTGAGAGAAAATAGTTATCATTCTAGAATGCCCAGAAAAATGATTGTTTTTATTTGGATGAGGGCAAAACTAAAGATGCTTTACAGCATTAGTAACAAGAACTGATTTTACCAGGAATGAACCTCCACTAAAAGAACTTCTAAAATGATACTTCTTCAGGGAGAAGGAAGATGATTCCGGAAGCAAAGTCTGAAATTCAGGAGACAATAGTGAGAAAAAAAAAAGAGCCGGTAAGGCTAAGGGAAAAACTAAGCAATATTGACTAAAATAATAACAACAGCAACAATAATAATAACATCTCACTGTGGAGTTAAAATATAGGAGAGAGGTGGGGCGTGGAAACTGCCTCTCAAGGAGAAGGGCTTTTGTGCTATGAGGCATCAGCACTTAAAAGACATGTTGGGACGTCCCTGGAGGTCCAGTGATTAAGAACCCACCTGCCAATGCAGGGGACGCGGGTTCCACCTGCACCGTAGCTGCAGAGCCCGCACGCGGAAGCTACTGAAGCCCACACGCCTGTGGCCTGCGCTCCGCAGGAGAAGCGACCACAGTGAGAAGCCTGAGCACCGCAGCTGGAGAGGAGCCTCCACTCGCTCCAACTAGAGAAAGCCAGCAAGCAGCAATGAAGACGCAGCACAGCCAAAAAGAAAAAAAATAAATGTAATCAAATTTTACACTCAATTTAAAACTGTCATTAAAAAACACATTAAAAGAAAGATATGATCGTTCAGAGTGGCCTACTGACACAAGAAGCGGTAAATGAAGTGATGAAATAGGACAGGGAGCCCAGAAACATTTCCAAATGTATGTAGAAACTTGATATTTGCCTTGGCAGATCAGTGGGGGGGAAGATGGACTGTTCAGGATATTGATTTTACAAGTGGGAAAAAATGAATTAAGACCACACCAAGAATTATGACTCACACCACACATAAAATTCAGTGCCAGGTAGACATACATCTGGAAAGCAAAACTCCGAAATGGTTGCAAGACAATATAGGAGAATATTTGTATGCCCTTGAGTCACAAAAAGATTGCATTTAAGACCTTTTACAAAAGCACAGAACATAAAGGAAAAGAGTGAAAAAAATGTCAGCATTTATGTCTGAAATTGATTATCATCAAAGACATCATAAGGGGAATAAAAATATAAGCCTCCAACTGGGAGATGTTATTTGCAAAACACACAACTGTCAAAGATGAGAAATCAAAACGTGGCAAAGGCTTGTGTAAATCAACCATAAAAAGTCAAACTAAGAGAAAGAACAAAAGGCACTTCATGGAAGAAGGAACGCTGAGCGGTTCGTAAGCAAATGAAAAGATGCTTAATTGAATTAGCAGTCAAGGAGAAGCAAAATAAAATCACAGTAAAATGCCATCTCACCTCCCACAAACCAGGGAAACAAAAGAAAATCTGATAAGAGTACACGAGGCAACATGAACACTCTTCGAATATCGGAGAGAGTAGACATCAGCACAACTTTGGAGGCAATTTTCACGCCTTGGTCATGTTTTACAATGCCCACAGTAACCCTCTTAGAAGCCTTCTCTGTGAGTGAGAGAACATACCTCATTTGATAACACGTTTCTAATATAAAAGTCAAGCAACAGTCACAACATTTGGTATATTCTATTTCTTAAGCTTGGTGGGTGTTTCATTATTTTCATTTTCTGGCCACACCGCAGGGCATGTGGGATCTTGGTTCCCTGTGTGAAGTCGCTAAGTTGTGTCTGACTCTTTGCCACCCCCTGGACTGTAGCCAGCCAGGCTCCTCTGTCCATGGGATTCTCCAGGCAAGAATAATGGAGTGGGTTGCCCATTTCCTCCTCCAGGGGATCTTCCCAACCCAGGGATTGAAACTGAGTCTCTTGTGTCTCCTGAGTTGGCAGGTGGATTTTGATATGTACTGTTTTATAATTCTGATAGGGTTGTGATAACCATGGCAAGTAGAGTTCATCATCATTAATGCCAGATGGTTGCAGAAAATATTGAAAGGGCAGAAGCTGCAAAAAAAATTCCCAAACCTCATGCCTCCCCTTCAAAAATTATTAATTATACACAACTTAGAAGCTTTCATTTGAATATGGATGACTCACTGCAGCTGTGCCCCTGAAATCCCCTTTATCCTTAAGATTTTCTGTGGTCTGACACCAACATCACTTTGGCTTGCAACAACGAGTTAGTCCTGTTGCTTTTCCAGTTTATGTAAGACATATTTCCTCCTGAATTGATCCCCCTGGACAGTGGTTTCCAGACTTTTTAGCTTACAACTTGGTATTTGATTTGAGGTAGACTCACAGCTTTCCAAAAAGTGTTGAATGCCACATAAATATTTAAACACGATAAAAAGGAGTTTTGAGAATTTGAGGTTGAGTTCTCATAGAGCTAAAAACACAGTTGAAAGACACTGACAGAGTGTATAGAAAAGCACATGAAGACAGACATGTCTTAATTAGGATGTCACTGTTTTGGTGTAGAATCTTTTGAAATGAAAACATCACCGTGCCCATCTTTCTCTTAAGTTCAGAATAACAAAGCCTGCCAGCCTGCACTGACATCTTCCGTTCCACATGGACTAGTCATTCGTTTATTCACTGTGTTGTTTATGAATTTCATGATCCTAATCTGACTCATATTTCAGTAATGAAAGAAAAACTTAGCTATGGCTTCCAAAAACAAATAACAAACAAACCAAAAAAAAAAAAAACATGTCTCTTGCTTTCAGCAATTTTTGTTTCTGTGTTCTTCATAAACTTTGGGAGTTTTCACAGTAAAGAGAAAGACCAGTTGTAGCCTCCTCTTTAGGGAGATGCATCTGTTTATACTGGCTTCTTTCAACAAATATAGGAAGTATATTAAAAATGCAAAATATGATCTCTGCATCTCCTCTCATAGAAACTGTTAAATGTTATCATCCATAATGCACAAGAATTGGTAACTCTGTGCACATTTTCATTTGCTCATTATTTCCCTTCCCAAACTTAGAAAATTAAGTTGGCAAGCTGAGGTTTATCAAAAGCTTCAGAAGGTGGTTTCTTGGTCTTTGAGGTATTGACTTCATCAGCATCAAATAAACTGTAGAAGAGAGGAAGAATTGAGTGAACACGATTAATAAAAACAACCATAGATGTAAGTCCAAATCTTTCCTTTTTCCTCAAATAAACTTTATCAAGGCTCAGACAATTACCGTATTTCTCATTCCACTTAGCTTCAGGAATTGTCTTCTCTTAGTTAGGCTGAATTACTATTGCTTTCTTTTAATCATAAAATAATTGTTCTTTTTTTGACATTTGAAAAATATGAGAAACTAAAGAAAAATATGAACATTTGCTAATGTTCCACCTTCTAGGGACAACAAAAACCTTCTGCACAGTCTAGGGAACGATTAGAATAAAAAGGCATTTTTATGGAATGGATGGAAGAAAATAGGTGATAAGGAGTTAATATCCAAAATAAACAAGAAACACCTTAAACTCAGTAGCAGAAAAAACAAACAAACAAAAAAAAAAAAGCTGATTTTAAAATGGGTAAAGGACTTACTTGAATAGACATTTCTCCAGAGGAGACATACTAACACCCAAAGGTTTACAAGAAGATGTCAAACATCACTAATCATGGAGAAATGCAAATGGAAACCACAATGAAATATCACCTCATACCTGTTAGAATGACAACTATATATACATATATATAACATGAAGAGTGTTGGCAAGGATGGGAGAGAAGGTGGAAATCATTTTCACTGTTGGTAGCAACCTAAATCGGTGCAGTGTCTATGGGAAACTGTATAGATGTTCCTCAAAAAACTAAAAATAGAATCATTGTGTGTGTGTGTGTGTGTGCGCATGATCAGTTGTGTCTGACTTTTTGCTGTATCTTAAATTGTAGCCCTAGGATCCTCTGTCTATCAGATTTCCCAGGCAAGAATACTGGAGTAGGTTGCCATTTCCTTCTCCAGGGGATCTTCCTGACCCAGGGATCAAACCCAGGTCTCCTGTATGTCTCCTGCATTGACAGGCAGGTTCTTTACCAATAGTACCACCTGGTATGACCCAGTAATCCCACTTCTGTGTATATATCCAGAAGCATTGAAATGAGAATCTCAAATATTTGCCCTCTCACGTACATGACAGCATTATTCATAGCTAATATATGAAAAGGTTTTCCATGTGGCTCAGTGGTAAAGAGTCTGCCTGCCAACACAGGAGATGCAGGAGACACGGGTTCAACCCCTGTGTTGAGAAGATCCCCTGAAGTAGGAAGTGGAAACCCACTCCATTATTCTTGCCTGGAAAATTCCATGGAGAGAGGAGCCTGGTGGGCTATAGATCATGTGGTCACAGAGAGTTGGACACTAGTGAGCAGCTGAATATACACACAAGATGTGGAAACAACCTACATGTCCATTGACAGACGAATGGATTAAAAACAATGTGGTTCATTACAGTTTAGCCTGAAAGAAGGAAATCCTGCCATCTTCCAGAACATGGGTGAACTTGGAGGACATTCTACTGACAAATAAGTCAGTCACGGAAGGACAAATACTGTGTGATCCCACTTACACGAGGCATCTAAACTAGTCACACACGTGGAAGCAAGGAGGAGAACGGCAGCTGCCAGAGTCTACGCGGGCGGGTGAGATGGAGGAGCCGGTGTTCAGGCATGAAGTTCCAGTTACTCAAGATAACTGGTTAAGTTCTGGAGATCTGCATGTGGGCTTCCCTGGTGGTTCAGACAGAAAAGAATCCGCCTGCAATGCAGGAGGCCTCGGTTCGATCCCTGTGCTGGGAAAATCCCCTGGAGAAGGAAATGGCAACCCACTCCAGCGTTCTTGCCTGGAGAATTCCATGGACGGAGGAACCTGGTGGGCTGTGGTCCACGGGGTGCCAGTCAGACATGAGTGAGAGCCAGCCACTGCCTTCATTGTGTTTACAGTGCTTACTGAAACTGTATGGTATACAAACAATTTTGTTGAGAAGGTAGATCTCAGGTCAAATGTTCTTATCACAATTAAACAAGAGAGAGGAAAAAACGTTTCATTGTAACATTCTCTCTCTCTCTGTTGAATTTTGTTTTGTTTTCAAAACAAAACTTGAGCTCTTTAATACCGCATTACCACTGAATTACCTTGAAATGTAAAGCTGATTTTTTTTTTTTGCAAACTGGCACATTGTTCTTCCTCTTGAATTTTAAAATTTGACTTTGCTGAGGGGAATTTCATTTTCTCTCATCTGAAATTACAAACAGATCTCTTCTGTGCCTGAGTTAAGCATGAAATTGAGGTAATTAAAGATGAGTAAAGCTAAAAGTTCCCTGAACAAAATCAAAGTGAAAAAAAAAAAGACTGTTGTGACTAAAGTGGCATTGCTCATAAATCTCCTGGGGATTGTGCTTTTGTCTTTGTTTTCATTTTCCCCCTGGTTTCTTTTTCAGAGAAGGTGTAGGTAAAAATTTGAGTGCAAGAAACTGGTCAGAATGATTGCAAGCAGGTGGATTATTGCAAAGGTCTTTTCTTCATTTCTATAAATGCTTGCTTGTTTGTCTAGCAAATGTTCATTATGTACCTGCGGTGTGCCATTCCACAGCACTGAAATGCCAATGCATCACGTATAGGCAGGCAGCTGCCGATTGATGGATTCCTAACCTCCTGTCAGTGCCCGCAGCCAAAGACCACCAGGACCCCCTTTGCAGCTGACCGGGTTGGGTTTAGCCTCCTCACTGCAGTGCTGAAGAGCACAGGACATGGGGAAGCAGGGAGCAAGAAGTCTCAGCAGGAGGGGTCAGAAAGAACATGGTATAAGCTTTGGACTTGGACTGGGTGATTGGGAAGAGGATCTAAGGAGGCAGAGTTGGCAGCAGATTGGGTGTTGCTGGAAAAAGAGGCCATTTCTATGTTTGGGTGTTTAGTGGGTAGCACAACAACTTTTTTTTTTTTTTTGGTCTGTTCTTAGATAGAAGGTAAAGAATCCACCTGCAATCCAGAAGACCCGAGTTTGATACCTGGACTGGGAAGATCCCTGGAGAAGAAAATGGCAAGCCACTCCAATATTCTTGCGTGGAGAATCTCCATGGCATGCTGCAGTCCATGGGGTCTCAAAAGAGTCGGACACGACTGAGTGACTTTTTTTTTTTTTTTAAGATAGAAGCATGAAGCAGTCTCCCTCTGTTCCATTTGATCCATGTCTCAGCATGACCTCATCTGGAGTTAGAGATTGTTTGTATCCAACGGGAGAATAAAATGGCCTGGCTCTGAATGTTAGCCCAGCTTGTGATAACATTGCAGTCTACGTGTAAATTCAGTCCCGGATATCAAGGGCTTCTTTCTTTGTTTTTCTTCTCTGTTGGCCTCACCAGGGACTCTCCTTCCCACTGGGGACAGGACCGCTGGCATCACTCTGTTCTTGGCCCTGCTTTGCTTAGGGTGGTTCCCTTTCCACCCTTGCCTCTTCTGTGGCCACCTGCCCAGGGACTCCTTTCCTGCCCTGTGGCCCATGCCTGAGCAGGGACAGAATCCACCCCCCAGCCCCTCTGCACTTCTGGGATCAGATGAGGAGACAGGTCAATTGTGGACACCCCTGCAATCTCGAGCGTCCAGGCCATCCGGCCCCAGCTTCTCCCTCACACCCCCACAGTTCACCATCCCCATCATCCATTCTGTGGGCCTGCTTCCATGCACGCCTACCCACCTCCATTGCCAATACCTTAGATCGACCTTCTGTGCACTCTCAACAGCCTTATTAGCCGCTGAGCTCCCTGCTTCCCAGGTGGTGCTAGTGGTAAAGAATCCGCCTGCCAGTGCAGGGGACACAGGGACCAAGGGCTCAGTCCCTGGGTGGGGAAGATTCCCTGGAGGAGGAAATGGCACCCCACTCTAGTATTCTGGCCTGGGGAATCCCACGGACAGAGGAGCCTGATGGGCAACAGACCATGGGGTTACAAAGGGTCAGACAAGGCTGAGCACACACACACCCTCCCTGCTGTTATCCTTGACCCTTAAGACTCCTCCTGTACCCTCTTTCTAGAATAATCTTCCACAAATGCAAATTAGTGACTGTACCCCCCACCTCTAACTCTCCGTGGCATTTCAGACAGAAACCAATCTGATTCCAAAGCTTGCCATGATATGACCTTTACACGTCTTTCCAACATGTAGCTCAGTCTCACTTTATTCTCAGTACTCCAGCTGCCAGACAGTTCTTTTCACTCCTCAGATGGCCTCTATCTGCACATTTCTCCCAAGCCTTGACCTCAACACACAATCTTCCCTCTGCCTGGAACCATTCCTCCTCCTTCTCCCTCCAGCCTCCTGCTTAAATCTATTGTTTAGTCACTAAGACGCGTCTGACTCTTTGTGACCCAGGGGACGGTAGTTCTCCAGGCTCCTCTGTCCTTGGGATTTCCCAGGGAAGAATACTGGAGAGGGTTGCCATTTTCATCTCCAGGAGATTGTCCCAACCCAGGGATTGAACCCACTTCTCCTACATTGGCAAGTGGATTCTTTATCACTGAGCCGCCTGGGAGGCCCCAGCTTACAGCTAACTCGCCCTTACAACCTCAGCCTAACTCTGCCTTAAATAAGAAGCTCTACTCAAGCATCTCCCTTGTCCAGTGCTACCACCACCACAGTCACTTCTTCACAACACCTGGCGCCTTTACTATGATCACTGAAATCTGTTTTACCCAAAAGACTGTTTGTCCTGTGAGAAGGAGCCTATCAGACTTCATAGCTATATTGCAGTGCCTGGCATCCTGTGATAGTCATTGGAATATTTGCTGAATATTTGAACATATTAATCCATTAATTAATTGTGGTATCCAAATAAAAATGCTATAGTAAGTGCCACTACATTATATATCAATGTCAGTCCCAAGACTTCTATTACATTTCACAAATAGGGATAAGCTATTTAGAGAAATCAATTAGTATATCAAATATGGTTCTGTGGGCAGATAGGATCTGAATTCTGGTCAAAAACCATCATAAATAGCTTTCTGTAACTTTCTCAGTTATAGTAGCTGGGCTGTCTGTGATTTCTCATGTATCTTTGTATTAAATTCTATTTCAGGTTTTTATAATTTTTGTCTCCTTTTATTCAAAGAGATCATAGGACCCTTAAAGACAGGGAATACAACTCACATTATTTGTATGTTCTAAAATTCCAAGCAGTTTCAGGACTAGGGTGAATGTTGGTCTATTAGATTTGATTTCTGCTCTTAATGAATTGGGCTTGCTTAATAAGATAATCAGTTTCCATAAAATAAATAAGTGACATCTGCTTCCTCTTGGTCTTGTGAATTATTGATCATTCATTATTTATTTGGCCACTCACTGTTCATAGGACCTTTGCATACTGGCTCTATGTTAAGTATTTGTTGTACAATATGAAGGAAAAGCAGCTATCTTCTTTTGGAGAGTTAATAAATAAATCGATAATTGTAACATGAAATAAATGCCAATGGTATAAGCATAGAAGCAGCATTAACTCTGACTAAGGGAGTATAGGAGGTCTTAAAGGGGAGAAGAGGGTGTGCCCGGGTTATTGCTTTCAGCAGCATAAAGGCAGATGAGAGTAGGGGAGCTGATTGGCATCCAGGATATAGGTAGGCTATATAATAGTAGAGAATAAATAGTAGAGAATAAATTGGGAAAAGTATGTTGGATCTGGCCTGCGACTGTGAGCTATATCACTGTTATGATTCTATCCTGTTGTGTGATGTATAGATGACATAATGCGCAGCCCATATCCCCCTTTAAAAATAAATGACTTAGCTTTCCAATCACTAGGAGTACTGCCAGCAGAAAGTCCTCGGCATGCATGCCTGCTAAGTTGCTTCAGTCGTGTCTGATTCTTTGTGAGCCTATGGATTGTAGCCCGCCAGGCTCCCTGTCCATGGGATTCTCCAGGCAAGAATACTGGAGTGGATTGCCATGCACTCCTCCAGGAGAACTTCCTCACCCAGGAATCAAACCCATGTCTCTTACGTCTCCTGTACTGGCGGGTGGTTTCTTCACCACTGTCATCACCTGGGAAGCCCAGAAAGCCCTCAGCCCTCCACAGTTGGCACCCTCCAAGGATTGTCTCAGCTGAAGATGCCATCTCATCCAAAATCATGCCTCCGATGGTGGTGGTGTTGTTGTTCAGTCACTAAGTCATGTCTGACTCTTTGTGACCCCATGGACTGCAGCATTCCAGGCTCCTCTGTCCTCCACTATCTCCTGAGTTCACTCAAGTTCATGTCCATTGAGTCAGTGATGCTATCTAACCATCTAATCATCTGCCACCCTCTTCTCCTATTGCCTTCAATCTTTTCCAGCACCAGGGTCTTTTCCTATGACGGGGCTCTTCACATCAGGTGGCCAAAGTATTGAAGCTTTAGCTTCAGCATCAGTCCTTCCAATGAATATTCAGGGTAGATTTCCTTTAGACTGGTTTGATCTGCTTAATGTCCAAAGGACTCTCAAGAGTATTCTCCTTCACCACTATTCAAAAGCATCGATTTTTCATAAAGCCTTCTTTATGATCCAACTCTCACATCCATATATGACTACTGGGAAAACCATAGCTTTGACTATATGGACTTTTGTTGGCAAAGTGATGTCTCTCCTATGGCATCCCACCCCACTGACAGATGGACATGAGCAACAAAGCCTGGTTCCTTGACCCCAACTCAGGACAACTCAGAAAGGTTATCCCAACCTCAGAACTCCTCAGATGAGGCCCCACAGAGACAGATTCTCAGTTTCACTTCTCCTCCTGCTTAATTCTGCAATTTTTTTCCTTCCTTTCCGTCAGTGATAATCTTAACACCATTCTCTAATAAAACTCCTACACAGTAACATTTCCAAGTCTGTTTACTGAGGAAACCAACCTGCAACAGGTGGTCATAGGGAGTCATCAAGGGGGTCTTAAGCAAGAAAGTGACAAAAGCCAATATATATTTAACATGAACTTTCCTGCACTTAGGAAAACCAATTAGGTTTTAAAGAAAAAATGCACATCAATTAATTTATTTCAACAGGGATTATTCCTGAGGGCTGAAAAGCCTGGTATGGCAGCTGCAAAATCATAGTGTTGATATTTTTCAGTGATGGACCATTTTTATTCATTATTGACATCATATTCATCTTTTTAGGATATTTTTTAAAACATCAGAATTTATTAAACTTTGTTTCTGAGCAAAAGCACTACAAAGTAAAATCTTTATATGTAGGACTTGATAATCAGAAAATTATCCTAAGATTCAAAATACATTTCTGATTTTCAGAACATCATCCTAGGGTAAAACAATGGGAAAACAAAAAATTTTCCACAACATGTATACAAGCCTTTAAAATTACTTGACTTTACTATGACCGAAATTGTTTAAGTAGGATTGTTTTGCTCCACCATCAGATGATTGAAAACTTCATCCTTTTAATTTTTTCTTTCAAATGTTTAAATCCTAACAACAGATCATGTAGACCAATGGAGAATTATATTAAATACGGGATGCAGTTGACCAGTTATATTCTCAGTTTTTTTTCTTCCACCTCTGTTGAAAATTACCATATTACCTTTATTTATTCAAACTGCAGCTATTGAGAATCTATTATAAGGGAAGCACAGAGAATGGTCATAAATAAAACCCATCCAAACCTATCAGTGGAAAATCCAGCTCCTGGCTTTTCCTTCTCATGTATTATTGGGAGTGTCTCATGTGAGTTTCCCTAAATCCAAACGCCATGGGGTCGACCGCCATGTTGGGAATCCTGTTTCTTCCCTCCCCTGCTCTGGCGCCCTAATGCTGAACATCACCACTTGTACTTCCATGGGAGTTTTTCATACTCTGCAGGCACAGCAGTCTCCTGAAGGCACAGCGGAGTTCCCTAAGACCTCAAAGTGTGAAAATTCACTTCTGCCAGTCTCTCCAGATTTTACTCAGCCCCAAGTTGAAGCACTCGTGTCCAGAAGTTGTCAAAATGCTGTGTTTAGTTCAAAAAAAGGACAGTCTCTACCCCTGTTCTGGTTTCATTTTACCACAGGAGTTTCCATGTTACTCCCTCAGAGGTGATTTCTCTTAACTTTACAGGAAATGAGCCGGAACAGAGGCACCATGCTGAATGCAGACTTGCCCTTCCCTTCAGTAACTAAGGCTTTGTCAACCCTTTCATGTCCAACTCCTTCTCTTGGAATGGTTTTCCTTCCAAGAATCCTCTTCGTTCCTTGTATGCAGAGATCTGTATGGATCTACCCATATTTTGAAGGCTTCCCTGGTGGCTCAGATAGTAAAGAATCCACCTACAATTCAGGAGACCTGGGTTTGATCCCTGAGTTGGGAATATCCCCTGGAGAAGGGAATGGCAACCCACTCCAGTACTCTTGCCTGGAGAATCCAGAGGTGCCTGGAGGGCTACAGTCCGTGGGGTTGCAAAGAGTCAGACACAACTGAGCAACTAAGCACAGCATAGCAGCCATAGTTTACTTGGTAATTCTGAACCCTGTAGTGATCACAGTTAGACTGGGATAAGACAAAACTAAATTATTATCCAATGTCTGTTTTAAGCAATTCTGGAATTTTTCTAATTGCTAACATACTTCCAGATGAATTGTAGCCATCAAATTATTTGTAAATGGCAAGGAGAAGAGAACAAATTGCTGCTATTTTCAAGTACTCCAATATTTTTTCTCTCTCAGATGGTTATAAATTCCAGATTTTTATTAATATATTTTTAAAAGAAAAGCTAATTCAGTACTGTTCCAAATTTTGAGAATCATCTTATCTTATAGGAACAAGATTTAGGCATTTGAGTGGATGAGGGAGATTTATTTAAAAGGTTACTGAGAATTTGAATACTTTAAAGTCTTTCTTGACAAAAAGTGATGGTAAAACGTTAAAAGGGTTATCATCTTAAAAGTGGAAAGAGGATTTGTGACACAAAGTCAGGCAAAACAAAAAAAACTTTTTAAAATTGTATTATATGAAAAAATTATAACTTCTCAACAGAAAAAAATTAATCCCTATTCATCATTCAATATATCATCATTTAATATGAAGGACAGCAGAATGCACTTATAAAATACTGAATAAATTTGCATTTTAAAGTAATTTAATTTTCTCTAACATAATTTAGATGACTGAAGTGAAACATAAAGGAGTTAACTGAACAGATTATTTCAAGTATAAATTTTACAGGCAAAATATATGTCAGGGACAACTCACACTTTTATTCCTAAGAGAAATTTTGAACACTTTACAATGATAATCATGATGCAAAAAATCATAAAACTCCAATATATTTGAATGATTTAATTTCAATAAGACTTTCTTTCTTTTGTAATCATGAGTTTAACTTCTGCCTCCAGCACATTCATTATTCAATAAAACTATTCCATGTCACTCAGAATTGTTTCTTCGTACACTGAGGGTTTATTGCAGAGAATTATACAAGATATTAAGATTTGTTAGAATAAAAAAAAATCAAAATTGCAGTCAAGTAGATGGTAACACTGATAATAACTATCTGCATTTCTAATTCCAGATAGCTAGGACTACTTGATCTTTAAAGACATATAAGGAAGAAGAATACTCAAGTGAGTAGCCATTCCCCTTCTCCAGGGGATCTTCCTGACCCAGGGATCAAAGCCAGGTCTCTTTCATTTTAGGCAGATTCTTTACCATTTGAGCCACCAGGGAAGCTCCATATAAAGAAGTCTACAACCGCCCTGTATCATTACCTCCATCAAAGAACAGCCCATCCTGCCGAAAGTTGGATATAAATGCTGGTTGTGAATTACAGAGTTACACCCTGTGTTTCTTTAAAAAAAAAAAAAAAAAAAAGCCAGTGTTATCCCCTTGTCTTTTCTTGAAGGACAGGGGGTTAAAAGCCTAAGAGACAGAAGTCAAAAGGTTGGTGATGTCTAATAGAAGCAAGATCTTTACAGAAAAGCAGCAGTACACTAAGACATTTTATTGGTTTAGTTACAAAACAGAAAGATACTCAGAGAATGAACTTCAGGTTGCCTGTACACACTGCTATATTTAAAACGGGTCACCAACAGGACCTACTGTGTAGCACCAGGAACTCTGCTCAATGTTTTGTGGCAGCCTGGATGGGAGTGGGGAGTTGGGGGGAAATGGATACATATATGTATGGCTGAGTCTCTTTGGTGTCCACCTGAAACTATCACAACATTATTAATCAGCTGTGTACATGTTCAGTTGCTCAGTCATGTACAACTCTTTGCAACCCTTTGGACTGTAGCCTGCCAGGCTCCTCTGTCCAAGGGATTTTCCAGGTAAGAATATTGGGGTGGGTTACCATTTCCTTCTCCAGGGGATCTTGCTGACCCAGGAATGGAATCAGAATCACCTGAGTCTCCTGCATTGCAGGCAGATTCTTTACCCTGAGCCATGGGAGAAGCCCATTAATTGGCTATATACCAATGTAAAATAAAAATTTTAAATAAAAATAAAAGTTACTGTCGATAAAAAAAAAAAAACTTATTTTGAATTTCGAAGTGGTCTTAAAAGAGCTTAGAATGCCTAAGAAAGACTGATAAATATATATATATATATTTAACTTGGAACTATACAATCCTATATGGAGCGATTGGACTAATATAGCTCTGAGCCAACTGGTTCCTTACAAGTGGAGCTCATCAAGTCTGTGCTACTCACAGATTTCTGGACAAGTCTATCTTACAACTTACCACCTGAAATCTGGTCAGAATACAGCTCATTCTTACTTTTAGCAGATACAGAAACAGTTATAAATTCTAGGCCAAGATGACAAAAATATTTAAATTATACATTCTAGGTTTGTATCTTCCAAAGACCACTTAACTTAAAATGTGTATGACTACTATGGTTTTCATGGAGGGAAAGTGTGTAAAACATATGCATACATTTGCAAAATATGTCTTTTAACCTCCTTAATACCTCTAAGTATTTGAGAATACTTTTTGCAATGTAAGCTGTATATTTTTTTTTGCTTTTGCTCTACCTGATTTCAACATTAAGTCTTATGTAAAAATTAACTGTGATAATATTTATAATCCCCATGAAGTGTTATTAGAAATTTAAAATATAGCATTAGCAGCACTGCTGGCTGACAGTAAATGATACTAAGCAACCCTTTTGAAAGTTTGCCCATGTTTCCATCAATAAGGTATAACTAGACTTATTTGTGGAGAAGGAAATGGCAACCCACTCCAGTGTTCTTGCCTGGAGAATCCCAGGGACGGGGGAGCCTGGTGGGCTTCCATCTATGGGGTCACACAGAGTCAGACACGACTGAAGTGACTTAGCAGCAGCAGACTTATTTGAGGGAGAAGGCAATGGCACCCCACTCCAATACTCTTGCCTGGAAAATCCCATGGGTGGAGAAGCCTGGTGGGCTGCAGTCCCTGGGGTCGTGAAGAGTTGGACATGACTGAGCGACTTCACTTTCACTTTTCATTTTCATGCATTGGAGAAGGAAATGGCAACCCACTCCAGTGTTCTTGCCTGGAGAATCCCAGGGATGGCGGAGCTTGGTGGGCTGCCATCTATGGGGTCACACAGAGTCGGACATGACTGAAGCGACGCAGCAGCAGCAGCAGCAGACTTATTTGAGATGCCCACACTCTTTTAATTGAAAATATTTTTGTAAGGAAATATTTCTTCCATTGTATTTTCATGCATTTAACTTATTAATTATTTAATAATTCATCGATTAATGTATTAAATATTAATATTTAAATCATGTTATAGTGTTCAATATTGATTAATGTATTATTATTACATTCATTTAATTTAGTTCTTTGCAGAATTCTAATGAGCATGGTTTTTGTGGTCTCTTCTGTTGATGTATAATTTACATAGTTTTAAATTTTATAAGGATTCTTTGTAAGAAGCTTGTGCTCAGTTTTGTTCACTGTGAACAAATCTATTTTTTTGTGTGGTGCTCATATTTCCACGTAATTCTCACAAGTCACTTTTTTAAAGTAAAAAGGCAATTTTTAATGTAATTTGTGTTGATTTTCCAGAAATCCAGGAAGTTTAAGCAGATTTAAACATTCACTTCATATCATTTCACAAATGAACCTCATGCTGTGGCCAACTGCATTTAAATCTTATGACAATTCTCATGACAAGAATTTGTTCTGTTATGTGAATATTTTGTACTTTGTGTATCAACTTGGTTTCTGGTTTTGAACACGATAAACCATTGTTTTAATCATTATTTCTGGTTATTATGCCTTTGAATCAGTAAGAAACTCTTACTCGTTAGCCATTAATTTTTGATTTTATGGGCCAAGCAGTTTAACTGTATATCTCTAAAATAAACGTGATGAAGTTGAAACTATTCTCTGATGGAAAATGTACTAATATTATTAGCAAACTTACTAATAATTACTGGCATACTAACATTCACAGCTATTACATATCAAATGCAAAAGGTGATTCATATATTCAAATAGATCTTCTTTTAATAAAAATGTATCTCTGACACAACATATTCTTTTGGGTGTTCAGTTCAGTCGCTCAAAGTCGTGTCTGACTCTTTGCAACCCCATGAACCGCAGCCCACCAGGCCTCCCTGTCCACCACCAATTCCCAGAGTCCACCCAAACCCATGTCCAGAGTCAGTGATGCCATCCAACCATCTTATCCTCTGTCGTCCCCTTCTCCTCCTGCCCTCAATCTTTCCCAGAATCAGGGTCTTTTCAAATGTGTGACAAACCTTAATACAGACTCTCAAACGATGGTTCATTTCTCCTGTCAAATTCTAACTTTACTACCGGAGATTTGGGCATATGTTACTTAACTTCTGTCTCTGTGCCTCAGTTTGCTTACCTGTAAAATGGGAATAGACAGTACCAACTCAGGAGCTGCTATTAAAATTCTTATTCATTTTCTATTGCTGCTGTAGCTAATGATCACAAGTTTAGCTTCTTAAAACAATACCAATTTACTACATCTCATGGCTCTCCGGGTCAGAATTCCAGGTAGAACACACCTCAACTGAGTCCTGTACTTAGAGTTTCACAAGGGCAAAACCAGCAGAACTATGTTCCTTTCTGGGGGTTCTAGAGATGTACCTGCTTTTGAGCTCGCTCAGGTTGTTGGCTGAGTTCAGTTCTCTGCAGTCATAGGACTAAGGTCCTCATGCTGTGGCCTGCCAGCTTGGGCTCAGTCTTTAATTTTACAGGCTGTCAGTGTTTCTTCCCATGCTTTCCATGTGGCGCTCTGCAGCTAGGGTGCATTGAGTCCCTTTCATACTTTGAATATTTCTCACTTCTGCTACCTCTCTCATCTCCAGCCAGAGACAGGTCTCCGTTTTTAAGGGCTCATGTGATAAAATTGGCCCCGTAAAGATAATCCAAAATAATCTCCCCAATTTAAGGCCCTTTTGTTGTTGTTCTTAAGTTACTAAGTCGTGTCCAGCTCTTGGGCAACCCCATGGACTGTGGGGGCCCAGTCTCCTCCATCCATGGGATTTCCCAGGGGAGACTACTAGAGTGGGTTGCCATTTGCTTCTCCATTAAGGTCCATAATCAGATTTTTATCTACAAAATGATATGGAACATATTCACATGCTCTGCGAATTAGGATGTGGAAATCTTTGAAGGGCTATTATTCTGTTTATACCACAAGATTAAATAAACTAATTCATGGAAAATGCTTAAAACAATGAAGCAAGCTTGGTTCTTATATTTTATATTTTAATAACTGTGACATTTCACATATACAGTGTTCCATGACATCATCTGCATCCAATACTTTGTACTGACCCATCATTAGCGTTTATTAGTGTGATAGGCTGTGGGTGCATTATTAAACCATAATATTTAAAAAAAAAACCATCCCTCTGCCACAGTCATTTTTGTGGTGCCAAACTAAAGTGATGTTTAAAAACATATTTAAAAGCTGAAGTCAAATTAGAATATATCTGTCAACTGTGAATTATCACTCTAGAAGAGAAATTTTATGTTTGTAACTAGGAAAATAATTCAATCTGAGCACTCAACAGACTGGGCTTTTGCTATCACTGACATTAGAAAATTAACAACAGCTGCTGCTGCTGCTGCTGCTAAGTCACTTCAGTCGTGTCCGACTCTGTGTGACCCCACAGACGGAAGCCCACCAGGCTCCCCCGTCCCTGGGATTCTCCAGGCAAGAACACTGGAGCTAGGCAAGCTTATTAATGCATTAAAAAAAAACTGTCACTTTAGGGTTCCAGTTTGATCAAAAACTCAAATACAGACATATTTTAAGTCCACAGTGGTTCTTGGTTATAGGAAAGTCATCTCAATGTCCTTGAATAGGATTTTATTTCCAAATGATTTTTTTGTTGTTTTTTTATTAATTAATTTATTTTAGTTGGAGGATAATTACAATATTTTGATGATTTTTATCATACATCGACATGAATCGACCACAGGTACACACGTGTCTCCCCATCCTGAACCCCCCTGCCACCTCCATCCCCACCCCCTCCCTTTGGGTTGTCCCAGAGCACTGGCTTTGGGTGCCCTGCTTCATGCATCAAAATTGCACTGGTCATCTATTTTACATATGGTAATGTACATATTTCAATGCTATTCTCTCAAACAATTTTAAAATTACAGCACAAAATGTAAAATATCTCATAGAAAACTAGAGGACCCCTTGAAAATACATGGAGTCCAGTCAGAGAAATATTTAGGCCTGAAGAAGGTTTTTAAATAAAAATATTACATAAATATATTTATGTGAATCCTTTTCTCTGGCTTAATTTTGAAGAAAGAAATTGCACTTCATTTTACATTTTGGAATCCTTATTTCTACATAGAAACTTGCTGTCTAGAATTGGTTAAGTGGAATTTAGCATGTTGCTTAATAAACATAGCAAAGTAAAAAGAGAATTAGCTAGGTTTCAATATCCATAATTATGTTAGGATTTTCACTTTGGTTTTCATATAAAGTATGAGTAGTTCTTCAGTTTCACAGAGTAAAAATCAAAATGAAATAAACAGGAAGAATTCCTAAGGTACCATTTCCCTCCAGTCACATCATAAGATTAAAATCTGTATATCTGGAGTGTTACATATTTTCCAGATGCTTTTCAGGCATTTAATTTTCTATTTATTGCTGTAAGAGTCTGTCATTTCACTGTGGCAGATAAAGAGGCCAGAAAGCTATTTAACATGCTAAAAGATAGTAGACAAAGCAAAGCAAAAAAAGAAAAAAATACACACACACACACACAAAATGCCCTAATGATCAGTATGACTCTCATCGACTTTAAGCCTGACATCTCTCAAACCCTTTAAGTAACAAGATGATTGATAAATAAATACATATCTTGTTAATACAATGGCTAATTGATTTGTTCTGGAAATAACCTATAGGGCTGAGAGGAATTAAGGCTCCCAGGCTCTGACTCTGAAATATATGCTAAATGGAAAAGTTCAAATAGAAAACCAAAACCTCAATAAAGGGGATTGAGAGAGCACTGAGAAGGAAACATTCAAAAAGAAAAACAAACCTCAAAAAAAAAAAAAACTGTTCAAAATGTGCCTACAGAGCCATTTATAATTCCTGGGTATAGCTCAGTGTTTGAATTACTTGTCTCTTAATTATCTGGGCTGCAATTTATCACCTGGTCACGTGTTTCAGGCAGAACTCAGGCTAGACCAGAACAAAATAGTGATCAATGGGAATTAATTCCATGATGTACTGTTGATTGCATATAAAACAAGAAGGGTTTAGGGTTTATCACTTTGTTGAAAACAGTTTGTTTTCTTCTACAGATGCAGCCATTAGTTAGCATAACATATGGCTGGAGGGTAATTAAGAAGCAGGCGCCTAACAGAATGTGAATAAATAAACCCCATTCCATCTCTCTGCCCCTACTGGTCTTTATAACAGAACTTTGGTCCATAAATATTGGTTCTATTTAATGACATGAGGAATTTCGAGGAAAAAGCAAGTTTAGGGAAGAGAGGAGAGGAAACCCAGTGTAGAGTTTGCACATGCTAAGTCTGAGATGTCTGTTAGACATTTGTCTCCTGGGATCAAATAGATACATCAAGAAAAAGTCTGGAGATATGAATTTGGTAGTGAAGCATAGGATGATATCTATGGCCACAGGGTAAGAACAAAATTATCCTGGGAATAAGTACATGAAATAAAAGACAGCTGAGGGCTGAGTCTGTGGTTCTCCAGCATCAGATGTCAGGCAGAGAAGGAAAAAACAACGAGAGACGATAAGAAGAAGAGGAAAAAAGAATGGTGCCCTGCAATACCAGTCCTGAGGTGTTCCAAGGAGAGAGTGACCAGTGACACTAAATGACAGTGAGAGGCCAAGTGAGTTGAGGATTGGGAACTGACCACAGTGCTTGGGAACATGGAAGTCTTTAATGATTTGAAAAAGCAGTTTTAGTGGAATGATGGAGCCAGCAGTAAGATAAAGGGTTTGCAGATGGCGCCAGTGGTAAAGAACCCGCCTGCCAACGACAGAGATGCGGGTTCAGTCCCTGGGTCAGGAATTCAATCCCCGGGTCAGGAATTCAATCCCCGGGTCAGGAGGGCATGGCAACTCACTCCAGTATTCTTGCCTGGAGAATCCCATGGACAGAGGAGCCTGGTTGATCACAGTCCATGGGGTTGCAAAGAGTCGGACATGACTGAAGTGACTTAGCATGCATCCAGTAAGATAAGAGAGTATAGGGTAAGGAAATAAACAGCATGGCTCTGAAGGATGTTTTGCCATAAAGAGGAGGAGAGGTATGTGGTAGTAGACAAAGGATTTACCATCGAGGGGCAGAATTGTCATTTATTTTACTGGCGATTCTATAGCATTTGTGTTTGCCTCATTGGGAGGGAAACATTGATAATGCATAAGAGAAAGGATAATCACTATAAGATCAGAGTTCTAGGGCAGGTGAAAATGATATTCCTGGAGAGATTAGTCCTAAACAAAGCTAGGAGGTCATTGTCTATTACAGGAGAGCTGTTATGGGTAATGAGAAAGGCAAGAAGACAAGAAGGTCTTGAACCCTGGAGTGGGTGACTGACATTGGGTGGAGGACAGGACCGTTGGAAATGTGAATATAAAAGAACTGGGTGGAGGGTAAGCTAATGGATGAATCATCTTGGCACAATTTATTCTCCATTGGAAACGACTGTTAGAAGTTCCAAAAGAACGTTTTTCACACACCCATGAATGACAGCGGAGTGCCTTTGATCATAGCTACTAACAAGTGGTACTAGCGGTAAAGATCTGCCTGCCAATGCAGAGGACCTAAAAGACTCAGGTTTGATCTCTGGTCTGGAAGATCCCCTGGAGGGCATGGCAGCCACTCCAGTATTCTTGCCTAGAGAATCCCATGGACAGAGGAGCCTGGTGGGCGAAGTCCATGGGGTTGCAAAGAGTTGGACATGACTGAAGCAGCTTAGCAGGAATGCACGCACGCACTGTGTACTCTTATGCTGGCTACAGATGCTCCTCAGAGTTGGGGGCAGTTCTGCCTCAAAACAAGAAAGGGAAACTTTTACCACCTCTATGTTACACTGTTTAAGGGTTGGACCTGAAGACACTACTCTCACTTTCAAATAACAGCATATTTCTTTGTTTCTTCTTCAACTTCTTTCAACAGTCTTCTGGTTTTCTGTATACAGGTCTTTAACTTACTTGGTTAATTTTTTTCCGAGGTATTTTATTCTTTTTGTTGCAATTGCAAATGAGATTGTTTTCTTAATTTCTCTTTCTGCTCATTCATCATGAGTATATAGAAATGCCCCAGATTTTGGTTTATTGATTTTATAAACTGCAACTTTATTTATTTGCTATTTCTAATATTTTTGTGTGATATCCTTAAATGGTGAGAAAAATGGGGACACACCCTGGCCAGAGAGATAACATTATCTTTTGAAGAATGAGTGACAGATACTAGAACTCAATCATTTTCCCAAGCAGGAGGCTGAATTCATACTCCTAAACTTCTGGGGTTAGCCAATTTGGGAAGGAAAGCAGGAATAACATTTCTCGTCTCAGTCAGGACAAAATGAAGTTGGGGACAGAGGTTGATAGTATATGACCTCATTGTTAGTGTTGCTGATGTCTCATAAGGCAATTGATTAGAGATGTCAAGAAGGAGAGGATAAATACATTAGCAACTAATCTGGAGTTAATAAATAATCTATGGATATTAAAATGTATAATGGATATTGCCATGATTTTCAATATAATCATCCATAATGAAATTAGAAATCATATAAAATTAAAGTCACAGCTAAAAAAAGTCAGAATTAACTTTTTTTTTCCTTTTTAAGGCAACAATATTAAGACTTTATAACTCATGGAGACACCAGAATCTAGGTACACATTTCAATGAATCTCAATTTATTGGACATTTAGCCAAAAGGGGAAAAAATGTACTTGTTGAAAGTGTATCTTTTTCTCTTTTCCTTTCAACAGGGAAAGTTCAGCTAGCTTGAGAAAGATGATTTGGAACTCTACATTGTCTCTATAATTCACATCATGACATTTGGCTGTCAGCTATTATTTCTAAACTATTAACTTTTATGAAAGCTTTTTGGACAATGATGTGAATGGTTAGTAATATTGGCTTCCAAAATACCAGTGAATAAAGGACAAAATTCTTATGGCAGTTCTTAAATTCTGAATATTTACTTTCTTTTTGTTTTTTTGGAGTAAAAATTGAGGCAATATTTCTAAAATCATCACATTTTCTTTCACTAAGAAGCATTATTTTCTTTTATTCAATACTGGACACCTTTAAGAGCGATGCTTCCCTGAGAGCATCGTAAGAAGATTTTTCAAACTTCAGGTTGAGGTGATCCCTCTGGTGCCTGGCACTCAGTAGGTACTCAAGATCCAGCTGCTGAAAGGGTTATAATAACTGGAGCAGGTGCTTTATCCCACGTGAGACTTGATAGTGATTTGAGTATTAGGCAGGGAGAACCAAAGGCAAAAACCAGCACAAAATATACCACTTATTTCATTAATTTTTTGGCTCTACAATTCCTTTCACAGTTTCTGCTCATAATGTTGTAAACAGTTCCAAAATTCCTAAGCCAAGCCAGTTATTAATTCCTTGAGAAAACTCAATTTTATTTTATTTAAAAAAAGCACAAATTTCCCTAAATCTTGTTAGCAGAGTTATTTAAGTTTCACCTAACAAACAATAAAAACTCAGATTTTAAGGGTATTAACGAGAGATAATTTTAAGGATACTTGGTGATTTTATGAACCATAAAAAGGACTTGTTACACCCTAACTTTTTAAATTCATTTTTTCAAATATTATCCCATTAAGATTTCATTTCTCTGATCTGATTTTTGTTTTTCCTGAGGCAGTAAAAAGTGATATATTTGCTTATGTAAAGGATCAATAAGAAAGTGATTCTCAGAAAGGAAAATCATTAAATTCTTCTCCCCAGAGGTAGATAGAGCTTTACTCAATAAGGCACGAACTAGTTGTATTTCTTATTAATAACTCCAGACAAACACTTTTTCTCTAGGATTAAGGTGAAATGTTCACGTTCTTGTTGGCCACTGTCTCTCAAAGCACAAAACAGACCCTCAGTTTTTGCACATCTTCATTGGGAAATGTTAAAAGCATCCACTCAGGAGAGCTAAGTCCTCTGCCTATGATCATAAAAGAATCTTGGACTTTCAGAAAATGTCAAATCCATGGGACAGGAACCGCGAAACCATCCCTAAGAGGTTTTGACACAACACAGAGACAGTTTCAAGGCAGTGAAAAGCCACATTCAGAAAATAGCCAGAAGTAACCAATCCTCCTTGGAAAAATAAGGTCTACGGGAGGCTGAGTGGTCTTCGTCTAAGCAGGTTATCATTTTTGTTTCCTTTATCAATGTGTAGCTCCTCCGTCCATGGGATTTCCCAGGCAAGAGTACTGGAGTGGGTTGCCATTGCCTTCTCCAAGTAACTCAAAAGTTTGAAGAAATATCACCTGGAACTCATATTGTTGTTCAGTGGCTCAGTCGTGTGCAATTCTTTGCAACCCCATGGACTGCAGCACCCCAGGCTTCCCTGTCCTTCACTATCTCCCAAAGTTTGCTCACATTCATGTCCATTGAGTTGGTGATAACAACTTTCAATTTTCAAAAATATTTTTATTGATAGCATCTCAATGTGATGCTCAGAACATATCTGTAAGAGATATTTTATAAATGGGATCACTGGTATATAGAATAGGAGAAGCTGTTCTGTTGAAAAAAATTACATGGAAACTGAGTGTCCAGGTGACACTCAGATCTTATGATTATGAACATCAAGCTCTGTGCACAGTTCACTGCTGCCCTTTTGCAAGGAAAGAATTTAAAATTCTCATCTTTGCCCTCATGACAGAGACATTTGGAAAACACAGACTCACTAATTATCTACATCCTAGAGCAAAATTTGAGTTAATTGTCATCATTTATTTTCAGGGAGGAATTTAGTTGAATAATTACAAAAATTATTTCAAAGAACAAATCTGTTAGCAATGATGGACTCTAATGAGCAAATATTAAGCTGTTACTTTGGTTCTCCAAAACCAGTGCCCTTTCTGTTTCTTTCTTAAATGTAACAATTTCTGCCAAAAGAATTAGATATTATTAGTCCTTGACATCAGAAAGCCACAGGGAACTAACTGCATAAAGTTGAATAAATACAACTTTGTTGTGTGGAAGGCCTTGGCCAAGCTGATTCATAAAAAGCCCCTAAATGGATAGAAGACTCATCAGACACAAAAAGCAAGCTGGTAACCATGGCTGAAGATGGCCAGATGTCCAGAGAACCCCTTTTCTCTTCCTGTTGGGCTAGTCAACTGTGCTCCTGTGCTCCTCACCAGAGCTGCAGGTAGCCACCTGATTTACTGACAGCCAATCGAATCTAGAAACAAAGTGGTGGGCATCAATTTCAGGCCTAGCCCATTAAAAACTTTTTAAAGCCCTTTCCCATTTGCCAGCTTGGTGAGGCAAGCCCAATGGCCTTAGAAGCCATGTGCTAAAGAAGACAGAAGCTGCAGAACAGAATAAATTCGGAACACTGACTACCACATGGACAAGAGTTGTCTACCAATCAGGAGCACCAATTTTGAAACTGATGTAAGCACTAAACTTCTATCATGTTTGAATTATTACACAGGAAGGAGCTTGTGACAGCAGGTAGCGTTACTTTAATTAATTAATGTGTGTAACCCCAGCATAGGGCTTCCCTGGTGGCTCAGATGATAAAGAATCTGCCTGCCGTGCGAAAGACCTGGGTTTGATCCCTGGGTCGGGAAGCTCACCTGGAGAAGGGAATGGCAACCCACTCTAGCATTCTTGCCTGGAGAATCCCATGGACAGAGCAGCCTGGCAGGCTTCAGTCCATGGGGTCGGAAAGAGTCAGACACAATTGAATGACTAAAACACACACACACACACAACCCCAGCATACATAGAGAAAAGAGTAGTTTGCATTTGAATGCTTCAGCAAGACTTCAGGGCTTGGAATGTGAACAATTTTAGGCCATGATGGTGCTGAATTATTGTCCCACATGGAATCATAGTCACATGAGTATCAGTGTGGGTCTTTCAAGAAGAGTGAAGGTTAAAGTCCAGCGCAGTCCTCTGTTCTGGTTCCCTTTTGTTGTTTAGCTGTGTTCAGTCGTGTCCAACTCATTTTCGAGCCCCAGGACTGTAGCCCACCAGGCTCCTATCTTCATGGGATTTCCCACTGAAATTGGTACACTTCATTCTTCTGCAGGAAAGCCATCTGCAAAGGGAGAGTGGAGAATCTCTCTTCTCCCCACCTTATATTTAAAATTTGTTATAAGGATCTAGACTGAGAGAAATAAGGGGCATGGTGATTTAACTACGTGGAAATATAAAACCTGATATCTAATCTTCCAGAAGTATAAAAGCAATATAACAAAAGTGACAATATCTAAACTTAGATAAAAATAATATTAATTTTTTTCTCTATTAATGGTTGTAGTCATATCTTATAGCTACTACCTGTTAGAAGTTGTTGAACATCAGACAAATAATAATTTCAAATTCTAGACCTTAAACCCTAATTTTATCCAGAAACACTAGTGTTTGTTTTTAGGAAAAAATAATATATTTTCTCACTGAATTGTAATTCAGTGTGAGGATGTGTTACCTCAGGCAACCATATGAGATACTATTAAAAATGCAATTTATTCTACCAAATAAAAACATAAATAAAAATGCTCCAAATCACAGAAGTGATGTAAGCAATGAACTGAAACATATTTCAAATCCATTAAATTTCAAAGTATGTTCATTCTAACACACATAAATAGAAACTAGCATTCAAGAAGGTCAATGCTGTTTATTAAAATCTAAATTTCATTAAAAGAAAAAAAAAGGTTTGAAAACTGGTGATAATTGTTGAAGCTAGTTGAGGAGTGAATGGTGATTCGTTATATATTCTCTCAATTTTTATGTGTGTTTGAAGATTTAGGTCCATGAATCAAGGTAAACTGGGAAAGTGATCAAATAGGAGATGGCACGAGTGAATATCAACATTTTAGGAATCAGTGAACTAAAATGGACTGGAATGGGTGAATTTAATTCAGATGACCATTATAACTACTACTGTGGGCAAGAATCCCTTAGAAGAAATGGAATAGCTCCATAGTCAACAAGAGTCTAAAATTCAGTATTTGAGTGCAATCTAAAACATGACAGAATGATCTCTGTTCATTTCCAAGGCAAACCATTCAATATCACAGTAATCCAGTCTATGCCCTGACCAGTAATGCTGAAGAAGCTGAAGTTGAACAGTTCTATGAAGACCTACAAGACCTTCTAGAACTAACACCTCAAAACGATGTCCTTTTCATCATAGGGGACTGGAATGCAAAAGTAGGAAGTCAAGAGATACCTGGAGTAACAGGCAAGTTTGGCCTTGGAGTACAAAATGAAGCAGGGCAAAGGTTAACAGAGTTTTGCCAAGAGAACACACTGATCATAGCAAACACCCTCTTCCAACAACACAAGAGACGACCCTACACATGGGCATCATCAGATGGTCAATAGTGAAATTAGATTGATTATATTCTTTGCAGCCAAAGATAGAGAAGCTATATACAGTCAGCAAAAATAATACTGGGAGCTGACTGTGGCTCAGATCACGAACTCTTTATTACAAAATTCAGACTTAAATTGAAGAAAGTAGGGAAAACCACTAGCCCATTCACGTATGACCTAAATCAAATTCCTTATGATTATACAGTGGAAGTGACAAATAGATTCAAGGGATTAGATCTGATAGAGTGCCTGAAGAATGTACCAGAGGCAGTGATCAAAACCATCCCCAAGAAAAAGAAATTAAAAAGGCAAAATGGTGGCCTGAAGAGGCCTTATAAATAACTGAAAATAGAAGAGAAGCAAAAGACAAAGGAGGAAAAGAAAGATATATCCATCTGAATGCAGAGTTCCAAAGAATAGCAAGGAAAGATAAGAAAGCCTTCCTCAGTGATCAGTGCAAAGAAATAGAGGAAAACATTAGATTGGGAAGACTAGAGATCTCTTCAAGAAAATTAGAGATACCAAGGGAACATTTCACGCAGAGATGGGCTCAATAAAGAACAAAAATAGTATGGACCTAACAGAAGTAGAAGATACTAAGAAGAGGCAGCAAGAATACACAGAAGAAAGATACAATAAAGATCTTCATGACCCAGATAACCAAGATGGTGTAATCACTCACCTTTAGTCAGACATCCTAGAATGCAAAGTCAAGTGGGCCTTAGGAAGCATCACTGTGAACAAAACTAATGGAGGTGATGGAATTTCAGCTGAGCTACTTCAGATCCTAAAAGATGATGCTGTTAAATGCTATCCTCAATGTGCCAGCAAATTTGGAAAATTCGGCAGTGGCCATAGGACTGGAAAAGGTCAGTTTTCATTCCAATCCCAAAGAATGTTCAAACTACTGCACAATTACACTCATCTCACACTAGCAAATTAATGCTCAAAATTCTCCAAGTGAGGCTTCAACAGTATGTGACCCGAGAACTTCCAGATGTTCAAGCTGGATTTAGAAAACACAGAAGAACCAGAGATCAAACTGCCAACATCTGTTGGATCATAGAAAAAAGCAAGAGAATCCCAGGAATCATCTACTTCTGTTTCATTGACTACACTAAAGTCTTTGACTGTGTGGATCACAAAAAAAAACTGGAAAATTATTAAAGAGATGGGACTATCAAGGCACCTTACCTGCCTCCTGAGAAACCTGTATGCAGGTCAAGAAGCAACAGTTAGAACCGGACATGGAATAACAGACTGGTTAAAAATTGGGAAAGGCGTATATCAAGGCTGTATATTGTCACCTTGCTTATTTAACTTATACGCAGAGTACATCATGGGAAATTCTGGACTGGATGAAGCACAAGCTGGAATCAAGATTGCCAGGAGAAATATCGATAACCTCAGATATGCAGATGACTCTATTCTTATGGCAGAAAGCGAAGAGGACCTAAAGAGCCTCTTGATGAAAGTGAAAGAAGAGAGTAAAAAAGCTGGCTTAAAACTCAACACTCAAAAAACTAAGATCATGGCATCTGGTCCCATCACTTCATGGCAAATAGATGGGGAAACAGTGGAAATAGTGAGAGACTTTGTTTCTGGGAGCTCCAAAATCAGTGCAGGTGGTGACTGAAGCCATGAAATTAAAAGATGCTTGCTCTTTGAAAGAAAAGCTGTGACAAACCTAGACGGCATTTATAAAGCAGAGACATTACTTTGTCAACAAAGGTCTGTCTAATCAAAGCTCTGGTTTTTCCAGTGGTCATGTATGGATGTGAAAAATGGACCGTAAAGAAAGCTGAGCACCAAAGAATTGACGCTTTTGGATTGCGGTGTTGGAGAGGACTCTTGAGAGTCCCTTGGACTGCAAAGAGTTCTAATTAATCAATCCTAAAGGAAATAAGTCCTGAATATTCATTAAAAGAACTGATGCTGAAGCTGAAACTCCAATACTTTGGCCACCTGATGTGAAGTACTGACTCATTGCAAAACACCCTGATGGTGGGAAAGATGGAGAAGGTAGAAGGAGAAAGAGACAACAGAGAATGAGATGGTTGGATGGCATCACTGACTGGATGGACATGAGTTTTGAGTAAGCCCTGGGAGTTGGCGATGAACAGGGAAGCCTGGCATGCTGCTCTCCTGCTGCTACTGCTGCTGAGTCACTCCAGTCGTGTCCGACTCTGTGCGACCCCATAGACGGAAGCCCACCAGGCTCCCCCGTCCCTGGGGTTCTCCAGGCAAGAACACTGGAGTGGGTTGCCATTTCCTTCTCCAATGTGTGAAAGTGAAAAGTGAAAGTAAAGTCGCTCAGTCATGTCTGACCCTTAGCGACCCCACGGACTGCAGCCTACCAGGCTCCTCCATCCATGGGATTTTCCAGGCAAGAATACTGGAGTGGCTTGCCACTGCCTTCTCCATGCTGCTCTCCATTGGGTCGCAAAGAGTTGGATGCAACTGAGCTATTGAACTGAAGATTTACATAATGAAAAATTTTGTTCTAATAATCGTGAGATGAGCACTCTTATTTAAATCAAAGGTATTTATACTTGAGACAATTTATTTAATGACTGGTAGGAAGTCAGTTCCTTTCAGGTGGCACTAGTGGTAAAGAACCAGACTGCCAATGCAGGTTAAATGTAAGAAATGTGGGTTCTATCCCTGGGTCAGGAAGATTCCCTGGAGGTGGGCATGGCAACTGACTCCAGAATTCCTGCCCAGAGAATCCCATGAACAGAGGAGCCTGACAGGCTGCAGTCCATAGGGTCACACAGAGTAGGACATGACTGAAGTGACTCTGAAGTCAAAGTATCTCTTTCTCTGGAAGTCAGTTTCCATAAAGAAATAAGAAAAAATTGAAATAAGAAATAAGAAAAAATTGTGGAACAGAAATAGTTGTCAATCAAAGTGTCAGACCATTTCTAGAAAGTGCAGAAGACTGGGTATACTCCAACACTGGGTTCAGGTGTAGCATAAGAGCCAGAAAAATCTGAAGTTACACATTTAGTGTATATCTTTATCAAGGTGAAGAACCCCAAAGGTACAAATTGATCTCCTGCACCAATCTGAATTAAGTGGCCATTTGCTTCAACCACTTTGCAATGTATAACCACCTACAGAACTATGTATGGCTTCCCAGGTGGCTCAGTGGTAAAGCAACTGCCTGCCAATGCGGGAGATGCAGATTCACCCCCCGGGTTGGGAAGATCCAATGGAGGAGGGCAAGGCAACCCATCCAGCATCCTTGCTGGGAAAATCCCATGGACAAAGGAGCCTGACAGGCTACAGTCTGTGGGGTTACAAAGAGTTAGACACAGCTGAATTCTCACTCACACAAATACATACACACACACACACACACACACATACAGAGTTGTGTGTAACCATTATCCTGACTTTTATGATAACCAGTGCCCTGTCTCTTAATATTGCCATATATAGATGTGTCCCTAAATGATATATTTCTTAGTTTTATCAACTTCTGAACTTCATGTAAATGGAATAATATTATATGTACACATTGTTGACCTGCTGCTTTCATTTAAAAAGGCATTTGGGAGGTTCAGCTGTGTTGACGTGTTTAACAAGTGGTAGTTGTTCAGTTCAGTCACTCAGTCGTGTCCGACTCTTTGCCCCTCCGTGGACTGCAGCACGCCAGGCCTTCCTGTCCATCCCAACTCCCAGAGTTTACTCAAACTGATGGCAGTTAATCAAAAAGCCAGTTTAAAATGAGTAGGCATACAAAGAATATATATACCTTAAGCATTTCCACATAAAGTAGACAAATGCATGTTCATTTGCCAATCTTTTCACTAAGCATGGATCAAAGTTCCATATCATCTTCAACCAAATTAATATTACATCATCCTCAAGTTTCAATTTCCCTTTCTTTAACATGGAGCAAGAAACTTAAAGATACTTGTAAAGCAATCTTAATGTAAAAAATTCCCCTACACACATCCCATATTTTACAATATTCTTAGCCACATCTAATATGGCAAGATCTTTATGAACAATTCACTTTATCCAATATTTTCAAAGTATGTGACTTGGGTCCCCTAAAATCCAGAACTCTTCAAACATATTTCATTGGTTTGTTTATATCTGATGAAATATCATCACTTTAATGTCACGCACAGGTTGTGCTCACAGGTTTGGTAACAGCCACAACTACACTTAGAACGTGTATAACTCAGTTGGAAGTAGCAGAAACATGGGGGCTGGCCACAGAGTAGCCTAATAACCATGAGTGCTTTATATACACTGAATGTCAGTGGGCTTGCTTCACAGGAGGATGGAGAGTGCCAGGAAAGCCAAGTGGTTAACTCAAAGGAGGCTTCTACTGTATTTCCAAACCTGAAGTGTTCAGTGAATTATTCTCAGATTATCTATATTCTCAAAACGTTCATTCACTCACTTTTCCAAAATGTTATTCAATTTTTGTAATTTTTATCCAATGCTCCTTCCCCAATACACCTACCAGTAATATCTATTGTTTCTAAAGTATTGTGAAAGAATTCCATTCCACGTGATCATCATGCTACTATATGTTTTCATAGAATGAACACATAGAGAATTAGCCAAAGTATGTGAGTGTGTTTGTGTGTGAATGAGGGAGTATGTTATATTGGTGGGGCCAAACTCAAGAGATATTGCAAACATTACACGTTTTTAAACCTTTAAATTATTTTCTGAAGATCTATCAGTGATTCCCAGTGACTGATTGAATTTTGATGTTCCTTTCCCTATCTTAGTCTCTCAGGGATTGGGGATGAGCTTGCAATCTAATTTTAGCCAATATGGGATTATTTTATCACTAATTACAATTTTACATACTGTGGTCAAGTACCATCATTTTAGGAGAAGAAACTTTTTCTCAAGGAATCAGAATGGATAATAGCTTAGAAAAAAATAAACACTAATTAAATTTTCTAACTCAGAATTAAGAATGAACACTTTTAAGTAAATTTGTGAGATAAACATATACTAATTTTTCTCTAAAAGTAGAAATATACAGTAGGAAAAGTGAATGATAGAGAGAGGCAAAGTGGAAGCCGCTCAGTTGTGTCTACTCCCTCTGACCATGGGATTCTCCAGACAAGAATACTGGAGTGGGGGGCTGTTCCCTTCTTCAGGGGAACTTCCCAGCTCAGGGATCGAACCTGGGTCTCCTGCAGGGCAGGCCATCTGAGCCAGCAGGGAAGCCTAGAGAGAGGTAAGAAACACCCTGATGTTCAACACATCTTCCTATCCTCAGTTTCCAAGTACTCCCAAAATATGGAAAAGATTAGGTCAGAGCTTTCTAAGAATCCCAAGAACAGAGAAATGAGTAGCGACTCCTCTAAATGCTTGGCTCCAAAACAGGTCAAACTGACAATACAATTCGCGTGTGTGCATGCTAAATCACTTCAGTCGTGTCCAACTCTGTGCGACCCCATGGACTGTAGCTCACCAGGCTCCTCTGTCCATGGAATTCTCGAGGCAAGAATACTGGGGTGGGTTGCCATTCCCTTCTCCAAGGGATCTTCCCGACCCAGGGAATGAACCCGCGTCTCTCACGTCTCCTGCTTCGCAGGTGGTTCTTTAACAATAGTGCCATCTGGGAAGCCCTAATACAATCCATACACACACACACACAAACGCTAAATATCATGCACGTATTATCTGAAATCATGCATTGTTAAAAGAGACAACTAAACTTTAAGCAAGTTTTATTTATTATTTATTTTAATTTTTGGCTATACTCTGCAGCATGTGGGATCTTAGTTCCCGGACCTGAGATCAAATCTGCAGCCCCTGGCATTAGAAGGCAGATTGCCCGAGACAACTAAACTTGATGGAAGCTTTGGAGAGTTCCACTGTGTCTGGTGACTACCTTAATAATTCCACCTCCCTGTCCAGCGGAGAACATTTAGTGAACCTGAAGTGAAGTCTCAAAAGGTCTCTCTTTGACCTTGGATAGCAATCCTTCCCCTAACAACTGAAGAATGACCTGACATTGGGTAGATGGTCCTCACTGTGAGGGAGCTCACATCTGCAGCTACCACACGTGGAAGAAGGAGTTAACAAGATTGACTCGTGACTGCCAGGTTCTGTCACGATTGTTCTCAGTCTCGAAAAAGTACCCAGAGGAGACTGAAGCAAGTATATTTACTCAATCTCATAAGCCATAATAAATTATGCTAGACACATTTAAAGAAATGATTGATGTTAACCTTTTTCTTACCTTTTAATAGATTTTAGACATTTTGAAATTGTCTGAAAAAATCTAGCAAGACATTTGAGACCCTAGCCAGGTGTCTGTTACTCCACTGTATGAAAAAAGGATCCAGCACTGTGAGAAACACGCATTTCTTCCTGTTACTACTAATTCGAACTGAATTTTTTTTTTAATTATTACATTATTTTAAGTGTTTAGAAGAGGAAAAGAGATCTATTGGCAGGAAGTAAGCAACACGGTATTCTTTCAATACCTGTAGTATTGATGTGATAGCCAGATTTACCAAACTCCAAGTCAGGAGATGTGTTTTGATCAATATGAATATATTTATGCTAACATACCTGAACAAATAGATTCACCAAAGACAAAACAACGCAATCAAAAATTAGGACAATTTTCAGAATTTCTCCAGAAAGCATATCTTAGTATGTTTGCAAATTTCATATTGACATCCAAAAATTTTCAGGATCAGCCTTCAATAAACCTACATTTTAGAATACAATTTCAGTTCTCTCTGTAATTTCTAGGGGTCATATAATAGAAGGATCTGTAGAATAACAGACCTGATTCCATGTCTATTGATTACTATCTCTTTTCATCTTCAGCAAGCCTCTTAAATACTCCGTTGCAATTCCTTTCATTTGTGAAATGAGCAACGATTCCTATCTAGAAAGTCAGATTGAGAATCAAAATCTACAAAAAGGATTTGCAAATGAATTACAGTTACATTTATATAGGGCTTCCCAGGTGGTGCTAGTGGTAAAGAACTCACCTGCCAATGCAAGAAACAGGAGACATAAGAGACGTAGCTTTGATCCCTGGGTTGGGAAGATCCTCTGGAAAAGGACATGGCAACCCACTCCAGTATTCTTGCCGGGAGAATTCCATGGACAGAGGAGCCTGGTGGGCTAGAATCCATAGGGTCACAAAGAGTCAGACATGACTGAAGCAATAGTTACAATTATATAAAGAATTATTATTGCACAGAAACCCTTCTTTAAGGTAAGGAAAAAATCAGTTCAAGCTATCTCATTTCAGGGTGTGGGATAGCCGGGAGCCTGACTGAATAAATAGATCCCATCACCATTTCCTTTTCTCCCTGTCTTTCCTAGTAAAACAGAGCTCCAATTTTTTTACTTCTTCCACAGTCTCTTAGGCAGTTGCCATACTCCAAACCCTTGCCCTAACATTTTGACACATCCTCCTAAATCCTCATTGATCACTTTAGATTTTCTGACACTTGATAAGTAGGAGAACACAAATAGCTTCTATGAATTTAAAAAACAAAAACCGGTGGTGCTGCGGGGGTGGGGGTGGGGGGCTTCCCTGGTGGTTAAGAATTTGCCTTCCAATGTAGGCAATGCAGGTTCTCTCCCTGTTAAGGGAACTAAGATCCCAGATACCTTGTGGTCAAAAAACCAAACATGATACAGAAGCAATATTGTAACAAATTCAATAAAGACTTTTAAAACAATGGTGTTTTCTTTTAACTGACTTCACATTGACACAAGTCATTCTGATATTTTTAAAACTGTTTAGTTCTATTTTGAAATTCAAAACCAACACAATTTCACATAAGCAGGATGGGACATCTAGATCTGTAAGTTTATTTATTTTTGAACAGGGTAACCAAGCCCTTTGGTAAGCAGGCCGAGTTCCTTTCTCAAATCTTGTGCAATAAATCCTTCACAGTGATTTAAAAGAACTAGGGCAGTGACCACAGGAAGGAAGGGAGTATATGACAGAATCTAAAGCCCTAAAGAAAATGGAATCAACGATATTGATAGGGACAGTATTTATTTAAGGAGGGGAAAGTCAAATGTCTTTTAGGTAAATAATTTAATAAATAGTGATACTGTAAACCCCAGTGCAGAATTCCCCCTTCCCTCCCCAAACATCTAAGCTAGCAAACCATGCACTATCCTGGGTTGCCATTTTCACTCTTTGAAACCTCTGCACATTTGCAGAATCTTTGCACTAAATGTCTCTTTCTTCCTCTATCTGCCTAGGAATCTTCTTCAAAATCATCACGTAAGTTTTCATCTCTTCTGGGAAAATTTCTTTGAAGCATCAGGCAGCTGCAGACTCCTTTTCTCTTGCTTCTTGATCCACTTTCTCTACTTTTAATACCTGTTTTATACTATAATTATTTACTAGTCCATCACCTGATCCCCAAGGACAGAGTTAGGTTTTACTGACAGAATGTCCCCAGGGCAGCCAACAAGACCTAGGATACGCTGTAAATTCTACAGATATTTACTAAAAACATGAATGAAAAGATAATGAGTTGAATTTGCTTTCTTGACTATCTATGAACATAGAGATGTTAATTACACAGTTGAAAATAGAAATCAGGACCAGAGAGATGATGCATTCAGGATTGCATGCATTCTGCATCCAATCCAGAGATATGGATTCAGGATTAATTTACAGTTAATTAATCTTAACTGAGAAGAATGTGGTCCAGAAGGAGGGAAACAGAAATGGACAAAAGGTAACAGACAGGAAAAGAGGGCAAAACCAATCTCCCGACAAGGTAGAGAATCAGGACAGAGTAGTTTCATAGAAACTCTGAGAGGAAGGTACTCCAGGTATAGGACGCTGTTACTGGTATCAAGCAAAGCTGCTTCCTTTTCTAAAAAATATGTGGAATATAATACCTAGAATGATGGACAGGGAGGCCTGGCGTGCTGTGATTCAGCATACATACAAACAAGAAGGAAAACATAACTATAAGGTAGAGATAAGTCAATCAACTGAAACTGACCCAGAACTAACAGATGATGGCATATCAAAACCATAAAAAATCTGTTAAGTGCATACTGCAAAGTCTCTGCCAGTTCTAGCCTCCTTGTTATAAAAACCACAATGAAATATTGAAGAACTACTCTCTGAAATTCCCCTGAACAGTAATATACTACATATTCATTGTTTTTCTGCTTGATTTAAGCCATATTTTTTTGGTTATTTAAATAATAAAGAGTCGGTCACGACTGAGCGACTGAACTGAACTGAACACATGTCTATGTTGAGGACTAAAGTTAATACGTGACAATTCCTAAAACAATGCCAGGGACAAGATGGGGCCTGAATAATTATTTCAAAATCAAATACAATGAAAATGGAGATGAAAAAGTCAGATCTGTCAGTTAAGAGGCAGATGGAGATGACCACTGTGAGAAGGGCTTCATTAGAAAGAAGGGGACTGAAGCTAACTTTCTATGGGATTGGGTAGCCATTCCCTCCTCTAGGAGATCTTCCCAGCCCAGTGATCGAAACCAGGTCTCCTGCATTGCAGGCAGAATCTTCACCATCTGAGCCACCAGGGAAGCCCATCTATGGCATAAGCAGTGAAACTGGAGTGAGAAAATAGAACACAAAAAGATGCTTTTCTTTTAAGAACTGTACTGATGAAGGAGGTTGGTGTCCTCGGAGAGAAGCAGACTTGAGTGGGAAATGTTTGCTTGTAGGAACTGTGAGCATGTATGTGGCAGAGGCAAAGAAGCCAAGAGGGAAAGAAATATTAAACTGATGCTGCTGCATCACTTCAGTCGTGTCCGACTCTGTGTGACCCCATAGACAGAAGCCCACCAGGGTCCCCTGTCCCTGGGATTCTCCAGGCAAGAACACTGGAGTGGGTTGCCATTTCCTTCTCCAATGTGTGAAAGTGAAAAGTGAAAGTGAAGTCGCTCAGTCCTGTCCGACCCTTAGTGACCCCACGGACTGCAGCCTACCAGGCTCCTTCATCCATGGGATTTTCTAGGCAAGAGTACTGGAGTGGCTTGCCATAGCCTTCTCTGATAGGAGGACAGAAAAGAGATTTGGAGAGAGTTTTACATTTAATGGAAAATTAAGGGAAGTTACAAGAGTTCTCTCTTTTCCAAAGGGTGAAAATTTCCCTGATAACAGTGAGGGTGGCTTGGGGGTTTAAGAGGAGTCATACCTGTGTGAAGTAGCCACGATGAGACTGGGAATGGAAGTTGTTAAGGGGCAGGTAAAATCAGATCATTAAACTGCTCAATTTAAATTAAGTGAAACTTAAATTCATTAGTAGTTTATCGCTGTCTGCCACTCCAGTCTTGTCCATCTGACCCCAAGTCTTGCTTGTTACCCACAGGGCCACCCCTTCATCACTGAGGGGCCATTGGTCCTGCTAAGGAAGGGGGATGAGTCAGGTGATGATCTCTTCCTGATTAGAACCTTCCCCTCAAGGCCAAAGTCACAATGGGGCAGAGCCCACGGCACTGAGAGCTGGTTCCTGTTGCCCACAGGACTGAACCAAGCAGATGAATCTCCAGAGGATCAAGCCAAGTGAAGGCTAGCTAACCTTACCTGGATTCAGGGGATAATTTTTTAAAAGGTCATCTTCACTTAAATAACATATTTAAGTGTTTTGAATATGATGCTCCTAGCCTCCCAAAGATGACACAGGGACTCTGACTCAAGGCTTTACCAAGTCTTTCTAACCTTAATAACAGGAAAGTAATTTTCATGGGCTTTCTGGTTGGTGCTGCTAATGGTAAAGAACCTGCCTGCCAATGCAGGGGACTTAAGAGATGTGGGTTCAAACTCTAGGTCGGGAAGATCCCTGGAGGAAGGCATGGCTACCCACTCCACTATTCTTGCCTGGAGAGTCCCATGGACAGAGGAACCTGGCGGACTACAGTTCATAGGATAGCAAAGAGTCAGACACGACTGAAGTGACAGCACGCACTCACAATTCTCATGTGCTTTGCTCCCTCCAAGTCATTTCAGTGTTCAGGAAAATTCTGCCATGGGAGTCAGGGTCCTCAGTTCTTCTCTCTTTCTGGACTAACTTCCTTACTACCCACATCTCCCGATCAGTTTCAGTCAGGGACAGACTTCATTGAATCCTTGACTTTTGAAACAAGATAGGTCCATAAAGAGAATATGACCTGCAAAAATGTCATTAGTTTTGGATCTGTCCAAGGACTAACCCCAAATTCTGTTTCTCCACATTTTTTCAGAATTTTAGTTCTGAAGAGCAGACAGCAGGATTTAAATTGCTGGTTCATAAGCAATGAATTATATAAGTTGTTCATTAGTGACACTGGCCTAGGATTTATTGGTTAAGAATGTCTTTATTGTATTCGAGTGGATATAAAAAAATAAGTTTTACTATCATGTAAGAAAAGTTCCTGGCAAAGGAAATTTGCATAATCTTTAGGAAAAGCTGCATATAATCAAAAATAGGTATTTATCATAATTCTTACTGGCAAGCACCTAAAATTAAATCCTGCAGAGTTAGTAATGATGTTAAAATCCATAATATTCTTCAATTATTAGAATAATATTTTACCTTTAGCCAATGCATTACAAGTTTCAAAACACTTCAATTTACATTAGTTCACTTTTAATGCACGCATAGTTCTTGCCCTAATCTCATTTTCAGTTGGCCCAGAAATTGATTTATTTATGCTACTTAGCTCTTGGGATTAATCAACCCTCCAGCTGTTTTGAATTTACCTAAATAAATAGAGATTTCCCGATACAATTAGTTCAGATCATATGAAATTACAGGGGACTGAACATGAAAAGTGGATGTCTTCCTAGGAAATGTCAGACTTTTCTGTAGTCTGGTCTAGTCAGTGATAGCCTCCTGTCTCAGCCCATTTAGCATTTACAGTATATGCATAACAGCAAACGGTGCTTTTATCACAACTCCTAATCAGATAAAAATTTACTTAATATATAAGCTCACGGATTTAGGATTTTTGAAGATGGTGTAAGAATTTACTACTATATTGCTGAATCCACTTGCCAGAACAGAATCCTACACCAGGGGTTTCACATACACTGAGCCATAAGTGAGAATCAGTTCTGCTAAACCAACTATCAAAGCCCATAGCCAGCCGCCTCTGGCTGTGAGTAACTCATGGGATGGACTCCTTTCCGGAAGTCCCAGGTCATCTGAGCTGGACCTGTAACACCGTGCTCAGCATTTGTTTCCTAACTCAGAAATGTTCCAGTGTGATGATGCAACTGTCTTGTGCTCCATCCAGAACATTCTCTGTGTATCCTCAAAAGACATAGGTGGAAACTTTGGCACATGCATTTGACACATGATATGTCTCAGCACCCTGGACTGGAGGTGGGGGCTGCCCGCTTCCTGTGAGGTCAGAATTCTTGGAGCTGTACCAGTGAGGGAGTTCCATTTTGTTGGAAATTACTGACTATATACTTAGGATCAAAACTGAAAACGGCTTCTCTCTGCTGCATGGAAAAGTGGGTGTAAAACATTTCCACTGACCGAGTACCTTGGAATGTTTCCAATAGCTTCACACCCAGTCTTACAGAGCAGAGTGCTAGAAAATGGCATGCATTACGATGTAAAGCATTTAATTTTTTTTTTTTTTTAATTTTTGACTACTCCTCATGGCATGCAATATCTTAGTTCCCTACCAGGGATCAGACCCTTGCCCTCTGCAGTGGAAGTTCAGAGTCTTAACCACTGGACTGCAAGGGAAGTCCCTTTTAAAACAATTTTTTAAAACAATGTAAAGCATTTAAATAATCATTTTTAAATAACTTTTTACAAATGGTCATAGAATATCGAGTTTATTGACAAACCATGCATTTCATTTCAAAAATTATTTTAATTTTTAAAATTCTGAAAAGTCTGTTATCCAAAAGACCTTTCAGTTCAGTTCAGTTCAGTCGCTCAGTCGTGTCCGACTCTCCGCGACCCCATGAATCACAGCACGCCAGGCCTCCCTGTCCATCACCAACTCCCGGAGTTCACTCAAACTCATGTCCATCGAGTTGGTTATGCCATCCAGCCATCTCATTCTCTGTCGTCCCCTTCTCCTCCTGTCCCCAACCCCTCCCAGCATCAGAGTCTTTTCCAGTGAGTCAGCTCGTCGCATGAGGTGGCCAAAGTATTGGAGCTTCAGCTTTAGCATCAGACCTTCCATTGAACACCCAGGACTGATCTCCTCTAGAATGGACTGGCTGGACCTTTAGACAACGCAGTAGTGACAGTCATCTCATCTCCTGCTGCAATAACTGAATTCTTACAAACACCCTATGTCTATATCATGAAGACATGTACACACATGTGCATGTTCACACACACGTAGAGCTTCTATGATAGCGTTTCCCTCAGCCCTGTTTGTCCTATGGAGAAAAATATCCAATTTTAAATAAATGTAGGACATGAAGGTAATTATTTTGAGATTTTCTTTGTAGTCCCTGGCATAATTTTTGTAAACAATCTAAGATCACACCTAAAATACATTTATTTTTAATATAACCATTTGCTTATAGCCAGTTCAGATTGAATTATTAACAATTTCCCTTCTTTATTTAAACTTACTTGATAATGAAATGTCACTTTGCTGTTTCCTTTAAAAAAATTTTTTTTTTAATAACAACACAGGAAGGTGAGACTCCTGTTGCAGAGAATTTCAGAAAAGCAGGTCAGGTCAATGCTCTGATACATCATTTCCCAGGACCTAATGAGAAAACTCGTAACAAACAGGGAAAGTAAGCCTACGAGACACAAACGAGTCACCACCGTCCCCCGGAAATCCTGACAGGACCGTGGAGGCACTGCTGGCTCCGATGCACAGTCCTTCCCCGCCCTCAACACCACTGCCCTTTGCTCTTTTGCAGCTGATGAAGTGGAAGAAGCTTCCTGTCCAAACCACATGGAGATACAGTTGCCTGATCTCTAGAGCAATGATGAAAAAAATAGGAAAGCAAGTTGACTCCACTGCAAGTTAACCACCAGAAATCCTTCTGTGTTGATAAATCATCATTCTGCTATTGAACCTTCCTTTCTTTAAGAAATCCTTGTCTGCGTCACTCCAAAGTGAGATCCAGACAGCACTGTCTTGCATAATGAAACAAAAAGAAAATCACAGGGACTGCAAGGCACTCATGTTGAGTTTACTATGTGCTAAGATAAATCTGAAGTGGCGATATTTGGTCAAATTCCCTGTAATATAAACAAACAATTTGGAAAGAGCATTTGTTTTCACCAAAATCCTGTTATGCACAGGATCTGTTTACAATGAACTTTTCAAAACTCAGTTTGTTGGGTAAAATATTGTTGAAAGTTGATGGCATTTCAGCTGGAGACTGATCATCATTTTGCTACATGGAGACTTGTTTCGGTAATAGCTTTGCTGCTACTGCTGCTAAGTCACTTCAGTCGTGTCCGACTCTGTGTGACCCCATAGACGGAAGCCCACCAGGCTCCCCCGTCCCTGGGATTCTCCAGGCAAGAACACTGGAGTGGGTTGCCATTTCCTTCTCCGGTAATAGCTTTGCTGCTGCTGCTGCTGCTAAGTCACTTCAGTCGTGTCCGACTCTGTGTGACCCCATAGACGGAAGCCCACCAGGCTCCCCCGTCCCTGAGATTCTCCAGGCAAGAACACTGGAGTGGGTTGCCATTTCCTTCTCCGGTAATAGCTTTACTAAGATATAATTCACATACTATACAATTCATCCGTTTAAAGGGTACAATTCAACGGTTTTAGTATATTCACAGTTGTCCAATAATAACCACAGTATGAAATTTTCATTACCCAAAAAGAAATGTCTTAGCCTTTATCCACCACCCTCACAATCATCTCCCAACATCCCCTAAACCCAGCCCCCAGCCCTGGCCAAGCATTCATCTACCTTCTGTCTCTATGACTTTGCCTGTTCTGAGCATTTCATATAAATCAAATATTATAACAGCTGGTGGTTTGTGGCTGTCCTCTTTCGTCAGCATGTGTTCAAGTTTTATCCGTGTTGTAACATGTATCAGTACTTTATTCTTTTCATGGCCAAAAAATATTCCATTGTATGTATATTCCACATTTTATTTAACTATTCAGTAGTTAATGGACATTTAGATTGTTTCCACCCTTTTACTATTACGAATAATGACAACAATGAATATTCTTGTACAACTTTTTGTGGGGACAAGTTTTTATCTCTCTTGGTTGTATAACTAGAAATTAAATTGCTGAATCGAATGATAAGCGTTGTTTACCTTTGTGAGGAATAGCCAGAATACTTTTCAAAGGGGCTACAGAATCTTACATTACATGGAGCTTTAATTTATCAGAATTTGACCTTGTTCTTAACTGTTGCTTCAGTGTTTTGAACTTGTACTTAGTCTAATATATATTATGCAGTAGGAAATGGCAACCTGCTTCAGTATTCTCACCTGGAGAATCTCATGGACAGAGAAGCTTGGCGGGCTATAATCCAAAGGGTCACAAAGAGTCAGACACGAGTAAGCATGAGCACAAGAGCCCTAGAAAAATTCCATAAACTCTCATTTTTAGTAAATTCATTTTTTGTTTGGGCTCATTTTAAAAGCTTTTTTCCCCTGATTTCCTGAACTCATAAATATTAGAAGAAACCTATCAATAGAAAATTGGTGAGATTTTCTGGAGACCAGATTATCAATGGCAGCAAGAAAGGACAACTATATGCCTCACAGTGAGCAAAGAAACTGAACACCCAACCATAAAAGAAGACCTATTCTCAGTAAGAACTATTTAATTTCAGGAAAGAAGTCCTTACAGACATATAATTACTCTAAGATGTCACTGTATTGTAGTAATATCATGGTACAATTATTAATACTTACTTTTTCTCTTTAGTAATTAAAAAGGGATTTAATTATACCATTAAGAAAAATGTGGAAGTTTTCAATAACATTTTTAAGGGTTACATCCAAAATGATGTGATTTTTGAAAGCTCATCTGTTAAAATCATAGACTCTCAGGGCTGAATCAGACTTTCATGATCATCTTAGGGCTTCCCAGGTGGTGCTAGTGGTAAAGAGTCCTCCTGCTAATGCAGGAGACTCAGGTTTGATCCCTGAGTCCAGAAGATTCCCCAGGAGAAGGGAATGGCAACCCACTCCAGTATTCTTGCCTGGGAAACTCCATGAAAAGAGGAGACTGGTGGGCTACAGTCTAAGGGGTTGCAAAGAGTCAGACAGGACTGAGCAACTGAGCCCCACCATCACCTACTTAATGTAATACCACAAAAAAATCTAATGGGGGAACTACAGACAGAACTAGTTGTAGGCTTGCAGGTTTGTGAAGAGCACAGAATAGTGTATTTGGGTCTTTACTAACACTTTCACTGTCTTTTAATTTTTCATCACACATGAAGTTATGGGAGGGCTTCCCTGATGGCTCAGCGATAAGGAATCCCCCTGCAGTGCAGGAGCCACAGGAGACATGGGTTTGATCCCTGGGTCAGGAAGACCCCCAGAGAAGAGCATGGCAACCCACTCCAGTATTCTTGCCTGGAGAATCCCATGGACAGAGAAGCCTGGCGGACTACAGCCCATAGGGTCTCAGAGTCAGATACTACTGAAGTGACTGAGCACACAAGCATGCACAAAGTTACGGATCTGAAATAGACAACATACAAAGCTTCTTTTAGATTTTTTTATTCTAAAAATATTTATTAGTATTTATTCAACCTCATCTTCATAAGGAAGGCTCTATGAAGGATTAAGAGTATTCTAATTTTCCCAAAGAAAGTAAAAGAACAAGATACTTCAAGAACTTGGAGAACGCTTTTGATCTCATGGACTCTTCATTTAGAAATGGTCATTCAGGAAGCTTTAAATATCTAAGTGTCAAGCTTTGTGATAGGCTCTTGAGACAGAAAGATGATGAATGAAACCTAGTTTTTTCTCTCAAGGGCATGAAAAATATTTATCCCATAACTATCATTATAGGTGAAAGAAGTCACATGGAAGTAATGATGCTGACAGTAGATCGCATTTATTGATCATTTACTATGTACCATAATTTAATTCTTTAATTCTTATGGGCTTCCCTGATGGTCCACATGGTAAAGAATTCTGTCTGCAAGGTGGGAGTCCCAGGTTTGATCCCTGATTTGGGAAGATCCCCTGGAGAAGGAAATGGCAACCCATTCCAGTATTCTTGCCTGGAAAATTCCCTGGACGGAGGAGCCTGGTAGGCTGCAGTCCACGGGCTTGCAAGAGTTGGACACAACTGAGCAACAAAACCACCATCACTCTGTGAGGCAGACACTGTTGTTATTTTCAGGGACAGAGAAGTCCAGTAAATTGCCAAAGATCAAAGAGGAATGGTCAGGTTCTGATTCCAGAGGAAAAGCGATAGAAAGAGAACAATTATATGGGGTAAGGGGTGGGAAGCTGAACGTTCATACATTTAGTCCTTTTCTTTCCTAAGCCCTCCAGCAGGACTACACTAGAAGCATATGATAAAGATGTATCCTACTATTGTATAAAAGTTCAGCTGCTGGTAACAGAAAATATGCTAGGTGTTTTTAGCAGAAAAAGTGAAAATAAAAGTTTCTCAGTCATGTCTGACTCTTTGAGATCCCATGGACTGTAGCCTGCTAGGCGCCTATGTCCATGGAATTCTCCAGGCCAGAATACTGGAGTAGGTAGCTGTTCCCTCCTCCAGGGGATCCTCCCAATCCAGGGATCGAACCCAGGTCTCCCTCATTGCAGGAAGATTCTTTACCATCTGAGCCACCAGGGAAACAGAAAATAATTTAATATATTTTTAGCAGAAAAGAATTTAACAAAGGAAATTTAAAAAATTAATACAGGAACTAAGATACTTAAAAAATTGTTATAAGAGCTGAAGAATCAGGTCATTCAGGAATGACTTCCAGAACCACACAGTAAATGTGACCTGCCAAGAGAATTACAACTACTGGGAGAGAATTCAAGAACCAATTCCTGATTCCAAAATCACCCTTGGCTTGGCTATGATCTGGGACCAAGAGACCCATCCTTGCCACTGTTGGCCCCGGAGTTATCCAAATCCTGCTGAATCTGCACCCACAAAATTAGCATCTCACATACTCCGTGAACTCAGTTCTGAACACGAGAATCATTTGACAGCATCCGATTGGCAGGATCTAAATCACATCTGGAATTCTCACTTCAAACCCATTTGGGATTTTTAATTTTCATTTTCAGCCTCTGCCTAATAGAAGAAAGTTGAAACAGATGTTTAAAAGAGCCAATCTAGCATATCTACCACAACCAAGAAAGAATTCCTGGACAAGCCCACAGACCTCATCGGTATTTCAGTCCAATATTTAAAAAATCCTTGTGGTTTCCTCCACCATTCTTGATGGGTGAGGAAATGTATTTCAAAATGCATTCCACATTTCAAAATGCATTTCCTTTCTAAAAATTTATTTTTAATTGGAGGATAACTGCTTTACAATATTGTGCTGGTTTCCATCACACAATGACATGATTCAGCCATGAGCGTGCATATATCCCATCCTTCTTGAACCTCCTCCCCACCTCCCAATCCCCACCCCATCACACTCCTGTCGGTGGTCACAGTACCACCTGGAGCTCCCTGTGTTATACAGCAACTTCCCAAGAGCTATTTATTTTACATATGGTAGCTTATATGCTTCAATGCTACTCTCAAGATATCTCCCCTTCTCCTTTCCCCACCGCTTTCAAAGACTGTCCTCTGTGTCTGCGTTTCTATTCCTGCCCTGCAAATAGGTGCATAAGTGCCAGTTTAATACAGTACATGTAACTGTGTTGACATTACATATACATGCGTTGACATATGATGTTTGTTTTTCTCTCTGACTTACTTCAGTCTGTATAACAGGCTCTAGGTTCATCCATCTTATTAGAATCGACTCAAATGTGTTTTCTTTGGCCAAGTAATACTCCATTGTGTATATGGACCACAACTTCTTTATCTATTCATCTGTCAATGGAAGTCTAGGTTGTTTCCGCGTCCTAGCTATTGTAAACCATGCTGCAGTGAACACTGAGGTCCACACATCTGTTTCAGTTATGGTTTCCTCAGGGTATGTGCCCAGTAGTAGGATCGCTTGGTCATAGTTTTATTCCTAGTTTTTTAAGGAATCTCCAAGTGTTCTCTGTCATGGCTGTATCAATTTACATTCTCATCAACAGTGCAAAAGGGTTCCCTTTTCTCCACACCCTCTCCAGCATTTATTGTTTGTAGAATTTTTGATGATGGCCATTCTGACTGGTGTGAGCTGATACCTCATTGTAGTTTTAATTTGCATTCAAAATGCATTTCTTTTTAAACATGCAGCATCATTACAACTTAAATTTTCATTGTTGTTGTTTTGTTTCTATCTATAAATTGACAAGCAAGAAACATTTTAAATAAAAGTATGTATTTGGTGGCTTATCCTTGAAATTTATCTCAAAAATTATAGTATTTTTTTAAAGAGTAAGCATTTTCTAATGTTCTTATTTTTTCCCTTCACAAGTTGTTGGTTTTGGCAGTAAAATTGTTATTTGTATTTGAGTCTAGCAAGCTGCCTGAGTTTTTATGATGCTTATGAGGTCTGGGGAGAAACAAATAGAGAAAGTTCCAGGTTTCTTATGCTCCCTTTCTGTGGAGGACATTCCCAGGGTTCTGACATTTACTTTAGTAATCCATCCTCAGGACTCCATTGCAATGTCGGATGTCACTGGGGTTATGGGCTCCATCAGCAGTGACCCCTCTTAGAGATCCTTGGCTATCACTAAGATCCTTCACTCATCAACCCGTATTCTTGTCCTTTGACAACTCACTTCCTTGACCCAACACACAAATACACATCTCTGTTAAGCAGAAAACTATACTAATGTACAAAAGGTACACGTATCACCTAGTGTAACCAGTCCATCTTTATGGAGGGTCTGAACTGATATTTCAAAAATTCTTGCAAAAGAAAGCTAGGGTCCCCCCAATCAAATGAAATCTTGATGAACTACTGTAATGTATACGGACTTCTAAATCCATATCTTCAAAAACAAAAGGAAAAGATATTCTATAGGAAATGTTAATGAAAGAAGGCTTATGCCTAGTCCCTAAAACTTAGAAAGAACATCATCATTAAAAGCAGAACACTTGAAAATGCTGATAGACGATACATTCTTTAGCAATGACTGCTTCACTTCTTATATATTTAAACTATTGATTTTTTCTCTGATTTTTAAAAACTTGTGTCATTTAAAGAAAATATCCTGGAGTAAAGCTGAAACTCCAATACTTTGGCCACCTCATGCAAAGAGTTGACTCACTGGAAAAGACTCTGGTGCTGGGAGGGATTGGGGGCAGGAGGAGAAGAGGACAACAGAGAATGAGATGGCTGGATGGCATCACCGACTCTATGGACATGAGTTTGAGTGAACTCTGGGAGTTGGTGATGGACAGGGAGGCCTGGGGTGCTGTGATTCATGGGGTCACAAAGAATCGGACATGACTGAGCGACTGAACTGAACCCCTAAAATCCAATCTCTGCTGTTATGTAGGAAGATAATGAGGCTGCAAATATGCTGTTTTTCTGTAGCCTATTTCCTGTTTTCCAGCTCTACAGGGCAATTTTAGGTTCTTGTGCCTGCAACCAGAATCACTATATGCTTCTGATTTTTTTCTAAATGTAAAATATCATAAAAGAAAAGAAATAACAGGATTAGTATACCATTTCCATTTTCATCACTTTAAAAACCACTTAATCACTACCCCAAGTTCCAGCCTCTGGGTTCTGCTAAAAAGAAGTAGTGCCCTAACAAAAAGGCCAAATCACATGTTAACGAAATGTTCATATGACCAAACATACTGTTAGGTACTTACAAATCTGTTTCTTATGAAATTAAGATGCATAAATAAAATTATATGTATATGTGTGTGTAACTAGCTGTATGTATGCATATATGAATAGTATGTATATATACGCACATACGAGGGGGGCATTTTTTCACTTGATCAATCTCATCTGTAACAAGAAAAGATTTGGAATCTCTTTTGACAATAAGACTAACTGGGACACATGATGAGTTTCAGTCTGGTCTCCTCTATCCTGACCTACACAACCATGGGAAAGCTCCTGATGCCTGAGGGATCCACACTCTTTCATAGGTAAAAGAGGAGGTAAAATAAATGCTAAGAGTCTATGTGTCTATAACTGAAGGTGACAGAACACCATTAACTCCAAATAGAGTATTTGAAAGGTCTCTTAGAGGAATCTATCAGAGATGCAAGTTTATTATCTGGTCCCTAACTGCTTGACTTCATTTTTTATATTTTCAATTTTCTATAAATTTTTCAGTTCAGTAGGCTACAAATATTATAATTTGAAGTCTACAAAAGAAAAAATATTTGGAGAATAATGAGAAAGGTACCATTCTTACTAAATTCTATCTCATTGTTGCATTTTCTGAAATACCTAAAATAGCCATTAATAACCACAAGGACTCCTTTCCTTACTATACTCAAGTTTTTGCGGAATAAAGTAACACACTGGGTTACCTCAATCATAATTTCCCTACATATGATTGCAGTTTTCTAACAGCTAGTTTTCAGAGTCTTTCATAAACTGTATTCCTCGGAAAACTTAGAAAATGTGTTCCATTATCATCTTGAAACATCTTCTAAATTACGCCTTTTTTGATCAACTCAAGTAAAGTGTTTCTGACATTAGTTTAATTGTATCAACTATTTCCTGTTTATAATTGTCCTTGAATTTAATCCTGTTTTTTAGGAAATCCAATGACTTTTTTCTTTCATATAATTATGGTTTTAGCAGAAAACAACATACATTGTATACTAAATAGCACCATTTATTTTTAAGGAACATTTACATAATGTTGCCATATGGATATCAAAAACAAGATGGGTAATGTAAGACTATTATGTTGCTTAAAATATATTATGAGCATAACTAAAGGAAATATTGAGCCAATTTTCCACAGTTGTTTACTCTAAAGTAAAGGGGGGGAAAGTTTATTTTATAATAAACAGATGGCTGTATCAGTGTTGGAATTTAAATGACTCCTTTTTCAGATAGCATAGCTTATTTGTTGTAACTTTATCAATTAGATATTTTTCAAAAGAGAAGTTTTAATTGATAAGTTCATTGAATAAATATTAAGATGTTCACAGTTGTGGGTATGAACACAATATAATGATTTATTATAACATATAGTTTATCCCAGAGTTGAGTAGATTCTTTCTCACAAAGGCTACATTCTCCTTTATGGTTACAGCCCACTTGAACTTCTAAGACCTTCTGGATACTCAACATGTATTTGCTGAGCATCTTGTCAGGGGAGTGTGTCATTTCCTCGGTCCTGTCTTGTGGCAGCAAAAATTTAAACAGTGGATGGACCAGTGTTACAGCTCAGTTTTACTTGGCAAGCAAAAGAAAATACATCCCTGAGGCGTGAGCACAGGCCAACCCAAAGACGCCAAGAGAAGAGCGGCCAGAGGCCCAGTTTTGACTCCTCTTTTTATGTTTTTCCTCCTCCCCCTGAGCCTGCCTATATATCGGGCTAGCCAGGAGAGCTGTTTGTTTCACCTGAGGTTCTCACTCTGGTCCTCGGACCTTCCTTTGGTCTATTTTCATGGGTTTTTCCCTTCTTTGTCTTTTAACCACTACCATTCTAGACTCCTTTTTCCTATTCTAACTACCCAACATTTCCCCCTCAAGAGATGGGAGGCCCAATTCTCTGGGAATAGGGGCATCGAGATCTCTCTGGCTACTTCCTGCTGCAGCACATTTTTAGAGATGCTGAAGAATCAATAAAAGCAATAAAAAGGCTGAGAATCATGCTTTCATGGAGGTAGAATTCTAATGGTGAATGCAAAGAATCCACAAAATAAGTAAAATTTCTTGTGTTTTTAGAATGTGATGAGTGTCTTAGGGGACAGAAAGAGGGGGGTATATGAAATATCAGTGGAGGTAGCTGCTGCTGCTGCTGCTGCTGCTGCTAAGTCACTTCAGTCGTGTCCGACTCTGTGTGACCCCACAGACGGAAGCCCACCAGGCTCCCCCGTCCCTGGGATTCTCCAGGCAAGAACACTGGAGTGGGTTGCCATTTCCTTCTCCAATGTGTGAAAGTGAAAAGTGAAAGTGAAGTCGCTCAGTCCTGTCCGACCCTTAGCGACCCCACGGACTGCAGCCTACTAGGCTCCTCCATCCATGGGATTTTCTAGGCAAGAGTAGGGGTTAAATGTTTGTGTCCCCTCCCGAAAATTCATACATTGAAATCCTCACTCCCTAACTCTAACTCCTTAAAGCCTAACACCATCACTCCTTAAGTGATGGTGTTTTGAGGTGGGACTTTGGAGAAGTAATAAATTTTGGATGAGCTCCTTACAAGAAGAAGAGATGGGAAAGCTCCCTCTTGCTCCAGGCACACCCACCAAGGAAAGGCCATGTGACGCCTCAGCAAGAAGGCAGGTTTCTACAAGCCAGGAAGAGGGGCTCACCAGACACCGATCCTGCTGGCACCTTGGTCTTGGACTTCCAGTATCCAGAATTGTGAGGAATAAATTTCTGTTGTTTAAGCCACCCAATGGATGGCATTTGGTTATAGCAACCAGAGCCAACTAATACTGGCTAAACTCGAAGTTTTGGGTAGAGGAGCCAGTGAAGTAAAACATGTGAGGGAAGTGAGGAAGGGCATGCGTGCTAAGTCGCTTCAACCATGTCTGACCTTTTCAATCCTATGGGCTGTAGCCTGCCAGGCTCCTTTCTTTGCTCATGGAATTCTCCAGGCAGGAATGCTGGAGTGGGTTGCCCATGTCCTTCTCCAGGGGAACTTCCAGACCCAGGAATTGAACCCGCGTCTCCTGCATTGCAGGTGGATTCTTTACCACTGAGCCACTGCAGATACTGGAGTAGGAGTATTCCAGGCAAAGAGAATAGCAAGTGCAAAGGCCTTGAGGGGAAAAGAAAATGGAATGGAGAAAATAACAGAGAAGGTGTCCTCATAATATGAGGACAGAAAAATAATCATGAATGATCTTGTAGCTCAGAGCAGCTGCTTGTGTCTTTATTTTGGGTAGGGTGGGAAACCACTGAAGGGGATCAGAGAAAGGAGAGATATAATCTGCTGTAACTTCTAACTGTATACATTTTGCTGCTTATTGAGAATAGATTGCAATAAACCAAGGTCAGAAGTGGGAGACCAGTTTGGATTCTATCAGATAGGTGTGAAATGATTAAGTCAGGCTAAGAGCATTTGGGATGGTAAGAAGTGGTGGGATGCTGAGTGTGTTTTGGAGCCAGAAATGATAAGATTTACTGTCAGACTGGATCTGGTTTATGCAAAACAGAAATTAAGGATGACACCAAAGCTGACTGGAGCAACTGAAAGGGAAAAGAGTTGTCTGTCTTGTGGGGAAAAAATTATCAGAAACTCAATCTGAATCATGTTTCAAAAAGGAAAAAGTGACCAAATACTTGTTTTATCCTTTAAGATGAAAAGAGAGAATGATTTTTGGCCCTGATAGCTGTGATAAGAACAGTTTTAGGTTAGTCATAGAACCAAAACTAGATTCAAGTATGTTCAAGAAAGTATGGAAGGAGAGAAATTAAGGATAGTGAGCAAAGATTCCTCTTTCAAGGAGTTTTGCCGTAAAAGACAGCACGAGATGGGTGTGGTGTACATAGGGGGAAGGTGGTTTAATAGAACTTTTTCATAGTTGTTGTTTTTAGGGTTTTTTTTTTTTTTTTTTGGCTGCACCCCGAAGCATGTAGGATCTTATTTTCCCTGACCAGGGATTGAACCCATGATTGGAAGCATGGAATCTTAACCACTGGACTGCCAGGGAAGCCCCTAAATGAATATTTTTAGAGGAGAAAAGTAGCAACATTTATTTAACCTGGTAGGAATAATCCAATCATGAGTGGGAACTTGATGATCCCCCAGGGTGAGAACAATGAATGAACAGGCGAAAGAGGATAGAATCTAGTGCATATGTAGGGGATGAGTGTAGCTTAAATAAGCTCCTTGGGAAATAGGGTGAATCTAGGTCAAAAGTTAGAAATGTGTAAAGTGAGCCTAGGAATTGAGATGTGCCAAAAGGCAAGACCCTTTTCAGAAAACCATTGAAGTTATATCAAAAGAACAATAGTCAAATCAAATGGGTTTCCTCTAGGCTGTTGTAGTTTGTGCAACAAACAGATAATGACTGCAATACATTGAAATATATTAGGAATATGAAAATCCACAAGTTAAAATGAAATAAGCACCACATATGCATTCAGTGACAACTACACTTCTTGGAAACCAACTCACTATTCTAAAAAAGCAACAAGCAGAGGAAAAGAATCAAGCCACTCTTAGCCATACAAAGTCTGTCTCGGTGTGTCAATTAGTTGATAAGGGAAAGTTCTTTAAAGAGTTCCAGCTAATAAACACAAAGGAAATGACAGAAAATCACATTTGCAATCCTTAATGAAATAATGGACCTATGCAACTATCAACATGGAAATAAAACAATTAGTGAGGAATTACTGGGGCACTTAATAATGTATGCATTACACTGACATCATCTGAACCCATCTGGATCTTATCATTTAAACAGAACAAAGCATTTTGCAACAGGAAGTACAGGGCATCATTTATGCAACACTGTGGTCATAAACTTTTAACCAAGTCTATCATTTCACAGCAAAAGTAAGGGAAAACAGTTAAATAGCATATTGGAAAGCAATCAGCTGAATTCAGTATGTGGGAAATTCTACAGTATAAATGAGCAAGTTTTTTCAATAAATAAATGGCATTTAAAAGGAGGGAGAGGAGGAACTGTTACAGATTTTTAAAGAGAAGAAACTCCAAGGCATAATGAACCAAATGTAATATATGAAACTTAAGATTTTAATTCAAGCAAGCCAATTCTAAACATATTTTTGAGAAAATTTGGGAAATTAAAACACGGGCTAGGCATTAGCTAGTATTAATAGCTTATTCAAGTTATGTTTTATTCAAAGTCTTTATTTCTCAAGTGCACATACCAAAGTTTTCATGGAATATATTGTATTGTTTAGGGCTTACTTTAATAAACTGTATCTCCATACTCAAATGAAAGTGCAAGCTCTCCCAGAAAGAAGTGCAGAAGAGACAGACAGATTTAGCAGAATGTTAATAACTGTTGAAACTGGGTGATTTAGTTAATTATACCATTCTCTCTCTGCTCATGTATGGTTAAAATTTTTCCATAAAGGAACCTGAACCTTTTTTTTTTTTTAACAAAAGAGAAATACAGAAGCAGTGAACATCATTGTTCATGAATCCTTGCGCTCGTGTTTATTTATCCACTTAGAATAATTACTTAGAAGTGTAATTGCATTATTTCAAGCTTTGACATACATTTCTAATTTGTGTTCTGGAAAAAATGTGTCAGTTTTTATACTCTCTCCAACAATACATGAAAAAGTCAATTTCCATTCTCTTGCCAATCTAATTTTGAACAGTCTTTTAAAATTTACTAGTCAGAAAGGTGGCAATATCTCATTATTGTATTTGTTTGCATTCATTAGATTACTAAAAAGACTGGAAAAAATACATAAAATTCACTGACCATTTATATGTCTTTGGTGATTGCCTGTTTATATCTTTTTGCCCGTTTCTTTCCAGATATTATCTATTCTGTTTTCAGTTTTAACAGTGCTTTGAATATTTTAAATGTTAGTTGCAGATATTTCATGTTCATCAGCCTTGTTTATGGTGTTTTTTGCAGCACAAAAGTTTTCAATTTTTATGCAGTCAACATTTTGAATCTTTGGTTAGATATCTTTCTGGCTTTTACTTTAGGCTAAGAAAGGTCTTTCAGTTCAGTTCAGTTCAGCCGCTCAGTCGTGTCCGACTCTTTGCGACCCCATGAATCACAGCACGCCAGGCCTCCCTGTCCCCCACCAACTCCCGGAGTTCACTCAAACTCATGTCCATCGAGTCGGTGATGCCATCCAGCTATCTCATTATCTGTCGTCCCCTTCTCCTCCCACCCCCAATCCCTCCCAGAATCAGACTTTTTTCCAGTGAGTCAACTCGTCACATGAGATGGCCAAAGTACTGCAGTTTCAGCTTTAGCATCAGTCCTTCCAATGAACACCCAGGATTGATCTCCTTTAGAATGGACTGGTTGGATCTCCTTGCAGTCCAAGAAAGGTCTTTACCATTTATATATTATAAAACATCCCTTTATATTTTCTTCTAGTTTTTTGGGTTTTTTTGTTTGTTTGTTTGTTTGCCAATTTTATCTTAATCTTTTTCAGTCTGGAATTTGTATGGAATGCAGTTATCTAGCTTTATTTTTTTTTAATGGTTGGTTAATTATCCCAAAGCTGTTTATTAAAAAATTCTTTTTTTTTTTCAGATTTTAATGCCACTTTTACATATGCTTATTTCTCATCTATACCTAAGCAAGCAAGCTAAGTCACTTCATTCGTGACTGATTCTTTGCAACGTTATGGGCTGTAGCCCTCTGTCCATGGGATTCTCCAAGCAAGAATACTGAACTGGGTTGCCATTTCTTCTTCCAGGGGATCTTTCTGACCCAGGGATCAAATCTGTGTTTCTTATATCTCCTGCATTGGCAGGCAGGTTCTTTAACACTAGCGCTACCTGGCAAGGCCTATATATATTTAGCTCTATTTCTTATCTACATTATTGATCTTCTATCAATTTATGCATCAAATTGACACTGTTTTAATTACTCCATGTTTAATTTACAACATGTTCTAAAATGTAGTAGGTAAAAGTCACTTTTGTGAGTTTTCTCTTTTAATTTCTGATTATTCTCATATTTTGTCTATATGAACATTGGAATAAACTGTCATGGTTCAAAACTAAATAAAATTTCATTAGGATTGGAATTCTTATGCCATTAGAATCATAGGTTAATTTTTAAAACTGGACAGTTTTATAATAATGAGTCCTTTTATCCAATATTAATGATGCAAGATGAGTCCTGGTCTAGCCAAATATTTCTATCCCCAATTAGAATCTTGAAGTTTCTTCATAATTGTCTCTGATATTTCTTGGTAAATTTATCCCTAGGTAATTTATACTTCATGTTGTTATTCTAGATAGCACTTTTTTCTTCTATATACAATAAACTGTACTTTGTGTACAAATTTTTAAGTTTTGACATATATATATATATGGCTGTGAATCCAACTCTACAGTCAATACAGTGAACACATCCATCACCTCAGTCTTCTTGTACCTCTGTACTGCCATCCTCCTCACCTATGCCCTATCTTACCTTTCTTTTCTTTCACCACAAATAATTTTGCATTTTCTCAAACTTTATATAGATATATGGAGCAACACAGTACATACTTCTACTTTTTTGCCTAGCTTATTCCACTCAGCATCATTATTGTCAGATTTAACTATGTTTTTAGGTGCATCAACATTTCCTTCTTTTTTTGTTTGTGTTTTGCTGAGTTGTTATCTATCGAATGAATACATGTTTAGCCATTTATCTGTTGACGGACATTTGAATTGTTTTCTATTTTGGCTATTACAAACAAAGCTGCTATAAACATTCTTATACACGTCTTTGTATGAGCATGTGCTTTCATTTCTCTTTGACAAACACCAAGGAATAACATGGCTGGATCATATGGTAGGTATATGTGTAACTTTTTAAGAAACTGACAAACTGTTTTCCAATGTAGTGTCATTTCTCATTCCTACCAATAGAGTATGAAAATTCTAGTTCCTTCACATCCTCACTGATACTTACTTGCTCTGGTCACTCTTTTTATTTATAATTATTATTTTTTTTAATCTCTTGGCTCCACACGTGGCATGTGGGATCTTAGTTGCATGACCAGGTACTGGAACCCGTGCCCCCTGAATTGGCAGCAAGAAATCTTAACCACTGACCACCAGGGAAGTCTCATAGCTATTTTAATAAGTATGTGATGGCCTTCTTATTTTAAATTGCATTTCCCTATTCACTAATGCTACTGAACACCTTTTCATGCACTTGTTTACCGTCTGTATATCTTCTTTGGTGAAGAGTCTGTTCAAATCTGTTTCATATTTTTCTTGGGCTGTTTGTTTATTATTGGAGTTTTGAGAGTTCTGTAAGTATTCTGGATACCAGGACTTTTTCAGCTGGATGATTTACAAATACTCTCTCCCAGTCTGTGGCCTGTCTTTTCATTCTCTTTACAGTGTCATTGAGAAACAGAGACTTTAAGTTTTATTCATGTATAATTTATCAAATTATTATTTTATGGGTAATGCTTTTGATTTTCATATCTAAGAAATTTTTCCTAACCTAGTGGTTTTCAAAGAGAGCTCATTTTTCTCCCCAGGAGAAGTCTCTGGAGACTCCAGACAGTCTGAAGACATTTTTGCTTCACACAAATAGAAAGGGACTACCAGCTTCTAAGACCTTGGATGCCGCTGAGCTTCCCCAAATGCACAGTTCAGCCCCTCACAAAAAGAACTGTGTGTATGTGGTTAGTTGTTCAGTCATGTCTGACTCTTTGTGGCTATTTAGATTGTAGCCCTCCAGGCTCCTCCACCTAAGGAATTCTCCAGGCAATTGAGGAATTCTCCAGGCAAAGGAGTGGGTCACCATTTCCTTCTCCAGGAGATCTTCCCAACTCAGGGATCAAACTTGTGTCTCCTGTGTCTCCTGAATTGCAGAGAGATTCTTTACTGGCTTATCTGGCCTCAAATGTCAGTAGTACCGAGGTTTTGGGGGTATTTATTTTTAATGGGTTTTACTGTTTTCTTTGTGCTCTTATCTCTTATCAGATAATTACTATGTTGTTGTTATTGCTGTCACTGCTGCTGTTTTCCCTCTCTACCCTTTGGAAGGTATTCAAGCAGTTTTCAGCTCCATTACCTATTCTTGAGGGAAAAACAGTCTAAACTTTCTATATGGGAAACATGCCGCTTTATAGTCATTATTTTTCACAGAAACCTTTTTGTTGTTATTTAATTACTCTTGTGCCTGTCGTGTATTTACTGTAATCAAGGACCTGTAATCTATGCTTATTCTGTCATTATAGGTTTTTGGACCATGCACTGGAACTTTTTGTACAACATCAGGACATAATAACAAAGCATCATCCAAGGGCACTTTACACACATTTCATAACAGGATAATCTTTGTCATATTTTACTACCATCTGTTAAAATACAGACAGCAGTTTTTCCTCATGAAAGAGTTTCAAGGATCTTATTATTCCAAGGTGATTATCACTTGTCCTGAAATGAATAATAACCATCTTGGTCTATTGCTAGCCAGATATGAGTTACATTAAAAAGGAATATGGTCTGCAGAGTTGTTATCCTGGCAAATATTCTTATCAAGCATCTGCACTAAGATGAATATGGCTCCTAATTTATTTATCTTCAGAAACTTGTTTCAGTGGAACAATTTATTGTTTACTAAGTGAACAGAAATGATGGTCTGGCTGAACACTCAGATAGCTTTTGATTTCCACACAAACATTCTGCTTTTTAAGCAGACCACTAATTTTTTGGCTCAGTTCTGAGTTAAAATCTAACTTTCAAAGAATATGTGCTACTGCTGTTCACTCAGTTGAGTCCGACTCTTCGCGACCCCTGAACTGTAGCATGACAGACCGTCCTGTGCTTCACCGTCTCCAGGAGTGAAGTTTGCTCAGACCAGGTGCTATAGGTGGAGGCATGCAGCAGGTCTATAAGACCTGGAGGCAGATTCAGAAACTGTCCTCAAAGTTACCCGAAGGAAGGTTGAAAGAATAGAATAGAGAGTTGGACTGTGAAGAAAGCTGATTGCCGAAGAATTGATGCTTTTGAACTGTGGTGTTGGAGAAGACTCTTGAGAGTCCCTTGTACCGCAAGGAGATCCAACTAGTCCATTCTAAGGGAGATCGATCCTGGGTGTTCATTGGAAGGACTGATGTTAAAGCTGAAACTGCAATACTTTGGCCACCTCGTGCGACGAGTTGACTCACTGGAAAAGACTCTGATGCTGGGAAAGGTTGGGGGCGGGAGGAGAAGGGGACGACAGAGAATGAGATGGCTGGATGGCATCACCGACTCTGTGGACATGAGTTTGAGTGAACTCTGGGAGTTGGTGATGGACAGGGAAGCCTAGTGTACTGTGATTCATGGGGTCGTGGAGAGTCGGACATGACTGAGGGACTGAACTGAACTGAACTGAATATTTAAAAGTCAGCTGTTCAGTCAAAAATAAGTTGCATTAATAAGTAAAGAAGTCTTTGAGAAAGCCTTCATGTGACAAAGTAGAAGTATCCATCTTCTCTCTCATTTATACTAGGACTTAGGAAATACATTTATATTACAAGTCATTCCTTAGACAGCGCATCCAGATAAATAGATATCAGAAATGGTGCTGAGATAAATAGATACCAGAGCTGGCTCTCTTTTTCGCTTTACGAAGCTTTATTTCCCGAAGGCACATCAACAATGTGAACTAAATGGTATCATTCCACAATTCACTTCTCGGTGCTTGAGTCAGGTGGTGACAATCCTGAGTTTAGCCACCCTGAATAATAGGTTGGGGAAAAAATATTTAAAGAGTAGTTGGAAGCTGATAAATAGACTCAATTCTTCTATTTCTCAGATGGATGAACTAAAAAACAAATCAGGCTAATCTGAGACTTCACTTGGGAGCTATGTGAGTTCTAAGTTTAAGCTGCCACTGAATAATGTCTTGCCAAAAAATAAAGTCCTGCAGTCAATCCTTCAGGGTATGTCTCCTTCCAAGGCACTGCCTTCATGATTTTTTGTGCTAGGTTGTCACAATGATTGAATTGTGAACTTGTTCTCTTTGACCTCTAGAAATCTGGAATTTTTTTTGAGGTCCAGATTATTTCTAAAAGATATTATTCTATGTAGATAAATCCCATGGAAAGAAGGATAAAGGAATGAGTTGTCAAAACGTAAAAGATTAGAGAAAGAAATATGAAATGTAGAAAATGTTTTTTACAAACGGTGTGTTTGTGTGAATGAGAACCTTCTTCAGAAAGTAAGATTGCATTCTGAAGGAAGATTTAGAAAAAAAAGGTTGGAGAGTTTCTTCATGTAAAGAATTACTATAAATCCTCTTATGTCATAAATGAAAACATACTTAAATCATTGATTAATATTTAAAGATTCTCAATTTAAGAATGTAAAATTATTTTTTTCTGAGAAACTACCCCAGAGATTGAAATTGCTCAAAATGACATCTGTTCTTATGCTTTGAGTTAATAACTAGTTTGAAGTTAATAGCTAGTCAGTATATTGTGTGGGCTTCCCAGGTGGCACTAATCGTAAAGAACAGAACTGCCGATGCAGGAGACCCAAGATCAGACCCAAGAGTGGGTTTGATCCCTGCGTCAGGAAGATCTCTTGGAGAAGGGAAAGGCTACCCACTTCAGTATTCTTGCCTGGAGAATCCCATGGACAGAGGAGCCTGGTGGGCTATAGTCCACAGGGTTGCAGTCAGACACGACTAGAGTGACTTAGCACACACACACCCATATTGTGTAATTACTAGGCATGGAATGAATTAGGTCTTTAATAATAATTAATTTTTTCCAGTACTAGTACAACACTGATATGGTGTCTGGAATTCCCTAAAAATGTCATTGTAAATTCTCTGTATATTTTTTTGCACTGTGAAAAAGTCAGGAAATTATTATGAGATTATCAAAGTGATATGATTGCTAATCCCAAAGCTAAGAAATCCAAATTCCTTCCAATATATACAATATGTGATAGAAACAGAACTGTCAAGAATGATATTCCACTGGGTAGGATGTATGTAAAGAAGGAGTCGGACATTCCCTTGTGGCCCAGTGGTTACGAGTGTGCCTTGCAATGCTCGGGACGAGGGTTTAATCCCAGGTCAGGGAACTAAGACACCACATGCCACCAGGCAACCAAGCCCACTCACTCGTAGCTGGAGAACCTACATGCTACAGCTACTGAAGCCAGAGGGCCACAACTGGAGAGTCCATGCGCCACAGTAAATGATCCCGCAAGATGCAACTAAGATCCCTTGTGCCACAACGGAGACCCGATCAGCCGAACAAGTTAAAAAAACAAAACACTAAGGAGGAGCTATGGTAAAAGGGAAAGGGAGAAGAAATGCTCAGACGTGATCTGATGATGTAAAGGATTTCATGCCAAAGCAGATTTAACACTAGAAATGTCTGGAGATTTGCATTTGACTCTGCTGTTTCTATGCAACAGAAACATGGGAAATTTAACTAATCTCTCCAAGCCTCAGTTTCTCCTTTCATAAAATGTGTTTAATGTAACTTACCTTGCTGTATTAATATGAAGATTAGGCAAAATAACACAGTCAAAAATACATCAAAACTGCAAAGCAGCTGCTGCAGTTGTTGCCATTCTGCTTTTCTTGTGGTTTGTATACACTTTATCAATATTTCTTAAACAAGGCTGTGTATTAACATCCTCAGTGAAACATCTTCAAGATTCATATACCTATAATCCATCTGAGTGTTGAAGATGGGCTCAAACATACCTATTTGAAAAAGGCTATCTAAACAATTCTAGTGTGCAGCCCTTGTTAAGAACCATAAGGTTTATACTCTACTCCCAAGCCTCAGACAGGCTGGTCCCAGCGTATTATAACTACCATGAACTAGACCACAAGCAGGCATCATTTCCTCTTCACTGCCAGAATTTAATAAAGGGTTATTTTGTCCTCTAAGGTTTAAGTGAACTTCTGAAACGTGGAAATAACTACAGTGGTGAAGAGTTGTAGCTTGGGGAGTAAACAAGTCAGCCATTTAAAGAATGTTACTACTTACCTTCTAATATCTGCTGCTGCTGCTGCTAAGTCACTTCAGTCGTGTCTGACTCTGTGCGACCCCATAGACGGCAGCCCACCAGGCTCCCCCATCCCTGGGATTCTCCAGGCAAGAACACTGGAGTGGGTTGCCATTTCCTTCTCCAATGCATGAAAAAGTGAAATTACTCCGTTGTGTCTGACTCTTCGTGACCCCATGGACTGCAGCCCACCAGGCTCCACCATCCATGGCATTTTCCAGGCAAGAGTACTGGAGTGGGTTTTCTAATATCTTGCTAAATATTTATTTCAACTCTATATGATCTACCTATCACAAAGCCTTGTATCACAGTTTGTTTGTTTGATTGACAATGGTCTACTCCTGAAGATTGGGCGTCTTTTCTTCCTGTCACTACTAGGGGTATGGAGGTATCGGGTACAGGGCTCTCTTTACCGCTGCGGTTCATGGCTTATGTTACTGTTTATGTTTCCAACATCTTTCAGTGGAAGACAAAGGAGTTGAGAGCTGCCCTCTAAACACACAAACACGCACACACAGGACCACCAACACTCATTCATTTTACTATACCCATAGAGTTGGCATACTATATTGAAAGGCTGAAAGGCACTGGATTCCAGTTAGGGAATATATGTAAGTTGGATTTTGCTGTTGAGGAATTTCTGTTGAGTGGATTCACAAGACAGAAAATAAGAATGCCAGCAATTATAACTTTGTGTAGATATTCAATAAAAGAAAGATAAATAGTGTCTTCATGTTTATTTAAACCAATGGCAGGGCTTCAGTTGTGTATCGACCATAAGGAAAACCCATATCCAAAGCTGTGATGTTTAATACTGACTGTATCCACTAATGGAAGAGGGGTGGTGGGATGAACTGGGAGGTTGTGACTGACATATATACACTACTATGTATAAAATAGATAACTTAGGAGAACCTACTGTATAGCACAGGGAACTCTCCTTAACGCTGTGTGGTGAACTAAATGGGAAAGAAATCAAAAGAAGAGGGGATATACATATTTGAGTATAGCTGATTCACTCTGTCGTAGAGCAAAAATTAACATAACATTGTAAAGTGACGATACTCCAATCAAAATTAATTTTTAAAAATATTGGTGGTATCCACTAAGGCTTCTAACCCTTTCCAAGGCTTATCTCTGCTTAAAATACCACTTCATTGTTCTTCATTGACGATAAGCTTCCCAAGCATTACGATCCTCTCCCACCAACACAGTTTGTGCCATTTGTCCACACTGGAGTCTTTTCCCAGCCAACTCATACCTGTCCTTCAAGTTCATGTTGAGCCTCTTCTCCTCTAAGTTATCCCTGGTCCATTTACAGTTCCCTAAACTTAAAAAGATGCTCCTCTTTCCACCCCTCCTTGCTGAGTTCATAGTTTGCTACTGAAAGCTGACCTTCTGATCAAAGGTTCAAGGTGCTGCTTTTCCAGTTCAGGAGTATGGAAAAGATCTTCATTACTCTAAATTTCTTTCATTCCTAGAACTCTTTGCCTTTCCCTTCCTAACAATTATCAATTTTCTATATTCCTCATTTTTATGGCTTTATACCAGTTGTTAGGTAATTTTTAAGCATTTATAATTTATCTTTTAAACTGGCTCAGAGTTGACTAATATGTGACATCACATCCTTTCACTAAAGAAATAATGAATTGACATGATAAATATTCATAAATCCAATAACACTGAAATAGTGTTTTGCTCCAAACTCTCAAAGAAGATAACTTAAAGATAAGGAAACTGTATGGTTGTGTGTGTATGTGTGTGTCATCTACAAAGCAGGACCAAACCATTGTCCCTTTTTCAAAATTATGACACCAACTCATAAAGTCTGAATCAGTCAAATAAGTCTTACATTAATTTGGAAATCCATTCTTCTCACTCAACAATATATTATGGACACATTTCAATGTCATATATAAGATATATTTATGTGCATAATAGTGGTATAACATACTAGTGAATATATTCAGTACTCTTAGAAGAAATAACGGTGATAAAACACAGTGAAATAAGAGAACATCAAAACTGCAGGGTCATCCCTGACCTATCTATGGCAGGAAATGACTGCGCTGAGCCATCTGGAAATGCCCTACATCATGAACCAATATCCTGTCAGGTCACTGTTATTCATGCCTCAACCACGTGAGGCCTCAAGAGAAGAAATCAGATCCACAATTCCTCGGCCTAACTCTAAATTCCTGTCTAGCCATCTGACTTCTTCATCATCCCTGGTTTGACTTAATAATCTATCTTCAGGTTTTAATTGAAACTTTCATTGATACCACATGGTCTTTCAATGAGCTTCATGTTTTGTTCCACACATGCAACAGATACTCATAAACCCAGCTCAGATGAGAGGGTAGCACACATATCTTAAAGGCTCCACCATGAGTAGACCTAAAAAGAACAGACCAATAAACATATCCATACTAAACATTCAATAAAGACAGCCGAGGAGCCAGAAGACCACACATACACACACATTTTCTCACATCCCATATACCCTGAACCTAGGAAGCAGGACTAATTTTTTCTTGTCCTCCATAGCTACTTTTGGATCATTAATCTCATAATCCTGAAATGGAAAAGGAAGGGAAGGAAAGGGAAATACTCTTTGAAGCTTGCATCATTCAATCACATCTAACTCTCCACCTTTTAAATGCTGTTATCTTCTGAAGTCAGTAATACTACCTATAGATCACCGGAGAATTTAATTCCTGACTTGTATTTGTCCCCATCATCCACAAGACTCCATGCTTATGTGTCATACAAGTTCCCTTGGATCACCCAGCCCAGTGCCTTGGCCTCTTAGTTCTTCAATCTCTACATCTCAATGAGCATGACCTCATCTTGGGCTTCTCTACATCCAAAGAAATAATTCACATATATGCTATTCTTTGACTCAGTCTTACTATTTCAGTTTGGTTTTTTCAGTTACTTCTCCTACAACAATCCTTTAACTTCATCATGGTCTCCAGTCTAATGCTCACTCATGTATGTGTGTGTGTGGGTGTGTGTGTGTGGGTGTGTGTGTGCTAAGTCACTTCAGTCATGTCCAATTCTTTGTGACCCCATGGACTGTAGCCCACCAGGTTCCTCTGCCCATGGGATTCTCCAGGTAAGAATACTGGAGTGGGTTGCCATGCCTTCCTCCAGGGGATTTTCCCAACCCAGGGATTGAACCCATGTCTGTCACATCTACACTGGCATGTGAGTTCTTTACCACTAGCGCCACTTGGGAAGCCCAATGCTCACTCTACTTCCTCCCAGTTTGTCTCCCTCTTTTCTCTGAGCTTTCCTTCTGAGACCATTTAGAATACATGCTTCACTGCTTCAATAATATGCTTGATAATACTATACATTTCATTGCCTTTCTGCTTTGTTCATTACTCCTCTCTAGGAAACCCCCAAACTGAGTCCATGTGACTGCTTCCTGATGCCTACCTCTCAGCAACTGCGTACAGTCAGAGCCAATCACACGAAACCAGATCATCTCCATGGTAAAGCCACAGTCACCAGCCTACAAGGGGCTCTTCAGCACCACCTAACAATCTCATCGTCTTTGTCAGGCTGAGTTCATCCACCCGTACAGTCACCCCAGTGATACTGTCACAAGTTTTCTTTTCTCCTCAAACCACTCTCCTCATCTCTCAAACTCAGCAAATCACCTTTTCATAAAGAGGTAGGAACTTTTACAAAGAACACAAACAGCATCGAGAAGGATTTGCCTCGTTTCCTTGATATCAGACAAGGACCCATCTACAGGTCCAGTCATCTACATTTCTTTCTTTCTGGAAAAATTAAAGAGCTGTCTCTTTTCCTGGTTTAATCTAAATTCTCTGCTTTGGACCAGTGCTTTCCTGTATGATTTAAGAAACTTTTGCTGCTGATTATCTTTTCTCTCTTCTGTATATTCCCTTTCTGTTGTTTGAACTGTTCCATTAGTTTCACATGAAATTTCAGCCATTAAAAATGAAAAAAAAAAAAAAACTTCATCAGTCCCATATTCCTCTCCAAGTACTGCTTCAATCTCTCCTTTCCCTCACAGTCAGGCTTCTCAAGTTGTCTGAAGTTTCTGTGTTTGTCTTTATTCCAATCCAATCTATTATCTGGCCAAATAACTCCCTGAAATGGCTCCCAGTAAAGTAACAACGTCCATAATAGCCCTTAGCCCAGCTAACATTTTCATCTTATTTGATTCTTCAACAAAGTATGTCACCACTAACCACCATATCTCCTTCATGAAACACCATATTCTCTTGATAGATTAGGGGAGGGGGAATTCAACTCAAGAAGCCTCATCATTGGGACTTCCCTGGCGATCCAGTAGTTAAGACTTTACCTTCCAGTGCAGGGGATGAGGGTTCGATCCCTGGTCAGGGAACTAAGGTCACACATGTCAGAAAAACCAAAAGGTAAAACAGAAGCAATATTGTAACAAATTCAATAAAGACTTTACAGAGAGTCCATCTAAAAAACATCTTAATTAAAACAAAAGTCCTGGGAGAGAAAAACGGCCACTTGAATATAGCAGACTAGGCCTATGCCTTGTCTTTTCAACCACTTAAATTTTCACCTTGGTAATGTTACCTATATCCACAGCTTCAATAGCCAATATTACATGAGAAGAAAACTTGTACCTCCAACCTATGTGTTCCCTCTGAGCTCAGAATACCATACTCAGCTATCTAACATCTCATTTAGGATATTTCAAAAACATTTCAACACATATTCAAAACTAGTCATCATATATTCCCCCAAACCTGATCATTTATCACTATTTTTAAGCTCAGGACGTGGCACTACCACCCAAACAATTGCTCAAACCAGAAACCCACCTGCTTGTATTGACACCTCACTTTCCCTCTACCCTTCATTCCAATTCCTCATCAATTTCTGTTAGGATCGTGTCCTAAACACTCCTTAACATGGTCCATTTTTCTATCTGCACCCCCAGCTCTCTGCCCTGAACACACGGATTCTCCTTCTCAATTCCTCATCCACACTCTTCTCACCTAGTTAATGGCTCAGGTCATAACTCTGCTGCTGCTGCTGCTGCTAAGTCGCTTCTGTCGTGTCCGACTCTGTGCGACCCTATGGACTGCAGCCCACCAGGCTCCTCCATCCACGGGATTCTCCAGGCAAGAGTACTGGAGTGGGTTGCCATTTCCTTCTCCAATGCATGAAAGTGAAAAGTGAAAGTGAAGTCACTCAGTCGTGTTCGACTCAGCGACCCCATGGACCGCAGTCCACCAGGCTCCTCCGTCCATGGGATTTTCCAGGCAAGAGCACTGGAGTGGGGTGCCATTGCCTTCTCCACAGGTCATAACTCAGGCATCGCTCTTCTCAGGGAAAGTGTTCTCTGATCTTCTCCGTAAAGTCAGCACCCTCTGTTTTCTACCTTACCTCTCTACACAACTGCATTTACACAGTTGTTTGTGAAATTATGTGATTAATGTCTGTCTCCCCATGTTCAATGGCAACTGACCTAAGGACAAGGACAAATCTGTTTTCTGCTCATTGATTTATTCCCGGATTTAGAACAGTTTTTTAAGCACACAGCCAGCAGTCAGTAAATATTGGTTGAATTGGTGAACTGCCCGAAGAGGATTGAAACCCTCCCAACTCTACTGTGACACTGTTTTATCCCAGAGAATTATCTTATGAACCAAGCAGCTCCCAGAGTCAGTCCTCAGTTCTAGGATTCTCTTCCCTGTGATTCTATGTCTCCTTTCAGAAGTAGGCACTTCTCTCTGCTCATGCATCTAAGAAATGTCATTGATAGGGAAGATAAGTAAGGAAAGGATTGGAAACATCAAGAGAAGACATGCCCCTTATTTTCCTATTAAAATTATAAAAGTTAATTTTGCTGTGTACCTGGTTCAATGTCATCGCCTTAAATGTATTCAAGTGCACCCCAAAGGACATTAGAGGCTATAGACAAGTTGTTCCTCCATCCTAGGGAGGAACAATTGAATGACAATCCATGCATGGCATAGATTCTTCTAGTATTTTAGGAAACAATAAGCTTGAAACAACTCAGCACTATTTGTCCTTATGATGCAGTGTGGAACCCTCGGCTTTAAATTGTTTATCTAACATATTTGCAAATTCACATGGCATGAATTTCAGCTTTGCCAATCATCACTTCCACTTCACTCTATTATGGAGGGTATGGTCTGTGTTAGTCTATTTAGCACAGTATATTGGATGACATTCCAAAGGCACACATGACGGGTTATAGTCCCAATAGCTTCTTAGGCACCAATGCTGGTTCTGATTACCCTAGCTCTGAATGTGATTGTACAGCCCTTCTGCACTTGCGTAAAGCAGTAAGTCTCCAGTAACCAGAAAGAGGCAAAATTCTAAAACTGTAACACTCTAGTCTTGGAAGCAGCCATTTTTAGAATAAATCTCGTAGATGGGTCTCTAATTTTAAATGAAAATGAGGTCAAACCTTAGTAGCAGTGGGTATAAACTGGTGAACTGCACAACCCCAGGGCGTGGCGATAGAGGTGGCACGTGAGAGAGACGTGTGTTGCAGCCTGACTTCTGTGCTATGCTGGACCCTTTTTCAGTCTAACTTTGAGCTACCAGCTAATCTCCACGTGAAAGGAAAGCCCCAACCAGTGTAAACTGGTACTGTCTTTCTGGGAAGAAGTTTAGCAGAGTGCAACTAGAGATTTGAAAATCTTGTGCTTCAACTCAGAATTTCCATCATAAGGTAACATTGTCGGAAACTGTAAGAAGAATATGGTAGCAAAAGTACGGAGATTCTAGTGAAAGTATGATTAACAACAACAAGAAAAACAATTGGAACAAATACAGAGCTGCTAAAATAGTTAGGAAAATGCATATGATAAATATAAAATGCCAAAGATAGTTATTTAAAAATTGCTAGTTTAACAAACTAGGAAATTTAGCAGCCTAGGAAAATATCATAAAATATTGAATTTAAAAATCATGTTAAAAGTATAATTATGATATTAACTTAAAGATATATAATGAGCACATAAGGTATCAGAAAATGTTAGTTGCTCAGCTGTGTCTGACTCTTTGTGACTCCGTGGACTATATATAGCCCACCAAGCTCCTCTGTACATGGGATTCTCCAGGCATGAATACTGGAGTGGGTTGCCATTCCTTTCGCCAGGGGATATTCCAGACCCAGGGTTCAAACCCAGGTTTCCCACATTGCAGGAGGATTTCTTTACCCTCTGAGTTGCCATTCTACTCAACAAGATATCAAAACTTCCCCCCACCCCGCCCCAGTATTAAATGGTTATTTGTGGGCAGTGGAGTCATGGGGATATTTATTTTCTCACATGTATTTTGGTAAATTTTCAAAACTTTCTTCAATAAACAGTCCTACCGTCAAAGATGATTACTTTTTAAATGAACAGGAAAAATTAACTTCTAAAGATCTTTTCACCATCCTAGCAAATCACAGAATCAGCTAAGAAACACACAGGGTAGCAAGAGAGGAACCTAGGTTATAGCAGTGGGAATATAAGGAAAAAAAAAATAGAGTCCTAAGTCAAGGAAGAGACTCCACTTGTTCATTCAGACTCACGTGTTGAAGTTTAAGTGACAGATCCTGTGCTAGCTGCTGTGGGTATAGTAGCCAAACGAAATGGACAAGGGCATCACCGAAGTCCAGTTCTACTGCCTGGTATAGGATGGTGAAGCATGTAAGTAGGGAAAGAAACAGTAGATATTTACATAGAAGACAAAATGAGGACAATATGTCCCCTGGCCTTATCCGTATGATTTCATGAATTCTTATTGAGGAATGACTGGAAGTTACTATCACAACTCCATTATTTATTAGTTGCTGCTGTGTTGCACATTAAAGGCATGCAACTTGAGTAGAGTTCATTGTTCACTCTTAGTTCAGCCAGTCCTGTCTAGTTATCTTGATGAAGTTCATAATAGGAGGCCCCTTGGATCATAGTAGAGCTAGAATTCAAACAGCTGATTTTAATCATCACTATAGCGATTATTCCAGCGCCTAAAATAAGTCAACAAAATAAACTGCACTTCTTAGCTATTGAATGGCAGTTTCCCTCTGGTTGTGCCAAATATAACAGCAATTGCATGCTATGATAAAAAGGTTTTAACTCTCCTGCTTTTTCCCTTAAACCTGCTTACTGTTTAGATACTGGCTAAAGTTATGGCACTGTTCCCTAGAGGAAATTGAGTTTGACAATCTTTTGAGAACCCCTAGAATAGGCAATTTCTGAACTTTGCAAACTGAAACTGTATTTATCTTTCCAAACATAAATATTAAAGTTAACAACTACAAGCATTTCCTAGAAAAATTAACCATTTCCAAAATACCAGCAAATGGTTAGTAGTAATGAAAATCACAATCACCTGGTATCAGTTCAGTTCAGTTCAGTCACTCAGTCGTGTCCTACTCTCCACAACCCCATGAATCACAGCACACCAGACCTCCCTGTCCATTACCAACTCCCAGAGTTCACTCAAACTCATGTCCATCGAGTCGGTGATGCCATCCAACCATCTCATTGTCTGTCATCGCCGTCTCCTCCTGCCCCCAATCCCTCCCAGCATCAGACTCTTTTCCAGTGAGTCAACTTGTCGCATGAGGTGGCCAAAGTATTGCAGTTTCAGCTTTAGCATCAGTCCTTCCAATGAACACCCAGGATTGATCTCCTTTAGAATGGACTGGTTGGATCTCCTTGCAGTCCAAGGGACTCTCAAGAGTCTTCTCCAGCACCACAGTTCAAAAGCATCAATTCTTCAGCAATCAGCCTTCTTCACAGTCCAACTCTCACATCCATACATGACCACGGGAAAAACCATAGCCTTGACTAGACGGACCTTGGTTGGCAATGTAATGTCTCTGCTTTTTAATATGCTATCCAGGTTGGTCATAACTTTCCTTCCAAGGAGTAAGCGTCTTTTAATTTCATGGCTGGTATATCACCTGGTCCGGAGAAGGCAATGGCAAGCCACTCCAGTACTCTTGCCTAGAAAATCCCATGGATGGAGGAGCCTGGTAGGCTGTAGTCCATGGGGTCGCTAAGGGTCGGACACGACTGAGCGACTTTACTTTCGCTTTTCACTTTCACACATTGGAGAAGGAAATGGCAACCCACTCCAGTATTCTTGCCTGGAGAATCCCAAGGACGGGGGAGTCTGGTGGGCTTCCGTCTATGGGGTCACACAGAGTCGGACACGACTGAAGTGACTTAACAGTAGCAGCAGCAGCATATCACCTGGTATATCCTTTCTCTAAACAAAGTCTGAATACTTACACAACTGGCAGGCTAAACTGCTGAATAAATACACCCCAGAAATGCTGTCAATGCTGGAAAAAACTATTTCACTGACTATAGTTAGTCCTGACAGGAGAGAGGGACCCAAGGGCCAAATCAAACGAAATTTGGCGATGGGTGCAGCCCATGGACTCTGGAATTTTGGACAAACAGGAGACTCGGAAGAGATCTGGGGGAATTGAGGGAAATTCTAAGAAATAATTCAGAACTTCCTGGGTGGCTCAGTGGGAAAGAACCCTCCTGCCAATGGAGACAGAAGAGATGTGGTTTTGATCCTGGGCTCAGGAAGATCCCCTGGAGGAGGAAATGGCAACCCACTCCAGTACTTTTGCCTGAAGAATCCCATGGACAGAGGAGCCTGGCAGACTACAGTCCGTGGGGTTGAAAAGAGTCAGACCTGACTGAGCACTCATGCACTAAGACACAATCCAGAAACAAGTGTTCTGAGTTCTTTGTATTCTACAAATCTCCTGTCACACTTTGAGAATTAACTGTAAGGAATTACTAGTCCCTTCGTTAGAAGGTCCAACAGAAAACAGTGGGACTGCACTCCACATCTTCAAGGCCTCCTAAGTCAGGTTGTATGTTTACTGATCATTGGATTATTTAGTCTGCTAATTCTATACGCAACTGAGTATTCATTCAGTTCAGTTCAGTTCAGTCGCTCAGTGGTGTCCGACTCTCCGCAACCCCATGAATCACAGCACACCAGGCCTCCCTGTCCATCACCAACTCCCGGAGTTCACTCAAACTCATGTCCACAGAGTCGGTGATGCCATCCAGCCATCTCATTCTCTGTCATCCCCTTCTCCTCCCGCTTCCAACCTTTCCCAGCATCAGAGTCTTTTCCAGTGAGTCGACTCGTCACATGAGGTGGCCAAAGTATTGCAGTTTCAGCTTTAGCATCATTACCTGTTTGTATAATGAAAATGTTTTCCCTTTCCTTTCATGAAAGTACTACTACATTATATATAAAAGATATATATATATATTTTTTAAAAGTTAGCTTGACTAGGCATCAAAGTTAATATACCTTTTATCTACTATATAAAATTTGAAGACATATTTGTGCAAAAGAAGGTATCTTTTCTACATGCTAAAGTGATGGGGAGGAGGGTGACTGTTATGAAGTGGTGATGAGGAAGGGAGTTGTTAGGGCTTTTCACTATTACCAACTTATCAATGTGACAAAGACTTGAATAGATCTAAACTTCCCCACCCATGTTTTTTTTTTGGAGGTGCGGGAGGTGGGGCAAGTGGTTGAAGATAACATCTTCTGCATACACCTTCTGACTGCTTCAAAAGGGTGGGGTTTCTAATATAATTTTATAGTCTTTCCTAGGTAAGCCATGAATCACTCAGTTAACCTAAAAATGTTATTATCTTTTATGAGATGGATACAATAGCTACCCGCCTCTTTTCTCTAACAAGATTAAACAGCAAGCTACAACTTGAGAGGAACTTTTCACTGGAAAATCTTAAGAATTAAATGGTTCATTCGTTACACGATGTAAAATATATCTTCTGGGAAATATGCACAGTAATCTTAGTGTGACTAATGTTAGAGTCTCAGAGGAAATCACCATTGGTTAATTCCATTTGCTTCCAGAGAGGGGAAAAAAAAATCATTACTGGGATAGGAAATGTTAGAAACTTGAGCCCTATGAGGGAGTATTTTAGCAAAGCTTTCCTGCAAACATCTGGTTTAGACAGTATTTGGCTGGTTGTGCCCTAGGAAGTGGAGTGAAGTAAGCAATGGTTTATGTGATAGGATATGAAGAGGACGAAAGAGAGTTTTTCCCAATAGGACAATATAGTGCCTAAAATTCTCATCACTAATCGTTCCTGTTAATTAAGTTTCATGTCATATGTATATATATATATATATATATACACACACACATTATATTTTCAGTTACTTATTTCCCACTGCATGTGTTATAATCATTATAATCCTGATAACTGCATTGTAATTAACGGCCATCAGAAGATTCAGGTCATGATTCCGTCACAGGTGACACAGGTGCCAAGACGCAGGTGATTTTCCTCTCAGTGTGCGTGCTAGTTGCTCAGTCAGCCTGTGCCTCCTGTGCCTCCTGCTTTGGCAGGTGGACTCTCTGCCTCTGGGCCACCTGGGAAGCCCTTCCTCTCAGTCTGCGCATGCATGTGTGCTAAGTCACTGCAGTCGTGTCCGACGCCCTGTGACCCCATGGACTGGGGCCCGCCAGGCTTCTCCACCCACGGGCCAGGCAAGAAGACTGGAGTGGGTTGCTGTTTCCTTCTCCATGGAAAGTTCATAGAACTGATAAAAAGCATGTATTTTGCAGCCTGTCAAGCTGGGTTGAATCATACTTTCACCCCTAACATTTGATCTAGGACCTCACATCCTTCATCTATAAATAAGAACTTAAAAAAAATTTCACTGGTAATTAAGAATTTAAAAAAAAAACCCACTTAGAAGGCTGTTCAAAGGTTAAACAAAATAATCCACATCATGACATAACATGTACAAATAAGTATTAAATATTATTACATACAAAAAAAAATTCCATAAAAAATGTGAATATTCTGTTTCTCTAGTGCTTATAGCTTGGAATGTGATGTATATTTCAGACAACAAAACCACCTACAAATAATTTTTAGAGTTTCTGTTGTTGTTCTATACCTCCTTCTAGGGAGGGGTCATCTCCTCCATGTTACCTCTCAACACCTCAGCTTTCTTATCCATTAAATCAGAAGTATAAACTAAATTTTTAAAACATTGGAGTATTTTTAAGTTGATGACATACTGTTCATTCAAAATTTCCCAGAAGCTCAACTATTAAAAATAGATAAAACTGAAGCTGCTCTATTTAAAGTCGGGGTTGGATTGGGAGCAGAATTTACCTACCACCTTACTTGTGTGAATAGTATATGATTCTAAATATAAGAGGAAGGCATGGCAACCCACTCCAGTATTTTTGCCTACAGAATCCCACAAACAGAGGATCCTGGCGGGCAACAGTCCATAGGGTCGCAAAGAGTAAGACACAACTGAAGCAACTTAGCAAAGCACAGCACAGCACTAAATATAAACAATATTTTTCAAAAAACATACAGGCACAGATCAAGGCAACTGCTGGTAAATGAAGTGAGAAATAAAGAAGAAAATTTTAATAGTATTATTTGCTTACTGGTTTCATTCCACAGGTTATTTTAAACTAGGTTTTAAAGACACAGGCTTGAATTCCTATTGAAAACTCTTTCATGAAGCCATATTTCATCAACAAATGAAAATTGACATTGTGGAATAAGATCTATCATTTTTAAATTTTGCAATTATAAAGAAAAAGTAATAGATAGCTACTGTTAATAAATACTGAAGACCTAATTATGTATCAAGGAGACAGTTCTAAATAATTTAAATGGATTAGTCCATTTAATTCGCATGACAATGCTATAGAATCAAATATCTTTTATCATATCCTATTTTACAAATGAGAAAATTTCAACAATATTAAGTAACTTGATTGAGGTCACATAGTTTGTAGAACTCCTGGGATTTAAACCTGGACAGTCTAAAACACAACTAATGTTGCCTGAAAAATATTTCAAAGATCTTTTCAATTTTGATAAATATAAAAAGAGTCTCATAGGCATATGCATGAAATAATAAAGTCATTACATACAAATAAAACACACTAAGCTCCATAGAGGCTAGAGTACTTAGTTGGTGTTTAAAATTTTAGTTTTTCATTCATAATATCTAACATTTATTCCTATTTCATTTCCACCATTCAGTTTTTTAGCTCTAAATTACAAAGTAATTTTTAAAAAGAAACAGAAAATATGAAATTTAACAAAGCAGATTATTGCAAATCATAAAAACCATTTTGACTCTAAGAAAAATTGGATAAAGTGTTAGATTTCATATTAATAATGTTTTCTTTCCTACAGTAAGGCTATAAATAAACTCAAGAGCCTCCGCTGTGAGATCTTCCTCTACAGAAAAGGAAACGATACTAGTTGTCCAGAGGTAAGGACTTGTCAGTTTCCCTTGATGAGGTCTACTCTACTTTCCTTTGAGAATATCCCCATCTTGTGGAGTCTCCGACGCCCGAGGGCCTGTCATGTGGAAATCCCCCGTCTGCTTTTCAGCCAGGAGACTGAAGATTATGCTGATGAATACAATCCCTGATGACCTGGGCCGTAATCTACAACTCCTAAGGTGAGGCCCCCAAGTTTCCAGGGAAGGCGAGCGAATGCGTCCCAAAGCGTCTCAACCAGGGAGACCTAGAGTGGTTTGGATGGCTCCAAATCATCCTTTGAAGTCTTAGCTCCTGCCTGTTGCGATTACTGTGGTTTACCAACAGGAAGACGGTTTTGCTAGATTAATGTACAGGAGATGTAAGGGAGATGAATGTCCTCTCAGTTGAGAGGCGGCAGGCGGGCGGGCTGCAGTGGCAGATGCTGTCTGTTTAAACACCTGGCTCCCAGCCTAAGTTCCTGAGTGCTGAGTCCCTGATGCTGGAATCAAGGTTGTCAAACTCCAGCAGTCTGACGGCTTTGCTCCATCTTCGCTGGATGCGAAGGTGCTTTGCAGCGCCTGTTCTCTACGATAGCATTAAATTCACAGAACCACAGGCTTAATAGCGAGGTCCAGGTTAGGAAAGCGATGAGGTTATTTTTGAGATAATTAGTCCATATCATTAAAAATAGAAGAAATTAATTAAAACCTTCGGAGCACCAAGGAGGAATGTCTTCATTTCTGATACGTGCAATACAAGTCGTTTTATTAATACACATGAAGACAACGCATCTGTCAAGTATCAACTACTTGAAGGCTTAGGAATGAGGACAGCTGGTAGCCTTGTTCCCGGTCCACGTGGGTGAGGGTTGCTCAAGGGCAGCTTTTAAAAAAGTAGCACATGACTTATAAGTGAGACATGAAGTCAGGTTCATGAAGGGAAATCATGTTTTAAAAGACAAAAATGATGAGAGAAGAATTAAAACACCCACAGCCCACATTTTAAATTTCTCATTTACTGCAACAGATTAAGTATAGGTGACATACAGCCCACCAGGGCTTCCCTGGTGGTTCAGTGATAAAGAATTCATCTGCCAGTGCGAGAGATGTGAGTTCCATCTCGGGGTCTGGAAGATTTCTTGGAGAAGGAAATGGCGACCCACTCCAGTATTTTTGCCTGGAGAATTCCATGGACAGAGGAGCCTGGCGAGCTGCAGTCCATGTAGCTGCAGAGTCAAACAGGACATTGCAATGAAATAATAACAACATACATACATGTAAGCTATGAAGCAAATAAAATCATGACCCTCTCAAGCCCTTTTGCTTGAATACTGTCCATCCCTATGTTCTTTCCTATGCCATCTTTTGCCTTCCCATAGCCACACAGAAGTAACTATTACCATGAATTACCTTTCTCATTCTTAGTATTAATGTTCAGGACTACAATCCCCTTATCGAAACTCTTAAAATCAGACATGTTTCAGATTTGGATTTTGTTTTCCCTAGAAAGATGATATAGGTCATATCCTCTGTATTATGAACACTCTTAACAGATCAACAGTCTGAAGAGAATTCTATAGTCAAACTTGTTAACACCCCTGAGGCAAAAATGAGTGAATAGTCATATCTGTTACAGAGAAGCACCATGAATAGCCTCATATCTGTTTTTGCCATCAAATGAGGTTGCATATGAAAATGTGTGTGTGCTTATTTGTTCAGTCGTGTCCGACTCTTTGTATTCCCATGGACTGTAGCCCACCAGGTTCTTTTGTCCATGGGGATTCTCCAGACAAGAATACTGGACTGGGTTGCCATGCCCTCCTCCAGGAGATCTTCCTCGCCCAGGGATCAAACACACATCTCCTGCATTGCAGGCAGATTCTTTACTGTCTAAGCCACCAATAAACTTTCATATTTCATGGACTTACAGGTTTTGCAAATGCAGTTAAAGGAGCCTATATTTGCACTAAAATGCACCAAACTTTTCTCATCTAGTTAATCTCTTTTGTATTTCATTTAAGAAATCTTTTCTACTCTGGAATTAAAAGATATTTTTAATGTAATTTTAATTGGAGGATAATTACAATTTTTAAAAATGTTTTCTCTTTTTTGTAAATTTCCACCTTTCCTAATATATTTAATTTATCTGGAAATATACTTTTCTATCCCTGGAGAAGGAAATGGCAGCCCACTCCAGTATTTTTGCCTGGAGAATCCCATGGACAGAGGTCACAAGAGTCAGACATGACTAAGCACAGCACATGCTTTTCTATATGTTAAGAGAGAGGATTTTAATTTCTTCTTTTTTACTCTATGAATAAATAATTATCCGTATTTAATTATAAGACACTATCTTAGTTATGCATTTTATTTCCATATATGAGAGGTCTATTTTGGGGCTTGCTATTCCACTGATTTTCACCTGGCACAAACACCACGCTCTCTTAACTAACTTAGCTTAATAGATCTGCTAGCCGGTAGGGCAACTCTCTTAACCTTATTCTTATTCATCGGAGTGTCCTGATTCTTCTTGATCCCTTGATCTTCTATTCAAATATTATCATAAGCTAGTCAGGTTCCTCAAAAGCCCCTTTTGGGAGTTAGATTAGATTTGCCCTGAAACTCTCATTTAATTTAGAGAAAATTGACATCTTAGCAATATTGATTCTTCCTTATTCTGAATATGGGGATATCTCTACCTTTCCTTATTTTGCAATGTCTTTCAATCAGTTCAATTCAATTCAGTCACTCAGTCGTGCCCAACTCTTTGCGTCCCCATGAACCGCAGCACACCAGGCCTCCCTGTCCATCACCAATTCCCGGAGTTTACCCAAACTCATGTGCATTGAGTCGGTGATGCCATCCAGCCATCTCATTCTCTGTCGTCCCCTTCTCCTCCCACCCCCAAACCCTCCCAGCATCAGAGTCTTTTCCAGTGAGTCAACTCATCGCATGAGGTGGCCAAAGTATTGGAGTTTCAGCTTCAGCATCAGTCCTTCCAATGAACACCCAGGATTGATCTCATTTAGGACGGACTGGTTGGATCTCCTTGCAGTCCCAGGGACTCTCAAGAGTCTTCTCCAACACCACAGTTTAAAAGCATCAATTCTTCTGCACTCAGCTTTCTTTATAGTCCAACTCTCACATCCATACATGACCACTGGAAAAATCATAGCCTGGACTAGATGGACCTTTGTTGGCAAAGTAATGTCTCTGCTTTTTAATATGCTGTCTGGGTTGGTCATAACTTTCCTTCCAAGGAGTAAGTGTCATTTAATTTCATGGCTGCAGTCACAATCTACAGTGTTACATTTACTCCTAGGAACTCCATTATTTTTGTTTATATTGAGAATAATTTGTTTTCTTTATTTGTTGCTGGTGTTTAAAAATGAAGTTGAGTTTTGCATTTGATCTCCTATCTAGTCAGTTTCTTAATTTCTCTTATTAACTAACTCCAATAAACTATTCAATATTTGTTTAGATTTTCTATACAGTTATGCTATTTGTAGGTAATGGTTTTGTTTTTTTCCAAAAATTTTCATTTCTTTTTCTTATATTTCATTGGTCAGAAACTCTAGTTCTATGTCGAGAAAAAGAGCAATAATAGCAATTCTTGTCTTGTTCCTAATTTTAAAATTCATCTTTAAGGATGTTTTATTGTAAAGTTTTGATAAATATGTATATTGCTATGCTGGAAAGGATGATAATTGTAAATGGATGTTCAATTATCCTAAATGATTTTCTGCTTCAAGTGAGATGATCAAATGGATTTCTCCTTTAATCTGCAAATGTGGTGAAACATGTTAATTGGTTTTATAATGTTAAAATACCTTTGCATTCCTGGAATAAGCTCAATTTGATCACCATGTATTATCATTTTTATACACTGCTGGGTTTGTTTTGATAATACCGTTTTTCATTTTGGCATTAATGGTCTATAATTTTCCTTCCACATACTGTCCTTATCTGTATTTTGGTATAGAAGCTTGTATTGGAAAATAAGTTGTGAAAAGTTTCCTTTTTGTCTATTACTTGGAAGAGACTCTGTATAAGGTTAGAATTAAATGTTTTCCTTAAAAATTTAAAGAATTCATTGATAAAACTGGGCATGATATTTTTAATGTGAGGAAATTTTTAACTAGTTATCTGGATTTCCGTTTCTTTTCTTTTTTTCACTTTTTTAGGCTGTGCCTACCAGGGATTGAACCTGTGCCCCTGCCATGGAAATGCAGAGTCTTAACCACTGGACTGCTTGAGAAGTCCCTGGATTTCCATTTCTTTTTGAGTCATCTTCCAAAAATTATAGTTTTCTGTCATCTATCTATGCCATCTACTTTTTCAAAATTTTGATGAAAAATTTCTAACTATTACTTGTGCTTTGTCCCTTTGACTTAATAAATCCTGCCACAGGTTTTTAAAGTGACTAACTTTTTGTTATTGTCGGTCTCTTCATCATATCTGCTTTCTATTTGATTAATTTTTCTAATATGTTATCTATGTTCTACTTTCTTAGGATTTATTTTGGTGATTTTTTAAATAAAATCTTATTTAATAATCAGCAAATAAATTTTCTGGAGTGGATAGACATTCCGTTCTCCAGAGGATGCTTCCCACCCAGGAATCAACTATGGATTCTTTACCATCTGAGCTACCAGGGAAGCCTATTAAAAAAAAAAAAAACAAACTTAGTAACCAGCAAATAAATTTTCAGCCTTTCTTCTTTTCTATTATAAGCATCAAGATCCATATAAACATATACACACATATTCCAGTTCCAGTTCACTCGCTCAGTCATGTCCGACTCTTTGCAACACCATGAACCACAGCACGCCAGGCCTCCCTGTCCATCACCAACTCCCGGATTCCACCCAAACCCATGTCCATTGAGTCGGTGATGCCATCCGACCATCTCATCCTCTGTCGTCCCCTTCTCCTCCCGCCCTCAATCTTTCCCAGCATCAGGGTCTTTTCAAATGAGTCAGCTCTGCGCATCATGCTACCTTAAAAATATTCAGTATTCTTTGTTTTATTGTAAGTAGTTTATTATTCGGAGAAGGCAAAGGCAAGCCACTCCAGTACTATTGCCTAGAAAATCCCATGGATGGAGGAGCCTGGTAGGCTGCAGTCCGTGGGGTCACTAAGGGTCGGACACGACTGAGCGACTTCACTTTCACTTTTCACATTCACACATTGGAGAAGGAAATGGCAACCCACTCCAGTGTTCTTGCCTGGAGAATCCCAGGGACGGGGGAGCCTGGTGGGCTTCCGTCTATGGGGTCACACAGAGTCGGACACGACTGAAGTGACTTAGCAGCAGCAGCAGTAGCAGCAGCAGTTTATTATTATTCTGCTGTAGGTAGTTGATATTTTCCACATGAATAGTGGTTGTAAACTTTATCCTTTAATGTATCATTTTTATCTTACTAGTGCTAAATAAATAGAATCCAATTTTTTTGAAACGCATAAATGTTTAATGTATAAAACTTCATATGTAATAGAAAAGAATGTGTGTTCTCCAATTGTTGGGAATATGGATCTATGCATGTCCATTAAATCAAATTTGATAATACATTGTTCAAGTCCTCCCTATTGTTAACACATTTTCTTCTGCTTGTCTTAAAAATAACCAAAGATAACAGGAATTGGTGAATTTGTGAATTCCTTTATAGTTCTATCATATTTGGTTTTATGTATTCAAGTGCTATTTTGCCACATCCTTACAAGGTTTAGAATTGTTACTTTTTTTGATGAGTTACACTTCTCGTTCACAGTTTTACAAGATTTATCCATAATAATGGGGCTTCCCTGGTGGCTCAGCAGTAAAGTATCCACCTGCAATGCAGGAGATGCAAGAGACAAGGGTTTGATCCCTGGGTCGGAAAGATCCTCTGGATGAGGGCATGGCAACCCACTCCAGGATTCATGCCTGGAGAATCCCATGGACTGAGGAGCCTGGCGGGCTACAGTCCATAATGTTGCAGTGTCAGACACAACTGAAGCGACTAAACACAGCACAGCACATTCTTAATAATGCTTTGTGTTTTAAATGTTATTTTATTCCATTTTAATACAGTTATCATACCACAACTTGCTTGCTTCCTTGCTTCTTTCTTTTTTCCTTTTTCTATTTACATTGAGCAAATTGAGCAATAGACTATTACTGGTTCCCCAGGAGCTCCTTGGTGTCCCCTTCCAAGTTAGCACTGAAAACTTCCTGTTTCATTTCGTTTACTATGTTCCTGGTTATCTTTTTTTTCCCATTCTCTTATCACCAATTTCTCCAGGTTTCTATGTTTCTCTTAAATTGAGTCTGATAGTCTCTAAATTTTAATTATTAGTTGTTCAATTTCCTGATAAGAAGGGAAAATCAGTACAATTCTATTTATTTATAATATAAGTAACTTGTGAATTTACTACATTTATCACTCTTTGCATCAGATTGTTGTTTATAAATACTTATGTCTTTACCCACCTATCATGAAAGGTGAATATTTGCCCATTCCACCAATCTTGGAATAAGCCATAGGACTTGCTTTGGCAAATAGGGTGTTAGCAGATATAATGTGGTGTAGCACTGAATTATGCTTGTATGCGTAATTATGAATTATGCTGTAGCCATAGGAAAACATATAGGGAAAACATCCCTAGCTTAGCCTAGGTTAGCCAGCTGGCTCTAGGGAAAGGGTAAGAGGAATGTTGAGCAAATTCAAACCATTTTAGCTCAGCAAACTTGATGACCAACTATCAATCTGGTTGTTAGACTAACAATCCATGAGCACCGAGGTTTAGATGTTAATCCACTGAGCTGTAGAATGACTGTTACTAAGCAATTTTGTGAGGATAGTTAAATGACATGTTCTTACTGATATACTTCTTTGTTTCTTCTATTTTGATTTTGTGTTTCTTGTTACACTATTTGCTGTCTCATTGTAATTCATCCTTCTATTTTTTGATACATACTCTCAAAATTTTATCAGACATCATAGAAAAGTCTGAAGTTAGTATCTTATCTCCTAAAAAATAGAAAGAATTTCAGAATAAATTGATTTCAGCTATTTCTTACCAACATACATTCTATTGTTTTCTAATAGGTAAGTTATTTTTAACTCTGAAATGAGGCATTATTAAATGCAGCTTATTTTTTTCTATTTTTTTCATTCTTTCTTGCAACTCAGACATTTTGTCTTTTCTAAAATACAGCTTTTGTAAGTGAAGGTCTTTTAATTCTTTATTCTGCCACATTTTGTTGATCTTGCATCTCTGTATTTTACTCTTGTTTTTAAAACCTAGTTTTGATAAGTATATAATGAGTTTTCCCTGCATATTGAAGATACCATTCTGTCCTTTGACATCTATTATTGATATCAAAAAGTCTGCTGTTAGACTAACTATTACTCCTTTTTGACTAATATTTATTCATTCTCTGGCTGGACTTCCCAGCTGGTGGTGAAGAACCCACCTGCCAATGCAGAAGATCCCCTAGAGGAGGGCATGGCAACCCACTCCAGTATTCTTGCCTGGAGAATCCCATGGACAGAGTTAGGATACAGTCCATAGGGTCGCCAAGAGTCAGGCACAGCTGAAGTGACTTAGTATGTACATGCATTCTCTGGCTATTCTTAAGATCTTTTCTTTGTCACTGATATTCTACAAGTCTGCTAAAAATTTATGCTATGGATTTATTTTTACTTCTCTTGCTTGAAATATAATCAGATTCTCATATTGGTGAATTTCTGTATTTTGTTAAGTCTGAAAAAATTTTAGCCATTAGGTTTGTAACTGATCAAATTAGATGCATGTTAGTCTTTTCACTCTAACTTCCATAAACTTCTAAATGTTTTCATCTCCTCCTTTTCCTGTGCTGCTTTCTGGGGAGCTTATTTAGTTTTACATTTTATTCAGTCATTCTCTCTTCATTGGCATAAACTCTGTGGTTAAAATACCCACTGAGCTTTCAATTTCAACATTTATATTGTTTATGTCTAAAGGTTTTATTTTGATGATTTCCAAACATGCCAGCTTATTTCTTTTTTATTCCATGTTTTACATTTAAAATGTTTATATATCCCATATCAGCAAATTCTAACATTTGAAGTCCTTAGAGTGGTTGGGGGGACATGTCTCTGTTGTTTGCTGTCCTTCCAGCTTTCACTCATAGTAGCTAGTTTCCTTGACGATTTTTACTGTGAATTTAATTTGTTGGACTTACTCTGTGGGAGTCCCACATTTCTAATATGGACATTTGTTGTTGCTGTTCAGTTGCTAAGTTGTTTCCTACTCTTTGTGACCCCATGGACTGCAGCATGACAAGCTTCCCTGTCCTTCACCATCTCCGGGAGTCTACCCAAACTCATGTCCATTAAGTCAGTGATGCCATCCAACTATCTCATCCTCTGTTGTCCCCTTCTCCTCCTACCTTCAATCTTTCCCAGCATCAAGGTCTTTTCCAATGAGTTGGCTCTTTGCATCAGGTGGCCAAGTATTGGAGCTACCATATCCATCCTTCCAATGAATATTCAGAGTTTGTTTCCTTTGGATTTATATCCAAAGAAGGTTTATGCTTATTTCTGCTGAGAATCAGAAGTTACTGCTAAGCTAGGACACTTTATCCCACTTAGAGGGTCTGAAATTAATATGAGCATCTTGGATTCATCCTTTTTATCTTGATACTCACCCAAGACTTCTTTTTCACTCGTGAAACTAGTATATAATTTTGTAGGATAACCCTAAATTTCACCTCTGGGCTTTGTTCCTGGTTTTGTATTTAGCTCACTGCTCTTTTGTTTTTTAAGTGTCATTTTGTTTTGTTGATATACCATAGAGATTTCCCTTACTCCCCAAGAAGAGCAATAATCTATTAAAAATTCTGTTTCTGTAATTATTGTAGGACCTAAACATATTTTAATGGGTAAGACTGAGATAAAATGTCTAATGACCCACATTGTCCCAAAATATTTTCAGTATATAATCTTATTAAGGCTTTAAAACAATTTTGAGTATGCTACTGTATCATCACCAATAATCAGATAAGAAAGTTGAGTCTCAAGTGAGTTATTACTCTAAGGAAAGAGAAAGAAAGAGTAAACATTTGTCAAAGCTGGTACTTTGGAGATAAAATAGAATGTAGGCACTGTAGAATTCTAACCCCAAAAATATTTCAATGCTATGTGATAATCTGATTTAATCAATAATTTGTTCAGATGAAATAAACTGTATTCCAATTAACAATATCTTTTCTAATTTTTTCATTTCTATACTCGAAACCTTTAAAAAGTATTTAAAAGTTTTCTAACTTACTATTTAAATGCCTCAAATGTTACAGTATTTGACCAAACGCATCGATAGACATTAGGATTTAGTGATGGTTTAACTTAAAAAAATTATTTTTTCTGTAACTTCATGAAGACTGAGCTAACAAAAAAGCTGACATTTTTTTCCTCTGAATAAATCAGTGCTTCAGAGTAAATTATTTTGAAGCCAAAGAGAGATTTCAATTTCTATATGGAGACTTAACCATAACTTCTCTGGGGAATTTTCCAAGTCTGCAAAATAATGCTTCAAAATAAATACTTGCAAATCCATAGCACTATTCATGTGAGCCTAAGCATCATTAAGCCTTAAATGACATATTCCATCTTGCAGACAGTGATACAGAAACACAGAAGCATTAAGTGACTTTGGCAATTCCACAGAAGGTCAAATCAAAGTTGAGTCACTAGCAATATATCTCAGAAGTATGTAAAAGGAGAATCAGTTTCAGAGGATTCTCATGCTTAACAGACAGATATATCTTAGAAGGGTGGTTCACAACATTACCTGGGAACGCTGGTAGAAATGCAAATTCTCTGACCCTATCTCAGACCTACTAAATCAGAAGCTCAGCCTAGAGCCAGGCAATCTGTGTTTTCACAACTCCTTCAGGTTATCCTAGTACATTCTAAAGTTTGAGAGCTACTACTCTAGACCAAAGTATAGACACGAAAGATATGATCTTCCTCTTCCCATCTCCCTAGATCAATGGCAAGCTGCAAAATATCTTAGAAAGAAGATGAGAAGTCAAGGATCACAGGTTGCAAGATCCAGTGATAACTATAATTTGATTCTCTATAGAGATTCTTTGAAGGACTGGTTCTTAACCTTGATGTCAGGTTCAACTAGCCTGCCATTATTTGTGAGGTAAGAAATTTGTTACTAGTATAAAATAGTGAATTTTATAAATCATTAACATTACATAAATAGAACTGAGCTTAAAGATATCCTTATAGTAATGTCCCACTCAACCATGCATATTCTTTTTTTTTTTAACTTTTCATTTCATGCTGGAGTATAGCCAATTAACAATGTTGTGATAGTTTCAGGTAGACTGTGAAGGGACTCAGCCATATATATACATGTATCCATTCTCCCTCAAACTCCCTTCCCATCCAGGCTGCCACATAACACTGAGCAGAGCTCCCAGTGCTATACAGGAGGTCCTTGTTGGTTGTCCATTTTAAATATAGCAATCCCAAATACATGTCAATCCCAAACGCCTTAACATATCCACAACATATGCATATTCTGATCTATTTCTTTAAATTCAAGAGAAATATCTGGAAATATAGCTAGAGTACTACCAATTCGTTCCCATTCTCAGGTTAGTCTTGCCTATGCTACAGCTGATAGGAAGAAACCATTAGTAAATCATGTGCTAATGTTCTGGATATTCAAGATTGTTAGAGTATAATCATTTTATACAAATACAGTTACATATGCTAGGCTAAACTTATACTCCAAGCCCACCCCACCCCACCCCATCCATCCCACACACACGATTTTCTAGTTTGAAGTAATCTGAGTGATCAGTACAAAGCAATAGGGAAATGGAAGGAAACAAGCAAGCCATGATCTGGAAGAAACAAACTAACATTTTATTCAGCATGGGGGCGGAGGGCAGGATGCACAGACAGAGGAAAGGAAGGCCATGCCTTGTAAACTTCTGCCTACAGCACTAGCCCTCAAGCATATGCTAGATATATCTGCAGGGCTTGTTTTTCTTCCCTCTATTCCAGCCACACAGAGTGCCCCCGGGGGGGGAAATGTGATGTGATAAGTTTAACTGTATTTCAGAAATCAGACAATATCATGTTCAGTTCAGTTCAGTTCAGTCGCTCAGTCATGTCCGACTCTTTGTGATCCCATGAATCACAGCACGCCAGGCCTCCCTGTCCATCACTAACTCCCGGAGTTCACTCAAACTCATGTCCATAGAGTCGGTGATGCCATCCAGTCATCTCGTTCTCTGTCGTCCCCTTCTCCTCCCACCCCCAATCCCTCCCAGCATCAGAGTCTTTTCCAGTGAGTCAAGTCATCACATGAGGTGGCCAAAGTATTGGAGTTTCAGCTTTAGCATCAGTCCTTCCAATGAACACCCAGGATTGATCTCCTTTAGAATGGACTGGTTGGATCTCCTTGCAGTCCAAGGGACTCTCAAGAGTCTTCTCCAACACCACAGTTCAAAAGCATCAATTCTTCGGCGATCAGCTTTCTTCACAGTCCAACTCTCACATCCATACTTGACCACTGGAAAATCCATAGCCTTGACTAGACGGACCTTGATTGGCAAAGTAATGTCTCTGCTTTTTAATATGCTATCTAGGTTGGTCATAACTTTCCTTCCAAGGAGTAAGCGTCTTTTAATTTCATGGCTGCAATCAGCATCTGCAGTGATTCTGGAGCCTAGAAAAATAAAGTCTGACACTGTTTCCACTGTTTACCCATCTATTTCCCATGAAGTGATGGGACCAGATGCCATGATCTCGTTTTCTGAACGTTGAGCTTCAAGGCAACTTTTTCACTCTCCTCTTTCACTTTCATCAAGAGGCTGTTTAGTTCCTCTTAGATGGTCCTTACAGCAAGTATGGCCAAGGAAGAGAGCTGATACCGACAAAGACTTCGGGAGAGTGTCAGGGACCAGGCCTGCAGGAGACCACACAGGGGCATAGACTCACCCCCAGGGCAACATTATTGAGCGGTGACAGATGGCTTAAGTTTAACTGTGCAAGAAAATTGGGAGTAACCTGGTCAGAGATTAAGTGCCAAAATTATAACAATTTAAGATGTCAACGTAAGTACTAGAAAACCAGTCCAAACCAAGTTCTGGGAAATAACGTTCTAATGCAGTTATTGTTGAAGAGCAGAGAGATCAACAGATGATAATGATGACTGGATCATCATCAACAAATATGATGAATAAGACTGGATTTTCTCCAAGGATAGAAGAAAAAAAGATGGTGACCACAAATGAAAATGATCAAGTCATTTCTATACTCTCATCTGATTTTCTACTTCTCCTCATTCTGACTGCAAAGATGGTTCCCATCACCCTTAACTTTTCCCCTATGATGCATTTGCTACATGTAGACTACCTAGTCAAAAGGTAAGATGAGCTCCCAACTCCCAAAGTTTGTGAAGAAAATTAACATCCAGATATAACAGAAAGATCTGCTTCAGGCTGCAACTGAGCAACTAGTTTCGGTCTTACCCTCACACCAGAAACGACTATAAAGCTCATCAGTCAGTGCGTGAGATGAGTTCCATGTCAGTTTGGGCTGTCTGTCTTGGGGCAATTTCCTGGCCTCAGTACAGACGGCTGAAGCTCAACTGGAAAGCAGTGGTCTTGCTGGGGTGGGGAGACAGAAATAGGAGTTCAGGGCTGCTGAACTGGCTTGAATTTGCCGGACAGGATATAAAGGAAGAGGAAGATTAACAGACAGCAAAAACAGCTAAAGTCTGCAGGGGGGTTTCTGCTTAGGTTGACAGCTGGGGACTGAAATGACACGCACAGTGAGAACTACCATGAAGCCAACCGGAAAATGGCTGCAATCAGACTGAAAGCTGAGCAGGGATTTTGGACGTCATACCATTCCCGGAGATGCTGGAATTGTGGTCCAACAAGAGTCAACAAATCTCACTGAGCACCTCAGCCTTTCACGTGGGACCTTGGAAAGTCCATGCCTTAAAGAAAGGGTCATATCCTAAATCATTCCTAAGCATATCATAGTCAAATTGTTGAAAAACTAAGTGAATTTAACAGGGAGATAATAGCAGGAAAGGAAGAGTATCTTAGAAAAAGCCAAAGTGAGGTTTGACTGCTATTGAATTGAAAGGATGCTTGCAAGTTTAGTGCATGCATCAGAATTCCAGGAACTGTCAAAGGGTTGAATATACATTTTATATTCTTGCTTAGGGAAAATCTATAAAATTCTCAGTGGTGAATCGGTTTACAGGCTGAGGTCCCCAAATATCGCTTCTTGTCTTTATGTAACTGGATACTGATTTTTACACACTTGAAATTGGTGTCTATATATCCCAACCTGAAGAGCAAACAGCACTCTACAGCAATATTCTCAACTCACATCATACAAGATTAACTCTAATCTCTATCACCTGCCATGATCCATCCAGGAACTCTTTGGAACAAAGACTATTTTTTTTGAGTCATCCTGGGACTTTCCTGGTGGTCCAGTGGCTAAGACCCTACACTCCCAACAGGAGCCCAGGTTCTATCCCTAGTCAGGCAACTAGAACCCACAGGCCACAACTAAGAGTTCTCATGCCACCACTAAAGAGCCACACGCCACAAGTAAAACCTGGCACAGCCAAATAAATAATAATGATAAAATAAAAGTAAATATTTTTTAGAAGGGTCCTCCTTATAATTTCCCTCCTTGCTACTCAGTTCAGTTCAGTTGTGTGTAACTCTTTGTGATTCCATTGACTGCAGAGATATACATAAGATAGGATCTCTTGGGCCTGAAAAATGTTCCCAAACAATACAAAAATAAGAAGCCAGAAATTTGATGTGGTGTTAATAGGAAACCCACTATAGCTGTTAGTGATGGAACATGTCTTTACCAGTCTGGTCTTCAGGTGTGGGATGATCCTCCTGTAGTTAATTATGTTGACATTGATGCAGATTCTTACCCAGACACAGCCATTTTCAAGGTGTTATCTCATTCATTCAAGGGTATCTCATTGCACAGAGCTGTGCTCCAATTTTTCTGCCTTGTAACTAGCCTTCACAATGCACCATACAAGGCTTCCCTGGTGGCTCAGAGGTAAAGAACCCATCTGCCAATGCCAGAGACATGAGTTTCATCCCTGGGTCAAGAAGATGCCCTGGAGAAGGAAATGGCAACCCACTCCAGTATGCTTGCCTGGGAAATCCTGGCGGGCTACAGTCCATGGGGTCACAAAGAGTCAGACAGGACTTAGAGATTAAACAATAACAAATACCATACAAAGCCTTATTGTAAACTGAGGAAAATATGTGCCCTTAAAACCTTTATCAAGATATTTTAAACAAAGTGAAAAATAAATAATGTCTTCAATCAAAACAAAATGACACCAAAAAACCTTGCATTGCCCACTCCCTTCACACACTATTGTAAACCATCCACCATAGGCCATTTGGAAGTGACTGTTCTATTGTATAATAGTAATAGACCATAATGCAAGTAAACAACAGCCTATCTTAAAGTTAAAATTCTGATACTTTTCCGTCATGGATTTTTTGCATTTATTTCTGTCAAACCAAACACTGAGCACTGAATCAATCTCAAAAGACCAGAAGACAAACCATTCCCAGGGGAGGACTTCAAACACTTCAGCTGCAACTTGGTTTGGGAGTTGACAAGGAAAACGCACAACAGTCAAGCCCTGGATGGAACAATGTTTTACTCACATAGAGAAAAGACAGAGCAAGATCAGCTCCAATATGGGCATCAGTCCTTCACGGCTGGCAGCCTATGCAAGGCAACTGGCCACTATATGTGCGCCTCATATCACAGTAGCCCGTCAGGCTCCTCTGTCCATGGGATTCTCCAGGCAAGAATACTGGAGTGGGTAACCATTCCCTTCTCCAGGGGCTCTTCCCAGCACAAGGATCAAACCCAGGTCTCTTGCATAGCAGGCAGATATTCTTTACATCGGAGCCACCAAGGAAGCTCCATATGACAGTAGAAAGACACCAACTCCTCGGTCATGAAGTCTCACATCCTGGAACCTGGAGCCTACCTGAAGCCCATTGACATACATGCTTAAGCAGAGCAAAGGAGCATACACTGAACCTATAACAAGAAAGAATATTCCTACACAAGGCAATAACCCCAGCAAAAGTTATATGGGTTCCTTCCTTTTTGTTTGGTAAGAAAGTGTTCAAGGCCTGAGGCCCATTCTTATGCAGCCAAATGAGGGACAAAAGACTATAAGCGTGAAACTGCCCATCTCAAAGATTTTGATTTTTAAAAAACACTGCTTTAAAATATTACTCATTTTGCTTACTGAGTTTAGGCATCCACTTCGATTTTGCACTGGAAGAGGGTACTCCATTCTGGAGATTATCCTGTTAGAGACTAACAGCTTCAGCAGCCCAGCAACAACCCACTGCAGCCCATGATTCTATTTGTAGAGGGAGTAATGGCCTCTAAAGATGTCCACACCCTAATCCCCATTTACAAAAAGGATTTTGCTGATTAAGATCAGAGACCTCAACATGGGGAGATTATCTCGGATTATCCAGGTGAGCCCGATCTAATTACACAGTCCTCCAAAGCAGAGAGCTCTTTCTGGCAATAGCTGCACAGAACCAGAGAGATGGCAGCGTGACAGGGACTCAGTGTGCCATCACAGGCTTTCAAGATGGAGAAAGGGGACCAGGGGCCAAGGAATGTAGGAGGCCTTGAGAAGGTATATAAATCTCCATAAACGAATATAGCCCTACACTGTGATAGGAGCCCAAAAAGACCCATGTGGGACCTGGGGCTCAAAATATTGTAAAATAATGAAATTGTGTTGTTTTTAAACCACTAAGTCTATGGTAATTTATCATAGCAACAATAGAAAAGTAATGCAATTTCTTCTCTCTCTGCTAATTGAACATCCCTACCCCTGGGACTCAGGACCACCTATGTTCACTTCGAGAAAAGTTTTCATAACTCAAAATCCCCAGTCCCTAAAAGAAGAAATTGATGTCTTGGTACATTTATCCCAGAAATATTTCTCTTACAAATTTTCCATGACTCTTCTCCAGAAACTTTCTAATTCCTCAAATCAATAGCTTCTCCCCAAGGAAAACAATAGTGCAAAAACATTCAGGCTCTAGAAATCATGTATTTTCTCTGTTTGAGAAATTCTTAAGATTTCTTCAAGTGGAATAATTTGCACCCCCATTGCATTCCTTTAAACTAGCTGCCTACATGGTTTTATGAAATATTAACTGAACTGTGTGTATTAGTCGCTCAGTCATGTCCGATTCTTTGCAACCCCATGGACTGTAGCCTGCCATGCTTATCTGTCCATGGGATTCTCCAGGCAAGAATACTGGAGTGGGTTGCCACGCCCTTCTCCCAGGGATCTTCCCAACCCAGGGATTGAACCCAGGTCTCCTGCATTACAGGCAGATTCTTTACCATCTGAGCCACCTGGGAAGTCCAACTGAACTGTGGTGCTATAGAAAGTTTTTCATAGTTAAGAATGAGGGGTAGTGGGCAGAGGATTCAGGTGTATCCAGGTCACATTAATTCCCTGGGATTAGGTTTGTTTTTATGACTGAAACCCTATGTGAACACCCTGTTCCTTTCCTTTGGAATTAAATATAACATTTCTTACAGATCTGGTTCAAATCCCGACACTTCATTTCTCAGATATAATCAACTTAGAGAGCAACTTAGAAACAGTGCACTGGATATAGAGTAGAAAAGGGAGAGGAGATGCAAGAATTGAGAGGTTGGCACGGAAGAAGATAAAGTTGCAGGACAGGAGGCAGTGGATAGCATTAACCACTTAGAATATCACTTGTACAGTTTAGCCCCTCATGGGGCCTAAAATGTCTATATTTAAAAAATGGGCCCAATAAAAGTCTAGCCACTTATATAAATAGTGTTTTAACTTAAGGAAAAAAGAAACTTTTAAAGCCCCCAAAGTGATAAATTGCAATCTCTAATATTAAGCTTATTAACGAATAGCTCAGTTCACTCAATTTTTACTAAGCTTTAAAGTATGATATGCATCCACAAAATCAATTTCCCATCTGCTTTTCTAGGTGAGAAATGGAAAGACAAGAAAGAGATTTAACTGGAGGTCATTTGTTTAAAAAAAATGTTTAATAAACTTGGCTATAGAACTGTATCTACAAATTATAAGGGGCAGTTTTACATAACAGAAAATTGTATAATCTTGGCCCCATGCAAGAGATTAGCAGATTGGTTCAAATGTGCCATCTGTACTTCCTAGTTTTAGAAGTGATTCTCAAATATATCCTTTCACATCCATATGCAAATAAATGTGAAGTGTCATCAACAGTTTTCTTTTTGTAATTTATTCTTTCTTTAGCCTAAGAATAGGGGCTGGAGATTTACCAGAATCCTGAGAGTTAAATACTACATCAATATCCCAGGGTTCTCTTCCACTCAGTGACAATATTTTTATTTCAATACCTGGAAGGCAAAAGAGTATTATGGAAACCCTAGGAATGTTGCATTCAAAAAAAAAAAAAAAAGAAGAAGAAGAAGGAGAAGGAGGAGGAAGAGGAGACAAAGAAGAAGAAAGAGGCTGTCAGGTTAAAAAAAAATTAACTGGTTGTTGGGCTTCCGAGGTGTCACTAGAGGTAAAGAACCCACCTGTCAATGTAGGTAGACATAAGAGACCAGAGTTCAATCCCTGATTCAGAAAGATCCCCTGGAGAAGGAAATGACAACCCACTCCACATTCTTGCCTGGAGAATTCCATGGACAGGGGAACCTGGCAAACTATAGTCCATAGGGTCCCACAGAGTCAGCCACGACTGAAGCAACTTAGCATACATGCATGCACTTGTTGTGGAGTTTGATTCTTCTTCACATTTCCAAGAAAGGGAGGCTAGGATCAGGAATCCCTTTGGAAATTTTAGGGAACAGTTTTCTCCCACTGCTGGCCATAGAGAGAAATTGCGATTCCCAAACCAATTCAGCACTGCCAGGAAAAATCTTGGTCCCTCCACAGATAAGCCGCCACTGACAACTCAACTGGGGCTTCCCAGGTGGCACAGTGCTAAAGAATCTGTCTGCCAACGCAGGAGATGCAAGGGATGTGGGTTCAATCCCTGGGTCGGGAAGATCCCCTGGAGGAGGGCATGACAGCCCACTTCAGTATTCTTGCCTGGGAAATCCCATGGACAGAGGAGCCTGGGGGGCCACAGTCCATGGGGTCATGAAGAGTAGGACATGATGGCTAGCTCCAAGGAGTCAGACATGACTGAGGATGCATGCACGCTAACAACTCAATAGCAAATATGTCCTCTTATATTTCCTGGGAGAAAACAGTGGTTCAGGTGGAATTGAATGTCAGAAAAGAAAGGCTGAAAGTCTTCACTGTTCCTTAAATTATCTAACAACTGAGCTTCCTTTCCCACTTACCTAACAGAAAAACTATTTTAATAAGGTATAAGATGAAAGTTTTAAAAAAACTTGACAAAAATCTTTAAAAAGTCTTAGAAAACACATATTCCTTCTATCGAGTATTTTTCACACATGATGTAATATTATTTCCCCAAGTTTATTTGAAAAAACTAGGGGCCAAATAAGCATTTGCTTTTTAATTTTGATGAATTAGTAAAATCAATAGAACCCTACAGTTATATTTTATATGTATGTTGCATATAAAATGTTCATGTATATTTTATTGATTTTTTTAAAAGTTTTATTTCATTCTGTTTCTGTTTAATACTTTTTACTAACAAGACACTTGGATCTAGTGCTCCATGAATCAGGCAGCAGCTAGGCACCCTTACATATTTGTACATATATGAGGCAAATTTCCCTGCTTTGAAAGTCACAGCAATGTGCATTTTCCAACCAAGGAACTGTTACCCAGATCTTAAAAAAAGATAGCAGCTTTTTTTCTTATATTAGAAAAGTGTTCTAATATGTCTTCAGGGTTTTTGAAAACTTATTTTCATGTAATGACCCAGCCATATATGGAGACTCCATTAATCTTTTCTCTCTCTTTTTTTTTTTTTTTGGTTTAACAGAGATTCCTATTAGGAAGACTTTGGTACTAAGAGAGTTGGTCATCAATTTCAAAGGCTCTATACTTTGGAGATGCAAATACGATATATACACACAACACACACACATACATTATTTTTCTGAAATGTATGGTTGTATATTTATGCAACCACTTACATCTCTGTGGTATTAGGTAGTGTCAAGCAAAAATTCCACTGGACAAAGTTAGACAGGCCAGAAAAACTATTCAAGTTATTACAGTGAGGGAAAGAGATGGAACTCAATTCTGCAGAAAGAAAAATTAGGAGGGTTTTTAAAAGCTGGTGGTGAGCTAGTAGAAAATATGAGAGGACAGTAGTAGAAATTTGATCAGTGTGATGTGTGGAGAACACGGAGTTATTCCTGAGTTTACAGATTATTTTTTCTCTGTGATTCGCCTTCTGGGTCTGCAGGTTGGAGCTGTCAGTCATCTCAGGGACTGGTAAACAGCCTCGGGGGCCATGGTGAAAAGCCTGAACTGGGCTGCTGATGCTCATCAGTTACAGGAAACCAGAGGCTAAGTGCCTTGACACCTGCGATTAAGAGTGTAAATTTGGCTTGAGCAGTGATTGGGCCTTGGCGCAGGACTCTGAGAAGGGGAGTGATGCAATCCGAGAGAGGCCCAGTAAGAGGGCCGTTGACAGCTGTGAGGGATTTGAGCATGCAGAGGCTGGCACGGGAAGGCCAAGACGGAGGTCATTATCACACTGCCTGGGCAGCTGGAGTGCTCTGTCTTCCCTCTTGTTCCCTCTGACCTTTTGTCTTCTGTGAAGCATGTTTCCTGCCTCTCTCCTTAATTATCTTTCCACACACCAGTCCCTAAAACCATCTTTTTGAAAATTCAACTGCCCTTCTTGCTTTGTTGAGATAGTTCTACAAGGCACACTTCAGCCGTGAGATTTAAGATGTGATTAAATGATCAGATCCTTCAGGCAGAAGATGCAAAGCAATAATTAAGATGGTTTCTTAAGTTTGTCTGATCATAAAACTCAACCTGGGACTTTTTTTAAAATACAATACATCTAATAAATGTGGGGTCTTCTGAAAATACACATTCCTGGGCCCCAATCCAAATCCACTCAGACAGTGCTGTCAGGGGAGGGGTATAGCAGTGTGTTTTTCAAAGCATCACATATGTGAGTGCTCAGTTGGGGTCCAACTCATTGAGATCCCAAAACTGTAACCCTCCAGGACTGTCCATGGGATTCTCCAAGCAAGAATACTGGAACAGATTGCCCTTTTCTCCTCTAAGACATCTTCTGACCCAAGGATGGAATCCTCATCTCTTGCATCACCTGAATTGGCAAGTGGATTCTTCACCACTGCGCCACCTAGGCTTCCCTGTTTTTCAAAGACAGTGTCCTAAATGACAGGCTCTGGCAGTTTGGGAAATGTGTTAAGGAGTAGCCTGTAGCTGGAGAAGACTCTTGAGAGTCGCTTGGACTGCAAGGAGATCCAGCCAGTCCATCCTACAGAAAATCAGTCCTGAGTGTTCACTGGAAGGACTGATGTTGAAGCTGAAACTCCAATATTTTGGCCACCTCATGCGAAGGGCTAACTCATTCAAAAAGACCCTGATGCTGGGAAAGATTGAGGGCAGGAGGAGAAGGGGACGACTGAGGATGAGATGGCTGGATGGCATCACCAACTCAATGGACATGAGTTTGGGTGGACTCCGGGAGTTGGTGATGGACAGGGAGGCCTGGTGTGCTGCAGTTCATGGGGTCACAAAGAGTCAGACACGACTGAGTGACTGAACTGAACTGAACTGTAGCTGGTAATGAGAGAGACTTCATAGAAGTGAGTTTTTGACAAGTTAATTCTTTAAACCCTTTTCCTCTCTGTTTCAGTTCCTGGTGGCAAGAATACATTAGGCTAATGGCGATACTTAATATATGATGCTACCTGGAAAACTCGTAAAACCCACTAGAAGTATGTTTCTGCCAACACTGGCCTGAGGGAATGAGGGTAATAAAAGGAGGGGAATCTGCAGACACATGAAGAAAATTCTACAGACAATGCCACCAGGTTAGGGGTGAGCTGGAAGCTGAACTCTCACGAATGAGGTATATCCAGGGACATACTGCCACTGCAGGACTGTATTTAAGCTGGACTTTTGTGTGTCTTTAGCTCTATCCCAGTATGGGAGAACTGGAGTGGAAAAACATCTGGATGAGGAAATGAAAATTCCACCGTACTGACGCTGCCAGGTACAGACAGCTGTGCACCAAGTGAATCAACACAGAAAATGCTCCTTTAAAACACTGAACAAGTATGAAACTAAGTGTCTTGAAGGAACAAAATTTAACCTGCAGGATTATTTGAATCAGCCTAGTTTTCCTCTTTAGGAAGAGCCATGAGAATTCCTACCTGAGGCCTTCATGAAAACAAGTGGAAGGAATCTGAAGCGAACACTGGAAGAAGCACTTGGAGTCAGGCATAAAACAAGAGGCCAGGGCCTCCTGGTGGCTCAGTGGTAAAGAATCTGCCTGCCAGTGCAGGAGACACGGGAAGACCCCACGTGCTGAGGCCAATGAAGCCTGCACACCACAGCTTCTGAGCCTGTGCTCAAGAGACCGTGCTCCACACAGAAGCCACTGCAACAAGAAGCCTGCATGCTGAAACTAGAGTGTAGCCCCCACTTGCCACAACTAGAAAAAAGGCCATGAAGCAACAAAGACTCAGCACAGCCAAAAAAAACAAACAAGTAAATAAATAAAATTAATTTTTTAAAAAGAGGATGGCCTAGAGTCATTTGCACTTTTCCACTAACAGGCTGCCCACCCAGCTTCACCTGGGCCATGGTGCACCACTGGTAGCTGAGCAGAGAGCTTGATTTGGGATTCAAAGTCTGGACAAAAGAAGACCAAGATGATGACAATTCTCACCAACACCTATCACTTTCTGGCATGCTCTGGTGGGACCCAGTGCTCATCTGATTGCCCATAGATCTTATTTGTCAAGGCTACCACCCTGCCTCTCGAGCTGATCCAGAAGTCCTGCTGAAATGGAGTGATATTTTTCAAAGTACAGTCTTCTTTTGGTCAGGATCCTGGGTGTTCATTGGAAGGACTGACGCTAAAGCTGAAACTCCAATACTTTGGCCACCTCATGCGACGAGTTGATTCACTGGAAAAGAGTCTTATGCTGGGTGGGATTGAGGGTGGGAGGAGACGGAGACGACAGAGAATGAGATGGCTGGCTGGCATCACCGACTCGATGGACATGAGTTTGAGTGAACTCCAGGAGTTGGTGATGGACAGGGAGGCCTGGCATGCTGTGATTCACGGGGTCACAAAGAGTCGGACACGACTGAGCAACTGAACTGAACTGAACTGAAGAACAGTGAAGGGGAGAAAAGTGTATATGTCCTTTACATATATGCTGATCTACCACAAGAATAACCTTTGGCCACTTTTATGCATTTCATATACCCTTTCTTCAGTGCGTTGACTCCAATAGCTGATAATGCTAGCCTAGATGATAGACTTTGCTATGCCTGTCCCCTTATTACTGTGATTAGTGTTAGTCACTCAGCTGTGCCTGACTCTTTGTGACCCTGTGGACTGTAACCCACCAGGCTCCTCTATCATGGGATTCTCCAGGCAAGAATACTGGAGTAGGTAGCCATTCCCTTCTCCAGGGGATCTTCCTGACCCAGGGATTGAACCCAGGTCTCCTGCATTGCAGGCAGATTCTTTACTACCTGAGCTACCAGGAAAGCTTCAGTTGGATGGCCATGATTGTTAAATGTTAAGCTAAATTTAACTTATTAAACAAATTATTAAAGCAAATATAACATGAAAGCATATTAATATTTGCCTTATTAAAGCAATGGAAGATTTAGTTAGGATATTTATGAATAAGTCACTATATAGCTTCATATTATTTTATTTTTAAAATTAATTAATTTATTTTAATTGGAGGCTAATTACAATATTGTAGTGGCTTCATTTATGAAAAAAGTCATAAGCAAATTTAAATTGCAAATGGAAAACATGGTAGAATATTCACAAAAATTAAAATATGTATAGCATTATTATAGAAAAAGTGAAAGTGAAATTTCCTCAGTTGTGTCTGACCCTTTGTAACCCCATGGACTGTAGTCCACCAGGTTTTGTCCATGGGATTCTCCAGGCAAGAATACTGGAATGGGTTACCATTCCCTTCTCCAGGGGATCTTCCTGACCCAGGAATTGAACCCATGTTTCCTGCATTGCAGGTGGATTCTTTACCATCTGAACCACCAGGGAAGCTCATATCATTATTATAGAAAGAGTTGATACAAATCACTAAGAAACATTATTAACATTGAAATATCAGCATAGGCAGATCATACTGAGAAGAAAATTACCTATGAATGAGTCCAAGGACCTATTCAACTTGATAGTAATTTGCAAATTAAAAAAATATAATTATTTAATGAAATAAAAACAAATTTTAAAATACAATAACTTAATTCAAGACTGGCGAAGCTGTGGTGATACAGGCAATCTACTTCACATCTAGTAAAAGTATAGATGGGTCTAACTTTTGTGAAAAATTGTTTGTAATATGCCTGGAGATTTAGAATTGTCAATTCAACAGTAAACTAAATTGCTATCACAGCAGTAAGTGATGTGAAATAATACATTTATCATCCGAAGTGTATATTTTAAAATATAGTTACCCAAAGGTCTAATTACTTCAGAAATATCTACCTTACAGTCCTCAAATTTTTTGATATTACTATAGCATATGACTTCCCCCAAAATTGGTTTTTACAGTGCCTAGAACCTATTACTCTGGGGTCTGAATAGTGTTGGTTTTTTATCTAGACCCATTCTATTGCAGAATCAAGTAAACGCCAGATTCCCTAGTCCATTTTTAATTGGTTTAAAAGGATGATATCTTTCTACAAACAAACAGGTTTTCTTACTGTTTTCTTTTTCTTTCTTTCTTTCTTAAGAGATTTAGAAAGAAAAATATTCCTTTATAAGAAGCAAAGATTAATTTATTCTAGAAAACTTGTAGAAAAAATTGGATATTAAATCTCAAATGCAGAGATGGTGCTAAAGTATCATCATACAAAGGAGCCGAGAGGGTCTCTAACCTGGCTCCGTTATGACTGTTTGGGTAAACTTAAGTTGGCTCTTCATCCTCTCTGTGCTGCTGTTCCCCACCTGTGAAGGGGGAAAATCACAGCACCTATGTCACCAGGTTCTTGGGATGGTTAAATGGGAGAAGTGCGTGAAAGGCGCAGATGAGTGACAGCCAAAAAGTAAGTGCTGTGTTAGAGCTCAACCGCAATTATTTTGTTTTAAATAAATGTGTTCTACAATGTTCTGAAAAGTAAATGACCTAAAATTTAAAAATTACAACCAAGCTTGGAAAACAGCAATTCTCAAGGACTGGTTAAAAAAGTACAATAATACCACTGCTAATTACTTACCCTTTACTCATTTTTTACTTTGTGCTAGATACTATCCTAATCACTTTATACATATTTACTCATTTAATTCTCACAGAAAATGTTGTGAGTTACTATATTATTATCTCTATTTTATAGACAGGGAAACTGGAAAAACACAGGTTTAGAAATTTACCTAAGGACATGAGACACCAGAATTCAAACCCAAGTATTGCTGACCTGATTAAGGTTCTTAGTCATTATGGGACAATTAATTTTTCCGGTAACTTATAGCAAATTGGAGAAGAAAATGGCAACCCACTCCAGTGTTCCTGCCTGGAGAATCCCAGGGATGGGGAAGCCTGGTGGGCTGCCGTCTATGGGGTCACACAGAGTCGGACACGACTGAAGTGACTTAGCAGTAGTAGCATAACAAAAATTCATAATATTCTTTAAAGTGTGTCTAGTATTAATTAGTGGATATTAATGATTGCTATTTAAAGAATAGAATTGTTTATCATAAACAATAATTGAATAATTATTGATAATTGAATCTAAAAAATCTAATTGTTGGGCAATACAGCATAACCCTTATAACCATCATTGCTGTGGTGACTTTTAACAAAACTCAGTGCCAGGAGAAAATAAACATTTCCTGATGACCTACTCACATAAGCTCAAAACTACACAATCATGAGAAGATATACATTCCAACAACAAGGTTACTGGCATGAGTCCCCCAGTTCATTTTTTTATGGCTATTCCTTATATACTAATGCACCATGTTTTTAAAAAAATAATAAATTTAGCTTGTACCTTGAATGTTCATGTAGCCTACCCCAGTGGAGGTCTACTAAGGGATCCACTTAGAAGTATTATAATAAGGAATATATGAGGTCCTTCTTCTTATTCTGGGAGTGGGTATCAAGGTCCACTCCTCATCCCCGAATATGTGTGGATTAATGGGGCTGCAAACTGAAGGACCAGAAAAAGAAAAGTTCCAGTTTTTACCTCTAAACAGCTAATGAGCCGTCAGGGCAGAGATGCTCATCTTGTGACATCAGCGGTCCCTCTCAAGAATACACCATGTACTCTAAAGAAGAGATTCTGGGAAAACTCTTCATCACTAACAAAAGAACTATCAAAGGATTGGCAAAGCCTCAAAATTTTCTTGTCCGTAATATAAACTGTAAGCTCTTCATTAAATACCTCCGAATACATTCTAACGAGAAGTTTTCAGCTTAGAGAGGCTGTTCTGCCACTCCCTCTGTTGAGACTGTTCCCAGAGAGAGTAGATCCTATGATTAAGGTAATCAGCCAATACGATTCAGACACTCAGTCCTGCTGCTGTCAGTGGACCTACGGTCATCACTGGAAGAGCGCACTTTCAAGAAGAATTTCTCTCTACAAGTACTCTTGTGTTTGTTCAAGTTGAAACTGAGCTGAAGAAAGAACTGTGCTTGAAAGTTTTCTGGTTGCATGAACAGCAACTTGCATTACAGAGTGTCCCTGACCACATACAAAGCAGTACGTGCTTTTGGCGTCTGTTATCCCTTTCTTACGGAGAAGGCAATGGCACCCCACTCCAATACTCTTGCCTGAAAAATTCCATGGACGGCAGAGCCTGGTGGGCTGCAGTCCATGGGGTCACTAAGAGTCGTACATGACTAAGCAACTTCACTTTCACTTTTCAATTTAATGGATTGGAGAAGGAAATGGCAACCCACTCCAGTGTTCTTGCCTAGAGAATCCCAGGGACAGAGGAGCCTGGTGGGCTGCCGTCTATGGGGTTGCACAGAGTTGGACATGACTGAAGCAACTTAGCAGCAGCAGCAGCAGCAGCATCCCATTCTTACAGACTTCCCAGATGACTCAATGGTAAAGAATCCATCTGCCAATGCAGGAGACATGGGTTCGATCCCAGGGTCAGGAAGATCCACTGAAGGAAGAAATGGAAACTCACTCCAGTATTCTTGCCTGGGGAATCTCGTGGACAGAGGAGCTTGGTGGGCTATAGTTCATGGGGTCACAAAGAGTTGGATATGACTGAGCACATGTACATGGCACCAATATTCTTGCCTGGAAAATCCCATGGACAGAGGGGCCTGGCAGGCTACGGTCCATAGGGGGACAAGAGTTGGACACTACTGAGCTACTGAACACACACACACACACATGCATCCTTTTCTAATAGACTGCTTTGTATGCAAAGAGTCCTGGATAAACTGTGATAAGGTGACTGGAAAAACTCCAGCTTTAATTAATCAAGGTCACTTAAATTTTATGTTTGTATAATTAAAGGCACCATCTTTAATGACAGCTCCCACCCTTGGGAATTTTTAATTTTGTACCAAGTACCGGCCTATTTACTAGCCATATTGACCAAGTCCCTCCTGCCCAAATACCCAATACTCGTCTCTTCTTCGGACCATGTTATCTAGATATTCCTACTTATGGAGACTCTATAGATTCCATTTTTTAAAAATTTTAGGCCTGGAAGAAACTTGAGAGAGAATTTAGCAACACCTCATAATCTAGGTCTGCTTGTTCCAGTGTGGCAGCTACCAGCCACATGTGGCGTGACGGGAAGGAGCCAAGAGACCACATGTGGGCACAGCGGACACTTGTGGGGAAAGCACAAAGCCAGGAGAGAGTATAACTTTCCAGTTTGGGAAAAAATCAATAGCCTCATGATATCATCCCTCACAATTATTTACAGAGTCTTGAGCTTTGATGTGTACGGTGGATTTCTGACATGAACAAATTTCCCAAACTCTCAAAATTGTAATCTCCCTCACTACTTTCACTGGCTACCGTACAAATTTTATTAGAGAAGACTTGAGTGAAATGGTAAGAGCAGTCACAATAAAAGGTTGTTTAATCTCTGAAGTAAATTTTCTAATTTACTGGTCCTTGAGTTAATCCAATAATACCTTGCAATCTTGCCAAGTCACACTTTAGATGCTGACAGGGGCTACTCCAGTGACCTATCAAGCAATCCCAAGTGTTCATTGCATGGTCAACAAGGTGACGGAAGAGGCTGTGACGCACACAATTGATTTCACTTCCCAAATCTAATGTCCCCTGGGGAATTTTTAGTACTTTGAGCTAGACAGAAGAAGTCCAGAAGGCCCAGGGGTCAGACTGCCAGTGTGTGTGTAGAGAGCAGACATAGCTTCTTCACAGCAAGCATGAGCAATTGAGGCAGAAGGGAAGTGTCTTCTTTGAGGAACTGACAGACAAATGCCATCAACAAGAGGTCCTCGCAGAGGAAGTCGGCACAGCTGTCTTGAGCACGTGACAGGTTGCCTGGGAATTCTAGAACTACTTGGATGGATTTCTGGAGCATAGAAAGCAAGGCGTAAAGTACCATGGTTTTGAAGATGGAAGTAACTGGCCAGAAAAATCCGGTTATAAAGACTAATGCAAACTTGTCACCACAGATGCACATATTCTCAAGTAGCTTGAATTGCACTTGGCAAACACGTCTGACCTTCATCTCATACACACCCTGTATTATCCCCATCAGCTATCATTGCCACCTCACCACGGAAGGTCCTGAGGTTCAAAGGAAGTGTGTTTCTCAACTTGGTTTGGCATCCACCCCTAACACTCCCAGATCCCAGATTTCTTTCATGGAAACACCTTCACCAGTTTCTTGTGGACAGACTTTGCAGGACAGTAGATCTAAGTGCTTGCTCTCTCACTATGGAAACTAGACATTCGTTCTGCCAAAATATCCTACCATCATCATACCATATGCTGCCAAGGAATGGGCATGTGACCCAAACTTGGCCAATGGAATGTTCTCCTCTAGAATCTTGAACCTTGACTTGAACTACTCAAGGATGGAAGAAACAGAGTCTGTCTTCCCAGCTGCAGGGTCTGGGACAGGCTCTTGAGCAGTCCCAATCGCTAAAACCTTTCAAAATTTCCTTATACTTTTGCAATGAAGTCTATTTTTCACTTATGTGAAAGTTTCTGTTAGTCGTAACTATCATGGGTTGAATTATGGCCCTCCAAAATTCATGTGTTGAAATCCTGATCCCCCAAGACCTCAGGATGTGCCCTTCTCTGGAAATATGATCTTGGTAGATAAGGTGAGGTCAGACTAGAGTAGAATAAGCCTCTAACCCAACCTGACTGGTATCCTGACGAATGGAGACATTTGGACATTGACATCCATACAAGAGGAAAAGAGGATGAAAGAGGATGAGATGGTTGGACGGCATCATCGACTCAATGGACACGAGTTTGAGCAAACTGCGGGAGATAGTGAAGGACAGGGGAGCCTGGAATGCTGCAGTCCATGGGGTTTCTAAGAGTCAGACACGACTTAGCAACTGAACAACAATACAGAAAACACCACGAGATAAGGGCAGAGGACAGGGTGCTGTTTCTATGGGACCAAGGACATCAGATTGCCCGCAAAGCACCAGAAATTAGGCAAGAGGCATGGAAGAGATTCTTCCCCATAGCCTCAGAAGGAACCAAATCTGCTGACACCTTGATCTCCGACTTCCCACCTCCAGAGCTGAGAGACAATATATTTCGGTGGCTTACGTCATTCAGTCTTTGTTAATTTGTTACAGTAGATTTAGCAAACAAATGCAATCATCTGAACACTCAGCCTAATTTAAAAAAAAAAAAAGAGAGAGAGATGAATATCATATTCCTGGGGAGTTGAAGCTATTGATTAGGAGAGACTTGAGCAGCCTGAGGAAATGAGTTGCTAAACTGGGAAATTTACATGGGAAGTTAATAGGCTGGTCCCTAAATATAGATATAAGTACTTCATGAAATGCCTATGTTTTCCTTGAATTCACAGGGAAAAAAATTAAATAAAAGCAGATGCTTTTGCAGTGAGCAGATAAAGAAAAGGCTGGGGATGAATAATCACACAGTGTGAACAGTTTGAGTCTGAGAAAAAATGTATAATGCAAAGTTGTCAGGATAATTTCTCTGCTAAATGCACTAAGTTTTTTGCTTCTGCTTGGTGTCTAAAAATGATGGATTATATTCACTATTCTCCAGTTGATTCCTTGATATAACGTTAGCATCTGCTCTGAGTCAGAAGTTAATACAGCATGGGCAGAAGGCCTAGTTTTGATCTGATTACGGTAACTAACTTTATCTTTTTAGTGCCCAAGGATCAAATGGTCCCTAATTAACTCTTATTCTTTTATCAAATAGCTATTGAATATATATTCAGGGACAGGACAGAATGGTGGATAAGACCGACAGGTTTTCAACCCCACGTCAGAGACAGCAGCAAATGATACAGGAGTCAATGGTTAAGTGTATTGTGTAGCATTTCACCTGGTAAGTGCAAGTCAAGGGAGAATTAGCAGGTCCAAAGCAGGGTACAATGTCTGAAAGGAAGAGTGTTCCTGGCAGAGGAGATGGTACTATGAAAACTTAGAAATCAAAGTGAGTACTTTGGCAAGTTGGGACACTGAAAGGTCATCATGCCCCAGAGATGAGGCTAGAGAAACCAGGAAAGGGAAATGGAAGAGTCTGAATTATCCTAATGGTGAATCGTGGGAGAGTTTTAATTTGGGAAGTGGCAAGATTAGATTTGCCCTCCTTAGGATCACTCTGGGCTTCCCAGATGGTGCTAATGGTAAAGAATATGCTTGCCAATGCAGGGGACTCAGGAGATGTAGGTTCAATCCCTGGGTTGGGAAGATCCTCTGGAGGAAGAAATGGCAACCTACTCCAGTATTCTTGCCTGGAAAATTCCACGGACGGAGGAGCCTGGTGGGCTACAGTCCATGGGGTCGAAAAGAGTTGGACATGACTGAGCTCATACACACACACACAAGATCATTCTAGTAGCTGTCTGGAGTCTAGATGCACAGATATCAATAAGAAATCTGTTGGCATGATGAGAGAGAGTCAGATTGAACTGCCTGCAATAAGGACCATGAGAAAGAGACAGCATTAAGTCTGGAGGAGAACACCATGTCACTTGACTGGGGAGGTTGCATTTCATACTAGTCTGGCCAACACTACCATGCTTGCTTGTTGACCAGGTTCTATGAGGCCACCTGAGAGCTCCAACATGACCCACTGCTGAGGATCAGTGAACTCCTTGGAAATTTCCCCAGGCAGTGGCCACGTCCCATGAAATTTGGATGGGAACTCTGTCATGTTTGGCAGTTGCGCAACAGGCTGTCCATAACCATTGCCTCTCACCTCCGGTGGTACAGCAAATCCGGCAGGCCTACAGCCCCCAATTCATCTGTCTTGTCCAAACAACTCTTGGAAGCAGGAAGCACCAGATTATGGACAACTAGGATGGGTGTCTCAGTCCCAGCCCTCCTCTTACCTGGAGGTTTTGTCAGCTCTCTAGTGAATTGCCTTTTCCTTCTTTCCAACAGGGTGGAGGGCACACAGCAAGTCTGAGCACTCAGAGCACAAGTTAAAATCCTGTTCAACTTCTTACTGAAGTCAGGCAAACATTTCTTCCTAAAATTATTTAGGGTACCAAAATGTGGGGATGAAAATTTTAGTAGGACATTTTTTAAATGGCAGGATGGGTTAGCTGCCTATATTCTTAAAGCATTTGATTGAACTATACATTCTTATGTATTGAAATACTATACTTTCAAGTATATATAGCCTACTCACTTGGTAGGGAGTGACTACTGTAAGTTTTTGCCAGTACACACACACACACACATATATAGCTTCCTTGATAGGACTGACAAAGAAATGGAAAGAAAGTGGAAAGTGTTATTCACTCAGTCACGTTCAACTCTTTCAGACCCCATGCACTGTAGCCCACCAGTCTCCTCTGTTCATAGAATTCTCCAGGCAAGAGTACTGGAGTGGGTTGCCATTTCCTTCTCCAGGGGATCTTCCCTGAACTGGAAATTGGACCTGTGTCTCCTGCATTGCAAGTGCATTCTTTACCCACTGAGCCATCAGGGGAGCCCTGAAAAACATAACTAACTGTAAGAATGGCATTTAGGGTATGATAACGCAGGGAAAAAAAATGACGAGTGGCCATCTAAGCCCCAAACCAGCAATCTCGATTTTTTTTTTTTTATTAAGGGTTGATTTTGGTTAACAGACCGGGTCAGCCTGTCAGGAAATAAAATGAAAAGTCATCTTTGAATCCACTGAACTTTAAGTTCCAAAACTTTCCGGCAGTCAAAGGTAGTACTGCACTTAAGTGGACAGTGAGTTCTCGACACAGTTAAGGCTGGCGATTCTGTCTTTCTGGGGTCACTGTCCTTACGCGGCTGGTTAGAGTCCACTTTTGAGAACAGATACTAAACACATTTCCAATGACAGCAATTGCTTTAAATTCCTTAAAGCCTTCAAAATAGAGAATGTCTAATTTAGAGCTCCTAGTTAAAATAATTAGCAATTAAGACTCCAGGAAATTACATTTAAATCACTCCTGTAGAATCCTTCAAAAATTCTAAACCAATTCAGAAGTTCCTGTATGATAAAAGAGTAGATGGCTCATTGTGAAAGTTTCTGAACCACCGTTTCCTCTACGTTTTTAATGGAAATCTTAAGGTAAACTCTTTTTTTTTAATTGGAGGCTAATTACTTTACATTATTGTATTGATTTTGCCATACATTGACAGGAACAGAGCACTAGGCTCAGTTCCAGGATCTCCGAACTGATGAAGGGGCACATTTGCTGTGGTATTTTCTTCTGCAATTTACCCAGTGACTCCTCTTCAACTTCAGCTAAGACAGGAATTCCACCCTGACCCAGACCCAAAGATTTCAAAACACGCTTTCTGATTACAAAAGAAGTCTAAACTCCCTCTGCTCCCAAAGCAGCTCCTCATGAACTGGAATCCGAGACGGGGTTCTGGGAGCTGCTCTCCCGCACTGCAGCATTGCTTGCCTTTGGCTCTGCTCCATCCTCTTCTCTCCAGCCTTCCCCCTCTCTCCAGTCTTCCCTTTCCCTGCTAATCAGGATCCACTGTGTCCAAGCCCACAGTGTCCTGGGCCATGGGCTCCGCGGTAAAGAATCTGCTTGCCAAGCAGGAGACTCAGGTTCAGTTCCCAGGTCAGGAAGATCTCCTGGAGAAGGAAATGGCAACCCGCTCCAGTATTCTTTCCTGAGAAATCCCATGGGCAGAGGAGACTGGAGGGCTACAGTCCATAGGGCTGCAAAGAGCTGGACACGATTGAGCATTTAAACAAGTGCCCTGTGTATCCTTCAAAATGGCAAGGATCTCCTCCTAGCTCACCTGTTGATCAAAAAACTACTTGCCTTCTGTCCCAAAATCTGTCAGGGAATCAGCAACTTGACATGCTTATCTAAAAATCAGTTAATGAACAACAACGGCATCACTTCTTCAGAAAAATGTTTGTTTTCAAATTTCAGCCTCCAATACCTTCATCAGAAACAGTGGCACGCTGGCAGAGACAGAGAAGGACTGTGAGACAAACGACCTCCTCGATTCATATATTCCAGTCAACACTTGGTTTTATGATTGACTTCACACACATACTTCATAAAATTATAAAACCAAGAATGGAAAGGATTTATAGACAAGTCCATACTTCCACTTTAATGATAAAAACCAAAATAAAAACACCAAAACACCAGCACAGAAGACCACCCTACAGTTACTGTACAGAGAGAAACCAGGACTCCTGACTCCAGTTCCGACACTTGTTTGCTTATCACCCAGACTTGCTGTTAATGAGCTTTCTGGAAAATATGCATGCACTCCTAATTCTTTTTATCTGTCATTCACAACAGGGCAAGGTGAGATGGGATTGCAGAGAGTGTCTACAGCATCTCCAAAAAGCATACTCAGATTAAAAAAGCATAATTAATATTAGAATATTCTTCCAAATTGGGGAAATGGAAAAGCTACTGTTTTGATTAAAAAAAAAAAAAAAACTACAGGTAGTAAATTGTAACAAAATACTGGCAGGAAACAATTTCATCCTGTGCATATCAATGATTTGCAAAGACTGATAAGGGAACTAGAGGCACACCCAAACCTCACAGGAAGAAGAAGGCTGTTAGCTTTATCTGAGATGTATAAAATACTTTTAAGAGCTTTTTAAAATTTTGGTTCTAATTATGAAATATTTCCCAAGAACAGAAAATTTTTAAAAATATAACCATCCTATATTCACTGATCATATTGAAAATACTGTTTGATCACATTTGCTTAATATTCCCCTTTGTTATATAAATTTTTTTAAGATACAAGACATCCAGGCTCAGATAAAGCTCCATCAGCAATGTGCGTTCCTGCCCCTCTCTCTCAAGTGACAAGCACCCTGATAAAGAATGTAAATATCTTTGCCTTTGAATTTATTCTATTTTACAACATATACATATATGAATAAATAATGTGTTATTCTTTGAGGAAGTTTTAAAGCATGCATAAAGGATAATACTATTGCATTTGTCCTTTTACAGCTTGTTTTTTTATTAAACATGCTACTCATGAGATCTTTTTCACATGGATACATGAGATGTTCCGTTCAGTCGCTCAGTCGTGTCCAACTCTTTGCGACCCCGTGGACTGTAGCCTACCAGGCTTCTCCGTCCCTGGGATTCTCCAGGCAAGAATACTGGAGTGGGTTACCATTTCCTTCTCCAGGGGATCTTCCCGACCCAGGGATCGAACCCGGGTCTCCCACATTGGAGGCAGACGCTTTAACCTCTGAGCCACCAGGGAAGATTAACTTTAAAGTATTGTACATTTAACTTTAAAAGTGTTTATCACTGTACATTTCCTGTGTAATAAACCCAGCTTATTTTTCCAGTCTTCCACTAACATGCAGTTACACTCTTTTCATTCCAGTGCTGCAATGAAATTTTAGTATATAACCCTGTGTACATGTGTGTGAAAGTTCGTCTAGGCTACATAACTGGAAATGGAATTTTAGAATTCAAGGATACTTGCATTTCCATGCATTCTAAGAGTGAAACACTGTTTTCCAAAGTAGTTGTGCCAATTTATCCTCTCCTAGTATTACATGAATTCATACCAATATTTAGTGATGGCAGATGTGTTTTTCTTATCTCTTGATGATGAAATGATATCGCCAATGATATTATTTTAATTTATATTCCCTATGTAACAGTGAAATTGAGCATATTTTCATATAGGTATGCAATACCATATTTCTCCTTATGTGAATCGCTTTTTCATATGCTTTTTCCATTTCTAAAGGATCATTTTGCTCATTGATTTATAGCAGTCTTTATGTATTCTAAATACTATTCCTTTGTCACTTATATAGATGGAAAATACCTTTTCTCACTATGGGCTGCTTTTTTGCTCTGTTTATGATATATTTTATCATATGCAGGCTTTTCATTTAATGATGTCAAATTTATCACCATTTTGTTTTTGCTATTTTTATTTGTTGTTTAAGAAATATCTCTTACCTGACATTATAAAATATTATTCTTTATTATTTTTGAGTTTTAAAGGTTTGTTTTTTATAATTTGATTTTAATCTCAGTTCAATTCAGTTCAGTCGCTCAGTCGTGTCCAACTGTTTGTGCCCCATGGACTGCAGCATGCCAGGCTTTCCTGTCCATCACTAACTCCCAGAGCTTGCTCAAACTCATATCCATCAAGTGGGTGATGCCATCTAACCATCTCATCCTCTGTCATCCCCTTCTCCTCCTGCCTTCAATCTTTCCCAGCATCAGGGTCTTTTTCCAATGAGTCAGTTCTTCACATCAGGTGGCCAAAGTATTGGAGTTTCAGCTTCAGCATCAGTCCTTCCAATGTATATTCAAGACTGATTTCCTTTAGGATGGACTGGTTGAATCTCCTTGCAGTCCAAGGGACTCTCAAGAGTCTTCTCTAACACCACAGTTCAAAAGCATCAATTCTTTGGCACTCAGCTTTCTTTATGGTCCCAACTCTAACATCCATACATGACTCCTCAGCAAAGTGCTGTTTCTGCTTTTGATTTTGTCTCTGTCTAAGTTTGTCATAGCTTTTCTTCCAAGGAGTAAGCACAGTGGCTTACTTTAATTTCATGGCTGCAGTCACCATCTGCAGTGATTTTGGAGCCCAAGAAAATAAAATCTGTCACTATGTCCACTTTTTCTCCATCTATTTGCCATGCAGGATAGCGCATTGTCATAACACCATTGCTATAATGAGCCCAACTTTCCCCCCTGAATGTTCAAGGCTCAGTGGTAAAGAATACACTTGTCAATGCAAGGCAGGGTTCAGTCCTTGGGTCGGGAAGTCCCCCGGAGAAGGAAATGGCAACCCACTCCAGTATTCTTGCCTGGAGAATCCCATCGACAGAGGAAGCTGGCGGGCTAGAGTCCAAGGTATCCCAAAAAGTAGGACATGCCTTAGCAACTAAACAACAATGCTAGATTCCTACCTAGAGATAGTTCTGTTTCTACAAATCTAGTCTCTTCTTGTTTCTTCCCATGTCAATAACACCGCTTAATTTATTACAATTATATAGTAAGTTTTACTCCTGGTACTCTTTACTCTTCTCCTCTTTTCTTCACCTTAGTCTCCATCTCTTTCTATAAAATTATTTTAGGCTACTCTTGGTGCTTTTGACCTTTGTATGACATTAAGGGTCATCTTATAAAGTCTGTGAAACTAAATTTACTTTATAAATCAATTAGAGAACTGTTAACCCTTCTAAGATTAAATCTTCCAGTCCTTCCTTATGTCTACTCTCTATGTGTTTCACTCTTCTTTTAGGTCTTTCAGGAGAATTTTGAAATAGTCTTCATAATCATATCACACTTCTCTCATTAGGTTTGGCTTTAGGAGCATTTGCTACATTTTATGGAGGCTGTGAAGAGACACTACTGATTTTACGCATTGGTTTTGCATCCACGAATTGGGATAAACTATTATTGCTACTAATAGTTTGCAGATTTTCTTATATTTGCCCATGTAGACAATTATGTCATTAGCAATAATAACTATTTTTTCTTTTTATGAATTTTTCATATTAAATTTTTTTTCAGTAACTAAAGTATATTACTACACTGGCTAAAATCTCCAGTAGAATATTAAAATTAAGTGGTGATACTAAGCATCATTTACAAGGTGTTTAAAGGGAGTTTCTAATGTTTCCCCATTAAGAATTACCTCTCTATAAATTTTTGGTTGATATTGTATATCAAAGGTTTCCCAGGTGGCTCAGTGGTAAAGAGTCCACTTGCCAATGCAGGAGACGTGGGTTCAATCCCTGAGTCAGGAAGATCACCCGGAGAAGGAAATGGCAACTCACTCCAGTATTCTTGCCTGGAAAATCCCATGGAAAGAGGAGCCTGGATGGCTACAGTCCTTGGGGTTGCAAAGAGTTGGACATGATTTAGCAACTAATCAGCTGCAACAACATTCTAAATCAAATAAAGGAAAATTACTCTTATCCCAATTTTGGTACGAATGTATGAATTGTTTTTGTTTTTTTTAATCCTAAATAGGTACTGAATTTTATCAAATAACTTTTTTGAATCAGTTGGGATAATTTTCATCTTCAATTTGTTTATATGGTGAACAAAACTAATAGATTTGTTTTATTTTAAAAAGATTGGTATTTTTCACATGAACCCCACTTGGTTATGCGATATATTTTAGTACATTTTTTTGTTTTTTATTAATAGTTTATTGATGTTTTGCCTCATTTTCAGAAATTAAATTATCCAGCAGTTTCCCTTTGGGGTACTATAGTTCTCTCAAGTTTAGGTTTCAAATCTTTACAGTGCTCATGGAACAAATGATAAAGCATTTCTTTTTTTCTATTCCCTGAGTTTGTTTAAAAAACTAATCATATCTTTCTCAAATGTATAGGACTTGCCTATAAAACTCTCTGTCTGACTAACTTTATCTGTTTTTGTTTTTTTTTTAACTACTGATCCAATTTCTTTAACAGTTATAGAACACTGCATCTTCTGTGCAGGTATTTTGGTAAATTTGGAATTTTTAAAAAATTTTGTTCTTTTGACTAAATCTTTCAAATTTATTACCATACAGTTTCCAAATACACACACACACACGCACACACACACACGCACGCACGCACACACACACACACGCACACACACACGCACGCACGCACACACACATGCACGCACACACAGTATATGTATACAGATTCAATCTGCAGTTGTTGTTTTTTAATCCCTGATAGGCCTACACTCTTTTTGTTTCTTTATTAGTCTTGCCCAAAATCTTTGTGCTTTCTCTCTTCAAAAAACCAATATTTGGTTTTGTTGACATTCATTTTCAGTAGTTTTTTTCTGTGTCATTAATTTCATCATTTCACTAAATTTTACTCATTTTCTTTGGACAGATTGTACATAAATGTCTAAGTTTGGGGTTTCCCAGAGTAAGAATTGTAAAATCAGATCTGAACTCCAGGGAGGCAAAGCCAAGGGCCCCTGACTTCCAGGGCACACGTCTTCATTCCTGCTCAGCTTCTGCACTTCCTTGTCATCTCCTCATGCTGCCTGGGTGGTTTTCTTAAGGACCCGTTTTCATTTACACTGAAAACACTTCTAGGGGCTTGACTCTTGGCAACAGTTTCAGTTTTACCTTTGTTTCCCTGCCTAGACCCAAGGTCCCCTCTTTTAACTCCATCTAAGTGTTAAATCCCAAGCATCTGGATTCCCAGGGACCATATGCTCCTCCCTGAGACAGAATTAGCCTCCCCCAGTTGCCATTTGGGGGCTTACCCAGTGGCGCAGTGGGTAAAGAATCTGCCGGCAATGCAGGAGATGAAAGAGAGGTGGATTGGATCCCTGAGTAGGGGAGATTCCCAGGAGGAGGGTAAGGCAACCCACTCTAGTATTCTTGCCTGTAGAATCCCTCAGACAGAGGCGCCTGGTGGGCTACAGTCCATGGAGTCAGAAAGAGTCAGACACGACTAAAACGACTGGACACGAATGTATGCAGTTGCCACTTGAGTTTTCAGTCTTTCCTCAGTTACTGTACATGGGGAGAATTCCATTTCTTCCTTGGGGGCTCAAATATGCTATAATATTGTTGTTGTTATTGGTACATATTTTTCCTGTGTTTCAGGTATTTGTCGCAAGAGGGTGTCTCTGTTTTCCTAGCTGACCATCTTGTTGGAATGGCAAGTTTTTAATTTAGATTTTAAGATAGGTAGATGCAGCATTTAGATAATGCTTCTGTTTGCCTGTTAGATGATATTAACAACTTGCTATGTTTATAGCAAGGCAACATAGGTGCAACATGGTTCATATATATTGTCATGTTTAATTTTCACAACAACTATTTTATAGATGAAGAAACTGAGGATTGGGGTTTTTAAATAATTTTGCCAATGATGGCAACAGTTATTCAAAGGCAGAGCCAGAATGCATCTCACATCTATCTGATCCCCAAAGAGATGATTTCCAAGCTCTCAATTTTGTTGTTGTTGGTTGTTGGTTGGTTGGTGTATCTGTGTTGTGTTGTTTGTGGGGGTTTTTTGTTTTGGGGGTTGTTTTTTATTTTTGGCTCTTCTATCATTCAACATTATCTTTTTATTACACAAACCTACTAGTTCCCGAGATTTCCATAAAAACCTAAAAGGCAAGAAAAACTCTCTGTGGTGCCTCCAGACTCTACTTACCCAATTAAACTTAATTGCTATGTTTTGAATAAAGATTTACAATCACAAATGTTACAACTTAAGGAGAGAAATAAAGCAAAAAGGGATTTCCACAACATCTCAGGGATCATCTTTGGAGCTGAATTTGGAGCATGCAAATATGTATTGCAAACCTTCCCAGAGGACTGAGTGCAAAGCAGCTGGCTGGTACTTCTGAGCCCCTCACCATTCGGCACCGTGGCTCCTAACACTGGCAGAGCCACTGTGACAGGGCGCTCTGCAGAGCGTGGCGAGCCAAATGAAAGAGGAAATTTGCAATTAATTAAAAATAAATGAAAACAAAAATCTTCCCCCAGTGGCTTGCTTCTCATCTCGGTTGTAATCCACAATCAACACGTGGCGCCCACGTGGGGCCTTTACCAAATGGAAAAGGTAGAGGACTGTGGCAAAGAGACCGCGGAGTGCAGCTCTGGACCACAGTAATAATTCTTTTAAATCCTCTCATTCCACCTCGTCAGGAGACAGAGCAGAATTTTAAATCTGACTGACCCATATAAATTACCTTTCTACTCATCCGGCTGTGAAATTAACATCAGAGGAAGACAGGTCCTGTCAAGCTTGCCGTGCTGAGCTGCTGAAAGGTTCAGAGTCAGCGGGGGCGGGGACAGGAGACACGAGGAAACAGGGGCCTGAGCTGTGATCTGCTCAGTAGTCTCTGATCCAGGTGCCTGCTGCTGGGGATCCAGCGCCATCACCACCATGGGGGTTACCAAAAAGGCGTTAGTGGCCAGTGGCCTGACCCCTTCTGTTGCACTGAAGCGCCAAGGGCAGCTAGACCGGGGGGCCATAGCAAAGGTGGCTGCCACAGACAGATGCCTTTCCACAGCTTAACGACTGGAATTCGAAAAATAAACCCAGAGGTGCTTTCCATTCTTGGGCTTCCCTGGTGGCTCAGTAGAAAAAGAATCCATCTGCTAGTGGTGGAAAGGCAGGTTCAATCCCTGGGTCGGGAAGACCCCCTGGAAGAGGAAATGGCAAGTCACTCCAGTATTCTTGCCTGGGAAATCTCATGGATAGAGGAGCCTGGTGGGCTACAGTCTATGGGGTCACAGAAGAGTTAGACATGACTTAGGGACTAAACAACAACTTTCCATTCTGAGTGACACCTAAACTCACTAGTGTCCCGGAATAGGGCATTTAAACTGTCTTGATCTTGGTTTCCTATAGTGTTAAGTAACACTAGATGTCGATAAGAAAGAAAAAGAAGCTAATTCACAATGAAGTTACATCGCTAAGTCATGCTACAGCTTCATGGTTTAGAAGAGACAGAACCAATGGAACCAAGCTCCTACTCCTAAACCCCCATTGTTTCTTCCACAGCCTCAGCCGTCTCTGCCGTGACCTTGCCCGTGAGACAGCCTGTCCTCTGTCTTCATGCTGTACCTGGATAGCCAGCCTAACTTTAAGAAGAGGTGGGTCCTATCTTTTGTTCTACAGCAAAGACCAGTCTTATCATCAAATTCTTACAGACTAGAAAATGAAAGACAAGAGAGTGAACGATCACCTGGCCAGGGCGCGTGCCTGCACACAGGTGTAAACAGAAACCTAGACGGATGTCAGTGTGGAAGCACCGATGCTGCTTGGGGCTGCTCTCCATGTGATGTGGCATGATGCCAGCACAGAAGGGGCTTGGCGAAAGTATCTAGGAGTGCATTGCATGCCAGTAGACCAGAGAAACACAAACAAGACTGTGCACGAGCAGCTGCTTTCAACCGTTCCACTAATATTATGGGGATGAAGGATTATGCTGATGGCCTTACCTTTATTATCGCAGGTTTTCTTCAAAAGATGTGGGGCAGGTTTTATTATCCCTTTTTCATAGATGAGACACATTGGCTCAGAGATGTCATGTAATATCAAAGATCACAACTTTTACGAAAGAAACTGGAATTTGAAGCAAAGTCTGACACTAAAATGTCACAAAGATTTTCAACTCCAGAGTCCATTAAAACTCAGAAAGAAGAGACAAGGCTAACACTGAAATAATAACATTCATCGAGCTGTATAGTTTCCCCTGTCTTCTCTTTCTCAAAGCTCAAACTTCTAAAAAGCAAAGCAGCAAAGACATCCTAAAACGTCTTGTTCTGAAAAGCTTTAGAGATCATTGCCCAGACTCTTCTTTCACACGACGGAACCCTGAGGCTCAAAGAGCTACTTGCAAATGGGTTCAGTCTTGAATGGTGGAGCTTGGACTAGAAACAGGCAATGTAAACTCAGTGCTCTTAATTTTATACTAAAAAAAGGGGAGGTAGCATTTTCAAGATCAGGAAATTGTTTTTCTTATCTTTCACCTTTCTCAAGAGTCTTCAATCTGGAAATCCTAGAAAAAAACTGGAGAATGGCAAAGTTTTCTTTCTTTGCATACCCAAAGCATGAATGTACAACCAGTTCTTTGCTCCAACATGGAGACAATCAAGACATGTCACTTTTATTCAGAGAGAGAAGGCTGTATTTCAACATCAATATATATGTTTTCACCCTCACACTCTGACAAGGAAAGTTTTCAATGAGGTCAGTGGTGTTAATTCTAATTCTACTTCAGTTTTAACTTCCCAAGTGAGTAGTCTATAGTGCTTCTATTTTGGTAATTTGAGTTTCAGTAGTTAAGTTGTACACTGATCTTCTGTATTTCATGAAATTAGGCACTGGAGAGAATACATTTGAGACATGAAGAAGTCTCCAAAGAAGAAATTCATAATCTTCAAGCTAGAGGAAATTTGATTTACAGGAAAGCGAAACAACAACAAAACCCACGCAAAATAAATAGGAACGACTGGAGCAGCTCTTCCTGTGTGATGCCTGTGAATAAATAGGCAAACTCCACATTAGCAATTTAATCCTTCTTTGAAAATATAATTGAACTCGATCTACCTTTATTTGAGTTTCTAACTAAAGTTAAGAAAAAATGAGTTTCTGAAAGTAATTTTCTGGGCCATTTTCTCTCAATTCTAAATGCATCCTTCTTTACTCTGTTTGGGAAAACTGGGGCCGAAAGTCTGAAAAATCTAATTCTCCTTAGTCAATTGGCTTCTTCTTAGGTCCTTCAGGTAGGAAGTGCTGGAAGGAGGGAAGACTAAAAGACCAGGAAGGGTCCTGTTGGGGCCAGCCCCTGGCCTCCTTAGTTACTCCCAGAGGCAAGGTCGTCACCATAGATAAGAACCCTGGCAGGTAGCCTCCCAAACTCAAATGCTTAGCCTCCTCCAAGCTGCCAGGGTGGCTATGGGCACCATCCTCTCTCCAATTGTCTGATTGCCAGCATCACAAGGCTCCTTCCAGAACAACCAAGGTGTAAGAGCAGCCTTCAAAGGGCGTCCCAGGTGGCGCAGAGGTAAAGAGTCCCCCTGCCAGTGCAGGAGATGCAAGAGGTGTGGGTTCGGTCCTGGGGCCGGGAAGATCCCTTAGAAAAGGGAATGGCTGCCTACTCCAGTGTTCTTGCCTAGAGAATCCCACGGACAGAAGAGCCTGGCAAGCTACAGTCCCTGGGCTTGCAAAGAGTCAGATGAGCATGCACGCTCACACACACACACACACACACAGTAGCCTTCAGAAGTCTGAGGGCCAGCTGCACAATGCTTCTCTTGAGGCTCCTGAGAAACCAGAAGCAATCCAGATAGCAACTGCCCTCCTCAATCTCAGCTCTGGGAGACTCCTCCACCAAACATTGGACTTTGTTGTCTGTCCCCAGCCCTAGAGCAAGAACTGCACCCTGTAGTCATTACCTCCATGTATTTGCTTTTTGCTCATTTCAATACTCTAACTCCTACTCAGTCAATTCCCTGTATTATCTTGTGAAATATCCTAATGTGTTTTCTATTTTCTTAACTATACCCTGACATGGAAAGAACAATAAGAGAATGCAAAAAAAACAAAAACAACAAAACAGGTGGAGTTGGTGGCCCAAAGTTGTTGGAATGAGGAACCCTCAAGCAGAAGACTCAGAATTATTATTTTGATTTTGATGAGAAAAAGAGAGAAAGACTCTATCACTCACTTTAAATGCAACTAACTGTCTTTGGTTTTCAAAGGACTGCCTCTGGTGGAGAATTTTGGTGGAGAACTACAAGGTACCAAGAAGGTAAAACTAAGCACCCCAGAACATGGCGGCATGGCAGAATACAACTTCATTTTCCAGGAGAAAGACTTTGTAACAGTCAGCCAAATTCTTGGCTGGGATGGTCAATGGATGAGGATATTGTGGAGAAGATTCCATTTGAGATTTTCAAAACCCTTAGATTCAATGCTGGGACTTCCCTGCTGGTGCAGTGGATAAGAATCTGCAAATGCTGGAGACAGGGGTTCAATCCCTGATCCAGGAAGATCCCACATGCCGCAGAGCCACTTCTGAGCCCACGTGCTAAAACTACTGAAGCCTGAAGCCTGCCCGCCTAGAGGCTCTGCTCTGCAGCAAGAGAAGCCCCCATGATAAGAAGCCAATGCACCTCCAGGAAGAGGATCCCTCACTCGCTGCAACTAGAGGAAGCCCTTGCAGCAATGAAGACACAGCACAGCCAAAAAAATAAATAGATAAATTTATAAATAATTGTTTTTCCAGTGGTTGGAAATAAACAGAAAGTAAAGAAGGGCTGTGTATTGGGGCATCCTGTATGTTAGGTTTAATCTTACAGTCTGGAAGCAAGCAGAGGCCAGCCTGCTTGCCTGTAGGATCAAATTGATTACCCAGAAATGGATCTTTAAAGTGCCCAGAAAAAAAGATGCAAGTGATAATTGATGAATGTAGTGACCTCCTTTCAGACATACCAAAAGCAATGTGAAAAGTGAGGTGTTATTTCTAAGAATTAAACAATGCAGGGATGAGGCATCAGTCGTTTCCTCCTCGGCCACTCCATCATGGTTGAGTTCCGTCAGGCAGGAAAACTAGTCACTGAGCAACATAAAAAACTCTGGAAACTGGAAGCACAACTCATTAAAAAAATTCTTCTGATATTCTCTGAAGACTCCTTGCTCAATATTGCATTTAGGTAAACTTGTGGTCAAGAATGGCCAAGAATAGCGCATTCCCTGGTGTTCAGTGGATAAGATCTTGCCTTCTGACGCAGGGGGTGTGGGTTTGATCCCTAATCAGGGAACTAAGATCCCACATGCCTTGCAGTCAAAAAACCAAAACATAAAGCAGACGCAGTGTTGTAACAAATTCAATAAAGCCTGTGTGTGTGTGTGTGAAATGTACTTTATTTTTTTAAATTTTTTTATTGGAGGCTAATTACTTTACAATATTATATTGGTTGGTTTTGCCATACATTGGTTCAAGAGGGGGAGCACATGTACACCCGGGGGGGATTCATGTCAATAAAGCCTTTAAAAATGGTCCACATCAAAGAAATCTTAAAAATAAAAGAATGACCAAGGTAGACAGTCTCTGATAAAGTTTATAATAGAACAGAAAAGTGAAAATGAAAACACGGGGCCCTTAGAATCAGCGGTGTTTCTGTATGCTGCCCTTTTCTTTCCTCTCATCCCAATGTAAGTTTTCTCCCCCAGTCCATTTGAGATCTCCCCCAATGTATTTGCAGTATATTCCAGTGTTCTGAATCTGAATCTTCAAGCTCTATGGTACAAGTTTGGTTGGCCTTTTCCCCTTAGAAAACAAAATTCTCAGTAAAATTAAGGAAAGGAAGATTCTCAGAGTATTTAAGCCACAAGAAATCTGCAAGTAACAATAACTGCCTGCAGCAAAAATAATTAGTGATAAAAGGCCCAATAATCTTTATATTTAGCATCTTAAAGCCTAGCTGAATTTCTAATGTTTCAGTAAGTTTTCTGAATGTAGGTAATCAACACGGAAGGAAACACACACACACACACACACACACACACACACACACATCTCATCTGCTCATTCTCTCTTTCTCTCATTTTCTTAAAGTCATAAGTGCTGTAATTCCCCCAAAACAGCTCAGAATGTATGTCTATGATGGGACTTTCATTTGATTTTGAGAAACATTTCTGCTTCCTAAAACCTCTTGGGAGGTATCAGTTTTCACTCAGAAACCAATGGATGGAAAAGAAAACCAAATTCATTGCAAAAGAGCTAAAATTTAACTCAAACCCCAGAGCCAAAGCTCTATGATATTTTTTCCATATTCTCCACCTAATAAATATTTGCAAATGCAAATATAACAAGGCCCATCCCAAGAAACGGCATTAAAATGTCATCTCTGAACAGCTGTTTCTTAACATACCATGTGTTACAAAGAGGTCTCACAACTTGTTTGCATCCTTTATTAAACAGATTGTTATACATGTCTGTAATTACAATTACATGTGATGACTCTTTAAAGCTTTAGTTTTGTTTTTATTTAACAGGTATTAATACCATGAGCTTTTTAGGTCTGATTTTCCCATATGCTTTCTCAGAGAGCACAAATTCTGGTTTTAGAGACCTACAGTCAAGAAGTCAGCACTCCTAAACAGGAGCATAACTCAGTGCAAAGAGACGGAGTTTAATCAGCATCTCCACATATTTGCCAAGAATATGGAGGTCCAGTTATACCTCTTCCCTTAAGCAAAAATGGAATCTTGTATGATTCAAAGACAACCTAAAATTGACCTTCCAGAGGGTAGTGATTGCTTTCCCTCAAAGTTCTTGCTAACACACCTTAGAGGCCACCAGTGGCCACTCTGGAGACCATGTCCATGAATCTAGAGCTGATGACACACAAGGCTTCCAAAAGAAGCCATTGGATTCTTAATTTCACAGGGATGTGAAATAATTATGTTGAAAAGCTTATTACCACTGATGAATTACAATCAACAATATTACTCCGTCCTCATAATAATGCAGTTCTAAGTTTTCTGAACTCTAAGGTTCAGAAAGATTATGTAATCTTCCAAATTTTCCACATCTTACAAGTAGCAAAGTTGAGATGTGGACTCAAATTTAGCTCCCAATGTTAGATTCTTTCTATGATTCTACCAAATCTCAAGACAATGGGACAGAAAACTTAGCTTTGATTCCACAGAATGCAGTTCACTTTTTTTTACCTTCACGTTTCTCATTTTTAAGATTCAACTCAAGTCCTATCTCCCACAATAAACCTTCTTAATCGTACTCAGTCAGTATTCTTTCCATCTTCTAAAATCTGTAACATTTATTACTTACTTTAGGCAGCAGTTATCTTATCCCAGGCATACAGTCACCTGTCCAACCATGAATTGCATTTCTTTATAGCTTCTAAAATACCTTATTATCATTGTTTATCCCCTAAGTCATTTTCTTTTAAATACCTTATTATTGCTGTTTAGCCCCTAAGTCATGTGCAACTCTTTTGCGACCGCATGGACTATAGCTTGCCAGGCTCCTCTGTCCATGGGATTCTCCAGGCAAGAATACTGGAGTGCATTGCCATTTCTGTCTCCAAGGGATCTTTCTGACGTAGGGATCAAACCTTGGTCTCCTGAATTGTAGGCAAATTATTTATCATCTGAGCCATGGGGGAAGCCTTTAGTGTAAAGGACAATAAAAACTAAAAAAAAAAAAAAAAAAAAAAAACTTGCTTATTGGATCATCTGTTAGTTAGGGGTTCTATCCAAAACTATTTTAAAGATTCCCTCCAATCTTCATTCTTTTTTTACAGGGCAGGGGGATACCTGGCTGGTTTTAACCACTTCAACATTCCAATTTATAAGTTTTCTATCTTGGTTTGCACATATAGATTTAGTCCATGGATGATGAACCTAGAGCCTGTTATACAGAGAGAAGTAAGTCAGGAAGAGTGAAACAAATATCATATATTAATGCATATATATATATATGGAATCTAGAAATATGGTACTGATGAACCTATTTGCAGGGAAGGACTAGAGAGGCAGACCTAGGGAACAGTTACAGACACCATGGGGGCAAGAGAGAGTGGGACAAATCGAGAAAGTAGCACTGAAACAGATATATTACCAAGTATAAAATGGATAGCTGGTGGGACATCGCTGTATAACACAGAAAAAATTAGCACAGGGAGGTCAGCCTGGTGCTCTGCAACGTCATAGAGGGGCGGGATGGCAGGGGTAGGTTCAAGAGGGAAGGGCTTCATGTATACGTATGGCTGATTCATGCTGATGTACGGCAGAAGCCATACATACAACACTATAAAGCAATTATTCTCCAAATAAAAATAAATCAATTAAAAAAAATCATTCTGCTTGGGTACTGGCCAATCAGAATGGAGCAGGTACCTGAGCCCATCTATTGTGTCAGGCATAGGCCCAGAGATGTAAGTGGATGGGCTGAATGGCCAGAACGATGAGAAGATACTAACAGAGCGGGGGTACTTAGGGCAAGTTCTCCCTCCCAACAGAAATGGAAGCACTTCAATACTTTTCAATAGTTTAACAACTGGTATGGCCAGAGTGGCACAAACTATTCATTATCCTCCTTGGCCTGGCCCGCAAATCTTCAAAAGCAGCAATTGCCAAAAGGGAAAATAAGCAGCAATCAGGAAAGGTCTAAAGAGAGTTGAGTTCTTGCTTTCTTATGTGGAGGTTTAAAAAAAAAACTAGAAGAATTCCCCATCCTTTCTCCCAGTTTTCTGTAGCCAGAAGTTATATATTCTTTAGAATTAACTGAACAAGAAATTAGCAGGACTTCATGCTTCTAAACTATAGCTTGAAGTAATTTATTTTAGGAATACCTAATGGCACTTAGCCTTTAAATATTTATATTGTCACGTTTTAGGCTTTCACCGCTAACATAATTATGAATACTTATTATCTACTTCACCTTGTCCCAAGAAAAATATTTAAAAAAAATTTTTAAAGATACAATGCATCAAGTTAAAATGTATTTGTTGTAAGATGAACTGGATGAAAGTAAAGGAAAGAAAGAAGAATTAGGAGTGATGTTTGTATTCAATGTACTTGCTACAGAGTCTGATACATTTGCAAAAACTGAGCTATGGATTTGGGCTCTAATCTCTCTAGTAGATAAAATGCAGAGGGAAACATCAGTTATAAAACACACAGAATCCACTGAGATAAAAACAAACCAATTGTTCAGAGAAAGACACTGATTTCTTTCTCCTGAGACAGCTATCGGTAATGTAGGTAACTGCTTAAAATGGCATTCTTTTACACAGCTGTTTCCTTTCATCGAAAACAATGTAGAAAGCTAATAAACAAGAAGCTTAACTTTCACAGGTTTTCTACTTAAACTGAACTTAGTTTATTCAAGCCTCTCTTCTCCCAACAAAGTTCCACGAATGATCTAGACTTTTAAAAGATAAATAAGCCAATCTTACAATTTTGAATACCAGGCTAAGTGCATGCATGCACGCTTAGTTGCTTCTGTCGTGTCCGACTCTTTGCCACCCGATGGACTGTAGCCCGCCAGGAGCCTCTATCCAAGGGATTTCGCAGGCAAGAATACTGGAGTGGGTTGCCATTTGCTACTCCAGGGGCTCTTCTCAACCCAGGAATCGAACCTGCGTTTCTTGTATCTCCTGCATCGGCAGGCAGATACTTTACCACTGTGCCACTTGGGAATCCCACTAGGCTAAGTAGTTCTGAGCAAAATGATCATATTAGAAGCATCTGTTTCTCTTAAACTGTCGACACCTAAATAAAATAGACCCAGATTTATATAACATGTGTTTTGGCCATGGATCTCCTAAAAGAAAACCATAATCAAAATGTCAGACAAGTTCAGGCCTTGTAAACATGCTACAGTCTTGCCAACCGCAGACCCAGAGTCCCATTTTGAGTAATTAGTAGGCCTGTTTAATTTTAAATCCAAGTTATGTAGCTGTTAATTCTAAGCAACCCCAGTATGAGAGAGAGAGGCTTTTAGAGTATACATTTGGGATACGTCCTTTTGTGTTTCGGAGAAGAGACATGTTTTAGAACTTTTTATGATAGATTGATGTAATTGGCTTTAGTGATTCAGAAGCAGCATTCATTTCTGAGGCATTTATGGAAAATACATATTAATAAGCAAAGATTCACTCTCTCCCTCCCTATCCCAAGAGGTTTCTGAGAGGAAACCAGAAGGTGTGGTTTCTTTCAGTCCTTCAATCACACTCTGTCTTCTTGTTCGATATACTAAATCAGGTAACCGCAAAGAGCGAGGACGGGAGCAGGCTTGGAAAAGACATGAGGTTACGCATCACACGACACAACCTCCCTGAGAGCTTACTGCCCAGGAACTAGAAATCACCGCAGGGCCTGGGAGGTGTGCAAAAACTCTGACACAGTGGCGGTGAGTAGAGTACAAGAGCATGTGTCACATTGATGATTTTGCTGCCGACCTCCTTGGCTCCGTCTATTTTTATGGTAACTTTCACAACGTATGATAGGGGAGTGAGGTATAGTTTCAACTTTTTCTAAAATTCATAATGTAAAATTAGTAATAATTGGTTTATTTTAATTGTTCTGAAACCTTAGGGGACTTGAGGAACTACAAAATTTTATTTGGTTTAATGAACTGAGTTTTCAACTTATCTCAGTCACTAATCTTATTTCCCTTAATAAGGGCATGAAGAAAACTCCCCTGGCTCATTAATCCTGAAATCAGAAGTTGAGTCCAAAGGGAAAAGTACTTAGCATACTTAAAATATTGAACAATTTTTACAGCCTTTTCTCATACAAAATCTTATTTAAATCTATCTTGTGAGAAAGCATTTTTGTTTGTGGATTTTTTAGTTTTTCCCATAGCACAGGTGTCCTCAATGGACACATAAGAAACTTAATAAATAGTTAATAGGAGGGAGGAAAGAAGAGAGGAAAACAATCATTTTGTATATGAAAAAATTCAGGACTTAGTGATTTGTCCATGTATATTGGGCTCAGTTCAGTTCAGTTCAGTTTAGCCGCTCAGTTGTGTCCAACTCTTTGCGACCCCATGAATCACAGCATGCCAGGCCTCCCTGTCCATCACCAACTCCTGGAGTTCACTCAAACTCATGTCCATCGAGTCGGTGATGCCATCCAGCCATCTCATTCTCTGTCATCCCCTTCTCCTCCCGCCCCCAATCCCTCCCAGCATCAGAGTCTTTTCCAGTGTGTCATGAGGTGGCCAAAGTATTGGAGTTTCAGTTTTAGCATCAGTCCTTCCAATGAACACCCAGGACTGATCTCCTTTAGAATGGACTGGTTGGATCTCCTTGCAGTCCAAGGGACTCTCAAGAGTCTTCTCCAGCACCAGAGTTCAAAAGCATCAATTCTTCAGCAATCAGCTTTCTTCACAGTCCAACTCTCACATCCATACATGACCATGGGAAAAACCATAGCCTTGACTAGACGGGCCTTGGTTGGCAAAGTAATGTCTCTGCTTTTTAATATACCATCTAGGTTGGTCATAACTTTCCTTCCAAGGAGTAAGCATCTTTTAATTTCATGGCTGCAATCAGCATCTGCAGTGATTTTGGAGCCCCCAAAAATAAAGCCTGACACTGTTTCCACTGTTTCCCCATCTATTTCCCATGAAGTGATGGGACCAGATGCCATGATCTTTGTTTTCTGAATGTTGAGCTTCAAGCCAACATTTTCACTCTCCTCTTTCACTTTCATCAAGAGGGCTTCGAGTTCCTCTTCACTTTCTACCATAAGGGTGGTGTCATCTGCTTATCTGAGGTTATTGATATTTCTCCCGGCAAACTTGATTCCAGCTTGTGCTTCTTCCAGCCCAGCATTCCTGATGATGTACTCTGCATATAAGTTAAATGAGCAGGGTGACTATATACAACGTTGATGTACTCCTTTTCCTATTTGGAACCAGTCTGTTGTTCCATGTCCAGTTCTAACTGTTGCTTCCTGACCTGCATACAGGTTTCTCAAGAGGGCTGGTGGAATTCAAATCCCAAATCTTCAAATTCATCATTCTTCATTACTGAAAATTGCTTTTTCTCTGCCTATAAAATCAAATAATATATTGCAATTTATAGAAAATCACAATGTCATGTTATCTGCAAATATCTGTTCACTGCTAACATTTGATTTCCATTCTTCACCAGCCTCTTATTCTGATTATTTTTATTATTCTTCCATTCACTGTAATAAAATCTTAAATCTAGCTGCAAACTTACCAGCAAATTAGAGCAACATAGTCAAATGTTACTAGCAGTTTCAAGGCATGATTTCGGTATTCAACTTTTTATGTTAATTCTTAATTTGGTTCCAAGGCTTTGGGCAGAAATTTCTCATTTGAAACTCAAACCAGAGGGGCACACTTCCTTACTTTTTTATTGGAAAAAAGTAAATTTTTTTGGAATTTATTGCAATTTATTTCCAGTTTATTGGAAAAAAGAAATCGTTGCCAATTTCTCCATGTCACTAATTATAAATCCTAAGCAAACAACTGAATTTTTCATTTAAACTTTTGAGAGACATCACAGTAAGAATAAAAATACAAAAAGATGCAAGACGAATGTGGAAGATAATACAGTTTCCTCAGGCTTAACCAGAATAAAAATGTGTGCTCATATTATTTGTTTCATAATGTTGTTGACTGTACAATCCCACTGCAGTGAACTGAATTATATCCCTTCAAATAATCCCAATGTGATGGTGTTTGGAGGTGGAGCCTTTGGAGGAAAATTAGGGTTAGATGGGGTCATTAGGAGGAGGATGGGGCCCTCATGATGGAATTAGTGGCTTTATAAGAAGAGGAAGAGAGAGATTGTGCTCTCCCTACAATGTATTGACACTGCAAGAAGGCTGCCATCTGTAAGCCAGGAATACAGCTCTCAGGAGGAACCAAGTTGGCTCAGACCTTGATCTTGGACTTGCCAGCATCCAGGACTGTGAGAAAATTAATTTCTCTTGTTCAAGCAAGCCATACAGTCTATGGTATTTTATTATAGTAGCCCAAGGAGGTTAATGCACATACCACCAATTTTACTTTAAAATTTAAATTGTATTTAATCTGAAGTTAATAAGACTGTATTAGAGCTTCTAGCATTTAGCAAATGTTTCTTGGTCATTTTCATTACTAGTCTTTACCAGCATCACAAATGACATGTCAATATTCTCACCTCCTTTTAATGAAGGACCTTGATGCAGGCAGGGCTATTAAAATAGCATGATAGGGACTTGCCTGGTGGTCCAGTAGTTAAGAATCTGCCTTACAATGTAGGGGATACAGGTTCGATCCCTGGTTGGGGAACTAAGATCCCACATGCTGTGGAGCAACTAAGCCCAAACCAAAACTTCTGAGCCTGTATGCCCCAACTAGAGAGTCCACATGCCACAGTGAAAGTTCCTGTGTGCTGCAACTAAAAACCAACACAGACAAATAATTAAACAAAATTTAAATTTTAAACAATAGCATGATTGCTTTCCAGATCAGCCACGAGCCAACTCAGAGACCAGACTTCATCTTGGGGATCAAAGTTTGTTTCTTTAGACCAACTCATACTCAACTTATCACCGAGTCGATGGACATGAGTTTGAGCAAGCTTCAGGAGCTGGTGATGGACAGGGAAGCCTGGCATGCTGCAATCCATGGGGTTGCAAAGAGTTGGACACGACTGAGTGACAGAACTGAACTGAAACTCAATTTTAATGAGTCACATGTTTCTGGAAAGGACATTCAGTGCTAAGGAATGAGTGGAATGAGTTAAATTGCACCCGTCTCCTTGATCTTGTATTTTCTTCTATCAAAGTTCTTGTAGTATCATATTTCTACACATCAAACTCTCCTGGGCCCAGACCATGTCTTACTTGTTGTACTTCTTTACAGCTGGCAAGGAGCCTGGCACAAAATAAACTTTCATAATTGTTTGGTGAGTGAATAAAAAATTGAATGAGAAGGCTGAACTAGCATATGAATATACCATGATAAAGTGATTAACAGTACGGACTTCAGAGTCAGGCAACATAGATTTGAATCCCAGTTATGTAATGTCTTGGATAGGTGACTGCAACCTCGCTAAAATTCCTTTCCTCCTCTGTAAGTTGGGACTAGTAGTATTATCCCATTCAAGTGAGGCCAAACAAAGTAATGCAGATAAAGGGCTTAACACAGCATCTGGCATAACACTCATCTCATGAGTCATCCCACCTCTGTAAATACCCTCATAAATACCCTAGACAAGACTCTTAACTTCCCTGACCCTCAATTATCTTCTTTCTATAAAATAAGGTGGTCTATATAGTTTCTCAAATCTATTCCACCTCTAAAACTATATAATTTTATACATTTAATTATATAAACCTAAGTCACTGCCATTTATAGATCTGAATTTTTATGACTTGTCTGCTGATATAGATATGAAACATCACCATGATGGTAGTCAACAGATATTCTAATATTTTTAATAAGGTAAAAGATATTCATGAAAAATTGTTACAAAATGAACAGTATATATTCAGTATGTATACACATACATTATTTCATTAGAAATAATGAAAGCCTCTGAGGATATGAAGACTCATAAGAGTGGGAAATATGGTAAAGTATATTAAAAGTCTTGAGCATCAGGTCAAAGGATTGAGTTACGTGTCTCTCTACAAGTGCATGATTCCCCAGTACTTCAGATTTTGTGCTTTGTTTGGAAACTATAAATGTGGATGCTATTGCTTGCTCACCAGTTTTTTTGAAAAAATTAAATGAGAAAAAAGTATATTAAAGCCTCTAGCCCAGTGCCTATACACACAAAGTGTTATCTTCCACTCCCTGTGTGAGGCTCTGCTTAGTAAGGGCAAGAAAAATGCAATCCTGCATTCTTTCCCCATAATTTAATTCCATTTCTCAAAATGGCCTCCTAAGGAATACTTCCTTAAAAAACCCATTTCTCTCCTGATTTTACAGTGAGTGTCCTCCTGCTTTTCCAGTTTGAAAAACAATAGTTTCACTTCATCGCTATATTTCTTCATTTTTATTTAACTCTAAATACTTACTGTCTGGACATATTTTGGTAAAAAGATTGTATGAGGTTCAAAAGGAAAGAGCTATTTTTTTAATTGTGCCTACAATATAGACACATAATATACAGATTTTTATAATCTTACTCTTTCATCAATATCTCTTTAGGTCATTAAGCAGTTTTCAGAGTCCACTGATAATCACTCCTTATTGCTGAAGCATCTTCATTTCCCTGCCCATACACACACTTATTCCTCAGTCCTTCCACGCTTTTTTCCCCTAGATAATAATTTATTGACAGAAAGGAAAGGGATGTTTCAGGGACAGAGTAAATTAGAAATGAACAAACCTAAAATTGACTTAATGAGTTACAGTACACTGTTGTACATAAAAACATGAGAAGTCTTTTTTTCATTTCACTGTCTTAATTATTTTATTTAACTAGGGCATTATGTTCCTATTTCTCTCCTAGGAAACTACTATTCCTTCTCTCAAGGTGCAGCCAATTGTTTCCGATGACCTCACGACTACATTATCCATTTCATTTTCCAATGTTCCCTTATGTGGGTATAATAATAATGAAATGCCTGAAACAGCTAAATCAGATGCAACTGCAATTTGTGTACTTCCTAAAATATTAAGATACGGACTTCTCTCATACCCAGCCCTCCTAAATACTATGTATCAAACCACAAACAACAAATTAGCTTAAAAGAGATAATCACCCTCACTGTCTTGGTTCTGGGAAGTACAGAGGAAATTGGGGAGGAGGAGCAAGCATCTGAGAGATTTGTTTACTACCATGAAATCCTGCCAATTCCCCACAATACCTACAAGTCTAGGATATTATGCTAAGCCTTACTCTCAGCTAAAGAAATACAAATTAAGATAATTATAAGGCAGTAACGTTGAAACTGTAGAGTGCTTAAGAATTGCCTTGAAAGCTTATTCAGTATGGAGATGTTCAGATCCTGTCTCCAAGATACACTTGGAGTAGACGTACTAGAAAGCTAGGTTCCTGAAATTTTTAAGAAGTGATTCTGATGCCGAAGTTTCATGTCTCGGTCTTTGAGAAAATTACTTGATAACACCAAAGCAAGCCTGATTAATTAGCAAAATAAGCAAAATTATAAAATCCAAAATTGGTGGGACTGTGAACAAGGACATTCCTAACTGCACAATGGAAATTTGCTGCAGATTAGAGAACCATGCACACCAGAAGCTACTAAAGCAAGAGCTTGTTTCTTTCTTTTGGGGGAATCATATCCCAATGAAATATCCTAGAATATTTATTTTAAAGTTAATAGCCAAAGACAGTCAACGAAGTACTATTTACAATACATAAAGTACAAAACCCTCTACAAATATGACCATTTAATCTTATTTTAAGGAAGCCTTATTATGGCTAAGCAAATAAGATTTATTAACATGAACATATATTATGTGGGGGCTTCCCCAGTAGCTCAGTCCTAAAGAGTTCACCTGCAATGCAGGAGACACAGGAGACACAGGTTCAATCCCTGGATCAGGAAGATCCCCTGGAGGAGGAAATGGCAACCCACTCCAGTATTCTTGCCTAGAGAATCCCATAGACAGAGGAGCCTGGTGGGCTACAGTCCACAGCGTTTAGAAGATCTGCACACCACTGAACAACTGAACACACACATATATTATATGTATTTAAAAATCATACATGTGTGGGTCATAATGATTCATGGAGACATATAAATTAATATAAGGTGAAAATGGCAGAACACAAAATAGTAATAACCTAATCACAACTTTTTAATAGGGACATAGGGATTATCAAAGATTATCAAAGGGATTAGCAACAGAAGAGAAGAGCAGTTTATGAGTATTAGGTATTTTTTCTATCAAATTATTTGCTTTATAATTTTTTAAGAACACATAATTCTGGATATTCACAGGCTGAGACAAATGTTGAAAATTTTCTGTATGTCAGCAACATGAATATTAGAGAATGGAAATTTGTAAAAACAACCAATACCTACAAATGAATCGTGGTAGTACATCTAGAGAGAATAATGAGTTTTATATGATCTGATTGAGATCTGAGGTTCCAAGTTAATTCTAAAAGATGTTTTGAAACTTAGAAATGTTTTTCAAAATGTTTAGGGTAAATTTTAAAAGTCACATAAACACTGGATTTTATCACTTCCCCTTAGTTTCCTTCATCAGCGTGCGAGCATGCACACTCGGTCACTCAGTCATGTGTGACTCTTTGCAACCCCACGGACCCCATGGACTGCAGCCTGCCAGAATCCTCTGTCCGTGGCATCTTCTAGAGTTGGTTGCCAGTTGGTGAGCAAATACCGGTTAAGTTTTACTTGCCATCATCGAGTCCACCTGGGCTCCGTCTCCTAGACTCCCTCCTTCAGTAATGAATCATGGTTTCAGTGATCCCCATACAGACAGTTAAAGAAGAGCTACGAAGGCAGGTGCAAAGATAACCCTTATGATGGCTTAGATCCAAATTGACAGTTTATGTGCGGCTCAGTCTTTCACTGAGATTTTTTTTTAAAGTCTTTTTAAATCAGCACATTGCCAGAGAGAGGTTGATATTCTTGATAATTTGTTTTAGTATATGCGTGTGTGTGTGTGTGTGTCTATACAAATTTGCACTGATATGAAAGTCGGTAGGAAGACAAGTTATTTCAACTGTATTGACATTTAGCTTGGAGGAAAACTGGCAGATTCATTCCAAAATAATTAATTTTTGCTGAAAACACTAGGAGGTCTATTTTCCCCAAGCAGCCCTGGGAGCCATGTGCTGCACCGGTGAGGGCAGACTTCACTAGGCACCAACACTGCCTTCCCATCTGGCAACAGGCGGCCACTAATATGAAACATTAAACTAACACTGAAATGAAATCCTTTCATAATCAGTGATTTTGGAGAAAGTGTGTCTGAAAGTCTAAAAACTGCTCATTTTTCTCAACAAGCAAGCCTTCATTCCCAACTCCTCAAAAAGAGAAAAAGAGCCACTGGTATCAGCTATACGGAAGTGAAAATTAAATCACCTGGAAAAGTATAGTGTAGACCTGGAATCCTCCTGGTTCAGCACAGAGTGAACACAGTGGTATCCCACAACAACCATGATGGCCCTGTGGGTCACAGTGCTCCATGGGATCCATTTTATCAATTGCTATCCTGAAGAAAACCTTGTGGATCCTAAATGGGCTCTTAGATGTATAAATGTGGTGACAGGAAAATCAGGCAGAGTGTAGCTCATACCCTCAACTCTCCACGAAGGAGAAGCTTTGATAAAACTGGGACTTCAGCCCTTACACACATCAGTTCATGAAGCTGTCATGCTCAGCCAGCCATGATCCAAACTCTGAATGGTTAGGAGCCCATATTAAAATCAAGGATTATTCTGAAGAACCTAGATCCATGCAATTATTGAATTCTGGGATTACATCTTTGCTTTTATCAAAAAGCATTGTCCATACAAAGAACACTTACAACTCAACAATAAGAAAAGAAACAGCCTGGCTAAAAAATGGGCCAAAGACGTGAGCAGACAACTCACCAAATAAGATAAACAGATGGCGAATAAATATACAAAAATGTATCCCACATCACATATCACTGGGTAAATGCAAATATAAGCAAGATGCTACTAAATAGTTATTAAAATAGTCAAAATTCAGAACATCAACACCCCTAAATGCGGGAATGGATAAAAAACAACAGGAAATCACTCATCGCTGGTGGGATTGCAAAGTGATAGTCACTTTGCATATTACTAAGTGAAAAAACCATGATGGTGTGATCACTCACCTAGAGCCAGACGTCCTGGAATGCTAAGTCAAGTGAGCCTTAGGAAGCACTACAAACAAAGCTAGTGGAGTTACGGAATTCCAGTTGAGCTATTTCAAATTCTAAAAGAGGATGCTGCGAAACTGTTACACTCAATATGCCAGCAAATTTGTAAAACTCAGCAGTGGCCACAGCACTGGAAAAGGTCAGTTTTCATTCCAATCCCAAAGAAAGGCAATGCCAAAGAATGCTCAAAGTACTGCACAATTGCACTCATCTCACACGCTAGTAAAGTCATGCTCAAAATTCTCCAAGCCAGGCTTCAACAATACGTGAACTGTGAACTTCCAGATGTTCAAGCTGGATTTCGAAAAGGCAGAGGAACCAGAAATCAAATAGCCAACTTCCGCTGGATCATCGAAAAAGCAAAAGAATTCCAGAAAAATATCTACTTCTGCTTTATTGACTATGCCAAAGCCTTTGACTGTGTGGATCACAATAAACTGTGGAAAATTCTTCAAGAGATGGGAACACCAGACCACCTCACCTGCTTCTTAAGAAATCTGTATGCAGGTAAGGAAGCAACAGTTAGAACAGGACATGGAACAACAGACTATTTCAAAATCAGGAAAGGAGCACATCAAGGCTGTATACTGCCACCCTGCTTATTTAACTTATGTGCAGAGTACATCATGAGAAATGGTGGACTGGATGAAGCCCAGTAGAAATTGCCAGTAGAAACATCAATAACCTCAGATATGCAGATGGCACCACACTTATGGCAGAAAGTGAAGAAGAACTAAAGAGCCTCTTGATGAAAGTGAAAGAGGAGAATAAAAAAGTTGGGTTAAAACTCAACATTTAGAAAACTAAGATCATGGCATCTGGTCCCATCACTTCATGGCAAACAGATGGGGAAACAATGGAAACAGTGACAGAGTTCATTTTTTTGGTCTCCAAAATCACTGCAGATGGTGGCTGCAGCCATGAAACTAAAAGACGCTTGCTCCTTGGAAGAAAAGTTATGACTAACCTAGACAGTGTATTAAAAAGCAGAGACATTATTTTGCCAACAAAGGTCTGTCTAGTCAAAGCTATGGTTTTTCCAGTAGTCAAATACAGATGTGAGAGCTGGACTATAAAGAAAGCTGAGCACTGAAGAATTAATGCTTTTGAACTGACGTGTTGGAGAAGACTGTTGAGAATCCCTTGGACTGCAAGATTTAACCAGTCCATCCTAAAGGAAAACAGTCCTGAATATTCATTGGAAGGACTGATATTGAAGCTGAAACTCCAATACTTTGGCCACCTGATGTGAAGAACTGACTCATTTGCAAAGCCCCTGATGCTGGGAAAGATTGAAGTCAGGAGGAGAAGGGGACGGCAGAGGATGAGATGGCTGGATGGCATCTCCGACTCAAGGGACATGAGTTTGAGTAAGCTCTGGGAGTTGGTGATGGACAGGGAGGCCTGGCGTGCTGCAGTCCATGGGGTCGCAAAGAGTCGGAGACGACTAAGCGACTGAACTGAACTGAAAAAAAGCCAGTCTAAAAAGCTACATACCAATGATCCCAACTGTATGACATTCTGGGAAAAGCAAAACTATGGAGACAATAAAAAAAAAAAAGGTGGGGAACGATGAGTAGGCAGAGGACAGAGGATCTTTGGAGCAGGGAAAGTACTCTGTATGATATCATAATGGTGGGAACATGACATTATACATTGGCCAAACCTACAGAAGGGATAGCACCAAGAGTGATACATAATGTAAACTATGGACTCTGGGCAGTTTTAATGTGTCAGAGTGGATCCATCCACTGTAATAAATGTACTCTTCTGGGAGGGTGTGTTTATGATGGGGGAAGTCATGCATGCAGGGAAGCAAAGGATACAAGGGAAATCTCTGCAACTTGCCCTCAATTTTGCTGTGAACTTAAAATTGCTCTGTAAAATAAAGTCTGAGTAAAAGAAATATTCTAAGCAAAGAAAACTCATAGTGTCCACCATCTCTTTGTATTATTCATTTGGAAATCTAATGCAAATGTGTCCAAGAAATCTCAATGCCTCAGAAGTACATTCTCTAAAGAACATGAGCTCAGAAACAAGAGACCTAGATTTTTGATGTTCCTAAATTGTTGGTTGCATGCTTGGTTTGTATGTTTTAATATGCACCTGCATGCCCTACTCATACCACTGAAGTGTATCACCTAAGTATTTGATTTGTAAGTCCAATAAGTGAAAGTGTTAGTTGCTCCGTCATGTCCAACTCTTTGTGACCCCATGGACTGTATCCCCCCAGGATTCTCTGTCCCTGGGATTCTTCAGGCAAGAATACTGGAGGGTATAGCCATTCCCTTCTCCAGGGGATCTTCCTGACCCAGAGATCGAACCCAGGTCTACTGTCAGAGCCACCAGGGAAGACCATGTCCAATAAAACACAGACTAACTTCCGTCTATGGGGTCACACAGAGTCGGACACGACTGAAGTGACTTAGCAGCAGCAGCAGCAACACTTGACAGAAACTTATGAGAAGCTTGCAGTACATGAGTCTGGGCAGGAACCATGAAAAACAAACCAAGATGTTCTTTGAGCCTAGAGGACAGCATATTCAGTGAATGCCTAATGTGAAAAACATTCTGCCCTTACCCTTAGGGAATGTCTTATAAAAAGCTAGGTTTGTTAAGATTATGCTCTTCTGTTTCAATGCGTCGCTTTGATCCAAATAAGCCTGACTAGGCAACCTGTTGTCTCCTCTCTCCAGGATGCCTCCTATTTATTTCTACTCTATTTGTCTCAAGTTTGAAGTTTGCCAAGATCACAAGCTGCTAAAACAACCTTTCTTTTTTTTAATTTCCTTCTTTCCCAACTAAATCCTTAATTGTCAAAAAATATCAAAATGGATGTAATCTCTCCTGGAGCATTTGTGAAAATTACAGAGTCCTTGGTGACTTCCGGTGTGACAGGGACCTGCTGCTGATAGCAATGCATTTCAAACAGCTAATCTAGTGAGACTTTCTAAAAATATTAATCAAAAAGTCCAAGTGATTTAATTTCTCTCGATGAGTATAACGCAAGCTCACCGACTCCATGCGTCACTGGGCTCTGGTTGCTAGGAAATCCGTGAATAGCAGTTAATATGCATTCAGCAACAGGCTGCAGACGCAATTTATCTCCATGGATGCTCCCTCAATTGCCTTTGAAATGACATTAAGATAACTTTGAAGCCTCTGAGACAAGCCAGTGTCAGTCAACACAAAGTAAGCAAGCCATTTTGGGACAAACATCTGGACTTCCGGCATAGCCCTGTGAAGCTCAAACTCCTCCGCTGTTCATTTCTATCTGTATGTTCTGTGTAGGTAGGAATTATGAGGGAGGGAGCTAAGACTACATTTTGAGATACAGATGAGGGGCCAAAAATGATGCACCCGAGAAAACCAAATCTCAAGTCAGTAACTTGCTAGCTTGTGAATCCCAATTTTTCTGAGCTCTAGTTTCTTCTCCTACAAAATGAAAGTAACAGGGCTCACCTTATGGAATGACTGCAAGCATTAGACATGTGTACCTCGGAGCCCTGACATACAGCAGCATACATGATGACATTATACAAAGTGTTAACACCAGATCTTAACACAGAGAGGAGTCATGGAAACAGCAGTAGTAGGATTGGTAGAATTACAGCTGCAGAATGGGAGTAGTTATTGCTATTACCACTACTATGATAACTGCTACTAGTATTACTAGTACTGCTGCTATTAATACTATTGCTGCTGCTACTGCTACCAAGGAAATAACCGTGTAAGAAGAGAAGACTCCTTTAGTTATAGTTTGGCACTATCAATGCAATCTAAAAACGAACTCAAAGAGATGTACTTCTGGCAGACTTGTTTGTAAAGAGCCCCAAAGCTGTCGGTTTCACCAAATTTCACTGGATTTTGTATTATTATTGCAACTGCCCATGAAACCAACGATGTGGACGATGGTGCCATCCTCTGGTAGGACAATTTGTTGGTGGCAGTACTTGGATTTTTTTGTTGCCCAAGTCCCCTGATTAACATAATGAAAAATTCCTGTTTTTACATCTGAGTCCTCATGGAAGCGATGAGAAAGACTTATAAAGTATATATCCCTTCCTTTTGCACCAGGAGGTATCTCTCTCTTCCTTCATCAATCGATACAAAACAGATTTTACAGAACTTGACTTTTATTTCCTAAGGGACAGTGCGAGGTCCAGTCACAGTAACCCTCTATATAATGAGCAACATCTATCCCAGCCAATAGGAAGAGAAGTTAAACAATCCTTATGATTTAGAAGAGTAAATCCCTCCAATATTTTCCCAGTGTGACTCAAAACTCCATGCATATATTTCTTTGCTCATTCCTGAAAGTGAAAGTCATTCAGTTGTGTCCAACTCTTTGTGACCCCATGAACTATACAGTTCATGGAATTTTCCAGGCCAAAATACTGGAGTAGTTAGCCTTTCCCTTCTCCTGGGGATCTTCCCAACGCAGGGATCAAACCCAGGTCTCCCTCATTGCAGGCAGATTCTTTACCAACTGAGTTATCATTTCTAGGAAAGTTCTAGTTCTATCTCCTTTCTAGATTCTGAACCAACATAAGCTTCTCCAAACCCTAAATAAAGACTCATTTGATTTTAATTCATGGAATCACTTCTTCTTTCTAAAGGATCCCAGCAGATGATGCTGCATGGAAACTGTCTTACATATGTGATTAGAAGGATTTCCCCCTATTCTCCTTCTTAGATTAATAGCTATAATTGGAAAAGCAACAGCATTACAGTATTTTGGCCATGCACCTCTACATAAGAGAAATACTTCTCAAGAAGAGACAGATTATGAAGTTCACAGGAATGATTCTAAGAGATCTTGTGAGGCATCTTAAACTTGTCTCCTTCAGGCTTTCACCAAGAGCTTTTGCCAGCAAGCTGTGAGAAACCTGTATGCAGGTCAGGAAGCAACAGTCAGAACTGTACATGGAACAACAGACTGGTTCCAAATAGGAAAAGGAGTACGTCAAGGCTGTATATTGTCACCCTGCTTATTTAACTTATATGCAGAGTACATCACGAGGAACGCTGGGCTGGAAGAAGCACAAGCTGGAATCAAGATTGCCGGGAGAAATATCAATAACCTCAGATATGCAGATGACACCACCCTTATGGCAGAAAGTGAAGAAGAACTCAAAAGCCTCTTGATGAAAGTGAAAGAGGAGAGTGAAAATGTTGGCTTGAAGCTCAACATTCAGAAAACAAAGATCATGGCATCTGGTCCCATCACTTCGTGGGAAATAGATGGAAAAACAGTGGAGACAGTGTCAGACTTTATTTTTTGGGCTCCAAAATCACTGCGGATGCTGATTGCAGCCATGAAATTAAAAGACGCTTACTCCTTGGAAGGAAAGTTATGACCAACCTAGATAATATACTAAAAAGCAGAGACATTACTTTGCCAACCAAGGTCCGTATAGTCAAGGCTATGGTTCTTCCCATGGTCATGTATAGATGTGAGTTGGACTGTGAAGAAAGCTGATTGCTGAAGAATTGATGCTTTTGAACTGTGGTGCTGGAGAAAACTCTTGAGAGTCCCTTGGACTGCAAGGAGATCCAACCAGTCCATTCTAAAGGAGATCAATCCTGGGTGTTCATTGGAGGGACTGATGCTAAAGCTGAAACTGCAATACTTTGGCCACCTCATGCGACGAGTTGACTCACTGGAAAAGACTCTGATGCTGGGAAAGGTTGGGGGCGGGAGGAGAAGGGGACGACAGAGAATGAGATGGCTGGATGGCATCACCGACTCTATGGACATGAGTTTGAGTGAACTCCGGGAGTTGGTGATGGACAGGGAGGCCTGGCGTGCTGTGATTCATGGGGTCACGGAGAGTCGGACACAACTGGGCGACTGAACTGAACTGAACTGAACTGTGCTTTTCCAGGGATAAAGTGTCCAGGGTCACTTGAGGACAAGATTCCCATTGGAGGTAAAGAAAGGAGAAACTAAAGGGTATTGTGGCTTCCCAGGTGGCACAGTGGTAAAGAACCCTCCTGCCAATGCAGGACGACTCGGGTTCAATCCCTGGGTTGGGAAGATACCCTGGGGGAGGAAATAGCAACACCTTCCACGTTGCCTGGAGAATCCCATGGACAGAGGAGACTGGCAGGCTACAGTCCATGGGGTCGCACAGAGTCGGACAGGACCGAGTGACTGAGCACACACACAAACAGTATCAAGAGACAGTTTATCAGATTGTCAGTTACAACGAGGATTATTCTGGTCACCATATTTCTGCAGTGTTTGTTTATCTTACATGAAAGTCATTTGACAGTCATCTCAATCCTGAAGGCACGAAACTTTCTGCTCTACTGAAACTTTCCCTATGAGGATGTTTGTTGATAGGGATGACTGAGGTCACAGGTCAGCTGAGTCTGTGTTCAGATCAGAGGAACAGGAGCTTGGTCTCCAAGCCCAGGCTCGAGTTGGTTTCTAATTCCACCCATGAAAATGAGGATTTTTGAAAAATATTCCTTTTTTTAGTAAGTGTGAATGATCAGGGAGTTTTGTTTGCCTGTTGTTTTTATTTTCTACTCTTGGCAGAGAGAGGAGTGTGAAGCATATCAAAGAAATAGGAAGGGCATCCAAGAAGATTTGACTTAAACTGTGTACTAGCTCAGGGTGGGAACATTTTGCTTAAGGGTTAAATGCAGTTAGAAGAACTCACACATTGCATGGATCCAGTAACTAAAAGAAAAAAAAAAATCACAAGTGACATCTAGACAGTTGGTTTTTAAAAAAGTAGTTTGGCTTGAAACTGTTCCGTGTGAACAGGAAATTCTAGAGCAGTGGCGTGAAAAGGGCTGAGAGGGGACTGGTTTGGGCCCTGGGTCTGGCCCTGCTGGCAAGGTGGCTGTCTGGTGGGCATGGAGCCTTGCCAACCTTCAATTCCTCCTCTGAGAAATGAGGAAATCAAATTTGCCCTTACAACCTTCTGAAATGGGATGTCTGCTGCAGACAAGAGAACTCACTCTCAGGAAGTCCCAAGAATGGCCAAGTTCACAAAGTTGGAAGGTAATGGGTCAAAATCCAACACTCAGGGCAGCTCATACCAAGGATGGCAGGCAACCTGTGCTCTGGGGTCACCTGCCAGGTATTGGGCTGGGGAGGGAAGTAAGCAACAAAGGAGCAGGGATCCAGAACCTCCCACTCCAATGCAGTATGAGCTGCTCTGCAAAGATCATTTGTATGTTTTGAATTTCCATACGCAATTTTGTTCAAGAACCCTGGCATGCTTCAGTCCATGGGGTCACGAAGAGTCGAACACGACCTGGTGACTGAACAACAACAGCAGTGCAATTCTGTTCAGGAAATTATTCCCTAGCTGAAGAACTGCACTGAAACCTCTCCTCTGCCATGCTGCCCTGCGCCACATGCTTTCAGGTTCTTGAGCAATGCTTTTCCAATAGGACTTTCAGTGGTGATGGGGATAGTTCATATCGTTCAATACAGCAGCCAGGAGCCAGTGGCTATTGAGCAATTTCAATGTGGGGAGAGATATAAGCAGATGTATTTTTACTTGTATGAAATTTTAATTAATTTAAATTTAAATATTGGAACCACATGTGGCTCCTGGCCACCACAGCAGACAGTGCAGTTATCCACAGCAAGAGATGAGGCGCGGCCCCAGAGGTGACCAATATTGAGCTCTGGTAAGGACCAAAATTTATTTTTAAGGTCAAACATCTTTCTTGGGGGTCATGAGGCGCTGAAGGGCTTTCCCTTCCAAAGATGAAATCAGCAGATAGTGTGGCTTCTGTCCTATTGTTGCATTCTCCCAGAGCCGAGTCAGTGGCTGTCATCAGCTCAGTCCTGTGCAGGGCGAAGAGAGTGGCTCCACCTGTGCTCTCTGCACAGCAGCTTGCCCGCACTGAAGCAGAAGCGCTGTGTGTTTCTGTAAGTTATTATCTATCCAACTTGTTATATTTACAAACAGGTGATTTTCTTTTTCAAAATTTTATTGAAGTCTTGTTGCTTTACAGTGTTGTGTTATTTTCTGTTGTACAGCAAGGCGAATGAGCCATTCGTATACATATGGTGATTTTCTAATGTAGCAATATTTTTTCTGCCAATAGGATAATTGAAAGACTAACCTCAATTTGCTTGCTCTTGAATTGTTTTAAAGCAGACCCTCTTCCCCCTTCTCCTGGGCTATGTTGTCTCCCACTTTCCCTGGGGGTCCTACTGGTCAACGGACCCCATGCCTAAGGGAGAAAGGCCTGAGTCCCAGAGGGCAGGCCAGGGGGAAGTCCCCACCTTGCAGAAGTCCCTCACTCGCGGAAGTGAGAAAGTCTTCAAGTCAAATATCTGTCTCTAATGGATTATTGTTACAGCTAACTTCTTCTTCAGCGATTGAATAAACACAAAATCAGATTTTTTTTTCCACCTGATTCTAAAGAAACTGGTGCATTCATAGCTCAGTTCTCTCCCTAGAGATGTATCCTTCCCTACCTAGCTCCATGTCTCAGTGAATCGAGAATCAGGCCGCCTGACAGCAGAGGCCGGAGTGATCATTTCTCATATTGTCATGCAGTGAATACCCGAACAATGCTTCATTTAAACAAAATCCGAGTCCCGCCATTACCTTTCCCCCAACCAATTCCACAGTGAGTCAGTATTCATTCAGATACACTGGGGTTAGACGTTGAAATAAAAGTAGGTCTGAACCAGATTATTCCTCTCCATGTGGAATAAAAAGGGTCGAGGGACCAAAGCTGGAATATAGACTGTAGCACCCAGACAGAAATGAGACTTGTTAAAGCAGACCTCTTTGAGGAGACAGCTTTCCCAGCTTTGCCCACCAGAATCCTGACTGCAGGCTTTAGGCAGGGCCCACACTCCTCTATGGCAGGCATCCTCAGGGGTCATCAGGGTGTGTGCACGTGTGCTCAGTGGCTTCAGTCATGTCCAACTCTTTGCAACCCCCTGGGATTCTCCAGGCAAGAATCCCGGAATGGGTTGCCATTTCCTTCTCCAGGGGATCTTCCCAACCCAGGGGTCGAAACGGCGTCTCCTGTGGCTCCTGCATTTCATCTCCTCTTTACTGCTGAGCTACCAGGGAAGACCCTTCAGGGTACACGCGTGACAAGTCTCTGGCTCTCACAGAGCTAAGATTTAATAAACAATGAAGTAAGTAAGAGAATTCATGGTATTGTGCACATTACAAGCGATGAAGGAAGCAAACAGGATGATGCTGAGACAGGATCAGCTCCTTTTGACTGCATGACCCTGGGAGGGGTTTCTGAGAATGTGAGATTGACTTTGAGACCTGAAGCAGGAGCAGGAGCAAATCATGGAGTTTGATTGGTGATAAGGGTCCACACAGGAGTCCTCCAGGATCCTCCGTCCATGAGGTTCTCCAGGCAAAAATACTGGAGTGGATTGCCCTGCCCTCCTCCAGGGGATCTTCCAGACCCAGGGACCGAACCTGCGTCTCTTGCATTGCAGGTGGATTCTTTACCACTGAGTCACTGGAAAAGTCCCCTGACACATAGTAAGTGACTGATAAATATGTGCCAAATGAAGTACCACAGTCATACTTTGTCCTTTTGTACCTGAGAGCCCAGAATTTGCTGTAGGCAAATCTGTCAGCAGTCAGCATCTTCTACAGTGGGAGAGGAGATAAAACCCATTCCAGAAGGAAAAATCCTCTCTTGCTCAGACACTAAACTCAAAACGGATACCCCAGTGCACACCCATAGATGCCTTGTGCAACCCTTCAAATTTCCCCACAGAGCAGCAGCTCAGGAGCCATACTGGTTAAATTCTGCAAGCCAGTATCTTTTATGGGTCTACCTTGACAGACACTTTTCCTTGAAGAGAGGAAAAGATTAATATATGGATCAGCAAGAAGAAGTGTAGGAGTATTAAAAGCCAAAAAGGAAGCATAAGAACCAACCTCTGTCCATTACACTTTGATTTTCGCCGTGGCAGATCCCATGATTGTTCACCATGGCACCCACAGCACCAAGGAACCTGGCAGCTTCTCACTATATGTTTGTTGAGTAACAAACACTTCAGTTGAGGAGACATAATTTACACATATGAAAAATCAACTGGAGAGCAAGCATGAGCAGAAGTTGAATGCCAGGGTGTCCCCACTTTATCTAAGCCCTCAGATAATAAATCATCCTCAGAGAAATGAGTTCTTCCTCCAGGAAGCCTTCCCTAACTGATCTAGTCCAAACTAGATTCCTATTGCATTCATCGTTGCTTTTACACTTTAAATCACTAAGCAGTTTTCCAATACTTTAAAGCAACAACCACTTGCCTCCAACACTATCTCTGAAAACCAAATATCAAATATTTGTATCAAATATTCATCTACATGCCAGCCCAGCGCCTAAAACCATGTGGGGAAGATAAGTGGTAGAGACGGTATTTTCTAGGTGTGCACTGGTTTGTTAACAAGCAATCTTTTTTCCATTTTCATGTCTCTAAACCATAAGCAACTTAACTATGTTTTTCCTCTCTTATTTGCATATCTACTTACAACGTCATCGTGTTTTACATATATATGTTCATTTTGTTTATACAAAATGAAGCTATTTTTCTGTAATTACTGAAATACTGTTAACATCCAGAGCCTAGAGTTTCCCATCTGGTTGCAAATCCCACAACAAAGAGCCTTTTGGAAGCTTGGTTAAATCCTTAAAAGAGATATATTTCACAACTCAACTTTTATCTGAAGTCAGCAGAAACATATTTTTACAAAAAGTGGCTTGGATGCAAGTATGTTGAATTCCTACTTTAAAACACAGAAAGATGGAAGGGGTTGTCGGTAAATTAAAATATTTAAATTAGAAAATATTCAGAGAGGAGTCTAATCAGTCAAAGCCTCTGGGAGGCCTTGAGCCATGACGCCCCTGACTCAGTCTCTAAAGAGAAAGGCTTCAATCAATTAATGTGGCCAATATTTTTCAAGCCCCTTTTCTGGGAAGACATCCTGCCAGAAGTTTGGTGGGGAGAGTTCAATCAGAAAAGAGAGATAAAAATCAATAGAAGAATACAAGCAAGATTATGAATTCTTTCTTTTTTCCTAGATCACCATTTGACCCATTCTGTTCTCTCCTCAGATCTCTAAGACTGTCTTCTACTTTTCAATCTCAACTGAACTGCCTTCTCAATTCACTCAGGGAAGAAAGCAGGGAGAATTGAATTTCCACAATAACCATCACCACCACCATCTTGACCACCACATCTACCAAGATGCCAGCATCTGGGCCCATATACTCTGACTTAACTCCCATGGCAACGGGTAAATGGGCAGTGCTCCTGAGGCCACCTCCTCTCTTGCCTATTAAAGGATGCTGCTGCTATAGTTGTCCCCTCTCTCACATGTGTCGTCAAGTTTTCTGTCTCTACTGGATCAGTCCATCATCATGCAAAAAACAAAAAACAAAACAAACAAACAAATATATATATATATGTATATAGGATCTCCATAAAGAAGGCTGAGTGCCAAAGAATTGATGCTTTTGAACTGTGGTTTTGGAGAAGACCCTTGAGAGTCCCTTGGACAGCAAAGAGATCTAACCATTCAGTCCTAAAGGAAATCAGTCCTGAATATTCATTGGAAGGACTGATGCTGAAGTTGAAGCTCCAATAGTTTGGCTACCTTATGTGAAGAGCCAACTCATTGGAAAACACTCTGATGTTGGGAAAGATTGTGAGGGCAGGAGAAGAAGGGGGTGACAGAGGATGAGATGGTTGGATGGCATCACTGACCCAACGGACATGAGTTTGAGCAAACTCCAGCAGATAGTGAAGGACAGGGAAGCCTGGCGTGCTGCAGTCCATGGGGTCACAAAGAGTCAGACACAACTGAGGGACTGAACAACCGCCACTCACATATCCTCTAGCCAGCTCCAGAGTTCTCTACCCCCTTTACACTACAACACTAGAATCAATTACCCCCCTTTTCTGCCTCCACTCTTCTCTTCTCATTCAACTCACTGATTGGATCAGCCTTTTGACTCCCTCAATCTACCAGTAATGGAGGCCCCACTGAGCAGATCTTTGCTGATCGAAAGGCAAATTCATAGTTAGTGATATTGACACATTTGAGCACTCCTTTCCTCCCTGAAATGCATTCTTCAATTAGCATTGGCTCCTGGATCTCCTTCCATCTTCCTGGCAGCTCCCTTGGGTCCCTTGTGCTAGCTTTTTCCCATCTTGCCATCGTTCAAGTCTTCCTGGGGTTCATTTCTGAAGCCTCTTCTTTTTTCTGTTTTCATTCAACCTAAAAACTTGAAAGCGCCCTCTAGACACTGGTGACTCCCAAATGGACACCTTTCCCCCGGATGTTAGACTCCTGTGTCCATCTGCCTACTGCTACTGCCAGGCCTCCATGTGTATATCCAACAGCACCTCACGGTTTTCAACAAGTCCAAAGCTGAACTCACGATGCTACCCTCAGATCTGTTCCTCTCACAGTCTTTGTCAAGAAATGGCAAATCTACCTAGTCTCTCAGGCCAAAATATGAGAACACAAACTCTTCGGGGGCAGGGTCTCTGTGCATTTTATCTTCTGCGTCTTCTGCGTTTGGCACACAGCAGTGACCTGACAAATACAGGCTAAGTGAGGTTCTACTATGGAGGTCTAAGTAAAGACGCAGGAATAGGTCACTAACCCCAAATTTAGGGCAAGAAGAGGGGTAGAGGTCAGGAAACACCTCATGAAAAAAAAAAATTCTGAATTGGTCTGGAAGGATGAGCAGAATTTGACAGGAAAATAAGGGGACACATTCCTGTCAGAGGGAACAGCGTGCGCAAACATAAAAACGTGCAGAAGTGTGTGTTACGTTCACAGAGCCAGAACCGCCTCACTGAGGCACAGGGTAAATGACAAAGCCTGCCAGGAGATAATTCCTGCAGAGTATTTTTAAGGCTGAATCTTGGAGAGTCTTGTTAAGAAACTTGGAGTCTATTTTATAGGCGAAAGAAAGCTGTAAAAGTTTATAAGCAGAGGAATAACACGTCATACACAGTGTTGGGGAAATAGTAGATAATTAGTAAATGTGTCTAGGAAAACAAAACCGGCTGCACTTCTTTTTTTGATTGTTAGTATGTGGGTACTGTGTTGAGGATGCCAAGGGAAGAGTGTGACATTATGGGAACCAAGGGCAAAGGTACAGCAGATAGTGTGCACCGAACGGTGATGCCAGGAATGGCCAGGAGAGGGCAGCAGTAGGAGAGGCTGTAGAAGCAGTTGCTGATGGGCCCTTAGGGTGAAAGAGGATCAGTTCAGTTCAGTCGCTCAGTCGTGTCCGGATCACAGCGGCACAAAAGGTTACTTATCTCCTGACTTCTTCCCTGACACCCCAGGTCTTTGAGAACAACTGGAGGAAGTGCTGGTCCTCTCATAAACTGAGAGCCAAACGTGTGAGAGATCAGCTATCGGCAAAGACTGGCTCCAGATAAGTGGGCTGAAGTCTGTTACTAAGGTTTGCATTTATTTCCTCTACTCAGTGATCCAATGGGGAAGTCAAGTAGCCATTTCTTTACCATTCTAGCATCCTTTTCAGTGGGGTTCCACCACAGAGGGCTCAGCCGCAGAGAGGGAAAGTGGCATGATAGAAATTTTCACTGTCACTAAATGTTGCCAGTTTTCATTGCGACTTCTAGGAAAGAAAAGAAAAATCATTCTCTGTCTCCCCCTTGCACCATATGGCTTGATTCTTCCCTGAGCCCCCAGTTCTTGCTTCTCCTGTTAATTTTATGTTAAGCTGTATGATGGTTTACAACAATTTGAGGGCTTCCCTGGTAGCTCAGATGGTAAAGAATCTGCCTGTAGTGCAGAAGACCCAGGCTCAATCCCTGGGTTGGGAAGATCCCCTGGAGAAGGGAATGAAAACCCACTCCAGTATTCCTGCCTGGAGAATTCTATGGACAGATGAGCCTGGTGGGCTACATACAGTCCATGGGTTCGTGAAGAGTCAGACACGACTAAGCAACTAAGCACTAGAGATGTGGAGGCAGAAGCTAATTGGAAAACTCAACGTCATTCACAAAACTATTACTACTGAGAATAATATGCTGAGTTTCTGACCACAAATTTATAAGTAAACTTTTGGTATTCAGTCCATTAACACAGGAAATAGAATTTCTTTTTCTGTTCTTTGTGATTCCTATTTCTACTTTTCCATCAATTATCCATTATGATACAGCTTCTAAGAGGGCACAAAGTTAAAATAACAATTATCTTAATGATAGAGTGAGTTATTAAAATTTAGTTTAATAACCACTGTATTTGTGATGATAATTATAGTTATGACTAACTATGATTATAGCAGCCATTGTCATCATAATAAGCTCAGAGATGGTTTAATGCTAATTGCCCCCATCATAAAGAAATTAGAATATAGAACTATGAGTGGCTATAGTGATGATTGTAATGCAAATGAATGTATGTGAATACTAACTGCTAGATGTTAACCTTCTCTATGAAACTAGAGCAAAGAAAAGTTTGGTAAAACTGGAATTGGTTCAGACCTGCGTTAGCCTGCTGAGGGGGGAAAAATGGGTAGCACTCTTGAAACTGAATGTCTTACCTTGAGACCAACTTGAGATTTAGGGAATGTATTGATAAGATATTGAATTCTTATTTAAGCCCTTTAAGTCCAACTGGGCTAGAAATAGAGATCAACTTGGTGGACCACCATTCTTGAAACATTCTAATTAAAGAAACTGCCCAGCCATCAAGATCCTATGAAATATTTAGAAAGGGAAACATTTCTGTCGAAAAGACTCCTGGAGCCCTCTCCTCTTCTTGGGTCTCTTCGCTGTATAGGGCCTCTCTGAGGAACTTGTCAGTCTAACGACAACCAAGGACTCTGTGTAACTGACAACTGTGGAGCTGGATGGGTGAGATTTGGCAGTTCACAAACCTTATAAAATTTGGCATCCTTGCCCACTGATTATCTGTCCTTAATTCTAAGTTTAATTTTTCTCCTGTCCCAGAAAGATGCCACCTTTTAAGACTGCCATGAATAGCATGAGAAAGCTGTTAATTTGGAGTGAGTTAGTTTACCTTTAGGCATCCAAGGTAGAAGACAAACTGAGCCAACATGATCTTTATTAGATGGAAGAAAATGTCAAACATGATGCTTTTAAAATAAACACAAGATACACTCATTTTCACACATACTTGCTACAGATGGAAATTTCATTTAATGATGGAAATTTCTTTAACTGTGGACCCTGGCCAAGGGCTTGTAAATACCAAGGAGACATCATCACAAGAGATAGCCTCACTAATAAAGCAGCCACACAGAGACTCCAAGAACACCATCAAAGCTGGATTCTGATGAAATATTTGATGACTATGATAACATCAAGTTGGTCTGTTTGAGCCAACACATGTTGCTATGGAATCATGATAAAAATCTGCATGATGAGAATTTTCAAGGTAGTTGAGAATACTGCTTAACAATTCAGAAAGTCCTGATGGAGAATGGATGATTTATTTCTGATATTCAATGGTGTGAACGTAAATAAGCTTCAGTTATATCATGGGTGGTGAAAATAAGAAATCCTGAATTGATTCCCAAACATGAATATGCCGGCCAAGAATCTTCCAAAGTTTTATTGGCTATCCAAACGCAGAGGGCTTCTCAAGCCTCAGGAGCCTTCTCGCCAGTAGAGGATGCTGTTCTTCCGTGCATAGCAAGCCCCCCGCCCCAACCCCAGCTCCATCCAGACACCATCCAGTTCACACAGGGGAAGGATTCCTATTGGGCCATTTTGTGTAAGTGTGGTTTGGCACGTCAAACAAAGAGAGAGGAATCCCTTGTTCAGCTAAAGTTAAGTATTTTAGTGGTGATTACTAAATCTATTAATATCACTTTTCAAAGAAGTGAAAATATTGGAATGAAGTGGGAATGAACTAAATGCTGCTGTCTGAAACACAAATATCAGCTATCAAACCCTGTTTTCTCTGCTGTGAATTTCTAGCTCCCATGAGTGAATCTGAAAACAATGCCTTTCAGTGAAAGGAGGGTGCTTCTTGAATTCATCAGAATTTTCCCCCTGTGAATAAAGGAAAGTAGACAAAGGCTGTGGGCTGGAGAAAAAGGAAAACAAGATAGTCATTCAAATTAATAATAATAACATATTTTTTAAATATGAAGGAGGAAAATCTGTCTCCAGAGAAAACAAATTTTTTAATGAGATAAGGAGATGGGATTTGTCAGGAGAGAAGCAGGGATAAAACACAAAGCTCAAGGGAAAAAATAAGCCCAAAAAAAGGAAAAGAAAAAGACTAATTTCTCTAGTTAAAAAAGAAAAAAAGAACTTTTAAAAATACAAGCAAGATAAAATTAGACAGGGACCCTTTCTCTTCCAGTCAATAGCCTTTCATTCATATGATAAGCATTTCTTGAGGGTCCTGCCTGTGCAGAGAACACTAGAAATGCAGGTACGAAGCTGAATGGCACCCTGGTCCTATTTCCAGGGATCTTATACTCTAAGAGCGGAGGGAAACGGTACAGAAAACATAATGTAAAGAAAAAAGCAATAAATATTGTGAGACAAATAGGTAGGAAGTATTGTTATGGCAAGAAGAGACAAAATTGTCCTTGTATTGATGGATGCGTCAAAGACCTCATAAAAGGAACACATTTTCAGTTTGACCATAAAAGAATGAGTGGGATTTTGATAAGAGGATTTGGACCTTCCTCATGGAAAGAAGAAATGACATGATTAAAAATTCAGTGATGGGAAGTTAATTTGTTTTCTACCTGACAGTGTTTGAGGAGAGAAGCAGGATGCAGAGCGCTTCTCTCTCACACCCTCTCTCTACCTGTGACAGGCTCTTACAAACCAAATTGTGAAGATCTTGGGAAGTCACACGAAGAAGCGAAGACTATTCTTCAGGCAAAAATTTCTTCATCTGGAATTTGTGGATCTTTTTCAAGGAGTCCATAAACTCCTTATACACTGTTGTGATTGAGCATATTTTTGTGGCAAGAGAGTCATCATCAGTGTTCATCAGATTCTCAAGTGAGCTGCTGTGGTTGTTTAGTCGCTCAGTCGTGTCTGACTCTTTGCGACCCCATGGAATATAGCCCTCCAGGCTCCTCTGTCCATGGGATTTCCCAGGCAAGAGTACTGGAGTCGGTCGCCATTTCCTTCTCCAGGGGATCTTCCCTACCCAGGGATCAAACCCACATCCTGTATTGGCAGGTAGATTACATAGCTCAAAACAATTGAGAACATAGGGACGGTATCTCCCTATGTCTCAAAATATCTGCCCAACTCACAAAGATTCCCCTTTTTTTGGATACCAACCGTGACAGACAAGGATGTGGCCTCTGGTAGCCAGGCCTGTGCTGTCTGACCAGCTCACACGAGTCACATTTGAATGAGGCTGGGGGAAACCACTAACCCATAGCTGGCCCATCCAGATGCTGAGGCTATGCAGATGTGGCCTCGGAAATCCTGAGACTGGAGGTGTGAGAATTAGAATTCTAGAGAAAATATTCATGAATTAATTATTTTCAGGTATCTGTCACTACTTTAATTTTTCTCCTTTCTAGAGTGTCAAATCTTTCTTGCACTCTGTGAATCAACCCGGTATCCTTCTAATATCCTTTTATTGTGGGGGAGGGGGTGGGGTCAGGGATGCTGGGAGGGGACCTGGCTTCCTTCACTTGTAACCAGAAGAATTTTAATTAATATAGAAATTGTATTTCAAACACTGAAATGAGGCAGAAAGTATTAAAATGTTTGCACAGAAGTGTGTAAAAATTATTTCAGAAATAAAAATTATTTCAGAACCATCACAGTTCTCTTTAAATTTTCTCTCCACCCCCAATCCTCAACATCAAATCAACACTAGCTCCTGCCCAGTTTGCTTGCACAAGGTGTCTAGTATCCATTCCCACTGTAGGTATTCTGATACGTCCTGGCCATTTCTCACCTAGACCAATGAAATGAGTTTCTAAATGGTACCAGTAACTCCACTAACTAATGGTTCCTCTAATCAATTCCCCACACTGCTGACAAGCGTCATTTGCAACTCATATAAGATCATATGCATCAAAATCAGCTCTAAGATCTTAGCTCACACAGTTCTAGTTAAAAATAAACTGTCTAAACTCTTCAGTCCAGCACCACGACTCTTTAGAGTCTGGCCACAACCCACCTTTTCAACATTATCAACCACAGAAAATCCTCTCACAGTCATCAGATTATATTTTGGATCAGATCATGGGCTCCAGGTCTCGACACATAAGGTTCACTATGTTTGAAATGACATTTTTCTTCTTCCTCCTCTGATCATTCAACACAGGGTCATCTATGTTATCCTTCTCTACTCCATCCAGTTTAAATTATTCTCTCCATACTCTGTATTCTTGTGGAGGGATCTGAGTCAACTTATCAGAGCTACTTGCCCGCCTCTGCCTTCCCGATGATCCCATCAACTGCTCAAGAGCATTCTTATTGATCTTTATATTTAGGACCTAAAACAACATCTTCCAAAAGTGGGCATTTGATCAATATTTAATGGACATTCAGAAGGAACTGGGAGATGTAAGAATTCATGAAGATAATAAAGAAGATACGTGTGGAGAAGTACAGTGAGGACCTGGTGAGGACATGGCTAATCTCAAAACAGTCCCAGAAGGTGGAATGGAACAATGGTGTCCACGTCTGGAGAGTGATGAAGGAAAGGATCAGAGGTGGGGGAGGCTTGTGAAATCAATGACGGGAGGCCATTGCTACCATCTGTTCATAATGTGGAGAAGACACTTGACTGGACCAGCTAGAAGGCCAGTGTGAGAGGTGGGAAGAGAAACCATTTACTTCTTTGGGAAGCAGGAAAATAAAACAAAGTTAGCAGTGGGACAGGCCCAGGCCTGTGAGGCTTGGAGGAAAACGAGAAGGGTCCCAGGAAAGAAGGTGGAAGTTGGAGGAGCCGGCACTGTCGAGAGCTATGAGTCGCCTCTTTGAAATAGAAAATAAATCTGGACACAACAATTATTTTGGAAGAAAAATGAGAGCTCTTAAATCTAAGAAAAGGATAAATAGAAAAAACTGCATTCTCCTGTGTTATCAGTTTTTACTCAGCAATACAGAGCATTTCCCTTGCCTCTATCAAGAACTCTCGCCTCCAAGCAAAGTTCATCCAATATAGAGTCAAGACAAAGGTAGAATAACTATAATTTTGTAAGTGGGAGACGTTAAGGACATGAAGACAACAAAGATCACTTGAGTTGTGTCCGTTTCACATCAAGGGCATCCTTATAATCACATTTAGTTACACATGGATGGGCTGTGGAAACAGCTGGGTGGACCTTAATTTAATTTAACTAATTGATTTATTGGTTTCATTAATTGCTGTCAAAGGATACAAATACTGTCCCCAAGGGCCACGGTTTAGTTGGTCATCACTACAGCTTCTAGATATGTAATTGGATTTCTTAGTTTAGCCCTCGAGGTGAGCTATCAAAGAGCTAGCAGAATTTAACAGTCTAGTGCCATGGAAAATAAAGACAGAGAACCACCACCGATGTGAACAGTGCCCCCTTGTTCCTCATTTCCCTCAGCGACAAAGTCTTTTTCCATTAGTCTTTTTTATTCCTTTCTATCAGAGTAAATTACTTTCATTTCTTCCCAAGCACTGCCTCTACTATCCTTTCCTTTGGATGTCATCTTTCATTGTTAACCTTAGCTTTTCTCCAATTATCTTGGATGCTATCAAATCATCTTCATACATAAGTGGAATAGGAATCAATAAATAATTGATAAAATTGTTAACAGGGAATCTTAAACTGTTTGGTTCCCCCCTGTTAAATTGCAGGGACATAGTTCCAAAGCCCAGAACCTTGAATTAGAGATACTTCTCTTTGCTTTTTTTTTTAATTAAAATATCTACTCAAATTCTTTTGATAAAAGTACAAGGTTTTGGAGAAGAAAATAAAAATAATTCAGAATCTCAGATTAATTACCTTTTGATCTCTTTTCTAGGTGTGTCTGAATCTCAAGGAAAAAGAGCTATAAGTAAAACCTTCAAAGCTGCTTTACTCTGTAACACACCAGGGCGTAAGCAACACTTTTAATCATGAAACAAAACTTTACCTTCCTCCTTCTCTCCCTTCCCTATGCAGATTTGGGATCTGTAGGATACAGAAGGAGAAGAGGGAAACAGAGGACGAGATGGCTGGATGGCATCACTGATTCAACGGACATGAACTTGGGCAAACTCCAGGAGAAATGGTGAGGGACAGGGAGGCCTGACATGCTGCAGTCCGTGGGGTCGCAAAGAGTCGGACACAACTTGGCAACTGAACAACAATACCAAGGATGCTAAAGAATTGTGTTAGTGCCCAGTAAAAATTAGCAGTGCCAGACATGGTAGCTCACATCCCCGGGAAAGCACAGGCATCACTAGGCGGGGAACTCTAACGCTGGGCATGCAGAGGGCAATGATGGACAAGTGTGTAGCAGCAGTTCAGGGAAAGTTGCTTACACCACACACATAGGAGACACCGCTTGGAGACACTTTTCAAACTATTTGGTAGAAGGGTGGGCATTTTAAAGCTGCTTAAGTCCAACCTCAGTCACATAAATCCAATGAACCAATGAAAGTTGAGCCATGACCATCTCTACGACCTCATTCGTCTGCCAAGGCCAGTAGAGCCCAGGGGAATTCAGGTGTTAAAGATCTTCACACACTTCAAGGACATAATAAATTTGTGCCCCATTTCACAATTCGTGTCTCCATTCTCCACATCCCTTCTGTAATTAATGGATCTGCCCATTACAAAGGGCAGATTTCCTTTTAAATATTTAAAGTTTGATTCCTAAATTAATTTAGGATTCCATTTCTTCTGAGAGCATGGATAAAAATTATCTTCTGCTGGCAGGATGAATGCAACTGTGTGTATTGTGATCAATGCAGGAATAGGAAGGCTGAAGCATAGGGATAACTTCAATATACCAATGTCAACTCACAGTCTAGAGGAAATGTTTTGCAAGAGAAACTCTCTGATGGCCAAAGGACTGTTAGAAATAAGCATGGCTAGTTTAAATCTAGAATTCTCAACTCTCCTACTTAGTTTATGGTTCAGTACTGCCTCTCATGGCATTTTACACTTGAGTAATTTTGTTATATATATATATATATAATATAAACTATGGTGTCTTTGCTATTAAACCATATTGTTGTTATATTAAGGAGCTATTTAAACACTAGAGTTCACTCCTTTACAAAGTAATAATAATATCACTTTAACTGCCTGTAAAATAGTTTGATTACTACAGTGACATTCATACTGAATTACAGCACAACTGTGCCTTCGACAGTTTAAGACCCTTGAGATGCTTTTAGCTTTTATGACTACTATTTGGTTTCAACTGTACATGTAAAATGTAAATATAGTAATATTTGATATAATAAATCAAGTGATCTCAATGTGCTAAGCTCTAGCCCAAGAGAGTCAGAAACCTTTGAAAACTATCTCAGTGTTTTCTAGCTGGTGAACTTCCTTATCAACATCATTGCTGATATCTTAGTTTGGGGCCTTTTGACAGAAGCATTTGTTAGGCAATGTCGGGTGGAAATATCATAGCAGTAGGGTCTTGAGTGGCCATGCAGTTACCTCAACTCTCTCTGGGCAATCGACCCTTTGGATAATAATTCTGACAATTGATTTATGGGCTCTTACAACTGGAAAAGCTCTTAGAGATAATCTAGCATAGCCAGGCTCCCTCGGTCAGTACCTGCTTCTAGCCACATTTTGGTGTTATTCTGCTCTTATTGTTTCTTTTAGTTTTGCATGTACCAGACCTCTTCCTGCTCCAAATTAAGAGCTATAGCAGGAGTTCCAATACTATCACTTAAAAAAAAAAAAAAACAGTGTTAGTTACTCAGTTGTATCTGATTCTAGTGCAACCCCATGGACTGTAGCCCACCAGTCTTCTCTGTCCATGGGATTCTCCAGGCAAGAGTACTGGATTGGGTTGTCATGCCCTCCTCCAGGGGAATCTTGCCAACCCAGGGATCAAACCCAGGTCTCCCACTTTGCAGGCAGATTCTTACTGTCTGAACCACCGGGGAAGCCCATACTTATCCCTATACTGCTTCCAAATTCTACTTCAGGTCCATTAACCAAAAGCTGGTACTCCTACAGTGCAGCTCTTTCTATTTAATGTGAAGAATGGGAGCCACCAAAAGAGAAGCTGGACGGAGCCAGAGGCACTTGGCACAAGAAACTAAAGTAGCACAGCTCCAAGGACTTAGCTGTCTACCTCACTGAAGCTTCCCCTGCAATTGCTAGTGAGCCGGGGATTAAAGACGACAAACCCACAGACCGTGAGTTGTCTCTGATATAAAGGCTCTCAATCCTGCTCCTTCTTCAAAACCCAGTTTAGAAAGCTCATCCTCCTTATAAGCTAATATTAATAATTAATATCATTTCCCCTGAGTCCCCAGGATGTTGTATATATCTCTATGTAGTTGTTTAAGAGTCTACCTTCCAGGGAAATAATGCAGTTTATTGAGGAAAGTGACTCTATCTTATCATTTTATTTTATTTTTGTATTTTCAGTGCGTGGAATAGAATAGCTATTTAATAACTGTCTGCGTGTAGAAAAAAAAATGTTAAAAAAAAAAAAACCATGAAGAAAATAGCATACCCTTTTATTGAACATCAGGAAGCACTGGAAAAAGAATGCAAAAATATATGAAATCTCTTCTCTTCTTTGCATGAACAGAAAAAGCCTATAATATAGTCAGACAATCCTAAACAGGGCAGTAAAGTCATTTCCGAAAATGAGGCATATTTACATTGCCTCTGCACCTCTGATAACTCTGGCTATGTTATTTAAATTGTTTATTACGTGTTCAGACAGTTCTCAATGCCACTCATCCTCCAATATTGTTAACCAACTGCACCCTTGAAATATGCAAATTGTAGAAAAGGGCCAACATTCTCTTTTGTAAATACATAGCACGAAGCATTGTTATTGCAAGTCATTTTATTAATGTCACCTGAAAACCAGATTGACTCCAAGAGCTATTGTCTGTGGTATTGTGCTGCTGTTTTTCTCCGGCCGGCGTTCTGTACTGTAGTCTTCACAAAAGAACGCTAGAGGGATCAGCTTCATAGTTTTCAGAGGCCTTTGTGTTAACCAAGCCAAGTACAATTATGGCTCTTCCCAGAAGAAGGAAAGAATAATGTTGGCAACAGGGTGTTACCACCCAGAATCACACAAAAAAAAGCTGAAAATGTAACCAAAGCAGCTTTCTCAGACTTTATAAACCCAGAAACCTACGTGGCATTTTCTATGGCTGGAGGCAGCACTTTGGGAAATTACCTTTAGAAAACTGAGTAGACGTCTATCAGAGCTTTGAAAAAGAGCCTACAACCTGGGGAGGGACTGGAGGAATAAACAAGCAGACATGTTGTTTAATAAGCCTGCCAGTTTTTTTTTTTTTTTACTTCCAAGGGACAGAATCAAGTAAATGTCAAATTTTTCCCAGCTGGTAAGCACATTCAGATTTCAGACTAAAATCCTCCAAGAGGACTGATAATGAGAAAGTAAGAAAAACACGAAGTGTTTATTTTCAAAATAGGATAAAGAAACAAGTCAGTCATCTCTAGCCTGGATGCTTCGCATCTTCACTTTGTCCAAATCGTGTCCATGAATAAAGACATAGAGGGATGAAACAGTATATTTTTGGTGTTAATGGACACAAATGAGAACAAATCAAGCTGGGGATCCAAGTCTTTCAGAAAAAAAAAAAAAGACAGAAAAAAACCCCAACCCAACTCTTGTCTGTAGGGTCCCCCCCAGCAGCTTTAATGTGTCAGTTTCAGAAAGACCTTGTCAGCTCCTCAGCTGGTTTGGTTAGTGAATTACCTCACTTACTGATCCTCCTCTCATGGCCCTGGTCACTGTGGTTTGTCCTAATTAAAACAAAAACCATACTGCTCTAAAATAATTCGATCGCATCATGTCTCTTCTCAAAACTTTTGCAGTAGCTCTTAATTGCACCGAAACCTGAAATTTGATTTACAATCGATGCTGGGGCTCTGAGTCCATGTCTCTAAGGTTCCCGAGTCTCTGACACACGTGCTGGTCTACGCAGACAGGAGTGTCACTCCAGGCAATCAATCTGCTTGACTCCAGTAACCTGCTGACAAGATTCCCCTTCTTCCTGATTGTTACCTTTCTCTCCTCCAATAAACAAACACTCAGAGAGCAGCTGCAACCGCCTATTTTTGTTGACCACGCCTGGTTGTTGTTTAGAGGATCTGATGTGCAATCTACCTTGCCTCGTTTCTTCTGAAATCATCAACTCCATGCTTTCTGACTCATCACTAAGTCCACGGCACGAACCCAGCACAGGCTTCATAAAAGTGGTGGATCCTTTCATTGGAGGGGCTCTGAAGGGAAGCTCATATGGCTGTCTTTAAAAACCAAGTAGATTCAAAACTTTCTGGAAAAGTGATGTGATACCCTTCAGCCCTCCCTTTCCAGTCCTCACTCTTGATCTAGTCCCTCCTTATTTAAAAAAAAAAAAAATGGGAAAAGAATCCTGGCTTTCCTATATGGTAGAACTTTCCAACAATGTCCTTCCATAAAGGGATGGATTTTGTTTCAGAGCCAAGGGATCTGTCTCCAACAGCTTAGGCTGAGTGGTGGTGTGTTGTTTTTTTTTCCCTTTTCTTTTGACAACGTGGAAGTGTCCGGAATGGAGCCTTGGGTCCCAGCCGTCTTAGGAATTACTCAGTGTTTCAGGGCCCCAAGCCAGTAACCGCCTCCCAACCACTGCCCAGCCACCTCTGCCACGTTAGCTCTGACAAGGGGATGGTGAGCTGTAGATTCTGGAAGGGCAGAGTGCTGGGCCAGAAACCCTCTACAGGATCTGCACCAACTCTCAAAGGTAAAAAGCACCCACCCTCTTGTCCTACTCCACCCTTGAAAGGAAGTGAGTGAGTTGTTCAGACTTCATTTCTGTCCAAAATGCCCAAAGTTTGAGGCATCAATACCCTGGTGGCTCAGATGGTAAAGAATCTGCCTGCAATGCAGAAGACTGGGGTTCGATCCCTGGGTCGGGAAGATACCCTGGCGAAGGGAATGGCAACCCACTCCAGTCTTGCTGGAGAATCCCATGGAAAGGGCCACCTGGTGGGGTACAGTCCATGGGGTCACAAAGAATTGGACATGACTGAGCGACTAACACACACACACACCCTTAGAAGCAAGCCCACCCACCTGAGCACACTGGCCCAGAGCTGCCCTCATCCACATGGAGCTCCTTTTTCTAATTTGTAAGCCAAAAAGTGAGATTTGGGGAAGGCTGCCTTGTACAACGGAGAAGGCAATGGCAAGCCACTCCAGTACTCTTGCCTAGAAAATCCCATGGATGGAGGAGCCTGGTGGGCTGCAGTCCGTGGGGTCGCTAAGGGTCGGACACGACTGAGCGACTTTACTTTCACTTTTCACGTTCACACATTGGAGAAGGAAATGGCAACCCACTCCAGTGTTCTTGCCTGGAGAATCCCAGGGACGGGGGAGCCTGGTGGGCTGCCGTCTATGGGGTCACACAGAGTCGGGCATGACTGAAGTGACTTAGCAGCAGCAGCCTTGTACAAATTTCCTCCAGTGATGCATGTGTGTATATGCTCAGTCATGTCCAACTCTGTGACTCCATGGACTGTACCCTGCGAGGCTCCTCTGTCCATGGGATTCTCCAGGCAAGAATATTGGAGTGGGTTGCCGTACCCTCCCCCAGGGGATTTTCCCCATCCTGGGGATCTAACCTATGTCTCTTGTGTCTGTCTCCTACGTGGGCTGGTGGGCTTTTTATCACTGCACCATGTATCTTATTCTAATAACTCTACTAGAAAAGCCACTTTTTGCTAATTCACTCCAAGAAGCCATGTAGAATAGCACATGACACCAAAATGATTTATCACATATTTTTGGAGGGTGGGGGTGGGTTGATAGCTCACTGGTCCCCAGCTGTTGGGCCTGTACCAGCTCCTCTGCAGCTGTTGGCTGGTGGTTTTTTCTTAGCATTACAAGATCCTTAACCTAGAGGTGGCAAGCTTGAACCAGATGCACAACTATGGGTCTGAATTTGTAATCAAAGTATGCATGAATAAAAAGGTGAGGCTTGTTGGGCTGTGTGGGTCCTGCCAGAAAGATGGCTCTCTTTGGTTCCAGGCAATCTGACTAGTTATCTTGCTCCAGCCAGCTTTACTGACCCATGTAAAGAGCTGCTGCCTCACCAGCAGGTCATAACACTCGCGCGCACGCGCACACACACACACACACTATACACTGTACACTATGAAGGGTCAGTTTGTATCTTGCTTGCCTCTAACACTTATACCCTGGACATCTTATTATCCATAAACATCAGTAAGTCTGTCTCTAAAATGTGGCAGAACTCATATCAAGCCCACTCTCCTGTCTCATGGTTTATCTCCACTTTCCTAATATTTTAACATGAGCATTCCACAGTCTCCTTTGGTAATCTAGTGTAATGTCAAATCACTATTCTGGTCATGATGTCATTCTCGTAACTACAGAGACCTCATCTGCTGTGTTGCTCGGTATATTTAACACCTAAAGAAAACAGAGTCGGACATGACTGATGCAACTTAGCAGCAGCAGCAGCAAAGAAGTGCTAGGTACAAGGACACGGATTGAATGACTGTCAGGAAAACCTCCTTTGTCTCCAGTTTTACCTCTGCTGAAACAAGCTGTAAACTTCAAGCAAGTCATATGCGCTGTCTTGGCTACAGTTTCTTCACCTGTAATACAAAGTGCTTGCAGTACCAAGATTTTGGCTCTCTGAGACACTCTTTACCCCATGGACTGTAACCTGTTCATGGGATTCTCCAGGCAAGAATACTGGAGTGGGTAGCCATTCTCTTCTCCAGGGGATCTTCCCAACCTAGGGATCGAACCCAGGGCTCCTGCATTACAGGTGGTTTCTTTACCATCTGAGCCACAAGGAAAGCCCCTATCACACAAGATACTCTTTCTCAGTTAGGAGATTATTTTGACCTCCAGTTCTTTTCTTTGATGAACTTTTATCATTTCAGGCACATCAAAAAGACATCCCATCATGTTTCAGAATGTGGACTTCCAAGCCAGACAACTTGGGATTCTGTCCCAGCCCTCCAATTAACTGGCTCTGGAGGTAAGTAAGCTCTTCAACCTTACTGAGCCTGTTTCCTTACCTGTTAAATGGAAATAATAGTAAAGCTGTTAGTATGAGTAAGTCACTATATTCATGGAAAGATTCAAAAGAGTGCACAATCAATAGTAAGCACTCAATAAAAGTTCACTATAATCACGTCACTGTCTTTCATTCCTAGCTTTTGAATTTAGATAACTTAGAGTGGCTGGCATTTGGGACTTTTCCAAAGCATTCCAGGTTTTACTTCAAATCTCTCTTTTTGATCAATGGTAGTCTAAATTCCACATATAGCAATCTAACTGGGCATCAAGAATAAAGATAATTAAATAATTCTGAATTCAATATCTATCTTATTTATTAGGAACATGACTAACAGCATCTTCTAAAAATCACAATGTATGTAATCCTTGTGCTGCTGATCTGAAGAAAACCACAAAATGAAGGACTTCAGCCAGCGTCAGCCCATCTTGACTTCCACATCTTTACTCTCATGAAAAAGATCTTCATTGCCCTACATTTAAGATCAGTATTTTTAAATTTTGTTCATTAAAATATTAGGAGTGAATAAACATGGACAAAATTACATTGACTGTTCTTAAAGCTTTTATTGTTACTATTACTAATCTTGCTCCAGCCGTAGAACTGGAATATAATCTTCCCTTTCATGGATCTTGGTCATTGTGCTACTTTGCACAGAGTTCGGGAAGACTGGAGCTGGAAGAGCTGTGAACTGCAGATAACCCATACATTCCTTAAAGGTTGTTACATTATTATTTTTCTCACAATTATCCAAAAAAAAAAAAAATCCACAGATTTATTTGGAAAGACTCAGAACAATGAAATAAATACAGTACTGATTTCAAATGCAAATGCCATGTCATTTCTAAATGAGTCAGCCTTCAAAAGACAATGATAAATCAACCAGATAATTTCTGCGTGTCAAAGAGTTTTAAAGGTGATAGCTAGTAAATGGAAGTACACATCAAAGTTTCTCAAATAAAAATGTTAAATATAAGTTACTTCTTCATACAGATCTAAAACCTGTCAAGTACAGGGGAAAATAATCTGTCCCGCCCCCACCCATTACCTGAACAGATCACAGACATAACTGGCAGCTTTCCACCTCCCGGGAAGTGGCCTCAAGGTAGAGTGGCAGCTGCGTGGTTCCAGCTGCTGGGGGTGGAGGGCGGGTGGTGGGGGTGGTGTTGCTGAGTTTTAGCCCTTCTGGCAACAGTCATGGCAGGGCTGCAGCGTGTCCACATCCCAGTGGCAATGCCCAGGACACAGCCAGAATGGCCAGTTCCAAAATCAGTTCTGGATCTGTCAAGGCTAGGCTGTTGGGTTCTAGCATATTGGTCATCCAGGCTTCCGCGGAGCTAGTGGTAAAGAATCAGCCTGCCAATACAGGAGACGTAAGAGATGTGGATTCGATCCCTAGATCAGGAAGATCTCCTGGAGAAGAGCATGGCAACCCACTCCAGTATTCTTGCCTGGAGAATCCCAGGGACTGAGGAGCCTGGCGGGCTCTGGTCCAAGGGGTCACAAAGAGTTGGACATGACTGAAGCAACTTAGCACACATATTGGACATCTCAGACAGAAAGGAAAAGGAATGACTTATGAATATGTGCATATACCTCCACAGAAATGCACTTGGAGTTGGATTCTCTAAAACACTGAACTTCCCGCATGCCAGCAGACAGGGTCTTTTACTTTAAGATGTGGGTGTTCAAGAAAATGACAATGCCTGTTTTCACAGGCTCAGGAAGCCTGAGCCCCCCGGGTTACATGTGTCTACCGTCTTTTGAAGAGAGATTGATGCTGCTTGTTGTCAATTTATGAAGCGAGTGGGTTGAGAATCAAGGAGGCGGAAAAATCTTGTGACGTGCAAATGATTTTTCCTCCCCCTATGGATCAGAACTTCAATCACACAATAAATATTCTTATTCTCCATGTGGATGAGGCAGGTGACCTCAGGTCCACAGGGCATGTAAAATTCCATCTGCTTTTCTCCATTGCCAAGTGAATGGGATCTGGAACAAACTATCGCCTTTTCACTGGAATTTATGTTTGTCAACAATGCTTCGGAAACAAGGCAGCTAGAAATGAGCAAGTGGCAGCCCGGTTACTTGTTAGCACCCATTTCCTCTCTAAAGCCAGAATCCACGTGCTGTGCCTTTAAGGCCGGGGGCTTGCTGGCAACTCCGGCTGAACTCTGCCCTCCCCCTCCCCGGGCAGTGAGTCAGACTGGAAGGCTCAGACAAATGGAATCTCCCCCCAGAGCCCACAGCCTTCACAGAGAACAGACATCAGAGTGCGTGCCTGAGGGGAATGTCTCCCCAGCCAACTGACCTCCCAGCACAGAGGCCACAAGGATTCTTTACTGAGAGGACCAGAATGTCCTAAAAGCTTCTGAAAACTTGAAAGTGTAATTCATGATGCGAGCAAAGCTTTCCCTTGTCTCCATCATCTGGGACCACCTAGGAAAATGCAGGCATGGACTAATGCCAGGTTTGTGGGAGGGGGACCTCAGCCAACTCTTTTTTCAGTTTTTCCACAATACCGACCTCACACACACACAGGCACACACACACACACACATCCAGACCATAAATTATTAGCTCAGGTTTGGTGAAAGCAGTGTTTCAAGACATGGGAGAAGAGAAATTGTGCGAGGGACTACAAGTCTCACCCCAAAATGTGTGTGTGTGTGAGAGAGAGATGGCTGCATCTAAACTTTTAACAACTTGTTAGATTTTATTTTTGTAGTAGCATAAATTTCTTTACTCTTATTAACATAGCAACAAATTTATCCACTAACCAAATATACTAGATATGAAAGAGCATTAAGGAAGGAAAGAAGCAGGGAGGGGAGAGGAGGAGGGGAAGGGAGGAAGGAGGGCCAGAGGGCGGAGGGAACGGGGAGAGAAGCAGGGACCAGGGTAGGAGACGGGAGAGAGGCGGGCGAGAAAACCAGATGATGAACCGGGAGAACAATCACAGCAAAGCTCCTTCTCCCTTGCTCCCACACTTCTAAGATTTTTAACCAACTTCCAACCCTACTAACATTCCCAAGGGCAAGCTTTAAAGAAATGCTCAGGAGGCCCACAAAACGCAGTGTTTGGATACTTTCTGATATAACAGTCATCGGATGGCAGCTCTTAAACTGAGCCTTCTAGGAGGCTTGTGACTCAGAATGCTGCTCTAAAAAAGGATTTTGTAACTGGGAGGAGCTCCCCCTTCTCCCTCCTAAGCCTGCTGGAGTGGTAGTTAGGTAAGTTAGGCCACCTCCTCCCAAGGTTGGGGCTTCCCTGGTGGCTCAGATGGTAAAGAATCTGCCTGCAACACAGGAGGCCTCAGTCCAATCCCTGGATCAGGAAGACCCCCTGGAGATGGGAATGGCTACCCACTCCAGTAGTCTTACCTAAAGAATCCCATGGACAGAGGAGCCTGGTGTGCTACAGTCCATGGGGTCCCAAAGAGTCGGACACAACTGAACGATATGACAATAACTTCCCAAGGTCAGAAGCTCAGGCATTGCAGTAGAATGTGTTTCCCTTCCCCTGCACTGGCTGGGGAAAACGTCACAGACATTTTCTTCTTTTTAATTTCACTTACTTTTGTTTATAAATGTTCCTGTCCCATTTGTTCAAGCGTGCATGACAGTATCAGAAAAAAAACCAAAAGACTGTAGTGACCTGAACGGGAAGAAAATCCACGGAAGAGAGGCATGCACACGTGTGGCTGATACACGTTGCCGCACAGCAGAACCTGACTCAACACTGAAAAGCAACCATGTGCCTGAATGTGAAGTCGCTTCAGTCGTGTCTGACTCTGCAACCCCATGGACTGTAGCCCGCCAGGCTCCTCTGTCCATGGGATTCTCCAGACAAGAATACTGGAGTGGGTTGCCATGCCCTCCTCCAGGGCATCATCCCCATCTAGGGATCGAACCCCAAGTCTCTTGCCTCTCCTGCATCAGCAGGTGGGTTCTTTACCACTAGCGCCACCTGGGAAGTCCCAAAGCAACTACACTCCAATAAAAAAAAGAAGTACTATTACTGAAAAGAGAAAGAAACCAAAAGGGATAGCTCCTTTAAATGCAAAGAAAGAGTTGATGTCAATACAGAGTAAGTGAAATGGGACTTCATTTTGCATCCCAAACTGAGAAAATGGAATAGATTTTTTACATAACTAAAAAGTTTTCCTAAAACCATAAATTAAAGTTTACTTAGGTTTTGTTTTGTAACAGTTTAGCACAGTACTGGCTTGTAAACTAGTGTTATGCTATTTGGTTCACGTTCTGTAGTGGCATGTTGACTAAAATTTGAAACACTATGATAGTAACTAAAGATTTGCTAGTAATTCATTCTTAATCAAAGGATGCAATTCAAGAAGTTGTAACTTTTAACAACTTTTTAGATTGTTTCTTTGTAACATGTAACCTTTAGTTAATCTTATTAACCTAGCAATACATTTACTCACTGATTAAACATAGTAGATAATATTATGAAAAGATTCAGAAACCATTGTAATGTACTGCTGATTTTTTTTCCCTCCTGAAGAGATCTCCATGGATCTTCTTTCTCCAACTGATTCTTTACCTTTGAATTCAAAGCCTAATGGTCTGATTATGACCCTTTTTCTTTCTTTTTTGTTTTTAAGTTTCTTTTCCCCTCTTCCTACCAATGTCCTTAAGAACTTAGAGCCAGCTGAATCCATCAGTTTGTCAATATATAGCTTCCCTCATGTTATTTCCTTTCTCTGGAATGACTCCCCAACCCTTACATTCTGCCCATTTTAAGCCTACTCATCCTCCAAAGTCGAACAAATACTGCCATCTATTTAAATTCTTCCTACTGGGTTTACAGATATAGATGATCAGTGAATGCCCTCCTGTGTGGCCGCCTTTATTTCTTGGGACCCTTAGTACATGACATTTCCTGTGTCATTATCATATTCTATTTATTATCATATCCAGTCCCCACTATACCTAGCATAGCCTTCCTGTGGTAGTTTATATATACACACATGGTTTACATACACACACACACACACATATATATAGGTTTCCCAGGGGGCGCTAGTGGTAAAGAACCTGCCTGCCAATTCAGGAGAGGCAAGAGACTCGGGGTTCAGTCCCTGGATGGGGAAGGGCCCCTGGAGGAGGGCATGGCAACCCCCTCCAGTACTCTTGACTGGAGAATCTCATGGACAAGGGAGCCTGGTGGGCTACCATCCACGGGGGTCACAAAGAGTCAGACACCTCTGAAGCAATTTAGCAAGCACGCATATATATGTATGTATATGTGCTTATATATAATTCCCTGATCCTCCCTCCTATAAATAATCAAGACAGAAAAACACCAGAAGAACAGTTTAAAAAAGATTTTTTTTCAATTATCTGCTCGCATGACCAGATGAAGTTCCCTTTAGTGTATCCAGTTATCATCTCTACGTAATACAAACAAAGCAAAATGCTCAGTCTGAGCAACACAGGGCTGCCAAGTAAAACGAATGATGTGAATAAACGTATCAAGCCAGATTCCCAGAAATCCTCCTCCCCCTGGGTCTCTAGATCATCACCATCTCGGGCAGCTCTGGAGCTGAGCCTTGGGAAATTGAACTGACCAAATGTGTCCATTTGTCTGATCTGGTTTGCTTAATCAATACAAAATAGCTTTACCCCAAGGACCAAAAATGCTCTTGTTGGTTCCTCTAAAAATCCTAGATCTTAATCTGCTTTCACAGAAGCAGCTACTTGAGGTCTTCCTTATTTTCCAGAGGTTCCCACTTAACTTGTGAAGCACTCCACTGAGTTGCCTAAAGGTAGATACTAATTTACTCCCAGGAACTGCACTGTTTTTCCCTTAATTAAACACTGCCTTCTTCACCCTATTATGTGCTTTTCAGAAGACAAAACCGAAAAACATACTTGCTGAAAGGGTTGAGGACTTTTATGAAGCCTTTCAGCGAACTCGTCAGAAAGCAATATGCAGCACAGCTGCTCTCGACCCTGAAAGCTGGCCTCTCGGATTTCTTTCAGAGCCTTTCTTCCACCCTCTCTCCCGCCTGCCTTCAGGCATACTTTCCGTCTCTGTTATTGCTCTTTCTTGCTTTCTCTCCGCCTGCACCCTTTCTCTCCCGGACACACACCCGCCCCTAGTGTGTCCCAGAGGTAGGAGGCGGGGCTGTGAGTGAAGAGTACACCCATCTCCTTAACGAACAGGAGGAGAATCCACTAATCACTCAAACGCAACCAAAGCAATAGACACAGAAGAGGTACAGAGATATATTTGCCAAACAACTCAAACCGACACACAAAAGATCCTGCCCTTTATGAGGTTAAAAAAAAAAAAGTACACTGGGGAAAATAATATATACCTCAGATTCTCCTACCAGATATAAATCAGTGCATTTCAGAAGGCTAGATTTTTCTGCATAAAATTCAGAGCTTGGAGTTCAATTTCTATAATCCTAACCAAATAAGCATCAAGTCCAAGAGAAATTTACTTACACTAAGAATAGTTCATGGATTAAGATATTCTTCTTCATCAGCATTAACTGTTGGATGGTCTTTCTCAGGAGCAAATTAAGAAAATAAATGAGGGAATTCCCTGGTGGTCCAGTAGTTAGGGCAGGGCACGTTCACTGCAGTGGGCCTGTGTTCAATCCCTGCTCAGGGAACTAATCCCGCAAGCCACATGGTGCACTCAAAAAAACAAAAGACAATGAAATAACATAAAATAGAAATAACATATCCCCAGCAGTCCAGTGGTCGAGACATCACCTTCCAGTGCAGGGGGGCATGCATTCAACCCCTGGTTGCGAGGGCTGGGGTCCCACATGCCCCACAGCCAAAGAACCAAGACATAAAGGAGAAGTGATATTGTAACAAATTCAACAAAGACTTTTAACATGGTCCATCTCAAACAATGAATAAAATAAAATCATTACAAAAGAGAGAGAAAAATCAAACACACCCCCTCAACCTTTCAAAAAAATAAAAATTCAAATGCTCGATCTAGAAGTATAAGAGATGTGTTTGGTTCAAGGTGGAAGTGGGGGTGGTCAGAATGAAGTGACAGAGGTCGCTGGGGTCAGGAGAGGGGTTTCTCCTTTCCTTCTCCTCTTTCTTTTCTTACTTTTTAAACAAGAGAAATCGTACCATGAAGGAAATGATAACGCTAGAGGATAAGGAAAAAATTGTAGAGTGATGTCCTTGGGGCGAGTGAAGAGATAGGAATGGCTTTGGTTACAAATCATGGCAAGCTCATCCATGAAAGGAGTGAGGACAGAGCTGCCAGCGGGTTAGGAGAAGCGGCGGCGGGGAGATACCCGCGTCTGCTTCTGTTTGGTTCCAGACCGTCAGGTCTTCGGTGAAGAGTTGGGGTGGGGCATGTTTCCTATTATCCTTCCCACTTGGCCCCTGCCCAAGTTACCACCTCATGTCGCCATTCGAATCCTCCACAGTGCCCCTGGAGTGGCTGATCCATAGCCAGGAAGCCCCCCCACTGCCAGTTATTTAAGGTTTTTTCTCAGCCCACACCTCTCCTTCTACACTTGGATGTACGTTGCTGGGCTTGGGAGATGGCAAACATATTTTTGCAGGCTCCCACCAGCTGGTTTCCTTCTGCCAATGGAAGATAGTGAAGATCAGAAGGTGGGAGGGAGGCAGCAGCCTCTTGCTTCCGGCTCTGATGGTGTGACGGTTGCTGGCAACCGTGAGATGGCAGTGGGATCAGGGAGTGCAGCCCCGGAGAGGAGCAGCAAAGGCCGGTCCACAGTCTTTAGCAGCTTCTGACCTCTAAGAATCTGCTTCCGCCTTTAGACTCCTCGCCTTTCTCCTTTAGTTCCTCCAATCCTGCCAAAAACTTCTGGAACCAACTCCATGAATTAAATTCCCACAGTATTAAAGCCATGGGGTAGCTTCCTTTTCTTGGCCATGGGTCCCTGTCTGATACACAATCAATACCTTCAAGCCCCCTTTCAAGGGTTTCCTACACCTCGCTGCTTTAATCAAAATGTGTCTCTGCTGCTATGACACTGTTTCTCAGCAACACTTATTCTGTTGTTTAGTCGCTAAGTTGTGCCCAACTCTCTGTGACCCGGCGGACCGTAGCCTGCCAGGAGTGGTTGCCATTTCCTTCTCCAGCAGCACAGTCAGTCAGTTCACTTCAGCCACTCAGTCCTGTCTGACTCTTTGCGACCCCATGGACTGCAGCACACCAGGCTGTCCATCACCAGCTCCCGGAGTTTACTCAAACCCATGTCTATCACGTCGGTGATGCCATCCTACCAGCTCATCCTCTGTCGTCCCCTTCTCCTCCTGCAATCTTTCCCAGCATCAGGGTCTTTTCAAATGAGTCAGCTCTTCGCATCAGGTGGCCAAAGTGTTGGAGCTTCAACTTCAGCATCAGTCCCTCCAATGAATATTCAGGACTGATCTCCTTTAGGACTCATAGGTCACTGTTTATTATCTCACGACCCAGCAATTCTAGTGCCAGGAGGTAGCGAGACCAGGTATGGGAAATGTTGTGTCTCACCATTGTTGCGTTCAGAACATTCTTCTTCTGTCTTCTCAAATCCTCCTCAGTAAGACCAATTCCTTTGACTTTACTAATATGTAATCAATCCATCTTTACTCAAGCCACCACCTTGTTATTCCCTTTCTTTAATCAAAGGTTTAGTTATGTAACCCCGCACTTGATCTTTATCCAAGCCCTGATGGAAGCTTGAATGATCTCTGTCTACATGGATGACCAGTTGGCTGATCCAACGTCCAGAGTTTCAGCATCTTGGCCTCATTCAGGTTCTTCTCCATTCCATTCAGTCCCTCTTTCCTGTCATCACCTGTTTCATAACTAAAATCATTATTTCTCTGTTTTATAACCGAGGTCATTAATTCCCATACTACCTTTTTACTCTAAGACTCTCCTATATTTGACATTCTTGACTACGTGCCCCCTGGCCTTTATTCAACCTTGTTAGCACTTATGGTGTATAGATCCCTCTATTTTCTGCTATTTAATCAACACATTCCTTTCCTCATTTCCCTCCTGAGATAACCTCATTTCATGACTCATTGTTTCAGCAGCCCTCTTGTCAATATCTCTTCCTATACTATCTTTTCATCAAATAAGTCCAGCAAAACCCCAATATGAGTTGTCCAAGTCCTTCATGCCTGTACCTAAGTATCCAAATATCAGTTCAGTTCAGTTCAGTCGCTCAGTCGTGTCCGACTCTCCGCGACCCCATGAATCACAGCACGCCAGGCCTCCCTGTCCATCACCAACTCCCGGAGTTCACTCAAACTCATGTCCACAGAGTCGGTGATGCCATCCAGACATCTCATTCTCCGTCGTCCCCTTCTCCTCCCGCCCCCAATCCCTCCCAGCATCAGAGTCTTTTCCAGTGAGTCAACTCGTCGCATGAGGTGGCCAAAGTATTGCAGTTTCAGCTTTAGCATCAGTCCCTCCAATGAACATCCAGGACTGATCTCCTTTAGAATGGACTGGTTGGATCTCCTTGCAGTCCAAGGGACTCTCAAGAGTCTTCTCCAACACCACAGTTATAGCCAGGGGAAAAAAAAGCAACAGCAACAAAGCTCAATCTCAAACAGGCTGTGAACCAACCAGCTCTATTTTACCTCTGGTCTACACTCTTCTACTTTCTCTAATGACTTTTTCAAAAAAAGTTTTTTAAATTCTCCTTTAACTTTAACCTACCCTTCTATTTTGTTATCCACACATGGCAATCTCACATCATATAATGGATGCCATAATATGTAGATCTCTCCTCAACTCATTGATAACCAGTGCACAAACCCACCTACATCTGCCCATCATTTTTACTTCCTTCCTGTTACAATATAAAGGAGCCAACCCACAAACTTGTTTTAGGTGAATCTCTCCACTTTTGCTTTAATCTTCCTTCTTCACAAATTCTCAGAGTCACCACTCTGGATTAATGCTTCTCTCTGTTTTCAACAAGAGTCTTCCCAATAACTAATCTTTTCCTTTTTTAAAAAAAAATAAAAAATTGAGGTGAAGTTCATGTAACAGAAATTAGCTGTTTTAAAGTGTACAGAGATCAAATTGCCAACATCCGCTGGATCATGGAGAAAGCAAGAGAGTTCCAGAAAAACATCTATTTCTGCTTCATTGACTATGCCAAAGCCTTTGACCGTGTGGATCACAGCAAACTTTGGAAAATTCTGAAAGAGATTGGAATACCAGACCACCTGACCTGCCTCTTGAGAAACCTGTATGCAGGTCAGGAAGCAACAGTCAGAACTCTACATGGAACAACAGACTGGTTCCAAATAGGAAAAGGAGTGGGTCAAGGCTGTATATTGTCACCTTGCTTATTTAACTTATATGCAGAGTACATCATGAGGAACGCTGGGCTGGAAGAAGCACAAGCTGGAATCAAGATTGCCGGGAGAAATATCAATAATCTCAGATATGCAGATGACACCACCCTTATGGCAGAAAGTGAAGAGGAACTCAAAAGCCTCTTGATGAAAGTAAAAGAGGAGAGTGAAAAGGTTGGCTTGAAGCTCAACATTCAGAAAACAAAGATCAGGCATCTGGTCCCATCACTTCATGGGAAATAGAGGGAAAAACAGTGGAAACAGTGTCAGACTTTATTTTTTGGGGCTCTAAAATCACTGCGGATGCTGATTGCAGCCATGAAATTAAAAGACGCTTACTCCTTGGAAGGAAAGTTATGATCAACCTTGATAATATATTAAAAAGCAGAGACATTACTTTGCCAACCAAGGTCCGTCTAGTCAAGGCTATGGTTTTTCCCGTGGTCATGTATGGATGTGAGAGTTGGACTGTGAAGAAAGCTGATCGCCGAAGAATTGATGCTTTTGAACTGTGGTGTTGGAGAAGACTCTTGAGAGTCCCTTGGACTGCAAGGAGATCCAACCAGTCCATTCTAAGGGAGATCGATCCTGGGTGTTCATTGGAAGGACTGATGCTAAAGCTGAAACTCCAATACTTTGGCCACCTCATGCAAAGAGTTGACTCACTGGAAAAGACTCTGATGCTGGGAAGGGTTGGGGGCGGGAGGAGACGGGGACGACAGAGAATGAGATGTCTGGATGGCATCACTGACTCTGTGGACATGAGTTTGAGTGAACTCCGGGAGTTGGTAATGGACAGGGAGGCCTGGCGTGCTGTGACTCATGGGGTCGCAGAGAGTCGGACACGACTGAGCGACTGAACTGAACTGAACTTGCTAACTCAGTGTTTAACTTTCTGGGGACTGGCAAACCATTTTCCACAGTTATCAACTTTTAAAAATGTTGATGTCAGGACTTCCCTAATGGTCCAGTGGCTAAGACTGTGTGCTCCCAATACAGGGCCCAGGTTCAGTCCTTTGTCAGGGAATTAGACTCCACATGCCCCCAACTAAGAGTTCTCCTGTTGAACTAAAGAGTCCACGTGCCAGAACCAAGATTGATGATTCCATGCAACTAAAACCTGGAGCAGCCAAATAAGCAAATACATAAAATACTTAAAAGATAAAGTGCTTATGTCTATCTAGTTTAAAAAAACTCTGAATCCCATGTCCTTCTTGAGCTACTAATTTTTCTTTTCCCTCCTCCCACCCAGAGAACTTCTTGGAAAAGGATATCCATAGCCTCATCCTTCCTTCCCCAATTATAAAATATCAGCCCTCTCTAGACCCAGTCCTATGCCTCTTCTTTTCTTTTTTCTATATTGTTTTCCCCATTGATTCTGGCATCCTTCCAGTCTGTTCTCCAAACTACAGCCAGTGTAACCTTTTCAAAATGCAAATCTGATCACGCCACCCTTGTTTCAAGCAATCAAGAGATTTCTGTTGCTCTTTGGTGAGACAGGAATCTCTGACCCGCCTGACCCTCATGCCCTGACTCCACATCCTCTCTGTCACCGAGTGCTCTGTCCCGCTGGGAAGCCAGTCACATGCCCTCCTGTCTACCACAGGCCTTTGTTCTCACCGTGCTCTCCTACTGGACTGTACTTTCTCCACCACCCAATCTTCAATGGGTAATTTCCTTTTTTATTATTTAAATTATGAAAGAATAACACATTTATAGGAGACTTGGAAAATATAGAACAAAGTTTCATATATAGGTCCACTATATATTACAATTATTTTTTAAGTAGATAAATTAAGATTTTTTAGTTGCAGTTTTAATATCAAACTCTCAAAAATTAATAGAACAAATATACAGAGAAGTAGAAAGATATAGTACATCTGAAAAGCACCATGAATGAATTCAACATAATTAAGATTTATACAATTTTCACACAACAGGAGGACACAAGTTCTTTTCAAGTTCTCATAGACTATACACTAGGAGACACTGGAACATATGACTAAGTCAAAGATCTCTCTTGGTAAATGTCACATTGCACTTGAAAATATGTGGGTTATTTTCAATATCTTTTGATATTGATTTCTAACATAATTCCACAGTGAAATCTGTATGATTTCAGGGGCTTCCCACGTGGCACTAGTGGTAAAGAATCCACCTGCCAATGCAGGAGACACAAGAGACACGGTTCGATCCCTAGGTCGGGATGGCACCCCACTCCAGAAAGTTCCATGGGCAGAGAAGCCTGGCCAGCTACATAGTCCACGGGGCTGCAGAGTCAGACACACCAGAGCACACTTTATGATTTCAACACATGACCACGAAATTTTTGCACCTTGTTTTATGTTCAGTGGTTAATTTCTGCTCTTTGCATCTATATCCATTTCTATGGAGCCATTCCTCACCTCCATGATTTGGTAAAGTTCTGTCAGTTCTTATAGCACTCTTGACTTAGTTCAAGCTGCTTTACTGAAAATACTGTAGATGGGGACCTTAAACAGCAAATTCTATTTCTCACAGTTCTGGAAGCTGGGAAGTTCAAGGTCAAGGCTCTGGCAGAGTGGTGAGATCCTGCTTCTTGGTTTCTCTCCGCCACCTTTTCCCTGTCTTCCTCACATGGCTGAGAGCAGAGACAAGAGGCAAGCTTTCTTGTGTCTCAAGTTACAAGGACACTAACCCCATTTATGAGGGCTCCAATCCCAGGACAAAATTCCTCCCAAAGCCCTTCCAGTCACTATCACATTGGAAGTTAGGCTTCAACACATAAATTTTGAGGGGACACAAACATTCAGTCCATAACAATGATAATAGGCTGAACTGTGACCCTTTAGGATTCCTAAGTTGATATCTTAACGCCCTAGGAATTTAGAAAGTGACTGTGTTTGGATAAAGAGCCTTTAAAGAGGAAGTTAAAGGAAAATAAGATCATCTGAGCGGACCTTAGTTCTGTATGACTAGTGCCCTAGTAAGGGGAGGAGATGAGGCCACAGGCAACACACCAACGGAAGGGCAACACTGTGAGTACCTGGGGGGAGACTGCCGTCTCCAAGCAAAGAAGGGAGGCCTCAGAAGAAACCAAATCTGCTGACGCGCTGACCCGGGACTTCTACCCTCCAGAACTGTCAGAAAGTTAATTTCTGTTTTTCTGTGGTATTTTGTTATGGCAGCCCTAGCGAACTAATACAATCACCCAGGTTCTTTCTATTTTGATCCTCAAAGTCATCTCGTTGTCCAAGATGGTAGCTGGAAGAAAGAAGAAAGGCAAAGAAGTTTTTTAAAAATGACTTTGATGTTGTTCAGTTGCCCAATCATGTCCGACTCTTTGCAACCTCATGGACTGCAGGATGCCAGGCCTCCCTGTCCCTCACCATCTCCCAAAGTTTGCCCAAGTTCATGTCCATGGCATTGGTGATACCATCCACCCATCTCATCCTCTGATGCGCTCCTCTCCTTCTGCCCTCAATCTTTCCCAGCATCAAGGACTTTTCCAATGAGTTGGCTGTTCACATTAGGTGACAAAAACACAGGAGCTTCCAGAATCAGTCTTTCCAATGAGTATTCAGGGTTGATTTCCTTTAACATTGACTGTTTGATCTCCTTGCTGTCCAAAGGACTCTCAGAAGTCTTCTCCAGCACCACAGTTCGAAGGCATCAATTCTTTGGCACTCTTGTCTTCTTTACGGTCCAGCTCTCACACCCGTACATGACTGGGAAGACCATAGCCTTGACTATATGGGCCTTTGTCAGTAATGTCTCTGCTTTTTCAATACACTGTCTAGATTTGTCATTGCTTTCCTGCCAAGAAGCAATCATCTTCTGATTTTCATGGTTGCAGTCACCATCTGCAGTGATTTTAGGGCCTGAGAAGATGAAATCTGTCACTACTTCCACCTTTCCCCTTCTCTTTACCATGACGTAATGGGGCCAGATGCCATGATGTTAATTTTTTAATATTTAGTTTTAAGCTGCCTTTTCCACTCTCCTTCTTCCCCCTTATCAAAATGTTCTTTAGTTCCTCTTTGCTTTCTGCCATTAGAGTGGTATCATCTGCATATCTGAGGTTGTTGGTTCTCCTACCACCTATCTTGATTCCAGTTTGTAACTCATCCAGCCCAGCATTTCTCATGATGTGTTTGGTATATAGGTTAAATAACTATTCCCCAATAAATCATTTTCCTATAAGGGCTTCCCAGGTAGCACAGTGGTAAAGAATCCACTTGCCAATGTAAGAGACACAAGAGGTGCGGGTTTGATCCCTGCGTCAGGAAGATCCCCTGGAGAAGGAAACGGCATCCCATTCCATTATTCTTGCCTGGAAAACTCTGTTGACAGAGGAGCCTGGCAGGCTACAGTCCATGGGGTCACAAAGAGGGGTGACTGAGCATACACACACACAGAGCTTTCCTAGAAGTCCCACACAACACTGCCATGTCACTAGCTAGATGTTGGTCTCATGGCCACTCCTAGATGCAAAAATGTTGTAAAACACGATTTATCTGACCTGCTGCTGCCCTGAATAAAATCAAGATCTATTACTAAGGAAGAATGAGGGACTGAAAACTGGATGGCAGCTATCAATCTCTGTTACAGTGGGTAAGTGTCATATAAACCTAGAGAGTTTAGACATAAATATATAAACAATGAAGTAAACTAAACTCACGGTATTAATTTAGGAGTTACACAGAGACACAATCTGGGTATACTTGTCATTTTTTATATTTTTAAATCGTAAGAGAGTTTGGCATATTGGAATCCAATGGGTTAGTCCTGTGATTCTCATTTAAACTATATTAGATAATTTATTAAACTTTTTACTTTAATTTCAAAGGCCAAAGAGAATTTTAGCATCAAGACATTTAAAAACTTTAAATCTCATCATTTTTGAAAGTTTATTAATTGGATTTCTTAAGAACTTAGATTCTACTTGTTAATCAGATAGTTTAGGATCTTTTTAAAAAATCAAGTATTTTAAATTTATAAATTCAGTTTAAAATGTTTAAACAATTTTAATTAAGTGGGTTTAAAGATCCCCTTGAAAGTGATTGTTGAAATAGGCTACATTTTTAACAGGATAATAAGATTTCTAAGTTGAACGTAAAAAAAAAAAAAAAAAAAGAGGAAAAATTAAGTTGGATCTGTAATATGTCAAATATTAATATGTACATCCAGAAGAATCACAAATAGTCTTTCGGTGCATAGAAGCTGCCCTCAAGGACACTAGAAAAACTTCATTTTGACAAACACATGTTACAAAATGACTTCAAAGTTTTTAGGGCTTTTTTTCTCTAAATAATAGGAGTTCGTTGGAATCCTTGGAGCAAAAGAACACCATGATCACATCTGGTTTTTTTCATGAGATAATTCAGATAATAGTGAAATGCCCTTTCCTATTAATATTTTTCTCCCAGGTGAATTCTACTCAGCTCTTCAAGCACGGACCCCAAGGTCACCCCTCCATGAAATCCGAATGGATACCCAACCCCAGGGAGCACTGCTTGCTTCCCTGCACTGCTGTACTCTATTCATCCTGTCCTACGACCATTTCATTTTATTGAAGTTGTTTCTGTCTATCTCCTCTAGCAGACCATAAAGCAATACTATCATCTTCATTTTAGAGTTTTGGGGCCTAACATGGAGCCAGACAAGTATACAAATGTGTATTTCAATTGGATAGAATGCAACTGAATTGCAAAGTTTAGAACTTGATTCTGAATTCAGTACAGGCCCACCAAAGTAAGCTTCCCAAGTGGCACAGTGGCCAAGAATCTGCCTACCGAAGCAAGAGATGCAGAAATGGGTTCCATCCCTGGGTTGGGAAGATCCCCTGAAGGAGGAAATCGCAACCCACTCTAGTATTCTTGCCTGGGAAATCCCATGGACAGGGGAGCCTGGTGGGCTACAGTTCATGGGGTTGCAAAGAATCAGACACAACTGATCATACATGTGTACACCACCATAATACAGGGATAACCTGCCCTTTCACCCCACTTTCAAATTTTTACCGCAATTCTAATTAAATAAATAGGAGCGAGTCATAATGATTAATTATTTGTATCGAAGATACATCTAGCATCACAGGAAAAAAGAACTGGCTCTTCCAACATTTCCTATCAACAGGTTTTGGGCTGTGTACTCACTTGCAAATGATTACACATTCGCGGGAAAGAAATGTTTTATCTGGAAAAGTCCCAGCAGGCCCATTGGGTGGGCATTTGATTCCTTGATAAAAAGCCAAGTCCTGCTGTCCGGAAAGGAGGAAATTAGAAAAGAGGCAAAGGACCACTTGCTTCAGGGCCTGAAATAACTCCAGTTTCAGCAAGAACTGTGAGCAGTAAGATAGCTGAATTAAACAGTGGGGAAAAACTGCTGTCTAAGACTTCTTCAGCTATAAAGGAACTTGGAAAATAATTTCAAAACAATTTCCCAGCCCACAACAATATTTTGACCAAGAATATATTGAAAGGAGATTTAGCAAAATGTTTTAGAGGACTTTAACGTAGTAAAAGATACCACCTTTTTAGGTCCAGCAGAGGAATAAACATCAACCGCACACCAAAGTCCTTTACCATAGCTTTGACCCTGAGGTTACACTTTGCGTAGGTAAGGCATCTCCTTTGTGCGTGTGAATGTGCCTCTTCTCTCCCTCTCCTTCCCTCTCTCTCCCTTCTCTTTCCCTGCCTCTCCTCCCTGCCCGCTGTCTGTCTACCTCTGTCTCTGTAATTACACTGTAAAACTCAAACCAGCAGGAGCTGCTTCTTAACATTTGATCACTGTCCACCCTGGCTGTTGTAAATTTTTTTCTTATCTTATTATGGAGAAATTTTTCTTTCTATTGCCTATTACTTCTCTCCAGCACATTAATTATCTTTCCAATGACAGGCCCCTAATCCATTTTTTTTTCTTCCTGTGAAATCTGTAGCACTTAATGAAGATTATTCTCACTTTGTAAAGGCTTTCGAAGGGACTTTTCAGGTCCTGTCTAAATGAGGGCCTCTTAAGTCATATGATGAGCTGAGATTGGAGCCTTGTTCGCTCAGATTTGATTAGCAGGTCCCGATGGCTTGCTACTACTTTTCTCAGCTCTGTGATTTTAGCAAGGGGGAAAAAAAAGCAAAAAGAGAAACAAGAGTAGCTATCTGGGTAATAGCAGGAACAAGTCAGAGAGGGGACATTCACCTGCCATATGTGCTATAACTGAATACAGTCATTAGCAGCAGATGCCTGGTAATTTGAAATGGGGGCCTTTCTGCCTCTTATCCGGGGTAGTCTCAGAGTTGAGACCAGTATGTATAAATAAGAGCCTATTCATATTCCACCGGGGCTTAGAATTAGGGATCCTAGCATGTGGTTTTCCCTTCCTGTATCTTCATGACCTCCCTACCATTTAAACAATCAGGACTTCCTGATTATGGTCTGCTCAGGTCAGCTTTCACTAGTCTTCCTTAAGAAGAAATATATATATATAATGCATCAAGTTCCAATTCTGAAAAAAACAGGGTCCAGATCTAAAAAGCAGATGTCATTGTGATTGTCACTAAGGAGCTTTGATGACATGCTTCCCATCTTCTCTCACACTTGGGGGGAGAGCCATATTTCAGGCTTATCCTGTCAAAAACATACACATCTTACTAGATGCTAATTAGACTTGAAGTTTCCAATATTCAAACAGTCTCCCAAATTAATGACAAACACACACCCAGGGGTTTTAAGTTAGAGCTATACATCTGGCAACTTATGGGCCGCCTGTGGCTGGGATGGTAGAAATCAAAGTCTGGGGACAAGATACCACGATTCTGAAATAAATCTCAAGATCAGAGAATAAGAAATAACAGCTTCTTTCAGTAACCATAATTAAATTGGCTTGGCCTATCCCTTGGAACCAGATAAGACAGAATTAATGACAACAAAAACAACAACAACTAGCATTTACCAAATGTGCTTCTTTCCCTAATTCTTTGAATCATCATAATAAACCTATGAGGAAGATATTTTTTATTATGGTTTCCATGTTAAGTGTATGTGGGAAATAAGTTGCAAATTTGTGTTAACCTGTCCAGAGTCACAGGTTTTAGAAACAACAGAATTGAGTTTCTAGGCTAGGGCTTTATGTTACAGCTAACACTCTTTTGAAAAAAATATTAATTTATTTAGCTCCCCGGGCCTTAGCTGTGCCACACGGGTGTTTCACTGCATCATGCGGATGTTTCATTGCAGTCCACGGGCTCTTCCTAGTTGCGGTGCATGGGCTTAGCTGCTTTGCTGCACAAGGGATCCCAGTGCCCCAACCAGGTATTGAACTCACACTCCCTGCATAGCAAGGCAGATTCTCAACCACTGGACCACATGAGAAGTTCCTAGAGCATGCACTCTTAATCACCACCTCTTCTCCATTAGGGTTCTGTCATCCTGGAGCCCTAACTTACCAGATCCCCAGAGGGAGAGCTTTGCCTACATGCCTCCTTCCAAGTCCTAAAAAAACCAAAGCCCAGACCACTGGTGGAATCCCACCAGCCAACAAGCATGACAAAGAGCATAGCCAGTCTGTAAAACTGTTGTAATGTTAATGGAGCATGACCCTGGGAAAAAGCATAGGAATACTATCTCCCATAAAAGTCCTTTCTTAAGCTGATGTCTAAGGTAATCAAAATCCTAGAATGTACCCTGAAATCTTTTACCTTCCAGTCTTCATGATACTGTTTCTCAGCCTAGAAAATTCTTTTTACCCCACACCCTGATCAGCCCCAACCTCAACTGGAAACCCTTATTTTTGCTTCCAACACAACTTAAAACTTACTTCCTCCAACAATCCTTCCCCAATCCCCTAGTCCAGGTGAGAAATACCCATTATGGGCTTCTGTCATCCCTATACATTGCTTATCATAACGTTTATCATTATTTATCATATTTTGTTCTATTGTTCTTCTCTCTTACTAGATAATAAATTCCCTGAAAGTTGTAGAATCACATTTGCCCTATTACCTAATACACAGTAGGCCCTATTCACAAAATTGTTGAATTAGTGAGTACGTGAATGAATGAAGAAGCAACGCATCTCTTGATAATACCAAGTATTAAATTCTGAAATATTTCTCATAGGTAAAAGATAGATATGTACTTCTGAAAAGGAGGATCGATGGTTATTTCTCTATGATTTAGTTAACTGTCCTTTCTAGGTCCCTTCTAGTCTTAGAAATCTTTAAAAAAAAAAAAACTGCAAACGCAATCTTTAGATTAGTAATAGCATTGTGGTCACTATTTCACTACTTCAGTTGACGAGTGCCTGCCTGAGACGGAGGTGAATAGCAGGACTGGCCCCCATGTAATCAAGAGCTCAACAGCTCTCGTCTTGAGGTGTGATAGCAATGCTTTACTTCTCAGCATTCCTATCATTAGATGAAAGAGGCAATAAAGAGATTTTCATTAAGTAGAAGTCTTAGTCTGGGTAATTTTACCCTTACCACTGATTAGTTTACCAATCTTACCTCCTTAGCTCCAGGGTATACAGATTTTTTAAAAAATATTGGAGACACATATTAGCTATGTGAATTCCTACACAAGTATTTTACTATGTTCATTGAACAAAGACAAGTGTCCTAATTTATGACATACTATTTTAACAATTACCTCTGACAATAAAAGAATTTATCTGCGATTTGTTTCAGAAATTCAACTGACCAATTTAATGGATAATTTTTAACATAAAATATTCAGTGCACCTATCTACATAGATTAGGGGCCATTGAGTATGGAATGTTATTATTTTCTTGCACAACTCAAATATAAAACTTGAGAGTTTATCATTGAGTTTGTCAACTAGAATTTTGAACAAAATCTAAAATTAAGGGGGAAAGAGCATCATTCATTAACATAAAATACTCCTTACAAATTCCCTGGGCTTTCTAGTGGTCCAGTGGTAATGAATCTGTCTGCCAATACAAGGGATGCAAGAGATGTGGGTTCAATCCCTGAGTTAGGAAGATTCCCTGGAGGAGGAAATGGCAACCCACTCCAGTTTTCTTACCTGAAAATTCCATTAACAGAAGAGTCTGGAAGTCCATGGGGTCACAAAGAGTCAGACATGACTGAGTACACACACACATAAATTCCCATATTCCCTGAAGGAGCCACCTGAACCCATTGAATCTATGTTAGTTGAGAAAACTGAGGAACCAAGAAGTCTAAGTCATAATATATTTTAGCAGTCTTACAGGAATTTTAATGTTTGTTCTTGACTATCTTGATGAAGTAATACTAATTGAGAAGAGAAAATATAAAGCGGTGTGTACATGTCCATCCCAAACTTCCTATCACTTCTCCCCAGCAAACATAAATTCGTTTTCTAAGTCTGTGAGTCTCTTTCTGTTTTGTAAATTCATTTGTATCATTTGTTTTTAGATTCTACATATAAGGAATGGCATTTGATATTTTCCTCTGTCAGCCATACGTACAGTGGATGACCATAAGGTCCTACTGTATAGCACAGGAACCCTGTTCAATGTTGTGTGGCAGCCTGGATGGGAGGGGAGTGTGGTGGAGAATGGATACATGAGTATGTATGGCTGAGTCCCTTCGCTGTTCACCTGGAATTATTGCAACATTGTTAATCAGCTATCAGTTCAGTTCAGTTCAGTCGCTCAGTTGTGTCCAACTCTCCGCGACCCCATGAATCACAGCATGCCAGGCCTCCCTGTCCATCACCAACTCCCGGAGTTCACTCAAACTCACGTCCACAGAGTCGATGATGCCATCCAGCCATCTCATTCTCGGTCGTCCCCTTCTCCTCCCGCCCCCAACCTTTCCCAGCATCAGAGTCTTTTCCAGTGAGTCAACTCGTCACATGAGGTGGCCAAAGTATTGCAGTTTCAGCTTCAGCATCAGTCCTTCCAATGAACACGCAGGATCGATCTCCCTTAGAATGGACTGGTTGGACCTCCTTGTGGTACAAGGGACTCTCAAGAGTCTTCTCCAGCACCACAGTTCAAAAGCATCAATTCTTCGGCGATCAGCTTTCCTCACAGTCCAACTCTCACATCCATACATGACCACGGGAAAAACCATTGCCTTGACTAGACGGACCTTGGTTGGCAAAGTAATGTCTCTGCTTTTTAATATATTATCTAGGTTGGTCATAACTTTCCTTCCAAGGAGTAAGCGTCTTTTAATTTCATGGCTGCAATCAGCATCCGCAGTGATTTTGGAGCCCAAAAAAATAAAGTCTGACACTTTTTCCACTGTTTTTCCATCAATTTCCCATGAAGTGATGGGACCAGATGCCATGATCTTTGTTTTCTGAATGTTGAGCTTCAAGCCAACCTTTTCACTCTCCTCTTTCACTTTCATCAAGAGGCTTTTGAGTTCCTCTTCACTTTCTGCCATAAGGGTAGTGTCATCTGCATATCTGAGATTATTGATATTTCTCCCAGCAATCTTGATTCCAGCTATACCCCAATACAAAATAAAAAGTTTTTTTTAAAAAGTAAAAGAAAACGTAAAGGGCCTAGAAATTGAAATGTGAGGGTTTTAGATACATAGATCAAAGAAAAGGCATTGGACCGTGAGTTCTTTGTAAACAAACTTTTGTATTCTGGTCTGTACTTCCCGCCCAAAGTCCAGGGTATAATTAGTACTTTATACAAATCAAATAAGTGAATGAATAAATACTGGTGATATGTCTATTTCTCTTTCATTGATATTTAAAACTCTTAACAGAGTTTATGAGCTTCCTCAAAATCTGTCCTTCATTTGTCTCTCTAGAGTCTTCTCTGAACATCCCTCCCTTGCTGACTTCCCTCCAAACCTTCTTGCACTTTTTCCAATGTGTTTTCCAGTCTTTCGCCTCGAGAACTTCAAACATGAGGTTCCCTCCAACTGCACTAGCTTAAATGGCATTTTCTCAGGGGAGTCCTCACTGAAGGTTCAGCCCTCTTGTCTGCATTCCCCACACTTGTATTTCCCAATCGCAGCACCTACCCCACCACCTTGGCTTTGCCCTCCTACCTCTGGATCTCCCCCAGGAGACTTTCCTTGAGGGCAGAGACTGTGTCTGTTTAATATTAGTCAATCTCTTTTTGTACAAATGAGAAAAAAAGCGACTGAACCTGACGCTAAAAAGGGATTTAATAGCTCTATATGTGTTCATCCCAAATGCTGGTTTGCAGGTGTCAGGTCTCCTTCCCATCTGGTCTCACCTGCGCTTTGCTCTCTTCGCTGGTCTGCTGCCTCTGCCCCTCATCTGCCCTGCTCTCCTCTGTTATCTCTGCATCTCTCTTTCTCGCGTATTCTCTCTATATTTTACTCTTGCTCATTGCACAGAACTTCCTCCCTGTGTCTGACAGAAGATGCTGCATGGTTCGGCTATTAACATCATCCCGATTAAAGATCATGAAGGAAAAAGAGTCTCTCTCTCTCTGCTGGAGTTCAAGTATAAAATCTGAGGGTGAAGTACTGGATTTGGGCCAACGCTCTGGGATTGAACTGATGCTTGGACCAATCACTGTAGCCAAGGGCACGAACAACTAAAATCAGTCTTGGCGCATATTCCTAGCCTTACATCCTGGGTCAGGGGGTCGTATGACAGGCAGCTGTACCAGAATTGGAACGGGGGAAGGGCAATTTCCTCAAATGAAAAGAGGAACTGTTACTAAGACAGAATAGGCAGTGTTGCTGTGTGAACAAAACCATTCTTCCCACGCTTGATTAACATTGTATTCCCAGACCCTATCATCAAACCTGCCACATGATTGTTGAGTAATAAACATGTAGTGAATGAATGAATAAATTAACTTAGGAAAGGACTTGAAAAGCAGTATACTTGATGTGTTAATATTTGGAGTAGCATAACTCTTAAGTGAGAATGAAAAAAACACCATACTTCTTGCTACAAGAAAAAGAGAGCAGCCTATAGTGATGGCTAAAAAGCAAATACTATGCTTGGTAAGAGATTTGCAAAAGCAATATACCTAAAGTCATATCACAAGGACATGTGGAGGAAGGTTAATATGTTTTGGCCATTCCATCACCCAAAATGCCTGGAACCCTATTCCTACACTCAGCTAAGCCTGATTAACAGTTGGGCCTACAAATGTCTCTCCCCTAACTTCAGGTCTATTATTTTTATTGGACCAATAAGCATTATAAGCAATGGGTATATATGCTGTCGTTGTTCAGTCACGAAGTCAAGTCCAACTGTTTTGCAACCCCATGTGCTGCAGCCTGCCATGTTCCTCTGTCCATGGGATTTCCCAGGCAAGAATACTGGAGTGGTTTGTCATTTCCTTCTCCATGGAATCTTCCCAACCCAAGAGTCAAACCTGCATCTCCTGCATTGGCAGGCAGATTCTTTACCACTGAGCCACCAGGGAAGCCCAATGGACTTACATCTCAATTTTTATGGTCCTCTGTATCTCAGAACTGAGGGATTCTTGTAACTTCAATGCCTCAGGGCTGGATACCTGCCTTCTATTGCATTTGAGCCTCTGTATCCTGACCCTAATCATCCTAGCCTTGGACATAAACGTTATTTTGACCCATAGATCTGCTGGACCCTTTCTATTATGACTTGTCCAATTGGGATAAATAATAATTTCTCAGAAAACTTTGTCCTCTAAGATTCTGCAATTAATAAATAGAGATACTCCTTCATTGGCAGGTGGATTCTTTGCCACTGCGACCTCTGGGAAGCCCCCATAAAAAATTGTAGTCAGGCCAAATACTTCCTCACTCCAGCAAAAAGAAGCCTAAATGACTTACTACACAAGATTTTATCAAAAATTGATTTCTCAGGCCTCATGAGGGTACAGAACCCGCTTTCAATTATATCCATACTATAATTCCCAGAATATGTTCATTCCAAAATATATTTAAATGTCTGTCTGGCTTTTTGTGTTCATTAAACATACCATCTAGGGATATCTTTCTAAAATCTCAAAAACATAATTGCTCCAAACCCCGAACTGTTTACTGAACTGTTTTGGTAGAGTTGGTGGAGTTCTATATTTCTCTGGTCTACATATATGTGACAGAAAAACCAAAAGGTAACCACTAACTTAGTCAAGTGGACTGGGGAACTGCTTCTCCCTTACCTGCCAAAATGATGATAATTTCAATCACATATCAATTTGCATTTCCAAGACAAAGAATAAGACACCTCATTTTCTTGTCACTTTTCAACATGGACATCTGAGCACTAGCGGGCAAACTATGCCTCAGAGATTCACTTGATCTTGTATTCTCTATCATGACAATTGGCATTCACCCATTAGACAAATATTGAATGCCTAATGTATTTCAGGGCAATACTAAACACTGCTTATAATATATAAATAGTAGATTTGAGCCATTAAAGCCAATCCTCTAGCTCAGTGCCAAAAGAGAAATGCCAAGGACTTCCCTCGTGGCTCCATGTTGAAGAATCCACCTCCTAATGGGGTAGACACGTGTTCATTCCCTGGTCCGGGAGGATTCTACATGCGGTGGAGCAACTAGCCCATGTGCCACAACTACTGAAGGCCAGGTGCCCTAGAGCCAGTGCTCCACACCACGAGAAGTCCAAACACCACAAATAGAGAGTAGTGCCCCGCTTCCGCAACTAGAGAAAGTCCACGCACAGCAATGAAGACCCAGCACAGCTGTAAATAAATAAATTTTTAACTTAAAAGTATAATAAAAAAACAAATGCCAAGAAAAAATTTTCTTCCTCTTCTTTTTTGGCAATAAAGCTATAATCCTTACTTTTTGTGATTTTTTTTTAAGATTTTTTTTTTTTTTGATGTGGACCACTTTTTAAGTCTTTATTGAATTCGTTACAATATTGCTTCTGTCATATGTTTTGGGTTTTTTTGGCCACATTGCATGTGGGATCTTAGCTTCCTGACCAGGGACTGAATCCACATCCCCTGAATTGGAAGGCAAGGTCTTAACCACTGGACCACAAGGGAAGTCCCTTACCTTTTGCTTTAGAAATTCAATTCATATTATCGTTATTATGACCCAGATTTACACCATAAATCTCAAACACGAAAAAAATTAAAACATACAGATTTTTAAAAATTAATCCATTAAAATTAAGCATTAGAGAACCAAAATCAAATTCCAGATTAATTTGTTAGCATTCTCAACATTTACTCTTCCTAACTCCTTAACAGCTCAGCTATAAAGAAAGCTGAGCACCACAGAATTGATGCTTTTGAACTGTGGTATTGGAGAAAACTCTTGAGAGTCCCTTGGACTGCAAGGAGATCCAACCAGTCCATCCTAAAGGAGATCGGTCCTGGGTGTTCATTAGAAAAACTGATGTTGCAGCTGAAACTCCAATACTTTGGCCACCTGATGCGAAGAACTGATTCATTTGGAAAAGACCCTGATGCTGGGAAAGATTGAAGGCAGGAGGAGAAGGGGACTGCAGAGGATGAGATGGTTGGATGGCATCACCGACTCAATGGAGATAAGTTTGAGTAGACTCTGGGAGTTGATGATGAACAGGGAGGCCTGGCGTGCTGTGATCCATGGGGTTGCAAAGTCGGACATGACTGAGTGACTGAATTGAACTGCTTAACAAGTCATCTTAGATTTGATGAAGAACAGTTAATTTTACATAAAAATACTTGTGGATGACTGAGGAATACAATAGAGGAATGAAATTCACTCTGTCTCATTGGAACTACTGAAATGAAATGCAGTCATTATCCTCCTCTGATACAGCCAGCAGGAGGTCGCCCAGATGTCCATACAGACCATTTCCAAGAATTACCCTCTGGATTCACCAGGGGTAAACTCACACAGGACCTGACTTCTTTTTCTTTCTCTCCTTTTGGTTCAAAAGCTGCACATCTGTTAAATTTGGGGTTTGATTCAGGTAAAAAGGTTTAGTAGGGAGAGGCTAAAAGTGAGAACTAAATAAGGATTGAGATTACCTATGAACATAAGTTTCATTCTTGCCATGACCACAAATAATAAAGACATTTTAAAGGTTAATAATTAAAGGCAACTCCACCCCCTTTCTCTTGGGTAAACAGGCAGTGAGATGGTGCAGTCTGCAATACTGTGGTTCCAAGGAATGACTGCTAACATAGTCTCCTCCCTCTTGGAAGGAAACCTGTATCATTTGGGAAACCGTTATTCATCATGCAGAAGCTGGGAGACACACGATATTCCAGCTGGCTTCAGACTAATCTTGCCGCAGCCACGTCACCTTCGCTCCCTTTCTCATTCCCTTGTTCCTTTTATTTTTTTCTTTCTCCCCTCACTTATCTCCTTCGTAGATTCCTTCCTCCACTTCTTCCCTCATTTATTCAATCCTTTCTTCCTTCCAATGAGCATTCAGTTCAGTTCAGTCGCTCAGTCGTGTCTGACTCTTTGCGACCCCATGGACTGCAGCACTCCAGGCCTCCCTGTCCATCACCAACTCCTGGAGCTTGCTCAAACTCATGTCCATCGAGTCGGTGATGCCATCCAGCCATCTCATCCTCTGTCGTCCCCTTCTCCTCCCACCTTCAATCTTTCCCAGCATCAGGGTCTTTTCCAAATGAGTCAGTTCTTCGCATCAGGTGGCCAATGTATCGGAGTTTCAGCTTCAGCATCAGTCCTTCCAATGAATATTCAGGACTGATTTCCTTTAGGATGGACTGGTTGGATCTCCTGACAGCCCAGTTCAGTTCAGTCACTCAGTCATATCCGACTCTTTGGGACCCCATGAATCACAGCTGCCAGGCCTCCCTGTCCATCACCAACTCCCGGAGTTCACTCAAATTCATGTCCACAGAGTCGGTGATGCCATCCAGCCATCTGATTCTCTGTCGTCCCCTTCTCCTGCCCCCAGTCCCTCCCAGCGTCAGAGTCTTTTCCAGTGAATCAACTCGTCGCATGAGGTGGTCAAAGTATTGGAGCTTCAGCTTTAGCATCAGTCCTTCCAATGAACACCCAGGACTGATCTCCTTTAGAATGGACTGGTTGGATCTCCTTGCAGTCCAAAGGACTCTCATGAGTCTTCTCAAACACCACAGTTCAAAATCATCAATTCTGCGGTGCTTAGCTTTCTTTATAGTCCAACTCTCATATACATACACGACTACTAGGAAAACCATAGCTTTGACTAGATGGATCTTGGTTGGCAAAGTAATGTCTCTGCTTTTTAATATGCTGTCCAATGAGCAAGTTTCCCATTTTCCCTGCTATTTTTCATTTTCATAGCTTGTGCTTAGAAAACTTTTTTTTTTTTTAATATGATAGCAAACAAAGCTTATTGGAGATAGTCAAGGATTGGGCTTTTGTTCTCCCCTAGAAATTTGTCTTGGTGCAGTTACAATGAAGTGAAGTGAAATGAAGTGAAAATCACTCAGTCATGTCTGACTCTTTCCAACGCTATGGACTGTAGCCCACCAGGCTCCTCTGTCCACAGGATTTTCCAGGCAAGAACACTGGAGTGGGTAGCCAATCCCTTCTCCAGGGGAACTTCCTGACCCAGGGATTGAACCTGGGTTTCTGTATTGCAGGCAGACTACCATCTGAACCACCAGGGTAGCCCCTCAGTTACAGTGGAGATTACTCAATCCTTTCAGAAGGATTGTTGGACAGCCCCAAAGAGCCTGCCCTTTTCAACAAGAACTTTGCAAGGAGGCATGAGGCCAAGCGGCAGTATGCAGCCACCGAGGAAAGGTGATAACCAAGAGTAAGACAGCACGCTCTGTTCAACCAAGATCAAATATCTGTAGTTGCTGGGTGGGACCCCATCTTTGATTGGAGGCGGAGAATAAGACTGCAACAAGAAACAATTGATCAGAAATAAGAAGAATCTCCATAAATAAGACTATGTGTTTTTGCGCATTGAGAGAAAATTACTTTTAAAAGGAATTTTAAAAGAAATAAAGTTAAATTCTGGCTACAAGGAAAAACATACAATGATTCCAGGAACTTTAACAAAGTGTTTCTCAGGCTCTACAACTTCTTGTAAGCTTTTAGTCTCTTACAAACCTCCCTGATAATAAAGAGAAAAAGATTATGTGTTAAGTTTCTACAGTGCCGCTTATACTGGTCTGCCTGCCTGAAAACACCAAGAGCAGTGAGATATGATTTCAATTAGGTCCACACTGCCACAAAATATCTTCTCTATGAAACAGAAGAAGAGCTAGAAGGTGCCAGTGTTACTAAAGACCTCTTGGCTTATCCTTGGGCATTTTAATACACTGTTCCTGCTGGATTTTCCATCACAAGACAATCACATTCGAAAGTCTCAACAAAGCCTAACTTGGAACAATATATAATCGATAAATAAGTGAAGGAAGGAAGGCAGAGATGGCATCAGCCACAGAACTCAATAGGAAATCAGATGTTCAATGGTTGAGTTCTGGAGAATCTCTGCTTCCATTTTCCAGGTTCTGCCCTCTAAACAATGGTCAGATTTTTATTCTCAAAGGAACTTTGTGAAATTTTGTTGGGTAACAAATCAAAAATATTTCAAAACCCATACAAATGTAGATTTCAAAACACTGTGTCCTCAAGTACCAAAACTACATCAGTTGTAGCCTTTATACCTCTCAGCTACCCTTCTTTTTTTTGTCTCTAGTGCCATGGAAAAAAATAAAAGCAGAAAGTATCCGCTTTGTACAATCCTTCTGGTTAGTCATATAATCACACCCCAGAAGCTGTAAGTATTCACACACTTAGCAGATACTGATTAGAAAAATCATTTGCCTTAATTTCATCCAGAAATAGTCTTTAGTATTTCTTTACTTTTTTTATTCTTTACTATTTCTTTACTTTAATAGTCTTTACTAATTGAGATTATAGTTTAATAATTATGTTTAAGTAGAGTTCACAAAGAAAAAATAAGACTCATTAATTTGATAAGTGAAATTAGTTTTTATTCACTAGTATCCTTTGTAAAGGAAAATAGAAAATTGATCTTTTTCAGAGTTGAAAGCACTGAGCACATTAGAAAAGAACCTTCCCTCCCAAAACCCCTTTACATTCAAATATTCAGGTATCTGGTCTTCCCACGTGGCTCAGTGGTAAAGAATTTGCTTGCCAATGCAGGAGATGCACATTGGACCCCTGGGTCGGGAAGATGCCCAGGAGTAAGAAATGGCAAACTACTCCAGTGTTCTTGCCTGGAGAATCCCATGGACAGAGGAACCTGGCGAGCTACAGTCCACGGGGTCAGAAAGAGTCGGCCGTGACTGAGTGACTGAGCATGCACGCATTCAGATATCTACAAACCTCTGATCATTATGATCAGACATAACCAAACTCTCAATTTAACAAGAACTTTTCACACACTTGGGGACAAAAGAGCTAATGTGTTTATGCATTCTACTTTGTCTTTTTTTTTTTTTTGCATAATTACCTAACACTGAAAATGAACGTATAGATATGTGTCCTGGAGTCACACCCTCTTTGATCTAAACTCTGAAGCCTCTGTAGGGTGGCTTCACCACCCTACACCCTCTTCAGAAGAGAAGTATAAGAAATATCTACAATTATACTCAGTGGAGATGGTGCTACACTACACAAAGCCAAAGGAATTAGGTCTCCAACTTGCATATGAATATTTTACACAGCTAGATGACGAGCCATGACTAAGGAAAAATTCTAAATCTGGAAGAGAACTTGGTGATTGTCTAACAAGAGCCTCATTCTATGGATGATGAAACCAAGGACTAGAGAATTCAATTTCCTTTTTCAAGGCCTTCCAATGGTTTAGTGAGCCAAAGCAAACTGGGACAAGCAAAAACAAACAGGCTTTTAATAAAACTTATTTCACAAGTGTAACCACTATTTTAGAGAGCATCCCATGTTACTTTTTAATATTTCCTATAGGAGCTGAGCTTCCAGGAAAATGGGGTCTGTATCCCTCTCTGAGGGCTTCCCCAGTGGCTCAACAGTAAAGAATCTGCCTGTAATGCAGGAGATGCAGGAAACACGGGCTCAATGTCTGGGTCCAGAAGATCCCCTGGAGGAGGAAAGGGCAACCCACTCCAGTATTCTTGCCTGGAGAATCCCATGAACAGCGGAGTCTGGTGGGCTACAGTCTGTAGGGTGACAAAGATTTCAGACACAACTGAAGCAACTTAGCATGCATGCACACATCCTTCACTGATAATAGATTTTTCAAGACCAATTCTAACTAGTTTATCAGTGTCAAATTGGTCACAGAATTTTAAAAGTTTTAGAGCCCAAAGGGCTTTGTGGGACATTTTGCCTAAACCCCTAAATGTAAACCCTTTTCTTTTGGGATTCCCTGGTGGCTCAGCTGGTAAAGAACCTGCCTGCAATGTGGGAGACCTGGGTTCGATCCCTGGGTTTTGAAGTTCCCCTGGAGAAGGGAACGGCTACCCACTCCAATATTCTGGCCAGAGAATTCCATGGACTGTATAGCCCATGGGGGCACAAAGAGTTGGACATGACTGAGCAACTTTCAGTCTCTAAATGTATAGTGGGGAAGCTGAGACTCAAGGAAAATAAACTGTCTAGAACATGAAGGCAACCCGTAGGTGTGGACACAAGATGTACTCTTCTCACCCTAGAAGCACAGATGGTCATTTTCAAAGGGCCTCAGGGAGGACCTTGTTAAGAAGATGCCATTTGAAGAAAGACTTGAAGGAGGAGAGGAAGTGAGCCCGGAGGGTATCTGGGTGAGAATTTTTCATGCAGAGGCCCTTTCCAGGAGCAGCCAAGAGGCTAGTGTGGCTAATCCAGTGGGAACTAGGTAGAAAGTAGTTGGAGCAAAGTTCAGGGAAGGAATAAAAGGGCTGATTTTGTAGAGCTTTGCAGCCATTTTGAGAACCTTCGCATTTCCTCTAATTGATATGGAGAGCCCCTTGTGGTTCTCCAGCAGAGGAATGGCGTGTCTTTATCTTTAAAGGATCAGTCTGGCTGCTGTCAGAACAGACTTCAGTGGGGTGGGGTGGGGGGTGTGTGTGCAGGGGCAAAGATTAAAGCAGAGAGGTTACTCAAAGACTCTTCCAAAAGAAATCCTGGCAAGAAATTCTACCAGAGGGGTAGGATGAGGCGGTAAGACGGGGGCAAATTCCAGGCGCACCCTGAAACCTGAGGAATGGAGTGTGAGGGAAGGGAAAAAGACAAGGATAACTCCCAAGTTTCTGGCCTGAGCAACTGGAAGGATGATGTCATTAACTAAGATGAGAAAGACTGTGAGGAGAATGGGAATGGAGGTGGGATAGATCAGGAGTTCCATTTGAGACATGTGAAGTTGGAGGGGGGTTTATACATAGCATGGATATGTCAAGCACGCTGGTGGTTGTTCAAGTCCGGAAGACAGGAGAAAGTCCAGGCCAGATAGGAAAATCTGGGAACTGTCAGTATAAGTTTGGCACAGGTGGTACTTAAAACCCTTTTTCTTAAGCTAAACAAATAGAAAAGCAACATGTGATACATGAATTGCACTTGACTGTACTTCATTATCCACTTTAAAAAGCTAATAAAATGTAATGAAAGGATGACCCATACCTTATGAAATTTCAGGCTCACTTTGCGATTGTGTTCGTGTGCTGAGCCTAAATATCAGGAAACACTAATTTACTAGATGAAAACACAGTCAACAAGATACCGTAAGGTAGCCTTCCAATGATCTGACTAATTTCCTTGCGTGTATACATTACACTGGCTTTATTATTACAATTACTGTATCAAAAAAAGCCTCATCCTTAGTTCCTACATAAAATGATGTTTCAGCTTGACATCTAATTATGGTTTTCTTCACTTTTCATGATCTGAAAAATTAAGAGACCTCACCTGCGATATTCAGAGATGAGACCCTGGTTGCCTTACCAACAGCTGACAAGGCTTGATCTACTCTAACATCAGCACACAAAGGATGGCATTCATGACCCGTTAGCAAATAATGTGAAGATCAATTCATTAATCATTAAATTCTTCCTATTAAGTATTTTGGTTTATATCTCTATGGTAAAGTCATTAATGAAAGTCACATATGCTGGAGTTTCATTTCCCTTAAGAGAGTACAAATTAAAGTGTTTAAATTAGCCCTCTTTAAATATATATAAATCACTCTCATCTAGAATACTTTAAATAAAACTTACTACCTTGATTTAGGGATTCCCTCTTTCAAAAAAAAAAAAATTTAGATGAGTCTAATTAATATCTATACCAAGAAGGAAAACCTCCCTACTGATTTTATTTTAAATTGAGAAAATAATTAGGATGGCGTTGAAGAAGATAGTTAACATGCAACATATCTGTGAAAAAAATGGAGCTATGTTAGTTCCACTGCTAGACTTTTAAGAGTAAATTTTTGTGCTGCCGACAAGACGACAAGATGGATAGACTTGTCTGCTTTCTCTGCAGATTCTTGCCTCCCCCACAAAAAAACATACTTGGGATGTATTTAAAAGAGATGGGAGATGAGAAAACAATAGTAAAGGAAACTCAAGTGGAGGCAGCTGTTGGATTTATTTTGTTTTGGCAATGTAGAAAGGTAACTAAAAACAGAAAGACATATGGAAGTGGAAAAAAATGCAAAATTTACAAAAGGCATAAGCCATCAAATACCCAAAATACACACTAAAAAATCAAAACACTTTACACAGAGACCATCATCAGTGAATAAACAATCTGTACATGACATGTGCTTCCCTTTTCTACTCTTATTGTGAGAGTCTCAACTGCCATTCATTAGTCATTGGGTCAACAAACAGCACTTCCTCTATCCCTACACTCTGCTAGGCACTGAGAACACAGCAGGGGATGATCTCATGGGGTTTCCACTCTAGCAGGAAAGATATTAGAGCAGGCAGCAGAAAGGAAACCTTGAATTCAATTCCAGTGACTGTGTGACTGTGGATAAGTCATGTATCTTTCTGATGTCAGGTTCCTCTTCTGTGAAATGGAGAAGATAATCACATCTGAGAGAAAAGTCTGGGGTTGCAATAAGATAATATACCTTTGAAAACATTCTGCATTATAAAGATGTTGAAAATGCTTAAGATCATCCCTCACAGGTGCTCATAAAGGGTTTCATTGTTTCATCAATCAGTACAACCAGAACTACACGTCTTTATTTAATTATCAGTTTTACTTGACAGTTTCCACTGGAGATCACTCTGTCACAGCAAAATTGAACCCACCATTACTCTTCTAAAAAATTTAGACACCAAACAATGACACCAATATCAACATCATCATGAATAGTTAACCGTGTTTAATTTTGGGTTTGAGACTTCTGTTAGGGAGAGATGGTATATCACTTTTATTAAAAAAAAAAAAAAAAACTCCCAGCATCTAACATGGTTGTTATCACTTTCTGCAGGAATATTACAGTTTATGAAAGTTCAGGATAGCACTATCAATTCTGAAAATTAAGGAGGAGAAAAAGAAAGTACAGAGGGGGTAATGGAATAGTTAAGAGGTGATGCTATTTCATTTCCTCTCTGTTTCTGGAAGATATCTCCCAGAAAATTAATGTGACGTTCAAGAATCAAAATAAGAAGCTTCATTGTTTGAAACTCATATGTAAATCTAGATTTAATAAAGACTTTATTTCTTCAATCTTCAATTAAAAAGTTTGAGTTTTTTCCTCCTGGAGTGGCATTTTGATATATAAAACTTGTCAGAAGCGCCCAACTGCTTAAGAAAATGTTTCATATTAGAATTTTCATCATTGCTAAATGCAAACCAGCTTTCTTTTGAAACTCATATTCAAATACCATTTCAATTTCATGTAATTTTAATGCTTCCTTGTGTCCACAGTAGCAAGCAGATATTACTAAAATGAATTTTAGTAATATTCTCTGTTTTGAGTAGTCCATTGAAGGAGGACACCTAAATCTCAATGAAATAAATGGTAATGTAGTATATATCATGCTCTCAAAAAACTGTACAAATACCATTTGGCACGGGCATATAAAAGAGTCACCTCCAAAACTGACATGACTACTCATAAATGATATAAGAACAATCCTTGTCACTGGTCTTGCAGTGAAACCTAATGTAATGGATTAAAAAAAAAAATTCCAGGTAGAGTCTTCTGTGTGGACTTCCTGGAAAGAGCAGTAGTTTGAAAGCTGGAGAACATGAGCAAGTCATTGAACTTCTCAGGACCTTATCTCCTCCTTGACAAAAATGAGAGGCTGGCCCCGGACAGACTTTCTAAAAGCAAAATAAGCAAGTGAACAAAATCAAAAAACATGATTCTTGTCATCATTTATTTCCCAGTTACAAACAGTAAAGATGCAAAGGAGCTCCACAGCAAATTATCTCAAAAAACGATCAGCAACAAGATCAGAAAAATAAGTCACATTGTTAAGAACTACAAGTTCTTATATTTTCATCTTTTCTCTCCTTTGCTCCCCACACTAGCGGGGGAGGCGGAGTGGAACAGAAGAGAATTGTTGGAGCGGACTACGAGAGACTGCTGAAATGTCTTAGGAAAGAAATAAAGCTATTTAGTTTGTCATGTTTGGTTCCAAATGGATCTCGGGTAGTCATCCTTTAATGCATCTCACTTGGCAGCCCCTGAGTCAGAGGAGAACCTGTCGCTCTCTTAGATCAGATACAGCTCCTAAATTGTCTCCACAGTGAGTTCTTCCACCTCCATAACTCTCGGAGCAGTTAACATATACTGACATTTTATGGCAGACTATTTTTAAAGTGTAAAACTTTCTTCTCAGATAGGTCACAAATCCCATTTTCAGAAACAAAGCACACTGCATTTTGTTTGCATTGGGACCCTTCTGAAACCACAGTCCATACATAGATCAAGGTTTTCCATACAGTGGTTTTCAATAAATACTTGCTTGTGAAAGAGTAAATTAATATGGTAGGGAGACTCTGTAACAGCTCCCAATCACCCCCACCTTCTAATATTCAAGCCCTGATATTATCCTTTCCCCTTGATTGTGGGCCAGACATAAGCGATTCCAATGAATAGAGTACAGAAGAGTGATGGAATATCACTGGCCAAGATGAGGTCACAAAAAGATGACTTCCCTCTTGCTTGTCATCTCTCACTCTTTCTCAGAGTCCTCGACCTAGGGAAAACAAGTGGCCATATTGCAAATGGCCCTGAAAAGTGAAAGGGAAGTAGCTCTTTTTGCAGCACCGTGGACTGCAGCCCACCAGGCTCCTCCCTCCATGGGATTCTCCAGGCAAGAATACTAGAGTGGGCTGCCATTTCTTTCTCCAGGGATCGAACCTGGGTCTCCCACATTGCAGGCAGATGCTTTAACCTCTGACCCACCAGGGAAATCCTGAAGAGAAACCCATATGGCAAGGAACTGATGTCTCCAGCCTTTTCCCCAAGTCAAGCCATGGAATGACTTGGATCCCAACCAACAATTTGCAGCGTTGTGAGAATTGGTGGCTCATAGAAACTATTTTAAGCCTCTAGGTTTGGAGGGCGAATTGTTATGCAGCAATAGAAAACTAGGGCAATTAGCACAACAATGAAAATCTCCAAACATCAGGAATGTAACATTCAGGGATGTCTAAGCTTCTTGTGTTGATTTCCTTTGAAGGCATATTAGGAAAAAAAAATCCCATCACCAGTATTCTTCACTACCACCCCATACACACAGCCTGTGCACACATGCTAAGTCATTTCAGTCAAATCTGACTCTTTATGACCCTGCCAGGCTCCTCTGTCCATGGGATTCTCCAGGTAAGAATTCTGGAGTGGGTTGCCATGCCCTCCTCCAGGGGATCTTCCTGACCCAGGGATTGAACCCATGTCTCTTGCATTGGCAGGCAGGTTCTGCACCACTAGTGGGAAGAACTAGACACACATGAACCCTCAAGTAAAATGAACCAAGAAACTGTTTCTACACTTACAATTTTTTGTGGGTCTATAACCATTTGCCTGCCATTAGAAAGCTCAATCTAAAAATCAGATTGGGAATGGAGAGGTTGATGTATGGTCTTAACTAAAGAGGTAATTGAAGATGTGGTTCACCCACAAGGACAGTCCACTGTAACCCAGATGAAGAGGCCAAATCGCTAGTGCTTCCTCTGTTCTCAAACCAGTAGACGACTGATTGCGTCTGCCTGGAACTCTCTCCTTGGTGCTGGCTGGAGGAGGCAGATGGGGATAATGTGGAAAGTATCCCACCCTGACTCAATGATTCAGTCTCCACGTGTAGAAATAGGAAGCTTTACATCAATTCCTCAACTTTGAGGCAAGCCTGTAAGTCCAGAGAGAGGAAAATATTAGGGAGGATAGCAGTCAACCCGTGGAAAAAGAAAAGCACATATTTGGAAGGTACCATGAAGACTCAAAATCCTTAAATATATTCTGGAAAAAAGAAAAAAAAAAAAGAGAGAGAGCATCTGGGTTTCTCATTAAGGCCAACATACTCAGAAGACTGGCCATTTTCTGCCAAGTTCTGCTGCCATATGCCAAAGGGTTTTGTTTTATTTTGTTTTGTTTTTCAAAGCTTTCTCAGCTCACTGCCGTATACCTCACCCATCTGGGGCACTTTCTGGTACATCTGTGTGATCCTGTGAAACCCGTAAGTCTAGGACTGAGAGAAAAACAGATCAAAGTGAAAGTGTTAGTCGCTCAGTCATATCCGTCTCTTTGTGACCCCACGGACTTCAGTCCGCCAGGCTTCTCTGTCCATGGGGTTCTCCAGGCAAGAGTACTGGAATGGGTCACATTTCCTTCTCCAGGGGATCTTCCCAACCCAGGGATCAAACCCAGGTCTCCAGGTTCTTTACCATCTGAACCACAAACATCTCTACCTCAAAGCATAGCAACCATGACTTCCAGCTTTCCTAACAAAGCATCAAGTTCCTCTTTCTCCAAGGTCCTACTATCCTTTGCATGTATAAAGTCCTAGAAGTAAAAGTTGGTTGTGCTTGGGGCTAACTCCCTAGCATGTGTGTGTGCTAGAAGCCAGAGGAGCTAAAGATCAGCAGTAGTTGTGGCGAATGGGCTCAGTGGTTGCAGCTCAAGGGCTTAGCTGCCCTGAGGTATGTAGGATCTTCCTAGACTAGCAATTGAACCTACGCCCCCTGACTGGTTCAGGCAGTAAAGAATCTGCCTGCAATGAAGGAAACCTGTGTTCAGTCCCTGGGTTGGAAAGATCTCCTGGAGAAGGGAATGGCTACCCACTCCAGTATTCTGGCCTGAAGAATTCCATGGACAGAGGAACCTGGCAGGCTACAGTCCATGGGGTCACAAAGAGTCGGACATGATTGAATGACCAACACACTCCTGACTAGGCAGGCAGATTCTTAACCACTGGACCACTAGGGAACAGTCCTCACCACTATATCTTGATTCTTTCCCCTCACATCCCGTATCCAGTCCAGTCTTATTGGCCCCACTTTCAGAGCTTATCCCAAATCCAGCCACCCTCTCCACAGCCATCAACATGAGTGGGCCTCTCTTGTGGACCACTGCAAGCCTCCTATCCCTGCTACCCTCAAATGCAGCACAAGTGATGGTCTAAAAACAGAAATTTCAAACCCTCTGATGGTTTCCAGTTCTGCACAGCCCTTCAGGATCTGTTGCCTGTTTTGTCCTCCAGAACGACCTCCCACTACCTCCGGCCGCACTGATGCTCCTCAATAGGGCCTACTCATTCCCTTCTCTGGCCTCAGGCCACTTTTTCCGTGGGGCACTCTTACCACATGGCCATGGGTTTCACACTCTCTCTTCATTTCATTTTCTGCTCAGTGTCCCTCCCTCAGTGTTCCCTGAAGCCCTGTCTCAAACAGCCCCCTGACAATGCTCACACTCTTAATCACACCTCAATTCCTTATCTCTACCTGAAATGGTACTGGATATGCACTTATTTCTAGGAAATATGTTTCATGTTGGCACACATTTTCTCTGCCTTTTTATTTTTATGTCTTCAACACTGAGAGAAGTCCCCAGTAGATCCTCAATAAATATTCTTGACTGAGAGGGGATTGAACAATTTTCCATATGAGCTGAACAACCCGGTGGCCCCACGAGGACACCGTTCTGATTGAGGAGTTTGCTCCTGCTGACCTTGAAGGGTCAGCTGTTACACTGCTAACCTGGAGCCTTACTGGTGACAGCTGAAAAAGCCCTGGGTGGACCACATGCACTCCTGTGCCCAAACCCTACAGCCTGATCACTGCCCTCATCAGAGGGGCAGGGCTCTGCCTGTCAGGCATGGCATTCACCTAAGTGAGAAGGTGGTAGGGTGTCCTTTGGATTTTATGCCCAGTCAAGGGCACTTCACGCCAAGCCTGGCTCAGATGCTTGTGATACAGATCTTCAAATTTACTCATGCAGCCACTTTTCTGGCAATGGCAAGCCACTCCAGTACTCTTGCCTAGAAAATCCCATGGATGGAGGAGCCTGGTAGGCTGCAGTCCATGGGGTTGCTACAAGTCAGATGACTGAGCGACTTCACTTTCACTTTTCACTTTCACACATTGGAGAAGGAAATGGCAACCCACTCCAGTGTTCTTGCCTGGAGAATCCCAGGGACGGGGGAGCTTGGTGGGCTGCCATCTATGGGGTCGCACAGAGTCGAACACGACTGAAGCGACTTAGCAGCAGCAGCAAGGCTGCTACCAAGAGACTGAGGTCAGGATAAATTCTGGCAGTGACTATCAGAAAGGAACCTGAAGCAGGGTTTCAACACCTGACCCTCAACAGAGAAGACACTCAAAACACACCCTTCTCCCCCAAGCTCTGTTCATTCAACTCTCAAAAAGATTAAAAAAAAAGAAAAGAAAAAAGTCAAGGGGCTTTCTTGTTGGCTCAGTGGTAAAGAATCCACCTGCCAATACAGTAGACATGGGTTTATCCCTGATCTGGGAAGAGTCCACGTGCTGAGGAGCTTCTAAGTCTGTGAGCCACAGCTGCTGAAGACCACTTGCCCTTGAGCCCATGCTCCGCAATGAGAGAAGCCACAACGATGAGAAGACCATACACAGCAGCCGGAGAGCAGCCCCTGCTTGCCGCAACCAGAGAAAAGCCTGCGCAGAAACAAAGACCCAGCACCCAGCACAGCCAAAAATTCATAAAATTATTTTTTTTTAAAGCCAACCCTCAAAACAGACACGGAGTGCTGATTGCACTCTTCCTGTAAGTCACACTTGATGGTTATATCAATTTGTGAAATTAAATAAACAGGACTCTGCAGGGCAGATTCCTAACCCCATATATCAGTGGATATGTTAAAGTAAGACGATACACACCTAGACAGCCCAAGCCCAAGGCTTGAATGAACCAAAATAGCCTACTGCTTGTGAGAAAAATAGGACAGATTAAGCATATTAAAAAGCAGAGACATTACTTTGCCAACAAAGGTCCGTCTAGTCGAGGCTATGGTTTTTCCAGTGGTCATGTATGGATGTGAGAGTTGGACTGTGAAGAAAGCTGATTGCTGAACAATTGATGCTTTTGAACTGTGGTGTTGGAGTAGATTCTTGAGAGTCCGTTGGACTACAAGGATATCCAACCAGTCCATTCTAAAGGAGATCAGTCCTGGGTGTTCATTGGAAGGACTGATGCTAAAGCTGAAACTCTAATGCTTTGGCCACCTCATGCGACGAGTTGACTCACTGGAAAAGACTCTGATGCTGGGAGGGATTGGGGGCAGGAAGAGAAGGGGACGACAGAGAATGAGATGGCTGGATGGCATCACAACTCGATAGACATGAGTTTGAGTGAACTCTGGGAGTTGGTGATGGACAGGGAGGCCTGGTGTGCTATGATTCATGGGGTCGCGGAGAGTTGGACACGACTGAGCGACTGAACTGAACTGAATACTTCTCAAACATATGACATTAGAAAATGTTCCATACTGAGCATCCACTTAATAATAGGCCCTTTGCTAAACTGCTATACACAGGTGGTTATAAAGATAAACATCATCTCTGCCCTACAGGAGGTAATCTTCTAGTAGGAGAGAGATACAGTGATGTGAGTCATAAACCCAAATATGTGCTAGATAAAAATGATGTAACCGGGCAAAGCCAGGAATTACTTGACAAAGGAGATGACGGTTAAACTGAGCCTAAGAGTGAGCAGGAGGCTGCCAGGTCATTTCAAGCAAAGGGAGCAGCATCAGCAACGGCCTAATAGAGCCTGATTGTTAAAGACATTTCTCTCTCTAGTCTCATCTTCCAACACATCTCCCTAGCCGCTTCTGTTCCAGTCACAGTGATCTACTTTTTGTTCTATGAGTAGGAATAAGGTGCTCTTTCTCCTCTTTGCAAATGATCTTCTCTCTACCTAAAGCAGTTTCTCAATACCCAAACCTTGCATCTGAATAATACCTTTTCAACCTTTGAAGTGAAAGTCGCTCAGTCGTATCTGACTCTTTGCGAGCCCATGGACTACACAGTCCATGGAATTCTCAGGCCAGAATACTGGAGTGGGTAGCCTTTCCCCTCTCCAGGAGATCTTCCCAACTCATGGATTGAACCCAGGTCTCCCACATTGCAGGCAGATTCTTTACCAGCTGAGCCACAAGGGAAGCCCAATATTTCTTTGAGCCACTTTTTGGCAGGGGGGGTGGGGGGGCAGGCAAGAATACTGGAGTGGGTTGCCATTCCCTTCACCAGGAGATCTTCCCAACCCAGGGATTGAACCCGGGTCTCCCACATTGTAGGCAGATGCTTTACTGTCTGAGCCACCAGGGAAGTCAACCTTTCAGTTCAGTTCAGTCACTCAGTTCTGTCCGGCTCTTTGTGACTCCATGAATCACAGCACGCCAGGCCTCCCAGTCCATCACCAATTCCCGGAGTTTACTCAAACTCAAGTCCATTGAGTCGGTGATGCCATCCAGCCATCTCATTCTCTGTCATCCCCTTCTCCTCCCGCCCCCAATCCTCCCAGCATCACAGTCTCTTCCAGTGAGTCAACTCTTCTCATGAGGTGGTCAAAGTATTGGAGTTTCAGCTTTAGCATCAGTCCTTCCAATGAACACCCAAGATCGATCTCCTTTAGAATGGACTGGTTGGATCTCCTTGCAGTCCAAGGGACTCTCAAGAGTCTTCTCCAGCACCACAGTTCAAAAGCTAAATCTGAGTCAGATGTCACTACCATGTTCCCTGATTGTATGACATAACTTCCCTGCTATAGAACATAACACTCTCTAAGGTGAACCCCTGCAGACTCTATATTCCCTGTAGATTGCACATTCCAAGAGGACAAGACCACCTCTCTTCTGATCACCACTGTATCCCCAGCAGCTAGCAAAATAGCTGCTACATAGCTGGCAATGCATGCAGAATGAATCAATTGTTCAAAATTTCCAACCATAGGATGGGGTGGGGAAAAGGATATTAAGAAGTGGTACATATATACAGTGGAATATTACTCAGCCATTAAAATGAATGAAGCAATGCCATTTGCAGCAGCAAGGATGGACCTAGAGATTGTCATACTGAGTCAAGTAAGTCAAGCAGAGAAGGAGACACCTTATGACATTCTTTATATGTGGAAGCTAAAAAGAGATGATGAAAGTGAACACACTTATAAAACAGAAAGAGACTCATAGACTTAGAGAGCAACCTCATGGTTGCTGGCAGGGGAAGGATGAGGGGAAGGGATAGTTAGAGAGTTTGGGATGGACATGTACACAACATTGTTAATTGGCTATACCTCAACACAAAACAAAGTTAAAATTATAAAAAATTGAATTTATAGATTAAGAATTAAAGCCTGAAGGATCACGAGCACTCTGCTGTGTTTATATGTTACCCTCTGTTCAAGAGGAAGTCATGGAGACGTTATAAATAAGAAAAGAAGAGCAAGGTGGCAGTAAGAGGGCCTGGAATAGTGGCAGGGGCCTGGAGACAAGAAGACCGATTGCCAGAGACACTTGAAGAAGTTATAGCTCCAGGACCTGATGATTTATTACATGTTTAGGTAAGGGAGTAAGAGAGTCAGGATGGCTTACAGAATCAGTAAGACGGAAGATCTGTGGGGAATAGTTTTATTTTGCTCTTATGTGAGAGAGATGAGTAATGTAAACAGTGGGATGGCCCTGGGTATTCACGACTAAAAATATGTCTATTGTTCATTATTGTGTGTCTTCATATTGGCAGCTCAGTAAGCTACTGGGACATTTGCATCCCCACAGGTGGAGAATTCGAAATTTCAAAAGACTGCTTCATAATTAAAATGGGCTAGAAACAGATAGGATGCCTTTTTAAAATAACACAAAATAAGTCATCTTTAAATTCTTTAAGAAATGGATATTAAACAGAGGTTGAATCACTAAATCTTGACTTAGGAAAATGACACATCAACAGCCAATTTTTTTTATTACTCTTTGCCTTCAGATTACAAAGAACTTTACCAAAGATGAAAAGAAAATAAAAAAACAAACAAGCAAACAACATCTCTCAGGAGATGTTTATCCAAGTGGAAACACTTGGGAAACAGCATTATAACAGAGATAGGGAAAAGACATGCTTGATAAGTGAGAGAAAACTTCAACGTCAAGAGAGGAAATGGTTTTCAGAAAACATTTTGAAGAGACGCAAGAGGACACCAGGCAATAAACATGCTTTCATGTGTGTGGGGGATGAAGTTTTTGAAAGGACCAGAAAACCAAGAGGGCTGAGTACAGAGAGAGAATAACTTTTACGGAAAATGAGAAAAATAGGAGGGAGAAATGGAAGCAGACTTGCAGTTAGAGAAAACAAAGTAGCCCCTCAAATCTCATCCTGAGCTGGAAAAACACAGAGGTCACAAGCACGTTTAGAACACCGTCAGAATGCCTTAGTTTAGTCATCAAAGCCCTAGTTTTCTCATCTATAAAAAAGAGACACAGTTAAGGTTTGTATCGATCATCTTAGGCTGTCATAAAAAAATGCCATATACTGGGTGGTTTAAACAACAGAATTTTTTTTTTTTCACAGTTCCAGAGGCTCACAGTCCAAGCAAGACCTAAGGTCTGGCAGAGGCTGTTTCCAACAAGGGCTGTTCCCTTTTTGGTTGTCAGATTGTACCTCCTCACAAGGTGGACAGAGAGGAAAGAACTGTGATGTCTCTTCTTATAAAGGCACTAAGGCACATGAAATTAAGACACTTGCTCCTTGGAAGAACTATGACAAACCTAGATAGCCTACTGGGAAAAAAAAAAAAAGCAGAGACATCACTTTGCCAACAAAAGTCCATCTAGTCAAAGCTATAGTTTTTCCAGTAGTCTTGTACAGATGTGAGAGTTGGACCATAAAGAAGGCTGAGTGAACTGGTGCTTTAAAATTATGGTATGGGAGAAGACTCTTGAGAGTCCCTTGGACTGCAAGGAGATCCAACAAGTCCATCCTAAAGGAAATCAATCCTGAATATTCATTGGAAAGACTGATGCTGAAGCTGAAGCTCCAATACTTTGGCCACCTGATTCAGAGTCAGCTCATTAGAAAAGACCCTGATGCTGGGAAAGATTGAAGGCAGGAGGAGAAGGGGACGACAGAGGATGAGATGAATGGCATCACCGACAATGGACATGAGCTTGAGCAATCTCTGGTAGATAGTGAAAGACAGGGAAGCCTGGCATACTGCAGTTCATGGGGCTGTAAAGAGCAACTGAACAACAATGCCAAGGTTGATATAAGAAACGTGTGAAACGATGCAAAGTACGTTGCATCTGGCACATAGCAAGTGCTAAACAAGTGTTGGCTGATTTTACCCAAACATCATCGTTAAAGGCATCAGCTCTATGCTTTTTATATTTGTTAAGGAATTCTACAGACAGAAAAGGTACCTGTTTCCTACTCTCCCGGACAACTGACCAGCTGCCCAGCATACTAACATGTCCTCAGGCCTGTTTTAGAAACGTCACCCAGGACAGAAGTAGACACAAAAGAAGCAGAGACACGGAGAGATGGAAGAGGAGAAGGTGGGGAAGGAGGGAAAAGAGAAGGAAAGAGCGAGATCCAGCATGCACCCTTCTTCCAGCACGTCTACACTGTGCAGCTAAGTTGTCTGATGAAAGAAGGAACATCCAAACGACCACCTCCGGAGGTGTTCACTGCAAATTTCCATTGCGAAGGAGATAAAAATGCCACTTTTAGGCACTCCAGCACTAGTCTCATGCTATTCCATTCAAAGACCGTGGTCAACAGATCAGACTAACATCTCAGGTAGCCACAAACTTGATTGGAAGGTTCTTCTGACCTACAGGGTTTCCCTGGTGGTTCAGACAATAAAGAATCTGCCAGCAGTGCAGGAGACCTGGCTTCCATCCCTGGGTCAGGAAGATCCCCTGAAGAAGGAAATAGCAACCCACTCCACTACTCTTGCCTGGAAAATCCGATGGACAGAGGAGTGTGGCAGGCTACAGTCCATGGGGCCACAAAGAGTTGAACACAACTGAGAGACTTTGCTCTTAGACTTATAACAATCTCTGAGCTTGGAAGACATGCTGCTACCTTTACTCCAAGGTACCTGTATAGAATAGGAGCAAAGGGTAAGTACAGTTATGAATTTAAAGGGTTCATGGACATATAAGAAACAATTTTATTTATTTATTTTTGGCTATACTGAGTCCTCATTTCTGCACACAGTCTTTCTCCTGTTGCAGAGGATGGGCTCTGGGGTATGGGCTTATTAGTTGGGGCACACGGGCTTAGTTGTGCCAAGGCATGTAAAATTTTCCCAGCTCAAGGACTGAACCCATGTCCAAGAACTTGGACTTCCCTGGGGGTCTAGGGGTAAAGAATCCATCTGCCAATGCTTTTCCATTCCCTGTTATAGATTTTAAAATAAAAATACAGCTAGAAAGCCACTGTATTGAAAATCAGGAAAATGTATCCTGAGTCACTTAAATGATCACAAACCCACTGTGATATATTTTAAAACTACCTTCGAAAAGGAGTAAGAAGTGCTAAGTTGAAATAATGCCCCACTTGGCTCTACTATAACTAGAAAGGCCATCGTTTGTTTAGTGCCTGGAATGGCAGGCACTTTACAAATACTATTTCACTCACTTATTCCTAAAAATCCTGTTAAGGTTGCTCTTATTTTAACCATTTTACAAATAAGTAAACCAAAGAGCTTGCCCAAAGTATGACAACAAACAAATGAAGGTTTGAATTCAAACCATATCTGACTCCAGGTACATCTTCTCTTTTTCATCATCCTTAGGGTGTTGGGACATGTGAGCATGACTAGAAAAATGGGCCATGCTGCTTAAAAAAATTTGCATTGATTCTTAAATCTATGTATTTATTTTTCAGTATTGTTCTTACGAGTATTTACTTTCTCAAATTTGTAAAAAAAAAAAAAAAAATCACCTGAAAAAATGCCTCAATATGGAAAAATTGCTCTACCAAGCTAGTCACTTGATCATATAATGGGTTTTTTGTTTCAATGCTAGAGCAGAAGATCTGGGTTGCAATTCAATGTTGCTATTTCATAAGCATGTGGTTTCGGGCAAATAGCTCATCTCCTCTTAGGATGAATTCCTGAGGGAGCATTATCACCTATGTCACAGGGAAATTTTAAGAATTACATAAAGTGAAGTCTGAAAAGCACAGTCAACTGCCACATCAGTGTTTATATTTTAAAAGCAGGTGAAAACATTGCCAACATCTCTAGTTCTGAATAAGGGAAAACAGGAGAGACTGTAAAGATTTTTACAAAGAACCTAACGCCTGAGATTTAGGACTCATTACCATGTAAACTCCAGACATAATCAAAGTTGTTTTCAAGCTTCATTGTTCCAATCTAGTTTATCTCTTTTCTCCCCCAGTTATTTTGATGGGTTTTTACAAACTATGCAGACTTCAATAACTCACTCTCTAATAATATACTCTGGATAATTGTTAGCTTCATGAAATGCAATTGCCTATACTTTAAGTTATAATTAAAGGCATTACTTAAACCCTCAAGTGGCCTCTGGAAATCTGAAAATGGAAGTTGAATTCATAAATGCTAGTGAAGAATAGGAAATCACAGAACCCTAAATCAAGCAACTTCAATGCACGTGAACTCAACTGAAAGAAAAGCCACCTCTTGTTTTGGTTATCACCACCAGGCTGGTAGGGACATTAACAACAGCAGCGCTGCAACTACTGAAAAAACTGGCCTCTTTAAAGTTCAGTAGATTTACTGATGGAAAAACCTTTGTAATTCAGCTGAACAGAGAAAATGCAGTTTTAAAAGGCCCGGCGAGTAAGGGGCGATTCTAATCACAAAGTAAGCCCAAATGCGCCTATGTGGCACGTGACTGAGTGAGGATGGTGAGGTCCGTAAATCGGGTGTTTCATGATTTGATCAATCTGGGACCATTTTCCTCCTTTCTCATGAGATTATTCACTGGTGTTGGAGAATGACCTGGTGAACCATATAGAAAGATCCAGAGGTCATTGCCGTCCTTGAAAGCTTCATCATTCTTTTTTTTTTTTTTAAGAAATCAATCATTTGTCCACATTTTAATAACCTTGCCAGAAGAATTCTATTGCACTCACTATTTCAAAATGAGGTTAAGATCATCTCACCCTTAATTCCTGGTCCAAGTTGTATCTTTTTTTCCGTCACTGCTTAAGCCTTAATTCTCTAATATGTTCATTAGCGTGCGCATGCATGTGTGCGCAGTCATGTCGGACTCTTTGCAACCCCACGGACTGTAGCCCACCAGACTCCTCTGTCCATGGGACTTCCCAAGCAATAATACTGGAGTGGGTTGCCCTTTCCTTCTCCAGGGGATCTTCCCAACCCAGGGATCAAACCCGCATGTCCTGTGTCTCCTGGATTGGCAGGCGGATTCTTTACCACTGAGCCACTTAATACCACAAAAAAACTAAAATCGACCCTTTCTACCTACACAGGCCCTTAAAATATAAAATATAAGTCTTTAAATATAGAACTAAACTCCCCTCTTAATAGTGAACAACAGCTTTAACTTTCCTTTTAAGTTCTAGTTAATACCCATTATTTTTTATTCTTACTGCTCAAGTGCTATCACTAAGATGAATAAGCCATGAGCCCTCCTCTCAAAGAAGGGCTTTTCACAAAAAAAGTAAAACTTATATGACACCTCTATTATAAAATGTAGATGGTGTCCAGTTCATGATCCCATCTTTCTTTGAAGACCTATGAAGTGAAGTGAAAGTTGTTTAGTCATGTCTGACTCTTCGCAACCCCATGGACGATACAGTCCAAGGAATTCTCCAGGTTAGAACACGGGAGTGGGTAGCCTCTCCCTTCTCCAGGGGATCTTCCCAGGAATCAAACAGGGGTCTTCTGCATTGCAGGTGGATTGATTTTCTCTTCGATTATCTCTTGCTATATCTCTCAACTAACATTATTATCTGGACCACTTTTTTTTTTCCTAATTAGAATCAGATTAATAGAGAAGAAGATGGCCTGATATCATTGAGATCAACCTCCCGTTTTATAGGTGAACTGTCCTGAAGAATACTATGCTGGGTATAAGAAAGTACTTAGGGCGCAGACGCGGGAGACGCCCGGCTCCGGCGGCGCAGACGCGGGAGACGCCCAGCTCCGGCGCAACTGACCACGTGCAGAATCGTAGCTGAGATGAGCTACCCCGCGCCCAGGGTTAGGGCGGTGGCCGAGAGGAGCTGTACCACGTTCAGGAGGCGGTGGCTGCTTGGGCACCGGAGGGCCGAGAGGAGCTGATCTACATTCAAAGCAGGAGGCGAGGCCTTGAGGAGATACCCCTCGTCCAAGGTAAGGTACAGCGGCTGCACCTTGCTGGAGCAGCTGGGAAGAGATACTCCACGACCAAGTGGAATATAAGAATCCAGTGTTCTGGGGAGGAAGGAACAAGATGGCGGAGGGATAAGATGGCAAGACCACTTTCTCCCCCACAAATTCATCAAAAGAACATTTGAACGCGGAGTAAAGTCCACAAAACAACTTCTGAATACTGGCAGAGGACATCAGGCTCCCAGAAAAGCAGCCCATTGTCTTCTAAAGGAGAGAGAAGAAATCCAGCTCCACCCACCAGAACACCGACACATGCTTCCCTAACCAGGGAACCCGGACAAGTCACCCGTCCAACCCCACACACAGCGAAGAAACTACGTAATAAAAAGAACTCCACAAACTGCAAGAAGAGGGAAAGGCCACCCCAAGCAAAGCTATATAAGCAAGATGAAGAGGCAGAGAAATACCCAGCAAGTAAAGGAACAAGATAATTGCCCACCAACACAAACAAAAGAAGAAGATATAGGGAATTTACCTGATAAAGAATTTCAAATTTTGATGGTGAAAATGATTCAAAATCTTGAAAGCAAAATGGAGTTACAGATAAATAACCTGGAGAAAAGGATTGAGAAGATGGAAGAAAGATTTAATAAGGACTGAGAAGAAATAAAAAAGAGTCAATATACGATGAATAATGCAATAGATGAGATCAGAAACACTCTGGAGGGAATGAACAGTAGAATAACAGAGGCAGAAGACAGGATAAGCGAACTAGAAGATAGAATTGTAGAAATAAATGAAACAGAGAGGAAAAAAGAAAAACGAATTAAAAGAAATGAGGACAATATTAGAGACCTCTGGGACAATGTTAAACGCTCCAACATTCGAATCATAGGAGTCCCAGAAGAAGAAGACAAAAAGAAAGACCATGAGAGAATACTTGAGGAGATAATAGTTGAAAACTTCCCTAAAATGGGGAAAGAAATAATCACCCAAGTCCAAGAAACCCAGAGAGTCCCCAACAGGATAAACCCAAGGTGAAATACTCCAAGACACATATTAATCAAATTAACAAAGATCAAACACAAAGAACAAATATTAAAAGCAGCAAGGGAAAAGCAGCAAATAACACATAAGGGGATTCCCATAAGGATAACAGCTGATCTTTCAACAGAAACTCTTCAGGCCAGAAGGGAGTGGCAAGACATACTTAAAGTGATGAAAGAGAATACCCTACAGCCCAGATTACTATACCCAGCCAGGATCTCATTCAAATATGAAGGAGAAATCAAAAGCTTTACAGACAAGCAAAAGCTGAGGGAATTCAGCATCACCAAACCAGCTCTCCAACAAATGCTAACAGATCTTCTATAGACAGGATACACAGAAAGAGTGTATAAACTTGAACCCAAAGCAATAAAGAAAATGGCTACGGGATCGTACTTATCAATAATTACCTTAAACGTAAATGGGTTGAAATTTTCAAAAAGGCTAGGAAACAATTCTCACAGCCATCAATAGTTCAGTGTTGAGTTCATGAATAGTTTTTAAAGTTTGGGACAAACTGTAGTATTTGCTATTTGAAGTACTATTTGTAACTGGCATATTACGATGTAACATTGGTCTTCATTTCCATCTTAAAATGCCTACAAATGCCTAACAGGTTTTTAGATTTGTGAATTTTAGTTGAAATGTATTTTACGATGTTACTAAACCTGCAGAAATATTGAAATATTTCAGAGAACTTATTCACTGTACATTTAATTTATTTTATTTATAAAAGTTATGAACTGTAAAAAAAAAAAAAAAGAAAGTACTTAAAATCTATCAGATCAAACTCAATGATAAGCATTCAACATCTAGTGCAAAATTATTTTATCCCTGGAATTATAATCCAAGAGAAGAAATCTCATGGTACAGTTCTGATTTCTAACTATTCACAAATGAGCAGGTCGTGTACTCAGCAGGTCTGCTGAGCCTAATTGCTGGCCCAGATCTTGTCCAGAAGCACCAGAAAAGTGGGAGACTAGTTCTTTGTCTAAAGGATCAGAGGTTAAGCTAAAAATCTGAAGGTACTTAAGGTATACACATAACACACTGGGAATTTTGGAGCTCTCACAGTCTTCCTCTAAAGATTCACATTTATTAAGGGCCGTACCACTCGCTGTACTCAGGAACTTCTTTGTTCAGAAACCAGGAAATTCAATTGGCTCCACTCTCTACCTTTCAGTGATGAGCCAGGCTCCTTCTTCTCCTGAACAGAAAGTGGAATTTTTATGGACCTTGGATCCTGTGGTCCTACAGAATGCATCCGAAGATATACAGCGCCATTCTCAAAAGCTCTCCAATCTATAACATGTGTAAAGCCCAAATAAAACACACTTAGCTATCTTAAACCTAAAAATAAATGGGTTAATAACCACACAGAGAAAAGAATTAGGTTGTACATTTGTTAGAGTTCTTTATTGTACTTCTATTGTGAAAGGTAACTTTCTAAATGTTAGTGTAACCTAATACTTTTATATTAACTTTGTTTATATGAAAATTTGAGGTGAATATGTCCTTTGAGGGTAAGCTTTGTCTTTTTCATCAGTATATTTTTAAAAGTTGGCAAAGTGCTTGGGACATTATTAATGTTTGTTGATTGAATGAAAGGATGAATAAATGAATATAAGTGAAATTAAGACATATTTCTTACTGACAGACACTAATGACTAAAAAAGGGTTCCAACAAATGAATAGTTGACAATTAAAGTGTAAATAGGAATCTAATGAACGCTTTAATTGATCTTCCCTGCTTTAAAATGTAGCCAGGATTTTTTAACCTTGAGATACAATGCTTAGCAAATTAGTAGACTGTCCTTGTGCAAAACTCTCTTTAATCAATCTAATAGTTGTCAACCCAACTAAAGGCTTTAAGACATCTGCCAAATTAGCATTTCATTTTGTTACTCTTAATAAGAATTACCTCTTAGTAACAGATTCATATACAGAAGTTTAGTTTAGCACTTTGGACTTCTGTGACAATAGTGACAATACATTAATTTTTTTAAGTCTTCAAGGTTAATATACCTGAGAGGGTAAAGAAAATTCTCATCCTTTCTGGATAATTCTGCCACCAAGAAACAATATACCTCTAATGTCTGAGTAAGGTTTTAACAAGATTTTAAACTTTATTTTTATTTATTTATTTGGCTGCACAGGGTCTTGGTTGCGACCTGCAGGATATTTAGTTGCAGCATGTGGGATCTAGTTCCCTGATGAGGGATTGAACCAGGGCACTCCCCCTGCATGAAGAGTGCAGAGTTTTAGCCACTGGATTTTAGCCACAGAGAAATCCCAAAGAGATTTTTTTTTTTTAATTGAGTCTCTTTTGTTTTACAGAAGTCTCAGGATGATGGGTGCTAAACATTCTTACTTCCACTGTATAATCATAAGGGATTTGATTTAGGTCATATCTGAATGGTCTAGTAGTTTTCCCTACTTTCTTCAATTTCAGTCTGAATTTGGCAATAAGGAGTTCATGATCTGAGCCACAGTCAGCTCCTGGTCTTGTTTTTGCTAACTGTATAGAGCTTCTCCATCTTTGGCTACAAAGAATATAATCAATCTGATTTCAGTGTTGACCATCTGGTGATGTCCATGTGTAGAGTCTTCTCTTGTGTTGTTGGAAGAGGGTGTTTGCTATGACCAGTGCGTTCTCTTGGCAAAACTCTATTAGCCTTTGTCTTGCTTCATTTCATGCTCCAAGGCCAAATTTGCCTGTTACTCCAGGTGTTTCTTGACTTCCTGCTTTTGCATTTCAGTCCCCTAGAATGAAAAGGACATCTTTTCTGGGTGTTAGTTCTAAAAGGTCTTGTAGGTCTTCATAGAACTGTTCAACTTCAGCTTCTTCAGCATTACTGGTTGGGGCATAGACTTGAATTACTGTTAATATTGAATGGTTTGCCTTGGAAACGAACAGAAATCATTCTGTCATTTTTAAGATTGCATCCAAGTACTACATTTCAGACTCTTTTGTTGACCATGATGGCTACTCCATTTCTTCTAAGGGATTCCTGATATAATGGTCATCTGAGTTAAATTCACCCATTCCAGTCCATTTTAGTTCACTGATTCCTAGAATGTCGACGTTCACTCTTGTCATCTCCTGTTTGACCACTTCCAATTTGCCTTGATTCATGGACCTAACATTCCAGGTTCCTATGCAATATTGCTCTTTACAGCATCGGACTTTGCTTCTATCACCAGTCACATCCACAACTGGGTATTTGTTTCGCTTTGGCTCCATCCCTTCATTCTTTCTGGAGTTATTTCTCCACTGATCTCCAGTAGCATACTGGGCACCTACCAACCTGGGGAATTCCTCATTCAGTATCCTATCATTTTGCCTTTTGATACTGTCCATGGGGTTCTCAAGATAGAGTGCCTGATGAGCTCTGGACGGAGGTTCATGACATTGTACAGGAGACAGGGACCAAGACCATCCCCACGGAAAAGAAATGCAAAAAAGCAAAATGGCTGTCTGAGGAGGCCTTACAAGTAGCTGTGAAAAGAAGAGAAGTGAAAAGCAAAGGAGAAAAGGAAAGATATAAGCATATGAATGCAGAGTTCCAAAGAATAGCTAGGAGGGATAAGAAAGCCTTCTTCAGCAATCAATGCAAAGAAATAGAGGAAAACAACAGAATAGGAAAAACAAGAGATCTTTTCAAGAAAATTAGAGATATCAAGGGAACATTTCATGCAAAGATGGGCTCAATAAAGGACAGAAATGGTATGGACCTAACAGAAGCAGAAGATATTAAGAAGAGGTGGCAAGAATATACAGAAGAACTGTACAGAAAAGATCTTCACGACGAAGATAATCATGATGGCGTGATCACTCACCTGGAACCAGACATCTTGGAATGTGAAGTCAAGTGGGCCTTAGAGAGCATCATGACGAACAAAGCTAGTGGAGGTGATGGAATTCCAATTGAGCTATTTCAAATCCTGAAAGATGATGCTGTGAAAGTGCTGCACTCAATATGCCAGCAAATTTGGAAAACTCAGCAGTGGCCACAGGACTGGAAAAGATCAGTCTTCATTCCAGTCCCAAATAAAGGGAATGTGAAAGAATGCTCAAACTACCACACAATTGCACTCATCTCACACGCTAGTAAAGTCATGCTCAAAATTCTCCAAGCCAGGCTTCAGCAATATGTGAACTGTGAACTTCCAGATGTTCAAGCAGGTTTTAGAAAAGGCAGAGGCACCAGAGATCAAATTGCCAACATCCGCTGGATCATGGAGAAAGCAAGAGAGTTCCAGAAGAACATCTATTTCTACTTCATTGACTATGCCAAAGCCTTTGACTGTGTGGATCACAATAAACTGTGGAACATTCTGAAAGAGATGGGAATACCAGACCACCTGACCTGCCTCTTGAGAAACCTGTATGCAGGTCAGGAAGCAACAGTTAGAACTGGACATGGAACAACAGACTGGTTCCAAATAGGAAAAGGAGTATGTCAACGCTGTATATTGTCACCCTGCTTATTTAACTTATATGCAGAGTACATCATGAGGAACGTTGGGCTGGAAGAAGCACAAGCTGGAATCAAGATTGCCAGGAGAAATATCAATAACCTCAGATATGCAGATGACACTACCCTTATGGCAGAAAGTGAAGAGGAACTCAAAGGCCTCTTGATGAAAGTGAAAGAGGAGAGTGAAAAGTTTGGCTTGAAGCTCAACATTCAGAAAATGAAGATCATGGCATCTGGTCCCATCACTTCATGGGAAATAGATGGGGAAACAGTGGAAACAGTGTCAGACTTTATTTTGGGGGGCTCCAAAATCACTGCAGATGCTGATTGCAGCCAGGAAATTAAAACACACTTACTCCTTGGAAGGAAAGTTATGACCAACCTAGATAGCATATTAAAAAGCAGAGACATTACTTTGCCAACGAACGTCCGTCTAGTCAAGGCTACGGTTTTTCCCGTGGTCATGTATGGATGTGAGAGTTGGACTGTGAAGAAAGCTGATTGCTGAACAATTGATGCTTTTGAACTGTGGTGCTGGAGAAGACTCTTGAGAGTCCCTTGGACTGCAAGGAAATCCAACCAGTCCATTCTAAAGGAGATCAGTCCTGGGTGTTCATTGGAAGGACTGATCCTAAAGCTGAAACTCCAATACTTTGGCCACCTCATGCGAAGAGTTGACTCACTGGAAAAGAGTCTGATGCTGGGAGGGATTGGGGGTGGGAGGAGACGGGGACGACAGAGAATGAGATGGCTGGATGGCATCACCGACTCGATGGACATGAGTTTGAGTGAACTCCGGGAGTTGGTGATGGACAGGGAGGCCTGGCGTGCTGTGATTCATGGGGTCGCGGAGAGTCGGACACGACTGAGCGACTGAACTGAACTGAACTGAAACATTCTTAAACCCATTGAGAAGTTTGATACCATGTATGTGCTAAGTCACTTCACTCGTGTCTGACTCTGTGCGACCCTATGAACTGTATCCGGCCAGACTCCTCTGTCCATGGATTCTCCAGGGAATAATACTGGAGTGGGTTGCCATTCCCTTCTCCAGGGGACCTTGGTTGGAAGAGCACAAAAGGTCTCCCTTCCTGGAATTCATGCAGGACCAGACAAGTATCTGTCCCACTGAGCTTGCTGGTACAGGAAATGGGGAAACTATTAAAGTTGTCTTGTGAGTCCACTAGAAGAGGCTTGCTCGTTCACTACCACAAGGTTTTTTGCCACATGAAAATTCCAACAAGTTCTATCATCTGGTCTTCATGACAGGTATTCCAAGAAAGAATGAGGCAAAGAGAACACAGCTGTTGGATATCAGTGTGGTTCAGGGGGAAGATGAGCTAGGGATAGGTCATAAAACTTTCCTCCCAGTTCCTCTAGCCCAGTGCCTCCCAGAGTCTGACTCAGGCAGACAAACAATAGCAGGAATTCATTCTGCTGCCCAGAGTTCAGTATCAGCTGAGGCTGAGTTTGTTCTCTCCTTCCCTTAACCCCTTCCCCCCATGGTTCCTCCTAATGGTTCAAACTGACCAGTTTGGTTTGTTAAACGCTTATTTATTTATTTGGCTGCATTGTGTCTTAGTTGTAACATGCAGGATAGGCCTGCAGGATCTTAGTTCCCTGACCAGGGATCAAACCCATGCCCTCTGCATTGCAAGGTGGATTCTTAACCACTGGACCACCAGGGAAGTCTAATCGGTTTGGGTTTTTGACTGTGTAATGATAATCTGCTTTCCCTGAGACACCTGGACCCTCTGTTCATGTGCCCTGCCATAAGCCAGGGTCACGCTCTCAGTTGACTGATCTCCTAGACTCTGCTGGCCTGGCAACAAATTCTGTCTACCATCTGTATTTCCTCTGCCCTGCCCCACTGACCAGATTCAACCTCTTTGTAGCAACACCCACCCACAACCCTGCCACACCCATGGGGAAGAGCCTGCAGCCAGAAAGACTTCCCCAGATCTGACTTCAGCCTCTACCCAGCAGCCTTTGCTAGTGAGATCCCAGCATGCCTTGTGTCTGAAGCCGTGTGTGTATGTGCTCAGTCTGAACCATTAGAAATCTGGGGGCGGGGAGGAGGGAAGAACTTGGAATGATTCATTTGCAACTATTTCTAGTCATTAAAAGTGGCATGACCCTTAAACAAGAAAGGTGGGAGGTAAAAATTGGGACCTTAAAAAGTAGTCTTCTGTTACCAAGTGAGACTAGGAAAGTAGCCACAAAGTGTTCTTAATGTTTCTCGGTGGTTATCATTTCAAATCAGATTCAGACCAGGAAGATGCAAGGATAATCATGAAATATAAGGCACACTGCTGCCGAGCACCAGTTAGTTCCAAAAGTGTTCATTTATTCATTTGCAGTAACAGTCTCTGAAATCAGTGGAGTGGTCTCTAGAAAATAGAGGAATAAAATAATTTTCCAACTCTCATAGTCAGAGGGCTAATTCAAGTTTCAAAAGCAACACTAACTTGCTTAAAGTATCATAAAAAAAGAGAGAGACAGAGTGGAAATTCCATCCTGCTTTAATCATTGTCCACTGCAAGTTCCCTTAATGATTTCCAGCTGTCTCCATTTAAGTTGTTGCCTTGACAGAAATTTCATACAAACTTGGAACATTTTAAAGTAACTCCTCCACCCCCCACACAAAAAAAAAAAAAACCTTACTTTTCCCTCAACTGCATTCTAACCAAAAGCAGATTTCTCTTGGATTATATAAGAATATGATGAGCTGGAAGGGAGCAGGGGAGGAGAACGGAGTAAGGCGTCAGCCTCTGCTTTTTTGCAGTCTCCACAAGCCATTCCACATGAGGCGCAAAGGAAAATGTGAAAACCCAGAGAGAAGCCCACACCCTTGCGGAAAGTCAAAATATGCTTTTACTTCAACACACCACTGCGTTCCAAAGTGAAGAAAAACTATGCAGAATTAAGGCACCATGAAACAACTACCTCCAAAGTTGTATCAGTTAAAATTTTCTGTGTGTGTGGTGAGTCACCGGAACTATTAACAGACAAAACTGTACTGGCTAAATAGCCTGTAATCCCAAATCATTCATTGTTTGCATGGGAGAGGGGCACAATGGAAACAAGAGTGTCCAGCATAATGAAAGGTTAGATACTAACTACTGAATAATGGGTATGCATGCTCAGTCATGTCTGACTCCTAGCAACACAATGGGCTGTAGTTCACCAGGCTCCTCTGTCCAGGGGATTCTCTAGGCAAGAATACTGGAGTGGATTACCATTTCCTCCTCCTGGGGATCTTCCCAACTCAGTGACTCCTTTGCATTACCAGGCGGGTTCTTTATCCCTAAGCCACCTGGGAGGCCCTATGAATAATGTATTTTGTTACAGATCATGAGTTTGAAGTTTCATGCCCCTTTAAGTTCATAGTTTTCCTTCCAACATGACTGCAATGCTCTTAAAAAGTAAAGAACTGTCGTTTCTTAGTAAACTCTGCCTTCCCCCACAGCCCTTAGCACTAGCATCTATCTCAATGAAAACAAATTAAAGTAAACAAAGGAAGACTCTCAGAGAGTGTTAGTTAAGCAATAGGATATGCAGACACACAAAATACAGATGGCTTGGAACAGATGAAATAGTTATTTCATTCTCATGATTCCATGAACTTACAGTTTCTCATGTACCACTGTTTTCCGTGTAGATGTAGTCTTACATTGTAGGGCAGAAAGGAACCTTAATAGGTCCTTAAAGTTTTCTCTAAAACTATTCCAGACTACTGAAAATCTACTCTTCTCTTTTAAAAAAAAGAGTTCTGTGAAGCCGTCTGGACCTGGGCTTTTGTTTGCTGGAAGATTTCTGATTACTTCCTCTAGTTCCGTGCTTGTGATGGGTCTGTTCAGATTTTCTATTTCTTCCTGGTTCAGTTTTGGCAAGGTGTACTTTTGAAACTCCAATACTTTGGCCACCTCATGCGACGAGTTGACTCACTGGAAAAGACTCTGATGCTGGGAAAGGTTGGGGGCGGGAGGAGAAGGGGAAGACGGAGAATGAGATGGCTGGATGGCATCACCGACTCTGTGGACATGAGTTTGACTGTACTCCGGGAGTTGGTGATGGACAGGGAGGCCTGGCGTGCTGTGATTCATGGGGTCGCGGAGAGTCGGACATGACTGAGCGACTGAACTGAACTGAATTGAACTTTTCTAGGAATTTGTCCATTTCTTCCAAGTTATTCATTTTATTGCCATATAATCGCTGATAGTATTCTCTAATAATCCTGTGTATTTCTGTGTTGTCGGTTGTGATCTCTCCATTTTCATTTCTAATTTTATTGATTTGGTTCTTCTCCCTTTGTTTCTTGATGAGTCTGGCTAGTGGTTTGTCAATTTTATTTTTACCTTCTCAAAGAACCAGCTTTTGGCTTTGTTGATTTTTGCTTGGTCTCTTTTGTTTCTTTTGCATTTATCTCTGCCCTAATTTTTACGATTTCTTTCCTTCTACTAACCCTGGGGTTCTTCATTTCTTCCTTTTCTAGTTTCTTTAGATGTAGAGTTAGGTTATTTAGTTGACTTTTTTCTTCTTTCTTGAGGTGTGCCTGTATTGCTATGAACTTCCCCCTTAGCACTGCTTTTACAGTGTCCCAGAGGTTTTGGGTTGTTGTGTTTTCATTTTCATTCATTTCTATGCATATTTTGATTTCTCTTTTGATTTCTTCTATGATTTGTTCATTATTCAGAGGTGGATGAAATTGGAGCCTATTCTACAGAGTGAAGTAACCCAGGAAGAAAAACATCAATACAGTATACTAACGCATATATATGGAATTTAGAAAGATGGTAACCTTAACCCTGTATACGAGACTGCAAAAGAGACACAGGTATATAGAACAGTCTTTGGGACTCTGTGGGAGAGGGTGAAGGTGGGATGATTGGGGAGAACGGCATTGTAGCATGTATATTATCATATGTGAAATGAATCACCAGTCCAGGTTCAATGCATGATGCAGGATGCTTGGGGCTGGTGCACGAGGATGACCTGGAGGGAGGATATGGGGAAGAGGGAGGTGGGAGGGGTGTTCAAGAAAGGGAACACATGTACACCCAGGGTGGATTCGTGTCAATGTATGGAAAACCAACCAATATATTAATGTAAGGTAATTTGCCTCCAATAAAATAAATTTTTAAAAAATATATATCAAAAAAAAAAAAGAGTTCTATGAATTAACTGGCTAGTCAGGAAATACTCCATCTAGCTACCGCAAATCCTTTATTTTGCATATTGAACCCTTTGACGGTAGAGGGGGAGGGTGGAGGGATTCCTAACAACATTAACAAATTCACAATAACATTCTACTGAAAATCCAAAACAAGTACAAAGGACGCACAAGAAATAATTGCTAAGTCAGTCTTTGAGTCACCTCTCATCACCATCTTCATTCATTTTGACAATTATATTTGAGTACTTAGAGTGAAGGAAATGGCAACTCATGCCAGTATTCTTGTCTGGAGAATCCCATGGACAGAGGAGCATGGCAGGCTACAGTCCTTGCAGTCACAAGAGTCAGACATGACTGAGCGACTAAACCACTTAGGGTGAAGCAGATGTTGAAAATCCCATAGATGTTCCTCCTAAATCTCCTTTCCATCATTTAGGAACATTTGGAGACTCTAGAATTTCTGTCTGTGAGGATGCTGGGGCTAATAATCTGGTCGGCTGGCAAAGATGTCCATCAACTTTTGTCCTGGAGTTGCATGTGAATATTGAGCTCACTGTTTTACTTACATCTTTCTTTTAAAAATATATTTATTTATTTGGCTGCACTGGGTCTTAGTTCCAAAATCCAGGATCTTTAGTTGCAGCATGCAAACTCTTAGTTGTGGGATGTGGGATCTAGTTCCCTGACCAGGGAGCCAACCTGGGCCTCCTGCATTGAGGGGGAGTCTTAGCCACTAAGAGTCTGAACCACCAGGGAAGCCCTGCATTGCATCTTATTTGGAGGACTTGAGGAGTTAAACTCCCCTACCCCTCCTCAAGCCACTTTGTACTGTCCCTGTTGAAGATTTCACTTTAATAAATTTTTGAACTCTCATTCTGAATCTTTCCAAGCTTTCCATATTATTCTCAAATTCTAGTGTCAAAAACTGTACAGAAGACTCTAATGTGGGTAAGCACATTAGATGAAGACAAACAAATTCATCACTTTATATAATTGCTGGATTTTGCTTATTTGTAAGACTCAGTAATTATACTTTTCAAACAAATTCATTCTTCTTTTGATTCCTTATGACTAGATAATTTCAGCTGCCTATCAGTGCAAACAATCATTTATTTTCAAAAAAGTGTTCTGCAAATGAAAGCTGTCAATAATATAGAATGTGAGTATACTATATCTGTACTGATTCTTTCTTTTGCCTGCTCTTTCTACACATACCTACCCCTTCTGTTTCTTCTCTTATTTTTCTTTCTGTTAAATATATTAATAAAATACTATTAATAAATATTCCTGTGCCACTTTTTTTCTTTCATGATCTATGTGTTTTGCTTTCTTTACCAGATATAAGTTTCTTAATTATAAAGACATTGCTTAGTTCATCTTTTCATCTCACTGGCCAGCATCTTACACCCAGAAAATATTAAGAATAATTTGTTGAGTGAATGAATGAATAAGCCCAAACCCGAACCCTGGAAGGAAGATATAAAACAAATGCTTAAAACTTTGAGAAATAGATTCTAAAGCTGTTTCAGATAAGCCATTAACAAGTCTTCAAGTCTAACACTTCTAGGAGGCCCGCTGGGGAGGGTCAACATAACCCTATCAGGGCATAAACACAGCTGTTGTTCTCTACAGGATATGATTAGTTTTGATTTTATTGCACACATCCACCTGCAAGGCTTCTCAAGCACACAGAGTCATAATCTCCAAAGTCACCTGGTGACAAGTGAGTCCCTCAGCTCCATCGCTCACCTGGATCAGCAGCTCTCATTTATCTATCAGGCGGCTCAGAACCTCTTACAGCCTCAAGGCCCAAAAACTCAGGCTTTGTCAAATCAAATGGGTAATAACTTACAATTTAAGTATCTTTTACAGAAGAGTGAGTTATTTCTCTTCTTCTTCATCTATTTTGCTCACAAAATAAAACCCTGGAATTACAGACCACAGATAGATTTATAGTTAGTGCTTTTCTTTTTTGAGAAGGGAGGTGCATGATCCTGTCATTGGTCACAAGGAAGACGAGGCCAGCAATTGAAAGGGTCCAAGTAAACACATCAACACTTCCCCTAGAAGGGCTCAAAGTACATGGATGGGTTGCAAAAGGTAAGCCACAGAAAATGCCAGAAGGAAAGAATGACATCAGGTAAAACTCGGTTTTGAAACTGAGATAGAAATGTAAAATAGGAATGAAAGACAGAATGTCCACAAGGGAAGCTATGCTCCCTTAAGGGGTTAAATGTTGAATCCTGAGATGTTAAATTCTAGTCACGTTTTAAGCCAGATCAAGTTACTTCATATACCTGTAACTTGCCTCTTCTGTGAAGTTTGTTCTTATCTCCAACTAAAATAATGCATGGACAATAAATACTTGAACATGGGCAAAGGATACCACAAATGAAGAGCAGCCGATCCGTATGATTCCCCAGTGGAAAAAGGAAATTTTCCTTGTAGTTAAGCTACATTATAAACATCACTTAACACAGGATCCCTGAATAAAGTAGGCCTTGCAATTAATACTCTCATCCATATAAAAAGGTTGACCCCTTTCATCTTAGCAGAAAAAAAAGAAGGCAGCATTTCAAAAATTTTATTTGCCCCCTGATAGAATGCTGAATTAGGAATTAAAATCCATGTTTGAATCCTGGTTCAGTCTCTTAGCACTGTGTGATTGTTTTTAGTGAATTACTTGAAATCTCTTGAAATTTTTTAAATGATAAAATGGAGAGGTTAAAGACACTTGCCCTAATAAACTCCCATATGGTTGAGATAACCAAATGAGATGTTATATTTAAATGTGCTTTGTGAACTCTAAACTGTCAGGTGAATATGGCACTAATTGAACACATTTGATAACATAAATGGCTTTCAGAGAAATTTTTCTACCACTCTATGAGACAAAGAGCTGTGGTCAATCTTCCCTATAACAAAACAGCATATAAATAAATAGCTCTAAAGATACATAAACAGCTTTTTCCTGTCTACAAACCATCTGTTCCTACTGAAAAACGGCTACTAAAATGACAGAGGTGAGCAAATTCTTCCAGGTAGATCCTTTCTCTTGTTTCATTGAGCTTTAGGGAAATATGTTTTTTTAAGTTTTAGCCTACTCCTCCTAACAGGTTTCTGAGGTACATCTGAAGGATAATTCTCCAGATGCTCACTCTTTTCAGAAAGAATTTACTTAGAGAAAATTAGAATTTAATTTATACTGGGTGATCAATACAGACCTTTATGCATGCAATACATCTAATACATTGCAACCAGATTAATTTCCCCAGTCAGTGATTAATTGCCTGCTCTGTCCCAGGCGCTGGAGAAGGTGCCTGGAATACAGTGGCAAGCGCAATGGACAGGGTCTCTGCCCTTCTAAATGTCAAATCCATAGTTTCGTCTCAGAGCTCATCTTTCTCCACTTCTGTGACATTTGATTTTGTGGTGAAATCACCTTCTTGAAACTTTCTTCTCTCTCAGCTTTGAGGACATTGTTCTTGCTTAATGTGGCATATACCACTGGCCGGGTGCCTCAACCTGAATGTCTGACCACTTCTCCTTCATCACCCTCCATCTAGAGGTGGAGATGTGATATAGTTCTGATGAAGTAGATGGAAGATGAAGTCTACACTGATGGTCCTGCAATACCTATGAAGTACTGCTTCCTCTGGCTGATTTCTTTTGCAAAAGTGTAGATGGCTAACCAGAGCCATAGTTGCCAACCTGAAATCATGGAGAAAAGTTATGGCAGATACAGTCTAGGAGATAATTTATACCAAAGTCAAACTCACCACCAGTCACAGCATAACGTCTCCTCAAAGGGACCTCCCCAAACCTCCCATCTAAATTAGTATCTCCTGAGGAGAAGGGGACAACAGAGAATGAGATGGCTGGATGGCAACACCAACTCTATGGACATGAGTTTGAGTGAACTCCAGGAGCTGGTGATGGACAGGGAGGCCTGGTGTGCTGTGATTCATGGGGTCGCAAAGAGTCGGACACGACTGAGCGACTGAACTGAACTGAACTGAACTGAACTAAATATTTAGAGTCAGAAATGCAGTACTTGGATGCAGTCTCAAAAATGACAGAATGATCTCTGTTTGTTTCCAAGGCAAACCATTCAATATCATGGTAATCCAAGTCTATGCCCCAACCAGTAATGCTGAAGAAGCTGAAGTTGAACAGTTCTATGAAGACCTACAAGACTTTCTAGAACTAACAACCAAAAAAGATGTCGTTTTCATTATAGGGAACTGGAATGCAAAAGTAGGAAATTAAGAAACACCTGGAGTAACCGGCAAATTTGGCCTTGGAGCACAGAATGAAGCAGGGCAAAGGCTAATAGAGGTTTGCCAAGAGAACGCACTGGTCATAGCAAACACCCTCTCCAACAACACAAGAGAAGACTCTACACATGGACATCACCTGACGGTCAACCCTGAAATCAGATTGCTTATATTCTTTGCAGCCAAAGATGGAGAAGATACAGAGATACAGTCAGATACAGAGATACAGTCAGCAAAAACAATACGGGGAGCTGACTGTGGCTTGGATCATGAACTCCATATTGCCAAATTCAGACTGAAATTGAAGAAAGTGGAGAAAACCACTAGACCATTCAGGTATGACCTAAGTCAAATCCCTTATGACTATACAGTGGATGTGAGAAATAGATTTAAGGGACTAGATCTGATAGGCAGAGTGCCTGATGAACTATGGATGGAGATTTGTGACATTGTACAGGAAACAGGAATCAAGACCATCCCCAAGAAAAAGAAATGCAAAAAAGCAAAATGGCTGTCTGAGGAGGCCTTACAAATAGCTGTGAAAAGAAGGGAAGAGAAAAGCAAAGGAGAAAAGGAAAGATATACCCATTTGAATGCAGAGTTCCAAAGAATAGCAAGGAGAGATAAGAAAGCCTTCCTCAGCAATCAGTGCAAAGAAATAGAGAAAAACAATAGAATGGGAAAGACTAGAGATCTCTTCAAGACAATTAGAGATACCAAGGGAAAATTGCATGCAAAGACGGGCTCGATAGAGGACAGAAATGGTATGGACCTAACAGAAGCAGAAGATATTAAGAAGAGGTGGCAAGAATACACAGAAGAACTGTACAAAAAAGATCTTCATGACCCAGATAATCACGATGGCGTGATCACTCACCTAGAGCCAGACATCATGGAATGAGAAGTCAAGTGAGCCTTAGGAAGCATCACTACAAACAAAGCTAGTGGAGGTGATGGAATTCCAATTGAGCTATTTCAAATCCTGAAAGATGATGCTGTGAAAGTGCTGCACTCAATATGCCAACAAATTTGGAAAACTCAGCAGTGGCCACAGGACTGGAAAAGGTCAGTTTTCATTCCAATCCCAAAGAAAAGCAATGTCAAAGAATGTTCAAACTACCACACAATTGCACTCATCTCACATGCTAGTAAAGTAATACTCAAAATTCTCCAAGCCAGGCTTCAGCAATATGTGAACCATGAACTTCCAGATGTTCAAGCAGGTTTTAGAAAAGGCAGAGGAACCAGAGATCAAATTGCCAACATCCGCTGGATGATGGAGAAAGCAAGGGAGTTACAGAAAAACATCTATTTCTGCTTTATTGACTATGCCAAAGCCTTTGACTGTGTGGATCACAATAAACTGTGAAAAATTCTGAAAGGGATGGGCATACCAGACCACCTGACCGGCTTCTTGAGAAACCTGTATGCAGGTCAGGAAGCAACAGTTAGAACTGGACATGGAACAACAGACTAGTTCCAAATAGGAAAAGGATTATGTCAATTGTATATATTGTATATTGTCACCCTGCTTATTTAACTTACATGCAGAGTACATCATGAGGAACGCTGGGCTGGAGGAAGCACAAGCTGGAATCAAGATTGCCAGGAGAAATATCAATAACCTCAGATATGCAGATGATACCACCCTTATGGCAGAAAGTGAAGAAGATAAAGAGCCTCTTGATGAAAGTGAAAGAGGAGAGTGAAAAGGTCAGCTTAAAGCTCAATATTCAGAAAATTAAGATCATGGCATCTGGTCCCATCACTTCACGGGAAATAGATGGGGAAACTGTGGAAACAGTGTCAGACTTTATTTTTTTGGGCTCCAAAATCGCTGCAGATGGTGACTGCAGCCATGAAATTAAAAGACACTTACTCCTTGGAAGGAAAGTTATGACCAACCTAGATAGTATATTAAAAAGCAGAGGCATTATTTTGCCAACAAAGGTCCGTTTACTCAAGGCTATGGTTTTTCCAGTGGTCATGTATGGATATGAGAGTCGGATGGTGAAGAAAGCTGAGCGCCGAAGTATTGATGCTTTTGAACTGTGGTGCTGGAGAATACTCTTGAGAGTCCCTTGGACTGCAAGGAGATCCAGCCAGTCCATCCTAAAGGAGATCGGTCCTGGGTATTCATTGGAAGGACTGATGTTGAAGCTGAAACTCCAATACTTTGGCCACCTGATGCGAAGGGCTGACTCATTTGAAAAGACCCTGATGCTGGGAAAGATTGAAGGCAGGAGGAAGGGGGGATGATGGAAGATGAGATGGTTGGATGGCATCACTGACACAATGGACTTGGGTTTGGGTGGACTCAAAGGAGTTGGTGATGGACAGGGAGGCCTGGCGTGCTGTGGTTCATGGGGTCGCAAAGAGTCAGACACGCCTGAGCGACTGGACTGAACTGACTAAATATTTTCATAGCACTTGGTGATTTTCCTTCATATAACCTTTATATTTTTTGTTCTATATTTCACTGTGTTTGTATTTCTTCTACACCTTACTCTTCCACAAGAAAGCAAAGGGATAACTGAGTCTTTTTATTGCCATTCCACATTCAATGCCTCACTAATTATCTCGCACATATTCTGTGCTTAGCAAATACATACTGAAATTTTATGACTTCTCTAAACTTATATGTTTCAAATTATCTTCTGGGTATCTCTACTTGCATGTTTTGCAGAGCCTTCAAAACAAAGACCCAAAGTAGATTTTATTTTTACTGAATTTCTATTTCCAGTTAATGGCACCACCAGAAACCAAAGCCAGAAACCTCTAAATCCTCCTTATCTTTGACTCCTCCACTCCCCTCTCACAACCAACTGGTATCTAAACCCTCCTGATTCTATTAGTTTAATATTTCTTCACCCTCCTCTTCATCCCCATGATACTGTTCATCCTTCCTCACTTCAAGCCCTCGTTGTGCCTGCATCACTGCAGTATCACTACAGTGTTATTATCGCAGTAGGCTGCTCATCAATCGCCCTTTGCATTTGAATTTCATCCTTATTAATAATCTTCAACTAACTGTTCTGCCTATTTTACAGATCAGAAAAACCAAGGTCTAAGGCTTTAAGAAACTTACCTCTGGTCACTGAACTAGTAAGTAGTAGAGCTGGAATTTACAATGGTGTATATCCCTAAATCAGGAGACTTGGGATAGATGTTCTAGACCTCGGCATGACCAAAAGCCCTAATCCAGGCATCCTGAATTATAAGACTATTTTTATACATGGATCACCCCCGGAAGCCTCTGCATTTCTTGAAAACAGAGAAAAGATCTTCATCTTGTCCCTCTTCCATCACCCATCACTGCCCCTCTCCCAGAACACCGCATAGTGTGTGTCCATTGCAGAATATCAAAGGATGCTTGAGACAGAAAGGAGAAGAAAAGAAAAATGAGGAAGTCTTCATCCAGGGGAGAGAAAGGGAGAAGGGTTCAAAGCAATAAGATGAAAGAGAGAGAAAGGAGCAGAAAACATAACTCAATTTAGATTCTTGTTCAGAAGTTATGCTTTTGCAAAAAAAAACATTGGCTTGAATTCTGGCTGCTGTTTTACTTAGTTCAGCACAAGGAAAATTCCAACTTGGCCTCTTCCCTCAGGAACATTTATGAAGAGTTAAGAGTTATATGGTGATGTGAAGTAAAGAAAGTCAGTTCACATATACCCTTCCTCAAAGTAAAAGTTAGCAGCTAAGTGCCAGCAAGTGAATCACCTCTCTTCTAAAAGCTCTCCCCTCTCTCCTTCAAAACAATTACAGTCTAAAATGCCAATTGATTTGTCACATTTTTATTTCTTTTTTACTATTTTGTGCTTTAAAAGTAATTTGGGACTGTATCTAGGGCTGCAATTTCTCCTCTATAGCAACTTAAAAGCCTTAAACCTTTCACTCTGATAATTAACCCACCATACTATTTCACCCAACTAACTTCCTGGAAATTTGATGACAGTACCCACCCCCAAAAACCTTTTGTAGGCTAGTTTTTGCCTCAGCACCGCAAACTCCCTCCATATCATGTTTCTCATGGGCGGCAGCTGAAATGAAATATGCAAACCATGTAATTGGAAAAAGATTCTGTCTCATTTGCCTCAGCTGTTCTTCCTTGTTGGAAATGCAAAGGAAAAGAAGGCAGTAAGAAAACCTTCCTGCTGACAATTTAGAAGAGAAGCCATCATCTCACAGCCACATCAGCAGGGGCGAGCCTGAGTTCTCTGCAGGCGCGTCTAACAGGCCCTTTGACCTCTGGACACTCATCAAGGTCCCTTGACACGAAATGAGAAGAGTTTCGATAAAACAATATGGTACACAATTACAGAGCACATCTTCAGTGGCCCCCTACTCATTGGCTCTGTTCCATTTCCAAAATGCTCTTGTTCTGCTTTTCCAAAAAAAAAAAAATTACCTCTAGCCAAAGTGCCACATGTGCAGAGAAATAATATATTCTGTTTTTATTTTTGTATGTTTTTCCATAATCCTGGTAATAAAACATATTAAAATGAGAATCTTCCTCATTAGGCTGGGGTTTATACGGGAGATGATTTAAAATTTTATAAATTTTCTATCACTTCTATATAATTTAGAATTTAATTGTTCAATTCATGAAATAGTTATAGCTAGCACTTATTATACTTGCCACGTGTCAGGCACTGTTCTAAGTGCCTCATGTATATTAATTGTGTCCTCAAAAGATCCTATGAGGTAAATGTTATTACTATGACTCCTACTTTTACAGATGACTGAAGCACAGCCAGGTTCAAACCCCTGCTCACATCACCAGCTAGGAAGTGGTGCCCGCACCATCGTGCCTCTTCCTTAGATCGGCTACCGTTTATGTGTCCACGACTTCTTTTTTTCCCTCTTTCTATGTTCCCTTTGGGGCCATTTTATTCATGTATTCTTTTAACAAATGCTTACCCTTAAGAGAATGTCATCAGTATATGGAGGAGATGCGAGGCACACCTCAAAGTCACGAGAGAGGGAAATAAAGTGGGCTTGGAGAATCCTTCAGAACATGTGGCAGAAGCAGTCAGTGATCCCTCGGTAGCCATGGATTCCTTATATTTCCAGCTTTCCTTGGAGGGAGCCACGTGACTAGTTCTGGCCAATGAGAAGAAGCAAATCCAACTGAGAACATATACAGGAGGACGGAGCATTCAACTATGTCAAATGCCACTGACGGGGCCAGTATGGTGGGAACCGAGAACTGACTGTGAAATTTCGCTATGTGGAAGCTATTACTGAACATGATAAAAATAGTTTCCCTATAGAAATTCACTAGCAGCATTACTGAGCCAGTAATATCCAGAAACTACACCACTGGTGGCATTTAGTTACAGAACCCAGACCCTTCTCCTCAAATCTATGCAGTTCTCTTACCGAACCCACTCAGAATTCTGTGTTTCTTTCCTTATGCCATTACACATCCACATATTCACACACACATATTGTATGTCATCAACTGAATTATTGGTCCAAAGTCTTTTACTCTCCTATAGTAGTGTTTTACGCCTGTAGTTTTGCCATGGTCTTATGGTAGATAGCGTGTATTTCTAAGCCCCTTCACTTTGGACTTCATCATATGATTTTCTTTGAGCAGTGTGAAAGTGAAGTAAAAGTCATTCAGTTGTGGCCGACTCTTTGAGACCCCATGGACTATACAGTCCATGGAATTCTCCAGGCCAGAATACTGGAGTGGGTAGCCTTCCCCTTCTCCAGAGGATCTTCCCTACCCAGGGATCAAACCCAGGTCTCCTGCATTGCAGGCAGATTCTTTACCAGCTGAGCCACAAGGGAAGCCCAAGAACACTGGAGTGGGTAGCCTATCCCTTCCCCAGCAGATCTTCCAGACCCAGGAATCAAACTGGGGTCACCTGCATTGGAGGTGAATTCTTTACCAACTGAGTTATGAGGGAAGTTGGCCAATGGGACCTTAGCAAAGACAACCTCAGCATTAAAATTGAAACTCACACACCAAAAAAAAAAAAAAAATGAGCAAATGAAACCAAACAAAAACACATAGATACAAAGAAAAGATTAATGGTTCCCGGAGGGGAAGCAGAATGAGGGGAAAGCAACATGGGTACAGGGGGTTAATTATATGGTGATGGATGAAAACCAAATTTTTGGTGATACGGTGTCATACAGAAGTTGAAATATAATGTTGTACACATGAAATATATATGTTTCTCACATGGCGCTAGTGGTAAAAATTCTGCCTGCCAGTGCAAGAGATTCAAAAGACATGAGTTCAATCCCTGGGTCAGGAGGATCCCCTAGAGTAGGAAAAACAACCCACTCCAGTATCTTTGCCTGGAAAAATTCCATGGACAGAGGAGCCTGGTGGGCTGTAGTCCATGGAGCTGCAAAGAGCTGGACACAACTGGGCAATATAGCACATACACACACTAAACATATAATGTTATAAACAATGATACCTCAATGTTTAAATTAAATAAATTCTAAGACAGAAAAAGAAGTTGAAACTTACCTGAGCAATTGGACTTGCCCTCTTGCAGGACTACACAGCCCCGAGAAAGTCCACACATTCAGGAGAGTCCACCAGTCCCATATAGGAACCCAAAGCAAACCTCCAACTTGGAATCTAGTCCAACCAATATCAGTCAAACTCTAGTTGACATGCAAAGGCATTAGAGAGAAATAAATGAATTTTTTGGTAGAAGCTGGTGAATTCTGCAGGGTTTCGTATACAGCATTATTGGGAATATAACTGACTGAGACAAAATTAAAGTTATAAATCTCTCAAATGTTCTGAAAAAAAGAAGGCACAAAGTTTTGCCTGGACTCTTCTCTAATTATAAACCTCAGATTAATCCCAAAATGCATAAAGCCACTCAATGCAATAGCCACACCACACAGTAAAACTGGTTCATTCTCCTTTTAAGAAAATCAAAGACTTTAAGAACTGGAAGGGGCCATCCACCACTTCTCTTTACATCTGAGGGTACCCAGGAAGTGAAATGACAGGTCAGATATCACACTACTAATCAGATGGAAGAGCTATTAGAATCCAGATTCTTAATGGTTATTTCAGTACTATTTCCACTGTGTCATACCACCTGTCTGAATTCTAAACTGAGAACTCGCAGGTTCAAGCTATATTCAGAAACAAGAAATCTAGGACTCAATACTATAAACGTTCATTCTCTTGTCACCCACAATATCCTCTTTCCTTTTTTATAAACTCCTTTCTGTCAGTGTCTGAACCACTCCAACACACACGCACACACACAGAGAATTGAATTCAGTCTTTAGACTTCATTTTGAATGCGATTCTACATCCTCTAGAAGTCTCTGTTCTATCAACAATTAACATACATATTTCAAATTTTTCATTGAATGATGTTTAAAAAAAAAGTAGTGTGCCCAGTAGAACCATAAAAGTATTCACCTAAAGGCTTCATTTTTCAGGCAAGAAAATTGAGCCCTAAGAAAAGTAAGATGATTTATCCAAAGTCATATGACTGGATGGATGGACTTTTCTCTAATTATAAACCTCAGATAGATCCCAAAATGCATAAAGCCGCTCAGTGCAATAGCCACATCATATAGTAAAATTGGTTCATTCTCCTCTTAAAAAACTGTTGAGTAGTTTTGACTCTCTCTAGCATCTAGTTCCCAACCCCTACCATTTATTGTCCTTGTGCTTAGTTGCTCAGTCGTGTCCGATTCTTTGCGACCCCGAGGACTGTAGCCCCCTAGGCTCTTCTGTCCATGGGATTCTCCAGGCAGGAATACTGGAGTGGGTTACCATTTCCTACTCCAAGGGATCTTCCCCACCCAGGGATTGAACCTGTATCTCCTAAGTCTCCTGCATTGGCAGACAGATTCTTTACTACTGCACCACTTGGGAAACCCAAAACTTACAACAAGGTACATATATTTGTGCCTTTATGGCTAGTAACTTCATTACTTCAGGGGAAATTAACTTTGGGTTACCTTTTCAATGTGGTAGTTCTTTTTTTTTTTTTTTCTAGAATGGAGATAGAGGTTTTGTTTTAGAGTGTAATCCAAGTATTTTGAAGGCTCTCAAAACTCTCTATGGCTTCTGCTGCTACTGCTGCTGAGTCCCTTCAGTCGTGTCCGACTCTGTGTGACCCCATAGACGGAAGCCCACCAGGCTCCCCCGTCCCTGGGATTCTCCAGGCAAGAACACTGGAGTGGGTTGCCATTTCCTTCTCCAATGTGTGAAAGTGGAAAGTGAAAGTGAAGTCGCTCAGTCGTGTCCGACCCTTAGCGACCCCATGGACTGCAGCCCACCAGGCTCCTCTGTCCATGCGATTTTCTAGGCAAGAGTACTGGAGTGGCTTGCCATTGCCTACTCTTTCTAAAAGCCATTTCTCTCTCAAGAAGATAGTGACTTGCCTTTGCATTGCTGCGTTTTGAAACAAAAGGGTAATTTGTATATTTAAAAGGCACTTTTAATCTTCTCATCTGCAGAGTTCAATGTTTGCAGAAACAACTCATTGTTTCTCCACCTTTTGTTTCCTTAGAAAAGAAGAGAAACTCAAGTACTCAGAAACCAAGTCTTTTGCCGAAAGTTGGACAAGAAGACACTAATTTAGCATTTTGCTTCTAAAAAGCTCTGGTATGAACTTTTGTATATTAGTATCACTAACTCCCACAAAACCAGCACCCATTGAAGTTATACTGTGTTCTAGACACCATGATATAACTTTTATATGCATGAACTTATTTACTCTACAATTATTGTAATCTTAGCATGTAGTACTATTATCCTCATTTTACAGCTGAGGAGGATGAATCTTAGAGGTGTTAAATAACTTCTCCAAAGTGACACAGGGGAAGAATATGTCCAATTTCTGGCCAGGGCTTCCCAGGCGGCGCTAGTGGTAAAGGATCCACCTGCCAGTACAGGAGACAGGGTTCAATCTCTGGGTTAGAAAGATCCCCTAGGGGGTGTAAATGGCAACCCACTCCACTATTCTTGCCTGGAGAATCCCATGGACAGAGGAGCCTGGAAGGCTACAATCCATGGGGTTAAGAAAAGAGTCGAACATGACTTAGCAACTAAATGACAACAACAACAATTTCTGGCAAAGATGCCATGTGTTTCATACAAACTATTACCAGCTCAGCATAGGGAAAGGATCTTGACTCTAGCACTGAAAGAGTGAGCAGAATGGTTTCTGGGGTCTTATGGTGAACTGCTGTAATTATGTATAGTGACTTGCTTGAGGCACTGTAAATCTCTGGGGATAAAAAGGATTTGAGCTATTTCATTAAGATAAGTTAAAAAATATACACTACCATATGTAAAATGGATAGCAAGAAGGAATTTGCTATATTATGCAGGGAGCTCCAACCGGTGCTCTGTGTCAAATCAGAGGGGTGGAATGGGGTGGGAGGTGGGAAGGAGATTCAAGAGGGAGGGGACATATGTATACCCATGGCTGATTCATGCTGATGGATGGCAGAAACCAACACAGTGTTGTGAAGCAATTATCTTTCATTTAAAAATAAATAAGCTTTAAAAATATAAACAAAATAACAACAACAAAGGGGATGGCAACCCACCCCAGTGTTCTTGCCTGGAGAACCCCATGGATAGAGCAGCCTGGTGGGCTACAGTCCATGGGGTCGCAAAGAGCCAGACATGACTGAAGCGATGGAGCACAGCATATTAAAAGTTAGGACATGGTTTGCCTTGAAAAGGACGAGGACTCCTGACTTGGAGAGAAGCCCACAGTTCTGCGCGAGTCACTCAGTAACTTCTTGTCCACAGGGTCTTTGGCAGCACAGGCAATGTTCTATTCTGTGCTCCGGGAGGTTGTTAGGTGCGGGTGTTTCCTTTGTGAAAGTGCTTTGGGAAGGACACTCAGGATTTATGCAGTTCTCTGTGCGTATGTTACATATTATTAAGGTTCACATTAAAATTAACCTTTGAAAATGTCTAAAAAACATATTCAGCATGGAACCACTGTCTACCTCTGAGGAAATGTTACCTTTACCAGCAGGGAAACAGGGGAGGCGGTATATCAGAGGTTATGTCTGCGGGATGACAGGTCGTGTTCAGTTCTAACCCAATTAAGGGTTTCTAAGCTTCAACGTTCTTGCCTATGAAAATGAAGGGACTGAGCTCAGTGAGGTCTGTTATAGACTCAGCTGCAGGCTTTGTTCCTTCGTCTCCCAGTGAAGGTTTCTGTTTACCTTGTTTGTTAATCTAAAAAAACAGACACTGAGATGGAATTAAATGTGATTTATTGGGGAAAATATCAGAGGAGGCTGAGAAAGATGTCAGCTGTGACACGAGTCTGAACTTTATGAAGATGAGAAGGCGGGGGTCACCGCAACAGATAATGCTTGAAAAGAACCAGGTTTGGGGAGAGGGAGAAACAATGAATTCTGTTTGGGCATATTGAGCTCCAGGTGCTTTTTTAGACATCAATCCTAATAAGGAAATGGCAGCCCACTCCAGTATTCTTGTCTGGAGAATCCCATGGACAGAGGAGTCTGGCGGGCTACAGTCAAAGGGGTCACAGAGAGTCAGCCATGAGCAAGCACACACACACCTGAGGTGTCAAAAGGAAATACGGGTCTGGAGTGGGCGGCAGCTGCACATTTGTGAGTCATCTGCATATAGGTGGTCACAGAAGCGGGAGGCATAATGAGACAGCCTAGGGACAGGGTACCAATAGAAAAAAGAAAAGGACCTCCAGCATTGAAAAATGCTAATATTTAAAGTCAAGAGAGAGAAGGATGAGACTGCAAATGCAAGGAGTCCACAAAGAGGCAGGGAGAAAGCAGAAAAGGGTTGTGTCCAGTCAAAGAAGGTAATAAACAATCAACAGTGACAAGTGCCCTAGGGAGGTCAAGTAAGAAGCAGTCTGAAAATATCCATTGCATTTAGAGACCTGGGAGCCATTGCTGATCATAGTTCAGTGTTGGGAACAGGCCATTCTCCCTACTGAGTGGTGGTGGGTACGGGGAGGTGGACAGAAATGGAGACAGTGTACCCATCTAAAGGGCAAGTGAGCAGACTGGCTTTCTAAAGGACGCAGGCAGCTCCTCTGTTAGGAGGAAAGGAGAACAGATTGGATACAGATAGAGGCAGATGAGGGCTGATGAGAAATCACAGTCTTATATAACAGCTTCCATTTTCTCTGTTGAAAATATCTTCTGAGAGCAATGGAAAGGATAGAAATGTTGAAGGAACAGAGAATTTGAAAGTCTTTTCAGAAGAGAGAGGTGGGAATTGGCCAAAACAGGTGGCAAGTTAAATGTCCATTTGCAGTTGTTGAGGATACGTTGATAGCAGACCCAGAGAGCCCTGCTGCACGACCTTCTCCAGTCAGGGTGGGCTGCACACACACAGCAAGGGCAGATCTTTGGGCTAATCTAGGGCTGAGTTCGGAGAAGGCAATGGCAAGCCACTCCAGTACTCTTGCCTAGAAAATCCCATGGATGGAGGAGCCTGGTAGGCTGCAGTCCGTGGGGTCGCTAAGGGTCAGACACGACTGAGCGACTTCACTTTCACACATTGGAGAAGGAAATGGCAACCCACTCCAGTGTTCTTGCCTGGAGAATCCCAGGGACGGGGGAGCCTGGTGGGCTTCCGTCTATGGGGTCACACAGAGTCAGACACGACTGAAGTGACTTAGCAGCAGCAGCAGGGCTGAGTTAATGCCTGATGGGTGCAATGAAAAGCCACAGGTGCATGCATTTAGTGGTACTGGCCGTCAAGTTCCTGAAATCATAACACATGGAATTGTGGTTGAGAAGGGAAGTGACAACAGAAGAGGAATGATGGATGAGAGAAGGCAAGAGGTCACTAGAGATCCCTGCATAACCTCATCCCCTAGCCTTAAACAACTCTTCTAAGACCCATCAGTTTGGTCCCAGGAAAAATCATAATATAAATCTTATGTTTGAGAAATCAACTACATTTATGGCAGAAAACACAATTGAAAAATTGCTTGCCTTCATGATGTTTATACTCTAAGGGAGTCAGAATAACAAGATTTACTCTAGAGCAATGCTATCTAACAGAAATCAAGACCATGGATGTAACGTTAAATTTTCTGGTAGTCATATTAAACGAAGTAAAGAAAAGGTAGACTTGCCAAATAAAAACAGGAATATGCTTATACTAGAAAAATCATTTCTTGCTTATCTGAAATTCAAATTTAACTGAGCACGATGTTCTTTTATTTGGTAAATCTGTCCATCCAAGCAGGTGAAATAAACCTTAAGATTCTGTATCTTTTTTCATTTGCATATGTAATTAATGTTTTTAAAACTGAGCTATTTTACGTTTTACAAAGTTTAAAGTAAAGAAAAGTGAAAATTCAGTTTCTTATTCACACTTGCCGGAGAAGGCAATGGCAAGCCACTCCAGTACTCTTGCCTAGAGAATCCCATGGATGGAGGAGTCTGGTAGGCTGCAGTCCGTGGGGTCACTAAGGGTCGGACACAACTGAGCGACTTCCCTTTCACTTTTCACTTTCACACATTGGAGAAGGAAATGGCAACCCACTCCTGTGTTCTTGCCTGGAGAATCCCAGGGACGGGGGAGCCTGGTGGGCTTCTGTCTATGGGGTCACACAGAGTCGGACACGACTGAAGTGACTTAGCAGCAGCAGCATTCACACTTGCCACACTTCAAGTGTTTGACAGCCCCACATGTGACTAGCTGTTACTCTAACAGGCAGCAGAGTTCTAGACGATAAGCTCCTGGTATCATGGATGGTGCTCACCTTTGTAACCTCTCCCACTGACTAACATAATAGCAGCAGAAGGAGATATGCTCTTTGGAGTATAACTGCTTTAGTATGTTGTGTTAGCTTTTGCTTTGCAATGAAGTAAATCAGCCATATGTGTATGTATATATAAATATAGACATATATATACCACCTTGAGCCTCCCTCCCACCAACTGCCGTCCCACCCCTCTAGGTCATCACAGAGCCCCAGGCTGAGTTTCCTGTTCTTTACGGCAGATTCCAACTGGCTGTCTGTTTTACACACGGTAGGATATGTATGTCAATGCCAATCGTCCCTCCCTCCCCTTCCCCCCACTGTGTCCACGTCTGTCCTCTGTGTCTGCATCTCTTTTCCTGCCCTGGAAATTAGGTTCATCTGTACCAGTTTTCTAGATTCCATATATATGTGTTAATATATGATATTTGTTTTTCTCTTTCTGATTTACCTCACTCTGTATGACAGATTCTAGGTCCATCCACATCTCTACAAATGACCCAATACAAAGGATCATTAGGAGGGGAAAATTTGAATAGAAAAGATACACAATAGTGGGCAGAGAAGAGAAGTAGCATTTGAGTTGAATAAAAGAACCTTCTGGAAACCAAGAAATTATACCCTTCAGACAGAAACATATATGAAAAAAATGATCCTTTGAGAAACAGTTTCATAACCAACTGGAATCTAATTTTAAAAGAAAAACATATACTGTGTACTTCAGCAATATATACAGAGAAAAGAAAAAGCTGTCTTTTAAGAAAGTTTCTATCCCATTCATTCACCAGACATTTCTTTCTCTGAATTTTGCACAGAGTTTAATTCCTAACATGAATACATGTTCCACAGGAACCGCATAAGAAACTCCACCTCTATAAACTCTGCAAGGACAAACTGTCCGCAGGAATTTCACAGTTGTGAAGTTGGGTATCTCTGATGAGCATGGCTATTTTCTCTACATCCTCTCAGGGCGTTTTCTGTTTTCCAAAATGAAAGCAACCTGGAAATTATTTACTTCACGGAAGAGACCCAGAAGAGTAATGGCAGACTGAAAGCTCACAAAAGAGAAGGCTGAAGCTGTCCTTTTCCTCAGGGAAAAATAATCTGAGTCTGATGCAGTGTGGTCATTTTTTCCTTGCCATTCTTTTTATCTGCCAAAGCTGTGCCCTCTTAGGGCATTCGTCAGTTCTTTCTCGGTTAGTAGCGAGAACTGTGTATGAATTCTAACCCCGCAATATGATCCATCCTGGAGAAAGGAAATACAATGAAAGCAGAGGGGGAGATAATTCTCATATTGATATTTACATTTCCCAAAACGTATGAAACTATCATTTGAAATTAACTGCTCACAGACCAGGCTCCCACTGAGGAGATGTTTATTCAGAGAGAAGATTGACCTAGAGCCCTTTTGAATCAGGGTCACTGTTTTAATTATTCTTTTCTCCTCATTCATCAATGGAGCCCCCTTTATGGCTTGGTTCTTTTGTATTTTCAGTCTGCTGAAGTTTAGAATTCACTCTATCATTTTAAGTGGATAACAAGTAAATTTTATAAACTTCTGAATTGACAAAACAATAATTGGTTTGCAGTCTATAAACGGATTTTTTTCGGTGACCATTATAGGGCCAATTTTTGAAGTCAGACTCTACCTATAGTGTTAAGGTTAAAGTCCTGGTTTGTGGGAGAGGATGGTATATAAATTTTAATGATATACCAGTGGTTGGGTAATGTTTGAACACTGAAAAAATGACACCTAAGTATACTACCCACTGGCAGTTTTTTGAGGCATGAACTCAGAAGCAGTAACCTGAAAAGAAATATCACCATTTAGTGAAGAATCATTTCCACTACTCAGCATTTACTAAGAACTGGCAAATTATGAGTCCATCAGTACATTTAACATTCAAGAACAACTCTTTTCATCTTTTTCTTCTCTTAATCTCCCAAATCAGTATAGCAACCCTACAGAAAGACAACACAGCCTAGGATGGAATTAGGGTCCTGGGTGAAAATAATGCAACTCTTTCACCCTAAAAAAAAGTCTTCCCAGCTCTGTCGTACACACACGAAATTGTTGGCAGACAATTCTTTGTGGGTCTCACATTTCTGCACATTTTGCAAGAGGAGCACTGATTGCTCTTTTACTGTAGACTACATTTTCAAGGATATTTGTTCCATGAACAACCTTTGGAGAAAAAAATACTTTGGAGATACTTGCATGTTTCAGTTCAGTTCAGTTTAGTTCAGTCGCTCAGTCGTGTCCAACTCTCTACGACCCCATGAATCACAGCACGCCAGGCCTCCCTGTCCATCACCAACTTCCTGAGTTTACCATCTAGTAAAACAAAGACACAGAGCAAATACAGGAAAGCTTACTGCCCACTTTAAAAGATTCAGGTTCCCTAAATTCAGGGTTCCTCACCTACAGTGCAACCTACTGCATGTGCCGATGTCATCTGGTTTTGTTAAATCACTCTGAGGGGCCCACAGAATTGGGGAAAAAAGCATTATTCTGACCACTGTTATTACCGAGAGTAATAAAGAATCTTCTATCTCTCATCCAGCAGTCATTTGTCTTCTACCAGTATTCATAAAACTATGGCAGTCTTACTTGTTAGTTTGCAAGCAGAGAAGTTCAAAGCCTTAACAGTTCTTAACAGGAATCAGCTAGGAAAAGATGCCAGAAATATAGAATTTACTACTCAAATATTTCTGATATATTCCTTCAAGCTGAGGCCAGAGAGGGCCAGAAAGTAAGGATTTCTGGAGTTAGAGATCACTGTTGTCACAGTGATGGACAAACCCTTCATCACTGTACAGTTGGGGCTCAATATGTGAAATGTATTTTTGCACAACAGAGAACCTAAACCCTTATGGTGTGGTTCATCTGATAGGATATTTAACTCCCTGAGCATGCAGTATAATATAGAAGAGAAATACCTGCTGAGGGTAAGAGAAGAGAGGTTAAACTCCAACCAGCAGGAAAGAGAAACTGAGGATTCACTGCAACGTGTGAGGGTATTGCTTCAAAAATGCAAAAGTATTGTCAAAGGATAGGGATTCACGCTGAGGGACCTAAGTGTGACCAGTTAAAGAGGGTGGTTACTTTAGTACATTATTGTTTTTTAGTTTTCCAATACTTTCCCTTAAAAAAAAAAAACAAGCAAACTGTTTTCATCTTTTCAAGTGTGCAGATTTGAGAATCTAGAATTCAGTACTGTGCCACAAAGACAGAAAATGATATGGGAACCACAGATCTAGAATGTCCAAAGCATGGGGTGGGTCAGCATTGCCAAGCCCAGTATCCCCAAGGAAACCCACCCCCACTTCACTTGCACCTCCATGAGGCTGATTCTCACAGGAATTTACAAGTCACACCAGGGGGTCTAAATACAGAGCTGAGTAAATAGCTGGTGTGCTCAGGACCGTTTTCCTTGGTGTCCTTTAAGAAGCTGTGGGAAAATGGTGTCTCCTCAACCCTCTAAGTTCCCCTCTAATTCCTAACACAAACTCAGTGTAGGAGTTATAGGAACAGACTTAGAAATGTAAGCCCCCAGACCTCATATATAAAGCTTTTCCAGTCATACCCAAGGGATAAGATAAGAGTGATTCCGACCACTATCCATGCCAGAGAAGGTCTTTGGGCCTCTGAAGGGAAATGCCAAGATAAGGGAGGGATTCCACATACCACAGACAATAAGTGACAGGATGCAGGAAGGAATGAACACAAGTCAGCTTCGCTGAGCCCTGCCCTGCCCTGCCCTGCCCCGTGAAGAATGTGGCAGACACTGGTGAGGGGGAGCTCCCTCCAAGCCAGTCAGAACACACTGCTGCCCTCAGACTTTTTAGGGGTCCTGCCTAATGACAAACTTTAAAGGAGAGCAGCTGTGCCCATGAAATCCTGGAGTCTGAGCCACAGGAAGCAACCTCCTCTGACATTATCCAAAGAACAAAGAGATGTGATATCTCTTAGGAAGAACATCCCTCTTCACCTTCGCCTAAAAGCCAGACAATAAATAAATGTAAATAAACATAAATATTTAAGGGGAGTGTGCTCACTGACCACCTGCTAAATTTACAATTTGAAGTTGCAGAGGAAAACCCTGCTGTCTTTCTACTACAGAAGCAATAAACGATAAAGCCCTTTTCAGGGAAGACAAATCTGAGGTGGCTATTCGTTTTAATGAAGACTTTTGACCCTTGGGAAGTAGAAGAAGGGACATCCAGAAAGAGTGATAATAGATTTTCCGTCTTTCCGTCATGATGGGAAATCTTATTTTGGAGAGTTTCAATTCTTAATGAAGATCCACAACAGATGACAGAACTGCTTAACGCCTAGGAGTTCGATTCTTTTCCAGCAATCTACTCAGGGTTTGAGTGCCCTATGAAAACTCAACGCTCAGGTCCACCAGTGAGAGAAGGAATGAAAATTCTGTCTCTTGCTTCGAAGTCAGAACGGCCTCCAGCTCCGCTGTGCCCACTTTAAGCAGACTGCTTGGTTTGGCCACTTACACTGTTTTTTCTGGAAACCACTCATACTTCTTCTGGGTTGCACTCCTAAACCACTGGAAGTCGTCTGGTTAAGAAGGAATTAGAGTCCAAGTACTTTTATTATGACTTTATTTTACCTGCTCCTTTTGAGCACCCTGCCCTTTAACACACAGAGAAAACAAGTTTTTTGACAACTTTATACAACCATGTCCTTTCAGGAAGATTTTGTTGTCACCCACTTCTTTTCCCCAAGGTTTAAGGTAAGACCAGCAACCCTGCAGAATCTAGCTGGTGACTCCCATGGAAAAGTTTACCACAGAAACATTTGCAATCAGTTAAGACTTTGGTCCCATAATGCTTAGCAAAGGAAGCTGAAGACAATTCGGAATGGGAATCGAATTCTGTATGCCAAACCTTGGAGCTAAGCTCTGGAGAATCACCCATGGGTGATGTGTACTTTTTTTTTCCATGGTTTTTTGCCTGGTGGATGCAGAGGACTGTGTCTTTAATATTTTTATTCCCCAGGTTTGTGTTTGCATCTGTATAGGACATTATCTTCCACTTGGCAGGTCACTGAGACTTGCCCACATCTGTTTCTGCTTTCATTTCTGTTACCCTATTCGTTTCTGGCCAGCAGTCAAAAAGAACTGCAAGTTTATAAGTGCCACGGAGGCATATGGTTAGAGGGAATGATTTCCCTTTCACCAAGCCTCTATTCCTCTTTTGACTTTTGTCTTTATTTTTCATTTAATTCAGGGTAATCACAGTTAAACAGAGGGTTTCATTAACTTTCCAGAAAATGGTGTTTTAAAGAGACATTTTTGGAGTGATCTAAATGCTTAGAAACTTAGTTTTCAGTATGGAACTACAGCCCTTGTTGAGAGGCAGCTTTTTATTGAAAGACCCTGGCCCTCAGAGCCAGGCAGAGCTCATTGTGATTCTACTTTTTCCATTTACTGGCTGACTAGAATCCTAGGTTTTCCCATCTGTATTTATGGGATCTTTTAAAATGCCTACATCTTCAGGCTATTACGAAGAATAACTATAAGTGCATGCTAAATGTCTGGTAAGAGAAGTATTATTAATAAAGAATAGCTCTTAGTAATATTTTGTAGCAGAAAAATGTAACATTCTGGTCACACTCAGCAATTAAAAAAAAACCCTGCTGGTCATCATTTCCATGAAATCTATTATGCAGGGGGTTTTCCATTACTCCCAACAGAAGGTCTTTGCTCATAATAAAGGATGCAGAGTCACTGAGGCATAGCAGTTGTATTTGCTGAATGTGAGAGAATGGGCCCAAGGACAATACCATTATGGTTTCAGAGAGGGAAACAAAGCGCACGAAAAGCATTAGCAGGCTGAACATGTCAGAGAGGAACCCAACTCCGATAAACAGGAAAATAAGTCCTGGTACCAAGAATAAGGTGAAACAGTGATTATCTACTGGAAATCCAGAGAGTACCCCTAAGTAAAAACAGACAAGATTAGCTAGGTGAACCCATTCTCCATCTTTCTCTATTCTCTTGGCTATTATCAGCTGTGGCTCTTAACTGAGGGGGAGAGAAAGGTGCCAGCCAGGTAAGGCCATTGCCAATCAGAGTTAACCATCTGACATGACTAAGTGGATGTCAATTTCAGTTTGGCCTTAAGCAGGGAAATTAAGCACAAAGACTTATTGGCGCTCATCTAGTACATTCATAAACATAAAAGAGACAAAGTTAGAATAAAGAAGTTGGACAATATTTTAAAAGATGACATTTTAGGTGTTTATTTAACTTCCAGAGTTATGCAAAGTTGAGTAACAGGCATTGTACTATTCTGATAGAATGTACTTAATTGACTGGATTTAAACATTGCTTCTTCTGTGTGGGTGATGGTGTTTGCTGGATCAGAGGAGATTTTTTATGATTCTTATCTTTAAAGCAGTGATTATATCCTATAGTTTCTAACAGTTTCTTAGGCACCCACAAAGATAGCTATGTTCATTTATTCATATCCTCTACAAATATATTGTGTATCTTCTCTCTCTCTCAGGTGAGGTTGACTTTCATAAAGAAAGACAGAGATTCAGGTAAACAATGGAGTTTTTCTTTAATCAGTTTTCTTGTCTGCTATTGGGTATCGCTTACTTCCCTCTGGGTCATTCAGTGAAATTAGGCTTCACTGAAGTTTGGATAATATAATTCTTTTAATGAAATTCAGATTTATTACTTTAAAGAATCTATGGTAATTAAAACTAGACTGAGAACGTGTTTCTTCAAGATTCAAATTTAATAAATAACAAAGCAAGATTTGCAATTAGATTACCATATCCAAGCACCAGTCTAAGAATTGCCGATGCCTGTTTATGAGGATATTATTTTAATCATTTATTCATTCTTTCTTTCCACACAAACTTATTGAGCACATATTATTTGCCAAGAACTATGGTAGATGCTAAGGACAGAATGGTTAACAAGAGAGAATTACTTCTTCACCTGCTTGTGCACGTGAAAACATTTTCCTTCTAATTACTCTCTCTCCTTATGATCTTATTAATATCTATTAATTCCATTAATAGATCTATTCCATGTATTGATATCCTCACAAACTCACAATTAAGTCTAAATTAATGAGGTTTTTTCCTACTTTTTTCCAAGGGCACAACCTGATCAGCAACTCTTTCTTTTTATGCAGCTGTGTTTCTTGAAAGACAAAAGGCTGTCTGAATGCATTTTCTTTTCCTTTGGCAATTTGTAGGAAATGGGTGACTTCTAACTGGAATCTATTCATCAGATCAGTCTTTTCTTTCTTTCCTGCTGTACCAATTATTACAAGGGTTCTAGAAAACAACAAGTTAAGGAAAATACTATGAAGTCAAGCAAATATTTTTGTACAGTAAAAATGTGGGGATTTTCATGGGAAGAAGCCGAGCCCTCCGGTGGTCACAGTAATCCAATTGTCTCGAGTGGCAGGTCAGCTTTGGAAAGTTAAGCACACAAGTATTGTGTAGTGTATAGTACTCAGAAGTCCTGAAGCAGGAGGCACTAGCCATAAAGGGCATGCTGGAAAGTCTGGTGGTCCCAGTTCTGCCATGACCTTGGACCAGTCACCTCACCTCATAGGCTTGCAGCAACTCAAAAGCACAGGATTTGAAATCCAGAGCCTGGTATGACTTATGACTGCAGGCAGAGCTCTTTCCATCAGCAGACTCTTCTGTCAGAAGGATGACGTCAGGCCAGAAGTTTTCTAAATGAAACTCCAGTATTAGCATTCTTCATTTCGAGAATTAGTTAACAGCAGAGTTGTTTTCCAGGTGGAAGGTTTTTTTTTTATTTATTTAATTGTTTTGAATGACACCTGTCCCTTCACTCACCACTCCACTTCATGGTACTTCTTTTGGGATCATTGAACTGACCATCCCAGTGCAGAGGAAGTGAAAGTGTTAATCTCTCTGTTGTGTCCAGCTCTTTGCGACCGCATGGATTGTAGCCCACCAGGCTCCTCTGTCCATGGGATTCTCCAGGCAAGAATATTGGAGTGGGTTGCCATTTCCTTCTCCAGGGAATTTTCCCGACCCAGGGATCGAACCCAGGTCTTCTGCATTGCAGGTGGATTCTTTACCATCTGAGCCAACAGTGAAGCCCCAGCGCAGAGGAGAAGGTAGTAATGCCCCAAATATGTATGTTGAATCCAAACCCCCAAGACCTCAGAATATGGCCTTATTTGAAGACAGAATTTTTAAAGAGATAAGCAAATTAAAGGAGGTCGTTGGTAGGCTCTAATCTGACATGTTTCTATAAAAAGGGGAGAGTTGGGTAGATACACACAGAGAGGATGTGAATTGAAGACACAGGGAGAAGATAGCCATCTATAAGCCAAGAAGAAAAGTGTGGAGCCATCATTCCCCCACAGCCCTCAGGAGGAATCAAGCCTTGTGGACACCTTGAACTCAGACTTCCAGCCTCCAGAAAGAAGAAACAATCGATTTACATTGTTTAAGCCACCCAGTTTGTGGTACTTTGTTTTGGCAGCACTGCTGCTGCTGCTGCTGCTAAGTCACTTCAGTCATGTCCAACTCTATGTGACCCCATAGACGGAAGCCCACCAGGCTCCCCCGTCCCTGGGATTCTCCAGGCAAGAACACTGGAGTGGGTTGTCATTTCCTTCTCCAGCACTAGCAAATGAAAATACCCAATGAGCTAGTTCCAAGAAAATTCCAAAGGGGTCTGACCACCCCAAACAACAAAAAGCATTAGGCTTGGATCCAGGATTTCTTGCCCCTTCTAAACACACACCTCATTTTGCATGTTTCCCTTTCCTGGCATCTCCCATATCTCCCCCTCCTCAAAGCTGCCTCCAGGCACACTTTAACCAAATATAAGAAGCTGATGCGAAGTTCAGGATGGATCCCCTGACTTGTCCAGCTTCCACACTTCACTCGTCTCCCCCAGAATAGTGTCCTTTGTAAACTAGTTGGTTGGATTTGATACTGAGGACCCATTTTAGCTGGGCTTCCCTGATAGCTTGCCGAGTAAAGAGTCTGCTGGAAATGTAGGCGATGCAGGAGACACGGTTCAATCTCTAGGGCAGGAAGATCCCTTGGATGAGGAAATAGTAATAGCAACCCACTCCAGTATTCTTGCCTGGAGAATCCCACAGACAGAGGAGCCTGGTGGGCTGCAGTCCAAGGGGTCGCAAAGAGCCGGACATGACTGAGCACACTAGCATGCCCCTTTTAGCCACAACCTCCACATAAACATGTATGTTGGGTAATAGGATCTCCGAGACATTTTGACAGAGGGAATGAGATGATTAAAATGGCACTTTAAGATGATAATTAGTGACAATGGGAAGGAGGCATTAGAAGGAGACAGAAGTAGAGGCTTAGAGACAGCAACAATTGTCATTTTTCAAACAAGTGATGTGACCAAATTGTCAACAGGATTAGACTAGAGCAGTGGTTCTCAAACCTGAGGGTGGACCAGAATCACCCTTGTTAAAGAGATTTGTTAAAACACAGACTGCTGGGCCCCACCACTAAAGATTCTGTTTCAGGAGGTCTCGGGAAGGGGCCCAGAATTTCCATTTCTGACAGATTTCCCAAATGATTCTGATTCTACTAGCTTAGGATCCATATAGTAGGAAACGCTGGAATAGACTGTCACAGACATAGTGCTCTGGAGAATTTGGGTTTTAAGTCTTGTTCTTCTTAATCTGTTTTGTTTTTTAGTGGGGGATGGCTTTTGGCAAAAACAGGGTTTGTTTTTGCTTATTTTATTTTGGACTGAATTATTCAAGTTGTTGAAGATGCAAGAGTGCCAACTCAATGATAATTGATCATGCAAAATTCTATCTTAGTTGAGGCCATATTAATCAGGGATTAGACGCTTAAGACGGAGAAGGCAATGGCACCCCACGCCAGTACTCTTGCCTGGAAAATCCCATGGACGGAGGAGCTTGGTAGGCTGCAGTCCATGGGGTCGCTGATGATTGAGTGACTTCACTTTCACTTTTCACTTTCATGCATTGGAGAAGGAAATGGCAACCCACTCCAGTGTTCTTGCCTGGAGAATCCCAGGGACGGCGGAGCCTGGTAGGCTGCCGTCTATGGGGTCTCATAGAGTCAGACACGACTGAAGCAACTTAGCAGCAGCAGCAGAAGCTTAAGAACCTAAAACTGAGGGGGAAAGGTGCTAAATGGGTGTCCTCAAATCTGGCTTCAGACTTCAAGTTAAAAAACCTGGGTGACTACCACTTCTCCTCCAGCTTCCCCACTCCAGTTGAGAATCACTGATTTATAATATGCAAAGCCTTTCCATTTGATTTTCCAGAGTAATTGGTAAATGCACAAATAATGGTTCTGTCCACCATTCTATGTATTCAGGCTGGGAAAATATTATCCCTAGTTTACAGGCAAAGGAAATGAGGCTGAAAGAGGATGTTACCCCTGACTCATTTCTGTTCTTGCCAAGATTTGAATAATTTGTCAAAAAAGATTAATCTTCCAGCTATGATTAGGAACAACATAAGACTTATCATGAAATTCACACAAGTAATTTAAGGCAGAGCCACAGAATTAGAGTCCCCTTAAAAAGAGTCAATTGGCCCTAACAGATTTCTCCACTGATAAATGATAGATTTGGCTTGAATATTCATCCTGTAAGATTGATCAAACTTCTGTTGCTTTTCTCTGTGTTCTTAGTTAACTTGATAGGCGCTTCCAGCTGCCAAATCAGCAAATAGTCAATTGTTCGATGCGAAAATAAGCTTCTCTTTTTTGATTTCCTTCAAGAAGAGGGAAAAAAAAAATCCAAGAACTGTACTTTCTATTAAATTGAGAAGCAAGATGTGTAATGAGGAAAGAATTTTGTTCAACAATAGCAGCAGTGCCACATAGCTGGCCGGCTGGAGTCCAGCCCCGCTGTGGTCCCGCTGCCCGCCCCCTTCCAGCAGGAGGCCAGCGTGGCTCCACAGATGCTCTCACAGAGGGCACCTGCCCCCGGCCGCCACCCCAGAAGCCAGCCGTCCATTTCTGTAGCAGGATCCACGTGCTTATAAAACACATGGGCCCTGTCTCTCTGCCTCTACCTTGATCTCTGTCTCTCTTTTTATTCTGTCTCTTTCTCTCTCCCCAGCTCCTGTCTTTAAATCACTGCTGTAGCTTTCACATGAGCTTTTTGGTGTGTGGGATCCACCCAGGCTATCTTTGGATTTAAATGAAAAATGAACTGCTTTTATTTCCTTTGGGCTTCATTGTACTCAAAAGATGAGGCTTCCACACTGACACTTCATCTTCATGAGAGAGCAAGAGAGAGACGGGGAGACATTGAGCAAGAGAGGCCATTCTGAGACCAGCATTTCACCCTCTCCTTCCTGACTGCTATTTAAAGCACTTATTCGAACTCAGAGAAAATGTAATATATAGTTCCTTAATGTGTTTAGTTAAGGACCTCATGAATCATGCGGATTTCTCCACAACCTAAATGGTTATTATGCTGACCCAAGGGTGTGCCGTTTTGTGGACGCTTCATCTTTGTGTCCCTATTTATTTGTTTCAAGCAAGCTCAGTTCTGTAAGACACTGATTGGAGGCACAATGGAAGTTTGTTATCTACGGTCAGCTGCGTACAGCAAAAAGCTGCCAAGTAGCGTTCATGTAATTAAAGATGCCAGTTTTCAGACTTGATTGTGATTTTTGGTTTGGGGCTTCCAGTTCTAGCTCAGGCTCTAGGGAAAGCCAAGATGATTCCTCAACCTAAATTATTCCTTTTCATGAATAACACTCCAGGGGCATCTCAGAGATGGCATACCAGTTGTTGCATTTAAAACCTTTTTAATGACAACAATCTCGTCTTTAGTCTTCCCTAAACTAATGAACCAAAGCTGCTTCCTTGGCTTACCACTGGATTTCTACTCTCGCAAGGCGTTTCACTAAGTGAAGCAACACAGTGGGGGCTGGGGATGGCCTGAGTTACTTATATGGCTGAGCTGAGAGCCAGGGAGACTGTGCTTTCTCCCCAGCTGTTACACATCAAGAAGAGAAGGCTTCCGTAACCCTTTCCTGGCTTGCTGCTTCAAAACGAAAGCCAGATGCTCCGTTTTGATAAAAGATGTTTCCACTGGAAACATACAAACAACATAATCAAATTTATAGCTAAACAAAATTAATAAAAAGTGTTTGTGTTTTGGATCGTCACAAGCAAGTGTGAAAGGCATGCCATGGCCTTGGTCACGTTGACATCCCCAATAGGTACTGTGATTTGCTTCTTTTTCAAGGAAAGCCACTCTTCTCCCCTGAGGTGTGGGTTAGGAAAACACCAATCTGAAATATAGAAGGAAAATGGCTAGAGTTGGATGTACTCTTGGTCAAATTCCAGAAGTATGTGTATTCAGATCTGATTCCCTCACGGGTTAAGGGCCTGACTCCTCCCAGGAAATGACAAATGGTTCCACAGACAAAGTTTTCCTCACTCCCCTGCCCCCAGTATCCAGACTTGCAGACTTCAAATAGAAAAAATGTTTGGTTTGAAATAATTCCTCAGCTTTAACTGACCTCACAAACCACATTCTTTTTTACCCTCCTCCCTTAGCCCAGTTAAAAAAAAAAGAAACGGAAAAGGAAAATGGCCTGGAATTCTGATGATAGACTTTCATAAAACTGTCCACGTTGCCTGCCGAGACAAAAAAAAAAATCTATCTGAAGTATAAGACTTCTGTTGTTACTAAAATCTTTGTCTTCAATATAGAGATATTTGTCTTCTATGTTGACTTTTTCAGGTCTTGAATTCTTACTGTAGTTTTCATTTTACAATTTTTCATTTTTAAAAACTTCATTCTCTTTTAGCCCTACCCCCATGAAGACATCAACCCTTTTGTAAAGTTCCAGGTCCCGAGATATACCCAGGCTCACAAGTCAGTGTTTGTGAGATTTTTTTTTTAACATGCAGATGCCTGGGACCTGCCTATAAAAATTCTCAGTAAATCTGGTCTGGGGTCTTAAAGAGTTAATTGGTCCTCCAGTGATTTTAACACAGAGCCTGGCTGGGAAAATACTGCTATATAGTACACACACACACACACACACACACACACACACACACACACACACGATTCCTACATAATGACTAGCATCAGAGAACAGTCAGCATTAAGAGTTCTAATTTTAATTATGTTATAAAGGATACCCTATTTTTCCTTTATTGCTAAACTTCTTGAAAAAGTGGCCAAGTCTGCCTTCACCACTCTCCTACTTCCTAACCCTAACTCCCGCTTATACCAGGACTCCTAATGATTCTTAGATCAGTGGTCAGTGACTTCATCATAAAGTTCACTGGCCTTCTTAATTCTCTGCCTCTAAAACACATGCTTAGCCTTAACCCTTGACCGTCTTTGCCTTCTTCCTTGGGATTTAGGAGCTTTGCACTCTCTCAGGTCTCTTCCTAATTTCATTCTTTCTCTGGATCCTTATTATTCTTTCTATGGCAAAAAATTCCCCTCACATCTGTCCTTGGCTGTTTTGTTTTCCATCTCCACAACTTTTTCTCTGACAAGTTTATTCAACCCCACAGCTTCAACCGGGACCCCCTCACCAGGCGGTTCCCAGGTCTCCCTCTCTCCCTCCTTCTGAGCTCTCTCCCTTTCTCTACTCCTCTCCCTTTATTATTTACAAGACTCCTCCATCTGGCTCCTCCACTACAACCTTGATGTAACATGGTCAAAAGGGAATTAATCTTTTCTCCCAAACCCTGCTCATCCGGCGTTTTGTGATTCTGTAAACTGTAGCTCAGTCCTCTCACTTATGGAGGCTGGTATCTATGACATCTCTGACTGATTCCCGTCACTATCCTACAACATTTAAACCGGTATCTAGCCCTGTTTATTCTTCCCCTCAAATATCTCCAACTCACTCTCCTCCATTCAAGTCCTACTGCCAGGCCATAAACACTATTGCATTTTAAATATAGAGAAGCTTTTTTGAGAACAAAAGTATTCAGAGAAAGATTCAAGATGAGGGAAATCAGAAGGATTTAGGTAAGCCAAAGGAGAGGGGGAATGGAATCTGGTGAGAAAATAAACACAGGTCAGGGTCCAGCAGCAGGAACAACCATGGCGTGTACACAATCAAGAAGTTGACTAAATGTGTCAGCTAAAGCGCCATGTGTTTTATTGGTCTCCATCATAAGCCACACTTCCAGGTAATCATACCTGTGTGTAACCCCATCCTCCTGAATCTCAGGTGGCACTGAGGCTCTCTTTACGATCGCAGAATGAGGTAAAAGCAACACTGTGTCACTTCCATGGCTAAGACAGAGGTCTTGCAGCTTCTGCTTCAGTCCCTCTAGACCCTCTCTGTGGGAGCCAAATAAGAAAACTGACTGCTGTGCTAGAGATGCCTCATGTAGACATTTCTGTCAACAGTCCCAGCTGAGCCCAGCCTTTCAGTCATCTCCGATAAGGCAACAGATATGTGCACAAAGCCTTCTTGGACCCTTTGGACCAGACCAGCTGCCAGCTGAACTCTGAGTGACCTCATTCAATAAAAAGTAGAACACAACAATCACCCAGGTAAACCCTACTTGAATTCCCAGTCCAGAAATCAAGAATGTATTGTTTTAAGCCACTAAGTTTGGGGCTAGTTTATTAGGCATGAGCAGATAACCAAAGCACAAAGGTAGATTTTCTGGAGCAGTAGAAAATCAGATTGAATATGTAGGATGCTTCCAAATTATGGAAAGTCTCAATAATGTCAAGCAGAGAGGTTTTTCCTGCTGAGGTACAGTGAGAGAGAACTAATAAAAGTTGTTGAGCAGTAGGATGATAATCATAGCTTTGGATAAAAGATCGCTTGACAGAAATACACAAAATGCATAGATGATGGCAAGCATTTGGCAATTTGATATAGAAGATCTAGAACCTAAACGTGGCTTTGTTAATATTGAGAAAGTTACTAAATTCAGCTTGCTACCACCTCAAGGGGTTGTCATGGTGGGTGAATGGGTCATATACATGCCAGTACTTTGAAAGCTCATTCTAAATACCACACACTATCAATTCTTGTTAGTCACATGAGGGAAAGGCTAGCGGCATAGAAAGTAGGTCGAAAGTTGGAACAGCAATCTGGGTGTGTAGAATGATGCATTCCTTATTTAGGATGACTGATCTGATCCCTCTTGAGCCTTATTTCCAGCCACTTTCTGCTGCATAACTTGTGTTCTAGTCATACTAACCATGGAGGGTAGCGTCAACAAGTCATACCTTTCCTGAGCTTCAACCCTCTTGTTCATGCTCTGCCCACTACAGCTACAGCTTCTCTGCTTTACTGTCATGCCATTCCTGGTCATTTTCAAGACTCAGTGAGGGTTATTCTTCTCTTGTAAATACGTCCTTGATTTTCATAGTTTGAATTCATTATAAGAGCCCCCACTATACATCGCGCTCAGCAATGACTCCATATCCTATTACATGGTATTTGTTGCTTTACATATTCACTTGGTCCAGTGGTACTACACTCAGCACCTCTGATTACCTCTGATTACCTGACATATGTAGGGTCTTAATACATGTTTTTCTTTTCTTTTTATCAACTAGAACAATGGATAACAGTATAAGAAAGATTGAAACAAGTAGCAGAAGCAAAAAATAGGAGTTTGTGATTGACTGAATTTGGTGAACGAAGACTATGGAAGCGCCAGGATTGATCCTGAGATATGACTAGGAGAACTAGTGTACAAAGAGATTCAGGAAAAATCATACGGATTCTGGATGCAATAAAAGAATTTTGGAAAGCTTAGATGTGAGTATGTTGAATTGAGGAAATGACAAAACATCCGATGGAAATATTTAGAATTAGTTGTATATAACTACAACTTGACTCTTGCTCCAGGAGCTAATTTGAGTTCCTGGAGCAAGAGTCAAGCTTTAGTGGTTAGAGTGATGATATTTGGTTATTTGTTTGATAAAAGGTCTTCTCAGAGAAGAAGAAGGGGCACATCTTTGCGAACCAAGAGAAGGAAAGGAGTTTCAGAGGGAACCTGAAATAAGCCAGCATTAATAAGGCTACCAGGAGTGATGTCACTGAAACTAGCAGCTGTTGCCTGCTAGCCAGCAGCAGATGGACATCCCTGCCTCTTTCTCAAAGATACCACGTGCAAATCGACATCAGATCCATAGCTCTGCCTTCCCTGTTCTTTCCCCATCTCTGTTAACGGCATCATAATCCACTCAGTGTTCCAAAGGACATTTAGGAATTATTCACAATTCTTCCCTTAATCCTGATATTCTCGCAACAAGTTCTATGAACCTGTCCTTGAAATACGATTCCTTGCTCCTTTCTCCTAACCAACTGACCACCACTGTGTCATGTGATAGAGTTGCTTTTTAACTACCTGCCTCCAGTATCAACTCCTTATAATTCATCCTTCTCATTGTCAGAATAAATGTTTTCATACACAAAAGTGCCCTACTGAGAATCCAATGATTCTCCACTTCTTATAAGAGATACTTTTCACCTCCACAGCAATAGTTCAGTTCAGTTCAGTCACTCAGTCGTGTCTGACTCTTTGCAACCCCATGGACTGCAGCACGCCAGGCCTCCCTGTCCATCACCAACTCCCAGAGTTTACTCAAACTCATGTCCATTGAGTCAGTGATGCCAGCCAACCATCTCATTCTCTGTCCTCCCCTTCTTCTCCTACCTTCAATCTTTCCCAGCATCAGGGTCTTTTCAAATGAGTCAGTTCTTCACATCAGATGGCCAAAGTATTGGAGTTTCAACTTCATCATCAGTCCTTCCAATGAATATTAAGGACTGATTTCCTTTAGAATGGACTGGTTGGATCTCCTTGCAGTCCAAGGGACTCTCAAGAGTCTTCTCCAACACAACAGTTCAAAAGCATCAATTCTTTGGTGCTCAGCTTTCTTTATAGTCCAACTCTCACATCCATACATGACTACTGCAAAAACCAAAGCTTTGACTAGACGGACCTTTGTTGGCAAAGTAATGTCTCTGCTTTTTAATATGCTGTCTAGGTTAGTCAAAACTTTTCTTCCAAGGAGCAGCGTCTTTTAATTTCATGGCTGCAGTCACCATCTTCAGTGATTTTGGAGCCCAAAAAAGTAACCTCTGTCACTGCTTCCATTTTTTCCCTATCTATTTGCCATGAAGTGATGGGACTGGATACCAATCTTAGTTTTCTGAATGTTGAGCTTTAAGCCAACATTTTCACTCTCCTCTTTCACTTTCATCAAGAGGCTTTTGAGTTCCTCTTCACTTTCTGCAATAAGGGTGGTGTCATCTGCATATCTGAGGTTATTGATATTTCTCCCAGCAATCTTGATTCCAGCTTGTGCTTCTTCCAGCCCAGCGTTCCTCATGATGTACTCTGCATAGAAGTTAAATAAGCAGGGTGACAATATACAACCTTGACGTACTCCTTTTCCTATTTGGAGCCAGTCTGTTGTTCTATGTCCAGTTCTAACTGTTGCTTCCTGACCTGCATACAGGTTTCTCAAGAGGCAGGTCAGGTGGTCTGGTATTCCCATCTCTTTCAGAATGTTCCACAGTTTATTGTGATCCACACAGTCAAAGGTTTTGGCATAGTCAATGAAGCAGAAATAGATGTTTTTCTGGAACTCTCTTGCTTTCTCCATGATCCAGCGGATGTTGGCAATTTGATCTCTGGTGCCTCTGCCTTTTCTAAAACCTGCTTGAACATCTGGAAGTTCACGATTCACATATTGCTGAAGCCTAGCTTGGAGAATTTTGAGCATGACTTTACTAGCGTGTGAGATGAGTGCAATTGTGAGGTAGTTTGAGCATTCTTTGGCATTCCCTTTCTTTGGGATTGGAATGAAGACTGATCTTTTCCAGTCCTGTGGCCACTGCTGAGTTTTCCAAATTTGCTGGCATATTGAGTGCAGCACTTTCACAGCATCATCTTTCAGGATTTGAAATAGCTCAATTGGAATTCCATCACCTCCACTAGCTTTGTTCATCGTGATGCTCTCTAAGGCCCACTTGACTTCACATTCCAAGATGTCTGGTTCCAGGTGAGTGATCATGCCATCGTGATTATCTTCGTCATGAAGATCTTTTTTGTATAGTTCTTCTGTGTATTCTTGCCACCTCATCTTAATATCTTCTGCTTCTGTTAGGTCCATACCATTTCTGTCCTTTATCAAGCCCATCTTTGCATGAAATGTTCCCTTGATATCTCTAATTTTCTTGAAAGATCTCTTGTTTTTTTCCTATTCTGTTGTTTTCCTCTATTTCTTTGCATTGATCGCTAAGGAAGGCTTTCTTATCTCTCCTTGCTTTTCTTTGGAACTCTGCATTCAGATGCTTATATCTTTCCTTTCCTCCTTTGCTTTTCACTTCTCTTCCTTTCACAGCTATTTGTAAGGCCTCCTTAGACAGCCATTTTGCTTTTTTGCATTTCTTTTCCATGGGGATGGTCTTCGTCCCTGTCTCCTGTACAATGTCACAAACCTCCGTACAGAGTTCATCAGGCACTCTATCTATCAGATCTAGACCCTTAAATCTATTTCTTACTTCCACTGTATAATCATAAGGGATTTGATTTAGGTCATATCTGAAAGGTCTAGTGGTTTTCCCTACTTTCTTCAATTTAAGTCTGAATTTGGCAATAAGGAGTTCATGATCTGAGCCACAGTCAGCTCCTGGTCTTGTTTTTGCTAACTGTATACAGCTTCTCCATCTTTGGCTGCAAAGAATATAATCAATCTGATTTTGGTGTTGACCATCTGGTGATGTCCATGTGTAGAGTCGTCTTTTGTGTTGTTGGAAGAGGGTGTTTGCTATGACTAGTGTGTTCTCTTGGCAAAACTCGATTAGCCTTTGCCCTGCTTCATTCCGTGCTCCAAGGCCAAATTTGCCTGTTACTCCAGGTGTTTCTTGACTTCCTACTTTTGCATTCCAGTCCCCTATAATCAAAAGGACATCTTTTTTGGGTGTTAGTTCTAAAAGGTCTTGTAGGTCTTCATAGAACTGTTCGCTTCTTCAGCATTACTGGTTGGGGCATAATATTGAATGGTTTGCCTTGGAAATCATTCTGTCGTTTTTAAGATTGCATCCAAATACTGCATTTCGGACTCTTTTGTTGACCATGATGGCTACTCCATTTCTTCTAAGGGATTCCTGCCCACAGTAGTAGATATAATGGTCATCTGAGTTAAATTCACCCATTCCAGTCCATTTTAGTTCACTGATTCCTAGTATGTCGACGTTCATTCTTGCCATCTCCTGTTTGACCACTTCCAATTTGCCTTGATTCATGGACCTAACATTCCAGGTTCCTATGCAATATTGCTCTTTACAGCATCAGACCTTGCTTCTAGCATCAGTCACATACTCCTTTCCCTATTTGGAACCAGTCTGTTGTTCCATGTCCAGTTCTAACTGTTGCTTCCTGACCTGCATACAGGTTTCTCAAGAGGCAGGTCAGGTGGTCTGGTATTCCCATCTCTTTTAGAATTTTCCACAGTTTGTTGTGATCCACACAGTCAAAGGCTTTGGCATAGTCAATAAAGCAGAAATAGATGTTTTTCTGGAACTCTCTTGCTTTTTCGATGATCCAACGGATTTTGGCAATTTGATCTCTGGTTCCTCTGCCTTTTCTAAATCCAACTTGAACATCTGAAAGTTCACAGTTCACATACTGCTGAAGCCTGGCTTGGAGAACTTTGAGCATCACTTTGCTAACGTGAGATGAGTTCAATGGCGCAGTAGTTTGAGCACCTTTGGCACTGCCTCCATGACATGGATACTACCTATTGCTCCCCCTCTCTTCTGAACCTTTATCATAATCAGCCCACATATGCCAGCCATGGCTAATTATACTCAGCTATTTAAACACAACATGCCTGAAAGGGAATTGCATATTCCTGTTTATTTCACACAGTGTCAACCTAACAAACCTTAACCCATCAAGACTCATCATCTCCTTTGGGGGGGTTCACCTCAATATTCTCAGGCAAAGTTAGATACCTCATTTTGGTTTTCCCACAAAAAGACCTCTATCACATTGTTTTGTTTCCCTCTCACATGTCCCCACTAAATTATGAGCAACTGGAAGGCAATGATCATCTTAAGCAGCCTTCTCTCCTCAGTGCCTATGATTCAATATATGTTTGCTGAACGAATGGACAAATGATTCCCTTGAGACGGAAGTAGGTCAATATTTCTTCCAATATTGACAGATGGAGTGATCCTTTCCTACTAGCAATTTTTATTTTTAATCAAGATGCATACGTATTTTCTATGAACTTACAGAGCAGAAAGAGACTCTTAGAGAACAAACTTTGGTTGCGGGGGTACGGATAGCAGGAAGGGATAGTTAAGGAGTTTGGGACGGACATGTACACACTGATGTATTTAAAACAGGTCACCAACAAGGACCTACTGTATAGCACAGGGAGCTCTGCTCAACATGAGGCGGCTGGCTGGATGACAGGGGAGTTTAGGGGGAATGGATTCGTGTATACATATGACTGAGTCCCTTCGCTGTTCACCCAAAACTATCATGACATTGTTAATTGGCTATACTTCAAAACAAAATAAAAAGTTTATTTTTAAAAAAAGATGTATACCTAATTTTTAAATGAAGTGTTTCTATAAAAGTTGTTCATTTAAGAAATGATCCCCCCCAACTCTTGCTCCCAGTGATAACTACTTTTAGCTCTATTTTCCGTTGTGTATTTGCTTTCATGTTTCTAATAATGCATTTATGTTGAGTTTTGGATTTTTTTTCAGTTTTAATAATTATGCCCTTTGAATAGCGGGATTTGGCTTTCTTAAACACACTACTCCTCCAACCCCCACCCCTCCCCATGGAGTTATCTATCCTATTATATGATTCTAGTTCTCCATTACCATACTTGGAAGTTATTGTAAACACATATGAAACAACATACTATTTTTTTTTAAGGTGTGCAGGAAATAAGAGTGTAAATATAGTAATTTTGCATTAGGAAAATACCTTCAGTTGATTGTGAGATCACACTGCCAACTCTTTATTGTTCACTACAGTACATCTCTGAGCCCACTCTTTATTTTTAAAAACAACTTAAGTAGTGGGGATTCCTTAATGTTCTTTGGAAAACTTGTCTAAAATGTTTTAAAGGCCATGTGATTTTTTTGTGTCATGAGTCTCCACTAAACTCTCTTGAACAATTATTTTTTTATTTGTAATCCTTCAACTTACCACTGTCATTTTCTAGCTTTATTTTCTACAAATATTTTGGAGATGAAGTCTATAGAAAGAGAAGATTAAAGTTCTAAGAACTGATGAACTGTACTATTTCAGACCTTTGCCACTGACTGGCCACGCGACATTGATGGAACCACTTTATGTCTCTGGAATAACTCCATTATGCCTTTCATGAAGTGCAGCAATCAGCACTATAAAAATAGAACAAATGGTCTCTTCAATCCCTCCTTGCTCCCTGCTCCTGCCATGGGTTTTCATAGCCACTGAGGCTTTTTCTGGACAGTTTTGTCAGCTTGAAGAACATTTTGTATCATTTGAAACAATTATAGATAGCTCACATTTATTTGCCATATTTTTTTTTACTAGTCTATCTCATGAGACTGTGAGCTTCCTTTAAAAAAAAAATAATCGAGGTAAAATTCATGTAACATAAAAGCAACCACCTTAAAGTGTAAAATTTAGTTAGTATATCCACAGTGTCATGCAACTATAACTATACACCATATAGTTCTGGAACATTTTCATCATCATCCAAGGAGACCCCATACCTGTTAAGAAATCATTCTCCATTGCCACCACTAGAATGTTTCCCGCCTCTGTGGATTTACCTATTCTGGACATCTCAAATAAATGTAACCAGACATTATACAAATTTTGGCATCTGCCTTCCTTCACTTAGCATATTTTTGAGGTGCATCTTTGTTGAAGAATGCTGAAGTGGTTTGCATTCCCTTCTCTAGTGGACCACGTTTTGTCAGAACTCTCCACTTTGACCCGTCTGTCTTGGATGGCCCTACATGGCATGGCTCATAGTTTCACTGAGTTTGATCCATGTGATCATTTTGGTTAGGAATAATCCTAGAAAAGACCCTGATGCTGGGGAAGATTGAGGGCAGGAGGAGAAGGGGTGACAGAGGATGAGATGGTTGGATGGCATCATCGACTCAATGGACATGAGTTTGAGTGAACTCCAGGAGATGGTGAAGGACAGGGAAGCCTGTGGTGCTGCAGTCCATAGGGTCACAGTCAGAAATGACCAAGTGACTGAACAACAACCTTTTAACTATTGTGAATAGTGCCCCTATGAACAAGTTCATTTCTTAAAAACTGGAATTATTTACCATGATTTCCTTACTGCCTGGGAAATTGGTTAATCAAAAGTCTGTTGAGTATACCAATATAAGCTACTGTTTTAATAGATATGCAGAGACAGGCTCACACACACACATACCACAAATCTTGCTTCTCCTCCGATCTTCCTCATCTCAGGAAATGATACCAGCATCTACTTCACAGCCCAAGGCAGAAACTCCTCCCCCATTTTCTATATTTAATTAATCACCAAGTCCTAGGGATTCTAAGTCTTAAATCTCTCTTCAGTCTGTCCTCTTCTATCTGTCTTCACTGCTTCAGCCTGCGGTTAGGCCCCTATCATCCCTGACCTATTACAAAGCTTTTCTAAGCGACTGTCCAGCCTCCAGGCTCTTTCCTCACTGCTTGGTCCCCCTAATAAAACATAAATCAGACGGTGTAAGTCTTCTGCTGAAAACCCTCCATAGAGCAGTTCTCTGTGGACTATACATTAAAAGAAGACTCCTTCGGATAGCACAAGATGCCCTTCCTAATTTCTCTTAATCTCATCTATAACCTTATTTTTCCAATACTCTTTAACTCTACCCAAGCTTCTAACTCTGAATATGCATATTCCCTCCCCAGACGTTCTGTCTTCTCTTTCATGCCTCCATTCACTCAATAAATTTAAAGGATTACCAACTCTGCCTCAAATCATGCAAGGTCCTGTAGTCACAGGGGTGAACAAGACAGGCTAGGTCTCAGCTCTCATGGGACTCACCTTATAGAGGAGAGACCAGGATGATTTAAGGTGGATGCTTACGTGTTATGGAATCTGTCCTGTGTACTGTAGGAGATTTAAGAGTATCCTTGGCCTCTATCCACTAGGCACCAATTGCACACTCCACACCTTGTTAATTGTTATGACATTAATTACTTTTAAGCACAAATTATGATAAATGTCACTTACCTCTACACATGCTGCACCATCTCCCTGGAAAGGGTTTTCCTTCCTTTTCTTCCTGATCAGTCTCTCTGAGTCAGTGCCCACATTCCCTTTCCCTGCTCAAACTTCCCAAGTAGAATTGGTTACTTTGTGCTCTTTGAGCCTCCTTATCCATGGGGTCGCTAAGGGTCGGACACGACTGAGCGACTTCACTTTCACTTTTCACTTTCACACATTGGAGAAGGAAATGGCAACCCACTCCAGTGTTCTTGCCTGGAGAATCCCAGGGACGGGGGAGCCTGGTGGGCTTCCGTCTATGGGGTCACACAGAGTCGGACACGACTGAAGTGACGCAGCAGCAGCATCACCCCTCTTAGACCTTGTTAATACGCTGTTCACTGAATACATGCAGTGAAATAATAAATGCAGTAAAATATCTCCGTTTTCATGAGATAATGCCTTACTTTCTCCACTTACAAAGTAATCCCTCCCTGTGAGCAGACCGCCCCTACTTCAAATTTTAGTAAACAAGGGATTTCAGTTGATATGGATTGAGTTTTGTATACTTTTCCCCAACCACAAGAATGTTAGTTCCAGTATATAAGAATAATGAGTTACTCCTGTTGGGGATAATTAGAAAAAGGAGAAATTGGGTGTTGGGACTAAAAAAGTAAAGTAAAGCAGATGGCATGGCAGTCACAGAGGTTTTTGCCTAGAGGCTTTAGGAAAGAAGGGACTGTGAGGAGACATAAAGCAGTACCTTAAATTGGTACTCTTTCAACTGCAAGGAGGAGGAAGTGATCTCTGTGTGTGAAGGGCCTGGTGGCATGTGCTGTGCAGAGCAATCTCTGGGACCCAGAATGTAGGAGTCAATGATTCGAAATTATGAAATCTGAAAGGCCTCACAATTTGGATGCAGAAATAGACATGGGGCGGTGGGGGATGGGGAATATCCTTTCATATGCATATTATCTTCAGCAAAGCAAAGCAAATTTATGGGCATTTCATTGAAATGACAGCGGAGAAAGACCCTGAGAAATTTCTGTTGAGCAAGAGATGGTAAATGGAAAGCAACTGTATCATAACCCTCCCTAGGGATTTAAGCCATGAAAAATGCCACTGACACTCTCTTCATTTAGCATGCTGTCTTGATGTTTTAGAGAAGATACAAAGGTTTATAACGGCTTGCCTTTAACCTTACTGTCCCCCTAAAATCTTAAATACCTCAACGGAAATGTCTCCTTCCCCTCACAACTGGGGAGGATCCACTCTATTTGTGATATTTCCTGAGACTGGCATCTATAGCTTATCCCTTTATCCCTGTATCTGCACCGAGCACATAACTGAAACTCTATCACTGATTATTGAGGATGCAATCCAAAACAAGATGTGGTTGGTAAAACCCACCCTCTTCTCTCCAATGGAGATTCTAAGAGAAAAGCGGAGATTGGGAGCAGGCGTGACAGCAGTGGACTCAGCTGCAGGCAATAGCTGGAAGTTGGGAGGCGGGAAAGCAGAGATAACTAGGCTGTGCTGGGCCCAGCCAGGAATGCCAACAGCGAGGGGAAGGAATGCAGGTGTTGCAACAGGTGCTAAAATAGAGCCCCGAGGAGGCAGAGCCAGGCAAGCAGGTTTGCCACGGTAACAGACATGAACGTGGAGACGGTTCTGAAGTTCAGGGGCAAGACTCCTGTCTCCAGGGTGTCGGAAAAGGTCAGGTTGCCAAGATCCTTGCCCAAGCCCCGTTTCCAACATTGCATCTTGCCTAGAAAATAGGTTTGTTTCTTTTGAGAGACTTGTTTTTTTTTTTTTTCCTTTTTCTTTCAAACTTTAAACATTTTTTTTTTGTATTGGGGTATAGCTGATTAACAATGTGTGGTCGTTTCAGGTGAACAGTGAAGGTATACATATATAGGTATATGTGTATACATATTCATACATTTCCCCCCCAAACCCCGCTTCCACCCAGGTTGGCACGTAACATTGAGTAAGGTTCCATGTGCTGTACAATAGACCCTTGTTGACTATCCATTTTGAATACAGCAGTGTGTGCATGGCCTTCCCAAGCATAGACACAGGTTTCTTGTGTGACTGAGGGCATGAATGAGCGAATGGAGTGAATAAAGCCAGTTAGAGAGGAAACCAGGGGCAAGAAGACAAGATAAAGAGAGGTGTTCTCAGAATGGGCTTACCGTGTAGACTGGTTTCCGAGGCATGAAGCTCAGCTGAAAGAGCAGTGCCACAGAGCCAAAGCCAGTGAACGGTAGTTAGGAAATGCTAGCAACGGAGCTTCTTCAGTTCATCATGTGCAGGGACAGGACCTGTTTCCAGAGTCCGGACAGGACTGGCTTTGCAGTAGTGCCTAAGTGGCCACAGCTGTAAAATAAGGAACCTGTCAGAAAACCCAGCAGGGACTCACAGGCAAAAACAATGACCTCCGGGATTGTTTTAGCCCAATATATTGCACATTCCGAAACTCTGAATAGGAGGATCTATCCTCTTAGATACTCTCTTGGGTGCTTCAGAAGGAAAGTCCATTTTCAAGGCTGTAGAGTTCCATTTTAATTCAAGTATCAAAGCATGACATGGGAAACAGGGAATAGGAGCGTATGTCTATGATGTCAATATAGAAATAAAACACTTCAAAACATCACCTGGGCTTTTTCGGGGGAGGGGGGATATTTTCTAGAATGAGTAATGGATTTGCAGTAAACCATGAATCTTTCCTGTCTCACCTGAACTATTTAATTACCCAAGGAGTTACAGCCGAGGTTCACAGAGTGGTGAATTCCAAGGTACTCTAACAGGTGAAGTTAATTGGTCCAGAGATGAACTGATGTTACAAACAAGAACTTCATGTTCTAACCATTAGGCCAATCACACTCAAGTTTCTTGAGTTAAGGTAATATATCCTTTAGCACAAATTCTTCCACTGTAAATGTTATGTTACCCAAAGAGCCTTAAATAAAATTTGGAGCAGGAAAAAAAGGCTAAACACAGTATTCCTTTGATGTTAACAGTATTGTGAATAAAGAACAATTAATAGCCTTTCAGATACCCATCCTCTTGAACCAAGGAGAATCTAGGAAAGATTCACTGTCAACAGAAATATTAGAGAGCAAAATTGGATGTGGTGGAATACAGTATACTAACGCATATATATGGAATTAGAAAGATGGTAACGATGACCCTATATGCAAGACAGCAAAAGAGACACAGATGTAAAGAACAGACTTTTGGACTCTGTGGGAGAAGGCGAGGGTGGGATGATTTGAGAGAATAGCATTGAAACATGTATATTACCATATGTAAAACAGATTGCCAGTCCAGGTTTGATGCATGAGACAGGGTGCTCAGGGCTGGTGCACTGGGAAGACCCTGAGGGATGGGATGGGGAGGGAGGTGGGAGGGGGGTTCGGGATGGGGAACACATGTACACCCATGGCTGATTTATGTCAATGTATGGTAAAAAAACACTACAATATTATAAAGTAATTGAAGGAGTGAAGTCACTCAGTCGTGTCCAACTCTTTGCAACCCCATGGACTATGGCCCACCAGGCTCCTCTATCCATGGGATTTTCCAGGCAAGAATACTGGAGTGGGTTGCCATTTCCTTCTCCAGGAGATCTTCCCAATCTAGGGATTGAACCCAGGTCTCCTGCATTGTAGGCAGATGCTTTACCATCTGAGCCACCAAGGAAGTTGTGAAGTAATTAGCCTCCAATTAAAATAAATTAATTAAATTTAAAAAAAAATATGTGGTGGAAGCTTTTGGGAATCTGCCTACAATGCAGGAGACCCTGGGTTGATTCTGGGTTGGAAAGATCCCCTGGAGAAGGGAAAGGCTACCCACCTCCTTATCCTGGCCTGGAGAATTCCGGCCTGGAGAATTGCACGGACTGTATAGTCCATGGGGTCGCAAAAAGTCGGACACGATTGAGCAACTTGAACTTTCCTTAACTGGACTTTCCTACTTTACTCTCCAGTCATACTCACATCTGTTCTCTGTAATACCAGAACTATCTAATGCAAGTCTAGGGGCTTCCCTGGCGGCTCAGTGGTAAAGCATCCACCTGCCAATGCAGGAGATACAGGTTCGATCCCTGGGTTGGAAAGATGCCCTGTAAAAGGAAATGGTAACCCACTCCAGTATTCTTGACTGGGAAATTCCATGGACAGAGGAGCCTGGAATGGGCTATGGACTGGGCTACAGTCCATAGGTTCACAAAAGAATGGGACACGGCTTAGCGACTGAACAACAACAATTCAAGTTTAACCATAATAGTCACAATCCTCAATACTAAGTCACCCGGAGGGCTATTAAAACACAGACTGCTGCTGACCCACATCCCAAATTTCCGATTTAGTAGATCTGAGATGAGGCATGCGATTTTTCCAACAAGTTCTAAGGTGAAGCTAGTATTATTGATCCAGGACTACACTTTGAGAACCACTAGTCTGGAGAAAATTTTTTTCTTTGTTGAGCCTCAATTTATACTCTGTAAAATAATAAGTAACATTCAGATTGTTGTAATGGTTAAATATTGCAAAGTGTTCCAGACAAACACGAAATGTGATTTTAATCTGAAGAAAAGAGCAGGAGAGTGTGAATCAGGAGACTCCTGGTTACAGGTCTACCATAGGCTAGCCAGCAACATAACCTCTCTAGGCATGTTTTCTCATTTATAAAATGTGTTAGTTCATGCAACTAAAACTTATGGAACACCCACTGTGTAACTGACATCTGTCAGACATTAGAAATATGGTAGAAAAACAAATCCCTTAATTTGAGAGAACAGCACTGAAACATGTATATTACCATATGTAAAATAGATGGCCAGTGCAATTTTGATGCATGAAGCATGGCACTCAAAGCCCGTGCTCTGGGACAACCCAGAGGGATGGGGTGGGGAGGAAGGTGGGAGGGGGGTTCAGGATGGGGGACACATGTACACCAATGGCTGATTCATGTCAATGTATGGCAAAAACCACCACAATATTGTAATTAGCCTCCAATTAAAATAAGTATTAATTTTAAAAAAAGAAAAATCCTGATTCCCCACACTATAATTATGATTATGATTTGGATGATATCTAAATTGTCCTCCAACTGTAAAATTGGGTGGCTTTATTATTTTTAAAAATTTTCTTTTTCCTATTCTTCAATAACTTTGTCCTTCATAAGTCTGACTTAAATAAAAATTTTATAAGCTATCAAGGAGTAATTAGGTGTTACTATCAGGTGAGGTGGCTAAAATATAAATATAAAATATTCATATATTATTCACGTAAATTCTGTGTGTTGATTACCACTCTTATAGTGAAGTCGCTCAGTCGTGTCCAACTCTTTGCGACCCCTTGACTATAGCCTACCAGGCTTATCCATCCATGGGATTTTTCAGGCAAGAGTACTGGAGTGGGTTGCCATTTCCTTCTCCAGGGGATCTTCCCGACCCAGGGATCAAACCCAGGTCTCCTGCATTGTAGGCAGACACTTTACTCTCTGAGCCACCAGGGAAGCCCAATTACCACTCTTACCTATTAATAAAAATAAAATTTTAAGTGTGTGGATTAAGTGGCAAACCATCAGTGAAGAAAACGACTGAAATTTACATTTAGTTCCATATTCTCCGATTCATTTGCATTTTTCAAATGTATACTTCAAGGCATTTGAAAACATACAAAAGGCAATGGCTCCAAGCCCAAGAATGGACGTGACCCATTCTAGCATATCTGGGAAGGCTTAGACAAGTTTTTTCACCTAAATCTCATTTCTTTTTACTTGTAAACTTGGGAATAATAAAACATACCCCACCAAGATTTAGATAATGATTTTTGGAGGTTTGAGATAATTTATGTAAAATTACTAGCATGGTACTTACAGCACTGTATAATAGGTGGTTATAATGTCACATTAACTAGAAGAATATCTATGCAAGTATAGAATTCCAAAGGGCAAAATCAAGTTGACTCTATAAAGAGTCTGTCAGTAATACCAGTAACTTAATTTGCTATTTTTAAATGAAATATAAATTACATAAATTGTAAATATGGTATCATATATAATTAAGTCTTTATCATTCTTTTTCTGTATGTGCTGCTGCTGCTGCTGCTGCTAAGTCGCTTCAGTTGTGTCCGACTCTGTGCGACCCCATAGATGGCAGCCGACCAGGCTCCCCCGTCCCTGGGACTCTCCAGGCAAGAACACTGGAGTGGGTTGCCATTTCCTTCTCCAATGTGTGAAAGTGAAAAGTGAAAGTGAAGTCGCTCAGTTGTGTCCGACTAGTAGCGACCCCATGGACTGCAGCCCACCAGGCTCCTCTGTCCATGCGATTTTCTAGGCAAGAGTACTGGAGTGGCTTGCCATTGCCTTCTCCATTTCTGTATGTAATATGTCTCAATTCAACTTAATGGGTGAATCAATCAATTAACACCACCCAGAATCTTCCACTGCAACTGAAGTTAAAGTCTCCTTATTTCTTCCGGCCACTAGAAAAGAACTGAAAATTTGAGTCTGGAAACCAAGACAACCAAAGTTCCAAAAAGCCAGAGTGGACTTTTGGAATGCACCAGCATTATGATGCTCTTCAAATTAGGGATGGATTTGGAAGTAGCTGCAGAAATGTAACACCTAATTTCTCCTTGATACCTTGTAAGAAACCACCTCAAAGAAAAAGGTGGGCTTACAAGCTGAAATTTATGTAGCCTAATATATCCCTCTGAATTACCGGGCTTGGAATAGTCAATAACAAGATGCCACAAAACACCTATAGCCACACAATCTGTGCATTCCAGAATATGAGTTGTGCTTAAGTAAAGAAGTGATTATTTCATATTTCTAAACATGAAAAATAGGCCAATGAATCCCAAATGAGTCCCCCAGATTAAAGTGGGATTCAAAAACCGTGATATAAATTGACTCTGTCTACACATTTTAAACGGATCTCCTGAAAAAAAAACAACAACTGATTATTCACTGCTGCTGCTGCTGCTGCTAGGTCACTTAAGTTGTGTCCGACTCTGTGTGACCCATAGACGGAAGCCCACCAGGCTCCCCCGTCCCTGGGATTCTCCAGGCAAGAACACTACCAAGTTTAAAAAAAAAAAATCTACAAGCTCTTAGATGTTCTTTGATTCAATACTAAGAAGCAAATAAGGAGGAATACAGAGTCAGAAACCTAAGGAAGGAGAAGAACATTTCAATGGAAGGCTTTGAATGGGGTCTGGGGACTTCCCTGGTGGTCCAGTGATCAAGACTTCACCCTCCAATGCAGAGGTGGGTTCAACCCCTGGTCAGGGAGCTAAGATCCTATGTGCCTCTAGACCAAAACACCAAACCTTAAAACAGAAGCAATATTGCAACAAATTTAACAAAGGCTTTAAAAATGGTCCACACCAAAAAAAAAAAAAAAAAACTTTAAAAAAAATAAAATGAGGTTTGTGTCAAGATTTAACATCTGCTTTGATCAGATCAGATCAGATCATTCTAACACAAAAAATTCTCTTCCACATTAATCCTAACATCACCTTTAACCTATACCCTAGCTCTCTCTCAACTCTTTTATATGCCTGATGTAACATAAATTCTACTCTCCGTTCCGTCGCTCAGTCGTGTCCGACTCTATGCAACCCCGTGGACTGTAGCCTACCAGGCTTCTCCGTCCATGGGATTCTCCAGGCAAGAATACTGGAGTGGGTTACCGGTTCCTTCTCCAGGGGATCTTCCCGACCCAGGGATCGAACCCGGATCTCCCGCATTGGAGGCAGACGCTTTAACCTCTGAGCCACCAGTACTCTAGATGTGTTAATTTCCTCATCCTTCCACATTCTCTCAGTAGGATTTCATTCCACTGGAACCACCCTCACCAAGGACGCCAGTAATCTCCACTTTGTTAATTTGTTGTCATTCTAGCCTTACTTGACCTTTCTTGCTCTCCTCGCCCAAACAACCTGTTTCCTTTCCTTCTGTGATGGAGACACTACTGTTTTCTTCCATCGTACGTGGATGTTCCCTCTCAGTCACCTGTATGGATTTTCCTCTTCTACCGTTGGTTGCGTACATGCTGGAGCTCTTCAAGCTTTTGTCCTAGGTTTTACTGATGTCAACTTCCATTTGCATGTTCAACCTGGGGGATTTCATCCACTCCTGTGACATCAGTAATTTGCTGACTCCCTTATTCATCAGTCTAGGCTATGTACAAGTTTTGGATTTCAGGCCTAAATATCTAACCAACTATGAGACCTAGCCACCATTGTGGATAGGACACAATCACCTAAAACTGAACACACCCAGCCTTGACCTCTTTATCTTCCCCCTCCTTCACTCCAAGTCCTCCCCCTCAAATGTTTCCCTGCTCAATGGGTGGTACCTCCAAGGCAGTCAGGGGCTCAGGCAAGAAATCTCCGGATGCTCCCCAAGTCCTTCTCCCTCACTACCCACAACCAGACATCAGTCTATTTCTTCTACTCCAAAATGTTTACAGTCTGCCAACTTCTCTCCAACTCTCCCAGCCCGACCCTAGGCCACCATGGTTATCCTTCAGAACCACTCCTGCAGCCGCCTAACTGGCTTCTCTGTCTCCACTGAGTTCTCTTCCTAATCATTTCCCTACACTGCAGCCACAATCATCCTTCTTACAGGCACTCTCTAATTACACATGTTTTCTGCTTAAAATCATCCAAACACTCTCCATAGGCTAGCTGAGGAAACGCAAACACCAGAACACAGCTGAAACAGCGCTTTCTGACCTAGTCCCTGCTGAACCCTCCGCTCTCACGTCCAGCTCCTTCCCCTGCTCCCTCCCTTCACAAACCCACTGTGCTCCCATTCCTCAGAACACAGCTGAAACAGTGCTTTCTGACCTAGTCCCTGCTGAAACCTCCGCTCTCACGTCCAGCTCCTTCCCCTGCTCCCTCCCTTCACAAACCCACTGTGCTCCCATTCCTCAGAACTGCCGGATTTGCTAATCCCTCTGTGACTGGGTCTCTCCCTCATCTCTTCTGATCCTATTCATGTTGAAGGCTTGAGCTTCTTGCATCTTCCAAGAAGCCCTCTTTGATTTCACCCACCTCAATCTGACACTGGGGGAGACTGAGGGCAGGAGGAGAAGGGGGCAACAGAAGATTCAGATGGATGAGATGGTTGGATGGCTTCACTGACTCAATGGACATGAGTTTGAGCAAACTCCCGGAGATCGTGAAGGCCAGGGAAGCCTGGCGTGCTGAAGTCCATGGGTGACAAAGAATCAGACATGACTGAGCCACTGAACAACAACCACCTAAATCTAGATTAGGTGTCGATGTAATCCCCCCATAAACATTTGGAAGCACCCTGTGTCTCCCCATCACAGCAGTCCCTGCGCTCGTCTCTTAATCTCCAACAGATGCCATGGCCCCTGAGGGCAGTGACCATGTTCTGTACCCACCAGTTAGCGCAATGCCTGCCTCCAGTACTAAACAGTATTTCAGTGAATACTCCTCTGGTCCTGTGTAAATAACCAAATGTTCCAATTGATAAGATGCAGGGCAGGAATCTCCATGTCTTCCAAACAAACGTCACAGACAGAAGTCAGCCCTTAAATCTGTTCAGCTACAAAGCAGAGACATTACTTTGCCAACAAAGGTCCGTCTAGTTAAGGCTATGGTTTTTCCCGTGGTCATGTATGAATGTGAGAGTTGGACTGTGAAGAAAGCTGAGCGCCGAAGAATTGATGCTCTTGAACTGTGGTGTTGGAGAAGACTCTTGAGAGTCCCTTGGACTTCAAGGAGATCCAACCAGTCCATCCTAAAGGAGATCAGTCCTGGGTGTTCATTGGAAGGACTGATGCTAAAGCTGAAACTCCAATACTTTGGCCACCTCATGCGAACGAATAGTTGACTCACTGGAAAAGACTCTGATGGTGGGAGGGACTGGGGGCAGGAGGAGAAGGGGACGACAGAGAATGAGATGGCTGGATGGCATCACCAACTTGATGGAGGTGAGTTTGAGTGAACTCCGGGAGTTGGTGATGGACAGGGAGGCCTGGCGTGCTGTGATTCATGGGGTTGCAAAGAGTCGGACATGACTGAGCGACCGAACTGAACTGAACTGAACCACCTTAATGATCAGCTAATACCTTCTGAGCAAAAGACCATCCTACCTAGAAATAGAATAAGATAGTGTAGTACTGGTGCTTTCCACAGAGTGGATCCTCAGAAATATTTGAAAGGCGATATCAGTTTGAAGCTTGATCAAAGGAAAGAAAGGAATAAAAGCATAAGACAGCATGGTCTTATCAGGCTGTTCTACATTTTTTTGCATGTTTTTAAAATTATGTTTTAATTGTAAGAAAACTGCTGTATAATGTTGTATTGGTTTCTGCTGTGATTATACATCTACCACCTGCCTCCATTCCCCGCATCCTGCCCCTCTAGGTCTGCTCTGCATTTTCTAAATCAGTGGGTCTCCTGACCCTACTCTTGCCAAACTTCATGGTGTGGCCTGGTTTGTAAACTGAGAGTTGTAGGGAGCTGAAGTGAGCATCTTGTTTTCAGTGGAGAACAGTTAAGGACTAGGAACCCAGGTGCTATCGCCTAACAGCAAAGTCCAGAGTTCTTTGCCCTCTAGCTCCTCTCCTTCCTCTCCCCTCCTCCGCTCTCTGCCTCTACCCTGCTTTACTCTCTTACTCTATTTTTTTCCTGCTAATGCATTTCCAATCCGCCCACCCAGTCACCCAGGCTTCCTCTTCACTCACCCACACCATCACAGCCATCCCCAAGACACTCAGTTTAGGCTTGGGGTCAGTTTTCTTCCCAGTCCCACCCCCTCTCCCCGTCCCCGTTCATTCACAAAGATTCTCACTTTGTTTGGATGCACAAAATAGTTAACAGAGATCTATTTAGATTGCAAATCTGTTTAGATTGCAAATGCTTAAACATTTAATTAACTATATTCCTCACTAAGTGGCAAGAAAGAGAAAGTCAAAATAATGTGTAAAAATCTGTTGGAACAAAAATGTCTCCCTCTTTAAAAATTCCATTTCAGTTTTCTCCATTCTCATTGTTTCCTCTGGATCCAGGGCCTCCCACCAAATGGCTGACGACTGCCAGCTTCAAACCCTGCCACATCAACAGGGAGGGAGCCGGGCCGCGTTAGCTATTTGCATCAGGTTCCAGGAATGCTTTTCCAGTTATCAGTTTACTCTGCAGAGAGATTTTTCCTTTAGTTTATAAACGTGTGCTCGAATTTCTCAAATTCTCCAAAACTTGCTGAGAATTTTGTTATGCTAAAAGGTAAATTATAATCAAATTTCCTAAACAGTTACTGCCATTTCAAAAAGTCTTCTAAAATTATCTCCCAAGTCAGTGCTCTTAATTAGAATAAGAGGTTTTTGGGTGTTGGGGTTTTTTTTTTTTTTAGTTTTGAGATTTTTCTCTTTTATTTCCACTAAGTTTGTAAGTTTAGAGGAAGCAACTAGTTTAAGAAAAGTTTATTTTATAGCAGCTACTGATAGAGTTAACTTAGGCAGAAATTCTTCCTTATAGTAGGGGGGTGGAGGAAGGAGAGAAGAGATGGAGGAAAGAAAGGAAAAAAGATTAGAAAGGAACTACAGCCTACTCATTTCTGTTTGGTGGAGACAGGGTTGACCTTCTGTGCTACCTTCTGGGAGAGAATGGTTGTCTCATTGAGGGTGCTGAGCAAGCAGAGAGGCGGCCCCAGACCAATGGCCTTTCCTCTGGGCCTGAAATGAATCTCAGAAGGGCTGGGGAAAGGGCCATCTGCTGATGCTGACTGCACTCAGTATTCTGGATTCTAAGAGTTTGGTGTCTCACTTCAGTGCTTCAGGGTCAAGGTCCCAGCTCCTCCTCTCCCTGGTGGGAGAAGGGGGTTGGGTGCAGGGGAGAGATCTAACAGCCAGGCTGGTGGGAGCTTTGCTTGAGGTGTTACCAGAGCAGACAGACAGCCCACATCCCAAACTCAAATGAGAAGTCCCTCTAGATGGCCTAGGCTTTTTCTCCAAGGTGTGGAGAAGAGCTGGGAGGTGCCTGGGCGTTTCCTGTTCAGAGTGGGGTCAGTGAATGGGCAGAGTGAATGGGAAGAGGGATGGGCTGGGTTTGGGGGACTCTGAGTTTGGGCTTGGGATGGAGCAGGTAAATTCAGACAAGGAGTCTGTGCAGAAGAGACGGGGGAGACCGGGAACCAGAAAGGGAGAGGGTGGACTTCCCGTGCAACCTCAGGAAGAGACTGCGAGTGAGAGAGGAGTCCGGGTCGGTCAGTTACAATCACTCCGCAGCGCCAGATAATCCCCACAGCCTCGGTTTAGGATCAGCCTCAGCAGAGGGTGGCCAGGAGGTCTAGGATTTCTCCGATGACTTGGTCAATCTGGTCTGCTGGCAAAGCCCATCCTCCCCGGCGCGGGAGGCCACGCTGCCACTAGCACGCCTCTCTCCCTTTCCAACAGTGGGTCTCCCTCGGGACTCCAAGTCCACCCTCCAGCAGGCGGAACCCCCCTCGCATCCCTTCCCGGAGCCAGAAGAGGGAGGGAGCGTTACTTCTGAAACAGGGGGCGCACACACGCCCCCGAGTTGGAGAAACGCGGGGCGGGGGTGAGGGGCGGAAGGAGCGCGGCCTCGGCTGCGCCACGCTGTCGGGCCCGTCCCGGGTCCTCTGCTCCCTGGGCCCTCCACCCCGCCGGTGGCCCGCAGGGCACAAGGTAGGCAGGGCTGGACAGCTCCCGCTTTGATCTCCGGGCTCCCGTCCCTTCTCCAGCTGCCGGGCTGCCCCCGAGAGCTGCAAACTCTGCCCACGTCGGTGTCAGCAGAGCCCTCCGACGTGTCCATAAGTGTTTCCAAACTTGGAAAGGGCGGGAAGGTGGGGGGAGGGGGTTGGGGAGGGCGGAGGTATGCAGACAGCGAGTCAGAGTTTCCCCTTGAAAGCCTCAAAAGTGTCCACGTCCTCAAAAAGAATGGAACCAATTTAAGAAGCCAGCCCCGTGGCCACGTCCCTCCCCCGCCGCGCTCCCTCCTCGGCGCCCCCGCAGTCTCCTCCCAGCTGGCTGCCCGGGCCCCCAGCCCCAGCCCTCCCATTGGTGGAAGCGCTTTTGGAGGCACCCTCGGGCCGGAGAAACTTGGGCCGTATAAATAGGGCAGATCCGGGCTTTATTATTTTAGCACCAAGGCGGCAGGAGGTTTCGGCTAAGTTGGAGGTACTGGCCACGACTGCATGCCTGCGCCCGCCAGGTGATACCTCCGCCGGTGACCCAGGGGCTCTGCGACACAAGGAGTCTGCATGTCTGAGTGACAGACATGCTCAGCTTTGTGGATACGCGGACTTTGTTGCTGCTTGCAGTAACTTCGTGCCTAGCGACATGCCAATGTAAGTGCCTTCGGCTTCTTTCGGGCAGTCTGGGGAAGAGGTGAGAGGGGTGGGCAGGAAAACCTGGTCTGAAATGGAAAACCTCGCCCATTTCCAGGTACAGCTAGGAGGGCAGGCTCTCCGGCATGTGGAGAAACGCTGGCATACAGGAGAAACGTGGAAAATACTGTAGAAATGAAAATCAAAAGAGGCTCCCGACTCTCGCCAAAAGTTAGGGAACTTCTCTTAACTCGGAGTGAGGCTGTGAACTTCATCTGGATCCTCCAGCTAGTGAAGCTCAAAGGGAGCAGAGAATCTTTTTCTTTAAGGATGAGATGTTATCTGACATGACCAAGGAAGCCAAAGGCCTCCACCTAAAAGGCCCCAAAACTGCACTGATGCCCACCTCTGTGAAACCTGAGGCCTGGTTTAGAAAACCTTTTAATTAAGTTATTAAAAAAAAAAAAAAAAAAAACCAACACCTCACGCCCTAAAGACTTTTCTGGGTGTTTTAAGACTGGTCTGGATGATGGTGACCATGAGGCGCCCTCTGGAGGGAGGACAAGGAGAGCACAGGGGACCAGGGCTTAAGGCTCGTGGAATCCCCATTTAAAGACTCCACAGGGTTACACAGAGAATGTCCGCATTTCTCCTTGAACCCAATCCCGGAAGCTAGTCAGTGTTTCCCGGCAAGGAAAATGGATACTTTCTGAAATGTAATTAGCTTCTCATTTCATTTCCTGATCATGGAAATGGTAACATGATTTAGCTAAAATCTGCCCTGCCTTTTGTTGAGCCTGAGAGTTCTCTCTTTAACATGTTCCCAGTGACAGGCTCTCTGAACTTAGCAAGTTGGGAAATTATCAACACTGATCTGGGTCTCAAGAGACCCAAGTTTTTCCCATGACTCTGCCAATAATTTATCATGTGACTGGGCAAGTCAAACTGAGCCTTTTCTAAAACACAGGATAGAAATTGGATGGTCTCCAAGCCTGCTTTCCAGCTGTAGGTTTTATGACCCGATTGGGAATCTGGCCACACCCAACACTCTAAAACTTGGCTCCACCCCTGTGCCACGGTGTCTACCATTGCATCATTACTGATGCATCTGTATTTGTTTCCTCCCTTCATCCATTTTTAGTGGACACACTGTGAATACTAAGGAATAATTGCACTGAACAAATTCACACTACCAGGTTCATTTTTTTAATGAGATCTGAGGGTGGTGGGGGGAAAGGGTCTTCTCCTAAAGATGAAGATAGACCTAGGGACTTTGAAGGTACAAAGGACAATTCAACTTCTGATCAGTATCCAACCCAAGTCTGAATAAAAGTTACCCAACACACATTCTTCAAAATGGCTCAGTCTGAATAATTAGAAGGCAAATTTCCAAAACCATGAGGACTTCCGTTAATCAAGCCCAGGCATAATTATTCTTCCTACTGATGAACACAATGAAGTAAACATATCATTTTCCTAATTTAAAAGTAATTCTCATAAATTGCCCTTAAATATCAGGGCTGGATGTGGTCCACCCTCCTGAATTGTGACTGCTACAACAGATGTTCTCACTCCAAATGACACACTTCTCGGCCACCTAATTAAAGCAGTTTTGGGGGGTCATTCATTTTGTTGCCAGCTTGGCCACATTTATATCCTGTGTTAGCCTGTAGTTTTTATACTGTAGGAGCGGAATTCAGTCTTTAAGGACTTACAGCAATTATGGCAAAGGGGGAGGATACTACTTTGGTGTATTTTTCCCATTATTTTTCTAGATCTTTAATGCAGTTTTTCCATTTATACAGAGTCATTCTTTCTCAGGGCCAAAAGTGATGTATGTTGGTAAAATGACCGTACCTAATTTAAGTGAACCTATTTAAAGCAAAACTTCAGATGTCCAAATGAATCCATATTCATGGTGACTGAATCACAAATTAGTCCTTTTGAAAAAGGACCTTAAGAATGGTACAAGCACTGTAATGTTAATGTTATATAAAAAAACAAAATCTGCTTTAGATAATATAGTTTCCTAAATTTCCCCCCTTTTAAATTTCTAAGTATCAAAAATTATCTAAACTACAAATTATTCCTCATCAATCTACTGGTTTTGCTCACATTCAGTGAGTCACTGTGCAATTTACCATCATAATTACTAAATGTTACAAGTATCCTTTAGACACATTAATGTTTCACAGCATTTATAAAACAGTAAATAATTAACAATTTAATTCAAAATATATTTGCATATTAATATTTAAAACAAATGATCCTGTTGATCCCTGCCATAATTTTGACCTGCATAATTTCCAAGTCATTAGAATATTCTTAATAAAAAATACACTGGTCCTTTAATTAGGTAAGTCAGTTTTATAGACAAATATACCCATTTGTTAATCACTGCTGGTGATCAGTGAAATAATACTAATAATTACTTCTTTTTTCCCCTTTTCTCTATAGCCTTACAAGAGGTGAGTAAAATTATTTTTAGAATTTTTTATTTTAGACTTTGATTGCCATGGCCACAGTAGTCATCTCTGGGGAAGGGAAAAGGAAGCTATATTGGTATTGAACCTGAATTTCCAAAAAAATCAAGAGTTAAGGCAGTCCAGCCTTTCTGGTTGCCTTAGAAAGTACCCACCCCAGTTTCCAAAATGGGCGGGGCTACTGAATAAGGCCACCCTAAAACCTACACCCATAAGAAAAGAAGAATAAATAATTCAGTGGAAGGTTGGGTGTTAGCACCACTTCCCCGGAGCTAGACTTCATCGAGCTAGAGAATTTTGTCACTCCCTGGAATCATCTGCAAGATTATTATGAGCAAATTCTTAGCTCATGAGCTGAATTTGAGGTATAATTATAGATAAGTATATATCTGAGATCTGTATGTATTTTTTATTGGTAAAATGTAAATTGTACTTTGAAACATTAAGATAATAGTAATGTGCAGTATGTATAATTTGTAAGTATATTTGTATACTACATGGAAATGGGAGCCATTTTAAACTTTATACAATTTTCCTCATAATAATCTTTTACTTGTTCTCTTCTAGGCAACTGCAAGAAAGGTAAGAATCCAATACTTCTCTGTATCTGAAATGATCAGAGATAACTTAGAGTTTTACTAAACTTACGGTATACTACAGAAGGAAAATACCTTGTCAGGATTTTGCGCATATGAATATGCATGAGCTAAACCATAAAATGAAGTAGCTTTGATATGTAAGATAACAAAGCTTTATCGTCTTCCAGAGTCATCTTTAATTATGTTTATATTATCCAACTGGTGACTTATGTACTAAAGGAAAAGAAAAGATTTATTTTTGTTCTAGAGATGAACTATTATATTAAGTATAGATAGTAGACAAAAGTTTATTTTAAAGAGCTTCAGTTCAGTTCAGTTCAGTCGCTCAGTCATGTCCGACTCTTTGCGACTCCGTGAATCACAGCACGCCAGGCCTCCGTGTCCATCACCAACTAAAGAGCTTAGACTATATAAATATGCTATTATTGATGTTACAAAATGATCATTTTATCCACAGAAATTGTCTTTCTAAAAATAGTGGTTACAATAATGGCCCTAATGCTGGAGACCATAGCCTCCAGTCTCCCAGTGTAAAACAAAATTACATGTAATTATAATAAAAACAAAATACTTTTATCTATTGTATTGTGCTATTTTTATTGCTACTATCTAATAACATTATGGTTAGATCAACCTCCTGACTAATCATTATCAAGAATGCTTTGCTTATTCACTGGAAATTGCTTAGACATTTATCATTGTGCTGTTTGTGTCTTCTTTATAGGGCCCAAGTGGAGATAGAGGACCACGCGGAGAAAGGGTATGTAATTTTTGAACTATCAAAGGGCTTTGGCCCATATTTTAATAACTACATATTAGAAACTACAGGAGTCTGACAGTTTATAAAAATGTTATGTATCCAGATAATTGCCTACCTTTTAAGCAGATAATGCCTCACAGGAAGTGAGTGAGCATTATTTATATAATCAATATTATTTTTAGGTCAAGATTATCCTTTAAGAAAGCAGACCTATTATAGACAGCCGTATTCTTTGCATGGTCTATCTCTCTTTGCTTTAAGTTGGCATGTCCAACACATACATAAGGGAGATGTACCTACCCACTACTCATGACCCTTCCCTTTTTCAACATGCTTTGCTTACTTTTCAAGTAAGATCTCTTATGTAGGCTGAATATAATAGTGAACCTGCTGGTTCAACAACATGTTTCTGTTTAAATTAATAAATGTATAAGTTAGGTTTGCATTTTTTTCTTGGTATTCTTAGATCTCCTTGCTATATTTATTTGTTATGTGTAATCACGTGGTTTTTCACTATATGACACTTTCATCAATATATAAATACCCATACCTTGTATCCACTGGGAAGTACAGACTTAAATTTATTCCACTCAAGCAACTTATTACAGATAGGATTATGTCAGTAAAGTAATTACTTTAACATAAATAGTATTAATAGTAGGAAAACTGCAGGATTTTCTAAGCTGTGATGACTGTTAATTATCATATCGATTCATCTTCTTTTCACACATCACATACTAAAATAATTGAATCAATTCATCAATCAGAAATTGACAGTCAATATACATAGTATATCACTGTGCACTGTTAACCATGTGAATTTACAGCTATAAGTTTTAGCTTTATTTGAATACTGGAGCTCCTTTATGATTCCGTATCAAATGGCTGACATAGTCTTCTTCCAAGAGGAACTATCCTGTCTCGTGTCTTCTTTGGACACCAGCTACTAAACCTCCTTCTAAAACAGACACATGTCAATAGTGACAAATGTGGCAGTTTAAACTTCCACATAACTTGTACCTTCTGACCAACTTCTGATCTTATCACATGGATTCTGAGGGCTCCTTTTTGAAGTGCAGGTCTCCATGGAGTCTGTCTAACCCTGATAGAATTCCCTTTTTCCATCACAGGGTCCACCAGGCCCTCCAGGCAGAGATGGTGATGACGGCATCCCAGGCCCCCCTGGTCCCCCTGGGCCTCCTGGCCCCCCTGGTCTTGGCGGGGTAAGATGTCTTTAAGTATCGTTAACTTCAGTTTCTTATACCTGTACGGGAAGAAGACTCATTGGGGAATTTATTTTTAGTGGGTTTTGAGGGAGAGTCTGCTATTTGGATATTGGTACGGTATTTTATTTCATTTCTTTGGTTTCTTCAATCAAGATTCTACTTTGCCAGATCTCTTTGTGAGCCCTTGTCAATTACAGGACAGGTCTTCGTGTTCACAGAAGGTAGCTGCAGCCCTCGCAACCATTATTTAATTGGGGAATTTAATATCTTTTATCAATGAGGCACAAATAAGAGGTGATGCATTATTAAAAGTTTTGATTAGATTGAATTATAAATGAAATCCCTGATCTTAAGCAATTTCACAAACATCCTACTTTTTTAATTTTCCTTGGCTTGAAGTCTGCAGAACCAACATTCAAAGCCGTTTTGGGTTTAATTTGCTTGAAACTAATATGAGAAAAGTACATTTCCCTTTTTCATTAATATCTTCTTTTAGCTTTATGCTTTAACAATGCTTTGAGCACCAAATGGCCTCACTGCAGGAAGGAAAACATATTTGCTTAATTGGTTAGCACTATGAATCAGAAGCCTGATTCTAATACCCAACTATATGCCAGTAAAATAAGACCTTTCTCCCCCAAAGATCTTATTATGATTGCTTATCTACTGAGTGAATTAAAAAGCACCTTCTTTAATAGATCTACCACTATAAGAGAGATCTTTAACAGTAAAGCTATTACTGTGAACTATTTTTTAAAAGTTTAATCTTCCAAGGGGCATTTTAATTTAATTTTCCTCTAAACTTGAATACTCTTTATACTCTTTTTGAAACTACAGCAAGAAAAGTATCCCTTAGTCGTTTTGTGTAGTTCCGGAGGAGCAGGGCAACAGGTGGAAATGCAAAGTCATTCTCTTGGTTTCTGTTCAGTTTATCAGGGGCCCCCAATGACTTTTACAGTTTAGAAAGCTCTCTTCCTCAATGTACAGGTAGAGGGTGGGGACTGAAGTGAGAGGGTTAACAGGGCAGGAAAGGTTTCAAAATAAAGTAGGGAAGCTCCCTATTTCAAACTAGGGATGGCCCTAAATTTTAAATTCTTGAATTTTTTTAGGCATTTAGCTCAGTTGGGAAGTCTAAATTAAGAATGATGTAAAAAACACTGCTCCCTTTTAAACATCAACAGAAAAATCTTTAGAAGCAGAATGAGAAAAATGAACTATATGGCCAATAGTTATTTTATATATATATATATATATATATTTATTTTTTTTTTCTTTTTCTCTCATCTAGAACTTTGCTGCTCAGTTTGATGGAAAAGGAGGCGGCCCTGGACCAATGGTATGTTTATCTTTAATTTTTATCTTAGCCAAAAAATTACTAAATAGGGAATTTACTTTACTTTTTAAAGTTCACATAGCCATTTATTTAGCTACCTAGGTTAATAGTACTCAGATCAGATAAAAGCAGTAGCTATTTTTGTATTCAAATCTATAAAAATCTAAGCCTAGGTAAGAGGGTTCCATTTTCTCTACAAATATGCCTCCTTATGATAGATATTTATTTCCAAGAAATAATCTCTGGACATAGTAACCATAATTTAGGCAAACCAATTTAATTTAGAAGAGTAATCACTCTAATTAACTTTTTTATGCCCTTTAATATTGCATAGAATTTTAAGCAACTAATAGAGACCCAGAACTATTAAGTTCTATGAACTTGCTGGAAAGGATCAGCAAGTTCTAGTCTAGATCAGCAAGTTCTAGTCTAGATCAGCAAGTTCTAGTCTAGCCCGTTCATTTTCTCTGTGTGTGTGTGTGTGTGTGTGTGTGTGTGTGTGAGTCACTCAGGCGTGTCTGACTCTTTGTGACCGAATGGACTGGGGCCTATCAGGCTCCTCTGTCCATGAAATTCTCCAGACAAGATTACTGGAGCGGGTTGCCATTCCCTTCTCCAGGGAATCTTTACAATCACAGGATCGAGCCCGGGTCTCCCGCATTGCAAGTAGATTCTTTACCATCTGAGTCACCGAGGAAGCTCATTTTCTATTTAGAGAGATTAAGGTCCTTCCCAAGGACATACTTGTGATTAATGACAGAACGTCAGGCAAGATGTCTGATATTCAACATCATGGCTTATGTATCTAGTACTTGAATAAAACATTACTTCATTCAACAAGTATTTACCAGTTATCTTCGAAGAGACCCAAACTCTATTATGCCTTTGGGATACAAGTAGTGAATGTGACAGATTCTCACCATTTCTCAAGAAATTAATAACATAGGAAATGTTTCTTTTTATCCATTTTGATAAATTCTTTTTAAAGTCTGATTAATTATAAATCAGTATAGGAGAGAATATGACTATGGTGATAAAAGTCTATTTTTTACAAGTAAACCTTCTCACAAGCATTAGTGAGTTTTGTGAGGGAAAAAAAAAACTGATAAGAAAATGCAAAATATATACTAGTATGTATAAAATAGAGGGGAAAATTGCTACAAGTAAAAACATTAAGTTGATTAAACACTGCAGTGTAGTACATATCCACACATAATTTAGTGATTTTTTAATTAATTATTTGCAAACAAAATTATTTATCTGCCCAAAGTTAAGATAGTCCTTAAAATATAAATTTTACCTGGACAATGTATGCAGTGTTCTGTCTTCAAAAGATGTTCTACTGTAGCTAATGGTCCACAATAAGCTAATACACTGTAAAGGCAAGATAATATTTTCTGTAAATTAAAACTCTCACTTGAGAAGTAGTATGCCTCTAATTGATGATTTCCAATTTCCTGATTTTGCTGGTAATTTAAAGCATTCATAGCTGAAATGAGGAAGTAGAGATTTTCTCTTGGCTTTGTTTATATTGGATATTTGAAATTAGCCATTTCAGCTAATGCTGGACATTAAAAGCAGTACCTATATCTCAAGAAGAAGCTAAAAAAAAAAAAGGAACTCACTAATTAAAAAAAAAACCTACATAAGTCTGGAAAGTTAATATGGATTTCAGATTTCCCTGACTTTGGAACATCTTTCTGGTGGGCAGAAAGCGTTATGTTTTACTTTTAAATATCAGTGAAATATAATTTAAGCTTGCACATTTACAGGCATTCACAGACATGTGTAATCAACAGATACATGTTTCACAAACAGGCAAGATAGACAGCAATAAAGCATTAAAATAAATTTCCATGTTGGAAAATCAATAACTGTAAAACCCCAAAGGGTTCTTCTCTGAATTAATGAGTAATCATCCTCCACCCAACAGCCTCCACAAAATCAATTACCTTTTATGTAAATGAAATTGTTGCAAATACATGGAAAAATGAGTAAATATAATTAAAAATTCATGGTGTCAAGGAAAATTATTTTTAATGTACCCCTGAAAATATTATTTTGATTGAACAGTGACAGTTTTTCTTTTAGCGTGGAAACAATTTCTAAAACCAAAAAAAAATAATAATAATTCTTATAATTAAAATGATGTGCTTTTAATAAAATCCGTATTGTTTCACTATGGGCATTAATGCAGTGGGGCAGACTTGACTGCAGAGTCCCCATAGACAAATTACCTGAGGCTTGTTTGTGCAATATTTTCAGCCTTAGAGGCATGGCCCCTACAGAAGAAATTGCATGGGCCTTGCCAAGGGGGCTCACAGGGTGTATCCACCTCCCCAGCCAGCAACACTTGGTTTGACTCTGTGCTACAGAGTGAAGAACCAAGGGGGGAACAGCCTGCTGCCATTTGGGCCATATTCTCAATACTAGTAACATATAATAGATCCTTCCAGTAGGGCGTTTCAATAGTATTTTATTTTTCCTTCACCCCTTACTATAGCCACTTTTGTTTGACATTTTCAGCAGCCACCAATAGCCTTTAGTGGAGCCATAAGATTATAACAAAGATTATGACATTAGATTATTAAACAAAAGATTATAACCTCCCTCTAATCATTAAGAAAGACTTTCAACCCTTTGCAATTTATGCCCCTTCTGGCAAGAAAAACACCAGTTTCTTAGCTAGGTATGATATGAGGAGATGACATATGATCAAGGAAATCCAGATGGAAATGCTTCACTGGCTGAATGCACGGTAGTTGTATATTCTGTACCATGCAATCAGTCACTTCATTTCATTAGAAGAATCTCAGTATGCCCAATTGCACACAGATTTAAGGAACCGGTGGCCACGCCATCTAACCAGGTTATGGTCTGGTTTAGGAGAAGAGGTAAAAGCAAAGGCAGAGAAACAGTGGAAGAAACTTGGGTCAGTAGATGCTTCCTTGGGAGGGACAAAAACTTATGAAATGAAAGCAGGACAGTTCTGTTCATTGGCCCATCACCGACTCTAACCCACCCTGAAGCCGTGACGGCTTGCCAGTGCTGACTGTGTGTGTCCTCTTCACAGGGGCTGATGGGACCGCGCGGCCCTCCTGGGGCCTCTGGAGCCCCTGTAAGTACCGGGAGCCTGTACTCTCTCTCATGTAAAGAAGACAGAGAATTAAATAAAGGCTTGGAGTGTGACTTACTGTGTTTCTCTTAGGGCCCTCAAGGTTTCCAGGGACCTCCTGGTGAGCCTGGTGAACCTGGCCAGACTGTGAGTACTTTTCCCCCTGTGTGATAAGTATTTTTTTCAAGAGGTTTATTAATATAGCATTAACAAAATGAGGGGTCTTCTGTTTTCCTAGGGTCCTGCTGGTGCTCGTGGCCCACCTGGCCCTCCTGGCAAGGCTGGTGAGGATGTAAGTATTTAAGCCTTTCCAAGTGTGCCATTTAAATACTCCTGCCTCAAATAGATTCAAATGAAGTATTCTGCCAAAAGCTGAATATGCCTGATGTAATTCTCCCCATATGGAAAATAATGTTTTAGTGAAATAATGATTAATTTTCTTGTATTTAAGGAAATATCATTGTTAATTAGATATGTATCTGGATCCATATTTTTATATAATGTGTTTTTCTCCCTATTGTAAAACCAAGATGTCCCCACTTTCCTCTGATAGTTTTCTAAGAAAAGGTTTACCCTATGATGCTTTGATGTTTTAGGGTCACCCTGGAAAACCTGGACGTCCTGGTGAGAGAGGAGTTGTTGGACCACAGGTAAGATTTTTTTTTTTAATAACAGCATTTAGTCCAAATAGTTGCTAAAACTGGAATCAGACTAAGTGGTAACATAGATGTCGTTCTTATGACACTCACTGGGGGCATCCAACAAATAAAGGAGCTTAGTTAAGAATGCATTCAGTTCAGTTCAGTCGCTCAGTCATGTCCAACTCTTTGCGACCCCATGAATCACAGCACGCCAGGCCTCCCTGTCCATCACCAACTCCCGGAGTTCCCTCAGACTCATGTCCATTGAGTCGGTGATGCCATCCAGCCATCTCATTCTCTGCTGTCCCCGTCTCCTCCCACCCCCAATCCCTCCTAGCATCAGACTCTTTTCCAGTGAGTCAACTCGTTGCATGAGGTGGCCAAAGTATTGGAGTTTCAGCTTTAGCATCAGTCCTTCCAGTGAACACCCAGGATTGATCTCCTCTAGAATGGACTGGTTGGATCTGCATAGTTTCTATTAATGCTAATAATGTAACATTAATATAGTAAGCATACTGTAAACAACTAAATTGTGGGTTCTAAGAGCCTCATAGGATTAGTTACTCAAATCATAGCATCTTAATCACCTCTCTGTGCTTACACATATGCTAGTCTTTGAGTCCAAGCTTGAACTTTGATGAGAAGAAACACTTCAGAGGGAAGAAATCAGGATCTTTTTATGTAGGGTGAAAATGTCATCTGTCTTTTGTGTTTCTTTTTAGGGTGCTCGTGGTTTCCCTGGAACTCCTGGACTGCCTGGCTTCAAGGGCATTAGGGTGAGCACCTTCTTCATCCACAACAGAGAAAATGTTGATTACTTTTAGGAAACACCTCAGGTACCTTTAAACTTCTGGATAACACATATTGGTTCCAAATTCCTGGAATTTGCCCAAGTGGAGAGCGAGTTAAAGAGTAAGGTGGCCAGAAAGTAAAGTGGAATGTAGCTTTTTTTTTTTAAGTCTGTTCATAGCTTCCAAGAAATGAGGATCCCACAGAGAAAACTGTATAAAATGGGTGCAACTTAAGAGGTATTTAAAGCCGTCTGAAGATATAAAATTATTAATGATGGAAAGTACGTGAGACAGCATCTAGTTCTTTATGCTTCTCTTTCAACTGAGGGAGGTTTAGTGACTTCCCTAGGGCAACAGAGGGAGTTTGTCGGGGGCTGGGGCACTGGGACTTCATATTCTACTGAAGCTGCCACAAGATACTTAGAGAAACAGTAACTGCAAAGATAAAAGGTGTTTGAGTTGACCGATCACTGTAATGGAATAGCATTTTAATAATGAGGATTTGCTTTTCAGGGTCACAACGGTCTGGATGGATTGAAGGGACAGCCTGGTGCTCCAGGTGTGAAGGTAAATACTAAATCAGAAGTCCTGTTTTTAAAACGATTGTAATTTCCTATCACCATCAAAAAATATGTCTTACTGAAGGCTACTCATATTCTGAAGTGTATCTGATTTCATCCTCAATACTTTAAATCCCTCAATGGTCAGGACTATGGGATTCTATAACAAAAAGCCAATTATTAATAATATTCATTTAATTTAATACCTAGTAAATGATTGAGATAAAAATAATGTCAATAGTTTCTTCCTCTATTTCCTTTCCTCCTGTAATTTCAGTTTTTCTCTACAGCCAAAATAAAAGTAAATAAACATATAATCAGATATTAGAACACTGTGTTATTTTAAACTATAAATTCCCCTTTGCCATGCACTAATTAGATAGGTACATTCATGTCACAATACACTTTTCAACCTCTTTCCTGTGATTTATCTGTGCATACTCAAAAAAATTTTAATTAGGTAATTAAAGTCTCAGAAGCGTGTTATCTCTTGGCTGGGCTCTTCTCTGACAGCGTTTTCAACTATAAAATGTTCTCTCTCCTATTAAGGAGATAATGTGATATTAAAGTGAATACCAACGTAATTACAAATTAATGAGTAACGAATACTAGTGGGACCAGAAATGAACATGAATATGGAGAATATGTTCTAACTTTGCAGCTGCCACACAAAGGGATAAGGTCAAACTTCCCCTCCCTAGAGCCTAAGATAATAGCTCAGACTACTAATCACAGCACCATCAAATGCTAGGGCTGCAAGGAGCCTTGGAGACACTCTCATTTTGCAGCTGAGGGAAACTGAGGGTTAAAGAGAGTGAGTGACTTGCCCAAAGTCACACATCTAGTAGAAAGGCACAGGCTAGAATTCCTGACTCTCACTCTAGGGCTTACTCACAAAGAATACACTTCAGGTAAAAATCCTAGAAATGAAACATCTTAAATGGTCTCACACACCAGGTTTCTTCTATGTCTAAATTAGATCATCTTGAAGGAAAGTTCCTTTTCACGGGCCATAGTATTAAATTACCACCACCACAACCATGGTTTTTACTCAAGAACGTAGCTTGGAAACAATACAGCTCTATAAAATATTAGGAAACTTCAAATTTTCATGCATATTTTATAAAAGTAAAAATATTATGTTGAAAATAACTTTAAAGAGGGTAAATATCTTGCAAGCAGTTTATCCTATTGTCTTTTTTTGTGTTATCGTTCCTTATATATAAGCCTCGTCTAAATGATATCCAAAATCTTAGGGGAAAATTGGGGAAAGGGTAAATAACACTTGACCACATCTCCCTAATACTGTGGTATCTTATATTATCTAAATAAAAACCCATATTTTATAAATTTTTAAAATTTATGTGATTGGCATAATTGAGAAACAGTCTATGTAAGAAATGTCACATGAATACCTGAATGGTTGAAACTGAAGTGATAGTGTAAAAATTATCCAATCAGAAAAAAACAATTGATATATATGTATAATGAATAAAAACTCAATCCTTCTTTTCCATGTAGGGTGAACCTGGTGCCCCTGGTGAAAATGGAACTCCAGGTCAAACGGTAAGTATTGATTACTTTACTGTAAATAAAAAAATGTGTACACTCTTTGCAAGCTGGAACTTCTTTAATGTTTTTGCTAATTACCATTTCCCTTGGCATTGTATTCTTTGATATTTTTCTAATAGCCTTCTGCCTAGTTAATTGAAATCCATTACCTTTTAGTTGGAATTAGAACAAGACCTATTTATTTCCAGTGGTTTCTTGCACATGTTAGAAATTGGAAAAAAGCAAATGATGCCTGTGACTTTTCCTTGAATTAGCAATTCTGGATTTCATTGGAAATATTTCTGCTTCTAGGGAGCCCGTGGTCTTCCTGGTGAGAGAGGACGTGTCGGTGCCCCTGGCCCCGCTGTGAGTGCTTCCAGTTTGGTTCTTTTTTATTCTTTTTGAAAAGCTTCTAATATATGCCATTTAACTTTGCACTGACTTTTTCTCTCTCTTTTCTTCACAGGGCGCCCGTGGAAGTGATGGAAGTGTGGGCCCTGTGGGCCCTGCTGTAAGTTGTGACACTGAAGAATTTGGAAGGATTGGGAGTGTGGGATGGAGCTGTCTTCTTTATTAATTCCTTGTGAAATAACGTCATTTTAGGCACCTTAGCAAATATTATCTGAAGGGTCTGTTTATAAGAACTACTATCCTTGAGGCTTGTAATTAATATGTAAAATAAAATCTACCTCACCTGGGATTCCTGGAGTGTCTTCCCTCTGATAATACAGCAGTGAGGACAGACTAGCCGTCAGTTTCCTCTCAGCCAACATGAACTGTGACCTCCCCACTCTAAGCCGCTTCAGTCTTCTGTTACTGTTTTGTGGATTTACTGGGAGGAAACTTCTCACTGCCTTCTCCTGTGATTTCAGGGTCCCATCGGGTCTGCCGGCCCTCCAGGCTTCCCGGGTGCTCCTGGCCCCAAGGTAAGAACGCCGGTGACCACTGTCATTACTTGGAAACTTTGTATTGTGATATGAAAGGAAGGGACTATGTTTGCAGGTAGCCAGTTACAGAACCGCAGCTTAATTACTCCCTCCTTCAAACTGGACACAGAGTCGCTGGTTTTCTCTCTCTAAACCTGAAGTAGATTCTCTCTCTGTACCCTGAGCACGGTGGGCATAGATAAAGATGGTGGCATGGAAACTGACTCCATGGGGCTCCTCTGGCGTACACTCGCAGACGAGCTGGAACGGACCAGTTGAGAACCAGAGTCTCTACCAAGAGAGACAGACGTAGGTGTAGATAGCAGTGGTGGCCAAGATGGTCAAACCGGGTCAGGAAAATAGGAATGCAAACCCACAACTGTAGTGCGTGCTCAGTCACTCAGTTGTGTCCAGCTCTTCACGACCCCATGGACTAGAGCCTGCCAGGGTCCTCTGTTCTTGGAATTATCTGTGGTACCAGACCTCATAAGGGCAATTATTGCAATTCTGAAGAAATGTCATAAAACTTAGTGACCTAAAACCAGAGATATGCTGTCTCACATTTTGCTGACTAATGCCTCGGTGTCTGTTCCTGCTTTTAGGGTGAACTTGGACCTGTTGGTAACCCTGGCCCTGCTGGTCCCGCGGGTCCCCGTGGTGAAGTGGGTCTTCCAGGCCTTTCTGGCCCTGTTGGACCTCCTGTAAGTAGCCATTGTCATTAATCTAACCGAGCAGGAGGAAGGAAACAAAAGGAATGAAGGCAGGATCGTAGAAGAACAGAAATACTCCTATGAACTGTATCCTTCTCCCTTCCTTTTCCTTACAGGGCAACCCCGGAGCCAATGGGCTTCCTGGTGCTAAGGGTGCTGCTGTGAGTACATGGCTAAAATATGCTGCTGTGCCTTTAAACGTGTTTAATGGGCGCTGTCTCTCATTGTCTCGTGATGGACCTTGCTGCCTTTCTTCCCCAGGGCCTTCCCGGTGTTGCTGGGGCTCCTGGCCTCCCTGGACCCCGGGGTATTCCTGGCCCTGTTGGCGCTGCTGGTGCTACTGGCGCCAGAGGACTTGTTGTAAGTGGTCGTGACTGATGCCCGCCTCATTCTGAAATGCCGTCCCTACATCAGCTCATCCCTGTCTAGACTTCCACTTGCTGTCTAATCATTCTCTTTCTTCACCAGCCTTTTTCATTTGTATTTTTTCTATAAGTTCAGGCACCTGTATGTATACTCTCTCCGGCCCCCCCACACACACACACACTGTGTGTCCCCCCTCTCTCTCTCTCACACACACACACACAGACACACCCACCCTTCTTGTTCTCCGGGAACATCACCCAGAGGTCAGGGAGGTATATCTCAGTTGTACCAGTCTCGTCCTTTCAAGTCAAGACTATTCCCCCTGTAGGTCGTTTACATGTGAACTGAGCATGTTTCATAGAGAACTAAAGCTTGTGTTACCTTGACTCATAAACTGTCCCTGATGTTTGTCTCCCAGAGAATTGTGACAGATGTCTGTCATTTGACCACTGTTTTGCATTGGACCCTAGGGGGAGCCCGGCCCAGCTGGTTCGAAAGGAGAGAGTGGCAACAAGGGCGAGCCTGTGAGTAGTTCTGTAGTCCCAATTTTATGGAATTACTACTTTTTCCATCCAAAAAGTAATACTTCTTTTAAGTTACTGCTTTTTCTGTAGCTGGATGTAAAGACAAATTTTATTTTCCTGCGTTTCCTTTTTGTTTTTTAATTAAATAGGGCGCTGTTGGGCAGCCAGGTCCTCCTGGCCCCAGTGGTGAAGAAGGGAAGAGAGGCTCCACTGGAGAAATTGGACCCGCTGGCCCCCCAGGACCTCCTGGGCTGAGGGTAGGTTCCAAACACTCTTGACACCCAGACACGCCAGAGGCACTCCTTCATTGGGAATTGGTTAGAATTACCAAGTGCATTTTCTAGATGAAGGAGGCATCTGCTTTCCATCTGCTGTCTTAAATCACTGACTCTCAATTTGATATGTTATAAAATTGGTCTGGAAACAGGGTTGACCTACTTTGGCAGAATGCTTCTCCCACACATTCCTTTGGGGTTTGGAGGAAGTTTTTTGGCTTGGTTTGTTATTGTATCCCCCGCTCAAGGGCATCAAGATTTCTTGCCTGCGTGCCATGTTTCAATAAATTCTGCTCTACCTGATGGAAGAATTTTCTCTGATTCTTTTCTGTGTTTTCTGTACCTTCTTACAGGGAAATCCTGGCTCCCGTGGTCTACCTGGTGCTGACGGCAGAGCTGGTGTCATGGTAAGTTGTCCATTATTCATATACTGGAAAGGAGCTTGATGCTTCTGGTGGTAGGTCTGACATTGGCTTTAACAAGCTCCCCTCGCTCTTCTTTTAAACAGGGCCCTGCTGGTAGCCGGGGTGCAACTGGCCCTGCTGGTGTGCGAGGTCCCAATGGAGATTCTGGTCGCCCGGGAGAGCCTGGCCTCATGGGACCCCGAGTAAGTTTCAGATTGATTCTGAGAAAGTCATACCTGGCACTGTTTCCTTTTTTAAAGGGATGATTAATATTTGAAGACAACAATAAAAAAATCAAAAGTTAATTTGTTAGTAAACTTGTTGACATTTCTGTTTTTAATTTAACGTTAACAAAGCCCAGTAGATATTTGGATGAATTTAGATAGTTCATAAATGTCCTATTTATTACTTGATACAATGGCTGTGAGGTTTTTGGAAGAACAGATTTATTTTAATATATCCAAATTAGGTTGGTTCTCCTATCAGCATGAATCTTTTATCTCAATTTGTGAGTTTTATATAAGGTGTTCACGAAATGTATTAGGACTATACATTATCAGTTTATTAGATTCATAAGTGAGTCATTTTTCTAGCAATCACAAAGTGCTATAATGTATTCAGCATCACACTAGCCATGGAGAAATGACCTTTAGAGCCGTAGACACTCTAATCCATAGCAATAGAGTAATTTTTTGCCTCCATTATCTCTTATGGATGGGTATCAACTGTAATTGTACCATAAATAAGTAATAAAGACACCAAACATAGCAATAAAAAAAATCCACTTTGAAAACTGCTTACTAAAAGTACTTGTTTTTCTATTACAAGATAAAATCATATACATTTTGCCCATACAGTGTTGTTCAACAGTTTCTTGAGATATCTTTAAATGGGTCAGTTGCACTAAAATTCAATAAAAGGAAAGGCATTAAAAATAGAATGAAGAAAGTTTTCAGAGCTTTTTCGTACCTCCTGGCTAGGGCTAATATCCCTAATTTTTGCCCTAAGGCAACAAACAAAAACTGGGAGAAAAGTGCTTCTGTGACATTTCAATTCATTGGAAACTTGAGTACATGTGTGAAAGTGCCAATAGGAAGGCATCCTCATTTGTTTTACAGGGTTTCCCAGGTTCCCCTGGAAATATTGGTCCAGCTGGTAAAGAAGGTCCTGTGGTAAGTATCACTTATATTTTCAAGGACACTTATTGCCCCCTTGTCAAGTCTATTCTGTAGCTTATTTACATGTGAAGACGTTTATACTGGAAATAAGTATCAGCCACACATGTATCTGGGAATGCAAAGTAATAGATTGTAATTACAGAGTCCAAAGGAGCACAGGAGCAAAAGGAAACAGAAAAACAGGGAAAATTGAAGAGGGTGATAAGGTTTGGGAAACAGAGGAGAAGGGGAATTGTGTACAGACGAGATTGACTTGGGTGTGTGTGTACTGACATCCTATTCAGAACAGGAAAATGGATTCATAACTTACTGACATCTTCTAGAAGAAGTTCTATGCATTCAGAAGATGATTCTGTTTCATCCCATGGCAGCATCTCAAGCTTGAGGTTGTGAGATCCTGTAGATGCTGAGTAAACATTAAATAAACTCTGGTTTCAGGGTCTCCCTGGTATTGACGGCAGACCTGGACCCATTGGCCCAGCTGGAGCAAGAGGAGAGCCTGGCAACATTGGATTCCCTGGACCCAAAGGCCCCACTGTAAGAATCACCACCACCTCCTCTCCCTCACACTTTTTTGTGTCACGTTTCATCAAAACTCTCATTTCTCTCTGGCATCAGTCCCCTCTACCTCAGGGGGTCCCTTTCAACACAAGAAAACTGCAATTTACCACTTAACCACATTAAAAGTGGACCTCCAGTATGCCATTGTGAAAACTCACATCCTGAGTTGCGTACTTCTGTGGACACAGGTGGACCTTATTGTAATCTAGATCTGCACAATGATGGGTCATGCCTTAGATAACAGAATTCAAGGATGAGGAAGCTAAAAACAAACCACCAAGATATTCGTATTTCAGAATTGTCATGGTTAACTTGACATTAAATGTATGTTTTTAAAATGTTTATTATAGGGTGATCCTGGCAAAGCTGGTGAAAAAGGTCATGCTGGTCTTGCTGGCCCCCGGGTAGGTGCTCATTTCTATGTGGCTCTATCCACATGGTATTTATTCACGTAGGATACACTCCTAGGAAAAGACCCTGATGGTGGGACAGATTGAGGGCAGGAGGAGAAGGGGGCGACAGAGGATGACATGGTTGGATGGCATCACCAACTCAATGGACATGGGTTTGAGCAAGCTCCGGGAGATAGTGAAGGGCAGGGAGGCCTGGCGTGCTGCAGTCCATGGGGTCACAAAGAGTCGGACACGACTGAACAACTGAACAACAACGACACCTCTTTGAGGCCATTGCATATCATTCCATCACTTTTTTCTACGATGGTACACCCAAGGTTCCTTTTACAATCAAAAAATGTGTTTTCTCTTTAACCACATTTAGAAAGCAGTGAGCTATAGAACAAATCAGAATGTATACTAAGTCAAAAATATTTATGGATGTGTTTGGCTTTTATTTAATTCATTTTGTGGTTAAAAAGCTATAAATATGCTAGTAGCATTCTCTGACCTTCATAAGTTGCCTTTCATCCATGGATTTCCCATAAGCCACATCAAAAAGTCAGTAGGCAGTATTTGGGCCTCAGTTGGTGATTCATGGGGTCGCAGAGAGTCGGACACGACTGAGCGACTGAACTGAACTGGGGACCTACAATGTATTTAATTCGTGCTAAACTGTCGAGCTTTGTTTTGAGGGAGTCATGCGTGCTTTAGGGAAGCTTATGCTGTCTGACTCAGGAGTGACTGACACTGAGCCTTTCTGCTAACCTCTTAGGGTGCTCCAGGTCCCGATGGCAACAATGGCGCTCAGGGCCCCCCTGGACCACAGGTGAGCATGCTCCCACTCCTGTCCTGTTCTGTACAAAAATGAATCTAGTCCCACAAAAACGGCCATTTCATTTTTTTCTCCAGTCTGAAAGTTATGTAGCTAGAAAGCAAGGGTGGCACATGCCCCTATGTAATCTTTCCTATCACTTTCAGGGTGTCCAAGGTGGAAAAGGTGAACAAGGTCCTGCTGGTCCTCCAGGCTTCCAGGTAAGTCAGCTACAACATACAGACTGGTGGTCCGTATGATAACTTTGGTCAGACTAGCCAGTTGCGAATCATTATGCCACTCTTCCCCACCACATGGAACGTGATTTCAGAACTGAAGCGAGTAGACAGCGAGTGAGAAGCTGCCGTGTAACACAGGGACCCAGCCTGGTGCTCTGTCATGACCTGGAGGGGTGGGATTGGGGTGGGAGAGGCAGGGTGGCTCAAGGGGGAGGAGACTTATGTATACTTATGGCTGATCCACAACACTGGCCGGAACCAACACCGCATTGTAAAGCAATTATTCTCCAATTAAAATTTTTAGAAAGAACTGAGGCAAAGAAAGGTACATGTTTTTCAAGGCAAATTTTTCTGTAATCCCTTCATAACACACAGTGGTTAGTGATCATGTTGATATTAGATAGTTCCCCCCAAAACCAATTATCAGAAAATCCCCCAAATATAATCATAAAGATTGAGGTTTGTATTTTTTTTCATCTAGGGTCTGCCTGGACCTGCAGGCACAGCTGGTGAAGCTGGCAAACCAGGAGAAAGGGTGAGTCAAACAAGTGATCGTAAATTCGCCTAAACTTGGGACTTTTTCTCTGTTTAATATCCTACTGCAGTGCAATTATGATATACAAAAGGAAACTTCATATTTCATATGTTAATGATAGTGTGCCATGTATGTTGGTACTGTTGGAGAGAATGAGCCAAGTTACTCATTTTCATTCAAATTACTTTGTTTTAAGGATTGAATGAAGCATCACATTATGGAGTGAACTATATCATGAACATTCCATTTAATAGCCTTACTTTTTTGTATTGTTCTTGGTAATGTTAAAATACAGATTATTTCCCTCTCCATAGAAAAGAAGTAAATGCACTGATTTTCCATCAAACTAGGCCCTGAAAAATTGCTTTTAATGTTTTTCTTGGCATTCAGACATGACACCGCTATTCACAATCAGGGCCTGAGTTCTGAGTCATTTTATCTATAATTGTGATGAATGTGCTTCAATTCAGTTACATTCTGTGGCCGGCTCTCCTTTGTCAACTGTGGGGCACATTAAGGAGACAGCTGGCCAGTAATAAAGGAGATACACTTGGGTATACAATTAACTAGGTAATGGGCAGAATATGATTGTTTCTATTAAGAGAGCAGTCTGTTATATAACTAAAAATAGGCAACGTCTGATACTGTTCATCATCATCATTTATTATATTATCAAAGGAGAAGAGTCTTTGTCACCTTTAAAAAAGCAATACACTAAATAATGAAACTAAAGTTTTCTGCTACCAGGTTCTAGGGGAGATCTATCTTTCATATCAGTGGAATTCTCACTTTTTTTTTAAATCTTTCCATGCACCACTGAAAGTTTTCTTGTTCCTAACAGCCTGTGTACTTATACACTCATGGAGGTAGAGCCCATTTGGCTTTATTTTACTCTTTCGAAAATTTTCTAAACATAGTAAACATAAGTGGATCTGGAGAAAATATGTAAATGTCATACTTTATTTATTCCCATGTTTTGCCTAGGGTATCCCTGGTGAATTTGGTCTCCCTGGCCCTGCTGGGGCAAGAGTAAGTATTACTTTCATAAACTCCTGGCAATATTTTTAAAACAAATAGTGCTTTCTTCTAAAAACTACTGATGACCTTGTAACAACAAATTTCTGATACTCTTCTGTAGTCAAGTTGATTTCTAAATTGATAATAGACTTTTGTATCTAATTGCTCATATTTCTTATGAAAAATCCACAAGGTATAAAAAACATACATGAACTAATATATGTATTATATTCAGTGACTTATACATACATGTGAGATATGTTTATATGACAGTGGCTTGACCTGCGCTAAGGAAAAGTAATATCCTATTAAGATTTAAAGTCAATTTTTGCAATGCCTATTGGTACTCAAAGCCTAAAATCTGAAATCATAAGCCTGCTCTTATTTTAAAAATTAAATAAATTTATATAATTTGTCTGAGGTCATTAGACTAACTGGAAGGATTGGCTGGCCCCTAAAGTATCCTGTTATGTAGCTAGTTACCATATAACTGGGATGCCCACACAAATGTAGTGACATAGGACCATTGGGAAGATCCCCTGGAGAATGAAATGGCAAGCTACTCCAGTCCTCCTGCCTGGAAAATTCCATGAACGGAGGATCCTGCTAAGCTACTGTCCATGGGATTGCAAAGAGTCACACACGACTGAGCAACTTCACTTCTTCAGGATCATAGAACCAAATTGTAACAAGGGTCTTTGAAACAGTTATAGTGTGGACTTACATGTTAAATATTCTGAACCATAGAATGCTATGTTGTAGTGATATTTACATGCAAATTGGGACATGTTTAGATAGGTAGAAAAATAAATAGACATATATACAAATATATACATTTCATATATATATATTCGGTTATACACACACACACATATTATACCTGTTACATCCCTATTGTGCGCAGTTGTAAAAAGAGAGCATAGATAATGAGGATATATAATCTTATTTACACCTGGTATTGCTTTTCACCAAAAATGATACAATCTTTCCCTTTGAATACTGTGTATAACTGACATCTGTTTTTACCTATGGATCTATTAGTATCACAGAAAAGACCAAAAAGAGGAAATGAATTCTAGAAGTTGAACATTATACTCTAGAGGCAACAGATTTTGACGCTGTAGCCGTAGACCACTAGAACTGAATAAGAGCTTAGAGATTATCTCATCCCATCCTTTTGTTTTCAGTTCAGTTCAGTTCAGTCGCTCAGTCACTAGTAGAGAAATTATGGGAAAGTAATTGTAATTTGCTTGTAAATGGAGAGCTAGGATTCGGAAGCTAAACAAGCATGAACTCTGATGTATAACATGGTATCTCAGAAAATGATGAACAGTACAACACTTCTTCTGATTCCTTTCCACAGGGGGAGCGTGGGCCCCCAGGTGAAAGTGGTGCTGCGGGGCCTACTGGGCCTATCGGAAGCCGAGGTCCTTCTGGACCCCCAGGGCCTGATGGGAACAAGGTAAAATGTGATATTCTATATTATTGGTTTGGCCCAGCATGCTCTAGAATAAGTAAAATCCTTTACAATAGTAAATGCATTATTTCTCAGATTTTTAGAATTTACTTTCAGTTTGGTAATGATTTCCACCTCAGTAAATAACAGTCTGATTCTAGTAGACCCAAATTATTCCAAAGGAAGTGACGCCCCGGTGTCCTACACACACAAATGAATTAGTGTGGGTTTTCACTCTTTTCTCATCACGCTATTCATACTTTTGTCTTAATCTAGAAACACCATATATATCTGGACACAATTTTTAGAGAATGAACTTTTACTTTCCCAACATCCTAGAGTAAAATTTCAAAAAGTAATTAAATTTTAATAAGAGAATTTATGATGATAAAAACCGGACAGTACTTTCATCTCCAAAACCTAAGCCTGAAAACTTGTTTCAAAATAGAACTTGTGATTTAGATCTTAAAATAGATGGAGTTATACATTTCTGAAAAACAGATTACTACAACCGCAGTAAAGAGAAGGCAATTTATACTACTTCTGATTCTTACCTTTACGGGGTAAAGAATCACTATAAAAAGCTATTTTGGTATATGGAAGGATATTGGAAAAAATAACAATAAGGTAAGAGGGCGAGAGGAAGGAAGAATGGAAATACTGGTTCTCTGAGAAAGTACTTTCAAAGGGTTTTATCTCAGAAGCCAGTCAACAGTTTTTAAGTACATGGAATTGTAAGGTTTTATAGAAAAATGGAAGCTATAGTCCCCACTCTTAAGAAGATTAAAATGTAAACATCTCCCTGGTTGATGAGGTCTCTTTCCACATTTCCTTTCTAGGCTAAGAGACTTAACCTTGAAAAATGTTTGTGGGCACACATTCTTCACTTTCTGCTTCCCATTGTCCTACTCTCTTCTCCTACAGGCCTGCCTTCCTTTAAGAGCAGGTTATAGAAAACTTGGCGGGTACCCATTCCCACCACCCACTTCTTTTCAGTCCCTGGGTCATTAACAGCGTCTCCCTCACTTAGAGCCTCCCTCTTTCGGTAGGCCTCCTTTGTGTCTCTCTAAGCAGGAGAGAATGCTATCCATTAAACGTATAAATTGGAACCCTTCAAGAGTTCGTCTCTCCACTTTCTTCTTTTTACCACAGAAATAATTGATTTCGCATGTGTTTGATTCAAGGGCGAACCGGGTGTGGTTGGTGCTCCCGGCACTGCTGGTCCATCTGGTCCTAGTGGACTCCCGGGAGAGAGGGGTGCGGCTGGCATTCCTGGAGGCAAGGGAGAAAAGGTAGTGTCTCGGCGTTGGGCCTTAACACACACTGTTGATGAACTCTAGCAAACAGGGCTGCACAAGGTTAACCTTTTTTTTTTTTTAAACAGTTCTTGGCAGGTGGTCTCATAGCATTTTGATGTCTATCTGTATACATTTCCCTCTGCCACCTAGCACCTACGTGTTTCTAAACTCAGCAATCTGGCAAAATTCCTTGCTACCATGGAATTTCATGCAAACAGATGGTGTTGAGTAATACATGAGGCTCATTTTAATGCCACTAACAATAATGCCTCCGCCTGCCCTAATTAATGGGAAGAAGCTATATTGAACAGCTGTCAACCGTGCTGCTGCATTAGTTATGCCATAAGAGGGATCGGCTGCTGAAGCCCATTGTGATGTTGCCTTATAATTCTGTCCACATGAGTTTGTACCTCACTTGATTATGCTTCAGGAGGGTGCATGGAAATTAGTAAAGAATAGTTAACACTAAGCTGGAAAGGGACTTGAATTTTTTTGTTGTTATTTTTTCCTTCCATATTTCTATCAGATGAGTATTTCCATTCGATTTTTTAGAAGAGGGTAGGAAATCAAAACATTACTAAAGATCTTAAATGAATAAAGGTATTATAGCATCTTCTGTAGAAAGAAAAGAAAACTTCAATTTTGATTCAAAAGTTTGGTTGGGAAATAAAAAGTTGCTTTCGCTTTATACTTTTAGGGTGAAACTGGTCTCAGAGGTGACGTTGGTAGCCCTGGAAGAGATGGTGCTCGTGTGAGTAGAATTCTGTTTGTACTTATATTGGTTTTGTTTTTTTAAAAAAAACATTTCACTCCATTTGAGTTGAGCTTTCCAAAATGGAACTGACAAAAGAGGGATTCGAGGTTAGTAAAAGGGTATTCCAATCACATCATTTTGCATGTTCCAAAAGAGAAATTCAAAAGAGGACTTACTCCTTTGAAAATTATGGCCTGAATTTTCTCCCTTCCTTAGTTTTAACTGTACCAAGTACAAACTACCATCCCAAATCTCTGGGTTTAACAGAACATTAAATTATTGTTTAAACTATCATAGGGCTTTAGAAAAAAAGCAGTAATTCTTACATTTTAAGAAGTCATATCCTCTAACAAGGTTATATATACCCTAAGAATTTATCATTCAAGAGCAGCCCCAAGATTAGCTGTGAATGGCGTGGAGGTGCCAATGATAGTCCCATCAAGGTACAATAATCCTACTCTAGGATACTGGCATCATGGCTTTTCCAGGTCATAATACCCTTTGGTTCTTCTCACCCCTCCCTCAGTGCTGGGAGCTCCCTGTGCCACATTCATCATAGTCCTTTCTTTGAATCACACAGTCCTAACTCTTCCTAACGAGGCTAGTCATTTGCTACCCTCCAAGGAATCTTAAAAAAGCAGAGAGTTCAGATCTCTGCAGTTCCTAATCTGGCCATAACCCAGACATTTCGATGACCTTCACCGCTGCAGTAACTCTCCTCTTTGGAGTGGCTTCTGATGTCTTGATAATTAGAACCGAGATGCATCAAAGGCTTTCTTCATGTCTATCCTGAGTGTCCAGTGAAAGTGTTCCCCCACTGAATAAGCACAGCAAGGGGAAAGGGTAAGTGTCCCTTCTGATGGTACGGGGTGTCATTGACAAGACTTCTCTTTTGGGGTCTAGGGTGCTCCCGGCGCTGTTGGCGCTCCTGGCCCTGCTGGAGCCAACGGGGACCGGGTAAGCGTGCATTTTCACTGACTTGCAACTCTCTTGACTGATAGCAGTATAGAAAATTCCCTGCTGCCCTGGCCCCAAAGGGCCCCAGCAATTCACTTTTATGCCTTGTTATAAAGCCCATCTATTTAAAAACATACCTGTTAGTATGGGGCAGCACGGAACAAATGCTCCGTGGTTAAAGTTCTCTCCCTTTTCTTACACGTGCCATCTGAGCTATACTTTAATCCCTATCATTTGTTTGAAAGTCTTTAGGGGTTGCCCATTAACAATATCCTAAGCTTTATACTTAGGATAAAGTATACTGAGCTTTGCTGAAGTCTTCAATTGTAAAAAAAAAAAAAAAATCAATAAAATACACGTGTTCCCATTTCACATCGAACAGTCCACTTAAAATAGACATTATTTATTGTATTGTGCAAATTGCAGCTAGTAGATCAGCCTCGTATCCATCTAAAAATTAAAACGTCCTCCTTCTGGTATTGTGGACACTGATTTATAATATTTCTGCAAGTGTATGACCAATACCCCTTCAACCTCCAAAAAGAATACAACATTAGGCAGAGTAAGAGTCCATTTCATTTCTATCTGTGAGATGTGGATTAGTCACCCGTTTGGAAGCAATTGTGAACTCTGACAAGAACCCACTGTCTAACTGTGTTTCCTTTCCCTCCTCCCTCTTTGAGCATCTGTGTGAGCCACACTGATGTACTCATTTTTGGTCCCCTTGTAGGGTGAAGCTGGTCCCGCCGGCCCTGCTGGCCCTGCTGGTCCTCGTGGTAGCCCTGTAAGTAGAAATCTGGATCAACTTGGACACTCATAACTTTTAGACACAGATGAATCTGAGGTTTGCTAAGACATTTTGCAATCCCTTCTCCCACCTAGGGTGAACGTGGTGAGGTTGGTCCCGCTGGCCCCAACGGATTTGCTGGTCCTGCTGTGAGTATCACGTGATGAAAGTTATTCTGGAAACACCCCAAGTGAACAAGTAGAGTGTGTTGGAACACCTGAACTGTAACTGTTCCTATCCGACAGGGTGCTGCTGGTCAACCTGGTGCTAAAGGAGAAAGAGGAACCAAAGGACCCAAGGGTGAAAATGGTCCTGTTGGTCCCACAGGCCCCGTTGGAGCTGCTGGTCCATCTGTAAGTTGAATCCACAACTGGTCAACACAGCCTGAAACCTTGTAACAACATAAATCCATCAAGTGCCTGCTACACATCAGGGAACAGAAGATGATTTTTAAAATGAGTTAACACTTGTGTACCCACTTTACATATTATAAAAGTATCATAAATATTGTTTTATCTCATTTATTGGATAACCCCCTAAAGGTGGTAATATTGAAGTGGGAATTTTATGTAACAAAGATAATCTCTAGATTTGCTTCTAATAGACGTGGAAATAATCCATTTGAAGAAAAGAGTAACATTTATAAAGGTTGTTTTGTGATTTGACCCCATCTTTCTTTGTTTCCATGTAGGGTCCAAATGGCCCACCTGGTCCTGCTGGAAGTCGTGGTGATGGAGGGCCCCCTGTGAGTACTTACAGTGGATTTGTATCGTTTTTCTTTCTTCAGAAGCTATTAGGGACAACTAGAGAGTTTGGAAATTTTTGGTAATTTGGACTATAATAAGGGGAGTCTTGAGGCTCAAGCTAACTCTCTTTTGGAGAAATTCTGATACTGAAGTTAAGGGTCATGTTCCTGGAATGTTAACTTAAATTCCAGCTGGAACTCAGTGCACTGTATATTCTTACCACTTCACTTGAGGTAGTAATAACAAGGTTAAACCCAGGTAGTTTCACTGTGAAATGGGTAAAATATTTCTTTGGTACCTTTTATCCTTCTATTGATACACCCCCCTTCTGCCTGACCAAGCCCCTTCCCTGGGTCACACTGACTCCCTAGAGACCCAGAGCTCCCTAGGAATGAACTCCACTGACTCCTTCCTCCTCTCGTTGGACAGCAGTTAACACCCTTGGTCTTTTACTGTACCTTCCTCTGAACACAAAATGACTTACTCCATGTCCATTCCCTTAGCACCCAGCCAGGTGGTTAAGAGTTACTAATATATTCACATTGATGTATAGTAATAGTATAGTGTCTTGCCTTTATAATCATCATGTAATCTGATAGCATTTCAGCAAGAGCTATCAGAGCCTTAATGCAAAACACATACACTGAAATCTGGGCCATGCTGGTCAGGAAGATGCGTGGAGATGGAGGGTCTTTGGGATCCTGGTTAAAATAATACCCTCTCCAGGGCTGTCACTCCCTACTCTTTGGTCCATCCTTGGTCACATGTATTGAGGATTTTCCTTCTTAGCCAGATTCCTGGAGTTGGTGCTGACTGTGGAATTTTAATGTGCTTGGCTTCTAGGGGGCTACTGGTTTCCCTGGTGCTGCTGGACGGACTGGTCCCCCTGGACCCTCTGTGAGTAAATCACTTCCCAAATGTGTCTTCATTTATCCAAACGTGTCCTCATTTATTTACTCCAGCCAAAACCCCTAGCCTCTAGTAGGAAACTGTTAAGAAACTCTCTGCGGAGAAACATGCTACTAGTATTTTGCTATGACTTTCCTAATCTGAAATCAGTTGTTCTGAGTCATTAAGGCAAAATCATCAGAAATTATATTTTCTAATATCAGTTTAAGAGGCTTTTATTCATATGAACACAAGTCCCCTTGCCCCTGTTAGGGGCATGGTCTCTGTTTAAAATAAAAATCGAGACAGTTTTAGTCACTTATCAGTTATTTCTATATCTAATTACCCTTTATGGCCAACATTCTGCCTTCATTGTTAAAGTATAATTGTTCCTGAATTTAAAGGTGGTTTGGCCTCTAATTTAATTTTGATTCAGACTCTCCTGTCAGGACTCAAGAGAATTTAATTAATTACCGAGGATTAAGTCTTCTGGTTAAGGTTTCAGGGGAAAAAAAAATAGCAGAGATGTTGATTTCTTGGAATCCTTTCACAGGTTCATAACAGGAAAATCTTCATTCCCTGTAGGCATTTAATTAAACCTAGTTGAGGGCATGTGATTCCTCAATTATGAACAAAATGCCTGTACTGGCTTTCTTCGAAAAGAAACAAGTGGAGTCCTCCAAAACCCACAGTCCCATTCATTTACAACTGACTGTTATAACTCGGCATAGCTCTGATTCCAATATGCTGGCAACTGTGGCACAGCATTGCTTTTCCTTACAGATATTTGCCGTATCCTCTGCCTCAGTTGTTCAGTTTATTATACTCTCAGGAAGGAGAATGAAAATTGCTTCTTCCTACACAAGATTGTTTAAAGGTCTAAACATTTCTCCAAAATGGCCAGGATGTTATTTTGTAGCTTCAAATTGTTGACATCTTAATATTTAAAACCTCAGCCGCTCTCTCTCTGCCCCATGATGATTAACAGAAAGTAAGTGACCTCATACATTTTCTCACAGGGTATCTCTGGCCCCCCTGGCCCCACTGGTCCTGCTGGTAAAGAAGGGCTTCGTGGGCCTCGTGGTGACCAAGGTCCAGTTGGTCGAACTGGAGAGACAGGTGCCTCTGGCCCTCCTGGCTTTGTCGGTGAGAAGGGTCCCTCTGGAGAGCCTGGTACTGCTGTAAGTGATTTCAGACTCTTCTTTCTTAATACCTTGTGTTGAATTAAAATAAGTCCCATATACAAATCTTCACGTGGCATATATTGGTTGATGAGTATTGCAGATTCTCAAGTAGAGCTCAGCTGAGCCAGGAAATCTACCCAGCAGATGTTGAGGTGTCAGGGCTTCAGTAGATACTCAGAAGGCACTGGGTGGAGGTGACAATAAGTGAGTGAACGTGCTGTTTTATCAATACAGCCCTTTAAGCTGTTGAGGGTACCTTACTGATACTGGGATTAGAGCAAAATTCTATCGCTGTGGTCATCCTACTGTAAATTAATCAATCTCAGTCAAGCTTCCAATCAATCAATCAAGCTATCAGTTTTTTAAAACATGCAGTGTGCAGTATTATTGCCACCTCTGAAATGTGATCTTACTAGACATGGGTTAGTTAGAGGCCAAGGTCAAAAATTTTGCTTCCCAGCATAAATTCTATGACTCTATTCCCTCACTCCATGATGACTTCATTAATCCCAACCACATGTTTTTAAATGTCATTCCACTGGTCTCAAGGAGAAACCAGGTACAAAGAAATATACATGCCAAAATGGAAACTAATTCTCATCACTAGAGAAAAGATAGCCAAAGATATGTCCTACTAATAAGAGGTCACTAGCCTTTTTTCTGGGTTTCCCAGGTGGCACTAGGGGTAAAGAACCTACCTGCCAATATGCAGGAGACTTAAAAGACATGGGTTCGATCCCTGGGTCAGAAAGATCCCCTGGAGGAGAGCATGGCAGCCCTCTCCAGTATTCTTGCCTGGAGAATCCCATGGATAGAGGAGCCTGGTGGGCTACAGTCCATGGGGTCACAAAGAGTCAGACATGTCTGAAGTGACTTCGCACACGCACCGCCTTTTTCTACACTAAGGATAAACCCATTCTCAGAATCTCAAACCCACCTGTATTATCCTGAAGGGTCTTACAGTAATACTCAGTATTTTTATTGTTGTTTAGGGACCTCCTGGAACCCCAGGTCCACAAGGGCTTCTTGGTGCTCCTGGTTTTCTGGGTCTCCCAGGCTCTAGAGGGGAACGTGGTCTACCAGGTGTCGCTGGATCTGTGGTAAGTGTTTGACACCATTCTTATCCTCATTAACATAATAAAAGATGTTAAAAGCTGCCACTTCAACAGTGACAGACTGATCACTGAATAACTCCACTTAAGATTTTTTATTCATGGCATTTCTTTATACAGATCACATGTCACTTAACTGAGAAGCTTTAATACTACCTCCCTTAGACACATGTTATAAAGACACAGCTTAACATTATGCAGAACAATTTTTGTTCTTTTTTACATGCTTAACAACAATATAAGCTCTAATTGCATTTACTCCTTTGTAGTACGGAAAGCTAGCATCATTTATCCTGGAGCAAGAATGAAACTCTGCAAGTTCTGAATCATTCCATTAAACCTAGTATGTGACAGTAACTAGGAACCATCTCATCTCCATAGACTCTCTCACCTTGAAGAATTCATTTTATCTGGAGTATCAGATGAAATGAGGCTCACTTTGCATAGAACATCCCCAAAGTACATACAACTGACCATCTCAGTGTAAGGAGGAGGGCAAGGATGCCACTAATGACACTTCTTACCATTAGGTGGCTCCTCACTTCCCATTTACCTTCTCTCTTAAAACTAGAATCCCCTGACTAGGACTGCTTTGGGAGAGTGAGACTAGCCCTCCATCCAACAAGAGGAATTTTGTCTTCTCTGCCTCTTTAGGGTGAACCTGGCCCCCTCGGCATTGCAGGCCCACCTGGGGCCCGTGGTCCCCCTGGTAATGTGGGTAATCCTGGCGTCAATGGTGCTCCTGGTGAAGCCGGTCGTGACGTGAGTCCAACGTTTGGTTTGTAATATCTAACTCAGCAGGACATCACTGTGTGCAACTTTGTAGCCTGAGCTGAAGTCTAGTTGTACTAACCACTCTAAAATACTAAAAATACTAAAGATAACTTGGGTTGGGGAATGAGTCTTTAAGTAGCATACTTCAAGGTGGCTGAAAGATTAAAACACCTCTAAAAAAAAATCTAGGTTTGCCAGTTTCTTGTTCCTGTGTTTGAACAGCCTGAAAGCAGGCTCTCTACTGGGCACTGGGGGTAATGGAGGCAGGTAGCCCGCCTGTAAGGGGCCGGTGGGCTACAGTCTAAGTGCCTTAGCTGGTGTGATCTCTTCACAGGGCAACCCTGGGAACGATGGTCCCCCAGGCCGCGATGGCCAACCCGGACACAAGGTCAGTTTGCCTTATCCTTGTTCTGTGACTTCAAAGGGGACTACAGTACACGCCAGATTGGTGCTTAGCTTCCTGTTTGCCTTCCTGCAGGGGGAGCGTGGTTACCCCGGTAACGCGGGTCCTGTCGGTGCTGCAGGTGCTCCTGGCCCTCAAGGCCCCGTGGGTCCCACTGGTAAACACGGAAACCGTGGTGAACCTGTAAGTGTGTCAACACCAGCCCCTTAATGCTGTCATCTTACCGGGCTTCACCCCTGGCCTCCCTACGCTTGGGAGCTGTGGGGGGCCTAGGGAGGAGGACCTTGGGTGTGGCTGCTAAGTTGTGTATGTCTTTTCTGATTCACAGGGTCCTGCTGGTGCTGTTGGTCCTGCTGGTGCTGTTGGCCCAAGAGGTCCCAGTGTATGTACATGGAGATGGTTTCTGTACAGCGTTTAGGGAGGATCGGTCTAGACTGTCCATTAAGAAGACAAATAATACATAAACTATATATATATTTTTTTAAATTTAGTCCATGTTGAGAGTTGTTACAGACAGCTTTTAATCTCTTGTATTTCAAATCTCTTCTTATTGGTATTAAATAATCACAAAGATTGGACTTCCTCAGTGGCCCAGAGGGTAAAGAATCCGCCTGCATTGCAGGAGACCCGGGTTCGATCCCTAGGTCGGTCGGGGAAGATCCCCTGAAGAAGGGCATGGCAGCCACTCCAGTGTTCTTGCCTGGAGAATTCCATGGACAGAGGAGCCTGGTGGGCTACAGTCCATAGGGTTGCAAAGAGTTGGACACGACTGAGTGACTAACACTTTGACTTTCAATCACAAAGATTAGCCACTTAACAGAGAGCTCAACTAAAGAAGATTAAGGAAAGAGGTGGGAGTATCACCCACCTGGCTTTTAGACCTTTCACATATTGAATTATGTTTGTAAATAGACTGAACAATATTTGTGAAGAACTGAGTGTTGTTTCTAAAGGTAAATGCCCTGTCCGTCCTTCTTTTTCTTCATAGGGCCCACAAGGCATTCGAGGTGACAAGGGAGAGCCTGGTGATAAGGGTCCCAGAGGTCTTCCTGGCTTAAAGGGACACAATGGGTTGCAAGGTCTTCCAGGTCTTGCTGTAAGTACAGTATGGATAAACAGCTTAAGAATGAACTTCCTCTGAATTTCACTGCTATTGTTCTAAAATGTCCTATATCGTATTCATTTCCTGTTCTCTGGCCAACTCCATAGCTCAGAGATAATACTATTTCATCCCAACATGGAAAGGTGAGGGTTAGAGGAGATAGAAACGTACATATACTAAGATCTCCTGGCAACAATGTCCTTCAGCCCCACTTAAATAAACAGAATTAGAGGAATGACTAATACTGCACTGTGAAATAGCTTATAGGAAAAAAAAAAAAATTGAATAGACATAATGAAAGAAAAGAGGCCCATATTACATTTTTTTATTTTCTCAATCCAGAGTCCACTGAAACTAAAATTTTCTGTTCAGTTTTTTAAAATCTGTTCATCGACACATGTTCTAAAATGTGTGATTTTCCTGTTCTCTCTTTAAAGGGTCATCATGGCGATCAAGGTGCTCCTGGTACTGTGGGTCCTGCTGGTCCTAGGGTAGGTAAATCTAAGAGATGTTTATCTATGAAAAGAGCCTATGGCAGACAGTGAGCCCCAGACCCCCTTTCCCTTTGGGGTGTTCACTGGCGCACACAGACTTTGTGTCCTTCTTTACTAGGGCCCTGCCGGTCCTTCTGGCCCCGCTGGCAAAGATGGTCGCACTGGACAGCCTGGTGCAGTTGGACCTGCTGGCATTCGTGGCTCTCAGGGTAGCCAAGGTCCTGCTGTAAGTATGATTTGGGGAAATAATAAAGGGAATCACTGACCTATGGGAATATCTTCTTTAGACTAAACCAAGACAGTGAAGGGCTTCCTTGGTGGCTCAGAGCGGTAAAGAATCCGCCTTCAATGCAGGAGACCTAGGTTCGATCCCTGGGTTGGGAAGATCCCCTGGATGAGGAAATGGCAACCCACTCCAGTATTCTTGCCTGGAGAATTCCCTGGACATAGGAGCCTGATGAGCTACAGTCCACGTGGTTGCAAAGAGTTGGAAACAACTGAGCCACTGAGCATACAAGACAGTGATAACAACACATTAAAGTAGTCCCCCATTTCCCTGCTTTCTAAAATATATAAAAATTATCTGTACCTGATGAACTCTTTAAGCCCATCCCTGCAAGTATGCCTCAGAGCAAGTTGTTATTACATGAATTTGATTCTGTTTTACTTATTAGGGCATGCTTTTGTGTGAATCTCCATGGAAAACCTGTTATCATTGTTGTCTCTCACTGTGACCAAATCCAGAGCCTCTTGTCTCTCACTTGCACCTTTGCAGGGCCCTCCTGGTCCCCCCGGCCCTCCTGGACCTCCTGGCCCAAGTGGTGGTGGTTACGACTTTGGTTTTGATGGAGACTTCTACAGGGCTGACCAGCCTCGCTCACCACCTTCTCTCAGACCCAAGGATTATGAAGTTGATGCTACTCTGAAATCTCTCAACAACCAGATTGAGACCCTTCTTACTCCAGAAGGCTCTCGGAAGAACCCAGCTCGCACATGCCGAGACTTGAGACTCAGCCACCCAGAATGGAGCAGTGGTAGGTTGAGATATCCAATCAGAATGACCCTTCTCACAAGTTAGGCCTTTCAAAGTCATCTCCCACTGATACGAAAGGGTATTTGAGTCAAAATGGCATTATGTGAAATCCTACCTAGTTAGTATTTTCTTTTTCCAACCAGCACCCATTTTCAAGATTGTCTTGATATGTATTTCTTCCCTTTTCTTTATAATACATACCCTAATTTTGATTTTCATGGAGAGGAGAGGAAGAACTGTCTAATTTTTAAAATAGTCACCCTCTTCCTGTTCATGTGGAGTAGACAATATAACAGTATGATCAAAAATGTTACTGTTGGGAATCAGAACTTCTCAGTAGTGACTATTAGAAAGTAATTATTAGAACCCATGCTCCTCTCACTCAATGGGAGGTTTTATGATCTAGGTCTTTTTTTTTTTTTTAAGGTTACTACTGGATTGACCCTAACCAAGGATGTACTATGGATGCTATCAAAGTATACTGTGATTTCTCTACTGGCGAAACCTGCATCCGGGCTCAACCTGAAGACATCCCAGTCAAGAACTGGTACAGAAATTCCAAGGCCAAGAAGCATGTCTGGGTAGGAGAAACTATTAATGGTGGTACCCAGGTAAGGAATTTTACAAACATTCCTTTTCGCACTAAATACCATCTAGCACTATTTGCTTTTTAATTATCCTCATTTTAGCCTTTTACCAAAATGGGCTTTTTAAAAGAACCTGCTCTGTTCTTGGGTTCTGTTACTTCCTGGATTGCATATTACAGATAGATTGATTGAACATGTCCATACAATCCAAAAGTTATTCAAATATGACTTAACTGATAGTCACTGGAGAAAGTGACGATGTCACATAGTGTGAAGGCGTATAAGCCATTATCTAGTCCAGTATCCATGAACATATGTTTTCAAGATGTGAGCTTTTCTGAATTTCTAATTAAAAGTTTTCATTAACTTTATTGGTGGAAAATAAAGGGGTCTAAATCTCTACCTTCTTGCTCTCTTATTTTTAAAAAGAAACATATATGTAGAGAGAGAGAAGCTTTCTCTGAAATAGGTCCCTTTTTGAGATGACTTGCTTCGGCATGGTAGTTCCTGTGTTCCTTCTAGGTAGCCACTACTTCCAAGACAAGTGAATTGAGTCTCCTTTAAAAGTACAGGTTCATACCTGAGTCCGTTATTCTTCTCTGTACCAGACTATTTGTTTTTAATTTGACTCTTAGTATCTGAGTCCTTCTTCATTTAAGTGGAATTCCCATCTTACTCTCTGTAGTTTGAATATAATGTTGAAGGAGTAACCACCAAGGAAATGGCTACCCAACTTGCCTTCATGCGCCTGCTGGCCAACCATGCCTCTCAGAACATCACCTACCATTGCAAGAACAGCATTGCATACATGGATGAGGAGACTGGCAACCTGAAAAAGGCTGTCATCCTGCAAGGATCCAATGATGTCGAACTTGTTGCCGAGGGCAACAGCAGATTCACTTACACTGTTCTTGTAGATGACTGCTCTGTAAGTAATAGTGGAAAATGGAAATAACATTAATTTGGGAAGTGGGATAGTGGAGCTTAGACCATTAAATGAACAGATGAACGAGAGACCTAACATTTTTCTTTCATAAATATATTTGTTTAAATTCAGATGGTAAATCCAGAGTATTCTTATCAGATCTTGCCTGCTGAAATTCTCTGAAATACTGAAATATATATTATGTTCCATGTATTATTTTTAACATGTTTTTTAAATGATGATATAAAGCCATAACTTACAATTACTTGAGGTTAAAAAGGCCCAGGCTGTAATTTATAATATAGTACATAATGGGCTTCCCAGGTGGCGCTACTGGTAAAGAACCCACTTGCCTATGCAGGAGACATAAGAGATGTGGGTTTGATCCCTGGGTCAGGAAGATCCCCTGGAGGAGGGCATGGCAACCCACTCCAGTATTCTTACCTAGAGGAGCCTGGAGGGCTACGGTCCATAGGGTTGCAAAGAGTTGGACATGACTGAAGCAACTTAGCACGCATGCATAATAAAATAATTATATATGAATAATATCTGATATATTATATATTTCTCTATAAATATGTGTTATATATATTATATATTATACAATATAATTGTATGTAATATATCTAATTACATAATATGATATAAGATGATTAGATTCCATAACAGTGCTGCTTTATGTATATTCCTGTCTTCTCTTTTTAAACAGAAAAAGACAAATGAATGGAAGAAGACAATCATTGAATATAAAACAAACAAGCCATCTCGCCTGCCTATCCTTGACATTGCACCTTTGGACATCGGTGGTGCTGACCAAGAAATCAGATTGAACATTGGCCCAGTCTGTTTCAAATAAACGAACTCAACCTAAATTAAAGAAAAAGGAAACCTGAAACATTTCTCTTGGCCATTTCTTTTTCTTCTTTCCTAACTGAAAGCTGAATCCTTCCGTTTCTTCTGCACATCTACTTGCTTAAATTGTGGGCAAAAGAGGAGAAGGATTGATCAGAGCATTGTGCAATACAATTTAATTCATTCCCCCTCCCTTTTCCCCTCTCCAAAAGATTTGGAATTTTTTTTCAACACTCTTACACCTGTTGTGGAAAATGTCAACCTTTGTAAGAAAACCAAAATAAAAATTGAAAAATAAAAACCATGAACATTTGCACCACTTGTGGCTTTTGAATATCTTCCACGGAGGGAAGTTTAAAACCCAAACTTCCAAAGGTTTAAACTACCTCAAAACACTTTCCTGTGAGTGTGACCACACTGTGAGGTGCTGACCAGAGATGAGCTGAGGTATTTGTGCTTTTTTTGTTCAAAATACGAAGGTGCTAATTAATAGTATTTCAGATACTTGAAGAATGTTGATGGTGCTAGGAGAATTTGAGGAGAGATACTCCTCTGCTGTTGAGCTGTATTGTGTATTTTTTTCATTTGACTTAACATCAGTACTTTACATCTTATTCCCACAAAGTAAGTGGATCATTTGCCCAACATTGTCCTCTTCTTTAAATCCAGCATTTGTTCTTTGCCAGTCTCATTTTCATCCTCTCCCACGGTTCCAAAGAAGTCTTGTTTCTCGGACAAGCAGAAAAATTAAATTGTACCTATTTTGTATATGTGAGATGTTTAAATAAATTGTGAAAAAAAATGAAATAAAGCATGTTTGGTTTTCCAAAGAAAATATTGAGTAGAATTCCTTGCTTCAGTGCTCTTCACAATATAAATATAGATTATAGCAGCTCTACCAGCCATAATACCAAGTGTTTCTCATTAGATAGAAACTCTGCAAAAAGGGCAGTTTGGTATGGCAGAAAGAGCAGAGAACAGGGACTCTGGAGATCTGAGCTCCAATTCTGGCTCAGCTCCTTCCGGCTAACTGACCTTGGGCATTTCACCTTCCTGAGTTTCGCTATTTATCTATAATATGGGGAAGACTCCTTCTCTGAACTAACATTTGCCCTACTCAAAATACATAATACCTAAGCAACATGGCAGGGGTTGACCCACATTTATTCTAAGTAGAGGTCCATAGAACCTTTTGGTTTATTATCCATTAAGCATTTTGAAAGAGTGGCTGCAAGTTGGTCTATGCACAATTAATACCATTAACTAAAACAGTTTCAAATATTCAGTGAAAAATGTCATACACTTAAATCTGCTGCAACTGAGTACAGTGCCTGTTAAGAGGTAACGTGTGTGCTGTCAATCAGCACAGAGACTTGTGGATAATAGTACCGTGAACACCCACCTGCCAAAGCAAGTTCATTCTCCTCCCCTGCACCTTTCAACGACATCTTTAATACACTTAAACATAGTAGCGTGTCAAGGAAAATGTTAAGATTCATTTAGAACTTATTTCCTGTTGCAGAACATAATGATGATTGTAATATTTGCCTCCCGCTCTAAAGTTATCTTGAGATTCAATTAGTTTGAAAAGCAAAAGACTGAACATGATAAAAATCTAAAATTAACTGCAAAATTAGCATGGTCTACTAACCAAATGATAATTTCAAATTATGGTCCTCTACCACCAAAATCAGAACACTGGGATGCTTATTAAAATGCAGATTCCCAATCCTCAGCCACCAAATTAAGACTTAGTAAGGAATTAGTATTCTTTTAATCACCTTGAAAAATTCTGACAGTGCACCAATTGGGATACCATTGGATAAGGTGATTTCAAACAATCCTTTGTAGCTTTAACATTTTTATGTCTGACAAGAAAGAAAGAATCAATACCCTAGACCAGGTAACATAAAGAAAACTGAACATTTGGGATCACAGTACGAGTACTCCCCACAAATTGCTAATTGAAATAACAAAGGTAAATTTACATAATAACCAGTTAGAAATCTCTGGATTAAAAATACTCCATGCTCAGTCTTGCAGTATAAGAAACACCAGAAAGATAGCATAAAGAAGGGAGAAAGAGAAGCAGGAATAAAACCAACATTTATTGACTACCAACTATGAGCCTAAACTATGTTATATGATAATGATTGCTAAACTATATCCAAATAGGGAGATTTCCTAATGACTTCATAGTCATTCACTCATCTATCTGTGACTAGCATAGTTAAAAAGTTAAATAATGGTATACCTGATAGATAGCAAAAAGGAAACAAATGATGGCATATCTAATAAATACCAATGAGGAAAAATGATAATATCTAACATAATAATAAGAAAACAGTGAAATAAAATTTTATATCCTAGTAACATTTATGAGGACAATTAAAAGAAAAAATAGAATGTCACATTTTAAAATATATTCAAGTACACTGTCATTAAAAGTATTTTAAATGCATATAAAAATACTAAGAATAGGTATATTCATGTATTAACTATAGGAATGATTTTATGTATAAATTAGCCAAATTTGCTGCAATGTAGTTATATTACTATTGTCATTTACAACAAATTTAAAATATCATGAAAAGAAATATGCAGTCACAAGTGAAAACGATCCTGGTTGAGGAGTGACCAACCCCAGGGGAAGGGTGGTCATCCTCCCACTCACCCACCCACCTTCTGAAAAAGAAGGAAAATCCTGACCTAAAGTGTCATTACTCATCACATCCAAGCTACTCTGGGGGACACTGGGAGAGGAGTACAAAGCCATACCGCAGCAGCGTCCTCAGGGATCTCGCAGTTCAGTTGCAGAGAGAGAATAGCGTGTGAACACAATTTTAAATGAAGTGTCCTCCAATGATAGCAGAGGACTCCATCAATTAATGAGATGAAGTGTCAAGAAACTGACCCTAGCCTCATGCATTCACACTGATGCTGGGACTGGCTGGCTAGCTCTCGCCAGAGATCTCATTTCGCCTTCTAGCCCTCTGCCTGGCTAAATGTTCCTTCTCTGAAGGCCACATAGTAAAACAGTCTAGTACTTACCAAGCCAGGAGGTCCACTGTTTCTGTTCCCAGTGCTGGGCAATGTCCTGAAGGCTTGACCCTTGAACAGCAGATCCCCTCTTTAAAGGCTAATCACCAGACTCCAGGGACCCTCCTCACAACATCTGCTGACCTTTGGTCATACAAGGGTCAGCTGCCTCGAATTTGTGCTAGTATGAGAGGAAAGAAGATGGCACAGGGGAGAGTGAGGGAGCTAGGCAGCTGAGATGAGAAGAGGTATTAATCAAGTCTGGTAAAAGGGTCATTTAAAATTCTAAAATCAATACAGCTCATGCACTGGCAAAAAGCAGAGACACCTGAGCAATGCTGAATCTATATCTTTAATGCCCAAAGACTTTTTTAACCCATTCCACTTAATAACGAAAAGGAAGTTCAGAAATTGAATTATATATAAGCAAAGTTGGAAATGTCGTTTGGGGTCAGAACTACGATCCATCTAGATGCGTGCTTTGCCTTTGACAGTGGCACCTGGGGAAATTTGGGAGGGCACTTCCCATGAAGCCAGCCTCAAAACTCCTGTTTAATAACCCACTGTAAATCTTCTTTGTACATAGATGTATCTAAACCCTTGCAGAGCCCTCTGTCTGGTTTGAAATATGTCGGTATTACAGTACCAACAGGAGAGAGCTAATGCTGAATTGTGAGCTCAGCTTCCTGGCCCTCTGATCAAGTAACTAAAATAGGCTTTCTGTCCCGATGCCCGGATCAGCCAGGGAGCCAACAACTCAGTGTCCTCAGGGAGCATCAGCAACTGTAGCAAGCGGGCCACAGGCAGCCCATAGTGACTGACTTACCCCCACAGTTCAGTCAAACGAGCGCGTAATTTGTGGTCAGCAGCCAAGGTTATGAGCACCAGCTCTGCTACTGACTAGCCAAGGGCCTTTGGGAGAGTCTCTAAAGTTTTCTGAGAATTTGGTTAACAAATCTCTGCTCCCAGAGATTCCCATGAGCATACCTGCTCTGCCTGTCTCACAGGACCACTGGGAGAACCAAATGGGGCAGGTGTGAAAGTGCTTAATGAAGTGCAGACAAATGTTACCTGTCATCGTCAGGCTCAAAACTTCCAGTCACTTGCAGTCACCTCTTGATTTAAGATCCTATCCATGGCCCTCCAATTCAGGGGGAGGAGAGATTAGAATTTAAATTTAATCAGCACCATTCTCTAAATTGGTAGTCGCTCATTTTTGAGTTGTGCCTTCCTATCAGTAAAAATGTAAGCTCTTACAATTAATTTTGTTAGTCTCTTTATATACTAATGTTATATGTATACTATAACATTATGTGTACTAATATACTATGTGCAATGTAAAACCTAAATGGAAAAAATTTTTAGGGAAAAAATGAAAACAAAGAGAAAATTTTTAGAGAAAAAATAAAAACAAAGAGAAAATGCCACACTTCTCTGGATCATTTGGCACACACCTTGCTGTGTACCACCCATCCACTCCACATCTCTGAGACTACTGTTCTAAACAAGGATTTGTGGTAGCCTCCAGGGGAGGGCAGAACATCAATAAATTCCTGAAACAGAGGGCTCAATTTTGTGAGCATATGCATATTTATTGGAAAAGGGTCCATAACTTTCTTTGGCTACTGCAAGGGGTCTAAGACCAAAAATTATGTCATAAACCACCAACCAGAAGAAATACTACTCATTTCATTAAACCTGGGCTTTTCTGAACTATGACTCTCATATCTCATCTTGGGTCTCATACTCAACATGCTGCTTCTCCTATCCTAAGACCCAAGAGAACAAGCCAATGGCCCAAATTAAAATGGAGGTTTGTCATTCCCTTTTCCACTTTCCTCCTATAGACCCTCTAGCCTATGTTCAACAAGTCTTAGCAAATGCTTTATGACCCAGCCTTATACTCTGCAACATCAGAATACACCAGTCCACAAAACCGCCTCAAATGAGAACAAAGTCAATTATGCAGAACAATTAATGAGCTATTCCCTTTACGTAAAATATGCAGATGCTGGTTATATATTAAAAAAAAAAAAAAAAGAAGTTTTAACCTAAAAGGGACTAAAACCTGGCCACTGTTAGAGGTTGTAAAGACAATAATAGGAATATGATTTTCAGGGACCCTCAAGTCACCTCATAGAACCAAATATCTCTTCTTCATATGGCTGTCCACAAGCAGAAACATTATTCTGAGTCCAGGGTTTAAGAATAATCTCTGACAGAATTAGCAATCCTAATGGATTCTAGAGAGATGTCTTTAAAATCACAATTCACTACATATTTATAGATGTTCTCTACTACTGAACATAGGCATGAAATGTATTTTTCTACTAAAGTAAATTTTTTTTTCTACTGCATCATTGATGTTGGTGTTGCTGACTTAATTATCCATAAACAGCATGGAAGAAAATGGAAGTAATTTTTTTCATGGAATCTATTAATTCCAGGCAAATAAGAACACTTACTCATACCACTGTGCTGAGTGGATTGCCTTTCTCTCCCTATGGGATGTCACTTCAAGCTCACTGCTCCCCCTGCTGACGGGATAATAGAACATCCCAGCCTTTTAACTGACACATGCACATCGCCAGAGAAGCAACACTCAGATTGAGGAGAAAATACAACAACTTCCCGCACTTATTTCCTGCCTGCCCCAGACACATAGCCTTCTCTCCAGATGGTGGAGAGACAGTGTCCATAGGGGTCTACCTTCATGTCCTTAATGCTCTCTTTTCCTTCTTCCCCTCTATCTTAAAGAGACACCAGACCACCTGACCTGCCTTCCTGAGAAATCTGTATACAGGTCAAGAAGCAACAGTTAGAACTGGACATGGAACAATGGACTAGTTCAAAACTGGGAAAGGAGTCCGTCAAGGCTGTATATTGTTACCCTGTTTATTTAACTTATATGCAGAGTACATCGTGCGAAATGCCAGGCTGGATGAAGCACAAGCTGGAATCAAGATTGCTAGGAGAAATATCAATAGCCTCAGATATGTAGATGACGCCTCCCTAATGGCAGAAAATGAAGAGGAACTAAAGAGCCTCCTGATGAAGCTGAAAGAGAGAGTGAAAAAGCTGGGTAAAATTCAGTTTACCCCTCTAATCTATCCTTAATCTCTCTCCCATAGAGATAATAAGTGGAAATCCCAAGGAGACAAACATAAAGCTCAAAAGGAGAATGGTCTTTCAGGTAGGCACAGCTGTCCCATGCTACAAATTCTGCCCCCCAATACAGTGAGTAATCCTTCAGGGTCTAAGCAAGAGGGTTTAAAGATTATATGGAACAGAGAAAAGTCGGTGTGAGAGAAAGAACAGGGGCTTAGTAAGCAGAGCTGTTTGGATTTAAATCCTGTCTCCACCATTTCATCATCCATAAAATGGTGATAATGATGACACCACCCATTGGACTGTTAGGGTTGGAAATACGAATGCAGAGCAGCTTGTAAGGCTGGTGTAGAGCAAGTTCCCAGCAACCACTGTTGTCATTATCCTACAAGGCTGGATCTTCTCTGAAAGCCCTTAACTACATTGCTAAGAAAATCAGTCACCTTTCTACAGGTGCTATCTTCTCTGACAGCAGTGGCCTAAAACAACAGTACCACTGCACTTTAATTTCTTCTACCACAAATGGATTCCGGCAAACTTCCAAACCCTCACAATTTTGGTGAATACCACTCCACAATCCAACTTTAAGAAGTACTTTTAATAAAAGCTTGGAAATCTTTTCAATTTTTTACAACAAAAAACAATAATGATTCCACCTTGACAGAAAAAAAGAAAATTTCTGACAAATAGAACAAATTTGCACTTAACTGGTCTCTGCCCTATGCCATTACAAGCTTCCAACTTTTGAGAGAAAGTTTCTGAGCATAGAAATGGTCCTTTTGCTTACTTGGAAGCCAGTTTTTCTATACAAATGGGCTATAATTCATACATTTTGAATAATCTAGACTTCTGATACTTAATTCTCACAATTTGATTTTTTAAAATTTTGTCTCTGGCAGTGGTAATCCTATCTCAAGAGTTATCAGTACAAGAAATGATCATAATTATTAAATTCATGTCCTCTGGGAAATTTCTTGTCCTATATAAATTTATTCAAGGGTTTTAAACATCATTAAATCACCTATTATTGCCAGTGCTCTGAATGTCTATGAGTAATATTATAAGTAGATCCACTTCAAAGAAACATAGAAGAAGCTTTGATTAGAGTTATTTCCAACATGGTTTTTCTATTACTGATTATCAGTCTCCTTTCCTTTGTAATACAGAAGTCTAAAATAATTTCAAAAACTTTATCAATGTAACTAAAGTTTCCATCTACCACTTTGTTCATTATGATATGTTCCTAATCAAAAAAATTGTTAAAGACCTTCTTCAGATAACATCTAGAAAATTGCCCGTTTAACCACTTTTCTAGCTTATTCGCAACAAATATTTACCTTGGGCATGCTATTAAAATACAGTGAACTTACAGTCAATTTGAAGCACCATATGTTTTCTTATATTTTTCAACTAAAACAATACAATAAACACTCACCTTGCCATCATAAATAATAAAAAGAGCTGTGCTTTTCTCCTCTCAAGCTTGGGAAGGCTATCTATCAAACCAGAGGACAAAGCCCACTAAATCCTTTGAACCTCTGAAGAGAGAAAGACAAATCAGTGCCAAAAATGATGTGCCTTCACACCAATACACAAATTAAACCGTGTATTTTGTAAGATTTATAGGGTATCTGAGCTCTTTTTATTATCATTTTTGCTAGGTATCTGTCAAGTGAGTCTAATTCAGTAAAACAAATTAATATGTTGGGGAAAATCTCTAGTCTCCATTCTCAGTTGGGGAAAAAAAACATGCAGACAGTTTAGTCACCCTGTACCACTCATATTATGATTTAATTGGTCTGAAAGATTGTTTTAAAACTCCCTCAGTGACTGTAATATGTGATGAGTCTCCAGAAAATTTGTACTAAAGTCACAGTAAAATCACTAGTAAAGTTGGAAGTATGTGAATATATGCTTTTTTCTAGAAAGAAAGTATGCGATGCTCCTCCAAGTTTTTCCAGACCCCACATAATAACTCTCTAATCAGAATTGCTGGGGGTGGGACCAAGGTATCTGTATTTTCAATGAGTAGTGAGGTGATTCTCATGCCCTCTCAAAGTTTGGGAACCACTGGTTTATTGCTGTCATCATATTATTGACGTACTCTTGGATGATTCTGTTCCCCTCTCCTCAGAATGTTTAGGACTACAGCTTTAAAATCATGGGCTCTTTAAGCTGCTTTAAATGAGAACATGTAATGGCTCATTGAACACATGAGCAATTAATTTGGGAACAGTTGCAGTATTACAAATGTGATTACTTATTGCAAACCCAATTAATCTGGTCAGGAGGAATGTTAATTACAAAGGAGTTTGGAAATTAGCATTAGTGCATGACTAAATGCCTATATTTTGACCTTATTGTATTGTCTGTCTGGTAATTTATTTTAAAAATACTTCCATAGGAGGGCTCATGCATATATATATGCATATAGGTAATAAGGTAACATTATCCCACATCCCAGGGCTGATTAAGTAATCTTGGAATTACCCTAATTATGAAAATTCACTTTTGTAGAGGTGGCTACTCTGGTATTTCAAACAGCATTATTGAAATCTACACCAGAATATATATATTAATTAGCATGAAAGATGTTAAAAATAAATGTTCATAGTTGACATAATGATCTTGATATTTTGACTAATAAATATTTAATATTAACAAAATGTGCACTAAGTCTTGCTCTGCTTATTGCATACCACCTGACAACAAGATTGATAACAAAAGACACATAGTCCAATCTATTTTCAACCACCAAATGCTACCTATACTTAACCCAAACTCTTGAATCACTAGATTGTCTTGGATCGGTCCCCAAAATTGAGAAATGGCAGGAGATGACCAAGAAAATGACACATAAAGCAAAAATATATTGAATTGATTAAAAACTAGAATAATGTATAAAACAATAACTGTATTTTTCTATGAGCAGTGGAATATCAATCAAAACAAATCCAGATATAGAAGAAAGCAATCAGGAGGTTTCCAAAGCTGCCAAGAAATTCTCTCCTAATTTGGGAACAGCAAAGTTTTACTAGGTCTGTGCGCTTTTCGGTCCCTCCCCCTTGGGCATAATTGAAAAGATAGAAGCAGAGTCTTAGCCGAGCTGGGCCATTCCACTCCCCTCCTCTGAGCATTTAAAACTTGGAGTGGAGAATGACAGAGCCTGAAAGCCCCTGAGGTCAAGGCATGCTAATGAACTTCTGCTGATGAGGCGCCAGAACAGCACTGTTTAGGGGTTGTTCTTTGAATTATGAAATAATCCAGTGTCCTTCTACTAACTTTCTTTTTTGTTTAAGTTAGGGAAAATTGGTTTCTGTTAAATAAAACAAAGAAGCGGGAAAAAAAATACAGTTTTGGTAAATATACCGACTTAAAAGAATATGCTAAAAATGGGGAAGTACAGGACAGTCTCAGAATAAGTAGATACTTAGAGTTAACAGAATTAAGAACCAAACATTTGAAGTGTTTTATAAAGTATCCAGAGAAAGAACATTGTTAGAACACAATTCTCTATGGATTTATAAAATTTCTGTAAAATGTCTTGCAAGCAAAAGTATGCTAGTCACTCAGTAGTGTCCAACACTTTGCGACCTGATGGACTGTAGCCTGCCAGGCTACTCTGTCCATGGCAAGAACACTGGAGTGGGTTGCCATACACTGACTATCTATGTTTTGAACTATCTTTTCAAGAATGTTTGTTTAGTAGCCTTGGAAGACAGAGGTAGTGTCTCCCTCCACAGTGGAGGGCAAGCTACTGTCCAGTATAATAAAGATGTTTCCCTACAGGGTAAATGTCAGGCAGGTTTGGTTACAATTCACTGTAAAAGATTGGGGCTCCCTATACTTGGTGTTCCTCATTTGTGACACATTCACGGAGTTGCTCTCGGTGCCCCCATGAGACCTGGGGGCAAGAGGACCAGAAGGAAACGTAAAGCTCATGTTACTTGCCTTGCTGTGAGTAATAAAGTCCTTTTCTGACTCAGAAGTCACATGTCTTCTGCCACCATCTATTAAACTGTGGCAGGCTAATATCATAGCTTTAAAGGAGAGGAAAATTTCAGACCCTTCACAATTCTTGACAAACATTTCAAAGATGAATTCATATCATAATGAAGCTGCATCAGTTCTGTATTCCTGTATTTCAAGTTGCCTAGCAACTAGTTGGTCACCATTGATCTGACAATCCGTAGTAATGAAAGACCATGCTACATAGAAAAGCATGATTGAACTATGTGCTTCTAGATGACAGATTGTCTGATTCGTCTCTGCATCTCCTTTACCACCTAGCCCAACACCTAATACAGACAGCATGCTCGATGATTTTATGTTCAACAAATTGTTAAATGAAAGAATTGTTGATTATTAAAATTACTCTGCTGGGATATAGAGAGAATTGTAGTAAATAAGATAGTTTTAAATCGGTGTTACTTTTCCTCAGAATCATTCTGTTTCTTCAGGGTCACTTAAATGTAAATAATAGAGGTCCATTCAAGGAAGCTTAAGAGATAGGGAGGTGTATAGGGGAATAAGAGCAGGAAAGGTAAACAGCTTTGCTGAAACTGGAGCTAGAATGTGGCTATTTAAGGTGGCTTTAGAGATCTCAGGAGCTGGAATTTGTGACTCTTTTCTCTACAGCTCCACCACTAATCTGGTTCATTCATATTCTGCATGTTTGTCCTTTCAGATCTGCTATTAATTGGCAATCTTTTTTTTTTAACTTGCTATTCTAGTTCCCTCGGGAGACATTCCAGTGCAGTTCATAAATCCCTTGGCAGCCTATTAACTCATGACCTTTTAGTCGACATCCCATCAGCTCTGATCATTAAAGTCATGTGGTATAACACGTGGCCACCTAGGCATCAGAAGCCATGGATGGGGCAATTTTTAAAGGGGGTGAGAGCATAAAGGCCATGAAAGGCTATTCTGTTTGAATATATGTTGTCTCTCTATCCTCACATTCTTCCTATTACATCTTTCTCTTGATAAATACATGTCTTATTTCACCAGATTTGAGTATTATTTTTAAACACCAAGTGCTCTTACACATTAGCTTTTATTTTTAAAATGCTTGCACCAAAAACCTTGTGAGAGAGGGAACAAAGAACACAAATTAAAAAAAAATACAAAACAAAAGGTCATTAAACAGGCAAAAAATCTGTTCAATTCCTCTAACAAAGAAATATGAAGTAAAGCTTCAACTGGTCTATGGCTAGGCTTCTTTTGAAAAGAATGTTTTAGACAAAAGATCAGCCCCATGTATAGTTGGCATGATGTGTGTTTGTGTGTGTGTGTGTGTGTGTATGTAGTGACATCATATGACTATGACATATAGTCTCATACATAAATGGGTACAAAATTTCTGGAAAGCAGTTGATTGGTATGTATCAAAAGACTTAAAAATGTTTATACTTTTGACAAGTTACTATTCCTCATCTAGGAATGTATCCTAGGAGATGAATCCTTGATTTTCCTAAAGATTTCTGGATAAGAGTGTCTACATGAAGAGTTTCCCAAAAAGCTGTGAAACCCTGGTTTTCTTTCTACTGCCCAAGTCACAGCAACACACAGCTGTCCTCCAATGAAACTGTTCAGAAGCTTTGAAGGACAGCCATGCCAGTCTGAAGGACAAGCACGTGAATCACAGAAGTCTGAGAAAATGCCAGGGTGTTTGCAGAATGAAGCCAACAGAAAGAACCAGAACACCACAGCTCTCAAAAAAAGTCACAGCAGATACACTCTGTGAACTGGCTCATGTGACTAAGTGCTAATCCAACCCTCTGAACAGGAGGTGTTGTGGCAAGAAGTCCCCCCAAAATATCAAAGATTGTATTTAAAATATATGTCATATTGCCTCCTCTTCCATTAAAGGCAATCTCCCATTGGTTATTGTGAAGTCACATTCCCCTAGCTTCTATACTTTAAGAGCATGAAAGTGTTAAAAATTGCCTGAAGGAAAGACCCCGCAACAGCATTTAAGTATGTGTGCAAAAATAATGGTTGATCATCACGTCATATCGTGGGTGTAACAGCTGTCGTCGCCTTACTTAACACCAAACATTGGAAAGCAATCAGATACCTAAAAAATAGTGGATTGGCTAAAGTAGTTATGTTCTCAAAGAGTACTTAATGATATGAGAAAAAATTCATAACTAGATACAACAAGTAGATTACAGTGAAGTTGCATCTCATGCAGTAGACTTTAAAATCAGCACATGATTAAAAAAATCTCATATGGCTAAGACTACCCATGAAACTCTCCAGTTTGGATACCAAATACCATACCTTCAGGACAGTTTTTCTTTTCAGTATTAGAACAGATAACTGTTTCTGTGACTGAGCATCAAAGCTGCTGGCTTAAGTTTTGACCGTGTTGTAGGAAAAATATGTATTTTTACCATTAGAATCATAGTCAGTGTAGCAAGATGCACAATACTATAAGAGACAGAAACTGAGACGCATTGAAGAAACAGCAGATACCTATCCCCTGTCTCATGCTTATTCCGTATACTCACAAACGAAATGAACAGGAAATTTTAAAAATCTATTTAAATTGTTCTCTCTCACACACACACGCAGAATAAAATTCACATAAGTTAAAAGTAATGTCTGTCTCATAAATCATTATAAAAGTTCAAGTTTGTTTAAAATTTTTCATTTTACAAACATACGCATAAAAAATCTAGAAAGGATCTATGTAAAAATTTTAATAGCCATCACCTTTAATGAGAAATGAGTATTGTCAGGTTTCTTTCCTGTATCTTTCTTAATTTTTCAAAAAAAACGTAAATGAACATTTAATATTTCTATTGCCAGAAGAAAACTGATTATTTTCAGTGATATTCAAAAAATATAGACAATATCTTTAAAACTAAGCTTTATTACAAATGCTTAACAATATGTAGTTTTTGGTGTGTAATTGCTGTGTCTAGTGAACAAGCATTTGGTTAAACAAACTACTGCTAAACATGACAGAAACTTTACAGGACACATTTATAATGCAGGAATTTCAATCAACAGAATTCTATTAGGTTACCTCAGTAAAGCAGTGCTATTAGGGACTACTGAACATGAAAACAGCCTCCTTACATTGAACTGGACATTTAAACATACCTGTCAAAAGAAAAGAAAGGTTTTATCTAGACATGGATTATATAAATACACATAGTCTACAGTAAATTACCTCAGGAGTGTCCATAAATTCCTACCCTTTATGCATTTCCTTAAAATATCATTAAAATACCTATTACACAATACTTTCTCTCCTTCATTCACAAAAGATGCATAGATGCATTCATGTAATAAAGGAAATTTCTCACTAAAACACATATATCTCTCTAGTAAGGGTATTTCAGTGATTGAAAAAAATACATGTCTCATGAGAAGGGTTCAAAAGACAGGTCAATTAAAATAATTCTTTGATTGCATAAAATTACTGGTGGTTGATCCATTGTGTCACATGTGAGGTAAATCAAACAGTAAGTTTTAAATTCTTAATACTAAATTGAATTAATAAATTGAGAAAAGACATGGTTCAAGTATAAATGAAAGGTTTTCTGCTACAACCAGACTGTGTACATTAGCAACACAGACACTAAGCCCGAACATCTCATCAGAAAGCAGTATAGGCTGCAGAAAATTAGCAGAGTGCTAGACCCAATCTTGGTGTAGAATTACATAGAAGGGATTAGGAAGTGAGGGGAAGGTAATTAAGTAGAAAGAACAGCCGGAAAGAACTGAAAACTAAAAGATCAGATGGTCTGAGTTTGAGCCCCTCACCATCTGTTGGCAATCATCAAAATTTATTTGATCTTATTGTGTATTTACTTTGTAAAAGGGGGGGGAAATAAAACCTCATTCTAATAAATGAATAGGTGGGATACAAGGCGAATGCCTATTATAGCGGAACTCATTATGACAGCAAGCAAAATCATTCCCATTGCAACATAACAAATAAAATTAATGCCATTTAATTGTTCCATCTTTGTCCATGTCCCTAACATCAGCATCATAAAAAGGTTCTTATGTTTTCCAGGCTTTTTATGATTTAGTCGGAGGGCTTTGTCTGTAGTTTTACCGTCATTGTTTATTGTATGTCTGTCCATACAATTTGCTCTTGTAAAATTCTGAATGACTGCATGTATCCATTAGGAAAGTAGCTTAACCAGCCACTTATGTTTCCCATTCTAATCAGCATCAGCACCTGTCACTTCAGTACCATTTAAGGATGTTACCATCTACCCAGTTATATAAGGAGGAAAACTCATTCTTTCTTCTGCTTTACCTCTGGCCTCCATATTCACTCAACTTCTAAATCCTTCTAAATGTTCTTCCTACACACTTTATCTTTTAAATATTTTGGTGCTTCCTCTTATCTGTGGTGCGGCCTTTCATGATCTTTCACTTTAAAGACTACCTGCCTCTTTTCCTGACTCCCTCAAATCCATTCTCCATCATACAGAGAAAATACAAATCTGACCTTTCAGTTCCCCTTTAAAAGATTCCTGTTTTCACAGTTATTTACAGGATAAAGTCAAAAGGCATCTGTGTGGTATATGAAACCCTTAACCACAGATCCCCTGACAATTTCACCTCTCTAGCTCTTCCATCTCACAGTTTATACCCTTCAGCAAAACCAGAGTGAGTAATTTATAAAGCAACTAGTAATAAATAATTAAGCAATTTTTATTATAATCATGAGAAGCCTCAGGGATGAGTATTTTCATTCATTCTTTAGATCTATGCCATGCATTACTATTTTAATATTAGCTGGTAGGGCTTCAGAGTGAGACAGCCTTGCAAGTAAGGTGGAACAGACTACACATCCAGCTGTCCCAAAGGAGACTCTGAGCAAAAGATCTCCAAACAGCTCAGCAAGCCTGGCAGATACATTGTTGTACCTCTGGACACATATTAGTGTTACCTGCCAGTCAGGCTGTGTGCAGTTACACAGGAGAGCTGTATATTTTCCTTTATTAAAAAATGATTGAGACCGTATTTTCCTTTGTATCAGCTTTCACGTACCTAGCAACACACTTTCAGGATGCCAGATATTTGGAAGCTTTATCAGAAAAGAATGGCTGCATTGAATCAAGAGTTTTATTTAATTTAGTTCTGAAGTTGCTTGATGAAAATTCATTGATGTCAGGTTTCTAAGGTTATATTTGCATTGCAGATGGACTATTTAACAGTCCACATAATCAGTAATATTACTGCTGAAGCCAAGTTTGTATTAATGAGATATTCTAATATCTGGGTAAGAAGTTTCCTTCTGAAAAATCATATCATATTTGCTTGCTTAAGTTAATCATAAGAAACTATTTTCTCTTGATGAAATAATAGTTGAATATTTCCACAAAGCAGTCAGCTCCTTGTACATGACGCTAATTTCCTTTTAGGGACTAACCTATCTTGATAAATGGAAATATTCTACTCTACTCCCCACCACCATCCCACTATAGGAAATAATGTACAGATCCAAATTTGTGTAGACTGGTTTAAAATGCTGATTCATTGCAGTGTCAAATACCAATGAGGGAATATTTTAAATATCTTGGGTTTCTATATATCAATAAATGGATGAAATAAATATTGAGCTAATAAAAGGTAAACACTGAATGTTTTAAATATTAAATTTTCTTTTTATAAAGAAAAGACAAGAGTTGTATGTATTCTTTTTTTAACAGTTTTACTGAGGTATAATGGTGGTTTAGTCGCTAAGTCATGTCTGACTCTTGTGACCCCACGGGCTGCAGTCCACCATGCTCCATTGTCTCTCAGATTTCCCAAGCAAGATTATTGGATTGGGTTGCCTTTTCCTTCTCCAGGAGATCTTCCCGACCCAGGGATTGGCCCCACATCTCTTGCATCTCCTGCATTGCCAGGTGGATTCTTTACCATTGCTCTACTGGGGAAGATCAAAGATTATACATACATATGAAATGCACATCTTTGTTTATCAGAAGTAAAATATTCACAAAATGAATGATAAAGAAAATAATCACCCCTAACTAGGAAATATAATTAAGAAATAACCATACAAATAACCACTATTAAATAATTTCAATCTACAGTTATGAATATACACGGGTACATATAACATATATTTTTATTAAACTAGTAATCAAATTACATGTATTATTTCATACCCTAATTTTAAAGGAATTTTAATAATCATTTTATGTATTTGCAATTTTACTGTTTTCAAAGAATTTTTAAATACAGAAATAAATGAAGAAGGCAATTATCACCAATAACTCTGGTAATATGATAATCACTATTAAAACTCGGAAATAATATCCTTATGGAGAGATAGATATAAATAAAACTGTGTTATTACTTAAACCCTATTTGTAATCTAAACTCGAGATGAGTGTTTTTCCATATTATTAAACATATTTTCAGGAATAATTTTAAACAGCAGTAGAGTTATAATATGGAGTACTTTTGTCTGTATCATCTTTCATCTACCAAGCAACACACTTTTAACATGTCAGATATTTGAAAGCTTTATCAGAAAAGGAAAACATTTATCAGAAAACACTAAGTATAATAACATTTTTAAAATCTTGGCCAATTTTATAGTTAAATTTTTCAGTTTTCAAAACATATGTAATCCTTTGATTAGTAATGATGTTAATATTCTTTTCAAATGCTCACAGGCCTTTTTTTAAAAGTCTTATTTTACTTGTCAGTTCTGTAAGCTCTAAATATTTTTCCTAAATATTTTATTATTTGTTTTTCTGGTGATACTTAGACGTTTTCAACATTCTCCTTTATAATTTTTCCTTTGTTTTTTGCTTAGCCTAAATATTAATTTATATTTTTTAATTTATTTCATTGCATATTTTTAATTTTTCACATCTGGAATATATTTGGTAAATGATGTGAGGTACCCTTGCACATGAATTTGAAATGGCATCTTTATCACATAATAAATTCTTATGTATGCATTTGAATTTAAAATTTGTGCTAGTGGAGTGATGAAAGCTTCAGTTCAATCTCCAGGCTTTTGTTCCTTTTGTATCTTTTTCGTTAAATGTGGCATTGATTTAGGGTGGTGCTTTTTTTTTTAAACACTCTATCAAGTGCCCTTGTGAGACTTACATTTAGATTTATGTACACTAGCATATAGCTATTTTTCTTCTTCAGATTTATATTTTTCTTTTAAAGCAATACAATCTTTGCATAGGAGGAGAAAATATAACTCCATACAAATGTAAAGAAGCAACAAAATTTATTTTATTTCCTCTTAATCTTAGAAGTCAACAGCAACCACTGATAACGCTTAGGCATATTCTGTGATTTTGGTTTTTTTTTCTCTTCTCCCTTTTGTAGGGGCTACAAGAGATGTAAAAGATTTTTAAATGGTTGCAAATGATAGAGTTTTTAATTTTTTCCAGTAGAGCCTTAAAGTGTTACAGAATAATAAAAATCTTTATTCTTCTAGCAAAGTTTAAAATATATATATTTTAAACCTAAACATATAAATTCATACTCCAGAAACAGAAAACAAATGTTTTCCTAAATTACTGATTAAAATGGAAATTCTCTATTTTCACCAGCGGGTGGCAATCTCAACATATACACAATTTAGTATTTTCAACAGAACTGTTTCATGCAAAAGGAAAAACTACTTAAAATGTCTGACAACCCTAACTGTTTGTTGCAGCTGTTTGTTGCCCTTTAGTTGTTGTGATTTAAAAAACAAAATGAGAACTGCAGGAATAATCACAAGTGAGAACGTTACACAACATGGAAAAAAATTACCTTAGCTTAATGTCAGCTCAGTGAATAAAAGCTGTGTGTTAAAGTATTACTCCTCGTGTGCTTCCAAAGAATACAGTGTTTTAAATATTTGCTATTTTCAGGCAGGACTAAGAGTTTACATCTAACAGATATCCTACAGTTACATAAATTACAACTATTGCTAAAAAACAAGACAAAATGAAAAATAATGGAGAATATAATTGTGATGGGAAAACAGCAAGTTTGAATTGTTAGCAAAACATCCAAAACACAGAGCTGAGCCACCATGACAGTCACAGTCAGTCAGGATAGCAGAAAGCTTGCAGGGCCAAGAAAACCTGTGGGGAAATGCTTGCAAATAACAGTCTGAAATGGCACCTATCTCTGATTTTAGAAACAAAAATGAACATAAAATCAACGTAATTGCTTTCTAAGTGCAAAATTCAGTAATGCCCAACATCAGATCATGAGAAAAAGCAGTTTTGGGTGCTTTCATGGACAGTTTTGATCCACGTATTTATACACTCAGTCTCCAAACCAAATATAGTATAAATGTGGCAATTTTTTATTTTATAGAAAACCCACAGTCTTTCACACTGGTAATTTAAAGTAATTTGGATTTTAAAAATCACCTGAGAGAGACAGAGTAAAACCTCAACCTCCAGGGCAGTCTAAAATTGAGGGCAGGCTTAGCAGCACAGCCTAGAGTTGGTCTTCAAACCAAGTTCATGCTCAAGATGGGGCCCCTTGTCTCCTTACAGCTTGTGAGTCCCCATTTCCTGCGTGTTTCTACTCCACTGCTCTAGAGCCTATTAAGCCTGGGGGAAAGGGCAGAGAGTGTGACTCAGGATTTAGCAACGCTGAAGCCCTCTGGCAAACTGGTCGGCACTCTCAAGAAGCTCATAAAAACTTAGGAACCTCTAGGGAGAACTCTTTGAGGGGGAAAAAATGGCAAGGATGGTAAAACTGTCTTAGGAAAAAAGCCACAGCAGCTAAGAGAGTGAGGGCTTCGAAAATGGGTAACTTTTGATAGTAACTAACCCCAGTCCAGCCTCGGGAGCTCAAAGATTAAAACTTGACTATAAACAGAAATCTAAAAAAGAGCAAACCTCTCCAATAGTGCCTAACGTCAAAGAAAGATTCTTACCCGCTGCACCACCCAGTCCTTTCCACAATTTCTCACAATGCGTAAGGTTTCTAGACTCTTCTATACTTACTTTCTGTTATCAGTGTCATTCTCAGGGTGTAGGTTCCCATAATTAAACCAGATATTCTAGTAATGAGGAAGAAAGCAGGACTTCCATAAGCTAGACACTTTTTCTTCGTGAACGGGGTATCACATTCCTTTAGCTTTTTTAGTATTGACCTAGTTGTTCAGTCACTAAGTCGTGTCTGACTCTTTGCAACCCCATGGAATGCAGCACAGCAGACCTCCCTGTCCCTCACTCTCAGAGTTTGCCCAAGTTCACGTCCATTGACTCAGTGATGCCATCCAACCATCCCATCCTCATCTAAGATTGACCTAGAGTTGCGAGTAAGCATTTATCAGAGATTAGTTTAACCTAAGCAGCACCACTAGGCAATCTGCTCTCTTGAACACTGTGAGCCGTGTTCAGCAGTCTAAGGGGGATTAAAGTCACTCAATAGATGGTGATGGATGAATTAATGCATGATCAAGTGCCAAAACGAGCACTGCAGATTCCAAGAGCTTTAGTAGTTCAGAGTCAAGGAGTAGTTGTGGCAGACAGGACTTATCAGGTAACATTTGTTAAGTGTTCATTTAGTGCCAGACTCTGTTCCGTGTCCTTTAGTAGCATGATTTCATTTAATCCTCACATCAACCCTATGAGTTAAATACTATTATTATCTCCATTTTACAAGCAAGGAAACTAAGGCCTAAAGACGTTAAAGAATTTATCCAAAAGTACACAGTAGTAATTGGGAAGACCTGGTTCTTAAACCTAGATAACCTGACTCCATTCTGCTGTACATTCTCCCTACAAAACTGCAGTATCTCTGGTTTTACAATCATGCCCCCCAAAATCAGAGGTGTCTCATTTAGCTTAGTTCATGGTGGCTGCTTTCTGATCATCAGGGGCTTACACTTCTAGGCTCCCTTTTTAATGTGAAAGCAGGCAAACTGGCTATAATGAAACAGTCTGAAGCTTTGTCACATCTGAGTCCACTGCATTCATGAGGATCTAGCCCATGCTGACGGGTTAGGGCTCTGTGAAAATGAGCAGCGAAAGCATCAAAATAACCCATAATAGAAGATTTATGAAGAGCACTGATATTATGATTTGAGGATAGTTACACGGATAATTCAAACTATTTACATCTTTTTCACTCAAATAACAAGCAAGGCAGAATGCAAATTATGTGCAAGGCCCTGCAATAGACATTATGGGCATTCACTGCAGGGTTTGGAAAACCTCTGTGGATCTTCAGAAACAAGTATACTGAATATTTTTTATTACGACTTAAGTTTTTAATTCCAAGCACTCTCATCTTAGTAGGTGAGTTGAGTATGGGAAGTACTACATACCACTAAGGGGAAATACACCAAAAGGAAACCCCCCCAAAAAGAAAAATCAGTTGAGAATACTTACATTAAATAAAAGGCAATAACTCTAGACCTACTATGATCATATTGACAGCCTCAAGAGGACAGTGCTACAAATAATAATGAAGTAGAAAGAATTCCTTCTACAGTAATAAAATATTTAGTCTTTTTAATACTGTTCCTGGGGGAACAAAACCAAATAATTTTGTCAACAAACACGAATGATCTCTATTAGAGGAATAAAACGTAGAAAAAGCTATCAGGAAAAGGTGGGTTTTTATGTCCTTTGTTAAATAACTTAAACATTTATCTAGACAAGGATCATATTTAAGGAGCCAAAGTCAGCCTCAAAGGGAAACAGCTGGCCATGAAATACAATCTCTTTAGCTGGATGGAGGATAAGGATAAACAAAGTTCAGTCCTTCGTACAGAACATGGAGTGAAGGTAGAAAGCACGTTGCCCTGGGATTTGTCCGGAGCAGGTGTCAGCAGCCTCTGTGAGATGGCTGCCAAGTCTTTATTTATTCACTTCTCATGAACTGGAAGAGGGAAGGGCTCTAGTATCTTTAGGTCTCTCTCTCTCTCTCTCTCTCATACACACACACACACACGCACACACGCTTGGAGACAGCTAAGTTAAATCTATAAGCAGAAACACTGAAAAAAGCACCTGGTTTATGTTTTCTACTCCCCCAAAAATGTGGGGCTAGGACATTTCCCCTCGCTCTCAAGGAATCTCTCTTCCCACAATTCCAGCTACTGCTCCTAGGGCTTCTTTAGAGCCCTCAAGAATTTCCTTCCACCATGCAAATAGCCTTCAGACAGACCACACCTTACATTCATCATTGCAAAAGCCTTTGTGAAGCTGAAAGACAGATAACATTCAAGCACAGTCATGACTTTATGACCCAAGCGGAGAACAATTCCCTTCGCTGTGTTTATCTGGTCCCACTGGTGTGGATGCAGGAGGCAGAGGCAGAGTGAAAGGGTAACCCTGTTGCTGGTTAAGAGAGGGAGTAGCTGCTTATTTTCTCGGTGTTCTATTTTTATCTGTGTTAAGATCTCAGAGGAAGGTGTAATAAATCAGTTTTGAGGCTAGAATGCCATACTACAATCATATTTTACATATATTTATACTACTGGGCGAGTCAGTAAACAAGAATAATTGAGTTCTGACCGGAGCCTAGAGCACTGTATCTGGGATTTATGGGAAGAGCAAACAATATAGTTTGGTTTACCCCTAGGTTGCTAGCAAACAGATTTTTTTTTTTTACTACTATTTACCTACACACTAGAGCCAAGTGGAGCAATGCGATTAAAGTGTTCCAGGCCATCATTATAAATAAAAAGAGCCTTAAGTATACCTGGGTAATTTAATGAAACATTTACTTTTTCTAACTTACTTGTATATATTTCTATTTCTTTCTTTCTTCTGTTTGGTTTAATTCTAAATAAATTTTAAATAAATTAGTCTATATATAAGAATAGAAATAATATGTAAGACTGATGACAGAGCACTAATTAGAGACCTTAAAAAATTTTTATAATTTAATAAGTTGTAATCAAATAGAAACTCACAGCCACCTCTGCTTACTACAATTGGGAGTTTTTAGCCTATTCATCTATTTTCTCTGTCTTCGATATTCAACCACATCTATAAGACATGTTGTTGTTGACTATCCAATATTATGTCATGCTGCTTAAAGTTAAATTGCACACTTTTCCTTATCAAACTATTTATCTTCCCTCTGAGTCTCAATCTGTGTATTTTGGGTGGCATGCCATCCTGATGCCTAGTCAATCAGAGCAAAAGATAACCCCAGGAAATTGGGTCAGAGACCATATGATCCAAATTGGTCCCATTACAGTGGATCCCAGGATTTACATGGAAATTTCCAGAGGACACTTTCTCCCTTTTCCTCTGGACTTGAACACTGGAGAGGTTAGGCTGGCTGAAGCCAACACACAGGATAGCTGAATGAAGAGATGGCAAAACCAGGTCCTAATGATAGTATTTTAAGTCCTGTATCAAACCCCTAGATTTTCTGTTACACGAGTCAATATATTGTTTTTCTTAAGCTATTTGAAATTATCTCTCCTTTTCCATGTTATCAGAGGAGACCTACCTGACACAGAAACCAAGTTAGTTGCTTTTACCCTGTTATATCCTTTTTGTTTCTATCCTCTAACTCAGTGTGTTAGATATTTATTAATAACAAGAATACCATATTTTTCGACTAAAGCAAAACTTTTTCATACTTTGTGTCCCAAAAACTTTGATGGATAAGTTGTGATGCCAACATCCGTACACAAACATCCCAAGTAAAGGAGTTTGTCATTGAGTCGTGATCCTGTTTTTAGCAATGGTGTCACATGCTGTACTGTTACTCACAGACTGAGATTCAGATTTAAAATTTTCACTTAAGACGCTTTCAAAATGATTATGTTATAAAACCACTCAAATGAAACAGTATTGTGAAAGAGGATACCTGGCAGAAGTCAGGTGATGCAATTAAAGGCCCTGGAAACTGCCAGATCTTTTTAATAGATCATCAAGTTCTCAAAGTGGGGAAAGACCGCTACAAACAACACATGATTACAAAGAACCACAGTCAGGCCTCCGAATAGTTATCTATTAAAAATCTTTGGCTGACTTTCAAGAGAAGCTATGTAACTTCCAGAAATACTTAAGTCATTGAAAGATAAAAAGAAAACGTGAACTTAACCAAATAGGAAATACAGACAAAATCCCACTGCTCTTCCACATTACAATGTCACTGTATCAAGCCTAAACACACTAAAGAAGTCACTATCCTAGGAAGTGTGCTTGCCACATGGTGCTACAGCTGAGTGCCCACTGATGAGAATGACTCAGAAAAGTCTTTACTCCAAATACAAAGAAGCATTAGAACTCTATCTTCATGAAGGAGAAGACACAAAATGCCACTGTTTATGTAAATTCATTAACAAAAAGGTACTAAATTTCATTTATAGATTTTGGTTCTAAGATGCAGACTAACACACAAAACCAGAGAAGAAAGGAAAAGGATGGAAGAGAGAGGAGAAGGAGGAGGAAGAGGGGAGGCAAAGAGCTGAGGGGGAGAAGGAGTGAAGACAAGAAGGAAGGAAGGAGAGAGAAAAGAAAGAAAGTAATTCTTAAGAGGAGAAGGAATTCTTGGTGGGCATGAACTTGTGGAAGCAATGGAAACAGTGACAGTCTTTATTTTCTTGGGCTTCAAAATCACTCCAGATGGTGACTGCAGCCATGAACTTAAAAGACGCTTGCTCCTTGGAAAAAAAGCTATGACAAATATAGACAGCATATTAAAAACCAGAGACATTACTGACAAAGGTCCGTCTAGTCAAAGCTATGGTTTTTCCAATAGTCATGTATGGATGTGAGATTTGGACCATAAAGAAAGCTGAGTGCTGAAGAATTGATGTTTTTGAACTGTGGTGTTGGAGAAGACTCTTTAGAGTCCCATGGATAACAGGAGATCAAACCAGTTCATCCTAAAGGAAATCAGTCCTGAATTTTCCTTGGAAGCACTAATGCTGAAGCTGAAGCTCCTTGGCCACCTGATGCAAAGAGCTGACTCACTAGAAAAGACCCTGATGCTGGGAGAGACTGAAGGCAGGAGGAAAAGGGGATGACAGAGGATGAGTTGGTTGGATGGAATCACCAACTCGAGGGACATGAGTTTGAGCAAGCCCCAGAAGTTGGTGATGGACAGGGAAGCCTGGTGTGCTGCAGTCCATGGGGTCGCAAAGAGTCAGACCCAACTGAGTGACTGCACTGAATTGAACTGATGAACTTATGGGGTACTGCTAAAAGAAAGACTGGCAGCCATAGCAGCAAGCCAAAATCACAGGAATAAGTATAAGAGGCATCCATTGTGTGGGAAGCCATCACAACTGGAAGTTATTATAGGCAGGAAATCTTTGGGACCTTTATATCTGGTGCACGCTGCAGCTGCTGAGCTAAGAAGTCAAGACAGCCATTCTGAAGGAAAATACTGCCCTTGCTGTAGCCATGTTATGTGGTATTAGGAGAACTACATCATCACCACTGGAAGTCATTTTGGACACGCAGGCAACTGTCACCACTTGACATACATCAGAAGAATTCTGTCACTGAAGATAAATATCCAAATAAGATTTACTAATCCCATGGCAACACCATGAAAGACTGTCATCAAGCTCAGTCATTCAACTCACAAGAAAGAGCTTTGACTTAAGGAGGTGAATTAACGGAGAGGTCTCCGTGAAGTTGCTCAGTCGTGTCCAACTCTTTGCGATCCCATGGACTGTATAGCCTGCCAGGCTCCTCCATCCATGGGATTTTCCAGGCAATAGTACTGGAGTGGGTTGCCATTTCCTTCTCCAGGGGATTTTCCCGACCCAGGGATCGAACCGGGCTCTCGCACATTGTAGACAGACACTTTACCATTTGAGCCACCAGGGAAGTCCATTTAATACTATAGGAGAGACAAAATAGGAAATTCAATAAAATACATTAAAAAAACAAGAAAAAGTGGTTATGAAGCAAAAATAATAGTAATAAAATAATCAGTTAAAGGTCTGTCAAATGAAAAATGTACTCATTAATAAATTTCGTTATTGTTTAGTCAATTAGTCATGTCCAACACTTTTGCGACCCCACGGACTGTGGTCCACTAGGGTAGTCTCCTCTGTCCATGGGGTTTCCCAGGCAAGAATACTGGAGTGGGTTGCCATTTCCTTCTCCAGGGGATCTTCCTGACCCAGGGACTGAACCTGTCTCTCCTCCATTGTTAGGTGGATACTTTACCAATGAGCCCCTAGAGAAGCCATATACAACTTAATAAACAGACTGACTAACATACTGGAACTACTTCCAAGTAAGTTGGTAAGCTGGAATATACTTCTGTGGAGTTCTTCCAGGACATAATACAGAGGTAATGAGATGTAAACTCTGGAGAAAATTTTAAAAGACACAGAAAATAGATTTAGAAGTTCTAATGTCTGACAATGAATCTTCCTAAGAGGTGAAGAAAGACAAAAAGGAAGAGCTATGGTTGGAGACATAGAGACAAAGAATTTCTAAGAACTAAGTGACAGCATTCTTTTGTCCAAAGAGTTGATCATTGTTACCAGAAAAAACAATTCAGAAAAAAAAAAAAAGACCTAGAAACAAACATTTCAGACCATGAAGCATAAAAAGAAAAATCCTTTGTTTCTCATCTTCTTCCTCTACTTAATAGGTTTCTTCCACTTTCTGTGGAGGTGGTAGCATAACCAAAAGCACAGAAGGCAATAGTGAGTCTGGAGCTGAAGAAGTGTTGGGCCATGCAGCAAGCAACCGATTCAAGGAGGTGGCGGTGGAGACAAAGGCCAAGTATACATGAGGTGGGGAGGATGGAAAAGGGACTGATGAAGGGCTGATGATGCAGCAAAGGCTCCTGTGGTCAGGAGATTAGTTATACACAGAAAGACTGAGAAAAGAAGTAACTATATTAAAGACAATAGGGGAATTCCCTGGTGGGCCAGTGGTTAGGACCTGTGCTTTTACTGCTGTGGGCCTGGGTTTGATCCCTGGGCAAGGAACTAAGATCCCACAAGCCATATGGCAGGGCCTAAATAAATAAATAAATAACACTATAAAGATGACTAATGATACAGTGAGCCAGATTTTCCAGTGTTGGAGAAGTGAGCTACAAATAAGAAAAGGAGGACAGCAAGAAAGAAGCTTAAGCTGTTAAATTGGAATTGGAGATACCAGTGCGAACTCATGTTTGAACATACTTTATACATTTCTATGGATAGATATATTAATAGACATAGATATGTATGTGTCAAAATATGTGTATACATATGTCTATACATGCATATATATTTTGTACCTTCTTTGGAGAGCATCTAGAAGCAACGACACTCTAGTAACTAACAATGAACATAAGTGAGTGCCCAGATATTAGTTTCAAAATTCCATCTTCCTCTAAAGGAACCTAAAATCCTTGGGGAAATAACTTATTCCAGGATGGAGGCAAGAAGAGTATAACATGGCCCTGGAATATCTTGGTGAGCCAGAATATAAGAAAGTACTTAAAAAATAACTGGACAGGGTGTGGGCCAGTTACATAATGGGTAATATATCTGGTTATAGATCAGAAGAATAATTGGGCATGTTAAAAAGACACAAGAGCCAGCTTTGAAGAGGTTCACACAGGCCAAATTAAACATTCCCTTCTCCAGGGGATCTTCCTGACCCAGGGATCAAACCCAGGGATCAAACATGTGTTTCTTGTGTCTCCTGAGTTGGCAGGCAGATTCTTTACCACTAGCACCACTTGGGAAGTGCAAATAGGAATTGATTAAAACTCAGTGAATAAAACAGAAATCCCTGAGTTGATACATACATATACACATACATAAAAGGGAATTCTACTACTTTCTTAATAGAATTCCTATTAATAAGTACTGGAAAAAAGACAGAAATAGAAAATTACCATATGGCAATAGCCATATGGTAGTTGATTCAGGTGGCAGTAGTCAATAGATGCTAAGGTTTCTGGGTTTGATGAAGAATGGATATTGATATAATCTAATATCTCCCTCCAAAATAGCAATCAATTACAAAAAGGAAAATGAAGGCTTCATAATGGAGAAGTAGAAGAAACCAATATGATCAGGGTCAACATCAAAAAGAAGTTAAAAACATGACTTTCACAGAAATTCAGAAAGATCACATGTCAAAGATTTATAAACTGCTTATTTGTAAGTCATCAAAAATTGAAAAAAAATTGTTACTTTAGGCAAAAATATTACCGAGAACTTGGAAATAAGGCAGCACATCTTTTAATGTCATTAAAGAGCAAAGATCTACCCAACAATTACTTAAGGCAGAGCTCTGCAACTTTTGTCAGTAAAGTGCTGAAAAGCACATAGTCTTGATCTTTCAAGCCAAAGGGTGTCCATCACAACTACTCAACCCTGTTGCTGTCAAACAGAAGGAGCCACAGACATCCCCCAGACAGAAAGTAATGACTGAACTCGACTCACGCTGCACTGGAGGTGCCTGCAGGCTACAGTTTACCAAGCCCTAATCTAGAGAAATATATGTAAAACAAGAGGAAATGGGGTGGGGAGAGAAACAAGAATTGTAATAATTTGAAAATTCATATAAGAGAGCAGAAATAATTCTAAACATATCAGTAATTATAATAAATACAAATGGATTAAATTATCCAAAACAGATTTAAACTATTCAAGTTCTATTTAACAACAACAAAATGCCAGGCTAGTTATAATAAAAAGACACCTGATAGTGCCTGATTAATAAAAGAAATGAAGGCGAAAGTCATTAAGAAATGAAGGAGTGGCTTAATTCACATAAAAGCTATAAAATATATAATCACCAAACAACATAACATGTATCAGAATGAAAAGGAAAAATTCAGAACTGGAAAGAGAAACTAATAGGCTTACAGAAATAGTAGGAATTTTTAAGATACCTATTTCAGATAGCAATAGATCAAACAGATTCAAAATAAGTGTGGTGGGCAATGTCGAATAATATAACAACATTTGCTAATATATATAAATATGAACATGTGTGTCTATATATAGAGAGAAAGAGATCAGTATATACATGAATACATATGGACACATTCAGAGACTAAACACTTTTTTAATATAAGTAAGAAATTTATGATAAATAACCACATGCTACCCACACGGGAAGTTTCAACAAATACAAACACAACACACACAAAAAAATTATGCACAACATGTTCACTGACCAAAATATAATAAAATCAGGTATATATAACTAAGATAGCAAAAAAACAGTAAAAACACATGGAATAATAGTAAATAGAACATTTATTTGGGGGCTTTCAAAACTATCATTTGAAACTGATAACATCTTAAAATTGAAGAAATATAAGCCTACATCTTCTATTCAAAATTGCAAAATCCAGAAAGCTCTGAAAAGTCTGAGGTAAGTTTTTATTTGGCATCAAAACATAATCTGATCTGAAATTTTTAGTAGGAAAAGATATTCTGAAGTGACAGGAGACCATTTAAAGACTTTATCCTATGGAGTGTGAATATTCATTTTTTGCCATTCATTGATAGCAAAAAAAAAATATATATATATATATATTTCTGAGTAACCAGTGCTATCCCAGGTCCCTTTGGAAGAAGTTACATAATAAATTTATATGAATTATGTAACCATTCTAAAAATCTAAGAATTTTCAACTCCAAACAGGTATCAAACTCAAGCGCTTTCTAAAGGGATTGTAGACTGGTACAGTATTTCTTCTATATTCTGAACCTAAGAGAAAGCATAATGAAGGAAGTTTGTCAGCTCCAATATCAATTTTTCTACTTCCTAAAAGCATCCTAATCAAATACTTTTCTGTGGCAAGACTCCAATTTTATGACTATTATACAAACTTAAACTACTTAATTTTTTTCCTTTCATGTGGAGAATAATGGAATGCAAATATTTTTCCTTGCCTGGAGGCAGGGTTTCAATATTAAGAAAGAGAACTAATATTTTGCTTGTTAATGATTCAACCTCTAAAGGTAATGAGCCATCAAAATTTACTGTGAGAAAAAAACAAGAGAAGTAAACAAGGAAAGAAAAACTGCCTGTAAGGAAAGTCCAAATAGAGAGGAACAGATCTGCCCCACCCCCCGATCCGTTATTCCTGACAAAAAAGAAGTTGGAAAGAGGTGAGGAAATGGGACAGGGTAACAAAAGGAGCCCTGGGAAATCTGGAGGCCAAGAAGAGAGCTTGCAACCCGGGAAGAAACCAGTAGGTAGATCTAATTAAGAACCACTGCCAACAGCATCAATCAAGCGCCAGACGGTGAATGCAAACTGAATAAGCTGGAGCCTTCACTTGAGTAAGAATGGCCCACAACTCCAGGTGATCCTCTCCTTAGCAACAAGAAAGGACTTTAGAACCCAGTGGTTCATCTACTGATTTTGAGCCTTGATGATGTCTTCTGGATTATAGGATTTTACTGTTTGAATAACCCATAGAGGAAATCTTCCTCCTGATTATAATGTTTCAGTTCAGTTCAGTCGCTCAGTCGCGTCCAACTCTTTGCGACCCCATGAATCGCAGCATGCCAGGCCTCCCTGTCCATCACCAACTCCCGGAGTTCACTCAAACTCATGTCCATCAAGTCGGTGATGCCATCCAGCCATCTCATCCTCTGTCGTCCGCTTCTCCTCCTGCCTCCAATCCCTCCCAGCATCAGACTCTTTTCCAGTGAGTCAACTCTTTGCATGAGGTGGTCAAAGTATTGGAGTTTCAACTTTAGCATCAGTCCTTCCAGTGAACACCCAGGATTGATCTCCTTTAGAATGTACTGGTTGGATCTCCTTGCAGTCCAAGGGACTCTCAAGAGTCTTCTCCAACACCACAGTTCAAAAGCATCAATTCTTTGGCGATTAGCTTTCTTCACCATCCAACTCTCACATCCATACATGACCACTGGAAAAATCATAGCCTTGACTAGATGGCCTTGATTGGCAAAGTAATGTCTCTGCACTTTAATATGCTATCTACATTGGTCATAACTTTCCTTGCAAGGAGTAAGCGTCTTTTAATTTCATGGCTGCAATCAGTTTCAGGCCCTCTTAAATCCAAAATACATACGTGTGTGGTTACTTGCTCAGTAGCGTCCAACTTTTTGGGACCCCATGGACTGTAGCCTGCCAGGCTCCTCTGTCCATGGAATTTTCCAGGCAAGAATACGGGAGTGGCTTGCCATTTCCTCCTCCAGGGGATCTTCCTGACCCAGCAATCAAACATACATCTCCTGCATCTCCTGCACTGGCAGGCAGATTCTTTACCACTGAACCCCTTGGAAAACCAACCATAGGAGAGATGAAATCCTGGACAACTAGGGTAGTCTTAATGATGGGGAAATTACTCCTTGCATTTCTGGTGCCAATGAAGGGGTACAGAACTAAGAAAGATTTTATTTTGTAAGTGGCTTAAAAGACTCTCCAAATTCTGAATGATTTGTAAATATATAATAATACATGTTCCTCTTTACTGGTAATTGTTATGAGAAGTGTAGGAAGTTTTAGTTACTAAACCAATCTTTCAAATAAAGAATCAAACCAGACTTTGAAATAAAGAGTACAACAAAAATCATATTAAAAATAATTGCAGTGTGTGTGACAGATTTAATGCATAAAGATTTCTGTATAGGTACTACTAAGGTAAACAAACTAAAGCAACAACAAAACCCTGAGAAATCTCTGTAATCTTAAGGACCTATTTCCTGTGCTGAGTGGGTCTGTATCTCAAGCCTGGGGAAAGAAACAAGCTCTTGTCTTTCACACTTTCATTGACCATCATTACACTCATTCAAATCTACCTAAATTCCATCCACACATGAATTCACTTTCTGTTAAGAATTTCCATAAACGACAAGCCAAAGGGAGCATTAGGTTAGCTGATAATTTTCAAAAGGAGATCAAATGTCATTCATACAAATGTAAAATTAACACATGTCAAAGATGTTACTTAACTCATTAATTAAATGAGGGACCCATTTCAACGGGTTCAAAAGGGGGAATCTCAAAGAAGACATACTGCTGAATCTGTAATAAGAGATGAATTTGCAAAACTGGCTTTCCCACAGGAGGAAAATGTTTTCCTTCTATCAGAAAAATATTTTTACATGTCTACAGACAAGAATTATTTGCATTATGGTGCTATCGGGAAATAACTCGCCTGCCAATGCAGGAGACAAGAGATGCCGGTTTGATGCCTGGGACAGGAAGATCCCCTGCAGGAGGACAGGGCAACCCACTCCAATATTCTTGCCTGGAGAATTCCATGGATAGAGGAGCCTGGCGGGCTACAGTCCATGGGTCACAAAGAGTTGGACACAACTAGGGCAGGAGGAGAAGGGGACGGCAGAGAATGAGATGGCTGGATGGCATCACCGACTCTATGGACATGAGTTTGAGTGAACTCCGGGAGTTGGTGATGGACAGGGAGGCCTGGCGTGCTGTGATTCATGGGGTCGCAGAGAGTCGGACACAACTGAGCGACTGAACTGAACTGAACTGAACTGAAAGGGACTTAGCACGCATCCATTTTATACAACATTGTACAAAGTTGTAAAACAGTTTAGTTAGAGACAATGTTGCACATCCCTACAGGTTCAGATAATCTCCAAAGGCTCTAAAATTACATTGAAAATATAGACAGTCATCTCCTTTGTTTGTCCTGAAGTTGTAAATTTCCCCATTACAAATAATATTGAAAACAATTTTTTAAATGTTACAGCTATTTCCATAATTTTCCAAGCAAAGCTGAACATTCTGTTTTAAAGGAAATGCTTATCACTTGTGTGGATTATAATGAAATGTCAAGACTTCTGATAATTGTCAAAGCATCAATGACAGTGAGTAGGCAGAAATAATTAGTTCTTGTTCTGACACTTAGTAGATATACTTACAATTTGTAAACACTTAGGCAAGGACAAAGAGAAAAATATTTTGTCAATCATTACTTTAAAAATAATATTCAGTAGAAGAAACATCTTGATAGTCATCAACAGCAATATCAATAATAATGTTTATATGTACTATAATACATATAGTATCATATGTATTATAGTATTTCTGGGTAGAACTAAGATCAATAGAAGGAATCTGTTAATTCTCAAAAAAGGGTTCAGTTCAGTTCAGTCACTCAGTCGTATCTCTTTGTTACCCCATGGACTGCAGGGCGCCAGGCCTCCCTGTCCATCACCAACTCCCAGAGTTTACTCAAACTCATGTCCGTTGATTCAGTGACACCATCCAACCATCTCATCCTCTGTCATCCCCTTCTCCTCCCGTCTTCAATCTTTCCCAGCATCAGGGTCTTTTCAAATGAGTCAGTTCTTCACATCAGGTGGCCAAGTACTCGAGTTTCAGCTTCAACATCAGTCCTTCCAATGAATACCCAGGACCGATCTCCTTTAGGATGGACTGGCTGGATCTCCTTGCAGTCCAAGGGACTCTCAAGAGTCATCTCCAACACCACAGTTCAAAAGCATCAAGTCTTTGATGCCCAGCTTTCTTCACAGTCCAACTCTCACATCCATACATGACCACTGGAAAAACCATAGTCTTGACTAGACAGACCTTTGTTGGCAAAGTAATGTCTCTGCTTTTTAATACGCTCTCTAAGTTGGTCATAACTTTTCTTCCAAGGAGTAAGCATCTTTTAATTTCATGGCTGCAGTCACCATATGCAGTGATTTTGGAATCCAAAAATATACAGTCTGTCACTGTTTCCACTGTTTCCCCATCTATTTGCCATGAAGTGATGGGACCAGATGCCATGATCTTAGTTTTCTGAAAGTTGAGTTTTAAGCCAACGTTTTCACTCTCTTCTTTCACTTTATCAAGAGGCTCTTTAGTTCTTCACTTTCTGCCATAAGGGTGATGTCATCTGAATATCTGAGGTTATTGATATTTCTCCCGGCAATCTTGATTCCAGCTTTTGCTTCATCCATCCCAGTGTTTCTCATGATGTACTCTGCATATAAGTTAAATAAGCAGGGTGACAACATACAGCCTTAACTTACTCCTTTCCCGATTTGGAAACAGTCTATTGTTCCACGTCCAGTTCTAACTGTTGCTTCCTGACCTGCATACAGATTTCAAGAGGCAGGTCAGGTGGTCTGGTATTCCCATCTCTTTCAGAATTTTCCACAGTTGTGGTGATCCACACAGTCAAATGCTTTGGCATAATCAATAAAGCAGAAATAGATGTTTCTCTGGAACTCTCTTGCTTTTCTGATAATCCAACGGATGTTGGCAATTTGATCTCTGGTTCCTCTGCCTTTTCTAAAACCAGCTTGAACATCTGGAAGTTCACAGTTCATGTACTGTTGAAGCCTGGCTTGGAGAATTTTGAGCATTGCTTTACTAGTGTGTGAGATGAGTACAATTGTGCAATAGTTTGAGCATCTTTGGCATTGCTTTTTGGGGGGATAGGAATGAAAACTGACCCTTTCCAGTCCTGTGACCATTGCTGCATTTTCCAAATTTGTGGCATACTGAGTGCAGCACTTTCACAGCATCATCTTTTAGGATTTGAAATAGCTCCACTGCAATTCCATCACCTCCACTAGCTATGTTCATAGTGATGCTTCCTAAGGCTCACTTGACTTCACACTCCAGGATGTCTGGCTCTGGGTGAGTGATCACACCATCGTGATTATCTGGGCTGTAAAGATCTTTTTTGTATATTTCTTCTGTGAATTCTTGCCACCTCTTCTTAATATCTTCTGCTTCTGTTAGGTCCATACCATTTCTGTCCTTTATTGAGCCCATCTTTGCATGAAATGTTCCCTTGGTATCTCTAATTTTCTTGACGAGATCTCTAGTCTTTCCCATTCTATTGTTTTCCTCTATTTCTTTGCACTGGTCACTGAGGAAGGCTTTCTTATCTCTCTTTGCTATTCTTTGGAACTCTGCCTTCAAATGGGTATATCTTTCTTTTTCTCCTTTGCCTTTAGCTATTCTTCTTTTCTCGGCTATTTGTAAGGCCTCCTCAGACAGCCATTTTGCTTTTTTTTCTTTTTCTTGGGGATGGTCTTGATCCCTGTCTCCTGTACAATGTCATGAACCTCCATCCAGAGTTCATCAGGCACTCTATCAGATCTAATCAGATCTAATCAAATCAAAAAAGGGGTTACTAAGAGAATATTTAGCAAGTTGCTCAAACTTTTTTAAGAGACATTTTAAAGAAACTTGGGCCACTCAAATTGTCATCTTTGAAATATGTTTTACAGTCTAAAACAAAAATACAGTGAATTAAATGCTAAGGATAACTGACATATTAGGTATGGATCAAAATATTGGTATAATAAGGTTTTCTTTAACACATTACACATCACGTATGTTGAGGTCTCATATATAGCACAAAGAAACCCAGCCTGCTTTTATAAATTTTGAGTCATCATATCTCTGTGTAAATGTTATAGCACTGACATATAATTTTAGGGCATTCTCCTTACGATTTAAAGCCAAGTCTTCCAGTCATAGAAAACCCACAAACTATAACACCAGGAAAGTATCTTATTTTCTAAAAAGTATTACTTGCTGACATGACAGAACTATACTAAGTAAAAAGTAGTAATTCTCCTTGTATATTTTTCAAAAGAAAGCTGGGAAGACTCTGCTTCCAGTTAATACAGCAAAGTTAAATATCAGAGTAATTCTCTTGTCAAAATTAATTATAAAATGCATGAAACAATAGCTTGACACATTAGAGAATACTGACAGCAGGGAGACGCAGCGCTCCTGGAGAGAAGGCAAGCACACTGAGATGAGCCTCTCTGCACTGTGATCTTCCTCAAGACACCTGCAGATCTGCAGCAAAGAGAAACAGGCTAAACACAAAGACCAATCTGGCTGTAACAGTCTCACTGAGATGAAGAGACAGAATTCAGAGTTGTGGGCATCCAATAGGGTAGACTGGAGAAGGAAATGGCAACCCACTCCCATATACTTGCCTGCAAGATCCCATGGACAGATGAGCCTGGTGGCCTAAATTCCATGGTGTCTCAAAAGAGTTAGACATGGCTTAGTGACTAAATAGGGTAGACTTGAATAAAATGAGAAAACACATAAAAAGTATACCTGAAATTCTGCATGCAATTTCCCTGCAAAGGGTTTCCCACCTTTGAAACCACATAGGCACAGAGCAAGACTTGCAGAAACCTAGCCAAAAAATAATAGTATGACAGATAGCAAAGCAAAGACCTTGGCAGTATGGTAGTACTGAGGACATGTAGATTATAATTCAGGGCTCAGAAAGTAGAGGTGTTACAGGAAACACCCCCATGATTGAGACCATAGAAAAGCTATACCTTAGAAATAAGGACTTTGTCCTAGGAATGAAGGCAATTTAGAATAAGACCAATACCATTAGAGTAGAGAATCCATCTTCCACTAGATCAAGGTGATCTGCCATAGCTCTCTCTTCCTGTCAAATGAAATTAAACTATCTTGGGGAAAGACACCATCACCTATGATCTCTATGATTTTTCATTCAGAATATCAATACTTCATCAAATATTACTAGAGAAAATAAGAAATTGGAACATAGAGCAAAAAAAAAATAGGAAAAATTAAAGAAAAGATACAGAACTAAAGATGATTCAGTTGTTGGAGTTATCATTAGATTTTAAAATTAACAATGCCTAATATATTCTTTATAACAGAGAGAAGGGTGGAAATTTTATAAGAAAACAGGGATCTACTAAAAAGAATCAAGTATAAATTGTATGAATGAAAACTGATAATAATTGAAATCAAGAATCCAATACATAAGTTTAATAGCAGAAAAGGCAAAGATTAGAAAACTGAAAGAGAATAACTAGGAAACATTCACATGAAAAGGCAGAAAGAATATTCGACAGGGACAGTTCAATGGGAAAAGAACAGTCTTTTAAAAAGTGGCACTGGGACAGCCTCAAATGCATATGCAACAGAATAAAGCTGAACCACATACACAATGAACTCAAAATAGGTTATATCCATAAATGTAAAGCTAAAGTCAGAAAACATCTCCAAGACTCTAGACTTAGCAATGGTTTCTTAGATATGCCACCAAAAGCACAAGTGACAAAAAGAAAAAAATGCATAAATTGGATTTCAATAAATTAAAACATCTGCACTTCAAAGGACATCACCAAGGAAATGAAAAAAAAAACCACCCTTAAATAATGGGAGAAAATAGCAGCAAATTATGTATTTGATAAGAGATACAGACAGAATATAAAAAGAACTGTAAGAAAGAATGAAGTACTTATATATGCTCATATAGATAAAGCTTGAAAATATTTTGCTAAGTGAGAGAAGCCACACAAAGGTGATAGTTTTGTGATTCTATTTTTATGAAATGTCCAAAATATGCAAATTTATAGAGACAAAAAGTAGATTATCAGTAGCCAAGGGCAGGGAGAAAATGGAATATGAATTGATAACGGGTACAAGGTTTCTTCAGGGATGATGAAATTAGACAGCACTCATGACTGTATAAATATAAATTAGACATTATATTTCAGTTCAGTTCAGTTCAATTGCTCACTCTTGTCTGACTCTTTGCGACCCCATGAATCACAGCATGCCAGGCCTCCCTGTCCATCACCAACTCCCAGAGTTTACTCAAACTCATGTCCATTGAGTCGGTGAGGCCATCCAACCATCTCATCCTCTGTCATCCCCTTCTCCTCCTGCCTTCAATCTTTCCCAGCATCAGGGTCTTTTCAAATGAGTCAGTTCTTCCCATCAGGTCGCCAAAGTATTGGAATTTCAGCTTCAACATCAGTCCTTCCAATGAATATTCGGGACTGATTTCCTTTAGGATGGACTGGTTGGATCTCCTTGCAGTCCAAGGGACTCTCAAGAGTCTTCTCCAACACTACAGTTCAAAAGCATCAATTTTGGCTCTCAGCTTACTTTAGAGTCCAACTCTCACATCCATACATGATTACCGGAAAAACCACTACCTTAGATAGACGGATCATAGCCTTCCCTAGAGGGACCTTTGTTGGCAAAGTAATTAGACAAATAAAGGCAGAATATTTAGAGCTCTACAAATATAACCAAAAAAAAATGAATTGGAAATCTTTAAAAGGATGCATTTTATGCTCTGTAAATTATTAATATGAATCAAGCTGTTATAAACTAAAATTCAAAAATAAGACTGAGAATTCAATGTTTAAGTATATGCTAAAAGACATAGCAAGGGTTTTTCTGTTAGGAAGATGATGAAGCTGTAAATCTTGTGATATAGGGATTAAGGAAAAGAATCAAAAGTTTAGAATGTAATTTTTTGGGGCTCCAAAATCACTGTGGATGCTGATTGCAGCCATGAAATTAAAAGACGCTTACTCCCTGGAAGGAAAGTTATGACCAACCTAGATAGTACATTAAAAAGCAGAGACATTACTTTGCCAACAAAGGTCCGTCTAGTCAAGGCTATGGTTTTTCCAGTGGTCATGTATGGATGTGAGAGTTGGACTGTGAAGAAAGCTGATCGCCGAAAAACTGATGCTTTTGAACTGTGGTGCTGGAGAAGACTCTTGAGAGTCCCTTGGACTGCAAGGAGATCCAACCAGTCCATTCTAAAGGAGATCAATCCTGGGTGTTCATTGGAAGGACTGATGCTGAAGCTGAAACTGCAATACTTTGGCCACCTCATGCGACAAGTTGACTCACTGGAAAAGACTCTGATGCTGGGAAAGGTGGGGGGCGGGAGGAAAAGGGGACGACAGAGAATGAGATGGCTGGATGGCATCACCGACTCTGTGGACAGGAGTTTGAATGAACTCCGGGAGTTGGTGATAGACAGGGAGGCCTGGTGTGCTGTAATTCATGGGGTCGCAGAGAGTCGGACACAACTGAGCGACTGAAATGAACTGAACTGAACTGAAATCTAAATTAATATTGGTTGATTCTTTAAAGTGACTTGTGGGACTTAAGATATATGGAAAATAAGACATATAACAACAGCAGCACAGAAAGTGACAGTTACTCTGGTGAGAACACTTACGAGAGCTTTGCGTTGTCCAGAAAGCAGTAAAAGCACTAATTTAAGGTAGATTCTAGTTTAACGTAGATAGTGATAATTCAAGAATGCATGTTGTAATCTCTTTATTAACTGTAATATCTTTATTATCTGGAACATTTTCAGATGTATTATTATCAAGAAAATAAAAACAGAAAGAGAATAATATACTTATTAATTCAAAATAATTTAGTAAAAAGGGAAAAACAGACAAGAAATACAATGAAATCAAGCCTAAAATAGTACATTTAAACACAAATAATAGTAATTATATCAAATATAAATGGATCATATCCTCCAGTTGAAGGAAAAATTATTCAAATAGATCTTTAAAAATCTATATACTGCTTTCTGCTGCTGCTGCTGCTAAGTCACTTCAGTCGTGTCCAACTCTGTGTGACCCCATAGACGGAAGCCCACCAGGCTCCCCTGTCCCTGGGATTCTCCAGGCAAGAACACTGGAGTGGTTTGCCATTTCCTTTTCCAATGTGTGAAAGTGAAAAGTGAAAGTGAAGTTGCTCAGTCGTGTCTGACCCTTAGCGACCCCATGGACTGCAGCCTACCAGGCTCCTCCTTACAAAACCTTAAATTAAGGTTTTTATTTTTTACTCAAAACCTTTTATTTAAGATCTCACCTTAAATGTAAGGAATCAAAAGTTGAAAGAAATGTATGGAAAAAGAGATTATATGCAAACACTAACCAAAAGGGAGATGTTGAAACTATAGATAGATAAAATAAAGAAAACTTTAATGCAAAAATCAATAACTAGAAATAAAGAGAGATATGAGAGTATGATTTTAAAAAACAGTCAATTCAAAAGTATTTTATAATAATCTATATTTGTATGCACCTAGGAATGAAATGTCAAAATATGTAAAGCAATTACTGACAGAGTTAAAAGGATAGTAATACACAATTCTGGCTGAAGATATTAACAAAATTTTAGTAATGATCAGAGCAGACAAAGATATCAATAAGGATATAGCAAGGCAAGAAAAAGAAACTATAAGCATACAAGTTGAAAAGTAAGAAGTAAGTCTTTATTTGCAGATGTTAAAATCTTTTATATAGAAAACCCCAAGGAATATGCTTTAGAAATTAATAGAACTAATAGAGAAGTTTTCCAGGGTCACAAGATACAAGATTAATATAAAAAGTTAATTGTATTTCTCTATATTAGCAAAACAATCCAAAAACAAAATGAAGAAAACAATTACAGTAAATTTAACAGTAAATTGAGTTACAAATTCAAGTTTGAGCTAACAAAGTCTGAATTACAGAATCAACAAAATAATGATAAAAATCCCAGTAGTTTTATTTTAAAAGTTAACAAGTGATTCTAAAATTTATATAGAATTGCAAATAATCTATAGTAACTAGAAAATTTTCAAACAATAAGAAAAAAGTTAGAGAGTTTATACTACCTGATTTCAAAGTATACTATAAAGCTACAATAGTCTGGACAATGTGGTCTTGGAATAAGGATAGGCATATAGAACAGACAGTCCAGAAATGAACTTATAGCCAACTGATTTTTTTCAAGTCATGCAAAATATGTATTAATAATACAAAGGTACCTGGAAAATCCACAAATGTTTAAAAGCTATATAACAAATTGCTAAACAGACCCTATGGCCAACTGTTTACAAAACATATATCTGATAAAGGGCTAATATCTAAACCATAAAAAGAACAGTTAAAACTCTAGAATAAGAAGACATACAACTCAATTTTTTAAATGAGTAAAAGATTTGATGGCACAACAAAAGATGGTCAACATTACTAGTCACAAGAGAAAGACAAATTAAACTACAATGAGATACCACTACACCTGCTAGAATGACTGAAATTGGAAAGACTTATCAAACATCAAGTATGATTGAAGATGTGGAGACACTAAAACACTTTTATGCGGCTGAAGAGTGAAAGATAAAAGTGGTCTGGCAGGTTTTTGGATATGGAAACTTATATGTCCAAGAAACTCCATCCCATCCATGTATCTTTGATATATGTAATAAAAAATATATGCCCACACAAAGACTTGTATTAATACATGAATGTTCAGAGCAGCTTATTCAAAATAGCCAAAAAGTATAAACAAAAGAGAAGAGACACTGTAAACATCAACCCCAGATGACCCAACATTGAAATTAGTAGATGTCAAAAATCTAGAAATAGCAAAATTAAAACCACCAAACCATAAAATAGTATTTAGTCAGAGTTTATTGTACATTTAAGAATAGTTTGTGAATTGGGAGTTTTCAAATTTAGAACTAATATGAAGCTCAGGGTATGACATTATAGGGCAGCTTATAAAGTAAAAATGATAATTATTACAATGGGGGTTTCCATATCACAGGGAATTTGTTAAAAGGATTATCTGATACCAGTTTTAGGAAGACAACTTACGTTTCTTTTATAATTATCAGAAGCATTGATCCACTTGATCCAAGAAGTGGATCAAGTTAAATTTTACTTGTTTTGCAAAATAGTCTAACTTGTCTGCTCAGGAAATTATCAAGTCTGGGCTCCATTTTGTACTTAATTTTAACACAGGTAAGGATTTTTACAGCTATTATAACTATACTCATTGTGGTAAAGAAAAATAGTATGGTAATGAATGAAAAGTTAGGCAATCTCATTGAAAATATAGACATTATGCAAAAGAACCTAATAAATTCTAAAACTGAAAATGAAATCTCAAATTAAAACATATCCTTGGATAGGCTTGAATAATAGAGATGACAGAGAAAACAGCTTAATGATACAATAGAAATTATCCAATCTGAAAAATAAACCAAAAAAATTAGAAGAAAATTAACAGAGCCTCAATGTCAAAAGATCTAACACATGTGTATTGGAAGCCCAGGATGAGAAGAAGTATGGCCAAATAGCCAAAATTTTTACAAATTTGGTGAAATGCCTAAAAATAAAAGGTTCTTGAACCCAGACAGAACATGATAAATATTTTAAAAGCTATATGTAGGAATATCATAATCTAACTGCTGAAAATCAAAGAAAAAGAAAAATCTTGCAAGCAGTCAGAAAATAAAAGACAGTTACACAGGAGAAAATGATTCCAATGATTACAGACTTTTCAACCTAAACTATGGAGGCCAGAATTTCATGAAAGTATCTTCAGGGTGTTGAAAAAAGAAACTGTCAATCCAGAATTCCATATGCAGCAAACACATCTTTCAAAAACTAAGGTGAAATAATGTTTTCAAATAAAAGAAAACTAAGAAAATTTGTCACCAAACAGATATGCTGAAATGCTAAATAAAAATTCTTCATGCTGAAGGGAAATGAAAAATTCAGATCTTCAAAAAGGAATAAAAATACTTGGATATAAATTAAATATATGAGCTAATATAAAATATTATTTCCTCACTTAATTTCTTTAAAATTATATGTGTTAAAATATACCTAGGTATTTAGGTCAAAAATTATGAGATTTTCTTGGGAGGTAATAGAGGTAATACATATGAAAATTATTACATAAAGATTTGTTGGGGAATAATAGACCTATACAGCTGTAAGGTTTTTACATTTTGTGAACTAGCTCATTATTAACTCTAAATTGAAATAAAAAGTTAAGTATATCTATTAACCTGTGGGGAACCACTTACCCTGGAATTATAATCTCTTAAAAAGACAACCTGTTTTATGCGCCTTTCATCCTGAATCATAAATCACAGAGTAATGAATCTAATGACTAAATAAATATAATGAAACAATGTTGGTTGAGATGTTTTGAATCAACACTTTTAACTGGCACTCATTCACAGCTGAGTTATGATTCTACATTTAGCACAACTAGATATAGTAAAGGCATAATAAATGCTATTATTAGTGTTCCTGATAATGCCTTTGGAACACAAGAATATCATGGGTGACAAATTTAAAATCACCAAAGAATAATCAATTTATAGATAAGGGCACAGGTTCTAGAGTGCCCAGACTTAGGTTAGAGTTTCACTAACCACCTGTGTGACCTCTTAATTTTTGTCTAAAGTGAGATGGTGATCAAACTTGCTTTATAGAGCTGTTGAGAAGAGTAAATAAAAAATCCATGTAAATTGCTTAATACAGTATTTGGCACAAGAAAGTACTCAATAAACACAGGTTGCACTTATTGAACACCTAATACAAATTTTAAAAATGTATAATCCAGGGACTTTTCTGGTGGTCCAGTGGTTAAAAATTCATCTTGCAATGCAGGAGATGTGGGTTCGATCCCTGGTCCAGGAACTAAGATCCCATATAACATGGGGCAACAAAGCTCATGTGCCACAACTAGAGAGCCCATATGCCACAATTACTGAAGCCCACGGTCTGGAGTCCAGATGCCACAACTAATACCAGATGCAGTCAAATAAGTAAATCAATATTTTTTAAAATTTATAATATCCATGAATATTATATACATATATATATATAGCAACTCTACACTAATTAGAATATTTGATTAACCAGAACATCCATTCCCCAAACTCATGTATCACTGTGTCATGTAACTCTATTGAGTTATGAAAACTTCCACATTTTCAATCTAAAATATGACACAAATGAACTTATCTACAAAAAAGAAACAGACTCACAGACATAAAGAACAGACTTATGGTTACCAAGGGGAAGGGAGATAGGAGAGGGATGGGTTGGGAGTCTGGGATTAGCAGAGGCAAACTCACATACAGAATGGATAAACTAGGTCCTACTGCATACATAGCACAGGGAACTGTCAATATATTCATATCCTGTGATAAACCATAATGTTAAAGATTATGGAAAAGAATGTATATACATGCACAACTGATCACTTTGCTGTACAACAGGTATTAATATAACATTGTAAATCAACCATACTTCAATAAATACACTTTTATTTTTTTTCTATTGGGGACTTATTTTAATGAAGAGTCGGGTTAATTTTATTTTATCGTTTTAAATCAATATTTTTCTAAGATTTTTAAAAATATGGACCATATTTAAAGTCTTTTATTGAATTTGTTACAATATTGATTCTGTTTCATGTTTTGGTTCTTTGGCCAGGAGGCATGTGGGATCTTAGTTCCCCAACCAGGGATCAAACCTGCAACTCCTGCCTTGGGAGGTGAAATCTTAACCACTGGACCACCGGGGAAATCCCAATATATTTTTAAAAAAGAAAGTTTCTACATTTTCCAATCATTTGCTTTGTGCCCAACAAATCAAAAACAACATTGCATCTACTACTCTACCACTTGAAATAATAGCTACACAGATTGACTATCCTCCTGCAAAACCTTTGGGACTTGATATTTTTTGGAATTCAGACTGTCTCAGGTTTAAGAAAAGCATGGCTATCTTATGTAACAACCTTAGTGGAGGCTGTCAGTGGCTTTTAATCAAACATATTAATAACTCTTCAGTCATTAATATATAAGCCCTCTGTATCCATGGGTTCTGCATCTGGGGATCCAATCAACCACAGACTAACAATATTCTTTAAAAAAAAAAATCTGGAAAGTTCCAAAATTAAAAACTTGAATTTGCCATAGGCTGGTAACTATATGCAAAGTATTTACATTAGGTTCGGTACTGTGAATAATCTAGTGATGCTTTTAAGTATATGGGAGGATATGTGTAGGTTATATGCAAGTACTACCCCATTTTACATTAGAGACTGAAGCATCCAAGAATTTTGGTATTCACAGCAGGGCCTGAAACTAGTACCCTGCAGACACCAAGGGACAACTGTATTTACACAAAGGAGGGAAAAGTGCACCTGTAAATTGCCACAGATCATTTCCAGTCAGATCTTAGCACTTAATGAGTTCACTACAATAGGCGCCAATTTTTTTTAGGTTTTCAGTTTTAGAATTGTAAATAAGGGATTGTGGCCCTGTGAGAGTAAACACTTAGATTGTATGTATCATGATCCAAGCATACTCTAAATACTTTACATATCAATATATTTGACCCATAACAAGCCTATCAGGTAGACACCAGGATTATCCTCATTATACAAATCAAGAAAGGAAGGCACAAAGAGGGTAAGTCATTTACCCAATGTTACATACTTAATGAGATGTAGAATCAAGATTCTGTTCCAGGGCTTAGGCCTTAACCATCTCGTTTTGCTGGCTTTCTGGAATCTTATTTAAATTCTAATTATCTGTAAAGCAAATGAGTTTAAAGGTCATTCTAAATAACAATTTCAAAATCCAGATGGATACCAGTCATTTTCTGACCAAGAGACCATTAGCACCGTGGAAGCACCTCCGCGCTCTGTGTGCACTCTCGCACCGTGAACAGAAATAGGAACTTGCTCAAAGTTCCAATGTGTACCATACCCACCAATATGTACCAATAACCACATTTTTTTTCTCTGCCAGGCTGGCAGTGAAAGAAATAGCAGGGAGTAAGAAATTAGTGGGAGAGGCAAGCAGAAGGGAAAATAACATGCGAAAATCACTAAACTCCCAAGTGAGTAGCCTTTTGTCATCCCCGTGTGTTCAGCCCTTCCCTTGAGAGAACAAGGTGACAGTGTCTGGGCTTGACTAGAAGTTGCAATGCACTGGGTCTCCAGATCTCCTCTTGAGAAATCATATAAAAGTCACATTCGAATGCCGGTTATTGACTTAGAACATTTCTCACCTCAGATTCACTCAGTGTATTATAGAAAAACAACCTGAAAAACTTCATCAGACTTTTCTACAACTTAAACTCAACTACAAATATATATTCTTTGAGGTCTCTTTAGTAACTGCAGAAAATCAAGAAATTAGCATTTTTACCAAATTAGATTTCTTTACAGGGACGGAGAAGCCTGGTAGGCTACAGTCCACGGGGTCGCCAAGAGTCGGACACGACTGAGCGATGGAACGAACGGAACGGACAGGTATCTGGTAACCACATTTTGCCCAGATATATTCTGTTTGGGTGATTGGCTTTGCAGTTTAGGATATTACTGTTGAAAATGTACCTTTTTAATGAGATGTTTTCACTGTTAGCCAAAGAAACAAGGTATTCATTGTGTCCCTTGCCCTCCCAGATACAGTCAAATCTAGGCTGTGCCTGCAACTTGAAAATCATTTTAATTATATGTCTATATTCCTGTTAGAAAACAATCTGCCTTATTTTATACCCTTGTTTCCCTATTCTCATTTCATGCCCTGGGCCCAAAGGTAATCACAGAATTGGCTCTTACATTTGAAAAACAAGTTTAGTGAGATTAGATTTGATTCTCTATGGTGAAAAAAATGTTGACACTATAATATTGTATTTACGGCATTCAGAGCACATTCAGAAGATAAAGAAGTCTACCAAAGGCTCCACAAGTTACTTAATTCTTAAAAAAAAAAAGAAAAGAAAAAGCTAAGATAACCAAACCAATTTTGAAAGATCTGAATAACAAATGAGAATATAACAATGTATGACATGAACTACTTCCAGAAGCCAGCCTTGAATGCCATTAAGTATTTTTTTTAAAAAAAGAAATAAAAAAAAAAAACCTTTATATTAAATGGATACAAGTGGAAAAGGACAAAACCATATAGATGAAACTTTAAACCAACTCAGTAACCCTTATAATCTCTCTCCCCAAGGGCAGAAGGGTCATTACTGCCACGGCAGGACAGTGAAATATCCTCCTCATCGCCAAATTGAACCAATCTCCTCTCTTATCGGTGATCACAGCAAGGGTAAGTACACTAAGCAAATCAGGGAAAGAGACTGCCGGCAGGGCTGTCTGCAGACACGGCGTGAAAGAGCTCTTCTCTAGTTTTTTTTACCAGGGTGATCACATTAAGAGAAGAGAAACTTTCAATCAACTAGAATAAAAAGGTCTTATCCTGGAAGTCCTCTTTTTTAAATCTGGTTACAATCAAACATCATGGGTTAGGAAGAGAAGGAAAGTAGCATTTGAACACCACAGTGGTTTAGGCACTTTGTTCATGTGACTTCATTTGATGTTATAATAAATGCTGTAACCTACATGTCTTCTTCCCTCATTATACTGATAAGACTCAAGCAGAGAAGCTGTGCAACTGTCGACCATTATCCTATTGGTAAGTGATAAGATGGGATTCAAGCACAAGTTTGTGTGACTTCAAAGCATGTATCCTTCCCACTGCATTTGGAAAACTTTCCCTCCCAACAAACAGGTTCCCTCTTTCTTGCTTTGCTTCTCAGAAATATAAGCTCACTCCTCTCCCCTTTACCTGAGTAAAGGATTCTCCTTCAAACTGGCCCATGCTTCCCTCCCCTCAAACAGAGACTCCTCTGTAACCAATCATTTTACCTTGAACATCCTCAAGAAATCCCACTTGCAAAAACTGAGATTGGACAAATCACTCCCTAGTTTTCTTTAATAGTGGAGAATAGTCCACTCATTTTTTCAGAAGTTCAGTATTACTTAATTTGCTTAACTCTCAGGTATTCTGAGAATACTTGTGACTTCTATGTGATACTTATATATGTTTTAAAAACTGTACTTGTAATCTTAATTTATATTTTACTTTATAAATGGTATTCCCTGGTGGCTCAGAGAGTCAAGAATCTGCCTGCAATGCAGGAGACCCAGGTTCAATCCCTGGGTTGGGAAGATCCCCTGGAGAAGGGAATGACTACCCACTCCAGTATTCTAGCCTGGAGAATCCCATGGACAGAGGATTCTCTGGCAGGCTGTGGTCCATGGGGTCGCAAAGAGTCAGACATGATTGAATGACTAACACTTTACACTTTAGCCTTTCCCTTCTCTAGGGGATCTTCCCATCCCAGGGATCAAACCCAGGTCTCCCACATTGCAGGTGGATTCTTTTACTGTCTGAGCCGCCAGGGAAGCTCAAATGATAACCAGTTAAAGTTAAAAGTAAAATTATCCTGAAGTCATGAAGGATTACAGTTTTCCCTGAGACTGCAAAATGAGAGACTATGAACCCTAAATGGTTAAGCAAGCTTAGGACACAATGACTAATAAGAAGAGATATAAAAGAGAGAAGAAAAGCTCTCAGGCCAGTTAAGTTGACTGTGTTCTGAATGCATTAACAGTTAAGGAATGGTTTATTTAACTAATTCCCTTTGTTCTGATTTCACATTCATCAAATAAGCTTCAGGTTATAATCTTACATCTCATGTTCAATTATCTAAAGAAAGATCAGAGACTATGTCTTTCTAACTAGTATGACAATGCCACTTCCCATTAAAAATTAATACATTGGCACTAAATTTTGGATATCAACCTTGTGAACATGGTTTACATGAAACTATCACTAAGAAATGCATCTATTTCATAAAATGACTAAAGCTTCAGGGCTTCAAGCCTAGACAAGTCAGAGCCAGATCACTCACTGTGATAAATTCACCAAAATAAAGCCCCTTCACAGGATTCTGTGAGGTGTCTGCAAAGCCAGCTGCTGGCTTGGCCCTGACAACACACCTTTCACAGCCTGGATCTGTCTTCACGTTTCTATGCCTTCTGTGCATCAGAGTGAACCTCAGCAAACCACAACTACTGGCATCCTAGTCAGCCTTATGGGCCGGAACGTATTACAAACAGAACATGCTCTTCACATCTAGTCGGGGAAAATGCACTTTCGTGGTTTCCTCATCCCACTTGTGTCAGTTGTCAATTGTCACTTTCAGCAAGAAAAACAAAATTAAAAAAGGGATAGTCAATAATATTTGCCCCAATTTTGCCACCAAGAACAGCAAGCTAATACATAAAAGATAACATTCCAAAAAAATAAATTAAAAATCCCAGATTTTTACAGGCTTTTTCCAATTTACCGCACATGCTTACCTTCACCAGTTTTGATAGGAAAATACACAGATTTTTATTTCCTGTGCAATTTTTCTCTTTCTTGAACATCTAAAAGATGACAGATTTGCAAATCCATCATCAAGGTAAGATACTGTAAATATATTTTATTCATGTTTACCCATGTTATCTAGACAGTTGTTTGCTTTTCCAGCTATTTCTAGGGGAAAGCGAAAGCTCTGCTTCACGGGACTACCACAAACAACTGTAATGTAATTTCATGACAGCCAACATGAAGAAGCACTTCTTTATCAGTTTCCAGGTGTATATTGAATTAAATCAACCAATATTTACTGAGTCCCTAATATGTGTGCTCAGCACAGAGGAATCCCCAAGTTCAGTCATGAAAATGTTATATTTGAAGTATGTTTTAGGTGTCTATTTGAAATTATGTTGAGACAGAGACAATCAGGGTCTTTGCTTGTTCTCAAGTTGCTGTCACAAAACGTTTCACTTTTATTTATGAAAAATGAAATAAGATCTAACCAGATTATAGTCAAAGGAGAGTTAAAAATTTAAACATAAACAGTCTTAGCTACTGAAGTCTTAGGTGTAGGCCTACTGGTCATCATTAGCCTTTGAGACTGGTTAATCAAAGGAATCCATGGCTGCCAGGCACAGCCATAGAATTTTGTGGGAAGAGTACGTATGCTTCTGTCACTAGAAATGTGAGCAATATTACCATGTAAACCACCCTATTTCAATTAATCAGCAAAATCTTGGTGAAAAGGGAGAAGAAAAAAATGTTACACAATAATAAATAATAACCACAATAAATGTGTATGATTTCTTCTCTCTTATATTAGCTCTTTTAGGGCTTCCCAGGTGGCTCAGTGGTAAAGAATCTGCCTGCCAAGTGGGAGACACAGGTTCAATCCTTGAGTCAGGAAAACTCTCTGGAGAAGGAAATGGCAACCCACTCCAGTATTCTTGCCTGGGAAATCCCACGGACGACTGGCATGCTACAGTCCATGGGGTCATGAAGAGTCAGACATGAGTTAGCAACTAAATGGCACCAGCATTAGCTCTTTTTCCATATACTTTTGTGCTTATTATTTTTATAACATAGGGGATGACATATCTCCTGAATGGATGGGGAAACTGAGGAACCATAAATTCCTCAATGCCCAGGGAAAATGTAACTGCATTTTTAGCAGAGCTTTGGAAAACAAGTGATCTCTGATGAGAAGATACATTTTCACTAGGTTTAGAGAATAGATTGTGTCAAGAGTTACACTGTTCCTTTTCCCACAAGGGACCATAAAGCCCTTCTGAGAACTAAAAGATGCAATGTAGTGGAATAGATACAATACTGAAAATCCCACAGACTGAATTTTGATGGCTTCTGTATGTTTTTCTTTGTGTTTGATTCTTTGGTGAAACATTTTAAATCTCCCTTCATGGACTTCATCTCAACATCTGTTTATACAACCTTTTCTATAAAGTCTCTCAATAACTCCAGTATAAGCTGAACTAGCTTCTCTAGCCTCAGCAATTTAATACACAGTGGACATTTGTCATTAGCCATCCTACTTCTTGGGCTTCCCTGGTAGCTCAGCTGGTAAAGAATCTGCCTGCAATGCAGGAGACCCTGGTTCAATTCCTCAGTTGGAAAGATCCCCTGGAGAAGGGAAAGGCTACCCACTCCAGTATTCTTAAGCTTCCCTGGTGGCTCAGACAGTAAAAGAATCCACCTGCAATGTGGGAGATCTGGGTTTGATCCCTGGGTTTGGAAGATCCCTTGGAGGAGGGCATGGCAACCCACTGCAGTATTCTTGCCTGGAGAATACCCATGGACAGAGGAGCCTGACGGGCTACAGGCTATGGGGTAGCAAAGAGACGGATACGACTGAACAACTAAGCACATCCTACCTCTTAACAGTACTCTAATATCCTTTTAGCAAATAGGTTCTCTTCTTTGTGTATTTATCACAGTTAGAGAATAACTGTGCCTGCCTATCAGGCTCCTGTCTCTAAATACACCCTGAGGGTAGGCTCGTGACCTAACATCAGCCCACTGAATGCCTTCATCCTATATTATGAACAAAGAATGGAAGAATAAAACAAATGGTTGATAGTTACGTTCAGGGTGACCACATAACAGCAGAATCCTGACAAGACTGAATCTCCCACTTCTCTGCTCTACAGAGTTCCCTGGAATCCTCCCTTTTCCCAAGCCTGCTCCCTGACCTAGCCTCCAACTGATTGTGAGAGTCCCTGAGAGCTTTTGCAACAACCTCAGTTTTTGGTTAATTAGTGGGCTCCTGTTGCATGCAATCAATATCCTTTATTAATACATTATATGTGAGGATGGAGGAGCCTGGTAGGCTGCAGTCCGTGGGGTCGCTAAGGGTCGGACACGACTGAGCGACTTCACTTTCACTTTTCACTTTCACACATTGGAGAAGGAAATGGCAACCCACTCCAGTGTTCTTGCCTGGAGAATCCCAGGGATGGGAGAGCCTGGTGGGCTTCCGTCTATGGGGTCACACAGAGTCGGACACGACTGAAGTGACTTAGCAGCAGCAGCAGCAGCAACTGATTATATATTTTCCATAATTTCTGTACCTCAGTTTTGTCTCCCCAACAGGATTTTTAGTTACAGAGTTAATATTTACTAAATGCTGAAGAATCTTAGGGTAATAGAAAACATAAACTGAAGGGGATTTTGAAAAATAAGCCACAGGTAAAAGAAACAAATGCTGTATAAAGTAACTTGCCACAGGTCATATATTTAACAGTGGGATCACAAACTAGAACAAGGATCACCAGCTCTGCTGTTTATTACTTTTTCCACCAGAACCAGCTTCTTTCATATTCATCAGGTGCTTTTCGGAAAACATTAAGACTAAACCATGAATCATATTCTCAGGTGATATTCAAAGAGAATGCAATATGCATTCAAACAAGGAGCCCTAAGAGCAGTTATGGAGCAAGCTAACAAAACAACAGAACTGCATCCGTCAGTTTAGGATGTCATCCCGCAGAGCTAATGGAACATAGGAAATAATTCCCAAGAATGTGCCAAAGAAAGTAATTTCCCATAAGAACCCAAGGAAATATACTGCTCTAATGATGACTGCAATAACTGATATACTATTCACAAGTCTTTGTTTATCATGAGTTTTACAGTTATTTCCATACGGACAGAAATTTTTCCTGTTTCTGCCATGAGACAGCTGTGATAGTTAATGGTCCAGGATTAACTCATAGCAGAGAGAAGTTGTTGCTTTTTTTTTTAATTGGAGGCTAATTACTTTACAATATTGTGGTGGTTCTGCCATACATTCAGTTCATATTAAAGAAGCCCAGAACATTGCTGCTAGAAGGCTGAGCACACCCTCCTTACAGTCTGAGCATTCTTTAATGTGGTTATAGAAGAACTGGCTCTAATGAGAGGCAACAGGCACTGCTCCTGGGAAAGACTCCATCTCTGGAGTTTACAGCTCAGTCCAAGAGGAAAAGGTTTACTCTTCTGGGAGTTAAATCATACACATCAAAGAGTAGAACTGTTAGCTGCCGTGATTTCATTATTTTCCACACATTTTCCATGTGTTATCAAATTAATAGTTTGTTCTTTTTTTCTTTGGGCATGATTAATATGAATTGTTTACAAAGCCTGGACCCATGAAGTTGCTCAGTCGTGTCCTACTGTGTGTGACCCTATGGACTGTAGACTGCTAGGCTCCTCCATCCATGGGATTCTTCAGGCAGGAGTACTGGAGTGGGTTGCCATCGCCTTCTCCAGGGGATCTTCCCAATCCAGAGATTGAACCCGGGTCTCCCACATTGCAGGCAGGCTCTTTACCATCTGAACTACAAGGGAAGCTAGTTATCAGTTATAACTACCTAAGTATGTGCACCCCCATGATGGCCAAGAATTCAACAGTGAAGAGTGGAATGAGATGAAAGATTGAATAGCAGAAATGAATTTTTTATAACTGTCTTTATAAAGGAGCAGCAGTATGGTCATAAGGGAACAAATCTAAGATATCTTTATATTTTCTTACTTCTGAGACCAGAAGTATTTAGAACTATATGGTATGTGTGATCCATCAAATACAACTATGTTAACAAATTCAGAGTCTTCTATAACACAAAGAAGTTAAGTCCAAGAAAATGTTTGAAAATTTTTTGAGGAAAGCAAAATTGCTATCAAAATATTTTACCATGGCCTACAAGGCCTTGTTACTTGGCTTTCTGCCCGTTTTACCAGAAGTATTTTCTATCAGTGCCTAACTGTCTAAACTCTAGCCATATTGATCTCTTTTTTTTTTTTAAATCTTACCTTGGGTCATTTTACACTTTTGCCCCTGAGTTTGGAATAAATGGCTCTTTCTCATCATGGAAATTCTCAACCCAAAGAGGCTTCCTAGATCACCATAAAGTGCCCTCCTACCCAAACTCATCTTCATAGTTCGTTTCCACTAACTACTCTATTTTCTTCACAGCAAAACACCAAACAAAACTGTCCCCCTTGTTTGTAAGTGGTTTATTCACAGTCTGAACTCTACAGAGGAATAAGCATGAAAGAAGTTTTCTTTTTTTCCAATCATTGGCTGCAACCTTGCACTGTTCAATATTCCTTTCCTGCCTCTTAACAATAACTCAGGCAGCTCTCAAAGATGCTGGGCTGCTTCCAGCTAGTAAAACTCGGTCTAGTTCATTTTTAAGTCCCATTTTCCTTCTCAGAATGTTCCTTCACAGTTCCTCTCCATTTCTACCAATATTAGGGCTTTTGGAATTGGGAGTGAACGGGGAAAAAAAACAGGAAAGATGGCCAAGATCTTGGCTGCTTGTCAGTGGTTCTCTCTTGGTCACTGAGGTGTCTCTGGGTAAGAACCACTAGCCTTCATGCTCTCCTTGCAAACAGTCTCCAACTGCTGGTTCTTCAGAAAACCCAGAGAGATCCTTCATTTAGTCCCCCTCCAGCTCACGTCTTCCAACCTTCCCATGGCAGCTGTTCTAGTGGTATATCACAAAGCTCCTGGTGTCAAAACCTATTCACCAGGTTGAGGTACCAGAAGGTCAGCCTGAGTCCATCTACAGTTTAGTGTGTCTTCTTGAACTGCAGACCTCTCATATCCCTGCCATGCAAAGGTTCAAGGACAGCCTACTTCCTCTCTCTGTTCTGTCATTTGTTTCCAATGTTTTCCCTTCTGTGCTAAAATGACACAGAGGCTGGTCAACAACATGCATAAGTCGATGATCCAATACAAAACAAGATGCAGTCTCACTTTCCTGCAGATGCCCCCAACCTCTACAGGCAGCTTTTGCGCAGCTCCTCTTACTTGGCCCTTGGAGTTAACAAACACTTGCTTGAGTTTTAGGAGATACCTCCTCAACTCCACCAAGTAGAAGAGAAGAAAAGGCCAATCACTCTCACTTTAGACAGCTGCTTCTCTCTTTCTCTCTCCATTCCTCTTTAATCCCCTCTAAGAGGTCCGTCTAGTCAAGGCTCTGGTTTTTCCCGTGGTTATGTATGGATGTGAGAGTTGGACTGTGAAGAAAGCTGATCGCCGAAGAATTGATGCTTTTGAACTGGGGTGCTGGAGAAGACTCTTGAGAGTCCCTTGGACTGCAAGGAGATCCAACCAGTCCATTCTAAAGGAGATTAATCCTGGGTGTTCATTGGAAGGACTGATGCTAAAGCTGAAACTGCAATACTTTGGCCACCTCATGCGACGAGTTGACTCACTGGAAAAAACTCTGATGCTGGGAAAGGTTGGGGGCAGGAGGAGAAGGGGACGACAGAGAATGAGATGGCTGGATGGCATCACCGACTCTGTGGATATGAGTTTGAGTGTACTCCGGGAGTTGGTGATGGACATGGAGGCCTGGCGTGCTGTGACTCATGGGGTCGCGGAGAATCGGATACGACTGAACGACTGAACTGAACTGAACTGAATTGAAGAGAGACTGATGGAGAAGGCAATGGCAAGCCACTCCAGTACCACTGCCTAGAAAATCCCATGGACGGAAGAACCTGGTGGGCTGCAGTCCGTGGAGTCACTAAGGGTCGGACACGACTGAGCGATTTCACTTTCACTTTTCACTTTCACACATTGGAGAAGGAAATGGCAACCCAGTCCAGTGTTCTTGCCTGGAGAATCCCAGGGACGGGGGAGCCTGGTGGGCTTCCGTCTATGGGGTCACACAGAGTCGGACACGACTGCAGTGACTTAGCAGCAGCAGCAGCAAGAGAGACTGAAAGGGGAGCAGACCAAGCCTTGATGGGATGTCTGTCCCCAGTTCTCTGCTGTTGTCTTAGAATCTGAAGCACTCAATACATTTTTTAACCTAGATTTGTCTTCCCTGATAGCTCAATTGGTAAAGAATCCCTCTGCAATGCAGGAGACCCTGGTATGATTCCTGGGTTGGGAAGATTCACAGGAGAAAGGATAGTCTAACCACTCCAGAATTCTTGGGCTTCCCTTGTGACTCAGCTGGTAAAGAATCTGCCTGCAATGCGGGAGACCTGGGTTCCATCCCTGGGTTGGGAAGATCCCCTGGAGAAGGGAAGGATTAACCACTCCAACATTCTGTCACGGAGAATTCCATGGACTGCATAGTCCATGGGGTCGCAAAGAGTCAGACACAACTGAGTCACTTTCACTTGGCTTCTAAGTCATGAATATAGGAGTAACAAGAAAGGTCTCCTTTACTTAGCATCCTATATTAAACTTTCTTTTACTTAATCATGTTTATTTTTCAGTACCTCCCATAAGAGCACATCTCTAAATAGGGCAAAGATGCCTTAATTCTCTAGCACATCCCAAGCCTCCTGTACCTGACTTGGCACGTATGAGGCACTGAATAATACCGACTAACTGATGGCATGAAGGAAACAATGAAGTTTGAGGAAAGTTGCGGTTTAGTGCTGCTCAGCGCTCACACAAGGAGATCCTAGATCTACGGTAGCAGACAGACTAACTCTATTGTAGCAAGTTAGTGATCAAACTGCAACTAGAATCAGTGCTGCACCCCCCAACACACACATTTTTCCTGTTTTTTTCTCTTTCTGTCCTTGCTCCTTTCCTTCCTGCCTTCCTTCCTTAAGGAACAAAGATATGTAGGACCTCATATTCATATATTGGATAAACAGAAAATATATGTTAATTTAAGGTGAAATTGCGGAATGTTGGGAAACCAGAACAGCAAGTTTAGAGCAGACATTGGTTTTAAAACTGAGTTTCAAAGGACCTTAAGCTAAGCAAACAGTAATATGGTTATAAACAAAGAACCTAGTGTTCTTCATATTTTAAATGTGAAAAAGGTTCCTGGTCATATAATTGCCTTTTCTCTCAAACTTTTAGAAGAAAGGGTAATATGTCTTCAGTTCCCCCTACTTTTTTTTCTCCCTTAGAATATTCTCTTATCAAATTCACACTGGGGAAAAAGAAAAGTAATGAGCATTGACTCCTGTGATTCCCTTTAGGAATTTCCTAAATTCCCACTTAAATTTTTTGTAGGTCCACAAGTGATTCCTGACCAAGTGCACCAAAAAAGGTGATATACTCCGAGTCAATTCCAGAAAAGGAAGCTAAAGGATTTACCCAGGAGCTTCCAGGCTGAGTAAGCACACCATTTTCACTTAGGCTGTGTGATTACGTCATGTGGCCTTAAAAAGGGTGGGTCTAAGGATAATGAAATCCTCCCCCTCACTACTAAAAGTCCTCTTTATGATCACAAAAAGTGAGTTTCTAAAATGACCCCTTCTTAAAATAGTTCCCTTGTTTTTCCTTTCACTAACCCCAACACCCTACAGGTCATTATCCTAGCCCCTGTGAAGCAACCACTGAACACGGTGGCAAACACCACACATGTAGTGAATGATCTTTGACGTCTCCTTCCCACTCATGCGGAGAAGGCAATGGCAAGCCACTCCGGTACTATTGCCTGGAAAATCCCATGGATGGAGGAGCCTGGTTGGCTGTAGTCCGTGAGGTCGCTAAGGGTCGGACACGACTGAGCGACTACATCTGAGCAACTACCAGTTGCATAGTTTCGACTCCCAAAGCAGATCTCAAGTCTGCCTGCCGCCTTTTCCCATTATTAAGCCAATCAAGCTCACAGTAGGGAAGAAATTATGCTTCACTGTAAAAGAGTATGTATTATTTAGATCACATCTTTCCAGGTATCTGATTCTAGCCTTTCATTATTCTTGAGTTATCTTACAGCTCTGTAAGTTATAGATAACTCGTAACAATGCACAATAATTATTGTCTGTAATTGTGCAAGTTCTACCTGGTGGAGAGTCAACTAACTTTCCTCCCTTCCCACCTGCCCCCTTGAGGCCAGTATTACTTTGATTTGCACATTTATTTCAATATTCCTGACTTGCAAATATCTTTTTCTTAAATCCTACCTTGAACTTATAATACCTCAACAGTTTCCCATTAATGAATTAAAATTTTAACATCTACTTATTCTTATATCTGTGGGAAAGCTGTAATTTTACCTTTTATAAAAGAAGTATAGTTTAACACATTCAGCAAAGAAACAGTTGCACTTTTTAACACTCAAGGTTATCAGTTAACATGGCCCCTTTGCCCATCCTACTCCCCGTGTAAATTCTTTGGTATCAAACAAAATAGCCTAAATCATTGTTCCTGAGTAAACCATAGACACTCTTTGTTTCTTTTTTCTGGTTCTTGGCCAAGTCTACTTATCTATTCATGTCTAACTCCACAGCTGCACCCAAGGACCAAGTTGATACACTGGACCACTGGGACAGTCTTGATTTTATAGTCAAGAAGGCATCTTGTATACATTTATGCACAGTCAGTAATTTTTTCTTCATTGGTAACAACTGTATTTGGGAATCTACTTTTATGATCTCATCATTAGGTGATCTCTGTCAGAATGTAATGGGGAACAGTTAGGCGAGCAAGTCTGATTCTGAGGCAGGTGGATTCTTTACCAGCTGAGCTACCAGGGAAGCCCTAATTAAATCTTTAACATCAATTCATTTTTCGATCTGTATGAAAGCTATAATTTTACCTTTTAAAAAAAGAAGCATAGTTTAACACATTCAGCAAAGATACACTTGTACTTTTTGACAAGGTTCGAGGTTATGAGTTAATATGGCCCCTTTGCCCATCCTACCCCCCATGTAAATTCTTTGATATCAAAACAGACTAAATCATTGTTCCTGAGTAAACCATAGACAATTTTTGTTTCTTTTTTCTGGTTCTTGGCCAACTCTATTCATCTAGTCAAGTCTTGTCTAACTTTACAGCTGCACCCATGGACCAAGTTGATACACTGGACCTGGGACAGTCTTCATTTCATAGTCAAGAAAGCATCTTGTGTTCGTTTATGCACAGTCAACAATTTTTTCCTCATTGTAACAATGGTATTTGGGAATCTGCTTTCATGATCTCATCATTAGGTGAGCTTGCTCAGAATATAATGGGGAACAAACAGGCAAGAGATGATAAAGAGTCTGGTTTGCTAGCATTTGTTTGTTTGAGGAGTATATGTGAACTGTACTCAGTCAAGAAAACATTTTATGCTCTCTGAAAGTAGAACATCCCTTGAGATCTGCTTTAATGCGTATTTGTGGTTCTGCATTTAATGTTAATCTGTGATTGAAGCTGTAGAACTCAAGCTGCAATCTCTCAGCAAGTCTGTGTATGTCACTGAGAAAGACCTTTGCCTCTCATCATGTTTGATGTCTTCCTGTCTCTAGAATATATAAACTATAAAGTCTCTCAAATACAAATAGTGCCATTCTAATTGGCTCATAAAGAAAAACAAGCACTTATATAACTCTATTATTCCCATATTTCTCAGGAAATAAAGAAATCAAACTTGTAAAACTAGGTTTTAAAATGAATCTTACAGAAAGTTCAATATCAGAAGCAGGTCAATATAAAAACTTAAGTTCACGTAATAAGGTTTAATCTTATATAAACTAGGCTGGTTTAATAACTTTTGGGTTGAAACAGCAATGATGCTCCCTTGGTTTTATCAATGTGGTCTTATGAGTTTACTATTGCTGCATAACAATATTAGCACAAACTTCTCAGCTTAAAGCAATGCACATTTATTAAACTCACAGTTTCTGCTTATCAATCAAAGTTAATTTTACTAGGTCCACTGCAGTAAAGGAGAACACTACCCTTAGAGATTCTAAGGATGTCTCAAATGGGGAGCCTGGGGAAGGACTTGGGGATCTGGGCTTAAATGGTTGAAGGTAGGACAGTCCTTGACATAATAGTTTAGGATTGAGAGACAAAGAAAGGCAGCTTCTTGACATGAGTCTTAATTATGTTTTTTATAAGCTACCTATTTGGCCAAGTGAGCAGTCTATTATCCTGACAGGAGATAGAGCTGTCTGGCCATATGGACAAACTAGATAGATAAATCGCTTTTCAGGAACTTCCTGAAGCAAGTAGTGAAACTGTTCATTGGCTACAGCTTTTATATTCCTGGACAAGAATGTTCTGGAACAAATATTAGGTCAAACTGACACACAGGATCTCGGTTCTAAGTCCCAATCATTAAGCTATGTAAATACAAATGGTCTACATAAATTCTTAAATTATAATTCTGATAAGTGATTTTCTAAATAGTTACATGTCAACTTAAGATCTGTATTTAACCCTGAAACCTTAGATTATGATTTCCTTCCCACTTAGGCCCCCACAGAGCACTGAATGCCTTGTGCTATGCAAGAGGTTCTCACTAGTTATCTATTGTATATATGTGCGTGCTTAGTCACATCCGATTCTTTGCGACCCCGTGGACTGCAGCTTGCCAGGCTTCTCTGCCCATGGAACTTTCCAGGCAAGAATACTGGAGTGGGTTGCCGTTTCCTCTTCCAGGAATCTTCCTGACCGAGGGATCGAATCTGCAATTCCTGTGTCTCCTGCATTGGCAGGTGGATTCTTTACCACTAAGCCACCTGGGAAGCCCATTTTATACACAGAAGTGTATATATGTCAATCCCAATCTCCCAGTTCATCTTATCCCACTTCCTTCCTTAGTATCCATACATTTATTTTCTATATCCTGTATCTCTATTCCTGCTTTGCAAAAATATCATTTTTCTAGATTCCACATGTAAGTGATTTGCTTTTCTCTCTCTGAGTTACCTCACTCTGTATGATGGTCTCTAGGTCTAGACACATCTCTGCAAATGGCACAATTTCATTCCTTACTCCATTGTATATTCCATTGTACCACATCTTATTTATTCCTGGGTTGATGGACACAGGCGTTCCTTTCACATCCTGGCTATTGTAAATACTGCTGAGATGAACAATGGGATACAAGTACCTTTCTGAATTATGGTTTTTCCCCAAGTTTATGCCCAGGAATGGGATTGCTGGGTCATATGGTAGTTCTATTTTTTGTATTTTAATGAATCTTCATACTGTTCTCCATAGTGGTTGGATCAATTTATATTTCCATGGACAGTATAAAAGGGTTCCCTTTTCTCCACACCTCTCCAGCATTTCTTGTTTGTATATTTTTTTGATGATGAGCATTCTGACCAGGGTGAGGTGATACTTCAGTGTAGTTTTGATTTGCAATTTTCTAATAATTAGTAATGCTGAACATTTTTTCATATGTTTGTTGGCCATCTATGTGTCTTTTTTAGAGAAAAGTCTATTTAGTTCCTCCACCCATTTTTTAATTTTTATTTGTTTATATTGAGCTGTTTGTATATTTTGGAGATTAACCCCTTGTTAGTTGCTTCACTTGCAAATATTTCCTCCCACTCTTGTCTTTCATCTTGTTTGTAGTTTCTTTTACTCTGCTTTGAGTTTATTTTTGTGTATGGTATTAGGAGAATGTCCTGATTGTGTTCCTTTAGAATCTAGATGTGGCTATCTAGTTTTCCCAGCACCATTTAGTGAAGAGACGGTCTTTTCTCAATCGTATACTCTTGCCTTCTTTGGCATAGATTAGGTGGCCATAGGTGCATGGGCTTATCTCTGGGCTCTCTCTTGTTATCTTGCTCCATTGGTCTATGTGTCTGTTTTTGTGCCAGTATCATACTTCCTTGATAACTGTAGCTTTGTAGTATAGTCTGAAGTCAGGGAGCCTGATTCCTCCCACTCTGTTTTTCTATCTCAAGATTGTTTTGGTTACCCAGAAAATTTTGGGTTTCCAAAAAAATTATAAGATTTTTTTGTCTGAATTCTGTGAAAAGTGCCATTGGTAATTTGACAGGGATTGCACTGAATCTGTACATTTTGGGGTGTAGTACAGTCATTTTTTTCACAATATTGGTTCTTCCAGTCCAAGAATATGATATGTCTTTCCATCTCTTTGTGTCATCTTGGATTTCTTTCGTCATTTATCTTATGGTTTTCTGCAGACAGGTCTTTTGTCTCCCTAGGTAGAGTCATTCCTAGGCATTTCATTCTTTTTGTTGAAATGGTAAATGGGATTGTTTCCTTAATTTCTTTCTGATCTTTTGTATGAAAAAGATTTTGCTGTATCAACTTTGTATCCTGCAACTTTACCAAATTCATTGTTTAGCTCTAAAAGTAGAAACTGGACTATTCTTAAATCATGGAGAAGGAAATGGCAACCCATTCCAGTATTCTTGCCTGGAGAGTCCCATGGACAGAGGAGTCTGGTAGGCTATGGTCCATGGGGTTGCAGAGTCGGACATGACTGAAGCACACAACACATTCTTAAATCAAGTTCTTTAATGCATAACCTTGGACACATAGAAAATCTCTAAGTGAGTGAAATATTAAACTGAAATGTGGTCATGCAACATATATATATATATATGTTTTTGTTTCTTATAGTGGTTAAATGTGTTGGCCATAATAGTGATTATATTTATTTTGCTAATTTATAAAGGTGAAAGGATGTAGGGGACTGTAGAGGGTTTTATGTGTGTATTTATGAGTTTTGCTAATTTGATGTGTATGAGATTCTTTGACACTCCTTTCCAGTTTTCTCTGTGAAATAGAAGTCAGTTAATTTGACTGAAAGTCGTGAACCACATAGTAGCAATAGTAGCAGAAAATTACAACTGAATGTAAGATAGTGATATGTGTTTCTGTTTTCAAGAAAAGGAGAGTAGTCTTGTCTTTAAAACTCTGGTTTTTTCCTTAATACAAAAAAGGATTGTATAAGAAAAATCTTGAATATAGAAAATTACATACATTGACAGGAAAAAAAACTGCATTTGTCTAAATGGCAACCCACTCTAGTGTTCTTGCCTGGAGAATCCCAGGGATGGGGGAGCCTGGTGGGCTTCCATCTATGGGGTCACACAGAGCTGGACACGACTGAAGTGACTTAGCAGCAGCAGCAGAAATAATGAAATGGATTCAAATTCTGACAAAGTTCACTCAGTCTTGATGGGTTTATTTATAAGAAAATTTAAAAAGTAGGGCAGAGAGTTCATGAATCCTTTACTGCTAAATATAATATTAATGTAAATAATAGAATTTTAATGATAGAATTCTAATGTAAATATAGAATTTTATTTTCTATATATTAAAAGTTCAAGTGTATCTTGAACTCTTTAGTCTTTTTTTTACAAGGGGTAGTAAGTAGCTGCTCTTTTACATTCTGTGTCATCTGCCTGCATTTTGGAAATTCCACATCCTAACAGAACAGTTTTCTGTGTTTTTTGATGACCTTGTCAAGTACTTTATTATTAGGCAACAAAAACATAACAGTCCTCATTTCTGAAAAAGCTAAGATTCCTTTCAATTGTGTTACTTTCTTCTTATTTAGAATATTGTATTGTATTGTCAGTTTGCTTAACAGTTAGCCAACTTACTGTTTCTCAGGCACATCTGATCCTGTCTTAATAAATTATCTAATGTCCTCTGATAACTCTCTTGATTTTGCTTTCCCACAACATCTTATATTCAGAAAAATAAAATTTTCAGGATCTTCATTACAAATAAAACTTCTTTGAAATTCTCCATAAGATCCCTGGAAATTCATGAAGATTTATTCTTTTGCCCCCAAATTGTTTCCTTGACATGTTCTGTATTTCTAGATTAGCTCAACTATATTGTAAGAACCAATCAAAAGAGTGCTCAAATTAAAGGGTAAATTTTTATATAGACAAAACCTTATTCACATATATGTCTCAGAGACTGTATGCATTATAAAATGAATTCGAAGGTCTGAAGATTTGTCAGTGCTGTCATTGTCTATAATATGTTCTTACTCCCAGGAAAAACACTGATCAAATTCTTACAAAAAATTACATACTACATTTAGTAAAGAATTTTACTGTCTTCAGCTTTGACATTGTTAGTTACCACAATATATTAACCATAATCATTTAATCTCATTGACAGATGACTCCTATTATCTTCTGATGCTTGTCAAAAGACTCACAGGTTAAAATTTTAATATTCAACAAAGGACAATCTCAGAATTTCATGGCAAAGAATATACTTTGTACTCTTAATTGATGATAGTTCAATGAACAGGCTCATGAGTAACAACTTTTGAGCACAAAGATGACATTGCTTGTACAACTGTCAGATATATTTGGGAATGAGGTGAGATTTTCAAGACTCTTTTCTTTTTTCAGAGTGAGATGACTTCATGAAAGCAGACTGATGACCCAAGATACAGCAGAACAAGAAATATGTACATAAAGCTAAATGAATTGATATGGGAAGTTTAACTATAGTTATTTGGTTTGGAATACTGACAGCATTTATTTGTTAACTGCCTATTTTCTGATGCTTTTGTGAAGAAGTCCTTTACTTGGCATTAATAATTTATGTCTAGCTCTCTAACTCTCAACATCAAACGTAACTTTCAACATCAAATGAAACATTTGAAAAAATGACTCCTAACTTTCAGTGCCTCCTTCAGAATTTAGAACCATATATCTTTACTGAGTCTCCAAAGTTACTTGCATAGTTCAAAAAGAAGCTGTCTTCCTTTCAGTTCAGTTCAGTCGCTTAGTCCTGTCTGACTCTTTGTAACCCCATGGACTGCAGCAAGCCAGGCCTCCCTGTCCATCACCAACTGCCAGAGCTTACTCAAACTCATGTCCATTGAGTTAGTGATGCCATTCAACCATCTCATCCTCTGTCGTCCCCTTCTCCTCCCACCTTCAGTCTTTCCCAGCTTCAGGGTCTTTTCCAATGAGTCATCTCTTCACATCAGGTGGCCAAAGTACTGGAGTTTCAGCTTCAACATCAGTCCTTCCAATGAATATTCAGGACTGATTTCCTTTAGGAGGGAGTGGTTGGATCCCCTTGCAGTCCAAGGGACTCTCAAGAGTCTTCTTCAGCACCACAGTTCAAAAGCATCAATTCTTTGGCACTCAGCTTTCTTTATAGTCCAACTCTAACATCCACACATGACTACTGGAAAAACCATTACCTTAACTAGACGGACCTTTGTTGGCAAAGTAATGTCTCTGCTTTTTAATATGCTGTCTAGGTTGGTCATAACTTTTCTTTCAAGGAGTAAACATCTTTTAATTTAAGGGCTGTAGTCACCATTTTCAGTGATTTTGGAGCCCCCAAAAATAAATGTCACTGTTTCTACTGTTTCCCCATCTATTTCCCATGAAGTGATGGGACCAGATGCCATGATCTTAGTTTTCTGAATGTTGAACTTTAAGCCAACTTTTTCATTCTCCTCTTTCACGTTCATCAAGAGGCTCTTTGGTTCTTCTTCACTTTTTGCCATAAGGGTGGTGTCATCTGCATATCTGAGGTTATTGATATTTCTCCCGGCAATCTTGATTCCAGCTTGTGTTTCTTCCAGCCCAGCGTTTCTCATGATGTACTCTGCATATAGGTTAAATAAGCGGAGTGACAATATACAGTCTTGATGTACTCCTTTTCCTATTTGAAACCAGTCTGTTGTTCCATGTGCAGTTCTAACTGTTGCCTCTTGACCTGCATAAAGATTTCTCAAGAGGCAGGTCAGGTGGTCTGGTATTCCCATTTCTTGAAGAATTTTCCACAGTTTATTGTGATCCACAGTCAAAGGCTTTAGCATAGTCAATAAAGCAGAAATAGATGTCTTTCTGGAACTCTATTGCTTTTTCGATGATTCAGCGGATGTTGGCAATTTGATCTCTGGTTCCTCTGCCTTTCACCAGGTATCAAATTCTTACAAAAAGATTATGTCTTGCACCCCAACACTGAAGATTTTGACATCATCATACAAAGTCATACCTGGGAGTCATATTTGAAAATAAATTACAATCAGATATGGAAATCCCATCATTAACAAGCAAGTGTTGTATTTTATATATGAAAGCAAAGCCTACAATCCCACCTAAAAAAACTAACCTGGTACCTATTTTATGGTTAAAGCCCCACAAGTCAGAAGCAACAAGACTTGCTGCTGGCCAGGAACCTCAGCATACTTGGAATATAAAGTGGAAAAGAGTTCACCAGAATCTACAAGCCACGAGTGAAATAGGTTTTCTTGGGCTTGGTTTCCTAATCTTGGGATAGAAGAAAATAATAGATCCTTTTAAATTATTTGAATCTTACATTTCTTAATGAAGAAACTCAGCAGAATTTAACTCTTTGGCTCTACGGTTGCTCAGTACTGAACACTCAAGGAGGCATACACAGTTAATACCTTTGGCTGCACTACATAAAGAATCGCTCCAAAGCATCATGAATCCAGCCCTTTGTGTGTGTGGTCAGAAATAAATCTCTAAAGGTTATTTATGATCAAAAGAACAGGCTATTAAGCAGAAATCAGTAAAAATTTATAAATAAGGCAAAAGATGGGTGATAGGACCTCTCATTATCATACTGTTTAACAGACTAAACCAAAGATTATTTAATTATCTAAAGGAGTGTATCTATGTTTGACTTGGCTATTTTCTATTAATTAAACACTCAGTCTCCATGACACATATGCTAACCAGTAGAGAACAAATTTAAGAAAACTTCTGGCAAATTTACCAGTGACAGTGAAGTTTGAAGGAAGAAAGAATCTTTTATTAAGCATCACCGAAGTGTCAAAAACTATACATTACTCATTTAGTCATAAAAACAACCTTGAGTGATAGGTCTTATTATCCTCTTTTCACAAGTAAGAAAGTTGAAGTTCAACAGGTAAAACAATTTGCCACATTGCCTAGCTAGGAAACGGTGGGCCCAGGTGTCAAACCCTGAATGTTCTTTCAAAGCCTACGCTTTTCTTTTATTTTTTTACTACATTATTCTACTCCCATAGTAAAAACTTTCCACTAACAACCACAAAGTTATACCTGCCACTTCTGCAAACCAAAAAATGATATCTAAATGTCACCTCAAAAAATATGCTAGTTAGAAAAGAAGAATTTCATGATGGGAAATGTAAGTTTATATTCTTTGTGCACAGTGAAAGAACGATGAGTCATCTCCCGCAACCCACCAAGTATGGAGCTGAAGACTGCTCTTTATCATCTAGCTGGATGGCAATTAGAAGCGTGTGAGACAAAGTATCCCTGAGGAAAAACTGGCTAAAGAATAAATCATTGAAAGTGCTTTACAGACATTACCTAATACATTTTCACACAACTCTGTGAGCGCCACAGCATTATACATGAAGCGGTCCTAATTTGTTTATGGACGTTCAAAGGTGAGAGTGTGTAAAGTGGAAGGCCGGGACACTGCTAACAACATTAGACTTACCTGAGGCCTTGGGCAGTTTTGTCTGTTTCAGCTGAAACACCACTAAGTCAATTAACCTCTACTGTTTTCCTTAACCTGTTTAATTAAAATGTCAGCACCACTTGGGCCAGAAGGCTGTGTGAAACCAGGCAGGTCATTTAGAATTTTTTTCTTCTTTTAAGTTACCCCACTCTGATCTGATCAATGGTTAACATCCTTCACCTTAGAAACAAAGGGGAGATATTCATATTTGCCTTCCCTAAGGGATTTTTCCAAAGCAATGAACTGTGAATTTCCAGCTAATTTAAAACAACTATTCTACAGAAAGGAGAAATGTCTCAGCCACTGAGTGAGACTCAGGGCAAAATTATTGTTATACTATCATCCTTGTCTCCCTTTATTTGTTAACTGTTGATAGGAAACATTGATTTCACCTGAGAAAAACCTGTGTATTTTGGGAATAAAATGGATGATACATGTTTCTGTCCTGGAGAAAGGGTACTGAGGATGGCAGAGGCGTAGGGCAGAATTTCACATGTGAAAATTTCATATGTATTAGACTGTCTGGGCTTTGATGTAAATAAGAAGCAACGGAAGAACTGTTCTGACAATCTTTCCCACGAAGGTAAGTGATCCCTGAAGCCACCAGTTGCTCAAGCAGAAACAGAAGGCACCCCTGATTCTCTTCCTCCCTTATCTTCCCACAAGCAATCCACTGGCATGTTCTGTCAGCTTTTACTACTAAAACCTCTCTGATCTGTCCACATTTTTTCCACATTTTTTCTTCCGCTTTCACCTTTGTTCAGTGAAGTGAATGATTCTACCAAGGTAGGGAATGAAGAGCTTTCTCAATTGTACAGATAACTATGAAAAACACCACAACTGGTAGCAGAAGAAAAGTTCAAAGAGATGCTAAAATGGTGTGAGAACCAGAACATAATTGGGATAAACAGAGAATTTAGACAGAAAGAACCTGAGACTTTAAAGTTGACTTCCAGCTGTTTCCCAATCTGAAGATAAGAAGGACAGGTATGAATAGACTGTGAATTCAGGATATGTTTCTTACACATGATATTGAAGACTACAATGTCGTGTATAAAGTTACAATTTCCAAATGATTACTGAGATCTGTATAATTTTTAAGGTGAAATCTTCCAGATTAAAAAACAAAAACACTAAAACCTAAAAGCATGTAATAAAATAACAGTGTAATTCTTCATTATTTCTTACTATTTTGTATTAGCTTTTTTTGACATTTGAATACACACAAATCAGATATTTGGCTTTTATTTTGTTTGGGGTACACTCAGTCAAAAAATCAAAAGGCCAATATTAAAATTCATTGTGATAAAAAGAAGTTTTTCAGTCTTCCACAGGAAATTGTTCATTTGTTCAAACAAGCCAAATTCACTTTGGAAAATACATCTGTATCCTATAGTCTTAAAAATTCTAAGAAAGGTGTCTCAATTTTTTCCAATGTTCTTCATTAAAATGATCTTTGATCTGAACTTAAGAAATATTAATATTTATTAAGTTCAAGGCATATTCATGTATTAAAAGATAATTTTTAGAAGAGAATATAGCATGACTTTCATACAGACATAAAATTAACATGTGTCAAAGCTTTAATTTAATTCATTAATGAATGAATGAACCAGAAAGACATTACAATTGGTTCAAAAGAGAATTCAAAGAATCACATATATCTGAGTATTAGGAATGGTGAAATAAATTTGCTTAACAAATGTAAAACTTCAAAACTGCTCAATATCCACAGAGCAATAATAATCAACTGAATCCCAATGAGATACAATTTGCATTTCTATGGGCAAGAATCATTTGCATTACTATAAGTATTATATAACTTACAGCAATGCAAAATAATTCAAAGACAATAAAAGACCCAGAAACCGGACAGAAGCAGATAAGCTGGACAATGCCCAATTTCCCATTGAAGACAACCCTAATATCTTGGTCTATTTCTAAGTCCTTCACAAGTTTTCCCTACAAATAAAACAAAAAGTACTAATTCCCTGTGCCCCACTGCACAAAATCTGGAGGGGAAAGGAATGAAGAAGAGGGAGATAAACACAATAACCGAGTAGATTACAAGGCACGGTGGGATATAGTCCAAAAGAACTGATAGTTTCTCAATAAACACAACAAGCACAAGGAAGGAAGACATGATACCTACTCTGATTGGGTGCTATCTGGGGCTGCATGCATACTGAAGCACACCCAGAAACAAAAGTACTGTGACAAACCCCGTGCAGGGGAAGAGTCATATTCCCACAAGGAGCCTTGGCGGAAAGGCAAAATATTGCAGGTCTTTACAGGAGAAAGTTCTTCTGATTGTGTTAATCATTTCACAAAGTATGGTTATATCAAATCATTACTTTGTACTCTATAAACAATTTTATTTGTCAACTATACCTTACTAAGGCTGAAGGGGGGGTGAGGAAAGAAGAAAGGTTTTAAATAAGTAGCATATGAGGTACAGGAGAAAAAGTATTCAAGCTAAGTGAATAATATTAATAGTAAGAAAAAAAGCAACAGATACATAATGTTTCCTGGCTTGTACTTTAGTATGGCTGGATAATATGAGAGCTAAAGAAAGCAGTGTAGGTAAAGTAATAGGAGTAGAAGTCAGTTTTCAGTATTCAAAGAACCAATAAATAGTTGAGAAAAGATCAGGCCAGAAGTTTGACAGTTAAGGGAGAAGAGATTGTGTGGTGAATTAAGGAAGATGCTTTAAATAGCAAGTATTTGAGCTTACATGCTTGGGTAAACAGTGAAGAATGAGCAGTTTATAGGTAAAAATATAGAAGGGAAACTTACGATACCAGATTCTCAAATGAAATTTTACCCATACGATCAAGGACACAGATGAAAGAAGAGAAAAAAATTGGGGAAGAGAAAGAATTTCTCAAGTCAGAATGGAAGTATAGTTAATTACACCGTATTGCATATTTGCAAGTTGCTAACAGAGTAGATCTTAAAAGTTCTAATCATAAGAAAAAATATCCTGTAAAGAAAGCTGATCGCTGAAGAATTGATGCTCTTGAACTGTGGTGTTGGAGAAGACGCTTGAGAGTCCCTTGGACTGCAAGGAGATCCAACCAGTCCACTCTAAAGGAGATCAATCCTGGGTGTTCATTGGAAGGACTGATGCTGAAGCTGAAACTGCAATACTTTGGCCACCTCATGCGATGAGTTGACTCACTGGAAAAGACTCTGATGCTGGGAAAGGTTGGGGGCGGGAGGAGAAGGGGACGACAGAGAATGAGATGGCTGGATGGCATCACCGACTCTGTGGACATGAGTTTGAGTGAACTCCGGGAGTTGGTGATGGACAGGGAGGCCTGGCGTGCTGTGATTCATGGGGTCACGGAGAGTCGGACACGACTGAGCGACTGAACTGAACTGAACTGAACCATGTATGTATGTTGTTATTGTTTAGTCACTCAGTCACGTCCAACTCTTTTGCGACCCCATGAACTCTAGCCTGCCAGACTCTTCTGCTGGGATTTTCTGGGCAAGAACACTAGAGTGGGTTGCCATTTCCTTCTCCAGAGAACCTTCCCAACCCAGGTATCGAACGCACATCTCCATGTCTCTTATAGTGCAGGCAGATTCTTTATGTATGTATGCATGGTGACAAATGTTAACCAATTATGATTTTGCAGTATATACAAATATCAAATCACATTGTACGCTGGAAACTAATACAATGCCAAATGTCGATTATACCCAAATTTTAAAATCCCAACAAAATGGACACAGTAGAGCAGGAACAGTTTATATCAAAATATTCTCACCTCAGAACTGCGCTTCTCCTACGGTGCTGGTCCTTTTCAAACCTGTTTCCTCTCTTCTTTATCCTCATGACCTCCTGTGGTACAACAGGAAATAGAAAGTTGGTTAAAAAGGAAGGTCAGTATTTTTCATTTTGTCTCCTATTAGATAGTTTCTTTTTTTTTATCATATTATTAGCACTGAGATAATCTGCTGAGCATTAGTTAACATTCTGGCAAATAAACATGAAGCCACTAACTAGTTTTTAGCATTATTATATTTAAGAAAGTTCAGTCTGATTAGAGGAATGGCAGGAAGCTGTAAGATTGAATTTTTGAGCCAGACATGAGGGAGAAGAGTTGAAAGGATAAAAAATTCCAGCAAGATATCACGCCTTAAACAAGGCAACAACAAGGGAATGGAGAGGAGGCAACATATTTGAGTTAATTAGAAGGGAGAATGGGAGTAGAGCAAGTGAAGACTGAAAAGTCAACACTATTCTTCCTGGAGCTTGTCAGAGAAGGAACTAGGTGGAGAGTTAAACACAAAGAAACACAGTCCATGGGTGGGCTTCACTAGCAAAACAGAGTTATTAGTAGAAGGGAAATGTCCAGGAGGGAGGAAGAGTTCAAAGAACATACAAAAAGAGCATGACTGACATCGGGATAACTGATGGGAGTCATCAATACTCCCAAGAAAGGGGGACAGGAGGACACTCAGAGCAGAGAAGGATTAGCTTTAAACTGGAGGGAAAGATATGCAGAGGACACCACCCTAAAGGCAGAAAGCAAAGAACTAAAGAGCCTCTTGATGAAAGTGTAAGAGGAGAGTGAAAAAGTTGGCTTAAAGCTCAACATTCAGAAAACTAAGATCATGGCTTCCTGTCCCATCACTTCATGGGAAATAGATGGGGAAACAACGGAAACTTTGTGAGAGAGGGCTCCAAAATCACTGCAGATGGTGACTGCAGTCATGAAATTAAAAGACACTTGCTCCTTGAAAGAAAAGTTATGACCAACCTAGACACATATTAAAAAGCAGAGACATTACTTTGCCAACAAAGGCCCATCTAGTCAAAGCTATGGTTTTTCAGTCATGTATGGATGTGAGAGTTGGACTAAAAGCTGAGCGCCAAAGAATTGATGCTTTTGAACTGTGGTGTGGAGAAGACTCTTGAGAGTCCCTCAGACTGCAAGGAGATCCAACCAGTCCATTCTAAAGGAGATCAGTCCTGAATATTCATTGGAAGGACTGATGTTGAAGCTGAAACTCCAATATTTGGCCACCTGATGCGAAGAATTGACTCAGAAAAGACCCTGATGCTGGGAAAGATTGAATGTGGGAGGAGAAGGGGACGACAGAGGATGAGATGGTTGGATGGCATCACTGACTCAAAGGACATGAGTTTGAGTAGGCTCCAGGACTTGGTGATGGACAGGGAAGCCTGGCGTGCTGCAGTCCATGGGGTCACAAAGAGTTGGACATGACTGAATGGCTTAACTGAACTGGAGGGAAGGAAAGGGGGCCACGAGCTATTTACAACATTTCAGAAAGCCTTCTGGAAATTGCAATTAAATAAAATGTCAAGTTTCTTTACTTTTGACAGGCATTAAATCAACCCTGCAGGCCAACACTGGTTATCACGTGCTGATCAGAAATTCTAATTTGCTGTTGATGACATCATAGAAATTTCCAAGATGTGATTTGGTAGACCGTATACTGTTAGCGACTTAGCAGCAGCAGCAGCATACTGTTAGCAGAGTTAACCGTTTTTGGTGTTTTTTTTGCAATATCTGATTTAATTCTCCCAGCATGTGATCAACCTTGGATCAGAAGAACGACAGCCAAAATTAAGCAACCATTTCCAGGGAACAGTGCCTAGTGTTTGTACACTTATTTAGCTTTATTGCTTATTAGCATTATATCCATGACAGTGATGCATGTGATTTCATTTAAGTGACAAAAATCTTTCAAGATATGGGGTCCATAGATAAAAACATAATAAAAAGAGTCCTTGGATGAAAAGAATTAGGATGACAAGATCTCTACAGTCCCATCATATCGAACATTCTATCACTTTAAGAGGGATCTGTAAATACAAGTTCAGGAATGGCTAAATGGGAAAGTTGCAAAGAACGCCTGAAAACACCCTAACTAATCAGTAACTCACTCAAGTAGAAAAGGAAGCAAATGTAAATAACCATTCCCACATGGAAGGCAGCACAGGGGAACCTAGAAAACTAAATAAATAAAATGGGGGACTAAGGAGCGTTTAACAAAGGCAAAGGAGTGCTCCCTTTTGTGATAACCTCACTAACCAACTTCAGGAGCATGAGTGACGGTCCCGAGAACACATTTTGACGTCTGGCCCAACCACCTAGGCAACGCTCGTGTAAATACCAAAAAGTGGAGTTCTTTTCTCACCAACACCTACATTAAGCGAGGCTCGTTTTGTACCTTCTACTCTGTTCATTTCAGAAGGGAGTGGTAACCCACTCCAGTATTCCTGCCTGGTGAATCCCATGGACAGAGGAAGCTGGTGGGCTCTAAGTTCATGCGGTCTCAACGAGTCGGACTTGACTGAAGCGACTGAGCAAGGAAGCACTCTGTACTTTTGATATACTTTCGCTCACTGGAACTGGGTAAACCCAGGACATTTTTTTTTCCCCCAGCTTTCTGCAGTGTCTACACCTGGCTTGCATCTGGGGGGCATCCAGACTGACCAGAGAGCCTGACGATAAGCCCTGGTGACACTGGGGTGGCCTTCGCGTCCTGCTAGGCAGGTTTAGGGAGTAGAAAGCTCGTTAAAGGGTGTGTTGGGGAAGGAAGGAGGGGAACGATGTGTGCTTTTCTTCCGGAACAGTACTTCTATTGCCCCAACCTGGGCTCAGGTTGCCGCCAGTAAGCTAACTGAAAGCCCAGGAGTCGCGTTCGGGCCAGGGTGCAAGCCTGGTCCCCTCTGCTCACGTCCCCATGTCTCTGCCGCCGCCGCCGCCGCCGCCGCCTGCCGCGGGCGGCCCGGTGACCCAGGCGGACGGCCTGGGGTCCGGGGCCCCGGAGGCCCGGGCACCCGGAGCCCCCTCGCCAGCGCAGCCTCTCTTACGACGGGAGGCCAAGGCGGAGGAGGAGGAAGGGGAGGAGACAGGCGTCCAGGGCGCCCGGGGGACCGGCACGGCGGAGCAGCGGCGGCGGGGCTGCGGGGAGGCCGCCGAGGCGGCCGGGGAGGGGCAGGCCGAGGCCGGGGGCGCCGCGGGGGCGGCCTCCGCGGCGGGCTGCGCGGGCGGCGGCCGCGGGGGCTGGCGGCGGCTCCTCGGCTGGCCGCGGCGGCGGCCGCCCCAGTGCTGCCCCTGTGCGGCGCCCCTGCCCCGCTCGGCCGCGCACTGTTGTCATGGAGGAACCAAGATGGCGGCTCTGGCCTACAACCTGGGCAAGCGGGAGATCAACCACTACTTCAGCGTGAGGAGCGCCAAGGCCCTGGCGCTGCTGGCCGTCCTGCTGCTCGCGGCGTGCCACCTCGCCTCCCGCCGCTACCGAGGTGAGCGCGCCCTCCCGCCGCCCGGGCCGGGGCAGGCGACGCGGACGCCGGAGGCCGCCCCCTCGCCCGACGCCCGCCCGCGCTCGCGCGGCCGCCGCCGGGACCCCCCGCGCCCCCGAGCGGTCCCCAGCCCGGGCGAGGGCCCGTGGTCCCGGGCACCGCCCCTCCCCGAGCCGCCCGCACCGCAGTCGGGGCGCCCGCCCGCGCCGGGCCCAGCGGGCGGCGGGGGTCCCGGCTCCCGCGCGGGCTGGGCCGCGGGGCTCGCGGCAGGCCCGGGCTCGCGTGCGGCCCTCGGGGAGCCAGCCCAGCGCGCCTGAGGGCCAAGGCCGCCGGGCGCGGGGGCACCCCCGCTCCAAGTGGGGTCGCCCAGTTCTGCGCCTTGGGTGCTAGGGTGTTTAGCCTTCGTTTATCCCGTTTCTGCCCCTGGAACAGCGAGGCCAAGCTGTTGGACAGCGGCAAGGGCCGCCCCATTCTCTTTTGCCGCCGAGTTGACAGCTGGCAGAAGATGCCCTTGGCCGAATGGAGGAGGTGTCACCCAGGCTTTGTGATTCAGACACGTTTAAAGGGGTCTGGTTGCATGCTTTTTACAAAGTGAAGCCGCAGCTGCCAATATTAGAAAAGGACTTACGGGTTGACAGGAGTTGAGGTGGGCAATGAAATCAAGTTGGAAGCAGTCTGAGAGGAGGCCTTCGCTGTGGGTTTTGAAATTGGTGCAAAGAGTAAGGAAATATGACCTCATTACTTCAGAACGGGTTATTTTTCAGTAATCAAAAGATATTTACTTGTCCTTTTGGTTGTTTTTTTTTTTCCCCTTAATTTTCTCTGTAAGAATGTCACTAGGATCGAGGCTGACAGGCTGAGGGAAACTAACAAAGATAGGATCTCTTGTTTGTGGTTCTTACACTCTTGAAGCCATTATCTGGACAGCTTTTGGTGATTGTGAGATAACTGGACAAGAGGTAACGTGTAATAGGTGCGCGTTTAAGGTGTTTCCCCTTTAGCTTCACACCTACTTTGGCAAAATATCCAGCAAAGGGGGCACTAGAATCTGAACTCTGTTCTCATTTAAAAGTAAAGGATATTTTGATCAGTTGTGCTGCTTTGTTTTCTGCAACGCTTGAGAATTAAAAATCTTATACTACTACTGTACTGGATGAATAGACCTTTATATAAATACAGGAAATCGATTGGAAAAGATAAATTGCTTATACCCTGTTGGCCTTTCTTCTCCAGCTTCCCATAGATCACATTCACATGATCTGGCAAGACTTTGGTTCATTTGCTGTAAGGGAAGTCCACCACTTTCCTGTACAAAATAAAGCTAGCAATTTGATACATGCATTTATTGTCATTTTACATAATTTTCTGACCACTGACATTTTATGCTATTTTATTATAAGATGACAGTAATCTAACTCAATTTTATGTATGTGATAGTGGAGATAACTTCTATAACTGTGTGCTATGGTCCTCCTGTAAGTTAAACATCTAGTCCCCCCCACCCTCCTTTTTTAATTGTGCTTTTGTCTTTTTGATAAAAGTGGATCCTAATTGCTCTATTTAGATTATAAATTTCATCCTTTCAAGATCTGTCATCAGCAGGGAAAACAGAATGTCAGATGGAACCTTATGAGTCAGTGTAGCAATCTGGAATTGTTTATAAAGCCTCCTCCAGAAGCTCATCATCAGCTTCTGTAGGTGCTTCAGTGTCTTGAGTGTGAAGCAGTACACCTGGTGTGTGTACATGCCCAAGCGGAATGTCAGGAACTTGAGCCAGAGACTAGTGGAAAAAATGATCTTACCAGAAACTTTTTAGCCAGCCTCATGCTTTAGCAGTGTGAAACAGTCAGATGCAATGCTTTTCACACAAGGATAATCAAACACTTGAATCATAGCATCATAAATCTTTAGAATAAGTGAAGTGAAAATGAAGTCATTCAGTCGTGTCCGACTCTTTGCGACCCCATGGACTGTAGCCCACCAGGCTCCTCCGTCCATGGGATTCTCCAGGACCTTATATTACATATAGAGGTTTGCTGCTGCTGCTGAGTCACTTCAGTCGTGTCCGACTCTGTGTGACCCCATAGACGGCAGCCCACCAGGCTCCGCCGTCCCTGGAATTCTCCAGGCAAGAACACTGGAGTGGGTTGCCGTTTCCTTCTCCTATAGAGGTTTAGGCTATGTATTAAAATCTCCAGTGTGTGAGTATGGGTTTGCCTCAGGCCAGGAGAGTGGATGCAGTTGAAATGAACAGATTCAGTATCTCTTGTTTTACAAACTAAAGAAAGTAAAAAAATGCACACTACAGAAAGCAAAGCTTGGCAAAACTACATGCTCTCATCGAGCACTTATTATATGCCAGGTGCTGTTCTACTAAGGGTTTTAAACCTTAACTCATTTTGTCTTTGCAACCAGCCTATCAGTTCAGTTCAGTTCAGTTCAGTCACTCAGTCGTGTGTGACTCTTTGCGACCCCATGACTATGGGTAGATACAATTACTAGATTTCAATCTTCCCACTTCCTGCCTCCACCATTTTTACTATCTGTAATCAAGATGAGTTTTTAAAACTTTGATTGCATGTCAAAGTTTAATTGATAACATTTTTCCTACTGTTATATAAAATAATGGTGTATTTTATAATCAGTGGTCTTAGATTCAGAGAATTGCAGTGTTATTTACATTTTAAAGATGAGACATGAGAGGTTAAGTTGCCTAAAGTGAAAGTGAAGTTGCTCAGTGGTGTCCGACTCTTTGCGACCCCGTGGACTGTAGCCCACCAGGCTTCTCCGTCCATCGGATTTTCCAGGCAAGGGTACAGGAGTGGGTTGCCATTTCAAGACACACAATTAGTCTGACTGAGCTAGGATTTAAAACCCAGTTAGTCGTGGCTCATACCATTATGTTATATTCTGCCTTTCTGGAGCCTCTTAGACAGTAGTAATGTATAAAAGGAGTGAGAAAGCGTTTTCTGGCAGAACATGGGTTAAATCATTTAGAAATACTAATTCAACCTCACAGTGCCAGCCAAGAATTGTCTTATTCATTTTCCAATAAATTCTGATTTTCTAGAAGTTACATGTCTAAAACTTCAAAACCTGACCTGTTTACTTGTTCCTTCAAATCCTGGTTGAGATGTCACCAGGATAGAAGTAGAAATTAGGAATTCAGTGTTTCTACAGTAACTAGTACAGACTTACCATCTTGTATTATAATAATTTGTATTTGACTTCCCCACACAAACTTTGAGCTTCCAAGGGTATTTTATTAATCCTTAAATCATCAGAGCTTAACACATAGTAGGAACTCAGTAACAATTATTGGATAAACAGATTTTTGAAGTCCTTATTTCCTTCTCTTTGCCTCCCTGCATTTGGTTCTTTTGCTTTTAATTGAATTTCATGTTCTAAGAGCATGTTCTGATCTTAACTTTAGAAAGTAGTGTTTTGTGGTTTTTTTTTTCATTATTAATATTATTTCACATAATATTAAAAAAATGACATTTTAAAAAGTAGTTATTCTTTAGTTACATTTTTTGTAAATTTTACCATTGTGGAATCACAAGATATCCATTAGTATTGTGATTACAGACTAAAAACATCATTTCTGGGTTAAGAAGCCAGTATCAATAGCCTTAAGAGTAGTTCCAATCTGGTTAAATTTAGATTTTCTAATTGATAAAGTTAACTTGCTTCAAATATCTTAGTTTTGTTGAATTATAATTCCTTTCTGTCATAGGCATATTTAATGCAAATATGAAATAATACTGCATGGAAAATTGAGTTCAAAGCTTCAGAAATTAAAACAAGAAGCAGCGTTAGGTCTCTCCGGCTTTTCCTTCTTTGGCTGCTAGAAAAATCCTGATCTACCTGACACCGCTTGTAAAGAGGCACTCCTAGCTTATCTAAAGAAAATTGTAAATGGTGATTTTTCAACACAGAAGTATAACTTGCTAAATTTGGGGCAAATAAAATATTCTGCAGATCACATTGTAAACTTAATGATCTGGTATTTTCATGGTTGATAGACACATACAGATTTGTCAAGATGATTCAGTCTGAAGGTGCCCTGTGCCAGGGGTATTCTATTCAATGAAAAATACAAGCCTCAGTTTATTTAGCAGGTCAGGTGTTTTCTTTAGTTGTTACATTTTGTTTTTCAGCTTTGTTTTTTTGTTTTTTTTTAACTTGTTTACCTTTTTACTTACTTTGTTTGCTCTTAGTATCTTTCTATTATAGAAAAATCATGCATAAAAACCTGAGACTTTAGATTGACAAACCAGAGTGCTTATGCTTAAGATAACAGAATGAAGGGAAGGCAGCCATTCATCTAGATAATCTTTGTATTAGAGATAGCTGAAGTAGATAATTCTATCCCATTAGTTGCATTTTTTAAAAATTCTGTTCCTAACTTGATTTATCTGAGCACTTGGCAACTTTCATCTCACTGGTTGTATTAAGGTAACTACCTAAATTATATGAAGCAATTGAAAATAATGACTGCAGTAATTTGTTTTCTTTTGTTTGGGGTTCTTCTGGGTAAATTTTGAAAGGAAAATAATGTGCCAGCATATGTTAACTTGTAGCTAGTATACACGGAGAAGGCAATGGCAAGCCACTCTAGTACTCATGCCTAGAAAATCCCATGGACGGAGGAGCCTGGTGGGCTGCAGTCCGTGGGGTCGCTACGAGTCAGACACGACTGAGCGACTTCACTTTCCCTTTTCACTTTCACACATTGGAGAAGGAAATGGCAACCCACTCCAGTGTTCTTGCCTGGAGAATCCCAGGGACAGGGGAGCCTGATGGGCTGCCGTCTATGAGGTCACACAGAGTCGGACACGACTGAAGTGACTTAGCAGCAGCAGCAGCTAGTATACATAATATAAATGTGTCACTTTAACATTTAGATTTACATTTAGTGATTTGATTTTAAAACTGTTTCCTTCCCAGGAAAAGAGAACTAGTTTTAGAGTATAGAATTTTGTGGAGTTTTTTTAGGACTAGTTAATTGATTTTTAATCAGATATTGTAGTCTGCACTAGTGCTCCTGTTTTTATTATTTTGCTGACAAATATGTAAAAGTCTGTGTCCTGCTAACCTGTTCAGTTATCTCCTTAGCAGCTCTTTTACTTTCCTGACAGGTCTTCGTATTACACTCTCTCTACTCAAATAGCTGGTGTAGTTTCTGTGTTTTGAGTAGACACTTAACTGGCTTCCCTGGTGGCTCAGACGGTAAAGAATCCACCTGCAGTGCAAGAGACCTAGGTTTGATCCCTGGGTCAGGAAGATCCCCTGGAGAAGGGAATGGTTACCCACTCCAGTATTCTGGCCTGGAAAAGTCCATGGACAAAGGAGCCTGGCAGGCCTCAGTCCATGGGGTCCCGATGTGTCAGATACTACTGAGCGGTTTTCACTTTAACTGATAAGATACAGAGACTGTTTCAGATACAAGGTTGTTTTTTTTTTTATTTTATTTTAATTTGCATCATAGACTATATTATGAAGAGTCACTATTAACTATCATTTATTCAACTACCGTATTAAGGATATTTTTCCCAGAAAGACCAGCTAGTTTTTAAAATACAGTGTTCATAATGTCTTTTGGCCAGTGACAACTTTAAAATCTGTCTTGGTATGAGGTTTTTCTAATGTGGGGTCTTGAGATTAGAGCTTTTGTTTTCTACCAGCTGAACTACTGAAAAATAATGTCTGAGTAATAATATTGAAGAGGGAAAGAATTTGGCATTTTAACACACTTTCTGGTGGAGAAGATTGGTTATCTTAAGATACTGGTGTGACACTTCCATCTCCACAAAATCATGTTGATAACCTTTAGAGATGGTTAAACAAATGGCATAATCTAACACACTGAAGATTGAGCCAATTTCTATTAAGGAACAGAAGTCAAGTAACAACAACAGCAAGAAGGGATGCAGAAAGGAAAACTTTACAGAATGCCAGTTGTTGAAAACTTCTTATATAACTTTTTAATAAATGTGTTACTAACTTTTTGCTTGGTTTAGTAGATGTATTTAAAGAGGTAGAAGTGCTGTAAATATGGAATTTTCATCCTAATTTTGAAAATTTACTGGATTTTTAATAGGATTTTACTGTATAGCGATTATTAAAAATTGCAGCAGCAGTGCTGTTTTTAGGAAATAATTGTGTGTTTCTATAGTCCTTTCTTTACTCCTCCATGATTGTTTATGTAACTTAATTTTGTTTTTTAGAACTAGCATTAGTTTTTGATAATTGAAAAGAATTAAGAACTGATTATTTATAGTTTCCTTAGAGAGATGTTATTAAAAATCTTTAAAATACAGAAAAAACTGCTTAGGCTACATCTGTAATTACAAAAATATAATAATTTATCGCCTACTTTCCTCATGCAGTTTTCACCAACAGAAACAGCGTACTCTTTTCACTTTCCTCCCTGCTCTGTTTTAGAATTTATGACACTGTGGCATCAGCATTTTCACTGTTTATGCTTACTTGCCTTGTGTTTGTATCCCCTCTTATCTGTGTGTTGTCCAGATAAATGGATGACTGGATGGAGAAAAGAGATGTGTTCTACTTAAAATATCTTTGGCTCTTTCCTATCTCCACTGTTTTGTTCTGTAGTATTCTTTTTACCAGATTCTCCAAACTGACCTTAACTATTTGTAAAACAAGTAGAGATTGCTAGTGACTGTTGAAGAACTGGAGATCAAATTTAAAAGCACATTAAGTGTAACCCCACAGTTCCTGTACACATCTCATTTCTCCTTCGTCCATTTGACATATTTGACCTTTTCTAATGCCTCAGCCCCCTTTTTGACCACATACATTGGTCATGTACATTAAGCTAATGTACAGCAAAATGGCCAAAGGAAGAAGGGTAGCCATCTGTCCCCGTCTACACAGGAGTGAGGGGGTTTGCAGATACGGGATTTTCTGTTTGAGACTTCTCCCAGCCACAGTGGGAGGAATTTGCTGTCATCCTAACAGTGGAGGCAAGAGACACTCGAGAGAAGTAGAGGATGGAGAGTAATAATAGTATTTATTACTGGTAATTGATTATGTGTATCTTCAGCCATCTTATGACTAACAGTGTTTCAAGTCTTTGTGAGATTGTAAAAGGATGACATTTTGTTATGCGTTTTAAGAAGTCTTTTTAATAAGTCTTTCTCTGTTTGCACATTTACAGAGTAGGGATATAGCCCATTTCCTTCCAGGGAATTTGTGAAAATGAGGGCGTAGATTTATAAAATACTTCAATATTTACCAGGTTTCTGATGTACTAACACACGAAGTACTGTAATAGTTGAATAGGAAGTCATTTCCAAAGTCTTCTCTTTTATCCCTTAAACGTTTCTTTCCCAACTAGAAGTAGAAGTGATAAACAGATACAAAGGCTCTTTTGAGGCAAGATGTCATTGGAGGGAAAACTTGCAGTAGAAGGAACTGCCAAAGCATTAAGGTAGCACGGGGGATGAAGTATATTCTAGGTAAATTATCTGTACTCGTGTCTCTTATTGTTTCCAATATTAATATATTAATGGCTACTATGCTTCTCATGGATGAGTCGTGTGTACCTAGAGGTATAGTGAAGTGTAGAAAACTGTACTCTCTCATCTCCAAGGGTAAAATGGGGTAGACAACCAACGTATAAAAATATAACTATTGTTAGCAACAGTATGTGTTTAATTATTACAGGCAATGATTCATGTGAATACCTTCTCTCAAGTGGCAGATTTCTTGGAGAGAAAGTTTGGCAGCCTCACAGCTGTATGATGCATAAGTACAAAATCAGGTAAAGTTTCTTCATTTATTTTTCTTTTCTAAGATGGGTCTTAGTATCTGGTAGAGAAGTGTTAATAGAGCAAAGAAAGTGGCAGTTGGTACTTCCCTATGTGATGGTAGAGAAGTGCTGACAGGACAGGAGTGGGGGTGAGTCCAAAGGAGTATTCTTGCTCTAAAGCATTAGGGAAAGCTTTGGACCAATCTACTTTATCTCAGGTGAGAGAAAACCAGGGGCCGAGGTCAATAGCCTAGGAATGAAGGGCTTTTTGCTTTGGTACTTGGATAGCTACCTCATGCAGTTTTTCTGAGAGAGTGAGCATTAAGCACTTACTGTGGTTCGAGTACATATGAAACACTTAATCGAATTAATCAATCATACACGAACTGGTAGGTTAAACAAACCTGGCCACCTGTTTCTAAAACAACAATGTAACTGTATATAATAATCCTGTACTACTTTCTTCACAAATTATGTGCTTTGAAGATGCCTGTGCTGATTTTCTGTATTCTAATTGATGTTTCCTTGTTGATTTCAGTGAAGCAAAGAACTGCCTCGTAGATAAACACATTGCATTTATTGGAGATTCCAGAATTCGTCAATTATTTTATTCTTTTGTGAAAATAATTAATCCTCAATTCAAAGAAGAAGGAAATAAGGTAAAATCTGTCTATTCATTTCATTAGGGTATTGTTTTTAGAAGTTAGGCAACTGAATAGTTATAGGAGGAATGTGCCCTTTCACATTAACAAAAGAAACTATAAAATTTTTAGTTTGGTTTTGGGAAAGGTAACGCGGGACAATTTGCCATTACGGAGCCATAAGAAAAACAAGTGGTGGGTAAAGTATTGACAAACCTTTTATTGACTTAAACATTTTGTTTTCAGAAATATTAAAATTTTTTCCATGGAAAAACTTAAGACAATTTTTTTAGAAAGAATAAAGAAATATCCCTTATACTCCTTTTAATATTTTGCTATATTTCCTTTCAGTCTCTTTTTTAAAAAACAAAATTGTAATAGATTAGCATGTACAATTTGAGATCTTCTTTGCCACCACTTATCATAATTTACCATGTTATTATAAATCAGTGTAAGTATCTTCATAAGGGCAGCATACTAGTGAGTGGATATAATGTGGTCTTATATAATCTTCCCTTTTCTTAAATTTTTGTAGTTTTCTAATTTTTAATATTTTGTGATTTTAAAAAGGACATTTTAATTACATTTTTGTGTAAAAACTTTGCTTTTTAAATTGTTTCCTTAGGATAGCATCTTTATAGTGCAAATATTAGGTTAAAGAATATAGTACTTTAAAAATTATTGATTATATTGTTAAATTCTTTCAATTTATACTGTAATTAGCAATGTACATTGGAACCTAATTTTCTGTAACCTTTCTGGCACTGGACATTCATGCTATATAATTGAAATGACAGTGTGACAAATTTCTGCTTTTTAATTTCTCATTTTAAAAATGTATCTTTAAAAAAAAAGCTAACAAGGATGAACATCTTTCTAAATGTTAATTTTGTTAATTAATTGATTTTCCTGAACTATTTCATCGTATCTTTCTGTTTAATACATTTTTAAGTGATCTGAAGTTCTCATTTCTGTCTTTAATTGCATATGGTTGGGAGTGGGGAATAACAAGAAGAAAATAGTAAAGTACAAGAAAGTTCAGAATTGTAGGGGTAGTAACTCATTAATTTATGATAAAAATCTGCCTGTACACATCACATTGGTAGGAAACTGAAAAATCAGGGACTTTACAGCTAACTAGTCTCATCATGATGATGGTAATGGATATGAAGTCCTTAGGAACTCTTGTAAGAAGAGTCCAGTAGCGATTTTGTCTACTAGGAAAAGCTAGTATAGATTTTAAAGCTGAATAATAGAAGATAGCAAAGTCAACTTTTCATTTTATTTGATATCTATAAATGTATTTTGCATTCGTATTTATACATACAAAACTATACAGAAGATTTGAAACTATTTAATGACTTGAGATTCTTACAGTTTAAAGTAAAAAACCCCAGTAAACTTAAAAAATAGATGTCTGAATTTAAAAAAAATAGTTTTACAACTTCTAGGCTTAGAATAGAGGATTTGAAAATTGGAATAATGCATTTGGCAACAGTCAGTTGGAAAAAATCTATAATGGTTTCGTCCATGGCCAGAAGTAGCTGCAATGTGGTATGTTGTTCCTGAGCACTAGGTTCCCAATTTTTATTTTCTAGAGGTTCCTAGTTATCCCACAATTACCAAACAAGATGCATTTTATGTTATATACATTTTGCAAATAAAGTTTGTTATAGTTTTAAAGAGACAGTTACTGTGAAACTATTTAGTTCAAACTACTGGTGGAGCATTTGCAAAATTGTATTTTACTTATTCTCTTCTCTCTGAACACCTTGAGGACAGAGATTGTGTATTATCATTATTTTTTAAATATGTTTCTTACATATTTCACAACATAGCCTGCCATGTTGTGAAAGTTGGTTAATTTTTTTTTAGCCTTGGTAATGGGATTCTTTAAGTGGAATAGGAGTATTGAAATTAATTTTTTTGAATTTCATTTCTGTATTGAGGAAAAAATTTTTAAAAAGCTTTAGAGCAGGATTTACTTTTTTCAAATTATATTTTGTGGAAGACTATTTCTGTAAGAAGCTCTGGTCAAATGTTTGGGCAGAGGCGAATATCATATCCTCCTCTTAGATAGTTTTAGTTTAGGCTAGGATATTAAAAACTTGAGAAGTCTTGCAATGAAGAAAGCTGTTTGTGTTACTTCTAGCCAGAGGGCAAGTTAGATACTCTGGGGGCCCCTTCCACCTCAAACCAGCTAGATCCAGATTAAAAAATACTTGTTGATGTATTTCTAGACTTTGAAATGGGGGACACATCCCCCACAAAAAAGGAACAAACTGTGAGGCAAATCCACTAATGGGAACAATAACAGCCAGTATGCAGGAGGTTTGGGTTGCCCTAAAGATAGATGCCTGTAGCTACAATGCCCTGTATGTAGCAAACAAAGCTCTGAGCCAGCATATTTCTCAACAGTAATATTGGTAGCCAAAGGACAGTAGACTAATAGCTTTAAAGTTCTGATAGAAAGTATGTTTTAACCTAGAATTGTATCCCTAACATACGAATTCCTCTATTCTTGAATTATAGGACAGTTTTAGATAAAACAACAACTACGAGGACTTACTGCTATATAAACTTATACTAAAGAGTTTTCCAAAGAATAAACTTCAAGAAGGAGGGAAATAATTCAGGAAAAAATGATCTGAATTAATGGTTAAAGAAAATAGGAAACATGTATACGAATCTAAACAAACTGTGTCAAATAGTATCTTTTTAGACTTTATGAAAACACAGTACTAAAGAACTGACATCGCATGTAAGTCCGAGAGAGATGACCACAATTAAAGTGTTCTGATGGCCTCTTTACACTTTGAGGTATCATCTTCACTTAGAACCTAAGATGCCCTTTAGTCCAAGGACAAGGACTAGAAGGATAGAGTTAGGGTGGGTAATTCCAAACCAGAAGAAGAAAAAAATTAAATGAAACCAAACTCACCTAATATCAAATATAATACATAAACATACATACCTAAGCACACACGTACGTGTGTACTCTGATATACACATGTGAATACATATATATATAAACATTTATATTACATGTTAAAAAATCAGTGTTTAATTTTGTTTGTATAAAATATATATACGTGTGAGGGAGCTAGAAATCAAAAATTAAGGTGGAAACATTTATTATCAAAATAAATATAAATAGTCTAAACTTGTCAGCTAAACAAAGATTTTTCAGATTGATTTCAGACTGTCTACCATAGTGGAAGAATTACTCACTGCTCATGTAATTAATGATAGTGCAAGCAAATAAGTAAATATAGGCTTTTAGTATGCTGATTTTATAAACTTGTAACTCAGTACTTAAAGAATATGCTAAGATATCAGAGAATATCTTTCAAAGCACACATGAAATCCTTTTTTTGATCACATATTGGTCCATTAATCAAGTCCTAACAGTATCAGGGAATTGGTATCATCTCTCTCTTTTAAGTAAACTCCTTTATATTCTTCTTCTGATAAAAATTCTAAAAACCTGCAATAAATGTTCCAGTGGTAAGATGGTAGACATATGTCCATTAAACTCAGGATGTTCATTATTGCTTCTTCTATTCAGTATTGTATTAGGGATCCTTAGGGAGACCCAGGTTCAGTCCCTGGGTTGGAAAGATCCCCTGGAAGAGGAAATGGCAACCCACTCCAGTATTCTTGCCTAGAGAATCCCATAGACAGAGGAGCCTGGTGGTCATGGAATAGCAGAGAGTCAGATATGACTGAGCAACTAACTCTTTCTCAGCCAAAGAAAGGTGGTACTTTGAAGATGTAAGGATTGGAAAGAAGTAACTTGATATTTTATAATACAGTTATCTACATAGAAAATCCCAAAGAACCTATAGAAAATTTACTAGATATAATAAAAATTTTAACAATATAGCTAATTATAAATATATGAAAATTGATTGTACTGACTCAATAAAGCTGTTAAAAATTAATTGCATATCTACATGTCAGGAATAGAGAGTTCAAAAATGTTATTTAATATATACTCTGTGCAATAATAATAATTAAAAAAACACAGTACATAGGAATAAACCTAGTAAATAAGCCTACATCTGTATGCAGAAAGCTCACAACATTTTATTAAAAGACAATTTAGTTTTCTGAGGAACCTCCATACTGTTTTCCATAGTGGCTGTACCAACTTACATTCCCACAAACAATGTAGGAGGGTTCCCTTTTCTCCACGTCTTCTCCAGCATTTGTTATTTGTAGACTTTTTAATGATGGCCATCTGACTGGTGTAGGCTGGGACCTCATTATAGTTTTGATTTGCATTTCTCTAATAATTAATGACACTGAGCATCTTTTCATGTGCCTGCTGGCCATCTGTTTGTCTTCTCTGGAGAGATGTCTATTAAGGTCTTCTGCACATTTTTTGCTTGGATTATTTGGTGTCTTGTTGTTGTTGCTGAGTTGTATGAGTTATGTATATATTTTGGAGATTAAGCCCTTGTCTGTAGCATCATTTTCTCCCATTCTGTGGCATTGTCTTTTCATTTTGTTTGCGGTTTCCTTTACTGTGCAAAAGCTTGTAAGTTTGATTGTGCTGTGCCGTGCTTAGTTGCTCAGTCCTGTCCATCTCTTTGCAACCCCATGGACTATATCTCATCAGGCTTCTCTGTCCATTGGGATTCTCCAGGCAAGAATACTGAAATGGGTTGCCATGCCCTCCTCCAGGGGCTCTTCCCAACCCAGGAATCAAACCCAGGGCTCCTGCATTGCAGGTGGATTCTTTACCAACTGAGTCACCAGCGAAGCCCAAGAATACTGGAGGCGGTAACCTAACCTTTCTCCAGGAGAACTTCCCGACCCAGGAATTGAACCAGGGTCTCTTGCATTGCAGGTGGATTCTTTACCAGCTGAGCTACGTGGGAAGCCCCAAGTTTGATTAGGTCCCATTTATTTATTTTTGTTTTTATTTCTATTTCCTTGGGAGACTGAGCTAAGGAAATATTGGTAAGATTTGTGTCAGAGAATGTTTTACCTATGTTCTTTTCTAGGAGTTTTATGGTATTATTATGTTTAAGTCTTTAAGCCATTTTGAGTTTATTTTTGTACAAGGTGTGAGGGCATGTTCTGTCAGACAAAAATATAATTCAAAAAGATGCATGCATCTGTTATAGCAGCACTGTTCACAATAACCAAAACATGGAAACAACCTAAATGTCCGTCAGTGGATGAATGCAATGCGTAAAGATGTGGTACATATATACAATGGCACAGTACTTAGCTAGAGAAAGGAACAAAATAATGCCATTTGCAGCAACATGGATGCAACTAGAGTTTATCATATTAAGTGAAGTAAGTCAGAAAGAAAAATACAGATATTAATAGTAAGGACTGTGATGAAAAAAAATGTCATGGTCTAAAGGTATTGAGATCATACAGAGACTGTTCTCTTATCACTGTGAAATTATGTTAGAAATCAATATTAAAAAAGATATTTGAAAATAACCCACATATTTTCAAGTGCATTGTGACATTTACCAAGAGAGATCTTTGGCTTAGACATTGAAAGCCTCAATAAAGTCAGAAGACAGAAAACACAGAGGGTGATTGCAGAGAAGAAAGGATTTAAATGAGAAATTAATATCAAAGATACTTTTAAAAAGCCCATGTATTTGGAAATTAAGTGACCCCTTTTAAGTGATGGGTGTATCTAAGAAGCTGTAACAAGGAAAATTAGAAAATATTTGTAGCAGAATAAAAATGAAAAAAGACCGTACCAGGATTTGTTGCATGCAGCTGAAGCTGCTGTTTTGGATTTGGTTTTGTAGAGTCATTTTCTTCTTCCTTCTTTTGTTCTCTTCTGATTTGATGACTGTGTGTAGTGCTGTGCTTGGATTTTTTTCTTTTTTGTATGTATATCTTTTATAGTTTTTTGGCTTGTGGTTACCGTGAGGTTTTGATATAGCAATCTCTCTATACACACACACATACTTTGGCTTGTGGTTACCATGAGGTTTTGATATAGCAATATCTCTCTCTATACACACACACACACACACACACACACACGATTGTTTAAGTTGCTGATCTCTTAATTTCAAATGCATTTCAAATATCTTGAATTTGTACTTTCCACCTCTCACAGTTACTGGTTTATATATTATATTTGTGTGAGGGTAGTTTTCTTTACTATATGTTTGATTTATCCAGTGAGCTTTGCCATTTTGTAATTTTAGTGTTTCTAATTGTTGCCTTCTCTTTTTCTTATAGAGCAGTTCATTTAGCATTTGATTTGGTGGTGCTGAATTCTTTTAGTTTTCGCTTATCTATAAAGTTATGATTTCTCACACAAATCTGAACAAGGCCTTTGCTGGGTAGGGTATTTTTTCATTGTAGTTTCTTCCCTTTCGTCACTTTAAATATATCATGCCACTCAATTCTGGCCAGTACAATTTCTGCTGAAAAATCATCTGATAGTCTTAATAGGGATTCCCTTGTTGGTTATTTGTTGCTTTTCCTTCATTGTTTTTAATGTTTTTGCTTTGTTCTTTAATTTTTATTGGTGTTATTACTGTGTTTCTGGGCCTGTTCCTCCATGGATTAATCCTATATGGGACTTTGTGCTTCCTAGACTTTGTTGACTGTTTCTTTTCCCATGTTAGGGAAGTTTTCAGCTATTGTCTCTTCAGATATTTTTTAGGCCCTTTCTCTCCTCCTTCTGGGATCCCTATTATGTTATTGTTGGTGTATTGGACAGAGCCCCAGAAGGCTCTTAAACTGTCCTTTTTTCTTTTCGTCCTGTTTTCTTTATTCTCTTCCGTAGAAGTAGTCTCCAGCACTCTGTCTTCAAGCTTGCTTATCCATTCATCTGCCTCGTTTATTTTGCTGTTGAGTCTTTCTCATGTGTTTTCATCTCAGTTGTTGTATTCTTCATCTCCAGTTGTTCTTGGTATTTTCTGACTCTTCTGTAAACTTCTTGTACCTTCCTGCTCTGTGCACGCATTACTCTTAACTCTTTTCTCGGATAGACTGCCATCAGTTGTCATCTTGGGTGTCTTTCTTTTTCCTTTGTCTGGAACGTATTTGTCTGCCATCACATTTTGTCTAAATTTCTATTTGTATTTTTATGTATGTGGAAGTTTAATTATGTTTCTCATAATATGTTTCTCATATTTATATTTCATAAAATTATGTTCTCATATTTATGTTTCATAAAATTATGTTCTCATAATTATGTTTCTCAAACTTTTTTTGGAGAAGTTTCCTCCAATAGGGATGCCCTCTGTGTCCAAGCAGTACATTTCCCTCTTATTACCCAAGGTCCAGTGACCAGCTGGTCCCAAGGTTGGTTCTGACCTGAATTTGCAGACTCAGTTCCATAGGGTGCTGTACCGTAGTTTTCTCGCCTCTGGTGTCTGCCCTCTGGTGGGTGAATCTGGTCCAGAGTCTTGTACAGGCTTTCTGGTGAGAGGCCAGTGTCTGCCCCCTGGTGGGTGAGCCTGTTCTAGAGGCTTCTGAAGGCTTCCTGTCAGGAGAGGCTGTTGCTTGCCCACTGGTGAGTGAGGCTGGGTCTTGGTTCTCTGGTGGGCAGGGCTGTGTCAAGGGCCATTTCTGTAGGTGACCATGGGCTGAGAAAGTCTTTAGGCAGCCTGTCTACTCATGAGTGGCCAATACTTTGGCCACCTGATATGAAGAACCAACTCATTGGGAAAGACCCTAATGCCGGGAAAGATTGAGGGCAGGAGGAGAAGGGGATGACAGAGGATGAGATGGCTGGATGGCATCACTGACTCGATGGACATGAGTCTGAGTAAGCTCCAGGAGTTGGTGATGGACAGGGAGGCCTGGCATGTTGTAGTCCATGGGGCCGCAAACAGTCGGACACAACTAAGCAACTGAATTGAACTGCTAATGAGTGGGGCTGTGTCCTGCCCTGTGGATTGTTTGGCCTGAGACGTTCCAACTTTGGAGCCTGTAGGCTGTCGGGCAGGACGTGGTCTTGCTGCTAATTACCCACGTAAGATGTCTGCCTTTAACAAGAGTTCAAGTAGAGGAACACTCCCCAATATTACCACTGCCAGCTATTATGACACTAGAGAGAGCCACAGCTGCCCCATGCCTCCACAGGACACCCTCCAGGACCAGCAGGTAGGTCCAGCCCAGTCCCCTGTGAAGTGCTTGCTTTTGCTGTGGGTCCCTGTTCTCATGGGACCTTGCGTGCACCCTCCACGTATGGAGTCTGTCCCCCAGTCCTGTGGAACTCCTGTAATCAAGCCCCTTTGCTGAGAAAGCCAAATGCTCTGGAGGCTCCCCCTCTCAATCCCAGACCCCTACACTGGGGAGCCTAGCATGGGGCTCGGAAGACGCCCTCCTGTGCGAGAACTTCTGTGATATGGTTTTTCCCCAGTTTGTGGGTCAGGATATGGAATCTGAGTGTATCACAAGTGTGACTCTCCTGCCGTTTTGTCGGGCTTCCTTTGTCTTTGGATGCAGAATACCTTTTCTGAAGGGTTCCAGTCTTTTCATCCGTGGCTGTTCAGCACTTAGTTGTGATTTTGGTGTTCTCGTGAGAGGAGGTGGGCTCAAGGTCTGTTTTCTCCACCATCTTATCTTCAGCCACAGACATGATACCCGGCTTTTATTGAACTCTAGGTTAAAATATAAGAACTGTAGCAGAGACTTTATTAGGGAAAGTTGAACATGCACTGTATTATTAGATTTGATAATATTTTATCAATGTCAAATTCTTTGGAACTGTAGATTGCAGTTATGCAAGAGAATGTCCATATTCTTCAAAGATATGTGTTTAAATATTTAAGGGTGAAATGTTATTAAGTCTGCAGTTTACTTTTACATGGTTCAGCAAAGAAGAACTGTGTATGTGTGGTGCATAGAGACACATGAAATTAGTGTAGAGACACCTGGGGCAGATTCTTGTCAATGTATGGCAAAACCAATATAATAATGTAAAGTAATTAGCCTCCAATTAAAATAAATAAATATTTTTTAAAAAAAACAAAACAAAAAAAAACTGAAAGAAAAAAAAGAAAAAATACAATTGGTAAAGGATGTCAATTTTGCTGTAAGTTTGAAATTTTTCAAAATTAAAATGGAGTGAAAGCCAGCGACATTGAACAGTGTATCATTTAAAGATGCATATATGTGTAACAAAGCTGTATAATAAAATAGAAAGCAAAATAAAATTTAAGATGATTGTTCTTTTTGGGTGAAGCAAGGAATTTAGAAAGGGAGAAGCCAACATAGCTCATTTCGTGTGTTGGCAACACTGATTTGTGCCATGGATTCATGAGTGCTTATTTATTTTTACTATGACTTGTGACTTACGTATAGGTGATATGTTATTTTGTATATATCAGATGTTATATTAAAATAATAAAAGAAATGAAGAGATTGAATGGACTGAATTAATGATGCATTGCAAAAAGGAGAACTATTTCATGACACACTGTGTCTCGGAGGGGGAATTTTTTAAAGGTTAGGATGGGATAGGAAGAGGAGAACACCTGTGTGATTTTCTCTGACCCTATTTCCCAGACTTATTTGACCAAGGAAACTCTTTTTGTATAACATACCTTGAAGTACTGGAAAAGGAAATGGCAACCCACTCCAGTATTCTTGCCTGGAAAAATCCCATGGACAGAGGAGCCTGGTGGGCTGCTGTCCATAGGATCACAATAGTCAGGCATGACTTTAAACCACCACAAGTACTATTGAATTAATGGTCTCAAGAGTCCTTTTGGGAAAAAAGAATGCAAGTGAACTTATTTAAAACACAGAAGTAGAGTCCCAGATGTAGAAAATGAACTTATGGTCACCAGGGAATAAAAGGGAGGAGGAATAAATTGGAATATTACGATTAGCATATACATACTACTATATATACAATATATAACTAAAAAAAGAGTGGATGAACGTGTATGTATATCTGATTCACTTTGCTATACACCTGAATCTAACAACACTGTAAGTCAATGCAATTTTTTTTTTTAAAAAAAAGCCCTTTTTGGAAAAGATCCTTAAACAGGACTGACAAGAATTTTTAAATTTAGCCTGTTGATAAAAACAAACTTTATTTCTTAATAAAAATGAATACTATCTGTCTAGTTAAATTAATTAAAATGTTTCAACCTTGATTTAGGAAGACAGTTAGCTTCTTATTAACCACCCCCTGCCATCAGGGATATTCAATTATGAAATGATTTTTTTTCTTTTTATGAAACAGTTGCAAGAAGTTATAGTCTTTGGATTTTAATTTTTTTCTGCAACTGGACTATTTACCATCTTCAAAGTGAAATCTTTAATAACCTAGAGTCTTATGTGTCCATTCATGTTTAGGCAGGGCCTTCACTAGTATAGTGATGAGGATGGACTAGCTGTTGCTACAGCAATGAACCCGTATCACAGTCTTAATACTTAGCACTTCTTGTCCTAGCCATCTGGGACAAAGAGCTTTGCTCCCTGCAGTCATTCAGGGATCTTTGCTGTTGGAATTTTTACTGTTTTCTAGTTGTTCCATTTGGGACATTCAACTTCCTCAGTCTCTGTATCAGGTTAAACCAGATGAGCAGAATTGCCCTGGAAACTTCAGCCTGGAAGTGACCCATATTACATCTAGTCATAGGACATTGGCCAGAACTAGTCATGTGGTCCTGTCTAACTGGAAGGGATTTGGGAAATACAGAGCAGCAACTGGTCTCTGCCATAGGTAATAATACTAGGACTAAATTGGAATCATGGGAAGCTTGACAAAAAGATAATTTATGTAGGCATGTTCGCCTACCTGCTTATTTATAGTGGGAGTTTTATCTGTAACCTACCTGTAAGATGTTGAAGATCACAAATAAAAAGTTTTTTTTTAAATAGTATCACTTATTTTGGGGTAGTCTATGCAGGTCGAGTGTACTCCGGGAGTTGGTGATGGACAGGGAGGCCTGGCGTGCTGTGATTCATGGGGTCGCGGAGAGTCGGACACGACTGAGCGACTGAACTGAACTGAACTGATGCAGGTCTTTTCCGCTTGGGGTTAAAGGTAGATAATTGGGATATGGTGTATAAATGAATCAATGAAAGCAGTTGAAGGAGGATTTATTTACATAAAATTAATCTATACCATTAATATTTTTCTGTCATCTCTCCCTCATTATGGTAGCATGAAAACATTCCTTTTGAAGACAAGATTGCATCAGTTAAAGTGGTAAGTGCATATAGTAGTAAACTCAGTGTTATGATGCTGAAACTATTCGTTGGTTAATTTGCATGTACATGTAGTGTCTTGAGAGAAGACAGGTAGAGTAAGATCATGTAATGCGCTCACTGTTTTGTGTAACAGAAAATTTGGGCTCTTAGATTTTTATCCAGGAAAAAATAATCTTGTATGTCAATTTGTATGTTAAGTGTGTATTCAGGATTACTCTTCATAAGAGAACACTATATGAATTTTCTGAATTCCCAGTGCCTTCTAGGTCCTGAGAGTACAGATGGGGATCAAGACAGCAGTGTCCTAGATCTATCTAACGGAGCTTGCAAGTCATTATAGTTTTCTGTGAGCATTTAAACGTGGGATTAAGTGTTAAACTGTTAGTCACTCAGTTGTGTCTGACTCTTTGCAACCCCATGGACTGTGTAGCTCACCAAGCTCCTCTGTCCATGGAATTCCCTAGGAAAGAATGCTGGAGTGGGTTGCGATTCCCTTCTCCAGGGGATCTTCCCAGCCCAGGGATCAAACCCAGGTCTCCTGCATTGCAGACAGATTCTTTACTGTCTGAACCACCAGGGAAGCTAAGGATGGCAAAAAGAAAAAAGTAGGACATTATTAATGTATAGAATAGGGAATTGAAAGTAGTTTTCCTCCTTGAGGAAGTCATGCTTTACCTGAAGCCTCAAGGGTAAGTAGGAGCTAGGTAGACTGAGGGGGAAGGAAGCTTATGAGCATTATAGGTGGGAGGAGCAGGAACAAAGCCCTGGAGAAAAAGGAACATGTAGAGCATCCCAAGAGCTGAAGGAGAACCAAAAGTATACTTAGAACAAGACGCAAAGTGGCAGAAAAAAGGCAGACTATCTAGGCAGAGGCCAGACCTGCAACTTCTTGGAATTTTAAGGACTTTGAAACTTATCCTCAGGGCAATTGATTGATAATGCTTAAATCCTTAAGCAGGGATATGGCAAGATCAGATTTTAAATTTTAAAACATTACTCTGTTGAAAATATGCGGAAATAGTCTAAAGAATAGCAAAAGTAGACATACAGAGAACTTGCCGAATTGGGATGAGAGGTGAAGATACTGTAGATAAGGTAGTGTTTTACTTTTGACCACTGTCAGAGATGTGTTAAAGTTTGTTTTGAGCAGTGGACACAGTATTGTCTTTGACTTCTTTTCTTACATTTCTCTCTTAGGATTTTCTGTGGCATCCAGAGGTTAATGGTTCTATGAAACAGTGTATCAAAGTGTGGACTGAGGTCTGTATTTGAAAATATGGCCTTGCTGGTTTTCAGCAGTCAAATTTTGAAAGCTCATTCTCCTACCCTCCTCTGCTTTATAGCCTTCTTGATTTCGACCGTGCTAGACTGATTGTCACTTTACAGAGAAAACAAAGTTTTGATCCAGTGTCTCTGGACATTGCCATTCTAACCCTGTTGTGATTAGGCTTATACCACACTTTACTGATTTAAAGCTTTCTTGATTTAAAACTTTCTGTTGTGTGCGTTTGCATGCTCAGTCATGGCTGACTCTTTGCAATCCTGTGGACTGTAGCATGCTCGGCTCCGCTATCCGTGGAACTTTCCAGGGAAGAAATACTGGAGTAGGTTGCCATAGCTCAGTTAATTCAAACTCAGATAATCTTTTTATCACAATACACATTTTCTTGAGCATTTTTCCACTTTGTTCTTCAAACTTATGTCCTGATACTTCTGGAAAAAAATTTTTTTTAATATCCTTATTCCCTTTTATTATTACATTTGTGACCTAAAAATCAAGCCTAGTGTGTTTTGCTCATAATGTTTGGAGATAAATTAGATATAAGACAAGAGTGCTGTTATCCTCAGAAAACCCCTGACTTCTCACAAGTCCACTTTAGAATTCCCACGGTGTCTCCATACATCTCCTTGTCAGTCCTTTAATTAAACCTGTGTCCTTCCCAGAGGTATTTGCACTGAGGATGGATAAAACAATATGTGACTTTGTTGGCCTTGCTTTGCTTAACTACTTGTGTTGCAGCGGTATTTTTCTTTGCTTCTTTTCACAATAAGTATTTTAATGCGGCAACTGTAACATGTTAAATAGAATTTTGTAGGATCCAGTGAGAACCTAGTTAACATTTTTAACTTTGTTTCTTTGAGAAAATGTTTAAGTTTTCCAAAAACAAACATACAGACAACTTTTAGAATTCAACTTTCTGGAAAATTTGGATCTCACATAATTTTGTTTTGTTTTTATTAATATATTTTTAAATGTCCAGAAATAAGAATAATGTTATGTGTGTATTTTAGATGATTTAAACTTGTGATTTATATTTATGCTGAACCTGAAAGTATATCCATTAAAGTTGTAGAATTTCACAGTTAAACAACATCAATGTAATATAATTTAGAATTCAGGCACGATCACAAAAACCTTTGTTATGACTAAGCTGAAGATATACTGCATATTCAGATCTTCTATTCTTATAATTTGCTAAAACTTGATTTTGGAGCTTTAGGTTCTATTGTAAACCTCCTTTTGATTCTTGGGGAAGAGGAAATATTCAGCTTATTGGATAAATGGTCATGTAATTACCTGAGATTGATTAGTTGACTGGTTTTAATTATTCAAGGAGTATGTTTGTATGCATATATTCATGTATTTTTTACTATTTCCATAGTAAGCTGCTGAATCCTGAGAGTACATATTTTTATTATATCTGTACTGTGACTAGCTTTGTTCTTAGTATTAGGAATGTGACTGGAAATTAGCCCCAGTCTCAGCCCTCAAGGAGTATGCAATCTAGAAGGTAGACTAGACTTTCTTATGAAGGATGACATGATAATATGAAGGGTAACAATAGACTTGGCCACAGAGAATTATGAAAGCACCATGGACAGAGGCACTTAGGATGAGAGTTGTTTAGAGTACAGGTGAAGATCTAAGAAAGCTTTACAGAGGAGATAAGAACATTGGATTAGAAAGTTATGAACTGAAATAACCTTACAGATACCTACAGGCATAAAAGCAAAGTTGAATTTAAATAACTCCACTGTTATCCGACAGATATTTATAAATCATGTCATATTTTAGGCCTCAGGCTAAACACTGCTGATACTTTGATTAACATAACAAAGTTCCTCTCCTCAAAGAGCTTTTAGATGACTGGCAGATATGGGTAATTAAGGAAGCCAGCAATTTAGATTTATTTCTATAGACGAATGGTAAGCATTAGGTCTCAGTTACTTAGACCAGTTTGGGGAGTCTTGGTGTGAAGTGAGGTGATATTTGAAGCAACTTGAATGGAAATAATTCGATAGACAGCAAGTGTAGATAAAAGAGAATGTAGGAATGAAACAGAAAAGATTCTGAGAGAAGGCAATAAAAGAGGTAAGGCAACAAATGCAGAAGAATAACTGTAATATGACACACGGGTAAGGAAAGAGTTTTAAAAGCGGATAGTAGTGTCACTTTGGGCTTCCCTGGTGGCTCAGAGGTTAAAGCGTCTGCCCCCAATGCGGGAGACCCGGGTTCGATCCCTGGGGCGGGAAGATCCCCTGGAGAAGGAAATGGTCACCCACTCCAGTATTCTTGCCTGGAGAATCCCATGGACGGAGAAGCCTGGTAGGCTACAGTCCACGGGGTCGCAAAGAGTCGGACACGACTGAGCGACTGAACGGAACGGAACGGAGTGTCACTTTAGGAACTATACAGGATAGACTGAAACCACAGGACTTGGCAATTCAGAATTCATTAATGGGCTCTGAGGGAGGTTTTAATGGATTATTAACTCAGAATCAAAACATGATAAATTGAGGCATAAATGAGAAAGAAATTAGCACAGTGAAAGCCAAGTGCCCTTCCGAGTAATCTGTTGGTCAAGAGTGAATGGGAAGCATTTGAGAGTGAGACAGAATTGAAGGAACATTTTTTGAGGATAAAGATGATTTGACATTTTGTGGATTGAGAGAAGGACGAAGAGGATGATGAAAGGGATAATTCCAGAGTTTGAGAAGACGATTTACAGACAAAGCTCCAGATGTAAAAAGGAAAGAGGTACAGACTCAAGAGTAACCGGTTAGCCATTAAGTAGAATGGGGACACATTTGGTTTACTCTTCATCTGTCAGAAGGTGATAGACTGTGTGACTACTGGATTAAGTTGTGAGAATGGAGCCAGGAAGGCAAGACCACACAGACCAGATGAGTTCTGTTTTTCTCTAAATTTGAGGAGTAGGCTTTATGCAGAAGTGAGGAGGAGGGCAGGCGGGACCTGTGTAAGAAAAATATTTACTATGATTTGGGATAGCTGCTGTGAAGAGTGAGAAAGGGAGCCACCTACAGATAAGGAAGAAGTTTCAGTAAAATAGCAATGTAAAATGGGGACTGCTAGCCTGGAAATTGGAATATCTAACAGGAAATAGACTCATTTTGTTACTACGTTTCTCTGCTTTCATAGTTCTCTGCACTTAGCATGTTTTACCTTCATAATGAGACAGTAACTGTCACTTCTCTTTTTGTAAATGGCTTGGACGTTTTCTGATTTCTTACTGTGAATCGTTTCTTGTGCACGTGATCGTAATGTCAGGCCTTCTGTTGTAAAAAGTGCACTGAACTCAGTAGTCAGGGACTGAAGGTCTGCTTCTGTCTCTGCCAGGCCTCAGTAATACCTATAAACTTGAGTCTACAGCCTTCTTTAAAACAATGTATACATATGTATATCTCCCTGCCTGTCTCGCAAGTGGCAGGAATCTATATTAAAATGAGGTAATTTAAGAGAAATACTTAGTAAATTACCAAGTCCTTTGCAATTGGTGTGTGTGTGCTCAGTTGTGTCGTTGCAACCCTATGGACCATAGCCCACCAGGCTTCTCTGTCCATGGGATTTTCCTAGCAAGAATGCTGGGCTGTGTTGTCATTTCCTCCTTTAGGGGCTCTTCCCCACCCAGGGATCTCCTTTGGCAGGTGGATTCTTTACCATTGAACCACCTGGGCAGCCTCTATATAACTGGTGGTATTATGAATAGTATAATTTGCATGAGGTGAGGATTTCTTCCACATTTCTCCTTGTTTTTTTCCCACATTGTGGTCTATAATAGTTAACACACCAGACTCAGAAGATCTTGTCTCCTTAGAGCCCTACTTTTACTTAACACTGTAACTGTGTACCCTGTAGTTTTCCAAAGAAACTTTTTAATTGGCTGACATAGTATTCTAGAGCTTTACATGATTTACTCAGAATTCAGAATAATATTAGGCCATATCAGATTTTAGTAGTGTTTTTTTGGTTTGGGTTTTATCTTCAGTTCAGTCGCTCAGTCATGTCTGACTCTTTGCGACCCCATGGAGTGCAACATGCCAGGCCTCCCTGTCCATCACCAACTCCTGGAATTTACTCAAACTCATGTCCATTGAGTTGGTGATGCCATCCAACCAACTCATCCTCTGTCATCCCCTTCTCCTCCCGCCCTCAATCTTTCCCAGAATCAGGGTCTTTTCAAATGAGTCAGCTCTTCGCATCAGGTGGCCAAAGTGTTAGAGTTTCAGCTTCAGCATCAGCCCTTCCAATGAACACCCAGGACTGATCTCCTTTAGGATGGACTGGTTGGATCTCCTTGCAGTCCAAGGGACTCTCAAGAGTCTTCTCCAACACCACAATTCAGAAGCATCAGTTCTTCAGCACTCAGCTTTCTTTATAGTCCAACTCTCACATCCATACATGACTATTGGAAAAACCGAAGCTTTGACTAGACGGACCTTTCTTGGCAAAGTAATCTCTGCTCTTTAATATGCTGTCTAGGTTGGTCATAACTTTTATTCCAGGGAGCAAGTGTCTTTTAATTTCATGGCTGCAGTCACCATCTGTAGTGATTTTGGAGCCCCAAAAAATAAAGTCTCGCTTTTTCCATTGTTTCTCCGTCTATTTGCCATGAAGTGATGGGACCACATGCCATGATCTTAGTTTTCTGAATGTTGAATTTTATCTTAGAGAACACCAAAGAATTAGCCATACAAGCTTCATACCATCCTGTGTAGTCATACAATCATGTAAGGTTTTAAGCATAGGATGTCCATCTTGTTGTAACAAGAATCTGATAAGGAACCCTAGAAAATTAAAATGCATTTAAATGGAAGAAAAACTTGAGGGAAAATAATTAAGTAATATTACTTATCGATCCTGGGTGTTCATTGGAAGGAATGATGCTAAAGCTGAAACTCCAATACTTTGGCCACCTCATGCGATGAGTTGACTCACTGGAAAAGACTCTGATGCTGGGAAGGATTGGGGGCAGGAGGAGACGGGGACGACAGAGAATGAGATGGCTGGATGGCATCACCGACTCGATGGACATGAGTTTGAGTGAACTCCAGGAGTTGGTGATGGACAGGGAGGCCTGGCATGCTGTGATTCATGGGGTCGCAAAGAATCGGATAGGACTGAGCGACTGAACTGAACTGAGCTGAACTAGCTTGTATTAATCTCCTGACTAGAACACTATTATAGAGATTTTTCTTTCTTCAGGATTCTGTTGCAAAGCCCCATGTGATTGTAGCAGGAGCTGCCACAGTAAGTTATTATCTGTATTCTTACATAAATGATTTTTGTTTCATATACTTAAGAACATGCTAAGAAAAAATTAACTTATGCTAAATAGAATTCTTGATTATACTTATATTTAATTCTTATTTCTCTTATAATTAATTAGACTGATAATTTTAATAAAAAAGATCTGAATGAACTTAGGAAATTTGATAGAAAATGTCAATATTATTTTTATATCTAAAATTACATTCTTTTTTCTTGACTGTTATACATTGAAAGTCTAATTTTTTATCAGCTCTTTGTAACTGCTTTCATGTATTTCATGAAATAATTGACCATATTTTATTCTAATATTGAATAAAAATGGGAATTCCCTTAAAATAACCTTTTTTACAATAGAGGAAATTATATACTTTCATTTCCCTGTGATAAATACTGAATTAATGCCTAATTTTTACTTCCTCTTAGTGGTCTATCAAGATTCACAATGGCAGCAATGAAGCGCTTTCCCAATATAAAATGAATATTACCTCCATAGCACCACTTTTAGAAAAACTGGCAAAGACTAGTGATGTTTATTGGGTCTTACAAGGTAAAAGTAATGAAAAAAATGTCATTTGTATGTGTTTTGAGGTTTGAGTTTCTATTATCTATTTCAAGAAGCAAAATTAGTACTTTATGAGAATAAATTTTGGAGTAAGGTTTGCAAAATTAGAGTCAACTTGAGCTGTTTGGTTTCCTGTTTTGAACTTAAGGAACAGACAGACTAATAAATATAATAAGTAAAAAATTAATAATAAATTCTCCAAGGAGTCTCAGCAATTAGAATAGAACAAAGAGAATAAGTCCTAAAGGCAAATTAGATGCTTGCCTTTGATTTTATTTCTTATCAAGTTTTTATTGTGATTGGGATATAGAGAAAAAATTATCTGGTTCATAATATTAGACTCATTGGAAGTAAACATTCTTGGGAATTGACAGTATATTCAAATTCAAACCATCTAGTTTATATTTGGCAATGAACTTCTTTAAGAAAAAGTTGACATTAGATCAACTCACTTCAGTTTATTGAATGCCCATTATTTAATGGCCTGCACAATATGAAATGCCTTGGGTATTTTAGCAATTTAAGTTGTTTGTCAGAAACTCAATTTAAATGATTATGCTTAGTGGTAAAAAGCTTTGATTACCTCCTAATTGTGTGAATAAAGTTTGCAAAAGTTAAGCAGCAACAGGAGGAAAAAACAAGATTGACTGCTATTCTTAATTAGGAGATCTTCCATAATCCAGTTTTGAATTCCCATTACCTGATACAATCCAGCATCCAAAATTTTCAAACTCTTTAAGACATGCTGGAACATAAAAATGTTTCCTGAAAGTTGTGTACCTAAGAGAGAAGAGGTATAAAAGTCTTTTAATTTGAAGAGAGATATAGATTGATTCAAAATTTGCATATAAACTAGGAAGTCTATTACAAAATCTTGGTCAACTATTTTAAAAAATGAATTATTAGGTGCTTGGAATTCTCAACTTTAACAGCAAAATATGAAATGCAGTTAACTAACTTGCATGATTATAATTTCTACCAGTAGGGACTTATAAGTGTATTTTTAAAAATATGTTTCATGTGCAGATCCTGTTTATGAAGATCTATTAAGTGAAAATAGGAAAATGATCACTAATGAGAAGATAGATGCCTACAATGAAGCTGCAGTCAGTATTTTGAATAGCAGCACCAGAAATTCTAAATCAAATATTAAGGTATTCAGTGTTTCCAAATTGATTGCTCAAGAAACCATCATGGAATCTTTGGATGGCTTACATCTTCCTGAATCAAGCAGAGAAACTGTAAGAATTCTTGTTATCTGTCAGTAGGAACCATAATATCTAACCTGTAGCTATATATCACTATAACATGGTAATAAATAATTTAATTACAGTCAGTTATTTTCAGTTTTTCTGTCTCAACATAGATCTAGAAATAATTTGACTTTCCATCACCTAGCTGAATATGTAAGCGTTTTCGTATACTCTAAGGAAGAAGGTTATGGAAGGAAGGAAATGCAACTTCATTTAGTCAGTGCTAGTTACTCTTAAAAAGCTTTTAAGTCCTCATTACACTCATGTTTGAAAACTACTGCTCCATGTTCTCTTTGCCCTAAACCTTAAAATTAAGCTTCTGCGAAGAGCATATTTTAATATGATGAACAATTTTTTATTATTTCCTTCTAATTCTGATACCCTAAGCATTAGTCATGGTACAGAGTAGATACTGAACAACTCCAGATTAATGGGTGGAAAGGGATTTTAGTTTAAATACAAGAAAGGAGTGAATTATTATAAATTTTCACACATAGTGCAACAGATACAGCAGTGGTCCTGAATCTTTTTGAGTATCACATAACCCTTGTATCTGATAAAAAATAACTGTTCCATTCCTCTCCTGTAGAAAAATGCATATTTGCGTACTCACACACACAACAATTCTCCATATTTTTTCAAGGGCTTTGTGGACTCCCTAGAACTGTTTATGAACCTTGGGATGGAGTTTGTAGACTAGTGTCTGCAAGAGTTCCAGGCTCAGAATCTTCTAAAGTCTGAAAGCTGAGAGAATGAGATTTTCTAAACGGCTGAATACTTTGAATGCTTTAGGCTTAAGTAGTATATAATCTGGAGAAGGAAATGGCAACCCACTCCAGTATTCTTGCCTGGAGAATCCCAGGGACGGGGGAGCCTGGTGGGCTGCCGTCTATGGGGTCGCACAGAGTCGGACACGACTGAAGTGACTTAGCAGCAGCAGTAGCAGTATATAATCATCTTAGAGTTCTAAAGGTTTTTAGAACCATAAAGTTTTTATAAAACTAAATTTGACTGAACCTTCAGCTAGAAAGGCTCCTGATAGCTTGCCTAGAATATTTTATTATGATAAAACTGTGTTGAAGATTCTACACTTCAAGTTAGAAACACTAAAACTATTGAATCCCAAGTGGTCCATAAACTGGTAAACCAAATGAAAGGCATATGATAAATATTGTTAGCTAAGAGTTAATCATTTTTGATGGCAGTTACTCTACATTCTTTTTTCATATCTAAAGACTGGAAGTGTATCTTAAGTATCTTGGTATCTTCTGTATTGAACATCTGTTAATTACAATTCTTTGGTCCTTGACATCTGTCAGTGTTTTTGTAACCAAAAGTCACGGACCATTAACAGTCATGAAGTCCATATTTTTTTCTTTTTTTTAAAGAATAGAATAGAAAAAGCTCAGATGCATTCTGAGTAGTCAGGATGGATATAATGAACTTTTCACTATGGATCATAACCCAAGAAGTTTGAAAAACCCTGAACTAGTTATTTACAGATTGAAGGACTATCATTATTTACATGATTGTTTGGGAAATGGTAGTAAAAAGTACAAAAGCATTTTGGTTTCAGTGCTAAAAAGTCAGTTGTATTCACAGGAGAAAATCTAATGGGAAATACATTACTGACAAGATAATAACGAAATCACTTGATTTGTTCACAGAGTGCAATGATTCTTATGAACGTGTATTGCAATAAGATTTTGAAGCCTGTAGATGGTTCCTGTTGTCAACCTCAGCCTCCTCTTACTCTCATACAGAAGCTAGCTGCTTGCTTTTTCACTTTATCTATTATTGGATATTTAATTTTTTATATAATTCATCGTAATGCTCATCGGAAGAATAAGCCTTGTACTGACTTGGAAAGTGGAGAAGAAAAGAAAAATATTGTCAATCCCCCTGTGTCTCCATTAGAAATACTTTTACAGTCTTTCTGCAAACTTGGCCTGATTATGGCTTATTTCTATATGTGTGACCGGGCAAATCTATTTATGAAGGAAAACAAATTTTATACACATTCAACTTTCTTTATTCCAATTATCTACATCTTGGTTTTGGGAGTATTTTACAATGAAAATACCAAGGAGGTAAGAATCATTTTCTTTTTAGTTCATGTTATCCTTCTCATCTCATTATGAAAGTCTGGATTAAAGAATTAATACTATTTCTCATGCTATCATATACAAACATTTACATCTATAGAAGCCGATGCAGGAATATTGCAGTTGTACGTCAATTAGTGGACTCTTAACTGTTGCTTTTTTGAAACAGTTTGGAGAAAGTTCAGTTTCATAAAGATTGTTGAAAAGTTGGGAAATAATGACTGTGGAAAAGATGCCATGACTTGGTGTTGTTTTGCCTGCCTGAGGGTGGAGAAAGCAGAGATGCTCCCAACTTTGTGATGGTCCACAAACATGAGACACTATTATCTTTTACAAGTTAAAAGTATATAATTACACTAATAAACACTTTTTATATATTTATACACTCAGGCATGCACACACAAATTAGAACTTACATAATAATGTGGGCACTGTTAAAAGTGTTCTGAATGCCTATTTTAGCTTTGCTGTAATTGCTCGGAATATAAATGTAACTCCTTTATAAGTCATGATTTATTTGAATTAATAAAGTCTTTTGTAAGAAATAACTTTCATATGAAGATGATTAATCAGTTCTTCATCCCCAGTGGGAATATTCTAGAGAAAATAAAGTATGATAATGGAGCTTTTTTCTTCACAGTGCAGTGTAAGAGAACTATGAGAATTTTTCCTAACTGAAATTCTAAGATTTTCTTAAAGAAAATTATAAAATGCCACTTTTTAGATTTATAAATACATCTGTCACAGTTTAGAAAATAATATAAAACTATATGTATCAACTTTTAAATCTCTTATATTCATTTTTTAATTCATATTATACTTAAATAGTTTATTATCTCTTTTATCAAGAAATTAAATGACAGTCTTTAGACGTTTTTCCCCCAAGATTCTTTTGAAAGAAGCATTAACTTATATCCTATAAGAAAAATTTTAACATACTTAATATATTCTGTCTAGATAATAGCTTTTTGATGAGTTTTAAAACAAATATTGATTCTTTTGCACAGACTAAAGTATTAAATAGAGAACAAACAGATGAATGGAAAGGCTGGATGCAACTTGTGATTTTGATTTATCATATCTCTGGAGCAAGTACAGTAAGTATTTCAAATTTAAGTTCAGAAAATATAGGAAATAATGTCACTTTGTCACGACTGAGCGGCTGAACTGAACTGAATGTTTGCTTTAGGGCACCAACTGTTTGTGTTTTATATTCTCTACCATTTAGAGACCCATCGTATTTCCCACCCAGTCTTTCTGCCTTCCCATTTCTCTCCTACCGCCTGATCAGAGAATGTATACACATAAAAGCAAATTAATTATTTTCTTAAAGATAAGGCAATAATTTGTTTGTATTTACCTGACATTAATTTTGATGTAGTAGGAACAATCAGCCAAGGGTATTGTTTCATGTCATCCTGTTAGAAAACTAATTTATTAAGAGACTTTCTAGATGATACTTAGTTGCAAAGGATTTAGAATAGGCAAGTTACTATTAAAAGAAATCAGCTTAGATGATTATATTTTATATTCTACCTTTCATTGTATCTTAGCAAATTTGACCAACCAGTTTTATACTTCTAAAGTTTAAAAATGTAGAACTCTCTTGCCCCAGTATTCAGAATCCTCAAATACTGATGATCTGTTGTTGATCATGTATTATGTTCCATACCTCCTAAGTATTACCGCTTCCATGAGATGGAGGACCCTTCCCTTAGCTCACCTGGTACCCTCTGTACCTGGCCAAAATCATTTTTCCCTCAACAGTAGGTGTCTTTTTAAGTCTTTTAGACTTAGGATTCTCATTAACTGCAGACACCAGATTTGGTGGAGTAGAAAAAAAATGTATTCAGAATTGTAACATTAGAGCTACAGTTAAAACAAGCTTTTAAAAGTGAACCTAGGTATCTAATAACCACTTTTCACACATTTTAAGTGAAGGTACAAATTGATTTCTATAAAATTTGCTTTTATAGAAATCAAATTTTATTTGATTTCTATAAAATGTTTTAAAAATTTAACAGATTCTTTCATAATTTGGGAACTATTGAACTTGAACTGGTTTTTGTTTTATTTGCTTATATAAAGCACATGTCTAAAAACAGTAATTTAACATAGAATCAATATTATGTTGAGATAACAGGGGAGATTTGCCAGAAAGGAGTGTTTTGAAATTTCCATAGCAGCAGTTAAGATAAATAATACTGGGGTTCACCAGATATCTCGTAACAGTTAGAAAATACTAATGTTATTCTTTGTTAAGTCTCTTTATTTTCAAAACTTGCTGGTCATTTTATGAATGACTTGTTTAAGGGGTAAAAGGCAGAGGGAGAAGTTAAAACTGAAGTTGTACAGCTATAATATGTATATCTGTGACAGCAGTAAAATTCCTGTGCCACTGCAGCTGAAGGGGATCTAGTAAGTTCAAGCAATTGTGAAAGAGCCAAGACAGTGAAAGAGATCCAAATCAAGAAGACATGAAGATAGTAAGGGTTACTTTATAATCCCGGTTCAGAATTTGTAGGATAAATTTAGCAAGTTCTCTAAAAAGTAAGTAAAGGTGAATATCGAATCATAGAAATAGCTCTGACACCTGAAGAAAGATTAGATTAATTTGGGGTGGGGGTGGGGAAAGATTTGAGAGGGTGTGGAAAGGGTTTTGTTTTAAGAAAATGACACTTAAAAACATAATTAATTGCTGACATATTAAAAGGTAATAGTACTGTAAAAAAAAAAAAAAAAGATAAAACGATAAAAACCCAAATCAGAAAGTATTAATGGCAGATTCAGTTTTTCAGTTCAGTGATTCCAGAAAGCATTTGGATCATAAAGGGATGAAAACAGTTTGGCATTCTATTATAATCATTTGCCAAGTTAGCATTCTAATACATCTTTAACTACATCCCAATTCATTCGAAATTATAATTTAAAAATATCTATATTCTGGATAGATATAAAGATCATTTGTGATGATTCACATATCCCTCTTCTTTTATATAGAATTTTGTGGTTAAAAATTACCTGTATCTACATTTGGCAAAGCAATATCAGCATGGGTTATAACATATTTTGGGACTTGATTCTTGGATATTTGTGGAATTACCCTCATTAAAAACTTTTTAATTGTCATGATTATTTTAATTACCTCATATTAATGTTTTATATTTTGAGTAAAATATGTCAGGCTTTAGTTGTGCTGTGTTTTTATAGTAAAATAGAAACTATGTAAAAAAATTAGAGAATTATTAAAATAATCCAGGTGAACTGGCAGATTGCAATTGTTGGTGTTAAAATTCCTTTAAAACATAACTTAGATATAGATAAAATAATGTGAAATACAGAGTGTGCAGCAAGTTAGGTATATACAGTAGATGACTTTGTGACTTTTTCTTCTTTGAGAGTTTGTAAATAACTTCCCTGAAGGGACCTGAATAAAAAGGTCTCAAGGGAAATTTTGTGAGGCTAGAAAAAGAACAGAACCAGAAGTCAGCCTTATTAATTCTAATGAAGTTGGATACTAAATACATTTTTAATAATAACATTTTGTTGTAATATTTGACTGACTCCTGAAAGACAAAAAAGGAAAACAGTTCAGATTAAAGGAGGCTAAAGAGGAATAAAAACTAAATGCAGTGTATGATTCTTAAGGTTCCTAAATTTTTTAAAAAAATTAATAATAAAAGATATTGCTGGGACAATCAGAGAAATTTGTATATGGATTGTACAGTGGATGCTGTTCTATTCATATTAAATTTCTTGGGTGTTATAATGATAATACAGTCATGTAAGAAGCTGTTCTTTCTTCGGTGATACTGATAGTTGCTGAAATTTCTAGGGATGGTGTCAGGTGGGCAGCAACACACTTTTTAAGTAGTTCAGCATAGTAAACAGGCGTGTGTTGCACTGTTCTTGCAACTCTTCTGTTGGCTTTATCTTTAAAAAGTCAAAAGTATTATACAACATTTGCAACAATGCAGCATTGTTACAAACTTGGCAAATTGTTGTGATAGTGTTTAATTCCATTTAAATGGTTGCATTTCCTGTTTAAATATAACTTAAGTCTCAACGCTGTAGGCCCAGACCCATCCTTAAAGGGGCTCAAAAGCATGTTTCATGGAGAGTGGGTTACGTAATTGGAAATCATTAGCCTCAGTTTGACCTCTGTTTATAAATGCTTACAGAACAATCAGATGTAAAAGTGATAAAGGGCATGCATATGGCTCTAGAGCTAAACTGTCCATTTTGGTGGCCACTAGCCATAGGTGGCCATTGAACACTTGAAGTGCAGTCAGAATTGAGATGTTCTGAAATGTGAGATATGTATCAGATTAAGTATGATTCATTTTGATAAATGCATACAAAGTTCACAAACCTAGTGTGAAAAAGTATGAAATGTCTCAGGATATGTTGGGATGATAATTTTGGATATATTGAGTTAAATTTGTTTATTAAAATTAATTTCACTTATTTCTTTTAACTGTTTAAATGTCTGGCAGCCACGTGAAAAATTTGCCACATGGCTCGCATTTTATTTCATTGCACAGCACTGCCCTAGAGAGCTTAAATTGGTAGCTTTTACATAGTTTGATTTCAGTTTTCTATGACAAGGAACTTTGTAACAATTAATGACCATCTGAAAATGGAATGGATTGCCTTGAGAATTTGTATGTTTTCCACATTAAAAGGTGCTCAGATACTTGAAGGAAATATTTTCAAGTGCATTTAAGAATAAAGTAAAGATACAGGTTTGGATTAGAACAGTTTTAAGGCTCTTTCAGTCCCGTGTTCCCACCTTCATCCCCATGATTCTCATATGTTATACCTGCACTGAAAATTTCTGATCTAATGGTAAGACATTTAAAAAGAACTAATGATGAAAAGGAATAAATAAAAAATCTGATATGTAGATGTTTGTGCTAAAAGACCTCAAATGAAGAAGAAATGACTTTCATCTGAGAGTAAAAGATTGGGAAATTTCACCAGGGCTTTCTAGAAGAACAGGATATGTATAAATAGCATGTGGTTAGGAGAACATTCCAGCATAGAATGAGCAGGTAAACAAAGGGGAGGTGACAGGAAAACACAAGAAGGGCCAGTTTAGGAGACAGAGAATCTAACAGTTTGGCTAAAGTGGAGGCTATATTGAAGAACTTATAATTTATTATAATCGGGGGTTTCCTTCCAGAAAAAAATATTATCCTTCAGAAAACATAAAAGAAATGTTCATGGATGCGTTCAAGGATACATACAAAAGATGCATATGTTCAAGGCCTTAATAAATCTGTTTAAGGCATCTGCTCAGTTATTTTATCCTGCAAAGTATCACTTGGGGAAGAAACACTTAGCTAAAGTGGCCATAACCAGTGTTAATGCTGGATAATTACAGAGATGATCAGATGAGTCAATCAAATAGAAGCAAAAAAAAAAAATGTTTACATAGATTTAGTGATTATTCGTAGAAGAATGGCCTTATTATTACAAATGTTGGATGTCACTGAACAAGTCTTTTAAAGATCGTTTTGAAAGGCAGTGCACTGCCTGTATAGTGAAATAGTGAATAGACAGCTGGGGGACCAATACGTCGTAGAGAGGTGCACTGACAGTGGTTTAAGGCTAAGAGGATTAGGACTTGTAAATGAAATACTATTTCCAGTGACTCCCACAAAATATAGATGAGAAATGTACTTCATTCAGCTTAGACAGAAGTGAAGATGTGATGCATTGAAAAATCATGGTAAAGATGAAACATAGAGGAGGGAAAAATAAAATTGTTTTATAAAAGAAGATTAGGAGGGAAATAATGTTTCTGAATTATGTTTGCGTATGTTTCTTAAATGTGCAATTTTTGCTAAATAAGTAATCTTGTGACAATTTTGTTTACAAGTCTAAATTCCATATGTTTAAGGGGGCCAAAGATGTAGGATTTTATTTGGTTTTTTTATCTTGTTATTGAGAAAATGTGAACTCCAGAGTGACCTCATGTTCAGCATATATGATGATTAACAATTATGGATATCATATATTTAATTCAACTTGAATGAAGTGTATAAAGTGCTTCACATTTATTAAGTCATTCATTTCTCACAAAACCCTTTGAGAAAGAAGAAGATGGTTTCATTTTGCAGTTTAGAAAACTCTAAAGTCACATAACTAAGTGTTAGAACCAGAATTTGAATCTAGATCTATCAGATTCCAGAGTCTACTTTTTTTTTAACCAACCCCTGCTATGATGCCTAATTTTTGAGAATAAATCTTTTCATTGAGCTAACACCTAATGATAATAATGCTCCATTATCTTGGTTAAATATTTGGCCTGTTTATTTTTGTCCACAGTTTTTGCCTGTGTACATGCACATTCGGGTTCTGGTTGCTGCGTATCTATTTCAGACAGGGTATGGGCATTTCTCATACTTTTGGATCAAAGGAGACTTTGGAATCCATAGAGTATGTCAGGTAGGAATGCACTGTTATTCTTTTTCTTTCATTTCAACGTGCTTTTGTGCCTGACTATTGAGAAAATATAAATATGGCCATGAATAATTTGAAGTAATTTGAATTTGTGAAATAGCACTTTAAAGTTGTGTTATTTCCATGTTCTATGGTTAATAATTCAAGATAAGTAATTTATTACTCAGGGATGGAAAAACAGAATTTAGATGAATGTATAATAGATGCACACAAGGGAAAACATTGCTGATTCACTTTAGTTTTGTAGAAATGTCCAGTTACCCGGGATTTTTATAATATGCTATGTTTTCTCTCTCTAAGAAGAGGATTAAGATTTATTAAATTTCTACATTGTGCTAGGCAGTTTGTAAACATTATTTTATTTACCATTCATTACAACCTTGAGTTATGATCTCTATGTTTACAGACAAGGACATTGAGGCTCAGAGAGGTTAAATAATTTGCCTAAGCTTCCCTGGTAGCTCAGTTGGTAAAGAATCCGCCTGCAATGCAGGAGACCCTGGTTCAACTCCTGGGTCAGGAAGATCCGCTGGAGAAGGGATAGGGGACCCACTCCAGTATTCTTGGCCTCCCTGGTGACGCAGCTGGTAAAGAATCTGCCTGCAATGTGGGAGACCTGGGTTCCATCCCTGGGTTCAGAAGATCCCCTGGAGAAGGGAATGACTACCCACTCCAGTATTCTAGTCTGGAGAATTCCATGGACTGTAGAGTCCCTGGGGTCTCAGAGAGCCGGACACGACTGAGTGACTTTTGCTTGAAAAGGTCACATTGTAAGTGATAAAGCTCTAATATTAAATCTGCTCAAATTCTGTGTTCTTTGACATCACACCATCTGAAATGACTGTTACGGAAGTCCCAAAGATACTTTTGTTTTTCAAAGGCCCTTTTAAATTTGAGTAATATTATTTTGTATCTATTAAAACTTTCAACTTAATACCAAATGGGATAAATCAACATCAAACAGAGATCAAATGGACATTCTTTCATTGAGATAATCTAATCTTTGTTTATGAACTGTAGCTCTAGGAAGGAAGTTTATGATTCTTTTCCTGCATTTAACAAGAGGACAGCTCAGGTTGGTGCTTTGCTGGGATCCAGTTAATGTTAAATGATGCATAAATATTTTATGTTCAACTCTTTACAATGATTTTAGAACAAATATGATATTTTAAGGATTAGTAAATGGTACTCTTCAGTTATTATTTTAGTCTTAAACATTTATACTCTGTCAGAATCTGTCTGCTTTTCCTGCATACCTAGAATGAAACCGTTTTCCTCTCCTTTTTAATAGGTCTTATTTCGTCTCAATTTCCTGGTAGTGGTGTTATGCATAGTAATGGATCGGCCTTATCAATTCTATTACTTCGTCCCCTTGGTCACTGTATGGTTCATGGTCATATACGTTACTTTAGCACTATGGCCACAAATAATCCAAAAAAAAGCAAACGGTAAATATATTTTCTTACTAATGTTAATAAATATATTCTTCCAGTGCAAGTTTCTTTTTAGTTGCTGAAGGCTATTATTTTTATTGAGACGTATTGACAGTTTAAATTTATATGTAGCTTTGATATTTTGAAACTTTGTGCTTAAATTATGTTTCTAGAATGTTAGTTACGTGGTTCAAGTAGTATTAACAGTGAGGAACAGTAGTTTGCATTTATATTATGTGTTCTCTTTTTAAAGTTAAACTTTGAAAGCCATTTTACATATCAGCTAGTGCAGCCGTTTTCAAACTCTCTTGTATGGAGCCAGAATGGAGTGCGCCAGAGGGCCACATACCTGCTTCAGTCTTGGCAGCTCTGGTTTACTTGATCCTGTGTCTGTGTGTGTGTGTGTATGTAGATTTTGAGTAGACATTCATTTGCAAAAAGGCCTTTTGTGTCAAACAAGCTTAAAAATCACTAGTATAGCTTATCTTCTAACCAACCTTTTAAGCAGTTATTATCAACCTGTTTTATGTTTAAGGAAACGTAAGTGCCCAAAATTTGAAGTAGCTTCAAATTTTACACAGCTCGGTCTGATGAATGTTCAAAGTAAGGTCACAGTCATTGATCCTAAAGTCAATGATTCTCTGTCAAGATCATGTCATTAAAATTAAGGCCTGGTGGGTTTTTGTGTTTTTTTTGAAAAAGAATTTTTTTATATTTAATAATGTCTTTCAGGTCTTTCAATCAAATATTATATATCAAAAAAATATCTTCTGTTGACTTCTATTATAACACCAAATAATTTTTCAGGCAAGAGTTAAGCTCCAGCCTTCAATAAAGTCCATTTGTGTCTTGGAGAGTCTCTGTAGTTTAATTTCTCAACACAAACCCTGCATATTTATAAAATGATAGTCAATATGTATAAACTGTGAACACATAACTTAAAATATGCATATGTTAAGATACATGTTATGATTAAACTAATCCACTGGGAAGTTCTTAAGCTCTCTCCTTAAAACTGTAATGTTTCAGCAGTATTACCTAAGTTATTAAACATGAGTGTTTGTTAGAATTACATTGAACCTGTTGTTCCAAGTTTTGTTGTAACTTTCAATAATGAATAATATAATTGAATCTGGGATGTATTTTCAAATGCATTTATAGTGGCTAAATATCAGGTATATGGGGTGTCAGATTAATGTTGTAGCCTCATTCCTAGTAAGGATGCTCCACCTTTTCTTCCTTTGTGTCCCACTTGTAATTTGGTACTACTTACATACATTTTGTATGTCCTGTAGGCAGCCTTAAATTATTATAAAGAGCTATGCAGGGTATGAATATGTTAAATAGAGAGTATGTAACATGTTTTCTAATGTAAGTTTACATTTCTTAGTAAATTAAATATTTTCTCTCTTAGGAAATTGTTTGTGGCATTTTGGCTTACTGTTGAAACTAGCCTTCTTGCTGTTATGTATATGTTTTTTGGCATATTCTCAGGTTTGTATTGTCCTTTTTGGTTTATATTTTGTTGTATTTTATTCTAAAGTTCAAATCTGTTAAAGTATGAGAGAAGAATCAGAGCTTTTTTTTTAAGCTTCATTTTTTAATGACTGTAATAAAAGTGTCACTCTGTAGTTGACTACTCAGTGTAGTTCTTTTGAAACCTATCTACTTTTGTTACCTCTGTTTTTGTTGTAAGAGCAATTTAAAGCTATTCCTCTGGCAATTGTTCAGAATCCATTTTACTTGACTTTGATCAATCAAACTTTTATTGAACGCCTCTTATAAGACACTGCTCTAAGTGAAGATCAAAATTCTCTTGACAGAATTTGCAACTTAGTTTGTGCATTATTCATGGCATCAAAATGTTACTTGACTTTTCCCATAACTTCATAGAGCAAAATTTTGGCTGTTAATAAAGCCAACTTAGGGGCAAAGGGGCTTGTTTATATGTAGTATGTATCTCTAACCTTTTATCCCCCTATTTTGATGGTTGAGATTTTCTCAACTGTTTTTGCAAGATGGCAAACTGCTACCTGCTGGTCAGTCCATCAGACAGACTTATTATTTGGGCAACATGATATTTATAACAAGATTTTAATTTAAATGCATTTAGTTGTGACAATTCTGTAGTTTACTCCCATCTCCAACACTGTCTTGTATCCGACTCTACCAGATAAAAATGCCATATGAACATTATGTGTGTGTGTATGTGTGTGTGTGTAAACTCCTTTAGAGGGCTTTTCTTTTCTTTTTTTTCTGTAGGCTTTCCTATTTATTTTCATTCTTAGAAATAAAATATCTTATGTCTGCCTGACTTCTAAGGTTTTTTGCAGGAAATATGTAAAGTGATAAGGAAACAATCGGCAAATGTTAAAGAAATAGCCAGTTAAGTGTCACACTACTTGACAGTTATTCATTAAAATTCCCAAGACTCCCTGGTTCATCTGAGGGAGGGAAAGGAAGACAGACCAGGAGTTCATAAAAAGAATTAAGATTTAGCTTTGAATCAATATTGACTACTGGATAAGAAAAAAATTGTTCATAGCCCAGTACAACCCAGTGGCTTTCACAAATGGGTGCTCATTAAATACTTGCTTATTGATTACATAAAAAATAAATTTTGATGAGAAATAAACTTGATACATGATCTACAGAATCCTTTATCTCTAATACATATCGGTGAAATAGAGAAATGTGATATAATAGGTATACACTTTATATTGCAGGTCTTGGTAATAATCACCCTGAGGCATAGACCTTGATAGAACCTATTTTTATAAATGACTAGCATTTTAAATTCTGTGACTAAATGGAGAATATTGCATTTTATTAAAATAATAAAGTTCTTCTGACCTAAAGATTTGGTATTACAAATTACATAATACTATTTTCATGTTTTACTTTGATTTTTTATTAACCTTTTAAAAAACTGAAGTTACACTTTTTTTTTTTAATGCCATGGCATCATGTGTAATCATGGAGTTTCCGTAATAGAGTTTGTTGTCATTCTTTAGTCTGGAAATTGAGTGTTTTGTTCTCTTTTTTGAAAGACTTCATTAATGTACAGAAATGTACCCAAGACTTCTGCCCCTTCATTCCCAGATTTTCCAGACTGTCAGATCAATAAGAAGGTACATTCACTAACGACCAGAGTAAAGTTGTAAGCTTTGTTTCAAAGTCTAATAATGGCATTTGGGTATAGTTGATTGAGTAAGGTGACTAATTCAGAGGATTCTTTTAATTCATATGGTTCATTATAGATTGATTATTAAGGACATTACATAAAGAAAAACTATAACCATCATCCCTTAGGTTATTGATACCATATTGGATGAAGTAATTTGTAGTTTTGTGTTTTGATCATTAAATAGTAGCACTTTTTGTACACTAGATTAAATTGAATAACTTTCCAATTACCAACTTGGGGTTTGTTTTGTTTTTTTGACTTTGCAGTCTCAATAGCCTTTCATGTGCTATGAAAGTAAGTTAACAAAAATGTTTTGTTATCGTTACTACCCATTAATAAAATAAATTTCTTTTCAAATGAAATGACATTTTGACATGAAATAGAATTTTAGAAAATTACAATTTATAATAGAATTGCAAAAGCCAGTATTGACTTATACCATCTTAATTTATTTTCTGAATTCCTCTTCTCAGGGTGCATTTGAGAAGATCTTTTCTCTTTGGCCACTGTCCAAGTGTTTCGAACTGAAAGGCAATGTATATGAATGGTGGTTCAGATGGAGGTTAGACCGTTATGTATGTATTTACTCTGTGCTCTTTTGTCATTTCAAATTATACTTTTAAAATGTATTTGGAAAAATGTGATCTGTTTTTATTTAGTTTTGGAATAAGGAAACATGTTGATTTGGTAAATCAAAGCAATCCAGCCCACCCCGTGGTTTTCTTTTCTTTCCTTTTTTGCAGTGAGAAAAATACTTTTTTTATTTTTACACAGGTTATCTTAACATTTATTGTTTTGATTCATCTGGTCTTTTAAAAATTATTATTTTTTGATTGAAATATACTTGATTTACAATGTGTCAGTTTTTAAATGAAAATTCTTAAATGTTGGGAAAGGTTTAAAGTCAGGAGTATCATAGCAGTTTGGCAACATGTATCCTGGGCTTGTTGTTGTTGCTGTTTAGTCTCTAAGTCATGTCTGACTCTTTTGAGACCTCATGGACTGTAGCCCACCAGGCTCCTCTGTCAATGGGATTTCCCAGCCAAGAATTACTATTACTGCAGGTGGCATTTTTCTTTCTTTTTTTATGGCTGAGTAATCTCACTGGAAAAGACTCTGATGCTGGGAGGGATTGGGGGCGGGAGGAAAAGGGGATGACAGAGAATGAGATGGCTGGATGGCATCACCGACTCGATGGACATGAGTTTGAGTGAACTCCGTCCGGGAGTTGGTGATGGACAGGGAGGCCTGGTGTGCTGTGATTCATGGGGTCGCAAAGAGTTGGACACGACTGAGTGACTGGACTGAACTGAACTGAATGTTCCATTGAATATATATATGTACCGCATCTTCTTTATCCATTCACCCATTGGTGGATGTTTAGGTTGCTTCCATGTCCTGGCTGTTGTAAATAGTGCTTCAGTGAACGTTGGGATGCATGTATCTTTTCAAATTATGGTTTTATCCAGATATATAAAATGTCTTTATTTCCTTACTTGCTGCTGAGACTACTTGAAGTAAACCAGCTTATCTTGTCATTGCAAGAGATGTTTGCTTGTCCATTGCAGATTGTTTCCAACGATCATTGACTTGATGTCATTTCTTGATGTTTAGGTTCTTCATAGAAACTTTGGACCTTTAAGCTTTTAACCTATATACTTCTATACATATTGTGCTCCTTTACCAAGTATATTTGCTATTTATTGAAAAGTAGCTATTTAAAACAGGTTTCCCCCCTTTATTTTTCAGGTAGTCTTTCATGGAATGTTGTTTGCTTTCATTTATCTGGCTTTACAGAAGCGCCAAATACTTTCTGAAGGAAAGGGTGAACCTCTTTTTTCAAGCAAAATTTCAAATTTTCTATTATTTATTTCAGTAGTTTCTTTCTTGGTAAGTTTCACATGTAATCTTCTAAATTTCGAAAATCCCAAATGGTGCAGAAAATTAACCTTAAGAGATAGGAATTTTATCATTTGTTTTTAACAAATGAAATCTTTTACTTTTGAAATTTCTTTTTCTCATTTTAAATTGAACATACATTCTAAAGAGAATATACCAAAATGAGTGAGAAGAAAACCTGTGTACAGTTTTTATTGGATTTTTAAAAATAGCATAATGAAGTATACTGTCAGACTTCCCTGGCAGTCTAGTGGTTAACACTTTGCCTTCCAATGCAGGAGGTGCGGGTTTGATCCTTGGTCAGGCAGCTAAGATCCCACATGGCTCCTGGTCAAAAAACATGAAACAAAAGCAATATTGTAACAAATTCAATAAAGGCTTTTAAAATGGTCCACATCCAAAAAAAAATTATAATGTTATAAACAAAGAAACTTCTTAAAATTGAGTGCTGCCTTTTTAAGGCATAGCTATTTCTGTGAAGTGATCCGTAAATTTTTTGTTTTAGACCTATTCCATCTGGGCTAGCAGTTGTAAAAACAAAGCAGAGTGCAATGAACTCCACCCATCCGTTTCTGTGGTACAGGTAATTATCTTTATTTAGAGAAATTTTTCTCAATTTTTGATTAGAACAAGGAGTCTTTAGAGACAGCTTTTAGATCAAAATCTATTAAATGTAGTATATCTTTCTAAGCCCTACATTCGTCTACTGTAAGGGTGGGATGATTTGGGAGAATGGCATTGCAACATGTATATTATCATATGTGAAACAAATCACCAGTCCAGGTTCAATGCATGATACAGGATGCTTGGGGCTGGTGTACTGGGATGAACCAGAGGGATGGGAGGCGGGTTCAAGATGGGGAACACATGTATACCCGGGGCAGATTCATGTCAATATATGGCAAAACCAATACAATAATGTAAAGTAATTAGCCGCCAATTAAAATAAATAAGTTTAAAAAATAAATAGAGATACTAAAATCTCCTTTAAAGGGTGGTTATTAAATGTTATTATTAAATGTATAGAAATGATCGGTGTTTATCACTTGATCAGCACTTAGAAAATGTTCATTCATTTCTCCTGTTTGCTTTTTCATCATTTATTTATTCAGATTTCTTCATTTACTTGTTTTTGGCCTTACTTATTAATGGCCTTCCATGTGTTAAGAACCATGATACAGGTCAGAAGTGCATGTAGTGCCTGCCCTCAGAACTTACAGTCCAATAGAAATATGGATCAACATTTATTCATTTAACAGTTTTTAAAATTCATATAACAAGTCTTTGATACTTCTGTGTGCTAGATATTATGCTGAGGGATGTAGTGATGAGCAAAGCAGATGTGGTCCCTACCCTCACAGAGCCTGTATTCTTCAGTTGCAGATAGTAATCATATAATCACCAAGTAATCATAAACAGAAGTTCATGACGCTACAAGGGAATACAATAAGGGCATATGACCTAGCTGGAGTTGGAGTGAAGGTGGTTAGGGTTCAGAGACGGTTTCCCTGATACAATTAAGCTGAGAGGAGCTTCTCTGGTGGTCCAGCAGTTAAGACTCTGTGATTCCACTGCAGGGGGTGCAAGTTTGATCCCTGGTCAGGAAGTTCTGAATGCCATAAGGTACAGCCAAAGGGGGGTGGAAAAATTAAGCTAAGACTGGAGGAATGAAGGCTTGCAGTGAGAACTTAGGCCCTGTGGGTAGAAAAAAGGATAGATATTCCCATTCAGGGAACTTGAAGAAAGCCATTGGGGCTGGAACTCAGCCAGAGTCTAAAGAAGTACATGATAGTGACTGGGAGGTGGGCAGAGGCTGCTCGGGGCAGCCCAAATCAGATTTGCATTTTACAGAGATACCTGTGGTTGCAGGTAATCACAGGACGTTGTGATTAGTGTGGTGATGGTTAAGTACAGGCCACTTTAGAACATTTGGGATTTCTTCCTAATCCATCTTGATATCAGAGCAGGGTTCTTGGAGAAAGTTATGTCTAAGCCAAAGCCTAAAAACTGTATGGTTCAACAGAAAGGAACAGGGAGGATTTCTGGAGGATCTTCTTTTAGGTTTTAAGTTCTCTTCAATGAAGAAACTATTTCATCCATCTTAAACCTCTGTATAGTCAGTGGAGCTAAGCATATGACCAACTCTCCAAACATAATTGATAATGACATTTTAAAAATTGTACTATATTAATATCGCATTTTCAGGACTCCTACAGAAGTCATGCTTACAAGTAACACTTTGTCTTTTGTATCTGATGTCATTCCTGTAGCTGCATGAAAGGAAGGGGGCTGTCCCACTGACATTACACCAGTGCAGATCAGTGCAAGAGTGGCTGAGGGGGAGAGCGACTGCACCTAGCACAGGGCTGACAGAAACCCTGCTGAGCCCCCTCACTTTCCCTCCTAGTCACTCTGCGCCACGTATTCATCTTTCCTTAGCTACTTTTCCCCACATTTACACTGCTGTCAGTAGAAGGAGCCTTGAAGAGACCAAAAAGATGAGGGTGGGCAGCTCCCAACAGAGTGAATACTTTGTAGAAGAAGCAAAATCATAGCATGGAATTTTATTAATTTTGATACATAAATATGGCATTTCTTTCTACACAAAGGTCCTCAAGATGAGTTTATATTTTTTCTAATACATATGAAATAAAACTGTCCAGCCATATAAAACCTGCCCTTGTTTGCACTATATAGACCACATGCTCAGAAATCGTTTGAGTAGACTCTAGATCAAAAATAACTTGCAAATACTTTATCTGTTGAGAAAAAAAAACAGTCTATGTATTAAGTTTAGTAACATAAAGAATACAGTTATCACTTGAAGAAAGCAAAATTCTTTCAATAAGCAGATTATTAATATTTGCCCGTGTGTTTTTTCTTTAGATTTTAGCCTTCATCCTAATAAGGAATATCCCTGGGTATGCTCGTTCAGTTTACAGTTCATTTTTTGCTTGGTTTGGAAAAATTTCATTAGAGGTTGGTACATTAATATTTTGATCTGTCTTACACCAGTGTTTTATGGAGTTGTGTATTTAAATGTATATATAGGTGTGTAACTGACTTTTTTTAAAACCAAAGCTATGTTTATGAAATTATAGGCAAGAAACTTTGAACTTTAACAGAAGTATTGTAGAATGCTTTTAAAGTCTTATTTAAATGGCTCGATACAGATGATTTTCACATATTTGTCTTAAACTTTCAGGTACAGCCAAGATGCAGAAATAGGAAGAGAAAAAAAATGAAATAGATACAAATGAAATTTGTAAATAGATATAAATGAAATCAAGCTGAGAGGATTTTGATTAATTGTTCATTTGTAATTAAATATATTGCTGGAATTTAGTTTATTCATGCCTATCATAATAAAATTCACTCTTATTGAAAGTTTGGGGAAAATTTTTAAACTCATTATTTTATATGCAGTAACTAATATGAATTTACCCTCAAATCAGTTTAAAGTAGGTATGAAATACATTCAGTGTATTGACTTTTATTATTAAAATAGAACAGTTAAAATAGTAGAATTCATTTAATCATAAAAGATACATTTTAGAGTTATAATATGTATTAAGTTGTCTTTAAAATGGGAAAGACTTCTGTGTGATTCAATTACACATTCTTTTTCAGATTCTCTTCCCTTCTAGGTTATTACAAGATATTGAGTATAGTTCCTATGCTATTTATTAGGTTCTTGTTGGCTATCTGCTTTACATATAATAGTGTGTTAATCCCAGCCTGCTAGTTTATCACCTCCCCATTTTCCCATTGGTAACTAACCATAAGTTTGTTTTCTGTATTTGCGAATCTCTCTCTGTCTTGGAGTTAAGTTCATTCGTTTTGTTTTGTTTGTACGATTCTACATATAAGTGATACCGTATGATACTTGTGTTTGTCTGGCTTACTTCACTTAGTATGATAATTTCTAGGTCTGTCTATGTTGCTGCAAATGGCATTATTTCATTCTCTTTTATGATTGATGTTACACACACACACACACACACACACATCTTCTTTATCCTTTCACCTGCCCATGGACATTCAGGTTGCTTCTGTGTCTTGGCAATTGTAAATAGTACTGCAGAGATGACTAGATATTTTTGAATTATCATTTTCTCCAGCTATATGCCAAAGCGGAATTATTGGATCATATGGACACTTGAATGTGTACTCTGTGTTTTTTTTTAATGTAACGTCCTGAAGGTATCATTTAAATCTGACTATTCTGTTGTATCATTTAGCATTTCTGTTGCCTTATTGATTTTCTCTCTCAAAGATCTGTCCACTGATGTGCCTGGCGTGTTAAAGGCTTCTGATTATTGTATTCCTGTCCGTTTCTCCCTTTATGCTTGTTAGTGTCTCCTTGCAGTAGTCCTTTTATCATTATACAATATCCTTCTTTATCTTTCTTTATATCCTTTGTTTGAAAGTCTACCTTGTCTCATATGAGTATTGGGACTCTAGTCATTTCTGTTTGCATGAAATATCTTTTTACATCCCCTCTGTTTTAAACTTTAAGTGTCCTTTGCCCTAAAGTGGGTCTTTTGAAGGCAGCATATTTTAGGCTTTTGTTGTTTTAATCCAGTCTGCCACTCTGTGTCTTTTGATTGGAGCATTTAGTCCACTAACATTTAAAGTAATTATTGATAGATGTGTTATTTATTGCTATTTTAAACCTTGTCGTCTTGTTGGTTTTATATTTCTTCTTTGTCTGTTTTTCCTTTTGTGGTTTGATGGTTTTCTTTTGTATTATGCTTATGTTCTCATCTTGGTTTTCATGAATCTGTTGTGTTTTGATTTGCCATTGCTCTGTTCTCAAGTATATTAACTTCTTCCTCTATCTATTTGGTTTAGACTGGTAGTCATATAGACTCACACACTTTCTAAAAAAAAAGTCTTATTTTCTTACTCTCCTCCCCCACATTTTATGATGTCCTCATTTACATCTTCATGTTCAACCTGTTGCTGTCCATTGTGGTCATCATTGCTTTCACAAAATTTTTTAATTTTTTACATCTTTCTACTGGCTTATTTTAGAGATGTACTTTTCAATTGTGATATTTTTCGTCCCTATAGATTCCTCTTTTCTATTTAGAGAAAACCTTTCAATATTTCCTTTAGGATAGGTTTAGTGTTGCTGTATTCTTTCAGTTTTTGCTTATCTGAGAAACTCTTTCTCTCTCCTTTTATTCCAAATTATAATCTTGCTGGGTAACATATCCTACATTACAGGATTTTGCCTTGCAAGACTTTAGTGCCACTCCCTTCTAACCTGAGGCATTTCTGTAGAGAAATTACCTGGTAACTTTATAGGGGTTCCCTTGTAATTAGCTCTCTGCTTTTCTCTTACAAGCCTTTAGAATCTTCTCTTTGACTTCTGCCATTTTAATTATGTCTTGAAATAGGTCTGTTTGGGTTCATCTTGTTTGGGACCCCTGTGTACTTCCTGTACCTGAGATATCTCTGCTTCCTTCTTTAGGTTTGGGCAATTTTTAGCCATAATTCCTTCAAATACATTTTCAATCCCCTTTTCTCTCTCTTCTCCTTCTGGGATCCCTACTTGTGGATTGGCATGCTTTGTCTTATCCTATAAGTCTGTTACATTGCTTTCTTTCTTTTTTTTTTCATTTGGCTTTCTCTCCACTATTCTAATTGGGTGATTTCCATTATTCTGTCTTCTAGATCACTTATTCTTTCTTCTGCAGTATCCATTCTGCTCTTCATTGCAGTTAGTTCACCTTTTGTCTATGCAAATGAATTTTCTAATTTTTCTTGACTCCTCTTCATAGATTCCAGTCCCTTTTTACAATAATTAGCATTTCTGTCCATAGCCTCTCTTCATTCCTTCAATATTTTCACTGTCTCCTTTTTAAACTCAGTATCTGTTAGACTGACGAGGTCTGTTTTATTGCTAGTTCTTTCAGGGGAATTCTTTGCATAATTTTAATTGGGAGTGGTTCCTCTGCTTCTTTATTTTGCATATTTCTCTTGCTGTCTGAGTTTAGAAGGAACAATCATCTGCTGTGGTCTTGGAGGTCTGTTTTTCTGTAGGTGCGTCCCTATGTAGCCTGCATGGTTTTAGTATTTTTTGGTGCGAGCGCTCTTTTTATTATGGATGCCTGCCATCTCTTTGCTCAGCTATACTGGTCGTTATCCTTTTGATAGGAGGTATGACTTGTGGTGGCCAGAGCCTGCACCGGATATTGAACTGGGCCTCTTCCTCGCTCTGTAATTGTCACTGCCCTATCAGGGGCAGGGTCTGCTCCCTAGTTGTTGGTGTAGAGGCCCACAGATGCTTTTCTGAGCTGCATTTCTGAGCTACAGTGTGAGGTAGGTGGGATTGGAGCTCTCCCATCAGGAGAGGAGCCGCTGAGTTTTCCTTGCAGGAGCTGCTCACCAGTGAGTGTGCTCTGTTGTGTCACCTTTCACTTGTCAGGGCTCACAGAATGCATTGTTGTTGACACTGTCCTTGGCTCTGCCTCAATAGTGGGAATGTCAGCCATGGCCCTGGTGTCCCTGGGGTGTTGTCTTCACAAGGCCACCAGCGCAGAATCTGGGTTCAGTCAGGTCCCAGGATCACAGTACTCACGCCTCTGAATCCAGGGTGGGAGCTGTGGAGGCTTACACGCCCTTGTACCCACAGAGCCCACAGCTGCTGAGGTCAGAATCCTCCCAGCGGCAGAAGCACCTGTTGTCTATTTGTATGTCCCACAGGTGCTGAATTTACAGAGCTGCCAGTGGAGGTGTAAGTCCATGGCTCACACAGCCACGGGGAGAGAATTCAGTCCTGCTTCCTACATTGCTTGGCCCCTGGGGCTCAGCTGCCCCACTTCTGCATGTGGGCAACCCGCTGGCATCTGCTTCTGGGGCGTGCTGACATGGTGGTTGACACAGGAGTCTCCTGAAGCAGTGGCAGCTGGGGCGCACTCTCCTGGAGGCGGAGGAGGCAAGGCATGGGCCAGCGCATGGAGCAAGAAGCTGCTGTGGTGGCCCCACCCTGCACACACCACTTCACAATGGCCCTTCGTTTCTATGGCAGGGCCACGCTTCTGCAGGCACCCGCTGCTGCAGCCACACCACACCCCAGACCCTTCAGGCTGTCTCCATGCACTCAGCACCAGTCTTTTTCCCAGGTCTGCCTCATAGTAGTTTTGATTTGCATTTTTCTGGTAATTAGTGATGTTGAACACCTTTTCATGTACTTTTTGGCCCTCTGTATGTCTTCTTTGGAGAAACATCTCTTAGAGCTTCTGCCATTTTTTGACGAGTTGTTTGTAGAATTTTTTTTTTTAATTGTATTGGAATATAGTTGATTTACCATGTTGTGTTGGTTTCAGGTATACAGCAAAATGAATCTGGTATACACTCTTTTAGAGTAGATTCTTTTCCCACATAGGTCATTATAGTGTACTGAGTAGAGTTCCACTATATAGTAGTTACTTGTTACCTGTTTTATGTATAGTAGTGTATATATGTCAGTCCCAATCTTCCAGTTTATCCCTACACCCTCTTTACCCCCTGGTAACCATAAGTTTATTTTCTACATCTGTAACTCTGTTTCCATTTTATATATAAGTTTGTTATATATAATGAAGTTCTTTGACCTTCCCTTCACTCATTATTAATCCGTGTCCATCCATGTTGCATTAAATGGTGTTATTTCATTCTTTTTTATTGCTGAGTAATGTTCCATTGTAAACATATACCACATCTTCTTTACCCATTCCTCTGTTGGACACTTAGGTTGCTTCCACGTCCTGGCTATTGTAAATAGTGCTGAATATTGGTGTACATGTATCTTTTCAAATTATGGTTTTCTCTGGATATATGCTCAGGAGTGGGATTGCTGGATCATATGGCAGCTCTATTTTTAGTTTTTTAAGAAACCTTCTTACTTCCTGCATAGTGGCTTCCTGCATATATACCAACAGTATAGGGGAGTTCACCTTTCTCCATACTCTCTCCAGCATTTATTGTTTATACATTTTTTTTTTTGATGATGGCCATTCTGACTGTTGGGAGGTGATACCTCATGGTAGTTTTGATTTGATTTGCATTTCTCTAATAATTAGTGATGTTGAACATCTTTTCATGTGTTTTTTAGCCAGCTGTATATCTTCTTTGGAGAAATGTCTGTTTAGATCTTCTGCCTATGTTTTGATTGGGTTTCTTTTTGATACTGAGCTGCATGAGCTGTTTGTATATTTTGGAGATTAATCCCTTGTCAGTTGCTTCATTTGCAAATATTTTCTCCAATTCTGTAGATTGTCTTTTCATTTTGTTTATGGTTTCCTTTGCTGTGCAACAGCTTTTAAGTTTAATCAGGTCGTATTTGTTTATTTTTGTTTCTATTTTTGTTACTATAGGAGCAAGATCTTGCTGTGGTTTATGTCAAAGTGTTTTTGCTGTGTTTTCCTACAAGAATTTTATAGTGTGTGGTCTTACATTTAGGCGTTTAATCCATTTTGAGTTTATTTTTGTGTTCTGATTTCATCCTTTTACATGGAACTGTCTGGATTTCCAGCACCACTTACCGAAGAGGCTCTCTTCTCTCCATTGTGTATTCTTGCCTCCTCTGTTGTAGATTAGGTGACGGTAGGTGTGGGTTTACCTCTGGGCTTTCTGTCTTGTTCCACGGATACGTGTTTCCGTTTCTGTGCCACTGTCATTTTGTTTTTGTGCCAGTGTCATACTGTTCTGATTATTGTATCTTTGTAGTATAGTCTGAAATCGGGGAGCCTGATTCCCCAGTTCCATTTTTCTTAAGATTACTGTGTCTGTTTGGGGTCTTTTGTGTTTCCATACAGTTTTTAAGATTTTTCTTTTTTGGTCTAGATCTGCAAAAAAATGGCATTGGTAACTCAATAGGTACTGCACTGAATCTGTAGTTTACTTTGTGTATAGGCATTTTGACAATAGACTTTTCAAGGCCAATAGTGAAATAATTATGCTACCATATGAATTGGGAAAATCTATAATATATTTATGGACTTTCTGAAAATATCTAACTTGAAATATTTTTCCTTCCAGCTGTTTATTTGCCAATATCACATATGGCTGGCAGCAGACACAAGGGGTATCTTGGTCCTCATACCTGGAAACCCTATGCTCAACATTATTGTCAGCACTTTCATATTTGTTTGTGTGGCACATGAAATTTCTCAGATCACTAATGATCTTGCACAGATTATTATTCCTAAAGATAACTCATCTCTGTTGAAAAGATTGGCATGTATAGCTGCATTTTTTTGTGGACTCCTCATCTTATCATCCATTCAAGATAAATCAAGACATTAGGATTCTAAAAACTTAAAACTCTTCAGATTAACTTTGAATCTACCTAGAGGAGAACAGCATCTGTCTGGAGATGCATTGTAAATGTATATGTAAATAAAAATTTGTGTGGCAAGAGGATAGCTCAGTGACATCTGTTGAACATGTGTGGTTGTATATTTTGGAAATGTACATATACAATGAGAAATACTGAAAAAATTGAAGCAGAATGCATCGTATAGGATTGCATGTGAAAAGTCTTTTCTACTGGATCCATTTTCCATTTATAAGTGATTTTAAGTTAACGTATGAAGTCAGGGAAATAACTACCTTTCCAGTAAAAAATACAGATAATTTAATTAGCTTAGTAACACCACTGAGTGTTTTGATATTTACTAAATTTATGGTAATAAAAATTGTATGCACCTATATTCATCATGGAACTTCCTACTTCATCGAAAACTTTTGCAGTGTTGTTTTCTTATATGTGCAATGATATGGAATGACAGACAGTATGTCTTTTATTGTTCATGTTCTGATATTTATGTTTCCTGATATGATTTTTCTTCCTAACTGTGGTTTTCAGGTATATAAGCCTAAAATCTTTGTACACTTTGTCCCAGAGTTGTTCTAGGCTCCATGACAGGGTTTTGTCATTGATGCTATTGTAGCTTTTTATAAAAAGGCCAAATTTTCTTTCCAGTCCAAACATTCACCTGTTTCCTTTCCTTAAGATACACCAGTGTAATACCAGTTACCCTGTGGATTCATCACATACACTTTCCCCCATCTAATTAGTTTTTGTATATTATTTCCAATGTTTGGAAGTTCTTTATAACCATTTTGGTATTTTCTATTAACTCCCTCCTGTTTTTTAAAAAAATATTTATCAGTCTAAATGTGTGCAGTGTAGTAAAGATTCAAGATATGTTTGAGATGTATAAGTAGAATTTTAAGTAAACTGGTCACCTTGGGCAATGTTTGTTTTTGGTTTTGTTACAGGCTTAACTGTTAGAGGTATAAATTTATTTATCTGTTGTACAGATTTGATTATAGATTTTAATGTTTTAAAAATTGCACTTGTTTGCTGTTACTGTGTATGGGGTAAAATATTTTTTGTTCATGGTATATGAAAATATGGAATAATTTAAACAGTAAATAAACATTCTGTGGATGCTTATTTTTGTATTGTAAAGTATCAATTAAACTATGTGGTTTTTTTAAAAGCTGAATCCATTAATGATTGGTTCAAATGTCTAATTCATTTCCTCAGTTTAAATTTACTTTTTTAACCTCTTAGCATATATGGGTAAGTCACAGTGATAGTTAAAGAATAATTTAGTTATCATTACTCTACAGGATAATCTGCCCTTTCTGCTCATGAGTTAAAACATTGTTTTATTAGTAATATTACTTGAAGATTTAAAAAATTGAAGTATTTCTTTAGCACTGCATTTATGTGCTAATGATATATTTCCGTTAATTGAGGAGTGTCTCTCAAACAGATGTGTGTTCTTTCTTTTTCTCTCTTCTTCTGCCCTTACTTAGTCTTTTGACATTTCCCAGATAGACAATTGTAATGATTCATTGCTCTGCTTCCTAGACTGCAGGCTTATAAGTAGAGAATAGTATAGTTATAAATCAAAAACTTCCAAGTACTGTGATCACATTATTCTTGCTCGTGTGGCTTGCCAATGAGTAGAGTGCATTTTAATTTAGCTTGTAAGTTTTATCACCTGAGAAAGATTCTTCCTGATGAAACAACTGAAAAAAAAAAGATGACCAGTATTTGTTTTTTAGAAGCATTTATGTCTTCTGATAGTGATACCCCAGTGAATTTAGGTTTTCTTCCCTGTTTGAACTCAAGCCTCAAACTTAACTGGTGAGCCCTATTTCTTCTTCACGTGTTTTCATTTAATGTATACATAAAATAAAACAGTGACAGATAAAAATTAAAATAATTAAAATACACATTTGTAATTAAAATAGTCTATTTGTATTTGATTTTTTTAATGAGTCTTTACAGATAAGAGGTTGTTGTGTCTGAGTTGCCACAATGTTAGCATCTATGTATGGTATGTTTTAATATTTTTTTCTGCACTGACTCACATAATGATTATCTGCATTACTCAGTCATACCATTCTTCAGAGAAAGATGTTTAACAGAATATTTGGATATGCTAAAATTTAGAGAAAATCACAGGCTCTCTGAAACTCAGAGTTTCTGTAAATTACATCACGTTGAAAAATCTGTCCTCTGGCCTCAAAAGGCACTTGCCTTACTCAGTCTACCCCAGTCCTGCCCTGTTGCCTTTGTCAAACCTTTCCATTTGTATAAATGGCCAAAATAGTGTTAAAAATTCAGAGCCTTGTGATACACCGTATTAACAAATTGAAAGATAAAAACCATGTGATAATCTCAATAGATGCAGAAAAAGCCTTTGACAAAATTCAGCACCCATTTATGATGAAAGCTCGTCAAAAAATGGGCATAGAAGGACCCTACCTCAATATAGTGAAGACCATATGTGATAAGCCTACAACAAACATTATTCTCAATGGTGAAAAATTGAAAGCATTTTCCCTAAGATCAAGAACAAGACAAGGGTGTCCACCTTCCCCACTATTATTCAACATAGTTCTGGAAGTCCTAGTTACAGCAATCAGAGAAGAAAAAAGGAATCCAGATTGGAAAATAAGTAGAGCTCTCACTGTTTTGCAGATGACATGATACTGTACATAGAAAACCCGAAAGACAATATCAGAAAATTACTAGAGCTAATCAGTGAATTGAGCAAAGTTTCAGGATACAAAATCAATACACAGAAATCACTTGCATTTCTATATACTAACAATGAAAAATCAGAGAAATTAAAGAATCAACCCCATTCACCATTGCAACAAAAAGAAATATCTAGGAATAAACTTACCTAGGGATTGGGGGTGGGAGGAGAAGGGGACAACAGAGAATGAGATGGCTGGATGGCATCACTGACTTGATGGACATGAGTTTGAGTGAACTCAGGGAGTTGGTGACGGACAGGGAGGCCTGGCGTGCTGTGATTCATGGGGTCGCAAAGAGTCGGACACAACTGAGGGACTGAACTGAAGGAGACAAAAGAACTGTACATAGAAAATTATAAGACACTAATGAAAGAAATCAAAGGTGACATAAACAGATGGAGAGCTATTCCATGTTCCTGGGTAGGAAGAATCAATATTGTGAAAACAATTATACTACCAAACGCAATCTGTAGATTCAATGTGATCCCTATCAAATTACCAATGACATTTTTCACAGAACTAGAACAAAAAATTTTACAATTCATATGGTAACACAAAAGACCTCAAATAGCCAAAGTAGTCTTCAGAAAGAAGAATGAAACTGGAGGAATCAACCTTCCTGACTTCAAATTATACTACAAAGCTACAGTCATCAAGACAGTATGGTACTGGCACAAAAACAGAAATATGGAACAATGGAGCAAGATAGAAAGCCAAGAAATAAACCCATGCACCTATGGGTACCTTATTTTTGACAAAGGAGGCAAGAATATACAATGGGGCAAGGACAGCCTCTTCAATAAATGGTTCTGGGAAAACTGGACAGCTATATGTGAAAGAAATTTGAACACTTCCTAACACCATACACAAAGATAAACTCAAAATGGATTAAAGACCTAAATATAAGACCAGAAACTATAAACTCTTAGAGGAAAACATAGGCAGAACACTCAACATAAAGCAAGATCCTCTATGACCCATCTCCTAGAGTAAAAGAAATAAAAACAAAAGTAAACAAGTGGAACCTGGTTAAACTTAAAAGCTTTTGCACAGCAAAGGAAACTATAAGTGAGGTGAAAAGACAACCCTCAGAATGGGAGAAAATAATAGCAAATGAAACAACTGAGAAAGGATTAATTTCCAAAATATACAAGCAGGTCACAGAACTCAATACCAGAAAAACTAAACACATTTCTCCAAAGAAGACATACAGGTGGTTAACAAGCATGAAAAGACACTCAACATCACTCATTATTAGAGAAATACAAATCAAAACTACAATGAGATAGCACCTCACACCAGTCAGAATGGCCACCATCAAAAAGTCAACAAACAATAAATGCTGGAGAGGGTGTGGGGAAAAGGGACTGCTCTTGCACTGTTGGTGGGAATATAAATTGATATAGCCACTATTGAAGACAGTATGGAGATTCCTTTAAAACCTAGGAATAAAACCACCATATGACCCAGCAATCCCACTCTTAGGCATAAACCCTGAAGAAACCAAAAATGAAAAAGACACATGTATCCCATTGTTCATGGCAGCACTGTTTACAATAGAACATGGAAGCAACCTAGATGTCCATCAACAGTTGAATGGATAAAGAAGTCCTGGTACATGTACACAATGGAATATAACTCAGCCATAAAAAGGAACGCCTTTGAGTCAGTTCTAATGAGGTGGATGAACCTAGAATCTTATACAGAGTGAAGTAAGTCAGAAAGAGCAATATCGTATTCTAATGCACATATACAGAATCTAGGGAAATGGTTCTGAAGAATTTACTTTCAGGGCAGCAATGGAGAAACAGACATAGAGGATAGACTTATGCATGTGGGGAGAGGGGAGGAGAGGGTGCGATCAGCACGCCAGGCCTTCCTGTCCATCACCAACTCCCGGAGTTCACTCAAACTCATGTCCACAGAGTCGGTGATGCCATCCAGCCGTCTCATTCTCTGTTGTCCCCTTCTCCTCCCGCCCCCAACCTTTCCCAGCATCAGAGTCTTTTCCAGTGAGTCAACTCGTCGCATGAGGTGGCCAAAGTATTGCAGTTTCAGCTTTAGCATCAGTCCCTCCAATGAACACCCAGGACTGATCTCCTTTAGAATGGACTGGTTAGATCTCCTTGCAGTACAAGGGACTCTCAAGAGTCTTCTCCAGCACCACAGTTCAAAAGCATCAATTCTTTGGTGACCAGCTTTCTTCACAGTCCAACTCACATCAATACATGACCACGGGAAAAACCATAGCCTTGGCTAGACGGACCTTGGTTGGCAAAGTAATGTCTCTGCTTTTTAATATACTACCCAGGTTGGTCATAACTTTCCTTCCAAGGAGTAAGCGTCTTTTAATTTCATGGCTGCAATCAGCATCTGCAGTGATTTTGGAGCCCAAAAAAATAAAGTCTGACACTGTTTCCACTGTTTTTCCATCTATTTCCCTTGAAGTGATACTGTTCCCCAAATGTACTATTCCTTAGTTCCCACTCTTTCATCCACCTAAATCCAACTTTTTAAACATAGAATTTAAACTCCACTTCCTCTGTGAAACCAACAGTTTATATTCTTTTCAACTATTCTAGCATTAGTTACCTGATTCCATTATATTGTCATTTTTTCCCACTCCTTCAGTAAGATTGCAACTCCAGTGTCAAGATGGATCTAGTCATGAGCTATTCACAAAGTAAGTAAAGAAATGCTTGACCATCAGTTAAGGAGTTCTGGTTTTACTTCTGCCATCCTAAAAACAAAACTCCTCTATCTCTAGCATTCCCAAAGCTACTGCTTCGTTTATCTTCTCCTACAGACCTGAAGTGCCTCTTGTCAAGATTAACAAGAGCCTCCATATTGCTGAATCTATTGATCAATGCTGTTTCCACCCTACTTCACCTATGTTTGACACAGTCGATTTGCTGCCGTCTCCTCCACTACAATTCCAGGATGTCACCATTTCCTGTTTTCCTACTACCTCAACAGCCATTCCTTCACCGTGCTAGATGCTGGATCCTCTTCATTCTGTCAGCCTCTAAACTGCAGTTCCCCAAAGCTCAGTCCTCAGAACTTCAGGTGATATTACTTAAGGAGTGAGTACAAATAGTCAAATGCCTTTAAACATTATATTTGGATGTATTTTGATGTCTACCAGCCAAATTTATGTCTTTAGTCTGAACTTCTTCCCTGAAATTCAAACCTAGATACCCGAATGTCTCTATTTAAATATTCAGAAGACATCTCAAACTTAACAGGTCTAAAACTAAGCTTCTCCACTACTGGCCACAAACAAAAACACCCATAGTCTTTTTTTTTTTAAAGAGGCCTAGCTTTTTTTCTTTCTTTTCTGCTGTGCTGGGTCTTCATGGCTGCACGCGGGCTTTCTCTGGTTGCGGCAAGTGGGGGCTTCTCTAGTTGCAGTGCCTGGGCTTCTCATTGTAGTGGCTTCTCTTATTGCAGAGCATAGACTCTAGTTGTACGGGCTTCAAGAGTTGCAGCACGCACAAAAACAGCCGCTGTCTTTTTCTCAGTAAATGGCAACTACATTGTTCAGTTGTTCAAAAAACTTTGGCTCTTACACTTTTTGTTTTATACTTTAGTAAATCGCGTCATTTTCATCTTCAAAATAGATCCATCATTCAGTAATTCAGCCACTTTTCATCATCTCCTGTGTGATCACCCTGTTCCAGAAGTCCACTTGCTCTTTCCTGGATTATGGTACTAGTCAGCTTTTTTCTTTGTAGGTCTGCCATACTTACTCTTTTTACATACCTATGATTTTCAGCTTCCATCTCGCCCCTCCTTAGAACATAATCTTTTGAAGACAAGGCTTTTGTTTTACTCCCTAGGGTATCCACAGCTCCTAGAACAATACCTCATAATTATTTGCTGAATGAACTAATTAATGAAAGCTACAGAAATAGTATCAAGTACTAATCTCATACAGGGCAGGTGGGCAGCCCTGCAAAATGATGAAAAGCAAAATTATTTTCCCAGCTGCCTTCTTAGTGATTTGGACGAGAGGCTAAAAATATGCTTAATTTGAGTTTTAGGATATTGATTTTAATAATGTTATAAAAAATTTAAGCCACTTACGTGGTCAGATAAAGAGTGAGTGCAAATAGTCACATGGCACATAACCTGTGACTCTGCAGCAAATAAGGGTCTTTGTGTGGCTTCGCAGGTGGCATTAGTGGTAAAGAATCTGCCTGCCAAAGCAGGAGATACAAGAGACCTAGGTTTGATCCCTGGATCAGGAAGATCCCTGGAGTAGGAGATAGCAACCCACTCCAGTATGCTTGCCTGGAAAATTCTATGTGCAGAGGAACCTGGTGGGCTACTGTGCATGGGGCTGCAAAGAGTCTGACAGGACTGATCAAGTGCGCCTAAGGGTTTTTGCAGCCTAGATGGAAGCCACTTGCATACCTGAGTGCTAGCCATACTAGGTAGAACAGGCTCTTACTGTGCATTCTACTATTTTTCATTTTCTTGCTTTATGCTGGGAAAAATGTCAATTGCAATTTGTCATTGTACTTATGCTATTATATTTGTTATAGTAGCCGGAATTATTTGGAATCCTATCTCTACCAAAAGTGGAAAATGAAAAGATAAACTAGGAAGGCTATGTATTTTAAAAAGAGATTGTGCTTTTTGTGGAAGTAAAAAATATTCTTCTGTGTTCAGACAAAATGTGACTGTGTCATAAAACTACTTAAAAATACTACTTCAAAAACCATTATGAAATCAACTCTACCAAAAACTATTGCCGGTACATAAAAATGTATATGTAGGTGCCAGTATAAGTAAAACTCAGATTAATGAATTAAATGAAAGCCTGAAATTTCAACAGGACTTTAATGAAAACTTGGGTGCTAAGTCACTTCAGTCGTGTCCAACTCTGTGTGACCCCATAGACGGAAGCCCACCAGGCTCCCCCATCCCTGGGATTCTCCAGGCAAGAACACTGGAGTGGGTTGCCATTTCCTTCTCCAAGGAAAACTTACTAAATAATAAATGCTGTGACCTTGAGATATATATTAAGGGAAAAAATTACATCAGAACATGTAATAGATGGTAAGTTTTAAAATCATATCCATTGAATGTAGCAGAAATTACAAGCCAAAAAAATAAGCTTTGAAAATCTAAGGCTAATGAGGAAAACTTATCTCCCTCAGTATATCAAGATATGGCCACCTAATTATATTTGTGCTTACACTGAGAATTCTAATGTAACCAACTCAAAAATATACCAATGTCCTGTTCATTATAAGAAAATGATATACTGATTGATTGAGGAGATCCTAAAGTTTGATATAGGATGAATACAGTCATTGATATCATAAACTAGGAGTGTTTGGTGGCTTATCTTATGGACAAGTCAGTATTTTCTTTGATAAATTGGATGTACCATATGGGAGCCTGTTATATAAAAAGAGGTTCCATGGCATTGTACTTAGAGTTCTTTAGAACTATTGAAAGAGATTAAATTTTTTTCATAATTCAAGAGAAAATTACCATTAGCCTGGTTTCAAAGACTGAAATAAAGATGGCTATTCAACTCATCTTACCAGTCTGAATATTTCTCTGCAAAGACATTCAAAACTAATTGAATATATGACTCGATTTGTTCATTCTCAGGATAGCTGAGATTCGGAGAAATGTATTTGGCAACATTTATTCTGGTTCATTTTCTTACACTAAAAATGGTTTCTACAGAAGGAACAGTTGGCACCTACATTCCCAAAATTATAGGGTTGAAGACTAAATTCTAGAAAACTTTTTTGTGTTTTAAATTTTATAAAATGTAAAAGCACTATTCGTTTTCCTCTTCATATTAATAGTGACAGTATACGTGAACCATGAGGGGAAAGTGCAGGTTATATGGCTGCCACACAATACGGTACCAAAACATAAATATGACAAAATTGGAATACCTGAATTCTAGGTAACACCAGAAACAGTTGCTTTAAAATATAAAAGTTATACAGGTATCTTATGCATTATGAAGAATTTGGGGAACTATGAAACAGGATAAAGTGAAATGCTTTGTCTTTAAAGGATTCAAAGATAAAATTTTACTAAACATCATAACAGAAAAAAATCTGACATTTTTACATCTTAAGAAAAAATGGTACCAAGATTCTTTTTCCAAATTTGAGGTAAAGCGACAAAGAAAAACTTTTGTGTTTTTTATTTTGAAATTTAAAATATCTCCAATATTATGTTATATTAAAGGCTTACACAATCTTACATTAAAAATAAAAAGGTTATTTGGTAGTTGTGGGTCTTTTTTTTTTTTTAATTCTTAGCTTTCTTTACTCTCTAATCAAAGTACTTGATTTTTGACCATAGTTTTTTCATAACTAGGTCAGTATGTTTTGTTTTGTCTCATAAGTCATAGGATCGGTGTGAGTTGCTCAGTCATGTCTGACTCTGTGACCCCATGAACTGTGGCCTGCCAGGCTCCTCTGTCCATGGGATTCTCCAGACAAGGTAAATAAACCTGAGAGCATCATCTGTGTTCTCCTCACCTCCCCTCAGAAAACAGCAGCCAGCACTTCCTCCTGTGTTTCCTCCTTCAGTGGAAGGCAGCACCATCCTTCTTTCTCCCCAGTGGAAAATCTAGGAATCATTCTCGACTCTTGTATCTTTCTCATACACTCCATGCAGTCCATTTCTTAAATCCTTTTCAGTCTTCATATTTCTCTTCTCTCGTTGCTACCGCCTCTGTTCAGGCTCTTATTATTTCTCCTCTAGAACTTGGAAATATCTGGCTTTGCTTTAATCTTTATCTAGGTCATTTTCTTCTTCCTTTCTCTTCAGTGTTGCATATTAAATCAGATTCTGGCCAATGAGGTCAATGAAATTAAAATCTCATAGGGTAGATGAAGATTAGTATTTCTTATATGTTCTGCGGCCACATATTGTAGAATGTGGCTAGGCTGAGAATCAATGTTGGAGAAATTTCAGATGTCTTTGCTAGTCTTTGTACAAAGTCTTCATGATCTTCAAGATGGTTTGTCATTCCCTTCTCCAGGGGATCTTCCTGACTCAGAGATTGAACCTGGGTCTCCTGCATTGCAGGCAGACTCTTTACCATCTGAGCCACCAGGGAAGCCCTAATTAAAAGGATCATACTGTACTCTGTGAGACTAGACTAGATAGGTTTGGAGTGGCAAGACGAGTTTTTTCCTAAGTGATTCAGGAGAAAAGTAGTGACAGCCATCTCTGATGCAGAGAGGGTAAACTAGAAGTAAGGACCCACCTCACCTCCTTCCATCTCACCCTCACCTCAGGACACTATCAATAAGAAAAAATAATGGAAAAACGTTTACTTGAAGCCCAAAAGGTCCAGCACTTTCAAAACACATTCACACAAGGGAAATAGAGCTGGAGCACTTAGAGATTATGAAATTTTAAAGGGAAACTGTAGAAAAGTAATGAATGGGCATGGCTATCCAAAACAGAATTTCAATAGAATAATGGAAGGAACACACACATAAAATGGAAGGAGCAGGAACTGTAGTGAAACAATTGGATGTATAGACACATTAAGTTCTAGCTATTAATGTGGAATAGATAGATTAGTAGAATATAAAACAAATAATTCAGAAAAAATTAGAATAAGGTAATATTTGATTTTACATTGCTAAGGAAAGATAGACATAGTCTTGAAATTGTCCTGAGACAACTGCTTAAGTACGGGAGTGTGTACATGCATGGGTAATCACTCAGACATGTCTGACTCTTTGCAACCCTATGGACTGTACCCTACTAGGTTCCTCTATCCATGGGATTCTCCAGGTAAGAATAGTGCAGTGAGTTGCCATTTCCTACTCCAGGGGATCTTACCAAACCCAGGGAATGAATCTGAGTGGGGGCAATAAATTCCCTTTCTTACTCAAGACTGTATATTGTCACTCTGTTTATTTAACTTATATGCAGAGTATTGGGCTGGGTGTGAAATGCCGGGCTGGAAGCAAAATGCTGGGCTGAATCAAGCACAAACTGGAATCAAGATTGCCAGGAGAAATATTTGTAACCTCAAATATGCAGATGACACCACCCCAATGGCAGAAAGCAAAGAGGAACTAAAGAGCTTCTTGATGAAGGTGAAAGGAGAGTGGAAAAGCTGGCTTAAAACTCCTTCAAAAAAACTCTGATCATGGGATACAATCCCATTGCTTCATGGCAAATAGACGAAAAAATGGAAACAGTGATAGACTTTATTTTCTTGGACTCCAAAATCACTATGGACGGTGACTGCAGCCATGAAAATAAAAGATGCTTGTTCCTAGACAGCCTATTAAAAAGCAGAGACATAACTTTGCCAACAAAGGTCTGTATAGTCAAAGCCATGGTTTTCCCGTAGTCATGTACAGATGTGAGAGTTGGACCATAAAGAAGGCTGAACACCAAAGAACTGATGCTTTCAAACTGTGGTGCTGGAGAAGACTCTTGAGAGTCCCTTGGATTGCAAGATCAAACCAGTCAATCCTAAAGGAACTCAACCCAGAATATTTGTTGGAAGGACTGATGCTTAAGCTCCAGTACTTTGGCCACCTGATGCAAAGAGCTAGTTCATTGGAAAAAACCCCGATGCTGAGAAAGATTGAGGGCAGGAGGAGAAGGAGATGACAGGGGATGAAACGGTTGGATGGAATCACCAGCTCGATGGACGTGAGTTTGAGCAAGCTCTGGGAGTTAGTGATGGACAGGGAGGCCTGACGTGATGCAGTACATGGGGTTGCAAAGTGTCGGACATGATTGAGTGACTGAATAACAACTCCATATATCAAAAGATATTTAAGGTGATTAAAGGATTTAAAGACAAAAGAAGAAGTAGAAAATGTACATTAAGAAGTCCAAGCTCATACTGCTCACCACCCAATAGGTCAATTAATTGAGAGATGAGTTGCTAGGGTAAGGAATAATGACTTTATTTGGAAAGCCAGCAGAGTGAGAAGATGATAAACTACTGTTCAATGAACCAATGTCACAAAAAACCATCTTCTCTGATTTAGAACTCAGGCATATTTGATAGGGGGAAGGGATAGTTAGGGAAGTGGAATGGACAGGTACACACTGCTGTATTTAAAATGGATAACCAACAAGCACCTACTCTAAAGCACAGGAAATTCTGTTCGATGTTATGTGGCAGCCTGGATGGGAGGGGTGTTTGCGGGAGAATGGATACATGTATATTCATGGCTGAGTCCCTTTGCTGTTCACCTGAAACTATCACAACATTGTTAGTCAACTATGCTCCAATATAAAAGTGCTGGTTTTTTTTTTTAAAGTTCAGAGAGAGGTGAAAAGGAATACTGAGATCATCAGGAAGAGAAGGTATTCCCATTGTGACAGAGGGAGGGTGAGTTCCCAGGGTCTCCATGCCTCCCTGAAACCTGCATAGTCCATTCCCCTGCCAACAGCCCTCTGCTCCATTCTGTAACCCATTAAAGTTCTGAGAAATGTTAAAAAAAAAAAAAAAAAATTCAGGCTTCTTTTATATTAAAACAGAGTGGGGGAGGTAAAATCCTAGAAAGGATGTGTTAATTTCTTATTGCCGAAGACTGTTCACCGGTGGGCCTGGTCAGCACGTTTCCTGTGAGCTAGACAAAGCTATTTTTAACTCAACACTCACTTCCTGGGAGGCAGGGTTCCCAGAGATGTGCCATTATGTGTAATTTAGGCTTATAGGCAATATCCCTTTAGCGGTTAATTTGTAATAGAATACAGAGTTTCTTCCCAATTACACTTTTCCACTGTCAATGATCCATTTCAGAATCCTGTGGGAAAAGGGACAAAGATCTCTCTAATTCCAGCTGAAGAGGGAAGACAGGTGGTTACAGAATGGAACTGATCAATCCTGAACAGAAAATATTCCTCGGAATCTTTTGATCAGTAGTACAATCCTATTTCCTTTTCCATCTACAACTATCTGAATCTGGTTAAAGCCCTTAGCACTTCATTGTCTAATTTAATTGAACTTGGGGTTTTGGTTCCTGGTCCCAACACATATAAATTCCTATGCCATTTATTTGGACAAAATTAAATATGCTGACCCTTCTCTAGCTACAGTGAAATTATAATGAACACTTGGTTTTTTTTAGAAAGCAAGGTAAAGTCTTCTAAGAGTTCACAAACCCACTGCTCTCCGGGCCTCTCAGAAATAGGGTCAGTTTTGGACAATAGTGGTACTGCTTTTTAATCCCAGTGTGATGAATCCATGGCTTACTCAAGCCAACTTGACAGATGAATGCATGGTAAACAATAGCGTGTGTGGCCCTGCCCACCTTGCAGTCAACTGATGCCCAGGCCCTTATTCTCCCTGGGTGTTAAAAAGGACTCAGTCTCCAGGTCAGAAAGGATGTAAAGCAACTTCAGTTGGAAAGGCTACTTCTGGTGGAAGCAAACCTATGAGCAGGGATTGTTATAGGGTCCCAGGTTTTAACATAATTGGCAATTTCTAGGTCTTTAGGGCATTTAAAGATTCTCCCACCCAGGCAGACACCTGGAATGGCTGACCATACCATATTCTCCAAAGCGGCCTAATTTAAGCCCACTTCTAGGAGCCACTCTGATCCATAGCAGGGTCACTGCCGAGGCCTTATCCCAAGTTAAATTAGTCTCCTGACATTTTAGCAATGCTCCTTTTTAACAGATGATTCATTTTCTTGGTTTTTTTCTATTGATTGTGGCCTCTGAGATGAACATAGTTTCCAATTAATTTGCAATGCTTTAGACACCTGTTTAATTATACTGGAGACAAAAACAGTTCCACTGTCATTTTGAAGGGCGTGAGCAATCCAAATCGGGGAATAATTTCCCTAAACAGGACTTTAACCACTTCAGAGCCTTTTTCTGTCTGGATGGGATATGCCTCCACTAGCCTGAAAAAGTACCCAAAACACTGGCAAGTCTATGAGATTTCCTGCAGCTGAAGGCATTTGAGTAAAGTCTACTTGCCAGTCCCCAGTGGGGCAGGTTCCTTTGTGTGGAGTCCTCATCTGGGGAGGTCTGACAGCAGTCTTCAGTTATTTTCAAGCACATTTCATGCAATTCTAAGTGACTTCCTGGATGGTCTTTTGTAGGTTGCTGTCTTTCCGTCATGTTTGATTCTTTGCAACCCTAGGGACTATAGCCAGCCAGTTTCCTCTGCCCATGGGATTTCCCAGGCAAGAATACTGGAGTAGGTTGCTATTTCCTCCTCGAGGGCATCTTCCCAACCCCAGGACTGAACCCACATCTCCTGCATTTTCAGGCAGATTCTTTAACTTTGAGCCACCAGGGAAGCCCAGCCGAATATTACTCAGTCATGAAAAACAATGAAATAATGCCATTTGCAGCAACAAGGATGAGTCCAGAGATTATCACACTAAGTGACCTGTAACAGACAAAGACAAATATTATGACCTATATTGGAATTTGGAAAACAAAAGATACAAATGAACTTATATACAAAACAGAAATAGACCCGCACACATAGAAAACAAACATGGTTACCAAAGTGAAAGGGGAGGGGAAGGGATAAATTAGGAGGTTAGGATTAACATATATAGACACTACTTTATATCAAATAGATAATCAACAAGGACCTACTGTCTAGCATAGGCAGCGATACTTATTATTTTCTAATAACCTATAAGGGAAAAGAATCTGAAAAAGAATACATATGTGTGTGTGACTGTGTGTGTGTGTAACTGAATCACTGCTATACACCTGAAACCAACACAATATTGTAAATCAAACTTACACTTCGCTTTTAGAAAGTAATGAAAGAAAAAAATGGCATTTAGCTTTGCATCTTCTTTTTGCAGCCATTGTTCCCTGTTGGTGGCTCAGAGGTTAAAGCCTGCCTCCAATGCAGGAGACCCGGGTTCGATCCCTGGGTTGGGAAGATCCCTGGAGAAGGAAATGGCAACCCACTCCAGTATTCTTGCCTGGAGAATCCCACGGATGGAGGAGCCTGGTAAGCTACAGTCCACGGGGTTGCAAAGAGTCGGACACGACTCAGTGACTTCACCAACTGAGAAAGGTTCACTCCAAATGCACCATTTAATGTTTGCAACTTTCTCCTGATATCTGAGACTCTTCCTCCCAAAAAGCAGTCAAATTTACCATTCTCATGTTTTCAGGGGTCTCGGGATCTATATCAGGACAGTGTCTGTAGCCTGATCAATACTTTTCCTAAATTCAGAGGTGAGGCAGAGCAGCAGAACTGCCTGCAGGTCTGTTCTTGGGCCAGGCAGCCCTTTGCAGCACCAAGCCACCCAGTGTGCCTGCGCCCCGACACCACAGGAGTGCAGGTGGAGACCATATTCCTGAAGGCCGGCCCTCCATCCCCCAAAGCAGCCAGACTTGCGTGGTGCACTACATGAGGCACTTGAGGTTGGAAAGAAATCTGATTCCTCCCAGGAGACAAATGAGCCCTTGAAGTTTGTGCTGGGTGCTGAGTGAGCAGGAAGTGATCTGAGGCTGGAATGAAAGAGCTGCTCAGATGCATTTGGGTCACAGGGCCAAGCTGCCTCCCCAGACTATGCCTGCGGTGCCGCTGAGCATCCAGGCATCATCCCCCCAAAGGCAACCTGGTCTGTGTGGGAGCTTCGAAAACTGGAATGACTGGAATGGTCTCCTTCCTGGGCTCCCCATTCTTGGAAGTGCCATAGAAGGATCTGGTTCCTCCAGCTAGGCACAGTGAATCTGCAGGTAGCTTTCCTGATGATCCACTGCTCTGTAGAAACGTCTTCCCTGGCTAACTCTGTTCTGTCACTGGCTTTGCTCATCCCCTTTCTCCTCACATGGGTGTTGACCTGAACTATGGGCCATAAATCTCGCTACTCGTTTTAGTTTGTTTTCATTTTGAGGTGAAGATTGAGTTTCAGTCTTCAGGATCTAGGTTTCCAGTTAGGTTTTAGTCAAGTATTAATAGCACATGTTAGGGGTTAACTTTAGAACAGGAATTGGTATTTGTGTGTGTATGCTGCTGGGGGGAGGTGATGCAAGAATCTATATCTTATTTTTTTGGATGAAAGCTTTCAGTTCAGTTCAGTCGCTCAGTCGTGTCCGACTCTTTGCGACCCCATGAATCACAGCACACCAGGCCTCCCTGTCCATCACCAACTCCCGGAGTTCACTCAAACTCATGTCCATTGAGTCGGTGATGCCATCCAGCCATCTCATTCTCTGCCGTCCCCGTCTCCTCCTACCCCCAATCCTTCCCGGCATCAGAGTCTTTTCCAGTGAGTCAACTCGTCTTGTTGCTGTTGCACTGCAAAGTCACAGTAGATTTGAGGTGCTTTTGAGGGCCAAATTATTCTCCAAGTTTAGAGATGTCTTTGGGTTGAATTAGAAACCCAACCCAAAACTAAAATGGGCAGGGGGAGAGTCTTTGCCTCTACTGTCCCACCCCCACCATCCCCTGTATCCGTCCCCAAGCCAGCAGGGACCTCTGAGGCCTTCTTCATGGCCTGGTTTTTCTAATGGATATTCATGACTCTTATAATCTCATAACCATCCAGGCACCACTTCTTAAATTTTAAAAACTTCAACTGAAAGTTAAATTGAAGGTGCTGTTGTAGACAGTTAACACCCATGAAAGCCCAGCCATCGTGACAAATCCTGCTGTCTTAAGAAAATGATGTTGGTCATGACAGCTTCAGCATCTCTTGGTTTTTATGCTCGGCAAACCCTACTGATCTCAGAGTTCCCTGGCTCCTCCTTGCCCCCAACCCTTTTGCTGTCCTGTGTAGTGATTTGGTGAGAGCAATTGCTGTCTATTCCCCCTGTCCCCAGAGGCTTCCCAGGTGGCACCTTGGTAAAGAATCCACCTGCCACCGCAGGTTCAGTCCCTGAGTTGGGAAGATGGCAACCCACTCCAATATTCTCGCCTGGAGAATCCCATGGACAGAGGAGGCTGGCAGGATACAGTCCACGGGATTGCAGAGAGTCAGACATGACTGAGTATGCACGAGTGCACGCGTGCACACACACATTCTCCCCCCCCCAATACACACACATATGAGTTTCAAGTTCTATTATAGCAATAAAAGTAGTTTACGCTGGCTTTAAAAAAAAAATGAGGCATCTTTGATTTTTGCTGAATTTTCTGAATTTTGTTCAAACCCTTTTGCTCTGGTACCTCTTTTCAAAGCCCTGCCAAGATGAACTTATGACAGAGCTCTAATAAGGGCATTCCTCACTCACTGGGGTTCCGATTTGGCTCAGTTGTGGGTACTGGCAAGTGTGCTTCCAGTGTGCCATTTGGGTCTGTTAGATGGAGCTGGTACATGTCTTCCCTGGCCTTATCAATGACCATTATCCTTTCAGCTCCTGTAAGCATATCCTCTTTTCAATTAAAGAGCTGCCATCTTTCCAATTAAACAAGTCTGAGAAGGAGAAAGGACCATGGATTCACAGAAACCCGGGTGCCTGCCCTTTGTATTAAGACCTCCTACAGAATATCGGCACAAGGGAAATTGTCCTGCTCCAAAATGGCTCCTGGTCCAAACTGAGTGCCTTGTGCATTTAAAGGTGGGGCCAGACTGGGTCTGGTTGCCCCAGGAACTAACACAGGATTTTCTAATTGACTCTATGAGGAGGTGGAGTCAGTCTGACCACTTCTTAATTCCCAGTGGAGGGAACTGGGACTGGACAGGATTGGGAGGCAGGGCTCCCTCGGTGGCTCAGTGGTAAAGAGTCTGGCTGCCAATGTAGGAGATGCAAGTTCAACACCTAGGTCGGGAAGATCCCCAGGAAAAGGAAGTGAAACCCGCTCCAGCATTCTTGCCTGGGAAAACCAATTGATGGGGCAGCCTGGCCGGGCTACAGTTAATGGTGTCACAAAGAGTCGGACACCACTGAGCAACTAAATGACGACAAAGAACAAGAGGCTCTGGAAGGGGCGGGCATATTGGCATGACGGCTGGAGGGGCTGGGAGTCAGCTCAGCCAGAGCCTGGAGCACATATCCTCACCCTCATTCCCCGTTGTTTTTTTCATGTGTGACAGATTTTCCCTTGGGGCTTCCCTGGTGGCTCAGATGCTAAAGCTTCTGCCTGCAATGCAGGAGACCTGGGTTCTATCCCTGGGTTGGGAAGATCCCCTAGAGAAGGAAATGGCAACCCACTCCAGTATTCTTGCCTGGAAAATCACATGAACGGAGGAGCCTGGTGGGCTACAGTCCATGGGGTCGCAAAGAGTCAGACACAACTAAGTGACTTCACTTCACTTCTTCTTTTACCATAAAGGTGACGACTGTCCGGCTTTTCTGATGTAGTAACACCAATACCACACATAGAGGATTTCATCCTTCTTCCCTGTCTCTTCGAAGAATAGCTATAGAGCCATTCAAAGCCCACTATAAAACCATAAACGGCAACTGATCATCTCTAACCATTAAAAGAATGCCTTTTTCCCTTCACATTAGCCAACCAGGCTGAATTCTGGGATGGGGTTTTGGGTGATTTTAGGAACCAAGTGGAAACTTTATCTTCTCCCTGAGAATATCCCACTTTCAGACAAGAACAGATAGGTTTTTAAAACGTTGTTTCTGCTGTTCCTTTCCTCCATTTGACATTAGTCTGTAAATAAAAAATGGTATCAAGACAAAATGAAAAACTGGAAGACCAAACAGAAAACCCTAAATAAACCCTCAAATTTGGTTTCAGCATTTTACATAACACAAGAAAGATTAACCCCAAGGCAACGTGACTTCTCAGAGAGCTGCTGGATCCACACCAATGACACAAGCAGCCACAAATGATGTACTTGACCAGCAAGGGTGACAATACAAGGTGCACAGGATCCCAAGGTAACAATGCCTCAATCCCTTGTAGAGATCCCACCAGGTATTGTTGCCACACATTGTTACAACTAAAACCTTCCTCTCAGTTGTGGGTTCATAGCTGTAATCACTTACCCAAAATGTGCTTCAGAGAACTTGCTCTAGGAATAGTGGAAACATTCCCCATTTTTAAAAGACAGAAATACGACAAACAAAATAAACAGCATACACATGCTAGCATCCGAAGAAACAAAATACCTGTTCACAAATCAAGTAGAAGTCCAAGAACTATTTTCTCTGTCCTACAGGAGGCTTCCCAGGTGGCGCTAGTGGTAAAGAACACGCCTGCCAATGCAGGAGAAGAAAGAGACGCAGGTTCGAAACCTGGGTCAGGTAGATCCCCTGGAGGAGGGCATGGCAACCCACTCCAGTACTCTTGCCTGGAGAATCCCATGGACAGATGAGCCTGGTGGGCTACAATCCATAGCGTTGCAAAGAGTTGGACATGACTGAGGTGACTCAGAACACACGCACCCCACTCAAATGGAAAACAAGTTTGGATTATTCCAGAGGAGAAAACCCAAAATGGAAGAGAAAGAACTTCCTGCATTTTCACATATGCACATGCCGAGTGACTTACCCTGCTGTACTGAGTCCATCAGTTCCTGGCTCCACTGCCACGCCCTAGGGCCGCCAGTTCCATTTTGGTAATTTTGAAGGGAAGACCCTCAGGGCAAGCAGCCCTGGTTAACATCTTAGCTGAAAATTCCCCAGCTGAGATGACTGCCCACCAGCAGCAAGGCTCCTGAATGGGTTTGTCAATTTGTTAACCAAATCCAAGTTCATACTTCTCACCAAAGCCAGGCAAGTAAATCAAGAGTTGTTGGGCACGTAATAGCAACTTTATTTGGAAAACCAAGAGACTAAGAACATGCTTGGCTAGTATCCCAAAAAACCATCTTCCTGGTGAGAACTCGGGCTTCTTTTATACTGAAGGTGGGGTTAATTTCTGGTTCCACCCAAACCCCAGAGGGGATGTGTTAATTTCCCCTTCCTTTAACTTTTCATAGGTGGGCCTGGTCAGGATGGGCCGTTGTGTACATTTTAAACTTATAGGTAATATCCTTTCAGTGATTAACTTGTAACAGAAGACAGAGGTTATTCCCTATTGCAAGTAAATATCTCAAAATGAGAAAAGATCTACTAAGATCTAGGCAAAAGATATAACCAGAATTGTTACATTCCATTACATAGAAATGCCAAACCAATATGCCAGAAGATATTATATAGGAAAACTAATAGCCAGAAAATTTTAGGACATGAGTATTGGACAAAAATGTAATGTCCTCTGTATATAAAGAGCTCTTAAAAGTTTTAAAAAACCAAGAATTGCAGTTGGCTCCTGATTAATTCTATACAGAAGCCACTTCATTCAGATACCTTGATGTACATTACGAAAATCATTTAACTTGGAAGAACATCAGGAAATCACAGGACTCAAAGCCAGGCTTTCTATGGATGTTTTTCAGGAGTTAGGGGAGGGGAGGATTAATTTTAATGGCCACAATGTTTAGTTTGCCTTTCTTACACATTTTCCAGACTAATATTAATTAAGACTAGCTTATACTGAGCAGAAATTTGGAACCTAAATGGCCCATCTGTCTGAGAGTATATATTCCACTTTTTTTTTCTTTTCCTAAAGAGAATCTGAACTGAACTGAAAGAGAATCTTGGCCAAACACTAGAGTACTCCCTCAGAAACTCTTGATTATTGAGACTGCTAAATTTACCCAAAAGGTGTCACTTCTACACTTACTCAATGTTCCATTGTGTTCCTACTCCCCGCCTCCACCCTTAGATCTCTGAAATAGTAGAACTCCACATGGAAGATATCCAGTTTTGAACTTCCAGCTACTTAATATCTATCAGCTATGGGTTTACCTTGGGCCAAATGTATAAAGGAACATTAAGGATTTGGTTTTTACTATTTCCTCAGATCCTTTAAAATGTACCTCAGAAGTAAAGTGAGGTAGGCACCCAGAAAGTTCTTTTTGTACCCACAGGATTCGTCTTTGGTTTACATCGTCCTTGGTCAGCATTGCAGGACATTCTGCAGAATGGTTCCATGAAGTTTATCATTGTGTTGCTGTAAGAATGTTGTTGATTACATCGCACAATGGCCTCTTTATGTGGACTCTCAAGAGTTATTTCATTCTGCCCTTCGCACTGCCTCTCCTGAACAGTTAGTTCACTTGCCACTATCTTATGGACACTGTGATTTGGCTTTTCAAACTTGCCCATAAAAGCTGGAGTTAAGTCTGTGCTCCGTCCCAGAATACAGGGCACTTTGGTCTTCATCACTCATGCCAGCCTCATTCTTGGCCCCTTTATCCCCCTCTCCCCTGTTTCAAATGATGCTGAAAGTGAAAGTGTTAGTCACTCAATCGTGTCCAACTCTTCGAGACCCCATGGACTGTAGCCTACCAGACTCCTCTGTCCGTGGGATTCTCCAGGCAAGAATACTGCAGTGGGTAGCCATGCCCTTGATATAATCTGGCTTCATCTTACAGCCTTTTTTGGCACAAGGCAATGTGGCAGTCACAAAGTGTCTTCAGACCACGCCAGCCAGCATCGCGACAGAGGCATCCCCAGAGTAGCTCATAAAACACCCCGCAAACGCGCGCAGTCCTCCATTTGACTCTTCACACAGACAAGGCTGAGTTTTCTGTCCCTCGCCATTGTTGCTCCCTCCTCACTCAACGCTGGCTCCTTTTTTTTCTTCCTTTACCAAAAATTCCAGTAGTATCTGCACTGGCTCCTTTTCTAATTCCCAGTTTTGTTTCCCTTTGGAGGTTACTGCTCTGAGGACCAGGTGCCAGCCCACCGCGTCAAGATGTTGGTACACATGTGCCCTCCAGAAAGGGCAGGGACCTCTTCTGTGGACACTTGCTTCTCACTGCAACGTTGTTATGCTGCTGCTTTGACCACATCTGGCCCCAGCCAAGGGGCTTCATTTTAAAACACGCTTTCCCCACTAGAATGCAGTCTCATCTGCCCCCTTTTTCCTCTATCCCAGAGGATGCTGGAGTAGTCAGGAAAATTCTTCTGTTTCTCATAGCTTTGATTTTCCTGGCCCTTTAGAAAAACTTGAGATACCATAACAACTTGGTGGCTCAGACAGTAAAGTATCTGCCTGTAATGCAGGAGACCCGGGTTCAATCCCTGGGTTGGGAAGATCCCCTGGAAGAGGAAATGGCAACCCACTCCAGTATTCTTGCCTGGAGAATCCCAAGGACAGAGGAGCCTGACGGCCTACAGTCCATGGGTTCACAAAGAGTCAGACATGACTGAGCGACTAAATATACAACAACAACCCGCTATATTGCTGATTGAAAGAAGAGCAGGATCTGCCCCATGCCCAACCCCCACTTACACACAGAGAAATAGCAGCATTGTCACTGGAGGGACTCTAACTCATGGATTCCCAATCTACATCCCAGTAAGAAGCGACCCTTGACAGAGAGGAGAGGAATAAGAACATGGCACTTGGAGGAGGTATTGAGTAGACCTTCAAGACAGGAGGGTACACTGCTTCCCTCCTCATTCCCTTTTCCATATTTTTTAAAAGAAGGCAATATTACAGAGGTCTCTTCCACGCAAAGGTCAGAAAAGGGCTCTCTGAGAAGATCATATTTAAACTCTGGGAAACTCGTACATGGGCTTTCCATGTGGCGCTAGTGGTAAAGAATGCACCTACCAATGCAGGAGACATAAAAGACACAGGTTCGATCCCTGGGTTGGGAAGATGCCCAGAGAAGGAAATGGCAACCCACTCTAGCATTCTTGCCTGGGAAATCCCATGGACAGAGGAGCCTGACAGGCTATAGTTCATCGAGTCACAAAGAGTCAGATACAACTGAAAGGACTTAGCACACAAATTCATACATAGCTAAAGAATTTTCGAGAGAAGGTGTTTTTTGCCTTTAAGTCACAATTATTTATTTTCATTTTTCAATTTTTTTCTTAATAAAATGCCTACTCATTTCCTTTATCCATATGGGACTAAAAGTTTGCCTTTCTCTCAGTAATCTAATTTATACCATTTTTATTACTCATTTTCCCTCAAATAATGATGTATTTGTGATGTTCGTGAAAGGAAAGGGGAAGGGATAGAAATTTGAGTAAGAAGAGTGTTAGCGTGTATGAAACATTAAGAAAGTCTCAACCGGGCTGTTTTGAGGAGCCCTGGGTCAAAGATCCCCCATTCAGAGGAACTCTGCCTGAGGGGGGAATAGCTTGGCCAATGGACCCCCATCATCTCATTACTGGCTTGGGCAGCCCAGGGAAATGAAGACCTCGGCCTGAACAATGAGGCAGGTACATAAGTGCTGTCTGTATTTGCAGACCATCCACTACGACTTTCTTCACATCGGGTTCTCTTGAAGGGAGATGTGCAGGGAACCGCCACGACCACCACACTTTGTTGGTGGTGGACACGAATCCTCCACATCCAGCATTTGTCCTGCATAATTTCAATGGGCCACTTTTTCTGATGACAAATTTTCAAAACAGAAGTGAACAGGACACATTACAGTCCTTGTCTGCAGTTAGCCTTTGGGCCACAGCTTATGCTCACATCTCCCCTCTCCACCATCAATTCTCAATCTCTTTTGCCCTTAGCCATGCAGTTCTTGATGGCTTACCTGGAGTTGTGATCCAAACTCCCCTTCTGGCAGGGTCTGAGTTCTTGGCAATCACACTCTTATTAGTGCATTACTACTGATGCACTTGTCCGTCTGCAGTTACAGTAGGGCAAGGGAGTAACGAGTGGAACCCTAGTGGATCACCTTGACTTCACACACGTCCTTTCCATCTGCCATCATGGAAAAGTAGCCCCACCTCCTACTGTTGATCAGGTTCTTTTGCCCCTTCCAAAATGGCAACTCCTCTTCTTGTGTACTGGTTTATCCCATGTATGTTTTGAGGGGAGACTTGAACAGCACACCTCCAGGGCAACCACAGCAAATAATAAGGGAAGTATTTGAAGTCAACAGTAATGAAGAAACCCAGAAGATTACAATTAAATTCATGTGCTACATGCAAACGAGTAGAAGAAAAAGTTCAAAATAGAGTCTTATACAGGATAATTCTTAATATAGTGAACATAGAATTTTATATAAGCAAGGGAAGGAGGGGAATAAATACAACTTAGTTTTAATGTAATCTCTAATACAGAGAGAATAGCTTAAACATACACCCAAAAGAAGAAATCGAAATGCAAAGGATTAGGATCGTTGATGTTGTTGTTTAGTCACTAAGTTTTGTCTGACTCTTTTTGTACCCCATGGACTGTAGCCCACCAGGCTCCTCTGCCCATGGGATTTTCCCAGGCAAAATAATGGAGTGGATTGCCATTTCCTTCTCCAGGGGATCTCCCCAGCCTAGGGATCAAACCTGAGTCTCCTGCATTGGCGAGCAGATCCTTTACCCCTGAGATACCTTGGAAGCCCACGATTGAAATTGTTGTTGTTCAGTCACCAAGTCGTGTTCAACTCTGAGACCCCACGGACCACAGCACACCAGGCTTCCCTCTCCCTTACCATCTCCCGGAGTTTGCCCAAGTGCATGTCCATTGAATCAGTGATGCCATCCAACCACCTCATTCTCTGTAACCCTCTTCTCCTTCTGCCTTCAATCTTTCCCAGCATTGAAGTATTCCATCACAACTGGGATATTAATTTATTTTAAAAAAAAAAGGAGAATTTCTCTTGGTCAAAAGAAATGCCATAAATAACTTAAAAGGTAAATTTAAAAGTATTTTAAAAATAAATAGACCTGCTTTTCATATTCTTATATAAAAAACTCTTGCAGTTTTACTTTTTAAAGCAAGATTTTCTCCCATGTATGACTGGTGTGTAGTTTGCGATTCCAAATCACTTCATTCCATTACTTTGGTTACATTACATAAACAGTTTAACTTGGAGGGTACATAGGGAAACAACAGTGCTCAATGCTGGTCATTCTATGGGAGATTTATTGAGTTTTTCCTTTTTCTTTTTTTCCCCAATGTGCCACAGTGGGCTTTAGATTACGCCTTCTTTAAACATTTTATAGAATAAAACTATTGAGTCTGTGCTATATGGAGCAGAAACTTGGGTCCTCAATGGCCCACTTTTTGTGATTAAGAGCAAATTCCAAGTTTGTTCCTGAGGAGCATCTTGGCATGGTCTTTACTCCCTGGAATCACTCCTCCTGGCGCACCAGAATGATGGTTCTTTTGGTTTTCAAGACACAGAGAAAGTGTTTCCTTAACCCTGGTCCCCTGCTGTACTGTTTAAATTTGCACTCTGAATCAACCAAACAGAAGAGCTGTAGGCCAGATGTTGCCAGAGGGGTGTTACATTTTCCTATTTATATTGCTAACTGTAATTTTTAGTCTTACTACTTCCATCCTGTTTTATGTTATTTGATTACTTTCTATTGCTATGATTTATTTTCCTCTAACATATTACAGTTGTCCAAATTTTTTTCTTTTCTACAGATTTAAACCTTTGATATCCCCTTTTTACCAGACCAGAGGTTATCGTTAATTCTTTTCTCAGAGTTCTAATTTCATCTGAGTGGAGACATGTAAAAGGAACAGGCATATTATTGGAACAGAAATTAATATTGCCCATCACTTCCTGCATGAAACATGTGTACACTTCATCTTTGGCAAGGCGTTAGCTTTGGAAATACCAATGGAGTTATAAGGGGATATCAGAAAGAAGACACCAGAGGATTGGTAAGCCTCTCTCTCAGCATTCTGCTCATCTTTAAAATACCAGGGGAGATATGTGGCGATAACCAAAATAGGAATGTATACTGGCACCAGCCATGTCCCTAGCATCTTCCCTCAAGGTCAACTTCCTGCATTGTTTATTTTCATTTATTTATTTTTATATAGAGAATATATTTAGGCGGCTCAAAAGTCAAAAAAAATATTAAAAGAAAAGTTTTCTAGGGTTGGTAGAAAAGTTCGCTCAGGGTTTTTGGTAAGACGGCACAAAAACCCAAACAAACTTTTTGGCCAACCCAATGTTTTTAACTCCACTCTTCCTCATCTAATTCTCCCCCACTGCATGCAGCCACTTTCACTAGCTTTTCATGTGTTCTTTCAAAGTCCCTTTATATAGCACAAGGAAATACCTATTTCCATTTCTTTAACATAAAATATACTATCCAGGTTTCTATACTTTTTTCCCCACTTAGCAATATTCCTTGCAGATCCCTCCCTGTTCATGTACAGTTTTCTCACTATTTGTAACCCCTCAGTAGGGTTATATGGCAACAGCAATCTACCATTCTTTCATTGACTCCCACCATTCTCTTATTGATTAGTTCCAACAAATTGCTATTACAAATAATACTTACAGTGAATAGACTATATGTCATATTCTACTCATGGAAAAGACCCTGATGCTGGGAAAGATTGAAAGCAGGAGGAGAAGGGGATGACAGAGGATGAGATGGTTGGAATGCATCACCAACTAAATGGACATGGGTTTGAGCAAGCTCCAGGAGATAGTGATGGACAGGGAAGCTTGGCATGGTGCAGATCATGGGGTTGCAAAGAGTTGGACACGACTGAGTGACTGAACTGAACTGATTCTACCAATAGGAATCTATGCATAAAAGTTAAGTTCACAGATGTGGGATGACTGGGTCACAGGATATATGCATTTTCAATTTTGATATTTATAGCAAGATTGCTTTTCTTAGGGACCCCCACAATTTACACTTACAACCAATAACACATCAATGCTTGTCCCCCACAGCCTACACCCCAGATACAGTGTGAAAAAAAAGTGAAAATGTTAGTCACTTAGTCGTGTCCAACTCTGCAACCCCAGGACTGTTGCCCTCCAGGCTCCTCTGTCCATGGAATTCTCCAGGCAAGAATACTGAAGTGGGTAGCCATTCCCTTATCCAGAGGATATTCCCAACTCAGGGATTGAACCTGGGTCTCCTGCTTTGCAGACAGATTCTTTACAGTCTGAGCCACCAGGGACATCCCATCTAGTCACATATTTAAAAGCAATTACAATTCAATTGCTGTGACTACTTTGATTATACTGTTCGCTCATTTATGTATTGTAGGTCTTTTTCTTATCAACTTCAAAGAATTCTTCACATGTTCCTATTATGTAAAATACAGATAATTTTTTCAGTCTGTCTTTTGCTTTGCTTATGGTGTTTTTGCTTTGTAGACATTTTATAAGCATATAAAGTTTTGTCAGTCTTTTCTTTTGTGACTTTTGGATTTTGAATAAAGAAGATTTATCCACTTCAAACTAATACAGGAAATCCCTTGTATTTTTTTCCTACTACTTATGACATGAAAAGGGGCTCCAACTTAATTTTGTTTCAAATGACTACCTACTTGCCAGTACTATTTGTTGAATAATCCACTTTTTCCATCATTGAATTTAGATGTTATCTATCAGTTCAGTTCCGTCACTCATTCGTGTCCAACTCTTTGCGACCCCATGAATCACAGCACGTCAGGCCTCTCTGTCCATCACCAACTTCTGGAGTTTACCCAAACTCATGTCCATCGAGTCAGTGACGCCATCCAGCCAACTCATCCTCTGTTGTCCCCCTCTCCTCCTGCCCCCAATCCCTCCCAGCATCAGGGTCTTTCCCAATGAATCAACTCTTCGCATGACGTGGCCAAAGTTTTGGGGTTTCAGCTTCAGCATCAGTCCCTCCAATGAACACCCAGGACTGATCTCCTTTAGGATGGACTGGTTGGATCTCCTTGCGGTCCAAGGAACTCTCAAGAGTCTTCTCCAACACCACAGTTCAAAAGCATCAATTCTTCGGCGATCAACTTTCTTCACAGTCCAACTCTCACATCCATACCTGACCACAGGAAAAGCCATAGCCTTGACTAGACGGACTTTTGTTGGCAAAGTAATGTCTCTGCTTTTTAATATGCTCTCTAGGTTGGTCATAACTTTCCTTCCAAGGAGTAAGCGTCTTTTAATTTCATGGCTGCAATCAGCATCTGCAGTGATTTTGGAACCCCAAAAAATAACGTCTGCCACTGTTTCCACTGTTTCCCCATCTATTTGCCATGAAGTGATGGGGCCAGATGCCATGATCTTAGTTTTCTGAGTGTTATCTATAATGCATACTAAATTCATTCATGTGTATGTAACAATGTATGTACTTTTTACTCTGTATCACTAGCTATACTTATGCAACAGCCCTATGTAGTTTTAATTACAGAAGCTCTATAATGTTATATTATGTCATAATATGTTATAAAATAACATAGTACTAAATCTAATGAAAGTACACTTCCTGTTACAGGTCTTTGATTCATTTTGAAGTAATTTTTGTATGTGGTATAGAGTTCAGCTTCATTCTTTTGCATGTGAACATCCAGTTTTCCCAGCACAATTTATTGCAAAGACTGTCCTTTTCCCCATTAAATATTTTTGGCACCCGGACTGAAAATCAATTGACAACTTTGAACCTATGTGTGTCATTAGATCTGAAGTGAGTTTTTTGTATATAGAGTTGAACAATTTTTTTCATTCTGCCAATCTCTGACTTTTGATTGAAGAGTTTAATCCATTTAACTTTTAAAGCAATTACTTATAAAAGGTCTTACTTCTGACATTTTGTTCACTGTTTTAGATATTTGTTGTTGTTCAGTCGCTCAGTCGTGTCCAACTCTTTATGACCCCATGGCCTGCAGCACACGAAGCTTCCCTGACCATCACCAACTCCCAGAGCTTGCTCAAGCTCATGTGCATTGAGTCAGTGATGCCATCCAACCATCTTTCTCTGTCGTCCCCTTTACCTCCTGCTCTCAATCTTTCCCAGCAACAGGGTCTTTTCTAATGAGTCAGCTCTTCGCATCAGGTGGCCAAAGTATTGGAGGTTCAGCTTCAGCATCAGTCCTTCCAGTGAACATTCAGGACTGATTTCCTGTAGGATGGACGGGTTTAAACATATCACGTACCTTTTATCCCCTCATTCTTTCATCACTGCCTTCTTCTGTGCTTAGTTGATTTTTTGAAGTGAAATTCTTTAATTTCCTTCTCATTTCCTTTGTGTACATTGTATAAACATTTCCTCGTGGTTACCATAGGACTCATGACTTTCCTAGAGGCTTAGATAGTAAAGAAGCTATCTACAATGCAGGAGACCTGGATTTGATCCCTGGGTTGGGTAGAGTCCTGGAGAAGGGCATGGCAACCCCCTCCAGTATACTTGCCTGGAAAATTCCATGGACAGAGAAGTATGGCAGGCTACAGTCCATGGGGTTGCAAAGAATCAGATAGGACTAAACTCCTAACACACACAAGCACACACACACTCACACACACCCCAAAGGACTCACACTTAACATTTAAATTTGAATTGATACCACTTTCAATAGCATACACAAATTCTGCTACTATACAGCAGTACCTCCCTTTATGTTATTGATGAGACAAACTATGTTTTTATCTATTATGTCACATAACAGATTTATATAATTGTTGTTATGCATTTGTCTTTAGATCATGTAAAATGTAAAAAGTGTAGTTATGTTACAAACCGAAATTACAGCAACACCGGCTTTTAAATTCCCCCATGCATTTCCCTTTATTGGAGATCTTTATTTCTTTATATGGCTTCAAGTTACTGCTGGATGTCCTTTCATTACACCCCGAAGGGTTCCTTTTAGCATTCTTACTTGCGTGCACGTTCACTTGCTAAGTTGTGTCTGACTCTTTGCAACCAAATGGACTGTAAGCCCACTAGGCTCCTCTGTCCATGGGATTTCCCAGGCCAGAATACTGGAGTGGGTTGCCATTTCCTTCTCCAGGGGATCTTCCTGACCCAGGGATTGAACTCCACGTCTCCTGTATTGGCAGGAGTGTTTTTTACCACTGAGTCACCAGGAAAGCATATTTAATTGTTAAGAAAAAAGGCCTCCCTCAGCTATTGCTTATCTGAAAATATGTTAATTACATCCTCATTTTTGAAAAACTGGGGTATAGAACTCTGTTTAAAGTTTTTTCTAGGCAAAAAGAATTATAAGGAACATGATAGGAAAAGACTCAATTTCCTGGAACTGATTTTTAGTAGAAATCTGGATTTACAGATACTACTATTTACAGATACTGTAAATCTGGATTTACAGAGATCTCAAAAAAAAATAAGGAATTGATTATTTGAAATTATAGGAAGATATATTTCTTGTTGTGTAGTGTCAGAAAGCTTAGAGAAATTGTGTCCTGCACTAATGTGGAAAACAGAACTCACAAGCAATACATTTGCATATATAGATAAGGAGATTTTCAAGAAAAATTGTTGAAGATACTCCTGGTGTGCCTACAGTTAAACATGACAGCAAGGAGAAATTGAGGGAAGAAATATTACATACAATATATACTAGAAGTTAACTTTTGAAATTCTAGCCTCTCTAGGTGACAAAAAAAGCCTAGAGACAGAAATGGCTACCAAAACTGTGGCATAAGGAAAAAGGTGGATGAGCCAATTGGTCAAAAGTCTCTGATTCACACAATTGGTCCTCTAAAGTCGGTATTACTGGCATATCCTTTTGTCCCTTCAAGTAAGAAAACTGAGGTCACAGGACTTCCCTGATAGTCCAGTGGTTAAGAATCCACCTGCCAATGCAGGGGACATAGGTTCAGTCCCTGGTCCAGGAAGGTTCCACCTGCCATGGGGCAACTAAGCCTGTACACCATAACCATGCACCCTAGAGCCCATGCTTTACAACAGTAGAAGCCACCTCTTCTAGAGAGTAGCCCCCACTCACCACAATTAGAGAACGCTTATGCACAGCAATAAGACTCAGCTCAGCCAACCTTTTTTAAACAAATGTTTATCTTTTAAACATGGCAAAGAAAAAAAAAAAAGAAACTGAGGTCCCATGGTTAATAGGTGGCTGAGCTGGGATTTGAACTCAGGGAACCAGTTTCTATACTCTTCACCACTACATGTCAATCATCCTTTCCCCACCCCAGAGGATGCTCATCCTGCCTTTTTTACGGTTAAAGGAACAGAGACCCACAGCCTATTTCATAGAACCTCACACCACTAGAAGAAGGCAATGGCAAGCCACTCCAGTACTATTGCCTAGAAAATTCCATGGATGGAGGAGCCTGGTAGGCTGCAGTCCATGGGGTCGCTAAGGGTCGGGCACGACTGAACGAATTCACTTTCACTTTTCACTTTCACACATTGGAGAAGGAAATGGCAACCCACTTCGGTGTTCTTGCCTGGAGAATCCCAGGGACGGGGGAGCCTGGTGGGCTTCTGTCTATGGGGTCGCACAGAGTCGGACACGACTGAAGTGACTTAGCAGCAGCAGCAGCACACTGCTAGTGAGGAGAGTAAAAACAGAGTTAAACTCATGTGTCTGCTTCCAAGTCTTGTGCTCTCCTATGCTGTACAGCACACTTTGCTTTCCTGAAAAAGAAAAAATTTAAAAAAATTTAAATGTATTCAGTCACATAAATGACCAGTGCAAGAGACTAAGGGTGTGCCTCCCAGATCTTTCCAATCAAACCACAGGGCCTCAAAGAAACATAAAAGTGCTCTCCCTTGGCCATCTCAGCAGGAAATGAGATAGAGAGGATATCTTTATCAAAGATAGAGAAGGAATTAGCTCAAAAAAGTCTAGGGATCTGGCTTTTGTCTAGTGAAGCTGATCTCCATGAGATCCATGGAAAGCCCATTAAGTTCTTGAGAAAAGGTAAAGATAAAATTTAAGGGAAATTGTTTAATACCTCCCACACACTCCCAAATTCTACTGGCAAGAAGCAGGCTAATAATACATGCTGCTGCAGCTGCTGCTAAGTCGTTTCAGTCGTGTCCAACTCTGTGTGACCCCATAGACGGCAGCCCACCAAACTGTGTGTGACCCCATAGACGGCAGCCCACCAGGCTCCTGCATGCCTGGGATCCTCCAGGCAAGAACACTGGAGTGGGTTGCCATTTCCTTCTCCAATGTATGAAAGTGAAAGTGAAGTTGCTCAGTTGTGTCTGACTCTTTGCGACCCCATGAACTGCAGCCTACCAGGCTCCTCCAGCCATGGGATTTTCCAGGCAAGAGCACTGGAGTGGGTTGCCGTTGCCTTCTCTGGATAATACATGCTACCTTTCATGAAATTAGAATAAGTGATTCAAATATCTTTCTTGAAATTAGAATGAATGACTCAAATGAGTGTGTTCAGATGGAAGCAAGAGTCACATACAATTTTTCCCAAGCCTTGAGACCTAATATAAGAAAAAACATTTGCCCAGCTGGATTTCAGAACTGTTAATGGACCAATGTTTCCTTTTAATCTACTATTTTTTCGCCCTTTTGAGCCAGAATGTTGGTAACTGTTATCCTACACTTCTCTCACCATTGTAGCCAAGGTGTGTTGGGGGAAAATAACTTGTTTCTTTGGTTTCACAGGGTCATAGGTTAAGAGAAATCAGACTTCAAGAATTTCACTTAATAGTTGCATCTTTTTAAAATAATGTTTGATAATGAAGTTTAGGACTTGGAGCTGATAATATCATGAAATTCAAACTTAGATGATGATATTTTTTCTTTTCTTTCTTTTTTTTACTTTAAACAGATTCTAATGATATTCCTGGGAATAATGCCCCTAGGAAAGGAGCAAACGTTTGGAAAGGACATGAATCTGTGGGAACTAGTGGAAGGACTGCAATAGGTAGAGTTTTAGGATAACCTCCATTATTCATACTTGGTATAATTACACCCTGAATAACCCCCTCTCACTGAGTATAGAGGGGACAAAGAAAAGGGTGTGATTTGGTGAATAACCAGTTGACTTTGAGTTCATTGAAAAAGTGATTGTCCTTAAGTCTGCCCTAATTGAGCGAGCCCTTAAAATAATGTCTGAGCCATTCCTAAGAGATTCAAATGAGAGAGGTTCTCCTGCTGACCTTGAAAAAGGAAACACCACATTGTGAATAACCACGCGAGGGACAAGGAACTGAGAGTAAAAGTGAGGAAGTGAGAGTGGTCTCCTGTCTATAACCACCAAGAGGGCAGGGACGTCAGTGCTACAACCACAAGGAGCTGAATTCTTCCAGCAACCCGTGAGCTTGGAAGAGCACCCTGAGTCTCAGATGAGATCATAGCCAGGCCAGTGCCCTGCGTTCAGCCTGGTGAGACCCTGGGCAGAGGACTCACCTAATCCATGCCTAGACTCTTCACTCATGGAAACTGTGAGACAATTGTGTTGCTCTAAGCTGTAAAGTGTATGACAATTTCTATATAGCGATTGAAATCAAACCATTGATTAGTATACATCTCCAATCCTTCCCTCTTTTAAAAAGAAGTACCAGTTGTATTTATCAAGTCTCTATCTCATCATTCCATGAGAAACTAAGGAAATGAGACCGATTACTCAGTTTAGTATATCTTCATATCAAGAGAGGCCGCACCCAAGCAGAAGCATCTACATCTGATGTAGCTCATAAAATCTTGTACTTTAAGTCTGTCGCTGCATTCGGATGAGAATTTGGAGCCTGGAAAGGGGTCTAGTATAGTTTGCATGTGAAAGGAACATAAACAATCAGGGCCAGTGTGGAGAGTATGGTAGACTGATTATGTTAGTGGCCAAAGTTAATAACTGCGCCATATTTAGCAGGTCTGTAATCTTATAGGGGTAATCACATTCTTCTCCTACTCTGATTTAAGGCTCAGTCAATTTACTTGCTTTGACAAATGACATATTAGAAACTGTGTCACAAAGCATGGCTTGAAAGAAGTAGATTTCCTGCTAACCTTTTTGTGTTTCTGCCATGCTATGAGAAAATGCCCATGAATGAAAATGCCCAATTAAATGAAATAAACTTGGAGGAAACAAAGGTTTCCCACCATACCAGTTGAGGCCATCCTAGATCAGTAGTCAGTCAGCACCACAACACATGAGGAAATGTACCTGAGACTAGAAGAAACTTCTAATAAAACCCAGCTTAAATGGTTGGCTCAAAGTGAGCCCCAAAATGCTTATCATTTTGAGGGTAATTTGTTACACAGCAGAACTGCAGCAGTAGATAGAGGACACATCAAGAAATAAGATACTTAGCATAATCTAGTTGAAGCCTACATCTTCCATCCCATTGAAAACAATTTAGGCACTTGTCATTTCTCATAAAATAGGCTTGTGAGTCACCCTGATGCAGAATTTGTCATCACGATAGATCCAAGCTCTTTGAAGAAACACCTCATATGTATATCTAATCCATGATTATCCGATAGCTGTAGCGCCAGTGACACAGGTATGTCTCCCTAGAAATTCCAGGTACAGTCGATAAAGAATTCATCGAGACGACCCTGACTACCTACCTCAGCCTGTGGTTCATGATCCCAATATTCAGATCCCTGAACACAAAGAGGAAGCCATTTTAATTATGCGCTTCAATTTTTCAGTAATTTTCACAGATGAGGAATCCCCACAGACAAACTAAGCCATAATATTTACTTTTGAAATGTGTTTGTTCTTCTTTAGGTTTGTCTAAGATAGCCCCGTGTTACACATTCACCCAAAACAGGACCCCTGGACTTCATTATCTATATCCACAGCAGAACCTTTGAACACTCTGAACTGAAACAGACATTACCACACTCTAGTATACATGTCCGGTTAACGTTTTACCATCTATGATAGCCAGTAGAATGTGCTTCAGAGGCTTCCCACCAACTTATATACACAAAAATTTGGCAAATGGCATAGAAAATTCCTGAGACAGCAGGTCCAACCTTGCTCTTTGCACTGGTAAGAGCTGCCTGTCCTTTGTAATTAGAAAAAACATTCAAAACTAAACTCTTGGTTTCATCCTTGACATATAGTCTTTGCTCAACCTTTTCAAACTCAGTAAATAAAAAATATACCCAAGAACTAGGACAAAGCTCTGGAAATTATTTTCGTTCCTCCTTTCCCCACATTTTCAAGTCATCAACAAATCCCATCAGTTCTATATACAAAATATTTCTCAAAGACAAATAGTTCTGCTTTTTCTTCCTCATCTGAATTCTCAAAAGTTGCTCTTTTCTCTACATTTAACCCCTAGCTCTTTTATCCATTAAGTGCTATCTTTAAGAATTTTTGAGATAATTTCAGATTTGCAAAGCATTTTAAATACAGTATAACTTTATCACATACTAAAATTTATGAAACATTAATATTTTATCACACTTGAATTTTTATTTCTATATATCTCTCTAGCTATAAAATTTATTTTCTAAAAGAGTTGAGAATTCCAGCTCAAGATACACATTGCATTTGGTTATAATGTCTCTTTAGTCTCTTCTAATCTCGAGTTCCTCAGATATATATATATCTCAATGAACTTGATACTTTTGAACAATAAGGTCTGTCATTTCATAGAATGTCCCTCAGTTCCGTGTTATCAGATGTTTCTTCTTGTCTAGATTTAGGATAGGCATTTTTGGCAAGAATATCACGGAAGTGGTGGTTCTTTTGTTGCATTCTTTCAGGAAGCATGTGGTATCAACTTGTCCCATTAATTACTGGTGATGGTAACTTTAATAGCTTGGTTCAAATAGTGTCTTCCAGACTTTATTTTACAGTAAAGTTACTGCTTTTTGCCAAGGTTATTGTTAAGATATATTGACCAAAGCAGGATATTGAAGAGATATTTACACATCCATATTCACTTATTCACTGCTCTATTATTTTCAATAGTCAAGGGGTAGAAGCAAATCAAATGTCTATCAACAGATGAATGGATAAAGAAAATGTGATATAGATATACAATGAAATATTAGGCTACCTTAAAAAAGAAGGAAATCCTGTCATATGCTACACCAAGAAGGAACTTAAGGACATTGCTGCTGCTGCTGCTAAGTCACTTCAGTCGTGTCCGACTCTGTGTGACCCCATAGATGGAAGCCCACCAGGCTCCCCCGTCCCTGGGATTCTCCAGGCAAGAACACTGGAGTGGGTTGCCATTTCCTTCTCCAATGTGTGAAAGTGGAAAGTGAAAAGTGAAAGTGAAGTCGCTCAGTCGTGTCCGACCCTTAGCGACCCCACGGACTGCAGCCCACCAGGCTCCTCCATCCATGGGATTTTCTAGGCAAGAGTACTGGAGTGGCTTGCCATTGCCTTCTCCGCTTAAGGACATTATTCTACCTGAAATAAGCCAGTCATAAAAGGACAGATACTATATGATTCCATTCACATGAAATAGTCAAAAATCATAATAAAAAGTAGAAAGGTAGTTGCCAAGGGGGAGGAGCAATTAGTGTTTAATGATTATACAGTTTCAATTTTGGAAGATGACAAAGTTCCAGAAATCTGTAGCACTACAACATGAATACAGTTAACATGACTGAACTGTACAGTTAGAAACAGTTAAGATTGCAAATTAATACTATGTGTGGTTTTTGTTATACAGTATGAAGAAAAACAAGATGGCCAGAACACTATGTGAAAAATGTTCGTCTTTAATGGTAATCAGTTCAGTTCAGTTCATTCGCTCAGTCGTGTCCGACTCTCCGCGACCCCATGAATCACAGCACGCCAGGCCTCCCTGTCCGTCACCAACTCCCGGAGTTCACTCAAACTCATGCCCATCGAGTCGGTGATGCCATCCAGCCATCTCATTCTCTGTCGTCCCCTTCTCCTCCTGCCCCCAATCCTTCCCAGCATCAGAGTCTTTTCCAGTGAGTCAACACGTCAAACAAATATTAATTAGCAAACAAACTTACAAGTTGCCGGGGGGAAGGATGGGTGGAAGGAATTGTTAGATAACTTGGAATCAGCATGTACACACTACCATATTTAAAATGGAAAACCAACAGGACCTACTGTACAGCACAGGAATTCTGCTCAATGTTATGTGACAACCTGGATGCGAGGGGACTTTGGGGGAGAATGGATACATGTGTATGTATGACTTAGTCCCTTTGCTGTCCACCTGAAAATATCACAACGTTGATAATCTGCTATACTCCAATACAAAATTAAAAAGAATTTTTTAAGAAGATTGCTTTGTCAATCTATTTTAAATGGTTGGAGGAAAGTACCACAATTTATTTATCCAATCTCTTGGTATTAAAAATACTTTCAAAATTTTGCTGCAATAAACAATCTTATGTGTAAAAATTATATATATTAATTAGAACCAATAGTAGCAATGAATATTATCATTATTGTCATCTTTGCCAACCAGCCTTTGCATGGATTAGGGTGTAAATTGATATTATCATCTCTTTTTTCTTATTGGAGTATTGCTTGGTATTGGGCTGTGTTTCCCCTGTGGCTCAGCGGCAAAGAATCTGCCTGCCAATGCAGGAAACACAAGTTTGATCCCTGGGTCAGAAAGATATCCTGGAGAAGGAAATGGCAACCCATTCTAATATTCTTGCCTGGGAAATCCCAAGGACAGAGCAGCCTGGTGAGCTACAACTCATGGAGTTGCAGAGTTGGGCATGACTTAGCAACTAAACAACAACAAACATAGTTTGGTCTTACTTTCTTAAAAGCATTTTGACAATTAATACATTAAATGTGGGGAAATAAAAAGTTTCAGTGAAGTCCTAACTCTAAGCACCTCAGAAGTGAATTTATTTGGAAATAGGGTTGTTGCAGATGTAATAGTTAAGAAAGTGAAAGTGAAGTCACTCAGTCATGTCTGACTCTCTGTGACCCCATGGACTATGTATATAGCCCACCAGGCTCCCCCGTCCATGGGATTCTCCAGGCGGGAATACTGCAGTGGGGTTGCCACGTCCTTCTCCAGGGGATCTTCCCGACCCAGGGATCAAACCCGGGTCTCCTGCATTGCGGGCAGACGCTTTACCCTCTGAGCCACCAAGGAAGCCCAAGTTAAGAAATCACACTGAAATAGAGTCAGCCCCTAATCCGATTTGGTGTCCTTATGAGAAGATTAGAAGAGACACGGACTTACAGGGAGAGAATGCCATGTGACGATAGAGATTGAAGGGATGCAGTTGCAAGGAAGCAATGCCAAGATGGCCAGCAAACCACCAGAAACTAGGAAGAGGCAGGAAAGGATTCTCCCTTAAGGTTGTGGAAGGAGCATGGCCCTGCTGGTGTGTAGATTTCAGCTGCTAGCCTCCAGAACTGTGAGACAGAAAATTCTGTTGTCTTAAGCCACCCAGATTTTGATACTATATTAGAGCAGCTTTAGGAAACTAACATAATGCTTACACATTACATTATAGGGAGATATTTTGAGACTATGCAAACATCCTATTTTACTGCAGAGATAGAAGATGTGTGTGTGTGAACATGTATACATCTTCATATTTTCTAGCTGTGTTCACTGGGAGGACTCAGAAGCAATGATACCCTAGAATATCAAGTATCCAGATCTTAGGTTCTACTTGATTATCTATGATTCTTGTGTTGAACAGTTACCTCTGTGGTGGTTCCAAAATGACGATTTGCTATCGCCATCATCATCTTCTACACTAGCTGATATTCTAATGTAATGAGGCATTTATTCATGCACGCATGCACGCATTCATTTTTTTATCAGTATAGATTCAGGGACTCTGATCTATAGTTTATAATATATTACTATACTAATTTTGTTACCCAAATGGTCCTATATACGGCCAGTGTGAGCCCCTTCTAGCTGGCTCCTGAATTCTCTTTGGTAAACCTCCATTATTCTTTGGACATTTAAGAATTTTCTGGCATAAGAAGATGTTCTGGGTCCATTTCCATGGTATTTCATCTGATACAAATGCTAAGCATGACTGGCATGTGATCATCTTTCCAATTTTATCTTAAATGTTTTCTCTTAAGATAGACCTATTTTCATCATTTAATCTAAGCATCTCCCTTCTTCATCCCCTATTGCAACACTCCTTTAGCCTCCACAGCCTTTACTTATTAACATTAGATTAATTCCCTCAACAAATATTTATTTAACACCAACTAGCGCCAGACAGTGTACTAGACTTTATTGTCTTTCGTAACACGCTATGTCCACTTTCTTTACCAAGCATAATCATGCCCAGAGCATCACAGAGCCTAAATAAATATTCCCTGAACGAATGAATGAGTGACCTGACACTAAATCCAATAAGAAATTCTGAGGTGGTTTGAGGGGGAAAAAAGGAACAGGAAAATATATTATTCTGTCAGACAAATTTATCTCAATCTTGCCTTATTGTTTTAGTACTTAATTTGCTTTAGACACATACATGGACCCCCAAATTTAGGCAATAAAAATAAGTTTGTCATACAAAAGTCATTAAATTAAAAAAAGTCATTAAATATATTTATAAAATTACTGATGGAAGTCCACAATACATTACTGAAAACTCTTGAGAACAGGTATATTTTAATATTATTTTAAGATTCTTTAAGTGTAATTAATATAAGGTATGTTCCTTATATTATGTAACATAGTCAATAGGGTAAGGGCAATACCCTATAATAAATGTTAAACTTCCTATAGCAAAGACTCATACCAAGTAGGATTGAGAAGGATAAGCATTTCTATTTTTGTTCAGGTCAAGTTCTATCATTAAATGGATTTTCTATGAAACTATTTAAAAAATTGATATCTTTGGATTTGGAAATAGCAGGTAAGGACTGTGAACTTAAAATCACATATTTTTCTACAATAATTCAATGCAGTATTTCTCCAAAATGTGTTTTTTTAAGCTTGATTTTTATACCTAGGCAGTTTCTTTCTTGTTTTTAATCCCACTGAATTAAAAATGCTATTTGACAAATTAGGTCATCGGGATGACAGAACTACTTACCTGCATATGTCCTTCATTTTCACATGCAGCTGTTAGTCCGTAAGACTGATCACATGCTGTGTCCAGTCCACATCTGTGGGACAGCACTTGTGTTTACCACACCAGCTTTTCTTCCGGAGTAAACAGCGTCCGTGGCGGTTATGTCTGGGGAGTAAGATATTACCAGCCAGTAGAGTACAGATAAGAGGGATAGAAGCCATTTGGAAGCCCATCTCTTACAAACAATCCACGACTTTTCGGCTTTAATTTCCTATTCTATAGAAGTCCTGGATATCACGTGTTCCAAATCGTACATGCATGGAGGAAGGCTGGCATAGGGGTGGTGGGCTCTGATGTGACTGAACAGTAAACTTTCAGGGTTAAGACACTGAGTTCAGGGATATGTTTGTCACATCAACACAATTCACAACGTAACCTTTTCCCTACATGAAAATCAATCCCACATGAAAATCGAGGCATGGGACCTCAAAGATAAGAGCAAACACTGATCAGGCAATTCTCCTTTACACATAACTCTCATTTATACCACAAGTTAATTGGCATGTCGTGCAAGACTGTGGACTGAAATGTCAGCTAGTAAGTACTAGTGATAATAATTGCCTTTACACCCTGACTGTCAACAATCCTTGACGAAGACATTTTGCTAATAGCTCACTCAGCTGTCTGTTTCTCACTCCAGTGTCCACAGCATCTCTGAGCTGCTCTGCCCCAGGTTTTTCTCCAGAGCACCAGCATCTCACCCAGCCAGAGCCCACCAGTGCAGGGGAGTCAACGCCCCCCAGAGCGACTCAACTACAAGATGGTGAATCAGTGAATGAAAAGTCTAACCCTTCTGTCATGTGGTGGGAAAATTCCGAGGTTAATGCTACACAGTTCACTAGTGATCCCAGCAGGACTGAGTTATGGTTTCCAGAAGAATAGCCAGATTCAATGACGTACCCTTCATTGTCTTTCTAACCTCTTCACCCTTTCTAGCTTCCTGGGATTACCTCCCAAAAAATGGCCTGTTTGGGGGAGAACCAAACTGATTCAGTACTTCTGTGTTGAATTTATCTATAAATTCAATCAATTTCATTCCCAATTGGTTTATTAAAAAGGAATTACATATTGTTTGAAAAGGATGCAAAAACAGACATTAGTCAAAACAGACAACAAACTAGTTACTGAGGTACTAGGGAACATATTTCTGACCCAATAAAATCCACTTTTAAGGCAGGCACTTTTCTGTTTGGGCTTCTTTTATGAAAATCCTCACCAAAAATCACGTATTCCAGTATGGAGAGACTTAATAGTCTATATTTTCAATGGGAGCCCTAATCATTTCTTACGTTCATGGCATTGTTTTGAATTATAGTATGTGTACCTATTGGCATAAGTTGCTTATTTTTTTTTAATCACTTTTTTCCTTCAGTGAGCCATTTTTGAACCATTGATCCACATTTGTGATTGGGAATGTAAAACAGTATTATAATGATCAGTTGGAGCCTCTGGAAAGTAGATGCTGAAACGGAATTGCAAGTTCAAATGTTTACTGGGACCAAAGTTGTGAAAGACAAGAGGGGATGGAAACAGAAATGGGCAAGGAAAATCTTCAACTCAGGGAAAATCTTCAACCCAATGATGGGAATCTGACATCTCTGAAAGGAACGGGGGTGGAGAGGAAGCAGGATTGGAAGGAGGTCATCTGACCACAACACACACCTGACAAAGTCACAGCCAACCCAATAGAAAGCTCCAAAAGAAAGATTTCCCACTCCAGTATTCTTGCCTGGAGACCCATGGACAGAGGAACCTGGCGGGCAACAGTCCATGGGGTTGCAAAGAGTCAGACATGACTGAGCGTGCACGCGCGCACACATGCACACACACACGCACATGCACACACACACCAGGCCCTAGGACTCAGACCATGCTCAGTCATGGCTGGAGAGCAGCTGTCCAGGAAGGCTCTACCTTTGTTCAAAGGCCAAAGGCAGATCCTTAAAGTGCTAACAACTGGAAGCTCTCAGCTAACCACTCTCCTCGCAGCTGAATGGCAAATTCTTTCCTGAAAGAAGATCCAAGCAGCACGTCACCATTGCTGCCACGACATTAACAAATATAAACATCAATATGAAAACGTGATAAATTACCTACGATGAACTGCAGCCTATTAATGGAACGTAAAGTGAGATGATCTAACCACAGAAATCCTTGTTGCCCATGTACACTCTTTTAAAACATGAGATTTATTAATAACGTAGTAAGGTTTTAATAAAACACAAGCAACATTTTAATTTTGTGAAATGTGAATAAGATACCATCCCCGCCTTTTTCTGTCCATTAGATTCTGGCGAACACTTAAACTTACATACCCTACCCTTTTGCTACTCATTAGAGGGATAACTGTAACACAAACTGTAGCTGATTCACGATTGTGCACGGCTTCCCAGGTGGTGCTAGTGGTAAAGAATCCACCTTCCAATGAAGGGGACACAGGAGATGCAGGTTCAACCCCTGGGTAGGGAAAATCCCCTGGAGAAGGAAATGGCAACCCCCTCCAGCATTCCTGCCTGGAAAATCCCATGGACAGAGTAGCCTGACAGGCTATAGTCCATATAGACTTGTAAGAGCACACATGATTCGTGACTCAACCACCACCACCACATCCTCTGTTAAGTCCCAGGAATATGTGGTTGGGAGGAGAAGTTTCAATGAAAAGGACATGATAGAGTGTGCCCCCCTAAGTGGAAGACAAGTCGTTGCACACAACACTGACAGAATCTTTTTGGATTCTGGAGTCAGATTTACATAGCATTTGTGTACCTCTGAGCAATTAATTAATAGATTAATACAGAAATCTGCCCAGAGCAGACTAGGAGAAGATTTTTCAGATGGTCTAGACCACAAGGTTTCCCAGACAGCCTCTGAGCTTGTATGATGGACACACTGATCTAACAGTGTTCACGATGCATGAAGCAGGCCAACATGTTATAAAGACACTCTGCTAAGCCTTGAAAGTAGTATTACCACAGGAGATCCTGGGGTTTTGGAGCTAATTCATGTCACCATCAGCAGGTAACTGTTCTCTTTTTGAGTAACAACTCCTGGCATGCTTCTAAAACCAAATATGTGATTATAGAGTCAGGATAAGTATGCAGTCTGGGCAGCCCGTCATGAACTGTAGATCTGAACTGTCAGATCCAAAGAACCACATTTACCCTAAAACACTCCAAGAAGTAGTATATAAAAGAATAACCTTTACAGGCCACAATGATATTTAAGTAAATGTGTTACTCACTTGGAACACAACAGCATACATTTATATATTACAGGAAGTGCTTAATAAAAATTTCATTCAGTTCAGTTCAGTCGCTCAGTCGTGTCCGACTCTTTGCAACCGAATAAATAGGTGAACCTGTTCCTAGCAACAAAAGATTCCTACTATACAGGAGACAATCAAATAGTTTCTGAAGTAAATTTTGCCACACATCAGGCTTCATTAATAATATTTATTTTAAAGATCACTCTTAATCGTAACAAATATAAAGTCATCAATGTTTTACAAATTGTCAAAAATGCCTTAAGTACAAAAAAAACTTAGTAAAATGAATGTTATACTGTATATTATTTGGTATATACTTAATACTGTCAACATGCATACCATATGTCAGAAAAGCTCATGCATTATTGGAAGAGAGAAAAAAATAAAAGTGCTATATTAAGACTTCCCAGGTGGCTTAAGTGGTAAAGAATCCACTTGCAATGCAGGAGATACGGGTTCAATTCCTGGGTCGGGAAGATTCCCTGGAGGAGGGTATGCCAACCCACTTTAGTATTCTTGCCTGGAAAATCCCATGGACAGAGGAACCTGGTGGGCTACAGTCCATGGGGTCCCAAAGAGTTGGACACGATTGAGCACTCACGCACGCAAAAGCGCTACATTGTCTGATTACAAATTCATTGCTTCAGTGAGTTTTCTTTCTTCAGGAATACCATTTACCTGCAATGTGTAAGAATGAATATGAGTGTGAGTTAGACATGGACAACTTTTAGACTTTGAGCAAAACAAATTATGGCAAGGCGTAATTTTCTATCTTCTTAACATAATTATGTTGCATTATTTCTTTGCATTTGGTTTTCAACAACAACAAAAAAAGAGGAAAGTCTAAATTAGTCCTCTCCTTCCTGGAGAAGGAAAAGGCTACCCACTCCAGTATTTTGGCCTAGAGGATTCCACGGACTGTATAGTCCATGGGGTCGCAAAGAGTCGGACGCGACTGAGTGACTTTCACTCTTGGGTCACAGTTATCATGTTTTATATTTCTCAAAAGGTATGGTCTGAAAATTTCTCCCACAATAAACAAAAAGAATGAGTTTTGACTGTGGGATGCATGACTGCATCATTTAATCATGGCTCTTTAGAAAAAATCATGTGTGTAGGAAGGACAGAGAAAACGAGAGGATCGGAAGGGACCTCAGGACTGGGGGCGTGGGCCCGTCGAAATGGCAGCACTACTGCCAGCTCTAAACTGCCCTATTATCTGAGCTAGTGCTTAAGGGCAGGGTTAAACCCCAGCAGGTAGTTCATTTCTTAAAGTTCCGATGATCTTTTAAGAGAAAACGACTAACTAAAGAAAACAAACTTCAAAATACACTCTCCACTGGCAAATTCCATAGAGGAAGCTCAAATAAAATATCTTGATATCCAAGAGACAAACATGGTGCTTAAATTATCTTCATAAAGAAAACTGTGATACCAACATCGTGCTTTGAGGTACTTGCAAAAAGCAGATTATATAACCCCTGCACAAGTGTTGTTGCCTCCTTGTGATACTACAGTACCCAGGAAGGAGCGGCAGGAAAGCTGTGCCCATGAAAATACTGACACATCCACAGCTGAATCTACGCATGTGCACACAGAATGGAATAGCGCTGAGAAGCAAACTTTATGTTTTCATTCAAATGAACAGAAAAGGAATAAGGAGTGTAACGTGCCCATTTAGCTCTTCTCTCCAGGAGGCACAAGTCTATTTGGTGTTACATTTATCAGAGGAAGAAACACAACAATCTATCATAATTATAAAAGATGCTAGCGTGGTTTCTCTCCCTTTAGCATCTAGGTACTTTGGTGACTCACTGAAAATGAGAACAAGTCAAAAATAACCAAGAAGAGATGGTGCAATAATATACCCCAAATTACAGAAAAAATATAAGAAAACAGGAAGGTAATAGGCTATAGTGTGAACTAAAAAGGAGATGAAAGCTTTCCTGACTCAAGCAAAATGCTTGTTTCCCAAAACCTGCTTTAGAAAAATAACTTAGAAAATTAGGCTGAACAACCTAAAATCCCCCTAGGGAAATTCATTGGCTCTTATAACACTTGCTCAGGCATAAATTGTCTTTTTATTTGGAAATGGTGCCTATTACTAAAATGTAGCAAGCTAACAAGTCTACTTGCTAAAAATTTATACAACTATTAAATAAATCTCTCTAACATCATATACTTAGGTTTCCTTATTTCCCCCAATGGGAGGGGAGAGAAGTAAAATCTAGATTTTTTATATATTCAAAAGAACTATTTACTGTTTTTCTAGATACTGTCTTCCTTCATTCCTTGTCTGGAATAATTAAGAAACAGAGGAAAGACATCTTGGGAGAGATTGAAGCCTATGAGGTTAATGAGGAAGAAGTTCTAACATTTCCACTGTAGAAATACCCTTTAAAAAAATTTATCTCTTGAAAAAAAAGTCATGAAATTAGTGGTAGTAAAGAGTCATTTATTTCTTCGTTCTTTAGACAACACGCATTTATAGCAGTTTGTTCCTTCATCAATCACCTGAATGCTCACATGATAGAATCACTGCATCAATATACTGAACAGTCTTGTTGAAACATGTTAACATTTAATTAAAACACAGCAATCAAAACTGTGGGGAAAATTCGTATAAACATTATCTCATACTTAAAATCTGATGAACAACTTCATTATACTTGCCTCAAATCTTTGAAAAGTTGTCAAACGAAAATCTCCTTAAATTCCCGAAAGCATTAATAGAGAAGGTAATTTTTTGAATGAAAATATGCACAGATTTTCTATATGTGCCTAAAGTTTTAACGAGACTTACTTAATAGCTTCCCCACCACAATACCACTATTCATACTCAGAATTCCACATCCAACTTACAGTTTTAAAACGTCTCTTGCTTTTCCAAAAAAGCTACAAAGGCATTACTGGTTGCTTGGCAATTAGAACTAGGAATCAACCACTAATTAGAAGACAATCATGAATAAGTTATCTACTTGGTACAGAGATGAATGAAATAATTGGCTGTGGAAAATTTTTAGGGACACTTGAAAGAAATAAACTTAAAGAAAGCAAGTCTTAGGGAAACAGAATAGTCCAGGGAGAATTGTCCGCCATCTTGTTATTGGTCATGTTATAACAGCTTTTTAAAGCTGCATTAAAACCAGGCCAACCATTTCTTCTTTATCCCCCTGAAGCCTCAGTGATTAGTCACAATGGTTTTCTTTTGTAAGAGTCAGTTTCAAGCTGCTCACTTACTGAGACAAATCCTGGAAGCATCCAAGCTAAGAATCTTTCATACCAAGGGGAAGAATAGGGAGCTTCGCTGAAGGAAGGGGATTTTATTCAGTCTTCCTTAATTAGACAGGACCTCCATGGACGCTTTTGCTTTAAGATCATTTACTCTGCGTTTATCACTCTGATGCCAATCTATGCAATAATCTAAGCTATTATCCTGAGGTTCTAACTCTGATTAGAGAATGACACAACTGTTTTGCCTTACTTGGTAAAGCTAAAACTTCATAAATTATCTACAACTAAAACAACCTTTTAATCTATTAGCTTCATTCATAAACATCAACTTACTATTTTTAGTACTCACCTGTAGTCTGCTGTTGGGGAATTTGAGTCTGATGTGGCAAGTTCCTAGAAATGATTAACATTTTTTAGTAAAACTGTTTTTATTCAAACACATATAAACAGAGAGCAGACACATTAGAATGAAAAACTTTATAGCTAGAAAGGACTCCAGAAATCATCCAATCAAGCACAAACATGGTCCCCCAACCCTCACAAGTTTATGGATAAGGAAACCGAGGTCTGAGAAAGATGAATAATAACAATATTTGATAAGATTCAAGGAGTTTCTACTACCTGCTAAACTCTATCTCACAAGAACACAAGGAGGTAGGTATCTATTATTTTTCCCAATTTACAGATGAGGAAATAGGCTTAGAGGTCCAAGGCTACATAGCTAGGAAGTGGTAGATAAAGATGTGAACACAGGGACTGCTGGCCGTGTGCCGACAACCTGTACACTTTCAGATCCAGGTCTAGATCACATGCACACACTCACAGAACAACATGTATCACCTTCTTCAATCACTGTGCCAAATCCGTGCTCCTCCACCCAGCCCCCAGGAAATGACACTGGCTGTCCACTAACTGGACAAGTCAAAAGTACACAAGTCCTCACTGACTCTCCCCTCGTTCCGCCCCCACATCCAATCACCTGGGAACCCTTCAGGGGTCTCCTTAGCCTTCTGTGAATCTATTCACATCTTCCCCCTCTCCACTGCTGCCTTGGTGGAAGCCATCACCATTTCTCATTTGGATCTTTGCAACTGGTCTGAATTGTTTCCTCATTCCCATTCTTGCTTCCTTGTCATTTACTGTGTACGCTGCAGTCAGATGATCTTCCAAGGCACAAATCTGACTATGTCATTCAAATGAACACATTTCGTTGTTTCCTTATACCTACCTGTGAATTAAGTTTCAAGTTTCTTAGTGTGGTACAGAAGTCCAACCCAATATATCTAGTTCCTATATGGAGCCCTCCCTGCACTGCTTGAAATGGAACCACCACCACCATGGCCTCTATTACCTCTTGCCGCCAACTAGCCTGCATTTATCCTTGCAAACTCAACCCAAAATTTGTTAGAGTGGCCTCTTGTTACTCCCACAATTTAAAGCACCCCACAAGGAATGTTAATTAAAATATTTAACTTATTACTTTCAATTTATAAAGTAACATCTCAAGTACCACCTCTTCTACGCCTCTTTCCTCTCCAAGCATTCCTTCCCCAATTATGTTACCATTCAGCATGCTTTCATGCACATGTTGTCATTGTATTTCTCCTCACTTAATATTTAATTGCCCCAAAGTGCCTTAACAATGAGAATGTTCCTAGTTTGTGTAGTACCCCTAGCAGTAAGCATACAACGTTTGAATGAACACACACAAAAATGAAGATACTTAAAAAGATTCATATAATGTACATGTTCACTGACACACATTCACCCACTCATTTTCATATTTTGATACGAAAACTAGTTTACAAAAATGTACAATTTAGATTCTGTGTAGAAGAAATTCTAGGAGTCAATCTTGCAACAGAGTAGGGCTTGATCTAAGCCAGGGATTTTCAAGGTTTTTTGTTTCTCTTCAGGAATGGAATTCCTTTTAATTGCAATCCTAAGCAGAACTCTTGATGTACAAAAGAGATAAATGCGAGGTTGCCTGGGTTGAAACAAGGGAGCCAGGAATGCCGCCTCCTTTGTTTTCTTAGCCTCTCATGCTGGCCCCGAAGGCATTTTAAAGAAACCTCCAAGAAACAGAGTTTGAAAACCATTGATCTGAATCATTCCAGCCAGGCAAATATTATGCTCCACATACAAGGACCTAAACTGGAAAACAGTACATGCTAGTTAAACATTGTTTAAACTCTTAAACTAATCCATAGGAATGTTAATGACTTCAGGTGTTTTTTTTTTTTAATTTCAGTTCTATTTAAAAGATACGGTTAAGGAAATAAAATCAAATTTAATTCAGTTTGACGAAGTTACTTTATAATTCATCTCAATAATCACATTCTTTTTTTTTGCTATTACCTATCAGCCCTATTTATCCTTGTGAGGTCTCAGGGAGTATTTTCCTTTGTTTATTCTTTCAGTACTTCACACATGTATTTATAGTGCTTTTGATCACAAAAGAAGATGAACTTACAAATCACGGAAAGGACATTAAGTTATATATTTAAAGATGGAAAAACAAACATCTTTACTACCAAAGTAAAAAATGCAATTTCGTTGGCATTTGGGAAGGGGATATTTGCCCTTTCAAGGGGAAACAAGAATTTTAACATCTCAGGCTCAGGTACAACTAACTTTGGGTCTATTCTACATTAGAAACAAATACAATATACCTCACACACACACACACACACACACACACCCTCATTTCCTATCATCTCTAGCTCTATTTAGCGTATTAAATCAATACATTTTGACAAAACAGAGACACCAAATAGGACAAAGAAAGTCTCTCAAAAACCCTAGATAAAGATAACCAAACTCAAAAATCAAGCTGTGAATGAAGTAGCTGCCAAACTCAAAAATCAAGCTGTGAATGAAGTAGCTGCCCCCCACTCCCACCCCACTCCCTGGTCAGCCCCCTCACCCTTCTGTGGAACACAGATTTCAAACCATAGATCAATCTATGCCCTGTAATTTCTTCTCTGGCCACCGTTTTTTTCCCCCTCTTCTGCTACAACTTTCTAAATGGCAATGGGCTTGGTTAGGTTTGAAGAGAACTGATTAGTTGAGAAAGTGCCACACACAAATAAGCAAAAAATTGAGAGAAGTATGAACAACTGTGTGCGCTACGTTAGTTTAGAGATTTAAAAGTATCTGCAGTGTGTGTCCCAATTGGTTAACGATGCACATATGCTCCTTGCAACTTCAACGGAAACTTACATGAGTTGCATATATATAAGCACAGTGTGTACAAAAAGGTGCTCAACAAAACATTTGTGGAGATTCAACATCCTCTGTCTCCAAGTGTATACACATAACTGATTTTGTGGCTGTCCAAACTTGTGGCTACATGTGAGCCTGTGAGTGTTAATATACCTATGATGGGCATATTTGAAGTACGTATTTCATTTAAAGGCTGAAGGGAGGTACCTCATTAAGAGTGCTGCTTAAGGAATACTGAAAAAATGCCCACTACTGACTTTGCTATAGCTGAGCAGAGAATGCTGTAAGAAAATGGAAACGTTTTCATCTTTGGTGAAAGCAGGTTGCTAAAGGCAATTAGACAGGAGAGTGGGGTCTGACTTCAAACAGAAGTCCTATAATCCTTCAAAGAAAGGACCTTTATAAAGTCATAAGACTATTTAGAATAATTAAGTTATTAAAGGACTAACAGAAAGATTATGATGGGTAAACTGAATTATGTAGAGAAAAGATTTACAAAAACTGTAATTCTCTGAATTATTAGCATTAATTATTTTCTATTTTTACTATCATTAATTACAGGCATTTAAATAGAAAATTATGTAAATTAGCTATTGCACAAACTCCATCCTTTAAGATAGCAAAGGTAATAACTTGCAAATTAACAAATAAGTGATTTGGGGGAGTACACAATCATTTATTATTTGTATAACCATCTTAAGGTAATTTGATGTTCCTGGATACCCCGTAGAGTTATTCTATGAGTAAGGGTGATGATTATCAACTCATTATATTCCAACTTGCTTGAAGACCCAGAGCAAAGAAAGGTTAAGTGATTTCTATAAAAGCCACAGAATCTGTGCCAGAGTTGAAAACAAATGACATTAGTTTACTTACGGGGAACACAAAACACTTCTCTTGTGAATTAGTATGGATTCATTTAACAATATGAAATAGTAACATCTTTTGGGGATTTCTCAATTATCAACAAAAACTGGTATTACCAAACGTTAAATTTTCTAAAAATTCTTTTCTACAGAAATGCTGATTTGGGTCCTGATTTGACTACTTTTACTGAGGAATCAAGTCATTATTTGGCTCAAAGAAGGAAGAAAAGACACAAAGAAATTGGAAACATCACCACAATTTTAAATTTCAAGATCTAATTTTAGTTAAAAATCAATGTAGAATATATATGCAATACAAAGAAAAAAGGAGATATTCATTTATTTTAGGTTTTTTCCTCCTGCTTTTATAAAGCCAAAAGCAAGTCTACTGCAACTTTAAAATGGAGTCCAAATTACTAGACCCAAAATCCATCAGAGAGATATACTTAATCGCTTTTAATGTATCCTTGCTGAATTTTTTAAGAAGTCAATGGCTCTGACATATACTTGGCTGCTTGATACTTGTTGTCAATAAGAAATTATTATCTTCATCTCCAGAAAGTCTCTTCAACTAAACCTAATTTTTTATTTATGGAATTTTACCATGAAGTTGGTTCTCACTATTACCCAAGGGAAGACAAATGGAAAAATTCTTTAGGTAAGAGCAAAATGATTAGTTACTAAATATCTATAATTAGAAGACTTAATTCTACTTTTATACTGTTAATTTATAAAAAATTAAACACAACCTACTTCCTGTTTTGAGGGAGACCCAATCACCCTGGATTAAGTGTTACGTTTAGCATAATGAATAAGGAAAATTTTGGTATAGCCAAGTAAAATCTTCCTGGAAAATGTTTGGGTACCTTCCCTTATCATTCCTTACATAAACTCCTCATTGAAGATGCCTCCCATGCAGGAAAAAATCAACTGATATTGATGTTGCTATAAGAAAAAGACAAAGACCACACGATTCATTATAAATTTAAGAATAAATCATTTTTCAGAAATTTGAATATTGGGGAGCCTCTGGTCAATGCTGTCCATAAAATTGCAGAGTGAGTACAATTTCCTGGGTGGTTTTTTATCCTTTCAAGGTTTACCATTTCTCTGTCCCATTAAGACATCATTTTCTAGTCACCACTCACCTCTCACTTCTCCACACCATCCCCTTCTGCAATTTAAGAGAGTGTGAAAGCATAGAGGCTGATGGGCATAATAAACTCACGAAGCCCAACAGTCTAGACTGCCACATTTTCTTTCGCACAGACCCCTCAAGGGGAATTAGGAGAAACTGTTCCCCCTCCCACCAGCCCCAGCAGAAATACCAGAAAATTTGAATCCTAAAACGGAAGCTCTTTAAATATTTAAAAGCTGGGATTCCCAATTTTATTTTTCCTGCTCCATCATAATACACCCTAGAAGCAGGGCCCTGGGATCAATATCGTTAAAGCCTCACAGGGGAGTGTCTCCTGAAACTTGGTTTGGGAATAACCAGGCTAGATTATCTCTCAATAGTCCTTTTAGGATCTACAATTCTATTCCTTGGAATTGGACTTTCTTAAATTACTGTGTTAGTCGCTCAATCATGTCTGTCTCTTTGTGATCCCCATGACTGTAGCCTGCCAGGCTCTTCTGTCCATGGGATTTCCCAGGCAAGAATACTGGAGTGGGTTGCCATTCCCTTCGCCAGGGGATCTTCCTGACCCAGGGATCGAAACTGGGTCTCCTGCATTTCACGCAGATTTTTTATCATGTGAGTCACCAGCGAAGCTCATAATTTAAATTAATATAAAAGCTTATCTTTGAGATACATCGTGTGTGCTAAGTCACATCAGTCGTGTCTGACTCTTAGCAACCCTATGGACTGTATGTAGCCTGCTAGGCTCCTCTGTCCATGGAATTCTCCAGGCGAGAATACTGGAGTGGACTGCTATGCCCTCCTCCAGGGGATCTTCCTGACCTAGGGATCAAACCTGCGTCTCTTACGTCCCCTGCACTGGCAGGCAGGTTCTTCACATACCAGTTAAAACTATATTATATTTTTGATATTATGTCTTTGGTAAGAAACACAACAATGATTCTTTGGGCAAAGAGAATTTACTCTTATTTTTAAGGTTTTTTTTTATGTGCATAATTTTTAAAGTCTTTATTGAATTTGCCACAACATTGCTTCTGTTTTATGCCTTGGTTGTCTGGCCAAGAGGCATGTGGGATCTTAGCTTCCCAACCAGGGATCAAACCTGCACCCCTTGCAATGGAAGGGGGAGTCTTCAGGGAAGTCCCTAAAGCAAACTGACTTTTAAGAATAACTTGAGAGTGTGCTTTCTAGCAATAAATTGTAATAAGTCAGGGAACTGCTTTTAGTGGAAAAAATTCTTCCTATTAATGGTCACATATTCACTAAGCTACAAAGATAAGCAATCAAGCACAGATGTAAGAAGTCTGACTGTATTTCAGGATGGGGAACATTTTACTGGCTAGTGCTCCTCAAGACCGTCAAGGTCCTGAGAAACAAGGAAGGTCTAAGACACTGCCTAGCGCAGAAGAGACTAAAGAGATACACCGATTATCGTGTCCGAGACAGAATCTTGGAGAAGAAAAAGCTCACTGAGGGAAAAACTAGTGAAATCTAGGGGGGCGGGGGGCATAGGGCAGGGCGGGGCAGTCTGAAGTACGGTCAATAGTAAAGCAGAAGTGTTGGATTCTCGGGCTTCCCAGTTGGTGCTAGTGGTAAAGAACCTGACTGCGGATGCAGGATACTTAGGAGATGCAGCTTCAACCCCTGGGTCAGGAAGATGCCCTGGAGGAGGGCATGGCAACCCACTCCAGTATCCTTGCCTGGAGAATGCTATGGACAGAGGAGTTTGGTGGGCTACAGCCCATGGGGTCACAAAAGAGTCAGACACAGCTCAGCACACACACACACACACACAAACAATAAAGACATTCAGTTCAGTTCAGTTCAGCCGCTCAGTCGTGTCCGACTCTTTGTGACCCCATGAATCACAGCACGCCAAGCCTCCCTGTCCATCACCAACTCCTGGAGTTCACTCAAACTCATGTCCATAGAGTTGGTGATGCCATCCAGCCATCTCATTCTCTGTCGTCCCCTTCTCCTCCCGCCCCCAATCCCTCCCAGCATCAGTCTTTTCCAGTGAGTCAGCTCTTTGCATGAGGTTAGCAAATATCAAATAAATCTGCTTTATATTTCAATACATGTAATAATTTTAAGCCTGTCTGTGCTGTCTAATCTGAAAAGGAGAAGGAACAGAAAATAACTTCTTTTCTAGCAAGTCCCCTGTCTCTGGACCTGCTCCAGTTACCCTTTCTACTATCTGTTCAATCAACTTGCCTGTAGCCTGAATCAGAAATCCTAGAGGTCAATGATCACAGTATCTATCACTGACTTGATATCAAGACTGGTAAATAATCTAATCCTTGTTTTGATCTAATTTAAAGTCTTTTATCCATATCTCAATTTTATTATCTGCAAATGATTAAACTTTTGTCACTATCTAATTTAAGGGGCCAGTCTGGAGTCATATGAAGCATTCTACCAAAAAGAAGGTTGTGTAACTGATAAATAACAGTGGCAGCCTCCCATTACACAGCGTTCTCTAGACCACACTGTTACAAGGTTCACTATACATCAGATTGACTTGTTTAAAAGACCCAAACAGATTTCTATGCAGTTTTGAAGAAAAGCTTTGAATGTTCTTGAGCCTTGCTTAGAAGTCAACATAAACTTGCAATCCTATCTTATGCCTAAATATTTCTGATGTCAAATCTGAAGAATAAATACAAAATGATGTAGCTATCCACATTATGAACAATAAATTCAGTACAGTCAGTATGCCTATGTGAAGATGAAACCCATGCCCTTTTAGAAAGAGTTTAATAAATACCAGGCCGCTCTATCCAAGGATATATCTGGTTATCAAGTTCTATAATGCCTCATCAAATATAATATCTCATTTTAACACTGAGAATTCAGTTTGATCCAAATGACCAAAATATTTATATATGTGTGTACCTGAGCCGAAACAAGCCTTCAAAAACAGGTTAGGAGCAAAAGCTGAATTCGCATAAAGGACAATTGTGATGAACCTGATACAATAAATTCCCTATTTTCTGGCATGGTTGGAAAATGAGGTTAATTACATATTCTGGCTTATAGAGAGTTACCATAGAGACCATGCACATATTATCCATTTCCAAGAATAAAAGAAAGATAATATACACTCAACACCGAAACTACATCGAATGTAATTTAATTTTCCTCTGATGAGTCAGACGCACTTGATGATCTTGCAGTGCCTCAGAATAATCATTGTGAACATCATCAATTATCTATGTACCCTATTTATATAGAAGTGCTAGTTAATGGACTTTTTCCATTAACATAAATCTGAATAATATAAAGATTTTCTGGACTTAAAAATACATGTATAGTCAAATTGTTGCAAGTTCAATAAAATAATCTATTGCATTTGCAAACAGAGAGATCTGATCAACATAATAACAGTCTTGATGGGGTTATGGAAGGACCAGGAAGATGCATTTAGTTATAAACTAGATAGGAAATTTTCTTTTGCTTGGGTATTAGCAGCAACATTGCCAAATTCTAATCACAGAGAATCAAAATAAAGCTTAAGGAGTTATCCTTATTCTCAACACATATAGTTAGAAAGCACATCTAAAAAATGACCCAGCCTTTTTTTTAATCTTCCCTTAAAGTTTTACTGACTTATTGTAAAATCACATTCAATTTCCCCTATTCATTATAATGAATGTTCTTCTCTTCTAAAATTTGACAGCATTATTTTGTCAGTAGAAGATTCCCAAACTTTGTCCTTTAGATAGTTAACTCTTCTGACCTTTTCCCAGGGATTCACAGGGCTAAAGGCTCTAAGAACTCCCCCAGTTTAAACCAAAAAACACAAGTCCTGTTTCTCAAATTTATTTGACCATTTCTTTTTTGAAGATATATATCAACCTTTGAAGAACAGGTATTGACATTTTACTAGCATTCTTAGGGAAAGAATGTGAAAAATGGAAACTTTAAAATTCTTCAATTCTTTTCAGTTTGAAAATGAATGATAAAGCTGTTCATAATTTTCATCTAAGAAAGACAGGAGAGATTGCAAAATTGTTAACTATTACAATATTCTTGAATACTGTAATATTCAACATTCTTGAATTTCCTAATTTTTCTCAACGGCTTCTAATAATCCTGGCAAAGAGGTTTCACAGTGACCCCACTAACTGTTTAAGGACATAAAAATCCATCAGTTCCATTCAGTACAACTCGATTTTGTGAAACTTTAATATTTATATCAATGACAGAATATCGTTTCTAAAACTCAAACTTTTAAATATATGCCATTTTCCCTACTGCTGATAGATGGAATCAGTTACTCACACACACACACGTACACACACACGTACACACAAATATATGCCTTGGCCTATTCAACAGTAAGTGCATACTGCTCGAGGACTTCAGGAAAATATTCATAATACTTTTAAGAGTTTCATGCTCTACTGACTGAGCTAGCTAGGCATGCTTTCATAATACTTTTAGACTGTCTGTCAAAGTCTTTTGATAAATTTATTGTCTGTCTATACTACTCATATTAATCACTATTTTAATTACTGTTTAATCTTCAAATTACCACATGTCATTTACATGGCTGTAAAACAAGCATATGCAAAGTAAAAATGTACCCAATATGCTGTACAAATAAATCTCGAGCCAGTAAGAGGTTACATTTACATCCTATCCTAATGTCTATGTGTGAGTATCTCTGTCCGTATGTACATCTGTGTGTTGGTGGTGGGAGGGATAGATATATTCATTCTATTTGCAAAAGTCAACTGAAAAAGAGAAGACTCTCAAAAGCAAACTGTGACTTCCTTAGGGAAACTGAATTTAACCCATTTTAACACATGTTTAAAAATGTAAGAATCATGTTCTTCGAAATAAATGACACTTTCACCTACAATTTCTTTACAGTGAAACAGAGTTTCTAGATATATAACGGGTTCTCAGGAACAACTGGGCAATCTCCTCAACTAATTTCCTCTACACCTACCCCTTACAAAGGCATCCTCCAAGCTTTCTGACCACAGTCCTTCTAGCACAACAGAGGTCTGTACTAATAAAGTGTCTTTACAGCCAAAATTGGAACTACTCATTTTGATATATAAGCAAATCATTAAAAAAAAAAAAAACCTTAAAAACCCTGAGGCAAAAAATCTAGATTAAATAGCTCCCTAATAATAATATTTAAAAAAAGGTTAACAGAACAAAATAATTCTAATAATAGCTTTAAAAAATAATCAATTTGCTATGCTTTAGGATATGCCTCTCTTTTCACAATTAACTCATCTTTGAGCAAGCATATGTGAGTACATTTGTTGTGCTAACATTAAGATGAATGTCATCTTGTTTAGATTAGTGAAGGAAAAAAAAATTTTCCTCAAAGTAATTTTATGTATTTGCCGTGGGGTTAGGATTTACACTATCAGTGTTTTTTGGGTACTTTTCTCCTCCAGTTATAAACAAATAAACAAACGCAACCATAATGAAGAGCTGTGGTCTTGAAAGACATTAAGTAGATACATTCATGCATTAATAATGACGGTTCCAAGTGGACACTTACTGCTGTGTTTGCATCAACGGCATATTGGTGCTCTCATAATTGTCTGTGTGTAGAGGGGGTATGATTTCTCCAGTCACAGGGTGAAATACAGGAAGTGTGGACAGGGGCCATGCTATCTCTCTATTCTTGGACATGTCACGAAGTTCTTTGGTAGATTTCTGAATAGCACTATGATGGACCAGTTGGATGCTAGGTCAAAAAGAAATAAAACAACACAGATTTAAAATCACATATTAGCTCCACAGATTATCCGTTTGAAAAAGTTACAAAATCTTTTTTATTTTAAATAAGAAGACATTATTGCACTTTGGGCATTCTATAAGTTATTTCAGAAAAAGATAAGTTTCACATACTTTTAACATAACAAAACTGAAAATTAGAAGCTAACTTTTAAATAAATGTTATTTCTCGTTAAACTAAGCTATAAAGCACTGTGTTAATATTACAGCCCTAGGTAGCAAACTACTATTCTATTTAATCTCTATGATTAAGATAAAACTACCATAGCTTTTATACTGTTGCTTCTGATGGGGCATTTATACATACTCACATAAGTTTCATTTTATGGGAGGTTATTACTGTAGATTCAGGAATACGTGTATGAAAGGTCTTTTCATCTGTTCTCTGGTTTATAGAAATGCAGATTGGGAAATCACATAATATAAATGCAAGTTAATATTCTGAACCTGAAATATTTTAGGTTTAATTTTTACCTATATAATCTTAGTTTTCACACCTTTTTTATTCTCTACCCCTCCTAAATTTCTCTATTTAGAAAGCAGCTTTCACATTTATGAAATAAACTATGAAAGATGATGAATGAAAAAAAAGCATGACACACATGTAAGGCGCATGATGAGCAACCGAGACATGAAAAAGAAATGACAAAGAAAATACCAGGAAAGAAGACACTTACTCTGGTGTTTGCATGTTTCTCTTTTCCCTAGAAACAAAACAAAATTTATGAATTAAATAATAGCATTGAAATTTGGAACATTAAGACTATATGCTCATGGATCTTGCATGAGGTGGAAATGCTGACATTGTTACTATTAAATGCAACCAGGCAGCATTTGCCACCAGGTTTATGACATTACTTGGATGAGTACACATACAGAAATGGAATACTGATGAGAAACACAGAAAAAAATGGGAAAAAATGGAGATTAAGCATCAAGCTCTTGGAAAAAAATTCTATGACATAATGAAATCAGGCTACATGAAAAAAATGGAAGAATTTGTTACTTGCTGCTTTATTAATATTTTATCATCTGCTTTGTCACCCTGACTTCCAGATAATCTCGGGAGATTATTTTAATTGACACAGATGTCCTGAAAGCACTAACTATTCATGAAGTGAAGACTCATTGCTCAAATTATCATTTTATTTTCATTAATTTACTCCTAGGTTTATATTTATCTACATATTAACTTTTAAACATTTAGGTTGTACTGCCCTGCTTGACATCCAGAAAAATTGCAAGAAGAAATCTGACCATCATTTCTGATCAGACTGAGACAATTTATTTAAAATGCAATTACCATGTCAATAGGTTCTGCAGTCTCTGCTTACACAGGACAGTTTATATAACCAAAATACCTAGCCTCCATTATCCTTGGGACTGTTTTGGCAGTATGAGTTTACATTTAGCCTTAATCACTTTTTAATATATTAATTACAACCTCTAGTTTATAAGACTCAAAACTATTTTAGTTCATTTGAAAGGAATAAAGTACTGCAGTTTGACTTGAACATAATTTCATTTATAAGGTGTTTTATGAACTAAATGAAACTTGGGTTTTAATGGAATCTTATATATTATCTTAGAAATTCTATAATTTTTTATTAGTGTTTTAAAGTACTCACACTCCTTCCCGTCGGCAGCACATGATATAAGCAAGTATTAGAAAGAGGACCAGTGCTACTGCCGAGGGCACAGCCAGTGTAATTAGGAAATCCGTGTAATAGTCTCTGCTTTTCAAAGAGTCAGAAGGGGGTTTGTACTCTCCACCATCAGGCAAAATCCCTTCTCCACGAATCACTTCCTGATAGGTGGACACTTGCTTTGTTTTATCAACCTGATACAAAAAAAGATAATTACACATGAAATTAATAGTTGCAAATATTATGACAGCTTAAGATCTAGACATACCAAGACAAATTTCTAAAAAGCAACCTTTCCTGATTACTTTATCACCTTGAACTTGCAATTATTTATGGAAACTAGGAAGAAGTAATGAATGAACGTAACAAGTTAGAAGTTGATATTGGCCTTTTCAGGTCCTTCCGACCACATATATACACACATATTTATATATACGCACACAAAAAATGTGTACACACGTATGATTGTTCTTTTTCTCTTTACTTCCCCTAAAGCAAAGATCCTCCACACAACTATACATACTTCTTGTTTCCTAATGACAAATCTCTAGGGCAGATGCCAACAAACCGTCAACTGACTGATAACCGGTAGGCAGGTATGGTTTCTAAGGTTGTTGAAAGGGAGTTAAAAAAGAGAGGGAGAGAGACAGTTTCTAAATGCCTACAACTTTGATCCTCTGCCATCCAACAGACAGAAGTCATTTTTAGGAAAAATAAACTATTTTCCTTAAAAATAGCTTAAGGAACATTCAATGCTATCGCTTCATTAAATTCTATCCCAGGCTCAAAAAATGTACAACATTTGTACTATATTAATTTACCTCCACCTTAACTGAATTGCTTTCACTGAGCTACATTTAATTATGCTAAAGGATTTATTGAAGGACACAATAAAATAGCCATGTGAAATTTGTTACTACATTTGTTCCCTGCCTTAAAAAATGTTGGGGAGAATTATCTGCAGCATTTTTCAGTATCCTCGCCCTTAAACACCACTTGAAGAATTTTGATAACAATACAATGCTAGTAAAAACATTATCTTCTGCCAAGGAATTGATGTTCTGCCTCCTTTGAGAATGGAACTAAATAACAAATTAACTTCCTCATTTTACCAGGGACATTAGGAGACTTATTGTCAAACTTGACCTTAGGCTTTATGTTTTGGTAAAGTGCAGGTCCTGATTTTCCAGTTCTTTTATATTTGCTCGATCATGCTTATTATCTGACTCTTATTTTAGCATCCTGAAATCTTCTGTGGTAAGATGCAGCCTATACATACATACATGCAAAAGAAAAAACCAAAAATTCCCTACCTGTCTTCTTATGCAGTCTCACCACAGAAAATGCAGTCTTCAAAGCATGTCATTTTTAAACCTTTAGAAATTAGATAATTTTCCTAAACATGAACAGTGCACAGCTCAAGCACAGGTAAAATGGCATCACCAGGGCTCTCTGTCTACCACTCTGGTGAGAGGCATCTCTTTAAGCTACGACTGCAGCCACTCCATCTTTTGTGCCCTTTTATGATGAGCATATGGCCAAAATACTGAGCTTTGTAAGTTCACAATTCATCGAATAGAACACATAACCACACAGCATCCGAATACTTTTACTGAAGTTGAGAAAACAGAGAAAGAAAGAGCATTATTTTCCTAAGGCACATGTGACAAGGAAAGAGGCCTCTGGGGCATAGGGCCATGGGTGCTAAGCGCTTCAGTGTGAGCAGGGTGTTCTCCTGCCCTGGATCTGGGAAAGGCGCCTGCAGCTGGTTTTCTAAGACATCAAGTGACAGTTGTGTTTATGTGTCAATAACTTTGTTCAAATGTCAACTTTAAACTTAGACCTAACTCACCACCAATCATTAAGAGTGGACTGAAGTTAAATCTAAAGGTCACTAAAGAAGTAAACCAACATTCCTAACTTCCAGAAATTAGGATCAAAAATATAATAGAAATTATATGTACAATATCATATGTATCTGACATACATATGCAATCTTACTCATATGCTCCTAAGTCTTTGAGCATGCTGATTAAAAAGTGATTTGGAAAAAAAATAATATTTAAGGGGCTCTGGGTAAGATTCTAACTTTCCTCTTCTCCTTTTATTCCTTGATCTTTCCCGACAATGAGTTTCCAGGACACCGAATCATAGCACAATTTTGCTTTAGTTTCAGATTTATCATTGCACTCCAGTCTCGCCTTCTAAAGTGGGACAAGGCAGCATGTTTGAGGCTTCCTGCCCATGTTACACTGACTCCAAAACTTGACTTAGTAGCCACCTGGATGTCCAGGGGATCGTTCAGACCACCTGCCAAGCTAATCCGGCCCCAACAACTAATCAAGAGTAGACTGAGTACAAAAGTGGAGGTACAATTTCTTAAATGGATGCACTGTCAACGGTCTCACCAAATCCTTTAAAGTCAAGGGAAGTCAACTGCAGTTAACAAAGTAAACCCAGGATTTGTTCCTAAAAGCAGTTCAGGTTTTAGTCAAATGCTATCTTTGGCCACATCACTTCTAGTTACAGTTGCAAAAACAAAACAAAACTCACCAATGAAATTTTGCACCAGTCAATGTAAAATTGAGTACGGAATTTTTTGTCACATGTTATTACAGGCTCCATTTCTTGACTGCATCTCAATTGATTCTGTGGATTTTCAACTTCTCGTAAACAAGAAGAAAATGGGACATCGGCACCAACCATGACATAAACGCTGCAAAAACGTGAAATTCTCAGGTTATCCTTTAAGAAAATTGGAAACACTGAAATAAATCTACCCTGAAAGCAGGATTTATCCTTTTGAATTGAGGGATTATCTAGAATCATCCCTAAGGTAGAGGCCTGGGCTTTTAAAGCAGTGATTCATGTAGGGGCTTCTTTTCATTCTTTCCTTTATTCGACCAATATTTACTGAGTGCTCTAGTGTACAGACACTCTCTTGACTCTGTTACTTTCTAAAAATTTTTTCACCCTATATCATATTTTGATTAGATTTTATAGATTCCATTCAAAATATTCTTGAATTGTTTAAATAATATTATCACTAAGATAATTATCACTAATAATTCTTCATCTAATTTCACTTTAATAAGATTGTGATATTACATCCTGAGGTGTGGAGCTGCAAGCAGATCTATTCTTTCTAACAGTTCTCTCTTTTAGGCTTTTCTACTGCACAGAGCCCCTACTGTTAGGTTCCTCAATACAAGGTCTCTAAATCTTTATCTAAGAAGCTAATGTAAGAGAAAAGCTACTGTTTGGTAAACACAAATCAGGCAAACAAAATTTGTTTTCTTGATATGTATCTTGGCAACTAGGGGAACTCAATTTAATTGACCAGTAAGAGTTTCACAATAAAAGAGAAGACAGAAATAATAGTGTTTAAGTCATCTTGGAGCAGCCTGAGCAGCTAGGAATTTCAAAGGTCTTTTCAAAAGAAAAGGGAAAACCAAAAGATTACTCTAAATAAATATTATTTCTTTTCTTAATGACAGTGCCATAATTACTTATAAAATGGAATAAACCCATCAAAATTCCTGCCATCTTTTTTTACAGAAATTGAAAAACTGATCCTAAAATTCATATGAAAATTCAAGTGGCCCCCCACACACACACAATTCTTGAAAAAGAAAAACATAGCTGGAAGACTCACAATTACCAATTTCAAAACTTACTACAAAGCAATAGGAATAAAGAGAATGTGGTACTATCATAAGCCTTGGCATGTAGATCAATGGACTAGAATTCAGAGTCCAAAAATAAAATCTTTGGCAAATTGATTTTGTCACGGGTGCCAAGACAATTCAGTGAGGGAAAAAACAGTCTTTATGGTACATTAGAACAATTGGCTATCCACATGCAAAAGCAATAAACTGGACCCCTACCTCACACCATATAAAACACTGACTCAAAAAAAAAACAAATAATCAATAGCTTAATGTAAGGGCCAAAACAATTAAACTCTGAGAAGAAAGCAGGAACAAATATTAATGGCCTTGGATTAGGCAGTAGTTTCTTAGTTATGACACAGAAAGTACCAGCAATCACAAGAAAAAAATAAATTGCATTTTATCAAAATTTAAAACTTTGTGCTTCAAAGGGCATCACCAAAAAAGTGAAAAGGCAATCCACAGAATGAAAGAAAATATTTACAAATCATACATCTAATAAAGGACTTACACCTATAACATATAGAAGACTCCAACAACTCCATAACAAAACGACAAATAACCTAATTTTAAAATGACAAAGGATCTGAATATATATGTCTCCAAAGAAGATATATAAATGTCCAATAAGTGCATGAAAAAATGTTCAATATCATTATCATCAGCAAAAGAGACATCAAAGCCACAATGAGATACCACTTTACATCCATTAGAATAGCTATAATGAAAAATACAGAGGATAGGAAGTGCTGCCCAGGATGCAGAGAAATTATAACTCTCCTGCTCTACTGGTGGGAATGTAAAATGGTGCAACCACTTTGGAAAACACCCTGGGAGTTCCTCAAAAGATTAAATACAGAGTCATTATATGAGGCAGCCATTCCATTCCTAAGTACACACCCTAAGAGAAATTTAAACACATCTATCAAAAACCTTGTACATAAAAGTTCATAGCAACATTCTTCATAATAGTCAATAAGCAGAAACAATTCAAGTACTCATCAACCATCAAATGGATAAAAAGTAAAATATCCATATACTATTACTCAGCCATAAAAAGCAATGAAGAACTGTACATACTACAACATGGATGACCCTTGAAAACAATATGCTAAGTGAAAAACGTTGGTCCCAAAGGACCACATATTATATGATTCCATTGATATGAAATGTCCAGGATAGGCAAATTCATAGAAACAGCAAGTAAATAAATTGTGCTTGCCTAGGATTGGGGGTTGTAGTGGTGGTGACTGCTAATGGGTGTGAGAAAGGAGTGTTAGAAGGATAAAAATGCTCTAAAATTGACTGTGGTAATGATTGTACAACTTTGTTAATAAACTAAAATATATTGAGCTATATATATTTTAAATAGGTGAATTGTATAATATGTAAAATATATCTCAATAAAGCTGTTTTTAAATGAAGTGAAATAAAAGCATGGAACAAAAATTCAAAGTTATGTAACTATGAAGCCACACCCTTAATTAACAGCTGTGTCCCAGAGCACAATTAAACACAGATTCAGCTGGTTGTGCTTTATGTCAAGTTAAAAATTTATAAGTTCAGAAACAGTAGAAGTAAGAAACCACTGGTAAAGAATTCACATGATTAGTGAGTAGAAATATATTCCATTTACAGGAATATTGCTCATCCATAAAAAAGAACAAAATAATGTCATCTGCAGCAACATGGGTGGACCTAGAGATTTCAAACTTGAATGAAGTCAGACAGAGAAAGACAAACATCATATTGTATCACTTATACCTAGAATCTAAAAAATGGTACAGATGAACTTACTAATAAAACAGAAATAAAGTTATAGATGTAGAAAACAAACTTATAGTTAGTTACTGGTGGGAAAGTGAAGGGTGGAGGGTGGGAGAAGGCATAAATTGGGAGATTGGAACTGACATATAGACTCATCTACATAAAAATTAGATAACTAATAAGGATCTGCTGCATATAACAGGACACTCTACTCAGTATTCTGTAATGACCTATGTGGAACAAGGGTCTGAAAAACAGTGGATATATATATATATGTATAACTGATTCACTTTGCTGCATACCTGAAACTAATACAACATTGTAAACCAACTACTCTGCAATAAAAATTTTAAGAGAAATATATTCCATTTAGAACAATTTGTTACTTTTAAGCTTCATATAAAGCCAATTTCTATCCCCTTAATAACTGCCTTGCAAAGACCATAATTTTCCTTGATAACTGTGAAATATATTTGTAAATACAGAAATTAAATATTTCAAAAATTGTTCAAAGTCCTCTTCCTTTTACATAACATTGATTTGCATTTATAGTTAGTAAGATTTTAAACTAATTCACTTCAAGATAACATAAACAGGCATAAGCATAAGTTTTGGGTGCTCTGAAATGTTTTTATCCCCCCTCAAATTATAAAAGCAATATAAAAATATTACATAAAACTTGGGGTATAAAAACAATTAATTTCTATTACCAAGATCATGATTTTCATTTTCCAATGTACCTTGCAGAATACTTTTCAAGTGCATATATTTTAACCTAATTGCAATCATCTCCAAAATATAATTTTGTATCCCACTTTTTCACTTAATGCATCATAAGCATTTTCCTCATAAGCATTTTCCATATTTTATAGTCTTTGTAATTACATTTTTATAGGAATATAATTTTTAAGTGCACATGATTTATTCATAATTATTTCAAGGCTGGCCACATAAGTTGCTTCTAATGTTTTGATGTTATAAATAATATTGTAAAGACAATCTCTGTGCATATTCTTTAACATTACCATCTTAAAAGAGATGCCTAGAAGTGGAAACATTTTTATGGCAGTTGACACATACTGCCAAATTACTTTCATCTCCACTTGGATATCCAGCAGCTTCACAAACTTAGGATGTTCCGAACTGAGCTCATCATCACCCCATCCCACCTCCACCTGTCGTCCCTTCCATCTTCTTCTCTCAGTGACTGGCAAGGGCAGATGCTCAAGCCCCAACATCACTGACTCCTGTCCTTCTCCCTATCATCTGTCTCTGACATTTACCCTGAAAGAACTCTCACACACACCTGTCCACTCTGCCCCTTCCCACAGCCAACACCCCAGTTCTAGTCACAGGGAGCGAAGCAACAGCACCTTGACTGTTCGCCTGGAACTCAGTCTCTCTCTGTCCCTGGGGAGTCTATCTGCAGCATGAATGATACCGGCTGAGAAACAGAAGCATTTGTACATTTGAAAGTTGCTAAGAAAGTAGTTCTTACAAGTTCTCATCACAAGAAAATAAAAACTAACTGTGAGGCAGTGGATGTTACCTGAAGTTACTGTGGTGATCACTTCATAACATATACTTCTATCAAATCTTCATGCTGTGCACCTTAAACTTATCCAATGTTATATCATCAATTGTAACAAAACTGGAAAAATAAACAAGTTAATTTAAAAATTGCAAACAGACTACTCAAGAGAAGTAGATAGTGGATTAGACTTGTAGGTTAAAAAAATAGGTATTTATTGGTTTTTTTTTTTTGTATAGCCAGTAAGTTTTTCCCTTATGGCTGAAAGTGAAGAGGAACTCAAAAGCCTCTTGATGAAAGTGAAAGAGGAAAGTGAAAAGGTTGGCTTGAAGCTCAACATTCAGAAAACAAAGATCATGGCATCTGGTTCCATCACTTCATGGGAAATAGATGGAAAAACAGTGGAAACAGTGTCAGACTTTATTATTTGGGGCTCCAAAATCACTGCAGATGCTGATTGCAGCCATGAAATTAAAAGACGCTTACTCCTTGGAAGGAAAGTTATGACCAACCTAGATAGCATATTAAAAAGCAGAGACATTACTTTGCCAACCAAGGTCCGTCTAGTCAAGGCTATGGTTTTTCCCATGGTCATGTATGGATGTGAGAGTTGGACTGTGAAGAAAGCTGATCGCCAAAGAATTGATGCTTTTGAACTGTGGTGCTGGAGAAGACTCTTGAGAGTCCATTGGACTGCAAGGAGATCCAACCAGTCCATTCTAAAGGAGATCAGTCCTGGTTGTTCATTGGAAGGACTGATGCTAAAGCTGAAACTCCAATACTTTGTCCACCTCATGCGACGAGTTGACTCACTGGAAAAGACTCTGACACTGGGAGGGATTGGGGGCGGGAGGAGAAGGGGACGACAGAGAATGAGATGTCTGGATAGCATCACCGACTCTGTGGACATGAGTTTCAGTGAACTCCGGGAGTTGGTGATGGACAGGGAGGCCTGGCGTGCTGTGATTCATGGGGTCACAAAGAGTCGGACACGACTGAGCGACTGAACTGAACTTAACTGAAAAGTTTTAACATCTTGGCTTTTTAAAAGATAAATTTTTATGAGGCCATGTATAATAATTATAATTTCATGCTATACATGCTAAAACATATTTTTCATAATCTGCTCTTTTCCTAGATCTTTGATATGCAATTTTTGATTTACAGCTATTTTGACAGGCTAGCTTTTCGATAGGCAGAAATTCAAAATTTTTATGAAGAGAAATGAGGATGCTCTTTACATTTATGATCTTAGCCATGCTCTCAAACTTTCAAACATACGTAAACAGATGGCATGGCAGTGTATTATCAAGTACAAGGCTCTCAAGCAAACGTTAACAAAACATGGTGACTCACAATCTTAGGAATTGAGCAGTCGAAATAAAACTTGCTCCTTGAAGAATTTTTTTCTTTCACTTTGAACAACTCAATTTCCCTTGAGGTAAAACCCATTTACTATGGTCTTTACGCATACAATGTGCAGAACCATGCTACAGGTAAAAAAAAAAATTGTGTCAAAACTCTCCTGTTTTTCTAGCAATAGTCAGATAAACAGATCCAATGATTATATTTTTTACCTAGTTGTCCAAATGATGAATGTATTTTATCTATGATTTTACGCATATAAGAGACAGAGGACGGTTTAGAGGTGAAAGTGTCCAGGTACGTTACACGTTGCCTGGGAACTCCTGAGCTCTTAAGAATGCACTCTGATTCTTGCCTCTGTCCGTGACCCCACTTCTCTGTTCTGTACATATCAGTCAATTAAAAAATAAGATGAAAAACAAAGAAATAAAACTAAATAAAGCATCTAATTCAGAATAAAAAATAAAGAATAAAGGTCATTTCTAGACTCTGCTACTACTGTTTGTTACTCCTCTTTACTGAAGGGAAGAATGATCTTGTCAACCTGCACCCAAGACTCAGACCTTTCTGGGGGATTTTGTGGGAGTGAAGAAAGGAGGCATTTGGGTTCGATCTACTCTTTTAGCTCGTGCAGTGCAGTGGGGCTCAGCAGGCCTACTTGCTAAAATGAAAATGTTAACATACACGATTGCTTGCAAGGTCCCCAGTGCTACACAAGATAAAATCCACACAGTTCTTCCTGGAGTACGAGGTCTTAACATGGTCTGCTCTTTGCCTCTTTGGTCATTATTATTTGTGGGTCCCGGTCCCCCATTTGCACACACATGGAGCAGCTTTCCAAATACACCGGGTTTCTTCCGACCTAATGGCTCTTGCTTAAGCTGCTCCCTCTGCCCAAACGCTCCCTTTATCACTTTTTGAGCTGGCTAATTTGTTCATTTCAGTTCAGTTCAGTCGCTCAGTCGTGTCCGACTCTTGGCGATCCCATGGTCTGCAGCACACCAGGCCTCCCTGTCCATCACCAACTCCTAGAGTTCACCCAAACTCATGTCCATCGAGCTGGTGATGCCATCCAACCATCTCATCCTCTGTCATCCCCTTCTCCTCCCGCCTTCAATCTTTCCCAGCATCAGGGTCTTTTCAAATGAGTCAGCTCTTCACATCAGGTGGCCGAAGTATTAGAGCTTCAGCTTCAGCATCAGTCCTTCCAATGAGCATTCAGGACTGGTTTCCTTTAGGGTGGCTAATTTGTACTTATATTTTAAACCTCATCTCCTCTATGAACCCTCTGACATGGACCAGAAGTGGGGGAGGAGTCATCCCCATGAATACCTTCACTATGATACATACAACACTGTTTTCTAATTATCTGATTGCTTTCTGGTCCCTAAGAGATGTGAGCATAGAATATACTCTTTATTTTTTTAATTTAATTTTATTTTTAATTGGAGGATAATTGCTTTACAATCTTGTGATGATTTCTGCCGTGCATCAGCATGAATCAGCCATAGGTATACATATGTCCCCTTCCTCCCTGCCCATCCCATCCCTCTAGGTTGTCTCGAACGCTGGTTTTGAGTTCCCTGCATCAGACAGCAAATTCCCGCTGGCTACCTATTTTACATATGGTAATGCTGGGAAAGGCTGGGGGCGGGAGGAGAAGGGGACGACCGAGAATGAGATGGCTGGATGGCATCACCGACTCTGTGGACATGAGTTTGAGTGAACTCTGGGAGTTGGTGATGGACAGGGAGGCCTGGGATGCTGTGATTCATGGGGTCATGGAGAGTCGGACACGACTGAGTGACTGAACTGAACTGAATGTATATGTTTCAACTGTACACTTTAAATCACTGTACCCTAGAAAGTAATACATTATTCCTCCATAAAAAAATATTTACAATATGCTAAACAATGGAAGAAAAAAATCAATCTATGCCTAGAATTTAGAAGAATAGAAACTAAAGACATATAGACAAATAGAGTTGCATGGATTTTTTTAATTGACTTATTTCTATATTTATAACAATGGGTTTATATTGGCTTCCAATTTTGTTATTAAAGGCTCAAAAAGTCCAATCTCATATCATCATTCCCTAAAAGAGAGAATAATTGCATCAAAAATACTGGAGGCACATTATTTAAGAATAAAGAACTATCTTTATAAATCACCAAAGATGGGGATGGACTGAGCAGAGAGCTACAGACTGGCCCAGGACCATGGCCTTGCATCAGATGAGTCTTTGGCAGCCTCTGACTTACAGTTTCTTCTCCAAGTGTAACTTCTCTCTGAGCCCTTTACAGAGCAAAAAGCAGACAATTAATTAGAGGGTGCACTCTGTGAGATTGTCTAGAGAATAAACTAGGATTCTCTGTTGCTGATTGAGGCTAGATCCACAGGCTTTGGTAACCAGAGGAAACAGTGGTAGGTTTGACAATCTCTTATGAAAAGTGAGTATATTCTTTAATCCTCACACCCCATCATTCCCTTCATAACCACCATTTACACCACATCACTCACCCTGAGTTGGCGGCTACGCCATGCCCAGACTGAAATATGAACCTGCTCCTCTTTCCACCAGCTTTATCCCAGGCTAAATGCATCCACGAGTCCTTAGTCTCTGGCTCAGTGTCAAGAGCAAAAGCAGCCCTGAGACCACACCCAGAGACTGAGAACAGTTGCCCTGGGGTTATGGGTCTGGAAAGTGAAAGGGAATCTTTTCAGGAGGTTCAGCTTTTCTTTGCAGGAGCTTATTCACCCTGAAGGAAATCTTTACTGTTGGTTTCTGTTAGATTTAGAAGAAGTTTAAAAATGTCCGTGAGGTCTGCAGAAATGAGGGGACAAAAATGCACATCAAGAAGGATGAGGAGCTCGGGCGCTGCAGCCGGGGCTCCTGGTGACTAATATTTAATGCACTGTGGGCTGTGGAAGGGCTGGAGGCTTAGCTCCTCTTGGCCATCTGCTGTGAGTTTGACTAATGTGGAAAAATGTTCAGTTAGTAAACTGTGGCTGCCATGCATCATAATAGGAAATAATTGAAGGAGATTTTTTAAAATCACGGACTGAAACTCACTCAGAGTATAAAGCAGAACACAGTTAGTAGGTGTTTAATACTTCTGAAGTATATTTTTAAATAAAATTTTAGAAAATAAAGTGATGCAATTCCTTTGCATCTCTGACCATACCCTTGATCTTTCCAGTATTTCATTTTTAATGACATTTATAGGCCATGTTACTTTCAAAAGAAAGTACAGAGGCAAAAAGTTTAAAAAGTGGATTAGGAATCATGATGTTGTTGTTCGGTCGCTAAGTCACATCCAATTCTTTTATGACCCCATGGACTGCAGCCGACCAGGCACCTCTGTTCATGGGCTTTCTCAGGCAAGAATACCAGAGTGCGTTGCCATTTCCTTCTCCAGGAATCGAACCCACATCTCCTGCATTGCAGGTGAATTCTTTACAGCTGAGCCACCAGGGAAGTACCCCCTACAAAAGTTCAACAAGTGAATTAAGAATCATGATATTCACCATTAAAAAGGACGGAAGGCACAAGATGTGAGTTAAGCACTGAATTTATTCTAAATTGAAGGCAAATAGGGTAAAAAAAAAACAAACCTATTTTTGTTACCTTGACATTACCTAACAACCAAAGAAAATATGCAAAATTATTTCCAGGGACATATTTTTCTTATGCAATTATACTCAAGTAGGATCCTACTCCACTGGTGCTCATACAGGTACTCTGGAGTAATAAAGCTGGCACTGGGTACAATTTATAGAAATTCTATTTTAAATGACTTACCATATGAATACTTTGTAAAGGTTACAGCTTAACATTAAATTAAAACTCATGGAAAGCATTTATAGTTGGGAAGGGATCTGAGACAACAGGGTCCAAATAAATGCCACGGGACTGACAACACATGCCTCCTGCTAGCAGGTGCTGGGGGTCATCAGCTAATGACTAGATTCTCCAACAAGTACTTGTAGGACAAGAAATTCTGTTCTTAATTTAGACTCACATGCTCAGGCCCAGCCCTAGACTCAAAAGATCTAGAATCTCTAGTGGGGATCAGAGGCCAGGAACCTAGGTATATTTTTAATAAATCTCTACTGGCAGTTCTCAAGCTAGCCACATTTGAACCGTCCCATTTTAAGTCAGAGTTTGGTTTAGAGAGGTGTTAGTTCAATTTAGTCTCTGTGCTGTGCTCAGTCACTCAGTCACGTCCAGCACTTTGCGACCACACGGACTGGAGCCCATCAGGCTCCCCTGTTCAAGGAGATTCTCCAGGCAAGAATGCTGGAGTGGGTTGCCATGCCCTCCTCCAGGAGATCTTCCTGACCCAGGGAGCGAACCCAGGTCTCCTGCATTGCAGGCAGATTTGTTACCATCTGAGCCACCAGGAAAGCCCTTAATTTAGTCTGCTGCTGCTGCTGCTAAGTTGCTCCAGTTGTGTCCGACTCTGTGCGACCCCATAGACGGCAGCTCACCAGGCTCCCCCGTCCCTGGGATTCTCCAGGCAAGAACACTGGAGTGGGTTGCCATTTCCTTCTCCAATGAGTGAAAGTGAAGTCGCTCAGTCGTGTCTGACTCTTCAAGAACCCATGGACTGCAGCCCACCAGGTTCCTACATCCATGGGATTTTCCAGGCAAGAGTACTGGAGTGGGGTGCCATCTCCATAATTTAGTCTAGTGGTGGCTCAAAGTGCCTCTGTGGGTGGCGCCTACACTACTGATTAGGGAAGGGGTGAGTCCCGAAGAAAGCACAACGATGGCAAACTCTACCAATGACCGGTTTTCCTGTTGTTTCCTCCAGCATCTTTTGGTCATTGTTTTAACAATCACTGTGGAACACATTACTTTTAAGAAACTGTTGAAAAGACTCCAGGGACTTCCCTGGCAGTTCACTGGTTAAGAATTTACCTTGCAATGCAGGGGACGTGGGTTCGATCCCTGGTGGGAGAACTAAGATTCCATTCCATATGCCATGGAGAAACTAAGTCCATGCACTCCAACCACCGAGCCCAGGCACCACAACCAGTCTGTGCATGGCAACCGCAGATCCTACATGACACAGCTAAGACCCAGCAGAGCCAAATCAATGAACATTTCTTTAATAGACTCCACATTGAGAGAATGTCTTCAGGGAGATACTCCTGTTCATCTCTTCCTATGGTTCTACTTTAATTACTCACTGGGAGAAAGATCCATGTTGTAACCTCTGAAGTAAAATGTTAAGCCCAGAATTCTGTTTTCACAGAGAAAGCCAACCAGCAGACAGGCAAGAAATAAAGCAACTATTTTTCTCCGGACACTTGCAGGTATGCTTGACTGACTTCAAAAATCCATTATTGTACCATACGAGATACAACTTAATTCTGAAATTTGTAAGCTGGACTTTACAGGTCATTGCTTATGCTTCCATCTCCTTTCTGACTACTTGCTCTACCTTATCTGTGTCTATTTGGGATTTCTTCCATATTTCCAACAAAGTTCTCCTTTGAAGTTGCCCTTAAATTTGATTCTTATTAATCCAGACATTCTGGTTAATTCCAGATGTCCTCTGTATAAATGTTACCAAGAATATGGATAAAGGAGCAGTTGGAAAAGGATATGTTACACACAATGTGATTTATTCTGTATCTCCTACTTTTATAGGATTTAGTTTTTTTAAAAAAGCAGATCTGCCTCAACTTGCAGATTAGAAATTAAACAGTAAAATTTCATCAATGTGGGCATTCAATCTGTCATTGTGCTTGGGTATAAGTGTTTTATAACCCCTACAAGTGTGTAAGTCACATTCTATATCTGTAAGACTTGAGAATAGACAAGTCCCTTTCAAATGCATTGTCTCTTTAATCCTCACAACAACCCTGAGGTTGTTCCCATTGGAGCAGACGAGGAAGCTGAAGCCCAGAGGGGTGCAGCAGTTTGCCCAATGTCACCCAGCTTGTGAGTGACAAGGCCAGGCTTTAGGAATGGGTTTCAAATCCACCCCAGCCATCAATCATCGCCACATGGTGGAAAGAATGTTAAAGGCGAAGAAATAGTTTCCTAGAATAAAGTTACAGCAATCTGTATGTCCTTCTGCAGCTGATAACTGGGGCATCAATTTCCTTTGAAACTCAGGGCCCTAAATAATCAGCTTCTCTACAGAAGGTACAAAAAAGACTTAGCACTGTAATTTATGATGCAAGTCCTGACCTACAATTAGCTTTCAAAGGACCTGGAACATCAGATATAAAGGACCATTAACGTAACCTCTTTGTCAATACAGAAAATTGCTTTTTTTTTTTCCACATCTCTGCAATACCTATCACTTATCAAAAAGAAAAATGCCACAGGCCCTCTTCCATCTATACTAAGTTTGGTAAAATCGCCACATTTAAAAATCCACACTTAAGGCAATGAGATGAAGTCCGCTTACCCTTCCTTCATGTCGTTGATGGGCAGTGGGACCCGGCCGCCCCGGTCAAGGGCTGACGTGATGTTTATGGCGTTCAGGCGCTCGGGCTGCCACACATTTTTCACAGCCCCCAGGAAGTCTCCAAGAACCTCGCTGGCCAGCATTTCTTCTACGTTCATATTTTTAATGAAGAATTCTGCTTGATAGGGTAACGGGAAGTCTAATTTTGGTGGGAAAAGGGTATGCACACCTTTAATGAGGGAGTCTTTTGAAAGGGAAACAAAACAACAACTTGAGATTTGTTGATGTGTCACAGTCCTGGCCTTGGGGAACAATATTATTCCTGACTTCAAAGGCTTTCCGTGTAACAGAGGCTATATCTAAAAACACCACATACATTTGACCCAGAATTTTATCTATGATGTAATCAAATCCAAGGGACAGCAGGGCAGTTCACAATTATAGGAAAAAGAAACAAAGAAAGAAAAGGAAAAAATGCCAAATCTCATATCTGTCTCTAACTTGCCAGTGGCCTGCCAGCCTTCTCACCCGGCCGACGTACTCAGGAGAAGAAGCATTTTCAGAACTGAGAAAAATATTTTGTGTTTGTAGTGTTTTAAAGTCGACAGATCTTTTTCACGTTGTTTAATTTAATCATTACAATCTTAGGCAGTGCTATTTCTATTTGAACAGAGGAGGAAGCTGAGACACAGAACAACATCCTTTCGAATAGAAAAGATATGACAAAATACCTGGACTTGTTTGTGGGTTGCTTATATAGGATATGGAAAACCGTATTTTTAATTTGCAGTGTTACTGATCCTTTTAGAGCATGCTAAAACATGACATTTAACTAAAATAAATATTGACTGCGTTTTCAATAAGTACTTTGAAATCATAACTATTTCATTCATTGGATCACTCCATAATTAGATATTCTAGAGAAATCGTATTTAAAATTTCTCATGAAATTCCATATCTCACATTGTTACAGATTTACTTAGCTTTTTTCCTCCTCAATGTCTCATCAATAATTTCCCTCTAAAGATGCCAAAAAGAAGCCAACCCAATGTCCAATTCAGACTCTCAATATAAGAAACTTGACATAAATATAATTGATTTCAGCTTCTCAAATGTTAGTCTTGAATTACAAACTGTCATGTCCTATATTCTGGCTGTTATATTAAGACAAAGAATAGCTTTATTCTTGTTTAGTAATATTTCTGTAATAATAAAAGCTACTTTCTTTTAATACTCTGAGATAGACCAAGCTAAGGGAAACAGGTGAATTACCATATTTAATACTCACAGTCAGAAAGTGAGTAGGTACTTGTATCTTTCTCCACACTTTCAGAAGAGGAAGCTAATTTTTAGATCATATGAACTTACCTCACATGATTTTTACCTAAGCTAAAAGAGACTGTGTATATAAAGTACTCACCAGAGCTCCCAATATACAGTAAGAATTTAGAAAATACTAAACTTTAGCAATTATTATAATAATATGCACAGGTTACTTATTTGGATTCCGCCGTGAATATTTCTGGACTATCCACAGATTTAAAGTCCCCAATAATAATTATATTATGTATTGTTGTTGTTGTTCAGTGGCAAAGTCATGTCCAACTCTGTGACCCCATGAACTGCAGCGTGCCAGGCTTCCCTGTCCATCACCAACTCCCAGAGTTTGCTCAAACTCATGTCCATTGAGTCAGCGATGCCATCCAACCATCCCATCCTCTGTCGTCCCCCTCTCTTGCCCTCAATCTTTCCCAGCACCAGGGTCTTTTCCCCTCTGACTTACTATAACTCATGTACTATCTGTCCATTCTTATTTAATAAACAAAAATTAAAATTATACAATAAATAACTGAAACCTTGATGACTCATTGATTATGAAACCTCTTTAATATTAAAGGACATTTGATGCCAGAGCTGAAGTTAGGAGATATTCTGGCTCTAGAGTTTTCAGGAGAGTTTTCTGGAGTATAGTGTCTCTGAAGATTAAGTTTTTCAAAGCCCTAATCACAGAAGGCTCTTCACTCTTCTCCTACACTGTAATTTATTCTGCTTATGATTTTGTTAGATCTGTTTGATGTATAGCCCATCTGTAATCTTCTAAAATATGCTGTTTATTCTCTTTGATGTAGATAAGTTTCCTGTTTTATACAGATACGTTTCCTGTTTTATATAGATAAACAGTAGCTTAATCATGTTACATTCCCCCCCACCCCATACTGAGAAACAGTCATGCATTAAAAATGTCAGGAAGAACAGTTTCTTGGCAATAAATAATATTTATAAATAATACCAAGTACAGTTTGTTGAGAAGGCTAGAATCCTATCATCCATTCACTTCATTTGGTGTTTCTATATCCACTTGTCAAAAAAAGCATGCAAAACTTTTTCCTGTTTATCATCAAGGCTCCTTCTTGGAGAGCTGCTCCTGGCTTTCCCTAATGCCTGTGACCTTCCATGGCTCCTAAGGAGGCTGGCAGCCAGCACGCCCCTCCGCGGCTCCAAGCAGTATAAGTTGCCTGCCATCTACCCAGCCAAGTGCTCTTGCCAGGTCTCCTAGAGATGAGTCACAGGAGCTTTCTAACTTTGGGGAAATCCCGTGCCTGCTATATTTGGACATCACAGAGGCCAAGGGAACAGTAGGCCAGCAGAGTGGAGGCATAAAACCTGATTTAGAGAATCACTCTACACACTCTCCTTGAGCTTCACGTTGTGCGACTCTACAAAACTCACTTCCCATTACATCTTCCAGAGCAGGAGACAGCTCCCACTCAGCAGGAGACAGAACTGTGCATGGTCATCCTGATACTCAACTCCTGTTCCCGCTCTTCCTCACCTCATCTGGGAGCAACGGCCTATGTACACGTCATGCCCACAGATGCACACCCTAATGACCACATGCATTCCATCAAAAAGAGCAAGGAAAAATGACTACCTGTTGGTGCACTGGTTTTCAGAGTTTTGGCCACTGCTGTTGTTGACTTACTCAGTCGTGTCCCCTCTTTGTGACCCCATGAATGGCAGGCACACCACACTCCTCCGTGCTCCTCTATCTCCTGGAGTTTCCTCAAATTCATGTCCATTGAGTCTGAGAGGCCATCCAAGCGTCTCATTCTCTGTCCCCCCTTCCCCGCCTCCCCTCACTCTTGCTGTCTAATGCCATCTAATAATCTATAAACGGAGGCTTTCTAAACCCAGAGATTCATCCTCTCCCAACCCTAACTTCGATAAATAGCCCCTCAGGCCAACTTTCAATCCTATAGTCGACTAGCAGACTTCCATTAGTATCTACTTGAATATGGTTCCCATACGTCAGCATCACCTGTTAGGATATATTCTGTGTCGACTAGACTGAGACCAAGCTTGAAAAGAAAGCAGTTCAAACCATAGGCCAGGTTATTTTTCAATTTGTTGTTTTGTTCAGTCGCTGTCATGTCCAACTCTTTGCTTGTAGGGATTCCCATACCTTGCAAAACATTTCTGAGTCCCTCTTAGAATGTATGAGTGAGGTTAGTGGTCCAAGTCCACTGTAATATAAGTATATAACTAAACTGATGGATTCCCAAGGAAAGGGAACATCACAACCATTCTGCTCATTATGTATATTCCAATTTTACATGGACAGCTTGGACTGGATGCAAGTACCCAATTACAATTGGAATAAAGAGTAAAAAATCTCTTTAATCTAAATACGAGTACCTTACAAAAGACCTTGGGATGTGGAAAAGGGGACAGAGAATCTTCTGTCCTGGCCAAAGGAATGGGCACTTGCACTTTCTGCTCATATATGAAAGTAACAGTGAAAGTCGCATGGTCATGTCCAACTCTTTGCAGTCCCATGGACTCTAACCTACCTGGCTCCTCTGTCCATGGAATTCTCCAGGCAAGAATACTGGAGTGGGTTGCCATTTCCTTCTCCAGGGGATCTTCCCAACCCAGGGATCGAACCCAGATCTATTGCATTGCAGGCAGATTTTTTATCAACTGAGCAGCTAGAAATGGTCATTTTATGCATGCACATTTGTTGTCTGCAATTAATACAGCTAAAATGCCAAAAGGAAAAACTCGTGATAAGGGGTTCAAAATCATCAAGCATTCTCCTCAATTATGTATTATATTACATTTTCATTTCTACTGAAATTACTTTCTTTCATAGAGTGTAAAGATAACTTCAAACACAGCCTTTACTGAATTACTATGAATTTCCAAATTAGTAGGCCCTGATAAAATGTGTTGTACTAGTAAACAGAAGGAAGAATTTTCCTATCCAGGATACACAATTGTTTCTCTGTGCTGGGATGCGGGGGGAGGGGGGGAGTTGTATCAGCTCTTCTCCCATCACCCTCATAAATGATATCTGGTATGCCAAAGCCTTTGACTGTGTGGATCACAACAAACTGTGGAAAATTCTGAAAGAGATGGGAATACCAGACCACCTGACCTGCCTCTTGAGAAACCTGTATGCAGGTCAGGAAGCAACAATTAGAACTGGACATGGAACAACAAACTGGTTCCAAATAGCAAAAGGAGTACGTCAAGGCTGTATATCGTCGCCCTGCTTATTTAACTTATATGCAGAGTACATCATGAGGAACGCTGGGCTGGAAGAAGCACAAGCTGGAATCAAGATTGCTGGGAGAAATATCAATAACCTCAGATATGCAGATGACACTACCCTTATGGCAGAAAGTGAAGAGGAACTCAAAAGCCTCTTGATGAAAGTGAAAGAGGAGAGTGAAAAAGTTGGCTTGAAGCTCAACATTCAGAAAACAAAGATCATGGCATCTGGTCCCATCACTTCATGGGAAATAGATGGGGAAACAATGTCAGACTTTATTTTTTGGGGCTCCAAAATCGCTGCAGATGCTGATTGCAGCCATGAAATTAAAAGATGCTTACTCCTTGGAAGGAAAGTTATGACCAACCTAGACAGCATATTAAAAAGCAGAGACATTAGCTTGCCAACAAAGATCCGTCTAGTCAAGGCTATGGTTTTTCCCATGGTCATGTATGGATGTGAAAGTTGGACTGTGAAGAAAGCTGATCACCAAAGAATTGATGCTTTTGTACTGTGGTGCTGGAGAAGACTCTTGAGAGTCCCTTGGACTGCAAGGACATCCAACCAGTCCATCCTAAAGGAGATCAGTCCTGGGTGTTCATTGGAAGGACTGATGCTAAAGCTGAAACTGCAATACTTTGGCCACCTCATGCGAAGAACTGACTCACTGGAAAAGACTCTGATGCTGGGAGGGATTGGGGGCAGGAGGAGAAGGGGACGACAGAGAATGAGATGGCTGGATGGCATCACCAACTCGATGGACATGAGTTTGAGTGAACTCCAGGAGTTGGTGATGGACAGGGAGGCCTGGCGTGCTGTGATTCATGGGGTTGCAAAGAGTCGTACATGACTGAGTGACTGAACTGAACTGATAGCATATCATGATTTATAAATTTTAACCACAATGTTTTTAGGGATATGTCTTTCCCAACTGAATGCCAAAACAGCGTCAGAATATGCTAAGTGTCAGAGTAACTCTTGTGTCCCTAACCTTCTAAATCCTAAGGTATCACTTAAACAATTTGAGTATGTGTAATTCTAAATTGCTGATGGACTCCAGCAATTACTCCAGCTAAATGCTTAGCTATTTAGAAAGGCGACTGTGACTCAAATGATGGTTTATTTCTGTACACTGACATCTCTTTATCATCACATACAGCTAGACTACGAGCTATGATAGGTTTTAAAATAAAATCATGCCAATGATGAATTCTATGACCAGGCCTATGTCAAACACATTTTGAGCCTCCTTACCTAGACTTACAAGAGGAATGGTATTAGTCCCTGTGAACAGATAATTTAACCAAGGCCTGGAGAAATAAGAGGCCTCTATATTTGGCTCCCTATCCTGAGGTTTTCAACACCAAAACAAACCATGATATTTTGTAATGAATTAAATATTGCTTAGTTTTCTTTTCTACATTTTACTATTTCATTAGGTATGGTAGGTATGTGGAGCTTTAAAATCCTGAACGAGATTTTATATAACTATAAATTATAAGTGAAATACTTCCTGCAAATAAGGAAACAATCAATAACGTATTTTTCCATACCTACCTTCTGCTGACATTATATTAATTATCAAATTGTGCCTTGCAGTCTCAAAGGTACGCCTATTATAGGCAGTTATCTATTAGAAAAAGAAAGTCGTATTAAAGAAATGAAATGTTATTTGAAAAATGAAATTCATTAAGGGCTAAATGAAAACAAATTGTCGTTCTTTCCATTTTCATTATTTGTCTCTATACTTACAAAATATTCCTTCTCTGAACAACAAGAATCAGAGCTTTTAGCAATATTATGGGAAATAGATAATTAGTCAGGTCTATTAAACATGCTAAAACAACAAGTTAAAATCAGAAAAACCCTTTTATAGAAGACTGTTAAGTGCCAGTAGCAATGCAGATGCATCATTAGTAAATGGATTAACTATTATGAATTACTTACCAGAGCCATTCTAAACTTGAAAAAAAAAATACAAAATCTATTTCTGTACTTTTGAGTGGAACTTAAGGATCATACCAGAGAGCACACTTTAAAACAAGCACATCTCTGTGCTGTCTGCATTTAGGACTAAACTGTACACCAACCAGTCAGGCAACATCAGGACCCTTTTGGAAATCATATCTCATAATGGGAGCACAGCAGTAGGGATCACAGTCTGATGGCACATGCTCAAAACCACAAATCAATTCCTTCACAAAAAAATATTGGTAAATGTTTGTGGAGTCAATGAACTTACATCAAAGTCAACTCAGAAATAGCCACTGCAAACAACAAACAAAGCAAAGGCCAACAGCAGGATGTGGCTTCAAAAATCTGAGAATAATTAACTTTATAACAGATATGAAATCACTCAGACAGGCCTGCAGTACCTTAAAAAAAACAAAAACCAAATGATTGTCTTAGCATCCCAGCACTGTACTTCTGGCAGTAACTGCAGCCACAGTTGACGCTGAGATAAAAAAGTAAGACAAAAGAAATATCTTGCACACTCAGAACCAGTATCAAAGATTTTAAGCATCATATATGAGCTTTAAATACATCATCCTCATCAGAAATACCATTTGAGACAACAGTGAAAATCAGAATTTGGGAATTAAAAATTCTAAAACTTTAACAATATTTAAAAGTACATATTCTGAAAAGTGTATTATTTCACAAAGATAAAAGAACTTCTCTCTCTACAATCTGTCAGATTTCTTTTGGATTCAGGGACTTTCTTTGCTGCTCTCTTCTGGGACACATGATCAATGAGGTTCCCAACCAAACACTAAAATTAAGACTAGTCGTTAAATAAATGGGGCATTATTGTTTGCAAAGAAGCAAAAGACATTTGGGAATGCTCATGAGTTTAAAAGTTTACGCTGCAAAATGTTAATCATATTCTCAATGGAAAAAAATACTAAATATTATTTGCTATAATATCTTAAAGCTAATGCTTAGGGAGAAAAAGTTAAACATTTTCTCAAATTAATGGTAAGATTTTTCTAGCTAGCCTTCCCATAATTATCAGAAAGTTCATTATTGTAAATTTCATAATTCTAATAAGTTTTTTTAAAATCACAGGTGACATAAGAGAGTGAAGAACCTTTTCATAAATCAGGAGGATTTTATTATCCAGATTTATATTTAATTCTTAATTTTAAAAGTTAGAATGCAATTCTTCTATCATTTCTAATGAGATATTTAAATACTGTAATATCATCTATCAAAGTCTACTTATCGTGATGTGAAGCCCTTCATAGCAAAGAGATAGCTCATGTGTATACTTTTGGATCCCTTATTTCTAAATCAGTGGCTGATTTATTTTAGATGCTTAATAAATATCTACTGAATAAATTATGGATGTAAGTGACTAAATACTTAAGATATGCAAATTTTTTCACTATATTATTAACAGAATATTTTTAAATGCTGAAAATATGTTTTTATAGGCAGATATAAAATGAGTTATTTACAGATAAAACACTACCTGTGTTAGATGAAAGATATGCTGTCTTCATCATTTTTAAAGATGTCATTTGATACTTATTCATAACCTTATATGTTGGTAGTAAGGTATAATGAACCCCTGTGAATCATGGCTCAACACATGTTTCTCTTCTGTCCTAGCTTCTTGCCTCTCTCCTACCAGAGAAACCATTTTGGATTTTGTGTTTATCATCCCATTCATTTTAAATACAGTTTTATTATACATGCATGTATGTTTAAAATACACTGTTCACTTTGATGGCTTTTGAACTCTATAAAAATCATAAACTAGTCTTCAGAGGTTTGGGGTTTTTTCCAACATTATGTTTAAAGCATTTATTCATGTTGCCAGGCAAGTCCAACTTCACTCCTGCTCTAACTGTTCATTGTGTGAAATAATAATTCCTAGAATTATTTATCTATTCTCTTGTTGATGGACTTCTGGGTCTCGGTTGGTTTGTGGGTTTCCAATGTTTTCCCATGCAAACATTGCTCAAGGAACATGACTGTGCATGCCTTTGGGTGCTGGACGTTTGCAAATGTTCCTTTTTTTAATATTTTGGTCACACCACGTGGCTTGCAGGATCCTAGTTCCTCGACCAGTGATTAAACCCCAGGCCACAGCAGTAAAAGCACTGAGTCCTAACCACTGGGACACCAGGGAATTCCCTGCAAGTATTTAAGTTCATATGTAGAAGTGGGATGGCCTAGATCATAGGGTACCATAATATTCAGCTGCGTAAAAGTGATTACTCCAATTCCCACGTCCACGGCCAAAGAACTTTCCTGAGGGTAAAATTCTCACTGCAGTCTTAATTTTAATATTCCTTCTTATACTGATGAGAGTAAACTTCTTTACTTAAATGGCATTTATGTCTTCTCTTTGGTAAAAATGTCTGTTCATGTCTTTTTCCTACTGTAATTGTAGATATCCTTTTTCATATTTTACATACTTATTATTAGTCAGTTACATATATTTCAAATATCATCTTCCAGTTTGTGGGTTGTCTTTTCTTTAAAGTTTTCTTTTGATGAATGGAAGTTCACAAGTTTACTATAGCAACTTGATCTAGTATTTCTATTAAGTAAAACATATTTAGGTTTTATTTAAGATATTCTTTCCTATCCCAATTCAGAAAGATACTCCTCTACATTTCTTAAATTAATTTATTTTGATTGGAGACTAATCACTTTACAATATTGTGGTGGTTTTGCCACACATTGACATGAATCAGCCACGGGTATATATGTGTTCCCCCATCCTGAAAAGCCCTCCCACCCCATCCCTTTGGGTTGTCCCAGAGCACTGGCTTTGAGTGCCCTGCTTCATGCATCGAACTTACACTGGTCATTTATTTCACATATGGTAACATACACGTTTCAATGCTATTCTCTCAAACCATCCCACCCTTGCCTTCTCCCACACAGTTCAAAAGTCTATTCTTTACATCTGTGTCTCTTTTGCTGTCTTGCATACAGAGTTGTCATTACCATCTTTCTAAATTCCACATATATGCATTAATACACTGTATTGGTGTTTTCCTTGGAATTGCTAGGTCATATGACAGCTCTATTTCCAGTTTTTTAAGGTACCTCCACACTGTTCTCCACAGTGGCTGTATCAGTTTGTACTCCTATCAACATTGTAAGAGGGTTCCCTTTTCTATACACCCTCTCCAGAATTTACTGTTTGTAGACTTTTTGATGGCAGCCATTCTGACTGGCGTGAAATGGTACCTCATTGTGGTTTTGATTTGCATTTCTCCGATAATGAGTGATGTTGAGCATCTTTTCATGTATTTGTTAGCCATCTGTATGTCTTCTTTGGCAAAATGTCTGTTTAGTTCTTTGGCCTACTTTTTGATTGGGTCGTTTATTTTTCTGGTGTTGAGCTGCATGAGCTGTTTGTATACTGGAGAGTAATTCTTTGTCAATTGTTTCCGTTTGCTATTACTTTCTCCCATTCTAAAGGCTGCCTTTTATTCTTGCTTATAGTTTCCTTCATTGTGCAAAAGCTTATAAGTTTAATTAGGTCCCATGTATTTATTTTTGTCTTTATTTCCATAGAGGATCTTGCTGTCATTTATGTCAGAGAGTGTTCTGCCTATGTTCTCCTCTAGGAGTTTTATAGTTTCTGGTCTTACATTTAGATCTTTAATCCGTTTTGAGTTTATTTTTGTGTATGGTGTTAGAACGTATTCTAGTTTCATTCTTTTACAGGTGGTTGACCAGTTTTCCCAGAACCACTTGTTAAAGGAGATTGTCTTTTCTCCATTGTATATTTTTTTCCTCCTTTGTCAAAAGTAAGGTGTCCATAGGTGCATGGATTTATCTCTGGGTGAATCAACCTTCCTGACTTCCGACGATATTACAAAGCTACAGTCATAAAGACAGTAGAGTAATGGCACAAAGACAGAAATACAGATCAATGGAACAAAACAGAAAGTCCAGAGATAAATCTACATTTTTATATAATAGCTTAAAATTTTGCTAAATCTTCAATATACCTAGACATGAGTTTTGCATTTCCTGGGAAGTAAGACTCTAATTTTATGTTTGCCATGTGGCTGAGTTTCAGTCAAAGGATTCCTTTTCCTTAATCTGTGATATGTGGTACCATTTCTTTAGATACATACTGTTGTTCTTTATGTACATGGACCTGTCTCTGGGCTCCCTATTTTATTCATTGGTCAATTTCTCTATTCTTGTATCAACACAAACTTATGATTGGTTACTACAGATTCACAATAAATCTATCTGGAAAGGAAAGAAATCTTACTCCCTTTTTTTTCCTCTTTAAAAGTGTCTTGATTTTTCTTGGTCATTAACATCAATTTTAGACTTAGACAATTTTAGTTGTCAAGTTTCGTGAAATAACCTATTGAGATTTTTTAATTTGAACTGCACTGAATCTATAGATCAATTAGGGAGAAAGCGATGCTTTCATGATATTGAGTCTTCCTATCCCTGAATGATAGGATAGCTTTTTATTTATTCAGGCAGTATGTAATATCAATACATTTTTATAATTTTTCCCATACATACCTTTTGTTAGATTTATTCCAAGTACATTAGAATTTTATTACTAAAAATGGTATCTTTTAAAAACTTGTATTTTTCTCAATACTTATTTAATAAATAAATATAATTAAGTTTTTTATATAAATCCTATAACGTACTGTCAGGCTTTCTTAAGATTTTAATAGCTTACAGATTCTTTATATCATTGACTATTCCATTTCTTCCTTTCAAACCCTTATAAATTTCTTCTCTTTATTTGCTGCACTGGATAGGACTTCTAAAATATTCTGTAATAGATGTGATAAAGGGAGCTATTCTTGTTTTGTCCCTGAATTTAAATAGAATTCTCCTAGTGTTTTCCCATTAAAAAACGATCTTTGCTATTAAGCTCACTTGTTTTCCTAGTTTGCTCAGAGTTTCTTTTTTCTTATCAAGAAGAGGTGTTGACTTTTAGTAAATGCTTTCTTTGAATCTATCCAGGTGACTGTGTTTTTCTTTTTGAATCTAGCAATGTGGTGACTTCCATTTATGTTTCCTTGGTAACTTCACTAAATATTTTTAAAATTATTTTGACAATAACTCCAAATAACTTTCCTATATCTACACATATTCTATCTTATATCAACACTCCCTTAAGAAAGCAGATTTATAGACAGACATCATTGAAAAGTCATGTTAATACAAACTTCAGTTCAGATGAAGAAATACCTTCTCTCAGTCAACATGGAAGTTCATATCCACAGTCTATGGCTGATTAAAACTCTGGAGAAAAAGCAAAGCATGTAGCCTCCTGAGAATCTATAAAATTACTACAAATTTCTGGTGGTAGAAAACATGTCACCCACGACCTGCACAAAGCCCTGGCAATTCCACAAGCAGTTCCAGTGCTGGTGCCCTGGTCACTACCAGTAAGTCTTTACAGAATTGGAGAGTTAAGTTCAAGAGGGAGGGGACATAGGTATGCCTATGGCTCACTCACACTGATATCTAGAAGAAACCAACACAATATTGTAAAGCAATTACCCTTCAATTAAAAATAATAATTTTTTTTAAAATTCCAATTTAAGATCTTAGAGGCATTGAGGCCGAAAACTGTAGCAGAACTCTCTTGCCATTAATTGCCACTGTATTTCTGGTTTTGTTAGGTATAGCAAAGAGTAGAAACATTTTTGGCTTTTATATCCATTCATTAAAAAAAATTAATTCCCATTAAAGATTTGATGTCATCATTGTTTTTATTGTCTTAATTTCTTTTTTTTTTTTTTTGGCCGTGCCACACGGCATGTGGAATCTTAGTTCCCTGACCAGGGATCAAACCCATGTCCCCTGAAGTGAAAATGTGGAGTCTTAACTACTGGATTTAACCACTGGACTGCCAGGAAGTCCTTATTGTCTTAATTTCTAATATCTTCCAAGTATCATGTCAGGTACTGATAAAAATCTGATTAATTATAGCACCACCATGACTCCCAAAGTCAAGGTCAAACATATCTGCATGGCTTACAGAGCCCTCCAAGATCTGCCCGTATCAGCATCAACACCTCTGTTCCCATCATTTGCCCTCTGGAGTGAACGCTGTCCTCTGCTGCTGCTGCTAAGTCACTTCAGTCGTGTCTGACTCTGTGTGACCCCATAGACGGCAGCCCACCAGGCTCCCCCGTCCCTGGGATTCTCCAGGCAAGAACACTGGAGTGTGTTGCCATTTCCTTCTCCAATGTGTGAAAGTGAAAAGTGAAAGTGAAATCACTTGGTCATGTCTGACTCGTAGTGACCCCATGGACTGCAGCCTACCAGGCTCCTCCGTCCATGGGATTTTCTAGGCAAGAGTACTGGAGTGGCTTGCCATTGCTTAACCACCCCTAAAGTTCTCTAGGACCACGTGGTTTTGTTTATGCCTCCAAGATTTTGATGTGCTGTGTCTTCTTCCTAAAATAGCCTTCCTTCTTCTTAGTGAATTTCTATTTACCCTCTTACAACTCTGCATCAGACAGTACCTTCTTATTATAACAGTTATGTCAGTGTTGGCTAAGTCTGAGTTTCCATTCCAGCGCTTCAACCTCAGAACTGTAAGACATGGCAGGGGATGGCAACTATTCATTTCTATACCACCAACACCTATCATAATGCTCAGTACATGGTAGGGGCTCAAAAGACATCTGTTTAAATGCTTGTATTTGAATTAACATGAAATCTGAAATTAAAATTTGGAGGAAATAAGTGCATTCATCTTCTTAAATAGAATTCATAGGAATCTATTTATCTTAAATGCCTTTTAATTTTTTTCACTAATTTAGACTGCCTCTTTTATATAAAAGCTGAAACAGAAGACTCTGTAGATGAACAGAAAGAAACAGTATATTTCCAAATGTTATGTGTTTCCATGCATAAAATACTGAAAACCACTGCCACATAATTTTAAATACATTTGAAACTCAAATTACAAATAAACAAGAATATAATTTTGCTCTTTCTAAGTAAATTACCTCAATGACTGTTGGTTTCCCCACATTTTCGGCTGTTGGAGACCCATAAAGGACTCCATCACTATATGGTGTCCTTTGGATATATCGAAGCCATCCAGGACGGTCTGGGTAACCCATTAAATTTGTGTTAAATGTTATGGGATCATTACTAATCTCACCTAGGTAAGAAACACAGAAGTAAGATATAAAAGCTATTTTCACGTGCTGCTTTGATAGTTTCAACAAAAATATGTCTGTCTAAAGAGTTTTTTCTAAACATTTGTAGCAAATTAAATAAAACCAAAAGAAATCCACCTGAGAATTTACATTAGGACCTCACATAAAGAAAAAAATCATTTTGGTGGTTTAGTTTGTCTAGAAATCTGACACAACAAAGAAAGCATATTCATGCAATTTTTTCCAAACTGTCTTTTCCTTTCTTTAATTTTTTTTGGGGGGGCATGGGGGTCACAGAGCAGTGGAGAAGTTCTATCAATGAGACAACTAACTTTCAGGAAAATCCCCTAATCCTGTTGATATGCTCATTCTTTTAAGAAATCTTTCTTTCATTAAACTCTGAACACTATCAACCTAACCTTAAGGGATATCTCAAAATTATAAACGTATCATCAAAACAAAAATAATGCAATTCCAAAACACTGGAGGATGAGTTGTAAAATCCAAATCTAAAAGAATTTCAATAACATGACATTTATTAATAATAAACAATAATAACAGCATCATTTTATTGGCATATACCAAGCCCCATTGCTGTGTCTGGCCTCCACAGGCACTATTATTTCATCTGATTCCAAACATACCAATAAAAGCAGTACTATTATAGCCGTAATTTTACTGATGGAATATGTAATTTTTCATGTTAACTCCTCATAGTCAAATTAAGTGGGGAAACGAGAATTTAATCTTGGTTAACCCTAGAAACTATGCTCTTAACTCTATGAAACTATGTCTTCTGCTGCTGCTTAAAAGGTTTAGCTATACAGTTTTGCAAAAGTACAATGCCTCATGAGAAAACATTTTATAAATAATTGATGAAAAGATTGCCTTCTTTTCTTGAATACTGGTGAAAACATGCTTAACTATATTTTATGAGTATTTTCAGGTATGCTATTCATCATATAATCTACAAAAATAATATTTATGCCATAATTTTCAAAAAATCCATTTTTGTTACTTAAGTAAGAGTCATAATAACAATATATTTTCTCTTGCTATTCTTTCTATATCTTCATTAACTGGATGACATTTATGACAATCGAACAAAACATAATTTAAACCAATAGATGATTAAATAAGGCTTTGTAATTGCTATTACTTTGAAGAAAAATTAATCTCCATTATATTATCATGAAGTTATATAAAATTATTTCATGTTGTAAGTTTTTTTGAGAATTTTCTTAATATCATATTTCATTCTCTTCTATGATATGTGTATAATTTTCCAAAAGTCAATGTCCTAGGTAAGACTCTAAGCCTTAATGTGGAAAATCATAATTTTACAGTTATAATTATTTCTACAAGAATACATGTGGATGATTTGTCAGAGGTACAAAACTCAAGACTAGATAATCAGAAATATGCTTTCTTCAAAATTCAAAAATGAATTGTTTTCTTCTGTAATTAAATGTTGAATCTTACAATGGGAAATATCCTATATCAATTTATCATATATCCCGACCATGTCAAATAATGTCAGAAATATCTGATTAAACATTATCTGGATTATGCACAAAAGAAAAATTTAATAAATTAACCTCTTTTTTTCCCCCACCAAGAACATACCAGGTTTGGGGTAAGGTGGAAATTCCCCCTTAAAATACTCTCTTTCCAAAACATGAACAAAGAGGACGCCTGCGGAGGGGTAGACATTCCGATCGGAGTGTACCTTGGAGAAAATAGTGTACACTGCAAACAAAAAGGGAAGAGAAGAGATAGAAAGACAAATAATGAGGTCTGCTTTTGCAGATTCACTTACACTGTCAAACCGGGTTTCACCACAGAGACATTTCTGAGAAAACTGAAGCAACATGCAAGATACTGTTAAAAAGTTTGTTTTACGACAAAACATGGAATAACTCTCAACTTGGTGTGTTTACAGACTTTTCAAGCACTATGTAAGCAGAATTAGGCACAATTAATTTTTTAAATTGTTATTAAATAATAAAGACAACCATAACATCTCTTTGGTAATTTTTATGGAGATTATTACCAATGAAGTACATTATGAGAAGTGATCAACTATATAATTGCTACAGTATCTTTTTCATTTTACCTTTTTTTTCAAAGAAAAGTATAAAGAATAACTTTTAAATGGTAAGAATCTCCACTGTATTAACTGTTTGCCAGACAAAGCATAAATACCATTGATAAATGTAAGGTGACTTTCAGAAATATTTATGAAAAGGCATTGGGTACTCTCTGAGTATTAGTTCTCATATCTCTTGTAGAAATGATTTATTCCACTTTACCTGATCTTGACATTTAATAATTAATACATATAAGCTAGTTTATTATGCTATTTCCTAAACAAGCAATAACAATTATATAATAAAATTCAGGGCAAATCACTTCTTTAAGTGAAATGGGGCAGATTTTATGATTTACTGGTTCCTGAAGACACATGATGTGAGTACATTAAAATGACCAAATTGGTTTGATTAGTTTCAACTTATCATTTTTTTTCCCTCTGATATCATCATCTCCACCAACACATTACTGCCATTACCCTTGTCACCTCTCCAATCTCTTTTGGTTTTCTCTCTTCTTGTTTGGCTAGTGGCTGCAATTTTTAAACAGATAAACCCTATCAGGCAAGTTCTTTCTCTTAGTCATTGATGGACTTGTAAATGTAGTAATTAACCTTAAGAACCCAAGGCTGCTCACTCCAGGCTCACAACTAACTAAAAGCTCTGTATAGTAAAATCACTGACAGTAATTTTTCAGCATAAAAATAGGAACTCACAAAAAACATTGCTGTATCTGTGAAAACTTGCCCCTGCAGTTCCATGGATGGCTGCCAAAAATGGGGAACTGAACTAAAACATTTGGCTGGTAGCTTCATGTATCCACAGCTTTACTATGGAAAACACAACTTCAAAAGCTAAAGGAACAGAGGGAGGGAAGCAGCAAGTAGGTGTAAACTAGGTACATAGGGAGACTTGCTTCCGGACCTGTTGTGTACCAGCAGTAGGAAGCATTCCCATAGTTTTAAGTATCCAGTCTTTACCCAAGAGCAATTAACTCACCTGTGAATATGGTCTCTTTCCAAAAGAAAAAGAATGAACAAATAAATCGTAGAAATATAGTGAGGATGAGAACTGGATATTTTGCACCAATCAGATTCCAGTGTCCCCGGAGTGCTAGGTGCTATGGGGACTGCAAAGATGAAGGAGACCCAATCCCCGTCTTCTGTGAGCTCCCCTTCTGGTTTGGGACAACACCACCCACCTCACAGAGAGACAAACTGCTCTGGCAAGACCTGGAAAGATGGTGAGGAGCAATGGAAGTTGGAAAGATCTGGTAAAGGTTTACGGAAAAAGTAGAATTCAATATGGCTTTTAAAGTACCAGCAAGATTCTGAAACTCAGAGATGGACAATTCCGGGTGAAACATGCAAGATACAATCGTGGGAGACTGTGGGGCCCTTTTGAGAAAGGGAATTAAGCCACTGATGCTAGATCCTGGTAGGGAGAGGAAAACTGGAAAGAAGAACCAAATTACAGAGAGCTGTAAACTCCTGCTGAGAAGTTACTTCATGCTATACACAAGGGTGTTTAAATTCTAGATCACAGTCTTACATCCAAAGCACAGGAATGCTTTACATTATTTAAAGGAATCTCTTCAGAGCTGATCCAATTAATTCTTTCTAGAGATTAAAAACATGTTGAAGTCCAGCACTGAACTTTATTTACCTTTGTTGTTTTTCTGGGCACCTAGGAGGTGTCTGGCATATGTTAATAATTTTATAAATGCCTACTGAATGGATTAATACAATCTAATACATAGCAAAAAGTACAGGGAAACAGTTCTTATGTTTGTGTACTAAATATATATAATGCTTAACTTCAATTTCGATTTTGTAACATATTAATTCCCATATGTGTGTAGCAGTTTATGGGTTACCATTCTTCATTTACATTATAAACTACTAACAGTCTCTCTTAGTTTCTGCTGCCATAAGGTAGCAAATGCTAACTTCTAAATCAAAAAGAAAGGTTGTTCATATTAAATAATATTGAAATGATTCTTTTTTCTATATGGCTTGTGGGCGGGCCTGAAATGGAACCATAAAAGGAGCCTGTCACTGCTTATCATCTCACTTCAAGGACTAGTATAGAACATCTCACTTTCTGCTTTCAAAAAAACAATTTTTTTTCTATGATCTACAGAGCCAAACCACAATCTACCATGGCCCTCCTGGGTTTTAAGATGACATGCACATTTCTTTATTCATGTGTATTCAATTGCCTTTCTGCAATCTGCTGAACTGCATACTTGCTGGTCAGTTACCTTGGTGACTCTGCTTCGCTTTAAGTATAGTATGCCATTCACTTTGAGAAAAACATGATACAGATGTACGACACATTCATCATCCAGAAATGGAAAATGACTAAGCCACTATGTTTTGTTTGTGAAAATAATACTTCCTTTCTGTAGCATCAGTTTAAATTATGGGCACCCACACATTTTAGAGAAGTGCCCTTTACCTTACCTTTCCCATTTGTTACTTGCAAAACAAACAGTTCTTCAATAGAGGCTATTGGGGCAGTATTTACACCTAGCTTCCTTTCAAAAATAACAAATGACAAAGAGAATTCAAAGTGATGAGCTCCTTTTCTAAACATGAGCTATACAGACAATACTGAGCAAGTCTGCACTAACGCCAACAAAGGCTGTTCCCTAACAGTGAACACATGCTGCACTCACAGATGTCCAGGCAGTCCTCACAAACAGTAAGTTTGCAGCATACTGTTTTCTCTCAAAGCAAGTTTTGAAAATCAAATTTAAACACTCGAAGAATCTCTGAAAGACATGTCTCTGAAATACACTGAACAGTCTCCGAAATACACAAGCATACTGTGCAGTGCTAATCAAGCTGAGGTCACAGGGTCTGGCCGCTCTGTGTATCGCATGGCTCTGCAATCGTCTACGGCTGCAAATCCATCACCTCTGCAAGCACATGCCATTGGATACAAATGAAACAGGAAACCAGTCTGTTGCTAAATCCATCACCATTAATGGTCAAAACAATTAAACCAAAAGTCCAACTCACAGGGGGTCAAAAACATCATCTTCAAACCACAAGGGTAGCCAGATGTGCAAAGATTAAAAATTGAAAACAGGTAGTCACAAGTAACAGAATTTTTTAAAGGAAAAATTACATATCTGAGTTAAGAAGAGCAAAAGAATATGTGGGCGCAAGTGGTTGGGGTAATATTTCACCATCCCAATGCAGCTCCAAAATCCCTTATTAACACACTAGCAAAATCTTTCCATAAAACTATATTCTCTGTATGCTTTCATCATAAGGCATAGAAACTACAGACCATTTTCAACAATGTATATTATGTCAACACAGAGAGCCAAGAACCAAATAACAGACAGTGATGGCAGTAGCAATAAAGTGGGACCTCATGCTAGCTAAATAGCATCCTGTCTTTCTTTATTAATAGTCCATTTGAAATTTTCTCCCCATGGGAGCAACACTGAGATGAGAGTAGGAGGGTGCACATTTGTGCGCTTATTTACAATTACTGAAAAACAAACGCAAATCTGCATGTGTTAACCAAACATCAAATCTGAAAGGACTGTGGTGATACACTGCCAGAGAATCTACAGCATGACACTTCACAATCACCAAAATGATTTTTCAATGGCATATACATGTGCACAGACATATATAAAGCCCACTGTCCACAAAAAAGTCCAGAGAACACTTACAAGCCCTTTGTCTGCATCTAGAACGAGGAGATGACTATAAACTGGCTGCTGAGTGTGGGACCAAGTCTCAGCTAGATTGAAATCTTAAAGCCTCCTCTCCTCTGAAATCTTTAAGAAGTCATAAAGGATTGTCAGTATCCCCATCGAGGTGACCTTTATAAGGCAGCTATTATGTTGACGTCTCTCTCATAGAATGCTTATCAACAAATTAATCACTTTCAAAGGCCCACTTACATTATAATCTTCTAATATTTTTTTTTTGCAGTTTAAGAGAATACGGTAAAATCTCAGTTTACCAGGAACCCCAAGGAAGGAAACATTTTAGAGAGTTGAGTTTTCTAAAGTACTCAGCGGTCGATCCTTTTTCATTATGGGTATAAGATCATCATTTAGCACATCAATTATTGCACTCCACTCTATTATACAATGACGCCCTTATGGACTGTTTGGTTGCCTTGCCATTTACTGATCATGCTAGTGCTAGCAGGTAGCCGTCTGCTAATGCGTTTTGAGGTTGCGCGTTTTATAGATTTTCTGTTTTCTCATCTGTAGACAAGTTGTCAGCTGTCATTTCTCATCGCTATCAGGAATGTTTCCTCTAACTGCTTCTCCGTGCCTTCTAATTTGCGGCTATTAATCTACTGCAGGTTTAGAAACCAGACTACCAAATGAGGTGGAATTGCGTGTTAAAGTAAGAACAAATTTGTACTGTCCTATCACTCACAAGGCTCTGCCAGAGCTGAAAAAAAGAAGCCTGCATCTCCCACGTCCCTTTTGGCAACCCAGACACCCTTTTGTGGCATATTTCCCAATTCTTTTTTGACACAGTATATTCTGAAAGATGATCTTACTATAATTGGGAGCCAGCCATGATTTGAGGAGATGGCGGCATAAACTCTACATATTAAAAGTATTCAGAAAAAAAAGTGCACCATAGAAAGCCTTTATTTAATCCATATGTTACATAAACAAACTGTCAAATCAAAATGAATGGATTTAATGTGCTCCATAAAATAATTTCTTACATATTTGCTGGGTGGGAAATACACTGCACAATTTAAACAAAGAGAACTATTGATTAAGTGATCTATTACCCTTAGCAATAGCTAAATCAGTCTAAGACTATAACACACTAAAATAAGTAATTTATTAATAAGAAATTGAAGCCTATTTACAAGAGCATTTCAATTTTGTTAATTTGCCTCCCTTGTAAGCTACTTATTGGGAAGCATGACAAGGGTGCCTTAACCGAGTACAAATTAGTTAAATAAGACTGCATGTCTTTCAGATGTTCAAAATACTGTTTTAATAGTAACTATTATTTGAAAAAAAATTGGATAAAAATGATGAAGACGACTTTTAAATGTTTAAGAGACAAAGATAATACTGAATAGCCACTTACCTGGTACAGCTTCTCAAATAAACTTTGGCCTAAGCAACTACATTTCCCAATTCCTCAAAATCTTATTTATAGAAGAGACACTTCTCTGCTAAAGTGAAGAATTGGATTATTATTAAAAAAGAAAGTTACACAAAAAATACAATTGCTGAAAACCTATTTTACTGTATGAGCTTTGCTGATAATTGAGAACTGTAAGTACTGACAGAAAAAACAACCCTTGCCTTCTCTTTTATAGTTTTAATATCTAAACGTCTTTATGAGGCTCAGAGCCTTGTATACACAGCACTCCAAGAAGCTTCTACTGATTAATCAGAATTGATTCTAAGAGTTGAATTCCATTTTGCTATCTCTGCATCAAGAAAAATCATTTTAGGGATTTCAGAGCCTGATATATCTCTGGTTTTCTCCTTATTTTTTAAAGGTGTTATTTCTATAGTCTAATTGAAATTTAATTATTAAACCAGATAATGTCTATAGAAAAATATTTTGAAAGGCATCAATATCCAGCTGGTATACAACCTGTTTTGCTTTTTTTTTTCCTCTTTAAAAGTTACTGTGTGTTTTATCAGTCCAGCTTTATAAATGTTGGCTTAGAATCAAAAGCTTTTCTCCGCAGTCTGCCCTTCACCCCTTGAGTTTACTCAACATCAAAGTCCTGAAGACCATTCATTCAGCAGTGGTCAGCTATTGTTTTTATTTCAGCCCCAGAAAGTCCACACTTGGGCTGTAGAATTCATCACCGGCAAGGCATTAAATTGCCTTTTCAAACGTCATTCCTCTAAGAGATAGGACCACTTTTCTTTACCACTACCTGGCTCTTTTTCTGCAAAAAGCAGAAAGGTTTCTTCCTGAGATTTTTTCCTCCCCAACCAAAGCCACTTACTTAAACCATTTTTCTACATGGAATTAAATATCTTCATTTTTCCATTGAAAGATCACATGTGTTTGTTCTGTTGTTGTTATTTTTTTCATAAATGTCAGTTGGAAAGTGGTTGCAGACCATTTTTAATTGGTAATCAATAAACTTGGTCTCATAGAACACTGCAATTGAAAAGGGCTGATGATGATATATATATCATCCTGTCGGGATGTGCCAAACACCTTTCTCTACTAAGGGACAGATCATTGCGCTACTTCCTATTTGGATATGGCCTCAGCATTCGACTCAACCCAGGATTCCTGCTAGTTAATACCAATCAGAGTTAGCATCCATAAAAACAAGTTCAGTCCTCCAATTTTAGAGTTAACAACACTGAACCCAGAGAGACTAAGTGACAGGTTCAAGCCTACAGGACTAGAAAGAGGAACAGCCAGAACTTGAACTGGGGGTAGTTACGCATTTTGTTGATTTTGATAACATAAGGTAATACACTTGGTGGCTGTTCATTGTTATACCCCACTACAATATACATAAACTCAGTGCTTTCTGCATATAGATATTTTAATAATGCAGAACTATAATAATAGGATTTAAATTAGAGGAAGAGACCAAGAAGGGAGAAAAAACTAAAGAGTGAGTTCAAGAGAAACTGGGGAAATAAGAGAACGTGGTGAACTGAACTGGTTACCTCAGTAGATTCAGGATGTATTGATCATTTCTATTTTGAAAACTATAGTTATGGCTCAGGTTCCAAGGGGAAAATCATTGTGAGGTCCAGTGGGAGCATGAAGTTTGAAGTAGGAAGAGATAAGGATCTCTTGGAGATTCTAAAAAATGTGACAGTAAAAGCCTTGGAATAGTATATTTCGCTAAGAATACCACCATAGTGGAGGACTCAGCTGAGCTTAACAGCCGGTGAGAGAGTATCTGAAGAAAATCAAATAAGAATGGAGTGACATGCTGAAAGAGGACAGAAAGTCTAGAGATCAAAGTTAAAAAGAAGAAACTAAAGAAAGGGGAAAAGAAAGCTGCAGGTAAGTGCTAAATACTATGAGGTCCAGAGGAAGGGTTTTGTTGATCTCATGTGAAGCAGCAGGAATCTGGACAGATCCCAAATCCTTAGGAGATTGACAGAATAGAAATACAATGCCAAATCTGAGGCCATAACTAGAAAGATTAGAAAATAGGAAGAGTGGATGTGCGGAAGAAGCTGAAGGCCCTCAGCTTGATTAAGGAACAACCAGATAAGGTGGTGCTAGTGGTAAAGAACCTGTCTGCCAATGCAGGAGATGTAAGAGATGTAGGTTCGATCCCTGGGTCAGGAAGATCCCCTGGAGGACGGCATGGCAATCCACTCTAGTATTCTTGCCTGGAGAATCCCAAGGACAGAGGAGCCTGGAGGGCTGCAGTCCACAGGATCGCAAAGAGTTGGGCATGACTGAAGAGACTTAGCCCACATGCACGCAGATCAAGTATTCAGAAATGAATCCCTTGAAGGAAACAGAGAAAATCCCTTGAGAATATCTAAGGAGGGTGTGGGGAAATGGCTATGGGACAAATCGCTTAGATCCTAGAACAAGTGCATCTACTGCTTTTTAAAACAAATTTCTGCGAACTCTCCAGAAGTTACTGTCACAACACTCTCTTTTCTTTTAGATATTAGAGATGAAAATTCCTTAAACATGCAAAGGCGTTCATGGGTTTGTTTCAAAGACAATAGAGCAGAAGAGATCCTGGGAGTCTTGGTCCCACTGTGAAACAGATCTGGGAGTAGAAGATTTCAGCTGAGGAATAATTCGATGCTATCTGGAAAAAAGTTAGTGATCCCAACTCAGAAATGTAAGAAGAAAATGAGGTAAGCCAGGTATCGCTCCTATAAATACCAAGAAAGTCTTACATGGCAGTTAAGTCCATTTTATCACAAAAAATTCCTGTTCTTTTCAAAGTATTTTTAAATTGCTGTTTTTTAATAGATAGTTTGATTACCCCTAAGTTATAGAAACCAATCTACTGTTCTGCTACTGTTCCTGATCACAGAGTAGAAATTTGGGGGTGGGTGTGGGTGGGAAGAGTGTGGTTAAGAGGGATTGTAAAGACAAATAATCCAGAAATATTAAGTGAAAGCTCATGATGATAATTGATATTTTTAAAACAACTAATCTTTCTGTTGTTAAGTAAGTCTTTTTCTCCCTGATGAAATGCATTATTTCAAAGGTCCTGACATATTGCTAATGGACACATTAAAGATAGGGAAGAAAAATTTAGAAGGACAATCAATCATTCAAGGGTCAGGACATCTTTTCAATAGAAAACAAATGCCATCTATTTATTTAATAGCAAAACATACTAATTTGGTTTTGCAACAAAAATCATTCAAAAAATCATTGATAATTAGACAAAATATTCTATGACTTTATGACCATTTTTCTAAGGTTATGCAAATACTGTTTTTAAGTGATTTATATTAAACATACTTCTTAATGTTTTTCAATGTTACAAATAAATTGTTATAATAACTGCATTGCAATCAATTGTATAAGTGGCAAGCTAGTGACTGGATAGGTTAAAAACAAAGTATTATTTTTAGTTTAAAAAAGGGTAAAACTACAGCAAAGGAAAAAAATAAACCTGGAGAATAATGGATTAAGAACACAGACGATCATAAGTTTTAGAAGATTAGGAAAATAAATTTTTTTTCAGATTGACTTATCAAAAAAAAAAAATCCACACATGACTAAAAAAGCAAAAGAACTATTGGAAGCGGACATTTATCAGCTCCCCGAAAGGGATTCAGATTATAACCTAAACTCACCATCTTTCTTTCCAGCAGTCATTTTTCTGCTGATAATAAAACTGTTGGCCTGTTTGGTCTTCCATTTAACTGTTCCATTTATGCCATCAGCACAGCTTAATAAAAAAGCTTTTCAGAATGAAACAAATGCACAAAAAATGAAATTAATGTCAAAATAAAATGACTATCGCAGATTACCTATTACTTATTAACCGACAGCAGCTTCCTTCCAGCCCGGCAAGCTACTGAATTCCATTCAATAAATATCTGTGGCATGTCAATACAGGGTATATGTGGGGATACAAGGTAAAGACACAGTTCCTGCCCTCCAAGGAGCTTACAATCTATAGGGACTGATACTTCATGCACAGATATACATATGTCATATACAGAAATACATATATATTAAAATATACAGAAATATATATATTATATCTCTTCCCAAGTGGTACAGTGGTAGAGAATCCACCTGCAATACAGGAGGTGTGAGAGATGAAGTTTCAGTACTTGTGTCAGGATGATCCCCTGGGAGTAGGAGATGATAACCCGCTCCAGTATTCTTGCCTGGAAAATTCCATAGACAGAGAAGTCTGACAGGCTACAGTTCATGGGGCCACAAAGAGTCGGACATGACTGGGTGAGCGCACAAGAGAGATGCAATATAAATACATATATATATGCATGTGCAGAAATGTATAGTATAGTGTATATGTATAGCAATTACACATATACACACAGTGGCAGAAAACATAACTGCTACTGGAGGGAAAACAATTATCCCTGGTGAGGAACGTCACGATAACTTGAACCTGTCTTTTAAATCTATAGTTGAGTTTTGGAAACATTACAGCAGCAGCAATGAACAGAGAATCGGAGTAGGGGACACTAAATAGGGGCTATCTCTGGAATGTAAAGTAGCAATCAGCTTAAATCAAGGGTTGAAGAAAGGAAGAGTAAAGGTGGGGCCAGTTATAAGACATCATGGGAGATAATACTGACAATCCTTTCCACACTGCTGGATGTGGGTGAAAAAAAGAATCGATGGTTTTGAATTTTTGACCCAGAATGACACAGAACAGTACTATATTGACTGAGTGAGTGCAAGTCTCTTCATTTCTGACACTTTCGCGACCCCATGGACTGTACCCCGCCAGGCTCCTCTGTCCATGGAACTCTCCAGGCAAGAATACTGGAGTGGGTTGCCATTTCCTTCTCCAGGGGATCTACCCAACTCAAGGATAGAACCCAGGTCTCCTGCATTGGAGGCAGATTCTTTACCATCTGAGCCACCAGGGAAGCCCCACAAGGAGTTCATTTCTGGAGAAAGATGATAACTTTAATTTGGGATATGTCAAATTTGGGGTACCAATTGGATATCTAGGTGAAACCAGCTAAGAGGAAGATGGAAATAGAGCTCTGGTTCATAAGAGAACCTAATGCAGGCTTCAGATACAGATTTGAAGTTCATCACCAGAGAAATGATTGCTGAAGCCAAAGCCCCAGTGTAATTCCTTAAAGAGATCATGCCCTCAGCTAACAGGTGTTAGACTGTCAGGTACAAAATGATCTGGAGAAGATACACATTAACGTTCTTGGCTGACTTGCCTATCCTATTCCCAATTATCCAACTGCCAATCTTACTGCTTACTCTCCCATCTTTCATCCTTATCTTCCAGACTTGATATCTGGGTACCATTTCCCTAACTACAACATTGGGTCACCATCTCATTCTTTTTCCCTCTAGCCATCTCAGATATGTTCCCTCTGGGTTTAGCTCAGTCCCCAAATCTCCCTGGGTGTACCCCGTACCTCTGCCCTAGCTTCTGGAGCTGAAATACACAGCAAGAAGGGATCCACAAAGAGTGAAAGGGACAAAAAAGGAAGAGGAACATGTCAATAAATACATTCACGTAGCAAAAACACAAGATGATTCTGCAAAGAAATAAGAGACAGAGCAGGTTGGACAACTGAGCCTGAAGTGTCATATATGTGTTAACGGAAGAGATGCCAAAAAGGAGCGTGATCAACATCCTCACTTACCGCGAAAAGGTCACAAGGAATGAGAGCTTAGCTGCTAGGGAGAAAAGGGAGAAGTCAGCGGTGACTCCTTAAAGTGGAGCTCCAATAGAGCGATAAGAGTAGAAACCAGAAGCAAAAGGCCGAGATGTACATGCAACAGATGCAGTTTATCTTTTAAGAATACCGGCCAGAATAGGGAAGCAAAGAAATAAAATGACATGGCAGACTGAAGAGCAGCAAGGCAGAGAGAAAGGTGGGTCCTTTTAGTGTAGGGAGACAGACCGTGTTTATAAGCTGAGGAAAAGACACAGGACAGGGAGACTAGGAGTAAGGAAAAGGAGCATAAACAAGGGGACACAGTCCCAGAAAAACTGGAGTAGGTGGCACCGAACACGTATAAGTAAAGGAAATACTTTATGAAACAGAGAGTTAGGCCAAGTGAAGACAGAAATGTTTGTCGGGGGCGCAGAACACCTAATGGTGAAAGGGCTCCTCACTCCAGTGAAGCTGAGAAGAAAAGTTTGTTTTCATTTCAACTGAATTTTCAGTAAAATTCTGAACTTTAAATTACAAGACATACCAAGTCCCCTTCCAAAATGAAAAGAGAATACATTTCAAAACCCAAGTTATTAAAAATAAACAACTGAACAAAACCCCAGGTGATCATTTCAGTGATACCTGGGAGTGGAAAGCAAAGGCCTTAGCATCCCAAGTGAATAAATGACTTGGTTGGTATTGAATTTTTTAAATCATGCAAACGTTAAGTATACTAACTTTCTGTCTTCTAAACGACCAATCTCATGGCTGATTCACCTCATAAATGATTTTTTCACCTAAGAATTGAAGCTATGTCATTTTAAATCTAGATGAAGAATATCGTAGTCATTTCCCAAATAATTTAACATGAAATAGGGTCAGAAGTGTTCCTGGTCTCTTATGGCAAAATACCCTACCCCCAAATTTTTCTTAATTTCTGGGTTCTAAAGGCAACCTGCTGCTTCCATAAGAATCATCTGGGCAGCTCTCTAAAAATGCATATTCTCACACACCCTATAAAATGCATAACAAACAATTTTAAAACACATATTCACGATTCCACCATGGAGAGTCCAGCTGAGGTGGGTTACACAATTTCATCAGGTGATTCTCACACACAAATATGAACTCTAGAAGACCAACAGAAGCCCTACAGAACCCAAGAGTATATAAGATATTCAAGAAGGCGCGTCAAAGGTGCCAGATGTAGGGGTAACCTTATACCTGAAACCTTCACTCTCTCTTAACTCCAGCTGGCTCATGGATGTAGCCAATTTGCATGTAAGTCACTGCTGGGCAGTGAGAAACCTCAACCCAGACAGACAGGAAGCAGGTGGCCAAATTCTTCTCTACAACTCTTCAAAGAACAAAGTATCTATATGGACCTGACAAACAACATCTATATCTAAATCTATCACATCACCTAGACCTGAGCTAGGTGCTTTCATGGAGATTGTCTAGTTCAATCCTTACAAAACCAAGAGAATGTATTAGCATGTCTGAAGGTTACAGACACTTGATCCTATAGCAGAATGGAGTAAATCCTGCAAGCAAGCAGGCACTGTCAGAGTTCCAGACTTCTTCATGGATTGGGGAGTTACCATAAAAAAAAGAATGAGGGGGTGTCCACACAGTACCCCTTTTGTTCCTTTCTTTATTCTAGTCCAGTGGTTCTCAGACCATGCTGTGCCTAAGAGTAATTGTTCAGTTATATACACAAAACTACACATATGTACTTTATAGTAGCTTAAAGGATTTACTAGGGTAACTTAAGTTTATGGAAATTTTTTGGTCTTACACTGGCTTTCAGAACCTCACTAAACCCATAAGATTTAATGCCACTGCACACCCTTGCTGGGTGAACCAACGCACCATGGCTCATACTTTCCAGGTCCTGTATAAGTGTAGTCTACTTGACTTTTACAGACAAATTTCAAAATTCAAATCTGATTGGTGCTTCAATTGTTAAATACTAGAGGCAGGGTAAAATATTTTAAAGGGCTTCCCAGGTGGCTCAGTGGTTAAGAATCCTCCAGCCAATTCTGAAGATGCAGGACTCACCAGTTCAACCCCTGGGTAGGGAAGATCCCCTGGAGGAGGAAGTAGCAACCCACTTCAGTATTCTGGCCTGGAGAATCCCATGGACAGGAGAGCCTGGCAGGCTATGGTCCACAGGGTTGCAAGGAGTCGGACATGATTGAGCGACTGAGCACAGCACAAAACAGTTCAACACATCCTACAAATAAAGTTCTATTCTAAGGCTGGCATTGCTTTGAGCATGCTCATTTTTTAAAAGTTTATATTGATCCATCTAAAGTCCTACTTTGACTACATAAGACCACAGTCCAATAAATCTCAATAAAAAGACAACTTCTTACGCCCCTACTCACCAGACAGTATCAATAAAGGCAAGACACAACCCCATGGATAACATGTCTGCTTAAAGATTCAAGTCCCACACCTTGAGGGAGGAATCTCAGCAATATTGAAATATCTATTTTTCATTATGCATTCAAGATCATGGATCAACCCAACTAACTTCTTGTGTAGAAAATTATTATAATCTCTATAATGGTGACTATTGTCTTCTTCCTTAGATCTTGAATTTCCCCTTTATTTCATTTATGCTTAATAAAAAAAACTTTTTGAAATTTATTATTTATTGACTAAAAGATTATTTAAATTAAAAAAAGAAAATTATTACAATCTGTACATTAAGAAATAGAGAATACTTACTGGTGGAAAAAAGCTAGAATTTTAATAACTGATTTTCATTGAAAAAGATCACCCCATTTTTTTCTGTGAGAACAAATTTCCTTAGTTAGGATGGGAAAATATGGCTCAATTTTTTAAAATATTTATTCTATACATTTCAAGATTAAATCTAGTGTTTAAAAAGAAAAATGTCAGCCTGTATAGACTGGTTCTTGGAATTTTTCCAAAGATAATGGACCATCTGAAAGGAACTCCACTGTGCTCACTGGGTTCATGAGCTACAGTTGTACCTGGATGTGAGTTTCGCTCTAATTCATAAACACAAAAGCAAAGAATAAAATGAATCTTGTGTTTACAGAGCCCAAACTAAGACAGTCACACAATTAGCTAACATAGCAAGGTATACCACTTAACCAATTCTTCAATGCTCCCTCTCAAAAATCCTCACAGCCTGAATGAATCCAGTGGTGGCTGGCAGGACCTTAAGTTCCCTAGAAATACTTAAAGTTCAATACTTAAGGTTTGCCTTAAGGTTCCATGATTCATCTGGAGTCTTGCAGCAGCATGACCACATCTCATCTGGCCGGGCAAACACTCTCTGAAGAAACATTACTCTTTCCCAAACCTGAATAATTCGCTGACTTAGGGAGGTGGGGTTTGCTATTTAATAAAAGCCACTGAAGAGTTGTGAATAGTGACTGACTGCTGATGATCTAATCAAAATGTCAAGGGACAGAAACAATAAATAACTTAGTCCGACATCACTGTCCAAGTAAATAGCTGCTGCTGCTGCTGCTGCAGGGTACGCCAAATGAAATGTAATGTCATTAACACACTTACCTTAGAACCAGACTGTCAAGTCATCCTCTGCCCACTGTTTCCTCTGTCTCTTTTCCTACTTCGCTCAAAGGGGACACAGATGAGGACACGAAGGGAGCACAAACGGGATACACAGCTCACGCCCCTCATCTCTTCCCTCACCATTCCCCATGTCATTATGTCTCACCTTTGCCCTCTACATTTTCCCCTCCCTTTTTCATGCAACTATCCTTAATATTTTGTACACTGTCTCTTATACTGAAATCTTGTTTTCATATTTTTCTCTCTAAAAAACATTAGCTGACATTATCACTGGCTACCAAGTTGTGTGTGCTAAGTGCAAGGTACTAAAGGTTTTCTATATAACTCTTTCAATCCCTACATCATCAACTATGTAAAATAGGTACTATTAGTTCCATTTTAAAATAATAATAAAAACTCCTACGGAATTACATGACTTAATCCCAGATCATATATTCAGTACGAGGCCAAGTTGGATTTTGAGCCCCTTTCTTGGCTGACTGCAAAGTCTCCATCATCTCAATACTATCCCCAAAGGGTTAAATGAGGATGCAATTTGTGAACTATATTTTTTATGTAATTTGAAATATTATTATTATTACCAGCAGGTCCTTTACAACTTATTTTTCTTTCTAGAAGAAAATAAGTTTTCCCTGACTGCTAGATTAGAAATAGCTAGCAACGAGGAAATGCCCATGGAAATTAATCCTGTGTGTTAGGTACAGACACAAACAAGTCATTAAAAGAAGAAAGTTAAAAGGTAGCTGGAACCTACGGAGAGAAAAATGGCTTTGCTGAGAACTGTCCACCCCAACCTCCAAGGGAGTCAAGGAAAAATATTCCTAAGAGAAGTATAACAGCAAGAATTTAAACCGAGAATGACAGAATAAGAAGCCTCTAAACTGTGTTAAAACAGCAGAGCCTGGCAGGGCAGAACATAAACAATTATTTAATATAATGTAAAATTATTAGAATTTTATAATTTTAGCATAAGCTTGGTAAGATTTTAGGCTTCAGCGTGAAATAAAAATTAAGAACACAGAAAGGCTGGTGTTTAGCGTTTAAAATCAGCATCTCTGGAGACAGAGCACCCGGGTTCAAAATTCCAGTTTCTGTCCACTGGGCAAGTTATTCAAGGCCTCTGAACCTCAGCTTCCTCATCTGGTAGGAACAAAACAGTGCTCACCTCATAGCGACATCGTGAATATACGTAAAACCCTGAGAAGAGTGCCTAGCGCACGACGACATTCTCAAAAAATGAGTTATTATTACACTTAAACTTCACTTACTATGAAGGAAATTTTAGATTTCTTTCAATGTGTTTCATTTAAAAAAAAAAAACAGACATTCAAATGAAAAAACCATTGTCACTACAGTTGGCATTACAGAATACAGAATTCTTTTTTTTTTCTCCTTCACAGTCAGGAGACACATGAAAAAATGATATTTGGATGGCAGAGCGGAATAAATGCTGGAGGCTGCTCTCCAGCCGAGATAAACGCCCAGGGGTTCAAACCATTCCAAACTCCACAGGGCTAAGAAGATGGCACGTTAGCAAGTCTTCGTTCCCAGTATCTGCCAAGGCAAACTGGTGGAGAGCTACAGTTTAACCCTTCTGAGGAAAGCCAGGTGTAATGAGAAGTAAATTACACTGACATCTGTACTGTCTGACTGTCATAAACTCTCTGGTATTTATTCTCAGGAAATAACGCAACAAAAGCAAAAACTGCAAGGGCACAAGATTCAACTTTGCATCACACATATCAAAACCGGAGAAAAACTGAGACATCCAGTCAAAGAAGCAGTGTTGGTTTGAGAGAACAGTTTGTGGAGAAGGGAGGGTTATCCACTTCTCTTCGTGGATTGACTTGTTGCTCAAAGAGCCCAACCAAGGCACATACTGGGTTTTCACTGACGGGATACAGTACTTTCTACATTCTATCTCAAAAATACTAGATGGAGAAGGAGCACCACTTAGGTCCTTGAAAACGGGATACATAAAACATGCAATCGCTATATGCATAACAATTTAATGTCCCCATCTGCAAAGTGTTGGACTGTTTGAAATTATTAAAATTAGTGAAAGGCAGAATACAAAACCCTACGCAGACTGAAATCTAGCCTAACAGTGCAATCTAGTGGGAAAGGATTAAAAGGCAAAGCAGGAAGCGCGACTGGGCTCGGGAAGTAAAACTGTAGGGAAAAATTCTGTCCAAAATAAAAAAAATATAGTAACACAGTAATAATGAGTGTTTATTTGAAACTGTCATTATTTTTCTTTATTACAGAAGCCACACATTTTCACTGTAATAGATCCAGAGAGTATAACCAGGAGGGTGTGAAATATAAAAGTTCCTTCCTACATATCTATTGCCGTCCCTCTAATGGCACTGCTAAGGGCATCCCCTCTCCACAGTCCTCACATCATTCCATATTCTATGCATATATAAATGTATGTTTGTACACAAACACATACACACACACACATACCATGATTTTCTTTCCATGATGTGATCACACTTTTCTGCCCTAGCATATATCTTGGACATGTTTACATGATATCACATTTTAAGACTGCACAGCTTTACGCTTTGCGGCTCAATCATAATTTATTTATCATCACCTCAAGCTCCTGATTTTTCCCTTAAAGTATTGTCTTCTTCCGGCATTCCTTATCCTGAAAATGGTGTCACCATTCATTCTCATGAATACAACAGAAATTTAGAAATCATCCTTGATTTTTTTCCTAGAGAAATCGTCTCTGGTAACTCTCCACCCAAAATTCAACCCCCGACTCACTCCTATTGCTGTTTACCCCTCAACATGTTCTTCCAAACTTCATCTCCCCACCACCACTCTAGCTAGGGGCGGTCATCTATTCCTCTCTGCCCTGGATTACTAAAGTAGACTTGGAACTACTGCTTCTATTCTGACCCCTCCAATCCTGTCATCACAAGGCAAAGTGCTCTTTTTGAAACACAAATTTGATCAAGTCCTGCTTAAAGCCCTCCAAAGAGGTAGGTTTTAGATTTTAGGATGAAGATTACACTCTTTAAGGTAGTCTAAGGGGTCCAGCAAAATTTGCTCCCTGACCCCCGCATCCAGCCTCTTCATACTGTGCTTCGCCTTCTACCCGGGCACCAACCTCACAGGACTTTCTAGAGCATCTTCTGTTTGCTAGGGCACCCTGCTCCAGAACCTCTACAGAGCCCTTCCTTTGACCTTCAATATACCTTTCCTCTTCACCTCACTAACATCTACTCATCCTTCAGGTTTGAGTACCTTCTCAGATAAGCCTTCCTTAATCCCCCTGACTGGCCAAATCCCCTGCTTAGAAGTTCTATTAGTATTTGTAACACTTACCATAGTTCTAAGGGTACACTGATTGTGTGATTGATTAATCTTTGTCAACACCCTAGTATAAAAGTTCCCTAATCTAGGACCATGTATTCCACAGCATTTAACACAGTCTCAAAACCAGTCAACACTCAAAAAATAAATGAATAAAATAAGTACTAGTTAGTAAGAGGAGCCACTATTTTTTTCTAATTTTTCATTACTACTATCAATATAAACATCCTTATACTTCTATTTTTCATCACCTAAAAGAGTATCTTTATAAGCTAAACTCCTAGAATTTAAATGGCTAGACAAAAAATAACGTATATCTCAAATCTTCATGAGCACCTGTTCTGTTTCTACTTCTGCAGCACTGGCCTTTGATTAGAATCAGCTCTGTAACTACAGAAGATGAAAGATGTAAAGTGCTGCATCGATTAACTCTTTCAGAGGAGAGAAAAGCCACTGTCATTTTACTGCACAGTCAGGAACACCAATTTGCTAAGGAGAAAAGAAAAATGAAAAACCCTGGGGCTAATTTTTCTCTCCCTCTGCATTCCAAGGTGTAAAAAAAAAAAAAAAAAAAAAATCAACTTTTACTTCTGTGCCTATTGCTGAAGAAATCCCAGAGAACTTAAATATTTCACTTTAACTGCTATAGCAAAATTAACTGTGATCTCTTCTTTCAAATTGACAGTGAACTCCAAATCTCCATAAAAATAAAAGTGGTGACCAAATGAATGAGTGGAAAGCTAAAGAACGGTAAAGAATTTACACTGGAGCTGCCTAACTCCTAAACATTTTTGAAATGAGCGGCTTCATTTGTCAGAAAAGAGAAACGTCTGCCTTCTGTGTCACAACATAAGCCAGGGCAATATCCGTGGTACAGAATGCCAAAGAGCTAGTCTAAAAAAACTGATTAGTCCAAGGCAATTAACTAGAACGAGACATGCTGAAGATGAGTGCTTTTAAAGCAATGAAACACATGTAAAACACTACTGCATAGATACTGCGTAGGAACTCTCAGATGAAGACATAAAACATAAGATTTTTACCAAAGCGACCCAAGAAGAAAACAGCACTTGTCTAACGTTGAGTTTGGCAAGAATATAACGTTAACAAGTATACCAGCAGTCCGTGTTTTGCAGCAACCTGTTTATTTCCTAAGACAACTTCCTGAAGTTTTAAAATTTAAACACTGGGGATTATTTACTTCCCAAACCCAGCAGCAGGAGCAAGTATTGCATTCAAGGAATTGCAAGTAGCCGCCTGCAGATCAGGTGCAGGAGAGTTGACAAGCCAGGCACTCAAGCTTTGAGCATTTCTCTCTCGGAAATATGAGCTCAGCTCTGGAACGCCTGTGGCATCTTCAACAACTGGGAGCCGGGCCATCGGCCATCGCAAGCTGCCCAGTACATTACTACAATCCCACAAAAGTGCATTATACTTTTATAAAAGATAGAGAAAATAAGAAGAGAACGTGTTTAACATTAAAAATACATTTCACATATTCAGGGTTCGAGTGACCACATCTCTGACCTCACAATCTGAGTGACGGAGAAAGTTCTGGGTGTGGGGAGAAGGGACAGGAGTAAAAGAAGCATGACGACATTGATTTTAAAAGATGCCTGAAGCATGGTCTCTTCTTTCTTCACATTTGTCATCAGAATCCCCTTAGTTTTCAAAGGTCACTCACAGGCATAAAAATCATCACCGTGGAGTGAGACGTGTTGGGCTTATCACTTCTTAGAACTGAGGTCCTGTGTGCCTACTCCACTAAGGAACTTTGAGCAATCACATTTTCACAGTTGGAGATAGTAATCAAAATAAACAATCCATAGGCAGGTGGAAAGAAAATCTGCCCCAAGACATGTTTGAGACACGAAGCCGGTGCTCCGAGGGCAGTGACGAACCAGGCTCACTTCAAAGGGAGTTAAAAGAGCACAAGGTCAGCGGCCTACTTTTGATTGAAAGGTTTTCTTTTCGAGTGAGAAGCTAAAAATTGTAACTGTTATGTATTACAAGGACATAGAAGAGGGGAGGCAGAAGGAAGAAGAATGGCCTCACATTTCCCCTGGGTAAGAGGCTCTAGCAGCATAGGGCTCAGCTGTCCTGTACCAGCGGCTGGCAGCAGTCTGCTCCCCCTTAACCCAGAGTGCCCCCCAGGAACCCACAGCAAGAAACACCAGGGAAGGAACAACTTCAGGAAGCAACTGAAAGCCACTTTAGTTCTCAGATTTTCACCTTTGAAATGAAATGAGAAGGGAGGAAAGGATGCGTTAAAATGTCCAGTTGCAGCTGTTTCCAAGTTGTAAGAAATCAACCTGCAACACACAGGACTACTCTTTCTTTTAGACAGTTGATCAGAAAAAATAAAATGTTTATACTTAGACATCAATGCACCTCTGCTGTCCTGCACTAAAATGTTACCATGGTCTCAAATTAAACATTCATTGCAAAAAAGGTAAATATTTCCGACACTTGAAAAAAAGAGACCAAGTAAAGGTGCTAAGTTGATTCCCTTCTTGAGCTTCACTGTTAGAAAGGTCTCAGGTTGAAACCCAGCTCTATCTTTCACCCACTACAGCTGGTTCTGCTTTCTGAAGCAAACAGAAGAGAGTTTATGTCTACTTTTAGTCTTTAAGCTAAACGTTTCCAGACCTTTTGAGGATATCTCCTATGTCAAGATTGCCAGACCCCTCACCATCCCCACGGATTGTTCTGGAAGTTGTCTAATTTGTCAGTGTCTCTCTTTAAATGTGACAGCCAGAAATGGACACAATACTACAGATGTGGTTAATTAGAGCAGGCTACTATTAATTTTTGTGACATATGGACACTATACTATTACTGGAATATAAATTTGATTATTTTTTAAATTTTGCAGCCACATCATGCCACTGGTTCATATTAACTGTCCTTCTCCTCAAAAACTGCTACCATATAAAGTCATTTCCTTCCTTTATACAGGCCAATGAATTATGAGGCATTTACTGCTTCAAAATATATTTCTGAATAGCACTGCAGCCTACTTAAACCATATTAACTCTTAATTCTGTTATCTATTTGTAATAGATTTTTTTGAAGTCAACGACGGATTTTTAAAGCAAGCATCTTAGAACTTCATCAAAGTTATCCATAAAAATGTTGAAAAAGAGAAGACCCAGGGCAAAGGCTTGTGATCCTTCACCAGGGACCACTCCCAGACCCAAACCCAGTAACCAACACGGATTGCCCCAGGCTCACAAAGCAATCCTGCTTGTCTATACAGCATCTTACATAGGAGAGCCTCTGAAAAGCCTTGACAAATGCTTAGCTGAAAGCAAGATTCAGTTAACTTTCAAAGCAAAGTGTAAAAAAGCTACACACATGAAAATTAAGTCAAGTGAAAATACATATGCACATGGAACAAAGACTAGAAGGGAAGGCACATCAACGCAAATGTTTGTTCTCGTGTCAGACTATGGAGACTATTTTTTATTCAATACGGTCTTTACTATAGTTACATTGTTTGAAAACCTGAAGTCCCCGGAATTTTGCTTAGACAGAACTGTTCATGGAAGCTGTTCAGAAGCCATCCACGTGAAACAACTTTAAGAGAATTGAGCCTCTATCTGATTCTACCATCCTGAAAACCCCAATCGGGAAACCAGTCACTTGAAAAGACTTGTTGATCTTTAGAAACACTAGCTTCCTTTTTTCAATTCTGCAGTGCTGCTTGTGGCTTAATATTTCTAGAAATCAGGGAGGCAGCAAATAAAGTTTAGAAAAAGCCTCGGTGTTTTGCGTGCGTGTGTACCCATGCATCTATCTGTCCATGTCTGTCTGCCTGCCTGCCTGCCTGCCCATGTCTGCCGCTCTTTCTGTCACGTCTCTGTTGGAGAAGTTGGAAAGGACAGGAATAAACAAAAAGCATCATGTTAATATTTCCGTGAAGCTCTGGACTTCACAGAGCTCCAGCCCAAGGATCTGTAGTGGACATGTAAACACATGTTATCTATTCACATAGAGTCCTTTTTTACACCAAGAGTGGGTACTAAGATCAACAACAGAATCTACACTTGGGTGTTTAGAACTGAGGTAACAGTAAGTTAAAAAAAAGGGACCAGACAGAGTAAGCATGGACACTTAGTAAAAAAGAAGAAAAAGCAAAGTGTCTGGTTATTTTAGAGAAAATGCGACCCATAAATACTGCACTTCTTAAAACCCCAACCCATCTGAATAACTGACAAAGAATTTTTTAACATGTCAAGGTTTCTTCACTGCTTCAACATTTTATTTCAAGCCTGGTTTTCATCAGTTAAAACCAGTGCTAGAAACTGGATATGTGTTATCTTTCTCATCTGTTTTCTCTGGTGCTGTCCCTTGCTAATTTTCAATGTCCGAGAGACAAGTGAAAATTCCACTTTGCTTAGAAAAACAATTTGCCTACCACACTAGAATTTAAAGTAAATAGATGAGGTCGATCAACAGTTTTTAGATTTATGGCAAACTCTTTATAATAAATGTATAAAATGATCAAGTATTAAGTCCAATTAATATTTGACAACTGAAAATTTTACTTTGCTGAGAAATAAATTATTTTTCCTACCACACTAAAAGTTAAGTCAAATGCATGTAGTAAATCAGCAGATTCATAGATCCAAAGCAAACTGTCATCTAAAACAGATAAAATGTCTAGCTAGAAAGTCCAGTTACTGTTTGGCAAGTGAAAATTCTACTTTTTATGAAGTACATTTTTCCTACTACCCTAGATATTAAGCTACATAAAAGGTAAATCAACAGCTTCACAGATACATGGCAAATTGTCTTAAATAAGTAAAATATCCAATTAGAAAGCTATTATTTGACAAGTGAACATCCCACTTGGGTTTGAAATACAATTTTCCTACTACAGTTGAAGTTAAACACAGGTAGTTAATCAACAGCTTCATAGACCCACAGAAAATTCTCATTAAAATGGATTAAAATGTTCCCATACAATGCCCAGTATTATTTGATAAAGTAAATAATACATATTAGCATCTCTTTTTGCTATGCGTGTAATCTTGTGCAAGACGGGTAAGGAACAGATAACACGGGGAACAACTATCTGAGAAAATCTGAAATTCACTTATGACATCAAATATCAAAAGAGGGTTTTAAATTCTTATGTATTTATGTGGGGGTGATTTTTAATGTTGTTCTGTGCTTTAGGTAACATAAAAATGTCATCTCAATATTTACCTATTAACACTGTATTTTTGTTTTTATGTTTAATATTGTTTTGCTGCTTTAGATTAAATTTTTTTCTGAAAGCTACTTATCTATTGTTGCTTTTTTCTTTAGAAAAATCTATTTCTAAGCAAAGTAAAAATTTTTTCATATATATAGAATAAAAAACACAAGGATACATCCCCGATTACTATGTGTGTGTTAGAATAGTGAGATCAGAGGAAACTCAGTTCTTTGGTTTTAAATATTTTTGTACTAATGTTCATTTAAATTTCAATTAGAAAAAGTAATGACTATTATTTCCATTTTTTAAAGATTCTGAAAATTTAATGTTATTTAGATAGCTAAGGCTCCTTGAAGAGAAAAAAATGGAGGAAATTAACTTGATCCCATTTTTAATTTTCAGAAATTAATACATGTGCAACTCTATGAAAAATATACATTATTTAGGCACAAGTGTATGTACAGAGAAAGTAGAGTCCATAATGTTTACTGGGGTTGTCACAGGATAAAGAAGTTACAGGTGATCCTGATTTTCTTTTTGAGTTTTTTTTTTCCAGTTTTCTGGAGTTTTCCCACCTAAATTTTGTACAATGAATATGAATTACTTTTATTATGATAAAGATAACACTAAAGCTGGGTTTTTTTCCTCCACCCCACTCCCCCAAAAAACAGTCCTGGCTAACATTTTGAAATAAAAATTCAAATAGGTTCAAACTTGTTCAAACTTTTTTGCTTTTTAAACCTGAATTTTTTTCTATCACCTATCCTGTTTCTTAATCTCATTTTTTAGAAAAAGAATGTCTATCAATTACTAAACAACTAGATGAAATAACTTTCCTGGATTTAAAAATATGCTAAGAATTTGATGGTCTGGCGGTCACCAGAACAGTATTCTAGAAAACATAAGAAACCCTGAAAGCATTCAACATTGCAGGGAAGAGTGAACATTCTAAGCATGGAAAGACACTAAGGCACTTCTAAACACTATAATTATATTCACCCAACTTCCTAGGAAAATATCTTTCAGTGCTGGAAATCAGCACTTCATTTACTCATATATCTGATGGTCAGTATTTTATTTCTGATTAAAAAGTAGAGTTTCAATAAATATCTAGAGTTTTGTTTACTCTTAGAAAGGCTGGTTTTAACTGAGATCTCTACCATTCTGTCATCTACAACGGGTCAAATTCTTATCTATCCTCTATATACAAATTAATATGCAGCAATGTTACTGAAATTTGCTATTTTAGCCTTAAATACAAACGTGTCTCATCTGTGTCTCAGGAACCTCAGTTGTAGACAATTGGTTTTTTCATTTTAACTTAAAGTTCTTTTGCTAAGATTATCAACAGATTGTCCCTTTTCTCAGTGCCTAACACTTTCTTAAATTGAAATCCACGTTACGGCTTTTTTATTTCAGCATGTTTCTTCATCAGTATTTTAATCTCGTAACTCACTGCAATTTTCTCTAACGTAAAATATATACGTTTATAAACATACACAAATATTTGTGGCCAAATCTTGGCAACGCGCTTTAAAGGATTAAACTTGCGGTTACCGTGACTAAAGGTATTCATTCACACTACAAGATTTAGAAAAACGTAACGTTGCAGGGAGATCCGTCTCTGCGTAAACCTCCTAATCATCACCAAAAGGCCGTAGCTGGGAGTCTCCGAAGCCCGCCAAATACACTGGAGGCATCCACAGCTGTTTTTAATTGTTTTCACTTTCTCGAAATAGTGTACTTGGTGGGGCAAACCGTTGTGTTTGCAGCGTCTCTGGCCCCCAGTCGAGGTTAACCCTGACCTCAATGCCCTGTTTAGCTCCTAGCATTTCAGGATTCCGTTTCCCTGCTAGGCAAAACCTAAGAAAAACGAGATTTCTGTTGCCGAGAAATTCGCTTAGGCAGAAAAGAGAATTAGGCGTGTCAGATGCATATTTTTATGTTCTCTCTCTCGGATTCAAGAAAAGGGGGGAAAAAAGATGTGGTATGTTGGCAGAGCTGGGCACAGCTCGACACCCATTTCCTGTGGCTCGCCTCTGGGCCACAGAGCCCCATTCGCAAGGTAAGCCCCCACCCCCCAGGTGGTCGGCGACCCCCAGCCTCTGAGGCAGGGACCCGGAGGGGCTCATCACCCGGACTGCTGGGGACGGCTGGGGGGCAATGGGGCTGGAAACTGGAGATGGAATCTCGGCGCTGCTGGGCAGGGAGGGGCCCGCGGGGGCGGGAGAAAACAGGCCAGGGGTCAAGCCTGGCAAGGAAAATGCTGGGCTCCAGAAGTGGGGTGCGGGGCATCTCGGAGGAAGCGAGCACCGGGGATGCCGCAGCACGAGGGGCTCATGCCCAGAAAAGGCACCCAGGCACCCCAAACCCGGGAAGGGCGGGTGGGGAAGCAGCGGCCTGTTGGCCCCAGGACCTCCCGTCGCGCGCGGGCCACTAACCTGTCAGCAAGAAGGTGCCCGTGGTCGCGGGGCTCATCCTGCGCGTCCCCCGACCCTGTCCCGTCCAAGCACAAGGGTCTCCCAGCGCCCACCACCGGGGCAGCTGCATTCTTGGCCTGGCTAGGCCGGCCGTCCTCGACGCTCCCCTCCCCTCCCTTTCTTCTTTCCTCCCAGCTCGGCCAGTTCAGCATCAGCATCCTGCAGCCCCCTGCTTAATCCCGAACTCCCCCTAGCGGCGGGCCGGCGCAGCGGGGCCTTCGCCCCCACCCCCACCCCATCCCCCCATCCCGCCCGCCCCCGCTCCCCCTCCGCCCCCCCAACCCGCGGAGCACGCTGGGATGTGGCGCCCCCTCCTCGGTTCAGCCTATATAAGGCTCCCGGTCGGCGCTCCCGGTACACGCGCTTCAACTTCGGTTGGTGTGTGTCGAAGAAACCCGACTACGACCTGAGGAGACCAGCGGAGACGGACCACCAAACCTCGAGGAAGGTCCGCTGAGCGGGCTCGCGTCCGGAGCCACTCCGGGCTGCGGAGCGCCCAGCGGCGCCCACGCCTGGCCACAGGTGTGGGACCCCATCTTCCCGGCCTTCGCAGAGGAGTCCTCGCGTGGTGAGTATGCGGTGAGGATGTTTCTTTTTCTTTAAGATCACGTTCATTCCCCGTTCTTATCGAGAGCTGCGGGAGATGGAATAGCGCCCCGAATGTCTCCACGCACACCTTGTCACGCCTTCACTGGCTGCACCCCAAAACTGTGTGGAGAATCCAAGCCTTCAGGGCTTTGATTTCTAGTACTTAAGTCTAGATACGGGTTGCAGACAGATATGAGCTGCGGACAAACATGAGCTGCAGACGGACATGAGCTACAGACCAATTTGCAGATGTGCTGCAAAGTGATATCCGCTACAAACTAATTGGCGCTTCAGATGCGCTACAAACTGATGAGCGCTTCAGATGCGCTACAAACTGATAAGCGCTTCAAATGCGCTACAGACCCGATAGGCGCCTCAGTGCGCTACGGACTGATGGGCACACTTCAATGCGCTACAGACTGATGGGCGCATCAATGCGCTACAAAGCGATGGGCGCGTCAATGCGCTATAAACTGATGGGCGCTTCTTTTGCCCTGAAACCAGTATGAACTGCGGTGATTTATGAATTGCCGCGTTTTATGAACCACAGACTAATGACTGTTTTGCGCTTTAAATGCGCTACAAAATCTGAGCTGTAGAAGATTAGCGCTACAAAAATGATCCGATAGCACTGCAACAGCGCCTCGTTGCGCTACGAGACTCAGGAACCGCAGAGGTACTCGAGCTGTGGAACGATTTATACCTAAAATGCGCTACAGAGTAATAACAGCTGTAGAAATAGACAAGCTGTACAGTTTTGCGCTACAAAGAAACCATTTGAAGCGGACAGGAGGTGAAGAGTAAGATCACTCTGTTCTTAGAGGAACCCCACCCTTTGTCTCTAACACACCTTTGGAATGGCTCCCACTATGTTTTTCTGCAGGACGGTTCTCTGCATGATGGTTCTGTTAGACAAAATGGAGCCCTGGGCAAAAATTAGTGTTTAACATTCTGCCCACACCATTCCTGCTATGGCAGCGGAGTGGAGGGGCTCTGACTGTAGCGTAAAAGGGAATCTTTTGGTGGTGGCAGGGCTGCCTTGCCTAGTTGCGCTTGATTGAAGTGGTGGTGTAGTTGTAGTGGTGGCGCGAATTGGCATCCAGCAACAGTTTGTGGAAACTGTTGGTTTGCTTAGTATTGGGAGGCGTGGGGTGGTGGTGGGGGACTGGATCTGGGGGTGATTGCTCTTGTTGCATGAAATGAATCTGGCTGGTGGAGGCTGGTGGGAGGGGTTTGGGGAGGGGGGATCCTGGGAGAGGCATGCAGCCAGTCTTGGACCTGCCCCGCCCATCCTAGCGCGCCTTCTCTGCAGTATCTGCTCAGAGAAGGCTTAGCGCCGCCCAGCGCCTGCTCTGAGCGCGCCTCCTCTGTGGCGCGCCTTCCCAGAGCGCGCCTTCTAGATCCCGCCTCCCGAAGCCCCACCTTCCCCTGAGCCCGCCTCCTCTGAGGCGGCTTCCCTAAACCCCACCTTCCCCTGAACCCCCCCTCCCTTAGGTGGCACCTCCAGACCCCGCCTCTCTCTGAGCCTGCCTCCCCCGAGGTAGCTCGTCCAGTCCCCGCCTTTCAAAACTTGGCTCCACCCTGAGCCTGCCTCTTCTGAGCTGGCCTATGGCCCCGCCTCTCCAGAGGGCACCTGCGCCTGCGCAGTGTGAGCCCCCAAACCATCTCGTCAGGGTTTTCCCCCCGCTCCTGTGCGCCTGCGCACCTTCACTGCCTGAGCCTGGCTGCACAGCCCCGCCCTCCTGCGGTTTCGCTGCTGTGGTTTCTCGTCTGCGCAGGTTTTGCCTTTTATCCACTGGTGTCTAATAAATATAAGAATAATATATAAGGACAATTAACAACAATAACAATTATACATGGCATTAAAAAGCCACTTTTTATAAGCACTTTGTATATATTAAATAACATAAACCCACAATTGTGCTTCCAAACTGGCATGGCTAGTGCCTCTAAAGGCAATCTAGCTAAATGTTTTTACTACAAATGAAAAATAAAATACTTTAACATTTTTAAGTTTTAATGTTTTTTAAATCTTAATTAAAATTTGATTTTTTTAAATTAAAAAACTTTTTAAAGTGTTTGCAGATACTAGTGGACCTTTGTGGTGGGACCCAATGGAATCAGATGCTTTGGTGAATACAAAATAAAGAACAACTTGAACTTTGTTTCACAGGAGTTTTAAGTAACTTTGTTGGTGCTGCTGGCTTGGCCTCTAAAGGAGGATGAGGTGTATTTCTGGATTTTTTTCTTGGAATCTCTAGGGCACTAGCCCTGGCTAGCTTGCCTACGTAGTATTAATTGGGTCTGGCATATTGTAGGCGTTCATTAAATGATCAGAGTAAAATGGTTTATTCAGTGTCTTCCTTGGTGTGTGCAGGTGTTTTCTGATTTTTTGTTCCTGGCTCTTTCCTGTGGTGTTTTGCTGTCCTGGGTTGTCCAAGACGCTGCTTGTTTATCTTGCTCACATTTAACAGGATCTTAAAAAAAAAAAAAATGCATTTTTAAGTTTGAATAATGTAAGCTGTAATTATAATTCAAAACAGCTAAATTAATTCAAAACACTAAAAATAATTAGCTTTTTTATAAACTAAGAAGCAAAGCTAATTATTTAAATTTGGGGCAAGTGGATTAGTTAATGGCACATAATTGTCATATTTAAAATTTGTGTAATGTAACAAAGTGGTTACATTACAAAATACAGATTGAAGGTTTTAGCTAGCATTTTAAAATATCTGTGTAAAACAGATTTATAGTTTACTGCCCGTCAGATATTTGTTTCTAATTAAAAGAAGAAATTTTAAAACCTGGTTCCATATGTTATAAACTATGAACCAGGAGTGTTATAGGGGCATTTGGAAGCATTGGCTCCCCAAATTTGTCACTCCCCACCAATCACCCCCCAAACACACACTGCCACCAAGTATATAGTCTATGGATAACATACCATAATTACAGCTTGAAGTCCCCAGTTTCCATTTACCCACTTTGCCGCCCTAACCCCTCTTCTCTTTGGAAATTCTGTGTCTGCATTACAAAGAGGATTAAAACAATGTTTTTTTAATGTGCATATTATTAGAATTTGCATTTCACTAACTGTACAGTTCTCAGAAATGTGGACATTTGCAAATGTAAAACGATTAAGCATTGTTTGGTGAAGTGTCATTTACTAGTGTGATGGGTAACGTGTGATGGTTTTTTGCTACTGTTGTGCTTTGGTGTCTTTGGTGGGGGCGTTGAGGGAGGGTAGGGTGGGGGGAATAGAAAGTTTCAGAAATCATTGTGAAGAGTCAAAGATTAATCGAATGTATTTAATTCTTAAATAGAGTGATACTGAACTGTTTTTCATGTGTAAAGGTGGCGTCTGTCGCAGGTGGCTTAGCTGTATTCTTTGAGGTTTTGTTTTAGGAATGGGGCCTCTTGACTCCCACCTCTGCAATCCAGTCCCTACTAAGGAGGCATTTAAGGAGCCATAGTCCTGTCATTCAAATCAAGTCACAGTGCCCTTGTTGCCTGTCATCTGGTGCTCCAGTTGCTGTTAAAACATTTGTAAACTTTACTTCTGCTCTTAACTTGCTTGCCCACTACCCTATTCTGGGCAGTTGACCCTTTTAGGACTTAAGAGTCCCACCCCAAAATTACAAACCCTGGGTGTGGGAGCCTTAAGCTTGATACTGGTAAAAGTTAGGGACCTCAAACTAGTGATCTCACAGGTCAAATAAGGCCCTGAATTTGTTTGACCAGCACTGGATTTAAAAATTATACCAGAGTTAAAAGAGTTTGGGGTGGAGGGTATTCATCCCCAAGTGAAATAGCTGTAGCCCTTCCCTATTGTCCCGTCTCTTTTCACATTTCTGTTACCTTCCTGTCCCCAAAAGCATTTGAATTTTAAGGTCTTACTGATCTTCTGTTTCCATAAACTATTCAGTGATTGTTTACTCATTTCCTAATGTATTGTTATTTTTGTCCTGTCCTTGTGTTTTGCAGATGTGAAAACCATCAGACCTGGGCCTCAGTAAAGCCCACCCCAGTGACTGTGATTGACATATAGGTGGTTAACCTTTCTGACCTGCTCCAGGCCATGCTGTGAAATGCCTTTTCCAAAGTCTTGTCTTTAACTTTTGAAAGTATTAGTATTTTGATGACAGAAGTGGCACCTCAGTTATCATGACATGACACAGTGACCTGTGCTTATTAGTTGCTTTTTAATGGGACATTAAAACACTTCATTTAATTAATAAAAATGGCAATATTTTGTGACCTCATATTCTGATTGTCACCAATGAAATCGTCTTTAAGCAGTTGGACATGAAACAATGTCACAGGCTATGATGTGTTAATTACATCTCATTTTTTCTAAACTTGAATGTCTTATCTTGAATGTCAACTATTAATTGTTTCCATAGTCTAAGTTATTAAAGTAATTAAATAACAGTTTAAAAATATTAAAATGGCACAGTAATTCTGTCCCTTAAGGACTCTGCTTGCTGCATAGCCACTCCTTGAAGAGGCCTAACCAACAGCCAAGGGCATAAGGGAAAATGGCTGTGGGTGGTGGGGCTAGGGCAGGGGAGGGGCCTAAAGAACTTGGAGGGGTCTCAGAAAGAGGAAGAGGAAGGGGTATTTCTCTGTAGCCAGGCACCATGTTTAATTACCATCACCTCCCCCCCCCACCCCTGCCCTTACCCTATTGATGAAATATTAGCAATTTTTCACCTAACTTCTCTGAATAGCATGTTTACTTTTGTGGCTTTATTTTACATAATTAATTTGGTGTCTGTTTTTGCCTTGGTGGGTCAGAAAGGAACAGGTAGCCAGGACTGCCAAGTTAAAATGTAATGAATAGGCAGTCTGCTGGCTTTATATATTCTATTTTAAAAGTTTTGAGCACTTTCCTAGTTTTCCAAATATGAACACTTAATGCCCATTTTAAAAATCATTGACGTGTTAAAATAATTACTCTAAATGAGTTTAATCCTATTTCCAGGAAGTACACATGCCCCTGTGTGCTGATTTAGTGTATGTGTAATTTATTGTCACCCTACCCATAATTAGGGCATTAAGTCCCCGCGTTGCTTTTCCCTTACACAGTCATTCACCCCTATGGACACAGTCTTTTTTTTTTTTTTTAAAAAACTGAGTATCTTTAGGTGGGATGTGGAACCCAGGTTGCCATAGTTGCAGCCCCTCCCTGTTTTAGCCTCAGCCTCATTATACAGAAAGTTAAAGTTTCTGTTTTTATTAATAACTTTATTAATATCAGCTAACAGTTGTTGAATATGCACTGTGTGCTTTACTTGCATTATCTAATTAAACCCTCATTGTAAGTCTGAGGGACAATATTACTGGGCTTCTTTCTATTTTATAGCCTAGCTACTCCTAAGAGGCATCAATCAATAACTGCTGGTTGACTGCATAATAAGGAGAGAAACCAGTATATACAGGTTGCTGCTCAGTACCATTTCTGTCCCAAAGGGGAAATCTAATTAGGGTTTGAAAAGGAATTTAGACAGTTCTCTGTGATAGCTATTAATAGTTACCTTCTCTATAAAGGTGGATCAGGGTGGGGACAGTGGGCCAGAGTGCCCCCCCATAGATTGATGAATACAGTCATTGTGATTTTTAGACCCCCACCCCTTCTGTTTCTTGGTTCTCTATTGGCTGGAATAGTAGCTGTTTTTTTCCAGCAACAAGTAGTTATCATTTTGGCTTTATTTTACATAATTTTTTGGTATCAATCTTTGCCTTGAAGGTTTCTTGCTCTGCTTATAAAGGTTCTTATTTGGAGTGTCTCTACATTATTTATTAGTCAGTAAAGGTAACCATGCTGCTTTTAAGAGTTGCATATTGTTAAATTATGATGAACAGGTGATTCTTGAGGAGGAAAGGATCATTTAGACATCAAAGAGGCGGATGCTTTTCATTGTCCACAGCCCTATTTGATTAACATCTTTTTTGTGGGGCTTTGGTCTGTTTATTAACTATCGATATAAACAAGGGGAATAAAGAGATACTTTAAATACATGAGTATTTAGCAGATACTTCCTATTGTGGTGCTTTGAATGTATGTGTTGAATTTATGCTTTTATCTTCACTTACAGAAACAAAAAGCTTCTGAAAACCAAAAGGCGAAAAGGTGGACGCGGAGGCCAGGACACAGGCCTCCATTCCCACAGGAGTGAAGCTTCTGCGCCCGGGAGGTCTCCTCCCACCCCAACCATCACCCTGGGGCCCGACTGCCCACCACCTCCGCCTCCTCCTCCCCCCAACGATCCTTCCTCCCCCTCCAACTCCCCCTGCAGCAGCCAGAGGGGCCAGTACAACCCCAACCTGGGAGAACGCCGGCGGGAGGATCTCTCCGAAGAGATCAACAACCTCAGAGAGAAGGTCATGAAGCAGTCCGAGGAGAACAGCCACCTGCAGAACCAGGTTCAGAAGCTCACGGAGGAGAACACCACCCTCCGCGAGCAAGTGGAGCCTGCGCCTGAGGAGGAAGAGGACGACATTGAGCTGTGCGGCGCCGCCGCCGCTGCCGCCCCGGCCGCCCCTATCGAGGAGGAGTGCCCCGAAGACCTCCCCGAGAAGTTCGACGGCAACCCAGACATGCTGGTTCCCTTCATGTCCCAGTGCCAGCTCTTCATGGAGAAGAGCACCCGCGATTTCTCTGTCGACCGTGTGCGCGTCTGCTTCGTGACCAGCATGATGACCGGCCGCGCAGCTCGGTGGGCCTCGGCCAAGCTGGAGCGCTCTCACTACCTGATGCACAACTACCCAGCCTTCATGACCGAAATGAAGCACGTCTTCGAAGATCCCCAGCGGCGCGAGGCCGCCAAACGCAAGATCAGACGTCTGCGCCAGGGCATGGGGTCGGTGGTTGACTACTCTAATGCTTTCCAGATGATTGCTCAGGACCTGGATTGGAACGAGCCTGCCCTGATCGATCAGTACCACGAGGGCCTCAGCGACCACATCCAGGCGGAGCTGGCGCGCCTCGAAGTGGCCAAGTCGCTGTCCGCGCTCATCGGCCAGTGCATCCACATCGAGAGAAGGCTGGCCCGCGCGGCTGCCGCGCGCAAGCCGCGCTCCCCTCCACGCGCGCTGGTGGCGCCGCACACCAACAATCACCACCACCACCACCAGGTAGACCCGACCGAGCCCGTGGGGGGTGCCCGCATGCGCCTGACGCAGGAAGAGAAAGAGAGACGCCGCAAGCTGAACCTGTGCCTCTACTGTGGGAACGGAGGCCACTACGCTGACAACTGTCCTGCCAAGGCCTCGAAGGCTTCGCCGGCGGGAAACTCCCCGGCCCCGCTGTAGAGGGACCTTCAGCGACCGGGCCGGAATTAATAAGGTCCCCCCAAGATGATGCTGCGTCATCTCCACACTTGCAAGTGATGCTCCAGATTCATCTCCCGGGCCGACATAGCCTGTTCGTCCGAGCCATGATCGATTCTGGCGCTTCTGGCAATTTCATTGATCACGAGTACGTGGCCCAGAACGGCATTCCTCTGAGAATCAAGGACTGGCCCATACTTGTCGAAGCGATTGATGGACGTCCCATAGCATCGGGCCCAGTGGTCCACGAAACGCACGACCTGATCGTCGACTTGGGAGATCACCGCGAGGTGCTGTCGTTCGATGTGACTCAGTCTCCGTTCTTCCCCATCGTCCTGGGGGTGCGCTGGCTGAGCACACACGATCCCAACATCACATGGAGCACCCGATCGATCGTCTTCGATTCCGAATATTGCAGATACCACTGCCGGATGTATTCTCCGATACCGCCACCTCTCCCACCACCAGCACAACCGGCGTTCTATTACCCGGTAGAGGGGTACAGAGTTTACCAGCCCGTGAGATACTACTACGTGCAGAATGTGTACACCCCAGTGGATGAGAACGTCTACCCAGACCACCGTCTGGTGGACCCTAACATAGAAATGATCCCCGGAGCACACAGTATTCCCAGCGGGCATGTGTACTCACTGTCCGAATCTGAAATGGCAGCCCTGCGAGATTTCGTCGCCAGACACGTGAAGGATGGGTTGATCACTCCCACCATCGCGCCGAACGGAGCCCAGATTCTCCAAGTGAAAAGAGGGTGGAAGCTGCAAGTTTCTTATGACTGCCGGGGTCCCAACGGTGTCACCATCCAGAATCAGTACCCTCGACTCACGATTCCAAATTTAGATGACCAAGCTCACCTGGCGACGTACACTGAATACGTACCTCAAATTCCAGGATATCCGACCTACCCCGCCTATGCCGCGTACCCGACCTACCCGGTAGGATTCGCCTGGTACCCCGTGGGGCGAGATGGACACGGGCGATCCCTCTATGTCCCCGTGATGATCACCTGGAATCCTCACTGGTACCGCCAGCCGCCAGTGCCCCAGTACCCGCCGCCGCAGCCGCCGCCACCGCCGCCGCCGCCACCCCCGCCGCCTCCCTCTTACAGCGCCCTGTGAATAGGCAGCCTGCCCTTCAGGATCTCCGCCCTCAAAATGAACTCCTGTTCAGCTTCTCATCAGTGACTGTGCTACATTGGGCCACTGCACCTTCAGACCAACCTGAGCACAGGCTTTCCTCTGAAATGGTTACAGAAGGTCAGGGCCACCCTGGACTGACACCCATTTCAAAGCACCCACTGACCTCCGCTGTTTGGTGGGAGCAACAAAATATTTGCCAACAAATTATCTCTGGTTTTCCACCTTAACTGCCAACCTAATTAAAATTCGTAACAAGTTTACTTCCCAGCAAACCTTGGGTTTTACCTGCTGAAACCTGTCACCATCTGAATTATGGGCTGTCAGATTCCTCTTAACAGTTACTGAGAAGCTGATGCAAACACAGGAAATGCTGTTTTCCTTATGGAGGGGGAGTTGAGGAGGAGGACATGACTTTCCTTGCAGTTGAGGTACTTACAGCCTTGGAGGAGCGAGGCCTTATTAAGGAAGCCACAGTTACTGGTGCAGTGCCAACGGCTTCCGTGATTTTCTGGCTGCACCCTTTGAAACTTCACCATCTTTAAACTCCATTTTCATGACTCAAGGAGCAGCAGCTTGACCGGTTCTCTGGGGAGCAGGCAAAACCCCTTCAACAGAACACCTCAGGCCTCAGGAGGAAGTGCTCTGAGGGACTTGTGCATGTCTTGAGTGTGCCTTCACATCCTGGTGCAAGTCATATGTACCCAATAACTGACTTTGTCACAACACCATACCATCACCATGCCAGCAGTGGCTTCCACACAAAACAGAAAGCCTGGCAACCAGAGACTGTTGGTGGCTCCAGTTGGTTAGATATTTGTGAAATGTGATCACCTGTCAGTCATGGATGAGGGCTAACGAGTAGCTAATAAGGACTCCTAAATCCCTGTACCCGACTCTTAAAGGAGAGACTCACGGTTAATGGTACCACCTTGACCTGGAACTTCAGAAAGAATTTTCACGAACATTGTTCACTGGCTGGAAGGGTGTCGCCTGAAGTCTTGGGAGCATCTGTCCTTGTCTCTGCCTCCATATGCACCCGGGCATTTCATTACCAGTCCCCTCACTAGACTGTAGCACTAGGATGCTTAGGGAGGGGGAGTGTATTTTAGCATCCTCTAGGGGATGGAGCCGATACACTGCCAATGAATGAAAGGCCTCAGAAAGCAACCCAAAGCAACAGACAACAGAAGAGTTGTCTTCAATCCAGTGACATCAGCTGGTGTCTCCTGGATGCTTTGTGCTAACCTGGGACTGCCTGACTTCCTTTAGCCTGGTCCCTTGCTACTACCTTGAACTGATTATCTAACCTCTCTCTCTGTTTACTACTGCCACTTACCCTGCTGCAGGATTTGACATCCTTCCTGCCTGGTTGCTGAGACTCCATTTTGCTGCCGTGGCATGGAGAAGAAAGAGGCAGGCTTCTGGGAGCATGTGTTGCAACACAGTCTCCAACAGTTTGAGCAGTAGAAAACAATATGGTGTATATTTCAAATAGCCTGTCATGAAGAGGAGTCCAGTGGTGAAGTTTCACTTTTCATCAGCATCACCCTTCACATATTCATTATCACTCACCCTTTCCCTTGCATGTTTAAATACTTAAGAGTTTTAACTATAGGTTGATAGTGTCGTTTAACAGTGTTTTAAAGTAGTGACTCTGCTTTCAAAGTAATTTCCATTGAATTACTATCCAACCCCTATTAAATCAACTAAAATTGATACGTATGGTAGTGTAAAATAGTTCTTTACTGTGAACTTCTCTTACAACACTGTGAATAAGAGGCTCCTCAGACTGGAGTACTTGTATAATAGTTCATCTTGTTCATCTTCAAACTTCTATTTTAACATCATCTATAGTTTAAATTTTCTTTTTTGATTGGGCATTTAAAAATCAAACAGAATGAGACCAAAGTCAAAGAAAATACCTAATTGCCTATTGGCTATTTAATCCAAAACAACTTTACCTTTTTTTTTTTTCCAATGGAATCTGAAAGCTTGTCAGTCACTCATGTGTTTTAGGTTAATTTCTTTTTAAATGGTGCATTTGTGCTTCTGGACTTTTTGAAGCATCACGTCAGTTTACCTCAATCAATCCATCCTCCATACATTTGAATTCCAGTTGCTTTGTGTCAAATTTACAGCTATCAATTGATCTTCAAGCTGCAGAGGGCCTAGAAGTGGGCTACTGTCTGCAGCCCCGGCATGTGCACACGGACATTGCCATCGCTGCGAGCGGGAGTCTGGAGATGTGACGCCAGCAATCGTGAGGGAGCATGGTGGTGTGGGTTAACACCTCACAGAGGAAATCCCTGACACGCCTTTGGCTGTTCTGTAGAGCTTGTGAAAATCTGGCAGTGTGTACTATGCCCTGTAGCTATATATACTATCTATATACGTAGGTGTTCAAGATAAGTAATCTCAGACTTACTCTATAGAATCAGAATTTTATTAAGTTTCCTTTAGCTCATGTGTTTTCATCAACTTTTTTTTGATTGAGTACTTTAAAAGTTTCTGGCATTTTCCAACAAGATGCCTTTATTCCTAAGAACGAGAAAGCAAATTAATCTCTAAAGAATGTGGAAAGGGAGCAAAATAAAGATGATAAAACATCAAAATTATTAGCAATGCCAGCAGTCTGCCTGTTGAAACAGTGACAAAATTGATTGACTTTTGGCCCACAGTTTCAGTGTTAAAAAATGAAGGAAGAAGATACAAGCTCCCATTGTTAGGCAGACCTGGAGAGAACTAGCTAAGGTCACCATGCTAGGTTGTTGAGATGGAGGAAGTTTATGTACCTTTCTGAAGGGTCAGTTTAGTTTGAGCCATGAGGTACTTGTAGTAGATACTGGAAAATGGAGAGTTGGTTGGAATAAATCATGTGAGTTAGCACAGTGAACTTCAGTTGGACAGAAAGAGGGGCACATCTACAGTGCAGTCAGGATTTCTGTTTGAGTTTGCAGGTACCTTTTGGACTCCTGAATTGATCCAGTCGTCATCCACCACAGACATCTAACATCAGAATTCCAAGACTGGCAGCAGAGGACGCTGCTGGAAAGACCTGGGCAGAAGTGACGAGAACCACCTGCAGAGATGACGCGCCTGATGGGAACCACACTCCGTTTCCATCTTAAAGAAAGAAGGCCCATCGGTTAGCACTGAGCGTTCTTTGTTGTTTCAGATTGTAGAATGCCATCAAAGTGGTCTGTGGAAATTTTCCTTGTTTTTATTTCTTTGTGTAACGATTTAATTGGGGATATATATAATCATAAGTATTTTAGGGGGGGCTAATAAGTAATCTTAAGTGGGTGGGATTAGTTAAAAAGCATGATACTATTAGATACCTCTATAAGTAAACATGTGCACCTCCTTGCAATTCTTTACCCTATGATTGCTACCTACCCCTAAAGATTTCAGATAAACTTGAAGGGAACTGCAGGGAGATCAACCTTTTTGGGGCTGTTGGACATGGATAGAAACTAGTAGGAGAAAGTTCAGGGATGACTGGATAAGTAATCTAATAGAGGCTCTTTGCCCTGAGTATTAACTCTGGGGATTGAGATTGTAAGCAAAGTCTTTAGAGAGTTAAGGTAGATAGATAGATGCCCTTTGAGAAATTGTTGCTGGAGTGATATTGATAACGATAGATGGTAAAGATTCATGGAAGTTACAGAAAAGTGATGAATAAGAACCTTTGCTTATGCCCCTGTCAGTGGCCCTTCTCCTTACCCCTGCCCCTTCTTCCTAACTCTGCACTTCCCACCTGCCCCTGCGCCACCTCCCTACCCTTCCCCATTGATTGCTATTTACTCTGTATTTCTCTCTATTTACTAATGTATCAACTGATGTTATAATAAAAATTCAATAAAGATTTAGTGGTTAAGTGCAAACCGTGTCTTGATCATTTCAGCGTACACTGGGCATCAGGTGGTCGGGGTTGGGGGAGGATGGGGAAGGGGAAGAAAGAAAGGCGGCGGGGGAGGGGGAGGGGGAGGGAGAGGAAAGGAGGGGTGCAGCGAGAACAGAAGAGCCGGTGAAGGAAGAAGCAGGCAGAGGGAGAGGGTAGGGGAGTCAAGAGGATGGGGCTGGGGGTGGGAAGGGTGGGGGTGCTGTATATCAATCAAGCAACAAAGTGTCCATTATTTACCCAGAATATCCCAAGAAGTTGATGAAATCATTCCCAGTGCAAACCTTTGGTGTATAAAATAAAGCCCCAGGATTAATAGCAACTCTATGGACGTAATATAAAAAACTTTCTAAGCTGAAAAACTTGAACATAAATTAAGGCCACACAATTAATAGAGATTCTATCGACGTATACTATTTTTATATGAGTTTACCATGGGGTCACAGAGTTGGACACAACTTGGTGACTGAAGGACAACAACAAACTTTGGAGTACCTGAGATTTATTAATAGAAAATTATTAAAAACTTAAGGATAAAAGAGAAGGCATACCAAATGTACTCAGGTATGACATGAAGGGAAATTAGCAGACATGTTTTTAACACCAAATAACACTAAAACAGTATCAGAGTTAGCATGAAAATCATCTATGAAGTGACAAATGAGGTTGAGGACGCACTCATCCTATCGAATTTTATAACAGTTGTAGGATAATAGGTTGTGTACAGAAAACTTGAGCTAAAGGTATGTTGATCATTTCACAAAGTATATGTTGTCAAACTATTAAAGCTGCTCACCTTATATATATCAATTAATCTCAATAAAACTGGAAGAAAAGATAACATTGCCAGTTTCTGCTGTTCCTTAGAAACCCTGAAAAAAAGGACTCAGTGATGGGCAAGTTTTGAAGGGTTACTGGGTTCATTGATGGGGTAATGACATAAATGCAATCGTTTATTGGGAGTTACACAGGGGAGACGATGACTGAATGGAATGATCTGGGGTAAGGAAGGACGCACACAACCTAAAACCTTTCACCTTAGAAGCACACCATTCTGAATGGTTACTCATCTAGCCCAGAGTTCATGGGCTTCCACAGTGCGCTGAGTGGTGGGCGGGATTTGCAAAACTGGTGGTGAGACAGAATCAAATGCTTACTTGGGGGTGGGCATTAACTTAATTTAAACAATACACTGTTAAAGCTATTAACCAAACCACTTTGAAAAGAGGAAGTATCCATACATTCCTGTTTTTTTGCACCTAGACTCCTCCCCTTTCTGACCTGCACTTCACTTCCTAAACCACATGATTAAACGAAACTTAATGGAAAATGCACAAATTATAAAAACACATAAAAGCAATTAAGTATTAATGTGTAAAACTTTTTGATCCATTCCTCAAAAAGTACACTCGTAAATTTCAGGTAGATCAAAAACTACAGAAAGGAAGAAGTACATAGTGGCAGAAGAGGGTAAACACAATTATTCATGGAAGTAAGTTAGCAATGGCAGCTAAGACCAGCCGTTCTGAATTCACAAAGACCTGTTCAACATAATGAAACAATACATGGTATACACCTATGATAACTAGCTTATTTACCAAGCAACTAATATTTTCCTGGAGACAGTAAATACCCAGCCCCCACCCTTTACTCATTTTTGGACTTCTTTGAAAATATATAAAGAATAGAGATGGGTAAATAATAAATTAATAGATGTGTGCACGTGTATGTGTGCATGTGTGTTCTGACTTCCTTGAATATATACAGAGAAAACCTATATGGATAAAAATTAAATAAATACATGTGTGTGTATGTGTTCTTGCTTCCTTTCTGAATATATGTAGAGAAAAATCTACATGGATAAAAAATATGTGTGGGGGTGTATATGTGTTCTGGCTTCCTTGAATATATATAGAGAAAAGTCTTCATGGATAAATAACCAAATACGAGTGTGTGTGAGAATATGTATGCATGTGTATGTGTGTGTGCGCATGTGTTCTGGCTTCCTTGAATATATGTACAGAAAAATCTACATGGATAAATAATAATTCATTAAATATATATGTGTGTGTGTGTTCTGGCTTCCTTGAATATATATAGAGAAAAATCTTCATGGATAAATAACTAAATATGTGTGTGTGCGAATATGTTTGTGTGTGTGTGTGTGCGTGTGCGCATGTGTTCTGGCTTCCTTGAATATATGTACAGAAAAATCTACATGGATAAATAATAATTCATTAAATATATATGTGTGTGTGTGTTCTGGCTTCCTTGAATATATATAGAGAAAAATCTTCATGGATAAATAACTAAATATGTGTGTGTGCGAATATGTTTGTGTGTGTGTGTGTGCGTGTGCGCATGTGTTCTGGCTTCCTTGAATATATGTACAGAAAAATCTACATGGATAAATAATAATTCATTAAATATATATATGTGTGTGTGTGTGTTCTGGCTTCCTTGAATATATTTGGAGAAAAATCTTCATGGATAAATAACTAAATACGTGTGTGTGTGTGTGTGTGTGTGTGCGTGCACGTGTTCTGCCTTCCTTGAATATATGTACAGAAAAATCTACATGGATAAATAATAATTCATTAAATATATATATGTGTGTGTGTGTGTGTGTGTGTGTTCTGGCTTCCTTGAATATATATAGAGAAAAATCTTCATGGATAAATAACTAAATACGTGTGTGTGTGCGAGTATGTGTGTGTGTGTGTGTGTGTGTGCGCGCGCACATGTGTTCTGGCTTCCTTGAATATATGTACAGAAAAATCTACATGGATAAATAATAATTCATTAAATATATATGTGTGTGTGTGTTCTGGCTTCCTTGAATATATATAGAGAAAAATCTTCATGGATAAATAACTAAATACGTGTGTGTGTGCAAGTGTGTGTGTGTGTGTGTGTGTGTGTGTGTGTGCACATGTTCTGGCTTCCTTGAATATAGGTACAGAAAAATCTACATGGATAAATAATAATTCATTAAATATATATGTGTGTGTGTGTTCTGACTTCCTTGAATATATGCAGAGAAAAGTCTACATGAATAAACAAAAATAATTAAATAGAATAAATATGTGTGTGTTCTGACTTCCTTGAATATATGTAGAGAAGAATCTAGTTGGATAAGTAATAAGTGTGTGTGTGTTTCATGTGTGTTCTGGCTTCTCTGAGTATATATAAAGAATCTAGGTGGATAAATAATAAATATTTAGATCAATAAATAAAGGTGTGGTCAATAAGTATGAATTTCTTTTAACGTGCCAGACACAAAGCTAGCTTTGGGGGACACAATGCTGGGCACAGACCTTGCACTGAGTTACCTACTGCACTTAAAAGATAAGTACCCAAGGATTCTCTAGCCAGAGTACCCCAACTTTTTAGGCATCATAGTTACCCAAGTTATTTTTGACCAGGCACAATTTAACCATCATTTACTGCAAGAATCTTACTTAATTTGTGGCATTAGATATTTTTTTCTAGAATACACTAAATTTCTCAAGTATTTGTTTTTATTAGTGTTTAAATGAAAATTAGAAAGGATCAACAAGAGAAAGAGAGCCTGGATGGCTCTTTTCCTCCCAAATTAATCTAAGAAACCCGTTCAGCACACAGTAAACCTCCTCCCTAATTCTATTCCCAGATAATCACTAGAGATGGATGATACACATACATCAGAAATCTTGCTTCCTGGAACTCAGGGTAATTTACAGAATAACATTTTGATCTAAGACAATAGCTATTATTAATTATTAATTACTCTGAAAGATCATTGATTACTATTTTTTTTGTCTTATACTATTTTGTCTTATTACTATTGTCTTATAGTCCAAGCATAAGACAGCAGCTGGATTAAAATGATCAGTTATAAAACTTCGTATCATTGACTAGTTCCTTTCAAGCAGAAACAGGTGCAAGTTTTACCTAGAGACAGACACTCATGAAAGTTTATAATGGATAAAAATTTTTTCAACATTAACAAAAACATTTTTTCTATTCTAAGATGTTTCAACATTATTGAAGGACCCTGATGTTAGAATAGGTCTAATAAAAAACACAGCATCTCACCTTTTAAGCCTAACCAAGCTTCGAGACTATGTATTGTTCATTTCTGTAACTTTGAATCACCTGAGCAATGCCACCCAGATTTTCATCACTGCCTGCAGTTCTTCAGACTAATCACAATCAGGGTAAAGGCATTTCGCTAGTTTTAAGACCACAAAATCTGTATATCGAATTACCAATTTTGTATCAATCAACACTGAAATAATGCCCAATTCTGAGAACTAGGTCTAAGCTTTGTTCAGTTCAGTTCAGTCACTCAGTCATGTCCGACTCTCCGCGACCCCTTGTTACTAGGTGCTAAAACATCAAAATCAACGTTGGGTTTGGGAAAGTGTTCACTGATTGATTACCTTTCTCCTCTTTTGAACCTATTTGAGGAATGAACACAGGCAGTTGGATGTGGATTAAAGTGAGTCTTTTTCAAAATTAATTTTTATGGAGAGACAATTGACCTAATGTTACATTAATTCCCGGTGTTCATCAGAATGATTCTACATATGTATATATTATGAAATGACCACTGGTAAGTTCAGTTAACATCCATCACCACACATTTTTTTCTTGTAGTGAGGAATTTTTAAATTTACTATATTCAGTTCAGTTTAGTTCAGTCGCTCAGTCGTGTCCGACTCTTTGCGACCCCATGAATCACAGCACACCAGGCCTCCCTGTCCATCACCAACCCCCGGAGTTCACTCAAACTCATGTCCATTGAGTCGGTGATGCCATCCAGCCATCTCATTCTCTGTCATCCCTGTCTCCTCCCACCCCCAATCCCTCCCAGCATCAGACTCTTTTCCGGTGAGTCAACTCGTCGCATGAGGTGGCCAAAGTATTGGAGTTTCAGCTTTAGCATCAGTCCTTCCAATGAACACCCAGGATTGATCTCCTTTAGAATGGACTGGTTGGATCTCCTTGCAGTCCAAGGGACTCTCAAGAGTCTTCTCCAGCACCACAGTTCAAAAGCATCAATTCTTTGGCGATCAGCTTTCTTCACAGTCCAACTCTCACATCCATACATGACCACGGGAAAAACCATAGCCTTGACTAGACGGACCTTTAGCAACTTTCAAATATATAACACATTATTACTAAGTATTGAAACCATGTTATACATTATATCCCCAGGAATTATGTTTTTAATAATGGGCAGTCAGTACTTTTGAAAACCTTCACCCATTTCACCCACCCTCCAGATTAGGAACCACTAATCTCTATCTGATGTATTTTTAGATTCCACAAGTCAGTGAGATCATACCAGTTCAGTTCAGTCACTCAGTCGTGTCTAACTCTTTGCAACCCCCTGAAGCATAGCATGCCAGGCCTCCCTGTCCATCACCAACTCCCGGAGTCCACCCAAGCCCATGTCCATTGAGTCGGTGATGCCATCCAACCATCTCATCCTCTGTCAAACCCTTCTCCTCCTGCCCTCAATCTTTCTCAGCATTAGGGACTTTTTGAATGAGTCAGCTCTTCGCATGAGGTGGCCAAAGCATTGAAGTTTCAGCTTCAACATCAGTCCTTCCTATGAACACCCAGGACTGATCTCCTTTAGAATGGACTGGTTGGTTCACCTTGTAGTCCAAGGGACCCTCAAGAGTCTTCTCCAACACCACAGTTCAAAAGCATCAATTCTTTGGCATTCAGCGTTCTTTATAGTCCAACTCTCACATCCATACGTGACTACTGGAAAAACCATAGCCTTGACTAGATGGACCTTTGTTGACAAAGTAATGTCTCTGCTTTTTAATATGCTATCTAGGTTGGTCATAACTTTCACTCCAAGGAGTAAGCGTCTTTTAATTTCATGGCTGCAATCACCATCTGCAGGGATTTTGGAGCCCCCCAAAATAAAGGCAGCCAATGTTTAAACTGTTTCCCATCTATTTGCCATGAAGTGATGGGACCAGATGCTATGATCTTAGTTTTCTGAATGTTGAGTTATAAGCCAACTTTTTCACTCTCCTCTTTCACTTTCGTCAAGAAGCTTTTGAGTTCTTCACTTTCTGCAATAAGGGTGGTGTCATCTGCATATCTGAGGTTATTGATATTTCTCCAAGCAATCTTGATTCCAGCTTGTGCTTCTTCCAGCCCAGCGTTCCTCATGATGTACTCTGCGTATAAGTTAAATAAGCAGGGAGACAATATACAACATTGACGTACTCCTTTTCCTATTTAGAACCAGTCTGTTGTTCTATGTCCAGTTCTAACTGTTGCTTCCTGACCTGCATACAGGTTTCTCAAGAGGCAGGTCAGGTGGTCTGGGATTCCCATCTCTTTCAGAATTTTCCACAGTTTATTGTGATCCACACAGTCAAAGGCTTTGGCATAGTCAATGAAGCAGAAATAGATGTTTTTCTGGAACTCTCTTACTTTTTCCATGATCCAGCGGATGTTGGCAATTTGATCTCTGGTGCCTCTGCCTTTTCTAAAACCAGCTTGAACATCTGGAAGTTCATGGTTCCCATATTGCTGAAGCCTGGCTTGGAGAATTTTGAGCATTACTTTGTTAGCATGTGAGGTGAGTGCAATTGTGTGGTAGTTTGAGCATTCTTTGGCATTGCCTTTCTTTGGGATTGGAATGAAAACTGACCTTTTCCAGTCCTGTGGCCACTGCTGAGTTTTCCAAATTTTCTGGCATATTGAGTGCAGCACTTTCACAGCATCGTCTTTCAGGATTTGAAATAGCTCAACTGGAATTCCATCACCTCCACTAGCTTTGTTCGTAGTGATGCTTTCTAAGGCCCACTTGACTTCACATTCCAGGATGTCTGGCTCTAGGTGAGTGTGAGTGATCATACCATCGTGATTATCTGGGTCATGAAGATGTTTTTTGTACAGTTCTTCTGTGTATTCTTGCCACCTCTTCTTAATATCTTCTGCTTCTGTTAGGTCCATATTATTTCTATCCTTTATCGAGCCCATCTTTGCATGAAATGTTCCCTTGGAATCTCTAATTTTCTTGAAGAGATCTCTAGTCTTTCTCTTTCTGTTGTTTACCTCTATTTCTTTGCATTGATCACTGAGGAAGGCTTTCTTATCTCTCCTTGCTAGTCTGTGGAACTCTGCATTCAAATGGGTATATCTTTCCTTTTCTCCTTTTCTTTTCACTTCTTTTCACAGCTATTTGTAAGGCCTCCTCAGACAGTCATTTTTCTTTTTTGCATTTCTTTTTCTTGGGGATGGTCTTAAATCCTGTCTCCTGTACAATGTCACGAACCTCCGTCCATAGTTCATCAGGCACTCGTCTGTCTATCAGATCTAGTCCCTTAAATCTATTTCTCACTTCCACTGTATAGTCATAAGGGATTTGATTTAGGTCACACCTGGATGGTCTAGTGGTTTTCCCCACTTTCTTCAATTACAGTCTGAATTTGGTAGTAAGGAGTTCATGATCCGAGCCACAGTCAGCAGGTCTTATTTTTGCTGACATTATAGAGCTTCTCCATCTTTGGCTGCAAAGAATATAATCAGTCTGATTTCCGTGTGGACCATCTGGTGATGTCCTTGTGGATTACTATGATATTGAATGGTTTGCCTTGGAAACTGACATATAGTGAGATCATATAGTGCTTGTCTTTGTTTGATTTATTTCTCTTAGCATAAGGCCTTCAAGGTCCATCCAGCTTGTCTTAAATGGCTAGATTTCATATTTTTATGATTGAATAATATTCCATTGTATAGTTGTGTGTATATATGTATATATATTTTTTCTTTATCCATTCAGCTATCAATGCATGCTAAGAGTGTTTCTTGGCTATTATAAATAACACTGCAATAAACACAGGGTTGCAGATATCTTTTTGAGTTAGTGTTATCATTTACTTTGCATAAATGTACAGAAGTAGATCATGTGATAATTCTGTTTTAATTTTTTGAAGAACCTCCATATTGTTTCCACAGTTACTGCAACCAATTTACATTCCCTTTTCCACACATCCTTTCCAACTCTCATTTCTTCCCTTTTGGATGATAGCCATTTCAAAAGGTGTAAGGTGATATCTCATCGTGGTTTTGTTTCACATTTCCCTGATGAGTACTGATTTTGAGTATCTTTTCATACACCTGTATGTCTTATGTGAAAAAAAGTCTATTCAGATCTCTCACATTTTTATATCAGGTTGCTTTTCTGCTGCTGAGTTGTAGGAGTTCTTCATATATTTTAGATATTAACCCCTTATCCTATATAAGATTTGCAAATATTTTCTCACATTTGGTGGGCATATTCAGTTTCTTCATGGTTTCCTTTGCTGTGCAGAAGTATTTTAGTTTGATGTAGTCCCATTTACTTATTTTCACCTTTGTTGTCTTTGCTTTTAGTGTCAAATCGAAAAAATCATTGCTAAGACTGAGATCAAGGAGCTTATCATCTTTTTTCTTCTAGGAGTTAAATGGTTTTGGGTCTGACATTCAAGTCTTCAATCCATTTAAGTTGATTTTTGTGTATGGTGTAAGAAAGTGATTCAGTTTATTCTTTTGCATGTAACTTTCCTGTTTTTTTAAATACTATTTATTGAAGAAACTATCCTTTCCTCATTGTATCTTCTTGGTTCATTTGATGTATATTAATTGACCATATATATGTGGATTTACTTCTTTGCTCTCTGTTCTGTTTGATTGATCTGTTTGTCTGTCTTCACGTCTATACCATATTGTTTTGATTACTATAGCTTTTTTGAAATATAGTTTAAAATCAGGAAGCAAGACACATCTAGCTTTGTTTTTCTCTCTCAAGGTTGCTTTGACCATTCATGATCTTTTGTGATTCCATACAAATTTTAGGATTGTTTATTCCATCTGTGAAAAGTGCCATTGGAATTTTGATAGAGACTGCATTGAATCTATAGATTTCTTTGGGCAGTATGAACTTTTTTTTTTAACAACAGTAATTCTTCCAATCCATGAGCCTGGAATATATTTCCATTTGTTTATGTGATCTATTTCTTTCATCAGTATCTTAGCTTTCAGTTTACAGATTTTTGGCTTCTACTTTAAAATATGACCTAACTTTCAGTTTACAGATTTTTGGCTTCTACTTTAAAATATGACCTCACTGACCTAGAGCCAGACATCTTGGAATGTGAAGTCAAGTGGGCCTTAGAAAGCATCACTACGAACAAAGCTAGTGGAGGTGATGGAATTCCAGTTGAGCTATTTCAAGTCTTGAAAGATGATGCTGTGAAAGTGCTGCACTCAATATGCCAGCAGATTTGGAAAACTCAGCAGTGGCCACAGGACTGGAAGAGGTCAGTCTTCATTCCAATCCCAAAGAAAGGCAATGCCAAAGAATGCTCAAACTACCGCACAATTGCACTCATCTCACACGCTAGTAAAGTCATGCTCAAAATTCTCCAGCCAGGCTTCAGCAGTATATAAACCGTGAACTCCCAGATGTTCAAGCAGGTTTTAGAAAAGGCAGAGGCACCAGAGATCAAATTGCCAACATCTGCTGGATCATGGAGAAAGCAAGAGAGTTTCAGAAAAACATCTATTTCTGCTTCATTGACTATGCCAAAGCCTTTGACTGTGTGGATCACAATAAACTGTGGAACATTCTGAAAGAGATGGGAATCCCAGACCACCTGACCTGCCTCTTGAGAAACCTGTATGCAGGTCAGGAAGCAACTGTTAGAACTGGACATGGAACAACAGACTGGTTCCAAATAGGAAAAGGTGTACGTCAAGGTTGTATATTGTCACCTTGCTTATTTAACTTATATGCAGAGTACATCATGAGGAACGCTGGGCTGGAAGAAGCACAAGCTGGAATCAAGATTGCTGGGAGAAATATCAATAATCTCAGATATGCAGATGACACTACCCTTATGGCAGAAAGTGAAGAGGAACTCAAAAGCCTCTTGATGAAAGTGAAAGAGGAGAGTGAAAAGGTTGGCTTGAAGCTCAACATTCAGAAAACAAAGATCATGGCATCTGATCCCATCACTTCATGGGAAATAGATGGAAAAACAGTGGAAACAGTGTCAGACTTTGTTTTTTTGGGCTCCAAAATCACTGCAGATGCTGATTGCAGCCATGAAATTAAAAGACGCTTACTCCTTGGAAGGAAAGTTATGACCAACCTTGATAGTATATTAAAAAGCAGAGACATTACTTTGCCAACCAAGGTCCGTCTAGTCAAGGCAATGGTTTTTCCCGTGGTCATGTATGGATGTGAGAGTTGGACTGTGAAGAAGGCTGACCGCCGAAGAATCGATGCTTTTGAACTGTGGTGTTGGAGAAGACTCTTGAGAGTCCCTTATACTGCAAGGAGATCCAACCAGTCCATTCTAGAGGAGATCAATCCTGGATGTTCATTGGAGGGACTGATGCTAAAGCTGAAACTGCAATACTTTGGCCACCTCATGCGACGAGTTGACTCACTGGAAAAGACTCTGATGCTGGGAAAGGTTGGGGGCAGGAGGAGAAGGGGACGACGGAGAATGAGATGGCTGGATGGCATCACCGACTCTGTGGACATGAGTTTGAGTGAACTCCGGGAGTTGGTGATGGACAGGGAGGCCTGGCGTGCTGTGATTCATGGGGTCGCGGAGAGTCGGACACGACTGAGCGACTGAACTGAACTGAACTGACTTTAAAATATTCCTAGGTCTATTATTCTTGATGCAATTGTAAATGTGATTGCTTTCTTAATTTCTCTTTCTGGTAGTTTGTTATTGGTGCACAGAAATGCAACTGATATTTGTTTATTGATTGTGTACCCTGAGGCTTGGCTGAATTTATTTAAAACAGTTTTTGTGTGCAGTATTTTGGGTTTTCTATATATAATATTATGTCATCTTCAAGTAGAGACAAATTTACTACTTCTTTTCTTATTTGAATGACTTTTATTTTTTTTCCTTGACTAACTGCTCAAGCTAAAATTTCCAAAACCATGTTGAATAAAAGCGATGAGAGTGGGGGCATCCTTGTCTTGTTCCTGATTTTCAGCTTTGAGTGTGACTTAAGCTGAGAGCTTGTTGCATATGGAATTTATTATGTTGATCTACATTCCACAAATAACAAATATTGGCAAGAGTGCAGAGAAAAGGGAACCCTTGAACACTATTGTACAAAGGTAAACTGATGCAGCCACTGTGGATAACAGAATAGAATTTTCTAAAAAAACTCAAAATAGAGCTACCAGAGACTCAGCAATTCTACTCCTGGGTATATATCTGAAAAAAACAGAAACACTTATTTGTAGATACATGCACCTCAATGTTCATAGCAGCATTATTTACAATTGCCAAGATTTGGAAGTAGCCCATGTGTCCGTCAACACATGAATGGATAAAGAAGATGTGATATATATATATATACATATATACAAACATAAATATATTGCTGCTGCTGCTGCTAAGTCACTTCAGTCGTGTCCGACTCTGTGTGACCCCATAGATGGCAACCCACCAGACTCCTCCATCCTTGGGATTCTCCAGGCAAGAACACTGGAGTGGGTTGCCATTTCCTTCTCCAACATAAATATATCACTCAGTTATTAAATAAAATTTTGCCATTTGCAATAACATGGATTGACTTGCAGGGTATTATGCTAAGTGAAATCAGTCAGAGAAAAGACAAATAATGAATAATGTTACCTATATGTGGATTCTAAAATGTAAAACAAATTAATGAATATAACAAAAACAGAAAAAGACTCAAAGATATAAAGAATGAACTAGTGGTTACTGGTGGGGAGAGGGAAAGGGGAATGTTCAAGATAGGAGCTGGGAACTCAGTGGCCAGAGTTGTATATCTTTTGTTACCTGAATGTTGTTGACTGGACACATTTTAATATCCACTTTCATAACAAATGGCAAGTCACAGGCATTAGTTTCTGCAAAAACCCCCCAATCAGTAATGTTTTAAGAGTTGCAAACTACTATGTATAAAATAAATAAGCAACAGGGATACATTGCACAGCAGAGTTCTCCTACTGAGAACTTCTCTATTGCCCACACGCCCCCTCCCCAAGTCCGGGCCAAAAAAAGAGCATTAACTTCTGTAAATGTGATGGGAAAAACTTAAAAGACGCTTCTTGTCAGGGAATGACGGGCATCTTTCCTGAAGGAACCAGAGATAAAAAGTGAGACAATCTGCTGACCTTCCTGAAATGGTGAAATAAGGAAAGGTTCACTGTGGTCCAGTTAATTTAAGGCTGAAGTTACATGTTCTTTGTTCTTTTCTCCATGTCCATTCGTGTCCATCTGGGGATTGGATTTTACATTTTTAATTTATTCCAGCCCAGGAGGTCATGGTGGATTTTCATTTTCCATGAAGTAGAATTTGCACATTATTTAACTCTTCTAACTGGGGTTAGCTGTAGGCTAGAGAACATTCAAGCTGGGACTGTCCCAACTATTGCACAATTCTTTAATGAATTGGCTTCCCCACTGGCCTGTGGCCAGCTCCCATTAGCAACCCTGCTGACTCAACACTTTGCATTCCTTTGTGCTTTCTAGCACTCATCCTGCTAGCTACTTTATATTTTTAAGAAATTCCTCGAATTTTCAGTATCATTAGAACATCCTGCTTTGTTTCCAGTGCTGTAATAGATTTATTTGTTGCTATCCATGTATCATTACTATTTTTCAGGGTGATCTTAGAGATGAAGGAAAATAATGTCTGTCATCTTGGTGTGGAGGGCACATTTTTTTTTTTCCACTTCACAATGGGTAAATAAACCAATGGGTAAAATCAGAATGAACAGGCTTAACTTAGATTAAATAGGCATTGGTCTGATTGAAAATTCAGCTTTTTATCAGTATTTTTGGAATTTGTGCTTGTGCCAAGAATAATGGACATGAACATCTTTATTAATTTTATTTTTTTTTTCATGAGCAAAATGTTTTATTTTCACTGCTGATTTCTGTGACAGCTCGTATACATATTGATTTATCCATTTCTCTTATCTAGATGTCTATAAAAATCAAATGATCTTTAAATTGGATTTAGATCCATCTTGAGATTAGTGTACTGCATCTAAATAAATACAATTTGCCCTTTCAATACATGTATGTACTTGAAGTTTTATTTTATTTTATTTATTTTTTTTGTAATTAATTTATTTTTTATTGGAGGCAAATTATTTTACAATATTATATTGGTTGGTTTTGCCATACATTGACATGAATTCGCCCCGGGTTTACATAAGTTCCCCCTCCTGAACCCCCCTCCCACCTCCCTCCTCCCTTTATCCTCCCTCTGGGTCATCCCCGCATGCCAGCCCCGAGCATCCTATAACATGCATTGACCCTGAACTAGTGATTCATTTCACATATGACAACATAGTATTATTTGATATTTATACAGTTTGATGTTTGTACAGTCATTTCAGTACTCCAGAGAAATTTTTCTACATCACATCTATGTCCATTAACATAAAATACATCAACATAAATAGATTTTTCCATGAAGATGAAAACATTTATTATGGTTATTTTGGAAGGTGAAATTTTGACTGACATTATTTTTGTTTCTAAATGTATTTTCTAAATTTTCTACAACAAACACACATGTAATCAAAAGGGGAACGTTTGTTTTCTTACAGTTTTGCTAGACAAATGTTATACCATACCCATCGCTACAAAGTAATTACATTTTTGAGCAGTAAATTTAAGGTATGGAAAATCTAAGGCATGAACAGTCTTATATATTCTGGTTGCACAGAAATCTTTTTGTGAAGTTTAAAACTTCATGTGTTATTTCTTTTCTACTTTTTCCTGCCAACTGCTGACCTTCAAAGTAACATTATTATCGAGATGACTCGTGAGAGTCAGTGTGAAATAGAACATTTTGCTGCTGGAAGTTCTTAGATTGCTTAGTACTATTTGGCAGTATTGTATAAAGGAAGAACAAAGTTATAAAAACTAAGATTAGAAATTAGCTCTGTCAGCACACCTTAAAAGAACTATAATTTTGTTAGGAATGTGTAACAAAAGAGTCAGTGTTAACTATTCATTTAACAATAACATTTATTATGCAGAAGAAATAATGTGTTACTAGCATTAGAAGATGAAATCTCTCCTAACGTCTAATCTGGCAAACACATCTTTAAAAAAATATTTATTTATTTATTTGACTTTGCTGCATCTTTGTTGTGGCTTGCGGGATTTTTAGTTGTGGCCTGCTAACTCTTAGTTGCGGCATTTGGCATCTAGTTCCCTGGACTGGGGATTGAACCCAGGCTCCCTGCATCAGGATGGAGTCTTAGCCACTGGACCACCAGGAAAGTCCCAAGATAATATCTTTTAAAATAAAAAATGTTTTCTGTATCCCTTAACTGTTTACTGAGTTGTATCATATGATTATTATTAATCAGAAATAATTTTCTCCTTGTTATCATTTAAGTAGCTTGTAAAGAGTCCTTTTCACATTAATGTAGAAATACACAATGTGGTTCAATGTACATTCCTTACAAAAATTTGGTGGCATCTATATTATTAGTGGCTTCCCCTGTAGCTCAGTTGGTAAAGAATTTGCCTGCAGTGCAGGAGACCTGGGTTCGATCCCTGAGTCGGAAAGATTCCCTGGAGAAGGAAATGGCAATCCACTTCAGTATCCTTGCTTGGAGAATCTCATGGACAGAAGAGCCTGGTGGGCTGCAGTCCATGGGGTCGCAAAGAGGTAATAAATAATACACAATTTTGCACCTGAAAATAATAATAGAACATGGAAGCTAGGAGTTTATGTGTCTTTCCAGAAGTTAAGTAAATAGCTGAGCTATTATATAGTGACCAGTTCAACTCCCAATTTATCACTACTTTCCTGTGAGTCCTGGGAAACCCCTAAGTGTTTTAGTCCTTTTTTGTCACTGTTGGCAGTACAATGACAAGTACGGTAACACTTGTAGCTATATGATATATTAATTTTGAGAAGCTATAGGTAACATTTATAAATTGGATGGTCTAGTGAAAAAGAAGTATTAAAATTGTAGTATCTTCAAAACCACCATGAGATAGCATTTCACACTTGTTAAAACAATTACTATTAAAAAAGAGAGAAAACAGAAAATAACAAGTGTTGGCAAAATTGGAACCCTGATGCACTGTCGGTGGAAATGCAAAATGTTGTATATGCTATGGAAACAGTGGCCTCAAAGTATTGATGATAGAATTAGCAAGCCCACTGCTGGGTATATACCCAAAAGAATGGGAAGCAGAATCTTGAAGAAATATTTATACACCAATGTTTATAGTAGCATTATTGACGATAGTCGAGAGTTGGAAGCGATCCAAAAGTATGTGGTATACATAGAAAGGAATATGATTCAGTTTTGAAAAGGAAGGAGAGCATGTCACAGGCTACAACATGCATGAATCTTGAGGACATCATGCTAAGTGAAATCAGCCCGTCACAAAAAGTCAAACACTGTATTATTACACTTATTCAGTTCAGTTCAGTCACTCAGGCTATCTGACTCTTTGCGACCCCATGGACTGCAGCATGCCAGGCCTCCCTGTCCATCACCAACTCCTGGAGCCTACTCAAGCTCATGTCCATCGAGTTGGTGATGCCATCCAACCATCTCATCCTCTGTCGTCCCCTTCTCCTCCTGCCTTCAGTCTTCCCCAGCATCAGGGTCTTTTCCAATGAGTCAGTTCCTCACATCAGGTGGCCAAAGTATTGGTGTTTCAGCTTCAGCATCAGTCCTTCTAATGAATATTCATGACTGATCTCCTTGAGGGTGACTTATATGAGTTATATGCTTACACTTATATGTGTTATCTATAGTAGCCAAACTTACTGAACAGTAGAAGAGTTTTTACCAGGGGCTGGAATGCAGGGAGAAATGGGGAGTTGTTACTTAATGGATACAGGATTTCAGTTTAACACCATGAAAATGTTCTGTAGAGGCATTTCACAACAATGTTAATATATTTAACCTTCAGTTCAGTTCAGTTCAGTTCAGTTGCTCAGTCGTGTCCGACTCTCCGCGACCCCATGAATCTGTACAGTTAAAAACTAATATGGAAAATATTATATTTTTAACAATAAATAAAAATAGAAAAAAGTATATAAATCTGTCTAGATAGGATTAGCTTTATGACTTTATAAGAAGGCAGCTATAGGAATGGAGAGCTCAGTAAAAGATTCTCTTCCCTCTAATCTCTCTCTAGGCTTTCAATGCCTCCCTTACAGCATCATTCACTGGGTTATAGCATATTCACTAGTGTGAGTAAATAGCTAACAAAGTGACCCATAGTCAAGTATTTACATTTTAAGAACATTTATATCAGATTTTTAAGAGTAAGCTTTGATAGAATAGGGTTTCCCTTGTGGCTCAGCTGGTAAGGAATCCTTCTGCAATGCGGGAGACCTGGGTTCGATCCCTAGGTTGGGAAGATCCCCTCAAAAAGGGAAAGGCTACCCACTCCAGTATTCTGGCCTAGAGAACTCCATGGACTGTATAGTCCATGGGATAGCAAAGAGTCAGACACAACTGAGCGACTTTCACCTGATAGAATAAGGGAGGAAAAAGAGCAGAAAGGAAGGTTTCCTTGGCGAAGGAGGAGTCACAGCCTGGTGAAGACTAGCTGTTTACCAAAAAATTCACCTATTAACTCCATCTCAGACCTGCAGAAAAATTTTCCCTTCCTATTTCCTGTTGCCCTGGGGAAAGATTCTGTTACCAGAGTAAAGGGATCCTCTCTGTGCAACCTATGCATGCCTGTCTAGGGGCACACAAAAGAAACGTTATGAGGGAATGACTTTCACAGCTCTTCACCTCTGCTCCATCGGTGAGCTCCATTTTAAGCAGCATTTTTCCTGTTTTTGAAATTAAATCCCATATTGACTGTTTCTCCTCATTTTCACATCTTCCTTTAGTTCGACTGTAGAACAATGCATTATGACCGTTACAAGGGAACCAGAAGTGGCAATTCATTTTAAGACCCATTCCAACACTGATCACTCACCTCCCAGCGTTGTGCTGTGGGACTCTCTTCTGGAAGAAACACCATTTTTCATTTTGCGATTTCTACATATATGAATACTACTCCCCTCTCCCACCAAAAAAATGGTTACCATGGAAACCGGGGAGTTAGTAACTTGGAAACTTTCAAAGAGGCCTTTAGCTGCTGTGGCCAAAGCCAGGATAATAAACACGCATTTACCAGGGGAATACAGAACTTTCTGTCATAAAGTTGGCTGCTGTTTCTGCCAGGTGCTCCATAACTCTTCTACAAGTGTATTCCCAATACAGGAACAATATTTTCTGTATTAGTGATGTAGGAAAATGTTTATTATTTTGACATAGCAGTATGGTGGTTAGTGAAAAAAATTAATTAAAACTTGATTTATATTACCTTATGTGCGTACATCTTTCCCTTCTCTTCAGCCTAAAGCTTCAAAAGGGCATTCTTGAGGGTTTTATAGGTTTAAGTTTCCTTTATTTTTAGTGAAGAATTGAAGTGATTTATTACACAAAATTTGGATAGCAGAGTAAGTTACAAAGGTGAACAAAACCCATAAACTCATTCTCCTAACTCATTTTAGTAAGTAACTGATCTATGTACTCCGAGTATTTTTTCTTAAGCATGTTTTTAATGTAGTTGAGATTATTGAAGGCTTTCATTGCAATAAATTCTGTTTATCATCTAGATCTTGTACCATCAGAGATTCAAATTGACGGTGATCCATTCAGCTGTTTCCTATTTCTTAGGCTTGACAGGAGGAAAGGGTTGACTGTTGGTAACAGGAGACAGAGAAGGAGACATTATCAACATGTAAAACTTCCTTTTCTAGTCTGAACATTAAACGCTTTACGCTCGTCTTCCTCTAAAGAATGCTCCTAAAACTACTCTTTGTCCAAAATTGTTCTGTGGTTGTTACTGTTGGTCTTGAAATATTTCTTCTGGTTGGCGCCCACATCAGCCTCTCTTCTTTCATATTCTGTGGCAACACGAACAGCATCAACTGTAGCCCAGAGTTCACACATGGAGTCTGAATATACTAATTTAAGACTGAAAGAATATGCCATGTACGTCTTTGATCCTCAGTATGACACCTGAAGACACTGTTGGGAATCTAGAAATCACATGTAGGGGCAGGTAGATTTCCTCACAAATAAATTCTGAAGCTGGAGAGATGCTGAACAATTAGCTAAGATGAGGGTACCGAAAGTATTCTCAAAACAACCCTGTTTCCTGCAGTTTCTTTGCACACACAAAATGATAAAAATAATACTCTTTCAAAGGCCCAGAAACCATCCCAGGACTTGCCTACAAGTCTCAAAGAATAGGAGGCTTTAACATCTGATGCTAAAGCTGAAACTCCAATACTTTGGCCACCTCATGCGACGGGCTGACTCACTGGAAAAGACTCTGATGCTGGAGGGGATTGGGGGCAGGAGGAGAAGGGGACGACAGAGAGTGAGATGGCTGGATGGCATCACCGACTCTGTGGACATGAGTTTGAGTGAACTCCGGGAGTTGGTGATGGACAGGGAGGCCTGGCGTGCTGTGATTCATGGGGTCGCGGAGAGTCAGACATGACTGAGCGACTGAACTGAACTGAACAGAACATCCCTGAAAGTCCCAAGCATAGTGAATTTGCCATTAGCAAAATATTTGAACTTCTAAGGACCAGAGGCTGGAGAAAAAGAAAGGGAATTTATCCTTAAACTGAAACTACAAAGGCTATATATATTTTTTATTTTCAGCTGCCAAACTGCTACTATGTAAACATTGCTTAGAAAGGCTCTTTAATCTAGATGCTCTATAAAATGAAAAAGATGTCAAAATACTCTTCTAAAACAAAGAATTCTAAAGTTCAGTAAAACTTAAAAACTGAGCAGTGTTGGCCTACACCCTGCACAGTGCTACAAAAAAAATAGAAAATAAAATAAAGCTAGAAGTCATTAGCTGGGACCTGGGGCAAGAACATAGGAAGGTCAGTAATGTGACTTGGTATAGGTGAATTAATCTTTGACAAAGGAGGCAAGAATCAACAATGGGGGAAAGTCAGTTTCTTCAGTAAGCGGTATTAGGAAAGCTGAATAGCCACATGTAAATCAAAGAAGTTAGAACACATTCTTACACCACATACAAAAATAAACTGAAAATAGCTTGAAGACTTAAATACAGGACTTGAAACCATAAAACTCCTAAAAGAGCACATAGGCAAAACATTCTCTGACATAAATCATACCAATGTTTTCTTAGGTCAGTCTCCCAAGGCAATAAAAGTAAAAGCAAAAATAGACAAATGGAATCTAATCAAACTTATATTTTGCACGCAAAGGAAACCATAAATAAAATGAAAAGATAACCTATGGACTAGGAGAAAATATTTGCAAATAATGTGAAGGACAAGGGATTAATTTCCAAAAATACACAAACAGCTGATATATCTCAATAACAAACAAACAAAACAAAAAAATGGGCAGAATACCTAGACATTTCTCCAAAGAAGACATACAGATGGCCAATAGGCATGTGAAAAGATGCTCAATTTTTAATAGTTAGCAAAAGATTGCTAACTATTAGAGAAATGCAAATCAAAACTACAATGAGGTACCACCTCACGTTAGTCTTAATGGCATAATAAATGCTGGAGAGGGTGTGGAGAGAAGGGAAACCCTCTCTTATACTGTTGGTAGGAATGTGAACTGGTGCAGCCACTAGCAAGAACAGTATGGAAGTTTCTTTAAAAACTGAAAGGAGTTGCTGTATGATCCAGCAATCCTTCTCCTGGGCATATACCCAGATAAAATTATAATTGGAAAAGATACATGCACCCCTATGTTCATAGCAGAACTATTTACAATAGGCAAGACTTGGAAACAACCTAAATGTTCATCAGTGGATGAAGAAGATGTGGTGTGTGTGTATTTGTTTGCATGTATATGTATATATATATATATACACGCACAAACAGTGGAATACTACTCGGCCATAAAAAAGAATGAAAGAATGCCATTTGCAGCAACACAGATAGATCTAGATATCATCATACCAAGTAAAGTAAATCAGAAATAGAAAGACAAATACTGTATGATATCACTTGCATGTGGAATCTAAACTATGACACCCATGAACTTATCCACGGAACAGACTGACAGACATAGGGAAAAGACTTTCGGTTGCCAAGGTGGAGGGAGGTCCAGGGATGGAAGAAGGGAGTTTTGGATTAACAGAAGAAAACTGTCAGAATGGATAAATGACAAGGTCCTACTGTACAGCATAGGAAACTACATTCAATATCCTATAATAAATCATAAAAGAATATGAAAAAGAATATATATATGCATAATTGAATCACTTTGCTCTAAAGTGATTTAAAGCAAAAAGCGATTTAGATCTAAAACAAAAACTAACACAGCATTGCAAATTAACTATACTCAGTAAAATAAATTTTTAAAAATAAATAGTTACTGAAAGGTACAAACTTTCCATTGTAAGACTAAGTCCTGGTATCCCATGTACAACACAGCAATTATAGTTAATAATACTGTTTCATATACTTAATGTTTCTAAGAGAATAGATCTTAAATGTATACACCACAAAAAGAAAATGCTAATTGTGTAACACGATGAAGAGTTAGCTAAGATGCTAATCATTTTCAATATACAAACATATCCAATCAACAAGTTCACCTTAATTGTATACAATGTTATATGTCAATTATATCTCAATTAAGTTGAAAAAACAGCAGCAGCAATAATAACAACAAGAAACCCTTAGTCTCTGGCAAAAAGTCAGAAGCAAGTAACCGTGAACTGTCTGCTTTACTAAGAGGAAAATGTATGCTTTAGTTTTCCTCTCCTAAGAAGGTAAAAGTATGTAAACTTAGACCTGCCCGGCAATTAGTGTTCCTTTATTTATCCGATTTGAAATGACTATCCAGATAGTCATTTAGTTTAGTTTAGTTAGGAAAGACCCTGAAGCTGGGAAAGACTGAAAGAATAAGGAGAAGGGGGCATCAGAGGATGAGACGGTTAGATAGCATCACTGACTCAATGGACATGAAGCTGAGCAAACTCCAGGAGATGGTGAATGACAGAAGAGCCTAGCGTGCTGCAGTCCATGGGGTCACAAAGAGCCGGACATGACTTGGTGACTAAACAACAACAGTTGCAAGTTACCAAAATCGGAAGACTGCTTTAGACAGACATTCCCAAAGCATAATTATTTCTAAACAGTTTTAAAAGGTCTCCTTTTTTCCTTTTCACTCTTAGAGATCACATAGGAGTAAAGTTTCTGAGAGCCCAAGTAGATGATTTATATCTCAAGAGCACAAGAACAGAAACACCAGTTCCTTCTAGAACACTAACTTCCTCTAATGGTATACGCAAAGTTCAGTTTTAGAGTGGTAAAACAATTCCCATCTTGGCCATTTTCAGAGATTTATTTTGTTTCTAGGTTCTAAATAAGCCAATTCAGTTGAAAGAAACAGCAATACTACATATCGTTCACTCCCATTCATACGCCTCACTTTCAGGGGAACGGGAATCAGTATACAAGTTAGCCGGTACCTCGACTGTTAACACAGCCTCTGTGGCCTTTCTTAAATAGAAAGCAGTTGCTAGCCTGCAGCTGTGGCCACCACCTTATTGTCTTTCTTTCCTGTAGAAATGGTGGCCAAACATCCCCACAATAACCTTAGGAGGGTCTGTGATTTCTCGGTACTCTCTCGGTGGCCCCCACTCATCAAGGACAGTCACCAAAGGGCCCCACGTACCAGCAGGTGGCCACGCCAGGGTTGCACCTGAAACGTTCAGGCCCCACACGCTAGGTCCCTGTAACTTCCCATCCCCCATCTTTATTTCCCAACATATGGTGGCTCTTGGGAGTGTCCTGGGTCTCCTGGCTGACTCTCTACTTGCTGTGCCACACCCCAAGGCCTCCAAGGCCTTGCCCAGCTCAGGACCAAAGAATGAGCCTGAAGTTAGTCCCAGGGACATCAGTGGTTTAATGGAGAGGGGACTCTTCATCTGAAGCAAGGTCTTGGAGCGAAACCCCGCCATGTGCAGGCTGCAGTGTTTGCTGCCAGGGGCAGGGGGAGGTTATCTACCAGAGGAGGAATTGACATCAGATGGGCTCATAGGTTATCAGGGAAACAAGCCTTTGACAAGCATAGTGAAGAGTTCTGACCTAAAGCTAGAAATCATTAGCCAGGGCCTGGGGCAAGTATGTAGGAAAATCAGCTGTGTGAGTAGGGTGTAGGTGAAGCAGGCATTGGTTGAACAGGGGATGCACAGAGAGCAGGAGAACAGCCACCTCGGGAGTTCCCTGGTGGTCCAGTGCAACGGTTAGATGTGTTCACTGCTGTGGCCCCAGGTTCAACCCCAGGTCAAGAGAACATCTTGAGTGACTTGACTGGACAAGTAGCTACAACATGTGTTAAATGGTACTTTACCACTAATATCAGTTCAGTTCATTTCAGTCGCTCAGTCGTGCCCGACTCTTTGCGACCCCATGAACCACAGCACACCAGGCCTCCCTGTCCATCACCAACTCCTGGAGTTCACCCAAACCCATGTCCACTGAGTTGGTGATTCCGTCCAACCATCTCATCCTCTGTCATCCCCTTCTCCTCCTGCCCTCAACCTTTCCCAGCATCAGGGGCTTTTCAAATGAGTCAGCTCTTCGCATCAGGTGGCCAAAGAATTGGAGTTTCAGCTTCAACATCAGTCCTTCCAATGAACACCCAGGACTGATCTCCTTTAGAATGGACTGGTTGGATCTCCTTGCAGTCCAAGGGACTCTCAAGAGTCTTCTCCAACACCACAGTTCAAAAGCATCAATTCTTTGGCGATCAGCTTTCTTCATAGTCCAACTCTCACATCCATACATGACCACTGGAAAAACCATAGCCTTGACTAGACGGACCTTTGCTGGCAATGTCTCTGCTTTTTAATATGCTGTCTAGATTGGTCATAACTTTCCTTCCAAGGAGGAAGCGTCTTTTAATTTCATGGCTGCAGTCACCATCTGCAGTGATTTTGGAGCCCCCCAAAATAAAGTCAGCCACTGTTTCCCGATCTTTTTGCCATGAAGTGGTATAAATCTTATGAATGTCTAGGCACAACTAGAATGTGTGTTTATATCTATTCTTTTTATTGAGAATTATTTTATTATAAAATTGTGGGCTATCTCTTGCACTAACATAGATGTATTACTGGGTTTCTCTTACGGCTCAGTGGGAAAGAATCCGCCTGCCAGTGCAGGAGATGCAGCTTTAATTCCTGGGTCAGAAAGATCCCCTGAAGAAGGGAATGGCAACCCACTCCCGTATTCTGGCCTGGGAAATCCCATGGACAGAGGAGCCTGGTGGGTTACAGTCCATGGGATTGCAAAAGAGTCAGACATGACTTAGTGACTAAACAAGATGTATTATTAGATTTTATTAAGAAAATTTTCTATAAAGTAGATAGCCCAACATTTTCTGTCTTATGAACTCTCCAAGTGTTAAAAATCATCTTAGCCATTTTGTATGCTATACAATAAAAAAGTAAATTCAATAATTTATACAAATAGTTTATTTTGCACATCAACAAAAATACAATATAATATTCATTTAAAATAATAATTTTAATACTTAAAATATTTAAAATGTCAATATCTGACAATTTTTAAAATACATAAGGATAAATTTAGACCTTTCCTATCGATTAAGAAAAAAAGGTGCTAATTTTCTTGCATTAATTATGTAAGAAAATGCTTCTGTTCTATTCTGTTCCGTCGCTCAGTCACTATACTTAAAATAATATTTAAAATGAAATAGGTTTTATTTTGGGACTGAATAGATGTTTAAAGATATATGAATGTGTAACTAAATGTTCTACATGAAAAAAATAAAAAATGACTTTGCAATTTTAACATAGTCTTCAAAAAATCAACAGATTTGTTGATTTTTTTAAATTATAAGTCCAAAGCTGTGTTTTCAGGCAGTTTCTGGATATCTTTCCAAAATAAAATAATAACCTTGGGGTATAGTAATTACTGATATTTTACAACACATGGCTAACACATTATGTTTTCTCCTTTTAACATAAATTTTTTAAGTCCTTCTCTTGAAGAACTATTTAAGAGTAATATAGCTCCTGGATTTGATTAAAAATAGCTTTTTTATTATAACCCCTGAGGAAGCAGAACTGCCTACTTCAGAGTATGATTAAATTTATGAGATTGATTTATTACAGTGACAAACAATATCAAAATTGAAACAGTAAACTTTTCCATTAGAGTACAATAGATTAAAAAATTTTAATATATAATATTTCTTAGGATTAGATTCCATCGTGGACAATGAAGGCATTAACAAACCTCCTGACTCTGTCAGTTTATTTGGCACAATGTACAGTCTCAGAATATTTTATATGAATTACCTTTTCATTTGATAATTCTCATGAATTCCTTATACAGTAATGAGTTAGTTCAGGAGTATTAATATAAAGTATATCAAAGTAACCTAAAATATTTCTGGCATCTCTCTTTTTATAAGATAAATGTATAAATCATTGTGATTTTCCAGGGGCTCTTTGAGAAATGCCATAGATAATTTTAATTTTAAAAGACATCTAGTGTTCATTTTGGCAGCACAAGGCTATGGTTTTTCCCGTGGTCATGTATGGATGTGAGAGTTGAACTGTGAAGAAAGCTGATCGCCGAAGAATTGATGCTTTTGAACTGTGGTGTTGGAGAAGACCCTTGAGAGTCCCTTGTACTGCAAGGAGGTCCAACCAGTCCATTCTAAAGGAGATCGATCCTGGGTGTTCATTGGAAGGACTGATGCTAAAACTGAAACTGCAGTACTTTGGCCACCTCATGCGATGAGTTGACTCACTGGAAAAGACTCTGATGCTAGGAAAGGTTGGGGGCGGGAGGAGAAGGGGATGACAGAAAATGAGATGGCTGGATGGCATCACCGACTCTGTGGACATGAGTTTGAGTGAACTCCGGGAGTTGGTGATGGACAGGGAAGCCTGGCGTGCTGTGATTCATGGGGTCGTGGAGAGTCGGACACGACTGAGCGACTGAACTGAACTGAACTGAACTGAAACTAAAACTGGAATGATACAGAGATTAGCATGGCCCCAGAACTAGTATGACATTTAAATCTGTAAAGTGTTCCATATTTTTTCAGCAGAAGTTGCCAGAAAAATTGACTATTCACATGCAAAATAATGAAGTTGAACTCTCACCTTAAACCATATACAAGAGATTAACTCTAAGTGAATCAGAGACCTAAACATAACAGCTAATACTAAATAGACACTTGGGAGAAAACCCACTTAAGGTAGTTAAACTCAGAGGACAGAAAGTAGAATGTTGGTTGCCAAAGCCTGGAAGGAGGAAGGGATGGGGAGATATTGTTTAGTGGGTATAGAGTTCCAGTGGGGGAAGATGAAAATGTTCTGGTGACAGATTGTGGTCATGGTTGCACAATAATGTGAAGTGACTTTTTGCACTTGATGCTATACAAATGTATACTTAAAACTGATTAAGATGGTAAATTTTATGTTAGATATATTCTGACACACAAAAAAATTAAAAAGACATCCTAAATTTTTAGTTTTTTGAATTTAGGATCAGTAATTCTTTAGTAATCTTGAGTAAGCAAAATAAAAGTTATCAAAAGGATTTGGTCATCTGACTGAGACAGAGCACATCCCTCTGAGCAGGGATGAGTGTACATAAATAAAAGTAAAAACTGTATTTTACAATGAAAATAGAAGGTGACACAATAGTAAGGAAGTCAGCCAGAAAGAAAAACAGCAATACAGCATACTAACGCATATATAAGGAATTTAGAAAGAGGGTAACCTTAACCCTGTATACGAGACAGCAAAAGAGACACAGATGTATAGAACAGTCTTTGGGTCTCTGTGGGAGAGGGTGAGGGTGGCATGATTTGGGAGAATGGCATTGAAACATGTATATTATCATATGTGAAACGAATCGCCAGTCCAGGTTCAACACATGATACAGGATGCTGGGGGCTGGTGCACTGGGATGACCCAGAGGGAGGATATGGGGAGGAGGGAGGTGGGAGGGGGGTTCAGGAAGGGGAACACATGTACATCCGAGGCGGATTCATGTCAATGTATGGCAAAACCAACCAATATAATATTGTAAAGTAATTAGCCTCCAATAAAAAAGAAAAAAAGGAAAAAAAAAGGAATTTAGCTGTTCTGAAGAAATGAATTTTTTTAAAAAATAATCAAGGACATAATAAAGTCAGCACAAATTACTAAGAACTTATTCTTGCAGTATAAAGAATTTCCGCTAAACTTGCAGATTACACAGAAGGTAAAGAATAATCTTTTATGTCCCTTCTTAAAAGCAGACTAAATATTTCAAGAATGATTTATATTTTCACAGGCAGAAAATAAAATTCCAGTATTGCATTAATTTAGTCTTTGGCAGCAAAGGATATTAACATATCTTTACAAACAAACTCATCAAAACTAAGCAAAATTTCACCAAAATGAAAGTATTTTGTCTATGTTCTTTCAGACTCAGATATTCTAAAATATTGCAAATAAAATTCATTTATCTGAAATCATTTACAACTTGCTATAAATACTCAAGTTTTATATTTCACTATGTTCTTTAAAATTCTAGAATAAACTGAACTTTACTCTGAACAAATTAATTCTGTTTTACCTCAGAAATAAAAAAAAAAATTGCCAGGCAACCTCACCTGATTGTCAAAGTTTGTATTTCTCTTTCTCATTTTGTATGAGTTCATTTTTTTAATTGCTGAGATTTTTTAAATGAGCCATAGTATGGTCTATTTAGAGAATGTTTTATGTTCATTTGAATGATTATCATAAATCTCTTTTTATCCTGGGTGATATTTCCTTTCTTTGATGCCCACATTATATAATATTAATATAGTCACTCCAAGTTTCTTTTGATTATTATTTATATAGTATATCCTTTACATAATTTTAACGTACTATTGCAGAGAAAGTAATCAATTGCAAAAGAGCATGAAGAAATTTGGGCATTGATGGAAACATTCAGTATATTGACTGGCAATGATACCACAAGAGTTATATCTGTTAAAATTCATCAAACTGTATCCTTGAATTGAGTGCAGTTTTTAGTACAAAAATAATACCACAACAAGATTGATTACAGACAGAACATAACATAAAAAAAAAAATCTAGAAGCTCTCCAAGTATTTAGAAATTAATATACTTCTAAATAAACCAGGAGTCAAAGAAGAAATCACAATGAAAATCTAAAATATTTTGAGTTGAATTAATATGAAAAGACTTCATATCAAAATATGCAGAATGCAACTAGAGCAATGTTTACAGAGAAATCTATAGTTCTAAAAGCTTATATTAGACATTTAACAACACTGATCTACACCTCTACCTTAGGAACCTAAAAACAAAAGTTAAATCCAAAGTAAGTCAAAAGAAAGGAACAATAAAAATCAGAGCAAAAATCAATGATGTGGAAAATGGCTGATAATGGAAAAAAATTAACAAAACAAAAAGTTTGATCATTAAAAATATTAATGCAATTGATAAATCCCTGAATAGGAAACATGCTGTTTGCTTTCTCTAGGACATGAGCAAACTTATCAAAGAAAACTGGGTATCTTGGTGTTCTAGATAATACCTTTTTTTTTTTTTTACCTTGAACATTACCAAGAAAACTATGGATATTAGTCTTAGCAAATTTAGTGTTAGCAAACAGTTTAGATAAGATTATGAAGGATGCTGTTCACCATACAAACAATAAAGGTAGGGAAAGGATATTCTTAGTATCCATGCAAAAGACATCAAATTATGACCAAGTGTATCATGTTCACAGCTTATGAATAATCATACAAAACTTAGAAATAAAGCCAAGACAGTTTAGTGGATCATTATTTAATAGAAACATCTGAGTATTATTTTTAAGAAAATGAAACTGGCACTTTCACCTATATTTTACCATTCTCTTCACTATTTGACTAAAGCTCAGACAATGTAAATTTCATGTGATTTTGTAGATCTCTATGTGATAGAAAAGTTAACTTCCAGAATTACATTGGGTTTTTTTTTTTTGTTCATTTTTTCCTGTGAAGTAACAAGTTTCGCATCTCACCTAAAACCTTACTCTAATATTGGTACCTATAAATAATTCCTCAAAATGTTTTTGAATTAGCTTTACCATCTTACTAGCTAATGTTAGGAGAGAATTCTCCATGGGTGTCTTACATTTCTGTGTGTCTTATGAGCAGAGGTAGTAACTGCCTTTGTTCAGGATTATCTTTTAAAGAATGTTTGTATACCAACAGCCTTGGAACACAGTATTTGCTTCCAGAGAAAAGTGCAGGTTTGCTTAGAGTCTTGGAACACAGAGATAGGTGCCCCTTCCGAGTCGGATGGGAGTCAGGCATGCTTAGCATGCACTACCTAAGCTCAGAATTTCTCTCCTGAAAGGCATCCATTGCATGTGCAGGTGTCACCTGGCCTTCTTCATATCATTGTGGGGAAATTGTGGTTTGAAAAACTGACACCAAATATGCTTATGTTCATACAGCTTGTTGTGCTGTGAGTAATACATTTCTTCTTGCCTCTGACCCAAACATCTTGTGTCTTCAGCTGGCAAACATGAATCCCTGGCAGGCAGCCTTTCAGCTTGTAACTAGGGTAAAACCTCCGACCCTTCACAGTACTTGATAGTTCCTTCACTTTTTAAAAAATAAGCAAAATATATGTTCATTCTGTATTGATAAGAGAGCTATGTTTCGATTATTTGAAAAATGTACTTCAACATGATGATAGATCATCCACTGAGATACCCAAGCAGCCTAACCTGCGGGTTCAGTAGAACAGCATTGTGCAAGAACTGAACTTAATGTGTCCTTAAGCTGAGGCATGTCTTTCCTTGACCCCTGCAGGGATTCCCAATCAACTGTAGAAAAAACCTTTGTTGACTCACTGTTTCTCCAGCTTTTTCCTTTCTTCCCCCTCTCCTGATTTTTGTTTCCTTTCTTGGTTAAGTGTGTGAGTTGGTCTATGCTTTGTCTAACTGAGTGTTTGGGCCAAGTTGCTTTCCACAGTCAACTGCAGGGACAAATGGTCTAATAGGTCATCTTGCTTGCATAGTCAGATGAGCATCTGATGTGTAAATAATTTGATTTGTGTGTGGCTGATCAATATTTCCCGATTGATTGCAACATTTCTGATAATCTCTTTGAACTGTCCTGACATTTAGTAATCTCTGTGAGGGTGATGGAGATCTGTTCTTTTTCAGGTGAGAGATAACAGAGAATCTGGTTTGTTTTCCTTTTTGACTATCTGTGAACCCATATCAACTAAGAAAATATTTCTGTGTCCATTGAAAAGGAAAAAGAACTGGGGAGTTTTTGTGCTCTGTGTTTACATTTACCCGTAGCTGAGGTTGGAGAAGTAAAGCTGCAAGTGTTTTCTGTGGTTTTTGTGACTGAGAAAAGTCTTTAGTTCCTTCAGGGTGATTTCAAATATTTTTCTATCTCCAGAGGGTAATAGTATATTGGACTGCAATGTCTTACAAAAGCAGAGTTCTGTTCTAATTTTTTTATATAAGTTAGTAAGTTATTACATACATATAATGTTCCCAGAATTTCAGAAGTTAAATAAACTAAATTTTAATATTTTGTATAGGTTAGTCTTTTAAAAATGCATTTCTAAAGGAACTTAGTTCAGAAGCATTTTTATATGAGTCCAAAATCTATATTATGAAGATGAAATTTTGGACAAATCAGACTGGATTTGTAATTTTGGTTTAAACTAGGGTTTCTTCAGTTTGGCACTGTTGACATTTTAAGCCACATAATAAGAATTTAAAAGATTAATTTTCATTTAAACATACTTTAGTGTTTTTTTTAATCCTAAAAATACTTGTGGAAACAAAGATAACTTACTGGATCCATGGAACTGATGTAGGAAATCTTAGACATTTAAATCGTGAAAAATTAAATCTCATTTTGTATTTAACTAAAATCTTTCACTAAACATTTTACATGTTGATAAAATTAGCAAGAAAACATTATGTTGATTTTAAGCTACAATTAAAATACTCTAATTTGTCCAAAGAATTATCTTCTTAAGAAGAATATCTTTTTGGTTTTTTATATATAAGTAAAATCTCTGTAATAATCTAAAAAATTTTAAAGACTGAAATTTTGCCAGAACTTCTCAATGATGAGTTTTTCTTTCTAGCTGGGAACCGCATGCATTGCTTAAAATCACAGTCAAGTTTTCTTTTGAGTTTCACTCTTGGCAAGGAAAAACATACAAAAGAAGCACAAACAATATAATATTTCCTCCATCCCCATTATATTTTGGAAACTTTAAACTTTATATCTGCATTAGATATTATAGAATTTACACATCATGGCTGAGCAAAGTTCACAAACAAATTAACTTCCAAATTTCCAAAGAGAAGGGGAAAAGAAAAGGAAAGAAGACATAAGAGAAAGTCAGCTTAAGACAGATATAGAATTATCAATAAAAGGCTAATTATCTAACCTCTGCAAGGAAGGGAAAGGGGTCAGATGAAGGAAACTATTTTTACAGATATACACACAAGATTAATAAAGCATTACAGTTTATCTGAATAATAACTAGGGTTTTTAGCAAAACCTGCTTCCTTGGTGGCTCAGATGGTAAAGCATCTGTCTGCAGTGCAGGAGACCCGGGTTTGATTCCTGAGTTGGGAAGATCCCCTGGAGAAGGAAATGGCAACCCACTCCAGTGCCCTTGCCTGGAAAATCCCATGTATGGAAAAGCCTGGTAGCTACATACAGTTCACGGGGTCGCAAAGAGTCGGACACAACTGAGCAATTTCACTTATGATTAAAAATCTGGTACTCAGAAGATCCCTTGGAAGAGGGCATGCAACCCACTCAAATATTCTTGCCTGGAGAATCCCATGGACAGAGGAGCCTGGTGGGCTACAGTCCATGGAGTTGCAAAGAGTTGGACGCAACTGGAGTGAGTTAGCATGCACACTCTCAGTAATCACCAAAGTGGGAAAACTTAAGAGGGTGGATCTCTTATGTTAAAAAGTAATCTCTTTTACATGTAGCTGTCCAAACTACTTAGAGACCATCTTTTATCCATTTTATATTGTTGTTTCCTTTGTCATAAATTAATTGACCATATGTGCATGGATTTATTTCTGGGATTTCTATTTTGCTCCATTAATCTATTTGTCTGTTTTTGTGCCAATATCATGCTGTTTTGATTACTGTGGCTATATAGTATAGTCTGAAGCCAGGGAGATTGATACTCTGGCTTTGTTCTTTTTCTTCAAGATTGCTCTGGTTATTTGAGGTCTTTTGTGGTTGCAAACAAATTTTAGTGTCATTTGTCCTAGTTCTATTAAAAAGTCATGATTTTTTTGATATTTCATTTATATGCAGAATCTAAAAAATAAAAAAAATGAATGAATATGACAAAACATAAATAGACTCACAGATACCATAAACAAACTAGCATTTACCAGTGGGGAAGGGCTGGGGGAGAGGCAAGATAGAGAAAAAATATTAAGAGGTTAAAAACTACTAGCTATGAAATAAACAAGACACAAAGATGTGCACGGGGAATATAGCCAATATTTTACAATAACCTTAAATGGAGTATAAACTATAAATGTATCAAATCACTATGTTGTACACTTAAAAACCAATGTAATACTGTAAAACAATTATAACTCAATTTTTTTTTAAGTTACCTCTTATTTGGACACATAAGTCAGAGAATCTCCTCCCAAGATTTTCTTCCCATTTGCATCTTGTTCATGTCAGGAATTCCCTGAAATGGCCAGAGTAATTCTAAATCCTCCTGTTAGTGAGAGAAATACGCACATGAATGAAAGCATGAAGGCAGTACATTCGTGCCTCAGAGTGTCAAAGACGACCTCATGTAAACCACAACACTCGGTGAGAATCTGGCCAATCAGCCAGACTCACAGCCTCCATACTTCCATCTCCAAGCAAAAGAAATGAAATTAAGTGATGAAACAAAGGCCAGATAGAGAAACAGCTTTATGAGGTTTGGATTGCCGGGCACAAGGCAAAAATGGTCCTGTAAGGATGTGGGTCTGATAAGGTGTTCTGAACTTGTCAGCACTTGGAGATGGATTGAGAAACAAACTACTAAACCTATGCCAATCCTTCCCCACTCTGAGTTTTCTCTGATGACCTTACAACAAAAAAGTGACAAAAACATAAAAAGAACCTTAATGGTGTGTTATGAATAACAAGCTAGGTTTGCCTCCAAGCGTGAGTTTTCAAATTGGGTAAGATAGACAAGGGATTCCCAGGAGGAATTCTCTTTTCCAGGAAACAAAATAAACTTGGCTTAAGGGAGTTTCACATAAATCTACTGGACCTGAGCACTAATGCAGGACCTACTGGACCACTGCAGAGGAGGAGATCCCTGAAGAGGATGTTCAAGAAGCCTCAAAGATCCATGTGGTTTCAGAGCTGAGGATCTTGGGCTGTGTCAGCCAGCCGGTGTTGATCCGATCTTCTTGTATCTCCAGGGCTGTAAGTGTCAATTCACCAAAAGAACAGCAGAGAAACCTATTGATCAAGTGACGCTAAGGCTATTAGATTGCTGTCACAAGGGGGAGCACCCCCATGATCTTATATGAGAAGGAAGATTTCAAGAAGTAATATTTGCAGGGTTCAAGAAGCTGGACTTATAAGATTTAGAGCAAGTCTTTCATAGCAATTTATTTTTGTGATAGTTTTGACACAATAATTTGGAATTGGTGGACATAGCAAGGTGTTTTGATGACTAAACTGCTGAAGGATAATGAAGCTCTTTGCCCAAACCAGCTAGCTAGTATTATCTCAATAGGAGAACTGTTTATCCAAATGAGCAAAGTATATACCTAAACAAAATTGGTTTGCAGAAATTCACAGAACAAACGGTAAAATTTACTGATTTACAGTCTTATCTCCTTGGGGCATGAGCTTCCCAGGTGGCACAGTGGTAAAGAACTTGCCTGCCAATGCAGGAGATGCAAGACATGGGTTCAATCCCTGGGTCAGGAAGATGCCCTGGGGTAGGAAATGGCTACCCACGCTAGTATTCTTGCTTGGAAATTTTCATGGACAGAGGAGCCTGGCAGGCTACAGTTGCAAAGAGTCAGACATGACTCTTTGAGCATGTATGCACGCCATTGGCCAGAGTTCTCTAGAACAAATGGTTGTGTCATGATGGCATAGGTGGTCTGAGTTCTCAGAAACTTTCTGTTCTGTGACCCCTACTATGGCTTGCCTAGTGGCATACATGAAAGTATCGTTGCTTTCAGATGATTTCCCTTATAAAAATTAGTAAATATCTTTCATAGGAATAATTTTCTTCTCTTTTCTCAAAATATACCCTTTCTTTAGAGTAGTATTATCCTTTCATCGATCTGGAAATGTTTCTTTTTCCCATTTTCTTGCAAATAAGTTACTAGGTGTTAATAGCATGCATGTGTGCTAAGTTGCTTCAGTTGTGTGTGTCCAACCCTTGGCAACTAGAGAATACTGGAGTGGGTAGCCATTCCTTTCTCCATGGGATCTTCCCAACCCAGGGATCCAACCCACATCTCTTGCGTCTCCTGCACTGACAGGCAGCTTCTTTACCACTAGTGTCACCTGGGAAGTCCAGTTGTTAATAGGTTAGAGTTAGAAGTTTTGACAGGGTTTAGATCTCAGATTCTTTCCAGCTTCCTGGGCACACTGGGCTCTCCTTCCTTAATCTGCTCCCATTTATAGCTAGCAAGCATTCATCAAACTTCTAAGGAGAGTAACAATGTTTTCTGGCTTTAATATTTTGCAATTATTTCCATACAAATCCAGGTTGAGAAAAATTAACAGTTTGACCTTATGGCCCTTCTGTAAAGCAAACAAGTCAGACAGTTTCATTCTAACGTGACCAGTAAAATAATATTACAGATGACAGAATCTGTCCACTGTAACATGACCACTGGCCACTTTGTAATACAACTGCTTCACTGTTTTGGATTACAGTAAAAATGTTTTCATCCATTGTAATGAAGTGAAGTAGCCTGAGATACATTACATATGTTACTGCTTGGATTTATTAAAACAGAGAATTAAAACCTAAATTCTAATACTGCTAAATATTAGAAACATTTCTAGAAACCATCCAAAAGAGCTTTTTATTTCAACAAGTCAGATTAAGAGGGAGACAGAAATAGACAATACAGATACAAAAGGAAAACGACCACATTGTGTGTCCAAGTGTCAAAAGGAAGATTTTAAAAGTCAAAAGTGTAAAAACTAAAAAAACTATTGGGATGTCTGAAGGGTAATTAGAAATTTTCTAACATTTATAACAATTTGAGCCCTAGAAGATAGAAAGAATATGAAAAGAATGCAAGAAATGGTCATGTCCAAGGTTTTTTGAAGATAAACAGGAAGCTATTTAAGTATGTTAGGACACAAAGAAGTGAAAAGCCAAATAATATGATGAAGCAAGAGGCAACAATCAGTGGGGGCCCCACACTCCTTTTGGAAGACAAAAGTGGGCATCTTCTGATTAATGTCAGTAAACTGTTCCTGACAATCAGCACTTACACCCAAAATTGTTACCAGAAGCCTAATTATTTTAAACAGGAACACGTTTAATATGTTAACCATCAACTCAGTGCCTCCAACTAGTGTCTTAAAATACAGAAAACAGTTGCATATGAGTAACAGACTCTAACATTAAGATGTGAAATTATTATAATTAAATGTGTTGTGTGCAATAATGCTACTATGTCTTTTTTTTTTAACACTGTGGGCATCATAAGAATCACAATAAAAAAGATTTTTTATTGGCATTATATTATGCTTGATTCTCTCATTCTGTCAATTGTATTTGAATCATGAGTCAAAACTTTTCCCTCTCATCATTTTGATTTAAAAAATATTGCATTGAGCTTTGGGAATGAAAATGTACATTTGATCCCATATAAACACCAGCCTAAAATATTGTTTTGAGAAATAAATATGTTTTATGAAGTTCAGTTCAGTTCAGTCGCTCAGTCGTGTCCGATTCTTTGCAACCCCATGAATCACAGCACACCAGGCCTCCCTGTCCATCACCAACTCCCGGAGTTCGCTCAAACTCATGAACATCGAGTCGGTGATGCCATCCAGCCATCTCATTCTCTGTCGTCCCCTTCTCCTCCCGCCCCCAATCCCTCCCAGCATCAGAGTCTCTTCCAGTGAGTCAACTCTTCGCATGAGGTGGCCAAAGTATTGGAGTTTCAGCTTTAGCATCAGTCCTTCCAAAGAACACCCAGGACTGATCTCCTTTAGGATGGACTGGTTGGATCTCCTTGCAGTACAAGGGACTCTCAAGAGTCTTCTCCAGCACCACAGTTCAAAAGCATCAATTCTTCGGTGATCAGCTTTCTTCACAGTCCAACTCTCACATCCATACATGACCACTGGAAAAACCATAGCCTTGATTAGATGGACCTTTGTTGGCAAAGTAATGTCTCTGCTTTTTAATACACTATCCAGGTTGGCCATAACTTTCTTTCCAAGGAGTAAGCATCTTTTAATTTCATGGCTGCAATTAGCATCCACAGTGATTTTGCAGCCCCAAAAAATAAAGTCTGACACTGTTTCTCCATCTATTTCCCATGAAGTGATGGGACCAGATGCCATGATCTTTGTTTTCTGAATGTTGAGCTTCAAGCCAACCTTTTCACTCTCCTCTTTCACTTTCATCAAGAAGCTTTTGAGTTCCTCTTCACTTTCTGCAATAAAGGTGGTGTCATCTGCATGTCTGAGGTTATTGATATTTCTCCCGGCAATCTTGATTCCAGGTTGTGCTTCTTCCAGCCCAGCGTTCCTCATGATGTACTCTGCATATAAGTTAAATAAGCAGGGTGACAATATACAGCCTTGACATACTCCTTTTCCTATTTGGAACCAGTCTGTTGTTCCATGTTCAGTTCTAATTGTTGCTTCCTGACCTGCATACAGGTTTCTCAAGAGGCAGGTCAGGTGGTCTGGTATTCCCATCTCTTTCAGAATTTTCCACAGTTTATTGTGATCCACACAGTCAAAGGCTTTGGTATAGTCAATGAAGCAGAAATAGATGTTTTTTTTGAACTCTCTTGCTTTCTCCATGATCCAGCGGATGTTGGCAATTTGATCTCTGGTGCCTCTGCCTTTTCTAAAACCTGCTTGAACATCTGGGAGCTCACGGTTCACATATTGCTGAAGCCTGGCTAGGAGAATTTTGAGCATGACTTTACTATGAAGTTGCTGCTGCTGCTGCTGCTAAGTCACTTCAGTCGTGTCTGACTCTGTGTGACCCCATAGACGGAAGCCCACCAGGCTCCGCCGTCCCTGGGAATCTCCAGGCAAGAACACTGGAGTGGGTTGCCATTTCCTTCTCCAATGTGTGAAAGTGAAAAGTGAAAGTGAAGTCGCTCAGTCGTGTCCGACCCTTAGCGACCCCAGGGACTGCAGCCCACCAGGCTCCTCCATCCATGGGACCTTCCAGGCAAGAGTACTGGAGTGGCTTGCCATTGCCTTCTCTGACTATGAAGTTAGGGGCATTTAAATCCAAGAGGCGTCCTAGTGGGGGAAACTTCATTGTGGAGAGAATCAGCAATTTATGCCTATATTTTAAAAACTGTGACTTATTTGAGGCTTAAATCTGTAAACTATGTGAAATTTCTCCATCCCCTTTTGAAAGGTACAGTGATTGTAACTAAGACTTAGTTTGAGCCCCCACACCATTGTCATTAAGAATCATTCGAGGGACTTCCCTGGTGGTCCAGTGGCTACGACTCCACACTCCCAATGCAGGGTGCCTGGGTTCGATCCCTGGTGAAGGAACTAGATCCCACATGCCACACTAAGAGCCTGCATGCCACAGCTAATAATCTCATATGCTGCAACTAAGACCTGGCACAGCCAAACAATATTTTTTAAAGATCATTCTAGAATTTTGCTTAAATAGGAAGAAAACTCTGATATACTACCATAAGGATGAATCGGAGAGTATTAGGCTAAGTGAGATAGCTAAACACAAAGAGACAACACTGTAAGATGCCCCATATATGAGGGATCTGGAGTGGCCAAATTCATGGAAAGAAAAAGTAGAAAGGTGGTTGCCAGGGTCTGCTGGGAAGGGAGAAATGGGGAGTTGTTTTGTTTTTTTTAATGGATATAGAGTTTCAGTTTTTTCCAAATGAAAATGTTCTGGAGATTGGTTGCCCAATAAAATGAATATATTCAATATTACTGAAATGTAAACTTATGCTTCATGCTATGCATTTCTTTTTTTTTTTTTAACAAAAAGAAAAAAAGTGGGTAGGGGGGAGAGAATTATTTCAAACACTCACCTTACTCAGAAACCATCTCTAAATGTTCTTGGTATGACAGATTATATCTTTAGTGATTAAGCATCTTTTTGCCCAGGAAGAATCAGGAGTATGTATAAGAATCTTAAGATAATAAAATCCATAGTGTCAATATTTTGTACTAAAGAGTCTTGCATGTTTGCCTCTGCGGTGGTTTAGTCACTAAGTTGGGTCCAACTCTTGTGACCCCGTGTACTTGTGAGCTCACCAGGCTCCTCTGCCCACGGGATCTCCCAGGCAAGTATACTAGACTGGTTGCCATTTCCTTCTCCAGGGGATCTTCCCAACTCAGGGATTGAACCCGGGTCTCCTGCATTGCAGGCAGATTCTTCACCTACCGAGCCACCAGAGAAGCCCTATTTGCCTCTACTTTTTTTTATTTATTTGTATTAATACCCTCGTAATTCCATTTGCTAAAGTATACTTGTGTAATTGATTTAGGTTTGTGGTATTCAATTCTTAACTAAATTTATGTACATTCTTTAAAAATTTAAGATATCTGAATGAGATTAAGAAGAGTTAAGTAGCCAGGAAGGCTGTATCTAAGCTAGGCAATTGTTTTGTCAAAAAGAAAACTGAACATTTTAATGTAAAATGCTAAACGTAAAAGGCAATGTAATAAACTGAGATGTTTAAGGGAATTTAATAAGGTTCTAAAATCCAGCTTAAAAGCAGCTGTAAAATATTTCTAGACTTTTAGAAAGAATTCAGAGACTATAAAGGTACATTAAAAGCTTGAGAAAGAACCAAGTAAATAAAATATTCATTTAAAAAGTAACCTAAGTAAATCTCTAAATGGCCTTTTCTACACATAAAAGCTGTCCTTGAGGGCAATTTAAAAAAAACAACCTCACTTTCACACAGAGAATAATACAGAATGTAAAGAAGGGAATGAGAGCTGGGTAGTTGTGACGTGTGAGCAAGTCAGGTATCTGGGAGAACAGAAATAGAACTAAACTCAGTGACTGCAGAGAACCACAGCTAAAAATGGACGTGCAGACGGTTTTACTACTTAAATTACATTGAACTCTTCTTGATAATTTTTAACCTCAGAGCTTTTCCTCAGTTCTTTATTTATTAATTGCCTCACCAGCCGGCAATTTGTGAGTTCTAGGGTTGGCCTGAACCTGTGGGGCTAAGACTAGCAGGATCCTTGATAATGAGCAAGGCTTAATTCTCTCTTCATTGCAGGGACAAAGTAACATAATTCTGCTCAGGTGCAAAAGCAGTTTGAACCTGTCTCTGTCTCCAGTTCTCAAAGATTTTTCTCACAATCAAAGAATAGATTTTCCTCTCTTTTTAAGCAATCTGCAAAGCACCTCACTCAGTAACATTTACATTGAATAATTTGGGGGGAAGGTATTAAGGATGACCTGGTGTGATACCATTTTAATGAGCCAGTTTCTCTCTAAAAGAGCTCCGGGGTTTGGTGAATCAGAGGCACAGTTTTAAATGAGTCAGAATCATGTATTGATCACCCTCTGTGTGTAGATGATCATGTTAGTGTTACTGACAATTTAAATGAATAACAAAAGAAAAAACCTTGGATTTCAAAGAGTTTCTAACAGCCCTTTTGGAATACGGAACACTTACAGACAGGTAAGCCCAGGGTGACATGCGGCAGCCATATGTCACTTCAAGGCCTTGAGTCACACAGCAGGAAAAGAGGAAAGGAAATGAGGACTCCAAGCAGGCTGTAAAAATGAAGTTGCCTTCAAAGGAATCCTCAGACCAACCATCAGATGGAAGATGTCAAGCAGGGACTGGAGGAATCCGTCCAAAATTATACCTCTTACTAAACACAGAACTTGGTCCAACTGTCAGTTTGATGAAGACTTTGCAGATTAAAAAAATGAAAAGTCACTGCCCTCAAGGAGAGCCTGAAAATACTGGTAGATAAGAGCAGAAAATGTGTCACGTACAGCTTCACCCCAGGCCTCTATAGCAATCAGCCAGAAGAATCACAGCTTGGTCAGCGACTGCCAGCTCCCTCTCACTGGGGGACCCAGCTTGTTGCTCAGGACCAACCAGAGAAAGCAAAGTATGTGTGCTTAGTCGCTCAGTCGTGTCTGACCCTTTGCCACCCCACGGACTGTAGCCCACTAGGCTCCTCTGTCCATGGGATCTCCCAGGCAAGAATACTGGAGTGGGTTGTCATTCCCTTCTCCAGGGGATCTTCTTAACCCAGGGATTGAAGCAGAGTCTCCTGCATTCTGGGTGGATTCTTTACCGTCTGAGCCACCAGAGGCCCTATATAGATTTATATAGATTTATATTCCCAAATCAGTCATGGAGGAGGACCCACCTCTGCTCAGCCCACTTCTGTCTTCCCCCCAGAGGCCTATCCTCCCACTCTCCCCTCATCAAGCCTCCTTTCCTGTCTTGGAGTCACTGCTAAAAGCAAGTGATTGGGTTTGAGTGCCCCAACTGGTAGCAAGCTCTGAATACATCACTTTCTGAAATTCTAATTTGGGTGGTACTCATTTATTTCCACAGTTCTGGTGGAGGCCCCATGCAGACACTGTCTGCTCTGTATGTGGCTGCAGACCCCAGACTTCAACCAGACACAAGAGATCCCCCCCAACTGCCCCCAAGGGTGCCCTAGATGTCTTGCTGCTCGTGGCCTACGGATGGCATGCCAGAATAGTGGGTCAGTACTGGGTGGTGAGTCAGCTCTGGGTCTGAACACTGCACTCTTTGCAGAGTTCCTCTGCTATTTATCCTCAGATTATTAGGCAGGCTTTGTTACTGGTTCTCATTTGTTTGGTGTCCTTGGTGGAATCAGGTTATTCTTCTTCACACTTTTATGCAGTGTTGTGCGCTTTCTGTTTTGTGTTGTGCTGTCTGAAAGTGTTGTTTATTATAAGAAAGAGAGTCCCAGGTGAAAACACAGGCTAAGTGTCTGTCAGGGTCCCACTCAAACATACCCTCTTTTGGGCTTCCCTGTGGCTCAGATGGAAAAGAATCCGCTTGCAATGGAGAAGACCCAGGTTCAATCCCTGGGTTGGGGAGATCCCATGGAGAAGGGAATGGCAACCCACTCCAGTATTCTTGCCTGTAGAATCCCATGGACAGAGGAGCCTGGTGGGCTACAGTCCATGGGGTCGCAAAGAGTCGAGCATGACTGAGTAACTAACTCTTCTACTACCAGGCTCCGTAAGTCTGTTCGGTTACTTCCCAGACCCATGCGTTTGTTCTTTTTACCCAACAGACATCCATTTGAACAAATTCTGCTAAGGGTCACCAGAAACCTGATGAGTGTTTTCTCCCATCCTGGCTTTTTATCTTGAGACCTTGGCTTTGATTTAGGCTGACTGTTTACTCTGGAATTCTGCCTGTGGGGTAAAGAGTTTGAGGGGAGGTGTGAAGATTATTGGGTCTACATTTGAAGGTAGCCAGGCAGCCTTCTGATTAAGAGCCCAATATATGAAGACCACAAGCATCACATTAGTAGCTCTCATGGCATCATCTAAGCCTAAATCCTATCCTCAGAAAGAATGTTCCTCTGTACACTCCCATTACCATCCTTTTTCCTGAACCTCTGTTACTAAATGACATAACTTCACCAAGGATGATCTGGGCCTTCAGGGGTACTCTGGAGAATATTTGACTTGAATGAAATTGTTCATTCAAGAGGTGCCTTGGAAAAGAAAGAAAATACGATTTTGGGGGGCCTGATGGGCAACAGTTTTTTGATTGGTATGACGAAACCTCTAAATGAAATCCTAAATCAAAATTTGTTTCACTAAAAGAGTCTTTGACCAAAAACAATGAGCAATTTAAAGAACTTAAGCAAAAGCAAACTAGTCTTATTTCCCTGGTAGGGTCTTCAGTTGCCTCCTTGTATCCCTTCCCTTAAACTCTGATCTCTCTCCTCCTTCTTCCCCTGGTCCAGATCCTTTCTCCTAATGATGACTCCCCAAAGACTCTAAAATAGCACTTGTTTCTAAAGATCCATGCCTCCCATGAGCCTGGCATGCAAACAACTATAGAATTTAAACCTTTGAACCAAGGTGAATTAAAAGCTGTAATTAAGGATTTCCCCAACACAGACAAGACCAACAACTATTCATAGATGAATATAGACTTATTTCAGATGCATATGACCCAGGGTTATCTGGCCTCTATCAGCTTGTACATATGGTAGTCAGAACTTCAGACCTAAATCCTAGACTGGAAAAGTTAATTAAACCAACTCACAAAGGAACCTACAAGATGTCTTTCTGCTTTTCAAAAAAAAATTAATGTATTTGACTGCACCAGGATTTAGTTGCAGCACGTGGTGTCCAGTTCCCTGACCAGGGATTGAACCTTAGGCCCCCTGCATTGGGAGCTTGAAGTCCTAGCCACTGGATGACCAGGGAAGTCCCCAAGACCTCTCTTCCGACAGTCAACCTGAGGTTCAGAAAGAAGCTTGAAAAGGAGACCAAAGTATTCTCAAAGCCATACTTCCAATAAAAATTGTTTGGACTCTGATTGACTTATACAAACAGAAAAAAAAGATGAAACTATAGGAACAGGTTATCAGTCAAGATTTAAAAGATCTAAACTTCCCCTATGATTCAGTTCTGACACAACATATAGATGATGTCATCCTTTGTTCAGAGAACAAGGAAGCCCATGCAAAAAAATTGCCATTTACAGTCACAGCAGAAAAAAAGACATGCAGTTCCTAAAGACATTACAGTTTTTCCAAAATATTACTCATTATTTAGGGCATGACCTAAGTAAGAAGAGAAAAAACACTCTCTAAATAAACTAACAATATCCAAATTTAGCCTACAGTCCTTATAAAATGACAGTTGAGACAATTCCTAACCTTACTGGATTTTGCAGACACGTGGGTGCCAAATTTTTTTGAGTTTCAAGCACTTCTTTATGAATTGAAGCGTTTGTAGGTCATGACTATGGAGATAGCTGAGCAATCCCCAAGTGGTGAAGATCTGGGTCTCTACCCTTCCCTGAGCTGGTCAGCCTCTGACAAGTGATAGAGTGAGCAAAGTGTGAGGGGAGGTAGACTGAGAGACACACAGATGGGCGCCGGCCAGATCCTATGTGCAATCTGATTCTGACCCACAACTTCTGCTGCAGTTGGCCCTGAGAATCAAAACTTGGCTGATGACTACCAGCTTGCCTAATTTTCGCCCTAACTTCCAACCTGGGAGGAACCAGAGAAAGCCAAGTAATCTATACCACACTAAGTACATAGGGTGCCCCATTTCTAGTTCGCACTTTGTTTCCTCTATAACGCTTTAGCATGGCCCCTGTCTGCCTCTGAGTCCCTGCCAAGTGACGGAGACTGCCTTACTATAGCAAACTCTGAATAAATAACCTCTGTTTATTCTCACTTGGGTTGTCTTTATTTATTTCCACATCTTCCATTCAGAATTTTCCCATTTGAGAAATTTTGGTTTCTAGTTATAAAAGTTTCTAAGCACCATCCATCACACCTAGAGCCAAGATAAAAATGAGGCAACTTGATCCCAAGGGCTTCCCAGGTGGCGCAGTGGTTAAAGAATTCACCAGCAATGCAGGAGCTGCAGGTTTGATCCCTGGGTTGGGAAGATCCCCTGGAGGAGGGCATGGCAACCCACTCCAGTAATCCTGCCTGGAGAATCCCATGGACAGAGGAGCCTGGTAGACTGCTGTCCATGGGGTCACAAAGAGTCAGACATGACTGACGTGACTTAGCACAGATGCACAGAGAGGAGACCTGGGTTCGATCTCTTGGTCAGGAAGATCCCCTGGAGGAGGGCAAAGTTACCCACTCCAGTATTCTTGCCTGGAGAATCCTACGGACAGAGGAGCCTGTACAGTCCATGGGGTTGAAAAGAGTTGGACCCAACTGAGCACACAACCACTGATCCTGAATTGCAGAGTCAAAACCTCTGAGTGAAAGTGCCATTTTGTCTTACTCTACCAAAGTCACACTCAGAGAAATACCAGCCACCCCTGCAATAAAGATAACATATTATCTCCATCAACGTGATAGAAAACTAATCCAAAACCCAGAAGTAGGTGAAAGTGAGTAATGGGTATTCTCTAAGCACAGTGCTGGACTTGCTGCATTAACTTCCTATTGCCTGCACTATTATGTAACTCTGTAGGGACAGAGGTTAACATGCAGAATTTTTGTTCAGTAGAGACATAAATAACTTCTATCCTGTGTCATTTACTGTCCTATAAGATATGAAACAGCTTAGTATCTACCTCAGAAATCTACTAGTAATATTCTTTTATTAGATTAAAATTTACATTCCTGGCTCCTCAAAAGCCCTCTGGACTAGTTTTAACATCTTACTGGCTCCTTCATTGATTGATAAGTTGAATAAAATCTTTAACACATGTTCATTTGATATTTTCCTGAGACATGATTTTGTTTTATGAAAATTATACTTTAACCATTTAAAATGTAAGCCCTTACACACCAAGGAAACCAGAATTGAAAGAGACACATGTACTCCAATATTCATTGCAGCACTGTTTATAATAGCCAGGACATGGAAGCAACCTAGATGTCCATCTGCAGACGAATGGAAAAGAAAGCTTTGGTACATATACACAATGGAGTATTACTCAGCCATTAAAAAGAATACATTTGAATCAGTTCTAATGAGGTGGATGAAACTGGAGCCTATTATACAGAGTGAAGTAAGCCAGAAAGAAAAACACCAATACAGTATACTAATGCATATATATGGAATTTAGAAAGATGCAAATGATAACCCTGTATACGAGATAGCAAAAGAGACACAGATGTATAGAGCAGTCTTTGGGACTCTGTGGGAGAGGGTGAGGGTAGGATGATTTGGGAGAATGGCATTGAATCATGTATATTATCATATGTGAAACGAATCACCAGTTCAGGGTCGATGCATGTTACAGGATGCTCAGGGCTGGTGTGTGGGGATGACCCAGAGGGAGGATAAAGGGAGGAGGGAGGTGGGAGGGGGGTTCAGGAGGGGGAACTCATGTACACCCAAGGTGGATTCATGTCAATGTATGGCAAAACCAACCAATATAATATTGTAAAATAAAAATAAATAAATAAATAAAATAAAATTGAAAAAAAAAAAGTCCTTAAAGGAAGGATGTCACATATTTTTTTTCTTCTTAAATATTATAATATGATAATATATACTAATAGCTGTCCTAATATTGACTCAACTGTGCATTCCTGGGATGTAGTGTACATGATATTGTGATGCCAAATTCTAAACTACAAAATATACAATTAGAATTTGGCACCACATACATACATAGAATGGAATATTACTCAGCCATTAAAATGAATGCACTTGAGTCAGTTCTAATGATGTGGATGAACCTAGAACATGTTTTACAGAGTTCAGTCAGAAAGAGAAATATAAATATCGTATACTGATACATATATATGGAATATAGAAAGATGATACTGCTGAAGTTATTTGCAGGGCAGCAATGGGAAAGCAGACACAGAGAACAGACCTGTAGACACAGCGGGAGGGAAGGAGAAAGAAGGTGAGATGTATGGAGAGAGTAACATGGAAACTTACATCACCATATGTAAAATAGATAGCCAATGAGAATTTGCTATATGACTCAGGGAACTCAAACAGGGGCTTTGTGACAATCCAGAAGGGTGGGGTGGGGAGGCAGATGTGAGGGAGGTCTTGGAGGGAGGGGACAGGGTTGTGCTTATGGCTGATTCTTATTGATGTTTGACAGAAAACAAAATTCTGTAAAGCAGTTAACCTTTAATTGAAAAATAAATAAAGTGGCAAAAAGAAAAAAAGAATTTGGCACTACAAAGTAAGGAAACCAGGAAAATTATATTTCAATAAGATAGTAACAGCAAGGAGATATAAAATATAAGACCAAATAGTATAGCGGGAGGTGAAAAATACAAAAACTGAAATGAAAAATTCTGGAGGGGTTCACTAGCAGATTTGAGGAGGCAAAAGAAAGCATCAGATATTTAAAAAATAAGTCAAATGAAATCATGCAGTCTGAGTAGAAAGAAAATAAAAGGATGAAGGAAAATAAACAGAGCTTAAGAGAACTGTGGCACACTGTCAAGCATGTGAACAAATGCATAATGGCAAGCCCGGAAGGGGAGAGAGAAGTGGGATAGTTGAAGGATACGCAGTATTTCAAGCAATAGCGGCCAAAAGCCTCTCAATTTAAAAAGACATGAATCTATACATTCAATAAGCTTAACCCTGCCTGTTCGTTTTTGCTCATTTTCTCAAATATTATATATATATACATATTTCATCCATTCTATGGCTTTGTTTATAGCGTTTTATTGATAGATGATTTAACTTCTATATCCGCAGTTCTTTTTGTTTATTTATATTCTGGGGGTTCCCGTATTGCTAATTAGTTACTTCATCCTCTTCAATATTATACAATTATTCTGTTACACTTGCTTCTAATATTTCTATAGTTTAATTTTTAACATTTAAAACTTGATTCCATTTGCAATTAACATTTCCCACGTGAGAGATCGGGGAAATAAAACCTTTTCTTCTAAATGTTCAACCAGTTGCCCTGACATAATAATTGAATAATATATTATTTTCCCCACTAACTTTCTCCCCTCAACTAACTTCTAATGCTACCAATCTCTACCTGTACCCTTTAAGATTTAACATATACATGGGAAAATTTATAGACCCTTTCGTCTGTCTTTTTCTATACCAGCATCTATGCAGATTCAAGAAAATTTTCATATCTAATCGCACAACTACTTCAATATTATTTTTTTTCACAAACTTCTTGGCAAGGTTAATGTATTTATTCCTTTACATGAACTTGAGAATTATTTTATTGTATCAAGATTAAACATCTTTGGAATTCTGATTGGAATTGTATTCGATTTATATATAATTCTGAGGAGGATGGATATGAAGACTTCTCATCCTGGAAAATGATGTCTATTTAATAAGATTTGGTTTATAGTACTTAATAATTTTCAAAGTTCTTTTTACAAAATCTCATTCTTTTTGTTAAATTCATTCCTGCATATCATATAATTTTTTCCTGTATATCATATGATTTATTATGGATGCAGGAAATTTTTCCATTCTGATTTCTATCTGGTGATTTATATCATTAAAACTATTAATTTTTATGTTTTTTGTTAGCTGTTTATTAAATTCTCAAACTAGCTGTCATAGTTTACAAAGTTGAGCCTCTTTGACTTTCTTGGTATAGATCCATAAGAACTATAAATAATAATAATTTCTCCTTTCAATAATTATTTCTTGTACATTTTGTATTAGCTACACTCTTTAGGAAAAAATGAATAATAGTGGGTGAATAGTAGACATTCTTGTCTTTTTTACTTGTTTTAATGGCAATGCCTTCAGTATTTTTCTATTTTATATGATTTTTGTTGTTGGCAGTAGTTTCTGACAAAACATTTTTTCTGTCTTTAAGGAATTTCTTTTTGCTTGGAGTTTTAATCAGGAAAGGCTAATGAATTTTACCAAATCTTCAAAAGTTATCAATTGATATCACATAGTTTTGCTTTTTATAATTTGAAGTATTACTTTGACAGATCACCTAGTTATAATTGCCTTTCTAGAATATATCCGACTTATTTTTTAGTAAAATCCAGGGCATTAAATCATGCCCTGCTGGATCTGGTTCTTACCTATTTCCAACCTCTTTTGAAACCCATTTCCCTCTTAGCCCTTCCTTGTTACTATTCCACCCCACTAGCCTAACTTCTGGAGAAGGAAATGGCAACCCACTCCTGTGTTCTTGCCTGGAGAACACCAGGGACGGGGGAGCCTGGTGGGCTGCCGTCTATGGAGTCGCACAGAGTCGGACACGACTGAAGCAACTTAGCAGCAGCAGCCTAACTTCAATACCCCAAGATCACCAAGCCTTTCTTGCATATTGTTATATTTGCCAGGAGTGTTTTCTCCCTACTTCTTCACAGGTCAGACACGGTCTCACCTTACAGACCTCAGCTTCTCCTCAGAATCACTTTTCCTGACTAATCTGTTTAAAACTTACTCTTCTGGGTATTGTTTGCCTGATTCACTGATTTGATTTTCTTTACATCAGTTTTCAAAAACTATTATTATCTTGCTGGGGTGTTTTTGTGATTTATTTCAGGATTAGCAAATTTTTTCCATAAAGTGGTAGCTAGTGAATATTTTAAACTCTGGTCCTTTTGGTGTCTGTCACAGCTACTCGATTCTGTCACCCTTGTGTGTAAGTGGCCATAAACAATACATGAAGAAATTCATGTGGCTATGTTCCAGTAAAACTACAACACAGGCAGCAAGCCTGTGGATGGCGTTTGTTGACTTCAGGTTGTTACTTTAGTTGTTGTCTCTCAGTTTACCAAATTGAGTATGGATCAAGATTTCTACTTGAAGCACATGTTCAAGCAGAGGTGTAGTTGCATTCTTTTAGGTTTTTATCCAAAATGCTATTTTTTGTTTTACTCTCTGGGTGACTTTACATTTCATTTTAAAATCACATTTCTTCTTGGAATTATATTGAAGTGTGCTTTCAGTTATGAAAAAGTTTATATTTTTTCTTGTTATTCATTTTAATTTTTCATATTTTAGTGAAAGAGTATTACTAGTGTTCTTTATTCAAATTTTTTCCAGGCTTCTTATTGGAAGTATCCAAGCTTCCTGCCCAATTACCAGAAATTTTTTACAGTTGTTTCGAGTGAAATATAATAACAAATACATATAGTGATAAGGATACAAACTATCATATACATATATATGTATGTTCTGTTCAAATGAGGAGTATCCTTAGTTTTTGATAAATATCAGTGATTATAAATTCAATTTTGCTGTATTTTTATTATAAATATCCCTGTTTTTAGAATACTTTTAAATTCTACTACATCTGTTATTAGTAATAGCATCCTCTGATTTTTAATTTGTGTTTGCCTAATGTATCTTTCTCCATCCCTTTGTTTTTATTCTTTGTTTCTTGCAGTCAGTTTATGGCTAGATTTTGTTAAACCAATCTAAAGTTTGTCTTTTCATGAGGGAATTTAACCAAATCATTGTTCAGTTTGATTTTGTTTTATCTAACCTATTTTATATACTTCTTTATATGTTTTGTTATAACCTTGTTTTCCTTCCTGGGGGCTTCCTGCATTGACTATTTAAAAATTATGTTTCCCTTGGTAATTTATTCTATTATATAACTCTATAGTTCTATTTTAATCGACCATATTTAAACTTCTAATTCTCTCTAATGGCATGCCAAAACGAAACAATTTTTGTAATCCTGTGTCCCAACTCTCTCTTCTATCATTCTCTGTTTTTTTCTGATGCTGGGGATTGCTGGTCTCTGGCTGAGAACTATGGAGGCACAATATCCACTCGAATACACTCAGGCTCTCTTAGATATTCTAACTGAATGTAGATAGAGTTAATGAGGAGGGGAGACTGGGGACAAGAATTTCCTCCCTCAGAATGTATCTACAATGAGAAGGTGATGTCCAGCCAGTTTCCGGTTGTTGACCTTCTTCCTGTCAACAGGCTGCATCCATTCCCTGTTGCACTGTTCCAGGGCAAAAGGTGAAGCCTTCGTTGGCTATGATTAGACTTGTTTAAACCTTAACATCTGCTTGTAATTAGGATGAATCCTTCCAAGTTTCTGATATATGATGAATTCTAATCCTTAGTTTCCAGAGCCATTGCACATGTTTTTCTAATGTGTGTTTTCATAGATATTTCATAAAAGTTTGGGGGTTTCTTTAATAGATCTTTAAAAAGTAACACATGTTGCCTAACGTTTAGAAAATGCAGAAAAGTCCCCAGAAAGAAAATATTCATAACCCATTTATAAAAAGATCATTTCTTTTATCAGACTGCTTATATATATATTATTCTAATTCTGATTTTATATCTGCTTTTGTAATACTAGAGACTATTTGCAAACTGTTCCATATTTAAAATTTTTATATACATGGAGTTTTTTTCATTCCATTTAGTATTCTTCAACAGCATAATTCTTATTGCTACTTAGTATTTAATCTATAATTTCCAGAGAATTATTTTCAAATTTATTGGTAGAGTTGTGCTAGTATTTTCCTTTTACCTTTTAGTATCCCCTGGACTATGCAGATATCTGTTTTCTCATTCTTAAATTTGTTTATTTGAATTTATTTTCTATTACTTTTATTCATGTATGTAGAGGTTATTTTAAAATCAACACTTTTTAAATCTTTGGTAAAATTTTATTTTAATATAATCTCAAACTTGTATAAAGTTGAATGAATAGGAGGACATACCTGTATGCCTATTACCCAAATTCACCAATTGTTTGCATTTTGCCTGCTTGCTATATTACTTTATATGGGTATATTATATATATAATAAAATATATACTGCTATCACTATTCTACATCACACTGCTTTTTTTCTGAGCCATTTGGGAATAAGCTGAAGATATGCCTACTTTTCCCTAAATACTTCCATGGGTATTTACTGAGAACAAGGATATTTTCTTACTTAACCATAGTATAGTTGTCAAAATTAGGAAATTAGACATTGATACACTATTGTTGGCACAGCAGCCCACTCCAGTAGTCTTGCCTAGAGAATCGATACTATGGATGGCAGAGCCTGATGGGCTACAGTCCACAGGGTCGTGGAGTCAGACACAAGTGAAATGACTTAGCATATGCACACACATGATTGTTGAAACCACAGTTTCAAACTTACTTATGCCTCAACAATGCCCTTTTTAGCATTACTTTAGTTATCACATCTTTTTAGGATTTTTAGTCCGAAAGAAATCTTTCTTGAACTTAATGTTTTGAAGAAGGCTGTTATTTTTGTTGTTGTTATTTACTCTTTTTTTAAAAAATTAATGTATTTATTTCAATTGGAGGCTAATTACTTTACAATATTGTATTGGTTTTGCCATACATTGATGTGAATCAGCCACCAGTGTACATGTGTCCCCCATCCTGAACCGCCTTCCACTTCCCTCCCCATCCCATCCCTCTGGGTCATCCCAGTGCACCGGCTCTGAGCACCCTGTCTCATGCATCAAACCTGGACTGGCTATCTATTTCACATATGAAAATATACATGTTTCAATGCTATTCTCTAAAATCATTCCACCCTCGCCTTCTCCCACAGAGTCCAAAAGTCTGTTTTTCACATCTGTGTCTCTTTTGCTGTCTCACATACAGGGTCATCACTACCATCTTTCTAAATTCCATATATATGCATTAATATACTGTATTGGTGTTTTTCTTTCTGATTTATTTCACTCTGTATAATAGGCTCCAGTTTCATCCACCTCATTAGAACTGATTCAAATGCTTTCTTTTTAATGGCTGGGTAATATTCCATTGTGTATATGTACCACAGCTTCTTTATCCATTCATCTGCCAATGGACATCTAGGTTGCTTCCATATCCTAGCTATTGTAAACAGTGCTGCGATGAACACTGGGGTACACATGACTCTTTCAATTCTGGTTTCCTCAGTGTGTATGCCCAGAAGTTGGATTGCTGGGTCATTTGGGAGTTCTATTTCCAGTTTTTTAAGGAATCTCCATAGTGGCTGTACTAGTTTGCATTCCCACCAACAGTGTAAGAGGGTTCCCTTTTCTCCACACCCTCTCCAGCATTTGTTGCTTGTAGACTTTTGGATAGCAGCCATTCTGACTGGCGTGAAATGGTACCTCATTGTGGTTTTGATTTGCATTTCTCTGATAATGAGTGATGTTGAGCATCTTTTCATGTGTTTGTTAGCCATCTGTATGTCTTCTCTGGAGAAATGTCTGTTTAGTTTTTTGGCCCATTTTTTGATTGGGTCATTTATTTTTCTGGAATTGAGTGGCATGAGCTGCTTGTATATTTTTGAGATTAATTCTTTGTCAGTTGGTTCATTTGCTATTATTTTCTCCCATTCTGAAGGCTGTATTTTCACCTTGCTTATAGCTTCCTTTGTTGTGCAAAAGCTTTTAAGTAGGTCCCATTTGTTTATTTTTGCTTTTATTTCCATGAAGAGGGCTGTTATTTTAGAGAAAGTCCTTTAAATTAACTTTGTCTGGTCTTTCTTCATGAGAAGATTTAGGCTGTGCATTTTGGTGGAATTATCACAAGTGATGTTGTGTCACTTTCCATGCATGATACAAGGAGAAATGATGTTAGTTTTGGTCTCTTGGTTAAGGTGGTATCCTCAGGTTTCTTCACTTTAGAGTAATTGTTTATTCCTTTGTCATTCGTAAGTAATTTGTGGAGAGAGAGTTTCAGACTATGAAAAAGTCCTGATCTTTTCTGCCCATTAATTTAAACATCTCTGATTGGCTGATTTTTAACTTAACCACTCCTTCTATATTTATTGCCATTTTACTAGAGGAAAGCTATTTATTCTTTCCTTTTTATTTTTTACATCTGTGGGTATATTTTCTCTCATGAATTTTTATGTTATTAAATTGGTTATAATTAATTACTATATTAATACTATATATTTTGGTATACAGCCTATCCCAAAGTTACCAAATGTGAATCCCTTAAAGCTGTCTTTCTTATCCTTTCCTTTAAAATAAATCTTCATATTATACTGCTTTTTTCTTGAAGAGATCTCTAGCCTTTCCCATTCTATTATTTTCCTCTATTTCTTTGCACTGATCACTGAGGAAGGCTTTCTTATCTCTCCCTGCTATTCTTCAGAACTCTGTATTCAAATGAGTATATCTTTCCCTTTCTCCTCTGCCTTTTGCTTCTCTTCTTTTCACAGCTATCTGTAAGGCCTCCTCAGACAACCATTTTGCCCTTTTGCATTTCCTTTTCTATGGGGAGGCTCTTGGTCCCTGTCTCCTGTACAAATGTCACAAACTTCCATCCATAGTTCTTCAGGTACTCTGTCTATCAAATCTAATCCCTTGAGTCTATTTGTCACTTCCACTGTATAATCATAAGGGATCTGATTTAGGTCATACCTGAATGCTCTAGTGGTTTTCCCTGCTTTCTTCAATTTCAGTCTGAATTTAGCAATAAGGAGTTCATGATCTGAGCCACAGTCAGCTCCTGGTCTTCTTTAGCTGACTGCATAGAACTTCTCCATCTTTGACCACAAATAATATAATCAATCTGATTTTGGCATTGGCCATCTGGTGACGCCCATGTGTAGTCTTCTCCTGTGTTCTTGGCAGAGGGTGTTTGGAATGCACTATGACCAGTGCGTTCTCTTGGCAAAACTCTATTAGCCTTTGCCTGCTTCATTCTGTGCTCCAAGGCCAAGTTTGCCTGTTTCTCCAGGTGCTTCTTGACTCCCTACTTTTGCATTTCAGTTTGCTATAATGAAATGGACATCTTTTTTGGGTGTTAGTTCTAGAAGGTCTTATAGGTCTTCATAGAACCGTTCAACTATGGCTTCTTCAGTGTTACTTGTTGGGGCATAGGCTTGGATTACCGTGATATTGAATGGTTTGCCTTGGAAACGAACAGACGTCATTCTGTCATTTTTGAGACTGTATCCAAGTACTGCATTTCGGACTCTTTTGTTGACTGTGACAGCTACTCCATTTCTTCTAATTTACCCACAGTAGTAGATATAATGGTCATCTAAGTTAAATTCACCCATTCCAGTCCATTTTAGTTCACTGATTCCCAAAATGTCGATGTTCACTCTTGCCATCTCCTGTTTGACCACTTCCAATTTGCCTTGATTCATGGACCTAACATTCCAGGTTCCTATGCAATATTGCTCTTTCCAGCATAGGACTTTACTTCCATCACCAGTCATATCCACAATTGGGTGTTGTTTTTACTTTAGCTCCATCTCTTCATTCTTTCTGGAGTTATTTCTCCACTGATCTCCAGTAGCATATTGGGCACCTACCGATCTGGGGTGTTCATTTTTCATTGTCTTATGTTTTTGCCTTTTCATACTGTTCATGGGGTTCTCAAGGTAAGAATACTGAAGTGGTTTGCCATCCCCTTCTCCAGTGGACCACGTTTTGTCAGACCTCTCCACCATGAGCTGCCCATCTTGGGTGGCCTACAAATAGGCTACATTCAGGACAGATCATATCAGCAGCTCTGTAGTCCTCCACTAGGATCACATCTGGATGGTTTGGACATGGGCCTATTTGAAGAGCATCCAAACAACTGGTAGACACCATCTTCATAGCCACTGCGGCTTCAGATACAAACAATGACAGACGCAACTGCAAATAAAGGACAGAAATGGTATGCACCTAATAGAAGCTGAAGAAGAGGTGGCAAGAATACACAGAAGAACTATACAAAAAAGAACTTCATGATCCACATACTCACAATGGTGTGATCACTCACCTAGAGCCAGAAATCCTGAAATGCGAAGTCAAGTGGGCCTTAGGAAGCATCACTACAAACAAAGCTAGTGGATGTAATGGACTTCCAGTTGAGCTATTTCAAATCCTCAAAGATGATGCTGTGAAAGTGCTGCACTCAATATGCCAGCAAATTTGGAAAACCTAACAGTGGCCACAGGACTAGAAAGGGTCAGTTTTCATTCCAATTCCTAAGAAAGGCAATGCCAAAGAATGCTCAAAGTACCACACTATTGCACTCGTCTCACACACCAGCAAAGTAATGCTCAAAATTCTCCAAGCCAGGCTTCAACAGGCTTCAACAATATGTTCATGTTGGATTTAGAAAAGGTAGAGGAATCAAAGATCAAATTGCCAACATCAGTTGGATCATTGAAAAAGCAAGAGAATTCCAGAAAAACATCTACTTCTGCTTTATTGACTACACCAAAGCCTTTGACTGTGTGGATCACAACAAACTGTGGAAATTTCTGAAAGAGACGGGAATACTAGACCACCTGACCTGCCTCCTGAGAAATCTGTATGCAGGTCAAGAAGCAACAGTTAGAACTGGACATGGAACAACAGACTGGTTCCAAATCAGGAAAGGAGTACATCAAGGCTGTATATTGTCACTCTGCTTACTTAACTTATATGCAGAGTACATCATGAGAAATGCTGGACTGGATGAAGCACAAGCTGGAATCAAGATTGCTGGGAGAAATATCAGTAACCGCAGATATACGGATGACACCACCCTTATGGCAGAAAGCAAAAAAGAACTAAAGAGCTTCTTGATGAAAGTGAAAGAGGAGAGTGAAAAAGTTGGCTTAAAACTCAACATTCAGAAAACTAAGATCATGGCATCCAGTCCCATCACTTCATGGAAAATAGATGGGGAAACAATGGAAACAGTGACAGACTTTCTACTCTTGGTCTCAAAAATCACTGCAGATGGTGACTGCAGCCATGAAATTAAAAGACACTTGCTCCTTGGAAGAAAAACTATGACCAACCTAGACAGCATATTAAAAAGCAGAGACATTATTTTGCCAGCAAAGATCCATCTAGTCAAAGCTTTGGTTTTTCCATTAGTCATGTATGGATGTGAGAGTTGGACTATAAAGAAAGCTGAGCACTGAAGTATTGATGCTTTTGAACTGTTGTGATGGAGAAGACTCTTGAGAGTCCCTTGGACTGCAAGGAGATCCAACCAGTCCATCCCAAAGGAAATCAGTCCTGAATAATCATTGGAAGGACTGATGCTGAAGCTGAAACTCCAGTACTTTGGCCACCTGATGCAAAGAACTGACTCATTTCAGAAGACCGTGTTGCTGGGAATGATTGAAGGCGGGAGGAAAAGGGCATGACAGAGGGTGAGATGGTTGGATGGCATCACCAACTCAATGGACATGAGTTTGAGTAAGCTCCAGGAGTTGGTGATGGACAGGGAATCCTGGTGTGCTGCAGTCCATGTGGTTGCAAAGAGCTGGACTCAACTGAGCGACCGAACTGAACTGAAATCATACTGCTTTTTTTGTAGCTCTATTAACCATTTCATGTTTTTAAATTTATTTCTACATATATTCATGCTTATATAATTAATTGTATATATAGGAAATGCCTCATGAAATTTCCACCTTTTACTCAAAGGTCTTTAGTGAGAATAATCTTGACTTGGTAAGAAAATAATTTGCAGGTAAGACAGAACATGCTATTAGATGTCAAACACACTAATCTTCTATTGTTTGTTTTCCCCCATTTTAGCTTTAATGCAGTAGCTTGCAGCAAAGCAAGTGTTGTTTTTATCTTTAAGATAACTGTCTTCTTACGGAAGTAGGACCTCATTAGATTCGTTACTGTTATTAGAACATTAGTGTTTGAAACATGAATCTATACTATCCACCACAAACGTCTGATTTTCAGTACCGTTTTACTCTCTTTCTTTGTATGAACTTGTAGATCTTTACTCTCTATATACTCTTTACTATTTCTTTACATTCTTTTGAAAATTTTTATTCATTTCTTTTATAGTGTATCAGAAATTAGTGAATGTAGTTCCCTGTACTATACAGTAGGAAATTATTGTTTCAGAATGATAATGAAACTAGAAATAAATATATAAAACTAATATAAAACTAAAAATAAATAAATTATAAAAAGAGAATATAAAATTCACAAATGGAGATTAAACAACATGCTAATTGAACAATTGATGGGTTAAGTCTAAAATCAAAAGAAAAATAAAACTTATCTTGAGATGAATAAAAATGCAAACACAACTTACCACAGTTTACCGGAGCAGCAAAGTAATTCTAAAAGTTAGTTTATAATGATAAACTCCTTTATTAAGAAATAAGAAAGATCTAAAAAAGCCTTTTTTTATACCTCAGAGAATTAAAAGCATTAGACCAAACACAAGCCAAAAGTGCTAGAGGGAAATAAATAACAGAGATCAGAGTGGAAATAAATGAAATAGAGACTAAAAGACAATAGAAAAAAAATCAATGAAATTAAAAGCTGGTTTTTGGAAAAAATAAATAAAATACAGAAACTTTCAGCTAGACTTACTCCCAAAAAAGTGAGAAAATTCAGATGAATAAAATTATAGAGAGGATACATAATGGATGTAAAGCAAATGCAAAAAAAAAAGATCATAAAAGACTACTATGAACAATATACAGCAACAAATTGGGCAGTCTAGAAGAAATGGATAAATTTCTAGAATTATACAACCTACCAAGGCTGAAACATAAAGAAATAGAAAATCTGAGCAGACCAGGTACTTTTAAGGAGATTGAAAAGTAACAAAACCTCCCAGCAATGGAACTCCAGAACCAGACAGCTTCACTGGTAAATTCTAACAAACATTTAAGGAAGAAGAATTAATATCAATCCACAAACTCTTCTGAAGAATAGAAGAGGAGTGAACACTTCCAAACTCATTTTTATGAAGTTAGCATTACCCTGATACCAAAGCCAGACAAGGATGCTAAAAGAAAAAGAAAATTATAGGCCAATATTCCTAATGAATGTAGTTGCATAAATGCTCAATAAAATATTAGCAAACAGAATTCAACAGTAAAATTAAAAACCTCATACACCATGATCAAGTAATATTTGTTGCAGAGATGCAACAATGGTTCAACATATACCAATCAATGTGATAATTAAGAAAATGATGGATAAAAATCATAGGATCATCTCAATAGACACAGAAAAAGCATCTGACAAAATTCAGCATAGATTCATGAACATAAACTCTCAACAAAGTGGATGTACCTCAATATAATAAAGGTCACATATGAGAAACCCACAGCTAACATCATATTCAGTGAAAGGTTTTCCTCTAAGATTGAGAACAAGACAAGAAAATCCACTCTAGTCGCTTTTATTCATCATAGTATCTGATATCCTAGCCAAGGCAATTAGGCAAAAAAAGAAATGTGTGCACACATGCTAAGTCGCTTCAGTTGTGTCCAACTCTTTGTTACCCTGTGGACTGTAGCCTGCCAGGCTCCTCTTTCCATGGGATTCTCCAGGCAGGAATATTGGAATGGGTTGCCATGACTTCCTCCAGGAGTATCTTCCCAACCCAGGAATCGAACCTGCATCTCTGATGTCTCCTGCATTGGCAGGCAGGTTCTTTACCACTAGTGCCACCTGGAAAGCCCCCCAAAAAGAAATAAAAATCATCAAAAGAGGAACAGAAGAAGGAAAGCTCTATATATTTGCAGATGACATGATAGTACATATACAACCCCAAAGACATTGCCAAAAAATCTTTAGAGTTAATAAATGAATCCAATAAAGTTGCATGATTGAAATTCACTGTACAAAAATTATTTGTGTTTCTGTACACTAACAACAAACTATCGGAGAGGAATCAAGAAAAAAACTCCCACTTATTCAGAAAGAATAAAATACTTAGGAATAAGTTTAAACAAGAAGGTGAAAGATCAATACACTGAAAACTGTAATATTAATGAAATAAAGTGAAGAAGATACAAACAAATGCAAAAATATTCCATTCTTAAGGATTGGAAAATCAATATAGTTTAAATGTCTACACTACCCAAAGACTGAACTCTGATCCACAGATTTCAATGCAATGACCATCAAAATTCCAATGATTTTTTTTAACAGAAATAGAAAAATAAATCCTATAATTTGTATGGAACCACAAAAAGACTTGAATAGCAAAGCAATCTCGAGAAAAAATAATAAAGCTGGAGGCATCACACTTCTTGATTTCAGAGAGTCCTTTGGACTGCAAGGAGATCAAACCAATCAATCCTAAAGGAAATCAACTCTGAATATGCATTGAAGGACTGATTCTGAAGCTGAAGTTCCAATACTTTGGCCACCTGATGCAAAGAGCCAACTCATTAGAAAAGACCCTGATGCTGGGAAAGATTGACGGCAAGAGGAGAAGGGGACGACAGAGGATGAGATGGTTGATGGCATCACTGACTCAGTGTAGATGAACTTGGGCAAACTCCTAGAGATGATGAAGGACAGGGAGGTCTGTAGTGCTTGCAGTCCGTGGGGTCGCAAAGGGCAGGACTTTGGCAGCTCCACAACAACAAAGATATAGATCTTTTTGCATAATATATGTTTGGCTTAGAATTGCTATATAAAGTACCTGCAATCACAAAATTACTGACTCTCTAAGCTAAGCTCATACTTAAGTCTAACGTCACTTTCCACATGATATTTCAGTCCCTTGAAACTAATCACTTACCAGTGATTTTCAAAACTAGCAAAAATACAGTAAAGGAACTATAGGTACAACCCACTCTAATTTTGCATTTTTCTAATATTTCCCTCAACTCATTGACTATCTGGTTTTGTTTGTTTGTTGTGATTTTTTCCATATTTATTTTTCACTAAGCAAATTAAAAAAAAAAAACTCTTAATGAGAGAATGAACTTATCATCAGGCCAAGCTACCTCTTTAGAACTTCTCTTTTCCTTTCATAATCAAACTAAAAGACATAAGTTTATGATTATATTTAGATGAAAAAAAAGTCAAAGTGTCAGTTGCTCAGTCGTGTCTGACTCTTTGAGACCCTGTAGATTGTAGCCCGCCAGGCTCCTCTGACCATGGAATTCTCTAGGCAAGACTACTGGAGTGGGTAACCATTCCCTTCTCCAGGAGATCTTCCCAGTCCAAGGATTGAGCCTCAGTCTCCTGCATTGCAGGCAGATTCTTTACCATCTGAGCCACCAGGGAAGCCCTTATATCTAGATATTACCAAGTAATAAAATTGTGTACCTAGAAGATTAATAGGTATTCAACTTTAATCAACCAAATGCTAGGCTGATACATTTAAATGAGTCTATTTTAATAACTTTTTGTAAAAAGCAAAACAGAGGCTAATGTTGAAATCAAATTCAAAATTACAACCTAAAGAGGGTTTGAATTGAGTAACTCCATTATGTGAAAAAGAAAATTTCTCTTCTTCACAAAAAGTGTTTGTTGTGGTAATGGGTCAGGATTGAGATCTGATTATAAACTCATGTTTAGTTTAAAATAAATACAAGATTACATACATAGAAATGAGTATGTTTGTTTATCCAGTGGTTGATAGACACATATGCATCTCTTGTTCTGTCCGCTAAGAGGGCTTGAAACAGTGACTCTCCAGTGGCAATGGGGAGCCAGGGCTCCTTGGAGAAATGGCAGATTCTAGTGCAGGGCCAGGAAATAAGATAATGCTGGAGCATACTATAGCGCTAGAAATATGAAAGTGGCAAAAACAAAATCAAAACCCCACATGATGGGACACATCAAAGGGACATACAAGCAAAATGAAAGATTGACCGGTGGTCAAGGCTGCAACAGTCTGGGCAACTTAAAAACAAAACAAAAACAAAACCAACAACAAACAGTACTGGGCTGTAACACAAAGCATAAAATAAATATCTATAAGTCCATTCTTATAGAACTAAATGATTAAACACATAAAGGACAGAAGAGACAAATTTCTTGTGCAGAGAGTTCCAAATAATTTTTGCAAATACTCTGATGTCACGAAATGGAGGCAGTAAAGAGCCCACTCTTTTCACGTGGACTGTGCATAACAACTTGCTTCCAAAGTATACAATATGCAAAGGAGAGGGGAAAGCATCTTTACAGTGGAGGAACCTGGCAAACAATACCTAAGGCAGCTGATTGAAGTGAGCATTAAAGTGTGTGTTCAGTCACTCAGTCATGTCTGAATCTTTGCAGCCCCATGAACTATAACCAGCCAGGCTCCTCTGTCCTTGGAATTTTACAGGCAAGAATGCTGGAGTGGGTTGCTGTGCCCTGCTCCAGGGGATCTTTCTGTTCCAGGGGTCAAACCCAGGCCTCCGGCGTCTCCTGCTTTAGCAGGTGGATTCTTGACCACTAGCGCCCCCTGGTATCATACTGGTACAATGTCAATAAGGAGAACTGGGTGTGAGCGTAAAGCATTCTGTAAAGCATGATCATCTTTTTTTGTAAATCTAAAACTGATCTTAAAAAATAAAGTTTATATTTTTTAAAGTATACGCTGAAGTATGAAAAGTCTACTTGGTCTGGACTGTACGTATAAATTCTCAGTAGTCTAAAAAGGTCAATTTAGACTTTCTAGTGAGTTTGAGAAGGCAATGGCAAGCCACTCCAGTACTCTTGCCTAGAAAATCCCATGGATGGAGGAGCCTGGTAGGCTGCAGTCCGTGGCGTCGCTAAGAGTCAGGCACGACTGAGCGACTTCACTTTCACTTATTGGAGAAGGAAATGGCAGCCCACTCCAGTGTTCTTGCCTGGAGAATCCCAGGGACGGGGGAGACTGGTGGGCTTCCGTCTATCGGGTCACACAGAGTCGGACACGACTGAAGTGACTTAAGCAGTGAGTTTGAGCAAGCTCCGGGAGATGGTGCAGGACAGGGAAGCCTGGCGTGCCGCAGTCCACAGAGTTACAAACAGTCGGACACAACTGAGCAACTGATCTACAACAACAAGGTCAACTGTACGGAGTTGTTATTTATGATTCATTCTCTGGAGAAGGCAGTGGCGCCCACTCCAGTGCTCTTGCCCAGAGAATCCCATGGATGGAGGAGCCTGGTGGGCTGAAGTCCGTGGGGTTGCAAAGAGTCGGATGCGACTGAGTGACTTCACTTTTCACTCACTTGGTTTGCAACATTTTTTTGATAAAAGTCATTTAATGTTTTCACTCCCTCAGGCAAAAACTTCTCCATATGCTCTTCAATATGCTATTCTATAATCTTTTATTGCAATATTTTTTAATAAAAGTTCTTTGCAGAAACAATACATTGTGGAGTTGGGACTTCAACTTTATTGAGTGAAGGACATTAGTTTTTCCTATTGTAGGTTCAAATAAATCTCGCATTTAACATATAGGTCTCATTTAAATTACTTTTGTTCTGAAAAGGGAAATGTGCCTTGTGAGACAAACAAGATACAGAGCAATATGTGACAGTTGTGAATCTGGAGGGCGGAAAGTTTCCTGAAATGAGAAATTTCAAGTATAAGATTGAACAAGTTATCCCAATGATGATCAAATAATGGTAGCCAGGACATAAAGAACATAAATCTCAGCAAAGCAAAATCTAAGAAACTCAAAACACATCATAAATTTAAAATATTTATACATATTAGAAACAACGTTCGAATAATAAAGGTCTTCACCTTTTTCATGATTTCTCAATAAGGCTGAGGAAGACAGGGCCCTTTTTGCCATATTTCTATAGAGTTGATTCCTTTTTCTCTATTTTGGGGACTATTTATTAAAATCAAAGACTCTTTTCTGATATTAAAATTCTGCATAACCTCAGAAAAATTCCAGAAAGAAAGTTATTTCCCCCTTTGTTCAGGACTGCATATTCTGTGATGCAAAGGGGGAGAATTGAGTTCAATATAGGAGTTTTCTACTAAAGCATGATGATGTGACAAGTATAGAAAGCAGTCTTTAGATGCTGGGGAAAGAAACTGGTACTGCTAAAAAAAATTACACCTATTCGAAATAGGATAAAAGCATGACTGTATGTCATTTCAATATCCTACTGAACACTGTCTGATGGGACCACCCAAGGATTATCTAATCCTCTAGGGGAAAAACCTTTGTTTAACTTACTCATTACCTTTGATTAAGACCCAGATTCTGTGAATTGTATGTTGATGATACAGATTTTTTTTTTCCAGTAGAGGTGCAAATAATAGAAAAGATAATACAAAAGGTTATGGTTTTATTGCCCTGTAGGATATTAACCAGTTTTATCTCTCACTGAGTACTTACCTCAGCAAGTTTTTTTTCCTGATTGACTTGATATAAATCAATGTTAATCTCCTTCTCTCTAGCTCTCTTTCTCCATGTATGTATTCCAAAGGTTCTTTAGGCAAAATTAACCATTCTACTGCCACCCTTATCAGGTCAAAGACATCTTTGATACATGTTTATTCTATATCTGTATGAGAGTCATGCTATAATAAAATGATTCAAAGTAATTTACTTTTCCAAATGAGAACTTCCACATACTTTTCTTACCCTCTAAAACAGGTTACTGGAAAAAAAAAAAAAGATTTATGCCCAAACACACTGGTTTAGGGCTACATCATGTCACTAGCATTCATTTCTTCCTTACTGTTACATATGTCCTAATTTATTTATGACGGGGGTGCAAGACAGTATTTGTGAGGTAGAATCAGTGGTGACAAGACATAGATGGCTTCATTTTTGCAAAGTTGAATAGTTTGACCTTGTGATAGATGAATGAGTTGAATATACATAAGCTTTCAGAGCTTTCAAGCAGATATCAGTTGCAGAAGATGCTTTTGTTTAACATTTACACTTGAAACAAAAACTATTTCATTAATGAAAATCATATTTAATCACCTCTCATTAAGTATTATCTTCAAAGGAACAAAATAGATTTCAATCTGTGGGTTATATGAGGGGAAACAATGTAATCAATTAACATAATAATAATTTATTATCTTTTTTACCAGAGAGGAATAATTTATCAAGTAGTCAACTTTATAAATTGTACCTCTTGTGACACAGTCATGACATGATCAAAGTACATTTCATATAGATATTTGACATACATGAAACTAGGGCAGAATAACTACTATGGTGAATTTCATTAGATAAATTAATAAACAACAAATCATCTGGCTACTCAGGCAGCCTAGGAATAAAGTTTCATGACAGTTGTCCTTCCTGGAGATTATCATACTAAGTAAAGTAACTCAGAAAGAAATAACATTGACAAATGGAATCTAAACAGAAAGAGACTCATGTACATAGAGAAGAGACTTGTGACTGACAAGGGGGAGGTGGGTGGGGAAGAAATGGACTGGGAGTTTGGCATTAGCAGAGGCAAATTATTATATATAGGATGGATAAACAGCAAGGCTGTGTCCATTCAAATTTATGTTACATGACAAACACCATGTAGTCAACATCTAATTGTTTCCCACATATTTTCTGTTCAAAATATTTAGTTATGGCCACCCATATTGCAGTTTCTGAAACACAGATATTCAGAAAACTTGAGGGTTTATCATACTTTTACTGAAGTGTTGCTTTTATTACTGAGGTAAAGTATACTTGTGACCAAAAGACCAACAAACTTAGTAAGCTTTGGGGTTTTTCAACTAACACTAGCATTTGGATAGTCTTCAAATATAAAGGTGACATAAATAAGTCAAGTGGAAAGGCCAACCACACTACATTAGGGACTAAGAACCTCAGTTCTGATAACATTCACACTACAGTATGACATAATGCAATAATTAAAAAAATCACCTCGGACTGCTCTTCTCCAATCAGAGGGCTGGGCTGACTTTGAGAAAATTGTCTAAGTTCTTTCTCTTCTATTTCATAATTTATTGTCTTCTCTAAATTTTTCCATCAAGAAAAATAATTTCAAAATAAAATTCTTATGTTTATGAACACATAAAAAAGAATCTAAAATTTAAAGAAATATTTCTACCACAAGGGAACAAAGAAATAGTTGTCATAACTGTATCTAATTTTACACTTGATCTGAAAAACTAATATGTTCTTTATAATACAACTATGAATTTTTGATACTGGAAAGATGTTCAATTTATTGTAACAATGCCTGTAACTGTGCCCAGTAGGACAAAACTATGAATATCACTTAAACTTGGACATTAGGCAGTATTTTTGATAAATTGACTAAAAATTTAGTTATATTAAATGCGAAGGATTATGAAAAGCTTTTAAAAATAAATTGTTGCTTATTTACCTGAGAACAATATAGGTACAAACTAGCATGAATTATAGCATTCACTTTTGAACATGATTGATGAAATCAATAGTAAAAGCTACATAACTGAAATGCTCAACTTTGAAAAACTAAAACTTGTTTGTCAATGTGGATTCTATCAGCTTTTGTTTTCCAACTCTCTAATTTTTTTTTCCTATCAAAAAAATTTCCCACATGTATTATCTTCAGAATCATTAATCTCCAAGTCAGGTCAATGTAGTCTAATTAAATAATTTTGCACCTCAGGTAAGGAAAAAAATATGCAAATAATTTCCAGATGAATTAAAACCTGGTTCTTTCTATTATTGTTGGTATTTCAGTTCTGCCCAGAGACTCTCTCAAATTTAGCTGGAGACAGCTTCCATGGTAAATGAAGAATATGCTCTGATGAGTCTTGAAACAGACAAATAAGAATCTTTGCTTCTTAGCAGTGGGCAGCAATCTACCTCTCTGATGCTTAATGGGAGACCTTGGAATCTAGTTTGGTTTCAGGCAAAAACTGGGGGGAAAAAGTCAGTTTGGTCAAATATACAAAGTCTGAAACATAGATATCAGTAAAGTTGAGGTTGGTATAGGATGCTGATATACATCCCAGTTTTTAGCTTTTCCATATTTTTTCTAAAAAAATTAAATATCTTATACTACCATGAAGAACTTTAAAAATTAATTTTCTTGATCTAAGCAAATATATCACTTTCTATTCTCACTGCTGGTTTTTAATTACTTCCTATGGAATCTAAAATGCAAAGTTATGACTGAAAAAAATCAAAATGGTCTTTAATTTTTTATGTTTTGGTAGAGAAAAATTGGGGATGGATTAATGGGAATGTACAAGTTGGTACATGAAGGAATGAAATAATTTACTGAGTTGGAAAACACATACAAACTTTCAAAATCTAACAAAATCCCCATGAATGTAAAAAAATGAGTTGGTGTTACTCAAGAACAAATCATGACTTTACTTGAAAATATCTCTGCATAAACTTCTATGGAAAATGATAATACAAGCAGATAAATCTACCGCAATCTGAAACCAAAATCAACAAAAAGACACTCAGCTCCCCCACGGGGAATCTGCTTCTCTTCGTTGTGACATTGGCTACTGAGTATGTTTGAAAGGCCACCGGCTACAAAACCATTCTTTTGAAGACCTTCAGTGGAAACTAATCAGACTCTTAAAAAGGACTCACTTGTGCTCCAAGTGTGCAAAAAACCTGAACCTTAGCAAATGGAAATGTCTCTGGTTGCAAAACAAAGGCAAAAGTCAAGGTAATTATTGAAAATTTCGGCTTAAAGCTGCTTTTACCTCAAGTCCAGAACAAAAGGTTAGAAGATGTCTACCCGGTATCACTGAGAACTCTGTGACCTAGGCACTGACGCTGGCAGGGTAACCAGTAGGTCGCATGAATATTTATGTGGTTTGGAAGATATGATTTCTGGTGTTGGGACTCACAGCATGCAAAGCACACGCTGGATTTGAGCTCTCCCTCACTCTTCATCCAGGCATGCTTGTGCAGGATGTAAAGTGCTCAACCACACACAGCAGCCCTTGCACCGGACCTTCAGTATGCAGCGATGAGCAGAACAGGCCAGTCAATACCAAGAGAAAACAGAAATTGGAATCTGGCTATTAAAGGACTGTTATCATTAAAGGACAAATATCATCGGATATCACTTATATGTGGAAATGAAAAATGAATGATGCAAATGAACTAATTTACAGAACAGAAACAGACTCACAGACTTAAAGAATAAACATGGTTACCAGAGAGGGAGGAGGGACAGACTGGGAGTTCGGGATTCCCGTGTACACACTACTATCTTTAAAATTGACAACCAATAAGGACCTACTATATATAGCCCAGAAAACTCTACTCATTATTCTATGAATAACCTAAAAGGGAAAAGAAATTGAAAAAAATAGATGTTTATGTATAACTGGATCACTTTGCTGTATACCTGAAACTAATGACATTGTTCATCAACTATAATATAAAAAGTTTTCTAAATACCATAAAATAAAAAATAAAACTGCAATGACTTTGAAAAAGTATCTTTTAGGGAAATAGGATTAACTTTTCAACATGTTTCTTTCTGATCCATGCAATGTCATATAAACATAGCTTTCCTCAAAACTTAAAATATTATGTATTTATCAAAAAAAATTTTAAAATGTAAAAGGACCACCAAAAAATAAAGGACTATTCATATTTAAACTAATTTGGAATGCAAAGATGGAAGCTAAGAACTACAAAAGAACACTTAGTTCAGTTCAGTTCAGTCACTCAGTAGTGTCCGACTCTGCAACCCCATGTTTCGCAGCACCCCAGGCCTCCCTGTCCATCACCAACTCCTGGAGTTCACCCAAACTCATGTCCATTGAGTCGGTAATGCCATCCAGCCATCTCATCCTCTGTCATTCCCTTCTCCTCCTGCCACCAATCCCTCCCAGCATCAGGGTCTTTTCCAATCAGTGAACTCTTCACATCACATGGCCAAATTATTGGAATTTCAGCCTCGGAATCAGTCCTTCTGATGAAAACCCAGGACTGATCTCCTTTAGGATGGACTGGTTGGATCTCCTTGCAGTCTAAGGGACTCACAAGAGTCTTCTCCAGCACCACAGTTCAAAAGCATCAATTCTTCGGCGATCAGCTTTCTTCACAGTCCAACTCTCACACCCATACATAACCACTGGAAAAACCATAGCCTTGACTAGACGGACCTTGGTTGGCAAAGTAATGTCTCTGCTTTTTAATATGCTATCTACCTTGGTCATAACTGTCCTTCCAAGGAGTAAATGTCTTTTAATTTCATGGCTGCAATCACCATCTGCAGTGATTTTGGAGCCCCCCAAAATAAACTCTAACACTCTTTCCACTGTTTTTCCATCTATTTCCCATGAAGTGATTGGACCAGATGCCATGATCTTAGTTTTCTGAATGTTGAGCTTTAAGCCAACTTTTTCACTCTTCTCTTTCACTTTCATCAAGAGTTTTTTTAGTTCCTCTTCACTTTCTACCATAAGGGTGGTGTCATCTGCATATCTGAGGTTATTGAGATTTCTCCCGGCAATCTTGATTCCAGCTCGTGCTTCTTCCAGCCCAGTGTTCCTCATGATGTACTCTTCATATAAGTTAATTAAGCAGAGTGACAATATACAGCCTTGATGTACTCCTTTTCCTATTTGGAACCAGTCTGTTTTTCCATGTCCAGTTCTAGCTGTTGCTTCCTGACCTGCATACAAGTTTCTCAAGAGGCAGGTCAGGTGGTCTGGGATTCCCATCTTTTTAAGAATTTTCCACAGTTTGTTGTGATCCACACAGTCAAAGGCTTTGGCCTAGTCAACGAAGCAGAAATAGATGTTTTTCTGGAACTCTCTTGCTTTCTCCATGATCCAGTGGATATTGGCAATTTGATCTCCAGTCCCTCTGCCTTTTCTAAAACCAGCTTGAACATCTGGAAGTTCACGGTTCACGTATTGCTGAAGTCTGGCTTGGAGAATTTTGAGTATTACTTTACTAGCGTATGAGATGAGTGCAATTGTGCAGTAGTTTGAACATTATTTGGCATTGCCTTTGTTTGGGATTGGAATGAAAACTGACCTTTTCCAGGCCTGTGGCCACTGCTGAGTTTTCCAAATTTGCTGGCATATTGAGTGTAGCACTTACATAGCGTCATCTTCCAGGATTTGAAATAGCTCAACTGGAATTCCATCGCCTCCACTAGCTTTGTTCGTAGTGATGCCTTCTAAGGCCCACTTGACTTCACATTCCAGGATGTCTGGCTCTAGGTGAGTGATCACACCATCGTGATTATCTGGGTCATGAAGCTGTTTTTTGTACAGTTCTCCTGTGTATTCTTGCCACCTCTTCTTAATATCTTCTGCTTCTTTTAGGTCCATACCATTTCTGTCCTTTATCGAGCCCATCTTTTCATGAAATGTTCCCTTGTTATCTCTCATTTTCTTGAAGAGATCTCTAGTCTTTCCCATTCTGTTGTTTTCTTCTATTTCTTTGCATTGATCGCTGAGGAAGGCTTTCTTATCTCTCCTTGTTAGTCTGTGGAACTCTGCATCAGATGCTTATATCTTTCCTTTTCTCCTTTGTTTTTCACTTCTCTTCTTTTCACAGCTGTTTATAATGCCTCCCCAGACAGCCATTTTGCTTTTTTGCATTTCTTTTCCATGGGAATGGTCTTGATTCCTGTCTTCTGTACAATGTCCCGAACCTCCATCCCTAGTTCATCAGGTATTCTGTCTATCAGATCTAATGCCTTAAATCTATTTCTCACTTCCACTGTATAATCATAAGGGATTTGATTTAGGTCATACCTGAATGGTCTAGTGGTTTTCCCCACTTTCCTCAATTTAAGTCTGAATTTGGCAATAAGGAGTTCATGATCTGAGCCACAGTCAGTTCCTGGTTTTGATTTTGCTGACTGTATAGAGCTTCTCCATCTTTGGCTGCAAAGAATATAATCAGATTTCGGTGTTGACCATCTGGTGGTGTCCATGTGTAGCGTCTACTCTTGTGTTGCTGGAAGAGGGCGCTTGCTATGACCAGTGCGTTCTCTCGGGAAAACTCTATTAGCCTTTGCCCTGCTTCATTCTGTGCTCCAAGGCCACATTTGCCTGTTACTCCAGGTGTTTCTTGACTTCCTACTTTTGCATTCCAGTCCCCTATAATGAAAAGGACATCTTTTTTGGGTGTTAGTTCTAAAAGGTCTTGTAGGTCTTCATAGAACCGTTCAACTTCGGCTTCTTCAGCATTACTGGTTGGAGCATAGGCTTGGATTACTGTAATATTGAATGGTTTGCCTTGGAAACGAACAGAAATCATTCTGTTGTTTTTAAGATTGCATCCAAGTACTGCATTTCGGACTCTTTTGTTGACCATGATGGCTACTCCATTTCTTCTAAGGGATTCCTCCCCACAGTAGTAGATATAACGGTCATCTGAGTTAAATTCACCCATTCCAGTCCATTTTAGTTCACTGATTCCTAGAATGTCTATGTTCACTCTTGCCATCTCCTGTTTGACCACTTCCAATTTGCCTTGATTCATGGACCTAACATTCCAGGTTCCTATGCAATATTGCTCTTTACAGCATGGGACTTTATTTCCATCACCAGTCAAATCCACAACTGGGTACTGTTCTTGCTTTGGCTGTATCCCTTCATTCTTTCTGGAGTTATTTCTCCACATATCTCTGGTAGCATATTGGGCACCTACTGACCTAGGGAGTTCCTCTTTCAGTATCCTATCATTTTGCCTTTTCATACTCTACATGGGATTCTCAAGGCAGGAATACTGTTGTGGTTTGTCATTCCCTTCTCCAGTGGACCGCATTCTGTCAGACCACACCACCGTGACTAGTCCATGTTGGATGGCCCCACAAGACATGGTTTAGTTTCATTGAGTTAGACAGGCTGTGGTCCATGTGATCAGATTGGCTAGTTTTCTGTGATTATGGTTTCAGTGTGTCTGCCCTCTGACACCCTCTCTCAGCACCTATTGTCTTACTTGGATTTCTCTTACCTTGGAGGTGAGGTATCTCTTCACGGCTGCTCCAGCAAAGTGCAGCCGCTGCTCCTTACCTTAACTTTCAATTCAGTTCAGTTCAGTCACTCAGTTGTGTCCGACTCTCTGCGACCCCATGAGTCACAGCACGCCAGGCCTCCCTCTCCATCACCAACTCCCGGAGTTCACTCAAACTCAACTCCATCGAGTTGGTAATGCCATCCAGCCATCTCATTCTCTGTCGTCCCCTTCTCCTCCCACCCCCAATCCTTCCCAGCATCAGAGTCTTTTCCAGTGAGTCAACTCTTCGCATGAGGTGGCCAAAGTATTGGAGTTTCAGCTTTAGCATCAGTCCTTCCAATGAACACCCAGGACTAATCTCCTTTAGAATGGACTGGTTGGATCTCCTTGCAGTCCAAAGGACTCTCAAGAGCCTTCTCCAACACCACAGTTCAAAAGCATCAATTCTTCGGCACTCAGCTTTCTTCACAGTCCAACTCTCACATCCATTACATGACCACTGGAAAAAATATAGCCTTGACTAGACAGACCTTGGTTGGTAAACTAATGTCTCTACTTTTTGATATGCTATCTAGGTTGGTCATAACTTTCCTTCCAAGGAGTAAGCGTCTTTTAATTTCATGGCTGCAATCAACATCTGCTGTGATTTTGGAACCCAAAAAAATGAAGTCTGACACTGTTTCCACTGTTTCCCCATCTATTTCCCATGAAGTGATGGGACCAGATGCCATGATCTTTTATGATCTTTGTTTTCTGAATGTTGAGCTTCAAGCCAACCTTTTCACTCTCCTCTTTCACTTTCCTCAAGAGGCCTTTTAGTTCCTCTTCACTTTCTGCCATAAGGGTGGTGTCATCTGCATATCTGAGGTTACTGATATTTCTCCTGGCAATCTTGATTCCAGCTCATGCTTCTTCCAGCCCAGCGTTCCTCATGATGTACTCTGCATATAAGTTAAATAAGCAGGGTGACAACATACAGCCTTGATGTACTCCTTTTCCTATTTGGAACCAGTCTGTTGTTCCATGTCCAGTTCTAACTGTTAACTTCCTGAACTGTTACTTCTGAAAGAGATGGGAATACCAGACCACTTGACCTGCCTCTTGAGAAACCTGTATGCAGGTCAGGTGCTGTTATCCCTCTGATAGAAACTCTAACTCGGTGTAAAGCCCCAAAGGTCTGTTACTTATTTTTTATATTTTTATATTGTTATATATTTTATTTACAGTGTTGTGTTTCAGGTGTATAGCAAAGTGATACAGTCATATATGAATTAACAAAAGCAGTTCCCGTCTTTTGATGGGGTGCTTATGGTTTATAATGTAAATGGCATTATTTTGAGAAAGGGATAACTTAGGTATGGCATTGGGATTTTTTTTCTTTATGCAGCTTGAGGCAGTTGTAAAATAACTTAATGTAGCTTTTCACAACTGTATATTTTATAGTATTTTTTCATTTGGTGAAATTTTAACTGTTAATGTTTTTGGCATTGTGCTTTGTACCATTTATTAAATAAAAATTAAAAAAAAATAGTAAAACCTGCACATTGGTACAGATGATAATAAAATTCCTAAGAAAAAGGGAGACATTCATTGGGTAGAGGAAGAAAGTATAGAAGGAGAGGAAATTTATCTGGGCTTTATCAGTTTGGATTTGAACAAGGGAAATAAAGAGAATTGAATTTAGCATTGACATAGGTTCATATCATTTCAGAAGACGTAAGCATTACCATAACCATACCAATAAATTCCAAGATCCACAAAGGGAGAGATCTTGTCTGATTTTTTTTTCATATCTGTATCATAAATACGTAAAATACAATGGTCTCAACACAAATGTATGGAAGTTACAAATAAATGAGGTATCATTTAAAAAACATATTTATTTGTTTATTTGGCTGCATTGGGTCTTGGTTGCCTTGCAGCACATGGGACCTTCATTGCAGCATCTGTTGAGGCCATGTGGGATCTTTTGTTCTGGCAGGACGTGGGCTAAGTTGCCTGTGGTATGTGGGATCTTAGTTTCTTGACCAGGGATTGAACCTGTGTCTCCTGCACTGGAAGGTGGATTCTTAACTGGGCCAAGGGAAGTCCCTGAGACAACAGACTGGTTCCAAATAGGAAAAGGAGTACGTCAAGGCTGTATATTGTCACCTTGCTTATTTAACTTATATGCAGAGTACCTCATGAGGAACGCTGGGCTGGAAGAAGCACAAGCTGGAATCAAGATTGCTGGGAGAAATATCAATAACCTCAGATATGCAGATGACACCACCCTTATGGCAGAAAGTGAAGAGGAACTAAAAAACCTCTTGACGAAAGTGAAAGAGGAGTGAAAAAGTTGGCTTAAAGCTCAACATTCAGAAAACTAAGATCATGGCATCTGGTCCCATCACTTCATGGGAAATAGATGGAGAAACAGTGGAAACAGTGTCAGACTTTATTTTGGGGGCTCCAAAATCACTGCGGATGCTGATTGCAGCCATGAAATTAAAAGACGCTTACTCCTTGGAAGGAAAGTTATGACCAACCTAGATAGCGCATTAAAGAGCAGAGACATTACTTTGCCAGCAAAGGTCTGTCTAGTCAAGGCTATGGGTTTTCCAGTGGTCATGTATGGGTGTGAGAGTTGGACTGTGAAGAAAGCTGATCGCCGAAGAATTGATGCTTTTGAACTGTGGTGCTGGAGAAGACTCTTGAGAGTCCCTTGGACTGCAAGGAGATCCAACCAGTCCATTCTAAAGGAGATCAGTCCTGGGTGTTCATTGGAAGGACTGATGCTAAAGCTGAAACTCCAATACTTTGGCCACCTCATGCGAAGAGTTGACTCACTGGAAAAGACTCTGATGCTTGGAGGGATTGGGGGCAGGAGAAGAAGGGGACAACAGAGAATGAGATGGCTGGATGGCATCACCGACTCGATGGACATGAGTTTGAGTGAACTCTGGGAGTTGGTGATGGACAGGGAGGCCTGGCGTGCTGTGATTCATGGGGTCATAAAGAATCGGACACGACTGAGTGACTGAACTGAACTGAAGTATGTAAACAGAAAGGAAGCTTATACAAACAATCAGAAATCAAATAAGAGACATTACAACTGATACCACAGAAGTAAAAAGAATCATGAGATTAGTATGAACAACGATATACCAACAGACAACCTGGAAGAAATGGGAACTTACTAGAAATGCACAACCTACCAAGACTGAATCATGAAAAATATAGTCAGAAGAAACATGTAACTACTGTGGAGATGGAATAAATAATTAAAACCTCGCATCAAAGAAAGGTTTGGGGCCAGATGGCTTCACTGGTGAATTCTACCAAATATGTAATGTATCAGCACCAATCATTATCAGACTCTTCTAAAAAACTGAAGGAGAGAGAACCTTTTCAAACTCATTGTTTGAGGCTAGTATTACCCTAATGCCAAAGCCAGAAAAATACACCACACACACAAAAAGAAAACTACAGGTCAATACCCCTGATGGATTTAGATGCAAAATTCTTAACAAAATACTGCAAGCCAAATTACTAGCAAACCAAATTTAACAGCACATTAAGAACATCATACACTATGATCAAATAGGCTTAGCACTGAGATGCAAGGATGGACGATTCAACGCATGAAAATCAATTAATGTGATACGCTACATTAACAAAACAAAATGTAAAACCACATGTCCATCTCAATAAATGCAGAAAAAGCATTTGATAAAATTCTGTGCTGTTTCATGATAAAAGCTCTCAACAAACTTGAAGCATACCTCAGCAAAAGAAAGGCATATGTGAAAACCCACAGTTGACATTTTAATCAATGGTAAAAAACTTAAAGACTTTTCCTCTAGTATTAGGAACAAGGCAAAGATGCCCATTCTTCCTATTTTTATTCAATACAGTACCAGAAGTCCTAGTCAGTGCAGTTAGAAAAAGAGAGAGTGAGAAGGAACAGGTATCACAATTGGAAAGACAGAAGTAAAATTGTCCCTGTTTGCAGATATGATCTTATATATATATAAAATCCAAAAGGCTTCATCACAACATTGTTAGAAGTAATAAATTCAATAATGTTGAAAAATACAAAGTCAGCATGCAAAAATCAGTTGTGTTTCTGTACACTAACAATTAACTATCTGAAAGGAAAATTAGGAAAACAATATCACTTGCACTAGCACCAAAAAATAAAATACTTAGGGATAAACCTATGGAGGTAAAAAATTTATGTACAGAAAACTACAAAACATTGAAGAAATAAACATGGGGCTAAAAAACTTACAATGGAAATTAGAAAATGTAAACTAAGGAAAAATGAAAAGAGAATATAATAAAATTTGTGGGATGCAACTAAAGAAATAATTTGGAGGAAAATTTATAGCTTTAAGATCTTACATGAGAAAAAAAGAAAAGTCTAATATCTGTTATCCAGGATTCTCCATTAAGAAGCTATAAAAAAAAGAAGTAGTATTAAGCATAATATAAGTTAAAAATTATAATAATAGCAGAAACCACTAAAATTAAAAAAAAATAAAATAGAGAAAATTAACAAAACAAAATGTTGTTTCTGAAGGGTAAAAAAATTGTTAAAACCCTAGCTGAATTGAACAATAGCCAAAGAAAAAAATAACTCAATTTCCTGATATCAGGAATAAAATAAGAGAATGGCTAAAGATAGCAAAGTCATGAAAACCTTACTTTAAAAATATATGCAAATAATTTCAATAACCTAGATAAAATGAACAAGTTTTTGAAAAACATAATTTACAAATACATTCAAGAAGAAATAGAAAAGCCAAATTGGTTGAGGTATATTTTTTAGAAGAAATAAATTTACGGAATACTTTGGCCATCTCATGCGACGAGTTGACTCACTGGAAAAGACTCTGATGCTGGGAAAGGTTGGGGGCGGGAGGAGAAGGGGACGACCGAGAATGAGATGGCTGGATGGCATTACCAACTCGATGGAGTTGAGTTTGAGTGAACTCCGGGAGTTGGTGATGGACAGGGAGGCCTGGCGTGCTGTGATTCATGGGGTCGCGGAGAGTCGGACACGACTGAGCGACTGAACTGAACTGAACCAAATAGAAAACTCTATATTTATTAATGAAATTAAATTTCTGATTAAATATCATTTCTAAAGAAAACTACACAGTGTGCAAAAAGTCAAGAAAAGGAAACAAAAGGGCATATAGATAGGTAATGAAAAGTAAACTTTCTTCATTCACAGATAACATGATCATCTATATAGAAAATCCTAAGAAATCTACATGAAACTACTAGAGCTAAAAAGTGAAATTAGAAAAATAGTATGACCCAAGGCAAGATGCAGCAATCATGTTTCTCTGTACTAGCAATAAATAAATGAAAAATAAAATAAAATTTATAAAACTGTTAAGTCCAACTCTTTCCGACCCCATGGACTTATGGTTAGCCCTCCAGGCTCCTCTGTCCATTGAATTCTTCAGGCAAGAATACTGGAGTGGGTAGCCATTCCCTTCTCCAGGGAATCTTCCTGACCCAGATTTCAAACTCTCCTGCAGAGCAGGCACAGTCTTAACCATCTGAGCCACCAGAGAAGCCCTATATCATTTACAATACCATCTAAAAATATGAAATAATTAGGAATAAATTTAGCCAACTAACGAAAGGAAGTATAACTGAAAACTAATAAACATTGGTGAGAAAAATCAAAGGGAACTAAAATACATATATATTTGTTAATGGATTGGAAGACTAAATATTTGGATTTAGATTTCCACACATTAATAAACAGATATGTTGCAATCCCAATGAGAAACACAGCAAGCGTTTTTATAGAAATTGCTAAGATGACTTTAACATGTATATAAAAGAGCAAAAGACCTAGAAGAGCTAAAATAAAAATTGTAAAGTTGGAGAAATCGAACTGCCACATATAAGACACATATAAACTATAGTACATGGGTATATATAGACAGACAAAAGAACTGATAGAGAATCCAAAAATTAACCCATGTGTCCATGGTCCTTTGATTATTACAAAGGTACCAAGATAATTCAGAGGTAAAGAACATTGTTTCCAAAAATGGTGCCAGAACAACTAGGTTTCATTATTTTCTAAAATGAAGTTATCCATACTTTACAACATATATAAAAATTAGCTTGAGATTGATGTTAGACCGGACTTCCCAGGTGGTGCTAACGGTAAAGAAACTGCTGGCCAAGGCAAGAGATGTTAGATACCTGAATTCAACCCCTGGGTTGGGACGATTCCCTGGAGGAGGGCATGGTTACCCACTCCAGTATTCTTGCCTGGAAAACCTCGTGGACAGAGGAGCCTGTGGGCTACAGTCCATGGAGTTGTAAAGAGCTGGACGCAACTAAAGCGATTGAGCACACAGAACGTAGATCATAAACCTAACCATAAAATCTAAATTACAAATTTTAGAAGAAAATCTCAGTGACCTTGCTATTTGTTTCTTTAACAGAACACACCAAAAAAAAAAAAAGACTATAAAAGGAAAAACTAATAAGTATACTTCATAAAGTCACAAATGTCTGCTTGACATTTTACTGTGAAGGATTTCACATTTTACCTAACTTGCAAACTAATGTGTCAGCCTGCCATAGTTTCATATATTCTATCATCCAGGACTCCTCGGTCAAAGCTTTATCACTCAAGGCATAGCAAGTAGTATGACTATTAGTATCTTTCCACCAATTTTCTTTGTTCCCAAATCCCACAGGGATGAGGCAGATGGATATCTGAACATACAGTTAGTTGCAAGATAGAGGTGCATTCTTGCTTGCATGCTCAGTCATGTTGGACTGTTTGTGACCCATGGACTATAACCTGCCAGGCTCTTCTTTCCATGGAATTTTCCAGGCAAGAATACTGGAATACGTTACCATTTCCTCCCTCAGGGGATGTTCCCAACCAGGGATCAAATCCTCATCTCCTGTAATGGTATGTGGATTCTTTACCACTGAGCCAACGTGTGTTACAGAGGAGGGAACTCAATCTTTTACGATGTGCAATATGCTATGGCTGCCCTTTACTCTAGAAGGAGACATTACATTTATTTTACCGGACAGTTGATATGCTTGCCTTTTGCTCCGGAGGGAGATAACATGTCTTGCTCCCAAAGCTACTTGCTATACAAACATCCACTAAAAGATAGTCTAGAAAAAAGTTCAGGTAGTAACTTACTCACAATAAATGCAGAAACATGAGAAATCTGTGAAAAACTGTCTCCCTAAACTGTTGTTGCAAAGGCACTGTTAAATGCATGAAAAAGGAAAGGCACAGAAAAGAAAACTTACAACACATATGTGTGACACAGAATATATAAATAAGTTCTACTCATTGATAAAAATACAAACAACCCAAATTAAAGAATAAGCAGAAGATTTAAGCAGGTATTTCACCAAAGATGTCTGAATGGCCATCAAGTATATGAGAAGACATTCAATATCCTTAGTCATTATAGAAATGCAAATTAAAAACACAATTTGATAGTACTACATATTCATTAGAATGGCTGAAATACTGCTGGTGGAGGATGCATAACAGTAGACCCAATTTGTGAATGTGCTTGGTAATTTCTAATAATTTTAAAAATACACCTACCCCATGATCCACCAATTTTAATGTTAGGTATATAGCAAAAAGAATTGACCTGTCCAATAAAAGAAATACAAGAATAAGACGTATAAAAATAGAATTTTTATAGCCCAAATTTGGAAGCATCCCCAAAATCCATGGACTAGTAAATGAGTAAACTGTGATATATTCATACATGGAATACTACTTGGCAGTTAAAACAAATAATACAAATACTTTCAATATATACAGCTACACAGATGAACTGCAGAAACATTATGTTGAACAAAAGAAACCAGATACAAAAAACCATTTACTGTATGATTCCATCTTGCTAATTTACTAGAAGAGACAGAATTAAGCTGTAATGGCAAAAAGGAGATCAGTGAATGCTTTGGGATTCAGGATAGAGCTCGACTTCAAAGAGCTCCAAGGATCCTTTTAGAGTGATTAAAACTGTCTGCATCTTTGATTATAGTGGTGTTTACCCAGTTATATGGAGAAGGCAATGGCAACCCACTCCGGTACTCTTGCCTGGAAAATCCCATGGACGGAAGAGCCTGGTAGGCTGCAGTCCATGGGGTCGCTACAAGTCAGACATGACTGAGCGACTTCACTTTCACTTTTCACTTTCACGCATTGGAGAAGGAAATGGCAACCCACTCCAGTGTTCTTGCCTGGAGAATCCCAGGGACGGGGGAGTCTGGTGGGCTGCCGTCTATGGGGTCACACAGAGTCGGACACGACTGAAGTGACTTAGCAGCAGCAGCAGCAACCCAGTTATATACATTTGTCAAAACTCATTAAACTGTACATGTAAAATGCATATTACATTGCATATAAATTATGCCTATGTATGCATGCTAAGTTGCTTCAGTTCAGTTCAGTCGCTCAGTCGTGTCCGACTCTCCGCGACCCCATGAATCACAGCACGCCAGGCCTCCCTGTCCATCACCAACTCCCGGAGTTCACTCAAACTCATGTCCATAGAGTCGGTGATGCCATCCAGCCATCTCATTCTCTGTCGTCCCCTTCTCCTCCCGCCCCCAACCTTTCCCAGCATCAGAGTCTTTTCCAGTGAGTCAACTTGTCGCATAAGGTGGCCAAAGTATTGCAGTTTCAGCTTCAGCATCAGTCCTTCCAATGTACACCCAGGATTGATCTCCTTTAGAATGGACTGGTTGGATCTCCTTGCAGTCCAAGGGACTCTCAAGAGTCTTCTCCAGCACCACAGTTCAAAAGCATCAATTCTTCGGCGATCAGCTTTCTTCACAGTCCAACTCTCACATCCATACATGACCACAGGAAAAACCACAGCCTTGACTAGACGGACCTTGGTTGGCAAAATAATGTCTCTGCTTTTTAATATGCTGTCTAGGTTGGTCATAACTTTCCTTCCAAGGAGTAAGCGTCTTTTAATTTCCTGGCTGCAATCAGCATCTGCAGTGATTTTGGTGCCCAAAAAGTAAAGTCTGACATTGTTTCCAATGTTTCCCCATCGATTTCCCAAGAAGTGATGGGACCAGATGCCATGATCTTCGTTTTCTGAATGTTGAGCTCCAAGCCAACCTTTTCACTCTCCTCTTTCACTTTCATCAAGAGGCCTTTGAGTTCCTCTTCACTTTCTGCCATCAGTCATGTCCAATTCTTTGTGACCCCACAGACTGAAGCCCACCAGGCTCCTCTGTCCATGGGTTTCTCCAGGCAAGAATAGTGTAGTGGATTGCCATGAGCTCCCCCAAGGGATCTTCCCGACTCAGGGATCAAACCCTTGTTTCAAGCATTTCCTGCATTGGCAGGTGAGGTTCTTTATCACTAGTGCCACCTGCGAAGCCCATAAATTATGCCTACTTAAAGTTTATTGAGGATATAATCTAGTTACATGAAAGATGACTTGAAAGAACAAACTCACAGGTAAAGACATTTTGAACCAAAAAGATGTGGTGTTATATTTGAATACAGTGAAATATGCATAAATATAGCCATTTAGTATAGATGATTATGCTAGATTCCATGAAAAATAAAACAGTTTTTATCATCAATGTAAAAAAGATATTAGTAATTTTAAGATAATTCAGTAAGGTAGCTGAGCACAAAATTAATATTAAAATCTTAATTGCTTTGCTATTCATAGTTTTAAAATGTAATAGTGAATATTCCATTCAAAGTAACACTACAGGCAAAAAATCTCAGGACTATACTTGAATGGAAATATAAAGGACTCACATAAAAATATTTCATAATTCTGCTAGCCTGAGAGGAGCTTGCTAGGCAGTTCTGCATCTCCCTAGAATTCTTCAAGCTAGTGAGGGTACTTCTTCATGTTGTAGCAGCTGGGTTAAATCTGCTCTACACATCACTCAGCCTCCTGTTGGGACACTAGCAGATGGATAATGTTCTCCTAATGCCAGTCCATTAAGGAAGTTTTAAGACTCAAGAGCATATCAAATTTTGTTTATGTTACTTCCTAAGGTATCTTTAGCCAAAGCAAGTCTGCATGTTCATGGCCAAAGTCAATGGGCAGGAAAAAGTACTTCTATGGAGGAGTGAAAGGCACTGCAATGTCACATGGAAAGGTTGTTTTATGGACTGGATGTGTCTCCCACCCTCAAATTCATATGCTGAAACCCTAACTCCCAACGCAATGGTATGGGGGTGAGGATGTGGGAATTAGTGAGGTAATCAGATTTAGATATGGCCATGAGGGTGTGAAGACTCTTGAGAGTCCCTTGGACAGCAAGATGATCAACCCAGTTAATCCTAAAGGAAATTGATCCTGAATATTCATTGGAAGGACTGATTCTGAAGCTAAAGCTCCAAATCCTTGGGCACCTGATGTGAAGAGCTGACTCACTGGAAAAGACCCTGATGCTGGGAAAGGCAGGAGGGGAAGGACAGAGGATGAGATGGTTGGATGGCATCACTGACTCAATGGACATGAGTTTGTACAAACTCTGGGAGATAAGCAAAGGACAGAGAAGCCTAGTGTGCTGTAGTCCATGGGGCCGCAAAGAGTTGGACACAACTTTGTGACAGAACAACAATGAGGGTGGGGCCACTATGATGGGGTTTGTGCCCTTATGAGCAGAGGAATAGACTTCAGCTTCATCTCTCCAGCATCCAGCAAAAAGTTAGCCTCCTGCCAGCCAGGAAGAGAGCCTTTATGAGAACCGAGTCTGCTATCATCTTGGACTTTCCTGCCTCCAGAATGGTAAGAAATAAACATCTATTGCTTAAACCACAATTTAAGCAATAGATTTACAATTTCTAGTATTTATTATAGCAGCCCAGTCAGGTTGTCATTAAAGGGATAGGTGAAGAATTGGACTAAACCAAAATCATATCTGGATTTTTGATAGAGTCAGCGATTATGGTGATTTTAAAACATTTACCCAAATTTTTTGACAAAAATGAATTCTTTTACTTCTCCCATGAAGAGGATCCTGTGATTCTTCCTCTTGACCCGGGAGAGCCATTGTCTGTGAATAGTATGTGTCAGGAAAGATGCTACATGACTTCTGAGGCTTTGTTAGCAAAGGCTGTGCTTTTAAAAAATGCCTCAGTACTTCAGAATGATTGCTATTCTGTTAAATAAATTTGTTACTTTGCATAATGTGTTAGTAAACATGTTTTCATTAGCATGACTAAATTGTATCCAATAATTAACACCTACATTTGTGCTTACCTTTACATTTCAAAAATTGTTTTATATAAAACCTATAAACAAATGCAAAATTAGACAGACTTTTAGATTTGCTTCCAGCAATCAGCTTTCAAACCATATGAGTCACAATAGTTAAGAATACAAATAAAACAATTGTATAAGATCAATTTCTCCTGATTATTCGATGAAGTCACAAGGGGCTGATTAGTGGCTACATTGTTGGTATAAGGCCAAGCTAGGAGAAGGCAATGGCAAGCCACTCCAGTACTCTTGCCTAGAAAATCCCATGGATGGAGGAGCCTGGTAGGCTGCAGTCCATGGGGTCACTCAGTCGGACACGACTGAGAGACCTCACTTTCACTTTTCACTTTCACGCATTGGAGAAGGAAATGGCAACCCACTCCAGTGTTCTTGCCTGGAGAATCCCAGGGATGGGGAAGCCTGGTGAGCTGCTGTCTATGGGGTCGCACAGAGTCAGATACGACTGAAGCGATTTAGCAGCAGCAGGAGTAGATGAATTTAAGAAAGTTAAGTCTAGCCAAGCCCCAGTAATAAAGTCTACAAGTCTAGTTTGCTACATCACAGAGTCCTGAAGGTGGAGTCTGTATGGAGCCATGAAGCTGAAGTGGTCCTGTCTTAGACTGAAGCCCACTCAAAGCCCTTCATCTTCACTGTCTTAAGAAAAAAGCTATATTAAGGTCTTGATATGAAGCCAGTCTGCTCACACTGAAAAGATGGATTCACAGCATAAGGAACCAGCTTGTGGAAACATGCATGAGACCAAAGGAGGGAAATATTACTAAATGGTGTCTGTATGTTGTACAGAATTAGGGCAGCTGCAAGCAGAGCATCCAAAACCAAATTGATGGAGAAAACATATAAGTAAACCTGGGAGTAAAGCTGCTTGGCAGTAGAATGTGGGGAGGATGGGTAGAAGCTGACAATAGCAACTAAATTTGCAAGAATCATAATAAATATATTGGATTTTTTTTTACACTAGGACTAAGACATGTTGTTCATGAAACGGAGAGCATAAATACACAAGTGTTGAGTGCAAAGACTATAGCTTCCCAGGAGAAGAGCATGACCTGTCTAGTCTTTCTGTTGTCCTAAAACAAATGAGACTATATCTACCTTATGTTTTCTCTCTCAGTTCAAACTCTTCTTCCAATCTGAAATAACATCTTCCTCTTGCCACTATAAAGACTTCCTCCACCTGAATATCTGGTCTAAATCTCCTTGACTGAGCTCTGCTCAATTTAATCAAAGTCTCACTTGCTTTAATACTTTCCACGAATTAGCATCCATTTTGTTGTTGCTTCGTAAGTACGGTTGACAGTTATTAATGTGTGGGTTCTGTAATTTTGACTAGATTCTAAACTCTGACTTTTTGGATGTTTTATTCAGATAAGCATCCAATTTTTTTCCAACTTTATTGAGATATAATTGACATACTGTTGCATAAGTTTAAGGTGTGTTGATTTGACACAACTCTATAGTGCAGTATAATTGCCACTGTAACATTAGCCAATGCCTCCATCACATCACACAATTAATGTTAATTGTTCACTAGAACAATTAAGATCTAGTCTCTTAGCAACTTCAAGGAATAAAACAGTACTGTTGACTGTAATCACAATGCTGTGCGTTAGATCTCCAGAGCTTACTCCTCTTACAACTGAAAGTTTGTAACCTCTGACCATTATCTCCATAATTCCTCTGTCCCTGGTTCCTGTAACCACCATTCCACTTTCTGTTTGTATAACTTTTAAAAATTCCACAGATAAGTGATATCACATTTAATTTATCTTTCTCTGACTTATCTCACTTAGCACAGTGCCCTCAAGGTCGCTCCATGTTGACTCAAGAGGCAGGATTTCCTTCTTTCTTGTGCTGTTGTTCAGTCGCTCAGGCATGTCCACCTCTCTGCGACCCCATGAACTGCAGCACTCCAGGCCTCCCTGTCCTTCACTATCCTCTTCCAGAGTTTGCTCAAACTCACGTCCATTGAGTCGGTGATGCCATCCAGCCATCTCATCCTCAGTCAACCCCTTCTCCTCCTGACCCCGATCTTTCCCAGCATCAGGGTCTTTTCCAGTGAGTCAGTTCTTCACATCAGATGGCCAAAGTATTGGTGCTTCAGCTTCAGCATCAGTCCTTCTTTCTCACGGTTGAAGAACATTCTCTTATACATCTGTAACTATTTATCCGTTTACAGACACTTGGGTTTTTCCTTATCTTGACTGTTGTGAATAATGCTGCAATGAACACAGGAGTGTAGGCATCTTTTCAATATCTTACTTCATTTCCTTTTGATACATACCTAGAAGTAGGATTGCTGAATCATACGGTAACTCTACTTTTAATGTTTTTAAGGAAACTCCATTCTGTTTCTCATAGTGTCTGAACTGATTTACATTCCTATCAACAGTTCACAAGGCTTCCCTTTTCTCCACATCCTTGACAACATTTGTTATCTGTTATATTTTTGATGATAGCTATTCTAACAGGTGTGGATGATTAGTGACATTGGTATTATTTTATCTATCTGTTGGCCAGTTGTATGCCTTCTTTGTAAAATATATTAGCAGATTGAATTCAACAACACATTAAAAGGATCATACATCAGAATCAAGTGGGATTTATTCTTGGGATGAAAGGATAATTCAACATAAATAAACCACATTAAATGTTATATCCACATTAAAAGAAGGAATGTGGTAGCCATATTAAAAGAAGGAAAGAGAAAAGTCATCCTTCTCGAGATGCAGGAAGAAGCATTTGATAAAATGCAACATCCTTTAATGATTAAACCCTCAACAAATTGAGTATAGAAGGAACATACCTCAACATAATAAAAACCATATAGGAAAAGCCACATATTCCATCCTTAGTGGTAAAATTTTGAAAGCTTTTCCTCTGGGATCAGGAACAAGATGAGGGTACCCTTTCTCACCACCCTTATGTAACAAAGCACTAGAAATCTTAGCTTAAGTAATCAGGTAATATAAAAGAAAAAAAATTCTCTAAATCAGAAAGGAAAAGTAAAATTTTATTTTCAGAAGATAGGATTTTATATATAGAAAACCCTAAGACAACCAGAAAACTGTTAGAACTAATTAATGAACTCAGTAAATTTGTGGGATATAAAATCAACATACCGAAGTCAGTTGTATTTCTATCCACTAACAGTGAAATGACTGCAAAACGCCAAGTGAAAAAGGGACTCCAGTAGTTTCTATTAAGTAATCAGGGGCCCAGGTGGGAGAGAGAGGAAGAGGGAAATGAGGCAGAAACAATACTGGAAGTGATATCCAGGCATTTTCTTCAACTAATGACATAGATAAACACACAGATGTAAGAACTTCAGGAAGTTTCAAGCAAGGTAAAGAAAACCACACGTGAGGCACATGACAGTGAAACTGCTGAAAAAAAAAAAAATAAGGAGAATCTCATAAAATCAGCCAGAGAAAAAGACCCATTGCTTTGCAGTAATAGAAATAAAGCTGACGGATAACTTTTCAAAAGAATCATTGGAAGAAGATAATCAACATCTTTAAAGTGCTTAAAGAAAAGAAGCTAATAATTTACTATTTCATATTCAGCAAAATATCACTCAAAATGAGATAAAGATGCTTAGAGACAAACAAAAACGGAAATAATTATCCGCACACAGTACAAGAAGTGCTGCAATTAATTATTCAGGCTGAAGTAAACTGATGTCAGATGGAAACACTGAACAATAGAAAGGAATGAAAAGTATCCAAGGAGGTAAGAATGTGGGTAAATACAAAAGGTTATCTGTTTAAATCATGAATAACATCAATGTCTTTCAGTGGATATAACAAATGAAAAAGTGAAATGTATGCTGGTAATTACATGAGGGCAAGAGATTTTTCAATATAGTTAAACTAGTGAAAAATCTCTGAATTATTCACAAAATGGTAAAATAAATAATGTGACGGTCTGAAATAAGTTCAAGGATGACCTGTAATGGGCAACATACCACTTAAACATTACACAAAGAGTATATCTAAAACACTAGGAGAGATAAAATGAAATAATTTTTAAAATACTTGTTTAATATAACAAAAAGGCGAAGAAAAAAACAGCAAAAATAAATGGAACAAAAATTGAAAACAAATAGGAAGATGGTAGACTTAAACCCAGCTATACCAATAATTATATTGAATGCAATAGTGATGAACTACTAAAATTAAGAAAAGATAGAAAGAATTTTTAAATGGCTCAGTATATTCTATTCACAATCAGTTCAGTTCAGTTCAGTTCAGTCGCTCAGTCGTGTCCGACTCTTTGTGACCCCATGAATCACAGCACGCCAGGCCTCCCTGTCCATCACCAACTCCCGGAGTTCACTCAAACTCATGTCCATTGAGTTGGTGATGCCATCCAGCCATCTCATTCTCTGTCGTCCCCTTCTCCTCCCGCCCCCAATCCTTCCCAGCATCAGAACACTTAAAAATATGAAAATTGATAGGCTGAAAAAAAAAGAATGAAAAAATGTATAACATGGGAATATTAACCAAGAAAGAGCTGACATGCCTATGTCATACAGGACAAAGTAAACTTTAGAACAAGTAGCATTACTAGAGTTAAAGATGGACATCTGACAATAAGAGAAACAACTCACTGAGAGGAATAAAAATACTAATTTTATTTCTATCTAGTTATGGTTGAAAACTGTTAGTCCCTCAGTCATGTCTGACTCTTTGTGACCCATGGACTGTAGCCCACCAGGCTCTTCTGTCCATGCAATTCTCCAGGCAAGAATACTGGAGTGGACAGCCATTCCCTTCTCCATGGGATCTTCCTGCCCCAGGGACTGAACCCTCATCTCCTGCCTTTGCAGGCGGATTCTTTACCACAGAGCCACCAGGGTAGCCCACTGGGGTCTGTATTGTAGGCTAAAGAACCATAAAAATACAAAGCTGGACATTTAAATAGGAGGAAGATAGCTATATGACTTGCCCTTCTGAAAGAATAGAAGACTTAGCTCCCTATTATCAATATTCCTTGAAAAGAGAAAGGGAGTGATCTTGGGCTATTACCTTTTAGAATGAAAGGTGTTTAGGGGAAGATAAGACAAGCATCGCTGAGTTAATAATCAACATTTTTATCTCCCAGGCTCCAGGAGTCACCCCCTTGAAATAAAAACTCATACCTCTGTGAAAGTAAATCTCTTTTAAATTCTCACTCTGTTTGGTTATCATTTCACTTCCAAGGCTTATGTTTTAGTTCGGGTTTCAATTTTCTTTGCTTTAGAAGGACCTAATCATGCCCCTCCCCTCCAAAAGTTCTCCATAACTTTGTCACTACTACTCAAATAACAGTTTTAGATGTCTTAATAAATATCCATAGACAATATTTGTTTTTAAGATCTTAGTTATTAGAAAAACTATCTAAATATTCAAAGCAATTGAATTCAGTTTATCACAATTCCAATACAAACCTCAGAAGTAAATTTCCACAGGAAACTGTAAAGTTGATTTTCAAATTTATGGGAACCCACAAAGATCTAGAATATTTAAGAAAATGTTGAAAATTACAATGATGTAAGGCATACACATAGATTTTGACTTACTAGAAAATTGTAACCATTAAGAAATGTTTTATTAGTGAAAGAGATAGACAAAGAATCAAATGGAATAGAAAAGTGTATGGAAACAGGCCATACAAATATGAGTAATTGATTTAAGACAAGCATTTATTTCATTTAAATTTCAAAACTGAAAGGATTTGTCCCTCCAGGGAAGAGTGCTGGACCAATTGGATATCCATATCCATTTTCGAAAGCCCTAAATTTAAAGTAGTAGTGCTTCTGGGATATAACATGGGAGAATACTTCCATGATCTTGGAATAAACAGTAATTCTTAAACAGAACACAAAACCCAGTAAATTAATTAAACTAATAAATATTATTCCGTTCCGTTCCGTTCCATCGTTCAGTCGTGTCCGACTCTATGCGACCCCATGGACTGCAGCCTACCAGGCTTCTCCGTCCATGGGATTCTCCAGGCAAGAATACTGGAGTGGGTTACCGTTTCCTTCTCCAGGGGATTTTCCCGACCCAGGGATCGAACCCGGGTCTCCCGCATTGGAGGCAGACGCTTTAACCTCTGAGTCACCAGGGAAGCCCCAATAAATATTATTACATGACCAATATTATTATTATTAGTCTTCAGGGAAATGCAAATTAAAACCACAACAGAGAATATTCATAGTCGTAACTGTGGTGTTGGAGAAGGCTCTTGAGAGTCCCTTGTACTGCAAGGAGATCCAACCACTCCATTCTAAAGGAGATCAATCCTGGGTGTTCATTGGAAGGACTGATTCTAAAGCTGAAACTCCAATACTTTGGCCACCTCATGCGACGAGTTGACTCACTGGAAAAGACTCTGATGCTGGGAAAGGTTGGGAGCGGAAGGAGAAGGGGACAACAGAGAATGAGATGGCTGGATGGCATCACCGACTCTGTGGACATGACTCCGGGAGTTGGTGATGGACAGGGAGGCCTGGAGTGCTGTGATTCATGGGGTCGCGAAGAGTCGGACACGACTGAGTGACTGAACTGAACTGAACTGAATGATTAAAATGTAAAAAAAAAAAACCTGTGTAACAGATGTTGGTAAACATGTAACCGAAAGCCTCATACATTGCTGATGGGAGGAAAACTATTTAACTATTGAAGAAAACTACCAGTGTTTAGTAAAGCTAAGCCCACATCTATCCTATGATGTAGGATATCTGTATTCAACAGATACAGTTCTAGGTATTTATTCATGAAAAATAAGTCCATATGTCCACCAAAATATATGCACAAGAATGTTCAAAGCATTTTTGTTCATCATAGCCTCAAACATGGCTATCAACTGGGAAATGGATACACATATTTGGATTAATTCATACATGGAGTAATACATAATAAGTGCATTACCAATAAATACAACCATTAACACAGATATTATGTTTATAATATATGTTAGACACAAAAGTGTGTATTCAGTGTGACTCTATTTACATGCAATTCAAAAAACAGATAGTAATAGATGTCAAAATAATGCTTACCTCATGTATGGGATATTGCCTGAACAGGGATGTGAGGGAACTTTATTGGAGTGTCCTGTACCCTAATCTAGGCTTCCAAGGTGGCCCTAGTGGTAAGAATCATCTGCCAATGCAGGAGATGTAAAAAGACACAGGTTCAGTCCCTGGGTTGGGAAGATCCCTGGAGGGAATCCTCACTCCAGTATTCTTGCCCGGAGAATCCCATGGACAGAGGAGCCTGGTGGCTACAGTCCACAGGGTCGCACAGATCAGACATGACTGAAGCGACTTAGCACGTATCTTGATATAGTTAGTAGTTTCTCAAGTGTATACATATATTTAAAAAATCAATTAACTCTGTCTTAAAATCAGTGAACTTTTGAACATTTTTGAGTATGTATTACAAGTCAATTGTAAAAAATGAGGAGTATTTTTATCTTTTGAGAAGTGTGTAAGCTTTTTCAAGTACGTTTTATATGAGACACAAGGGGATTCTCAGAAGGAAATACAGTTGTTTCTCTTTATTCTTGGTAATGTTCCAAAAAAATCCTTGTGAACATTGCATTAGCAGATACTGAGCCATTGCTCCTAGGAGAAATATAAGATTAGGTTCTTGCTAATCTTAAAAGATTAGGTCTTGACTCAATGGACATGAATCTGAGCAAACTCTGGGAGATGGTGAAGGACAGGGAAGCTTGGCATGCTGCAGTCGATGAGGCGCAGAGTCAGACATGACATGAACAACAACATCTGACCATGACACATTTGTCAACTGATGAATATATAACCTTGTTTTAAAGGTACTTCTGCTTAAGGACACCTTATTTCACAGACGCTGCTGATTCATTAACATTGAACTTGAAGCTAACAACACCATAACTCATGCCTGAACAAAGCTTATCTAGAACACATACATTCTTCATAAGGCACATCACAATTTTCTTGTGCTTAGGAAACACCAGACAGTACTTCAGCACGATGTTTAGGGACTATTTGGAACAGCAAAATCATACACACACACACACACACATATACAACCACAAAAGAGCATAAGATGTGGCATAAATAGATCGCAAAAAGAAGAAGACAGAGAAACACCACATTTAATGCCAGTTGGGATCATTCAAGTCAGATAACTCAAAATTTCCACCATTCTATGCATGAATGACTGCAGAAGTGATGCGAGTATTGATTTGGGGGTCACAAATAAATTTTAGTGAGTAGACAAATTTGCAAATAAGGAATCTATAAGTAATGAGGATAAAGCACAACTAGGAGGTGGTTGTTGTTTTTTAGTCGCTCTGTCGTGTCTGACTCTTTATGACCCCACGGACTGCAGCTCGCCAGGCTTCCCAGTCCTTCACCATCTCCCAGAGCTTGCTCAAAATCATGTCCATTGAGTTGGTGATGCCATCCAACCATTTCATCCTCTGTCGTCCCCTTCTTCTCCTGCCTTCAATCTTTCCCAGCATCAGGGTCTTTTCAAATGAATCAGCTCTTCTCATCAGGTGACCAAAGTATCAGAGCTTCAGCTTCAGCATCAGTCCTTCCAAAGAATATTCAGGACTGATATCCTTTAGGATGGACTGGTTGGATCTCCTTGCTGTCCAAGGGATTCTTCAGAGTCTTCTCCAACACCACAGTTCAGGAGCATCAATTTTTTGGTGCTCAGCCTTCTTTCTGGTCCAACTCTCAAATCCATACATGACTACTGGAAAAACTAGGAGGCTAGAGGAGAAGGGGACGACCGAGAATGAGATGGCTGGATGGCATCACCAACTCTGTGGACATGAGTTTGAGTGAACTCCGGGAGTTGGTGATGGACAGGGAGGCCTGGCGTGCTGTGATTCATGGGGTCGCGGAGAGTCGGACACGACTGAGCGACTGAACTGAACTGAACTGAACTGAAGACCCATAAATCTTTCATTAATTCTCAAATTTAGGAATAATGTCCCTTATGGGGAAACTGATTTAGAAGTTATCTAGGTAGACAGAGAAGGAAGTATGCAGGAAACATCAAGGCAGAAATGAAAGTAAGAATCTTAAAGCAAAACTGGACATTTGGGCATTGGTTACACAGAGCAATAAGGAAGAGCAAGAAATACGACTGGAGGAAATAAGAAGGTAAAATGGATTTTGTAGTCTCCCAGAATCAATGAAAAACTTTAACTCATCTCTCTTGCTCTCTTCTATGTGTTTTCTCTTTTTCCCTTTCCAAGTGCTTTTGTTTTTTCAATTGAGGTATAGTTGAGGTAAAACATTATATAAATTTCAGGAGTATAACATAGTATTTAATAATTTTTAAAGGTTATGGTCCATTTATAGTTACTATAAAATATTGGCTGTAATCCCTGTGTTGTACAGTATATCCTTGTAGCTTATTTTATACACAGTAATTTGTACCCTTTAATCTGCAACCCCTAGCTTACCCCTACCTTCCCTCTCCCCAGTGGTAACCACTAGCTTGATCTCTGTATCTCTGAGTCTACATCTTTATTATATTCACTAGTTTGTTGTATATGTTAGATTTCACATGTGAGTCATATCATACAGTATTTATCTTTCTTTGTCTGACATGTCACTTGGCATAATACCTTCCAAGTCCACCCATGTTGCTGCAAATGGAAAAATTTTATTCCTTTTTATGGCTGATAGTCCACCAAGCATGTGTGTATGTATCTCCATTCATCTGTTGGTGGATATTCAGACTGCGTTCATACCTTGGCAATTGTAAATAAATGCTGCTATGAACACTGCATACATGTATCTTTTTAAATTAGTGTCTTCATCTTTTTCAGATATAGACACAGGAGTGGAACTGCTGGGTCATATGGTAGTACTAGTTTCAATTTTTGAGAAAAGTCCATAATTTTCTCCATAGTGGCTGTACAGATTTACATTTCCAGTGGCAGTGCAGGAGGCTTTCCTTTTCTCCATATCCTCACCAAGATTCGTTATCTTTTTTCATAATAGCCATTCTGACAGGTAGGAGGCAATATCCATTGCAGTTTCGATTTGCATTTCTCTGATAATTAGCAATGTTGAGCATCTTTATATCTGCATGTTTTTTTTGAAAAATTTCTATTCAGATCTCTGTCCATTTTAATTGGTTTTTTTGTTGCTGTTGTTGATAATGTTGAGTTTCATGAGCTGTTTATATATTTTAGATGTTAACCCTTTATCATCATATTATTTGCAAATATTTCTCCCATTCAGTAGAGTATTTTTTGTTTTGTTGATGATTTCCTTTATTATGCACCTTCTAAGTGTTTTCACCACCTCTTCTAGGGGTTCAGATCCATCAGTACGTCATATTTTATTAACTAGGTAAAAGTTTATTTAAAATACATTAAACTCTTTTTTAAAATTTATTTATTTTAATTGGAGGCTAATTACTTTACAATATTGTATTGGTTTTGCCATACATTGACATGCATCCGCCCCGGGTGTACATGTGTTCCCCATCTTGAACCCCCTTCCCACCCCCTTCCCCATATCATCCCTCTGGTTCATCCCAGTGCACCAGCCGCAAGCATCCTGTATCATGCATCGAACTTGGATTGGTGATTGGTTTCACATATGATAATATACAAGTTTCAATGCCATTGTCCCAAATCGTCCCACCCTTGCCCTATCCCACAGAGTCCAAAAGACTGTTCTATACATCTGTGTCTCTTTTGCTGTCTCATATACAGGGTTATCATTGCCATATTTCTAAATTCCATATATATGAGTTAGTATATCGTATTGGTATTTTTCTTTCTGGCTTACTTCACTCTGTATAATAGGCTCCAGTTTCATCCACCTCGTTAGAACTGATTCAAATGTATTCTTTTTAATTGCTTACTAATACACCATTGTGTACATGTACCGTAGCTTTTGTACCCATTCGTCTGCAGATGGACATCTAGGTTGCTTCTATGTCCTGGCTATTATAAACAGTGCTGTGATGAACATTGGAGTACATGTGTCTCTTTCCATTCTGGTTTCCTCAGTACGTATGCCCAGGAGTGGGATTGCTGGGTCGTATGGCAGTTCTATTCCCAGTTTTTTAAGGAATCTCCACACTGTTCTCCATAGTGGCTGTACTAGTTTGCATTCCCACCAACAGTGTAAGAGGGTTCCCTTTTCTCCACACCCTCTCTAGCATTTATTGCATGTAGACTTTTGGATAGCAGCCATTCTGACTGGTGTGAAATAGTACCTCATTGTGGTTTTGATTTGCATTTCTCTGATTATGAGTGATGTTGAGCATCTTTTCATGTGTTTGTCAGCCATCTGTATGTCTTCTCTGGAGAAATGTCTGTTTAGTTCTTTGGCCCATTTTTTGATTGGGTCGTTTATTTTTCTGGAATTGAGCTGCAGGAGTTGCTTGTATATTTTTGAGATTAATTCTTTGTCAGTCGGTTCATTTGCTATTATTTTCTCCCATTCTGAAGGCTGTCTTTTCACCTTGCTTATAGTTTCCTTTGCTGTGCAGAAGCTTTTAATTTTAATTAGGTCCCATTTGCTTATTTTTGCTTTTATTTCCAATATTCTGGGAGGTGGGTCATGGAGGATCTTGCTGTGATTTATGTCGGAGAGTGTTTTGCCTATGTTCTCCTCTAGGAGTTTATAGTTTCTGGTCTTACATTTAGATCTTTAATCCATTTTGAGTTTATCTTTGTGTATGGTGTTAGGGAGTGTTCTAGTTTCATTCTTTTACAAGTGGCTGACCAGTTTTCCCAGCACCACTTGTTAAAGAGATTGTCTTTTCTTCATTGAATATTCTTGCCTCCTTTGTCAAAGATAAGGTGTCCATAGGTGCGTGGATTTATCTCTGGGCTTTCTATTTTGTTCCATTGATCTGTATTTCTGTCTTTATGCCAGTACCATACTGTCTTGATGACTGTGGCTTTGTAGTAGAGCCTGAAGTCTGGCAGGTTGATTCCCCCAGTTCCATTCTTCTTTCTCAAGATTTCTTTGGCTATTCGAGCTTTTTTGTATTTCCATACAAATTGTGAAATTATTTGTTCTAGCTCTGTGAAAAATACCATTGGTAGCTTGATAGAGATTGCATTGAATTTATAAATTGCTTTGGGTAATATATTCATTTTCACAATATTTATTCTTCCAATCCACGAACACGGTATATTTCTCCATCTATTAGTGTCTGCTCTGATTTCTTTCACCAGTGTTTTACAGTTTTCTATATATAGGTCTTTTGTTTCTTTAGGTAGATATGTTCCTAAGTATTTTATTCCTTTTGTTGCAACGGTGAATGGAATTGTTTCCTTAATTTCTCTTTCTATTTTATCGTTATTAGTGTATAGGAATGCAAGGGATTTCTGTGTGTTGATTTTATATCCTGCAACTTTACTATATTCATTGATTAGCTCTAGTAATTTTCTGGTAGTATCTTTAGGGTTTTCTGTGTAGAGGATCATGTCATCTGCAAACAGTGAGAGTTTTACTTCTTCTTTTCCAATTTGGATTCCTTTTATGTCTTTTTCTGCTCTTTTTTTGCTCTGGCCAAAACTTTCAAAACTATGTTGAATAGTAGTGGTGAGAGTGGGCACCCCTGTCTTGTTCCTGACTTTTGGGGAAATGCTTTCAGTTTTTCGCCATTGAGGATAACGTTTGCTGTGGGTTTGTCATATATAGCTTTTATTTTATTGAGGAATGTTCCTTCTATTCCTGCATTCTGGAGGGTTTTTATCATAAATGGATGTTGAATTTTGTTGAAGGCTTTCTCTGTATCTATTGAGATAATCATATGATTTTTATTTTTCAGTTTGCTAATGTGGTGTATTACATTGACTGATTTGCGGATATTGAAGAATCCTTGCATTCCTGGGATAAAGCCCACTTGGTCATGATGTATGATCTTTTTAATGTGTTGTTGGATTCTGATTGCTAGAATTTTGTTAAGGATTTTTGCATCTATGTTCATCAGTGATATTGGTCTGTAGTTTTCTTTTTTTGTGGCATCTTTGTCAGGTTTTGGGATTAGGGTGATGGTGGCCTCATAGAATGAGTTTGGAAGTTTCCCTTCCTCTGCAATTTTCTGGAAGAGTTTGAGTAGAATGGGTGTTAGCTCTTCTCTAAATTTTTGGTAGAATTCAGTTGTGAAGCCGTCTGGACCTGGGCTTTTGTTTGCTGGAAGATTTCTGATTACAGTTTCAATTTCCGTGCTTGTGATGGGTCTGTTAAGATTTTCTATTTTTTCCTGGTTCAGTTTTGGAAAGTTGTACTTTTCTAAGAATTTGTCCATTTCTTGCAAGTTGTCCATTTTATTGGCATATAATTGCTGATAATAGTCTCTTATGATCCTTTGTATTTCTGTGTTGTCTGTTGTGATCTCTCCATTTTTATTTCTAATTTTATTGATTTGGTTTTTCTCCCTTTGTTTCTTGATGAGTCTGGTTAGTGGTTTGTCAATTTTATTTACCTTCTCAAAGAAACAGCTTTTGGTTCTGTTGATTTTTGCTATGGTCTCTTTTGTTTCTTTGCATTTATTTATGCCCTACTTTTTAAGATTTTTTTCCTTCTACTAACCCTGGGGTTTTTCATTTCTTCCTTTTCTAGTTGCTTTAGGTGTAGAGTTAGGTTATTTAGTTGACTTTTTTCTTGTTTCTTGAGGTATGCCTGTATTGCTATGAACATTCCCCTTAGCACTGCTTTTACAGTGTCCCACAGGTTTTGGGTTGTTGTGTTTTCATTTTCATTCATTTCTATGCATATTTTGATTTTTTTAAAATTTCTTCTATGACTTGTTGGTTATTCAGCAGCATGTTTGTCAGCCTCCATATGTTGGCATTTTTAATAGTTTTTCTCCTGTAATTGAGATCTAGTCTTACTGCATTGTGGTCAGAAAAGATGCTTGGAATGATTTCAATTTTTTTGAATCTACCAAGGCTAGGTTTATGGCCCAGGATGTGATCTATCCTGGAGAAGGTTCCATGTGCACTTGAGAAAAAGGTGAAATTCATTGTTTTGGGGTGAAATGTCCTATAGAGATCTATTAGGTCTAACTGGTCTATTGTATCATTTAAAGTTTGTGTTTCCTTGTTAATTTTCTGTTTAGTTGATCTATCCATAGGTGTGAGTGGGGTATTAAAGTCTCCCACTATTATTGTGTTACTGTTAATTTCCCCTTTCATACTTGTTAGCATTTGTCTTACATATTGTGTTGCTCCTATGTTGGGTGCATATATATTTATAATTGTTATATCTTCTTCTTGGATTGATCCTTTGATCATTATGTAGTGTCCTTCTTTGTCTCTTTTCACAGCCTTTGTTTTAAAGTCTATTTTATCTGAGTATTGCTACTCCTGCTTTCATTTGGTCTCTATTTGCATGGAATATCTTTTTCCAGCCCTTCACTTTCATTCTGTATGTGTCCCTCGTTTTGAGGTGGGTCTCTTGTAGACAACATATATGGGGGTCTTGTTTTTGTATCCATTCAGCCAGCCTTTGTCTTTTGGTTGGGGCATTCAACCCATTTACATTTAAGGTCATTATTGATAAGTATGATCCCGTTGCCATTTACTTTATTGTTTTGGGTTCGAGTTTATACACTCTTTCTGTGTTTCCTGTCTAGAGAAGATACTTTAGCATTTGTTGGAGAGCTGGTTTGGTGATGCTGAATTCTCTCAGCTTTTGCTTGTCTGTAAAGCTTTTGATTTCTCCTTCATATTTGAATGAGATCCTTGCTGGGTACAGTAATCTGGGCTGTAGGTTATTTTCTTTCAACGCTTTAAGTATGCCCTGCCATTCCCTCCTGGCCTGAAGAGTTTCTATTGAAAGATCAGCTGTTATCTTATGGGAATCCCCTTGTGTGTTATTTGTTGTTTTCCCCTTGCTGCTTTTAATATTTGTTCTTTGTGTTTGATCTTTGTTAATTTGATTAATATGTGTCTTGGGGTATTTCCCCTTGGATTTTTCCTGTTTGGGACTCTGGGTTTCTTGGACTTGGGTGATTATTTCCTTCCCCATTTTAGGGAAGTTTTCAACTATTATCTCCTCAAGTATTTTCTCATGGTCTTTCTTTTTGTTTTATTCTTCTGGGACGCCTATGATTCGAATGTTGGGGCATTTAATATTACCCCAGAGGTCTCTGAGATTGTCCTCATTTCTTTTAATTCGTTTTACTTTTTTCCTTTCTGTTTCATTTATTTCTACCATTCTATCTTCTTTCTCACTTATCCTATCTTCTGCCTCCGTTATTCTACTGTTGTTTCCCTCCAGAGTGTTTTTTATCTCATCTATTGCATTATTCATTATATACTGACTCTTTTTTATTTCTTCTAGATCCTTGTTAAACCTTTCTTGCATTTTCTCGATCCTTGTCTCCAGGCTATTTATCTGTAACTCCAATTTGTTTTCAAGATTTTGGATTATTTTCATTATCATTATTCGAAATTCATCAGGTAGGTTCCCTATCTCTTCCTCTTTTATTTGGGTTAGTGGGCATATTTATCCTGTTCCTTTACCTGCTGGATATTTCTCTGCCTCTTCATCTTGCTTATATTGCTGTGTTTGAAGTGGCCTTTCCGTCTTCTGGCAGTTTGTGGAGTTCTCTTTATTGTGGAGTTTCCTCGCTGTGGGTGGGGTTGGACGGGTAGCTTGTCAAGGTTCCCTGGTTAGGGAAGCTTGTATCGGTTTTCTGGTGGAAGGAGCTTGGTTTCTTCTCTCTGGAGTGCAATGAAGTGTCCAGTAATTAGTTATGAGATGTCAATGGGTTTAGAATGATTTTGGGCAGCCTGTGTACTGAAGCTCAGGGCTATTTTCCTGTGTTGCTGGAGAATTTGTGTGGTACGTTTTGCTCTGGAACTTGTTGACCCTTGGGTGGTGCTTGGTTTCAGTGTCGGTATGGAGGCGTTTGATGAGCTCCTATCAATTAATGTTCCCTGGAGTCAGGAGTTCTCTTGTGTTCTCAGGATTTGGACTTAAGCCTCCTGCCTCTGGTTTTCAGTCTTATTCTTGCAGTAGCCTCAAGACTTCTCCATCTGTCACTTCCAAGGTGGTTCCCTCTGCTTTAGCTTCTTCTGTTTGCTGGTCTCTTCAGTGTCGAATTTCTGCCCTGACACTAGGGCGTGGTGGTGGACGCTTTTTAAGGCTCACTTGTTCAGTTGTGCTGTCGGGAGGGAGGAACGCTGCAGACAAATTACACTGGCATCTGTGGGGAGTGCTCGCAGTGTCTCAGCCACACTGGGTTTACCCCTGCTCACGGCGTCTGTGCTGTCCCAGTCTACAATGCACAGGCTCTAGGTTGCTCTGCCCAGAACTGTCTGAGGCGGGCCCTGGGTTGCATGCACTTCCCAGGTCTAAGCCACTCAGGTTCAGGTACTCAGGTACTCCACAAAGGTGCAGACTTGGTTGGGCCTGCGTTTTGTGCCCTTCCCTGGTCCGAGCAGCTCGGGTGACCAGGTGTTTGGCAAGTACCGTCGCTGTGACTTATCACCTCTCTGGTCCCTGCTGCTCGGTTTTCTGGGTGTACAACTGGTGCACCTTCACAGGCGGATGTCGACTGGCCAGAATCCCAAGAAGTCTTGGTTAGCAATGAAGCCTGCTTGCAGTTTGGTAGGTGATGCCTCTTTTTGCCCCCTTCCGGCTCTGGCTGCCCTCCCCTGCCTGTCTCGGTGGGGGATGGGGAATGGGCCGTCTGAAGCCGGGAGCTCTATACAGTCCTTTGTTCTATGAGCAGGTCTGGCGGTGTCTTAGGTTAAGGCTTTTGGCCTTTTCGAGGAGTAGCTATCTCACAGTCTGCTTTGCTATCTCAAGTTAGCTCCCTCAGATTGCCCTTGAAGCATTCAGGCCCCGTCCTTACTCTAAGCAATGCAGCCCATGCCTCCCTGCCCAGCCCCCGCTTGCTAGTGGCGGATGTGGGCGTCTGCGCTGCTTTTCCTCTGGGAGTTACCTGTGGGTTTTAATTATTTATTTTTCCTCCCAGTTATGTTGCCCTCTGAGTTTCCAAGGCTCTCCACAGACTCATCAGTGAGTATTTCCTGGTGTTTGGAAACTTTCTTTTTTAAGCCTCCCTTCCTGGGACAGATCTCCGTCCCTACCTCTTTTGTCTCTCTTTTTATCTTTTATATTATTTCCTACCTCCTTTTGAAGACAATGGGCTGCTTTTCTGGGTGCCTGATGTCCTCTGCCAGCATTCAGAAGTTGTTTTGTGGAATTTACTCAGCGTTCAAATGTTCTTTTGATGAATTTGTGGGGGAGAATGTGGTCTCCTGTCCTCTTCCTCCACCATCTTCCTCCCCCTCTCTAAAATACATTAAACTCTTGACAACATACTACAGTAACACTAATATAGATCTAACAGAAATGGCATTTAGAAGGGACAGACATTCACATTCCATCAGCCAGGATAGTATAGGTTATGTTGCTTTAATGAACAACTCCAAAATCTCAAAGAGTTTCATACAACAAAGGTTTATCTTTTTCTTTCCCCACAAAGTACAAATGGCAGTTTTATTTGTGATAGTCCCAAACTGGAAATAACTCACTTGTCCTTCAACAGGAGAATAATTAAATAAATATAACCACAGCACAGAATACTCCACAGCAGTAACATGGGATGACTATTGATAACACACAATAAAAAGGTTGTTTTTGTTCTTTGTTTTTCTCACACAACATGGCCTTTGCAGATGACCTAGAGGTTCTGCTTTGCTACAGTCTCATTTCAGAGAATAGCTACTCCATGGCTGTGAGCAAAACTGAGGCCTTCCTGGGTCTGTGCAAATGCTCCTCCTGTCCTTCTATCGACCCTACCCAGGACTGTGCCATGTGGTAAAATACTTCTCTATCATCAAGGGCTTTGTAGTTAATAGATACTGTTTAATAATCATTAGAACCAGGTGGCCTCTATATTTTGTTAGCCCCTAAACAATGATGAAGTCCCTCACTGAATATTCCCAGCCCCCATGAGGCTAATTATCCATTCATAAATCGACTTAGGAATGCACTTCCTGTTTCCAGGAATGTATCCTCATACCCTCGGTTAACTGTAAAGCTGTCCCAGTAGCCCCTGCACAGTGTGGAGTGCAGCTGTGAACACTCTTGGATCATGGTCCGCCTGATCCTACCAGGGAGTAATTACCCTGTAACAAACTGATCCATTGATTGTATGGTGCTGCCTACCTTGCAGACAGGCAGGTTTTATTCTCAAGATGCTTTTTTCAGTTTGGTGGACACTTCTTGTTTCCTCCATCCTCCAACAACCACAATCTCAAAAGTTGCTTCTGGAGTGTAGGAGAGGGACAAAATGGTTTTGAAGGGTTTTATTCAGCAATAAATGCTTCAGTAGAGAAGTGAGAGACAAACATTCTATTCATAATCATTGTGGGCTTCCCAGGTGGTGTTAGTGGTAAAGAATCTGCCAAATCAAAATAAACCATTGGCCAAATCTAAATAAAAAATGTAAATAACTTCATCCAACCCAAAGAGAGTTCAATGTTTTGTTCAGGATATTGTGGCTATGTTTATGAAGGATATTGTTCCTTAGTTTCCTTTTCTCATAACATTTTCTTCTGGTTTAGGTAAGAGGATAATCCTAGTCACATAAAATGACCTGATAAAAGTTTTCTACTCTATTTTCTGAAAGAGTTGTCTAGAATTAGAATTATTTTACTCTTAAATGTTTACCAAACTTACCACTGATCTACTCTGAGCCTGGAGTTTTCTTTATACAGTCAACCCATGAACACAGGTTTGAACTTCATAGATCCACTTATATATAAATGTTTTCCAGTGAATATATTGGAATCTTTTTTTATTTGTGACAATTAGAAAAAACTTGCAGATGAATTACATAGTCTAGATATATCAAATATTACTAAAAATAAGCTATGTGGTGAATACATACAAAATATAAACACACTAGTCTATTTTATCATTTACTACTGTAAAAATATATACAAATCTATTATAAAAAGTTAAAATTTATCAAAACTTACACAAACACTCACAGAGTATACACCGAGGAAAACATAAATGAATGTAAAGATACATGAATGTAATAAATCATGAGTGCATAAAATTAACTATAGTACATACTGTACTATTGTAATAATTTTGTAGCCATCACCTTTTGGCTATTGTGGTGAGCCAAGTGTTATGAGTATCCACTTATTAACAAAATACAGTCTGATGCTAATTATTTCCTTGTGAGCAATTCATATCTTTAAGAAATTGTGTATCACAGTAAAAAGTTCTCTCTCACAATTCTATATCTTTCATCATGTTTGGTGCAATACCATAAACCTTGAATGACACCCTGGGACTCATAAGAAGTACCCCTAGTGATTCAGGAAGTGCTCCCAAGAACCAGAGAAAAGTTATGACATTATAAGGTAAAGGTGAGTTGCTCGAAATGTACTGTAGATCGAGGTCTACAGCTACAGTTACCCACCATTTCAAGACAAATGAACCTTGTGTAAAGACCATTGTAAAAAAAAAAAGAAAGAAAAGGACCACTTGTGAAGCTGTTGCTGTAGCTATGTTAGCAGGTATAAAATCCTTGCACTTTTTGCAAAATATTTTTTATCTCATATTGAAAATGCATCTTTTATGTGGGTGCAGGCTTGCTAATAAGAAAGGTATACCTACAGACTCTGGGCTTCCCTGGTAGCTCAGTTGGTAAAGAATCCACCTCCAAGGTAGGAGACCTCAGTTCAATTCCTGGGTTGGGAAGGTTCCTTGGAGAAGAGATAGGCTACCCACTCCAGTATTCTTGGGTTTCCCTGGTGGTTCAGATAGTAAAGAATCCACCTTCAATGCAGGAGGCCTGGGTTTGATTCCTGGGTTGAGAAGATCCCCTGGAGGAGGGCATGGCAACCCACTGCAGTATTCTTGCCTGGAGAATTCCATGGACAGAGAAACCTGGCAGGCTGCAGTCCCTGGGGTCGCAAAGAGTTGGACACGATTGAACGACTAGGCTCAGCCCAGCACCTAGAGATTCTAACATGATTTGAGAAAAAGTAAAGTCATTATATGACAACTTAATGCAAACAGAAGGTGAAGAATCTAAAGCTGGACAATTTAATGCCAGCAAAGGATGGTTTGATAATTTTAGAAAGAAGTTTAGCTAGTAACAGTCAAAATAACAGGAGAAGCAACTTCTGTCTACCAAGAGGCAGCAGAAAAGTTCGCAGATGCCATTGAGAAAATCATTGAGGGTTTTTAGCTCACACAAAGGCACCATATTCTGGGGGGAAAATGCCACATTTATTAGTAAGACAAAGAAGTAAGCACCAGGATTTAAGGCAGGAAGGGACAAGCTAACTCTACTGTTTTGTGCAAATGCAGTCAGGTTTATGATCAGGACTGGCCTTATCTATAAAGCTAACCTCTGAGCCCTGAAGGGAAAAGATTAAGTACCAACTGCCAGCCTTTTTGTTGTACAACAACCAACCCTGGACAATGAGAACACTTTCTGGATTGGTTCCATGAATTCATCTTTGAAATCAGGAAATACCTTGCCAGTAATGGACTGCTTTTTAAAGTCTTTTATTTATTTTTAACTGGAGGATAATTGCTTTACGATGTTGTGTTATTTTCTGCTGTGCAACAGCATGAACCAGTCATAAGAATACATATATCCTCTCCCTCTTGACACTTGCTCCTACCACGCCATCCCACACCTCTAGGTAAAGTTCTTTTTATAGTATACTACTGGGGCTTCCCCAATGGATGTGTGGGTAAAGAATTCTCCTGCAATGCAGGAGACACAGGATATGTGGGTTCAATCCTTGGGTTGGGAAGATCCCCTAGGAGAGGAAATGGCAAGCCACTCCAGCATTGTCTGAAAAATCCCTTGGACAGAGGAGCCTGGTGGGCTATAGTCCAAAGGGCTGCAAAGAATTGGATACAACTGAACATGAGCACATGACCCCGAGGCATTCAGACTTTTATGAATTTTATTGGTTTCTTCAAAAGAAAAGCTCTTAGTTTTACTTTTTCTCTTATTTATCCATCCTAAGATTTCATATGAGGAAGAGATAAGTTCAGGAGGGGGAACTTATGTACACCCGGGGCGAATTCATGTCAATGTATGGCAAAACCAACCAATATAATATTGTAAAATAATTTGCCTCCAATAAAAAATAAATTAATTAATTTTTAAAAATAAATAAAAAACACTGCGAGTGGCATTAAAATATATATATAAAAAAAGGAGAAACTAAGCAAAGGTGGCAGAGGAGATATTTAATCAATAAGTTCACAAAAATCAACATTGTAAAAAAACTGTACAAATATTTAGCAAAATTGGAAAACTATTATGAGTGTTCCCAGCATAAAATCTGGCAGTATAACACATCTCAAGAAAAATCAGGTCTTTGTGAAATAACCAAATGTGAAATGACTGAAACTATATGAGGTTAATTGCTAGCTCTAAACTAATGTTTACTTGAATTTTTCATGAAGACTGTTTAATTAAATATGCTTGATATCTTGGGTTGCATGTTTTCTTCTATTCCCTAGTCCTGAGAATGTTTCATATTTGAGAGCTATGTACAGCTTATTCTGAAAATAAATCACCAAAGATCATTTCAATGCTTTTGAGTGATTCACTAATTGACCATTTACCAAATATTCTTCTGTCCAGTCACCTCTGTCCTTCTAAACCATTTTAAAGGAAGAAATAGAATCTCTAAGAACTTTTCAGACTATTATTGCAAAAACTTGGTAATTTAACATATCTTGATTGTATAATACTGCTTATACTAATAAAGGGCTTAGAAGGACAGAGGAAATAGAAAGGTTAAGTAGAATGTTATGTTCTAATAGCAATATAATGATCTTGAGAGTGAAGAAGTCATTAGTTCCTGTCCTTTTCCCCTTATCATTTTTCTGGATAACCACGGCAAACCTAGAAAGTCTTTTACTCTCACTGAGAACAGTTTTTAGCTTGGAATTCTGGTTACACCTGTCAACATCAGTCATTCTGAGCCAATTTTTCCAATACTGATTGAAGTTTCCACTTTCTTTGTTCTTCTACATAGCTTTGAAAATATGCTATATTGCTACACGTTAGTTTTTTGTTTTGTTTTTTTATTTTTTTTCACTCCTTTAAATCTTATTCTTCAAGCTAGTCTAGCTCTGTAGATAAACAAATGTATGAAACATGTAAATCTACCATTTCTCTCAGCTTCTTAACAGCCAATTCCAGTTCTATTTTGTTTGAATTGTCTAAAACTTTCTCTGTAAATACCAATTTGGACATACTGACTTGTGCACAGTAATATTACATATTTCCCCATGGCCTGAGGGCTGCAAACAAGTGTTAGTTGCTCATTTGTATCTGACTCTGCAACTCCACGGACTGTAGCCCACCAGGCTCCTCTGTCCATGGGATTTTCCAGGCAAGATTACTGGAGTCGGGTACCGTTCCCTTCTTCAGGGAATCTTCCCGATCCAGGAACCGAACCCAGGTCTCTCACACTTGCAGGCAGATTCTTTACCAGTGCACCACCTGGGAAGCCCTTCTAGCCTGAGGGATGCAAAGAAGAGGAAGAGTCTAAAATCTGGTTAGGGTGAGAGGTTATACACAGAAAAAGTCATTGATCCATACTGAATATACAATGAGGGTCAGACAAGGCCACAAGAATGCAAATAATATTTAATCACTGGTTGCTGAACTAGAGAACATTTTAGTGTTGAAAGTCACAATAACAATGTCATTCTTAATTGTCATAATTATAAAATTCAATAAATTTTTGATTCATTTGCATGGTGTCAAAGTATAATTACCAAAAATCAAAAGTGACTGATATAAACATAGAATAAACACTTGTCATAGATATCTTAGGTCATTAATGTTGGAGGCAGTAAGACAATAAAGTTCGTTCAAAGACCACTCTGAGAAACTGGTTACTTACAGGCATTTTGGGAGTAATTGGGGGAGAATACTAAATACAAACTAGTTAATTTCCAACAGCACAATTAAACTATAACCTTTGTGGTTATCATCTTTACCGAATAAAAATCTGTAAGTTAACAAGGTCATTTATAGTATCTGTACTCTAATCAAATAGTAAAATAGCAAACTCAAGCATAAGTACACTCTCTTAGATAATTAAATAAGCCTTTCATCCAATGGCCTGTATTACATTGGAAGATGATAATGCTCCATCCCCAATATTCAAGTTTTGGATAAAAATTATTTTAACACTAGTTTATCTCCCTGGTTGTTCTAAGTAATTCATACAGTTTCTTGGCTTCGTTGTTCTTTTGCATACTCAGCCACAGTCATGTCCAACTCTTTGCAACCCCACAGAATGTAACCCACCAGGCTCCTCTGTCCGTGGGCTTTTCCAGGGAAGGATACTGCAGTGGGTTGCCATTTCCTACTCCAGGGGATCTTCCTGATCCAGGGATTGAACCCGCATCTCTTGCATCTCCTGCTTTGACAGATGGGTTCTTTACCACTAGTGCCACCTGGGGAGCATCTGTTATAACCGAAATGTAATCACTTTTCTTGCTGTCTGTTAAAAGGAATTTCAGGCTTATTTTTCTCACAGAGGAGTTAACAAGCCAATGTGCAAAAAGGGTCTTTGAATACTTAATAGGTAATAATCATTATTACGTGGAGATACCCCACGTCCAATGTCAGAGAAACCCCAGTAAGACGGTAGGCGCTGGAGTGGCTGTGAGGAGATACCCCACGTCCGAGGGCAGAGGAAAAGCCCCAGTAAGACGGTAGGATGGGTGAATTCACATTTAGAATCAAACCCCATTCCCGCCAGAGGTGTTCAGAGGGCTCAAACAAACCTTGTGCAGACCAGGACCCAGGGACCCCACAGAGACTGAGACAGAACAGTGTTTGAGCGTTTCCTGTGGAGGAACAGGTCTGCAGTGGTCTGCCGCAGGGACAGAGGCTCTGGGTGCAGCAGACTTGGGTATGGCATAAGTCCTCTTGGAGGAGGTCACTATTAACCCCACCACAGAGCTGCCAGAACTTACAGAGGATTGGGAAATAGACTCTTGAAGGGCACAACAGAACCTTGTGCACCAGGACCCAGGAGAAAGAGCAGTGATCCCACAGGAGACTGTCCTGGACTTGTCTGTGGGTGTCCGGGAGTCTCCGGCAGAGGCATGGGTCATTGGTGGCCTGCTGCAGTGTTGGGGGCACGGACTGTAGCAGTACATGCCTGGGATCCTTTGAGGGAAGTCACCATTATTTTCATTACCTCCACCATAGTTTGGCCCCAGGTAAATAGCAGGGAGGGGAACACAGCCCCACCCATCAATAGAAAATTGGATTAAAGATTTACTGAGCGTGGCCCTGCCCACCAGAACAAGACCCAGTACCCTCCTCAGTCAGTCTCTCCCACCAGGAAGCTTTCATAAACTCTTATCCTTCTCCACCAGAGGGCAGAGAGACTGAAAACCACAATCACAGAAAACTAACCAATCTAATCACATGGACCACAGCCCTGTCTAACTCAAGGAAACTATGAGCCATGCCAAGCAGGGCCACCCAAAACAGATGGGTCATGGTGGAGAGGTCTGACAAAATGTGGTCCACTGAAGAAGGGAATGGCAAACCACTTCAGTATTCCTGCCTTGAGAACCCCATGAACGGTATGAAAAGGCAAAAAGATAGGACACTGAAAGATGAACTCCCCAGGTCAGTAGGTGCCCAATACACTACTGGAGATCAGTGGAGAAATGACTCCAGGAAGAATGAAGGGACAGAGTCAAAGCAAAAACACCCAGTTGTGGATGTGACTGGTGATGGAAGCAAGGTCTGAATCTGTAACGAGCAATATTGCATAGGAACCTGGAATGTTCGGTCCATGAATCAAAGCAAATTGGAAGTGGTCAAACAGGAGATGGCAAGAGTGAACATCAACATTTTAGGAATCAGCAAATTAAAATGGACTGGAATGGGTGAATTTAACTCAGATGACCATTATATCTGTGGGCAGGAATCCCTTAGAAGAAATTATTGGAGTTTACTATGGAGTAGCCACCATAGTAAACAAAAGAGGCCAAAATGCAGTACTGGGATGCAATCTCAAAAACAACAGAATGATCTCTGTTCATTTCCAAGGCAAACCATTCAATATCACGGTATTCCAAGTCTATGCCCCAACCAGTAATGCTGAAGAAGCTGAAGTTGAATGGTTCTATGAAGACCTACAAGAACTTCTAGAATTAACACCCAAAAAAGATATCCTTTTCATAATAGGGGACTGGAATGCAGAAGTAGGAAGTCAAGAGTTACCTGGAATAACAGGCAAATTTGGCCTAGGAGTACAGATTGAGGCAGGGCAAAGGCTAATAAAGTTATGTCAAGAGAATGCACTTCATAGCAAAAATCCTCTTCCAACAACACAAGAGAAGACTCTACACATGGACATCACCAGATGGTCAACACCGAAATCAGATTGATTATATTCTTTGCAACCAAAGATGGAGAAGCTCTATACAGTCAGCAAAAACAAGACCAGGAGCTGACTGTGGCTCAGATCATGAACTCCTTATCACCAAATTCAGACTTAAATTGAAGAAAGTGGAGAAAACCACTAGACCATTCAGGTATGACCTAAATCACATCTCTTATGATTATACAGTGTAAGTGAGAAATAGATTTCAGGGACTATATCTGATAGACAGAGTGCCTAATAAAGGATGGATGGAGGTTGGTGACATTGTACAGGAGACAGGGATCAAGACCATCCCCAAGAAAAAGAAATGCAAAAAAGCAAAATGGCTGTCTGAGGAGGTCTTATAAAAAGCTGTGAAAAGAAGGGAAGTGAAAAACAAAGGAGAAAAGGAAAGGTATAAGCATCTGAATGCAGAGTTCCAAAGAATAGCAAGGAGAGATAAGAAAGCCTTCCTCAGCGATCAGTGCAAAGAAATAGAGGAATAGAATGGGAAAGAGGAGAGATCTCTTCAAGAAAATTAGAGATAACAAGTGAACATGTCATGCAAAGATGGGCTCAATAAAGGATAGAAATGGTATGGACCTAACAGAAGCAGAAGATATTGAGTAGAGGGGGCAAGAATACACAGAAGAACTGTACAAAAAAGATCTTCATGACCCAGATAATCACGATGGTGTGATCACTCACCTAGAGCCAGACATCCTGAATGTGAAGTCAAGTGGGCCTTAGGAAGCATCACTACAAACAAAGCTAGTGGAGGTGATGGAATTCCATTGAGTTACTTCGAATCCTAAAAGATGATATTATGAAAGTACTGCACTCAGTTCAGTTCAGTCGCTCAGTCGTGTCTGACTCTTTGCGACCCCATGAATCCCAGCACACCAGGCCTCCCCGTCCATCACCAACTCCTGGAATTCACTCAAACTCATGTCCATCGAGTCGGTGATGCCATCCAGCCATCTCACTCTCTGTCGTCCCCTTCTCCTCCCGCCCTCAATCTTTCCCAGCATCAGAGTCTTTTCCAGTGAGTCAACTCTTCGCATGAGGTGGCCAAAGTACTGGAATTTCAGCTTTAGCTAGCATCAGTCCCTCCAATGAACACCCAGGATTGATCTCCTTTAGAATGAACTGGTTGGATCTCCTTGCATATGTCAGCAAATTTGGAAAATTCAGCAGTGGCCACAGAACTGGAAAAAGTCAGTTTTCATTGCAATCCCAAAGAAAGGCAATGCCAAAGAATGCTCAAACTACTGTACAATTGCACTCATCTCACACCCTAGTAAAGTCATGCTCAAAATTCTCCAAGCCAGGCTTCAATAATACACGAACCTTGAATTTCCAGATGTTCAAGCTGGTTTTAGAAAGGCAGAGGAACCAGAGATCAAATTGCCAACATCCGCTGGATCATCAAAATGGAAGAATTCCAGAAAAACATCTATTTCTGCTTTATTGACTATGCCAAAGCCTTTGACTGTGTGGACACAGCAAACTGTGGAAAATTCTGAAAGAGATGGGAATACCAGACCATGTGACCTGCCTCTTGAGAAACCTGTATGCAGGTCAGGAAGCAACAGTTAGAACTGGACATGGAACAACAGACTGGTTCCAAATAGGAAAAGAAGTATGTCAAGGCTATATATTGTCACCTTGTTTATTTAACTTATATGCAGAGTACATCATTAGAAACACTGGACTGGAAGAAGCACAAGCTGGAATCAAGATTGCCGGGAAAAATCTCAATAACCTCAGATATGCAGACGACACCACTCTTATGGCAGAAAGCGAAGAAGAACTAAAGAGCTTCTTGATGAAAGTGAAAGAGGAGAGTGAAAATGTTGGCTTAAATTCAACATTCAGAAAACAAAGATCATGGCATCCAGTCCCACCACTTCATGGCAAATAGATAGAGAAACAGTGGAAACAGTGGCAGACTTTATTTTTGGGGGTTCCAAAATCACTGCAGTTGGTGACTGTAGCCATGAAATCAAAAGACGCTTACTCCTTGGAAGAAAAGTTGTGACCAACCTAGACAGCATGTTAAAAAGCAGAGACATTACTTTTTCAACAAAGGTCTGTCTAGTCAAAGTTATGGTTTTTCCAGTAGCCATGTATGGATGTGAGAGTTGGACTAAAGAAAGCTGAGTGCTGAAGAATTGATGTTTTTGAACTGTGCTGTTGGAGAAGACTTTTGAGAGTAACTTGGACAGCAAGGAGATCCAACCAGTCCATCCTAAAGGAAATAAGTCCTGAATGTTCATTGGAAGGACTGATGTTGAAGCTGAAACTTCAATACTTGGCCACCTGATGCAAAGAACTGACTCATTTGAAAAGACCCTGATGCTGGGAAAGATGGAAGGCGAGAAAAGAAGGGGACGACAGAGGATGAGATGGTTGGATGGCATCACTGATTCAATGGACAGGACTTTGAGTAAACCCTGGGAGTTGGTGATGGACAGGGAGGCCTGGCATGCTGCAGTCTATGGGGTCGCAAAGAGTCGGACACAACTGAGTGACTAAACTGCCTGAATCATTATTACTGTCCCACTCTAGATTTTCTTCAAGAAATATTTACATATTTACATGGGATTCGAGTTTAATCTTTTTTTCTGGCATGTTTTTAGAGGCTAGGAGCCTCTTTCCTATCTGAATTTCTGACTCACGGTAGATATCAAACAAATGTACGCTGAATGAAAACTTAGTTTGTGTGAACACTGGTCTTTGTTAATAAGGAATACATGGTGTTCAAATTCACCTACTAGTGATTTTTTTCTTGTATGGCCATTAATGCAATAGTTTTCCTCTGCAAGCAAGCATTAATGTTCTTTATTCCAACAGATCTTGGTCTTCTTAGTAAAACCAGTTAGTATTTTTGATATAAATGTCACTCTTATCTTGACAGTGGAGTGGGGGTATTGCTTACTAATAATCTTTTGATATGATTATTAGCCAACAATAAATAAGAAATCATCCTCCGCCTTTTTCATTAGCCTTTTAAGGCAACTAAGGTGTCAACATTTTCCACCATAAGCATCAGATTATTAATGTCTTTTCTGCTCATTTGCAAAAAAAGGAGGCCATATATGATTATTATTAAGAAACTTTCTAGTCTAGGGCTTCTCTGGTGGCTCAGTGGTGAGCCCAGGAACCACAACTCCTGAGCCCACATGGCGCAACTACTGAAGCATGCACATCTTAGAGCCCATGCTCCTCAAGACAGGTCACCATGGTGAGAAGTCTGCATACAACGAAAGAGTAGCCCCCGCTTGCCACAACTATAGGAAAGCCAGTGCAGCAAGGAACACACAGCACAACCAAAAATAAATACATAAATAAAGTTTTTAAGAAGAGGATCTTTCTAGTCTATAATCCTTTACTGAAACATCAAAACAAGTCATTTTTATAATTTTTTTCACTTGAATTAAAAATAGCAACAATAACAACTTAATGTACCTTCACAATAGTTGTCCTTAATTCAAATACCATAACATTATCTCTATTTGGCATGCATTGTATAATATCCTCACAACTGTTAAATATGGCCTCATATAATGATAAATTATTGGGGCAAAACAGAGTTTAAATTCTGTCTGTGCCCTTTACAGACTTTAAAAGATCACACATAATTAGTGAACTTTATAAAACTTAAAATCTGACTGGCATCAGATTTCCATTCCCAGATACCGATTTGGCTTATTCCAACATAATTTTAACATTCTCCTACTGACACCACCCTTATGGCAGAAAGTGAAGAGGAACTCAAAAGCCTCTTGATGAAAGTGAAAGAGGAGAGTGAAAAGGTTGGCTTGAAGCTCAACATTCAGAAAACAAAGATCATGGCATCTGGTCCCATCACTACATGGGAAATAGATGGAAAAACAGTGGAGACAGTGTCAGACTTTATTTTTTTGGGCTCCAAAATCACTGCAGATGCTGATTGCAGCCATGAAATTAAAACACGCTTACTCCTTGGAAGGAAAGTTATGACCAACCTAGATAGTATATTAAAAAGCAGAGACATTACTTTGCTAAGAAAGGTCCGTCTAGTCAAGGCTATGGTTTTTCCTGTGGTCATGTATGGATGTGAGAGTTGGACTGTGAAGAAAGTTGATCGCCGAAGAATTGATGCTTTTGAACTGTGGTGCTGGAGAAGACTCTTGAGAGTCCCTTGGACTGCAAGGAGATCCACCCAGTCCATTCTAAAGGAGATCAGTCCTGGGTGTTCATTGGAAGGACTGATGTTAAAGCTGAAGCTCCAATACTTTGGCCACCTCATGCGACGAGTTGACTCACTGGAAAAGACTCTGATGCTGGGAAAGGTTGGGGGCGGGAGGAGAAGGGGACGACCGAGAATGAGATAGCTGGATGGCATCACCGACTCTATGGACATGAGTTTGGGTGAACTCCGGGAGTTGGTGATGGACAGGGAGGACTGGCGTGCTGTGATTCATGGGGTCGCAGAGAGTCGGACATGACTGAGTGACTGAACTGAACTGAATCTGGAATAGATGCAACAAAAATTCATTTTATGATAAGCATTTTAGGGATGCCAGATATAAGAAGAAGGACAAAACTATGTCCTAGTTACAGATAATCACACAGAAGGCAAGCTCATGTTGAGGATATTAGCTTGAGATGCCCTAACAAAATAACATAGGCTGGGGGGCTTAAACAGACAATGGACACGTACTGCTTAAAGTTCTGGAGTCTGGGTGGTCTGAGATCAAGGTGCCAGTAGATTTAGTCTATCTTCCTTTTCTTATGACACAAATCCCAGTAGGTGAAGTAGGTGACTCCACCTTCATGGCCTCACCTGAATCTATTTACCTGCCAAATACCTCACTTTCTAGCACAATCACATTTCCTTAGGTGTTCAACATATGAATTTGAGGGGGACACAAGCATTCAGGTGGGCTTCCCAGGTGACTCAGTGGTAAAGAATCTGCCTGCCAGTGCAGGAGACACAGAAGACTCAGGTTCAATCCCTGGGTCAGGAAGATCTCCTGGAGAAGGAAATGGCAATCCACTCCAGTATCCTTGTCTGGGAAACTCCAAGGACACAGGAGCCTGGTAAGTTGTGAAGAGTCAGACATGACTGCACAACTGAGCACACCCAAGTATTCAGTCTCTGTGATGTGTGCTTAGTCACTCAGTCATGTCTGACTCATTTCAACCCCATGGACAGAGGAGCCTGCCAGGATTTTCCTGGATTCTCCAGGAAAGAATACTAGAGTGGGTTTCCATGGCCTTCTCCAGGGGATCTTCCCAACCCAGGGATTGAACCCAGGTCTCCTGCATTACAGGTGGATTCTTTACCATCTGAGCCACCAGGGAAGTAGGTATTTAAACCAAGTCCTCTGAACTTGGGGAAAGGATGGAAGAAGGCGGGGAATGGGTATGACTCTAAGTCTCCCATGATGTCTATAAATAAACAAAACATTCTATTCTATACACTTGTTAAGCTGCTATGACTCTTCTCTATAAGAGATTTTTTTGATTTAGTATGTTTGGTGCAATTTCTGGGAATATGTATTCTTATTAACTGTTCTGACCAATTCTGACTCAGGCAGTCTCTGAACTACTCTACTACTAAACACTGGATTAGATGATATGTGAGGTCATTTACGTATCTGAAATGCTGATTACAGGGGCTTACCTGGTTGTCCAGTAGTTAAGACTCCATGCTTCCAATGAGGGTGCGTGCATATGAACCTTGGTTGACCAACTAAGATCACACGTGAGGTCAAATAAATAAATAAAATGCTGTTTACAAAAGCTCAGGAATTCATTAGAATCTCAGCTGACTTTTCTGTGTGGTAGTATAAACAGTCAAAGAAAGAATACTACATGTGAACTATATTTTTTAAAAAAGGCCTCAATGACCTTGGTAATCACTATGATGTGGTCACTCACCTAGAGCCAGACATCCAAGAGGGTGAAGTCAAGTGGGCCATAGGAAGCAGTACTATTAATACAAACAAAGTTAGTGGAGGTGATGGAATTCCAGTTGAGCTATTTCAAATCCTGAAAGAGGATGCTGTGAAAGTGCTGCACTCAATATGCCAGCAAATTTGGAAAACTCAGCAATGGCCACAGGACTGGAAAAGGTCAGTTTTCATTCCAACCCCAAAGATAGGAAATGCCAAAGAATGTTCAAACTACTACACAATTGTGCTCATTTCACATGCTAGCAAGGTAATGCTCAAAATTCTTCAAAATAGCATTTAGCAGTATATGAACTGAGAACTTTCATCTGTACAAGCTGGGTTGAGAAAAGGCAGAGGAACCAGAGATCAAATTGCCAACATCCACTGGATCATAAAGAAAGCAAGAGAATTCCAGAAAAACATCTACTTCTGCTTCATTTACTACAGAAAAGCCTTTGACTCTGTGGATCATGACAAACTGTGGAAAATTCTTCAAGAGATGGGAATAACAGACCACCTTACCTGCCTCCTGAGAAACCTGTATGCAGGTCAAGAAGCAACAGTTAGAACTGGACATGGCACAATGGACTGGTTCCAAATTGGGAAAGGAATATGTCAAGGCTGTATATTGTCACCCTGCTTATTTAACGTCTATGCAGAGTACATTCTGTGAAATGCCAGACCGGATGAATCACAAGGTGAAATCAAGACTGCTGGGAGAAATATTAACAACCTCAGATAAGCAGTTGATACAACTAATGGCAGAAAGCGAAGAGGAACTAAAGAGCCTCTTGATGAGGTTGAAAGAGGAAGTGTAAAAAAGCTGACTTGAAATGCAACATTCAAAAAACTAAGATCATGGTATCTAGTCCAATCACTTCATGGCAAATAGAAGGGAGAAAAGTGGAAACAGTGACAGACTTTATTTTCTTGGGCTCCAAAAATCACTGCAGACAGTAACTGCGGCCATGAAATTGAAATTGAAAGATGTTTTCTCCTTGAAAGAAAAGCTGTGACAAACCTAGACAGTGTATTATAAAGCAGAGACATCACTTTGCCAACAAAAGCCCATATAGTCAAAGCTGTGGTTTTTCTAGTAGTCATGTACAGATATAAGACTTGGACCATAAGGAAGGCTGAGCACTGAAGAATTGATGCTTTTGAACTGTGGTATTGGAGAAGACTCTTGAGAGTCCCTTGGGCAGCAAGGAAATCAAACAAGTTAATCCTAAAGGAAATCAACCCTGAATATTCTTTGGAAGGACCAATGCTCAAACTGAAGTTCCAATACTTTGGCCACCGGACAAGAAGAGTCTACTCATGGAAAAGACCGTGATGCTGGGAAAGATTGAGGGCAGGAGGAGAAGGGGTGACCGAGAGTGAGATGGTTGGATGGCATCCCCGACTCAATGGACATGAGTTTGAGCAAACTCTGGGAGATAGTGAAGGACAGGAAATCCTAGTGTGCTACAGTCCATTGAGCTGCAAAGTCAGACACAACTTAGCGACTGAACAACAACAACATATGGGTTACCAAGATAATTAGCTAAGGAAGATTAAAAAAAATAATCTCCAAGATGACATATTAAACTAAACTAAAAAGAAATAATTAAGATCTCTTCTTGACCTTTGCTTGGCACAATGAACTTATTTTGCCATGGGAACAATATTCATTGTTAATAGATTTTCCTTTTCATACTTTCTCCTCTTCTTTTTCTTATTTATTCATATTTTCTCTGGGACACTAAAAATGCAACTTTGCATATTTCCTATATTACCAGTATCATTGGTAAATATTCATGTGTCCCTATATGTACAGGTTATTATTTTCCCTTTTTAAAATTCAGTTTCATGAAGCACTCTAGGCCATTGTGCACATTCTTTAGTTTAAATTGTTTCTAATTAGAGTATTAGTCTCATTAGCTTTTTTATAATGCCCTGGAGCTGTTCAGTTCCATTAGTGTTTTTCAAAAAGGACTAATCCAGAGGAAAAAATCAGAGCATCTGATTTCCATCGTCTGGTACAGTCTGAAAAGTTACTTTACTTCTCAAAGAAGGACCTTTTTGTTTGTATTGTTGTCTACTTTCATGGTAATACATACTCACTATTAAAATCTACAAGATAGATAATCTGGTCCAATGAAGCAATATGAACTCAATGATAGTTTTGCTGTTTGCCCTGACTCTTACCACTACAAGAAATAAGCTTTCTTGGTGTAGCGGCCACTCTATTATCAGGAGCTTTCTTGGCCAATTTCCAGGTCAAGTCCTGCTAAAAGCTTCTGAGGAACCAAACCATTTTTAATACCTCGCAGTTAAATTAAGCAGCTCTATTCAAGTAAACAACAGTAAAGGTGATATTACTTCCACCATTCTTTTAACAATTCATGAATTCTCAGCCAAGGTGGATGAGCTCAGCTAATCACCATGGTTAAAACAAATGGAGCTTAGATTCTGCTAGTTTTTCTTCTTCACCCACAAAATTTAATTTGCCGTTTTCTTTTAAACGGAAGATATTAGGGAGAAGAAGGCTTTGAATTGTATTAGGCTGGTTCATATTCCAGCCCTGTCTTTATTAATAGCTTTAGGGAGATTATGCAATGTTCTGAGTTTCAGAGGGTTTTTTCCCTCTACATGCATACCGTATAGACATATTGTAGGAATTGATATAAGAGCCAATGTAACAGGCTTAGTACAGTGCCAAGCATGCACATTGCTCTTAATAAATAAAAGTAGTTACTTTTTAGCAAGAGACCAAACATTGATATAGGTGAATGTTCATGTCTTTCTTCCCTCACTCCCTCCTAATCCTTTTAATTTTTTCCTCCAAACTAGAACAGGGACTTCCCTCTCTGCCCCTTCTCCTATCTCCATGATCTCCACACCCATCCCTTCCCCCAGCTGTCTGATGGAGTCCAGTATTTGCCATCTTAGCCTTGCACTTCCTGTTTGTGTGCTATTTTTTAGAACATCCTGACTCTATTGTTATCAAAATATATCTTTTATTTGGATTCCATTCATTGCCATATCCTATGTGTTTTATGGGCTTCCCTAGGGGCTCAGATGGTAAAGGATCTGCCTGCAATGCAGGAGACCTAGGTTCGATCCCTGGGTCGGGAAGATCCCCTGGAGAAGGGAATAGCTACCTGCTCCAGTATTCTTACCTGGAGAATTCCATGGACAGAGCAGCCTGGCAGGCTACAGTCCATGGGGTCACAAAGAATTGGACACAAATAAGCGACTAAGACTAATTACTTGGCTCATTGGTTACCAGTCAGACCAGCAGAAGGTCATGCCCTTCATTGCTCCTTTACTAAGCATAGTGGAAAGTTCTGATCTAAAGCTAGAATAATCATTAGCTAGGGCCTAGGGCAAGTATGTAGGAAGGTCAGTCATGGGGGTAGGGTATAGGTGAATCAGGCACCCGTCCAAGAAGATGTACAGACAGCAAGAGAGCAACCACCTGGAGTGGCCTGATCCTATGCTCCATCCCGACAAACTCCTACAACTCGTACAGTCCTGGTCCCCAGGTCTTTTACCATGTCCCGGAGGTCACATGGGTAGAGGCACACTGTAACCAGATGCCATCCATACATCACAGACAGCAGCAGCCACAGAGTATCAAGAGCAAGATACCTAGTATGCTAAAACCAGTCATTCACCAGGATGTGGGCAAATTCTGGAGCCAAGCACTTACCAGGTCAATGGAGAGGAAGTGAGTGGTGGCAGTGCCCTGTCCAGTTACAAGGAAAGTAAGGCTGCCCCTGGTTTTTGCCAATGCAGAGACCTCCATGGAGAGAGGAAGGCCTTGCTTTGAAGGAAATATTCCATTGGCCTCGCCAGGAACCAGCAGTTACATCACAGTTCTGACTGCATTGTTTTGTTGAGTGCAAATAGGGCTAGGCCCATTAGGCTTTTCCAAACAAAGACAGTTAATCCCACTAGTTGGACCTGGACGTTCAGAAGGCAGCCTTTCCACTCCACACCACGTAGTGCAGAGGGGCTCATGGGGTGTCAACGTTTATGAAGCATTTTTCAGTCATGGTCACAGACGGGGCCCTTCACATGGACTGACAGGAAGATGGTAAGTCTTTCCCCCTCATTGTCAGTCATCCCCACACGGTCACATTAGCTTAGGGTGTGTTAGTTAGAACATAACCTAACACCCTCACACACACACACAAACCAAAATGGCTTAAAGATTTAAATATAAGACATGACACCCTTATAACTCGTAGAAGAGCACAGAGGCAAAACAATCTGGCATAAGTCATACTGATGTTTTCTTTGTTCAGTCTCCCACGGCAAGAGACACAAAAGCAAAAATAAACTAACGGGGCCTAATCAAACTTATAAGCTTTTGCACAGCAAAGGAAGCCATAAATAAAAACCAAAAGATAACCTATGGACTGGGAGAAAATATTTGCAAATAACGTGACCAACAAGGGCTTAATTTCCAAAACATACAAACAACTCACACAACTCAACAGTAACAAAAAACAAATCAATCGAAAAATGGGCAGAAGACGTAAACAGATATTTCTTCAAAGGAGACGTGCAGATAGCCAACAGGCACATGAAAAATGCTGACCAGCGCTATTACTGTAGAAATGCAAATCAAAATTGCAATGAAAGGAACTTCCCTAGTGTTCCAATGGCTGAGACTTCAGCTTCCAATACACGGGTTGTAGCTAGATCCCTGGTCTGAGAGTTAAGATTCCACTTGCCTCTTCAGCCAAAAACCCAAAACAAAATAGAAAAAATGTTGTAACAAATTCAATAGACTTTAAAAATGGTCCACATCAAAACAAGATCTTCAAATAAACTACAATGACATACCACCTCACAACTGGTCAGGATGGCCATCATTAAAAAGTCCACAAATAACAAAAGTTGGAGAGGGTGTGGAGAAAAGGGAACCCTCCTACATTGTAGTTGGGAATGTACATTGGTGCAGTCTAGCAAGAACAGTAAGAAGATTCTTCAAAAAAGTGAAGTGCTGATCCAGCAATCCCACTTCTGGGCATACATTCAGACAAAACTTTAATTTAAAAAGATGCATGCACTGCTGTGTTCACAGCAGCACTATTTACAACAGCTATGACCTGGAAACAAACTAAATGTTCACCAACAGATAAATGAATAAAGAACATGTGGTATATATACACAATGAACTGAACCGAATACACAACGGAATACTACTCAGCCATAAAAAGAATGAAATAAAGCCATTTGCAGCAACATGAATGGACCCAGAGATTATTATTAAGTGAAGTAAGCAAGAAAGAGAAAGACAAATACCACACAATATCAGTTATATGTGGAATCTAAAATATTATACAAATGAACTCATCTACAAAACGAAAACAAACTCATAGACATAGAGAACAGACTTTGCTGTTGCCAAGGACGAGAGAAAAAAAGATAAGAGATGGAGTGGGAGTTTGGAGTTAGCAGGTGTAAAGTATTGGATAAACAAGATTCTATTGTATAACACAGGGAACTATATTCAATATCCTGTGATAAACCATAATGGAAAAATAATAAAAAAGAATATATATGCTGCACAGAAGAAATTAACACATTCTTGAGAGTCCCTTGTACTGCAAGGAGATACAACCAGTCCATTCTAAAGGAGATCAATCCTGGGTGTTCATTGGAAGGACTGACGCTAAAGCTGAAACTCCAATACTTTGGCCACCTCATGCGACGAGTTGATTCACTGGAAAAGACTGTGATGCTGGGAAGGATTGGGGGCGGGAGGACAAGGGGACGACAGAGAATGAGATGGCTGGATGGCATCACCGACTCTGTGGACATGAGTTTGAGTGAACTCCGGGAGTTGGTGATGGATAGGGAGGCCTGGCGTGCTGTGATTCATGGGGTCGCAAAGAGTCCGGCGCGACTGATCGACTGAACTGAACTGAAATCAACTATACTTCAATTTAAAAAAAAAAGCACTTCCTGTGAATTTTCTTGAAGATGAAGCACTTTTGTAAAAGCAGAGTACAATATCTGTCTATAAATGATAAAAGACTTTAAAAGGGCAAACACTTGATTCCAATGTAATCGATAAAGAAACTTGGTTACAATAACTAGAATCATTACTGATTATAATCTTAACCTTTAAGAACTTTAAACTCTGGCAAAAACGAACAAGCAAGTAATTGTGAACTGTTTGTTATACTAGTAGGAAAATGTATGCTTCCTCTCTTAAGAAGGTAAAGGTAGGCAAACTTAGACCCACCCAGCAATTAATGTTCCAGTATTTTATCCTCTTGCCAAATGCAGGAGACACAAGAGACACGGGTTTGATCCTGGGGTTGGGAAGAGCCCATGGAGTAGGAAATGACAACCCACTCCAGTATTCTTGGCCGGAAAATTCCATGGACAGTGTAAGGCCGGACCCCGGTGGCCATCTTGGCTTCTCCTTCTCCTCTTCATTTCCCGCCGGCGGGAAAAACTCCCGACAGACCTTGAGGAGCCTCTGAGGAAACAGCTTTCCACAAGAAAACCCTCCCTCTTAGACCTCCGGAGCAACCAATCCGGTCTCGCCATCTCAACTAGCTGACCTATGAGAGACCGCCATCCCAGACCTTATTTTGGGGACAATTTCCGCTGTGAGTCTGCGTTTGTTCGGGGTGGATTTCCTCGGTTCCCCCCGCCTCCCCCGGCACTCTGTTGGGTCCTGGAATTCTGCCCGGGGCGCCTGGCCAGGAAAGCCTGTTACATTAGCTATTTGGCATCTGGGTTCTTTTATTTAACATCATTGGGCCATTTCAACCTTACAGACAGAGGACCCCGGTGGGCTACAGTCCATGGGGTCGCAAGAATTAAGACACTACTGAGTGACTGAGCATGCACACACACATTTTATCCTATTTGAAATGACCCAGATGGTAAATGAATTCTTTTCATTTAACTTAGTTTAGTTGCAAGTTAGCAAAATTTAGAGAGACTGTTTTAGACAGACATTCCCAAAACATAATTAAGATTCCTATACAGTTTTAAAAGGCCTTTTTTTCCCCTTCACTCTTAGTGATTGCATAGGATTAAAGTTCCTGAGGGCCCAAGCAGATCATTTACATCTCAAAAACACAATAACAAAAATACCAATTCCTTCTAAAAGCTAACTTCCTCTATTGGCATTCGCAAGAGTCAGTTTTAGACTGGTAAAAGAGTCCCATCTTGGCCATTTTCAGGGATTCCTCCCCTCTACCTTCCCGCCTCTAGATAGCCCATTCAGTTTGAAGAAATAACAGTAATAAACAACATTACTTATCACTCATTCAGGTTCACATGCCTCACTTTCAGAGGAACAGGAATCAGCATTCAAGTTAGTCTTCACCTTGACTGTTACTAGCTCAGCCTCTGTGGCCTTTCTCAAAATAAAAAGCAGCCACCAGCCCACAGCTGTGGCCACCACCTTTGGTCTCTAACTTCTCTTTTCCCTCCGGGTGGCAGCCAACATCCTCACAATAGCTTTAGGGGTGTCTCTGAGTTCTCAGTACTCTCCTGGAGGCCCCATTCATCACGAACAGTCACCAGAGGTGACTTCTGCATACTGTATTGTGCGCAGCCAACCTGGGAATACCCCTGAGAGTTTTAGGCTCCACACGCGAGGGCACCGTGCCTGCAACTTTCCACTCCCCACCTTATTTCCTGACATCTTGGGCTTATGGGAGCTTCCTGGGTCTTCTGGCTGTTCCACCAATTGTTGCCACAGGCCTACAAGCCCTCTATCTATGAATCTATGCAACTTCAAGACCAAAGAGAAAGCCTGGAATCAGCAACACAGACACCAATGGGGAAGCTTACATGTCTGAAGCGAAGTCCTGGAGGGATACCCAACTGTGTGCAGGCAGACTGCAGGGGGCACATGGTGGCAGTCTTTGTTTCCGGGCAGAGGGGCAGGTTTGCAGTTATAGGGGGAAGTGAGGTCAGGTGGGATCATTCGTTACCAGGGAAACCAGTGGAGAACATGCCGCTCACTTCCTCTTTGATCAGTAACCAGGTGGAGATGTTCTGATTTAAAGTTAAAAGGATGATTAATTGGGATCTGGGGCAAGCATGTAGGAAGGTCAACATTTGATAAGAGTGTAGATGAAGCAATGGCAACCCACTCCAGTACTCTTGCCTGGAAAATCCCATGGACGGAGGAGCCTGGTAGGCTGAAGTCCATGAGATCGCTTGGACACGACCGAGCGACTTCACTTTCATGCATTGGAGGAGGAAATGGCAACCCACTCCAGTGTTCTTGCCTGGAGAATCCCAGGGACGGGGAAGCCTGGTGGGCTGCCGTCTATGGGGTCTCACAGAGTCAGACGGACACGACTGAAGTGACTTAGCAGCAGCAGATGAAGCAAAGGTTGTACTGAGAGCAAGGGAAGAGTCATCTTTAGCGCCCTGATAATACAAGTCCAGAGTATAAGTTATAATCACCATAGCCAGTCCAGTGAATGAGGTACTGATGGATAGGCAAGCCTCATGTGTGAACCTCATCAGGGAGGAAAAACTTTTCCTCTATTCCCTTATGTACAAGTACTAGGCCTGCGAATTAAACAAATAAAAGATTAACAGGAGGAAAGGCACACACTTTTTATTAATATTTACATGCATGGGAGTTCACAGAAAAGGAGTGAAACTCTAGAAATGGTTACACCTGGGGGCTTATATACCATTTAAATGAAAGAATAGGGGATTGGGGCTTCCATTGATGATAAATCCTAGGAAAGTGATTAGGGAATAAGTTAGGTAACTAATGGGAGATAGGAGGTATTTTAGTAAGGTTTGTTTATGAAAACTCATCTAAACTTATCCATCAGTGGTGATGAATCACTCTCTTTCCTGGTATGGAGTAGGAGAGGAGGTCAAAGGGAGGGGAAGAAACACCTTCATAAAGAGAATTTTATGCCTGCTTTTAGGCAGATAAGGGGAGGCTAAAGAGCTCTTTCTGCATCTGTTGATTATCGGTTGCCTTTAGTTCAAAAGGGACTTCCCTGGTGGTTCAGATGTAAAGAGTCTGCCCGCAATGTGGGAGACCCAGGTTCAATCCCTGGGCGGGGAAGATCCTCTGGAGAAGAGAATGGCAACCCACTCCAGTATTCTTGCCTGGAGACTCCCATAGACAGAGGAGCCTGGTGAGCTGCAGTCCATGGGGTCACAAAGAGTTGGACATGACTGAGTGACTAACACTTCTGCTCAAAAGAATCCTTATGTCAAAGAAGCATATTTTAGGGTGGCAAATCCTGATCTACTTCAGCCTGAGCCAACTGCCATGTAGACAGATGTCTACCCAAAAAGAAACTTACTCAGCCAGATCTACTTTCATGGCATACTCACCATAATCTCATAAATGTTATCAATATCCACTATAGATCTTCTTTGAAATGCAGACTAGAGGGTCCTCTTTCCAGCCTATCTCTGGAGATCTTGATCTGCATTGTAAACAAGCATTCAAGGTGATTATTATGCATTTTAAAAATTGAGAACTCCACTAGTGTAACTTTGGCAAGCACATATAATGAAACAAGCCACAGTTTTCTTACAAAGAACTTTTATCAGATTTTCAGTCAGTCCTGAATAATGAGTCAAAAGTTAACATCCTGAATGTAATTGGAATTCTTTTCCCTAGTGTAAAAGGGATCGCTAGGCATCCTGCTATTTTACTTTTACCAGTCCTGGAAGCTGACATTATAAACAGAACCAAGCTTGGTTCTATTTTAAGACATATCAGCATCCCCCAGAGAGTTTTAAAAAATCCTGATTCTCAGGTCACACCCCAGAACAATGAAGTCAGGACCTTTTGGAGTGGACCGAAGCATTTTTCAAAAGCTTCCACGGGATTACAGTATGTAGATGCATACTGTAGATGCATTTAAGAATCAGTGTACTAGAGTCATAATACTCAACCCTTATTATTAGAATGCAATTATTAGAATGACCCAGGGAGGGTTTACTAGAGATCCATTCGCAGAGGTTTCCATTTAGTTATCCTTGGAGTTACTCCACTTGTACAATGAACGGCCCATGTTGAGAGCAAAGACCATAGAGCCACAGTTAAGGGTGGTAAGGAGGGAAATTTACTTTCGGATTTGAAACAGAGACAGGAGAAGGGGAAAGTGGAGGATAGTGTTTAGAGTTTCAGATTGAGAAAGAGGCTAGTTTATACCCAATGATCCAGCATAGGCAATGTAATACAGAAGTGAGTTAACAGTTCAAATATCCTAGTTCTGAATGCACAGTCCTTCTACTTGAATGACTGAGCAATTCTATACTCCAGGCTTTAGAGAGGCAGCTATTCTTACTTTTTATCAACACCAGGTGTCTTTTTAAATACCACAAGAAATGTTAGAAAGATTTTATTGCTCTTTAAGATATATGGTTGGCTAGGAAGACTGTGCTTCCCAGGTGGCTCAATGATAAAGAATCTGCCTGCCAATGTAGGAGACATGGGTTCCACCCCTGGTCAGGAAGATCCTCTGGAGAAAGGAATGGCTCCACTATTCTCACCTGGAGAATCCCAAGGACAGAGGAGCCTGGCAGGCTATAGTCCATGGGGTCACAAAGAGTTGGACATTACTGAGCAATTGACACTTACACTTCTATCAAAATTAATTGTGTATTTGATTTCTACATGGTGAACCTACATGGTGAACAAGATAATAATTTATTAGAAACATTTTATATTTTTATTGATCTCTCAGTTATGGTTTGTTCCTTATATTTCTTAGGTTTTATATACCTGAACATATGGCGAGGATCTTTCAGAGAAGTCATATTTTCCATAGTTGGAGAAATTTCATTTAAAGCAAAATTAAAATCATAGTATGCATTGACCTTGTGATTTGAAAATCCCACAGAAGTGATCAAAACAGTTTCAGTAATGTGATGACAATGTACAAATGTTTTGGAAAATGTGACTATATATAAATATGTAAGTTTCTGGGTTGTCACTTACCTGAGAGTATCTTAGTGTCAGTTTTAAGCTTAGAGTTAGGTTTTTTAAAATGTGTTTGCTTTTTGGGAAATGAAACTCCATCACATAATAAACGCCTTTCATTTATGAATCTAAACGGCTCATTTGGTCTTGGTCCAGCTCTCCTTTGGGTGAGTATGTGATGGTTCTATGTTACTGGTCTTGCTTAATTTCTGAGGCTCTTGAGGTGAGCTCAATTTATGAATTTGCAAAATACGTACACTTCACATAAATTATATTACAGCACACTGTACTCAGATATAAGTAATTTATCATAAGAAAGCTTTCAGGCTTCACAGAATAACATAGATTGTTAGCTTCTAGAACAAAGCAAAAATTTTTTTTTTATCCATAAAGTTCAACTGAGTTAAAGCTATATCAGGTCAAATTTACATTTCTGGCTAAGGTTATATTTTGCTTTTGTTTTTGAAACTATAACTCCCTTCTAAAATTTTAATATAAACTCAATTTCACCTCTCAATGATGTGTTTGTTTCTATTCTCAGTATCATAAAATATGAATTTCATTTCCTTTGAGAATCCAGCTAGGCATTAAACTACTTTCAACTGTTCACTCTACTTTTATGATATTCACAAAATAAATATGAGGTTTAGATTATTGTTCAAGTTTTGTCACATTCCTATAAGGAAATAAGTCGTATTCTGACTTTTTTCCATAGATATATACCATTTTGGTGCCCATGGCTTTCTTTTAAAAATAATGTACTATAAGAGAACAAAACTTAGGTTGTAGGCCAGGTAATTACTTTCTTTTCCTTAGAAGACTTTTATTAGACCTTAAATATATAAGAGCATTTCTTTTTTTTTAATTGGAGGATAACTGCTTCACAATATTTTTGCTGTCTGTTATACATCAACATGAATCAGCCATAGGCACACACACATCCCCTCCTTCCTGAACTGCCCCCTCACCTCTCACTCCACCCCACCCCTCTAGGTTGTCACAGAGCACCGGGTTTGAGCTCACTGCATCATACAGCAAATTCCCACGGACTATCCATTTTACACACGGTGAAGTATACATTTCAACTCTACTCTCCCAGTTCAATACCCTCTCCAATTTCAATACCCTCTTCTTCCCCAACTGTGTCCACAAGTCTGTTCTCTATATCTGCATCTCCATTGTTACTCTGAAAATAGTCTCCTTAGTACCATCCCTCTAGATTCCACACATATGCATTGATATACGATACTGGCTTTTCTCTTTCTGACTTACTTTTATATAATAGGCAGGTTCATCCACCTCCTTAGAGCTGACTCAAATGCATCCCTCCTTACCGTTGAGTAATCTTCCATTGTATATCCGTACCACAACTTCTTTACGTGTTCCTCTGTTGATGGATGTCTAGGTTGCTTCCATGTCCTAGCTAATGTAAATGGCGCTGCAATGAACATTGGGGTACACGTGTCTTTTTCAATTATGGTTTTCTCAGGATATATGACCGGTATTGGGATTGCTGGGCTCAAAGTCTTCCAGAAAATTGCAGAGAAAGGAAAACTCCCAAACGCATTCTTCAAGGCCACCAGCACTCTGATACCAAAACCAGATAATGATTAAAGTAGAATTTAACAGTACTTTGCTCAACTGCACACAAATCAAGAGCAGGATTCAGACACAAGATTTTGCAGACAAACTGGTCTCTTTATTTTAACTATATCAATACCTTTTAAGAAACCTAACATGCTATACTTTCAGTTTGAAAATTTGTGTTCTTCTAAGAACAACAGCAACAACAACGAAAAGCTGAGAAAGAATGTGATCCATATCACACAGTTTGTAGCGCCTTACTCAAGAGAGAAGGAAGTAAATGGCAACCCACTCCAGTATTCTTGCCTGGAAATCCCATGGACAGAGGAGCCTGGTGGGTTACAGACCACGTGGTGGCAAGAGGTGGACACGACTTAGTGCCTAAAACCACCATGATCAATCAAGAAGAGTGGTGTCTATTTGTGAGCCTGTGAACTATACAGTCCATGGAATTCTCCAGGCCAGAATACTGGAGTGGGTAGCCTTTCGCTTCTCTAGGGGATCTTCCCAACCCAGGGATTGAACCCAGGTCTCTCGCATTGCAGGCAGATTCTTTACCAGCTGAGCCACAAGGGAAGCCCAATAGTACTGGAGTGGGTAGCCTATCCCTTCTCCAGCAGATATTCCTGACCCAGGAATCGAACCAGAATTTCCTTCATTGCAGGCAGATTCTTTACCAACTGAGCTACCAGGGAAGTTCAATCAAGAAGAAACTAACTCTAAATCCAGCAACATTTCCGAATACAATCACAAATGTTGGGAACTGTCATAAGACGAGAACAAGAGGATTGGTTGTTTAATATCTGCCCACTAATTAGGATAAGTTCTTGTTCATAATTCATCCACTTCGAAAGTTTAATAGTATATAAACATGTAAGTCATTCATCTGTAATTCAAACTTCATTTGAAACTATTGTGTTAATGGTAACTGACCAGAGTCTAAACTGGACATTAGAATTATGGGTAAGACCCTACAGAAAATGTACTAACAACTTCAGAGCTAATTTTTTATTTCTAAAAGCATATGACCACATCTACAAATGAAATATACTAGAGTTTTCTTAAAATGCAGCTTGTTACAATTTGAATTTTGTGTGAAGTGGGACTATAATGGACCTCCTCAAGAAGGTTTCATCACTAGAACTAGACTGGAAATGGAAATAAAATCACAGAACTCTCCTGTTTAATTGGAGACAAATAGAGGTGTTTATCTACTTACTTTAATAATTAATTCATCAAGGCTAATGCCAAGGAATGGAGAAGCTACTGAGATACTTTTGTTATTCTTTGGTATTTTCCCCCCATATTTTCACAATTAAGACTGTTTTGGACAACTATTTCCCCCAACAATTGTGTGCAGAGAAGAACTATGTTATTATATAGCTCAAGAACTAGGCTTAGCATCTCTTGGGGAATAAAAGTACTGAATATGAATTTCAGTAAAACGTTTTCAATTTGAATCTCAGTTTAACACTCTGCTAACTGTTCTCTCAGTGAAGGATCAGTGTGTCTCTCTCATTTGTTTCAGTCTTAGAATAATAAATTATTCTGAAGCAGAGTAGACAACACGCCAATCGCAAGGAAGCCAGAGTTCAGGTGCACCCTGTGGGTGGAAGATTGGCAGGTTGAAGACTACTCCTAGAATCCTTCTACCAGAGAGGCTAATCTGCTGAAAGTAAAATGGGTCTCTGGAGAGACAGATAAATACCTAACGCTTGTTTTTAAACATGCGATATTCACCACTATAAAACTGAAAACCAAAAAGAATTGGTATAGCAGCTATTGTTTCAACCGGAGAAAAAGTGATGGTGATGAAAACATCACACCGATGTCTCACCCAATAAAAGTCTTGGTTTGGGGTGTTTTGTGTGAGCAATAAAGTAAAAATAGGGAAAAAAGAGAAAATGTATCACTTTTAGCCTAAATGTACAGTGCAAGTCTACTGTGGTTTATTTGTAGAGCTAATCTATTAATAATAACTTAAAAATGACTTTAAGAAATCCCAAGAAATTCTATAGTTTATTACTTGCAACAAATAAAAGTAAGTACTCAAACTTATCATGAACCAAGTTTAGGCTGAAAAGCCAAGATACTGGATGTACTGTAGAATGAGAAATGAACCAAAGCGATGGTATGATTTTCAGTGGCATGCCCAAACCATGACTGTAGGTGGAAATTCATGATGAATCATTATCAATTTAGTTAGGCAGAAATGATACCTTACAGATTACAAAACCCATTTATGGATTTCAGTTCAGTTCAGTTCAGTTGCTCAGTCGTGTCTGACTCTTTGTGACCCCATAAATCACAGCACGCCAGGCCTCCCTGTCCATCACCAACTCCTGGAGTTCACTCAAACTCATGTCCATCGAGTCGGTGATGCCATCCAGCCATCTCATTCTCTGTTGTCCCTTCTCCTCCTGCCCCCAATCCTTCCCAGCATCAGAGTCTTTTCCAAAAAAGTCAGCTCTTCGCATGAGGTAGCCAAAGTATTGGAGCTTCAGCTTAATTTTATAACTAGCTTGACAAAATCAGAGATTACAGGTATCTCTGACGTACTCTGAATGTAAGCCTGGGGACTCTATCATGATTTTAGAGAAATATATTTTACTGCTACAATGAAGTATGTGTGAAATATTGTAAGACAAAAAAATAACAGTTTTTACCCTTAAACAGGGATGGCTATTTTAAAAGATGGACCTCTAAGATACAAGAATATCAACATTTGCATCTCAAGATGACAAAGCACTCTGACATTTACAAATGTAAAATAAGCAGTTATAACTAAACTTTTTGTAAACAAGTGACTCATTACTATCAACATACTTTTCTTATTAATACTGGTACAGAAACAACAGTATAAGTAAAATATCCTTTTATGCTAGAGTTAGGGGTAAAACCAGGGCTTCCCACCTGGTAAAGAACCCACCTGCCAATGCAGGAGACCTGACTTGGGTTTCATCCCTAGGTTGGGAAGACACCCTGGATAGGATCGGAATTGCTCTTCCCTTACTTTGCCTATTTCATAAAAAAATTATTCTAGGACTTTCCTGGTGGCACGGTGGATAAAAATCTGCCTGTCAATGCAAGGAACACAGGTTTGATCCCTGAGCCAGGAAGCTTCCACATACCTCCGAGCAGCTAAGGCCCTGTGCCAAAATTACTGAAGCCTGCATGCCCTAGAGCCTGCATGGCGCAACTGTTGAGCCCGCAGGCTGCAGCTAATGGAGCCTGTATGCCTACAGCCTGAGCTATGAAATAAATGAAGCCACTACAATGAGAACTCCAGGTGCTGCAGCTAAGAGTAGCCCTCGCTTGCTGCAACTAGAGAAAGCCTTCATGCAGCAACGAAGACTCAGCACAGTTAAAAATAATAAAAAGTAAATAAAGATTATTCTAGAGATCTCCATGTTTGTTCTATTATTTTCTCTCCCTTTATGAACTTCTGGTAACACACCATCAGCCAGGTGCTTTCATGCTATAAATCAAGGAGTGATGAGCTGTTTCAGACTCAGCTTAGTCAATTTTCTCTCATTTTAAAATTTGATTCAGACTTGATTTAGGCTTAATTTCACAATCACACCCAATATTTCACTTTCACATATGAATAATTTAATTACTTGAATAGATACTCAGAATATCCATTATGAAAACTGAAAAAATACATTGATAAAACCCCTATAGCAAGGTAGAATATATTTTGTACTTTTTATTGTACTAATCTTATGGTCCTTTCTTATTAATCGTATTATTATTGGTTACAAAGGAACTAAGAATAACAGCCCACAATACTCTACATGATTTTTAAAACAAATCACATAATGAAAATAAAAATTCCCATCTTCCCCAAATATATTGCATTTTGGATGTCTTATTTGTCAGTACTAAACTTCACCTAACACTGACCAGGGATTCCTTGGTTGCTCAGTGGTAAGCAATCTGCCTGCAATGCAGGAGACACAGGAGATGCGAGTTTGAGCCCTGGGTCAGGAAGATCCCCTGGAGAAGGAAATGGTAACCCACTCCAGTATTCTTGTTTGGGAAATCCCATGGACAGAGGAGCCTGGTGGGCTATAGTCTGAGAAAAAGTCAGACTGGACTTAGCAACTAAACAAAAGCACTGCCCCAGTCCCTTTCCAATTAGAAAATGCAAAATTTATGACCTCCTATCCCCTACACATTAATGATCTATTGAACTAAGTTTTGACCCTTATAAAGTCAAAATACCTTTCCTAATTTACAGAAGTACAAATATTGTCTATGACAGCACCATTCAATAGAAATTTCTGCGATGAAAATGTTCTGTATTTATACTGTTCAATAGGGTAGCCACCAGCCACATGTAGTTACTGAGTCTTTCAAATGTGGCTAGTGGGACTAAGGAACTTAATTTCATCACTTATTTTTTTGAATGTTAATTTTTATTTATTTTTGGCTTTACCAGGTCTTTGTTGCTGCCCGGGCTTTTCTTGAGTTGTGGAGAGGGGGACTACTCTCTATAGCAAGCATTTCTCACTGCAGTGACTTCTCTTGTTGTGGAGCACAGGCTTTAGGGCTGGCAGGCTTCAGTAGTTGTGGCCCCTGGGCTTTGGAGCACAGGCTCAGTAGCGGTGCATGGCTTTAGCTGCCTCAAGGCATGTGGGATCTTCCCAGATTAGGGATTGAACCTGTGTCTTCTGTGTCAGCAGGCAGATTCTTTACCACTGAGCCTCCAGGGATGCCCAGAACTTAATTTTAAATTGTATATGATTTAAGTTAAACAACCACATATATTGGATTAGTTAGTAGTGGTCTGCTGCTGCTGCTGCTAAGTCGCGTCAGTCATGTCCGACTCTGTGTGACCCCATAGATGGCAGCCCACCAGGCTCCCCCGTCCCTGGGATTCTCCAGGCAAGAACACTGGAGTGGGTTGCCAGTTCCTTCTCCAATGCATGAAAGGGAAAAGGGAAAGTGAAGTCACTCAGTCATGTCTGACTCTTAGTGACCCCATGGACTGCAGCCCACCAGGCTCCTCCGTCCATGGAATTTTCCAGGCAAGAGCACTGGAGTGGGGTGCCATTGCCTTCTCCGAGTAGTGGTCTAGTAGTCCCTTTAAACATTCAGATAAGTGTTAGAAATGGAAGGTGGATAATGGGCAAGCCAGGAATCTAAAATTATGTTTTAAAAACTCTGTCATTCATTCCTTCACTATGAATTTTTCCAGAAGGTTCATATTAAAAAAAAAAATGAAACGCAAACCAACCGAATTCTTTAAGCTGCTTTTCTGTATGAATCATCTTCTTGTAAAGAGGTGTAAGACTGGTTTTGTTGCCAACTCTGCCCCCTCATCTACAGATAGAACTCAGTGATTAGGTTCCTGCATTTATTTAAGTTATTCTCATAAAAAACATGGTTTCCATACTGCAAATAAATGACAGGAACTTTTCCACTCATTTACCCCAGACAGCACAAATGTTCTTTCCAAAAGTGGAGACTGGAACCACAGCCCCCTCACATTGCCTGTTACATCTGTTTGTGCTTATAGAAGTGACATCCACGTCGTAGACAGAGAATGCCAATTCCTTGGGAAAGCACCCAGAATTTGGTGAGGCTTGAAGAAAAGAAAAAAAACTCCACTGTTCAAAATAAGAGATACATAGAATTGAGTAGTGACAAAGCTCTTTTGAAATTAAGTGAGAAAAGATTTTGCTTCAAGAGTATATAGATTCTGTGTACAGACTGGCCGGAGTTCATATGTAGCTATAATCACTTTCTAGTGATAAAGCTGTGTGCTCAGTCATTCAATTGTGTCTGACTCTTTGCAGCCCCATGGACTGTAGCCTGTCGGGCTCCTCTGCCCACGGAATTTTCCAGGCAAGAATACTGGAGTGGGTGCCATTTCCTTCTCCAGGGGATCTTCCTGACTCAGGGATTGAACCCTGTTCTCCTGCATTGCAGGTAGATTCTTTACCACTGTGCCACCAGACGCCCTAGTGAGAAAGTCGTAGGTAAGTTACAAGACCTAAACCTGTTTTCCCGTCTGTAAAAAGCAGGTAATAATAGTTCCCTTGGAAAAACTCATGTAAGGCTTTGAAATGGACAAAAAGATTAGAGTGTCCTTTCAATGGAATGCTGGATGTTATTACAGCAGTGGTCACCAATCTTTTTGGAACCAGGGACCTGTTTAGTGGACGACAATATTTCCAGGGACTGGATTGAGGAGGATGGTTTCAGGATGATTTAAATGCATTATGTTTATTGTGCACTTTATTTCTATTATTATTACTTCAGCTCCACCTCAGATCATCAGACATTAATTAGATCCCAACGGGAGGCTGGGGACCCCTGGGATTCTTCATGATTCTACAGTACTTTGCACCTTTGCCTGCCTTTGACTAGACTTTTTACCATTCTATAAGTCCTAGAAACTTAAGGATACTGTAAATGGTTCTTATCTGTAGAAATACAAAATCATTTTGTTCCCTAAGAGATACAGTTGATTACTACCCTGTATGGGAGATAATTCAAAACATTACATTTCAGTGCCTTATTAAGCAGTTTTATCTCTTTTCTGGTTTTCCGTAAAGTTTTGTTCTTCACATTGTCATTTGGACGGGTTATATCTTGGTGTTCCCTCCCTAATTGATGAGTCAAATAACATTTTTGACACATCTTCATTTTAGATTTCTATTAGAGCATATTTTTACCTTCTTGAAAAATTATCCTTAAAAGTTTCTACTCCCTTTTTTTTTTGAGAATTGGTCTTTATTGACGGTTATGATAGATTTTATATTTTGCAGGAAGGCTGTAACACTTCCTGTATTTTTGATGGGGAAAGGAGGGGATACTGAGCATTTATAAAAGGGGTGGGGGGTTGGGCGGGGGAGTCTGCAAAACTCTTTCCTGACAAGAGAGCCAGAAGAGTTCCTCCTCTCTCTGTTTTTAGCAGTGGCGCCTTAAGGTCAAGGTGGGTGTTAGGCCAAGCGCAGCGGCCTAAGTGGCGGCCATTCTGGATCTGGGCCTAGGGATCGGCCTTCCAGGCCAGGAGCGTGGCCCAGGGTTTGAGATGCCCTGGGGTCATGGAGTTAGCTGCAGACTCTGTGCGATGGGGCCCCAAGCACCCCGTCCTGGCGACACCGAGGCCCGAGCGGAAGGGCAGGCCTCGCCCCAAGCCCGAGGGGCTCTTCGCCCACGGCGCGGGGCTGGGGGGGTGGGGCGGCCTCGCCTCGCCTCGGGCCGGCGCTTTTCGCCCTCCGTTGGCCGCCAGAGGCTCCCTCTCTCCCTCTCCTGGGATTCTGCTGCCGGGCTCCCTCTCTCTGCGGCCCTAGAGTTAATCCCATCGGCCGAGGTGAGGCACCTGTTACCCGGGCCTTCCTCGCCCCCGCGGCCTCTCCCCGTTCCACCGCGGCTCCGCGGCCGGCCGCACGTGGGCGAGGCCCTGCCCGGGCCGGGACCCCCGCCGCAGCCGGCCCGAGGGTGCGAGCGCCCCGGGGCCCGGGCCGCCGCCGGCCGCCCGCTCGCAGCGGCGTTGGGCAGCGCAGCGCGCCTCCGCGGGCCGCCCTCCGCGGGCCGGGCGCGCGTGGGGGCCGGCGCGCGTGGAAGCGGCCGCGCTGCGCCGCGAGCGGCGGGCGGGGGGCGGCGAGCGGGCCGGCGCCGAGCCGAGCTGCGGCCGCCGCGGGGCGCGGGGCGCCTCGCTGGAGGGGGTGGGAGCCGCGGCCGCCTGACCCTCCCCGCCCGCGGCGGCTCCGGCTCGGGTAAGGGGGAGGCTGCGCGCGGGGCGAGGAGCTGGGGAGGGCGGCTCGAGGAGGGAAGAACCGGGCTGTACAAAGGCTGAGTGGCAGGGTGGGGGTGGGCAGCGGTTGGGGAGCCATAGGTGGAGGATCAGAGGCGTTATCAGTGGGATCTATTGTCTCCTGGCACTCTGGGACGAAAAACAAAGGGATTTATTAGCATGACCCTGTAATTTTTCCCTTTGGCTGGGGAGCTGGGCTTCCCCCGAGCCACGCCGGCATCCGCCTGGCAGCCGCGGCCAGTGTGTTCGGACTTCAGGTGCTTCTTGGCACAAAGCTAGTCCGCGACCTCCTCCCGTAGCGCTTGGCGTCACCTGCTCTCCCGGCCCTGCCCCTGCCCGGGGGCCGAGGGATGGCGTCCCGCACCAGGCTGGGGAACCGGCTGCCTCTCAAGTTGGTGTTGTTTATGTTTGTCTTTGGTGAGGGCAGGCTTTGAATCCCCCGGCGGCCCCGTCGCCCCCGCCCCCGCCTCGTCGGGGTTTGGAATCGGCGGGGGCGGGAGTGGGGTGACGGTGGGGTGGCGGGAGGGTGTGAAGGCCGAAGCAAATGTCAGGGTGGAAGGAGACTGGCGATGCCTGGCAGAAAAACAGGCACCGCGCTCTGAAGCCTTTCTTGTTTGTCTGCATGGGCCATGCATGCGTGCTGGGCCAGGAGCCGAGTTTGGTTGGAGACGGTTTCAATGAAAGTGTGTGCTTCCTCATCTGATGGTGCGTGCCGGTGATAGGGCTCGGCCTAGTATTAAAAAAACAAACCGAAGCAAAAACAAATGAAAAATCTTTAGAACTACAGTGTCTGCTCCACAGCGGATCTTCAAGTATTTGCTTGCTGGCATATTGATGTAAAATCCAGCTGTGGGCTTGAGGAAACCGGCCAGCATGCATTGCGTTGTATTCTGAGCTTGTAGTAAGTTAGAGGCAAGTGTAATAAACAAATCAGGGCTGTGAAAAGAGGTTTCATGGTCTGTTTACCTTGTGATCATCACGTTCTCATACATTGATTCCCATGATATTGTATCTCCCACTCAATAATTAATAATGTTCACTCTTAGGAAACTTCCAAATATTTGAGATGGTTCTGAACTTGGAGTGAAACTTACTGCCATTTAATAACGTTATTATGATTGTTTTGGTCTGAAATGGCATTAGGGTTGCTTTCGGGATGCTATAGATAAGAATATCGGACCAAAAAAATGGAATAAGCTGCTGTAGGCATGTTTTGGAGTTTGTAAACATAGATTCTGAACTTTTAATTCTGCTTGTACAGAAAGAATAAATTCTACCCGATGTGGGGAATCTCAAGTGAATTTCATTTTTCTAGATAGTTTGATGATTTCTTAAAGATCTGGGGACTGCTGGTTTCTTTTAAGGTCATTCACAAAACCAACCAAAACTTGGGCTAAAGTATTGCTTTCAAGTGTGCTTATGTGTCACTTAGATGTGTGTGTGTGTGTGTGATTTTGGTGTGTGTGGGGGTCCTCAAGTTATGTTTGAAACAGTTTTGTTACCCAAGGTTGATCAGAGTTATAACTTTTAAATTCTTGGCTTTGAAGTTTCCAGTTCAAAAAGTAATTTCTTCGTTGACATGTGGCTAAGCCACTTTGAAAAATGTATTGATAGTTGACTAAGCGTAAATTCAAATAAGTAAATGAATTCAGAAATTCATTCTTTTCTGTTACAGATGAACCTGTAGTCTTGCTTTGAAACAGCCGTTTTGTGTAGCTCTTGACTGAATAATTTCCTAATACACCTGTTGGGAGGATCACTGGCACAGTGTACCATTTGAGAGGCACTTTTTCTTGACCAGATACTGGTGATTAGAGAAGAGAGGTGTTCTGTTTTTTTGGTTTTTTTTTTCCTGATCATTATGAACATTGGCTTTTCACCCCTGAAGTAAAAATGTTGAAAACTGAGTCTTCAGGTGAACGTACCACGCTCAGAAGTGCCTCTCCTCACAGGAATGCGTATAGAACTGAGTTCCAGGCATTGAAAAGTACCTTTGACAAACCCAAGTCAGATGGGGAACAAAAAACAAAAGAAGGTGAGGGCTCCCAGCAGAGCAGGGGGAGGAAATATGGCTCCAATGTCAACAGAATTAAAAACCTGTTTATGCAGATGGGTATGGAACCCAGTGAGAATGCCACAGTCATTGCCAAAACGAGGGGCAAAGGTGGACCTTCATCCCCTCAGAGGCGAATGAAGCCCAAAGAATTTCTGGAAAAAACAGATGGCTCGGTCGTTAAGTTGGAGTCCTCTGTTTCAGAGCGAATTAGTAGATTTGACACAATGTACGATGGCCCTTCATATTCTAAGTTCACAGAAACTCGCAAGATGTTTGAGAGAAGTGTGCATGAGTCAGGACAAAACAACCGCTATTCCCCAAAGAAGGAGAAAGCTGGAGGGAGTGAACCTCAGGATGAATGGGGTGGTTCCAAGTCCAACCGAGGCAGTACTGATTCCTTGGACAGTCTTAGCTCCCGGACCGAGGCTGTCTCCCCAACTGTGAGTCAACTGAGTGCAGTATTTGAGAACACCGATTCCCCCAGTGCCATCATTTCCGAGAAGGCTGAGAACAACGAATACTCAGTGACCGGGCATTATCCCCTGAATTTACCATCTGTTACCGTTACAAATCTTGACACCTTTGGACACCTTAAGGATTCTAATTCTTGGTCTCCTCCAAGCAAGCACAGTGACAATGCAGAGGATGCTCAGAAGAGTAGCCCAAGCCCAGGACTAGAGGTGGCTTCGAAGAGTACCTCTCTAGCTTCTGTGCCCAGTGAAGAGGCACAGCAGAGCGAGGCAGCTGAGGACCCCGCATCTAACCAAGAGGCTCCCGACAGAACTGACAGAGACATCCCTGAAGAACCTGGTACTGAAAGCAAGGCAGTGCCAGAGCTTGAAATCCCTTCACCACAGAACGAACCTTCAGAAGCCGCAGAAGCTCGTTTGGTTGAGAGGGAGGCAGCAATGCAGCAGAAGACAGAACTTGCAGGTGGCGATTTCACCTCTGCCGGTGCATCTGGGCTCACTTGTGAAAAGGAAGTGTTCGAAGAGCCGCATCATTTTGGGAGCTCCCATGTTTACATGCACAGTGACTACAGTGTATATAGGGTGAGATCCAGGTATAATTCAGACTGGGGAGAGACAGGCACTGAACAGGAGGAGCAGGGAGACAGTGATGAAAACAATTACTGTCAACCTGATTTGGAATACTCAGAGATCGTTGGATTGCCAGAAGAAGAAGACATCCCGGCAACTAGGAAAATTAAGTTTAGTAGTGCTCCAATTAAGGTAAGTATATTTTCTTAGTTTGTTTTTGGAGTTTTTTTTTTTTTCCTCCCTTAAGTTTTTTTCTTAGTATTTGGGCCTAACTATATGTGGACTAGGACTGACAACTGTAAAAGCTACCAGGTCGTTGATAGACACATGTCATCTGGTGATTTTAAGAGTTTGGCGTTTTGAGAGCCTTCTTGATGTGCTTTGTAGTTGTGTAAACCAGTTGTGTAAACAGCAATATTGAAGTTGAAGAAGTTTGGGGATTGTGAGATACATACCAGTGGACTGGAGTATGCATAATATGAACTCTGAAAACCAGGAGTGTTAGTTTGAAAGAGAATTACTTCTTTAACTAGTTTTACTTGAAATTATCCATAAATAATAAAATTATCTAAATGTAAACCCTGTATGATTTGAGGTATCATGTACAAAGGGAGAGTTATGATAACCTTGAAATAATATTCTCTATTTACTTGCTTAAAAAATCTGAGTTATCCCTTACTTAAGTGTAAGTGGATTGTGAGGAATGCTGGAACTTTTTTTTTTTGTACTGCTCCTTGGTAGTGAATGTTTGATTTGTGGAAATATGTTAGCGGACTTAACTACTTAAATTGGAAAGCTGTGACTCTAAATAGCTTTGAGTTCAGAATTTGTTATATGGCTTCACAATGGAATTGTTTGAAAGGATGTGAAATTGATTTGCCATTCATGGATTTATTTTTACCTCTTAAAAACTGGATAAATGCCAATTGAATTCAGATGCTCTATTCTAATGACTTCACGTAGTTAACATTTGGAATAGAAGAATAGCACAAAAAAATACATCTGCAGCGGGTGGTGAAACATTATTAGCTGATAATGGCAGTGGGGCAGGAGGTGTTTGGTTGAGTATCAGCATCTCCTGGAGTGCCTTTACAAAGTGTCCTTGCCCATCAGCTGAGTCCCAAGATGCTGGCATGCCCTCCTAGGGGAATCTGGAGGGCTGTGGTGGCAGAGTATGCAGTTTGCAACCACTTTCTAGGTACTTTTAGCTCACACGGTGTGTGAAGATGATAGATTTGGAGTTAGAGATGTCATTTTCTTAAATTTTCTCCTCAAAATCTAAAGCCACTGTCTATTGGTATTTCCATCTTGTAAAACTTTCATAAAAGGCTGTAAGATTTGTTATTTACTTAACAAAGATAAATATGACCTTTCTGTAACTGTGAAATTCTTTCTTGAAATAAGTGAAATTATTTACTGGTGTTAATAGGCAAACTTGCCTTTCAGTAGTGTAAAGCAAAGTTTTGGGTCAAAATGAGCCATGTCAAGTTAAACTATGTTTGAAATAACTTTTGGAGCTATGAATCTAGTTTCTAAGGAAGCTAAATTTCGTTGCTGCTCTTTCACACCTCCCTTTGTCATACTCTTCCCCCTCCCCGCCCTTTAGAGTCCCTTTCCCTCAGGCCTGTCCAGCCAGCTCCTGAATTTCATCATTCGAGTCCCCTTTGCAAGTGCTCTCATTTGAGCATCATCTTTCTACCCCTTAGGAAGAAAGCAACAAGATTAAATTGTTACACATCCAGCAAGGCAGGAATAAATGAAATGAACTCTTCAAGGAGTTTGTTAAAACCAGTGACCAAGTCCCTAATGGGGAATAGCAGCTTATTAAAATCTATCAGCCCAAATGGAGCACCAGCCTTGTATCTGGGTCCTGTGCTGCACAAGACATAGCTGCAGTTATCGGTGGAATGGGTTTTAAAGGATTTATCATTGAAACTTGGATGTTCATGTGTGAACAAACCAGGGTTTAGGGTATGATATTTTGAAATTGAAGTCGTTTTTTCTCTACCATTGCTTATAACAGCATTTTGCCTCTTAATTTTCATATTAAAGACTGTATTTCACATAACAAGGAATGAAATAAAGTACATACATTTAATGCTTTTCATTAAGAACATGGATCAAGCATCAGATTTGTGAAAGATAAGGTACTGCGTTTTAGTGGGCAGTTCACTGTACTAGTTGGAGTGGATTAAGTTTGCGAACAGAAGATCCATTCTTAGCCCTTTGTAATGAAGAAGACAATTACTCTTTTCTTGTTCCCATTGTTTAACATGTAAGTGGATTCACTTGGAAATCTTGAGAGCTACTTTTCCACGGGTGGTGGTGATGATGGTAGTGTTTTGATTATTCTCCAATTAAGATTTTTGCCTCAGAGAGTGGTAATAATGTTTATTGAATGCTTGTCATATGTCTACTCTCATGCTGTTAGCTGCAGAGGACACAAAAATCTATAAGGTTACCTCTTTCTCTGTGAGCTTGTGGAGTCAATTCTTAAACACATGGCATTTAAAACCCATGAAACACAGTGTAAAAACCTGTGCTGAAGTGTCTAATATCCTTTGAATACTTTAACCGTTCTTGGCTATACTAAATGTGTGGCGTGAACAGTATTCGATAGGTCATTTGGAAGAATATGCACTCAGCCATTCTCTATGGGTGTTTCTTTATTCTTTTTATACATATTTCTTTATTGGAATGGGAAGTTATATGCTTTCCAACATAAATCTTTTCCTTTGAAACATAAACACATTCCCTGTTTCAGAAGAAATAACAAGCATATTCCTTACAGAAATGATCTTTAGAACTTTTACATTCTTTCCCCAATACTATCATCTTATTCTTCACTAAACATTCTCAACACTTTTGGCCTCTTGTTTTAGAACTTGTTTATGACCTTTGTATGTGTGACAGTGTCCAGTTTCTATTTTAGTTCTTCTGTAGATGTTTTATATTGATATTTCCCTAAGATGTCTTAATCTGGACCTGGAAAAATGTCAAAATAATAGCTGATCTTTCCTGTGTATATATATCCTTTATATATAATTGTTGATGACTTTTAGAAATGGTCAGATTGTTTCTTAATGGATAGATTAATGAGCTTCATTGCGTCATGGAAAATTAGAATTAAAGTAATAATAGAAAATATAAAATCCAACTTTGGAGTATGGAATGAGGGAGTGTTATAAAGATATGCTGATTTGAGATATGGAATTATACCTTCATTCTCAAGAATTTCTCAGAATCAAGGAATTGAATTAAATTTGTCTTAGATAAATCAAAGAAAGGGTGACATTTAAATTGTTTTTTTTTAATTTCAGAACATTTATTGAGTCCTTACTATGTGTAAGGAATAGTGAAATACAGTAAATACATAAAATTACCAGAGCTGATGAAGTCAGGAACCGGTGGCCGGTGGGAAGTATACAACCCATTAAGGTCACTTCTTAGGTCATTCTGCTCAACTCTGTTCTTGGATAATCTAAGATCATCACTGCAATCTTGTTAAGAAAGTCATGACCCTTTCTCTGTTTCTGGTAATCTTAGGTCCTTCAGATTGGTGTTCTCGAAACATAGTGTATTGGAAAAAGTGTATTTTTGTAATTCCCAGCAAGACAAAAGTTCTGGATTAGTGTTGAGATACATTATGCTGTACTTTTCTGTGTGTTTTCTCGAGTTGCATGGAGTTTTACAAAGCTGGAGTTGAACGAGAGTCACTAATGGCTGCAATGTTGCTCTAAGCCATACATGATAGTTGTTGAAAATGGATTTCTTAGCATTCTCTCCCTGTTCTGAGGCTGTGAGTTATTGTCAGGGGGGTACATGAGGCCTTATATTCAGGATAGTGTTCTGAGCATCGTTCTGACACCCAGACTTCTGTCTTTGTGCAATTTTCTCTAACAGTCCCGCTCAGTGCTTCTAAACTTGAATTTGCATTATCAATCACTCAGGGACCTCTTGAAATGCGTATTTCTTTTTCAGTAGATGTTTTGTAGGAAATTACCTTGATGCAGTAGTTAGCCTCCGAGTACACTGCCAGCTATCCCAGAGGTATGGAATAGACAGGCTCAGCCACCAAAGTAAAATGCTTGAATCGTACGATTTATCAAATCAGTTTAAAACAGCCAGAAGCAAGAGGAAAACCGTGGGGCGTGGTGAGGAGAGCGGTAAGTTAACGAGCTTAAGGTACTATGGAGATCGAAAGGAAGGACCTGAGTCCTTTCACTTTTTTGTACCTGAGTCCTGGGTACACAAAATTCACATGTCCTGTGTCTCTCACATCAGCCTTTCTCACTGCTGATGTCCATGCTTATGAGGACTAGACTTGAGGAAGAACTCTGCACAGACTCATGATGTCCTGGTCATCTTACTTCCTGGGATACATACTTGCTGAATCGAAGAGAGTGGGGACAGGTACACTTAGATACAGGTGTAGGTTTACCAGTTTGCCTGCTGCTGAGCCGTGGAGGCTATTTGCGTTTCTTGGTGAGAGCACCTGAGGGTTCAGAGTAGCCTCATACTGAATGTCCTCGCTGGAAGGCTGATGTGGAGATGGCATCGCTGTCAGTCCAGAGATGGCATGATAATGGCTTGGTCTTGCCATTCCTTTCTATTTTGGAATATCTTACAGGTTACTGACTTACCTACATTTTTATGTCTTGTGACTTTTCTCTTGGTCTTACAAGCTCTCATTACTGTGCTTAACCAAGTCACTGAGTGTTAGCTTACTACCATCAGTGATGATAACTTCTTAAGTTTCATCCAATCCATTTATTTTCTTGACCTTTATAAACAGAATTTAATATTCCAAAGCAATATCACAAATTCTCACAATACTAGGTCTGGGGTGAAATTTTGAATTTCTGACAAGCTCTCAGATTGGTGCCGATGCTGCTGATCACCAGACCACTGTTTGGAATATGATTTTGAAGTATAATCTTCTGACTTCTGAATGGGGCTTGTAAAAAATTTGCTCTTCAGATGGGTCTGCTGTAGCTGCTTGTATGGAAAAATATTCTGTGAAGCTGAAACAGGTGTAAACTTGTTTCTGGATGCCAAAGTGGATTATGATCTCTAAATTCATAAGGAGTTTGGGTCATTAAAAAGTCATATTTTTGACTCTGTGTGGTCTAAATTTTTACTTATTAAAGGACAGGAGGAGGAAGTTCTTGACAGACTCAGAAATTCCATTTCTTTCATTCTTTTGGAAGCCTGAGTTTAAAAGCTTCTAGGGGGAGTATAAGAATCATCATTTTGTATAGCTTTTATTTGGATAGCATTAAACTGAGCTTCCTTTTAAAATTTGGTGTTTTATAAATTATGGTTTATAACCAGGCAAATACGTCAAATGTTTGAATGTGTAAAATCAAATAATGAATAGTTATTGAATGACCCCTTTTCTAATACTGCATATGTGTATACTAATAGCTTTTTCCCTCCACTGAAATTTGGTCATTTAATATTTAACTGAGATACTTTTCTACAGCAGCCTATTACAGATGTTTGCAGAAATTTATTTGTAGTAGAAAGATTTAAAGTTTCTTGCTTTTTATATCATCAACAATATTTTTTGTTCACCTCTAAATTTCCTCACAAAGGATGCTCATTGTTGCGATAATGAACTTTAAAGAAAAAAGGCTGAATTTGAGGAAAATAACTTTCTATTATGTCATCCGTCTATTGTTTACTTTATTAACCTAGTCACATGCCTGTCAGCAGTAATTTGATTTAAATCTCTTCTGCATTAGATTTTTTTCTAACATCTTCACCTAAAAAAGAAGAAAGCCTTCAGAATTTCTATAGAAAAACACAGTTATATACAGGATAAATTTTGTATAAGCAAATCAACTGTTTTGTTTAGTTCTGAATATCACTTCTTCGTTTTTGTGCTATTATCTAATTTACTTAATATTTTTTCTTAATTTCCTATGCTCTTCATTTTGAATCTTTCATTTTTGTTCTTTTGCTTCATTATAGTCTCCGGTTTTCATTTTTAATAGAAAAAAAGTAACTTTTCAAGTAATGCTTCACATTTTTTCTTTCTGGTCACTTTAAAAAATTACCCTGGTTCTAATCGCTTCATCTTGGTTTGTGACATAGAAACTTAAAGATGAAAAATACTTAAGGGTAATCTAGTGTAATTTCCTACTCACTTCAGTAGCCCTTCAATAGCATATTGCTGACAGATGATCATTCAGCTTCTGCCTGAATAATTCCACTTATAGGGGGTTTATTATTTTGCAAGGCAAAAGGAAAGTTAGAAGGAGGGACATGCTATGTGTGTGTGTGTGTTGTGCTCATATATTTGCTTATTTTCATTTATCTTTAATTTGCAGTTTTTTATTGAGATCAAATTTAAATAACCTCAGATTCACCATATTCAAGTGTACAATTCAGTGGTTTTCAGTATATTCACGATGTTGTGCAGCCAGCACTATTATCTAATTCCAGAATATTTCCATCACCCTAGAAAGAAACCCTGTGTCTGTTAGCAGTTGTTCCCAATTCCCTTTCTTCCCACATCCTTTGGCAAACACTAATCTACTTTCTGTCTCTATGGATTTGCGTCTTTTGGACATTTCATATAAATGGGATCAAGGGCATGCTTTTTAAAGAGAATGTAGGAGACGCAGTGAGCGTGTCTTGAGCTATGTTAAAATTTAGGATACCATGTGGGCAGCAGACCATAGGAAGGTCTAGAGGGCAAGGATAAAGGACTTTATGGATGGTGACATGTTCCCAAGATGAAGTGACAGGATGTGGGGGCCACAGATGTTGCCTGCCTGTTAGTGCAGTTTCATGGAGAGAAAGAAGACAGGAAGCTGAGACAACAGCAGGATCCAGAAAGGGATGAGGATATCTGTTAACTGAGGAAAAATAGTGTATGGGGCAAAGAGGACAGTCAAAATCACTGCCTAACTTGGGACACTGCACTTTTCTTCACGTAATCTGAAATTGCCGTTGATGAAGCTAAGTGATTGCTTCAGCACAGGGTATCTTTAAAGGCACAGAAGCGCCGATGCCAATTTTCATCCTTACATTGGTCTTTTCTAGCACGAAGAGACTCTTGTCGTCTTCCTGTGATCTGATTTATTTCCATCCTACTGCTCTTACGTTCTTGTTTCTGTTATTCTTTTATGTTGATTGGAATTGTTCATGGACGAACTTCACTCTTCATTTTAAAACTTCTCCTCCTTCAATATTTCAATATAGATTTTATATGCCATTCTATTATCTCTATAAATCATGTATAAGATAAGTCATTTTGGGCAGGCTCTTAATTTATTGCACATTGTCAACTAAAGTATATTATATGCATCACATAAATATTACTAACTGATGAAGAGGATAACACCAAACGCTTCTTTTTTTTTTTTAAAGCTAGTATTGTACTTCATTTGGCTGTGCTGGGTCTTCGTTGCACAGGCTTTTCCCTAGTTGCAGTGAGTGGGGGCTACTCTTGCTCAGCTTCTCTTGTTGCAGAGTACAGGCTGCTAGGGTGTGTGGGCTTCAGTAGTTTGCGGCACATGGGCTTAGTTGCTCTGAGGCATGTAGGACCTTCCTGGACCAGGGATCTAAAGGGTGTCTCTTGCATTGGCAGGCAGATCCTTTACCACTAGGCCACCAGGGAAGCCCCCCAAACTTTCTTGATATTCTGTAAAGTTGGACAAGTCTGTGTCTAGAAGCTTTGGTTTTTTCATCTGTAAGTGAGGCTGTCTTACTTGTAATTTATCACTAGAATCTCTTCTCAGCTTTAACCTCTTGTTATCTTGACTGTATTTTAAACATATTTGTACAGTATCCTTGCCATAAATATTTGTGCTATTATTTCAAAGGGAAAAATTTGAACATCTTTGTTGAAATATCAAAATGAAGTTATGTTAAATTAATCTTGAGAGTGTTATTTATACTATCTGTTCTGTTCTGTTCAGTCGCTCAGTCATGTCCGACTCTTTGCGACCCCGTGGACTGTAGCCTACCAGGCTTCTCCATCCATGGGATTCTCCAGGCAAGAATACTGGAGTGGGTTACCATTTCCTTCTCCAGGGGATCTTCCCGACCCAGGGATCGAACCCGGGTCTCCCGCATTGGAGGCAGACGTGTTAACCTCTGAGCCACCAGAGATTGTAGTTAAAAACTTTAAGATGTGATTAAAAGATTAAACCCAAGGGAGTACATTTTGATAGAGTCACTTTTACGGCAATTCAACTTTTGAAAGTATGGCTTGAACTATATATAAGAACATCTTGCTGAGGAACCTAAGAATAAAGAAAGAATGTTTTGTAATATAGTTGCTGACATATTAATTGCTTTACTCACTTTTGTTCTGGAAATAGCTTCACAGCACAGTTCAACATGATTGAGATATTGATAATCTTTTGCACGATTCCCAATTTTTTAGCCTAACTTGCTCTCTTTCTCGTGTGCCAATCCTTACAAAAAGGACAATGAAAAGGCAGAGTGTAAAGATATTTGGAAATTTTATATTTTATTTATTTAAGAATATTTATTTGTTTGGCTGTGCTGGATCTTAGTTGCATTTTGTGGGATCTTCAGACTTCCTTAAGACCTGCTGGATCTTAATGAACTCTTTTTTTTTTTATTGGAGGCTAATTATTTTACAATATTATATTGGTTGGTTTTGCCATACATTGACATGAATCCACCCCGGGTGTACATGAGTTCCCCTTCCTGTACCCCCCTCCCATCTCCCTCCTCCCCTTATCCTCCCTCTGGGTCATCCCCATGCACCAGCCCCGAGCATCCTGTATCACGTGTCAAACCTGGACTGGCGATTCGTTTCACATATGATAATATACATGTTTCAATGCCATTCTTCCAAGTCATGCCACCCTCACCCTCTCCCACAGAGTCCAAAAGACTGTTCTATACACCTGTGTCTCTTTTGCTGTCTCGTATACAGGGTTATCATTACCATCTTTCTAAATTCCATGTATATGAGTTAGTATATTGTATTGGTGTTTTTCTTTCTGGCTTACTTCACTCTGTATAATAGGCTCCAGTTTCATCCACCTCATTAGAACTGATTCAAATGCATTCTTTTTAATGGCTGAGTAATACTCCATTGTGTATATGTACCAAAGCTTCTTAATGAACTCTTAAGTTCAGCATGTGGGATCTAGTTCCCTGACCAAGAATTGAACCTGGGCCCCCTTTGTTGGGAGCTTGGAGTCTTAGCCCCTGGACCAGATAGAATGGATGTGGCAAGTTGTTTTGTAAGAAACAGACATAAATTCACAGTTTTCATAATGAATCAGCTATTGTATTTTTTGAAAAGAACCCCTTCCTGGAGCTACAACTACTGTGTACACAGTAAATAAGGAATGGGGATATATTGTATAGCACAGAGAAATATAGCTATTATTTTGTAATAGCTTTAAATGGAGCACAGTCTATAAAGTTTTAAAATCACTGTGTTGTACAGGTAAAACTAATGTAATATTGTAAATGAACGACACTTCAATAAAAAAAAAATTTAAAAGAAACCAATCCTTACAGGAAAGGCAAAACTTACTATAGGGTGTTTGACTATCACCTTGTGTGATGTGACGTGAAGTCGCTCAGTCGTGTCCGACTCTTTGCTACCCCATGGACTGTAGCCCACCAGGCTCCTCCATCCATGGAATTTTCTAGGCAAGAGTATTGGAGTACCAGTATGTAAAATGTAAGAGTTATTATTATTTTTTGGCCACACCACGTGGTGTGCAGGATCTTAGTTCCCCGACTAGGGATTGAACCCATATCCCCTGCAGTAGAAGCACAGAGTCCTAACCACTGGACCATCAGGAAATTCCCAGAATGTAATTATTTTTAAAAGTTTGTTCTGTAGGTAGAATACTAAAATGCAGTAATTTAAGTTGTGCATCAGTTTTATTTTGGCCACTCCACGGGCATAGCATGCAGCATCTTACCTTCTGGATCAGAAATAGAACCTGTGCCCCTTCAGTGGAAGCACAGAGTCTTAATCACTGGACTGCCAGGGGGAAGTCTATAGGCTAAGGATTCTAGATGTGCATCAGTTTTAATATACGAATGCCAGAGCACATGTTTCCTCTTAGAAATTTTAAGATTGAACACTGAACGTTACAACAAACACACAAACAAATCTCATGAAAAAGAAAAGCTGGGCCAGAAATGAAAATTGATGATATAATAGGGGAAGAGGAATTTAAGAATGGTGATAACATAGATCAGGTCTTTGTTGACTTTCGATACATGTGCATAACACGTGTTATGTTTTGTTTCAGTGTTAAATTAACATTGAAAGGGAATTAACTGTATATACAATTTTTTTTGTCAGCATCTAGAATTATCTATGATTATTTATTTAGGATAGATTCCTAAAATACTTTAAAGCCATTGATACACACAGTCTGCATAATTATTCAGAAGGATTTTGTTAGTTTATAATTAGCATTACATTGGAATGTTTTGCTCATGATTCCTGGTGTTATAAATATGCTTTATAGTTTTCAGCTTGTTAGGTTTCTCATAATTTCTGTGTATTATATTGACTTATTGGTGACGTTGAATGTTTTCATCTGTTTACAGGCATTTTTTGGATATGAGTTCTGAGTGTTATTTATTGCCTTTTTGTCAGTGCTTATTAGTAATAGTCAAAGTGTTTATCAAAGTGTTGTCATGGTAGAAAGTTAAAAGAACTCAGACGTTCAATTAATAGTGGAATGGTTATAGTGTAATAAGATAAAGCTGTTATAAATCTTGTTTTCTAATTTTTAAAAAAATATGTATTTATTTAACTGGTCTCAGTTGCGGCATGCGAAATCTAGTTCCCTTACACGGAATTGAACACCAGTCCTCTGCATTGGGAGCTCACAGTTGTAGTCTTTGGTCCCACAGGGAAGTCCATAAAATTTTTGAAAATGAGAAATATTTTGCAGTATACAATACTGTAGGGTAAAAAGACTAGTTAATATTTAATATTATTTTTATCACAATTTTAATTTTAAAACTGAAAGACTGAAAAAAGCCTAAAAATGCATACAGCAAAATGTTAATGCTAGTAATTTCTGGATATAGAAAATAAAGGTGATGTTTATAAAACTTTTAATTTTTCTAGATTTACTAAATTCTCTACAATGATCATATATTATTTTAATTATATAAAAAAAGGGGGATACATTTGGAATGATCAGCAGTAACAACTATGTTTTTTATTCTTTTGGCCACATTGTATGACATGCAGGATCTTAGTTCCCTGACCAGGGATTGAACCCACATCCCCTGCAGTGGAAGTGCGAGTCTTAACCACTGGACCGCCAAGGAAGTCCCTAACAACTCTGACGTTGACAGAAACATTAAAAAGTACTGTCACAGGGATTCTAATAATTAGTTTTTTAATGGAATTTTCTTTGGAGGTTAATATGTCACAGAACAAAATTTTGGAGTATAAAGTTATGGAAAACTGAGGCGAGGTATTGGGTTTAAGAAAATGGGTGAACTTTTGACAGTTGAATTTATTAAGTGCATACTTTCTAATCCTTGGCAGAATTGATCCCATGTTTGTGGCTAAGCTTGTAAGTATTATGTGGGGCAGGACTTCCTAATGAGTTTTAAATTATGAGGGTAATACTTGCATAGGTTTTAGGTATTTTCTTTTCAGTTGCTGTTGTGTGTGGTATATCCCAATGTGTTACTGAAAATGTGGGCATATATTCTGTATCTGTGAAAAATATTTTGATGCGTAGTTTTACTCGAAACAACAAGTATTTGTTTAAAGAAAGCCTAACAATTCTCCCATATGAGATCATGTCTTTTCTTTTGAATTTGTTAAATTATTGAACCTTAACAGACTTTGTCTTTCAGAGGCTGAGAACAGAGATGTTAAGTTTAGTATCTTGTCTACATGTAATCTTATGAAAACACTTGGATGCACTCAGTTAAAAATGGGATTTTGTGTCCTAAGTCTCTACAGCATCCTTTTGAATATGTTTTCTAAAATACCAGCCAATATATAGTTTCTTATTATTATTCTTTTAAGAAATGTGTATTTATGTATTTGGTTGTGCCGTGTCTTAAAGTGGCTGTGGCATGTGGGATCTTTGTTCTTCCTTGCAGCATGAAGGATCTTCGGTTGCAGCTTGTGGTATCTACTTCCTTGACCAGGGATCAAACCTGGGCTTCCTGTGTTGGGTGTGCAGAGCCTTAGCCACTGAAAGGGAAGTCCCTTTTCTTGACAAAAGCTTTAGCTGAAAAGATTGATTGGATATATGATCAGAGTGTATGGTAGTGTATAATATTTTTAGTTAGGGTCTAAGGATCAGTTACCCTCAAACACTGGATAGTGTTGCTCCTGTGAAAAGCTTTGGTAGACAGTGCTAAAGTATATAAATGGTTTGGGGGAGAAAAATATAAATGTATTTGGGGGAGATGGCAGAGTTTTCTGAAATCAGAAGTTAAAGTGTTGCTTTTAGCCTAATTAGATCAAATGATAACTCATACAGTTTTGAGCAATTCCAGTATTTTATAAGTTCTGGTGAAGTCCTTTATATTGCCTTACTATGTAATCTGATGCTGTGTTATCTTTTTTTATTAGGTGTACTTAAACCGTACTGTGATATGGCTAATAAATTCTATTTGTATTTTATTGAATAATGAGTTTGTAATAGAACTACTTAGATATGTATTATGTACATAATTATACGTATTATTTAAAGGAAAGAAGGCAGCATTATTAGGTATTCAGTCAAGTTTGAGGTGAGACCTGTTTTTCCATTGGGGACTGTGTTGCTTGTGGAATTTTTATATTGCTGGTTCCTTCTCTGAATAATGAGTTCTGTGAATAACATGTTTAAGAGCTCTCAAGAGATTGCTCCACTTTGCAAAGGTAGCAATTAGAAGTTTTAGTTTGAAGTTACTTGGGTTTGGCACTTACTGTTTGTGAAATTCTTACCATTAGTCCAGAAATGAATCATTGACTGAGTGGATCCCTGTCACTGGAGGATGGTGGAAATAAGCTATAACTATGATGCTGGGAAAGGTTGGGGGCGGGAGGAGAAGGGGACGACGGAGAATGAGATGGCTGGATGGCATCACCGACTCTGTGGACATGAGTTTGAGTGTACTCCGGGAGTTGGTGATGGACAGGGAGGCCTGGCGTGCTGTGATTCATGGGGTCGCGGAGAGTCGGACACGACTGAGCGACTGAACTGAACTGAACTGATTGATACAAAATACTTTCAGAGTTGTGGTTTTTCCATATCTTGTGTTTAATGTTTAGGTGATGTATTTGTCAGGGTTCTCCAGAGAAACAGAACCAGTATAATGTATGTGTGTGTTTAAGTGTGTGTGTGTGTGTGTGTGTGTGTGTGTGTGTATGTAGATAGATATCAAGAAAGAAAGAGAAAGGTAGAATAGAGATGTTTAGGATTTGGCTCATGTGATTATGGAGGCTGGCAAGTCCAGATCTGCAGGGTAGTCTGGAGACCCGGGGAAGAACTGATTTTCTTAAGAATTTAAGCCTAAAAGCTGACAAGCTGGAGACCTAGGGAAGCACTCAAGCTCCATACTCAGGGTTTAAGTTCAGAGGCTGTCTGTTGGTGAATTTGCTTTTGCCTCGGGCAAGTCATTCTTTTGTTCTATTCAGGCCTTCAACTGATTGGATAAGGCTCACCCACATTATGGAGAGCAAGATAGCTGCTTTACTCAAAATCAATTTAAATGTGTGTGTGCTCAGTCGTGTCTGACTTTTTGTGACCCCATAGACTGTAGTCCACCAGACTGCTCTGTCCATGGAATTTTTCACACAAGAATACTGGAGTGAGTTGTCATTTCCTAGGACCCTGCATTGGCAAGTAGATTCTTTACCACTAGCGCCACCTAGGAAGCCCAACTTAAATGATAGTCTCAATCAAAAATATCCTTGCAGAAATGTCCAGAATAAAGTTTGACCTGCGTACCATGGCCCAGCCAAGTTGACACATAAAATTAACTGTCATGGTCAGGGTTTTATTATTTGATTATTTCCTCTGAATCAGTTTCAGGAGAAAAAAAGTCTTCAGTTTCTCCACATATCTTAGTGGAAGAGTTGTTCTGCTCCTGTCATTTTTAGAAAACTTACCAAAGGGGTTCTCCCTCTTGGGGCAATATGTTGGAGTATTAGTAGTACTAGAACTAGTAGAAAAAAGTACTCGTATTAGTAGGGAAAGGACCACATGTTGGAATCAGACCTGAATTCAGATCCTGCTGACATATGATCTTCTTAAGAATGTTTGTTTCAACTTTAAAGATAGGGACTTTGTTTTATGGTTGTCTAGCACTGTCTGCCGTCTACGGGGTCGCACAGAGTTGGACACGACTAATGCGACTTAGCAGCAGCAGCAGCAGCACTGTCATGGAGAAGGCAATGGCACCCACTCCAGTGCTCTTGCCTGGAAAATCCCATGGATGGAGGAGCCTGGTAGGCTGCAGTCCATGGGGTCGCTAAGAGTCAGACACGACTGAGCAACTTCACTTTCACTTTTCGCTTTCATGCATTGGAGAAGGACATGGCAACCCACTCCAGTGTTCTTGCCTGGAGGATCCCAGGGACGGGGGAGCCTGGTGGGCTGCCATCTCTGGGGTCGCACAGAGTCAGACACGACTGACGTGACTTAGCAGCAGCAGCAGCACTGTCATACTGCCTGGCACATAGCAGGTACATAGTCAGCATTAGTAACCTTCGATGTCCATCACTGGTACTCCTTATCCCTGTCCTGTTCACTCTCCCTACATGTGAAGGTCCTATTTGCAGATGAACAGTGATTGTATAATTTATTTATAGGTGAAACCCTTCAGGTTAGCAGTGATGAAGGACAGCTGAGTGGCTCTGTTATGGACTGTAATCTTTTCTGGCACCTGTTCTGGCTTGCTGATGTTGTGCTCTCTTTCATTTGGAAAATCTCAATCTATCGCCTCGTGAGATAATGACAGTTTATAAGTAACTAGAAACAGCCATAAAGTATGGTTGCAAGAGACATGGCTGTGAAAGTTGAGAGGAGAGAGTATTCATTTTGCTTTAACTTTATTTCTGCTTTGAGTGATTACCCAAGCTTGTAATTAGTTGCAAGATAATATAAAACTTGAGGTTCCATATAAAAACTGTAAAGCTACTTATTTAGAAATTGCGTTAATTTGCCACAACATTGGTAACTTGAGTATGTAAACATATCTATTTTTCGTCATGAAAATTATTGAAAATTTAATTGAAGAAGGCAGTTGAATTATTTCTTATAATTAAGCCTCTTTCCCACCTTTTATTTCCTGACCTGTTTCTTAAAATGTGGTTTCTTTTGTTCTTTTCAGTGATGAGAGAGGAATTCCCTTTTTGGATCACTTCTATTCCCACCCCCTTGATACTGATTTTAGAAATGTTCTTGGTTTTAATTCCAGACCTAAGTCATAATTTTATAATTATTTTGGTAGCTAGTTATTCATTCTCTGATCAAGTTCTTACTGTGTAAGATTTTTATTTATCCACAAAACAGTTTTCCATTTTTCTCAGTGCTTTTAAGTGATTAGTAACAAACTGCATGAGGACAGATAATCCAAGGTCTTCAGATCACATTTGGTCGCCGTTTTATTAGTTATTTATATATTTTCCCATGAATTATATTATGTGGAAGCTGTCTAACCATTGTCATTAGGCTAAAATATGAAATAGCTTTGCTTGTTCTTGTAAATTTGTTTATGTACAAAACGTATATCATTTTCCCTAGGCAGAAATAGCTTTTAATGGCATTCCAAGGAAGAGAATAGCTGAGCTGATTTCTGCATTTTCTTTTTAAATAAAAATGCAATAACCATTTTTTAGGGTTTATGTGCATTTCTTGAGACACAAAAATGTTCTATAAAAATTACCTTTTAATGCTTAGTAATGTTAAAATTGAGAGTTCATCATGTTATATGAATGAATTGAGCTACTATGTCAAATATGTTGTTACTGGTGATAATATTCTTTGAGATTAATACGATTACAGCATTCTGTAATTACTATTGTGAGCATAAGTCAAGGTTAAGAAATCACTTATTCAACTGTTTATAAATACCTGTTTATGCTGCCAGCTATTTGGAGAAGGATTGTATTCTGAATTGATTGGTAACAGTCAACAAAAATTATTGAATATACTTAATATGTTTTGAGCTTGGACTCTGCTGTGAGGTTATTATGATAAATAAGATAAGCCCTTGCTCCTTAAGACATTTATAGTCTTTTGAAGGAGATAGAGAAGAAAATATTGAATGGTATGATAATGTATATAGCTATGTACAAAAGACAGCCATATATTATTTATTGTCCAAATGTGATTCTTTCCAGAATAGAAAAGGAGTGAATAATAATTACACATATTTGAGAGGTGGAATAGTCTGAGGTGTATGTTTTTCTTTTAAATAAGAGAATAGACCATTGCATAATCTTCTTTGTATCATAGTGTCTAGGGAGACCATATACTTTCTGTTCAAACTGGGACACTTTAATAGTGAAATGAGTGCTGTCTATACTTATATGGAGACAACAGGCATATCCTCGGACTGACCTAAGGCAGCCTGTATACATTGTCACCTACATATAACAGGATGCAGAGATGCTACCAGGCCAGGGTGTCTGCCTTCTTGAGGAGGAGTAGCATAAGGAAGAAGTTTTTAGAGGAAGTGATGATACTTGACACTCTAAAGATGACTAACAATTAGGATTGGGACCTCCTTAGTCCAGGGATGAGCATGTTTGAGATAACTGCAAATAAGTCAGAGCAGCTGGAGGAACAGCACTGATGTGTGTGTGTCTGTGTGTGTGTGTGTGTGTCTCTGTGTGTGTGTGTAGTGTAAGATCGCAGGCGGGTGGTATTTGTATACTAAGGGGTTGGAAATTGAATGCAAACTATTGGGAGTCGTGGAAGAACTGTGAGGGATGGATGACCTCATCATTTTGCTATAGTGCCTCTCTCCTATGAGTGATTATGGAAGATTGGAGGAAAATCATTGGTTGTCCATGCTCTCTCTTTCATTCCCTGTGTTCTTTCCATAACCGTTTATCATAGAACTTTTCAACCAACTTCTACTTAACCAGCTTTCTGGGCTAACTGATGTTTTCCATTTGGTAGATAAAGTGTACTAACTTATCCGTGTGAGTGATTCTGACTCGAAGACCGTACTTTAGGAAGCCTTCATTATCATCCTGCCATATTGAGTTGTAGGCTACCTGGAAATGGTTATGTACATTTCTAAACTTGTTTTTTTGTCTACTTCTCATCTTTCTAAATGTGTATTTAATTGAATATTAAGTAAATTGATGAAATATGAGTGTGAAAAGCAAGTTTTTTAAAAATAAAAATGTAAATTGAATTCTTTGGAGAGATTTGACGAAGATCACTTTAAAGTCTTACTTTTGAATTTAGTGAGGGTGGTATGGATGAATAAAAGTGAACAAATAATCTAAAAAACTGACTGCTCCAGTTATTTTTCAGGTGTCTTTAAGCTTTTGGTACCCTTTAAGAAAGCCAAACTGGCTGTCATAGCCAGTGTATTATGCAGAAAGATAATGCTGATCGTTAATTTGCAGACCTAAGCTCAAAGAAGAGGCCCTGGCATGATATTCAGAGATGGGTGAATGAAAGCACTTTTAGATAGCTTACATTAAGGTAAACATGGTAAAACATATATCAGTTTTTATGATTTCCCACTTAACTGCCTTTTTCAATTAGTTGACAAAATCATAATTCAGTTTGCTTTGGCTAGAAGGGCATCTTCTTTTTTTTAATTTTATTTTTTATTGGAGGATAATTGCTTTACAATGTTGTGTTAGTTTCTTCTGTACAACAATGTGAATCAGCCATAAGTATATATATATATATATATATGTGTATGTATGTATATGTATATCCCCTCCCTCTTGCATCTCCATCCTACCCCCGAGCCCCAGCCCCACTCCTCTAGGTCATCACAGAGCACTGGGCTGAGCTCCTTGTGTTATACAGCAGCTTCCCACTAGCTCTCTGTTTTACCCGCAGTAATGTATAGTTTTCAATGCTGCTATATTAATTTGTCCACTGTGTCCTTCCCCTGCAGTGTCCACAAGTCATTCTTTTGTCTGCATCTCTATTCCTGTAGGGCATCTTGTAGAGAATATCTGCTCTCAGCTAGGCACTAAGCTAATCACCTAAGTTATGTGTAACAACAAGGAGCCTGCATTCTAGTGGGAGAGATGGACACCAAAGTCAACAGTTATGAATATAGTTAGAGAAGCAGTTTGATAGAGGTGTGCGTAGGTACTATTGGTATAGAGAAAGGGTCCCTGGGTTTTGGATACAAGTTGGGGAAAGCTTCTAGGAAGAGATGAAGCTCTAGTCAAGTTTTGAAGGTTTAGTAGGTGTTTGTAGAGAAAGTTGGTGGTGTTCAAGGTAGCAGGAAGGACAGGGAAGAATGGAAAAGCCCACTGTGTTTTATAGATCTTAAAGCTCAACATTCAGAAAACTAAGATTATGGCATCTGGTCCCATCACTTCATGGGAAATAGATGGGCAAACAGTAGAAACAGTGGCAGACTTTATTTTTTTGGGCTCCAAAATCACTGCAGATGGTGAGTCGCAGCCATGAAATTAAAAGATGCTTACTCCTTGGAAGGAAAGTTATGACCACCCTAGATAGCGTATTAAAAAGCAAGGCATTACTTTGCCAACCAAGGTCCATCTAGTCAAGGCTATGGTTTTTCCAGTGGTCATGTATGGATGTGAGAGTTGGACTGTGAAGAAAGCTGATCGCCGAAGAGTTGATGCCTTTGAACTGTGGTACTGGAGAAGACTCTTGAGAGTCCTTTGGACTGCAAGAAGATTCAACCAGTCCATCCTAAAGGAGATCAGTCCTGGGTGTTCATTGGAAGGACTGATGCTAAAGCTGAAACTCCAATACTTTGGCCACCTCATGCAAAGAGTTGACTCATTGGAAAAGACTCTGATCCTGGGAGGGATTGGGGGCAGGAGGAGAAGGGGACGACAGAGAATGAGATGGTTGGATGGCATCACCGACTCGATGGACATGAGTTTGAGTAAACTCTGGGAGTTGGTGATGGACAGGGAGGCTTGGCGTGCTGTGATTCATGGGGTCTCAAAGTGTCAGACATGACTGAGCCACTGAACTGAACTGAACTGACTGAAAGTAGTTTGGTACTGTTGGTACAAGGTAAGGTGGAGGCAGATTGGGAAGGCTTCTTTGTTTTGTAGACTTAGGACTTTGCATGTTTTTCTGAAAACTTAGCAGTTATGGAAAGGGAGTTTGAACGTGGAAAGGCATGGTTGAATTTTGTTAGAAAGACCACTTTGATGGAGGTTGGAAGATGGATTGAAGAGTGGATGTGGAGATGGGAATCGGGTAGGTATGCAGGAGTCCATGTAAACAGGGATAAGACTGTGAATGTTTGTAAGGATGAGGGTTAAGACAGGCAGAGGGCAAGCTGGGGCAAGATGGATTAGATAGAAGATGATGAGTGATGTTGTTTTTTTTATATATAAAATTGACTTTTAAATACAGACAGATGTGCTCCTGTTTGTTAATCTGTATTTGTCTTTCCCTCTAAGAAATGACCTTGCCTGGTACTTGGTTTATATACTCAGGTACTCAGCAAATGAGAGGTAGTGAAGGAGTTAGCTGGACACAGAGGGAGCTGATTTTTTTCAACCCAACAGTTACAAAATAGGATGGATGAACTAATGGGTTCCTCTGAGCAAGGGCTGTGGATTTGAGGATTGGGTCCAGGTATCTACATCACTGAGGTACGGTAAGGAGAAATGAGAAGGAGTACGACCTGAGGAAAGTGTTGGGAGCAGGCCTACATTTGGAGGAACAGAGTATGAGAAAGAGTGCTTTGGAGAAATCGCCAATGAAATTAGAAAGATTTTAAGAAGTGCAGAGGTTTAACATCCTTCCTGGTGGGTTGATAGATGAAGTACTGAACTCTGAATAATTCTGAGGAAGGCTGATGGTACTTATGGATTGAGACTGGGGAAAGAGCTCTTTAGGTCAGGGAAAGTGAGAGAGGTCCAGAAATGTAAAGACACTGACAAATATTTATTTCTGAGAAAGTAGGTTAGTATTATTGTACCACCTCAAATATATAAGTCAAGAGTTGTGTACAAGGTTGGTAGCAGATTTGGAATCAGATTTTGGGGCCTAAAAGAACCAGAACTGTGCTTTAGCTGTCAGAATCTTGCAAGCTAAGCCTAGATTGTTAATATATCCACCCAAAATAGTTAAGTATGCAGATTGCTGTTACCTTCTGTAGAATTACTTTGCATGGTCAGCTGGAAGTTTTGCTTTTTTCTTTTGCAGATTTTTCTGGCTATAGTATTTTGCCCTCTGATGTATTTGATCTATAATGATCCCAAACCAAAGGCTCCAGAGTAATGTGCGTGAATATTATTCTAAGTAGTAGACCAAATTAGTATTGCTTTCAATCTTCATTTACATTGCAAAAATAAGCGCTCATCAGTAAGATGTGTTTATTTTCTTTTCTGAAGGCGTGGTGAGCTTCAGATGGTATTTTGGTAACTCTTATATGACCCAGTTGATTTCAAGCAATAACATTTTGACAGGTCATTGTAAATTAAAATCTTTTTCCTGTTGGCCTAATGTTATATACAATGAGATTTTGTTCCTGGAAATAGATGTCACCTTATAAAATTACTAAAGTTAGTCATGAAAATGAATAGAGAGAACACACAATGTAAGTTTATGCAAATGTTAAAGTATATTAACCAATGTGGTAATAATATAAATGTTCCTTTTAGGGGACTTTTCTGCATGAATTAGACTGTGGGTTCTTAAAATACCACTTCCTTGTATATGTATGTGTGCCTCTTAAAAAGTATTTGGATAGGAGTGGCTGTTACCATGGCTATTTCTTCTTCAGGGAATTTTTGCTGCTAAATCTACACTGACCTGACATTTACTTCGTTTGAGGTAGGTGTTGGGCTGGGCATGGTCAGTTTTAAGGACAAGTTTAGTTTTCTTTGCTCCTGTGTAAAGTAAGTTGACAAATGCTTGCACTTGAGCCATTCTATCTGCGGAGTGGCTAGAGACAGAGGTACTTAGTATTGCTGTTCTTAGAAAGAATGGATTATGATTCTGATATTTTTAAACAAGGTAGTATTTACCAGCTGAAAGGTGCTTTGGATTTTGTATTGTTATACTTTGACTTATAACTGTAAGTTGTATCAACAAGATCAAATTGTATAACTCCATATTAAATTCTCTGAAATGAAGATGCTGAACTAGATGATCTTTATGTCTAGAAGTGCCTTGTAGCTGTAAAATTTCAAGCCTTTATTATACAGTTCTTAATTTACTATGTGAATAGTCAGACTTCTTACTTTTGTGAATGTTGTTCTGAGGTGTGAATTTAACATTTGTTAAATGTATTAGAACTGAGACAGAGTTTTACAGAGCCACTTCCAGAGGTTAAATTTGTTCTGTGTTAGAATTGAGAGAATATGTATTCAGAGCATTTGACCTTGGAGTTATAGGTAGGAGTGTTTGAGAAGAGGGGAAAGGGGAAGGGTGGGACTCATCATGACAGTTCATGAATTAAATTAGCCACCTACTCCATCAATGATAATTATGATATGTCTTTTTTTATGCTGCTGTTCATTTACAAAGATGGAGACAGAGGTTCCGTCCTACCTGGGACATATGCTTTATCAGGAAGGATAATAGGGCTTTGTTTCGTATATACTTTATCATTTGATCTCCTGTGTGAGTGGTATCATATAATTGTGAAACAGATGGTCAGGAGTGCAGTATAGAATAGCACTATGTGGTGGAATATGTGGTTATATGACTAATCAGGACAGAATTAACTTTGACTATAAACCACACATTTAGATTGTCTTTGGCTATATATGTAAAGCCACATCTGTATGCATATAGATGTATATATAGCATATAGTGTCCTGTCATTGTATGGGAAGATTTCAGTGCTTTAATTATGAAAGAAAGAAAGTATTAGTTGTTCAGTGGTGTGTGACTCATTGTGACCCATGGACTGTAGCCCTCCAGGCTCCTCTGTTCGTGGAATTCTCCAGGCAAGGATACTGGAGTGGGTTGCCATTCCCTTCTCCAGGGGATCTTCCTGATCCGGGGATCAAACCTGGGTCTCCTGCACTGCAAGCAGATTCTTTACTTATGAAGGATAGTTGCATTTGTTGTTGTTCAGTTGCTAAGTTGTATCCAACTCTTTGCAACCTCATGGACTGCAGCATGCCAGGCTTCCCTGTCCTTCACTACCTCCTGGAGTTTGCTCAAACTTATGTCCATTGAGTCTGTGATGCCATCCAACCATCGCATCCTCTGAGGCCTGCTTCTCCTCCTGCCCTCAATTTTTCCCAGCATCAGGGTCTTTACAATGAGTTGGCTTTTTGCATCAGGATAGTTACATTATCAAACTTCAAAGCTGAAAGAAATTCTCTGGGAACATAGTTTGTCATGACTCTACTGTAAAAAGGTGCAAATTTACAAGATCAACAGAGTAGTTTATTATGGTTCAGGTTTGAACTACAGGCTGCTGCTTTTCTGTAAAGTCAGAAGTACAACAAGGTGAAATTAAAATATAAAATACTCTGAACCGTTTGCAGAAATGCCACTGAAGCATTTCCTGCAAGTCACTTGGAATCCTATGTGCAATACTATGTACAAAATTTACCAAAAAAAAAAAAAGACACCTTCTAAAATACTTCTTTTTCAAGTAAGAAACCAATATATTTGCATATGCAAAACAAAATGAAACAGAAAACAACAGAAAATGTTAACAGAATAGGGGTATAATGAAAAGAGGGGAAATCCTAGAAGTGAGGACGAGGGACTTGAGTATGAAGTAGATGGCACTGCGAAGGATTCTGTGTAAAGTATCAAAGTGCTTAAGTCCTCCCTGAATTTAGGTAGACAGGCAGAGGGATCAGAATAGAACGTGAAGAGGGAGTCATTCTTCTCCCTTCTCCCGGCTGTATTGCACACAGTGTTGGTGTGGGCTCATGCTTATATTTGAAATCCTTGTGCTCAGGTGCTCTACCCTGAGGCGCTCTGATGAGCTGAAGAGTGGCATCATAGGGCAAAACAGTGAGGTGTAGTGATATTAGGGGACTAGCAGTGGCTCAGTGGTGAAGAACCCGCGTGCCAGTGCAGGAGACTTAGAGACATGGGTTCGATCCCTGGGTTGGGAAGATCCCCTTGAGAAGGAAATGGCAACCCACTCCAGTATTCTTGCCTGGAGAATCCCATGGACAGAGGCACCTGGCAGGCTACAGTCCACAGGGTCGCACAGAGTCGGACATGACTGAAGTGACTTAGCACACACAGCCCCCAGGTCAAGTCACCTGAGTAAACTTTTAGTTTAATTACTTTGTCTCTTCTGTAACCACCGAGGGCTTTCTTCATAACTGAAAGACTATTCCTTGCCACTTGAGGATACACGTTTGATTCCAAGCCTCTGTAGGTTCTTGAGGATAAGTATTCTGTGCATTACCGGCAGATCAGCAATCAGACAAGTGTTTGAGTGCCTGACCAGCCTAACCCCTGAAGTCTCCAGGATATTCGTGTGTTCTTTGTCTCACACACGTTTTTTGTTGTTGTTGTCCAGTAGGTAAGTTGTGTCTGACCCTTTGCAACCCCATGAACTTCATAACCTTTCGTGACTGTGCTTCAACCAAGTAATCTACATGGCTAGGAGCTCCTTAAGGGTGGGGAACTCTGTGTAAGTTTTCTGTCCACACTGCCTGTGGCACAAATTAGGTATTCATTGATTAATTGTGAGTGAGAGAAACTTTGTAGCTATCTGCCCATAATTTAGTTCTATTAACATATGTCCTGATTTCCAGAGTTCTTAGGCATTAATTAGAATTACAAATATATGGTGATAGTGGTTTGGTTTCATGCAGAACTATATACCTCTCATATAAACTGCTTTTTATAGAAAATTAGAGAAATAACAATATCTTTTTTTTTTTCCTACCTGACTTTTGAAGAGATGAAGATATTCAAGATACCTAATAGCCTGATTCCTCAACCAGGCCATTGGGTAATGTGTCCCTGATGATGCTTATTAGCTTTCCCTGTAAACTGAGTTAGCATTTTGGGGAGTTTGCCAAACCATCTCATTTCTTTGTGTAATTTGCAGTAACTCTGAGAATGTTTTTTTTATAAAAAAGGTTTTAATATTGTGTATAGTTATGTGTTGAGTATTTGCCTTGATCATGGTGATATTTTAGACATCTCTCCATATGCTCACAGAGAGATTTGTTCTTCCTTTACCATTATCTCAGCAAAATGGTGACAAGGCTTATGAGAGGGAGCAGATATTTGAGGTGTTATTCGCTTGAATGGCATATATAACTCCTTTTGCTCATGGAAGGGGTGCTTTGAATTTTATGCATCTTCTTAACTGTACCCTGTGTCAGGGTGTGCACAGAAGTGTTTAAATCTATTTATTTGTATTTTGCTTTTTATTTCAAATATTTATTGTGGAATCTATTGCTTAGATTTTATATCGTTATAACTGTTTTCTGTGTACCTTTTTTCTTTCCATTGCATTTCTATTTTCAATGCTTTGAAAAAGGTGTAGTTTTTCCTCTGGAGCCCTTGAATCTGCTGTCTTTGTCTTTTGTTGTATATAAACATCATATGGTTGGAGTTGATATGGTCAAATAATTTTTTTCTTTTTAGCAAAACTAAATTGTGGTTCTGTTTCAGCAACAGAAATTTAAATCTGGTTTTATTCAAATGTGAGATGGCTGGATGGCATCACCGACTCGATGGACATGAGTTTGAGTGAACTCTGGGAGTTGGTGATGGACAGGGAGGCCTGGCGTGCGTGATTCATGGGGTCGCAAAGAGTCGGACACGACTGAGCGGCTGAACTGAACTGAATGAATGTGGTTATAGTTTTTGTAAGATTCAGACTCCCTAGTTGATATGTATCATGTTGTCTGCTTTCACCCAAAAATCTCTTCATAGAATTCCTCGTACTGCCATCTACTTAATATTCAAATTCCTTGTCCTTTACCCTCTTTTCATTATATCCCTATTTGGTTAATATTTTCTGTTTCATTGGTTTCCTTCTCAAAAGAAGTATTTTAGTAGGTTTTTTTTTTTTTTTGGTAAATTTTGTACATTGTATTGCACATGGGATTCCAAGTGACTTACAGGGAAAAAAAAACAAACCAAATAAAAGTAGAGAATCAAGAATAAAACAAAGAGGAGCCCAAATATGGAGACTGTAAATCAGAGTTGATTGCTCTGTTTGTGCTTTGCGTGTGATCTTGAACATCCTGTAAATCATAATGAAAATGAGATATACTTGGTTATCTGTTTCTGATGTTAAGGACAAGCAGCACTTTTTACTGCAGAAGCAGCAAAACTTTGTTTTGTTCCTATAAAGAGAAAGTTTTTATATGGGATGCTGTCATGTCAGGGATAATAAAAATACCTAACGTTTACCATGCAAAAGCAGGGCTTATAGGGTGTTATCTGTATTAATTTGTTTAGTCCTTAGGATAGCCAGTCACTTTACAACAGTAGAAACCCAGACACAGCACGGAGCATGGAGCCTGCGGTTTATGGGTGGATCTAGCTTGTGACTAGATTCAAAGTGGTCTGGCCCCCGGTGCCTGTGCTCTGTATTAGTGTAAGACTCAGTCTTTAGAATAGGCCCTTTCTGATAAGCTGTCTTCTTTCTGTTTTTAATCCTCCTTAGAAAACTGTTTTTCTGTTAATGCTTTTAACTGAGTTTAGAACTGACTGCCACTCCAGTACTCTTGCCTGGAAAATCCCATGGATGGAGGAGCCCGGTAGGCTGCAGTCCATGGGGTCTCTGGGGGTCGGACACGACTGAGTGACTTCACTTTCACTTTTCACTTTTACACATTGGAAAAGGAAATGGCAGCCCACTCCGGTGTTCTTGCCTGGAGAATCCCAGGGAAGGGGAAACCTGGTGGGCTTCTGTCTATGGGGTCACACAGAGTCGGACATGACTGAAGTGACTTAGCCGCAGCAGCAGCAGCAGCCATTGCATAGTATGATCAAAGTAAATTCAGGTTCTCAATTTGAGACCAATAAAACTGTAACATTGTTAGTTTTTCTTTGTTAATGTTATTTTATTGACTAGTCCTTGAAAAATTTCTGTGAAGATGTTCATATTTAACAGATGGGGAACCAGAGGCAGAGTTAGGGCCATAAGATCAGGGTAAATTAAGAGGTGATCCAGGAGTAATTTGAATGTAGAATTCTTTTCTAGCAACATTTTGGCCTTTTACTGGGTGTACATTTTATGTCCAGAGTAGAGCATTAGGCCATCAGTCTTTAAAGGGTCTTTCCTGTAGTGGATTTACTGACAGCTCTGTAAGTATAATTGAGTTGTAACAGCCCACCCTTAATAATTTAGACATCAAACACTTGCTTTGAACATGTCCTTCGTTTAATCTCCTCCTACATGACCTTTAAGCTCTCTAACATATGGTATAAATTTGAGAGCTTCTCAGCCTTAACTGCTGAGATGTATCCTGATTTTTATCATCCAAATGTTACCCCTCATGTTTATAAATTATTGTTAAATTTTTGTCAAAAAGATCTGGCCTGTGAATTCAGAACAGATTTGGTGACAGGTTAAGAAAATACTTTAAAACAAGTGCAGCCAGCGATTCACAGTACCTTTGTATTCTACTATTTAGTCTGTTATCTGAACTTTTGTCATTTTGGGGTCCCCTTTTATTATGTAGATTATCTTTTAAAAATACATTTATGTTTTGACAAGCAACGCCTGTTAACAGGTTATTAAACTAGTATTCCCTGGGACACACATTGGTGAACCATTTCACAAATCTCAACTCCATACCTCCAACCTAAAATAACATTTATGTTTTGGAGTAATGAATGGAATTTTTGGGATTAGCAGCAGGTCTAACAGAATATCATGTATTGAAGTATGAGAATAATAAATGCAGTGGTTTGAGCTTTATAACATGTAGATTGTATGCTCATAAATAATGTAGTTTGTGTTTTCGTACATTATGGACGGGTCATTTTCATTGCCTGAAATTAGTCATCTTCAGTTTGTTTTTCTCTGCCGAGGTAAGAGAGGATGGTAAGGCCAAGCTCCGACCTAATCATTATCCTTCTCCATAGCTCTTCTTAGAACACTGGTGACCAAGGGCTTTGTATGGTCCAGAGGCCAGTGACAAGATGTGCCGGCAGACTCCAAAGCTGTGCTTTGCTGGATGTGAATTCTTTAGGGAGCGCTGTGAACAACGGCCCTGTGGTGAATATGTTTGTACGCGCGCGTGCTCAGTTGCTTCAGTCGTGTCCAGCCCTGTGGCAGTTGTGTCTCAGCTGTAGCCCACGTGGCTCCTCTGTCCATGGGGTTCTCCAGGCAGGAATACTGGAGTGGGTTACCACGCCCGCCTCCATACTTTATGTTGTAGCTCCTTCTTAGAGAATCACAAGACTCTCAGCCTATTCAAGGCTTCAAGGAGACCACACTGTCACATTTAAAAAAATAATTCTCTTCCTGCCTTATTCTTTTTCATTGTATCTTTTAGCATCCCATGGCTGGTGGAACACACTTTGGGAAAAATTATTGTACAGTTTTGAAAACAGAATTTTTCTTTTAAATTGCATTTCAAAGGTTCAGTTTCTCTTATTGCCCCTCCCCCTTATCCCAGAAATCTGAAAGTTACTAATAATGGATGTTGGGTTATAATAAAGTGGTTTCAATTAATGAAAGTACTGCTCTGATAAAGTAGTTTCAATTTTCAGTAAAGCTTGTTGCTATTTCATTTTAGAAACCAGGGACTTTGGATTTTAAATTTTCTTTTAATTTCTGAATCAGTTTGGATTATAGCATGCTATAATTTCTGTCTCATGATAACTATATTGCCATAAAATATAAGAAAATTTAAAACATTCTGTTTTCTTGTTGTTTAAATAGTTGAAAAGAATGAAGTAAATATTTTAGGCTCTGCTTATATTTGGAAAAGGAGATTTGAACAGTAATCTCTACCCCTAGAGATAGACTTTTTGGATAATTAAGCCTAAATTAAAGTAGTTTTCTTCAATAACTAGGTTTAAGTGTTGCTGTATGGGCACCAGAGAAGGTAGTGGACTTTGAAGATACTTTTAGACTTTCCCAGCTATATTCTCCTATTGGTAATCATTAGCTGTGAGTGATCTTTTTATGAAGAGATCCATTTCTTCTTCCGGAAATAAGTCTTATTAGATACTTTAATCCATTATCTAAGAGAAAAATTTCCATCCTTATTCTTTTTTTTGCCTGGAAAATCTTTAGCATCAAATCAGGTTTAGGTCAATAGCATTAAGGGATTCTCTGTTTTCATCCTATTATTTTCTGTCTTATTGCATGTGTTGTCTTTTTTTATTCTGTATGTTCGAATGGAACTATCTTATTTGTGTAGGAAGTATTTATGAATGCTTATAAACAGGGAAACCTGAACAAAGATCTTCAAAAGTACTTTACTCTGAAATTATTAAAGTTGTATGCGTGTGTGCTCAGTCATGTCCGACTGAGTCGTGTCTGACTCATTGCAACCCCATGGACTGCAGCCTGCCAGGCTCCTCTGTCCATGGAATTCTGTAGGCAAGGATACTGGAGTGGGTTGCCATTTCCTACTCCAGCGGATCTTTCCTATCCAGGGACTGAAACCGAGTCTCCTGTGTCTCCTGCATTGGTAGGCGAATTCTTTACCACTAAGCCACCTGCTGCTGCTGCTGCTGCTGCTAAGTCACTTCAGTCTTGTCTGACTCTGACCTGGGAAGCCCCAAATATGTGCTGTGCTTAGTCGCTCAGTCATGTCCGACTCTTTGCCACCCCTTGGACTATAGTCCACCAGGCTCCTCTGTCCATGGGGATTCTCCAGGCAAGACTACTGGAATGGGTTGCCATGCCCTCCTCCAGGGGATCTTCCCAACCCAGGGATCGAATCCATGTCTTGCGCACTGCAGGTGGATTCTTTACTGTCTGAGCCACCAGGGAAGACCAAGAATACTGGGGTGGGAAGCCTATCCCTTCTCCAAGGGAACTTCCTGACCCAGGAATCGAACTGGGGTCTCCCGAATTGTAGGCGGATTCTTTACCAGTTAAGCTACATGGGGAAGCCTGTATATATACACATACACACACATATATATTTATTTCAAAGAATAACCTAGCAACTCAAAATAATTGAGTGCTAAAATTACTGAGCATTGTGTGTGCTCAGTTGCTCATCACCAAATATTAATTTTGTTATATTTTCAGTTTAATGAATGACTAGCCCATAGTTGCTTCCTTGACTTTGGGAAAATCATTTCTCCGGTTCTGAGACTCTTTGGTTCATATATATGCTTAGAATTATCTGAATAAATTTACATGTATAAAAGTAAACATAGGACCACATTTGTTTGGTCTTCATGTTCCTTTTTTCAGTTACTATATAGTGTGATATCACCTTTCTAAATAGCTCCTTAGTATAGATATTATGTTTGTTATTTATTTACCCTCAACTGATGCTCTTTGCTTTTTTCCAGTTTTCCTCCTGGTTAGTGTCTTGATGTATGTTGTGCACACATGTGAGTGTTGTTGTGGGGCAGATTCCTGTAAGTACTGTTACAGTCCTTTCTTGTCCTCCAGACTGCGCTGTTTCTGTCTCTCCCAAGTCCCCCAGCTCCCTGTAGCACAGTGCTGGGCCGTAGTTTACTATAAGTATGAGGCTGTTCCTTTCACTCAGGGAAGGAGATTGTGATTGTTTATTGTTGTGTCCATAGCACTGGGCACACAGTAGTTGAAAGTTAAAAATACATTTGAACGGGGCTTCTCCTGTGATCCAGTGGTTAGGATTCCACACTTCCAATGCAGTGGGCATGAGAAGTTCTGCATGCCATGTGCCAAAAAAAAAGAAAAAAAGGACTTAACTTGAAATCAGCATGCAAATCTTTAAGTCCTGACCTACCTCTCTGCAGTCTTCTTTAACTCTCCAGTAGTTTCTTTCCATTGCATTTGGGTCATGACAGCATAGCTCTCCTGATATCTGTAGCCATCATCGTAAGGAGATGCTCCTCTGCTCTTTGGAACTTAAGTTTCAGAAGTTTGGCATGACCCAGTTATGCAGGTGTGGTTTCTTACAGAATAAAATGCTTTATAGGTCTCTTGAGATAATTCTCCTAATTAGAAATCAACGCATGAGAAGGCTTATGTAATCAGGATTTTGGCAGAGTGAATAGAAACAGGTTTGAGAGTCAGATGTTTGCCAGCATCTTCTCTGTGTTACACTATAGTCATTGACTTCAGTTCAGTTCAGTTCAGTCGCTCAGTCGTGTCCGACTCTCTGCGACCCCATGAATCACAGCACGCCAGGCCTCCCTGTCCATCACCAACTCCCGGAGTACACTCAAACCCATGTCCACAGAGTCAGTGATGCCATCCAGCCATCTCATTCTCTGTCGCCCCCTTCTCCTCCCGCCCCCAACCTTTCCCAGCATCAGAGTCTTTTCCAGTGAGTCAACTCGTCGCATAAGGTGGCCAAAGTATTGCAGTTTCAGCTTTAGCATCAGTCCCTCCAATGAACATCCAGGATTGATCTCCTTTAGAATGGACTGGTTGGATCTCCTTGCAGTATAAGGGACTCTCAAGAGTCTTCTCCAACACCACAGTTCAAAAGCATCGATTCTTCGGCAATCAGCTTTCTTCACAGTCCAACTCTCACATCCATACATGACCACGGGAAAAACCATTGCCTTGACTAGACGGACCTTGGTTGGCAAAGTAATGTCTCTGCTTTTTAATATACTATCAAGGTTGGTCATAACTTTCCTTCCAAGGAGCAAGCGTCTTTTAATTTCATGGCTGCAATCACCATCTGCAGTGATTTTGGAGCCCAAAAAAACAAAGTCTGACACTGTTTCCACTGTTTTTCCATCTATTTCCCATGAAGTGATGGGACCAGATGCCATGATCTTTGTTTTCTGAATGTTGAGCTTCAAGCCAACCTTTTCACTCTCCTCTTTCACTTTCAGCAAGAGGCCTTTGAGTTCCTCTTCACTTTCTGCCATAAGGGTGGTATCATCTGCATATCTGAGGTTATTGATATTTCTCCCGGCAATCTTGATTCCAGCTTGTGCTTCTTCCAGCCCAGCGTTCCTCATGATGTACTCTGCATATAAGTTAAATAAGCAAGGTGACAATATACAACCTTGACGTACCCCTTTTCCTATTTGGAACCAGTCTGTTGTTCCATGTCCAGTTCTGACTGTTGCTTCCTGACCTGCATACAGGTTTCTCAAGAGGCAGGTCAGGTGGTCTGGGATTCCCATCTCTTTCAGAATGTTCCACAGTTTATTGTGATCCACACAGTCAAAGGCTTTGGCATAGTCAATGAAGCTGAAATAGATGTTTTTCTGAAACTCTCTTGCTTTCTCCATGATCCAGCGGATGTTGGCAATTTGATCTCTGGTGCCTCTGCCTTTTCTAAAACCTGCTTGAACATCTGGGAGTTCACGGTTTACATACTGCTGAAGCCTGGCTTGGAGAATTTTGAGCATGACTTTACTAGCGTGTGAGATGAGTGCAATTGTGCGGTAGTTTGAGCATTCTTTGGCATTGCCTTTCTTTGGAATTGGAATGAAGACTGACCTCTTCCAGTCCTGTGGCCACTGCTGAGTTTTCCAAATCTGCTGGCATATTGAGTGCAGCACTTTCACAGCATCATCTTTCAAGACTTGAAATAGCTTCACTGTTATTCCATCACCTCCACTAGCTTTGTTCGTAGTGATGCTTTCTAAGGCCCACTTGACTTCACATTCCAAGATGTCTGGCTCTAGGTCGGTGTTCACATTATCGTGACTATCTTGGTCGTGAAGATCTTTTTTGTACAGTTCTTCTGTGTATTCCTGCCACCTCTTCTTAATATCTTCTGCTTCTGTTAGGTCCATACCATTTCTGTCCTTTATCGCGCCCATCTTTGCATGAAATGTTCCCTTGGAATCTCTAATTTTCTTGAAGAGGTCTCTTGTTTTTCCTATTCTGTTGTTTTCCTCTATTTCTTTGCATTGATCACTGAGGAAGGCTTTCTTATCTCTCCTTGCTATTCTTTGGAACTCTGCATTCAGATGCTTATATCTTTCCTTTTCTCCTTTGCTTTTTGCCTCTCTTCTTTTTACAGCTATTTGTAAGGCCTCCTCAGACAGCCATTTCGCTCTTTTGCATTTCTTTTCCATGGGGATGGTCTTGGTCCCTGTCTCCTGTACAATGTCACGAACCTCCGTCCAGAGTTCATCAGGCACTCTATCAATCAGATCTAGTCCCTTAAATCTATTTCTCACTTCCACTGTATAATCATAAGGGATTTGATTGAGGTCATATCTGAATGGTCTAGTGGTTTTCCCTACTTTCTTCAATTTAAGTCTGAACTTCGCAATAAGGAGTTCATGATCTGAGCCACAGTCAGCTCCTGGTCTTGTTTTCGCTAACTGATTGACTTAGGGCAGGTTTATGGATCATTTCCTCATCTGATCTCTGTGAGACCCTGTTTCCTCACCTGTGAAAGGAAGATAGTATTATCTGTTAAGACAGGATTCAGGGTGGTCATAAGTGTGGAGTGCCTAACTTGGGATTTGGATATCGTAGGCACTTGGGAAGTGTCAGTTCCCTTCCCAGGTACCTCCAGAGTTTCCAGCCTTGAGGGGAACTGAGTAATACAGTGTCTCAATACCCTGGGATACTGTGGTAGAGTAGAAGATTGTTTTAAGTGTCAGATGTATCAGAGATTTTAGACAATTACTGTCCTTTTTTTCCCCATTTAGATGTATCTGGTATTTCCCCACATTTTTTTTTTCTTGGTATGAATGTGTTGACTCTGGCATTGCTATCGTCACCAGGAAAAAGGTGTTCCTAATTTACTACCGTTTGTCTTTTTTTTCTCTGTTACCCTCTTTAATGAGGTTTATTTGAAAAATTTCATCGATTTGTCCTGTTTCACAGTGAGTTAGATTACACTTGTCAAAAGATCAGAAATGGTCCTGGTTCTCTTAATTCTTTTTTTAAAATTAATTTATTTTTTATTGAAAGATAATTGCTTTATAGAATTTTGTTTTCTGTCAAACCTCAACATGATTGAACCTCCCTCCCATCTCCCTCCCCATCCCACCCCTCTAGGTTGATACAGAGCCCCTGTTTGAGTTTCCTGAGACATACAGCAAATTCCCGTTGGCTGTCTATTTTATATGTGGTGATGTAACTTTCCATATTACTCTCCCCATGTCCATAAGTCTGTTCTCTATGTCTGTTTCTCCATTGTTGCCCTGTAAATAAATTTATTTCCCTGGAAATAAAAATGGTAAATAAACCATTTTTCTAGATTCTGTATATATATTTATCTTTCTCTTTCTGATTTACTTCACTTGGTATAATAGGTTTTAGGCTCATCCATCTCATTAGAACTGACTCAAATGCTTTCCTTTTATGGCTGAGTAATATTCCACTGTATGTCTGTATCACAACTTCTGTATTCATTCATCTATTGATGGACATCTAGGTTGCTTCCGTGTTCCAGCTATTGTCAACAGTGCTGCAGTGAACAATGGGATACGTGTCTTTCAGTCTTGGTTTCCTCAGGGTATATGTGTAGGAGTAGGATTGCTGGGTCATATGGTGGTTTTATTCCTAGTTTTTTAAGGTATCTCCATACCTTCTTCCATAGTGGCTGTATCAATTTACATACCCTTTACAGCTTTTATTGTTTGTAGACTTTTTGATGGTGGTCATTCTGACCGGGGTGAGGTGATAACTCATTGTAGTTTTGATCTGCATTTCTCTAATAATGAGCGATGTTGAGCATCTTTTCATGTGTTTGTCAGCCATCTGTATGTCTCCTTTGAAGAAATGTCTGTTTGGGTCTTTTTCTACTTTTTGATTGGGTTGTTTGTTTTTCTGGTATTGAGTTGTATGAGCTGCTTATATATTTGGAAATTAATCCTTTGTCAGTTGTTTCATTTGCTATTATTTTCTCCCATTCTGAAGGTTGTCTTTTCACCTTGCTTATAGTTTCCTTGGCTGTGCAAAAGCTTTTATGCTTAATCAGGCCCTACTTGTTTACTTTTGTATTTATTTCCATTACTCTAGGAGGTGGGTCATAGAGGATATTGATTTGATTTATGTTGTTGAGTGTTCTGCCTATGTTTTCCTCTAAGAGTTTTACAGTTTCATCATTCTTGATCAAAGGCATTTTTAAAAGAAATTTTTTTGAAGTTTGGTTGATTTGCAATGTTGTGTTAGTTTCAGGTATACAGAAAAGTGAATCAGTTATGTTTTCAGACCTAAAACTAATCTGTAAATTTAATCACACCAGTTTGTGAATAAACAGTAAAACTACTTTGGAGAGCCTAAATGAGCAGAGAGAGAATTGGCTGATTCTTCTGTAAGTAAGTTCTTTTTGGGGTACAGAAGTGCAGTATGATATGCTGTATGTAGTTCTGGGGATTAAAAGAGTTCTGGCAGTATGTTTTTTGTACAATCTCAGGTGAGTATCATGATGTTAAAGAGAGATAAATGGTCATTTTCCCTCCATACTGTGAAAAAAAGTATGTGAATTTTATGAGCAAATGTTTTATTGTTTTTTTGCTGGTATAACGCTGTTAAGTCAGAATTCACTATGTATGATGTAGGTGAATCACTGTACAGGCTTTGAGCTGTAGTAGTTAGGATGATGGACTTAGAGGGAGCAGGTCTAGGTTTGGGATTCTGCTTTGGAGCTTGCTCGTTGTGTAACTTTGTATACATCTCTTCCCAGTATCAGTTTCTTCATCTAGAAAAGGGATAATACTTTTTCACAGTGTTATTTTAGGGACTATATAAGAGAATATGTGAAAGTGTGTTAGTTGCTCAGTTGCTTTTTGCAACCCTGGGGACTGTAGCCAGCCAGGCTCCTCTGTGCATGGGATTCTGCAGGCATTCTCCAGAATGGCTACTGCAGTGGGTAGTTCCCTTCTCCAGGGGCTCTTCCTGACCCAGAGATCAAACCTGGGTGCTCTGCATTACAGGCAGATTCTTTGCCATTTGAGCCACCAGGGAAGCCTCTGAGAATATGTGAAAGCACTTTCTAAACTTGAAAATTTAATCTCCGTGGATAGATAGAACTGTTAGTGTGCACGCATCTACTGCAGTGCGGGTAGATAGTGGGCATATATTAAATACTTGGTGAGTGAATGCCCCAGGAGAATTAAGCTGAAACAATCTGCTTAGCATAAACATTCAGGTGATCCATTTTTGCTTTCTTCCTTCTGTATATTCCAAGTCAAGAAAATAAATATCTTCTAAAACCCAGATACTTGGCAGAGACATGATTTTGATGATCATAAATAATAAAGCACTGCTCAATATGCCATTGGACTGTAGAGCACTTTAGCCAACAAAACAGATTGAGGAAACAAGTTATTTATATTATTAAACGGTTTACATAAGAAATAGCTATTTATTGAATATAGAGTATGTACTTAGTGTTTCATCATTTAGGTACACCTTGATTGGGGCTTATCATGAGTTCCAGTCCAGGGATTATATGGTGTCTAGCAGGGGCACAGGGAACTCACCCAGCCCTGCAGCCTGCCAGATACACTCTTTCTCTTTACTTCCTCACTTATGTGGTCCTTGACCTGACCTGGTTGCTGCTTGAGAGCTCCAAAAGTGCAGGAGTGTGTTATCTCATGTACCACCAGTATTTGGTATGGTGCCCAGGACATAACAGCTGCTCAATAAGTACTGTTGAGTGATGGCTAGATGAAGGTCCTGACTTTGCAGTGTTTGTGTAGGAAAGAACTTGTACCATAACAGTCAAAATAGCTGACCTTGATTAAATCCTGCAATGTGTCATGTCCTCTGCTGAGTGATTTGCAGGCAATAACTCATTTCATTGTCTCGTAATACCTCGAGGAAGCTACTGGTATTGTTCACATTTTACATGTGAAGAATTGGCATCTCAGAGGGGTTAGATAATTTGCCTGATGTCTTGTAGCTATCTCCTGTTTCTTCCTTTCTCCCATTCAGGAGGATCCAGAATAGCATAATCTTTGCTTTTTCTTTTCTTCTCACTTCTGCTGAGTTAACGTGAACTTAGCTTATTCTATCCAGATGTGCAGTATCCTCCTTAATACTGTGTCCCCTCCCTTCTAACTCATTCCTGCTTATTTTGAGGAGTCTCTCCCTCTCTTGGTCTGTGAGCCAAGTTCAGTTCAGTTCAGTTCAATCAGGTGTGTCCGACTCTTTGCAACCCCATGGACTGTAGCACGCCAGTCTTCCCTGTGAGCCAGAGATGATGCTAATCATAGCTCATAAACATGAGGTTGGGATTAATGTTGTATTTGTCATAAAGGAAAAGGAAAACTTCAAGCTTTAAAGGAAAATGAACTGTTCTGTTAGTCTCTGGAGTTCTTAAAAATAATTAAGTCCATTCTGAATCCCTCCAAATGTCTTTGTTTACTTTATTATTTTTCTCTATTGAAACCAGCTTCTTTTCATGACCCAGAATGTAAGATCAAGAAATAAATTATAATATTGAAGATTTTTGGTAGGTTCATAGAATTTGAAGATTGGAAATTGACTTATTTTATTTTTTTGATTGGGAAAAATATTTTATAAATTAGAAAGCTTACAATTTAGAAAGCTGGAAGTTTTAGAGTATTAACTCTGTCCAACATACCTTGCCCAGCTCCCATTGGTCTTCAAGCCATAAAAAGTCTTTCACAATGAAGAACATACCTCGTCCAGCAGCAGTGAAATCTGAGAAGAACTGAAAATTGAAGATTACATTATGCACACTGCCACTGTGGTTCTTCTTTTTCCAGAAAGAACGAAAGATAAGTATCTTCTGCTTGATTTGATGTTATGTATGAAAGACCAACATTTTTTTAAAAAACTTAGAAATATTAGGGCAGAAGGGAACATCCGTTCCGTTCCGTTCGTCGCTCAGTCGTGTCCGACTCTATGCGACCCCGTGGACTGTAGCCTACCAGGCTTCTCCGTCCATGGGATTCTCCAGGCAAGAATACTGGAGTGGGTTACCGTTTCCTTCTCCAGGGGATCTTCCCGACCCAGGGATCGAACCCTGGTCTCCCGCATTGGAGGCAGACGCTTTAACCTCTGAGCCACCAGGCAAGCCCAGAAGGGAACATACAAGGACAAAAATCAAATGGAAGTAGAGAAAGGAAGAGGTTTGAAAAAAGGCAGTGGCATTTAGAAGCTGTTGCAGAGATCAGATGGGACAGACACTCAGAGGTAGGAACTAAGGAGCAAAGCAGAGATGGGTTTTGCCATGACCAGGTGGCACTGATGAGAAAGTGTCTGTCTAGCTGAGATGGAGTCTGGATGAGCCAGTGTAGGTCACCTAAACTTCATTGAAGATGTGGACATTGGAATTATCTTTACATGGAATTTTAATCCTTGTAATTAGTGTCTGTATGCCCACATATGGGACAGTATAACTTATTGTTCAATTTGAACCTCTTCACTGTGCTCTTTTTAAGAAGGCATGGAAGTATGTTTGTATATTTCAGAAGGAGTTTAAAGGTTCTAGAAATACAAGGACTGATCTCCTTTAGCATGGACTGGTTGGATCTCCTTGCAGTCCAAGGGACTCTCAAGAGTCTTCTCCAACACCACAGTCCAAAAGCATCAATTCTTTGGCGCTCAGCTTTCTTCACAGTCCAACTCTCACATCCATACATGACTACTGGAAAAACCATAGCCTTGACTAGACAGACCTTGGTTGGCAAAGTAATGTCTCTGCTTTTTAATATGCTATCTAGGTTGGTCATAACTTTCCTTCTAAGGAGTAAGCATCTTTGAATTTCCTGGCTGCAATCAGCATCTGCAGTGATTTTGGAGCCCAGAAAAATAAAGTCTGACACTGTTTCCCCATCTATTTCTCATGAAGTGATGTGACCAGATGCCATGATCTTAGTTTTCTGAATGTTGAGTTTTAAGCCAACCTTTTCACTCTCCTCTTTCACTTTCATCAAGAGACTCTTTAGTTCCTCTTCACTTTCTGCCATAAGGGTGGTGTCATCTGCATATCTGAGGTTATTGATATTTCTCCCGGCAATCTTGATTCCAGCTTGTGCTTTTTCCAGACCAGCATTCCTCATGATGTACTCTACATATAAGTTAAATAAGCAGGGTGACAATATGCAACCTTGATGTACTCCTTTTCCTATTAGTCATCATAATTTAATAATTTAAAACAGAGAGATTGATGAACTATGACCCCGGGGCCAAATCTAGATCTCAGTTTTTATACGGCCTTATAGAACACAGCCATGCCTGTTTTTAAAGTGTTTTTATGACCATTTTTGTACTCTAAAGGCAGAACGAGTCGCTGCAAAAGAGATTGTATAGTCAGCAAAGTCTAAAATACTTATTATCTGTTTTACTTTTTTTCAGAATAAATTTGTCAATTCTTCTCTACTGAGCCACCAGGGAAGCCCAAGCTAGATTTTTATAAAATGAGGTTGGAGTTGTGTTGATAATTCAGATTTCTTGAAGTGGGGTATGATTATGAGAGAATCATGGAAGGTCAAATTGTTACCTATGTTTTATCAGAACTGGTGTATATGTTTCATAATTGCAAATTTGCTGACTTCTTGGTTTGTTTTCTTTGTGAAATGCTTACCTCTGTCCATCCGTCTGTATGAGGGCCTGGCCTGTGTTCCGCCCCTGTTTCCAGCCATGCCTCTTCATTGTGCCAGTCTGGGTTTCTCTGTCCTCCCATCCAGCACGTGTATATCCTTTGTGGTCACTTGCCCCTTTAGATCTCTTTAATGACATTAAAACGAATCATGCTAGATGTTATTAACATTGTGCTCTTTACACACTGACTGAACATTTATCATATAATTAATTACTGAAGGAGTTTGTGACTATAGTAGAAATATGCTCTCTTTTTTTTAAAGAGCATTCTTTGGAGGTGACTTTTGGTTCTTTACATCAGCTAATTTTTTGTAGTTAAACTTTGACTAAAACCAGAGTGATGACCTTGTGATCAAAGACATTTCTTTGACAGATTTGTTCATTTGTAGAAATCCCAGTTCCTTTTCAGAGCACTTTCTTTAACCTTCCTTTTTAGTATACTTTGTTGGACTCTGATTCTTTTTCTCAAAATAGCAGATTGTCTGGATTTGGTATGCTAGTTGCATCTGAAGAGGATTTTGAGAGCTATAGTAGAATTTTGATTGAGTTCCATTATATCAGGGCATTGAGGGTAAGGCTTTTCAAATGTGTGGCTAGTTAGATTCCAAGGAGTCAAAAAAATAGAAATTCTTAATCAAATTTTAAGTTCTAAGTCTGGATTCTTCACCCAGTTCCAGTGGGTTTGAGGGGATGGTCTGTAATGTCCTAACTTTCATAAAATACATATGTATTTTAAGAAGTCAGAGTAGTGTGATAGTAAAGGAGTTTAGGTCAGGTCCTCCAGTTCTTTGCAGACTTAAGTAACCTCATGTTTGTTATTTAACCTCTTGTGCTTTTCTTTCCTCTTACAAAATGATGATGATTATACCTTCTTCATTGGATTGTGAGGCTTATTTTCATGACATATATAAAAGACAGGGATTCTTAAGGTCAAATGGACATACTGAGGGTTATCTGGATAATTTAAGTCTGAAACCTTGAGAAAACATTTTTTGAGAGTGGAGGAACATATTTTAGAGAGGATGACTAAATAATTTAAATTGATTCATTGTACTTGTTTCAATTCACTGAAAATTTTCCAATCTTTTATTTTGTTTTGTATGAAATTGGCATAAAACTGTCATTTTAGTCACTTCATGTTTACATAAACATCCTCTTGCTGTTTAGTCACAGTAAGGAGACAATTACATTCTATTAGATTGTATCAGTTGAAATAGGCTAAAATATTTATGAACATATGTTTCAAAATTTGGAAATATTGGAGGAAAAGAATCAATAAAGATGTAAATTTGTTTTGTTAAGACAGTTTAAATCTGTTAAATATTTTCTTAGTAATCTCCTTGACATGCACAAACCACTGTAAGTAGAAATAAAAGAACTCATTAACAAAGAGGTTTGCATGAATACAGAATTTAGTTTTTGGATTTTGTTTCATTATCCTAAATATTAATTTTAATTTATTTTACTAGATGGATGGCTTTTGAATAGAATTCAAAATATAATTCTATTATTCTAATAGAATATTAATTCGAATAGAATTCTGGGAACTTATAATCATCAGAAATCTAATATGATGCTAAGATGGTGCATAAATTCTTTGCAAAATTTAAAATTGCACATGAAAAAAATGTCTTGAGATTCTTCACAAACTAAAGTTATACCTAAACTGTCTGAAAGCTTTTCTTGCCCCTTCTAGAAGGAGCATTCTAAAGCTCTCTAGGAATACCCTGGGTAACTTACACCTTAATGACTCTTGGAAAGTACTGGCCTTAAATTCTTAAATACTGAAGAAGAGTGGTGAAACATTTTTTTGAAAGAGAGAAACATATTATAAGATTTATCCATCTATTTCCAGTTTTGGCTAGAGTCAGCAGAACCAACAGAAGATGAGGCCTGTTGGAGAGCTTTGCTGGGTTTCAGTTCAGTTCAGTTCAGTTCAGTTGCTCAGTTGTGTCCGACTCTTTGCGACCCCATGAATCACAGCACGCCAGGCCTCCCTGTCCATCACCAACTCCCGGAGTTCACTCAAACTCACGTCCATCGAGTCAGTGATGCCATCCAGCCATCTCATTCTCTGTCGTCCCCTTCTTCTCCTGCCCCCAATCCCTCCCAGCATCAGAGTCTTTTCCAATGAGTCAAGTCTTCGCAGAAGGTGGCCAAAGTATTGAAGTTTCAGCTTTAGCATCAGTCCTTCCAATGAACACCCAGGATTGATCTCCTTTAGAATGGACTGCTTGGATCTCCTTGCAGTCCAAGGGACTCTCAAGAGTCTTCTCCAACACAGACAGGATCAATTCAAGGGCTAGCATTTACCTTTGGTGGTTTGTGTCTAATTCTTTTGAAATTTTCAATTGCCTTTTTGTTCCTACTCCTCACAGATCTTTAACATTCACTGACTAATGTAGGATGGAAAGGGAACAATAAGGAGTAAATTTTATAAGGCCCGTTTGGTTCAGTGGTTATATTAAGAAGGATAGTACTCAAATCTCTTTCTGGTTCTGACTCTGGTTGAAGTATGAAGCAGCAGATGGGATAACTTGCAGGTTAGCTCAGGGAAGTTCTTCAGAATAGAGGGTGAATGCTATGACTCTCAAATAGAACAAGAATGGGACTACCCAAAATAAAAGGCTTATACCCAAAATAAAATACAAGGGTGTGTAGTGTCACCCTGCTTATTTAACTTATATGTAGAGTACATCCTGAGTAATGCTGGGCTGCATGAAGCACAAGCTGGAATCAAGATTGCTGGGAGAAATATCAATAACCTCAGATACGCAGATGACACCACCCTTATGGCAGAAAGTGAAGAAGAACTAAAGAGTCTCTTGATGAAAGTGAAAGAGGAAAGTGAAAAGGTTGGCTTAAAACAGCATTCAGAAAACTAAGATCATGGCATCTGGTCCCATCAGTTCATGGCAAATAGATGGGGAAACAGTGGAAATAGTGACAGACTTTATTTTTTTTTGGCTCCAAAATCACTGCAGATGTTGACTGCAGCCATGAAATTAAAAGAGGCTTACTCCTTTGAAGGAAAGTTATGACCAACCTAGATAGCATATTAAAAAGCAGAGACATTACTTTGCCAACCAAGGTCTGTCTAATCAACGCTATGGTTTTTCCAGTAGTCGTGTATGGATGTGAGAGTTGTAGTATAAAGAAAGCTCAGCACCGAAGAATTGATGCTTTTGAACTTGGTGTTGAAGAAGACTCTTGAGAGTCCCTTGGACTGCAAGGAGATACAGCCAGTCCATCCTAAAGGAAATCAGTCCTAAATATTCATTGGAAGAACTGATGCTGAAGATGAAGGTCCAATACTTTGGCGTCCTGATGCAAAGAGCTGACTTAGTGGAAAGCACCCTGATGCTGGGAAAGATTGAAGGTGGGAGAAGAAGGGGAAGACAGAGTATGAGATGGTTGGATGGCATCACTGACTGAATGCACATGAGTTTGAGTAAACTCTGGGAGTTGGCAATGGACAGGGAAGCCTGGCGTGCTGCAGTCTATGGGGTCTCAAAGCATTGGACACGACTGAGCGACTGAACTGAACTGACTGAAAATAAAAGGCAACTGTGACTTATTTTAGGGACTTTGAGATGTCGATTAGGTCAGTAAATCACAGAGTGTCATGTCAAGGTCATTTGTTCTTCTTGCCACTGCGGTACTTCTCTGTTAAAATATTGTGTTTCATGCTTCAAATGACATATGTTGCCTCTCCCCAAATCAAAAGTTCTATTTTTTTTTTGAGCGGTACCGTCCCCCATGTTTGTTTAAAAGCAGAAATTCTTAAATGTTTTATTGTCAAGATTCCTTTACACAAAAGTTATTGAAAACCCTAAAACATTCTTGTCTGGGTGGATTAAGTTTCTATGTAAAGTGTATGTCTCTACTGTTTCTGCCTTTGTTCACTCATCTTCAATCATTTATACTTTTTAAAAAATCACAAATCTGACTTAAGAAGATATGATGAGTAAGATTTCAGCTTGTCATTTTGGAGTATGAATAATGGATGTTGGAAGTTTTGCGTTTCATATAGTTCAGTGTAGTTCAGAGAGCTGGCTGGCCAACCCGAGGGTAATGGATGAGGCCAGGCCTTCCTGATGTTCATTTCTGTGTAAGTAGATTTCTGTTTCTGGGGCCTCTCTTTTGCTCTGATGATTGATTTGTCCTTATTTCTACCTCAGTCACAAACTCTGTCACTTTCTGTATGTCTTGATACCAGGTATTCAAATTTCCCTACCTTGTTGTTCTTTAAGAGCAGCTTTGCTCCTCTTAACCCTTTTCTCTTCCATTTAATTTTAGAATCAGCTTGTGAAATTTCTCAAAAGTCTTTTTTTCATTTTGACTGAAATTTCACTGAATCTGTACTTCAAGTTTGAGAGAATGTTTGAGTTTTCTAGTCTGACTATGGAGTTTTTTGTATTTTCAAGTGTGACTAGGGAAAGGTGTATGACTAATATCTTTCTATTTCTTTGGGTGTTTAATATCTTTGTAAATTTTGTAAGTTATTATGTAACTTTTGTTTAAAATTTTTTGTTGGTTCTATAAATGGCTTTTTTGTCTATGAATTGAAGGGCAATTGATATATAAAATGACTGATGACCTTCTGAATTATTATTAATTACAAAAATTTGCTTGCAGATTATTTTGGTTTTCTAAAAATATGATCATATAATAGTTTAATAATGGTAGTTTATTTCTTCTTTTCTAAGCCTATAGGATCTTTGTCTTTTTATTTTTGTCTTACTTGGACGCCCTTCAAATATTGCCAGAGGTCATGACTTTTTTGTCTTGTTCCTAATTTTAATGGAAGTTATTTTAGTATTTTATCATTACTATGCTGTTTATTGTATTCTTTGATATCCTTTATCGGAATAAGAAAGTTCTATTCAGTTGCCATTTATTTGGTGTTTTGCTTTTAAATCTTGAATGAATATTAAATTTCATTGAAGTTTTATTTTCTGTACCTATTTTCATGATCTTATAGGACCTTTCCTTTTATTATATTAATAGGTATTTTTGATGTTAAACCACTCTTGGATAAATTTGGAATAAATCTAATGTTGTTGTATTTTATATTTTTTATTCACTGCTTGATTTTATTTGCTATTATTTTATTCAGCAGGTTTGCGTCAGTGTTTGTGAGTGAGATAGGCCTCATAACTTTCCTTCCTTCTACTGTCCTTGCATGGTTTTGGTTAATAAGGGTATACCAGTCTCATGCATGACCTGGGAGTGGCTCCTCTGCTATTTTCTGAAATGGTTGTATAACCCTGGATTGATCTCTTCCTTCAGTGTTTGATTCAGTTTTTTATAACACCATATAGGCATTTTCTTTTGTGAGAAACTTTAAAAGTTTCATTGAGTATCTTTAAAGATTATAGCACTCTTATGTTTAATGCTATTTTGAGTCCATTTTGGTAGGTTATATTTTTTAGAGAATTGCCCGTTTTGTCTTAGTTTTCAAAATTATTACCATAAAGCTGTTTATAATCTCTCTTTTTACATTTCTGCTCTAACTGTAGTTCTTAATATTTGTATCATGTCTTATTAATTTATTGCAGATGTATGTGCTATTTTTAGTGTTTTCAAAAGAACCAGCTTTTGTTTCCATTCATATTTCCTGTTATTTTTGTTTTATTAATTTCTATTTATTTTTTTCTTCCATTTTTCTTTTTTTGGGTGTTCTTTTTGTAAATTCTTAGTTTGAATTTACAACTTAAATTCAAACTTAGCTCATTAATTTTCAACCTTTCTTTTTAATACAAAAGTTTAAAACTAAATTTTACCTGGTATACTGCTTTAGCTAAATCTCACAAATTTTTATGTTCATATGTCTTCATTATTCCTGTTTAAGGATTTTCTGATTCCTATAGTGATTACTTTTACATATGAATTATTTAAAAGTGTGTTTTAAAATTTCAAAGTGTACACCTCCCATTTGTTTTTTATTAATTACTGTGAACTTGCATTGTCAGACAGTAAAGAATCTGGCCTGCAATGCAGGAGACCAGGTTCGATCTCTGGTTGGGAAGACCCCCTGAAGAAGGGCATGGCAACCCACTCCAGTATTCTTGCCTGGAGAATCCCATAGACAGAGGAGCCTGGTGGGCTGCAGTTCACGGGGCCACAAAGAGTCAGGATGCAACTGAGCAACTGACACTTTAACTTTGCCTTATGATCGTTGGGCTTCCCTGGTTGCTCAGATGGTAAAGCGTCTGCCTACAGTGCGGGAGACCCGGCTTCGATCCCTGGGTCGGGAAGATCCCCTGGAGAAGGAAATGGCAACCCACTCCAGTATTCATGCCTGGAAAATCCCATGGACCGAGGATCCTGGTGGGCTACGGTCCATGGGGCTGTAAAGAGTCGAACACGACAGAGCGACTTCACTCACTATGATCATAGAGTATGCACTTTATGATACTGTTTTTTGTAGCTTTGAAACATAGTTATGATCACTTTTTGTACCCATTCTCTGTGTATTTGAAAGGCCTCTAGTTCATGATGACAATTTTCTATATGTACACATTAACTCAAGTTTGATTCTTATGTTGTTGAATTTTATATCTTTGCTAAGTATTTTATTGTTGATAGCTTTCTGTATTAGTAGTGAGAGAATTATGCTTTCCTACTGATAATGTTTTAGCGTATGTATTTTTGAAACTGCTTTAAAGTATATGTTAGTTTTCAGTTGTTACACTTTCCTCTATAATTTTTAAATCAGTCTTTAGGTATCATTACATGTCATTTTGCTATTTCTGCTTAAGTTATCTTATCTCTGATATGAATATATAGCTATGTCAGCTTTCTTTTGTAGACTAATATATCTTGTTTTATCTTTTTACTTGCAGACTTTTTTTTGTCCTTATGCTTTTTAGGCATTTCCTTTGAAAAACATTGTGTTGGATTTTTTTTAAATCAGATTTTTCTTTTAAATAGGGAGTTTGGCTTCCTTAGATTTATTATGAGTATTAATAGATTTGTGTTTATTTTGAGCATTTTTTGTGTGCCCTCCCACATATACTGTTTGTCTCTTTTCTCTCCCTCTCGCCCCAACCCTACACTCCCGTTTTTTTTTTTTTTTCTTGGTGTGGGTTGTTGAGCTTTTCCTTTTGACTTGTTTTGTACTTTCCACTAGTTTGGAAGATATAGAGTCTATTTTTTAATTGGTAACTCTGGAACTATACTTAACCATTAAACAACAGCAAATTTGATTCATTTGCACACATACATATTTCAGTAGTAAATACTACAGTACTATAACGTCTGTAGTGGTTGGATCCATGAATGCCAGCAACCTGACATATGAAGGACGTTGACTATAAGTTATGTGTGGATTAATCCTCATGTAATTCAGTGATCAACTATATATATATATATATATATATATATATATATATTTGTGTGTGTATATATATATTATGTAATATCTTAACAAAGTCTAAAGTTATTCAATATTGCTACTGTTTTCTAGAGCTATAAAGTAATTTTTATTACCTCTCTTCCTGTGATTACAGAGTTGTCCCTACTTTAGGTCTTTTAAAAAACTTCTCACATTAGACAGTTATTATTAACACAATTTTTTTTTCTTAATACCATTTATATACCTGTTTTTCATTTTATTTTTTCATTGTTTATTCATGTTTTCCAGATTTTTTCTCTGGATTAGTTTCCCTTTTCCCAAAGGGTGTTTCCTTTAATAACAGATCATTGATATTAGCCCTCTTGTATTTTTTATCTGAAATTTTATTTTTTGGGCTCCAGAATCACTGCAGATGCTGATTGCAGCCATGAAATTAAAAGATGCTTACTCCTTGGGAGGAAAGTTATGACCAACCTAGATAGCATATTAAAAAGTAGAGACATTACTTTACCAACCAAGGTCCGTCTAGTCAAGGCTATGGGTTTTCCCGTGGTCATGTATGGATGTGAGAGTTGGACTGTGAAGAAAGCTGATCACCGAAGAATTGATGCTTTTGAACTGTGGTGTTGGAGAAGACTCTTGAGAGTCCCTTGGACTGCAAGGAGATCCAACCAGTCCATTCTAGAGGAGATCAGTCCTGGGTGTTCATTGGAAGGACTGATGCTAAAGCTGAAACTGCAATACTTTGGCCACCTCATGCGACGAGTTGACTCACTGGGAAAGACTCTGATGCTGGGAGGGATTGGGGGCGGGAGGAGACGGGGACGACAGAGAATGAGATGGCTGGATGGCATCACCGACTCGATGGAGATGAGTTTGAGTGAACTCCGGGAGTTGGTGATGGACAGGGAGGCCTGGCGTGCTGCGATTCATGGGGTCACAAAGAGTTGGACACGACTGAGCAACTGAACTGAACTGAACTGATGCTTATTTTTAAGGAACCTTAAATAGCATACTATTTAATTCCTACTGTAGTAAAATTTAGTGTAAAAATTTTTCTTCTTAAAATGTATATCAAAGTGTAATGATTTTTATAATTGTTCTTGCTTTCTATTATCCAAACCCCTGTACTCTTTCTTTGGCGTGGATAATCAGGAATAACTTGTAGGAGATTCAGAATCCTTTTTTTTTATTACAGAATTGACCCCAAAATAGTTCTCCTGTTTCTTTTGATTCCCACTGGATAGTGATTTCTTCTTTTCTCTAATTGCTGTCCTATTAAAAATATCCAAACTTGCCTTGTGTTAAGTTTCGTTACTTCCCTTGATTGTCTGAGCACTGAATTTCCTCATAAAAGGAGAGGGAAGGTTATTTTCAGTATATTCTCACTTATAAATGTGTTGTTTCTTGTGGTTTTAAAAATCAATGTTTATTTAGGGAGAAATTTGACTTAAGATCCCTTCATTTGTGTAGTTATTGTTTGGACATTGTGATAGCCGTCCACAATGTCCTCCAATAGAATTTGGAGATTAGTGTCTTCAAATTCCGGAGAAGGCAATGGCAAGCCACTCCAGTACTCTTGCCTAGAAAATCCCATGGATGGAGGAGCCTGGTAGGCTGCAGTCCGTGGGGTCGCTAAGGGTCGGACACGACTGAATGACTTCACTTTCACTTTTCACTTTCCACTTTCACACATTGGAGAAGGAAGTGGCAACCCACTCCAGTGTTCTTGCCTGGAGAATCCCAGGGACAGGGGAGCCTGGTGGGCTTCCATCTATTGGGTCACACAGAGTCGGACACGACTGAAGTGACTTAGCAGCAGCAGCAGTCTTCAAATTCTACCAGTTTCCCATGGGCTTGCTCCACTTTTCCAACTTACTTACGTTTGGAGGCCAGTACTGCTTCAAATTGGCAAGGCTTAGATTTTCTGTGCCCCTGTTATAGATTGGGAACCACTGTCTTGATGCCTGTGTTTGGTTATCTGCCTTCATGGTACCTTGGCAGCCTTGGCTAGGATCTCGCTATCTGTTGCCAGGCCTACCTGCCTCTCTGCCAGTCTGTACCCGTCACAACACTGTTCACTCTATCCTGTTGCCTCACGCTGTGTTCTCCAGTTCCTGCTGGCTCCCAGCTTGGTTAGTTTCCTTCCACTAGTGACTGCTGCTGGATAAGCTTTGAAACCCGTCATTTCAGTTGTGTCTGACCCTTTGTGACCCCACGGAATGCAGCATGCCAGGTCTTCCTGTCCTTCACTGTGTCCCGGAGTTTGCTTCAACTCGTGTCCATTGAGTCGAGGATGGCATCCAACCATCTCATCCTCTGTTGCCCTCTTCCCCTCCTGCCCTCAGTCTTTGCCAACATCAGGGTGAGAAATGAGCAGCTGTTTGCATCAGGTGGCCCAAGTATTGGAGCTTCAGTTTCAGGATCAGTCCTTCCAATGAATATTCAGGGTTGATTTCCTTTAGGATTAACCGGTTTGATCTCTTTGCTGTCCAAGGAACTATTAAGAGTTTTCTCCAGCACCATGGTTTGAAAGGATCAGTTCTTTGATGTTCAGCTTTCTTTATGGTCCAACTCTCACATCTGTACATGACTACTGGAAAAACCATAGCTTTGATTATATGAACCTTTGTTGGCAAATTGATATCTCTACTTTTTAATACACTGTCGAGTCATTTCAGTAGGCATGTCTAAATTCCCAGGACAGCCCATTTTGTTAGTATCTGAATCCCTGTTCTAAAGTAGCAGAGTTGATTTGTTCCACAAGCTTTCAGGAGAAAATTAGCTGCAAATAAGAAACCACCTTATTGAAAACATATTGAGTGTTAATATTAATAGTCTTTGTCTGGTTTTACTTTCAGACAGACATATAACTACAACCTGTTTGCCATAAGAGTAGAATTTTTAATCATTTATTTTATATGTAAATATTGATGTCTTACTTTCATTCTTTGTTTTGCATTTCATATTATTTTGTCATATTTAATTTGACTAAACAAATGGATTATTCTTTACAGTACTGAAATGTTACCTGATTTCTTTCATATTTTAAGTTGCTACCCAGTGATTAATTTTTTAGGTTAGCAGTAGTTGCACTGTAGTGCGACTGATTAAAATTTAGCAGCAGGAAATTCTATAAATTGATACAGAAGTGGTAAAAAGGTATTTTTCCGGGACATATATTTTTTTTGTCCCTGTGAGCTCAACATAGGTAAATGAGAGTGCTAAATGCTTTAGATTTCTTTATTCAAATAATTATCATCAAACTGGTATCATTTTTTTTTCCTTCTGAATCCACATGTGTTCATTTATGTTTGCTTTCTTGGTGAGTATCCACTTTTTACCTAATGTAAAAAAAGTGTTTGTATTATAAATTGTCCGCCCTCTGAAGGCAAATTTTACTTTGCTTTGTTTCACAGTCTCTTGCTCAATACTTGCACACAGTACATAATAGGTCTCCAATCAGTGTTTGAATAGGAATCAGTCAGATGAGCTAGCATTAAAATTTAGATTCAGAATTTTCATTTGTCAATATTTGCAAAGATGTAGGTAGTTATAACCACTTTCTTGTACTTCTTTATATCCACATACCAGTGTATGTGATAACTGTTTTGCAAAGTATTAAACATCAGAGTGCTTTCTATCATGTTTAAATATGTGTTTCAGAATTTAATTGCCATTATACACTTCATTTATTTTAGAATATATGAGACATATGGAATCATAGAGTTCTAAGTTTTATCTCTTATTTTGCAAAAAATATAGGATTTGGTTTCTTTCATACTTTTTCTTTTGTTTTAAAACTATACTGTAGCAAGTTTAATCTGTAAATAGTGGTCTTATTCTTGGCACTCCATCAGCTAGTTGAAGCATAAAATATAGTTGCTTTCAAATAATCCTATAGTGATTAGCTTTGGTACAGTTAAAAATTGGCACCTGGGTATCATATTTAGCTTGCTTTGCTGAAGCCCCTCATCACACCTCTGTTTCTAGGAACAGAAGTAATAGGAGGTAAGCCATACTAAGTAAAGCAATTATATAACTTTTTCCCTCTGTTTGGCCAAGTTATGAGAAAGTGCCTGTAGATTTGATAGGCCTATTTTCATGATTTCTGTATAGAAATTTTCTAAGTAGCTAATACTCTGTTTTAGATTAGAAAGTAGTTCAGTGGGTGAAGTGTTGCTTTAGACCCTTATTCTTTATTAATCATTAATCGGTTACCAGTGTGAATTATAAGTGCCCACCCAAGGCAAAGCATAATGTATACTTTGTTTGCAAAAGGTTTATGATGTGTTTGCTGGTTTCAGTAGATTCAGCGCTTGCCAGGAACACAGTAGAAGGGAGGTAAATTTTGTAAATGACATATTCCATCAGCAGTTTATGAATTTGATTCCAGTTACTCTGGCCTTTATGCTAGCACTGGCTTCTGGCCTTGAACTAGGCATCTGTCTAGTCTGAAGTCCCTTCTGGATATCTGCGTGGCCGGTTCTTGATATCCAGGTTACTGTGCCTAAATGTCACCTCTTTAGAGGTCTTCCCTCTTCTCCAGTTTAAATTAGCCTCTTAGGCTCCATCATATCACATTTTGTTTCCACAACAGAACTTATCAATACCTGAAGTTTTCTTCATTTATTTCCCTGGGTTTAGAATTTTTGCCCCGGGACAAGCAGAGATTTTTATCTCTCTCATTCACCTCTTTATCCTCAGGGCCTAGGTCAGTCAGTACCTACTACAAGGTAGGTGCCCAGAAATGTTCCCTAACTGAATGTGTATATTTTCTCATTCAAACTCTTTTAAAATCATTATTTGTTATAATGACACTGAATTATTATGGGAATAAATGATTTTTGAGCCCTAATATATAACGAAAGTGAGTCACTCAATTGTGTCTGACTCTTTGCAACCCCATGGACTGTAGCCTCTCAGGTTCCTCTCTCCATGAAATTCTCCAGGCAAGAATGCTGGAGCCGGTTGCTGTTCCCTTCTCCAGGCGACCTCTGCAACCCAGGGATTGAACCTGTGTCTCCTGCAATGCAGGCAGATTCTTTACCATCTGAGCCACCAGGGAAGCCCTAGAATATAATGAAAGTCCATATCAAATTAGGGCTCTCAGGTCAATGCAGTTTCATTGTCATCAGCAATATTAAGCTTTGCTAGTGTATTTACTTTCTTGTTTTATTAATTATACGTATATTTCCATTCATAAAATTTGAAACCTGACTATAATCCCAGCTTATGTAATCAATTTCCTTTTTTAATTGACTTGGTTAATTCAGTTCACACTGCCCAAATTCCCTTTAGGGCTTTTATAGCAGTATGACTTAAAATTCCAAGGTTGAATATAGTTACATATTTTTACAGATTACAAAGTTGGGAAAATAGTTAATGAATGACTAGTACAGAGTTAATGAAAATAGTTAATAAACAACCACTGAAAAGTATAATAAAAGTTTTCATTTATATCCATACTAAAATGACAGTGAAAGGGCATTCTAGATTTACTTTGTATATACATTAAAAGGCACAAGAATAGTGTTTAATATTACTTTTGGAAAGAATCATTTACTTATGCCTTTAGTATTTAGTAACCACCTATAGTTATGGGATTCTGTGAATTCACATTCTGTAGAAAAAGTAGCCACTTTCAGAGTCTTTCATTCAATTTACTTTACTTGATATGGTGCTTTTGATACTCCTGAGCATAGTGTTTTATACAGAAAAATTATCCAAGGATTATATTGACTTTAAAAATTGATACTTAAAGTTACAGATTTAAACTTCTACTTTTACATTTGATTTAATAAGTCTAGCATATAAATTATATTATTCTTGTCATATTAAACTGTTAAAATTTTTGAACGATTAAAGGTTTTGAATGATATTTTTTGTCATATTTACAAACTCAAACACCTTAAACAATTTAAAACTATTCATATAAAATTTATTGTATTTAAATGCTTTTCTGAAGACCAACGTAATTCCTATACATCTCACAAATTAAACTATAAATATGGTGACTCTGTGGTTCCCATAATATGTCAACACTGTATCAAGCTAGTGCGTTTTCTATTATAATCACTGGTCTAAATCAATTACTCTATTTTATATTTTAATTGGAATTACAAGGCTAAACCTATCACTCTAATAGGTCAGGTTATCGTAAATGTTACAAATACTTAAAATATAATTGAGCTTATCATGAAATGGTAATGAGTTTGAATCTCCTAAATATTTTCACATTTAATTTAAATCTCCTCGACGTTCTATCATCCCAAGCAGTTTTCTCAAACATTTGACCCTACATGAGGAATTTGAACTGGATGCTTATCAGATTCTTGTGGGTTCTTGTCACAGACACATTAATTAAGCAGCATTTGTAGATGACAGGGGCACCTTAAATTAGCCCCTTCTTAGCCACATGCCCGTAACCCTGTTCTGGTCACGTGTAGAATGTTGTCTGTGATACGTGATTGAACTTTGTATTTCTTTGGCTTGTTAAATAATTAAATATCTTTTTACCAAACTTTAAAGACTTTTGAAATTCGTGGACGTTTTTGTAGTGTTCTTTCTGGCTAGAGCACAAAAATCTTACTGATATTAAAGTTGTCTGATTGAATGCTAGCGTTCTCTCAAGACTTCGTTCAGTTACAACTTTCAGAGTCATTCCACTGATTCTAAGTAAAAGTGGTCAGTGAACTTTGCTAGTCTCTTAACCCTTCTTTAAGGGTTTGTATTGTATAGATGTCCTCTGTACTAGGGGTGAAAAAAGAAAATACTCTTATTTTTTATTATTTTTTTATATTTTACTTTACAATATTGTATTTGTTTTGCATACATTGACATGAATCCGCCCCGGGTGTACATGTGTTCCCCATCTTGAACCCCCCTCCCGCCTCCCTCCCCATCCCATCCCTCTGGGTCATCCCCGTGCACCAGCCCCGAGCACCCTGTATCATGCATCGAACCTCGACTGGTGACTTGTTTCACATATGATAATATACATGATTCAATGCCATTCTCCCAAATCATCCCATCCTCTCCCTCTCTCACAGAGTCCAAAAGACTGTTCTATACATCTGTGTCTCTTTTGCTGTCTTGTATACAGGGTTATTGTTGCCATCTTTCTAAATTCCATATATATGCGTTAGTATACTGTATTGGTATTTTTCTTTCTGGCTTACTTCACTCTGTATTATTCTCATTAGAACTGGTTCAAATGTATTCTTTTTAATAGCTGAGTAATATTCCATTGTGTATATGTACCACAGCTTTCTTATTCATTCGTCTGCAGATGGACATCTAGGTTGCTTCCATGTCCTGGCTCTTATAAACAGTGCTGCGATGAACATTGGGGTACACGTGTCTCTTTCAATTCTGGTTTCCTCAATGTGTATGCCCAGAAGTGGGATTGCTGGGTCATATGGCAGTTCTATTTCCAGTTTTTTAAGGAATCTCCACACTGTTCTCCATAGTGGCTGTACTAGTTGGTGCATTCCCACCAACAGTGTAAGAGGGTTCCCTTTTCTCCACACCCACTCCAGCATTTATTGCTTGTAGACTTTTGGATAGCAGCCATTCTGACTGGCGTGAAATGGTACCTCATTGTAGTTTTGATATGCATTTCTCTGATAATGAGTGATGTTGAGCATCTTTTCATGTGTTTGTTAGCCATCTATATGTCTTCTTTGGAGAAATGTCTGTTTAGTTCTTTGGCCCATTTTTTGATTGGGTCGTTTATTTTTCTGGGATTGGGCTGAAGGAGTTCCTTGTATATTTTTGAGATTAGTCCCTTTGTCAGTTGGTTCATTTGCTATTATTTTCTCCCATTTTGAAGGCTGTCATTTCACCTTGCTTATAGTTTCCTTTGCTGTGCAGAAGCTTTTAATTTTAATTAGGTCCCATATTTTTATTTTTGCTTTTATTTCCAATATTCTGGGAGGTGGGTCATGGAAGATCCTGCTGTGATTTATGTTGGAGAGTGTTTTGCCTATGGTCTCCTCTAGGAGTTTTTTTTTTTTACTTTAAATTTATCATCTTATTTTATTATAATCTTTATAAAATTGCCAAAAAAAGATTTTGCATTCTTTTTTGTACTAAACTTCTTTTTTTTTTTTAATTTTTATTTTTATTGGAGGCTAATTATTTTACAATATTATATTGGTTGGTTTTGCCATACATTGACATGAATCTGCCCTGGGTGTACATGAGTTCCCCCTCCCGAACCCCCCTCCCACCTCCCTCCTCCCCTTATCCTCCCTCTGGGTCATCCCTGCATACCAGCCCCAAGCGAGCATCTTGTAACATGCATCGACCCTGAACTGGCGATTCGTTTCACATGTGATAATTCCTCTCCTACAGAGTCCCAAAGACTGTTCTATACATCTGTGTCTCTTTTGCTGTCTTGTATACAGGGTTTTAGGAGAAGGCAATGGCAAGCCACTCCAGTACTCTTGCCTAGAAAATCCCATGGACGGAGGAGCCTGGTAGGCTGCAGTCCATGGGGTCGCTACCAGTCAGACATGACTGAGCAACTTCACTTTCACTTTTCACTTTCACACATTGGAGAAGGAAATGGCATCCCACTCCAGTGTTCTTGCCTGGAGAATCCCAGGGACAGGGGAGCCTGGTGGGCTGCTGTCTATGGGGGCACACATAGTCGGGCACGACTGAAGTGATTTAGGAGCAGCAGCATACAGGGTTTTCATTTGCATCTTTCTAAATTCCATGTATATGCGTTAGTATATTGTATTGGTGTTTTTCTTTCTGGCTTACTTCACTCTGTATAATAGGCTCTAGTTTCATACACCTCATTAGAACTGGTTCAAATGCATTCTTTTTAATGGCTGAGTAATACTCCATTGTGTATATGTACCAAAGCTTTCTTATCCATTCGTCTGTGAATGGACATCTAGGTTGCTTCCATGTCCTGGCTATTATAAACAGTGCTGCAATGAACATTGGAGTATATGTGTCTCTTTCAATTCTGGTTTCCTCAGTGTGTATGCCCAGGAGTGGGATTGCTGGATCATATGGCAGTTCTATTTCCAGTTTTTTAAGGAATCTCCACACTGTTCTCCATAGTGGCTGTACTAGTTTGCATTCCCACCAACAGTGTAAGAGGGTTCCCTTCTCTCCACACCCTTCTGGTCTTACATTTAGATCTTTAATCCATTTTGAGTTTATTTTTGTGTATGGTGTTAGGGAGTGTTCTACTTTCATTCTTTTACAAGTGTCATATGGTATCTTTATGATATAAAGGATAGTCTCTGTTCATTTTAGCTCAGTCATGTCCAACTCTTTGAAACCCCATGGACTGACTGTAGCCTGCCAGGGTCCTCTGTCCATGGACTTTTCCAGACAAGAATGCTGCAGGGGGTGGCCATTTCCTTCTCCAGGGTATTGTCCCGACCTGGAGACTGAGCACACATCTCTCATGGACTTTGCGTTGACGTGCAGGTTCTTTACCACTGGTGCTACCTAGGACGCCCTCCGTTTAGTTTAGGTCAACATACAGTGAATAGAGAACTCAAAAATCCTTTTAGAGAGTAGGGGACAGTAAAGGAAATAACACTAAGTCCTGCTAACAATGTTTTACATATGTTATCCGATTTAAAATAATTTCATTCTTAACCATATACCTGCCAGGTAGGTATTATTAGTTCCTCATAAAGTGTCTTTGTTTATAGATAAAGAGACAGTGGTTCAGAAAGGTTAACAACTTGCCAGAGGTCTTAAAATTATTAAATGATGGAGCCAGAATTTGAATCTAGATCTGTTCCAAGGCAGACCTCTTTTCCTGCCATGGCAGAGGATAAATGAAAATAAATTGGAGTTGTGTTCCTTTAAAAAAATATGTTTCTTCCTCATGTTTGCTTGTTTTCCCTGCTAATATATTTAGTAGAAAAGCATTTGCTAAATTGCCGTGATTAGTTTTGTAGACTCCCTTGTTGGCGCAGAAAGATGCACTTTCTGTAGAGCTGGCATCCACTTGCAGGTTTCCGTGGCCTTTTCTCTATGGAAATGAATTTGATTAGGGGAAGGCGAGAACTGAGTAATGATATGATGTTCCTAGTCCAGAAAGGAAGCTCCTGAGTTCACTACCTTCCTGACTTTTTCTTCTCTTTCCTCTGCTTCATAGAAAGGAAACAAAACTGGCCAATCAAGTGACATATTTGCCCTTGAAGAGGATTAGGATAAGCTATCCCCAAATATGCCAATTTGGCATCAGGATTATTTTGAGCTGAAGGAAATAGTCAACAGATGCAGGAAGAGTTCTCTGCCCTCCCCTTATCTGCCTAAAAGCAGGATATAAATTTCCTTTGTGAAGGTATCCCCACTTCTGTACAATGAAGAAGAGAGAGACACTTGTCACTGTATTTGGAGAGTCAGCACTGGGGTGAGTCTGCATAAATAAATCTTATTAAAATAGCCCTGTTTCTCCATCGCTTTCCCCCATGTATTTCCAGGTCACTTACCCATAGTTTATCGTCTCTCAAAGTCTAAACCTCCTTTCTTTTGTTAAAATGGTATATAAGCCCTTGAGTCTAACCACTTCTTTGAGTTTTACTTCTTTTCTGTGACCTCCCATGCACTTAAAATACTAATAAAAATTGTATATCTTTTCTCCTGTCAACCTATCTTCTGTTAGTTTAATTTGCAGGCTCACCATTTACTAAACCTAAGAAAGTAGAGGAAAGGTTCTTTTCTTTGATATCTGAAAGAGAAACTTGAACATTACAGCGTTAGTTTATTATTTTCCTATAATTGAGGTATCTTTTGGCTGTAGCAAATATTTATGCTTTTCAAAATGGTATCAAGACTCACAGTCAGAGTATTATTCTGGTATCTCAGTGGGTTGGATATGACAGGTATTATTCCTGTTTCATTAGTAAGTAAATAAAAAATGACTAACCTGAGTTACCTCAGACTAACTCAGAGTAGAAAATCTATAATCTTTTAAACAAAAGAAAAGGCTATGGGGTTCCTATAAAAATATACAATTAGATAAATTCAGGAATTATAGACAGTTATTTATAGGAAGGTGGAACATCTAAGAGGTTAAGGTCAATTTTAGAAGTGACTGGTACCCCCTTTGCAAAAACTATTTGTAAATATCTGTACCCACTGTGGTAGTGAATAATGCCAAATTTGGATGTAAAAGGCCTCTTAGGCAGGAAATTACTGTTTAAAGTTTGAGTTAAAGTATTTGGAAAATGTTTGCCCTCATCCTTTAACACACTCTGGTTTAACTTGCGATCTGAGCACATATCCTAAAACAGACTCTTATTGGCACATCCAGTGTATTAGGCCCAGTCTGAGGGTCATTATGTCAGAGGATGCTCATTTTGCCTTAACAATGTTCATAAATATCTGAATGGTCATTATATGACTTATCTGTTACTTTGGACTCAGATGAATTTCCTGCGATTCACTGCAGATTGACTAACCCTCTAGTCTTTTTTTCCTTAATTTAAATCTTACCAACTATCAAGCATGTCAGAACTCATTCTCTTAGACTCAGTTCATTTGTTTTGTTTTGTTTTTTTTTTTTTGGCTTAATCTACCTGGGTATCCATCCATCCTTTATATAGATTAGAATATAAAAAAATATTACTTAATGCCTAATTTGTTCTCCAATTGCCTCATGCTATATTTCAGTGTAGTTTACGGTTCCTAAAATTTGTTGTCACAAAAATGTACTGTTGCTCAAGATACTGGCTATTAATTAAATTTTAAAGGATATACTATTAACTCTAGTGCTTTACCGTCCTTAGAGTTTTAAAGAGCTTTTTGATTAATCAAGATAGTGAGATATTATTATATTGGTTATCACTGAAAACTAATGGGTTTAAAGAAAATTCCACTGTATATTATTACAAATGCTTAATAGGGCTTTTCTTCACTATATTAGGGGTTTATGACATATGATCCTAAATTGGATTACTTTAACCTCTTCCCCATAAGAAAACTTTTTCTGTTTAAAGAAATGTCTAATTTATTTCTTGTAAGGAAAAAATCTAGAGTTCTATTCATAAGGAGATAATATTCAAGTAAAAAAAAAGAAGCAAAAACCTTCAGTTGAAAATTCACACTAATAGCTTGCAAAATCACCTTGCATTTAAAAAATCCATTGAAATGATGCATGTGGAATCCAAAAAATAAATATACCTTAAGGCTATGGTTTTTCCAGTGGTCATGTATGGATATGAGATTTGGACTGTGAAGAAAGCTGATTGCCGAAGAATTGATGCTTTTGAACTGTGGTGCTGGAGAAGACTCTTGAGAGTCCCTTGGACAGTTCAGATCCAACCAGTCCATTCTAGAGGACATCAATCCTGGGTGTTCCTTGGAAGGACTGATGCTAAAGCTGAAACTCCAATACTTTGGCCACCTCATGCGACGAGTTGACTCACTGGAAAAGGCTCTGATGCTGGGAGGGATTTGGGGTGGGAGGAGAAGGGGACGACAGAGAATGAGATGGCTGGATGGCATCACCGACTTGATGGACATGAGTTTGAGTGAACTCTGGGAGTTGGTGATGGACAGGGAGGCCTGTTCATGGGGTCGCAAAGATTCGGACATGACTCAGCGACTGAAGTGCAGTGAAACACACTGATTTCAGCCTTGATTTTAGGCTTAATCTTGGAAGTCTGAGGACTGAAGTGTCGTTGACTTCAGCAGAAAAGGACTAAGTGTTTACCACTACAGTCAAGGTAGCATATTAACACAGGTCCCTCTGAGGTCCTGTTCCTGTGAGTTTCAGTGTGGGCAGAAGACTTGCCACAGAGTAACAGGGTAATAAGTAGTAGCTCTTGGAGAAATAAACTTCCTTTCTTGGACTTTCTTCCTCTTCATATATGCTTAATCAGTGAAACAATTGATTTTTGAATATATGAAGTCATAGCATTTAACATTCCAAATAGGAATTATTTAAACAGACTAAAAAAATCTCTTAATCTCAAGATGCTAGAGGAATCAAGTATTCAGTTTTGCATAACAGCATAACTTTCATATTAGCAAGCAATTCTGAAAATATTAAAATGAAATATATTTAATATCAAAAATTCTTTAAAGATAAGTTAGTGTTTTTATGACTTAAACATGACATTTTAGACATTTGAAATGAATTTTGGGCTCACCAGTTAAGCAGCACTTAACTTGTGTTAGTGAGGCATGGAATGAAAATTTGTGAATGAGAATTTTAAATTCTAATGTGCCAAATAAATAACTTTTCAGTTATAGTTACTAGTTTTTATAATGGCTTTATTGCTATAATTCATGTGCCATAAATTGCTTTTAGTGTTTAGTTATTCATCCATCACTATAGTCAGTTTTAGAAATTTTCATCAGCCCTGAAAGGAACCCTGTACCAACCACTCCCCATACCCTTCTCACCCCAGCCCTAGGCAACTGCTGATGTATTTTTTTGTACCTTAATCTCCCTGTTGTGCACATTTATATAAATAAAATTATACAGTATTTTAGTCTTTTATGTCTGGCTTCTTTCTCTCAGCAAAGTGCTTTCAGGGTTCATCCATGTTGTACTATGCATCAACATTTTATTCTTTTTTATGGCCAAATAATATTCCAGTATATGGATATACCTTTTTTATTTATCCATTCATCAGTCTATGGATATTTGGGATTCTTTCCCTTGCTTGACTATTACGAATATTCATATGTACCTTTTTGTAGGGGCCCTATGTTTCCATTTCTTTTGGGTATATATCTAGAAGTACATAGTAATTGAAAATGTCAGTTTTACTTTGTTAAAAGTAATTAACATTTTGAATAAATGAACTAATATAAAGCACCATCTTTGAGTAGTGGCAATGGGTGTTTTTAACCCTGGCTCTAGTATTTAATTAAACCTTTTATACCTTTGTTTCCTTGTATGGCGAGTGAGATTTTAGTTGGAAGATCCGTTTAAACTCTTCAGCTCTTTGTGTGTGTATTTGTGTTTGTGTTTTCTCATTCACCAAACATTTGTTAAGTATCTGAGAGATTTGTGCAAGCATTTGGGGATAATGAGTCTTCAGGTAGGCTTAGAGACTAGCAGGTAGGTAGGAGAGGGACGGAGAAGGCAATGTCAAGCCACTCCAGTGTTCTTGCCTGGAGAATCCCAGGGATGGGGGAGCCTGGTGGGCTTCCGTCTATGGGGTCGCACAGAGTCGGACACGACTGAAGTGACTTAGCAGCAGCAGCAGCAGCAGGAGAGGGACAGGAAAAGCAGAACTGACAGCCGGCAGTTAGAAGCTGGTGTTGTGCATGCCCAGAGGAGGATGAGAATCACTGAATACCGTTGGACCACCGAGGAGTGGTAACTCCTCCAGGGTGTGTGTGGGTGCAAGAAGGTCTGGGAAAATCCCTTCATGGAAATGATGCCTAAGCAGCCATCAGCAAGTCAGCCACGTGGATGAATGAGTAAATGGCATTTTATAACAAAAGCTACTTGGTGATTATTTCATACTTAAAACGTTGGTGAATGAATTGTTAAAGTTGACCAAGGGAAAAGAAAATAGCAACATTTTTCTTTTTACTATTCATTGCCAGACTTCTTGGTTATTTTTCTCGCTGTCAAAGAATGTAGAACAAACTGATCAAGCTTAAAATAACTCTTAACTCTCACTTGAACTCTTACTTGAACTATTTTAGTTACCTTCAAAACTGTTGGCAATCATCTTGGGAAAATTCAGTTTTCTTTTCTTCAAGAAGGAATTAAGCTTTGTTTAATAGTGTATGTATATATATATATATATATATATATATATATATTTAGTATTTACATGTTTCCTTTGTTTAATAATCATTTAATTTTTTAGTAGTCACATATCTCCTCATAAAGAAATGTGGAAATGGCCTTGGCTGAAGGTGCCTAGGTGGGAAAAGCTCAGAATGAAGTTATTTGGTTGAGGAACACAGATCCATGTATAAGCATGGCCAGTTTCACCCTGGGAATAGGTGAAATGGTAATTATGAGGCTCTGGTCTTGACTGCAGTGCAGTGGCTGAGCACCAAGTATGTGGAGGGTCAGTTACCTCTGTGAGACCTGCTGCTGCTGCTAAGTCACTTCAGTCGTGTCCGACTCTGTGCGACCCCATAGACGGCAGCCCACCAGGCTCCCCCGTCCCTGGGATTCTCCAGGCAAGAACACTGGAGTGGGTTGCCATTTCCTCCTCCAATGTGTGAAAGTGAAAAGTGAAAGTGAAGTTGCTCAGTCATGTCTGACTTGTAGCGACCCCATGGACTGCAGCCTACCAGGCTCCTCTGTCCATGGGATTTTCTAGGCCAAGAGCACTGGAGTGGCGTGAGACCTGCTAAGTATTTTTTGTTGTTGTTACTCTTAGGCTCTTGGCCTCATCCACTTCTCCTCCCTCGCTCCCTTCCTTCCTTTCTTCCTTCCCTGCCTCTCTCCCTCCCTTCCTCCTTTTTCCTTCCCTCCTTTCTCTTTCTCTCTCTCTCATTTTTACAGAGATATAATTGACATATAACATTTTAAAAGATTAAGGTGTACATGTTGATTTGATACATTCAACTATTACAGTATGATTAACACTGTGGTGTCAGCTAACACCTTCATCATGTCCCCTAATTACCATTTCTTTTTTGTTGTGAGAACCTTTAAGATCTTGTCTCAGCAACTTTGAGGAATGTAATACAGCATTATTAACTATAATCACAATGCTGTGCAATAGATCTCCAGATATATTCCAGGTATGCATCTTCTAACTGCAAGTTTGTACCTTTTGACTAATATATTCCTAATTCCTTACCCCTCTGCCCCTAGTAATCACCATCTACTCTCTTTGTCTGTAAGTCTGAGTTTTTTAGATTCCACTTATAAGTGTTTATGTGCATTGCTTGTCTTTCTCTGTCTGACTTAACCTTACTTAATGTAATGTACTCAAGGTTTGTTCACGTTAGTTTGTTCATTTCACAGGTGGTTAAGATATCCTTCTTTCTCATGGCTGTATAATATTCTAGTTTTCTTTAATTGTTGTTATTGTGTTGTTTGAGTTCTTTATATATTTTGGATGCTCACCCTCATTAGACAGATAGTTTGCTAGTGTTTTCTCCCATTCCATAGGTTGCCTCTTCATTTTGTTGTTTTCTTTGCTCTGAAACAAGCTTTTTAGTTTGATGTTCTCCTCACTCATTGATTCTTGCTTTTGTTCAGAGACTTCAGTTTTCTATTTGTGTTGTAGCTGGCAGGTGTATGTAACTTTGGAATCCTCTGTAGGTGGTAATCATAGTAACCATGGTGATATTCCCATCGGAGTGTCTGCACGTGATCTTGAGTCACTCGAGAAACAAAACGAGAGGCAAAAATGGTGTGCTGAGCATTGTTCTAACTTGTAGAGTCAATAATCTAGTTGAAGTACTAAACAACTTGTTAGTGCTATTGAAAACAAAAATACAATTAACTTTGCTCATAATTGGAAATTTCCAGGAATTTTTAAATTGCTCAAGATATAAGAATTCTTTCTTCCCCTCCCAAGTTCTTCCTTGTCTTTTATAACCATCATTTCCTTTAAAGCCTGGTTTAAAGCTTGCCTTAAAGAAAGCCTCCCATCATTAAAAACTCCCTTTATCTTATTTTCTTGAATACTGATATGTAATTTATTACCTATTTTACATTCTCCTAATGGATTGATTTAAAATAAAATTATGGGGATATTTCTTCCCTGGTCATGATGGCCAAGACGCACACAGAAGATGACCATAGAACATGAATGATAACGCATAATTTTAATTCATGAATGCAGTTATCTGTTTTTTTTTTTTTAATACAGCTTTGGTTTTGTGCCATACATATTATTTCAGGGTCTTGTTATTTTACTTAGGCAGTTTGTCTCTTCTGAGTTTTGGTTCCAAATCTGTAAGTGGGAGAGACTCATATTGACCTTGGCTTTCATAATTTATTACACTGATGCAAATGAAACATAGAACAGAGAGGAAGGAGACAACCTTTCTTAGATGAAGCAATGCATTTTTAATTTATCCTGTTAAGACTTTTTTTTTCACTACAAGTATGACAGGCTGCTCATTCTCTGGCAGTGACCTCTACCTTGGCCTGACTGAGCTGGTGTGGTGGCTTTTTGTGCAATTATTTTCTCAACCTTCAATTTGTCACAAGTAGCTAAGCATTATCCCATGAATAATAGATGTATGATTTTTCTAGCATTAGCAGAGGGGTTAGGATACTAAGTTGTTCCAGCTGTGTTTCCTGGATTTGGTTTTTCTTCTCAGGAACTGGCCTTTTTGAGCAAGAAGAAAATGAATGGTCAGTTAAGTAGATTTGTGATGGGTGTGTACTGGCCTGGCCATGAGGAAGATTAATCTGAAGATAGGTTGAAAGCACATAGAATAGTTTAGGCTTTTGATGATCTAAATGTAAAGTATTGCCAAATCATGGAGCCAGATAGCTACCACATTACTGACTGGGAGACTAAATCTTAGAGAGACAGAGGCTCTTGCCAAAAAGTTGTCCCATTCTGAATTTATTGTGCACCTTCTGAAACTTAAGTTCCATATATTTTTCATTGTATTGTATATAGAGACCAATGAAATGATAGGTTTTTATTGGTGAGAAAAGAACCATTTCCTGGACAGAATAATTAGGAAAAAACCGTACAGAAGTAGAAATGACTTACTCCATTTCCTCAGTATTCCTGTTATTTAAAATAATGTTGAGATTTTACTTCCTTCACTTTTTTGTCTTTTGAGATTTTTGTTCCTTTTCTTAAGTGCTGTGAAAATGAGACCTTTGTGAAACATAAAGTAAAAAAAGACATTCAGTGCATCATAAAAATAATACATGTGTTTGTGTATTTTTATTATTGTTGTTTACTAAGGTATTTTCTATCTTAGAGTATAAATTCCTACAGTTAAAAGGACCAAAATGTTTATCTAATCAGTTGATGCTGAGTCCTGTACTAGGTATTGAAAGAAATACAAGATTTTGAGTTGGTAGAGGATCCTTTTAGATAAGAGTGTAACTGACGTTAGTAGATATAATATAGTTGATAGGACTTTGTGTGCAGCCCTGGGATTTGGACATAATTGAAGAGGTAATAAAGACCAATGTTGGCCGTTGTGTAAGAGAAGGAGTTTTAAGCAGTGCTTCTAGATAGCATATTAAAAAGCAGAAACATTACTTTGCCAACCAAGGTCCGTCTAGTCAAGGCTATGGTTTTTCCCGTGGTCATGTATGGATGTGAGAGTTGGACTGTGAAGAAAGCTGATCGCCGAAGAATTGATGCTTTTGAACTGTGGTGCTGGAGAAGACTCTTGAGAGTCCCTTGGACTGCAAGGAGATCCAACCAGTCCATTCTAAAGGAGATCAATCCTGGGTGTTCATTGGAAGGACTGATGCTAAAGCTGAAACTGCAATACTTTGGCCACCTCATGCGATGAGTTGACTCACTGGGAAAGACTCTGATGCTAGGAGTGATTGGGGGTGGGAGGAGAAGGGGACGACAAAGGATGAGATGGCTGGATGGCATCACCGACTCTGTGGACATGAGTTTGGGTGAACTCTGGGAGTTGGTGATGGACAGGGAGGCCTGGTGTGCTGTGATTCATGGGGTCGCGGAGAGTCGGACACGACTGAGCGACTGAACTGAACTGAACTGGGTGACATTGTTGTTCGAGAGATGCAGACTACTCTCAATTTGTCCCATCTTCTCCTTCACCTGCTGTGTCCACAAGTCTGTTCTCTTAAGTTTTTATCTCTATTGCTGCTCTGTAGATTGAAACACCACCATGTGTAAAACAGATAGCTAATGAGAAGTTGCTGTATATCAAAAGGAGCTCAGCCAGCCTGGCACTCTGTGATGACCTAGAGGGGTTGGATAGGGTTTGGGGGGAGGGAGGGAGAGAGTTTCATGAGGAAGGGGACATATGTATACCTGTGGCTGATTTGTGCTGTTGTATGGCAGAAACCAACACAACATTGTAAAACAATTATCCTTAAATTAAAAAAGTTTTTAAATTTAATAATTAAAAAAAGAGCAAATGGAAGGCCAGATGATGCCTGAAATCAGTTGTAATAATTCGATGTGTTAAGAGCCAAGAAGGGAGTTTTGGATTTAAACTTTCCCTTGAGAGGAGTGGATGTTATGGGGGAGTTCCGTTGTCTGTGGTAAAGTATGTCACACTGAGTGCAGTGAAATGAAGTAAGAATTTGAATGAGGATTTATGACTGGACCAGAGGGTTCATGGCAAGGGGAGGGGATGAGAGAGAGGGAGATAGCTTGGGATCACATTATAGAGAGTCTCAAAACTTAGGAAGATGAGTTTTAATTATGGTTTGTAGAGATGGCACCCCTCTCCAGCATTCTTGCCTGGAAAATCCCATGGATGGAGTCGGACATGACTCAGTGACTGAACATGCAAGTCAAGACAAGTTATAGGGCAGGGAAAACAAAAATTATGTTTTTAGAATTTTCAGTTTTGAGAAATTTTTGACATCATTTAGGAAATTGTGGTTTTAGGGTCTTGGTCTCTGTTAGCAGTAGGATTTTGGGGGGAAAGGAGGTAAAGTTAGATGAAGGAGTTGAGGATGAATCTAAGGTAGAGGTTCGTAAGCTTGTATGTGCATTAGAATTGTCTGAGGAGCTGATAAAAAATTTCCCAGGTAACACCGTTTGAGGCTCTGATTTTGAAAGGATGGGCAAAGGACAATATCTCCATTTTTAAAACATCTCTAGGTAATTCTGTTATAAGCAGCAAACAAGTTTCCAGCCAAACATACTGGGCTAATCACAGATGAAGAAATGGAAAGTAGGGGAGTAAGTCTGTGAGACAAATAATGCGTTTGGCTTTGGACACACTGAATGTAATCTTTGTTTGCTGTGGTGAGTTTGATGTCAGGATATCCAAGTGGAAAGAGCTGTGCTGTAAAGACAGGTCTCTGCATTGGATGGAGTGCATCTGTCTGGCTGTGAGAGTGGACCACATTATCAGGAAGAAGGGTGTTGGACAAAGAACAAGGGGATGAACCTTTTTCTGATTAGTTTACCTCAGAGGCACCAGGCCTGATGGATCTCTTTAGTTAAGTCAGCTCAGCACAGCTTTATTCTTATTTTTGTTCTAAAAGAACACTGACATTTCTTGTTTTATTTTCTCAGCTCTTAGGAAATGTACATAAATGTCTGGTGGAGTCAAGCTGGTCTTGATATAGCTCACAGTATTTTCAGCCACTGCAGACAACTGTTTGGGCTATTCATTTGAGGAATTAAAATAATTCACAAATAAAACACTGTTAATTTTATCACTAAACTGCGACAATGTGTCAATGACTTATATGGCTCTATGCCTTCTACTCCTTACCTACTCCATATGTTAATAGTATCTGAGATAGCCCAACATGACTTTGAGTAAGCTCCAGGAGTTGATGATGGATAGGGAAGCCTGGTGTAGTGCAATCCATGGGGTCACAAAGAGTTGGACATGACTGACCGACTGAACTGAACTGAACATTTATAATTGATTCTTAATTCATGTTTTTCCGGGTTCCCAGAAAGCATTGCAGATAATCTTAGCTAGTATTTTGAAATTCTCATAAATTAACTCCAATTTCTCTTAATTTTGGGGAAAAATACCACGTTGCACTGTTTAGAAGGGTCTGGAGTATATAGAATATATATAGAAATATAGAAGCAATATATAAATTGCTCTAATCTCTAAATCAGATAAGTAGTGGCTTTCTGCTTCAACTCCAAAATTGATATGAATCATGGTGATAAAGTTTAGTCTAGTCCATTCATAGAGAAAGAGAAGTAGCCTGTTAGCTTAAAGCCCTCCTTTTGACTCTGCTGTATATTTTATAAAATGTTCAACAAGCTCATTCACCTCTGGACAAGCTGGAGGTCTTTTTAACTGCACCATCTGAGTAGAAGAGGCCTAATACAAAGTGACTTATTCTTAAACATATTCAGAAATGCCATGGGCCAAGTTGAATCCCATGAAACCTAACCTATATACAGATAGTTTCCAGCATATGAGCCAGTTGTGTTTCTAAAGTTTATGTGTAAGGCAGCTGTTTGGAACTCAGAACACATTTATTTCCCCCCTCTCACTGAAACAGTATAAAAAATATTGGCTGTGTTCCCACGCCAGCTCACAAATCTGTTTTAACCCTATATGTACCCTAAATTTTAGCTGTACAGTTGCATGTCATTAAGGTGATATTTAATTAGATGTTAGCCATAAAGTACCATGAACTTCTCAGAGAAAGGCAGCATATAAATACAAGTTACAGAGCTCTTATTATTCATCTTTCTTCTCTGATTTATCTAGAAGCCAGCCTCCTGTAACTCAGAAATTAAGTATTTTATCCCCAGATAATCCTGATCTTTCTTAGAGGAAGAGTTAGGCTCTTGTTCTTTTTTCCTCCCTCTCTAAATGTCTAATGCTCTGAATTTCACTCAGCCTCTCCCTGCTCACTCATTTAAATCATCTGATGGATTGCCTTCACTCATCCTATGTGCTTTGATTTGATGACCACAGAGACAGCTTGATCTTCCTGAGTACTCTCTTGAACTTTCAACTTTAAGTTTTAATAGGCACCAGTGCTGAAGAGGACTCTTGAGAGTCCCTTGGACTGCAAGGAGATCCAACCAGTCCATTCTGGAGGAGATCGGTCATGGGTGTTCATTGGAGGGACTGATGCTAAGGCTGAAACTCCAATACTTTGGCCACCTCATGCGACGAGTTGACTCACTGGAGGAGACTCTGATGCTGGGAGGGATTGGGGGCGGGAGGAGACGGGTACGACAGAGAATGAGATGGCTGGATGGCATCACCGACTCGATGGACATGAGTTTGGGTGAACTCCGGGAGTTGGTGATGGACAGGGAGGCCTGGCGTGCTGTGATTCATGGGGTCGCAAAGAGTCGGACACGACTGAGCGACTGAACTGAACTGAACTGAAGGTGATATTTTTGTTTCTGTGGGAAAATATATCACAAATCAGTTTGAAAGAAATGGGTTATCTTTACTTAGCTGGGATCAGGGTCTTCTCAGAAGGTGTCACTGACAAACTGGGAACCAGTAATTTAATAACTTGTCCATTTGTAAACAGCTATCTTCACTCTGTTATAGAGGCACATTTCCAGGCTGTTCATTTCCCAGGTGATTACTGTTTCAGAAAGATGGTCTCAATTTCTCAGTCTTTTCTTTCTTTACTTTCTCTCCTTTCTTCCCTTCTCCCCCCAACGGTGGGCAGTTATTAAGTGCATGTTCATGAATCAGGGGTTGCCTGTAACAGCAGATTTGGCTGTAAAATGTCCCATGCTCTTGTTCTTCATAACCAGCATTAATTAATAGGGTTAATCACGTTCTCTCTTGAAGGTGACTGATGAGGCCTTATTTCATAAAGCTTGTTTAGGAAATTATCCATTATCTGGCAAGGATGGTGATGATTGGTGTTGTCCAGGGCAAAATACTGAAATATTTACTAAATTATGAATGATGTAAAATTATATGAACTGTTATTATAACATTGCTTAGTATATGGTATCTTACTGCTTTGAACTTCGGTAAGATAGTGAATTATCTCTGTTATTATTAACATATTATGTTCTTAATCCATATTCCATTTTGACTGGCCACAGTGGTGAATGTACATTCATTAAATGAAAGGAGCATTGTGAAAGAATGATAAAGGATGTTTTAAGTTCAACTTTAAGAAATGCTTTATCTTGCTGAGATTACTACTGTTTTGCGTGGAATTGAGGATCTGGAGCCTCTGATTTATTCATTTAATTTTTCATTCTGCATGTGTTTACTGAATGTCTATTATTTGTCAGTCTCTAGTCTAGGTGTTTGGGATGCTACAGTGACCAAAACAGACGTAGTCGTTTCCCATATGTAGCTTGTATTCTTGCTGGGCGTACAGAGAATAACAGTAACTGCTTAAGTAAGTATACCGTGTGTGTCTAAATATATTGTAAAGGTAGATCCCACCTGGCCAACAGATTGTCTATGGTGTAAGAGAGTCAAGGATATTAGTGGAAATTTTGGCCTAAATAGTCGGAAGCATATAATTACCTTTTCTTAGTGTGAAGGAAGACTGCAGGGAATGGGGGCTTGGAGTCATTGGGGTGGGTCAGTAATATGGTTTTATGTGTTAAATTTGAGATACCTATTAGGCATTTAAATTGAGGTACTTAATAGGCAGGTTGGGGGAGAAGGCTGGGTTGAAGATAGAAATTTGACAATTGTCACTAGAGAGTGACAGTATAAAAGAGGGAGAGGTCCAAAGTGTGAGTCTTGGAGCACTCCAGAATTGAGGGGCTGGAGAGAAAAGGACCAGGCAAAGGAGACCAAGAAGAGCAGTGCATTTCTGGAAGAACCAAGATGGTTGATGCCAAGTTCAAAAGTGTTTCCAGAAAATCAGTTTTGTTAAATGTTGCTTATGGTTCAGCTCATAGGAGAACTGAACAACATCGAGGACATTGCTGACCTCTGACAAGTCATTTTCTTTTGAGGTGGAAACAAAAGGTTTGATTTCAGGAGAGAATTTAAAGGAGAGAAATAAAGGCCAGCTGTACCATCAATAAACAGAGAGTTCTGGAGAGCACAGTGGTAGAGTTTCAGGAACTGAGGAGGGATGGGGGATAAGACCAAATCTGGAAATACAGAGAGTGTTATGGGTACTAGACCAGGTGGTGAAGGGGGATTTAGGCTGGTTGGGCATATTGTGCAATTGCTGGGAAATGGGCTAAAGGACAAAATGTGTTTAGTGCTAATAGTGTTCAAGTGGATTGGAATGCAAAGCTTGTGAAAATGGAAGCATAGGAAAGCCCTGCTATTAGGTGTGAATAGTATTTTTTCTATACATTTACACTTTTTTTTCTCAGAGATTGCTTAAAAATTGTACATTGCCAAGTTATTCCTCACTGTTTTTTCTGTCTTGGTCTTTTTTTTTTTTTTTGATGGCATTATACTCATTTTCACTCAGCATATTTTTGCCTTGTGCTTTTCTCTGAAATAAACATCAGTCACATTGAGAATAAAATCATAACCCAGTATAAGTATTATGAGTATTGTTTCAGCTTTCCAATGATTCTAGAAATTCTCTTGCTGTTAGAATTTGCTTGTTGGAATAAACTCCTGCTATTTTGTAAGTCAGGTCTGTCAGGTACTTGTAATTCCTGATCAGATTTTTAGTTTTTTAGTCATAAATTGTATTAATTTTGGTTTAGTGATGGTCAGGCGTATTTCACATCACCATCAGTGAGCAGGATAGTACAGCAATGAATCAGTGCTGTCCCATGTGAATTTGTTGGAGATCTCTCAATGGAACATGTGGTTTGAGAGTATCGCCCTTATGTTTTTACAGAAGATAAGAAGCACTGATGTTAAATGCTATTTAGCAAGTGGATGCAAAGAGTTGACAGTAATTGTAGGTTGTTGCTGTTGTTGCTAAGTCACTTCAGTCGTGTCCGACTCTGTGTGACCCCATAGACGGAAGCCCACCAGGCTCCCCCCTCCCTGGGATTCTCCAGGCAAGAACACTGGAGTGGGTTGCCATTTCCTTCTCCAATGTGTGAAAGTGAAAAGTGAAAGTGAAAAATGTGGACTTTAAAAACATTTTGTTTTAGAAAGTTGTTTCCAGTGGACCTACAGTTACCTGTAATCTATTATTATCAAGGTCACCCCACGAAAGAGCTCAGAATACTTTTGGAACCATGTAAAGTTCAGTTCAGTCGCTCAGTCATGTCCGACTCTTTGCGACCCCATGAATCGCAGCACACCAGGCTTCCCTGTCCATCATCAACTCCCGGAGTTCACTCAGACTCAACGTCCATCGAGTTGGTGATGCCATCCAGCCATCTCATCCTCTGTCATCCCCTTCTCTTCCCGCCCCCAATCCCTCCTAGCATCAGAGTCTTTTCCAGTGAGTCAGCTCTTCGCATGAGGTGGCCAAAGTATTGGGGTTTCAGCTTCAGCATCAGTCCTTCCAATGAACACCCAGGACTGATCTCCTTTAGCATGGACTGGTTGGATCTCCTTGCAGTCCAAGGGACTCTCAAGAGTCTTCTCCAATACCACAGTTCAGAAGCATCAATTCTTTGGCGCTCAGCTTTCTTCACAGTTCAACTCTCACATCCATACATGACCACTGGAAAACCCATAGCCTTGACTAGACGGACCTTGGTTGGCAAAGTAATATCTCTGCTTTTTAATATGCTGTCTAGGTTGGTCATAACTTTCCTTCCAAGGAGTAAGCGTCTTTTAATTTCATGGCTGCAATCACCATCTGCAGTGATTTTGGAGCCCAGAAAAATAAAGTCTGACACTGTTTCCACTGTTTCCCCATCTATTTCCCATGAAGTGATGGGACCAGATGCCATGATCTTAGTTTTCTGAATGTTGAGCTTTAAGCCAACTTTTTCACTCTCTTCTTTCACTTTCTTCAAGAAGCTTTTGAGTTCCTCTTCACTTTCTGCCATAAGGGTGGTGTCATCTGCATATCTGAGGTTATTGATATTTCTCCCAGCAATCTTGATTCCAGCTTGTGCTTCTTCCAGCCCAGCGTTTCTCATGATGTACTCTGCATATAAGTTAAATAATCAGGGTGACAATACATGTAAAGTTATTACCTCTTAATTTTCCTCAGAGGACATATCAAATTCTGTGGTGACTTAGGTGGAAGAATATGGCTCATTCCTCAGTTTTTGTTCTGAATGGTAACTATGCAGCTATCTTCCATATCCTTTTCATACTGTTCATGAGAATCCCTTGTACAGGAAGAAGATCCAACCAGTCCATCCTCAAGGAAATCAGTCCTGAATATTCATTGGAAGGACTGAAGCTGAAACTCCAATACTTTGGCCACCTCATGCAAAGAACTGACTCATTTGAAAAGACCCTGATGCTGGGAAAGATTGAAGGCGAGAAGAGAAGGGGACGACAGGTGACGAGACGGTTGGATGGCATCACAAATTCAATGGACATGAGTTTGAGTAAACTCCAGGAGTTGGTGATGGACAGGGAGGCCTGTCATGCTGCAGTCCATGAGATCTCAAAGAGTTGGACATGACTGAGCGACTGAACTGAACTGAACTTCTGTATCCTATGGTCAGTTATTAAACATAGTGGAAGCTTGTTCTAGCCAGATGTTATATAGACGTAGCTCTCAATTATCTAATAAGATGAAGAGAAGAGTTGTGTGCAATTCATACTGGTTGACCGTGTAAAAGTCATTATCTTTTCGCTTTGAAATACCTTTTGGTACTTACCTCTGTAGATTGAAATACTAGATCTGAAAATTCATACTTGTGAGGAACCATTAGTGTAATTGTCTAGATCAGTGTTTTTCCAAAAAGTCTAACTCATATCTCATTTTAAACTTTAACCCAGTTTATAGTTGCACACATTTATGTGCATATATATGTATGTGCTTATGTGTGTTATAGTATGTAATATGTGATAGACAGGTAAAAGTTTCACGAAATAATACCTACTTTTACATCAGGGCTTCCCTTGTGGCTCAGCTAGTAAAGACTCTGCCTGCGAGGTGGGAGACCTGGATTTGATCCCTGGGTTGGGAAGATCCCCTGGAGAAGGGAAAGGCTACCCACTGCAGTATTCTGGCCTGGAGAATTCCACGGACTGTACAGTCCATGGGGTCACAAAGAGTTGGACACGACTGAGTGGCTTTCACTTTCACTTGCATCATGTAGTACATTAGAATGTTTTTCTATTCTAATTAACTTTAAAAAATTTTGTACATGATCTAAATTGGTTTCATAACGCATTACTGGCTTATATGTGGATGTTAGCGAAATCTTGGCCTTGCTGATTTCCAAAGTACCCTATAACTATGGAATGTTTTATTATCACAGGTACGTAAAAATTGCTTTTTTTTTCCTTTTGGTTTTGGATTTTAAAAGAAGGGTGATAGAAGTATTGGCTGTTTACTTAAAGGCCACTGATACCATAAGAAAGTAATCTTCAACATGAGATAATTTAAGAAATACCCTGACAGAGTAATTTATTCATACAACTTATCTTCATTGAGTGGTAATTATGTGTCAGGCTCTGAACTAAACATGTATTCTAATGTAAAGAAACAGAGTCTTTTTCTAGCTCCAAGCAACTTCCTGTGTAGCAAAAGGAATAATAAAGGAGCAAATAAATATTTATAAATTGCTATCGAGCTGTGATAGAAAATAATGGAAGATGGTTGCTTGCTCACAGTTTTTAATTACCTCAATGATGTGTAATTGAGAGAAGGAAAACAGGAGCTGGAAGCTAGGTTTTTGGGTCCAGATGTTGGTTCATATTTCCTAGGTGGGGTACTCTCCTCTCCATATCCCTTTTAGGCAGGAGGTGTAATTTAAAAACGTATTAGAGGTAATTTTCTTTGGGGCATTTTTTTACTTTGTATTACAGATAATTTTCTTTTTAGCCTCCAGTTTCTGTTTAGTATGTTCAAATAAAATTCTCAGGTGGTTTACCCATGGTTAATTTATAATGATACATATTTATATATATATATATATTCTAATAGAGGCAATTTTCTGTTTTTAATTTTCTCACACTAATATCCACATATTCTTAGCATTCAAGAGGAAAAATTGAGGTTATTACAAATTGCTGTAGTTATTATAGAGGAAGATTGCTCATGAGTGAGAGTGTTTCCCCAAACTCCTTTATACTTCTATATGAAATGGAATCATAAAATTTTTCTTATCTCCTAATTTAATTCTAATAGGTGATGCTGTTGCCATGCACGGATGTGTATAAGAAACTTTTGAGAAAAATGAGATATTAAAGAAGATTTGGCAGATGGGAGGAGGGGAAGTGATAGTCCTTTTCATATTTTTAGTGAAAGAAGGACTGCACAGTTTTTAAAGATTTGAAAACTAACTTAAGATTATTAGGTGGAAAATACAATGGCAATAATTTAGATGGATCAGGAGACTTTATAATTTTTGGTTGAATAATATTGGATATTATTAGACAGGCTCTTTCAAGTTTGCACCTTACTTTTATCATTAATGTTACCTTCTTTTTAGTTTCATTGCTCAAGTTCTCAAAAGACCTGGTCTATTTCTCTCCCTTTCCCAGTATTTGCCACCTGATTTCATGCTTTTTTTACAATAGAATAATTAAAATTATTGTGACACGTGTATTAAAATATAGACATTCAGAGATGAGATTCATGATTTTGACTTTTGGGTAGAATATACTTTTTAAAAAGATACTGCTTCTAGTTTTAGACAATTTTGATTTGTCCTTCTGGAAATTCAGTTGGCTTATAATCAAATCTTTCAGTTCATTTCAGTTCAGTAGCTCAGTCATGTCCGATTCTTTGCGACCCCATGAGTCACAGCATGCCAGGCCTCCCTGTCCATCACCAACTCCTGGAGTTCACTCAGACTCATGTCCATCGAGTCCGTGATGCCATCCAGCCATCTCATTCTCGGTCATCCCCTTCTCCTCCCACCCCCAGTCCCTCCCAACATCAGAGTCTTTTCCAGTGAGTCAACTCGTCACATGAGGCGGCCAAAGTATTGGAGTTTCAGCTTTAGCATCAGTCCTTCCAATGAACACCCAGCATTGATCTCCGTTAGAATGGACTGGTTGGATCTCTTTGCAGTCCAAGGGACTCTCAAGAGTCTTCTCCAGCACCACAGTTCAAAAGCATCAATTCTTCAGTGATCATTTAATGCTCCAAAATTATCTGCTACCTTCCAACCACATATAAGATGATTTGTGTAGTTTGAGCATCTACTTTTGGCTTGGAGCTGTTTTCTTGTATCTGAGTGTCATTGGCCTACCTTCCTTTTAAGCATGAACAGTATACTTCCTTTTAAGTATTTGACATTTTGAACAGTCTGGTTCCTTGGTGACATCAAAAATAAGAGGCCAGTGAGGTTTAGGGGTAAAAGTAACATATTTGCAAATGGACAGAAATGGAAAAACTGTTAGCCAAAATACCATATCATGATGTTGACAAAAGTAAGGGATGTTTATCTCTTGAAGTTTTTGTCGTTTAAATCTAGCTTTGGCTGTGCCTCGGTTGTATGTGATAAAGATGATGATGATGGTGATAATAGTAATAATTCATTCTATTTACCAAATTAGTAGCATTTTAGATTTTGTTTAAAAGAAAACAATGTAGATTGAGTGAAACTATAAAAATAAATCCTTTTAAGAAAACGGTATCTTAGCTATTGAAAAAGTTAATGCTCTTTTTGCATTAAGTATAACAGTAGGAGAAAAGGTGTTTTCTCCCGTAAAATCAGTGAAGACATGTTCATATCCTTTGAGCTAGTAGGCCTACTTCTTATAGTGTATCTTACATAAATAATCCAAAAGGAGGAAAATGTTCTTTGTAACATTATCTTACATCTCTCCTTATCCTAAAGTATAAAATTTTAGGTGTCTTCCCAGAATGCTGTAGTACCCAGTCTTTTACTCAAAGGGATATATACAGAATTATTATAGCAACAGGGGTCCTGTAAAAATGTTTTACACAATTAAATTTATACCACTTATGTATGAACTACTATTCTAATTCTCAAAAAAATACCCTTACCTTTTGAAAACATATTTAAGGTAACTTTTTTCCCTTCTGACTTATTTGCTAACTTTTCTACCTATTGCTCCTTATCTGGTTATATACATTTTTATTGTTATTTAGATTTCTAGGTTTATTCCTGTAAAATATCAATTGTCATTTGAAGTGCAACTCTCTTGTGTTCTAAATTATTTAATATCGCAGCTCAAAAGTAAGAAAGCACATCTTCCATGTATAAGTTTTGGTTTGTGGGATTTGAAAAATAGGCAACAATGACTAGTTACCATTGGGTCAGAGGTTTATTACCCTGGACACTTGTGGGCAAAAAGTCTAGGAATTTGTTGTCTGTGTTTCCAGATGGGAAACTCTTACCTTCTGATATTCTGTCTCCATTACAACTAAAATACTAGAAAATTTTGTTAGAAGCAGATGTTGGGAGTATGTAGATGTAACCCACGTGCAGCTCTGGAGAAAATAGCTTAGTTAAACAAAAAATCAAGTCTATTAAAGGCTCTTTATAATTTAATGATAGAATTTTCGTATCTTCTCATATTCTATTATTTATTAATATTTTAGACATTTGTAATTTAACTACTTAAGAAGAAACCGATCTAGTTTTAAAAAATTTGCTGGATTAAAGGCCAGCATAGCAGTTTTGTAAGTTTTTTTTCTTCTTAATGTTTCGAGATGGTAATACTGTGTATTTAAGGAATGAATCAAATTGGAATGATCAGCCAACTTTCAACAGATCTGAGTAGATTAGAAGTCCAGGCTAAATAATTTCTGTTGAATATAAAAACACAATTTGACTATCTGAATTATGTAGGTAATTATTTCTATTACATTTTCTTAACCTTTGGAAACAGTGGGAAAGTAAAATGAGAAGCTTCTACTATAGTACTTTATGGAAAATTAGGGGGAAATGGAAGAGATGAATGGGAAGCATACAGAGGATTTTTAGTGCGGTGAACACACACTATCTCATATGGTTATATGTGATTATAATTTGTTTTAATCTACAGAATGCATACCAAGAGTAAACCCTAAGGTAGAGTATGGACTTTGAGAGATCAAAGTGATTATGTGTCAGTGTAGGTTCATCTTTGGTAAAACGTACTATTCTGAAGATATTGTTAACTGGGGATCTGTGCCTGTGTGGGGGCTGGAATATATGGGAAATCTTTGTACCTTCCTCTTAATTTTGTTGTAAACCTGAAATTGCTCTTTTTCAAAAAGTCTTTAAAAGTGTAAATAAGAAATTATGAGTCAAAATATGTGTTGAGAGGAAACCATTTTTTAGGTGTGAAGTAGAATGACTGTAACTCAAATCCACATTTTCCTCAAATCCACTTTTTCTTATCCTAACATTTTGGAGTGATTGACATTCTTCTTCTCCATCTCCACTGCCTTACGTAGTGGTGGTGGCATATTAGCATGTATTTCTTACATTGCATAACTCCTGATTTAGCCAGATTTTTTCAGTGCTTAGCTGTACAGTATTTTTAAGTTTGCATTATGTTTTTTTAAATAAGGATTAAATATGCTGATCCCTTTGACAAGGAAAAAAAAAAGTCAGTGTAATTAGTCCCCCACACAATGGTTATCTCAAATTTAAGGCATCTTTGGCGACCCACTCCAGTATTCTTGCCTGGAAAATCCCATGGACGGAGGAGTCTGGTAGGCTGCAGTCCATGGGGTTGTGAAGAGTCGGACACGACTGAGCAACTTCACTTTCCCTTTTCCCTTTCATGAATTGGAGAAGGAAATGGCAACCCACTCCAGTGTTCTTGCCTGGAGAATCCCAGGGACGGGGGAGCCTGGTGGGCTGCCGTCTATGGGATCGCACAGAGTCGAACACGACTGAAGCGACTTAGCAGCAGCAGCAGCAGCAGCCTCAGTTCAGTCAGTTCAGTCGCTCAGTCGTGTCCGGCTCTTTGCGACCCTATGAACTGCAGCACGCCAGGCCTCCCTGTCCATCACCAACTGCCGGAGTCCACCCAAACCCATGTCCATTGAATCAGTGATGCCATCTAACCATCTCATCCTCTGTCGTCCCCTTCTCCTCCCGCCCTCAGTCTTTCCCAGCATCGGGGTCTTTTCAAATGAGTCAGCTCTTCGCATCAGGTGGTTAAAGTATTGGAGTTTCAGCTTCAGCATCAGGATTGAATGGCAAATAGATGGGGAAACAGTGGAAACAGTGGCTGACTGATGACAATACATTGACTGTTTCCCCATCTATTTGCCATAAAGTGATGGGACTGGATGCCATGATCTTAGTTTTCTGAATCTTTAGCCTAGGATTCTTAAATTTTAGATTGTTTCAGAATCACCTGGCGGGCTTGTTAGACAAGACTGCTGGCCCTTACTTCCACATTTTCTCATTTAGTAGGTCTGGATGTAGCCTGAGAATGTGCGTTTCTGAGTTCATGTGGGTGCTCATATAGGCACCACACCAGAAAAAGCAAAACACTTTATCATATATATTATACAACTCATTCTTAAAGTTTAAAAAAGTAGAATCATCACTCAGCTATACAAGGAGTTTTATAAATATTGAACACATGATGAGTCATTATTTAAATCATTATTAGTGAGAGAATCAGCTGTATGTTATAACCAGTTCAAAGGAAAGTCAAAGATATCCAAATTTGTGTGGTTTAGGAAATATTGAAATGAATTTGTAAATGGTCAGAAAATCAGCCTTTTCCATTTCAGCACTCATTGACCCTCCACTGGACGGATTTTCTATAGACAAGAATTATCTGCATTGCTCTTGGTTATCTATGATAATCAGTTATCTATAACTTACTCTGTGTGATAAAATAGCTCAAAGACTAGGATCAGATTGCACGGAGTGGTGTGTACTATAAAGTCCATATTTTTTCACTGGAGCACACTGTAATCGTCTCATTTCCAGTTTCCTTACAGTGACTTACTGTAGAACTTGCTTTCAAAGGTAGTTATCTTCTTTTCAACAAAGCATCCCTGTGATTCTGATGCATCCTGAAGTTAGAGAACCATTTTTTAATGTAACAGTGAAGTGAAGTGAAGTGTTAGTTGCTCCATCGAGTCCGACTCTTTGCGACCCCTATGGATTGTAGCCTGCCAGGCTCCTCTGTCCATGGGGATTCTTCAGGCAAGAGTACTGTAGTGGGTTGCCATTCCCTTCTCCAGGGGATCTTCCTGACCCAGGGATCAAACCCAGTAGATCTCCCACATTGCAGGCAGATTTTTGACCTCTGAGCCACCAGAGAAGCCCCTAATGTAACATAGTAGACATTTATTGCATCTATAACACATATTTATTAAGTCACATGTTTTATCCCATCATACAAATTATTGTTTATGTAGCCAACTTATTTGGAAAATATTTGTCAGATTGTTCCCATTAGTTGAAAATTTTAATCTGTTTATTGGCTATAAAGGAATTTAATATGCATTTGGGTAATAAAGTAGTTGTGAAGTTTTTTTAACCTAATTAGAAAAAGACTGTTTTGATCCATTTAAACGTGCTTCATAAAGCTTTTGATTAATCAAAATATTAAAAATTTCAATTAAAAATCTTTTCTTAAAGTATATCTTATCAGTCTTTGGACTCACAATAAAATGTTTCTCAAAAGTCCCAGTTGTTTTCAGGAGCCAAGCAGTATGATGTAAAGAGCACCAATTTTAGAAGGTCAGGCCTGGTTTATTTTGCTTTTGTAGCTAGTAAGTTATAGAATTTGAAATTCATGACGTGGTTGGATCATAAAGATAACTGCATCTAAGCTTTTATGATGATAGGAGCATGCATCTGGATCTACAAAATTGGGATGATGGAGCCAAATGAGGTTCAAGATGTTAAGACTAACAATGTATAATATTTTGAATATTGCACAGTGGAAATCTTTTTAAGTGTTTACCAAATTGTTGGTGTTCACCATTTCTCTTTTCCATTTCCCCCTTTGCTTTTCAAAGCCTGATTGGTTATGGTTTCTTCTTTTAAGGTAACTTTATTGAGATACAGTCAGTGTCCAATAAACTGCACATCTTTAAAGTATACTGTTTGGTAAGTTTGGATGTAATGTATCTGCTTATGAGATTATCACAGCAATGAAGATAATGAACATATCATCATATACAAGTTTCTTTGAGTCCCTATGTAATTCCCATCTTCCACTTCAGACAATTAGTGAGATACTCTCTGTTATTTTTGATTAATTTCTATTTTCTAGAATTTTGCATATGTAGGATAATTGAATATGTCCCTTTTTTGGCCTGGCTTTTGGTTTGGTGAAATTATTCAAGTGTGCACACTTCAGTTCTTTATTGTTTTGTATTGCTGAAGTGAAGTGAAGTGCAAGTCGATCAGTCATGTCTGACTCTTTGGGACCCCATGGCCTATATAGTCCATGGAAACCTCTAGGCCAGAATATTGGAGTGGGTAGCCTTTCCCTTCTCCAGGGGATCTTCCCAACCCAGGGATCAAACCCAGGACTCCCACATTGCAGGCAGATTCTTTACCAACTGAGCCACAGGGGAAGCCCTTGTATTGCTGAGGAGGATTCTATTTTATGTTGTACCACAATTTCTTTATTAATTTACCTGATGGTGGATGTAGGGATTGTTTACATTTTAGATATTATAAGTAAGGTTGCTATAAAATGTGTGTATACAAGTTTTTGTATAAGCATACACTTGTCTTTTGGGTAAACACGTAGGGGTGGGTTGATTGGGTCACATAGTAGGTGTATAACTTTTTTTGTTTGTTTTACAAAAGGATCCTTTTTTTTAAAAAAATAATTTTTTAATTTTAATTGGAGGCTAATTACTTTACAATATTGTAATGATTTTTTCCATACATTGACATGAATCAGCCACGGGTATACATGTGTCCCCCATCCCGAACCCCGCTCCCACCTCCCTCCCCATCCCATCCCTCAGGGTCATCCCAGTGCACCAGCCCTGAGCACCCTGTCTTATCCACCAAACCTGGACTAGTGGTCTGTTTCACATATGGTAATATACATGTTTCAGTGCTATTCTGTCAAATCATCTCACCCTTGCCTTCTCCCACAGAGTCCAAAAGTCTGTTCTTTACATCTGTGTCTCTTTTGCTGTCTCGCATATAGGGTCATCGTTACCATCTTTCTAAATTCCATATATATGCATTAGTATACAGTATTGGTGTTTTTCTTTCTGACTTACTTCACTCTGTATAATAGGCTCCAGTTTCATCCACCTTATTAGAACTGATTCAAGTGCATTCTTTTTAATAGTTGAGTAATATTCCATTGTGTATATGTACAACAGCTTTCTTATCCATTCATCTGCCGATGGACATCTAGGTTGCTTCCATGTCCTGGCTATTGTAAACAGTGCTGCGATGAACATTGGGGTACACGTGTCTCTTTCAATTCTGGTTTCCTCGGTGTGTATGCCCAGCAGTTGGATTGCTGGGTCGTATGGCAGTTCTATTTCCAGTTTTTTAAGGAATCTCCACACTGTTCTCCATAGTGGCTGTACTAGTTTGCATTCCCACCAACAGTGTAAGAGGGTTCCCTTTTCTCCACACCTTCTCCATCATTTATTGTTGTAGACTTTTTGATAGCAACCACCTGACAGTCATGAGCTGGTACCTCATTGTAGTTTTGATTTGCATTTCTCTGATAATGAGTGATGTTGTGCATCTTTTCATATGTTTGTTAGCCATCTGTATGTCTTCTTTGGGGAAATGTCTGTTTAGTTCTTTGGTCCATTTTTTGATTGGGTCGTTTATTTTTCTGGAATTGAGTGGCATGAGCTGCTTATGTATTTTTGAGATTAATTCTTTGTCAGTTGCTTCATTTGCTATTATTTTCTCCAATTCTGAAGGCTGTCTTTTCACCTTGCTTTAGTTTCATTCATTGTGCAAAAGCTTTTAATTAGGTCCCATTTATTTTTGCTTTTATTTCCATTACTCTGGGAGGTGGGTCATAGAGGATCCTGCTGTGATTAACGTTAGACAGTGTTTTGCCTATGTTTTCCTCTAGGTGTTTTATAGTTTCTGGTCTTACATTTAGATCTTTAATCTATTTTGAGTTTATTTTTGTGTATGATGTTGGAAAGTGTTCCCAGTTTCATTCTTTTACAAGTTCTTGACCAGTTTTCTCAACACCACTTGTTAAAGAGATTGTCTTTTCTCCATTGCATATTCTTGCCTCCTTTGTCAAAGATAAGGTGTCCATGAAAGAAAGAAAGTGAAGTAGCTCAGTCGTGTCGAACTCTTTGCTACCCCATGGACTGTAGTCTACTAGGCTCCTCCTTCCATGGGATTTTCCAGGCAAGAATACTGGAGTGGGTTGCCATTTCCTTCTCCAGGAGATCTTTCCAACCCAGGGATTGAACCCTGGTCTCCCGCATTGTAGGCAGATGCTTTACCATCTGAGCCAGGTGTCCATAGGTGCGTGGATTTGTCATTGGGATTTCTATTTTGTTCCATTGATCTACATTTCTGTCTTTGTGCCAGTACCATACTGTCTTAATGACTGTAGCTTCGTAGTATAGTTTGAAGTCAGGTAGGTTGATTCCTCTAATTCCATTCTTTTTCTCAAGATTGCTTTGGCTATTCGAGGTTTTTTATATTTCCATACAATTGTGAAATTATTTGTTCTAGTTCTGTGAAAAATACCACTGGTAGCTTGATAGGGATTGGACTGAATCTATAGATTGCTTTGAGTAGTATACTCATTTCACTATATTGATTCGTCTAGTCCATGAACATGGTTTATCTCTCCATCTGTTTGTGTCATCTTTGATTTCTTTCATCAGTGTTTTATAGTTTTCTATATATAGGTCTTTTGTTTCTTTAGGTAGATTTATTCCTATGTATTTTATTCTTTTCGTTCAATGGTGAATGAAATTGTTTCCTTAATTTCTCTTTCTGTTTTTTCAGTTAGCATATATTTAACTTTTAAAGAAACTACCAAGCTGTTTTCTAAAAGGGCTGTACCATTCTATTTTCCCACTAACAGTGTGTGAGAATTCTACTTCCTTCACTTCTGATGTGATGTGCTCAGTCTTTAATTTTAGTCATTCTAATAGGAGAAGGCAATGGCAAGCCACTCCAGTACTTTTGCCTAGAAAATCTCAGGGACGGAGGAGCCTGGTGGGCTGCAGTCCATGGGGTCACTACAGGTCGGACATGACTGAGCGACTTCACTTTCCCTTTTCACTTTCACACATTGGAGAAGGAAATGGCAACCCACTCCAGTGTTCTTGCCTGGAGAATCCCAGGGACAGGGGAGCCTGGTGGGCTGCCGTCTATGGGGTTGCACAGAGTCGGACACGACTGAAGTGACTTAGCAGCAGCAATAGGTGTATAAGAGAATGTTACTGTGGTGTTAGTTTGAATTTCTGTTAATGACTCATGATATCAAGTGTCTTTTATTCCTTTTCGCCATGTATATATCTTGTTTTGTGAATGTATGATGAAATATTTTAAAGTTAAGTTGTTTGTTTTCTTATTGTTTAGTTTTAAAAGTTTGTTATATCTTCTGGATAAGAGTCCTTTATCAGTTACATGTATTGGCAAACACTTTTTCCAAGTGTTTGGCCTGTCTCTTTATTCTCTTAACAGACAGAAGAAGCTTTTAACATTTGAAGTCCAGTTTTACAGTTTTCTCTAAGTCTTTGGTTAACCCAAGGTCACAAAAATGTACTGTGTTTCCTTCTAGATTCGTATAGTTTTAGGTTTTAAGTATACGATAACATTTTGAGTTAATTTTATATATGCTGTGTGATATGGGTCAATATTCTGTATTTTTTTCATATGGATATCTAGTGGTTCTGTATCTTTTGTTGAAAAGATTATCTTTTTCTACTGAATTGCCGTTGCTAAAAATCAGTTGTCCATATATGTCTGGGTCTATTTCTGGACACTGCCTGTACATTGTGTTGTGTAGATTTATAGTGTCTAAAAGTCAGAAAGAGCCTTCACAGTAGGTTCTTCTCTTTTGAAGTTGTTTGTGTCTTCTAGGTAATTTGAATTTCCATATGATTTTAGAATTAGCTTGTCAATTTCTACAAAAGAACCTGCTGGTATTTTGATTTGAATCTGTGTATCAGTTTGGGGAGAACTTACATTGTAACAATATTGAGTTTTCATTAACAAAATGTAGCTCTCCATTTATATGCTGCTGCTAAGTCACTTCAGTCGTGTCCGACTCTGTATATAGGTCTTTTTTAATTGCTCTGAGAAGCTTAGTAATTTTAGTGTACAGTCTTGCTTATTTTTTTGCCAGATTTATCCTTAAATATTGCATATTTCTTCTTAACTTTTTGACCACTTGGTACAGTTAAAATGATCATCTCATGTCTGCATCTACAATGTCTGCAGTTTGTGTCAGTTCTTGGTTAGCTTCAATTGATTGATGTATCTCAATGTCATGGTTCACATTTTTCTGCTTCTTTAAATTTCTTAGAATATTTGATTGGATGCCAGACATTATTGGGTACTAAACATTTTTGTATTTCTATTAATATTGTGGAGGTTTTTTTCTAGGATGCAGTTAAGTTACTTGGAAACAATTTTATTCTTTTGGAGCTTGATTTTAAATATTTGTTAGGCAGGGGAAGAGCAGCATTTAGTCCACGGTTCGTTATTCTTCACTAGTGAGGCAAGGCCATTCTGCGTACTTCTTGCAATGTTCCATGAATTATAGTGTTTTCTAGTCTGGCTGGAACAACTGCGTGTATATTTGGGGAAAAAATGTACCTTGACCTCTAGTTCATGATCTATATAAACATTAATTTATGACAGATCATAGGAGATCATGGGAGAATATTTTCATGGCCTGAAGATAGGAAATGATTAATTATATAGGACATAGAAAGCACTAAACCTAAAAGAGAAATTGATAAATTGGACTTGATAAAAACTGTAATCTTCTCATCAAAAGGTACTGTTAAAAAATGAGTAAGAATACTGTGAGAAAGTATTTGCCCTACATATATCTGATAAAAGACTCCCATGTAGGCTATTTAAAGTATGCCTACAGCTGCTTAAAGACTTTATCACTGATTTCCAGTAATGTGATTTGATGTTCTCTGGTGTGGTTTTCATTGTGTAGATCCTACTTGAACTCTAGCTGAGAGTTTATTATTTTTATAAAAACCTGGTAAATTATTGGCCATTATTTCTTCAAATGCTTTTTCTGACCTTTTTTCCTTTTTGATTCTAATTGTGTATATATCAGACTGGTTAATATTGTGGCATCACCGACTCTGTGGAGATGAGTTTGAGTGAACTCTGGGAGTTGGTGATGGATAGGGAGGCCTGGCGTGCTGTGATTCAGGGGGTCGCGAAGAGTCGGACACGACTGAGCGACTGAACTGAACTGAATATTGTCCCACAGGTTACCTAGGCTCTATTCATTTTTACAGTTCTTTTAAAATTTCTCTCTTCCACTTTTGTTATTTAATGTGTTTTTAAACTTACTAATCTTTTCACTTCAGGTGTTGTGGTTTTCACAACTCTACAAGTCCCATCTTTATGCCTTCCACTTTCGTTTTTATCATATTCTAAACACTTGAGCCTAAACGTATAAACTGTTTTAAAGTTTCCTCGTTTGCTGAGGTTATTTTTTGCATCTTGGGGTCTGTTTTCTCTCTCCGCCCCCCCCCTCCACATTTATGGATCTCATTTTTATCTTTTTACTCATAACACCTGGAATTTTTTGTATTGTGTGACTATTATGCTGTTAAATATTTGGGTTTTTATTGTGTTCCTTTAGATTTTTATTTTATTTTATTTTTTTTGCAATAAATTTCTTTTATTTATTTATTTATTTTTTATATCTAAAAAAGAATTTTATTAAAAAAGCACAAATGCAAAGAAATGAACAGAGGAAAATTTATGCGTCGAACCTGGACTGGTCACTTATGATAATATACATGCTACAATTCCATTCTCTCCAATCATTCCACCTTCACCCTCTCCCACAGAGTCCCAAAGACTGTTCTAAATGCCTATGTCTCTTTTGCAGTCTCTTATACAGGGTTCAGGTTACCATTTTTCTAAATTCCATATATATGCGTTAATATACGGTATTGATGTTCTTCTTTCTGGCTTACTTCACTCTGTATAATTGGCTCCAATTTCATCCACCTCATTAAAACTGATTCAAATGCATTCTTTTTGATGGCTGAGAAATACTCCATTGTGTATATGTACCAAAGCTTTCTTATCCATTCATCTGCAGATGGACATCTAGGTTGCTTCCATGTCCTGGCTATTATAAACAGTGCTGCAATGAACATTGGAGTACATGTGTCTCTTTCAATTCTGGTTTTCTCGGTGTGTATGCCCAGGAGTGCGATCGCTGGATCATATGGCAGTTCTATTTCCAGTTTTCTGAGGAATCTCCACACTGTTCTCCATAGTGGCTGTACTAGTTTGCATTCCCACCAACAGTGTAAGAGGGTTCCCTTCTCTCCACACCCTCTCCAGCACTTATTGCATGTAGACTTTTGGATAGCAGCCATTCTGACTGGTGTGAAATGGTTTCTCATTGTGGTTTTGATTTGCATTTCTCTGATGATGAGGGATGTTGAGCATTTTTTCATGTGTTTATTAGCCATCTTTATGTCTTCTTTGGAGAAATGTCTGTTTAGTTCTTTGGCCCATTTTTTGATTGGGTCACTTAGTTTTCTGGAATTAAGCTGCAGGAGCTGCTTGTATAATTTGGAGATTAATCCTTTATCAGTTGCTTCATTTGCTATTATTGTCTCCCATTCTGAAGGTTGTCTTCTCACCTTGCTTAGAGTTTCCTTTGCTGTGCAGAAGCTTTTGATTTTAATTAGGTCCCATTTGTTTATTTTTGCTTTTATTTCCAATATTCTGGGAGGTGGGTCTTGGAGGATCCTGCTGTGATTTATGTCGGAGAGTGTTTTGCCTACGTTCTCCTCTAGGAGTTTTATAGTTTCTGGTCTTACATTTAGATCTTTAATCCATTTTGAGTTTATTTTGGTGTATGGTGTTAGGAAGTGTTCTAGTTTCATCTGTTTCAGATGGTGCCTCAGTTGTGCTTTAGCTCAATTTTTTTGACTTTTTTTCAAAGGTTTGTTGGGTTGGGTCTAGTAGAAGAAGGGGATGACAGAGGATGAGATGGTTGGATGGCATCACCGACTCAGTGGACCTGAGTTTGAGGAAGCTTCGGGAGTTGGTGATGGACAGGGAAGCCATGGGGTCACAAAGAGTTGGACATGACTGAGGGACTGAACTGAACTGAGGAGCACTTTTATGTTGGCTAGGTTAGCGCTGCTAAGATATGACCCTTCTGAGGTATCTGCTTAGTGTCTGGGGTCTTCAGTGTCACTGCACTCATGTCCATCTGAACCTAGTCTCCCAGCCCAGTGAGACCATTGCAAATTATTTAGCTTCCAGCTCCCAGATGGCTCACTAAACCTCATGGAGTTTTCTTCATATGTACGGGTAGTTTAATAGTCAGCCATCGACTCAGGGGACTCCTGTGCGGATTTCTGGAGCTTTTTCTTTGCCAACATCCCAACTCTCTGATATTCTCCCCCACAAACTCCAGCCTCTTTTGTTTCCCCTAAATCTTAACTTCTGTCTCCTCAATTCAGTGAGACTTTCATGATCTCCTTTCAGGAGGTTCCCCTTCCTGCACTCTCCTGTGGAAAGTACCTCCTGGAAGAAGAGTTTCACTGCCTGTTTTTCTTCACTCATGGGTCATAAGTCCTGGGCTGCCTGTTGTCAGTCTCAATGTCTGAAAAACTATCTTTTTCCAATTTTCTAGTTGTTTATGGTGAGGGGGCATTATGGCAGAAGTAAAACAGTATCTATTTTCAATATAAGTATTTATTGCAATCATGATCTTAATGGGATCTGAGCTTATTTATTTTTGTTATTTTCTGAATAATTCTTTTCAGCAGCAAAACTCTTCTCCCCTTTTTTTTCTAAATAAAATTCTACAATTCTACACAGGACTCCAATATAGAAACTAGTTAAAACTTCATCTGCTCTCATTTAAGTGAGGTTTGGATCTGGCTTGGTTTCCACCTAACCCTGAAGCAATCTGGTACTTCTGAAAGTAAAATTTGAAGACCAGTGAACTATTTACCCCTCTCATTTTACATGTGAGGAAACTAACTTCTAGAAGGGTCAAGTGTTTTGTCTGAAAGTAATGAATCTTAAACTATCTTGTTCATATGGGCTTTTTTGGCATTTGAAATAAGACCTCTTCTATCCAAACTCAGTGTCTTATTTTCCTTAGGTCAGCTTGACTGGGGGGAAAAAAAGAAAGAAAGAAAAAGGTCCCTTTGATTTTGAGCTGTTTCAGCATGAGATTCTTAGAGAACTCCATTAATTTCCTATTAGCCTTTGTGTAGTGCATTGAACTCTCATGGACTATATTATAACTTAGAGCTGTTTAAACAGTTTTACAATAGTTTGTTTTAAAGCAGTCCAGCACTTTGGTTTATTCTGCTTTCTCATTGCTTCTATATGATAGATTTCAGCTTGTGCATTTTATAAGAATTCTATATGCAGATAATTATATACCTAGATTTTAATTCCTCATTCCTCTTATTGTGGTTATGTTATTTAATCTCCTGGAAACTACTTGGACGATATTCTAAAGAATGTTATACTTTGAACTCTACTTAGTATTTAGATAATTGGTTGTGACCTTGGGTTGTTGGGGAAGTTTTCATATTGAAGGAAGCAGAGTGTCAACAGCTTGCACTGTATTTCTTGGCAAAAACCTGCTTTGTGTGCACCTGGGGCTGTCTGCAATCAGAATCTAAGAGCTTGCACTAAAGTCATTTCACCCTGAAAGCCATCCTGTGTTCGTGCACTGCTTTATTAGTGTGGTGTGTAGTTTGGATGAGAGGTGAACAGGCAGGGCAGATGTAGCATTCACTCACTTTCAGTCTACCAATAGTAGCTAGATTTCAATGTTGAAGAATAATGTTGCTGCTATTTTATTTTCTCCTTCTTACTGAAAAAACAAACTCAAAAGAAAACACCAAATAATTCAGTTACACGTTATATCTATGTGGTGTAAGTTTAGAGTTAAGATTTCCTTTGAGACACATCCATTGTAACTATTAGAGGCTCAATTAATATTTGCCATTGAACAAATGAACTAAACCCCAAAAATATTTCAAAAGAAATTGTTGATGACATAACTATTTGAGCTGCTCTACTTTACAGAACAAGAAGAATTTGATTACTCTTTGGCAAAACCAGTCAAGTTGCCTTATTTTTATATTAAGGCCAGGCATGCCATGGTGATACAGCTTTTCCATAAGTAGTGCAGGAAAATTTCCTCTTACCTTACTCTTACTCCGCACCCATCATAGTGTTTTTTCACGTGCTAGGTGTTTAGGAAGTGTTTGTAGAATGAGACAAGAAGTCTGTTCTACCGCATTTCATTGCACTCATGGACAGGCCTAGCAAATCTTGACAAAGTGATTTTTTTCATGACTGTAATAATCTCATGTGGATTTTCTCATAATATGCTTTACATCCACATATGTTCACTCTCTACTTGTGATATCCCTTAGTAGTCATTCCTTTGCTGACACTGATTAGAATTTTTAATTTTTAAAAAGTCCTATATTTTTAAAAAATTATTTTTAATTGAATGATAATTACTTTGTAATATTGTATTGGTTTCTGCCATACATCAACATGTATGGCAGTCATGGGTATGCATATGTCCTCTCTTTCTTGAACCTCCCTCCCACCTCCCACCCCACCGCACCCCAGCCCTCCAGGTTGTCACAGAGCACGGGTGGAGCTCCCTGAGTCACACAGCAGATTCCCGCTGGCGGTCTGTTTTACATATGGTAGGGTATATGTTTCTGTGCTATGCTCTCCATTTGTCCTGCCCTCTCCTTCCTTCCTTGTGTCCACAAGCTTTTTCTTTATGTCTCGTCTCCACTGCTGCCCTGCAAATAGGGAAAAGTCTTATATTTTTAATGTGGTATTTGATGCTTTTTTTCTGTCTGTTCTTCTTATACTCTAAATAGCTTGAATTTGATTTATTTCACCTTTACCCAGGTAAAAATTTATCCCCTAATGGGAATAAAATTTGTAGTTTTTGGACTGATTGCTAACATTTATAAAAGAGCAATTTGGGAAGGGTTTTCATGCATGTTACCTTGTTTGCTGTCTCAGCTTCACTGTAAGGTAGGTAGCCAGCCAAAGTAAGTGATATAGATAGATTGACTGTGTCAAACTTACATAGCTAGTTAAGTGACAGAACTCTGAGGCCACTGTTCTTTTTGCTGATTCTAAACTGTCTCTGGATATTATGTTTTAAAAAGTGTCACAATCTATTTGCTTTCATTAACTTTTATTAGAACTGACTTTCAATTTTGATTCAAGGAAATCATGAGGAAGTGACACTATCCTCAGTGGGGATAATACAATTTCAGAGGTTGATTTTGAGAGAGAAATATATATTTATATGTTTAATCACGTCATCATAATTCTCTTGTCTAGGGCCCTGTGTCTTAACATCCTTAGTTCAATAATCTGTTTCTGATATAAACAGATGGTGAGAAAACAGTGATTCCCAGATCTGTTATTGCTGCTGTGGTAATTTGATGTTTTACAGATAAGAATTTTGACTGATGGGAGGTTAGTCTGGAAGTCATATGTTTCGGGGCGCATATTGTTTAGATTTGGAAGTGTGCTTGCAGTTGAATTCAGGAAGTCTGTTGTAAACAAGGACTTGGCCTGCATTATAATTAAGACTTGGATCTTTATGTAGCTATTCCTTTAAACTATTGAAACAAAAATCTTTCATTTTTGAGATAGAAAATTTGAAGCTTTTCGAAATGGTCTTTTCCCCTCTCATCCTGAATAACCATCACAGTGATAAACATTTATATATAGGCAGAAAAGTTGAAAGTAAAAAAGTATTAAATCTTCCAGGGAATAAGAACCTTTGTGTCATATAATATATTGAAAAGAAACAAGTTATAAGATTTTTAACAGATCTAATTGCCGTGTGACTCCCACAGTGAATATGAGGAGAATAAAATGATGCCTTGAGGGATTTTTGCAACAGTTTGAATCAGTTGGTCAGGAAGCAACAGTTAGAACTGGACATGGAACAACAGACTGGTTCCAGATAGGAAAAGGAGTACGTCAAGGCAGTAGATTGTCACCCTGCTTATTTAATTTATATACACAGTACATCATGAGAAATGCTGGGCTCGAGGAAGCACAAGCTGGAATCAAGATTGCCGGGAGAAATATCAATAATGTCAGATAGACAGATGATACCACCCTTATGGCAGAAAGCAAAGAAGAACTAAAGAGCCTCTTGATGAAAGTGAAAGAGGACAGTGATGAAGTTGGCTTAAAGCTCAACATTCAGAAAACTAAGATCATGGCATCTGGTCCCATCACTTCTTGGCAGATACATGGGGAAACAGTGGACATAATGACAAACTTTATTTCTTTGGGCTCCAAAATCACTGCAGATGGTGACTGCAGCCACGAAATTAAAAGATGCTTACTCCTTGGGAGAAATGTTATGACCAACCTAGACAGCATATTAAAAAGCAGAGACATTATTTTGCCAGCAAAGGTCCATACAGTCAAGGCTATGGTTTTTCCAATAGTCATGTATGGATGTGAGAGTTGGGACTCTGAAGAAAGCTGAGCACTGAAGAATTGATGCTTTTGAACTGTGGTGTTGGAGAAGACTCTTGAGAGTCCCTTGGACTGCAAGGAGATCCAACCAGTCCATCTGAAAGGAGATCAGTCCTGAATATTCATTGGAAGGACTGATGTTGAAGCTGAAACTCCAATACTTTGGCCACCTGATGTGAAGAGCTGACTCATTGGAAAAGACCCTGATGCTGGGAAAGATTGAAGGCGGGAGGAGAAGGGGACAACAGAGGATGAGATGGTTGGATGGCATCACTGGCTCGATGGACATGAGTTTGGGTGGACTCCGGGAGATGGTGATGGACAGGAAAGCCTGGCGTGCTGCGGTCCACGGGGTCTCAGAGTCGGACACAACTGAACGACTGAACTGAAATCAGTTGAAACACAAATTTTGGTTTGATTTGTTAGCCTTATTTCTTTAGTATTAATCGTGTTTCCATATTCCTTATGTTTTTGATGAGTGTTTTTTGGTCATAAGTTTGAAAGGAGTTACTTTTTATTGCCTTCTGAAACCTGAAGTGTACCTATATCACAGGTTTTCTAATTTGTGTTAAAGACAGAGAAGGTCATTAAAATCTGATAGTAAGCTCTCCTTTTCCAGAGGCACATTTGAGAAACAAAAACAAACAAAGGAAACTTTAGCGTTCTGAATGGCATTAATTCAGGCATGTCTGTTCTAATTGTTAATCACTGACAAACTTATTTGAAGTGTTTTAGCACTCATGTGTCCCTCACAAGCCATGCTTTTTAGAAAAGAGAACTTTTATAAGTGCCCTCTCTGATGCTGGGAAAGGTTGGGGGCGGGAGGAGAAGGGGACGACGGAGAATGAGATGGCTGGATGGCATCACCGACTCTGTGGACATGAGTTTGAGTGTACTCCGGGAGTTGGTGATGGACAGGGAGACTTGGCGTGCTGTGATTCATGGGGTCGCGGAGAGTCGGACACGACTGAGCGACTGAACTGAACTGAACTGAACTGAACTGAACTGTGGTGATTGTAAAGCAGCTTCACCTATGGTAAACACTGATGTTGATCTGTTAAGAGGAACTAGCTAGCTCTCCAGAATACTTTGTGGAAGTGAAAGCTGCTGTTCATACTGAAACCATTGGGGAATGGTTGAGGGGAGGCTTCAAACTGTTAAAACATATGTGGCTAAAAGTATATGAGCATGGTATTTCAAGTATATGAATATTACTACAAAAATTTTAGTAATACAGAATACAATTTCTTTCTACACCAAGTGAAGTGTTTTGATCTAATATTCCAGTTAAAAAGGCTTTCAAAGAAGAAATCAGGGTTATGAGCCATATGGGAGTCTGCCTAAGTCCTGTAGATTCTAGAAAGCAAAGAATGGAAAAAAGAGTTGAGAGATAGATGGGGATGCATGAGAAAATGGTACCTGAGGAAGGTGCTAGTTGGCTAAAATGAAAGGAAAATCTTGTTGGGGGTGCCTGTTAGGAGAATGTAGGAATCTTCACTGAAAGAACACTCAGATAAAGGCAAGCAGAATAGCTTAGACCTGAGGATATATTCGTGGATTTTGAACCCAGTGCTAAGAGAAAAATATAGAGTTGAAAGCTTTTATGTGGCCGAAGATCAGAAATAAATATGAGAGAAGAGATATCATCTCCTAGGAAACACAGATCAGAAACAGAAAGAAATCAGGTATGTTTTCAACCCAAGATTCACTAATTGAATGGAATGGTAGGTATCTAACTTGCCTGTATATAGTGTGTGCTCTTCTGATGTCTTTCCACTGTAATGAATGCATACATTGAATTTACTTTTTATTTACATTCCATCAGTGATAGCTGTAATATCTATGTCTAGAAAAGAAAAGGCCAGCCTCATAATTCCTTGAATAGCCACACTGCAGTAGTATCCAGCATATATGTCTATGGGAACCTGATCTTGAGGCTTTATGATTGGAGAATTACCAGTGTCATTGTAGGTTATCAAAAAGCCCCACCAGATACATGTAAAGGACACATGTTTAAAAAGTATATAAGAACTAATCTACAGAAAATTGCCTTTAAAAGTATTGAGTTATTAGTTTGATTTTATTTTTGGGATTCATTAGTAATTATATTCAGTTCAGTTCAGTTCAGTTCAGTCGCTCAGTCATGTCCGACTCTCCGCGACCCCATGAACCACAGCACGCCAGGCCTCCCTGTCCATCACCAACTCCCGGAGCACACTCAAACTCATGTCCACAGAGTCGGTGATGCCATCCAGCCATCTCATTCTCGGTCGACCCCTTCTCCTCCCGCCCCCAACCTTTCCCAGCATCAGAGTCTTTTCCAGTGAGTCAACTCGTCGCATGAGGTGGCCAAAGTATTGCAGTTTCAGCTTTAGCATCAGTCCCTCAAATGAACATCCAGGATTGCTCTCCTTTAGAATGGACTGGTTGGATCTCCTTGCAGTATAAGGGACTCTCAAGAGTCTTCTCCAACACCACAGTTCAAAAGCATCGATTCTTCGGCGATCAGCTTTCTTCACAGTCCAACTCTCACATCCATACATGACCACGGGAAAAACCATAGCCTTGACTAGACGGACCTTGGTTGGCAAAGTAATGTCTCTGCTTTTTAATGTACTATCAAGGTTGGTCATAACTTTCCTTCCAAGGAGCAAGCGTCTTTTAATTTCATGGCTGCAATCAGCATCTGCAGTGATTTTGGAGCCCAAAAAAATAAAGTCTGACACTGTTTCCACTGTTTTTCCATCTATTTCCCATGAAGTGATGTTACCAGATGCCATGATCTTTGTTTTCTGAATGTTGAGCTTCAAGCCAACCTTTTCACTCTCTTCTTTCACTTTCATCAAGAGGCTTTTGAGTTCCTCTTCACTTTCTGCCATAAGGGTAGTGTCATCTGCGTATCTGAGGTTATTGATATTTCTCCCAGCAATCTTGATTCCAACTTGTGCTTCTTCCAGCCCAGCGTTCCTCATGATGTACTCTGCATATAAGTTAAATAGTGAGACATAATTCTTAGGGATTAAAGATAACAATTGTTTTCTTCTGTTTTCAGTATTGGAATCTATTTTCAGATTCAAACCTGTTAGGAAAAACTCATGAATAATTACTTTGTGTCTCTATTAATATGAAGAATCATGCATAAAATGTATGTTCTTGGCTGTCTCTAAAATGAACAAGGAAATACAATTTCCTGGTTCTGTTAGTTGTTACAAAACATAGTTGCTCAGTTACTATCCTGTACTTTAGGTAAAAAAAAAAAAATCTTCATTATTGATTCCAAGCCAAATCATTTAGAAATTAAAGTCTACCATGTGAATATTAAACCATGATATTTTAAAAGGGTACGTTTCTTCAATCTGAAAACTTTCTGATTAAGAAACAAAAATATGACATTTGTTTGGTCCCTCAGTACTCAAACAAGAAGTTTCTCTTTTGGTGAGATCCCTTAATCTTTATATAAATTTTTATAGGAATAATTTAAAGTAAGGGGAAGCAGCTTCCAGTCTCCTGATTTTTTTTTTTTTTAACCAAAACTGGTTTTCAACCCTGGTTTTTCTTTTGAATCACTTTTTAAAATTACTAATATGGTGAGACCCCCAGAGATTCTGGTATATTACTGGTTTGAAGTGGGGCTCAATAATGGTTGAGTTCCATAGGTAATTCATACAGCACTGTGTAAGTGCTGTAATTGAGATATAATTGACATACAGCACTGTATAAGTGTAAATATAATGGTTTGACTGATGTATATCATGAATCAGTTTAGTGAACTTTATCATCTCATAAAGATACAAAATTAAAGACATAGAAAAACTTTTTCCCTTGTGATAAGAACTCTTAGAATTTACTCTCTTTTGTATATAATGTATAGGAGTCTCATATATATTTATGTAATGTTGTACATTGCATCACTAGTACTTATTTATCTAACTGGAAGTTTGTACCTTTTCACCACCTTCATCTAATTAATTCTTCACCCAACCCCGTTTCTGGTAACCACACATCTGATCTTTTTTTCTGTAAGTTTGTGTTTTGGTTTTAGAAGTATGATTGACCTACAATGCTGTATTGGTTCTTATAATACAACATTGTTTTTGTTTATTCACTAAGTCATGTCCAATTCTTTTGACCCTGAGCGCAAAAGTTATGTTATGTTATATCACACATTAAATACTTTTTTTACAACAGACTTCAAGGATACATTAGGCTGTTCAGTTCAGTTCAGTTGAGTCGCTCATTTGTGTCTGACTTTGTGACCCCAGGCCTCCCTGTCCATCACCAACTCCCGGAGTTTACCCAAACTCATGTCCATTGAGTTGGTGATGACATCCAACCATCTCATCCTCCATCGTCCCCTTCTCCTCTGCCCTCAATCTTTCCCAGCATCAGGGTCTTTCAAATGAGTCAGCTCTTCACATGAGGTGGCCAAAGTATTGGAGTTTCAGCTTTAGCATCAGTCCTTCCAGTGAACACCCAGGACTGATCTCCTTTAGGATGGACTGGTTGGATCTCCTTGCAGTCCAAGGGACTCTCAAGAGTCTTCTCCAACACCACAGTTCAAAAGCATCAATTCTTCGGCATTCAGCTTTCTTTATAGTACAACTCTCACATCCATACATGACCACTGGAAAAACCATAACCTTGACTAGGCAGACCTTTCTTGGCAAAGTAATGTCTCTACTTTTTAATATGCTATCTAGGTTGGTCATAACTTTCCTTCCAAGGAGTAAGTGTCTTTTAATTTCATGGCTGCACTCACCATCTGCAGTGATTTTGGAGTCCCCCAAAATAAGGTCAGCTACTGTTTCCCCATCTATTTGCCTTGAAGGGATGGAAACGGTTACCATGATCTTAGTTTTCTGAATGTTCAACTTGAAGCCAACTTTTTCACTCTCCTCTTTCACTTTCATCAAGAGATTCTTTGCTGCTGCTAAGTCACTTCAGTCGTGTCCGACTCTGTGCGACCCCACAGACGGAAGCCCACCAGGCTCCCCCGTCCCTGGGACTCTCCAGGCAAGAACAATGGAGTGGGTTGCCATTTCCTTCTCCAAAGTGTGAAAGTGAAAAGTGAAAGTGAAGTCGCTCAGTCATGTCCGACCCCCAGCGACCCCACAGACTGCAGCCCACCAGGCTCCTCCATCCATGGGATTTTCCAGGCAAGAGTACTGGAGTGGCTTGCCATTTCCTTCTCCACAAGAGAGTCTTTAGTTCTTCACTTTCTGCCATAGGGTGGTGTCATCTGCATATCTGAGGTTATTGATATTTCTCCCAGCAATCTTGATTCCAGCTTGTGCTTCTTCCAGCCCAGCGTTCCTCATGATGTACTCTGCATGCAAGTTAAAAAAGCAGGGTGACAGTATACAGCCTTGACGTACTCCTTTTCCTATTTGGAACCAGTCTGTTGTTCCATGTCCAGTTCTAACAGTTGCTTCCTGACCGGCATACAGGTTTCTCAAGAGGCAGGTCAGGTGGTCTGGTATTCCCATCTCTTTCAGAATGTTCCACAGTTTATTGTGATCGACACAGTCAAAGGCTTTGGCATAGTCAATAAAGCAGAAATAGATGATTTTTCTGGAACTCTCTTGCTTTTTCATTGATCCAGCAAATATTGGCAATTTGATCTCTGGTTCCTCTGACTTTTCTAAAACCAGCTTGAACATCTGGAAGTTTATGGTTCACATATTTCTAAAGCCTGGCTTGGAGAATTTTGAGCTTTACTTTCCTAGTTTGTGAGATGAGTGCAATTGTGCGGTAGTTTGAGCATTCTTTGGCATTGCCTTTCTTTGGGACTGGAATGAAAACTGACCTTTTCTAGTCCTGTGGCCACTGCTGAGTTTCCCAAATTTGCTGACTTATTGAGTGCAGCACTTTCACAGCATCATCTTTTAGGATTTGTAATAGCTCAACTGGAATTCCATCACCTCCACTAGCTGTGTTCATCTATTGATAGTTGCTTAGGTTGCTTCCATATCTTGGCTATGATAAGTAATACTGCAATAAGTATAGGGATGCATTTATTTTTTTGTATTTAGTGTTTTTTTTTCTTTCAATAAATAGCCAGTAGTGGAATTGCTGGATCATCTGGTAGTTCTATTTTTATTTTTTGGGGGAAACTTTATAGTGTTTTCCATAGGTAACATGTAGTTAGAATAAGAACTACTGCCTTGGAAACATTCAGGTAAATTTTCTTTTGACTTTATATAAAATCAGAAGGGGAAAAGGAAGAAAAAGGTGACCTGGAGCATTATCTTATTTTAAGGGATCATGGTAAGGGCACAGGTGAAGGCACCCTGTCGTAGGCCTGTTATGTAGTGCTGAAAGTAATGTTTGTTGGTGAATGCTGCAGTGTGGTGGCATTTCTTGCTGGGAGTGAAGGAATAATTATTTCTGCTTTGGTTTTGCTTGACTTTGAGTAAAAAGTTGACCATCTCCTGCTTTCTTAAGCGTTTTGCTACAAAAAATTTCTGTGCCATGGGTATCAAGCAACCTGTCAGAAAAATATGTGATTGGAACAGATTTGTGTGTATCCCTTCAAACCAGTGAAGTCACAGGCATTCTTTTTGCTTTATGGCTAAGCTATGGCAGTGAAGTTGCTGGTAATTTTATAAAAAAAATATTTCAAAACAACAAGCGAGCCCCCCAAAAAGCCATTAGTGAGAGAGAGAGGGAGAGAGAGGACACATATGGGTTATATTGTGTCTCTAAAAAAAAAAATCTATGAGAAGGGTTTAAAATTGTTAAGAAAGCTTGCTTTGTCATTATGCTGTTTCTGTATCACTTTGTTATTATCCTGTCTGTAACTTTTCTAATATAAACTTTATTGTGCGCGTCTAAATTAACTAATTTGTGAATACATATTTAGTGAATTTATTCCTTGTGTATGGAGCTGTTTAAAGCCTCTGAAAAGAAGAATAAAGATCTGTCCTATTAATACCAATTCTGGACACACTGTGCCTGAAATAGCTTTTTTCTCCTAACCCAGAGGAGTATATAGTCTAACTGGTATACTGTTAGATATTGCTACCCTGGAGTTAATTTGTTAAACGTTCATTTCAGCTATATCTTGTTGCACACTGCCATGTTGAAGGGAAGGAGAACACGCCAGAAATGGTGATTCCTTCTCACTGATGACAGTACATATCCTACCAAAGATCTGATGGGTGTTTTCCAGTGGAAGGGAGGAAATCTATTTATTTTTTTTTTGCCAATCAACTGGGAAAGATTTTTTATTTTCCTAGAACAGAGATGATGCAATTAATTTTTATGGAGACATACACTCGTTTGTTAGTAAAGTATTTAGAATGTACATTCTGCTGGTTGGATTCCAGTCCACTAGCCTCTAAGCTGCATCTGGACAGGATTTTATCTCTTTTTTTCACTACTGTGTCCTCAATAAAAATTAAATGTTTTACATTTTGATGAAGTCATTTATTTACTTTTTAACTTTTTCATTCTTCTTACTAGTTATTTTGCTTTGTAATTATATAATCCACTTACAGTTTTCTCCTTAGGGCTGAATACAGTAATCTTTTACTGTTTATTAAAAGTGTTAATCACTAAGTCATGTCCGACTCTGTGGCTGTGTGCACTGTAGCCCGCCAGGCTCCTCTTTCCATGGAATTCTCCAGGCAAGAATACTTGAGTCGGTAGTCATTCCCTTCTCCAGGGGATCTTCCCAACCCAGGGTTGGAACTAAGGTCTCCTGCATTGCAAGCAGATCCTTTACCATCTGTGCCACTAGGGATGCTCTCACAATTTATTAAAGACATGTAGTAAAGCCGACGATTTGTGAATAACCTATGAATTAATTTTATAGAGAATAACAGTTAAAAAATAATGTCTTGAACATTAGCGTTGAGTATTTTTCTTATAATAAGCCTTTATAAGAGTTTAAATATGATTTTAAAACATTCCAACACATGTAGTGACAGAGAGAAACAGAGAATTCCATTCAGAATCATACTGGTTTACTCGCATTTCGAAACACTTTCAGTGTAAAAATTTTTATGGGATCATTTTAAATTACTCACCTAGGGAGTTTAAACCTTTTATTTTCAGAAACTCAAATTTCAGATCATTTTAGGATCATGTATATTGTAAAATGTAATATACTAGCATCTGGTTATGGTCATCTGGTCCCATCACTTCATGGGAAATAGATGGAAAAACAGTGGAAACAGTGTCAGACTTTATTTTTTGGGGGCTCCAAAATCACTGCAGATGCTGATTGCAGCCATGAAATTAAAAGACGCTTACTCCTTGAAAGGAAAGTTATGACCAACCTTGATAATATATTAAAAGGCAGAGACCTTACTTTGCCAACCAAGGTCCGTCTAGTCAAGGCAATGGTTTTTCCCGTGGTCATGTATGGATGTGAGAGTTGGACTGTGAAGAAAGCTGATCGCCAAAGAATTGATGCTTTTGAACTGTGCTGTTGGAGAAGACTCTTGAGAGTCCCTTGGACTGCAAGGAGATCCAAGCAGTCCATTCTGAGGGAGATTGATCCTGGATGTTCATTGGAAGGACTGGTGCTAAAGCTGAAACTGCAATACTTTGGCCACCTCATGCGATGAGTTGACTCACTGGAAAAGACTCTGATGCTGGGAAAGGTTGGGGGCGGGAGGAGAAGGGGTCGACCGAGAATGAGATGGCTGGATGGCATCACCGACTCTGTGGACATGAGTTTGAGTGAACTCCGGGAGTTGGTGATGGACAGGGAGGCCTGGCATGCTGTGATTCATGGGGTCGTGGAGAGTCGGACACGACTGAGCGACTGAACTGGTTATGGTCAACATCTACTAGAAAAGTTAATACAGAATTTCTTTAAGATCTGTGGTTCAGAAAAATGTCCTGGTTTTATTTGTAGGAACTATATAAATAACTGGTATAAACTTAGCAACTCACAATATTTGTGAATTCTTTTAACCCCACTGGGCAGATGTTAATTAGTTAAATTAGTTTTTTTTTTCTGTTATCTAACATAAATTATTCTCACCTAAAGATGTACAAAACATTGATGTGTAGTAGAGTCATACAGTTTTAGATATTGTTGTTGTTCAGTTGCTTAGTTGTGTCCGACTCTTTGCAACCCCATGGACTGTAGCATGCCAGGCTTCCCTGTCCTTCACTACCTCCTGGAGTTTGCTCAAACTCATATCCAGTGAGTCGATGATGCCATCCAACAATCTCATCCTCTGTCACCCCCTTTTCCTCCTGTCTTCAATCTTTTCCAGCATCAGGGTTTTTTCCAATGACTCAACTCTTTGCATCAGGTGGCCAAAGTAGTGGAGCTTCAGCTTTAGCATCCGCACTTTCAGTGAATATTCAGGACTGATTTCCTTTAGGATGCACTCGTTGGATCTCCTTTGCAGTCCAAGGGACTCTCAAGAGTCTTCTCCAACAGCACAGTTCAAAAGCATCAATTCTTCGGCACTCATGCTTCTTTATAGTCCAACTCTCACATCTGTACATGACCACTGGAGAAACCATAGCTTTGACTAGACAGACCTTTGTTGGCAAAGTGACGTGTCTGCTTTTTATTATGCTATCTAGGTTTGTCATAGCTTTTCTTCCAAGGAGGAAGTGTCTTTTAATTTCATGGCTGTAGTCACCATCCACAGTGATTTTGGAACCCAAGAAAATAAAATCTATCACTGTTTCAATTTTTTCTACATCTGGTTGCTGTGAAGTGATGGGACCAGAAATGAAGAGGCTGTTAGAATCTAGGCTTATTTTTGGCATCTTTATTATAGATTATAATTTTATAAAAAACTTACTGATACGTTTATGGAGAGATTTTTAACTTCGGTTTTCATGCCTTAATATTTTTGTATTAGCCTTCTTTGTCAGTTTTTACCAAGAGTCCCACTGAGAGATCTGAGTCATTTGTTCCAGTTTGCAATTAACATAAGGAAGAAAATAAATTGAGGTCTTAAGAACCATTTTGATGCTCCTTTGAAAAGAAGGCCCTCAGTAATGTCCACAACCTATTATAACTGATGTTTTAAACTATTTTTGCAACACAGGAAATTCACTTTTCATTCAGTCGAATAATGCCTTCAAGTGGGTCTTTGAGAAAAAATGAAAGTGACTACATTTTAATTTTTTGGCTACACTGTGTGGCATGTGGGATCTTAACTCCCCAACCAGGGATCAAAGCTGTGCTGCTTGCATTGAGAGCGTGGAGTCTTGACCACTGGACTGCCAGGGAAGTCCTGATTTTAATTTTAAAGAGTAATTTTCGAGAACACTGCCCCTTCTCCATTCTGATGTGGGCTGCCTGAGGTCTGACAGGGTTTGTTTGCTCCTCCATCTATTCAGTTATCTTACCACTGCCTCCTGTCATCCTTTGAGAAACACAGTTTCACGGTCTAATAGGTATGTATGTGTGTATGAGTGTATGTGTTTTTAATATGTGGTCTACCCTTGCATCTTTTTGGAGCCATCTTTTTAATTTAAATGGTCATCCTAAATTTTAGGGGCTTCATTGAAGTATAGAGTTTTGCCCTAGATTGTAAATTACTCTAGGGTAGGGTGTCTTAACTTATGTACTGTGATGTTTGAATCAGATAATTCTTTATTCTGAGGGACTTTCTTGTGCAGTGTAGGATATTTAGCAGTGTTTTTGGTCTTATCCGCTAGATGCCAGTGGTATTTTCTTCCCCCATTTTTGACAACCATAAATGTCTCCAACATTACCAAATGTCCTGTGGGGGGCAAAAGTCTGATTGAGAATCACACACGTGTCCCTTCTAGTTATATATAATATGTAAGAATAAAAGCCCAATACATTTTTACTGAATTGCAATAGTGACTTTATTTTAAGGCCCAATTATACTGTGAAGAAATGTTTATTTTATAGCTTGTGTATACCAACAAATATGTAAATACTTGGAGAAGTCTCGGAAAACTTGAAAGTCTAATCCAAGTATTATATAAATAAAAGAGTTAGCTTTGGGTATCTATTAAAACAGTGTTAAATTCCACCTTTAGTTTTCCATTTGTGTCTGTTACACAGTTATGAAACTGTTCCAGTTTTTTCTTTCTATAAAATAGGGATAATATCTATTTCACAGTTTTGTTGTGAGGGTCCAATTAGATGATTGGTATAATAGGCTAAGCCCAGTTAAAAGGCTAATGCCTTTAGTGGGTGTAGTTTGATGGTACCTTTCCATCTGTTTTACTATTTGCATTCTGATTTACATAAAGGATTTCTAGGGGATGGAAAACCTACTAGAAATCTCCCCACAGGTAGCGTTGTAGATATATATGAGCTTTAAAGATATACTGTGGTGTTGGAGAAGACTCTTGAGAGTCCCTTATACTGCAAGGAGATCCAACCAGTCCATTCTAAAGGAGATCAATCCTGGATGTTCATTGGAGGGACTGATGCTAAAGCTGAAACTGCAATACTTTGGCCACCTCATGCGACGAGTTGACTCACTGGAAAAGACTCTGATGCTGGGAAAGGTTGGGGGCGGGAGGAGAAGGGGACGACGGAGAATGAGATGGCTGGATGGCATCACCAACTCTGTGGACATGAGTTTGAGTGTACTCCGGGAGTTGGTAATGGACAGGGAGGCCTGGCGTGCTGTAATTCATGGGGTCGTGGAGAGTCGGACACGACTGAGCGACTGAACTGAACTGAACTGAAAGATGTACCATAGAGACTCCGTATAGATTTCTCGATACGTTTCTTTGTAGAGTAGGTTGCAAAAAGGAGCGGTGGTTGAGGCAGTATCGCCCTTACTGTGGGATCCTGTTTCAGTTAGGGCGGTCTGCAGTGACCGTGTTAGTCACTCAGTCACGTCCAAGTCTTGTGCCCCCGTGGACTGTACCCTGCCAGGCTCCTCTGTCCATGGAATTCTCTCGGCAAGAATACTGGAGTGGATACCATTCCCTTCTCCAGGGGATCTGCCTAACTCAGGGATCGAGCCTGGGTCTCCTGCATTGTAGTCAGAATCTTTACCGTCTGAGCCACCAGGGAAGCCCCTGTCTGCAGTAACAAATCCAAAATTTTAATGGCTGGTTCAGTAAAGCTTATTTCCTACATACATAATAGTCGTGGCTGCTTCAGGTTGGCAGGCATGAATTCAGAAATTGAGACTTATTCCATCTCATGAGTTACTATCCCCATCATAAACTTCATTGTTATCCAGATGGTGGAAGAGGTAAGGGTGTGGAAGAGTCATCTGTCCTCTCCTAAAAGCAATGATTTGGAAGTGAGAAATGAATTCTGCTCATAGTCTGTTGTTCTTCCTTTGGTTTAATGGCCACACGTACCCCTGTGGAGACTGAGAAAGAATGGATTTGACTCCTCCTTAGACTCTTTCCCCAAAGAAAGAGGATGCTGCTTACTGTCTCGACAAGGAATGCCCTCTAGCGTTCAGGTGTGCAGAGATTCTTACCTCTTGACAACAAGATGTGATTGTTTTCCCATGCTACCAGTGGGTAGTTATTAGGGAATTGGTGGGCCCCTCTTTGATTACCACATCTCTAGACCCATCAGGGCTGGATCTGGGTGACCTGTGATGGGAAGTAGAAATCAGGATTAATCCATCCATGGACTCTAACATGTGCTCCTTTTGATTCCTGAGAAAAATGGAAACTTGTGTCATCCGGCCAGGTGTCAGGCTTCTGGCAGTCAAGGAGGTAGAGCTTAGAGTTGTTGGCCAAGTAACTGGGAGCTTAGAATCATCAAGAGCCAATTGAAATGGGAGGTATATATATATCCCCAAATATATATATTCATAGATTGGTGAAGTTTGAAAAATTCTGGTTGCTTAGAAGAGACTGGAATTGTGTGCATGACATACAGCTCCCTAGTGTAGTCTGGCTGGGTGAAGAGAAGGATAGAGGGCAGAATGACCGAGGAGGGAAGCAGTGCTCCTTACCAGACAGGGCAAATGGCTCTTCAGGGCTTCACAGGCATGGCCAGGTGGCCAGGAAGTTGTTTGGTCACAGGAGAAACAGAAGACCTTTATAGTGAGTCATTTGTTTAATGAGTGACAAATTTTACAAAGAGCCTATCCGTGCCAGAGCTTATAAAAACATACTTAGCATTTTTGGTACTATATATGCTGTAACAGTTCCAAGAATGTTAATATCAAAGGCTGTTTAGAGATACTTAATTTTATACCTTTTTGCTTGAAGTGCCATCTAACTTCTGAGCTTCTCCCATTGTGTTCTTTGCAACTTTGATAACTATCTCAGCTTTTAAATGAAAGGGAATTTGTTCTTTTAATTTTACTTTTTCTTTTTGTTTGTTTTCTGTCACTGAATTCCACTCATAATACATTTATGGCAAGCAGCAGGAGGGTCAAGCTATATAATATATGTTGACATTTGTGTCTTTTAGTGTAGCTACCCAGTATTGACATTGTATCTTGAGCAACACTGATATTTTCTGTAGTTAGTAAGTCTTGAAATAGTTTTTTTCTTGTCTTCTCCTTTGGCTTATCTTAAAATATATAATCATAATACCTAGTTTAAAAAATTTTTTTATATGCTGCTCTTTTGAAAGTTAAAACTATTTCATCAGGAAGAAATGCATCAAATTGCAGAGTGATCATAGTATTGTATTTTGAATAACTCTCATTGATAAACATTATATATATATATTTCAGAGACTTTGGGGGGAATTTGAAGAAGTTCATTCTGAGCTGCCTTCTGTTGCTATAATAATATTTTTAAAATTTGAACATAAGCTGGAAGATTTAATAATACAATATTCTTATATTGATCTTTTTGTGTTTAATTGTATATGTTATTTGTCCATAAAAATATAGAAGTTCCACTGATATCAGTATTCCACATAGCTAGAAGATACAGATGATGAATTGGGTGATGTGCCTGACAGAAATGCAGTCTGAGAGGAGAATTTTCCTCTTTGAATAGAATTCTCTTTACACTTGGCCTGAATTTTTTAAAGATAACAATGCTGCTTTTCAGAATTTAGCCTTTTTCTGAAGATATTTTTCATATCAGCATATTTCATCCAAAATATCTCGTGCTAAAAATTATGTTAAATTTAAAATGAGAATTATTATTATCTGAATTAAGCACATAAAATTAATTTTATACTTTTAAATGTGGAATTACAATAAAGCATTCTTTACGAGGTTGATTTTTAGATTATCTTACAAGTAAAAGCATCTGAAAAATTTTGGCAAGCTTGGACTCTCAAAGTGAATATGACTTCCTTTACTAGGAAATTCTGATGATTGTGATCTTGTTTTGTGAACTCCTGATTATAGGGGTAAATAAAGAAGCTGTTTTATGTTTTTATTTTTTAAAAACTGAGCAATCAAGTTAAAACCTGCAATAATGTTTCAACAATAATCACCATATATATGTTCTTATCTGTTTATTTCTATTTGTTCTATAACCAACTCCTTTTCTTTTAATTCCTTAATTTTAAAAATTTTATTCAATTAAAATTTATTAATCACACAATTAGTAATAGTTGGGAATTATCACCGACTCAATGGACGTGAATTTGAACCAACTCAGAGAGAGAGTGAAGGTCTTGGAAGCTTGGCATTCTGTAATTCATAGGATCGCAAAATCAGAACCGACTTAGCTACTGAATGACTGGAATTATGAGGGCTAACGTTTCAAGACTAGTTTACTAGAGGTAGCAACTGTTCAGTTAAAATAATTCACAGCAAGTTGGCTCAGTTCAGTTCAGTTCAGTCGCTCAGTCGTGTCCGACTCTTTGTTGCTAAAGATTCTAAAAGAGAATAGACTACGTGACTCAGTGTCACCTTGGAAAGAGCTCTTTCTTTAACTCTGTTCCACCTTTTTTTTTTTTGAATGAATTAGGTCACTCCCAAATCATGAAGTCTATGTCAGACTCTGCATGGAGTTCAACTTTGCAACTCCATGCAAAGTTGAAAGAAATCGCTAATATGTTGAGTGGAGAAATTGGAACTAAAATTTATCTCAATGGGCTGATAGGCTGTCATAGTAAATACAATTTAATATGGATAAACATGTTTTCCCACATTTATCAATACATAAATTAATAAGTTCAAGAAAACTCTGCCAAGTGTTTTAGTTGACTGTATATTTTATAAGAACCAATGCTATGGTAAAGCTGCTGAAGTTGCCATAGTAGTAGCGGACTCTAGTAGTTGCAGTTTCCAAATCAAGTTTTCTGAAGGTTCCCTACCCTAAACTCTGTTATCAGCTCTTCAGGAGTGTTTTTTCCTTTCTAGACTTCCTTTATTAAGGAATAATAGGACATACATATGAATGAACAAGATCATGTTTTGATGAAGAGATATTTTGTTTGGAGGAATGACATGAGAAATCTGGAGTTGAAGAATCCTGGTGTCCTTCATCTGAGGGAAAGTTCTCTTGTAATGGGCATTATCCCTATTTTGAAAGACAAAACTAGGATCACTGAGCTGGGAGATATTTTAGAGGGGTTGGTTATTAATGCAGTTAGTTGAAAACTTGGGTACATTCAATATTGAATTGATTGGGCTGCTTCACCAAGTGAGTGGAACTAAAAAGTGAATTTCTACCATTACAAACTACAAGATTATTATACTATAATCAGTTGTGTTCTTATACCCTAACAGCAAATGATTGAGAAATTAAATTAAAAAGAATTCAATTTATAGAAGTACCCAGATCATAAAATACTTAGGTGTAAACATAACAGAAGATGTCCAAGACCTCTACACTGAAACATAAAAAATATTGCTGAAGAAACTGCTGCTACTGCTGCTGCTAAGTTACTTCAGTCATGTCCGACTCTTTTCGACCCCATAGACGGCAGCCTACCAGGCTCCCCCGTCCCTGGGATCCTCCAGGCAAGAACACTGGAGTGGGTTGCCATTTCCTTCTCCAATGCATGAAAGTGAAAAGTGAAAGTGAAGCCGCTCAGTCGTGTCTGACTCTTAGCAACCCCATGGACTGTAGCCCACCAGGCTCCTCCATCCATGGGATTTTCCAGGCAAGAGTACTGGAGTGGGGTGCCATTGCCTTCTCCAGTTGAAGAAACTAAAGATGCCTAAATAAATGGAGAGCTTAAACTATACTCATAGGTTGGAAGACACAATATTGGCAAGATGGGAATTCTCTTCAAATTGCTCTATAAATGTAACATAATTCCAGTCAGAATTCTAACAGGCTTTATCTTTTTTGGATAGAAACTGACAAACTGATTATACAAGTCATATGGAAGCTCAAATCCGCTGGAATAACCAAAGCAATTTTAAAAGATCAAATTGGATAGTTTACCCTATCTAACTTGAAACCTTACTATGCAAAGCTATCGTAATCAATATAATTTGGTATGATGAAATTACACAGAACAGAGAATACAGATATAAACGCATTCCTAAAAGATCAGCTGATTTTTTTTATTGAGGTATAATTGACATACGTTAATTTCAGGCATAGAGTCTAGTGATCTGACCTTTGTATGCATTGTGAAATAATCACCACAGTAAGTCATTGCCCCTGTCACCATATAGGGTTAGTACAGTATTTTGAGGATATTCCCCACGTTTAATTATCAGTTTTACAACTAGAAATTTGTGTCTTCTGATCCCTTGCACCCATTTTATGTGCTTTAATCTTTCTGTTCATTTAAGCTTCTTTATTTTTTTTAAGCAACATTTTGTATTTTTCACTCTGTGAATCTCAGTGTTTGTTTTGTTTTCAGATTCTACATGTAAGTGAAGGCAGAATCTGTCTGCCTTCTTGGACTTAGCATAAAACCCCCAGGGTCCACCATGTTGTCACACAGCAAGATTTCATTGTGAGTTTGTGTGTGTGTGTGTGACTGATAGTTCATTTTGTGTGTGTACCATATCTTCTTTATCCATTCATCTATCAGTGGATGCTTAGGTTGTTTCCATATCTTGGCTGTTGTAAATAGTGTTGCATTGAGCGTGGAAGTGCATATATCTTTTCAAGTTAGAATTTTTGTTTTCTTTGGATAGATTCTCAGTAGCAATTCTCCTAACTGAAATTCTGTAACTGTAACTGTGGATAAATTGGTCTTTTGGGATTCAAACTCAGCTCAAAGAGAACACTGTAGAGAGATCAGGAATATCTAATCATAGAATTCATGTTAGTTCTTTCAAATAATATATTGAATAAGTTTAGACCAATCTGGTAATCTCATTGGACAACTAGAAAACAGCTATCCAAAGGTGAAAATCCAGTCTTTGTCTGGATTAGCTAGTATTTATAATCAGGGGTATAAGTGAAATGTGAGAAAAATGTATTTTTGTTATATAGAAGTGAATTCACACTGCTTACTGTGTCTTTGGAGTGATTTAGAACAATCTCAATGCTTTGCTCCAGAAATCTTAAAATTAACAGAAACAGATTTTATTAATGTATTATTAATGCAGTTGTACATGCTGACATGTAGTAATCTAGATGAGATTTTATGAGAAATCACGTGATGAGACAGGTGTTAGGTAACCTTGTTAGGGATAGGAGAAAGAAAGCATGAATAGAATGTGGAGCATGTGTGTGGAGAATTTAAAAAAAAGGTTTTTTATGTTAAGAAAAACATATCTTTTTGAAGTTTAATGCTTGTAGAATAGGCTTTTATGTTTTACTCTAATATACTCGTTACATAAAGAACATCTTGTTTAGTACGTATAAATCCCATGGACAGAGGTTCCCTGATGACAGTAATGAAACACCTACAGAAGCTGCTTGTGCCAGGGCTGCATTGATAGAACAGCTTTCTTTGAGTGGCGCCTGAAGCAGGAAGATAGCTTTACTGACTGAACATTGTGGTTCACTCTTTAGGCCACGCTTGGACAAACAAGAAGGTCAGTGTGAGCAGACTATTTGTGGGTTGGTCTCAGAAGTCATTCTCAGAAGTTATTTCTAAAAAGCCAAGGAAAACAGAGCTCCTGTTTTTGGTGCATATGTCCCAGCTGAGCCTCTCTGTTTGAAGAGCCTCATTTAATATTTTTTGCCTTTTAGAGAGTAAGTAAGCTCTAGACTACATCCTAGACACTGTACCTTTGATAGAATGTTAATATATAGAGGCTCTGTGTACTCTCTGCACCAGATACTTTCCTTTTTCACACTGCTTTGCCACAAATATTTTCTGTAGGGTGAGGAAGTGTTTCATGGATGGCCAAGCCAATTTTGAAAAGATGGTGTGAAAATATCAGCTAAAATTGATTATTATTGTATTTGTTGTTGGTGAGTTCTGTATTAATGGAACGTTCTTGTATTCTAGAAATTAATCAGGTTTTGAACCTTAGGAGGTAGGCCAGATTTTGATTTAGAAAAAAGAATTAGGAAAATTGTGATTGAATGAATTGATATCAGGCAATAACTTATGATATTAGGATTCTAAGCAATTTGATAGAATGCAAATTGAAATGTTAATTGACTTGTTTGGTCCTCAGTGATTGAAGGGAGCCCAAAAGGCCTGTTTAGTCTTAAAAAGTTATAGAAGAAGCCATGTGTATATGCTTATGAAGTGAAATAGTCTTTTTTTCCCTTAATAAACTCAGTGAAGAGCTATTAGGTACAGCAGATTTGTAACATTCTACTGCTAAAATTATTGCAATTAATTTTTAAGTGAGAATTTTATCTCGCAAATCTCAGGGAAGAAAATCCTGTTTTGACATATGTGTTTTCTATCTTACTCATTAGTTCTTCACTTTTTTGAATATTATTTGGATGTATGTTTGATTTCTGATCCTTACTTTGCTGAATCAGAAGTGACATACATTACCAATTTAGTTGGTATTTAGTGTATTAAATGATTGGTACTTGTCTTGTGGTTTTTGTGTTATGGTCTTAAAGTGACAGTACTCCTAGCCTGAGCATCATGGCTGAAAGGAGCTCTAGGGCTACCTCCATTGGTTCTCAGGAGCCTGAGCAAGTACTAGGGTGAATACAGTAATGACAGTACATTTTGAGCCCCATCCTGACCCCATAGACTTCCTCTTTATGTTGCCTCTCTGGCTTGTTCTTTGGTTAGAATTTTAGGGAACACTTTAGGCTTCTTTTGTGCTGTACACTGTGCCTATCTCTTTGCTAGTACTCTTTCCAGATGTCACTGTTCCAGTGTTCAAATCCAGCTCTATTACTTACCAGATGAGTAGTGGGCAGTGTCTCAGAGCACTGATTTTGTCATCTGTGAAATAGAGATAACATACATTTCAAGATAAATGGTCAGCTCCAAATGAGGTATTATAATATTTAGAAAACACTTATTTAAAATATTCAAATCTCATTTATCTTAACTCACTGTTTAATCAGTAAATTGAATTGAATGATAACCTTTTTGCATTTGTTGGTATTTTGGATAACCAGTAGGCACTATTCTGTTAAGTTCCTCTGAGACTGTGGTTGGAGAAAAACCGTATTTTAATACGTTTCCTCAAAAGCCATTTTTGTAACTATGCTGCTGCTACTGCTGCTGCTAAGTCACTTCAGTCGTGCCCGACTCTGTGTGACCCCATAGACGGAAGCCCACCAGGCTCCCCCGTCCCTGGGATTCTCCAGGCAAGAACACTGGAGTGGGTTGCCATTTCCTTCTCCAATGTGGGAAAGTGAAAAGTGAAAGTGAAGTCGCTCAGTCGTGTCCGACCCTTAGCGACCCCATGGACTGCAGCCTACCAGGCTCCTCCATCCATGGGATTTTCTAGGCAATAGTACTGGAGTGGCTTGCCATTGCCTTCTCCGTTTGTAACCATATATTTGTATATATATATATATATGCACATATCCACACACATATATAATTTTTTTTTGCACAGATTGAGAGTAGAAAAAGAAACTGACAATATATGTTTAGCTGTCTGATTTCCTAGAGGCAAATACTTCGTACTTAGTTTAGCAGAATTTTCTTGTCCAAGTGTTAGTTCTTGTTAGAACTTCTTGTTATTGTAATGACAGCAAATGTGAGAGATGTGGTAGCCCAGAAAAGGATAAAGAGTGACTCTGGCTGTCTGTCTACATAAAGCTGCCAGTAATCAGTGATCTCAGCCAATGAAACAGTAAAGTTTGGTAAGTCAGACCCACTTAACCTCTTGTTTTACCTTTAGAGTGCAAAAGAAACATTTTCCTTACTCCTAGTTTACCCAAGAGTGCCTTTCCAAGTATTCAATAGCTGGAATGGCTTAAGCACCAGGGAGCTGGGACTAGAACAATGTCCTGGGGGCGTCCTGTTCTACTAGGGCTTAGATCTTTAGTTGTAGAATTGGGAGTTTCAGCAGGTGGCCGTGCAGGGGGTCTGGCTGAGGAGACTGGGCAGCCTGTGTGGGCAGATGGAACTTGGGTCTTCTGTTAAACAGCACAGAAACCTGCGTGTGACCATTGAACGTGCATACTCAGCGAAAGGTGAGCGTCTGAAGCTGGATTCATTGTTCCTGATTTTCAGCTTTCACCCTTTTACTCTCTGTAATCAGCTGTAGTGGTAGTTGTAGGTATAACTTAATATAACATTACTTGCGTTTTTAGCAAAGTATATGTAAAGTGTTAGCTTTAATAAATGGAAAAAATATATGCTCTGGGAAAACTATTTAAAGAAATGTTATTTTAAGTCCTTTCAGAAACTGATGATTTTGGTTTATCTCGGTTATAATATTGAATTTTTATTAGCTTTGTTATAAAAACAGTGTTTATTAGAGAGCACGGAACCCTAGATAGCATATAGTTTTGGAAGGGCTAATTTACATATGATTATAGAGTTGGCAAAAAAAAAACCTTAAATGATTTTAACCAGTTTGGTCCAACTCATCTGTGATCAGTCACCCAGCTGGTAAAATAAATACCCAGTGCTTGAACCAGCACATCTGTCCTGTCTCAAGTTATCTCTGCTGTGTCCTATTTGTGTTAAGAAGCAGTAGCTCTCTTCACTTTGTCTTCTTCAGCTCACTTTACCAACGATTCAGATATATGGCCTTCAAGACATGTAGCATGGGAAGTTATTGTTTCTGCCTGAAATCTGGGGTAACTGAGGCCTAGAATTTTTTTGGTTTCTGATGTATCTAACTTCATTGTTCATGCTGGTTGGGTCACAAACACGGCTTGTCACTTTTCCTGCATAGCCAACCAAAGGTATCCTCTGTAGTTTGGCTGCTAATGAGCACAGTGAGAGTTAATGTATGGGCAGGTCTATGGACTTCTTCTCAAACATGTGTATTTTGAAAGCATATCACTAGGGGGAGAAAACTTGATACTTGAATTTTTACTGCAGCATAATCCTCTTTTTTTTTTAATTTAATGAGAAAACTTGACATCCAGGGAAGCAAAGTCACTCAGGAGGATTTACTTATCAAAGTGACAGTAGGATTAGTAAAACTAATTGAATCCTTTCTCCAGTCTACTCATACCTGAAACCTATCCCTTAAGACCTAGTCCAAAGGATACCTCTTCCATGTAGCCTTCTCAGGAGAAAGTAATAAATGACCTACAAAGGCCAGTCTGACTCTGGAACAACCAAATGAGGAGACGCTGACTCTCCATATGACATTTTAAAGAAGAATCTTTATTTTTGGTATAATATCTGGGAAATTGTCACCTAAGTTCTTTCGTACACTTAAGAAAATATGCTTTTATTACAAAATATATACACAAAAGGAGGAGGAACTGGAAACCCACTCCAGTATTCTTACCTGGAAAATCCCATGGACAGAGGAGCCTGGTGGGCTACAGTCCTTAGGGTTGCAAAAGGGTCAGATACGACTGAGTGACTGAGCATGCACATATACACTAAAATATATAAAACAATTACGGGCTTCCTAGGTGGCACTAGTGGTAAAGAACCTATCTGCAAAGAAGGAGACATGAAACACGGGTTCAATCTCTGGGTTAGGAAGCGCCTCTGGAGGAGGGCATGGCAACCCACTCCAGTATTCTTGCCTGGAGAATCTCATGGACAGAGGAGCCTGGTGGGCTCCAGTCCATAGTATTGCCCAGAGTCAGACAAGAGACCTAGCATGCTTGCATGCATGTATCACCATCCCTGAGTTTCATGGAAGTACTTTGTTGAATAAAATTGTTATAAAATTTTTAATATGTATCCCTCAGTGGTCCTCTGTGTTCTTTGCTTTCGCCTGTTTTTAAGTACATGTTGAAGTTCTTTTTCCAGTGAGTCAACTCGCTTTGTTCATTTTTTCATTCTATGTGCTGTCTCATCAATTTGCAGAATTTCTGCTTACAGTTTGACTGGAAACCCTTTGTTGCTTGTATCAGCTGCAGTATCTTTTCTTACCCTACGCCACTTGTTTTCACTCTTTATTTTTTTGTTGAACTACAGTTTATTATTTTTAAGTTAGTTAAGTTTATCAATTATTTCCTTTTTGGTCAATGCTTTTAGTGTGCTGTTTAAGAAATTTTGCCCACTCTGCGATTATGAAGATATTCTCCTCTATTCTAAGAGCTTTGTAGTTTTGTTTTTCAACGTTAAGGCCTTCAAATCCACCTGAAGTTTTTGTTGTTGTTTTATGGGTAGTGTGAGGGAAAGATTCAATTAAATTTTTTTCCTATATGGATATCTAATTGTACCAACATTATTTATTAAAAAGACTGTTCTTTTTCCTACTTCTGTCACATGCTATTTTTGTCCTAAATCAACTTTTTACATGAGTCTGTTTCCAGGTTCTTTGTTCTGTCCTAGTTATACTTGTTTTTGTTTTGCTGTACCAGTACTGTGCTGTACTGTTATTCTCAATAAATAACAGCTAATTGATATATGTAAAAATATATAGAAATTTATTGTATATGTATTAGGTATGTATATATGTATAAATAAATCACTGAAAAAACTTTACAGTGGATAGAGTTCTTACACTTTGTTCTTTTTAAGATTGACTTGTTTGTTCTTGGGCTTTTTCATGTCCATATAAATTTTAGAATCAAGTGGTCAATTTCCACACAGACTCTTTTGTAATTTTAGATTGTAATTAACCTTGAATCTGTGGAACAGTATGGGTTAGATTGATCCCTTACTCCATACAAATGGTATTTTCTAGGTTTTCTTAAATGTCTCAATTTTTTATAAACTAATTTTTGGATGTTTGTAAATATCCCTATTTAGCAAGATTTCTGGTGTACAAAATTAAAATAAAAATTAGTTGTGTATATAGCAGCATCAAACAAAGATTTGAAATGATACAATTTGCAAAAGCATTTATTTTAAATATATTGCAACAAAAGGTTTAAATTTACCACCCTGTTTGTGTGCTTTCAACTCTAAAAGTTTTTGTTATTTGGTTCTGCAAAGAAAGTTGTGCCCTACTTATCTACCGGTTGTTTGTACAGTTATATCAATTATTCAGAATTAGGAAATATTCTAATTTGAGAAGTAACAGATGTTTGATTTTATATTGTTGATGGCATTAATATATTCTCTTGCATAAACTTATTTAAGCCTTCTAGTGACTGCATGAGTACGGCATTATAATCCCTGTTTTATAACAGATGAAACAAATGTAGTGATGTTAATTAGTTTGCCCATTTTCACAGGACTAGAAAGTTGTGAGTACCTTGATCTGAACCAGGTTATGTCTAACACCAATGTCCTGTGTTTTCACTTTTAACATTTTGTCACATGTCCGTAATTCCTGAGGGCAGCACAGTATTTCAGAATGGGATGGTAATTGATTATGATAATGAGAAACCTGATTATGATCATGAGAAAGCATCAAAAGACTAATTAATATTCATTTTATTTTGTTTCACTAAGTAAGAAAGAAAATTATACATTTTGGAAGATTTCCATTCAAAGCACTAAAATCAAAATTTAAGCCTGTTGAGCTTTATGATTCAATTAATTTAAATAATTTTTTCACTTAGAAGGGAGAAATATAATGCATAAATACTTATTAATGCTAGCTGTTTGTTAAAATAGAAAATTATTTTATAGTTAAGGACTCTACTTTTCACATAAAGGTCAATTTTTTAGGATAAAAATTATGGAACTTTAGCTTATATTTATGTATCTTTTTTCCTTCTGTCAGTGACTGCGACCTTGCCAAATCTGTGGGAGTTTTATGATCTGTTATCCTTTGAGATCTGCGGATTCATTTAAACTTTTGCTGTGATTTTATTGGCTTTGGAATCAAGCACTAAAAACTGAATATAGTTCACTATTCATATACCAAGATTTAAGGATGCATAGTTTTTAAAAGTTCCTTTGGTCCCCATTAGATTTATTTCTGTTTGACTAATGAGTAGATGGAGAAAAAGTCAAACATTGCATATGGTTTCTGGAGGTATGTTTTAATAAGAAAATCAAGTCTGGTCAATGAAAGCTTTCAGAAAATGATTTTATGAAAAACTTGCATTCTTTTAAATTAAGAACAGTTTCCCAAAACTTGTGTCAGTCATACTGCTTTATTTAAATTTTTGTCTCCATTTTTTTATATTGCTTTAAAATATTTATTATCTCTGTGGAGATATTCCTGAGAGCTGTTTCCCACTTAGGTAAAAGTCAACAAAATGACAGCTGAAAAGCTCCATATTGTCTACTATGAAGGCTCAGATGAAATAAAAGAAAAATAAGTAAACACTGTTGTGATTTTTCAACAATATACTTGAAGCTCTTTTAATAAGACTGTGGTGTAAGCAGTGTTTTTTTGGGGGGGGTTAGCAATTCACTTTATTTTTTACATTTCCTTGTTTTGTTTTTTAATTGGAAATAATTGTTTTCCAGTGTTGTTGGTTTCCGTCATACGTCAACGTGAATCAGCCATAGGTATACAAATGTCCCCGCCTTCCTTAAACTCCCTGCCACCCCATTGCACCCCTCTAGGCTTCCAGAGAGCCCCAGATTGTGCTCCCTGCGTCCTACAGCAGATTTTCACTGGCTCTCTCACTGGCTGCTGTTTCACTTATGGTAATATATGCGTTTCAGTGCTTCTCTCTCAGTTCGTCCCACCTTCTCCTTCCCATGCTGTGCCCACAGGTCTATTCTCTACGTCTGTCTCGATTGCTGCCACGTAAATATTTTCATCAATACCATTTTTCTAGATTCCATGTATATGCGTTAATATACGATTTTTTTTTCTCTTTTTGACTTACTTCACTCTGTATAACAGGCTCTGGGTTCATCCATCTCACTAGAACTGACTCAAAATTGTTCTTTTTTATGACTTAGTAATATTTATTTGTATATATGTACCACAACTTCTTTATCTATTTATCTGTCGATGGATATCCAAATTGCTTCCTTGTGATGGCTATTGTAAATGGTGTTGCAATGAATATTGGGGTACATGTGTATTTTAGAATTGTGGTTTTCTCAGGGTATATGCCCAGTAGTGGAATTGCTGGGTAATATGATAGTTTTATTCCTAGTTTATTAAGAATGTCCACACTATTCTCCTGAGTGGTGGTATCAATTTACATTCCCACCAGTAGTGCAGGAGGGTTCCCTTTTCTCCACATCCTCTCTAGGATTTATTTTTTGTACATTTTGTGATGTTGGCCATTCTTACCAGTGTAAGGTGATGCCTCATTTCCTTTTCTCCAGTAATAAGTGATGCTGAGCATTTTTTCATGTGTTTATTAGCCATCTGTATGTCTTCTTTGGATAAATGTCTGTTTAGGTCTTCCATTTTTTTCATTGAGTTGTTTGTTTTTCTGATATTAAGCTGCATGAGCTGCTTGTATATCTTGGAGATTAACCCTATGTCAGGTGCTTTATTTGTGGTTATTTTCTTTCATTCTGAGGGTTGTCTTTTCATCTTATGTATGGGTTTCCTTTGCTGTACAAAAGCTTTTAAGTTTAATTATGTCCCATTTGTTTATCTTTGTTTTTGTTTCCATTACTCTAGGAGATGGGTCATGGAGGATCATGCTTTGATTTATGTCCAAGTGTATTCTGCTGATGTCTTCCTCTAAGAGTTTTATAGTTTCTGGTCTTACATTTAGGTCTTAAATCCATTTTGAGTTTTATTTTTGTGTGCGGTGTTGGGAAGTGTTCTAATTTCATTCTTTTACATGTAGCTGTCCAGTTTTCCCAGCACCCCTTATTGAAGAGACTGTCTTTTCTCCATTGTGTATTCTTGCCTCTTTTGTCAAAGATACGAGGCCCACAGGTGCATGGGTTTATCTCTGGGCTTTCTATATTGTTCCATTGGTCTGTATTCCTGTCTTTGTGCCAGTACTATACTGTCTTGACTACTGTTGCTTTGTAGTATAATCTGAAGTCAGGCAGATTGATTCCTTCAGCTCCATTTTTCTTTCTCAACATTGCTTTGGCTGTTTGGGGTCTTTTGTGTTTTCATACAAATCGTGAAATTTTTTATTCTTGTTCTTTGAAAAATGCAGTTGGTAACTTGATAGGAATTGCATTGAATCCCTTGAAAGGTTACTTTGAGTAGTATAGTCATTTTCACAATATTGATTGTTCTAATCCAAGAACATGGTATATCTCTCCATCTGTTTGTGTCATCTTTGATTTCTTTCTTCAGTGTCTTAAAGTTTTCTGTATATAGGTATTTTGTCTCCTTAGGTAGCTTTATTTCTAGATATTTTATTCTTTTTGTTGCAATGGTGAATGGGATTGATTCCTTAATTTCTCTTTCTGATTTTTCACCCCAATCCCCATGCCCCAGCTCCCAGCTGCACAAGTTCCCATGGACTTGGATCCCTGTGCAGAGTCAATAGGGCTGAGGCATGGATTGTCTGTGTGGGTCTCACTTCATTCAGATTGAGACAGATCAGCTGTTTTGCTCTTTGACAGTCTCACATGCTTTCCTTCTGTTCCAGCTGATTGCCCTGGATGTGGGGATCTCACTCCCACTTCAGCTCCCTCAACCCCTGGGTGCAGGTCAGGTCTCACTCACTTTCCTCCTCTTTTTCCCTTCCTTTCTTCATCCCACTGAGTTTTGCGTGGATCTGTATTTTCCTTTCCAGTTTTCAGGGGCTCCTGCCAGAACTCAGCTGGTTCTCTGCAAGATCCTCTGCATCTGAAATGTATTCCTGATGCATCTGTACTTCACTTCCACCTATTCCTCTGCCATCTTGTCCTCCCCAAGTATTGTCTTTTAAACTGAGGCTTGCAAACTATTGGTGGGTCATGAAATAATTTGAAGCATTGCAGTGAACATTTTATTTAATGAATAGTGTAGAATAGTATTTCAAATTCGAATAGGAAATTCAAATTTAAAAGTGAATATAGATTTAAGGGAATTTTAAATAGGACAAGTAAGAGTAGAAAAATTAGTATACGAACAAAGTATTAATTCATGAAAATTTAGTATCAGTTCCACAGACACACAGATCTATCAAATAATGTATGTCAGGATCTAGTCCAGGAAATAGAAAAACATGTGTTTGAAACAGGAAGCTTTTTAATGTGAGGGAATTACCTGATTATAAAAGATTGTCAGTCATCCTACTGGAATGACTTGGTTCACCCAAGAGCTGCTTACATGTGAGGCTTTGCTAGAGCTGTGAGTTTCAGAACATAGCTGCAATCCAGTAATTAGGAAGACTGCTGTGGCTGTGGCCACAATTACTTTTGACACCAGAAAATTGAAAGTGCTGCTATACGCCCTGCTATAGAAAAAGCTCACATTTCCTTGTCCTTGTTTGCCGTTGAAACAGCCGAAAGGAAAATGACCTCTGCTACAGTTTTGCTTTCATGATCTTAGATGAGTTGCTTATATTTGCAGAACTAATTCTCATCCAGAATTCTGAGTACAAGAGAAATGTTCTTACTTTATTGACCTGTCCAGCTATCAAGATGGAGGTTAGAAGGGCAGATGAGAGATCAGTGCAAAATATCCACATTGGTTCACCTCTTTGATTTCTCAACACTCACATGTGCTCTCCTACTCATGCCTAGATTTCCAGACAACACCATTAATGGCAAAAACATGCAGTTGTCACTCCTACAAAGGAAACAAGTTCACTTCTTCCCAATAGGTGTTAGGACAGAGTCACTGTACCCAGTGAATGGATGTTCCTGTCCAGTAGAGATGCATACTGAAGTATTTGTATGTTATCTGGGATTTGGTTTAAAATATTCTGGAAAAAATAGTGGAGGGGAAAGATGAAGCAAGATTGGCAAAAATGTAGATTATTACTGAGACTGAATTATGGGTACATAATAGTCCATTATTAGTCTCTGTTTTTGTATATCTTTGAAATTTTCCGTAACTGCAAATTAAATGAATATACATGTAAATCTTTGCTCATAATCAATGTTAAAAAATTTACTGTTAGTTTAAGAAGAGTAACAGACAAAAGCTATGAAATAAAGAAACTGAACCATAGTGGTAAATACCTATACAAAGAAGAATATTGATTTTCCTTACTCTCTGAAAATTATTCAGTAGTGATTGCACTCATAAATATAAAGCATTGTCAGTCTCATCTCATTTTAAAATGAAAATGCTACCTAGAGTTATGATAATAATAGTTAACTCCCACATATGTTATAACCAAAGGTGATTTCTTATCTGTTTGATTGAATTAAGATTAGAGGTGTTAAAGGTAGACATGATGTGTTACATCTGAACAGTGTCAAGGCCAGAGCTTTTGACTCTAAGATACCAGGTTTGCACCATATAATGTACTGAAGTGGGTATTGGTTCTTAGCATCTTTGAATGGGATCTGTACATGCATTTTCTTTCCTTATCCCTTGTTGAGAATGGGGATCTGAAAGAATTGTGTATGTATGTATTTTAATACTAAATTGATTGGAAAAGTGGATGTTGAGACTTCCATTGTCAGCTCTAACACTTAAAGATCTTGGAATTTGTCACTCTCATGCTTACAATAAGAAAAATCTGGGCAAATTACAATATCCATACCTCCCATAATAGAACTGAGTGTATAGGGCAGACTACCACCCTGAAGGCAAGAGGAGGTTGAGGGCGGGAGGACAAGGGGACGACAGGATGAGCTGGCTGGATGGCATCACCGACTTGATGGACATGGGTTTGGGTGAGCTCTGGGAGTTGGTGATGGACAGGGAGGCCTGGCATGCTGCGGTTCTTGGGGTCGCAAAGAGTTGGACACGACTGTGCGACTGAATTGATTGACTGACCGCCCTGAAATCTGGAGAGACGGGTGTATCCAGAGCATATCATCCAAGATCTGATAAGCTCCAGCTTATGCTTACCTGGAGCATAAGCTGTCAAAGCAGTAACACTTAAATGGTATTATTAATTTTGATAAATTGCCGGAGGCTGAGTATGCACTAGTGAGAGTTAGAGACTCCTGGGGCCACTGTCTTAGTCTACATCTCCATGGACCTTGCCCATAGGGACTCCATCAAGTTCTCCCAGTGAAGATCTGAGAATGATTCCTTCACGGCTCTGACAGCAGGAGTGGATGAATAATTGTCACAAAATACACCCAGACCTTTCTCCATAAAAAGCCTACTTTCTAGGGTGAAAGTCTCCTATCGGAGCCTTGTTCTAGAGCCATAGGAGCAGGGTATTCCTCTCTAGCCTCCTGTTTCCTTCCTGTCTCACCTGAGGAGGTGGGGGAAAAGCTATTCAAGAAGAAACCCTTCTAAATGTCACGGGCCAGAGACAGACAGGCTGCTTCAGTTTCAGCTTTTAGATGTTCTTCACGTCTCTCTTCATTTTCATCTGCCCCTCATTCAGCTCATCTTGCCTTCTAGTTCACTGAGAAAATAGTAACGTTAGAAAACTTAGGCCGTCTTCATTCCCACCCTTGTCCTTCACGCCACATCCAGTTTTCACAAGGCCCTGTGCATTCTCTGCGGACTTCGTTTAATGTGTTTTCTCCTCTCTATTTCCAGTTACTGCCTTATCCTTTCCCTGTCGCACGTGATTATTGTGCTGGTCCTTTCATTCCCTTTCCACAGTAGCACCCTATGCAGTCTCCATGAACCAGAGTAATCATATCTGTCCCATGCTTAATTAAACTTGTCTGTACTTCTCACTTTGCCTACAGAGTAAAATACATCTCTTTAGCCTGCCCTTCAAAGACTTTCCTATTCTGCCCCAAACTATTCGGTCAACCAAAAAGTTTGCTTGGGTTTTTCATAAGATAGTAAGGAAACACCCAGATGAATTTTTTGGCCCATTCAATGTATTTTCTGATTTCTGAAGGGAGAGATACCCCATGAAATATTTTTTGAGCTTACTTGACAGGAACATCCATTTGATGTCTCCTGGGTATCTTACGTTTTGCAGAGTACAGTTTGGGAAATACGAGGAGTGAGTGAAGAACGTGCGCTTTGGGGAATGGGAACAGGAGAGAAAAGCATAACTGAAGTCATCTTGGTAGTCATGAGCACGGAGGCCAGCTGCGTATGAGGTCACGACACACGTTAGCACATGCTTCTCAAAACGCTGACTTTTCCTCCAAGATTTTTAGGAGTGATCCTCTGTGTCTGTTTATAATCTGCAAAGACCCTGTCATGCAGAAAAATAGGAGGGAAAGCCTTTCCGCTCTGAATCTCAGGAGAAAAATGATTTTAACCATGTTTCTGGAAACTTGCATTGGCAGAATTTAGTCTTTCAGACAGCTCACTTTTATTTCATTTGTAGTTATATTTCACTTTAACAATGTGAGTGTAGGCTTATTTGGCAAATTTGAAAAGAATAATAATTTTCATTTCTTATGAATTTTTGTGCTGCTCTTTTTATAGCCTTCCTAAGATATTATTTACATTTATCAAATTGTCATCCTAAAATTTGAATGTATCCCTGATAATGTTCCTGTCGTAAAAACTGTGGTAATCATTTTTTATTTGCAGTTTTTGTGACTGAAAACCTTTCTTTTTTGGAATAGGGATAATTATTTATTGTCATTGTCATTGTCAAGAAGTACTTAGTCACTCTGAAATAACTTATGACACATCAAAAATATTAAATACAGTCTATCATTATATTATCTTTTACTTGTTATAAACATTCATTATTTCTTTCACCTGTTTTCAGTGAAACTTCCAGCACTGGAACTGGGGTGCCCTGACTGAGAGACTGAGCGCTCGCACAGGGTGTTGCAGACGGACCTTTAACACTTAACATAGGGTGTTTTCATAGTTAGAACACTAAATGCACGATGGGCCATGTAGTTCATCCTTAGGAACAGAAGACTATTTCTAGGCCTTACTTATACGTGGGACAGTGTCCACGTACACATCCTGTTTGAGCCCTGGGTGTGGGCGCCTGTGATAACTTTGAGTTTGGCTGTTAAAGCAGGCGGGTGGCCATGTGCCCTCTTACTGCCCTGTGGAGTTCCCAGTCCAATTGTGCATGAAGTTTGCCTATGCCAAGCATCTGACCCTAGGATTATAACATAAGTATTGACATTTCAAAAGATGTGGAATTAGGAGTGAAAAGAAAAAGTTTAGGAAGCCCATGTGACAGATGTATCATGGCAATGAAACGGGTTTCTTTCTAAACTTTTGGCTCACAATACTGAAGTTCCTACCTGTGCTGCTGCTGCTGCTAAGTCACTTCAGTCGTGCCCGACTCTGTGTGACCCCATAGACGGAAGCCCACCAGGCTCCCCCGTCCCTGGGATTCTCCAGGCAAGAACACTGGAGTGGGTTGCCATTTCCTTCTCCAATGTGGGAAAGTGAAAAGTGAAAGTGAAGTCGCTCAGTCGTGTCCGACCCTTAGCGACCCCATGGACTGCAGCCTACCAGGCTCCTCCATCCATGGGATTTTCTAGGCAATAGTACTGGAGTGGCTTGCCATTGCCTTCTCCGCCTACCTGTGCTACTACTACTTAAAGCTGATATGCTCTGTTAGAAGTGCCAGAGGGCATGTCTCTTTATACAGAAAACATTTTACATCAAATGGATTTAAGAATACTATCTTATGATTCTATTTTTTGTGTTAAGGTGTCTATACCATTTTTAGTTTCACCAATTAAAAACATCCAATTTTGGCAAAGCCATGCTTCACTTATGATCCTTTGGAAAATAAACCTTACGCTGTGATTGGTTTCAGTTGTAGATCATTTGCAGTATGTTAGGTTTCTTTATTCTGTAATCTCTAAATATCTCTGCATGTACAGCATACCTGTTCCTAACAAGTATGTAACGGTCTCCTTGTGACGTCTTGAACTAAAGTGAACCTTATTGTTGAATCTAGTCAGTAGATTGTCTAACGTTATTTTCATGATCAAGACAAAGAGAAAGATATCAAGCTACAAAAATACAGTGTTTTTAGCATCATCCACATGTTTAAATAAAATCTGAACAGTCCTAGATTTTTAGCTGATAGCTCTCATTTTGGGATTATTCTATTTCTGATACATATAGAAGTATGTTTTTGCTGAAAAATGTTTCATTAAGACAGGTTGTAGGTATTCCACTTGCTGTATAATTTCTCTTAGACCCATATTTTTAAAATATTTCCTTTCACAGCTAGAGACATGGAAATTTTGTTACTTGTGAAGTCACAGTAACATGTATAAAAATTGAGGCTGCTAAATTGTCTTTTCTTCTTTACTTTCTTTAAAACTATTTTATTGTATTCCTCTGTGTTATTTTCATCACTTAAGGGATTCAGATTTCAAATTAAATTCTAAGGAGGCTTCAGTTCCCTTTGAGTTCTCATTCATTGCAGGTATGTGTGTGTATTGGGGGTAATTAGTGGTGCCTCATTAGGATAATATAGCAGAGTGTAAGACTGACTTCTGCCTTGAATAAGTGTGCTGAGGAAAAAAAAAAAAGGCCCACGCCACTAAATAAATACCCTTGCTTGTGCTTTCCATAAAATTAAAATACTTTGGACAATAATACATAAATATAGCACAAATGAATGAAAACCTTGTGAGTGATGTACTGCTTTAATAATAAACTGTTGAAACATCATTTCTAAACATGAACTTAAACTTTCCAACTGCCACAGACTGCCCCATTTGTTTGCTACTCTTTATTTTATTCTTTGCTTTAATAATTGTCCCCAGTTCTGTCTTTAAATACCTAAGCCTCTTATTCAATAATTTTCTTAGGTTGTGAAGTAATTCAGAGGTAAGATTTAGTGGTTTACTCTTTAATTTGGCCAAGATTTCAGTTCCACTTAATGCAGCAGAAAAATAGCACATTGGAGATCCTGTGTTTTAAAATTGTAATGAAAAGTACCAAGTGAAACTATAGGCTAAGTGAGGGGAAATGAGGCAGTTACTATTTTTTTGTTGTTGTTTTTGTTATTGTTTGTAGTTAATATCTGGTCTCTGTCTCCCAATTACTGTGCTAAACTGCTTCTCTCTTCTCAGGTCTTGAAAGACACCCTTTATATATCTTTCTCACCTTCTATTTAGGAAAAGATTGAGGTCACCTGAAGTGGATTCCCTCTCCTTTCGTCTCTTCTACCTTGACTATTGCTCTTCCTCATCACCTGTACCTTTTTTTCTTTTTACTGTGTGAAATTCTCCTCTACCATATGAAATTGAAGTTTAAAAGAAAAAAATATGAGCATTTTGCCCCTGTGGTATCATTTGAAAGACAGAAATGTAGTATCCATTTTCTGTTTTTAATTGGAAAGATTCTAATGAGTTTAAAAGAGGAAAGTAAATATCAGAATGGCTTGAAAACTATAAAGGGCTGTACAGTAAATAAATTGTTATTAACTTCTTTTGCCATTGTTTGAGCTTAGAATAGTTTGATCCAATTTTTGTTAGAGGAATAGATTTGGTTTAAAAGGATGTGGTAAAATTTGAGTAGATTCAATAAAGAGCAAGAATGAAAAGAATAGAAAATAAACACTAAGAATAAAATTGAAAAGGTTTGAGACTTTATCTGTCCTTATAAAACTAGGTAAGATCACTAACTCCTTTTAACACCTTTAAGCATATGAAATATATTTGTTGTAGCCACGCGTTTTGGGAAACAAACTCACTCAGAAGGACAATGCAGATAGTGGAGTGCAGTTTATTACACCGGCGGGCCCGAGGCAGAGTCTCCTCTTAGCCAAGGACCCTGACCAACATTTGTGAAAATCTTTTATACCCCCATGCGTACGTGTCTGAACCCACCACTCCAAATTCCTTGAGACTTACATAAACCAAGGAAAATACAGCCCCAGTAACCCCATCATTCACGTGCTATGTGCTCATGTGCTCAAACAGTCTGTCAATAATCAATAAGCCCGAGGTTACACTCTGATAGATACAGAAAAATTTATGGCCTGTCTGGAGGAAGGGGTGATCAGTGTATGTTTTCTCTTAGGCTATGAGTAACCTAGATACGATCTTCAAGGTTCCCCTGTCTGGAGGGGGTCTTATCCTTCTGTTGTCGTTTTCATAGCCACTAAACACAGAGTTCAAAGTCCATTGGAAAGGTGGCCGAGCATGATCAGCATGAACAGGCCTAAGATGGAGTCCAGGCCCTATGAATTCCTTCTTCATATTGATAAATACTTTATCTCTTTAAAAATTAAATGGAGAAAATGACCTTAAATTGCAGCAACAGAGAATAGCCAGTTATAATTGCTGAGTTGAGGTATTAAAAAACACTGAAACAAGCTGCTAAAGGAAGATTTTAGATATTTTTTTACTAAAGGCAGATGACCTGATGATCTCTTGTATTCCCTTTAACCTTTTAGATGCTTACTATTTTATAACATTGGAATTTGTAGCATCATATAATGTACTTTTTCATTTCTGTTATATTTAACTTTTTCGTAATATGCATATTTTCTGAGAGGATACTTTAAAAAAAGTAAGGATACATTTTTAAAGAGAAAAGATGGTGGGTTACATGGATAATTGTTGGATTGAGTTCTGAGGATTCTGTGTCTTGGATTCCAGCTGTTTATGTGCTAATGACTTCTCACCTCCTCCTTTTTCATACCGGTATGAAATTGCCTGTCTCTAAGTAATTCATCATCTTTGATTCAATTAGACCAGAAATAAGAGTACAGAGATCCTCTAGGAGAAAAAAAAGCGAACATTTAGGTCTTCTTGACCCTGAAATTCCAAAATTATTTCTGAATGTTTGTAACCAACTTGGTTGAATTTTTTCTGTTGTTCCTTCTCAGAGAAACAAGACCTGCAGCCATCTGTGACCACAAGCCAAATGTATTGTGACATTTGTAATCAAAAGCTTTTGGCAAGTGTGGGTGTTGATGCTGGTGCCTCGCCTGAATTTCTTGATTTCAACAATGGAGTAATTCAGGAGAGCAGAGAGGGGCCTGAGAGATCCCTCCAGGTGCTGGGCAACACACACCATTGTTGGCAGCAGCCGAGAGCTATTTCGCATTTACTTCCACTGGAGTTATACTCGTTCCAGCCACAGCAGTAAAGTCATGTCCTCTCTTCACATTATTTTTAAGGGCTTTTTAACTTCCGTATTCTAGATGAATAACTTATATCAATAGGGACTATTAAGTAAGTTTTTCAAAGCAAATGTTTTATAGTGCATTTTTTAGTTTTTGGGTACCATGTCAATTCTAGAGGGCCATCAATATAGTTTTAAGTCTTCAGTGACATAATCTCTAATTCTCTTTTCCCAACCAACTGTAAAGCTTTCTTGTTAAAAATTCACTTCTTGAGCCACAATCACGTCAGTTCTCCAGGATCTTTTTGTGTTTTGAATGACCTCATTGTTTTTTCACAGTGAAGAATGTTTCTGATACTGCTTTGTTGTAAATATAGTTGAGTGCCCTTGCCGACATTCCTGTTGAGCCTAAAAAGTCCATCATGAGTACACTTTCTCTCGGGCTATACCTTTGAAAAACTTGAAGAAGATTTTGAAGAATTTTCCCATTCTCTCCAGTTATTTTAGCTGCCTTTGGTTTTCCTTTTGGATTTGCAGTAACTTTGGTCAGCTATATTGATTAATTCATTGGGGACCATTTTAACCTTTTGCATTGTGGTGTGAAGTGTATATTTAAAGGTGACCCATTATTTAGGCCTTGGCAGTTGGAAGTAATGCATATAGAAGTTGTTTGATGATTTTTCTTAAAAAAATGTGTGCTGTATGCTCAGCAGATACTTCTACAAATATAAGTATAAAGACATGCAGTTTAGTAAATATTTTCTGTTTTTTCTTAGAATACAGTTTTATTTGTAAGATCAATTCAAATAAAACTAGTTATGTTTTTCCAGATTGAATATTTATTTTAAAAAAGAATAATCATAGAGGACTTCATTATGTTTTTAATTTCTCATCTGATTTTACATAAAGCATAATGTGTATAAATATATTTAAATTCATTTATTTTTAATTGAAGGATAATTGCTTTACAGTTTTATGTTGGTTCCTACCAAACATCAACATGAATCAGCCATATGCTTACCCATGAACCAAATGTATATTAAATTGTAGCACAAAGAAATCCAATATAAAGCATGATATAGCATGATGATGTATATAAAGCATGATGTTGTACAAAGCATGATGCAGGACAATATAAAGCATGATGTAAATGTCCAAAAAGTAGCATTTCTTTTTTATTGACTAAGATGATAAGAATTCAGGAGCATTTTCCTGCTTAATAGCATCTGTTAAATCTATTTTATGACTTCTTGTATTATAACCCATTCATTAACCTGTCATTTTAAGTGTTCATTCAAAAAATTATTTTGACTTGGTAGGGTTTTAAGATAAATAGGGTCATTTTTTCCTCAGAGATAACTTGAAAAACTTGGGTGTGAAAGATAAATATTATGCATGTACAGTAATAGAAATATTAATGTAGTAGCCTGTTACATTATCTCTTCTTCTTAAGAAAACCTCTGAGATAAACTTTACCAGGGAGTTTCCAACTTGAATGTGTGTGATGTGTGATTTTAAAGAGTTCTGCAAATCCCAGCATTGACTGTGGGTTGAATTAATAATATGTGACTCACAGGTTTTGCTGTCTTTCAGATGCATGTAGAAGCAATCTTATTCAATGAATGTGAATTTATTTATACAGCTATCAAATTCATGGTAGATTTTTGGTCATTATATGTCCTTTTTCAGCCAGCTGGTGTTACAAGTGTATCTACTCTCACATGATGGGTCTGTGCTCTGCTCTCTAGAAATACAGATAGTTCAATTCATTTTGGTGTGTTGAAGATAGGAGAGATTTGAAGTGTAATCATAAAACTATGTTCAGCCTAAAAAGAGAAGTCTGATGGAGGAGAATTTTAAAAACAGCTACAATAAGCTTATATAATTAACTTATGTTAGTACAGAAGCATGGCATTTTAAAATGAATACATTGATCATTTTAGAGTAATCCAGTATGACTTCTTCTAGTGGTTTCCCATTACATTTGGGATTTAATTCTGTCTTTTATCATGCATTGCCTGGAACTAGGGTGACCATTTAATATATCATTGAAATCAGAACTTTCTGCAGGTGAAAAGAAGTTGTATTTGTAATTGCACCTGGAGAACAGGAGTATCTAGCTCTGTCTTAGGCAAATGAGGATGTACAGTTACCTGAACACAGAGGCCCTACTGGTCTTGGCTCCCTGGCCCGTGCTTGCCCTTTCCACCTCATCTACCGTTTCTCTCATCTTCCACACTGGCCTTTTTTCTCTTCTGTGACTGGTCTGTTTGTATTTATTTGCCTTACAGCCTTTATACTTTCTTGACTGCCTGAAACACTTTGCTGGATATCGCATGGCTGCTGCTGCTGCTAAGTCGCTTCAGTCATGTCCGACTTTGTGCGACCCCGTAGACGGCAGCCCACCAGGCTCCCCCGTCCCTGGGATTTTCCAGGCAAGAACACTGGAGTGGGCTGCCATTTCCTTCTCCAATGCATGAAAGTGAAGTCGCTCAGTTGCTCAGTCGTGTCCAGCTCCTAGCGACCCCATGGACTGCAGCCTACCACATGGCTAGTTTCTTGTTATTCAGGTGTTAGCACAAATACCATTTCATCATTGAGGACTTCCCTGTGCATGCGTGCTCAGTCATCAGTCAGTTGTGTTTGACTCTTCGCGACTCTATGGACTGTAGCTCCTCTGCCCGTAGGATTTCCCAGGCAAGAATGCTGGAGGGGATTGCCATTTCCTTCTCCAGGGGATCTTCCTGACCCAAGGATGGAACCCACATTCCTCGTGTCTCCTGCATTGGCAGGTGGATCTTTACCACTGAGCCACCTGGGAAGCCCGAGGACCTCCCTGTCCATCCATCTAAATGAGCCATTCTCTTTCTCAGCGCACCAACCTTTTGTTTTTCATGGTATTTTAACACCATCTGAAATTTTGTGTTTGTGTATTGAATTCTTTGTCTTTTCCCATAAAATAAAGAGTAGGAATAGTGTTTACCTTGTTCATTACAATACTTCCAGTGCTTAAAACAGTGCCTGGTAGGTAAAGTTCAAAAATATTTATTGAATGAATAAGAACAAGTTAATAATTGCAATTTGAATAATCTGTTTCTGATGAATTATATATCATGATGATAAAAAAAATTTATTTGTGGGAAAGAACTATGATATAGGAGACAGAAGGGACTATTTTCTTGAATTACCTTAAACTTTCACTGACTATTCTTCCTTCCCTGTTCCTCAAATTTGTTAAGTGGCGATAACATCTGCATTGCCCATCTCACCATCATAAGATATATGTTTGGGAAAGGAAAAAATGTTAGTGGGCTTTTACAAGTAGAAGGTATTATCATATATTTTCCACTTCTCTCCCACTTAAAATACTGCTGTTTTCCAGCTTCCCAACTTTTATGACCTTTGGGCTGGAAACCTTAGAAATAGTCTTAACTCTACCCAGTCTTTTGTCCTTGACATGGAGCTACGTCTCTAAGCTGTTAATTCTCCCTTTGAAACATCTCCAGTTTCAGTTTTTATTGCCACTACTTAGCACCCAGCTCTAGTGCTGCCTCATCACTTTTCCCAGGTTACTATGATAATATTTAACATGTTTATTTTCTCTTTCTCATCTGGCTCACCAAAGACAGGTTAATCTTCCTTAAAAGATCTTTTCAAGTAACCTTCAGTGATCCCTATAGCCTATTTGAAGACATCCACACTTCTAAGCCTTGCCTTTGGAATTTTCTACTGTTAACTGTAGCTGACTTCTGCGTCATGTCCATCTCCTTGGATTCTTATTAATACAGTTATATCTGTGTTTTTCCCCCATTTATTTCTCATTCCAACCTAGAATGCTCTTCTACTTAAGTACCTTTTCCTCTAGGAAGTCTTTCCTGACTACATAACCCACATGTAATTTCAGCATACTTAAAAATTTCTTGCACTTATTTTGTTATATAAACATTGTTCCTATTCTTGCTTCCATTTATTTATTGAGTACCCACCATATTCCAGGACTAATATTCCAAGTGTTTTACTTAATCAATACAAAGCAACCCAAAAAAGGTATTAGTGTGGTTATTTGTTGACTTCTTATTTAACTGTTGTATGTAAATGTTTTCATACTGGAAAATTAAAATGCTTTCAGAAGGAATATGTTATAGAGATATTAATTTAACAACTTACACTTGTTAAAATTGCATATATGTTTTATAATTCCTGAAGGCTGACTTTTCTTGTAGAGCACACTCGATACTTATGAGTTTGTGTGCTGAAGAATTTTAATGGAAAAGTTCTTATCTCAACAATTCAACTAGAATGACAGAAGTTCAGTGAATTTGCTAATTTCTTTGTAATCAATCATTATCTAGGAACAATAATTCCATAATATAGCCATGGATTTGTGTGATATTTATCCCCCCCGCCAAATGAACACACTGGTTTATAGTCTTGCAAAGATAATTTCAGTGCCTCAGTAGAATACTTTGAGCAGCAGAGAGGGGCTTTCTTTGTCTTTACTTCAAATCCTGGAACTCAGTAGTCTGAGGTTGATGAAGTGTTGTGTTCTTATTAATCATAGTGTGCTTATGATGTTGCAAATTACCAGGGTTTTCTTACCATATGATTTTTTTCCTTGCCATATGACTTTGCTGCTTGTTTCAGTTTGTGAACACTACATGCATTATGTGACCATATTCCCAGAAGTTGCTTTAATGATAGCTAAGTTTGCCTGAAGTAATACTAATGGCATTTACAGCTGTATATAATGTCATTCACCTCATGAAACTTATCACTGACCTGTTTAAAACAGAAATTGTAGCTAGTATATTTTTGCAGGTATTTGCTTCAATAGCAGCTCTTAAAAAAATTGAAGTTTTACACTCTTGAATCTTGAAAAGGCCAAAATCTTAAGTATTTATGTGTGACTGTTTGCTGTGTAATTCAGCCAAGATAGTTCTAGAAATAATCAGACACACCTTTGCTAGAATTTGTGAGACAACTTAAGATTACATATTAAGTTGATTAAATTATCAGTATGATTTACCGCTTAAAAGATTGTTGAATTTTGCTGTTTCTCTTTGTGACACATGTATAGTTTGTTTGGAAATTTCACTTAGAGAAGAAAAAGAGGAATTTATGACTTCATCAAAAGCCTCATTAGGGAATATGTTTGGCCTTCATGCTGAGCTTTTTCTTTTTTTCTGCTGTTGTCTGTTCCCAAGAAATTCAGTCTTTGCATTCATGTAATTTAGGGGATTTCAAGTACTACAGCATTCAGCCACAGCTGTTTTAGATATGCCACAAATTGTAGTGGTATGGAATTGATTTTTTTCTGAATATGGTGAAAAGCAAAGAATACTGAAAAGAAAACAAAACAAGGAAAATTTAAACTGTCTCCATAGTAATGAGATCATTCATTCAGCCAAAATGCTACAGTTTAGTAACTACCTTTTAATGCAGCATCAAATATTGGTGGTTTGTTTCTCATTTAGACGTGGCGTGTTCTATATCTTTAGAGTGGTTTATAAGAGTCATGGTAGAGAGGTTTAACTTGGGTTCCCTCCATGAACTTGAGGCATTTTCCCCCAACAGAGAACTGCAAGATGAAATTTTAGGTACATTAAAGAAAGATAGCTTGCACATCCTTTAAAACTTGGAAAACTACCCCTGTGTTTTATGTTTTCCTAATCCTTTCTGAGTTCATTTGTCAGTAACCCTCTTCTTTACTTATTCATTTTTATCCCTTCCACTTGGCCAGTTTACTACTTGGAATAACTTTCTGTGTAACAGAATCTATTTGATTCCTTCTTCCTCTACTCTTTCAGTATAGTATTGAAGAGAAATTAATTATATTGAACAGTTGTTCTTAAATTTATTTCATTTATCCCCTCTCTAATCATCTACTTTTCTTCTCATTTTGAACTCAATTATGGGAAGTAGGTCAGGATTTGGAAAGACCTTTGTTCTGAATAATTGGAGCGACTGTATTTGCCATTAGGGAGATATATAGAGTAATTGTTATAAACCTATCTGAATACTAGAGGTTCATGGACAGTATGGGAAACATGTATTTCCAGGTTTGTATCTAGAGATTCTGACTTAGTAAGCCCAAAGTAGCCCTATGAATAAGTGCTATTAATAGAAATAATTGACAACAGTGTTGTTAAGTCACCTTAAATGATACTTCTAGAATTGGTTTTAAAAGGAAAAAAAAAGAGCATTTGTTTTTGTGTAGATTTACCTCTAGAAAGGATTCTTTTTGGCTGCTGCTGCTAAGTCACTTCAGTCGTGTCCGACTCTGTGTGACCCCACAGACAGAAGCCTACCAGGCTCCCCCGTCCCTGGGATTCTCCAGGCAAGAACACTGGAGTGGGTTGTCATTTTAGACTGTTTAATTTTTAAGTAGAGGAGAATGGGTTAGGCTAAATTAAAATAATTAACTGGACTATGAATGAATTCATTATTAGGTGTTAGATGTTATGCTGGGTAAGGTAGAAAATGCAAAAAAATGACAAGCTGTTTTTCCTAGGAGGAAAAAAATGTATCAAAAGATGTATATATATTTGGGCTAGAGATGGAACCAGTCTAGGAAAGGAGACTTTTTAGGGGAGAACATAAACTGAAAAGAAAAGGGGGCCCACATGGAGTCCTCAGGAATATTGACTTTATCCAAGGAAAAAAGGATAAGGAGGTGAGGGCCGGGGTGTAAAGTTTTCATATCAAAGAGGTTTTTTTCCAGTTTCAGTTAGTCATATATCATCTCTCTTTCTAATTTCTAAGTACCATCCTAATTCCTTTTCACTCTTTTTCTTCTTTATAGGTGATATTGCATGGTTGAAAGTAATCAAAACTTTATAAAAAGGTTTATTTAAGACTCACTTCCACAGTTGTCCTAGGCCTCGTCTACTCCTAACCCTCACTCCTTATAAACAGCCACCCTTGTTTTTTGTTTATCCTTTCATGTTTTTTTTTACGAAGTCCCAGAGAAACCTATCACAGTAGGCTTTAAGCCTTTTTTAAAAGCCCACTCTCTCCAAAGTACAAGAGAATAACAGCATAATAAGGGTCTCTAGCTTCTCAGCCCAGAATTCAGAGAGCTGTGTGTCAGTCAGCTATGTGACCATATGATTGGACTGCCCAAGCTATCCACCCGGTAGACTGTGACCTGAGTGCTGAAGGTAGTCCTGAGTATATTATTACTTCATCTTTCTGTATCTGTTAATCCTGGAACATAAGCAGTTGGTATTCTGTGTGAGGGTGAACATGACAGAACTTCATGTACATTAAGTGTGGGCTTCAAGGACAAAAACTTGTATTTGTGATGTATTAAGTGAAAGTTGTTCAGTTGTGTCTGACTCTTTGACCCCATGGACTATACTTCCATGGAATTCTCCAGGCCAGAATACCGGAGTGGGTAGCCTTTCCCTTCTCCAGGGGATCTTCCCAACCCAGGGATTGAACCCAGGTCTCCAAATACTAGAGTGGGTAGCCTTTCCCTTCTCCAGGGGATCTTCCCAACCCAGGGATTGAACCCAGGTCTCCCAGGTTGCAGGTGGATTCTTTACCAGCTGAGCCACAAGGGAAGTCCAAGAATACTGGAGTGGGTAGCCTATCCCTTCTCTAGGGGGTCTTCCCCACCCAGGAATTGAACCGGGGTCTCCTGCATTGCAGGTGGATTCTTTACCAACTGAGCTACCAGGGAAGCACACTCACCCCCCTCAAAAATAATTTTGTAGCACCGTAATTCCACCGCTCAGTTTTCAGTTTGGATCTTATTTCGTTTCTTTCATTCTGAGTGGGTACTGGGTCCTTGTGAGATTGAGACCCAGACTTTGGATCTTGATCCAGACCCCCCTGTAGTCCTGTTGTTCTTGTCCTGGACAAGTGAGAGAGGGGATACGGCAATTTCATTGGGTTTCTGAAACACATGACTGAGGTGCTCTGCCACTGACATTGGGCAGGTTAAGGTATGGGAGAAGCTGTAGCCTGAGGAGGATCTAGCAGACATTTTGGGAATGGCCCTGGAAATTGAAAACCTCCAGGGTATAGACTGACACAGTACAGGGAACAAATCACAGTCTAAAACAGGAACTCTGTGTGTAAGTGCTGTAGTGTCTCTGTTGCAGAGCACAGCCGTGTGCAGCCTGCAGCACAGCAGCCCTTACTGTGCACCTACACCGCCCCGCCCCCAGCTCTGTTGCCAGGCGACATTTACTACGGGATGCTAATGGTCGCTCAGCCGTTGGTCAGCGCCACAGCGTGTCCCGCCCCCAGGTGACAGCCTGTCAGTGCGTGACCCTTAGTGGTTCTGCTCGGACATTGGTTGGCGCTGCGGTGGGCCCCTCCCCCTGGCAATCAGCTGTCACTGAGTGACGGGTAAGTGTCCGTTTCGGCCAAGGATTGGTGGAGCGGTGGTTGTCAAGCGGAGAAAGAGGCGGACGCCGGCCTTCTCCTCAGGACCCTCCAACTCACGTGGCCTCAGGCGGGCACCTGAGTTGGGGGCGTCGTGGAACAGACTGGGGCCGCGTACTGCACGACTCCAGAGCCCTCGCCAAGGCTTCCCACTGTCCCGGCCCAGGCCCTGAGGTGGCGGTGAGCCTCTCCCCGTCCCCGCCTCTGTAACCCAATGGCGGGAGCTGTGTATGCAGAACACAGTCTGTAGCCCAGCGCCTGGCGTCTCGGTGGCCAGAGAAGCCCGAGGGTCACTTGGGTCCTGGGTTCCTGGCTCCCTCATTGATGATGACTGGGCGAGGTCTGGGGACCCAGCCCTGAGGGAGCCGTCAGCTGAGATCTGCCTCCTCTCAGCCAGGACTGGACCTTGGAGGGTGAAGGTTGTGCCTAGGGACCTGGCCTTTTCTTGTCAGAACAGAGAATAACGTTTGTTTGATGGAGATTGACAGGCACATGTTACCTGACCATGACCTGACCTCAAGAAACAGGATCTGACAGCAAGACATTTGCAGCGATTCACCACACCCTCTCTCGCCTTTCCTAGAAAAGAGCTTCGCTCAGAGCTTTTGGGCTATTTGGGGTTTCTAAGGCATGAGCCACCTGTTTCCTTGCAGGGCCCTTAGTACACCTTTTTCTGTTCCAAACTCACACATTTTGGTATTGTTTGGATTCACTGTGTATTGGGCACACAGACTGGTGTTTTGGTATCACCTTCAGCCCTAATTGGTTTAAGACTCAGCTTTTGTATGTCCAGGCTTACTTAAGAAACTGAAATCCAAGCATCTGTGTTCTTGCTGCACATTACATGAAGCTAACAAATGTCTGAGCAGGATGGCTGTCCCACACTGGGCATCTCTGATGGTGGGAGTTCCAGGCAGCCATGCAGTTGAGTAAGGAGTTAGGGCAGAGTTGGGGATTTATATAAATTGGCTTTATGGAGCAGGGATTAAAGTATATGTAAGGAATTGAACTTGGACACTAATGAAGAGCAGATATATAAAAGATAGATGAAGAGCCATGACCCATGGTTACCCAAGCCATAATCCCATCACCAGTGCCCAATGAGAGGGATCCTTCTGGAGTAGTACTAAAAACTGAGAGCAGGTGTTATAGGAATTAAGTAATGGAAACAGTTATGAACCATGGTTAAAGAGAAAAGGTCAAAAACTTCCAAATTTTCACCATGAGTTGTAATTAGATTTAGATGCTGGCATCATCTAAAAAAGGCTTCCTAGGTGGCACTAGTTGTAAAGAACCTGCCTGCCAATCCCAGAGACATAAGAGATGTGGGTTCAGTCCCTGTGTCAGGAAGATCCCCTGGAGAAAGGAATGACTACTGACTCCAATATTCTTGCCTGGAGAATCCCCATGGACAGAGGAGCCTGATGGGCTATAGTCCATGGTGTCGCATGGAGTTGGACACAACTGAAGTGACTTAGCATGCATGCACAATCATCTAAGAATGGTTTCGCAACTTCAGAAAGTTGGCTCTTTTATCCCATCCAAACTTCATTAGGTCAGATTATTCCAATTTAGATAAGATTTTAACATAATAAACTTGTAGCATGTGGCAGCAAGCTCATGCATACATCACCTAACTGTACTCTTTCCAGATGAGGCCTTTTAGTGAATGTAAATATTCTGTTAATCCCAGCATACTTCAATCTATAAGTGTACAGTGGTTTGGCTGGAGATACCCTAGTTTAGGGGCAGATAACACAGGGAAGCTGGGAGCCAATAGTAGTGGATGGGATATAGGGTAGTAATGGGGAGGTGAGCAGACAGAAACTCTGCCTTCAGCTTTAAATATATTATTCATATCAAGATATACATTTATTCCAACAGAATCCTGTTATAACATGGGATTTAAAAGAATCATTTGCATTGTAAGGGGAGTCCCACGTTCCAACAATGAAAACACCTGCATAAACCAACCCCTGGAATTTTCTGACCATTTTGTCTTCCTGGGCTTGTGCTAGGCTCAGTGCAGTGCCACCAATGGTAAATTCTCTATGGAAATCTATAGGAAGCTTTAAACATGTATGAGCCAACATCTGTAAAAATATTAAGTTCAGTTCAGTTCAGTTCAGTCGCTCAGTCGTGTCCGACTCTCCGCGACCCCATGAATCACAGCACGCCAGGCCTCCCTGTCCATCACCAACTCCCGGAGTACACTCAAACTCATGTCCACAGAGTCGGTGATGCCATCCAGCCATCTCATTCTCCGTCGTCCCCTTCTCCTCCCGCCCCCAACCTTTCCCAGCAAAAATTCCTTTGGTGATATAATAACTGAATTTATTGTAATAAATCAGTGTTATAATTTTTGTGATAAAGTAATTTTAAAAATTTACCACAAAACTTTAAAAATGAATTCTCCTCATTCTTTGAATGGCATTAATAAGCTGTCTCTGTTAGCAGTATGATGTCACTGTTACCCAAGATACAACAAAACTGTTAATACAGAGCGTTGTACCTGACAGTGGCTTGTAAATTAGTATTCTTAAAATTAAAAAACAGTGATATACTAGGTTAGCAAATACAGAATTTGCTTAGAATACTTTAGTGATTTGAACAAACCTGCATTGCCATGAGAAGATGTTATACCGGGGCACTAAACTTTTAAATTAAATCATCAAGACAGTTTAATTGAAGAGAGTCTCATTAGCTTGTGTCCTCTGGTAATTGTTTTGGTTCTCATTTTCCTTTGACAAGAGCAATTGAGTATATCTTGAAGATAGAGGAGATACTCCTTTGCACAGCTGACAGGTGCATGGAGTTAAAGGAATGAATTAGGTGACCTTTCAGGGTGAGTGGAGCAATCTGCCCAACAGTTTGTCTGTTATTTTGTACAGAGTCAGAAACTAGTGTCTTCACACTCAAATTCTCACCCTTATTTTTATGAAAAGCACACGATAATTAACATTTGTGAGGACATAAGAAGGGAATTGCAAACTGCAGCTTCCCCAGGCCCCGATATGTTGGTGTGAAAGAGAACTGAAAATGTTCTTTTTAGGTCCTTCTTGCTCCTACGGATAGAAGCAGCTCAGCTCACAGATGAGTGATTTTTTTCTCCTGTCCAGCTATGACTGTCATAGTGTAATTATAAAACTATATCTTTACCTTTCTTTTTGCTTCTAACAGAGCTATTAGATGTTTTAAAGAAAAATATCCACAACACACTTTGCTGTCAGAGAGCACTTCTATCTGTGTTTCTCCTTTATGAAAGGGGGAGTGTTGCTTGGTAGCAGTAGCGGCTGTGGGTGTGTGATGGCAGATGGGAGACTGCAGGGCTGCAGCTGCAGTCTTGCAAATATTGTTAAAATAAACTTCCATTTCAAATTGACTGGTCAAATAGAGTGTCACAGTGATGAAGCAGAGTTGAAAGTCTGATCTGAAAAAGAGCAAAACCATTTACCTGAGCCATGGAAACTTTTATGCTGAGCAGTGTGGATGAGGTTTCTTGGCAAAGAATTGGTGGCCTGTGCCTAAGAGGCCTCTGGGGGGGTGATTGGAAAAAATGTCACTGACAGAGTATTTTGCTGAAAGAGAATGCAATTCCATTATTTATTTTAAGAAGGTTTCATTCCAAAACCTAATTTTGTACAACTCTGTAATATGTCTTAGTACATTTTACCTGTATCTCAGATTCTCACGTGTGCATAAGATGGACTTTGTATATGGTAAGTTTGCACGTTAGGTATTACTTTGGCCTGCACTGTACACTATAATCACAGTTTTCTTAAATTGTAGACAAGCCAAATGAATAAATGGTTGGTGGTTGTCAAGAGTTGTGGAAATTTATGGAGATTTGTCTTTTAGTTGAGTCTGAGGTATAAATAAAATGAAATACATTAGTTTATCATACATTCTTATTTTCCTTCATATTTTAATTAGGTCTTAATACTTATTATTTTGAAATTATGTGTGAGGTGGTTTTATCATGTGAGTTCATTTCAGTTAATTTATTGTTATAAAGGGGGACTTTGAGGTCTTCTTATCCTGGTAATAAAATAGCTTAAGTTGGACCTTAAATTGTTTATGCATCCAGCAGAATTTTTTTTTCTTTTATCTTTTAAAGCATGGTCTGTTACTATTATTTACAGTAGTTATGTTCTATAATGTTGCAGCAAGCACTTTATTAGGGAATATTACGTCTTTGCTTCTAGGGAAAATACAGTGTGTTATATTCCTGTGAGCCTTTGATTACATTTTCCTCAATAAATCAGTATATAACTTGTTTTATATTGTGTGTTTCTGTGTAAAAACACTTTATTTAATGTTTTTGATTCATTAATTCATGACCAATTCTGGAAATATTTTTAAAAGTACGGTAACAGAAATGAAGAATGCCTTCAATGATCTATTTTGAAGACTTGACTCAGTTAAGGAAAGACTCTGTGAACTTGAGGGTAGAACAATAAAAATTACCCAAACCAAAAAATAAGAGATAAAGAGAGTAGGAAAAATAGCAAAGCTTCAAAGACTTCTTAAACAATACTAAAGTCTAATGCTTCTATGATGGGGATGTAAAAGAAGAGAAAGTATGGAATAGAAGAGCCATTTGGGCAGAATGGTCAGATTCTCTGAATGTAACAAAATGCATTAAATTGTGGGCTAGAGGAATGCAGAGATTCTCAAGAATGATAAACATAAAGAAAAGTCACCTTGGCACATTAATATTAAAGTTACCCAAAATGAAAGAGTAAACGAAAATCTTGAAGAGAGGAAAAAAAACCCTGATTAAATGACAGACATAGCAGTGAAGATACAAATTTTACCTGAACTCTTTTCAGGAGCCTTGCTTCTGAAGTGGTTAAAATTTTTATAAGTCCTGGAAAAAATAAAGTCTGTCAACCCAAATTTCTATACTCTGTAAAAAAAAGTATTTCAAAAATAAAAGTGAAAAAAAAAATCGAAACGGTTTTTTGGGAGAGAATTCATTAGCAGCAGACCTGTGCTGTAAGAAATGTTAGAGGAAGTTCTTCAAACACGGGAATATGATACCAGACAGAAACTTGGACCCACATAAAGAAATGGAGAACCATTGAGAACATCAGAAGTTGACATTCCAGTTTACCTCTAAAAATTAGAATGTGCAAAGAAGATCAGGATATTAGTTTGATGCTTTGAGTGATCTCCCTAACAGTGCAACAGGTGAAAATCTTCCTTTTCACCACTAGGAGAAGATAAGAGTTTTATTACATAAAGAATTTGAGAACAGTTGGTTATCTTCATTATTGAAAAGTTATATTGCCAGTCTCCTCCCCTTATGTTGTTCCAAGCAGGAGGAGGATTCTTCCCTGAGAAAAAATTTAAGCCAAAAGGAAAATTTTGACAGATATTTGGAATCACCCGACTAAATTGCTGGATTATCACTTCATCAACCCACTTTGAGATTCACCCGTTAATAACCCTTGTTCCAAGGGCAACACTCCAGTCCCCTTAACAGAAATATACCATTATGGATTGAATTGTGTCCCTTCTCCCCAGATTCATATGCTGGACCCCTAAACCCCAGTACCTCAGAATGTGACTATATTTGGAGATAGGGCCTTTTGAGAGGTGATTAAGTTAAATGAGTTAAATAAGAAGAGTTAAATAAGTTAAATAAGGTGGGTGCTAATCCAGTCTGACTGGTATCTGACTGGAACAGTTGTCCTTGAAGGGAATTGGTTCCAAGACCCCCGCTTGGGTACCAAAATCTGAGGATGCTCAAGTCCCTAAGAGTTGATCCTGTGGGCCTCTGTATCCATAGATTCTGCATACAGAAGGCCAACTGTAGTTTGGGGAGAGAGAGGAAAAGAAAAATGAGGGCACTTTGGCGACCCTTCATCAGATGGCTTGATTTTATTTAGATTTTGTATAAAGGTTATGTATGTAAAAAGTAATATTCTCCAGCCTTTTTATTGTTCCATAATTATGTGCTCATCAGCCTGCATTCTTTTCAGTGTTGACATATGTAGATATTAGCAGCCAGGATTCTCCATTTAAAAGCTATTTTTTTACTTGTTAGGTGCCTGCCCTGCCTTGAGACCCCTGGTGTGTACAGCTCTTTTTTTTTGGCTCCTAGGAATCCTCCTGTCAGAGACAGAGTGAACAAACAGACAAGAGAAAGCCAAAATAGAAGAGAGTAAAATTAGCCATTACTTTTTACCTTAGGCACTGGGGTCCTTCAACTTCCCTGCAGTGCAGGGAATCTCATTATATACTGTTGTTAACACAATCAAATGGGCTCTTCTTATCCTCTGGGGCTACAGCCATATAATTCCGTTTTATATTGTCCTTAGGTACCTTTTTTTATATGTGATGACTTCTCTTTGTGAATGCAAATATTTCTTTATTACAAAGGAAACTTTTTCTGGCCCATCTTACACTAAGGTTTCCTAAGCTATTGGCTTGCTTGATTCTCTTTGTTAACTTTGATGTAACATTGCAGTGGCATCTGGTGTTTTCTAGAAATCATTCCACAGTGTGTAGAAACCATAGATGTCAGCCTCATATTCTTTCAAAATTTATTTCTTCCATCATATGTGATGGAAATTTGTCATTGTTGAACTTTTTATATCAATTAGAAATGATTTTGGTTTAATTTATTTGAAAATAACATTGCTGAATGGAGATACAGCTCAAGAAAGGTATTATTTACTTGAGTAACAGGACCACCATGACTTTGTTACAGTTTACTGTGAAACCATTCAATGAAAGCAGATTAAGGAATTACTGAAAATCAGCAGTCAGAGAGGAAATGAACTGTAACTTTTCTATTTCATAGGACCAGAAAAGGCAGAACACTTGGCTAATGCTAAAATTTAAATTTCAATCATTGTCATTTCTAGTAGAAATGTGTAAGATGTTGTTTTTACGTATGAAATAAGACTACTCTGTCAGAGTTCATGTACTTACGAAATTACAAGTTCAGCATCATAATAAATGATATTTTCTATGATTCCTTGGAGTATTTTGTCAGATCATGTTTTCCCTACCTGGATCCCTCTTCTTGTAGTCATTGCTGCTGCTGCTGTGTCACTTCAGTCGTGTCCGACTCTGTGTGACCCCATAGACGGAAGCCCACCAGGCTCCCCCGTTCCTGGGATTCTCCAGGCAAGAACACTGGAGTGGGTTGCCATTTCCTTCTCCAATGTGTGAAAGTGGAAAGTGAAAAGTGAAAGTGAAGTCGCTCAGTCGTGTCCGACCCTTAGCGACCCCACGGACTGCAGCCTACCAGGCTCCTCCATCCATGGGATTTTCTAGGCAATAGTACTGGAGTGGCTTGCCATTGCCTTCTCCGCTTGTAGTCATTACCTAGTTCCAATTAGAGATATTTAACATCTTTGTTCTTTTCAGATTACTGTAAAATCATTATTTGATCTCTACCCATATGAAAAAAGAGAATATTAACAAACAGTGGCTTCTGTTTTATAATTTTTAATTGGAGGCGGTCTTCAGATGATAAGGATAATGTAATTGGCAAAAAAAAAACACAAAAAACCTTTTTGAGAAAACTTTTGTTTTAGAATTTCAAGGGAAAAAGAAGTAGCTTTTCATTAATGTACTGGGAACATTTATTTATGGTTAATCTCAAACTGGAATTGAACTGATTCTATCTCAGCTGAGCTACAGTTCAGTTGGTAAAGAATCTGCCGGAAATGTGGGAGACTGGGTTCAACCCCTGGATTAGAAAAATCCCCTGGAGAAGGGAACAGCTACCCACTCCAGTGTTCTGGCCTGGAGAATTCCTTGGATTGTATCGTCCATGGGGTCGCAAAGAGTCTGACATGACTGAAAGACTTTCGCTTTCACTTTTTCTTTCAAACTGGCAACTGGCCTTCATATGCAACTATAAATTAAGATTTTTCACTTGATTCATTTGTATCCAGTGCTCATATGAGTAAGTGATCATACTGGGAGATCATTTGATACTATCTCAGTGTCTGGTAGGATTAGCAGGCAAAAATTAGTTGGATTAGGATTTCAAGAATAAGTTCCTGAGCATAATATCCTCTTTGTTGTGAATTAGCAATGGCACAGAAGAATTTGTAATACAGTGGGAGAAACTAGCAAACTAGGAAGAGGCTGAGACTGGGGGCATATTATAGAGATTAATCTATTTTCAGGGTTCCTTGCAAGGGCAAATAGTATCAGATCCTTGATTGAGAATTTTTAAGATTTTTTTTCCTCTGGGTAAAACATCTTGTTGAACATCTTTTGTGTGACATTTCATAGAGTGTGGCAAAACCAGAATTGTCAAGAGCCTGGATCAACTCACTTTCTACTTTTGTTAATTTTAAGTGAGCACAAAGTAGACCATACAAAAATGTTAGCTCTCTAGGACTGTTATTTTCAATAGCTACGATTTTCAAATAGCTGAGGATCAGTATTTTTAAAATTAAAAGAAAATATTTTATTATAAAAGTAATTATTTGTAAAAAATATAGAAATAATATAAGCCAGAGGAAGTAAAAATTGTTTGTAGCACTGTTATCCAATGTTAATTGAATATATATATAGTTTTACTTTTTAAAGGCTCATATTTTACCTACCATATCTTTTCCCCACCTTAACATATTTTAAATAATGTAGTTCACTTCATTAAATATTATTCTGCTTATAACTTTAATTGCTGCAAGCTATTATATGAGTGAACTATACATTAATGTTCAGTTTAAGTGATTTAATTTTGTTAACTAGATTTATTATAAAAGGAATATGAATATTCATATAAAGCCATGACATGTTAATTCTATTTTCATTTAGTTTTTTTTAGGGGAGACATTTTAAAAATTATATTTTACATTAAAGCTACTAATGTACACAACTTTTGCCTTATTAAAAAGAAAATATATAGTGATATTTCAGAGTTTATATTATGAATTAATATTATTTTAATATAGTTGCATATAAAATATATAGGCATATGTAAAATATAAGGTTAAATTTGGATTTCTTTAAACATTTCCAGTATATGTATTTCAATGGCAAGATTTCTTCAAGACCTGAGTTTTTTTCCTCAGTCACTCAGTCATGTCTGACTCTTTGTGACCCCCTGGACTGTAACCCACTAGGCTCCTCTGTCTGTGGAATTTCCCAGGCAGTAATACTTGAGTTGGTTGCTATTCCCTTCTCCAGGGATGACCTGAGGGAATCGAACCCAGGTCTCCCACATTGCAGGTAAATTCTTTACCTTCTGAGTCACCAGGAAGTTCCCAGTAAGATAACAGAATTCTTAAAAATTAAGCCATTTCCTATGTTTGAACAGTATCTTGTACACAAGAAACATTTGAAATTTCATTTAAAAATGATTACAGTGCAAAAAAAGGTCTCTAAAGTATAGTCTAATGTTATATGTTCCCATAAAATTTTTCCTTTACGTGAGTGTCAGAATATGAGCAAAACCCTTTTCAGTAAGATGAATTAAAGCAGTAACTTGGAGGGTAAAAATAAAAATACTTCTAAATTCTACCATGACTTTGGTAATAACCATTGAAAGTATAGATCAATTGAATATCATCACTGTCTTTATGAAAGCTTTTGAATTGATCTTCTGCCAAAAATACAAAGGCAGATTTTCCAATACTGTATTCCTTATTCAGAGTCCATTCTCTGTATAAAGTAGTAAAGTAGAAACTATTGTGATAATTTTTAAGGATGTCATTATTTAAATTATCAAAATATTTTTTTTCTAAAATTAATACGCTTCTTTTCAGAGAGTCTTTAACATGAAAACATATATCAACCATCAGTCTTTCTGTTGCTTAAACCAGTTTTTGAGGACTGAATGGATTAAGGAAGCACATTTGTGTTTATTTTGTTGTTTCTTCTCCCCATTCCCAGAATCTCCTAATGGATGTGATGAAGAATGTGCTGTCATGTAACTAGGCCAGGCAGGAGAACATTAAAATACTTACCTAGGTGATTTTGATATCTAGTAAAACACACACAGTGTTATCAAGATTTTCAGTCCCCAGTAAGATTAGAAATTCATAAGCATACCAAAACCATATTTGGTCACAATTGTAAACTATTCCAGAAAATACACTGGAATCAGAAACTATTTGAAAATGTAGTTTAGTTCTGACTTAAGCTCCATACAGTGATTAAAAACAAAAACTATGAAATTTTGTCTACTTAGGTAAAATTATGTCATTTCTGAAGGCCTACATATAAATGTCATCACATGAAATTACCTTTGTAAATCACATGATAGGTAACTGAACTGGGTACATCATTTTTTGGTGGCACAGATTTCGCAAAGGAAATTTATGCCCTGTTTTTAGCTGGAAAAGGGGAGGGCAGAAAACTTTTCTTGCCTCTGTTGAGTCTCAGCTGCCTTGAGCTGAAAATAATTCTTATTCTGAAGTGGCACAGTCTGGACTGGTGTATCCTTCAACCTTACTATCTCATACTGCATGGTATAATTTTCTTATACTGAAATCTTTTAATCAACTACAGTGAATTTTTAATTGAAGGTTAACATGATGTATGCAAATTGTTTGGAGAACTAGTTAAATACTAATTATATATTAGGTCTGCTTGTATAAGTAAACCTCAAATTCAGTAGCAGTTTATTTCTAAGGATCCTAATAAATCACAGATTAAAGAAAATAGATGATAAAAGTGGAAGCATATATTTCTATGCTTTGTATATAGTACTGTTTCATTGATTGTTCTGCTTTCCTCTTTACTGATAAATTAATCATGTATAGGATTTTTAGATATTTAGTTTTCCTGTAGTTTTGAAGTAAATATTAAAAATTGATTGAAAAGACTAGTAGATAAGGTAGATAAAGTGTTGATTTTTAAAAAAATATCACATTTGTCAAACATTAATAAAGAAACATATAAAGCAAGAAATAAATGTTTTGTCATGTCCCATTTTCTAAAACTACTAATAAATTTCCTTCGTATCCCTCCAGAAATTATATATGAATTTGTAAATACATATATATGCTTCTTTAGTGTAAAATGATTACACAAGCATATGCACACCCACACAGTTTTTGGCAACCTGAACTTTACACTGTAAGAATAGTCAGAGTGGTTAAAAGTAAGCACATATCAACTTACTTCAATTAAAAAAAACACTGATTAAAATGGAGTGTATCATTCAAATATAAAGGTAAGCACAGTATCTTGAGCTCTGCTGACTGGGGCTGAACCCCAATCAGTGTTTACTATCTGTGATACCTTTGGCAAGTTACCTAACATCTCAATGTCTTGCTTTCTTCATGTTTAAAGTGGTGGGCAATATTAATATCTATCTCATGGAGTTGATGTTAGTATTTAATATTAACTCTGAAAAAGTACTTAGAATATTCCTGGCAGTACAGAGCCATAGTATGTTAGCTGTTATCTTTTTATTTTTCAGGATTTAAAATTTTATTTTATTCTTTGTAATATTTTCAGATTATCCTGTTTTAATATTACATTAATTTATTGGTCTTTCAAATAATAAAAAAAAATTTCAGTGACTTATTGGTCTTTTAAATTGTCTTTCAAATTATGTGACTGCTTTTCTCCTATCTTCTTCAATACTAGACGTTACTGACTTTTCAGTTTTTGCTAATGTGATTAGCTTTACTAATTTTTATTTTAATTTATATTTAACTGTAAGTACACTTGAATACCTATTTATAGGGGACTGTTTGTGATTTTTTTCCATGCAGAACATATCCACAGAATTGGCTCATTTTTCTTTGGTTTATCACTGTTTTCCATATTGCTTTCTAGGGATACTTTCTCTTTAGAGGGAGTAAATGTCAGCCCATTTGTACTTTAAGTAATTTTCTCAGTTTATTATTGACTTTTGACATAAATATTTGTGTTTATTGCTTCTTTTCTTTTTTGCCCATGATTATTCTAATTTTTATGTATTCAGGCTTACATATTTTTATTGTTATAGAGTATTATGTCATTCTTTGAAAGGTATTCTCTAGCAGAGGCTCACGTTTAAGATTTACTTGTCTATTTCTTTAGTGCTTTTATAATTTTATTTTTACCTTTAGCTCTTTGATCCATTGCAAACTTAAGGATCTAGCTTTATTTTTTTTCTCAGATGGTTAAAATATTTTACTTATAAATGCTATTTATTAATATTTCATCTTCCCTTCACTATTTTGAAATATTGTACTTCTCATAAACTTAAGTTGCATATATTTATATATGGACTTCCTAGGTGGCACTCATGATAAAGAACCTGCCTGCCAACACAGGAGACATAAGAGATATGGATTCAGTCTCTGGGTCGGGAAGATCCCCTGAAGGGGAGGGTATGGCAGCCCACTCCAGGATTCTTGCCTGGAGAATCTTACGGACAGAGAAGCCTAGGGGCTATAGTCCATAGTGTCACAAAGAATCAGGCACAACTGAAGTGACAGCATACACATACATATGTGTTTATGGTATTTATATGTATGTGTTTAGGTTGGAGCTTTCTGGACTCTATTTCACCAATCTGTCAGTGTACTGTTTTACTAAAAATAAGCAATCTTTTTATTATATATTTGTAATATTTAAAAATTCCTCTTATTTCTAGCTACCCTTTCCCAACACTGTTTATCCAGAAATTTCTAGTTTATTCTTTAGTGTAGTTCATTCCTGGCGAACTTAAACTTTTTTGTCATATTTCAAAATATAAACCCCATGAAATTCGTAAGTTAAGTGAGACTCCATTGAGTTTATCAGTTCAATAGAATTTAATATGGGGAGGAAATGGCAACCCACTCCAGTATTCTTGCCTGGAGAATCCCATGGATGGAGGAGCCTGGTGGGCTACAGTCCATGGGGTCGCAAAGAGTCGGACACGACTGAGCGACTTCACTTCCCTTGTACTCAGCTGGTAGAGAATCCACCTGCAATGCGGGAAACCCCGGTTCGATTCCTGGGTTGGGAAGATCCCCTGGAGAAGGGATAGGCTACCCACTCCAGTATTCTGGCCTGGAGAAGTCCATGGACTGTTTAGTCCATAGGGTCACAAAGAGCTGGACACGACTTAGCCACTTTCACTTTCAGAATTTAATATCTTAATATTTAGTGGGGAAATTTCTAAGGTAATCCTAAGTGTGATATTTTATTTCTTCAGATTTTCTGTCCCTACTGTTTACATATGAGAAGCTTTCAGTTTACACACATTACTTTTATAACCAGACTCCTTACTTAGTTATAGTGTTGCTAATATTTTTCAGTTGAGTTTTTGGTTTTAATTTTATCCCTTGGAAATTACAATTATGTCTCTTTCCTTCTAATATTTATGCCATTATTCCAGTGTTTACACCTTTTATTTCTTGTTCTTGACTCATGTCACTGCATAATTCTTTCCAAAGAGTCATCCCTTCAACTTTTTTGAGTGAGTTTATTCTAAATGAGCCTCTTTTGTAAATATACAGTTGGCTTTTAGTTTTTAATTCGGTCTCACATTCTTATTAATTTAAATAGCTGATTGCTCAGTAAGCAATTATTGTTATGACAGAAATGTTTGATCTTAATTTTACCAGCTTACTGTGTTACAGTTTTTTCTTTCCAGTGCTTCCTTTGTTTTCTAGTTTTTGCTTTATGGTTCATGGTTTTGTTATTACCCTTAATAGTGAAATAAATGGTTAAAAATCCTAGTTATATAATCTATATTCTTTTTTAATCAAGTAGAGAGTATTACCAGCTTGTTACTGAATATGAGAATTATTAGTGGGCTTTGAAGGAAATCAGAATACGCCAAACCCGCTATTTTAGCATAAGTTAGTTTGGACTGAAGGTAAGTGTGAAGCACCAGAAATCAAAGGAGCTGTTTGCCTGCCTCCTTTCTGCCTGAAAGCAGGGCATAAATTTTCCTTTGTAAAGGTGAAATAAATATCCACTTGTAAACTTGGCCCTTTCCCATCTCCCTTCCTGTATGAGGAAGAGGGCAGTGATTCTCACCACTGGAGATGACTTGAGTCTGTGCACCAAACGTTTCTGAACAGTTTAAACCCTACATTTCTGAGTTACCTCTCTGCCATTTACCACCTGTAGGAGTACAAACCCCCTTTTTCTTTGTTTAGTCATTTCTCACAGTTTATGGCCCTGTGGTAAGATGGGCTATAAGGTCCCAGGTGGAACCACTCATTTGGGCTTTTGCTTCTTTTCTGTGATGACCCCAGGATTTAAAGACAGTAATAGTGAGGGGACATACATACACCCACGGCTGATTCATGTTGATGCTTGACAGAAAACAGCAAAGTTCTGTAAAACAGTTACCCTTCAATTAAAAAATAAATATAAAAAATAAAGAGAAATAAAATTTGTATGTGTTTTCTTCTATTAATATGTTTTTTGTCAGTTTAATTTGTCGTCCCCATTGATAGACCCTAAGAAGACAGAAAAAAATTTTCCTTTCCTACACTTCCATGTCCTTTTTTTACTTTCCTCTCATTTTTTGGTTTTTATTTACTGTTCAGAAAAATGTGAAATCGTGTATTTCTTATAGATTTAATAATGAGCAAGCGTTAAAGAATTTAATTTACTCATGCAGTATGCGGGAACCAAGTAGATGTTATAACAGGTTCAGAGAAAGTTAGAACAACATAGATTGATATGAGCTAGAAAAATGTTGAGATGGCATACAAATGAAAACAGAACTGCTTTTTCTTCAGGATGTTGAAACACTGTCAGGCAGGTCAGAATTTACATATCTATCCCTGAACTGTAGTTTACAAAAGTTGAAAAATATCTCAAAGATAACAGCATAATCACATTTCCTTAACCCAGAGGGGTATGCTACATATGATGCATAGTTTTCATTGGAACACAAAAGAAGTTTTGAGCTTTTACCTTGAAAATATTTCTGATATTCGTTTTATATATTATTGTGTAATTTCCAGAGTTGTTTAGCATTCATTCTCTATGTTAGGAGTTAGGAAAATTTTTCCTTTAAGGACCAGATAGGAAATATTTTATGTCTTGGGGAGCACATATGGTTTCTGTCGTATATTCTTTGTTTTATTGTTTTTATTTTCTTTCTGCAATGCTTTGCAAATGTAAAAACGATCATTAGCTTGTGGGCTGTACAAAAACAGATCATGGGCTGTATTTTGTTGACCTTCACTCTATACAAATGATTTGAGGGTCAGCACCAGCCTTTTCAGGACATTAGTTGTCAATTCTTGAGATCTTTGTTTTCATAAATCTCCTGGCTGATGGTATTCATTATCAAATATGCATGAATACATTTTTTCCCGAGAAAGCTTATGAGTGCAGTGTGGTTATTTTTCATTAGTCTGTGCATGCTTCCCAGTGCTTTTATGTGCATCAGTAGTGCACCAAGGGCAGGGCAGTGGGAGTTAGGTACAGGCCATGCATAGGTTCATTATCTGCAGAAGATTCTAAAATAATAAAGTTGAATAACAGTCAGTCTACTCAAATTCATCTCAAGAGTAAATTCAACTTCTGCTTCTGTTTATGATGTACTAACATCATGGGGTCACGAAGAGTCGGTCACGACGGAGCGACTGAACTGAACTGAACAAGGATCTAATTTACCCTCCTCCTTGAAATAACATAAAATGGACAACTGAATGAAACAGTGGCAGTGAAGATGTTGGATATCAGGCAGTACAAGACAGTGATCCCTGAGAGATGGGGGAAAAGTGATGCTGCAATCGCCTAGATTCACCTGAAGGAAATTACCCGGACTGTGGTGCAATAAGCAGAACCCAGGAAGAGGTTATCGTTATCAATCACTGAGATGTCGCTGGGGAAGCCAAGACACCTGGAGTCCGTGAGCAGAGTAATGATGAGAGAACTGCCCAAAGGGAACACTCTGACATCTCCAGAGGTCCTCCCTTAAAGACTGAGATGATACTGATCTGTGCATGCATGTGAGAAAAGTTCTAATGGTCAAGGAATGAAGCAACAGAAAGGATTAGATGGAACGGTACACACATGTCATATCTGGTGTAAAGAGTGCTGTTCACATCAGCTAGAGTAGAAGAAAACCTCGTAACTATGCAGATACTGGTTAGTGTGTCAGAGAAGGCTCTCACTTCCTTAGTGAAGAAAAAAACTAACTCTAGACTAAATGTGACTTTGTATCCTCCTAAAGTTATGACCAACCTAGATAGCATATTAAAAAGCAGAGACATTACTTTGCCAGCAAAGGTCCATCTAGTCAAGGCTATGGTTTTTCCCGTGGTCATGCATGGATGTGAGAGTTGGACTGTGAAGAAAGCTGATCGCCGGAGAATTGATGCTTTTGAACTGTGGTGCTGGAGAAGACTCTTGAGAATCCCTTGGACTGCAAGGAGATCCACCCAGTCCATTCTAAAGGAGATCAATCCTGGGTGTTCATTGGAAGGACTTATGCTAAAGCTGAAACTGCAATACTTTGGCCACCTCATGTGAAGAGTTGACTCACTGGAAAAGACTCTGATGCTGGGATGGATTGGAGGCGGGGGGACGGCAGAGAATGAGATGGCTGGATGGCATCACCGACTCGATGGACATGAGTTTGAGTGAACTCCGGGAGTTGGTGATGGACAGGGAGGCCTGGCGTGCTGTGTGGTTCATGGGGTCGCGGAGAGTCGGACACGACTGAGCGACTGAACTGAACTGAACAAAAGTTAAAATCGGGACCTGAATGGATGAGACAGTTTCAAAGTAACTTAACCATATCCCAGGAAAAAATGCTCAACGGTATTTGTAGAAACACAAAAATACTGCTGATGCAAGAAATGGAGTAAGATTCACAGTATCTGGCATCCAATTAGGAATTTCCAAAATACAAAGAAGCAGGGAGGCAAAACCATGCTGAAGGAAAAGAGCGATCTTTTGATGCTGAGATGAAGCAAACGGTGGAATTAGTGCACAAGGAAATCACAATAGATGTGGAAATTATTAGAGATTCAGATTAAACTTCTAGACATGGAAAAATGCACTGCTTGGATTTACTGCATGTTAGACAGTCAACCAGTACTTCGCACCTCCCCAGGAGACACTCAGACACAGTTCTGTCTCAGTCTCGGTGGGGTCTCTGGGACCTGTGTCTGAGTGTCTCCGGCAGAGGTACAGTTTAGCAGTGGACTGCCACAGGGGCAGGGGCTCTGGGTGCAGTAGACCTGAGTATGGCATAAGACCGCTTTGAGGAGATCGCCATTAACCCCACCATGGAGCTGCCAGAACTTATACAGAACTGGGGACACAGACTCTTAGAGGGCACAGACAGAAACTTGTGAGCACCAGGACTCAGGAGAAGGGAGCAGTGACCCCAAAAGAGACTGATCCAACTTGCCTGTGAGTGCCCAGGAGTCTCTGGTGGAGGCGTGGGTTGGTGGTGGCCTGTGGCAGGGTTGGGGGCACTGAGTGTAAAAGGGCATGCATGGGACCTTTTGAAGGAGGTCACTATTATCTTCATTACCTCCACCAAAGTTTGGCCTAAAGTCAAACAACAGGGAGGAAACACAACCCTGCCCTTCAACAGAAAATTGGATTAAAGATTTACTGAGCATGCCCCCCACATCAGAACAAGACCCAGTTTCCCCCTCAGTCAGTCTCTCCTATCAGGAAGCGTCCATCAGCCTCTTGCCCTTCTCCATCAGAGGGTGGAGAGACTAATAATCACAATCACAGAAAAGTAACCAATCTGATCACATGGAACACAGCCTTGTCTAACTCAATGAAACAATGAGTCATGCAATGTAGGGCCACCCAAGACGGATGGGTCATGGTGGAGAGTTCTGACAAAACGTGGTCCACTGGAGAAGGAAATGGCAAACCTCTTCAGTATTCCTGCCTTGAGAACCCCATGAACAGTATGAAAAGGCAAAAAGATAGGACACTGAAAGGTGAGCTCCTCAGGTCAATAGGTGCCAAATATGCTACTGGAGATTAGTAGAGAAAAAACTCCAGAAAGAATGAAAAGACGGAGCCAAAGCAAAAACAGCCCCCCATTGTGGATGTGACTGAAGATGGAAGTCAAGTCCCATGCTAGAAAGAGCAATATTGCATAGGAATCTGGAATGTTAGGTCCATGCTACTGCTAAGTCGCTTCAGTCGTGTCCGACTCTGTGCAATCCCATAGATGGCAGCCAACCAGGCTCTGCCGTCCCTGGGATTCTCCAGGCAAGAACAGTGGAGTGGGTTGCCATTTCCTTCTCCAATGCATGAAAGGAAAAGTGAAAGTGAAGTCGCTCAGTCGTGTCTGACTCTTAGCAACCCCATGGACTGCAGTCTACCAGGCTCCACTGTCCATGGAATTTTCCAGGCAAGAGTACTGGAGTCGGGTGCCACTGACTTCTCCATGTTAGGTCCATGAATCAAGGCAAATTGGAAGTGGTTAAACAGGACATGAGTTTGAGTGTACTCCGGGAGTTGGTGATGGACAGGGAGGCCTGGCGTGCTGTGATTCATGGGGTCGTGGAGAGTCGGACACGACTGAGCGACTGAACTGAACTGAACTGAAACAGGAGATGGCAAGAGTTAACATCGATAGTTTAGGAATCTGCGAACTAAATAGGACTGGAATGGGTGAATTTAACTCAGATGACCATTATGTCTACTGCTGTGGACAAGAATCCCTTAGAAGAAATGGAGTAGCCATCATAGTCAACAAGATTCCAAAATGCAGTACTTGGATGCAATCTCAAAAATGACAGAATGATCTCTGTTCATTTCCAAGGCAAACCATTCAATATCACAGTAATCCAAGTCTGTACCCTGGCCACTAATGCTGAAGAAGCTGAAAGGTTCTGTGAAGACCTACAAGACCTTCTGGAACTAACACCCAAAAAAGATGTCCTTTTCATTATAGGGGACTGGAATGCAAAAGTAGGAAGTCAAGAGTTACCTCGAGTAACAGGCAAATTTGGCCTTGGAGTGCAAAAGGAAGTAGATCAAAAGCTAATAGAGTTTTGCCAAGAGAACGCACTGTCATAGCAAAAATCCTCTTCCAACAACACAAGAGAAGACTCTACGCATGGACATCACCAGATGGTCAATACTGAAATCAGATTGATTATATTCTTTGCAGCCAAAGATGGAGAAGCTCTATACAGTCAGCGAAAACAAGACCGGGAGCTGACTGTGGCTCAGATACAGGAACCCCTATTGTCAAATTCAGACTCAAATTGAAGAAAGTAAGAAAAACCAGTAGACCATTCAGGTATGAGCTAAATCAGATCCCTTATGATTATACAGTGGAAGTGAGAAATAGATTCAAGGGATTAGATCTGATAGACAGAATGCCTGAAGAACTATGGACAGAGGACTGTGACATTGTACAGGAGGCAGGGATCAAGACCAGCCCCAAGAAAAAGAAATGCAAAAAAGGCAAAATGGTTGTCTGAGGACGCCTTACAAATAGCTGTGAAAAGAAGAGAAAGGCAAAGGAGGAAAGGAAAGATATACCCATTTGAATGGAGAGTTCCAAAGAATAGCAGGAAGAGAAAAAGAGGAAAACAACAGAATGGGAACGACTAGAGATCTCTTCAAGAAAATTAGAGATACCAAGGGAACATTTCATGCAAAGATGGGCTCAATAAAGGACAAAAATGGTATGGACCTAACAGAAGCAGAAGATATTAAGAAGAGGTGGCAAGAAAACACAGAAGAACTGTACAAAAGATATCTTCATGACCCAGATAATCACGATGGTGTGATCACTCACCAGAGCCAGTCATCCTGGAATGTGTAGTCAAGTGGGCCTTAGAAAGCATCACTACAAACAAAGCTAGTGGAGGTGATGGAATTCCAGTTGAGCTATTTCAAATCCTAAAAGATGATGCTGTGAAAGCACTCAATATGCCAGCAAATTTGGAAAACTCAGCAGTGGCCACAGGACTGGAAAAGGTCAGTTTTCATTCCAATCCCAAAGAAAGGCAATGCCAAAGAAGGCTCAAACTACCACAAAATTTCTCTCATCTCACAAGCTAGTAAAGTAATGCTCAAAATTCTCCAAGCCAGGCTTCAGCTATACGTGAACCGCAAACTTCCAGTTGTTCAAGCTGGTTTCAGAAAAGGCAGTGGAACCAGAGTTCAAATTGCCAACATTCGTAAAAAGATCTGTTTCTGCTTTATTGATTATGCCAAAGCCTTTCACTGTGTGGATTACAATAAACTGTGGAAAATTCTGAAAGAGATGAGAATACCAGACCACTTGACCTGCCTTTTGAGAAACCTGTATGCAGGTCAGGAAGCAACAGTTAGAACTGGACATGGAACAACACACTGGTTCAAAATTTGGAAAGGAGTACGTCAAGCTATATATTGTCACCCTGCTTATTTAACGTATATGCAGAGTACGTCATGGGAAACACTGGGCTGGAAGAAGCACAAGCTGGAATCAGGATTGCCGGGAAAATATCAATAACCTCAGTTATGCAGACGACACCACCCTTATGGCAGAAAGTAAAGAGAAACTAAAAGGACTCTTGATGAAAGTGAAAGAGGAGAGTGAAAAAGTTGACTTAAAGCTCAACATTCAGAAAACTAAGATCATGGCATCTGGTCCCATGACTTCATGGGAAATAGATGGGGAAATAGTGGAAACAGTGTCAGACTTTATTTTTGGGGCTCCAGAATCACTGCAGATGGTGATTGCAGCCATGAAGTTAAAAGACACTTACTCCTTTTGGAAGGAAAGTCATGACCAACCTAGAAAGCATATTAAAAAGCAGAGACATTACTTTGCCAACCAAGGTCCATCTAATCAAGGCTGTGGTTTTTCCAATGGTCATGTGTGGATGTGAGAGTTGGACTGTGTAGAAAGCTGATCTCTGAAGAATTGATGCTTTTGAACTGTGGTATTGGAGAAGACTCTTGAGAGTCCCTTGGACTGCAAGGAGATCCAACCAGTCCATTCTAAAGGAGATCAGTCCTGGGTGTTCTTTGGAAGGACTGATGCTAAAGCTGAAACTCCAGTACTTTGGCCACCTCGTGCTATGAGTTGACTCACTGGAAAAGAGTCTGATGCTGGGAGGGATTGGGGGTGGGAGGAGACGGGGACGACAGAGAATGAGATAGCTGGATGGCATCACCGACTCGATGGACATGAGTTTGAGTGAACTCCGGGAGCTGGTGATGGACAGGGAGGCCTGGCGTGCTGTGGTTCATGGGTCGCAAAGAGTCGGACACGACTGAGCGACTGAACTGAACTGAACACACTTATTGCAGCTGCACTGAGAGTGTGCGTTGTCTTCTCATTTCCTCAGCCTTTAAGGCATGGAAGTAAACATAAAGATGTGAACGTGCAGCACCAGGTGTTTACTTTTATGCTATTGAGAAATTGGTGAGGTGTTCTCAATTTCTTTCTCTCATCAGATTATTTCTCTAATCAATAATTTATTTAAAGATAAATACTTCTTGTATTTAATTTAAATAAAAACATTAACTTAGTTCATTATACATGTAGTCTCCTTACTCCTAATTTTATTTGAAGCTAATAATAATTTTCTTTATTCACAGTACTATTGAATCCTTAATATGGGCAGTCTCTTTGCTAGATAATTGTTGAAGGAGTCTGTTTCCTGGTTATAGTGAAACATTATGAAATATTTATAGTAAAGGGGCAGATGATCTAATATATTTGAGTTTCCTATGGAACATTATTCTTTTGGATGGTTACAGGTGTGCTGAAAAAAAAATTAAGTTTATCTAATCTTGGGCTTTGTTATTTTCTAGTCATTATGATCTTTATTGTTTTGTAATCCCAGGTCTTCTCTGTGGCTTTATTCTGATAATACTCATCATGAATGTAGTGTTTGATTGTCTCTCAGGTGTATGTAGCCAGGAAATCCTTTTTAAGGCAACACCTCTAAATATCTGTTGGAACTGAACCATGGTCACCAGTTTGTAATAGAAGAGAGTATAAAACTTGAGTGCAAAAAGCTCCTAACTCATGAAAGTGAATTCTAGTTCTTTCACATAGTTTGAGTTCTTGAGATTGCTGGAGATACTGATAAGAGTGTTATCAGGGAGGGTGTGTGTGTGCACGCATGCATGTCTGCAGGCGTGCCCTCAGTCACGTCCGACCTTTTGCAACCCCATGGACAAATAGCCCGCCAGTAATTTTCCATACAAGAATACTGGAGTGGGTTCCATTTCCTTCTAGGGAAGATCCTCTGGGATCCCCAGGGATTGAACCTACATCTCTTGAATCTCATACATTGGCAGGCAGATTTTTTTTTACCACTGGTGCCACCTGCAAATATCAGGGAGGAGATGGGAACTGAGAATATTTAAAAGTCTTGTAAGATCTGTTGTATTGTTGGGATTTTGGTAGCTTATAAGAATCTTTTGAAGGTATTTAAATTTGAAACAAACAAGAAACTCGTCTCTCTAAGCAGAGCACAGTCCTGATGAAGCTCACATTTTTAGAAGAGTAGTGACAATATGGGGTGATTAGAGTGGTACCTGAACAGATGCTGCAGGGAGATCCAACCAGTCCATCCTAAAGCAGACCAGTCCTGAGTGTTCATTGGAAAGACTGATGTTGAAGCTGAAACTCCAATACTTTGGCCCCTTGATGCGAAGAGCTGACTCATTTAAAAAGACCTTGATGCTGGGAAAGATTGAGGGCAGGAGGATAAGGGGACGACAGAGGATGAGATGGTTGGATGGCATCACCACCTCAATGGACATGGGTTTGGGTAAACTCTGGCAGTTGGTGATGGACAGGAAGGCCTGGCGTGCTGCGGTTTGTGGGGTCACAAAGAGTCGGACACGACTGAGCGACTGAACTGAACTGAACTGACTGAATAGATTGTGAGAATTGAATTGATTAGTAATAATTTAATGTGTCAATGAGAAGAGCTTCTGTCACTGTGTAGGAGAGAAAGAAACTCAGACTGTTTAGGGAGGTGGAGTATACTGGGCCCATTCCTTTGATTTTTACTTTAAGAGACTTAAATGGATGGTAGTATCCTTACAAGTCTGTCTGTCTCTCTCTCTCTTTAAAGAGCATGGTATTCTGTATTACATGCTTTCTAAGTTTATTTTGGAAGTTTTACTGAAGTTAGTAAGTAGTCAGAAAGCACTGTGCAATTGGAGAAGCTTAAGATAAAAGAGGATGAACTGCACCCATAATGGTCTGTATTCCTGACCAAACTTTCTTCTTTTTGAAGTTTAGAGTTTCAGGATCCTAATAGACAGTATTTCCCTTTTCCAATAAAACTGCACCACATGTGAGATAACTTGATAAGTCTATAGCTATCGAGATCAAAATTCCCTTAGTAAAGAATAGGTATGGGGGTGTACCCTAGGTTGTAGGGCCATCAGTCTTCCTAAATTCTGAACTGCAAAATTATACTTGCCACTCAGTTCCTGCTGATACTGGAAAACAACAGGGCTCTCAAGCGAAGAGAAAGCTCTAAAAATTAAAACATTGAAGAGCAGATGAGGATATGGGCATCTGCTTCCAAAAAAGAAGAGCAGAGTCACACAGACTTAGTTTCTTATCCCTAAAGAACCAGCCAGATATGTAAATCAGTGTTACCTGTCCTGGAGGCACACACTGATGTCCCATCCCATGGAAAATAAAGCCAGGGGCAAGGGATTCCTTTTCTCCCTGTCAGTGGCACTGCCAAGACTGGAAACCATTTATGGAATGACAATATTGTACTTTCAAATAGCAGATTATTACAGGTATAGTTTTGGAATTTTAGAGATGAAAGTGATCTTAGAGACCATTTACTTCACTCCTTCCATTTTTACAGATGAGGAAAATGTGAACCTAAAAAGGTCAACTTTCTTAAGATAACACAAGTGGAAGAGCGATAATTGGTGTCTCCATGTAGACATCTGTTTATAAGCAGGAATGCCAATGTATTGCTTTTCCAACAGAAAGTTCAGTGAGTTTCTTCATTTCCATTTTTCATGTAGAAAACAAACATATTTAACAAAGACAAAGTGAATTCATAAACCAGCCTCCTTAAAACAACCACTATCATATTTATGTATTTTTTTTCAAAAGCTTTTTAATGCGTAAAATGTATATGTGAAGTATAACTGCAATTGGAAGTTCCAAATTGAAATCGTTTTCTGAGGAGGGCTTATTTTGGTTCACATAAGAGGATTTATTTTGCTACTTTTTTTTTTTTTTTTAATAGAGAACCAGTCTGAAGGAATACAGGGTAGTATCAAGAATACTCTCTGACACTTCTTGAAATTACTGTTCTAACATCAGATTTGATTAACAGATTAGACCAGATATGAGAGATATGTTTCTTTAGCGTTTCTCCTGACTTGCTCACTTAGCAGTGACTACATTGGAGATGCTGGTAGATGGCTGAAGTCAGCTCACATCACTCACCTGGTTAATCACTGAAGAATGAGGGGGAGTATCATGTGTGTATTTGTATCTCCATTTGGGCAATTGCCAAGATCCCATCTGGTTGTAAAATTCTGTGGCTATATAAATTAGAAGCTAATTTTTTCCAAATTAGACCAATTTATAGTTTTACTGAGTTTTTATTTATTTTATTGGAATATAGTTGATTTACCTGAGTTTTAAATAAAGTCATATTCTTCAGACTCATCAGTCAGTTTGCCGTACTTGTCTGTAGATGTAACTCAGGGATCAGTTCTGTTTTCATATGATGAAAAACTCATTCTGCATAAATGCACAAACAGCCCAGGAAACTTCAGCCAAAGCATGGTAATAGTTCTCTGTTCAGCATGAGCAGTGATTTTCCACCAAGCAGACCCTCAGCCAGATGTCTGAAAGAAGAGAATGTACAGCTGACTCCCCTGTAACCTATTCTCAGAATTAAAACCAGAGTGTTCCAGTAACTAAGCTCTCTTGCACAGAAAGTGGGATCTAGATCTTCTTTGTTACTGAGGATCAAGGCTTTTGTATCGTCTCAGGATTTAAGGCTGAAACTCTCAAATGAATTTTTTTGGTCAATGATACCACGACTAGAAAACATATTTCCTAACTGCTTGGCACATATAAGCTTATTATATTAAAAAACCTGAATGTAATTTTGTTTTGCATTTAAGATTTACAAAACAGATGGTGTGTTTATTCCTTAGTCTCATAACTGCAAACATCAGTTATCAAAATATAAATTAATATGGTACATGTTATTAAAATATGTTTTAAATTAATATAAAGTCAGATGAACTTGCTATTACGTATGTGAAAGACTTATGCTTGTTGATCATTAAAGATTTGGTAATGAGTATTTCTAAAATAACATTTATTGTTTTTCACTTATTTATCAACACTATATTTTTTAAAAGATTGATAAGTATAACGAAAATAGTTTATAAATTTAGTATCCCAAATTGTTTTATCTATATGCATATGTGTAATTAGGATCATTCATATTCTGTGTGTACATACACACACACATGGTTTTATTCTTTTTTCAGTATCATATGTTTGAACATTTTTTGTATCATTACATAATCTTACAAAGCATGATGATTATGGTACATCCATAAGGATCGGTGTGTTCCATCTTATGGATATTCCATTATTTTTTCATCCTTCCTTTTTTGCTTAGCTTGTTTTGACTTTTTCCTCTTTTATAAGTGATTAATGTCGGTGTACATACATTTCTGGGTAAGTATAATCTATGATACCATTAGATTAAATCCTTAAAATCTACTAGGTCAATTGAAGTTAAATATTGTATTCTAACGCACATATATGGAATCTAGAAAAATAGTACTGATGAATTTACTTACAGGGCAGCAGTGGAGAAACAGACATAGAGGATAGACTTACGCACGTGGGGAGAGGGGAGGAGAGGGTGAGATGTATGGAGAGAGTAACATGGAATCTTACATCACCACATGTAAAATAGACAGCCAACGGGAATTTGCTGTATGGCTAAGAAACTCAAACAGGGGCTCTGTATCAACCTAGAGGGGTGGGATGGGGAGGGAGATGGGAGGGAGGTTCAAAAGGGAGGGGATCTATGTATACCCATGGTTGATTCATGTTGAGGTTTGACAGAAAACAACAAAATTCTGTAAAGGATTTATCCAATAAAAAAATAAATTTAAAAAATATTAGGTCAATTGATTTTGAAGTTTTCAAGATTTTTAACATATTGCTGTCTACAAACTTGTACCAGTTTATTTTATTCACAGTATATTAGAGTGATAGTTTATCCCTTTGCCTGCTTTTAAATCTTTGTAAATAAAAAATAACTCATATAATTTGCATTTCTTCATTTTCTAGTAGGTTTAAATTCCAACCCCCCTCCCCCTCATTTATTGGTCCTTTACAGTCGTAGAGTGTGTGGGTCTCTGTGTGTATGTGCATATGTGTGTATATATATGTAGTTTATTCTACCTGGGGTGCTTGTTCTTTATTTTGGGGTTTTTAATCATGCTTCCTCTACTAAAGCTGTAGGTATTGGGGAAAGGCATGAAATTTTATTTTTTTTATTTTTATTTTTCTTGATCTTTATTTATTTTTTTTTTATTTTACAATATTATATTGGTTGGTTTTGCCCTACATTGACATGAATTCGCCCCAGGTGTACATAAGTTCCCCCTCCTGAACCCCCCTCTCACCTCCCTCCTCCCTTTATCCTCCCTCTTAGTCATCCCTGCACACCAGCCCCGAGTATCCTGTAACAAGGCATGAAATTTTAATCCAGCCATATCTGGGCTTAGATTTCTGTTGCCACATGTTTTTTTCCACGTGTCTTTGAGCAGACTACCTGTCATCTCTCAGCCTGATGTTCACTGATCTGCGAAATAGGACCGGTATGGGACACTTGTCGCAGGAGAGTCACTCTGTGATAGGTATGATTATCTTCCTCTTCCTCATCTCCTCATTATCACCTTCAGTTGCTCAGTCATATCTGACTCTTTGTGACCCCATGAATCGCAGCAAGCCAGGCCTCCCTATCCACCACCAACTCCCAGAGTTTACTCAAATTCTGTTCATTGAGTCGGTGATGCCATCCAACCATCTCATCTTCTGTCGTCCTCTTCTCCCGTCTTCAGTCTTTGCCAGCATCAGGGTCTTTTCCGGTGAGTCAGCTCTTTGCATCACGTGGCCACAGTATTGGCGTTTCAGCTTCAGCATCAGTCCTTCCAGTGAATATTTGGGACTAATTTCCTTTAGAATGGACTGGTTTGATTCCTTTCAGTCCAAGGGACTCTCAAGAGTCTTCTCCAACACCACAGTTCAAAAGCATCAATTCTTCGGTGCTCAGCTTTCTTTATAGTCCAGCTTTCATGTCCATGCATCACTACTGGAAAAACAGTAGCTTTGAAAAGACAGACCTTTGTCGGCAAAGTGACGTCTCTGCTTTTTAATATGCTGTCTAGGTTGGTCATAACTTTCCTTCCAAGGAGCAAGCATCTTTTAATTTCATGGCTGCAGTCACCATCTGCAGTGATTTTTGGAGCCCCCAAAATAAAGTCTGCCACTGTTTCCCCATCTATTTGCCGTGAAGTGATGGGACTGGATGCCATGATCTTAGTTTTCTGAATGTTGAGTTTTAAGCCAACTTTTTCACTCTCCTCTTTCACTTTCATCAAGAAGGTCTTTAGTTCTTCTACCCTTTCTACCATAAGGGTGGTGTCATTGCTATATCTGAAATTATTAATATTTCTCCTGGAAATCTTGATTCCAGCTTGTACTTCTTTGAGCCCAGTGTTTCTCATGATGTACTCTGCATATAAGTTAAATAAGCAGAGTGACAGTATACAGCCTTGACGTACTCCTTTTCCTATTTGGATCCAGTCTGTTGTTCCATGTCCAGGTCTAACTGTTGCTTCCTGACATGCATACAGATTTCTCAGGAGGCAGGTCAGGTGGTCTAGTATTCCCATCTCTTGAAGAATTTTCCACAGTTTGTTTTGATCCACATAGTCAAAGGCTTTGGCATAGGCAATAAAGCAGAAGTAGATGTTTTTCCAGAACTCTCTTGTTTTTTTGATGATCCAGCAGATGTTGGCAATTTGATCTCTGGTTCCTCTGCCTTTTCTAACCAAACTTTTACAGATGAAAGTTCTCAGTTCATATACGGCTGAATGGTAGCTTGAAGAATTTTGAGCATTATCTTGCTAGCATTTAATTGTGCTAATGAGCACAATTGTGCAGTAGTTTAAACATTCTTTGGCATTGCTTTTCTTTGGGATTGGAATGAAAACTGACTTTTTCCAGTCCTGAGGCCATGGCTGAGTTTTCCAAATTTGCTGGCATATTGAGTGCAGCACATTCACAGCATCATCTTTTAGGATTTGAAATAGCTCAACTGGAATTCCGTCACCTCCACTGGCTTGGTTCGTAGTGATGCTTCCTAAGGCATTCCAGGATCTCTGGCTCTAGGTAAGTGATCACACCATCATGGTTATCTGGGTCATGAAGATCTTTTTTGCATAGTTCTTCTGTGTATTCTTGCCACCTCTTCTTAATATCTTCTGCTTCTGTTAGGTCCATACTATTTCTGTCCTTTATTGGGCCCATCTTTTGCATGAAATGTTTTCTTGGTATCTCTAATTTTCTTGAAGAGATCTCTAGTCATTCCCATTCTATTGTTTTCTTCTGTTTCTTTCCACTGATGGCTGAGGAAGGCTTTCTTATCTCTCCTTGGTATTCTTTGGAACTCTCCATTCAAATGGGTATATCTTTCCTTTCCTCCTTTCCTTTTCTCTTCTCTTTTTTTCACAGCTATTTGTAAGGCCTCCTCAGACAACCATTTTGCCTTTTTTGCATTTCTTTTTCTTGGGGCTGGTCTTGATCCCTGTCTCCTGTACAATGTCACAGTCCTCTGTCCATAGTTCTTCAGGCACTCTGTCTATCAGATCTAATCCCTTGAATCTATTTGTCACTTCCACTATATAATCATAAGGGATCTGATTTAGCTTATACCTGAATGGTCTAGTGGTTTTTCTTACTTTCTTCAATTTGAGTCTGAATTTGACAATAGGCGTTCCTGTATCTGAGCCACAGTCAGCTCCTGGTCTTGTTTTTGCTGACTGTATAGAGCTTCTCCATCTCAGCTGCAAAGAATATAATCAATCTGATTTCAGTATTGACCATCTGGTGATGTCCATGCGTAGAGTCTTCTCTTGTGTTGTTGGAAGAGGATTTTTGCTACGACAGTGTGTTCTCTTGGCAAAACTCTATTAGCTTTTGACCTGTTTCCTTTTGCACTCCAAGGCCAAATTTGCCTGTTACTTGAGGTAACTCTTGACTTCTTACTTGGGTGTGAGTTCTAGAAAGTCTTGTAGGTGTTCATAAAACTGTTCAACCTCAACTTTTTCAGCATTACTGGTCGGGGCATAGACTTGGATTACCGTGATATTGAATGGTTTGCCTTGGAAATGAACAGAGATCATTCTTTTTTGAGATTGCATCCAAGTTCTGTATTTCGGACTCTTTTTTTGACTATGATGGCTACTCAATTTCTTCTAAGGGATTCTTGCCCACAGCAGTAGATATAATGGTCATCTGAGTTAAATTCACCCATTCCAGTCCATTTTAGTTCACTGATTCCTAGAATGTCGATGTTCACTCTTGCCTTCTCCTGTTTAACCACTTCCAATTTGCCTTGATTCGTGGACCTAATATTCAAGGTTCCTATGCAATATTGCTCTTTCTAGCATGGGACTTGACTTCCTTCCTCAGTCACATCCACAATGGGGGGCTGTTTTTGCTTTGGCTCTGTCTCTTCATTCTTTCTGGAGCTTTTTCTCTACTGATATCCAGTAGCATATTGGGCACCAACCGACCTGAGGAGCTCATCTTTCAGTGTCCTATCTTTTTGCCTTTTCATGCTGTTCATGGGGTTCTCAAGGCAGGAATACTGAAGAGGTTTGCCATTTCCTTCTCCAGTGGACCACATTTTGTCAGAACTCTCCACCATGACCCATCCATCTTGAGTGGCCCTACATCACATGACTCATTGTTTCATTGAGTTAGACAAGGCTGTGTTCCACGTGATCAGATTGGTTACTTTTCTGTGATTGTGATTATTAGTCTGTCCACCCTCTGATGGAGAAGGGTAAGAGGCTGATGGAAGCTTCCTGATAGGAGAGACTGACTGAGGGGGAAACTGGGTCTTGTTCTGATGTGGGGGGCATGCTCAGTAAATCTTTAATCCAAGTTTCTGTTGAAGGGCAGGGTTGTGTTTCCTCCCTGTTGTTTGACTTTAGGCCAAACTTTGGTGGAGGTAATGAAGATAATAGTGACCTCCTTCAAAAGGTCCCATGCCACAAGAAAAAAGGGCCTCCTTCTAATGTTTCCATTATTACCCTACCTGTCATTTTTTTTTTTTATTGAACAAAATTAATCGAATGTCTATCCAAGTTTGCTGTTTGCTTATAAGCAGATTGGGGTGGGTTCTCCTCCCAATCCACCAAATGGTCACTACTGACATCATCATTTCTTATGATAGAGCTGATTGGCAAAAATGCATTATATACGTATGTATATACATGTACACACACACACACACGTATAGGAAAAAGTGGACACGACTAGAGTTGGAATAGGCCCAGACACTAGCGAATCAGCTTCTTCTGTCCTGATACTATTTTTTTGCTAAGGCCTGGCTCTCTGTGTTGCATTTTTATGTGGCCCATAGCTATTGCCAGAATATCAGTACCCTAAATGCCAGAGCGTTTCGTGGAAGCCAGCAGGGTAGACCAGAAGATGAAGAAGATTTCCTTTCCTCCTGTTGAAAACTTTTGTAAAACTTGAACAGCTGTTTGAATGAATGAATGGAGAAACTATTCAGGAGGGTTTAGTTGCAGAATTTCCAAAAGAAAGTCAATTTATCAGACTATCTCTTTTATAAGGCAGTTCTGTCAACAAACATCTGTTGCGTAAGTACCCTGTGTCAAGCTCAGTGCCAAGTGTTGGAGATGCAGTGGGGAATGACTTGTTTCAAAGTTTCCAGTTAGTGATAAGGTTTAAACATGTAACATTATTAACAAATCAAAGGAAGGATATAAGCACTAAGAGATTGACAGAGGACTTAATGAGTTCTAGAGAAGAAGGAAGTGATCCAGTGTCTCAAGATATTGTCATAGTAAGGCTTCAAAATATTGAAGAAATTGAGTCCAATATTTCAAAACAGTGTTTTTTGTTTCTTCCAGTGTGAAAGGGTGAGGTATGTTTTCCTTTGTATTAAGCTTTTCTTTTAAATCTTCTATGTCAAGTTGATTAGCATGAGGGAAAAGGGCATTAGACTCACCAAATTTAGGCACCTGACAAAGATGTTTCCCCTCCATGTGGCAGTAAGGCAGATGGAGGCAACGTGGGAACAGGTTTTAGTAGTCAGCTTTTACACTTTGGTTTGCTTGTGGCTTTTGGCTTGAGAGAGGATAGATACCAGCAGATGGATTTTCTCATGGATGGACCAACATGACCAGAACACAAAACTGAGCGACTGCTCATTCACTTAAAAAAAAAAAAAATCAGTTAAATAATTAATTTGGCCTCGCTGGGTTTTAGTTGAGGCATGTGGGATCTAGTACCCTGACCAGGGATTGAACCTGGGCCCTTTGCATTGGGAATGCATAGAGTTTTAGCCACTGGACCAGCAGGGAACTTCAGTTCCCTGACTGCTGGATTTTAATCAGCAAATCTGCTGCAGTTGTGAGCCTGACCCCCAGTCTCTTAGCAAGAGTTGCTGCACTCAAGACTGCAAAAGAAGCCAACCACTTTCATATATTTATATATTTAAGTCATCTGTCTAACCGAAAGTGAAATACTTTTAAATTCCTCCTGCCAGTCTTTCAAGCAGAGAACCCAATATTAGATATTATTATATTTCTCAAATGTTACACTTTTAGAAATCTAATTATCCTTGAGTGTCCTATTCTACCAATACACTTTTATGTTAGCATTTCAAAATACATTTAAAAATAATCAGTTCTACCAAACTGACTTGTCAGTCACACTAATCTGATCAAAAAGGGAACATTATAAAATTTCTTCCCAGGAGCTAACTGACCTTTAAAAAAGGAGGGCAGTGGTCTTTTTTTTTTTGGTATTATCTAAATAGGATATAAAATTAATTTTAATAATAAATATTCCTTCTTTGGTGATACTTGATTTCTGATGTAACCATTGTGTGTGTGTGTGCTTAGTCGTGTCTGACTCTTTTGTGACCCCATGGGCTGTAGCCCATCAGGCTCCTCTGTTCATGGAATTTTCCAGGCAAGAAATACTGGAGTGATTTGCCATTTTCTTCTCCAGGGGGGTCTTCCTGACCCAGGGATGGAGCCCACATCTCTTGCGCCTCCTGCCTTGGCAAGCAGACTCTACGCCTTGTGCCACCTGGGAAGGCCCATCTTAATGACATAATCTTAATGATACAGTCATTAAGAGTATGTTATGTCATCTCCTCTGGAATAAGGCCTTGTAAATGATTATGCTAACTGGGTTTTATCACAGGTTTATTTGGCTAATGGATGACCACTGACGATCATCTCAGCTGTGCATATGTGAAGACTTCTTTGTTTTGAAGTTGTTTTAAAGTTTTTATGAATGAGTCTCCCTTTTGCCACGTTTCATTTGTTCAGCAATCCTGACTTAAGATACAGTCCATATATAGATCACTAACAGTGATAAAAACTGATTACTTTTAAGACATTGTACACTGTTAACAGTAGATGATATTGATTGTGGTAAATATTTCACAAGATATACTTACAGCATAACATCATGTTGTTACAAAGATATAATTTCTATTTGTTAATCATACCTTGATAAAGCTGAAAAACAAAAACCAAAACCAACAAGTAGTACAAAGATGAATAAAATTACTCCAGCCCTAAGGAGCTGAAATTTTATTTGAACAGAAAATGTGATCACTAATAAATATATCGCATGGGAGGAATTCTACAGGAGAGACCCCAGAAAAGCTGGAAGAAGTTTTGCAGACATATCATAAAATAGTCATAATTTTTGCACGATGGGGTGAATGAACAGTAGTGGTGCCAGATAATGGCTGGCAAGGTAGGCTGGAGTCAGATCTTGGAGAATATTGATGTCCTTCTAAATATGTGAACTATATTCCTTTGGGAGTGGAAAGGAATGCTTGGTCTTTATACAGAATTGGAAAGCACAGAAAAGGTATGCAGAAGAAATGTAAAATCACCCATATATTCACCCTCTGTTCCCCACCCCAGCCCCATCTCCCAAGTTTGTTGTAGTTAAGAATGGGAGAATACAGTTTCCTTTGGGGGCCCGTTAAGTTTGAGGTGTTACGGAGGCATTGTGCTGGCCCAGAAGTGTGGACTCTGTAAAAGTCAGGCGCTTGTGTAGCAGTGGTTGTTGCATCCTCTTCTCTGCAGAGCAGTCACCTATTCTTTTTTAATGAAGTACCACTTAGCTTTGTTGGCATTTTTGTTTGTACAGACAGTTTCTGAGATTGTGGAGACAATTGATTTAAGAAGCATAGTGGTTAACACAGTATTTACAAAGTCATCATTTCTATTACAAGATATATGAGGTCAAAGTTAGTGTGATTCAAGGGTCAGTGATCCCCAGCTTTGACCATTAATCCTAGGGTAATGGAAGTGACGGCAGCTTTCACCTCAAACACACCAAGAATTAATGTGACAGCACTGTCCTCCACGTGTTTTGACAAAGATTGCCCATTATCTTCTTTCCCTTGAAACACTCCTACCCTTTAGGCTTTGCCAGTAAATAAGAGAAGAATGAGACAGATACCATTTGTAGATTTAGTGTTATGCTGACATTTTCAACAATGATCCAGAATCAATTACATTTGACCATAGTTCTTGGAGAAGACTAAGTGGAAGGGACAGTTTGTTTATAAGAAAGCAGAGTCTTTCCTGCTTTGTGGGGGTAACATGATAAATTTTAACGTTGGATCACAGCTGTGCTGAATGTTGCATCTAGTCTTAGGTTTACAAGCTCAGCCTTGTACGTAGCATCAGTGTCCTTGTGTATATATGCATTCCCTAACAATTGGTTGTTTGTTCTTCTGTCTTGTTTGTCAGTTTTTTCCACCATGTGATGTCTGGTCTCAGCTTGCAGAGTTTAAAAATGAAGCATATTTTACTCATGACCTTTACAGAAATTAAAATTTTCAATTGCCTCTGTAAGTATCAGTTGATGGTAGCAATGCTTGATAAAAGATTTTTTTTTAAACTTTATCAGCATTTGAACCTGTTGGAGGTTTTGAAAAATTGTGCAACCTTTGCTTTTATTATTTGATCTCTGGTAGAAGGTGATAGGAGAAGGCAATGGCACCCCACTCCAGTTCTCTTGCCTGGAGAATCCCATGGATGGAGGAGCCTGGTAGGCTGCAGTCCATGGCGTCGCTAAAAGTCGGACACGACTGAGCGGCTTCACTTTCACTTGGCTGCATTGGAGAAGGAAATGGCAACCCAATCCAGTGTTCTTGCCTGGAGAATCCCAGGGATGGGGGAGCCTGGTGGGCTGCCATCTATGGGGTCACACAGAGTCGGACACGACTGACGTGACTTAGCAGTAGCAGCAGCAGCAGCAGAAGGTGATAAGGGGCTTCCCAGGTGGCTCAGTGACAAAGAATCTTCTTGCCAGTATAGGAAACACAGGAGACATAGGTTTGATCCCTGGGTTCAGAAGATCCCCTGGAGAAGGAAATGGCAATCTGCTCCATTATTCTTGCCTGGAAAATTCCATAGACAGAGGAGCCTGTCAGGCTACAGTCCATGTAGTCACGAAGAACTGGACGTGACTGAGTGACTGAGCACGCATGCAAAAGGTGATAAATATCAAGTAGAGATTTCCTCCGCTGGAGATGGACACACTCCTACTAAAGTGCAAGATTTTAAACAGATCTTTATCTCATAGACATAATTTCTACGTAATTTCGCCCTAGCAATTCAGCAAAGATAGATCTTTCATTGCCGTTGTCACTCACATGCCTCTGTTGTCTCAGCTGACCTTGGAAGAGGAGCTTCAGCTCCCAGGACCTTGGTTTACTCATGGTCCTTCTGAGATGGATGATGTCTCAGCTCTTTTTGCTTCCCAGTCCCTGTGTAAGGGCAGCATGCCCACGTTCCTGCCTGCCTTCTGTTGTCCTGTGAATGGCTGGCCACACCAGCAGGGGCACCTTAGGCAAAACCTCTTAGTACCTTGAGGACTTAGGCTCTCACGAAGTCGCCTCATAGGAAAGACAGTATGGGATCTCTGGAGCTTCTAACTCATCCCCCCTTCCAATTCTGCTCCCCTCTAACCCTCTTCATAAGCTCCCATTCTCTTTCAGGATTGCTGTTGTTCAGTCAGGGTTACAGCACATGAATCTCATTCACACGATGAATCATGTATCACAAAGCTCTCCCTATATGCTTTTCTCCACCTCTTATTCACCACTCCGGCTTTGGCTAGATCCAGTTACTTTGTCCATAATTCTGGTGTTCCCTCTCATTCCTACCTTGAACATAGTATTTGTTCTCCCAGAATGCCTTTCGCATGCCTCCCCTTCCCCACTTATTATTTGCTAATGGTAAGGATAGCTGACTAAAGTCTCTGCTTTCAAGATCTTTCTGGAGATCCTTTCTTGCTTACACCTCTCCTCCCCTGTCTCTCAGGCAGGCTTCGATGCACATACTCCTAAAAAATTATTGCTTAAGCATCTGTTTTTTTAGTCTCTATATTGTAATCATTTTACATCAAGACATGGTCCACACATGTGTGTATGTATGTGTTTAAATCAAACTGAAAGGTTTAAAGTATAGTACATACCCTTAGTAAAATTGTAATGAACACTGATGTTTTCTATTATATTTTTTCTGTTTAATTTTCTCAATGCTATTTATGACCCATTAGATTGATTTTACAATAAACCACTGCCCCCAAATAACTGTACTTTGTCCTGTGGTGAAGACTTGGAGTGTGGTGTAGCAGTCAGAGTTCAACCAGAGAAACAGTAGGAGATACATATTAAGAGGTTTATTTCAGTCAGTTGGCTTACACAAGTCTAAGTGTGCAAGACTGAAATCTGTAGGGCAGGCCATCAAGGTGGGAGAGAGGGTGGAACTCTGCAACAGACTGAAGCTGCTGTCCAGGCAGAACTTCATCCGGGAAGCCTCAACTGTGCTCTTAAGGCCCTTCACCTGATGAAGCTTGCCCCGATTTTCTAGGGTAATCTCCCTTATTTATTTATTTTTTTTGGCTCTACCAAGTGGCATGTGTGATCTTTGTTGCCGGACCAGGGATTGAACCTGTGCCCTCTTCATTGGAAGTGCAGTGTCTTAACCACTGGACCCTCTCTTAGACTTAAAGTCAACTGATTTTGGACTTTAATCACATCTACAAAATACCTTACAGTGAACCTAGATTACTGTTTAATTAAATAACTGGGGGCTGAAGCCTAATCTAATCAAGTTGACATATCAAAAGACCATCACAGTAGTTATGAGGAGCTTGATCTTCAGCCCATTTTATTATTTAAAGAGTAGAAATCAATTTTAGTTCACCCACCTCTAGTATACTGTACATCACATTCCTTTCTTCTGCTGTACTCAAGTTAACCTCCTTGAGATCCTTACCCACTGGTTTGGCTGTTATTTAGTTGCATCCATGTTTTTACATTTCCTCCCATCACCCTGACAGATGCACAAGTTTTGACAGTTTTACAGTGCTGTGCTGAGTCGCTCAGTCTTGGCTGACTCTTTGTGACTCCCATGGTCTGTAGCCTGCCAGACTCCTCTGTCCATCCAGATTGTCCAGGCAAGAATACTAGAGTGGGTTAGCTATGCCTTCCTCCAGGAGATCTTCCCAACCCAGGGATTGAGTCCAGGTCTCCCACACTGCAGGTGGATTCTTTACCATCTGAACCAGCAGGGAAAGGGCTCCTTCTGCTTTTAACCTGAACCATTACTTCTGATGATGTTTTTGAACAAACGATCAAGTTCCCTACAAGGCTCTTTGTTTTACTCTATTTCCAGGCAAAATTCTGGGTCTGGAGCATACTTCCCAAGGTTGTGAAGACCTCAAAGTGTAGTATTTAGTCCTCATGATACCCCATAGCCCTCATATTAGAGGTACAGTCACCCTTGGGACCTTTGCATGGGTGAGAGTAAGCTTCTGTACATGACTAACTGTTATACCGTGGAAAGTCTCTCTTTTCCCAGCCTCAAACCCTCTTTGGTGTGGTCCGTAACTCCCTTTCTCCTTTTTAACCTCACTACCCCATACATGCTGTAGTACTCACCTCCATCTGTTTTCTTATTTAGATAATTCAAAATAATCTCACTCCATGGGCCGTCAGAAGCACAGTGCTGGGTCTGGTAGTGAAAGAAGTGAACACTAACTGCTAAGACAAATGCGAGAACAGACTGACTTATTGGCTCAACCTGTTGCATCTGTACAGGAGTATTACCTTCTGTGAATGTGAAGTTATTTCTCTAGGAGATTATCCTGCCCTCCCAAAAGTTGCCAAGTGGTGCTAATTAGTTCCCTTTTTCCTGTGATGAAGATACCTGTTCAGTGGGAACTGGACCAAGGCCACCAGTTTATTTCATGCTGGCCACTGGTTGTCAGTTTGAAAAGCATGTGTCTCTGATTTAAACTAAAAGTTTGGCTGAGCTGAAAGAGAACATTGCTAATTTCTCATGGATGTGTTTAAATGTTTATTACAGTTTGGAAAATACCAAGAAAACATGAACATCTGTGGAACTGCCCAGTGTTCTGTTCAACTGTCTACTGGAAAAACTCACTTTTTTGGACAATTTGTCCAAGTTTAAAATAAGCTAAGTTTGTATTTATTTATGATGGAATTTCTTTTTAATTACTCTAGAGGCATAAGCTGATTTTGTAAGGAGATATTAAGCTTATTTTTAAGATTTTTCAAGGACTTTAACTATTTACATATTTGTAGATAAATATGCTAATTATAACTGAATTCTAGTTTGGCAAAATGGAGAGATATAGGACTTTCTAATCTTTTTATTTCACTGATAATTTTTGTATATATGACCTTAACAAAACTCCACTTATTTTCAAGTATTCTTTCATAAAAAGTTTTCTTATATTTAGCTTATCTTTCTACAGAGTCAACCATTGCTATTTTAAATTTGAAGAATTTACATTCTCCATATTTCATTGTTGATTATCTACAAGTATGAAGTGATTGGTGCCATTGATAATGCAAAAATGTATGTTTAATTTTATCATGGGTTTTGTGTACATTCCATGAATGTATCTGGGGATATAAAAATTTACAACCCTCCAATGATATATAGAGAGGCACTATCTGCATATGATTATCTCAGTTAGATGTCAAGCTTTTGGAGCCAAAGAGTATTCTATTTTAAGGACTTTGTGATAGTTAATTTTATGTGCCAACTTGTCTAGGCCATGGTGGCCAGATATTTTAGATCATGTATTATTTTAGATGTTTCTGTGACGTTGTTTTTGAATGAGGCTAACATCTAAATTAGTAGGCTTTGAGTAGGCTTTGAGTACAGTAAAGTAAATTGCCCTCTGTGATGTGGGTGGGACTCATCCAACTGGTTGAAGGCTTTATAGTAAAAGACTGACTTCCCCTGAAGCAGAGAGAATCCTTTGAACCTGTCTCCAGCTTGCTGCTGCTGCTGCTGCTGCTGCTAAGTCACTTCAGTCGTGTCTGACTCTGTGTGACCCCATAGACGGAAGCCCACCAGGCTCCCCCGTCCCTGGGATTCTCCAGGCAAGAACACTGGAGTGGGTTGCCATTTCCTTCTCCAGCTTGCTACTCTACAGATTTTGGATTTGTCAGTCTCTATAATGACGTGAGCGAATTCCTTAAAATAAATCTAGTTAATATAAATACAAATATGAGGGCTTCTCGGTGGCTTAGACAGTAAAGAATCTGCCTGCAGTGTGGGAGACCCAGGTTCAGTCCCTGGGTCGGGAAGCATCTTATCCACATACACCTCCTGTTGGTTGTGTTTCTCTGGAGAAACCTGACGAATATAGGCCTCTTTGTGTTGCCTTTTGATCAGCCTGCTCTCTACCTTCCGTTATGCCAAGTATATTTGTTTTTTCACTTCCTGTTCTTTAGTTATTCATGAAACCGCTAGGCTTGCAACTAGTGAAATACACCTTTGTCCTTACAGACTTTGTCTTTATTAGTTATCCTCATATGTGCCATGTGTATTCTCTGAGTTTCAAATTTCTCCTCTCCTTTTTTCTGCCTTATTTACTGGATCAGTTGGTACAGGAGTTAAAAACTACTTCTGTAAAGCTTTGTATTGTCTGTAATTTGCTTTCAGTTATTACAGCATGCACATCAACGTATTTATGGGTATAGCTTTCTTTCAGGAGTCTTTAGTTAGCACTCCAGGTACAACACGCATGGATCTTCACTCAAGGATTAGTATTTGAAAGAACCTAACTAGAAGGCTACACTCTAGAGATGCATACTTTAAATCTGCATAGGAAGGTTTATTAATGTTAGGAATGTTACAGATAATTGGTTAAATGAGTGATGTTGAAAATACATGGATTGGTTTTAGAAATATTTTATGTTAATGGATTTTGATTCAAGCAAGCTAAGCTTTTGTAGTAGCGTCTCTCTTATTCATTTGGTCCTTTTTTCTAAAATGTAGGATTTTGTTGACAGATCCAGTTAGGTTAGAGACATCCTACTGTAGAATATTGTCACAGTTCCTTTAAGCATGCCTCCATGCAGGTTACTTGTCAGAGTAACTGAAGGACAGAAATCTGAGACTGTACTGGGCATGCAAGATAGAGCTGCAGGTCTGTTTTTTCATCCTCCTGCTCGTCAATGTGTTTATATTCATCAGAAAGCTCTCACCTATTTAGAATCTTTGGAGACTGCCAGTGCTTACCCCCAAATGCCTGATGATTTTAAACTCCAGTTTGGCTTATGTCAGTTTGCACTGAGAACCTAATATACTCCCTGGCACACACTAGGCAATCTAGAAACTATAATTCTTAACATTTTAAATCAGTGTGGGAAGGAAACGAAGCTGAAGTTCTGTGTACATTGTTCTAAGGCTGTCAGGATCCTCCTTTCTGAGGATAGTTTATCACCGAATTTGTTTTTAAAAACTTTGAGGTGGACTGTCTTAGTTTCAATTTATAGAGTCTCTTAAGCAGAGCCACTAAAATCATGTGAAGGTGAGTTAGAGTTCTGCCAAGGAAGCTTGTGATACGTGGGGCCTGTTTGTGGAAGCATGTGAATGCTTGGCTAATCTCCATGAGCATGCTATGCCAAGCCATCATCTGAAATATAGCTTGCTAGAACCTGGAACATTTTCCATCTTTGATATGTCAGGAGATGAAGCAGAACACAGATGACAGGCAGAAGTGAAACCTGTGGAAGCCTTGTGGGAGATTCCTTCCAGTCAGTATTTGCAGAAAATCCTGGATTCATTTTGACCTGCATTGATTAAAGAAAATGTGTTGTAAGGAAGTAAAGGAAATCAGGTTTTTTCCCTTATTGTTGAAAAAATGTTGCTGTTGTTTTGAAAAAGGGTTGGAGCTCCAATTACTGGAAATGTGAAAAAGAATGGTTCTAGTTGAAATCTTATAAGCTAATTTTAACTTTATTTATTTTTCATAACCTTGGGTTGCAGGGTCAGAAATGTCGTTGCTAACTGTATTTGTAAACTTGTTATCCCTAAAAGCCTGCCTCTGTTGCAAAGCAAGGAATAAGGTCTTGTTTTGTTTCCTTTGATCAAGGAACAGAATATTGCTTCTTGGCGCTGAAACAAGAAATCTTAAATTTAAACGTCCTTTTGCTTTTCTCAGTGAAATAACACAGAAGCAATGTAAAGGTGACTGAACTAAATATATATCTCTTGAATGGTGCAGAATGTTAGGACACAGGATGCTGTTGGCCTTTAGTTTTTTGCATTTTTGCATCGCAGCAGTATCATGATGGGGTTTTGATTATTATTTGCATAATTAACTATTCATATATATTTGTAGAGCAGTTATGGTAGTATAAATAAAAGTGATAGAACTATTGTAAGAATACTGAATGAGCCATGACCATATTGATGGAAGGGAAAGTCTTACCTAGGTCAGTTTTCCTTTCGTCTTCCTGGTCAAGGCAAAACAAAGCCTGGCAAAGAACAAGCCATTGTGTAATGATATTATATTGCTCTGGACACAGGTAGGGGTTTTGGCAGGCCAGTAAACATTGTAATACCAAATTAATCTAGTAGATTTTTGTTCCAAGGGCATTAAGCATCATAGTGGATGAAGCATTCAAAAGTTATTTGTAAATAAGAGTATGAGATGAGTGTAGGTATCTGGGGAAATATTACTATCTCTGATTACCCTGGGAAAGCTTTCCCTCCCCTTATGTTGAACCTAGCATAATTATTTAGATTGTCTTATTTCATTTTCACAGCAACTTTATATGATAGGTATTATTATTATTATAGCCATTTTGTAAATAATGAAACTGAGGCTTAGAGTGGTTTTACATTGGCAAGAGCTACATGGCTAGGAAATTTAGGAGATCCTTAATTTAGATTAGAGTTAGGGTCATACCAATTGAGAATATATTTAAACCTATATATATGGGCTTCCCTGGTAGCTCAGCTGGTAAAGAATCTGCCTGCAGTGCAGGATACTCCGGTCCAATTCCTGGGTGGGGAAGTTCGCTGGATAAGGGATAGGCTACCCACTCCAGTGTTCTTGGGCTTCCCTGGTGGCTCAGCTGATAAGGAATCCACCTGCAATGTAGGAGACCTGGGTTCAATCCCTGGGTTGGGAAGAGCACCTGGAGAAGGGAAAGGCTACCCACTCCAGTATTCTGGCCTAGAAAATTCTGTGGACTGTATTATAGTCCATGGGGTCGCAAAGAGTCAGGCACGACTGAGTGACTTTCACTCACTATATGTGTATATATAGAGGTAGAGGAGTAGATCCATATGGATACAGATGTAAATATATCTGCCATGTGCCTTTCTGGTGAAGTAATATATGAGCCTTTGGCTAAGTAATTTCAGAACCTTTCATGTCTGCAGAGGTAGATCTTTCTTATCATTGTGTGGAATTACATCTTTGTAAATACTATAACATAGTAAGACATTTTCTCTATCTTTGAACATTTATATAATTTTCCATCTTGGGGAATTATATATGGTTCTTTAATGAACTTCCTTGCACAGATATCTGTGCATACTTGTAAATAGCTCTGTAAATACTTACATGTAGCATTATTGTATCAAAGGCATTTACATTTACAATCTTGATAGCTAATTTCAAATTTTGACTTTTTTCCTGCTTTTTCAAGAGTAGTTTTCCTATATCCTCACAAACACTAGATGTTTCAGGCTTTTTAAAAAAGTCATCCTATAGGTGAATATATTGCATTTCCTTCTTAAATTAATTTTTAAGAAGAAAACTTTTAATGAAATTGAGCATCTTTACATCATTTATTGAACAGTAGTGTTTCTTTGTTGAATTATCAGTTTCCTTCCCCCTACTTATAGGTGTAGTTTTTAAGTTGTTAAAACATTTTTTATATTACAAATGTTCATATTTCATCGTGATATTTGGCAATATATTCTCCTAATATTTGACTTGTTTTATAATTTCATTATGGTGTATATTATTACCTAGAAGTTTTTAGCATAAATTTTTAATCAAATAGTTTATTTTCTTTAGGCTTTTAGGATCAGTGGCTTTTGGGGAAGAGTCTCTCTTGTGTGTTAAAAACATTGTTGCATATTTTCTTTTAGCAGTTTCTTGTTGTTCACACTCAGTTGTGTCCAACTCTTTGCAGCCCCATGGACTGCAGCATGCCAGGCTTCTGTGTCCTCCACTGTCTCTGGGGTTTGCTCAACTTCATGTTCATTGAGTCAGTGATGCTTTATTACTGTCTTCGATCTTTCCCAGCATTACGGTCTTTTCCAATGAGTTGGCTGTTCACATCAGGTGGCCAAAGTATTGCAACCTTAGCTTCAGCATCAGTCCTTCCAAAGAATTTGATTTGATTTGATCTCCTTGCAGTCCAAGGGACCCTCAAGAGTCTTCTCCAACACTACAATTCAAAAGCGTCAGTTCTTCAGTGCTCAGGCTTCTTATGGTCCAACATTCACATCCATACATGACTACTGGAAAAACAATGGCTTTGACTAAGATGATACATTTGTCAGCATAGTGATGTTTTTGCTTTTTAATACTGTCTAGGTTTTTCATAGTTTTCCTTCCAAGAAGCAGTTCAGTTCAGTTCAGTTCAGTCGCTCAGTCGCGTCCGACTCTCCACGACCCCATGAATCACACCACGCCAGGCCTCCCTGTCCATCACCAACTCCCGGAGTTCACTCAAACTCATGTCCACAGAGTCGGTGATGCCATCCAGCCATCTCATTCTCGGTCGTCCCCGTCTCCTCCCGCCCACAACCTTTCCTAGCATCAGAGTCTTTTCCAGTGAGTCAACTCGTCGCATGAGGTGGCCAAAGTATAGGAGTTTCACCTTTAGCATCAGTCCTTCCAATGAACACCCAGGATTGATCTCCTTTAGAATGGACTGGTTGGATCTCCTTGCAGTCCAAGGGACTCTCAAGAGTCTTCTCCAACACCACAGTTCAAAAGCATCAATTCTTCGGCGATCAGCTTTCTTCACAGTCCAACTCTCACATCCATACATGACTGCGGGAAAAACCGTAGCCTTGACTAGACAGACCTTTGTTGGCAAAGTAATGTCTCTGCTTTTTAATATACTATCAAGGTTGGTCATAACTTTCCTTCCAAGGAGTAAGCGTCTTTTAATTTCATGGCTTCAATCAGCATCTGCAGTGATTTTGGAGCCCAAAAAAATAAAGTCTGACACTGTTTCCACTGTTTCCATCTATTTCCCATGAAGTGATGGGACCAGATGCCATGATCTTTGTTTTCTGAATGTTGAGTTTCAAGCCAACCTTTTCACTCTCCTCTTTCACTTTCATCAGGAGGCTTTTGAGTTCCTCTTCACTTTCTGCCATAAGAGTAGTGTCATCTGCATATCTGAGGTTATTGATATTTCTCCCAGCAATCTTGATTCCAGCTTGTGCTTCTTCCAGCCCAGCGTTCCTCATGATGTACTCTGCATATAAGTTAAATAAGCAAGGTGACAATATACAACCTTGACGTACTCCTTTTCCTATTTGGAACCAGTCTGTTGTTCCATGTCCAGTTCTGACTGTTGCTTCCTGACCTGCATACAGGTTTCTCAAGAGACAGGTCAGGTGGTCTGGTATTCCCATCTCTTTCAGAATATTCCACAGTTTATTGTGATCACACAGTCAAAGGCTTTGGCCTAGTCAATGAAGCAGAAATAGATGGTTTTCTGGAACTCTCTTGCTTTCTCCATGATCCAGCGGATGTTGGCAATTTGATCTCTGGTCCCTCTGCCTTTTCTAAAACCTGCTTGAACATCTGGGAGTTCACGGTTCACATATTGCTGAAGCCTGGCTTGGAGAATTTTGAGCATGCGCATCTTTTAATTTCATGGTTGCAGTCACCATCCGCAATGATCTTGGAGCTTCAGAAAAGAAAATCTGTCACTGTTTCCACTTTTTCCCCATCTACTTGCCGTGAAATGATAGGACCAAATGCTATGATCTTAGTTTTTTTAATGTTGAGTTTTAAGCCAGCTTTTTCACTCTCCTCTTTTACCCTCATTTGGAGGCTCTTTAGTTCCTCTTTTCTGCCATTGGGAATGGTATCACCTGCATATCTGAAGCTGTAGATATTTCTCACAGCAATCTTGATTTCAACTTATGGCTCATCCAACCTGGCATTTCTCATGATGTACTCTGCTTATAAGTTAAATAGAGTGACAGTACACAGCCTTGTCTTACTCCTTTCCTGATTTTGAACCAGTCATTTGTTCCATGTAAGGTTCTAACTGTTGCTTCTTGCCCTGCATACAAGTTTCTCAGGAGACAGGTAAGGTGGTCTGATATTCCCATCTGTTTTAAGGATTTTCCATGGTTTGTTATGATCCACGTAGTCAAAGACTTTCTCATAGTCAGTGAAGCAGAAATAATTGTTTTCCTGGAATTCCTTTGTTTACTCTGTCATCCAACGAATGTTGACAGTTTGTTTCCCGGTTCCTCTACCTTTTCTAAACCCAACTTCTACAACTGGAATTTCTTGGTACATGTGCTGCTGAAGCCTAACTTAAAGGATTTTGAGTATAACCTTACTATCATGAGAAATTAATGTAATTGTTCAGTAGCTTGAACTTTAGCAGTTTAATAATTTATAATTTTTTTTTCTTAGCCAATGTAAATTTTACTTTTGTTAATCATATGAAACAGGAATTTTTTTTCAGGAGGATATCTCATTCTTTCCCTACTATTTTTTGAATAGATCACCCAAACTCATTTGAATAAAAAAGTAGAGGAGTGAAACAGAAAGTATGAAAATAGATCTGTCTTTGGACAAAGTATATTGCCTTAATATATGAGGTTTTATTATATCTTCTGATATCTGATAAGGTCTGTTTCCATTCTTATTCTTTGTTTGCAAGCAGCTTGCTAGTTTCCAGGAATAATGTTAGAGGAATTTCAATTTTGATTGCCCTGTATTCATAAATTAAATTGGAGCAAACAGATATTTACATGATTTAGGATCATAGATGATTTTACAGTATTAAGGATTTTAATCCAAGAATATAGCATGGCATTACACTTACTCAGGGCTTGTTAAATTTTTCAGTTACGTTTAAAGGTAAGAATATCCTTGCACATTTGTAATCACTAATTCTTGAGTATTTTATAATTACTGATCTTATTTATTATATTTTCTAAAATTACTATAGATTTTTTGGTCAGTTTCCAAATTCTGTTTTCACTGAACTCTTTTTTTTTTTTTCAAAGTCAAGACAACACTTTTAATTTCTTTAAAACAACATTAGTATTTTCTGTCTGTAGGTCTCACAATAAATTTGAGGTTGTATGATAAATTATCACAGATATAATAATTAGGGAACTACGTTTCTAGAAACACACTTGCTTTTCTTGTAATTGTCCTCTTCATTTATAGTAGCAATAGCCCAAGTTTGCCTTGCATAAGTTTAAGAGAATGATTTTTTTACATGAGTGAGGGAATGTAGACAAAACTGAACTCTTGTTAGTTCTAAATTTTTATGTTTAACCTCTTGGATTCCCCAGGTAAACAAAAGCTTAATTTACAAATAATGAGTTCTGGCCTTTTTTTTTTTCATGTTTTATAAGGGTTTGTTTATGTGCCCCCATAATTTACCAGACAATGAACAAGCTGAGGATGAAAAGTATATTATATTATTTGTTCTCTACATAATGAAATGGTGATATGATCCTCTGATTGCTAGATGCCTCAAACATTATTTAAAATATTATTTTCCAATCTGTAGTTATATAGTTAGTTTTCTGTTTGTTTATTTATTTTTGCTGCTAAGTCACTTCAGTCGTGTCCGACTCTGTGCAACCCCATAGACGGCAGGCCACCAGGCTCTGCCGTCCCTGGGATTCTCCAGGCAAGAACACTGGAGTGGGTTGCCATTGCCTTCTCCAATTTAATTTTGGGATATCCCTAAGTTGACTTTATAAACCAGCCTTATTGGGGAAAAATATTTGCTAGCAGGTGTGTGTGTATACACACACAGTTCAGTTCAGTACAGTCGCTCAGTCGTGTCTGACTCTTTGCAACCTCATGAACTGCAGCACGCCAGGCCTCCCTGTCCATCACCAACTCCTGGAGTTTACTCAAACTCGTGTCCATTGAGTTGGTGATGCCCTTCAACCATCTCATCCTCTGTCATCCCCTTTTCCTCCTGCCCTCAATCATTCCAGCATCAGGGTCTTTTCAAATGAGTCAGATCTTCACATCAGGTGGCCAAAGGATTGGAGTTTCAGCTTCAGCATCAGTCCTTCATATGAACACCCAGGACTGATCTCCTTTAGGATGGACTGGTTGGATCTCCTTGCAGTCCAAGGGATTCTCAAGAGTCTTCTCCAACACCACAGTTCAAAAGCATCAATTCTTTGGCGCTCAGCTTTCTTTACAGTCCAACTCTCACATCCATGTATGACTACCTGGAAAAACCATAGCTTTGACTGGATGGACCTTTGTTGGCAAAGTAATGTCTCTGCTTTTTAATATGCTGCCTAGGTTAGTCATAACTTTCCTTTCACGGAGTAAGCGTCTTTTATTTCATGACTGCAGTCACCATCTGCAGTGATTTTTGGAGCCCCCAAAATAAAGTCTGACACTGTTTCCACTGTTACTTCATCTATTTGCTATGAAGTGTAGGACCAGATGCCATGATCTTAGTTTTCTGAATGTTGAGCTTTAAATCAACCTTTTCACTCTCCTCTTTCACTTTCATCAAGAGGCTCTTTAGTTCTTCTTCACTTTCTGCCATAAGGGTGGTGTCATCTGCATATCTGCATATTTCTCCTGGCAGTCTTGATTCCAGCTTGTGCTTCCTCCAGCCCAGCGTTCCTCATGATGTACACTGAATATATGTTATATAAGCAGGGTGACAAATACAGCCTTGACGTACTCCTTTTCCTAATTGGAACCAGTCTGTTGTTCCATGTCCAGTTCTAACTTTTTCCTGACCTGCATACAGGTTTCTCAAGAGGCAGGTCTTCATCTCTTGAAGAATTTGCCACACAAATTATTGTGATCCACACAGTCAAAGGCTTTGGTGTAATCAATAAAGCAGAAACAGATGTTTTTTTGGAACTCCCTTGCTTTTTCAATGATCCAGTGGATGTTGGCCATTTGATCTCTGGTTCCTCTGCCTTTTCTAAAACCAGCTTCAACATCTGGAAGTTCACGGTTCACATATTACTGAAGCCTGGCTTGGAGAATTTTGAGCATGATTTTACTAGCATGTGAGATGAGTACAATTGTGTGGTAGTTTGAACATTCTTTGGCATTGCCCTTCTTTGGGATTGGAATGAAAACTGACCTTTTCCAGTCCTGTGGCCACTGCTGAGTTTTCCAAATTTGCTTTCATATTGAGTGCAGCATTTTCAGAGCATCATCTTTTAGGATTTGAAATAGCTCAACTGGAATTCCATCACCTCCACTATCTTTGTTTGTAGTTTTGCTCCTAAGGCCCACTAGACTTCACATTCCAGGATGTCTGATTCTAGGTGAGTGATCACACCATCATGATTATCTGGGTCGTGAAGTTCTTTTTTGTATAGTTCTTCTGTGTATTCTTGCCACCTCTTCTTAATATCTTCTGCTTCTGTTAGGTCCATACCATTTCTGTCCTTTATTGAGCCCATCTTTGCATGCATTGTTCCCTTGGTATCTCTGATTTTCTTGAAGAGATCTGTAGTCTTTCCCATTCTGTCATTTTACTCTGTTTCTTTGCATTGATCACTGAGGAAGGCTTTCTTATCTCTCCTTGCTATTCTTTGGAACTCTGCATTCAAATGGGAATATCTTTCCCTTTCTCCTTTGCTTTTCACGTCTCTTCTTTTCACAACTATTTGTAAGGCCTCCTCAGACAGCCATTTTGCTTTTCTGCATTTCTTTTCCATGGGGATGGTCTTGGTCCCTGTCTCCTGTACAGTGTCACGAACCTCTGTCCATAATTCATCAGACTCTCTATCAGATCTAGTTCCTTAAATCTATTTCTCACTTCCACTGTGTACACACACACATACACATATATACATATATAAAAATACATATACATTCTTTTATTCACATATTAAATGCAGGAGTAAAGTTGAGTTATGTTTTAGTATGAATATCATTTAAATCCTTGTTTAGCAATCATATAATTGAACCTATTAGCAGAAGTAGAGTGGCAGACATTAATGCAATAATTTCTAGTCATCACTGCCAGTAGTTTCCAGGACATGTATGTTCCAGATCCAATTACTTTTTTGTGTGTGTTATTGAAGTTTGTTTCTCTCAGTTCAGTTCAGTTCAGTCACTCAGTCGTGTCCGACTCTTTGTGACCCCATGAATCACAGCACGCCAGACCTCCCTGTCTATCACCAGCTCCCAGAGTTTACTCAAACCCATGTCCATCGAGTTGGTGATGCCATCCAGCCATCTCATTCTCTGTCTTCCCCTTCTACTCCCTCCCTCAATCTTTCCCAGCATCAGGGTGTTTTCAAATGTGTCAGGTCTTCACATCAGGTGGCCAAAGTATTGCAGTTTCAGCTTCAGCATCAGTCCTTCCAATGAACACCCAGGACTGATCTCCTTTAAGATGGACTGGTTGGATCTCCTTGTTTCTCTAGGTGTTCTATATTGTGATCCATTCAATTGTCCATGTTTTCTAAAAGATACAGATTTTTTCTAGTGTCTTATATTGGAAATATGCATTTCACCTCTTCTACATTTGAATATATGAATCCTTGTTTATTCTTTAGGCAGTTCCTCTTCCATGAAATTCTTCCCTTTTTCTGAACAATAAAAAAATTGCTTGATATATTCTTTTGTTATATCAATTATCACATATATGGTGGTAGTTTATTTTTATTTCTGTGTCCCTACTAAGCTGTGAGCTTCTTGAGATTGTGCCTTCTTCTGTGTCTAGCATAATGTGTGGCATAGAGTTGGTACTGTATAAATTTTGACACGTGAATATGTGTGAATTAATGATTACCAAAACATATAAGGGAAGTGAAAGATCAAAAAGGCTGTCTAAGAGAAAGTCATAAACCTGAAAATTTAAGAAAAACACTAGAAGGTTCTGTGGAAGGGGCATAGGAAGCATATTTTATGAAAAGGTTTATTTAAAAGATACAAACCCCATAGTCTAGAAGTGTTCCTTTTGATGCAGAAATGTTTATTGTGGTGGAGAAATGTGGTAGAGACCGACTGTGAATGGTATATGGCTATGAACATGTTGAAAGTCAGGAACAAAAACTATCAATGACATGATTCTGAGAAGTATGTAGAATTAGGAGCCACAGTACATTTGTTTCTATGTATTCAGTATGTATTACTGGTTTATAGATTACCATATATAGCATGTAAGAGCTGCCAGTTTTCCAGTAATATGAATGTAAATCACATCTGGACTAGCAGGGCCAGCTTTATAGACAATAGACTTGATTTCTTCTGTCTCTGACCTTCAGTTATGCTTCCTACGTTTATTATCACTTTTTATGTATATTTTTAAAAAAACTGCTCACTCTGAGATTTTAAATTTTGGAGGACATGACAGAGTTTTGTCAGGCACAGTTTGAATACTTCGTATCTATTGAATTTAATTGAAAATGTCAGTTTTTATCATGCAAATTAATTTGGCTTAATGAATTATATATTTCTTTCTTTTAAATATTCTTCAGTTATTAAGTGAGGGATTGTATACCAACTTCCAGTTACTTTTAAAATAAATCAAATATTTCAGCAGAAATAAGGACAAAAAGTTTCTTATGGCTACATTTGAAGACCACATATAATGATTTTTTGAATGATTTAGGTCAGGAAGAAAGACCTGCCAGTATTCTATTTAAGCAATATTTTGGTAGTGATTTCGTTAAAATGTTCAATGAGAATTTAATTTATGTTTGCATGCAAGTAAAATGAGAGATGCCAAATTAGAGCTCAGTACTGCCTGGTACAGTATAGAATACAAGTCAGTTTCAGTGATTCTGTATTTCAAATATAATTCTCGTACCAGCATACTACACCAGCGCTTTCACAGGTCATAGCATGAAATGGATTCACTGTGGGTGTTTGCTCTAGTAGCGTGCTCAAGATGCTTTACCTTAGTTTCATTGCAGCTAATATGGTACACCCTGATTCTGTAAAAAATGATAAACATTGATAACCATATAATGATTAGCTGTTGGCTACTGTTGTCTCTCAAATTATTAAAAGTGGTACATTTTTTAAATTAGTGAGTTACTTTTATTCTGATTCAGTTTTCCTTTTCCTAACATCTCTATTGATTTGATGACAAAGCAGTTGTTTAGAAGAAATTCTTCCTACAAAGTTTTTAACTTATGTAGTTTTGGATACTTAGCAGAATTTTTTAAATTAAGAAAACTGTCTTTTCTGGATTTTCCTCTTATTGTTGACATCTCATTGCAGGTCTTCAGCACATACTCCAATGAAGACTATGACAGGAGGAATGATGAAGTTGACCCCGTGGCTGCTTCGGCTGAGTATGAACTTGAAAAACGTGTAGAAAAGCTGGAACTTTTCCCAGTGGAACTAGAAAAAGGTATATGAGCTCTGCAATGTTAATGTTATGCTGGCATTTTAATAGTATAGTGTTTTATAGTATATCCCCCTAAGGATTGGAGAAAGTTTTCATTCTCATGGAGGGTTTTATTTTTTTTTATTTCAAAAACAGTTTATATGAATTCTGTGTGCATAGTATATTGAAAGACTCCTCCCTTACCTTCCCTGCTGAAACCCATCTACTTTAGTTGGCTGGATTTGTGACTAGGAGTAGGGAAGTGTGAATGAGGTCTGATGTTTTCTTGTATTCCTGCAAACCACTGGTACATGTGAGGAGTCCAGGGAGAGTTGCTATAAGTGAGAGCTTAGGCTGGGTGCTTGTTTGGGGTTATTAAAGTTACAAAAGTGAAAGTGAAAGTTGCTCAGTCGTGCCCAAATCTTTGCGACCCGATGGAATTCTCCTGGCCAAAATACTGGAGTGGGTAATCGTTCCATTCTCCAGGGGATCCTCCCAAATGAGGCATCGAACCCAGGTCTCCTGGATTGCAGGCGGATTCTTTAGCAGTGGAGCCACCAGGGAAGCCCATTAAAGATATAGGAACCTGACTGAAGATCTTGATTAAAGATACAGGATCCAAGCAAATAGATATTCTGCGTTTTTGGATGGGAAGACTCAGTATAGGAAAGTCTCTCCTATATCTGATAGGTATCTTCTACCTGATAAAGTAATATATAAATTTAATGCAATTCAAATAGAACTGTCATCAGTTACATTGGGAGAGGGGATAGCATAATACAGTACTAAATTTTACATGGAAAAATACAGACCTAAGAGAAGTATGAAAAAGAAGGTGAAAGAATTTGATTTTCCAAATATCTGAATGTAATGTAAATCCTTGATAATCAGAACAAATTGTAATCATACAGCAGTTGATTAGTGAAACAAAATACAAGTTCCAGAGAATGATGTTAGTGTGCATGAAAATTTAATAACTTGACATGTGAGATACTCTTAATTTAGGAGTAACAGGGTACTTTACAAATCGTTCTGGCATAACTGAGCATCTATCTGAAAGAATGTTAAGTTGGGAAAACTTCATTTTCATTGTATCATATAGAAAGGTAAACTACATGAATTAAATAATAAAATATTAAAAAAGCAAAAATATTTGATGAAAACGTATATCTACATCTGGGCTTCTGGAGGAGGGCTTAACCATTTGAAAAATCAGAAATTATAAAAGAAAGATGGACCAATTCACTCATTCAAACTTTTAAACTTTTTTTTTTAAATTTTGATTGGAGGCTAATTACTTTACAATATTGTATTGGTTTTGCCACACACTGACATGAATCCGCCCTGGATGTACATGTGTTCTTCATCTTGAACCCCCGTCCCATCTCCCTTCCCATACAAAGCCAACAGATAAGTGATATATTTAGGAGGGGAAATATTCATTATAGGTGACATGGAGTTAATAGCTATAATATTCTAAGAGTCTTTGTAGATTATCAGGACGAAAGAAGACAGGCAAAACTCATTAGAAAAATTGGCACTTTAGAGGAAATTGAATGGCCCACATTCCTATGAATATAAGCTCAAACCTCACTAGCAGTGAGGGGAATACTGAACCAACATGAGATTTTTTTTCCTGGTAGAGAAAATAAGCTCTGAGCTCCAGAAGGTGGTGACAAGCATCTTCCTAACATAGCCTCGAGTCTTTTCCATCTTTTCCTGGATGTTTGCATACTTCGTGCTAGTAGAATATATACAGAGGAAGACAAGGTGGCTGCTGGGTTCTTGATGGTGCAACCACAGGAATCCAAGCCTTCAAGTGTGTGACTCTGGACTTCACGCATGCTTGCCATCTCAGAGAAACTGTACAGAGATGAAATCAATCAACTGATCTCTGGGTTAATTGTACTCTTCCTTTAGTTTTCTTTCAGTTGTCACCATGTCTTTCAGGTGGTCTGCACTGCACTCTCAAGTGGCTCAACATACTGCTTTGCCCACAGTTGCATTTTCATCTTTGAAAGACTGAGTAATTTTCCAGTTAGAGCATCAAGAGGAGCTATGAAAGGAAGGGAGATGATTTTACTAAAACCTGAGTCCAGGCAGAGAAAATGGATTTAAAAACTAAGGTGTAATTTTCATGCAGGATATTTGTTGGAAGAAACTATTAAATGGCATGGTAGTACAGAGAATCCACATTTGAGAGGAGCCCTTTGAGTATACTGAGTGTGGGAACCTAACGTTGGCTTGACATGTGTTAATTCATAATGAACAAAAGTTCTATAAATACAATGTCTACCAATAAGAATCCCCCCTAATACTTAATATTCACCAAAGATTTCATACAGGAGAGAAGCCCTGCAACATTATTCAATGTGGAAAAGTCTATAGCGATCATTTCTTAAACAACACAAGAGCAAACTCACTGAATGTAAACACTGGGAAGGCTTTGGGCGTTATTAATGATGGGGAAACAGTGGAAACAGTGTCAGACTTTATTTTCTTGGGCTCCAAAATCACTGCAGATGCTGATTGCAGCCATGAAATTAAAAGACGCTTACTCCTTGGAAGGAAAGTTATGACCAACCTAGATAGCATATTAAAAAGCAGAGACATTACTTTGCCAACAAAGGTTCGTCTAGTCAAGGCTATGGTTTTTCCCGTGGTCATGTATGGATGTGAGAGTTGGACTGTGAAGAAAGCTGATTGCCGAAGAATTGATGCTTTTGAACTGTGGTGCTGGAGAAGACTCTTGAGAATCCCTTGGACTGCAAGGAGATCCAACCAGTCCATTCTAAAGGATATCAATCCTGGGTGTTCATTAGAAGGACTGATGCTAAAGCTGAAACTCCAATACTTTGGCCACCTCATGCGACGAGTTGACTCACTGGAAAAGACTCTGATGCTGGGAGGGATTGGGGGCAGGAGGAGAAGGGGATGACAGAGAATGAGATGGCTGGATGGCATCACCGACTCGATGGACATGAGTTTGGGTGAACTCCGGGAGTTGGTGATGGACAGGGAGGCCTGGTGTGCTGTGATTCATGGGGTCGCGGAGAGTCGGACACGACTGAGCGACTGAACTGAACTGAACTGAATCCCTTCATAAATATAAACATTCACACTCTAGAGAAACCCTATGAATGTGATAAATATGTGCAATAATTCTGAATACAGCTAACTTTTATACACATAAGAGAATTTGTGTAACAGAAGCAACTGTATATATGTAACCAATGAGGAAGAGCTTTCAGCACAGATCTGACCTTCTTGTGCTTAAGAAACCTCATTCTAGGGAGAAACTGTTAAGCTATAGCGAATGTAGGAAAGTTTTTAGAATGAGAATGCCTCTTAATGAATATGAATACCTATACCAGGGAAACAATTAGAATGTAATAAATATGGAAAATGATGTGTGCAGATATTCTAAATGTAAGGAGTGAAGGAAGGTCTCCAGTGATCACTCATTTAGTCAACAGCTCTCACAGTTGGAGAGGTACTTATGCCTGAAATCAATGTGGATATGCCTTCAGCTGGGTATCAAACTCTATACTAGCTTTCTTTAGCACACAACTGAGCAAAGACATCACACTTTTGCTAAATGACGTATTTTTAAACATATGTAGACTAAAAATGTAGGATTATGAGTTATACTTAGAAATTCTTAAAGCAGAAGCTAATAATAAGTAATAATCAATGAGATGAACCCTATTCAGAAAATACTAGCTGAGAATACTTAGCAAATTAAAGGTTATTGCTAAAGAGTCTTTTAAAAGCATGAAGCATTCTATTGAGCACATGAGCCAGTTTATTTTTTTTTATCAATCCAACACTGCTGATTAGTTCATATCTATTTTTATACAGCTAATACACCATTATTATAAAGACTTCGAGGCTATCAGAAAACTTTGAATGTTAACCAAAAAATGTGGAATGCAAATAGTGTATCTTTTATTTCATTAATGTTAAAATATATGTGTTCACAGAAAGGAGAATTGTATCTGAATTAAAAAATGTGATTGTCAGTATTGTTCAAAAGTCCAATAAAATGAAAACAGAAGTGAATGCCTGTTTGTAGATAAATGGTCGGATAAATTATGACACCTTCTCACCATGAACTGTTATGCATTATAAGTGATTTAAGGCTGTTTAAGTTGATATCTTATCATTGGATCAGAAAAGTAAACTGCAGAGAGAAGTAGGTATAATATGATCTTGTTTGTGTAAAGGAAATAACAAGGAAAATTAAACACTATATAATATATATATTCAATTATATGCATATATATGTATATATTTTATCTGATCATCTGTTTATATGCTTGTATAGTAGAACAGAGGAAAATATTGAGAGATACTTACCATCTTATTAACATGAACGGGCATGTGGCCCAGGTTAAAAAAGAAGACCACATAAATAGATGGGAAATTCCAGATGTATTATAATCATGTTAATTTATTATTATATACTCAGACATACGTATATGTGTGAGTATGTATGGCCTGTGCTTAAAAACGTTGTATTATTTAGTTAGGCTTTGTTTTCAGAATAGATTGATTGCTCAATAATCAAGTTATTACCTTTTCCAGGAATCACAATGAATAACCAACTGCAATAGTAAAATGAAAATAAACTAACGAGCCTTTTAAGGGATATTATTTAACATCCTTGCTCCCCAGCATAGGATAAAATTCTGTCAAAGCAAACATGTCAGTATAGTTCACAAAGAACAAAATTAAAAGCAGCAAATAGATCTCAGAAGCTAGTTATGGATGAGTGTAAAATTTAAGGTTGTTCACTTTTTCCTTTTTCATAGATGAGGATGGACTTGGCATCAGTATTATTGGAATGGGTGTTGGAGCAGATGCAGGTCTTGAAAAGCTGGGAATATTTGTCAAGACAGTGACAGAAGGTGGTGCTGCTCAACGAGATGGCAGGTAAACCAGCTACTGTTGTTAACATCTAAAATCTTCTGGGAAGTGTTTCTGGGAATTTCTTTCATTGGTAGCTTTCTTTTGACTTTTTAGAACAGAATTTCAGAGTGTGTCTCAGATGTGGAAAATGTTAAGACATTTGAATTACTTTCTGATTTGTAGTCAGAATATATTTCTTTAATGTATATTAGATAAATAGGTGGATGGGTCTGTTATCTGTATCTGTCTTCCTTTGTATATATCCATTCATCTGTTCAGTTAGTGGCTAGTGATCAGAAACATGGTATATATCATTTAACAATATGTACTATGGAGATCAGCATATAGTTTCACTTGAGAAATAGCAAGACAAATGTTAGTAGTTCTGGCACTTCTGAAAATGACAGCGGTAAGAGAGAGAATAGGAACTTGGATTCTGCAGTGATGGTGATTATGGAGATCAATGTCTCTCAAAATGTGTTGTCTAAACACATAGGTTCTTGAGTGCCATCCAGACCTGTGGAATCTCTCGGAGAGGGTTAAACATCCTCCTGGGATACTTGGATACACACCAGAGCATCAGATGTTCATGTTTTATGTCTAAGCTTTCATCATCTTCAGCTATAAGTATCTTTAAAGATTTTGATAATCCTTACCTAGCTACTGATGCAACAAATTGGGGATGATACAGAGGACTGGCAGTAGAAATAAAAGTAGAATAAAAATATGAGTGCCAAATTCAATGAAACATAATCTTATTTTTTTCAGAAAATTAAATATTGATAACTGGCTTTGATTTTTTTCAAGGTTTAAGTTTGTATTACTTTTACCATCTTATCTAGAAATAATAAACCATGTTGAAAATCGTTTGTGAATTTCCAGTGAAACCAATAGTAGTAATATTTCTTTTGTAATTCTAAGACATATTGATATCCGAAGATGTTTCCCAAGAGGAACTAAATTGATTTATTTAAATAGAAAGCCACACCTTCAGAGGAACTAAGTTGATTTGTTTAAATAGGAAGCCACACCTTCATTATCGTCTCTTTCTATGTGGTTAGGGATCACATCTTACCAGTAACCTTATTTGTATTCCCAAAACATGTTGGAGAAGACTCTTGAGAGTCCCTTGGATGCAAGGAGATCCAACCAGTCCATCCTAAAGGAGATCAGTCCCGGGTGTTCATTGGAAGGACTGATGCTGAAGCTGCAACTCCAATCCTTTGGCCACCTGATGTGAAGATCTGACTCATTTGAAAAGACCCTGATGCTGGGAAAGATTGAGGGCAGGAGGAGAAGGGGACGACAGAGGATGAGATGGCTGGATGGCATCACTGACACAATGAACATGGGTTTGGGTGGACTCTGGGAGTTGGTGATGGATGGGGAGGCCTGGTGTGCTGCGGTTCATGGGGTCACAAAAGAGTCAGACACGACTGAGTGACTGAACTGAACTGAACACATGAACAAAAAAGATCTGAAATGAATGTTTTGAGTGAATCTTCAGCTGACTAGGTGTTATACTTAAAGAAAGTGGGATATTATTATTTTGTGTTTAAAAGTAATTTATTGTCTTACTGAAGGAAATAACTTCTTTGTTCTGTCAATGGATTCTATAATTGTTGTTCAGTTGCTAAGTTGTGTCCAATTCTTTGCAATCCCATGGACTGCAGCATGCCAGGCTTCCCTATAAAATAAAATATTCCCATAAAAGATTGTATTTTGTGATGATAGTAGTATTTCCTAAATGGCAACCCACTCCAGTACTCTTGCCTGGAAAATCCCATGGACGGAGGAGCCTGGTGGGCAACAGTCCATGGGGTCGTGAAGAGTTGGACATGACTGAGTGACTTCATTTTCACTTTTCACTCTCATGCCTTGGAGAAGGAAATGGCAACCCACTCCAGTATTCTTGCCTGGAGAATCTCAGGGACAGAGGAGCCTGGTGGGCTGCTGTCTTTGGGGTCGCACGGTGTTGGACATGACTGAAGCGACTTAGCAGCAGCAGTAATATTTCCTATTATTAATTTAGAACCTTTCTTTCAAGTGAGTTAAAATTTGTTTGCAAAAATCTATATCTTTTTTCTTTATGTTTCATGAAAAATATAGATCATTCTAAAGTGATAGGGAATAATTCTTAACAATATTAATTATTATCAATCACCTCTCTTAAGTAAATGAGCCCCAAAGGCAAACTGAAACACAAATTGATTTAAAGACAAAAAAAGTAGAAAATTTGGGATCTTCTCTGGTTGTCCAGTGGTTAAAACTCTGCCCTTCCAGTGCGATGCAGGTTCAGTCCCAGGATGGGCACTAGGATCCTACATGCTGAGTGACCAAAAATAAATAAATTAAGTACTCTTGTTCACCAAAAGACACCATTAAAATGGTGAGAAGGCAATTCATTGAAGAAAAAAAGAAAATTTCTTATTAATCAGTCAGTTCCTGTTTTCTAAACTCAGAACTATTTGTTTTTCCATCACTCATTTTTAAAATAAGGTTTCTCTTATGTTAACTGGTTTACTGATGGTTTCTCCTGTGTAGTTTTAATACTTACATTGATATGAGAACTTTGCTTTACCTGTCCCAGTGTGCATTTCCTCAGACCTTCTAAATGAATATTTACCTAGTACAGTACTCCTGCTGTTCTTATAATAGATAGTTAATAAATGCCTCAGTAAATATATTAAAAAAGACAACTAGAGGTAATGAAATGAGAATCTTTGGGATCATGTGACCTATATATATATATATATATACACACACACACATATATATGTATATATATATATTTGAAATAAGCAGTCACATTATTATACCTATGGCAGTGTTCACATCTTTTAAATTGTTATACTTATTTCCAACATTAAAGGTGTACACATTTACATAGCATTTACAATTTACTATTTAAAAGTTATCAGTGTAAAAAAATTACAAAAGGAACATTTTGGTTGCTGTCTTCAGTCGATACATGTATACTTACTGATATAGAAATATATTGTATATTTACTGATATAGAAAGTTATTTGTACTTACTGATATAGAGATATATTGTATTAAGGATTTACAAAACAGTATGATGAGTATAATGTTGTTCTAATGCGGATATGTTTTCCATTCTTTTCATCCCTCTCCCACCTCACTCCCGTCTCTCTCTCTCTTTTTTCCTCTTTCTCTCAAGAAACTTAGAATTAATATACATCAAAGGGTTGAATGGGTCTAGTCTGTGTTTCTATTTCAGCAAATATGGAATATTTAATTTTTCTATAGAGAATATGTAATACTTTATATAGTTTAAACTGCAACTAAAATAATCACCATGTGGCCTTGGGAAAGTTACTCTTCAGAACTCAGTTGTAGGCAAAATTAAAGTTCCAGGTTAGATGTTCCTTTTACCTTTAAAAGACTGAGTCTGTATTATAGCTTTCTAGCTTATAGCTTTCTAACTTCTTAACAACTCTTCCTTAAGAAAATGATTTCAGTGTTATCTCAGATTTGGTCAATCTTCCTTCAAGGTATGTCAAATAAGCAGATATATAGAGAAAATATTTTTCTCCCTCCTCTTCCCTTACCACCCCTGATACAAGAAACATTTTTTATTGTGATGTTTTTACCCCTTCCAAATGTCTCAGAAACTAATCACACTTTGAGTAGTTTTAAAAATTTACCATGGATATTTATCTCCTGAATATCTAGTATAGTTAAAAAGTTTTGGGTCTCCCTTACTATTCGATATGATATCTTAACATTCTGAAATTATCTTCATGTCTGTCTGTATCATTTCATATGACATCTGAAATGTAGGAGGTGCTCATTAAATGTTTGTTGAATAAGTGAATACCTGTGTTTCAGTTGCTTTCAAGATATTTACTCTTGAGACCTAACATTTTCCTTTCTCTCTCTTTTATTGTGCTACTTTGCCTTATAATTTAGAGGGTAACGTGTAATTTAGCTGAGTGGCATGATAGCCATTTACACTTGGTTCTAAATTTTTATTAAAATAATATTATTAACCATTAATTTTTGCACAATAATGTTATGAATATACACAGGACACTTAACAAAGTGGCCAGTTTTACAAACTGTCCAGCCACCTTCCTGTAAATTGCATTCCAGTAGACAGTATTCCAGGGATAAACAGGTATTTCCTCTGCTATTCTGGAAAAATTTTGGAAAGCATATGTTATCTGTAAGCTTTCTACTCTGGGATGGTCTGATGTAGAGAAACTGTCCAATTAATTTTTACTACCAGGACTCATCCCTTCTTTTCTGCTCTTTTAATTATGAGCCAAGGTTTGAAAGAGATTATCAGTTACTACTTTATAAAGTTGCATCGAAAAGTTGCCCTCTCTCAGGGTAAAAAATTCAACAAAGTGGGTATCAGATGCCAAAAAACTTTTCCCTATCAGGTAACCACTTACATAGTAAATGTGCTGCAGGTTCATGACCTTCTGGGTTGTAGGGCCAGTCCATGGTTGCAGTCACCCTGAGCTGGTGCCCATTTTTGTAACTAGTATTATTTATTCCTCTCACCCCTGTTCAATCATTTGTTACCTCTCCTCCTTATTCTGCTCATTTTTATAGTTTCTTGAGTTTGTCTCCACATTAATCACCATAAAACTTACCTCTAAAAAGGTAAATAGAAATGCCCTTCAAATTAAATAGCAAAATCTGTGGAACTTCCCTCCCTCTCTCCCTCTTTTCTAATTTAAAGGTGGCTTTAATTTTCTTGTTTTAATTGTGTATCAGATTTTTAGATCCTTTCTTTAATGAATATCACTTTGAAATGTGAAAAAAATTTAAATTAATACCCTTTTAATGAAAATAATGATCAAATAATATTGAGCTCTGTTTATCTCCTTAATGCTCTCTGTATTAAGGCAGGCAGGAAGAATTATGTAGGATCAGAGACCTGCATTTTAATTGTGAGATGCCTCTTTCTTACACTGGTCTCTGAATTTGGAGAGCAAATCCAGCCAAATATCTGTTGCCACTCTTCCTGTTGCATGGAATGCTTGCTGGCTCTGCTGTCTTCTGTTTCCAGTGTTCTTTACTCCTTTGTGAAATGTGTATTTCCACTTAGTATCACTTTTCTTCTGCCTGAGGGACGTCCTTTACATTTTATCACCATGTCTGCTGGTGATGAATTCTTTCAGCTTTGTATATCTGAATAAGCCTTTGTTTCACCTTTGGTTTTTAAAATATATTCTCTCTGTGTATAAGATTCTAGGTTGACAAGATTTTTTTTCCATTTGGAGCTTTTCCAGAGGTATTTTCTCATTTTAGGTTCTTGGGTGCGCATGAACATAAGGATGCCTACACAGATGAATTAAGACAATTAGGAACTGCTATAATATGATTAATAAATATTGTTTATTTTATGCTTAAATTTATCATATTTGATAAGCATTGTGAAATTTGTTGTAAAACAAGGGCTCAAAACCATTTGTGTGAATTAGCCTGTCCTTTACATTTTGAGAAAATGTCTTTTTGGGTTTGGGTTATAAGTTACAGATTTCTTGAGTCCAGAACCTTTAGTCTAGTTATTTTATGGTTATTCACATTTGCATCTTTAATAAAGAACAAGTGACTATAATGCTTCAGTTCAGTTCAGTTCAGTCGCTCAGTCGTGTCTGACTCTTTGTGACCCCATGAATCACAGCACTCCAGGCCTCCCTGTCCATCACCAACTCCCGGAGTTCTCTCAAACTCATGTCCATCGAGTCGGTGATGCCATCCAGCAATCTCATTCTCTGTCGTCCCCGTCGCCTCCCACACACAATCCCTCCTAGCATCAGAGTCTTTTCCAGTGAGTCAGCTCGTTGCATGAGGTGGCCAAAGTATTGGAGTTTCAGCTTTAGCATCAGTCCTTCCAATGAACACCCAGGACTGATCTCCTTTAGGATGGACTGGTTTGATCTCCTTGCAGTCCAAGGGACTCTCAAGAGTCTTCTCCAACACCACAGTTCAAAAGCATCAATTCTTCAGCGATCAGCTTTCTTTATAGTCCAACTTTCACATCCATACATGACTACTGGAAAAACCATAGCCTTGACTAGACGGACCTTGGTTGGCAAAGTAATGTCTCTGCTTTTTAATATGCTGTCTAGGTTGGTCACAACTTTCCTTCCAAGGAGTAAGCGTCTTTTAATTTCCTGGCTGCAATCAGCATCTGCAGTGATTTTGGAGCCCAAAAAAAATAAAGTGAGCCAGTTTCCACTGTGTCCCTATCTATTTGCCATGAAGTGATGGGACCGGATGCCATGATCTTAGTTTTCTGAATGTTGAACTTTAAGCCAACTTTTTCACTCTCCTCTTTCACTTTCATCAAGAGGCTCTTTAGTTCTTCTTCACTTTCTGCCATCAGGGTGGTGTCATCTGCAAATCTGAGGTAATTGATATTTCTCCCAGCAATCTTGATTCCAGCTTGTGCCTCCTCCAGCCCGGCTTCTAGAGCAAAACTTTTTAGACTATCTCTACAGTCACTGTAAAATGCTATCATCACTTGTCAAATAAGCATGTGCTAATTTTAGAGAACATTTTAAAGTTATAAATGTAATACTTGTTTATGCTAAAAATTTGGAAAGTATAAAAAAATGTAAAGAAGAAAATAAAAATCTCATGTAATTCCACCATGTAGAGTTGGCCACCCTTGAAATCTTGCTGGTAAATTTCCTTCCAGAGTTTTTTCTGTGTGTATACCTAGGTTTACTTTCTTATAGAATTAAGATCAATTGAATATATAGCTTTCTGCATTTTCATATATTTTATTCATCAAAACAATATTTTTTGAGTGCTTACTAGATGGCAGGCAGTTTGCTGTGTTCTTTATATTTTATACCTTTTTAATCTCACTAATAGTCTTGATTAAATACATGAAATTATTGTTATTTCTGTTTTACATATAAGAAAGCAATGGCTCCTCTTACATAGTCATAGCAAGTAAGTGGCAGAGCCTAGCTGTGAACTTAGGATATCTTATTCCAGAGCCTGTGCTCAAATAGTATGTTATGTTATATCACATATTAAATACTTTTTCTCCAACAGACTTTATTTCTTTTTTGGCGTAATTGGCAGGATTCCAACAGACATTAAAGACATATTATGCCATAGTTTTATATATGTAAGTGAAAGTGAAGTCGCTCAGTCGTGTCTGACTCTTTGCGACCCCATGAATCACAGCACGCTAGGCCTCCCTGTCCATCACCAACTCCCGGAGTTCACTCAGACTCGTGTCCATCGAGTAGGTGATGCCATCCTCTGTCGTCCCCTTCTCCTCCTGCCCCAATCCCTCCCAGCATCAGAGTCTTTTCCAGTGAGTCAACTTTTCCCACGAGGTGACAAAGGTATTGGCATTCCAGCTCTAGCATCAGTCTTTCCAGTGAACACCCAGGACTGATCTCCTTTAGAATGGACTGGTTGGATCTCCTTGCAGTCCAAGGGACTCTCAAGAGTCTTCTCCAGCACCACAGTTCAAAAGCATCAATTCTTCGGCGATCAGATTTCTTCACAGTCCAACTCTCACATCCATACATGACCATGGGAAAAACCATAGCCTTGACTAGACGGACCTTTGCTGGCAAAGTAATGTCTCTGCTTTTTAATATGCTATCTAGGTTGGTCATAACTTTCCTTTCAAGGAGTAAGCATCTTTTAATTTCATGGCTGCAATCAGCATCCACAGTGATTTTGGAGCCCCCCAAAATAAAGTCTGACACTGTTCCCACTGTTTCTCCATCTATTTCCCATGAAGTGATGGGACCAGATGCCATGATCTTAGTTTTCTGAATGTTGAGTTTTAAGCCAACTTTTTCACTCTCCTCTTCCACTTTCATCAAGAGGCTTTTTAGTTCCTCTTCACTTTCTGCCAAAAGGGTGGTGTCATCTTCATATCTGAGGTTATTGATATTTCTCCCAGCAATCGTGATTCCAGCTTGTGCTCCTTCAGTATGCTGCTAAGTCACTTCAGTCATGTCCGACTCTGTGAGACCCCAGAGACGGCCTCCTACCAGGCTCCCCCGTCCCTGGGATTCTCCAGGCAAGAACACTGGAGTGGGTTGCCATTTCCTTCTCCAATGCATGAAAGAGAAAAGTGAAAGTGAAGTCGCTCAGTTGTGTCCAACTCTTCGCGACCCCATGGACTGCAGCCCACCAGGCTCCTCCATCCATGGGGTTTTCCAGGCAAGAGTACTGGAATGGGGTGCCATTGCTTTCTCCGTCCTTCAGTATGCTGCTGCTGCTGCTAAGTCACTTCAGTTGTGTCCGACTCTGTGTGACCCCATAGACGGCAGCCCATCAGGCTCCCCCGTCCCTGGGATTCTCCAGGCAAGAACACTGGAGTGGGTTGCCATTTCCTTCTCCAATGTGTGAAAGTGAAAAGGGAAAGTGAAGTCGCTCAGTCATGTCTGACTCGTAGCGACCCCATGGACTGCAGCCTACCAGGCTCCTCCGTCCATGGGATTTTCTAAGCAAGAGTACTGGAGTGGCTTGCCATTGCCTTCTCTGTCCTTCAGTATAGATCCTCCTATTTTCACTGTGCATTGCAAGAATGCTTCTCTTCCAAGGGGAGCATCTAGGGCTCATTTTTGTATTCAAGTCATTTTTTTAAATGACTCTATATAAATTAATCCTAATCTTGTATACCACTCTTGGTGCATGTAGAACTTACTCATTTATTTCACATGTGTCTTATGATTGTCTAAAATTTATCATAAAAGAAATTGAATTTCTCTTTTCTTTGATCTGAACATGCCGTTTTCTATGTTTATTCTGTTTTTCATGGCTTTAGATATAAACTTCCTAGTCATATTTTGTTCTTTTATTTTGCCCATTAATATCTTACTTCCTTGTAAGTATATATTTTTTGAGAATGTCCCTCAGATTCTTTTTTTCCACTTTTTATTAATCGATGGATGATTGATTTACAGAATTTTGTTGTTTTCTGTGAAACCTCAACATGAATCAGCCATAGGTATACATATATCCCCTCACTCTTGAATATCCCTCCCATCTCCCTCCCCACCCCACTCCTTTTTGATGACTTTTTGATGAGCCCCTGTTTGAGTTTCGTGAGCCATAGAGCAAATACCCGTTGGCTGTCTATTTTTCACATGGAATGTGAGTTTCCATGTCACTCTCTCCATACCTCTCACCCTCTCTTCCCCTCTCCCCACGTGCGTAAGTCTATCCTCTATGTCTGTTTCTCCACTGCTGCCCTGTAAATACCATTTAGATGGTATTCAGTACCATTCAGTACCATTTTGGTAGATTCCGTATATATGTGTTCAGTTCAGTTCAGTTCAGTTCAGTCGCTCAGTCGTGTCCGACTCTCCGCGACCCCATGAATCACAGCACGCCAGGCCTCCCTGTCCATCACCAACTCCCGGAGTACACTCAAACTCATGTCCACAGAGTCGGTGATGCCATCCAGCCATCTCATCCTCCGTCGTCCCCTTCTCCTCCCGCCCCCAACCTTTCCCAGCATCAGAGTCTTTTCCAGTGAGTCAACTCGTCGCATGAGGCGGCCAAAGTATTGCAGTTTCAGCTTTAGCATCAGCCCCTCCAATGAACACCCAGGATTGATCTCCTTTAGAATGGACTGGTTGGATCTCCTTGCAGTATAAGGAACTCTCAAGAATCTTCTCCAACACCACAGTTCAAAAGCATCGATTCTTCGGTGATCAGCTTTCTTCACAGTCCAACTCTCACATTCATCTATGTGTTAGAATACGAAATTTATCTTTATGTTTCTTACTTACTTCACTTAGTATGATAGGTTCTAGGTTCATCTACTTCATTAGAACCGGTCAAATGCATTTCATTTGATGGCTGAGTAATATTCCATTGTGTATATGTACCACTTCTTTATCCATGCTTTAACTTCTGTATCCATTCATCTCTCGATAGACATCTAGGTTGGTTCCATGTTCTAGCTATTGGCAATAGTGCTGCAGTGAACAATGGGATTCATGCATCTTTTTCAATCTTGGTTTCCTCAGGGTATGTGCTTAGGAGTGGGATTATTGGGTCGTATAGTGGTTTTATTCCTAGTTTTTTAAGGACTCTCCATACCGTCTTCCATAGAGGCTTTATCAATTTGCATTCCCACCAACAGTGCAAGAGCGTTACCTTTGCTCCATATCCTCTCCGGCATTTATTGTCTGTAGACTTTTTGATGAGGGCAATTCTGACCAGTGTGAGGTGACATCCCAGCGTGAGGGGTCGCAAAGAGTCAGACACGACTGAGCGACTGAACTGAACTGAACTGAATAATGAGCGATGTTGAGCATCTTTTTGTGCATTTGATAGTCATCTATATGTCTTCTTTGGAGAAATGTCTGTTTAAGTCTTCGTCCTACTTTTTGACTGAGTTTTATGTATATTTTGGAAATTAATCCTTTGTAAGTTGTTTCATTTGCTATTATTTTCTCCCATTCTGAGGGTTGTCTACCTTGCTTATAGTTTCCTTTGCTGTGCAAAAGCTTTTAAGTTTAATCAAGTGCCACTTGTTTACTTTTGGTTTTATTTCCATTACTCTAGGAGGTGGGTTATAGAGGATCTTGCTTTGATTTATGTCATCAGGTGTTCTGCCTGTGTTTAAGAATTTTATAGTTTCTGGTCTTGCATTTAGGTCCTTAATCCATTTTGAGTTTATCTTTGTGTATGGTGTTAGAAAGTGTTCTAATTTCGTTCTTTTACATGTAGCTGTCCAGTTTTCCCAGCACCATTTCTTGAAGAGGCTATCTTTGCCCCATTGTATAATTCTTGCTTCTTTTGTCAAAAATAAGGTACCCATAGGTGCATGGGTTTATATCTGGGCTTTCTATCTTGTTCCATTGGTCTATATATATCTGGTTTTTTGCCAGTACCATACTGTCTTGATGACCACAGTTTTGTAGTATAATCTGAAGTCAGGAAGGTTGTTTCCTCCAGCTCCATTCTTCTTTCTCAGGACTGCTTTGGCTATTCCGGGTCTTTTTTGTTTCCATGTGAATTGTGAAATCTTTTGTTCCAGTTCTGTGAAAGCTGCCATTGGTAATTTGGTAGAGATCACATTGACTCTGTAGATTGTGTTTGATAGTATCGTCATTTTCACAATATTGATTCTTCCTGCCTAGGAACACAGAATGTCTCTCCATCTGTTTCTGTTGTCTTTGATTTCTTTCATTAATGTCTTACAGTTTTGTGTGTACAGTTCTTTTGTCTCCTGAGGTAAGTTTATTCCTAGATATTCTTTTTCTTGGAATGGTGAATGGGATTGATTCCTTAATTTCTCTTTCTGATTTTTCATTGTTTGTATGTAGAAATGCAAGTGATTTCTGTGCATTGATTTTGTATCCTGCAACTTTGCTGTATTCACTCATTAGCTCGAGTAGTTTTCTGATACTATCTTTAGGGTTTTCTGTGTACAATATCATGTCATCTGCAAACAGTGAGAACTTTACTTCTTCTTTTGCGATCTGGATTCCTTTTATTTCTTTTCCTTCTCTGATGGCTGTAGTTAGGACTTCCAGAACTATGTTGAATAATAGTGGTGAAAGTGGACACCCTTGTCTTGTTCCTAATCTTAGGGGGAGTGTTTTCTGTTTTTCACCATTGAGAATAATGTTTGCTGTAGGCTTATCACATATGGCCTTTACTATGTTGAGGTAGGTCCCTTCTATGCCCAATTTGTGAAGAGTTTTAATCATAAATGGGTGCTGAATTTTGTCAAAGGCTTTTTCTGCATCTATTGAGATGATCATATGGTTTTTATCTTTCAATTTGTTAACATGGTGTATCACATTGATTGATTTGTGTACACTGAAGAATCCTTGCATCCCTGGAACAACATCAACATCCCAGCTTGCTCATGGTGTATGAGCTTTCAGATGTGTTGTTGAATTCTGTTTGGTGACATTTTGTTGAGGATTTTGCATCTATGCTCATCAGTGATGTTGGCCTGTGGGTTTCTTTATCTGTGTCTCTTTGTCTGGTTTTGGGATCAGGGTAATGGTGGCCTCGTAGAATGAGTTTGGAAGTGTTCCTTTCTCTGCAATTTTTTGAAAGACTTTTAGAAGGATAGGCATTAGTTCTTCTCTAAATGTTTGATAGAATTCTTCTGTGAAACCATCTGGTCCTGGGCTTTTGGTTTTTGGGAGATTTTTGATAACAGCTTCAATTTCAGTGCTTCTGATTGGGTTGTTCATAATTTCTACTTCTTCTTGGTTCAGTCTTGGAAGATTGAACTTCTAAGAATCTGTCCATTTCTTCCAGGTTATCCATTTTATTGCCATACAGGTGTTCATAATAATCTCTTATAATCCTTTGTATTTCTGTGTTGTCTGTTGTATCCTCTCCTTTTTCATTTCTAATTTTGTTGATTTGAATCTTCTCTCCTTTTTGCTTGGACATGACCAAGAAACTTTCGCTTTCAAACAGAAAATCCATTTCTAAGCTCTACCCAGACCTAGCATCTTGGAAGCATGGTGATCATGAAGAATGAATAAGGAAGATGGATGACCTGAGCTGTAGAGTCCAGACCTTGGGAGCAAACAACTCCATATTTAGAAAACCAGAAAAGATGTCAGATGTCCTCATTCTGATGTGTACTTTCAAAGAAATCCAATAAAAATCTTAGGCGTCTTCTTTTTTGGAGGATAGAAATGGACTGCTGCTGCTGCTGCTGCTAAGTCTCTTCAGTCATGTCCAGCTCTGTGCAACCCCACAGATGGCAGCCCACCAGGCTCCGCCGTCCCTGGGATTCTCCAGGCAAGAATACTCTATCTGGTTCCAAAATGCATAATGAAACATAATGGACCTATAATACCAATTCTGTAAAAGACTAAAGTTAGAGGACTGACCTTACCTGATTTTTTTCAAGACTTACTACAAAATTTCTGTAACCAAGGCCATACGATATTGGTATAAAAATTGAAACAGAGATCAGTGGAGTAGAATAGAAAGTAAGACTACACTGAAACAGATGTAGTCGGTTGACTTTCAATTAAAGTGCTATAATAATTCAGTGGTGAAATGTATAATCTTTTCTACAATAGTGCTGTAAGGATTAGATATCCAGTATTCTGTAATAACCTAAATGGGAAAAGAATTTGAAAAAAAATTGGTATGTGTATATATGTGTGTAGTTGAATCACCTTGCTGTACACCTCAAACTGACACAACATTGTTAATCCACTATCAGTTCAGTTCAGTTGCTCAGTCGTGTCCGACTCTTTGTGACCCCATGAATCACAGCACACCAGGACTCCCTGTCCGTCACCAACTCCCAGAGTTCATTCAAACGCATGTCCATCGAGTCGGTGATGCCATCCAGCCATCTCATTCTCTGTCATCCCCTTCTCCTCCCGCCCCAATCCCTTCCAGCATCAGAGTCTTTACCAGTGGGTCAGCTCGTCGCATGAGGTGGCCAAAGTATTGGAGTCTCAGCCTTAGCATCAGTGCCTCCAATGAACATCCAGGATTGATCTCCTCTAGAATGGACTGGTTGGATCTCCCTGCAGTCCAAGGGACTCTCAAGAGCCTTCTCCAGCACCACAGTTCAAAAGCATCAATTCTTTGGTGGTCAGCTTTCTTCACAGTCCAACTCTCACATCCATACATGACCACGGGAAAAACCATAGGCTTGACCAGACGGACCTTGATTGGCAAAATAATGTCTCTGCTTTTTAATATGCTATCTAGGTTGGTCATAACTTTCCTTCCAAGGAGTAAGCATCTTTTAATTTCATGGCTGCAATCAGCATCCGCAGTGATTTTGGAGCCCAAAAAAATAAGACTGACACTGCTTCCACTGTTTCCCCATCTATTTCCCATGAAGTGATGGGACCAGATGCCATGATCATAGTTTTCTGAATGTTGAGCTTCAAGTCAACCTTTTCACTCTCTTCTTTCAGTCCAACATAAAATAAAAATTTTTAAAAATTAGATATCCATATGGAAAATCAAAACAACTAAACCACAAATCTTATACCATATACAGATTAATTCAAAAGTATAGATCTAGGCATCAGAGTTCCATGAAAAACTAAGAGAATACATAGGTGAAAGTATTTGAGTCCTACCATTAAGTGAAGATTTTTGAGACAGACACAAAGCATGGACCATTAAAGAAAAAAGTGAACTTTATTAAAATAAAAACTTTTGTTAAGAGTCATGGTTATATAGACAAGAAGAAAATATTAAACATTCATGTGAGGATTTGTGTCAAGGTTGTGAAGAAAACTTACAACTCAGTAACAAAAAACCCACAAATAAATATAATTTTATTTGAAAAATAAAAATGAAAGATTTGTGTAGTTGTTTCAAAGAGAAAAATATATGAATGTTCGATAGCATATGAATATTTGTTCAACATCATTACTCCTTAGGGAATACAGATTAAAACTGCAGTGAGATACCATACCTACTAGAATGGCTAAAGTTGAGAATGCTGACAATGTAAAATGTTAGGAAGGATATGGAGAAATGAAAGACTCATACATAGCTTGTGGGAACATAAAATTTTACAGGCACTTAGGAAAATAGTTTGCCAGTTCTTTTAAACATATACTTAACCTTTCAAGCCAGCAGTTCTACTTGTTGGTAATTTCCAAGAGAAATGAAAATGTATGTCTACATAAAGACTTGTATGGTAACTTTATTTATAATAGACAAAATTGAGGGGGAAAAAAAATGTCTGTCCTGTACTTTACTCTGTGTCTTCTGAATGAGAATTTTGCAGGAGTTGCAACTTGAGGAATTTTTAATGTTCAAAATTACTCCATTGTCCCATTGCAGGTAGGCAGTTTGGGAACTAGTGCCCTAGACGATCCTATCCAGTATGGTCAGGCCTCTGGCAGCTCATACTGTACTTCTGTGCAGATTTGAAAAACGCAGCTTTCCCCTCCTCCCTCCACTTTAGGCACCCATCAACTTTATATAGAGATTTGCTTCTTCTGGACATTGCATGTACATGGAATCATATAGCATGTGATCTTTTGTGACTGGCTTTTTTCCCTAGTATAATGTTTTCAAGGTTTATTCATGTTGCAGCATCTATCACATTTCATTTCCAAATAATATTCCATTGAATGCATATTTCATATTTTGTTTATTCTGGTACCAATTGATGGATATTTGAGTTGTTTCTACTTTTTGGCTATTATGAATAATGTTGCTTTGAATACTCATTTGCAAATTTTGTGTGAACAGGTTTTTATTTCTCTTGAGTATATAAGCAGGGGTGGAATTTCTGACTCATGTGGTTACTCTGTGTTTAACCCTTTGGAAAACTGCTGGATCGTGATAGTGTTACCAGTAATGTATGTGGATTATAGTGTCTCCACATCTCATGAAAACTTCTTTTTTTTTTTAATTCAAGTATAATTGATTTACAATATGATATTAATTTTGAGTTTAAAACACAGTGAATCAATATCTTTATAGGTTTTGCTCCATTTAAACTTACCATCTTTTTTTTTCTTAATAATGTACTGCAATGTCGTTGAGTAACAGTGCTGTGTTAGTTTTAGGTACTACCTGTCTTTTGATCATAGTCATCTTAGTAACTGTCAAGAGATATCTTACTTTAGTTTTGATTTGTAGTCCCCTGATGACTAATGGTGTTGATCACCTTTCACATGTGCTTATTTGCCTTTTGTGTATCTTCTTTGGAGAAATGCCTTTTCAGATCCTTTGCTCATTTTTTAAAATTGAGGTTAATTGACATATAACATTATATTAGTTTCAGGTGTACAACATAATGATTTGATATTTACATACATTGTGAAATGATCACCTCAAGAAGTCTAGTTAACATCCCATCGCCAGATGTGGTTATAAAAATGTTTTTCTTGTGATTAGGATGTTTAAGATCTACTCTCTTGACAACTTTCAAATATGCAATACAGTATTATTAACTGTAGTCACCACATTGTACATTATATCCCCATGACTTTTATTATAGCTGGAAGATTGTATCTTTTGACCCCCTTCTCCCGTTCTGCCCATCCCCCACCCCCATCTCTGGCAGTCATCTGTCTGTCTCTATATCTATGAGCTGGTGGTTTTTGTTTGTTTGTTTTGTTTTTTAAGAGTCCCCATGTAAGTGAGATCATATGGTATTTTTCTTGCTATGTCTGACTTACTTCTAAGTTGTATTGTCATTTTATTATTGGGTTGTAACTATTCTTTATAACAGCCCCACGTAAGATAAAATTTTTCTTCCAATCTGTGAATTATTGCAAATTAAAACAGTGAGAAATACTACTGGACACCTATTCAAATGGCCAATATCTAAAATATGTAGAATACTGATGAGAATGTGATGTAAAAGGAACTTTCATTCATGATTTTGTGCTGTTATCATTTCAAACTTGGTACAGATTGCACATGACTTCTTAACTCTCTCATGACTTTAGTTTCTCCAGTGTCCTTCTCATCCTTTACCCCTAAATGGAGGAGCATAAAAGCATTTTTCAAATACATGAAGGGCTATCATAGAAAAAGGAATTGACTCATTCTATGTAACTCTAGTAGTAGAAGATTACACTCTTTTAATAATTATCTTTTGAATAGTCCTTTAAAACTGAGAGCGTTTTGTCAAAATGCAGCACATTTTATAGTGTCTTTTTGGCCCCAGATGGTATAAACCAAGGCAAATAAAAATTACTTCTTTAAACCTTCATCAACTTGCTATGCACATTCAAGTTTTGATCATCATTATGTTCTTTCATATGCTAAAACAGGCTGATACATTTGGACTAGCCTGCTGTTCTTTTTCTTAAAAAACAAAAATTCCATTACCTTATTTACACGATTTTATTTTTTCTTTCATTGTTGTTGTTACCATAGTCTTAATTATCCATTTAAAATTTAACTTGTTGCCTACTTAACTGACTTCTAGTAACAACCCTCACTGGTAGCTTGGAAGTTGGTAATAATCACCTGTCTTACCCAAACAATTTAGTAGACCAACAGATAGCATTTTCTGTAGCCACTGTACTAATTTACTATAAAATAGCCATTATAATATTTTTACATATTCTTAATGTGCCACAATAAGCACATTCTTTAACACAAGGAGAGTTGTGTATTTTAAAAGCATCATGACCAAGATTTTAGAAATAACTTAAGAATCTTGGAAATCATGTTTTAAGCTGGCACTCTATAAAACATAATTACTATTGATATAAAAGTTTGTTAGTATTATGATTCAGTTTAGTTAAACATACTTCTATATTCTTTTCCTTTTTAAACTTTATGTAGGAATATTGTTAATCTATCTGACCAGTGTCTCAGAATTTTAGGAAGTTCAGATTAACTGGTCTCCTTATGAAAATATAAAGCCACACCTTTATAAAATCATGGAGAAAACTTTGTTGTTGTTATTCAGTTGCTAAATTGTGTCTGACTGTTTGTAACCCCCTGGACTGTAGAACACCAGGCTGTCCTCCACTATCTTCCAGGGTTTGCTCAAATTCATGTTCATTGAGTTGGTGATGCACTCTAACCATCTTATCCTCTGCTGCCTTCTTTTCCTTTTGCCTTCAGTCTTTCCCAGCATCATGGTCTTTTCCAACATTACTTTAAACCAAAATTATTAAATTAGTCTTATTCATCCAAAGACTCACTTTTTCACTTTTATTACATGAATTTGGTCTCATATGAAAAAACTTCTAAGCTTCTAGCAGAATCTCCAAGAAGGATTTTTTCTTAAATGTCTAGTACATTGAAACTCTCATTAGATACTAAAAAAGAAAATTCATGCAAGTGATTACTGTTCTCTATGAACCAATTACATTATCACCCCTTTAACTTCAGAGGCTTTATAATTCCATTTATTAAGACCTTTCTAAGTTAGGAACATACTTTGTGCTCACATAGTGAGATCGTGGCTTCTCTCAGTTACTGCAGCACAGAGAACTTGTAGCTTCAGTTCTGCAACCTCAGGAGCAAGTTAAGTAATCCAGGAAACACAAAAACTCACTGGTCAAGATTTCAAAGGGTTTTTTGCTTTCTAGGGTTCATGAAATTTTTTTTAATGAAATGGTTTGAGCTCCCAAATAGACAAAAACCTTTGACAAAGATCTGGGGCTTGGAGACAAATGTTGAATCAGTAAGAATATCTTAAAAATCAAATATTTTGTCAACTCATTTTTTGCGAGTGGGAATATATTATCAGTAAAACTAATTGTGGGTAATTTTTTCCCTTTTCCCAAAGAATACAAGTCAATGACCAGATTGTGGAAGTGGATGGAATCAGCTTGGTGGGTGTCACACAGAATTTTGCTGCAACAGTTCTAAGAAACACCAAGGGCAACGTCAGGTATGTGGCTTGAGATATATACAATTTGATTACTTGATATTTTGTTGAGTTTTAGTTTTCTCTCTAATTATACCTATAAATATATGTAATTACCAGTAGAATTTTATCTGAATACAAAAAACTTGTTGTTAGTTGAAAAATTTTCCTTCTTTATTGTGATTAGTTCATGTAAATTAATTTAAGACTAAAAATTAAATTAATAATATTATAGAAAGACATGAAGATATGAAATATACAGTATCAGTATGGTTAATTGCTGAGCTATGTTAGTGTTTTTCCTTGCTAATATAGCAGTAATTTCAAGGAAGATAGAATTTCTCAGTAAATATGAATTTAGGCCCCAGATCCTTTCAATAAAATCAGTTATGCAGTAAATTGAAATGATTATACATATATCCAGTGATACATGTTACTTAAGACAAGTAGGTGGAATGATTTAAAGATGATAAATGCATTTTAAAATCTTTTTCTTGTTTTAAAGAATGGCAAGACTACTCTTTGATAAACTATAACTTTTCCAACTTAATAGGACAGACTTTACGTTATTTGGAACCTTAAATTTATATCCAGCCCTGATGTCCTAAAATTTATAGTCTAGAAAACAAATAAAGTAGTTCTGTGCCAACTAAAGTCAAAGTTTTAATAAACTTTAATTTTGGTCACAGGGTACATATTTTTTAATGTAGTATTGCTTATGCCTTATACTTTTCCATAAATGCCATAAAGAAGCACGTAAGGGGACATTATTTACTGTGTATAATTATGAATGTAGTTTAGTGTTATCTTTAAAATGAAACTGCCAAATATTCTGAAAATATTGATGAGTTTTATTGCTATAAGGAGTATAACATTAGGATTTTATTACAGCATATTTTATGTTGCACAAGCATGGGTTTACATTTTATAATTTAGACTTTTTCAATTGGAAAACATCCTTTAATGATGTAGGGAATGTTAACCTAAATGACTTCTATGGGTGCTATGTCAATGATTCAAGAATACACATCATCCTAAGAAAAGCATGTAAAATAATTAGAAAGAGTGCAGGGAAAATTTCTAGCTGCATGGGTGGGTCCCTCAGTAAATGTGATTGTCTCTGCAGAATTGCCGTCTGTTCTTTAGACAGCACTTTTCTGTGTCAGTGTAGAACTTGGTTTTGAAGCTGCTCATTATGTTTTGCAGTGAATGTTAAAGTGAAATAAGTAAGAAATATGTTCAACTTATAAGAACATTTCTCAGTTGGAAAAATGGTGGTGGTTACACAGACTCATAGCCACCCCTTTCTTTCCCTTCATAATTTTGTACTCATTTCAAGCCTTGTACAGATGGCAAATGGCTTCTTAACTGTCTAATGATTTCAGTCTCTCCCTTCTTTAATCTGTCTTCATCTTTACCTCTAATGGAAGAACATAAAAGCAGTTTTTAAGTAAAGGCCTATCATGGAAAAAGCAATTGACTCATTCTACATAACTTGAGTAGTAGAACTAAGACTTGTGGGTAGAAATAATAATTCTTCCTTTGTTATGTCCCTCTTGTCTTTATTTTTTTTCTTCCAACAAGAAGCCATAACTTTGTTGATAATAGAAACAATACAAATATCCAGCCCAGCTTCAGTTACTTTTGAAACACCAAAAAAGTCCTCTTTTCAGATGGTTACATTGTTAATTCCATAATAGCATTTACAATATCATTACTGTTGTTCTTCAGGGCTCAGACTGCCTTTGCTCTGGACACATTTGCTTGTGACATGACCAGTTCTATGTCCTTAACTTCCGTACTGGTTTCATCAACCTCTCCTCTGTACAGTTGGAGTCTCTATGTTTTCTTGAATGTTTGAGACACCTTCACCTTGAACTTTGAATTTCTCAGCAGCTACTAATTGTGCTTGGTGAGATAAATCCTCCATCTTGGCTTTCCCCCCAAATTTTGTAGGTATCTAGGCTCTTGTACACATCTGCTTTTGTGATGACAATAAGGATATTCTTAGATTTCCAGATATTGACTCTATTAACCCCTGTAACCTCTTGAAGACCCAGTTTGGACATAGACGTCTGTGCCTTCTTTTCCCTTTTGCTCTGTTTTGCTTTACTGACTCGTTCTTCATTGATTTCATCTGCTGCTGCCAGCTGGGTTTGTTGTTTGGTTGCCTGTGTAGAGTCCTGTTCCTCAAGCTTTGGTACTGATTCATTACTATCAGTTTCTGTCCCAGACTCTGTCTCAGCCTGGGGCTGGTTTCTGTGGCTTCACTGGGCATTTTGTGTGGGGCGTGTGGGTGTTGATGTTTGGCAAAAACCAACATGACTCTCTAAAGCAATTATCCTTCAATTAAAAAATAAATAAACTTGTTAAAAAATACGGGGGCAGAAAGAGAACCCATCTCCTCTTTAGAAAGCTTCAATGGCCCTCCATTCTGTGCAGAATCTAAGCTATTTTTAATAAAAAGCCTTTCATCCCCCAGGTTTATCACTTGTGCTATTCTGTGGTTCAGTTCAGTTCAGTTGCTCAGTTGTGTCCGACTCTTTGCGACCCCATGAATCACAGCGCGACCGCATGAACTGTAGCCCGCCAGGCTCCTCTGTCCATTGGGATTTTCCAGGCAAGAAAACTGGAATGGATTGCCATAGTCCTCTCCAAGGGATCTTCCTAACCCAGGGATCGAACCTAGGTCTTCCACATTGTAGGTGGATTCTTTACCAGCTGAGCTACCAGGGAAGCCTGTCTTAACACCTACCTCTCCCTATATTCATGCTCTAGTACAGTATTACTAATGTAGTCATCATCTTTCAAACATGGATTATGAATTTCTTTCTTCCGTTCTTTCTGTTTAAAATACTTATCTTGAAGACTGTATTTCAGCTCCATTGCCCTTTAAGAAATCCTCCTTGATCTCCCTTTTGTTTCCTAGTGATCTCTTCTTCCTGATATTATTCATCATTCATACCGCTTTTTTGACCTCAAGGTTACAGAACATGCTACATTAATTTTTTAAAGGCATGTATTTAATTTCCTCATTTAATTTGTAAAAATCTTCACATCAAAATGGAACCCTTAGCTTCCTTTATTCCCTCAAATTATTTAACCCTAGGTTTAGATTGATGTATCACTCTGGGTCTTAATTAATTGAATGTAAGGAAAAAGACTTTTCTCATTTTAACTTAACACCTGAATCCTCTGAATTTATTTTAGGTGGTAGTTCCTCATAAATATTAATACAAAAGTGAAAATTGAAAGTGAAGTCACTCAGTCATGTCCGAATCTTTGCGACCCCATGGACAGTAGCCAACGAGGTTCCTCCATCCATGGAATTTTCCAGGCAAGAATACTGGAGTGCATTGCCATTTCCTTCTCCAGGAGATCTTCCTGACCCAGGGATCGAACCTGGGTCTCCTGCATTGCAAACAGATGCTTTTATGGTCTGAGCCACCAGGGAAACCAAAAATGGGATGCAAAAGTTAGACATATATTTTTAATGAACTTTTTAAACTGAGGGTTTCAAGCATGTATGGTTCTATATTTCTTATTTGTTGGGAGCTAGCTATCACATTTACTGTTGCCTAAAATTTACTTTTTAAAAGGTATACCTAAGAAATCACTAAATTAATTTGAATATTTCAAACTACTAAGTACAGATCAGGAACAAAGGTGTGTAACTCATGGCTTTGAGAGCCAGGAAGGAGAAAGATAAGAAACTACTAGTGATAAGGAAGTTGAAGCTGAGATTTGGACATGATTATATTTTAAGCATTGAAGATTGATATTTTAACTTATTTTTCCTGGAAATGCTTAAGAAATTGGTGCCATCATTTGGATATGAATCAAAATCACACAGTGAAATTCTGTTGACTTCACGCAGTTAACAGAGAATCACTTTCATTTGCTGCTGCTAAGTTGCTTCAGTTGTGTCCGACAGTGAGCTTAGTCTAATTACTTTATTAAACTTGGAATTGCTGTACCTGAGTTTATGAACTAATAAGTCCAAATGAAAGCCTCATAGAAGTCCCATTTTTGACATATTAGAGAAATTATAAGACAAATATTTTTAATATAACTTTGAGGGGCATATATATATTTTTTTTCAACCCTACATCATTTATATGAATTAAAGCATATTAGGCCACTGTGAAGAAGTGGTTCAGCTCAAACCAGGGTATATTCCTGGAGGATTAGAGCTCAGGATTGGCTCAAAGTTGTTGGAAAAACACTGGTATTTCCTCAATATTATTTATAGCATTTAAAACTAAGTAATTCTGATGAAATCATGGTAAGTACTATACTAATAATGTTAATTCAGTTCAGTTCAGTTGCTCAGTCATGTCCGACTCTTTGTGACCACATGAACCACAGCACGCCAGGCCTCCCTATCCATTACCAACTCCCGGAGTTCACCCAAAATCATGTCCATTGAGTCAGTGATGCCATCCAACCATCTCATCCTCTGTCATCCCCTTCTCCACCTGCCCTCAATCTTTCCCAGCATCAGGGTCGTTTCAAATAAGTCAGCTCTTTGTATCAGGTGGCCAAAGTATTGGAGTTTCAGCTTCAACATCAGTCCATCCAATGAACACCCAGGACTGATCTCATTTAGGATAGATGGTTGGATCTCCTTGCAGTCCAAGGGACTCTCAAGAGTCTTCTCCAACACCACAGTTCAAAAGCATCAATTCTTTGACGATCAGCTTTCTTTATAGTCCAACTCTCACATCCATACATGACCACTGGAAAAACCATGGCCTTGACTAGATGGACCTTTGTTGACAAAGTAATGTCTCTGCTTTTTAATATGCTGTCTAGGTTGGTCATAACTTTCCTTCCAAGGAGTAAGCGTCTTTTACTTTCATGGCTGCAATCACCATCTGCAGTGATTTTGGAGCCCAGAAATATAAAGTCAGCCACTGTTTCCACTGTTCCCCATTTATTTGCCATGAAATGATGGGACCGGATGCCATGATCTTAGTTTTCTGAATGTTGAACTTTAAGCCAACTTTTTCACTCTCCTCTTTCACTTTCATCAGGAGGCTCTTTAGTTCTTCTTCACTTTTTGCCATAAGGGTGGTGTCATCTGCGTACAGGAGGTTATTGATATTTCTCCCAGCAATCTTGATTCCAGCTTGTGTTCTTCGAGCCCAGCATTCCTCATGATGTATGCTGCATATAAGTTAAATAAGCAGGCTGACAGTGTACAGCCTTGACGTACTCCTTTTCCTATTCGAAACCAGTCTGTTGTTCCATGTCCATTTTAACTGCTGCTTTCTGACCTGCATACAAGTTTCTCAGAGGCAGGTCAGGTGGTCTGATATTTCCATCTCTTTCAGAATTTGCCACAGTTTATTGTGATCCACACAGTCAAAGGCTTTGGTGTAGTCAATAAAGCAGAAATTGATGTCTTTCTGGAAATCTCTTGCTTTTTCGATGGCCTGGCAAATTTGACAATTTGATCTCTGGTTCCTCTGCCTTTTCTAAAACCAGCTTGAACATCTGGAATTTCATGGTTCACATATTGCTGAAGCCTGGCTTGGAGAATTTTGAGCATTACTAGCATGTGAATTGAGTGAAATTGTGAGGTAGTTTGAGCATTCTTGGGCATTGCCTTTCTTTGGGATTGGAATGAAAACTGGCCTTTTCCAGTCCTGTGGCCACTGCTGAGTTTTCCAAATTTGCTGGCATATATATTGAGTGCAGCACTTTCACAGCATCATCTTTTAGAATTTGAAATAGCTCAACTGGAATTTTATCACCTCCAGTAGCTTTGTTCGTAGTGATGCTTCCTTAGGCCCACTTGACTTCACATTCCTGGATGTCTGACTCTAGGTGAGTGATCACACCATTGTGATTATCTGGGTTGAAGATCTTTTTTGTATATTTCTTCTGTGTATTCTTGCCACCTCTTCTTAATATCTTCTGCTTCTCTTAGGTCCATACCATTTCTGTCCTTTATCGAGCCCATCTTTGCATGAAATGTTACCTTGGTATCTCTAATTTTCTTGAAGAGATCTCTTGTCTTTCCCATACTGTTGTTTTTCTCTATTTCTCTGCATTGATCGCTGAGGAAGGCTTTCTTATCTCTCCTTGCTATTCTTTGGAACTCTGCCTTCAGATGCTTATATTCTTCCTTTTCTCCTTTGCTTTTCACTTGTCTTCCTTTCACAGCTATTTGTAAGACCTCTTCAGACAACCATTTTGCTTTTTGCATTTCTTTTTCTTGGGGATGGTGTTGATCCCTGTCTCCTGTACAATGTCACGAACCTCCGTCCATAGTTCATCAGGCACTCTGTCTATCAGATCTAGTCCCTTAAATCTATTTCTCACTTCCACTGTATAATCATAAGGGATTTGATTTATGTCATGATACCTGAATGGTCTAGGGGTTTTCCCCACTTCCTCAATTTAAGTCTTAATTTGGCAATAAGGAGTTGATGATCTGAGCCACAGTCAGCTCCCAGTCTTGTTTTTGCTGACTGTATAGAGCGTCTCCATCTTTGACTGCAAAGAATATAATCAATCTGAACTCGGTGTTGGCCATCTGGTGTTGTCCATGTGTAAAGCCTTCTCTTGTGGTGTTGGAAGAGGGTGTTTGCTGTGACCAATGCGTTCTCTTGGCAAAACTCTATTTTCCCCTGCTTCATTCTGTACTCCAAGGCCAAATTTGCCTGTTACTCCAGGTGTTTCTTGACTTCCTACTTTTGCATTCTAGTCCCCTATAATTAAAAGGACATCTTTTTTGGGTGTTAGTTCTAAAAGGTCTTGTAGGTCTTCATAGAACCGTTCAACCTCAGCTTTTTCAGTGTTAGTAGTCAGCCACAGACTTGGATTACTGTGATATTGAATGATTTGGCTTGGAAATGAACAGAGATCATTCTGTCATTTTTGAGATTGCATCCAAGTACTGCATTTTGGACTCTTTTATTGACTATGACTCCATTTCTTCGATGGGATTCTTACCCACAGCAGTAGATATAATGGTAATCTGAGTTAAATTCACCCATTCCAGTCCATCTTAGTTCACTGATTCCTAGAATGTACGTTCTCTCTTGCCATCTCCTGTTTTACCACTTCCAATTTGCCTTGATTCATGGACCTAGCATTCCAGGTTCTTATGCAGTATTGCTCTTTACAGCATTGGACCTTGATTCTATCACCAGTCACATCCACAACTGGGTGTTGTTTTTGCTTTGGCTCCATCCCTTCATTCTTTCTGGAGTTATTTCTCCACTGATCATATTAATTACCTTAAGTAATTGATTAGAGAATGGACTCATAGGACTCAAATAATTTATGTTCAGAAGTGACATTATACAACAACAGTAAGCTGGGAAAGATAAGCATTGAAGGAATGGGCATGGAGGAATCAAGCCACAGTCTTCCTTATCATCCCTCTACTGGATTTCATAGGACTTGTTGATCTCCAGGTTTTAAACTACCGTGGGCATGGGCATGGTATCGTGAAGCCCAAAGGCAATGTGTGGTATGGGATCTTGTAGTGTTAAGGTTTCAGTTACCCCTAATCTGCAAATAAAAGCACAATTACAGTGAAAATTTCAGCAGGCTTTTTCAGAGAAAATAACATTGTTTATAAAGAACAAAGTTGGGGGACTTCTACTGTCTGAAAACTACACTAGTCAGAGTAGTCTTGTTTAAGCATAAGGATAAAAATATAGATTAATGGAATAGAATAGTTTCAATATAGACCTGCACTGACAGAACAATTGATTTTTGACAGATGCACCAAGGTAATTCAGTGGGGGAAATTGCAATCTTTTTAAAAAATAAATGGTGCTGGAACAATTGGATAACCACATGAAAAAAAATGATCTTCTTCCTATGGTGTGTACAAAAATTAACTCAAGATTGATCATAGGCCTTAGTGCAACAGTTGAAACCAAAAAGTTTCTAGAAAACCAGCAAAAATCTTTATGATCTTGGGTTAATGAAAGATCTTTTAGCATGCAAAAGCAAGAAATATAAGAAAAATAAATGATAAATGAAACTGCTGCTGCTACTGCTGCTAAGTCACTTCAGTCGTGTCCGACTCTATGTGACCCCATAGACGGAAGCCCACCAGGCTCCCCCATCCCTGGGATTCTCCAGGCAAGAACACTGGAGTGGGTTGCCATTTCCTTCTCCAATGTGTGAAAGTGAAAAGTGAAAGTGAAGTCGCTCAGTCACGTCCGACTCCTCGCGACCCCATGGACTGCAGCCTACCAGGCTCCTCTGTCCATGGGATTTTCTAGGCAAGAGTACTGGAGTAGCTTGCCATTGCCTTCTCCGATAAATGAAACTATCAAAGTTTAAAATATTTGTTTGAAAAATACCCTTAAAACAAAAAAGCCAGCTGCAGACTAATATTTCCAAAATAATTTTCTAATAAGGGAGTGTTAGAGTTGGACTGTGAAGGAAGCTGAGCACCGAATTGATGCTTTTGAACTGTGGTGTTAGAGAAGACTCTTGAGAGTCCCTTGGACTGCAAAGGAGGTCCAATCAATCCATTCTAAAGCAGATCAGTCCTAGGTGTTCATTGGAAGGACTGATGCTAAAGCTGAAACTCCAATACTTTGGCCACCTCATGCAACGAGTTGACTCATTTGAAAAGACCCTGATGCTGGGAGGGATTGGGAGCAGAAGGAGAAGGGGACGACAGAGGATGAGATGGCTGGATGGCATCACCGACTCGATGGACATGAGCTTGAGTAGACTCCGGGAGTTGGTGATGGACAGGGAGGCCTGGCATGCTGCGATTCATGGGGTCACAGAGTTGGACACAACTGAGCAACTGAACTGAACTGAAGGGAGTGTTATTTAGAAGATATGAAGAACTCTTTGTAATTCAATAAGAACATATATGGACATCCCTGATGGCTCAGAGAATTAAGAATCTGGCTGCAATGTAGGGGACCTGAGTTAGATCCCTGAGTCAGGAAGATCCTCTGGAGAAGGGAATAGGTACCCATTCCAGTATTCTTGCCTGGGAAGTCCCATAGACAGAGGAGCCTGGCCAGGTATGATCCATGGGGTCACCAAGAGCTGGACACAACTAAGTGACTGACACTTTCAGTTTCAAGAACATATACAATCCTATTCAAAACCTGCAGATCAATTAACAAGATAACTTCACCAAGGAAAGATAAAGCACATGACATACTGCCCAGCTCTTTATCATTGGGGAAGTGCAGATTAAACCCACAGTGAGACACAACTACACACTCACTAGAATGGCTGAAATGTAAGAGACTGATACTGCTGTGCACTGGCGAGGATGTGGAGCGACCTCAGCATCCATTCACTGTTGACGGGAGTTCACAATAGCACAACCACTCTGCTGAACTGTTGAGCAAGTTCTGGTAAAGTTGAACATACACTTGTACCAGCCAGCAGTTCTACTCCCAGCTATTTTCTCAAGAGCAGTAAAAACAATTACCTACCCAAAGGCTCACGCTCACACATTCATAGGAGCTTCATTCCAAAAGCTTCAAACTGGAAAGAACTGAAATGTCTTTTAACTGATACATGCATTTACAAATTGTATTATATTCCATACACTGAAATATTTCTTAGCAGTACAAAGGAATGAATATATATTCATTTATATATTAAATAAATGTATATGCCAATATATTTAACACCATGTATGACTCTGACCAACCTAGATAGCATATTAAAAAGCAGAGACATTACTTTGCCAACCAGGGTCCGTCTAGTCAAGGCTATGGTTTTTCCCATGGTCATGTATGGATGTGAGAGTTGGACTGTGAAGAAAGCTGATCACCGAAGAATTGATGCTTTTGAACTGTGGTGCCGGAGAAGACTCTTGAGAGTCCCTTGGACTGCAAGGAGATCCAACCAGTCCATTCTAAAGGAGATCAATCCTGGGTGTTCATTGGAAGGACTGATGCTAAGGCTGAAACTCCAATACTTTGGCCACCTCATGCGACGAGTTGATTCATTGGAAAAGACTCTGATGCTAGGAAAGGTTGGGGGCGGGAGGAGACGGGGACGACAGAGAATGAGATGGCTGGATGGCATCACCGACTCTGTGGACATGAATTTGAGTGAACTCCAGGAGTTGGTGATGGACAGGGAGGCCTGGCGTGCTGTGATTCATGGGGTCGCGGAGAGTCGGACACGACTGAGCGACTGAACTGAACTGATGACTCTGAAAACTATATTGAGTAAAAAGCAAGACACAAAAGGCTTTACACTGGCCGATTCCATTTATGATGCATTGAAGAAAAAGGGAACATTTGTGAGGTGACAAAATGTACTCTGTTGTGCTTATTGCGCTTGTTAAACAACTGTATACATATTTATCAAAACATATTATACAATTTAATGTTGGTAAATTTTGTTATAAGTAAATTTGACCTCAGTAAAACTGACTTTTTAATTGTGTGATAATAGTTACAGTTAACTTTAAAAATGCTATGCTAGCTAATTATATTGAAGTGATGGTGATTTATAAAGGAGGATCCTGTTTATTTAAGGAAGGCAGATGCAGTCAAACAATTTCACTAGCAATATGTACATTTTATTGTGCTTTATACTTTTATTTTTAAAATATTTTATTATTGGGTTCTTACTAGAAAAAATATATCTATATAAAATTCTTTATGTCTGGACTTTTTTCCTTAGTCAAACATGGACTTGCAACATAAGTTTTAGGAAATCAAGTTTTTGGGTCTATAGCTTTAATTGGGACTTGACTGTCTTGTTTACTACTATGTGCCTGGCATAGTTGGTGTACCTATTGTTGCATGACATATTACTCCCCAATTTAATGACTTGGAGCAACAAACTAATTATCTCATAGTTTCTGTGATCCACTTCCCAACTTTCTTGTGAGAGCCTCTCTACAGGGATTCATCACAACATGGAAACTAGATTCCCTAGAGGGAGTGATCCGGGGGAGTAGGCAATTGTCATTTTTCATTTTGCTGAAGTGACATTCCATCAGTTCTGTATTTTATTTGATAAAAGTAACCCAACAAGTGCACCCCACACTCTAGGGGAGAGAATTCCACAGGACATAAATGTAAGAATACAGCAGTTACTTGAATTCAGCTTAGAGGTTGCCTGTTATGTAGTGATTAGTAACTAGTTCAGGTCAGTTCAGTTCAGTCGCTCAGTCATGTCCAACTTTTTGCGACCCCATGAATCACAGCATGGCAGGCCTCCCTGTCCATCACCAACTTCCGGAGTTCACTCAAACTCATGTCCATCGAGTCGGTGATGCCATCCAGCCATCTCATTCTCTGTTGTCCCCTTCTCCTCCTGCCCCCTATCCCTCCCAGCATCAGAGTCTTTTCCAGTGAGTCAACTCTCCGCATGAGGTGGCCAAAGTATTGGAGTTTCAGCTTCAGCATCAGTCCTTCCAATGAACACCTAGGACTGATCTGCTTTAGAATGGATTGGTTGGACCTCCTTTGCAGTCCAAGGGACTCTCAAGAGTCTACTCCAGCACCACAGTTCAAAAGCATCAATTCTTCGGCGACCAGCTTTCTTCACGGTCCAACTCTCACATCCATACATGACCACTGGAAAAACCATAGCCTTGACTAGACGGACCTTGGTTGGCAAAGTAATGTCTCTGCTTTTTAATATGCTATCTAGGTTGGTCATAACTTTCCTTCCAAGGAGTAAGCGTCTTTTAATTTCATGGCTGCAGTCAGCATCCACAGTGATTTTGGAACTCAAAAAAATAAAGTCTGACACTGTTTCCACTGTTTCCCCATCTATTTCCCATGAAGTGATGGGACCAGATGCCATGATCTTAGTTTTCTGAATGTTGAGCTTTAAGCCAACTTTTTCACTCTCCTCTTTCACTTTCATCAAGAGGCTCTTTTGTTCCTCTTCACTTTCTGCCATAAGGGTGGTGTCATCTGCATATCTGAGGTTATTGTTAATTGTACAGATGGATGGATAGGCAGATAGATTAATGTTATTCCATTATATGTGTTACTGTTGCACACCCTATCTTAAGAACTCTAAAAACCTTGAGACTTTTTAAGAAAGACTGACCTTTGGATGGTGAGAGGTCTAAACATTTTTCCTTCTATATATGAAAGATTCTAAAAACTTTTGCCTAAAAATAGAAAACATTTAAAAGACATGGTAATAATTTTAAAGCATTTGAAAGAATAAACTCTGGAACACAGGTTGTGTGTGTGCTAGGTTGCTTCAGCCATGTCTGAATCTTTGCAACTCTATGAACTCTAACCTGCCAGGCTCTTCTGTCCAAGGGCTTCTCTAGACAAGAAAACTGGAATGAGTTGCCGTGCCCTCCTACAGGGGATCTTCTCCACCCAGGGATCAAACCTGTGTCTCTTATGTCTCCTGCATTGGCAAGTGGGGGTCTTTACCGCTAGTGCCATCTGGGAAGCCCAGAACAGAGATTAGTTGGTGGTTTTAACTCCATACTGGCTTCTTTGTGCTGTTATAGGAAAGTGATGCTATAGTAAAAATTGTGCTTCTGTATGAGAAATTTCTAATAAATTGGATGCTTGCTCGTCAGCACCATTCACATTAAATTTTAAATGCTTTCTGGCAAGTACCTGCTACTTATGCTCAATCACTATGCATTCATCATGCTTTTGTCTCCAGTGAATGCATTTAACTACTTTTTGACATCAAGCTATAAAGCACTTATAAAGTTTAGGATTTTATAGAAACTGTAGTCACAGACAATAGAAAACAAATTAATCTGGGATTCTTAAATATTCCTCTGTCCTTGTTGGAAGAGGTTAAAATATTCAAAAGTCTTGATGAAAGAAAATATAAGTGAATGATAAATGAACTTTTTATAGACATGCTCAAGTTTATTTTGGGTTCTCTCCTGGGCATGTAATTTCCAAATATGAAAGCTCTAAAAAATACTTTTTACTTAATATCATTGAGTATTTGAGATTTCCACTTGAAATGCATTAAATATTGAAATGTTTTCAGTTCATTAACATCATTTGTTTCCATGATAACCCAAGGGGGAATTGAGAGTTTCACTTTTTTAAAGAGCCTTGGTTTTGTGGTGTAGTGTCATAAATAATGGAGGGCAGTGAGAGCAATGTCATGTTCATGTTCATGTCATGTCATGGAAATCATGAGTTATTGTGTATTTTGTATTTGCCTTACTTGTAAGACCATCCCCTCTCCCTCAGATAAGGGGAGCAGCCACTCTAAGGTTGGGACCATGGATAGTAAAATTTTACACTTGTATATGTGAAAATGGGCTTCCTTGCTGGCTCAGATGGTTAATAATCCGCCTGCAGTGCAGGAAACCCAGGCTTGATCCCTGGGTTGGGAAGATCCCCTGGAGAAGGGAATGGCAACCCACTCCAGTATTCTTACCTGGAGAAATCCGTGGACAGAGGAGTCTGGTGGGCTATAGTCCATGCGGTCACAAAGAGTTGGACACAACTGAGAGACTAACATTTTCATACATGAAAATAGTCAGCAACTGGTGATAGAATATTAAAGACAGTAGGGATTTCAGGAAACTAGTTAAAGGAGACTTTGGCTTAAGGAGACATTTTCTGGTGTCACTATATACAAATTAACATTTAAAAAATTCTTTTTAAGATTTGTGTGTGTAAATGTTTAAACCTGAGCCACTGTTCCTGCCCTGTAAATAGGTTCATCTGTACCATTTTTCTATTAATAGATTCTATATATGTGCATTAATATATGCTATTTTTTCTCTTTCTGATTAACTTCACTCTGTATAACAGAGTCATGGTTATAGACTGTATATATATAGTCCAGGTTCATCCTTTTTCCTCTTCATGGCTGACCAATGATCTAGAAGGGTGGGAGGGAAGCTCAAGATATTATATGGTAGAAACCAACACACCATTGTAAAGCAATTATCCTCCAATTAAAAGTTTTAAAATGTTACCAACCCCCCCAAAAAAAAACTTGAGGCAACAGAGCTAACTATTAAACAGAGAAATGTCATTTCCTGAAAGGATGTAACATTTTAAAAAATATGTCTTTGACATAGGTTACTGTTAGAGTTTGGCAGTGTTTTTTAAATAATTCAACTACTTCTTTTATTTATTATTAATTAATAATAATAATTATTATTAATTTTTTAATTTATTTATTTTAATTGGAGGCTAATTACTTTACATTATTGTATTGGTTTTGCCATACATTGATATGAATCTGCCCCGGGTGTACACGTGTTCCCCATCTTGAACCCCCCTCCCACCTCCCTCCCCATCCCATCCCTCTGGTTCTTCCCAGTACACCAGCCCCGAGCATCCTGTATCATGCATCAAACCTGGACTGGTGATTCGTTTCACATATGATAATATACATGTTTCAGTGCCATTCTCCCAAATCATCCCACCCTTGCCCTCTCTCACAGAGTTCAAAAGATTGTTCTATACATCTGTATCTCTTTTGCTGTCTCGTATACAGGTTTATCATTATCATCTTTCTAAATTCCATATATATGCCTTAGTATACTGTATTGATGTTTTTCTTTATGGCTTACTTCACTCTGTATAATAGGCTCCAGTTTCATCCACCCATTAGAACTGATTCAAATGTATTCTTTTTAATTGCTGAGTAATACTCCATTGTGTTGAACTATAGTGTAAATAAAGTTCTATATAATCAGAATTGAGTTAGATAGAAAATTAATTTCTAGGAACTAATGCTTACAATTAAGTTAAATTTTTCAAATCTAGCTTTTAATAGCAAACATTTTGTAGGTGAATATAAAATTTTTTAAATGCTAAATATATAGTATATTAATCTAGATCCAATATGGAAAGGAAAATATGTAAGAATGTGCAAGTATAAGCAAGAGGTAAAAGCTTGGATGTGCAGGACTTCAACTTCTGAATACAATAAGCAAATTTTAGTGAAGGGGGCTGGATATACTTTTGCCATCACTTGCTCAGTAGAATTAAGCCAAATATTTGAAAGTTATGAACTTCATACTTTAAAATGTCATGAAATGTAAAACAAGTGAGTTTTTACCAAAATGTTTAAAAGAACCATGTGATTTGGTGATCCAGGGCTCAAGTAAAATGATAGCTGGTCTTATGCATCTATTTTTTATTTTGCTTTTTAAAGATAATACAGATTTTGGTCTGCATATAATTAATATTGTTTAAAGAATATTTGAATGAAAGAATTGATTTTATAAGAACTAATAACTATATCCTGTTTTGTTGTTGTTGTTCATTTGCTAAGTCGTGTCCAACTCTTTGCAACCCCATAGACTGCAGCACGCCAGGCTCCTCTGTCCTCATCTATCTCCTGGAGTTTGCTCAGATTCATGTCCATTGAGGTGGTGATACCATCCAACCATCACATCCTCTGCCACTGTCTTCTCCTTTTGCCTTCAGTCTTTCTCAGCATTAGTGTCTTTTCCAGTGAGTTGGCTGTTCACATCAGGTGGCCCAAGTTATTGGGAGCTTCAGCTTCAGCATCATTCCTTCCAGTGAATATTTAGGGTTGATTTCCTTTAGGATTGACTGGTTTGATCTCCTTGCAGTCCATGGGACTCTGAAGAATCTTCTACTGCACCACAGTTCAGTGGCATCAATTCTTCGGTGCTCAGCCTTCTTTATGGTTCAACTCTCACATCCCAGTTTAGCTATTCCTTTTTTTGATTAGCTTAATTCCACAATTATAATTTAAAATTTTTGATATCATAATAAGAGCCATATTTGACTAACATATTACTTCTATTAGAATAGCTTATGTCTGAAAAAGAGAACACTCATAAATCATCAAATCATCTTTCAACATAACCTCACATCATTCACAGGAAACATGTAGGATCTTTATGACTGTAATTCAGCAAATTGTAAATATAATTTTATAGTTGTTTTGTTTTTGTTTGACAGCTCACCGGAAAATTCAATAAACAAATCAAATGAGTTCTTTATAATCTCATCATCTAAACTCCATAGGACAGTGCATGGACATTGCTGTGTCTGATTATAGATGGAAAGAATAGGAAAAACTGATTTATCTCCCTTTGCTTATTTTATCTCAGCCTTGAAGGGGAGAGGGGGCAGTTCTTTATGAAATAATTCTTGTTGTAACATTACACTTGTTTTAAACACTAGAAACAAGCTGTGCTAAAAACATAAACTCTAGTAATAGATTTTGTTTTTAATATTGCCATTATTTGTCAGTCATAAGCTTAGAAAATACTTAATTTTTAATTTAAATGTCACATTACAGGGTTTTTTTTCCCACCTCATTCTTTATATCTGAAATGCAAAAGATCACATCATTCCTTATTGAAGCAAGGAAAAAAATTAGAAAGTAACAAGAAAAACATTTTTCTCTTAATTTTAAGTTTATAAACAGGGTGATTTGACAGTATGTGTTATCATTTCAGTCAGGGATAACGTCTAAAATATAAATAATAATTGCACAAAAATGTCAGTTAATTTGGTCACATGTATTTCAACAGTCTGATGGTTGCTGGCAATCATTTTTCATGATTTTTAAAATTCCATATAAAGTGATTATATAATCCATACTTTACTGTTTCAATCACAGCTCAGATTAAGGTTTTCAAAGCACAATTTAGTTCAATATTTCATCTTTTTTCCTGTGGTTGGTTTAGGAAAACCTCTCTTTCAAAATTAGGGAGCACAAATAAGTAATTAGATAGTGTGTACATATAGTATTTTGAAATGCATTCAATCCCATATAGAAATGTATATATTACCTAGATAAAGACAACATAAAACATTTAGTAAATACTCTTTAGGTACCAGGTAGTTAGTAAAGCTTTTTATATGGATTATATAATATTTGTTATTTTATTGTACATTTATTGTACATATTTGGAAATTAAGGATTTAGAAATATTGATACACTCAAGGTCACAAAGTCAAATAGTCATGTTTATGGTTTAGTGTATTCTATCAAAACCAGTCTTTTCTTTTGTATACACTTTCAATCTCTAAATTATACTATCACAGTATGTCCATACTCTGAATCTACACTTGAATAATAATCTTACTTTAAATTTTGCATTTTCTACTCATTTCTCTGCTAGGTTATACACATACAATAGGACATATTTATAAAGACAATTTAAAAATGGGCCAAATGTTTAGAATATATAAAAAGGTAATTTGAATGTTACCCATTTTTCAAATAGATAGTTTTATTACTGGGCTTCCCAGGTAGTGCTAGTGGTAAAGTTTATCTGCCTGTCAGTGCAGGAGACATAAAAGACACTGATTTGATCCCTGAATTGGGAAGATCTCCTGGCGGAGGGCATGGCAGCCTATTCCAGTATTCTTGCCTGGAAAATCGTATGGACAGAGGAGCCTAGTTGGCTGCAGTCCATAAGGTTGCCAGGAGTCAGACATGACGGAAGCAACTTAGCACATCATGGTAATAGTGCCTTAAAGACGTTTCATGTCTATACCACATTTTATTCTTATGTCACTCTGTTAGACATATGAGGTAGATACTGATTTTCACATGAGGAAAATAAGGCAGAGAGAATAGTTTAGTTTCAATTCTATGTGCTTTCCTTTGGGACCACACTTATCATGATGATATTCTATTATTACAAATCTGTACTGTAAATTATACCATATTATAAGACATTACAGATGTGAGTAACTGGAAACTATAACATGACCCAAATTTGCTGCCTGAATTAAGATATCTATCTATCTATCTATATATATATATATATAATTCAACATAAAATTTTTAAGTAAATGCAGATAGATCAGTGAACTGGAAGACAGAGTAATGTATATCACCTAGATTGAAGAGAAAAAATAATTTAAGAAATGGTGATAGTTTAAGTGACCTCTGGGACGACATCAAGCAAATAGGGGCCCAGATGGAGAAGAGAGAAAGGGGCAGAGAATTTACTTGAAGAAATAAAAGCTGAAAACATCCATAACCTTGGAAAGGAACAGATATCCAGATCCAGGGAGTACAGAGTGTCCAAGCAAGATGAACCCAAAGATATCTACACCAAGACAGATTATAATAATTAGAAGGGCATAAATTAAAGATACAGAATCTTGAGAGCAGCAGAGAAAGTCAACTAGTTACATACAAGTGAACTCCCATATGACTGTTAGCTAACTTTTCAGCAGAAACTTTTTAAGCAGAAGTGAGTGGTACCATATATTTAAAGTGATGAAAGGAAAAAACCTACAACCAAGAATACTCAGTAAAGTTATCATTAAGATTTGAAGGGGAAATAGAATTTTATAGATAAGCAAAAGCTGAAAGTTTTCAAATTGCTAAATCGGCTTTAAAAGAAATGTTAAGAAGACTTCTCTAAGGAGAAAAGACAAAAAATAGACCACAACTAGAAACATTTAAATTATAGAAGAAAAAGGCAAACATACAGTAAAAGTAGTAGATCAGCCATGTATAAAGTTAGTAGACGAGTTAAAAAACAAAAGTAAAAGCATCAATATCTACAATAACTAAGGGATACAAAACCCAAAAAAGATGTAAAATACGGTAACAAGAATTTTAAATGTGATTTGGAGGAGTAAAAATGCAGGGTTGTTAGAATATAGTTGAACTTGAGATCACTAACTTATAATCAACACATATATTTTGGTGTTATAGATGAACCTCCTGGTAATCACAAGTCAGAAACCTATAATAGGTACACACATGCAAGAAAAGAGAAAGGAATCCAGACGTAACATTGAAGACAGTTGTCAGATCACAAGGAAACAGAGCAAAAGAAGAAACAGAACTACGAAACCCCCAGAACAGTAAACACAGTGACAATAAGTATATACCTATCAACAGTTACTTGAAATGTGAATGGATTAAATGGTCCAATCAGAAGATGTAGAGAGGCTGAATGGAGTAAAAAACAAGGCCTATATGTGTGCTGCCTGGATGAGAGTCATTTCAGAGCTAAAGACACACACAGACTGAAAACAGGCAAGAAAGAGGTATTACATGCAAATGGAAACAAAAAAGAAACCTGGGCAGTACTTATATCAGAAAAGATAGACTTTAAAACAAAGACTGCAGGAAGAGGTAAAGAAGGACATCACATAATGACGAAGGGATCAGTTCAACAGGAAAATACAGCAATTGTAAATATGTGTACACCCAACATCAGTTCAGTTCAGTCGCTCAGTCGTGTCCGACTCTTTGCGACCCCATGAATCACAGCACGCCAGGCCTCCCTGTCCATCATCAACTCCTGGAGTTCACTCAAACTCATGTCCATCGAGCCGGTGATGCCATCCAGCCATCTCATTCTCTGTCGTCCCCGTCTCCTCCCGCCCCCAATCCCTCCCAGCGTTAGAGTCTTTTCCAGTGAGTCAACTCGTCGCATGAGGTGGCCAAAGTATTGGAGTCTCAGCTTTAGCATCAGTCCCACTAGGAGCAGCTAAATGCTTACAGTGCCTGTTAACAAACACAAAGGGAGAGATTGAGAGTGATACAATAATAGTAGGGACTTTAACAGGCCACTTGGCAGATCCTGTAGACAGAAAATCAGTATGGAAACACTGCTCCTAAATGACATATTAGACCACATGGATTTCATAAGTCTCGTGAAATTAAGAAGATTGAAATCACATCAAGTATCTTATTCTACCACAGTGCTGATGAGACCATTACTATAAGGAGGAAAAAACCTGCAAAAAACACAAACGTGGAAGCTAAACAATATGCTACTAAACAACCAATGGGTTACTGAAAGAATCAAAGAAGGAATTGAAACACTGTTGGAGGCAAGTAAAAATGGAAACACAATGATTGGTTTCTATGGAACATAACAAAAGCAGTTCTAAGAGGAAAGTTTACAGTAACACCAGATTACTTCAGGAGACAGAAAAAAATCTCAAATAAATAATCAAACCTTACACCCAAAGGAACTAGAAAAGGAGGGACAAGCAAAACTCAAAATTAGTAGAAGGAAAGAAATCATAAAAATCAGAGAAAAAATAAATGAAACAGAGACTTTAAAAAAAAAAAAAAGAAAGAAAGATCAATGAAACTAAGACCTGGTTCTTGAAAAGACAAACAAAATTGGTAAACTTTAACCAGACTCATCATGGGCCCAAGTAAAATCAGTAGTGAAAGAGAAGTTTAAAACTGACACCAATGAAATTCAGAGAAACATAAGAAATCACTATGAACTGTTACATACCTTCTAGGCTGTAAAAGACAACCTAGAAGAAATGAATAAATTCCTAGAAATATGCAGTTCCAAAGATTGATTGAGGAAGAAATAGGAAATATGAATCAACTGATTACCAGTAAGACACCAAATCACTAATTTAAAAATCTACCCTCCTCCCAAATAAAAATCCAGGACTAAATGGCCTCACGAATGAGTTCTACCAAACATTTAAAGGACAATTGAAATTGGTCCTTCTCAAGCTACTTCAAAAATTTGAAGGGAAAGGAACATTTCTGAACTCATTCTATGAGGTCAACATCACCCTGATACCAAAACCAGATGGAATTACTACACAAAAAAGAGAATCAAAGTCAGTATCACTGATAAAGCTAGATGTAACAATTTTAAACAAAATATTAGCAAACTGAATTCAGTAGTACATTAAAAGGAATATATAATAACGTGATCAGGTGGAATTTATCCCAGTGTTGCAAGGATAGTTTGGTATCCAGAAATCAATGTCATAACATTAGCAAATTGAAAAAAGTATTGTTATCTCAATAGATGTAGAAAAGCTTTTCTCAAAATGCAACATGCATTTATGATAAACAATAGAGAGGGAACTTACCGCAACATAATAAGAGCCATATATGACAGACCCACAGCCAACGTCAAACCCAGTGGTGAAAAGCTGAAAGCATTTCTACTAGGATCAGGATCAAAACAAGGATGCCAACTATTGCCACTTGTATTGTAAGTCCTAGCCACAGCAGTCAAGTAAGAAGAATAAATAGAAGGAAGCCAAATTGAAAAGGAAGAGTTAAAACTATCATTGTCTGCAATGACCTGATTCTACATAGTAATAGGAGGAGGAGCAGAGTAGTAGTGTTAGTCGTTCAGTTGTGTCCAACCCTTTGTGACCCAACGGACTGTGGCCTGCCAAGCCATCTGTCCAGGAATGCTCCAGGCAAGAATACTAGATGGATTACCATTTCCTTCTCTAATACTATATATAGAAAATCCTAAAGTCACCATCAAAAAAACTTACAACTAACAAATGAATGCAATAAAGTGACAGGCCTCAAAATTAATATCCAAAAATTTTCTATGATTCTGTACAATGACAACAAAACATCAGAAAGAGAAATTAAGAGAACAACCCAATTTACAATTGTATCATAGAGAGTAAAATGCCTGTGAATCAAGGGTTAGTCATGCAGTCATGTCCAACTCTCTGCGGCCCCATGAACTATGGCTCCTCTGTCCATGGAATGCTCCAGGGGGTCTTCCTAACCCAAATTGAACCTGGGTCTTCTGCATTGCAGGCAGATTCTTTTACATCTGAGCCACCACTTGGGAATAAACCTAACTAAAGCAGTACAAGACTTGTACTCAGAAAACTGTAAGACATGGATGGAAGAAACTGAAGATGACATAAATGGAAATATATACCATGCTTATGGGTTGGAAGACAGCATTGTCAAAATACTCCTCAGGCAGTCTATAGATTTAGTGTAATCAGTATCAAAATACCAAAATCATTTTTCACAGAACTACAGCAAATAATCATAGTCAATTAATCAGAGGAGGCAAGCATATAAAATGGGGAAAAGACAGCCTCTTCAATAAGTGGTGTTGTGATAACTGGATAGCTACATGCAAAATAACCAAACTGGACTACTTTCTCATACCATATACAAAAGTAAACTCAAAATGGATTAAAGACTTTAAAACCCGAAGCCATGAAACTCCAAGAAAAAAACTTAGGCTGTATGCTCTCTGACATCAGTCCTAACAATACAATTTTGGGGGAATATGTCTCCTTAGACAAGGGAAGCAAAAACAAAAATAAAAAAATGGGACCACATTAAACTAAAAAATTTCTGCACAGTTAAGGTAGCTATCAGCTGAAAAGGCAGCCAACTGAATGGAAGAAGATATTTGCAAACGATAAAAGATTAAAGTCTAAAGTATACAAAGAACTCAAATAACTCAATATCAAAATAACAAAGAACCCAATTAAAAAATGTCCAGGGGGCCTGAATAGACACTTTTCCAAAGAACACATATGGCCAACAGCCACATGAAAAGATGCTCAACATCACTAATTATCAGAGACATTCAAGTAAGAATTACAATAAGATATCACATCAGAATAACTGTTATCAAAAAGACAACGAATCAGTGTTAATGAGGATGTGGAGAAAAGGGGCTACTTGTGCACTGTTGGTGGAACTGTAAATTGATGCAGACACTATGAAAAACAGTATGGAAGTTCCTCAGAAAATTAAAAATACAACTGAAATATGATTTAGTAATTTACTTCTGGGTATTTATTTGAAAAAAATAAAAACCCTAATTTGAAAAAAATATATGCACTCAAATGTTCACTGAACCTTTATTTACAATACCCTAGATATAGAAGCAACCTAAGTGTCCAACATGAGGTGAAAGGATAAAGACAAAGTGGTGCACACACACACACACACAAAGAGCTAAATAGATGAAGGCTTTAAGAAATGCAAATTTTGTGTATATTCAATCACACTTCTTATTGTTGTTACAAACCTCTGCCACTACATTGGGCTTTTGCAGTTCTGTGGAGTTTTCCTTTTTCCCTTTTTCTTTCTTCTTCTGTTTTTTTTTCTTTTCTTTTTTATAATATTAATTTTTAAAATCCTAATATATTTTTTCTATATTTATCACTGTTTGCCTTTCCTACTGTTCTCTTACCTTGCAGTTAATCTTTAATGTATATAAATCTTCTTCATCTACCTCTATTTAACTTTGCATATCTATTCTTTCTTTCTTCACTTTATTTCCTTTCCTCTCAACATATTCATTAGTTTTGTTTCCATTGCTTTATCCCCCACTTGGCATCTTGCATTAGTTTTGTTTCCCACTTTGTGCTTTAGTTAGATTTTTTCTTACCTAGTAAATATAATTTTTGATTTACTTTTTTCTCCAGGCCAGTCTACTGTACTTTATATTTGTTGGACTGTTTTGACTTTGCTCATGGGTGTATATGTATATGGTGTATATTCCATTATTTTAATTATTATTTGCCTGATTTTGTAAGTGCCATTTGTCTGGGGTTCACCTTTGGTTTCTCATTTTTGGATATTTGTTTTAATCTCACTTAATGCTATAACAAACCACTTGTGGAATCTTTGTTCCTGACCAGAAATCAAGTCCTGAGCATTTGGAGTGGGAGCACTGACTCCAAGACCCAAGACTACCAGAGAACTAACTCTCAGTTCATTTCAGTTCAGTTCAGTCACTCAGTCGTGTCCGACTCTCTGAGACCCCATGAATCACAGCACGCCAGGCCTCCCTGTCCATCACCAACTCCCGGAGTTCACTCAAACTCATGTCCATCGAGTCGGTGATGCCATCCAGCCATCTCATTCTCTGTCGTCCCCATCTCCTCCCACCCCCAATCCCTCCCAGCATCAGAGTCTTTTCCAGTGAGTCAACTCGTCGCATGAGGTGGCCAAAGTATTGAAGTTTCAGCTTCAGCATCAGTCCTTCCAATGAACACCCAGGGTTGATCTCCTTTAGGATGGACTGGTTGGATCTCCTTGCAGTCCAAGGGACTCTCAAGAGTCTTCTCCAGCACCACAGTTCAAAAGCATCAATTCTTCGGTGATCAGCTTTCTTCACAGTCCAACTCTCACATCCATACATGACCACTGTAAAAAACATAGCCTTGACTAGATGGACCTTGGTTGGCAAAGAACTAACTCTAGGGGGTACCAAACAGTGAGAACTAACACAAAGGAAACCACTGTAATACAAGACCCGGCATCACCTAACCACCATTAGCACCCTGTCCAGGAGGCCTCATCTAAACAACAAACATACAAAAAACATCTAAACAACAAAAATACAAACCCAGTAGTCACCAGACAGGATTACCACCTCACTCAGCCTTGCCCATCAGAGGAAAAACAAACAAACAAAATCTCAGCACAAATCTCACCCTGTAAGAGGCTTACACAAACCACTGGACCAAACTTAGGAGGGCAGAAACCAAAAGGATGACAGAATTCAACCTTGAATCCTGGGGAAAGGAGACCTCAAACACAATAAGTAAAAAAAGAATAATGAAAAGGCAGAAAAATACTGCACAAATGAAGGAACAAAGTAAAAACACAGAAGTCCAAATAAATGAAGAAGAAATAGGCAAACTACCAGAAAAATAATTCAGAATAATGATAGTAAAGATGGTCAAAAACTGTGAAAACAAAATGGAGAAAATGCAAGAATCAGTTAACAAAAACCTAGAAGAATTAAAGAATAAACATATAGAGAAAAACAACACAATTACTTAAATTAAAAATACTCTAGAAGGAATCAATAGCAGAATATCTGAAGCAGAAGAACGAATCAGTGAGCTGGAAGATAAAATGGTGGAAATAACTTCTGAAGAGCAGAATAAAGTAAAAAGAATGAAAAGAACTGAGGATAGTCTCAGAGACCTCTGGGACAATATCAAACACACCAACATTAGAATTATATGGGTCCCAGAAAAAGAAGAGAAAAAGAAGGGGTATGAGAAAATTTTTGAAGAGATTATAGTTGAAAATTTCCCCAACATGGAAAAGGAAATAGTCAAACAAGGTCAAGAGGCATAAAGAGTCCCACACAGGATAAGACCAAGGAGAAACATGCCAAGACACATACTAATCAAACTAACAAAGACTAAACACAAAGAAAAAATATTAAAAGCAGCAAGGGAGAAGTAACAAGTAACATACAAGGGAAAACCCATATGCTTAACAGCTGATCTTTCAGCAGAAACTGCAGGCCTGAAGGCAATGGCAGGATATATTTAAAGTAATGAAAGGGAAAAATCTACAACCAAGATTACTGTATCCCACAAGGATCTCATTCAAAATTGATGGAGAAATCAAAAGCTTTTCAGACAAGCAAAAGTTAAGAAAATTCAGTACCACATAACCAGCTTTACACCAAATGTTAAAGGGACTTATATAGCCAAGAAATACAAGAGAAGAAAAAAGGTCTACAAAATCAAACCCAAACGATTAAGAAAATGGCAGTAGGAACATTTTTGAATAATCACTTTAAATGTAAATGGATTAAATGCTCCAACCAAAAGACACAGATTGGCTGAATGGATACAAAAGCAAGATCCATATATATACTGTCTAAAAGAAACCCACTGCAGACCTCACAGCACATGTAGACTGAAAGTGAGAGGATAGAAAAATATATTCCATGCAAATGGGAAGCAAAGTAAAGCTGGAGCAGCAATCCTCATATAAGACAAAATAGAACTTAAAATAAAAAATATTATAAGAGATAAGGAAGGACAGTACGTAATGATCAAGGGATCAATCCAGGAGGAAGACATGACAATTGTAAATATCTTTGCACCCATCATAGGAGCACCTCAATACATAAGACAAACACTAACGGACATAAAAGAAGAAATTGACAGTAACACAATAATAGTAGGAGACTTTTAACACCTGATTCACACCAATGGACAGATCATCAAAACAGAAAATTAATAAAGAAACACAAGTCTTAAATGATACATTAGATGAGATGGATCTCATTGATATCTATAGGATATTCTATCCAAATGCAGAGGAAAAAACCTTCTTCTCAGGTACACATGAAACATTCTCCAGGGTTATCAGTAAATTTAAGAAAATTGAAATTGTATCAAGCATCTTCTCTGACCATGATGCTATGAGCCTAGATGTCAGTTACAAGAAAAAAAAACTGAAAGAAACACAAACATATGGAGATTAAACAACACGTTTCTAAATGACCAACACGTTGCTGAAGAAAGCAAAAGGGAAATAAAAAGATTACAGAAACAAATGACTATGAAAACATGACAATTCAAAATCTATGGGATGCTGCAAAAGCAGTTCTAAGAGGGAAGTTTATATCAATAAAATCCTGCTTCCAGAAACAAGAAAAGCATCAAGTAGACAATATAATTTTACACCTGAACTGGAAGAAGTAGGAAAAAAACCACCACAAAATTAGTAGGAGGAAAGAAATCATAAAGATACAAGCAGAATAAATGAAATGAAATAAACAATAGTAAAGATTAATAAAACTAAAAGCTGGTTCTTTGAGAAGATAAGCAAATGGACAAGACTTTATCCAGGCTCATGGAGAAAGAGAGAAGCATCAAATCAACAAAATTAGAAATGAAAAAGGAGAGGATACAACAGAAAACACAGAAATACAAAGGATTATAAGAGGCTATTATGAACACCTGTATGGCAATAAAATGGATAACCTGGAAGAAATGGACAGATTCTCAGAAAAGTTCAATCTACCAAGACTGAATCAGGAAGAAGTAGAAATTATAAACAACCCAATATGAAGCACTGAAATTGAAGCTGTTATCAAAAATCTCCCAAAAACCAAAAGCCCAGGACCAGATGACTTCACAGGACAATTCTGTCAAACATTTAGAGAAGAGCTAATGCCTATCCTTCTAAAAGTCTTTCAAAAAATTGCAGAGAAAGGAACATTTCCAAACTCATTCTATGAGGCCACCATCAACCTGATACCAAAATCATACAAAGAGACACAGGTAAAGAAACCCACAGGCCAACATCACTGATGAGCATAGATGCAAAATCCTCAACAAAATGTCACCAAACAGAATTCAGCAACACATCTGAAAGCTCATACACCATGAGCAAGCTGGGATGTTGATGTTGTTCCAGGGATGCAAGGATTCTTCAGTGTACACAAATCAATCAATGTGATACACCATGTTAACAAATTGAAAGATAAAAACCATATGATCATCTCAATAGATGCAGAAAAAGCCTTTGACAAAATTCAGCACCCATTTATGATTAAAACTCTTCACAAATTGGGCATAGAAGGGACCTACCTCAACATAGTAAAGGCCATATGTGATAAGCCTACAGCAAACATTATTCTCAATGGTGAAAAACAGAAAGCACTCCCCCTAAGATTAGGAACAAGACAAGGGTGTCCACTTTCACCACTATTATTCAACATAGTTCTGGAAGTCCTAACTACAGCCATCAGAGAAGGAAAAGAAATAAAAGGAATCCAGATCGCAAAAGAAGAAGTAAAGTTCTCACTGTTTGCAGATGACATGATATTGTACACAGAAAACCCTAAAGATAGTATCAGAAAACTACTCGAGCTAATGAGTGAATACAGCAAAGTTGCAGGATACAAAATCAATGCACAGAAATCACTTGCATTTCTATATACAAACAATGAAAAATCAGAAAGAGAAATTAAGGAATCAATCCCATTCACCATTCCAAGAAAAAGAATTAAATATCTAGGAATAAACTTACCTCAGGAGACAAAAGAACTGCACACACAAAACTATAAGACATTAATGAAAGAAATCAAAGACAACAGACACAGATGGAGAGACATTCTGTGTTCCTAGGCAGGAAGAATCAATATTGTGAAAATGACGATACTATCAAACACAATCTACAGAGTCAATGTGATCTCTACCAAATTACCAATGGCAGCTTTCACAGAACTGGAACAAAAGATTTCACAATTCACATGGAAACAAAAAAGACCCGGAATAGCCAAAGCAGTCCTGAGAAAGAAGAATGGAGCTGGAGGAAACAACTTTCCTGACTTCAGATTATACTACAAAACTATGGTCATCAAGACAGTATGGTACTGGCAAAAAACCAGATATATATAGACCAATGGAACAAGATAGAAAGCCCAGAAAGAAACCCATGCACCTATGGGTACCTTATTTTTGACAAAAGAGGCAAGAATTATACAATGGGGCAAAGATAGCCTCTTCAAGAAATGGTGCTGGGAAAACTGGACAGCTACATTTAAAAGAATGAAATTAGATCACTTCCTAATACCATCAGTTCAGTTCAGTTCAGTTCAGTCGCTCAGTTGTGTCCGACTCTTTGCAACCCCATGAATCACAGCATGCCAGGCCTCCCTGTCCATCACCAACTCCCAGAGTTCACTCAAACTCATGTCCATAGAATCGGTGATGCCATCCAGCCATCTCATTCTCTGTCGTCCCCGTCTCCTCCCACCCCCAGTCCCTCCTAGCATCAGACTCTTTTCCAGTGAGTCACCATTCACAAAGATAAACTCAAAATGGATTAAAGACCTAAATGCAAGACCAGAAACTATAAAACTCTTAAACATAAGCAGAACACTTGATGACATAAATCAAAGCAAGATGCTCTATGACCCACCTCATAGAGTAATGGAAATAAAACCAAAAGTAAACAAGTGGCAGTTGATTAACCTTAAAAGCTTTTGCACAGCAAAATATACTATAAGCAAAGTAAAAAGACAACCCTCAGATTGAGAGAAAATAATAGAAATGAAAAAACTTACAAAGGACTAATTTGCAAAATATACATGCAATTCAATCAAAAAGTGGGAAAAAGACATTTCTCCAAAGAAGACATACAGATGCCTATCAAACACATGAAAAGATACTCAGTGTCGCTCATTATTAGAGAAATGCAAATGAAAACTACAATGAGATATCACCTCCAATCGGTCAGAATGGCCATCATCAAAAAATAAAATAAATCAAATGCTGGAGAAGATGTGGAGCAAAGGGAACGCTCTTGCACAGTTGGTAGGAAAGTAAATTGTACAGCTTCTATGGATGACGGTATGGAGATTCCTTAAAAAACTAGGAATAAAACCACAATATGACTCAGGAATGCCACTCCTATTCATATAACCTGAGAAAACCAAAATTGAAAAAGACACATGTATCCCATTGTTCATTGCAGTACTATTTACAATAGCTAGAACATGAAAGCAACCTAAATGTCCATCAACAGACGAATGGATAAAGAAGTTGTGGTACATACACACAATGGAATATCACTTAGCCATAAAAATGCATTTGAGTCAGTTCTAATGAGGTTGATTGAACCTAGAACCTATTATTCAGAGTGAAGTGAATCAGAGAGAGAAAGATAAATATCGTATTGTAACACATATATGTGGAATCTAGGAAAATGGTACTGAATAATTTATTTACAGGACAGCAGTGGAGAAACAGACATAGAAAATAGATTTATGAACATGGGGTGAGGGGTGGAGAGGGTGAGATGTATGGAAAAAGTACCATGGAAACTTGCATTACCACATGTAAAACAGATAGCCAACAGGAATTTGCTGTATGACTCAGGACGTTCAAGCAGCAGCTCTGTATCAATCTAGAGGAGTGGGATGGGGTGGGAGATCAGAGGGAGATTTAGAAGGGAAGGGTAATGTGTATACCTATAACTGATTCATGTTGAGGTTTGACAGAAAATGACAAAATTCTATAAAATAATGGTCCTTCAATAAAAAATAAATTAGAAAAAAAGAAAAGTAAAAGTATTTTTTGAAAGAAATTCAAATCTCTAGTTATATTTTAAGGAAGTCAAGGTGTAATATACAGAATAAGGAATATGGTCAGTAATAGTGTAGTAAACCTGTATGGGGACAGATGGTTACTAGACTTAGGGTAATCTTTCATAATGTATGCAAGTGTCAAATCATCACGTAATACGCCTGTAACTAACATAATATTGTTACATAGTATTGTCAACTCTATTTCAATAGAGATAATTAAATGTAGAGAATTACGATGCTCATGGATCAGACAATTCTATATTAGTGGAATTGATCCACAAATTGGTCTATAGATTCAAAGCAATCCCAAATCAAACATCAATGTGCCTTTTAAATGAAACTGGTAAGCTAGTTTTAAAATTTATATAGCTATTTAGATAACTTAGAATAGTCAGTAGTTTTGAAAAGGGCATACATAATTGGATAACTCACAGCACTAGTTTCAAGATTATATATATTGCAATCAAGGCAGTGAGCTATTGGCACAGGGATAAAAACATCAGTGCAGAAGATTGAAAAGTTCAGAAATCAGCATATAAGTACATGGTCAATTTATTTTCAGCAAATGTTCCTGAGTAATTCAGTGATGGTGATGAATAGTTTTTTCAAAACATGGTAAAACATGGTATTGAAACAACTGGCTACCCATTTGGAAAATATCGAACCCACCTTTACCAAACATCATGCATAAAAATAAATTTGAAAGGTTTCACCTAACTGATATAAAATCAAAACATTAACACTTTAAGAAGGACAATATTAGGTTGGGACAAAACTAATTGTGGTTTTTGCATTGTTGAAATTTGCCATTTGATATTGGAATATATTCTAAATAAATGTGGTTATAAATAAATATATTCTAAATAAATGTTATATATCATTTTAACGCACATTTCTTGCTTTATGTTTTTTGCTAGTAACTTGTTGTTTAGTTGCTAAGTTATGTCCAACTCTTTGTGACCCCATGAACTGCTGCACACCTGACTTTCCTGTCCTTCACCATCTCCCAGAGCTTGCTTAAACTCAGGTCCATTGAGTCAGTGATGCCATTCAGCCATCTCATCCTCTGTCGTCATCTTCTCCTCCTGCCTTCAATCTTTCCCAGCATCAGGGCCTTTTCCAGTGAGTCAGCTCTTTGCGTCAGGTGGCCAAAGTATTGAAGTTTCAGCATCAGTCCTTCAAGGTTGATTTCCATTATGACTGACTGGTTTGATCTCCTTGCTGTCCAAGGGACTCTTAAGAGCCTTTCAGTTCAGTTCAGTTCAGTCGCTCAGTCGTGTCTGACTCTTTGCGACCCCATGATTCACAGCACGCCAGGCCTCCCTGTCCATCACCAACTCCCAGAGTTCACTCATACTCACGTCCATCGAGTCGGTGATGCCATCCAGCCATCTCATTCTCTGTCGTCCCCTTCTCCTCCTGCCCCCAATCCCTCCCAGCATCAGAGTCTTTTCCAGTGAGTCAACTCTTCGCATGAGGTGGCCAAAGTATTGGAGTTTCACTTTTAGCATCAGTCCTTCCCATGAACACCCAGGACTGATCTCCTTTAGAATGGACTGCTTGGATCTCCTTGCAGTCCAAAGGACTCTCGCCTTGACTAGATGGACCTTTGTTGCCAAAGTAATGTCTCTGCTTTTTAATATTCTATCTAGGTTGGTCATAACTTTCCTTCCAAGGAGTAAGCGTCTTTTAATTTCGTGGCTGCAATCACCATCTGCAGTGATTTTGGAGCCCCCAAAAATAAAGTTTTCAACTGTTTCCCCATCTATTTCCCATGAAGTGATGGGACCAGATGCCATGATCTTAATTTTCTGAATGTTGAGCTTTAAGGAACTTTTTCACTTTCACTTTCATCAAGAGGCTTTTGAGTGCCTCTTCACTTTCTGCCATAGGGTGGCGTCATCTGCATATCTAAGGTTATTGATATTTCTCCTGGCAATCTTGATTCCAGCTTGTGCTTCTTCCAGCCCAGCATTTCTCATGATGTACTCTTCATATAAGTTAAATAAGCAGGGTGACAATATACAACCTTGACGTACTTCTTTTCCTATTTGGAACCAGTCTGTTGTTCCATGTCCAGTTCTTGCTGTTCATTTTCTGTTTATTTTAGACTACAGAAATGATGTTAGACCAAAAGCTGATTTGAGCAATTTTCTTATTTGAGTTCAAAATTTGCTGTGAAACATTAGAGACAACTTGCAACATCAACAATGCATTTGACTCAAGATCTTCTAACGTACAGTACAAGAATGTTTATGTACAGTGGTTCAGGAAGTCTTGCAAAGGAGACGAGACTTGAAGATGAGCAGAATTACTGGCCGTTGGAAGTTGACAGTGACAATTGAGAGTCATCATCAAAGCTGATCCTCTAAAAACTATTTGAGAAGTTGCCTAAGAACTCAGCGTTGACCATTTTACAGTCATTCAGCATTTGAAGCACATTGGAAAGATGCAAAAGCTTGAAAGGTGGATGCCTCACTAGCTAACCAGAAATAAAAAAAATTGTCAATTTGAAGTGTCTTCTTCTCTTATTCTGTGCAACAACAATGAACCATTTCTCAATCAGATTGCAAAATGCAACAAAGAGTGAATTGTATACAACAAATGGTGATGACCTGCTCAATGGTTGGACCGAGAAGAAGCTCCAAAGCACTTCCCAAAGCCAACTTGCACCAAAAAAAGATTATGGTTACTGTTTGTTGGTCTCTTGCTGGTCTGATCCACTACAGCTTTCTGAATCTCTGTGAAACTATTACATCTGAGAATTATGCCCAGCAAATTGATGAGATGCACCAAAAACTGCAGCCTCTGTAGCTGTCATTGTTCAACAGGACGAGACCAGTTCTTCCCAATGACAGCGTCCAACCACGCGTTAAAAACTTGAACAAATTGAACTATGAAGTTTTGCCTCCTCCACCATATTCACCTCTCGCCAACTAACTACCGCTTCTTCAAGCATCTTGACACTTTTTGCAGGGAAAATTCTTCCACAACCAGCAGGATCCAGAAAATGCATTCGTATATTAAATTAAATAGAGTTACTAACCAAAATAATGAAGTTAAGTAATATATGGAAACTATAATATGGAGACATATTATTTGTATTTTTTGAAAAATAGAGCCATATATTAGTGTGAAAAGATTTTAAAAAGTGAATATTAACTTGTTGAATAAGAAACATAGTATGAATGAGGATGTATCATAAATGACTACATGGCAATAAGTAATGTCTTCCCTGATTTTCTCTTTATATATTTTTTTCTTACAGGAATTGTATTGATAGGTATTTCCCCTTGAGTATGTCTTGAGGCCACATCCTTCCTCATACCATCTTTCTCAAAACTTAGTGAAGTGATTTACCTCTCCTTTGTTTTAGTTTTTCATTTAAAGAACACAGACCAAAAAAAAAACTACATTTTTTTTCTCTTCTTTTTTTTTAGCCTTCAGAGTCAGTAACTTAGCAAAAAGTCAATGCCTCCTTCTTATTTACTCACATAGAGTATGCCATACCTCAAGATGTTTTTCAAGTAGTTTTTGCATTTTAAAGAGAATGTAACTGTGGAAATGATTCTAAAGTTCAGCGTTACAGAAAATTATGACTTTGCTTTCATTTTGGAGGGCATCAAAAATGTGTAAAGTACTGGAGAATGGATTACATCTGTTTGTCTTCTCCTAATGTAATAATTTTTTGTGGTTCTTTACTTTTCCTCTTTTCCTTTGGTTTGTGGCTGCAAAAATCACTTCAGTTGCTCAGCTAACCTTTCCTTCTACCCAAGCATACCTTTAAAAAAACAGGTAATATTATTTTTTTGAGGCTTGATATACTCTGATGAAATGTGAAGCCTATTTACTTAGCATTCCTTTTTTGCTGGAGAGTCTGACTATACCAGTTCTCTTTAACTTTCTTGTAGATTTGTTATTGGGCGAGAAAAACCTGGACAAGTGAGCGAGGTTGCCCAGTTGATAAGCCAGACGCTGGAACAAGAAAGGCGCCAGAGAGAGCTGCTTGAACAGCACTATGCCCAGTATGATGCTGACGACGATGAGGTAAGTCACGCTTGCAAATATCCTTCTTCCTTCATTTCTTCTTACTACATCCCTGCTCGATAAAACTCTATTTACCTTATAATAGTAAGACAGATCTTTGCAGTTTTTCAAGGAGAATATGTCAATGTCAACCTCACAGAAAGGAAATATTGCTTGTGTTTGTTATTAGCTTATCAATCAATTAATGGTATCATATTTACAGTATGAAGTCTTCTGGATCAAATAAACCCTGTTTTACCATATTATTAAGATACATTCAATGAAACAAAAAAAGGGTAAAAATACCAAACTATAAATGCTAGCTATCTTGGATTTTTCTCTCTCTGCTTTGTATTTTTCAATTTTTTTCCAAATTTTCTACAGTAAGTATGTAACATTTTTTCAAAAAATCAGTGATCATTTTGAATGAAAAGACATACATATATACACAAACATACACAGAAAAGTACTGAAAATTGCTTAGTTTTTTAGAATTTTTTCCCCCAGGAAGAGAAAGTTCTTTGGATCTGCTCACTATGATTTGTGCTAACATAATGCAGAACAAAGCTTTTCCACCAGCGCGTATTCCATTGAGTAGATCCATATTGGAGTAATTTTGCATCTTGCTCTCTGTAAAAGATCAAGCAAATGAATAGAAGCTAACCCCCAAGTGAAAACGACTCTCCGGAACCCTTGTGTGTTGTAATATAATACAGATGCTGGTCTATTTCTAATGTGAGTGCCAAATGTACATTGATATAATGGGACAACATACTTTTTTATAAACATGTTAAATATGCATATGTTTCACATTGACATGTCAAAGGATCCATCAACAATGTAGCTGCAGTGTTTCATGCTCCATAAGCATAGTGAATATTCAGATAAAATAGATACTCTTCTTTATACCAGCTGATAGAAGGACAGTGCAACTTCATATGTTCAACCTCTACTCATCTGATATATTATTTTTACAGAACTTTTTTGGTTTCTAGCAAGGAGCTAGTTAAGATTAATAAACAGACATTCAAATATTTTCATGTATTTTTAGTGTGGAATGTTCTAACCCAAATGTATATTCATTTTTCATTTGTTTGTAGTATTATTATAGTAGAAAATTTTTTCAGTGTTGCTTCAGTCAACTATTGATCTAAGAATAAACATCAGACTATTCTTCACGTGAGTGAATTAGTTTCTTAAAATTCTATTTAATTGATTTAGATTTTCACTTTCAGAATTCATTTTAAATGGCAAGTATTTTTTTGAAACGAAAACAGTGATTTCCTCAAATATTTGAACTTTCATCTTCCCTATTTTTCAGTTCTCTGTACAAGTATCTTGTGTTTTGTCAGAGATGCTGATTTGCTTTGGCTGCAAGGCTGAATTAGGATTGTAGAATCATTGCAGATTTGGCTGTTACCTGCTCAGTCTGTTAGAAAAAATTTGGATTTGAGGTTCAGGGGAGTACGGGTGACATCAAGTGGTGGAAGGTGAGGAGGCCAAATTTTCCAGTCGCTGGATCTCAGTGTCTTTGCTTAAAAGTACAGGGCCAGTTCCTCATATTCCATAAAGCATCAGGTCTAAAAAGGAAAGAGGGAAAAATCAGATATTTCTTTAACTAACAGCTGAACATTTCAGATCACATACTACATATTTCCTCCAGTTATTTTGAGGAATAGATCACATTCATCTGCCAAAGCTTTCAACCTAAAGCTTTTTTTTTTTTTTTAGTGTAAGATTTCCTCTAATAATCTGAATAAATGCATAAGGAATATTTGTCATTCAATGTTTATACTTAGAAATATACCATATGGATTTTGTTTATTTGTTTGTATGCCTGTTTGGGGGGACTTCCCTGGTGGCTCAGTGGTAAAGAATCTGCCTGCAATACAGGAGACCAGCATTTGATCCCTGGGTCGGGAAGATCTCCTGAAGGAGGGTATGGCAACCCACTCCAGTATTCCTGCCTAGAGAATCCCATGAACAGAGGAGCCTGGTGGGCTACTGTCCATAGGGTCACACAGAGTTGGATATGACTGAAGAGATTTAGCAGCAGCAGCATGCCTGTTTTTATAAGGAAAGCAGAGTTGATTGTCACCTGAGCAGATATTCTCAGGGGCAAGGAAGGGTAAATAAATATTCAGTGCCAGGCATTCTACCGGGTGCCTTTCCTATATGATTTCAGATAATCTTTATAACAAGCAGAAGAGAATCTCCCCCCCCCCACCTTTTTCTAAAGATGTAATAATTGAGGCTTTTTCTAGTGGTATAGCTAGTGGCTGCCAGATTTAGGATGGAAACAGGGTCCTTCTGGCTCCGAAGCCTGGACTTTTTGCAACACACTGCTGATTTTGAATGGAGTAGACAGATGTGTCTGTCTATATCTAGGCACACACAGAGTAACTGGCACACAAGAGATGCTGGAAGGAGGATTCCCGTTTTGGGTAATGAAGTTTCTTGTAACACCTAGGTTCTGGAATTCTTTGTTCTATAAATTTCTATTAATAGGGAGATTGAAGAGTTATTTTACTATAGGTAAATACTTAATCCAGAAATAGCCTGTGAAGATAGGGCTTAAAGGGAAGAATAGCTGAGTATACAACTATTCTACAAAAAATTGGAGTTTCGTTTTAGGTTACCTTTAGGTTACCCAAGTAACCTTCACTTTATTGAAAAGGTCAAGGAGCTGTTTCTCATTGTTTGTTTCTCTCTCATGTTCCTTTTAGACATACCCTTCTCCCTTTCTTGTGTTACACACTGCCTCACCAAAGCATGCCCAACTAAAACCAACCAACACACATAATCTTCTGTGTGTTGGAGAGATGAAAGGTCTGCAAATAGTGAAAACCCACTTTTGTGTAAACATGTCAATTTATTTACTTGATTTAAACTTATTTTTAATTCGTGCTTCCAGGTGTTTTTAAATTGATTGATTTGAGTGTTATGTCCTTATTTTTTATTTATTCTCTCTCTGTGTTAATGAAAAGTAAAATACATAGTGTTAATGAAAATAACCAATATTGGCTATCCAATGAGCAATTTGGTTGGTCCTTGAATAATTTATTAATTTCATATGTAATTGAACAATTTATTGATTTACATATCCTTGTTAATCATGAGTTGTATAATCAATCACTTGGTTTCTCATTTTTCTTACCATTTATAGAATCATCTTGTGATTTCAAAGTTAGAATCATTTTTATTTGATAATATCCCCCATGACATTCCCTAGGCCAGCCAGGAAAACCTCTAATTAAATGCAGAATGACCAGGTTCATCCAGTTAATTTCCAGAGCCCTCACTTAGATCAGCATTGTCTACTGCTGCTGCTGCTGCTGCTGCTGCTAAGTCATTTCAGTTGTGTCCAACTCTGTGCGACCCCATAGACAGCAGCCCACCAGCCTCCCCGTCCCTGGGATTTTCCAGGCAAGAACACTGGAGTGGGTTGCCATTTCCTTCTCCAATGCATGAAAGTGAAGTAAGTCGGTTGTGTCCGACTCTTCACAACCCCAGGGACTGTACCCTACCAGGCTCCTCCGTCCATGGGATTTTCCAGGCAAGAGTACTGGAGTGGGGTGCCATTGCTTTCTCCGATTGTCTACTGAAGAACAGATAACTCTGGTTTTGGTCACATAACCCAAGGTTGATTCTAACTTGGAACCTGTCAATTGACAGAGGGGAGTTGCTTGCTTGAATTGCCTATAAGGAAAACATTGCACTGTGAGGAAATATATCCTAAAATTGTAAAAGTACAGTGGGCCTCTTATCAGAACCATATTGAGGATTAAGAATACTTTACCATGTATTGTGTGGGCTTATATGTATCTGTTTTAATAGTTTAATAAATTATAAGTCATACTCCAGTAGAATTTAAAATATATAGATAATCCCGAAACTTCATTTAAATTTCTGAATTTTCTGTTTTTTTCCTTCAAATATTTAAACTGGAAGAGTTTAAAATAAGTGAATGCCCAATTCAATTTGAATTGCATTCCTGTTTCTGTTGATTCTCTGTTAAACATTCTGATTTAAGTTAAAATGGCTCTGCCTAACAGCTGAAAAATAAAAGAAAGGATCCTTTAAAGAAGAGGGAGATGTAAATCTGAACCACTGAAAAATTTAAAATGTAGATCTGAGTGTATCTGTGATAAGGCATTGTACTTCTGGATTTATGAAATTATTGTTCATTTCTTTTTCTTTTTAAAAAAAAACAAACACAACAATCTGAATGGTAACCATGGAGGATTTCAGTAAACCCCTCAGACAGTCAGCACTATCCCATGAAATTCTGAGGTTATAGTAAAATTTTCAACTAGATTTTATTTTCAGTAACAAATTTAATTTCCATTCATATGCCACAGCTATCAGTGTTTACCTTTTAAGGTGAGATGATGTAATTCTGGCATATGTTTTGTGTCACATGAGTCATGTATCTGTATTTTTGGAATTCACTTCTATCAAAAAGAGCAAAATGTAATGCAAAACACTGTGGGCTTAGATTGGAAATGAAATGTGAACTGGTACTGTACCACTTTTTAAAATTAGGACCTATGTAAAGGAAATTAAAAGACGTTTACTCCTTGGAAGGAAAGTTATGACCAACCTAGATAGCATATTAAAAAGCAGAGACATTACTTTGCCAACCAAGGTCCGTCTAGTTGAGGCTGTGGTTTTTTCCCGTGGTCATGTATGGATGTGAGAGTTGGACTGTGAAGAAAGCTGATCGCCGAAGAATTGATACTTTTGAACTATGGTGCTGGAGAAGACTCTTGAGAGTCCCTTGGACTGCAAGGAGATCCAACCAGTCCATTCTGAAGGAGATCAATCCTGGGTGTTCATTGGAAGGACTGATGCTAAAGCTGAAACTCCAATACTTTGGCCACCTCATGCGACGAGTTGACTCACTGGAAAAGTGTCTGATGCTGGGAGGGATTGGGTGTGGGAGGAGACGGAGTCGACAGAGAATGAGATGGCTGGATGGCATCACTGACTCAATGGACATGAGTTTGAGTGAACTCCGGGAGTTGGTGATGGACAGGGAGGCCTGGTGTGCTGTGATTCATGGGGTCGCAAAGAGTCGGACGCGAATGAGCGACTGAACTGAACTGAACATGAATGGTTGTTGACATTAAAATGAGTTATTTTACATACACTTTTAAAATTATACAGTTATTTTGCTTTTGCTTCTTTAAATATTAAGATATAATATTTATTAGACTTTGAAGTCTTATAGATGGCATTTCAAAGCCTTTTTGTGTAGTAGTAGGTAACAAGATTAATTATCACTCCAGAAACCAAGGCTCCTTCTCTTAAAATATAATTTAATCTTTCTTTCATAATTTGTTTTTATTACTAGAAATTATTATTATTACAACTACATCATGACAACATTAGTTTATTTTTTTTAGAATCTTTTAAAGTATTGAATACAATTTAGAGCAGCTGCCTACATGGATATGCATTTTATTGCTTGTGTTAATATGTAATAATTAGAAGCAGAAATATAATGCAAGTTATGGTTTGCATAAGAGTTTAAGGTTTACAAAAATGTTATTTTTATGTGAAAAAGCATGAAAGGGATAACATTAAAAGCAGGTTGTGTTGTACGAACAAGAGATTGCAGTTACTATGGATGGCCTTTTAATAATATGAACTGGGTTTATAACTGGTTACATGGTTGAAAAGCTAAGAGTTTGGGAGTATTCTCTTAGTTCTTGAAAGTTTATGTTACAGTTAGCACTGGAACCTCAGTGTTTTTCCTTCCTTTATATTAGGCTGCTGTCTCTAGTGAAGGGAAAAGCCTTTTTTAATTTTTGTTGTTAACCATTTTAGAACACTGTGGCTGAATTGCAAGGAGTGTCTGGCAACTGCAATAATAATAACAACTATTTCCTAAAGGTTTGTTTTTTGGTGGAAAATAATGCTTATCTTTACCTTCCTGCTTCATGTGTGAAATTAAAAATTCTATGTGTCTTATTAACTAGCTCTGTGCTCAGAAGAACTTCTCTAGAACCATGTGTTTTGTATGTTGAATAACAATTTGAAAATAATCACTCAAAAAATAGTATTTAATTCTGAAACATAGCACACATTTTAGTCACAGGTTCTGCAATTTGGACTCACTTCCTAGTATTCACCATGGATATTTTTAATGCCTAACATTTTAAATATTTTGTAATTCATATTAAGGAGAAGAAAAAGATAACTAACAATAGGGCTGTATGATGTTTATAAAATACAAAATACACAACAATTTAAATATACTGTCTTTAAATTCAGTGATTATTTTTTAGAAAAGGATCATTTGATAAAGTTCTTAATTTTTAAAATAGCTAAATGCGTATATCTTTCAATTATAGTAGTACTTGTTTACATGACATATTGCAGACATACTAAAATGTATAAAAAGATTTTATACTTTAAATAATAAAATAATTCTCACTATCTTTAGCTGCCAGTAACAGTGATAGAGTAACTTAGAAATGGGAAGTCAAGTGTATTTAAAAGGGAGATTGAATCAGTTCTATTGAGGTGGATGAAACTGGAGCCTATTATACAGAGTGAAGTAAGCCAGAAAGAAAAACTCCAATGCAGTATACTAACACATATATGTGGAATTTAGAAAGATGGTAATGATAACCCTGTATACGAGACAGCAAAAGAGACACAGATGTATAGAACAGTCTTTGGGACTCTGTGGGAGAGGGTGAGGGTGGGATGATTTGGGAGAATGACATTGAAACATGTTTATTATCATATGTGAAATGGATCGCCAGTCCAGTTTCGATGCATGAGACAGGGTGCTCAGGGCTGGTGCACTGGGATGACCCAGAGGGATGGGATTGGGAGAGAGTTGGGAGGGGTTTCAGGATGGGGAACACATTAAAAAAAAAAAAAGAAAAATAAATAAAAGGGAGATTGCTTTATGGTAATTAGAGGAGCCAGAAAAATAGGAGAAATACAAAACCTTTCAACTTGTATGCAGACTCCAATTTGACTGGACTTCTAAAATTATTATATTTAATCATACCCTTTGGTTTATGATCTCCAGATCTCTACTAGTGGTCATTGTCATTGAAGTCCAGAATCATAAGGTATGTGGAAGACATTCAGCTAAAGATTGTGTTCATTTTTGGTCTTACCTAAGCAGCGCACACATGTGCACATAAGCACACACACATTCAAACTCACTCTGCTCACGAGGTGGCATACTGCTCTACTTGAAAGGTCCTCTCTAGTAATATTATTTGTATATAGAAACATTATTATTTATAACATTGGGCAGAGGCAGGGAGATGTAGAGTGTGAAGGGAAATTAGAAGTTAGAACAGAAAACTGCCTAAATAATGCCATCTTTTTGTATCTCATCTTTGGGGTTTATTTTTATTATAATTCAAGTGATTTGAATATGTTTTCTTATTTTCTTTACAACTACCACATTGTCATATTAATTCATGAGTCAGATACAAAATATCAGATAAAATTTAAATTAAATTTCTCTCAGATTACAGACTTTGTACTTTTTGGAAACCATTCTAGAACAATTCAGTGATGAACTGCAGAGTTAGCAATGTTACACAAATGCCATAAAACAAACACAAATGACAGCATTTTTCCAACTTTAAAAGCATTTATGAGTTGAATATAATTTTTTACCAAAAAGCTCTAAAATGCTAAAATGCGCAGTGAGAACTGGGCCTTATTATCCTGGTAAACTAACTTTCCAGTGGGCCATAGGGATCCTGTGGTTCCCCATGCTTTTGCGTCTCCTGTTTTCTCTACCTTGAATGCCATTCCCTGCACTCTTTGTTGCTCTTGTTAATCCTGTTCAGCTTTCAGGACTCCGTTTAGGTTTCATCCATTCCTCCAAAAGCTTTCCTGGGCTCTCTCAGCTGGCCTAGGGCCAGTTTTTATTCAGTCAGTAGCACCTTGTGTAGCTTTCTCTACCATCTTTTATCTACCACTAGTCTGTAATCGTTTCAATGGCAGCTTTCAATAGCTGGTTGACTTTTAATACGTGCAGGGATGAGCGCAACACTGGGATGTTAGAGGAAGCCAAGATGTTGAATCGAATTGAATCAGTCAAATGATATTAAGATGAAGAGTGGAGAGAAGAGTTAAACGAGGAGAATGACGTTTAGTTAGGAACATAATCTGAAATAGTGAAGGAAAAATGGCATAGAATGCAGGGATAAAAGAATCCAACTCGGAATGGATTAGACACTGAAGATAGGGAAAGGACTGAAGGAATAAGCTGTACTTGTCTTTGGCACTTTGAGGGTTAGCACCTTTCTGTGGGCTTTGGCTATCACATTTTAATTGTTTTGAGAGACTATGAATTTACAAGAAGACCTTATCTTTATCACATTGCACCAAAATCTTCTGCATGTAAAGCCAAGAAAAAAAAATAATGCATATTTCATTCCTTGGAAACCTTTGGGACTTTGGAAATAGCGACCTGGTGACTCATACTGACATGACTTCTTTTTAGTCATAACTGAATAAACATGCAGCAGAAACAGAGTAGTTGAAATGGCCTAAGTGATACCAAGATCTATACTGCATAGATCTCCTGCCCATTGTATGAACTTAGAAATATCCTTCAATCACAGAAATCATTCCTTATACCAGGAATATAGTCAGACCTTTAGAGTGTGAAATGTATATGAGGTACATGGCCTTGGTACCAACACCAAATAATGATGAAAAAGATTTGTAAGTTATTCCTATTCAAAAGAATAAGACATTCTTGCTACTCAAAATAATACAAAAAATCCTAAACAGAATAGTAGCAAACCATATTCAATAACATAAAAAAGATATCATGGCCAAGTTGAGTTTAGCCAACAATGCAAGTATGGTTTAACACTGGAAAATCAGTCACTATTGAATCTGACATTGTACTAAAAGGCATGAAGAAATAATTAAAGAAATAGAAAGAAAGAAGAGTTATCATTACCAAGAGTTATCATAAGAGTTATTATTACCAAGTGATTGTCTGTTTGAAAAATCACAAATATATATATACAGAGAATACATTACAGATAGAAGTAATAGATGATTTCAGTGAATTTGCTGGATACAGAATTAATGCAAAATATAACATCTATTTCAGTGTATCTACATAGAGAAAATGTAATCTATAAGCTGTTTACCTTGTTAAAGCAAGAACATGCCTAACAAAAGATAAGTATGATCTTCATGGAGAAAAATACATTTTATTGAACTTTATTAAAGAAACCTTGTATAGAAAGACAAAAAATCCCTCTTGTTCATGGACTAGGAGACTCAATAGCTTAATTCAGTCAATTTTCTATAAGTTAATTTATATATTCAATATGATCGAAATAAAAATGATTCTAAGGAATTTTTAGATGGAATTTGATAATCTGATGCTCAAATATATATATGAAAGAGTAATGCACCAGTGATATTTCCCATGGTATTTATTATTAAGATATATTTATTATATTGAGATATTTATTATTAAACTGTAACAAGTTAGAACCTAGGACAGAAGAATGGACAAGTTGGTCAATTAGCTCAGAAACAGACCCTACCACATAGAAAATTTGTTTGTGACACAGATAACACTCTATATGAGTTGAGAAATATTAGGCTTTTCAATGAAGGGTAAATGGTAAAATTGCAATCCTCATCTCAATATGAGCTCAAAAGTTCATTCCAGATGAATTATTACTCAAATGTGAAAAGTAAAGCTGTAAAATTTAGGATTCAGTATAGCAGAATATCTTTATGACTTCAGTGTAAGAAATGGTTTCTTACATGAGACACTAAAGCAAATCCATAAAGGAAACAATTGAGAAAATTGAGTGCATTAGGATTAAGAACGGAGAAGGCAATGGCAAGCCACTCCAGTACTATTGCCTAGAAAATCCCATGGGTGGAGGAGCCTGGTAGGCTGCAGTCCGTGGGGTCGCTAAGGATCGGACACGACTGAGCGACTTCACTTTCACTTTTCACTTTCACACATTGGAGAAGGAAATGGCAACCCACTCCAGTGTTCTTGCCTGGAGAATCCCAGGGACGGGGGAGCCTGGTGGGCTTCCGTCTATGGGGTCACACAGAGTCGGACACGACTGAAGTGACTTAGCAGCAGCAGCAGCAGCAGGATTAAGAAATTCTACTTATCAAAGGAATGCTTCTGTGAAAACTAAAAGACATACCAGAAGCTGGAAGAAAATAGTTGAAAAAATAAAAAACTGAAAGAAACCTATATAAAAAGTCCTCTATGAGCCAATGAGAAAAGTCTCCATATAGACTATTGACTTAGTCATATTGTAGGAAAAGAGAACTCTGAGTGGCCAATGAGCACATGAAAAGATGATCAAACATATTAGGAATCAAAATGTAAAAATTAAAAACCAAAATGAAATACTATTTTCCACCTATTGATTTAAATTGGATATTTTAAGTTTTGGTGGGAATATGTACTAAAAGGACCTCTTCTCTGCAATAAATATAAATTGGCCCATTCACTTTGAAAAATGATTCATCATTATCTAGTGAAGTTGACTCAACAATTATATTTCTTAAAAAAATACCTTAGTAAAATTCTTAAATTCATGAGGTGTTGCTGTTGTTGTTCAGTCACTCAGTCGTGTTTGACTTTTGTGACCCCACGAACTGCAGCACACCAGGCCTCCCTGTCCTTCAGTATCTCCCTGAGATTGCTCAAACTCATGTCCACTGAATCCATGATACCATCCAACCATCTCATCCTCTGTCGTCCCTTTCTCCTGCCTTCAATCTTTCCCAGCTCAGGGTCTTTTCCAGTGAGTCAGCTCTTCCAGTGAGTCTTTTGCATCAGGTGTCCAAAGTATTGGAGCTTCAGCTTCAGCGTCAGTCCTTCCAATGAATATTCAGGGTTGACTTTCTTTAAAATTGACTGGTTTGATCTCCTTGCTGTCCAGGGGACTCTCAAGGGTCTTTTCCAGCACCACAGTTTGAAAGCATCAGTTCTTCAGTGTTCAGCCTTCTTTATGGTCCAGCTCTCACATCCATACATGACTAATGGAAAAACCATAACTTTGACTAGATGGACCTTTGTGGGCAAAGTAATGTCTGTTTTTTTTAATATGCTGTCTAGTTTGGTCATAACTTTTCTTCCAAGGAACAAGTGTCTTTTAATTTCATGGCTGCAGTCACCATGTGCAGTGATTTTGGAGACCAAGAAAATAAAGTCTGCCACTGTTTCCATTTTTTCCCCCATCCATTGTCCATGAAGTGATGGGACCAGATTCCATAATCTTAGTTTTTTGAATGTTGAGTTTTAAGCCAACTTTTTCATTCTCTTTCACCTTCATCAAGATGCTGTTTAGTTCCTCTTCATTTTCTGCCATTAGAGTGGTATCATCTGCATATCTGAGATTATTCATATTTCTCCCAGCAGTCTTAATTCCAGCTTGTGATTCATCCAGCCTGGCATTTCACATGATGTACTCTGCATATAAGTTAAATAATCAAGGTGACAGTGTACAGCCTTGGCATACTCCTTTTCCAATTTGAAACCAGTCCATTGTTCCATGGCCAGTTCTAACTGTTGCTTCTTGACCTGCATATAGGTTTCTCAGGAGGCAGGTCAGGCGGTCTGGTACTCCCATCTCTTTAAGAATTTACCACAGTTTGTTGTGGAAGCATGGTGTAATATCATTCTTGTAACAGAAAAGAATTGGATACAACTGATATCTTTATCAAAAAGAGAATGGGTTAATATATTGAGGTATATTCAATGGAATGCCATATAGAAGATGTTTCTGCAGTTCATAAGAGAGGAATCTCAGGAGCCTATAATTGAAAGGAGAAAGGCACAGAAGAATACATGATTCCATTTATATGAAGTTTAAAATCATGTAAAAGTAAAGAAAAACAAGAATGATAAAAATCAGCAGAATTATTCTGAAGGGCAAGAGACTAAACTATTACAGAATCATGAGGCACACAGAGAGGATTATAATTGAAATGTAGTGGTACTGCTCCTTAAGTTGTTAGTTCATTTGTGGTGGTTATACCCTTATTTCATCATATTTTTGTATAGTTCATAAATATTATTTGTGTCAACTCAATATTTAATGAAAAAAGTTAAAATCTGTCGTGTCCAATTGCTTATATTTAACAGTTATGTGGGTATAAAATGAATATGACATGATTCCTGTTCTCCAGGGTCCTATAAAATGACTTAAAGACTTTGTGTCTCAAAGTGGGACTCTCATAGTACTTATTTAATGTTGCAAATTTCTCTACCCAACCTTGCATCTGCTGGAACAGAATATGCACTGTAAATGGCCTAGGGCTATGGGAGTTTGTGGGAAGGGTTAGGTATAATCAGGGCTGGAGGTCTCCAGTTTAAAGATGCCAGGAAGACTGACGAGAAGACTTTTGAGTGCTGGCATTGCAGACACTTTTCAAGAAGAAATTGTCACAAATCACCAGATAGCCATAATGAGGAAAGGAGTAAAATTATTCTCCCTCAAAGGAAATTATAAGTTTGAGAGTACATTTATATTAATCCATACAAACACCATCAGTGATATTTTTGTTGGTCTTACTTTTTGTTTACTATAAATTCTGTAGCTATAATTTCTAGATCTATGTGATAATCAGCGTTTTTGCCAATCATATGAGTCAATTTTTATATGAATGCACCATATTTTCCAAGATTCATTTAGTTGTACAATTAAAGAATTATTGAAATAATAATAGTGTGCCACTTGGTCAGTGTAGTTGTTCTCTTCTGCAGATTAAAGATTCAGGAAAATACAAATCTCTTAGTCTCTTCCCACAGTTCTGCTGGCAGCAGAATAAGTGCTTCATTGTTTCCTCAGCAAGTAAAATGAAATTCAAGGAAGGCTGCCAATTTGAAATTGTAGTGAGACATTTGAATTACAGAGGTCTACTGTGGTCTCTTGACTGTTTAGTTCTGGATATCAGTGGGAAAAATAAGGATCACTGGTTCCCTCCTCATATAGAATATATTCATCAGAGACTTAAAGACAATGACATTTATATCTTAGTAAGTAGCTATCATTTATAAAGAGGAATTAAATTAGAAATATTGAGTCATGGAAAAATATAGTTTATACTCCCAAGAAGCTTAGTATTTTGCTGTGGAAACAAATATATATGGTAAAGAATTTAAATCATTTTCAAAGCAGTCTGTCAAAAGGCCTGAAAACCATAGTCTTAGAGGATCATCACAACAAGGACACACAAAAGTGAAAGCATGAGTTTGAGACTTGTGGTTTCAGCTTTTATTTGCAAGAATTTGTTTGTTGTTATTGTTTATATGTTTTTTGTAACCAAGAAGCTGGGCTAATATTGGGTGAGCTCAAGAAAAAAAAGACCAGTTTACCTGCAGAGTATATGAAAGGAGAAATGGTTAGAAAGTCTTCAGCAGAGTAAACTGAATAATGTTATAGAAGCTTCAAAAATCAGCTGAATTTCTAGGCAGTTTTTGAAATTAACACAATATTGTAAAGCTTCTATACCCCAATAATAATAATAATAATGATTGGTAAACAGTTCTCTCCAGGGCTCTAACATTTCTGAGGCATTGACTACTCTTTTTTCTAGACTATCTGTTCGAGTGCCTTATGATTATACAGTGGAAGTGACAAATAGATTCAAGGGATTAGATCTGATAGACAGAGTGCCTGAAGAACTATGGACGGAGGTTCATGACATTGTACAGGTTTGGCCCTAACAGAAGCAGAAGATATTAAGAGGTGTCAAGAATACACAGAAGAACTGTACAAAAAAGCTCTTCATGACCCAGATAACCATGATGGTGCCCCTAGAGCCAGATATTCTAGAATGTGAAGTCAAGTGGGCCTTAGAAAACATCACTCCAGGCAAAGCTATTGGAGGTGATGGAATTCCAATTGAGGTATGTCAAATCCTAAAAGATGATGCTCTGAAAGTGCTGTACTCAGTATGCCAGCAAAGTTGGAAAACTCAGCAGTGGCCACAGGACCGGAAAAGGTCAGTTTTCATTCCAATCCCAAAGCAAGGCAATGCCAAAGAATGCTCAAACTACCGCACAGTTGCACTTATCTGACACACTAGCAAAGTCATGCTCAAAATTCTCTGAGCTACGCTTCAACAATACACCAACCATGAACTTCCAGATGTTGAAGCTGGTTTTAGAAAAGGCAGAGGAACCAGAGATCAAATTGCCAACATCCATTGGATCATTGAAAAAGCAAGAGAGTTCCAGAATAACATCTGCTTTATCGAATATGCCAAAGCCTTTGACTGTGTGGATCACAACAAACTGTGGAAAATTCTTGAAGAGATGGGAATACCAGACCACCTGTCTTGCTTTCTGAGAAATCTGTATGCAGGTCAAGAAACAACACTTAGAACTGGACATGGAACAACAGACTGGTTCCAAATCGGGAAAGGTGTATGTCAAGGCTGTATATTGACACCCTGCTTGTTTAACTTCTATGCAAAGTATATCATGAGAAATGCTGGAATGGATGAAGTACAAGCTGAAATCAAGATTGCTGGGAGTGATATCAATAACCTCAGATATGCAGATGACACCACACTTATTGTAGAAAGCGAAGAAAAACTAAAGAGCCTCTTGATGAAAGTGAAAGAGGAGAATGAAAATTTGGCTTAAAACTCAATATTCAGAAAACAAAGATCATGGCATCTGGTCCCATCACTTCATGGGAAATAGATGGGGAAACAGTGGAAACAGTGACAGACTTTATTTTTTTGGACTCCAAAATCACTGCAGATGGTGACTGCAGCCATGAAATTAAAAGATGCTTGCTCCTTGGAAGGAAAGTTATGACCAACCTAGACAGCATATTAAAAAGCAGAGACATTACTTTGCCCACAGAGGTCCGTCTAGTCAAAGCTATGGTTTTTCCAGTAGTCATGTATGGATGTGAGAGTTGGGCTAAAGAAAGCTGAGCATAGAATTGATGCTTTTGAACTGTGGTGTTGGAGAAGATTCTTGAGAGTCCCTTGGACTGCAGGAAGATCCAGCCATCCATCCTAAAGAAAATCAGTCCTGAATATTCATTGGAAGGACTGATGTTGAAGCTGAAACTCCAATACTTTGGCCACCTGATGCGAAGAACTGACACATTTGAAGAGACCCTGATTCTGGGAAAGATTGAAGGTGGGAGGAGAAGGGGACGACAGAGGATGAGCTGGTTGGATGGCGTCACCGACTCAATGGACACAATTGAGTAAACTCTGGGAGTTGGTGATGGATAGGGAGGCCCAGTGTGCTGCAGTCCGCGGGGTTGCAAAGAGTCGGACATGACTGAGTGACTGAACTGAACTGAATCAGTGACATCACCTTTATCCTGGAAAGCATTCTGGTTGACCTCAGCTCAGTGGCCAGTGTTTTTATGGATTATAGAATTGCCTTCACCCGTAGATTTCTCCCTTGTGGTCCCATTCCTGGTCTGTAAAATCACTGATATCTCCTCCTATATTTGAGGATATAGTGGTGTGGCACTAAAGGCGCTGATTCCACTGGTACCTTAGAAAAACTCAGTTGAAGAATCTTAAAGAGAAAGCCCCTGTATTTCTAAAGTAGACCTTGATGGTTTATGGAATTTGTTTACCCAGTAGGGTCTGGAAGCCTGGGGAGTATGGTCAGTCTCAGAACTGCAAGTTGGTCTCATTCTGCTATTTGGAATTCTTTGAATAGTAGTTTTAATTATATGCTGTAGGAAAGACTGAATAGATTTTGTCTGGCCACTCTTGGCCACATGTATCAATGTAGTCAAGGGCATGCCATACTCATGGGAAGATTCATCAGATACCCAGATGGTACAGAAATGAGGGTGAATATTATTGGAAAACAATTCCCCCAGGGCTCTCTCACTTTTCTGCATGTGTTGTAGCAGAGGCACTAATGGCCTTTGTTTCAGATTATTTTTTCAATGATATTTTACATAGTGAACAGCCTTGGAAAATAGAGATAGTATCTCCCGTTAAGGTAGGTGACAGACTTGCTTATCACCTTTGATAAAAAATTTGAGTTTTCTAAGCTCAGAATTCTTAACAAAAGATTTTTATGTTCATACCCTCTGCTCCATTTTTAGACCATGACAGAATCCTGGATTTGATCTTTGTTTGGAAGCCATTTCTTAGTCTTAGAATCAAGACTTTCAGAACCATCAAATTTTGTTGGTTCCTTTTCTGTTCAGCTGTACTCTGAGTTGATCTCTAGTCATCATATTTTACTATAAGCAGTAGAAAGAAAGCAGACAGTGGCTTCAACACTTTGTTTGGAAATTTACTTCTCTAGTTCACTTGGTTTAGTAGGAGTATTTCCTATGTCCTGCTTCAGAAGGTGATAATGTGGTTAAGCTTTCTGCCACTACAGTGTTTTCAAGACAATTTAGGCTGCTTTAACATACTCTTCAAAATCCTCCCTTCTTTCATTCCAGCCTGATTCCAGACTTCCCCGTTTTCCTATATTTATTACAGCTGGGCTGTGCTGTGCTGAGTTGCTAGTCACATCGACTCTTTGCGACCCCATGGACTGCAGCCCGCCAAGCTCCTCTGTCCACAGGGAGTCTCCAGGCAAGAATACTGGAATGGGTTGCTATGCTCTCCTCCAGGGGATCTTCCCAACCCAGGGATTGAACCCAGGTCTCCCACACTGCAGGCAGATTCTTTACCATCTGAGCCACCAGGGAAGCCCCCCTTTCTATTGTTCTATAATAAATTACTACCAGAACGTAGCAACTTAAACTAAGAAACACTCACAGATTACAGTATCTGTATGTCAGTTTAGCTGGATACCTCTGACTCAAGATGTCTCAAAGCCAAAAGTAAGGATGCAGCTACCGCTGCAGTCACACACAAATGCTCAACTTGGCAAAGGTCTGCTCCAAGCCCACTCATACCTGTTGACTGAATGCAGGACATCCACTTCCAACTCGGCGGGCCTCAGGTCCTTGCTGGCTGTTGGCCAGAAACAGCAGTTTCTTGTGATAGGGGCCTCTCCATAGGACCACATACAACATGGTGAATTGGCTTTCAAGAGCAAGAGGACAAAAGAGATGCCAGTCACAGGTTTTTGAAAACTAATCTTAGAAGTGACATGCCGTCACTTTTGTTGTATCCTGCTTGTTAGGAGCGAGTCTCTAGATGCAGTGCCCATTCAAGGGAAAAGGTTATAGAGGTCCATGGGGAAGGGATCAATGGGGCTTATTTTAGAGTCTGCCTACCATAGTGGTAAAGAGCTTTTAAGGAGTATACTTTTGAAAAGGAAGGGGGCGGGGAGCTAAAGAAAGCTTTACAATTCTGTAAAATCTAATTCTACTTTTTGAATGGTCTACCACAATTACTAGAAAATTTTAAGAAGGGTTAAAGATGAGTTTGAGTTCTTACAGAATATTGTACAGGCAAATCTTAAATCTATCTGGTCAGAATTTTAGGAGGAATAATCTGCCTGCTTTCAGGAGCTGAGTGTCTGAAGGCAGGGAACACAAGAGGCGTTATCAGTAATAGAGATAGAGATGTTAGATGTTTCTTGATTTGGTGACTAGACAGTAAGAATGGAGTAAAATTTCAGAAAACATTCTGAAAACAAAGATAAAATTTTGAATGACTTGATAAATGAGAGAAATGAATATATATCTTGAGCCATACATCATGTTGGATGTTTTTCATATTTTATTTCTTTGAATCCTCTCAATACCTATGAGACGGGAATTTTTCACACCATTTCATGGAAGAAAAGATCTCAGAAGACACAAGCTAAATGACTTGCCCACTGTCACACAGCAGTGGTATTGCTTTTTCTCTTTTGGGGCCCTGGTCTCTCCAGCTCCCAAGCCATGCTTTTTTTTGTTATACTGTTCTGTGGCATTGTCTTGGAGAAACCGAAGACAGTGGAAATAATCATAGTCCTGATGATTATCATAGTCATCTAGTCATTTAGCATATTCTAGGCACTGTGATTAGAGAAGGCAATGGCAGCCCACTCGAGTACTCTTGCCTGGAAAATCCCGTGGATGGAGGAGCCTGGTGGGCTGCAGTTCACGGGGTCGCAACTGAACGACTTCACTTTCACTTTTCACTCTCATGCGTTGGAGAAGGAAATGGCAACCCACTCCGGTGTTCTTACCTGGAGAATCCCAGGGATGGGGGAGCTGGGTGGGCTGCCGTCTCTGGGGGTCACACAGAGTCGGACGCGACTGAAGTGACCTAGCAGCAGCAGCAGAAATTCTCCCAACAACGTTATGAAGAAGGTGTTATTATTCCCAGTGATATGAGAAGGGACCAAATGGCCCAACATTACAAAACCTGCACACACAGAAGTCAACTGACAGAACACTGAAAGAGAGATGCCTTTTCAGAGATGGGGATGCTTTTGCTGAAAGTCATCTGGATGGTTGGCGCAGACTGAGGAATTTTAAACATTAAAGTGTTAGTTTGAGGTCTTTCTCCTCCAGAGAAAAAGCAACTCTCTTCTGTCCTCCCACAGAACTGAGTCTGAAAATATATATATAACCAAATTCAATGCCAGTAAACAAATTCCAACAAAAACTGCATAATTAAGGCTATTTTTATGATTAGCACTATTTAGTTTCCCTGAATTTACCAGAACAAACATTGCCTCAGCAAAAATGACTACTAATGGCTGAACCTAACAAGAGAAAATTCCCAGAAGGGTCATTGAGGCCCCAGCTGCAGCTGTGCTTTCACCATATTTCTTACTTGAAAGCTGAGAATCAACAGGAAAATCAGACTCTACCGTGCTGTGTAGATGTGGCTAAAACTGTATTAATTTATTCAGCAAACATTTGTTCAGTGCCTACTACATGCCAAGCAGTGTGCGAGCCACACTGGAATTACAGTCATAGATTATACCTGGCATTCTCAAAGAATTTGCCACTGAAAAAAGTTGTTGGGAGAAGGCAGATTAAAAAACAGCCAAGTTTTATGGGTGAAGTACGGCACATCACAGAAATATTAAGAGTCTTAAAGAAGAGTCATTAAGAGTCTGAAAGGCAGCAGCCTCATAAGATGTGCTAAGCAGATGGATATTCATTTGGACCATTAGGGAAGGAGGGGCGTCAAAAAGGGAGGAGAAGAGACCTGGAAGTTTGCTTGACCTTGGGTAGAAGCTAGTACCTACTCCAGAACCGAGAACGCCAGAAGAGGAGCAAGTTAAGGAAAGGGAAAAGTTTTACTTCAAAAATGACTGTTTGCTTTTAAAAGATTCGTGTGGCCAGGGTTTCTAGGACATTATATTTGTGAGACCAAAAGCAAACACATGTCTGGTTACAAGATTTGGTAAAGCTTTACCCCATTGCTAATGTGGGATAAGTACTGCCACCAGCAGCAGTGGTCACTTATTTTGAGTATCTGCCATGTGCCTGCTTTGTGTTGAATATTCTGCAGGCACCATCTAACTAAATGTCATGAAAACCTTGTTACTCTAAGGAACTATTTTTATCCTCACTTTATGGATGTGGCAGTTGAAACTTAGATCTGAAAAGTAACTTTACCAACATCAAGAGCTGAAATTTGAACCCAAGCCCAAGTAATTTCAAAACCAAGTTTCTTTAATTGGTCTTTGCTACAACAGATACTGTCTGTTCCTTTCTAAAACCTATACTGAGATCTACAGCCCTCCTGAGTATTCAAGGCTCTACTGTGTCTACATCCTTCTGGTCCCTCTAGAACCACAAGAAGAGACAGAAGCTGTCAGTTGTACTTAATATTGTAATTATGAATCTTAATAAAATATTAAATCCTCCGATGGAATATGAGTATAAAGGAAGGTGTATCTATGAAAGCAGATAAAATTCTTTGTAGAGATTCAGAGAAGACTGGTAGCTCAAGAAACCTAGATTGAAAAGGAAATACAAAAGAGAAAAGCTATAAAAATCTAGAGGAATTTCACACTCATTTTGCCTTGCAAGTGTCTTTTTCATCCATTTTAAGACAGTGCATTAATTCTTTGGAGTATACACTCTGGTTCTGGTTTATATAACAAGGAGTACATAAAACATTAGTCAGCACACCTGTGATCCAAGCCTTTTGAAGGAGACTTCTGTGCGCTTGCCCAGGGTGAGCATACTATGAGAGCAAAGAAGAGGACGAGAACTTCGGAGCTCACTACAGGAGGTGCAAGTCTTCAGAGTGAACTGAAGGATAAGGTTCAAAGATGCAGACAGTGAATCTCAACACAACAGGATGATACACCAGGGCTTTTGGTTGGAGAGAAATGAAAGGAATGTATTTCCATCTATTTTTCTACAAAGCTTTAGTTCTGTAGACTGCAAACAGCATAGCATAGAAGAAAGAACATGGGCCATGGGATATGTTAAATGTGTAGCTTCAGGAACATAACTAATTGATCTTGAGGAAAGTTTCTGAGCCTCAGTTTCCTGAAGTTAACATGGTACAGTAATATCAGACAGTTTTTAAAGAATGTACAGTGTTGGGCACATAGTAAGTTACAAAAAAAAAAATCACTGTTCTTTTTTTTTTACCCTTTTGGGAGGCTATTTAAAAGTATACGATGTTAGTCAAGAAGGTAGATAAGATGATGAAATGGCAAGAACTATTCCTGCCTCATTTAAAGTGTATTTGCAAGTTGGGACAAAGAACTTTTAAAAGTTTCTGTTTACTTAAAAGATGTTGAGTATTTTCAGAATAAAGAGATAAAGAGAAGAAGGATCAGGATACCAATGGAAACACTTTGTTGTAGGAGTTTTGCGGGTTACAACATTGTCCATTTTCCTCTGTAAATGTCAAATTCAATCCAATTTAATTTTGAGATTTATGAAATTCTGTATCAGCCCATGTAATTTATGTTATTTTCTGACTAACCATAAAAGTAATTTCCATTTTCCAAAAAGATAAAAGAATTAGAAGAATATATATTCTGAGTCTACTAAATATAACTTTTAAACTTCCAGGTGTTTATGGGGTTCTGTAGTAAATCCACACTTTATTCTAAAGCCTGTTTAGGATGGGAGTGATAAATAATCAACAAGAGAGAATGTCAACATGTTTTAAAACACTATATCCAGAGTTTCTGATAAATAATAGTATAATAAAGATAGTAAAATACATATCTTATCCTCAGGATGCTTATGAGATTAATTAGAGAAAACACTAGTAAATGGAAAGATGAAATGAAAGATAACAAATTTTAACAGAATTGCAGGCAGTTTGGGTATTGAGAAGGAGATTGGCAAAGTAAAAAAAAATAATTCTTAGTGACTTACATTTATAAAAATAATTTTAATGACTCAAAATGGATAACAAAGCGAGAATTGTACTTAGAGGTGAGAATTGCATATACTGTTCAAACCCTAATCCTGTTATTCACTAAAAGGAGTGTTAAAAAATTAATGTGATATAATGCTGCCTTCTCATCAAATGGCTTTACAGGGCATTTTCTTGATATGATTGAAAACTTCCTAGCAGGTTATAGATATTACCAAGTAACTGCAATTGGCATTCTTGGATTCATTTTTTTAAAAATATTTTTCAAGATCCTGTTATAGGTTAGGCCTCTTCCTAGGCACATATTTATGTTCATTCCCTTAAACATGGTGAAGAAGTATCTATTTTCAAGCTGTTAAGCAAAGGAGAAAAGGAAAGATATAAGCATCTGAATGCAGAGTTCCAAAGAATAGCAAGGAGAGATAAGAAAGCCTTCCTCAGTGATCAATGCAAAGAAATAGAGGAAAACAACAGAATAGGAAAAACAAGAGACCTCTTCAAGAAAATTAGAGATTCCAAGGGAACTTTTCATGCAAAGATGGGCTCGATAAAGGACAGAAATGGTATGGACCTAACAGAAGCAGAAGATATTAAGAAGAGGTGGCAGGAATACACAGAAGAACTGTACAAAAAAGATCTTCACGACCAAGATAGTCACGATAATGTGATCACTGACCTAGAGCCAGACATCTTGGAATGTGAAGTCAAGTGGGCCTTAGAAAGCATCACTACGAACAAAGCTAGTGGTGGTGATGGAATTCCAGTTGAGCTATTTCAAGTCTTGAAAGATGATGCTGTGAAAGTGCTGCACTCAATATGCCAGCAGATTTGGAAAACTCAGCAGTGGCCACAGGACTGGAAGAGGTCAGTCTTCATTCCAATCCCAAAGAAAGGCAATGCCAAAGAATGCTCAAACTACCGCACAATTGCACTCATCTCACACGCTAGTAAAGTCATGCTCAAAATTCTCCAAGCCAGGCTTCAGCAGTATGTAAACCGTGAACTCCCAGATGTTCAAGCAGGTTTTAGAAAAGGCAGAGGCACCAGAGATCAAATTGCCAACATCCGCTGGATCATGGAGAAAGCAAGAGAGTTTCAGAAAAACATCTATTTCTGCTTCATTGACTATGCCAAAGCCTTTGACTGTGTGGATCACAATAAACTGTGGAACATTCTGAAAGAGATGGGAATCCCAGACCACCTGACCTGCCTCTTGAGAAACCTGTATGCAGGTCAGGAAGCAACAGTTAGAACCGGTCATGGAACAACAGACTGGTTCCAAATAGGAAAAGGAGTGCGTCAAGGTTGTATATTGTCACCTTGCTTATTTAACTTATATGCAGAGTACATCATGAGGAACGCTGGGCTGGAAGAAGCACAAGCTGGAATCAAGATTGCTGGGAGAAATATCAATAACCTCAGATATGCAGATGACACTACCCTTATGGCAGAAAGTGAAGAGGAACTCAAAAGCCTCTTGATGAAAGTGAAAGAGGAGAGTGAAAAGGTTGGCTTGAAGCTCAACATTCAGAAAACAAAGATCATGGCATCTGGTCCCATCACTTCATGGGAAATAGATGGAAAAACAGTGGAAACAGTGTCAGACTTTGTTTTTTTGGGCTCCAAAATCACTGCAGATGCTGATTGCAGCCATGAAATTAAAAGACGCTTGCTCCTTGGAAGGAAAGTTATGACCAACCTTGATAGTATATTAAAAAGCAGAGACATTACTTTGCCGACCAAGGTCCGTCTAGTCAAGGCAATGGTTTTTCCCGTGGTCATGTATGGATGTGAGAGTTGGACTGTGAAGAAAGCTGATCGCCGAAGAATTGATGCTTTTGAACTGTGGTGTTGGAGAAGACTCTTGAGAGTCCCTTATACTGCAAGGAGATCCAACCAGTCCATTCTAAAGGAGATCAATCCTGGATGTTCATTGGAGGGACTGATGCTAAAGCTGAAACTCCAATACTTTGGCCACCTCATGAGACGAGTTGACTCACTGGAAAAGACTCTGATGCTGGGAAAGGTTGGGGGCGGGAGGAGAAGGGGACGACGGAGAATGAGATGGCTGGATGGCATCACCGACTCTGTGGACATGAGTTTGAGTGTACTCCGGGAGTTGGTGATGGACAGGGAGGCCTGGCGTGCTGTGATTCATGGGGTCGCGGAGAGTCGGACACGACTGAGCGACTGAACTGAACTGAAAGGAAAATCATCCAGTCCATTCTAGGGGAGATTGATCCTGGGTGTTCATTGGAGGGACTGATGCTGAAACTGAAACTGCAATACTTTGGCCACCTCATGCGACGAGTTGATTCACTGGAAAAGACTCTGATGCTGGGAAAAGTTGGGGGCGGGAGGAGAAGGGGACGACCGAAAATGAGATGGCTGGATGGCATCACCGACTCTGTGGACATGAGTTTGAGTGAACTCTGGGAGTTGGTGATGGACAGGGAGGCCTGGCGTGCTGTGATTCATGGGGTCGCGGAGAGTCTGACACGACTGAGCGACTGAACTGAACTGAAAGGAAAATCAAATCGTTCAACTCTTAGGTTTAAAAAGTGCTATGCTGTCATCAGACCTTAAATTTAACTTCAGATTTTATTGAGTCATTCATGATATTTATCAAATTGATATGATATAGAAGTGAATTTTATATACCTAGCTTAGGCCTTTATAATTGCTTATAGTTGTAACTACAGGGTTAAGAATAAGTGCAGAGTTTTATGTCTCTAAATCAGAACTTTCAGCAAGGTATCTTGAGATCATGTACTTGTCAGTCTTGCTACATTTCTGTTCATTAACATCACTTGGCTTCATCAAGTACCTATTAGTTCTAAAAATATGTATAAACAGAAGATGAATTAATGTATAGAATATCACACACACACACACAAAAACAGGTCTGGAATTAGGGTCCTTTTCAGGTTTATAGGAACTAATCATACCACAAATGGAAACTCTCTGGGAACAACTAGCCCCCACTGTTCAGCTACCTTCCCTCCCAGTGCCATTGACACCTAGAATGATGTTTACAGTTCAGATCATTTCAGACTGGTTTCTAAAGACTCCTAGCTGATAAACTGTACAGTTTCAACATGGAGGCCAGCCACTGCTTTCTCTCTCAGTCAAGGCGTCTCTGATTATTTTTTTGTGGGGGAAACGGAGTTCTAATATGTAACCAGTGTGGAAAGCCACTGCTCTGTATGAAATATCGTGAGCTTACTTGAATACACAAATGTCTCCAAAGTCAAAGTCTTCATGGTAATAGTCTCTGTGTGTGCAGGAAGAGTCAGTATGCTGCGTCATCCTTTGTTGTTCATCATGCTCAACGGCCTCCAGAAATTGTGTGTACGTCTGGACACTTCATTTTAAGAGAGAAATTTGAGACCCTGGAGAGATGTCAGTGTACAGGCAGAAAGACAATTACAGAGATTGGGACCTAGGAGGAAATTGCAGTTATTTTACTTTGAAAGAGAGATTTCAGAATGGCAATAATAATGATCTTTCAGAAGTTAGGAATTATTACACTGAATTAATGACTGGATTTCCTTCATTTGCAAACAGTCAAGTAAATACAGTTTCAAGTTTAGCAGGAACAATTTAGTGTAGAACCAAAATATAAAATAGCAGTCGGATACTAAGCTTCTTTAATCAAAGAAATAGATCACTTGTACACTATGAAATGTTTTAAAGGCAATATGAATTCTTATCTGTTTTATACTACCTGAAGGAACAGGGGTGAATTAAAGAAACTTTGTTTTTCAAAACTGTGAATCAGTGATTTATCTTCGAATTAAATCAGAAGGTATAGATCTCAAACAATTAACCTGGTACTGCCAGGAAAGGAGCCACTTTCTAATCATGTTAAGGAACTTAGTGGTGAGGAAGAATATATATTCCAGGGGTCACAAACTCAGATACCTACAGGGGCCCACGGGTATCATGAAGAAGTGATGCTAACAGCTTAGTATAATGAATTATGGAACTTGTGGTGTATTAGAGAGTGTGTGACCCATGTAAACAAACAACCACTGCTGACTCTGACCAGTGGTTCTCATGTCATAATGTGCCTGTATTGTCAGATCTTTGATTCTGTCAAAAAAAAGAAAAACTGGAAACTAGAATCTTAGGTGACATTTTTTTTTTAATCTTGTCAAAATGCTCACATTTATCAAAGTAGTACTAAACAGGCAAAGCAATGTACCCATGTGGGCTGTAAGTTAGAAACTTTCAGTTTGCCCTTTAGGTCACTAGTTAACCACCACGTTAGTTAAACAAGCAAATGAAGCAGAGTTGATTGAACTCTAAAGCTTAGGAGAATGAATCCACCAGACTTTTTGGTAAGGCTTAAATAAGGTCCCTTCCAACTCTGTGAATCTTTTGACCTACTGTTTCTTCTTCTCTGCTGTCAATATTGGGTGACATAATGCATTACAGGTGGTAGGAATTTAAAGGAATTAACTTTTCTTAGCAATGCAATTTTCTTTAGTAAAACCATCAAATACTTAGATTTAAAATAGTTTGTTGCTTCACTAAAGATACTGCTGATGCTGTTAGATTTTTAGGAATGCACTTATATACGTCATAGACCTGTCACTTTGGATCTTTGAACTAACATTTGTAACCCTAGCTGCATGAGGCATGCTTGACTCAAAAGCCTACTTACACTTTTACCACTTGGTGACATATTTTATTTCTCTTTTATAAAATATTTTAAAAATAATCCACCTCCACATGAGTAATAACAGCTGGGTTTCTAAAATTCCCTTCCTTTTAGACAGGAGAATATGCCACAGATGAAGAGGAGGATGAGGTAGGGCCTGTTCTTCCTGGTGGTGACATGGCCATTGAAGTCTTCGAGCTGCCTGAGAACGAGGACGTGTTTTCCCCCTCAGACCTGGATACAAGCAAGCTCAGTCACAAGTTCAAAGAGGTACGTTGCCGATCTGCAAAGCATTTTTCTCTACCTGTCCATTTCATTATTAAGTATATACTTTTGTTAGAAAAATATATTAAGAATAATCAGTTTTCAAAAGAAAGCCTTTCAATTACAGATTGTCCAGAATCTCATTGAATTTCAAGGGAAAAGTTAAGTAGATCTCATTATAAAGTCATTAATTTAAATGCATTGTTAATAAAATCATTATTTGTCATGGTGACAGTTTCTAACTTGTCCATTCCATAATTTCAAGCTACAGCTTTAATTTTCATTTTTTGGTGATAAGTTCAGGTTGTATGTTTAAAGCTTTATGAAAGTTTCGGGAGCTGATTTCCTCAAAGGCAGTGATTGGTAAAAAGGATATTTTTTTTTTCTTTTCCTAAACTAGACAAGATTCCAGCAGGGATTAGATGGTATTCCCAAGTGGCTTAATTGAAGAAAGTTCAATTTCTTGAAAAAGTTCAAGAAAAAACAAAAACATTTTTCTTTAAACTTTTGATTTTATCTTAGAATATGGTTGAATGAACTTTGAGCAGAGTTAACAGAACTACCAAGTGATATTACAGTGCACAGGGAGCAGCAACAGCAGAAGCTGATACCATCTTTTGACTTAATAGGTGAAGAGGGAAAGAGAGAACCTTTTTTTGAAGGCGGGCCATTCACCATCTGCAGCTTTGTAAAGATGCAGCCACTGCTAAAACTACAACTTGGGAGTGAGGGTGATAATATACCAAGACCCTCCTCTCTTCTGGCTAATGCCGCCCATCAGTCTAATCCAGGTAGGATAGCCTGGGCGATTCAGTCCTGAAGCAGGAGCTGTCAGAAATGGACCAGGATCCCGAGGGAGTGAAGGGAATGTAGATAACCACAAAACTCTTCTTCCAGATTAACTTCTCAGAACCTCAACATGTAAAACAGAAACAGTGATGAATGCGTCCCCAGGCATTTCACTCTCTGTTGTTTTGTGGAACTTCCTCCATTGTTGAAAACAAAAATATGTCATTATTTACAACCTCCCTGCAATAAATAACTCTGAAGCACTGAGGCTTGAAAACCACTGTTCTGTGGTTACTAGTCTCTTAGGGACTTGACCCCACTTGGAAAGCATATTTTCCTATTCAAGAAAAACAAGGTTGATAATTGCAGATTTCAGATATCTAATTTTGATGTGTTAGAAACAGGAACTTTAAAAAACTTTTATTTATTTATTTATTTATGGCTGTGCTGGGTCTTCGTTGCTGCACGCAGGCTTTCTGTAGTTGTGGCAAGGGGGGCTACTCTCATGAGGATGCGTGAGCTTCTCATTGCAGTCGCTTCTCTTGTTGCAGAGCAGGGCTTTAGGGCACCTGGGCTCAGTAGTTGCTGCTCCCAGGCTTAGCTGCTCCACAGCATGAGGATCCTCTGGGACCAGGGATGGAGCACGCCTCCTCTGCATTGCACGGTAGATTCTGAACCACGGGACCACCAGGGAAGTCCACCAGGGAAGTTTATATGTTTTCATGTTATACCTGAGACACCTAGTATATTGACTTACTTTTTTAATTCCTCATGACAAATTTGTGAGGCCAGTGCCAAAGTGAATGTACTTTTCAAACATAAGTTTTTATTAAATAAAACAACTTACGTTCATTATAGGGTTTTGGAAAGTACAGATTTGTATAAATGCCCAAAAAATCATTCATAATCCCAATATCGTGGTATTTGATATTATAGGATATATACTATGTTAAACTCCTGCTTTTGACACTAAAAACTGTATTTTTAGGATCTTCCCATGTCATCAAATATTTTTCCAAAAATGATGCTTATTTACTGTTTATCTTATGAATCTTATATGATTTACTTCACCCCTTGTTTTGGAACAGTTTCTCTGTTTCCAGTTCTTTTAAAATTATTAAAAATAATATTGTAACAAATATTACATTTTCCTTAGGATAATTTCTTACAGTGGAATTATTAGATTACAGAGTATGAGTATTTGGGGGACTTGTACTTAGTACCAAGTTGCCACCAGCATGGTTTTTTCTTGGTAGTATAGAAATGTGTTGTCTCCCAATGAATGTGTTTAGAATGCCCATTTCTCTTCCACATGTTATTATTAGATTGAACCCTTTCCATTTATATAGTTCACTGAGTCCTTCAAGCAGAATACATGGGTTTTCCAGATGATGTATGACTATTCCTAGTTCTAAATCAGACGCAAACGTCTTGGTGACAATGAAGTACACTATTATATGGTGATCAGAATTCTCTTCCAGTAGAGTAGCAATGCCTATCTTAGGACCATTTCTTATAAAGGCTTTCTAGATTAACTGATATCTTCAAAGAACAATGCAGAGAAGTAGCCAAGTGGAAGTGGTATAATCTGTTTCTCCTCAGCTCTGATGTGGCCTAAAATTACATATTATCTGAAGAGTAGATGAACGGTTTTTCTTTAAAAAATCTTCCTTGAATACTGTAACTTTCAATCTAACTTTGAGACAGTGAGGACAAGGTTGTGTTCCCTGGCAGAAGTCTATTAACTAACTTGCGTGTTGCTAGGTGAGTGTGATCCCAACTCTTTGGAAGATAATTGAGCTGGAATTAGAATACATGTTTTTGTTTTTGTTTATTTTTAATGGAAGTTAAAGAGCTTAAAAAGCAGAAATAGTAAATAAAGGTTATAGCCTCCATTTTCTGAATTGAGCCAAGTACTCAATACTCCATAAATATTTTTTGAAATGGACTCCATAGTGCAGACAGCTACATGATCTAGACTGGGGGTCAGCAAACTATGGCCCATTGGCCAAATCTGATCCACTGCTTTTTTTTATAAGTTTTACTCAAACGCAGTCATAGACCTTCATTTATATGTTGTTATTTATTATTGTCTATTTGTTTGTGGCTGTTTTAATTCTACAGCAATAAAGCTAACTTAATTGCACGGAAACCATATAACCTCTAAATCCTAAAGTGCTATTTGCACTTTTATAGAAAACAGTTGCTAACATTGGTGTAGGTTGCTCTGTGATCTGGAACCATTCTTTGTAACATGGCTGATTTAGTAACCAAATCTGCATTTTTAATTTTGGCTTTTAAGAATTAAACGTTTGTCACCACCTCTAAAACAGGCAAATACTGTATCACCTCACTTAAAATCCTTCTATTCTCTTTTGTTTTATATTTAACGTATGAATATATTCATTTGTTCAGGGGTTTACCACAGAGTATCAGCTGCCTGGCCCTCTGTGTCCTGTACGCTGCCACAGCGACAGTTTTAAACTTCTTTATGTGATTAACATAACATGCCCAAAATTATGCACAGAATCTGGGGTGGAGGTGGGAGAGTCATTTTGTGTTGGAGTCTGTAAAAAAATCTCATATTACAGGAAGAGTTCTCTTAATTATTTCAACCGAAAGTATATGTTATACTGTTTGGGCAAAGCACATTATACTAACATTCTCTCGGTCATTCCTATTTTTAGCCTATTATATATCTTGCAACTGAACTCTAACCTCCTCTATTTTCTGTTGAATATTTTATCCAGTCTTTGCACAGTTCTTGGGATATTCTTGGTGGTTAAATATTTGGCAAATGAATGGTATCAAGCATATACTAGAATTTGTTGTATAATACAAGACAGCTATTTAATTTCCCAAATAGTTGACAAGGGGGCCAGCACATTTATTGAATGCTCATTTAACCGTTTCCTTCTGGTTGGAAGGCCAGCATTATTATCTGAAGTATTTGTCTTTACACTCTGGACTGCCTTTCACCTTCATACTCTGTTTCATTTTCTCATTAATCATTGGTGCAGTAATGTTAGAATATATATAAAACATTAATGAAATAAATCAGATCCATCTAACTCTTCTCTTCAAAAATTCCTGTACTTTTCAAGTTATTCAAGAAAACCCTTGAATCATTTTAACTCCCTTGAAGAAACTTCTTTGCATTTTTTATTGTAATTTCGTTAAGCTCGTAAATTAACTTGCAAAAAACTGGCATTTTTATCACATTGACTCTTTTAATCCAAGTTCATGGAACATATCTGTTTAATTAAAGTCTCTTTCTGACCCTCCCTCAAATTTTATAGTCCCCTCTATTATGTAAGTGTCACCTATAAGTAATAGGAAGTCTGAACCAGAGTGGATTAATCAAAAGCTGCCACAAAGGTTATATTAGCTCCAATATAAGTAAAGAAGTCTTCTTTATTTTCCTACTTTCAGAAATGACTTTTGTAAAAGAGACTTCAGTTCAGTCGCTCAGTCATGTCCGACTCTTTGTGACCCCATGAATCACAGCACGCCAGGCCTCCCTGTCCATCACCAACTCCCAGAGTTCACTCAAACTCATGTCCATTGAGTCAGTGATGCCATCCAGCCATCTCATTCTCTGTCGTCCCCTTCTCCTCCTGCCCCCAATCCCTCCCAGAATCAGTCTTTTCCAGTGAGTCAACTCTTCACATGAGGTGGCCAAAGTATTGGAGTTTCAGCTTTAGCATCAGTCCTTCCAATGAACACCCAGGACTGATCTCCTTTAGAATGGACTGGTTGGATCTCCTTGCAGTCCAAGGGACTCTCAAGAGTCTTCTCTAACACCACAGTTCAAAAACATCAATTCTTCGGCGATTAGCTTTCTTCACAGTCCAACTCTCACATTCAAACATGACCACTGGAAAAACCATAGCCTTGACTAGACGGACCTTTGTTGGCAAAGTAATGTCTCTGCTTTTTAATATGCTATCTAGGTTGGTCATAACTTTCCTTCCAAGGAGTAAGCGTCTTTTAATTTCCTGGCTGCAATCAGCATCCGCAGTGATTTTGAAGCCCCAAAAAATAAAATCTGACACTGTTTCCACTGTTTCTCCATCTATTTGACTTAGTGACTTATAAGATCAAAATTTGTGTTCCCTGAAAGTTTTTTAGTACTCAGCTATGAAACCATATGTGCATTTGTGGAGGAAGATTTTTAGAATACATTTTATAATAGCTATCACTCTTTTCAAGTTTTCAAATTTTTCTTGGGCCATTTCTCAAGAAATTCATATATTTCCTCTAGGTATTCATATCTATTAACTTATATGTTTATAATATGGCTTTAAAATAGTGAAATCTTTAGTATCTATAACTAGTTATGTTTTTTATTCTTTTTACCTTTGAACATGCTCAATTTTTTCTTATTTTTTTTCTAGAATTTATCTGTCAAGTTAGCTTTACATTTCCATTTTTTATTTTTAAATTTAAAAATACTTATTTTTTCCTACCAATATCTTTATTTTTTCTCCTGTTTTATTTTTTGGTATTTATCAGTTGCATTCAATGCATTTATTTTTCTGATAACCCTTATATTTTGACAAGTATATTTAAAGCTATAATTTGTTTCCTGAATATTGCTTTAGCTATATGCAACTTTTCTCTTTAACACAAGAATTATTTACTGGTATATTTTACTTTCCACACCTATCTACTTTATTTTGCTATCCTTTTGTTATTGGGTTCTAATTTTATGACACTGTTCAGAAAACATATTCTGTATAGTAGCTATTTTGAATTTTCAAGACTTCTTTTGTAGTTTAGTTCGTAAATAGTTGTATTTAAATATTCCTTATGTATGTAAACATCACACATATTCTGTACTTTGATATGAAATTTATATAAGCATTAAATTTATATTAATAAGATTAATAATTCAGTTCAGTTCAGTTCAGTTCAGTCGCTCAGTCGTGTCCGACTCTCCGCGACCCCATGAATCACAGCACGCCAGGCCTCCCTGTCCATCACCAACTCCCGGAGTACACTCAAACTCATGTCCACAGAGTCGGTGATGCCATCCAGCCATCTCATTCTCTGTCGTCCCCTTCTCCTCCCGCCCCCAACCTTTCCCAGCATCAGAGTCTTTTCCAGTGAGTCAACTCGTCGCATGAGGTGGCCAAAGTATTGCAGTTTCAGCTTTAGCATCAGTCCCTCCAATGAACATCCAGGATTGATCTCCTTTAGAATGGACTGGTTGGATCTCCTTGCAGTCCAAGGGACTCTCAAGAGTCTTCTCCAACACCACAGTTCAAAAGCATCGATTCTTCGGCGATCAGCTTTCTTCACAGTCCAACTCTCACATCCATACATGACCACGGGAAAAACCATTGCCTTGACTAGACGGACCTTGGTTGGCAAAGTAATGTCTCTGCTTTTTAATATACTATCAAGGTTGGTCATAACTTTCCTTCCAAGGAGCAAGCGTCTTTTAATTTCATGGCTGCGATCAGCATCTGCAGTGATTTTGTTGCCCAAAAAAACAAAGTCTGACACTGTTTCCACTGTTTTTCCATCTATTTCCCATGAAGTGATGGGACCAGATTAATAATACAAACACACAAATGTCTTCTCTGTAGCATGGCTTAGATTTTGTGGTTTGATGTACCAATTCTGAAACGTATAAGTTAAAATCATCAGCTACAGTTTCTTTCTTCCTATAATTATAGCAGTTGCAGTTTTATATATTTTAATCTTTGTTGTTAGCTACACATATGTTCAGGATTACTGCAACTTTTCAATTTGTTGTAACATTTCTCTTGTTTCTAATGACACATTTTACTGCAAATTCTATTTTGTTTGTAAAAATTCAGCACTGCCTTTCTTTGGCTTCATGTTTGCTGCAGGGCATCTATTTCTTCCATCTCTTTATTTTCAACCATTCTGTATCCTTTTCACAACTGTGTTTCCTTTAGTCAGTTTAGTCGCTCAGTCGTGTCCGACTCTCCACGACCCCATGAATCACAGCATGCCAGGCCTCCCTGTCCATCACCAACTCCCGGAGCTCTCTCAAACTCACATCCATCGAGTTGGTGATGCCATCCAGCCATCTCGTCCTCTGTCGTCCCCTTCTCCTCCTGCCCCCAATCCCTCCCAGCATCAGAGTCTTTTCCAATGAGTCAACTTTTCTCATGAGGTGGCCAAAGTATTCCTAAATCTTACTGTTATACTACTCTAGGAGTCTCTGTCAGTTAATTGGTCAGTTTACCCCATTTATATTTAATTATTTTAATATTAGAACTTACATCTACCACATTATTTCATAATTTCCAAGCTTCTTTTTGTTTTGTTTTTATCTTTTTACCTGCTTGCTATTAGATATAACACTTTTTCACCTGGTGCTTAACAGTTACACATGTTTATTCTCCTCTTCTCGAACAGTTACTCTCAAGTAGCTTTGACTCCGACTTAGGATAGTTTCATCCAGCAACATGGAAAGCAGACCAGCAGCTATGTCTTTACCATTTAACAAAACAATAGCCTTAACATGCATTCATCCACCTCTCCTCCCCTCTAATACTGACACAAGAATAATGATTAACTGGTTTTAACATTTTAATTCACCACCTTTTTCCCTAAAGTTGTTGTTGCGCAAGCTAATTGTTTTGAACTAGCACTGCATACTGTAAAAGGAAAATCTAATGACAACAGCCATTTGGATACTTGTATTACTTTAACCTTGTACTTTAAATTTTTTATCACAATTTCTTAAACTAGGTCTCCTTTCATTTTTTTCTAATCTGTTTTCCTGTTCTAGGTTCATGTTTATGTTTTCATTGTAGTCTAAGAACATTTTCTTCAGCTTTTAATTTTTTTTCAGTTTCTGTTTCTTTAGAAACACTGTCTTTAGTATTATCTTTTTACCTTTCTTTTCTTCTGTTTTTCCCACTCCTGAGATTGTCCTCACATGTGTCCTCTCATCTCACTGTTTCAACTCTCTGTAGCATTCAGTGTGCTTTTGACTTCAAGTTTATGTATGCTATTTTAGCACTTCTAAAACGAGTTAATTCTTTTAATACATTTTAGTTTCTGTGTTCTCCATTCATTTTTCATGCTTCGTCACTTTCTCTTCATCCTGGTATTCCGTAGAGTTACCTTAAAATATCTTTTTATTTACGGGATACATTATTTTCACAGGTTTACTTATTTGAATTTTCAAGTTGATATTCTCGTTTCCCTGATCTGAAGAATTTAGTAATAGGCTTAGTTTTGCCTTTTTCTCATCTATCTTGAATGAGGCCAAACCCATTTTTGTATCCAATGTTAATCAGGAACTTTTTACTTTCTGAAACCACAAATCCCGTTTCTGGACCTCCGTGAGGAGGACATGTCTGTGTGCCTGGTTTCTAGCCTGGCTGCTGCTTTCTGGCAGCCTTTCATCTAAAGCAGTTCTCTGTACTAAGGCGCGATGTCCAGATCTCACCGTGCAGCTCTGTAAGTTAAAAAAGGTTATTCCTTGCTCTCAAAGCACTTACTGGGACTGCCCCGTCTGTGTGGCTGCACTTCGGGCTCTGGAACTGGAAGTGCGCAGCGTGCCACTGTCAGCCGCCTTCCCGCGCTCTTTTTCTCAGGTAGCGACTGCTGTCTGAGTGAAGCGTGGGAGCGCCTGCTGTGAAGACGCTCCAGGAGCGACAGTAGAGCGTGCCTGCTTCCTCACTGATAAACTTGCTGTCTCAAGCCCTTAGTGAGAGAGGCACAAGGCACCTCCCTGTCTTTGGACTGAAGATAGTGAAGCTTGGATAGATTTTTCTCAATCCAGCTTCATGACTCACATTCTAGTAACAGTTGTTTTTAGTTTCAGTATCAGTTTGGTTGTGAGTTTTTCTTTTCTAATATGATTTCACTGGAAATGTAGTGGAAAGTAGGAAGAGACTGAATCAGAAACTGCTGGCCAGGTACCTTATCAGTGGACTGTCCAGTGCTTCCCCTCCACCATTCCTTCTTGAGAGTCATAAGGATTCAGTTCAGTTCAGTCGCTCAGTCGTGTCTGACTCTTTGTGATCCCATGAATCACAGCACGCCAGGCCTCCCTGTCCATCACCAACTCCCAGAGTTCACTCAAACTCATGTCCATGCCATCCAGCCACCTCATCCTCTGTCGTCCCCGTCTCCTCCTGCCCCCAATCCCTCCCAGCATCAGAGTCTTTTCCAGTGAGTCAACTCGTCGCATGAGGTGGCCAAAGTATTGGAGTTTCAGCTTTAGCATCAGTCCTTCCGATGAACACCCAGGACTGATCTCCTCTAGAATGGACTGGTTGGATCTCCTTGCAGTCCAAGGGACTCTCAAGAGTCTTCTCCAACTCCACAGTTCAAAAGCATCAATTCTTCGGTGCTCAGCTTTCTTCACAGTCATAAGGATTAGCTCCCAAGATAAACAGTTCTGTGTTTATCTGGAGGAAAAAAATGGAGTCTAAAAAATATATTATTTTGCCTACTTAAGCCATAGAGAATCTATGAAAAGTAATGTAGAAAAAGTTATTAATGCATTAGGTAATAAAGTTACCTTTACGGAACTGCCCATTAATATGTCAAGAAAGTAAACAATTGTTACGTACTTAACAATAAACAGATATTTATTTTAAAAGGAACTGTAATTATAGGCTGTCACCTACATCCAGCACCGTCGCCATGAATAACCAGTTTATGAGCACTTCCTTAGAGGGTGACTTGGTAGAGTATGTCGCTCTATGCTGCATATACTGCAATTAGTGTTGCCATTCAAATTAGCTTGTGACAGCATTCAGTCAGCTGATTTCAACTAGTTTTGCATAGTCTGTTCCCTGAGAAGAACACTTTGGTTAATGTAAAGATAGGTACCATTTATAAACCTTTGAGCAGAAATTGTAAAGAAATATAGCACAGCTTAATTTTAATGGCACCAAAGTACAGGCAAGAGCGGCCCTGATTTCTTCTTTTGTAGAACTTACTCTGTCATGGGTAAGACAGGCTACAATCACATGATCACAGATATAATTGTAAAAATTCTGATTCCAATGCTGAAACCACTTCATAAAGTTGTATGCAAATATCAGTTATTATTTTGCCCTTGTAAGAACGAGCTTCCCAGGTGGCTCAGTTGTAAAGAATCAGCCTGCTAATGCAGGAGAAATTGGGAGACACGGGTTGGGAGACATAGGTCAGCAGGATCCCCTGGAGTAGAAAATGGCAACCCACTCCAGTATTCTTGCCTAAGAATCCCATGGACAGAGGAGCCTGGTGGGCTACAGTTCATGGGGTCACAAAGAGTCAGACTGAGCACACACACCACCTCCACCAAAATAAGAACAGAGAATGTGAAATCTCCAGTACTAGAGAGCTCTTAAAATATTTCCTGCAAAGGTAACATATTTCCTTTTCAAAGAAAAAATGATTTACGTGCCTGTACAAGATAAGTAAAGAATGCAGAAGTTCAGTCTTATAATGTTTATGCATAAAAATGTTTCTGCTTCCTGTGCAGTTATATTTGGATATATTGATTCAGTGATATGAGTATATGTTCTGTATTCATCTGTTTGAAAGAAAGAAACAGAAGATAAACACAGCAGGTATACCTGCAGAATGTTACATGAGAGCTGCTGTTCTTTGTAAGAGTGCATGTGTTTATTTGTACTGTAATCCTGGGGTGGATATCGATGGCATTCATGTTCAAGAGGACAGAAAAGATGAAAGAGATTGGCCTTATAGACATTGACCCGCAGTCCTTAACCTTTTCTTTTTCTTTATATCCTTTCTTCCCAAGTCGTCTTTCCAAACCTATATTCTCTGAAGCCCAGAAGTTCCAAGAGGTATTTCAGGTTCTGTGACTATTAAGCAGTTATGTAGACCCTGCTTCCTGCAGTCAGCTGTTGTCTGCGAACCCTTATACCTGTACTTTGGAAAGGCTATTAAACATGGAAGGAGAACTGCTTTAGAATAAGAAAATTCAACTTTGTGTTTACTGTGCTTCTTTTGTCAAGCCACTGTACCTCTTTGAAAAGCAGTTTCCTCTTCCTCATGAAATGGAGGTATCCCAGCCCCACGTCCTGCCCACTTTGCCAGGGAGGCAAGGGTCCAAATTTGGAGAGATGACACATAGGCCAAACCCGCTGGTCATCCAAAGTTCCTGAGTGTTTCTCACGCATCTGGAAACTTCCTTCAGGAGGTGGTATTTATTAATCTCCTCGAAGTAAGTGTTGCAAAGGTGGATTCTATGTAGCGTTCATGTATCCTCAGTAACTGGCAGTGTCTGGCACGTAGCCTCATTCAGTAAATGCAGGTTGAATAATGCCTGAGAAATTTCTAAGTTCAGTGACTAAAAGCAAATGATTGAACACCATGTTGTATGTAGTATGAGAATACTCGGACCCCAGACGTGACCCATGGTTTCCAGGTGGAGTCTTATTTTCTCCCCTGAGAGGTGACAGTGATCACACATGCCTCAGTGTTTCCATGATGATCAAATGAAAAGTGTATCCAAAACTGTTCCGATGAGGTAGAGAGGAAGGGAGGAACAGAGTAGGTGGGGTCAGACCTGGGATAATTTCTTCACCACCACCTCAGGGTTCCATGATGATCAATTGAAAAGTGTGTCCCAAAGCTGGTTCAGAGGAGGTGCAGAAGGAAGGGAGGAACAGAGTAGGTGGGGTCAGACCTGGGATAATTTCTTCACCACCACCTCAGGGTTCCATGATGATTAAATGAAAAGTGTGTCCCAAAGCTGGTTCAGAGGAGGTGCAGAAGGAAGGGAGGAATGGAGTAGGTGCAGTCAGACCTGGGATCATTTCCTCTCCACCACCTGCTTCTGCTGGGAACTTGAAGAGCCCGTGTAACTTCTCTGAGCCTCTTTCCCTGTCTGAACAGTGAGGTTAACCGTGCCTGTCCTACCTCCCTCACAGATGCATTTGCAGTGAGGAAGGAGGAGATAACAAAAGGCAAAGGATGCTACAAATGTAAGAAATTTAGGGCTAGCGGAAAGGACTGTGGACTGGAATTTATAAAACCTGGCTTTGATACTTATTAGCTCTGCAACTTAAGCTACTAAAACACAGTTTCTTCCTATATAAAATGAAAAAGTTCAGTTAGTTTATTTTTAATGCTTTTCCTTTTAATAGTGGTGGATTTCTAGACATTCTGTTAAGGTACATGCAGGATTAAAATAATTACTTAATAATTACATATCTATCATTTTAGGCTGTATGAGTATTAGGGAAGTCTTGCACTAAAACTTTTGTCCATCTTCTGAATAATGTCTGAATTTACAGACTTCATTCTGCTTTCCTCTAGCTAAAGGACTGGGCTGTACTAACACTCTAAGGTTTTATCAGTGTTCTCACCTCACTGCTTTATGAGTTCAGTTCTCTTCTGTCATCTGTTTCGGTGAGATGGGAGGGGTAGGATAACTGAAAATCAGCTTGGCTGCTTCACAGTTTCCCCTTGGTTTGTCCCATACGTCACTTGATTAATGCGTATGCATTCCTAGGGATGAAAATGCTGACGTGGGATAAGAGTTTCTCCACTCTGCAACCATGACAATCATCTCCAGGGTCTTCCTTTCGTAAAACATCACACCTGTAGTACTTGCTGAGGCTGTGGTCTTCTTCCCATCCAGCCCTCTCATTTTTCATATTGGAAACTGGGGCCCATATTGGAAACAGAGCTGTAGCTTGCTACAGAAAACGGTGATTTGAACAAAGAAAATCCAAAGTCCTAACACGCTGTATTGCAGTGTAGTTGGTTACCATACAGGGAGCTAACCGCTGAGAAAATAAAATACGGCACTTCCTGATAGTTGCGGCGTTCATCATAAAATCTGTTCCTGATTTCTTGCTACTCTTCAACTAGAACTAGAGGAGTTGGTTTTATTTCAGGTGCAACATTTTACAGCATTTAGGACTTTTAACTAAGAAGCAGAGTTGGAGTAATCGTATTTTAGTCCTTCAGATCATCCTTTCTTAGTCTTGGCTGACTAAGAGTACTTCCCCTTCTCCAGACTGTGGAGTGCAGAAGCCCCTGGGAAGGGTGAGGGTGAAAGGAGCCCCAGCCGCACAGGCAAGACTGCAAGAGTGACCACTCCCGAAAGCAGGAGAGCAAAATGAGTGAGCGGGGCAGAATCGGACGCAGCAGTTTAAAGATCACCCCACAGGATCAGGAGCTTTGTAGCCTGAAAGCATCACGGAGAGGCGCATTTTATAAGGAACGTGGGACTGACTCTCCGTTTCTGGACTCTTATTCATCAGCATCTAACCCTGGATTCTAACTTCTCTCCCTCTTCATCCTTCCCATACGCCCCTAGTGGTCAGGCAAAAACCAAGGCAGTTAAGATTACAAACCAGAGAGAAAGCTGAGGTTTATGAGGTGGTGTGATCTCCAAAGGTTTACATTTCTGTCTTTTCAGTAGCTGTCTTTCTGATAAGAAAACCTTAGACTTATTTGATTACAGTAATATGGGAAGATTACAATCCCTCTGTACAACCCTAAATTCAGAATGCTCTGAAAAGATTATTTTGAAATGATTTTGTGGCAGACGGTAGTAAATCTGACCAAAATTGACAGGCTACTATTTACAGTCTTTATGTACCTTACTTAGTCACAATATTCACATGTTTGGTGGCAAAGATATTCATGTATTTGATTATAGAGCACCTCCACAGACCCTGCTGTGGGCAGTCAGCAATTTATGGAAAATGCATCTTACTAAGTTTCTGAAATTGGAAGAACTCTGAATTCCAAAAACATCTGACTCCAAGCATTTTTGAAGAGTGATTTTCAACCTAAAAATTGTTTTCCATAAATTTTGGTTGTTTTTTTTTTTTAATTCCTTAAAGAATGATTGTTTCCTTCCTTTTTCTTCCTTTACAAAGAAAGCAAAGTGGGGGGAAGGGAGAAGCAAAACAAATCTAAATGGTGGCTCTAGAGGGAATCAACCGTAGCTGAAGCTTTGGAGGGTCCAGGCCCTCAGTAGGAGTAAATGACTTAAAGGACAGACATCTAGATCTGTACTTTTACTTGCAATGTGTAAAAGAAATTACACATCTTGTCGCGGACCTGCATCGTCCTCTTCTCCAGCTCTGCAGCCGCAGCCCAAGCTGTAAAAGAGCTGCTAAGCTAAAATGCCTGCGACTCGCGGAACCAGAGCGCCGCCTTCCTTCCAGATTTGGAATCGAAGCTTCCCACTGGCCGTCTGCCTGCTGAAGCTGTTCAGTCCTCAAGACTGCAAGGAAACAATTCCTTGACACTCAAATCACAAAGGAAGAGCTGCAAGGAGGGCAGGAAAATGTGTTTCCTTCTCTTTGGTCCCTGAGCAATTAAATTCATAACCTAATCTGATGTTAGGGAGTGTGGAGCATAAACCCTGTGTTTAATTAGTTCTCACCTAGAGAGTCATTTTACACACCAGACATTTTAATTTAGAACCTGCTGCACTGGAGCACTTTTCTAGCCCTTCAGCTATATAATAAGGTATTCTGCCAGCTGCTGAGGCTTTAAAAATGTAGAAAAATATAGATACGCTTAGTTCAGATTTTTTTTCCTTTCTTTTCCATTTTCAGTTGCAAATCAAACATGCAGTTACAGAAGCAGAGATTCAAAAATTGAAGACCAAGGTAAGCATCAATACATGGTGTTTGAATTGTACTTTCTAAACTTCAGATGCTATGAATAAATTCAACCCAAGCACTAAATGCTTTGTTTCTGTACATTAGAAAGAACACAAATGTGAGAGATTCATTCGTTCCCACTGTTAGTGGAAAAACCTAACAGTGCACACCCTTAGGGGGTCAGCACCCCTCAGTGAAAATAGCATGGTATTTTTAAATTACATATTTACATATTTGCATCTATGTGGCCAGTTCCCTCTGAACTGTCTCAAGAAGTAAATGTTTATAATAGTTCAAGCATTCAAACTACATTTTGACCACTAATCCTTAAGCACAAGCTGTTATAATGTATCTGTTTCTCTTTTATTTTAAATAAATGTAATCATTTTATTTAGTTTTAGCTTACCAGAAATAATGTATTTTTATTAACATAGCACATTAATTAGGTTTCATAAAGAAAAATTCAAATTTCTAGTAATTAAATATTATGAAGTTTAATTAATATATGAATAATTTATTTTAGGTGCCAGATGCTACCAGAATTGTTTAGACAAGTTTAGTTCACGTCATTTAAATTTGTGGGAAAACCAGGTCTTAATAAAAGGAGTATGTATTTTTAGTTTATATATGAAATAATACAAAATTCAAAAGGGCATTTTTAATTGGTAAATTATAAGGTAAGTTTCAGTTTCTTGAACTGTGTCTAGTTTTATCAAATATGTAGTCTCAAAGATTTTAAAATATCTTTTGAATTACTTTAAAAACACAGTTATGTTTATTTTTTTATGGCCTTCTAATAATTGAGACATATTCTTCCCACACCCCTAATAGTCTGTTTCCCTGTTCACATTATATACACTTGTTTTGTTTTTTCCATGTGTTTTAAATGGAGATAAATTAGCAAGGCTATTTTGGGTAAATGGTATTTTCAGCTAATAACTCTGTAGCTCTTTAGTCAAAACATGTCTATACATCATTCATGGTTTCAACCAAGCTCTGTGAATAATAATTTTTAAATTAGTAGAGGTTGGTAAATAACTTGAACACAAAACACTACTTAATAAAAGGTTCAGGTAAAAACCCAGTCCTGTTTTAAATTGCTATCATTTCTTGGCATAGAATGGAAGAATAGAAGATTTTTAATTGTTGGTTACAGTAGGGGAAAAAGATTGCCCTCTGATTGCAAGTGCTTTAACAAGGCTTATGTGTTAGGTATTTAATTTAGAAAAATCTATAAATGAGTATTTTATATTTTTTCAAAATTATATTGGCTGTGCCAACATTCTATTACCTATGCTAATATCCACAGATTAACTTGGTTTACTGTTACTCTTTATATCCATGTTGATAATAGAATTCCTAATTTTGAAATGTTTTTGACTACTTTCTTACTTTGCAATCTGTTATGCCAATGTATTTAGTTTAAAATACATATAAAAACATGTATATTTCCATTTGCTGAATGCTGTGTGGTTTTGGAATGTTTTAGAGTTTGAAAATTGATATTAATAGCTTATAATGACTCTGCATCCTTTTAAGCTTTAACGGAGGCATGTGAAATGGATGTAGCATTAGTGTAAAGGTTAGATGGTTATTGTGAATAAATGACCTGTGATCCCTTACCTAAGAGATCAGTCTTGAATTTCTGTAGAAATGAAGTATTTGGACCAGCGTCTTATCTGTTCCTAAACTTTCCTGAAAGCAGAAACCAGAGGAAGCTGCCTTTCTTTTCCATTGGAGAGATTTAAATTAATTCAGGAATAATTTATATTTTTACTTACACTGTCATTTATACTTTTATGCAAATTGGCATTTATCAGGCTCTAGAAACTCAGAACAATGTCAGCAAAATAATGAGCTACAGACTATTTTCATGAGTCAGTTGAAATAAAGTGTGTGATAATATCATCAAAAGGGATTAAGACAAAGTAAAAGTAACTTTTATCAGATTATTATCCCCAAGGAGCTTTTCCAAGCATGCTGATGTGTTATATCACAGTTCTCTTATAAATATAGCAATTTAGTCTTAGAAGACTTCAGTTACTTGTCCAAGGTTTAAAGGCCAGCGTTGGCAGAGCTGGAGTTCAAATCTAAGCTGTATGACTCCGGGGTCCACCTCTTAATCATTGGCCATACTGTGCTCTGCCACTCTCCTACGGCTTGCCTCTCCCCACTCCTCTTTTAGTTAACATTTTACATATAATTATATGTTTTAAAAACAACTCTAAAAGAAAGCATGTTGAAGTTCACTGGATAGAATCAGTCAAATTCTAAAATATTTTTTACTGCTCAGAGAATTTCATACACTGCGTGGTATGCTGGAAAGATCCTGGGAGTTGGAAACAGATCCATCTTTTATCGTTTATCAGATGTGTGACCTTGGACAACCATTTCGCTTGCCAAGGCTTCCATTTTATAATCTCTATAATAATGAAAATCATACTTGCTCTTCTCATTTCAATGTGTTTCATGATTTGAGTATACGTAATAATGGAATTTATTCTAAAATACGCTATAAAAGTATGAGAGATTTTTGTTACAAAAGTACCCAGAAGTATCCTTGCTTTGATATTTGCTTTGTCTAGCTGCAAGCTGCAGAAAATGAGAAAGTGAGGTGGGAACTAGAAAAAACCCAACTTCAACAGAATATAGAAGAGAATAAAGAAAGAATGATGAAGTTGGAGAGCTACTGGATTGAGGCCCAAACATTATGCCACACAGTGAACGAGCACCTCAAAGAGACTCAAAGCCAGTATCAGGCCTTGGAAAAGAAATACAACAAGGCAAAGAAACTGATCAAGGATTTTCAACAAAAGTAAGCAGCTTCTAGTGATGTAACTATTTTTGTGTGCATCTGAAGAAGGCTTATATCCAGTAATTTTGTAGTATCTAGTGGAAAAGAAAAGATGACCTCAGAGTCATCCCTTTAAGGAGCATACTTAAAATAATAAATAGACATTAAGTTTTAGAAATCTCTTAACATCAGTGTTTCATGTGAGATTTTATTTTGTTTCTTCTATAATTTTTTGGCAGCCTCCTGTTTTGTTCTTGTTTTTGCTGTTAGTTAATCATTTATTGTAACTGTTAAAGCATTTGAACCTCTGTCCTTTTGAAACATATGTAATTTAGAGGCAAGAAGCCAAGTTGAAATCATGCAGAATGACTGTTGGATATAGTGTGTACAAAGCAGCAACTGGAGCCTTGATGAGGCTGCTTCTGTTTCTGTTCTTAGAATCAGTTTTAACTTCAGAATTTTCCCACTGCAGATAGTGAAAGTATTGACTGACAAGACCCCTTGCCCTGTTACTTTCCTTTCCTTGTGAGAGAATCACAAGGGCCTTGGTTCACTACACTGAGAGACCATCACCACACTTGGCTTTTAAATTTCAACACCTATTTTCAAGCTAATGCTGCTTTGCTTCCATCTGTTGGATCTTGGTGTAATTTCAGGGAGACCAGGAAGATTTTTACCATATTTTTTCATCAGTTACTTAGAAAGTAACTCCAGTATTAGAAAGTAACTCCAGTATCCCTTCTGGTCTTGCCTGTCAAGCCTTAAGAGCTAAGTATACATGTAAGATTCATGGCATCTGTTATTTCCTATCATGGAAATAATGGTTTTAATGTTGAAAAGGTATTGCTATTAAAAGTATATTAAAAAGGAAGCAGTTGTTCTTACGACTGTGAATTCAATACATCTCTATTTTAATTCTTATTAAAAGTATCCCTCTTATTTCATGTAATGATTTTATAATAAATTCTACCAAATTTGCAGATTGCATTCCAAACTCTCAAATGGAGATATTCTCCTTGTCCTCATGATATCCTCAGATGTGTAGTGACAGCTTCTCCTCCGTGTTTCTGACCCATTCAGCCCCCTCTGTGGTCATTTCTAGGAAGCAGTCTTATAATAATTATCTTTTTAAAACTCTTAACATCCATTCCATCAGTTTACTAGGTAAATGACTATAAATGTGGAATTATTTCTACTGAACATGTAATTATCTCCACTAAATTACCAAGGTGGGTCATTAGTTCAGCAGCTTCTATCTAAATATGAACAGGTGCTCCAGAATCAGGAGCTACAAATGAAAATCTCAGTAAGCAGAATCAAAGCATTTTTATTTACTTTGTATATCTTTAAAACATTTTATTTGCTTTCATTACAAGATACTTTTCCTCTGTGAGTGAGTTTTTTTTATTTAAATAGCTGTCTAGTTACTTATTTCACTGTGTGGCGCATTACTTCAGATAAGAATTTTTATATTTCCTCATTTATTGAGTATTTGATGCACTGAGATCTATTATTTTCTCCTTAAGAGAACTTGATTTCATCAAAAGACAGGAAGCAGAAAGAAAAAAAATAGAAGATTTGGAAAAAGCTCATCTCGTGGAAGTTCAAGGCTTGCAAGTACGGGTGAGTCACGTGCACAAGGCCACTGGATAGAATAGTCAGACAAGACTTAACTGGAAAAGACACCAGCACCCCTGCGCTCATGTCAGAGCGGTGCACCACAGACAGCTGAGACAACCTAAAGGTCTGTCCGCAGATGAATGGATAAAGAAGATATGGTGCATTTACACAATGGAATAGTACTCAACCTTTAAAAAGAATGAAATAATGCCATTCACAGCAACATGGATGGACCTAGAAATTCTCATACTAAGCAAAACAAGTCAGAAAGACAAAGACAAAAACCATATGATATCACTTATATGTGGAATCTAAAGTACTACCAAAATGAACATATCTATGAAATAAAAAAAAGACTTGCAGACATAGAGAATAGGCTTACGGTTGCTAAGGGGAGGCGATGAAAAGACTGGGAGTTTGGGATTATGCATAGGTTGGATAAGCAGCAAGGTCTTACTGTATAGCACAGGGAGCTATAACAATATTCTGTGATAAATCATAGAATATGAAAGAAAGATAAATCATGGAATTTATCTTTGTGACCCCATACACTGTAGCCCACCAGATTCCTCTCTCCATGGGATTTTCCAGGCAAGAATACTGGATTGGGTTGCCATTTCCTTCATAATGGGATTTTCCTGACCCAGAGATAAAACCTGAGTCTCCTACATTGCAGGTGGATTCTTTGCCAACTGAGCCACCAGGGAAGCCCATGATAAATCATAGTGGAAAAGAATATATATATACACACACGTGTGTGCATGTATATATACATACATACATATATATATATATATATATATATATATAAAACTGAGTCACTTTGCTTTACAGAAGAATTTAACACAATATTGTAAATCAACTATATTTTAATAAAATTTTTTAAAAAAGAATAATAGGGTAGTTTTGCCTAGTGCTTAGAGAAGAGTGCTGCTTTATGGTTTCATGAGTGTATTTTTTTTTTCTCTCTCTCTCTTAGATTAGAGATTTGGAAGCTGAGGTGTTCAGGCTACTGAAGCAAAATGGGACTCAAGTTAACAACAACAACAACATCTTTGAGAGAAGGACATCTCTTGGTGAGGTCTCTAAAGGAGATACCTTGGAGAACTTGGATATCAAGCAAACATCTTGTCAAGATGGCCTAAGTCAAGGTTTGTTCAACCTAACCATAAAAATGGTTTTTAACAACTATAAAATTTGGCCTTACATTCTTCTTTGTTTTACTCAGAGATTTAAAAGGTGAAAAACCTTTCCTGCTTTGGGAAAGAAGAAAGGGTTATCAAAATAGTAACCTATCATTTTGCTCTTGTTTTATCAAAAATAAATCTTTGAAGTAAAAAAACAACAAAATTTCAAGTTTGACAACCAGACATTAATTTTAAACCACGTAACTTGATAGGCTTAATGAACTGCCTGAAACTGATAGTTTATAATCTAGGGTGAGATACACTGCTTAGGGATTATGACTTTTTAGTCCCTGGAATGAAGATCCTTTTCATAACATCAGAAGGCTGACTACCCACTTCCATCATTTAGAATTCATTGAGTTAAGTTCTGTATAGTTTTCTGTTTTTACCTTGATGACTTGTATATATGTCTCATTCTTTCCTGTCAAAGACCAAGTCAGACCAAAACACTGGAAACATTTTCTATTAATAATGGAAATATTAATAAAGGAAATGGTCTTTGTTCATATACCAACCATAAATGAATCACTTGTTTTCTTCCCCCAACGCACCTGTACGTTGCATGTATAAGAATGTGAATGCTTTAATATGTGTAGTATATTTATAAATTTAAAAATGTGTTAAGAATTTATGAAGATGAATACATAGGAAGACATAAAACTTTCAATTTCATCTCTTTAAAATTTCTGCCTAGTGGATGTTAGAAAAAGTGAAAATAAAAGAATGTCATACAGTAGCATTGTCATGAAGGGACTGACAACTCACAAGCAGTGGTTTGACATGCAGTAAAACAGATCACTTATGAGCTGTGTAATTCTTTGTTGCTCTTTCACACATATTAAAATGTCTCCAATGAGATTTTCCTGACAAGAAAGTGTTTATATCATATCATTAACTTTCAGAACTAAACTCTTAGCTGTTAAAAATGAAAAGTATTGGAAATTTTCATTTAAAATTGAAGTAATTTCATTTAAATTTTCATTTAAAATTGAAGATATTTGAGTCTCTTCACTAAGTTTACATCCTTTTGCTGTGTTTTCCCTTACTATGATATAATCTGTAAATAATACCGCCCAGTGGTTAAAGAAAAGTGTTTAGCACCAACATTACCACTAACTGAAGAAGTGTGTGACCTTCAAGAAGTGTGTGACTTTAGGAAGGTCATTCAACTTCTCTAGGCTGTTTTTTTTTTTACTATGCATAATATAAAAATAGCAACTCTTCTTTCTTCTCCCCCCTAAACCGTGTTTGAGATGAAAAAAAGAAATTTTATTAGAGCATTATAGAGTTACAATTTTTATATCTGGAACTCTGTAAGCTGATTTTCTTAAAAAATGGAAATCAAATCATTATGTTTTTCCCCACTTTTTTGAATATTTTAATTCTTCAGATTCACTGTAGTTTTTATAATAAATATATATTCCTGCTGTGTCATACACAAAATATTATCAGTAACCAGTGATTTTGCAACGTCTGATTCATTTCTTTTAGTTCAGAAATCAGTATCTTGTCAAGCATATAATTAACAGTATTTATTAAATTATGCGACTACAGGAGATCACCATACTTTATTGTTAGTATGTTGATTTGGATCAAAACCTTACGTTTCTCCAGAACCCTTTTTCTTCTATTCTGCACCCTCCATTTTGCCACATAATTATCAGTTTCCCTAGCAACACTGTCGGTTCACGGTGAAGTGCAGAGACTACTAATTCTTCCTGAAACCAACTCGTGCTTGTGCAGTAGAGGTGGAATCAGTCATCTCAGACATTAGTAGCATACATATCAAACGGTCCTCTTCCAGTTTTGCTGCCGAGGACAGTCAGTGATAAATCTCCTTGAATTTCAATTGCTTGATCACATAAACTAAAATGGCTTGGTCAGTAGCTAGATAGGAATGCTCTGGAAAGCACTTTTCTAAATTGATCCTTTGCTTCTGTTGCTAGGGAACGCTGAAGTCGAGGTTTAGGAAAGGAGGTAAAGCAGCGGACCAAACACAGGTCATTTGGCATTTAATTACCATCCCCACCCCCAAGCACACACCTTTTTGCACCAGGATAGATACAGCAGTGGAGATCGGTTCTGCTAATTTTCACCCTTGAGGTGCGGGGCTTTGTCTCCTCATCTCCTGTAGACTGTCCAGCTCATATTTGTTTTCTAAGCACTGGAGTCTTACTGATAGAATGAGTGGTTTAGCATCTTTTTGGGTCTGAGTCAGCTCAGTGAAGCAAAAGGATTATCAATTACAGGTCAGTGAAAAACCGTGTTGGAATGAAGTAGTGAAAGAAAAGGAAAGCAAGGGTGAAGGAGGCAGAAGAGTAAGAGGGGGAAAGAAAGAGCATGAGGGCAGTCACTTGTTCTCAGGAACTCATCCTCTTAGGAGCAAGCTTCCCAACTGTGAATGGATTAATTGTGTGACTCTCTTATTAAATTATGGTACATATGTAGAGTGATAAAACCATTTTTCAAATCATGCAAAAACTTACCACAGTTAAATTTCTATTCAAACATCATACATATGGCTTTTTCTATAAACTAAGCCTACTGAAATATCTCATTAAAATGTGGACATATTGGGAATTTCCTGGCAGTTCAGTGGTTAGGACTCTGCACGCTCACTGACGAGGGTCCCAGGTTCAACCCCTGGTCTGGGAACTAAGCTTCCCACAAGCTGCACCATATAGCAAAAAAAAAAAAAAAGTTGGCAGATTATATATACAAACATATTATTTAATACAGTTTGATACTTTTTTTCTTAAAGTACATAAAGCAAGTATAACAGTTTTTTGTTTTTGTTTTTTTCACCAAGAGATAAAACAGACTCTAAATCACTTCTAGTTTACACCAGTATGCCTGTCAGATATTAGTTTACATGTTTCAGAATGTGAAAAATGACAGTTTTGTCCACTGCCATGTTTCATGTTTGTAATTTCTTAGTGACTGAGTAATTCTGGTCTATATAAGAGTTCTCTAGCTTGTATCCAAAGGCCCTGAAGTGGAGAGAAATGTTTGTGGTCACCCAGATGTTCAAGTCAGGATTAGAAAAAGAGCAGAGAACAGGCTTGTTAGAGAGATCCTGGTAGAAGAAAGAGTTGTAGTTGTAGTTTGATTAAATTCCCTTAAAAAAACTCACTCAAACAACATGCTTTTACTGAGCCTCCAGGTATTCCAGATGAGGCAGGTGAAGGTTTTGGTTGGTTTAGTTGCTAAGTTGTGTCCAACTCTTATAACCCCATGATTCCTCTGTCCATGAACTTCTCCAAGCAAAAATGCAGGAGTAGGTTGCCATTTCTTTCTCCTCAGGGATCAAACCCAGGTCTCCTGCATTGCAGGTGGATTCTTTAATTACTGAGCCACCAGGGAAGGGTTTGGTATGAAATGAATAGATAATATGAACATTTTAAGAGATAGAGAGGGAGGTTGAAGATGGGAAAAAAGTGAATAAAATTAGAATAATTTTTCCTGATTCAGAAACTTTATGTTAAAGGTGGGACCTTACGTTCAAGGTGTGTCATAGGGTATTTTTGGAGTAAAAGTAGGCTTTGGATGCGTGAAGAACAGTTTATGCTTAGCTCTATAAGCATTGTGAGCCATGAACAGTTTTGTTTTTTCTTAGAAATTAAAAACTCTAGTAATGGAAAAAGGTAATATTTGCAAAGTCAACAATAATGATATCAAGCAATTACTTTCTAACACAATACTGTAAATCAACTATACTTCACTTAAAAAATATTTCTGGGAAACAACGCAATAGTTCTACAGGGCAGGCAGTGTTCTAAGTTACTCATAGTAATTCACTTAATTCTCACAACAGCCCTAAGAATAGTATTGATGTCATCCCAGTTTACAGATCAGAAACTGTAGGTGAAGAAATTAAGTCATCTGCCCAGGTTCACTGTGATGGTTCAGACGGTAAAGAACCTGCCTACAATGCGAGAGACCTTAGTTCAGTCCCTGCTTGGGGAAAATCCCCTGGAGGAGGGCATGGCAACCTACTCCAGTATTCTTGCCTGGAGAATCCCCAAGGACAGAGGAGCCTGGCAGGCTACAGTCCATGGGGTCACAGAGTCGGACACCACTGAGAGATGAAGGATACAGCATGTGCTCAGTGAACAGGAGAGCTGTTCTCATCCAGCTCTACAACCCATTTTCTTAACTACACAGCTGAACTGTACTGCTTTTTTGGAATCCACTGCTTCTCTTAGACAACTGATGGGAACTCTGCCTTCGGAAAAGGCTGAAATCATAAGAAGTCAGAAAATCCAAAGCAATACCATTAATAGCATTGAGGCATAACAGGAACTGGGTCACTAGTAGGTTTGTAAGTGTAATTCAAGGCTCCCTTTGAATTTGGGGCATTACTACCAAATACTTGTTTTATTTCATACCCATCTACTCAGCCAGTGGACCACTGGTTAAATAACACCGAATGTTATCTTCTCCAAAGTATGAACATGGAATATTATATATAAAGCATTTTATCCTTAGTTCGTTTAGTTACTTTCTATTTCTTAACTCTAATGAAAACTGTGCAGGAAGAAAACGACTTAAATTGCAAGACAGCAGATTATAGGAAAGCCTTGTGCTTCGTCACTCAGTCATGTCCGACTCTTTGTGACCCCATCGACTGTAGCCTGCCAGGCTTCTCTGTCCATGGGGATTTTCCAGGCAAGAATATTGAACGGGTTGCCATGCCCTCCTCCAGGGGATCTTCGCAACCCAGGGATCGAACCCAGGTCTCCTGCCTAGCAGGTGGATTCTTTACCATCTAAGTCACCAGAGAAGCCACTTTCATAATAGATTGTGGCTGGAATTAATTAGTCAATTCCGATACCTTTAAAAACACAAATATTTCTTAGCTACCTTTTAGGTTATTTAAGAATATCTTAGAGAAAATAATACCTTTCTTCTGTTTCTGCTTTCCCTTACTCTTTTTCCACAAAATGGTTTGGCTGTTGCATTAAAGCCCAAGATTTCTTAAAAGTAGATCTCTAAGATAGTGGTCTACATTTGAATCCTGAACTCAGTAAGTTGAAAACCTGGGACTTATGGACATGTCAGTGGAACTGTGAACCTGCTTAGGTATTCACACCAGCCAGTTCTTTGGTCATTGGCCCTGTCCTTGCTTGTCGTGACCCAGTTGTCAGCTTATTGCTTTGCATTGACTCTGATTTTTCTGAATTGAATCATTTTTTGATAATTTACCCATATTTAAATAAAATCTTTATCAAGAAGAGCAAGGGAAAGTAAACAACTGTTATTAGATTGACCTCTGATCATTAGGAAATGTCCTTCTTTATTTCTAGTAATGACCTTATTAATGATTTTGTTTGATATTTGAAGGACTATATTAGCTTTCTTTTAGTGCCTGTGAGATGTCTTTTTCCATTCTTTTATTACAAATTGTCTGTCTTTTGTAAGCAATAGATGGTTGCCTATTTTTATTACAGTCTTGATCTTATGTTTAAAATTTTTTCTCAAATTTAGAAAGTTGCTATTTATTTATTGATATATTGAGTTTAAATCTAACATCTTCCTGTTTGTAAATCTTTCTTTGTTCTTTTTATCTACTTTCTTGCCTTCTTTTGGATTAATCAAATGGGAATTTCTTTTCTTATTTATTTTTTCCTGTATTAACTTTATTCTTTTTTTGTGTGAATACCTGTAGATAAAATTTAGAATATTTGCTGGAAAAGATGGATTGACTGTTCATTAAGACATTCCCATTCAACTATTGTGAGGGCTTTGTTTGTAAATAAGTTTATTTTCATGATTCAAAACAATTTTTTGAATAATGACAAAGAATTTCTAAATGTGAAAGAATCAGTAGCTGTATCTTATAACTAATATTTGAAATTGAATAGACAAGTTTTATTGCCAGGATTAATTTTATTAAAAATAATCCATGTGTTGTTTCCATGTAAAGTCATGACTTGTTTTGTTTGAGAACAAGTCCCTACCACAGTTAAGCATAAAAAATATCTTCCATAATTGGAGTGTGACCTGCATTACTGAGTAAAGATTTCATAAATAGTCTCAAAGAGTTGGAGATTTGCTTTTCTTTAAAAAGCGTTCTTTTTATACAAGTGTCATTCTTAGTGAGCTTTTAATAGAGGGTTAAACTCCTTGTCAAATGCCTTGAGTATATCTTTTTGTAAAGCTAATGGAGTATATATCTGTATATTTGATAGTTAGGCTGGATATGGGGTTAATACAGGTTTATGAGGTTTAAACTAACACAGGCGTATTCTGGAATAGAGTTCTTCCTGTATTTTCAGATGAGCAGAGTGAACACCCACTGGCTGTCCAGAATTCTATTTAAAATAAACTACTTGTTCACAAAGATAAATGTTGAATCTAGAAATATATTTTGAAGATTTTCATATACATTATCATGACCACCTGTGTCTATGTAAGAAAGACAAAGTTGGTTTAATATTCGAAAGCTCATGTAATTCATACATTAACTAGAAGGAAAATGTATATAATCATCTTATTAGATGAAGATAAACTCTAAATAAAGTTGAACACTTATTCATGATAAAAAGTTTCTTAAATCAGAAATACATATGAACTTTCTTGTTATATGAGGGTAGTAACAAGTCTCTGTCAGTTATCATGTTTGGTGGTGAAATGTTAAAATCAAGAGTTCCCTTTAAAATGAAGACTACTTTTAACATTTCACCATAACTGTTTATTATACATCTTCTCAATGTTGTCCCAGAGGTCCTATCAAGAAGTAGACAAGATAAGAGATAGAAGATACAAGGAATGAAAAGAAGCAACATTACCATTATTCACCAGTAATAAAATTAAATAAAATTAAATACCAGTAATAAAATTAAAAATCTCAAGAGTCTTCAGATCATTAGAATTACTGACTTTAGCATTCTTTTACAAGCTACCATTTATGATAGCAACAAAAAAATATAAGGTATCCAGTGTGAATTTAACAAAAGAAGCTCAGGATCCATGAAAAGACATTCAAGAAGACCTGTATGAATCAAAAGAGATAGGAATCCTCAACATTGAAAAAATGACATTATGCCGAACTAATCTGTATATTTCCATGCAGTTTCCATCAGAATTTGAACAGGTGATTTTTCAGAACTTGACAGGTTGTTTCTAAAATGTAGGTGGACAAACAACTTGTTGGCCCAGAACAATCAAGATACTCCTGAAGAATACCAAGGTGAAGGAACTTGTTCTTTCAGTTGCTGAGATTCACTGTAAAGCAGCAGTATTAAGACAGTGTGGTATAATCTCAGCAACTGACAAGTGGACCAGTGCAAAGGCATAGAGTCCAGGAACAGACTGGTCCATTCATGTTACTTTGAGAGTAATCCAAAGCTGACATGACAGATTAGTGGGGAAAGGATGGACCAACAGACAGCTGGGGAAATTGTCCACTCAAGAGAAAACTAAAATTGGATCTGATCTGATAACATTCATAAAATACATTTCAAATGGATTAAAGTCTCAACAATGAAAGGCAACATTTAAAACTTTTAGAAGAAAATGTAGGAGAATGCTCATGTTATATCTTATTTAATACAAAAATTTCCAAATCATAAGCAAAATTTGATAAATTTGAGCACAAATATTAAGAAAATCTGATTATGAAAAGACACTAGTAAAACTTATAAGCCAAAAATTGAGAGAGGCTATTTATAGCCCATGTAACTAAGAAAAAAGATGGTTATTGTTATCCAGAATATACTTAAAACTTACCCAATCATAAAAAAACACAACTAACATAATAGAAAAATGGACAAAACACGTAAGCACTCTGTTCACAAAAGAAGAAACCCTAAGGTTGGTGAACATAAATGTTCAACCTTATTAATAAAAAAAAAATGATTGACAAAGATAAAGTTTCATGGTAATATGTGATAGCTAGTGTGTTGGGGAAAAAAGGAAAACTCATACAACTAATTTGTTAAAGCGATTTGAATTATTTAGTAAAATGGAATATGTGCAAATTCTACAGCCCAGTGTGTTCACTGCTGTGTGTATATGTGTGCTCTCCAGAAATTCTTGCTGTGTGCCAGGAGACATGTTCAAAAATGCACAGCAACGTCACTCATGATAGCTACAGTTAAAAGGCAACTAATCCCAATCAAACCTTTGAACATAATGTTGAGCAGACAAAAAGAAAAATGATTTGAAGAATATTATATACAGTTCATTACCATATGTGTAAATTTTAAAAAACAAGCAACATTAATCAATGTATTCATTAGAGATACTTTTGTGGAATAACTTGGAGAAAAAAACCAAGGGTTACAACTAGGAACAGGGCAGAGAGAGGGCTTCAGAAGTAACAATTTTATTTCTTAGACTCAATAGTAGATATATAAGTGTCTTTTTCCCCCTCCTATTTCTATATGACTTATGTAGATGGTATTCAGTTCAGTTCAGTTCAGTCGCTCAGTCGTGTCTGACTCTTTGCAACCCCACGAATCACAGCACGCCAGGCCTCCTTGTCCATCACCAACTCCCGGAGTTCACTCAGACTCATGTCCATCGAGTCGGTGATGCCATCCAGCCATTTCACTCTCTGTTGTCCCCTTCTCCTCCTGCCCCCAATCCCTCCCAGCATCAGTCTTTTCCAGTGAGTCAACTCGTCGCATGAGGTGGCGAAAGTATTGCAGTTTCAGCTTTAGCATCAGTCCCTCCAGTGAACACCCAGGATTGATCTCCTTTAGAATGGACTGGTTGGATCTCCTTGCAGTCCAAGGGACTCTCAAGAGTCTTCTCCAGCACCACAGTTCAAAAGCATCAATTCTTCGGCGATCAGCTTTCTTCACAGTCCAACTCTCACATCCATACATGACCACGGGAAAAACCATAGCCTTGACTAGACGGACCTTTGTTGGCAAAGTCATGTCTCTGCTTTTTAATATGCTGTCTAGGTTGGTCATAACTTTCCTTCCAAGGAGTAAGCGCCTTTTAATTTCATGGCTGCAATCAGCATCCGCAGTGACTTTGGAGCCCCCCAAAATAAAGTCTGACACTGTTTCTACTGTTTCCCCATCTATTTCCCATGAAGTGATGGGACCAGATGCCATGATCTTCGTTTTCTGAATGTTGAGCTTCAAGCCAACCTTTTCACGCTCCGCTTTCACTTTCATCAAGAGGCTTTTTAGTTCCTCTTCACTCTCTGCCATTGTTTAAATAAAATATTTTTAAATATAAAAATTTAAGTAGCATAATTAAAATATGAGAATGAGAAAAACCACAAATTTTTAGGCTTAAAATAAATACTAGTTTAAGATTTTTAAGGGAAAATAAAAAGTCAGCATCAGCCATCCATTTATATTGATAAGAAAGTTCCTAGACTTTGGACTGCTCCAGAAAATCATTTTTTGCTGAGGCTGTAACCTTGTGTTCTCTTTGTCTTTTTTGCCTTTTCCAAGTCCTCATTGTTCGCAGCTCTTTTCTGATACCTGTGGATTCTAGGCCAGGCCAGACTCCTATCACCACATCTGATTTATTTCCTGATGGAGCCTGAGAATACACTAAACATTCACTTTTAGCACTGGAATCCAGAATATTAAAAGTTAAAGACATAATTTGAGGAACGCTGGGCTGGAAAAAAGCACAAGCTAGAATCAAGATTGCCGGGAGAAATATCAATAACCTCAGATATGCAGATGACACCACCCTTATGGTAGAAAGTGAAGAGGAACTAAAAAGCCTCTTGATGAAAGTGGAAGAGGAGAGTGAAAAAGTTGGCTTAAAGCTCAACATTCAGAAAACTCAGATCATGGCATCTGGTCCCATCACTTCATGGGAAATAGATGGGGAAACAGTGGAAACAGTGTCAGACTTTATTTTTGGGGGCTCCAAAATCACTGAAGATGGTGATTGCAGCCATGAAATTAAAAGACGCTTACTCCTTGGAAGGAAAGTTATGACCAATCTAAACAGCATATTAAAAAGCAGAGACATTACCTTACCAACAAAGGTCCATCTAGTCAAGGCTATGGTTTTTCCAGTGGTCATGTATGGATGTGAGAGTTGGACTGTGAAGAAAGCTGATCTCTGAAGAATTGATGCTTTTGAACTGTGGTGCTGGAGAAGACTCTTGAGAGTCCCTTGGACTGCAAGGAGATCCAACCAGTCCATCCTAAAGGAGATCGGTCCCGGGTGTTCATTGGAAGGACTGATGCTAAAGCTGAAACTCCAATACTTTGGCCACCTCATGCGACGAGTTGACTCACTGGAAAAGAGTCTGATGCTGGGAGGGATTGGGGGCGGGAGGAGAAGGGGACGACAGAGAGTGAGATGGCTGGATGGCATCACCGACTCGATGGACATGAGTTTGAGTGAACTCTGGGAGTTGGTGATGGACAAGGAGGCCTGGCGTGCTGTGATTCATGGGGTCGCGGAGAGTCGGACACGACTGACTGACTGAAGTGAACTGAGAGACATAATTAAAGTCAGCATTCATGATGTGGCAAGATATTAAAAGGAAAGTGAATGCTTATACTCTATTATCAGGAGTGTCCTACACCAGAGCATGAGATACAGAGCAGTGAAATAATTATTCCATGCTGTCATGTTGTTTAGTTCTAAATTGAGGCAGGGGAGAATTCTCAACTAGATTCAAGCTTTCTTTATCATGCATATAGATGTAATTTCTTGGTATACTTTCACAATTTTCATTTTTCCTGAACAAATTATTTTCAATAATTTTTAATCCCCAGTAAGTAATTTTGACCGTGAAATATTATTGATTTGCACTAATTAAAGGTGGAACATTCCCAGTAAGTCACTGTGGAAAATTTTAATGAACAAGCCAAATGAGTGAGAAATCAATACTTATTGATTGTTTTCTGGCATATCATTAAAGCCAAAATCTGTTCTCTTACCCAGAAAGCAAAGCAGTTAAATTGCCTGTCTAGTTTTGTGCAAGTTTTGCATCTGTCTATGTGTAAGCCATTAAGACTTTTGTTGCCAAATCAACGAGGCATTCAGAAGGAGGTTTGAGTTGCAAAATGGCAGCTCTCCTTGGTTCACGTTTCTCACTGCATCTTCATAAGCTCACAGAAGTCACCAGACCCGTCAGTCATACTGAGACATGTATGAGTGCCAGAAGAGAGCTAGAGTGGTTTTGATCGAAAGCAAGTGATTTTTGTCAGAGTGAGCTTAAGCTTAGTAATTTTCTGTTAATTTTAGGAAAAGTGAGCTGCTTCCTATTTTATTTTGGCTTTTGAGTAAAATTCAAAAGCCAGTTGAACTACAAGGTAGATTGTGATCTTCTGGAATCAAAGACAGTTTTAACCCAAATGTGGAATATAACTCCTTTTCAAAGAAATTGTACAAGATAGCTGTGTTTCGAAATGTTTCTTTTGTTTTATAGTGTGGTTCACCATGGAGTCATAGTTATATAGTTTGGAAGACACCATATGGTTCTGCTAAGGTAAGTTGACTGAAAGAACAGGCTGGGAAGTTAGGATGGAGGGATATAAAAGTAGAAAGGAGAAGATGCTGCACAAAGTGGTTTGTATATGTAGTGTGCACGGTGGGTTCCCGTGGATTATTCAGGATTTCATTTAAGGTGAAATTTATTCTATCAGCCAAGAGGTAAACAGGATCAATCATGGGATCATAGCATCTAGAGAATTAAAACTCAAAAAATGAACAGCTGTTTCCAGAATTGGGACCAGAAAATTATCTTGTATGCATAGTTCTGAACAATCTGCCGACCATGTTGTTCCAATAAAGGTTAAGTTCCTTAAAGTTTTTTCTGTTACTGTGGGACACAGGCATCAGATTATAATTGAATTCTTGTAGGTGGACGTGAAGTAATGTTCTGCTTCAATACTGGCCCTGTTTATTTATGAGAACTATAGGAAATTCCATTTATGAGAAAAGTTAGGAAACATTAGAATGTGCTGTGATTCATGGGGTCGCAAAGAGTTGGACACGACTGAGCGACTGAACTGAACTGAACTGATACTAAAAATTCTGCTGCTTGTGAGGTTTTTTTTCTTTATGGATGAAACAGAAGATTTTAGGGGCACAAAAAGTCATTCTGATTTTTATTGTGGTTTTAATGTTTGATTTATTCAAGTTGCATTATCGAAAACATAGTTCTTTAAATTTTTAATTTGATTTACATATCAGTACTAAGTGATCTTTGAATATTTAGTTCCTATGTACGGACTTAGCTAATTGAACATCTGCAAAAATTTTAAATTGCATTTATGAATTTGTTATATTTGATTTCCTTTTTATGTACTATTAGCAACTGACAGTATTTTCAAGTACTTAAGAAGTTCTTATACATATCTATTATTCTTACACGTATTGTAAATTTTAAATTTTCTTAAATCTTCTAATGCCGTACATAACTCAGTCTTTCCTCTAGTCAGAAGATACTTTCCCATTAAGGAAGCAAACAACTCTCATCTCAGGTAACTTAGGTTTTTCTCTACCAAAGACATAAAATCTACCAAAGGCATTCAGATCTCAATTTATTCAGATTTTATGTAGTATTTTATGTAGATTTTATGTAGTATTTTATAGTATTCTTTCCATACTATAATCAAGGAAGATGTAGCATCAAATATATAATTTGGGGAGTCACCTAATTAGCATGCTTGTGATTACTCATATCTAGAGATTTTTGACAGAAAAGCTAATTTGATACCTGTAGGAGACCCTGAGTAAGAACACAGAAGCTTGTTTATTGTCATGTCAAAGACTCTGGAATGTTAAGAAAAGGACATTCACATAATCCACCTTCCTAGACCCAAGTTCTGCACTTTATTTCATAGTCCTACTCACAGAAATCTGCAGTTCCCAGCCAGTTTGCCCATTTGATTTGATTTATTCAGTTCAGTATTCAGTTCAGTCGCTCAGTCGTGTCCAACTCTTTGTGACCCCATGAACCATAGCAAGCCAGGCCTCCCCGTCCATCACCAACTCCCAGAGTCCACCGAAACCCATGTCCATTTTGTCGGTGATGCCATCCAACCATCGCATCCTCTGTTGTCCCTTTCTCCTCCTGCCCTCAATCTTTCCCAGCATCCGGGTGTTTTCAAATGAGTCAGTTCTCCGCATCAGGTGGCCAAAGTATTAGACTCTCAGCTTCAACATCAGTCCCTCCAGTGAACACCCAGGACTGATCTCCTTTAGGATGGACTGGTTGGATCTCCTTGCAGTCCAAGGGGCTCTCAAGAGTCCTCTCCAACTCACAATTAAGCATCAATTCTTCGGCGCTCAGCTTTCTTTATAGTCCAGCTCTCCCATCCATACATGACTACTGGAAAAACCATAGCCTTGACTAGACGGACCTTTGTTAGCAAAGTAATGTCTCTGCTTTTTAATATGCTGTCTAGGTTGGTCACAACTTTCCTTCCAAGGAGTAAGCGTCTTTTAATTTCATGGCTGCAATCACCATCCACAGTGATTTTGGAGCCCAAAAGATAAAGTCAGCCAGTTTCCACTGTATCCCTATCTATTTGCCATGAAGTGATGGGACCGGATGCCATGATCTTAGTTTTCTGAATATTGAGCTTTAAGCCAGCTTTTCCCCTATCCTCTTTCACTATCGTCAAGAGGCTCTTTAGTTCTTCATTTTCTGCCATAAGGGTGGTGTCATCTGCGTATCTGAAGTTATTGGTATTTCTCTTGGCAATCTTGATTCCAGCTTGTGCTTCCTCCAGCCCAGCATTTCTCATAATATAGTCTGCAGATTTGATTTAACATTTATTCAGATTTCAGGTAATGCATATCTTTTCTGTCACAGTCTAAAGACAGCTGACAATGAAGGAGTCCTAAGATATTGAAATGCCTTGTTGTCTAAATTTAAATTCTGTATCGCTTTATATTCTCAGAATCAAGCAACTTGTACAAATGTCTAGTGGCATTTCTAAAGAGTCATTCCTGAGATGCGAGCTACAGAAATGACCCCTGAAAGTATAGTCTTAAAAGATATGGACAGCAAACTCTGGACCTCTCTCTACTCTGAGAATAGAAGTGTAGATTGACCATAAACTGAAGAAGGCTAAGTTAAATACCAGACTGCACTGGAAAAACACTGCATTAAAACAAGTAGCCAAATTATGTTTCAGAGATCATATGGATAGTTTTGAGACTGCATTTGTTGATAAAGAGGTAAAAATGAATTCCTCAATATTTTTCAAAGATTAGCAAATAAAATGTATACAACAATAAAGTCAGACCCAATTAAAAATTAGGAAACGGTAATCTTTTGATTGATCTAAAAGGGTAAGAAATCAAGTCAGCCTCCTAAAATTTCATGAATACTACCTGGGATATAAAATTTGTCAGGTTTTGGGTGCTTGTAAAGAAATCAGCTATTAATGGAGTTTAGAGTGAGAGTTGCCCATGGGTGAGTTCCTAACCAACGTGCTGTCATAAGGTGAGCTGAAGTTGTATAACTTGACCTCAAATTACCATATCTGACTCAGTACATCTTCCCCTACAGCACTAAAACAGAGAAGCAGCTGGATGGAAACTAAGCGGTAGGGTCTTCTTTAGTCCCAATCATCTGGCAGTGAAATGGCCAAGCAGGCAAACAGTCTCCATATATGTGATGAAAGGCAGCCTTCTCATGTCAGGGCAGGCTGAAGGTCACGGGGACTTTGCCTGGGTATCCTGGGCTGATATCAACATCTGAGTCCTAGAACACTAGAGCTATCAGATTAGAATGAAATTAAGATGTCTCTAAAAGAAAATATACTAAATGTGTGCTTTTTCTTCTTTGCTAATTTTAATTCCACGTCATGTATAGATTTTTCTAAAATATCTAACACAAAAAAATTTTTAACATTACAAAAAAGACATGTTGACCAACCTCTTCATATCTGATGTCTTCTTTGAAGGTAACCACCATTGTCTGTATGAAGTGTATCTTTTCAGTTCACTTGCTATGCAACTATATGGACATATCTACTATTAGAAAATGTATTTTATGTTGCTGGTTTTTTAGTATTTAAAATGAATATACATGTTGTTCTGCAATTGCTTTAGTCACTTGAGAATATCTTGCTAATCTTTTTTTGTATGTCAGTAAATAAAGACATTTATTAAGTACTTATTATGTGCTCTTGCAAGCATTCATATATGTTCATACATTTAGTCTTTATTATGTTGTTATCATCATGCCTGTTTAGAAGCTGAGGATTCTGAGGGAAAGAGCGATTAGATAAATTGACCAGTTTAGTGACAGCCTCTGTTTTGGATTCTATTCAAGGAAGACTAACCCCAAGTCTCCTCTCATGGTGACTATTTCACACAGTCTCTCTGAAGTACATTAGCCCACTTCTGATACAATATGTATCAACCCAAAGCCCTATGGGCCCATCTTCTGTGAACTTGCAGTGAATGAATGATAGGCAGATACTGTTTGAGTTTAAAGATGCCACCAAGTTCCTCATTAAGCTCAGCATTTTGGTTGATAATAGCACAAAGCAGGCAGGGTGGTGGTATAAGGTGTGAATGTTTTTGAGTAAAATAATCCACATAAGAATGCAGAGCAGACCCCATTGTTATGCTGCTCCAGTTCCCTCTGCTGATGTCTGATCCGTGGGCAGCATTCCATTTTCGTCAAAAACAACATCAATCTAGTGGAAAACCTGAATGACTCACACCATTACTGTAGGGAACTGGTTTCTATATCATATGATCTATAACATCCTAATTTCACAGAACATTTTTCATAACAGCTGCTAAAATTGTGATCAAATCCATGAAACTCTTTTAAAGGATCCAATGTGAATCAAAACTGAAGCTACCCTGCATGGTTGTCAGCTGCTTTATACCTTGTCTGTATTTTTCTGCTGTGTTTATTGATCCCCTTGTGTCTGCTCTTCTTTTGTATTTCTAGCTGCATTTGAGTCAGAGATAAGCTGTTTGAGAGTCTGAAGGGTGTGAAAGAAAGAATAGAGAAGAAAGGAGAGGAGGGAAAGGGCGTTTTCCTCTGATGCTAATGGACAGCAGAACAAGAAACACTGAAGAGAACGGGCAGCGAAGGAAACCAGGGTCATGGGCTATGAAAGCAGCGTCACGCTGTGCTGTTGATTAAGATCTCTGGAGAGACTGAATCACAGTGAGAGAACATGGCCACCCAAACCCTTACGCTGCATGGTTTTCTTCATGTGTGCTTAGTCGCTCACTGTCCAGCGCCTTACACTCCTGTGTCCAACGCCTTACACTCCTGTGTCCAGCTCCTTACACTGCTGTGTCCAGCGCCTTACACGGCTGTGTCCAACGCCTTACACTGCTGTGTCCAGCTCCTTACACTGCTGTGTCCAGCGCCTTACACTGCTGTGTCCAGCGCCTTACACTGTTGTGTCCAGCTCCTTACACTGAGCAGCACATAACTTGGGAACATTGAACCAGTTGAACCATCGTCACCCACAAAACTGACAGCTAAGTTTTCCATGTAAAGATTTTATTTCTTGGATAAATACACAGTCAAATAAAATCCCTCAGTTTTTTTTTTTTTTTTTTTTCTAATGCTATATATCCTTCTGGGAATTTGCCAAATAAGCCCTTGATGGGTATTTTTGTTTGGAAAATAAAGTAAGACTAAAAAGAGGTTTCAAACAAGGTGGAAGATTGATTGCTTGTGAAGTTTACTTTCAGACTTGAGAGTGGCCTTCTAGGATGAGGCTAGGCTTCTGAGGACTGCGCTGTATCCAGTCTTCCACAGATTAAGTGTGATACGGTCAGCAGACAAGCTAGTGACCACTCAGCCTTGGTTTTCCTACCTGAAAGAGAAAGCTGGGCTAGAACCCCTAAGGTTCAAATTGTAGTATTCTGATTCTTACATGACGTGATTTTAAAAAGCTAGCTTCTACTGGCCATTAGATCACCCATTATTTCCCAGCAGCAGAAGTCCTGTACACATTTTCCTTCTCTCTCACACACGCCCTCTAATACTTCTGAGGAGGGTGTTATTTGTGGTGTCTTTAGTGGTTGCTTCCTCTGGACATTTCTTCCAACTTCCTTCTGGCATGAGTTGATGAAGTCAAAGTTCTCAGGTCAATTCTGGTTTTCTGGTTCTTTAAAAAACATGTTTTATTCCTCAGGATGGGAACACAAATTGCTAACTTATAATCCATTGTTGTTGTTCAGTTGCTAGGTCGTGTTCAACCTTTGTGACCCCATTTACTCCTGCACCCCGTGCTTCCCTTTCCTTCACCACCTCCCAGAGATTGTTCAGCTTCATATCGCTTGAGTCAGCAGTGCTATATAACCATCTCATACAGTCACCCCCTTCTCCTTTTGACTTCAGTCTTTCCCAGCATCAGGGTCTTTTCTAGGTAGACTCTTTGCATCAGGTGGCCAAAGTATTGGAGCTTCAGCTTCAGCATCAGTCTTTCCAATGAATATTCAGGACTGATTTCCTTTAGACTGACTGGTTTTATCTCCTTGCGGTCCAATGGACTCTCAAGAGTCTTCTCCAGCATCACAATTCAAAGGCATCAAGTCTTCTGTGCTCAATCACTGCTGTAAAGAGACCCTGAGATCTTTGTTTTCAGACCTTCAGAAATTGTTAATTGGATGTGATGTGTGGTTGGCCACGTGGGTAATGTATTTAAAGCACTGCTTCTCAGACTTCAGCTAACTCTACATTTAATAGATGTTACATGTGTGCTGTCCAGTGGTTTGCACCCAGTCAGCACTAGCTGATGATAAAACAAGCATCTGAGATTGTTATTTTGCGGTTGTCCAAAACTAAACCAGGCAAATTACTGAGTAGCAGTGGAGCAAGATTCCAGAATAACCTCTATAGTCCCAACCCTGCTAATAGCAGTTTTCATGTTCCCTTACTTTATTTGTTCAGCATCGAGTGATGAGGTAGCTGCTACAGTCCTGGATGTTGTGTACTGTGCTGGGTGCTCCAGAGCTCAGCTTCTGTTGCACAAGGAATCATGCTCATAAAAGTAGAATAAGCTTCTTTCTTAGGTCTTTTTGTCCCTGGGTAACTGAAGCTGTTACTAAACCAACAAAAGAAGAAATTATCTGAGAAATAATTTTTCTATAGTTTTCAACATCTTCCTTTTTTGATACTCTTCCACATATGTGAAAGATTAATAATATTTCATAATAACCTGTTGGAGAAGTGAATTTCCTAGTCACATCATATGTGAATCGACAGCTGAAAACCCTGAATTCTAATTGCATTCAAATCTGATTCTAATAATTTGTTCAACATCAGCTAAGTTGGAGTGAACAGGCTAGTGGCCTAGGAGTCAAGAAACTAGAAAGGTTTGGTAGCTCATCAACTAGCTATATGGATGAGGACAAGACAGTCAAGTTTTCTGAACTTCAGGAGAGCAAAATACATGCTTGGCTATATAAACTTGGCTACTCTGTTTGTTGGAGCTGTTGTGAGGAACAAATGAGATGGTGTATGGGACGTGTTTGGTATTATAGAATGTGCAATTCAGATATGAGATAGATAGATTGTAAGATGTGTGTGTACAGCAGTGTATCTGAATCTGTATTCCTCTACGTTGTGTTTCCATGTTTTATATGCAAACAAGAGCTTGTAAAGTTGATTCTCTCCCAGTGATCACAATTCTTAATGGGCAGTGCAAGTTCAGAATTTGTTAGAAGGAGGAAATTAATCAAGGGGATTTTTTTTTTCCATTGACACGTGAAAAATAAAGAGACTACTGATTAGAAAATATTTAGCTTTCTTTAAATATACCTGAATGGTCTGACTTTTCTGTTATCCACTTTTCTTTCAAATATAGGAAATGAAAAAGAAAATCTTCTGTACATATTGTTATTCAGTGGATGTATCTCTCAGGGAACTGTATATTTAATTTTATTTGTTAAAACCATATGACAAGCACCATGTTCCATAGATAAGAAAGGTACAATCTGAGATGCTTCCTTGTTTTTATAACATATTTAATCATAGTTAATACTTAATAATACTGTGAAAAAGAATTTCATGGGGTAATGCCACTGTGAAAAATTGCTTTACTCTATTAATATTCATACATGTTAATATTTTCTGCAACTCAGTTATTTGCTTTTTTAAAAAAAAATAATTTAAATCCAAGACCCACTTGATTATCAATTTCTTCAATATTATTACTTCATTTAATGACTGGCACTCTGAAAAGATAAAATAGGATTAATGATGAAACTTCATTATTTCTAAGGAGTGGCTACATGTACAAATGTAAGTAGTATCATTCCAAATAAATTCAACTGGAGAACACTTTTCCTCAGCCAGTGCCTAAGTATGTTCATAGATAACCTTCCCTCTTCCCTTTTAGATGGTAACTTTTGAGTCCTGACTTAGCCTCTGGGCAGCAAGATTAAGGGTAGGGAGAGGCAGACTAAAGAGAACCACATCAGATTCTCCATCTAGCCTTTACCAAGTCATTTGGTGTGACTCTTTTTTTTTTTAATTTTGAGTTGTTTTATTTAAAGACTTGAACATTTTCCTTTGAAAAATCAGTGTCTTTTATGGTGAGGAGAGTAGATATCCAAGAAAAAGAAATGAGAGATGCATGCAAATAGCTTGGAATGTAAACTTAGAAGTTAATAAAAGGAAATTTGGGGAGGATATATTTATTTTTAACTTTTTAGCTCTTATATTTTTTATCTTCTGGTTTTATTGAGATATAATTGATATCCAGCACTGTATAAATTTAAGGTGTGCAGCATAATATACTTATATCATGAAATGATTACCACATTAAGTTTAGTGAGCATCCATCACCTCTTATAGATACAAAGTAAAAGAAAAAGAGAAAAATTATTTTTTCCTTGTGATAAGAACTCCTAGGATTTACTCTCTTAAATGTCATATATAACATACAACGATGTTAATTATATTTATCATGTACATTATATTTCTAGTACCTATTTATCTTATCACTGAAGTTTGTACTGTTGACTGCCTTCATCTAATCTCCCCTTCCCCCAACTCCCACCTTTGATAATGACAAATCTGATCTTTTTTTATGAGTTCCTTTGGTTGGTTGGTTGGGACAGGAGTGTTGAAGTGTAATTGACCTACAAACACTGTGTTAGTCCCTGTGAGCAACATAGTGATTTGATATTTGTATACATTACACAATGACCATCACAGTAAACCTATTTACCATCTGCTACTATACAAAGATATTACATTACTGTTGACTGTAGGCCCCACTCTGTACATTTTATTCCCATTATTCATTTATTTTGTTAACTGGAAGCTTGTGCTACTTAATCTCCCTCACCTGTTTCATTCATTGCCACATCTCTGACTTCCGCCCCTGCTTGTTTTCTGTGTCTAAAACTCTATTTTTACTTTGTTATGTTTGTTTGTTTTGTGTTTTAGATTCCACATATAAATGAATACATACAGTAATTGTCTTTCTCTGTCTGACTTACTTCACTTAGCAAAATTCCCTTTAGGTCCATCCATGTTGTAGCAAACAGCAAGCTTTCGTTATTTTTTATGGCTGAGTGATAATATGTATGAGCCTAATTAATAAAAATAATGATAGGTATGGACCTAACAGAAGCAGAAGATATTAAGAAGAGGTGGCAAGAAGACACAGAGGAACTATACAAAAAGATCTTCATGATGCAGATAATCACGATGGTGTGATCACTCACCTAGAGCAGACATCCTGAAATGCAAAGTCAAGTGGGCCTTAGGAAGCATCGCTACGAACCAAGCTAGTGGAAGTGATGGAATTCCAGTTGAGCTATTTCAAATCCTAAAAGATGATGCTGTGAAAGTGCTGCACTCAATATGCCAGCAAATTTGGAAAATTCAGCAGTGACCACAGGACTGGAAAAGATCAGCTTTCATTCCAATCCCAAATAAAGGCAATGCCAAAGAATGCTCAAAGTACCACACAATAGCACTCATCTCACATGCTAGCAAAGTGTAATGCTCAAAATTCTCTAAGCTCCAACAGTACATGAACAGTGAATTTCCAGATATTCAAGCTGGATTTAGAAAAGGCAGAGGAACCAGCGATCAAATTGCCAACATCGCTGGATCATTGAAAAAGCAACAGAATTCCAGAAAAACATCTACTTCTGCTTTATTGACTATGCCAAAGCCTTTGACTATATGGATCACAACAAAATGTGGAAAATTCTTCAAGAGATGGGAATACCAGACCACCTGACCTGCCTCCTGAGAAATCTGTATGCAGATCGAGAAGCAACAGTTAGAATGGGGCATGGAACAACAGACTGGTTCCAAGTTGGGAAAGGAATATGACAAAGCTGTATATTGTCACCCTGCTTATTTAACTTATATGTGGAGTGCATCATGCAAAATGCTGGGTTGGATGAAGCACAAGCTGAAACCAAGATTGCCGGGATATGCAGAGAAATATCAATAACCTCAGATATGCAGATGGCATCACCCATATGGCAGAAAACAAAGAGGAACTAAAGAGCCTCTTGATGTAAGTGAAAGAGGAAAGTGAAAAAGTTGGTTTAAAACTCAACATTCAAAAAACAAAGATCATGGCATCCTGTCTCATCACTTCACAGTGGATAGTTGGGGAAACAATGGAAACAATGTCAGACTTTATTTTCTTGGGCTCCAAAATCGCTGCAGATGGTGACTACAGCTACGAAATTAAAAGACGCTTGCTTCTTGGAAGAAAAGTTATGACCAACCTAGACAGCATATTAAAAAGCAGAGACATTACTTTGCTGACAAAGGCCCATCTAGTCAAAGCTATGGTTTTTCCAGTAGTCACGTATGGATATGAGAGTTGGACCATAAAGAAAGCTGAGTGCTGAAGAATTGATGCTTTTGAATTATGGTGTTGGAGGAGACTTGAGTCCCTTGAATTGCAAAGAGATCAAAATAGTCAATCCTAAAGAAAATCAGTCCTGAATATTTTTTGGAAGGACTGATGCTTAAGCTGAAGCTCCAATCTTTTGGCCACCTGATGTGAAGAACTGACTCCTTAGAAAAAGACCCTGATGCTGGGAAGGACTGAAGGCAGAAGGAGAAGGGGACAACAGAGGATGAGATGGTTGGATGGCATCACCGACTCGATGGACATGAGTTTGAGCAAGCTCTGAGAGTTGGTGATGGACAGGGAAGCCTGGCATGCTGCAGTCCGTGGGTGGGAAAGAGTTGGGCATGACAGAGCAACTGAACTGAACTGAGTATTCGTGTGTGTGTGTGTATACGCATCTTCTTTATCTGTCTATCAATGGGTAGTTTATTCTACTTCATCCATAATACTAGTAAATTAAGTACTTGTGGTGGTTTAATTGCTTTTTGTTTTACTTGGATAGCTTACCATGTTTTATTTCCCCAGTTAGCTTAAATTTGTTGTTGAGATAAGTTCTTTGCTGGTCTTTCTAGAGAGTTCAAAGAAGAACAAGCTAAATTTTCAGAAACTCTGTTTTGAGTGGAAAAAATATATAAATATTAAGACCAAAGTGGTTTAGTCCTTACAGTTACAGTTTTGGTAACTTTTGCTATAGAAAGTTTATGCTGATGGTCACCTTCTGTTATCTGCTCTTGACCTGGCACCTGACTTTTGTAGGTTTTTGTCTTGATTTCTAAGAGCTCTCAACTTTGATACACCTTCTTCTCACATCTTTCTTCATCCAATACTTCAGCATACATTCATGTAAACAAGTAAACGCAAATGAGTGTTTGTATGACTATAGGAAGGTTTATGGTCTGTGAATGTTAGATTTTTGTTGTTGACTTTGCTCCTGTTTAGTGTTGGTTTCTTTCTGTAGGCTTTGTACATTTCTCCTAAATCTCATCTTTGTTACCCTTGTTATCAGACAGACCACCATGATTCTCGCCTGTTTCCTGCCTGGTGTTACTGATAACTTTGATATTTTGTTTTCAGTGTCCATAGTCTCTGTCAGTCCTCTCAAAGGTTTCACAGATTATTTTGCAATATTTTATTTTTAGACTTTAATGAAGCAGTCCCAGAGACAGAGCGCCTGGATTCAAAAGCACTGAAAACTCGGGCCCAGCTCTCCCTGAAGAACAGACGCCAGAGACCGTCTAGGACAAGACTGTATGATAGTGTCAGCTCAACTGATGGGGAGGACAGTCTGGAGCGAAAGGTGAGCACCCCTGACTGCTTTCTGACTTGCGGCTTTGGGCTGTATCCTTGTTCCTACAGCTTATTGAAAATAATGATTTTCCTGCAGCCAGATTCTGTATTCTAGTTGAAAACAGCTGGAGTAGTTCACTTCCTTGTCTCCTAAATTCTTATTCACGTCTATATATTGTTATGATTCATATTCTTCTGTACTCATTCAAACAACCAAGAGCAATATCCATATCGTCATATTTGATGATGGTGCTTTTGACATTCAGTTGTTGATTTTTCCTGGTGGTAAATAGTTAATGCACAAGTCATCGTTTCTATTATGTCTTAGGCGTCTGTGTTAGCTATAGTGGTAATATGGTACATTGTTGTGAACTATGCAGTCTCATCTGTAAACCATCAAAAATTGGTTTTCATAGGGACTTACTAAAAACAAGGTTGGTCTGATTTCAAAGTAAGTATCAAATGGACTGATGTTCAGTGGCATAACCTCCTTTATAGTCTCTTATACCAACAGCCTTCAAACAGTTTCTATAACCACATGCACATTACCAAATCACTTCTGCCCAAGGGTTTGAGAGCTTCTCCAGAATCAGATTCTGGTGCTTCATCCCTCACTCCAGTGGCTGGCAGTGTGCCCTTCTCGTCTGACCACAAAGCTGAATTTCAAGAAGGACCACTGTACTCGGAAGGGGAGCCTTCCTCCTCTGTTGGGGAAGACACTTCACTCTCTTCTCCTTCAAAATCTGATCATGATATGGAAGAATTGCCTTGCCACAATCAAGCCACCACCACGAAAATACTACAAGAAAAAGGTACTGTTAATTTTGGTTTTTTTAGCTTTTGTTTTGTCTGACTTCACTAACACCTTAATTTGTGACACACAAAAATAGGACCTGTGTCTTTTGCATAGCTAATAGTTGATACTGCTTTCCTTTTACATTATGGGACAAGAGAACTCCCTTACTTTTTATCTTTTCCTATCTGATTAGTATTTCACATCCTCAGCAAGTTTCTTGTTGAAGGAAATTCTTCAGGAGGCCTAGAGATTTTAGATAATAGCATCCCATAAAGTTTCAATAAACACTAACATACTCATATAGAAAAAGAGTATATATATCTATGAGAGAGAGGTGAAAACAGCATTGGTCTTAACCCATTAACTGGTTTTTATTTAGAAGAAATTCTCACAGTAATTTATATTGCATAGAAGGTGATAGAAAAGCTATAATAAAGATAATACAGAATGATGAGTCCATAAATTTTAAAATATGCTCCTAGAATTAACACGACAATTTCATAGTAATACATAGTGTGACACAACACAATAAATAGTATAGCACACACATCTCTACCAAATCAAAGGTTGTAATCTTTCCATGAATACATCCTGAATATAGATATACAATTGATTGTGGGGATTCACTTTGTTTTGTAACTCTTAGTAAGCATCGTAGCTTTACCCCTGAATTTTCCCTGTTCTTCTTCCCTGAGCCTATTGATTTGCTGGAATTATCTTCCACAAGTTTGGTCCTAAGCACAAGTCTTCTAGAAGTTTTGAGGTAAAAATTAAGTACTTAGGGTGTATAAGATCCTTGTGGAGGCAACAGAAAGTATGTCAAATTTATCAAGTTGGTGAAGGACTTGTCCTGTGATTTTTGGCTTACTTTCAAAAGAATGAAGGCTTCAGAAACTCTTATTAATTAACCTAGATGATGGATCATAATAGCACTTTGACAGAAATATACTTGTAACAAGCCCTCCCTCATCTCCTCAGAAAAAAGTGTGTACAGACCTTGCTTAGTTTGTAAGAAGGCAGAAGAGCAGAGGGACCTATTTTGGAGGCATCGGTTAATACCTTGTATTCCACTGTTTGAGTTTTCAGGTATGACTTAGCTATCTGAAAGAAGTACATTGTAGTCAGAAAGTGGGTCACTTACACATGAAATCTGACTCAAACATTTTTTTTAAAGTGGCTACATCTTGTCTAGATTATTTTCTCTTTTCATTCTAAAAAGCAGGTGTCTCATCTCAGATTGGGAAAGTATTACATGGGTATGATCTGTGCTTCACAGACCATTAGCAGGAATATTCAGCAGAATGTGGTTAGCAATAATTAGCATGCAAATGTGAGAATTCCTTCTTTTCTTCAAAGACCTCCTTTGCTTGCCACTGCCTCTTCTTTGGGATTAAATACATAGCTGCTGTAAGCAGGACCAAGAAATAGGGGTGGTACTTTCTTCTCCAGAGATTAAATACTTGAGCTTTCTCATTTTTTATTTTCCTGGGTTGATGATGCTTCTGAGTAACTAGAAAGGAGCAGTTAACTGAGCTTTTCTAAAGTATTAACTTTATAAGTGGTCAGTTACTAGTACGATAACCATTATTAGGTATTAGCTATGACTGGATGAAAGTAGTTTCTCACATTCTTTCCTTCACTTGATGAAGGTTTCCAGCCTTGAAGAACTCCGTTGTCTTCCGTGTTCACTAATATTAAGCTATTCATTCATGTATTTATTCAACAAATAGTTGAACACCTGCTCTGTGTCCAGCATCGTGTTAACGGCCAAATATACAGTGATGATATTCCATTCTTTCCCGCAGGGAGTTTGTAGACTAGAGTCCATCTGTATTTCTCTCTGTCTCTCTGTGTCTCCCTCGGACAGGTGACAAACCCTGTCTCTCTGACACCCCAAAACCATCACCATCAATAACCTTATACTTGATTGCCTTCCACTCTCATGTTCTGTTGCACTTTGAAAGATAGCAAAGAAACCTGTCAGTCTCTTTGCAGTCTGTAAAATCTTTGAGTTCTTTGCCATATGAGACAAATCCACTATTCAGACCAGGACTCAACAAAGGTTAAATGTGATTAGCTTTATTTACCTGTGTGTATGTGTTTATATGTGTTTGAAGAAAGTAGGGAAAACCACTAGACCATTCAGGTATGACCTAAATCAAAGCCCTTATGATTATACAGTGGAAGTTAGGAATAGATTTAAGGGACTAGATCTGAGAGAGTACCTGATGAACTATGGACAGAGGTTCGTGACATTGTACAGGAGACAGGGACCAAGACCATCCCCGTGGAAAAGAAATGCAGAAAAGCAAAATGGCTGTCTGAGGAGGCCTTACAAATAGCTGTGAAAAGAAGAGAAGCAAAAAGCAAAGGAGAATAGGAAAGATATTCCCATTTGAATGCAGAGTTCCAAAGAATAGCAAGGAGAGATAAGAAAGTCTTCCTCAGTGATCAATCATAAGAAATAGAGGAAAACAACACAATAGGAAAGACTAAAAATCTCTTCAAGAAAATTAGAGATACCAGGGGAACATTTCATGCAAAGATGGGCTCAGTAAAGAACAGAAATGGTATGGACCAAACAGAAGCAGAAGATATTAAGAAGAGGTGGCAAGAATACACAGAAGAACTATACAAAAAAGATCTTCATGACCCAGATAATCACAATGGTGCGATCACTCACCTAGAGCCAGACATCCTGGAATGTGAAGTCAAGTGGGCCTTAGAAAGCATCACTACGAACAAAGCTAGTGGAGGTGATGGAGTTCCAGTTGAGCTATTTCAAATCCTGAAAGATGATGCTGTGAAAGTGCTGCACTCAATATGCCAGCAAACTTGGAAAACTCAGCAGTGGCCACAGGACTGGAAAAGGTCAGTCTTCATTCCAATCCCAAAGAAAGGCAATGCCAAAGAATGCTCAAACTAATGCACAATTGCACTCATCTCACATGCTAGTAAAGTCGTGCTCAAAATTCTCCAAGCTAGGCTTCAGCAATACGTGAACCATGAACTTCCAGATGTTCAAGCAGGTTTTAGAAAAGGCAGAGGAAGCAGAGGTCAAATTGCCAACATCTGCTGGATCATCGAAAAAGCTAGAGAGTTCCAGAAAAACATCTATTTCTGCTTTATTGACTATGCCAAAGCCGTTGACTGTGTGGATCACAATAAACTGTGGAAAATTCTGAAAGTGATGGGAATACCAGACCACCTGACCTGCCTCTTGAGAAACCTGTATGCAGGTCAGGAAGCAACAGTTAGACTGAACGTGGAACAACAGACTGGTTCCAAATAGGAAAAGGAGTGCGTCAAGGCTGTATATTGTCACCCTGCTTATTTAACTTATATGCAGAGTACATCATGAGGAACGCTAGGCTGGAAGAAGCACAAGCTGGAATCAAGATTGACGGGAGAAATATCAATAACCTCAGATATGCAGATGACATAAGGGTAGCCTTATGGCAGAAAGTGAAGAGGAACTAAAAAGCCTCTTGATGAAAGTGAAAGAGGAGAGTGAAAAAGTTGACTTAAAGCTCAACATTCAGAAAACTAAGATCATGGCATCTGGTCCCATCACTTCATGGGAAATAGATGGGGAAACAGTGGGAACAGACTTTACTTCTTTGGTCCCTAAAATCACTGTAGATGGTGATTGCAGCCATGAAATTAAAAGACGCTTACTCCTTGGAAGGAAAGTTATGACCAACCTAGATAGCATATTAAAAAGCAGAGACATTACTTGGCCAACCAAGGTCCATCTAGTCAAGGCTATGGTTTTTGCCATGGTCATGTATGGATGTGAGAGTTGGACTGTGAAGAAAGCTGATCGCCGAAGAATTGATGCTTCTGAACTGTGGTGCTGGAGAAGACTCTTGAGAGTCCCTTGGACTGCAAGGAGATCCAACCAGTCTATCCTAAAGGAGATCAGTCCTTGGTGTTCATTGGAAGGACTGATGCTGAAGCTGAAACTCCAATACTTCGGCCACCTGATGCGAAGAGTTGACTCATTGGAAAAGACTCTGATGCTGGGAGGGATTGAGGGCAGGAGGAGAAGGGGACAACAGAGGATGAGATGGTTGGATGGCATCACCAACTTGATTCATATGAATTTGGGTGAACTCTGGGAGTTGGTGATGGACAGGGAGGACTGGCTTGCTGCGATTCGTGGGGTCACAAAGAGTCGGACACGACTGAGCGACTGAACTGAACTGAACTGATGTGTTTATATGTGTGTTGTTCTTACAACTCATTGGTATGTCAATAAAGGAACTAGAATGGGGTTATTACTCACAAGTACAAACTGGACTTCATGTTTAAGTTCACACCTAACATGCCCCTCCAGTAGATTCTGGACTTTCTTCAAAGCTCATCCTAAATTTCACCTCCTTTAGTGGACCCTTTGTACCCTGTCCCCCTTCCCAGGTAGAGTTAATTATTCTCTTTGATCCCCACAGAAATTTTCACACTGTTACTTCTTTTTCTATCGCTTTGTGTATAATAAGGTTTTCTCATCCATCGTATTCATCTTTGTATTTGTGGTCCCTAGTAAGAAGTATGGCATGTAATTTATATCCATAAGTTTCTTAGATGAATTAATAAGTATGTCTCTCTAGATAATCAGTAAAGGTCTTCTGAAACAGAGGTCATCAAACCAAATCCGGCCTCCACCTGTTTTCATAAATACAGTTTTTTCAGAACACAACCACACTCACACAGTACTGCGTTCATACTGCAGCAGCAGAGTGAGTAGCTGTGACATAGTCAGCTGTCCGCAGTCTGAAATATTTACACTCTGGCCTTTTACAGAGAAGGCTTGCTGACTCCGAGTCTAGACATATGTTTCCTTCCGCTCAACATTGTTGGATAAACGCTGAAATTGTCTTAGTCATTAGCTGCCATTTTTCTAGATTTTTTTTTAAGTAATATACCATTAGTTTTGGTCTACCAAGGTACCACAAACGTAATAATTAAGTTAATAGCTGTAGTTGATTGCAGTCCTTAGTCTGAATCTCTGCTATTATTGAACATGTAATTGAAGTAGGGTTATTTTCTAAATTGTACCAATACCGCATTCGCAAGTCACCATTTTGTTAAATTGTGGGACCTCAGTGGAAACTAGGACAGAAAGACTCCCATTACAACTGGATATATGATAAATATCTAACTCGATTTAGGGAAAAGAAAGAATGATATGAGAACCACTGAAAGTATGCTGACTAGATAGAGGAGGAAGAGAGTGAGGAGGTTGAAACTGATCACAGGGCTGCCAGCCTCAGAAAGCATGGTCCCTGTCATTGATAGAAATCAGGAAATCAGAAACTTTATGGGCGAAAGATGGTTAACTCATTTCTAGTAGAAGAGGACTTGAGCTCAAGAGAGAAGACAGGACTGGGAGGTAGACTTGGGAGTCCTTGATGCTGGGAGAGATCGAGGGCAGGAGAAGAGGGTTACAGAGGATGAGACTGTTAGATGGCATCATCGACTCAATGGACATGAGTTTGAGCCACCTGTGGGAGATGGTGAGAGACAGGGAAGCCTCGGCTGCTGCAGTCCATGGGGTCACAAAGAGCTGGACACAACTGAGCGGCTGAGCAACAACATAATGAAAGAAGAGGTAGTCAAGTGTCTCGTTGCAATGAGAAGAAGAAGAATCCAGTCCCAGCAATGGATCGGTTATGACCTTTGACAATGAAGACTAGCTTGCCAAAGCTTAAAGCTATGGCATCCAGTGTGAAGACTTGGACATCTGATTGCTCATGAAGGTGGTAATGGAGAGATGTCAAAAAGCCTAGTGGACATTTCAGATACAGCTAAATAAGCAAACAGACAAAACTGTCAAAATTCTTTTTCTTTTCCTGAAGTCATACCAATCTAGTGTTGGTTTTTTATATGGTCTAGACATTACTTTGCCAACCAAGGTCTGTCTAGTCAAGGCAATGGTTTTTCCCGTGGTCATGTATGGATGTGAGAGTTGGACTGTGAAGAAAGCTGATCGCCGAAGAATCGATGCTTTTGAACTGTGGTGTTGGAGAAGACTCTTGAGAGTCCCTTATACTGCAAGGAGATCCAACCAGTCCATTCTAAAGGAGATCAATCCTGGATGTTCATTGGAGGGACTGATGCTAAAGCTGAAACTGCAATACTTTGGCCACCTCATGCGACGAGTTGACTCACTGGAAAAGACTCTGATGCTGGGAAAGGTTGGGGGCGGGAGGAGAAGGGGACGACCGAGAATGAGATGGCTGGATGGCATCACCGACTCTGTGGACATGAGTTTGAGTGAACTCCGGGAGTTGGTGATGGACAGGGAGGCCTGGCGTGCTGTGATTCATGGGGTCGCGGAGAGTCGGACATGACTGAGCGACTGAACTGAACTGAACTGAGGGCGGTGGGGATAACACCTGTTCATCTCTTCATTCATTATTTTACCAAATGTACACTGAGCACTTTTGCTATGCAACAATATTGCTACAAATGAACAAAGTCCTGCGCTTCTTGAATTTATACTATGTATAATAAATGTATTTAATAGATTATTAAATAAACAACTAAAACATATAGAATATCATATGAATAGTGCTATGAAAAATTGAAGTTGGAAGAGGAAATGCTGTGAAGGAGGTGTGGTAATTTTATTTGGTAACAAAGGAAGGTTTCATGGAGAAGAGTAAATGTTAGCGAAGACCTGAGAAAAGAAATGAGAGAGACTTCAGGCAGAAGCAGCAGTACATCAGAGGAATTTATGCTGGATAAAGAGGGCAATAAGGTATGTGAGAGTGGGGTAGGATGGTAAAGAGATGGTAAGATGAATATATCATGTCTTGATTGGGTTAAAATTGTAGTGGTTGAGTCAATAGTATTGTGTAAAAATATAGATCAGAGATAGAGATGCTTAAAATTGAGATTATGGAGGTGTCAAAATTATCAACAATGATAAAGTCTAGAGTATGATAGAAATATATCATTATCATACTAGAGGATGATAATAGAAATGCAACTGAGTCAGAGTGGAGGAAAAGATCATTGGAGGAGAAAAGATCAAGACATTGAGGTGCCAGAATAGTAAGCAAATAATTTATGAAGATAAATCTCTGAGGATTATGACAAAATTAATGGCCACCTCATGCGACGAGTTGACTCACTGGAAAAGACTCTGATGCTGGGAAAGGTTGGGGGCGGGAGGAGAAGGGGACGACCGAGAATGAGATGGCTGGATGGCATCACTGACTCTATGGACATGAGTTTGAGTGAACTCCGGGAGTTGGTGATGGACAGGGAGGCCTGGCGTGCTGTGATTCATGGGGTCGCGGAGAGTCGGACATGACTGAGCGACTGAACTGAACTGAGAATTTCTAATGTACATTAAAGATGGGTTTGATTGATTTAAACTGGAGAAGTGCTTTATTACTTAATCTTGCCTCTTCGGCCTTTTGAAAGCATTCATTTAAGTGTGCCTTGGAACACACTTTGGCAAATGTGTGAGATAATGATGTAAGATTGCCTGGCAGCAGGCTCTGTGATGTGCAGAATTAGGCTTTTAATCCCAAGATGTCCAAACAATTGCCACGCTAATAGGTTATAGAGTGTTGCTGTGTACATTGTCTCATCTGGTCCTCTCACCACTCGTTGAAACATCTCCCAGCCACCTTTGTTTCCAAAAATAATAAATCAGTCTCCTTTTAACTTTGCACAGTCCTCACCATTTAGAGTTGCTCTAGAACTGATTTGGAAGAATATAGTATTTTCTTTTCTTTGACTTCTGTTAGGAAAACTGCAGTCCTGCCTTTTTAATGTCCATTTGCAAAATCACCATAGAACGAGTTTGTACTGTGTCTGTAGATTTTCTTTAGGTGAATATGTCACATCTGTGGCTGTTTAATTCAGTTACCCAAAGAGTAATGATGCAAATAGTCATAATAAATATTTGAGGCTAGAAGGGGATTTTGACTTGGACATATTTCTGACTTTTCTATTTCATTATGTAAATTTCAAAATTATTGATTATTGTAATCAGAGTGTCATTAACTAAAACTATGGAAAGCTCATTGCTAAAAATCCTTAGAATGTTTTTCAACATCCTTTGCATCTTCAAAACTTCAGAAAGAAGCTTCTAAATGAGAACTGTTTGTAAGTTATGTGTATTTAGAAATTTCTCCTGAAATAGACAAAAAGCATAAACAAAATTAACCCAGAAGGTTAACTGAATACTTTCTTCAGTTCAGTTCAGTCACTCAGTCGTGACTGACTCTTTGCGACCCCATGAATCACAGCACGCCAGGCCTCCCTGTCCATCACCAACTCCCGGAGCTCACTCAAACTCATGTCCATCGAGTCGGTGATCCATGCCACAAAGTTGCTGGATTTTCTTTTTAATTTTAAAAAGACTGGCACCCACAGACAATTGAGGAAAAGCAGTTTTCATACACAAATATGCATCAAAGTTAACACACCCTTTGTTACTGATCTCAGATAACTGGATGTGCTGAAATATAATGCCAAACAGCATCCACTGCTAAAAAGTTCCAGGTAGAGCCACAGCAACTTCTACCACTAGTGAGATCTTGTTCCTACAGCTGACATTGAATTCCATTGGCATAGTCTCTCCTCTGATCGGTTTCTGGCACCGTCTCAAGTGTCCCCAGCCCCCAGCAGCTGCTGCGCTTTCAAATGCCAGCATGACTCAAGAGAAGTAAGGATCATTCAGCTCCGAACACTGAGGAGGTTTTGGAGTCTTCCACATCAAGGGAGGCCAGCCAAGCCGTGCTCCAAGCCAGCTTCTAAAAAAGACCTTGCGAAGTTGTAAATGTTTTATAGCTGAGCTCCTACTTGAGCCGTCTCCCCCATGTTCTGTCTCCCCTGTCCCAGTGCTGTCCGCAAGCCATTAGCAAGGGGCAGACCAGAAGGGGAAGCTTTGACTCTCCCTTTCTCCCTAAATCTGCCAGACTCTCAGGGGTGACATTCTTTACTGGACTTGGGACATAGAGGGGAAGTGGCTGGGTTCCTGTCAGAAGCTGTTTAAACACCGAAAGTGAGAAAGGCATGGAGGGCCCAGCCCAGACATTTGAAGCAGAGTTGGAGCCAGAGAACGAACAAAAGGAAGGTCATTTGGTCCCTCCCTACTTTGAATGTAAAGGGTGATTTGATAGTGTTTATTCTTGCTTATTTTTTGATCCCACTTTATTTGAAACTAAAATTCTTTTGATTTTAGAATTGGGCTTTTGCATAACAGGACCTCTCCTGGTTGAACTGAGTGTTCCTCAACATAGCTGTATCCTGTTTGCTTATAAAAGGCTTCCATTATTTTCTTTTACAGTTAGGAATTGAGGCAAACCCCTTAGATACAGAGATGCAGTGACTTTTGACAATAGCTTTTTAAAAATGATAGTAATAGAATAAATGATAATAATCATTTTTTTTACATATGTGTATATCCTAGATGGTGCCACAGGTCCCAAATCACTAAGGGCATCCAGTTCATTGGTGGTGCGAGGAGGAAAAATCAAGCGGAAGTTTGTGAATCTGGGGTAAGCGCTTCACGAGGTGAAAAGCAAACCCTCTGTAAGAGAAGGGTTAAAGGAGAAAGTGTCCCATTCCCCTTTCTGACCGTGTGCTGTCATTACAGGGCACCTTTGCGGAAGAGTTCCAACAAGGGACAGAAATGGAAAGAGAAAGAGAGAGAGGCCAATAGGTTTTCTCCAGGTAGCAGGTACGGGTGGGTGATTAAGAACACAGGTGTGTCTGTGCATCTGAAATTTCTGACTCCCTGCCATTGTTAACTAAAGTCAGTGGTCAGTGTCTTTGTGCTGATGTGATGTACCTAGAGGTGAGATGAAAGAAAAGTTCCACAGTTTGTGTTTTTCTTACTTCAGTTATAGCCTACACTTGGGCCTACACCTAGTCCATTGGTTTAATTGCAGAATTATGGTGACATGAACAGTTCCAGTAAATGCTTTTCTAAATACAGCATAAATATATCTATGTGACATGTCAGTTAGACATATTTCAGCTTTTTTACCTGGCTACCCACAATGTTTGTATATTCTCTTTTTAAGTCTGAAAGGGTGATTTTGCATTTAAGTACCTTGTTGGCTTTCAAGACTGTTTCTGTCCACCTGTATGTAAGAAAGACCACTGTCTCTGGACTCAGCTGTTAAATTGATTTTCGCCCATGCCATCGACTATGCTTACTATTAGATAAAAACTGTCCTATAGAGAAGTGAGCTTTGTATAATATATTGTCAAGCTTTTCCAGTTTTATTCTGAGATTGCATAATCGTAAACTTGGCTTTGTATAAGAAGACATTAAGGCACAGATGCGTGCTCTGTCTCAAGTCCAGCTGCCTGGGTTTAAATCAGTGCTCTCCCAGTTACTACCTTTAAAATCTTGGACAGGTTATGTAGCCTCTGTACCTTCATCTTCTCTTCTGTGAAATGAGGATAAGAAGAGTAGCTACCTCATAACATTAGTGTCAGGGTTAAATGAGTTTTCATGTAAAGCTTTTAAGCTGCCACCTTGTACACAGGCATTCAAAAATAATAATAAAGATAGAAATTCACTCTTATTATTATTATTATTTGTGAGTTACAAAGAAGTTTTATTTTATCATTTCATTTGATTCTTAACAATAAGATTGGGAGAGGAGATAATTATACTACACTTTATTGATAAAAAAAACTTCGCCTTCATAGAATTTAATTGATTTGCCCAGGATTATGCAACAGGCAATTAATGTCAGTTAGCTGGAGCTTGGCCTCCTGTCTAGATGTCCTTTTTACATTGAATGTCATATGCACTTCCTTAAGCATCTAATGATGTTTATATTGCTTTATGAATTTAGGGAATCATCCCAAAAGTACAGACTAAGGAAGAAACAGACAAAATGCTAAGAATAAAGGAACACAAAATTATTTGCGGACCATTTATCCAATGTATAGGTTGTCCCAAGCCTTTTTTCTTTTCTGGCAACTTGGTAAGAAATTGTACCTTCTCTGCATGATTACAGGAGAATGGGGAAAGGATGGGAAGAGAGAATTCCAAAATTTATTTTTGTTATTCTGGGCTTCCTTTGTGCTGTCCAATGGAGAATGGCAAGAAAGCTCTGTTTGTATTGAGGACAGGAATCTCAGGGGAAAATGAGGCCATAATGCAACTCAAAAGCAATTTTTAATTTTGCATGATTTTGAAGTGAGAAATTTAGTGAGTGCCTTAGAATTAAGAATAGAAGAGTATCAAGTATGCTCAGGGGGAAAAACAACAAACGGTGACACCATTTAAGGGAGAGAGAAATGCCCAAATACACTACGGGAGAGACCCTGGGACACTTCAGAAATGACTGTGTTCCCTGTGGTCCCTTGGCTCCTGAGGCAGCCACCACCTCTCACCTTGGAGCACCACCCTCAATGGGGCGTATTAAGCACAGGCATCCAGCAGAAGGGAGACAAGTTTTGACTGAATTTCATTATAGTAGCCAGAGAGTTCTCATGTCCTTGTTTAAATTGCATGTGAAAATCAAGCAGGTCTTGATTCTCTTGGCAAGTGCTCACCTTACTCTAGGCAAAACCACCCATAGCCCACGGCGGGCGGTCATCAGCACAATGCTTAACCGCAGTTAATGCCAGCTTTTGAACCAGCAGCCACCCAGGCTAGCTAGTCAGCTATATTTTAAAACATCAATTCTTGTGTCTCTCTGCATCAGTAGTCACAAACAATTCACATGTACAATGTTATAAAATAGTTTTCAATCAGAATCATAGTTTCATAATTATTTGTAATTGCAGTAGAATGTTGACAGGACTGAAAGGAACTCATGTAATTGTAATAATAAGACAGGAAAGAAGAGGGGCTTTTCCTGTTTCCAAAAATAACATTTTTGACCTACCACAGTGATTGGTTAACAGTAATCAAATCTAACGACAGCCTCCGTTCTGCTATGTAAATGAACAATTGGGCCAGAACCTTAGAAAACCTGTTCCAGAAAGCACAGCTACTGTCCAGTGTACTGCAGTTGAGTTGGCTTCGCAGGGTCCCTGAAGATAGGTGGGCGACAAGCCCCAGTGCTACAGGGTCCACTGGTCTTCCCAGTGGTCAGAAGAACTGGGAGTAAACTCATCAGTCCTGTGAAGTTTTCTCAAAAATGATTCACAAACTGAGTTAGTAATCTTATCTCTTAGGCTTTTCATCCGTTTCTTACAAAATGATAAAAATTGGATGAGGTCAGTCAATTAGTGGTCACTTGAGAGTGTTTCCTCCCTGCTGTTTGACCTGAGGCCGGACTGTGGTGGAGGTAACGCAGGTAATGGAGACCTCCTTCAGAAGGTCCCAGGCACGCACTGCCACACTCAGGGCCCCCAGCCCTGCAGCCAGACACTGTCGACCCTCGCCTCGGCCAGAGACTCCGAGACGCTCCTGCACGAGTCTGGCTCAGGCTCTTGTGGGTCACTGCTCCTTTCTGCCGGGTCCTGGTGCGCACAGGGTTCTGTTTGTGCCCTCCACGAGTCGGCTAACTCAGTCCTGGGTCAGTTCTGGCAGCTCTGCGGTGGGGTTAATGGCGACCTCCTCCAGGAGGGCTTATGCCACACCCAGAGGGCTGGTACCCTGCACCCAGAGCCCCTGCCCCTGCGGCAGGCCGCTGCTGGCCCGCGCCCCTGCAGGAGATGCTCACACACAGCGCTGGCTCAGTCTCTGTGCGGGCTCTGGGTCCCGGTGCGCACAGGGTTTGCTTGATCCTCTGAGCGTCTCTGGCAGCTAAGGGGTTTGATTCTGAACGCGATTTTGCCCCTCCTACCATCTTGTTGGGGCTTCTTGTTGCCCTTGGATCTGGGGTATCTTTTTTAGTGGGATCCAACATTCTCCAGGCGACGGCTGTTCAGGAGCGAGTTGTAGTTTTGTAGTTCTTTCAGGAGAAGATGAGCACACGTCCTTCTACTCCACCATCTTACATCAAAACCTTCCTCAGCGATCAATGCCAAGAAATAGAGGAAGACAATAGAATGGGAAAGACTAGAGATCTCTTCAAGAAAATTAGAGATACCAAGGCAACATTTCATGCAAAGATGGGCACAGTAAAGGACAGAAATGGTATGGGCCTAACAGAAGCAGATGATATTAAGAAGAGGTGGCAAGAATACACAGAAGAACTATACAAAAAAAATCTTCATGACCCAGATAACCACGATGGTATATCACACACCTAGAGCCAGACATCCTGGAATCTGAAGTCAAGTGGGCCTTAGGAAGCATCACTACGAACAAAGCTAGTGGAGGTGATGGAATTCCAGTTGAGCTATTTCAAATCCTGAAAGACGATGCTGTGAAAGTGCTGCACTCAATATGCCAGCAAATTTGGAAAACTCGGCAGTGGCCACAGGACTGGAAAAGGTCAGTTTTCGTTCCAATTCCAAAGAAAGGCAATGCCAAAGAATGTTCAAACTACCACACAATCGCACTCATCTCACACAGTAGCAAAGTAATGCTCAAAATTCTCCAAGCCAGGCTTCAACAGTATATGAACCGTGAACTTCCTGATGTTCAAGTGGGATTTAGAAAAGGCAGAGGATCATCCCAGTACACCAGCCCCGAGCATCCTGTATCATGCATTGAACTTGGACTGGCGATTCATTTCACATATGATAATGTAAATGTTTTAATGCCATTCTCCTGAATCATCCTACCCTCGCCCTCTCCCACAGAGCCCAAAAGACTGGGAGGGAGTTGGGAGGGGGGTTCAAGATGGGGAACGTATGTATACCCCGGGCAGATTCATGTCAACATATGGCAAAACCAATACAATAATGTAAAGTAATTAGCCCCCAGTTAAAATAAATAAATAAAATATAAAAATAATAAAGGTATTGAAATAAAAAAATAGAAAAGGCAGAGGGACCAGCGATCAAATTACCAACATCCGCTGGATCATTGAAAAAGCAACAGAGTTCCAGAAAAACATCTGCTTCTGCTTTACTGACTGCACCAAAGCCTTTGACTGTGTAGATCACAACAAACTGTGGAAAATTCCTCAAGAGATGGGAATACCAGACAACCTGACCTGCCTCCTAAGAAATCTGTATGCAGGTCAAGAAGCAACAGTTAGAATGGGACATTGAACAACAGACTGGTTCCAAATTGGGAAAGGAGTATGTCAAGGCCATATGTTGTCACCCTGCTTATTTAACTTATATGCAGAGTACACCATGAGGAACGCTGGGCTGGAAGAAGCACAAGCTGAAATCAAGATTGCCGGGATATGCAGAGAAATATCAATAACTTCAGATATGCAGATGGCATCATCCTTATGGCAGAAAACAAAGAGGAACTAAAGAGCCTCATGATGAAAGTGAAAGAGGAGAGTGAAAGAGTTGGCTTAAAACTCAACATTCAGAAAACTAAGATCATGGCATCTGGTCCCATCACGTCATAGCAAATAAATGGGGAAACAATGGAAACAGTGTCAGACTTTATTTTGGGGGGCTCCAAAATCACTGCAGATGGCGACTGCAGCCATGAAATTAAAAGATGCTTGCTCCTTGGAAGAAAAGTTATGACCAACCTAGACAGCATATTAAAAAGCAGAGATATCATTTTGCCAACAAAGATCCGTCTAGTCAAAGCTTTGGTTTTTCCAGTAGTAATGTATGGATGTGAGAGCTGGACTATAAAGAAAGCTGAGCACTGAAGTATTGATGCTTTTGAACTATGGTGCAGGAGAAGACTCTTGAGAAGTCCCTTGGACAGCAAGGGAACCCAAGCAGTCCGTCCTAGAGGAAATCAGTCCTCAATATACATTGGAGGGACGGATGCTTAAGCTGAAACTCCAATACTTTGGCCACCTGATGCGAAGATCTGAGTCATTGGAAAAGACTCTGATGCTGGGAAAGATTGAAGGCGGGAGGAGAAGGGGACAACAGAGGATAAGATGGCTGGATGGCATCACTGACTTGATGGACATGAGATTGAGTGAACTCCAGGAGTTGGTGATGGACAGGGAGGCCTGGCGTGCTGCAGTCCATGGGGTTGCAAAGAGTCGGACACGACTGAGCGACTGAACTGAACTGAACTGAAAGAGTAGAGAGCTTACGCTGTTCCTTGTGGAGACAAAAATGATTCAAATGCATGACCAGCATGAAACAAATAGATGAGTTTAAAATAAGGAGAAAAATGCAGAGAAATGTCATTTGGTTCTGTCCTTTTCAAATACGTGCTCAGTGAACTTTCTGATTTAACCAGGTTACACAGCAGGTAATCAAAGCAGAAAACAGTTGTCAGAGCTTGTTCACCCCTTAAAGTATACACCAGAGTAAGATAAAATGCTCTTCTTAGAGTAAGGAGCCGATGGTATCAGTGGAGTGTCCATTCCGGAAATGCTCCCGGCTCAGTCACTGAATGGAAAGCCCTGTGAGCAGACGTGTGTCTCAAAACAAGGCTAGATGGTGGCAGGTGGGAAGATGACAAGGGAGGGAGACAGCGCTCCTCTGTGGAAGTGAGTCTGCTTTCTCCTTTAAAGTCTGAATAGTGGAGAAGACGCAGAGCTCGAATCCAGTGTTCATCCTGACTTTGCCACAGGTAAGTCTCTGAATTCCTCACCAAAAACAAGTGAGGTCAACTCAAACTACATAATCTGTGACTCCCCACCCATCTCTTTCTGCATCATCCAACATGGTAACCTCTAGTCAGATGTGGCTGTTGAGCACTTGAAATGTAGCTTATAAATACTGAGATGTATGCTTGATTTTAAACACTTAGTATGGGAAAAAAAATAGTATGAAATACCTTGATATTTTTATAATACTGATTGCATGTTAGAAATAATATTTGAATGTTTGGGATGAAAATAAAACAAAAATTAATTTTACTTTTTTTTCCATGTGGCTACTAGAAAATTTTAATTTACATATATGATTCATATTATATTTCTATTGGATAGTGTTGATCTGTATGATTTTATGAAAAACATACTCTTGATTTCTAACTCATCGTTTTGTTGTTCTATAAATTAGCAAGTATTCATTTGCTTGTTTACCTTTTTTAATCTATATGTACTCATCTTTGTTCCAAATATTATTTTATGATACAACAATATAATTTATTTTCAAAGTAAATTAGATAGGAAAAAACAAGATAAAACAAAAAGTAAGCTTGGTACTTAAAATAGAATATCTTCAGCAGTACTTCACAGTAAATGACAGTGGCCTCCAGTAAAAGCCGAGATCATAAGGTCAAAGTGGTTAAGAACCTGAGTTCAAATCCCAGCTCTCTCTGTCACTTGTCCTCTTGAGCAAGTTACCTAACCTCTCTGTGCCTCAGTTTTCTTACACGCTTACCTCTTCAGGTCATTAGAGGGATTGAGATTGCATTTAACCACATTTTAAGTCCTTACTAAATATAAGTGGCTATCATCATTATTACTACTTAAGATGATTTTTATTGCAGGGATATAAAAATATTCTCTGTACATATTTTGCTTACAGTCTCTTTTATTCAGGGGTGACTTTGGTAATATCTTAAATAATACTTGGACTGTGTGGATTGTAGTTCAGACCACTCAGCATAGATGTCCTTTCTCTCAAAGATAAATCATGGCACTATAGTGAGTTTTGAGATTATACCGAGAGACAAGTACGTGGGGGGCAGTTCTGCCTTGGTGCTGAGCAAGGGCAGAGCCTCTGCTACTGAGTGGGGGAGGAAACACACCCTTTCAGAAGAGCTAAGAGCAAGATAAACCCAGAGAGGAAAACCTAAATCTGCCTAAACCTGGTCTGGAGAGGAGCCAAATTTTTCCCTAAAAAAAAATGTTTATAAACAAAAATGTAGTTATAAATGCCAGTGGAGGATGACGATCAGAAATTGGCAGAATAATTTGAGCCTTTGAGCTTGGAAAGTTTTAAAGCACATGTTTGTAAGCAATTAGGATCCATTAGCAATGATGGCGGAAACTCAGTAAAGCACCACCGGAGAGCTTAACCTTGGCCATGGGCTCCTAAGAGCTCTCCCTTTCACTGGGTGTTTTCAACGTCCAAAGGTAGCTTTGTCCTTATTAATAGAGTCTCCCAGTTTTACAACTTAACTATTTTTTGAGTTTCAGTTCAGCTTACAAATCTCATTTTGTTTATACATCTAATAAAATCTTATGTGAAATAAAGGCAGTCACTTTCGTGAAGACCTTTGAACAATATTAGCTTAGCCTCAGGAGAGCAAACTCGTTGCCCCCAAATTGTCCTGTTTTAGGTGCATTTATAAATTTAATCTATTTCGTTTTCCTTTTAAGTAATTCCCTGTGACTGAAATTTTTCATACTTAAAAAAACTTTTCAAAATCTAATAAATTAAAATAGCTATGCTGCTGCTGCTAAGTCACTTCAGTCGTGTCCGACTCTGTGCGACCCCATAGATGGTAGCCCACCAGGCTCCACCGTCTCTGGGATTCTCCAGGCAAGGACACTGTCCCAATACTCTTATCAGTGTAGTTATTTAACTTGTTCAATCTGAAATCAGTTAAATAGACTCAATAGACAAGTTTCTCAGATTTCTAATGCAAATTTTTGTAGATACTAAGCAATATATTTATTACTCCTGAGCTAACATTTTTATTTTTATAATATAGATTTTATTTACATAGTCATCTTGCTGTTTCATTTTATGTCTTCTCAGTATGGGAAAGACTCATAAGGAAACAGGTTCTCCATCTAAAACGAGAAAAATATATCTTTCCCTCAACACTCCTAGGTTCTCCAACTGAAGCCCTGTAAATTAAACTGACAGAAAACAGTTAATAAGGGAAAGGCATACAAATGTGTTTAATGTAATTTTTATGAGACACAGGAGCCTTCATAAGGAAATGAAGACCCAGAGAAGGAGTTAAGCCTGAAGAATTTTTATAGTAGATTTGATGAAGTGTAGAAAGTTGTAGGGAAATGTGAAAGGACAGAAAGGTATGAGCTTAGATTAGTAAGCTGAGGAAACCTAGCAAGTCCTGTTCATTCATTTGCTCAGGTCCCTCTTGGCACCTGTGGAGATATCTTCCTCTGGATGTAGGAGGGGACCTCTTACCCCAGGGACTTAAGACCTGGTTCAGGGGAGATGTGGGAGGTCAGAGAGCTCTTCCTGCACCTGCCATTTCTCAAATTCCTTCAGCTTAAAATATTCAAAATACTAGATATGCCTAGGTGCCATATTTTGGGGTATCATTTCCTAAACCCCATCATAAGTCAAGGTTAAGCACTTTATAGTGACCATCTCAGATGGGCTGTTGATTATTGACCAGATATTTAGACTATAACTCAGAATCTAGAAGCAGGATGTGTTCAGTGTTATTGGCCTGACTGCTGACAGACACCCTCTTGTTATAGCTGTTACCTGTTCAGGTCTCTCAGTCGGCTTCAGAAGAGGCTCGCTTTACAACTTCAGTCTCCTTGGTGAAGACTTACAGAATTACGTCTGATTTGAGTAAATGGAGGTCTGCAGCCCTTCCTCTGGTTGCACCTAACTTTCTTCACTTAATCTCCTTTACTACCTGCTTGAGTTCTATATTCTGTTTATACTTTCTCTGTTCTGGCAGTTCCTGAACACCTAATTATATTTTGATGACTCCAGTTGTATTCTGAGTATTTTATACACCTTTTCTTCAAAGTTAAACTGAAAAAATTCACCAAGGAATGTTTACCTGAGCAACTTAACTTTGGGGTGCTAGCACCAGGATAAACTGGTTTCAAGATGTATACAAATTGGTTAATTGTTTTATAGAGTTGCTAATTGTAAACCATTTAAAGGCCAGGAAACAGTTACTCCCCTCACCACACACCCCCAAAATGACATTTCAGGATTATGGAGACTTAACTTGAAGCCATTCTTTCTCCCAGTTCATAGGAATAAAACAATCAGGGGGACTTCCCTAGTGGTCCAGTGGTTAAGACTCAGTGCTTCCATGGCAGGGGACACAGGTTCAATCCCTGGTCAGGGAACTAACATCCCATATGCCACACCACCAAAAAAAAAAAAAAAAGGAAAAAGAAAATGAGAGTTTCCAATAGGGATATAACAGTAATTTATGAATCTAGTTTTTCCAAAAGTGATAGTGAACCATTAGCGTATAAACTATAAAAGAAAAATAAGCATAGAACACATACCTGTGTTGATCCTCCAAAAGTTATTTTCAGATCTGTTAATTATTCATTTCTACTAATTGTGATTTTTCAAGGGGATTATTAAGGATCTAGATAGATTTTATGCCCCTTGGACCATAATCTGCCCTCAGACTCTAAAAAGAGGGGAAGGAAGAATTTTATGTTATTCTTAACAGATTTCTCCACAAAGTGAAACAGTCTGTAAGAGTGATTTTACCAAACCCTCTCTGCTCCTTTTGTGGACCAAGAGTTGAGTTTATCCAAAAGGAGATTGGCATTTGTTTCAGAAAAGTTGGTAAGCTGATAGGTCTATCATTTTAAAGTAGTAGAGAATTTTATTTCTTAAATGAACATTCTATACTCTAGTTCCAAGCAAATGGAAGCAAACCACTGTTCTATTTCTGAAGGACACTAGGAATCACACAGAGGTTCCATCAGCTCAGGGAGCTTTAGAGTCAAGGATACACAAAGAAATGAGGCGGACAGGATACAGCCTCAGCAGAGGCACAACCAGACCTCCTGGAGAACTGGAACACAGTTTTCAAAGTACCCCAAGAGCTGGTGGTTTGCACCTGTGAGGACAGTTGCTGTCTCCTTAGAAGCGGGCTTTCGTTGCTTTCCATGTGACTGTTGCTTTGTATCATACATTATCGTGGTGTAGAAAGCTAGAGCAGAAAGCCTCTGGGTGTCACCCAGGGTTGAACTTCCATGGCTTCATCATTCTCGCATCGTGGCCTTCAGACCCGTCTTCAGTGCTGGATGTGCAGGTCCACATGGGATTATTCGTCTTGAGTATTTTCCTGGCAGCAAGAGTTTTATGAAAGGGTTTAGTGAGATGTGGTCTTCCAATTTTGTTTGAAACATTACCTGGCTAGGATTTGAGCTACCAGAAGTCCCTTTCATGGGTCTTCGAATGACAGCAGTCAACAGTAATATTCCTACTTCCTGTCTATTAAAAGTTGTAGTGGTGGTTGTTTTAAAAGCATTGCTACAGGAGCAGTTCACGTGGGCGTAGGACAGGACACTCATGCCATCGTTAACAGTGGCCTGCTTATAAACTCGAAAACAGCGTCCATATATTTAAGTACTACCATACCTTATTTGAATTACGGATGGAACTTTTTAAAAAATTCCCATGTTACTTTGATTAACTGGTTCAGAAATTTATAACCAAACAGAAAAATAAACATCAGGTCCAGGTTATCTCATATATCCTCAATTATGACAGTATGAGACTACAGAGAAAATATTTTTATGTTTTAAAGCATATAAAAGATATTTTATATAAAATATAAAAAATCTTTAAAGCATAAAAAATATTTTTATGTTTTAAAGCACAGTTAGAGCTTTCTGAGCATTTTTACTGGAATGTGGGACTGAGCTAAAAGATAAGCCTGAGAAGTTAAATTATGACTAGTTAGATAGATTAACCTGCAGAGAGATTTACCTTCCCAGAGGTATGTGATTACGTTTTCCAGGAGTGGGGGCGGGGAGAGGGGCTTTGAGACCCAACTCCATGGAGATGTTCTAGGGGCTGTAAAGCTGGAGACATGAGTCTTACCTTCCTCTGACATAGATCACTTTCCAAAGCATAAGAACCCAAGATCCTTCTCAAGATGAACTTGTTTACATTAAGGGGATAAGATCTCTCTCCCTCTCTTAGAGAAGAGAAGGACAGCTGTCCTTCTCCTATGTAACCTTATAGATTCATATTTTTAAAAATTCCTCACATATAATGTCGACCACATATAGGATGGCAACTGGTTCTCATTGTGTCACCCTGGAAAGAGGAAATTAGGGAATGGGGAACCAGTGCAGTGACTTCCTATAAGTAAATAATAACGTATTTCTGTACCAGAAACCTCAAATTTGGTCTCAGGATAATATTCATAAATATAGATATTAAAAACATTTAGTGAGTTCAGATGTATATTAGAAACATCGATTCCAGGTCAACTCCGTCTCCCCCAAATTCTAACTTGATAAGTCCAGGTACCCAAGAATTTGTGTTTATACAGCTGCCCCAGGTGATGCTTACTTATCAGAGTTACTTGGGGACCACTGCACTGGTCCATGATCCAGGAATAAAATGTGGACTTCCCTGGTGGCGCAGATGGTAAAGCGTCTGTCTACAATGTGGGAGACCCGACTTCAGTCCCTAGGTTGGGAAGATCTCCTGGAGAAGGAAATGGCAACCCACTCCAGTATTCTTGCCTGGGAAATTCCATGGACGGAGGAGCCTGGTAGGCTACAGTCCATGGGATCGCAAAGAGTCGGACACGACTGAGCGACTTCACTCACTCACAGAAGACCAGTCTGCCTCTGCTAGTATGCGTTCCTAAGTTCAGTTATTGTAACCCCATCCCACCCCCTATTTTTTAATAGTAAATGGATTTAAGAATATAATTTTTTGTACATTAAACTTTAGGATAAAATTGAAGGTTGGCATATTTCTGGTTGGTCGTTCTCTATTATCCTTGCAGACCCCTTTGGTTTTTTAAAAAATAAATACAAAATTAGAATCAGATCTTCTGTAATCTTTAGAGTGATGGACACCTTTGCTTATCGCACCTGTGATTTCAGTGTGCTGCTAAATCTTGACCGACTCTGCATTCTCTGGTCACTATTCTCATAACCCCGTTACATTTGTGTATTGCTTTACAGTTTCACGAGATGCTTTTATCATAATTGCCCCATTTGATTCTCACAATATACTTTAGAAATGGACAGAAATTGTTAGGAGCTGTATCATCTATGTAAATTTGAAATATGTAATATTTCAAAATAATGTGAAATGAAATGTGAGGTTGAGATTCAGTATACCTTTGGGACATAAGTTGCCCATAAGCCATGCTGTTGAGGCACTTTTAATTGAAAGGGAATCTCTTTGTTGTCATGACATTAACAGCTAACAAATATTAAGTATTATATCACTTAATCACTTGAACTTACTGAGGGCGCCTTCTTCCAAAATCCACAGAAACTGCTGTCCATTCCTGCCTTAGCTCTTGATGATTTTTTTTAACCAAAAGGTAAATATCAATATGCAGATGCTTGCATTAAGAAAACAAAGTCTGTTTTCAGACTGTTTTTCAAATGCCTTTGAGTCCTTAAAATGTTAAACAATAAGCACAGACCTTTCTACTTTAACAGTTTTCAAAGCACTTTCACACATATCTAATTTAATTCTTAGCCATGTATAAGATACATAAAGTATCCACGTTTTATGGATGAGGAAATAGAGGCAAAGAAAGCCCAAGGTCATGTGCACAGGAAGTGAAAGACCCTGGACATCCAAGTAGGGTTTTAGGACCTCTAGTCTGGTGCTCCTCCTATGATAAGGCACTAAGATCATAATAAAAAACCAGTAAGGTGTATATTCTGCTTAAAGTATCACGAGCCCAGAAATTTCCAGCTATTAAATATATCATTTTCTAAGGTCTCAGGCTCTTGGGAACTTGTGTTCTGAGGAGGCCAGGGTAAAATGCTGCTCTTGAGCTCATGTCACTAGCAGTGAGGCACTAATATGTGAGCCAAATAAAGGGAACATGGTGATCATTAACTCAAAGCAGTTCCTCAGAGACCGTGCCCTCTCCGACACTAATTTATCCACATACATTTATTCCCATTTCAAAAATGTCATCATGGCAGTGGTGATACCAAAATACTTATCGTTGTTATAACATCCATTTAGATGAAAAAAAAAAAGATTAATGTTCTAGTCAAAAGTGCAAAATTTGTACTCTGTTGTGTAGAACAATTTCTCAAACGATTACTTCAAACTGTATTCAGAGTTCCTTAAAAATTCAGTTCAGTAAGTTTTCCATCTGCCCTTTTCCTTTGTCTAACACACCTCTTCTTTTCATAACCCAGGATCTTCAGATGCAGGCTGGAAACCTGGAAACCAACGCCATCCTCCACTGCTCAGGCCTCCACACGATCAACTGGCCTGCCTTTCTCGTGGTTTAATGAAAGCCGAAAAGGATCCTATTCCTTCAGGAATCTGCCTTCATCTGCAAGCCCCCTTCAGCCTTCTCCTGAAGCTCTAATTTCAGATAAAAAGGGGTCTAAGGTAGAAAACACGTGGATTTAAAAAAGCAAACAAGAAAACCCCAGTCCTACCTCCTCTCCAGTCTTTGGAAAGCATCCTCAACTTGTGTGTATACTCTGGATTTCAGAAACCAATGTGATAACACTGCAGTAAACAATGCATGGTATTCTTGTGTTGGGCAGAAAGAAAGCCTTATTTAACCACCACCTTCTTTAATACTACTGCATTCTAGATTGTACGTTAATCTTTGATTTGCCTGTCTTTTCACATATTGCTATTTAATCTCAGTTTGACAGTTAAGCCATGCTGGGAAAGATGCATTTGAATCCTGGAACAGTATGATAAATCTGTTTACCAAGTATTCCACTTTAAATTACATTACAAAACTATTTTTGCTGTGCTCTTCAAGATTTACTGGAAAACAAATAAATTTGAGACTGAATATGTGTTCAATATATCTAAATGAAACCCTTTCAAACAAATCAATGCTGACATAGCACCTTTGCTTATTTCTTCTTTTAAATCAAACTTCCATGTTGATAAACTGTGATCATTCTATCACCAGAGTTTTTTAACTTTAGCAGAATGGGGAATTATATGCTTATTTGTTTTTAAATGCATGATGGTTATTTCCAGCATGACGCTGCAAACCTTACCTAACAATTTATTGAAACACACGTGGTGGCTAACTTTCATGTGTTGTTTGGTCTCCTTTTATCTGTGTTCACTTTTCTTTCTCAAACAGTAACCTGTGATTAATGTTACTTGAATTTAATTCTTTTCTTGAGGTCAACAGCTCATAACGTTTTGACAGAGTTTGAGGTCATATCTCCATTGACAGTATCAAATGGTAATGTGTGGTGTTAAATGCTCTCATGCTTAAATGTTTTACTAGCTTAGCTCCTTGTGCTCTGATTTCATCTCCTTTTTTGAAGTTTTAGCAAACCTTTGGAGTTTGGTACTGAATTCTCTAGCCTCTGCCATGGTTTTTATTCTTGACAACCAACTAAACCCAATGCAAGGGAACCTAATGGGAAACTGTAACAGTCCAGTTCCTAAGGAAGTAGAATAAGAAACAAGATGGTGTTAGTCAGGTGCGTAAAATTCCAGGAAAGGCAATGCTTCTAGAATTATTAGCAAAAGGAGTGTTGGCAACAGCAGACCACATTGGCCTTGAAACATTTTCAATCTTATATCTGAGAAGTCTGAATGTTGTTTGAATGATTCCAGCCTTGTCTTGCATTGGAGAGACTCTCGAGAATTTGGTTTAAAATGTTTTCACAAATGCAACTATGCAGTCATTGCGACTTTATTTGACTGTAATAGCCACTGAACATTTTCATAAAGTTCTGGGGAAGTTTTACTGACATACCCGACCTCCTCCAACCCCAGGTGATTGTTTGGAAGCGTGTGTCTGGCCATGCTCCAGCCTCTTTGGTACTCCACTGGTGCTGTGTGAGAGTTGTATTTTAGCATGTAACTACTAGTGTAATGTCAGATTGTGACCTCCCCCAGAACTCATCATCTTGAAGGTTACATCCAGGAGAGGATCTGCCATTTCTCACGGTGTTTATCACGTCCAACGGCAAGCAGTCCTTCCCAGGGGGTGCTCAAGTTACCTTTCTAATATGGATTGCCATCTGTTCCTAATAACTCAGGCTCACCACACCATCTTGTATTTTTACTTACACGGTTACTCATCACAATTAGGGCCAAAGAAGATAAGCTTATTAACATTACTCCTCTGAGCAGTTGTAGAGGATAATGAATGCTGTACCCTTGAAGAGAGACTGAAGAATCATTTCTCTAAAATGCCTGTCCTTTCATGTGATAGAGAAAGAAAGAGCCCAGGATTCTGTGTCCAGCACAGAAGGCTAGAGTTCTCAACCACTGTCGGGTGAAGGTCACCCAACTAAATATGCATCTCTTCTAAGATGACTTAAAAAGAACCTCTCTAAAGCTTGTAAACAGACCTCTCCCTGGCTTACTCACCTCTCCCTGGCTTACTCATTTAACACTGAGCTTTATTTATTTTTTCAGAATTTTACCTTCAATGATGATTTCAGTCCTAGCAGCACCAGTTCAGCAGACCTGAGTGGCCTGGGAGCAGAACCCAAAACGCCTGGACTCTCTCAGTCCTTGGTGCTCTCATCCGATGAGGTATGTTCATGGCATTGGCGATGAGGCTGCCTCTCAGCTCGCGCACGCTACCCGTAAGCTGTCACAAGGGAGACGCTTGCAGGCAGATTTTGCAGAGCAGTCATCAGGACTCTGGTTTCACATTTGATGTGAAAGCCTTGTGATTTCGCCCGCTGTCTGCCTCAACATGGAAGCCAACTTCTGTCTCTGAGCCGCTTTAAGCTGTGCAGGGAACTCCTCGGCCTTGGATATCGATGGGATGGCCCTCCGCAGACGGGTGGGGCTGGGTGGCCGAGCACTGCACAGCCCGTCCTTCCCCCGGCTCACCTTCACCACCCCTGCTGCTCCCTCCGAGTCAGGCGTGGCCCCGGTGAAGTATCACGGCGGGGGAGAGAGGAGAGGTGCGATTCTGATCAGGAGGGACCACTAGGGGAGAACAGGGTCAAGTGGGCACTGTGATGGCATCTCAGGAGATAACTGTGTGCAGGAGAGGCAGAAAGTTACGCTGGTAATTTGTGTGACTTAGTGCCCCGAAAGATAAGGAGAAGGAAGAAATACCAGTACTGGAAGCGGGTTGGGGTCCGGGAGGGAAGCGCCATAAGTAAAGACATATTCACCCGAAATATCTGTTCCTAGTTCCTTCTTTCTAACATGGTTTTTGCTTTGTGAAACTCTGATTCCTCTTAAATTTTTCTGTCCATATTCTTCAGACCTGGCATGATTTTAATTGTATGGAAAATGTGTACTGTGTATGCGTGCCTCCTATTTCTGTAACACTTTTCTTTTTGATTCCTTTGCTGCTCTCTCACTCAGAGCCTGGATATGATCGATGACGAGGTGAGCTCTCAGTGGGCTGTGTGTGTGTGTGGTGGCTTGCGGGGTGTCGTCTGGAGCTTCTGTTCTTTCTGTGTAATGACTTAAAATCAAACTAGACGGGAAATGTTCCCTTGCAGTGGGTTTCCTCACCTTAAACAGTTTCACTCTCTGTCCTGGTCTCAATCTTAGTGGAAAAGACATTCAAAAGGATCTCCGCCTCCAGAGCCCCTTGGTGTGTCTCCCACCACCATTAGCCTGACACAGACTGTTGTGTTTCACCCCCTTGCCCTCATCTCAGCTTCCCCATTTCCTCCTGTGCTCCTTGCATGGTCACTGAGGTGCGCCCATCTCTCCTCCCAGATTTATCACCATCTTCATCTCCTCTCAGCCTAGTGGGTCTTAAAACCAAGCTTCCTTTGCACTGTTCATAGTATTGTCCCATGTTGGACAGAGCCAGAGATTTAGAATAAACTGCTAAGTGCTGAGCTCTGCCACTTGCTAGCTGCATAATCTTGGACAGGTCTGTAGACTTTCTGAGCTTCACTTGCCTCATTTATTAAAAGTAATTGATAATTTGTAAGTTACCTATCCCACCTTACTTACAGGTTTGCTTGCTGCTCAAATGAAATAATGGATGTGAAATTTCCCCTACTAAGAATGCTTGAGGGCTTACTGCTCCCCTTCTAAGTAAAATATATACCTCAATATTTTAAAATGTATCTTTACATATCTCTAATGTCTTAGCAGAGGACCAGTGCAGAGTAGTTCATTACATACAGAGATAAATGACGTACTTGTTTTCTGCATCTGATAAACTTTCCAAAGTATTTTAATGTAAAAACTTGTGATATTACAATGTATTTTTCAGTTATTAACTTCCTACATTAAAATGCTGCTTTGTTTGGGGGAATTTTTAAATTTCCAGATACCTAAGGAAAATGTAGAGGTGATCACTGTGTATGTGTGTGACACATACAGCTACCCATTTGTTTACTCTAGGGCTCAAAGCAAATGTGGCTCTAGTAGGCAAGAACTGGCTTTTCGATAGAATCACATTCCTACTGAGCTACAGCTTCTCGGTCCTTTAACAACCCTGCATAACATTCCTACCTCAGATCCTTGATGACGGACAGTCTCCCAAACACAGTCCGTATCCGAACCGGGCCGTTCATGAATGGAGCGTGCAGCAGGTTTCTCACTGGCTAATGAGCCTAAATCTGGAGCAGTATGTCTCTGAATTCAGTGCCCAAAACATCACTGGAGAGCAACTCCTGCAGTTGGATGGAAATAAACTTAAGGTAAAGAACTGTATGTTACCAAGTATAATCTGTATTACTCATAGCACCTGAAATGTTTCCATTAGATAAGAGCCTTCTGCATATCTGAGAGGTACTTCTCATTCACGGTCAGCAGAGAGGACACTGAATCATTTCCCAGTGGTAAAGGAGGTTTTGGGAAATTGTCAGGTTCTGGATTAAACAATAGGCTGCTGAGCAGGAGCGCTAGAGGTTCATCCATTGCTTCTGCCAAACAGCGCATGGTCCATGTATTGACTTTGCTTCCTTCCTCTGTAGCTCAGTTTTAACAATGGCCACTGCGGACTCTCCCGTGACATCAAAGTTAAACTCCAGATCCGTGAATCTCCCCCTTTGAACTCCTTTCTCCTCCACCCTTGCTGTTCCCTGCGCACCACTCCAAAAGCAGGACTGTGTTCTCCCCAGAGCCTCGTCCTCCCACTGCAGCAGGCCATGTCCTCCCTTCCCTGCCATCACACTCTCATTTTCACCTGTCCCGCCCATCTCCTTTAGAGTCTGAGGTGGCACCTACCCTGTGGAAAAAGGGCAAAAGGAGCTCACAGCCAGCCCACCACCCCCACCCAGGCGCCCTGCTGGGCTGATGGCAGCCGAGTATCTCTTGACGGTCTTGAAAAGGTTAGATTTCAATCAATAGCCTGTGAATATGAAGGCCCATCGACAGGCCTTTCCCTGTTGGGGAGATGGATGCATCCTGCTGTTGATTCTGAAGGTCGTGAAACATTGAAAATACGTAACCAGCTCCCCTTATTCTGAATTCCAAGCTTACCAAGCAAGCTCCTCATTATGATCAGGCTTCCTTTATGGGCCTACCTACAGGAAGGGAATGGCTAGTCGTGCTGACATGAACACTGTTGTCCTGGAGACATTTTTGGTCTCCACTATAAGTGAATACGTTGCTAGAAAGGAAGCCGTTTCAGTTCCTCCTGCCCTTCTTGGAGCCCTCCAAGATGGACGGCAGGTGCTTACTCCTAGCTTTTGAAAATATTGATGAGTTTAGCAGTACTTTTGGCTGTAAATGTCCACAGCCCAAAGGTTGGAGAAGCAGAATTGTGCCCTTCCACTGTTCATTTGCCCAGTAATTACCAGTTCAGAAAGCATTTACTTGCTGAGGTTTTACATTGTACTGTGCTCGGGACTCCAAAGAGCAAAACAAGTAAAGCTCAGCCCCGCAGTACGCAGATCTTTGGCAAAGGTAATCCACTTTTCCTCATTTCTACCTCTTCGATTATGTTTATATCAGTTCTTGTGTTTGGATTATCTTGTGATATCAGCCTCATCATAAACAGAGGGGTCATTCGTTTTCAAATTGTTTGTGTATGTGTTTCCTTCTCAGGCTCTCGGAATGACATCATCCCAGGACCGAGCCGTGGTCAAAAAAAAACTGAAGGAAATGAAGGTGTCTCTAGAGAAGGCTCGGAAGGCCCAGGAGAAAATGGAAAAGCAAAGAGAGAAGCTGAGGAGGAAGGAACAAGAGCAAATGCAGAGGAAGTCTAAAAAGACGGAGAAGCTGGCCGCGGCCACAGAGGGTGCTGGTGAGCAGTGACACTCACCCAGACGCTCCCACCGCTTCCTGCCCTGCTGTCCTCCGGACGACAAAGAAGACCCTGATGACAAGCGTTATGTGCTCTAGGCAGACTGGGGAACCGTGTGTTCAATCCACAGAGTACACTCTTAATCTTAACCTACTGAAATAATCCCAAGCCCCTTTTGGTTTAGTAACAAACCAAGGATCTCATTTGTGAGAGACACAAAGTAGCAGTGTTTCTTTGTGTTGGGTGGGTGGTGTCACTTGAAGAACCAGCATGACCCTGTCCAGCAAAAGCATGACACGCCCTGGCATTGTCAGTGGAGCACCATGCATTTTCAGCACGGGGTCCTGAATCTGAGCATGGCCAGGAGCACTGCTCTGCCTTGAGATCGGGGCTGCAAAATCTGCTCGGAGAGAAAGGGCCCCCATCATTGCTGGTGTCTGGACTGTGAGCCAGCCCCACAGTGGAAATGTGGGTGCTCTGCCGTGTAATTACCGACTATGGCTAAAAGCAGGCAAATTGTTCTGTTTGCTAGGCATCAGGAAGAGAGAAAAGAGTTATGCTTACTTGCTAACCCCAGAAGGAAGCAAAAGCCTTAAGAATGTGGATGTGGATATTACTTTGGGGTTCTGAGGGTAACATTCATCCTCCAGATTTAGCCAAACAAAGAGAAATTCGAGCATTAATGCAGCCATGGGATACTGGGATCTGTTGTTTCCTTTGCTACTGCTGTATGTTCAGTATTTTAGCAGCACCGACACACACAACACAGTTCCTTTTTTTCCCCAACAAATTGAACAGGAAATTGATTTTTAAGGAAACCAACGTTTTCAGGTTTCCTCTCCTGGGGGACATTTGGGCTGGTCTTCAGCCTGACTGTGACACAATCAGGAACTCATCACATATTTTCTACTCAAGATTTCCCAAGTGGGCTCAGTTAGAGTTTTAACAAATGTACTTTTAAGAAAAATAGAAATACCAGTTAGAGAAAAGTTAGATTTGACTAACATTCAACCAGAGAAGCAGTTTTATTGAGCACACAGAACGTTCCCGTAAAGGAGAGCTGTCAGTTTTATTTTAGAGATGTTTCGGATGGTGTTTCTGAGCCGGTCTCTTTCGTTCCTCGGAGATTTCCACTGTACAGTTACAGCGTGTTTAACATGGTATCCGCGATGCAGTCTAGCGGTGCAGGTAGTTGTCCTTATTTTAAAGCCAGTATTAAGGATTTCAGTGTTTCATCAAACTAATTCAAGTGCAGGAGAGTGGGGCAGGTGGAGGAGAAAATAAACTCACCTCGAGAAATCTCAAATGATGGATTTTGTTGTTGTTGTTGCTGCTCTTTTGCTTTTTATGCTCACGTATCTGGTTCTCTTAGCTGCTTTGGCTGCAAAAATGAGGTCATCCACTTCCCAGAGGACGAGTTTCCAAACAAGAGTTGAGGCCAGAAGAATTCCTGGACAAGTATTTTACTTCCTTTTCTTCGGTTTCAGGGGGTCTTCGTCCTTATCTGCCACTGGAAAATGTTCTGTATACAGAGCTTAGGGAAAAGCTTTCAAAGGTTACAAGTAACAAATAATGTTAAAGGGGCTTCTTACCATATAGGCCATCTCCTATTTTGAACATTGTGCTTTTTTTTTTCTTTTTTGCTTGTCTGAATATTCAAAATCTAAAATTGTCTAAACCAGAAGTTTATAATCTTGTTCTTCCCTAAGGCTTGTTTCCTTTTCAGTAACAGAGTATTGTCTGTTAAGCTTCAGTCCCTTTGTCACTAGGTATAGATCATCCATTCAATCCTCAGAAACATAAAGTAACGTTGTGTTTTATAATTATTGAAGTCACTACCTATTTTTCTTCTGTCTTCACTTGGGGTATGATAATGAAACTGCCATACTGGAATCTCTATTAATATTTTGAGGCGTGTGGTGCTTTGTTATTTATTAATGTCATGAGAAACCAGGAACCACTATCAATTAACTACAAAATTCAGCAAATCTTTTTAATACTAAAAGACTAAATTAGTCAAAATCTGGTAATGCTAGTGCTTGCTGTTGTAAATGTTTGTGATTTTTTGCTTATCTTTGGGGAAAAAGGTGATCTGGATCATACTGGAAGCTTCACTGTGTTCATTTTAGGAGTGGAAATAGAAGGATGATTATCTTATTGTTTACACTTTGGTAATATTTGAAAATGGATGTATATACTGGAAATGTCTGTGAGTCTCAGTCTCTGCACATAATTTATGATTATATTGAATTTTTAAGTGTCTTAGAAGTATTGTTCTTTAACTTTATTTGTACACTTCCAATATTTAGATCAATGACCGGTTGATAATATTATAAATTGAATTCTTATTCTTCAAATCATTTATTTTGTATTATAACCATTTTGATTTTTTTAAGTTAAATTATAGTAATTTTAGGTCTTAATGAGTTATTTTAACTAATTAAAACTGCTAAAATTGATTTGATTGTCCAACAAAGGATAAAAGGTAAACAGATTGATAAAAGGATTTGAAAACAAAGTGAAGGACCTCAGATCTTGTGGACATTTTGTTTTACTATTATTTTCTTTATTGACTCTGGAGCATGATGCCTCGTTGAGGTTCCAGTGTTTATACAATCCTTACTTTAACGCTCGTGGTTTTCAGTATCCTTACAATTTAACTCAGAATTGTTGCTTCATGAACATTAAAGACTGTATTAAATAGCTTTTTTATTTGTCAGAAAATGAACAAAAAGGGAATATCTGCTTACTATGAATTGTATTCCCTAAACGACAGCTCGGTATGATGCCTGCAGTAGCCAAAAGTGTTTTGGGGGTACAGGTAATGCTTTAGGGGACAGGGAATTGTGGAGAGGCCAGATGGTAGACAGAGCATTGTGTGAGCTGAGTGTCTGGGGCAGGGTATTCCACTAAAGGACTTAGATTACTTTATTTAAGATTATCTCCCTTAAAGTAACTCACAGGTTATATAAGTTTTCTCCTGTTTTTTTTTTCCCCTGAATCAGTTTCCTGCAGAGCAATGTTAGGGTGGAAACTTACTTTTGCCCATTCGAACACACTGATGATGTCCACCATTAGTTTCATGACCACAAAGCCACTTTATGCTGTGGTCCTTTAGTTGGGGCTGACGTGGGTTTCCCACCCTGAGCAGCAGGTAAGCACTTCTAACCCGCCGTGGTTGGTGACTGCCTATTAGTGATAGGCACTGATTCCAAACTCTGCCTGTAGGGGGCACGAAACAGGAACACTAGCTGTGCTTCTTTGTTGGAAACAAAGGGATAAGAGGCCAAGACAGGAACCAAATGAGCCCTTGCCTTTTATCCTGTAGTCACTGCTGTCCTGCAGCTTAAGCTGTCCCAGTCCAATCTACGACTCAGCCCAAGCCAGGTTTTTGATCTAGCACCTTAACTAGCCTTTGTGGTTTTTGCTGAAGACAAAATTTCTTTGTGAAATAGGACTAATACGTGCTTTAGAATTATATTTTTAAAAGGTAAATGAAAATTAACATTTATGTGGCTATTCTAACTCATTTTTAAGTGTTAAAGTTTATACAGGCCAAGCTGCAAGAGAGGAGAATCCATGTTTGACCACAGTATTCGGGAAGTTTCAAACTGAAAGGGATGTCTATGCTTAGGGATGTGGTGTAACTCCTTGATTACATCAAGATATTTCCCAATTATCAACCTCCACCTGAGAAACTAAATTTACTGCCCCAGTAGAGCTGTGGTTCAGAGGCATTTCAGTTGGTGGACTGCAGTCACGAGGGTTCATGTCATTTGCTTGATGCCAAATCCTTAGTGCTTTCTAAATGAAAAAGAAAAGCTCAGTTTTTAAAATACCTTTCTCCAGTTTACCTTTAATCAAGGATCTACCTATACACTGTTCTGAAACTAAGCATTTAAGGATGAAGTCCAGAAATGTCCGTATTTCCTGCTAGAATTGTTTTCATTATGAAGATGGGGGTGGGAAATAAATTCTTAGAAAGACTACTTGTCATAAGAAATATGAATGTGCTTCAGAAATTTCCCTCGTGAAGAACAGTCTGTGTATGCAGGTAGATCTTGTTTATATTTGTCTTAGGCATTTGAAGTCTCAGGAAAGTTGGTCTTGATCCAAAACACTGAGGGAAAAAAACACACACACCAGACAGTTCACCAGTAGTATTTAAAGTAATAGCATTGAACAGACCCAATGGAGAAGTCAGAAAGCAAAGAAAAAGCCTACAGAAGTAATTTCTCCTGGAACATGGAAACATCAGGGTCTGCCTTACATTAAAGAGAGGATCCTTATGTGCTTGTGTGCGCATGTCTGTGTTTATGTGTTGAGGGAATCGTGTTTACTCAAAGGCTCCCACATGCAAGTGTGTGAACCAAGCATGGCACGTGACCTGCTTTCAGACCTACAGAGTGGGGAATGAAAGAAACATCATGATTTCCGATCCTTGGCCCCACCCTCGCCCCAACCCCCAAAGCACTAGGGACTCAAGAATGAATGAGGTGAAGGATAAGAGGACAAGGCGCAACTTCTCAAGAACGTGCATGCCATTTGTGTTGATGTACAGAACTACATATGTATGACTATATCTGCCACCACACATATACACACAAACAATCTCATGGCATAGAAAATAATTGTATGTGGAACTTGGTAATGTCAGACAGGACCCCGAGCAGTATCATAGCCTTATTGCCACATGAGTGTGTGTGTGTGTGTGTGTGTGTGTGTATGTGTGTACATTGAATGGCTCATGAGATTTTAAGAGATTTTTTTTAATGTATTTCTACTAAATGCACTTACCTTCTACATGTTTATATATTTTGGTAAAATTGGTTTATTAGATACTCGGTATTTTAGTAAGATGAAATTTCCTCACATGTTTGGCTAATGCTTTGATGTCAAGATTGCACATTGCTGAGTTGAAGCTCAGATGTTTATGCAGCTTTGGGCATTTTCAACTGCAGATGGCAGTTTCCTTGGCTAAAAGTTGCACTGTGTGTTCCTGTGCATTCGCTCATGCTCCAAAAATGTATTTGGTCACTGTGACACTGCATCACTAACTGCCGTCTCCGTGACAGCAGCGTTGCTATCACAGGACCATTGATTTACTTCTTTCTTGGAGTGATGATATGGTTAGGTCATCACCAAACATAACACAAGTAGGTGTGAGCATGAGTATATTGTTGGAAGGTGTACAGTTCTGTTTCCTTCAGCTATCTGATTCACACACCCAGATTTCCTGTTAAGAATTTAATCTTTCATCCATGAAAGAACAATTGGCCAAAATAATTAAATCACCTTAATAAGTGGAAATTAAGAGGTACTCCAGCTAGATAGGATCTCCCAACAACATCAGATTTAGTTAGTGCTTAGTGAAAACCCTTAAATATATATATGTTTGTGTTTTCCTTAATATTATTTATGATCATCACTGCTGCTTTTGTTTTTTTAATGGTGTCACAGTTAAACCACTAGTTCACTTGCATATCACTAACAAAGCTGGCCGGCTGAAAACGAGAGAGAGAAAATGAATTCTATTCCGTTGTTGAGAAGTTGATTTATTTTCATCTTTCTTTCTGTATCACTAAAAGGAAAAGAGTTGTTTGAAAATCATTTTAAGTTCGATAAGTGCGGATAGCATGTTATCTGAAAATTTTAATTTGTACATTTTGATGTCTGATCATTTGCATGGGAGAGACAATAGTGCCACGTCTGGATTGTTCTCTTGTGCTTGGTTAATATGTACTTCTCTAGATTGTTCTGTTTCAAATGCCATTTCTTACTCTTTGGTTTTCAGAGGCATTCAAAGCAAAATATCACAGTGGTCCTTTGTTTTCTGACCAATCTAAAAATACCTGTGATTAAATTTAATTTGTTAGTGTAAATAAATTTCTTGCCAATGAGTATTATTGTTGTTAGACAACGAATGCAATAAAAAGAGAAATACTAAAATCCGTCGAAGTACTGTTTTTTTTTTTTCCTCTTCTATTTTCACCTTCAACTAAAACAAGCCTTGATTGGGTAAACCTGTATTAACTGTCAAAATACATCTATCAATCAAGAGCATAGTGCACATTTTCCATGGAAATGACACTGAAAATAAATTTTGGCCCTGGTAAAGTGTAAATTGGGAGCTAGAACTGCATTTGAAAGCACAATTATGGAACTGGGAATAAAGTTAAAAGATCAACGCTTCCGCTAGAAGTTCCCTTAAGCATCTTTCTGTCCACATTGTCACCATCACGGCTTCTGATACCTGTCAGCCAGGAGCAGGTTTGTGGCCAGTCCACAGACTGGCAGCTGGCCTCACACGGCATGGGGCAAGCTTCAAGTCAGGCCATCCCAGAGGAAGAGGTTCCTTTCAACAGTTTGATTCCTAAAGCCCTAAATGTCCAGAAGACTGAATATAACAAAAGAGGGATATTAATTTCTCTCACACACTCACAGGCCATAATTTTTCTGTGCCTAAACCTTTGGCAGGGCACAAATTTAGATCTGAGCATCATGGAATAATTGCATCAAGCTGTTCTATTCCTTGGAGTTGTCATGAAATTTCTAACCAAGGCGGGGCATGTTTCCCTTTTTGAATGATCTGGAGTGTAAGCTATGTCAAATTGGGTAACTTTCTTTTGGGGGCAGCATTTGCTTATTCTGCCAAGAATAAGAGAGAACAAAGTATAGTCATTTTATTCATATCAAGTGATTCTTCTCAAAGGAAATAACCACCGAAGCACCACAGCCATTGAAAGTCTCAAAACAGTATTTTCGAGGATCCAGTTCAAGGGCCATGAATGGCACCACCGAATCACTGAGCACTTAGCCGGCACAGGATATTATGCCCGCTGAAATTGTGATTAAGATAATTCTATTCCTAAAGTGAATAAAGTGTTATTTTGATCCAAACAAGATGTTCCTATTTGTTACTTTAAGTCAGGGGTCTTGAATTATCAGCAGTTGGCAGTTCTCAGTTTCTCTGCAGAGCATTTTCCCCCAAATTCCAGACCATCATCATGGAACGTGCCTCAATAAAACTGTTTTTAATGGGACTGCCTTGTCATCCCAAAGAAATAAACCAGACTGGAAACCATACCTTCAAAACAGACCAATAAATAAAGATGGGCAACCTTTTCCTACCAGCTTTTATAAGAAAACGATAGAGTCATCTTCTCTTCCTCATCGCATCTCTCAGAAGATAACCAGAGGTGGTTGATATTTTCTACTTTTTTGTTTACATTTCCATTGCTTTCTTCTTAGCCTCCACAGCAAGTGAGAATAAGAAAAGAAAATAGGAAATAGGAAAGGAAAACCTATCTCTACACCACTTCAACAACAATATTGTCTTTGAGGGCACTTGGTTTTACCTGAATCAGTTATGGGCTTCCTTCTATATCCAGTCATTGAAGTGAACAAACTTCTTCCTTTTATCAAGTCAGAGAAACTAAAATGTACAGTTGGTGTTGAAATAACAGACATGCATCATCGTCAGGTGTGATGACACTCCCAAGAATCTGAAGATTTTCCTCCTTGCCGGTTGCTAGAGGAAAACTGGATAAGCGGGAATAAGAAGAGGGCTGGGGCACTTTAGGCTTATAGTCACTGCATGCGTGCTCGGTAGCTCAGTCGTGGCCAACTCTGCAACCCCACGTGGACTGCAGCCCACCAGGTTTCCTTTCCAGACAAGAACACTGGAGTGGGTTGCCATTCCTTTCTCCAGGGGATCTTCCTGACCCAGGGATTGAACCCACATGTCTTGCATTGGCTGGCAGATTCTTTACCACTGAGCCATTACTGGGAATGTCCTATTTAGGAGGGAAAATGGGAATGAGTCTGAGTGTGCCAGGAAGCGTGATGGTTAGGTGAGCCTGGGGCTGAGGACACCTTGGTTGCACGTCTGGTTGTCCGGCACATAAACTGAAGGCTCTGAGTGCTGGGGTACTGACGACATGTGACTTCATCCTGCTCCTTGGACAAGAGAGGATGAGGCAGCAACAAGCTCACACGCTCCAGGGAACACGTGTTTTCAGGAGAGGACTTTCTGGGTCACATATAGTTAAAATACTTGAGACCTGACAGCTGATGTAATGATTTTAGCAATTTTATTTAAAGGATTTTTATTGGTAAGTGAGTTTTCAGATATTCCAAGACTGATTTGATATTACACACCCAAAAAAGCCATATGCATAGTATCTGTTCCCAGCTAAACAGACCTCCATCTCCTGTGATGTCCAAGTTTCGGGTCAGCGTTCACTGTTGAGATCACTGTGGCCCCCTCAGAGGTGGCAGGCAGTTGTCATGAAGAGCTCCCACTTGTCAGGGAAGGGGTGCAGATCAGGCGGTCAGAACTCACAGTAAAGAGCTTTGTGGAACACAGTTCCAACCAGCATTTTCCCCTTGTACACAGAAGCAACCGTACTTCCATGTAACACTTTACCATCCTCTGCATAAACCACTGTAACTTTGGGTTCTTCTGATAAAATATTCTGGATTTGGAGCACCTATCCAAAAATAACATTACATTAGTATTTTTTAAAGTCACTCAAGGCATAACTTTAAATATGGGGTCATTTCTCCATAAGAAAAGACTTTTAGGTGAACCATATTTTGTTCCAAAATGACTCTCTATAGATATCTATTTCCTCATTGGCAAAAATGACAGATTCTGGTCAGATCATCTTTAACAAAGATAGACACTCTAAAGACCTATAGAAGCAAGAACCTTAAGACAGTAACACAGCCTGGGTACGCTGTGTTACTGTCTTAAGGAGCGCTGTGGCACACAGCAGGGTGGAGCTGGGGTTACTCAGTAAGTCAAAGTGTTGCCATGCTGGGATTCAGGCCGGTTTGTGTGTATTTTCAGGTAAGCCTGGAATTTTAATGTTTACACTTGATTCTTGGTATTTAAATATGGGAATAAAAACAAAACAAAAAAAGAGTGTTGCCCACAAAGAACATATCTCTCCTCCACTCTCATTATTCCTCTGAACTTAAGGTCCCAACTCCTAATATGTAAGATTTTATGAGTTCAGTTTCCTTCATTTAGTTGAACAGAAATATGATTATATCATAAGCAGCAGTATAGTACTATTCAAGTTGACTACACAAGATAGCCAATATTTGACAGTTTGGGCCAATGAAATGGTAATTTCATATGATTCACGAAGCAAGCTCACTGTAAGGCATGAGCGCAGGGTTGTATTGGGGTCTTCCACTTTCTGTTTGTTTCTCATTTGTAGAATGAGATGGCTGGGACTATATGCTGTGCTGTGCTGTCGCTTCAGTCCTGTCTGACTCTGCGACCTTATGGACTGTAGCCCACGAGGTTCCTCTGTCCATGGGATTCTCCAGGCAAGAATACTGGAGCGGGTTGACATGCCTATTAACTCTAAATTCCCTTTAATCTTTAAATTGGTGTTCTTCTGAAGGCTTTAAGATAAAATACAATGACTTGAAGAACAGATGCTGACATACAGAAACATTGACTATGACAGAAAGGAAGCATTTTTTTTTTTAGAACAGCAAACAGTCTGTGCTGTAGCAAACGGTCCAAGTTCACCAAATGAGCTAACAAGCAAGAACAAATTAGAATCTCACATTCTGCCCAGTTCTGAACAGTGAGCACGCCACAGCATACATTTCCTCAATTCTACTGAGCATACCATACAGCAGTCCTAATAGCTGAGAACTAGCAAAAGGCACAAAGGATTGCCATTCACCATAATCACAATTGTCTTGTAAACCCAGAGAAAAGGTTATGAAGGGCCAACATGTAATTGGAAATACATAGTTGGCTTTTGTTTCTTATCCAAGAGACACAGGCTTAAAAAAATTTTTTTTTTAGGGGTGAAGGGTGGAATGAGACTGACTCTTAAAGCTTTAAAAAGAATGCATGCTCCGTCGCTCAGTCATGTCCAACTCTGCAACCCCATGGACTGTTGCCCGCCAGGCTCCTCTGTCTATGGGATTATCCAGGCAAGAATACTGGAGTGGGTTGCCATTTCCTCCTCCAAGGGATCCCCTTAAAAAGAATACATAACAGTAAACTATGCCAAAAAGTACACCGAGTACTTGCTGTAAATAGCCAGCATAATTAGTACAAACTGAAAACTGAGAAGAAAACCCTAGTTAAGTCAGAGTAAACATTCAAACGCTCATGGAGTGGGTTTCAAATTCTTGCATTGTCAAAATAATCCACTGAGAAAAAGGCCAATGATGTGATTAGTGTCTGGGTACTAAAACTAAGACAGAAGCGTTCTTTCAAGCTCAGATCTCTCCAGCAAGGATTTATGTTCCCATTCTGCCTGGAAGGTTTGGGGAGGATGGCATCTCTGCTTTACAACTGCTCTGTTACAGAAACTGGCAAGTGTACTGACACACAGGAAAAGGATGTTGAGTAGGAAGGCAGGTAACACATAAATGTTCAGACCATAACAGTGTGGTCTGTTATATTTTTTAAACTATTGTGAATGGCCAAGTCAGAGAAACTCACTACTGAAATAAAGATATGGAGCCCAATCCTGTGCTGGCTGTCCTAACCCAGCCCTCCAGGCTCATCCTCCACTCCACTCAGCCTTCCCAGTGCCTGATTAGGGCTCCCTGGCCCTCCACCTCCCAGTAAACGTTGGCAGGAAGCAGCAGCAGAGAGGGATGGGCAGACTGAGAAGGAGGCAGAGTATCTACCCCCAGTGCCCGGACCCCATGTGGGGCCATGACTGCATCCGGTTGGCTGCATCCCTCAACCAGAGGTCAGGTTCCCCTCCCAGCACCCTCTCCACACACAGCCCTCACCTTGTTTGGGCTTCTGATAACCACGCCTACCTCCCGTGGTAGCCCTGGGGTACCACATTACCCTCCCCCGTTCATTTCCCTACCTGTGCCCACACCTCTGTACATGGCGCCCTCATTAAACTCCCCAAATCACCCAGTTTACAGGGACCATCTGTCTCCCACCCAGACCGTCTCAAATGCTTCCCAAAGTCAAATTCCATTTTGATCTGATCATTTAGGTCATCCATCCACGTCCCCCTTTTATTTGCACATATAATTGAGATTTATGTTTTCAATAGAAAACTAGCTGGGAGGGCGCTGATGTGATTCTTTTCTCAAACTAACCTCTGATCCAGGAGGATTCTCTGGGTCATAGGAGAAGATTTTCATGCCATTGGGGTGGCAGCCAACCCACAGGTCCCCTGTCACGGGATCCACGGATATGTTATCCACGAGTGTGTCACAGTCCAGAGACTTGTAGATGAAAACCAGAGGGAAAAAGAAAAAAAGCAATAAAAATTTTGAGAGGAGATGGAGCAGTGCATTAGAGAAAGCTATCATGGCGTCCTTGGGCACCATACACCTGCTCCAGGGGGAAAACGATCCTACTCCCCTGCTCCATTTCACTAGCACTCAGGGAATTCCTCTAGCTCTCTGTGTTAGTATTTTGCCATTTTCCAGAACGTGAGGGAAGGGGAAGATCAGAAAAACCAAGAAAGACTATTAAAAGTGATAGGAAAGCATTTGGACTAACATCTGTGCATGAACTTAAAACCGAAAGTGAAAAAAAAAATTTTTTTTCAGTGTTGCATAAAACAGTTCCTTCTTTCTAAAACGGCATGTGAAAATGACATTTTTATAAGCATTCAGAAAACAACCAGGAAATGTGGATTCATTTCTGATGAGAGCATCAGTGAAGTGTAGGCTCTTCTTTAATGGCTAATCATAGGCTGTGCAGCCAGAGGAGAAATGGCCACCCAGGGTCTAATTTGTGCCTTGAAGTTGAGGAAAAGTTTCTTCTTCAGCTTCTTGATGTTATTCAACTCCCTGTTCTTCTGCTGTTTATTTTCTAAATATAAGTTGCAAGCGTGTGTTGACTGCACAGATTGCTGTCACGGCTTTGTACCAGGATCATAAATAATACCAACGATTCTTAATTCCATCATTCATCATCTTGGCTGCCTTCTACTGGGGAGAAATCACATCTATTTGTCTACCTCTAGCTCTCAGTTGGATAAACAGTATCTACCATGTACCTCAAACAGAGGCCAGCATACCTCAGTGTCCAGAGAGCCTGGAGTAATTGCCGGGAACGCATCGCAAAGGCCAGAGCGCGGGCAGCCGCCTGTGAAAGCCCTGTGCTTCCTGCTCAGCATGAGAGCCCCCGTCCCTGGCCTGAGGCGCGAGGGTGCTCAGGCTTGAAGCGGTGCCGCCTCTGCACCTTGCTGAGTGCCATCACTCGTTCCTACCCGAACAGGCGAGTTTGGCCGAGGGAAGCAGTTGAGTGAACGTCCTGTGGCCAAAATCGTCTCCAAGTCTCTTCCATCCCAAACCCCATCTACCCCAGTGTCAGGCATTCTAGGCTGATACGTTAAATTCTTTCTTTTTTTTTTAAATCAGAGCATAATTGCTGTACAATGTGTTAGTTTCTGCTGTATAATGAAGGGAATCAGCCATCTATCTATCTCTCTATGTATATATATAGGGAGATGTGTGTGCGTGTCTGTGTGTGTGAGTGTGTATTGAGCCTCCCGCTCACCCTCGACTGCCGCCCACGCCGCTAGCTCCTCGCCGAGCACCGGGCTGAGCTCCCTGCGCTTGGGCAGCTGCAGCTAGCTAGCTGTTTCACACATGGCAGCGCAGGTGTGTCAACGCTGCTCTCTCAGCTCGTCCCACCCTCCCCGTCTCGCTCTGAGTCCTCATGCCGGTTCCCTACATCCCAGCCCTATTGCCCTGCAAACCGGCTCATCTTTCTGTGAGGAAAACGTCTGTCTCGGGGCGCTGCTGCTCTCTTTGGCAGGGGTCATGGCCGACCGGTGGATTCGGCAGCAGATTAAAAACTTGCAGAGATGAGGGTGGGCAGGGAGAGTGGGGGAAGGACCCGGGAGTCCAGGGTCCCACCCAGTCCTCACATCAGCAACAAGCTCCCGCCGCCAGCACCAGTTGAGCAAGGGTCAGAACTGTGCTCTGCCCAGGAAGACCCGGACAGTCCAATAGGGAGCCCATCTGGGCCTCAGCGATAAACTCTTTCCGTGCAAATCCCTGACTCCCAGCAATACCAACTCACCAAGACGCACGTACAGACCATGGGTCACGCTTCCACAAAGTCCACTGGAAACTTTTTTTCATTCCTTGGTCAAGGAAACTTAATAAATGATTCTCTTTGGGGAAAATGGTATTCTCTATTAACAAACATCCCAGTTTTTAGAGAACTGTAACTCACTGAAGTGAGGCTAATTCATTGACTGTGTCTTGGAAAATGTTTTGAAGAAAGGATCATTTTTACTGTGGTAAAATACGCATAACATGAAATTGGTCATTTTAACCATGTTCAGTGTACAACTCAGTAGCATCAGTTATGTTCAGAATGTCATGAATCCACCACATTCCATTTCCAGACCCTCTCATCATCCCAAACAGAAGCTGTACCGAATAGCTGCCCATTCCTCCCTTCCCCATCCCCTGCTCACCCCTGTCCTGTTCTCTCCTTATGAGTTTGCCTCTTCTAGGTACCACATATAAGTGGAATCACAGAATATTTGTCCTTTTGTGACTAGCATAAGGACTTTTATGCTAAGTATTCTTAGCATAATAACTTCACTTAGCATGTCTTCAGATTCATTGGTGTTCTAGCGTGAATCACTCCATTCCTTTTCAGGGCTGAGTAATACTTCATTCCATGTATACACTACACTTAGGCCACAGATCCATCCACATTTCATCACAAATTCTAGTAACAACCCAGATAGTGTCAGATTTCTTGGCACTCCAGTAGTAATCAACTGGACTTGATTAACATGAACCTCCAAAAGAAAGAATGACATTACCTAGTTGAGGAGAGGGGAGTCTCACCTGAATTATTATGTCAGGACACCAGCAGGATTTCCTGCCAGAAGGGGGATCCAAACCTGAAATAAACTTTGCCCTCAATCGACAGGAGTAGCACTTTTATCGTTCGGTGTTGAATGTACCTTGGATGGGGTTTTATTCTTATAAAATCCTTTAAATTTCAATTTGCAGAAGTATCTATTGTGATAACCACAATTTGTTTTTATCTCCTCAGCCAGTCTGAGTGTGTGAAATTCCATTTTACTGCAGCGAATACCAAATCGTCATAGCCCTGTCAATGATTTTTAATGTCAAACATGATATTACATCTGATGTGGTTTCAAGGTAATTTTCAGGGAATAAAGCCCCTCATGATGGTCCCTGATATGCGCTGATGGGCACAGTCACAGGTGCCAGTGCTTCACAGTGCCGTGGGCAGTTCTGGTAGGGTAGAAGTACCTCTGTGTTTTTTCAGAAGCATCACTTCCATAATGTTCTGCTTTGCTCACACGTCTCCTTTCTGCTCCTTTGTGTTTTCACCCCCTTTGATCCAAACCTTCAGACCAGATCAGAATTGGTACAGGCAAAGATGAACCCCTGAAGAATGCCCGGCCCCAGCATGTTAATTTAACATTTAATTTGTTGAGTGCCTACTGGGTGTGGGAACTGTCCCTGGAACACACAGAGAAAGTATCTGTCCTATGACACTTAAACCCTAGTGGGACAGGCAGACAGACCCTGGGGAGGAGAAGGAAAATATGAATGCAAAGCGTGTTAGCAAAGGATGCTGAAGGGAAAAAAATAAAGCCATAAAAGAGACAGGAAGTGTGTGTGTGTGTGTGTGTGTGTGTGTGCGTGCACGCGTGCGCGTGTGCACACGCATTTGTCTAGGGAGAAGCAGAGTTGTAAGTTAAGACTAGGCAGCCGGGGAAGGCCTCACTGAAGTGACATTTTAGTGAAATCTGGAAAGATGTGGAGGAGAGAGACGTGAAGACCTGGAGGAAGAATACCTGAACAGAGGGACAAGTGCCCCCTTCTGAGGAAGGACACGCCCAGGAGAGTTCCAGAAATGCTCAGGCAGGAGGGGCTCAGCAGCAGGGGCAAGGGTTGGAGACAGAGGTGGTAATGTGACGAGTACCTGGGCTTTATGAATATTGTGCTGAGTGCTATTGTGTGCAAGCTGAGGCTCTTGTCTGTCCCATCAACACAGAGAAGGAAAGAGGGGAAGGAGGGAAGGAGGAAGGGAGAGGCAAGAGAAGAGAGAAGTGAAGAACACACTTCCCAGCCGGAAATTCACTAGAACAGAGAGAATCTCAGGTGCACGGATGTTGTGTGTGGTCTGCCACGTCCCACTCTGCCGCTGAGCAAAAGCGAACGACAAATCCTGACGACGCTGATGCTTCCGAATAAAGGAGTGAAAAATTGGTTCTCACCCACTCCAATTAGACAATCCTCACTTCTAATTTCACAAATCAATTAGAATCTAATTATCACCCCACAAACTTATAGTGTTAATTCATCTTACCTTCAATGGAGTTAAAGTCCAATTAGCATGTTTTTCATACACATGAATCTTATGAGCCAGCAGTTCAGCTACATATATATACCTTCAAAGAAGAAAGAGCTACATCAAAGTCCGTGAAGGGAAGCAATTCAGAAGGTTACCATGAAGGCATAATAACCCTTCCTGGGGGACAACTTTGCTTAGAGACTGGAAAACAGAAGCTGTCTCAAAACACGCCGGATTCTCAAGGAACTCAATGAGCTGACAGCACACAGGGGAGTTTTAATCCCTGAAAAGTTATTTCAAAAGATGGGGAACTAGTTAGCCCTAACTAGTAGGCAAGGAACTTAACTCTGATGCCAGTTGTTAGCATCTGGGAGCAAAAGCATGACACCACTTTTCTTGGTTTGCCAACATAATGGCAAGCCCCAGGTTCTGCATTTCGTCCCCTTGTTTTAGGCCACAGAAATTAAGAGAGAAGACAAGTGCTTGGCCTGGATCTGAGAGAAGACCCGCTCCCCTCCGCATGAGGGACAGTGTCGCATTCATCAGAAAGATCTCTGGCCAGTCTAAGCACAGTGCCTCCCAGAACAAAGAGAAATGACTGCATGATTATCTGCTATTTTTGAAGACCAGGAGATGACATGAGTAACTGAAAACTGTGCTGCTTTCTCTATATATGTGACTACCCTCTGAATATGTTAATAACCCTCTAAGTAAGTTGCAAATGCTTAATGATACGAGATGGAGAGGATTTTATACATACACCAGTCTTACCCAAAGTGTGATCCCCAGACCCAGTGTTGTTCTGTGAATTGTTTCGGAATGACCACCAGAAAATAACATGAATCAACTACATCACTAAGCATACTACTTAGGAAGCTGACTTTTTCCCCACAGTAACTTCTTGACGAAGGAAGCAGTGGCTTGATTTACATTTTGGTACAAACTCTGTCATGTCACAAACCAGTGCTACAGACATAAACATACCCATAAATTGTTAATCTCATGATACACTCATGAGTGTTTTTTGTAGGTACCCCCTCTTGAAACGCACTCCCCCCACAAAGGAATTTAAAAGCGTGTGTGCTCAGTTGCTCCCTTGCATCCGAATCTTGCGGCCCCATGAACTAGCCCACCAGGATCCTCTGTCCATGGGATTCTCCAGGCAAGAATACTGGAGTGGGTTGCCATGCCCTCCTCCAGGGGGTCTTCCCAACTCAGGGATCGAACCCGTGTCTCTTGTGTCTCCTGCACTGGCAGGCAGATTCTTTAGCACTGAGCAACCTGGAAACCCTTAAAAGAGTGTGCCTTCACAAAATAGTAAGTTATGATTTGATATACTTTATCCCCTGGAAATTAAGACATTTTACATTTCCCCCAATTTCATTTTACTGGAATAACATGCTAGAATGTATCCCCTTTTTTAGAAGATGAATATGCTCTAAATATGTCGAATGAGAATCGAGGGACAAACGTGGTATTTTAAGGAGTTCACGTACTTGCCGTCAGGTGACATGTTGATTCCATTAGCAAAATCAAATCCACTGGCCACCACCATTTGAACATCATCTGGACTGTAGTAAACAACATTTGACCATGCTAGACCCAAATATAATTCCCAGGATCTCAAGTACTGGTGAACAAAATAGTGATCATTGGTGGCATAGAAGTGTTCACGGCCAACAGCGACAAGGTCATTCAAACTGCAATTGAAACACACGCATATGACACAGGCAGGTGACAGCATGGTACCTGACAGGCTTATACGCTGGTGTTCATGAATATATACTCGTAAAATCAGAATGTGTGATGGAACCTTCACAACAGCTGTTACAGCCCAGAATTATGTGTGATCAGCCCCGCCTATACAATCCTCAAAGACAGTAATTACCCAAAGAAACCCTAAGAGGTTATTGTAGCAATGGAACAAAAAAAGCCTTTTAACTGTATCGTGGAAAAAAGTGCCGTGGTGTGTGTGTGTGTGTGTATAGACAGACTAAACTCCACAGACATTAAATTTGTCCAGGAATCATTATCCAGGCCATATTTGTTTATGCTCATATAGAGCAGTTCAAGGCAGCATCGGCAGTGGGAAAAAACCCAGCAATCTTGAGACTCGCATTTTAGTTACAGCTCTGCTACATGGACAGATTGGTTCCAAATAGGAAAAGGAGTACGACAAGGCTGTATATTGTCACCCTGCTTATTTAACTGATATGCAGAGTACATCCTGGAGAACGCTGGGCTGGAGGAAGCACAAGCTGGAATCAAGATTGCCGGGAGAAATATCAATAACCTCAGATATGCAGATGACACCACCCTTATGGCAGAAAGTGAAGAACTAAAGAGCCTCTTGAGGAAAGTGAAAGAGGAGAGTGAAAAATTTCGCTTAAAACTCAACATTCAGAAAACTAAGATCATGGCATCTGGTCCCATCACTTCATGGCAAATAGATGGGGACGCAATGGAAACAGTGACAGACTTTCTTTTCTTGGCTCCAAAATCACTGCAGATGGTGATTGCAGCCATGAAATTAAAAGACACTTACTCCTTGGAAGAAAAGCTATGACCAACCTAGACAGCATATTAAAAAGCAGAGACATTACTTTGCCAACAAAGGTCCATCTAGTCAAAGCTATGGTTATTCCAGTAGTCATGTATGGATGTGAGAGTTGGACTATAAAGAGAGCTGAGCACTGAAGAAATGATGCTTTTGAACTGTGGTGCTGGAGAAGACTCTTGAAAGTCCCTTGGACAGCAAGGAGATCCAACCAGTCCATCCTAAAGAATGGACTGAATATTCATTGGAAAGACTGATACTGAAACTGAAACTCCAATACTTTGGCCACCTGATGCGAAGAACTGACTCACTGGAAAAGACCCTGATGCTGGGAAAGATTGAAGGCAGCAGGAGAAGGGGACAGCAGAGGATGAGATGGTTGGATGGCATCACCGATGCGATGGACATGAATTTAAGCAGACTCAGGGAAGCCTGGCGTGCTGCAGTCCATGGGGTTGCAAAGAGTCGGGCACGACTGAGAGACTGAACTGAACTCAACTGCTACTGTTAGCTGTGTGATCTGGGGAAAGTTAATCATTTAACACGCCAGGGCCTCGGTTTACTTGTCTGTTTAAAAAAAAAAAGGAGGCGATGGACTGCTCTGTCTTCCAGCCTTACAGGGTCATTTTCAGCTATAAAGGTTCATGATTCTAAACGGAGCGAAACATCCGTGAGCAAGAGTGCTCAGAAATGGGATGTGGTGGCTTTTTTGTTGCTGTTCTTCTGATTTTGATTCTCTCTGTGTTACTGGAAATCTAAGCTGTATGAGTCTATTTTTCTGCTTTAATAGGCACAACACTGAGCACATTAGTGAGTCATCCTGTGCTGATTGAGGTGACAGAAGTTCCTCTGGGCCATTATCCAGGACAGAATTATCTCAGCTCCACTGTGGAGGGCGTCACGGCCCAGCACATCAGCTCTGACGCCACCCCGGGCTCCCGGGCATCTTTGATGAGCATGCAGAGCCTCAGTTTTCTCATCTGCTGCTGCTGCTGCTGCTAAGTCACTTCAGTCGTGTCCAACTCTGTGCGACCCCACAGATGGCAGCCCACCAGGCTCTGCCGTCCCTGGGACTCTCCAGGCAAGAATCCTGGAGTGGGTTGCCATTTCCTTCTCCATTTCTCATCTGCAAAGAGAGTTTAAATGATTTTCCCAAAGTTATACAGCTCATTCGTATAAGACTAAGGGTCAGCATCTTCATTTGTGGCACTGCAGTGGGAATTACAATGAGACAATGCCTGCCGTCTGCTTTGCAGTGAGCCTGCCACTCACAAAGCCTCCATCAATGGTAACCAACGTTCCTATATGAGAAAAGGGGTCTAGGAATTTAGGATTAGTCTGTATGGGCTTCAGGCAGAAGCCTGCAAAGATGCTTTTTTTTTTCCTTCTCTTTTTTAAAGGTAAATGTATGAAATTAGTATGCTTTTTAACCCTTTGCTGTTTTTCATTTTAAAAAGAGAGCAGAGCAGAAAGGTTTAGAGTCATAACTTTGAAATCTGATGGGCTCCATTTGAATCCTCCATTTGTTGCTTGCTCTCAGTGTGGTATGCAGCCATAGCGTGTCAGTATGCTCTGAGCCTCTCCGTATTTTGGAAGGTTGGGGTATGAATAAAATGAAATAACGAATCAAAGACCTTGGCACCATGCCTGGCAGACAGTAAATGATCAATAATGACCAATAATGTTATTGTTACTAATAGCCTGTTCTATTATAACAGATTAGTCATTGGAATATTAACACTATGTCATTGTCGCTGTATTAGTCGCCCAGTTGTGTCCGACTCTTTGTGACCCCATGTACCATAGCCCACCAGACTCCCCTGTCCGTGGAATTCTCTAAGCAAGAATCCTGGAATGGGCTGCCATTCCCTTCTCCAGAGAATCTTCCCAACCCAGGGGTCAAACCCGGGCCTACCTGCAGTGCAGGCAGATTCTTTACCATCTGAGCCACCAGGGAAACCCACTAATGCTATAGACAACCATACAAACAACCATCAAATACAAAGAGGAAAATATACATGTCTAACCCTTGGGTTGGGAGAGCAGAATTTTAGTTAATTGTGACACTAACTATAGTTTGGTTCTGTATTGCCAAAGATCAGTGCATTTGCAATTGCCAAATAGTCATGTATGGATATAAAAGTTGGACCATAAAGAAGGCTGAGAGCCAAAGAATTGAAGCTTTCAAACTGTGGTGCTAGAGAAGACTCTTGAGAGTCCCTTGGACAGCAAGGAGATCAAACTAGTCAATCCTAAAGGAAATCAACCCTGAATATTCATTGGAAGGACCGATGCTGAAGTTGAAGCTCCAATACTTTGGCCACCTGATAGGAAGAGTTGACTCATTGGAAAAGACACTGAAAAATGCTGGGAAAGACTGAAGGCAGGAGGAGAAAAGGGCGACAGAGGATGAGATGGCTGGATGGCATCATCAACTCAATGGATATGAGTTTGAGCAAACTCCAGGAGATAGTAAAGGATAGGGAAGTCTGGTGTGCTGCAGTCAATGGGGTCACAAAGAGTGGGACACGACTTAGCGATTGAACAACAACAACAAAAATGCCCTAACCCTAGGAAACTGGACAAAACTAAGACTTCCAAGGTTAAATGGTAAAAGAAATAAAATAAGTTTCACTATTTCATAGCGACTCAGATCAGAAGCTCCAGACTCAAGCTCCAGACTCAAGGATTAAAATTCCAGTTGTGCCATTTACTGGCAGTGTCTCCTGAAGCAGTGTCCCCAGGCTTCATTTGTTTTAAATTTAATATGGTATAGTAGTAAAACCTAATTAAGAACATGCTTGTAAAAAGCTAATAAAATAATCTGTTAAATTGGCTATTGCACCACCTGAGTTACAGCGGAAGCTCACACAACTTTTATTATCACTGTCATTTCTACCATTAGTCTGGCTTCTCTAGTCCACACACTTTCCCCTAATTTAGATCTAGGGATTTGGCACAGTTTCCAGACACTCAGTGTCCTCATTCTCTTTCCAAAATATATTTGTTGGGTGAAGGTATGAATAAACTCTTCCACCAAAAACTGTTCTCTGAACTGTCATGCAGATGAAGAACTGGGCTGTAGTTTGCAATGGTCGCTAATTGGTTAATTTGCCTTCATCCAGCACCCTGATTTCGCCGCGGTCTCAGTTTCCTCAGCTTCAGCCCCATCGGGTAAGACGGGAGCAGGAGGAGCCCTGGCAACACTGAGCATACATCACTCACCAGGTGCTTTGCTAGACACCTGCAAGTACATACCAAGTGGTTTAAAAGAAACCCAGATTCACACATTCTGAGATAATTGAGTTCTGCAGGTAAATTATTCAAATAGAGGTTAAGAGTCTAAAAAGACCATAACGATTAGAGGATAAAAACTGTGTGGGAAGATAGTGTCTAATTATTTTCTTAAATCCATCATTACCTCATAAACAGAACCCTAGAGCTTCCCTGGTGGCTTGGAGATAAAGAATCTGCCTGCGATGCAGGAGACCTGAGTTCCATCCCTGGGTAGAGAAGGTCCCCTCGAGAAGGAAACCGCAACACACCCGAGTATTCTTGCCTGCAGAATCCTGTGGACAGAGGAGCCTGGAGGGCTACAGTCCACGGGGTCGCAAAGAGTCAGACATGATGTAGCGACTAAACAACAACAAAGGCAAGTGAGGATGTCAATTTGCCACTGTTTCCCTATCCATTTGCCATGCAGTGATGGGACTGGATGCCATGATCTTAGTAACTTTCAATTCAGTTCAGTTCGGTTCAGTCGCTCAGTCGTCCGACTCTTTGCAACCCCATGAATCACAGCATGCCAGGCCTCCCTGTTAGTCTCCTGTAAATGTGTTATCATTCTTTCATAATTTAAAAAATAAGAAAGAGGAAAAAGAGCATTAGAAGAGGAATAAGTGAACGTAAAATAAAATTTTTTAAAAAAAGAAAGTAGAGTTGCCATTATCCCCCCACCCCAGCCCCCACCCCTGCCAAAAGGAAACACTAAAAGTAGACACACCATCCCCGGGTGTTAAAGGAAAATAGGAATATGACATATCTCAGTACTTAGGCAGAAGTTCATGTCTGATGGTTTTCAAATGCAAAAGTGACTTTTCTTCTTCTTGAAATTTAAACAACTCAACCGTGGACTTAAAATCTGGATGGCTCACCACCAGCAGGTACACGGTATTATCTGAGGAGAGATTAAAAACAAAAATTGAAACATTAACCAAGCTCTCAGCTGTCAGCTCTGTCTCTAAAAAGCAATTTCTACCCACCTCCAACTAGTACTTAGGATGTCAGGCAGATGGAATATTTTCATCTCTTTGTAGAGAGAAGCATTTGGGATTGCTCCAGAGAAAAATGGCTAAAGGAAGAGCCGGTGACAGTCTAAAAACCACCAGAATCCACAGGGGGAAAAAAAGTCCTCAACTTAAGAATGAGCGGCCCTTGACACTAAAACTCCAAAGAGCTTATTAAGCTTTCTGCTGCAAGTGGTCTCAGCAAGATACAGCACTGAGATAAAAGAGATGAAAGATGAGAAGAATATCAATAAGAGAAGGTGTGCTCAGGTGTAATTTACACAGTGTGAGATGATAAATTCCATAAAAAGAGCACCCGAGAGATAATATCAAAGGGATTTAGCTTCCAGGAGTCAGTGCAACTCTGCAGCAGGAAAGAGACTGGTGTAAGTGGTCAAGAAGGAGTGATCAGATGTTACACCATAGTCTTTGCCTTCGGAAGCAGTGAATCTTTGGAAAGCTTTGACGTCACCAAATTGGTGTTTAAAGGAAAATAGTGTCAAGTTTAGGAGGTTGAACAGAAGAAATCTGAACAGAAAAGCCAGCTATGAGACTTCCTATTAGGCCACTTGCCAAGCAGATGTTTATTTTAATTGGTGTTAAGTGCTACAGAAGGAAAATAAAACCAGATAAAGGGATGCAGAGTAACGAGGAGTCTTGTTCATGGGAGTCAGGCAAGTTCTGGGAAGATGATGCTAACACAGATACTGAAATGAAATGAGAGACTGAACTATATGAATATCTGGGCAAAGGGTGTTCTGGGCGGAAGGAAGAGATTGTGCAAAGGGCCTGAGGCAGGAGCTTAGCTGGAGGTTGTAGTTGGAGTAGAAGTGAATGAAAGAGGTGGGGGATGGAAGCCATAGACAGCGGAATCCAGGTTAGTCTTGTAGGGCTTCGGGTGAGGCTCCAGGGCTTACTCACTGGGGCTTTCAACCAAGGAGTGTATGACTGTGGGTATAGCAGTAATCCAGGCAGAAGGAAAGAAGGGCCAGATCAGGAGGACGCTGCTTCTCTCCACATGCCTGGATTGCTGCTATACCCACAGTCATGTTACTCCTTGGTTGAAAGTTCCCTGTAAATAAGCCCTGGAGCCTCACCCCACTGACAGAAAAAGGCAGGAATTTGACAGGAAGTACCAAAAGTCCCTGATGATGGCTGAGGAATATGGGAAGTGGAAATCCATCCTAAGTGAGGATTAAAACACAGATTCATGTTTTGCACAGCAGAATCTACCTCTAGGAGTTTATCATAAGCAGTCACAGAAGCCACATGCATAAGAATGTTTATTCTGGCATCAGTTTTCAGTGAGCATAAAGGCGGGAATAGGCTCAATATCCATCAGCAGATGAACTATTTTATGGTTCTCCCATGCCACAGAATTCCAAACAGCCTCACAAAGCAGCTCTGAAAGCACTGTCAGGAAAAAGAAGCCATGATGCCATGTTTAACACAAAAGCAATTTATATGAGGACCTGTATAATATTTATGTGGTTATTTTCCCTTTTTAATTCAAAAGAGCATGCACACACCCCACATCCTATTTCTTTGCACTTACAATATTTTAAAAATAAAATATAATCTTAATGAATGGGTGAAGAGATCGCCAAAAGGGAAATACATATGTATGTATATAAATTTCAGTAGAGACATATATGGAAGAAGGGAAGTCATATGGAGTAAACATGAAGAAGGGAAGATAAGAGGATGAGTTACTTTGTAACATTTTGGGTTTAATTTGGCTGTAGGTGTTGTGTTAGTCACTCAGTTGTGTCTGACTCTTTGTGACACCAAGGACTGTAGCCCACCAGGCTCCTCTGTCCATGGGATTCTCCAGGCAAGAATACTGGAGTGGGTAGCCATTCCCTTCTCCAGGGGATCTTCCTGACCCAGGGATTGAACCTGGATCTCCTGCATTGCAGGCAGATTGTTTACTGTCTGAGCCACCAGGGAAGCCTGTGGCTGGAGGAGAGGAACCCAAATAGAAACAGCTGGTGAGCTGAAGGGAGAGAACAGAAGAGCTGATTAAAATAATAATCCACTTTGGAGGGTGTTTACCTAGATAGCAGACACAGCTACCGTTGTGACATGGCTGAACTTTTGGAAATAGAGAAAGTAAGGAGGAGGTCAAAGACCTGTCCTTTGGGGAATGCTCAGAGAATTCAAAGTGAGTGGCAAAATAATGAAGAGGGTAGAAAACCTGCAGCAGGATCAGAACGAGAACAGATGAGTGTATCAGAATATCAGGGAGGGGAGATTGCCTAGAAGCAACAAGTGCATGAGTGCTAAGTTGCGTCAGTCGTGACCAACTCTTCGCGAGCCTGTGGATGTAGCCCACCAGGCTCCTCTATCCATAGGATTCTCCAGGCAAGAATACTTGAATGGGTTGCCTTTCTTTCCTCCAGGGTATCTTTCCAACCCAGGTAGCAAACCCGGGTCTCCTGAGGGCCCTGCAAGCAGATGCCTACAGTCCTCCTGTAGGCAGATTGTTTACCACTGAGTGGCCAACAGTATAAAATAAGAGGGAAGGAAGGAGGGGAAGAGTTGGGAGAGAGAGTTTCTCAACAAGGACGTTGCTGGTGGCTTTCAAGGCAGCAACTTCAGTCCCCCCTTGCAGAAAAGTCTGCAAGGACCAAGGAAGGGATTGTCTGGTGGAGGCCATGGGGATAGGCATGGTTCTCAACCCTGGTCTCACATTCTTATCTGCTGGAGAGCTTGTAACAAGCACTACCTCAGACCAAGTGAATCAAAATATCTGGGGCTGGGACCTGGGCATCAGGCTTTTTAAAACTCTCCAGGTGCTTGTGTGAGCAACCAGGGTTGAGAATTAATGTAGACACCAAGGCAATGGCTGCAAAAAGAAGGGAAGAAATCAGATGAAAGCATAATGGTTGCGGCAATTTGTCAAAATGTGGAGAAACTGTTTGAAGACAGACAAAGGAACCAGTGGGTAGTGACGCACTGAAGCTGTCAGTGGATCTGCAGGTGCCTTAGGTTAGAGCAATCTGTTGCTGTAAACACCTGGATCTGTACAAGTGTTTAAAATGGAAAAACTCATTCCTATTAGGGCTGAATATTATCACTATGGTAATTATAGGGATTATGTGAATGTTGCTATTTTAAAAAATTAGGTGCTTTGCAAATCTCAATTTTAGCATTCTCAAGCATTTACATGGTTATGTTATGTTTAATTCACATAGGAGGTAAGTTTAAAACCCAGAGTGAGAGCATTATTCATGATTGTACTTTAGTTGGATAAAAAGAACTATTCATTCGTTAACATTTCTTCTGTTTTTTAAAAATTTGGTTTTATTTTTAATAGACATTGAATTTATTACCTTCATCTGTGAATGTACTAATTCCATGAGGATTAAATGAAGAAGCATCAAAGTTACTTCCAGTCATCTTCAATTCCAACACTGTAGGATCCTCTTTGTTCAGGTCCATCAGAAGTATTTTTCCAGGCTTATCAGGTTCAAAGCTTTTTATTCCAGGATAGCATAATCCCTTATAAAATAACAGAGGAGAAAACACAGGGACTTTACAAATACTTCAAATGCTGATGGAGGTGGTAGACAGCACATGGTTCACACTGTCTGGTTCAGGCCACAAGCCACATGGCCAGCCTATTCGCTGGCTTGTGCAAGCATCCCTTGGGGGTCTCTGGAAGTCACATGCTCCCTGGTGACCCCACATAATGGGCACAGACCCTTCCATCACCAGCTGCAAAGCATGTGTGTTGACTATCACAGCTACCAACCCACAATGACAATTAAAAAAAAACAAAAAGCGAAGAGCGGACCAAAGAGGCATTGACTAAAAAGATTCAGTAATATAAGCAAGGAACACAGACGAACACGGGTTATGGATCGTTCCCTGGCAGGTTTCATGAAAGCATCTCAGAAACAAAGGTTTAAGGTTAGGGTCTAATAACTCCAGGGAGCAACTCCTTCCTTAGCTTGAAGGTAGAGCAACACAGCTGTTATTTGTTTTAGATAGGGGATCCTTTGTAAGACTTAATGGAAATTTATATTTTGCTGCTTTAAAAAAAGTTTGTAAGACACCTCTTCAGAGGATGATCAGTCTTCATAGAAGAAAACTGGATTAAATAAATTACAATAGGCAGGAAAGGATTTTCAGTGGCTGGATGACTTGAACACTATATTCTATCAACTCTGTTATCTTTCATTAGGGTGATGACTTTTGTTTTTGAGCTATATCATCTACCACAATGATCTGTATGCAGGAGAGTTTCAACAACACAGTGGCTGTTCTTTCCAAAAGTTTGGAAATTGTGGCATGACCTACTAACATTTTTAAATTAAAGGGCTTATTCCAAAAAGTGTAAAAAGAAGGATTAAAATCTAAATGATATGTGAAGGGGAACACACATGCACACACACTCAATTCAGCAGGTATTTGACTACACTGCGTATGTTCTTCCAGGAACAGACAGATGAATGGGAAGCCATTCTTGAACTCACTGGACTCAAATTGTCACAGTGGAAGATAAGGGAATACAGGAGCTCCGTGTACTCACAGGGATACAAACATGCGAAGAACACATACGATCATAATCGTTAACACCAGTATGAATGCCTACACAGGTTGTTTTTTGAACCAGATCACCGCTCATTTTATTTGAAGATGGGCATTGGTATAAAGAAGGCTGAAACGAAAGACAAGCTGCAGGTCCTGGAAAATGGTTCTGAGCACAGGAAGGGAAAGGCAACACTTACCGTGCTAATGAAAGCAAGTCCATTAGGAAGTATCTCCAAGTCTTCAGCGCCAGTTTCTTCAAAAAAGAGTACAGACAGCACAGACTGTTTAGACTGTTGCAGGAAGTCAGGGGGCCTTGTCTTCATCAATCCTAACTTGAAAATGGAGCTACATATTTAGTTCTTCTTTGATAGCTTCAGAATAAATCATTCTTTCCTTTATTTATTCAAATTGATTCATATGATTATTTAAAAATTAAGAGATTCATATAATACAATGTACTTAAAATTTATACTTAATATATTTGTTTTAAATTGATGAACTAGAACTTTTCCCTCAGAGTCTAAAACCTCTTAAAGTTCTTGAAAATTCACTAAATGTACAAAAGGCATAGTAATTTGAAAATAGCTTGCAATTTTTAAAGACACAGAGTAAACTCCCCATATATGTTGACACCTAATCATTCCAAATCAAATAAACTATTTGAAAAACCCTACTGGAAACATAAGCAAATTTCAAATGCTTTGGTTAAACTGAGGATACATTTCATATTCTGAATGTGCCTTTACAAACATCAATAAATAATTCACCAAGTTAGTTATGCTTTAAATACATGTACATTTTTTGAATTTCAATCAATCTCAAGACATATGTGATTTTTTCTTTGGTATTAATTTTAGTGGAGATGTTCATTTTACAAATATCCAGTGATATTTAATATCAATATCGTGCTTGTTTTCTAGAAAAATAGATTGCACTATAAGATATCTGACCAAGCTAATTGATGCTATCTGCATAAAATCATGTGGAATAGCCTTTCTAACCTCAACTGAGATAAATGATTCAAAACAAAAAACAAACAAACAAAAAACCCTCAAACATAACAAAAGCATGAATGTCAAACAAGTTCTTTTCAAATGACAAAGCTGGTTGGATGAAACCAGATGGAGACTTGAGTCCTCCGGCCCTCCCTGTTGGCTGCCTACCAGCTTCTGTTACCACGTCCTTTTTATCTTTGGTGAGGGGCCTGCCTTCCACAAAGGAGGCCCCATAATCATTTTGCAGCTTCCCTTGCAGCTAGGGCACCAGCCTGTTGTCTAGCTCTGACTAATGAGATCTGAGGGGAAATCTGCTGAGAGCTTCTGGGAAAATTTTGCCATCCAGATATTAAAAGAGAAATGCATAAGGAGAAGCCCTGTGGTAACTACAAAGGTGTGTGAGGTCTTTATGAACATTTACCCTTTACTCATTACTCTTTCTCCTTCTGCCCCTCCTCCGCCATTTGCTCAGGTTATATTACCATAAAATCAAACACTTCCTGACTACTGGTTCTGCTAAATGAGCCAAAAAAAAAACAAATAATCAAAAAGCACTCAAACCCCTTGATGATACACTGGTAGAGTTGAAGGTCAAGTAATCTGGTATTTACAACTAACTACTGTATGCAGAGTTCCAAAGAATAGCAAGGAGAGATAAGAAAGCCTTCCTCAGCGATCAATGCAAAGAAATAGAGGAAAACAACAGAATAGGAAAAACAAGAGATCTTTTCAAGAAAATTAGAGACATCAAGGGAACATTTCATCCAAAGATGGGCTCGATAAAGAACAGAAATGGTATGGACCTAACAGAAGCAGAAGATATTAAGAAGAGGTGGCAAGAACACACAGAAGAACTGTACAAAACAGATCTTCATGATGAAGATAATCACGATGGCGTGATCACTCACTTGGAACCAGACATCTTGGAATGTGAAGTCAAGTGGGCCTTAGAGAGCATCACGACGAACAAAGCTAGTGGAGGTGATGGAATTCCAGTTGAGCAATTTCAAATCCTGAAAGATGATGCTGTGAAAGTGCTGCACTCAATATGCCAGCAAATTTGGAAAACTCAGCAGTGGCCACAGGACTGGAAAAGGTCAGTCTTCATTCCAATCCCAAAGAAAGGCAATGCCAAAGAATGTTCAAACTACCGCACAATTACACTCATCTCACATGCTAGTAAAGTCATGCTCAAAATTCTCCAAGCCAGGCTTCAGCAATATGTGAATCATGAACTTCCAGATGATAAAGCAGGTTTTAGAAAAGGAAGAGGCACCAGAGATCAAATTGCCAACATCCGCTGGATTATGGAGCAAGCAAGAGAGTTCCAGAAAAACATCTATTTCTGCTTCATTGACTATGCCAAGGTCTTTGACTGTGTGGATCACAATAAACTGTGGAAAATTCTGAAAGAGATGGGAATACCAGACCACCTGACCTGCCTCTTGAGAAACCTGTATGCAGGTCCGGAAGCAACAGTTAGAACTGGACGTGGAACAACAGACTGGTTCCAAATAGGAAAAGGAGTACGTCAAGGTTGTATATTGTCACCCTGCTTATTTAACTTATATGTAGAGTACATCATGAGGAACGCTGGGCTGGAAGAAGCACAAGCTGGAATCAAGATTGCTGGGAGAAATATCAATAACCTCAGATATGCAGATGACACCACCCTTATGGCAGAAAGGGAAGAGGAACTCAAAGGCCTCTTGATGAAACTGAAAGAGGAGAGTGAAAAGGTTGGCTTGAAGCTCAACATTCAGAAAACGAAGATCATGGCATCTGGTCCCATCACTTCATGGCAAATAGATGGGGAAACAGTGGAAACTGTGTCAGACTTTATTTTTTTGGGCTCCAAAATCACTGCAGATGCTGATTGCAGCCAGGAAATTAAAAGACGCTTACTCCTTGGAAGGAAAGTTATGACCAACCTAGACAGCATATTAAAAAGCAGAGACATTACTTTGCCAACCAAGGTCCATCTAGTCAAGGCTGTGGTTTTTCCCGTGGTCATGTATGGATGTGAGAGTTGGACTGTGAAGAAAGCTGATCACCAAAGAATTGATGCTTTTGAACTGTGGTGCTGGAGAAGACTCTTGAGAGTCCCTTGGACTGCAAGGAGATCCAACCAGTCCATCCTAAAGGAGATCAGTCCTGGGTGTTCATTGGAAGGACTGATGCTAAAGCTGAAACTCCAATACTTTGGCCACCTCATGTGTCAAGTTGACTCACTGGAAAAGAGTCTGATGCTGGGAGGGATTGGGGGTGGGAGGAGAAGGGGACAACAGAGAATGAGATGGCTGGATGGCATCACCGACTCGATGGACATGAGTTTGAGTGAACTCCGGGAGTTGATGATGGACAGGGAGGCCTGGTGTGATGTGGTTCATGGGGTCGCTAAGAGTTGGACACTACTGAGCGACTGAACTGAACTGAACTGAACTGTCTTGATAATTCTCTCCTGGATAGTAGTTTTATTTTTGAACAGAATTTTTATTGCCAAATTCAGACTTAAATTGAAGAAAGTAAGGAAAACCACTAGACCTTTCAGATATGACCTACATCAAATCCCTTATGATTATACAGTGGAAGTGAGGAATAGATTTAAGGGACTAGATCTGATAGATAGAGTGCCTGATGAACTCTGGATGGAGGTTCGTGACATTGTACAGGAGACAGGGACCAAGACCATCCCCATGGAAAAGAAATGCAGAAAAGCAAAATGGCTGTCTGAGGAGGCCTTACAAATAGCTGTGAAAAGAAGGGAAGCAAAAAGCAAAGGAGAAAAGGAAAGATATAAGCATTTGAATGCAGAGTTCCAAAGAATAGCAAGGAGAAATAAGAAAGACTTCCTCAGTGATCAATGCAAAGAAATAGAGGAAAACAACAGAATAGGAAAAACAAGAGATCTCTTCAAGAAAATTAAAGATACCAAGGGAACATTTCATGCAAAGATGGGCTCGATAAAGGACAGAAATGGTATGGACCTAACAGAGGCAGAAGATATTAAGAAGAGGTGGCAAGAATACACAGAAGAACTGTACAAAAAAGATCTTCATGACCAAGGTAATCACGATGGTGTGATCACTCACCCAGAGCCAGACATCTTGAAATGTGAAGTCAAGTGGGCATTAGAGAGCATCACTATGAACAAAGCTAGTGGAGGTGATGGAATCCCAGTTGAACTATTTCAAATCCTGAAAGATGATGCTGTGAAAGTGCTGCACTCAATATGCCAGCAAATTTGGAAAACTCAGCAGTAGCCACAGGACTGGAAAAGGTCAGTCTTCATTCCAATCCTAAAGAAGGGCAATGCCAAAGAATGCTCAAACTACCATACAATTGCACTCATCTCATATGCTAGTAAAGTCATGCTCAAAATCCTCCAAGCCAGGCTTCAGCAAAATGTGAACTGTGAACTTCCAGATGTTCAGGCAGGTTTTAGAAAAGGCAGAGGCACCAGAGATCAAATTGCCAACATCCGCTGGATCATGGAGAAAGTAAGAAATTTCCAGAAAAACATCTATTTCTGATTCATTGACTATGCCAAAGCCTTTGACTCATGGATCACAATAAACTGTGGAAATTTCTGAAAGAGATGGGAATCCCAGACCACCTGACCTGCCTCTTGAGAAACCTGTATGCAGGTCCGGAAGCAACAGTTAGAACTGGACATGGAACAACAGACTGGTTCCAAATAGGAAAAGGAGTATGTCAAGGTTGTATACTCTCACCCTGCTTATTTAACTTATATGCAGAGTACATCATGAGGAACGCTGGGCTGGAACAAGCACAAGCGGGAATCAAGATTGACGGGAGAAATATCAATAACCTCAGATATGCAGATGACACCACCCTTATGGCAGAAAGCGAAGAGGAACTCAAAAGCCTCTTGATGAAAGTGAAAGAGGAGAATGAAAAGGTTGGCTTGAAGCTCAACATTCAGAAAACAAAGGTCATGGCATCTGGTCCCATCACTTCATGGGAAATAGACGGGGAAACAGTGGAAACAGTGTCAGACTTTATTTTTTTGGGCTCCAAAATCACTGCAGATGCTGATTGCAGCCAGGAAATTAAAAGACGCTTACTCCTTGGAAGGAAAGTTATGACCAACCTAGATAGCATATTAAAAAGCAGAGACATTACTTTGCCAACCAAGGTCCGTCTAGTCAAGGCTATGGTTTTTCCAGTAGTCATGTATGGATGTGAGAGTTGGACAGTGAAGAAAGCTAATTGCCGAAGAATTGATGCTTTTGAACTGTGGTGCTGGAGAAGACTCTTGAGAGTCCCTTGGACTGCAAGGAGATCCAACCAGTCCATTCTAAAGGAGATCAATCCTGGGTGTTCATTGGAAGGACTGATGCCAAAGCTGAAACTCCAATACTTTGGCCATCTCATGCGATGAGTTGACTCACTGGAAAAGACTCTGATGCTGGGAAGGATTTGGGGTGGGAGGAGAAGGGGACGACAGAGAATGAGATGGCTGGATGGCATCACCAACTCGATGGACATGAGTTTGAGTGAACTCCGGGAGTTGGTGATGGACAGGGAGGCCTGGTGTGCTGTGATTCATGGGGTCGCAAAGAGTCGGACATGACTGAATGAGTGAACTGAGCTCAACTGAACTGATTAATCAAAGAACTCACAAGGTAATACTTCAAATGGAGTATTATCAGATATCTGATAATACTTCCTCCTCTCAAATGCTTACCTATTCCTTTTATTAATTTACAGTTAGGAAGTTCTACCGATTTTACTTCTCGGGAAGTGTTCATTCTTGCTCTGGAAGAGAAAAATAAAGGAATAAAATATGCATAAAACTATCCAGAAATTTAACTAAAGTTAAATTAGTTAAAAATAAGTAAGTAAGTAGTGGAGAAGGAAATGGCAACCCACTCCAGTGTTCTTGCCTGGAGAATCCCAGGGATGGGGGAGCCTGGTGGGCTTCCGTCTATGGGGTCACACAGAGTCGGACATGACTGAAGTGACTTAGCAGCAGCAGCAAGTAAGTAGTAAGTAGTACTACTACTGCAAAAGTAAGTAGCCAGTAAAATTCTCCTTAACTGTACTTTGCCTGGGTTTCAACCCCAGGGTTAGTGGTCCCTGAAACCTGAGAGATTCTATCAGAGCAGGCCTGAGCAAGACACACGGGGCCCCTGGGCACAACGTTTAGTATATATTTAGCAGAGGCGGGTAGATGTGCTGTGTGCTCAGTTGTGTCCAACTCTTTGTGATCCCATGGACTGTAGTCCACCAGGCTCCTCTGTCCGTGGGATTCTCCAGGCAAGAATACTGGAGTGGGTTGCCATTCCCTTCTCCAGGGGATCTGCCTGATCCAAGGATTGAACCCAAGTCTCATGTCTTTTGCATCGGCAGGCCGGTTCTTTACCACTAGTGCCACCTGGGAAGCCCAAATCTCAACAGACTAATCATCGTTACTGTAGTTCAGGTCCTTAAATTACTCTGCTTTAATCCTCAAACCTCTCCCTGAGGTACTGTTTTCCCTATTTTACAGGTGACGAAGATTAAGTGGCTTTTCAAGTCTACAAGATTATTAAGTGGCTGAGCTGGGGTTGGAACCTAAGTATGAATGCAAAGATCACACTCAGAATTCTGCCCAGCAAAATTTACCAGTATTACCGCTTCCAAAAAGCTGGAAGAAATGCCAAAAGACAGCTCAGATTGTGTTACTATAATCCAGCGCATGTTTTCCCATTTTACTTTAAATGATCAGGAAATATCTTGTCAAGGGCTTAAGTCCAAATGTTCCAGGTCTAAAGGACTAAGTTCAGTGTTTGTGATGTGTCGCTGATTAATAAGCTGCTGAACTCTGGCCGGAAATCACGCACTCCTTGCTGTGAATTATTCTTTGCAAATACATGCCAGTAAGGGTCTTTCGCCTTGCATTAATAAATCCATTCTGGAACTTTCCTTGGGGCCATATGTACCCTCACGTCTATCTTCTGCCACTGCACCTGCCGCATACTTCAGTATTTCTTACTGGGACTTACCGTCCTTAAAAGGATGGAATTTAAACTGTTTATGATTTTGCTTGTTTGTTTTGTCTCTTGGCTGGGTCTTTGCTGCTCCTCAGGCTTTTTTCTAGTTGCAGCAAGCGGGGGCTACTCTCTCGTTGTGGTGCGTGGGCTTCTCATTACGTTGGCCTCTCCTGTTGGAGAGCACGGCTTCCAGGGCGCGATGGCTTTAGTGGCTGAGCACAAAGGCTCAGGAGTTATGGCTCCCGGGCTCTAGAGCACAGGCTCAACAGCTGTGGTGCACAGGCTTAGTTGCTTCACGACACGTGGCATCTTCCCACTCAGATCAGGGATCGAATCCATGTCTCCTGCACTGGCAGGCAGATTCTTACCACTAAGCCACCAGGGAAGCCCTGGAATTTGGATCTGAAATCAGGTGCCGTGACACCGACTCACAGCATGGTGTAGCTAATGGAGCTTCTCATCCCCCTCCTCTGGAAAGGAGCCCATATTCCAATGTATTCCACGTGGTCGGAGGGTTTGCACTTGTCACTCTCTGTAGCAGTCGACCTGCCACTAGGAGATTAGTTGTCAGTGTCCTTAGAGAAATACGGGCTTTATTTGCACTTTTGGAAATACCTAAGGTAAATTTTAGATATTTCATTCAGCTATCTAATGAAAGTACTTAAAAACTATCCTTTTATCCATCCTTGTTGCATTTTTGTTTTTACCATGCAGGTATCATTTACTTTTTAACGAGATCTTTTTGAGAGGGTCATGGCATCACAGACTTGATGGATATGAGTTTAAGTGAACTCTGGGAGTTGGTGATAGACAGGGAGGCCTGGCGTGCTGTGATTCATGGGGTCACAAAGAGTCGGACACAACTGAGTGACTGAACTGAACTGAACTGAAACTCACCTGCCGGAGAAGGCAATGGCACCCCACTCCAGTACGCTTGCCTGGAAAATCCCATGGATGGAGGAGCCTGGTAGGCTGCAGTCCATGGGATCACGAAGAGTCGGACACGACTGAGTGACTTCATTTTCACTTTTCACTTTCACACATTGGAGAAGGAAATGGCAACCCACTCCAGTGTTCTTGCCTGGAGAATCCCAGGGACAGGGGAGCCTGGTGGGCTGCCGTCTATGGGGTCACACAGAGTCGGACACGACTGAAGTGACTTAGCAGCAGCTTAGCAGCCATGACACCAAGAATCCTTTTCTCTACATCACTTTCTCTCCTTTCACTTGCTCATGCAAGTGTTCCCTCCACCTATTCCTTCCTGCTAATCCACCTGGAAGTTTCCTACTCGTGACCAGTCTGCAACTCCTCCTGATCTTTCGTGATAGGATTAGTAACCCCTTCATTTATCCTCACAAATCTTCACATATACATCTGCAGAGTCTCTTTCTATATTGTTTTACAGTAATCAGTTTGTAGTCTCATTGCTAACAATGAACTCTGAAATCTGTGACTGAATACTGCATCTTGTTCTGTCCTGTGACTTTGCACAAGTGCACACAGATCAAGTAAAAAGAAAGTACTTGGTAGATGTCTGCAGAATTGTTTTGTGAAATTAGCAGGCTAGTGCATCAGATGGAGATGATCATGTTGGTTCCATTGACCAGTGAATTATTTGTTCTTAACCTAGAGTCTCAGTGAGGTCCTGCTGCTGCTACTGCTGCTAAGTCACTTCAGTCGCGTCCGACTCTGTGTGACCCCATAGACGGAAGCCCACCAGGCTCCCCCGTCCCTGGGATTCTCCAGGCAAGAACACTGGAGTGGGTTGCCATTTCCTTCTCCAATGTGTGAAAGTGAAAAGTGAAAGCGAAGTCGCTCAGTCGTGTCCGACCCTTAGCGACCCCACGGACTGCAGCCTACGAGGCTCCTCCATCCATGGGATTTTCTAGGCAATAGTACTGGAGTGGCTTGCCATTGCCTTCTCCGCAGTGAGGTCCTACCACAACATATATTCAAATTTCACTCATTTAGTGGATCATTCATAGGTAGACTTTTGAGATAGCATATGGCAATAATAAAAACTATCAATTACTGACTCTCTTTCATGGGCCAGGTTTTATACATATACCTACCATGATAGGTATTATGAGCCCATAATATTTAGGTGGAGAAACAGCCTCAAAATGGTAAAGTTGAGGCAGGCTGACACCAGGGACTCTTTGCTACAATGCTTGCACCTGGACCAACATCTCCCAGAGCAACAGAAGAAAAACTATAAGGGACTAAAAAGAACTGTATGCATACGCAGCTGGAACAAATGATCAACAATATGATGCAAAAAGGACCAAAATTCCAACAGCCACTTTTAAGTTGTTGGAGCAAAAGCAGGGTACTGCAGATGATTCCTACACACAGTTCCATCAAGCAGGTCGGGCAACCACCCAAGCCACCCCTGTGGCCTGACCACTGGATAGGTACCTACCCTCAACCATTTAAGGGACCAGATTGCTCCCCAATCAAGGAGAGAGCAAGGGAACCTGTTACTTGTTTTTACTCCCTGTGCTGCAGCACAAGTCCCCCAAAAAAACCTTGCCTAAATTTCTCCTCTGACCTGTTATCAATTTCCGTTGATTAAAAAGCCCAAGAATCCAGGTCAGTAACAAAGTGACCTGAAAGCTGCAGAACTGAGGTCCAGCCCAGGTCTGCTGGAATCTTCCACTATCCTTTCCCACTAGAGTGTGTTGCCTGGAGTCAGCACCGGGGATGCAGAAATATTAATGCTATTAATAAACGTTAGCTTTGCTATTTCCTTGTAATAAGGAGTTTCACACATTACGTCCTGCTAAATTGCTTCAGTCGTGTCTGACTATTTGTGACCCTATGGACCGTAGGCCCCAGGCTCCTCTGTCCATGGGATTCTCCAGGCAAGAAAGCTGGAGTGGGTTGCCATTTCCTCCTCCAGGGTATATCTTCCCAACCTAGAGATTGAACCCGTGCCTCTTACGTCTCCTGCATTTGGGAGGCTGCTGCTGCTGCTAAGTCACTTCAGTCGTGTCCAACTCTGTGGAAGCCCACCAGGCTCCCCCTTCCCTGGGATTCTCCAGGCAAGAACACTGGAGTGGGTTGCCATTTCCTTCTCCAATGTGTGAAAGTGAAAAGTTGAAAGTGAAGTCGCTCAGTCATGTCCGACTCTTAGCGACCCCACGGACTGCAGCCTACCAGGCTCCTCCATCCATGGGATTTTCTAGGCAAGAGTACTGGAGTGGCGTGCCATTGCCTTCTCCGTTGGGAGGCTAGCCCCAGCAATTTAAGAAATGAGGAAGTTGCCCCAGAGATGCATGTTCAACATTGCATACACCAGGGGGCACTGTCTACATCGTAGTTCACTGGAAGTGCAGTGCGCCTGCGTGGTGAGCACTCTGCAAAACCTCAGCGGCCGAGGGCACAGGTGGGCGGGAAAGCCTACTAACCCAAGGGAGCGCCCTTATTTCCTTTCTCTATGCCGCTGGCACCTCAGAAGCATCTGGGAACCCCTCAAGGCACATCTAGTACCCGTCCACGAGCTCCGTCCAGCTCCAGGACTATAGAACTTCTTGTGAACCTGCCTTACTCCCATACTCCGCATCTCTGAGGGGAAAAAAGTTGTATCTCCTCTGAGGATTCACCTCCACCTTGCTGCTGGTCTCAGCAGATAATCTTGTCCCTTCTCTCCCTTGGACAGATTCACGGTTTTCTCTGAAATTCAGAGGCCTTATCTCTAAGATGGGGATAAAGGTAATTCACTGACCCTCTAGGCGCTCTTTATCTGGCTCTAATTTGGGGGAGCGCCTGCAGGATGTGAATGTCCTTTGGAAACCGCAGAGCTCAGGTGGGAATTCGAACACACTCTTCACCACGTGGGACGGGAGCCCAGGTGAACCGCATGTGGGCCTCCGACCCACGATCTTCTGAAACCGCGCACCTAGTCTCCGGACTTACTGAAGCTCAGGAGAGGCAAAGTCAAAGGTAAGACGCAGATTTATTAATACCCTTCGTAAAGAAGTTGCCGGGCAGTGGGGCGTGAGGGGACGGTCGTGTCCCAGGTTTCAGGCGAGCTCCTGAGACGGTCTGCCAAGTGAGGGTGCTTGGCGCTGGGCAGGAAAACGGCAAGGGCAGGAGACACGCAAGACTGAGACACAATGCGGGCATCTTGGCTTTCTCAGAAGGCAAGGGGGAGGTGGTGTGCAGGGGGGTGGTTAGTTTTTATGGGCTGGGTAATTTCATAAGCTATCAAGTGGGAGGATTATTCCAGCAATTTCAAGAGAGGGGAGGGGCTCTCCAGGAACTGGGTTACCGCCCACTTTCTGGCTGTCCATGCTCAGCCTCAGAACTGTCATGGTGCCTGTGGACGTGGCTTTCTGCATATGCTGCTGCTGCTGCTAAGTCACTTCAGTCGCGTCCGACTCTGTGTGACCCCATAGACGGCAGCCCACCAGGCTCCCCTGTCCCTGGGATTCTCCAGGCAAGAACACTGGAGTGGGTTGCCATTTCCTTCTCCAATGTGTGAAAGTGAAAAGTGAAAGTGAAGTCGCTCAGTCGTGTCCGACCCTTGGCGACCGCACGGACTGCAGCCTACCAGGCTCCTCCATCCATGGGATTTTCCAGGCAAGAGTACTGGAGTGGCTTGCCATTGCCGAGCGCATGATGAGGCTCAAGTGGCTGGAAGTTGAAGCTTCCAACATGCTGAGTCTACTAGGTTCTAACCTGCTATCCCTTGGACAGCTTTTGTCCTGTCCTGAACAGCCGAGTGGTTCTTTCAAAGGTTGTGCGCACCCCCTTCTGCCGGGAGCCAGCGAGGGAAATCCTACCCATGGCAAAGGTCAATTGGGGAAGAGGCCTGACGGGCAAAGGCTAATCAGGGCTCGAGGAACTCCCTGAACTTACCTGAGCATCTACCCCAAAGAAAACCAGAATCTGACTGCTTTACTATCTTATGCCTCTTACCAAGTCCTCTAATACTTACGGGGCTTCCCCCCAACCACCTTTCTCTGAAAACATTAATTCAGAGCTGTAGTTTAAAAGTTCTCCTCGGCTTAATAGGAGTGTTCCAATCCAAGCCCCTCTGATAGCTTTCTAAGTTGCATGACAAGTTTGTCCGGGCTCTTACAACTATGAATGTGACTGTTTATAGCCTCCCAGCCATGCAAGGACAGAAAGCCTAATATTCTAAAATACAGGAATCTGTTGAAGAAGTTAAAATCATTAGAGTAGTACTAAAAAAGATTTCATTGTTGAATCAATGCTTGCTGCAAAGTTTCCTCTATCTATTGTATCCTTGGAAATATATTAATCACATATAGAGAATATAAGTAGTAGCCTTTGATTTAACCACATCAGATCCTAAGTTAATAAATTCCTTTCTTGCAGCTCACTACACCGGTGCCTTATAGGAATGTAACTTTGTTATGTGTCTACCACCTAACTTTAGGAAAGTCACCTTAAAAGAATATAAGCCTTTTACTTGCTAACTAACCTATTGTTAGGAGAGAGGGCCATAAACTGTTAGCAGGCCCCCTGGCCAGAAGATGATGTAAACCACCTAAAAACTTTTATCACACAAAAATAAGCCCTGATCCTGATAAGGGTCAAGACTGCTGACCCCACGTGATTTTGGTGTGAATCTATACCTCCCTTTCTTTGTTTCTTATGCGCATAACTTAGGGTATAAAAGCAACACTGGAAAATAAAGTTTTGGGCCTTGCTCACTGAAGCTTGGTCTCCCCGTGTCGTTCTTTCTCTTTTTCCATCCTTTTCTCTATTCTCCTTTTTCTGGTTGAGATCCTTGGAGCACTGGGCCCTCTGAGTTTACTTATCTGCCTGGGCTTCTAAGACCCACTCGAGGGGGTGCCCTGGTGGGGTGCCTCAAGTGATTCGAGAGGGCGCCTGCGGCCTACGTAAACAGAGCAAGCCCCGTGCTGGGGTTTTATTGGTTTCTAGCGTAAACCAAGGAATCATCAGCCCCTGTCTCTCTCTCTCTTTCTCTCTCTCTCTCTGACGCCGACGCCGTTCATCCCGAGGATACCCTGGGTCATATCGGGGCTGGACCCCGATACCCTTCCCTCCGGTCTCACTTTGGAAATTTGCATACAAATCCCCCAAGGAGCTTGTGAAATAAGGCTAGTTCTGATTCAATAGTAAGAGGTGGGACCTGAGATTCTACTCGTCCTGGGAGCTCCAAGTGATGCTCAATGGTCCACGGTCCTTTTGAATAACGTGCAATTTCCCTTCCTCCCCCACCTGAGCTGCTTGAAGGCTCTACACCGTCTTCCATCCCCATAAGCACCCATCCTCCTGTTGTTTAGTTGCTAAGTCATATCGGACTCTCTGCAACCCCATGGATTGTAGGCTCCTCTGTCCATGGGATTCCAGGCAAGAATACTGGGGTGGGCTTCCATTCCCTGCTCAATGGAACCTTCTCCATCAGACATCAAACCTGCGTCTCTTGCACCTCCTGCATTGACAGATGGATTCTTTACCACTGAGCCACCCATCCTCCCAGCTGTACATTATTCCTACTCTGCTCTCTGTAGCCCTCTTTTCCATTCAAACACCATAGGTCCAGCCCATGGCCACTTTTGTTCCCCTTTCAGTCATCTGCTTACAGCCAGAAGTTAAAGGACTGAGGCTCCCTCCCCATGTGCTGGACCAGGTGGCGAAAGTACAACAGGGAGTTCTCACTCCAAACCAGACCTGGTCTTCCCACTGCAGCGTCCCCATGGCAAAGTGGTTCTGGGAGGTGCCCTAATCACAGGCAAGGCTACCAAGGGGACTTGCAGACACTGACATTATGTTAAGCTATGACCATGGTCCCTTCAGACAAATCACAGTCAGGCTTGGGGGGGTCCAGAAACCTGCTGCCCAAGGCCAGACCTCAGCTTCTGTTGAAATTTAAGTCTTGGTACAAATCAATGATATAGAATAATCAGTATCAAACTGTATCCCAGAGAGTTATACAGGTGGTACCAAGAAAGGGCATAAAGGGTGTGGGCAAAGGAGTCTGTGAAATGACAAAGCAAAATCATTTCAAGTATTTTGTTACTGAAGGACTTTTCAAAATGTTCAGTATGCCAGAATGCACTGTCAATCTCTAGGAAAAGGCTATAATAGACATTTCCCAAATTTACTTTGTTTAAGGAACCTGTTTTATTTTTTCAAAAACAATTTTAGGAATCTTTACTTAAAACAACCTTATCTTAAAATAGAGTAACTTTGGTTTTACGAGCAGCAAGCAAAGTACAGAAGCAAAAATGCATTACAGGAGCATTAAGTTCTACATTAGGTCACAGCGTCTAATCTGAAATCACACCCATAATATCATTTTTCAGGATATCTGGGAAATAGTAATTTCCCAGGATGTCTGAACCATAGCTACTCTATTTTGACTTTTAATTGTAAAAAAAAAAAAAATTTTAATAGCCAAAGCAGATTCACCATTACTGACATCAGTGTTTTTCTAGGTATGAGAAGATGGAAGAATTGGAACTCATAAAACCTTTTTCTGAAAAGATCTAACTATCTGTAGGCCTGTTCTGCCAGTTTTTGTTTTTTTTTCAGAGCACAGAGTGCCTCATTCCTGATTTTCACCCTGAACTTCTTTCAGGGGGTGTTGAAGGTCAGCAGCTTGCAATGGTCATGATGTAATCTTTGTAGAGGCAGCTGGCAAGTACCAGCCTCCAGTCAGCAGGGTCCCTTCATAGCCACATATCTGACCATGTGACACCATTTCATGGCCATTGTGTCCTGCAGTGCTGGGAAGGCTCATTCCCAGGTCTAGGGAAGTGATGGGCCACTCAGTGTGCTAAAATTGGTCCAGGCCTTGCAAGTAGCAAAAATCTCTGGACCACTGTCTTACTAGCCACCTGGTCCAGGAAAATATTTCCTCTTGTTGCTTTTTCCCATACCCAGAGTCACATTATTACAATTACTGATCTCATATGAACTGTCAGTTCAGCATTATATCACAGGCTCAGTGAAACAAGTGACATAGAAAATAAAATAGCTATAGCTAGCAGTTATTAGTAAAATAAGAATTATAAGTCAAGAACTTTCATTAGATAAAGCCTGGTATACCCCAAGTTACCTGACTTCATTCATTAAATGATTATAGTCTGGTGTTGATCTCCTGGTTGTACATTATGGAGCATCCGACCTTTACCTGAAGATTGGTTACTGAGATAAGCCTTAGAAACTAACCTAGAGTGTAAGGAACCTATTTTTTTTTTATAGAGCATTTTTTGTGACTTGTGTGTGTTCCAAGGAACAAACTTGGGGAAATATTAATGCTGGCTCAAATAAGCTAAGACTTCATGTTGAGAGAGAAACTTTTTAGGGTAGTAGTGGTAAAGCTATACTTTATGTATATATGTATATATATGCATTGTATACAAGGAGATCCAACCAGTCCATCCTAAAGGAGATCAATCCTGGGTGTTCATTGGAAGGACTGATGCCAAAGCTGAAACTCCAATACTTTGGCCACCTCATGCGACGAGTTGACTCACTGGAAAAGAGTCTGATGCTGGGAGGGATTGGGGGCGGGAGGAGACAGGGACGACAGAGAATGAGATGGCTGGATGGCATCACCGACTCTGTGGACATGAGTCTGAGTGAACTCCGGGAGTTGGTGATGGACAGGGAGGCCTGGCGTGCTGTGATTCATGGGGTCGCAAAGAGTGGGACACGACTGAGTGACTGAACTGAACTGAACCAATACACACATATATAATGTATTTACATACATGTATTCATATTACATATAATGCATAATGTATGTAAGTATATATTCTTGACAACAAAGAGTACCATGATTAGTGACAATCCACAAACTAAGTTTTACATGGTTAAAAATCCCAAATCACTGTCTGTTTCTTACTTTTTTCTAAGTTTGTGATTCCAAAAGTAACCAACAATTAGAAAAGAAAATCCCAATATTTACAAAAACCTATTCTGAATGAATGTATGTATATTTCTAAACAGTCATCAGGGTCATATGATCTTTATCTGAAAGTCCAAAATGTTCAGTTTGATTTTTAGCAATGTTTTACTTCAAAGTCAATAATGAGGTATGACCAATAATCGTTAGGGTTAGGATGATCTCTAGACTTTGAACCCCTATTCAAAAGTTATTAACTACTGATACTCTCTTAGAAAACTTTTCCCCCTTGTATAGTACTTAAAAATTTATAAAATCTTTAAGGGAAGCAGAACACTTCTAAGCAGGGCACTTTTTCCTTTAAGAGAAGCAGGACACATTTATTAAATACTTACTATATCCCAAGCACATTGTTGCTGCTGCTGCTGCTAAGTCACTTCAGTCGTATCCGACTCTGTGTGACCCCATAGACGGAAGCCCACCAGGCTCCCCCATCCCTGGGGATTAGGTGCCTCTTATATGAGGTTTTGGTGCCATAGTAGCCAAGATACACTGATATTCATGAAAAATAAATGTGAGAGATCCTACAATGGAAGGAACACAGAAAGAACCCAGGACATCAAGGTCTCTCCTCTAACCCCTGACACATCTCCACTGGAGCAGGTGGCCATGTCCGTGCCCATTCCTTCCCATCTGCTCCACTGCACACAGGAGTTTTCTGTCTCTCAGCGAGGCCTCAAACTGAGCATCTCCACGCTGGGAAGTTTTCTGCCACAGCTGGGCAACTGAGTCCAGAGCTTCTTCCCTAATTCTCACAATATCAGGGGCCCCCTCCAATCTGGTTATTTATTTTACAGCAAATCTGAGAAGTGAATCTGTAGCCAAGATACACCAGTATTTATGAAAAAGTAATTGGTGTGTGACAACAGCTTGGCCACTCACACCAAGGACAATTGCCTCCTTAGCCTCTCTCCCAGGTGTTCAGGTGTTTGGGGAAAGTTGGATATTTATGAAATCGCTTTGGGATGTACATCCAGCACTTGCCTTCTGATTTTCTAAGAGCCTGGAGCCAGCTTGGGAGTTGGGAGGTGGGGCGGTGAGGGGGGAAGACTCCCGCCTCTGGCTAGTGGACAGGGGTGGGCTGCAACCCAACTCACAGATAAGAAGACCGGTGATCCTTGAAGAATGCCAGCCCCAGTCCCAAGAGGGTGAGCACAAACAGCTTCGCCATGGCCTGGGGCAGAAGGCATCAGGATGGACGGACGCACAGACGGGAGAGGGGGTGGAAACCCTGCGCACCCGCAGCCCAGGGCCGCTTTGGGGTTGGCCCCACCCCTCCTCGGGGAGCAGCTCACCCCGCCCGCCCCGCCCTGGGTCAGCGCCTGAAGCCAGGTGCTGCGCGCTCCCGAAGCTTTAAAGAGGGAACTGGCGGCCTAGAGTGGGCAGAAAAGGGAGAATAGGCAGGTCGGAGGAAACGGAGAGCGGTGGGAAAGGAGAGCCAGGCTTTGAGGAACGCTCACTTCGTGCAAACAAGGTCCTAATCCTATGACTCTGAAGGGTTCAGTAACTTGATCACTGTGACTCAGCCAGAAGAGGCACAGAAGGAAGGGAGGGCTGTGACTGGCTGATTGGCACCTCTTAGGATACAAGCTGACTCTCACCCGACTACCGCCACGGGCTCCCTCAGACATCTGCATATCAAGCTTCTCTTTCAGCACCACTCATCAGGTACCTCTCTATGGAGTCCATTCATTCCAGACTCTTGGCTGACACCGAGTACCTGTTACGTAAGATGCAATCAGTAAGATGTACACTCTTGCATGTGCTGTGGATAATGCGCGTTTGCATTATGGGGACGCAAATCCTCTGTGCAGGACAATAAAGTAGGGAAAGGCACTGAGCTGGCATACCGAGGTGCTGTTTAAGAAAGGGGTGTCCAGGGAGGCATCGCTGAGAAGGCAACTTCTGAGCAAAGCAGGGTAGGAAGTGCCTCTACCTTCTGCCTTCTCTCCTGTTACCATGAATGAGACTTTCCGGTTCAGGAGAGACCATCCCTTCTCTTTGCCCTGGGTTTCTTTTTTTAATTTCCTTCTCAAAAACCCTGGTCCCAGTTACAACTTCTCTCTCCTACAACATCTTCCTCTTCTCTGGAATATTGCCGTTAGATACAGGCATGTTTTAGGTTCACTCATAGTTTTCTGGGGAAAATACTCTTTGATCCCACGTTCTAACTACCTACTGCTTTCTTTCTCTGCTGCTTTTGTGAAAAAGCATTGATAAAATCTCTTAGACTTGTCAACAGTTTCTGCTTCCATTTTATCACCTCTTGTAACAGATTAATGATGGGCACAGATTCTTTGACACTCTTCCTATTGAAAAGTGTGGTACAAGATCCCTCTTTTGACATTGGTGCTGTCTCTGTGAATGCCTTAATTTTCAGAATGTGGTGCTGTCCAAGTTTTTAGGCACAGTCTTAGAGACCAGGGGCTTGTATCTCTTGTCACTCAAACACTTACACCTTGAGCTTCTGCATAATAAATGTGACTGCCTCACTGGTGTGTCCATATGAAAGGGTCTGAGCATGTGGAGAGGGAAAGTGGCCAGCTAAGGCCAGCCTTCTAGCTTCTCCACCAAGGCAGTGGATACAACTGAAGCCTTCCTGGACACTTGAGACTTGTCCAGCCACCCAGAGAGTATCACTAAGGCACCATCCCAGTTGATGCCACATGAAGCACAAGAATCAACCTGCTGAATCTTGCCCAAATTCCTTACTCATTGTGTGTAAGCATAAGAAAATAAATGTTGATTTGACAACTGATTTTAGGAAGTATCTTTAACCTCCCATTCTCCACTTAACCATTCTAATAGAGCTTGTGTTCTTTCAGTTCAACCATGGAATTGGCTCTTATTAAACTACTCATAACATCTGTGTTACCCAGTCCAGTGGTTACTTCTGTGCCGTAATCGTACTCAACTTGTAACCAGATTGGGCACAGATCACTGCTTCCTTCTTTTTAAATACTTTCTCTTGTATTCGTGATCCCACCCTATCCATCTTTCCTCTACCTTTCTGGTCTTTTTTGCAGGGTCCTCCTGTCATTGACCTCAAAATAATGAAGCCCTCGGACTAGTTTTGAGATAGCTTCTCTTTCTGCATTCTTCCTCAAGGTGGCCCCATCCATTCCAGTGGATTTACATACCATCAGTATGCTGGTGTTTCAAAAATGTACACACCTAACTCAAGTCACTTACTGTAGCTCTAACAGATCATCTTTGATCTGTCTAGCTAGAGTAGCACATGCCACCTTCAGCAACATTTTGATATCTCATTTTTTAAATCACTTTTTGTTTCTGAAGTTTACTTGTTAATTTATGTATACTTTGTTGCTGCCTAATGGAACATAAGCTCCTTGAGGTCAGAGTTTTTGTCTTTTCTGTACTATGACCCCAGGGCATAAAAAAGAGGCTGGCAAAAAGTGGTCGCTTATTTAGACTGGTTGGCTGGTGAGCTAGCTCAGTGGTAAAGAATCTGCCTGCCAATGCAGGAGTCACAAGAGGTGTAGGTTTGATTCCTGGGTCAGGAAGATCCTCTGAAGTAGGAAACGCAAGCCACTCTAATATTCTTGCTTAGAGAATCCCACGGACAGAGAAATGTCCATAGGGTCACGGAGCCAGACGTGACTGAGCACGCAAAGATGAAGGATGATGATGGCTGGTGAGCTTTGATGATGGCTTTGTGCTCACCAACTGGCTGCCCGGTCGACGCTTTCACTGGAGTGTCTTACAGTCTCCAAACCAGAATTATTGATTCCCTGACACCAGCACGTTATATCCTCCACACCCTCCACATTTTGCTAAATGGCACTACTACCATCTAGTTGCTGAAACTCCAAACCTAGAGGTTTTTGTTCATTCGCCTCGTTCTCTCGCATCTCCTTCCACAGGCGTATCGGTCATAGGCTCTACTTCTATATTAATTGCTTACTGCTGCACAACAAATTACATAAAAATCTCACAGTCAGGAGTCATTTATTGTCTCTTGATAAACCCGTAGTTTCTATGGGTCAGGAATCAGCATGGCATAGCTGGCATGACCTCTGGCTTGAGGTCTCTCATGAACTGACGGTCAGAGTTGCTCTGATGGTTAATTTCGTGTGTCAATTTGACTGGGCTAAGAGATGACCCAGTTGCTGGTAAAACATTATTGTGTGCGACTGTGACAGCAATCCCAGAAGAGATTAGCATTTGAGTCAGCTCTCACCAATGTGGGTGGGCATCACCCAGGCTGCTGAGGGCCTGAAGAGAACGATGAGGTAGGGAAGCGGCCGCTTCTCTGTCTCTTTACTTGAGCTGGCACATCGTCCTTTCCTGCCCTTGGATACTGAAGCTTCGAATTCTCAGGCCTTCAAACTCTGGGACTTATACCAGTGGCCCCCTCACCTCTTAGGCCTTCAGACTGGACTGAATTATACCTGGTCTCCAGCTTGCAGGCAGCATATCCTGGCGTATATCAACTTCTGTAATCCTGTGAGCCAGTCCCACGATAAATGTCCTCTTATCTCTCTCTCTATCCGTCCTCTTTTTCTGGAGAACCCTGATAGAGCTGTGCGTGCGTGCTAAGTCGCTTCAGTCGTGTCCGACTCTTTGGGACGCTATAGACTGTAGCCTGTCAGGCTCCTCTGTCCATGGGATTCTCCAGGCAAGAATACTGGAGTGGGTTGCCATGCCCTCCTCCAGGGGAATCTTCATGACCCAAGGATCGAACCCACATCTCTTACGTCTTTTGCATTGGCAGGGGGGTTCTTTACAACTAACGCCACAAGAGCACTGTAGTCTCATCTGAAAGCTCTACTGGAATGGGATGGAGGAGATGAGATCAGCTTCCAAGATCACTCACATAGTTCTTGGCCGATTGCAGTCCTTTGCTTCATGGACCTCTCCACAGAGTTGCAGCACAACAAGGTAGCTGTCTTCCCTCAGGATAAGCAATCTACCCAAGCAAGACAGCATGCCTCCCAGATGGAAGCCACAATCTATAACAACCTAACTACAGAAGCGACATCCCTCAATGTCCACCCTAGACTCTTTGCTAGAAGCCAACAACTATTTCCAGCCTCCTTTTTGGAGAGAGGAATTAAGCGCTCTCTCTTGAGGGGAGGCATATCAAAGAATATGTGGGCATATCTTTAAAACTGCCCCAACTTCCAAATCAGTCCTGAATCAGCCCACTTCTCCCCTTTTCTACTGATCATCACTGATCCAGCTACTATTGTCTGTAGGCTCAAACAGCCTCTTCAGAGTTCTCTCTGTAACCCTCCAGTCCATTCTCCTCACTGCAGGGGATTGTTTAAGAATGTAATAAGACCGTATCATTTGCCTGCCTCAAGTCCTCCCTGCTGTGGCTTCTCATTTTACCTTTCTCATCATAGCCTAGAAGGCCATGTGAGATCTGGCCTCGTGCCTGTGAGCTGACCTGATTTCTTATGCTCCACTCATGACTGTTCCAGGAATATTAGCCTTCTTAGCCTTCTGTAAACATGCCAAATATATTGTACCTCATCATCCTTGCCTTTGCTAGTCTTTGGCTAGGATATTCCCCTATTCCCTTACCTGATCCCTGACTGCTCCTTGATTTTTCTTTTTCTTGTCATTCAGGTCTTAGCTGAAATGTCTCTTCTCCTGAGAGGCCTTTCCTTGCATTACTGTCTATAGTAAGCTCCTTTTGCATCTTCTGCCCACCACCAGTCACTAAGACCCCAGAGCTGATATGAAATGGTTGTCACCAGTAGAGAAGTACTGGTTATTAGAATAGTGATATCTTTCAGTACTGGTTGGTAAATACTTCTTCAAACCTCCCAAGGGGTCCTCCACAATGCGGACCATTTCCCGTCTTTGGAAAACCACCGCCCCCTGTCCCCCGCCACCACCACACCCCAGGGTGAGCCAGTGACTAAGGAGTTACTGCCTGGCACAGTAGAGTCTCCAGACTCTTCTCCCACAGAGTGCCCTGCTTAATTTGAGAGTCTGAGAATGTGCGATACCAGGTAGGGACGTTGACTGTCAACCCTACCTTCACAGCAACCTTCGCCAAAGAGAGCATCTTTTTTCTCTGTTTGCTCATTTACATGCAGCCTGCTTCCCTTCGTTAGTACTTAAACTTGAGGAAGGCACAGGCTTTGACTAATTTGTCATCTTTCTTCTCAACTCCTAGATCAATTTCTGGCACATAGTAGGTATTCAAAAATTTGGAGAAGGGGAAAAAGAAGGAATGGATGGCAAAGGATGAGGATAAAGAAGGGAAGGAAGACATGGGACTGAAGGGCGGGTTGAAGAATAGAGAAGAGATGCCGCTTCCTACTCTTCTGACATGTTTGATTTATTAACTAATTCATTGTATAAATTATACAGTATATGAGTATCCTTTTCAATTTGCTTGTTCTACTCTGTCAGACCCTAGAGCACAGACTCTTAGCTTTGCTTGAAGGGACTCAACCAGCTTTGAAACTACTGAAGGCAGTGAAGCCCCTCCTTGGAGTCACATACCCACAAAATACTCACATTCTCTTTCAGTAGCTGACATGTCCCACCGTGAAGCCTGTGATGACCAAGGCCAGAGATCGAGAACCCTTGTCCAAAAAAAGGTGAAAACTCTTGACCAGCGAGTGATGTGCTGTGGACTGTCGATTACTTTGAAATGGCCTGCTCTCTGTGGAACTGAGCCTGAGCCTCTGTCCCTACTCTTTTGTTTGAAACTATTTTTCCCAAAACCTCTCTATTCCTCAATGCTGACATGCCCACATCTTACTTGTTCTTTCCAATGTCAGTTTAGAACACATTTCAGGTAGTCTTTCTTGACCCTTAAATCTTAAATCCCCTTCTCATATACACAATGCTTCCTTATTATTCTTACCACTCAGTGTGTATTATTAGTATCTTATTACTGTTTTGTTTTATTCACTAGGCTATAAACCTATATAACAATGCCTTCATTGTTATAGTTTGATATCTGGTATAGCACCTAACACAGATTAGATGCTCAATATATGTTGTTCAATAACTGAATAAAAGTTTGACAACCATTCCTGGAGCCTCTGGAATACTTTAATATGCCATAATTTATTAACTTTAAAGTATCATAAGTCTTATGTTTATTATTTTATTACTTTGTTTTGTTATTTTATGTGCCACTAGGAAAGAAAAAAACTATCAATCTACAACATAATTTTTAAAAAACTATCAATTATACAGTGATTTCCTATTTAAGAGTTGTTTATTTATAAAAAATTATAATGGAGTCCATGAAATACGAAAGTTTAAAATTAATGGGAAGCTTTGTGAGTTTTTTAAACTTAGAATTCCTTTTTATCACAGCAACTTATAATCTAATATTTTTAAAAGTCCTGTCTCAGATATCACCCAGACTTTTATAATTCATTTCCTTTCCTCATTTACTCCTCACATGCTAGATAGTTATTTGCACACATTTAAATGTTAGTTCTTAAATATATTTGGTAAAAAGCACATCTACTAATTCTTACACAAACCTGAACTCACTGACTATTCAGTAGAACCTGTCAATGCATTGCACTGGCAGAGAGCGAGAACCAAATCTACCAAGCTTAACTCTGTTCAGGCACAAAGAGTTGATCTTGTGGCTGCACTTGCTGTTCTTCCTTTAGAAGTCGCTGAACCTGGTTGTCAGTATTTGCAATGTTCTCAAGTGTCTGCAAATATGAAATTCCAATGTCCCAAGAGCTCCAATAATACCATTCTGCTTGAGGCATCTCTAGTAAAAATACAAAACAAAACCAAAAAACCAACTCAGAAACCACCAGACTTGAATCCTGAATTCATGGTCATTTTCTGAAATACTATAGTAGCAGAGATAAAATGAAGACAATTCCTGCGGGTTTATTATATGAAATAAATGGAGAAAATCTGTGAAAATGCTATGCAGAAATAAAGCAACTGCAGTGCAAATAATAAAGTTCTGTCCAAGTATAGAAGAAGTGCTTTCTCCTAACAACATCCTGGGAGGTGAGATAGGGCCAATGTTATTATCCCCATTTTATGCAAAGTCTTTAAGTTAGGAAATGTAGGAGTTTCAGATATGTGTGTCCAGCTTTGGTGATCCTAAATTTAAGTGCATCTAAAAACAGAAAGTGTTAATCACTCAGCTGTGTCCAACTCTTTGTGACCCCATGGACTGTAGCCTGCCAGGCTCCTCTGTCCATGGAATTCTTGACCCAGGGATCAAACCTGCTTCTCCTACAGTGCAGGAAAATTCTTTACCATCTGAGCCACCAGGGAAGCCCACGGGTTTGTAAAGAGTTGGACATGACAGAGCGACTAACACTTCAGAAATAGAATTTCAAGTATGTAAAGCAAAAACAGACACTACTACACCACTTCACAACAGTTATCTAAGCATTAGATAGTTATCTAAGTCATCTCCAAAACGGAAAAACATAAAGTTGAACAATAGAAATAATAAAAAGACCAGCAATCTATGAAATAGAAAACAGAGAGTACCCATTGTGTAGAAAGTTGTTCAGTCATAATGATGAAGTCCCGAAACATGCTACAACATGATGGCACTTTGAAAGTATTGTGCTAAGTGCAAGAAGCCCGCATATAGTGATTCCACTATGTGAAATAGCCAGAATAGGTAAATGCACAGAGAAAGAAAGCAGCTAGTCATTACTCGGAGTAGGGGAAAGGGTAACAGGGAGTAAGGGCTTAATGGACATGGGTTTCCTTTTTGGGGTAATGAAAATATTCTGGCACTACATAGTAATGAGGGTTGCATGATACTGTGAATGTATTAAATGCCACTGAATTGTGTATTTCCAAATAGTGAATATTATGTTATGGGGGTTTTACCACATTTAAAAAATCAGAGGACAAAATGTTTAGAAAATGATTATTGAAAATATATAGTACTAAAATTTATAAATCTTTAGTAAGATAGAGGTTACAAAATCTAAAGAGAATATCACCACAGATCCTAAAAATATTTTTATAAAATAAAAATGTATTATGAACTACTTTATTCCACTAAATTTGAAAATTTAGATGAAAATGATGAAATTCTAAACTTATAAAAAATACACAAGAAGCAGAAAAATCTCAATAATTGTACATTTATTAAAGACATTGAATCTACTATTTAAAAGAAAGAAAGTGGAGCAACAGAAACTCTCCAGCATTATTAGTGAATGACTAAACCTTGCAAAACTGCACATATGCTTGTGTGGAACTAAATTATGTGCTGGACATGAGTGTATCCTACTACTAACTCCAATTCTGCATGTACTCAACAGAAATGTTTACATATGTGTATTAAAATACACTGTACAAGAAGGTTCATTGCAGCTTAGTTTATAATTAAAAAAGATGCAGTATAAGTGTTCATCAGTAGTAGAATGGATAAATAAATTGTGGGATATTCATACAATGAAATACTATACGCAATAAATGAAAAAGAATACCGCAATGTGCTACAACAGAGGCTTACAACAATGGTTTATTTATCACTTATGCCACGTGTCCATTGCAAGTTGACTGCAGCTCTGCTTCCTGTCATCACCAATCCAGGATGCAGTCTAGCAGAGCAGAGGGCATCTAAGACATCACCAGTTTGGAGGCAAACAGAAAAGAGACACAGTGAAACACGTACACTTGGCATTTCTACCTGGAAGAAGTGGCATGTGTTACTTTACCAACGTTTCATGGACCATAGTAAGCCACGTGGCCACTCTCTAAGTTCAGTAGCACAGAGGTGTATCACCAGCCCACTGAGAATAGCATACCAAGAAGAGAACAAGAATATTTGGGCAACAGTTATCCAACCTACCGTAGAGGTTGGGAAAGTGAATATCTAGCTTTTCTCTTGGGCTGATAGGAGTCATGGTGAAGGTCAATATCTGGTTCCTTGGAAGTAGAGGATTTCAAAAGCTCATGTTTTATTGAGAAAGTGCTTATCAGGAAAAATTCTGGAAAGGAGTGAAGGTAACAGGACAAAACGAAAAGAATCAAAATATTTAAACCTATTAACGGTAGGGTACATCTAACTTTATTGTTTCCATTAATTCTATAATCTGTGTGTTTGTGTGTGTGACTTTTATTTTCAGTACCAGTAGACTCATCTAGAATCCACTGATAATCTATTTTCCAAAGATCTTGAATTTACACTCTATCCACAGACAGTCTTCAGTTTCACTACGGAAGCCACTCTTTTTTCTGTAGTGAAAATTGCCAATAGTCCAGAGAATGTTCCATCTGTACTTCATTTAGGTTTTACTTCTTAATGGAATCAATGACATTTTACAGATTCATGTAATATACCAGTTAGCTGTTAGAAACACATTTCCCAGAATCATCCCTGATGAACCCAACTTTTTCTGCTCTGTCTGTTGTAGAGAGTATCAAATTGTGTGTTAAAACCTCTATTCCTACTTAAGCATGTTCCTCTCAGATTTCCTCACTTGCCCTTTTCTGAGCTTATTATGGTCTTTTACATCTCCAATAAATTGTTTTCTAAGCAACCTCATTGTATGGGAAAATTGAATTTTGGCAAAAAGTAAGTGATTTGTTTTTTGCTATAGACAATTTCCTGCAGTATTGTGATATATAATAGTTTGAACACAAGTACGTCAATAATATTATGTGTGCAACCAGGTCTGTGATGGTGTGGCAGAGACACTAACTCAGCACCTTCCACCTCTTCTCCAACATCCTTTGGGTACAGTGTTTTAAAATCCTGGCTACATATTCGAATCATGTAGGGAGATTTTATAACATAACAGCGTCTGAACTTCAGCAGGGGTGTGGGAGAATATGGGGGGAGTCAGATACCACTCTTCTCATGCGACTTCTTACCCTTCAGAGATGGTAACTAGAACCTATGCTTCCACAGCTCTTGAAGTAACAGTACAGGATGTGATTTTGTGCCTCAAATCAGAAGGGCTTGAGCAAGACTGAAATTTGAAACCTTGAGGAAAGAGGCAGTACAGCAAGCATCTGCTCTGCTAGTTTGGCTGCGGGCGTGGTTCTGTATCCTACAGTTCTTATGATTCCTTGAGCTCTGGGTCTTATTTATCGTGGCCAAAATTGTCTACACTCCCACAAACAGTGCGTGAAGTTCCATATACCCTTAACTTTCTGTCAACACTCGACAATATTGAGTCTTTTAATTTTGCTAGTCTAATAGGTATAAAGTCATTTGAGAGTGCTGTTTTAGTTGGCAGTTCTCTGATACTAAAGATTCTAAGCTTTTCATGTGCTTTGTTTCCCCCTCTCGTCTGCAAATTGCCTCTTCACATCATTGCCTGCTATTCCTTGTGGTTACCGTCTCCACTTTGTTATTCTCAAGAGTTTCTAGTATATTCTACTCTTTAATATGTTGTCAGTTTAACATTTCAAATATTTCTCATTCTGATATTCATCTATAATCTTTGTGAATGGTGTCCTTCACTGAATGGAAATCCTTAAGTTTGATGACTCAGATTCAATCAACTTTCTTGTTTTAGAGTTTCTATTTTTGAAACATTGTGTCAGAAATCATTCCCTATCCTTAGGTCATAGATACTTTCCTCTGTTGTCTCCTATTAACTCTAAAGGTTAGTGTAGATCCTTGCTCAGTAGTTACCTAGTGATGTTGCTGCTGCTGCTGCTGCTGCTAAGTCACTTCAGTCGTGTCCGACTCTGTGTGACCCCATAGACGGAAGCCCACCAGGCTCCCCCGTCCCTGGGATTCTCCAGGCAAGAACAATGGAGTGGGTTGCCGTTTCCTTCTCCAATGTGTGAAAGTGAAATGTGAAAGTGAAGTCGTTCAGTTGTGTCTGACTTGTAGCGACCCCGTGGACCACAGCCTACCAGGCTCCTCTGTCCATGCGATTTTCTAGGCAAGAGTAGTGGAGTGGCTTGCCATTGCCTTCTCCGACCTAGTGATGTTAGGTAGGACATAGTTTTATTTCCTTGCATAATGTGAGTTGGTTTTCCAACTTCCATTTCCTAAACAAACATCCTGACCCTATTAATTGGTACTGCTAATTTTATCTTACTTGAATTCCCCAGGCAGAAATATGTTTCTGAGATCTCTGTTCTATTCCATTGGTCTATTTATCTTTTTCTTGCACAAATACTAAACTGTTTTTATTATTAGACCTATCTCTGCCCTTCATTTTTATTTTCTGAAATTGACTTAGCTTGTTCATACACATAAAAAAATCTATCGTGAGGTACATTGTATATACTCTAAAGTGTATTAAAAATATATATATAGTTACAGAAAAATTATAAAGAAATATCAATGTAAACCACCATCCAAGTCAGGAAATGTAATAATGCCAGCACTTCGGAAGTTTTCCCATGTATCTTGGCCTGACTACAACCCCACCTTCCCTAGAGGCAACCACTGTCCTAACTTTTGTGATAACCATCATTTTCCTGTTCTCTCTCATGTAATCATCTAAGCATGCATCCCCAAACAACATTGTTTAATTTTGCCTTTTGGGGGATTCCTCCCAAATAAAATCATTTTAATACTTTATGAATTAATTTTTATTTTCTTTGGCTCAATATTATTCATGAAATTCATCCATGTTTCAAATATCACTAGTTGTATACACTGCTGTGTACTGTTTCATTGTATGAATTTACTACAATCTGGTTATCCATTTCAACTTTATTAACATTTATTTCAACTTTATTTACTGGCTACAACTCATAGCCTTTCTCAAATACCTCCTAGTTAGGAAAACCAAGCGAGCCAGCACTGGGGGGTATATTCACCACTCTGTCTCCTTTTACCCATTCCCTCAAATGGCCTCCAAGGAGGCAGCATTTAGGTGAGGGAGAGAGAAATGGGTAGACCTGGAAACCAGGAAGTAAATTAAGCTTGAAAACTGTGTTCCAAAAAAGAATCTGAATTTGTTGCTGGCACATGGCAATTACTGGAAACAAACAGATGCTGAAGCCTGTCAAATTCTAAACTATTTACATTGCATAAGCAACCAAAAATCTGACCTGAAAATGTCCTCAGATTTTCAAACATACACCTGTAAGAAGGAGGCTACTAAAATTACATAGTATTTCTAAGACTCACTTTCAGTGTGGTCTTAAAGCATAATGCATTAGAAAGAACTCCAAAAGAGGTAAAATTTGGACTCACAGGGGACCTAGAAAAATACACCATTACTAAGACAGGTGACCTTCTCATTTCCTCCCAGGTGGATTAATCTCATTGGTATGGGCCAGAGACTGCTAAGTGTATTCTGCTGCTGCTAAGTCGCTTCAGTCGTGTCTGACTCTGTGAGACCCCATAGACAGCAGCCCACCAGGCTCCGCCATCCCTGGGATTCTAGTCTTCCTTTTAAGAGAAGAAACAACTGTTTGTTATTGTTTATTATCGATATTCTGCTCATACTCAGCCATCGTAATTGGATGTGTTGTGGGGACAATATTTTATTTTCTAGACTGCCTCATGTAGCCACATCTGGACCTAATGTAGAGGTCCAAACATCACCCTGAGCTCCTGTGCTTTGAACTGAAGGGAGAAGTTGGGTGGAGCTCGGGGTTATCTTTCTTGGTGAGGGATACAATGTGTGAGAGAAGAGTGGACTGCTGCTGTTGACCGGAGGGTAGACTGTGGCACAGAACACTAGTTGTTCACCAAAATGTATTCTTTCTTCATCCTCGAACGTGTGTCTCTCCAGTTATATTACATCACCCATTTTCCCCTGCAGTTATTTAAGTGATGCCATGCGGGTTAGTTTTTACCATCGGTGAGAGAGTAAAAGTAATGACTACCGTTTCTGGTCCTGGGACTTAGGACATGGGGTACTTCTCGCTGACATCCTCCAAGTCTTTCTCTCCTTCCAGCTTGATGAAACACAGACGTGAGGGTGACCGAGCTTCAACCATGCAGATAACTATAGTTACCTAGCTGTGGTGCAGCAACATGATGAAGCTTTCTGCAGCTTAGGATTCACTCTGTACACTCTTCCCCTTTGCTCTGTGTCCTGGGAGGCTTTCTGGCCTCCATTAATAGCTCCCTGCCTTATGGCTTTGGGAGGGTGGAAGGGGAGTTCAGACAAGATATTCATTCCCTCTGCTCTTTCTGCTGAGTTGTCATAGGTTAACTGCATCCTACCAGTGACAAGAGCGTCTATTCGGAGAGTCTCCATCTACTCTCTTTTGGTTCTAGTAACTGCTTCTACTCCCGTGTTCCTTCAACCTAGGGCTGGAAACAGTCCCTGGCCAGCCCCCAACATTTCTCTTACTCCATTGCTAACAACGGAGTATTATACTTTGTCTTATTAGTTTCTTTTCACATTCCCACCCTTGTATCTATACTCCCCTTAAAGCACTTCCCTCAATAGCCCATCTGAGTGTGCTTTCTCTTTCCTGCAAAACCTAACCAGTGATGTCTCTGGATGGCCTCATCAAAAGAAGCTGCCACATTGATCACTCTCCTGAAAACTGGACAATAAAAGAAAAATAGATCATCTGTTTTTTAAGGCATCAAATGTTTCATTTTGTATGTTACAATAGGTTAGCCTTACCTCAATTAATAGTGTTATCTTTTTCCAGGAGTTTGTTCTTTTCATAAAAATTTCAAATTCATTGGCACAAGCTGGTGCATCAAACCCTTTTTATCTCTCTAATGTCTACAGCATCTGCTTGTCTTATTTTTCATTTCTGACACTGGATAATTGAGCCATTCTCTTCTCTTCATAAATCCCACCAGATGTGTGTCAGGTTTTATTATTTTTTTAAAGAATGAACTTTTGGCTTTTGTTTAACCTCTACACTATATGTGATTTTCTGTTTCATTAGTTGACTATTACAAATTACTTCTGAACTTAGCATCTTAAAGCAGTCAAAAACTTTTATCATGATGCATAGTTTTTTTGTGAGCAAAACAGAAATGGAAGAGTTTTTGTATAACCTAGCCTTGACAGTCATACATCATCATCTAGAATATCCTATTAATTACACAAGTCAGCCATATTTGATGTAGGAGGGAACTGTGCCAGAGAATGAATACCAGAAATCAGACATCATTAGGGGCCATCTTGGAGCTGTCAATCACATTAGTTTTTGCTCTTTACTTTCCTGAGCTCAACCAAGAGCTCATCATCACTCTAGTATCCCCACCTGCATCTCTGACAATTTAAACAGAAAGACTGGGGAAGAAAAGGCAATGAATCATCAAAATGCAGCATCTATTGTGGGGGGGCAGTCCCTCTCCTTCCCAAACCAAGTAAACGAAGAGGCTCAAGGTAATCGCATAACAATTTGGAGGTGCCTACATGAAGGAAAACACCAGGGCTTTATCTCTCTAGGCCTTCATTGTGAAAGGACGTATTGGTCCCTAGCAATGAGATTGCCCCCCATCTCTCTGGGGATTTTATCATGTAGCCTTTCCTAAATTGCCCCGAGAAGAAGAGGGTAAATTCTTATGAACCCACCAGCATCTAAATATGCTTATTCTTCTCATCTCTGGCTCTCCAAGTCTCCCTTAGTCAGATAAACTTCATCTAATTTGCAGTTGTATAGGTTAAAGACAGGAAAAAATAAATGATTGTATTTTCCAAAACTGGCTGTATTCATGCTCTTAGTTATTTTTCTCTGTGTCTCCCTAATGGTTAGCCTTTTGAAATGTAAAATCTGAGAACTGACTGTAACATTTTGCTGAGTCATTCATCCTCTAAAGCAATGGAAACTACAATTTGTGTTGTGTGCTTAGTTGCTCAGTCTTGTCTGATTCTTTGCAACCCCATGGACTGTAGCTGGCCAGGCTCCTATGTCCATGGAATTCTCCAGGCAAGAATATTGGAGTGGGTAGCCATTCCCGTCTCCAGGGGATCTTCCTGACTCAGGGATAGAACCTGGGTCTCCTGCCGGTGGATTCTTTACCATCTGAGCCACCAGGGAAGTCTGGAAACCACAGTTTTATTGTCTAAATCAGAAAGGGTTACATGGGCTAAAAAGTAGAATTTTACCTGGCTACAAAACTTTTCAACAAAACTTACATCTAACTGAGCAAAATGATTTAGGACATGAAGAAGTCACCCCAACACCCCATCCTCAGAGGAGAAAAATATATCAACCGTCCACTTTCAATAAAATTCACAGAAAGGGAAGGGGGAGGGGGTGGGATGCTTGGGTATACTAAGCCACGTTAATGATTTGCTAAAGGTTGTCTTGATTTTTGACCAAGAAAGGGACACTTCTATTCATTCTCATCAAACTAAGGCTGAGTCCTTAAGACAAGACTTCAGTACGGTACTGTGTTATTTATTTCAGATTTTTTAGGGTCAAGTCTGTGGAATGTTGCTTAGTAAGTGTTTACTGAATCAACCAAAGTAACAAGTTTAAAGCAGCTGAGGATTAACAGTTCTGAGGCCCTGTCTCCTAGTTCAAGAGTCAAGCTGATAATAACACTTCACTTCAGAGACAAGATATCACCATAAATAATGACCTGTTACAAAGATCAGATTAGCCCTGCTATGGCTTAAAGTAGTGCCATCTGTCTTTTGTCAGGTTTTCCAGAATCTGACTTCCTGTGTGTCTGCATTGGGAGAATGCCAGTTCAGGGAGGGCTTGGGCAATCTCACAATGCCAATTCTTGCTTTTATCCATGTGTTGGGCACGTGACTGGCAGTTTGTGCCTCGTCCAATTGAAGCAAGTGAAGTGAAGTCACTCAGTCGTGTCCGACTTTTTGCGACCCCATGGACTGTAGCCTATGATGCGCCTCATAGTAGGATTTTCCATGGGATTTTCCAGGCAAGAGTACTGGAGTGGGTTGCCATTTCCTTCAGAGGAATTGTAAATATTTGAACATTAGCTCTTCTTCTGGTCTGATCTGCAGGAGGCTCAGAACAGCACAACTGTATGAGGTAATTTTGCCACATAGCTACCAAGTGAGCTGGACACCTCACTCATCACAGCTCACATGTCTTATTGTAGAAAGAATATTGGGAATAGTAGGTTAAAGAATTGAGAGGATTGGTTTCTTGTTGGACTGTCACTAACTTAACTTGCAATTAGGGGAATATTATGTAATCTCTCTGCTTCTTTATGTCTATGCATAAGAAAAGCTGGACACACTTTTATTGGTGTTTGTCATTTACTTAGAGTTCCAATTAACATATAATTAAGGGTTTACTTTTACCAAACGTGCAGACTTTTGGGAATATCTGGAGTCTAGAGCTCACAGTACAGGGCTTTGTGAAATACAGTGCCTATGAGAAGCTTCCCCCTGTACACAGAAGCCACAGAGCTGCCCTGAAGCACCGAGCCATTGTTGGCATACATGGTGCTTATCGTGGGCTTCTCAGACAAAGCATTCCGGATGCGAAGTGCCTGTCAAGAAAGAACATTCATTAGTAGAATAAGAACAAACAGCTGTCAGAGACATTTTCCTTCCCAAACACTCCAGGACTTGTACAATTCTCAGAAATCAGTAAGTTAAAATCCGTGCATCTTCAGTCTTTTTTTTTCTTATTCTAATGAAAATATTAATGTTTTTAATCAAGTGGGCTAGTAATCTCACATCAGCCAAATTCCTCAGCAGATGGTTTTCACAATTTTGATAGTTCAGGCCTCCCTATAGAGACAGGTAAGAACCATGAATGCTCTTATCTAATTGAGTGTGCAGTCTTCCTTCTGTAGAAAGGGTCTTGCCTTTCACTGGGCATACAGCATGGGGAGATAAACATGGAGCGAAATAATGAAGGGACAGCGAGTTAGCTAGCCAGACCAACCCAGAACCAGTGGATGGTAGTTTTCACAGCTGCAGCCCCCACTCAGGGAAGCAAGCGTAAAGAATGCACACTCTGGAATTCAATCTGACACAACTGCCTTGTCCTATTTTTGATCTGCAGGATTAACACTCTTTAGTTTGCTAATCCGTAAATATATAAGTGCTCAGGTTTCCAAATAGCTTAGATGAAGTTCACTCAATCAGGACATGATGTGAATTAAGGAAAACCAATTAGGAGTTCATGAGTATATATCGACATCTCTTATTAAAACAGAGTTTAGTAGAGGTTTTTTTTTTTTTAAGTTCCTATCTTAAGGAAGATCCTACAACTTTATCTCAGGTTTGTTGCATGGAAATACTCAAGATGAAACTCATGTTGTAAACATTAGCCTCAACTAAAAATAAAGGGTGTTGGAGATTGTGAAGAAAGAAGTCTTAGCTAAAATAAACAAATGATTAAACTTGAAAACGGAGACATGAAAAAGAGTCTAAGCAATTTTCAAATCATTCTATGGATCATATTTTCTTTTTTTCTTTTAAAGCAGACATTATTGTTGGGCATTTGTAGAAAAGTTATATGTATCACTTTGTGAGGCACACATCTGAGGCTAGGGTAGCTTGCTAGCTCAGGGTGACATTCTTCAGACTCTAGTCTCGGACTGTACTTTTTATATTTTTTGATGTTTTGGGTTTTTGTTTTTTTTTTTTTTATAGTATTTTTTGTCAAGAAACTGTGACTAGGGAATTCCCTGCAGGTCCAGTGGTTAGGACTCCACAATTTCACCACCAAGGGCATGCGTTCAGTCTCTGGTCTGAGAACTAAGATGCCACAAGCTATGCAGTGTGGTAAAAAAAAAAAAAAAAAAGTTGCGACTAATTTGTTAATAAAAGAAAAAGCAATTTTTTTAAACTTTTATTTATTTATTGTTACTGTACTGCACAGCATGTGGGATCTTAGTTCCCCAACCAGGGATCAAACGTGACCCCTGCATTGGAAGCACAGAATCTTAACCAGTGGATTGCCAGGAAGTCTCAAGAAACAAATTAAAAAAAAAAACTAAAGAGTAGCAATTTTGGAAGCAGTATGTTTTCTTTACCCACTGGACCAATTACCAGGGTGGCGTTTGAGGCTCAGTTTCCCAACACCCCAAACCTAGATTCAAACATTGTATCTTTGTTAGAATCTTACCTTTTCAGTGAGGTCTATCTTGGTCTCTGTATTTACTAAGACATGCTGTCCCTCTGTTCACAGCAGTCCTGATCCCTTTTACTGTTATGCTTTTTCTTCCATAAAACTTTTCAACTTCAAACTTACTATTAATATATAATTTACTTATTTCTGATGCTTATTGTTCATTGAATGTCTCCCTAGCAGTAGGGATCTTTGTATGCTTTATTTTCTGATATATATTCTAAGTATGAGAACAAAGTCTAGTGCATTTTAAGTGCTCAATAAATTTTTTGGAATAAATCTCTCATAGTGTGTGTGCCAAGAATTTATATCTGTATTTAAATTCACTAGAGATTTTTTTATTCTTAAGCATAATGCTGTAGAAATTGCAATACTTTACAATGTTTTTAATGCCATATAAAATTCAATGGTATATGATATTATTTTAGAAGAGATTTAAAATAACATCTTTAAAATGAGACATTCTTCAGCACTATCATATATAATAGAACTGGTGGCAAAATCAAATTTTGTTTTGAGATTGCAGTCATTTAAATCCGGGTGCCCTAATTCCCTGGGCCACAGACTGGTAACCATGATTCCCAAAAACAAGTATAGACTTTGCATGGATGTGATATGTTGTTTAGCACTGATGGTTAATGGGTAGCAGGTGACTTGAAAGGGTTAATGGGCTGTTTCTCCCCAGCCTGTCCCAAATCTTACTCTTTCCATATGTAGAATTTGTTCAGTTCTGGAACATCACATATGACCTGCTAAATTCTCCCAAGTCACCGCCACACATTATTTGTTCTTGCAGCTTTCCCCTGCAGTTCATGTAAGTCTAAGAACTTACTTCTGACCCTGGAGGATCCTCAGTGTTATACATCAGCAGCTTGATAGCATTAGGATGGCATCCTGCCAAAATATCTCCCGTGTCAGGATCAATAGTTAAGTTATCCACTAAGGTGTCCAACTGGATTACCTTCCAACAAAGGGAAGCAGTGAAACATTGTTTTGACTTTCATCCATCCCTCCTCCCTCCTACCAGCTCCTTCTGGCTCCCCAAATTGGTATTTTTGCTACTGATTTTCTAAGTGCAAACATAATGTCACCATTATCCTTCTAAAATAGTCTCCTTTTCTTCATTCAAGAAGTACATTCCCAGGTCAAGCTTGGGAGCTAATGGAACATGTTGTGTGGGAAACCAGTGTACTGTTACCTTGAGTTGAGTTAAATCCCAGTTGTCATGTATTTTCATAACATGAATGTTCTTATTCAATACATCAGCTACATAGATATACCTTTGAAGTAAACAACATTTACATTTAAGCAAGTAATAATGAAAGATGACATTAACTCTTATTTTGGAAAAGAGGTATACAAATTCACAATAGCTCAACATAGCCCGTGCAATACGTTGCTAAACCACAGTGAAAGATAATGAAGTAGTATGTTTAATGTTTTTTAAGTACTTTAATAAGCTTTGAATATGAAATTTGACCAAAGTCAATGGAACTGGTGTTTCCAAATGACATTCAGGCTCAGTCTCACGAGTTAAAAGAGTCACACTTTCTTCTTTAAATTGAATGGAGATAAGTGGATCTCTTGTAAGGCCAATAGAGTCCATGCTTCTAGTGCTTGAAACTAGTGCTTGAAAAGATGTAGCAGATGATCATGAAACTCAATCACAATCATTTTTAAACAGAGGTAGAATACTTAGAGTTGTTTTCCACAGGGATCATCTCTACTTACTATCTTCCCATTACATTTCATATTCATGGTACTCTTCTTTTTAAATAACCTTCCATTTTAAAATACTTTAAAAGAATGTTTCTCATAAAATTTTATACTGCATAAAATAGCATTTTCTCATAGGAAAGTCTGCTGTAGTATGAAAGGAAGGCTGCCACTTATACAATCACAGTGCTCAGTCTAAGTTGGGCCTCCCTTTCTAATAAGAACTTCTGTGTAACTGAACTTAGAATAAGTGGTTAAAGTCCTTCTGGCCTCATAGAGAATAGAGGTATTGCACATTTATTCTCCTTTTTAGTCACACAAGAATTTGGAACAAACTATGCCTGCCCACCTATGTCCCTGCCCAGGCTATTTTTGCTACCACCTGTCCTGGGTGTCCAGGAGTCCACCAGTACCCGGGCCAGGGGGTAGGGTAGAGTAGTCCTAGGCCCTGCCCTGACAGGCTGGGGCAGGCTGGGGGTGCCTCCCATCCCAGCCAGCCTCCTGTTTCACCTAGCCTCCCATGGCCAGAGAGATGGGGCTCTTGAAATTTAAAAAATTAAGATAATAATATTAACAATGATGAAAAGAAGGCTGGGCCACAGAGACTTGTCCTCTCCTGGAGCCCAAGACCCACCTGGCCTTGTGGCCATGCTGGATACCCGCCTCGGGACCAGCCACCCATCACCCCACAACCCTGGCCCCAGACCTCTGTAATTTCATATAGAGTTTGAGCTGAAGCTTCATATATTTAATTCATTTTGTTAAACAAGAAAACATATATCCTTTTCCCTCTTAAAAAAAAAAAATTGAAACAAGGACCTCATATCCATGAGTCCAAATCCTTCATTTTGTTGGGGGATCCTTATGTGTACAAGGGCAATGGTGGCTTAAGATCACACATTGAGTGTGACCCCTCGCCACACTGGATCTCTGCACACATGTATTGAGTACTTAAGCCTCAAGAAGTAACCACTTCTTCAGGGACGGAGTCCACAAGAACATCAAGGGTAAATGGTTAAAAATTCATAAAAGAGCTTACTTCTTGTCTAGTGAGATTGTAATTCCATTGGCAGAACCAAATCCTCTGGCCACCACTTTAACCTCTCCTGGACTGTAGAAAAGCACCTGAGTCCAGCGAAGATCCATGAACCACTCTAATAGCATCAAGAAGAAGTTGGTAAAATAGCGGTCTCTGGTGGCATAGAACTGTTCTGGTCCGAGAATCACAATATCATTCACACTAAAATGAAAAAAATAAAAAAGAGAGAGAGGGAAAACCAACAAACCATGGACTAATTAAAATCATGAAATCTCAAAGACCAACAAATTCATCAGCTTGAAGAACTGTCCAAGAACTAGTCTGGATTAAAGAATTCCACAAAGAGTATATGACTTTTCATTGCCCTGATGGGATTTCTTTTCAGTTCAGTTCAGTCGCTCAGTCATGTCCGACTCTTTGTGACCCCATGAATCACAGCACGCCAGGCCTCCCTGTCCATCACCAACTCCCGGAGTTCACTCAAATTCATGTCCACAGAGTCGGTGATGCCATCCAGCCATCTCATTCTCAGACGTCCCCTTCTCCTCCCGCCCCCAACCTTTCCCAGCATCAGATTCTTTTCCAGTGAGTCAACTCGTCGCATGAGGTACCCAAAGTATTGCAGTTTCAGCTTTAGCATCAGTCCTTTCAATGAACACCCAGGATTGATCTCCTTTAGAATGGACTGGTTGGATCTCCTTGCAGTGCAAGGGACTCTCAAGAGTCTTCTCCAACACCACAGTTCAAAAGCATCAATTCTTCGGTGATCAGCTTTCTTCACAGTCCAACTCTCACATCCATACATGACCACTGGAAAAACCATAGCCTTGACTAGACAGACCTTGGTTGGCAAAGTAATGTCTCTGCTTTTTAATATACTATCAAGTTTGGTGATAATTTTCCTTCCAAGGAGTAAGCATCTTTTAATTTCATGGCTGCAATCAGCATCTGCAGTGATTTTCGAGCCCAAAAAATTAAGTCTGACACTGTTTCCACTGTTTTTCCATCTATTTCCCATGAAGTGATGGGACCAGATGCCATGGATTTCTTTTAGCCACTTGTTATTTTCTCACTCTTCCGTTCCATAGGAGTCAGTAAAAACAGATAAGTTTGCAGATAAACCCCAAATCTAAATCTGTTGACATATGAATGTTAATAATAGTTATCTGTGGTGATCATAGTGCAGTTCACCAGTAGTTCTGTTTCTCTTCTTTCTTGATTTAGGCTTCTCTGTGCCCTTGGAGTTAGGCACAGCTGTGTGACTTGCTCTGGGCAATGAAATGAAATGGTATGTTAGCTTTCGAGATGGGAGGCTTTGAAAGCCAGAATGCTTCCCTCACTCTCCCACAGTAACCAGCAACTTTTCTGATAAAGTGTGGTCCTCTCTTAGGGTTCTACAGGACACCATACAACTGACTTCCTGAATCTACAGTGGACATATAGCATGCCTGAGAAAACAAAACAACTTCATGGGTTTGAGCTGTGAGAGTTAGCGTTTTTCTTTTCTGTTATTGCACCAAGACCCAGCTCAGTCTGACCTTTATATTTTCTCGGCATAGGTGGGATTATGAGTGTTATTCTTTCTTATTTATGTTCTTCAATACCATTATAAATTTTAAATGAAGCAAGTCTTACTCTTACAACAAAAGTCAATAAAAACAAAGTCAGTTCCATTTTGGAAAAGAAAAAAAGAGATGACTTGAAAAAAATACAAGAAAATATTGAACTTTGTGTATGTGTGTGTGTGAAGCTCCTTTATGCAGCAACTTTGTAAAATACACAATATTGTCAGTAAGTTTAATGCACCGTCCTTTCTAGTGGTATACATGATTTAAAAATATTTTATTTTATATTGGAGTATAGCCAATTAACAATGATGTTAGTTGCAGGTGTATAACAAAGTGATTCAGTTACACCCATACATTAAGTTTAGACTTAATTTAGGAAAGAAAAATTTGGATGAATCAGGAGCTACTTTGAAGTTTTGGTGTATAATGATTTTCCCAAGATTGTTGTGCTACTTGTCTTTCAGGTCTCAGTTTACGCAGTCCTTCTTCCTAGAGGTATTGCCCAACACCATAGATTAAGTTAAACTCCCTCATAATATGTCCTGTAGCACTTTATTCCACCTCTTGAAATGCCTTGTCATTGTGTTTATCAGGGCACCTCTCAAAGTCCTCAAAGCACACCTGCTCTGTTCCAGCTGGCATTGCTTCACCCAGCTCTGCATGGGACCTGACAGAATTCCACAGTGCACCCTTCTAGTGCCTTGCCCATGTCTATTATGCGCCTCTTACTCCTACTTCCAGGCTTCCAGATTGATATCAAAGTACAGGTATCACCAGATTTGCCTTGCACATGCGTAAGGAGTTATGTGCAGGAATTAACACCCCTTGAAGTAAACCTTTGACTACTGAAAGATGGGGCTGGTGGATAAATTCCTCTTCCTTTCTTATCTTGACTAGATTGTCTTGAAATGATGCCTCTGTTGCTTATAGGAGGGCAACCCCATGATTGCAAGTAGTCAGTTACACTTAGCAGTAGCTGACATGACAAATATATTTACTATAGATTCTCTTCTGTATTAGTTCAGTTCAGTTTAGTCACTCAGTCGTGTCCAACTCTTTGCGACCCCATGGACTGTAGCATGCCAGGCCTCCCTGTCCATCACCAACTCCGGGAGTTTACTTAAACTAATGACCATTGACTCAGTGATGCCATCTAACCATCTCATCCTCTGTCATCCCCTTCTCCTCCCACCTTCAATCTTTCCCAGCATCAGGGTCTTTTCCAATGAGTTAATTCTTCACATCAGATGGCCAAAGTATTTGAGTTTCAGCTTCAGCAGCAGTCTTTCCAGTGAGTATTCAGGACTGATTTCCTTTAGGATTGACTGGTTGGATCTCCTTGCAGTCCAAGGGACTCTAAGAGTATCTCCAACACCACAGTTCAAAAGCATCAATTCTTCAGTGCTCAGCTCTCTTTATAGTCCAACTCTCACATCCATAAGTGATAACTGAAAAAACCATAGCCTTGACTAGATGGACCTTTGTTGGCAAAGTAATGTCTCTGCTTTTTAATATGCTGTCTAGGTTAGTCATAGCTTTTCTTCCAAGGAGTAAGCGTCTTTTAATTTCATGGCTGTAGTCACCATCTGCAGTGATTTTGGAGCCCCCAAAAATAAAGTCTGTCACCGTTTCCCTATCTATTTGCCATGCAGTGATGGGACCAAATGCCATGATCTTAGTTTTCTGATGTTGAGGTTTAAGCCAACTTTTTCACTCTCCTCTTTCACTTTCATCAAGAGGTTCTTTATTTCTTCTTCGCTTTCTGCCATAAGGGTGGTGTCATCTGTGTTTCTGAGGTTACTGATATTTCTTCTGGCACAGCGTTTCTTGTGATGTACTCTGCATATAAGTTAAATAAGCAGGGTGACAACATACAGCCTTGACATACTCCTTTCCCTATTTGGAACCAGTCTGTTGTTCCATGTCCAGTTCTAACTGTTGCTTCCTGACCCGCATACAAATTTCTCAGGAGGCAGGTCAGGTGGTCTGGTATTCCCATCTCTTGAAGAATTTTCCTCAGTTTGTTGTGATCCACACAGTCAAAGGCTTTGGCATAGTCTCTTCCAAATAGTGCTGCTGTAAAAAAGTTACCACAGGCTGGGAGGCTTAAGAAAACACAGATTTGTTATTTCATTTGCTTTCTGTCTTCTTATAAGGACATCAATCGTATTGGATTAAAGGCACCCACTCCAGTATTCTAGCCTGGAGAATTCCATGGATTCTCCATGGGGTCACAAGGAGTCAGACATGACTGAGCGACTACCCTTTAATATAGCCTCATCTTAACTAATTACACCTACAAACATCCTATTTCCAAACAAGGTCATGTTTTGATGTATGGGAGGGGGGTTAGAATTTCAACTTATCTTTTTGAAGGGACACAGTTCAACCTATATATGACATGCCCCTTCCCCTGCCTCAGGTTGGTCTCTGACTTTTGTATCCTGGTCTGGTCCTCCCTAATAAATGAATTGTGTCTCGAGTTTTCCCTCAGGCTATGCTGAGGAGCTATTCCCATGAGGCGATGTGGTTGCATTTGATTCTCACAGTCACCAGGTAGGTAATCAGGCCTATGAGAGAATCCCCACTTTGCTGAAGAACACTGAAGCACAGGTTAAGTGGTTGGTCCACAGTTTCTCAGTTACCTTGTGGCAGTCCTATTCCAACCACGCCTCAGAACCCAACACAACGCATCATGGGAAAAGTCAACAACATTAAGTTCTCGTACCTCCTCCCCTCTGCTTTTGTTGCCCCCTAATTCTGTTTGGAGAAATTAAAATATGTCATTGAGAAAGAGAGCAAAGGAGAGAAGGTCAACTTCATTCCTTTGCTTTCCCTACTTTTCTACCTGATGCGAAGATGGACCTCTACTGTTTTGGAACCAGGCTTTCAGTGCTAAGTCTGTTTTATAAAAGATTCTTCATAGTTCATTACAGGCTCGGAAACAGGCAACCTAGCCCATAAAAAAACTTAGAATTTTTCTCAAAGATGTTCACTGCAGTTAATAAGAGCCCAGCTTTGAATTCAGATGGAGCAAGGTTTATACCTAATTCAGCCACTTACAAGTTATATAACTTGGGCAAGTAACTTGGCCCCAAACTGCTCTAAGTCTGTTTACTTCTGCCTGTCACTAAAGGCAGTTGTGAGAAGAGGTGGATCAGGTATTTTGGCACAATGCCTGGCACACAGTCAACACTTGATAAGTGTGAATTTGTATATGTGCCTACAGGCCTCTTTTTTTTTCCTTCAAATTCTACATTAAAGCCTTGATTGAACAAAGGAATGGTCCTTCTGGAGGCTGGTTATAAAACCTAGTGGGTGTGGCTTTCAGATTGCAACCTACAAGGACAACTAGAGGGTGTGGGTGTTTAAAGAGCCCAATAGCAGGTACTGCACTGTTGTGTTACTGAGGATGGAATTAGAGCTTGGGAATCTAACTGAGCACCTTTATAGGATTAAAATGCTTTTAAAAAGTTGGAGACATTCAATACCAAATACAGCAATTTCTAGTGAGGTGCTGGGCAGTGTCACCATGAGAACCTTTAGAAAGCTTTAGAAAAAAAAAAAAAGCTTCAAAACAAAAGTTTAAGACAGCCTGCTGAATTTAGGGACGAGCTAACACTTATCCTACTCAAACTCTTCCAGAAAATTGCAGAGGAAGGTAAACTTCCAAACTCATTCTATGAGGCCACCACCACCCTAATCCCAAAACCTGACAAAGATGCCACAAAAAAAGAAAACTACAGGCCAACATCACTGATGAACATAGCTGCAAAAATCCTTAACAAAATTCTAGCAATCAGAATCCAACAACATATTAAAAAGATCATACATCATGACCAAGTGGGCTTTAACCCAGGGATGCAAGAATTCTTCAATATCTGCAAATCAATCAACATAATACACCACATTAACAAACTGAAAAATAAAAATCATATGATTATCTCAATAGATGCAGAGAAAGTCTTTGACAAAATTCAACATCCATTTATGATAAAAAAAACCCTCCAGAAATCAGGAATAGAAGGAACATACCTCAACATAATAAAAGCTATATATGACAAACACACAGCAAACATTATCCTCAATGGTGAAAAATTGAAAGCATTTCCCCTAAAGTCAGGAACAAGGTGCCCACTCTCACCACTACTATTCAACATAGTTTTGGAAGTTTTGGCTAAAGCAATCAGAGCAGAAAAAGAAATAAAAGGAATCCAGATTAGAAAAGAAGAAGTAAAACTCTCACTGTTTGCAGATGACATGATCTTCTACACAGAAAACCCTAAAGACTCCACCAGAAAATTACTAGAGCTAATTAATGAATATAGTAAAGTTGCAGGATATAAAATCAGCATACAGAAATCCCTTGCATTCCTATACACTAACAATGAGAAAACAGAAAGAGAAATTAAGGAAACAATTCCATTCACCACTGCAATGAAAAGAATAAAATACTTAGGAATATATCTACCTAAAGAAACAAAAGACCTATATATAGAAAACTATGAAACACTGGTGAAAGAAATCAAAGAGGACACAAATAGATGGAGAAATATTACCGTGTTCATGGATTGGAAGAATCAATATAGTGAAAATGAGTATACTACCTAAAGCAATCTATAGATTCAATGCAATCCCTATCAAGCTACCAACGATATTTTTCACAGAACTAGAACACATAATCTCACAATTTGTATGGAAATACAAAAAAACCTCGAATAGTCAAAGCAATCTTGAAGAAGAAGAATGGAACTGGGGGAATCAACCTGCTGGACTTCAGGCTCTACTACAAAGCGACAGACATCAAGACAGTATGGTACTGGCATAAAGACAGAAATATAGATCAATGGAACAAAATAGAAAGCCCAGAGATAAATCCACGCACCTATGGACACCTTATCTTCGACAAAGGAGGCAAAAATATAAAATGGACAAGACAGTCTCTTTAACAAGTGGTGCTGGGAAAACTGGTCAGCCACTTGTAAAAGAATGAAACTAGAACACTTCCTAACACCATACACCAAAATAAACTCAAAATGGATTAGAGAGCTAAATGTAAGACCAGATTCTATAAAACTCCTAGAGGAGAACGTAGGCAAAACACTCTCTGACATAAATCACAGCAGGATCCTCTATGAGCCACCTCCCAGAGTAATGGAAATAAAAGCAAAAATAAACAAATGGGACCTAATTAAAATCAAAAGCTTCTGCACAGCAAAGGAAACTATAAGTAAGGTGAAAAGACAGCCTTCAGAATGGGAGAAAATAATAGCAAGTGAACCAACTGACAAAGAATTAATCTCAAAAATATACAAGCAACTCCTGCAGCTCAATTCCAGAAAAATAAATGACCCAATCAAAAAATGGGCCAAAGAACTAAACAGACATTTCTCCAAAAAGACATACAGATGGCTAACAAACACATGAAAAGATGCTCAACATCACTCATTATTCAGTTCAGTTCAGTCGCTCAGTCGTGTCCGACTCTCCGCGACCCCATGAATCACAGCACGCCAGGCCTCCCTGTCCATCACCAACTCCCGGAGTACACTCAAACTCATGTCCACAGAGTCAGTGATGCCATCCAGCCATCTCATTCTCTGTCGTCCCCTTCTCCTCCCGCCCCCAACCTTTCCCAGCATCAGCAAATCAAAAACACAATGAGATACCATTTCATGCCAGTCAGAATTGCTGCTATCCAAAAGTCTACATGCAATAAATGCTGGAGATGTTGTGGATAGAAGGGAACCCTCTTACACTGTTGGGGGGAATGTAAACTAGTGCAGCCACCATGGAGAACTGTGTGGAGATTGCTTAAACAACTGGAAATAGAACTGCCATATGACCCAGCAATCATACTGCTGGACATACACACTGAGGTAACCAGAATTGAAAGAGACACATGTACCCCAATGTTCATCACAGCACTGTTTATAATAGCCAGGACATGGAAGCAACCAAATGTCCATCAGCAGATGAATGGATAAGAAAGCTGTGGTACATATACACAATGGAGTATTACTCAGCCATTAAAAATAATACTTTTGAATCAGTTCTAATGAGGTGGATGAAACTGGAGCCTTTTATACAGAGTGAAGTAAGCCAGAAAGAAAAATACCAATACAGTATACTAACGCATATATATGGAATTTAGAAAGACGGTAACGATAACCCTGTATACGAGACAGCAAAAGAGACACAGGTGTATAGAACCGTCTCTTGGACTCTGTAGGAGAGGGCAAGGGTGGGATGGTTTGGGAGAATGGCATTTAAACATGTATATTATCATATGTGAAATGAATTTCCAGTCCAGGTTTGATGCATGAGACAGGGTGCTCGGGGCTGGTGCACTGGGATGACCCAGAGGGATGGGATGGGAAGGGAGGTGGGAGGGGGTTTCAGGATGGGGAACACATGTACACCCGTGGCGGATTCATGTCAATGTATGACAAAACCAATACAATGTTGTAAAGTAATTAGCCTCCAATAATAATAATAATACAGCCTGCTGAACTAAGAAAACAAAGCACACAGCAGAGGTGCAAAATAATTAGAAGTGCAAAATGATTCCATACCTTTTGAGAAGTTCATGTTTTATAGTTTTCAGGTACACCAAAGAATGCTGTTGTTCCTCAAATTTAAATATCTCCACGGTGGAGTCCATGTGGGGATGATTCACAACATAAAGATACACAGTTTGGTCTAAATTGGAAAAAAGGCATAATTTCCAAGAAGTTGTCTTCTATTTCAACTATTTTAGACATAGTATAGAACTTGATTATGTCCAGGGATTTTTCTTACACATCTGATCCTCGCAACCCATCTCATATAAGTCAAACAAATGCCAGAATCCCTGTTTTATTGAAGAAACTGACACTCAGAAGGTTAATGATTTATGAGCAATTTTACCACTACCCAGTGGCAAAGCCAAGCCCAGGTATTTCTGCAATGCTCCCTTCAGCCTCACCTGCACACCCTCTCTAACAGGAAGATGCAGAACTACCATGGTGCATAAACATAGATGTGGTTTCCCAAAGTGGCCCTTCAACAAACAGAAGTGGGTACAGCCAAGTAAAGCTTTCCCAAGAATTCTTTTCTGAGAACTGCCTACATTGCAACACACATTCAAGGGGTGTCAGGCCTGTGTAAACATATTAAAATAAACACCTCCCAGTTAGAGAATGAACTCCTAACACAAGTCACCCTTCCTGAGGTTGCAGAAACGGTATTTATTTGTGAACCCAATGGACGTGAAATGTAAATATGAGTGTAGGAGAAGATAGATTAGCCAGTTCTAGGTTATAACCAGCCTCAGGAAATGTTCACCTGTCTGTTCTCATACTGGCATATGAACTGCTGTGATGTGAACCAGATTAGGGTACTCTGGCTTGTCAGAGTAGTCTTTTCTAACTTACCAGGAGCTCTAAATCAGATGAGCTCCAGAATGAAAAAACCTGGGCCCATGCTTCCACTCAGGACTGGATCTGCATTCATCTCTTCAGTTCCCTTCTTGGGGTTTCCAGTTATGCAGTGGAGGAAGCTGGGGCTCTGAGAAGTGGGGCTTATCCTTAGGGTCCCTGACACACGGGCAGCTTTATCTGAATTATGGAAAAGTGCTCCCTCACAGATGAACCTTTCTTTTGGTCTGACCCAACTCTGTTCCAGGGACTTGACAGAACACGAGTAGGATTTAGTCCCCATGTGGCCCTTCAACAAGACACTCTTGCTGGTCACAGCATGAAAAATATATGTGCTGCCCTGGCTTTACCCCTGTCTTAAGACCTTTTTTCATTTAAGAGATGCCTGGTGAGAAGACTTTCGTTCTCTATCTTCTCATGCATGCCAATTTATGTATAATGTTTTGGCCTTGTGAATTAAATATATAATTAAGGGAGGTCACTAACAAAATAAGATGTTAATAAGGACTTCCCTGGTGGCTCAGATGGTAAAGCATCTGTCTATAATGTGGGAGACCTGGGTTCGATCCCTGGGTCAGGAAGATTCCCTGGAGAAGGAAATAGCAACCCACTCCAGTACTCTTGCCTAGAAAACCCCATGGACGGAGAAGCCTCGTGTCCATGGGGTCGCAAAGAGTCAGACATGACTGAGCAACTTCAATAATACACTGAACTTCTGAAAACCTGAATATATGACTGAGGATTAATCAGTAAATGGTCCTATCTTAAAAAAAAAAAAAACTCTCACTTCTGAGAGTGATGGCAATCGTATGATGAATTTTCAGAAGGGAGTGAAATGATCACATTTGCACAAAAAATAACTACTTGCTTATAAAATGATTTGAAGTGAGGCAAGAGGGCAGGTACCATCAGGGGCCACTGCAGAATCTAGGAAAGACATGCTGGGGACCTGGACTGGGATGGTGCAGGGAGGATATGGAGAGGTGAGCAGCTTGGAGAGTTCTGTGAGGGGTGGATTGGACAGAACATGGTAACTAGCCGACTGAATGGGGCAGGGAGGGGAGAAGAGTCCAGGTTGGGCCCAGTGTTTTATTTTGAGGAATAAACTGTATATGAAAGTACTTTATGAACTGAAGAACAATATAAAACTGTTAGGTACAATTATCTTTTAAAGAAGAGCTTGCTAAGCAAATACACATCATATATTATTATAGATTTCAGGGGAATATTTACTTAGTAAAAGATCCTGATGTGCAGAAAGATTGAAGGCGAGAGGAGAAGGGGACGACAGAGGATGAGGTAGTTGGATGGCATCACTGACTCAATAGACAAGAGTTTGAGCAAGCTCCGGGAGATTGTAAAGAACAGGGAAGCCTGGTGTGCTGCAGTCCATGGGGTCACAAAGAGTTGGACATGACTGAGTGACTGAACAACAACAAAAATAGCTTTGAGCTATTTAAAAGGTACCCATTTATTTAAGAATTAGCCAGTCTCTGTTGGTTCAGATGAAAGGAGTGAAACAGATCGATTGGATAAGTGGACTGAGATAATTATTAATAATATTTTTGTTCCCTGAAATTACTCTAGCAAATTTATATTTAACAATGCATTGTAACTCCAGTATGTAATTGGAAGAATTAAAACACCATTCTTTCAAAAATTTTTATGTGCAACACTGCCATTTCTCCTCCTTTTCATGTCATCACCATTAGAGAGGTTTCATTCTTCTTATATTTTACATGATCTGTAGACCCACAAATATTTAAAAATTGTTAGTCTGGAGTTATACACTATAAAGAAAAATAATATTATTTTAAAACATATACAATACAGTGTATTCATAACTATGCTCTGTTTTCTGTGATAGCTTTTTTGAGATATAATTCACTTGCCATTAAACTCACACTTTGAAAATGTACAGTTTAGTGTTTTTAGTGTATTCACAGTGTTGTCTAGCCATAGCCACTATCTAGTTCCAGAATATTTTCATCACCCGCCAGAGAAACCCCATATCTATTGGCTGTCATGCCCCATTCCCCACTCTCCTGAGTCCCTGCCAACCATGAATCTACTTTTTGTCTCTATAAATGTACCTGTTCTGGACATTTAATATAAATGGAATCATACAGCATAGTGACTGAATTCTTTCACTTAGGGTAATGCTTACAGGGTTCATCAGTACTTCATTTATTTTTATTGCCAAATAATATTCCACTGTATAAACATACCACGTTTTGGTTATGCATTCATCATTTCATGGGAATTTGGATTATTTTCACCTTTTGCATATTAGGAGTAATGCTGCTATGACTATATGTGTGTAAGTTTTTGTAAGAACCTATGTTTTCAGTTCTCTTGGGTGTATGCCAAGGAGTAGTTTCTACATCATATGGTAATTCTAGATTTAATATTTTGGGCAACTGCCAAACTGATTTCAAACGTGATTGCACCCAATCCCATCAACAAAGTGTGAGGATGTCATCTTCCTTACATCTTTGCCAATGTTTGTTCTTGTCTGTCTTTTTTTATTGTAGCTGCTCTGTGGTTATAAAGTGGACTCATTGTGGTTTTGATTTGCATTTCCCTAATGACTAAGGATACTGAGTATCTTTTCATATGTTTATTGACCATTTGTATATCTCTTTGGAAGGATCAACTAAGATCTTTGTCTATTATCTAATAGGGTTATTTGTCTTTTTGGTTGAGATGTAAAAGTTATTCATATGTTCTGGATATAAGCCTCATCAAATATCTGATTTGCAAATCTCTCCCTCTTACTCGTTAGGTTCTTTTTCACTTCCTTGGTGGTGTTTTTTTCTTTATTTAGTTCATCTTAATAGAAGTGTATCACCTGGTAAACCACTGTGGTATTTTATTATTTTTTAATAAACTTTTTATTTTATCTTACAGCATAGTCAATTAACAATGTTGTGGTAGTTTCAAGTGAACAGCAAATGGACTCAGCCACACACATACATGTATCCATTATCCACCAAACTCCGTCCCATCTAGGCTGCCACACAACCTTGAGCAGAGTTACCTGTGGTATATTGGTTGTATCTTTTGAAGATTTTAATTTTGATCATGTCTAATTCATCCATTGTTTTCTTTTATGTTGTTTTATAATGTCACATCTTCACTTTCACTTTTCACTTTCACGCATTGGAGAAGGAAATGGCAACCCACTCCAGTGTTCTTGCCTGGAGAATCCCAGGGATGGGGGAGCCTGGTGGGCTGCCGTCTATGGGGTCACACAGAGTCGGACACGACTGAAGCGACTTAGCAGCAGCAGCAGCAGCATGATATCACATGATTATTTTCAAAGGGCCTTTAGTTTATATGTTAGATTTCTGAGAACAATACTCAGACTGGTTTTGATGATAAGATGAAAATAAAAGGGAATAGGAGAAAGAGGGTGTGACCACAATCTAGTCTTCCCCTATTTCATGCAATTAAAAAAATGTTTTGATATACATTTATTATCTCACAAATATATACCTTTATGGTAAAATAACATCTTCCCTCCTTTGACATACATGCCGGGTAGTTTGAGGATGAATGGTTTATATTTCCCTCATTTCCCCCTTATTCTTAAGCATTCAGGTTTTACCTTTGTCAATGAAAGTACTCATTCCATGTGGATTAAAGGATGCTTTGTCAAAACCATTACTGATGTTTAATTCCTGGACCCTTGGGTTTTGCTCATTTAAATCCATCAAGAAGATTCGTCCTGGCTCATCTGGTGCAAAGTCTGGCATGCCTGGATATTTTAATCCCTTTAAGAAACAGAAAAACAAAAATGTTCAAAGCTCTAAATTTCTTTTATAGCTTCTGGGATATTTTTTTTATACTGTCAGGTGTTGCCATTTTCTGAACTGAAGGATTACCAATGTCATCCAAGCCATTGGGAATGGGAATATGGGAAGAACCTATCTTCAGTTTCTAATATATAGAGAGGAGGTTAAGCCAAAGAGCATAATACAAGAGAATAAGCTGAATTGCTTTGTTTGAGTCCCTTGGCCTGCCTAAGCTACAGCTTACTCATTTATAAAATGTGGAAGTTAAAATATTTAATTACTAAGGTTCTTTCTAGTCTTAGGTGTATGGTTTCATTGCACTGCTCCCACCCTCAGTTCAGTTCAGTTCAGTCGCTCAGTCACGTCCGACTCTTTGCGACCCCATGAACCTCAGCACGCCAGGCCTTCCTGTCCATCACCAACTCTCGGAGCTCACTCAGACTCATGTCCATTGAGTCGGTGATGCCATCCAACCATCTCTTCCTTTGTCGTTCCCTTCTCCTCCTGCCCTCAATCTTTCCCAGCATCAGGGTCTTTTCAAATGAGTCAGCTCTTCGCATCAGGTGGCCATGAAACTGGTTCTCCTGTTAATTCTTAGCTGATCCTACTCTTTGTCATTACATCATACAACAATGTCGGGTGGGAGCATTGTTACGCCTACCATTGTTATTATATTATGTAATGACAAAGAGTGGGCTTCCCTGGTGGCTCAGAGGTTAAAGCATCTGCCTCCAGTGCGGGAGATCCGGGTTCAATCCCTGGGTCGGGAAGAGCCCCTGGAGAAGGAAACGGTAACCCACTCCAGTATTCTTGCCTGGAGAATCCCATGGACGGAGAAGCCTGGTAGGCTACAGTCCATGGGGTAGCATAGAGTCGGACACGACTGAGTGACGGAACGGAACGAACAGAATGACAAAGAGTAGGATCAGCTAAGAATTAATAGAAGAACCAGTTTCATCGAGTTGACTATTTCTGACCTGTTTGGTTCCAAACATTCATTCCAGTAACTTGTACAGTGGCTTTTTACTACTGGAAGGACCAGGTGTTAATAACCAATAATAGGTGTCCTGAATGTATTGGACCTTTGCTGCATCCCAGGTCACTGTGTCAAAACTTAGGATTGGTTTCAGTTCAGTTCAGTTCATTCTATACTAATTATAAAACTCAGCCTACTTCCTCCTTGTATGCTTCCTCTATCACTCTGATGTATGTAAACATCAACAACCTTGTATATTTTCTTGTACACTCATGTCTACTTATACCCAGTTTAAATTCTTTCCTTCTCTCTCTCTCTTTCTTTCTACTCTAACTTTTCCCTTGCATTCTCTTTCCCCTTCCTCCCTCCCTCTCTTACACACACTCTTTCTCTCATTCATACTATTCTTGGCCTTTCCATTGCCTCACCCCTGACCTCTGGGAGAGTAGGTCTTCAGTTCCAAATTTGTTATTGTTGAGTCACTAGTTGTGTCCAACTCTTTGTGACCCCATGCAAATAACTCTGCCTATATCTTCAAACTTTTCTTAGAATAGTCCTTCTATGCTTAAATCTTATGAGAAACCTGGCTTTCCTCAGATAATACTGAAGCCCATTGGTGGAAGAGCTATTCCCTCTATCATTCATCCTCCTTAAGCCACCACACCCAGAGGACAGATCAGCATGCCCCTGTTGTTGTTCAGTTGCTAAGTCTTGTCCAACTCTTTGCAACCCCATGGACTGCAGCAGGCCAGGCTTCCCTATCCTTTGCTATCTCCAGGACTTTGCTCAAACTCATGTCCATTGAGTCGATGATGTCTATAACCATCCCATCTTCTGTCATGCCCTTCTCCTTCTGCCCTTATTCTTTTCCAGCATCAGGGTCTTTTCCACTGAGTCAGCTCTTCTCAGCAGGTGGCCAAAGTATTGGAGCTTCAGCTCAGCATCAGTTGTTTCAATGAATATTCAGGGTTGATTTCCTTTAGGATTGACTAGTTTGATCTCCTTGCAGTCCACGGGACTCTCAAGAGTTTACTCTAACACCACAGTTCAAAAGCATCAGTTCTTTGGTGCTCAGCCTTCTTTATGGTCCAACTTTCACATCCGTACATGACTACTGGAAAAACCATAGCTTTGACTATGCACATCTTTGTTGGCAAAGTTATGTTCTCTGCTTTTTAATACACTGTCTAGGTTTGTCATAGATTTTCTTCCAAAGAGCAAGGGTCTTTTAATGGCCCTGAACCATGCACTTCTGTTCTAGACCTCAAATCTTGCCATCATCAGTTAAGAGCCTGTCTTCTAAGAAAGACTCTTTGCTCACTGCTTCCTTATCAAATTCTCTATCAAGTCTCTGCTCTGCTCTAGCTTTTATTTAGGGCTTTTGCCTGGAAAATCCCATGGGCAGAGGAGCCTGGTAGGCTGCAGTCCATGGGGTCACTAAGAGTTGGACACGACTGAGCGACTTCACTTTCATTTTCACTTTCATGCATTGGAGAAGGAAATGGCAACCCACTCCAGTGTTCTTGCCTGGAGAATCCCAGGGATGGGGGAGCCTGGTGGGCTGCTGTCTATGGGGTCCCACAGAGTTGGACACGACTAAAATGACTTAGCAGCAGCAGCAGCAGTCTAAAATCAGGTTGAAAAACACTACAAAGTTATCATCTCAACTTCAACCAGACATTTAATATTCTTTATCAATATTTGTGTTTATTCTAATATGTAAACTACTGTGTATCTCTAAGCATCTATTCTGGATTTATTTCATTATCTTCCATAGATCACACCATCTTTCTGTATTCTCAGTGGATGTCTTTACATCCTTTTTCACTGAAAAAAAATCCATGCGATTCAACATGGATTTCCTCATTCCCTCCTTTCTACCTCAGGTTTTTCTTCAGTTTTATGATTCTCATCCTTTCTCCCTCTTTTCTAAGGAAAGAATATCCTTCTGTTCTTAGTTAATTCCCTGTTCTCTAGGGTCTGTCTTTAGAATTCACCACTCATTCTTCACCAGGGTCCCCTTCTTTTGCCTGAAAAATTGCTCATTTCTCTTTCCCTGAAAAAAATATTTTCCAACTTTAGTACTTCAAATAGACGTTTTTCTCACCTTCCTTCACTGTCAAATTTCTTAGAAACATCACTTGACCTTGTTGCCTTGGTTTGAATTGCTCCAACTCTTAATTCTCTGGAATCCATGTTCTACCAGTTTGTAGAAATACCTCTATAAAGGTCATATCAACGGCCTCCAAAATGTCTTATTTCATAATCCTTCTGTATTTCCTTATCTGTATCTCTGTGGCACTTGACAGTATGTTAGAACTTTTATTTCTTATAAAAAAATCAAAAGTAGAATTTCCAGACAGAATTACTGCTTCTCTTCCTGCCCTTGCCTCCTTCTGTCCTCATCCATCCCTCCCTTCTCATTCTGTACTCTTCCCTTGCAGAGCTCATTCATAAGGTTTCAGGTGTTTCTTCTATATTCAGTTCAGTTCAGTTGCTCAGTCGTGTCCAACTCTCCACGACTGCATGAATCACAGCACGCCAGGCCTCCCTGTCTATCACCAACTCCCGGAGTTCACTCAAACTCATGTCCATCGAGTCAGTGATGCCATCCAGCCTTCTCATTCTCTGTCGTCCCCGTCTCCTCCCGCCCCCAATCCCTCCCAGCATCAGACTCTTTTCCAGTGAGTCAACTCGTCGCATGAGGTGGCCAAAGTATTGGAGTTTCAGCTTTAGCATCAGTCCTTCCAGTGAACACCCAGGATTGATCTCCTTTAGAATGAACTGGTTGGATCTCAGTAATTATCAAATACGCACATTTCCCTGGAACTTCTCTATGGAGCCCTAGCTTGCATCCCAGCGTCTTCCTAAAGGCAGCTCAAAATCAAATGATCAAAATCAAAATGATCTCTCCTCAAATCCTTGCTCTCATTTCTATCTGTTCTCTGTTCAGGGAATCACTGCTCTCCCCAATATCAGGCCATACAATTGAGACTCCACATCTATCCTTTCCTTCATAGTCAATTTGTCAGTAAGTCCAGTGGCACAAATAGTGGTGACATTGGGGGAAAGACATCAGAGACACCCAATTCTTCCCATTTTCACTTGAGGTAAAATCTTCTCTTTTCACATAAGGAAAATTAAGCCCAGAGAAGTGAAATGCCTAAATCGCTCAGATAATTAGTTGCACAGTGAAAGGTTTGACAGTAGAGAATGTTATATTGCTCAGGAACGCTGCTCAGGGCAGAACCCCACAGCAAGTACAATGGGAGCTTGGAGGAATGTGAGGGCACTGCCAACTGGTAGAAGGAGCAGGGGCTCTGGAAATGGAAATGATCTGATTGGGAAATAAGGGTGGAGCACGGCAAACAAACATGGCCTACATTAAGTGTCATGACGAATGAAATTCTTTACATATGCTTGGTTTTCTGTTTAAAGCAGTTAGGTAAGAATCTTGGCAAATGATTGCAATTATTTTGATACCATTCACCCCTGAAAATGACACCTGGGTGTGCAGGCATCTTATTTCCACCAACAGACTACAGGTACATGTGGACAAGCATTGAACTCCTCCACGGCCCTCATTCACCACTACACATATTCAGTAAGCAGTCAAGCACCTATGTTATGCCAGATATTGTGTCAGGTGCAGCATGGCAACAGATACTCCAAAGTCCTAGTCTCAAAAGGACTGAAATCCAGGGAGGCAGCACCAAGCAAGCCCATCAGATATGGGGGGGCATCTAAGACCCTAACCACAGGGAAACTATGGGGTCATAGAAGAGCCACCTTGCCCAGAAAAGAGAGTGTTAGGGATATTCCTGAGGAATTAAAGTTCTACTACAGTGAGCCCTCATAGGGAACTAGGAGTTAGATGGCAACATGTGAGGAAGGGAGTAATCTTGCTGGCAAAGAACATGTCAAGTCCCAAGGTAAGGAAGCAAATAGCCTACTTGGCACCTCTAAATAGACTAAAAATAGCTATCACACGGAATTACTCCCTAAGTCAGCAACTTCCAAACATGTTCTAGGATGGCAGGAAAGGGCAGTAGGAGGTAACCAAGAAGAACAAGGACTTGAATTTATTGCAGTACAGCAAGATTAAAAATAAGCAAAGAACAGTATCCTTATTCTATAAGAATGAGTTGTTTGTTATTTTGCAAAAAGAGCTAACGTTTCTCATAGAATTATTTGTGATGAAAACCTCTGCTTGCTGAATAACAAGAATTCAGTACACTTAGCTGTAGTGAAAATATTAATAGAAAAGAAACATACAGTAGGAACTACACATCTCCTAGCCATAAAATAATTGTTTTTAAAGGTCTGTTGGGTATCACATTGAAAATCTCAATTGACAGTGGGTAATTTAAGTCAACAAAGAAAAAGCTTTTCTACACAGCTTTAGTTTTTGGAGGAAAACTAAAGAAATAAAATCCTTCCCACCCACCTACCCTAACATATACCACCACGAGCAGCAATTTAAAATGCATATTGAATATAGACCCTGACTATACTGAAGAATTTAGAAATTGGGACCATTAAGGAATATTTTATGGGCCCCCCTTTTGGCCAAAAAGACATAGATTTTTAAAATATGTTATTTGATAGTATTTTATTGGTCCAAATGGAATATTAGAACATGCAGTTCCAGCAATCAGAATTCACATTGGAAATGTAATTAATATCTACTTTTTTCAAAATCCTAAGTCCCACTCCAAATTGTAACTGATTTAACTAAGTATATGATAATTTTAAATATTTTTACAATATAACATTTTAATTTGTTGAAGTTCAGTCCTTCTCATAGCTTCCTAGTCATCCCAAACCTGTGAAGTTGGTACTGGAAATAAAATGCAAGTTTTTCCGTACTCATTTTTGAAAGAGCTTTTCTTTAAATGCCGAGGAACCCAAGATGAAAATGCTCTTGGGAAATGCAAGGAAATGCAAGATGGTTATGATTTGAGTAACGTGGCTAACATTCACTCTGCAAACATTTACTGAGTTCCAAACTCAGGCAGGCATGATGAGATGAATACCGATTAGTAAGAAGATGACTTCCAGAAGCTGAGGCTCAGCCAGTAGGGCAACAGTGAGGATGGATAGCTGCAGATCAAATCTGGAGCCTCGTCTAGGAAGTGAATGGAATTCAATATACACTTATCGGTCCTCCCCTGGGTATATAACTGCCCACCATGGGGTAGGCAAGCCTGGGCACTTCTGTCTTGCCTCAGTTAGCCTCTGGAATCCCATTTTGGTGCTTTTAGTTGACTAATTTACACACAGGTGGGACACTTGTGTTGGTGACACTTGAATTGGTGACACTAATGTTCTGTCCATACAGCTGTTGACTTGTGCATCTGAGGAGCATGGGAAATACTTACGTTGGAGATAAAAGCCAGCCCACTAGGAAGGATATCAATATCTTCAGAGCCATTTTCTGTAAAAAAAATAAAAAGCTGAGGATCAGAAAGATGCATGAATGGTGGCTTAAAAAGTAATTTCACACACAGCCAAGACTTTGGATTTCTTTTGGAAACTACCTTAACTTTTTTAGCTATTTACTTGGGAAATAATATTAACTTTCAGGAATCCGACAGGCATGCTACTCTCTAGGAAAACCTGAACCAGGTTCCTGAAATACCAAATTCTTCCTTTTTTTTTTTTTTTAGAAGTCCATTTTCAGGAGAAAAAAGCAAATAACTATGAAATAAATTCATATTCTATATTTATTCTTTAAATTAAAACTCCTAGAGCGTGTCCTAAGAGATTCAGCTTTACTTGCCACACAAGACAGATCTATAGACCAAGTGATAACATTTGGAAAGCCATCATTATGAAGGTAACTTAAAGACTTCTCTACCAAGTATTTCTCTCCTCTAACTTGTTGTTTAGTTCAGTTCAGTCACTCAAGTCATGTCCGACTCTTTGCGACCCCATGAACCTCAGCACGCCAGGCCTCCCTGTCCATCACCAACTCCCAGAGTCCATACAAACCCATGTCTATCGAGTCAATGATGCTATCCAACCATCTCATTCTCTGTCTTCCCCTTTTCCTCCTGCCCCCAATCCCTCCCAGCATCAGGGTCTTTTCCAGTGAGTCAGCTCTTTGAATCAGGTGGCCAAAGTATTGGAGTCTCAGCTTCAACATCAGTCCTTCCAATGAACACCCATGACTGATCTCCTTTAAGATGGACTGGTTGGATCTCCTTGAAGTCCAGGGGACTCTCAAGAGTCTTCTCCAACACCACAGTTCAAAAGCATCAATTCTTCGGCGCTCAGCTTTCTTCACAGTCCAACTCTCACATCCATACATGACCACTGGAAAAACCATAGTCCTGACTAGATGGACCTTTGTTGGCAAAGTAATGTCTCTGCTTTTTAATATGCTGTCTAGGTTGGTCATAACTTTCCTTCCAAGGAGTAAGCATCTTTTAATTTCATGGCTGTAGTCACCATCTGCAGTGATTTTGGAGCACCCCCAGAAAAGTCAGCCACTGTTTCCACTGTTTCCCCATCTATCTGCCATGAAGGGGTGGGACTGGATGCCATGATCTTAGTTTTCTGAATGTTGAGCTTTAAGCCAACTTTTTGACTCTCCTCTTTCACTTTCCTCAAGAGGCTCTTTAGTTCTTCACTTTCTGCCATAAGGGTGGTGTCATCTGCATATCTGAGGTTATCGATACCTTGTTGAGGCCTGAAAAATCTATTGTTTTCTAATCATATTGGGAAATTACTAATTGTTCTCTGATATGAAAGCAACAGATCATACACAACATAAAGCAACTAAACTCCAATTTTAAAAAAGCAATAAATCTTAGGATGAGCTGTTGGAAATAAATGAATTTGGAAGATTTTACTTAGATCCTTTTCTTACTGAGACCTGGTCATGGGCATTTTTCTATAGAAGGAGACATATAATGAGTAAGTTATGACTGAGAACAGAATGAAGAGGAGATTCGCATGTTTTCTAGCAGAGAGGTGGACCCACATATGATGTGTTCCCAGGCAGGCAGCATTGAGGCTGTAAGCAATGGTTATCAGATATGGCAAATGAATATTGCAAAGGTAATTTACAAATCTGATTGAAACAATGTATCAAAACCACATGCTCTTCTTAAAAATGTGATGTTCAGACTCTGGCATTAGGAGGCTAGGTCTGTATCCTCTTCCCTTAACCCTGGGTGGACCTTTCTAACTGCTCTGACAAATTGAATGAGGAAGTGATGCCAGCTGACATACAAAATCAAGTTATAATCAAACCTGCCATTGCTCTCTCTCTCCAAGCTTGTGCCCTGGGAGCCCTGATTCTAAATGTAAGAATCTGGCTACTTTGCAGGTACAGAGGAGAGACTGTGGAGAGACCACATGGGGTACAGAGGGGTCTAAAGATGTCTCAGATGAGCTGAGACGCCCTAGTTGATGCAAAGGGAATACAGCTGAGCTGCCTCCCCTGAGCCCAGCCAAAACTGCAGACTCATGAGCAAAATAACTACTGTCCTTCTCAGTCACTAAGTTTTGAGGTAGTTTGCTGCACAGCTATAGTAAATAGAATACATGGGAAAATGGTTACCTGAGGTAATGGATTCCTAAGGAGAATGGGGAAAAGAAAAGTGGAATAAAGCTAGAAAAAATGCAAATTTGAATCAACAGAGTAATAAACAATAGGCACTGAAAACTAGAGGACAGAGAAAGATTTAATTGTATTGGTTATACTGAAGATGAAAACTAATCCCCAACTAGGAACCTGAAAATCAATCACAGTTTTCCATTTTCTAAGCATTCCGGTTAATCAAGATTTACCAATATATGGTGTTTTGATGGTCTGAAAAATTTAATGCTTTTTCTACACGGAATAGGGCTTCCCAGGTGGCACCGTGGTAAAGGATCTGCCTGCCAGTGCAGGAGACGCAAGAGATGTGAGTTTGAATCCTGTCTTGGGAAGATCCCCTGGAGAAGGAAATGGCAGCCCACTCCTGTATTCTTGCCTGGACAGTCCCTGGACAAAGGATCCTGGTGGGCTACAGTCCATGGGGTTGCAAAGAGTCAGACACGACTGAGCATGCATACCCTGCCCTACGTGGAGTAAAATAGACTTGGGGAGAATCCAGAAAATTGAATAAAACAGTTTTTAAAATGATGTTGAATATGGGTGGGTTAGTTTTTAAAATACATTGATTAATGTGTGTTTTTTTTTTTAATTGTTAGGTGTTTTGGTTCATTTTTGGCTGTGCTGGGTCTTCATTGCTGCATGGGCTTTTCTCTAGTTGTGGTGAGTGGGGACTACTCTCTAGTTGTGGTGCATGGACTTCTCCCTGCTGTGGCGTCTCTTGTAGCAGAGCATGGGCTCTAGGGCATAGGCTCAATGGTTGTGGTGCACGGGTTTAGTTGCTCTGCAGCATGCGAGATCTTCCAGGATCAGGGGTCAAACCCGTGTCTCCTGCATTGGCAGGCAGATTCTTTCCCACTGAGCTGTCAGGGAATCCCCTGGATTGGTTAGTTTTTGAACAAACCTTTTTCTATCTCTTTTTTCCTCTAAACACCGCTTCTAGGCTTCCTTTTGCCCTAGTCTCCTTCTGCCTCTATCCTGGATAGAAATACTCACCAGCCTCTACCCACACTTGGCTATTTCTCATGGCAGAGCACCCATTGACTCTAGTCCCAAGGTGTCAGCTTCCACCCACATACTCTTAACTCTCCAATCTCTAATTCAAGCCCAAAACTCTCTCCCAACTTCCAGACGTCTGTATTCACCTGTATATACAGGTATAGTGAAAGTCACTCTGCTATGTCTGACTCTTTGCGACCCCATGGACTATATAGTCCATGGAATTCTCGAGGCCAGAATACTGGAGTGGGTAGCTGTTCCCTTCTCCAGAGGATCTTTCCAACCCAGGGATCAAACCAGGTCTACCGTATATAGGACATTTCTATCGGGCTTTTTCATTTTTCATGTTCAACATGTATCAAAGCAATCTGGAAATTTCCTTCTTAAATTTGCTCCATTTTGTATATTTCAATTTCAGTGGATGACATTTCCATCCCCCAAGTACCCAAAGTAGGAACCTTGGAGTTATCCTTGATGTCTTCCTTTTCCTTACTCCCTAAAACCATCTGATTACAAGTCTTTCAAGCTCTGGAACTCCCTCCTGGATTTCTGTAATAGCTTCCTAGTAGGTCCACTTTGCTCCCCTACAACCATTCTTCTTAAATTGCAAACCTGACCTTGTAATGACCCTGCTTAAAAGCCTCCAATGGTCCACAGGGCTGGCAGTAAAATTCTCAAACTCCTTGAGCTAGATCCCCAATCCTATACCTCTTGCTCCGATCTCAATTCCTGTGGCTCCCATGCTTCAGTGTCTTTTCCAGGTGTGCTTCGGCACTTCTATCAGCAGTTCCCGAGGTGTGCCAGGCTTCTTTACCTGCATACCTGGGCACATGCTGTTACCTGCTTCTTGGCAACACACGTTTCCCACACCCACTCTTACCTCCACTTGGCTGAGTATCACAGGCCCTTAGAGATGTCCCCTCAGCCTTTTCAACCTCTATTGGCTCCAACATCCAATTTGTGGACTAACATGGTCACCTGTGACTAACTCCACCATGATATTTTCCACACTTGGACTGCAACTTGCTTGGATCAAGGACATGGTTTTATTCAGTACCGTATCCTTGTATCCAATATAATATCTGCCTTTTCACTATAAAAGCTTTCAGCAACAAGCTGGTTGACTGACGAAAAAGGAGAGACTGCTTTAGTTTTTGAACTGTGTCTTGTTTGAGGTTAAATTATTGACAAGTGAGTATTAATTTCTGAATAGAAGATGTCCTGAGCTGTATAATCTCTGGTTTCGTCTTTTCATCTACCAAACACCGTTTCACACATCTCCCATGATAGCACTAACCTGCTTCAGTAATTCACCTGCAGCATGAGTAGGCATTTTCCAGAGATGCTTTGCTGGGCTTTTTAACTTGCTCGGCCCACAGCACGGGGAAGCTGGTGCTTTGCACTCAGAAGTGGAAAAGAATTAGTAGCTGATTGTACATTATTCCTGACCCTCCTTTACCCGCTCCCCGACCTGCACCGCATCTGCCTGACGGCCCAGTGCATCTTCGCAACAGTGGCTCCTGTGGGAGTAAGAGCCTCTGGACACCCTCCCCTGAGTCCTCTGCACATGCTCATTACCCTGTACACAGACAACATTATTAAAACCCCACTGCTAAGTCTAAAACCAGTCTCACAAATAGGTGTCTACTGCCTTTTAATCTGTCAACCCTATTTTTTGGCATAACTGCATTTCTCTGGCCTCCAATTGTTCTCTACAGACATCTTGAGAAAAAGTCATGCCAAAACATTACTATCAATTAATATTATCATTTCACATCTTCAAGGGGAGAAAACAGCCAGCTAAAATGGAACAAATGGAAGCTACCATCGAGTAGAAACATATCTTGGAGACACGGGAAGCTATAGGAGGGGAAAGGGGAAGAGAGGAAGATAGGAAGACTTCACATACAATGGCTGGCTGTCTACTTGATAATTCTGCCAAGGGCAAGCTAATAAAGCTGTTCCTATTGCAAGGGCAACTTTGATTAGCCAAATAACTTCCCAGTTAAGCCAATCTTTGAGCCTCAAAGCCTTGGAAAAAAACATTAATTTAATATAAGAAAGATCTTTGAGGTATGATTTCTGGGAGGTTAGAATTATTTTACTTTTTAAGCTTTCTTCCCAGAAAGAATACTGAGGAAGGAATGGGACTTCCCTGGTGGTCCAGTGGTTATGACCCCATTCTTCCAATGCAGGGGGCTTGGGTTTGATCCCCGGTAGGGGAACTAAGCTCCCACATGCCATGCAATGTGGCCAAAATAAATAAGTAAATAAAAAATAATGAGGAAGGAGAACAAAAGGAGGAAAAGTTTGTTCTGCCAATAAAGTGGAAGTTTTAGTCATGTTCAACTCTTTGCAACCCCATGGACTGTAGCCCACCAGGCTCTGCTGTCCACACACGCATTCCATGTCCATGGAATTCTCCAGGCAAGAATACTGGAGTGGGTAGCCACTCCCTTCTCCAGGGTATCTTCCTGACCCAGGGATTGAACCCCGGTCTCCTGCACTGCAGGCAGACTCTTTACCATCTGAGCCACCCGAGAAGCCCTTGACCAATAAAATTAATCAGAAAAGTTTAGGTCTTGAAGAAAACACAAATCAGAAATTTCCCCCAGTTCCGTTACTGCCTACTACACTCTGCCTTCAATTCTTTGGTTTTCCATGCTTTCACAAAGCTTTTCACTCTCAAAGAGGAAGGTCTTATGAGAATCATCTCAGTAGTGAGCTTTATTTAAAGATCCAGCTTGTCTTGTCTTGGTCAGCTCTATTTATTAATATCTCACTGTTTTGCGTCTCAGATTTTCTGTTTTCTGCTGCCACCACAGTTCCCTGAAACTCCGTAATGAAAATGTGCTGTTAGCAGATAAGAAAGGCAGTGTTACACAACAGAGAGTACAAAGGCATGGAAGAAAACCACCCTGCCTCTTGACCTAGACCTGCCACCTTCTAGTTCTGGACCATGGAGCAGGGAATGTCATTCTTTTGGGTGTCAGTTTCCTAACCTCCAAAGACAGATGGCAGCACCCACCTTACGGGGCGTTTGTGAGGATGATGTAAAATGTTTCCAAAGGACTCAGCAGAAAGCTCATAGACACTAGGCCTTTGATAAGGTAGTATTATTATTTTTAGATATATAGCAATATTGTCCTATTGACAAATGACCCATGATCATTCTCACTTGTTCAGTTCTGTAAACAGAGAATGTACATATGCCAATAGACATGAGATGTGCATGCCCTTTTTTCTTCTGCTCTAGTGTTTTGAAATAATTTTCTTTATTTTTGGCTGTGCTGGGTCTTCATCGCTGCAAGGGTTTTCTCTAGTTGTGGAGAGCAGGGACTACTCTCTTGCTGCAGTGCACAGGCTTTTCACTGCAGTGGCTTCCTTTGTTGTGAAGTGTCACAGAGCACGGGCTCTGGGGCACGCTGGCCTCAGGAGTTGTGGCTTCCAGGCTCTAGTGCATAGGCTCAGCAGTTATGGCGCACAGGCTCAATTGCTCTGCACCATGTTGGATCTTCCTGGATCAGGGATAGAACCCATGTCTCCTGCAATGGCAGGTGGTTCTTTACCACTGAGCCACCAGGGAGGCCCCTTCTGCTCTAGTTTTAACTTCTCAAGTCTATTTGAATCATACAATCTGAGGGTTGGGCTAGACTTTAATAATGCTTTAATGCTTTAACAATGCTCTAATTACTGTCTAAATTAATTGGCAGACTCTTTTGCGAGATAGATGTGTAATTAATAAGGAGATACAACCAGTCCATTCTAAAGGAGATCAATCCTGGGTGTTCATTGGAAGGACTGATGCTGAAGCTGAAACTCCAATACTTTGGCCACCTCATGCGATGAGTTGACTCACTGGAAAAGACTCTGATGCTGGGAGGGATTAGGGGCAGGAGGAGAAGGGGATGACAGAGAATGAGATGGCTGGATGGCATCACCAACTCGATGGACATGAGTTTGAGTGAACTCCGGGAGTTGGTGGTGGACAGGGAGGCCTGGCGTGCTGTGATTCATGGGGTTGCAAAGAGTAGAACACGACAGAGCGACTGAACTGAACTGAACTGAAATATGAATATTACTCCACAAGATAGTAAACAAATGATTGAAGGTCACATTTCCTTATTTTTTAAATCAAATTAAATCTGACCCTGAGCCCACGTTGGACTAAACTGGTAGGAAGTTCAGCCTGAGTCAAGCTTACTGGATATTAAAACAAAGCTAAATATTTGGGGAAGTCCATCTGGCTTTTATTCTACACCAGTCACCACTGAAATATTCATTGCCAAGCTCATGTGGTCCCTTTAATTAGAAAATTTTGCCAATTATACATACTGCACACACACACATACACACACACACAACCTTTGCTCATGTTGTGACACACAGTGTAAAGGATCCGGCCTCCCTAAAGGTATATTGCAGCCATTCCTTTACAGGTCCTGATTCTCCCTCAGAATGGGACAAAGTCCCCTGTCATTAAAAAAAAAAAAACAGAATGGCTGCTATCCAAAAGTCTACATGCAATAAATGCTGGAGAGGGTGTGGAGAAAAGGGAACCCTCTTACACTGTTGGTGGGAATGCAAACTAGTACATCCACTATGGAGAACAGTGTGGAGATTCCTCAAAAAACTGGAAATAGAACTGCCATATGATCCAGCAATCGCACTCCTGGCCATACACACCGAGGAAACCAGAATTGAAAGAGATACATGTACTCCAATATTCATTGCAGCACTGTTTATGATAGCCAGGACATGGAAGCAACCTAGATGTCCATCTGCAGATGAATGGATAAGAAAGCTTTGGTACATATACACAATGGAGTATTTCTCAGCCATTAAAAAGAATGCATTTGAATCAGTTCTAATGAGGTGGATGAAACTAGAGCCTCTTATACAGAGTGAAGTAAGCCAGAAAGAAAATCACCAGTACAGTATACTAACATATATATATGGAATTTAGAAAGATGCAAATGATAACCCTGTATACGAGACAGCAAAAGAGACACAGATGTATAGAACAGTCTTTGGGACTCTGTGGGAGAGGGTGAGGGTGGGATGATTTGGGAGAATGGCATTGAAACATGTATATTATCATATGTGAAATGAATCGCCAGTTCAGGGCCGATGCATGTTACAGGATGCTCGGGGCTGGTGTGCGGGGATGACCCAGAGGGAAGATAAGGGGAGGAGGGAGGTGGGAGGGGGGTTCGGGAGGGGGAACTCATGTACACCCGTGGCGGATTCATGTCAATGTATGGCAAAACCAACCAATATAATATTGTAAAATATTTAGCCTCCAATAAAAATTAAAAAAAAAATACCAACCACACATTCCCCTTTCATCTCCATCAGAATCCCTTGAAGGAGCTCAGGTTTTTAAATATCAAAGCCAGGAAATGGTTTGTCTTCAGTTCCTTCTGCTTTCTATCTCGAAGAACGCACCTCATCTAAAACTAGGGAGCACAAGGGCCAGGTTATTTCTCTATTTGTTTTAGAAATTGAGGGGGGAAATAAAGACAGAAAACCAAAATCAAAAGGGCTCTTAAATATATATATATATATATATATATATATATATATATATATGTATGTATGTATTAGTAACATATCTTGGAGATCACTTATATCACAGTAAGCTATACTGTTGTCCTGTCATGTACTGAAATAATTTACAGTCCTTGACCCTAGGAGGTATACAATCTGATTGTGAGAGAAAGACACTGCTGGCTCTAAAATAAAGCATGTGGTAGGTGTCTCAAGTGACTGGGAGTTTCAGAGTGCTATGAGAGTTCAGGGGTAGAAGAGAGATTTCCAGCTGATTTTAGCAAGCAGCCATGAAGAAATCATTGGAGGTAATTTCATGAGCAAAGGTGAGAAAATGAAAGAATACATTCCTAGAACAGCATCTGGCTAGATTTTTTTTTTTTTTTCCTAGTAGTATCATCAGGGAGAGTGAAAGGCTTGGAGCCAGAACAAGCAGTCAAAGCAGTACAGAGTAAATGAGTTCAGCTCTGTGTGGGGGCCCAGGAGAAGCCAACAGGTCTCATGTGAAACAGTGAGGGGTAAGGGGAAAATAAATGGTTCCTTCATTTTTTAAAAAAGATCTTTAAAGTCTTTATTGAATTTGTTACAACACTGCTTCTGCTTCATGTTTTGGTTTTTTGGCCTCAAGGCATGTGAGATCTCAGCTCCCTGACCAAGGATGGAATCCATATCTCCTGCATCGGAAGACAAAGTCTTACCCACTGGATTGCCAGGGAAGTTCAAGTTTCCTAAATTTTGAGCTGAATGTCTTTGAGAATGCAGGTACCAAGCTTAACAGAAGTTTGGAAGAAGAGCTGATTATGGGTGGGGGTGTGAGAGAGGAAGTGACAGAAAGGCAAAGTAGATTTGAAACAGGAAACAAGGCCTGCAGTTTGAGAGGTCAGGGATCCAACTATGGGTTTTCAATTAATTAAGGAAAAAAAATCTCAATTGATTGGGAGGTTCTTGAGAATAAGGGCTAAGTCACACTTCTCTTAGTACTAGCAGATAAGTTTTGAAGGCAGTGACACTGGAAGCTAGGAGTATCATCAAGAAGAGGGGAGAAGAAAAAAAAAAGAAGTAAGGCAATGGAAAAAGACAGAGAAGGAAATGAAATGTCACAGAGTAGACAGGAGCAGAGTTCAGCGAGGGACCAACCAAAGGGTAGTCAACAAAACATATTTCAAATGATGGAGAGATGTCAGTAAGAGGACCAAGAAAAAGCCATAGATTTTGATGTTTAGGACCCCCCTTGGAGACATGGAATCAGACAGCTTGGGTAAAATCGATGAGGCTGAAGCCTCAGTAGGAGGGTTTAAGGAGTAGCAGTGAATTAAATTAGGTGGCAGCTTCAGTCAAGCGGATGGTGACCAGGAAATTGTACTGTCACATACATACCAATTCCCTCAATAAGGTGGCAGTTCTGGGGTTCTACTGACTCCACTTCTCTATATACATTCATTCTTTCTCTGTGGAAGATAAAAACACTGGAGGTCAATGCACAGCATCCAAAATCAATGTCTAACCACAGTCTTTGCTGCTGCTGCTGCTGCTAAGTCGCTTCAGTCGTGTTTGACTCTGTGCGACCCCATAGACGGCAGCCCACCAGGCTCCCCCGTCCCTGGGGTTCTCCAGGCAAGAACACTGGAGTGGGTTGCCATTTCCTTCTCCACAGTCTTTAACCACCTTCAAATTCATTAACTCTCTTTCTCATAATTTATGGATGATATCACAAATAAGTAGGCATCTCCTTATATTTACATTTGCTTATATAATGTGGACACACTCTGGGTAATGTGCCTATATTTTTTAATTTAATAGTATATGCTGCTGCTGCTGCTTCTAAGTCACTTCAGTCGTGTCCGACTCTGTGTGACCCCATAGACGTCAGTCCACCAGGCTCCCCTGCCCCTGGCAAGAACACTGGAGTGGGTTTTCATTTCCTTCTCCAATGCATGAAAGTGAAAAGTGAAAGTGAAGTCGCTCAGCTGTGTCCGACTCTTAGCGACCCCATGGACCGCAGCCTACCAGGCTCCTCCGTCCATGGGATTTTCCAGGCAAGTATTATTAATTTAAATGCACAAAATGCTATTATCTAATATGATAAAGTATCATCTATTATAAATCTGAACTTTGGTTCCCTTAATCCCTTACAGTCTTGCCTTTTGATCCTTGTCCCCAACTGCCTTCCCCAAATTCAAGAGTCTCCCCTAACAGCTAAACTCTGTAGCTTTTGCTTTATTATTTTTAAAATTTTATGCTCATTCACTTTGCAAGTTCATGAGTTCATTAAACCGACCATAGTTTAAACAATTGGCCAAATTATTTTTGAATAGTGTTTTTGATTCCACAGTGAAACATTCTTCTAAACACCAGGAATAATTTTACATTTTTATCAAATTGTATTCAGGAAGATTCTATACTTATCTTACCGTGACTTAAAAAATTGCTGTTTAGATTGGCTTTATAATTATCATTATTTTCTATGATTTTCTCACTTGCGTGCACTGGGAGAAAATGTAACAATAAACTCTTTCAAGCTGAACTAGAATGTATTATCAAAAGGCACCGTGCTCCTCAACAGATTCTACCCATAGATGTGAACCTCTGAGAAGACCAACTTTTATTTCAGTTCAGTTCAGTTCAGTTCAGTCGCTCAGTCGTGTCCGACTCTCCGTGACCCCTTAGAGAAATAAATAAAAACAACCCAAAGAGGACCGAAAGCAAGTAGAGGCTAACATCTATTCGGGAACACATGTCATCCTCTAACAAACATTTCTTCTTACCAGCCCAGTATTCTCCTGAGATATTTCTGGAATGGCTATCACCACTAGATCTTCCACTTCAAAAGGTCAGGTCAGATACCGAGACAATGCCAATGTCCCCTTGCAGGTTTCAGTTCATTTCCCTGCTGTCCTGCTAGCTGCTTTAATCTGGTAAGCCGGGACCCCTCAAGGTTGAACTTGCCTTGGACAACCTCTGAGTCAGCCAGAAATATCCAGCCGGTAGCCTGGCTCCCTTCCCCAAGACCAGCGCTCCCAACAGTTTGTTTAAGGGTGGGTGGAATGCTGAGAGTGACCTGGGGAAAGAGGGGAGTTGCATAACTTTCAGAAAATAAATTGGGGCATTTCTGCCTCACGCTCTTAGGAAAGGCAAGAAATCAGCTCACTTTCCACATCAGAGCTCCTCGAGGGATAGTTTGTTAGTTGGGATTGAGAAGACGGGGTCCCCAAACTGCTCGTTCTTACCGGCTAGGAAGGCGGCCCGGGGCAGCACTTAACCTAACTTGGAAGAAGAGAAAAAGCCCAGGACGCTCAAGATGCCAACTCACCTTAATGTCAAAAATCTCTCCCCGACTAGGGCCAGGCCGGCGCCCAGCAGGATAAGTGCCACCAGCTTCCCCATGGTCTGCGGGGTCCAGGGGCTCCCGGCGCGCGCCGAGCACTGGGAGCCGCTGCTGCCGCGCGGGTCCCGCCCCCTGGTGCCCGCCCCGCCCCCGCTGCGCCCCGCGGGGCAGGTGCTGCCGGGCGCTGCGCTAAGGGCTAAGGTCGCTAAGGCCGGGCCCTTGCCGCAGCGCTGCTCCGGGTTCAAGGCCACATTCACCTGCTTTCAAGGAAACCTTGACTCGCTGATTCCTTTATTCTTCAGGGCTCAAAATACAGAGACCGGACCCATAGCCCCAAGTTCCCTTGGCAGCTTTGGCGAGATCCCACGGGTGGGTGGGAAGATAGAGGAGGAGGTTTGCTGCCAAAAGCTGCAGAATTCCACCTCAGCTCCTCAAGTGGCCTGAAGGGGAAACTGGAGGGGCAGAGAGCGCGGGGAGCTGTAGTTCAGACCGAGAAACTTTGCAGTTTGCGGAAGGGAAGGTGTTCTGTGAGACGCAGAATTGATCCCAGACCCAGGGTGGAGGCGAGGGGGGTGGCTTCTGTTTGTGGACTGGGCGGATTTGTGAATGTCAGCATCTGCCCCCAACATTTGAGATAAAGTCAGGAGAAGTGAAGGGAAAGAAATAAATAGAATAGGTAACAAGATGAGCAGAACGGACGAGAGAGGGGGAGAAGGGAGGCGTAGTTTCTTTGGAAGGTTAGACTTTCAAAAGACTCCTAGATTCTTCTTTCTTCTGGATCTTTAGATCCTGCCAGGCAAATAATCTGCACCCTCCCACACTCATGATAAAGATCAGGTTGGAAGAAGGGCAGCACAAGGTGGGAAAGACTTAAAGAGTTCAGGCAAAGCCAAGTGGCATCTTCAAGATCTGTTTTTATTTTCCACAAGGAAAAAAAAAGGACTATTTCTATTGAGTTTAAGTAAATAGTGTTTGAGAGAACACGAAAGTGGAGATATAAAGTAAAGGAGGTTTCTGACTTATGGGATATATAAATACTGTCTGAATACATAATTATAGTGGAATAATAAATCCTGCCATTTATGCAGCACCTACTATGTACCTTGCATTGTCCTTAGAACTTTGCCTATGTTAACTTTTGATTCTTGGTTCTTCTCTGAGGTAGGTAACATCCCAGTTTTATAGGTGAGAAAACCAAAACACAGATTAACTGTGTAACTCACCCTTGGCCACACAGCTAGATAGTGGGAGCGTGAGCCCTTCCTGTGCCCTTCCTCTGTCATGCTGATTTTTATTAAAGCTGTGGAGGAAGGGCTACTAAAGGAACACGGTGACATCTGGAATTGCATTGATAAGACAGTTACTTCTTAAGATTAATTTGAGAAGAGTTCACACAGAGGAGGAATACGTATTTATATCTGCCTGCTGCTGCTTGCTTCAGTCGTGTCCGACTCTGTGCGACCCCATAGATGGCAGCCCACCAGGCTCCCCCGTCCCTGGGATTCTCCAGGCAAGAACACTGAAGTGGGTTGCCATTTCCTTCTCCAATGCATGAAAGTGAAAAGTGAAAGTGAAGTCGCTCAGTCGTGTCCGACTCTTCGCGACCCCATGGACTGCAGCCCACTGGACTCCTCCGTCCATGGGGTTTTCCAGGCAAGAGTACTGGAGTGGGGTGCCGTTGCATTCTCTTATATCTCCCTATATTTATATTAAAATATTGGAAAGATATGCAAGAAACTAACAAACTGGTTTCCCCTAAGTGGGACAGATGGGATGGCAAGGAGACTTTTCAACCATTTTAAAAAATATTTTAATTATTTACTTGTGGTTGTGCTGGGTCTTCATTGCTGCGTGAGCTTTTCTCTAGTTGCAACGGGCAAGGGCTACTGTCCATCTGGTTGTGGTGCACAGGCTTCTCAACACAGTGGCTTCTTTCGTTGCAGAGCACAAGTGCTAGGGCACTTGGGCTTCATTAGTTGTAATGCGTGGGCTCAGTTGATGTGGTTCCCAGGCTCGGGAGCACAGTGCTTAGTTGCTCCAGGGCACGTGGGATCTTCCCAGAGCAGGGATCCAGCCTGTTTCTCCTGCCTTGGCAGTCAGACTATTTACCACTGAACCACTAGGGAAGCCCTCAACATACCTTTTAATATAACTTTGATTTTTAATAAAGAGACTCCTGTGAAAACAGTGACCCATATTTCAGAAGAAAATGCGTAAATACACATACACACACACACACACACGGTGTGGAGATTCTGCTGCTGCTGTTGCTTCACATTTCTTCACTTAGTCAACACCCTGCATGTTTGTTTTGAAGAAACACAAACCCCATGGATCACTGTGTGGCGATGACTCTCCGGACAGATTCATGGCCACTGAATTTGAAGTGTTCTCTGGAATGGCGTGTGTGTGAGTCCATGGGCACCTGGGAAGGAAGGGAAGGAATATTGCTTGGCGTTCACACTCAGCACTGTTTGGTGAATCTGACAATTGCTTGCCCAGCACTGAAGACTTGGTGTGAACAAGATGCCCTTGCCTTCAAGGTGCTGGCATCCCAGAGGGAAACATATTTCAAGGAAGGAAGGGAGGGAGGGAGGAGAGGGAAAAGGAAAGAATCAGGAGGGAAGGTGAAGCCAAAAAACAAAAAAATACAAAGTAAAGAAGTAAGTTGTTTCATGTTCTTTTATGAAATAATCAGTCATGTATAGCCATGAGAGGAGACAGAAAGGCTCAGGAAATGATAGCTTCTTATACTCACAAAACCTAGAGACAGAAGGACAGGCGTGGTACAGGGCCACGTGGGAAAGACACCTGGGTGATTGGGGAGCAGAAAACAGGACAGGAGGGTTGAGGCTGCTCCCTTTATTGGGGTTTTGACAGTAAAGCCAAGGCAGGGCATGGTGCATGCTCTATCGCTTCAGTTGTGTCTGACTCTTTGCGACACTATGTACTGTAGGCTGCCAGGCTCCTCTGTGCATGGGATTCTCCAGGCAAGAATACGGGAGTGGGTTGCCAGTGTGCAGGACAGGGTGAACTACTTAGGATTGGCTGGTTTGAATAATTTCAGCAGGTTTGAGGCTATAAGGTAGTTGCTAGTTTCCTGGCACCTGCTTTGGGATGACTACAGCAGAGGAATATTGTCTCTTGGCGTGTAAGGGCCAGATAGAGGGGATATAGCTCTGGATCAGTTGGTTTGTGAATCAGAGACATGCTTCTGGTGGAGCCCCTTGCTGTATCCCAGAATTAGAAAAGCCTCTCTAAAGAGGCGACATTAAAACTGAGACCTGAAGTAAGAGAAGAAAGTAGGTTTGTAAAGACTGGGAGGAGGGGAATTTCAGTTGAGGGAAAGATCTTGATGTTTGCCAGGACCTGCTCTTACAGTGTGGCCCAAGCCATTGCTGGATGAAGTTGGAGAGGGAAGCAGAACCCAGATCACACAGCATCTTGCAGGTCTTAGTGGAGAGATCAATACGACAGAAAGGTCTTGCAGGAGATGATGTGACCTGAGTACTTTGCTACCGAGTAGGAAATAGATTGGAGAGGGGAAAAACTGGTAGACAGAAGTCCACCTGCAAAACTGTTTTAGGTAAGAGGTAATAATAGAGATTGCAGCAGAGATAGGAGAATGGATCTGAAAAGATGTCACTTGGAGATAGAGTCAGGTAGACTTTCTGATAGTTAAGGACAAACATGATATGAAAGATGACTGCAAGGTCTGAGCGGGCGATGTTCATTTTAGAGTAATCTGTATACAGGGAGTAGATAAACCCATTGGAATGGATGGGAGAGAGGAAAGAGCACCCAGTTTTGGCCCTGAAGAGCCATTACATTTCTATTAATATTTGGATGAAGTATGCAAACCAGCAAAGGAGGTGAAACGAGGAGATAATGAGAAGAGTGTTGAGAAAGCCCAGGTGGAAGAGTGTTTCGAGAAGGAAAGAAGCAAGCTTGCCAAATGCTGCTTAGAAGTCAGGTAAGATCAGAGCAGAGATCGAGGTAATTGGATTTGGCAACACAGAAATCTCTGATGACCTTGACGTGAACAGAGACCAGACTGTAGTTGGTTGAGAAGTGAATGGGCAATGAGAAAGAAGTGACAGTGTGGATCTCAGAGACTTTACTTATGATGGGTGTATTAGTTATGTATTATGATGCTCCGTCTAGTCAAGGCTATGGTTTTTCCCATGGTCATGTATGGATGTGAGAGTTGGACTGTGAAGAAAGCTGATTGCCGAAGAATTGATGCTTTTGAACTGTGGTGTTGGAGAAGACTCTTGAGAATCCCTCGTACCGCCAGGAGATCCAACCAGTCCATTCTAAGGGAGATCAATCCTGGGTGTTCATTGGAAGGACTGATGCTGAGGCTGAAGCTGCAATACTTTGGCCACCTCATGCGACGAGTTGACTCACTGGAAAAGACTCTGATGCTGGGAAAGGTTGGGGGCGGGAGAAGGGGACGACCGAGAGTGAGATGGCTGGATGGCATCACCGACTCTGTGGACATGAGTTTGAGTGAGCTCCGGGAGTTGGTGATGGACAGGGAGGCCTGGCGTGCTGTGATTCATGGGGTCGCGGAGAGTCGGACACGACTGAGCGACTGAACTGAACTGAACTGAACTGATGATGCACTAAACTATCCCCAAACAAGGTAGCTTAAAATTCATGATCTGAGCATTGTTGTTGGTCAGAAAGTGGAAGCAGCTTAGTGAAGTGCTTCTGGTTCATGGTCAGTCACGAGGTTGCAGTAATCTGAAGGCATTTCAATTGCACGTCTGTCGTCTGGAGACCTAAGCTCCTTGCCATGTGGACCTTCCCTGAGAAATATCTTCAGAATAAGGCAGCCAACTTTCCCCAGTGAATGGCCTGAATGAGGGAGCAAGGAGGAAACCTTGACTCCTTTTATGACAGAGTCTCAAAAGTCACATGTTGTCACTTCTACCTTATTCTGTTTGTTAGACATCAGTCACTAAATCAAACCCACTCTTAACGCATTATTGACAGGGGCATTTTTGCAGAAACTAACACCTGTGGCTGGTGATTTGTCATGTAAGTGAATATCAAAACATCTTCTGGTCAATATTGTGCATAACAAAAAATGTATTAATACGTCTGTGGTCAGTAAGTTGTTAAGGAGCAATGCATTAAGCTTGCCTTTGGGGGAAGAATGTCAAATCTTTGGACATATTTTAAGCCATCAGTGGAATCCAGAGAAATGATGTGGTGGTTAAAAATGTGAGATCAAGGGAGTGTTGTTTTTTAAATGGGAGATGCAGTTAGAAGATATTTGTGCTAATGAAAATTAATCAGTAGGGAAAGAGTTTTATAATGCAGAAGAGAGAAGGGATAATGGAAAAAGTGAAGTCCTAAGCACAGTTGTAGGACTTCTTCTCCATTTTAACAGTAGAAATAGGAGGAGGTGGATGCAGCTTCAGTGAGAGGTGTAACTTTGGGAGGGGAAATGTGAGGGGGCTTATATCTGGTTGTTTCCATTTTCTCAATGAATTACAGGACAAGACCTACAGACCAAAGTGTGAATAGATAGATAAAGGATTGTGGGAAGTTTGAGGAAAAGGAGAAGGTATAAAATTACTAACTCAAGAAAGAGAAAAGCTAATCTACTAAAGAAATTGAGGATTGCTTGACATTTTGAGTACCACATCTGAGCTTTGACATTCATTCAAGAGAAACCATTCAGCTGTTTTGTGATTTTCCCAGGTCACAGATAGCTGCTCAGGTGCATGTGTGAAGTAAAGAAACAGCTTGAGTTTTGCTTCCTACAACAATAGGAGGAGAGACGTGTAAAGGGGTTGAGAGTATACTCAAGGAAGTGATTACAGGATGAAAGCTGGATTGGATAAGCAGAGATATTATGCAGAAGAGGGGACAGTTGGAAGGGGAGAAATTTCTGGGGCTAGGGTTATCAATCAGTTTGAGGTTGGAACAATTCAAAAATTTTAGAATAATGGCAGTACCTGAACAGATGACTTAGAAATGAAGGGGGTAGTGGTTGCAGAGTCTGAGACTTGAAATAAAGGTTTTACAGGTAAGAAAGTTTCTGATACAGAATATGGCTGTAGGAGCGGATGGCTGAGGCAGTGGGAAAAATGGGTATTGGGAGTGAGAATTTGAGGCACACAGAAGCTATGTGTTGGAGGATTTATCCATGTAGACTTCTAAATCACTGGGAAGGAAAATGGGATAGAGACGTTCTACTTTATTAGATCATTATACTAATTTCCTACAAAATAAATATTAATCTGATTTTGGATAGAAATTAAGGTAGAAATCTGTGAAAAGGTAAGAAATATCTCTCTAGGAACTGATAGAATAATTTCCAGAAAAATGAGAAAGAATGTAGAAGAAGAAAAAAGGGAGTTCAAGGACAGATAATTTTTTTTAAAATAGAGTATTGTCCATTGATATTAATAATAGAAATAATGGAAGAAAAATCACCATTTTGCAACTCCAGTGTAATAATAACTGGACAAGAACACTACTGGATGCCAAATAGATCGAAGGTTTTAGGTAACAGAATATTCACTTGGATTTATAAAAAGAAAGAAAAAATTAACCCTGTTGAGCAGGTGATCACCACCTTAATCAGTTACTCAGATTTACCATCGCAAAGAGTGAAAAAAACCCATGTTTATTTTCTGCTGCAATGCCGTGTGAAGTACAGGTCACTGATTAGTATTCTTGTCAAAATGGTTTAATCTGAATCTGGTCAAGCCTAGGGTAGCTTCTAATTTACAGGAAATATGAGTGCTGCTGAATTGAGCACAGGACTCCAGGTAGAAATGATCAAGTAAATTCAGAATGTAGATCATTCCAGAAGATATCGTGCTTGCACTGAAAAATGTGTCATTAAAAATAAAAACAAAAAATAGACTGTCTCACATTAAAAAGGATTCAAGAGATAAGTAAATGTGAATTGTGATCCTCCATTGAATTTTGGATCAGGGAGCAAGACAGACGGGTCATGGTGGAGAGGTCTGACAGAATGTTGTCCACTGGAGAAGGGAATGGCAAACCACTTCAGTATTCTTGCCTTGAGAACCCCATGAACAGTATGAAAAGGCAAAATGATAGGATACTGAATGAGGAATTCCCCAGGTCGGTAGGTGCCCAGTATGCTACTGGAGATCAGTGGAAAAATAACTCTAGAAAGAATAAAGGGATGGAGCCAAAGCAAAAACAATAGTTGTGGATGAGACTGGTGATAGAAGCAAGGTCCGATGCTGTAAAGAGCAATATTGCATAGGAACCTGGAATGTTAGGTCCATGAATCAAAGCAAATTGGAAGTGGTCAAACAGGAGATGGCAAGAGTGAGCATTGACATTCTAGGAATAGGTGAACTAAGACAGGAATGGGTGAATTTAACTCAGATGACCATTATATCTACTACTGTGGGCAGGAATCCCTTAGAAGAAATGGAGTATCCGCATAGTCAGCAAAAGAGTCTGAAATGCAGGACTTGGATACAGTCTCAAAAATGACAGAATTACCTGTTTGTTTCCAAGGCAAACCATTCAATATCACGGTAATCCAAGTCTATGCCCCGACCAGTAACGCTGAAGAAGCTGAAGTTGAATGGTTCCATGAAGACCTACAAGACCTTCTAGAACTAACACCCAAAAAAGATGTCCTTTTCATTATAGGGGACTGGAATGCAAAAGTAGGATGTCAGGAAATACTTGGAGTAACAGGCAAATTTGGCCTTGGAGTACAGATTGAAGCAGGGCAAAGGCTAATAGAGTTTTGCCGAAGAGAACGCACTGGTCATAGCAAACACCCTCTTCCAAAAACAAAAGAGAAGACTCTACACATGGACATCACCAGATGGTCAACACCGAAATCAGATTGATTATATTCTTTGCAGCCAAAGATGGAGAAGCTCTATACAGTCAGCAAAAATAAGACCAGGAGCTGACTGTGGCTCAGATCATGAACTCCATATTGCCAAATTCAGACTTAAATTGAAGAAAGTGGGGAAAACCACCAGACCATTCAGGTATGACCTAAATCAAATCCCTTATGATTATACAGTGAAAGTAAGAAATAGATTTAAGGGACTAGATCTGATAGATAGAGTGCCTGATGAACTATGGATGGAGGTTCATGACATTGGACAGGAGACAGGAATCAAGACCATCCCCAAGAAAAAGAAATGCAAAAAGACAGAATGGTTGTCTGAGGAGGCCTTACAAATAGCTGAGAAAAAAAGAGAAGCTAAAGGCAGGGGAGAAAAGGAAAGATATACCTATTTGAATGCAGAGTTCCAAAGAATAGCAAGGAGATATAAGAAAGCCTTTGTCAGCTATCAATGCAAAGAAATAGAGGAAAACAATAGAATGGGAAAGACTAGAGATTTCTTCAAGAAAATTAGAGATACCAAGGGAACATTTCATGTAAAGATGGGCTGAATAAAGGGCAGAAATGGTATGCACCTAACAGAAGCAGACGATAAGAAATGGCAAGAATATACAGAAGAACTGTACAAAAATTATCTTCACGACCAAGATAATCACTCACCTAGAGCCAGACATCCTGGAATGTGAAGTCAAGTGGGCCTTAGAAAGCATCACTATGAACAAAGCTAATGGAGGTGATGGAATTCCAGTTGAGCTATTTCAAATCCTGAAAGATGATGCTGTGAAAGTGCTGCACTCAATAAGTCAGCAAATTTGGAAAACTCAGCAGTGGCCACAGGACTGGAAAAGGTCAGTTTTAATTCCTATCCCAAAGAAAGGCAATGCCAAAGAATGCTCAAAATACCACACAATTGCAGTCATCTCACACAGCAGTAAAGTAATGCTCAAAATTCTCCAAGCCAGGCTTCAGCAATACATACGTGAACCATGAACTTCCAGATGTTCAAGCTGGTTTTAGAAAAGGCAGAGGAACCACAGATCAAATTGCCAACATCCACTGGATCATGGAAAAAGCAAGAGAGTTCCAGAAAAACATCTATTTCTCCTTTATTGACTATGCCAAAGCCTTTGACTGTGTGGATCACAATAAACTGTGGAACATTCTGAAAGAGATGGGAATACCAGACCACCTGACCTGCCTCTTGAGAAACCTATATTCAGGTCAGGAAGCACCAGTGAGAACCGGACATGGAACAACAGACTGCCTCCAAATAGTATGTCAAGACTGTATATAGTCACCCTGCTTATTTAACTTATATGCAGAGTACATCATGAGAAACGCCGGGCTGGAGGAAGCACAAGCTGGAATCAAGATTGCCGGGAGAAATATCAAAACCTCAGATATTCAGATGACACCACCCTTATGGCAGAAAGTGAAGAAGAACTAAAAAGCCTCTTGATTAAAGTGAAAGAGGAGAGTGAAAAAGTTGGCTTAAAGCTCAACATTCAGAAAACTAAGATCATGGCATCCAGTCCCATTACTTTATGGCAGTAGATGCGGAAACGTTAGAAACTAGCTGACTCTATTTTGGGGGGCTTCAAAATCACTGCAGATGGTGACTGCAGGCATGAAATTAAAAGATGCTTACTCCTTGGAAGGAAAGTTATGACCATTCAAAATAATGTTACTTTGCCAACAAAGGTCTGTCTAGTCAAGGCTATGTCTTTTCCAGTAGTCATATATGGATGTGAGATTTGGACTGTGAAGAAAGCTGAGCGCCAAAGAACTGATGCTTTTGAACTTAACTGTGGTGTTGGAGTAGACTTGAGAGTCCCTTGGACTGCATGGAGATCCAACCAGTCCATCCTAAAGGAGATCGGTCCTGGGTGTTCATTGGAAGGACTGATGTTGAAGCTGAAACTCCAATACTTGGACCACCTGATGCAAAGAGCTGACTCATTTGAAAAGACCCTGATGCTGAGAAAGACTGAGAGCAGGAGGAAAAGGGGATGACAGAGGATGAGATGGTTGGATGGCATCACCGACTCAATGGACCTGGTTTTGGGTAAACTCCGGGAATTGCTGATAGACAGGGAGGCCTGGCGTGCTGCGGTTCTTGGGGTAGCAAACAGTTGGACACGACTGAGTGCCTGAACTGAATTGAACTTAAATGTGCTGGGTGTTTTTGCTGCACACCAGCTTTCTCTAGCTGTGGAATGCAGGGGCTACTCTTCATTGCAGGACACTGGCTTCTCACTGTGGTGGCTTTTCTTGTTGCAGAGCACAGGCTCTAAGCGCTTGGGCTCAGTAATTGAGACACACGGGCCTAGTTGCTCCTCGGCATGTGGAATTTTCCCGAAACAAGAGATCAAACCCATGTCCCCTGCACTGACAAGTATATTCTCATCCACTGTATCATCAGGATGTCCCATGTTTATTTCTTTATAATCTTTTTATCATCTATCTGTTTTCTCATTTGTTACATCTACTAGTAGAATATAGGCATGTATCTAGTTCACTGTTATATATTAATATATATAACTCAAAATGTGATTACAGAAATGTCATTTACTGTATTAAAAATTTTTTAAGTAAATTGAAAGTTATTCTCTTTGCAGTTATAAAAATTAGACTAGGCTCTTTTTTCTTCTTCTCTGCCTTCTGGAGTAAAAATCTTAAAAACCAGGAGCAGAAAGCTAAGAGAGCACTGCTGGAATTCTTTCAGTCCTCCTTCTCTCACACCCAGAAATGTTTTGTAAAAATCTCAGAGTAAGGAAAACTCTAGGTGGCCAGAGAAAGGAGGAGAAAGTGGACGTGAGTGGTGTGAAAGTGAGTGCTGTTAATTCTTCATTGTTTTGCCAAGTAAATATTCATCAGCCTAGACAACTTATGTCTCCAAGAGAGGATTCAAACTAAGCAAATCAAGCCTAGAAAAGGGATCAGCCTTAGACTAGCTGTCAATAATAATTAATCCATACACAAAATGAGAATAAGCAATACTAAAGTTACAGCTTATATTTAATTTTCCTTACTGCTCTTATTAGGTGTCCACATTCACATCCAGCTGCTGTAAAGGAGCTGAGGTTTTGTAAAAGACCAAAATGTATTTGTTGTCACTGAGAAAGACCTCAGATTAAAAAGAATTAAAACACACACACACTCACATACCTGAGATCTAAATCCACCTTTTGGTGGCACATCCCAATTGCAATTTCATTCCTTTTGAATAACCTCTTAATAACCAACCAAATTGTTAATATATATGATCCCAGTAAGATCACTGTAAATAGATGCACAATATATTTATGAATCCCTCATGGCTCACAGAGGTTCAAAACCAGCATTTATTTAAAAAACAAAAAACTTTAAACATCTTTAAGATAAATAACACATGTGCTTATTAACTTGTTTTTAATTTTGTCCAGATCAATTTTCTAATAAACACAATAGAAACCAAGTCTATCTGATGCCTATTGTATTCTGGTACTTTTCATGAATGTAGCTTTTTAGATAGTCATTGCTCATAGTCTAAAATCTAAAACATATGCTTCTTGGCTTTGGATCCCTAATGAATAATATTTAATCTTGCTTTGCTTATTGTGACTTAATGTTTTCTCCATGGATAATGTAAACAGCAAAAAGTGGTAATTATTTTAGGATTAAATACACTCAATATATTTTCAGTTCAGTTCAGTCCAGTCGCTCAGTTGTGTCTGACTCTTTGCAACCCCATGAATCACAGCACGCCAGGCCTCCCTGTCCATCACCAACTCCCGGAGTTCACTCAAACTCATGGCCATCGAGTCGGTGATGCCATCCAGCCATCTCATTCTCTGTCGTCCCCTTCTCTTCCCGCCCCCAATCCTTCCCAGCATCAGAGTCTTTTCCAGTTTTTAGTAGCAGACTATTTAAAAATATAAATAAAAACACAGACCAAATGTGGTCAAAGACCAAGGTTAGGAATACTGATGCAATTTACATTTAAGTCTTTAAACGATCCATCTGAAAGAACTCAAATTGATACCTGTAAAAACAGAAGAAACTGTGTATTAGGAAAAAGGGTAAATAATGAGATCCTCATTAGTTCCATGGCAGAAGCCTCATGGAGTGGGTAACAGCCCAGCCTCTGTCATAAGTAGATTGAGAGCTACCCTTTACTAGGTTTGTGACCTTGAACATCTGTGAAATGTTACCAGTGATAGAAATCAATACATACTCCCTCAGGGCCCTAATTAGGATTAAATGAGATAATGAATGTACCATTTGTAGTGCACTCTTTCACTTTGTAAGTAACTGACAAATATTTCGATGATAATGATGCTAAAGATGGGCGAAGTATGAGAAGTGAAGTGCTTTGGTAAGTTACAGTGGAAAAGAAACACAGATGAATTTATAGGAGGTATAGCACAATTGCATTCATCTCACATGCTAGTAAAGTCATGCTCAAAATTCTCCAAGCCAGGTTTCAGCAATATGTGAACCGTGAACTTCCAGATGTTCAAGCAGGTTTTAGAAAAGGCAGAGGCACCAGAGATCAAATTGCCAACATCCGCTGGATCATGGAAAAAGCAAGAGAGTTCCAGAAAAACACCTATTTCTGCTTCATTGACTATGCCAAAGCCTTTGACTGTGTGGATCACAATAAACTGTGGAAAATTCTTCAAGAGATGGGAATACCAGACCACCTGACCTGCCTCTTGAGAAACCTGTATGCAGGTCAGGAAGCAACAGTTAGAACTGGACATGGAACAACAGACTGCCTCCAAATAGGAAAAGGAGGACGTCAAGGTTGTATATTGTCACCCTGCTTATTTAACTTATATGCAGAGTACATCATGAGGAACGCTGGGCTGGAAGAAGCACAAGCTGGAATCAAGATTGCCGGGAGAAATATCAATAATCTCAGATATGCAGATGACACCACCCTGATGGCAGAAAGTGAAGAGGAACTCAAAAGCCTCTTGATGAAAGTGAAAGAGGAGAGTGAAAAGGTTGTCATGAAGCTCAACATTCAGAAAACAAAGATCATGGCATCTGGTCCCATCACTTCATGGGAAATAGATGGGGAAACAGTGGAAACAGTGTCAGACTTTATTTTTTGGGACTCCAAAATCACTGTGGATGCTGATTGCAGCCATGAAATTAAAAGACGCTTACTCCTTGGAAGGAAGGTTATGACCAACCAGGATAGTGTATTAAAAAGCAGAGACATTACTTTGCCAACAAAGGTCTGTCTAGTCAAGGCTATGGTTTTTCCAGTGGTCAGGTATGGATGTGAGAGTTGGACTGTGAAGAAAGCTGATCACCGAAGAATTGATGCTTTTGAACTGTGGTGCTGGAGAAGACTCTTGAGAGTCCCTTGGACTGCAAGGAGATCCAACCAGTCCATCCTAAAGGAGATCAGTCCTGGGTGTTCATTGGAAGGACTGATGCTGAAGCTGAAGCTCCAATGCTTTGGCCACCTCATGCGAAGAGTTGACTCACTGGAAAAGAGTCTGATGCTGGGAAGGATTGGGGGCGGGAGGAGACGGGGACGACAGAGAATGAGATGGCTGGAAGGCATCACCGACTTGATGGACATGAGTTTGAGTGAACTCCGGGAGTTGGTGATGGACAGGGAGGCCTGGCGTGCTGTGATTCATGGGGTCGCAAAGAGTCGGACATGACTGAGTGACTGAACTGAACTGAGAGTGAGTGGAAGAGCTTCCCTGGTAGCTCAGATGGTAATGAATCTGCCTGCAATGCAGGAGACCACGGTTCGATCCCTGAGTCAGGAAGATCCCTTGGAGAAGGAATGGCTACCCACTCCAGTATTCTTGCCTGGAGAAGTCCATGGACTGAGGAGCTTGGCAGGCTACAGTCCATGGGGTTGCAATGAGTTGGATATTGAGAAACACACACACACAGTGAGTGGAAAACATGTGGTTGCAAAGAGCTGAACACAATTGAGCAACACAGACACACGAATGTTCCCCTAGGCAGACACCTTCAGCTCTGATGGGTTGCAAAATGTTGGACACACACACACAGTGGAAAGAATATGGTTGCAAAGAGTTGGAGATGATTGAGCAACACACACAGACACACATATACACACACACAAATGTTCCCCTATGAGGTGGGCACTTTCAGACACACACACACACGGGCCTGGACAGTTTCAGACACACACACATGTTTCCCTATGAGGAGGACACCTTCAGACAGACAGAGAGACAGACACACGTATGTGCGCGCGCCTGGACAACTGATTTTGTCTCACCTGATGAAGTTCACAGTTGTGTTCAATAAGAAGGTGGCGTGACTGACCTCCCAGCTCTGAGCTGTTATCTTCTCTTTGTATGCAAGTTGGGCTCCCATTAAGAAAGAGAGCAGATAGAATACTCCATACTAATTGAGAATTCCAGTTACCATATTTAATTAATTCATTCTTTTTTAATTCAAATAAAAGGCTTATTTTTCCGATTTAATGAGAAAAAATAGCATTGTTATGCCTGTCCTTCCCCAGGAAACCCCACAAGGAAGTGGCCACTCTCTGCTGAGGATATGTCATGAGAATTAAGCACAGACAAAACTTGGGTTTTAGTTAGTCTTTACTATAACTCCAACTCTTTAATAGTAAACAAAGATGTAAGTATAAGACATCAAAACATGTTATGTATCAGTAGTTCTGAGTCACAGTGGTCACACTGGTGGAGCTGAGGTCACTCACATTTTAAAGAAATATAATCTACCCTGTTTCAGTGGAATTCATGCTCTGGCAGTTGGAAGGCAGGCATGAGGCTTATTTTGTGCAGTGTATTCACTTAGCTGAAAGCAAATTTCTTCTCTTATCTTTACTTGGCATTTTTAAAAACTGTTCACTTTATTTTTATGTTAAAAGTGCTATGTGAACTGAAGGGGTCCTTTCATTGCCAAAATAAATTTACTATATATGTCACACATTTGGGGGTCAACGTTGCTGGTTAAATTCCCTCAGAATTAGCAATTCATAGAAAATTAGTTGTTGAGACGCTAGCACACCTGCATTCCAGAAGAACCATTTAGAGCTCACAGTATAGGGCTCTGTGGTATAAGGTGCCTATGAGCAGCTTCTTGTCATACACAGAGGCCACAGAACTTCCCTGGAGAACAGATCCATTGTTGGCATAAACTGTAGTCACTGTAGGCTTCTCGGATAAAATATTCTGGATGCGGAGAACCTATTCAGGAGACATGAAGGATTAATATAAAACACCATCCACCCATGTCACTCAGCCATCAATAATCTTGCACAAAGACACAATGATTAGAGGACATGCTGTTGAAAATAGCAGTTAGCATTTTTTTTAATGTTTAAATTACTTTGTTAAAACCTCAAAGAAAGTACTTTCTTAAGCAGTCCAGTGACTGCATGCCAACACCGGATTGAGTGTTATTACAGTAATTGAGCATTAATAGAAAAACTTCCACATTAATGTGCCTACTTTAGCATGAACAAAAGTCGTGTCATGCAGCGAGCTGACAATAAGCCAGGTATTTAAAAAATTGCCAGTATACCACACAAGGAGGGCACATCTTTAGAAAAAAGATCTTTTGACTAGCTTCTACCATCATTTAATACATCAAAAGATTATCTTTCTAAAAGTATTTGAACAATGTAAAACTCTGCCAATTATTGGCTTAAAGCAATTATGAAGCCAACTGCCACGCATTTATTGTATTATTGGTTTTAAAGGACTAAACGGACCATCCCTGGGACAGTTTATTGTATTATTATTTCAAAAGGGTTTGAATAATTAAAGTTTAAAAAGTGAAACATATAAAAACCTCTGATGAGGGAGGATTCTTTGGGTCATACACGAAGAGCTTCTGGCCATTAGGATGACAGCCTACCAAGACGTCCCCCGAGGAAGGGTCAATAGATAAATTATCCACCAGGGTATCCAACTTGAGTACCTTCCAAATGAAAAAACGTCAACATCTAAATGTCATGAGAAACCTCGATTAGATAATTTAGGGCTAACCTTTCTTGCCCCTATGCATGTGGGGAAATGATACCCATCTCCTGCTTCCACCCTTTAACACCAATATTGCATAAAATAAATTTAACACACTGGTTTAGAGTCACTTTTCATTCTTCCTGAAATTAAGAAAGTTAGGGCAATACTCAATCTCTCTAAAAAATGAGCTCCTTTCCCCCTTCAGAAGATGCACAATGATCAGTTAGCTCAAGAAACTCAAATAAGAAATTCTTCATCAGTCTAAAATATGTGCTGTCAAGCAGGAAGAAAATAATAATGGTGTGGAACCCAATTTCCACCTTCATTTATTTTTGAAAGAACTGACAACTTGCATAAATCTTCATTTTGGAATTCATCTATTAGTCTTTTCAACTGTGAAGATTTCTTACTGGAATTCATCGGGTGCCATCAGCGCTTCCTGGAGTGGGCTCTAACTCTGATGCAAATGGCCCTCCCAACATACTGCTGCATGTAATCAGTCAGTTCTTGTGACTTTGGGAAACAAGAGACTTGGTCAATTACAGACAGGTAGCGGTGAAAAACCCAGAATAGCAACACTGGCTATTCTGTTTTAAGGGAGGTATTGTTATAATTTAGTATGACTATGTAATTTCAAGATTAACGTCAACTATAGATACAGAAAGAAATATTTTACCTTCAACTGAGTTAAATTCATATTAGGGTGCTTTTCCAAAACATGAATTTCATGAGCCAATATATCAGCAACATAGATGTACCTTTGCAGGAAGGACACACTGGTTAGAGCTCCAAGCCAAGATAAAGCTTCATTAACACAGTGGGAAGAATAAGTCTTAATACCCTGACAAGAAGTTAATCAATGATGGGCCCTCAAGGAAAGCCTGATAAAGGTCAATTTTTATTTAAAAGTAAGCTTTCAAAATCAATTCAGTGCTGCTACAAGAGTCGTGGAATTGTTAAATTATTTTTCAAGAGATTGGTAAGGAAAAATAATATAGGGCACCATTAAAAACATCAAGTCTGTGGGGTGGGAGGTGGGAAGAAGGTTCAAGAGGGAGAAAACATATGTACACCTATGGCTGATTGATGCTGCTGTATGGCAGAAACCAACACAACATTGTAAAGCAATTATCCTCCAATTAAAAACAAATTTTTAAAATGTATGAAGTCTGTGATATTTGCCACTGCAGGGACAATAAAACAAATGTTTTAAAAAAACTTTTATATTCCACAATATAACTTGATATTTCAAGGGATCATACACATGTAGAAATATTTGGTATAAAACAGAAGACCTATTTATTAACATATTGAGAAATTCAAGCATTAGAGATAAATATCTACTCAGAATAGTTTGTCTGCATCTAAGGAGGGTGAATTAATGGACTGCTTTACCATAATCTTCCTCATTGAATTGACTGTTCCATGGCAACCGTTCTGTTGAGCAATTATAATGGGTAAAACCATGAACTCAGTATTGTGACAGATATAAACATGAAGACAACAGCTGTTTTTCCTGAAAAGTTTATCGTGTGTTGTGGTGATCAGATGGCTTGTACACATTAAACAAATAATACAGCATGATGGTACCATAAGACATATTTTGGGTCTAGGGACTGAAGAAATATCTAACTACTGAAAAAACAGAAGGGCTTACAAAGAAAGAGGCATCTGCAGCGGACATGGACTGAGCGACTGGATTTGAGGACAAAGCATCTTTTAGGCAAAAGAAAACACGTGAGCAAAGGTACAGGGGCAAGAATGAAAGAGGCAGGTTTGCAAAATACTGAGCTCCTGTGTAAGGCGTAGCAAGTACGAAAACAGTAGAAGAGAGGTTGGAGCTAGCCTATTAAAGTCTAGCCCTTTAGCCTGCCTTGATTTGATAAGCAATTGGGGTCCACTGAATTTCTGGAATAACAGAGTGTGATAATAACAAATGGCCAGTTCTGTGCAGCAGTCACTAAGCATGTGGTTTGGGCCTGGCTGGGCTCAGTGTGAGCAGCAGACAGAGGTCCCTCTTTTGGAGGTCTTGGAAGGGCAGTGGGACACAGAAAGACAAAATTGGCGATGGTGCCAAAAAAAAGATGGAAGTGGACTGAAAACAAATGGGAAGAAAGTGAAAGTGAGAAGCCGAACCAAGCAGGTGTCATGGAAAGGTAGAGGGGCTGAGGAACCACACACAGAACCAGTGTGGCCTGCTCAATGGCTGGGCAGGAATAGTCAGAGGAGAGTTAAAGCTGGGCCCCTACTGTTATCATTATTTTCAGCCTGAGTGACTGGACAGTTTGACTCTCATAATTGAGAGATGAGAGTCGGGGAGAAAAACAGATTTGGTGGGAAAGGTTGGATTGGGTCAGTTACAGACAATTTAAAAGATTCTACATCCATTTTCTGTAATCAACAATAAAGAAGAAATTGTCACGAAAATAAAGACATTTAGTTGTCAAGGATGGCAGATTTATTTCATGTTATATGTGCAGTAGTTTAAATTGTTCAATGCGCTAACCTAGTAAAATGGAAAATTAATAAATATCCTTTCTATAAACTAGAGTTGGACATATAAAAGTGAAAGAGTTGTGGGCGGGGGGAGGAATTTGGCACTATAAAAATTAACATTTAAAAGGAACACTCTTTGAGTGAGTAGTTCTATTTTGAGGAGTTTGTTCTACAGAAACACTTGTACAAATGTGCAGAGGGAAGGGGCTCATAGCCCCAGATTTACCCAATACCAGTAGGCATTTGAACCTTCGTCTATATGACTCCAAAATCTGAAGATTTAACCATTATGCTGTCATTCTCCCTTGGAGGGAGGTTCTTCCTTAAAAATATATAGATAAGTTTCAGTGGTAAAAGAAAAATAAAAAGTGTATTTTGTACAGAAAAGAAAATCGTATATATCCATAGAGAATTGGCTAGTTTACCTTATAACGGAATAAAACAATAAAAGCCAATAAAACAATAATATATTTATTTAAAAGAAAAATATCTACCTTATATTTAAATATATATATAAATATGAACCCATTTTATAAAAATTTACATTTATAAAATTAAATTCTATAATGATATAGTTGCTGTCATTATTAGCTGCTAAGTCCTATTTGACTCTTTTCACCACCCTATGGACTGTGGCCCACCAGGCTTCTCTGTCCATGTGATTTCCCAGGCAAGAATACTGGAGTGGGTTGCCATTTCCTTCTCCACAGGATCTTCCCAATCCAGGGATCGATCCCATGTGTCTTGCTTGGCAGGCATATTCTTTACCACTGAGCCAATGGGGAAGCCCATAATGATATAGACCAAATTTAAATACTGTATATAAATATATAGTACATATGTTTGTATAAAACATTATATATATTTGATAATAAATTATAAGCTCTCCTTTGTGCTCAGTCATGTCCAGCTCTTTGCGACCCCACAGGCTGTAGCCTGCCAGGCTCCTCTGTCCATGAAATTTTTCAGGCAAGAATACTGCAGTGGTTTGCCATTTCCTACTCCGGGGGCTCTTCCTGACCCAGAGATCAAACCTGCATCTCTTGTGTCTCCTGCATTGACAGGTGGATTCTTTACCACTGTGCCACCTGGGAAGCCCAGTAACCTTGGAAGGCCAATAACATATTACATATATGTATTATAATATTATAATGTATTACAATGTATAATACATATATGTATTATAGTATTATAGTAATAGTTGTAAATATCATATATATTTATCACAGACCAAAAATAACAGGTAAGCTATTTCTGCCTTAAAAAAAAAAAAAAGAGCAAAATAAAGAATTTCACCCAGCAACATGGCTAAAGAGAAATGAAAATACTTCTATAAGAGCTCATACTTTTTATCAGGTGAAATATTGATCCCATTTGCTGAATCAAATCCTTCTGCTACCACTTTAACTTCATTTGGACTGTAGTAAACAACATTTGTCCAGTGTAAGTTCAAGTATGTTTCCAAATACTTTAAGAAAGGATCAGAGAAATAGTGGTCATTGGTAGCATAGAAATGTTCTGGTCCAACAGCTATGATATCATTCACACTGGAAGAGAAAAATAACATGTGAGAGAAAATGAAAAGCCAGTTGGTCTCCATTTTAAAGATTAAGTATCCAGAAGGTTTACACAATATGTGCCTTAAATTTTTGGTAAGAGGTTCCCTAGGAAAAGCTCAGCTAAGATCACATGGGTATAGTCATATGTAACCTACTATAATATCATTTGCTGGAGAACAGTTTTGTATGGTACCAAGTAATCTGAAGACAGATCATTTAGCAATTATGGCAGGATTATTATAAAAGAAAAAAGAACTTAGTGCCAACAGAGTGTGTTTTTTTGACAGCAAGAAATGTAAGGTTTAAGAACAATGTGAAAGGACACAGCTATCCAAAGTACAGAGCTTGATGGAGCCTCATTGGCCGGTGAGCTGGTCGGGCTGTCAATAGCATTTACCTAGCTTCCATTTTCTCAGTTGCTGCATTTACTTGAGTTCCTTTGCTTAGTTATTAGTCAAACTAAGGTTGACTGTTCAATTTCTACCTGACTCGCAAAGCCGACCTGCCGAGAATGAATAGGCACTCAATAAACACTTCCAGATTGATGGATGATGAAATTGCCATAATGCAGTGCTTCAAGTGAGAGATTTATATGCTGAAAACAATTACATTTTTAAAACCAGTTAGGTAAGGGTGTTATTAAATTTAAATTCCAATTACCCTATGCAAAAATTTCTGAAAGAGCGGCTTTCCCCTTTGTTAAAGAAAAAACAGCTACAGGGAAGGTGGGTCCCCTCTTTCTGAAAGAGCTCCCTAAAGCAAAGGCTCCTATTTATTAGGAAGTGAATTTTTGGAAGAACTGTTGGCAGTTACACACTTCAGTTCTAGACAGAGAAGTAGATATTAAAAAAAATTCATCCAGTTCAAGCTTAAAAGATGCAGCTGAACCTCTTTTAGTCACATTATCAACCAGCTGTGTTCTTGAAGTAGTAGTGATGCACTTCCAATTCTGTAGGGCCGGTAGCCCATGGCTACCTTGTGAAAACATTTCATGTTAGTTCCATACTAAGCATACAAACTCCATATAAAGCAGGCTACTCTTCCTTGGCAGGACAGGTATTATTATAATCTGTGTGATGAGTCATCTGAAATGGAAGGTGACAGAGGAACAATGGTGAGGTTTGTCGTCTACTCTCGAGATGGCTCTGAAAAGCAAATCCCCTGCAGTCCAGCATTTCCTCATTTCTCAAGCGAGTCTGCATAGAACACTGATGTCAACTTTTCCGGCTCTGCAAGGAAACTATTGTTGTTTAGTCGCTCAGTCGTGGCTGACTCTTGCGACCCCATGGTCTGTAGCCCACCAGGCTCTGTCCATGGGATTTCCCAGGCGAGAATAGTGGAGCGGGTTGTCATTCCCTTCAGGGGATCTTCCCGACCCAGGGATGGAACCAGTGTCTCCTGCACTGCAGGCAAATTCTTTGCCGCTGAGCCACCAGGGAAGCCCATTCTTCACATTAAGGAACAATTAATCTCTACAGTAAAGACTGTAACAGAAAACTCTCAAACCATGCAATCCTGCCTCTTTTATTTAGTAGATTATATGAATATAAATTCAGTTAGTGGTCGTCATGGTAGAAACTCTGAGCAAGCTTTTCTGGGACCTAAAAACCTGTTATATTTCCCAGTTTGAAGGATGTGCATTTGAGAGTTTCTAAAGACTCTTTCTTGAGGGTTAAAAATCTGTGTACGATTTAATCACTTCAATACTGAGTTGAGTTTGGATAATGTAATTTTGCCATGGCTAAAACACTGGTTTCATTCAAAATTTTACATTCATGTAAATATTTATGAAAAGTAAAGTTGCAAGGAAACTATACATATACATAGACATATAAATATATGTATTTGTTTATGTGTGTGTATGTCTGTATGTATGTATTTCAGCTCTTACAAAAGATGAAAGGACCATGATATGGAATATCTGAAAAAGGCAGCAATAAATCTGAGAATGAACAAAAGGACTAATTACCTTGGGAGAAGCTCATGTTTGATTGTTTTTAGATGCAAAAGAGAATTTTCTTCCTCTTCAAATTTAAAAATTTCTACTGTATTCTTGAATTCTGGGTGGTTTACAACAAAGAGATAAACTGTGTCATCTAAAAAAATGAAAGAATAGAGTTCATTTACAAGATATAACCATAGGACCTCTGGGTAGACACTGACATTTAAATACCACGGGGAAGGAAAGGCTGAATGTATCAGCTGTTAGAGGACCTAACAGATCATTCTTCTTCCCCATCTTTCCCATCACTGTCTGTCTAGTGCTATTTCTGATCATTGGTCTCCTGACCTTTAAGAAAGAGTGTTTCTCACTCCATATACAGAATTCATGGATAATCTGTTTATAGTTTAACTTAGAAATATAGCTCTTTTTCAATGCAATGAAAATAGATATATGAAAAGGTTATGAAATCTAAACATTCTTTCAGGTGTAATTAATAACTATTAGAAATTTCAAAATGTAGTATAACTTACTGCCAGCTGAAGAGGCAATGTTGGACTTATTTGTATGAAGAATACAGAAATAATTAATGAGTTAATTGTCCTCTTATACAGATATGATCCAAATCTATTTTCCAGTCATTTGCAAACCATTGTTTGTTTTTTTTTAAATGCTGGTAGCTCATCAGTTCTTACCACTGTCTATGAAAGTGCTGATACCATGTGGATTAAATGAAGCCAAATTAAATCCACGGCTGATTCTTAATTCCAGGGCCCTTGGGTTTTCTTCATTTAGATCCATCATTAGTATTCCTCCAGGCTTATCTGGTGCAAAACTGTGGAGGCTTGGACATTTTAGACCCTTTTGAAAACAGAGCAAAAGTTAAATATAAAGGCTTAAATATTTTTATGGGCTAAAGTAGCAACTATAAATATGTGATACTTTGGTAAAGGTGCTGGCATAAAGCTAGAAACACAAAGAAAGCAGAGATGAAACAATAAGAAAATAATAACTGGGGGGTGGAAGGCTGAAAGCCAAACAGTATCTGATATTTCTGAGTTGAGACGGAGATGAGGGGTTTAGTCTCCTCAGAGGGTAACCAGAAGGTTGGTGGGTATGAGGGTTACCAGAGGGTAACCAGAAGGTTGGTGGAGGGTGGGAATAAACTGCTCTCTAACATATGGCCATCCTCTCCCCGTTGGGTCAGCAGGTGGGACTTTGTCAGTGCATGGCATGCACTCAGGCTGTCCTTTTCCCACTGATTCTAAATGTTGCTTTTATCATGTACTAGATCCTTGTTTACAGATTGGTCTGTTGGGGGACTTGTGCCCTATTTCTGTGCTAATATGCAATTTTTTAATTACTATAGCTTTAGTCATTATGTATATATTTAGTATATATATTATACTATATATGTATTTATACATACTATATGTTTATCCCACACTACATTGCTTTACCTTTACTAATCTTAAATATATCTGCTAATTTATTCTTATGTATAAATTTTAGAAAGCAAGTTGCTATTCAAATGAAATCTTATGAAGAGTAGCAGTGGTAGTAGTATTACTACTACTACATTATCTATTTGGTTTTTCCTAGTGCATGGGAAAGTCATTGAGTTTTATATGTTCGTTTTGAATCCAGTCATTTCACTCAACTTCCTATTAGGTTTAAGAGTCTGTCAGTTGAATCTCCTGGACTATTTAGAAAAACAAGTAATCATGCTGTCTGAAATTAATGGCAGTTTTGTCTTTTTTTTCTACATCGTATTTCTTTTTCTTGTTTTCTTGGGTTAAGAACTTTAGTAGATTACTGATGATTACAGTGTTTTAGGGCATTTTCTTCCTTTTATAAATGTTAATGGGAAGGCAGCGAACGTTTCACCACTAAGAATGATGTTTGCTGTAGGTTCCCGGGAAGTTTCCTTCTACTTCTAATTTTTTTTTGAGCTTTTAATCAGGAATGAGAGTTGAATTTTATTTAATGCTTTTTCAGCACTCACTGAAATAATTGAGGTCTTTTCTCTCTTAAATTTTTCAAGTCATACTTTGTGCAAATTTAAAAGAATACCTTCCCAAGTGAAACTGAAAGTGAAGTCACTCAGTTGTGTCCAACACTTTGCAACCCCATGGACTGGAGCCTACCGTGCTCCTCCATCCATGGGATTTTCCAGGCAAGAGCACTGGAGTGGGGTGCCATTGCCTTCTCCAGAGGATCTTCCTAACCCAGGTATCAAACATGGGTCTCCTGCATTGTAGGCAGATGCTTTACCATCTGAGCCGCGAGCGAAGTCCAAAAACCTTCCCAAAAACCTTACTTTATGCTCAAGTTGTATTTAATACACATTTTCTCCAATTAAAAAGTATCTATCAAATTATACAACTTCAAGCTCCAACAAACAGAATAAACTGGAATTATGCTATTGTTCCATGGCACTGACAATTCAGTGGTTAATAATCTCTCTTCTTTATCAACGTACCATAAACAACAAGAGTGCTGATGCATAGGAAGCTCTACCAGGGATGTAATAACTTTTCATGTGTGCTTAGTCACTTGGTCGTGTCCAACTCCTTGCGACCCCATGAACTGTAGCCTGTCAGTCTCTTCTGTCCATGCGGATTCTCCAGGCAAGAATACTGGAGTGGGTTGCCATACCCTCTTCCAGAGGATCTTCCCAACCCAGGGAAGGAACCCAGGTCTCCTGCATTGCAGGTGGATTCTTTACCATCTGAGCCACCAGGGAAGCCCAGTAATACTGGAGAGAGTAGCCTAACCCTTCTCCAGGGGATCTTTCCAACCCAGGAATTGAGCAAAGGTCTCCTGCATTGCAGGTAGATTCTTTACCAGTTGAGTGACCAGGAAAGCCCCAATAACTCTCCATAATTATCTTAATTTAAGACATCATTTAAACCTGTTTTTTATTTCCACTTGTGGTAAAATATACATAACATAAAATTTACCATTTTCACTATTTTTAAGTGTACAGTTCAGCAGTTTTAAGTACATTTACACTGTCATTTAAATCTCTGTTCTATTCTGTGTCATCCAAGTCCTCATTAAATGTGGTGATAGTTTTGAAGTTGCCCCTAATTGTTGAATGGGATGGGTTAATGGGCTACAGTGCTTGGAAGAATAAACGAATGCCACAAGGTAGGTGTTATTCATTGAGAAAGGAACACATACTAGGAAATATTAAAGACAATGCTGAGTAAATTTTAAAAATCAGTAAAATGAAAGTAAATCATTTTAAACCAGTAAAAAGTCATATAACCAAGGAAGGATAAGAGAAAATCATGCAGAAGAAATTCTGTTGACTACAAGATCATTGTGACTATATTAGATCTCTCAGCTAAAAATGGCTATAGAGTTACATATTTGAAGACCTCGCTCCTCCTAATTCAGATTTATTTTTATGGAGATAAAATCTTGAACTAGATGAGTTCTGGATTACCCAAATCTCTGAGAACAGCTTCTTTGAAAAAAAAAAAAAAAGGCAAGCAACTGCCTTCTACTTTACTCTAGATATTTGTATCTTTGGTTATGTATAATGCTGACGAGGAATCTCAGTGCTTTTCCCTAAGACTGTAAGCCATATGTGCAAGCACGTGCTTCTACACAAACCCAGAGTCCTCCCAGAAATATCATTTTATGTATTATGAGTAGGTAATTAACTACAATTTTTCTTTTAACGTTGTAGTTTGAAAATTTAATATATATATCCATGCTTCTGCCAAAACCTACAGTATTTCTTTTCTTCCTCCATGGTAAACCACCAGCTGCTCACAGGCTTTCACATACAACCATCAAGATCCTGAAGAGTGTTCTAACCCTCATTCTCATCTAGGCTGTGTTCTCTCACCTTTCTCATAAGCCTGACAGCTATGTTATTAGTGTCGCTACCGTCTTCTAAGCGTCTCCAAGCTTCTCACATCTTTTCCTGAGTCTCAGAGCCTGAAAATAATGGCTGCTGAGAGGGAACAGAATACCTACAGGCTGCCTTCAAAGTTGGATACTTTTTTCTTTATTTAAAAGATATTTATTTATTTGGAGGCACTGGATCTTAGTCGCAGCATGCAATCTCTTAGTTGTGGTATGAGGATCTAGTTCTCGGGATCAAACCCGGGCCCTCTGCATTGGGAGCGAGGAGTCGTAGCCACTAGACCACCAGGGAAGTCCCAAAGTTGGATTCTTCTTTCTCAAGAAAAATGGAACCCATGAGGATGCTGAGGTCCATCACGTTGGCCTGTTCCAGGGAGGAGAGAGAGGTAGAATTTCCTCTTTGGCCCACATATACGGTTTTCCAATTAGAATGCATATTGGTATAACCTAGCATCACTCTGGCCAATCCATGTTAAAGTCTTTAAAATATATGCCTGAAAAGATTGTTACTTTTCAGGTTATAAAAATTAAGGCAAAAGTGAAGGGTAAACTCAATCAATGACTTTCCACTGATGATAGGCTTTTCAGCGGGGAAAAAAAGAAAAAGCACTGGCCTTCCTTTGGGAGTTAATATATTGTTCAAAAATAAATAACAGCAAGAATGCTAGCTTTAAATTGAATGTTGAATGGAAATAAAGGTATATGCTGCATTTAAAAATAGCATAATGTAGTACCAATATCCACAATCATGCTCCAGATATCATTTTTAATAACAAACAGATTGCACTGGAATATTTTAGTGCAAGGCAGTGGGGACATAAAGAGTAATAAGTCAACTGGCAAAGACTTTTTCATCCCTATATTTAGAGAAGCTGAAGGTAAATTTCCAAGATCCTGTTTGACCTGTCTTTTGTTTTCTAATATAATTTTGAAAGTGAGGAACTTTAAAAACAAGTGACCGCTTTGCCGGCCTCATCAAACTTCCTGTACTTCTTCCACTGAGACAGAGAAGGAGGATACTCACCACACTAAAGAAAGCCAGACCATTGGGAAGTATGTCAATATCTTCAGCGCCGGCTTCTGTTAAGTTCAAGAAATAGATAAATGTCATGTTCGAATTCTGTGATTTGTTAGGTAGAGCTTTGTTTACTTTATCAATGTCTGTATCTTTCGGCATGATTCCAATTTTTTCTTCCAAGGAACCACTCTCTTTAATAAACGTCAGTCCAAATCCTTTCCTGCAGTGAACTTCTGACTTTAAATGTTAGAGATTTAATGTTTACTCAAATCAAAGTCAAGTAATCACTACATTTCTAGCTATGAGACCGAAAAAGTTGACATCTGTACACTCTTATGATAAACAGCCAGATGTCTATACAAAAGTAATTGCCATCAGGGGAATATTACTTTCAGAATGAAGGACTCATCGTCATTTAACCATGCAAATATCTTGTCCCTTTCTCGGCTCATTCAGTCTGAAGCAAACACAGACATTTCTCTCATTACCAGAGATAAAACACCTGGGATTATATAGTCCCTCTTTAAAAAACAATGTCTGTTTGATCTCACAAGCAAAGAGCTTTCTGTTTAATCTTTAAATTTAGGCTTTAGATTAAAAAAAAAAACAACTGGCAAAAGAAAATTAATGAAAAATACAATGCACCTAAAGCCAGTTGAAGCTTCAGTGCAGTCTCTGAGACAGACTACAATTACTATTGATTGTTTATTGATTGTCTGCAGTACACTCCACACAGCACAGCAAATAATTAGACATAAGACCTTCCCAGTGGTCTCACTGTGTAAATTCCATGGACAGATAATAGATCCAAACACAAGAAAAGAAAAAAATGGCTTAGATTAAGCCAAATCATGACACATTCTTTGAGTCCACAAAATTCAGTCTGCCCCTTTAAGCCCTCTCCAGAGTATGTCTCCAAGATTATTTCTAGGTTGTCAAAAACAAACAGTACCTATCCAGCTATTTGGGTTTTGCTTCCTGAGTTTGCATTTAGATGCACTGCCTCTAGTGTTGCTCGTTCCATCATAGCAGAGAAAAGCAAAAAAAGAAAAAAGAAAAAGTCCAGAACTTCACTTCATAAAGATGACCCATATGCTTATTTTCTCAGAAAGTGGCGAGATATATCTGAGCACACTGTGCTGGAGGAGTTCTTAACCTCGGGTCTGTGGAGCCACAAATGGGTTTTAAAGACTCTGTGAGCCCTCTGAAATTCTGTGCAAGGCAAAATGTCCTGTACACGTACAGATATCTTCTGTGAAAAAGGTTCTATGATTTCAGCAGATAAATGTGAAACAAATCACCAGTTCAGGGTCGATGCATGTTACAGGATGCTCGGGGCTGGCATGCGGGGATGACCCAGAGGGAGGATAAAGGGAGGAGGGAGGTGGGAGGGGGGTTCAGGAGGGGGAACTCATGTACACCCCGGGCGAATTCATATCAATGTATGGCAAAACCAACCAATATAATATTGTAAAATAATTTGCCTCCAATAAAAAATAAATAAATTAAAACAAAAAACAACAAAAAAGAATTTAAAACAAAACAAAACAAAAATGGGTCTGTGATACCCACCAAAAGTTCCATGGTGCTTCTCAACGGGTACAGAGTGAGGACCAAGGGACCTTTCACAACATATACACACAAAAACACAAACATATGAACACACATGTGCACACAGAATTCTAGTCCATTCAGTAGGAGCTCAATTAATTAAAATTTGTTGTTCTTGAAAAATTATTTAAGACAATTTCAATGTGTACACACCTACACACATAGACAAAGAAAAGATATGTACAAAAAAACCTAACCATGTTTTTTGGGGTGGTGGGATTTGGGGTTGAGTAGAGTTGGACTGTGAAGAAAGCTGATCGCCGAAGAATCGATGCTTTTGAACTGTGGTGTTGGAGAAGACTCTTGAGAGTCCCTTATACTGCAAGGAGATCCAACCAGTCCATTCTAAAAGAGATCAATCCTGGATGTTCATTGGAGGGACTGATGCTAAAGCTGAAACTGCAATACTTTGGCCACCTCATGCGACGAGTTGACTCACTGGAAAAGACTCTGATGCTGGGAAAGGTTGGGGGCGGGAGGAGAAGCGGACGACAGAGAATGAGATGGCTGGATGGCATCACCGACTCTGTGGATATGAGTTTGAGTGTACTCCGGAAGTTGGTGATGGACAGGGAGGCCTGGCATGCTGTGATTCATGGGGTCGCGGAGAGTTGGACACGACTGAGCGACTGAACTGAACTGAACTGAACTGAATTTTCCTTTTACTCTTTAAGCTTTTCTTTGTTTTAAAAATTTCTACAAAACATATTCTTTCAATAATCAAGAGGAGAGCAACGTTTTTAAAAGATATTTTCACTTCGACCACATTGCAACTTCTGTTTCATCCTGTTGCCTAATTTCAAGGGAAAAAAGTCATATCTGTAGCTTCTTTAGAATATTTTCCAGATCTACTCCCCCATCTTCACTTCTATAGCCAAAACAACAGTAGGCTTTTGACACCTCATAACACCCTTTGGAAGGACTGATGCTAAAGCTGAAACTGCAATACTTTGGCCACCTCATGCGACGAGTTGACTCACTGGAAAAGACTCTGATGCTGGGAAAGGTTGGGGGCGGGAGAAGAAGGGGACGACAGAGAATGAGATGGCTGGATGGCATCACCGACTCTGTGGACATGAGTTTGAGTGAACTTCGGAAGTTGGTGATGGACAGGGAGGCCTGGCGTGCTGTGATTCATGGGGTCGCGGAGAGTCGGACACGACTGAGCGACTGAACTGAACACCCTTTCAGTATGATTACTGTAAAAGTAGTCAAAGCTGGAGATGTTTTTCCTCCTCTAATTCAATTACAGAAACAGTAGTAGTATTAGTAGTAACAGTTATGACTATTAACATTTATTGTGTTCACCAAGTGCCAGGCTCCTTATAAGTATTTTACACATGTTAATTCATATAATTTTCATAACTCTAAGAAGTGATAATATTATCTCTTATTTTGGAGTAGGGAATATTGAGCCTTTGAAAAGTTAAGGTCACAAACTGGGAAGCTGGGATTCAAGTCTTCTGTTCTCACTTAAAAGTACATAGAAACAAATACAACCTAGCATTTAATGAAATTTCTCTGTCAGAACCATCCCCTGGTTCCTTTGTGAGAACACTTGACTTTGTAAATCCAACTGTGGTTGATTCTATATGTTGGCTTTTTCCTCAAAATGTTTTCTCCCATGCCTTTCACCAAGATCTTCATCAATTCATATGTTGTACTTTTCTTTCAAACCATCTTTCTCCAGAAAGTCTTGTAACATAGCACATCTGATTTTGGCCCCTTCTTATTTCTTTAGCAATTATCCGTGTCAGAGAAGGCTAGCCCCTCCCCAGGATCCATACTTCCCTTATTGCTGTTCAGCTACAGGTACATGGCAACATGTGTGTGCTTGCTCGTTCGTACAGGACCCTATGTGACCCCATGGACTATAGCCCACCAGGCTCCTCTGTCCGTGGGATTTCCCACATAAGGATACTGGAGAAGGTTGCCATTCCCTTCTCCAGGGGATCTTCCTGACCGAGGAACTGAGCCCAATTCTCCTGCATTACAGGCAGATTTTTTTACCGACTGAGCCATCAGAGAAGTCCCTCTTGCTGATAAAGGTGGCTGTTTGTCTGAGTTCAGGTTAATGAGACATGAAAGTACAAGGTGTATGCAACTACTGAGTAAAATAAAGTAAAAATATCTAGGTAAATTTTCTTTCTACCCCTTCCTGCTAGGAAATGGCAACAATTGGAGTTCTAGTCTTGGACCAAGATGATGCATTGAAGATAACTGTGTGGCTTCATCAGCCTTTGTCTCAGAATGACCACATGAAATACAGTCATCTAATCACCCTAGTGGTCTAGTGGTTTTCCCTACTTTCTTCAATTTAAGTCTGAATTTGGCAACAAGGAGTTCATGATCTGAGCCACAGTCAGCTCCCGGTCTTGTTTTTTGCTGACCGTATAGAGCTTCTCCATCTTTGGCTGCAAAGAATATAATCAATCTGATTTCAGTGTTGACCACCTGGTGATGTCCATGTGTAGAGTCTTCTCTTGTGTTGTTGAAAGAGGGTGTTTGCTATGACCAGTGCGTTCTCTTGGCAAAACTCTATTAGCCTTTGCCCTGCTTCATTCCATGCTCCAAGGCCAAATTTGCCTGTAACTCCAGGGGTTTCTTGACTTCCTACTTTTGCATTCCAGTCCTCTATAATGAAAAGGACATCTTTTTTGGGTGTTAGTTCTAAAAGGTCTTATAGGTCTTCATAGAACCGTTCAACTTCGGCTTCTTCAGTGTTACTGGTTGGATTACTGTAATATTGAATGGTTTGCCTTGGAAATGAACAGAGATCATTCTGCCGTTTTTGAGATTGCATCCAAGTACTGCATTTCGGACTCGTTTGTTGACCATGATGACTACTCCATTTCTTCTAAGGGATTCCTGCCCACAGTAGCAGATATAATGGTCATCTGAGTTAAATTCACCCATTCCAGTTCATTTTAGTTCACTGATTCCTAGAATGTCTATGTTCACTCTTGTCATCTCCTGTTTGACCACTTCCAATTTGCTTTGATTCATGGACCTAACATTCCAGGTTCCTATGCAATATTGCTCTTTACAGCATCGGACCTGGCTTCTATCACCAGTCACATCCACAACTGGGTATTGTTTTTGCTTTGGCTCCATCCCTTCATTCTTTCTAGAGTTATTTCTCCATTGATCTCCTGTAGCATGTCGGGCACCTACCAACCTGGGGAATTCCTCCTTCAGTATCCTATCATTTTGCCTTTTGATACTGTTCATGGGGTTCTCAAGGCAAGTATACTGAAGTGGTTTGCCATTCCCTTCTCCAGTGGACAACATTCTGTCAGATAGCTGTGAAAAGAAGAGAAGCAAAAAGCAAAGGAGAAAAGGAAAAATATAAGCATCTGAATGCAGAGTTCCAAAGAATAGCAAGGAGAGATAAGAAAGCCTTCCTCAGCGATCAATGCAAAGAAATAGAGGAAAACAACAGAACAGGAAAGACAAGAGATCTCTTCAAGAAAATTAGATATATGAAGGGAACATTGCACGCAAAGATGGGCTTGATAAAGGACAGAAAGCAACCTAGATGTCCATCTGCAGAGGAATGGATAAGAAAGCTTTGGTACATATACACAATGGAATATTTTTCAGCCATCAAAAAGAATGCATTTGAGTCATTTCTAATGAGGTGGATGAAACTGGAGCCTATTATACAGAGTGAAGTCAGCCTGAAAGAAAAACATCAATACAGCATACTAACGCATATATATGAAATTTAGAAAGATGATAACCTTAACCCTGTATACGAGACAGCAAAAGAGACATAGGTGTATAGAACAGTCTTTGGGACTCTGTGGGAGAGGGTGAAGGTGGGATGATTGGGGAGAACGGCATTGTAGCATGTATATTATCATATGTGAAATGAATCACCAGTCCAGGTTCGACACATGATACAGGATGCTTGGGGCTGGTGCACGGGGATGACCTGGAGGGAGGATATGCGGAAGAGGGAGGTGGGAGGGGGGTTCAAGAAAGGGAACACATGTACACCCGGGGTGGATTCGTGTCAATGTATGGTAAAACCAACCAATATATTAATGTAAAGTAATTTGCCTCCAATAAAAAAAAAAAAGTACATAGAAAAAAAAAAGAAGAAGAAATGGTGTGGACCTAACAGAAACAGAAGATATTAAGAAGAGGTGGCAAGAATACACAGAAGAACTGTACAAAAAACAGCTTCATGACCCAGATTATCACAATGGTGTGATCACTCACCTAGAGCCAGACATCTTGGAATGTGAAAGCAATCTTAGAAAGCATACTATGAATAAAGCTAGTGGAGGTGATAGATTTCTACTTGAGCTATTTCAAATCCTGAAAGATGATGCTGTGAAAGTGCTGCACTCAATAGGCCAGCAAATTTGGAAAACTCAGCAGTGGCCACAGGACTGGAAAAGGTCAGTCTTCATTCCAATCCCAAAGAAAGGCAATGCCAAAGAATGCTCAAACTACCACACAATTGCACTCATCTCACAGGCCAGTAAAGTCATGCTCAAAATTCTCCAAGCCAGGCTTCAGCAATACGTGAAGTGTGAACTTCCAGATGTTCAAGCAGGTTTCAGAAAAGGCAGAGGAACCAGAGATCAAATTGCCAACATCTGCCTGATCATCAAAAAAGCAAGAGAGTTTCAGAAAAACATCTATTTCTGCTTCATGGACTATGCCAAAGTCTTTGACTGTGTGGTTCACAAAAAACTGTGGAAAATTCTGAAAGAGATGGGAATCCCAGACCACCTGACCTGCCTCTTGAGAAACCTGTATACAGGTCAGGAAGCAGCAGTTAGAACTGGACATGGAACAACAGACTGCCTCCAAATAGGAAAAGGAGGACGTCAAGGTGCTATATTGTCACCTTGCTTATTTAACTTATATGCAGAGTACATCATGAGGAACACTGGGCTGGAAGAAGCACAAGCTGGAATCAAGATTGCTGGGAGAAATATCAATAACCTCAGATATGCAAATGACACCACCCTTATGGCAGAAAGTGAAGAGGAACTCAAAAGCCTCTTGATGAAAGTGAAAGAGGAGAGTGAAAAAGTTGGCTTGAAGCTCAACATTCAGAAAACGAAGATCATGGCATCTGGTCCCATCATTTCATGGGAAATAGATGGGCAAACAGTGGAAACAGTGTCAGACTTTATTTTTGGGGGCTCCAAAATCACTACGGATGCTGATTGCAGCCAGGAAATTAAAAGATGCTTACTCCTTGGAAGGAAAGTTATGACCAACCTAGATAGCATATTAAAGAGCAGACACATTACTTTGCCAACCAAGGTCCGTCTAGTCAAGGCTATGGTTTTTCCTGTGGTCATGTATGGATGTGAGAGTTGGACTGTGAAGAAAACTGATTGCCGAAGAATTGATGCTTTGAACTCTGGAGTTGGAGAAGACTCTTGAGAGTCCCTTGGACTGCAAGGAGATCCAACCAGTCTATCCTAAAGGAGATCAGTCCTGGGTGTTCATTGGAAGGACTGGTGTTAAAGCTGAAACTCCAATACTTTGGCCACCTCATGCGAAGAGTGGACTCACTGGAAAAGACTCTGATGCTGGGAGGGATTGGGGGCGGGAGGAGAAGGGGACAACAGAAAATGAGATGGCTGGATGGCATCACTGACTCGATGAACATGAGTTTGAGTGAACTCTGAGAGTTGGTGATGGACAGGGAGGCCTGGCGTGCTGTGATACATGTGGTTGCAAAGAGTTGGACACAACTGAGTGACTGAACTGAACTGAATCTCCCTAGGCCATTTGCTTGTCTTTGGACTGTCATATAAAAGAAAATCAGTTTCTTTCTTCTGTAAGTTACTTACTGTAACTTTGTAATAGCTGATCAGCCCTTCATACCCAACAGACTATCCAAAATGTAATGTAGCCCATTATTTTCCACTTTTTTGGTTCATTAATCAGATATATGTGTTAATGACTCTGGGAGAAGATACTATATTGAAAAAAAATTGCTAAAGTTATTTAACCTCTCTGAGCCTTAGATTCTTCTCTGTTATAAAAAGAAAATAAAAAAATATGTCCATATCTCACACAGTGAGTTTTTCTGCTTCCCTTTTCATAGGTAGATTGCAAAGTACTTGATGACAAGAGCTACAAACTTTAACGCTTAAAAGAATCTCTCGAGCAGCAGTTATAAAAATATTGACTACCAAGTGTATAAAATCATTTATTAACTGAAGAGAAATAATCCATTCAAAATTTTTAGTCCAGGACTCTGAACGCCAGCATTTTCAAAGACATTTTTAAATGTTTTAAATTTCAAATAGAATTAAATAGCTCTTTACGCATGTTTTTTATTATTTATAGATATTATGCCAAATCTTAGTTTCTGTTAGATACACTAGAAAGGAATAAAAAAAAAAATGAAAAAGTAGTGAACTTACTTTCTGCCCCCTGCCCCCTGAAGGCACATATCCTGTATGACGTGTAGTAGTGATTGTCGTTGTTTAGTTGCTCAATTGTGTCTGACTCTTGTGACCTTAGCGGTAGCCCACCTTAGTGTAGCCCACCAGGTTCCTCTGTCCATGGCTTTTCCAGGCAAGAACACTGGAGTGGGTTGCCATTCCCTTCTCCAGTGGTAGTGATTATTTATTTATTAAAACAGACATGAGATGAGATGTATAAAGCACCTAAGAGGTCATTTCCAGTCGTGATGAATGTAGCCTTGATGTGTTTGTGTGTGTGTTGTGTGCGTTCGTTGGTGGGGCAGGGGATATGGTCTTACCTCCTGGAGGAATTAGTTGGCCTCAAGTGCGTGGCTGCTACTGTTCCCAAAGTGGAAACTAAAAAAGAGAACTCCTGTATTCCTGCTGCCTACCATGAGAAGTTGCTTTTGCCCATATGGGAAAGTATACCCTACTAACCCTTTGTAGTCAAAGACCACTGAATAAGCAACTGTTGTTAAAAACATAACCACAAGCTATTATTAACCATTATGCATCCCCAACATAGCACTCAACAAATGTTCACATAGTGTATGCTAACCAGAGAGCAAAAGCAAAGAAGAAAGGGAAAAAAAGAAAAATACAATTCTTTTTTTTCTTTTTTTTTTTTTTAATTTATTTTATTGGAGGCAAATTACCTTACATTAATATATTGGTTGGTTCTGCCACACATTGACACGAATCCGCCCCGGGTGTACATGTGTTCCCTTTCTCGAACCCCCCTCCCACATCCCTCCCCCCCACATCCTCCCTCCATGTCATCCCCATGCACCAGCCCCAAGCATCCTGTATCATGCGTCGAACCTGGACTGGTCACCCATGACAATATACATGCTACAATGCTGTTCTCCCCAATCTAATTAGATCTAAAAATGTATCCCAAATGTGCTTCTAATCATTCAACGTCTTCACTCCACTGCCTTTTGAAGTGCCTCAGAGACACTAAACGCTTCACAAGAGGGGCCACAGGTGACATATTTCCTCATTCTTCCCAACTGCAGACAGCAGCTCGCACACATCACAATACAAAGGTCACAAGCACAGTCAGACGCCTGTTCAGAATACGAATGTTGTTGGATCTGTTTTTCTCCGAGGTGCTCTCTGTCCCAGTGAGCTGCAGCAGCAATGCACTTGGCAGTCTGTCCTGTAATGCTGTCTTCCCTGAGACTTGAATCCACAGAAGGTGGGCTTCACAGATGCAAGGCTATTTAATAATTTTACAATTGTTAACTCGGTAGAAAAAGTAACCTCTGGGATTGCTAACTCAACCTCCCAACCTGAACAGGTCCCTCTAAGATGCCATCTGGCTTCTGCTGAGTGACCAGTTCCAAGGAGCTCGTTCTGCTTGCAGCCAGAACAAAGGATGCATTTGCTGAGTTTCTCAGGACTTCAGAGAACCTTAATTTTAGGACAGTCTGAGTTATCCAGCATAGCCCTTTTCAATCCAACGATTGGGTATTTGACACTGAGTTTGTATCTTCCTGCTGTTTGGGCAAAAAGGGGGAACCCCAGGAGAATGAAGTCAAAGAGTCTAGTGAAGGGAGACAGGACTGGAAAAAGTACAGAAGTAGCAACGGGAAAAGGAGACAAGAGCACAGAGAAAACAGACGGACAGAAAAGGGGAGGGAGCAGAGCCGGAAAGAAACTCTGAAGTAGAAAAGGCCGCTCTGAAAACTGACAGGTTCCATGAATTGGCTTCCTGGTGGTTCAGCAGTAAAGAATCTGTCTACCGTGCAAGAGCCAAGAGTTCGATCCCTGGGTTGGGGAGATTCCCAGAGGGAAACATGGCAACCCACTCCAGTATTCTTGCCTGGAGAATCCCACGGACAGAGGAGACAAGCAGGAGCCTGAGGTCCATTGGGTCTCAAAGAATTGGACAGGACTGAAATGACTGAGCATAGCATGGCATGAAACTGAAGCCTTCTTTGTATGATCCAGAAAAGTTCTACTACTTTGTTTTTGACAAAAGTACATTATGAATCCTGTCTGGAATGAATGTGGTTGTAAATATGAGGACCTGTTCCAACTCGAGGGCAATTTAGCAAACACTATCAAAACTTTAAATATATGTGGTAACTGAACAATAATCCCACTATTGAAAACTTATCCTTCATGTAAAAAAGATGCTAGAGCTATATGCACAATGATGTTCACTGATTTGCTGGTAGTTGCAAAAAACTGAAACCACTCAAATGTGCATTAAGGAACTGGTTAAATAATAATGGTACATGCAAATATTAAAAAGAATGAGGGAGGTCTATTACAAGTGCTAATATGGAAATCTCTTCATGTTCAGAATGAAGCAAGTTGCAGAATATAATTTTATACTAAGAGGCCATTTGTGAAAAAATAGATATAAATGTATATGCATATGTTTGTTTGCATTTGCACTGGAAATACCAGAAAGGATAAAAAAAAAATAGAAATCTGTGTCTGAGGTTATTTTTGTGGGAGATGGAAATTTTTTTTAAATTATTTACTTTTTATTGAAGTCTAGTTGGTTTACAGTGTTGTGTTAGTTTTATGTATACAGCACAGTGATTCAGTTATATATGCATATATTTATTCTTTTCCATTAAAGGGTATTGCAAAATACTGAGTGGGTATTGCAAAATACTGAGTATAGTTCCCTGTGCCACACAATATCCTGGAGCTTGTTGTTCAGTCGCTAAGTTGTGTCTGATTCTTGGCAGCCCCATGGATTGTAGCACACCAGGGTTCCCTGTGCTTCACTTATTGTTTATCTATTTTATATATGGTAGTGGAGAAGGAAATGGCAACCCACTCCAGTGTTCTTGCCTGGAGAATCCCAGGGATGGGGCAGCCTAGTGGGCTGCCGTCTATGGGGTCACACAGAGTCGGACACGACTGAAGTGACTTAGCAGCAGCAGCAGCAGCAGTGTGTATATATTAATCCCAAACTCCTAATTTATCCCAACCTCCCCTTTCCCCTTTGATAACCAAAAGTTTGTTTTCTATGTCTGTGGATCTATTTCTTTTTTAAAAAATAAAAAAAAATTATTTATTCATTCTTTCTTTACTTTTGGTCGTGCGAGGTCTTTGCTGCTGTGCACAGCTTTTTCTAGTTGTGGTGAGCGGGGCCGACTCTTGTGGTGCCCAGGCTTCTCCTTGTGGTGGCTTCTCTTGTTATGAAGCGTGGGCTCTCGGCGCTCGGGCTTCAGTAGCTGTGGCTCAGGAGCTTTACAACGTGGTCTCAGTACTTGCGGCACACCAGCTTAGTTGCTCTGTGGCATGTGGAATCTTTCTGGACCAGAGATCGAACCTGTGTACACTGCATTGGCAGGTGGATTCTTATCCACTCTACTGCCATGGAAGTCCCTGTCTCTGGATCTGTTTCTGTTTTATACATGTTTATTTGTGTAATTTTTTAGATTCCACATATCAGTGGTATTATATGATATTTGTCTTCGTCTGGCTTACTTCACTTAGTATGATAATCTCTAGGTCCACCCATGTTGCTGCAAATGGCATTATGTCATTCTTTTTTATAGCTGAGTAATATTTGTGGGAAGTGGAGATTTTGTTAGGAGGGTTTTATTTTCTGTTTTAGAACTTCTCTTCCTTCTGGCTTACCTTCACCCACTAACTCCTGGGCTAATGTTACATAGAATTCAGTTGCCACACATGACAAAGAATACAGACCTGACAAAAATAGTTCAGCAAAGTCACTGAACAAGCAGGAAACCAAACAGCAAACATAGGGTTGTACAAATAGTTAATAAATCACAGTGAGAGTAAGAGAGAAGACATATGGGGTACATGAGATCAAAAGAGATGAAAAGGTTTTGCTGATCTAATGTGATTTTTCCTCTGATAAACAGTAATTATGTGCCAAAATACCCTTAGTGAATTTTTTAGTGTTAGTGGCCAAACAATGTGAGCCGTGTAACAGGCATTTTCTCAGACTCACCAATTCCTTTAATCAGGTGGCAGTTAGGAAGGTCTACAGATTCCACTTCTCTGGAGGCTTTAAGTCGATTCCTGTTTAAAAAAGAAAAAAAATCTATCTGTTTATGTATCCCTGCTTTGTAGCAGAAAGGGTTTAAAGAGGCTTACAGCAATCCAAAAAAAACAAAACAAAACACGGCACAAATCTAAAGCGGATAAAGGGGAAGATGGAAAACAAGGGTGGGAACATGAAATAGCACCAGAACTGAAGTTAAAATAAAAATGCATATCACAAAGTCCTCCATGTGAGCATGGTCATAAAAGGAAGCCAATAATCCAGCAAATGCAGCTCGCAGTGCACGCTCCTATGCAAATATAAACGTGACACCAAGTCCCACTTCTCATAGCTCTTGTGTTGTGGGAAGAGCCGCAGAGGTAGAACCAGAAGACCCAGGGGGCTGAAAGCCGCTCAGGCCCTCTGCAGAATGGCGCGGTGACTGAAAGCGGGCCGAGAGAAGATGGCGTCGTTCAGAGCCTGGCTCACAGGAGAGACCATGTAAATACTTAAGAGGCTGAGGAGCACCAGCTGCTCCAGCAAAACTCCTTGCTGTTGTCACTGCGTAAAAACAGAAGTGAAGAACTAACGAGAAAATGTTGAACTTCGACAAAGCAGCTTCACCCTGGAGCAGCCGCCCACCAAGCAAGGACAAACACATCTGGGCTCTGCTGTGTGAAGGCTCCCCTCTTCTCACCGTCTCACCTTTGTATTCTCTACACACATGAACAGCGACAGTCGTGCTTCCAGACCAGTCTGCATTGTTCAAAGTGGGTCACGCACACCACACTTCCGAGAGACAGAATGACCGCGTGCCACTTGTCTCTCTCCTATTCACACCCTTGCCTCTTCGGACTTCTAGACGCTGAATATGGGGAAGGCAACTATTTTCTCGGCAAAATGGAAGAAACCTCGGCCTGGATAACTCAGAATTACCAATAGGGAGTGGCAACTATGTATTTTCGCAGTTCACGTATATGTGTGTATATATAATATGAAAGTTTCTAATTAAAGTGTTAATCACTATATATTTGGAATCATATAACTAAAATAGTATTGAATTTCTTAAAACAACATAGCAATAAAGCAATAAAATAAAAATAAATGAACAAAATAAATATATAAAATATATGGACATAATAGAAAATTAAAAATAAAATAACCAACAAAAATTTTTAATTAAGCAGTAAAAAAAAAAAATACAAAAAGATCTCAAATCTATGAGCCCCGGGAGTGACTTAAAGGGAAAACAAGTATTTTTTTTTAATTGGAAAACAAGGATATTTAGCCTAACGTAAGTAGTAGCAGTTAATACTGGTGATGAGGATACTGCTGCTGATACTCATGGGTGATAAAAGGTAATCAATAATAAGAAGGGCTAACATGTATCGGAAGTGTTAGTAGTGAAAGCGGTAGACCATGTTTCTGTCATAGCAATAAGACTGCATGACCTTTGGCAGGTCAGTTTAGGTCTATAGGCCTTATGTGGGATCTCAATTCCATAACCAGGGATCGAGCCCATATTCCCTGCATTGCAAGGCAAATTCTTAACCACTGGACCGCCAGGGAAGTCCCAACATCAGGGTTCTTAATTTCAGGCCCAGTGACCTTCGTGGAGTCCATGGGTAAAATTCAGGGGTCTATGAACTCAGGTGGGGGGAAAAACACATCTTTAGTTAAACCTCCTACTGAAAGTGAGTATTTCTTTTGATGATGAGTGTAGGCAACAAACCACTGAACTTTCTACTAGTAGTACCTGTAACTGTCACTGACAGAAATTGCAGACGTTGTTTCGTAACATTTTAGTTGTAGATATTTTAAATAACATTTATACTCATCTCTGCTTCACAGTACCTGCTGCTGCTGCTACTGCTAAGTCACTTCAGTCGTGTCCGACTCTGTGCAACCCCATAGACAGCAGCCCACCAGGCTCCCCCGCCCTGGGATTCTCCAGGCTCCTCCAAGAACACTGGAGTGGGTTGCTATTTCCTTCTCCAATGCATGAGAGTCAAAAGTGAAAGTGAAGTCGCTCAGTTGTGTCCAACTCTTCACAACCCCATGGACTGCAGCCCACCAGGCTCCTCCGTCCATGGATTCTCCAGGCAGGAGCACTGGAGTGGGGTGCCATTGCCTTCTCCGTACACTACATGCTGCTAAGTCGCTTCAGTCGTGTCCAACTCTGTGCACTGTTAGGTATTCAACGACCTCTAGATATATTTAAGGCTTATTATATCCTACGTTAGATTTTTCAAATAGTTTGACAATAGAATTTAAGTAAGTTAGTATTAACTTAGATATTATTTAAGTTTGGTTTGTAATCCTGTGCATTTTATTTTATGCAGTTAGAAACATGATGCTGAGAAGGAGTCAAGGCTTCACTAGACTGCCAAAGGGATCTGTGGCACAAAAATCGAAGAACCTCTGCTCCAACATCATCATCACAGGTAACTGTTATTGGGCATTTACGTGTCTGACATTGTTCTAGCATTTTGCAAGAATTAACTTGTTGATATTTTTACAGCCCCTATACGAAGCATGAAGTATGATTACCCCCATCCTACAGATTAGGACACTGAGGCACAGAAAGGTGAAATCAAAAGCCAACCAGTCAGGAAAATACTGGAGAATTCAGGTTATCTGGCTACAAGGCATGAGCCCTTAACCAACAGTCATTAGAATGAAAGGAATCTCTATTTCTTTCACTCAGGAAAGGGCATTACCTTCCAAGTGGAATGAGATGGGGGTGGCTGGTGATAATCTTGTTTCATTTTGTGGTAACAGAAAAGATGCACCAGCTTGGTGTGTCAACAGGGGACACAGTGTTCTTACCGGGTTTGTTCCTTATCATGCTGCCTTTGAGTTTAGAAACCACTGGTGGGGCTTTATCTTTTAAGTGCAGACTTAAATTCAAACAGGGGCTTTATCTTTCACATACAGACTTGTAAAACCCCTTGGAATTTACTCGCTCATCCCCTGTAATGCTCTTACTTAACTCAGAGTTTGTGCTCAGGCTTGTAAAGCTGAGGAAAATTTGCTCCAATGGCAGACAAGAAAGGAGGCTGCAGGGACCTGGGGCAAACTGTATTTGGAATCAGAAGACCTGGCTTAGAGTACAGGTTTGGCACTAACTACTGAACTCCCTGGAGAAGGAAACGGTAACCCACTCCAGTATTCTTGCCTAGAGAATCCCATGGACGGAGAAGCCTGGTACGCTACAGTCCATGGGGTCGCAAGGAGTCGGACACGACTGAGCAACGGAACGGAACGGAATTGAACTTCCTAGTTAGCTTCTACAAGCTTCAGTTTTATCAGATATAATATAGGAAATATATAATATAATGAACAGGTATGAAGACCGGAGAAGGCAGGAAGGTAAAAGGGCTTTCTTTCCAAATGTCAGTAAATGTTTTAGTTTAACACAAAGAACTGTTGACACTTTCAGCACATAGGGCTTCCCTGGTGACTCAGTGGTAAAGAACCGGCCAGCCAATGCAGGAGACGTGGGTTGGATCCCTGATCCTGGAAGATCCCACATGCTGTGGGCCAAACCTTGCACCACAACTACTGAGCCTGCGCTCTAAAGCCCAGGAAGTGAAACTACTGAGCCCACGCCCTGCAACTTATTGAAGCCCACACACCTAGAGCACGTGCTCTGCAATAAGAGAAGTGGCCACAGTGAAAAGCCTGTGCACCGCAGCCAGAGAGTAGCCCCCATTCTCTGCAACTAGAGGAAAACCCGTGTAGCAATGAAGACCCAGCACAGCCATTTAAGACCAGCACACGGCAGTCACACAGTAAATAAGGAGGATGGTGGCTGAAAAACAGGCTGCCCCTTCAGAAGTGTTCAATGGACAACGTCTTGGTGGAGCTGTCATCAAACATGTCAGGCAACAAGCCGAAAGTTCAGATGCTTATTTCTGGATTTCCAGCTCAGGCACAGATCGCTTATGCATTTAAGTCTTACGATTCATTCAAGGCTGTGTGCTTTGGAATAGGGAGCACAGGCCTGGAGACATTTGTGTATTTCTGTTTTCCCCTTTATTGTTTAACTAGGGAGAAGGGGAAAAGTTGGCTATGATATGCTATCCTCCCCTGGGAACCTTAGCCAGTTACAGTTCAGAAGGAAATAGACAACTCTGATTCCATTTATCCATCCATGACACACTTATATTAAAATATTATTCATTGCTTAATCTGAAATCCAAGTTGAAATTTAAGTGGGCACCTCAGGGGAGAGAAATAACTTGAGTGCCAAAGTACCATCTCTAAAAATAGAATAATGAAATAGAAGGCACCGGATGAGAGCAAAAAAACAAACTGAAAATCTGTTTCTTGAAGAGCCTTTCTTTTTGTGGAGGTGGGAACATTCTGCTTTTCAAAATACTCTAAGGGACTGAAAGGAGAAATGCTATGCATTTAAGCATGCCACCAAACTTCGTAAACAGTAGGTACTCGATATTCTGCACTTATAGGGTTGCCAGATAAAATATGAGATGCCCAGTTAAATTTGAATTTCAGATAAATAATGAATACTATTTTAGTATAATTACATCCCAAATATTGCATGAGGTATGTTTATACTAAAAAAAGATTTGTTGTTTATCTGACATTCCAGCTTGACTGGGTGTCTTGCATTGTTATTTGCTAGATCTATTCATCATTCCCTTCACCTTCTCACATCAGCCAATATGAGGCTTCAATTGTCCAATGAGGTTACAACCCTGTGAAGTCACAGCTAAATAAAGTTTATTATAGTCAAGTCTTTATAAAGAAAAGACACTTTAAATTTTAAATGACCTATCAGGTACAGTCTGTATGAATAAGATTTGTCTACTTTTTCTTAGGTTTGCAACCACATTTATCATTCAAAGAGATTTAAATTTAAAACCTTAAGATTATTAAGAAGAAAAAATTATAAACTGAGGAAACTTCAATTAATGGAAACACTGGTGGTTTGAACTACAGGGATAACCTAATGAGCTTGTGAATTTTAGTGATCTTGCCTTTGAAACTGGGAGCTGGATAAATCATACAAAATCATCCAACTCAATAACCTTCTGCAGAACAGGACAGTCATTTATGTAATATGAAAATTAAGCTCAGCGTGTCCATTTCTTACCAGTGAACGTTCCTCCTCCGACTCTGACCCTTCCTGTCACACAGACACTGTCCTGCTGGTGTTTTTCTAGAGCAGATGAAGCTACAGCCAAGCCAGTTGAGCTGGAAACTCTAGCATCACCTTTGACTTACCCATCATCCCTGGGGCTTCCAGAGTTTGGGCCAAACCCACTACAATACTTTAACTAGTTTCCCCAGGTCTTTTTACTCCACATTCTGGTACTTGTCAACTCTAACTTCATGTGAGAACTATCAGGAGAATTTTTAAAAATAAAAAATACTCATGCCTGGGCCCCACTCAGATCAATAGGATTGTAACTGCTGGGGGTGCAGTCCAGACAGCAGGCCTCCTGGAGATCCTAAGGCACAGCCAGGATTGAGAATCACTGCTCTACTCCAATCCAGCCTTCCAGGTCAGCTGTACACAGTCCAGCTGATTATGCTTTAGAAAGTTTAAACAGGTTCCTGTTTAAACAATAAAACACAGCAAACACTGACAGTTCCCTTTTGCCCATCAAAGCAGGCCCCAGTTTCTCAGCATAACTTTAATAACCATCTCGAGACCTATCCTTCATCCCTTTATCATCCCTTAACTTTAAGCTCCGCTCAGATCCAAACTTCCCCACATCAGTCCCTTTGTTCATGCTCCAACCTCCATTTGGGGCTGCCTCCTTCCTCCCCACTTGGGTATCACCCATCCTTCCAGGACAATGTCAAATGTCTCTTCCTCCTGAGCTTCAGCTTCAGGAGTTGTCACTTTTCCTCCTTAAGCCTATAGGGATTGGTTTGTACCTGTCCTGAACATCCTGATGGTCCCTGTAGCTCGGATGGTAAAGAATCTGCCTGCAATGCAGGACACCTGGGTTCGACCCCTGGGTCAGGAGATCTTCTGGAGAAGGGAACAGCAATCCACTCCAGTATTCTTGCCTGGAGAATCCCATGGATAGAGGAGCCTGACTACAGTTTGTGGGGTCGCAAAGAGTCGGACACGACTGAGCGACTAACACTGCTACACTGAACATCCTAGTTTATCCATCTGTCTTATTTCTCTCCTTCCCTTTAATAGGGTAAGAACGGTGCCTTACTCTATTACAGGAGCCTAAGAGAGCACAGCATACAGAACAGATGCTCAGCATTTCTGGAATTCTTTCGCGTGAGGCTTATATAACTTGAATTGATAATTTGGAGACTGTGACATCTGCCTACCGCGTTTTTTTCATAATAAGTAAAATGTGAGAAGGACTAGGCATGTCCTGTTTGGCATTCTGGCTTCACAGTTCCTGGACGAGGAGATAAATAAGGAAGTGATGCAAGAACAGTAGCTGAATATTTCAAGTATCTTTGATCTACCGCGCCAAGATTAGAGAGCGGAGGAAGCTTCTCCAACGCGGCAGGGGAGGGATGGAGCACAACTTTGTTAAAGCCAGACGCTGGTTTGGACACCAAAGAGAAGCAGGATCCGTGACCTGAAATAAACCTGTATAATTAAAGTTTCAGTGCATGAGTAATAGTGTTGTTTTCAAGTTAAAGCACGAGGTTTACCCTTGAGTAAATTGCACGGCAGTCGCCCAGCTCGTCGACCTAGGTAGCAAAGAACTTTGTGAGCAGCAAAAGCTTGTAAACTCTCCAGGAAGTGTCGCCATTCAGCCCGAACTGTGCGGGGTTTTGCGGGCGGCTGGGGGTGGGGCGGCGGCGCCCGGCGGGCCCGGGAGCAGAGCCGGCACACAGCCGGCCGGGCAGGAGGGTCCCCGCGCGCCCGCAGCCCCGGCCGCCCCGACCCTGCGGACCCGGGGGCCCCCGGCCCTACCTGAGCGCCAGGAGCCTCTCGCCCAGCAGCGCCAGCGCGATCCCCAGCAAGCCCAGCGCCAGCAGCCGCCCCATGGCTCGGGAGCCGCGCCGCCTCGCTCCGCCGGACCGCGAGCGCTGTGGGCGGCACCGCCGGGCCGCGCGGGCTGCGCTCCGCCCCGAGCCGCCGCGCCGGCGAGAGGCCGCGGCTCCGCCCTCGGCCCGCCCGGGGCCTCTGGCTCCACACGGCGCCCTCCCCGGACACCTTCCCTGGGACCAGGAGCCCTCCCCCGCCCCGGCCGCCCCGGCTTGGACGACACTTGGAATTCCTTCACTTCCTCTCACTTTCAGCCCCGCAGGAATCTCAAGCAGCCCTCAGGCTTTGCTTAGTTCCCACTTCAGAGACATTCCTTCCGTCCTAGTCCTGGAACTTAGGTCCTAGAAACTTCTGAGGGACGTAGAGTGTGGGTATGTACGTGGGGGGTTGTTATTATTATTACTACAGGAAAAGATACTGGGTCCTGTCTGGTAAATATGTTATGTTGGCATCACTATTTATAATAACAGGATATAGATGGGAGGAAGGAAACATCAAGTTTCTAAGTAATGCCTCATCCAGACTGTGCTGTGCTCAGTCCGGTCACTCAGTTGTATTCGAATCCTTGCGAACACATGGACTGTATGTAGCCCGCTAGGCTCCTCTGTCCATGGGATTCTCCAGGCAAGAATACTGGCGTGGGTTGCCATGCCCTCCTCCAGAGGAATCTTCCCAACCCAGGAATCAAAGCCAGGTCTCCAGCAGTGTAGGCAGATTCTTTACCATCCAACCCACCAGGGAACAAGTGAGTATGGCTGAAATAAGCTTCTGATGGTTGCTGGTTAATTGTCACCCTACATTATGTAGGTAGAAATGGTCACAGCTGCGAATTTTCAACAGACATAGGTCTTATTAACAACGAGTAAATAAAACCAGATTCCAGTTTCTCACCTGTAATACTCCCCAGGAAAAAAAAAAACTAAGACCCCTCATGTCCTGTAGGACTTCTGGTAAAGAATCCGCCTGCAATGCAGGAGAGCCTGGTTCAATTCCTGAGTTGGGAAGATCCGCTGGAGAAGGGACAGGCTACCCACTCCAGTATTCTTGGGCTTCCCTGGTGGCTCAGCAGATAAAGAATCCACCTGCAATGCAGGAGACCTGAGTTTGATACCTGGAGAAGGGGATAGCTACCCACTGCAGTATTCTGGCCTGGTCACAAAGAGCAACTTTCACTTTAAGTTTTCGGTTTCTGTATATGAATGTCTCTGATTCAATCCTGAGGGATATTAAATTCTGTTGCATGGTCGATAGAGAGTTACACAGTTGTCCTTTGAAAGCCCAGGAGGCTTACCTTTTTGTGTGTGTCATGGACTCCTCTGGCAGTAGTGAAACTATAGATACCTTCCTAGAAAAATGTTTATAAGTGCATACGATGAAAGTACTACTTGCGAAGGAGATCAATTACATTCAAAAGAAATTATCAAAGTGTTCTTTCAGAAGTTTTGCTATAGTAATACAGCGGTGTAATGTTTGCTATATTGTAAACACGTTAAATAGCAAGGCATAGCACTATTCTTTCAAGTAGTAATGAGCATAAATGTTATTCAAGGAATCTGTAGCACTATAATGAAATAATGATCATAAATCTTATTTCCATTAGCAACAAAGTCACAAGTATTGCTAATGCTTCTGGAATTTGTTTCCTACTTCCGTAATTGAAAGCAATGCTTAATTCCATTAGAAATCAAGATATTTCCCCCCTCATTCAAGGTCACAAACCCTCCGGAATTCTATGTATGGACCATTTGGATTAAGACTTGTGCTATAATTACCCTATGACTGGGTAGGTAAGGGTGGGGTCTCTTCTTTAGGGAGGGTTTTTTTTTTTTTTTTAATGATCTGTTTGAACACAAATACCCTGATACCATGCTTTTTTTTTTTTTAATTTTTGGCTGTGCTGAGTCTTCACTGCTGCACAGGCTTTTCTCTGGTTGTGCAATAGGGGCCCACTCTCTCGTTGCTACATGCAGGCTGCTCATTGTGATGGCTTCTCTTGCTGTGGAGCGTGGGCTCTGGGGCACGTGGGCTTCAGTAGTTGAGGCACATGGGCTTCATAGTTGCGGCTCACGGGCTTAGTTGCTCTGCAGCACGTGGGGTCTTCCCGGACCAGGGATCCAACCTGTGTCTCCTGCATTGGCAGGTGGATTCTTTACCACCGAGCCACCAGGGAAGCCCTAGAGAGGTTTTTAATGACAGTCTTTGGAGAAGAATCTCATATATGACATCAGAATTTAGAATGAAGAGCTAAAAGAGAAGGCCTGGGCCTATGGCCAGGACTTCTGTGTTAGTTTTGAGAGCATTATGCCAATGATTCTGGATGGTGACCAGTACATAAAACTGTGCCTGTACATCTAATTGAACACATAATTGTTGAGTGCTGTTTCCCTTTGCTATGCCCTGGCATTTGTTAAACTCATGTCCTTAATAATTCAGCCTGGTTACAGCTGAACTTAAAGGATCAAAGGTCTGTTTTCTTCAAGATGTACTCAGGGTAGTGAAACTCAGCTCTTGTGCCAACCTGCCCTTCTTGCCCATGGCAGACATCACTAATTAAGTCTTCCAATGTTTTAAGCCTAGGCTTGTCTTCACATCTTTTCAAACAACAGCAGAAGAGAAATAAAGGTCCCTGAGGACAGAGTTCCATTCAGGGTGAAACCTACTCCTCATCTTGTGCCACCACAATGCCCTGGGGTTTAGGATGGAGGCATTTGTGGTAAAGAACCAGGCTTTCAAATCCAGTGAGACATACCTTACCTGTCTCAGAGAATCTTGGGGAATCCTCAGTTTAATTTTATTAACTCGACCAGTGAGTTACCTCAAACTTGGTCTCCTAATTCATCTGTGTGTGAAGAGCCCAATAGCTCCATTCTGGGAAGGGAGAGTTAGGGGGTTTCGGATGGACATGTACACACTGCTATATTCAAAATGGAAAAACAACAAGAACCTACCGTATAGCACAGGGAACTCTGCTCAATGTTATGTGGCAGCCTGGATGGAAGGCAATTTGGGGAGAGAATGGATGCATGTGTGTATATATATATATATATATATATATATATATATGGCTGAGTCACTTCGCTGTCCACCTGAAACACAATATTGTTAATCAGTTAGACTCCAAGATAAAATAAAAAAGTACCACCACCCCCAATCCCTATCCCTGCTATGCCAGGGCTGAGAATTATCTTTTCTCATAGTTGGGTTAGAATTCCAACTAATTTCTCATAGTTGGAAATTAGAAGCCTAATTTCTTCATCGCAAGAGAATGGAGAAGATTGGTCATTAAATTCTATAATACATATGAGTGATTACATTTTATAGTATAGCTTAGCAGTCTTTTGAGATAACTGGAATTTGTAGGCTATGCCAACCTAACCCCTGGTTTATGTTTTTTCATGGGAAAAATTATTTTCTGACTCCCAAATAACCAAGTTACTCAATACAAAACAGACTTGTTTTGGAACTTGTTTGTATTCCTCACACTTGGTTGGAAGTATTTCGCAAATAATGACATATAACTAGTTTGTAATTAGAAATTAATGGTTGTTAAGCAAAATTGCAGAAATAATAATAGTTTTTTTTCAATGCTTATCAAACTATGTGTGGTGAAGGACAAGTTTTCTTTGCCTTTGTAAAGTACAATGAAAGTGAATTACTAAAAAATGAAGTGAAAATTCAGAGGTACAAAATAGAAGCCCAAATCTTTTATTATTTGATTCAGCAGATGTAAAATTACTTTGTCAAATTTGTATAACAATTATAAATGCTTACTCTCAAATTTTCATACTTATCTCACCATGGACCAGAAACAAAGCATTCACAGACCAAAAATGGTCCTTGGAACACAAGTGGACAGCCTTTCATGATCATATTTTAATCCTTTAGAGTTCTTTGCAGTATATTATCACGTGTAAAATCCCCAGTAGGTTATGAAATAGGTTTCTTGTAATTATTGTCATTTTGTATAATATATGATGGGACATTCGTCCCTCCATATCCTTTTTATTTTCTTCCCCTCTTTTTAAGGAGTCATATCTTTAGATCTTTTAACATAAAAACACGTGGAAGAGGTGTTATAAAAGATAGTTATTATCAGTAAAAGAAAGATTTGCTTTGTAGATGCTTCATACTAGTGCTCCTTGGAGGAAAGACTTCCCTACCAACTTATGGCAGTGTGTAAATTCAAAGAAAAAATAAATGAGTTTTTCCATTGTGTCAGTGTATCTCTAGAACATATGAATAAACAATTTTGAGATAATGTTGGAAGTTAATCAGATGGTCCACTTGACCCAAGTCATTTTCTGAGAATTTCAGTATATTAAAAAGTGAAGAAATGCCATATAACAAAAATAGAAAATTGTTATATATTTTAAAAAATATTTATAATCAACAAATTAACATTCTTCAGATACTAGATTGAGCAATATGAACTTGCTATTTGTAGAGGTCAAAAACACACAGATGTAAAGTAAAATTTTATGTGCTAGTCACAAAATAATTATGCATTTTGCGGGAAAAAAAAAGTTTATTTCTGGTTTATTACAGGAGGAATGGCCCAGTAAAATGAATGAGTTTTTTAAATTTTAGGTAAGAACAAGAAGGAGGAAGTAGAACTTCTGTTAAATCATTCTAATATTCTTGCATGTGTGGAAAGAGAGCACTGGATAACTTTACATTTTCTTAAGGGAAGATGCTGAAAGAAAAATGGCAGTGTGTAAGTTCAAGGAAAAAAATGATTGTGTTTTTTCATTGTGTCAGTGTATCTCTAGGATATACGAATAAACAACTTTGAGATAATGTTGGAAGTTAATCAAATGGTCCCTTTGACCCAAGTCTGTTTCTACAGGGGGCTGTCAGATTTGCCTGTCTTCCAGGAGCTGTGGGACCACATGGGACCTCTCCAGAGGTCATGGGGGTAGAAAATGTTGGGAGAGAGAAAGGCTGGGGAGACCAGACACAAAACTCCCAGTCTCCTTCCGAGGCTGACTTGGTATGGCCAGAACTGTATAGAAAAACTAAAGATATGTTCCCTCCATTCTTGGAAATACACATTTCCCATTGTCTAATAGCAATAATGTTTCTAGTTTTCATAAAAAACTATATGTGCAGTCTCTTTCAGAGTAACTATCAGAGTAATCTCTTTCAGAGTAACTTACTTATTGAACATTTCCTGTTCTAACACCCTTTTCAAACACGACCTCGTTTAATTCCCATAGCAACCATTTGAATTAGTTAGTTAGTCTCTCCAATTTATAAGTGGTGAAACTGAGGCCGTGGTTAAGCATCTTGCCCAGGGTTATACACCTCGAAAATGGTGGAACCAGAATCCAATATAAGAAAATATATATTAAGACCTAATTGCCAAAAAAAACCCTTCATTTCAACCCTTGATATATTTTTTAATTGTTAAATTAAGAGACTTTTATTCCATTGCTATTTATGGTAAGAGTAGAGATGAATCAGCCATAACAGGAGTTGTAGAAAATGATTTCATATCAACTCTCATGAAGGAGAGTCTTTAAAATTGAGTTGCCTTTTATACTGTTGCTCTGGCTGCTTGCATTACTTCACAGTTATTGAGTATATTCTGCATCTCCAACCAATTACTGGGAATTCAAAGGAGGCATACATTCCTGCCTTGGTGGAGGTCACAGTTTAGTGGGAGAGGGAGGCGCATGAACAGACTTGGGCAGTGTTATCTGTCCAGGGCTAAGAACTTTGAATTTTACCCTGTATGTGCTGCAGAGCCACTAAAGCCCTTTAAGAAGGGAGAGTCAGTGTTTCACAAAGGTCACTGGCTGTGGGAGGGTGCGTTGGGTGGCGTCTACTTCCCAAGTCTCCTCAGAGGAAGATGTGAACAGGGCTGAGGCAGTGGTGAGGGAGGGCAGGGAGTGAATTTAAGGAATTTCAGAGATTGAATGGATGGAAATAGGTGGCCGATAAGATGCGGGGGAAAGGAGGAGCTGAAGAAGACTTGGGTTGCTCAGATGAATGGAGATGTACTATGGGATAAATAAGAGAGGAACAGATTGGGGTCGCATGGACAGGGGATTGCTGAGCACCACTGATGTGCTCCCAGCCCGGGAGAAAACTGCAGACAGGTTTTTAATGCTCAGGAGTAAGGTCTTGTCTGGACACGGAGATGTGGGGTGCATTAGCAGAGAGCTGTGTAGAGGATCTTCAGGAAGGGTTGACATTGCCCTGTGAAGTGAGGTGACGTTTGTAAAAGTCCTGAGAGGCTGAGAAGCAAGGTAAAAAGCGGGAGGTGGCGGATGAAACTGGAGCCTGTTATACACAGTGAAGTAAGCCAGAAAGAAAAACACCAATACAGTATACTAACGCATATATATGGAATTTAGAAAGATGGTAATGATAACCCTGTATACGAGACAGCAAAAGAGACACTGATGTATAGAACAGTCTTTGGGACTCTGTGGGAGAGAGTGAGGGTGGGATGATTTGGGAGAATGGCAGTGAAGCATGTATATTATCATATGTGAAACAAATCACCAGTCCAGGTTTGACGCATGATACAGGATGCTTGGGGCTGGTGCACGGGGATGACCCGGAGGGAGAATATGGGGAGGAGGGAGGTGGGAGAGGGGTTCAATAAGGGGAACTCATGTACACCCGGGGCGGATTCGTGTCAGTGTATGGCAAAACCAATACAATGTTATAAAGTAATTAGCCTCCAATTAAAATAAATAAATTAAAAAAAAAGTGGGAGGTGGGATGGAGAATGAGGAATTGAACTGAGCTCTAGGGATCACCTTAAACTAGGGAGAGCAGATGCTGGCATAGAGATGACCATTTGTTTGTTTGTTTTTCTCCTGAGTCTGAATATGGCCTTGAGGTTCCTCACACTACAGTGTTCCCTTGGTGGCGGGAAGTCATTCCCTGACCGTAGAGAATGAAACCTGTCTGCTGTCGGACTGGGAATTATGTGAATGGTGGAAGTGGTTGCAAAGAAATCTCCAGAGTTACCCATGCTTGGCATAGAACAGGCCCTTTTTGCACGCTTGGCAAGAGTGCTCTGGAGCAGCTCACTGCCTTGCCTCCAGCATCTGTTTGATCTCAGTAGGCCCTTTAGCCCTGTGTTATGTGGTCACCTTGAGAAGCTCAAGCTTCCTAGTCAACCTTCATCCTCCAGACTCTTCCCATATGTCTGGGTACTTTCTCCCAGCTCTCAATCCTCCCCTGGCCACACCTTCTAAAACACTTCTGTTATGTCCTCTGAAACCCATAGTCAGTCATTAACAAAATCCCCTATATCCTCAAACATCTTCTCTAAACACCCTTTTCAACTTTCTGTGTTATTTGTGTGTGTACATGCTCAGTCACTGTGGTCGTGTCCGACTCTGTGCAACCCTATGGGGTGTATACCTCCAGGCTCCTCTGTCCAAGGGATTCTCCAGGCAAGAACACTGAGGTGGGTTGCCTTGTCCTCCTCCAGGGGGTCTTCCCAACTCAAGAATTGAACCCGTGTCTCTTACGTCTCCTACATTGGCAGGCAGGTTCTTTACCACTAGCACCACATGGCCCCCAACTTCAGGATACTCTCCTGCCTGTCCTAGATGGTTCTGCTCCTGCTCCCTTTTATACCATACTGCCAAAACGCTTGGCGATTTTAGCATCCCTGTGGGTAACCTTTTCAGACTTACCTTTTCAGTTCCAGGACTACTTTCCCTCCAGTGACCTTGTCTCTACCCTACTTGACTGCCTACTCCTATGGTTGTACTTTTAAGATATTGCCATCACCAGTAATCACAATACTTCTACAATCTCAGTTCTAAGATTTCATTTTCCAGCCACCATCCCTTATCTTTTAGCTCACTCCCTCTGGTTCTCCACTTTTTGAAAAATTCTTTGACCTTGTTTGATGTCTTAACTCCTTTTTAAAGTGGTTGCCTTTCACCACCCCCCCAACACACACACACTCTGTTTAATTCCACTTTGCATTGTGCTGATGCTTTATGGTGTGCCTTTTCACTGAAATGGCATATACGTAAATCCAGCGCAGTAGACTGTAAGTGTGTATATTTTTCCTAAATTCTGAGGGTGACCACATACTCGAATCTAGTAAGAACCAGCGCAAAACGATTTTGATAATTTCTTCTAGTCAGTGAGTTTTCTGAAAAATGCATGATTTCTTCCTTTGAGTACCCTTTCCTGCCATGTATTCTTTGTTCTGGTGAACAGCTTTGTCATACAGGCTGACAAAAAAGGAGTGCGATGATAGAACTGGGCCTGCCACAGGACACAAAGGAAGAGTATCACGGTGGATTTCGGTTTTAGACGGCAGACTCAAAGCCATTCATGGAGACATCTGAGCAACAGAAGCAAAGATTAGCAGATAGTGAGATTCTGGGGCTAGTTCTTGACATTGTCGTGGACATCATGAACCTGACTGCAGCCTGGAGGATGGGCCAGGCTTTTAACAAGTGGAAGTTGAAAGCCCCCAACGCTCGGGTCAGAGATGGGACCGTGATGGGCAGTGGGAGAGGTCAAGAACTTTCTCCATCGGAGTGCTGTGATAGAGACCAGGAAACTGCTTGTTTCTGTCTCCAGGGACCCCATCCCCTTTGCTAACAAACTGTGCGTGTGCAGCGCAGACATGCAGGAGGAACTTAGATTTTATTTTATATGTTTTATTTTAGGAGAATAGACGTGAGAGTCTTAAGGAATGACTTTTGGAGACCTATTTCATTTTCTGCCTTTCATTTATTTTTTCCTGCAAGCAGTGTTTTATTATTATTATCATTATTTCTTTTTAAGCCTGTGCACTTTCTTTTCATTACTTTATATTTCACCGAAGCTCTGAAGCTTGAATTTGCCTGGCTGCCTTGGGGGAAGATGAGTTCACATTTGGTGTGGGAGTTAGGGGTAGGGCTCTTTCTTATTTCAAACACAGATAGTGGCTATCATCTATGTTTACTTAATATTTTATGACTTGAAAAAATAATGACTATTTACATGAAATATGATTAAATCATAGAGATGGAGGTGGGATGTTAAGTCCTCAGTAGTCTTTGTAACCTTACATTTCATTTCCAATAATCTTGCCTGCATTCCACAAATTTAACTTGTGGATTTTCTAAGTGAGAAGACATTGAAGTTACTTGAGTATCTTAAAAATAGAAAATGAAGCCAGTTCCAGCAATGTGAGGCACTGCACAGAGGTCCATAAGTCGTGAGAAATCACTGGAATTTGTCCAGGCAGGCCACTGGAATGATGGAAAATTCCTGGTGGAGGAAACTGGACAGAACTGAGCAGTGGGGATTATACAGGAGGAAGGAAGGAAGGAAGCAAAGAGGACAGTGGGCCCGTGGGGCAGCAGCCTCTGCTAGACTCCAAACTGGTGATGGGCCAAGTGTGCTGCCAGCTGAACTCCGCCAAGTCCAGGGCATCTCTGGAGCCTGCCTGTGCCTGGGAGTTTGCTCTATACCCCCCTGCCCCGACCCGGCCTCTGCCAGAGTCTACAGAAAAGTTCACCGAGTCTATCTCCTAAAACTTAACATTAGCAACCTCTTGCCACCAAGGAGGGAAACGCAGTAGGCACCACTGTTCACCTGGGCGTTCCTGCAAGAGTTCAGTTCTGCCCAGAAGTGGGGCAGCCGGCTGATAACTTGGGACTTTCCCTCTTCTGAGACTTAGCATGTAGGAGCAAAGGAAGGCTGGATCAGGTCACTCAGCTCCTGGCTCTGATTTCTAGGTTAGAGTGGAACTGTCTACTCTGCTCAGCAAGTTTTTACACATAATTTCAGAAATTTTGCAATCATATTTGCAAATACCAGAGCCTTAGCCAAGAAAAACAATATGCATTGCTGACCTGTTTCTTAAGAGGATCAATAATAAATAAAATATAAAACCATATAAATTTACAACCTAATAAACTTTTTCTAAGTTTTTTAATGGATAGCTGCAATGTTAATAAAAAACCTGTGTATACAAGCTCCAGTAATGTCGCATTATTTTGTGTTCCCCAAGACAGGATCACAGATGATAATTTTAAAGACCATTGACTCAAGGACACTCTACTTCAGTATTAGGACCCTCCTAGTTTTGCTGTAGAATGAAACCTTTATGCTGAGGATTTTAGCTTTCCCTCTGTTCTGCCTTCCCTTCTAGACCATGACTCAGAAAGCCTGTCATCTCACACCCAACCTGGCTACAGGTCCTTTTCTAGCAAACAAACAAGAGCCTTAGTACTCAAGAGGAATCTACCTTTCAGTTCAGTTCAGTCGCTCAGTCGCATCCAACTCTTTGCGACCCCATGAATCACAGCAGGCCAGGCCTCCCTGTCCATCACCAGCTCCCAGAGTTCACCCAAACTCATGTCCATCGAGTCAGTGATGCCATCCAGCCATCTCATTCTCTGTCGTCCCCGTCTCTTCCCACCCCCAATCCCTCCCAGCATCAGACTCTTTTCCAGTGAGTCAACTCGTCTCATGAGTTGGCCAAAGTATTGGAGTTTCAGCTTTAGCATCAGTCCTTCCAATGAATACCCAGGATCGATCTCCTCTAGAATGGACTGGTTGGATCTCCTTGCAGTCCAAGGGACTCTCAAGAGTCTTCTCCGGCACCACAGTTCAAAAGTATCAATTCTTTGGCAATCAGCCTTCTTTACAGTCCAACTCTCACATCCATACATGACCATGGGAAAAACCATAGCCTTGCCTAGACGGACCTTTAGCTTTTTGAAAATAACAAGTTTTTTTCTCCAGGCTGCACTTGGAAACTACAGTCTGGAATGCCAGGAACTCCCCACTCCAGAGTCTTTTTACAGGCTTTCGTACTTTCATCGACATTCCGTAAACAGTTGATGGGATAGTTCAGCCCTTGCCACGGTAATGCTGACAAAGCCAATGAAACTCTCAACAGTACTACCAAGATCACATTCTGAGTCTTGTTCGTACTGTTTAGTTTTATGCATTATAAAAAGTCCCTCAGGTGGGACGGTGATTGTAAATGGTGGAGTTAGCGGCATGGCTTTGTGTTCGTATGAAGAGAGCAAGGTTAACTACTGATGCAAACTGATTCTGAGACAATATATACAGTCTGTCAGCGCTCAGACGTGTCCAGCTCTTTGCGACCCTATAGACTGTAGCCCACCAGTCTCCTCTGACCGTGGGATTGCGCAGGCAAGAATACTGAAGTCGGTTGCCATTGCCTTCTGCAGGGGAGCTTCCCAACACGGACTGAACCTGTGTTTCCTGCATTTTCTCCATTGCAGGTGGATACTTTACTGCCGATCCACCAGGGAAGCCTGAGTCAGAAGTATATTGACCCCTGCTTATTGAACTCAGATGGGGTAGACATGACTTGAAGAAGGATTTTCTTTATGTTACTTGCACAAATAACACAGGAATGCTTTCACACTGCAAAATATTGAGTTACTGATAAAATCTTAACTTTTTGCCAAGGGAGAACACTTTTCGTTCAGTTCAGTTCAGTTCAGTCGCTCAGTCGTGTCCGACTCTTTGCGATCCCATGAACCGCAACATGCCATGCCTCTCTGACCATCACCAACTCCTGGAGTCCACTCAGACCTGTATCAATTGAGTTGGTGATGCCATCCAACCATCTCATCCTCTGTCGTCCCCTTCTCCTCTTGCCCTCTATCTTTCCCAGCATCAGGGTTATTTCTAGTGAGTTGGCTGTTCACATCACAGATGGTCAAAGTATTGGAGTTTCAGCTTCAAAATCAGCCCTACCAATGAACACCCAGGACTGATCTCCTATAGGATGGACTGGTTGGATCTCCTTGCAGTCCAAGGGACTCTCAAACGTCTTCTCCAATACCACAGTTCAAAAGCATCAATTATTCAGCCCTCAGCTTTCTTTATAGTCCAACTGTCACATCCATACTTGGCTACTGGAAAAACCATAGCTTTGACTACTTTGTTGGCAAAGTAATGTATCTGCTTTTTAATATGCTGTCTAGGTTGGTCATAACTTTCCTTCCAAGGAGTAAGCATCTTTTAATTTCATGGCTGCAATCACCATCTTCAGTGATTTTGGACCCCCCAAAATAAAGTCAGACACTCTTTACACTGTTTCCCCATCTATTTGCTATGAAGTGATGGGACCGGATGCCATAATCTTTGTTTTCAGAATGTTAAAGCTTTAAGCCAACTTTTTCACTCTCCTCTTCCACTTTCATCAAGAGGCTCTTTAGTTTTTCTTCACTTTCTTCCATAAGGGTGGTGTCATCTGCATACCTGCGGTTATTGATATTTCAATCTTGATTCTAGCTTGTGCTTCCTCCAGCCCAGCGTTCCTCATGATGTACTCTGCATATAAGTTAGATAATCAGGGTGACAATATACAGTCTTGACATACTCCTTTCCCAATTTGGAACCAGTCTGTTGTTCCACATCCAGTTCTAACTGTTGCTTCCTGACCTGCATACAGGTTTCTCAAGAGGCAGGTCAGGTGGTCTGGTATTCCCATCGCCTTCAGAATTTTCCACAGTTTATTGTGATCCACACAGTCAAAGGCTTTGGCATAGATTTAATAGATGTTTTTCTGGAACTCTCTTGCTTTTTTAATGATGTTGGCAGTTTGTTCTCTGGTTCCTCTGCCTTTTCTAAAACCAGCTTGAATATCTGGAAGTTCATGGTTCACGTATTGCTGAAGCCTGGCTTGGAGGATTTTGAGGATTTCTTAACTAGTGTGTGAGATGAGTGCAATTGTGTGGTAGTTTGAGCATTCTTTGGCATTGCCTTTCTTTGGGATAGGAATGAAAACTGACCTTTTCCAGTCCTGTGGTCATTGCTGAACCAAATTTGCTGGCATACTGAGTGCAGCACTTTCACAGAATCATCTTTCAGGATTTGAAATAGTTCAACTGGAATTTCATCACCTCTACTAGATTTGTTCATAGTGATGCTTCCTAAGACCCACGTGACTTCACATTCCAGGATGTCTGGCTCTAGGTGAGTGATCACACCATTGTGATTATCTGGGTCATGAAGACCATTTCTGTACAGTTCTTCTGTGTATTCTTGCCAGCTCTTCTTAATATCTTCTGCTTCTGTTAGGTCCCTACCATTTCTGTCCTTTATTGAGCCCATCTTTGCTTGAAATGTTCCCTTGGTATCTCTAATTATTTTGACGAGATTTCTAGTCTTTCCCATTCTATTGTTTTCCTCTACCTCTTTGCATTGATAACTGGGAAGGCTTTCTTATCTCGCCTTGCTATTCTTTGGAACTCTGCATTCAAATGGGTATATCTTTTCTTTTCTCCTTTGCTTTTTGCTTCCCTTCTTTTCTCAGCTATTTGTAAGGCCTCCTCAGACAGCCATTTTGCTTTTTTGCATTTCTTTTTCTTGGGGATGGTCTTGATTCCTGTCTCCTGTACAATGTCATGAACCTCCATCCATAGTTCATCAGGCACTCTGTCTGTCAGATCTAGTCCCTTAAATCTATTTGTCACTTTTACTGTATAGTCATAAGGGATTTGATTTCACACCTGAATGGTGGGTGTTCATTGGAAGGACTGATGCTAAAGCTGAAACTCCAGTACTTTGGCCACCTCATGCAACGAGTTAACTCACTGGAAAAGAGTCTGATGCTAGGAGGGATTGGGGGTGGGAGGAGACGGGGACGACAGAGAATGAGATGGCTGGATGGCATCACCGACTTGATGGACATGAGTTTGAGTGAACTCCGGGAGTTGGTGATGGACAGGGAGGCCTGACATGCTGTGATTCATGGGGTCGCAAAGAGTTGGACACGACTGAGCGACTGAACTGAACTGAACTGAATGGTGTAGTGGTTTTCTCCACTTTCTTCAATTTAAGTCTGAATTTGCCAATAAGGAGTTCATGATCTGAGCGACAGTCAGTTCCCAGTCTTGTTTTTGCTGACTGTATAGAGCTGTATAACAGTTTTCATAGTTTCGTATATATTCTTTTTATTTTTTTATTATTTTCTTATATATGAACCTGTGGAAACATACGGTATTGTATATGTGCTCATGAAACAATATTGTCAACTAGTTTTCTTTGTTGTCTTGAGGATGATTGTTTTTATCATTGGTTTTAAAAATGGATAATTTATTAAAGTTATAGATTATGAAATCTATATCTTATGTTTGAAGAAGAGCTTACAAGTCTTATTATTCTATTCACAGCAGATTTCAACAACGTCTTGTAAGAGCTCTTTAATTAATATTAGGACCAGTTCATAAAAAATAGATTTTTTAACTTCTATTATCTAAACTGTATTCATGAAACTAAAATGTTCTGTTTTCCTTGAAGTTCTACATTGTATGATTTACCAAACTAAAGTTTCCTGAGTAGTTAAATAGCTCACGGCTTCCCTGGTGGTTCAGATGGTAAAGAATCTGCCTGTAATGCGAGAGACCTGGGTTCGATCCCTGGGTTGGGAGATCCCCTGGAGAAGGGAACAGCTATCCACTCCAGTATTCTGGCTTGGAGAATCCCCACGGGCATAGGAGCCTGGAAGACTATAGTCCATGGGGTCACAAAGAATCAGACACAACTGAGTGACTTTCACTTTTTAAATAGCTCATATGGCAAATAAATTATATTTATAAATAGATGATTCTTATATTCTCTTAATGTTCCACTAATATTTATGAAGCACAGATGTTAAATTAAAACCATGAGCCTAAACAAATTGTATAATACATTTTAAATTAGAATCATAAGAGATTGCTATTCTCATAAGCTATTGTTCTGTTAGACCAGATTTTAAATATCACAGGTATTTGTTATGTTGTTCAGTCACTAAGTTGAGTCCAATTCTTTTCAACCCCATGGCCTGCAACATGCCTGGCTTCCCTTTCCTTTACTATTTCCCAGTTTGCTCAGATTCTTGTCCATTGAGTCAGGGGTACTATGTAATCATCTCATCCTCTGCTGCCTCTTTCTGCTTTTGCCCTCAGTCTTTCTCAGCATCAGGGTCTTCTCCAGTGAGTCAGCTCTTCACTTCAGGTGGCCAAAGTACTGGAGCTTCAGCTTCAGCATCAGTCCTTCCAGTGAATATTCAAGACTGATTTCCTTTAGGATTGACAGGTACGTAGAATATAAAAACATTCAAAATTCTGAATGCTAAATTATTGAAAACACAGATTTAACTTGATGTTTATATATTTAACTTCAGATTTTCTTGGGGTTGAAAGGTGCTTCCCTACTAAAGGAAAATTATGTTATTTCACATGATTTTAGGAATTATTTTCTTATATAATTTTGGGGTTGCTTTCTTTTCTTGACAGAGTTTGTAACAAACAGAATTATAGACTTATATAATTGAATCACTGCAGCAATGAGGATACGCACTGGTCCTTATTTGTATGAGACATTACAAAGCCAATAACTCCAAAACTTCAAGAGTAAGCTGGTCACAGACATAGCGTACATGTCCGGATTTGAGTCCTATCATCACTGGATTAGTCAGGGTTCTCCAGAGAAACAGAGCCAGTAGGATATGCACAGATAAATGGAGAGAAATGTATTCTAGGGAATTGGCCCATGCGATTGTGGAGGCTTGGTAAGTGAAAAATCTACAGACAGCAGGCTGGAGACCCAGGAAAGAGGTGCAGTTTGAGTGCAAAGGCAGACTGCCCTCACAATTCCTTCTTACCCAGGGGATGTCAGTCTTTGTTTCAGTAAGGCCTTCAAATTAATAGGATGAGGCCCACCCACATTATAGAGACCATTCTTGTTTACTCAAAGTCCACCACATTAGTTTCATTTCAAAAGCATCTTCCCAGAAATAATGCTGTTTGCAGTGACATGAATGGACCTAGAAATTGTCACACTGAGTAAAATAAGCCAGACAGAGAAAGAAAAATATCATATGATATCACTTTATATGTGGAATCTAAAAAAACGGTACAGATGAACTTATTTACAAAACAAATAGTCACTGATGTAGAAAAAACTTATGGTTACCAAGGGGAGGGATAAATTGAGAGGCTGGGGTTAATTAATAAGGACCTACAGCATAGCACAGGGAACTCTACTCAGTGCTCTGTAATGACCTATATGGGAATAAAATCTAAAAAAAGAGTGAATATATGTACATGTATAACTGAGTCACTTTGCTGTACAACAGAAACTCACACAACATTGTAGATCAATTATACTTCAATAGAAATTAACTTTAAAAATGTGGAGAGGACCAAAAACACCTTCACAAAAACATCCAGAAAAATGTTCAACCAAATTTATAGCTGGCACTGTAGGCCAGCCAGATTGACACAAAATTAGCTTTATGGTCACTCATCATTTAAATCAGATTAGACTGTGAAATCCTGCACAGGTGTCAACATCACTTGATTAAAACTTGCATTTCTAAGGTTAAAATGAGTAAATGTAGTTCCATTTAACTCTAAAGATCTTTGAGCTTACATGAATCCTACCTGAATTCTTCTCATATGCTATCAATATTGCTTATCATTAAGTCCCATAAGACTCTTATCGATGTGTAAATTTTATTTCTGAACTTGACGTCACTTACATATGTTTTCCATGTTACTAGTTCACACAGGAGTACTCCATTCTTTGATGCATAATATTCTTTGCATGAATGTACCTTAGTATATTTAACTGATTCTAATTGATTGATATTCATTTTGCTATCACAAATAATTATGCAATAAATATCTTACATTTGATTTCTTGTGCATAAGTGTAAATGTTTCTATAAGTTAAATGCCGAGAAATAGATTTGCTGAGTCTTAGAGTATGCATATATTCAATTTTAATCGATTACTACACTCCCTAATTGTCCTCCATTATGGCTATACTTTGTAACACAACAGCATATGAAAATACCTTTCCTTCTAATCCTTACCAATCAATGGATATTATAAGACATTTTTTGCCTATTATTAAAAAAAGGGAATTTTGTTTTCCTTTTTATTTGTATTCTTTTGAATCTTTCTGAGGCCAAATATCTTTTTGGAAATTCATCTGTCATTTTAATTCTTCTGCAACTTGGCTTTCTTGTGTTTATGAAATGAGTCTGTTTCTGGAATCTTTATTTTTATAAAATTGATCTGATTTTCATATTATGCCAATAATGCTATTTAAATCACTGTAGATTTATAATACAATTGAATATTGTGTTGCAGTTTGTGTTTAGTCTCTAAGTCATGTCCAGCTCTTTGGGCCTGCATGGACTGTGGCCCACCAGGCTACTCTTCTATGGGATTTCCAGGCAAGAATACTGGAATGGGTTGCCATTCCCTTCTCCATGGGATCTTCCCGACCCAGGAATTGAAACTGTGTTTCCTGCCTTGCAGGCAGATTCTTTACCGCTGAGCCATGAGGGAAGACAGATTCTTAAAATTCTTAAATTTCTCAAAATTCTTAAATTCTTTTAACCTTTCTCATATTAAAAAACAGAGACATTACTTTGCCAACCAAGGTCCGTCTAGTCAAGGCTATGGTTTTTCCAGTGGTCATGTATGGATGTGAGAGTTGGACTGTGAAGAAAGCTGATCGCCGAAGAATTGATGCTTTTGAACTGTGGTGCTGGAGAAGACTCTTGAGAGGCCCTTGGACTGCAAGGAGATCCAACCAGTCCATCCTAAAGGAGATCAATCCTGGGTGTTCATTGGAAGGACTGATGCTAAAGCTGAAACTGCAATACTTTGGCCACCTCATGCGATGAGTTGACTCACTGGGAGGGACTGGGGGTGGGAGGAGACAGGGACGACAGAGAATGAGGTAGCTGGATGGCATCACCGACTCGATGGACATGAGTTTGAGTGAACTCCAGGAGTTGGTGATGGACAGGGAGGCCTGGCATGCTGTGATTCATGGGGTCGCAAAGAGTAGGACATGACTGAGCGACTGAACTGAACTGAAAAATATATGATTTTTTTCCCCCATTAAGATTGTACACATTAAAACTTGGATTTATTCCTAGATAATTTATAGTTCCTGTGGTATCATAAATGTTGTATTGTTTTCCTAGGACTGCCATAAAAAATAACCATAAACTCAGTGGCTTAAGCAATAGTAATTTATTCTCTTATCGTTCTGGAGGCTAAAAGTTCAAATCAAGCTGTAGGCAGGGCCACACACCCTCCAAAGGGCTAATAGAAGATTCTTTCTTGCTTCTTCCAGTTTCTGCTGTCCCCTGACAGTCCTTGCTTTGAGGCATCATAACTTACATCTCTGCCTGCATCTTCATGTGTCTTCTTTTTGTCTCAAAAATCTTCCTCTCAATTTTCTTACGAAGACATCAGTCATTAAATTTAGGACTCAGTCTTTTTTGTTTGTTTGTTTTTAACTTGGGAATGATTTTATTTACTCAATTTATTTTTATTTTTAGAAGCTTTTTATTTTGTATTAAGGTATAGCCCATTAACCATGTTGTGATGGGTGGACAGCAAAGGGACTCAGCCATACAAATACATGTATCAATTATACATGTATACATTATCCAAACTCCCCTCCCATCCAGACTGCCTCATAACATTGAGCAAGTTCCATGTGCTATACAGTAGTTCCTTGTTGGTTATCCATTTTAAGTATAGCAGTGTGTGCATGTCCATCTGAAACTCCCAAACCCATCCTAAATCCAAGATGATTTTGTCTCAAGCTGTTGTTTAGGTTCACTTGCTAAGTTGTTTCCAGCTCCTTGTGAAATCATGGACTGAAGCATGACCAGGCTTCCCTATCTTTCACTATCTTCCAGAGTTTGCTCAGATTCATGTCCATTGAGTCTGTGATGCTATCTAACCATCTCATCCTCTGACACCCTCTACTCCTTTTGCCTTCAATCTTTCCCACCATCAGGCTCTATTCCAATGAGTCAGCCCTTTGCGTCAGGTGGTCAAAGTATTCGAACTTCAGGATCTGTCCTTCCAACAAAAATTCAGGGTTGATTTCCTTTGAGATTGACTGGTTTTATCTCCTTGCAGTCCGAGGGACTCTCAAGAGTCTTCTCCAGCACCACAGTTCGAAGGTATCAATTCTTCGGCACTCAGCCTTCTTTATGGTCCAACTTTCACATCCATACATGACTACTGGAAAAACCATAGCTCTGACTATACAGACCTTTGTTGACAAAGTGATGTCTTTGCTTTTTAATATACTGTCTAGGTTTGTCATAGCTTTCCTTCCAAGGAGCAAGTGTCTTTTAATTTCATGGCTGCAGTCACCGTCCACAGTGATTTTGGAGCCCAAGAAAATAAAATGTCGCTACTTCCACTTTTTCCCCATCTATTTTCTATGAAGTGATGGAACCATCACAGATGCCATGATCTTTGTTTTTTTAATGTTGAGTTTTAAGCCAGCTTTTTCACTGTCCTCTTTTACCTTCATCAAGAGGCTCTTTTGTTCCTCTTTGCTTTCTGCCTTGGAGTGGTATCACCTGCCTGTCTAAGGTTGTTGATATTTCTCCTGGCAATATTGATTCTGGCTTGTGACTCATCCAGCCCAGCATTTTGAATGATGTAATCTGCATGTACGTTAAATAAACAGGGTGACAATATACAGCTTTGATGTACTCCTTTTCCAATTTTGAACCAGCCAGTTTTTCCACATTAGGTTCTCACTGTTGCTTCTTGACTTGCACATAGGAGGCAGGTAAGGTGGCCTGGTATTCGCATCTCTTTCAGAATTTTCCACAGTTTGCTGTGATCCACACATTCAAAGGCTGTAGCATAGCCAACAAAGCAGAAGTAGATATTTTTCTGTAATTCCCTTGCTTTCTCTATGATCCAATGGCTGTTGGCTGTTTGATCTCTGGTTCCTCTGCCTTTTCTAAAACCAACTTGTACATCTGGAAGTTCTCAGCTCACATACTGCTAAAGCCTGGCTTCAAGGATTTTGAGCATAACCTACTAGCGTGCAAAATGAGCACAACTGTATGGTAGTTTGACCATTCTTTGGCATTGCCTTTCTTTGGGATTGGAATGAAAACTGAATTTTTCCAGTCCTGTGGCCACTGCTCAGCTTTCCAAATTTGCTGACATATTGACTGCAACACTTTAACAACATCGTCTTTTAAGATTTGAAATAACTCAGTTGAAATTCCATCACCTTGACTAGCCTTGTTTAGTAATGCTTCCTAATGCCCACTTGACTTTTAGGAATCGGTGAACTAAAATGGACAAGAATTTGCAAATTTAATTCAGATGACTATTATATCTATTACTGTTGGCAAGAATCCCTTAGAAGAAATGGAATAGCCCTCATAGTCAGCAAAAGAGTCTGAAAAGCAGTATTTGGGTGCAATCTCAAAAACCAACAGAATGATTTCATTTCCAAGGCAAACTGTTCAGCATCACAGTAATCAAAGTTTATGCCCCAAGCACAGATGCCAAAGAAGCTGAAGTTGAACAGCTTTATGAAGACCTACAAGACCTTCTAGAACTAATACCAAAAAAAAGAAAAAGATGTCCTTTTCATCATAGGGAACTTAAATGCAAAAGTAGGAAGTTAACAGATACCTGGAGTAACAGGCAAGTTTGGCCTTGGAGTACAGAATGAAGCAGGGCAAAGGCTAACAGAGTTTTGTCTAGAGAACACCTTAGTCATAGCAAATACCATTTCCAATGATACAAGAGACAACTCTACACATAATAATAACGTTTCATAATTTCTCCACACGGATCTTACACATCTTAAAAAATCAATTTTATGCGTAAAGGATTTATGGTTTTGGTACATATGTGAAAAAGGCCTTTTAAAAATAGTTTTTTCTACTTTGTTTTTAGTGATATATAGAAATATTTTAAAAATTTATCTTACATTTTATGCAGTACTGAGTTTTCTTTGTGCTGCTAAGAACTTATTGGTTTAATGCTCTGGATTTACTAGTAGAAAATAATAGTTCAGGCAGATAGAAAGAGTATTTTCCCTCCCTTACCAGTATTTATATTTTATTCCTTTTGGAGGGGGGTATTATCTAAGCCCTCCAAGATGCACTGAATATGAGTTAAAAATGAATAAATGACTTTATCTAATATGTTTCTAAAATTCTGTCATTAAATATGATTTAGATTTTTAATAGATACCTTCCTACACATTTAAGAAGCTTAGAAGTCGCTTCATCTTAAAAAGTAAAAATATGAACAAACTGAAAAACTACAAACTGTTTAGATCCATCAGAGAAATGTAGTCACCAGGCATATTGCTGCCCCCCAAATTGAATAGACAGACTGGTAGATACAGGAAATTTCAACTTACTGGAGCAGAAACCCATGAAGAGAAACCGCTCTGGGAACAAGTGCCATCGTAGAAAAATCTGAACTGTAATCATTGAAGACTAGCTAGACGCTTAATATGGACAAGTCTGAAAGTTAAAAATTCCAGGGAAATCCAGTCATGGGGCCAGTTCCACACTTTTGTGAATTTTATCACTAGGAGCTCCACCAGGTCCTCACAGTGAATATCAGAGGAAAATCCCCATGTGCTTCTAGCAGAGAGAGGGGGAAATAACCTTTGTGAAACATGCCATTGCCTTCTATTCTTCTTAACAAAGGCTGCCCTCAAGATAAACTATTTTACCAGAGTCTAACCGGGTGGAATTTTGTCAGAGTGCAACGTACCTGGGGGAAGGGAAATACTCAGCTCTAGCCCTGTGTAGCCATCCCCCATCACAGGAGCGGGGAAGAACTTAGAAGCACTGGTAAGTTTACATTGCGGGGGCACAGGCTCCTCAAAAGACTGAAACCTAATCACAGGACCATAGAATACCTGCTGTCTTCCCACACCTCACCACATGTCACTAAAGGTTTACTTACACTTCCTCCTTTACCTCTGTATACCATGTCTGGCTATCAGGCAAAAAATTGGAAGGCATACTAAAAGGCAAAAACACAGTTTAAAGAGACTGAATAAGCATCAGAAACAGAGTCAGAGATGGCAGGAGTATTGGCATTATCAGGCCAGAAATTTAAAACAGCTATGACTAGTTTACTAAGGAATCTAATGGGACAGCTTGATTCCAGCTTGTGCTTCCTCCAGCCCAGCGTTCCTCATGATGTACTCTGCATATAAGTTAAATAAGCAGGGTGACAATATACAGCCTTGATGTACTCCTTTTCCTATTTGGAATCAGTCTGTTGTTCCATGTCCGGTTCCAACTGTTGCTTTCTGACCTGCATACAGATTTCTCAAGAGGCAGATCAGCTGGTCTGGTATTCCCACCTTCTTGGAGGAAGCACAAGCTGGAATTAAGATTGCCAGGAGAAATATCAATAACCACAGATATGCAGATGACACTACCCTTATGGCAGAAAGTGAAGAACTAAAGAGCCTCTTGACGAAAGTGAAAAAGGAGAGTGAAAAAGTTGGCTTAAAGCTCAGCATTCAGAAAACTAAGATCATGGCATCCAGTCCCATCACTTCATGGCAAATAGATGGGGAATAGTGGAAACAGTGGCTGACTTTATTTTTTTGGGCTCTAAAATCACTGCAGATGGTGATTGCAGCCATGAATTTAAAAGACGCTTACTCCTTGGAAAGAAAGTTATGACCAACCTAGATAGCATATTAAAAAGCAGAGACATTACTTTGTCAACAAAGGTCCATCTAGTCAAGGCTATGTTTTTCCTGTGGTCATGTATGGATGTGAGAATTGGACTAAAAAGAAAGCTGAGGGCCGAAGAATTGATGCTTTTGAACTGTGGTGTTGGAGAAGACTCTTGAGAGTCCCTTGGACTGCAGGGAGATCCAACCAGTCCATCGTAAAGGAGATCAGTCCTGGGTGTTCATTTGTAGGACTGATGTTGAAGCTGAAACTCCAATAATTTGGCCACCTGATATGAAGAGCTGACTCATTTGAAAAGACCCTGAAGCTGGGAAAGATTGAAGGCAGGAGGAGAAGGGGACGACAGAGGATGAAATGGTTGGATGGCATCCCCGACTCAATGGACATGGGTTTGGGTGGACTCTGGGAGTTGGTGATGGACAGGGAGGCCTGGCGTGCTGCAGTTCATGGGGTTGCAAAGAGTTGGACACAACTGAGCGACTGAACTGAACTGAATGGGACAGCTAGACAACACATGAGAACAGACAGATAATGTAACAGAGGGATGGAAATCTTATGAAAAAAGCAAAGAGAAATGCTAGTGATCAAATCACTGTAACGGAAATGAAAAATGGCTTTGATGGGGCCATTAGACTACGTACAGCTGATGGAAGAATCTCTGAGCTTGAAGATATCACAATGGAAACTTCCAAATTGAAAAGCAAAGAGAAAAAAAGACTGAAGAAAACAGGACAGAATAACCCGAAATTGTGAGACATCTACAAAAGATCTAATGTATGTATAATGGGAATACCAGTGGAGAAGAGAGAAAGGAACAGAAGCAATATTTGAAGTGATAATGACTGAAGATTTCTCCCAAATTAGTCAGACACCAAACCACAGTTGCAGAAAGGGCAGAGAATACCAAGCAGGATTTTTATGATAAAAACAAAAATTTTAAAAAGCTGCCACATCTAAGCATGTTATATTCAAACATTAGGAAATCAAAGAAAAAAGTCTTGAAAGGAGCCAGAGGGGAAAAACACCTTATCTACAGGGAAGAAAAGATAAGAATTACATCCAGTTTCTCAGAAACCATGCAAACAAGAAGAGAGTGAAGTGAAAGATTTAAAGCATTGAGAGAAAAACCACCAATCCAGAATTCTATAGCCTGTGAAATCATCCTTTAATAGTGAAATAGAAATAAAGACTTTCTCAAACAAATAAAAATTGAGGAAATTTTTTTGCCAGTCGATCTGTCATATCAGTTCAGTTCAGTTCAGTTCAGTCGCTCAGTCGTGTCCGACTCTCCGCGACCCCATGAATCACAGCACGCCAGGCCGTGGTCATGTATGGATGTGAGAGTTGGACTGTGAAGAAGGCTGATCTGTCATATAAAAGATGTTAAAAGGAACTCTTGAGAGAAGGAAGTGATATAGATCAGTAACTAGGCTCCAAATAAAGAAATAGCATCAGATAAGGAATAAATAAAGATACCATTGAACTAAATACTGAACAAAGTTGATTCCTGGACCACTGAGAACCTCTGGCTTGACCCTTCTGTGAAAGGATAAGCAGAGACCAGGAAGAGAATGCTAGACTTCTTAAATCCCCGTGTAGACCATATGAATGTTTGACCACTCGTATCTAGCTTCTGGATCTACCCTGGGTCCACTCTACTCTCTTCTTCGGTCTGGGAGTTCCTGGCTCAGAAAATCACTGAACTGAAGAGCCAAGAGAGTCAGAAATATGCCTTCCACAACTTTCAAGTGCCCCAAGTCATCTTTAACCAGGATGGCTGCTCAGACTTAGAAAGGTTTTCCAGGGACGTTATTTCTAATCACTGGAAGTAGGAGATATGTCTCTGGATGATGAAAAGTTAATCTTAGAACTTTCAGAAGGTATTAGTCATTTTCTCTCTCATCTGAACCTCATGAAAGCCCTCTTAATTGGTACCTGGTAGTGAGAAAAGCAGTTATGGGAGGTTAGGCACTGTTGTTGTTCACTGTCATGTCTGACTCTTTGCAACCCCATAGATAGCAGCATGCCAGGCTTCCCTGTCCTTCACCATCTCCCAGAGCTTGCTCAAATTCATCCATTGAGTCGGTGATGCCATCCAACCATCTCGTCCTCTTCTCCTCCTGCCTTCAATTTTTCCCAGCATCAGGGTCTTTTCTAATGAGTCAGTTTTTCGCATGAGGTGGCCAAAGTAGTGGAGTTTCAGTTTCAGCATCAGTCCTTCCAATGAACACCTGAACACCCAGGACCAATCTCCTTTAGGATGGACTGGTTGGACTTCCCTGCAGTCCAAGGGACTCTCAGGAGTCTTCTCCAACACCACAGTTCAGAAGCATCCATTCTTCAGCACTCACCCTTCTTTCCAATACTATTAAGAGGCCCATTGTGTACTTTTCCAATTCTGAATGCCCAGTTCCCAGTGCTCTGCAGTCAAATCTCTAAGTGCTGTGTCATCAAAGGCAGGGGTCTCTGACCACGGAGCCAGTTCAATCCATATGAGAGCCAGCAGTACTTGGGAGTTTTGTGTTCCCCATGGTTAACCTACCTCCCAGCCTGTCCTGACATTCCCCTCAGCCAAAGCCAGGAATTGGGTTCAGGAGTCAAAAAGCCCTCTTCCCTGGCTTCAGTGAATGACATGGTCTAATGAATAATTTATACTCCAGAGCTCCCCTTGGAATTAGGCTGGGACTTCACATGAAATCACATCTTTTCTTGGCTTCTTCCCTTTCCCTGTCCTTCTCCCATTCACTTGATGTTTCTAGGGAAGCTTTCTTTAATACATCTCTTAGAGCTGAAAAAATAAAAATTAAAGTTTTTGTTGAAATCTACCTAAAGTTTTACTTATGCCATATTCCATAATCATATTTCTTCAACTTTTAATGTGTTAACATAATAAATTACATACACAGTTTTTTTAAAAAATAGTAAATTCTACTTGGCTAATTTTTTTTAAAGACACCACCAGATTTGATTTGCTATTATTTATTTAGGACTCTACCTCTTATGTTCTTAAGTGAAATTGACCTCTAATTTTATTCTTGGGCAAGATTTGCCTTGTTTACATTTAGAGATCTTATAAAATAACTGTCTGTCTTCTTCATTACGTAGTATATGGTTATATTTTATAATGATTCATGGATGTTTGGTATATATTTATGTCTACTAGGGCTTCCCTTGTGGCTCAGCTGATAAAAAATCTACCTGCAATGTGGGAGACCTGAGTTCAATCCCTGGGTTGGGAAGATCCTCTGGAGAAGGGAAAGGCTATCCACTCCAGTATTCTGGCCTGGAGAATTCCATGGTCTGTTTTGTCCATGGGGTTGCAAAGAGTTGGATACTACTGAGTGACTTTCACTTTCACATGTCTTTATTCGGTGCAGAATTAGCTGTTTCTCATGAATGGAAGCTTCTCAATGGTATATATTTATATTGCTTTGAACATTGTCTCTTTTCCATTTTTTTTCTAAAAAGACTTTTCTAAGAGCATCTTCCAAAATTTCTGTTGGATAAAATTTGGATCTTCTTGATGGATTGCTTGCGGTTCTGTCTTTCTCTTCTTCCCTTACATCTTTTTGTTGTGTGTGTGTTCTCTGGTCTGGAAAAGATATTGGGTTTTACCTCCAGCTCACTAATTTGCTCTTTTGTGTTTCCCATCTGCTATTCTATTCATCTGTTGAATGATTCATTTCAAAGATGAAGTCTTTAGTTTGCATGTTTGCTGGCTGATGCTTTTTAAGGAATTGCTGGTTAAAATACTCTTGGAACATGCTGCATCAATTAAGCTTAGAATAAAATCACAAGTCCTTAAGATGGCCTAGAATGTCCTAGATGATCAGGCTCCTATGGATTCTCTGAACTTTTCCCCCTGGCCCATTCTGCTCCAGACATTTTGGTTTCCCTGCTGTGGTCAACATTTCAAACCCTCCACACACATACAACTGTTCCTCCTGCTGCTTGCCTTGTTTTCCCTCTGAATGTTGTAAAACTTGCTTCCACCCATTATTTAAATCTTCTCATCAGAGAGGTAATCCCTGACTACTTTATCCAAAGCTGCATTTAATATCCTCACATACACATTCTTTCTCTCTCCCCCACACAGCTTTCTTACTTTGCTCTGTTTTTGTCCAAAACATGTTTGGCACTCTGGTATTTTCCTTTGCTTATTCTTTTGTTGTCTGTCTCAACCAGTAAAAATTGCAGTGTCCACGATGGTAGCAGCTTTGCCTGTTGTGTTTACTGTGGTATCCACAGAAGTTAAAGAAATGCCTGGTCCATACCAGAGACGCTCAGGGAGTCTGTAGTCCATAAAGTAGTGATGGTGTCTGAAGTCCAGTGGTGCCAGGGCTGTTCACTATTTCTTCATGTGTGCATTCTTTCCTGCATGGTGCCTCTCATGATGCTGGCTAGTCTCAACTGATGAGTGGTTCTGTGTGCATCTTTGTATTTGTGTTGCCCCGTTTGGCCATCCTGGGAAAGCTATATCAATTTACTCCAGCCTGTGTATGAAAGAGATTCATGAAGTGATGCTGAGAGTGGACTGGCAAACTGCCTGAAGTCACTGAAGTCATTTGGGGGAGAGGCAGGATAAACGACCGATTGGGGTGTACCTATAGCTAAGGAGGGGGGGACACTCTTTCCTCCTGTGTGTAGCAGTTATTCCTAGCTCCTAGTCCTTCCTTTCCAGTAGAGGCGTCTCCATGTATTGTTGCTGCCTGAATGCAGGCACCACCTTGCTTGTTTCTTACACAGGGAGAACCATGGAGTGGCTGACCTACTTGACTGCTCTTGCTGTAGTAACCCTGTTATCTTTCTTTCTGTCCGTTGCCCGTGTTCCCTCCTACTTCAAAGGTCTTTCAGCCAAGTGCATGGAGTAGCACACTTTCCTTAAAAGATAATTTTTATATTTTGATTTAATTTGTGACTCACAAGATGTTGCCAAATAGTACTGAGAATCCCCATGTACCCTTCACCTACTATAATGCATGTAGTACATTGGTCAAAGCCAGGAAACCCATGTTGGCACAGTAATGTTAACCCAGGTGCAGACCTCATTCATATTTCACCAGTTTTTACATGCAACTTGTTTTTTAAGAAACAGCCTTATTGAAATTACAGTTCATATACCATGTGGCATGTAATTCATGTATCACAAAATTCACCCATTTAAAGTGTACATCTCACTGATTTGTCATAAATTCACAGAGTTCTACAGCCATCACATCCTAACAGAGAACCCATACCCGTTAGCTGTCACTCTTGGTGCTGTATCCTCCAGTCCTAGGCAATCCCCAGTTTACCTTCTGTCTCTACAGATTTGCCTGATGTTTCCATCTATTTTGTAGCATGTATCAGTATTTCATTCTTTTTTTAATTGCCAAAAACTATTTCATTATATTGATATACCACATTTTGTGTATCCATTCATCTGTTGTTGGACATTTGGGTTGTTTCCACTTTTTAGCTATTATGAATGATTCTGTTATATACTGTGGGTTTTTTTTGGGGGGGGGAGTAATTCTATAAAGTTTTCTGTCATAGATTCAAATAACTATCATCACAACCAGGATACAGAGATGGTCCATCACTGTAGATAAATTTTTTCATGTTCTTCCTTAATAGTCACACAGTTTCCCCAACAGTAACCCTTGGCTACCACTGACCTGTTTCTCTGTCACTGTCTTTTGTCAGTTTGAAAATATTATGCACACAGAATCACACAGTATTCAACTCCTTGCACTTGACTTTTTTTTTTCACTAAGATAATGTTCTTGAGATCCATCCAAGGTGTTGCATGTGTCCATAGTTTGTTTCTATTTATTGCTGAGAATTATTTCATAGTGTGGATATACCATCTTTTGTTTATTCCTTTGTTGAAGGACATTTGGGTTGTTTTCTATTCTGAGTTGTTGCAAGTAAAGCCTCTATGGGCATTACTTCACAGGTTTTTGTGTAAACATTAGTTTTCGTTTCTCTAGGATAAATGTCCAGGAGTACAATTGATGGCTCATATGATAGTTGCATGTTTAGGTTTTTAGGAAAATCCCAAACTGCTTCTCAGGGTAGCTGTCTTGCTCCCACTAGCAATTTATGAGAAATTCAGTTTTTCCACATCCTCTCTAGCGTTTGCTAGTGTCAGTAATTTTTATTTTAGCTGTTTTAATGGGCATGTAGTGGTATCTTCTAAAGGTTTTCTTTTGTATTTCTGTATGGGCTTCCCAGGTGGTGCTAGTGGTAAAGAACATGCCTGCCAGGAGACTTAAGAGATGTGGGTTCGATCCCTGGGCGGAGAAGATACCCTGGAGGAGGGCATGGCAGCCCACTCAAGTATTCTTGCCTGGAGAATCCCATAAACAGAGGAGCCTGGTGGGCTGCAGTCCATAGGGTCACAAAGAGTCAGACATGACTGAAGTGACTTAGCACAGCACAATGACTGTACTAGCTTTCTATTGCTGCTGTAACAAATTTCCACCATTTTAGCGGCTTAAAATAGCACAAGTTGTTTCATAGTTCTGTAGGTCAGAGATCTGAAACAGGTCTCATGAGACTAAAATGGTATAAGCATGCCTTCCTTCCTCTTCGGAAGATTTATTTCTTTGATCTTTCCAGCTTCTAGAGGCTACCAGAGGCTCCAGGCCCTTCATCTCTCTTCAAAGCCAACAACATCACATTCCTTTGAACCTTCTTCTGTTGTTATGTATCTCTAACTGTACCTGGAAAAGATTGTTACCTTTAAGTACTCATGTAAGACTGGGCCTCCCTGGATAACCCAGGATAATTGCCCTATCTCAAGGTTCTTAACTGTAATCACATCTGCAGAGTTCCTTCTGCCAAGTAAGATCATATGTTCCCAGGTTCCAGAGATTAGGAGGTAGCCACCTTTTGGAGGCATTATTCTGCCTACCATGTCACAGTATTGAACACTTTTAATTGTGAGTCCCTTGGACAGCGAGGAGATCCAACCAATCCATTCTAAAGGAAATCAGTCCTAAATATTCATTGGAAGGATTGATGCTGAAGCTGAAACTCCAGTGCTTTGACCACATGATGCAAAGAACTGACTCATTTGAAAAGACCCTGATGCTGCGAAAGATTGAAGGGGGAGAAGAGGACAACAGGGGATGAGATGGTTGGATAGCATCACCGACTCAATGGACATGAATCTGAGTAAACTCCGGGAGTTGGTGATGGACAGGGAGGCCTGGCGTGCTGCAGTCCATGTGGTCGCAAAGAGTCAGACATAACTGAGCAACTGAACTGAACTGAATTGTATATAGTTTCTATTTGTATACATTATTTGGTAAAGTGTCTGTTCAAATCTTTTACTCATTTTTAATTGAATTCTTTGTTTTACTATTGAAGTGCTCTTTACATGTTCTAGATTGTTGTTGTTTAGTCACAAAGTCATGTTGGACTCCTTATGACCCCACAGGCTATAGCCTGCCAGGTTCCTCTGTCCATGGGATTTCCCAGTCAAGAATACTGGAGTGAGTTGCCATTGCCTTCCTTTATCCAGGCCTGTGGATAGAACCCAAGTCTCATTAATCAGCAGGTGAATTCTTTACCCACTAAGGTAATTCATTCTGGACATGAATGTCTTGTTAAATATGCAAATATTTTCTCCCATTCTTTGTTTTGTCTTTCATCTTAACAGGGTATTTTGCAGAGTAAGGATTTCAAATTTTGATGTGCTCCAATTTAGTGATTATTTCTTTTATAAATCATGCCTTTGGAGTCACATCTAAGAACTCTTTACCCAATTCTAGGTCACAAAGATTTTCTTCATGTTTTCTTCTGAAAGTTTTATAATATTACATTTTACCTTTAAGTCTGTGATATATTAGTCCAGAATCAACTATTATTTCAATCTTTCTGCATAATCAGGACTTTCTGGGCAAAAATTACTAGCAGTTCGGGCTCAAGGGCAAGCATTTAATTCCCATAAATTTCCCTATATCACCACTTCATTTACATACCACAGATATTTTTAACTGAAACTTTGAGATAATTGCAGATTCACATGCACTGATAAGAGATAATAGATCCTTCATCCACTTTCCCCAGCTTCCCTCAATAGTAATATTTTGAAAAATTATAGTGTGATATCACAGCTAGGATATTGACGTCGATGAATCCCATTGTTTTTCAGATTTCCCAAATTTGGTTTGCACTCATTTGTATGCATGTGTGTATTAAGCTCTATACAGTTTTATCACCTTAGCGGGTTCATGCATCCTCTGCCACAGTGAAGACACCGAGCGGCTCCGTAGCCACCACTGCAGGGGCCCCTTGTTGCCCTTTTGTATCCATGCCCCCTCCTCACCCTTCCTTTCTCTATAGCTTTGCAACCTCCAGTCTGTCTTTTTCCCCCCAAATTTTGCAACTTCAAAAATATTGTATAAGTGAAATCATGTGGCGTGCGATTTTGGGGAACTGGCTTTTTTTAAGCATAATTCCTAGAAATTCATTCATGTTCCAAGTTGTTGTATGTATCAACACTGCTGCTGCTAAGTCACTTCAGTCTTGTCCGACTCTTTACTACCTCATGGACTGTAGCCCACCAGGCACCTCTGTCCATGGGATTCTCCAGGCAAGAATACTCAAGTGGGTTGCCATGCTCGTCTCCAAGGGATCTTCCTGACTCAGGGGTCGAACCCATGTCTCCAGCATTGGCAGGCAGCGTCCTTACCACTAGTGCCACCTGGGAAGCCCACATGTCAGGAGTTCATTTTAAATTAATTGTTGAGTAGTTTTCTATGTCCAGTGTAACTATAACAATGTAAAAGTTTGTTAAACCATTCATCTGTTGAAGAGCATCTGGATTGACTCCCATTTTTGACCATAACAAAAAAAGCTTCTATTAAAAATCATCTGTATAATTCTTTGCGTGAGCATATGTTTTCATTTCTCTAAGATAAATGCGGAAGAATGCAATTGCTGGGTCATGTGATAGTTTCATGTTTAGTTTATTAAGAAACTGCCAAACTGCTTCTTGGAGTAGCTATACTATTTTACATTTCTATCAGAAATTTATGAAAACATCCAGTTTCTCCAGATCCTCACCAGAATCTGGTGTTGTCACTACTATTATTTATTTTAGCTGTTCTGGTACATATGTAGTAATATTTCATTGTGGTTTTCTGCATTTCTGATAGTTATATTTTCATTTTAATTCAGTTAGTTTAAAAAGTTTTTCCTTAAGACTGGTTATTTGATATATGGATTATTTAGAAGTAGACTGTTTGATTTCTAAGTGGTGATTTTTTTTCTTTTCATTATTGATTCCTAATTTGATTTTATTATGATCAGCAAACATATTTTATACGATCTCAATAATTCTTTTATAACTTGTTAAGATTCATTTTAGGGCTTCCCCAATGGCTCAGTGGGCAAAAAATCTGCCTGCAGTGCAGGAGACACAGAAGACAGGGGTTTGATTCCTGGGTTGGGAAGATCCCCTGGAGGATCTTCTCAAGAATACCCACTCCAGTTTTCTTCCCTAAAAATTCCTATGGACAGAGGAGTCTGGCAGGCTACAGTCCACAGGGTCGCCAAAGAGTCAGACATGACTGAGTGATAAAGAACAAGGTTCATTTTATGATCTAAAAAATAGTCTTTTGGCAATGTCCCAAGCACACTTAAAAGGAATGTATGTTCCGCTGCTGTTCGTGAAATGTTCTTATAATATGAATTAGATTTCTTTGCTGATAATATTGTTTAATTCTTTTAAATCCTTTCTAACATCTTTTTCTACTATTTCTACTAGCTACTTCCAAAGGGGTATTGAAGCCCCAACTGTAATTGTGGATTTCTCTATTTCTCCTTTCATTTCTGTAAGTTTTTGCTTCATGTACTTTGTATCTCCCTTTTTGACATGTTTCTGGCCATTGTACTTATAGTAGTTGTTAATGTTTCAGAATTCATGTCTGCTATCTTAATATGTGCTTTGTTTATTCTATTTTTCTTTCTTCTGCTTCTTCTTTCCTGTCTTTCTCTGCGTTCTTCAGCATTTCATTTAGTTTGGTATTCTATTTTGATTTATTGATCATATTTTCTCTTGAGTCTGTCTCTTCATTGAGTTTTTTTACATGTTTGTGCTCAGGATTACAATAAGTATATGTAGCTTGCTCTAGTCAATTATTATCAATATTCTACCACTTCAAGTGTGATGTGAATGCATCACCATCATTTCAGTTCAGTTCAGTTGCTCAGTCGTGTCTGACTCTTTGCGACCCCATGAATCACAGCACACCAGGCCTCGCTGTCCATCACCAACTCCCGGAGTTCACTCAGACTCATGTCCATCAAGTCGTTGATGCCATCCAGCGATCTCATTCTCTGTCGTCTCCTTCTCCTCCTGTCCCCAATCCCTCCCAGCATCAGAGTCTTTTCCAGTGAGTCAACTCTTCGCATGAGGTGGCCAAAGTATTGGAGTTTCAGCTTCAACATCAGTCCTTCCAATGAACACCCAGGACTGATCTCCTTTAGAATGGACTGGTTGGATCTCCTTGCAGTCCAAGGGACTCTCAAGAGTCTTCTCCAATATCACAGTTCAAAAGCATCAAAAGCATTCTTCGGTGATCAGCGTTCTTCACAGTCCAACTCTCACATCCATACATGACCACTGGAAAAACCATAGCCTTGACTAGACGGACCTTTGTCACCATCATTTAGGTCACTTTATTTTCCCTCTTTGGGACTTCCCCAGTGTCTCAGTGATAAAGAATCTGCCTGCAGTGCAGGAGCCACAGAAGCAGGTTCAGTCCCTGGGTTGGAAAGATTCCCCCGCGGAGGGCATGACAATCCACTCCAGTATTCTTGCCTGGAGAATCCCAGGGACAGAGGAGCCCGGCAGGCTACAGTCTATACGGTCATGAAAAGTTGGACATGACTGAGCATGCACATACTTTCTCCCTCTTTATGATATATTTGTCTTAAAATATTACTTCTACACACACTGAAAACCATATTAGACATTGTAACAACTGTTAAACATGATTTTTTTTATTGCATGGAAACATTTTCTATTGGACTTGCTTATATATTTTGCCCTTCAAGTTATTCTTTCTTCATTTCTGATGTTCTTAGTTTCCTTCTGTCATATTTTTTTCAGCGTGAAAAATTTCCTTTAGCTATTCTTTCATTCTGCTGGTGATAATATCTCTTAATTGTTTTTAATATTCAAATACTTCTTATTCCTGAAGTGTATTTTTAATGGATATATAATTCTGTGTTGACAATTCTTTTCTTTCACACTTGAAAAATTTTGTATCGCTTCTTCTGACCTTCATTATTTTTAATGAGTAATCAACTGTTTTTTGAATCATTGTTCCTCTGTGGCTTATATGTTGATTTTTTCCTGTTTTCAAAGTTTTTCTCTTGTTTTTTCACAATTTTGACTGTGATGTATTTAGATATGGATTTTGGAGGGTTTATTCTGTTTGTGGTTTGCTCAGCTTCTTAAATCTGTAGATTTATATCTTTCATCAAATTTGTAATTTTTTTTTAGCCATTATTTCTTCAAATTATTTTCAATATTGCATTCTTTTTTTTCTTTCCTTCTGGGACTTTGATAATGTGAATCAAAGACCTCTTGTTATTATCCTATAGGTCCATAGGGCTCAATTTATTAAAAAAATATTCTGTGTATTTTTTATTAAATAATTTCTGTTAACATATCTTAAAGTTCATAGATTCTTACCTTGTATCTCCATTCTGTCATTGAGTCTATCCAGTGAGGTTTTTATTTAGGTTATTGTATTTTTCAGTTCTAGAATTTCTAATTAATTTTTCTTTACATTTTCTATTTCCTTGCAGCATTTTCTATTTTTAAAAACTTTGTTTCAAAAGTGTTCACAATTGCTTGTTAAAGCATTTTAGACAGTATTTTGCAAATCCTGTTCAGACAATTCCAAAATCTGTGTTATGTAGATGTAGTCATCTACTGATTATCTTTTCTCACTTGGTTTATACTTTCCTGGTTCTTGGCATGACAGTTTTGTACTGTACCCTGGACATTTTGAGTTTTGTGTTATGAGACTCTGATTTCTATTAAGTCGTCTTTTTATAGCAGCCTATTTAGGTTCAGAATGCATGTATTATTACTCTCTTTGTGTACAGTACTTCAAATACCAGTTTAATTTATCAAGACTCTACCATGCTATTCTGATCTACTCTGCTTCTGTTATCCAGAAGACTGTAGTGCATCCCATCGTCTCTCTGAACTGTCTGGGTAGATGGTGAAATACCACCTCTTTGTTGCATAACGGAGTTTGCATGACAAGTTCTCACCCTCTGACTCACGTGAAAGTGAAAGTGTTTGTTCCTTGGTTATGTCCAACACTTTTGCAACCTCATGGCCTATAGCCCACCAGGCTCCTCTGCCCTTGGAGTTCTCCAGGCAAGAATACTGGAGTGAGTTGCCATTTCCTTCTCTAGGGTATCTTCCTGACCTAGGGATCAAACTTTGGTCTTCTGCTGCTGCTAAGTCACTTCAGTCATGTCCGACTCTGTGTGACCCCATAGACGGAAGCCCACCAGGCTCTCCCTTCCCTGGGATTCTCCAGGCAAGAACACTGGAGTGGGTTGCCATTTCCTTCTCCAATGTGTGAAAGTGAAAAGTGAAAGTGAAGTTGCTCAGTCGTGTCCGACCCAAATGCTTTATCATCTGAGCCATCAGGGAAGCCCATCTGACTCATGTGGTGAGGGTCATCTCCTTGTTACCACAGTGAGAAGGGGAGAAAACAGCGCTGCCCTCTTGGTCTGCCACTGCAGTGCCCCTTGCGGTAGGGGAGGGGAGTGGTCCTTTTCCTAATGTTCACCCCCAAGAACAGGCAGGTATGGTTAAAGAGTTTCTGTCTTGTGATCACCTTTTCCTGGTTCTCTGGCTAGAGAAAGCAGACTTTTCTTGGGGCCATTTTCTGTCTGTGACTGTTGATGTTTCTGGGTTCTCATTCAGGCTAAGGTATTTATGAGGCAAGAAAAACCTCAGTGTATTTACCGCCAAGTTGTTCCTCAAGTTCCAAGGTCCCTAGCCATTCCACTTTATTTTCTCTTCCCTTCAGATTCTTCTTTAAGTGTCTTTTTTTTTTTTTTTTTTTTTACCCAGGATTTGCTGTTGTTTAGTGGGAGAAATAAAATAGAATGTGTTTACACCATTTTGTCTGGAACCATTAGTCTCCAGAGCAGTACCATTTTTTTTCCCTCCTATTTAATTCCGCTTTAAAAATCTTTCTAGGGTTCCCTCAAAGTTACCATTTATGTTTTCCTCTGTGGTAATGGATTTAAAATCACACATCTTTTCTGTTATTTCTAATTAATCACGGTGGAAGGGAGAGCTTCCACATGGAATCAGTCTGTCATCTAGGACCATAGAGTATAAAGAACATTTGTTTCTATGAATTTATTTTATGTAAGTAAAAGTCACTCAGTCATGTCCAACTCTTTGCGACCGCATGGACTACAGCCCTCCAGGCTCCTCTGTCCATGGAATTCATCAGGCAAGAATACTGGAGTACGTAGCCATTCCCTTCTCCAGGGGATCTTCCCGACCCAGGGATCGAACCCAGGTCTCCCACACTGCTGGCAGATTCTTACTGTCTGAGCCACCAAATAGGAATATTTTATGTAAAGGGCTTATAAAATATGAAATTTAAATTGTTTAAAACTCTCTTAACAAATCTTGCTTATTGAGAATGATAAAATTACATGCAAAGAAATACTAATTTCAGCAAAGACATATGCATCAATTAATAAAGCATTTGAGTGTTTAAAACCAGGATGTTTTTTCTGTTATATAAATATATATATATATATATATATATAGAGAGAGAGAGAGAGATACCACAAAGACAAGCTGAACAACTGGATTAAGCTGCTTTTAAGAAATCCGACAACTATTTATTGAGGAATCGTTGCGATGACCGACTCCGGCAACAGCTGAGACGCAAGGTGAATAAGCTGGGGGGAGAGAAAGAACTTAGGTGAGAATCCCAAGGGAAATCCAGAGAAAAGAGAAAGAAGGGTCTCAGGGGGACTTCTGAGAAGATTTGTCAGAGGTTTACGAGGAAGATTGGAGGATCAGTCAGTTCTGTATAACTATTGAGGCAGAAAAAAATAGTACCATTTTGAAATTGGTATTTGTCATCAATTTAGTCATCCATTATAATAAATACTATTACTTACCATTTTACCACAGAAAATAATATGGACAATTTGAGAAACAAAAGTAAATTATGACAGTTGTTGGCATGTAAGGATTTCAATTAAAGTGGAAACGTACCCTATTGAATTGAAGAGCTTATAGAAATTGTTCTGTCTGATCAATGTGAGTTTAAGACAGATGGATAAAAATTTTGTAGCTTAGTTAAAAATAAAAAACATTGACAGGTTTCAACATACTCATAAAAAGATTTTATTTATTTACTTCTTCATAGCAGTTCAATCCTTCACTGTACAGTTGAGAGTAAGAATTTAGAGGTTGCCTGTTAAATCTTTTTTAGCAAATTGAAAGTTAACACATAACTGATACCAGAATAGAAGTTTAATTACCTTAAAAAATTCTGAATTATATTACTGGAATATAAACACGTTTATATAATTTTTAAGTAATTATTATAATGTTAGTAATGAATAGTAAAACATTATCAGAGATTGTATTGGATCTAGATTAATAAATGAATTAAAATTATAATCAGCAGCTTGTGAACAAATGGTGCTTGAAAACAACAAATGCAAATAGTGCTTGAAAACAATGCTTTAAATATCTCCCATATTTTGTAATTATTAATTAGCAAACTACTGTTTTACAGACTGGATCAAGGAAAGCTTCAATGCAGCTAATGAAATTATCATAAATTTGAAATTAGTCTGGCCTGACTTCTATTCTAAAGCTAAGAGCTTGATTTATGTTTTAAATTTTAAATGCTTTCCATTTTCTTTCTTTGAAACCTTACCTCAAGTCTGACTACATTGTTAATAGTCAGCCTTTCTCTCCATGACACACGTCAATAGTAAATTGAATGAAATCATGAGTCTTTTCAACTCTTTGAGACTCATTTGAATGACTGGTACAGTTCTGTGCACCAACGTTGAAGACATTTTGCGTTACCAATCTTGACTTAAAATTATCTCCTTTTATACAAACTAGGGAAAGGTAAGAAGTTCTACGTTTGTTGTCAATGATAAGTTATTTTTCCCAATATTAAGTTCTAACTTAAATCCTATAAAGAGTATCTAACAAAATCTTTAGTTCATGTGTTGTACCTTTAAAATATCGCTGTATATATGTTTTCTATCACAGTAAAAAAATTAAACAGCACCTGAGAAGAATGATAAAAAAGAGGAATATGTATGTATCAATTATATATGAACAAAGCTGGGGGAAAGTGCTGGATGGTAAAATGTTTGAAACTATATTACTTCATCCTTTTCTATTCATTTCAAATATTATTTCATACCTAGTATTCCTACATACAGAATCATTATTGTAATAGACATACCCAGGTCACAGCAAGGCACAACTGGGGTCTGGGAGGGCATCATTTATAATGAATGCAATATGAATAGTACCTCCTGGAGTCCCTGGCCTCAGTGCATAATCCTGTGCCAGATACTGAGATGTCAAAAATCAGTATGATGCTATCTGTCCAGTTATGGAAAACAGACATGTGAAAGCATAAATGTTATGGAATCCAAAAGGCAACAATGAAATATATTCAAAACACTGTGGTAATACAAAGGAAGAATTACAAGCCCAAAGGAGTCACAGAAGAACTCCTTGATCCACAGCCTTGTCTGCTTTTAGAAAAGTATCAACTGAGCACAAGTCTTCACAATTAGAATGTGCATTTAATTATAACAATGAGCTTCCATTTATTGAACTCTTACATACTAGGCCCTATGCGAAGTAATTAATATGCCCTGCTTTTGATGTAATTCACACGACTGTCTCATGTCATAGAGAGCAACCCTGTTTTATTGATAGGAAATCTGAAATGTGGAGAGGTGAAATAGCCAGTCAAGGCCACAGAGTTCTTCTAAACTGTGAGGTTGGCACGGTGTGGACCTGGTTCAAATAGGAAATGGTGTACAGTAGGGGCCTCTTTTAACCTGGCAGTGTGTAAATTGTGCCTGAGCTCTGTATGGGGATTGGTTATGTTATGACCAGGTTCAGGGGCAGGCATGGATTACTAAAAGGTGTTTTTAGGAAACTAAGGAAGATGAAAGAAAGTTCAGTCCGGAGGACAGCATCCTAGAGCAATGGCTTTTGTGCAACGGTATACTGCTGGGCTTCTCTGGTGGCTTAGATAGTGAAGAACCTGCCTACAATGCAAGAGACCTGAGTTCAATCCCTGGGTAGGGAGGACACCCTGGAGAAGGGAATGGCTACCCACTCCAGTATTCTTACCTGGAGAATTCCATGGACAGAGGAGCCTGGTGGTTCAGGTTCATAGTCCATGGGGTCACAGAGTCAGACATGACTGAGCAACTAACACTTTCACATTTCACAGCTTACTGCTACCCTGTGTGTGTCTGGATTCAAATCCTGCGTTCATCAGGACAGCTTGTGTGACCTTGAGAAAATTATTTAAACTCTCATCTCTTACTCCTCTTCATGAAAAATACATGAATTATTTTTTGTTAAAATTCAATAGTAACCTCTTAATAAATTTTAAAATTCTTCGATAGTGGTATAGGATGAATTGGGGGATGAAGGTCACAAATTCTCAGAAATACTGTGTAAAATTATGTGTGGGTACATAGAATTATAGAGAGGATGGGAACCTATATCTGTACACAAATGTCCCAAAACATCACATTATGCAGTGAATTTTAAATCACCACCTCAGGTCCCCATTTTGCCCTGGATGGCAGGCAATTTGAGCTTGGTCTTTACTGATCCTCTCCTGGCCCCATCCTTGGGCAACACAAAGCTTCCTGAACTTTCCGGGAGGCCTCCCATGAATGGACTGGCAGGTTGTGCTCTGTACAACCTCAGGGGCACAATTCACATCTCTAGAGGCTTGACCACATTCTTGAAACAGGAGGGAGGGAAAAATAGAGCATGAAACAACCCACCAATTAACATTTCAATAAATTATCCAGCCACATGCATTTTTTTTTTTTTTTTTTGAGGGACGAAGAGAGTCCATACCTTTCATTAGATTCTCAAAGCAAAGAGGGAGGCTGATTTGATCCAGCAAAAGAGATGGGTGCCAAACCTCTGTGCTCCACAAAGCAGGGAAACATCACATTTGCATTGATTATAGACCCTTTTCATAGTGCTGACACATCTATGAGCTTTGAGTGCCTCATTATTTTTTTATTAAATTGGGTCAGGGTGGGGCCCCCCATTCAACCTAAATGCAGATGGGGTCACTGTGACTGAACTGCAAATATACACAATAGATAATAAATTCTGGGAAATGAAATCTGTCATCAGACCACTCTTTCACAGAACAAAAACAAGATGGGGTATAACATTGAGACTTGAGGCAAAAAAGTCTCCAAGATAAAGAGCCAGAGTCGCATTCATTGGGTTATAAAGCATTTGGGGGTGGGGGTGGAGCTCTTCTTTGGATAGAACAGGAACGGGCCAGTGTTGATTCAGTAAAAAGTATGTAAAACTACTGAACAGAAGACCATGTACATAATGGAGGGAACTTGCGGAATACACAATGATTTTGCTAATAGATGTGGACACCTGAATGGCTGTTTCATTATCAGCCTTATCTTCAAGTATAAGGAGAAAGCGCTTTCTGAGGAGTAGTAGAAAAAACACTCAGGTTAATGAAAAAAGCCTGTACTAAGTCATATCTGTCATTTTAAGTGCTCATTACAATGGTTATTTTTACCAGCATTTAATTTTTATAAAATTCAATTGATCAGACTTAGATCCATGATTAATCGCCTCAGAATGACTAGACATAAGTGGGTACTAATAAGCAGTAAGAGAATGTCTAAGTTCTATTTTTTTAGCATTGTTCTTGCACTAAGTAGTGTCCCATTAACCTTCAGAAAAATCTGAAATTCCGTATTTCATGACACTTCGACTTAGTCTTCTGTCACATTGATTCCATAGTTCTTTAATAATTAAAAAAAATCAATGCTTTCAGAGTTCTGACATGTCACAGTCATACTTTTCATTTTTTTATCATCACAAAAAATCGTCAATTCATACAGATAGCTGAAGATTCTTCACTAATGTGTGTGGTGTAATACAAAGTACATAAAATTTATTTTGGGCAGATTAAAACTGTATACCCTATTTCTTCATTTGTTGAGTGGGAATACAGTCCCTGGGCTTCCCAAGTGGTGCAGTAGTAAAGAATCCTCCTGCCAACACAGGAGACGCAGGAGACGCGGGTTCAATCCCTGGGTCGGGAAGATCCCCTGGAGGAGGAAATGGCAACCCACTCCAGTATTCTTGCCTGGAGAATCCCATGAACAGAGGAGCCTGGCGGGTCCATGGGGTCCCAAAGAGTGAGACACGATGAGTGACTGAACATGCACTCACACACAGTGTCACAGGTAACATATGAAATGTCAAACAGTGTCAGGGTAAGTTTAGTACTGAACAAATAGTACTTTTCTTACTTCAAAATAAAAGTACTGGACAACTGATATATAGACAATCGATATACAGAATCAAAAAAAATCCTTTTTAATCTGGAAAGGCCCTCAGTACAAATTTTATTTGACAGATGAGGACACTGAAGACCCAAAGAGGTGCAAAGACCTGTTTAAGGTGAAGTATCTATCTTTCTCATTAAGTAACTGCTTGCTGAATGAAGGAATAATTCACATCATCATCAGAAACCAATTTCCTATGTGTCAAGTAATGATCTGTCTTTTAGAAGAATGGCCACATGTGACAATGAGAAATGTAAAATGTAAAAAAAAATTGAGAAGATTTTATGTATTTTTCTTAAATATGTTTTTCATTGAAATTATATGTATTAATTGCATTTTATACTTAACTAATTTAGCTTGTCTATTTAGGTTAAAAATAGAATTGATTTATTGTTCTAATCAATTACCTGCTTATTCTTTTATAATTATTATATATCTGGAGAAGGAAATGGCAACCTACTCCAGTATTCTTGCCTGGAGAATCCCAGGGACGGGGGAGCCTGGTGGGCTGCCGTCTATGGGGTCGCACAGAGTCAGACACGACTGAAGTGACTTAGCAGCATCAGCAGCAGCATATTACATATTAAAGAAAAGGACTAAGTCACAGGTAGCACATTATGATAAACAGTAAGTCATTTAATTACTGTTTCACTGTCAGAAACAACAGAATTGTTGTAAATTTGCTAGTACATAATACAGTTAATTTGGCATATTTCTGATGTTCAGAATTTAGTAAATTGTATTTTCTAGTCTATCAGTCTTGTCAGATTTATATACTAAAAATACAAAATGGTAGATTCCCATGTAAAAGAAGAAGGCATTATGATGTATGAATTTTAAAATAGTGGTTTCCTAGAAATTGCACCATGGCAGTCCTGCCTTCCTGGGGTTATTCAGCAGCACTTCAGCTTATATAATTACCACACTAGCCTCTCTTACAGAGCCTGCAAGGCACCCAGGTCTGTCACCATGGCAACAGATTCTGAATCAGACTAGCCCATCCTAATACAGTGCACAGAGCTTCTTGGAAAAAAGTTTTTATTTTTTAAATTTTTCAAAAATGTTAAACACATTCCCCCACATTACAGGTATACAATTTCTGAAGCTTAGTTCTAGTTTTGTTATAAGTGTAATCTGATCATTAAATATATGGGCATACACAGTTTCTTGAATAGCAAAGGATATCTAAGGCAAACATTTAAATACAGATTGCTTTTTCATCCTGGGCACCATTTTGAAAAGAATAAGAAAATAACATTGCAGAGTAAAAAACACCTGAAGAAATAGCTATGGGAGGAATCAGCTCTCTTTGATCTTTATGCTGTAGTAAAAGCTCTTTTCACTTTTTTTTAAAACTCTTAAAATGCATAGATCTGAGCAAATAAAATACTTTTTTACACTTTAAAAAAAAATGAACAAACACATGTGGCAAGGGCTACATTTATAAACCTTATGCAGTAAAATTCTCTTTTTGTCTATCAAGCATAGAGTACACAGATTTGCTCAAAATTCTGTCTACCCCTGCACCTCCAAGAGGCCAGTAAAGCCTTGTAGAGGCTGCAGCCAAAGCTACTTTCTCATTTCCTGTTTGCTGTGTGGACAGACCTTCCTGCTGCAGTGATTGACCATAACAAGAAAGACTGATCATTTTTGCCGTATGTGATAGGCCGTCTGAAAGCACTTGCCCATCCATTAACTCATTTGAAACTAAAGGTGGGGTTTTCTTCGCTCTCCACATCCCCTAATAAGGAAAGATACTTAACGTTTTATTTAAAATTCCTTTCTAATCTGTCACCAAACAAAAGAAAGAAATACACACAGTAACTCATAGTGCAGTATTCGTTTACAAAGTAAGCCCAACCTTTTACATTTTTTCTTGCAGAGTATTACATTCACCTCTGAGTTTATGCCATATTTCCATTTTCAGCCATCCTTGACACCAGAGTGGCTCAGTTCTTGATGACCTCTTTGAAATGTGTCCTTTTTTCTTTGCCCTATGGCTCGGTTCTTACTGTGTATTCTGGCCTTCTCATGTGGCTCAGCTGGTAAAGAGTTTGCCTGCAATGCAGGAGACCTGGGTTCGATCCCTGGGTTGGCAAGATCCCCTGGAGAAGAGAAAGGCTACCCATTCCTGTATTCTGGCCTGGAGAATTCCATGGACTGTATAGTCCATGGGGTCACAAAGAGTCAGACACGACTGAGGGACTTTCACATTCATTGTTTATTGTGTATTCTAAGGTATTTATCCTACTCAAACACTACCAGCTCTGTGACTTAGGGAGGAAAGTACATTTAATCCATTCTACAGAAAAACAGGTGCTCTCTTCAACATTCGTGGCTGGCCTCACAGAACACAGGGCTGGAGTCTGAGTCAGTTTTCATCCTCAGGGCTTCTGTTATTTTCCCATCTCTTTCCTGTGGGCTTCCTCATTTGCAAAACAATGTGTATTCCAGTTCCTGTCTTTCTAACTAAAGGAAAGAGGAGGAAGGTGAGCAGTGGCTGTGTCAAGGACCTTTGACACTGCTAAGGAGGGCTCCTCTATTTCTGCAGGCTCCAGTATACTAAAAAACGAAGAAATGCCAAAGTAGGGTTGTACTGAACTTGAAATATTTAGTTAGCAATTAATTTTGCAAGAGGAACAGAGGCCCTTTAATGCTATTAGTGTGTCTCTATGAATGGATGTCAAGCAGGTTTTAGAAAAGGCAGAGGCACCAGAGATCAAATTGCCAACATTCGCTGGATCATGGAGAAAGCAAGAGAGTTTCAGAAAAACATCTATTTCTGCTTCATTGACTATGCCAAAGCCTTTGACTGTGTCGATCACAATAAACTGTGGAACATTCTGAAAGAGATGGGAATCCCAGACCACCTGACCTGCCTCTTAAGAAACCTGTATGCAGGTCAGGAAGCAACAGTTAGAACTGGACATGGAACAACAGACTGGTTCCAAATAGGAAAAGGTGTACGTCAAGGTTGTATATTGTCACCTTGCTTATTTAACTTCAATGCAGAGTACATCATGAGGAACGCTGGGCTGGAAGAAGCACAAGCTGGAATCAAGATTGCTGGGAGAAATATCAATAACCTCAGATATGCAGATGACACTACCCTTATGGCAGAAAGTGAAGAGGAACTCAAAAGCCTCTTGATGAAAGTGAAAGAGGAGAGTGAAAAGATTGGCTTGAAGCTCAACACTCAGAAAACAAAGATCATAGCATCTGGTCCCATCACTTCATGGGAAATAGATGGGGAAACAGTGGCTGACTTTATTTTTTTGGGCTCCAAAATCACTGCAGATGCTGATTGCAGCCATGAAATTAAAAGACGCTTGCTCCTTGGAAGGAAAGTTATGACCAACCTTGATAGTATATTAAAAAGCAGAGACATTACTTTGCCAACCAAGGTCTGTCTAGTCAAGGCAATGGTTTTTCCCGTGGTCATGTACGGATGTGAGAGTTGGACTGTGAAGAAAGCTGATCGCCGAAGAATTGATGCTTTTGAACTGTGGTGTTGGAGAAGACTCTTGAGAGTCCCTTATACTGCAAGGAGATCCAACCAGTCTATTCTAAGGGAGATCAATCCTGGGTGTTCATTGGAAGGACTGATGCTAAAGCTGAAACTGCAATACTTTGGCCACCTCATGCAACGAGTTGACTCACTGGAAAAGACTCTGATGCTGGGAAAGGTTGGGGGCGGGAGGAGAAGGGGACGACAGAGAATGAGATGGCTGGATGGCATCACCGACTCTGTGGACATGATTTTGAGTGAGCTCTGGGAGTTGGTGATGGACAGGGAGGCCTGGCGTGCTGTGATTCATGGGGTCGCGGAGAGTCGGACACGACTGAGCGACTGAACTGAACTGACTGATGAATGGATGTATCTAACCTCGTTTGGAAATATAAACAAATGTCTAAAGTTTTGGCTTGTGATGGATTTGACGTCATGGCCCAGTGCTCTCTTGTCTCAGTAGAGGAATGCTTCAACATGAACTTCAGGAGTACAGAGGGCAGTGATGGTCACAATCGAAGAACTGTAACTGGGACAAAGGTGGCAGGTTCATAGCAGCTAATACCCGTAGAGCGCTTACTGTGTGCCCAGGACAATGCTACACAGTTTATGTGTGCAAACATATTGTTCTTGCTTTGATAGCTGCTACTGTTACCCACATTTTTACACATGAAGAAGCCGAGGCAGAAGATGGTTAAAGAACTGGCCCAGGGTTACACAAGTAGCACTGTGTGCTTTTAAGCACTGTGCCATTCGACCTCTTACCAGAGACCACAGGACCAAAGTGGGAGCTCAAGTGTCCTCAGACTCCCAGCAGAGGGCGGTGTGTTGGTGCGTGGTAGGGGGGCTGGGTCATGGTATCTGTAATAAAACTAGGTAGGAGAACAGCAATGCCTGCTGTTGCAGCCACGCGTTCCGGGAAGCAAACTCACTCAGAAGGACAATGCAGATAGTGGAGTGCAGTTTATTACACTGGCGGGCCCAAGGCAGAGTCTCCTTTAACCACGGACCCCGACCAGCATTTGTGAAAATCTTTTATATACCCCATGCGTACGTGTCTGAACCCACCACTCCAAATTCCTTGAGACTTACATAAACCAAGGAAAATACAGCCCCAGTAACCCCATCATTCACGTGCTATGTGCTCATGTGCTCAAACAGTCAAACAATTAGCCAATGATCAATAAACCTGAGGTTACACTCCGATAGATACAGAAAATTTACGGCCTGTCTGGAGGAAGGGGTGATTACTGTATGTTTTCTCTTAGGCGATGAGTAAGCTAGATACGATCTTCAAGGTTCCCCTGTCTGGAGGGGGTCTTATCCTTCTGTTGTAGTTTTCACAGGCACTAAACACAGAGTTCAGAGTCCATTGGAAAGGTGGCTGAGCATGATCAGTATGAACAGGCCTAAGATGGAGTCTAGGCCTTATGAATTCCTTCTTCACTGCCATTTTGCTGCTACCCTTGTACGATGGGATGGTTGTCCCAGGGCTGCAGCAGTTGGGAAAACAAGGTTGATATCTGCACTCATATTCTCTCCCCATGGGCCATATGATGTGTTTCAGCGACAATGCAAAGTGTCATTCTTCAGTGACACCCAGAATCCAATCTACCTACATGGGCATGTGACTTGGGCGATTGCCCAGGGCCCTGGGCTCCGAAAGATCCAACACTTGTATTAATCCTCTATTGCTGCCATATTGAAAGCTTTACTAATTTTTAAACAAGAGATCCCATATTTTCACTTTGCACTTGCAAATTATGTAGTCATTCCCGTGTGCAGTCCTGAGCCATCTGGAGAAGCTTGTAGCTCTGATTTACCCAGAGAGACAAGATTTCCCTGAAACTTCAGCATCATAAATCTGCAGTGGCCTGTTAGTGGATTTGCATTTTACTGCAGTGTAATACTCGTCTTCACAGGGGAAAATAGTCAGCTCTCACTGCTGCTGCTGCTGCTGCTGAGTCACTTCAGTCGTGTCCGACTCTGTGTGACCCCCTAGACGGAAGCCCACCAGGCTCCCCTGTCCCTGGGATTCTCCAGGCAAGAACACTGGAGTGGGTTGCCATTTCCTTCTCCAATGTGTGAAAGTGAAAAGTGAAAGTGAAGTTGCTCAGTCATGTCCGACCCTTCAGCTCTCACTAATAGGGGCTTTAAGGATGTTCTGCCAAGGTCCACGTGCATAGCCTCGAGCAAAAAGACTCAGAAGAGTCTCCAAATTCAACAGCAGGGCCAACTACAAGAGAGCCTCTTTGCGGAATGATAAAACACTGTTAACCTCAGCTGGCTCCAAGCAGTGCTCCTGCAGAGTCAAACAGGTCCAAGTATAAAAATTCCAGCTCAGGTCCTCATAGAAATTTCTAATTTCCCACCTCACAGTGTTTGCAGAATTTAGCCATGCTATAGTTAAGTCAAGATTTGCCAAAACTTACAGATAAAAATCTGACTGCCTCAGTACAGGGAAGCCAATCTGATAAGTCCTCTCTCCATGATCCTCCAGCAGTCTGGCACTAGAATAAATGATTGCTCACCAGTGGTGAGTTTCCATGGAATCAGTGGCTCTTGAGGCCTTTTCTGAAGTGAAGGGTAGCCAGCTGATTCTCCCCACAGGGCAGTAATGATACCAGTGAGCAGAAACCATGAGGGGGAAAAAAGTCAACTTCTCAGAGCAGACAAAAAGGGAATTTCCTGCCTGTATCATTCAGAGGAGCCAGAACCCTCATATTCAAGGAGATTCAGTAGGCGGTGTGGGGAGGGGGTTAGTGGAGGGGGGGTTGGTGGTGAATTCATAATGATGGGCAACATCATATAGCATTTACTATGCCCCAGATACCCTTGTAAGAGTTATATACATGTCAACCTAGTTAATCCTCACAACAAGCCAATGAGGTAGGTATTATGATGATCTCCCTTTTAAAGGTGAAGGACCCGAGGTGCAGAGAGGGTGGGCAGTCGGGAGAGCAGCTGCTAGGGCCTGTAGGAGCTACCGGTTCATCCAAGACAATAACAGGCAGTGAGGGGCTCCCGGTGGGGCCGGCTGTGTGTGCAGCTGCTGAGTCTGCATCCTGTTTGTCTTCACAATAAACCCCCATTAATGAGGGAAGCACGATGGGTCTCCACTGCTCTTGCAACCTGAAAAAGTCTATAGAAGACAGATCCTATTGTGAACCCTTTTGTAATTTGGAGATTTCTTTCTTTCTTTTTTAATAAATGGAATAATCAGCCCCTTAATGTATCCCTAGGGAATTCAGGAGAGGGATGCAGAAGCGGCTCCTGTTTTTGAGGCATTTGCAATCATTGTTGGAGAGACAGAGCCAACAGATGGGAACAATAAGTGAGAGACTCAAGGGCTGGTGTAAGCAAATGCTGCACTGTGGGCTTCGCTTGCGAATGGTGTGGGAAATCAGGGAAGGGAAGGGTGTTTGCTATCAAGTTAGATGGGATGGGAGATGGAAAGAAGAAACTGGGTGGGACTGAGCACGTTTCCTGTTCAGACTCCACCTACAGCAACTATAAAGCCATGAATTATCTCAAAGACTTCTTCCAGCTCTAACTGGAAGAAGAATCCTGACCTTTTCTGTAAGGCTGGATTTTTATGTGTGGTGTTTGCTAAAAGCAGATGCAAACCCAGAACTGACAGGGTCTTGACTTAACATCACATGGTCAGGTTGGTACAGTCTCCTGATCTCACGTCAGCTCCCAAGGGCACACAAGACCTAAACTTTTAGCCCATTAGCTTTTCTTGGCTATTCATTTGAACGATTACCCCAGAAGTACACACATACACACAGACATCTTGGCCATTTGTATTTGGCTCTATTTTTTGACCAAAATGTAAAAGTAGGCTATACATAAACTCTAGCACTTGTATGTTTGAAGAAATAAAATTTATCAAATGGGATAATCAGTCATCTCATTCATTATCATTTAAATTTCTCTTCTTGGGTCTTTGCTTTTGTATATTATCTTTCAGTGGTCTGTGTTATTCTAGCCCCCTATAGCTGGTTATGATCGCTTAACATACAATTTCAAATCAATGAGGTCTGTGATGGAGATTAAACAGATTTTAAAAACTCGTTTTTATTTCATAACGCACACTATGTTTTCACCAGCAAAATGTTTTTAAACTCAGAACAGGATAAAAACAAAATTACCTGATGTTATATGTTGATATATATAAACCATAATCAGGGAAGGACTTAGAAGGTATTTGTGGTATGATCTTAGGAGGTATTTGTGGTATGATCCTTAGAATGAAATACCTTTCTCTAAACTGGCAGATACTCTAGAGAGCCCATAAATTAATTGTTCTTTTAATGTGGTCCCCAGATCAGCAGCATTGGCGTTGAACAAATTCTCAAGTCTCACTCGAACTTAATGAGAATTTTGAGAGTTGGGTCCCAGTAGTCTGCAGTGTAACAGACTTTTCAGATGATTCTGAAGTTCCTTAAAATTTGAGAAACATTATCATAATTCAGATTGCCGATAGAACAGATCACTATAATGAATGACTATCTTCTCTTACCCAGTCCTTCCCTAAGCCCAGCTGGATATAGAATTCAGATATAAAATTATAATCCAGAGTATTGGCATTCTTCAGTGATTCCCATTACTGGTGGGGTTTAACATGAACCATTTGCATTCAAGGCCTCCTGTAGTTACAGACCCAAGTCAGGTTTCCAGGTTATCCTCTACTTCTCCATTCTTTTTACTTTAGTTAAATTGGATTAGCCATTCTCTCCCCATGCCCTTACTCCCTGCTGTGAGGGATGGTTAACATACTTTAGGTCTGGGAAGACTGACAGAATAGTAATCTCTGGTGAGCTGGAGATTTGGGGAAGAGTGCATTCCAGGTGGTGCCACAGTATAATCACACACCTGATGTGTTTTGGTTTCTATCAGAATTCCATGTCAAATATCCTCTATGAGATCTTTTTTGAGCCTTCAGCCAGAAGGTAGAACTCTTCCTTCTCTAATACTCTCACAGTATAATCTATTCTGACCTGTTGTGTAGTCTGTATTTCTCATTTCTCTGATTCAGTTATAAGTTCTTGTGATTGGGGGCTTTATCCTCCTACTTGTGGCTTCCCTGGTGGCTCAGATGGTAAAGAATCTGCCAGCAATGAGGGAGATCTGGGTTCGAAACCTGGGTTGGGAAGATCCCCAGGAGGAGGGCATGGCAACCCATTCCAGTTTTCTTGCCTGGAGAATCCCATGGAAAAGAGGAAAACTTGGCAGGCTACCGCCCATGGGGTCCCAAAGAGTCAGACACAGTTGAGCGACTGAGCACAGGGACCCTAGCTCTTGACTGGTGACTGTGCTTTCATCGTCTTCACCATCCTCCTACTCGTCTTGTGGCCACGCCCACCAGAGTGTCAGACACATCGACAATAACTCTGAGAGTAGCTGCTGAACTGTGGTATGTGGTGGCAAGCCTGGAGAGTCATCTGACAGTTTCCGGCTAAGTCTGTTAGCTGAATGCGATAGGTGTACATTGCTTGCCTGTCCCAAAATACTCCTTTGTAGGTGGCTGACATTCGTTCTTCTAAGATTTATAGAAACTTCACAGTCTGTGTTTAAAATACAAAATCCACCTAGAAGGATCAAGAAATAGAAGAAAGATCTAGAGAACAAGCCTTGCTCTTTTACCCCCTGGCGCTATCAAAGGGCAGCCTAAGAGACACGAGAAAGGACCGGGGCTGAGAAACGGGAACAAATCTATGATTTCACAGTCTTGCCTGGGGCCTTGACTGACAGTGGCTGCTGCTTTAACCTCCATCTGTGACTTCACGCCTTTTTAGAAGAGACTCAAGAAATCTCGCTCTCATCTTATATGGAATATTTTCTGCCTAAGAGGAAAATTGTGAGCATGAGAAACAAGCTTGCTTTGCTTTCCCACACCCTAACACAGACTTGTAAGACAATAATGATTTACAAAGATCTAATAACACAAGGTATAAAGCATATTTAGTTTATTATTCTAAGTGCTCTTCTTATTACCACTGCAATGAAAACAAACAGTAAACCGACAACTGCCCTTCCCTTCCAAACAACGTTTCAGTTCAGTTCAGTAGCTCAGTTGTGTCTGACTCTTTGCGACCCCATGGAGTACAGCACGCCAGGCTTTCCTGTCTATCGCCAACTCCCGGAGCTTGCTCAAACTCATGTTCATTGAGTCGGTAATGCCATCCAACCATCTCATCCCCTGTCATCCCCTTCTCCTCCTGCCTAGATATTTTTTATTTGTTAGCTACTCACGTTTTAGAAATTCATTCTGTAACGTCCTATACCCATGGCAAATTCTGAACAGAGAAATTCATTGTAGGAAAATATGATCATAAAAGATATGGTTTAAGTGGATAACTGCCCTGCCCCCCCTCAATTTTTAGTCTATAGTTGTGATTTAATCTGGATCACATTTTATCTGCATTGGCTCAGATTTTTTTCCCCTGGGATACTGCGGTTGTTTTTCCAAGATCATTTACTGAGAAACACTGCCATCCTGCGGCCCGGTGTGGTAAAGACAGCTCATAAAAGATGACTAGCAGCATGGCTTTAATTTTCTCTCCAGAAAAACACTTGCAGCTTTCACATGTGCTTTGCTCTTTGAAGCTGTGTTTGTGGATTCCTTTCTCAAAGAGCATTCTTAAAATATTTGCCAAAGGATAAATTCTGTGTCAGCTTTTGAATCCCCAGAGTACATAGTGACCACAACAGAATAGCACACATATAAAATAATAATTGAACACTGCTTGTTTTACAAGTTTGTAAAGTTTTCATAAATATGTCCACCTTAGAGAGAATGGGATAACTTTCTCGTGTGCACTAAAGTGGCTGCCTTTTTTTTCCCCCTCACCCTACAAAGACCCTTTGGGGAAAGGAGGTGTATAACGAGATCTGTAGGGAGGGAGTATCATGTTTAAAAACTAAAGGATGAAGCTTGACACTAAGTCTGAGGTTGCACTTTGGCACTGATTAACTATGGAATCTTGGGCAAGTCACACAAGCTCTCCAGTCTCACTACATTTTTTTTTTTTTTTTTAAATAAGTAGGTTTGATACACTTAAGTCAAAACCATTTCTAGTTCAAGATTCTGTGATTCAACTTGACAAGTAAATAAGTTTTTTAAAAAAGCATGAATGCCATTTTTCTTTAGGTAGATTATTTCTCCTATGGTTATCCCGTAACTGAAGCTTTGTTTGCATGACTCATCATGCTTAATTTTCTCGGTAGGAAGCCAGAGATTATGTATTATGCTCAGTAGTGCTCCGGCACAAACAGCTTTCATGCATTTTGTGGGCATTCACAGCTTAATATCCCCACAAACATAAAGTAAAGTTGAAGAATCTTTGCAATTGGTAAATAGCTTACTGGCTTTCTAAGAGCTGTAGGTCTTAAAGGACACTCCAGAACGTTAGAAAAGACAGCTTAGAACAGTCTTTAACACATGAAAGGGAAGGGCATTTTTCTTCCGTAATTATACCTCCTGCTTTGTAAATTTGTCAGAAGTAAAAAGAGGATGCAAATGCTACTTGGAGTACAATTGTGAGGTTAATATTCTGATGAAACAAAATTGTGGTAAACGGTTCCCTTGAGTTGATTTTATGAAGCGTGTAACAGGAAGAAGGATGGAAATACAAGCTGGGGTTGGCATTTGAACCGTGTTGGAAGGGCGTGTAAATGCAGGCCAGTTGCTAGGAGACCCAGAGCACAGAGTTATTGCCACCCTGTGTCTCAGGGATGTTTCATCTCAATAAACCCTTTATTTCACAGTCAACGATGACATTAAATGTATAGTCTGTCAAAATTCAGGTGGAACAGAGCTTGGTTATTGCTTGCATCAATACGGCCATTCTGTCATCCACCACCAATTAAGAGAGCAAACAGAAGAGAACAATGTAACTTGGTGCCTGCAACCAAGAAGCTCTAGAAGAGCTCCGAGTGATACCTTCAAGTTTAGTCTCAGTACTCTCACATGAATGACAGGTTTGTTCACTGGTATTAATTCCGAGTGTGCAGTAGTGGCTAAAGAATGGCCTCAGCATTCTGAAAAGAGGGATCAGTTCAGTTCAGTCGCTCAGTTGTGTCCGACTCTTTGCAACCCCATAACTGCAGCACTCCAGGCTTCCCTGTCCATCACTAACTCCCAGAGCTTGCTCAAACTCATGTCCATCGAGTCAGTGATGCCATCCAACCATCTCATCCTCTGTCATCCCCTTCTCTTTCTGCCCTCAACCTTTCCCAGCATCAGGGTCTTTTCCAATGAGTCAGCCCTTTGCTCAGGTGGCCAAAGTATTGTAGCTTCAGCATCAGTCCTTCCAATGAACATTGAGGGTTGATTTTCTTTAGGACTGACTGGTTTGATCTCCTTGCAGTCCAAGGACTCCCAAGAGTCTTCTCCAACACCACGGTTCAAAAACATCAATTCTTTGGCGCTCAGCCTTCTTTATGGTCCAACTCTCACATCCATACATGACTACTGGAAAAACCATAGCTTTGACTGTATGGACTTTTGTCGGCTGAGTAGTGTCTCCGCTTTGTAATACACTGTATAGGTTAGTCAGAGGGATGCACAGCCACAAATAAGAGTCCTAAGAGAGGATGTGCTTGAGAAGGATTTGGGCCCCTGTTGTTTACAGAGAAGTCACTTCAGCCGTTTGTGGGGTTTTTAGAAACAGATTTTATGCTAAACACATGCTTCCAGTTTGTAATTCCTCCGAGTATAGATGTGCAGAACTTTAGAACTGAAAGCATTTTATGAGTTCTTCTAGCTCCCCCAACTGGTTGAAGATGGAAGCTGACCCTCTGTGGGCAAGGGCAATGGGGACCCCATTCAGAAAATGTGGCCAGGACTTCTGCCCTTGTGAAACACTGTCAAGCTTTGCCAATATCCAGAAGACACCATATTCAATGAGAGAGAAAACAAAAGAAAAACCGTCTAGTAGATCTCATTTTGATTTAGAGGCAACTGAATCATTGAGAGGCATTTTGAATTATCCAAAACGCACAGCTAATGATCACCAGAGCTAGGAACACAACTAGGTTCCCCAGTCCAGTGCTCTTTTGCAGTAACACACCAGGAGTTACTCAGGAGAGTTTTCTTTCTCAGGAGAGTTGTGATGTTCTGTTAGCTCACACTGACATGAAGAGCAGCAGCAACAGGAATCCTGTGATGCTTCTGGAATGCTTTCCAATGTACAGAGCACGTTTATATGTTTGCTTTGAGTATTACCACCATGGGAATTGTCCTTATGAAATAATATGCTTAGTACACAGGCTTGATCTGCATCATTATAAAAGCAGAGCTGTAATGGCACTAGATTGCTAGGTCTCTGTTGTAAACCCACTGCCGTGTTCCAACATCAGGGGTGGCACAGGGATCTTGGAGAATAGAGACTTGAAACCCCAGTCTGGTTTGAAAAGCTTTAGTGTTTGCTCCACTTCATATTGAATGCTTGTTTGCTTAGTTGCTCAGTCGTGTCTGACTCTTTGTGACCCCATGGACTGTAGCCATGAGATTCTCCAGGCGAGAATCCTGGAGTGGGTTGCCATTTCCTTCTCTAGGGGATCTTCCCAACCCAGGGATCAAACCTGTGTCTCCTGTGTCTCTTGCACTGGCAGGCAGATTCTTTACCACTAGCGCTACCTTCAGTATTGAATATCCACAAATAAAATGTGTACTTTTTTGCTTACTTATGGAAAATATAAAACTACAATATCATCAATGATAAGCCATTTTTGGGAACTTACTGTCAGGCCAGACACTCAGAAATACAAAAATGCTATTCTAGAAAAGGTTGGCTTGAAGCTCAACATTCAGAAAACTAAGATCATGGCATCTGGTCCCATCACTTCGTGGGAAATAGATGGGAAAACAGTGGAAACAATGTCAGACTTTATTTTTGGGGGCTCCAAAATCACTGCGGATGCTGATTGCAGCCATGAAATTAAAAGACGCTTACTCCTTGGAAGGAAAGTTATGACCAACCTAGACAGTATATTAAAAAGCAGAGACATTACTTTGCCAACCAAGGTCCATCTAGTCAAGACTATGGTTTTTCCCGTGGTCATGTATGGATGTGAGAGTTGGACTGTGAAGAAAGCTGATCGCGGAAGAATTGATGCTTTTGAACTGTGGTGCTGGAGAAGACTCTTGAGAGTCCCTTGGACTGCAAGGAGATCCAACCAGTCCATTCTAAAGGTGATCGAACCTGGGTGTTCATTGGAAGGACTGATGCTGAAACTGAAACTCCAATACTTTGGCCACCTCATGCGATGAGTTGACTCACTGGAAAAGAGTCTGATGCTGGAAGGGATTGGGGGCAAGAGGAGAAGGGGACGACAGAGAATGAGATTGCTGGATGGCATCACCGACTCGATGGACATGAGTTTGAGTGAACTCCGGGAGTTACTGATGGACAGGGAGGCCTGGCGTGCTGTGATTCATGGGGTCGCAAAGAGTCAGACACGACTGAGCAACTGAACTGAACTGAACTGAGGCTTAACTTAGAATTGGACTTGGGTTCAAGAAGTATAAGAAATGAAATAAATAGATAACCATCATTTCCACTGTTAAGTTTTATTGAGCTTCTATTAATAGTTCTTTAGTTCAGTTACATTTGGGCTTTTGAGGAATGAGATCTCCCTGCTGTTATACTCTATTCCAATAGGGAAATATTTTATGACTTCCAACCAGTTTAAAAACAAACATTTAGGGTAGAATATATATCATGAGTTGAATGACCTCTACTTGGGTTTCACTTGTCTGTACTTTGATAGCATGCTGCTGCTGCTGCTAAGTCGCTTCAGTCGTGTCCGACTCTGTGCGACCCCATAGACGGCAGCCCACCAGGGTCCCCCGTCCCTGGGATTCTCCAGGCAAGAACACTGGATTGGGTTGCCATTTCCTTCTCCAATGCATGAAAGTGAAAAGTGAAAGTGAGGTCGCTTAGTCGTGTCCGACTGAGTGACCCATGGACTGCAGCCTACCAGGCTCCTCCATCCATGGGATTTTCTAGGCAAGAGTACCGGAGTGGCTTGCCATTGCCTTAACCGTTGATAGCATGCTAACACTCATCAAACCCACTTTCCAAAGTGAAAAATCAGGAGGAGAAGTTTCAGACATAGATTCATAGACTGGTTATTTATTCCCTCTATAGTAGAAAGTAAAGTATATAGAAAATTTGAAAAAAAAAATCTGAGGATCGGTAGAGGAATCTGAGCGAAATCTGGGAGACAGTGAAGGACAAGGAAGCCTGGCTGTACTCCCTGGTGTCACAAAGAGTTGGACATGACTTAGCGACTGAACAACAGAGGGATCTGAATGAGGAAGGCCTTGTCGGGTCACCTCCTTTCGTTATCTTGGGGCATTAGAATCTCCTGCTCCCATGACCTAGAAGGCTCTTCCCCTAGATATCAACATGTTTTGCTCTCACTCTTCCTTCAAGTTTTTGCTCAGGGGAAGTGAGTACTTCTCTGATTGTGTATTGAAACCGCAATGCTTTCCAGGGCCCTAACCCCTTCTCAGGACTAGCGTGGAAGTGGAGGATGCTTTTTTTTCATTTACTCATTCTGAGGAACATAACTTTTTTTCTGGTCTGTATGTGAGTGACTTAACAGGGCTGCTTGGGATCATAGACTTTACCTAGTTTATTGATTTCTATTTTGGGCTTCCCAGGTGACTCAATGGTAAAGAATCCGCCTGCCAATGTGAGAAATGCAGGTCTGATCCCTGGGTGGGAAAGATCCTCTGGAGAAAAAAGTGGCAACCCACTCCAGCTTCTTGTCTGGGAAATCCCATGGACAGAGGAGCCTGGCAGGCTACAGTCCATGGGGTTGCAAAGAGTCAGACATGACTGAGCGACTGAGCACACAATCACGTGGCATGTATTACCACCTGACAAACTGTGTTTTCTTCTGCCTGTTTTTCAAATTCTCTGATCTCTCCATGATCCCTGTAGTAGTATAGAAGCTCCATAAAGGTGGGGTTTTCTTCGTGTATTTACAGTGCTCAAGGAGAGCACCAGCGGTAGCTAAGGTGAACCACCATGACTCTCTTTTTCTGATATTCATGTCTTTCTTTTTCTTTCTTTTAACATTTTTTTGGTGCACCATGCAGCTTGTGAGATCTTCCCTGACCAGGGATTGAACCTGGGCCACGTAAGTGGTAGCTGGAATTCTAACCACTAGCCCACCATGTAAGTACCCTGGGCCTTCTTTTACCCTCATTTCACATTGAATCAGGGAAGCTCACTGTAGCCAAGAGGATGTGGTGGAAGTAGTGGTATGTGAGTTCCTAAGTCAAGTAATGAAAGGCATTGCAGCTGCCAACTTTTTCTCATGAATTTTTCATTCTGGGGAAAGCCAGCTGACTGTCATGAGGATGTCCAAGCAGTCCAGAAACCAAGTTACCAGCACCAACTTGTTAGCCAAGTGACCAAACCATTTTAAAAGGGAACCTTTTAACATTTAGCCTTTGAGTCTTTCAGCAGAGGCCTCAAATATCATGTAGTAGAGACAGCCTTTCCCTTCCCTGTAGTGTCTTGTCTGAATTCCTGACCCACAGAAACCATGAGAGATAATATGTGATTATTATTGCTTTAAGGTAATGCATTTTGGGACTATTTGTCAGCGGCAAAAGATGACTGATATAGTTCCTGGCCTCTGTGTGTGTGTGTGTGTGTGTGTGTGAGTTGCTCAGTTGTATGTGACTCGATGCGACCCCATGGACTGTAGTCTGCCAGGCTCCTCTGTCCATGAAATTTTCCAGGAAAGAATACTGGAGGGGGGTGCCATTCCCTTCTTCAGTCTGGCCCATAGTAAGTTCCTAATAAATATTTATTTGAATAAAGGGGTAAATTTGTTTTTTTTTCCAATAGGTTACTTGATGATCACAATACAATGCCTTTTATTAGCCTAAACAAAACAGTATAAAAAGCCTTTGCTCCAACAGCAACATTGGTTTGGAGTCTCAAGATATAGGTTCACATCTTGGATCTGTCACTTACTTGTCTTTTGGCCTTGTATGATTCACTCACAGTCCTTGAATTCTTAGTTTTCCTAATCTTTAAATAAGAAATAATAATGCTAATTATAATTACACTATCAACAGTACCAGAAAGTGCCCTGTTGAGTTTATGAATCCCTGATCAGAGCTCTCCTGAAACCTGTGCCACAACTGGAATTGTCCATTCTGTAAACCAGTCCATCTTTTATATTATCTGTCAGTTCCAGGTGTGGGCGTTACCTGTATTCAAAGGAATCTTTATACAAGACATTAACACTAACATGACCACTGGAAAAAACCATAGCCTTGACTAGATGGACCTTTGTTGGCAAAGTAATGTCTCTGCTTTTTAATATGCTGTCTAGGTTGGTCATAACTTTCCTTCCAAGGAGTAAGTGTCTTTTAATTTCATGGCTGCAATCAGCATCCACAGCGATTTTGGAGTTGGACTGTGAAGAAAGCTGATCGCTGAAGAATTGATGCTTTTGAACTGTGGTGTTGGAGAAGACTCTTGAGAGTCCCTTGGACTGCAAGGAGATCCAACCAGTTCATTCTAAAGGAGATCAATCCTGGGTGTTCATTGGAAGGACTGATGCTAAAGCTGAAACTCCAATACTTTGGCCACCTCATGCGAAGAGTTGACTCACTGGAAAAGACTAATGCTGGGAAAGATTGAGGGTGGGAGGAGAAGGGGATGACAGAGAGTGAGATGGCTGGATGGTATCACCGACTCGATGGACATGAGTTTGAGTGAATTCCAGGAGTTGGTGATGGACAGGGAAGCCTGGCGTGCCGTGATTCATGGGGTCGCAAAGAGTCGGACATGACTGAGCGACTGAACTGAACTGAACACTAACATATATGACACAACAGCAAACAAAACTCTTTGTAACCCCATGGGCCGTATAGCCTATCAGGCTCTTCTGTCCATGGGATTCTCCAGACAAGAATACTGGAGTGGGTAGCCATTCCCTTCTCCAGGGGATCTTCCTGATCCAGGGATCGAACCTGGGTCTCCTGCACTGCAGATGGAGTTTTACTATCCGAGCCAACAGAGAAAATGGTGCAAACAAAACAAGATGACACATAATCAGTAAGATACTACATGGTAGTCTGAAGGAAAGCAGCTAAGAAGAAAAGCATGTCAAACCACCTTATCAACAGTTTCTGTGAGCTGATGTCAAGGACATCCTAATTTATCTGCCTAGAAAAGTCAGGGAGACCCACGGGGTTCTATTTTCACAGAAACTTTGGCTTCTGCAGGTGTATTGCAGAAGCCTCAGCTTCTGAGTTCCTCACTGTGGCAGCTTTCCGCTGGCTTAGTAGCATCACGTTCATGTCTCACTGCCTTCAGGGCCCAAGGGGCTATTTGTGTTTCGGAGAAGGTACTCCAAGTGGTCAGGCTGTGTTGTGCAGAGACATTTAGAAAACAAGCAGCTGGGCTTCTGTGTCTGCCGCCTCACCCTCAGTCCCCAGAGAGTACAAGAGCGTCTTCCAAGTCACTCGCCACAATGTCATCACCTTGTTAGAAGGTTCTTCATTTTGCTCCAAGAACAGAGGACACTGTCCTGAGCATGTAGTGAACACTAATGAGGCCTAGAAAGATGGTGGTTTGAAGCAGTGGTCTGGATAATGTGGAAATTTCAGAAATGTGTTTTATTAGCATTGGTCACATTATTTCCTGTATATTAGAATGACCTTGATGGGCATTTTAATTAAGCTGCTATTTGTTTTGTGAGTACAAATAATAATTGCTTAGTTTTATCCTCTGCTGCTCAGATAAATTGGTCAATAATTGATTTTTTTAGCACAATAATCCAGATGACTTTCTCAATTTTGTACACTTCTTCATGAAAATTTGCTTTGTTTTCTCAATATTCTGCAGAGTTTACATTTATTTATTTTTATAGCTATACGATGGGACTGAAATTGTTTCTCTGGGAAAAAGTAAAGTCCTTTCTTTAGGTCAGAATTATATATTTGTTTCCAAATATTAAATCAATGCTTTTAATTTTCATTCTTAAGTGGTGTACTTTGTAGCCTTCAGGGCCAAGTCTTAACATCTGTCAACCCAAGAAAAGAAAGTGTGAGAATTCCCTACGACATATTGGCCTTTGATCAGGTTAAAGTCTCAATCCTGACTTTTAGAAAAGCAATGGTTATGAAAATCAGGCTTTAAGAAAATGAAGTTTTTTTCCCCCTAAATCACAGTATCTTCTTCTTTAGCCTATCAAGGACTATATTCAAAGGGTTAAGGATCCAAAATTTCTTCCACAAGGCAAAGATGACAACTCTTCCACCTAAGGAGGGGAGTCAACAAGCTTGCTGACCTAGGGAGATAAAGAGGAAGGAAATGGCAGCCCACTCCAGTGTTCTTGCCTGGAGAACCCCAGGGACGGGGGAGCCTGGTGGGCTGCCGTCTATGGGGTCGCACAGAGTCGGACACGACTGAAGTGACTTAGCAGCAGTAGCAGCAGCAACAAGCCACTCCAGTACTCTTGCCTAGAAAATCCCATGGATGGAGGAGCCTGGTAGGCTGCAGTCCGTGGGGTCGCTAAGGGTTGGACACGACTAAGTGACTTCACTTTCACTTTTCACTTTCACACATTGGAGAAAGAAATGGCAACCCACTCCAGTGTTCTTGCCTGGAGAACCGCAGGGATGGGGGAGCCTGGTGGGCTGCCATCTATGGGGTCACACAGAGTCGGACACGACTGAAGTGACTTAGCAGCAGCAGCAGCAAGAAGTCTCAAACTGGACCCTTTTAGTCAGGAAGGCTGGAAGTCTTGAGGGATTTGGAGAGGAGATATAGGTGGACTCGGGGGTTAGATGCCACCTTCTCATCCCTATTCACATACTTCTTTCGGGGTTGAATGTTAGTGGAGCCATGGAGAGGGGAGAAGGCTTGGAAAGGAGATCTGCCTGAAGGGGTCTGAGGACACTGAGCTCAGTGGCCCAGCCTCAGGGAGAGCATAGACCCCTTGGAGAACTCCAGCTCTCATGGACTTAGGTCCATATCCATTCTGGCCCCAAAAAGGTGGCAAGAAGGTGACCATAGAAAGCTGCCGGTTCTTCGTGGTCTCTGTATGAAGTGCGAGAGGGTGGCAGTGTGCTTGGAGAGAGGACACAAAGTTTCAGAGTATACATTGGATGAACATGGCCAGAGGTTGTGGTGTTTGAAGATGTCAAGATTGGAGGCAAATGGAAGATGACAGAGTAGAAGGATGTGTGCTCATGTCTTCCAAAATCTCAAACGTAGACAGGAGGATGCTGGAACCCACAAAAAAAGAGACCTCATATACAAAGACAAAGAAAAGCTGCATGCAACAAAATGCAATCTTGATAGGAGGGTTGCAATCACAATAAAATCAAATCCCCATACCCGCTGGGCGGGTGACCCACAAACTGGAGAATGATACCAAAGAAGTTCTCCCACTGTTGTGACAGTTCTAAACCCCATGTCAGGCTTCCTGGCCTAGGGATGTGGCAGAGGGACTGGGAATCCCCAGGGAATCTGATCTTGAAGGCCAGCGATATTTAATGACAGGATTGGTGGAACAAAATCTTGCATGTACCAAGACCCAGAGGAAAGGAGCAGTGACCTCACAGAAGAACCGACCTACCGGCTAGTGTTCGAGGGTCTCCTGTGGAGGCATGGGTCAGCAGTGGCTTGCCCATTGGATGGGGGGGCACTGGCAGAGGCACCTGGAAGACGCCCCTTGGTGGAAGTCCTCTTGGAGTTGCCATTAACCCTACTGTAGAGCCCGTAGGCCCCGGCGCTGGGTTGAAAGTGAAAGTAAAAGTGAAGTCGCTCAGTCGTGTCCGACTCTTTGTGACCCCATGGACTGTACCTACCAGGCTCCTCTGGCCATGGGATTTTCCAGGCAAGAGTACCGGAGTGGGTTGCCATTGCTTTCTCCGGGGAATCTTCCCAACCAAGGCATTGAACCCGGGTCTCCCACATTGCAGGCAGACGCTTTAACCCTCTGAGCCCCCAGGGAAGCCCAGGGCTGGGTTGCCTCAGGTCAAAGACTGAAGGTAAATGACCTGGATCACGTGCTGCAGTGGTAGAAGCCAGGAACCTGATAGACCCAGACGAGACCAATTTAGAGCAGTCACTCTGCTGTGGAGATGGAAATGGATGGGGGTCTCTGAGGAGGATGAGTTCGTCGAGGACTCCCCTCTCCCCTTATGAGGTCATATAAACTCTCTTCCTACCCCTAACTGATATTCACCTGATATACACGGGTCTAATCATACTGGTTGTTTATGGCCAAAGACTCTTCTAATTGATACTGGGTGCTAAATATTAGTATTTTGAATTAGTATTGCTCCTATAATATCTCATATTTTCAGAGGGAAAATCATATTAAAAATAACCATTTTAGAGGGAAATTCAGAATTCTCAAAGATAGAGAAATTTATCCAAAGAGACTGAGGATTTACCTAAAGAAACTGCCAAATATTTGGATCAGACCAAGCATACCAGTTTGGACTAAAATTAAGTTGTCCTTCCCTTTGCCACTAAGTTAGTTGGAAACCTGTAAGGGGGACCAGATCAATTAATCGGGTGTAAATAAACTACTATTTCTGTATGAAATTCAGTGAATTACAACTCTGTGACATTTTCTAGTATACAGGAGATTGGAAAGATCTGGAGACTTCCATTACTAGTTGAATCCATCAGCCTAATTCCACATAGGTGTGGATTTTATTTTGTTCATTGCAGTGCTCAAAGTGTCTGGCTTATGGTAGGTTCTGAGTAGGTATTTGTTGAAGAAATTACAACTGTAACACAAACCAGGCTTGCAAAGTGCCCTCTAAGAATCCAAGTACAATTTCCACAAAAGCAGAGTGTCCCTGGTGTCATCCATCAGATTCCCTCATTTTCAGCTCCCTCTAGGAATATTACATTCCATGTTAGGCACCAAAATTTAAGAGGGACATTTATCAATCAACTAGAGAAAATCTGGAAGAAAACAGGCAGGGCCAGAGAATTCTGAAAATCACCCCCAAATAAGGAACAGCTGACACTTCTTGAGGAAAAAGTGATTAACGAGAGAAAATGCGATTTTCAAATATTAGAAAGAGTCAGGAACAAATGTATGGTTGCATGTTCATAGTTAGACCTAATGGGAAGAAATTATGTATAGGTGGTTTTTGACTCAAGATAACAAAGAAGCCTCTGACTTTAATTTTTTTTTTCCAGCAAAGTTTAAAAAATATGTATGTATTTATTTTTGGCCTTGCTGGGTCTGCGTTACTGTGCAGACTTTTCTCTAGTTGCGGCGAGCAGGGCTGCCCTCGAGTTGCAGTGCTCGGGCTTCTTGTTGCAGTGGCTTCTCTTGTGGCGCATGGGCTCCAGGGTGTGTGGGCTTCAGTAGTTGTGATTCACCAGCTTATAGCACAGTTTCAATAGCTCTGGTGCTTGGGCTTAGTTGCTCCATGGCATTCAGATCTTCCCAGATCAAGGATCGAACCCATGTCTCCTGTTATTAGCAGGCAGTTTCTTTACCACCGAGCAACCAAGGAAACCCTTAACTTTCCAATAATGATGAATTGCTTTGTGAAGCATGATAAGAGATTTAATTGTGTATTATCTAGCACTTTCTTCTCAATATTCATTGACACTTGCCTCCCTCCCTCTCAAGTTACTTTTTCATCCTTGAAAGCAAAAAACAGTAAAATGTGTAATCTTAAGGTTATATTTAAATCTTTATTAAGAATTATGGAGCTTATTAAATGGATGATTAATGATCATCCATTATCTTAGTCCCTTGGGTCACAAGGAAGCAAACTCAAATATGAGACTTTTGAGACTTGATCTCACTTGGATTATCTGATGTCTGTCACAAAGTGAAACTGCAAATTTTGCATAGAGCTAAGATTTCATGAGGTTGGTTAAATCATTGGAAAACTGTCCAAATCATGAACAAAACCGTCTGTTATTCCTGTTGACAATTGAATAAGAAAAGTTTGAAAGCATGAGGATTTGATAGGTGTTTCAGAGGGAACTCCAGGCATTGACTTTAAATGTCATTGGAATATCAAAGGATGAAGAAAAGCACTTGGCAAAACTTCTAAAGGCTCTTTAACATGTTTATAAATATGATTCTTTATATATTAGTTTGACAGAAGTCTCTCAAAAGGTAAAAGATATTGCTTCATGTGTTTATGAAATTGAATTAGAAAAATTAGTGAAATAGTGAACATTGAATTTTGTGGTTTCATGAATTGCACAGGTTGCTGTCAATATAAATGTTGTTAAATATTAGAAGAAAAAAGGTTTCCTATTATTTTTGCATTCATTTTTCAAGATGAATTAAAAAGAATCTCCTGCCTCTTCTGATTGTGAAATTCAGTCTTAATCTTAGGTAGTGTGAATTTTTATTATCTTTTTTAAAAAAAACTTTTTATTTTACACTGGGGTATAGCCAGTTAACAATGCTGTGGTAGTCTCAGATGGATAGCAAAGGGACTCAGCCATACGTATATATGTGCTGTGCTGTGCTTAGTCGCTCAGTTGTGTCAGATTCTTTGCGACCACATGGTCTGTAACCCGCCAGGCTTCTCTGTCTGTGGGGATTCTCCAGGCAAGAATACTGGAGTGGGTTGCTATGCCCTCCTCCAAGGGATCCTACCAACCTAGGGGTCGAACCCAGGTTTCCAACATTGCAGATGGATTCTTTACTGTCTGAGCCACCAGGGAATATCCAGCACTAATTATCCTCCTTATTGGAGGATATGTAAAACTCTATGTCTCTGTTTTATCTACTGGGCATGCTTTTTTTTTTCTCTTAGTTTGTCAAAAAGGGATAAAGCATATCAATCAGATGACCATTATATCTACTGCTGTGGGCAAGAATCCCTTTGAAGAATTGGAGTAGCCCTCATAGTCAACAAAAGAGTCCAAAATGCAGTACTTGGGTGCAGTCTTAAAAACAACAGAATGATCTCTGTTTGTTTCCAAGGCAAGCCATTCAATATCACAGTAATCCAAGTCGATGCCCCAACCACTAATGCTGAAGAAGCTGAAGTTGAACAGTTCTATGAAGACCTATATGACCTTCTAGAACTAACACCCAAAAAAGATGTCTTTTTCATCATTGGGTACTGAAATGCAAAAGTAGGAAGTCAAGAAACACCTGGAGTAACAGGCAAATTTGGCCTTGGAGTACAGAATGAAACAGGGCAAAGGCTAACAGAGCTTTGTCAAGAGAACACACTGCTCATAGCAAACACCCTCTTCCAGAAAAACAAGAGAGGACCCTGCACATGGACATCACCAGATGGTCAATACCGAAATCAGACTGATTATATTCTTTGCAGCAAAAGACGGAGAAGCTCTATACAGTCAGCAAAAACAAGACTGGGAGCTGACTGTGGCTCAGATCATGACCTCCTTATTGCAAAATTTAGACTTAAATTGAAGAAAGTAGAGAAAACCACTGGGCCATTAAGGTATGACTTAAATCAAATCCTTTATACAATGAAAGTGAAAAATAGATTCAAGGGATTAGATATGATAGAGTGCCTGAAGAACTATGGATGGAGGTTCATAACATTGTGCAGGAGATGGTGATCAAAACCATCCCCAAGAAAAAGAAATGCAAAAAGGCAAAATGGCTGTCTGAGGAGGCCTTACAAATAACTGAGAAAAAAAAAAAATAGCTGCGAAATGCAAAGGAGAAAAGGAAAGATATACCCATTTGAATGCAGAGTTCCAAAGAATAGCAAGGAGAGATAAGAAAGCCTTCCTCAGTGATCAGTGCAAAGAAACAGAGGAAAACAATAGAATAGGAAAGCCTAAAGATCTCTTCAAGAAAATTAGAGATACCAAGAGAACACTTCATGCAAAGATGGGCTCAATAAAGGACAGAAATGGTATGGGCCTAACAGAAGAAGATATTAAGAAGAGGTTGAAAGAATACACAGAAGAACTACACAAAAGAGATCTTAAATGACCCAGATAATCACGAGGGTGTGATCACTGGACCAGAGTCAGACATCCTAGAGTGTGAAGTCAAGTGGGGCTTAGGAAGCATCACTGCAAACAAAGCTAGTGAAGGTGATGGAATTCCAGTTGAGCTTTTTCAAATCCTAAAAGTTGATGCTGTTAAGGTGCTGACTCAATATGTCAGCAAATTTGGAAAACCCAGCAGTGGCCACAGGACTGGAAAAGCTCAGTTTTCATTCCAATACCAAAGAAAGGCAATGCCAAAGAATGTTCAAACTACCACACAATTGCACTCATCTCACACGCTAGCAAGGTAATACTCAAAGTTCCCCAAGCGAGGCATCAACAGTATGTGAACCAAGAACTTCCAGATGTTCAAGCTGGACTTAGAAAAGGCAGAGGAACCAGAGATCAAATTGCCAGCATCTACTGGATCTAGAAAAAGCAAGAGAATTCCAGAAAACACCTGCTTCATTGACTATGCCAAAGCATTTGACTGTGTGGATCACAACAAACTATGGAAAATTCTTAAAGAGATGGGAATACCAGACCACCTGACCTACCTTCTGAGAAATCTGTATGCAAGTCAGAAAGCAGCAGTTAGAACCAGACATGGAACAACAGACTGGTTCGAAATTGGGAAAGGAGTACATCAAGGCTGTGTGTTATCACCCTGCTTATTGAACTAATAGGCAGAGTACATCATCCGAATTGCTGGGCTAGATGAAACAAATCGGAATCAAGATTGCCAGGAGAAATATCAATAACCTCAGATATGGAGATAACATCACCCTTATGGCAGGAGGTAAAGAGGAACTAAAGAGACTTTTGATGAAGCTAAAAGAGGAGAGTGAAAAAAACTGGCTTAAAACTCAACATTCAAAAAGTGAAGATCCAGTCAGATCATTTCATGGCAAATAGATGGGGAAACAATGGAAACAGTGAAAGACTTTATTTTCTTGGGTTCTAAAATTGCTGCAGATGGTGACTGCAGCCATGAAATTAAAAGATGCTTGTTCCTTGGAAGAAAAGCTATGACAAACCTAGATGGCATATTAAAAAGCAGAGACGTTACTTTGCCAACAAAGGTCAGACCTATGATTTTTCCAGTAGTCATGTACGGATGTGAGAATTGGACTATAAAGAAAGCTGAGTGCCAAAGAATTGATGCTTTTGAACTGTCGTGTTGTAGAAGACTCTTGAGAGTCCCTTGGACAGCAAGGAGATCCAATCAGTCCATCCTAAAGGAAATCAGTCCTGAATATTCATTGGAAGGACTGATGCTGAAGCTGAAACTCCAATACTTTGACCATCTGATGTGAAGAACTGACTCATTGGGAAAGACTCTTATTCTGGGAAAGATTGAAGGTAGGAGGAGAAGAGGATGATAGAAGACAAGATGGTTGGATGGCATCACAGACTCATGGGTTTGAGGGAGCTCCAGGAGACAGCTAAGGACAGAGAACCATGGCGTGCTGCGGCCCATGGGGTTGCAGAGGTCGACATGACTGAGCGACTAAACAACAGCAACACATATCAATCAAGAATTCCTGTAATTCTACTTGAGTCACCTCTGTGGACATAAAAGGTATAGTTTATTGTTTGCAACCAAGCATAGTGCTAAGGACATTGTAAACAATCAGTGAATAACTCTTTATTCATTTATTCATTCATGCTGAGCACTCAGGGCAGAAGAATGACTTTGTTCCCTACTTTATGGAATCTAAAATTCTGTGGTTATTCTGAATTGCCAAGTTATTGTTATTAATATGTTCAGTACAGAATACATTTTATCACAAATGCAAGTTATGCTCATTGTAGATGACTTCAGAAAATAAAGAGATAAAGAAGAAACAGGTGTAATTTTAGCACTAGGAGATAAAAGCCAATGATATTTGGAAAATGATGCATGCATACAGATTTTTCTTTCCATGTGTGCATTTAGTATACATAATATAAATATATACAAATTATGTAAGTATATACAAATATATATTAATACATTATATAAATATAGATTTTTTAAAGATATATATACTACATTTAATATTTTATAAATTGTTATCTCATAGATATTTTAAAATAAGTATCTGTCTATCTAGTCATAATGACCTAAAAATATTCCATTATATGGATATGCCATAATTTGTTTATCAAAGTTTTTACTGTTGGTCACTTATATTGCTTCTGTATTTTTTACTATTATTAACAATATAATCATCATATATACATTTTTATTAATTTATCCATCTGCTTTTTCAGGACAAATACTTTACAAATGTAAAGCTTGAAATTTTATCTCCTTGAAGATTTAAAATTAAGAATATTAACAGAAATTTTAAATGTTAAAAAACAAAGCTGATCTACAGTACCGGAAGTCAAGATAATGGTTGTTGTTGGGGGTCAGGTGAGTGGAAGGTGACATAAAGGGGCTTTCAGGTGTACCTGAACTATTTTGTGGTTGAACCTGAGGGTTGGTTCCGGGGGTGTGTTCGCTTTGAAAACTTCAACGCGCTCATCACTTGTCACTCTACTTTCTTAGGTTCATGTTGTACCTCAGTGAAATAAGTAAAAATATTATGTCATGATTTGCATCTGTATTTACATACTTACATAAATTCTAAGAAATGAATACTATTATCGTTTTTTAATTTTTTAAAGTTTATGTTACTAATTATACTACAGAAAGTTTACACCAGTTCTGACTCCCACAGACAATATATCAAATGTGATTTCTTTGTATTCAGATTAACACTATCATAATTTTTCTAATTTGTAGTGATGCATACATTTAAAAATTGAGTGTTTTTCTCTCTTACTTTATGTTTGGAAAATTTTCAAACTCATATAAAAGTTGAACTAATATAACAATATCTGAAATATATAATTTTATTATATAATAGTAAAAACAAAACATCTTAAGTCCCTCATTAGATTTGCCAACTCTTAATTTTCTGCCACTTTTGCTTTTTCTGTCTCTATTTACACACTCATTCACTTGCTCAGTTGTGTATCTATGCACGTATATATGTGTGTGTATATAAATATATGTGCATTTAATTTTTTACTTCTGAATTATTTGAAAAGAATCTTTAGACACCATGACAGTTTGCCCCTTAAGAATAAGAATATTCTTCTACATAGCCACAATACTTCTACCACACCTTAAAAAATTAACAATAACTCTATTATCAAGTAACATCTAGTCCATATAGTCCCACGACCATACCGAGATAATCTTTTCTAACTGATCTTTTAAAATACAAGATTAAATAAAGTTTACTCACTCATTGCATTTAGCGGTTTTGTCTCTTTAGTCTCTTTTTACCTAAAATAGTCCCCTACCACCATTACCCTACACAGCTTTCTTGCATGATGTTGGTATTTTTGAAGCCTCTGGCACTGATAATCTTCTGTTTGTTTTCAAATGTATATGACCGTGCTTGATTTTACAGGCTCATATTGCAAAATTATTATAGGTTTTCAGAAGCACATGTATCAGCAACTGTAATAAATTTTCATTTGTGGCTATTGGTTAATCAGAGCGAGACACTGAATCTCCAGTTGGGCACCAGATGTTTTTACAAAGGGGGAAAAAAGCATTAAGAGCTTTTAAATCTTACACTATTACTCTGATTGTATAAGAAATAATGATGACATTTCAGTCTCTGAAATATATTGCCAGGATTTTCCTTCATATTGACACGACATGTTATTCAATGTATTAGTATAGAACCAGTTTAAAAGACCTGAGAGTGTAGTGACAGCCAAGAAGGATATTTTGAAGTTTGAAATGATCCCTATATAAATAGAACGGATCAGCATAACTTTGGGATAAAATTAGCTGACAGTTTGTGGGCTCTCTAGCATGTGCCTGTTTGCTTGGTGCTGCTTGCCTGATAAAGCACAACAAAGCTTCCAGAGAGACAGGAAGGATGGACGGCACGGCTGCCCCTATCACGAAATCTGCAGCTGCCAAGTTAGTTAAGAGAAATTTCCTTGAGGCTCTAAAGTCAAATGACTTCGGAAAATTGAAGGCCATTTTAATCCAAAGACAGATAGATGTGGACACAGTGTTTGAAGTTGAAGATGAGAATATGGTTTTGGCGTCTTATAAACAAGGTAAAAAATTATAGGTGTAATTGTAAAATCGATAGAAAATGGATTTTTTTTTTAATGTGCACCATTAGTCACCCAAGGTAAACTAGTAGCTCTTATTGTTTCTTTAAATATATGTTTAAAAGATATTTCTAATGTAATCATTTCTTTCTATTTAAACTGGACCAAATCATGAGCTGATATATATATATATATGAATACATTGTTTTCTTTACTTTCCTTCTCTTTTCTTTCTATTTCCCTGTGCCTAGAATTTGAATCTTGGATAAAAATATTTAGTAACGCAGTTTTCTTCTATTTCTAGCTTTTCTTCTTCCTGTAAGTGCATAAAGCTTCTCTAGATTATGGCTAAATAGATTGCTGAAATCTAATCCAGCCACTATGACTGGCTTGGGAGTAGGCTACTAACTTTGTGTTAACAGGGCCCTTAAAGATATATCATCTCTATTTGCACTTGAAGGAAAAAGGATTTTCGCCCCTATTTGGAGGGTTAATAAATGGGTAAGGCTACACCTTGATGCACCTTTATGATCCTTGTCATTTTAATGAGTTTTCAGTTCAAGTAGAAAATCTAAAACCAGAAAAGCCAAAAAGTTAACTATTTTCCCGTGACTTTATTGATAGCTTAAATTTTGGATTTACTTATTACAGAGTACCTACCTCATGAAGAACTAAGGATAAGAAAAATTAGAACCAAATTTCTTTTATCAAGGGATTTTCTGGAACCCATGCTTAATAACTCAGAAATAAATTAGAAGTGAGCAGACTCTGATTTCCCAAATCAGCTAGTTAATGGGGGAATCTGAGTAGCGAGGCCATCTGGTGAGCAGACTGCAAACAAACACCATGTTCAACATCACTTCTGTTTAAACAAAATAGAGGATAAGTTCTTGTGTGCAGCATTGAGAGAGAGCGAGCAATTCGTTTTTTATGTTTAAAATATTTTCTATTTGTATATAAATCATCAGCATGATCGATTTTCAGAAATGAATACTAATGGTATATACTTCTATATTAATACACTGTCAGTTCTGAAGGAAGCATGGAATAGCTGAAGCAAGTTAGTGTTTATAAATTTTACATGAGGATTTTATTATAAATTGGCATTGCTATTTTGACTGGAAAATAAGGAAGGGGTCTGTGTTTTCAAAAGTGGTTGATAGAAGCTCTGTCAAGAAGAAAAAGTGTATACTGTATGATTAGATTACTTTCACCTTATGTATTTGTTTAGTGAAAGACTTTCTGAATGCCAAATACATTTTAAGGTATTTTTTAAAACTTATATTTAAGCCTAGAGTAAAATAACTTACATCCAAGCCAGCGGGTAATTTGTGTGACCCTGAGTTGTGAAGACTGCCTTTCCTCATCTCCTGAGCATGCCAAATTGTGATCATGCAAAGGTTCTGAGGTGGTGGGAAAGGGAGTTTTAGTGGCAGTTTACAGAGAAAGATGCTGTTTCTCTTGCTTCCAACGGTGTCATCATCCTTGAACGAGAAAAAAATGCACTTTAAAATCTTTCTGTCAATATGAGCCGACTCTCTATGGTTTTCATAGAGCTAAATTTTCATTCAATCTAATGGGTGTTTTCATAGGACTGTGGGGATGGGGCTTTCAATTAGAGAGAAGGCAAGTTACACTCTCTGGTTTTGGGGAAAAAAACAGAGCCGTTCCATTCCTATGCATGCCGGGTGAATGCAAGAAATGATAGAATTTGTGGTCATATCCTCAGAGTTTATGCAGGAAATCATGAGTGTGCACACGTGTGCATGTCCACATGTACCTATAGAAAGAAATACACTTACTCTCTGTTTAATATGAATACGGGTATAAGACTCTGTCTCTTCAATCTTAATCCCATTTTCTTCAAAGTTTCTTCAGATATTTTCACTTGGCTTCCAGTCTAATTATCAAACCTTTGCTTTTAGTCACTAATGGAAGTGAAGCATAGAATCCTAGTTTCTAGCCAAGCAAAGTAGACCTAAGTGGCTATATCAATTTCTAAATCACAGAGGAATTCCCAAGGACTAGTGTAGTGCTGAGCAGGCTACACTGGTCGTTTGTTATTTAGTTAGTTAGAATTAGTTCCTTTCTGAATAATTCTGATGAATGAGACCCTTTTCTGTGTGGCCTTGACTGGTATGTGACTGGATTAAACTTTGTGACACTTTATTAAATCACAGCAGAATTCTTGGATGTTGAATGCTGTTGAATTGTTATGCATTAGTTTTTTATTTTTTAAAGCACTTTTGAAAAGTTCTGCAACAGAAAAGTGCGCAAATTGTAACTGTGCACTTGATTAATTTTCACAAAATGAACAAACATCTGCAGCCATCACCCGGATGAAGAAATAGAATGTTCCCTGCTCACTTTTAAAGTGTGGCAGTCTTCAGGTTTTAGTTGCTCAGTCACTCAGTCGTGTCAGATTCTTTGTGACCCCACGGACTGTAGCCTGCCAGGCTCCCCTGTCAGGCAAAGGTTCTGAGGTGGTGAGAAAGGAAGTTTTAGCGGCAGTTTACAGAGAAGCTTGCTGTTTCTCTTGCTTCCAATGGTGTCATCATCCTTGGGATTCTCCAGGCAAGAATACTGGAGTGGGTTACCATTTCCTTTTCCACAGCTTTTAGTTATTTTTGGCTTAATTGGCATGACAGTGTATAAAATCTAGAACATAATATGCGTCCTTTAAATTTGGTTTGTGTAATTAGTAATGGAATCTATACTCAATGTTTGATTGTCCTGTGGAAGATCAACAGTGGTACAATTAATCCCCAATAATTTTTGTTTCTTTTAGGATATATTGTAGCACTTTACATAAGATTTTTAAAAGTGACCACATTTTCACCTAAATTATGGTATGTTTAAGCCAGTATGAAAGTCAGTTTACATTTTTTGTAAAGGCAACTCAAAAATCTGTTGGTGAAGAAATCAACTTGGAATCTTAACATTGCATGCAACTCCAGATCCACAATCTAAATGGTATACCAGTAATCAAAAGTTGACCTCCGAAGCAAATGTAAAATACGGACTTGGTGAGGAAAGTAGAAAAAAGTGTCTGGAAATTCATTTCTGCTGCCCTGTCTCATTGAGCAGCTTCTCTCACCTGTGAGACTGAGGACAGTTTTAGAAGCTAGCTTCTAGGTCCAGATGGCGGGCCCTGCCTTGCCCCAGCCCCTAATAATGATTCTTTTAAAAAAGATTGTGTTTGTTTATTTCTGGCTGTGCTAGGTGCTCGTTGCTGCGCAGGCCTTTCTCTAGTCGCAGCAAGCAGGGGCTACTCTAGTTGCAGCGTGTGGGCTTCTCGTTGCCGTGGCTTCTCTTGTTGTGGAGCGTGGGCTCTAGGGCTTGTGCGCTTCGGTACTTGTGTCCCGGGGGCTCTAGTGCACAGACGCAGTAACTGTGGTGCATGGGCTTAGTTGTTCTGCAGCATGTGGGATCTTCCCAGACCAGGGATGGAACCTATGTCTCCTGCATTAGCAAGCAAATTCTTTAGCACTGAGCCACCAGGGGAGCCCAGTAATGATTCTTGGAGACATCTCGTTCTATTTTTTCAAGTACTTTGAACTTCATAAGCAAGTCTTCAGATAAAATTAGGTTTTATCAATTAAAAATATGTGTCTAACGTTTTGTAAAGCAAACATTCTGGTTGGCATTTTCAGTATCTCCTGGAGAATGACAGATATGTGAGTCTTAAAATGAAAACAAGTAAGTGAAATGACATCTACCAGCTGACCACTTTAAAATGGGAATGATGTGAAGTAAAGTTAAATAATGAACAAGTCTTAACTCCCAAATACAATGAAGAGTTGAATAGTTAGGAGATGTCAGTCATATACTTTATTATGAGTGAAGCACACAACATTCACAGTGAAAACGGGCCTCTAAGAAAACTCAGAGTTATTCTCAGTAGGTGATCTCCATACTGGAAACGTGAATATCCACAAAGCTGTTTCCAGAGATTTTTCTCACTGCATGTTTTGATTCTCCTTCAGGTGTATGAGCCTTGGCTCATTAATGTCACAAGAGGAATATCATACTTATCTCTTTGGTATGAAGTTCCCTAGTCAGCAAGGTTAATCAGAATCCTTTTATTAATCAGTGTAATGCACTTTAAGTACTTCATTTATGGCCCACAGCCACAGGTTCTTTGGTTGATAGTCATGTTTTTAATTAAAATAGCCAGTGACTGATTTCACTGGAAAACTTTCTGGCAGGTAATCTATCTACTAAGTAGCAAGAGCCTTCCAAATGTCTTGAAAGCTCTTATTTTCACTCTGTTAATAAGTAATCTTCTTATCACCTAATTTTCCTGCCTGCCAGAAATTCACTCTCCTGCTTTCTTATTGTCATCCTAGGGTTCTTTTCCTTTCCTTGATGTTCAAACATTTTTCTTTTAAATTTTACATTGCAAGCTTACTTTTTTTTTCCTCTCCTGGGGGATCTCTGAGATTTATCCTGAAAATATTAGCTATTAAAAAATAGCCAAGAATTGTGCTCCAGTCTATAATCCTTCAGGACTGTGTAAATACATGGACAGAGCAGAGCAAATGTCTGCTAATCCAGCCATGAGCAGCGTGTGTAACCTTTGGCTGTAATAACAGAGGCTTCTCATATGTGGGGTTCTTTGGACTCAGATAACATTATAGCTGAAAACTGTGGCAGATCTAGGGCTTAGCTGAAGTTTTACCAGAAATGTGTACATCCTCCCAGACACTGGAGCAGAACCAACTCCCTCTTTCAAAAGATGGCCCAAGTATTTCACTCCTTACCCTCTTTCCTGAGCCAACAGATTGTCTACTGAATGACTCTGGTTTCTGATTTAAATTAAATACACACACAAACACACACAAGAATTGGTCTGCATATTTTTGTAGGAGCATAACTCCATTCCTTTAGAATTTTTGCCTAAAAGTGATATCAGTTTGGAGGTGGACTGCATGTAGCTTTCAGATCATTGATGGCTACTTAGAGATTTGTTGTTGCTGTTCAGATGCTAAGTCATGTCTGACTCATTGCAACCGCATGGACTGTGGCACACCAGGCTTCCCTGTCCTTCACCATCCCCTGGAGTTTGTTCATACTCATGTCTGTCGAGTCAGTAATACCATCCAACCATCTCATCCTCTCTTGCCCTCTTCTCCTGCCCTCAATCTTTTCCAGCACCAGGGTCTTTTCCAGTGAATCAGCTCTTCGCATCAGGTGGCCCAAGTATTGGAGCTTCAACTTTAGCATCAGTCCTTCCAATGAATATTCAGGGTTGATTTCTCTTAGGATTGACTGGTTTGAGATTTGGGAAGAGTAATTATACAAACATGGGCACTTCATGCTACTTAATATCTGCAAGATATTTATCCTCATCTGTCAAAGGGGAAGCTTTGTCAAGACGCCCTCTTAATCTGCATGCTGATTATCTACAATGTTATGAAGGGGAAATTATATAAGCAGATTATGTGTCTTGGTCTGGGGAAGGTAAAAAAGTAACTCTAGATGCTGTGAATCCAAGTGGGCATGGCACTTGGGATTTTTGCCTTGGAGAAAGAATCTGAATTTTCATCACTTTTCTTCTCAGTTAAGCTCCTTGCTCAGGCAAAGCAAAGCAGAGGGTATCACTGCACACAGACTGCAGACCTGGGGTGAGAACCGAGTGGTTTACATTCAGAGGGGCAGTACCTTCCTTACCTCTGGCCTTATCAAGGGCTTTGTTCCTGGGTTTTCCTCCCCACCCCCCCAACACCTCATCCTGTGTGCAGTCTGAGCATACAGTCAGAGGGCAGCCTGGCCTCTGCAGAGATGAGCAGAGGGGGCCCTTTGAAAGACAAGTGCTGAGAGTGAATCACATTCTGAGTTCTGAAGCCCTAGGACAATTCTGCTGTGGAAAGAAGAGAGAGTGTGAAAGCGACTCTGCCCTGTTAGTTAACTGTATTTCCGTCATGCTGTGACCATTGGGGGTTACATTTTGGAGGAGAGATTTTGATCTCTTGACATACCAGCACTGACACGAGGGTGTTAATAAGTGCTGCATCACTGCGGTTTTTGATGATGGCATCGCCTCCTGTTTGGTCCTCAATGAGGGTGGGTATGAGGGAAGGGACACTCCTGCTGGTTGCTACACTTGGTACACAGTGACCCGTGGCCGCAGCCTCACTGAAAGTGCTGATTGTATGTGGGTGGCCTCTTTGCTGTGGGCTGCTGCTTTCTCTGTAGTGGGCTTTCCTGCTTTGCCAGGGCGTGAAGTATCCAGAAGCTCCTCCCCACTACCCCCTCCCCCCACCAAAGTTCTGCAGTGCAGCTTCAAGACACACTGCGAGGGACCCTGGTCTGTATCTGACAGTCTGTCTTCTTCCTAATCTCTCCACTCAGCTCCCTTGGGGCACCAGCTCAGGCATCTTGCTGTCACCCACCTACAGGAACATTCTTAACGCCCAGGTTCCTTTCTAAGAGAGGTGAGTGGTAGGTGCATTTCGATTCAGGGAGTCGGCTGAATTCCAAGACCTGGTCCTCTCTGAGCCCAATTTACTGGCTAAAGAGGATGATTATGAGAGACACAGATGTACTGAGAGGCCAAGGGTGACTGATTCATGTAATAAACAGGCAGGACAGATTCTCTAGGTGCTATTGGGAATTTAGGGGGAAGAAAAAAAATCAACAAGCAAATGTATTTCCATATCAAAGTGTGACATACTACAGATGAATTCAGAATATTCTTTCTTTCCTCATGATTTGTGAAGCTGGGTTGGCACTACACCTAGTCTGATTCCACAGAGACAAAGACAGATGGAAACCCTGCATTGCAGATACCCTGAGTCCATTAGCTTGGACTGAAGCAGACGTCTTACAGCTCTAGCAGGCTGAAAAAGTGGCAGTTTTCTCATCTGGAAAATGAAAGACTTGGACTGGATAACCTTCCCTCCAGCGCTAACATTCTGTGTTTCTTTGATTTTACATCAAAATGGTGTTTTCTTAATCAGCTCTCTGCTGCTTCCTTTCTGAGATCATTTTTCTTCCCATTGCAGAAGCAGACATGAGTTTCCAATCAGTTGCTGCGTAGAGCTGCCTAATCTTTGCTGCTAATTGGCAGGCAAAGCACACTCTTGTTTTCAGATCCGGAACCAGCTTCTTTGCAAGAGAGTTAGAAGAGGCTGTCCTTCGCAAATTGCTTGTAGAGGAAATTTGAGTATTAAGATGACTAGGCGAATTGAGAGAGTAACATTGAAACGTATAGATTACCATATGTAAAATAGACTTGCTGTTGTTCGGTTGCTCAGTTGTGTCTGACTCTTTGTGACCCTGTGGACTGCGTGCAGCACACCAGCCTTCCCTGTCCTTCACCAAATTCCAAAGGGAATTTGCTGTATGACACAGGGAACCCAAAAAATGGGAAAAATTAAATCATGTCATGGGCAAAAAAAATCATATAAAAAAGATGACAAGATATTGGTGTTATGGGATTCATTCCTTATCAAAAGCAGGTTGCATACTATTATAGCTTAATAACTATGCTTGGAGCATGGATTCAGCATCCACAATTAAATGGAAATGTGAGATCCAACCAGTCCATTCTGGGGGAAATCAATCCTGGGTGTTCATTGGAAGGACTGATGCTAAAGCTGACGCTCCAATACTTCGGCCACCTCATGAGAAGAGTTGACTCACTGGAAAAGACTCTGATGCTGGGAAGGATTGGGGGCGGGAGGAGAAGGGGACGACAGAGGATGAGATGGCTGGATGGCATCACCGACTCGATGGACATGAGTTTGGGTGAACTCTGGGAGTTGGTGATGGACAGGGAGGCCTGGCGTGCTGTGATTCATGGGGTCGCAAAGAGTCGGACATGACTGAGCGACTGAACTGACTGAACTGATATGTGAATACATGCAAATGTATTGTATATACATATCTGCATATCTATATGTGCATGTCTGTTTACACACACACAAACATAGGCACAGGGTTGATCCTTCCCAGCCCAGACTGTCTGTGACACTATTTGCCTCTGCCAGGGAAATTCCATATCACCAAATACCTTCCCTTTTCAGTGTCTGAAATCTGGAATTAGTATCTTAGAACTTAATTCTTTTGTATGAATACAGATTCCTACATAAATTCAGATAATCCTAAGAAGGTCAGACTTTAAACAGTCCTCAGTCTATTAGACCTTAGTGTAAATTAACTTTGGATTTCTTTTTAAAGGACAGCTTTGGATAAGGGAAGAGTTGGAGAAAGAGAAAGTGAAATGATCCTAGAATTGCGAAAGAGATGAAGAGATTAAAATGTGTGTGAGAGGGAGTGTGTGTGAGTGTGTGTATGTGTATGTGTCTGTCTGTCTAGGTTGGAGGGAAGGCTGTGGAGAAATGGACTTTGAGCTGAGAGTATTCATTCCCTCCGGATTAATCAGCATTGTACATGACCTCTTTAAATTATTTTCCGCCCTCGACAGGGGCACCTAGTTTATTTTAATTTTATTTTTATAAATAGTAGTACACACACAAGGGACTAAATTTAAAAGCTCAAAGGGAGCATTCAAGGACAAGTAAATCTATGTTATTGTCCCCAGCCCCCAGTTCTTGGAGGCCACCAGTACAGCCAGTTCCTTGTGTTGGGTGTTTATAAATATTTTCTTCCATATTGGCATTTATGCATACTCTTCAGCTCCCTGCTGTCTCACTTGATAATGTACCTTGAGATTTTCCCGTATCAGTATACACAGGACTCCCCCTTCTTTATGATGGCTGTGGAGTGTTCCAGTGTGAATGCACACGCTTTATTTAAACAGTGTCCTACTGATGAAGACTGAGAGGTTTCCTATCACTAACCATTAGGAACAGTGCTGTAGTGCACTGCATGTTGTTGTCCTGGGTCAGGTTGCCAAGATTCATAACTCCCGGGAACTTTGTACTCTTCATAGAGAGTTCAGTGCAAGTAGTATTGCTGGGAGTTGTGTAATACAGTGGCCCTTATATGGCATTTCGCACAGAATGAATGTACTTACAGGATAAATACCCAGGAGAGGCACATAGGTAGCACTTTCCACTTAAATGAGAGAATTTTTATACCTGATCACCAGGCTCACCTTTAATGTGGTCATCATTTTTTGAGTGCCTTTCAAATGCTCATTTTTGTTGCCCAGAAGTACTCGCAATAATTTAGATTTATTCTGACCTCATCTATCAGTGAAGAATACAACTTTTACTTCTTTTGTTCTGGGTGCTACACTTTTATTAATGTAGTTAAAGATTGTACCTGCTTTTGGGGCAGCTTCATCTCACTGTTGGCTCATTTTGAGATTATTGTCAACTCAAATCCCTAGGTTTTTCCTCAAATGAATTACCATTAAATCATAATCTTCCTACCTTGTACTTGTATAGTGGAATATTTTTACAACCTAAAAGCAAACTTCTGATTTACCAGAGTTAAAATGTATTCTGTTGTTTCAGCCCTAGAGTTTCTTCTGAGTTGTCAGGTTGTGTCTACATCTTCAACTTGCATGAAATATTTCATCTTTCTGTACCTGTTTTTCATTCCCCACTCATAGTGAGCTTGATGCCACGGCTCTGGGTAATGACAATGACAAAAAAAATGTTTATAAAGTTATCTCTGATGAGCCTAGAGCCTATTACACAGAATGATGTAAGTCAGAAGGAGAAAGACAAATATTGTACATTAACTCACATATATGAAATCTAGAAAACTGGTACCAATGATCCTATGTAAAGGGCAGCCAAAGAGACACAGACACAAAGAACAGACTTTTGGACTCAGTAGAGGAAGAAGAGGGTAGGATGATTTAAGAGAACAGGACTGAAACATGTACATTACCATGTGTGAAATAGATGGCTAGAGGGATTGTGATGTGTGATGCAGGAAGCCGGTGCTCTGTGACAACCTGCAGGGATGGGGTGGGGAGGGAAGTGGGGGATGTTTAGGAGGGAGAGAACACTCTGTATGCCTATGGCCAGTGTATGTTGATCTATGGCCAAAACCGTTACAATACTGTAAAGTATTATCCTCCGATTTAAATAAATAAATTCAAAAAAAATAGACACACACAGTTATTTTTGTTATAGCTTGTCAAGGTGGCAATTTTTGGACACTTGGAATAAAGGACTAGCTCAGTGTTTAGAAGTCAGAGGTAAGAGGGAAAAAGGAAAGAAAAAGAGAAGGAAGAGGTGAGAGAGAGGAGTTGGGGTGGGGCGGGGTGGGTGATTTCCAATAACTAATGGGAAAAGTTTAAGATCTCAGTTCTAGAAACAACTATGGCTCTCCTGACCAATTAATTTGTGTATGTAGCTTGTGCTTGGCTGCTGGGAAGTTCAGAGGAAAATTTACAGTGTGGTTCTAGCATATGGAACACAGTTAACACAGTTTATATTTATTTTGGGCACCTATCTGACCCAGGACCTCTTTGTACTTCCCTACCTTATTTTTCCCATTGCTCTTATTTTGTAGATCACTTTTAAAAAATCTTGTATTGTCTAAAATTTGTAAGCTGCTGTAAATTCTTTAATTCTTCTTTGAAAAGAGGTGTTGTATAAACTGATAGGCAAATAAAATCTTGGTGTGACAAATATTCTAAAGACATCAAATACATTCACACCTTAGCTTGACAGCAGCAGCAACTAGAGGGACGAGCACTGTGATGGAATGAAAATTACAAGATTGTAACAGCTTTGAAATCGCTCAAGATAATGATTGGGAGTTTTAAAAAATTCTTTAATAAGCATCCCATGTAAGATAAAATGCAATCACATAAATGAAGTCTCAAACAGAAATACTTTGGACAGGCAGGAAGGTAAAGTAAACAAAGGAACAAGATAATAGGGAATAGTAAAGCAGTGAGAACTCGAGAGCCCCAGTCCTGTTTAAATAACCCAAAGAGGCTACTAAGCTAAACATTAGCAGATCCAGCAGCTGCTAGTTACAAGTTCCAAATCATTCCCCCAGTTTTGTAAATGTGGAAAAGTCCCCACTAAGCAGGGCGATATCCTAGGCTAATCCGAGGCTAAGCTTTCTTTCCCTTTCTTTTTCAGGTTATTGGTTGCCTAGTTACAAATTAAAGTCTTCTTGGGCCACGGGCCTGCATCTCTCTGTCTTGTTTGGTCACGTGGAATGTCTTCTGGTGCTCCTGGACCACAATGCTACGATCAACTGTAGACCCAATGGGAAAACCCCTCTTCACGTGGCTTGTGAAATGGCCAACTTGGATTGTGTTAAGATCCTCTGTGATCGTGGAGCAAAGCTCAATTGCTACTCCTTAAGTGGACACACAGCTTTACACTTCTGTACAACTCCAAGCTCCATCCTCTGTGCCAAGCAACTGGTTTGGAGAGGTAAGCCTATCTGGGTGGCTGACTTTGTCATCTACTTGCGTGATCATGGTTTTGGAAATTGGGGATCCTTACCTACATCAGGCAATGTAATTAATAGTAAATATCTCTATGCATAAAGCCTAATCTGGGTGCCCTAAAAATACATAGAGAGATGGATGGTTGTGTTTGCCCAGGTGCTTCAGTGATGATCACACTGAAATCTTACTACTGTTTTAACTGTAGGAGTCTTGTTAATCTACACACTTATTTAACAAATATTTATTAGCTCCTGTGATGTCAGGTAATGTGCTAATATGTAAGTAAAAAGAGAAAACAGTTTCTGCTCTCCTGGAGCTTATGTTCTAGTGTGGGAAGTGAATATTGAGAAGATAAATTCATAAGTACATAATTATAAATTGGGAAAGGGCGAAACAAGGTGGTGTGAAAGAGAATGCCAGGAATAAGCTGGTATAAAATGTATAAAGACTTCTCTAGTTCAATATGTAAGCTGAAACTTTATAATGAGAAGGAATTGACCTTTAAAAACAAGAACAAAGAAGAAAAGTTTAGGTACAGGAAATAGCAAGTGCAGAGTTGTTAGGGGAGCAAAAACCTTGGAATATTCCTCAAAGGAAGAAGGCCAGTATGGCCAGAGTATCATGAGTGTGTGGCGGGGCGGGAGAGGCCTGAGGGTAGAGGGGAGTGCTAGCATGACATGGTATTAGATTATATATGGCCTGCTGGGGGCCGTGTGTGGGGTTCAGAAAGGGAGCCACTGAAAAGTTTAAAGCATGGCAATGACATAGATTAACTGACTTTTAAAGTCGTCTGGACTTATTCAGAAGTTGGGTTGGAGAAGACCAAGAATGGAAGCAAGGAGACTAGCAAGGAAGCTCAGGTGAGAGGGGATGATGATTTGCACTGAGGAGCATAGAGCAGAAAATGGACCTGCAATATGTTTGAGAAGCAGAAGTGATGGGATTTGGACATGGACTAGATGTAGGTTGCTGGTCGGGGGGTGGTGACAGAAAAGGAAATTTCAAGAACCTTTGCCAGGTTTCTGGCTTTAGAAAATGGGTGGATAGTGATGCCATTTTTAAGATGGGGAAACTTGAGGAAGAAATGTATTATATGGGAATATTGTTATATCTTTTTTTTAAAAAACAAAACAAAGCAGATTTTCTAGGATTTAGCTATTTATTTGTGTTTGGCAGCTCTGGGTCTTCACTGCTGCATGCAGGCTCTTGCCTGGTTGTGGTGCCTGAACCTCGCACTAGCTTCTCCTGGTGCGGAGCATGGGCTCTCAGGCCACAGGCTTCACTAGCTGCAGCCCTCGGGCTCAGTAGTTGCTATTTGTGGCTTAGTTGCCCAGAGGCATGTGGCATCTTCTTAGACCAGTGATTGAACCCGTGTCTCCTGCATTGGCAGGCAAATTCTTAACCACTAAACCACCGGGGAAGTCCCGTTATATCATTTTTTAAGTCAAGTTTACGGAGGTAATAATTTATAAGCTGTAAGTTCACTGTTTTTGCGAAATAGATAGTTGTGAAGCCATTCACCACAGTTATCTCAGAAAATTCCCTGATGCCCTTGGTAGTTAATTTCCTCACTCTACCCCCCACTTCTGGAAACTATTGATCTGTTTTCTGTCCCTTTAACTTCATCCTTTCAGAATGTCATATTAATTAAATTATACAATATGTAACCTTTTGAGTCTGATTTTTCCAGTTTAGCATATCCTTTTGAGATTCATCAATGTGATTGCACTCACCAGCAAATCAGACCTTTTTATTACAGTATTCCTTGCATAGAGTGTATAGTTTATTCACTCCTCAGAAGAGGGGCATTTGGATTGCTTCTAGTTTTTGGTAATTTAGAAAAAAAAAAACTGCTATAAACATTTGCATCCACATTCTCGTGTGGACATGTTTCATTTCACTTGGGTAAACCCCTAGGAGCGGGATGGTGGGTTGTTATGGTAAGTTTATAAGAAACTGCTAAACTGTTTTCCAAGGCACTTGAACCATTTTACATTCCTACCAGCAGTGTATAAGAGTTCCTGTTACTCTACATCCTTGTCAGAACTTCATCATGTCAGATTTTTCAAAACTGTTTTAGCCATTCTAATAAGTATATAATAGCATCTCATGATTTTAATTTGAATTCCCTTAATGACCAAAGGGGCTTCCCAGGTAGCGCAGTAGTGAAGAATCCTTCTGCCAATGCAGGAGACATAAGAGACGTGTGTTTGATCCCGGGGTCAGGAAGATCCCCTGGAGGAGGAAAAGACAACCCACTCTAGTGTTCTTGCTTGGGAAATCCCATGGACAGAGGAGCCTGGAAGGCTACAGTCCATGGGGTTACAAAAGCTCAGACACAACACACACACACACACACACACACACACACACACACACTGACCAAACACATGGGGTTACAAAAACTCAGATACCACACACACACACACACACACACACACACACACTGACCAAACACATTGCATATGTTGGTTACAAAAACTCAGACACCACACACACACACACGCACACACACACACACACACTGACCAAACACATTGCATATGTTTTTGTATATTTATCTGCTAGCTAAGTATTCACTTTGGTGAAATATCTGCTCAGTTCTTTTTTTTTTATCGCCTGTTTTCTTATTATTGATCTATGGGAGTTCTTTTTGCTGTTGTTAGTTTGTTTTTTAATTAATTAATTTTTTTAATTGAAGGATATTTTTCTTTACAGAATATTGTTGTTTTCTGTCAAACCTCAACATGAATCAACCCTGGGTATACATTGATCCCCTCCCTTTTGAACCTCCCTCCCATCTCCCTCCCCACCCCACCCCTCTAGGTTGATACAGAGCCCCTGTTTGAGTTTCCTGAGTCATACAGCAAATTCCCGTTGGCTGTCTATTTTACATGTGGTGATGTAAGCTTCCATGGTACTCTCTCCATACATCGCACCCTCTCCTCCCTTCTCCCCACGTGCGTAAGTCTATCCTCTATGTCTGTTTCTCCACTGCTGCCCTGTAAATATATTCTTCAGTACCATTTTTCTAGATTCTGTATATATGTGTTAGAATACGACATTATTCTTTCTCTTTCTGACTTACTTCACTCTGTATAATAGGCTCTGTGTTCATCCACCTCTTTAGAACTGAGTCAAATGCTTTCCTTTTTATAGCTGAGCAATATTCCATTGTGTATATATACCACAACTTCTTTATCCATTCATCTGTTGAAAGGACGCCTAGGTTGCTTCCATGTTCTAGCTATTGTAAATAGTGCTACAATGAACAATCGGATACACGTGTCTTTTTCAATTTTGGTTCTTCAGGGTATATGCCTAGGAGTGGGATTGCTGGGTCATATGGTGGTTTTATTCCTAGTTTTTTAAGGAATCTCCATACTGTCTTCCATAATGTGTCGGGGTTCTTTATTTATTTTGGATACTAGCCCTTTATAAATATGTGTTTTGCAAATATTTTAATTCACTCTTTGGCTTTTCATTTTCTAATGGTGTTTTTAAAAGAGCAGAACTTTTAAAATTTTGATAAATTCAGTGTTTACGTCTTATGGTTTGTGTTTTCTGTGTTCTAGCTAAGAAATGTTTGATTAACACAAGTAACAGATTTTCTGCTGTGTTTTCTTCTAGAATTTTTACAGTTTTAGGTTTTGCTTTTATGTCTTTGATTAATTTTGAGTTTTTTTTTTTGCATATGGTGGGAAGTATAGGTTAAAACTCATTGTGTATGTGTGTGTGTATGGATGGTCAGTTGTTTCAACATCATTTGTGGAAAAGACTATTCTTTCACCATTGAATTGTTTTGATATTTTTCTCAGAAGTCAATTGGCCAAATATGTATGGTCCATTGATCTATATATCTACTTTTTTGCTAATCCTCCTCTGACTTGTTTGCTTTATATCTAGTCTAAAAAACACATAGACTGAGTCCTTCTAGGTTAGTTTTAAACATGAAAGGTTTCAGACCTCTTTGAGACAACAAAGCAAATAAGTCAAGGATGTACTTAATATAAAAGTATAGATTTCAGAAAAGAACTCTGGACTAAAGCATTAGGATTAGGAACCAGAATCCCGGGGACGGCGGAGCCTGGTGGGCTGCCGTCTGTGGGGTTGCACAGAGTCGGACACGACTGAAGTGACTTAGCAGCAGCAGTAGCAGCAGCCTATAGATTGTATTTGAAACCAAGAAAATCAGTGAACTCACCTGGAGAAATGGCGTGGAAAGATGAAAGAGAACTCAGGACCAAGCTCTGACAAATTCTTATGTTTAGATGTTAGCAGGATGAAGAGGAGGCAATAGAAGAGAGTGAAATGATTCTACCTTTGATTTCTTTTCCTTGTGATAACCACTTTCCTCTCCCTCTATTTTTTATTTCTAAGAGTGTATTAAAACATGTTCCATACTCGCAAATGAAATTGGAGAAAACCCAAGAGCATTTTTGGCATCAAAGAAACTAAGAAACAGGCAGGTTCGGGAATGGAAGAATGGTCTGCTGTACTGATAGCTACTGAGAGGTTTAATTAGGTGTTCGTTGGATTAAGAGAGTTATTACTGACAAAAATAGTTTTGGTGAAATGGTAGGTGCAGAAGCCAGATCAGAAGGTATGAATGGGAGGTTAGAAACTAGATATGGCGTATGCTGACAATTCTTAATTCTGGCCGCAAATGTGAGCACGGGAGTAGCATGATTGCTGAAGGGGATTGGGGTGTATCATACTAGACCATTATCTACAGTTGAAGATAAAAGGAAATATTTATACGCTGGAAATGATTTATAGAAAGCAACAGTTGAAGATGCATGAGACAGCATAACTGAAAGGTCTAAATCTTAGAGAAACTGAGATGGGTGAAATCCAGAGACCGTAGGACACATCCTCATTTTCAGTGGGCAAGCCGAAGTAAAATATGGCTTTAATGCCAGGGCCCTTGCAGATATGGTTGTTGTAAGATGAGGGGGTCCCTTTCTGATGCAAAGTCATCAGCCAAAGTGAGAGTAGAAAGATTGGAAATGTATTGAGAGGGGGAAGATATGGAAAGCTCATGAGGAAAGAATGGAAGAACATGCTTGAAGATGTTATGATCTTCTCAACCTGTGAGAATTAAAAGGACAAAAAATCAACCTGGTTTATTCTTCTTCTTGCCTGCCCTGGGAGGAAGGGCCTAATGCAGAGATGCTCAGAGAAGGACAGGCATCTGTTGGAGCATGGGGCCATCCCCAGTTTTCGTAGTTACTTATACATTTATTTTTAGATTTAGTTTTTATTTTTATCTATATTTTAATTAATTTAAACTTTTAAGCTATTTTCACAAATTTTGGAAAAAAGTTAAGAAATATATTTATATATGTTTAATTATGGACCTTTTATATTGCTGTGTTTTCATCAGCTACAGACTAATAGCAAGCTGTCAACACTGTCTCTCTTCTGAGATATTGACACAGCTATCCTACATGTCCTTTATCCTTGTGGACAGAAGGAGACCTAACTAGACAGGTAGGGGGAGACTGAGCCTGGTTTCCTCTGGGCTGAGACAAAGAATTAGACTGATGACAATCTTGGAGAAAGAGCAGAAGGAGGTCCATCAAAGATAGCTCACTCTTTACCATCACTGCATCAAGGGCTGAGCCACAAAAAGAAAGGTAAATTAGAAAACACAAAAACGTTCAACATCTGTGTGGCAAATAGATTACAAAATTAAAAGGCAGCCTTACAACTGAGGAAAACATTTGGGACAATGTGACAAAGGACTCATACCCTGAATATATAAAGAAACTTTAAAAAATAAAAATTAGGAGGATAGCAACCAAGAGAAAAAAGAAAACCAAAGGGACCAAGAACAGGAATAGGCATTTCAGAAAAAGACAGGCGTGTGAACCACAAATAAAGGTGAGACAATGACCGTCTGTATTAGTAATCAGTAAAACGCCAATTAAGATCAGAATTAGATGCTTTTGCTTTATTTATTATGTTAACAAAGATACCAAGATGGTGATCCATGTGCTGACAAGCGCGTGGGGCAGTGCTCTTACACAGGCTGCTGCTGCTGCTGAGTCGCATCAGTCGTGTCCGACTCTGTGTGACCCCATAGACGGCAGCCCACCAGGCTCCCCCGTCTCTGGGATTCTCCAGGCAAGAACGCTGGAGTGGGTTGCCATTTCCTTCTCCAACGCATGAAAGTGAAAGTGAAAGTGAAGTCGCTCAGTCGTGTCCGACTCTTCGTGACCCCATGGACCACAGCCCACCAGGCTCCTCATTCCATGGGGTTTTCCAGGCAAGAGTACTGGAGTAGGGTGCCATCGCCTTCTCCACTTACACAGGCTAAGTGGAGTGAAAACGTGTGTGATTGAGGGGAATATCACAAACTCACAGCTTTTTCTAACTGAGAAATTCTGCCTCTAGGATTAGGGACTAATTCAGCACCTTTTGACTCATTGTTATCATTGATGTAGGGACTCAGATTCAGACTCTGGGTATATCTCCAAACAAAATTATACGTTGAGTCAAAGAGATAACTGATGAGAAAAAAGACACCATGTCACAGAATTGTTCTCAGTCACATGATCTGTAGTACACTAGAAATTGAGCTTTTCTCCTAATTCTATAAGAGCCTTCAAAATAGTGTAGTTACAGTGTACATTATTGCATTTTTTTTTCAATGAAAGCCATGATTGGTTAAAGAATACGTTTAAAATATGCCACAATTTTAAAAGACATATATTGACATTTTTTTAAGATACTTAATGTCTCAAAAAACTTGCCTAATTGTTTTTTTTTTTTGCCCTCAGGTAGTCATTTATATTACTGAAAAACTTAAAAATACTTGCATATGTAATAGAAAAAATTCAGTTCAGTCGCTCAGTCATGTCCGACTCTTTGTGACCCCATGGACTGTAGCACGCCAGGCTTCCCTCTCCATCACCAACTCTTGGAGCTTGCTCAAACTCATGTCCATGGAGTCAGTGATGCCATCCAATTATTTCGTCCTCTGTCGTCCCCTTCTCCTCCTGCCTCAATCTTTCCCAGCATCAGGTTCTATTTCAATGAGTCAGTTCTTTGCAGCAGGTGGCCAAACTATTGGAGTTTCAGCTTCAGCATCAGTCCTTCCAATGAATATTCAGGACTGATTTCATTCAGGATTGACTGGTTTGATCTCCTTGTTAAGCTGTGTTACTTCCATATGATAAAGACATTTAAAAATGATGTTGTAAAAGAATGTTTATTAACATAGAAAGATTTTTAAAAATAAGTTCATAGGACAGTATGAACTGCATAAACTTATTTTTCTAAAAATTAGAAGTGATTATGCATATCAGAAAACAATATCCAAATTATGAGTCAAACTTGGTAGCATGACTAATATTTAGCTGTAGCTAAGTTGGACATGACTGAGCGACTTTACTTTCACTTTTCACTTTCACACATTGGAGAAGGAAATGGCAACCCACTCCAGTGTTCTTGCCTGGAGAATCCCAGGGACGGGGGAGCCTGGTTGGCTGCCGTCTATGGGGTCGCACAGAGTCGGACACGACTGAAGCAACTTAGCAGCAGCAGCAGCAAGCAGCTTCAGAAAAATTGTTTTGTCTCTCAGATTCAAATTCCCATGATAAATATGTTTTAAAGGTGGTACCTGGAAAATATATCAGAACAAAATAAAACTGTAAGTCAGGTAACTGAGGAACATTTCACCCATTTTATGAATGGAGAAACAGAGAAAAGGAGAAGAAAAGTGCTGGGAGGTAGATCTTCTAGTCTGGAAATTCTAGAAAACCTTCAGCATCTTGCAGCCTTTCTTCTGCATTTTAATGTCTTCAGTCTCTTGGACAGTGCTTGGCACATGGGAAGTTCTCAATAAATGGTCTCTGACTCATCTGGGAAGGACTCCAGGAGCCCTGAGTGCACGGAGGGAAACCACGCCCATCTAGTAAATATAAACTGCTATGTTCACGGCTAATGAAATGCTGCTATTGGTCAGTTTTAGCCTTTCAGTCTCTAGAGACATAGAGGAGGGATGAATTTTCTCTCTCCCAGACTATGTGGTATAGGCACTTTGAAAAGTCACATCCATCACTCTGTAGCTGGAAAGAGGGAATTGAGGCAGCAGACAGACAGGAAAATAAGTCAGGCTAACATTAAACTTGGGACCAGAGAAGTCCATTAGAGGAAAACCAATGCCATGGCAACTGAAAACCCATGTAATTTCATTTGCTATTTAATGGGCTCTTTGTGGAGAAGTGCTCTTTGTGGAAAAGGCTAATTGAGGCCAAAAAATTGCATGCAATTTTCTCTTAAAGGATTTTCCCCGATTTTTTCAATGTTGCAGAGCTGGCTTTGTTCTCAAGCTGGATTTTGTCTGCTATTTTTCTGTTTGCCTTCCTACTTAATGCCCCCCATCTTCTGGCCTTTGTTTCCTTTGGTATTAGTATAATAGTGTTCATCAGTTGAGAGGGCTTATTTACCTCAGTGAATATGTCCTTTCTGTGAATCCTGCCTTTTCCTACGAATAAAGAGAGTCAGGTCAGGTTTAGCTGGCTGAATAGAAGCATATTATTTCTACCTATTTCCTTTCGTAAGAGGAAAATGAAAGCTACTTGCTTTTCTCTGCATGAAGCAAATCCTGACAGTTGGAGGAAAATTTGTTACTGCAGGAAAGCCATAAAAATTCAAATGTTTCCCAGCAGAATGCAGCATGAGGGCCATGTAAAGCAGACCATGCCTTTTAAAGGACTGTCCCCTGCTAGCTGGTGTGACAGTGACACGTTACCCGCACATGAGGAAACTCCCTGTTCAGTGATGTGAACACGGGGTGACAAGATGTCATTGGACCTCACTTTAGTCAAGAAATAGATATGCCTGCTTGACACACACCTCGCTCATTAGTCCACCACCTCTGTCTTTCCATCTCTCAGGTTATACATTGTAGGAGCAGAAATCTGACCCTCCTAGTCACTTGCAAACAACCTTGGGGATTTTTGTCCCATCTGCTGCATGGTTAGTACCACCTGCACAACATGAATTTAATATTTTCTTTAAACTGACATTATTATTAAGTTTAATTTTAAAGGAACCTTTACGTCACTATAAAAATTGATTCATCATTGTAAAAAATATGCCAAAACCCCCTGCCAAATATAGAAGGTAGTAGTAACAGGGCTTCCCTTGTAGCTTAGATGGTAAAGAATCTGCCTGCAATGTAGGAGTCCCGGGTTTGATCCCTGGGTCTGGAAGATTTCCTGTAGAAGGGAATGGCAGCCCATTCCAGTATTCTTGCCTAGAGAATCCCATGGACAGAGGAGCCTGGCGGGCTACAGTCCATCGGGTCTCAAAGAGTTGGACATGATTGAATGACTAACACTTTTCCCTTTCACTTTCAACAGTAACAGTAAATAGTGGGCAATCAAATTCTTGACCTCTGTCTACCCAGAGACTTTTTTCCTCAGCTAGTAGAGAATGGCTTTAAAAAGCCACATCTTCTGGTTGCTGTCTTTCTGGAAGCATTGTCTTCAGTCCTTCTGCTCTGAATGAGTGAACTTGAAATTTGTTTGCCGACTACCTCTCACACCCAGTCAAGCAGCAGGCATTCCAGCCCAGTAAAGAAGGTCCCGTGTAAAATCATGGCACACTCGGGAAGGCATTGACTTAAACAGGGCTTTGTAAAGTTTGTGGGCTATGTAGAAGCAAATTTTAGAAGCCTCCTCTTTAGAATCAGGAGTGAAATAAATTTACTGCTCTCACATCTCACACCTGTGTCCTGGAGGTCCTAGCTGACACAAAGAGAAAAGAAAATAAGATCTAAGAAGACTGGAAAGCAAGGAAGTAAAACAGCCATTGTTTCATACAATATGTTTGTCTATATTTAAAAAAAAAGAAAATTTAAGATCAAATAGAATTCATAATTGAGTTCAGAAAGGGTACTGCATTTGAGATCAATTTACAAAAATCAATCACATTTCTGTACACTAGAATCAAGCAGTGAGAAATTATAAGAAAAGATGTATTTATAAAATCACAAGAAATTTAAGGGATCTAGGAAATATATTCAACAGAAGGTGGAACAAACATAAAAATTGATTAAAAGACATTAAGAGGGTACCACATTTATTGTGAAAAATATGTTTCTTGATTACTCCCTCCTCAGAGGCAACCACTTTCACTTCTTTCAGCTGATTAGTTTGATATTTATCTCCATATTGCTAAATAAATACCATTTATTTATGCATAAAATTGAAAAGAGTCAGAAGCAACATAAAGCAGGTTTCTGATAGTCTATTGATTTATCATGATGGAAGTTGAGGATCTGGCTCCTTTTCCTCACTGCCCTTCCCATACACCTACATTTTTTAGTCTCCATTCTTTTAATATAATTGCATTATAACTATGAGGCTTGTAGTAAACTAGGATAGCCATTTCTTCTCTTTACAGCATTTTGCCCTGGATTTGTGTATTATTTTCTGCATTTGCTCCTTTTTTTCCTATTAATCATCACTATTTTAACCCCCAAACCTTTTGCCAATAGCTTTAATCTTTTCTGAAAATATTTAAATTCAACAGGTGTTTCATCAGTTTTATTTTTTTGTAAAAATAAGTTCCTTCTGGAGACAACAGATCTGCTCCAATGACTGCCATCAGGGAATCTCCATTCTTCAATGTCCTGGAGAGTCCCTTTGCCTCTCACTGTGTTGGATTTCCTGTTTCCTGGATTTTGGATCTTTCTAGGTCATGGTTTGTTGCCTGTTTGGGTTGAGTACCTCTGTTAGTAGGTTTCTGAGAAAAGGTGCAAGAAACTGCTCATGCATTTCTTCCACCCTGACTTGGCACAGAATTCTATATTGATAATCATTTTCCTTTAAAATGATGAAGGCATTTCTGCATTGCCATTTTATTTCCTCATAGTTTCTTTGCAAAATTCAGACTTAAATTGAAGAAAGTAGGGAAAACCACCAACCATTCAGGTATGAGCTAAATCAAAGCCCTTAGGATTATACAGTTGAAGTGACAAATAGACTCAAGGGGTTAGATCTGATAGAGTGCCTGAAGAACTATGTACAGAGGTTTGTGACATTGTACAGGAGAATATCCCCAAGAAAAAGAAATGCAAAAAGGCAAAATGGTCATCTGAGGAGGCTTTACAAATAAATAGCTGAAAAAAGAAGAGAAGCTAAAGGCAAAGGAGAAAAGGAAAGATATAAGCTTCTGAATGCAGAGTTCCAAAGAATAGCAAGGAGAGATAAGAAAGCCTTCCTCAGTGATCAATGCAAAGAAATAGAGGAAAACAATAGAATGGGAAAGACTAGAGATATCTTCAAGAAAATTAAAGATAACAAGGGAATATTTCATGCAAAGATGGGCACAATGAAGGATAGAAACAGTATGGACTTAACATAAGCAGAAGATATTAAGAAGAGGTGGCAAGAAAACACATATACACAGATCTATACAAAAAAGATCTTCATGACCCAGATAGCCATGATGCTGTGATCACTGGACTAGAGCCAGACATCTTGAGTGTGAAGTCAAGTGGGCCTTCACAGCAGTTCAGTTCAATTCAGTCACTCAGTCATGTCTGACTCTTTGCGACCCCATGGACTGCAGCATGCCAGGGCTCCCTGTCCATCACCAACTCCTGGAGTTTACCCAAACTCATGCCCATTGAGTCCGTGATGCTATGCAACCATCTCATCCTCTGTCATTACCTTCTTCTCCTGCCTTCAATCTTTCCCAGCATCAGGGTCTTTACAAATGAATCAGCTCTTCACAGCAGGTGGCCAAAGTACTAGAGTTTCAGCTTCAACATCAATCCTTCCAAGGAACACTCAGGACTGCTCTCCTTTAGGATGGACTGGTAGGATCTCCTTGCAGTCCAAGGGACTCTCAAAAGTCTTCTCCAGCACCACAGTTCAAAAGCATTAATTCTTCAGTGTTCAGCTTTCTTTATAGTCCAACTCTCACATTCACACATGACTACTGGAAAAACCATAGCTTTGACTAGACGGACCTTTGTTGGCAAAGTAATGTCTCTGCTTTTTAATATGCTGTCTAAGTTGGTCATAATTTTTCTTCCAAGGAGTAAACGTCTTTTAATTTCATGGCAGCAGTCACCATCTGCAGTGATTTTGGAGCCACAAAAAATAAAGTCAGCTACTGTTTCCACTGTTTCCCCATCTATTTGCCATGAAGTGATGGGACTGGATGCCATGTTCTTAGTTTACTGCATGTTGAGCTTTAAGCCAACTTTTTACTCTCCTCTTTCACGTTCATCAAGAGGCTCTTTAGTTCTTCTTCACTTTCTGCCATAAGGGTGGTGTCATCCGCATATCTGAGGTTATTGATATTTCTCCCGGCAATCTTGAATCCAGCTTGTGCCTCATCCAGCCAGCATTTCTCATGATGTACTCTGCATATAAATTAAATAAGCAGGGTGACAACATACAGCTTTGACGTACTCCTTTTCCTATTTGGAACCAGTCTGTTGTTCCATGTCCAGTTCTAAGTGTTGCTTTCTAACCTGCATACAGATTTCTCAAGAGGAAGGTCAGGTGGTCTGGTATTCCCATCTCTTTCAGAAGTTTTTACAATTTATTGTGATCCACACAGTCAAAGGCTTTGGCATAATTGATAAAGCAGAAATAGATGTTTTTCTGGAACTCTCTTGCTTTTTCAATGATCCAGCAGATGTTGGCAATTTGATCGCTGGTTCCTCTGCCTTTTCTAAATCCAGCTTGAACATCTGGAAGTTCATGGTTCATGTATTGCTGAAGCCTGGCTCGGAGAATTTTTAGCATTACTTTGCTAGCATGTGAGATGAGCGCAATTGTGTGACAGTTTGAGCATTCTTTGGCATTGCCTTTCTTGGGATTGGAATGAAAACTGACCTTTTCCAGTCCTGTGGCCACTGCTGAGCTTTCCAAATTTGCTGGCTTATTGAGTGCAGCACTTTCACAGCATCATCTTTCAGGATTTGAAATAGCTCAACTGGAATTCCATCGCCTCCACTAGCTTTGTTTGTAGTGATGCTTCCTGAGCCCTACTTGACTTCGCATTCCAAGATGTCTGGCTCTAGGTGAGTGATCACACCATCGTGATTATATGGGTCGTGAAGATCTCTTTTGTATAGTTCTTCTGTGTATTCTTGCCACCTCTTCTTAATATTTTCTGCTTCTGTTAGGTCCCTACCATTTCTGTCATTTATTGTGCGCATCTTTGCATGAAATGTTCCTTTGATATCTCTAATTTTCTTGAAGAGATTTAGTCTTTCCCATTCTATTGTTATCCTCTATTTCTTTGCACTAATCACTGAGGAAGGCCTTCTTATCTCTCCTTGCTATTCTTTGGAACTCTGCATTCAAATGGGTGTATCTTTCCTTTTCTCATTTGCTTTCTGCTTCTCTTCTTGTCAGTTTTTTGTAAGGCCTCCTCAGACAGCCATTTTGATTTTTTGCATTTCTTTTTCTTGGGGATGGTCTTGCTCCCTGTCTCCTGTACAATGTCATGAACCTCCGTCCAGAGTTCATCAGGAACTCTGTCTATCAGATCTAGTCCCTTAAATCTATTTCTCACTTCCACTGTATAATTGTAAGGGATTTGATTTAGGTCATACCTGAATGGTCTAGTGGTTTTCCCACTTTCTTCGATTTAACTCTGAATTTGGCAATAAGGACCTTAGGAACCATCATTCTGAACAAAGATAGTGGAGGTGATGGAATTCCAGTTGAGCCATTTCAAATCTTAAAAGATGATGCTGTAAGAGTGCTGCACTCAATATGTCAGCAAATTTGGAAAACTCAGCAGTGGCCACAGAACTGGAAAAGATCAGTTTTCATTCCAATCCCAAGGAAAGGTAATACCAAAGAATGTTCAAACTACCACACAATTGCACTCATCTCACACACTAGGGAAGTAATGCTCAAAATTCTCCAAGCCAGGCTTCAATAGTACGTGAACCATGAACTTCCAGATGTTCAAGCTGGATTTAGAAAAATCAGAAGAACCAGAGATCAAATTGCCAACATCCACTGGATCATGGAAAAAGCAAGAGGGTTCCAGAAAAAACATCTATTTCTGCTTTATTGACTATGCCAAAGCCTTTGACTGTGTGGATCACGACAAACTGTGGAAAATTCTGAAAGAGATGGAAATACCAGACCACCTGACCTGCCTCTTGAGAAACCTGTGTGCAGGTCAAGAAGCAACATTTAGAACTGGACATGGAACAACAGACTGGTTCCAAATATGGAAAAGGAGTACATCAGAGCTGTATATTGTCACCCTACTTATATGCAGAGTACATCATGAGAAACACTGGGCTGGAAGAAGCACAAGATGGAATCAAGATGGTAGGGAGAAATATCAATATCCTCAGATACGCAGATGACACCACCCTTATGGCAGAAAGTGAAGAATCACTGAATAGCCTCTTGATGAAAGTGAAAGAGGAGAGTGAAAAAGTTGGCTTAAAACTCAACATTTAGAAAACTGTGGTTATGGCATCTGGTCCCATCATTTCATGGCAAATATTGGAGAAACAGTGACAGACTTTATTTTGGGGGGCTCCAGTATCACTGCAGATGGTGATTGCAGCCATGAAAGTAAAAGACGATTGCTCCTTGGAAGGAAAGTTATGACCAACCTAGACAGCATATTAAAAAGCAGAGACATGACTTTGACAACAAAGGTCAGTCTAGTCAAAGCTATGGTTTTTCCAGTAGTCATGTATGGATGTGACAGTTGGACTATAAAGAAGTCTGAGTGCCAAAACATTGATGCTTTTCAACTGTGGTGCTGGAGAAGACTCTTGAGAGTCTCTTGGACAGCAAGGAGATCCAACCAGTCCATCCTAAAGGAGATCAGTACAGAATATTCGTTGGAAGGACTGATGTTGAAGCTGAAACTCCAATACTTTGGTCACCCGATGTGAAGAGCTGACTCATTTGTAAAGACCCTGATGCTGGGAAAGATTGAAGGCAGGAGAAGAAGGGGACGACAGAGGATGAGATGGTTGGATGGCATCACCGATTTGATGTACATGAATTTGAGCAAGCCTGAGAGTTGGTGATGGACAGGTAAGCCTGGTGTGCTGCAGTCCATGGAATTGCAAAGAGTCAGACACGACTGAGGGACTGAACTGAACTGATCTTCCTTTTCTGAGAGCCTTAAGATTTTCTTTTGGTTTATTCATTTTCTGAAGTTTCATGATGATGTGCTTTGATGAGTGATTTTCACCCGTTGCCTGGGTTCTTCCAACCCCAAAATGTGCTTGTCTCTCAGTTCTGAGAAATCTTCCATAATTATTTCCTACCTGAATTCTTTTCTTCTGTTTCCTGTATGTGCTCTTCCTTGAATTGCTATTATATGGACATTGTACTTTCTGGACCATTTTTCTAATTGTCATTTGTTTCTCCTGTTTTACATTTCTTCTTTATAATAATTCTCTACGTTCTAGGCGGAGAAGGCAATGGCAAACCACTCCAGTACTCTTGCCTAGAAAATCGCATGGACAGAGGAGCCTGGTGGGCTGCAGTCCGTGTGTCGCTACTAGTTGGACACGACTGAGCAACTTCACTTTCACTTTTCACTTTCACACATTGGAGAAGGAAATGGCAACCCACTCCAGTGTTCTTGCCTGGAGAATCCCAGGGACGGCGGAGCCTGGTCAGCTGCCGTCTGTGGGGTTGCACAGCATCGGACACAACTGAAGCAACTTAGCAGCAGCAGCAGCAGCAGCTACTTTCTAGGAGATTTACTCTTGTTTATTTTTCTTAATTTCATATTGTCTCTATCTACCATCATAAATGATTTCCTTAGATATTTTATAAACTTTGGCTGTCTGGTAAATTTACTATTTAAAGTTGAATAACTAAACACTGATTTGGAATCTGTATGTATGATTGGGGTTAGCTGACTATTGGCTTCACTATAGGTGATCTAATGGGACCTTTAATTTTACGGATTGGTGACACAGTATCTTTAAATCTGTTTTCTTAAGCTGGTCAGACTCTCCACAGAAATTTCTAGCTTCTTCCTGGAGGACTAAGGCCTGATTGCCAGTATTCCAGGTGTCCAGGTGGGGAAAAGAGCTTGGTGTACAAATTGCAAATGTGGTGTACATATATTCTAGAATGGTTTACCTGGCTGGGCTAACTTCTACGCCACTTAAGGCTTTAGTTCAGACATCAGTTCTAAAGATCGTTCTTCTTGGATTCCCTTAAGCTAAGACCCCTATGTTATTCTGTGTTCTCATAGTACGTTGTTGTTTTCCTTTGTGGCACCTATATTTTATTTGCCTAGTCCTTTTATTAGTGTTACACCCCTTACTAAACTCTGAGTTTCATATGAATAGAGTTTTGTTCAGCACCGTCTATGCATAATACATATTGATTATTGAATGTTTATTGAATGATCAGTTCAGTTCAGTCACTCAGTCATGTCCGACCCCATGAATCACAGCACACGAGGCCTCCCTGTCTATCACCAACTCCCGGAGTCCACCCATACCGATGTCCTTTGAGTCAGTGGTGCCATCCAGCCATCTCATTCTCTGTCGTCCCCTTCTCCTCCTGCCCTCAATCTTTCCCAGCATCAGGGTCTTTTCCAGTGAGTCAGCTCTTCCCATCAGGTGGCCAAAGTATTGGAGTTTCAGCTTCAACATCAGACCCTCCAATGAACATCAGTCCTTCCATTGAATGATCAATAAAGAACAAATACTAGAACTAGGAAGGGAGGACAGTGTGACTGAACCAGAGCAATTCCATGACCATTACTGTCAAAATGACTCTGAGTTTGTGGTCTGTTGCACTCACTGCTTGTTTTCCCGAATGAAGAGAGCAAGTTGGGATGAAGGGAAAAGTCAGAATTGTCAAGTGCCACTGAGAAATCTAGTAAGTTGAGAGTTTAAAAGTTCCTTTGGCTTCAGTGACATGCAAGGGCTTGGACATTGGAGCAAGCAGTTGAGTGACGTATGGATGCAGACGTTAGAATGGTGGGGATTGGTAATAAAAGGAGCCTGAGTGCGAACAAAACTTTTAAAGAGAGCTCGTGAGGAGGAGGCAAGACAGCAGAGAAAGAAGAAGGTGGTGCTGAGAAATGTTCTCTTCTAGATGGTAGAAAGTGGAGCATCTAAAAAGCTGACGACAGAGTTCACGAGTGAATCAGACGCTGAGGACCAAGGAGAGAGGAGGGATGCTTTATGGTGTGAGAATCCAGTAAGCATGGGAAATGAGACTGATAAGCAGGCAGAGGCATATGACTGTAAAGAGAAGAACACCTCTTCTGTTGTAGTTGGAGGCGAGAAAAGAGAGAGAATGGAAGCTGACATGGGGTAGTCAGGCTTCTTGGAAGTTTCCTCTGAAAGGTATCTTTATGTGAAAAACGAAGTGAGGAGATAGTGAAGACAGAGGGGAAAGGGTTGAAAGACTGAGGAACTTAAGAAGGTTTGAAGTGATTATTACGGAGAGTGGGGGAAGAAACTGAGGAGAGGAATACTGACTTGCTGGGCAGTCTCCAGGGCCCAGCTGAGCATTTATGTTTGATCTTTAGGTATGCCAGTCTTGTACAGGTGGCACTGCGTCTGTCCGGTGTGATTTTTGCCACATACCTCTCAGCTGCTTGGCTGCAGGTGCTGAGAGTGTAGATAACTGGGTTCACTCAGGATTAAGTTCATTCGTAACACCAGGCAGACTCTATGAGGAGTAGGAGGTATTTAAGGTTTTGGCAAAAGAGTGATTAAAATGATGGAGAATGGAGCTGAGCTGGACAGGAAGGGGAGGGGGAGCGTGTAAGGAATGTCTAATGGACAAAGAGACCGCAGAGAGGGGTTCCAGTGAAACTAAGATGCTAAGATAGGCTGTTATGATCAGAGAACTGGATTGGGGAATTTGTGATTATTTGTGTGCATGCTCAGTCGTGTTTGACTCTTTGCAACCCCATGGACTAACCCACCAGGTTCCTCTGTCCATGGAATTTTTCAGACAAGAACACCGTAGTGGGTTGCCATTTCTTATTCCATGGGATCGTCCCGACCCAGGGATCGAACACGTGTCTTCTGAGTCTCCTGCATCTCCTGCATTGGAAGGCAGATTCTATACCACTGAACCAACTGGGAATCCCTGGAGAATGAAAAATTTCAGGTAATGACTCAATCCAGGTACGACTATCGGTAGGAGTCACCACATCAGAAAGCAGGAGAAAGTCACAGGAATGAGATCCAGAAACAGAGGCAGGGCATTAAGCGGTCATCTGAGTGACTGTTAAGGCCACCCAGAATCTGTGTGGAGGGGCCGTGTGAGTCAGGTGCTGAAATCTTCAGAGATCGATGGGGAGATAAATGTATTCAGAAAGGAAGGTAGGTGGTATCGATGAAAAAGTAGAGCCCCAAAGAAGCAGTGGTGTTCCTTCTTATTTTTGTTTTTTTTCAAAAGTATTAGGGAATAATTGGAAGCAGCAGTGGGGAGTCAGATACATGAAAAAACACCCAGCTATATACTGCAGGCCAGAGTTAAGCATCCCACATGCCTTCTTTCAGCTTGGAACCAGGCAAAGCTCCTTTGGTTGCCATGGTGACCAACACCACGTCTCTGGGCTCATTAATCCTGTGTTCCAAACTAAGCACTTAGCGATAGGTTCTGAATAAATGCAACAAAGCTCTGCATACTGAAAAGGGCACATTCATGTTAAGCAGGGGAAAAAGGTTTTCAATTTCATTCATTAAACTCGAGTAAATAATTTAATATCTTTGTGCGTCAGTCCTCCTAGCTAATGAATAAGGATAAATGCTTAATGGAAAATCTAGCCTAATAAAGTTAACAGCATCAGCTTTACGTAAAAAGGAAATTGATGTTGCAGGTATATATGCATATGAAGGGGAAAATGGAAAGAAAAAAACATATATTAAGTGTCTGTGATGTGGAATGTCAGGTACTTTAAAATGTCTCATGTGAGACCACCGTGTGAGCTTGTTCTTATTATTCATATTATTTTCTTCGTTTTATAGATGAGGAACTGGAAACTCAGAGCAGTTAAGCAAGGCCCCAGTTAACACAACTGATAGAATATAACCAGGCCTAACTATCTGATTTGGCTCCATAGTGGTCCTACAGTGCCTTGCTGAAAGTTGTGTACTGCTGATTCTTCTGGGACTTTTGGCTATTTAAAAAGTCAGAAGAAAGGTGTGCGCTAAGGTGATACTGCCTATATAAAAGAGAAGTTTAAATGCTGTATTAGAATTCCATTAACTAAAAAAACCCTTCAGCATCATAAGATGATTTGAAAGGCCCTTGTTGGAAAAAAAAATTAGAAGGTAGTTGGGTATATTAAACATGTTTAATTAAAAGTGGTGAAGAAAGTTTCTTCCAAAACGCGTCCCCCACCTCCTGCCCCCTCAAAGTAATCATTCATCCGTTCATCCCACTTTGCCATTTGCAAGTCCATGGAAGGTACATGTACATACATATGTTTATATATATATGCTAAAAAGTAAATTAAAAAAAGAAGGTTTGGAATTGCAAAGCAGAGCCTCAACACAGAAGCTGATTTTTTTCTTCTCAGTGTCATGCCTGCATGTGGGTTTTCCTCTGGCTTGGCTCCAGCAAAGGTATAGATAAGTGATGGACAAAGATATATTAAAAATCCATTAAATCATTTTCCTTAAAATTAAAGTCTTTTAATGAAAACAATGCTTTGATCAATTTCTAATTTCTGCTTCTAATACAGCAAGGTTTAAAATAAATGGAAACAACTGGGCCCAAGTTAGATATCCCTGTTACTGAACTTAGCTGTTAGCACTTTCTTTTAATTCAAATACTAATTGCTTTGGGTTCAACTATATGACTATCCTGTGTCTATTTTCTGAAATGTGGGTGATTGCCCCAGACTATTCCCAAATGTTTCTTCAGAGGGAAAGTGTTAATTCTGGCCCCCTCTCCCATTAGTGTTAGAGTTTTCCTTCTTCAATTGGCTCTCTCTACTTTAAACTCTCCTATCAAAGGCTGTATGTGGGGGGCGAGGGGGAAGCCATATGTGACCTGAGTTGTAAGTTTTCAGTCTGGATATTTTATCTTTGTTTTGTAACTAGAAGCATCAGGAATCAGAAATTGAAGAATGACATTTCCTTGGGCTTCCCCTGCTTTATTTATTTATTTTTCCCTATCAGCACTTATCTAATTTGTTTCTCACTTAGAGGAGGCTGGATCTTATTATCTTCTGAACAGTTTAAACACCATTTAGCAAAAGATATCAGCTTTATAAACAGGAATATAAGTCTTTTTTTTGTAATCTCCATAAGTAATAATTTATGGAGGATAATCTAAACAGTTTTAATAGGAGACTCCTGGGGCCAGATCTGGAGGTGAAACTGTTAAATCAAACAAGACCCTGGTGCTTCCTCTCAATTTTCCATTAAAGCTAACCAAGAAAACCTCCAAACAGAAAATAGCAAAAGCAGCAGAATTGGAGGCTAAGAATCAAGCATAAATTAGCTTCCTGAAGACGTTCCTACTAATTAGAAAGCTAATGGGAAGGGAGCAAGAGTGGACCCCTCTTTTCTGAGATAAAACATCTCCTGGCAATCACAAGAGGTATTAGCCAACCCCCACAGAGCCACCGATGGCTGAATACTTGTGGGGAGGCCCCTAGAGCATCTTTTTCCTTTGTTTCCCTGTGCCTTAGAAGTACCAGCAGCCCTCTGAAACTCTCTTCAATTAAGAGGACCATGCCAAGCAAAGAACCAAGTGGGAAAGGCAGAAAGTAAATGCACTTCTTGCAAACAGAGTTGAATTAACCTGGGTTGGGGCAGGAGGAATAGATTGAATAAGAGCCCCAGGGAAAGGTCGGCGTGGACTTAATAATAACTGGATATGGCATGTCTGTATTTCTCTTGCATGCCTGTCATTTTATCCATATTCTCAATTAACCCTCACAACTATCTTGTGAGAGTAATACTATTCTTTTCATTTACAGATTAAACAACACTGTGCTTTAGATGAGTTGCTTAATGGTTAAGACCTGGTTTTAAATGCAGGATGACCTCAATGCAGAGAACCTGTTTATTCCACTAGGTGGGGCTACCTCTCCTTTGCTACTCAGAATCCTGCCAAGAATAGGACCTAATCTGGGGACAGCCCTGCTACCCTGTTGTGAATCTGTCTCCACTGTAGGCTGGACATGTCAGTCAGTAAACCAGCTGCTTCCTCAGCTCCTCCTGGAATGGCCTTGTTCACAGCCCCTAGTGAAGGGAAGGCTTAAGTTGTTAAGTTCAGTAACACTGGATCCTTCCACGCCACAGACCATTAGACCAGGGGTGGTATGCAAGCCAGGGAATTCAAATACAACATGATATATAAAGATGAAGTCAAATATAGTGCATAAGAATGTAGGTTCTGGAGGAAGATTTGTTCAGTCACTAAGTTGTGTCTGACTCTTTGCAACCCCCTAGACTGCAGCCCACCAGGCTTCCCTGTCCTTCTTCGTCTCCCAGAGTAAGATTGCCTGCATTTGAATTCTGACCTCCTTCCCATTCACTCCCTGCCCGAGAGAGGGCCAGATTTTAACCTCTTTAAATCTCAGCCCTCATTTACTAAATGGGGAGATTGATAATAATCCAAGGTGATTCTGGGCCCAATAAGTTTGGGAAGATATATGTTAAATTAGACAGTTTTCCTTACCATAGGACTTTTCAGAATCCTTCATATGCTTATATAAATTATGACTATACCAAGGGGCACAGAATTACTAATTTGTTGAACTAAGAGCTTTCATTTCTAATAAAAATGCCCCAGAACAAGTTTTGGGAAATACTGGCTTAGAAGAGCGAGATTGGGATTTGTAGCTAGAAGGGGAGCTCATACTTGGTACGTCAGGCACTGACTTAGCCCTGTGTACATCAATCTCCCCTCCGGCTTCCCTTCTGAGGGCAAATCCTATCTCACTATAGTAGGCAGATAATGACCCTCCACAGTTGTCCACAGGCTAATCCACGTAAATTTACATGGCAAGAGGGATTTTGCAAATGTGACTGAACTAAAAACCTTGCGATGGGAAAATGATATTGGACTATCTGAGTTGCCTCATCTCCTTAGAATTGGAATTTCTTTTCTGGCTGTGATCAGAGGAAACCTAACTATGGTAGGAAGTTTAGAAAGATTTTATGTGAAAAAGATTAAATACATCATTGCTGGCTTTGAAGATGGAGGGAGAAGTTATGACTCAAGGAGTGTGGACATTCTCTAAAAGTTGGAAAATCCAAGAAGACAGATTTTCCTAAAGACCATCACACTGACTCCTGATCTTCGCAGGCTTATATTAGAGTTTTCCAAATAAACTGAACCAGTGTTGGGCGGGGAGGGGGTTAGGAGAGATTTGTTTTAAGGAATTGACTGATGAGATTGCAGAAGTACAAGGAAAATTGAAGTTTGAGATCAAGGCGGTCTGGAGCAGAATTCCTCCTTCTTCAAGGGCCCGTAGTCCTTTCTTGTAAACCTTCAACTGACTGGACGAGGCCCACCCACATTGAGAAGAGTAACCAGCTTTACTCAGAGTCTACTCTGTGTGACTGTGCTTAGCCACCCAACCATGTCCAACTCTTTGCGACCCCAAGGACTGTAGCCCTCCAGGCTCCTCTGTCCATGGAATTCTCCAGGCAAGAATACTGCCGTGGGTTGCTATTTCTTCCTCAGGGGGATCTTCCCATCCAAGGATCAAATCCACATCTCCTGTGTCTACTGACTTAAATGTTAATCTCGTCTGAAAAAACACCTTCACAGAAACATGCGGAATAATCTTTGATCAAATGTCTGAGCACTGTGGCCCAATTAAGCCGTCACATAAAATTAACTGTCATACCCACTAAGACCTGTGTTAGACTTCTGACCTACGGAGCCATGAGAAAATACATTTGTGTTGTTTGGGGCTACTAAATTTGTGGTAATTTGTTACTGCAGCAATAAGGAACTGATTCATTCACCTGCTACCCATTAAGCGTTGCCATCAACTATAATGCTAGTCACTTCCTACTGAGAACCTGATCATTTGTCTCAGTTTTTGTCCATTTTCCGAGTTCCATCAACAGGGATGGATTTCAGTCCTGACATTGATTGCCGATCCAAACTCAGCCTCGGCTCCTGGACCTCCTCAGTGCTAAACACCTTCATCTCACTCCAGTCCAGCCACCCATTCCTATGGTGGCATCCTGGCTCCTTCCATTGCTCCATTATTTTCACGTCCTGCCTTTTCAGCCGCCACTCCCTCAGTTACACCTTCCCAGTTCTTCAGTGAGGTAGTCACTCCAGTTCCTTGCATCTCTCTTTAATCCAGGCCTCCCAACCCTCCCAGCTTTGTTTCTTTTTCCTCACCCTGTGTGTCCTGATTGATGACTGGAACTACTGCCTCACCAACATTATGCCTTCTTCTACACAGCAGGGCTCTTTTGAGCAAATATACCTAATCTCTGCTTATCATTAACTATCTACAACAATATGTTTAAAGGTGAAAAAAAAAACTTTTAGCTGCAGCTGTATAAACTAAATATATCAACAAAGTATAAACTAAAAAAATGAATGAAATTTCTACTAATTACATAGTCAGAGGGAATGGATTGGGATATACATTTTTGATGAGCTGTCACATACTCTCTCTTAAACAGAATAGTATAGGTACCACCCCTCTTAAAGGTTAGGGAGAGAAGTTGACTCTAATGTTCAGTATTTGGCTTCATGGTATCCTTCCCCCTTTAATTTCTTCATCAGTCTGTATCCACTGAGAATACCAACTCACAGCATGCAATATGTCAGGAATTAGAGAATATCTTGTATTCTCAGTTGATTAGTCACTACCTGTCTTACAGAGCTCTCAAGTGTGAAGACAGTAACAAGAAGTCCAACTGGGAGGCTATGAAAAACACACTGGCCCACAGGGAAGGAACGTTTCCCTGACAACTCAGGAAGAGATAATTCTGCAACTGTTTTCCCACAAGAAACAGAAAGATTGAAGCCCTCAGCTTTAGCTCCATTTAAAGTTTGAAGGGGAAGTGGCCTCTAAGAATCCTAATCAGAGATAAAGGGATAAATGCAAAGGGAAATGGGGGCAATAATTTCCTCACCAATCTCCCCAATTCAGTTCAATTCAGTCGCTCAGTCATGTCTGACTCTTAACAACCCCATGGACTGCAGCATGCTAGGCCTCTCTCTCCATCACCAACTCCTGGAGTTCACTCAGACTCATGTCCGTTGAGTTGGTGATGCCATCCAACCATCTCACCTTCCGTCGTCCCCTTATCCTCCTGCCTTCAATTTTCCCCAGCATCAGGGTCTTTTCAAATGAGTCAGTTCTTCACATCAGGTGGCTAAAGTATTGGAGTTTCAGCTCCAGCATCAGTCCTTCCAATGAATATTCAGGACTGATTTCCTTTAGGATGGACTGGTTGCATCTCCTTGCTGTCCAAGAGACTCTCAAGAGTCTTCTCCAACACCACAGTTCAAAAGCATCAATTCTTCTGCACTCAGCATTCTTCACAGTCCAACTCTCACATCCATACATGTCTAATGGAAAAACCATAGCTTTGACTAAGGAGAATTTTGTTGGCAAAGTACTGTCTCTACTTTTTAATATGCTGTCTAGGTTGGTCATAACTTTTCTTCCAAGGAGTAAGTGTCTTTTAATTTCATGGCTGCTGTCACCATCTGCAGTGATTTTGGAGCCCCCCAAAATAAAGTCTGTCACTGTTTCCACTGTTTCCCCATTTAATTCCCAAGAAGTGATGGGACCAGAAACCGTAATCTTAGTTTTATGAATGTTGAGTTTTAAGCGAACCTTTTCACTCTCCTCTTTCACTTTCATCAAGAACCTCTTTAGTTCCTCTTCACTTTGTGCCATAAGGGTGGTGTCATCTGCATATCTGAGGTTATTGATATTTCTCCCAGCAGTCTTGATTCCAGCTTGTGCTTCTTCTAGCCCAGCGTTCCTCATGATGTACTCTGCATATAAGTTAAATAAGCAGGGTGACAATATACAACCTTGATGTACTCCTTTTCCCTATTTGGAACCAGTCAATTGTTCCATGTCCAGTTCTAACTGTTGCTTCCTGACCTACATACAGGTTTCTCAAGAGGCAGGTCAGGTGGTCTGGTGTTCCCATCTATTTCAGAATTTTCCACAGTTTGCTGTGATCCACACAGTCAAAGGCTTTGGCATAGTCAATAAAGCAGAAATAGATGTTTTTGGAACTCTCTTGCTTTTTCGATGATACAGTGGTTGTTGGCAATTTGATCTCTGATTCTTCTGCCTTTTCTAAATCCACCTTGAACATCCAGACATTCACAGTTCATGTACTCTTGAAGCCTGGCTTGAGAATTTTTGAGCATTACTTTGCTAGTGTGTGAGATAAGTGCAATTGTGCGGTAGTTTGAAAATTTTTGGCATGGCCTTTCCTTGGGATTGGAATGAAAACTGACCTTTTCCAGTCCCATGGCCACTGCTGAGTTTTCAAAATTTTCTGATGTATTGAGTGAAGCACTTTTACAGCATTATCTTTTAGGATTTGAAATAGTTCAACTGGAATTTCATCACCTCCACTAGCCTTGTTTGTAATGATGCTTCCTAAGCCCCACTTGACTTCGCATTCCAGGATGTCTGGCTCTAGGTGAATGATCACATCATCATGATTATCTGGGTCATGAAGATCTTTTTTGTGTAGTTCTTCTGTGTATTCTTGACACCTCTTCTTGATAACTTCTGCTTATGTTAGGTCCATACCATTTTTGTCATTTATTGTGCCCATCTTTGCATGAAATACACGCTATCAAAGAAATGCTTAAAATTCTCCAAGCCAGGCTTTAGCAGTACATGAACCATGAACTTTCAGATGTTCAAGCTGGTTTTAGAAAAGGCAAAAAAACCAGAGATCAAATTACCAACATCCACGGGATCATTGAAAAAGCAAGAGAGTTTCAGAAAAATATCTATTTCTGCTTTATTGACTATGCCAAAGCCTTTGACTCTGTGGATCACAGCAAACTGTAGAAAATTCTGAAAGAGATGGGAATACCAGACCACCTGACCTGCCTCTTGAGAAATCTGTATGCAAATCAGGAAGCAACAGTTAGAACTGGACATGGAACAACAGACTGGTTCCAAATAGGAAAAAGGGTACGTCAAGGCTGTATATTGACACCCTGCTTATTTAACTTATATGCAGAGTACATCATGAGGAATGCTGGGCTGGATGAAGCACAAGCTGGAATCAAGATTGCCAGGAGAAATATCAATAACCTCAGATATACAGATGACACCACTCTTATGTCAGAAAGTGAAGAGGAACTAAAGAGCCTCTTGATGAAAGTGAAAGAGGAGAGTGAAAAAGTTGGCTTAAATCTCAACATTCAGAAAACTAAGATCATGGCATCTGGTCCCATCACTTCATGGCAAATAGATGGAGAAACATTGGAAACAGTGTCTGGGTTTATTTTGGGGGCTCCAAAATCATTGCTGATGGTGACAGCAGCCATGAAATAAAAAGACACTTACTCCTTGGAAGGAAAGTTATGACCAACCTAGACATCATATTAAAAAGCAGAGACATTACTTTGCCAACGAAAGTCTGTCTCGTCAAGGCTATGGTTTTTCCAGTAGTGTTTTATGGATGTGAGAGTTGGACTATAAAGAAAGCTGAGTGCAGAAGAACTGATACTTTTGAACTGGGGTGTTGGAGAAGACTCTTTAGAGTCCCTTGGACTGCAAGGAGATCCAACCAGCCCACCCTAAAGGAGATCAGTCCTGAATGTTCATTGAAAGGACTGATGCTGGAGCTGAAACTCCAATACTTTAGCCACCTGATGTGAAGAGCTGACTCATTGAAAAGACCCTGATACTGGGAAAGATTGAGGGCAGGAGCAGAAGGGGACGACAGAGGGTGAGATGATTGGATGGCATCACCAACTCAATGGACATGAGTTTGAGTGAACTCTGGGAGTTGGTGATGGACAGGGAGGCCTGGCATGTTGCAGTCCATGTGGTCGCAAAGAGTAGGACATGACTGAGTGACTGAACTAAACAGTTAAATGACAATAGTAGCATGCAGTTTTTTAGTGAAAAACACTATTCAGTCATAAGATATGGTCTGATATCATAAGCATAAGATTAGAGCAAAGTAGTATGATAATAGTACATTTTCCAAAGTCTGAGTTATTCAATCTTATCTATGGTTACTTTGCTAAATTTTAATCAGTTTTCTTTCTTTTTTTTTTTCTGTAATAAAAAGGATAAAAAAAGGCTTAAGGTGACTGAACTCAGTGCCTACATGTGAATTGCTCACATCTAGGAAGATATCTTTTCCTTACGGCTGAGTAAATTAAAAATAAACAGAAGAATAAATAAACATAGGCTCTATGAGAAGTCTATATCCCAAGGGATGAGAAGCAATAATCGGATGCATCAGCAGATAAGCTTTGATATGAAAAAGATTTGCTTCAGGAGACAGAAGGAAATAGTTCATGATATTTGCTTCCTGTTTTCAGTTTGTTTTTAAGAAAAAACAGGTAGCTGTTAAAAAAGAAGCAACTTCTTTTGGAACAGATTGAGTCTTAAATGACTTGGTTTAATGGCTGTTTATAAAGTCAGGCTGTTTTTCTACTCCCTCACTGGCCTTTCTTCAGTCCTGTTTTCCTGGATTTGTTTCTCTTTCTCATGTTTAAAAGCTGGGGGCGGGTGGGGGCCCAGGGTTCAGTTAGACACACTTTTCTCATCTAAACTCACCCTGGTGATCTTATCTAGTGTCATGACTTTGAATGTTATCCAGTGGTGCTCCCTCCCAGGCTTATATCTCCCAGCCTGACTCTCTCCTCTGAAAATCAGCTCACCTGTTCTACTGTGTATAACCCACCTCCACTGGATGTTGGATCAGCACCTCAAGCTGACCGTGTCCAGACTTCCCTGGGTCTTAGTCCATCTGAAAGCTTGCCATTTTTATAAATGGCAGTCGTGTTCTGTCAGTTGCTCAAGCCAAAAGCGTTAGGAGGGATCTGTGTTTCCTGACTTTCCCTCACACCTCCCACCCCACAAGACCTGTTGATGTTTCTCTGGTCTGACCACTTCAAACCACCTGCACTGGGACCACCGTAACCAAAGCTGTGTGATTTCTTGTTGGCTACAACAGCAGACTTCAAATCGTTTTCTTGCTTTTGCACGTTCCTTTTTTGCAGTCTGCCCTCCACACAGGCAGTCTGAGTAATCTTTACAAGAGAGGAATCAGAGCTTTTCACTCTCCAGTGCTTCCTCCCATATTTAGAATATAATTTAGAGTCTTCCCTGTGGCCTTCTGTGCCTGACCTCATCTGATCCCTGCCTGCCTCACCAATGCTAGTTCCAACCGCGCCCTTTGTTGCTCATCTCTGTTTTTTTCCTCTGATTCATCCACTATTTTATTTTTTAATTAATTTTTATTGGAGTATAGTTGCTTTTCAATGTTGTTCTAGTTTCTGCTGTATGGCAAAGTAAATCAGCTATGCGTTGACATATATCCCTTCTTTTTTGGATTTTCTTCCCCTTTAGGTCACCACTGAGCATTGTGTAAAGTTCCTGTGCTATACAGTAGGTTTTCCTTAGTTATCTATTTTGTCCATGCGTGCGTGCTAAGTTGCTTCAGTCGTGTCCGACTCTGCAACCCTATAGACTGTATCCTGCCAGGCTCTTCTGTTCATGGGATTCTCCAGGCAAGAGTACTGGAATGGGTTGCCATACCTCCTCCAGGGGATCTTCCTGACCCAGGGATCGAATCCACATCTCTTATGTCTCCTGCACTGGCAGGCAGGTTCTTTACCACTTGCACCCCCTGGGAAGGACATAGAGGTATATGTATGTCAATCCCAATACACCTCTTTGGATGCTTGTCTTTGTGTGTTCTGAACACGTCATGGTTGTTCTTACCTATGTTGGAGCCTTTTCCTTGTTGCCTTCCCTTTGCCAGGAAAGTTTTTCTTCATGATCTTCAGGTGGTTTACTTGCTACACAAAAGTCAGGTACCACCAGAGCCATTAAGTGAAAAACTTCATTTTCTTCCCTCATCATTCTGCATCACTTTACCCAGCTTTATTTTTCTTCATAATATACCATTACCTATAATTTTACCACATATATAGATATGTGTTACTTTTTGTCTGTCTGCTTCACTTGCATGTGGAGTCCATGAAGTTAGGGAAATTACCTGTCTTATTTACTGTGGTCTTCCCAGAGCCTCGAACAGAAACTGGTACATAGTAGAGTCTCAATGAATATTTGTTGAATTAATGAATGTATCAAGAACTAGGAACACAAAAGCGAATAAAAAGAGCATCTGCTCTCAAGGGTCTTAAAGTGAGGAACCCAAACTTGTTGTTCCTTAGCACTCTAGATAAATATTTTACAGAGGAGGGACAACCAGCACAGCCAGGAGTAAGGGAAGGTTTTTTTTTTGTAGACATAGTGCTGAACCTTTAATGAGGAGTAAAGTTAATCAGTCAAAGAAGAAATTCAAGTCATTTCAGGTCAAGGAAACAACATAAGCAAAGGCACATAGGTGTTTGCACAGAACTGCAGGATGCTCAGTAATTAAAGCAAAGCGTGAGACAAAAGACAGCAGGAAAGAAGCCTGGAGAGGTAGAAGCTGGACTGTGGATGGCTTTATCTTGTATGATGACAAGCTTAGACTGTATCGTACAGGAAAGGGAAAGCCAGAAAAAAAAGAAAAGGGATTTTATGAGACAGAGCAATACGGTCAGATATGCATTTTATGCATTAAGGAGGGTGGATCTGAGCACAGTGGGGCAGGTGCAGATACACAAACCAGGCAGTGGCCACAGGGTTGGAATTAATAGTCAAGGGGATGAGAAAGGAGGGAGAACGGAGTGTGAATTGCTAACTTTCAGTTTGATTCGCTGGGGCCAAAGCATTGCTGTTTATTGAAATATAGCTTATATGAATAACAGGATAAGAAGGAAATGAGTTTGGGACATGTTAAATTTTAGTGCTGAATGACCCTCCAGCTGTTTTTGTTCAGAATGCAGTTGTGTATTTGGATCTGAAACTCAGGGGTTAGCTCAAGACTGGTTTTTATATATATTTATGTATTTCTTTGGCTGCACTGGGTCTTAGTTTAGGCATGCAAACTCTTAGTCACAGCATGTGGGATCCAGTTTCTTGACCAGGAATCAAACCCAGGCCATCTGCATTGGGAGCCCAGAGTCTTAGCTGCTGGACAACCAGGGAAGTCCTAAGACTGGTCATTTATTTTTTTAGCAGCTTTATTGTGATATAATTCACTTATATACAGTTCATCCATTTTATAGTGTGTAATTCAGTGACTTTTAGTATTTTCACAAAATTATGCAACCACCACCACAACCAATTTTAGAACATTTTATCACCCAACAAGAGAACTGTATCCTTAGCATTATTCCCTCTTTTCCTTCAACCGCCACTCCCCACCACCTCAATCCTAGGCAAGCACTAATTTACTTTCCGTTTCTATGAACTTGCCTGTTCTAGACTTTTCATATACATGGAGTCATACAATGTGTGGTCTTCTGTATCTGGTTTTTTCCACTGAGCATAGTGTTTTCAGTTTTGAAATGATGAAATGAAACAATGTGTTAGTGCTTTGTTCCTCTTTATTGCTGAATGATATTCCATTGTATTGATAGGCCACATTTTGTTCATACATTTACCAGTTGCTGCATGTGTGGATTGTTTTATGTTTTGGCTGTTATGAATAATGCTGCTATGAATAGTTCCATGTAAATGTTTGTATAGACATATGTTTTCATTTCTATTGAGTAAATGCCCAGGAATGGAATTGCAGGGTCATAAGATAACTCTGTGTTTTAACTTTTTGGGGAATTGCCATACTGTGTTCCAAAGTGGCTGCACCATTTTACATTCCTACCGTCAATGTATGAGACATCTCATTTTTCTATTTCCTAACAATTGGTACTATCCTTTTGCTTATTTCACTGAAATATAGTTGATATACAGTATTATATGTTACAGGTGTACAACATAGTGATTCGCAGTTTATAAAGGTTATACTCCATTTATTGTTATAAAATATTATAAAATTATCAATAAGTGGTGCTGAGAAAATTGGACAGCTAACTGTGAAAGAATGAAATTAGAACATTCCCTTAACACCATACACAAAAATAAATTTAAAATAGTTTAAAGACCTCAGTGTAAGGCCAGACAGTACAAAACTCTTCAAGGAAAACATAGGCAGAACACTCTTTAACATAGATCATAGCAAGATCTTTTTTGGCTCACCTCTTAGAGTAATGAAAATTTAAAAAAATTAATGGGATCTAATTAAACTTAAAAGCTTTTGTACAGCAAAGGAAACCATAAACAAATGAAAAAGACCACCCTCAGAATGGGAGAAAATATTTGCAAATGAAGCAACTGACAAGGGATTAATCTCCAAAATATGCAAAAAGTTCATGAAACTCAATACCAAAAAAAAAAAAAAAAGCCACAATCAGAAGATGAGCAGAAGACCTAAATAGATATTTCTCCAAAGAAGACATACAGGTGACCAAGAGACACATGAAAAAATGCTTAGCATCACTAATTATTAAAGAAATGTAAATCAAAACTACAATGAGGTACTACCTTACACCAGTCAGAATGGCCATTGTCAAAAAAATCTACAAACAGTAAATACTGGAGAAGGCGTGGAAAAAAGGGAACCCTCCTACACTGTTGGTGGGAATGAAAATTGATATAGCCACTATGGAAAATAGTATGAAGTTTCCTTAAACAGCTGAAAATAGAACTACGATATGACCCAGCAACCCCACTCCTCGGCACATACCTGCCTGAAGAATACCATAATTTGAAAAGATATGTGCGCTCCATTGTTCATTTCAGCACCATTTACAATAGGCAGTATATAGAGGCAACCTAAAGGTCCATCAACAGATGAATTGATTAAAAAAAAAGATGTGGTGCATACATACAATGGCATATTACTCAGCCAAAAAAGGAACAAAATTGTGCCATTTGCAGAATGGCTAATGGATGGTCCACCCATGTGGATGGACCTAGAGAGTGTCCATACAGAGTGAAGTAAGTCAGAAAGAGAAAAACAAATGCCGTACATTGATGCATATACGTGGAATCTAAAACATTTTACCGATGAACCTATTTGCAGAGCTGAAATAGAGACATGGACGTAGAAAACAAATGTGGACACCAAAGAGGGGAGAGGCAGGGCTAAATTGGGAGATTGGGATTGACATAGACACGCTACTGATAGCTTACGGTGAACCAGGTCAGATTCGTGATCTCCAAAGAAGATTTGGCTTCCGGACCAGGGACTAGTCCTGATCACTCAAGAGCTTTTGTGTCGCCAAGTTTTACTGAAGTATAAAAGGGGACAGAGAAAGCTTCTCACATAGACCTCAGAAGGGGGACTGAACGTGCCCCCACTCGCTAGTCTTATCAAGGCCTTATATACTTTTACCAGACCCATTCCCTCAACAAACATCTTAAATTAACAAGATTAGAACTAACAACAGAAAGATCTCACCAGACCCACTCCCACAAGTCTTAAAATAAGGGGATTAGAACCAACAGAAAGATCTTACCAGACCCACTCCCATAATATACCTTTTAAGATGACAGAATTAGTCAGAATGTTCTCAGGAAGGAGAAACATGTCCTCAAGCAGGATACATTGTTGTTATATAATCCTTAGTACAGAGTTTAAGATGAATTGTTTTGTTGTGATACATTGTTGTTATATAATCCTTCGTATAGAGTTTAAACTGAGTGTTTTGTTTCAGCTCTGGGCTTAAAGAAAAGGTTTGTCCTTTTCTCCTCCTTGAGAACTCCAGATCCCTATCTCCTCCTCAAGAGCCCCAGACCCCTCTCTCCTTCTTGGGGACCCCAGACATCTTATCAACCTACCTAGGAATTGTCTCTCTCACTACTATGTATAAAATAGATAACTAATGAGAGCCTACTATATAGCACTGGAGGAAAAAAAGGAAGGTACAATCTTTGTAGGACATAAGTTAGTCTTAAAAATTCACTCCAGTATACACTTGGTGCAGACAAATGCTGTTTGATTCCACTCACATGAAATTCATAGAGTCAGAAGCTACCCTGGAGATGCCCAGGGTTGGAGGGGGTGGTGGGATGGGGAGGAAGAATGGGAACTTAGTGTTTAATGCAGACAGAGTTTTAGTTTAGGAAGGTGAAAAATTCAGGAGGCCGATGATGGTGCGAGATGCACAATGATGTGAGTGTACGTAGTGCCCCTGAGCGGCACAGTTAAATATGGTTAAAACAGTATGCGTTGTATCAGTAACTTTTACCACAACAAAAAACCATTTTAAAAAATATTGACTATACTTCCCATATTGCACATTATATCATTGTACCTTACTTTATACCTGATAGTTTGTACCTCTTAATCCCCTACTCCAATATTGTCCCTTCCCCTTATACTGGCTTTTTGATGATAGCCATTCTGGTGGGCATAAAGTGGTATCAAACTGTAGTTTTGATTTACATTTCCCTGATGACTAATGACACTGAGCAGCTTTTCATGTGATTATTGACCATTTATATGTCTTCTTTGTAGAGATAACTATTTATATACTATGCTCATTTTAAAATTGGCTTATCTCTCTTTTTATTATTTAGATATAATAGTTATATATTCTAGATACAACTGCCTTATCAGATATATTATAGTTCATATAATTTTGAGAGTCATCTGTTCATAGGTAAAGTGAAAAGAGTAGTTATGACTATTCAAGGAAGTTACATACAGTAAGAAACCAAATGATACCCAGGTGAAACAATACAATTTAGGGGTTGAGAAGAAGAGAAATCATAGAAAACTAATGAAGGAATAGCCAGAAAGGGAGGAGAAGGCATCCCAGGGAAGCTGAAAAAGTAGAATTGTAGAAGTGGATTGTCAGCTCTGCTGGATGCAGCAGAGAAGTGCAGTAAGATGGAGATTCAAAATCACATAGGGAATGACCAATTGGAAGCCACTGGCAACATTTGTCAGAGCAGTTCCAGTGTAGTGGTGGGGACAGAAGGCAATTTGTGATGGACCAAGGGAATCATAGGTGGTAAGGAAGCAGAGACCACACTTTCAAGAAGTTTGACTAAGAAGAGATCAAAGGAAATTGGAGAAAAGGAAAGAAAAGGATTGGGACAAAAAGCTGACAGAGAGAGAGAGATGTTGGATATACAGTGAAGAGATACTATCTGTGGAGCAACACTTGACTTCAGGGAGGACGATCAGTTGCAGAGATGGAGGTACTTGTCTTGTCTTGAAGTCGTGACCTCTCTTTCCCAACATGAAAGGGAGAGGAGATAAAGGTAGGTCTCAAATCAGCCAGAACCATGGTTTGTCTAACTGTAACTCACAGAAACTCGATTCAGCAAGGGAAGAAGTAACTACTGCTCATCTATATCTCTGCCTCCAGGCTTGTGGAACACCACACTTTCTTGTCTAGTCCTCTTAGTTCAGCAGGATCACACGAGCCTTTTGACTAGTGTCATGTGGATAGAAGAAATGAGTCTCTTCCAGGTTCAGGCAATATAAAGCCCACGGAGGATGTTTAAAGTCCTTCTCTCCCCATGTTGTTGTGGCTTTGGAGGAACCTCAGATGGAGATGGGGACGCCAGAAGACCAAGGTAGCTTGGATTCCTGAAATTCTGTAACTGCAGTGGACACTGTGAGAGTGATAAGCAAACTTCTGTCACATTCAGCCACTGAAATTTGAGTGTTGTTAAGAAAGTGAAAGTCTCTCAGTCGTGTCTGACTCTTTGCGAGCCCATGGACTGTAGCCGGCCAGGCTCTTCTGTCCATGGAATTCTCCAGGCCAGAATACTGGAGTATGTAGTCATTCCCTTCTCCAGGGGATCTTCCCGACACTAGGGATCAAACCCAGGTCTTCCGCATTGCAGGCAGAAGCCACAGCAGGCGGGACCAATAAGATATTTGGTAACGGTGATATTAACACAATTTGCTCCAGAAGATATAGGAACTGTGAGTGCTGTCATGTTGGACAGTCATCTGCAAAGATATTGCAGGGTGATGTCAGGACAGATAAAATAAAGACTGAGCCTGATGCCTGTGTCTGGTGAAAATGGGAGTGTGACTGGGAGCTTGTGAAATGGTAGGTGAGAGTATAAAGAGTAACCCCACCGGGTGACATAAGCCTTAGCTGACGAGGGATTGTCCACAAGGCTGAGAGAGTAATGGTTCAGAAGCCCCAGTGTTGATCTAGAAGAAGGCGGTTCTCAACTCCAGACCTGGGAGAAGGTAAGTATTCAGAAATGGGGCTTTAGGAGAAATGGTGTTTCATTTAAGATTTCATTTAAGATAAGACTATGAAAGATACAGGAAAACGAATTTGCCATAGACTATAGATTGAAAGGGCAAAATTGAAACTAGAACAAAGCAGGCTGCTGAAAATGTGCTTTGGTGACAGTTAATAACAAACTTGACACTGCACAAAATTGCATCCTTGACAAAGAAGCAGACTTGAGAAACAATTGCAGAACTTGCCGAAAGTGAAAAGCCCTGAATATGAAAAAATCTAATCTTTGAATAATAGGTGTTTCTAAAGAATGCTAACTATTAATCATAAGCAAGACAATATATGTAAAAATCCTAGTGAGTGCTTGAAAAATAGCAGACATTATTAATATTTTCATAAAAGAACACTGAACAAATATGCTGTCTTTTACTGCATAAAAGCCTATGCAAAACCCAGCATGGTTTTAAACTGAGGCAGGTGAATTTCAAGCTAATGAGGAAGAAGGTGTCTCAGAAAAAACTATTCTAAATTTCTACCTGCAGTTAATAAACTGAAGAAAATTCCTTCTCAAATCCTTACTACTACAACCCATAAGAATGTTTTCTCCACATTTCCATCTGTTCTCATGTATACTGCAGGCCTCTATAACCAGTGAGACTAATTAGTGTTCACTTTGTTTTCCCACACTTTTTCTAAGAAAAGTATAATATTTAAAGGTGATATTAAGAAGAATGCCATGAGTAACTTACCACTTTTTCACTCATGCATTTGGGATTGGAGTTTAAAAAACCATGAAGGGATTACTTTTTTTTTTTATCATTGACTATAACTTGTTAGTGGGTGATGAACATTTTGAGCAAAAAATAATATATATATATTTATAGCTTTCAATACATATAAAAATGTTTCCTTTTTGCATATGACCAAAACTTAAAAACAGGGTAGTAGAAAAAATTTCTTGTATAAAATCCAGTTATTTATGTGAAGATGAAATAAGTAAATTTGGTTCCTAGTAAAAATAAATGAAAATTAAAACCTGTGCCTAGATATATCTTTAATAAGACATCAACAATGAAAATTGTACAAGTACACAGGGAATAAATAAAAAGTAAACTGTTTGTTTCATTGAGCATAATACCCTCCATGTTGTCACAAATGGAAATTTCATTCTTTTTTATGGCAGATTAGTGTCGTGGTGTGTGTGTATGTGTGTGTATGAGAGAGAGGCTTAGTGAAATAAGTCAGACAGAAAAGACAAATACCGTACTTTTCACTTACACGTGGAATCTAAACAACAGATATAACAAAGGAGAAAGAGACTCAGATACAGAGAGCAAGCTAGCGGTTAAAGAGGGAGAGGAGAGGGGAAGGGGCAGAGTGTGTGAAGGGGATTTAGAGGCGGTCATACAAACCAGCAGCTACAAAATAAATGTCACAGAGACGCAATGTATAGTGCACGGAGTATAGTCAACGTTTTATAGTGACTCTGTATGGGGTGTAATCCATGCAACCATTGAGTCACTGTGCAGCGCACCAGAAACTAAATAATATTGTAAGCCAATAAAAAAATGCAGGAAAGAAGAAAGGAAGCCAGTCCTCGTAGTTACGTTACATGTGACCTGTATCGTTACAACCTGTTTGTCACTGTCTGAAATTGTCTTGTCATTTACTTACTCCTGTGCTCTTTTTTCTCTCAACTAGTATGGAAGTTACCTGATAGCAGGGGTCTTGATCCTTTCTCATGCTAGCCTGTCTCTGTTCCTGACACAGAACAGGCTGCGTGAATGAATGGATGAATCTTGAGATGAACACTTGATCCTTGTTAGCAAAGAAAGCATCTCAAAGAATATGGACGCAGTGTTCACTGTTGGGACCAAAGGTGTAGTAGCTGAAGGGGAAGTCGGAACCCCAGAGAATTCTGAAAGCATGGTAGGATTTCTCGGTTTTGCTCTTGCTGACCTAAAGGAAAATGAAAGAGGCTGGACTGAAGATAAGGAAAAGAGAAAAGTTAAATGTAGAAATGAGACAAACCCCTTCCCAGTGACATTTACGCCACAGTATTTTATCAAATAATAAGGTGCAGCCCTAAGTCGAGGGATAATTCAGAATTCGAGAGTGTTCCCTTGACAGAGGGTGGTTGGCTCTCCAATGTGGGGTGCTTAAGGAAGTTACGCACAGAGAGCAGAAACGAAACATAGAACTAGCAGTGTTCACCTTGTCTCTACCTCTTGCAGCCGGCTGAAGGTCTGAACAAAGTGCAGACGGTCAACACTGTACAAATTCGGGTTTCTAGGAAGAAAACAAGATAAACTGGTGGAGGGAAAGTCAGAGAAGAGTAAGATTCAAGACTGAACCCTATTGTTTTAACTGTAATAAGAGGTTTGCATCTAATAGAAGACTTGAATAAAACTGTCTCCATCGAGAGTTAATAAGCTAAGAGAGTAGAGACAATGTACATACAATGACTGAAAGTGGATGACTGTCCATTCCCCTCCAATACCAACTCCTGCGCTCTTGTTTTATAAGTTTACTATTCAGCTATTTGCTTGAGTTTTATTTACCTGAAATTTAAAACGTACATACACAAACATACACACACACAGACACAAGATCTAATTTGTGCTTCCACAGCATTGTTAGTCTTTGGTCCCAATACGTTTATTAGATATTCCATTATTTCTCTCCTGACTGCACTGCCCCATCTGTCATTCCAGATGCTTTCTATAAGTAGGTTTGTTTCTAGGCTGTACGTTCTTTCTCATACTCTATTTTAAAAATTGAAGTTTAGTTGATTTTCAATATTGTGTACATTTCAGGTGTACAGCATAGAGATTCACAATTTTTAAAGGTTGCACTCTATAGCTGTTAAAAATATTGTCCATAATCCCTGTGCTGTACAGCATATCTTTGTAGCTTACTCATTTTATACATCACAGCATAGTTTGTGCCTCTTGATTTCCTACCCTCTGCTCCCTTGCCTCTACCCGCTTCTCTCTTCCCACTGGTCACCACTAGTTTGTTCTCTGTATCCATGAATCTGTTTCTGTTTTATTTTATTTGTTGATTTGTTCATTAGATCCCACACATAAGTGATAACATATAAATATACACACACACGCACAGTCACCCCATGTCCTTTTTCCTTTCTTTCGTTGTTGGACACTTAGGTTGCTTCCATAAATTGGCTATTGTAAACAGTGCTGCTATGAACATTGGAATGCACGTATCTTTTCAAATTAGTGTTTTCATTTTCTTTGGATATATACTCAGGGGTGGGATTACTGGATCATATGGTAGTTTTATTTTTGCTTTTTTGAGGAAACTCCATACTGTTTTCTATAGTGTCTGTACCAATTTACATTCCCATAAATGGTAGGGACCTAACAGAAGCAGAAGATATTAAGAAGAGCTGGCAAGAATACACAGAAGAACTGTACAAAAAAGATCTTCACAACCCAGATAATCACAATGGTGTGATCACTCACCTAGAGCCAGACATCCTGGAATATGAGGTCAAGTGGGCCTCAGGAAGCATCTCTAAGAACAAAGCTAGTGGAGGTGATGGAATTCCAGTTGAGCTATTTCAAATCCTGAAAGATGATGCTGTAAAAATGCTGCACTCAATATGCCAGCAAATCTGGACAACTCATCAGTGGCCACAGGACTGGAAAAGGTCAGTTTTCATTCCAATCCCAAGAAAGGCAATGCCAAAGAATGCTCAAACTACTGCACAATTGCATTCATCTCACACGCTAGTAAAGTGATGCTTAAAATTCTCTAATCCAGGCTTCAGCAATATGTGAACCGTGAAATTCTAGATGTTCAAGCTGCTTTTAGAAAAGGCAGAGGAAACAGAGAGCAAATTGCCAACATCCGCTGGATCATGGAAAAAGCAAGAGAGTTCCAGAAAAACATCTATTTATGCTTCATTGACTATGCCAAAGCCTTTGACTGTGTGGATCACAACAAACTGTGGAAAATTCTGAAAGAGATGGGAATACCAGACCACCTGACCTGCCTCTTGAGAAACCTGTATGCAGGTCAAGAAGCAACAGTTAGAACTGGACATGGAACAACAGACTGGTTCCAAATAGGAAAAGGAGTACATCAAGGCTGTATATTGTCACCTTGCTTATTTAACTTGTATGCAGAGTACATCATGAGAAACGCTGGGCTGGAGGAAGCACAAGCTGGAATCAAGATTGCTGAAAGAAATATCAATAACCTCAGATATGCAGATGACACCACCCTTATGGCAGGAAGTGAAGAAGAACTAAAGAGCCACTTGATGAAATGAAAGAGGAGAGTGAAAAGGTTGGCTTGAAGCTCAACATTCAGAAAACTGAGATCATGGCATCCAGTCCCATCACTTCATGGGAAATAGATGGGGAAACAGTGGAAACAGTGGCTGACTATTTTTCTGGGCTCCAAAATCACTGAAGATGATTATTACAGCCATAAAATTAAAAGATGCTTACTCCTTGGAAGGAAAGTTATGACCAACCTAGACAGTATATTAAAAAGCAGAGACATTACTTTGCCAACAAAGGTCCATCTAGTCAAGGCTATGGTTTTTCTGGTGGTCATGTATGGATGTGAGAGTTGGACTATAAAGAAAGCTGAGCACTGAAGAACTGATGCTTTTGAACTATGGTATTGGAGAATACTCTTTAGAGTCCCTTGGACTGCAAGGAGATCCAACCAGTCCATCTTAAAGGAGATCAGTCCTGGGTGTTCATTGGAAGGACTCATGTTGAAGCTGAAACTCCGATACTTTAGCCACCTGATGTGAAGAGCTGACTCATTTGAAAAGACCCTTATGCTGGGAAAGATTGAGGGCAGGAGGAGAAGGGGACGACAGAGGATGAGATGGTTGGATGGCATCACTGACTCGATGGACATGGGTTTGGGCAGGCTCCAGGAGTTGGTAATGGACAGGGAGGCCTGGTGTGCTGCAGTTCATGGGGTTGCAAAGAGTCAGACACGACTGAACGACTGAACTGAACTGAAGTGGTGTTAATTACAGTTTGCTTGAATACCTGGTAAGATAAGTACACTCCTTTCATCATCTCTTCTTTCCTTCTTCTTCTTTTTTTGTTTATGAAATTGATTTGTTCATTAGTTTTTGAAAAATTTTTTACAAAATGTTTGAATTACATTGAATTTATAGGTTAATTCAGAGAGAATTGCCATCTTTTACATTATTGAATCTATTAATGAACATAGCAGTACTTTACATTTAAGTCCTTTGCCTTCAGTAAAGTTTTTATCATATTCTCCACAGTGATCTTGTTTATATCCTTAAAAATAAACAAGAAAAACATAAGCAACTCAATGAAAAATGGGCAGAGACTATGAATAGGCAATTCATATAAGTGAAAATCTTCTTGCCTGTAGACATGAGAAAACACTACTGCTAACAAGGGGAATGCAAATTAAATCAAAATACCATTTCATACTGTCTAATTGGCAAACATAAAACAGTGTGATGGTATCAAGTGTTGGAAATGATGCTGAACTTTAAAACCCTACTGATGGACATATAAATTGATATGACACTGATGAGTATAATATGGTTGAAAATGTTCATATGCTATTACTACCAATTCAGTGTCTCTCTGTAAGGAAATTCCTGCATGATTTAAAAGATATTTGTTATTATAAAAAGCTAAAACAACTCTACTGTCTTTAGTAGAGAAATGGCTAAACTGTAGTTTAATTACACAATATAAATCTGTTCAGCAGTTGAAACGAAAAAAAAAAAAAATCAGCTCTCTGCTCAAAAACATAACATGGCTGACAAGAGGTTGCAAAAGTAAGTACCACTTATATGGTTTTTAGGAAAACAAAATAAAAGTGTGTATGTTGTTTATGGATACGTATGTGAGTAACAGGCTTTCCAGGTGGCTCAGTGGGAAAGAATTCACCTGCCAATACAGGAGACAAGGGTTCGATCCCTGATCCAGGAAGATTCCCTAGAGAAGGAAATGGCAATCCACTCCAGTATTCTTGCCTGGGAAATCCCATGTATAGCGGAGCCTGGTGGGCTGCAGTCCATGGGGTTGCAAAGGGTCAGACATGACTGAGCACATGCGTGCGTGTACACACACACACACACAAATAATAAAAGAACAAAAATTTACAAAGGAATGACAAAAGTCAACTTTAGAATAGTAGTTACTTCTGCAGTGAAAGAAAGGGAGGGAAGAAAGGAGAAAAGGGCTGTTGTTTGTTTTTTTTCCTATAAAATTGTTTCTTAAAAAAAAGAAAACCAAAGCAAATATAGCAAAGATTAGTATCTGTCAAATATGGATAGAGGTATATAGGTATCTATTACAGTTTCTGAGATTTTCTATATTTTTAAGTTCTTTCATTTTTTTTAAAAAACTTAGATTTAGCACTGATGTAAAAATAGATATTTAGGTGTAGTAACACTGTAGATTTCTAACCTAACTCCATTTTACACATATAAACACAAAATACTTTTGAACTGTAAATAAACATGGAAATTTCCAGGAATAGAGCTATGCAGCAAATCAAGACAAAACTAAACCAAGATTTATTTTCTCATTTGGAACACCATTCATTATGGCAATGACATGGGTGATATTTGAGTTACGGTACAAACCCCTGTGTCAATTCAACAATATAGTTGCTGGGAGTCTACACATGGATTCAAACAAATAAACATTTCATGAGGTCATCTAGGATAGTCAATAACTTATTAAAATTTATACTATATCATTATAATTTATATTATTTTTAATAATCATAACTATATAGTTATGATTATCAGAAACTACTTTTATTTTGCCTTTACATGTTAGCTAGGTACTAGATTTATTTTTAAAAGATTATGTATGAAAGTGGATGATGTATTTATGAATTTCATTGTGGAATAGAAAAGACACGTCTCAGAGGGTTGCGAAGCACTGGTCTGGCCTCAACTTCCATCTCCCCACTTACACACGTGTGTTAAAAAAAAAAACTCGGCAAGAAATCAAGTCCATCAGGACAAGGAGGGAGGCAGGCACTGGCTTAGGGATGGAGTAAAGGTGTGGTTTCGTTGAGTCTGGGAAGATGAAGCAGTGACAGTTTCTGCCGTAACGGAGGCCGGCCCCTACTCCCACGGAGGTGGTACAACTTGGCGGGGAAGGTGTGTTCTTTGGAAAGCATGCTTCTGAGGGCCAACTCATGGCCTGTAGAAAGTAGCAGAGCCCAGCAGAGGGAGCCACTTGATGATGGATCACGGGTGATCGGCCGAGTCAACAAATGGGTACTTGGATGTAGTTTAATTTTACTTGGAGAAAAGGAAATGTGAGGTCTCATAACTAGGAATCATGTAATTGATTGTCTGTTGAAGGGTCATGAAAGGAGAGAACAGAAAACATTTAATTGTGACTGGCACTGTGCTCCTCCTGGGGGACTGTGTCCCCGTTCTCCTGGCTTCAGGGCCATCAGAGTGCCATCCCTGTGGCCAGTGTCCTCTCTCTCTGCGCCACCCTTACCCTGTGTCCCCTCTTCATCCAATTCTCAGCGCACACAGATCGTTCTTCTTGCCTACCGAGGAAGTCTAAAAAGCCCTGGTTCTTTATAAAGCAATGCAAATTAAAAATTGTCTCATTTGCTACCATTTCAGACTAGCTCTGGAGTCTATCTTGCATAAATTAGAAAGTTCATGATGGTCTTTCTCTTATTAGAAGTTACTTTACCCCAGAAATAACTTACTATTCTTCCCTAAAATGAAAATTGCTACAAATTTTGTGGGGCTATAGTTTACAGAAATATAAAGAAAACTTCAAGAAACAGACTGTGTCCCTACATGAAAAGACTGTATTAGATATATTAGATATGTTGAAATATATCTAAACTAATTGTTAATTAGGGAAACATAACAGTGAACACAATGAGGTATCACTATGCACTCCCATACTGGCTAAAATTAAATAGATTGAAAATCTCAAATGTTGGTGAGAACCTTCACACATGGCTTATGGGAGTAAGACTGGTACAATACTATTTAAAAACATCTAATGACATCGGGGGGATGCCCCGGAGAAGGGCATGGCAACCCCCTCTAATAGTCTTGCCTGGTGAATCCCATGGACAGAGAAGCCTAGCAGGTTAGAGTTCATGGGGTTGAAGAGTCGGACGTGAATGAGCAACTGAACACACACACAGACACAATACACATTATATATTATGTTATGTTGTGGGCTTCCCAGGTGGTGCTGTGGTAAGGAATCTGCCTGCCAATGCTGGAGACGTAAGGGCGTGGGTTTGATCCCTGGGTCAGGAAGATCCCCTGGAGAAGGACATGGCAACCCATTCCAGTATTCTTGCCCGGAAAGTCCCACGGATAGAGGAGCCTGGTGGGCTACAGTCCACGAGCCACAAAGAGTCAGCGTACACACAAACACACAGTGCATGTTCTATATTATGCGTGGGAATGTATCCCCTGTTTGGCCCCCTAAAAAGAAGAAATGCTGAAGTCCTAATCTCTGGTAGGGCAGTGTGTAACCTTGTTTGGATACGGGGTTGTTGCAGGGGTAATTCATTAAGAGGAGTGAAGCAGCGTGGGCCCTCGTTGCAGTACGGCTGGTGTCTCTGCAAGAAGACAGCCTTGGGAAGGCACAGGGAGGACCACGTGAATATGGCAGCGGCCCCTGGAGGATACATCCCCGAGCCAAGGCACACCAAGGATTGCTAGCCATCACCAGAAGCTCAGAGGGAGGCACGGGACAGCATCCCCCTTTACACTGTCTCAGAAATAGCCACCTTTGCCAACACTTGAATTTCACTTCTGATCTCTAGATTCGTGAACAAATTTCTGTTGTTTGTAGCCACCTAGTTTGTGGCATTTGATGTGGCAGCTCTAGGAAACCAATACACATTTTCACATTAAAGATGTATATATATATTTTACATTCCCAAGAATTTATGTTTATGGTCTCTAATTTCTTGAATAAATCACAAAATTTAAAATAGAAGTAGTCAAATCATTCTACTTTATATGTAGTTCCTGGAAAAGTTCACTCAAAGACACAATTCAAATATAAAAATAAGGCTCTCCTAATCAGGAAAACAAACCATGCAGTATATCTAGTTGTAGCAAGAGGTCAAGGATCCATTGTAAATGTTCAAATTCATTAAAAAATAAAGGATGTGGTTTGTTCCAAGTTGACCTGTAAATTTCACCCTGACCCTCTGATTCCCTTTCTTACTGGAAATTCTCCAGTGTCTGAAGAGACCCTGCACTGGCTTCTGGGAAGACATTCATTTCATTTCACTCCAGAGCACAGAAGGGCTGACCTGAAGGGAGATCTGACCCAGAGCTGCTCCAGGGCAGAATCCTGATGAACACGGATGGCAGATCTTCATGAGGGACAATCTTTGCTTATAATTCTGCGTCTAAAGTTAGGAGCCTAGACAGTCTCAGAGTTTACAGAACAATGTGCTCTCAGAAACCTCACTAGGGGGTGGATTTTGTATTAGACAGCAAGCAAGCTGGTAGGAGTATCCCTTTTGTTAAATGTGTTCCATGTGATCAGAGGAAGCCATGAAAAACGGCATAAAGAACAACACAAGGAGAACAGATTTTTAAAATTAACAAAATGCAGCATGATTTCTCTGTTATTTTCAAGTTTTCAAATATCCAAAGACAGCAAAGCATACAAAAAATTTTAAAGAAATTGATGAGGTAGAATGACACAGTGGTGAGAGATTATGAAGCAGGCTGTCCGCTTTCAAACTTCTGTTCTATCGTTTCTTAGCCTGGTATAGTTATTAGACTAAGTACAAATTTCTTCATCTGTAAAATTGGGATAAAAATGCACCTCTTGTAAAGAGTTGCTAAGAAGATTCCATAAGGAATATGAAAAGCATTTAGCTTAGAATGCTGTACATGGCAAGTGCTTAATAAATATTAGTGGCTACCTTAACAATAATAATGATAAAAGTCTTCCCAGATTTATCCTTGAAGTAACTATAAACATTTCCAGTAAAATTGATTATAGAGTATACCGTCTGGGGTCATTTCTGTTCTGTTCAGTAGCTCAGTCGTGTCCGACTCTTTGTGACCCCGTGGACTGTAGCCTACCAGGCTTCTCCATCCATGGGATTCTCCAGGCAAGAATACTGGAGTGGGTTACAATTTCCTTCTCCACTGGGGTCATTTAGCTTACCCCAATTAAACTAGGATGAGAAGGAAAATTTCAGTTTCTCAGATTGATCACTCCAGTACTCAACTTTCCTATCAGAAAAAATAAAATTTACTCATTTTCTTGGTCTGTTAAATAAGTGGTTGGATTAAGTAATTTCAAAGGAGATTTCCAAGCACTCATAATTTGCATTTCTAAATAGCCATTGTAGATGATAAATTGCACATATTACATACAATCTTTGTTTTTTTTTTTCATGAGTGTTTTATTTTCCCAGCTTCTGTTATTTTCCTTTCAAAATGTGACCTTTAGTCCAGTCAGAGTATTTATTTTTGCTCCAGTTGTGTTCCAAAGGAGCCTCATAGAATTCAGTGGCTTGATATTGCTTGTGTTCAGTCAGAAGACTGAATTTCTATACCACTAAAGTTCCCTTGTACCAAGTTTTTAGGTTTGGCTGCTTGGGAAGAAAAAAAAAATGACATGATATTTAAGAAATCTCATCAAGAAATTGATGTCTTTTAAAGCCACACATATAACATATAAGCCTCAAAGACTGTGATATAACCTTTATTTTTTTTTTAATACTTGCTATTTTATTGATAAAAGCTATTTGGTTATCAGAATCACTTTGTGTTTCCCAATCCACCTAGGAGCAGGAACTAGAACTCAACTAACAATGCTGCGGCGCCCAGCCCCAGTGCTTCCTTGTTAGGCCCACTCTCCATCACCCCGTATATTCACTGCTTGCCCAGAAGGTGGCACTGTCGTTTCAAAGCAGTGGCTCCCATGGGGTCCAGAAATGGAACTGAGAAAAATGGGTAGTCGGAAGCAGCGCAAAAAGGCCTGTTTAATGGTAAAATATGTTTAAATAATTGTCTGCTTCAACCTCCCTTTCTAGGGGCGAACGTGAACATGAAGACCAACAATCAGGATGAGGAGACGCCCTTGCACACGGCTGCCCACTTTGGCCTCCCCGAGCTGGTGGCCTTCTACGTGGAGCACGGGGCCATCGTGGACAGTGTGAATGCCCACATGGAGACCCCTCTGGCCATTGCAACCTACTGGGCCCTCCGCTTCAAAGAGCAGGAGTACAGCCGGGATCACCACCTCATCTGCCGTATGCTGCTGGACTACAAGGCAGAGGTCAACGCCCGGGATGACGACTTTAAATCTCCGCTGCACAAGGCAGCCTGGAACTGCGACCACGTGCTCATGCACATGATGCTGGAAGCTGGCGCGGAAGCCAATCTCATGGACATCAATGGCTGCGCTGCCATCCAGTACGTGCTGAAGGTCACCTCCGTGCGACCCGCCGCCCAGCCTGAGATCTGCTACCAGCTGCTGCTGAACCATGGGGCTGCTCGAATATACCCTCCACAGTTCCATAAGGTGAGGCTGCCACGTAGAGAACTGGGCGGATGGGCAGCAGGGTAATGGGGACTCAGAGGGTGGCTCAGTCTGAAATCTCCAGGTCACTCAAGCCTGTTGGAGGCCTGGCTAAATGCCTCTGACCTTCACTCTGACCTTCCATTTGTGTGTATACCCCTAGCTATCTCAGCCTAGTCCACGTTTGTTTGAAATCTGGGCTGAGAGCAGAGAAAGAGAGCAAGAATAACAGGTAATTCTCCATGGCTTGTGTGAACACCAGTGAACTGGTAGTGGCTTCCTGGGGGACTGAATGGGAGAGAACTGCGGACTTCTCTAAATCTGCAGAAGCGGTGAATGGCGTCACCCGTGCACACGGTCTCTTCAGCAGAATGTCTGCTCTCTAGATGGTGGAGCCTGTTTTGGAATTGGTTTGAATACATGAAAGGGCGGCTCAGTTTTCTAGTTTAATAAAAACTAACATTCATTAAGAACTAATAGTTAATATTTATTATAGATAAATTATATTTATTAAGCACACTTATAAATCATCTTACATTTCTTAATTTAATTCATTTAATTCTATAATAATCTGATAAGGTAGATTATATTATTATACCTATTCAATAAAGGAGGAACCTCGGGCACAGAGCAGTTAAGCAATTTGTCTGATCTCGCACAGTGGCGCTGTAGGTATTCAACCTTAGTTCACCTGATGCTAGTGTTTAATTTTATAATATACTATACAACCTTTATTTTAAATAGTATTTGTTGATAATCTCTAATGGGCTATCAGGGACCAAATATTAACAATATTGGCAAGACTAATACACGGTCACTACTCTCACTTAGCTTAGGATCTAGCTGGAGAGACAACACATAAAGAGGTAACTTTAATATTCCATGGTAAATGACAAAGTAGAGGAATGAAGGGTTCTATAGCGCATGGGAGAGAGTTTAGCATTAAGTTGATGATGGTAATTGATTTGGAAACCAAAATGCCTTTCACCTAAAATAAATCGAATGATAACGTACCTAGGATCTCACTCATCTAAAAGAATTAACAGGCAGCAGAGGAGTTTCATGTGCTCACGAATGCAGGGTCACAGAAAGCTAGCTGACAGAAGTTTTACTAAATTCACAGCCAGCTTCTACCTCCTACCTCGGTAAAATGTCTGAAGTCCTTCAGTGTGAAGGTTAGTTGGAAGAAAAGTTCCACCAAAGAATTTAGGGGAGGTGCACTCAGCATATTCCATATAGACAACCCACAGAACATCCCAGCGTAGATGTGATGAGTTTGATGATTCCTGAGATCTCAGTAAGGAATTTTCTTTTGGTTGTTGGTGTTTCAATGGAGGACTTTTTTTTCTTTAAAATTGTATGCAATTCTCATAATGTCCTGGAACTTTATCAAACTTTTATAGAGAATTCCAAGAGGTTGTGGCTCAGCTGGTAAAGCAATCTGCCTGCAATGCGGGAGACCTGGGTTCTATCCCTGGGTTGGGAAGATCCTCTGGGGAAGGGAAAGTCTACCCATTCCAGTATTCTGGCCTGGAGAATTCCATGGACTGTACAGTCCATGGGGTCGCAAAGAGTTGAACACGACTGAGCAACTTTGACTTTCACTTTCCAAAAGATTATGTTGGTTAGAAATACGATAATAAATAGTTACAATAATATTGTTTGTTGAGTTCTAGATAGGCTTTATACAGATTATTTAATTTTATTTTTAAAATAACCTCTGAGGTAGGCATTGATATTATCCTTATTTAAAAGGTGATGGAATTCAGATACTTTTCTAAACTCACACAGAGTAAGTGGTCAAGCTCATTAATTTTTTTACTGAACTGTGTATTTTCTTTTAAAAATTATTTTTTATTGGAGAATAGTTGGTTTATAATGTGTTAGTTTCTGCTGTATAGCAGAGTGAATCAGATACATTCATTTATTTAACAGAATTCACTGAGTACCTGTTATGTGCCAGGAACTGTTCTAGGAGATGGAGACAGAGCCATGAATCAAACAAGGGCCTTCATGGGAGTTACTGTCTAGTGGGAAGTAGGAAGAAAACAGAACAACAAATGAAATAAATACACTCTGATATGTTAGGTGCTATGCAGAGAAGTAAAGTAAGGTCAATAAAATAAGAGACTGCGGGGCTTCTTCGGGTTACGTTCGTGCTTTTTTACAAAGGCTGATTAGAGAAAATGAGAATGTGAAGAAGCAAGTCATGTGAATCCCTGGGGGTGGGCAGGGGTGGGAGGGGAGCATTCTAGGCATAAAAAAGGTGCAAAGATTCTGAGGTAGGAGAGGACTAAGCATGTTTGAGGAAGCCAGAGTGCCTGAAGTTGGGTGAGAAAGGAGAAGAAGTCGGAGAGGCATATGAGAGGGTGGTTTGCAGACCATTTATATGGCCTTGTAGGCTGTGCTGATGGGCTTCCCAGGTGGTGCTAGTGGTAAAGAACCCACCTGCCAATGCGTGAGACATCAGAGACCTCGGCTCTATCGCTGGGTCAGGAAGATCCCCTGGAAGAAGGTGTGGGAACCCACTCCAGTATTCTTGCCTGAAGAAACCAGTGGACAGAGGAGCCTGGCCGGCTGCAGTCCATGGGGTCATAAAGAGTTGGACGTAACTGAAGGAACTTAGCATGCACGTACTGGTTGAATATAGGTGGCATTTCAAATAAGATGAGGGCTAAGAAGTTGCCACTGGACTAGACAACTAGTCTAGTTTTACTGGGGACCTCCACAAGAGTTATTTTGGTGGGACATTGGTGAGAAAAGGTTAATCAAAGTGGATTCAAAGGAAAAAGGGATAAATGGAAGTGAAACAAGTGAAGAACTGGAGGCATTTTCTTAAAATGGACGTGCAGCTGGAAGGGAATGATGGCTGATATGTTTGTTGACTGATGGGAGTGTTCTAGGAAAGGGAGAAAAACTTCTTGCAGGCAGTTACTTGAGCATCATCTTGATTTGGAGACGGAAGATGGGGTCTAGGGCCCAAATGGAGGTGGTGTTCTTAGCGCAGACAGTTCATCCATCATAGTAGAAGGGAAAGCAGGGCCTGTGTACCCAGATGTGGGGATGTCGGTAGATATGTTAATAAGAGTTTGTACAAGTTCTATTAAAACTGCTTCTGTTTTCTCAATGAAGAATGAGAAGTGGATGGAGACGAGGTTTGAAGGCTTAAGGCAGAGGTGATGGTGTGAGCTGATTATCATGGGGAGCAAAGGGACTTGGGAAATATAATAGGGTTGCTGGCTGGCTCAAGCCTGTTAAAGGTTAACAGTCTTGTGTTTGATTCAGAATGAGGTCTGTCTGACTCCTGAGCCTAAGCCCTTAGATTTAGCAGTTTCCACTGTGTTTTCTGATATTACCCAGGAAGTGTAGTTAAACCTGAAGGATCACAACACAAGAAGAGACCTAAAGAGGTCATTATATTTAATTCTCAAGACCTTAGGGAGAACTAGTGCTCTTATTGTGTTTGCAAATCTCCATGAAGGCAGATTCTACAGCATTCCCTCCCTTGGGTATCTCATGGATTTTTGGACCCCTGCCCCTACTCCAGCATCCCTTCCATTTTTTTTTTTTTTTGGTAAATCATCTGAACTAATCCTCTACTTATTCCTGACCTGGAATAACTCATATGTATCCTAGTAAATTGTTACATCTTTGCGAAATCAACCCTGAATATTCACTGGAAGGGCTGATCCTAAAGCTGAAGCTCCAATCCTTTGGCCACCTGATGTGAGAGCTGACTCATTGGAAAAGTGCCTGATGCTGGGGAAGACTGATGGCAGGAGGAGAAGGGGACGGCAGAGGATGAGATGGTTGGATGGCATCACCGACTCAGTGGACATGAACTTGGGCACACTCTGAGAGATAGTGAAGGACAGGGAAGCCTGGTGTGCTTGGTGTCTCTGGGGTTGCAAAGAGTCAGACACGACTTAGCGACTGAACAGTTTGTACCTAAGGCTTCCCTTTTCCCAGGTCAAAGTTTGTATTTCTCCCAAGTTTTTAGCTATTTCTTATTTTTGCTTCTGGATCTTGGTCAAGGTATGTCTGAAAATATAAAAAATTAGAATAATGCTTAACCCTTACGTTTTCTTTATAAAATTTGAGGAAAGACTGCTGCCTAAATGGCCTGGAAAAATATTCATAAAATCTACTGTTGAAGGCACCTGGTTGGCCTCAGTTGTTAATTCTCACCCTCCTTGCAATTTCCTCATTGACCAATGGGCTTTGGAATGAAAAAACACTTTTTTTATGATAAGTTTTGATGCAAGCATCTTAGAAATAAAGTATTCTATGATAAATTGAACAACTTTTATTTTATTTATTTAATTTTTTAAATTTTTATTTAATAAATGTTACAAAGCACAATGCCAAAAACATTAACAGTTAAAATTTCACCAAATGAAAAAATACTATAGAATATACAGTTGTAAAAAGCTACATTAAGTTATTTTACAACTGCCTCAGGCTGCAAAAAGAAAAAAAACCCAGTGCCATACCTAAGTTATCCCTCTCTCAAAGTAATGCCATTTATGTTATAAACCATGAGCACCCCATCAAAAGATGGGAACTGCTTTTGTTAAGTCATATATATATATATATATATATATATATATATATGACTGTATCACTTTACTATACACCTAAAACAAACACAACACTGTAAATAAAATATAGTACAATATAAAATAAACAACTTTTATTTAAAATACAGAGATCCATAATTTTTAGCTATGAATATCTACTTCTTAGTTTGTACCCATTATCTGGATCATACACACTGGTATCTAGATCTGGCTAAAACAGTAGGTATTAACAATCTAACCCTACTCAGCATTTTAAACTACATTTCAAAGTTGCTGTGCTGCTGCTGCTGCTGCATCACTTCAGTTGTGTCCGACTCTGTGTGACCCCATAGACGGCAGCCCACCAGGCTCCCCCGTCCCTGGGATTCTCCAGGCAAGAATACTGGAGTGGGTTGCCATTTCCTTCTCTAAAGCATGAAAGTGAAAAGTGAAAGTGAAGTCGCTCAGTTGCGTCCAACTCCTAGTGACCCCATGGACTGCAGCCCACCAGACTCCTCCATCCATGGGTTTTTCCAGGCAAGAGTACTGGAGTGGGTTCCCATTGCCTTCTCCACATATGAAAGGGTTCCTATTTAAAATTTTTACCTCTGCTTTGTCACTCATAGCTAGTGAAATTCATTCTAGACTTTGCCATGCTATGCATATCAGGAATAAAGCAGCATAGGATTTGGGGGGAGGGGCGTCAGATGATTTTGTGACTGCCACTCACCTAAGAGTGTGATTTTGAATGAATATCTTACTTCTTGAGCCTCAATTTCCCCCTCTGTGAAATGGATATGCTTTATGCCTTGGCAATAATAGGCAGACTGATTCCTTCACTAGAAAGTAATGAACCTTACTCAGCAGTTCAGTTCAGTTCATTTCAGTCGCTCAGTTGTGTCCGATTCTTTGCGCCAGGCCTCCCTGTCCATCACCAACTCCCAGAGTTCACTCAAACTCATGTCCATCGAGTTGGTGAGGCCATCCAGCCATCTCATTCTTTGTCGTCCCCGTCTCCTCCCACCCCTAATCCCTCCCAGCATCAGACTCTTTTCCAGTGAGTCAACTCTTCGCATGAGGTGGCCAAAGTATTGCAGTTTCAGCTTTAGCATCAGTCCTTCCAATGAACACCCAGGATTGATCTCCTTTAGAATGGACTTTGGATCTCCTTGCAGTCCAAGGGACTCTCAAGAGTCTTCTCCAGCACCACAGTTCAAAAGCATCAATTCTTCGGCGATCAGCTTTCTTCACAGTCCAACTCTCACATCCATACATGACCACAGGAAAAACCATAGCCTTGACTAGACGGACCTTGGTTGGCAAAGTAATGTCTCTGCTTTTCAATATGCCATCCAGGTTGGTCATAACTTTCCTTCCATTTCCTGGCTGCAATCAGCATCTGCAGTGATTTTGGAGCCCCCAAAAATAAAGTCTGACACTGTTTCCACTGTTTCCCCATCTATTTCCCGTGAAGTGATGGGACCAGATGCCATGATCTTCGTTTTCTGAATGTTGAGCTTCAAGCCAGACTTTTCACTCTCCTCTTTCACTTTAATCAAGAGGCTTTTTAGTTCCTCTTCACTTTCTGCCATAAGGGTGGTGTCATCTGCATATCTGAGGTTATTGATATTTCTCCCAGCAATCTTGATTCCAGCTTGTGCTTCTTCCAGCCCAGCGTTCCTCATGATGTACTCTGCATAGAAGTTAAATAAGCAGGGTGACAATATACAACCTTGACGTACTCCTTTGCCACTTTGGAACCAGTCTGTTGTTCCATGTCCAGTTCTAACTGTTGCTTCCTGACCTGCATACAGGTTTCTCAAGAGGCAGGTCAGGTGGTCTGGGATTCCCATGTCTTTCAGAATTTTCCACAGTTTATTGTGATCCACACAGTCAAAGGCTTTGGCATAGTCAATGAAGCAGAAATAGATGTTTTTCTGGAACTCTCTTGCTTTCTCCATGATCCAGCGGATGTTGGCAATTTGATCTCTGGTGCCTCTGCCTTTTCTAAAACCTGCTTGAACATCTGGAAGTTCACAGTTCACATACTGCTGAAGCCTGGCTTGGAGAATTTTGAGCATGACTCATCAGTTCAGTTTAGTTGCTCAGTCTTGTCTTACTGTTTGCGACCCCTTGAATCACAGCACACCAGGCCTCCCTCTCCACCACCAACTCCCGGAGTTCACTCAAACTCATGTCCATTGAGTCAGTGATGCCATCCAGCCATCTCATTCTCTGTCGTCCCCGTGTCCTCCCACCCCAATCCCTCCCAGCATCAGAGTTTTTTCCAGTGAGTCAACTCATCGCATAAGGTGGCCAAAGTATTGGAGTTTCAGCTTCAGCATCAGTCCTTCCAATGTAGTACATCACAAATATGCTCAGAACCCAGAAGATGGTGCCAAACATATTTGTATATTTTTCTGGAGTCAATTTCAGTTCTTGCAAGGTCCCTCCCCCAATTCCTCACGCCAACCTTCATCCGGCATCTATAATTATCTTTCCCTTAGACTACCTCCATTTTTTCAATCTCCACCCACATCTCACTCTACATAGTGGGACTTCTGCTGCTACTGCTACTGCTGCTAAGTCACTTCAGTCGTGTCCGACTCTGTGTGACCCCATAGACGGAAGCCCACCAGGCTCCCCCGTCCCTGGGATTCTCCAGGCAAGAACACTGGAGTGGGTTGCCATTTCCTTCTCCAATGTGTGAAAGTGGAAAGTGAAAAGTGAAAGTGAAGTCGCTCAGTCGTGTCCGACCCTTAGCGACCCCACGGACTGCAGCCCACCAGGCTCCTCCATCCATGGGATTTTCTAGGCAATAGTACTGGAGTGGCTTGCCATTGCCTTCTCCGAAGTAGGACTTCTAGAAGACAAAAAAAAAAAAAAAATCAGTCTCTTTCTAATATGACTCATTTCATAAAGCGTATTTTTGTGTACATTTATGCTCTAAGGCCACCTTTCTTCCAGAGAAGAGGATGGAGAGAGACTGAGGGCATGGAGGTGCCAGAGAGACATACCTTGCCACTTTATCCATGAATAATTATATCCTTCTCCTAAGGTTGTTTTAAGAATGAAACATGGTAATATTTAAAAAGTGTTTATCATTTCTCGTCATGTGTGTGTGCTAAGTTGCTTCAGTCATGTCCAGCTCTTGCAACCCCATGGACTGTAGCCCATCAGGCTCCTCTGTCCATAGGATTCTAAGAATACTGGAGTGGGTTGCCAGGCAACCATTAAATAAATAGTAACTGTAACTGCTGTTACCATTACTTATCTGTTGAGCAGTAGAATCAGTTTCCCCTTGCCGGGTTTACCCACAGGGGTTTCCCAGGAGAGATAATGTATGAGAATGCCTAGAGACTTGAGTTTTATTCTGAAACCCCTGCTGGTTGACTGTGGATAAAACAGGTCTCTGCAAAAGTAAGTTGTTCAGTTGCTAAGTCATGTCCAACTCGCTGTGACCCCATGAACTGCAGCACACCCAGCTTCCCTGACCTTCACCATCTCCCCGAGTTTGCTAAGACTTGTGTCCACTGAGTCCGATGATGCCATCCAACCATCTCATCCTCTGCCTCCCCCTTCTCTTCTGGCCTTCGATCTTGCCCAGCATCAGAGTCTTTTCCAATGAGTCAGCTCTTCATGTCAGGTGGCCAAAGTATTGAAGGTTCAGCTTTAACATCAGTCCTTCCAATGAATATTCAAGTTTGATTTCCTTTAGGACTAACGGGTTTGATCTCCTAACTGTCTAAGAGACTCTCAAGCACCAAAGTTCGGAAGCATCAAAAGTAAGTAAAAGATCCTTGTCTCATTTCCTGGTAGGAATCACATTAGGGGTTGAATTACTGCTTCCCATCCCCCCAGCAGTGTGGTGCTGGTGGGGCAGAGCCACAGGTGACTCCAGATGGTGGAGGGAGAATCTGGTCCCATAGGATTGCTTCCTCTTGGCTCACAGATGGAGGGCAGTGGCTTCTGAAAGGTTTCCTGTGGGGCTGCTGGTCTGGAAAGCAGCAGTGGTCAAGCTAAAAACACACCCTCCTCCCCTTCCAAAGATGTACCCAAGGGGTCATCGTGTTTTTCTCTTCAATTTTAGAGTCAAAGTGAGTGAAGTGAGTGAGTTAAGTCGCTCAGTCGTGTCTGACTCTTTGCGACCCCATGGACTGTAGCCTACCAGGCTTCTCCGTCCATGGGATTTTCCAGGCAAGAGTACTGGAGTGGGTTGCCATTTCCTTCTCCAGGGGATCTTCCCAACCCAGGGATCAAACCCAGGTCTCCCGCAATGCAAGCAGATGCTTTATTTACCCTCTGAGCCACCAGGGAGTCAAAGTGGTCTTCACCAATGAGGAAAGGTCTTTAAAATTTCCAACCTCAAACAATTGCTGCTTCAAAAAAAAAAAAAGGCATTCTGCCTGATTCCTAAAGATTTCTTTCAGTTACTGCCAAACTTTCTTGGCTAGACCTCTGGTGTAAGAGAATGAAAGTACTTCCTTCTGGGATTGGAGATCACAAGCATTTCAATTTTAGAAGGAAATCCTATCAGAATGTTACCCGTGGAGGAAGGAAATGTGACTATACTAAAGGCCCTGAAATTGAGATGTTGCCCTCTGGAATTCCCCCCTCGGGTTGTGGTGCAGAAAGGATTGGTAGTTATCCGGATCTGCCTATGGCTCTGGATAGTAGAACATCCCTCACCTTGACATGTAACTTCTTGAGGCTGGTAGGACAATTAAGATGACAAACTGTATTGAAACTGAAGTTAATGCTTTTTAAAAAAGTGCCAGACTAGAGGGGACAGGTCTTTAAATGGAGTTTCTGTTCTCCTATAAGAAATGTTCCAAATGTGAAGAAGATCTTAAGTCCTGTTCGCAAAGGCAGTTTTCTGAGAGATAACACCTAGGGAAGTAGGAAGAGGGGCTTAGTAACTGTGGGTATAAGTTCTCATTTGGCCGTGTGATTTTGAAGTCTCTAAATCATTCAGATCCAAGAGAAAACAAAGATTAAAAATATCAGCTTTCCAGGAATGTCTGAACAGTGAGTCAGGTATGTAAATCACTGAGGCTAGTAGGTACTCAATTTCCTTTTCCTCCCAAATGTACTCTTGGTCCATTGCAGGAGTCTTTCCCACCACCCTTACTTTAGCAGCTTCACTCGCCTGTAGAATGATATACCTTTACATGTTCCAGGGAACACACTCTGTGATTGCCACCCTATTCAGTTCTGCTTTGCTCCTCTGAGTTCCTCTAGTTTGGCCATATGCTAAAGAGATTTAAGGATTCAGTTGGCTACTGGTAGATGGTTGGTATTTTAAACATTTTTGTTGCTACCCAATAGACCAAATAAGAGAACTGGCCCCTTTCCAAAGGAAAACTAAAGAAAAACTATTCAATTTACTATGCAGCTGCTTCAAAGTGATTTAGAACAACTACTCCACAGCCCAAGTTTCCAAAGAGAAAGTCATCTTTACGACAAGTATGACTGACTCATTTATCCAGAAGATAAAGTGATTTGTTCTCTTGTGGATGGGGAATTCGGTTTCCTTACTTACAAGGAACAAGGTCAGAGCTGAAGATGCTGTCTTCCAAATACAAAACAAATTTGTAGAGGGTGTATTTCACTGAAAGCCACCCTTATGTAATTTATGTATAAATTACATAAGGGGAAAAAAAAGAATTATAGAATCTGCAATTGCTTTCCAGGGTACAAAAGGACATTTGATTTTTTTTTTTTTTCCTTCAGCATAATTCAGAAGGAAGTGATACCCCAGGGAGCCAAGACTGGGTTTTTTTGTAGGGCAAGAAAGACATTTTCTGGGGAAGGAAAAAGTATGAAAAAGTTTGGGGGAGGTAAAGAAGATTTCTGCCAATGAACTGTTCTGCATATGAAGCCCAGGATATAAGCAGTCTCTTCGATCATCAAGTACCTTTCTGCACACAAAGATATTAATATAAAAGGGTAGACATAGCTTTAGAATTTCTCTGCTGAAGTGGCTTACAGGTGGCACTTTTATTGGAAGGGTGGCAGGGAGATTTATATCTTGAATCTATTTTCTGATTTATGCTTTTAGGGGTCAGATGATGAGGGGAAGGGTCTTAAGGTCTCTCCAGTTTCCACCTTTTGTCCAACTCTTCTTCTAAGAAGGGAGACTAGAGACCCCGGAGATATGCAAAAGGTGAAGTCCCCCAGGTTTGCAAAGAGAAAGCGGAAGCTTCTGCCTTCTGGGTCCACAGCTGTCCCTCCCCATTTGGTGACCAAGGCTCCTGGGAGTCACCGTAGAGTGATGATTTAGAGTTTGGTTTTTCAAGCATCTCTTTTTTGTTGCTGCCTGTGAAATGATTACTGAGGCTTAAAGAAGGCGTGTCCAGCTGTCTTGGTTCTGAAAGAAGCTGGATGTGTCAGCTCACAGAGTTGGGAGGCTGTCAGGCTACGAGCCTTTCCTGCTGTGAGAACCATCTTCTGTCAGCAGAAAACTTACTGGTCAGTGTAAGCAAAACCCAATGTGGCAGGCAGTGGGAGCTTTAGACTTTGTCTCAAGACTGATGTTTAAGGACTACTTGAAATGTTTTGAGCATGACTTTACTAGCGTGTGAGTTGAGTGCAATTGTGCAGTAGTTTGAGCATTCTTTGGCATTGCCTTTCTTTGGGATTGGAATGAAGACTGACCTCTTCCAGTCCTGTGGCCACTGCTGAGTTTTCCAAATTTGCTGGCATATTGAGTGCAGCACTTTCACAGCATCATCTTTCAGGATTTGAAATAGCTCAACTGGAATTCTATCACCTCCACCAGCTTTGTTCGTAGTGATGCTCTCTAAGGCCCATTTGACTTCACATTCCAAGATTTCTGGCTCCAGTTGAGTGATCACGCCATCGTGATTATCTTCATCGTGAAGATCTTTTTTGTACAGTTCTTCCTGTATTCTTGCCACCTCTTCTTAATATCTTCTGCTTCTGTTAGGTCCATACCATTTCTCTCCTTTATCGAGCCCATCTTTGCATGAAATGTTCCCTTGATGTCTTTAATTTTCTTGAAAAGATCTCTTGTTTTTCCTGTTCTGTTGTTTTCCTCTATTTCTTTGCATTGATCACTGAGGAAGGCTTTCTTATCTCTCCTTGCTATTCTTTGGAACTCTGCATTCAGATGCTTATATCTTTCCTTTTCTCCTCACTTCTCTTCTTTTCACAGCTATTTGTAAGGGCTCCTCAGACAGCCATTTTGGGTTTTGCATTTCTTTTCCATGGGGATGGTCTTGGTCCCTGTCTCCTGTACAATGTCACGAACCTCCGTCCAGAGTTCATCAGGCACTCTATCGATCAGATCTAGTCCTTTAAATCTATTTCTTACTTCCACTGTATAATCATAAGGGATTTGATTTAGGTCATATCTGAATGGTCTAGTGGTTTTCCCTACTTTCTTCAATTTAAGTCTGAATTTGGCAATAAGGAGTTCATGATCTGAGCCACAGTCAGCTCCTGGTCTTGTTTTTTCTAACTGTATACAGCTTCTCCATCTTTGGCTACAAAGAATATAATCAATCTGATTTCGGTGTTGACCAGCTGGTGATGTCCATGTGTAGAGTCTTCTCTTGTGTTGTTGAAGGAGGGTGTATGCTATGACCAGTGCATTCTCTTGGCAAAACTCTATTAGCCCTTGCCCTGCTTCATTCCGTGCTCCAAGGCCAAATTTGCCTGTTACTCCAGGTGTTTCTTGACTTCCTACTTTTGCATTCCAGTCCCCTTTAATGAAAAGGACATCTTTTTTTGGGTGTTAGTTCTAAAAGGTCTTGTAGGTCTTCATAGAACCGTTCAACTTCGGCTTCTTCAGCATTACTGGTTGAGGCATAGACTTGGATTACTGTAATATTGAATGGTTTGCCTTGGAAACAAACAGAAATCATTCTGTCGTTTTTGAGATTGCATCCAAGTACTGCATTTCGGACTCTTTTGTTGACCATGATGGCTACCCCATTTCTTCTAAGGGATTCCTGCCCACAGTAGTAGATATAATGGTCATCTGAGTTAAATTCACCCATTCCAGTCCATTTTAGTTCACTGATTCCTAGAATGTCTATGTTCACTCTTGTCATCTCCTGTTTGACCACTTCCAATTTGCCTTGATTCATGGACCTAACATTCCAGGTTCCTATGCAAATTGCTCTTTACAGCATGGGACCTTGTTTCTATCACCAGTCACATCCACTACTGGGTATTGGTTTTGCTTTGGCTCCATCCCTTCATTCTTTCTGGAGTTATTTCTCCACTGATCTCCAGTAGCATACTGGGCACCTACCGACCTGGGGAATTCCTCCTTCAGTATCCTATCATTTTGCCTTTTGATACTGTTCATGGGGTTCTCAAGGCAAGTATACTGAAGTGGTTTGCCATTCCCTTCTTCAGTGGACCACATTCTGTCAGACCTCTTCACCATGACCCGTCCGTCTTGGGTGGCCCCACACGGCATGGCTTAGTTTCATTGAGTTAGACAGGGCTGTGGTCCATATGATCAGATCAACTAGTTTTCTGTGATTATGATTTCAATGTGTCTGCCCTCTGATGCTGCCTCGCAATACCTACCGTCTTATTTGGGTTTCTCTTACCTTGGTCATGGAAAATCTCTTCACAGCTGCTCCAGCAAAGTGCAGCCGCTGTACCTTACCTTGGACGAGGGGTATCTCCTCAAGGCCGCCCCTCCTGACCTTGTGCTCAAAATTCTCCAAGCCAGGCTTCAGCAATATGTGAACCGTGAACTTCCAGATGTTCAAGCAGGTTTAGAAAAGGCAGAGGCACCAGAGATCAAATTGCCAACATCCACTGGATCATGGAGAAAGCAAGAGAGTTCCAGAAAAACGTCTATTTCTGCTTCGTTGACTATGCCAAAGCCTTTGACTGTGTGGATCACAATAAACTGTGGAACATTCTGAAAGAGATAGGAATCCCAGACCACTTGACCTGCCTCTTGAGAAACCTGTATGCAGGTCAGGAAGCAACAGTTAGAACTGGACATGGAACAACAGACTGGTTCCAAATAGGAAAAGGAGTACGTCAAGGTTGTATATTGTCACCCTGCTTATTTAACTTCTATGCAGAGTACATCATGAGGAACGCTGGGCTGGAAGAAGCACAAGCTGGAATCAAGATTGTCAGGAGAAATCTCAATAACCTCAGATATGCAGATGACACCACCCTTATGGCAGAAAGTGAAGAGGAACTAAAAAGCCTTTTGATGAAAGTGAAAGAAGAGAGTGAAAAGGTTGGCTTGAAGCTCAACATTCAGAAAACGAAGATCATGGCATCTGGTCCCATCACTTCATGGGAAATAGATGGGGAAACAGTGGAAACAGTGTCAGACTTCATTTTTGGGGGCTCCAAAATCACTGCAGATGCTGATTGCAGCCAGATAATTAAAAGATGCTCAATCCTTGGAAGGAAAGTTATGACCAACCTAGATAGCATATTAAAAAGCAGAGACATTACTTTGCCAACCAATGTCCGTCTAGTCAAGGCTATGGTTTTTCCCGTGGTCATGTATGGATGTGAGAGTTGGACTGTGAAGAAAGCTGATCGCCGAAGAATTGATGCTTTTGAACTGTGGTGCTGGAGAAGACTCTTGAGAGTCCCTTGGACTGCAAGGAGATCCAACCAGTCCATTCTAAAGGAGATCAATCCTGGGTGTTCATTGGAAGGACTGATGCTAAAGCTGAAACTCCAATACTTTGGCCACCTCATGCGACGAGTTGACTCACTGGAAAAGACTCTGATGCTGGGAGGGATTGGGGGTGGGAGGAGACGGGGACGACAGGGAATGAGATGGCTGGATGGCATCACCAACTCGATGGACATGAGGTTTTGTGAACTCTGGGAGTTGGTGATGGACAGGGAGGCCTGGCGTGCTGTGATTCATGGGGTCACAAAGAGTTGGACACGACTGAGCGACTGAACTGAACTGAAATGTTTTATCCTAATGATAGGTAAGTTATCTCCGTGTGATATATGGGAGTATGCCAGGTGAAAACTGAAGCACCAAATGTATAAAGTTAGGCTCCTGAACTATGAATGAGTTGTATTCCTGTATACAAGTGGCGCTAGTGGTAAAGAACCCACCCTCCAGTGCAGGAGACAGAAAAGGCCTAGAATCCCTGGGTTGGGAAGATCCCCTGGAGGGGGGCGTAGCAACCCACTCCAGTACTCTTGCCTGGAGAGTCCGATGGACTGAGGAGCCTGGCAGGATCACGAAGAGTCGGACATGACTGAAGTGACTTAGCACAGCATACATAGCTTAGTTTGAACTGTTTCTGAATAGAGGCTGGGAATAGGGTTGCCGGACAAAATATAGGGTGCTCAATTAAATTTGAAATTCATCAGTAAAAAGTGACTTTTAGTATGAATATGTCCCATGCATTACTGAGGCCATATTTATCCTAAAAACACCTGACATTATTATTATTATTTGTTAAATCAGGAAACCCCAGGTGAGAAATAAAGAATGTGTTACAAGAGGAGAATTAACTTTTAGCCACACCTCCTTTGTGTTCAATGTGTTGGCATGAAGCGGGAGGTAAGGAATTCCTAAAGCCAGATTACCTGTACTGGGTATGTGAGCATTGTGTCTTTAAGCATAACCAGTGTGGTTTCCATGAAGAGTGAGTGTAGCCTGGGAATTCAAGCAGCGTAGAAGTCAGTGTTCTGAATGGACATCTGAACTACAAGCTTTCTGACTTCCCCAAGCTCTTTGTTTTTGGAATTTCTGTACAGTATATTTTTGACTTGGGCCTTGGATTGATTTCAGCTGGCTTCTTAGTCCTGGTAACTCAAATTTAAATCTTCATTTTGGATTACTCATCTGATTACCTGCATACTTTTCACCATGGTATATTCTTCCAGAAAGGACGTATCTGGGAGTCTTTAGAGAAGGATGTATATAGAAGTCTTGACTGATGCTATTTTCATTATTATTATTAATATCTTTGCATTAAAAAGGGAATTATTTTGAAATTTCAACAAAATCCAGCCTATAGTTACTGTAATGATTATAATAAAGAATATTTCTTGTTCCAAATGTCTGTGCAATAGGATTTGTGTCCTTAAACCATTCATTTCACTGGTCATTACTTACGGATTAAAATAAGGTTATCAGACTGCATTTGAAAGGGCACTAAACTCAGATGAAGGCCTAAAACCTTGCTTTCCCTTTGTGTGCCTCTCTGGGCTTCAATTTCCTTATCTTCAAGTTAAGGGTGTTAGATAACCCCTAGGGTCCTTTGCAACCCTCACGGTCTCTGATACTGTTTTGGTAGCTTATAAACTAGTGTTCAGAGCAGTCAGTCAGCCTCAGGTTTCGTCTGTCTCTTTTACATAGAGCTGCATATCTGCCATTCTCTTCCCAACTACAGAAAAAAGAGTGGCCACGTCTGCCTCAATTTCCCAAGACCGAGGTCCTGGAAGAATTACCTCCTCACCTTGACAGCCATGTACCCATAGAGAAAGCCTTCTAATTACATTTTTCATAGACTCAGAAATGCTGACTCTTCAGAGGTCCCATAGCAATGGATGTCTGACTCCAACCCTTAGGGGCTGATGATATAGGATTATTCTTCCTTTATGTAGACCTGGCTGAAATATTGTCAGCAGCTCAACTTGGTGCACTGTACCCAGAATATGTATGTGAATGGATCTTCTCATTAAACTAGTATTTGTGTTGTGCACATTTGGACCTCACCACTGGGCAGGATGATTCTGATGCCTTAGCTGGTTTGGAGCTTCGGTATACGCATTTAGTCTGCACTGGTTTATGACTGCAGTTCTTAAATACAGGGACAGTTGAAAGGAATTGTGTGCTAGAACTGGCTTTCTGTAGCTTGTGAAAACTGATTAGTAAATTACCAGGAGTTTTGTGAGTTGGTTGTTAAATGCAACCATTATTAAAAATCAAGTCATACCAACCTACAACTAATAAAGCATATTAAAAACAAAAACTCAAAATGTAGTATTAATACCTCCTGATCATTTTACTCTGCATATCTGTGCTCCTGATATTATTTGCATATATTGGAGCTGTTTGATGAAAACATATAATGATGCTACTGTACACCTCTTCCCTACCATATATTCAGAGACCTCATGTTGGTCACTTTACATAGGTCATCATACAAGTATTTACACCACAGAAACCAGCAAGTGTTATCATTCAGACCTTGACTTATTTCTTTGTTGATGTCTAAATTTCCAAAATTAATGAAGAGAATGTTACTAATGAAGATTAAACTTAAAAATTTGCAGTGTGTGGCGTCTGTAGCTCTTACATTGTAAATAGTGCAAAAATTGAGAAAATCTGCTTCCAGTATTCAAAAAACTATTAAATGCTTCCACGTAAAAGTCCTTATGTCATTGATGAATGAGTGACTTTCCAATATGTGTCTTCATTGTTTCCCATTTGTGAAGCAATTGCTACTTAATGTAATAAAAATATCAACCGATGTAAACATAGGAACTACATGCACTCCTCAGTTGCAGACACAGACTCGCTCTGAATACAACTTACGTCTATACGAAATTGATATAAAAAAAGTTAAAGGATTTTGAGAGCACCAGTTGGCCTTATGGAATAGAAAATAAATCATATTGGGTATTTTATTATTTGTAAATTGTGGGCTTCACATTCTTTATATTAGCAAAACATAAACTTATATACATATAGATATGTGTACACTTTTTTTTTTTTAACAAAATGCCTGTTGAACATTTTCTAGCACACAACTGACTTAAACCTCTACTTGGTAGAGGTCCTTCTGGTTAGTCTATTTGTGGGGACTGACATAGTCCTCAGGTGAGGCCATGCTTCCTAAGACCATACCATGTGAAGCAGAAAAAGCTTTTGATAAAATTTCAATATTAATTTTGAGAAAAGCGCTCCAGAAAGAAGGCATAGAGGGAATATGCCACAATATAATAAAGGCCACATATGACAGACCCACAGCTAACATCATGTTCAATGGTGAAAAGCTGAAAGCATTTCCTCTAAGATTAGGAACAAGACATGGATGGCCACTCTCACCACTTTTATTCAACTTAGTTTTGACTTCTGGAGTCGCACAGACCTGAGTTTGAATCCTATCTCTGTCATTTACTAGCTAAATGCGCTTGAGTTTATACTCTTTCTGCCTTTGATTTTAAGTCTGTCATGCAGAGATAATTATAGGGCTAACTTCATAGGGTTGTTGGAAAATTCAGCATATATTTAACACAGGCCATGGCACATGTAAGTTCTCAAAAATGGTAGCTGTAATTTTTTTCCTACATCCTCTCTCCTGCCTATTAGGATTCATCAAGCTTCAGGCCACAGTCCTCTACCTTTTCTGTTTATATCCATTTAGAGTGTAAGTGGGAGAAGGCAATGGCACCCCACTCCAGTACTCTTGCCTGGAAAATCCCAGGGACGGGGGAGCCTGGTGGGCTGCACAGAGTCGGACACGACTGACTCGACTTAGCAGCAGCAGCAGCAGAATGTAACTGAGCCTAACCAGCACATTCTTTGGTGATTCACAAATCTCCTCCTCCATCTCGACCTTCTCATTAGGGTATCTATTCATGCAGATTTCAAACCAACCTTAGGACGTAACATAGGAAATACCTTCTGTTCATTGTCTGACCATCCTCAGATTAGAATGCCCTTCCTGTTTTCTCATTTCCATGGGTGGTACCCTCCTTGTACTTGATCTCAGGCTTCAAAGCTGCATTCTATACTGTCTGTATCTGATTATTCATTAAAGCCTGCTTATTCTTTCTCGCAGCCTCAGTTACCCTTCCTTGTCCTGACTAACAGGGAAGCCGGCTGACAGGCCGTTTGGTGCACTCCCATCCCTTGATATCCTTGTTTTTCCCTTTGTGGTCATGGTGCTTAAGAGACACTGATGATCTTCTAACTAATAAGCTAGTCTTTTATCATTTGCTGACATGCATTGCTCTTGAACTCTTTAAAATATCTATGTCTTTTTCTCTTCAACTAGGCTGTACGCTCCTTGAAGACAAAAGCAGGATATAAACAGAATTACTGTCACAGTGCTTAACCCAGTACTCAATAAAGGCTTCCCTGTGAGTCTGAGAGAACTCCGGGAGTTGGTGATGGACAGGGAGGCCTGGCGTGCTGTGATTCATGGGGTCGCAAAGAGTTGGACACGACTGAGCGACTGAAGTGAACTGAACTGATAGGGTGAATTGATTGAATATAACCCTTTCTTATTAAGAGTATGTTTTTTGTTGTTGCTTGTTTTAGCCACTAAGTCATGTGTGACTCTTTTGCAACCCCAAGGACTGTAGCCTGCCTGGCTCCTTTGTCCATGGGATTCTCCAGGCAAAAAAAATGGAGGGGGTTTCCATTTCCTTTTCTAGGAATATGTAATTTTCTAGATTACATAGCTAGATGTAAATATGTAGCTTCCTAATGCCTGTTAGGTCAGTCCAAGCTCTTCAAGCTGACCTTCTAGTTATACTGTCAGCTGGCTCCATCTTACCTGCTCTTAACTTTATCTTCCTGAAATGGGTCCTTTAGTCAGGTGACCTTGGTAAACACACACACACAACTGGGTATTAAAATAATCATCCTTCCATCTTAGTTTTGTTTGAAGTCCCAAGACATTGGGTACTTACCACCTCACATTGAAAATGCAAAGCTACCCCACCTAAGAAGGACTTGTAAAGGAGGCAGGAAAAACCAGTTTTGTGACTTTGTTCAGAAGGGCCAGGAAATTAGAAAGAAAATTTCCTTCAAAAAGTTATTTAAGTGCAGAGCCATGCCTACTTTCTAATGGTAGGCATACTGGTTTATCATAAAGGGTAAAACTCAGGAATAGACAATTAGAGGTGATACATCCGGCAAGGCATGGGAGGGTGCACAGAGCTTTCATGCCCTTTTGGAACACATCACCCTCCAAGCACTTTGATGTGCTCACCCACCTAGAAGCTGCCTGAATGCCATCGTTTAGGGAGTTTCATTAGGCATGACTGATGAAATCACTGGCCACTGGTGGTTGAACTCAATCTCCAGCCCCTCTGTCTTTACCTGGTGGTAGAAAGCAAGCTGTGTAAAAGTTCCAAGCCTCTAATCAAGGATTGGTCTTTCCAGTAACCAGTCTACATCTCAAAGCTCTCTGCTTTTTAATATGCTGTCTAGTTTGGGCATAAGTTTTCTTCCAAGGAGCAAGTGTCTTTTAATTTCATGGCTGCAGTCACCATCTGTAGTGATTTTGGAGCCCCCCAAAATAAAGCCTATCACTGTTTCCGTTGTTTCCCCATTGCCATGAAGTCATGGGACCAGATGCCATGATCTTAGTCTTCTGAATGTTGAGTTTTAAGCCAACTTTTTCACTCTCCTCTTTCACTTTAATCAAGAGGCTATTTAGTTCGTCTTTGCTTTCCGCTATAAGGGTGGTGTCATCTGCATGTCTGAGGTTATTGATATTTCTCCTGGCAGTCTTGATTCCAGCTTGTGCTTCTTCCAGCCAGTGTTTCTCATGATGTACTCTGCATATAAATTAAATAAGCAGGGTGACAATATACAGCCTTGACGTACTCCTTTTCCTATTTGGAACCAGTCAGTTGTTCCATGTCCAGTTCTAACTGTTGCTTCCTGATCTGCATACAGATTTCTCAAAAGGCAGATCAGGTGTTCTGGTATTCCTATCTCTTTCAGAATTTAAGAAATCTTAAATTCTCTCTAGGAGCCCCCATTAAGAGTCACTTCATTAGCTTAATTGAATGATGTAAAGGAGCCCCATTTAAGGAGCTCTGTGTTTTAGGAACCAGAAGCAAAGATCAAGTATGTATTTCCTATTATCCCACATCCACAAGGACCCCCTTTCCAACTGAAGCTTGAAATAAGCCTAGGCTATGGGAGAGGAGAAACTTCTGAAAAAAATTTAGAGTTTCAGTTATTAAAGTAAAATCAACATTTTTATTACTGAAATGACATTTTTCTCCTGTCTAGAAAAAGTTAAGTAGAAACAGGTGCGAGTCCTGCCCAGGGTGTCATGTGAGAAATGGAGAAAGGTTCCAGGCAGTGAGTTAGTGTGGGCAGGACAAGGGGAAATAATAAAGTGGTGTTTTCTTTATACCCTTTGGAGCGATTCTGTTTCAACACAGCTGTTATGTTTGCTGATGCTACACATGTAGACAGGTCTCTAAGGGCATGCAGACAGGCATGACTGCGTACACACGCATACACCCCTTTCTACCATTTAAGTTCTACAGTTGCACTCATCTCCTCCAAGAAATCTTTCTTGGTTAGCCCAAATCACACAGCTCTCCTTCTTGGAGTTTCTATAATTCCTGTTCTTCAAACCTAACACTTACATATGTGAACCCACACATTGATCTTTGCTTGTTTCATTTGTGTGTTTTTGCTTCTCATTATACTAAGCCTTTCACCAGAAACCACTATATTTTACTCTGGGGATATGTTTCCTATATCCCTCCATTGTCACTTAATAAAGGCTGTATGATTGATTGGTCAGATGTGTCCAGATTTCACGGTGACATCAGAGGTTGGTTACATATTCAGTTTAGTCTGAAACCTAAAGCTAACTCTTCCTGTCTCCTGATGGAAACACTGGCTCCCTGGACTCTGTTTTTTTGTTGATGGTGGCGGTGGTTGCCCCATGAACTGTTGAACAGAGCATGCTCATGAAACAGCTCATCTTCATGCAGCCTTTCTTTTACTGCTGATGAAGTGAGTGCAGTGAGTGTAGTTTGGTATATGACTTCCCGAAGATGCCTTTGATCAACGTTCATGCTATTCTATAGTTTTTGTTACCTCTTAGTCACCAGTAGGGGAGAAGGCGATGGCACCCCACTCCAGTACTCTTGCCTGGAAAATCCCATGGATGGAGTTGCCTGGTAGGCTGCTGTCCACGGGGTCGCAGAGTCGGACACGACTGAGCAACTTCACTTTCACTTTTCACTTTCTTGCATTGGAGAAGGAAATGGCAACCCACTCCAGTGTTCTTGCCTGGAGAATCCCAGGGACGGCAGAGCCTGGTGGGCTGCCGTCTATGGGGTTGCACAGAGTTGAACATGACTGAAGTGACTTAGCAGCAGCAGCAGCAGTCACCTGTAGGCTTAAGTTCTTGGTTTATGAATATTCAGCTTTTTGCTAAGAAAACTTTCTATAGAACTAGAAGAGTTTCCCAGACCGTTGGAAGTGTATTTTGAGATCAGCCTCTCTCAAAATTGCTTCAGTTATGGGCAGGGCATGCATTTCATCAGACTTCCATCATCTTTGTTAGCAACCTCTTTTTTACTTTCTCCTGAATGATGAAGGAAATTAGTCTTATGTTTTTAATCCTCCCATCTACCAAGGGAGCTGGCAGTATGTCCAAATACTCAAAAAGTTTCAGACTTAGAACATTTCAGGGCTAAAAGGAGGCTTATAGGTCCATGAAGTCTTGATATCTCTGTGAGTGGAATGGATGAATCATATATGTGCACTGAACAAATCAAACTCTACGGTGTCTCTGTAGGTGATACAGGCCTGCCATTCATATCCCAAAGCAATTGAAGTTGTTGTTAACGCCTATGAACACATCAAGTGGAACGTGAAGTGGAAAAGAGCCATCCCCGATGATGACTTGGAGGTAAAGCATCCTTTCACTTCCTCTGGTTTCCACTCCACAGGACTTCCAGAGCTCAATGGAAGGACAGGAAATTCTAATTTTAAAACAATGGGTTTTGAGAATGCTTTTCAGAATTTGAGAAGGCCACTCCAGTATGAGACAAAGGGTTATAAAATGCAGGTGTGAGAATAGATAAATAAATAGGTATGTAACACTTGGGGGCATCTTGGGAATTTCTCCATCAAGGGACAAGCTGAACAATTATATAAAGTTGACAGTTTTACTTTCTTCCCCATCAATTTAGATGAATTTAATAGCAACAACAACAACATTTGGGATTGCTCATATAGCATTTTTACCAAAAGATTAAACTGTTTTGTATAGATTATGTCACTGACTTTAATAAATTGCTTTGTGTAGATTATTTTCATTCACTTTCAAATATCCTAAAGTCTTTAGTAAGCAGGTAACAATATTAAAAACTGTGGGACTTCCCTGGTAGTCCAGTGGTTAAAAGTCCATCTGCCAATGCAAGAGACATGGGTTCCATCCCTGGTCTAGGATGGATCCCTAGGATCCTACATGCTGCGGACAACTAAGCCTGTGCCCCACAACAACTGAGCCCCAGTTCCAGAGCCATCAAGCCAAAGCTATTGAGCCGTGACCAGAGAAAACCCACACGTCACAAAGAAGACCCAACACAGCCATCAATAAATAAAGAGATAGATAGATGGATAAAATGGTGGTAAAAATGTGCACAACATAAGATTAAAAAAAGAAAACTTTGTGAAGACTCATGCAGAAAGCTCTGCAAAGCTGAGTCCTCATGCCACACGTGGACTTTGCTGCCTTTGTGATCCAGCTATTTCACTAGCCTTCTCTTCTTGGTTTTAGCCACCACAGCTGTCCCCAACATGGGAGAGGTGTTGGGCACAGAGTGCAGAGCTCATTGGGCTTAGAGGCCAGTGGCTTAGATGCAATGTTATTCTGCTACTTACTAGCTGCCTTAGCTTTGAAAAGTTGCTTAACCTGTCTTAGCTTTATTATTCATGTTTAATTTTGCCTCACCATCAGAGACTGTGGAAAGCCGCCATTAGGTATAAAGTAGGGAGCAGCAGCAGCAGCAGCAGGGACTAAACACATCACTGTTGATTTCTGTTGATGTGAGCTGTGAGGCTTTTCTGACTTTAACGTGTCCTGCCTTCCTTTTCAGAGATACTGGGATTTTTACCACTCTCTCTTCACTGTGTGCAGTAACTCTCCAAGGACGCTCATGCATTTATCAAGATGCGCCATTCGGAGAACGTTACACAGCAGATGTCACAGAGTAATTCCTTTGCTTTCCCTCCCATTGTCATTGAAAAAGTACTTGCTTTTAGAGCCAGAGGGAATCATTTATTAAGCCTTATGAGGCAGAAGTTCCCAATCCTAGATCTTTAAGTGGACTCGCTGGGTAGACACAGTTTGCATAAATAAAATGGTACTTGGGTTGATTATAACACTTCAGGGATGTAAAAACACTTTGCAAACACTGTGTCATTAATCCTAGGGTATCATGGTGAGGGGAAATACACAAGAGGTAAAGTGAAGGTATTCTCAAAAATAAGAGCATATTCAGAAGGTACTGACGTCACAATAATAATGTGTAGAGTGCACTTACTTGGTACCTGCTATAATTTTGTAAAAAATTTTCATATGTTATCTCATTTGAGAGGGGACCCAGGTTTTCTTACAACCAATCTCATTTTCTCTCCTTTAACAGTAATGAGTTTACATTACCATTCAGTTGCCAACATGCAAGGCTTTGTGATAGGCCTCTTCATCTTTGTGTCCTCCACCCTCTCCCACTTAGCAGAAATTACAGTTGCTAGTTTTGCCAACCCCTTTCCCCATACTGAGCTCCTCAACTTGCTTTCAGTGAAGAAAGCGTGAGCATAGTCAAAACAAGGAGATCTTAGAAGCAAATGAGAAGTGAAAAACAAAGATCTATCCACTTGAAAATCAGAATAGACACGTTAACGCACTCTCACTGAGATCAGGGGCGGAGATGCAAAGGTGAGTCCCAGGCAAGGACTCCAGCCCTCCAGGACGTCCTCATTTAGCAGGAGATCCAGACATGTAAGCTGGGAAGTGCAGTGGCAGGTAGCAGGGGCAAGAGCACAGATGCAGGTTCATTCTCAGTGCTTGCCTTTCAAAGTCATGTTTCTGATATGAAGTGGGGTTGTCTTTGAAGCCTGATGATAAAGAATGAAGGGATAGTGTGAAGTGGAGGGGATCTCTGGCTGCTGTGAGTGTGCATGTAGAAGGACTCACTTGCAGTTTCCTGGCACACCTAGATATTTTTATTTTAGTATCATTTGCTGCATTGTACTGTCCCAGGTTCCTTGGGGAAAATGTTGCACCCTCGATGGCTCCCATGTATGTGACAAAGAAGTTTTAGAAAATGTGTGCAAGGAAATGTATAAAAGGACTTAGGTTGGTTACTTCAGTCTTTTCCTGTAAGAGACTGACATTTCAGAGCATTTTAGCTAGAAGATAAGGAGAATTTTGCTGGTGATGGCTGGGTGCAGGAAGCACGTAGAAACACTTTGAAAATAGTAGACGTTTGAGAAACTTGGAAAGGCTAGTGCGTTAATCAGGTTTGTTAATGGTTTGCAGAAAGAGACATGTAGATGGTTAACCTTTGGACTTCATGGTTTGAGGCCCCTTTTCACTTCACGTATTTGTTCTTGCTAGTCACAAATAGCAAGATACATTTTGATATGCTCAGAGACTTCCAGCATTACGTTTTAGAGTTTAGATCAGAAGTAATTAAGCACAAATCGATTTGCCAGTTGTGAGCAGGATTTTTTTCTGGGGGTGGGATGTATGTACATGTGTATGTTTCTCCATCTTGGTGAAGTTTAGAGGCTTGAGTTTTGAGTAGAGATGAAATCAAATATTCCACTAGCCTGCCACCTAGACTGTGCTTTGCGTCTTGGGATCTGCATCCTCCTGGTGCTGTGTAGGAAAAATAATGTGGATGCAATGCTTTCTAAAGCATTGGTTCTACTCAGATATTTTTGGAGGACTATTTTGTACGAAAATGAGATCTGTATTATGGAATAGAATACTGTGTATGTGTGAACTAGTCATAAAACATGATCCTTAAAACAGACAAACAAAACAGTTTACTTGCGGCAAGTGGTGTAGAACACATTCTAGAATGCCAGGTGGAGTTGTTGCCCGCCCCTCCCCCCCAGTTTCAGGAGTATTCTGGAGAAACACTTGTGATGCTGACTTGGGCGATAATGCTGAGGCTGAGGACACGAAAGGAGAGAGGATGTCCCTTGCATGGGGAAATAACGTTTCTCAGGCTGCCTGCCGTGCTTAGACGATCTGTGTTAATCTAGTGTCTGATACAGAACAACTTGTTTTGGATGGTTTATCTGTAGATTTAAAGTTGTTTCTCCTCATCTTTGAACCTTCATTTAGAGGACTTAAATAAAGCTCTTCCCTTTCCTTTCGTCTTTGTGAGTTATCTGTTGATAAGACTTTTTCCTAACTGACTTCTCAGCAGTTAAACTAAAGAACTCTACGTGATTCATTGCTTTCTTCCACATTGAGAAAAAAAAGAGAATGAGAAGATATGCCTGTAAATAAATAATAGTTTCTAAAGAAAGTAAAGCGTAAACACAAATAAAACACAGGCAATTGCTTTGAGACCAAAAAGTGTTTTAACAATAAAAAGAAACTGTGCTGAATCATAGTCTTCTATCTGTCACCCTCTCTGTCCTCTTGGATTTCTAATTTCTTTTCATTCTCACCATTCAAGCAACCATGAGCAGGAGCAACAGAGGAAATTATATCCTCATGATAGCTTTGTTAACTTTCTGAAAATAGTCACTTGATGAGGAAGAATATAGATAGTAAATAGTCGCATGTGAAAAAGAATCTTTGAGATGAGGGAAGACCACCCTTTCTGTTTTCTCCCTTCTTAGAAGCTAGACACACAAGTTCTGTTTTTAAATCACCTAGTGTTACACTGTCACTTTGTCCTTCCATCCAGAACCCAGTGGTTTCCAATAAAAAATACAGCAGTCAAAAGCCAACTGTTTAAGGATGAAAAAAGTAACAAACCATTTGCAGTGGCTTATCAATGTTGGAAAAAAAAACAGCTGAGCCTTATATTTTTGTTACTCAGCTGATTGTTTTCAACTACACACTTTCAAAACTTTTTAGAACAATCCAATGATTTATTTTTTTTGAAACACAGACACCAGATCCAGTAGATGGAAGGAATGCATTGTCATTTTCTTTGGGGTATGAACAGAGGCGCTACAGTGAAGTGTTAGGAGTTTTGGCTCTGTTGCCTGTCTATCTAAGTTTTTATCCTGACTCTCAACCTAATTTGACCTGTCATCTGGGGGAAATGACATGCTTGCTCCATGCCTCAGTTTCCTCATTTGTAAAGTTGCAAATGGTAGTGGTACCTACCTCATAAAAGTTTTATATGATCACTTTGAAGTGCAGGGAAGGAAAAGTTTTACTTGACCCTCTTAGGGTCCCTGACTGGGTCTGAAAATTAAACTAACAAAGACAGACTAACAGGAGAAAAGCACATAAATTTACTTAATATGCTTCACATGACATGGAAGCCTTTCTAAGGAAATGAAGACCCTGAAGAAACAACCTTGAGTGTCTTCATGCTAGGTTTGATGATAAGTGGGTAGTTGTGTAGAAATATGATAGATTAAGGAATATGAGGTCAGTGTGGTAAACTAGGGGAAGCCTGGGAATCCTAACCATTCTTTAGGATTCTTCTTTTTTAATTAATTGTTGCTTTACTGTGTTGAGTTAGTTTCCACTGTACGGCAGAGTGAACCAGCCATACGTATACACATGTCCCCTCCCTTTTGGACTTGCTCCCCATTCGGGTCCCTACAGTGCATTAAGTAGAGCTCTCTGAGCTATACGACAGCTTTTCTTTAGTTACCTATTTTATGCATGGCATCAATAGTGTGTGTGTGACAATCCCAGTCTCCCAATTTCTCCCACCACCACTTTCCCCCCTTGGTATCTGTGTATTTGTTCTCTACACCCGTGTCTCTCTTTTTGCCTTACATGTTCCATGTTTCTATATACATTCATGTACGACATCTGGTGTTGTCTTTCTGACTTACTTCCCTCTGTATGACTGTCTCTAGGTCCATCCAGGTCTCTGCAAATGACCCAGTTTCATTCCCTTTTTATGGCTGAGTAGTATTGCATTGTCATGAGTCTTCTTGATGTCCCTTTGTCTTAGAAGATAACGGTGCTCCTTTCCTCCAGATTTAGGGAGAACACCTCCTGCAGGAGGGTTTTATGACCTATTTCAGGGAAGAAGGGGCAGGGATGGTCAGAGTGATCTTCCTATTTTTGCCGTTTTCTTTAACTCTGTCAGTTTAAAACAGTCACTATGCCCAGGTGCCACATATGGGAATGGTGTGTCTAGAACCCACCAGAAGGTTAAATCTTTAGTACATTAAAGAACATGGAACAGAGTATGACATTCAGCAAGGATTTTAATATTATTGTTGTCCTTTTTACTGTCATATTCATTATTATTTAGGGAGCGCTATCTACCACTGAGTAACATTTTCATAGAGTGAAGCTGCAGCTGAAGGTGACATTTGCTAGATTTGTTCACTTTTGGAACTACTTGTTGAGCGTCTTCTATGTACCAGGCATTTTGCTGGCCGCTGGGAATCAACGGATGACCAGACAAACCAGGTCCCTGACCTTCTTGGGGTTTTTTGAGTTGGGGGCCAGAGATGGAAATAACACTGATGTGGAGGATTAGCAAACAGGCATACTGATTAATTTGTGAAATTTTGCCCTTTTTTTAAGTGGGTTTATCAAGGATGCAGTAACTCCTTTTACCATTTCCTGAAGGCTGCGGAATCACTTTATCACGTGGATAAAGAGTGTCAATCAGCTGTTTCCATCTTCACTGAGGGAAGAGGAAGAAATTATCCTGGTAGCAGGAAGAACATAGATTGTCAATTCAGATTCCCAGCAGTGAGGGTTCCTGCACGTCAGAGTGAATGCACAGGAAGGGCTGGAGGATTTAATTTAATTACTCTTTCACTTTCAAGGGTTTATTCAGTGCTAATACATGTATGGTTCTGTGTAAAATATGGACAGAAGAAGGGAGTGTTGATACCAAATTCCTGCAAGGTTCACTTTCAGTAGCTCAAAGTTTTCTTTTCTTTTTTTTTGGTCTTTTTGTTTTTGAGCATATTAAAAAGCAGAGACATTACTTTGCTAACCAGTGTCCGTCTAGTCAAGGTTATGGTTTTTCCCGTGGTCATGTATGGATGTGAGAGTTGGTCTATGAAGAAAGCTGATCGCCGAAGAATTGATGCTTTTGAACTGTGGAGTTGGAGAAGACTCTTGAGAGTCCCTTGGACTGCAAGGAGATCCAACCAGTCCATTCTAAAGGAGATCAATCCTGGGTGTTCATTGGAAGGACTGATGCTAAAGCTGAAACTCCAATACTTTGGCCACCTCATGCGATGAGTTGACTCACTGGAAAAGAGTCTGATGCTAGGAGGGATTGGGGGCGGGAGGAGAAGGGGACGACAGGGAATGAGGTGGCTGGATGGCATCACCAACTCGATGGACATGAGTTTGAGTGAACTCCGGGAGTTGGTGATGGACAGGGAGGCCTGGCGTGCTGTGATTCATGGGGTTGCGGAGAGTCGGACACGACTGAGCGACTGAACTGAACTGAACTGAAGAATAAAAGGTATACAGTGGGTTTTTAAAAGTTAGATGCTATCTAATGGAGCTGTTTTTCTGTCAACCTGCCATAAAATGGTTGATTAGAAATGATTTTCAAAACCTGTATTTCAGTGGCAAATTGCCTTCCTCCTATATTTGGTTACACTTGTCACCAATGAGAAGCAGTGTTTGAAATATGAAAAAACAACCTCCAAGAAGCAGTTGATTATTTTCTTTTTTTTTCTTTTTCTTTCCTTCTTTTTTAATTTTAGCGACACTAAGTTAATTAGGTGTGCTGAAATTTCTTATTTAGTAATTGATTTTCTCAGAGGTATGCCTCAATGATATTGTATAACAACTATGCAAATATATGTTAATCCAGCCAAGGAAATAAAATAATGATGCTACCTTTTACTTCTTAAAGACACCAGTGGATTCGCTCTTAGTGCTTAATCAAGTGCGGAAGATTTGACAAAGCAGAACTATCGTCACGTGGTGTTTTGGGTGGCTTTGAAGTAGAAGTTAAGTACCAGAGGTCTTCTCAAGCTCCAAGTGCCCAGTCATTGCCCAGAGTCACAAGGGAAGATGTTTACTCACTGCCCCATATTGGATTTCAGGGAACCTGAAAGTCTCTGATTGAGAAGAGGTGGGAATTAATGGAGATTATAATCAATTTAATTTAGGAAGCAAGACAAACTCAGCTGCCTTTCAGAACACAAATTCTCTCTTTCCCCTGTTCAGGGTCTGGCAGGATGACTTTAAGGGGCTGCATCAGCCAGTCTCCTTTCCCCTGTCTTCTCGGTGGTTTCACGCAATGGAAAAACCACCAGGAGACTGAAGAGCCGGAGGCGATGGAGATGGGGGCACTTCCTGGCTCCTTCTCTGCTGGGCCTTCTCTTGATGTTGGGTGAATTCCTTCCTCAAGGCCACAGTTCCTATGATGAGCCCTTCTCCTAAGCTACTATTCAGTCACCCTTGAGTGTGCAGTTCATTTCTTGTTGGGATTTTGGCAAATGCATAAACCATGCTTAAGACTGTGATAGTCAGTGAGATCCCAGCTGGTGGGCCAGACGATACGTGCCGTCAGTGTTGAGGGCAGAGAGGGGTCACTGGGGACCAGTGGTCAGGCCAGTGGTCTTGATCTGTGACCTGAAGAAAGGGAGGGTTGGGTAATAATTTGAGTCAGAATAGGACAGTGGAAGGGCTGGAGTTTATGGTGAGTAGCCTCGGTGAAGGGTTAGAACTAACATACAGTAAGCATTTACTATCAATTAGACAAGCTTGGTGCAAGTAAAAGATGAACATTTTTTGTAGAGAGTGGAGAATGAGGTTGGCAGGGCTGGGTGGGATCAAATCACGAGATATCTTTAACCATGTGGAAGCACTGTGGGAAATCAATGGAATATTATTATTATCATAATTACTCTTTTCCACCCCTATGGCTTTAACAGTAATAATAATTATGATACAACTACATAACATATATTTTATGATTTTCAGAGCATCTTCATGATGCTTAATAAATATAACTGCCTTTACCATTACCTTCAACTCTTCTTCCATGCCAAAAAAGTTTACGATTCTGAAGATTTAGATGTGGAAAAAAATATAAAATATGAGATTAATAAACTCTTTTCCTCCCACGTAAAACACTCCAATCAAATGGAATACTTTACTGGAGCAGAAAAGAATGATAGCCTTGCATTTTTTTAAATATCAAAAAGCTAAAGAATTTTTTTAAATTGGGAAACCTTTTTTAAAAGGGAAAATTTTCTTCTAGTGCAAAAGAGGATAAAGGAACAGACACAAAATTTGGAGTTTGAGCACTGCTTGTAACTCTTGCCACAGCAGTGTTGAACTGATAAATTGTTTACAGAAGCATTGACATAATTACAGTCCTTCAGGAACCCCAGATCTCCCAGTACTGCTGAAGTCAAAGGAACAACAAAAGGCCTCTTTGTAAGGTGATCCATCAGGGAGAGCTCAGGTAGCACTGAATTGTTTCTAAGTAACTTTGTCTGATTCTATGATAAAGATGCATACAAAGAAACTGCAAAGCTTTGTTCCCATGCATTAGCAAAACAGGGTGACATGGGAGGAAAAATCTGAATTTTGGAATCCAGTCGTTGAGTTTTAATCTTGACTGTGCTACTTAATAACTGTGTGAACTTGGGCTAGTTTCTTAGCCCATGGGTCAATTTCTTTATTTGATAAACTAGTTATTAACTACCTGATCTGGGAACTACGTGAAATGATGCATGTAAAGCATCCCAAGTGTCTGGTGTTCAGCTGAACCCTAATCAACACTCAGATGGTGCATGAGTCTACTGGGTGGGAGGCATTATGTAGAGTATACCTGAGAACATGTAGAGCTTCTAAGACATGCGTGGCATGGACCATGGGCTTTTTCTTTTTTTAATTGCATTTTAACTGCAACAATTTTTTTCTGGTGCTACCAAGTCTCTGAAGCAAACTGTTCCAAGCCGACTTTTTTAATGGTTCTCTGCTGTTGGCAGTTTGACCTGAAGGAGGCAGTGTAGGCGAGTGTTCTCCCTACTGTGAATCAGAGCTTTGGAGCTACCATCAGGTCTCAGTTCTAAAGAGAAACTCAGGATGACCTGAAGACTTACAGATGAGATATGACACCATAAAAATCCTAGGAGAGAACATTAGGCAAACATTATCTGACATAGACCACAGCAATGTTTTCTTCGGTCAGGCTCACAAAGCAAAAGAAATACAAGCAAAAATAAACAAATGGGACCTAATCAAACTTATAAGCTTTTGCACAGGAAAGGAAACCATAAATAAAACAAAAAGACAACCTATGAACTGGGAGAAAATATTTACAAATGATGCAACCTACAAGGGCTTAGTTTCCAAAATATACAGATAGTGTAAACGGCTCTCTCTCTCTCTATATATATATATATATATATTTTTTTTTTTTAAATGCCCAGTCAAAAAATGGGCAAAAGACCTAAATAGACATTTCCCCAAGGAAGATATACAGATGACCAACAGGCACATAAAAAGATGCTGAACATCACCAATTATTAAAGAAATGCAAATAAAAACTATGACGAGGTGTCACTTCACACCAGTCAGAATGGCCATCATCAAAAAGTCTGCAAATAATAAATGCCGGAGAGGGTGTGTAGAGAAGGGAAACTTCCTATACTGTTGCTTGGAATGTAAACTGGTACAGCCACGATGGAGAACAGGATGGATGTTCCTTAAAAAAGGAAAGATAGAGTTATCATATGATCCAGCAATCCTGCTCCTGAACACATACCCAGAGAAAACTCTTATTTCAAAAGGATACGTGCAACCCCAATGTTCAGAGCAGCACTATATACAATAGCCAGGACTGGAAGCAGCCTACGTGCTCCTCAACAGATGAATGGACAAAGAAGACGTGCTATACATATACAATGGAATAGTACTCAGCCATAAAAGAATGAAGTAATGCCATTTTCAGCAACAATGGATGGACCTAGACATTACCATTACCAAGTGAAGTCAGTCAGACAGAAAAAGGCAAATACTATATGATACCACTCACATGTGGAATCTTAAAAATACGTTACAAATGAACATAGTCACAAAATAGAAATAGACTTACAGATGCAGAAGACAAGCTTATTACCAAAGTGGAAGGAGGGGGAGGGATAAATTAGGAGTTTGGAATTAGCAGACACACATATAGAATATATAAACAACAATGTCCTACTGTATAGCATGGGAAACTATCTTCAGTATCTTATAATAAACTGTAATGGAAAAAAAAATCTGAAAACTGAATCACTTTGTTGTACACCAGAAACTAACACAACATTGTAAATCAACTATGGTGCTGCTGCTGCTGCTAAGTCGCTTCAGTCGTGTCCGACTCTGTGCGACCCCATAGATGGCAGCCCACCAGGCTCCACCGTCCCTGGGATTCTCCAGGCAAGAACACTGGAGTGGGTTGCCATTTCCTTCTCATACTTCAATTTAAAAAGTTAAAATTAAAAAAATTAAAAAGCATCTCTGAAGAAAACCAAACTGGAAAGCTCAAAGAAGACAAAAAGATCCACAGCAAGTTTCATTAATCTGGTTACGGTTTCAAAGAAACCTGCTTTGCCCTTTGATCTGGGAATAAGAGGTCTTAAAACCACAGTTTTCTATCCTGTTTCACATCATCCAGAGGAAAACGAGACTTGCAGTGAGTTTCTCTCCGTGTGGCGTGGAAATGGACAGTCTCATTAGTGGCCCCGTCCGTTTGACTTCTGTTTTCTGCCCTGCTTCCCCCTCGCCCTCCCTCTCTCCGTTTCCCTTCCCTTCTTGTCTCTCATCCTCATTTTTTAGTGTCCTTGTTGCCTCTGCTTGGCCAGGAGCTCAGTGTGGGCTATGCAGAGGCAATGCTGATGAATTCCTAGTGACCGTCAGTCATTGGTGAGACCAGTGTCTCCTGCAGCTTTGCTTCGGGATGCATGAAGGTGACACTTAAGTTATGCAGAAACTGGGACATTTTGTGCTTCTTTCTAATTCTTTGATTCCTTGTTCCCAGTCTGAAAGCCACAATTATGGAGGAATTTGTTTTCTTCTTAGCAGTAGATTACAGGTTAGAGATAAGGGTCAAGCTTGAAGCAAAAACTACCAAAGAGGTAATGAGAAAAGTTTCCAAGATGAGACCGGCGTGATTCAGGTCTGTCTGCCTTGGCAGCGCCGGAGAAGAGGCCTGGTCACCCAGTCTCGTTTCTTAGCATCCCACTTACTGCTGTGTGTGTGCTTGCTAAGTTGCTTCAGTTGTGTCTGACTCTTTGTGACCCTATGGACCACAGCCCGCCAGACTCGTCTGTCCATGGGATTCTCCAGGCAAGAATACTGGAGTGGGTTGCCATGCCCTCCTCCAGGGGATCTTCCCAACCTCTTATGTCTCCTGCGTTGGCAGGCAAGTTCTGCCAATCTCTTATGTCTCCTGCATTGGCAGGAGCTCAGACACGCATCTCTTACCTCTCCTGCATTGGCAGGAAAGTTCTTTACCACTCGCACCACCCAGGAAACCCACATATTGCTGCACCATCAGACAACTCTTTAGTGAAGTCTTGAGGTAGTTCCTTTCGGAAAGAGCAGAAGAGTCGCTTCCCGAGATCATCTAGCAGCTAGCTGGCCACACGGATAAACAAAGCAAGTCAGCCACCCTGGGTTAGAATTCCTCTCTGCCACCCACTCCCTCTAAGACATTTTCTCTCTTTGCAAGTAGGGGCAGTAATCGCCTCATTGTGGAGTTGATGGGAAGGTAAATAAAAATGAGCGTGTTTAGTACAACGCCAGGCACATAGTTAACGTTTATGAAGTGGTGATTATTATTATTATAGTCCCATCCTGCTTGTCTTTTCCAGCTGAACTCTGTAAGTTTATAAATGACTTGTGGGACTTCCCTGGTGGCTTAGTGGTAAAGAATCCACATGCCAATACAGGATGCACAGGTTCGATCCCTGGGTCAGGAAGATCCCCTGGAGAAGGACATGGCAACCCACTCCAGTATTCTTGCCTGGGAAATCCCATGGAGAGAGGAGCCTGGCAGGTTACAGTCCATGGGGTCCAAAGAGTCAGGCACGATTTAGCAAGTAAACAGCAACAACAAAGTGACTTGTAGACCCCACGCATGTTAGAAACATTTAGACACAGACACATACTAGCAAACAGGTGAGTAGAATGTGTGGATACATCTGTTCAGGAATATGCCATCAGTATGTGTTGCAGTTCACAGGAGGAAATCTGCCCATGTCTAAACACAGGACACATCCAAAGAAATCTATAGGTCCTCTCGCAATGTGTTGATATTTGAGATGGTCTTCAATAATCCTTACATTTTCTTTTCTGCCTTGGGACAGGGCTGACTAACTCATTGAACATGTTCTGCCTCTATATGTATAGTTTACCTTTCTTATTTAGATATTCAGTTCAGTTCATTTGCTCAGTCTTGTCTGACTCTTTGCGACCCCATGGACTGTAGTGCACCAGGCCTCCCTGTCCATCACCAGCTCCTGGAGTTTGCTCAGACTCATATCCACTGAGTTGGTGATTCCATCCAACCACCTCGTCCTCTGTTGTCTCCTTCTCCTCCCGCCTTCAATCTTTCCCAGCATCAGGGTCGTTTCTAATGAGTCAGTTCTTTGCATCAGGTGGCCAAAGTATTGGAGTTTCAGTTTCAGCATCAGTTCTTCCAATGAGTATTCAGGACTGATCTCCTTTAGGATGGACTTGTTGGATCTCCTTGCAGTCCAAGGGACTCTCAAGAGTCTTCTCCAACACCACAATTCAAAAGCATCGATTCTAAATTGCTCAGCTTTCTTTATACTCCAACTCTCACATCCATACATGACTACTGGAAAAACCAAAGCTTTGACTAGACAGACATTTGTTGGTAAAGTAATGTCTCTGTGTTTTAATATGCTGTATAGGTTGGTCATAACTTTTCTTCCAAGGAGCAAGTGTCTTTTAATTTCATGGCTGCAGTGATCATCTGCAGTGATTTTGGAGCCCAAAAAAATAAAGTCTGTCACTGTTTCCATTGTTTCCCCATCTATTTGCCATGAAGTGATGGGACCAGATGCCATGATCTTAGTTTTCCGAATGTTGAGTTTTAAGCCAGCTTTTTCACTCTACCTGGTGCTTAAATTTGAGCTCTCTTGAGATGGCAAATGGGTGGCATGTCCCTTTTCCCATCTGCAGCAGGCAGTTCTAACCAGTTGAGATACTCTATCCTGCTGAACACAGACTCAGCCACTGAATCCTCCTCAACACAATGTGTAGACTGCCACTGCCAGTGCTCACAGTTGACAGGCAAGGTTAAACTTTTGTCATCTCTGGGTTCTATTTTCAAGATTCTCACAGACTCATGGTCATATATTATGTAAATAAAAAGCTGGAAGAGATAGAAAGAAGGTGATAATTACTGGCACAGATTTTTTGTCTTCGTTTTTTGTTTGTTTTCTCTCTGTGTGTGTGTATAAGTACAGAATTTTTTCAAGTGTTTGTTGAGCTGGTCCCTGTAGCAGGTGCTGGGGATTCAGAGGTAAATAACGATAGTCAAAGTCCCAGACCTCATGGGGTCATTTTAAGAAATGCTAATGCACACTCCCCACCAACGCTTTAAAAAATCTTAATGAGCAAATTAGGTTAATTGCACATAAGAGGCAGGTTAAGGGCCTCACTCATCATATCGTGTTGCATCATCGGTCTGTCTACTGTCTCCCCAACTAGGCTATAACCTTCTTAAAGGAAAGAACTTCTGTTTTTCAAAAGACTAAGGTAAGATTTATATACATCAATATGCACAACCTTTAGATAATTGGGTGAATTTTTATAAACATATATAGCTGTGTAATCAATACTCTAATAAAGATAGAGAACACATATTATCCAGGAATGTTCCTTTCTGCCTCTTCCTAGTAAATCCTCACCTCCCATAGGCAACATCGTGTTATTTCTATTACCAGATGCTAGATTTACCTGTTCTTGAATTTCATAGAAATAGAATTATATAGTATGTACTCCTCAATGTCTAACTTCTTTCTCTCAACATAGTATTTTGGAGATTCATCCAGATTTTCCCGCATATCAGTAGTTTGTACCCCTTTATTGCCTAGTAGTTGTTCCATTGTATGAAAATACCACAATATGTTTGGGCTTCCCAGGTGGCACTAGAGGTAAAGAACCCACCTGCCAGTGCAGGAGACCGAAGAGACCTGGGTTCAATCCCTGTGTCAGGAAGATCCCCTGGAGCAGGGTATGGCAACCCACTCTAGCGTTCTTGCCTGGGGAATCCCATGGATAGAGAAGCCTGGCAAGGTACAGTCTATGGGGTCGCACGGAGTCGGACATGACTGAAGCGACTTAAAACACACACACACCACAATATGTTTATCCATTCTCCTCTTGATAGAGATTTGGGTTATTTCCGGTCTGAGGTAATAATGGATGATGGTTAATTTTATGTGTCAACTTGGTTAGACTGTGATACCCAGATGTTTGGTCAAAAAGCAATCTAGATGCAACTGTGAAGGTATATTTTTAGAAGTGATCAACAGGCTTAGAGTGTACTCAGACTCATTATACTCCATATTATGAAAGCAGATTGTCCTCCATAATACAGTCAGCTTAAGACCTTATAAGAAAAAGACTGAGGTCCTCAGAGGAAGGATTTCTGCTTCCAGACGGCCTTCAGATTCAGAATTAAAGCACGAACTCTTATATAGGCTTCCAGCTTGCCCTGAAGATTTCAGATGAGAGTTTCTACAATCACATAAGCCAATTCTTTCAAATAAATAAATCTTTCTCTCTCTGAATATATATACACAGCCTAGTGGTTCTGTGTCTCTGGGGAACCTTGACTAACACAATGGACAAACTTGCTATAAACATTCTTGCTGAAGTCTTTTTGTGGACATGTTTCCATTTCCCTTGGGTAAATATCTAGGAGTGGAATCAAAAGGTCAGTCAGTGGGCATATATTTAACTTCATAAGAAAGTGCCAAACGGTTTTCCAAAGTTATGGACATTTTTTCACTCCCATCAGCAATACATGAGAGTTCTAGTTGCTGCACATTCTTATCAACATTTAGTGGTGTCAGCCTTTTTAATTTTAGCTGTTTCAATGGGTGTGCACTGATACGTATTTGTAGTTTTTAATTTGCATTTCTCTGAGAGCTAATCATGTTAAACAGCTTCTCTTGTGCCTATGGGTGTTTGTTTATCTTCTTTGGTGGACTGCCTGTTCAAATATTTTGCGATTTGTTCCTTTTGAGTCTCAACTGGTAGCATTTAGTGGGAGTTACACAACTATTGAATGAATGAATGGAAGAATGTTATATCCTCTATTATCAGTGATTATTCTGCAGTGATTATTAAATCTTTGTCCAGTTATTTATAATGCTTCTAAAATGCTTCAGTAATGCCTGATACATAGGCAGCAGTCAACATTTGTCAGCTACTAATACCATCCCTATTTTTTGTGAGGAATTGGAGATCAGAAAGATTATGTGACTTAACCCAGTTTACCTGGTTACTAACTGTCAAAAACGCTACTCAACTTTGGGTTCTGTAATTTCACTTTTTTATTTTTTGTTATTAATAGCTTGGTCATTTAAATATAGGATTCACTGTTAAATGTGTTACTTCATTTTTCTCTTGTCTGTTACTTATGGCACATCTATTATTGCAAATACAATGGTGCTAATCATTTTACTTGTGTTTAACTCATTTAAACACAATGATTTGGGGCCCCAAAACCACTGAAGATGGTGACTGCAGTCATGAAATTAAAAGACGCTTGCTCCTTGGAAGAAGAGCTATGACAAACCCAGGCAGCCTATTAAAAAGCAGAGACATTACTTTGCCAACACAAAGGTCCATCTAGTCAAAGCTATGGTTTTTCCAGTAGTCATGTATGGATGTGAGAGTTGGACTATAAAGAAAGCTGTGTGCCGAAGAATTGATGCTTTTGAACTGTGGTATTGGAGAATACTCTTGAGAGTCCCTTGGACTGTAAAGAGATCCAACCAGTCCATCCTAAAGGAAAGTAGTCCTGAATATTCATTGGAAGGACTGATGCTGAAGCTGAAACTCCAATACTTTGGCCACTTGATGTGAAGAACTGACTCATTACAAAAGACCCTGATGCTGGGAAAGATTGAGGGCAGGAGGAGAAGGGGACGACAGAGGATGAGATGGTTGGATGGCATCACTGACTCAATGGATATGAGTTTGTGCAAACTCTGGGAGGTGATGGACAGAGAAACCTGGCATGCTGCAGTCCATGGGCTCGCAAAGCATCAGACACAACTGAACGACTGAACTGATACTGAACTCATTTAATTCTCACTACAATCCTATGATTGTACTATGAAAGTACTATTATATTTATTTTAGACAATGAAACTCTAGCACAGAGATGTTATGCAATTACCCAAGGTCACATAGCCAATTAAGAGGTACAGGCAGGATTCAGGCTTGGTTGGTCCCATACCAATGCCCAGGTGTTTTGTTGTGCTTCTAAACCATAATATTCTACTGTTTCTTATGACAAGAATAATTCTGGACAAGTTGAATTTTAGGGGTTAGTGAAACAGCAGGATAGAGAAGTTCAACAGAGTTATAACACTTAGGAGAAAGTTATTGACAGAGATGGGGGCAGGGGACCGGAGAGGAAAGTGTGGTAAGCCTGTGCCTGTGTGTTCAGTAAACTGCAAGACCATTCTAGGAAAGGTGTGTTAGAAGTGGTTAGAGAAAGTGCTGAATATATTTGACGATGGACAAAGTCTAACAGTTTGATTCCAGAAAGTTCTATCATGGCCCCCATTTTTTATGGACCTGCCTTATCTACAACGAGAGGCCTATAATGATGAAGTCTTATAATCTGCAATATTTTGTCCCTAAGATATTCCACAATATTTTGGCTGCTGTTTGCTGTTAGAGTCTGAGACATGTGGACCCGAGTTACCTGCCCACAGGGTCCAGCAGCTCAAAGCCATTCTGAGCACCCCTTTTCTATTTACTGGAAACCTCAAACACCCCCTCAAGTGTCTGTTAAGTCAGGCTGACTCATTTCTCCTTCTGCTCAGATTTCACTCTCCTGAAAAGGCCATCTGAGGAGCAAGGAGTGAGTCAGTCCCTTCAAGCTGGCAGTGCCCAGGGATAGAGCTTAATTGGCCTTATCTTAGCTCCCACAGGGTAAGTAATCATGCCAAGCCAGAAGATCTAACCCTGGAAAAACAGGTGCACGTATGTAAAGGAGGCCTTTGTGACCTTAATGGGAGGTTAGCTGAAGGTCAGTTTATATTTGCTCCTGGCAACAGAATATTTATTGGGTCATGGGCTACAAGGCTCATTTAGTTTCCCTAAAAATTGATCTCTGCACTGAATATTTGGGCATGTCAGAAACACCAGGACTTGCACAGCAGGTCTGAGCCGAAGTCTTCCTCTTGACAGTCCAGAGAGGCAGTGGTTGACAGGGAGTGACTAAGCCAGGCTGTGCCTACTGGGCTGCACACACAAACATGTTTTTGAAGCCCTGTATACACTCAGCAGGAACACACTGTTCTTTCTGGGTGGTTGCCAGAAACTTATGAGAGAGTTAGCTCAATGCCAAGAATAGACACCAAGGCCTTTCTCCCGCTCAGAAGGGGACCCTGTGTGGTGCTGGGTGGCCACCACCCCCTCCCTGCTCCTCAAGCCTTCCAGACCTAGCCTACAGACTGTTTCTCTGCACTTCTCAACCCCTTGGGTAGTTTTTAAATAATTACTAGAGACCAGTACATATCTCTGGGTCACTGTAGCCGTGCTATTCAAAGCCAAATGCAAATATATTCCTTGTTGTTTCATTTGTTTTGCTTCTCTTAGCCTCAGGCCATGAACCTTAGAGGCAACATCAGAGGAGAATAACCACCGTCTTTTCCATTTCATAACAGGTGCAGACTGCACTCCCACACTAGCCCTCTGCTGTGTAGTTCTGGCAAGGAACACAAAGGTTACTTGAAATTCAACCAGTGCAGACAAAGTGTTGAAAAAACATTTATCTTCTCTCAGAGGTACTCTTCCCCAGAGTCTTCCTAAATTCTCAGTGTCTCCATTTGGTTCAGCTCTATAGTCAAATATTTAAAACTTTTTTCCTCTATGAAGTGCCTAGAAGAGGCAAGTGTCCATTTTAAAATAAATATTTTAAAGTGAGTTTTTTAATATATTCCCTGTATTTGTAAAGGGTATAGCTTCTTGTTTAAAATCTGCTTGCAGAGTTCTCTAAGTTTCAAAAATTCAACTGCTTTTTGGTCTATGGAATTCTGGTTAATCAAGATAAAACTGCATGGCACCAACTACCTGAAATGTTGGCATTTACCCAATCCACACACCCGCCCACCCATCCATCCATCCATCCATCCACTCATTCACTCATACTCTACTTTTTGAGTTTGAAGATCCATAAGGAACTCATCAGCCTTTCTAGCACTGAAGTTGAGAACCTACAGTAATTAAGAGGTGATAAATGTCACACAGACCCTTATTGCTTATTAAGCAACTTAAAATAGAAAAGCTCAGGAGAGAATGATCTGTGTGAGAGTTAAAGATCCTGCCATGGAGTGATTGCACCAACCATATGCAACTGCAAAATATAGAAAGCCAAGCCCAGGCAGGCTAAGTTCATTCTGTGCTTCAGTTCAGTTCAGTTCAGTTCAGTCGCTCAGTCGTGTCCGACTCTCCGCGACCCCATGAATCACAGCACGCCAGGCCTCCCTGTCCATCACCAACTCCCGGAGTACACTCAAACTCATGTCCAGAGAGTCGGTGATGCCATCCAGCCATCTCATTCTCCGTCGTCCCCTTCTCCTCCCGCCCCCAACCTTTCCCAGCATCAGAGTCTTTTCCAGTGAGTCAACTCGTCGCATGAGGTGGCCAAAGTATTGGAGTTTCAGCTTTAGCATCAGTCCCTCCAATGAACATCCAGGATTGATCTCCTTTAGAATGGACTGGTTGGATCTCCTTGCAGTATAAGGGACTCTCAAGAGTCTTCTCCAACACCACAGTTCAAAAGCATCGATTCTTCGGCGATCAGCTTTCTTCACAGTCCAACTCTCACATCCATACATGACCACGGGAAAAACCATTGCCTTGACTAGACGGACCTTGGTTGGCAAAGTAATGTCTCTGCTTTTTAATATACTATCAAGGTTGGTCATAACTTTCCTTCCAAGGAGCAAGCGTCTTTTAATTTCATGGCTGCAATCAGCATCTGCAGTGATTTTGGAGCCCAAAAAAACAAAGTCTGACACTGTTTCCACTGTTTTCCCATCTATTTCCCATGAAGTGATGGGACCAGATGCCATGATCTTTGTTTTCTGAATGTAGAGCTTCAAGCCAACCTTTTCACTCTCCTCTTTCACTTTCATCAAGAGGCCTTTGAGTTCCTCTTCACTTTCTGCCATAAGGGTGGTGTCATCTGCATATCTGAGGTTATTGATATTTCTCCCGGCAATCTTGATTCCAGCTTGTGCTTCTTCCAGCCCAGCGTTCCTCATGATGTACTCTGCATAGAAGTTAAATAAGCAAGGTGACAATATACAACCTTGACGTACACCTTTTCCTATTTGGAACCAGTCCGTTGTTCCATGTCCAGTTCTGACTGTTGCTTCCTGACCTGCATACAGGTTTCTCAAGAGGCAGGTCAGGTGGTCTGGGATTCCCATCTCTTTCAGAATGTTCCACAGTTTATTGTGATCCACACAGTCAAAGGCTTTGGAATTCTGTGCTTAGGACCTGCTAATTGGTTTCACGTGTGTGTGCATAGGACCCTCCTGGGGCTAGATTCCAATATGGGGAGAGAAATGAGGTAATTCACTGAAAGATACATCTGAGTCAGACTGAAGGAGCTGTTATGACACTGAGCTGTGGTTCTCATCAAGGTTGGTGGAAGGATGACACTTTATTTAGGGAGGTATTGATGGTCAAAAAGAACTGACTTTGAATGCTATTTCTCTACTTCCTAAGTGTGACCTTGGCTTTTCAAATTATTTATTCAGTAAGTAGTCATTGAACCCTATTATGTGCCAAGTGGGCTTCCCCAGCGGTGGTGGCTCAGTGGTAAAGAATCTGCCTGCAATGCAGAAGACGCAGGAGACGCAGGTTCAGTCCCTGGGTGGGGAAGATCCCCTGGAGGAGGGCATGGCTACCCACTTTGGTATTCTTGCCTGGAGAAGCCCACGGACAGAGGAACCTGGCAGTCTTCAGCCCATAGGGTCACAAAGAGTCAGACACCACTGAAGCAACTGAGCACACACACATGTGCCAAGCATGGTGGGAGGTGATGGAAATTTCCTTGCCTTTACAACGTAACACTGATTATTTGGGGGGCTTCACTCTCCTAAGGCATAACAATAGCTATCTTTCAGAACTGTGTGGAGTTCACACATAGCACTGTATGTATGATAAGATACTAAGAGGGACTTTTTGTCTCTAACTGGCAACTTGGCTCCAAAGTTGGGGACAAATGGATGATAGTTAGAGGACAGAGATGACTGGGATTTACTAAGAGGCAAATCCATTCTGCTGCCCTCGGTATCACTCTCAAGTCACTCATCTTGAGAGAACTATTGAATTGTTAATCTTCAGCTTTCGAAAGAATTCCATGTCTTTTCCTTCCTCCCTTGGAGGGTGGTCCTTCTAAAATAAGCCAATGGGGTGCCTCAAGAGAATGATTTGTAGATACTGGGGAGGGGGGTTGCCCACAAGAAGTTGAGCCTGGAATCTCATTTTTCAGTTGGATACCTATTTATGAAATGAATGGATTTGCTCAACTGCACTTTGTGCCTATTTGAGCAATAGGAAAGAGGTTTATGGGGAAAACTCAGGGTAAAGAAAATGGGCAGTAGGGGAATAGGGCACATTTTCATTATCTGGCAGGAAAAAGACACACGAATCTTCTGTAGGTCAAGTGGATACCATGGAAAACTTGAGTTATTGTGATGGAACCACACCCTGAAGTGTGACTAGGAGAAGAAACACCAACAGTAAAAGTTTGTAGGGTGGATTATACAGGGACAGGAGTTGAGAGAGATTGGAAAAGTTCTCCTGGAGCTGATTTTCCCATGAGAGGTGGCCTCTCAGTGATGAGCTGCCAAAGGGTCTTCCTAAGGGTCATCAGGTGTCCCTCAAGAGGTGCAGCATTTGGTTGGCTGCCCTGGGGGAAGGCAGAACTCACCATGGCACCCAGTATTCATTGGAAGGACTGATGCTAAAGCTAAAACTGCAATACTTTGGCCACCTCATGTGACGAGTTGACTCACTGGAAAAGACTCTGATGCTAGGAAAGGTTGGGGGCGGGAGGAGAAGGGGACGACAGAGAATGAGATGGCTGGATGGCATTACCAACTCTGTGGACATGAGTTTGAGTGAACTCCGGGAGTTGGTGATGGACAGGGAGGCCTGGCGTGCTGTGATTCATGGGGTCGCGGAGAGTCGGACACGACTGAGCAACTGAACTGAACTGAAGTATTAAAAAAAACGTTTCTTTTCCCTTTGAGAATGCTGCCTCCCAGCCTTCAACACAGCAAAGGACTCAGAAGATGGGGGTGTGGGGGGGGTGAGGAACAGGGGGCGGGGATCAGGAAGAGATGCCCCCTCTCCTTGCCCACAGGCATGCCTCAGCGTTGTCCCTGGATCTAGCGCGGAGATGGACATTTGAATTGGATGAAAATGGAAGTGGAAAGTTCTAGGATATGTCTTTTATAATCTGAAAAGATCAGAAAAGTGGCATCTGCTGGAGATGCCATAAAATCTTGGGAAAGGTGGATCCAATGGAGCATGTTTTAAAGCAGTGATTGAAAAAAAATAAAGCCCTATGAAGTTTGAACCCTGCTGAGTTCACAGTATTCAATAAACTGCTGACAAATGTGAAGTGCTTAGCAAGCAGTCACTGCTTCACAAATGAAAGATATCATTACTCCTAGTCACCTAAAGAGAATAAATACTCAGAAAATGTCTATGTGTTTCAATATCAAAGAGCAAGTAAGATGCTCAGTTTGTATTTTTGCTTTAAGAGAAATATGTTCATGATGTCTTCTGCTTTCCTCATGAAGTTCTTCTCAGGATGTTTTCTGAATTGGTTCACCACATTCCTTTTGCTATTTTAGGCATTTGCCTTTATATTTCATAGACCGTCTCAGGGAATGAGAGGATCATAAAGGTCATCTATTCACACCTCCAAACTTAGTGAAGATAAAATACTATTATTAGAAAGATACTTCAAGTTCTTGAAAATGAAGTATCTTGTGCAATAAAGCAATTTCTGCAGACTTAGCACACAATGAGGAAATCAAAAGTCCTGATGTAGTGAAGCAGAAAGAAGAGGACACTGGGCTTACTAGGCACAGAGGAGCCTGAAGACTCCAGCAATGTTACAGTTCATGTGCTAACAATCCTCCTTGGCACCCATTTCCTCAGCTATAAAATGGGGGTTGAGACAAGGACCACACTGAATCATCATGATGATTAAGTGAGATGATTATGTAAAGCATGGAACACAGTGCTAGGAACACAGCTGAGGCTCAAGAAGTAGCTGTTTCCCCCTTTCTGCAGTTGCTGGTTCAGAAGACATCCCTGGGAAGAAGAAATAATGAGTTTTTCAGAGAGAGAGGCATTGGGAAGGGGAGTATCAGGAAAAATCACTAAATATTCACTTGCACAGTCGACTAGAGCTGGTACTTAAGTGCCATTATTAAGAGAAACCACAGAATATCATAGTGACACTATTGAAGTAGAATGACATACTGGTATTTTCATATTTATTTCATAATATATTGATATCCTGGTATTAATATCTGTTGCTTACTCAAAAACAATGTTCAGAATTCAGCAAAATTTTCAAAAATCATTAAAACTAAATATTTGGTAGATTTCACCTATAAAATGTATAACATATAACGAATTAGATTTCAAAAATTAAATATTAAACATACATTATCATTCTAATTTGAATTAATAGCAAGAGAAACAATAAAAATACTTATACTAAATAAACTAATATTATACAAATTGAAGAAAATAAGTCCTGAAAATTAACAATGAGTTATTTGACTTTTTTGCAGGTCTGATCTTAAGAACCATGTGTATCAATGGTATCATCTTTGATGCTGAGCCAAATTTGGGGGCAAATTTTTCTAGCCACTAGAAAAGCTTTTTCATATTTTATACTAGCTGGAGAAATAGTTAAGAGATAAATATAAACTAAATCCAAACTTCTTTCTCAACATCCTTTACATACAAGTAATCTTATTTCCTGGACTTCTCAGGTAGTGGTAGGGGTAAAGAACTGCCCTGCTAATGCAGGAGACATAAGAGATTCTGGTTCGATTCCTAGGTTGGAAAGATCCCCTGGAGGAGGGCATGGCAATCCACTCCAGTATTCTTGCCTGGAGAATCCCATGGACAGAGGAGCCTGGAAGGCTACAGTCCATAGGGTCGTAGTCAAATATGACTGAAGTGACATAGCACACACATACAATCTTATTTCTGTGTGCTAATCTTTTAAAACTTTTTACTTTTATTAAAGACTTCAATATTTTTATTAACAGTGAGCTGTAGTTTTTCTTTCTAAGGCCCAGCAGTCGATTTGCAAGATCCCTGGTTCTTAGTTTCTGCTATGAAACAAACAGCCTTTGTTCAAACAAACAAAACAAATCAATCAAACAGATAAGGAGTTTCCATCACTGAACACTGATTGTTTTTGCTATCAACCTGGCCCCATTCGAAGTGTAGATATCTTGAGGGTAAGACAATTCTTTGTTCTTTATAATTCTCTTTTAGGGAAGCTCTCCTTCTTTATATATTCATATTAATGCTAAAAATAAATTCTAAAAAATACCTCTTTCAAGAAGTAGACCTAGAGAGAATTTGATCTGGGAAAATCTGTGCTAAAAGTTATACTCTTTTTCACTTACAAGTCCAAATGCCTTGAGAGATCATAAAGCCTCCTTTTAAATGCTGGGTTTAACTCTTTAGGTACTTCTCAAGACATAAATAATTCAGATTTCAGATTTTTAAAATATAAAAATAACGGTGTCACACCAACAAAAAGATTGGTTCTTTGATACTTGACGATCAGTAGCATGATATACTGGAGTTCTAAAATATTGCAATCCAACATTGCGGTCACTAATTTCAATCATCTTGCTCAGAAAATTTTCCTTCATTAAGCTAAGTGTCTAAATTCCATTTTAGAGTAAGTCCACATCGATTTAAGGCAGATGTTTACAGGGTCTATTTAAATACATGAATACACCTAAGACGTCCATTGCAAGTCCAATGCAATGGACATGAACTTGGGCAAACTTCAGGAATGAGAGTCAAACACGACTGGGCGCCTGAACACAACCAGGTGTCCTCACTCTAGTCGTTAACGAGAGGGATGCAAACCAAGTCTGCTGTTTTTCAAAGCTGAGCAGTGGATAGAGAACTGCAGGCAGGAGGAAGAGAATTATGATTAGAGGGTCAGACCCAGGAGGGAGGGGCGGTAGATCGGCTCTAGAAAGCCTGGGGCTGCCTCGGGAAGACCAAGTGGGCTTGGGAGAAATGCTGATGCAGGCAGGGAAGGGTCAGAGGGTGTCCAGACACCTCTCCTCCACCGCGTTTACACTGGGCACAGTTTGCTGCAAAGCCCCTGTATTAAGTGTGGCCGAGAAAATATATCTTTAAAAAGTGACAGTCCAGGCTTCTAACAGCTTGAGGAAGGGAGAAAATCAGACCTAATATTGTTATTGATCCTCCCAAGGCAGTCTCCAACAGAAGTCCTCCTGCTCTGTGTCACTGGGGCCAACAGAACAAGCCCCAGTTCGTATCAGGAACAGATGAAAGCTATACTCTGATCAAAGAACCGAGAGGCGCAGCTCGCCTCGGGAACGCACGCCGGCCCGGACAGGGCGCAGTGGGCGGGGCTGCGTTGCAGGGAGCCAGCCGGCGGGGGCGGGGACAGTTCTCCAGCAGTGGGCACAGGTGTGCGGCTCGGATCCAGACGCAGCGCCTGGAGCGGCATCTCTGCGCAGGCCCGCTGCTGCCAACTTGAGTATCAGGGTCTTGCACAGCGGTCTGCACCTGAGCCACGCAGGTACTGAGGTGTCCCCGAGGCCGCTTCTCACCAGGATCTCTGGGTCCAAAGCGCCAAGTTTGAGACCTGTGCATGTGAAACTAGATGAAGCGCAAGAGAGAGGTTACACCTTATTTTAGCACCTAGTTGCCATCTTATTTTTTCCCTGGGACCGCAGTGGGCGTGCACGAGTGAAGAAACATACAAATTTATATAATCAGAAAGTATTTAGGAAAAAATTAAGAATAAATGAGGTTGGGTTAAAAAGTAACAAAGTGATTAGTGAAGTATGGGTTTCTTTAAAGGGGAATATTTTGAGCCGGGTTTTGAAAACTTGAATGTTGTCGGCAGAAAGAAAATGCCTTTCTACACTGAGGGACTGGTATATACGGAGGTGTTATCGTAGCTTGGGATCCTGAGACAGGGTATGAAGTTAATCTTATGAGCGTTCGCTTTCGTTTGGAATGCAATCCCAGAGAAGCAAGAGTGAGACAGAAAGGAAGGCTAAAAATAAATTAAAAAATAATGGCAGGGAGATTTAGTTATAGAACATTCAAATGGTTGCTCAGTTATGCAGAACACCTCCAGAGAGTGTGTTGCATCATGAATTCACAGCATCTCAGAAAAGGAGGAGAGGAGGGTGAACAGTCTATTACGGACTCCTTTCTGAGGCCTCCTATTTCTCAGCTCTGGTTTGCCAGAGTGTTAACTTTCCTGTCTTCCCACCAGACAGCTGGTGGGATTAGATGCAGTCACTGATGCTGTTGTGGTTTCTGCCATGATTGGAGTGATGGAGGCTATATCAGAGTCTGGGTTTTTCTCTCCAGGATTTGCAGTGAGGCTGAGATAACCAGGGTTAAATGATGAGTCCTCAAGGTTTTATAACCTTTGCAGTGGCATGAGCCAGTCAGCCATTCTGGCCTACTCTTAACCAGGAGTCAGATCAAGCAGCACTGGAGTTGGGGACAGATGACGCTTTGTGGGGGGCTTTTGCGGTGGCCCACTGATAAAGAGTTTGCCAGTAATGCAGGAGACTCAGGAGACTCAGGTTTGATCCCTGGGTCGGGAAGATTCCCTGGAGGAGGGCATGGCAACCCACTCCAGTGTTCTTGCCTGGAGAATCCCATGGACAGAGCAGCCTGGTGGGCTACAGTCCATGTGTAGCTCCAGGCCTTGTGGATGTGAGGAGACTTAGGAGGTTGGTCTGGTACAGGGATGAAAATGGATGGTGAAAAAATAAGCATGTGTAGGGAAATAGGTCCCAGGCTAATGGGTGATTTATGGCATTCTTTGGGTGACATTTCAGGAAGTTAGGATTTATAAGTTGATCTGAGTTTGAAATTTGCCCACTTTGTTTTGCCTACTATGATTGATAGTATGGTTTTAACTACTCAGTAGTTTCAACTTCCTTCCTAAACTTCAGAGGCTGGAAAGGTAAAAGTAACACTTTTCAGATTCTGATGCAGCTGGAGTTCTGGAGATGATTCAGGTTGCATCAAAAAGATGCACTCATGAAGCACTTGAATTCAGAACTGAAGAGGATGGGAACAAAAGTATTTATGATGTACTTGTAGCAGGGACTGAGTGCATAGACAGGAGCCAGGATCAGACTTCCTATCATGGCCCTGCCTAAGACTTCCAGCTGGCTCGATTGTGTGGTGTAGCTTTGGAAATTTCTCCTGGATGCTCAAACTGAGACTGTTTCTCTCTAATTTAAATTATAAGCATTTTAATGCACTATTAAAACCTTTTTTGCTTAAATCACTTAAAGGGGGTACTAATCTAAGGAAATGAAGGTTGATACACTCATAATATTTTTTAAAGGTTTGTCGGAGAAGTTCTTCCTCTCTTACCCACTGGACTACCAAGAAGTTCCCAAACCATTTTTATTATAAACCCAAATGCCTTTTAGAATTCAGTTCAGTTCAGTCACTCAGTCGTGTCCTACTCTTTGTGACCCCATGGACTGTAGCACACCAGGCCTCCCTGTCCATCACCAACTCCTGGAGTTTACTCAAACTCATGTCCATTGAGTCGGTGATGCCATCCAACCATCTCATCCTCTGTTGCCCCTTCTCCCCCTGCCTTCAATCTTTCCCAGCATCAGAGGTCTTTCCCAATGATTCAGTTCTTCACATCAGGTGGCCAAAGTATTGGAGTTTCAGCCTCAGCATCAGTCCTTCCAATGAATATTCAGGACTGATTTCCTTTAGGATGGACTGGTTGGATCTCCTTGATGTCCAAGGTCCTCTCAAGAGTCTTCTGCAACACCACAGTTCAAAAGCATCAGTTCTTCAGTGCTTAGCTTTCTTTATAGTCCAAATCTCATATCCATACATGACTACTGGATAAACCACAGCTTTGACTAGACAGACCTTTGTTACAAAGTAATGTTTCTGCTTTTTAATATGCTGTCTAGTTTGGTCATAACTTTTCTTCCAAGGAGCAAGTGTCTTTTAATTTCATGGCTGCAGTCTCCATCTGCAGTGATTTTGAAGCCTCCCAAAATAAAAGTCTGTCACTGTTTCCATTGCTTCCCCATCTATTTGCCATGAAGTGATGGGACCAGATGCCATGATCTTAGTTTTCTGAATGTTGAGCTTTAAGTCAACTTTTTCACTCTCTTCTTTCACTTTCATCAAGAGGCTCTTTAATTCTTCTTCATTTTCTGCCATAAGGGTGGTGTCATCTGCATATCTGAGGTTATTGATATTTCTCCTGGCAGTCTTGATTCCAGCTTGTACTTCTTCCAGCCCAGTGTTTCTCATGATGTACTCTGCATATAAGTTAAATAAGCAGGGTGACAATATACAGCCTTGACGTACTCCTTTTCCTATTTGGAACCAATCTGTTGTTCCATGACCAGTTCTAACTGTTGCTTCCTGACCTCACACAGATTTCTCAGGAGGCAGGTCAGGTGGTCTGGTATTCCCATCTCTTTCAGAATTTTCCACAGTTTGTTGTGATCCACACAGTCAAAGGCTTTGGCATAGTCAATAAAGTAGAAGTAGATTATTTTTTGGAAGTCTCTTGCTTTTTTGATGATCCAGTGGATGTTGGCAATCTGATCTCTGGTTCCTCTGCCTTTTCTAAATCCAGCTTGAACATTTGGAAGTTCATGGTTCATGTATTGCTGAAGCCTGGCTTGGAGAATTTTGAGCATTACTTTGCTAGAATGTGAGATGAATGCAATCGTACAGTAGTTTGAGCATTCTTTCTTTGGGACTGGAATGAAAACTGAGCTTTTCCAGTCCTGTGGCCACTGCTGAGTTTTCCAAATTTGCTGGCATATTGAGTGCAGCACTTTCACAGCATCATCTTTTAGGATTTATTTAAAATAGCTCAACTGGAATTCTATCACCTCCACTAGCTTTGTTAGTAGTGATGCTTCCTAAGGTCCACTTGACTTTGCGTTCCAGGATGTCTGGCTCTAGGTGAGTGATCATAACATCGTGATTATCTGGGTCACGAAGATCTTTTTCGTATAGTTCTTCTGCATAGCCTTAGAAATGGACTCAGATGCCCTCTTTGTCCTGTGAACATTTTGATAAGCCTGACTTTAAGATTATAGCCAAAAGCCCTTTAGATGTAGGTCAATTATTTAATGCTTCTGGGTCTGTTACCTTCAGCACACCTTCCAGATAAAATTAGGGAGAAGTTGTTGCACATTTTGTTAAGGTTCTTCTAATGTGTGATGATGACCAAGGTTCTGTGTTTCTTCATGGGTATTAGCTATTTGCATGCATGCTAAATTGCTTCAGTCGTGTTCGACTCTTTGCAGCCCCATGGACTCTAGCCTGCCAGGGGGCGTGAATTCAATCCCTGGCTGGGGAACTAAGATTCTGCATGCCATGTGGTCAAAGAAAATGTTTTTTCCCAATAATATTGAGAGGAAAAAGCATTTGAGACTAGTACTTGTTTGAGACTGAAGCAATGTACAAGAAGCAAAAGTGATGTATGTAACTAATTATTCAAAATGGTTTTTAATAACATTCCAGAAAATGTTTTCCTCACAAAAACTTTCTCATTCAAAGCAAGAATGATAATTTGCAAAAATCTCAACTGACACAATTGAGTGACTGCACAACAACAGCCACCAAATTAAAATTATCATATCATGCTGAAGTAATTTAAAAGATAGGCATTGTTTTCTAGATCCTTACCAATCAAAGTATGGCCCATGGGCCAGAACCATTAACATCATCTGGGAATTGTTAGAAATTCAGTCTCTGGCCCCTTCCAGGCCTACTGAATTAGAATCTACATTTTAACAATATTCCCATGTGATTTGTAAGCACATTAGAGTTTTCAAAGCCCCATTTTTGATATTGCAGAATTGTTCATAAGGCCAGTTGTTGAAATTATTCCATTTAGCATTTAAATATGTCCAATGTCTCAAATGGCAAATGTCCATTGAAGTGAAGTGAAGTGAAAGTCGCTCCACTGTGTCTGACTCTTTATGACCCCATAAACTATAGCCCGCCAGGCTCCTCTTTCCATGGGACTCTCCAGGCAAGAATACTGGAGTGGGTTGCCGTTTCCTACTCCAGGGGATCTTCCTGACCCAGGGAGCAAACCCTGGTCTCCTGCACTGCAGGCAGATTCTTTACTGTCTGAGCTACTAGGGAAACCATAAATGTCCATTAACGATCAGCAAATATTTTATTTGTGTCCCTGTCATTGCTATTGTATGTGGATTATTAATTTAGTCAACTTTTGTTATCACAAGGACCTCTGTTTTATTCACTGGTATTTCTTGAGCTTCTTAAAGTGAGAAACAGTCCTTTTTTTTTTTTTAACTTATTCTTGTAGCTAATTGTTTTTATCATTTTTTTGTTGTTCTTTCAGTTTCCAATGATGGATTATCATTTAAAGATTCCCAAAAGTCTTACCAAATGCCCTCAAGTTTGTTGTGGCAGACCCAGAGGCATTGTCTCTGTTCCTTCTTGCTTATAGAACCATGATTTGCTTCAGTGTCATGATATTTTTAGCCCAAATCTAAGCAAATCATGATGGTCTTGTGTCCCTTTACCATATTCTGAATTTCCCATCATTTTTTATAACTAAAGTGACTGAGACCTGACCAAAAAGGGAGAAGTTGGAAGCTTATGGGAAAGCCTTATTCCCGAATAAAAACAACAAAGGTGAAAAGGTAGCTTGCTGGACCCTGTAATTGCTTCTTTTAACCTAAAAGACAAGATGCCTAGTGCTGTGAGTGTCATCTTGAAACCATGATGTGATAAAAATAAGACTTGCTGAGAATGGTTCCTATGCAATATTGCTCTTTACAGCACCGGACCTTGCTTCTATCACCAATCACATCCACAACTGGGTATTGGTTTTGCTTTGGCTCCATCCCTTCATTCTTTCTAGAGTTATTTCTCCACTGATCTCCAGTAGCATACTGGGCACCTACCGACCTGGGGAATTCCTCCTTCAGTATCCTATCATTTCGCCTTTTGATGCTGTTCATGGGGTTCTCAAGGCAAGTATACTGAAGTGGTTTGCCATTCCCTTCTCCAGTGGACCACATTCTGTCAGACATCTCCACCATGACCCACCCGACTTGGGTGGCCCCACATGGCATGGCTTAGTTTCATTGAGTTAGACAAGGCTGTGGTCCATGTGATCAGATCAACTAGTTTTCTGTGATTATGATTTCCGTGTGTCTGCCCTCTAATGCCCCCTTGTAATACCTACCGTCTTATTTGGGTTTCTCTTAATTGGTCGTGGGATATCCTTCACAGCTGCTCCAGCAAAGCACAGCCATTGCACCTTACCTTGGAAAAGGGGTATCTCCTCAAGGCCGCTCCTCCTGACCTTGAACGTGGAGTAGCTCCTCTCGGCCCTCCTGCGCCCACGCAGCCACCACCTCTTGGACTTGGGGTGGCTCCTCTCAGCGGCCGGCCCTGACTTCGGGCGTGGGGTAGCTCTTCTCGGCCATGCATCTGCGCATGGTTGGTTGTGCTGGAGCCAGCGTCTCACGTCTGCGTTGTAAAGGTCTGATGCTGTAAAGAGCAATATTGCATAGGAACCTGGAATGTTAGGTCCATGAATCAAGGCAAATTGGAAGTGGTCAAACAGGAGATGGCAAGAATGAACGTAGACATTCTAGGAATCAGTGAACTAAAATGGACTGGAATGGGTGATTTTAACTCAGATGACCATTATATCTACTACTGTGGGCAGGAATCCCTTAGAAGAAATGGAGTAGCCATCATGGTCCAAAATGCCGTATTTGGATGCAATCTCAAAAACGACAGAATGATTTCTGTTTGTTTCCAAGGCAAACCATTCAATATTAAAGTAATCCAAGCCTATGCCCCAACCAGTAATGATGAAGAAACCGAAGTTGAACGGTTCTATGAAGACCTACAAGACCTTTTAGAACTAACACCCAAAAAAAGATGTCCTTTCATTAAAGGGGACTGGAATGCAAAAGTAGGAAGTCAAGAAACACCTGGAGTAACAGGCAAATTTGGCCTTGGAGCACGGAATGAAGCAGGGCAAAGGCTAATAGAGTTTTGCCAAGAGAACACACTGGTCATAGCAAACACCCTCTTCCAACAACACAAGAGAAGACTCTACACATGGACATCACCAGATGGTCAACACCGAAATCAGATTGATTATATTCTTCGCAGCCAAAGATGGAGAAGCTGTATACAGTTAGCAAAAACAAGACCAGGAGCTGACTGTGGCTCAGATCATGAACTCCATATTGCCAAATTCAGACTGAAATTAAAGAAAGGAGGGAAAACCACTAGACCATTCAGGTCTGACCTAAATCAAATCCCTTATGATTATGCAGTGGAAGTGAGAAATAGATTTAAGGGACTAGATCTGATAGATAGAGTGCCTGATGAACTCTGGACAGAGGTTCGTGACATTGTACAGGAGACAGGGACCAAGACCATCCCCATGGAAAAGAAATGCAAAAAAGCAAAATGGCTATCTGAGGAGGCCTTACAAATAGCTGTGAAAAGAAGAGAAGCGAGGAGAAAAGGAAAGATATAAGCATCTGAATGCAGAGTTCCAAAGAATAGCTAGGAGAGATAAGAAAGCCTTCCTCAGTGATCAATGCAAAGAAATAGAGGAAAACAACAGAATAGGAAAAACAAGAGATCTCTTCAAGAAAATTAGAGATACCAAGGGAACATTTCATGCACAGATAGGCTCTATAAAGGACAGAAATGGTATGGACCTAACAGAAGCAGAAGATATGGCAGAATAGGTGGCAAGAATACACAGAAGAACTGTACAAAAAAGATCTTCACGACCAAGATAACCACGATGGCGTGATCACTCATCTAGAGCCAGATCTCTTGGAATGTGAAGTTAAGTGGGCCTTAGAAAGCATCACTACGAACAAAGCTAGTGGAGGTGATGGAATTCCAGTTGAGCTATTTCAAATCCTGAAAGTTGATGCTGTGAAAGTGCTGCACTCAATATGCCAGCAAATTTGGAAAACTCAGCAGTGACCACAGGACTGGAGAAGGTCAGTCTTCATTCCAATCCCAAAGAAAGGCAATGCCAAAGAATGCTCAAACTACCACACAATTGCACTCAACTCACACACTAGTAAAGTCATGCTTAAAATTCTCCAAGCCAGGCTTCAGAAGTATGTGAAACGTGAACTCCCAGATGTTCAAGCAGGTTTTAGAAAAGGCAGAGGCACCAGAGATCAAATTGCCAACATCCGCTGGATCATGGAGAAAGCAAGAGAGTTCCAGAAAAACATCTATTTCTGATTCATTGACTATGCCAAAGCCTTTGACTGTGTGGATCACAATACACTGTGGAAATTTCTGAAAGAGATGGGAATCCCAGACCACCTGACCTGCCTCTTGAGAAACCTGTATGCAGGTCAGGAAGCAACAGTTAAAACTGGACATGGAGCAACAGACTGGTTCCAAATAGGAAAAGGAGTACGTCAAGGGTGTATATTGTCACCCTGCTTATTTAACTTCTATGCAGAGTACATCATGAGGAACGCTGGGCTTGAAGAGGCAGAGGCAGGAATCAAGATTGCTGGGAGAAATATCAATAATCTCAGATATGCAGATGACACCACCCTTATGACAGAAAGTGAAGAGGAACTAAAAATCCTTGATGAAAGTGAAAGAGGAGAGTGAAAAGTTTGGCTTGAAGCTCTACATTCAGAAAACAAAGATCATGCCATCTGGTCCCATCACTTCATGGGAAATCGATGGGAAAACAGTGGAAACAGTGTCAGACTTTATTTTGGGGGGCTCCAAAATCACTGCGGATGCTGGTTGCAGCCATGAAATTAAAAGACTCTTACTCCTTGGAAGGAAAGTTATGACCAGCCTTCAGTTCAGTTCAGTTCGGTTGCTCAGTCGTGACCGACTCTTTGCGACCCCATGAATCACAAAAAGCAGAGACATTACTTTGCCAACAAACGTCCATCTAGACAAGCCTATGGTTTTTCCAGTGGTCATGTATGGATATGAGAGTCGGACTGTGAAGAAAGCTGATCGCCAAAGAATTGATGCTTTTGAACTGTGGTGCTGAAGAAGACTCTTGAGAGTCCCTTGGCCTGCAAGGAGATCCAACCAGTCCATTCTAAAGAAGATCAATCCTGGGTGTTCATTGGAAGGACTGATGCTAAAGCTGAAACTCCAATACTTTGGTCACCTCATGTGACGAGTTGACTCACTGGAAAAGACTCTGATGCTGGGAGGGATTGGTGGTGGGAGGAGAAGGGGACGACAGAGAATGAGATGGCTGGATGGCATCACCGACTTGATGGACATGAGTTTGAGTGAACTCCGGGAGTTGGTTATGGACAGGGAGGCCTGGCGTGCTGTGATTCATGGGGTTGCAAAGAGTCGGACACGACTGAGCGACTGAACTGAACTGAACTGAACTGAGAATGGTAGAGAGGAAGAGTAGAAAGAGCCTAATTCCTCTTGACAAGATTGAATCAACATTCATGTCCTGGACTCAATTTCAGGGTGTGGGTTAGGGAAAAACAAAACAAAACCTACTCCTGCCTCCAAGCCCCATCTGCTTAAGATGTGGTTAGTCTCTTTTGTTGTTATTTGCTATTGAAAATATTCCTAACTGGTACAGATAAGGAGGGCTTACTATAGTTACTGGGCTTCCCAGGTGGTTCTAGTGGTAAAGAACCCACCTACCAATTCTAGAGACATAGGAGATGTGGGTTAGATCCCTGAATCAGGAAGATCCCCTGGGGGAGGGCAGGCCAACCCAGTCCAGATTTCTTTCCTGGAGAATCCCATGGACAAAGGAGCCTGGTGGACTACAGTCCGTGGGGTCACACAGAGTCGTATATGACAGAAACAACTTAGCACTCATGCAGGCGCTATAGTCAGAGAATTACACTGTAAGGGCAAATGGTTTTGCCCTCTATGGCTTATGGCACTATGTAGGGAGGCAACACAGGGGATTAGAAGAGCTAGATTCTGCTATTGGCCTCTACCCCTTTTAGCTGTGAGAAATTGCAGCCTTGCTTTACAGAAACTTTGGCTCTACTATTTACAATGTGAGTGTCAACTCCCAGTGCTTTCTTTTCTAGCAAAAGAAAAGGAAAAAACTCAAGGAAAAGAAAATTGGTTAAGTTCTGGAGATTATTTTTATGTAAATGTATGAGGTTGTATAAAGCTTTCCAGAGAGTCAGATGTTTTCCTTGTTATTCGTTGTTTCCTGAAACTTAGGCTTAATTACAGTATCTTTCCATTAGCGTGTTTTTATGAACATAGTGATTTTCTTTGGGCGATGAAAGAAAAAAGTAAAACTTTAGGAAGATTTTCTTTTAAAGCTATAGCCCTCTTTTCTAAGGTAAACAAACTGTTAATGGTAACTCAAGACCTATTTCCTCATATCATGTTTTAAATACAGGATGTAAAAAGTCACATCTAGGTCCTGTTAGGAAAATAGGAACATTTTGAGAAAAGTACCAGATTAGCATTCCATGTCTTTTATGTCTGGTAGATTTTAGGTAAAATTTGCTACAGAATTTTCAAACTGGTAAGCTTTGATAGTCCCTAGATAGACACAAAATGGTGCTAAAGCTGAAACTCCAATATTTTGGCCACCTCTTGCGACGAGTTGACTCACTGGAAAAGAGTCTGATTCTGGGAAGGATTGGGGGCAGGAGGAGACGAGGACGACAGAGAATGAGATGGCTGGATGGCATCACTAACTCTGTGGACATGAGTTTGGGTGAACTCCGGGAGCTGGTGATGGACAGGGAGGCCTGGCGTGCTGTGATTCATGGGGTCGCAAAGAGTTGGACATGACTGAGCGACTGAACTGAACTGAACTGAACTGAATGCTTTAAAAAATTTGAGTTTGTTGTCAGCAACTCCTCTGTTTCTGCTGCACCTTACACTTCTCCTACACTTAGATTTGCTCCACCTCAGAAGCACTGGCACTCTCTTGGTGCCAAAGTTGCATTAGAGTGAATGGTGAGGTCAGTGCTGGTGGGTGTTATGGATTGAATAGTGCTCCCATAAAAGATGTTGATGTTCTAACCCTAGCATTTGTGAATTCCCCCTTACTTGGAAATAAGGTCTTTGTTGATGATCAGGTTAATATAAAGTAATTAGGGTGGGTTCTAATCCAATATGACTGTATCCTTATACAAAGGGGAAATGTGAACATAGAGACAGAAGGAAGATAATATGAAGATACAGCGATCATGCCATCTATAAGCCAAGAAACCCCCAAGGCTACGAGAAGCTAGGACTGAGGCATGGAACAGATTTCCGCTCATGTTCCTCAGAAAGAACCAACTTTTCTGACACCTTGATTTTGAACTTCCAGCCTTCAGATCTGTGAGACAATCAATTTTTATTGCTTAAGCCACCCAGATTGTTGTCTTTTCTTATAGCTGACCCTGGAAACTCATAGAGTAGGGGAGGACCTTCACTGTTCTGATAGAGGAGTTCCAGAGCAGTGCAACATGGAACCCAGTGCTTAAAAAAAGTTAAAGTCAAAGCACTTGTAGTATTTTTTTTTAACAATTATCTTTTAAAAATATATTTCTAATTTATTTAGGAATAAAAATATAGTTCTAATAAAAGTTTTAATATGGGTGGGAACTGAGCTAGAAAACAAATCTGAGCGAAGGAAAACATCCTATACTCAAAATTTCATAATCGCATCTTTCTTTATGGAGGTTCCATACTCATTAACTGGCTTATTACACCCGGATTTAACCCTGCAGAACATGTTTTTATAATGTCCACCTTCTTAGACTGCCATTCATTCCCTGAAATTTGTTTCTCTTTTAAATGTAAAAGTCAAAAGGTATTTTATTTTAATATTTCTTTGATCCCAATTCCCGAGACCTCTGCCATCTCTGCCTTTAACATGTTTGGGTCTTGCCTAAACTCAGATTGGACCTTCACAACCTTAGCAAAACTCTTCTAGGAAAGTCTATAACATTCCTTAATATCTGCTCCACTGTATAAAAAATTCTTCCTGGGCTCCTCTTGAAACCATATTTCAAAATAAATGTGTTTATTCTTGCATTATCCTTAGTAAGAGATGAAAAGCTATGTAATATGATAAAACTATGTCCACCGAGGGGGAAAGTTTTAAATTATTCTCTAGTCTTCACTAAATAACCATTGTTCCTCTAATCTTAAAAGATTTTACCTTTCAACTTTTAGTTATTTGAATTCTTATGGGAGGGAGCTCTCATCAATTTCTCCATGTTAAGATAAAAATCACCAAACTGGAGATGAATTATTAAGTCATCAAGAAAAGTATCTAGTATGCAGGTTGAGCTGAAAGCTTCCCACAATAAAATTTCTAGATAGAAGTTAAAGTTTCTGTAGGCTGAGCTCCTCAGATTAAAAGAGTATAGCAATTCTTTAATACTCCTTGTAAAAAGAAAGTACGAACACATGGTAAAACGGTTTTTCTTGCCATGTCAGCATTCCTTTGAGAGGAAAGAAAGAAAATGTTTTGTTGGGAGTTCTTCAATTTAGCTCTACAAAGACTTAAAAATGTTGTGACTTTCAAAGGCACTTTTACAGGGCTGTAAAACTGCCTGTCTCCTCTCCAGATTATCCTGTAAGCAAAGGCAGCGCAAAATTTTATAAAATGCTACTTTGATCATTCAGTTCCTTGGTCAAATTGATTATGGCTCCCTACTATTTTTCAGATCATGTCTTATACTTTTCAAGATCTTTGATAATGTATACCCATCTTTATTTCGTTTTACCCCACCGTGCAGTTTATCACCTTTGTTTTATGGCCTTTCTCTCCCTCTGTCAACTCCAACACATATGGGTTTATAAACAAGGTACACACAACCCGCCTGTGCTCCATGTATATTCTGGTCCTTAGACTTTTGCTTACACTTTTCCTCTTTTCTGCTGTCTGCTTGTATCTTTCTCTCCTCGCTGGAGCCTACGTTTCTTTAAAAGCTCCATTTCCTTCGAGGAAGCGCCTCTTATGACCTTTATCTGCATTGTTGTTCTTGTTCAGTCACCCAGTTGTGTCCAGCTCTTTGTAACCCCATGGACTTCAGCACGCCAGGCCTCGCTATCCGTCACCATCTCCCAAAGTTTGCCCAAGTTCATGTCCGTTACTTCTGTGATGCCATCCGGCCATCTCATCCTCTGATACCCTCTTCTCCTTCTGCCCTCAGTCTTTCCCAGCATCAGGGACTTTTCCGGTGTCAGCTGTTTGCATCAGATGACCAAAATACTGGAGTTTCAGCTTCAGCATCAGTCCTTCTGACAAGTATTCAGGATTGATTTCCCTTAAGATTGACTGGTTTGAACTCCTCACTGTCCAAGTAATTTTCAGGAGTCTTCTCCAACACCACAGTTCGTAGGCATCAATTCTTCAGTGCTCCTCCTTCTTTACTATCCAGCTCTCACAACCTATTGTGACCACAGGGAAGCCCACAGCCTTGACTGTACAGACCTTTGTCGGCAGAGTAATGCATCTTCTTTTCAACCTCTTCTGTTTAGGTTTATCATAGCTTTCCTGCCAAAAAGCAACCGCCTTCTGATTTCTTGGCTGCAGTCACCATCCTCAAAGATTTTAGAGCCGAAGGAGAGGAAATCTGTCACTACTTCCACCTTTTCCCTTTCTATTTGCCATGAAGTAATGGGGTCAGATACAGTGATCTTAGTTTTTAAAATTTTGAGTTTTAGGCCAGCTTTTTCACTCTTCTTCACCCTCATCAAGAGGCTCTTTAGTTCCTCTTTGCTTTCTGCTATTAGAATGGTATCATCTGCACATCTGAGGTTGTTGATGTTTCTCCTGCCTGTCTTGATTCCAGCTTGAAACTCATCCAACCATGGCATTTCTCATGATTTGCTCAGCGTATAGATTAAGCAAACAGAGTGACAGCAGATAGCCCAGTCGTCCACCTTTCTCAATCTCAAACCAGTCAGTTGTTCCATACAGGGTTCTAATTGTTGCTTCTTGACAGTACATGTTTCTTAAGAGACAGGTAAGATGGTGTGGTATTTACATCCCTTTAAGAGCTTTCCACAATTTATTATGATCCACACAGTCAAAGGCTTTGACATCGTCGATGAAATAGCAATAGATGTTTCTCTGGAATTCCCTAGCTTTCTCTTTGATCCAGCAATTTGATCTCTGGTTCCTATTCCTTTTCTAACCCCAGCTTGGACATTTGGAATTTCTTGGTTCGCACAATGCTGAAGCCTAGCATGCCAGATTTTAAGCATGACCTTACTAGCATGGCAGATGAGTGCAATTTTCTGATGGTTAGCACATTCTTTAGTACTACCCCTCTTGGGAATTGAGATGAGGATTGACGTTTTCCAGTCCTGTGACCACTGCTAGGTCTTCCAGATTTGCTAACATATTGAATGCAACACCTTGATGGCATCATCCTTTAGTGTTTTGAATAGTTCTACTGGAATTCCATCTCATACACTAGCTTTATTAACAGCAGTGCTTCCTAAGGCTCCCTTGACCTTGCTCTCCAGAATGTCTGGCTCTGCGTGGCTGACCACACCATCATAGTAATCCAGTTCATTAAGATCTTTTTTGCGCAGCTCTTCCATGTATTCTTTCCACCTCTTCTTGATCTCTTCAGCATCTGCTAGGTCTCTACTGTTTCTGTCCTTTATTGTGCCCATCTTTGGGCAAAATGTTCCCTTGATCTCTCCAATTTTCCTGAAGAGATCACTAGTCCTTCCCCTTCTGTTGTTTTCTTTTCATTTTGTTCATCGAAGAAGGCCTATCTCTCTGTGCTGTTCTTTGGAAATCTGCATTTAGTTGGTTATACCTTTCCCTTTCTCCCTTGCTTTTTGCTTCTCTTCTTTCTTTGGCTATTTGTAAGGGCTCCTCAAATAACCACTTTGCCTTCTTCCTTTTCTTTTTCTTTGGGATGGTTTTGTTCACTGTCTCCTGTATAATATTATGGACCTCCATCCATAGTTCTTCAGGCACACTATTTACAAGTTCTAATCCCTTGACTCTATTCATTACCTCCACTGCATATTAATAGGGGATTTGATTTAAGTTGTACCTGGCAGGCCTAGTGGTTTTACCTGCTTTCTTTAGTTCAAGCCTGAATTTTTCTATGAGAAGCTGATGACCTGAGCTACAGTCAGCTCCAGGTCTTGTTTTTGCTGACTGTGTACAGCTTCTCCATCTTTGGCTATAAAGAATATAATCAATTTGATTTCTGTATTGACCATTTGGTGATGTCCATGTGTAAAGTCATCTCTTGTGTTGTTGAAAAAGGATATTTTCTTTATTCAATGATTTTGGATAATAATTATTTACATTTGGACATCCATTTTCTTATACTTGCTTCTGATTTAGATTGATGCTGTCTGGTGCTTGGTTAAATGCTACTACAGAGTGCTTTCTAATTTTTGTTGTGAACATACAAGCTGCTATAATTTTTAAGCTTCCTTTGCATCTTTCACAGTCCTGAACAATGATGGAGCATATATCCAATTTCAACAGCTCTCTTTTTACCTCTCTATAGAGAGCTACAGCTGTGACCCGATGCAAAGAACCCATATATGAGAGTCTTACCTGCCAAAATACCCACCAACCCTCTTCTCTTGGGTAGGCAAAGGCAACTAGGCCACTGGCAGCCACCATTGCCATCACCATCTCTGTGGGTCAAAAAGAGTAGAAATGGCCCTCCCCAATGTTGTATCTACTTCCCCTGTCTCCAAGTCTGAATTCTGTGAGACTCAGTCTCATGGAATAATCAAAACTAAAATAGCAGTTCTTCAAATCTCTATTGTTCTTTGTCATCCTTTGAGGCAACACCCTCAATTTATTATCTCTTGTGTGCTCACCTTTGTAGAACTCACCTCCTTTGACAATATCACTTCTTTTCCAAACTCTTGTTATGTCTTCTGGAACTCAGTCCTGCACACTGGACATTTCTTTACTTCATTACATTCATACAGACTGGACTTTTTCCAAATCACTTCTTCTGAAGGTCTCCTAAGACAGATATGCGTTCATCGAATTTATCTATAAATAATGCATTACTTGTGACTTCAGCATCTAGAGGACTAGATTTCAGTCATTTATTCACAAACACCCCAAGCTTTCATTGCCTCTTTATTTTTATTTTACCTATGGGATGAACTCACTACCATAGATGAATGTAACTCTCCCTGTTTTCCCTACCTGCATGGGAATCAGAAAACTACAGCCTGTTCAAGGTGTTAAGAAAAAAATTTCATGTCTGAATATTTGTTTAAAAAGCCAAGAAAAATATATGAAAGAGACCGTATGTAGTGCACAAAGCCTAAAATATTTGCTACCTGGCCCACTTTAGCAACCAAAACATGACCTATCCACAACTCACATGGTTTCCTCTTGTAATAGAGGACACATTTGTCCCCCTAGCTAGTAAAAGTTTTGCCACCAGTGCTCTGACTCATCCTTTCTTGCTATGGTGGACATATGCCTTTTGTTTCTGCCATCCTTTCCTTTGGGGAAACATCTCTACCCATTTTGTGTTATCTTTCCCAGTCTATATGGCTTGAAAAGTGGAAGTGTTAGTTGCTCAGCTATGTCCAACTCTTTTTGACCCCATGGACTATAACCTGCTAGGGTCCTCTGTCCATGGAATTCTCCAGGCAAGAATACTGGAGTGGGTAACCATTCCCTTCTTCAGGGCATCTTCCCAACCCAGAGATAGAAGCTGGGTCTTCTGCATTACAGGCAGATTTTTTACTGTCTGAGCCATTAGGGAAGCCGATCTATGACTTAAATTGGAATAATTATCACCACACCCCTCTTCCTCTAGCCCCATAGATAGGCACGTGATTGAACCTTGGACGCTTAGAACATTTCAACTCCATATTTACAGAAGTTGATTCTGAAAAAGGCATCTGATCAAAGCTGGGTCTGGAGACATTCCAGGAGTTGTTCTGGAATAAGACACTTACACTGAATCCACTCCCGAGAAACTTCCCCAACAATGGGTCCTGCTGCCTGGTATCATTCGAGTCAACAGAATGAGACTGAATTCTATTCAGAAGCAAAGGAAAGCTTTGTTGTTTGATCAAAGAATGGAGAGGGGCCAGCTCTCACTCTCGAGCACATACTCTCCTGGACAGGTCAGGAGTGGGGCTACTCTATAGGGTTCACAACAGAGGGGAGGGTATGGAGTTCTGGCAGGTTGGTTGTGGCTCCAGATAGCGGGCCAGGTGCATGGTCTCTGCACGCAGCCAGCTGCTGCCATCTGCAGTTGTGGAGCTGTGCACAGTCTCAGGGGGGAGACCTCTGCCCCCAGCCCCACATGAGTAAGTGAAAGTGGATGAAGCACAGAGGAAAGAAAAAAAAAGGTCAGACTTTATCATCCAGACCCTATTTTCATTTCCCAGGAATTGTTAGTGCGCTTTGCTGGGACGAAACTTGTCATATCTTCCTCAGAGGTATCTATTTACCTTCCGAAGGTAAGAACCCAGGATCCTTCCTATTCTTGCCTGAAGGAGAGTTTGTGTACATTAGGGAGAAAAAATTTTTCTCACTGTCTCACAAAGGGAGGATGGCGGGGACAGCTATGCCTCTTCTCAATAAACTCAACATTCCTTGGGTTCTTCATCTATAGTACAGATCCCAGTTAGTATGAGGTGACAGCTGGCTCTCACTGAATCACCTTAGAAGGGAGAGAGGCTGTGGCCAGGGTAGCTGATACAGTTTTTACTGTGTTTTTAGTTGCTAAGTTGTGTCTGACTCTTTGCGACCCATGGTCGTAGCCCACCAGGCCCCTCGGTCCATGGGGATTTCCCAGGCAAGAATACAGGAGTGGGTTGTTATTTCCATCTCCAAGAGATCTTCAGCCTGCATCTCCTGCAGTGGCAGGCAGATTATTTGCCACTGAGCCATTAGGGAAGCCCAGTTTTTACTATAAATATGTATAATTTGTCCTGCCCCAGAAATCTTGAATCTAACTCTCAGGATAATATAGACAATAAAAATATTAAAACACATCAATATTTACAAGCCTAATTTCTGTGTTCACAAATAGACTATAATATCCTTGAGCATAGGGATTACCGTGATGTATTACAGTATTCCCAGTGCATGGCTGGAGAAGGCAATGGCAAGCCACTCCAGTACTCTTGCCTAGAAAATCCCATGGATGGCGGAGCCTGGTAGGCTGCAGTCCATGGGGTCGCTATGAGTCAGACATGACTGAGCGACTTCACTTTCACTTTTCACTTTCACACATTGGAGAAGGAAATGGCAACCCACTCCATTGTTCTTGCCTGGAGAATACCAGGGAAGGGGGTGCCTGGTGGGCTTCCGTCTGTGGGGTCACACAGAGTCAGACACGACTGAAGTGACCTAGCAGCAGCAGCAGCAGTGCATGGCAGCATGTTCAGTTCAGTTCAGTTCAGTCGCTCACTTGTGTCTGACTATTTGCAACCCTATGGACCTGCAGCATGCCAGGCTGCAGGTTGTTGACTCATACAATGAGTCAACTCTTCGCATGAGGTGGCCAAAGTATTGCAGTTTCAGCCTCAGCATCAGTCCTTCCAATGAACACCCAGGACTGATCTCCTTTAGGATGGACTGATTTGATCTCCTTGCAGTCCAAGGGACTCGCAAGAAGCTTTTCCAGCACTGCAGTTCAAAAGTATCAATTCTTCAGTGCTCAGCTTTCTTCACAGTCCAACTCTCACATCCATTCATGACCATTGGAAAAACCATAGCCTTGACTAGATGGCCCTTTGTTGGCAAAGTAATGTCTCTGCTTTTTAATATGCTATCTAGGTTGGTCATAACTTTCCTTCCAAGGATGTTCAAGCTGGTTTTAGAAAAGGCAGAGGAACCAGAGATCAAATTGCCAACATCCGCTGGATCATCAAATAAGCAAGAGAGTTCCAGAAAAACGTCTACTTCTGCTTTATTGACTATGTCAAAGCCTTTGACCGTGTGGATCACAATAAACTGGAAAATTCTGAAAGAGATGGGAATCCCAGACCACCTGACCTGCCTCTTGAGAAACCTATATGCAGGTCAGGAAGCAACAGTTAGAACTGGACATGGAACAACAGACTGGTTCCAAATAGGAAAAGGAGTACGTCAAGGCTGTATATTGTCACCCTGCTTATTTAACTTATATGCAGAGTACATCATGAGGAACGCTGGGCTGGAAGAGGCACAAGCTGGAATCAAGACTGCCGAGAGAAATCTCAATAACCTCAGATATGCAGATGACACCACCCTTATGTCAGAAAGTGAAGAGGAACTAAAAAACCTCTTGATGAAAGTGAAAGAGGAGAGTGAAAAAGATGGCTTAAAGCTCAACATTCAGAAAACTAAGATCGTGGCATCCAGTCCCATCACTTCATGGCAAATAGATGGGGAAACAGTGGAAACAGTGTCAGATTTTATTTTGGGGGGCTCCAAAGTCACTGCAGACGGTGACTGCAGCCATGAAATTAAAAAATGCTGCTCCTTGAAAGGAATCAGCTGTAAGTATACATGTATCCCCTTCCTCTTGAGTCCCCCTCCCTCCCACCCATCCTAGTTCCTCACAGAGCACAGAGCTGAGCTCCATGTACTGTACAGATGATTCCCAGGAGCTACCTGTTTGACGCACTGTAGTGTATATATCGGAGAAGGCAATGGCAAGCCACTCCAGTACTCTTGCCTAGAAAATCCCATGGATGGAGGAGCCTGGTAGGCTGCAGTCCGTGGGGTCGCTAAGGGTCAGACACAACTGAGTGACTTCGCTTTCACTTTTCACTTTCACACACTGGAGAAGGAAATGGCAACCCACTCCAGTGTTCTTGCCTGGAGAATCCCAGGGACAGGGGAGCCTGGTGGGCTTCCGTCTATGGGGTCACACAGAGTCAGACACGACTGAAGTGATTTAGCAGTAGCAGCAGTGTATATATGCCAATGCTACCGTCTCAATTCCCCCCTCCCTTTCCTTTCCATGCTGTGTCCACAAGCCCATTCTCTATGTCTGCATCTCTGTTCCAGCCCTGCAAATAGGTTCATCAATACCATTTTTCTAGATTTCATGTATAACTGCATTGTTATTTTGTAAATAAACTGACAGTGAGATGTATGATCTTAAGATTTCAGTCAACAGCACTGTTTTGATCATTTTACTGTCCTGGTAAATGGTTCCTTGATGCCCCAGGTACCACATCTAGACATTCAAACTATATTCACTTGAGCACCAATATATCAATACATTTCCTATCTTCTCCCTGGATTTTTTTTTTTTCATGGTCTTCTCAATGTGTGTGTTATTCAGTGTCATTCAGTCATATCTGACTCTTTGCAATCCCATGGACTATAGCCTGCCAGGCTTCTCTATCCATGGAATTCTCCAGGCAAGAAGACTGGATTGGGTTGCCATTTCCTCCTTGAGCAGATCTTCCAGACCCAGGGATTGAACCTTGGCCTCCTGCATTGCAGGCAGATTCTTTACCGTCTGAGCCATCAGGGAAGTCCCTTCTTCCCACTTCCTCCCCCTAAGAGTGTCCTCTTTGCACCTAGTCACTTTAGCCTGAAATCATCTTTCCTTCTTTAAATTTCTATAGTAATTAATGAATATTCCTGGCTATGTATGTTGGGAATTATGGTGTCTCCTCTCTTATTGACTTGAACTGTTAGTAAAATCTCTGGTCATGATTCACGTTCCCATGTTTTGTGTCTCTGTAACTCTGTAATAGGACTCTAAGCTCCCTGGGGAAACAGACCTAGTTTTAAGCCTGAAATAAAACGTTTAAGTTAGTTTGTATGTATATATTACAGCCATGATCCATCTGGAAATAAACATGGATCCTTCTCAGGTTGAGAAGAAATGCTGAGGGCCCTTGATATTAAGATGGGTGGCTTTGGTTCTAGATCAGTAGAATAATCTGCTCAATCAGGAATTGTTTCATTGATTTTCTCTGTCTTCCCAACACATCAAAAATATATTAATCAAGAAATATTTTTGATATCTACAATACAGGAGACAGGCTTCACATCATGGCTTTTATACAGGTGTGTGTTATACATGGTCCTGGATTGCAGGGAAAACACAATCTAATTGGGTTCCTGAATTTTATACCTCTCTATAACATTTAGGAATGAAATAATAAATACTGAAATGGTCCTGCCCATGTGAGAGCTTAAGGGAGTAAGTTGGGAGAGAAGGCACTTTGGACTGTGATGCTCAGTCCATGAAGAGGGGTATGAGTTGGGTCTAGAAGGTTGAGTAGTATTTAGAGAAAAGGCAGAGAAAAAAGAAGGGCATTTACAGTGATCAAAAGGAAAATGTTTGTTTCATATTTAGAAGACAATATACTAAACAGTTCATTAACAATATATAAACTGTAAGATTGGTTATATAGGTTGGATTATAGAAAATTATAGATATCTGATTCTTAGGCACTTGAAGGTAGCAAAAGATTCTGAGCTTGACAGTAGTATTATGAGAAGCCTATTTTGAACTGAAGAGAAATTGGAGGCAGGCTGTTCAGTAAAGAATTATTAGAAAAGGTAGATTCAAAAACTTCATTCACTCATGGACCTAGAGATTATCTTATTAAGTGAAGTAAATCATTTATATGTGGAATTTTTTAAATGATACAAATGAACTTATTTATAAAACAGAAACAGACCCACAGATTTAGAAAACAAGCTTATTGTTACCAAAAAGGAAAGGGATGGGGATATTAGGAGTTTGGGATTAGCATATGCATACTGCTGCTGCTGCTAAATTGCTTCAGTCGAGTCCAACCCTGTGTGACCTCATAGACGGCAGCCCACCAGGCTCCTCTGTCCCTGGGATTCTCCAGGCAAGAACACTGGAGTGGGTTGCCATTTCCTTCTCCGATGCATGAAAGTAAAAGTGAAGTCCCTCAGTCGTGTCCAACTCTTTGCTTATAAAATAGATAATCAACAAGGACCTATTGTGTACCACAGGGAATTCTCAATATTCTGTAACAACCTATATGGAAAAGAATCTGAAAAAAATAGCTATATGTATATATATAATTGACTTACTTTGCTGTACACTGAAAACTAACATAATGTTGTAAATCAATTATATTCTAAGATAAAAATTAAGAATAAAATTCATCACTATTAATGTATCTTTTAAACTTTATTATTCATTCATTCACTTATGTGAGAGTTCTTTCCCTTCCAGTTTTATTGATATATAATTGATCAATCCTGGGTGTTCATTGGAAGGACTGATGCTAAAGCTGAAACTGCAATACTTTGGCCACCTCATGCGACGAGTTGACTCACTGGAAAAGACTCTGATGCTGGGAAAGGTTGGGGGCGGGAGGAGAAGGGGACGATGGAGAATGAGATGGCTGGATGGCATCACCGACTCTGTGGACATGAGTTTGAGTGAACTCCGGGAGTTGGTGATGGACAGGGAGGCCTCGTGTGCTGTGATTCATGGGGTCGCGTAGAGTCGGACACAACTGAGCGACTGAACTGAACTGAACTGAACTGTACTGAACTGTATATGTTTAAGGTGTACAACATAATGATTTTATCTATTCAGATCATGAAATAATTACCATGATAAATTGACTGAATATCCATCATCTCATATAAATGCAATTAAAGAAGCAGCAAAAAGTGTTTTTTCTGGTTACAAGAATAGACTCAAAACTCTAGAATTAGAAGTGTCTTCCTTAAGCAACTAGAATTCATTATTATTTCATACAGGTAGAGGAGAAAACTGGGACTCAAATAAATAACAACAATAGCCTAAGAACATGGTATAAAATTTTCATTTTTGTATTCAAATTTTTAATTCACTTTTAGGTCACAAATTTATAATTTCAAACATATTTTGTTGTTCTTAAAAGTGAATTTAAAAAAAAGACTGAGTTAAGGGTAATTCTACCAAATATCAAAGTACATTTTGGGGGCTAGAAACATATTAAAAGGTATAGTTTTAGTGGAATTGATTAAAAAAAACAACACCTCAAGACTTTGCCGTTTAATAGGCTATTTGTTTTATATATTAAAGTATCCTTTTACATTTATAGAAAATAATATGCTAATAAGTAATTCCTAGCTATATTGCATTATTTGACAGCCACTTCTGTGTTACTCTCATTATATTGATTGAAGGCAGTAAACATGAAAATGATGTCTCATAATTTGTTGATATACTTTATTATTTCCTTGCTGGATATATCACTAAGACAGCTCACATCATTTTCACATCATTTAATAGATTCAACATGTTTTCAAGGCTACTGACATTTCTGTTGATTTTGAGTGGCTTTTAATGTTTATTTGCACTTCAGTAGGAACTGAAAAATCTCATTAAAAGACAGTTGCTCATTTCCATTAAGAGGCCATGAAATATGGATGGTGATATTTTTTTCATCCAAGGTGAACAACAAGGAAGAATACTAATAAAGTCTGAAATACCAACCCATTTGCTCAAGAAATTTGCTTACTAGTTATAACTTTTATCCATTATTTTCTCTCTTTTGAAATATATAATTTTTAATGGCCAGAGGGTTCCAATGGAGAGCTACATTAAACAAGATCAACTGCAATTTATCCGGCTTGGAAAAATATTCCAGAATTTCTGCAGTGTTGTAAAACTTTTAAAATACCATTTAAAGCTTAAAATCTTATAAAATTTGATAGTCAGTTCAGTTGCTCGGTCATATCTGACTCTTTGTGACCCCATGGACCGCGGCACGGCAGGCCTCCCTGTCCATCACAAACTCCCAGGGTCTACCCAAAATCATGTCCATTGAGTCGGTGATGCCATCCAACCATCTCATCCTTTGTTGTCCCCTTCTCCTCCTGCCTACAATCTTTCCCAAATCAGGGTCTTTTCAAATGAATCAGCTCTTTGTATTAGGTGGTCAGAGTATTGGAGTTTCAGAGTCTTCTCCAAAACCACAGTTCAAAAGGATCAATTCTTTGACCATCAGCTTTCTTTATAGTGCAAATCTCACATCCATACTTGACTACTGGAAAAACCATAGCCTTGACTAGATGGACCTTTGTTGGCAAAGTAATGTCTCTGCTTTTTAATATGCTGTCTGCTGCTGCTGCTGCTAAGTCACTTCAGTCGTGTCCGACTCTGTGTGACCCCATAGACGGAAGCCCACCAGGCTCCCCCGTCCCTGGGATTCTCCAGGAAAGAACACTGGAGTGGGTTGCCATTTCCTTCTCCAATGTGTAAAAGTGAAAAGTGAAAGAAGTCGCTCAGTCGTGTCCGACCCTCAGCGACCCCACGGACTGCAGCCCACCAGGCTCCTCCATCCATGGGGTTTTCTAGGCAAGAGTAGTAGAGTGGCTTGCCATTTGGTCATAACTTTTCTTCCAAGGAGTGAGCATCTTTTACTTTCATGGATGAAGTCACCATCTGCAGTGATTTTGGAGCCCCCCAAAATAAAGTCAGCCACTGTTTCCCCATCTATTTGCCATGAAGTGACGGGAGCAGATGCCATGATCTTTGGTTTCTGAATATTGAGCTTTAAGCCACCTTTTTCACTCTCCTCTTTCACTTTCATCAAGAAGCTCTTTAGTTCTGCCATAAGGGTGGTGTCATCTGCATATATAAGGTTATTGATATTTCTCCTGGCAATCTTGTGCCTCATCCAGCCCAGCGTTTCTCATGATGTACTCTTCATATAAGTTAATTAAGCAGACTGACAATATACAGCCTTGACGTACTCCTTTTCCTATTTGGAACCAGTCTGTTGTTCCATATCTGGTTCTAACTGTTGCTTCCTGACCTGCATACAGGTTTCTCAAGAGGCAGGTCAGGTGGTCTGGTATTCCTATTTCTTTCAGAATTTTCCACAGTTTATTGTGATCCACACAGTCAAAGTCTTTGGCATAGTCAATAAAGCAGAAGTAGATGTTTTTCTGGAACTCTCTTGCTTTGTCAATGATCCAGTGGATGCTGGCAATTTGATCACTGGTTCCTCTGCCTTTCTAAAACCAACTTGAGCATCTGGAAGATCACGGTTCATGTATTGCTGAAGTCTGGCTTGGGGAATTTTGAGCATTACTTTGCTAACGTGTGAGATGAATGCAATTGTGCAGTAGTTTGAGCATTCTTTGGCATTGCCTTTCTTTGGTATTGGAATGAAAACTGACCTTTTTCAGTCCTGTGACCACTGCTGAGTTTTCCAAATTTGCTGACATATTGATGCAGCACTTTCACAGCATCATCTTTCAGGATTTGAAATACCTCAACTGGAATTCCTTCATCTCTACAAGCTTTGTTCATAGTGGTGCTTCCTAAGGCCCACTTGACTTCACATTCCAAGATGTCTGGCTCTAGGTTAGTGATCACACCAGCATGTTTATCTTGGTCGTGAAGATCTTTTTTATACAGTTCTTCTGTATATTCTTGCCACCTCTTCTTAATATCTTATGCTTCTGTTAGGTCCATACCATTTCTGTCCTTTATTGAGCCTATCTTTGTATGGAATGTTCCCTTGGTATCTCTAATTTTCTTGAAGAGATCTCTAGTCTTTCCCATTCTATTGTTTTTCTCTATTTCTTTGCATTGATCCCTGAGGAAGGTTTTCTTATCTCTCCTTGTTATTCTTTGAAACTCTGCATTCAAATGGATATACCTTTCCTTTTTTCCTTCAATTTTCTCTCTCAGACAGCCATTTTCCTTTTCTGCATTTCTTTTCCATGGGGATGGTCTTGATCACTGTCTCCTGTACAATGTCATGAATCTTCATCAATAGTTCATCAGGCATTCTGTCTATCAGATCTAGTCCCTTGAATCTATGTTTCACTTCCACTGTATAATCGTAAGGGATTTGATTTAGGTCATAACTGAATGGTCTAGTAGTTTTCCCTGCTTTCTGCAATTTAAGTCTGAATTTGGCAATAAGGAGTTCATGATCTGAGCCACAGTCACTTCCCGGTCTTATTTTTGATGACTGTATAGAGCTTCTCCATCTTTGGCTGCAAAGAATATAATCAATCTTATTTTGATGTTGACCATCTGGTGATGTTTCTGTGTAGAGTCTTCTCTTGTGTTGTTGGAAGAGGGTGTTTGCAATGACCGGTGAGTTTCTCTTGGCAAAACTCTATTAGCCTTTGGCCTGCTTCATTCTGTACTCCAAGGCCAAATTTGCCTGTTACTCCAGGTGTTCTTGAATTCCTACTTTTCATTTGAGTCCCCTATAATGGAAAGGATATCTTTTTTGGGTGTTAGTTCTAGAAGGTCTTTTAGGTCTTCTTAGAACTGTTCAACTTCAGCTTTTTCAGCATTACTGGTCGGAGCATAGACTTGGATTACCGTGATATTGAATGGTTTGCCTTGGAAACGAACAGAGATCATTCTGTCATTTTTGAGATTGCATCCAAGTACTGCATTTCAGACTCTTTTGTTGACTATGATGGCTACTCCATTTCTTCTGAGGGATTCTTGCCCACAATAGTAGCTATAATGGTCATCTGAGTTAAATTCACCCATTCCAATCCATTTTAGTTCGCTGAATCCTAAAATGTCAATGTTCACTCTTGTCATCTCCTGTTTGACCACTTCCAATTTTCCTAGAGTCATGGACCTAACATTCCAGGTTCTATGCAATATTGCTCTCTCCAGCCTGGGACTTTCCTTCCATCACCAGTCACATCCACAGCTGGGTGTTATTTTTGCTTGGCTCCATCTCTTCATTCTTTCTGGAGTTATTTCTCCACATTTAACACAGGGTTTGAATCTGCTTTTAAATGCAGGGATGCTGTGCTTACTTAATGTGTTTATTCATGTATTTATCCAGGAAACATTTATTGAGTGTCTAAGTAACTGTCATAGTTCAGTTGGTAAAGAATCTGCCTGCAATGCAGAAGACCACGGTTCGATTCCTTAGTCGGAAAGATCCTCTGGAGAAGGGATAGACTACCCACTCCAGTTCTCGGGCTTCTCTTGTGGCTTAGCTGGTAAGAATCCACCTGCAATGTGGGAGACCTGGGTTCAATCCCTGGGTTAGGAAGATCCCCTGGAGAAGGGAAAGGCTACCCATTCCAGTATTCTGGCCTAGACAATTCCATGGACTGTATAGTCCATGGGGTCGCAAAGAGTTGAACATGACTGAGTGACTTTCACTTACTTTACTTAAGTAACTGTGATGTAAGTTGAAAAGTGAAACATCCCCCCAAGAGATGTATGGATAGAATGTTAATGGAGATAGAAGCCTACTGTTCTGTTTAAGGTGTGGGGCTTGGGAACCTCTTACATGAGCTCCTGTGAACTTATGAAAATTCCTTAATACTTTCATCAAGACAGACCAAAGTGACTTGGCGATTCCATGCACATATGCAGTACTGGAACATATCTAAATGTAAATATAGTACATGAAAATGTAGTAGGAAAATAAATTTTAAGGCCAATGCTTAAGCTATTAGCTCACAATAATCTCTCTTTGCCCATGTTATTATAGTTAAGATCAAATGCTCTTACCATTTTGAACCAAATTTGAAATTTGGGAGAAATGGTATAAAGATAGTTTTAATGAAAATTCAGTCTGCTTTGTTGAACTTGAAAATTTGAAAAGATGTATGTGTGCATAAACAGAGAATTGTGGAACTTGAAGTCTTGCAGTTTCTATGGAAATGTAGATGAAGCTCTGAGCCCAGAGCATGTGGTAGCACCCTACCTCCCAAATTGCTTAATCCAAGGGAAAAGTTAGTTGCTCAGTCATGTCCGACTCCCTGCAACCATATGGACTGAGGCCCACTAGGCCCCTCTGTCCATGGGATTTCCCAGCCAAGAATACTGGGTGGGTGAGCTAAATCACATGTGTGTATGTATTCCTGGGCTTTCTTCAGACACAATTCATTACTTCCTTGATAGAAAAAGAAATGAAGGTAGTCAAGTGAAGGGGAGTGTCACTGATTAAGGACTTAGGTGTAGGTTCTTTAGGATCTAATGCCGTAGGTTGATGGTATATTTTTATCCACATATGATTATCCTTAGAGATACCAAGGGAACAAACATTTCATGCACAGATGGGCACAAAAAAGGACAGAAATTATATGAACCTAACAGAAGCAGAAGATATTAAGAAGAGCTGGCAAGAATACATACAAGAACTATAGAAAAAAGATCTTCACGACCCCGATAATCACGATGGTGTGATCACTCACTTAGAGCCAGACATCCTGGAATGCAAAGTCAAGTGGGCCTTAGGAAGCATCAAAGCTAGTGGATATGGTGGAATTCTGGTTGAGCTTTCCATAACGATGATGCTGTGAAAGTGCTGCACTCAATATGTCAGCAAATTTGGAAAACTCAGCAGTGGCCACAGGACAGGAAAAGGTCAGTTTTCATTCCAATCCCAAAGAAAGGCAATGCCAAAAAATGTTCAAATTACCACACAATTGTGCTCATCTCACATGTTAGCAAAGTCATGCTCAAAATTCTCCAAGCCAGGCTTCAGCAATATGTGAACCATGAACTTCCAGATGTTCAAGCAGGTTTTAGAAGAGGCAGAGGAACCAGAGATCATATTGCCAACATCCTCTGGATCATCAAGAAAGGAAGAGAGGTCCAGAAAAACATCTATTTCTGCTTTATTGACTACACCTAAGCCTTTGACTGTGTGGATCACAACAAACTGTGGGAAATTCTTAAAGAGATAGGAGTATCAGACCACCTGACCTGCCTCTTGAAAAATCTGTATGCAGATCAGGAAGCAACAATTAGAACTGGACATGGAACAACAGACTGGTTCCAAATTGGGAAAGGAGTACATCAGGGCTGTATATTGTCACCCTGCTTATTTAACTTATATGCAGAGTACATCATGAGAAATGCTGGGCTGGAGGAAGCACAAGGTAGAATCAAGATTACTGGGAGAAATATCAATAACCTCAGATATGCAGATGACACCACCCTTATGGCAGAAAGTGAAGAAGAAATAAAGAGCCTCTTGATGAAAGTGAAAGAGGGGAGAGAAAAAGTTGGCTTAAAGCTCAACATTCAGAAAACAAAGATCATGGCATCTGGTCCCATCACCTCATGGCAAATAGATGGGGAAACAGTGGAAACAGTGGCTGGCTTTATTTTTTTGGGCTCCAAACTCACTGCAGATGGTGATTGCAGCCATGAAATTAAAAGAAGCTTACTTCTTGGAAGGAAAGTTATGACTAACCTAGATAGCATATTAAAAAGCATAGACATTACTTTGCCAACCAAGGTCCATCTAGTCAAGGCTATGGTTTTTCTAGTGGTCATGTATGGATGTGAGAGTTGGACTGTAAAGAAAGCTGAGTGCTGAAGAATTGATGCTTTTAAACTGTGGTGTTGGAGAAGACTCTTGAGAGCCCCTTGGACTGCAAGGAGATCCAACCAGTCCAACCTAAAGGAGTTCAGTCCTGGGTGTTCATCAGAAGGACTGATGCTGAAGCTGAAACTCCAATACTTTGGCCACCTCATGCGATGAGTTGACTCACTGGAAAAGACTCTGAAGCTGGAAGGGATTAGGGGCAGGAGGAGAAGGGGACGATAGAGGACAAGATGGTTGGAGGGCATCACCAACTGAATGGACGTGAGTTTGAATAAACTCCGGGAGTTAGTGATGGGCACGGCGTGCTGCAGTCCATGGGGTCGCAAAGAGTTGGACATGACTGAGCGACTGAACGGAACTGCTGATTACCCTGAGAAGATTTTAGTATTCAGTTATGGCAAACTCTCCCCACTGATTGTATTTTACTCTGAGCGGTTTCGTTTTACCCTCCCTCCCTTCCGCCCCCCTCTCTCCTTCACTCCTTCCATTCTGTTACAAACTCTGCTGCTGCTGCTAAGTCACTTCAGTCGTGTCCGACTCTGTGCGACCCCATAGATGGAAGCCCACCAGGCTCCCCCGTCCCTGGGATTCTCCAGGCAAGAACACTGGAGTGGGTTGCCATTTCCTTCTCCAATGTGTGAAAGTGAAAAGGGAAAGTGAAGTCGCTCAGTCGTATCCGACCCTTAGCGACCCCACGGAATGCAGCCTACCAGGCTCCTCCATCCATGGGATTTTCTAGGCAATAGTACTGGAGTGGCTTGCCATTGCCTTCTCCGACAAACTCTGCAGTAAGGGCTTTATGGAGGTGAGCAGAGAAGGTTGTCAAATGATAAAATCGGATTAAGTTAGTAAAGAAAGAGCGTCAACTTAACAAAGATAAGACATATCACCACTTAATGAAGTACTTCTATCATATTTCTACTGTATTATTATTCAGATATTTAATCTATAAATTGTTTGGGAACCTAAATTATCTAGGTAATTATTTGGATAGTCTACTGTATTTGCAAATACAGTCACTAAAGGAGACTTTAAAGTAGATTTATCCCAAAAATGTAGAGAATACATGCATTACAAAACTGACTATTTAATTTATTCATGGAGATAAACATACATTTACTATGTGTTATTGGGGCATAACCAAGAAAGCAAAGGACAATCAGAAACTTCTGGAATGCTAGAAGGTGTTTTCACCTTCATTTAAAAATTAAGATTTTAAACGTTTCTAAAACCAATATATGTATCACCGACTCTGTGGACATGAGTTTGAGTGAACTCAGGGAGTTGGTGATAGATAGGGAGGCCTGGCGTGCTGTGATTCATGGGGTCGCAGAGAGTCGGACACAACTGAGCAACTGAACTGAACTGAACTGAAAACCAATATATAAATGAGGTTTGATGTAAAGTGAGGAAAACTTTTACCTCAAGCTCTTCTTAGTAGTTTGCATTAATTTAAGAAAAGCACTTTAAAAGATTACATCTATCATTATAATAAAAATATTTATTATAAAAATTATCACATTTCTCTGTACATGACCTAGACACAAAAACACAATTTATACATTAATAATTTAAGTGGGCCTGAACATTCAGTTTCCATCCACTAGGATCCTAAAGCTCTTCCACAGATTTCACAAATACCAACATGGACTATTTCTGTTTTATAGAGCTCCATTCACACATTTGATGTTACTGAGATACCAACATTTCTTTTTCTCTAGTGTCTTAAAGATAGTTCACAGTATTTGGGTTAACTATTAATCAACTGCTTTAATTCTTTTGGTAAACACAAATATTTACATGCAAAAATGTTTAGATTTTTGAAAAGTCGAATATTCTATTGCAAATAGTTGTATATAGTCAATATATGCATGAGCCAGAGTCCCACAGTCAAGAAAGTCACCTCCAGGACTTCTGATGATAAAATCTGAAATCCACAGCAAATTGTTTGAGCCTTCTGTGGCCACTACCAGAAGCACCACAATACTCGGCCATGAGAAAATTAAACACAAATGTTAAATCCAATATACAGATGGTACTGATTATTTTACAAAACAGAAAATGCTAGCAGTTTTTTTTTTTTAAATATTCCGGTTTCACAGAAGAGTTTATTATCTCGTAAAAGCCTATTATCTTGTAAGAGTGAAAAAACCACTGAAAGAAGCCATACTGTTTTGAAAAACACCAGTTCATCCTCTTGTCAGTAATTTATCCATGATAATATGGGTCATTTCTTGAAATAATTTATGGGGAATATAGCAAGATGCTTGCCTTCTGCTTCCCTCCCTCCTCCTTTTCCATCTTTCTTCTTTCCTTCCTTCTTCCCTTTTGTTTCTTCATTTCTTCTCTGAGAGGAATGTGCTAGACTGCCCTGTCCACCTGCACATTCCACCTGAACTCCCGCAAAGTGCCATACACATTACAGCTTTCATGCATTAGCTCTCATTCACAACAATTTACAAATGAAAGCACCCATCCATGGCATTAAAACCTCTTACCTGCAGGCTATTTGTTAAAAATACTCCAGGAAGTATTTAAATTCCAATGTTCTTGAACCATTTGTTAATTACAAATTTTTATCAAATGTTAATGGTGGAGTGTGGAGAACATAATTAAATATATAAAAATATATATATCTTTATGCCTAGAAAATAGATGCCTTTGGATTACCACCACTGCAGGGTGGAGAACAGCCCTTCCTACTGAGTTAGATTCTGAATGCCTGATTTCTTTCCCTAATACTGGTTTTCCCTATCTACCTCTGTTTCATTTATAAGCAAAGAAAGGTGAGGTTTTGCTATCACTTTGGCAATTCTTCTCCCCCTCCAACTGCCAACATCCAGAATTCAGTGCACATTTTAAATTCAACCAAGACATATGCAATAAGTGCTCACCTCTTATTTGAGGTGAAAACAGGAAAAGCAACATAGTAAAGGCACTGGATTTATCAGAAGGGGCTTTCTGCCAAGTTTTCACATAGACCCAGGCCTTGGCTGCAACTTTGAATAAAGCATGTTGGCTCATTTGTCCTCATTCAAAGTAAATGTTATTTTAGTCATTGACTTTTCACCTCTAGAATGCATAGATATTTATGAAATATATGTTTACATACATTTCTAATCATACAGTATAAAATAAACCCTCATCCTTTGAGTGGCAGGAAAGTATTGCCGTAAATACCAATATCTGATGCCATCAATCAATGGCCTTAAGTATCAGTTGGTTGAAACTGCTAGCCTTCATCTTCCCTTCTCACTCATTCCCCTTTTCATTGATAAAGAGATGGTAAACAGGCTTATTCCTTCTTCAGGATTTGATACAAACTCATGATTATTCTAAGTTAGGGGAATAAAGAGCTGGCCAGCCATTAGGCCCGTGGTCCTGCACTGTCCTTGCCTGGGTCACAGAAAGGCGCTCTCTTCCCTTCACATCAGTGTTCGGATCAAGGAGTTTTGTTGCTGTTTGTTTTTGAGGAAACAAGAGTTCACTGGCAGACATTCAGGAAGCAGCACTCGCACAGACCCACTTTGATCCCTTAAAGTGTCCGCGAGTCCCTCCTCACACAGCCACTTTTTCCTTTGCCAGATTCTTTGGTTCCTTGCTTGGGATACACCAGTCTCCAGCCCCGCTGATCGTCTGATAATGTTTGAAGGCTGATTTGTTAAAGACTGGGAGTTTTTCTATGGACTCAGAAGACAGAGCCTGAAAGAGGGAAAAATCAAACCAGAGAAATTATTCATTGCGTAATTTGTACCCAAAGTGATTGTTCAAAAGAAACTCAGAGGTAAGCATTCAAACATTCAAATACATTCTTTTAATTAATTTAGTAATAAAAGCACACCAAGAGTCCATGGTATGATAGGCACTGTATGAAAGAAAATTGAAACATAAATATTATCTATACCCTGTAGGGGCTGAAACAGTATATATAACAATTACAAATTAGGAGGGCAAGAGGAGAAGAGGGAGGCAGAGGATGAGATGGTTAGATAGCATCCACTGACACAGTGGACATGAGTTTGAGCAAACTCTGGGAGATAAGTGAAGGACAGGGAAGCCTGGCGTGCTGCAGTCCATGGTGTCGCAAAGAGCCAGACAAGACTTAGTACTGAACAACAAAATAAATTAGGGAACAGTATTTGAGTTCAATAGTTACATATACCCCTTATCTGGATATTGCTAGAGTCATAGAGTTGAATAAAAATAGACAAATAGGTTTTCCAGGCAAAACATCTGTATATGTAATAAAGTGAGAGTCCTAACCTGATACTATTGATCTATTAAAGTCTGATACTGTAGATCTATAATACATTAATCTTTCTCAATACATTGAAGACATTTCTACTGTTTAAGAAATGAATACATTAACTATTTCAGGTGTCCTAAGACCATGTAGTAAATAATTCCCTTGCACAAAGCAGGAGCCTGGAAGCTTAATGTTTTAGTTGCTAATGACTGTGAATGTATTTTCATTTGAACTAGTTGGCAAATGATTAACCAGAATCAGGACAGTGACCTTAACAAATAAATTGAGGCTTTATCAGAAATGGAAAAAACGTGTACTGAGTTTTAAAGTTTAAACAGGAAGTGCCAGGCACCCCATTGACAGCTTCTTAGCGGTCAGCTTTCCTCCCCCTGGATTTCTAATAAGGTCAGCTTAAGGTCTTGAGCATCTTGTCTTCTAGGCTGAAACATTATTAGCATATATGCATTTCTCACAAGCCTAAGTAAAACAAAACTATAGCTATTCTCACAGATGTCAAGCTGCCTTGAATAATTCACATGTGCATCTCCTCACTCAGAAACTACTGCGCTTCTTGGGAAGCCATTTTGCCTTACTTCCTTTTTGGCATATTACCATACTAAATATTAATCAATATATTTACACATACCAAACAGAAAATATAATGGCTTGTGGTCAATATTTGTGCTAACTCAGTTTGGGGTATTCACCATAGACCATAGAACTCAGAAGCAATCTTTTCAGAAATATGATTTTTTTCAATATTGGATTTAAAGGATACCTTTAAGTAGATGATAGCATCAGTTCCATATCCTGGCAAAGAGTAGAGATTTAGATCTCCTTGAAAGTACTTGGCATAGAGACGAGAAATCGGCAAGCCGTAACCAAAACCAGCCTGGAAAGGAAAGATCAGTTACTGACAAAGAAGTGAACACAATCATAGAAATACAAAATATACTCCCTGATACTGATATCTTAGAACTTAGACACATATCTCCTGCTTCCAATCAGAAACCCCTCGGATAACTGTTTCTTAATTGGCTTTATCATTCCTTCTCACATCCCCAATGCCCAGTTGAACTAAACTGATTAACTTGCCTAAATACATCCTTGTAATCCTTGCTCTACAGTTAGAACTAGGTGGCTGGGATGAACTTAGCCATTTAACTGGTCTTACCAGCGGAGCATTCCGGGAATTATCCATCACAGGCGTTGGTGCGGTGGAGTACGTGTAACTGAAGAGACGGTCAATGACTCTCAGGGGAACACCACCTCCTCTGTCTGAAATCTTAAACAAACAAGTCATCAGAGCTATGTGCTGAAAACAATGTGTATCTGTCTATACAAAAATGTCTTGTCTTCACCTGGCATACATGACTTTGATCTGTAGCTCAAAGCAGAGAGCTTTATTATTATTGACTCCTTTTTGAAAATTCTCTCAAGAAGGACTCAAAAGAAAAAACAGAATAGTTACCTTAATTGTAAGATCTTCTTTCCCCAAGACAACAATCACCTCAATTGGTGTCAGGGAAGGCCAGTTTTCCTGGTGTTCAACTGTGGCCCTCATTGCATTCTAAAGAAAACAAAACCACAAGGAATTCAATGGCAGAAGGATGAGGGACAATAAATAATTGTTTTTATGTTTAAAGTGAAAGCACAGAGGGTAATTCAAAGTTCTTATTTTACTTTTTTAAGTTAGGAGTAAAATAGCTCTGTGAATAGCCATTTATGAATGTGTCATACAGGATGTAGAATGAAAAATATTCATTTATCATGTAATATAGCTCTTGGGAGTAATGTCTAATGGAAAAACAATTCTGCTAGCTGTCAAATTCTTATTTGTAAGCTTAATTTAAATGTAGAAATTGGTTTTTATAGTCCATTTCCTGGCTCTCTCTTTTCTGACTTTCCATTACATTTTACATCTCAGCACCAAAGACTATTACATAACAAATAAATAGTGAATCATTGAACCAATTTATTGGCTTTTATACAATTTGATGGGAAAATGCTGTTACTATGTAAAAGGATAGTAAATAATTCTAAATTAAATTTCAATTTGCGTTTGATTATCATCTTAACTTTTACCAACGATGACAAAGTAACTGTTATGAGTTGAACCATTCAATTTAAAAGTAAATCAAATCAACAAAAAACGTGTCTTTGTCCTTTAACAGAAAGAAACCCAAATAAGTTTTCAGACAGCTAGATGAATTTCATACAAAGTTTGGTTTATTTTACCCATTTTTCTCCTACCTGTCTGTTAGGTTATCTGCTTTCTGGTTTCTATATAACAATGTTGAGTTCTAATCATTAGCTGAAGTGAAGTAAAATAGATCAGATGTTTGTAGTACAATCAATACCTCATTGCACTAGTATTAGAATAAGTTAGGAAATAGTGGGTTCTCTGAGTTATATCAGAGGCAGATTTCACATTTATTTTTTTTTTAATAAGGCTTCCTCCTCTCCAGTCCAAGGGACTCAGGAACCATCACAAAGCTTCAAGTGTTTTTCTATCTTTTGGTGTAGGAGAGAGTTTTAGTGTGGGCTTAGATCCTGGGACAGGATTTGATCCTTAATACCTGACTATCGCACACCTATAACTACCACATCCTCTAAAAGCTTGTTAGAAATGCAAATTCTCAGGTCCAGGGTATCGGAATCTCTGAGATAGGCAGAAGAATCCATATTTAACAAGGCTTCTGGTGATTGTAATGCACACTGAAGTCTGAGAAACACTATCCTACTGTTTGGGCTACCCAGGTGGCTCTAGTGGTAAAGAACCTGCCTACCGATGCAGGAGATGCCAGAGACGCAGGTTCGATCCTTGAATTGGGAAGATCCCTTGGAGGAGGGCATGGCAACCCACTCCAGTATTCTGGCCTGTAGAATCCCATGGACAGAGGAGCCTGCTGGGCTACAGTCCATCAAGTCACAAAGTCGGACACGACTGAAGTGACTTAGCACAGATGCACCGTACTGTCCTGCTATGAAAAGTGTGGCCCGTGGACCAGCAGCATCAACTGTTAGCTTATTGGAAATTCGGAATCTCAGGCCCAACCCCAGACCCACAGAATCTGAATTTTAACAAAACTCCCAGGTGATGCACACTCACATTAAAGTAGATCGCTGAGGGAGCTGACTGTCCTCCGACTATATTCTAGTCATAGACTGGGGCCCTGCCACCTCCAGTAATTCTGGAGTTGGACCGGCCGTGGGGGTGGAGGTAAACAGGCCTTGGTCACTGAAACATTCACCCCATGACCTTCCTTAATGGATGCATGAATAGCTAGTGCTTTGTTGGACACCTTAAATATAATGGGAACAGGAAGCAGTGTGACGCAGTGGGCCATATTGTACATTCTCAAATACGTGTTGATGCTGCGAGGAACTGCACGCACCCTTTCAAACACTAACTGTAGCTTCTTTCTGTTAGAACACAGAAGCATGCTTGGGAGCAGAGAGTGAGGCTCCTGCTTAGTAGAGGATGATAAGTGAAATAAAAATGTAACCAGTGAACTTTTTTTAAAAAATGCAATTATTGTGAAGTGTCTTACCTTGAATAATTCAAAGAGCATATGATGAAGGTGAGATGGAACATACACAATATGAATCGGTTGGCCTGGAAATTTTACTAGAAAAAAATTAAGCTCATTTAGAATTGGGAAACAAATATTTCATTAAAATATATTTGCATATCTGTTTGATTAATATTTTAGATTTGAACAGAATTGGGATACTCCCCACCCTCCTCTAAAATCCTACCTTAGAATCTTCCCTTTCAAACAGTAAACACAGCTGGCTTATTTTCAAAATGCTATTACAGTTGATTCTTAGTGCTCTATGATTTAATTTTTGCATTTCTGTACAAATACATAAAGCCAGATAAATGTAAAATGAGGGTGCTCTAAATTAGATTACATGGATTAGTTATTTCTACTTTCAAAACTTTTATACTGAACACTTGCAGAGTTAAAATTATATGCATTTTAAGAAATAAGAAAAATAAATGTAAAAGTCTACAATAACATCAAAATTGACACTGCTGCTGCTGCTGCTGCTAAGTCACTTCAGTCGTGTCTGACTCTGTGTGACCCCATAGACGGAAGCCCACCAGGCTCCCCCGTCCCTGGGATTCTCCAGGCAAGAACACTGGAGTGGGTTGCCATTTCCTTCTCCAATGTGTGAAAGTGAAGTCGCTCAGTCATGTCTGACTCGTAGTGACCCCATGGACTGCAGCCTACCAGGCTCCTCCATCTATGGGATTTTCTAGGCGAGAGTACTGGAGTGGCTTTCCATTGCCTTCTCTGAAAATTGATGCTAGCTACATGTAATTTCATACATATAATTTTAATTATATGTATATATAAATGTATAATTTCATACATATAATTTTAATGCATGGGAAAATGACATATCTGATTATTCTTGATTTTTGTGAATTAAACATAAAATCCCATAGGCTAAATATGCTTAAATTTCACCAAGAAGCTACAGAAAACAGAAACAAAAACCTCATAATACTCTGAAAAGAAAAATAAAAGTATTATTCTTCAGTGTTTCAGGCCTTGGCAAAGTGAAGACAAGGTCTGGCACAATTTCCTCTTTATTTTAGCAAACAGTTCAAGCAGTTTATCTGTAAGTATTATGCAACATTTCGGTTAATGCTGAGAAATATTTTTCAGTCCACTCCTACTTTTAGTTTAGCCATGAATTCCATTTCCCTTTCCCAAATCCATGAGCTAGGGTACTCTTAATTTGAGCAACTTGATTTAAATTCTCTCCACCAAGAAATATTGTTCCTGTATAATGATTACTTGAAAAAGATGTTTACTTTGAGTAGCAAGGAGAAGGTTATTCCAATTTAAGTGTATGGTCTTGCTTTGAGAAGCAACTATGGGATAAGATAAAAATAGTGCATTGCACTCATCCTGTAATGACTTCAGGCAGTGTGGGAAGCCCTTCTGAAGTATGTTCTGCTTCCAAAACATGGTGTATACTTACATGAAAAAAAATTTTTTTTAATTTTTGGTAAAAATACTTAACATGAGATATACCTTAAATATTTAACTATACAATACAGTGTTGTTAACTATAAGAGTGGTGCTGTAGAGCAGATCTCTAGAACTTACTCATCTTGCATAACTGAAACTTTATACCTACTGAATAGCAGCTCCTCATTTTCCCTCTTCAGCTTCTGGCAACCACCATTCAACTCTCCACTTCTATGAGCTTGACTATTTTTGATACCTTATGTAAGTGCAGGCACATAGTATTTGTCCTTCTGTGACTGGCTTCTTTCTTATAGTACAATTTAAAGTATTTTTGTTTTCAGGTCTGATAAGTAGCTTCCTTAGGAATATATCTCCACTACCAAGTGGTCTCTCCTACTCTGCCTGCCTTATCACCACATTCTGAAGTTAGCAATCTTTCTTTGATCTAAGATACTGGAACTTAGCTGCTGTCCTAAATCCTACATTATCTGTTCAAACCATTCTTCTTTATGAATTGTCTTTAGCAACTGAATATACTCAATTGGAACTTTCCAGTTGAGATAAAGAGAGCCTTGGCTTAAAAAAAAAAAATAGTGTAAAAATCCTAGGCAAGTTCAGAAGGGAAAAAAGGAACACAGAAATTGCTTTGTATTTACAGGAAGAAATCATACTGGGAGAACACTGAATTTTCTACAGATTAAAATATATCTAATTTATAACTTACCATTCACTTGTGTTAGCTTTAATTCTGGAGATGTTAAATAATACTGATCACAAAGCATCTTGGAACACTCAAAGGCATCTGGAATGGAAGTGTGTTTTTCATAATGATTAAATGAATTTATGCCAAGTAAAATTTTCACGTGATCATCAGTGTATACACTACCTTTAATCTAAAATATTCATTAGAGTTCAGGTTTGTGTATATTAAAAATACCTTTTTAATATTTTATTGAAATAAATGAAGACAATGTTTAAGTTATAGCTATTGCTATAGGAATATGTGCACGTCAAAGATCAAATACAATATATGAGAATATGGCACACTAGCTACTGATGTTTGGATTTTTTATAATGAATATTTAACCACCTGACTCTCAAAAGTAAAGGACCTTCACTACAGAATTTATAAAAACATAAAAGGAACACTCTGAATATGAATTCATTCAGAGTCACCTCAACTGACTAGAGAGTGTACATTTCAGACAGTGTACATTACTATCAATCAGATAGTGTACATTTTCAATAAGGGAAATGCAGAAACCTGCAAATTACCTTGGACCACTGCTGCCACATCACAGTTTGGATCAATGCTTCCAATGAGGCTTGGGTTTCCTGTCTGTAAGTCACTAAATATAAGGACTGTTGAAAAATAAAAACAAAGAACATCATTATAAAAATCAGGATAGTAATGATTAGAACTACCACTGAGAAAGAATGTGACCCCCCCAAACAGTGAAGTATCTAGTGAGAGTACAGCTTATATTCTCCACCCAGCTCTACACATATCATGACTATCGTCAGGAACTAACTTACTGTGCTGGTTCATCAGCATCCGGGTAGAAATACGATTCATGTAAAATCGATCCAAGAAATACTGAAGGTTTTGATTGGTGACTGGGTCAGCTGTACAGGCATCTTTATATTCTAGGATTCCTTGTGCCATTGTAGGAATTACGTCATGGTGTCTATTTCGAACTTTGATGAGAGTATCTACAAAACTAAGCCAAAATACATTTATGGTTAATAGAGGTTCAAGTACGTTTCATTAATTTATATTTCTTAGATTACTTCAAAGAAGGTTGAAGATTTTTTCAAGTACCCATCTATACAAATCAAATGATAAAATGTTTGGATGAAGCTTTATTTAGATTCTCACTACAGATTCTTTGACTACAGTAGAGGAGATAGTTTCATAAACAGATTTATTTTGCTTTTAGTTTGCATGTGTGAATACCAGCTCTGTGACTGGTGTTTTCATTCTAGTTGTTCACTAAGGCTTCTCTTTTAAAAAATAATAATTAAAAAAATAAATCAGATTGGAGATGGCTCTAAAATGCCATTGTGAAAGAAACTTCAAATTTCTTGTCAGATTGAGAAAAGAATCTTATAGCTAGAAACTGTCAGATACTCTGAAAGAAAATGTTTACTCTCCAGTGACACTGTCATGCATTAGTATTATGTGATAGGAAGTCCTTCTACAAATCTGATCATCATACTAAATTTATAATAAAAATAGATTTCCTTTTTCAAAACATCCTCTACGTGTTTCATTCTCAGAATCATGTTCAATGCCATTGTTCTCTATTACTTTTAAAAAACCAGCAAGCCAAAACTTGTCATTTGTAAGTGGGTAGTTATTTATTATTCAGGAAAATACTATAAATTATCCTCTAAGTTAGTTCTAAAAGATAATATGATGTTTATAATCAAAGTTTTAGACACTTGTCCTAATGCATAACACTTACTCTGATAATGTCTTTTGGTCCTCTGGGCTTTTCTCATGGAATTCCACCAACTCCATCAGGCTCTGCATATACCTACAAAGCAACAGGTGTGCTTTAAGTTTTAAAATTGAATAGTCAGTTACAGGTGGCTGAAAATAGATTGCTTCTTTCAAAAGATTTGAAGACAGAAAGTATATTTAAAATGAAAAGTTTCTTCCAAGACATTTGGAAAACATTATGTCTTAGAAAAAAGAAAACAGTTTAACCCTCAATTTAATAACTCAAAATTTTAACTATCCTAGATCACTAGTCAGTTTTCTGTTTTGTTTGTCAAGAGTCAAATCATTTTGCTAGCAAATAGCAAAATCATTTAGAAACAACTTTTACAGAAGGGCTTCATACTTTTTTCCTACTGCATTCATAGGAGAGTAGAAGTCTTGAAAGCATCAGTAAATACTAGGGATTGAGTCTGTGTTTCAGATTGCAACTGTTTAATGACTGTATAATACATATATTCCTTAAATCAATAAAGAAAGAGCTGTGCAGAAGGTGGGTTAGGGTGAAGGTCTGGTGTATATCTGCCTCAGTGCATAACCTGGTAATGTTCTCTGAAAATTTGTTGCTTTGGGTTATCTACTCTCCCTAACTCAGAATTTATTTTCAAAAAGAAATAATAACTGAACTGAGTGCTGGCTATGGACCAGGTACTGTTCTCAGTGCCTTTTAAATGGATTACTTCAGTTAATTGAACCCAAATATCCCTTTGAGGCATCATCTTTATTCTCCTCCAAAATAGATGGGGGGATTGAGGCCTAGAGATAATAGAGATATTAACCAAGGATTTTTATGACTAAGAAGGGACAGAGCGGGGATTTGAATCCAGAGGCTGCTTCATTAGTTGGTTTGTAAGCAACAAAGATGAGTGAGTGAAAGTCACTCGGTCATGTCTGACTCTTTGTGACCCAATGGACTGTACAGTCCATGGAATTCTCCAGGCCACAATACTGGAGTGGGTAGCCTTTCCCTTCTCCAGGGGATCTTCCCAACCCAGGGATCAAACCCAGGTCTCCCGCATTGCAGGCAGGTTCTTTACCAGCTGAGCCACCGAGGAAACCCAAGAATACTGGAGTGGGTAGCCTATCCCTTCTCCAGGGGATCTACCCGACCCAGGAATTGAACCAGGGTCTCCTGCGCTGCAGGCGGAATCTTTACCAACTGAGCTATGAGGGAAGCCCCCATCTTTGATGTCTTCTTTTTTTTTTTAACTCAGAATACTCCCAAATTTTTAATTCTAGCCAGACTCTCCACTTAGTTTCTTAATGGTATAGCCAATGCCAGCAAGACATTTTAGGCCCTCTCTAAATGGTAGTCATTCTGTATCTATTTATAGGATACGATCCTTTCTGCAATATCAAACTCTTTTATGATTTAAAACACAAATATGGTAACTGTAGATGATTTTTCATATTTTCTTCTAGAGGTCAAAATTATATTGTGAAAATATCTACTTTATCAGGTTTATAGCTTTATAACTGCCCTTAGGATAACTTACCCTAGATTAATAGAAAATTCTTTACATCTTGCTAAGTAGTTAAAGTTCAGACCACCTGTTTTCCAATTAAGATTTTAATACATTGTAAGAATTCATACTCAGATAACTGTTTTAAAACTAGAGACTGTTTCAGAATGGTTCACCACTTACCAGCTCTTAACTAATTGCACTGAAGAGGTATTTACTAGTCGGTCAGGGAGTATATAAATTTCCTTCAGGATGTTGGCTAGCCTCACAGGCAACTCTTGTCGCAAAAATGCAAAAGAGGTTCTTTCACATGCGTTTTCGGAACCTGCAATAAACAACATTTATTTTTTTCAAAAACATGTACCTAAATTATATATTTGGGTAGCATTAACTATCCACACACACATAAATTACACAATTTTATTTCACCCTCAGCAGTAAGCATCGACTTATTCATTAGTAAGCATCTTCTTTATCATCTTTTTCTTTCTTTTAGAAAAAGTGACCAAATATGAGAATTACTGTTTTCTCTTTTTGATGAGGATTCATTTCCAAGAAGTAATAATATCCCAAGGCTCTTAGTATTTCTAAAAGAGTGCAGGATTCAATCCAACTACAAGGTCGAGAAGACAACATCATTCAGAGTTCTAGATAGGAAGCTGGATTAAGGAGATTGGGGTGGGGGTGGGGGAGGGGTGGGGAGGAGGATGTCCTGATGTTTACAGACTACTGATAAATAATAATATATTTAAATCCTTGAAATTTTCTTTATAAGATCTTTCTGCCGAAAGTTTGCAAATATTTTCAGCAGTAATGCAAATATAGAGAAAACGATAAAGGTAAAGAAACAACGAAATTTGTTAGGACTACAGAGAGATGAACCCTGTGGAGGGTGGCTAGAGGTTAAAATAGCAACTAGTTCAAGCCTACTTAAGAATACAAGGAATCTTCTCCAAGAAGTAATATGCGATGAAGGAGGGGATAACGTTTCCTCTTTAGGGAAAAAGGGAGGTTTCATTATTGTTAAATGATAACTGGAGGCAAAAAGTCTTTTGACTGAAAGCTTAGGACAGAAGGAGGAGGGTGAGCTCAGACTATCCGGCAGGCATCAGCGGGGCTGCAAGTGGCCTTGACCTGCAGGCACAGACTGTCAGAAAGGAGGCAGATCTAAGAAAGCCAAAGCGTGCTGGCGTCGAGGCTCCAGGGTTCCGCAGGAGAGCGGACCACGAGTCCTCCCTCTACCGGGTCTGCAAGCGGAGGCAGCTCCCCAGACCCTCCCGGGCCCCACGTCCCCGCTCACCGAAGTCCAGCAGCTGCTTCATGGACAGCGGGGACGGGCTGTAGCGCGAGAAATGCTCGACCTCGCGGGGGATCAGGGTGCCGGCGCTGCGCATCACGAAGCGTGCCGCCTTCATCTTGATGCCCACAGTCCCGGGCCGGAGTTGGGGCTGCTCTGCGGGGCGAAGGCTGACCTGGGACGCAGAAGGCGCGGGACGCGGCCGCGCGGGAAGAGCAGGTGGGCCCCGGCCTGGGCTGAGGTTCCGGGGAGGGGGGCTTCGCGGCTGAGCAGTCGGCCAGTGAGTCTGCGGAGCCGTAGGCGGCGTGAGACTCGGGTTCGTGTCCTGTCAGCTCCCGTCGCCTCCCGAGGTTTTATTTGTTTCCCTGCACGTCCCCCCACTCCCCCAGCCCGCCCCAGAGGGGAGGAGTCCCGGGGACTTGGAGAGCTTCCCGGCCTTGGGGCTGCGCCAGTCGGCTCAGATGAAGAACTTTGGGTCCCGCCTCCAGGGCGCGGGGCCTGGCCCCCAGAGGCTGTCAGGTGGAAGGGGACAGCAGGAAGCCCAGGCGGACGTCAGGCGGTGCGGGGGCTCAAGATCAGACCCTTGGGACAGGACCCCGGAGAGCGCGGGCTGGCGGCCAGCCCAGACCCGTCCTTGTTTACCAGAGACGGCTGTCTCAATGTCACGCATTCCTGGCCAGAAACTATTTCCAAGAATCTGCGTTCGGAGACGTCATTGGTCCTCGCTCAGAGCGGGCCTTTTACAGTAGCGAATCAGCTTTATCCAAAAGTATGGGCTGCTCTGCTATTGGACAGCGACGGGAATCAACAGCCTGGAGTTCTTCCGGCGTTGTCTCCCTCAGTGAATGGCACAGGTCGGGAACTGAAAGTTCCTTTTGCTGGAACTTGAGGAACAGACCAAAGAACGGGTTATTTTTCCTTGTGGCGATAAAACAAGCCATCAGTCTGTTTCCTTCCAGTAATACATTCCTTCCATTAGGCTTAACTCTTTTAATTAAAAACAAGATTCAAAAGGGATTAACTTGTCAATTGGACTCACTTTCACCCCTTTCCATCAAAGACTTTGCCACTCTGTCCTTCTGTATGAAATGTCCTTTATCCAAATCTGTCTAAGACGTTATTTTATACCAGTAAATGTCCAGCACAACCTATGTGCTATAAGGTATCTTCCCGGATTGCTTCTCCTCACTCCTTCTTCCAAATATGGCTTTTCTCACTTATGACATTATATTGTAGCTATTTATTTTCTTATATTTTCCCCTTTCTGAACCCTCTGCCCTACAAGAGATCAGGCTTGGGACCATGTCTGAAGACTCTTTCTGAGTCCTACTTTGCTTTGATGCTACTCAAGTTCAGTTATGGAAACTTGGGGCAAGTTCCACATTGCATCTCCACTTGGAGATAAGTTTTGATACCACTATGATTTATGTCTTTGCATTCTGAATCCTTTTTTACATAATTGCATAGATCTATGAAACAACAACAGCAACAAAAATGGTCAAGAAGTCCAAAGACTAAATAAAACTTCTCTGATGAAGCAAGTAAATTTAAGGTAAAAAAAATCCCTTCTTTTTACTTTAATACATCCTACAAACAGAAGTGCTTTTCTCACCCTGTGTATGGGATCTGGAATAGGCAAAGTATTTCAAAGAATTCTGCTATTTAATTTGCAGAGAAAAAGCAATGGAAATGGTGTTCATTACAAGCAGGTTTAATTTAGGAGAGCCCCATTGAGCACTTAACCTGGCTTACCCTGCAGGACTCCCATATGTATGGTGGGGTGATTAAAGATCACATGAAGTCATATGATGTTCACAGAGATGGCTAAGGGCTAAATGTGAACTGAGGTCATCACACTTGTGTGTGCATGTTATCCCATCCGATAATATCTACCAGGCTGTTCTCACAGTACATTACATTCTTCCCTGTCATTTCTCTATGACAGGAACAGTTGTTTATTGACAACATCCATGGTAACTAGGCTGGAGTAGACAGGTCAAGTTGTGTACCCAGTTGGATAAGATACCATGTATTACCGTGATTAGAATGTGACCTGGAAAGAGAGCTGCATTTATATTCTTGGGCTGATCTCAGAACTTGGAGGTGATCCAGTTGCTATAACAGTAAAGGAAAGGGAATTATTGAGGAGCAATGGGTATGGACAGATCTGCTCATTCATTTGAGTAAAGGTAAACCATCAGAGGACTATTAGCTGATTTGGTGTTAATAGGCAGGGAGGAGTACCAGAGCTTCCCCCTTATACCCTGTGCTGAACACATCCTCGCTGCTTAAGGCAACTGATTCCTGCAATTTTCAAGAGCACACTTATTTTCAGGAGCACACTTATTTTCAGGAGCATCAAATGAATTCTTTCTAGCCTAGCAAAATCTAATAACACAGGACCTGTGATTGAGCTTCAAGAATGCAAGTCGCAGACTTTCTGGAGGAGGTGACACATCTGAGTTATAAAGGTAGAACAGAAGTTCATGGGTGGACAAAGAGGAAAAGTGTTGGGACAATGTGGGGAGGAAATGAAAAGAGTAATTTCATTGGCAAAATCTCTAGGCTCTGTCAAATCTGAGAAGGAAGAATTAAAAAGCAGTTCTCTGAACTTCTAAGCCTGTGCTACTGGGAGGGGTGATTCAACAATAGAAGGAAGAAGTGAAAAAGGTCAGGAAGAAAGGTTGGCTGAGGAGAAGGGAACACAAGCGGTGAGTTTGGGAACACTTCAAGTTCAGGAGAAGTCACTGGGGAAACAGTCGCAGTTGCAATTACTGGTGAAGGGAAGATAGAACTCAAAGGCTGTTGAGCCATTGCTGAGAAGTGACAATGAATGGGTGAAAGTCTCTCCCTGCTTTCTTTACACAAGGCTTCCGTCAACAGTCGCCTACAGCCATGTCTCACTTTTCTCCCATGCACATTACTTCCTTCTGGAGTAGTCCTTGGTTTCATTCTCAGCCTCCCTACACTTACCAAAGTCAAAACCCTCCCTTCACTAAAGCAGCACCAAAGCAAAAGAATTCTTTTCCTTCTTTTTCGGCAGGATCTCCAATGTTATAAAAACAAATGAATCCTGAAGGTAGCACATCTTGACTTTCCTTGGGGAAGCAAGAATTTTTGCCTCAGTTCCAAATACAGGCTTACAGTTAATTTCCTCCCCCCACCAGAAATTTTTCAACTGTGTTTAATGTTTGCATTTATAAAACAATAAGAGAAGGTAAGCAAAGGAAATTAAAAAATTAACTAAAGGAAAAAATAATAGACATATGGAAACATTCTGAGACTAATGAATGAGTAGGAAAATAGGAAGTAATAAGATAATGAGACATCATTGTTCTACCATCAGATTGGAAAATAACGAAAAAGTCTGATAACATCTGATGTTGACAAGTCCCGGGGAAATGAGCCGCTCTACTGTGTTATTTGTGGAAATGTAAAATTGGTAACATTTTCTGGAAGGCAATTGGCAGAATCTATAAAATTTTAAGGATAGTTACCTCATGTTTCAGCCATTCCACTTCTAGAAACTTAACCTACAGTTTTACCAACAGAGAGCATGAAGATTTATGTACAAGACTGCTCATGGAGTATTACCTGTAAGAACAAAGTTTTGAAGGCAAAAGAACTTATCTACTCATGGGGGAATGAATAAATAAATGACACCCACCCACTAAAATCCTAAAAGATGATGCTGTTAAAGCGCTGCACTCAATATGCCAGCAAATTTGGAAAACTCAGCAGTGGCCACAGGACAGTAAAAGATCAGTTTTCATTCCAATCCCAAAGAAAGGCAATGCCAAAGAATATTAAAACTGCTGCACAATTGTACACATCTCACATGCTAGCAAAGTAATGCTCAAAAGTCTCCGAGCGAGGCTTCAACAGTATGTGAACCATGAACTTCCAGATGTTCAAGCTGGATTTAGAAAAGGCAGAGAAACCAGAGATCCATTGCCAACACGTGCTGGGTTGTAGAAAAAGCAAGAGAGTTCCAGAAAAACATCTACTTTTTCTTCATTGACTATGCCAAAGCCATTGACTGTGTGGATCACAATAAACTGGAAAATTCTGAAAGAGATGGGAATACCAGACAACCTTAACTGCCTCCTGAGAAATCTGTATGCAGGTCAGGAAGCAACTATGTCAGTTAGAACTGGACATGGAACAAGGAACTGGTTCCAAATTTGTAAAGGAGTACATCTAGGTTGTATATTGTCACCCTGCTTATTTAACTTATATGCATCATGTGAAATGCCATGAGGGATGAAGCACAAGCTGGAATCGGGACTGCCAGGAGAAATATCAATGACCTCAGATACACAGATGACAACACCCTTATGGCAGAAAGCGAAGAGGAACTAAGGAGCCTCTAGATGAAAGTGAAAGAGGAGAGTGAAAAAGCTGGCTTAAAACTCAGCCTTCAAAATAATGAAGATCATGGCATCCAGTCTGATCACTTCATGGAAAATAGATGGGGAAACAATGGAAACAGTGAGAGGCTATTTTTGGGGGCTCCAAAATCACTGCAGATGGTGACTACAGCCATGAAATTAAAAGACATTTGTTCTTTGGAAGAGAAGTTATGACAAATCTAGGCAGCACATTAAAGAGCAGAGACATTACTTTTCTGACAAAGGTCCCTCTAGTCAAAGCTATGGTTTTTCCAGTAGTTATGTATGGATATGAGAATTTTACTGTAAAGAAAGTTGAGCACTGAAGAACTGATGCTTTTGAACTGTGGTGTTGGAGAAGACTCTTGAGAGTCCCTTGGACTGCAAGGAGATCAAACCAGTCCATCCTAAAGGAGATCAGTCCTGAATATTCACTGGAAGGACTGATGCTGAAGCTGAAACTCCAGTACTTTGGCCACCTGATGTGATGAACGGACTCATTGAAAAAGACCCTGATGCTGGGAAAGATTGAAGGCAGGAGAAGGGGATGATAGAGGATGAGATGGTTGGATAGCACCACCGATTCAGTGGACATGAGTTTGAGTAAGCTCTGGGAATTGGTGATGGACAGGGAAGACTGATGTACTGCAGTCCATGGGTTCCAAAGAGTTGGACATGACTGAGCAATTGAACCGATGCACTAAAATACTATCTGTTAGTTGCGGGGTGTGCAGTTAGCTGACAGCAAGGCTGCAGCCCCTTTGGGATCCACACAGTGTTGGAACCAATGCCAGGCTTTTCACATGTAATCCCTGTAATGGATAAGCACCTTGGGCTGGCCATTGCTCCTCGGTGTGCATATGTGCATGCTAAGTCACTTCCAACTCTTTGAGACCGATTTGACTCCAACTGCTGTGGACTGTAGCCCACCAGCTCCTCTGTCCATGGGATTCTCCAGGCAAGAATACCAGAGTGGGTTGCCATGCCCTCCTCCAGGGGATCTTCCCAACCCAGGGTTAGAACTCACATCTCTTACATCTTCCCGTGTTGGCAGGCAGGTTCTTTACCACTGGTGCCACCTGAGAAGCCCTGTCCTCAGTGTGGGACTCTGCTAATGGGAAGTCTCTGCTCTGAGGCCTTCTCCCTGTTGGTTGAAGTTCTGTCAAATCTGCGTCGTGTTCTGAGTCTGTCCCTGCTCAGTTCTGCTTCCCATGTCCCCACAACTACTGATCCACAGTCTGAAAGTTTTCTCTGCTCACTTCTGCTTCCTCTCTGTTAGCTTTCCACAGGCCACCCCTCCGGCTTCCCAGCTGGAGACTCTGGAGCAAACATTTCCCATTAGAAGAGGCCTGTCCTATATTGGGCAGAGATAGAAATTGGTTCCTTGGTCCTTGAGGGTATAACTGGAATTTACATACTTGGCAACTGGCATTTGGAATAATTTCACAGTAGGTCCCTGGCCTATAGGTTTAGTACTGTCAAAGTGGGGAAAGCCAAGTATAAGCTTCTGAAACAATTAGAGAACACTATGATACTCTGCTGGGAATGATGGAGATTACCTCCATTCTTGTATCTCAAAGGTGGTCGTTCTGTCGTATTTCCGCCGAATTCATCTGTAAAAACAGATGGCTCTTTGAGAATGATTGTGGACTGCTATAGTCCAAAGGAGCAGTAGCCCTGATGGAAACTGCTGCTTTCCATGGACATGGTACTTTCCCTAGAGCAGAGTAGTTGGTCCAGGTACATATTGTATAGTCACGCATTTGGTGAATGTATGTTTTTATTTCTACATAGACAAACAAAAAACTCCAAACCTCTTGCACTTTTGTCTCAGCAACTGCTTACCAGAGGACCTACACCAACATTGTCTCTATGTTAGAAAATTGTCCTCTATATTTTGTTAATTGTCAAAAGCTTGTGGCGTACTAATCTATATACGGTATGGTTCAATTTTTTTTTAAGAAAGAAACAGGACTTCCCCGGTTGGCTCAGTGGATAAGAATCCACTTGACAATGCAGGGGACACAGTTTCAACCCCTGATTGGGGAAGATCCCACATGCCATGGAGCAATCAACCCTGTGTGCCACAACCACCGATCCGGCACTCGAGAGCCCAGGAGCTGCAGCTACTGAAGCTCGCATCTAGAGCCCGGGCCATACAAGAGACGCCACTGCAATGAGAAACCTGTGCACCACAGCGAAGGAACCCCCGCTTGCTGCAACTCGAGAAAGTCTGTGCAGCAACAAAGACCCAGCACAACAAAGAAATTATTAAATAAATTATTAATTAAAAAACAAAGAAAGGTAACAAACACTGAATATTTGAATATGAGTTAATATATGGGGGTAAGGGTCTGGGAAGGAATAATACCAAATAGTCATGCTATTGGGGGTGTATGGAAGGAGACCCCCGCACTTCTTTATACTCCGTATTATATTCTCCATGATACATAATTTTGTGCTTCATACACTCAAGCCAGTAATAGTTCTCGACCAAATGAACAGGGTGTAAAATAACACCACTTGGGGAAAAACTGCTCCCTGTACTTGTTTGTCCTTACATTTCTCTTCTTCTGTGGGGCTCCAAGATGAAACAACAGTGGATTGACGCAGCTAGGAGCTAGACCATGCTATCACTGAGTTTGCTACTGCTGGTGCCAGGGTCCTCTGTGACTGTGTTTTGCCTGAATGCAAAAAATTGGGAAAGTAAGGTGGAGAGAGCATTTGTAGAAATAAACGCTGTGCAATGGGTGATGACAGTCCAGACCTGAGTATCTTGGGCTTCGTGTGTACTCAGTTGTGTCTGACTCTTTGCAACCCCTTATAGCGCCTGTTTGTAGCCCACCAGGCGCCTCTGCCCATGGCATTCTTCAGGCATGAATACTGGAGTGAGTTGTCATCTCCTCCTCCAGGGGATCTTCCCAACCCAGATGTTGAACCTGTGTCTCTTGAGTCTCCTGCATTGGCAGACACATTCTTTACCACCGCGCCACTTTGGTCTATACCACTAAATTGCAAGGTAGAACTGGGGCTCTGGAAAGCATATAATCCTAGACAACTTCAGAGGTCAGGTGGATGAATTATGTAACTTTGTCCTCATAGTTCCTTGAATTCTTTAATCTCAGTGACCTTGACACCTACTGCTTTTCTTCTTTAACATTAACTAATTAATTTGGCCATGTAGGATCTTAGTTGTCACAAGGGATCTTCAATCTTCTTTGCAGTATGAGGGATCTTTTTTAGTTGCAGCATCCTGGGTCTTTATTTGCGACATGTGGGATCTAGTTCCATGACCAGGGATCGAATCCAGACCTCCTGCATTGGGAGCATGGAGTCTTAGCTATCGGATCATGAGGGAAGTCACCCTACTGCATTTCTGTTACTTATTCCCATGGCCACTTCACGTGCCTGGGTGTTGGTCAGGACTACCGTGCCTCTGAAACCATGGAGACTCCTTTTCCCAACCCACTGTCTCTTTCTTCCATTTGGCTCACTCCCTTCTCTCTCTAATCCTGTTGAGGCGCCCATCGTGTGTTTTCCCTCTCTTCCCTGTTCACCCTAGATGACCTGCGCTTGATTCATTCTCACCGTCACCCCTTCTTGTTCTACTGTTGCTTCTGTTTTACCATCTGTTAACTGAAGAATAGGCATCCTATTTTATTTGTGAGATTTTCTTCCCATCTACCACGATGGATAGGGAGGCCTGGCGTGCTGTGATTCATGGGGTCGCGGAGAGTTGGACACGACTGAGCGACTGAACTGAACTGAACTGAACCACCCATAGCACTGCCGGGAACCATCAGCCCCCAGGCCTTCCCTGAGCCTTGTGTTCCAGGTTATATCCTGTTCCCTGAGGCTGTCATAACACGTCTCAGTGAAGAAGTGAACCGCACAGTTAAGCTAAGTGAGTCCCTGGACTCCACGTTGTACTGTTGGACCTCAGAGTCTACTTGGACTAGTCCTTCCATGCCTCACATCATGCTTTAGCTCAGGTACCTCCTGACATTTCTTCCCCTCCATTTATCCATCTTTGACTAGTGTCTTCTCCAGATCATTTTGTGTACCTCCCAATCTGACCTAGTCTCTCATGCTCTTTGTCCTTCTTCCAAATATTTCCATTTTGCCCTCCAGAACTCAGCATTTGTCTACAAACATTGTACATTCCCAGCATCCCCAATTTCTTCTCTAAATAGGTTTATATTCTTGCCACAACCCACAGACTTCATGTCTCATGCAACCTCTTAAGTGGTGATGGATGTTTTCCTTAACTCAAAGTATTTGATGACCTGAAGGTGAGATGAGTGTCTGCATCTTTCCACACTTTGTTTGTTATCCCTCTGCATTCAAAACATTGCTCCTCCATTCCCCTTTAAAATCACAGGACCTTTGAAGACAAGGCATCAGACAATTCTACCTACTACTTTTTTTTTTTTTTTGCTGCATTTTACGGCATAGCTGACTACTTCCTTTCCAGTATGCTTTTTGTCATAATTCTTGTTGATTTCAACACTATTGTGAATGACATATCTATCCTTTTACCCCTGAATTCATCAGTTTCTTTACCTTATCAATATCTATGTATAGCTCACCTCAGCTACCCATTCCCATGAACACACCCTAGAATTTATCTTCACAAGTAATGCCACAACATAGAAAATATCAACAACTCTTGTATGCCACCTCCCACCTTCCTAGGTGACATCTGCTGTCATCTCAGGGACAGGATCTCAAACTCATCGCGACTCCAGTTTCGCCTTCCCTCCTTCCTCTGTGTCTTCTCTCTCCTCTTGTCCAGCTGGACTCCGTGGTCCAGCACCGTAATTACCCACTTAGGAAAGCTCTTGTCTCTCTCTTCCTGTTTTACTCATTAGGTGAACCAACCATAGTTAAGCCATTCTAAATATATACAGTGGGTACAAATTTCAGCTCACAAATGCCAAATGTGCAGTTGTTGATATCATCTTGTCTGTAAGTCAGCTTTGTGTCTATTGCAAGGCTGTTTGATTAAAGGGAGGTTTTATCATCCTCTCCCCCAGGGTTGCGCCTGTGTATTCCCCAAGGTCTTACGGCAGGGGGAGGTCTGGTGCTTGGTGTCATCAAGTCAGTCTAGCTTCTATGGCAATGTTTCTCATTATATTTGGGCCTAGATTGTCGGTTCATGTCAGTTGCTACAACATCATCCCTCATTCCCATCCAGAAGACCCACTTGAGCCTCTTTCTCTCTCTTGCATCTGTCTGCTCTTGGCCACATGGGCAGCCCTTCATCCAGTTGTTCCTGAAACACACTGGACCCCGGTCTCCTACCCTATTTACTTCAGTGCCTCTGTTGTGATTATACTATTTAGGGCTGCGGGAAACTCTAGAAGGCTGATTCGTGCCCGTCTGCCTAATCTTCCATGCAGCCATTTCTACTCCTGCTGTGTTCCTAGAGTCTTAGTGCAGGAAATGAGTTGCAAAGGCCTAGGCTTTGAAGGAGTTCAGAGCATAGTGTGTGGGCGTGTTAAGTCACTTCAGTCATGTCTGACTCTTGCAACCCCATGGACTGTAGCCTGCCAGGCTCCTCTGTCCATGGAATTCTCCAGGCAAGAATACTGGAGTGGGTTGCCATGCCCTCCTCCAGGAGATCTTCCTGACTCAGGGATCAAACCCACGTTTCTTTAGTCTTCTGCATTGGCAGGTGGGTTCTTTACCACTAGCGCCACCTGGGAAGCCTGAGCATAGTGAACATTCAGTAAATCACATCAGGTTTCCCACTATGACCTCTCAAACTGGAAGAGATTCTCTGGTCTGAGGGGTACAGAAGAAAATAAAAGGTGAAAGAAACTTGACAACAGCTCAAATGAACCTTAAGAAGGACTTATAGATGGATCATAGAAACCACACATGGGTTTTTAGGAAAAAAGAAAACATATAACTCAATCTCTCATATCTCCCAAGTCAGTTCAGTTCAGTTCAGTCGCTCAGTCATGTCCAACTCTTTGCGACCCCATGAATCACAGCACGCCAGGCCTCCCTGTCCATCACCAATTCCCGGAGTTCACTCAAACTCATGTCCATTGAGTCGGTGATGCCATCCAGCCATCTCATTCTGTCGTCCCCTTCTCCTCCTGCCCCCAATCCCTCCCAGCATCAGAGACTTTTCCAGTGAGTCAACTCTTCGCATGAGGTGGCCAAAGTATTGGAGTTTCAGCTTTAGCATCAGTCATTCCAATGAACACCCAGGATTGATCTCCTTTAGAATGGACTGGTTGGCTCTCCTTGCAGTACAAGGGGCTCTCAAGAGTCTTCTCCAGCACCACAGTTCAAAAGCATCAAATCTTCGGCAATCAGCCGTCTTCACAGTCCAACTCACATCCATACATGACCACTGGAAAAACCATAGCCTTGACTAGACGGACCTTTGTTGGCAAAGTCATGTCTCTGCTTTTTAATTTACTATCTAGGTTGGTCAAAACTTTCCTTCCAAGGAGTAAGCGTTTTTTAATTTCATGGCTGCAATCAGCATCCTCAGTGATTTTGGAGCCCCCAAAAATAAAGTCTGACACTGTTTCCACTGTTTCCCCGTCTATTTCCCATGAAGTGATGGGACCAGATGCCATGATCTTTGTTTTCTGAATGTTGAGCTTCAAGCCAACCTTTTCACTCTCCTCTTTCACAAGAGGCTTTTGAGTTCCTCTTCACTCTCTGCCATAAGGGTGGTGTCATCTCATATCTGAGGTTATTGATATTTCTCCTGGCAATCTTGATTCCAGCTTGTGCTTCTTCCAGCCCAGCGTTCCTTATGATGTACTCTGCATATCTCCCAAACTTAGTATTAAATATTTTTGGCTTCTTCTGTGAGTTATGGCCTAGCTGACCAAATGAGGGAGGGGGGCATTGGAAAATAAGAAATGCTGGTGGAAAACAATTATTGTTTAGTCACTAAGTCGTGTCTGAAAACACAGATGGTTAATATTTTGAATATTATATGAACAAACGTATGCATAAACGTGTATAAAGAAAATAGAACAGAAAGTTTGTAGTGATTATTTGGGGTGGTAAAATTATCATTATTTACATTTGCTTTCTTTTGTGCTTTGCCAAACATTAAACAATGGAACATGTGTTACTTCTTAATTATAAATGTTATTTCAAAAGTTGAAATGAAACCACATGTAGCGAAAGAACTGGCCGAAGAATTTGGCAGAGATCTATTAAAATAGGCTTTTGATGAAACTAGAAGGCAGGATGAGGACAGGGAATTGGGTTAATGGCTCCCCTGCCTTCTACTGCTAACCCCTTGGGCGTAGGAGGCTTGACAGCTCCAGACCTGAGGAGCCTGAATTCAGCTCCTCTCTCATCCTCCCCGCCCTTTGTCTTCTGCACACGGATACTGAGCTGTTGTAAGCTGAGACTTTGTTTCTGCTTCTGTGACTTGTTCCTTTTCTCTGACTGCAGATCATTGCCCAAATTTCCTGAGATTATCACCAAGGGGGATCTCTTTCTCCCCCCTCTCCCTGCCCCCCATCCCCTGCTGCTGCTGCTGAGTTGCTTCAGTCATGTCTGACTCTTTGCAACCCTATGGGCTGTAACCAATCAGGCTCCTCTGTTCATGGGGATTCTCCAGGCAAGAATCCTGGAGTGGGTTGCCATGCCCTCTTCCAGGGTTTCTTCCCAGCCCAGGGATCGAACCCAGGTCTCCTGCATTGCAGGCAGATTCTTTACCGCTGAGACACCAGGGAAGCCCTCCTGCCCCTTACAGAGTCCAAATAGAAATCTCTAATTTGGAAAATCCCTAGTGTTGCCGAGGCCCAGCTTGGTTTGTGTAGCACTGACTGACTGCCTGAGACAAACTTTTACTGAAAATAAAAGGAATACAATCAGGTATCAGGTCATCTGGAAGACAAATTTTAGAGGTCACTACCTCTTGTCATTTCTTTGTTCATCCCAGTGCAGGGGATGGTCAAAACTGAATCAATACCCAACTAAATATCCACTTAAAAATAGGAAAATTTTGTCAGTTATATAGACATTCCTTTCTACCTCGTTAATTCAATTAATTCATATGTATTGGCCTGTTATTATATGCAGTGCTTTAGTATAGCATTGCATGCTATGCTTAGCAGTAAAAAGACAGATACATAGAGATTACACACTAAATTTTTCTGTCTATTTGAAAATACCAATTTAAGCAAGTACATATTGTCCAAGCAGTTAGTTCTGCCTTCTCCAACTATAGCTGACACCACCAATTATAGATCATAACATTCTTTCCTGTTTGGTGTGGTTAGGCCTTAGGATTCTTTCCAACACAGCACTCCAGAAATCAGAGAAGCAAAATCAGGTTTGGGAGATTCAACCTCTGCTTATTTCTGGGCTGGGGATCCAAGCAGCCTTCAGATTTCAGGGTGCAACCACACCCCTGCCTCCATCCTCTATTTTCCACTTGCAAGAGGTGTCCTTCAGAGAGATCGTCAAAGACAAATACCAAAAGCATTCACTTAACCCACCACTTTTACTTGTAGAGAAAAAATGGAGGCAGACAGGACATTAAGTCACCTAAGTCACATAAATAGTAGAAAGTGTGAATTTTGTAAACCTCAGTTGAAACTGGAATCTTCGCCATGCTCTTCTCAGTTCAGTTCAGTCGCTCAGTCGTGTCCGACTCTTTGCGACCCCATGAATCACAGCACGCCAGGCCTCCCTGTCCATCACCAACTCCCGGAGTCTACTGAAACTCATGTTCATCAAGTTGGTGATGCCATCCAGCCACCTCCTCCTCTGTTGTCCCCTTCTCCTCCTGCCCCCAATCCGTCCCAGCATCAGAGACTTTTCCAGTGAGTCAACTCGTCGCATGAGGTGGCCAAAGTATTGGAGTTTCAGCTTTAGCATCAGTCCTTCCAATGAACACCCAGGATTGATCTCCTCTAGAATGGACTTGTTGGATCTCCTTGCAGTCCAAGGGACTCTCAAGAGTCTTCTCCAGCACCACAGTTCAAAAGCATCAATTCGTCGGCGATCAGCTTTCTTCACAGTCCAACTCTCACATCCATACATGACCATGGGAAAAACCATAGCCTTGACTAGACGGACCTTTGTTGGCAAAGTAATGTCTCTGCTTTTTAATATACTATCTAGGTTGGTCAAAACTTTCCTTCCAAGGAGTAAGCGTCTTTTAATTTCATGGCTGCAATCAGTAGCTGCAGTGATTTTGGAGCCCAAGAAAAGTCTGACCCTGTTTCCAGTGTTACCCCATTTCCCATGAAGTGGTGGGACCATATGCCATGATCTTCGTTTTCTGAATGTTGAGCTTCAAGCCAACCTTTTCACTCTCCTCTTTCACTTTCATCAAGAGGCTTTTTAATTTCTCTTCACTTTCTGCCATAAGGGTGGTGTCATCTGCATATCTGAGGTTATTGATATTTCTCCCGGCAATCTTGATTCCAGTTTGTGCTTCTTCCAGCCCAGCGTTCCTCATGATGTACTGTGCATAGAAGTTAAATAAGCAGGGTGACAATATACAACTTTGACGTCCTCCTTTTCCTATTTGGAACCAGTCTGTTATTCCATGTTCAGTTCTAACTGTTGCTTCCTGACCTGCATACAGGTTTCTCAAGAGGCAGGTCAGGTGGTCTGGGATTCCCATCTCTTTCAGAATGTTCCACAGTTTATTATGATCCACACAGTCAAAGGCTTTGGCATAGTCAATGAAGCAGAAATAGATGTTTTTCTGGAACTCTCTTGCTTTCTCCATGATCCAGCAGATGTTGGCAATTTGATCTCTGGTGCCTCTGCCTTTTCTAAAACCTGCTTGAACACCTGAGAGTTCATGGTTCACATATTGCTGAAGCGTGGCTTGGAGAATTTTGAGCATGACTTTTCTCTAGGCTTTGGCAATTTTAGGATTATTTTTTACATGAGCCTTTCTGACCTCTTAGAACTGAGAAAGCCTGCTTGTCCTCTTGGTCCACACCAGACAACTGCATGAAACTGAATTTGAGAAAAAAAAAAAAAATGGATGCTGGAAATTCAACAGCTTGTTTCCTTAAGGACACTGGGCATAGGTTAGACTTTGCTGCAGAGGAAATCAGACCGCATTTAGCCTTAACAGTGGTCACACAGACACATACACCTTTCCCCTTTTAATCCCTCCCTTTTGAAAATAAACGTGAGAATTTGACAGTACTGAGTCTGAGGGACTCAGTTATATTATGTTTTCAGTTCATAGGCACCTAGGTGAGTTTCAGTAGTCAGGGCTGAGTCCAGAAAGGAAAGGTGTGGGGTTCCCCATCTTTGTTCTTTCTCCCTCCCCTTCCCTCATAGGGTTCACCCACCTCTGCTTTCTATAAATGGGCACCTCAATGTGCTATGTACAAAATGTACTGTGTGTTGGAGCAACGGGGTAAGTTCTCCTTTGCTGGGACATGAATTTATAAATGCATTTCTTGTTTAAAAATAAAGTGACTCTGCTGTGCAGTTTCCATCCACACTGTGCTGGGGGAAAGGCTCGCCCGTTCCTTAGAAGCGAAGCAGATGCTGGCCTCTGGCAAGCTAACTGGGGGAAAGGTCAGTCCCACACCGCAGCCTGAGCTGCCCTGCCTGGCGGTGGAGTCAGCAAGGGAAGTTTAGTAGGTGAAGGGTCACCGCCGCAGTGCTCCAGTCACTTTCCATGCGTCATTCTCAGGCATCTAGTTTCTGTTCAGGGAAATAAAGCTCAGTAGAGAAAAGGTCACCCAGACCAGAGGCAGCTCTATAATACTGCACTCCTGCTGAGACGCCATGTCCAAGGCAAGAGGCCAGGTGCTGACGTGTCCTGCTGCTCAAGTGGAAAAATAGGGACTGTAAAGTGCTTTGAAGGCCATCCTGTACCAAACGTGGCAAACTGATACACAACCTAGTCACTGACTACTTCATATTATGTAAAATAACTTTATGAGAGTCTTTTAAAAAATGTATTGCCATAAAAGAACTTAGAGATTTTCTTATTAGTTGCTTTAGGCCAAGCAATCGGTACTGATCCTGGCATATGTTAGAATTACCCAGAAAGCTTTTATAAATGACTGATGCTTGGTTCTAGTTGAATCAGAATCTGTAGCTGGGGCACTCAGCCATCTTAATTTTTAAAGAGTGTGTCTAAAGTGCAATTGCCTTATAATCTTAAAAACATGGCTGTGTGAAATGACTCCAGATTAGGGATAAAGTTTTCCATGTTCTAGAGAGGTGCATTTTAGATTGTGGATTATCACAAATCAGTAGGTTATGAAATCAGTTTAGTGGGTCATTTGTTGTTGTTCAGTTGCTAAGTCGTGTCTAACTCATTGCCACCCAATGGACTGCAGCATGTCAGCCCTCATCATTTCCCAGAGTTTGCTCTAACTCAGGTCCATTGAGTCAGTGATGCTGTCCACCCATTTCATCCTCTGTCATCCCATTTTCCTCCTGCCCTCAAACTTTCCCAGCATCAGGGTCTTTTCCAATGAATCAACTTTTTGAATCAGGTGGCCAGAGTATTAGAGTTTCAGCTTGAGCATCAGTCCCTCCAATGAATATTCAGGGTTGATTTCCTTTAGGATTGACAAGTTTTATCTCCTTGCTGTCCAAGGGACTCTCAAGAGTCTTTTCCAGCACAACAGTTCAAAAGCATCAATTCTTTGGCATTCAGCCTTCTTTATGGTCCAACTCTCACATCCATATTCAGCTACTGGAAAAACCGTAGTTTGACTATACAGACCTTTGACAGCAAAATGAAGCCTCTGATTTTTAATACATTGTCTAGGTTTGTCACAGCATTTCTTCCAAGGAGCAAGCATCTTTTAATTTTGTGGCTGCAGTCACTGTCCACAGTGATTTTCGAATCCAAGGAAATAAAGTCTGTCACTGTTTTCATTTTTTCCCCTTCTATTTGCCATGAACTAATAGGACCAGATGCCGTGATCTTAGGTTTTGAATATCGAGATTTAACTTTTTCACTCTCCTCTTTCATCTTCACCAAAACGCTTTTTAGTTCCTCTTTGCTTTCTGCCATTAGGGTGGTATCATCTGCACATCTAAGGTTGTTATTATCTCCTGGCAATCTTGATTCCAGCTTGTGCTTCATCCACATGGCATTTTGCGTGATATACTTTGCATATAAGTCAAATAAGCAGGGTGACAGCATATGGCCTTCATGTACTCCATTCCCAATTTTGAACCAGTCTGCTGTTCCATGTCCGATTCTAGCTGTTGCTTCTTGACCTGCATACTGGTTTCTCAAGAGGCAGGTGAGGTGGTCAGGTATTCCCATCTCTTTAAGAATTTTCCACAGTTTGCTGTGATACAGACAGCCAAAAGCTTTGGTGTTGTCAGTAGATGTTTTTCTGGAATTCTCTTGCTTTTTCTATGATCCAGTGGATGTTGGCAATTTGATCTCTGGTTTCTCTGCCTTTTCTAAAACCTGCTTGAACATCTGGAAGTTCATAGTTCACATACTGTTAAAGCCTAGCTTGGAGAATTTTGAGCAGTACTTTGCTGGTGTGTGAGATGAGTGCAATTGTGTGGTAGTTTGAACATTCTTTGGCCTTGCTTTTCTTTGGGATTGGAATGAAAACTGACCTTTTCCCTCCCTGTGGCCACTGCTGAGTTTTCCAAATTTGCTGGCATGTTGAGTATAGCACTTTAACAGCATCATCTTTTAGGATTTGAAATAGCTCAACTGGAATTCCATCACCTCCACTAACTTTGTTCATAGTGATGCTTTCTAAGCCCCATTTGACTTCACACTCTAGGATATCTGGCTCTAGGTGAGTGATCATACCATCGGGATTATCTGGGTCATTAAGAGGTGCAGATGCTGATTGCAGCCATGAAATTAAAAGATGCTTACTCCTTGGAAGGAAAGTTATGACCAACCTAGATAGCATATTAAAAAGCAGTGACATTACTTTGCCAACAAAGGTCTGTCTAGTCAAGGCTATGGTTTTTCTGGTGGTCATGTATGGATGTGAGAGTTGGACTATAAGGAAAGCTGAGTGCCGAAAAATTGATGCTTTTGAACTGTGGTGTTGGAGAAGACTCTTGAGAGTCCCTTGGACTGCAAGAAGATCCAACTAGTCCATTCTAAAGGAGATCAATCCTGGGTGTTCATTGGAATGACTGATGCTAAAGCTGAAACTCCAATACTTTGGCCACCTCATGCGAAGAGTTGACTCACTGGAAAAGACTCTGATGCTGGGAGGGATTGGGGGCAGGAGGAGAAGGGGATGACAGAGAATGAGATGGCTGGATGGCATCACCAACTCGATGGACATGAGTTTGAGTGAACTCCGGGAGTTGGTGATGGACAGGGAGGCCTGGCGTGCTGTGATTCGTGGGGTCTCAAAGAGTCGGACACGACTGAGCGACTGAACTGAAATGAACTGAACTGAAGAGCTTTTTTGTATAGTTCTTCTATGTATTCTTACCACCTTTTCTTAATCTCTTCTGCTTCTATTAGGTCCTTAGTGGGTCATAACCAGCATTAAATTTAAATCAAATAAAGAAAGAAGCCTGCTTGTGATTAGTGAGATAGTAGGGGGTGAAATGTTTGTTTTAGATCTGTCTAGGTCATGATCTTAGAAGACAGTATTCTAGAGTCTAGGAAGAGAAGCTTTGTTACTCTACGCCTCCACAGAATTGTTCTAATTCAAAGAACAAACGGTAGGATTCATACTCTGAGAGGAAGGGGTGTCTCCACTGGAGATGATGAGTTTTGGGCTTTTTAAATTGCTTTGTTGATTCCACAGGATGTTGTAGCTGTGAGCTGGGAAGCCTGCCATGATATTATTTTGAAAAGTGCTGTGCTTTTCAAACAGTGTTCCTCCCAGATGGTTCCCATAGTTAGTTCAATATAAGCATTTCCTCTTGAAACATTATGAATGTCAAGGGGAGTCATGACCAACATCTCAAGGTGAATTAGCGAGACGTTCAAATGAGGAAGAAGATGGTTATTTACAAATCTGGATGGAACCTTGTGGTGTGAGTTTCACTCTAAGAAAACTGAGCTGACTAGGACAGAGTCACGAGAGTCCTTCTGACCTATGGCGTTACGGGGTGGGCACAGGCTGCCACTGACATGTCTGCTGCTGCTGCTGAGTCACTTCAGTCGTGTCCGACTCTGTGTGACCCATAGTCGGAGGCCCACCAGGCTCCCCCGTCCCTGGGACTCTCCAGGCAAGAACACTGGAGTGGGTTGCCATTTCCTTCTCCAATGTGTGAAAGTGGAAAGTGAAAAGTGAAAGTGAAGTTGCTCAGTCGTGTCCGACCCTTAGTGACCCCACGGACTGCAGCCCACCAGGCTCCTCCATCCATGGGATTTTCTAGAATCAGCCAAATGGTAGGATTCATACTCTGAGAGGAAGGGGTGTCTCCATTGGAGGTGATGAGTAACAGAATAAAGGGCTATCAAGTTGCTACTAGAGAACAAACCCAGAAATTGCGTGGAGAAAGTAGGAATAGTGATGAGAGCCTCTAATTTTTGGATGTTCTCTTTTTCCCCACCCACTAAAGTCCTTTCTTCTTCTTTCTTATTTTTCTTTTGCTTTTCTTAATGGGGTCTTAGTTTTCTGACCAAAGATCAAACCCAGGCCCCCTGCAGTGGAAGCATGGAGTCCTAACCACTGGACTGCCAAGGAATTTTCTGTTTTCTTTTAAATGAGTGCTTCTGGGTTATACTACATCCTTGGCTGCTAATGGACACCATATTTTCAGGATGATAACAGTTAGAGATCTATACCCTTTGTCAATTTGAAAGGAAGTGGGAGGCCACAGTTTTATTAGATTGTATACCTGAAATATCTGAATGTCTGCTGTGTCCACATTTTGTTTCAATATTTTGGCACAACATTTAAGGAAACTCTTTCTTTTCTACTGCCTCCGTATTGAGGAGGAAGGGTTAATATAATATACTCTGTCCTTCAAAGAAAGCTGTCTAGTGGTTTGATTCACTAGCTTCAGTATTTTGATTTATGAAAGAATTGCTCAAAACCAGTGACTAGTAGTGTTTGCCTTTCTTTCTTAAGAAAAGAAGATTTGCTATGGTCCTCCAATCAATGGAGTAATTAAAGCTAATTTCTCCAAGGACCTTGGAAAAAGAGGCAACAAATAATGAATTTGTCTGTCAAACAATGTTTAAAGCAAATATCAGTCACCGATCAGCTACAAATCCATTTAAGGCAAAACCAGACCAGCCATGGGCAATTTTTCTCATTAAAGTAGTGTTTAAACTGTTGTTTCCAGCTGACATAAGAGACATATCAAACAAACAACACCTGCAAGAAGAATTGTTGAAGTATTGATTTTTCACTATTCAAAAAGTTTACTATGCAGAAGAAAAATAACTTGCCATCACAGTGACATTTTCCTAAAGTCTTGCTGGTAGTCAAAGGCATTGTTTTTCCTTAAACACTCAGACTTTAATTGCTGGAAAAGGTTAGCATCGAAACCAAATCTACAGTTGGCAAATTAGAGGTCACATCAGAAAAATAAATTGAGTCAGAGTTGAATGAATTTTCCATCTTGTCTCCACCTCCCTCCTTAACCTTCTCTCCCTTCCCCACATGATCATTCTTTCTTGTGTTTACGTTAATTCTATTAACAACCATGAGTGGATATTTTGACACAACAGTATTTTGATCTCAGTAAATTTTACAATTCTATCACTAAGTCAGATTGTTCAGTTGAAAATTAGGCAATATTTTATAACAAAGAAGGATGGTTGATGTCATGGGGATCCTGGGTTCATGCTTTTTGATACTCACTGAAAATTCCTCCAAAAGCATCATTTAATCTCTCCAGGTGAGTTTCCATGTTGATAAAGGTCAAGAGTTGTTGTAGTGACCTCTATGTGCACTGCACTCTTAAACTCTCCTTGCCTGCCCATGGTCACTTTCAAAATTCTCACTGAATGAGTCTGAGTACTTACTGCCTTTCTCACATTGAGAGAGAATCTTTGCTAAGCAGTCAGTGAGCATAAACTCTATTTCTAAGCAGGGGCATTTTCACATTGTCTGGAACCAACAACCGTCTCATTGCTGCTAGTTCTCTTCTCTGGAATAAATCAAAATAAACTCAGCCAGGGCTAGGCACATAATTTTGGTCCAACCCATTGATCTGTAGTGGAGTTTTGAATATTGAGTGAGGCTGCAACTGCAGGAACACAGAGGGCGGGTGCTGGTCATCCATCGTGACTGATAGGGTCACAGGTGTGAGGACCAGCTCTCTCCTGGGTGTAACTTCTACCGGACTTCTGGCTGCCCCATCCCAGAGCTCCCTCCAATCTTTTCTGAACCCGATCCTCCCATGTCCTGTGGATTTTGTGGACAAATTTGCATTCTGATTAACACAGTCCTGGTTAGGTACAGTTCAGTTCAGTTCAGTTGCTCAGTTGTGTCTGACTCTTTGCAACTCCATGGACTGCAACCTGCCAGGCTTCCCTGTCCATCATTAACTACCAGAGTTCACTCAAACTCATGTCCATCGAGTCGGTGATGCCATCCAATAATCTCATCCTCTGTCACCCCCTTCTCCTCCCGCCTTCAATCTTTCCCAGCATCAGGGTCTTAGTTCTTCACATCAGGCCAAATTATTGAAGCTTCAGTTTCAGCATTAGTCCTTCCAGTGAATATTCAGGACTGATTTCCTTTAAGATAAATTGGTTTGATCTCCTTGCAGTCCAAGAGACTCTGAAGCACCACAGTTCAAAAGCATCAATGCTTCAGCGCTTAGCTTTCTATATAGTCCAACTCTCACATCCATACAAGACTACTTGGAAAACCATAGCTTTGACTAGGTGGGTCTTTGTCAGCAAAGTAATGTCTCTGCTTTTTAATAGGCTTTCTAGATTTGTCATAGCTTTTCTTCCAAGGAACAAGTGTCTTTTAATTTCATGGCTGCAGTCGCCATTTGCAGTGATTTTGGAACCCCTCAAAATAAAGTCTGTCACTGTTTCCATCGTTTCCCATCTATTTGCCATGAAGTGATAGGACTGGATGCCATGATCTTAGGTTTTTGAATGTTGAGTTTTAAGCCAATTTTTTCACTCTCCTCTTTTACTTTCATCAAGAGGCTCTTTAGTTCCTCTTCACTTTCTGCCATGAGGGTGGTGTCATCTGCATATCTGAGGTTATTGATATTTTTCCCAGCAATCTTGATTCCAGCTTGTGCTTCATCCAGCCTGGCGTTTTGCATGATGTACTCTGCATGTAAGTTAAATAAGCAAGGTGACAGTATATAGCCTTGACGTACTCCTTTCCCAATTTTGAACCAGTTCATTGCCTTGTGTCCGGTTCTAACTGTTGCTTCCTGACCTGCATAGAGATTTCTCAGGAGAGAGGTAAGGTGGCCTGGTATTTCTCTCTCTTTAAGAATTTTCCACATTGTTGTGATTCAAATCAGAGCTTTTAAAAATAGGTCTAGAAGCTGGCAATCAAGATACTTGAATGACTTTCCATGAAGTTTCTCCTCATATTTGTAGGCAAATACCATTCTACATATACATTCTCTGCCTCCCCCACCAAATCTGAACACTCTTCCTTTGACATTTCTGGTCCTTTGACCATCTTGTAATTCTATAGTTGTACTCACCTACAATGGTTCTCTTATTATTCTTGACACCATTCTCTTGTGTAGACTAAGGTTGAATTGGTTTTTGATGACACAACATTGTACTTTTGGTTGAGTTTATTGTCAACTAAAACTCCAAAGCCTGCTTCCATCTGTCCCCATAAACATGTATACACTTAGCTGAATTTTCAAACTCTCTAGTTATGACCCAGAGGGAGGATAAAGGGAGGAGGGAGGTGGGAAGGGGGTTCAGGAGGGGGAACTTATGTAAACCCGGGGCGAATTCATGTCAATGTATGGCAAAACCAACCAATATAATATTGTAAAATAATTTGCCTCCAATAAAAAATAAATTAATTACAAAAATAAAAATAAAAAAAATAAATTTCATCAATCTTGCCTATCCAGATCTTAGTGAATTCACATTTTATAGTATTGCTTATCTTTTTAAGAAACTTGTTTGTGTCATCTGAAAATTTGACAATCCTGTATTTGCCATTTAGCTAAGTTGTTTGTGGGCTTCCCTGGTGGCTCAGATGGTAAAGAATCTGCCTTCAGTGCAAGAGACCTGGGTTCATTTGATCCCTGGGTCGGGAAGATCCCATGGAGAAGGGAATGGCTACTCACTCCAGTATTCTTGCCTAGAGATATCCATGGACAAAGGAGTCTGCTGGACTACACTCCATAGGGTAATAAGAGTTAGACACAACTGAGTGACTGATACTGCAACTACTAAGTTGCTTGTAAGGAGGATAGAGGCGAAGACCAAGCTCTTTGGAGGAATGAAACCTAGAAAACTGTTTTTGGAAGAAAATAGAACACCAATTTTCGCAAGATGCAGTTGAAAATAGAACACTGTGCTCAAATACATGTGGAAAGTGCTACATACTAAAACACTCTTTGAGATTTAAAATACATATTGATGATTAAAAACTCTTAAGAAACTTCCTTCCAGATTGACATTGGTCAAGTAATTTAGCATTTCCAAAGTCATATCCCACTGGATATTTCTTGATAAAATAAGTTTAAAAAGGCCAGTATAATGAATATCTATTCACTTTGGGACTTCCGGAATCATATTTGTGGTAATGTTATAATGTGAATCTGTGGAGTATTCAGTTTTTCTACAGTTTACTGGACCAGAGACTTTTTCTTTACGGAGCATCTTTCACGACTGGTACAGTACATTTGATAAAACCATGTCAGAGAATATTTTGGGGCTATGGTTGTTATATTGGCTCCATGTTTGCCTAACTTTCTAACCTCCAGTTTTGTGAATTGATCTAATGAATGACATGCCTCCAGCCATGCTATAAGGAAACAGTAAAATCACTTTTTGAAAAGAACCCATTTTAAAAATCAACTCGGGTCAAAGCCAACTGTATTATTATTCATATGCAAGAACATGTGATCCATTTAAGGGTACTCTTAGAGTTTTGACAGATGTACACATCCGTGTGACCACGACCACAGTTAAGATGCAGAGCACTGCCGTCACCGCAAACCTGCCCCTCATGCCTTTCGGTAGTCAGCCTGCTATGATCCACAGCCCATCCAATCTGCTCTTCACTGCTATACATTAAATTTTTTTTCTAGAATTTCATGCAAGTGGCATCATACAGCACGTGTTTTTGTGCCTGGCTTACTTTACTCAGCATGTTTTTCAGAGTCATACATGTTATTGGATATAGTTCATTTTATTGCCCAGTAGCATTCCACTCTGTACGTGCAACACAACTTGGTTGTCCATCCATCTGTGATGGGTAGTAAGACCGTTCCTTGTTGTGCGTGCGTGTTCAGTCGTGTTTGACTCTTTCTGACTCCATGGAGTGTAGACCACCAAGCTCCTCCATCCATGGAATTTTTCAGGCAGAAATACGGGAGTGGGTTGCCATTTCCTTCTCAAAAGACTGTTCCTAGTTATACACTATTTGAAACAAAACTCTTGTGAACATTTTATACAAGTTTGTGTGTACCCCAGCAGTGTATGAGTTCATTTTTCCACATTCTCACCGACACTTGGTACGGTTACTCTCTTTCATTTTAGCCATTACAGTGGGTGAAAAGGGGTATCTCACTGTGGTTTTAATTTGTAATTCTCTGATGATTAATGGTGCTGAACATCTTTTTGAGTGCTATAGGCCATTCTCTATCATTTTTTGTGAAGTACCTGTTTCAATCTTTTGTCCAATTAAAATTTATCTTCTAATTATTGATATTTAAGAGTTCATTATATGTTTTTATGTATCCTTTTCCAGATCTATATAACATATGAAACACACACATCCTATGTGTTATATGTGCATGCACATATATGTATTTATAGGAGCTTCAGTACTAAAGAATCCACCTGCCAGTGCAAGAGGTGTGGATTCGATCTCTGGGTCCAGGAGATCCCCTGGAAAAGAGAATGGCAGCCCATTCCAGTGTTCTTGCCTGAAGAATCCCATGGACAGAGGAGCCTGGCACGGCTATAGTCGATGGAGTTGCAAAGAGTTGGACATGACCAAGAGACTAAACAACAACGTGTATTTATACATACAGATATTGAGTATGCACACACATATTTTTGGTGCATATTAGATATTTTCTCCCAGTCTGTGGTCTGCTTTTTAACTTCCTAAAAGGTGTCTTTCTAAAAACAAAAGCTTTTATTGCTTTGCTTGGGGTGGCCTTTCCCTTTTCTTGCAGTTTGTGGAGTTCTCTTTATTACGTAGTTTCTTCGCTGTGTGTGGGGTTGGACAGGTGACTTGTCCGGGTTCCCTGGTTAGGGAAGCATGTGTCGGTGTTCTGGTGGGTGGAGCTGGATTTCTTCTCTCTCCTTTAGAAGACAATGGGCTGCTTTTCTGGGAGCTTGATGTCCTCTGCCAGTATTCAGAAGTTGTTTTGTGGACTTTACTCCGCGTTCAAATGTTCTTTTGATGAATTTGTGGGGGAGAAAGTTGTCTTGCCATCTTATCCCTCCGCCAAAGCACGATGAAGAGGCAGAGAAATACCCAGCAAGTAAAGGAACAAGATAATTGCCCACCAACACAAACAAAAGAAGAAGATATAGGGAATTTACCTGATAAAGAATTTCAAATTTTGATGGTGAAAATGATTCAAAATCTTGAAAGCAAAATGGAGTTACAGATAAATAACCTGGAGAAAAGGATTGAGAAGATGGAAGAAAGATTTAATAAGGACTTAGAAGAAATAAAAAAGAGTCAATATACAATGAATAATGCAATAGATGAGATCAGAAACACTCTGGAGGGAACAAACAGTAGAATAACAGAGGCAGAAGACAGGATAAGCGAACTAGAAGATAGAATTGTAGAAATAAATGAAACAGAGAGGAAAAAAGAAAAACGAATTAAAAGAAATGAGGACAATATTAGAGACCTCTGGGACAATGTTAAACGCTCCAACATTCGAATCATAGGAGTCCCAGAAGAAGAAGACAAAAAGAAAGACCATGAGAGAATACTTGAGGAGATAATAGTTGAAAACTTCCCTAAAATGGGGAAAGAAATAATCACCCAAGTCCAAGAAACCCAGAGAGTCCCCAACAGGATAAACCCAAGGCGAAATACTCCAAGACACATATTAATCAAATTAACAAAGATCAAACACAAAGAACAAATATTAAAAGCAGCAAGGGAAAAGCAGCAAATAACACATAAGGGGATTCCCATAAGGATAACAGCTGATCTTTCAACAGAAACTCTTCAGGCCAGAAGGGAGTGGCAAGACATACTTAAAGTGATGAAAGAAAATACCCTACAGCCCAGATTACTGTACCCAGCAAGGATCTCATTCAAATATGAAGGAGAAATCAAAAGCTTTACAGACAAGCAAAAGCTGAGGGAATTCAGCATCACCAAACCAGCTCTCCAACAAATGCTAAAGGATCTTCTATAGACAGGATACACAGAAAGAGTGTATAAACTTGAACCCAAAGCAATAAAGAAAATGGCTACGGGATCGTACTTATCAATAATTACCTTAAACGTAAATGGGTTGAAATTTTCAAAAAGGCTAGGAAACAATTCTCATAGCCATCAATAGTTCAGTGTTGAGTTCATGAATAGTTTTTAAAGTTTGGGACAAACTGTAGTATTTGCTATTTGAAGTACTATTTGTAATTGGCATATTACGATGTAACATTGGCCTTCATTTCCAACTTAAAATGCCTAAAAATGCCTAACAGGTTTTTAGATTTGTGAATTTTAGTTGAAATGTATTTTACAATGTTACTAAACCTGCAGAAATATTGAAATATTTCAGAGAACTTATTCACTGTACATTTAATTTATTTTATTTATAAAAGTTATGAACTGTAGGAAGTTTTACTTGTTGGGTCAAATGCTTGTTGCTTCAAATGCTTGTTGCATTTGAAGTGCTAGTTACAAGAAAATCAAATACCTTCAATGTATAAATGCTATTAAGTTTTTAAAGGACTCTGGAGTATAAGTAAGTTTGTTTAAAGAAATTTAGTCTGTTCAACTTGAAAAAAATAAATAAATAAAATTGGAAAAATAAAAAAAAATAAATAAAAACAAAAGCTTTGAATTTTTTTTTAATCCAACTTAAAAAATTTTTTTCTTTAATATTCTTGGTGTTTTAGTAATTCTGAGGAATTTTTTTGCCTAGCCATGGTCATAAAGGAGGAAGCAACTTTTGCACCTGTATCTTGTATTGGCTAATTCCAGTCATTGTGTCAAGACCTACCCCCAATTCCATAGACTCATGATGAGTCGACTGGAAAAGAACCACTTGTTGGGTGTCTACACTAGCCAATGTGACAGCGGCATGGTTAGGCCCTATTTAAAAAGAACACAGAGAACATATGTAATACATAAAACTCTTAGAAAAATAGCCTGAAGGCCTTTCTAACCACTTTATCAAACAAGTCTTCTAAAGTTACTCTCTGTCACATCACCTTGGAAATTTTCTTCGAGGCACAGTTATATTTGACCATCTTGTTTATTTGTGTACCAATTTCTCACGTGAGTACCTCATTCGACTATAAGCTTTTCTGTCTTGTTCATATGTAATGAACAAATAGATGAACCAATAGAGACCAGATTGCATTAAGACTGACACAGTATTGACATCAATTTGAGCTCTGTGGCTCCCACCACTTCAGCCTCCAGAAGCCTTCCCTCTCTGTCACCCTTGCCGACAGCATTTGTAAATACTACATGGAGGTATGGCTTCCCTGGTGGCTCAGATGGTAAAGAATCTGCCTGCAATTCAGAAGACCCAGGTTCAATCCCTGGGTCGGGAAGATCCCCTGGAAAAGGGTATGGCTACCACTCCAGTATTCTTGTTTGAACAATCCCATGGACAGAGGAGCCTGGCAGACTACAGTCTATGCATGGGGTCACAAAGAGTCGAACACAACTGAGTGACTAACACTTTAACTTTCATGCGGAGGGTAAGGCGTTTGCATAGAACTGTTAAGCTCATCTCTTTTAGGGAGGCAATTCCTCTAATTCTCACTTTAATGAGAACTGAGATTCTCTGAAACTACCATATTCACCGTTTTATGAGTAAGAGATGATTCAGGGTGGAGTACTTGGGGAATTATTAAGAAGATTGCTTCTTTCTATAATTTCCTCTCTAGCCTTTTAGATGGGTAATTAGCAACAGAATATTGGTTTTCTTAGATTGTTGCCTAGTAGCCTAACCTTGGTTAAAGCAGTCCTGCTGGCATTCTTGGAAAAGGTTTCATTTACTGGTGATTATCATTCAGTTCCTGAAATTCACAGTGGGTGAAACCTGGCATGGAAGCTCTCAGCTCAGTTGCAACTTAAAAGAAAACAGATTCTGCTTTGCTTAAATTGTTTTCGATTGACTGGGTAAGAATAAATTAAAGGTTCTTGTAGGTAATAGCTTCTGAATTCAATTAAAAATATCATCAGGCAGCTGCTTTCTTTTTTTCTGAAAGTACAGAAATGACTTTGAGCTAGTTAATTGATTTTCTTATGACGTTTTTTTTGACTGACAGATTTAGTTAAATTCTTACTCAACATTTTTCACTTATAGCAATATAGAAATAGAAAATGAGAGTCAGGCAAAAAATTCTAATTATCCTGCTATGGTAAAAATTCTCAGAGTAATAACATCTTAAAGGTCAGTCAATTCATCTCTTTATTTGTTCACTCATTCGAACATTGATTCATTGGTCAAATATTTATCTCTTAATTTGGGCCAGGTTCACTGAACAAGTGTTTAAGACCTACCACACTTGGGATTTTTGGTGTGTTTGTTTGTTTACAAATGACCCTAGTTTGCTAGTCTGTAAATTTCAAGCAAGTTGGGGCCATGTCTGTTTTATTCACTGCTGGATTCTAAGTACCAAGAATAATGGATGGTGTACAGTAGACTTTCAGTAAGCATTTGGTGGAAGAAAGAAGAAAGGACAGAGGGAGGGAAGGAAGGAAGGAAGGGAGAAAGCAGGGAAGGAAGAGCAGGAGGTTAGCAGGGGTAGGACTCTGTGAGGTGTCCTGTGCACTGCACTCCTTCTGTGGGAGAAGGCTAGGAACAGAGACAAAGGTTAGATGATATAAACTCCTACCTAGAATGCCAAACATGCTCTGACCTTTGCACCCGCTGGTACCCTCTGCCTGATGCTGTGTGTTCAGTTGTGTCTGACTCTTTTGTGACCCCTTGAACTGTAGCCCACCAGACTCCTCCGTCTACTGGATTCTCCAGGCAAGAGTACTAGAGTGGGTGGCTGTTTCCTCCTCCAGGGGATCTTCCTAACTCAGGGATCAAAGCAGCATCTCCTGCATTTCCTGCCCTGGCCAGTAAATTCTTTACCACTGAGCCACCTGAGAAGCCCTGGAACCCTCTCTAATTATCTGTTTTGCTCTCTGTCCCTTCATTCAGCTATTTGCTTAAGTGTCCCATATCTGACCCCTTTCCTGACCATCTTTTTTAAAGCACCATACCTCACTCTTATTACATTAAGTATTTAGATTTTAGAATATTAGTCAGGGCTTCTTTGTTTTGTTCACCATGTCTGGCACACAGTATATGCTAAATCAATTTTTGTATAATAGATGAAGTGTTCCCCAAATACAACACAATAAGTTAATTGCTTCTTTTGCTCATTCTCTACCTCTAGAAAAATATCTGGGAAATGTGAGCAAGAGCAGGAGGTATTATATCACCATAATTATATCACTGTGGAGCATGTACTTACAAATAATACACAGTTTTGTCCTATTCATGTGATTTTAGAGACACCTTCATCTATCAGTTACCAACTCATGGCTCATGAGGTTATAAAGGTTCTTGGAACTCTTTTTAATATTTCAAAAAGTTTAATAAAATCCATGCAGTTATCCTTAATAAGGCTGTGGGGAAAACAAAAATAAATAATCCAGAGGTTGCAAAATTTTCTCAGGTCACAGTGATTTGATTATTTTTTATAGTATTTATAAGCCAAAAAATGTCTTAACCATCTTATTTATTAAATATTTATATTCACACAGCTTGTTAGTAATATTTTGTGTAAGAAATACTGCTATGTTTCCCTAGAAATTTTAAAATATCTTGCAGGGCTCGTGTGAATTTTTTGTGGTACTCTGAAGTGATTTGGAACAGAGTTTAGGAACCATGGAGCTCACCAAAGCTTCTGAACAATGTATGTTCACCATATTAATAAGACCAAATTACTGTAATTCCAGTTTAATTTGGCCATTGACAGTATCATCAGAATCCCTGGGACAAGATTGCCAAGCCAAATGCAACTATCAGAGCACAAGCTGGGTGGAATGGCACCCCACTCCAGTACTCTTGCCTGGAAAATCCCATGGACGGAGGAACTTGGTAGGCTGCAGTCCATGGGGTCACCAAGAGTTGGACACAACTGAAGCAACTTAGCAGCAGCAGCAGCAGCAGTGTTTCAATTGAATGGGTTGAATTCTGCTACTGTGACAGCTAGTATTAAGCAACCAAGGGTTCTATGTTGCCTAGACTGAACAAGGAAAAAAGAGAGGACTCAACCTATTAAAATTAGAAATGAAAGTGGACATCACTACCAACTTTACAGAAATAAAAAAGGATTAAACAGAAGTAATATGGACAATTGCCTGTCAATAAATTGGATTAATTAAATTAAATAAACCAATTACTATAAAGACACAAACTACCAAAACTGACTCAATGAAAAATACAAAATCTGAATAGACCTGTAACAAAAAGTAAATTTAGCCAAAAAACTATGCACAAAGAAAAGTCTAGGCCTGGACAGTTTTATTGGTTAATTTAATAAAACATTTAAAGAATTAATACCACTTCTCCATGAATGCTTCCAAAAAACAGAAGAGGAGTGAACAATTTCAACTCATTTTATGGGACCACTTTTATGCTGATGCAAAATCCAGACAAGGACATGACAAGAAAGGAAAACTAAGGACCAATATTTTTATGTATATAGATGCAATCCTCAGCAAAATATAGCCAGCCAAATACGGGAACATATTAAAAGAATTGTATATATACACCATGACCAAATGGAATTAACGCAAAGCTGGTTTTTGCATCTGAAAAGCTATGTAGTGTGTGTGTGTGTGCTGTGTGCTCAGCTGTATCCGACTCTTTGTGATCTCATGGGAGTTCACCAGGCTCCTGTGTCCATGGGAGTTTCTAGGGAAGACTAATGGAGTGAGCAACCATTTCTTCCTCCAGGCGATCTTTTTGGCCCAGGGATCGAACCCACATCTCCTGCATTGGCGGGTGAATTCTTTACCACTGAGCCACCAGGCGAGCCCAATATGTAATAATAAAGGACAAAATCTCACATTATCATCTGAATAGTGAAAAGTGAAAGTGTTAGTCACTCAGTCATTTCGGACTCTTTGTGACCCTATGGACTGTAGCCCACCAGAATCCTCTGTCCATGGAATTTTCCAGGCAAGAATACTGGAGTGGATTGCCATTCCCTTCTCCAGGGGATCTTCCCGACCCAGGGATCTCTGAATAGATGCAGCAAACCTATTTGAAATAATCCAATACCCTTTCATGATAAAGTCACTTTAAAAATTAGGAATAGAGGGGAACTTTCTCAATCCAATAAAGGGTATCAAAAAAGTCCACAGCTAATATCACACTTACTGATGAAAGACTGAAAACTTTCCCCCTAAAGTCAGGAACAAGACAAAGATGTTTGTTCTCATCACTTCTAGTCTACATTGTGCTAGAGATTCTAGCCAGTGCATTTAAACAAGAAAGCAAAATAAAAGTCTTCAAGATTGGAAAACGAAGTAAAACTGTTTCTATTCACAGATGTCATCATTTTGTAATTAGAAAATGCAAGCAGAGACATTACTTTGCCAACAAAGGTCTGTCTAGTCAAGGCTATGGTTTTTCCAGTGGTCATGTATGGATGTGAGAGTTGGACTGTGAAGAAAGCTGAGTGCCGAAGAATTGATGCTTTTGAACTGTGGTGCTGGAGAAGACTCTTGAGAGTCCCTTGGACTGCAAGGAGATCCAACCAGTCCATTCTAAAGGAGATCAATCCTGGGTGTTCATTGGAAGGACTGATGCTAAAGCTGAAACTCTAATACTTTGGCCACCTCACGCAACGAGTTGACTCACTGGAAAAGACTCTGATGCTGGGAAAGGTTGGGGGTGGGAGGAGAAGGGGACGACAGAGAATGAGATGGCTGGATGGCATCACCGACTCTGTGGATATGAGTTTGAGTGTACTCCGGGAGTTGGTGATGGACAGGGAGGCCTGGCGTGCTGTGATTCATGGGGTCGCGGAGAGTCGGACACGACTGAGCGACTGAACTGAATTGAACTGAACTGAAGCAATCCTCTCAAGACTAGTAGAAGTTGTAAGTTCAGAAATATTATAGTTTATAATATTAATATGTAAAAATCAATTGTAGATGGGGCAGGGGACTGCTAAATACAAACTACTAAGTATAAAATGAACTGTAAGGATATAGTGTACGCCACAGGGAGTATAGCCAGTATTTTTATAATAAAATCAAGTGGAGTATAATCTATGAAAAATTTGAGTCACCATATTGTACACATGAAACTAATATATAACATTATAAATGTATGTACCTCAATTTAAAATGACTAATTATACTTCTGTACACTAGCAATGAGTAATCCTAAAATGAAATTCAGACATTTTTTACAATAGCTTAAAAAGAATAAAATACCTAGGATGTTTTACAAAAGTGTGGAACGTACATTCGGTAATCTTTAAAACATTGTTGAAAGTGATTACTGACTAAAATAAATAGAAGGACATTTTATGTGCATGTGTCATCTTCTAACAATTGATCTACAGATTGAATTCCTCTCCCTCAATTGATCTCATTCAATGTAATTCTTATCAATCTCATACTTGGCTTCTTTGCAAAAATTGACAAGCTGTTCTAAAATTCATATGGGGATTAAGGGAAACGGAAAGAGTCGAAATAATCTTGGAAAAGAACAAAGTTGCAGGTTGGAGGACTTAAACTTCCCAACTTCAAAACTTGCTGTAAAGCTACAATAACCAAGACAGTGTGGCAGTGGCAAAAGCACACACATAGATCAGTGGGGTAGGACTAGGAGTCCGGGGTTTATAAATAAACCCTCCATTTATAGTCAATTGAGTTTTGACAAATGTACCAAAAAAATTAAATGGGGGAGAGAATAATCATTTCAATAAATGATACTGGGGCAACTGAATATCTGCATGCAAAAGAAAAATAAAGTTGGGCCTATACCTCACATCATATACAAAAGTTAAGTAAAAATGCATCACAGACCTAAATGTAAGAGCTGAAAATATGGCACTCTTAAAAGCAAACATGGGCATAGATCTGTTACCTGGAATTTGGCAATGGTTTTTTAAAATATAAAAACAAAAGTATTAGAAACAAAAGAAAAAACTGACTAATTGGACTTTATCAAAACTAACACTTTTGTACTACAAGGAACGTAATCAAGAAAGTGGAAAGATAGCCTACTGAATGGGAGAACATATTTGCAAATCATATATCTAATAAGGGACTTGCATCTAGAGTATATAAAGGACTCTCAGAACTCAAAAACAAAGACAAGCTAATTAAAAATCAAAAAGGATCTGAACAGACATGTCTCCAAAAAAGGTATACAAATGGTAAATCAAAGCCATAATGGGATATCACTTCATATGGCAAGCCACTCCAGTGCTCTTGCCTAGAAAATCCCATGGATGGAGGAACCTGGTGGGCTGCAGTCCATGGGGTCACTAGGGGTCGGACACGACTGAGCGACTTCACTTTCACTTTTCACTTTCACGCATTGGAGAAGGAAATGGCAACCCACTCCAGTGTTCTTGCCTGGAGAATCCCAGGGACGGGGGAGCCTAGTGGGCTTCCGTCTATGGGGTCACACAGAGTCGGACACGACCGAAGTGACTTAGCAGCAGCATGTATAATAAAAAGATATGTAAGTTCTTGCTTGAGTGACACATATACTAAAATTGGAATGTTACAGAGAAAATTAGCATTGCCCCTGTGCAAGGATGACACGAACTCATGAAGAATAAGCACTGGAGAGGAAGTGGAGAAATTAGAACCCTCATACACTGCTATTAGGAATGTAAAATAGTACACTTTGGAAAACAACCTGGAAACTCCTCAAAAGGTAAACATACTGTCACCCTGCATGTGTGCATGCTCAGTCGTGTCTGACTCTTTGTGACTCTATGGACTGTAGCCCACCAAGCTCCTCTTTCCTTGAAATTTCCCAGGCAAGGATACTAGAGTGGGTTACCATTTCCTACTCCAGGAGATATTCCCAACCCAGGGGTTGAACTTGCATCTCTGGCATTGGCAGGTGGGTTCTTTACCACTGTGTCACCTGGGAAGCCCTCAAGTCATTCCATGACCCAACAATTTCATTCCTACACCCAAGAAAACACATGTCCACCAAAATATGCTGTATGTGAAAGATTACAGCGGCATTCTTCATAATAGTCAAAGCGTAGAAATAATCCAAATACCCACCAACTGATGGATGGATAATAATAAGTGGTATAGTCACACAAGGAAATATTATTTGGCAATAAAAAGGAATGAAGTATTGACACATGCTACAATATAGATGAAGCTTGAAAACATTAAATGAAAGAAGCCATTCACAAGAGGCCACATATGGTTTGAGTGATATGAAATGTCCGGAACAGGCAGATCCATAGGGACAGAAGTGTATCAGTTGTTATCTAGGGCTGGGAGTGTTTGGGAAGTGACACCTAAAGAGAACAGTTTCTTTTGGAGTGATGAAAATGTTCTAAAATTTATTGTGATGATATTCTCACAATTCTGAGACTATGCTAAAAACCATTGAATTGTACAGTTGAAATGAATGAATTGTGTGCCTTATAATATTTATATTTTAATAAAATTGCTACCAAAATATACTCATTGAGGGATTTCCCAGGTGACACTAGTGGTAAAGAACCTGCCTGCCAATGCAGGAGACATTAGAGACACAGGTTCAATCTCTGGGTTGGGAAGATCCCTTGGAGGAGGAAATAGCAACCCACTCTGATATTCTTGCCTGGGAAATCCCATGGACAGAGGGGCCTGGTGGGCTACAGTTCATAGGGTCACACAGAGTCAGACACGTCTGAAAAAACTTAGCTCACACAGACACATACTCACCGAAGAGGAAACCAATAAATTGGAAGACAGACCTGAGAAAATCACTCTGAATGCAACACAGAAACATCAAGAAATAGAGAACTTGAATGGGATACCTTGTTTGAGAATTTCTGTCATGTGTCTAGCGGAGAGCCAAAAAAGAGAGAATAGCATTGAAACGTGTATATTACCATATGTGAAATAGATCCCCAGTCCAGGTTTGATGCGTGAGGCAGGGACCTCAGGGCTGGTGCACTGGGATGATCCTGAGGGACAGGATGAGGAGGGTGGGGGGAGGGGGCATTCAGGATGGGGGACACATGTACACCCATGGCTGATTCATGTCAATGTATGGCAAAAACCGCTACAATATTGTAAACTAATTAGCCTCCAATTAAAATAAATTAATTTTTTAAAAAAAGAATAAAGGAAATGAAGATTTTTTAAAAATTGATCATGGCTAAGTAGTTTTCATGATTCAAGATAGATCAGAAGTACAAGTCTGAAGGATTTCATGAAGAAGGAGCTGTTGCATAGTCATAGTTAAAGAAAACTTTAAATCCAATTGAGAGAAAAAGCATATTGCTTATAAAGGAATGGTATTTAGCCTGACAAAACAATTCTGTTCAGCAGCAATGGGTGCCACAAAACAAAGAAACATCTTTAAGGTGCAGAGAGAAAAAAAATCAACTTTTACCTAAAACTCTGTAACTGTTGGGTTGGTCAATAAAAAAATCTCAGGCATCCTAAAAAGTAATTGTTACTACTCATAGCTCTCTGCTTTTGAACTTCTGATTGACATAATTCAGCAAGGAGGGAATTAAGCCCAGAATAAAGCTATGGAGTCAGGAAGCAACACTAAACAACAAAATTCTAAGTGTGCTGAACAAGCAAGAATGTCACTGAGCCCCGTCCAACCATCTTATGTCTCATATCAAGGCATCAGGCAATATGATTAAGCTTGGTATTGAACAGATTTGGGGATTTTGAGAATGTTTTTATCTGGCATGAAAAGATTGAATTTTTACAGATGGAACTGCAATTTAAAATGTTGCTCAGTAGAGGTGTAGGTGTGTGTGTTTCAGGGAGAGGCATGTCTAGTTTGTTAACAATTCTTCCCTGTCTCCGGGGAATTTGTGGTCGGAAAGACCAAATTATTGAAATGCAGGCATCAGCGCTGTCCCCACGGTTCCTTACCCCATCTCTCCGTTCTCCTGTCTTACGCTTCACTGTTCCCACTCCCCTTTCCCATTCTCTGTTCCTATTGGCAGTGACCCCTTCACCGATTGCTGGACACTGGCTGAGAAGCAAAAAAGGCATTCAGTATATCCACGTCGTGGGACCCTTTTGGCAGTTACATCTTACTTTGCCACCAATGTCCGTCTAGTCAAGGCTATGGTTTTTCCTGTGGTCATGTATGGATGTGAGAGTTGGACTGTGAAGAAGGCTGATCGCCGAAGAATTGATGCTTTTGAACTATGGTGCTGGAGAAGACTCTTGAGAGTCCCTTGGACTGCAAGGAGATCCAACCAGTCCATCCTAAAGGAGATCAATCCTAGGTGTTCATTGGAGGGACTGATGCTAAAGCTGAAACTGCAGTACTTTGGCCACCTCATGCGAAGAGTTGACTCACTGGAAAAGAGTCTGATGCTGGGAGGGATTGGGGACGGGAGGAGACAAGGATGACAGAGAATGAGATGGCTGGATGGCATCACCGACTCGATGTTCATGAGTTTGAGTGAACTCCGGGAGTTGGTGATGGACAGGGAGGCCTGGCGTGCTGTGATTCATGGGCTCGCAAAGAGTCAAACACGACTGAGGGACTGAACTGAACTGAACTGAAAGTCACTGATGACTATTCAACTGGAATTTTTGCTTCTTTTAAAAACCATGGCATGTTCACTATACAGTTTAAATATGAGATGACCTAACCACTGTTGGCCAGGCCTTGGAATAGCAAGTCTCCTGTGACTTACACAAAATACCTGGCTCAAAGTCTTAGGAAATGCATGGATCATTGTTCTTCTGGTATGAAGATGCTGCTGCTAGGTGCCTCTTCATACCATTTGTCAATCCCCTTTCAGGAAAACCCATTCTCCCAGGGTCCAAGCAGAGTATCACTGGATGGTAACTTTTGGTACAGTGAGGTATTATTCCTGTCTCAATGACCCAATGCATCGCCGCAAGCTTCGTCCTCTTCTTCAGGTCATATTGTTTACTTTTCCCTTTTATCTTGTGAGGGACTACTGCTTTCACAGCACGCCTCATTCTGAGCACTGACGTCAACGAGCTGATGGCTTCCATGCAGTTGGCAGAGCTCAGCTCACAGTTCTATCTCTCATCCGCTTGAACAATCACAAACAGAAAGTCAAGCAGACCCTTTTCCGCACTTGTGCTATATTTATTCTTAGCACTCTGCTGAGACTTGGCAACAGTCAATGGAACCAGGAGATACTTTGTTTGGATTAGGTCAACAGTCATCCTCTGAGATTTTCATCTATCTTGTTTGTTATGATGCAGTGGTCCCTGTTCCAGCATTCCATCTGAATCGCAAATGGCTTGGATAAATCCATCTTGATAAATGACATGGAGAGATGAATCACTGGTATTTATTTACTTTGAAATTCATGTTTAAATCAATCATTATTAATTAAATGACATTGATGTGTGTCTACCAACACTATTTTCTTAGTTAAGAAAACATGGATGCAAACTGTTAAAGAATTCCAGTTTCTCTAAACTATCCTAATGCTGCTGCTCGTCAGTTGTTGAATTGTGTCCAACTCTTTGTGACCCTATGGACTGTAGACCTCCAGGCTCCTCTGACGAGGGATTTCCCAGGGAAGAATACAGGAGTGGGTTACCATTTCTTTCTCCAGGGGATCTTCCTGGCCCAGGGATCAAACGTGCATCTCCATTGGTGGGTGGATTCTTTACCACTGAGCCAGCTGGGAGGCCCTAAACTATCCAGAAGTATGTAAATATGTAGCTGCTTAGAAAGGCCATTGTCACTGCTGTTATAATTTCCGTTATTCTGAAGAAGGTGTTAATAGTCTTGCAAATATATATTAAGTTTAGTAGCTTTCTCTTTCAGAGAAGGTGATGGCACCCGACTCCAGTACTCTTGCCTGGAAAATCCCATGGGCGGAGGAGCCTGGTAGGCTGCAGTCCATGGGGTCGCGAAGAGTCGGACATGACTGAGCGACTTCACTTTCAGTTTTCACTTTCATGCATTGGAGAAGGAAATGGCAACCCACTCCAGTGTTCTTGCCTGGAGAATCCCAGGGACGGGGGAGCCTGGTGGGCTGCCGTCTATGGGGTCGCACAGAGTCGGACATGACTGAAGTGACTTAGCAGCAGTAGCAGCTTGCTCTTTAAAGGAAGAGAATAGAGAAATGAGTATATACTCTGTAGAATGAAGCTAGGCTGTTGTTATTACAGTTCCTGTGTAGATTTCTACAAAGATTTCATGCTTTGTATTTTGACTTTCATAAATTTCTTCTCTTTAGAAATATAGATTTTCCATATCAGATATCCAGTTCTGTTGCCTTTGCAATATGCTCTCATTTCATCATCACATCACCCACCTCACTGAATTGTATAACACTTCACAATTTTCAGCCTCTGGTGTCTACTTTGGTCTTCACAACAGTCTTGTGAGATAGGACCACCGGATATTGTATGACTTTTCATTTTACCTTAGGTGTGAATTGTTTTTCTTCTTATAATTAGTGTTGTTATAGTAAAATTACTTCTGCGATAAGAATTGTACAATGTCTGGTAAAAACCAGAAGAAATGTTAAGACGTTGTAAAAACAGAGGCATTACTGACTTAGGAGTCAGAGCCTCCTACATGGACAGTGGAAGAAACCTGGCAGCAAGCTAATGGGAAAAGTGTCGTATCTAGTAAATGCCAAAAACACAAACCACAAACCTGGAGCTCCACAAAAGACACTGCCTTTTTGGCTTCTCAGTCTCTTCGTGTTTTTTATGCTTGCCTCTCAGGCCACATGTTGATCTTTGAGCTACATTTCCTTTCTTCTCCCCCTGCCCCACACTCTCCCCAGAAATTGTGTGCCTTATTTTTAAAAAGCTTTACCTACATTACAATTTTAAGATATAGGATGTGGAGGAGTCTGAGTACTGTTTAAGTCAGGGCAAGTAACTGCTGGCTGCTTTAAGAGCCAAACTTTAAAATCTCATTTACTTAACACAACAAAGTATTACTTCTTACTCTTGTCACAGTCAAGTGCAGGCCAGGCAGATTTTCTTTAGTGGGATCTCAGAGGTCCAGGCTGATTTCATACTGTAACATGGGAAGGCAGAGATTCACACATGCTCATAACTGCCTTGGACCCAGAGAAGAACATCATTTACATTCACATTTCCGTTGGTCAGAACTGGTCATGAGGTCTCAAGTCAAGTACAATGTTGAGAAATGTAGAGGAACATATTGAGTATCTGGTGATCACTACCTGTATCTCCTGGGCTTCCCTGGTGGCTCAGCTGGTAAAGAATCCACCTGCAATGCAAGAGACCTGGGTTTGATCCCTGGGTTGGGAAGATACCCTGGAGAAGAGAACGGCTACCCACTCCAGTATTCTGGACTGAAGAATTCCATGGACTGTATAGTCCATGGGGTCACAGAGTCGGTCACGACTGAGTGATTTTCACTTTCAACTATATCTCCTGGGCTTCCCTGAATTTTCACTGGAAGGACTGATGCTGGACACTGAAGCTCCAATGCTGATGAAAAGAGTTTACTCCTTGGAAAAGACCCTATTGTTGGGAAAGATTGAGGGCAGGAGAAGGGGGCGATAGAGGATGAAATGGTTAGATGGTATGACCAACTCAATAGACGTAAGTTTGAATAAATTCTGGGAGATAGTAAAGGATGGGGAAGGCTGGCATGCTGCAGTCCATGGGGTCATAAAGAGATGGACACGACTGAACAACTGAACTATATCTCCTATGAATGTACAGAGTGATTTTGACTCATAGAAAATTAGAGCTGAAAAAGATTTTAGAGACCATCTCAGTTCAGTTCAGTCACTCAGTCATGTCCGACTCTTTGCGACCCCATGAATCACAGCACGCCAGGCCTCCCTGTCCATCACCAACTCCCGGAGTTCACTCAAACTCATGCCCATCGAGTCGGTGATGCCATCCAGCCATCTCTTTCTCTGTCTTCCCCTTCTCCTCCCGCCCCCAATCCTTCCCAGCATCAGAGTCTTTCCCAGTGAGTCAACTCGTCACCATGACCAATAGAAAAACCATAGCTTTGACTAGACAGACATTTGTTGGCAAAGTAATGTCTCGCTTTTTAATATACTATCTACTTTGGCCACCTCATGCGACGAATTGACTCACTGGAAAAGAGTCTGATGCTGGGAGGGATTGGGGGTAGGAGGGGACGGGGACGACAGAGAATGAGATGGCTGGATAGCATTACTGACTCGATGGACATGAGTTTGGGTGAACTCTGGGAGTTGGTGATGGACAGGGAGGCCTGGCGTGCTGTGGTTCATGGGGTCGCAAAGAGTTGGACACAACTAAGCGACTGAACTGAACTGAACTGAGGTTGGTCATAACTTTCCTTCCAAGGAGTAAGCGTCTTTTAATTTCATGGCTACAGTCAGCATCCGCAGTGATTTTGGAGCCTAAAAAAATAAAGTCTGACACTGTTTCCACTGTTTTCCCATCTAGTCCCCATGAAGTGATGGGACCAGATGCCATGATCTTTGTTTTCTGAATGTTGAGCTTCAAGCCAACCTTTTCACTCTCCTCTTTCACTTTCCTCAAGAGACTTTTTAGTTCCTCTTCACTTTCTGCCATAAGGGTGTTGTCATCTGCATTTAATCTATTTCCCTATAGCATCAGAGGTTAAAGAGGTTGAATGGCTTGGCCAAATTTGCACCAAGCGGCAGAGGAAGGCGTGATCATATTGAGTAGTGCTTACTAAGCTCTCATTATGTGCCAGGCACTATGTTAACACATCTATGTGCCTTATCTCCTTGAAGCCTCACATTGACCCCAAAGACAGATGTTGTTCTTATCTTCATTTTAAGGATGACAAATTAAAGCTCAGAGAAGACAGGTAAGCAACTCAGGTCATGCAGTTAATAAATGGCAGAAGGCAAATTCAAACCCAGACTGCCTATCATGAAAATGTCAACATGTATCACTCAGTGGCCACTATTTTTGTTCTGATTTCCAAAGCCTTTTTCTGATCATACCAACAGACTATCTGGGGATTAAATATGGACAGACCACGTGGGGATTAAATATGGACATCTTCATGAAAGAATTATGCTACAGAAACTTTAAGACCTAAACTGTTCCAGTGTCTCTACTTGTCTAGAAGATAGGTTGAAGTTATTTGTGAGAGCAGAGAGAAAGCAATGCCATAAACATCGGCAAATAACACTGGATTATCATGGTGAAACTTGCTCCTAGCTTTGGACATGGTTTTTGCATAAAACACATGAGTATTTTCTGTTGTGAAAAATAGCCAGTACGTAGGAAATATTACCTTACACCTGCAGGGCAGATGAATGGAGAAAGCAGATGTTGCAGCATCTGTTTAAGAAGCAAATACTAAATTAGATATCACGGTCATTTCTTATGGTTCTTGTTCTTCTACATGACAGCAATGCTGGAAGTTTTAGTCATAATTGTTCACATCTATTTATTTGATCAAGTAGTAGGCATCAAAGCCTAGATTTTATTTTGGAAAAGTTAGCTAGTTTACCATCCATGCAACATTTATTTCTAGTAAAAAAAAAAAAGGTCAAAAATAGATGTATAAAATGATTTCTCATTAAGATTAAATTATGTCTCTTTGGACTCTGTGGGAGAGGGCGAGGGTGGGATGATTTGGGAGAATGGCATTGAAACATGTATATTATCATATCTGAAATGAATCGCCAGTCCAGGTTTGATGCATCATATAAGGTGCTTGGGGCTGGTGCACTGGGATGAACCAGAGGGATGGGATGGGGAGGGGAGTTCAGATGGGGAACACATGTACACCGGGGGCAGATTAATATCAATGTATGGCAAAACCAATACAATAATGTAAAATAATTAGCCTCTGACTAAATTTAAAAAAAGATTAAATTATGATGTGTTTTGCACAGTACCTGGAATATAGTAAGCACTCAATAGATGGAATCTCTTGCTATTCTTCTCACTATTATCATTATTACTATTATTGCTGTTACACATCTTACCCTGTAAATCACTACAGAACCAGTTTTTCCTTTCTTTCAACCTTGATTTTATTTTAAAAAAATGTTTATTTGCTTATACTTATTTGGCTGTGCTGGGCCTTAGTTGTGATACATGGGGTCTAGTTCCCTGACCAGGGGTCAAACCTGGGTCACAGGTTAAACCTGTACTGCCTGAACTGGGAGCACAGAGTCTCAGCCACTGGACCACCAAGAAAGTCCCACAACCTTGATGTTTTTGGAAAATTCTTTATACCAGTAGGGAATGAAACTTCACTGGGGAGTTGGGGCAGTTGTGACAGAATTCCCCATCCTGTTTACTTGACTGAAATGATTGCTTGTCTGATTGACTTTACCATATTGCCAGGCTGTTTTAGACCCAGAGTGCAATTGGATGCCACCAATTCGTCCAGTAGGAAGGCATGAACCTACACAGTTTCTAAAACATATGGACAAAGGCCACATAAAACATGAGATAATTAACTGAGTATCATTCCAAATAAGTGTTTTGGAGGAAAAATACATTTCTGTTATCTGGTCTTGATGAAGTCTCCTAGGGAAGGAAGCATGCGGTCCAGAAGAATTAGTCTAGTTGCCATTAGAAGAACTGGTGGGAGTCCCAGCTCTTGTTACTGATTTGTTAAGTCCCTTACTTTCTTCAGAGGTGTCTGTTTTTAATTTTTCTTTTCTACTGTTAAATAGGGTAGTTATTTTGAGAGTCTAATAAGATATATAAGGTTTAAAAATTCCATATTCATATAAAATCCCATCATAATATGAAAAGTCTAAATATTCAGTTGTGTAAAATAGAAAGTCATTTTATTTCATGAGAAATAAAATGCAAGAAGTTCCAGGGTCCAAGTGTATCATCCCCAGTACCCAAAGCCTCCTGAAGTTTGGGATTTTGAAGTTTCCTGTTTAACTGGCCGGTTTGGGCCAAGAGAATTGAACCCTGCCCATTCAGAATTCAGAGGACTGTTTTCCTTTCTCCAAATAGTTTGAGACTGTTTACTCTTTCTGCTTCTGATGTCACTTTTTTCCCTCTCCTACCGAAATAAACTTGAGCTTTTCCTGATTAAGACAGGGTAATCTTGTTATACCCAAAATCACTTTATCAGAGGATTTTCACTGTAGGTCTTTAGATTTATAGAGGTGAAGTAAGTTACCCGTGGTCAGTGTCTAATGCAACAGAGAGAAGTTTGTTCTCCTATTTGTTAATAGGGAACGCCCTGCTGTTTACTTGAGATAATAATTTGATACACTTGACAGTCCCTTGGACTGCAAGGAGAACCAACCAGTCCATTCTAGAGGAGATCAATCCTGGGTGTTCATTGGAAGGACTGATGCTGAGGCTGAAACTCCAATACTTTGGCCACCTCATGCGACGAGTTGACTCACTGGAAAAGACTCTGATGCTGGGAGGAATTGGGGGCAGGAGGAGACAGGGACAACAGAGAATGAGATGGCTGGATGGCATCACCGACTCGATGGACATGAGTTTGAGTGAACTCCGGGAGTTGGTGATGGACAGGGAGGCCTGGCGTGCTGTGATTCATGGGGTCGCAAAGAGCTGGACACGACTGAGCAACTGAACTGAACTGAACACAGTAATTCATGCTCTGCATGAACTGAGAGGAGGAATTAGCATTTTTACTGAAGGGGTGGTGTGGCTGTGGGAGGGGCGGAGGGTGAAGAAAACACAAAAAGGAGAAAGCAAGAAAAGAGAGTAGGGAGAAAGGGACCGGAAGAATACTAGGCTTGGAGCTCCTGGTAAGCCCTGGATGTTCAATGTATGCAAAATATACAGATATATACTTCAGGTCATGGGTATTCCTGTGGAGATCTGGGAAGGGGTTGAGTTCTGAATCTGAGTTTCCGTTAAATTGATATGGGAAGAACACAGATGAGCATGGGTATTTAGGACCCCTTCTGACATCCGAGCTGTTTGTGAAAGGTCCCAATACTACTTAATAAGATAATTACTCATGGCCAAGTCATTAAAAATGTACACTAGAATCTTGGCGAAACGGTCTCAATTTAACATCAGCTTGTGCGTTTGGATCCATATATAGTCTGTAGAAAGCTTAATTTATGTCTTCTGTTTGATCTAATTCCAGAATATGGTTAAGTTTTAAGACTTACAGCTAAAAACACCATTTTTCCTTAAATCCTCTTAGATTGGAAATGAAACCAGAATTCACAACTGGTCCCTTCACTGCAGATCAAATAAGCAGGGCTCTGTTGAGTAGCATATTGAAACCTTTAGAATTCTTTGCACAAAATTGAAACTGCAGAGAATGTCATTTTTCTGGAAATAAATCCATCCCATGGCCATTGCATGTAAATTTTCCACTTTGTTCTGAAGCCATAAAGAAAATTATCTTCAGCTATTCATCTACATGTAGTTGATATATAGGAGGAAAAGCTCACTTTAATAGCATATAAAATATTTATTATCTATGTTATTAAAACATTACCCAAGACCAGTGGTTCCTGCTTTGCCCAAATAGCCCCTGAAAAATATCACACATTCTCATTGGTAACAGTGACTTCCCAAGCCAGGATACTCCCTTAGGAGTTGGGGCAGGAAGGGGAAGAAATGTTTCCGTTTTTAAGAAGTGGGTGAAAAGCAGGTCAGAATTTCAGGGCTTTGTGTGCAGTTATGAAGCCTCATTTTGAGAATCTGACCATTTTAAGTTGAACTATGTCCTCCTAAATTCTTCTGTGAAAGTCCTGACCTCCCTGTTATTTCAGAATGTGCCCTTATTTGAAGATATAGTCTTTAAAGAGATAATCAAGCTAAAGGAGGCCTTTAGGGTGAAACCTAATCCAGTATGTATATGTGTGTGGGTGTGTGCATGTGTTCAATCACTCGGTCCTGTCCGACCCTTTGTGACCACACAGACTGTAGCCCATCAGGCTCCTCTATCCATGGCAAGAATACTGGAGTGGCTTGCCATTCCCTTCTCCAGGGGATCTTCCCATCCCAGAGACTGAACCTGCATCTGTTGAATTTCCTGCATTGGCAGGTAGGTTCTTTACCAGTTGAGCCACCAGGGAAGCCCCAATCCAATATGACCGGTATCCTTATAAAAAGGAAAAATTAAAGAACAAATCCCAAGTCTTGATTGTCCTGAGGTATCTCAGATCTTTTTTTTTTTTTCTTTTTTATTTAAAGCATAATGAGGACAGGACATGGATTAACAGCCAGAATTTTCAGGAGGACAGGAACAATTCTGGTAAACTTAACATCAAAACCATCTCATATAACCCATAAAAACAAGTGCCAATATAAAACAAAGTCAACATACTATATAGGAATAAATGTTAAGCCACATCTAAAGTAAAATTAAAAGAGAAAGTTCTATTTACTTTTAATTGTCAGAGACAGAACCAAGTGCAAATATTTCAAACATAGATTACTTTGAATACAAATTAAACAAATTCCTGCCTTGCAGGTGGATTCTTTACCAACTGAACTGTCAGGGAAGACTAAGTTAATCCACACGACAATATTTTATATCAGGCAATGAAGTAGTGTAAAGGACAATTTGTCATACCGTGTGTTTAAATCCTTTCTGGGCTTCTTGAGGGAGAAGAAAAATAGCAAAATAAATATAAAATTATTTTATGTATGAACGTTATTGTTGTTTCAATAGCAAAGGTATAGTTTGCTTAGCATGGTTTTCTCCTCAAAAAACAAGGGCATGAATGTAGGTAGTTCATTTTGGGAAGGGGCCCCAAGAACAAGAGCAGAGGGAAGTGGGAGAGCTAGCTGAAGGGTGCGTTCTTGAGTTGGTCACTGCTTCGGGCAGTGGGACTCCGACAAGCAGTGTAAACTGTGCATCAGAATGGACCCCTGAGAGGCTGGAAAAGGGAGCACTCACGCTCATCCATTGCCTTGCATTCTCATTGGTCAAGAGTTAACTTAACTCCCCCTGTGTTTCCAGGCTGCCCGCAGGAGGGAGTGTGACAGATACCCTACAGGTCCTTCAGGGTGGTGGCAGAAAAGCCAGAGGTGAGAAAGTAACAGATGAGTGGTGACGCTAATGTGAGGTGCAGTCAGGAAATGCCTGTGAGCAGAGGCACGGGCTGCTGCAGCAGCGTCTGTCATAAAAGGGGAGCTGAGAGGACGAGACAGGACGCAGGAGGAATCCCCTACATCCCGCCGGCCAGCTCTGACTCACTCATAGTGGCTGCCACAGTCTGGTATTGCGAAGAATCTGGAAGCCGACTCTGGATGTATCTGCAAAGAACCCAACATCTGAGAGGTGGGAATTACGGCAGGTCTTAAATTCATCCTCATGTTATGTCATCTGGATATGGAGAGTCATGACTTCGTCTCCTTGCTTCCGTCTTTGAAAGGAATAATTGGAAGGAAGACATTGGCAAATGGAGCAGCCAGAAATTGACATGATTCAGCTCAGAATTCTGCCTTTCACAGGCATGTTTTGATATCACCACAAGGAGTAAAACACCTTGTGTTTGGGGCTTCTCTAGTGGCTCAGATGGTACAGGATCTGCCTGCAATGTGGGAGACTCAGATTTGATCCCTGGGTCAGGAAGATCCCCTGAAGAAGGGAATGCAACCCACTCCAGTATCCTTGCCTGGAGAATCCCATGGATGGAGGAGCCTGGCAGGCTACAGTCCATGGGGTCACAAAGAGTCGGATATGCCTGTGCAACTAGCAATTTCACTTTCACAGGTGTAAAACAGAACAAATTTTGTTTGTCAGTGTCCAAAAAAGTCTTTCATGGGTTGGATTGGCAGAGAATAACCAGTTCCTTTGGATTAGTTTGCTTTTGATTGAAGAGAGTAAACCATCAGAAGCTCAGCAATGAGTGCTTTCTACATGAATGTCATCAGGAGAAACGATATCGACTTTTTAAAGGAGAGAAAAACAGATTTTTGTGTTAGACAGTGGACAAGAAAATGGCAACCCACTTCAGTATTCTTGCCTAGAGTACGCCGTGGACATTGGAGCCTGGAGGGCTGCTGTCCAAGGGGTTGAACAGAGTCGGACACGACTGAAGAGACTTAGCATGCGTGCATGCATGTGTTAGACAGAATTCATAGATCTGTGAGTCTTCAAGTATTCTGTGGGCAAGTCTTATATCAGCTGCACACTCTTGCCATGTAGCTTTGGGAAGTTCACCTCCTTCTTTAGTACTCGTGAGGCTCCTGGGATGGGAGAAGCGTACATTCTTCTGGGTGATGATTGTCATCCGTCCTTCAGAGTTGCTTCCCCCTGCCTTGCCTTAGTCACCCATCCATGTTTGTTACCCTTGATGCCTGGCCTCTCCTTTCTTCACCTTTGCTTCCGATATGCAGACTCCACCTTCTCCTCCATTCCTCGAGGCAGCTCCACCACACAGCTGGTGTTGTTACAGTATTTTAGTGAAGATTTGGGGATAATAAAAGGATCCAAGTACAGATGAAGAAGCTAACTGAATGGCTGACTTCACTATTCCTAAAGAACTCAGCCTACTCATCCCTACTCAGGGGACTCCATCAGAGCCCTTTGCTCTTTCCCCGCCCACAAATGCCTCCGGTTGCTGGGGTCTGCAATTTCCCGTCTTCCCTTTTCCTCACTTTCCTGGTGTCCCTAATACTTCCTTCCCCTCTAGCTGACAAGGACAAGACAAGAAGCCCTGTAACATTATTATGCAACCCAATTTAGCTCCTGCGTTTTCTGTTTCTTTCTACCAGACCAGCCCACAGGCAGCTTTTCAATAGAATAACAATAAGACCCAGAGACAAGTCTTCCCAAATAAAAGTGATACATCCTGCTACTCATTCAGAACACAACTCCAGTGTGTTTACTTTTTTTTAAGCAATTTTATTTTCTTCATATATAAACAGAGGTCCAATTCTTTAAAATAGGCTTGGAGCCAGTTTAAATTTTAAATCCAAGGACTATTCCAGAGAAATGTCAGGATTTTGGATGGCCATAGAGACTGAGGCTGGTGGAAATAAGTTTTTTTAGTGGAAGAATATTTAAATTTATGTCCAAGCTAGAACAAAGGAAGGACATAAGGATTTTCCCCGCAAAGTGCTAGAGAGAAACAAACACCAGAATTTGCAATTATGATGATTTTACTTACAAATATTATGGCTTAGAGATGTCATATTTGGTAAAATAAATAGATATTTTAGAATGAATTGAATATTTAGCCAGGTAAAAGAAAAGATGAATAGGAGAACCACAGAACTGTTAAAAGTCTTGAATTGTACACTAAGACATTAAACTTTTTACATTGGGATTAGAAAATCCAGTTATTTCCCCTAAAGTTTGCTCCCCATTCTAACTTGAGATGGAATAAACCCCTTTGTGTGGGAGGTAGAATTTGAGGGTATTTATTTCTTCTCAAGTTGAAGGGCATTTGGAAAAAGCAGACCTTTGCTATTAATGCTCAAAAGCATCCAGGTGCTTTTTTTTTCTTTTGGCAATGCTAATGATTAAGTAAAGTGATTACAAATGACAGAGGAAAGAACTACCATCCTACCAAGCATAAAATCAAAGCACTGCAGTTCAAATCACAATGAATGTGCTGAAATTAAAGCAATAGAGAAAATCTAAGCAACTGCAAGCGAATAGTTACCATATTAGAATATTTCTAAGGTCCTCAGTGAGAGGAAACTAGGGAATAAAAACAATCTTGAAAGTTATTCTGAAATTGGATTCGTTTCCCATTCAAGAAATACAATTGTATTCCCTTCAAAATGACTTTCCAAGTCAACAATACTTATAGAACTCTTCATAGTGCTTTGAAATGACACTCCTGTACAGAGTTCTTTCAGGAAATTGAATTTTTTTCTTCAAAGACCAAACTTGAATCCAGCATAGGTGGGAACTCAGGGGCAGATATCTCTGGAAATAACATTTTGCTCTGTCTTCCCTAAGAGCTAATAGAGAACTGGCTCAAGCTAAAGAGTATGAGTTTGGGATCGGGGCAGGCCATGGACATCCACTCCACTGTGGGCACTTATTGCCAGGTCCTGCCATTCTGAAAACGGTGTGTGCTTGGCTCCTTGCAGATAAAATCCCCTCATCTTTGTAACTAGGACTTGTAGACATTTGCACAGTGGTGTCAAACAAATTCTGTGACTTTGCTTGTTCCTACCCACAGGTTATTTCTCAAGCCCCCACGTCCTGTGAAATGCTGTTTGTAAAAATCTTTGCTAGCACTGGTTCCCATCCTAATGCCTAGGACTCTGCCTGGCCCTATTCTGGATGGTGTGGCTGGCCAGCCTGCTGCTACCCAGAGCTTTTCCCTCTGCTCTACGTACCGTAGCCCCAGGTTAAGCAATGTCTTATCCCCTTGCCAGCCTGAGTTCCCCAGACATTCTATTCCAGGTCAGCCAAGAGTTCCTGAACATTCCTTTCTCAGAGGAGAAAATGATTACGTTAGCCTGATTGGAACATTTAAGGAGCCAAAGCCACCCTGCACCTATCAGCCTCACAATGACCTTGTGGCCTCTTGCTTTGAATCTGTGATTAATGCTTTGACTTATGCCACAGTCTTTTGACTTAAGCTACCATCTAAGTCTTGATCTTATGTGACTCCCAGCTACATCTGGGTGACTTTTTATTCTGATTACCCATCTGCTGCTCACATGGAGAAGGAAATGGCAACCCACTCCAGTATTCTTGCCTAGAGAATCCTGTGGGCAGAGGAGCCTGGTGGGCTGCTGTCCATAGGGTCGCACAGAGTTGGACATGACTGACGTTACTTAGCATGCATGCATGCATTGGAGAAGGAAATGGCAACCCACTCCAGTGTTCTTGGCTGGAGAATCCCAGGGACAGAGGAGCCTGGTGGGGTGTCGTCTGTGGGGTCGCATAGAGTCGGACACGACTCAAGTGACTTAGCAGCAGCAGCATCTGCTGCTCAGTTTTCTCTGGGACTGACTGACGTACTGCTTTTTCCCACACTTCTTTCCAGTGAATAGAGATGTGTCCTTGGGTAGAAGTCTCCGTCTGAGTCACTGATGCCCACTCCCTCCTTACTCTGCCATAGCCAGCCCCAGGTGGCTACTGACTGTTGCTCCTTCTCTGAGCTCATGTCGATGGCCTATCACTGTGACTACTGTAACTCTTTGTGCCCATTGTCTCTCTGGCTCTCTCTCTCTGTCAGACAATCTCTGATTTTGCTTTTTAAAATAGCAAATCAACGTCCAGAACAATAAAACTGTGATGAACAATTATGAAGTGTCGATATTGGGCCTGTTATCTCTAAGTCTCATGACTTTTTACTATCATCTTATTCCCAAGGTAGGTCTCATTACTCCATTTTATTAATGAGAAAAATTAGCCTTGGTAACCATATTACCAGAAAGTGGTGGAGCTGGAATCAGGCTGAGGTCTCGGATCAAAACTGAAGCACCTTCATTTTACCAGGCTGCGTTCCTTTGAGAAAAGCTATATGCCAGCAAATTTGGAAAACTCAGCAGTGGCCACAGGACTGGAAAAGGTCAGTCTTCATTCCAATCCCAAAGAAAGGCAATGCCAAAGAAGGCTCAAACTACCACACAATTGCACACATCTCACACGCTACTAAAGTCATGCTCAAAATTCTCCAAGCCAGGCTTCAGCAATATGTGAACCGTGAACTCCCAGATGTTCAAGCAGGTTTTAGAAAAGGCAGAGGAACCAGAGGCCAAATTGCCAACATCCGCTGGATGATGGAGAAAGCAAGAGAGTTCCAGAAAAACATCTATTTCTGCTTCATTGACTATGCCAAAGCCTTTGACTGTGTAGATCACAATAAACTGTGGAAAATTTTGAAAGAGATGGGAATCCCAGACCACCTGACCTGCCTCTTGAGAAACCTGTATGCAGGTCAGGAAGCAACAGTTAGAACTGGACATGGAATAACAGACTGGTTCCAAATAGGAAAAGGAGGACGTCAAGGTTGTATATTGTCACCCTGCTTATTTAACTTATATGCAGAGTACATCATGAGGAACTCTGGGCTGCAAGAAGCACAAGCTGGAATCAAGATTGCCGGGAGAAATATCAATAACCTCAGATATGCAGATGACACCACCCTTATGGCAGAAAGTGAAGAGGAACTCAAAAGCCTCTTGATGAAAGTGAAAGAAGAGAGTGAAAAGGTTGGCTTGAAGCTCAACATTCAGAAAACAAAGATCATGGCATCTGGTCCCATCACTTCATGGGAAATAGATGGAAAAACAGTGGAAACAGTGTCAGACTTTATTTTTGGGGGCTCCAAAATCACTGAGGATGCTGATTGCAGCCATGAAATTAAAAGACTCTTACTCCTTGGAAGGAAAATTATGACCAACCTAGATAGTATATTAAAAAGCAGAGACATGACTTTGCCAACAAAGGTCCGTCTAGTCAAGGCTATGGTTTTTCCCGTGGTCATGTATGGATGTGAGAGTTGGACTGTAAAGAAAGCTGATCGCCGAAGAATTGATGCTTTTGAATTGTGGTGTTGGAGAAGACTCTTGAGAGTCCCTTGGACTGCAAGGAGATCCAACCAGTCCATTCTAAAGGAGATCAATCCTGGGTGTTCATTGGAATGACTGATGCTAAAGCTGAAACTCCAATACTTTGGCCACCTAATGCGACGTGTTGACTCACTGGAAAAGACTCTGATGCTGGGAAGGATTGGGGGTGGGAGGAGACGGGGACAACAGAGAATGAGATGGCTGGATGGCATCACCGACTCAATGTTCATGAGTTTGAGTGAACTCCGGGAGTTGATGATGGACAGGGAGGCCTGGTGTGCTGTGATTCATGGGGTCGCAAAGAGTCGGACACGACTGAGCGACTGAACTGAACTGAACTGATAGTATATTATCTTTAATCACCACCAATATTGTTGACTCTGTTTACGGATGAATATACAGAGACTTGGAGTCATCATGAATGAGGAGTCCTATTAATATAGGAGTCAGATTTGACTCTGAAAACTTTTCTGTTTCCACTACAGGATGCTATGTTCCATGATGGCACTTACTACTTTTCAAGTTATATACTTGTTTTGTAAACACTCGAATTTCAGCCTGCAACCAGTTTAAGTCCCCTATGAGAAAGTCTCTTGTTATTGCATCTGAAACGTGGCTTGGACAGCACCTTCTTTCTCCTTCTGTTTCTCTGCCTCCTTCTTAGCTTCCCCCTCCACTTGTTCTTAGAATGATTCATCTTCCCATCTAGCGACAGGCATAGAATGTCCCTAAGGATGCTCACAGAACTTGAAATATCAGCCAGAATGTCAGATTTAAATTACAGAGAGGAATGGAGCTATCAAGCTCTCCAGTGACTCATGTTTGTTGATCAGGATCCTCTCTCCCTGTGGGCAAATCTATGTGGGATGTTAAAATGTGTGATTGGGAGATGGGTTGGCAAAATAAGAATTGGAACAAGAGCAATTAGTTGGGGTATCCTGGTGTGACAGTGTAAAATGGTTCAATGCATCCATTTCTGCATTTGAGATTTTGCTGCCACTGGCCTGGGCTGCTTGACTGCTTGGCCCAGGGCACTGACTCTCAGATGGTGCTACTGTAGAGTGTTGAAAAGCTGTTATTGTGCTTGACATAATAAAAACAATTTTTAAGAATTTTAAAACTTCAGTGTTCCATAAATACAAAAATATTTTGAAATATGTGTAAGATCTTAAGCACAAAGACAGTGAAAGCCCACTTACCCTCTGTCCAGGCAAAAAACAGAACATGACCAAGAATGCTGAAGTTTCTTGTGTGTTTCTTTCTCTTCTTTGTCCCATTTTTCTTTCTCAAATAACAATGATCCAAAATTTTGTGTTTATAATTTGATTTTTTTTTCATAGTAACATTACTTTTTCCTTGAATCTCTAAATAACAGATTGACTTTAAAGGAATGGAATCATGCAATATATTTTTATCATTTAAAAAAAATTCATGTTGTTTATATAGCCAAAATTCATTAAATTTCTAGTCCATAATGGTTCATTCCAGTAACACACAGCTTATTCTATTCTTGATAGGCATTTGGGTTGCTCAGAATTTGCTGAAATAATAAATAGTACTACCAGATACATTCTGGGATATTTCTCTTGGTGCATATGTACATGGATTTTCAGGCATAGAATTCCTGAATCAGGGGGTATGCACATTTTCAATTTTACTAGAAAATAAATTTGTGTTCAAAGTGGTTGTAGCAACTATTGACACTTCTATCAGCTGTATAAAATCCATCTTTTTTCCACATCCTCACAAGCACGTAGTGTTGTCAGACTTTAATTTCCATTATGGGTGTGATATTTATCTCACTGTAGTTAGAATTTATACTTCATCATTTCTAATAAAGTTGAGCATCTTTTCCTATCTTTATTTCCATTTAAGATTATTCATCTGTGAAGTTCTTGTTCAAAATGTTGCCCTTATTTTTTGAATTGTTTGCTTTCTTATCAACTGATTCGTAAGAGAGGTTTTTTGGTCTAGGTTTTTTATTTTTTAAATATATTTTGGAGATTAATCAATCCTTTTTCGCTTTTGTGAGTCAAAAAAATCTTTTTCCCAGTTTGTGCATTTTCTTGTAATTATTTTTATATGTTTTGAATGAAACAGTAGAATTTAAATTTTCCTTTATGGTTTGTGTGTTTAAAGAACTCTTTCCCTATTTGGAGGTCATAAAAGCACTCTTCTCTGTTGTTAACTTTGCCTTTCTCTAAGACTGGTCTAACGAAACTGGTTTTTTAATATAGTGTATGAGAGGGATAGAATTTTATTTTTTCACATGTGAATACTCAAGTGTGCCAAGGTAATTTATTGAGAAGTACATTCTTTCTCATATGACCTGCTACACACTTTCTGTCACATATCAAAGATCCATATATGAGTAGACTTGTTTTTAAACTTTCTATTCTGTTTAATTTCACTGTTCCATAACAAGACCCTCTGTCGTAATTATCATGGCTTTATAATAATTCTAACTGTGATAAAATAAGCGCCTTTTCTTTTTCTTCATGGCCCTTTGCTCTTTCATATAAACTTGAAAATCAACTTGTCAAGTACAACAAAGTGTTTGTTGGGATTTTAACGGGAATATCATTGAAATCAGCAATCAGTTTGAGAATAATTAATGTTTCTGTGATATCAAGCCTTTTCATCCATATACATGATGTATATATCTGCTGCTAAGTCACTTCAGTCGTGTCCGACTCTGTGTGACCCCACAGACGGAAGCCAACCAGGCTCCCCTGTCCCTGGGATTCTCCAGGCAAGAACACTGGAATGGGTTGCCATTTCCTTCTCCAATGTGTGAAAGTGGAAAGTGAAAAGTGAAAGCGAAGTCGCTCAGTCGTGTCCGACCCTTAGCGACCCCACGGACTGCAGCCTACCAGGCTCTTCCATCCATGGGATTTTCTAGGCAAGAGTACTGGAGTGGCTTGCCATTGCCTTCTCCGGTATATATCTATGTTTGCTATATTTTCTTTACCTTTCAGTAGAGTTTTATAATTTTCTTCATAAAGTTCTTGAATAATTTTGTTATATTTATTCTAGATGTTTTGAAATTTTGATGTTACTATAGATATATTTTTAAATTTTCATTTATGCTGTTGAAATTTATTATTGTATACAGAGTTTCACATTTTATAACTGTGCCAAATTATCATATTAAGTTTAGTAATTTATCTGTAGCTTCTTTTGGATTTCTAACACACAGATTATATTCACAAGCATAAATTAACAGTTTTGTTTCTTTCTTTCCAATTCTCATACCTTTTATTACTTTTTATTGTCTGATTACTAAGGACTCCAGTACAATATCATTCAAATAAAGCTAGCAGATACCATGTCTTTTTCCTAACCACAAAAATATTTCATAGTTAAATATAATGCTAGCTGTAGGTTTTCCATAGCTATCATTTATTGGTTTAAGGAAGTTCTCTTTTATTTCTAGTTTATTTTCATTTAATTCAGAAAAGGATGTGGAATTCTATCAGTTGCTTTTTCTATAATCATTTATTTGAGATGATTATATTTTATTTCTCTTCTCTTCAGTTAATATAATGATATATATTAATTCATTTCTTATGTGAAATCAAACTTTCACTCCTAGGATCAAGCAGCTAATGCATTATCTTGATAAACACGCATACATACTTCTGAATCGTGTTGCTAATATTCTCATTTTTGTACCTATGTCTATGAGCAAAACTGAGCTGTAATTTTATTCTCGTGCTTCATTGGATTTTGTATCAAAGGTACAGTAACCTGATAAAGTGACCTAGGGATATCCCCAATTATCTATACACTGATAGTCTGTGTGAGAATAGAACTTTTTTCCTTAATGGCTTGCCAAGTTATTTTGTCCTTGACTATTTACTTGAAATTACTGGCTCCACTGATTAGACCTTGTTTTTATGAATGAAGATTTTTAACTTCTGATTCAATTTTCTTTGCAGTCATGTGACTGTTTACATTTCCCACTTCTTTCTAAGTAAATTTTAGCATGTCATCTTTTTTTTCTAGGGATCTAATCATTTTATCTGAGTTCTCAAATGCATCACATGGAGTAGGCTCTTAGCCTACTTTCTGTTCAGTTCAGTTCAGTTGCTCAGTCGTGTCCAACTCTTTGCGACCCCATGGACTGCAGCACACCAGGCTTCCCTGTCCATCACCAAATCCTAGAGCTTATTCAAACTCATGTCCATCGCGTTGGTGATGCCATCCAAGCATCTCCTTCTCTGTCGTCCCCTTCTCCTCCGGCCTTCATTCTTGCCCAGCATCAGGGTTTTTTCCAATGAGTCGGGTCTTCCCATCAGGAGGTCAAAGTATTGGAGTTTCAGCTTCAGCATCAGTTCTTCCAATGAATATTCAGGACTGATCTCCTTTAGGATAGACTGATTGTATCTCCTTGCAGTCCAAGGGATTCTCAAGAGTCTTCTCCAACTCCAGTTCAAAAGCATCAATTCTTCGTCGCTGAGCTCTCTTTATAGTCCAACTCTCACATCCATACATGACTACTGGAAAAATGATAGCTTTGCTTAGACAGACTTTTGTTAGCAAAGTAATGTCTCTGCTTTTAATATGCTGTCTAGGTTGGTCATAACTTTTCTTCCAAGGAGCAAGCGTCTTTTAATTTCATGGCTGCAGTCACCATCTGCAGTGATTTTGAGCCCCCCAAAATAAAGTGTGTCACTGTTTCCATTGTTTCCCCATCTATTTGCCATGAAGTGAAGGGGGTCACAAAGAGTCGGACATGACTGAGCAACTGAACTGAACTGAACTGAACTGAAGGGACCAGATGCCATAATCTTCGTTTTCTGAATGTTGAGTTTTAAGTCAACTTTTTCACTCACCTCTTTCACTTTGATCAAGAGGCTCTTTAGTTCTCTGCTTTCTACCATAAGGGTAGTATCATCTGTGTATCTGAGGTTATTGATATTTATCCCAACAATCTTGATTTCAGCTTGTACTTTATCCGGCCTGGCATTTCTCGTGATGTACTCTGCATATAAGTTAAATAAGCAGGGTGACAATATACAGCCTTGACGTACTGCTTTCCCGATTTGAAACAAATCTGTTGCTCCATGTCCGGTTCTAAGTGTTGCTTCTTGACCTGCATACATATATCTCTGGAGGCAGGTAAGGTGGTCTGACATTCCCATCTCTTGAAGAATTTTCCACAGTTTGTTGTGATCCATACAATCAAAGGCTTTGGCTTGTCAATAAAGAAAAAGTAGATTTTTTTTTTTTTCTGGAATTCTCTTGCTTTCTCAGTGATCCAGTGGATGTTGGTAATTTGATCTCTGGTTTCTCTGCCTTTTCTAAATCCAACTTGAACATCGGGAAGTTCATGGTTCACGTACTGTTGAAGCCTGGCTTGGAGAATGTTGAGCATTGCTTTGCTAGCGTGTGAGATAAGTGCAATTGTGTGGTAGTCTGAACATTCTTTGGTATTGCCTTTCTTTGGGATTGGGATGAAAACTGAGCTTTTCCAGTCCTGTGGCCACTGCTGAGTTTTCCAAATTTTCTGGCATATTGAGTGCAGCACTTTCACAGCATCATCTTTTAGAATTTGAAATAACTCAACTGGAATTCCATCACCTCCACTAGCTTGGTTTGTAGTGATGCTTCCTAAGGCCCATTTGACTTCACATTTCAGGATGTCTGGCCCTAGGTGAGTGATCACACCATCGTGGTTATCTGCGTCATGAAGATCTTTTTTGTGTAGTTCCTCTGTGTATTCTTGCCACCTCTTCTTAATATCTTCTGCTTCTGCTAGGTCCATACCAGTTCTGTCCTTTCTTGTGCTTATCTTTGCATGAAATATTGCCTTGGTATCTCTAACTTTCTTGAAGGGATCTCTAGTCTTTCCCATTCTATTGTTTTCCTCTATTTCTTTGCACTGATCGCTGAAGAGGGCTTTCTTATCTCTCCTTGCTATTCTTTGGAACTCTGTATTCAAATGGGTATATCTTTCCTTTTCTCCTTTGCCTTTAGCTTTTCTTTTCTTTGCTGTTTGTAAGGCCTCATCAGACAACCATTTTGCCTTTTTGCATTTCTTTTTCTTGGGGATGCTCTTGATCCCTGCCTCTTGTACAGTGTCCAAAACCTCATCCATAGTTCTTCAGGCACTCTGTCTATCAGATCTAATCTCTTGAATCTATTTGTCACTTCCACTGTATAGTCATAAGGGATTTGATTTAGATCATACCTGAATGGTCTAGTGATTTTCCCCACTTTCTTCAATTTAAGTCTGAATTTGGCAATAAGGAGTTCATGATCTGAGCCACGGTCAGCTTCCAGTCTTGTTTTTGCTGATTGTATAGAGCTTCTCCATCTTTGGCTGCAAAGAATATAATCAATCTGATTTCAGTGTTGACCATCTGGTGATGTTCATGTGTAGTCTTCTCTTGTGTTGTTGGAAGAGGGTGTTTGCTATGACCAGTGCATTCTCTTGGCAAAACTCTATAAGCCTTTGCCCTGCTTCATTTTGTACTCCAAGGCCAAATTTGCCAGTTACTCCAGGTATCTCTTGAATTCCTACTTTTGCATTCCAGTCCTCTATAATGAAGAGACATCTTTTTTGGGTGTTAGTTCTAGAAAGTCTTGTAGTTTTTCATAGACCCTTTCAACTTCAGCTTCTTCAGCATTACTGGTTGGGGCATAGTCTTGGATTACTGTGGCATTGACTGGCTTGCCTTGGAAACAAACAGAGATCATGCTGCCATGTTTGAGATTGCATCCAGGTACTGCATTTGGACCCTTTTGTTGACTATGATGGTTACTCCACTTCTTCTAAGGGATTCTTAGCCTATTTACATCTGTTTAATTTTTGAAGCAGCATAGATTATTTTCTTTTTAATATTGTTATTAGCAAATGTTTGTCTTTCAAAAATTTATCATCAGATATCGTTGCCCATTTTATTTGTTATGTTAAAGAATATTAAATATATTTTTACTCTGGTAGTTTTCCAAGAAATTTTCTACTCTCTTATAAAATTATTTTCTCTGTCAAGCAATGGCATTCAGGATTTGATATTATATTAGATTCTTGAAAAATCACTTTTTCCTTCACAAGTATTTTAAATGCTTCTTAAGTATAAGTTTGGGTAGAACTCCAGTTGGAAAATAATTATGAAACCAGTTTATGGAGTTAGGATATTAAATGTTCTCTTGTACAGTCTTAACAGGAGGTAAACTGGGTGTTTATACAAACTTCCCACTTCTTTACCTCCATAAGCTTTTGCAGACAGGTCTGAACAGGTTGGTTTTCAAATCCTGTAAGCAATCTACGAGCACAGAACACAGCAACCATCAGGAAAGGACAAACAGAACCCCAGCTGCTTCAAATTAGGGGTTGGGGGAATGGATTAGGACTAAAGGTCAGAGAATCTATGTTTCCAAACTTATTTTCCACTGCATTCCCTCGCTTCCTCCTGCTGGCTAAGCAGAACCATGAACCCATGTATTGGTATCCAGACAGGACTGCACTTGTTTGCTTTGCTTCACTTCTTCCCTCTGCCTGGAATTCTTTTCTCATATCTCTTTTGCCTAAAACGTGTCTCTCCTAAAAATATATGGTATTCGCCTGTTAGGTTTCTGCCTAGCTTATGCCCCTCCTTCTTTGATTTCCTTCTCTGCCCACAGTCACAGTAGTGACTTCTGCTGCTTTGCTTGTTGTATGCGACCTCTCTACTCTTACCACTGTTAATGCAACCAGAATTGACATCTGACCAAAGCTGAGACACTCACACCCCTACTTGTAGAGTTTGGAACTGGGAATCAGAATTTTTAATGGACCTGGATGTTGTGACCTTTAAGGCTGAGGATGTCTTTCTGCAGCAACCATGCTCAGAAGTAGAGAAAGTCATTCCAGAAATAGAAAGGAAGGTAGGTACACCGAGAAAAGCAAAGATTTTGAAACTTGATGCTGATGGGCTAGATATAGTAACCTCTGTTCTATTTGGCACCAGATTCCTCGTTCCAGTTTCTCATTAGGCTCAGCTGTACTTTCCACTACCCTTGTATTCTTATATCGTAAAAAGAGCCCCCCCCCAACCTTTTTAACTTTGGCAAGTCAGGTAAGATTCTGTTTCTAGCAACCAAAAGAAATTTAACAAAAACATCTCCTTCATGAAGCCCTTCTTTATTCCCCCTATTGGAAAAAAAAAATCTTTCTATAGATGACTACCCAACTTTATTCCTCCACTCACTTAGAATATATCCTATTTATAAAAAGCACTCCTATATGCTACTTTCTATTTTTCAATTTTAGACTTACATATTGACTTCATAGGACTTCCCTGGTAGCTCAGCTGGTAAAGCTTCCCTGGTAGCTCAGCTGTTAAAGCTGTCTGCAATGCAGGAACATCGGTTCAATTCCTAGGTCGGGAAGATCCCCTGAGGAAGGGATAGGCTAAGGCTACCCACTCCAGTATTCTTGAGTTTCCCTGATGGTTCAGATGGTAAAGAATCTGCCTGCAATGTGGGAGACCTGGGTTCGATCCCTGGGTTGGGAAGATCCCCTGGAGGAGGGCATGGCCACCCACTCCAGTATTCTGGCCTGGAGAATCCCCATGGACAGAGGGACCTCGTGAGCTACAGTCCATGGGGTCGCAAAGAGTCAGATACAACTGAGCAACTAAGCACAGTTCAGCACATTGACTTCATAATAAGGAAAAAGAGGACTTTCTTCTGTTCCTGTCCTCTCTTTTTCTTTCTTTTCTTAAATTTTAATTTTTTTGATTTGTATCAAAATATGATGTTTTCAGACTTGTCAATATCATCCTAAGCAAACTCTTTCCATTCTGTCTGCAGTTTCTATCTTCTGGAATTTATATTAAGGGAATTCTGAGGAGGCCTGAACCTCTTCAACTTATTTTTAAGGCAACTTTAAGGGTCAGATTTTTCTGTGTTTCAAAACCATAGATACTGGTTACCTGGATTACTGATCTACACAGTCCACATAGAAGAGGCGAAGTGGTATGCCATCAGTGAGACAATAAACATTGATAAATAAGTCAGAGAAAATTAGCAATGATAAGACTTCCTTCCATCGTTTAAAGCATTTGACCCCATTCTTAATATATACCTGTTTTCCCAGTCAGTTTTTTAAATTGTGGTAAGAACACACAGGGTCTTCCCAGGTGGCGCTAGTGGTACAGAACCCACCTGCCAATGCAGACATGGCAACCCATTGCAGTATTCTTGCCTGGAGAATCCCATGGACAGAGGAGCCTGGCAGGCTACAGTCCATGGGGTCACAAAGAGTCAGACATGACTGAAGTGAGTTAACACGCAAGTACACATGCAGGAACACACATAGATCTACTCTCTGAACAAATTTTCAAGTGTGCAGTACACTGTTGTTAACCATAAGCACAATGTTGTACAGCAGTTCAGTTATCTAGAACATTTCATCTTGAATGACTGAAACTTTCTAATTGCTAAACAGCAACTCCACATATACCCCTCCCTCCAGACCCTGTCAACCACTGTTTATTCTCTGCTTGTACAAATCTGACTATTTTAGATGCCTCTTACATGTGGGATCATGCAGCATTTGTCCTTATGTAACTAACTTATTTCACATAGTATAGTGTCTTCCAGGTTCATCCATGTTGTCAGAAATGGCAGGATTTTCTTATTTTTTAAGGCTGAATAATATTCCATCAGGTATATATACCACATTTTCTTTATCCATTCATCTGTCCACAGACACTTAGGTTGTTTCCACATTTTGGCTCTTGTGAATAGTCCTGCAATTTGTCCCATGTGTCCTCCCGCTTCATTTTCCTCTCATCTTACTTTGGTTGTGTCATAATTTTGGTTAAATCAGTGTTCAATATTTACCTTTGAATATATATGTAAATATCATAACTGCTGAACCATATGCTATGATGTGATTACTTTCTGTTTTGTTTCACTGAGATTAATATTGTCTTTTTAAAAATTTTTGTTAGTTTTCTATGTGAAAGTGAAAGTCACTCAGTCTTTTCTGACTCTGTGACCCCATGGACTGTACAGTCCATGGAATTCTCCAGGGCAGAATACTGGAGTGGGTAGCCTTTCCCTTCTCCAGGGGATCTTCCCAACCTAGGGATTGAACTCGGGTTTCCCGCACTGCAGGTGGATTCTTTACCAGCTGAGCCACCAGGGAAGCCCACTTTTCTATGTACTTGTTATTCATTCAGCCACAAAATTTCACTGACAGAATTTTAAAACTCTTCTAAATATTGCAAACACATCAGCAGCTCTGTAAGTTCACTTTATTTTCTTGGAGATGTCCCAATGAAGCCTCTTCTTTCCCTCTTCCAGCATGGATCAGTTGCTATCTGCACAATTATTATCCTGAAACTCTCTCACCACTCTCCTGTATGCAGTTCTTCTGTTTCCTGGGTCTCAATTTCTTCATTCTTGGTTTTACCTCTGATGGCTTAGAGACTATTCTCTCTAACCAGTATTCTAAAATTTCATGGGGATTTGCCTGAATGTGAATCTTTTTCCATTCATTGTGCAGGATGAGTCTTTTTAATCTACTAAACCATGACCTTAGTATTTGCAATTTTTCTTATTATTTCTCTGATAGTGTCTTCTTTTTTCCTTTTTCTTTGTTCCATAGAACTCCTAGTAATTAACATTTGAACTTTGTGACGTAGACCTCTAGTTTTTTGTTTTCCACATCTTTCTCTTGTAAATGTAACCTTCTAGGAAACCTGCTCATCTTTATCCTCCAAGATCTCTACTGAATTTTTGAAACTTTTTTCTTCCCATCTTTTTTGAACTTCCATGAACTTTTTTATTTAGTGTTCCTTTCATGGCATCATGATCTTATTTCATAGATTAATGTTTTCTCTTACGTCTCAAAGCTTATCCATTATAGTTGGGTTATTGTGTATGCTATTGTTCAGTTGCTCAGTCATGTCTAACTCTTTATGACCCAATGGACTGCAGCACGCCAGGCTTCCTTGTCCTTCACTATCTCCCTGAGTGTGCTCAAATTCACATCTGTTGAGTTGGAATATCATCCAACCATCTTATCCTCTGTCTACTCCCTCTCCTCCTGCCTTCAATCTTTCCCAGCATCAGAGTCTATACCAATGAGTTGGTCTTCACATCAGGTGGCCAAAGTATTGGAGTTCCAGCTTCAGCATCAATCCTTCCAATGAATATTCAGGGTTGATTTCCTTTAGGACTGACTAGTTTAATCTTGCTGACCAAGGGATTCTCAAAATGGCTCAGCAGGTAAAGAATCTGCCTGCAATGCAAGAGACACAGGTTTGATCCCTGGGTCAGGAAGATCTCCTGAAGGAGGTCATGGCAGCACTCCAGTTTTCTTGCCTGAAATCCCACGGATAGAGGAGCTTGGCAGATTACAGTCCAAAGAGTCGGACATATCATGTATAGGTATGAAGTATAAGTGTGAAAGGTTTTGTATATAATTCATAGTAGAGGTTTCCCTCAAATATCATGTGATTCTGATGATCCAGTTTTTATACATTTCAGTTCAGTTCAGTCACTCAGTCTGGTCTGACTCTTTGTGACCCCATGGACTGCAGCACATCAGGCTTCCCTGTCCATCACCAACTCCCAGAGCTTCTCATGTCCATCGAGTCAGTGATGCCATCCAACCGTCTCATCCTCTGTCATCTCCTTCTCCTCCTGCCTTCAATCTTGCCCAGCATCAGGATCTTTTCCAGTGAGTCAGGTCTTCCCATCAGGGGGCCAAAGTATTTGAGTTTCAGCTTTAGCATCCATCCTTCCAATGAATATTCAGGACTGATTTCCTTTAGGATTGACTAATTGGATCTCCTTGGAGTCCAAGTGATTCTCAAGAGTTTTCTCCAATGCCACAGTTCAAAAGCATCAATTCTTCAGCACTCAACTCTCTGTATAGTCCAACTCTCACATCCATACATGACTACTGGAAAAATGATAGCTTTGACTAGACAGAACTTTGTTGGCAAAGTAACGTCTCTGCTTTTAATATGCTGTCTAGGTTGGTCATAACTTTTCTTCAAAGGAGCAAGCATCTTTTAATTTCATGGCTGCAGTCACCATCTGCAGTGATTTTGAACCCCCCCCCCACAAATAAAGTCTGTCACTGTTTCCATTGTTTCCCCATCTATTTGCCATGAAGTGAAGGGACCAGATGCCATGATATTTGTTTCCTGAATGTTGAGTTTTAAGACAACTTTTTAACTTGCCTCTTTCACTTTCATCAAGAGACTCTTTAGTTCTCTGCTTTCTGCCATAAGGGTAGTGTCATCTGTGTATCTAAGGTTGTTGATATTTCTCCCAGCAATGTTGATTTCAGCTTGTGCTTAATCCAGCCTGGCATTTCTGATGATGTACTCTGTTGCTGCTGCTAAGTCACTTCAGTCGTGTCTGACTGTGTGCAACCCCAGAAACGGCAGCCCACCAGGCTTCCCCATCCCTGGGATTCTCCAGGCAAGACCACTGGAGTGGGTTGCCATTTCCTTCTCCAATGTACTCTACATATAAGTTAAATAAGTAGGGTGACAATACACAGCCTTGACGTACTCCTTTCCCAATTTGGAACCAGTCTGTTGTTAAATATCCAGTTCTAACTGTTGCTTCATGACTTGCGTACAGATTTCTCAGGAGGCAGGTCAGGTGGTCTGGTATTCCCGTCATTGAATTTTCCACAGTTATTGTGATCTACATAGTCACAGCCTTTGGCCTAGTCAATAAAGCAGAAGTAGATGTTTTTCTGGAACTCTCTTGCTTTTTCTATAATCCAACGGGTGTTGGCAATTTAATCTCTGGTTTCTCTGCCTTTTCTAAATCCAGCTTGAACATCTGGAAGTTCATGGCTCACGTATTGCTGAAGCCTGGCTTGGAGAATTTTGAGCATTGTTTTGCTAGCGTGTGAGATGACTGCAATTGTGCGGTAGTTTGAGCATTTTTTGGCATTGCCTTTTTTTGGGATTGGAATGAAAACTGACCTTTTCCAGTCCTGTGGCCACTGCTGAGTTTTCCAGATTTTCTGGCATATTGAGTGCAGCACTTTCACAGCATCATCTTTCAGGATTTGAAATAGCTCAACTGGAATTCCATCACCTCCACTAGATTGGTTTGTAATGATGCTTCCTAAGGCCCACTTGACTTCGCATTCCACAATATATGGCTTTAGGTGAGTGATCACACCATCATGATTATCTGGGTCATGAAGATCTTTTCTGTATAGTTCTGTGTATTCTTGCCACCTCTTCTTATTATCTTCTGCTTCTATCAGGTCCATACCAGTTCTGTCCTTTACTGTGCCCATCTTCGCATGAAATGTTCCCTTGGTAGCTCTAATTTTCTTGAAGAGATCTCTAGTCTTTCCCATTCTACTGTTTTCCTCTGTTTCTTTGCATTGATCACTGAGGAAGGCTTTCTTATGTCTCCTTGCCATTCTTTGGAACTCTGCATTCAAATGGGTATATCTTTCCTTTTCTCCTTTGCCTTTAGCTTCTCTTCTTTTCTCAGCTATCTGTAAGGCCTCATCAGACAACCATTTTGCCTTTTTCTATTTCTTTTTCTTGGGATGCTCTTGATCACTGCCTCTTGTACAATGTCAGAAACCTCCATCCATAGTTCTTCAGGCACTCTGCCTATCAGATCTAGTCCCTTGAATCTATTTCTCACTTCCACTGTATAATCGTAAGGGATTTGATTTAGGTCATACTTGAATGGTCTAGTGGTTTTCTCCACTTTCTTCAATTTCAGTCTGAATTTGGCAACAAGGAGTTCATGATCTGAGCCACAGTCAGCTCCCAGTCTTGTTTTTGCTGATTGTATAAAGCTTCTTCATCTTTGGCTGCAAAGAATATAATCAATCTGATTTTGGTGTTGACCATCTGGTGGTGTCCATGTTTAGAGTCTTCTCTTGTGTTGTTGGAAGACGGTGTTTGCTATGACCAGTGCGTTCTCTTGGCAAAACTTTGTAAGCCTTTGCCCTGCTTCATTCTGTACTCCGAGGCCAAATTTGCCAGTTACTCCAGGTATCTCTTGAATTCCTACTTTTGCATTCCAGTCCTCTATAATGAAGAGACATCTTTTTTGGGTGTTAGTTCTAGAAAGTCTTGTAGTTTTTCATAGACCCTTTCAACTTCAGCTTCTTCAGCATTACTGGTTGGGGCAGAGACTTGGATTACTGTGATATTGACTGGCTTGCCTTGGAAACAAACAGAGATCATTCTGTCATGTTTGAAATTGCATCCAGGTACTGCATTTTGGACTCTTTTGTTGACTATGATGGTTACTCCATTTCTTCTAAGGGATTCTTGTCCACGGTTGTAGATGTAAAGTTCATCGGAATTAAATTCACCCATTCCAGTCCATTTTAGGTTACTGGTTCCTAAAATGTCGATGTTCACTCTTGCCATTTCCTGTTTGACCACTTCCAATTTATCTTGATTCATTGACCTAATATTCCTGGTTCCTACGCAATATTGCTCTTTACAGCATCAGACTTTCCTTGCATCACCAGTCACATCCACAACTGGGTGTTGTTTTTGCTTTGACTCTATTCTTTCTGGAGTTATTTCTCCACTGATCTCCCATAGCATATTGGGCACTTACCAGCCTGGGGAGTTCATCTTTCAGCATCCCATCTTTTTACCTTTTCATACTGGTCATGGGTTTCTGAAGGCAGGAATACTGAAGTGGTTTGCCATTCCCTTCTCCAGTGGACCATGTTTTGTCAAAACTCTTTACCATGACCCTTCCACTTGAGTGGCCCTATGAGGTATGGCTCATAGTTTCACTGAGTTAGATTAGGCTGTGGTCCATGTGATCAGTTTGGTTAGTTTTCTGTGATTGTGGTATTCATTCTGTCTGCCCTCTGATGGATAAGGATAAGAGGCATATGGAAGCTTCGTGATGGGAGAGACTGACTGAGGGGGAAACTGCGTGTTGTTCTGATGTATAAATGTTTATACATTTAGGAGCAAGTTACTGTAAAGCTGATTGATGATTAGGAGGTCTGTATGAAGGGAAGGGCTTGCTTACTATTGAGATTCCACTTACAGCAATGAAGCAGAAACTTGAGTGTATTTTAAGAGCCTACTTCAAATTTTTTCTTGGGGTGCTCAGTTTCTCCAGGGAGAAATCAAATTTCCTGCTTGGGATATAAACATGATTGTCAGTATTCTGGGAGTCCAGCAAGCTTTCCCTGAAAACTGCTATTTTTGTTTCAGAGCCTTATTCTTGCCTACAGTTATACCTGGAGTTCCATATTCGTAGTCCTTTGGTCCTTCTCACCAGAGTATGTGTGTCTGATCTTCTGCTGATACTGGGGATGAGGGAATTCAGACTTTGGAAGCAAATCTAGGGGTCTAATTGTTTCTCGTGCAAGCCTTCAACCAGTTCTTCTGTTTGCAGTCTGCCACACCCAGACTTACTTTTTATTTGTGTTGCTGCTGCTAAGTCACTTCAATCGTGTCCGACTCTGTGCAACCCCATAGATGGCAGCCCACCAGGCTCCCCCATCCCTGGGATTCTCCAAGCAAGAACACTGGAGTGTTACTTTTTTATTATTGAGCTGTAAGTGTTCTTTGTATATTCTAGATATACAATTTGCAAAGTATTTTCTCCCATTTCGTGGGTTGTTTTTTTCATTTTCTTGATGAGGTTCTTTCAGGCACAAATGTTTTAACTTTGATGAAGTCCAACTAGTTATGTTTTTCTTTTTCTTATTGTGATTTTAGTGTCATGAATAAGAACCTATTGCCAAACCCAAGGTCACAAAGATTTATACTTAACATTTATGCTTTCTTCTAAGACTTTTGTAGTTTTGGCTCTTACATAAATATTTTATATACTGTGAAGTAGAGGTCAAAGTTCATTCTTTGGCATATAGTCGTCTGTGTACCATTTGTTGAAAAGCAACATCATTCTTTTCTCATTGAATTATTGTGATACCCTAATTGGTAATCACTTGGCCCAGATAAATGAGTTTATTCCTGAATTCTTAATTCTATTCTATTGATCTCCACATCTATTCTTATGCTAGTGCTACACTGTTTGATTATTGTTGCTATGTAGTAAGTTTTGAAATCAAGAATTGTAAATCCTCCAATTTTTTTCTTTTATTATTTTGGCTATTTTAAGTTCCTTGAATTTCATATGAATTTCATCAACTTCTGCAGAGAACCCAGGTGGAATTCTTACAGATTGCATTGAGTTTGTAGATCAGTTTAAGGAGTTTCTCAACTCTTCCTTCCGTTTCCTCCATGAAATATTTCTTGTCTAGAGTGAAATTTTGTCTTCTTTCTTGAGATATCTTAGAATGAGAGTAAAGACTTTATATAGAGTAGAAGATTGTAGAGACTTAGAAATACATGTTTTTTTTAATCTCATATTTTAAATTAAAGATATGTTATTACAAGATATTTTTCTAGAACCTTCAAATTTTCTTAGGGGCCAGAATATGGAGCACAGAGTTTGAAACAGGAAAATGACCATATTTAATATATGCAAATCCTCTACTTTGGGGGGAAATAAAAGCCCTATGGAAGAAAGAATATATATATATATATAAACTTTTAATTGAATTTTTATTGTGAAGATGAAATAAACTTTTAAAATGTTTTTCTCACTGGAGTGGAATTCTAGAAACTTCATAAACCTAGGAAAACAAAATTATTTTCAGGAGGCAGTAAATATTATTCACCTGTAACTATTGTTAATAGTAATATTAATTACAATAACATCATTATCTAAGTAACTTTTTATGACTTACAAACTAAGTTTATATACATTATATCTCTTCTGTATCTATTTTAAATCATTTTGCCATCACCACAAATAGGCCGTTTTATGTCTACATTACCAAATTTCTGTAAAAGTGCGTTTTGGAGTTGTTACCTTCTGCCTGACCCATAACATTTCAGCATGTAGAACAAGAATTATTAACCTACTTGGTACTATGGACCCTTTGACAGTATGACAGGCTCCTAAATCAGGAAAACATACTTAAAAACATACAGTAGGATGAATAGGATTACAAAGAAAACAAGCTATATTAAAATATCGCTATTAGAATATTTAAAACCACATTTGCGGTATGTGTGTGCGCTCAGTCGCTCAATCATGTCTGACTTTTTGCAGCCGTATGGACTGTAGCCCACCAGGCTCCTCTGTCCATGGAATTTTCCAGGCAAGAATATTGGAGTGGGTTGTCGTCCCCTCCTCCAGGGGGTCATCCCAACCCAGGGATCTAACCCCCTTTTCTTGTGTTTCCTACTTTAGAGGAGGAATCTTGACCATTAGCACCACCTGGGCAGTGTAATGTATGTATCTTTAAATAAATATTTTAAGTAATAAGAACTTACGACAGGTCTAATAACTTCTGTGGTTTTAAGGTAGAAAAGAATACAAACAATATTTTAAGATACCTTCAAAAAGTTAGTACAATATGAGAATAATTATGATTTCTATTGGTGAAAAAGAGATTTTGTATCTACTTTCAAAATTGAAGAAAATGCTAAATTTCAGTTAGAAGTTATTGAAAATAATAATATAACTTTTTTCCCATTCAACTTCATGGACCCCTGAACTACATCCATAGACCCTTGAAGAAGAAAGAGATATAGGAAGTGAAATCTATTTTGTTACAAAAAAAATTCAAGAAAACTACACTCATCACTACATTTCTCTGTGTATGTCTATGTTTTGATTGAACTTTGATATTTAGTTTACACTGACAAGGTGAGAGTGGACAGCCATAGGAAATACTCAGGCTGCTTTGCTTGATCTCTGTGAAGATGAGATTCCGGGAAAGGCATATTAAGATCCACTATGATGGATGGTTTTCTCAGCAAATGTGTAATGTCATTTTTGTGTCACCCAGTTAAAAATTCAAACCCAGAAACCTATCCCTAAACCAATCTCACATTACTGGTTGAAACACTGTTTTCAAATCTGCCAGTTTCTTACCTCTTCCCTTTTTTAATGCAAACTTCTGCACTAAATAAATATTTATTCATTAACTAGTACATCACCCTGTGTTGCTGAGGATCTCATAGTCCAAATTCAAGTTTAAGGTCAAGGTGGCCTTGGCTGAGGTAAAAAGGAACGGAATGACAGGAAGGAGCTAGTGCATCATAAACAAACAAAAATTCAAATCTTTTCCCAGTAGCCTTTTTGAGCAATACTCAAAACACAGAAAATGCTGAAATTTAGAATAGATCACGTTTGCTAGACAAAACCTTCGTTCAAATTGGAATATACATACAAGCAAGGCAGTTAACTGTAGAGACAGTAATTTTGTGGTATTAAGACCCACTGAATTACACGTGCTGTAGAGAACATTATGAAGGCTCTCTCTGTAGGGTCAAGATTAGAAGCTGCATGTGACGTTAAGAGATAAATAAAATTTTGTTTTGTTTTGCTCCTGTTGCCCTTCCTTCCACCATGTTTAAAAAAGTGAATCAGTCAATAAAGTACTTTTGAGAACGAGACCTAATGGGAGCATTGGGTGGGATTTCCTGGCTAAACATATTAACCTCTTTAGTTTGTCCTTTGGCCTTTATAATTTAATTCCTTTGGATCCTGAATCATTTTTAAAAACATTACCATTTTCCAGATCTTCAAGTGTCTCTGAGAAGCATGAGACTGAACACCCATCCTTAGTTATCACATAACTATTAGAGGATTAATCGACAGATAACTGGCAGCTGGATTCTAGGACCCTGGGATAGCAGAGAAGTGTCTGAGAGGGGGGATACAGGGAAAACAGGCAGTTTATACCTAGAGTGTGTCATCTTTATCTATCCATCCAACCAACCTTCAGCAAGCAATTACCAAGCTCCTACCCAATGCCAGCTGTGGAAAGAGTAGAGACTCAGGAAAAATCTGTCATACCCCTGCCAGCCTAGTCTAGCTGCAGGAGTCCCAGAGTTATGGATCTCATTATCCTTATCCATTGAGTTTTCTTCTATTCAGCACTTTCAAACCACTCTTGCCCAAAGTGTTCCAGCTCCTTGGAACATTTAGGCCTTCTCTGTCAAAACACCTAAGGTTTCCTAAAGCCAAGGAGGAGGTAGTTTTTGTGAAAGAACCTATAAAATTATCTGAAAAATTGTAAATCCTTAACGCATGCATGGGAGTGTTTATTATTTATTTGGTGGTAGTGGTGTGGAAAGTAGTTTGAGTGTCTGACATATGGAGGCATACATGGTTAAGTGGCAGCAGGCATCCAGACTGAGAAATCATTAAAAATAAGCAACTGGTCACTTTTAGTCAAGGTGCCTACACAGAGATTACAGTAAAATTATCAATTAAATTCATTTTAATTACAGGAAAAATATGCAGAGGATACCACACATTGATCGTAGGGGGCTTTTCAAAACCGCATGTGTGAACACAGTGCATTATGACGTTACGCAGCTTGAAGGTCACTGTTTTATTTTATTTTCTTCTTTGTCTGTCCTTTCACTTCACATTAGCATCACCTAGTCACATATTTCACTGGAGAAGGTAAGACACAAAATATTAATAACGCGGCATAATCAGTGGAACTTTTTGTGCCTGCCTTTTGCATAATCAAAACTACTGGAAAGAAAACTGTAATAGGAATCAGGCAACTTCTGTGAGCTTGAGCAAGACACTTAATTCCTCTGAATATCTGTCAAAATGGTGACACATGTAACTTGCTTACCGACTTCATGAGGTGGTTGTGAAAATCAAATAAAATTATTCACAAGGAGGCTCTTTTTTTTTAATCAAAAACGTCCAATTGGTGGATATTATTTTAGTATTACTTCTGTATCATCTGTGCTTCTCAGTCTGATGTTTTGTTCACTGTATGGCCTCATCATTGGACCCGTTCTATTAGTAAAAGCTGCTCCATGGAGTAGGGTAGATCTTTTATTGATCAGTATATCTAACTGTCTAGTGGGAATGTGGCACCGCATATGCTGGAGCCACCACCATCATGCCTAGGAGGGAGTTGCGTCACCTTGTCATGAAAAGTATACTGTTCACAGGTTACCTGAGGCTGCAGCCCTGTCTCCTGTCTGCAGGATGATTTACAGGGCCTGCTGAATGGGAGATTATAGTGCTGCAATCAGAGAACAGAGCTCCGGCTGTGGCCAGCACAGCAGGTAGGAATAGAAAGTGGTCAACACACAGTTTGGGAAAAAGAAAGCAGAGACAGAATGAAAGTTTTAAAGATGGGACCTGGGGACTCAAGCCCTCTTGGGTCAAGAGCCCTGTTCCTTGGAGCCACATCACTTTTACTTAGTGTCTTGGCAAGCAGAAAGGATCTGTTTTGCTATGATGAAGTCAGCCTCCTGTGTCCCCAGTCTCATCTCCCATTTCATTGATTACTTTAAACTATCTGTTATTTTCTTGTACGAGAGCTATCACCTACTGGAGGTCACAGACCCGCATATGCCTTGGGAAAACACCGGAGTGTGCACACAAGCACCGTTCTGGACTTGCCCTGACCCAGCCTTCCAAGGTCCACACTATGTTTTTCCTTAGCTTAGCGGGGTATGACAACCCCAACTGATCGACCCGATGTACTTCTATTTGGGTTATGCTGTATTGCTATATTTTGCTTTTATTCTTTTCCCATGGTGATTTTCTCATGGCTTAGCCAGAGTAACAGGCAGCTGACTATTAACCCCTGCAAGCTTCCACTTGCATTAGAGAACAGCCATACCTAGTTCTGTTCACAGGATACACCATCTTCCCTGAACGGTCTGAATAATGTAGTAGCAGAAGAGCAGAAGAAAGTAATAGTGATGCATAGCACTGCTAGTTCCCAAAGTGTTCTTTGTTCTCATTACATTTTTATCTTTCTAGGAGAGAAATTAACAGCAGATACCTTACATGTGCATGCTATATTGCACCCTATAAAGAGTTTTTATGAAATATACTTTAATCCCTAATACCTCTTAATAAAGTAGGAAAAGCATGATCTCATTTTAATTTTATAGAACGAGAGATAAGTTTTAAAACTAGGTTAAAAACCTTGCTCAAGATTACATACCTCTTTAGTAGTAATGGTGACCCAAACTCAGGCCTTTGATTCTGCATTTCTGCTTTTACATATTTTATGTTTTTATCTATTTGCTTTAAAAGTTTAAACAACTATGAACACTTGGGATGGTCATTAACTATATATCAGAGAATTTTTCTGATTTGAAATAGACTTTCTTCACCAATGGTGCAATCTTGAGTAAAAGCAAAGTAACCACAATATCATACAAAAATAAAGACATCACCATAATTATTTTTAAAAAGATTTTGTCAAAAGGCATTTTGGCTGATTTTCTAGTTGGATGTATATCAGTTCATTGAGTAAAGTATCAAAGTTCTTACCATCTTTTTCAGTTATTGCTTAATTATTCCTGTTAGGCAGGTGGTACAAAATGTACTCATTTTAAGAGGGAGAGTTGCAGAAGATCTGCACTGAGGTCAAAGTACAGTTTTTAGTTTTCCCCAGTGATTAAAATGCCTCAGGCCTAAGGATAAGTCTACTGGCTGAAGTAGCCAATTCAGCAAAGGGAGGAGGACTTTGCTTTCCAGTTGAGTCTCTCCTATGGGTACTACTAAGGGAATCTTGGCAGAGTCCCATTCGTATTTACCTATGAACTCTGTCCTTCATTACATAAGAGGGCAAAACAGATACGCTGCCTTTATAACATCAGGGAAGTCGTTGCTAATGGCCATGCTCCGTGCTTATGTAATATAAAGTAGTGCCAACAGTAGAGACAAGGCAGAAAGGATCGCTTTAACAGTTGCTTTAAAAGTTTATATGGAAAGGGCATGTCGTGCATCATGATGCATTGCCCTTACTTTCACGTTACGCTGCATTTACACGACCTAAGTAGCAACAGTTAGAACCGGTCATGGAACAACAGACTGGTTCCAAATAGGAAAAGGAGTGCGTCAAGGTTGTATATTGTCACCTTGCTTATTTAACTTATATGCAGAGTACATCATGAGGAACGCTGGGCTGGAAGAAGCACAAGCTGGAATCAAGATTGCTGGGAGAAATATCAATAACCTCAGATATGCAGATGACACTACCCTTATGGCAGAAAGTGAAGAGGAACTCAAAAGCCTCTTGATGAAAGTGAAAGAGGAGAGTGAAAAGGTTGGCTTGAAGCTCAACATTCAGAAAACAAAGATCATGGCATCTGGTCCCATCACTTCATGGGAAATAGATGGAAAAACAGTGGAAACAGTGTCAGACTTTGTTTTTTTGGGCTCCAAAATCACTGCAGATGCTGATTGCAGCCATGAAATTAAAAGACGCTTGCTCCTTGGAAGGAAAGTTATGACCAACCTTGATAGTATATTAAAAAGCAGAGACATTACTTTGCCGACCAAGGTCCGTCTGGTCAGGGCAATGGTTTTTCCCGTGGTCATGTATGGATGTGAGAGTTGGACTGTGAAGAAAGCTGATCGCCGAAGAATCGATGCTTTTGAACTGTGGTGTTGGAGAGGACTCTTGAGAGTCCCTTATACTGCAAGGAGATCCAACCAGTCCATTCTAAAGGAGATCAATCCTGGATGTTCATTGGAGGGACTGATGCTAAAGCTGAAACTCCAATACTTTGGCCACCTCATGAGACGAGTTGACTCACTGGAAAAGACTCTGATGCTGGGAAAGGTTGGGGGCGGGAGGAGAAGGGGACGACGGAGAATGAGATGGCTGGATGGCATCACCGACTCTGTGGACATGAGTTTGAGTGTACTCCGGGAGTTGGTGATGGACAGGGAGGCCTGGCGTGCTGTGATTCATGGGGTCGCGGAGAGTCGGACACGACTGAGCGACTGAACTGAACTGAAGTAAGATGGAGATTTGGCACTTATCTAGCTAATGTGATCAATGTTAATGGACAATCTGGTTAATCTGGCTTTTAAAAGTAGATTTTTAGCAACAAGAAGTAAAATGCCCAGGGAGCTCTTAAAGGAAATTTCTTTAATTTTTAAGGTAAATTGCATTTCCTGATTTTATTTTTCAATTACCTCATGATATTTTCAATAGTATTGCTGCAATAATAACAGTTTATTCTTAAATAGTCCCTTGCATTCAATTAGTTCAGTAGTTCAGTAGGTTATCAGTTTCCATCCAGCCTTATGAAATGAATATGAGTTACAAACATTGGTAACTCTGCTACTTTTATTATCTTTTTTCTTCTCTAAATTCTAGGCATAGTGATTTCTGATTTCTTTGAGAAATCTCATTTATTCCGTGTGTGTATGTGTTTACACTGGGGAATAAATCCTAATTCTTTTTACTCTGAGCTAGACTTTTCTTTAACTGTGGACTATATTGTTTATTCTCATCAAAATGTTAATTTACTCATTTTAGGCAAATATTTATTAGACATATGCTAACTTTATACAAAGCACGGAACTAGGTTTTTTGTTTGTTTGTTTGCTTCATAAGAAATTGCCAACATATGACCACTCTTGACCTATAAAAACTTCAATCTTATATGGTTTGATCTGGTATATAAGAGATGAGATGAGTATTAGGGAAAAAGTCTAGGGTGAAGAGGGAAGATCTTTTGTAGGTAGTGACATTTAGAATTTGGCGTGACATTATTAGATTTCAAGAGAGATATAGTAAGGATGCTATTCCAGAACACAAATGGGATGTTCAAGAATAAAGAGACTACCCAGGAGGCGCTAGTGGTAAAGAACCCGCCTGCTAATGCAGGAGACATAAGAGACTCAGATTTGATTCCTGGGTCAGGAAGATCTGCTGGAGGAGATGGCAACTCGCTCCAGTATTTTTGCCTGGAGAAGCCCATGGACAGAGGATCCTGATGGGCTACAGTCCATAGGGTCACAAAGAGTCGGACATGACTAACTAACACTTTTCACTTTCACACGATGTGTTCAGAGACTGACAAGTTGTTAAGTTGGCCTGATGCCTGAGTAGAGTGAGATACACACCTGAAAAGAAAGCCCAGAGGAAGTTCATGTGAGGTTTACAAAAATATTGGTCGAGGAGGCTGGGCTTTTCCTATTGACAAATGTGAACTCATAGACGGCTTCTTATAAAAGGCATTAAGTTATGGAGGCAAGACCCAGAATGAACCGGAGATGGAAGATCACAGAGAAAGGGAACTCAGGAGAAACGTAGTGATGCCTCAGATGAAAGTCGACTAAGTTGGGAGATGTCAATCCTGTGAAAGAACCGGACAGGAATCAATGGCGACTTTATACATTTGAGAATGATGTGTGGGAAAACAGTGCTGCTTCTGTCAGATGACTGTGACAGAAGGAGGAAGTGGTGCTGAGAAAAGATTCTGACTTCGGTGCAGAATAGAAAATATAGAGGTCCAGTACTCTTGCCTAGAAAATCCCATGGATGGAGGAGCCTGGTAGGCTGCAGTCCGTGGGGTCGCTAAGGGTCGGACATGACTGAACGACTTCACTTTCACTTTTCACTTTCACACATTGGAGAAGGAAATGGCAACCCACTCCAGTGTTCTTGCCTGGAGAATCCCAGGGACGGCGGAGCCTGGTGGGCTTCCGTCTATGGGGTCGCACAGAGTCGGACACGACTGAAGTGACTTAGCAGCAGCAGGCAAATGCATCTACACTCAGAGTGGAAGCCAAGAACGTAACATTGGAGATGAAAACTCAGCCCATAACAATGGATGTCACCAAACCAAGGGAGGAAACATACAAATAGGAAAGAATGCCAAGGATAGAAACCTGGTTAATAACAACGTTGCAGGGTGAAAGGAGGGCTAGAGGAAAGAGAAAACATAAGGGAGACTTCCATTTCTGGGACTAAGGCTGATCAGTTTGCTGGGACTAATGCCTCACTGAGCTAAGTGGCCTATATCATATATAAAGAATTCCCACCACTGAAAATTCTGGATCCAATAATAATTTTTTAAAATCATAAAGGCTTAAAGGCTGCCAATAAAGTAAATAATTATGAGGCCTAGGAGGAAAGTGGGGGCCCAGAGATTTGGTGCCTTTGCTAGTTTCTGCAAGCTTGAACTTTTTTTTCTTGACTGTGCCAGATCTTAGTTGAGCATGCAGTATATTTTAGTTGTGGCGTGTGGGATCTTTATTTGCTGCGGCATGCAAAGTGTTAGTTGAGGCATGTGAGATCTAGTTCCCCAACCAGGGATTGAACCTGGGCTCCCTGCTTTGGGAGCATGGAGTCTTTGCCACCAGACCACTAGGAAAGTCCCTTGAACTTTGATTTTTAGCATCAAGTTCCAGGGCTTGCTCAATGGGATCTCAAACAATCCCTCCCCACATTAAGCTGGGACTCCAAAGGGCCAGGGACTTCCCAGGTGATGCTAGTGGTAAAGAACCCACCTGCCAATGCAGGAGATATAAGAGATGTGAGTTAGATCCCTGGGTTGGAAAGATCCCCTGGAAGAGAGCATGGCAACCCACTCCAGTATTCTTGCCTGGAGAATCTCAAAGACAGAGGAGCCTGGTGGGCTGATGGTCCATAGAGTCACTGAGAGTCGGACACAACTGAAGCGACTTAGCACAGATGGATGTGTGCCAAAGGGTCAGATCACTGTGGTAAGGGTAACAAGAGGTAAATTCATGTACCATGACCACCCAAAATAGCCCCAAGTGTCAGTATTAGTAGTAGCTACCCACCAGAGGGGAATAAAGTCTTTCCCTTAGAAGCTATATTTACAAACTGGTCTTTGTACCAATTTTGCAGTCTGCATTCATATCACTTAAGTAGTTCAAAAAATATCAATCCATGAATTTAATTTTAAGCTAAATTGGTCTTAGGCTAGTAATACTGCTAACTATAATAAATGTAAATGCTTTCTGAAAGAAAGTGAAAGTGAAGTCGCTCAGTCGTGTTGTGATCCCATGGACTGTAGTCTACCAGGCTTCTCTGTCCGTGGGATTTTCCAGGCAAGAGTACTGGAGTAGGTTGCCATTTCCTTCTCCAGGGGATCTTCCTGACCCAGGGATTGAACCCAGGTCTCCTGTTTTGCAGGCCGATGCTTTACCCTCTGAGCCACCAGGGAAGTCCTTCTGAAAGAAGGTACCTTCATTCAAGGCTACACAGATTCTCCCAACTAATGTTTTAAGGATAATATGCAACCCACAGTACAAAATCACAAAGCATATAAAAAAGCAAGTTATTATCCATGAGGAAAGTGGGGGAAAAAATCAGCAACAGAGACTTAAGATAGCAAATGAGAATTATTAGCAAATAATTTACAATAATTATGTTGTATAAGTTTAAATGAATAAAGGAAAAGTTTGCAAGTACCTGCGGGGAATAGGAAACTAAAAATTAGCATAGCAGATTTTTTAAAGAATCAAATATAACCTTTAGAAACAGAAATTACAATAACAGTTATTAACAACTAAATGGACACTCTTAAAACTCAACTACAGACAATGCAATTAAAAAGATCTGAAGAGAAACCTCACCAAAGAAGATATTTAAGTGCTGAATAAATATGTGAAGAGATACTCAACATTGTATGTTATTAAGAATTTGCAAATTAAAACAATGAGATACTATTATATACCTATTGGAATGAGCAAAATTCCAGTCTAACAATACTAAATACTAAATGCTGGTTGGCTCAGAGGTGGAGCAACAGGAACTCTCATTTATTGCTGGTGGGAACGTGAAAAATACAGCCACTCTGAAGACAGTTTGACAGTTTCTTATGAAGCTAACCATAGTCTTAACCATACACTCCAGCAATTGTACTCCTAGGCATTTTCCTGAGTGGGTTGAAAACTTATGTCCGCACAAACCTATATCCAAATGTCTACAGCAGCCTTATCTATAATTGCCAAAACTTGGAGGCGAACGAGATGTCCTTCAGTAGGCAAACAGAAAAAATGTGGTATTTCCACACATTGGAATATTAGTCAAGGTTAAAAAAGAAATGGGCTCTTGTGTAGTGAAAAGACATGAAAGAATTTCAAATGCATATTGCAGCATGAAGGAAGTAAGTCTGAAATATGATATTTAGGAGAAAGCAAAGTTGTAAAGACAGTAGAAACATCAGGGATCGCCGGGGCTCAGGGGTGGGGGCAGGGACAGAAAAACAGGTGGAGCATAGTGGGTTTGGGGGCAGTGAAACTATTCTGTATGCTACGTCCATGGCAAATACAAGACATCATGCACTTCTCAGAGCTCTCAGAACTGCAGGACCCAAAGGATGAGTCCACAGTTCCATGAACTGTGAACTAATCACTCAAAGCCCATAGCTTACAGCAGGGTTCACTCTAGGTGCACATTTTATGGATTTTGGCAAATGTATAATGACATATATTCACCATTATAGAGTCATACAGAGTAGCTTCACTGCCCTAAAATTCCTCGTTCTATTCCTATTCATTCCCCCCTCCCTGCTAATCCCTGGTAACCACTGCTCCTTTCCCTGTCTCTATAGTGTTTTTCTTTTTCAGAATATCATATAGTTGGAATCATAGTTCAGAGCCTTTGCAGATTGGCTTCTTTCATTTAGTGATATGCATTTAAGTTTCTTCCATATCTTCTCACAGGTTAAAACTCATTTCTTTTTAACGCTGAATAGTATTCCATTGTATGAATGTATCAGCATATATTGATCCATTTACCTATTGGAAGACATCTTGGTTGCTTCCAAGCCTTGGCAATTATGAATAAATCTGCTATAAACATTCACGTGCAGGTTTTTGTGTGAACATAAATTTTTTAACTCTTTTTTGCTTCAGTCCTCCAATCGTGTTGACTCTTTGCGACCCCATGGACTACAGTACACCAGGCCTCCCTGTTCCTCACCAGCTCTTGAAGTCTGCCCAAGTTCATGCCCATTGCATTGGTGATGCTATCCAACCATCTCCTCCTCTTTTAGGTAATTATTAAGGAGCATGACTGCTGTTTATATATTTAGTTATATAAATGTATATATTTAGAGTATGTTTAGTTTTGAAAGAAACTTGATAAACTGTCTTCCAAAGTCTGTTAATTCCTACCAGCAATAAATAAAGAGTTTCTGTTGCTCCATATGCTAGCCAGCTGGGAGGTTGTGTGTGTGTGTGTTGGATTTTGGCCATTCTAATGGGAGTGCAGTAGTATCACACTGCGGTTTTAATTTGTAGTTCCCTCTTGACATACGTGAACAGAGAACTTACAGATGTTCAAGATGGATTTAGAAAAGGCAGAGGAACCAGAGGTCAAATTGCCAACATCCACTGATCACGGAAAAAGCAAGAGAGTTCCAGAAAAATATCTATTTCTGCTTTATTGACTATGCCAAAACCTTTGACTGTGTGGATCACAATAAACTATGGAAAATTATGAAAGAGATGGGAATATCAGACCACTTGACCTGCCTCTTGAGAAACCTATATGCAATCAGGAATCAACAGTTAGAACTGGACATGGAACAACAGACTGGTTCCAAATAGGAAAAGGAGTACCTCAAGGCTGTATATTGTCACCCTGCTTAATTAACTTATATGCAGAGTACATCATGAGGAATGCTGGGCTGGAACAAGCACAAGCTGGAATCAAGATTTCCAGGAGAAATCTCAATAACCTCAGATATGCAGATGACACCACCCTTATGGCAGAAAGTGAAGAGGAACTCAAAAGCCTCTTGATGAAAGTGAAAGAGGAGAGTGAAAAAGTTGGCTTGAAACTCAACATTCAGAAAACTAAGATCATGGCATCTGGTCCCATTACTTCATGGCAAACAGATGCGGAAACAGTGGAAACAGTGTCAGACTTTATTTTTGGGGGCTCCAAAATCACTGCAGATGGTGATTGCAGCCATGAAATTAAAAGACGCTTACTCCTTGGAAGGAAAGTTATGACCAACCTAGACAGCATATTAAAAAGCAGAGACATGACTTTGCCAACAAAGGTCCGTCTAGTCAAGGCTATGGTTTTTCCAGTGGTCATGTATGGATGTGAGAGTTGGACTGTGAAGAAAGCTGAGTGCCGAAGAATTGATGCTTTTGAACTGCGGTGTTGGAGAAGACCCTTGAGAGTCCCTTGTACTGCAAGGAGATCCATCCAGTCCATCCTAAAGGAGATCAGTCCTGAATATTCATTGGAAGGACTGATGCTGAAGCTGTAACTCCAATATTTTGGCCACCTCATGCGAAGAGTTGACTGATTGGAAAAGACTCTGATGCTGGGAGGGATTGGGGACAGGAGGAGAAGGGGATGACAGAGGTTGAGATAGCTGGATGGCATCACTGACTCAATGGACATGAGTTTGGATAAACTTCGGGAGTTGGTGATGGACAGGGAGGCCTTGCGTGCTGTGATTCATGGGATCGCAAAGAGTCGGACATGACTGAGCGACTGAACTGAACTGAATTGAACTTGACATATACTGTGGATTATCTTTATATTATGTGTATTTGTCATCTGAATATCTTCTTTGGTGAGGTCTCTGGGTTTTTTGCCCATTTTAAAATCAGGTTCATTTTCTCGTTGTTGAGTTTTAAGGGTTCTTTATATATTTTGGATAAGTCTTTCATCAGATGGTAAAGAATCTGCCTGCATTGCAGGAGACCTTGGTTTGATCCCTGGGTCAGAAAGATCTCCTGGAGAAAGGAATGGCTACCCACTCCTGTATTCTTGCCTGGAGATATCCATGGACAGAGGAGCCTGACAGGCTACATACAGTCCATGGGGTCCCTGAGTCGGACATGATTGAGCAACCAACACTTTCATTAAACATGTATTTTACAAACATTTTCTCCAAGTGTATAGATTGCCTTCTCATTTTCTTGGCAGTATCTTTTGCAGAGAAGTGTCTTTTTCCTTAAATTTAATGAAATCCGATTTATCAATTATCTCTTTCATGAACTATACCTTTGGTATTGTTTCTAAAAATACATCACCATACCAAGGTCATCTACGTTTTCTCTTCTGCTATCTTCTTGGAGTTTCTAACACACTTTTTATTGGACTTCAATTGGGATAGGAAAGAGAGAACAGATTAGAGGCATTTGGGAATGTGGAGGGGGAATGGCTAAGAGCTTTTCAAAAACAGAGGTGGGGAAAAAAGCTACTGGAAGAACAGAACCCCTGACTATGCATCCACTAAAACTCATGTCCATGCAGGATTTAGGGGTGGAAAAATAGAATCTAAATTGTAGGGATTGTTTTTCTCTTTTCTTATTGCTTATTGAGAATGAAAGAATTTCAACAGCTGGTCAGAGATTCATTCACTTTCTTTGAGAGTGTTATGAGAAACTACATTGGGGAAAAGAAAAAGGCAGGTTAATCCAGTCTAATCTCTTTGTCAACTGAAACTCCAGATAAATAGACTAATAATATTTGCTAAAGGGAAGGGCTCTTATCATAGAATGCCTTAGCACGCTGTCCTTGCTAAGGATTGCTTAATAAATAAACCCAGAACCTATAGATCTATGATTCAGGGTTCCCTGAAGAATCTCACATAAATTATTTAACTTTTCTGGAGTATAAAATGAAGATATTTCATAACTTAAGCACTCTTCATGCTATGTGAAGTAAACCTGCAAAACATTATCTGAAATGTCATCTATTATTCTAGATCAGAGAGAACATATCTGGTGTGGGGTAAAAGGACCCACGGAGCCACCTTTGGTGTCCCAGACTTCTGTTGCTTTGCCCTTGCCCCTTGGTTGTCTGTATCCTCCAACTATTAATAAAGTTTGTTGTTGCATAAGCATCTTTCAAATGAGTCTGATTTGACAACCTCATCTTGAGTATTAGCCCACTCATATCAATAAAATCAATTAAAAATCAACAAAAGGTGTTTTCAAATTTAATGGATGGTGCAGTATAATGCGTTATTCTATTGAGCCTTGGGAATAGATTAAAGGTAAAATGAAATAGGCAGCAAATCCCTTAGAAATTATTCTGCAACAGTCTAGGATCTGTGAATACCTGTATTACCTCTGCTATAAACCAATATACATGTGTGTGTGTGCTCAGTTGCTTCAGTCATGTCTGACTCTTTGCAACCCTATGGCCTGCAGCCCACCAGACTCCTCTGTCCATGGGATTCTCCAGGCAAGAACACTGGAGTGGGTTGCCATTTCCTCCTCCAGAGGATCTTCCAGACCCAGAGATCAAATCCTCATCTCTCGCATTTCAGGCAGGTTCTTTACCTGTTGAGCCATCAGGGAAGCCCAAATCAATATATTCCATATAACAACTTAAGAAAATACCCTAGAAAATGATTGTAAGAGCATATGCCAAAATATTGTTAGTAGTTATATGTGAGTAGTGCCATATGGGGTAATACTCACTTTTCTATTATATCTATTTTTCCAAAATATTTTATGATTTCAGGCATATTTCCTATTTTAAATCATAAAAGATAAACTTTAAAAACTATAATCAGCCTTTCATGATGCATATTTATTGTAATTATGTTACAAAGATACTCAGCAAAAAGACTGAACAGAAGTTCACCATATGTTACCTAAGATTTTCTTGAAATTGTTGGGACTTGAATGGTTTGTTCATAATTTTCAGCATTTCTAAATTTCTATAATGAGAATGAATTATCTGTAATCAAAATAAAAGCTAATTTTTTATGGGAGTGTACATTATGAAGTAGATTTGAACAGAGTATTTCTCCCTTCCTTTCTGTCCTTTTTCAATCCGAGTATTTCTATAAAATAACAGTTAATGTTTCATAGGCATAGAAAAAGTTCAACACTTATAGATTTTAGCATCAAGAATGAATTCCTCAGAGTCACCAAGGTCCTTTTGTTCCTATCAGATTCTCTAAAAATGCTATTGGTTCTATAATTTCATACATAGTTATTTAATCCTACCTATACGATGGACAGGGAGGCCTGGTGTGCTGTGATTCATGGGATCGCGGAGAGTCGGACACGACTGAGCGACTGATCTGATCTGATCTGATACATATTTTATTTTGGCTATTTACAATGATGGATAAATTTGTCTAAGAATTTTAAAACATATCTTCTTTATCACCATTTTAACAATTAACTTTTCACATGCTTTCTTTAACCACTGTGGTCAGTATTGAAGAAATCTGACATTTCCTATTTCCATCTCTAAAAATGTAAGGCTGAGTCTCTCTTTCTTTTTCTGTCATACTCTAAGCTCTACAGCAACTTCCTGAAAATAATTAGTCCTATGCTCATTTTTGTTTTCTGGCATAGCAATTTCAGGGAAATGGCAGGAATGAGCTAAAACATTCAGTTTAGTGCCAGAACAAAAAGCATAAACTCAAGAACTTTGGATCATATAGCTTTGCTTAGTTCTAGGGATACAGACTAACTTTAACTGGTATCTGCTTAAAAAGACAATGGAAGTACATAAATCCACCACTGTTCTTTCATTCATTTATTAATTCTTTTATTCAATCAGTTCAGTTCAGTTCAGTTGGTCAGTTGTGTCTGACTCTTTGTGACCCCATGAACCACAGCACGCCAGGCCTCCCTATTCATCACCAACTCCCGGAGTTTACTCAAACTCATGTCCATTGAGTCAGTGACGCCATCCAACCATCTAATCCTCTGTTGTCCCCTTCTCCTCCTGCCTTCAATCTTTCCCAGCATCAGGGTCTTTTCAAATGAGTCAACTCGTTGTATCAGGTGGCCAAAATATTGGAGTTTCGGCTTCAACATCATTCCTTCCAATGAACACTCAGGGCTGATCTCCTTTAGGATGGACTGGTTGGATCTCCTTGCAGTCCAAGGGACTCTCAAGAGTCTTCTCCAGCACCACAGTTCAAAAGCATCAATTCTTCAGCACTCAGCTTTCTTTATAGTCCAACTCTCACACCCATACATGACTACTGGGAAAACCATAGCCTTGACTAGACGGACCTTTGTTGGCAAAGTAATGTTTCTGCTTTTTAATATGCTGTCTAGGTTGGTCATAACTTTCCTTCCAAGGAGTAAGTGTCTTTTAATTTCCAAGCAACAACTGTGGGAGCAGGGGCGGGGTTAAGGGGCTGGATAGCAATGAGCAAGACCAACACAGTTTCTGATATGACTGAATCTTAACATTTTAGTTAGAGAGGGGAGAATTAGATGAAGGTAGTCAAAGGTAACAGACTTCCAGTCATAAGTAAGTACTTATTGTTGTTCCGTTGCTAAGTTGTCTCCAACTCTTTGTGACCCCATGGACTGCAGCATGCCAGGCTTTCTTGTCCTTCACTATCTCCCGGAGTTTGCTCAAACTCATGTCCATTGAGTTGATGATGCCATCGACCATCTCATCTTCTGTCTAACCCTTCTCCTCCTGCCTTCAATCTTTCCCAGCATCAGGATTTTTTTCAATGAGTCAGTTCTTCACTTCAGGTGGTCAAAGTATTGGAGCTTCAGCCCCAACATCAGTCCTTCCAATGAATATTAAGGGTTGATTTCCTTTAGGATTGACTGCTTTGATCTCCTCACTGTCCAAAGGAATATCAAGAGTCTTCTCCAACACCATAGTTCGAAAGCATCAATTCTTCAGTGCTTAGCCATTTTTATCATTACTGAAAAAATCCATAGCTTTGACTCTATGGACATTTATGGTCAAAGTGATATCCCTGCTTTTTAATATGTTGTCTAGGTGTGTCATTGCTTTTCGTCCAAGGAGCAAGCTTCTTTTAATTTCATGGCTGTAGTCACCATCCGCAGTGATTTTGGAGACCAAGAAAATAAAGTCTCACTGTTTCCATTGCTTCCCCATCTATTTGCCATGGAGTGATGGGACCAGATGCCATGATCTTAGCTTTTTGAATGCTGAGTTTTTAGCTAGCTTTTTCACTCTCTTCTTTTACTTTCATCAAGAGACTCTCTAGTTTCTCTTCACTTTCTTCGATTACAGTGGTATCATCTGCATATCTGAGGTTGTTAATATTTCTCCCAGCCATCTTGATTTCAGCCTGTGCTTCATCCAGCCCAGCATTTCTTATAATGTACTCTACCTATAAGTTAAATAAGCAGTGTGACAGAATACAACCTTGATGTACTCCTTTCCCAGTTTTGAACCAGTCCATTGTTTGATGTAAGGTTCTGTTACTTTTTGACCTGCATACAGGTTTCTCAGAAGACAGGCAAGGTGGTCTGGTATTCCCATCTCTTTAAGAACTTTCCACAGTTTGTTGTGATCCACACAGTCAAAGACTTTATCATAGTCAATGAAGCAGAAGTAAATGTTTTTCTGGAATTCTCTTGCTTTTTCTATGATCCAACAGGTGTTGGCAATTTGATCTTTGGTTCCTCTGACTTTTCTAAATCCAGCCTGTACATCTGAAAGTTCTTGGTTCACATACTGTTGAAGTCTAGCATGAAGGATTTTGTGCATTACCTTGCTAGTGTGTGAAATGAGCACAATTGTATGGTAGTTTGAACATACTTTGGCATTGCCCTTCTTTGGGATTGGAATGAAAACTGACCTTTTCCAGTCTTGTGACCACTGCTGAGTTTTCCAAATTTGCTGGCATACTTGAGTGCAGCAGAAGTAAGTACTTGGGGTGTAATATACAACTTAATAAAGATAATTAATACTGCTATATGTTATATATGAAAGTTACTAAGAGAGTAAATCCTAAGAGTTCTCATCACAAGGAAAAATTTCTTTTTTATTTCTTTAATGTTAAATCTATATGAGATGATGGATGTTTACTAAGCCTATTGTGGTATTTATTTCATGATGTATGTAAGTCAGATCATTATGGCATTCACCTTAAATTTATGCAGTGGTGTATGCCAATTATATCTCAATAAAACTGGGGAAAATAAAGGAAAATAATAAGAAAGAAATAATCACAAAATTAAGGATATATTTATAATGTGTGATGAAGACTATGAAGGGCCTTATGGAAAACAGTACAGGACAAACTATCATAACCTGGAAAGTCCAGAAAAGCTTTTTTGGAAATGACATTTAACTGAGGCTGGGGGTATGAGTAGGAGCAGAGAAAATGTCTCAGTCAGAAGGAAGATGGGAGAGAGTCCTGAAGAAGGAAACTGTGTGGAAAGGTGGCAGAACCATGGAGGCTAAAGTAGTAGAACCAGTTAAGTGAAGGAGCCTGGAATGGAGGAGAATCCAAGTGTCCAGGAACTTACAGTTGGAATTTTTATCCAAGAGCAATAAAATTCATTCAAGGATGTTGATCAGGGGAATAACTGTCCTGGAGAAATAAAAATAAATGCCATCTTCATGTCAGAGTTGAAGCACTAGGTCCCATCTCTTTGAGGACCTAACTGTATGCGGTCTGTACAAACATCAGACATAAAGTGAGCATCTGTGGAATTAGGTACTTTTTATAATATGATGGTTAAGACTTCAGACTTTGAAATCAGGCTGTCCTGCACCTGCCACATCCTAAATGTGTGACTCTAGATGAGCTTCTAAATATGTGCGATGGGAATAACAGTTTGTTGTTGTGAGAGCTAAATGAATAATGCATATAAAATGTGAACACAGTGCTCTGTACATTATAAGTGATCAAAAATAATAGCTATTATTTCCTGACTCACTGCCATAGGAAAAGAATAAAATCATCACCTTAATGCTCCTTACATAAGCTAATGCTGGATGTGTTTTTAGGGAACTAGATTGTACTCAGTGTTTTCAGAGTAATGAGCCAAATACATTAACTGTTCTGAAAACAGATGAAGCCTGGCTATTTTGACTAAATATAGAGATAATTAGAGTCTAGACTCTATCTGTTGATAGGCCTTAGAGAAACATAATGAGAATCATCATGCCAGAATAGAATAACATACAAGGCTAAAACAAATCAGAAATTTCACAACACTGATGAGAAACAACTAATTTTATTGATGTCACAAATGCATTATTAGCTGAGTCGTCTCACGATCTTATGAGGTTTGTTTCATGTTGTAACAGCTTTCTAATGGTGTCATCAGTTATGGGCTTTCTGTTGTTTAGTAAAATTATCAAGTGTCAGATAAAACTCTTTTTGTGTGGTTTTATAATATGCTTTGGAAGCACTCATTCTTTGATGTAGCTGAGTATATAGATGAAAGGTCCTTACAGGTACTCTTTATTCAAAGCCAGAGAACGATTTTCTATAGGATATGTATTGACTATTTAGCCTGGTGTCAAGCCCTGTCTACAGATTTGCATTCTGTTAATGGAGTAATTCATGTTACCAGGAAAGGGCAGATACTATTGGATAATACACATGCAAATAAATACACAATACCAACATGTTCCATGGAAAGGAGGAAAGGACAAGCTATAAAATAATGAACTCTGTCCAGACTCAGGAAACAGTACCAGATTAAATGTTAGAATTGTAGGACTCCTGTTCATTCCCAGCAGCGTGGAAAGAAGCGATAGGACTTAATTAATACTAAGCCTATCTTCATTTTATACTTTAGGTTTTTCAGTCCAGAGTCAGGAACACCAAACCACAACTGGAACAAGTCAAACACATGAATCAGGTGAGCTGCCTTAGGGCTAAGCCTGGAAACATTAGTGAAAGGAGTATAGTGCGGGTTTGCAAATATCACTGATTACAACCAGTCCACGGTTAATTTGCTACTGGTCTTTAGTGAAATGAGAAAGACAAAGACATATAGTGAGTTTTTCATAGGATAAATTCTTTCAGTTCAATTCATCTTCGTCACTCAGTCCAACTCCTTGCAACCCCATGGACTGCAACCCGTCAGGCTTTGCTATCCATCACCAACTCCTGGAGCTTGCTCAAGGAGTCCGTGGAGACAGTGATGCCATCCAACCAACTAAACCTCTGCTGTCACCTTCTCCTCCTGCCTTCAAACTTTCCCAGTATCACGGTCTTTTCCAATGAGTCAGGTCTTCCCATCAGGTGACCAAAGTATTGGAGTTTCAGCTTCAGCATCAGTCCTTCCAATGAATATTCAGGACTGATTTCCTTTAGGATTGACGGGTTTGATCTCCTTGCAGTCCAAAGGACTCTCAAGAGTCTTCTCTAGTACCACAGTTCAAGAGCATCATTTCTCCACCGCTCAAATTTCTTTATGGTTCAACTCTCACATCCATACTTGACTACTGGAAAAACCATACCTTTAAATAGATGGACCTTTGTTGACAAAGTAATGTCTCTGCTTTTAAATATGCTAAGTTGGTCATAACTTTTCTTGTAAGGAGCAAGCATCTTTTAATTTCATGACTGCAGTCACCATCTGCAGGGATTTTGGAGCCCAAAAAATAAAGTCTGTCACTGTTTCCATTGTTTCCCCATCTATTTGCCATGAAGTGAAGGGACTGGATGCCATGATCTCCATTTTCTGAATGTTGAGTTTTAACCCAACTTTTTCACTCTCCTCTTTCACTTTCATCAAGAGGCTCTTTGGTTCCTCTTCGCTTTCTGCCATAAGGGTGATGCCATCTGCATATCTGAGGTTATTGAGATTTCTCCTGACAATCTTGATTCCAGCTTGCACTTCATCCAACCCAGCATTTCATGTGATGTACTCTGCATATAAGTTAAATAAGCAGGGTGACAATATACAGCCTTGATGTACTTTCCCGATTTGGAAACAGTCTGTTGTTCCATGTCCAGTTCTAATGGTTGCTTCTTGACTGGCATACATATTTCTCAGGAGGCAGGTCAGGTGGTCTGTTATTCCCATCTCTTGAAGAATTTCCCACTGTTTATTGTGATTCACACAGTCAAAGGTATTGGCATAGTCAATAAAGCAGAAGTAGATGCTTTTCTGGCATTCTCTTGTTTTTTCGATGATCCAAGAGATGTTGGCAATTTGAACTCTGGTTCCTCTGCCTTTTCTAAATCCAGCTTGAACATCTGGAAGTTCAGAGTTCATGTACTATTGAAGCCTCGCTTGGAGAATTTTGAGTATTACTTTGATAGTATGTGAGATGAGTGCAATTGTGAGGTAGGTTGAATATTCTTCAGCATTGACTTTCTTTGGGGTTGGGATGAAAGCTGACCTTTTCCAGCACTGTGGTCACTGCTGAGTTTTCCAGATTTACTGGCATTTTGACTGTAGCACTTTCACAGCATCATCTTTTAGGATTTGAAATAGCTCAACTGGAATTCCATCACCTCCACTAGCTTTGTTTGTTGTGATGCTTCCTAAAGCTCATTTGACTTCGCATTCCAGAATGTCTGGCTCTAGGTGAGTGATCACACCATCGTGGTTATCTGGGTCATTAAGATCTTTTTTGTAGAGTGTATTCTTGCCACCTTTTCTTAATATCTTCAGCTTCTGCTGGATCCATACCATTTCTGTCCTTTATCGAGCCCATATTTGCATGGAATGTTCTCTTGGTATCTCCAATTTTCTTGATGAGATCTCTAGTCTTTCCCATTCATTGTTTACTGTCACCCTGTTATTTAACTTATATGCAGAGTACATCATGAGGAACGCTGGGCTGGAAGAAGCACAAGCTGGAATCAAGATTGCCGGGAGAAATCTCAATAACCTCAGATATGCAGATGACACCACCCTGATGGCAGAAAGTGAAGAGGAACTAAAGAGCCTCTTGATGAAAGTGAAAGAGGAGAGTGAAAAAGTTGGCTTAAAGTTCAACATTCAGAAAACTAAGATCATGGCATCTGGTCCCATCACTTCATGGCAAATAGATGGGGAAACAGTGACAGACTATTTTTTGAGGCTCCAAAATCCCTGCAGATGGTGACTGCAGCCATGAAATTAAAAGACGCTTGCTCCTTGGAAGAAAACTTATGACCAACCCAGATAGCATATTAAGAAGCAGAGACATTACTTTGTCAACAAAGGCCCATCTATTCAAAGCTATGGGTTTTCAAGTAGCCATGTATGGATGTGAGAGTCGAACCATAAAGAAAGTTGAGTGCTGAAGAATTGACATTCTTGAACTGTGGTGTTGGAGTAGACTCTTGAGAGTCCCTTGGACCGCAAGGAGATCAAACCCATCAATCCTAAAGGAAATCAGTCCTGAATGTTCATTGGAAGTACTGGTGCTGAAGCTGAAACTCCAATACTTTGGCCACCTGATGAGAAGAGCTTACTCATCTGAACAGACCATGATGCTGGGAAAGATTGAAGGCAGGAGGAGAAAGAGATGGCAGAGGATGAGATGGTTGGATAGCATCACCGACTCAGTGGGCATGAGTTTGCATAAGCTCCGGGAGTTGGCGTTGGACAGGGAGGTCTGATGGGTTGCAGTCCATGTGGTCACAAAGAGTCGGACATGAATGAGCGCCTGAACTGAACTGATTCTATTGTTTTTCTCTATTTGTTTGCACTGATCAGTTAGGAAGGCTTTCTTATCTCTCCTTGCTATTCTTTGGAACTCTGCATTCAGATGGGTATATCTTCCCTTTTCTCCTTTGCCGTTAGCTGTCTTCTTTTCTCAGCAATTTGTAAGGCCTCCTTAGACAATCATTTTGCTATTTTGCATTTCTTTTTCGTGGGTATGACCTTGATCACTGCCTCCTATACTATGTCACAAACCTCTGTCTTCAGGCACTCCATCTATCAGATCTAATCCCTTCAATCTATTTTTCACTTCCACTGTATAATCATAAGGGATTTGATTTAGATAAATTCTTTAGTGGGGATTGTTCTGAATCTGTCCTCTTTCTTACATAGCATAATTGTAGCAGATGATTTTTTTAAAAATTAATGGTCTTGGTAAGACAAAATTTGATAAGATTGTATCAGTCTGCAAAATATCTAAAGTTATATATTTATTAATCTGTGAAATCTAAAAGTCTAGTGTATGCCTGTTCAGTCGTTTCCAACTCTTTTGTGACACCATGGATTGCCAGGCTTCTCTGTGCATGGGATTTTCCCCAGGAAGAATACTGAACCAGGTTTCCATTTCCTCCTCCAAGGAATCTTTCTGATCCAGAGATGCAACCTGAGTATTCTCTTAGTCTCCTGAATTGGCAGGTGAATTCTTTACCACTGAGCCATTGGGGAAGACCAAACCTTAAGTTCCACTAGTATTGAGACCATGCCTCCAAAATGGTCAGGAAGATGGGAAGTCAAACAGCCTGTTAAGCCAAAGTCTGGAAACTCATAAAGCCAGATTGTTAAAATATATGCATTGAAAACAGTGAAGGTTGGAACCTGGAGGCTCTAGTTCAAATCAGGCTTGCAGGCTCAGGAGAGGAGAACAGGCAAAACATTTAATCCACAATACAGGACTGTTTATTTAGAACAGACCTTGGCTCTAGTGCTTGCAGAGGACCCTGGGGCGACACATCAGGATCAAATCTTTACTGTGAAGAGGGGGATATGTGGGTTGCAAAGTGCGGGGAAACAATAAGGGGCTGAGTGACCAGGGCACTGTGGACCCTCAGGACAGCTGCATTTCACCCACTAATGTGTGTGTGTGCTAGTCGCTCAGACGTGTCTCACTCTTTGCGACTCCATGGACTGTAGCCCACCAGGCTCCTCTGTCCATGGAGTTCTCCAGGCAAGAAAACTGGAATGGGCTGCCATTCCCTTCCCCAGGGAATCTTCCCAACCCAGAGACTGAACCCAAGTCTTCCACATTGCAGGCAGATTCTTTGCCATCTGAGCCACCAGGGAAGCACACCCTCTAGTGTAGAAGTCTTCATATTCTAGCAACTGGTGGCCTTATGTTGGCTGAATATCATCCATAAGTATTCAGAATGGAGCTAAATCCCTTAAAAACCAGCAAGGAGAATGCCAGAGGGCGTTCATAAGCAGGCACTAGTATTTGGTATCAGCTTCTTTCCCAGACAGTTTTGTGAATTAACCCTTAATGGTGAGCCTTACTTGTTTCCAAAGGAAGGTCTGTCTGGAGTTTACACTAATTTCTGTTCTGGAGGATATCATAGAAGTTAGTTTGATTCCATAATATTAGCCATGTTCTTCGAAGGTTTAACCTAACCATGGATCTAAACCCCCAGACAGACTCTACCTTTGGAAGTTATAAAGAATGTTAGGTCAGTTTTCCTATTCTCTATCCTCTCCAGGTACTAACTACAGTAGGTTTGACCTCATGGTTAATAACATTTTTTTTCAATGAATCTCCTTTTTCTTTATTTCTGGAGGAAAAAAGGAAGGCACAGGAGAATATGATCTGTCCCAGAACCATTGGAATATAGCAAGACAAAGAAACTCCAGGGCCTCCAATGCCCTATGTTCACACTGCCCCCGGGTCAAGATTATTTGTATATTTAACTCCTTCTCACTTTTGCCAGAACTGTTCACCCTGCAGGATTCCTCTTTGAAATAAATCACTATAATTATTCAACTCTTGTCCTGAGAAAGATGCCCTGCTCTGTAGGATAACATTCTAGAAATAGTACTTATAATCTTTAAAATGGTAGTCAATAATACTAAATTTACAATCAAATCTCAGATGGTTCTTTATTGTTCTGTGGTTTGTTGGGTTGGAAACATTCACGGTCTCTTCAAAGAATTATAATGTAGTTATAATACAGTTTAATATCCTCAGATAAAATGTGTAATATCAGTGCATTATGATTAAAATACATTATTAGAGAATCTCTATTTGCTTTTGCTATATTTAACATTTTTAATTGGCAACATATTGCTATCTCTAATTGCGCTTTCTCAGCATTACTGTATGAGATGAATAAAAATAATACTTGTGTATATCATCCTTTTTTTAAAAGGGAAGGAATGGAAATTCAGGCAACTTGTTTAGATTACAAAAATGAAAGGGAAAAACAGGCTGTGAGAGACTTCTGCTTCTGACAATAAGGTAACACTAGAAAACCTGAAAAACCCTAGACGTGTTAGAGAGTGGATTAAAAAGAAAGCAGATAAAATCCCTAGGCTCCAGATATGTAGTGGAAACAGAAGACTAGAGCGCTAAGGAGCCGCGTGAGCTGATGCTGCCGCAGGGTGGGGTGAGTGAGAGCCTTGCTCTTGGTAAACCAGAAGTTGGGCTTTAATATCCACATGGGGATGACAGACAAAGGCTTGAATGTTTGTGTCTCCCTCAAATTCATATATTGGAGCCCAATCCCCAAAATCAGCCTGAAAAGCAGGAGACCTGGGTTCGATTCCTGGGTCGGGACGATCCCCTGGAGAAGGAAATGGCAACCCACTCCGGTATTTTTGCCTGGAGAATCCCATGGACAGAGGAGCCTGGTGGGCTACAGTCCACATGGTTGCAAAGAGTCAGACATGAATGAAGAGACTTAGCATGCATGCGTGCTTGGTTAGATGAAGTCATAAGGGTGGAATGTTAGTTTAATCAGATTAGTGCCTTTTGCAAAAAATTGAGTTTTTAATTAATCTTTATTCAAGTGTAGTTGCTTTAAATTTGGTGTTACTTTCTACTGCATAGCAAAATGAATCAGCCATATGCATACATATATCCCCTCTCTTTTGGAGTTCCTTCTCATTCAGGTCACTTCAGTGTGTTAAGTAGAGTTCCCTGATCTATGCAATATGTTCTCATTACTTACCTATTTTATACATAGTGTCAATAGTGTATATGTATCAATCCCAATCTCCCATTTCTTCCCACCTCCTCCCATCCCTCTTTGGTATCCATACATCTAGTCTGTGTCTCTATTTCTGCTTTGCAAATAAGATCGTCTATACCGTTTGTCTAGATTCCACCTATGTGCATTACTATACAATAGTGCATAAAAAATATACAATTATTTTTCTCTTTTAAGAAGAGATACCAGAGAGATAGCTTACTTTTTCTCCCTCTCCTTCCTCTCCGTCACATGAGGACACAGAAAGAAGGTAGCCATCTGTAAACCAGGAAGGGAATTCTCACCAGAACTTGACCTGCTGACACCTTGACCTTGTACTTCCAGTCTCCCCAACTCTGAAAAAATAAATTTCTGCTGTTTAAGCCCCCCAATCCATGGCAGCCTGAGTGAATTAATACAGGGCTCAAATGATAAAGAAAATTGGAATTACTTCCCACCTAAAACTGATATCCTGAAAAGACTGCACCATCAGTGAAGGGGGGGAACTAAGAAATGCATTTATTCCCTAAATAGGGAGAAAATAGATATATTCATGTGTTTCCACCTTGGTTCTGGGTTCAGTTCAGTTCAGTTCAGTCACTCAGTCATGTCCGACTCTTTGCGACCCCATGAACCACAGCACACCAGACCTCCCTGTCCATCACCAACTCCCGGAGTCTACCCAAACTCATGTCCATTGAGTCGGTGATGCCATCCACCATCTCATCCTCTGTCGTCCCCTTCTCCTGCCCTCAATCTTCCCCAGGATCAGTATCTTTTCAAATGAGTCAGCCCTTCATCGCATCAGGTGGCGAAAGTATTGGAGTTTCAGCTTCAACATCAGTCCTTCCAATGAACACCCAGGACTGATCTCTTTAGGATGGACTGGTTGGATCTTGCAGTCCAAGGGACTCTTCAAGAGTCTTCTCCAACACCACAGTTCAAAAGCATCAATTCTTCAGTACTCAGCTTTCTTTATTAGTCCAATTCTCACATCCATACACGACTACTGGAAAAACCATAGCCTTGACTAGACAGACCTTTGTTGACCAAGTAATATCTCTGCTTTTTAATATGCTATCTAGATTGGTCATAACTTTCCTTCCAAGGAGCAAGCGTCTTTTAATTTCATGATTGCAGTTACCATCTGTAGTGATTTTGGAGCCCCCCAAAATAAAGGCAGCCACTGTTTCCACTGTTTCCCCATTTATTTGCCATAAAGTGATGGGACCGGATGCCATGATCTTCGTTTTCTGAATGTTGAGCTTTAAGCCAACTTTTTCACTCTTCTCTTTCACTTTCATCAAGAGGCTTTTAAGTTCTTCTTAACTTTCTGCCATAAGGGTGGTATCATCTGCATATCTGAGGTTATTGATATTTCTCCCAGCAATCTTGATTCCAGCTTGTGCTTCTTCCAGCCCAGCATTTCTCATGATGTACTCTGCATATAAGTTAAATAAGCAGGGTGACACTATATAGCCTTGATGTACTCCTTTTCCTGTTTGGAACCGGTCTGTTGTTCCATATCCAGTTCTCAAGAGGCAGGTCAGGTGGTCTGGTATTCCCATCTCTTTCAGTTCTGGGTAGAGAAATCAAAACAAAAGCATTATATCTGATAATTTGATAACCACAGACCTGTGTCTCAAATAGATTCAAGGTTTGAATTTAACTTACTCAAAAAAGTTAAACCCTAGCCCCAGGCTGAGGAATTAATATAAAATTGACTTTGGACCAAAAGTACCCCAAATTCCTGCCTCAAACCAAACACTCTAAAGAAATACTCCCACAATATGAAATTGTCATAGGAAAAAATAGTCATGTTAAAGAAGAGAGCTCATGATAAAAAAAATACAAAACACTCAAGGAGAGTGAGAGTGAACAAAAATAGCAGAATTATCACCCCAGAAGTTGAGATAATGGAATGACAATCTGAAGCAGAATATAAATTATGTTTAAAATAATTAAGACATGAGAGAATTGAAATTCTAAAAGAGAACAAGAAAATAAGAAAAACAGTAGTTATGTTAGATAAAAGAACAAGAAAGAAAAACATGGTGTTTAAAACTAATGAAATAAACAGGTTAGACATTTGAAAAACTGGTGAACTGGCAAGTCTAACTGAGGATATCAGAAAGACTTGCAGCCCTGGGAAATTATGAGACGGAAAAGGAAACGAAGGTCCCCACCCAGCTATGAGGAGTTCCAGAAGGACAGAATAAGGGGAAGAAGCTCTCTTGAAAGGCTTGAGAATTTTCCAGAAATGATGAAATACATGAATCCATAGAATCAAGAACCCCGTGACTTCCAAAAACCTTGAATAAAAAAGAAATCCACACCTAAAGACATCACAGTGAAGCCGTAGAACCTAAAATCTTAAAAGCGATAATAAACAAAAGACACAACCAAGAAAGACAAAAATTGCACACAAAAAAGTGTCAATATATTATTAACAATATATTATCATTTCTTTATAAAGAAATTAACAGAATTCATACAGGAGTGGGATAAAAGAGACAGTAATAAAAAACACATTCATAGACGTGGGTATATCTAAGCATCAGCAATGACAATAGTAACAAATTTAAGGATATAAAAACAAAACAGAAATGCTAGAAAACTATAAAAAACAAAAAACAAGCTTGAAGGTAAAACATCTAAGACCATTTTAATTTTCAGAAGAGAGTAAATATTGCCTGGATTTAGGTACTGCTATGTAAATAATTCATGTTAATAGTTTAAAAGTATCGCTAAAGGATGTGGATGCTGATTGAAGCCATGAAATTAAAAGACGCTTACTCCTTGGAAGGAAAGTTATGACCAACCTAGATAGTATATTAAAAAGCAGAGACATTACTTTGCCAACAAAGGTCCGTCTAGTCAAGGTTATGGTTTTTCCAGTGGTCATGTATGGATGTGAGAGTTGGACTGTGAAGAAAGCTGAGAGCCGAAGAATGGATGCTTTTGAACTGTGGTGCTAGAGAAGACTCTTGAGAGTCCCTTGGACTGCAAGGAGATCCAACTAGTCCATTCTAAAGGAGATCAATCCTGGGTGTTCATTGGAATGACTGATGCTAAAGCTGAAACTCCAATACTTTGGCCACCTCATGCAACGAGTTGAGTCACTGGAAAAGACTCTGATGCTGAGAAGGATTGTGGGCGGGAGGAGAAGGGGATGACAGAGAATGAGATGGCTGGATGGCATCACCGACTTGATGGACATGAGTTTGAGTGAACTCCAGGAGTTCGTGATGGACAGGGAGGCCTGGTGTGCTGAGGTTCATGGGGTTGCAAAGAGTCGGACACGACTGAGCGACTGAACTGAACTCAACTGAACTGAACTGAAAGGATGAGAAATAGAATGTATGACTTTTAAACCATGGGCAGTGATTTAAAAAAAAAAAAGCAACTATTAGTTAATTAGAATCCTGAAAAGAATAAGAAGAAAGAAAAAAGTAAGCTAAGTAGAATGGATATGGTAGAAGTAACCATGTATACCACCTAGGTGATTCCATACTCAAAATGTAAGTAAATTAAATTCACCAGTTAAAAGAGTGAAAAGTGAAAGTTTCAGTTGCTTAGTCATGTCCGACTCTTTGCAACCCCATGGACTATAGCCTGCCAAGCTCCTCTATCCATGGAATTCTCTAGACAAGAATACTGAAGTGGGTTGCCATTTTCTTCCCCAGGGGATCTTCCAAACTCAGGGATCAAACCTGGGTCTTCTGCATTGCAAGCAGATTCTTTACCATCTGAACCACCTGGGAAGCACAAAAGAGAATAGATTTTTTAAAAATCAACTCCAGTGCTTATGAGATGCATGTAAAATATGACACAGAGCTGAAATTGAGAGGATTAAAAAAGTCATTCTAGGAAAATGCTAATGAAAAGAAAGTTGGTATGACTGTAACATATCTGACAAAATAGTTTTTAAGTGAAATTTAAAATGTATTTTATATCAGATGAAAAAGCACACTATACAGTGATGAGGAACAAAAACACCAAGATATAAAAATACTAAACTTAAAAATAATTGATGACGAAAGAAGAAGGGGGCAGCAGGAAGTGAGATGATCAGATAGCATCACTGACTCAGTGGACACGAATTTGAGCACACTTTGGGAGATAGTTGAGGACAGAGGAGTCTGGCATGCTACAGTCCATGGGGGTCACAAAATCAGACATGATTTAGTGGCAACAACATCATCAACAAACATAATTGACAAAACTACAACAAAAAGTTGACTTGTGCACAATTATATTGCAAGACCTTAATACATTTCTTTCTGTAATTCATGAATCAAGCAAATAAAATATGCCAAGATTTAGTATATGTTTCAAGAAATTTAAGTTTGCTCTAATATACTTACATAGAATTCTACATCAAACAGTTAACACACACACTTTTTAAATACTTATACATCATTTACAAAAACTGACCACATAATGGTTTCAAAACAAATCTTTACAAACACCAGTAGATCTAGATTCCCTACATCAGGCAGGTATTATTTTTAAATCTCAATGCAGTAAAATGAAAAATAAATAGCCAAAAGATGATATTATGAAATTTAAAACATACTTCTAAATAATTTATGGGTCAGTGAAGAGACTGTCATACCAAAATTTGTGAGTTGGGATTAACACAATTTTTAATTCATTAATTATATATATTGGGGGAATAGACTGAAAATTAAGATCAGTCTGTGTAATTTTAGAAGGTAGGGGAAAAACACAAGTTAGGCAATACAGAAAAGATAAGCTTTCCATGCTTTATAAATTTCTGGTAGTGACTTATCTCTAACTGACAACTGAAAGCACTTGGCCCACACCTACACAAATGGTTCAACACTCAGATTAGACTGCCTTCAAATTCTGATTTTATCATTTATGAGCTGTGTGGCTATGGGGACACTGACTTTCATTTCATTCAAGCCTCAGTTTTCTCATTGGTAAAATAGAAATCATAAAACACAGGAAGATCTCATCATCTTGGCATTTATTATCCAAGATTTTATAGGAAAATAAAACATGTCATAATATGAAAATATTGACTAGTGAGTTACCTCTTCAACTGACCTCGCCACTCAAGCACCTTGGCCCTTCCCATCAATGTAGGTCAACTCTCACTGAGAGTACAAAACTTCTGCACTTTCAGATAATGGTAATGACCATTAGGAATTATAATGCAAATGACTATAAAATAAAAATATAAATGATGCAAGATGTCACGAAGTCAATGAAACTGGAGAAATATTTGAATTACTCACAGAGCTACCAACAAATGTTATATTTGGCAGAGTTAAACATGTTAACACTCCACAAAAAAAAAAAAATGAGCATAATAGTATGATAGGTATTTCAAAGAAAAACAGCTTTGATATCAATGTTCTAAGGAAATTCATGAAAAACTCAAACAATTTTGCAAAACCAACCCTCTTTACAATCATGCTGAAAATATAAACAGGAATATTGTATTATGCAGTCATATAATTTTCTTGGAAAAATATGCCTCTCCTCCTAAAATGTATTTGAATTATCCTTTCTTAGTTTTAAGAATTAGTGCAAAGTTGCAATTATAATGTATATGCGTTGTTGACGAAGATAAACATCTGTCATAATGTTAATCATTTTTAAAGTTAATATCCTAATCATTTTCTCCCCTATAATTTACCGTGAAAACATAAATTCCATTTCAACTGAGATCTTTTAATTGGTTTTTCCCAGCATCAATTATATTTTGTTAAGAAGGACTTCATGAACCTACAAAGGATGCTATTATAAACTTTCATTAAGATAATTTATGTAATTATAATGTGCCTGGTCCATAGAAAACATTCAACAAATATTAGCAGTTTACTATCCTGTGCTCAGTCATTAAAAACTTTAAAAGATCTCCATGCAAACTCTCAATGTACCTTTTCAACATTGTTGCCCAATATTGTCCTTCATAAACTTCAGATCTTGTTCAAACGTAACTATTCTCCATCTTCCACACATCAACACAGTCCAACTCATAGTCTTTCTTTGCCTCAAATATCTGCTCCCAAACTCTGCACATCTAGATTTTTCAAGGTTCAGCTTAAACACAACTTCTGGCAAAAGTTCTTTTCTAGCACTCCAACTGGAAATAATTCCTTCTTCCCTTATATTCTGTATTCTCCTAGTAAAATGTGTAACACTTAGATGGCACTTATCACATTTTCTCAAAAGGGGTTATTGCAGTCTCTATTAAGATCAATTCCCATCTTTGAGTTATTTTATTTTTCTCATAGCTCCTCGAACTTTGATTGGCACGTTGTATCCATTCATCTCCCCATTTGTTGACAAACATTTATGGAAATCCAAAAACAGTTTTTAAGTCCGTTAAGTATTCATTGGGTGAATGAATTCAAGACAGAGCAGTGTATTAAGTGAGCATAATAGGAAATTTTCTTTTGGCGCTTGTCTGTGAGATCTCTTCCCCATCTTTTCTCAGCTACGAAAGCTTGCAGGGTCCTTGGTGTGTGTCATTTCAGAGATGCGCTTGAGGGAGTAGCATGTGTTATTCATTACATCACATATAACCTTTTCAAGTTTACAATCAATCTTGCTTGCAAGCCTGGTGTCATTTAAGAAGTACAGCAGTGTGCTGGAAGGGGAGACAATCTGAGTTGGGTACAGTCTGTGAATCCAAATACCCTGCTTAAAGGTCCAAACATGGAGAAGGAGGACGTACAGAACACATCATTTTTCCTCCAAGTGATTGAAAAGGGACGGCACACTGAAGCTTTGTTGGGTTTCAATGCATTGATTTTCTCACTACCTATTTTTCTCAGGTTTGTCAAGTACTTAAGAGGCTTATTTCATGTTGCCAGCAAACTCCTTTTCCCGTGTTTCTTAAAACTATTTGTGATTAAATTACCTACATTGTCTTCCAGGCTCTAATGATTCTCTTCCTGCTAAATGTGGTTTTTTTTTTTCCTTTGTATGTGTGTGTGCACACTCAGTCATATCTGACTCTTCGAAACCCCTTGGACTGTAGCCCACCAGGCTCCTCTGTCCATGGGATTTTCTAGGCAAGAATACTGGAGCAGGTTGCCTTTTCCTTCTCCAGGGGAACTTCCCGACCCAGGGATCGAACCTGCATCTCCTAGGCCTCTTGCACTGCAGGTGGGTTCTTTCCCACTGACTGTATTCTGTTTCACACACCTTTATTTTCTGTTACACTGCTGATTGTCAGTATCCCCATCACTTTTTCTGCGTTTGGAGTCTCTGTACAATCTCATATTTGTTCACCTATTTCTTTATTCACTTAGCATACAGTTACTGGGCACATTCCAGCAGGGAAGAGTTCTCAATCATAGCTGTATATTGCAATCACCTGGGAAGCTTTGAAAGAATGTTGGTGCCTAGACAGGAGATTCCGAATTAATTGGTCTGGTGTAGCATCCTGGATAAGAGAAGGCAATGGCAAGTCACTCAGTACTCTTGCCTAGAAAATCGAAATGGACATAGGAGCCTGGTGGGCTGCAGTCCATGGGGTTGCTACTAGTCAGACACGACTGAGCGACTTCACTTTCACTTTTCACTTTCACACATTGGAGAAGGAAATGGCAACCCACTCCAGTGTTCTTGCCTGGAGAATCCCAGGGACGGGGGAGCCTGGTTGGCTGCCGTCTATGGGGTCGCACAGAGTCGGATACGACTGAAGCGACACAGCAGCAGCAGCGTCCTGGAGGGAGAAGGCAATGGCACCCCACTCCAGTACTCTTGCCTGGAAAATCCCATGGATGGAGGAGCCTGGTAGGCTGCAGTCCATGGGGTCGCACAGAGTCGGACACGACTAAAGTGACAGCAGCAGCAGCAGCGTCCTGGAATCACTATTCTTTGCAAGCTTCCCAATGACTCTAGCATGTAGCCATGGTTCACAGATACTCCCTGAAGTATTGCACTGGGCCTGAAGCCACTGTTGATTCTAGACTATTGTTTTCTGCTTTGCACATTCACCAAGACCAACCTCATCTACTCCTGGTTTCAGTAAGCATCCACATGCTGATGACTTTCAAACTCATTTCTCTTAGATCTCTCTCTTGAGCATCAGTATAACAGCCAGTTGGACAGCTGCAACAGTTATGACATTGATAACTTATGATTATCTATCATATGTAATTTTTTTCATATTTCTTTGCCCTCCCCTAAATATACCTTTCTTCTTCCTGCATTTACTATCTGTGTGAACAGTTATAAGAATTAGAAATTTCAGCTTCCTCTCCTACTCCTCTCATTCTCTCAGTGACTCTGTATAATCAATTATTAACACTTAGTTTCTAGATTTTAATGTCTCTCACATTTATTCCTATCTTTCTATCTCCACTGCCATCTCCACTGCCATTTCTTGCCTATATTGTTTTCTCTACAGAGTCTTGCTCCCTTCCAATCTTTCTCAGCACAGCAGCTGGAGAGAATATTTTGAAACACACACCCAGTCATGACACTTCCTTGCTTAAAACCCTTCAGTGGTTCCCCTTTGCTTTGGGATGGAAGCCAAATGTCTTTGCCAGGACCACCAGCTCCTTCATGATACGCCCCAGGCTTCCTCTCTGAACTCATGGTTCATTATTCCTTTCCACCTTTATACTACTATATATTGTTTAGTCGCTAAGTTCTGTCAGACTCTTTGCAACCCCATGTACTATAGCCCACCAGGCTCCTCTGTCCATGGGACTTCCCAGGCAAGTGTACTGGAGTGGGCAACCAATTCCTTCTCAGGGGATCTTCCTGATCCAGGGATTAAACCCACATCTCCTGAATTGGCAGGTGGATTCTTGAGCACTAAGCCACCTGGGAAGCCCCTATGCTATTGTGTAGGTATAGGGAATTGTTTGTAGTTTCCCACATTCAGGTTCTTCTCTGTCCCCACCCCTAACTGTACTGAAATGTCCTGATTTCTTAGCTGATGGAACAAATAGTTCCTATACTTCCCTGGCTGCAGGGAACTGAGTCTTGATTGCCAATTGTTTCTGTAAGTTTTTATGTGTCTAAGGTACAGTTGATTCTACAATAAATATTATGTCCTACCTTCTGTGTTCCAAATGTCATAGAGCTTACATTGTGGACTCAATATTTATGGAAAATAGGTTATTAGTTATTTTATTTATGGGCTCAGAGAGCTTTGATAATTTATCAAGCATCACAGAAAAAAATGTGACTGAGGCCATGTTTGAGCAAGGTTCGCCAGTTCCAAACCTCGAGTGCTCTTCCCATACTAACATTTGTTGTTCTGTTGCTAAGTCACATCCAACTCTTTGTGACCCCATGGACTAAAGCAACCAGGCTTCCCTGCCCTTCACCATCTCCCAGGATTTGCTTGAACTCATGTCCACTGAGCTGGTGATGTCATCCAATCATATTATTCTCTGTCCACCCCTCCTTCTCCTCCTGCCCTCAATCTTTCCCAGCAGCAGGGTCTGTCCAAATGAATCAGTTCTTCACATCAAGTGGCCAAAGTATTGAAACTTCAGCTTCACCATCAGTCCTTCCAATGAATATTCAGGATTGGTTTCCTTTAATTGACTGGTTTGACTTCCTAACTGTCCAAGAGACTCTCAAGAGTCCTCTCTAGAACCACAATTCAAAAATATCAACTCTTTGGTGCTCAGTCTTCTTTATGGTCCAACTCTTACATCCATACATGACTACTGGAAAAGCATAGCTTTGACTATGCAGACTTTCATCAGCAATGATGTCTCTACTTTTTAATACACTGTGTAGGTTTGTCAAAGCTTTTCTTCCAAGGAGTAAGTCTCTTTTAATTTCATGGCTGCAGTCACCAATGATAACTTCTAAACAAAGATGATTTGTGAAGAAACTATAATTCAGTTCAGTTCAGTCACTCAGTCATGTCCAACTCTTTGCGACCCCATGAACCACAGCACGCCAGGCCTCCCTGTCCATCACCAACTCGCAGAGTTCACTCAAACTCATGTCCATTGACTCAGTGATGCCATCCACCATCTCATCCTCTGTTGTCCCTTTCTCCTTCTGCCCTCAATCTTTCCCAGCATCAGGGTCTTTTCAAATGAGTCAGCCCTTTGCATCAGGTGGCCAAAGTTTGGAGTTTCAGCTTCAATATCAGGTCCTCCAATGAACACTCAGGACTGATCTCCTTTAGGATGGACTGGTTGGATCTCCTTACAGTCCAAGGGACTCTCAAGAGTCTTCTCCAACACCATAGTTCAAAAGCATCAATTTTTCAGCACTCAGCTTTCCTTATAGTCCAACTCTTACATCCATACATGACCACTGGAAAAACCATAGCCTTGACTAGATGGACCTTTGCTGGCAAAGTAATGTCTCTGCTTTTTAATATGCTATCTAGGTTGGTCATAACTTTCCTTCCAAGGAGTACGCTTCTTTTAATTTCACGGCTGCAGTCACCATCTGCAGTGATTTTGGAGACCCCCCAAAATAAAGTCAGCCAGTTTCCACTGTTTCCCTATCTATTTGCCATGAGATGATGGGACCAGATGCCATGATCTTAGTTTCCTGAATGTTGAACTTTAAACCAACTTTTTCACTCTCCTCTTTCACTTTCAAGGGGCTCTTAAGTTCTTCTTCACTTTCTGCCGTAAGGGTGGTATCATCTGCATATCTGAGGTTATTGATATTTCTCCTGGGAATCTTGATTCCAGCTTGTGCTTCTTCCAGCCCAGCGTTCCTCATGATGTACTCTGCATATAAGGTAAATAAGCAGTGTGACAACATACAGCCTTAATGTACTTCTTTTCCTGTTTGGAACCAGTCTGTTATTCCATTTCCAGTTCTAACTGTTGCTTCCTGACCCGTGTACAGATTTCTCAAGTGGCAGGTCAGGTGGTCAGGTATTCCCATCTCTTTCAGAATTTTAAAGATTTTGGCATAGTCAATAAAGCAGAAATAGATGTTTTCCTGGAACTCTCTTGCTTTTCTGATGATCCAGCAGATGTTGGCAGTTTGATCTCTGGTTCCTCTGCCTTTTCTAAAACCAGCTTGAACATCTGGAAGTTCATGGTTCACATATTGCTGAAGCGTGCTTGGAGAATTTTGAGCAATACTTTGCTAGCGTGTGAGATGAGTGCAAATGTGTGGAGTTTGAGCATTCTTATGCATTGCCTTTCTTTGGGATTGGCATGAAAACTGACCTTTTCCAGTCCTGTGGCCACTGCTGCGTTTTGAAATTTTGCTGTCATATTGAGTGCAGCACTTTCATAGCATCATCTTTTAGGATTTGAAATAGCTCAACTGGAATTCCTGGAGAAGGAAATGGCAACCCACTCCAGTACTCTTGCCTGGAAAATCCCATGGAGGGAGGAGCCTGGTAGACTAAAGTCCATGGGGTCGCGAAAAGTTGGACACGACTGAAGCGACTTCACTTTTAGTTTTCACTTTCATGCATTGGAGAAGGAAATGGCAACCCACTCCAGTATTCTTGCCTGGAGAATCCCATGGACAGAGTAGCCTGGCGGGCTGCCGTCTATGGGGTCGCACAGAGTCGGACACAACTGAAGCGACTTAGCAGCCGCAGGAGCAGCAACTGGAATTCCACCACTTCCACTAGCTTTGTTCGTAGTGATGCTTTCTAAGGCCCACTTGACTTCACATTCCAGGATGTCTGGCTCTAGGTGAGTGATCACACCATCGTGATTATCTGGGTCATGAAGATCTTTTTTGTACAGCTCTTCTGTATATTCTTGCCACCTCTTCTTAATATCTTCTGCTTCTGTTAGGTCCATACCGTTTCTGTCCTTTATTGAGCCCATCTTTGCATGGAATGTTCCCTTGGTGTCTCTAATTTTCTTGAAGAGATCTCTAGTCTTTCCAATTCTATTGTTTCTCTCTATTTCTTTGCACTGATCACTGAGGAAGGCTTTCTTATCTCTCCTTGCTATTCTTTGGAACTCTGCATTCAAATGGGTATATCGCTCTTTTTCTCTTTTGCCTTTAGCTTCTCTTCTTTTCTCAGCTATTTGTAAGGCCTTGTCAGACAACCATTTTGCATTCCTTTTTCTTGGGGATGGTCTTGATCACTGCCTCCTGTACAATGTCACAAACCTCCATTCATAGTTCTTCAGGCACTCTGCCTATCAGATCTAGTCCCATGAATCTATTTGTCACTTCCACTGTATAATCATAAGGGATTTGATTTAGGTCATACCTGAATGGTCTAGTGGTTTTCCCTACTTTCTTCAATTTAAGTCTGAATTTGGCAATAAGGAGTTCATGATCTGAGCCACAGTCAGCTCCCGGTCTTGTTTTTGCTGACTGTATACAGCTTCTCCATCTTTGGCTGCAAAGAATATAATCAATCTGATTTCGGTGTTGACCATCTGGTGATGTTCGTGTATAGAGTCTTCTCTTGTGTTGTTGGAAGAGGGTGTTTGCTATGCCCAGTGCATTCTCTTGGCAAAACTTTTTGTACTCCAAGGCCAAATTTGCCAATTACTCCAGGTATCTCTTGAATTCCTACTTTTGCATTCCAGTCTTCTATAGTGAAGAGGACATCTTTTTTGGGTGTTAGTTCTAGAAGGTCTTGTAGGTCTTCATAGAACCGTTCAACTTCAGGTTCTTCAGCATAACTGGTCATGGCATAGACTGGATTACTGTGATATTGAATGGTTTGAACGAACAGAGATCATTCTATCATTCTTCAGATTGCATCCAAGTACTGCATTTCGGACTCTTTTGTTGACTTTGACAGCTACTTCATTTTTTCTAGGGATTCTTGCCCACAGTAGTAGATATAATGGTCATCTGAGTTAAATTCGTTTCGCATTATACATGAATACATGTAGACGTATCTACATGGCCTTATAAAAAGGAAATCATTTTGTTTTTCTTTTAGCCAAGTGATATTTGGTTTTCTGATGCTTTCAATTGAAAAAGTAGCTTTTTTCAGTTGTCTCTGAAACTTATAAAAGGTTGTTCAATCATACTCAAACAAGAGAAACAAAATGAATAGGGATGACATTTTTCACCTTTCAGATGAAAAAATCCTAGCATTCAATAACATGCTACGTTGGACACGCTGTGAGGAAGTGGGTAACCTCATACATTAGTGATGAAATGTAATGTGGTTGTGATGTGTGCAGAGGGCAACGTGGGATTATTAAAATTAAAAATGTGTGAACTTTTGCACCAGCAAATCCACTTCTAGCAATTTACTCTACAAATGTATTTACATCTCTGAAAAACACCATGTGTATTAAGATATTCATTATAGTATTATTTGGAACAATAAGATTATGAATCAAACTCTTGCGTAATATGAATAAACCTGTCAAGAGGTTAAATGAAGTATAGTACATCCATATGGCAGAACACTATAAAGATGCTTTTGAAAATTCTGGAATTTTTATTTTGACATGTCCTATTTCTAAGATATGTTGTCTTACCAATCAATTTTATGCTATCACTTCTATAGAAATGAAAGGATATATATTCTTACATATGTAAATCTCTGGAAGAATATGCGAGAAACTAAAGACTCATCACCTATTTGAGGAACAGGCATGGGAATTTAGTAGATAGGAGACAAGATTAGAAGGGAGAATTCTTTTTCCTGAATATCCCTTTATTCTTTTTTTATTTTGGAGCCATATAAATATATTACTTATTCAAAACTTTATAACTTCATTTTAAAGAAAATAATAACATCCTAACTAATTCGGAGGCCTGGCATGCTGCTGTTCATGGGGTCGCAGAGTCAGACACGACTGAGCGACTGAACTGAACTGAACGAATTCATCAAAACAAGGACATGTGTAGACTCTGCACTAACCATTGACGATTTTCATTGACCTGTCAGACTTCCTCCACTTTCCAGAGTTTCCAGTCTGTTGCAGTTCTGAAAGATGAGGTTGCAGTGTCCCAAAGAAACATTCCTTGATTAAGGTCACCGCACAGGACCAGAGAATTATGTTACTTTCTTCTCCCTTTAAAGGCCGAACAGTTTACAAGATATGCTTGGGGACAGTGACCAAGGATTTCCCTTTGCTCTTGCTAGAAATGAAAATGTTGATGATTACTGATGTAAACACTGCAAACAAAGCCACTTTATAGACAGCGGATGGAAATGCCAGTGTTCTGAAGAAAGGAATCTACCTGGATTCTGACCTCTCCGTGTCACTCATACCAAAAATCCCTAACCTCTTCAATCCCTGGTTTCCTCACTTGTGAAACACAGATAATATTACCCTCCTTACAAATGTGCTGCTTTTTACAGCTCATGGCTGCTGTAGGTCAGTGATGTCTAACCCCTGAAACAGCCTCAGGTCCCCCAAACTCACTTCAGTAGGAACTGAGCTTGACAAAAACCACAGCAAATAAAGAAAGGCTTTCTAGAGAAAAGAGCCAGAATGGCCAGAATATCCCATTAAGGCCATCGAAGACACAATCTGGGTGGTGTTCTGTGATCACTATCGGGTTTCCCACTTTCTGCATTTGGAATGGAGTTTTTATCACAATTACAATGTTCTTTATCAGAGAATAGTCAGGGTATTCCTTGAGGGTGATTGATGTTAGGATAAATTGCTATAATATTTTATGTATAATAAATGTAACTATTCATTATAAATTACTATAATGCCTATACTTGGGAGAAGCCAAACCTAGATCTGACCAAGAATGCATATCACTTAGTTATCCCGCACTTGAACACTAAATTGCCTTCCTCCAGAAAGAGAGTGAGTGGTTTTAAATTTTGCTGTACATAGGAGCGTTTCTTAAGATGTACACATGGAAAGGAAGATGAGTATGGATGCTGTGTACCCATTGCAGTACTCATTCATTTTCCTGTGTATTATACAACTTCAGTTTTCCTCAAGAAAGTCATACACTAATCTCTGAACATTATCCCTAAACTTCAATCCACATAGTGTGAGCAACAGCCATCAAGTTGATGCTATCTTTGGCTCAAAAAGAAAAATTTAACTCAGACCTGGACCATCCAAGCCCTATATCTTTACACCTCAAATATGAACATATAATCCAATTCAGCTTAATGATAAGGTGGTGTAGTCCAAAACAAGACTCCAAGTCCTCTCAACTTGGAGCTGTGAGGTTATAAGTGTGGAAGTGCCAGGGGTCACCACAGGGAAGAAGCCCATCTAAAATAGAGAGAAGTTAGCAAACATCCTCTTCCAACAACACAAGAGACGACTCTACACATGCACATCACCAGATGGTCAATACTGAAATCAGACTGAGTATATTCTTTGCAGCCAGAGATGGAGAAGCTCTATACAGTTAGCAAAAACAAGACCGGGAGCTGACTGTGGCTCAAACCATGACCTCCTTATTGAAAATTCAGACTGAAATTGAAGAAAATAGGGAAAACCACTAGACCATTCAGGTATGACCTAAATCAGATTGCTTGCTATTATACAGTGGAAGTGACACATAGATTCAAGGGATTAGATCTGATAGATTGCCTGAAGAACTATGGACAGAGGTTCATGACATTGTACAGGAGGTGATGATCAAAACCATCCCCAAGAAAAAGAAATTCAAAAAGGCAAAATGGCTGTCTGAGGAGGCCTTACAAATAGCTGAGAAAAGAAGAGAAATGAAAAGCAAAGGAGAAAAGGAAAGATACCTCCATCTGAATGCAGAGTTCCAAAGAACAGCAAGGAGACATAAGAAAGCCTTCCTCAGTGATCAGTGCAAAGAAATAGAGGAAACAATAGAATGGGAAAGACTAGAGATCTCTTCAAGAAAATTAGAGATACAAAGGGAACATTTCATGCAAAGATGGGCACAATAAAGGACAGAAACGGTATGGACCTAACAGAAGCAGAAGATAGTAAAAAGAGGTGGCAAGAATACACAGAAGAACTATACAAAAAAAAATCTTCATGACCCAGATAACCACGATGGTATATCACTCACCTAGTGCCAGACATCTTGGAATGTGAAGTCCAGTGGGCCTTAGGAAGCATCACTATGAACAAAGCTAGTGGAGGTGATGGAATTCCAGTTGAGCTATTTCAAATCCTAAAAGATGATGCTGTGAAAGTGCTGCACTCAATATATCAGCAAATTTGGAAAACTCAGCAGTGCCACAGGACTGGAAAAGGTCAGTTTTCATTCCAAGCCCAAAGAAAGGCAATGTCGAAGAATGTTCAAACTACTGCACAATTACACTCATCTCAGACGCTAGCAAAGTAATGCTCAAAATTCTCCAAGCTAGGCTTCAGTAATACATGAACTGAGAACTTCCAGATGTTCAAGCTGGAATTAGAAAAGGCAGAGGAATCAGATATTAAATTGCCAGCACCCACTGGATTTAGAAAAAGCAAGAGAGTTCCAGAAAAATATCTACTTCTGCTTTATTGACTATGCCAAAGCCTTTGTGTGGATCACAACAAACTGTGGGAAATTCTTAAAGAGATGGGAATACCACCTTACCTGTCTCCTGAGAAATCTGTGTGCGATTAAAAAGCAACAGTTAAAACTGGACATAGAACTTAGGGAATGTTTCAAAATTGGGAATGGAGTATGGCAAGGCTGTATATTGTCACCCTGCTTATTTAACTGTTATGCAGAGTACATCATGCGAAATGCCAGGCTGGATGAAGCAGGGGCTGGAATCAAGATTTCCAGGGGAAATATCAATAATTTCAAATATGCAGATGACACCACCCTGATGGCAGAAAGTGAAGAGGAACTAAAGAGCCTCTTGATGAAGGTGAAAGAGGAGAGTGAAAAAGCTGGCTTAAAACTCAACATTCAAAAAAAAGAAGATCATGGCATCCGGTCCCATCACTTCATGGCAAGTAGATGGGGAAACAATGGAAACAGTGACAGACTTCATTTTCCTGGGCTCCAAAATCACTGCAGATGGTGACTGTAGTAGAAAAGCTATGACCAACCTAGATAGCATATTAAAAAGCAGAGACATTACTTTACCCACAAAGGTTGATCTAATCAAAGCTATGGTTTTTTCCAGTAGTCATTATGGATGTGAGAGTTGGACCATGAAGAAAGCTGTGCGCCGAAGAACTGATGCTTTTGAACTGTGGTGTTGGAGAAACTCTTGAGAGTTCTTTGGACTGCAAGGAGATCAAGGCAGTCGATCCTAAAGGAAATCAGTCCTGAATATTCATTGGAAGGACTGATGCTGAAGTCGAAGCTCCAATACTTTGGCCACCTGATGCAAAGAACTGACTCATTGGAAAAGACATTGATGCTGGGAAAGATTCAAGCCAGGAGCAGAAGGGGACAACACAGGGTGAGATGGTCCATCACCGACTTGATGGACATGAGTTTGAGCAAGCTCTGGGAGTTGGTGATAGACAGGAAAGGCTGGCATGCTGCTGTCCATGGGGTCGCAAATCGTCGGACATGACTGAGTGAACTGAATTGAGGGCAGAGAGAGAGAGAGATCTCGAAATCCAAGAACATCCATGTCCAGTTATGTGAATACAAATTTCTTCCTCTTGCTTCAGTTTCTATGACTTGGGATTTCTAAACCTCACATTTTTTCTAAAAGTGAAAAAAACCTCAACTAAACACACAGGGTCTTCATCAATGAAAAATTGCTTAATTTCACTTGAAATAGAAGAAATACAACTGCACAGATATACCAGTTTTCACCTATCAGATCTGCAAATGTCCAAGATCTAGATAATTCACTGTACTTGTCCAGTTTATGGAGGAAAGGAATTATCAGACTGTTAGCGGGAGTGCTAAAATGATGCCATTAAGTGGAAGGTAATTTGGAAATGTTCACTGAAATTACAAATGCATTTACCTTTTAACTCAGCAATTTCACTTCTAGGATTTATTCTAAAACTATTTTTATACGTTTACAATGAAGAAGCTTTTATTCGTTGCTGCATTGTTTGTAATAGGAAAACATCAATATAAATGTCCATCAGTAGGGTCTGGATAAATGAAAAATATGGTATGATCATACAGGGGAATATATAAAGTTGTAAAAGAATTTCCTTTTGGCTAATATGAACATATCTTTAACATACATTACGAGAAAAATTTTAAGTGCTAATATTTGTATAATACATATATAAACGGAGAAGAAAGGAAATATATTTTCTTATTTGCTTGTATGTACATGGTTGTCTCAGAAAAAATGAAAATGTAGTTATCCATGGGGAAGGGGCAAGGGAACATGGAATTTAAGGGATAAGACGGGGAAAGAGATTGTTTTCATTGTATACATTTTGTTTTACTGTATTTAAATTTTGGGGAACTACATAAACTCTTCACAACTACATAAACTCTTCACAAATATTTTCAGTGCATACTTTTTAGAAAGAAAGACACAATAACAACATAGGCGAGATCCAGAATTCTAAATTATATGTGAGATGCCAGTGCAAAATGTCAGCTGCATAAATATAAAGAGCAGTTTTCTTCCATCTTCCAGAATTTCAGCCTTAAAGAGACCCGTGCTAAATGGCTGAAAAGAGATACCCCATGGCAATGGTGGCACCTACAGGACACATCCAGAATTGTTTCGCTTTTTCTTTCTTTTTTTTGTTATTCTGAGGCAATGGACGGGCCCGGGTCGAGGTGGTGATTGATTTTTCCACTGGAGCTCCTGAACAAAAGCATTTTGCTAATCACTGGGCATTCACTGTCAGATGCACCTGGATACAAATACTGTCCTATCATTTACTGTGAAGCTCTAGGCAAAGAGCTATATCCTTTATATCTCTTTATATCTTTAAAAGACATAGTTTCTTCACTTGTAAAATGTGGACCATTTCGACCTTGTCATGTTGTTGCTTACTAATATTTTAAGCGAATTTGTGTTACTTAAAGAGTGCTGCCCCCCCAAGATGGTCTGTGGTTTCTCAATGCTTCTGACAACCCAGGCTTCTGAACTTGCAACCACAGGAGGTTAGATGCTAAATAAATGCAGCCCCCAGGAGAAGAAATGAGGATGTAGTTCTGGAGCCTCCCTGGCCAGCAAAGGAAGGGAGATTGGAGAGAGGGAGACGGAGAAAAGGGGAAGAGTGAGAGAGAAAGCCAGTGAGCGCACCGTTTGGACCCTTTGTGTCCAGGCATACTGGGACCTCTGAATTCACCCCCAGCTTTTCAGTTGTAAAGACAGTGAATTCCTTTCTCTAAAGTCAGATTGAGGGGTTTATGTTTTTGTTTTGCTTGTAACTGCAAGACCCCTAATCATTTCTAAGGCTGTGTATTAAAAGCTGCTCAACCTCACTCCATTATAAATTTATGAACTTAAAATGGGATAGCATTTTCCATCTATTGTAATGACAAAATATGAAAGTTAAGTCGGTCACATATTATGTTGGTCAAACTGAGAGGAAATATATTATTGTATTAGTGAGAATGGGAGTTTAATCTTCCCTAAAGCGGGTAAAAGGCATATTTGTTAAACTGCAAATACATATATCCTTTGACCAATTAATTCTGCTATTGTGTAGTTTGTCCTGCAGATATATAGCCTCCCACACAAAATGAGGCAGGGAGAAGGTTATTCAGTGCAGCATTGTTTGGAAATGTGAACAATAGGAATCAAACTAAACATTCCTCCAGGGAGAATCCGTTTCATCCACACAGTGGAGGATGCTAAATCTCTTAAAAGGAATACATTTCTTTAGGAACTGCTTATGAAAAGCTGTCCATAATATATAGCTGTGTAGAAGAAAAAGAAAACGAACAGAAGAATGAATGTGGATAACTGGCATTAAAAATGGATGGGGAAAAGAATGTGTTTATATTTGGTTGCATATATATTAAAATCTCTAGAAGAATGGACAGAAAAAAGAATGCCATCATAAATGCTGCATAGATGGATAAGTGACAAGGATAGAAGGAGTTTATTTTCAAATAAGATTTTTTTGTACATTTAAATGTTTGAAACCTATAAATGTACAAGCTATTAAAAAATGAGGTAAATAAGAAAAGAACCCTAACTTATATGTTGGAGATATTGAACTCTAAACTCGTAAGCTGGGGTCCTTAGACTGAATTGTGTGTAGACGGGACTCCATCTTCTAGAATATCTGATTCTTTCCAGCCTTAGATCAAGCTGCAGGGCTGGAGACATCCTGTGGTTAACAGTGCCACCTACAGGACAAGGAGAATATTTTAGTTTGTTTTCTTTGTGCTTTTCCGGGATGGGGAGGGTGGGGAGGGAGGGAACATCAAAATAAGCTGACCAGGGCACAGGGGAGGAGGGTGATTTTTCCCATTGGAGTCTCTAGTTATTGTGAGCCTGATTTTTCATATAAGCATATTGAAAGCTTAGACCTTAGAACTGATTATAGATAGTGGTTTTGTCACTCACTGTTCCTCCCAGCTGTAGGGCTACAAGTAAAGGCACTTAATATCTCAGATCCACAGTATCTATTCTGTAAAACAAGAAATATGCTATACATATATGTGTGTGTGTATATATATATATATATATATATATATATATATATATAAACTGGTGTTCCTCAGTTTCCTCCTCAAAAACTAAATTTTTATAGTATCTGGAAATTGGGGCAGGGAGCTTCCCTGGTGGCTCAGACAGTAAAATATTCACCTGCGATGCAGGAGACTCAGGTTCAATCCCTGGGTTGGGAAGATCCCTTGGAGAAGGGAATGGCAACCCACTCCAGTATTCTTGCCTGGAGAATTCCATGGACAGAGAAACTCGGTCAGCTACAGTCCATAGGGGTACACAGAGTCGGACATGACTGAGTGACTAACGCGCACACATATGTGTATGTATCACAGGCTAATGTCTCACAGTGCTTTTTAAATTTATTTTATTGAAGCATAGTTGATCTGCAATATTGTGTTTTTTCTGTACAGCAAAAGTGATTCAGGCATGCACGTCTTTTTTTCATATTCTTCTCTGTTACGGTGTATTACAGGATGCTGAATATAGTTCCCTGGGCCTTGCTGTTGATCTCTGCTACACTGAGTAGTTTGTATCTGTTAATCCCAAACCCTCAATCCATTCCCCCCATCCCCTCGCCCCCTTGGCAAGCACAAATCTGTCCTCTGTATCTGTGAGTCTGTTTCTGTTTTGTAGAAACGTTTATTTATGTCGTATTTTAGATTCCATCTATAAGTGATATCATCTGGTGTTTGTCTTTCTCTGGCTTACTTCACTTAGTATGATAATCTCTAGGTCCATCCATGTTACTGAATTACGTCATTCTTTTGTATGACTGAGTAGTATTCCGTGGTGTATCTATACCACATCTTCTTTATACAACATCTGTTGATGGACATTTAGGTTGTTTCCTTGTCTTGGCTATTGTACATAGTGCTGCTCTGAACGTAGAGGGGACATGTGTCTTTTTTAACTACAGTTTTGTTCTGGATATAGGCTCAGGAGCCTCCCAATGTCTTAAGAGATGTATTTTGCTAGAGAAACTCCAAATCTAGCAAACAACAGCCTGTGATTACTTAATCTTTAAGACAGTCCTAAATACATGAAGTCCATTCTAAGAGAAGAGAAGGGTCACGAGAAGGGTCCTCCTCCACCTCCTCCCAAATCTCCAGCTCACAGGGGCTAGGGAAATACAGGACAAAGGCGAGGGCTCCAGAGAGCAGAGAGGCACAGCCAGGCTGGCTAAGGAGCTCACTACCTCCAGGTCAGGGAAACCTTGCCCTTCCTGTCTGTGAGTGCTGGACCAGAGACCGCTTTGTGCCACTTCCCTTACTGAGTGGACATTCTGTTTTGATTACCCTGTTCTTTCACATGTGCCTTTCGGTTTTTTAGGAAACACAGATTGCTGGGCCAGGCGGAGCCCCATCAAGCCCTGACCAAGAAGACTGCTCATCACCTAGAAATCTTGACCTTGGAGAGGGAGCCACACGAGTCACTGTGCTTCTCCCTCTGGGAAAGGGGTGAGTGCAATTTTATAGCATGTGATTATGGCTTCATTACAGCTACAGCATGGATAATTTTTTAAGGTGTGTGTGTGAATAAAAAGTATGTGGATGTTGAGCTGTCGAAGGGGTGGATGACAACACAGTGTGATGTGCAGTGTTCCCCAGCCAGTGCCTAAGCATCCATCTCCACATAACTCTCTGACCTTTCACTGAACAGCCAGCATCCCCGCTTCCCACTCAATCCATGTAGTTTGTGGGGGATTTGGGCCCTGTCACATGACTCGGCCCTGTCCAGTCAGAACCCTGGATCAGAGCCTGTTAGAGAAGAAGCCCAAGACAGAAGGAAAGTGGAGCAGAAGGAGGGAAAAACAAGGGAGTCAGTGAGCAAGGCAGAGAGAGAAGCCTGAGAAAGGTCACAGGCCTTGGGGACGCTGCCTTTGGATTCAGGCTCATTGGAAAAGCTAATGTCTACCTCCAGTATGGTTAGTCTGGAGAAAGCAAACATCTTCTCGCTGAGGCCGTGGGAGCCGGGCTTTCTATCACTTGCAATCAGAAAAATCTGAACTCATTTGAATGGCTCTTAAACCAAAAGAAGCTCAAACTCACTTATAATAAAAACACAAAAAATAAAACTGAGGAACCTTTATTTTCTCACTCTCAGATTGATTAGAAAAAATCCAAAACACACTGCGCTGGCCAAGCTGTGCAAAATGGACAATTTCATACATGGCTGGCGGGCGCATAAGCTGGTATGAGCACTGTGGAGGGCAATTTGGAAATGTCAGTAAACTTGGCAGATGCATGTATTCTCAATACTTTATATATTCACACACATGCAAAATGAAGTTATGCAAAGCTACTTATTTTAGCATTATTTTTATTGGCAGAAAATCCACATACATACTCATCACTAGAGACCTGAGTGGATAAATGTAGGTGCTTCCATGTTGTGAGAATACTTTGAGGATTAAAAAAAGAGAGAGAGAGGAAATTTTATATATTGATATAAAAGATTTCTAAGATATAGTGTTAATGTGTTAACGGAACGATCAAGATGAGAAAAAAATTACAGTGTGCTATCATGCAAAATAAAAGGTAATTTAAAAAATATTTTCTTATATATGAATAAAATTTATTCTAGAAGTACAAAATAAGCTAATAACTAGTAACTTTTGGTATGGATTTGATTAAACAGAAGTTTTTCCCACTGTATTCTTTTGCACTTTTTGTTTGCTTTTGAGCCATTATAAATATATTCCGTCAGTTCAGTTCAGTGGCTCAGTCCTCTCCGACTCTGCGAACCCATGGACTTTCCTGTTCAAAAATCAAATAAATTAAAAATAGAAAAAGTCCTAACCAGAGGACATACAGGAGCTACATACAAAGCAATAGAAACGTATTTTGGATGCTGGCACCGAGCTGCATAAATCAGATGCAGCTTCTTGTATCCTTCTAGAATGTCTGAGTCCATTGCCGCCCTGAGAAAGCTGTGCGGCAAAACTGGGAAGATATATTCTGTGATGAGGGCGCCACCTACAGGACAAGCTTAGAACTTTTCTTCTGTTTTTCGTTCTGACTGACGGAACTTTAGCACTGCATGGAGGAAGTGCAGTGAGAATGAATTTCCCCCTAGAGTTGCTAGATGTGAAAGTCTTGCTAGTAATGATAGAGATATTACAAACAAAGCTAGTTTAATATAAGGTACACAGGGAAACAGGATGAAAGGAGGGATGAAGGTAGGCTCCTCTGATTACAAATATCAGCTTTGTCACTCCCCAGCTGTATGGCTTCAGGCAAAATGGCTTCACGTTTCTGAGCAGTAGAATTGACACTTATGAAATGAGAATAATAATACTTACCTTACGGGGTCATTGCCTCCTAATGTTTTAAGCGAGATTCATAGCCAGAAAACCTTAAGCCCAACAAAGAGTAGTTTGCCATTGTTCAAGGTCCAAGGTCATTCCAGGCCCTCTTTCAGGAAATGAGATGCGGAACCAATGCAGCCCATAGGTGGGGCATATCACCTAAGGTTGCCACCTCAAGTGAGGCCATGGAAGATAAAGGGAAGAGAGAACCTTCCTGGGTGACCGCATTGTATGACTAATGAATTCACCTCACTAGGGTCAGAGGTCTCAGTACGTGTTCAGGTCAGAGCCCTGGGGGTAGTTTCCCACTCTCCTCTTTTTCCAATGGAAGGTTTTACTTTGATTGTTATTCAGTTCAGTTCAGTTCAGTTCAGTCGCTCAGTCGTGTCCGACTCTCATTATCTCTTCCTATAAGTGTATAATGCGAGTTACAGTTTTCATTTAATCATGATTTGCTGGACTGCGAGAAGCCACATTAGGACTTGACCAAGAATAATACTCAAAACCTAGAGATTCTGGGGTAACTAGTTTGCTTATGAGTTTGGGGGTGTTTACCTCACCTCCCTCTAAGATGAGGCTGAGCACAGCTTTTGTTGTGAGTAGTAGAGTTGCATGATTTCAACGTGGGTGTCTTGGAAGATACACGCGTGGATGGAAGCGTGTGTGGTCCTGTGACTCAGGCCTGGGCAAAGAAGCAGGACCTCTCTCCGTCTACAACGATTGATGGTTCAAGGAGTGGCGTGTAATAACACTGGAATCAGTGAGAGTCAGACCTAGTCTTTTTGCTGAACTTGAGGCTTGAGGAAAACCTGGTGCTGCCTGGGGCCACTACGAGGAGACATCTCAGAGCAGAGCCAAGCAAACGGAAAATGCAGAGAGCCAGAGCCAGAGAGACTGAGACAGAAAAGATGGGGTCAAAGCGGGAGAGGCAGGTCAGCCTCGAGGGCCTCTTTCGCGTCCTTGCATCAAGACAGGTCTCTAGACACACCAACTGACTTTTCTTTTATATGAATCTTGTTTCTTCTCTGTTGCTTAAACCAGACTGAGTTCTCTACCACTTGAAACTGAGTGAGTTCTTAATGAACATCTGTGAAAATGTTACATCCCTTCATTTAAAACAGAAATACAACATATAACAACACAGAGATACACTTTTCACTGACCATGTCATCAAAAACACAAGCACACGTTTGGACAAGCTGTGGAATTAAAGATATTCACATCCAGGACTATATGTACACATGCATATGTGGATCTACTTGCGTGCCTGCTAAATTGCTTCAGTCGTGTCTGACCCTTTGCCACTCTATGGACTGTAGCCTAGAGGTCTCCTCTGTCCATGGGATTCTCCAGCCGGGAAAACTGCGGTGGGTTGCCACACTCTCCTCCAGGGGATCTTCCTGACCCAGGATCCAACCTGGGTCACAAAGCAGGTGGAGTCTTTACTGCTGAGCCACCAGAGAAGTCCATAGATAGATAGATATGTATGTATGTATATGTATATATTTCTGTTGTTGTTGTTCGTCTGGAGAACCCTAACCTAATACGTCATCCCTCTTAAAATGTTTCCTTCATCAAATTCTCTTCAGTTAATCCCTTGAATATGCTACTTGTCTCCTGTGACAGACTTCACTGATACAGTAAGTGGTATAAAAAATGGCTCAAGGAAACAAACCCTCCAAATGGGATTCCGAGATTCCATTGCCCATACCTTTGAGAAGCTCACAGATGTCCTCTCCCAGGGGGAAGTAGGATACTAGTATCCCTGATATGGAGCAATAGCATGGTTACTCAAAATAGCACTGTTGCAGGATGCAGTACAAGTGAATCGCAAGACAAGATCAAGTGACTAAAGTGCGTAATTGCTCTGGCAACAATGGTGATTATAATTAGTGGCCTGGATGCTCCTGACAACTTGGAGAGCTTACAAAAAAGGAGAAACTTTTTAAGCCTAGAGACTTGAACCTTTAAGTTGTGGAATAAGAAGAGAATCAGAAAACCTCAAAGGTGGCCTTAAAAAAAAATATTTTCTAGAGGGCACACACAACCAAAATTTAGGTCCAAAGACTAACTACAGGTATAAGAGAGAAATAGTACTAGTCAAATGTCCAATTTCTCTAGGTTATCATATGCCAGTTAAAGCACTAGTTAATGAGTGTGGGTGGGATTCTGAGACTTAGAATAAGAATATTTGGAAAACTAGACATGAGGCTGAGATTTTTGAACACTGAAAACTCCCGAATCTTGCTTGGCTGATTAAGCAGCCCAACTCTTTCTGAAGGAATCTTGACTTTCCTTTCATAAATTTCCTTTGTTGACTTAACTTAGGACAATCACCTCACAAGGGGAATCAGTTCTCCCCCCACCCAGTCTCACCATCTCTTACTTACTTCTAGATCCACAGTAACAGTTAAAGGCCAGCACAGCCCAAAGAGAGAAGTGCAAGTTATTCTGCAGGAGGTATTGTAATAAATGTTAAATGTAGCTATAGGGCTTACCTGGTGGCTCAGTCGGTAAAGAATCCACCTACAATGCAGGAGACTGCCTGCAGTGCAGAAGACCTGGATTCAGTCCCTGGGTCAGGCATATCCCTTGGAGGAGGGCTTGGCAACCCACTCCAGTATTCTTGCCTGGAGAATCCCATGGACAGAGAAGCCTAGAGGGCTACAGTCCATAGGACCTCACAGAGTAGGACACAAATGAAGCAACTTAGCATGCACGCATGAATAAGAACTAGGCAGATGGGGGCAGGACTGGAAAGGAGACTATTGCATACCTTTTTACACTTGCTGATCTTGGCTTCATGTAAAATATTCTCTTTCAAGAAAACCAGGAAAAATGCATGTTAGAATTACAGAACTCTAAACACATGAGTGGGTTTACCAACATGAACCATCAGTCACATAAACTGGCTTCTTCTGTCTTCCAGAATTTCTCATCTACAGCAGCCCTGGGAAATAAGAGCTGACAAATAAGAAAGAGGTATTCTGTGGTTGGGCTTCCCTGGTAGCTCAGCTTATAAAGAATCTGCCTACAATGCAGGAGACCCCAGTTCGATTCCTGGGTCAGGAAGATTTCCCTGGAGAAGGGATAGGCTTACCCATTCCAGTATGCATGGGCTTCCCTGGTGGCTCAGACAGTAAAGAACCCACCTGCAACATGGGAGACCTAGGTTCAATCCCTGGGTTGGGAAAATTCCCCTAGAGGAGGGCACGGCAACCCACTCCAGTATTCTTATCTGGAGAATCCCATGGACAAGAGGAGTCTGTTGGGTTATAGTCCATGGGGTCAACAAGAGTTGGACACGACTGAGTGACTAAACACAGCACATTGTATGGTTATGGTGGCACCCATAGGACAAACTAAGAATTTTGGTTTGTTGATTTCAGTTTTCTCTGAAAGGCATACATTGGAAAGAAGGAATTTTGAATCACCAATGGAACAGCTAAACAGAAAGGTTTTAATAATAACCAATGGACACACTTACACAGGTCACACCAGCCGGGAAGTCAGAGCGATGAGATAAATATAGGTTTCAGAGCCTCATACACTTGGCTTCGTGTTTGCTCTGTGTTGCCTTCAGTACATGAACTGTAGCCTCTCTGAGCATTAGTTTCTTCACATATTTAGTTTCTTTACATGCACAAACCTTCCCCCTTCTGCAGAGTTAAGTGTAATATTAGAAAGAATGCATGTGATATGCTGAATGTGGAGCCCGGCACAGAGTTTGCAGTGGCCAGTGTATTCTTACATTCTATTAATATATATCCTTCCGTATCATTGCACTCACAAGGCTGATCTCCCTTTAAGGCTCACCATGTTTCAACCCACCCCTACCTTGATGCATATCCACCTTTTCTCAGTTTCCCATAAGCAAGCACATCACACCAAGCACAATTTAGCTTTCTGAGTTTCTTAATATCAAATCCACACAGCCCCATCTCTTCACTGCTACCGTACTCTTGACATGGGGTCATTTTTTAAACTCTTGTGTGTCTGTTTCATTTTTCAAGAAAAACTCTACAAATTATGTTTAAACATTTTTTTTTAACCTAACTGACACTAGCATGTATTTATCCACATAATGACATGACATTTTCTCCTCCAAGACCATAATGAAACTAGAGCCTGACCTTTTCTCACCCTCAGGACACAAAGGTTCTTCTGAATCTCTTGTTGACCTTAGGTCTATATGCACAGCATCACATTTTTTAGAGTGGTGCGCTCCTGTATGTGTGTAAGGCTCGAGCAAAATAGAATTTGAGACAAGAGCTGAGAGAAGTTCATGACTTATTTTAAACCATGAATGTATGTTAAAGGCTTTGTGATTCAGTAAAAGAATATTTACTAGGGTAACAAACTAGGCAGGAATGACTATTTAAAGAAAATAAATATGGAGTTATGTTTAAACCTAAAATAGAAAGAGGGTTGATTCCCTGCTCTCATGATGTTTAGACCAGCTAGAGAAGAGAAAACTAGACAGTAAAGTATATGATGATTATAATCAAAAGTAGTGCAGGATTCAGAAATAATTAAATAAAAACAAGGGTAGAAAGAATTGTGTTTCCAAACATATGGTGCTGCATGTCATAAATATTGTGATGAAGCTATTGATCCACAGGGTTCTGAGCTGGTCAGATGACACTCCAGTGGAGAATTTCAACAACTGGATGGCAGAAATTACAGAGAGTGACTAGTCATGATTACTGAAAAATCTAAGCTTTTGTGGACACAAACTCAACCATAGAAAAATGGCATCACTGACTTGATGGACTTGAGTTCGAGTGAGCTTCAGGAGTTGGTGATGGACAGGGAAGCCTGGTGTGCTGCAGTCCATGGGGTCGCAAAGAGTCAGACACAGCTCAGCAACTGAACTGAACTGACAAAATAATGAAAACATAATACAGCAAATATAATAGAATATATAATATTGCTATTAAATGGTAAAATACTGCTAAAGAATTCAGAAGTCAGGTTAGAGAATCATAAACCTATGGCAATATATGGATGTCATGTTCCTTGATACTGTTAAAGTTAAAAGCAAAGAGACGGTTGACATTCAGACTCCATAAAAATCACAAGCCGGAGACAGTCATTACTGGAATGGATATTTACAGGATGGAAAATTAGATGACCAACCCTAAACAGCAGTTTAAGAGCTAAACAGGGAAAGATTATAGAAAAGCAAAACTATACTGATGAAATTAGGATAAAAATATTAGTTGCTCAGTCATATCCGACTCTTTGTTACCCAGTGAACTACAGCCCGTTAGGATCCTCTGTCCAAGGAATTCTCCAGGCAAGAATACTGGAGTAGGTTGCCATTTCCTTCTCCAGTGTCCCCTGCATTGCAGGCAGATTCTTTACCATCTGAGCCACCAGGGAAGCCAAACTAGGAACTACCATCTGAGTCACCAGAGAAGCCCATCTAGAACAGAATGGGCATCAAACACATATATAAATTGTTGCTCGGATAAGCATAGATGAAATGAAGATTAGGTCATTTTTAAGGCAAGACCTCCTCAGGAAATAATTACAATTATGGGAGAAACTAAAAATGGGGCTTCCCATCAGATGATTCAGTTAGGTAAAGAATCTGCTTGCAATGCAGGAGCCGCAGGCTTGATCCCTGGGTCGGGAAGATCCCTTGTCAACCCACTCCAGTATTCTTGCCTGGAAAATCCCATGGACAGAGGAGCTTGGCAGTCCATGGGGTTGCAAAAGAGTTGGACATGATTGAGTAATTAAATAACAACAACAACAAAAGTATAGATCGGGTGTGATGATATCCCAGTTGAGATAAGCATGGTTCAGTTCAGTTCAGTCGCTCAGTCGTGTCCAACTCTTTGCGACCTCATGAACCTCAGCACACCAGGCCTCCCTGTACATCACCAACTCCCGGAGTTCACTCAAACTCATGTCCATCGAGTCGGTGATGCCATCCAGCCATCTCATTCTCTGTCGTTCCCGTCTCCTCCTACCCCCAATCCCTCCCAGCATCAGACTCTTTTCCAGTGAGTCAACTCGTCGCATGAGGTGGCCTAAGTATTGGAGTTTCAGCTTTAGCATCAGTCCTTCCAATGAACACCCAGGATTGATCTCCTTTAGAGGACATAGTTATACTACTGAAAGATACGGACATAACTGCAAACCAGAGTAGATTTAGGGAAATAGAAGGAAAGAAGCATATAAGAAATCTACTAGAAAAAAAACAAGACAAAAGACAAGAATAGAAAGACACCCTCTCCCCCAGACCCGCTGCACACTTTAATATGGACTTGAAAAACATTATATCTACCTTACATACAGGCAACCCCTGCAACAGAATAATAGACCACATAAGGACAAGTGGCTGTTATGCATTACCAAACCAAAGAGGCTCTACCATTCCAACAAGGGAGAGAAAGAATGAGCTATCACAGTCAAAGAGACAGGGAAAAGCTCAGACCCAGGATAAAGAGCAAACCTAGAGCTCCAAACTAGATGCTTTGCATTGTTTTATCTTCCCAGATTAGACAGCTTTTTCCTGTATAATCTATTAATATGTAATTGAACTAAAAATGCTAGGATTACTAGTTACATGATGACAAATATCAACACTTTCAGGAAAAAATGGCAAAGTATACATAAAGGCAAAGATAAGATTTAAAATCTTTAGAAGAGAGGCTTCTCTAGTGGTCCAGGCTTATCTGGTGTTCCAAGAATCTGCCTTGCAATGCAGGGGACACCACTTTGATCCCTGGTCTGAGAAGATCCCACATGCTGCAGGGCAACCAAGCCCCTGAGTCAAACTAATGAGCTTGTGGTCTGGAGCCCATGAGCTGCAGCTCCGGAAGCCTGAGTGCCCCCAGAGCCCGTGCTCTGCAGTGACAGAAGCCACTGCACGGAGAAGCCTGCACACCACAGCTAGAGAGTAGCCCCCTCTCACCACAACTAGAGAAGAGCCCATGCAGCAATGAAGACCCAGCACAGCCGAAAACAAACAAATAAATAAAATGCTTGGAAGAAGCTGATCAATAGGAGTTTGGTAAAATGAGATCTAAAATCTGCTAGTGGCCTTATTGGAATTTATGACTTATCCCTTAATACCAAACTCTGAATGAATCATTGGAACAGACATAATTAAGAAATTACAAGATATTGGAGAAGATAAAATCAGTTTAGCTGTACATATAATTCTATTGGAGAGGCAAAATTGATACCATTGTCATTATTCACATTGAGCTGGGAGAAATGTTACATTTTTAATCCCTTGAGTCAAGTTTATTCTTATAAGTTTCATAGAATTTATTCAGTGCTTTTAATGTGGGAAATTTTTCTAGAAATTTGCCCATTTCATCTGTTTTCAAATTCATTGACGTAAAATTGTTGTTGAGGTGGCAGTAGTCATAGTATCCCAGTGGTTTCTTTTTGATAATGTTTTGAAAAAATTATAGACTCAAGAGAAGTTGCAAAAATAGTACAAAAAGGTCCTGTATGCCCATTGCCCAACTTTCCCCAGTAGTAAATTTGTATCATGTGAAAACTAGGAAATTGATACTGGCACAATAATATTGACTAAATACAGACCTCTGGATTGCTTTACCCTTTACATGCACTGATTTTTTTTTCTGGGTGTGTATAGTTCCATGAAATTTTATCACTTGTAGAGACTCATGTGGCTGCTCTAACAATCAAGATATGGAATTGTTCCATCACACAAAGGCCCCCATTGTGCTGCACTTTCATAATTACACCCCTTCCCTACCTTCTGACAGACACTCATCCATTCTCCACCTCTGTAATTTTATTTCAGAATTGTACAGATGGAACTGCATTTATGGAGCCCTTACACACTGGTCTCTCTTCACTCGGCGTGGTTGACGATATTGAGCATCTCTTCGTATGCGTCTGTGCACCCATATTCCCTTTTTGGTTAAGTGTTTCAGACTGGATTTGCTATTTTATTCTTTTGCTTTGCTAACTGCGTTGTTTGTGTTTTTTCTGGTAAACTCAAGGGTTCTTTATATCTTTCGGATACAAGTCCTTTGTCAGATATGTGATATGCAAATATGCTTTCTCAATCTGTGGCTTATCTTTCTAACCTCCTACCAGAGTTTTTCACAGAGCAAAAGTTTTTAATTTTGGTGAAGACCACTTGATCAATTTTTCTTTTATGGATTATACTTTCGGTGTCAAATCTAAGAACGCTTTGCTTAGCCTTCAGTCACAAAGATATTTTCTTAAAAGCATTACAGTTTTACTTTTCACATGTAGGCTTCTGTTTTATTTTGAGTTAATTTTTGCATAAGGCATCAGGTTTGCATCAAAGTTCATTTTTCTTTCTATGAGGGGTCAGATGTTCCAGCATCATGTGTTAAAAAGTTTCTTTTTCCTTCATCACATTGGTTTTTCACCTTCATCAGAAACCTGTTGGCCATAATCATGAAGGTCTATTTCTGTGTTCTCTATTTTGGTCTGCTAATCTATGCAGCTGCATCTCACTGGACCAGCTGTGTGGAGATAACCCACATCCAAGGTCAGGGAAACCCCAGTCCGACGGTAGGCTCTGGAGTGGCTGTGAGGAGATACCCCACGTCCGAGGGCAAAGGAAAAGCCCCAGCAAGATGGTAGGAGGGGCGAATTCACGTTTAGAATCAAACCCCATTCCCACCAGAGGTGTTCAGAGGGCTCAAACAAACCTTGTGTGGACCAGGACCCAGGGATCCCCCAGAGACTGAGACAGAACAGTGTTTGAGCGTTTCCTGTGGAGGAACAGGTCTGCAGTGGTCTGCCGCAGGGACAGAGGCTCTGGGTGCAGCAGACTTGGGTATGGCATAAGTCCTCTTGGAGGAGGTCACTATTAACCCCACCACAGAGCTGCCAGAACTTACAGAGGATTGGGAAATAGACTCTTGGAGGGCACAACAGAACCTTGTGCACCAGGACCCAGGAGAAAGAGCAGTGATCCCACAGGAGACTGTCCTGGACTTGTCTGTGGGTGTCCGGGAGTCTCCGGCAGAGGCATGGGTCATTGGTGGCCTGCTGCGGTGTTGGGGGCACGGACTGTAGCAGTACATGCCTGGGATCCTTTGAGGGAAGTCACCATTATTTTCATTACCTCCACCATAGTTTAGGAAAGGCAAGTGAAGTCGCTCAGTCATTTCCGACTCTCCGCGACGCCATGAATCACAGCACGCCAGGCTTCCCTGTCCATCACCAACTCCCGGAGTTCACTCAAACCCATGTCCATCGAGTCGGTGATGCCATCCAGCCATCTCATTCTCTGTCGTCCCCTTCTTCTCCCGCCCCCAACCTTTCCCAGCATCAGACTCTTTTCCAGTGAGTCAACTCGTCGCATGAGGTGGCCAAAGTATTGTAGTTTCAGCTTTAGCATCAGTCTCTCCAATGAACACCCAGGACTGATCTCCTTTAGAATGGACTGGTTGGATCTCCTTGCAGTCCAAGGGACTCTCAAGAGTCTTCTCCAACACCGCAGTTCAAAAGCATCAATTCTTCGGCGATCAGCTTTCTTCACAGTCCAACTCTCACATCCATACATGACCACGGGAAAAACCATAGCCTTGACTAGACGGACCTTGGTTGGCAAAGTAATGTCTCTGCTTTTTAATATGCTATCTAGGCTGGTCATAACTTTCCTTCCAAGGAGTAAGCGTCTTTTAATTTCATGGCTGTACTCAGCATCTGCAGTGATTTGGAGCCCAAAAAAATAAAGTCTGACACTGTTTCCACTGTTTCCCATGAAGTGATAGGACCAGATGCCATGATCTTTGTTTTCTGAATGTTGAGCTTCAAGCCAACCTTTTCACTCTCCTCTTTCACTTTCATCAAGAGGCTTTTAAGTTCCTCTTTACTTTCTGCCATAAGGGTGGTGTCATCTGCATATCTGAGGTTATTGATATTTCTCCCGGCAATCTTGATTCCAGCTTGTGCTTCTTCCAGCCCAGAGTTCCTCATGATGTACTCTGCATATAAGTTAAATAAGCAGGGTGACAATATACAACCTTGACGTACTCCTTTTCCTATTTGGAACCAGTCTGTTGTTCCATGTCCAGTTCTAACTGTTGCTTCCTGACCTGCATACAGGTTTCTCAAGAGGCAGGTCAGGTGGTCTGGGATTCCCATCTCTTTCAGAATTTTCCACAGTTTATTGTGATCCACACAGTCAAAGGCTTTGGCACAGTCAATGAAGCAGAAATAGATGTTTTTCTGGAACTCTCTTGCTTTCTCCATGATCCAGCGGATGTTGGCAATTTGATCTCTGGTGCCTCTGCCTTTTCTAAAACCTGCTTGAACATCTGGAAGTTCACGGTTCACATACTGCTGAAGCCTGGCTTGGAGAATTTTGAGCATGACTTTACTAGCGTGTGAGATGAGTGCAATTGTGCGGTAGTTTGAGTATTCTTTGGCATTCCCTTTCTTTGGGATTGGAATGAAGACTGACCTTTTCCAGTCCTGTGGCCACTGCTGAGTTTTCCAAATTTGCTGGCATATTGAGCGCAGCACTTTCACAGCATCATTTCTCAGGATTTGAAATAGCTCAACTGGAATTCCATCACCTCCACTAGCTTTGTTCATAGTGATGCTCTCTAAGGCCCACTTGACTTCACATTCCAAGATGTCTGGCTCCAGGTGAGTGATCACGCCATCGTGATTATCTTCATCGTGAAGATCTTTTTTGTACAGTTCTTCTGTGTATTCTTGCCACCTCTTCTTAATATCTTCTGCTTCTGTTAGGTCCCTACCATTTCTGTCCTTTATCGAGCCCATCTTTGCATGAAATGTTCTCTTGGAATCTGTAATTTTCTTGAAGAGATCTCTTGTTTTTCCTATTCTGTTGTTTTCCTCTATTTCTTTGCATTGATCGCTGAAGAAGGCTTTCTTATCTCTCCTTGCTATTCTTTGGAACTCTGCATTCAGATGCTTATATCTTTCCTTTTCTCCTTTGCTTTTCGCTTCTCTTCTTTTCACAGCTATTTGTAAGGCCTCCTCAGACAGCCATTTTGCTTTTTTGCATTTCTTTTCCACGGGGATGGTCTTGGTCCCTGTCTCCTGTACAATGTCACAAACCTCTGTCCAGAGTTCATCAGGCACTCTATCTATCAGATCTAGACCCTTAAATCTATTTCTCACTTCCACTGTATAATCATAAGGGATTTGATTTAGGTCATATCTGAGTGGTCTAGTGGTTTTCCCTACTTTCTTCAATTTAAGTCTGAATTTGGCAATAAGGAGTTCATGATCTGAGCCACAGTCAGCTCCTGGTCTTGTTTTTGCTAACTGCATAGAGCTTCTCCATCTTTGGCTGCAAAGAATATAATCAATCTGATTTTGGTGTTGACCATCTGGTGATGTCCATGTGTAGAGTCTTCTCTTGTGTTGTTGGAAGAGGGTGTTTGATATGACCAGTGCATTCTCTTGGCAAAACTCTATTAGCCTTTGCCCTGCTTCATTTCATGCTCCAAGGCCAAATTTTCCTGTTACTCCAGGTGTTTCTTGACTTCCTACTTTTGCATTCCAGTCCCCTATAATGAAAAGGACATCTTTTTTGGGTGTTGGTTCTAAAAGGTCTTGTAGGTCTTCATAGAACCATTCAACTTCGGCTTCTTCAGCATTACTGGTTGGGGCATAGATTTGAATTACTGTAATATTGAATGGTTTGCCTTGGAAACGAACAGAAATCATTCTGTCGTTTTTAAGATTGCATCCAAGTACTGCATTTCGGACTCTTTTGTTGACCATGATGGCTACTCCATTTCTTCTAAGGGATTCCTGCCCACAGTAGTAGATATAATGGTCATCTGAGTTAAATTCACCCATTCCAGCCTTGTCTAATTCAATGAAATTATGAGCCATTCATGTAGGGCCACCCAAGATGAATGGGTCTTTTTGGAGAGTTCTGACAAATTGTGGTCTACTGGAGAAGGGAATGGCAAACCACTTCAGTATTCTTGCCTTGAGAACCCTATGAACAGTAGGAAAAGGTAAAAAGATAGGACACTGAAAGATGAACTCCCCAGGTCATAGGTTGCCCAATACGCTACTGGAGATGGGTGGAGAAATAACTACAGAAAGAATAAAGAGACAGAGCCAAAGTAAAAACAACGCCCAGTTGTGGATTTGACTGGTGACAGAAGCAAGGTCCGGTGCTGTAAAGAGCAATATTGCATGGGAACCTGGAATGTTAGGTCCATGAATCAAGGCAAATTGGAAGTGGTCAAACAGGAGATGGCAAGAGTGAACGTAGACATTCTAGGAATCAGTGAATTAAAATGGACTGGAATGGGTGAATTTAACTCAGATGACCATTATATCTACTGCTGTGGGCGGGAATCCCTTAGAAGAAATGGAGTAGCCATCATAGATGACAAAAGAGTACAAAATGCAGTACTTCGATGTAATCTCGAAAACGACAGAATGGTCTCTGTTCGTTTCCAAGGCAAAACATTCACTATAACAGTAATCCAAGTCTATGCCCCAACCAGTAATGCTGAAGAAGCTGAAATTGAACAGTTCTGTGAAGACCTAGAAGACCTTTAGAACTAACACCCAAAAAAGATGTCCTTTTCATTATAGGGGACTGGAATGCAAAAGTAAGAAGTCAAGAAACACCTGGAGTAACAGGAAAATTTGGCCTTGGAGCATGAAATGAAGCAGGGCAAAGGCTAATAGAGTTTTGCCAAGAGAATGCACTGGTCATAGCAAACACCCTCTTCCAATAACACAAGAGAAGACTCTACACATGGACATCACCAGATGGTCAACACCAAAATCAGATTGATTATATTCTTTGCAGCCAAAGATGGAGAAGCTCTATGCAGTTAGCAAAAACAAGACCAGGAGCTGACTGTGGCTCAGATCATGAACTCCTTATTGCCAAATTCAGACTTAAATTGAAGAAAGTAGGGAAAACCATTAGACCATTCAGATATGACTTAAATCAAATCCCTTATGATTATACAGTGGAAGTGAGAAATAGATTTAAGGGTCTAGATCTGATAGAGTGCCTGATGAACTTTGGACGGAGGTTTGTGACATTGTACAGGAGACAGGGACCAAGACCATCCCCGTGGAAAAGAAATGCAAAAAAGCAAAATGGCTGTCTGAGGAGGCCTTACAAATAGCTGTGAAAAGAAGAGAAGCGAAAAGCAAAGGAGAAAAGGAAAGATATAAGCATCTGAATGCAGAGTTCCAAAGAATAGCAAGGAGAGATAAGAAAGCCTTCCTCAGCAATCAATGCAAAGAAATAGAGGAAAACAACAGAATAGGAAAAACAAGAGATCTCTTCAAGAAAATTAGAGATATCAAGGGAACATTTCATGCAAAGATGGGCACAATAAAGGACAGAAATGGTATGCACCTAACAGAAGCAGAAGATATTAAGAAGAGGTGGCAAGAATACACAGAAGAACTATACAAAAAAGATCTTCATGACCCAGATAATCACGATGGTGTGATCACTCACTTAGAGCCAGACATCCTGGAATGTGAAGTCAAGTGAGCCTTAGGAAGCATCACTATGAACAAAGCTAGTGGAGGTGATGGAATTCCAGTTGAGCTATTTCAAATCCTGAGAAATGATGCTGTGAAAGTGCTGCGCTCAATATGCCAGCAAATTTGGAAAACTCAGCAGTGGCCACAGGACTGGAAAAGGTCAGTCTTCATTCCAATCCCAAAGAATGGCAATGCCAAAGAATGCTCAAACTACCGCACAATTGCACTCATCTCACATGCTAGTAAAGTAATCCTCAAAATTCTCCAAGCCAGGCTTCAATGGTGTGTGAACCGTGAACTTCCAGATGTTCAAGCTTGTTTTAGAAAAGGCAGAGGAATCAATGATCAAATTGCCAACATCCGCTGGATCATGGAAAAAGCAAGAGAGTTCCAGAAAAACATCTATTTCTGCTTTATTGACTATTGCAAGTCTTTTTGTGGATCACAATAAATTGTGGAAAATTCTGAAAGAGATGGGAATACCAGACCACCTGACCTACCTCTTGAGACACCTGTATGCAGGTCAGGAAGCAACAGTTAGAACTGGACATGAAACAACAGACTGGTTCCAAATTGGCAAAGGAGTACGTCAAGGCTATATATTGTCACCGTGCTTATTTAACTTATTTGCAGACTACATCATGAAAAATGCTGGCTGGAAGAAGCACAAGCTGGAATCAAGATTGCCGGGAGAAATATCAATAACCTCAGATATGCAAATGACACTACCCTTATGGCAAAAAGCGAAGAACTAAAGAGTCTCTTGATGAAAGTGAAAGAGGAGAGTGAAAAAGTTGACTTAAAGCTCAACATTCAGAAAACAAAGATCATTGCATCTGGTCCCATCACTTCATGGGAAATAATAGATGGGGAAACAGTGGAGACAGTGGCTGACTTTATTTTGGAGGGCTCCAAAATCACTGCAGATGGTAACTGCAGTCATGAAATTAAAAGACTCTTACTCTTTGGGAGAAAAGTTATGACCAACCTAGACAGCATATTAAAAAGCAGAGACATTACTTTGCCAACAAAGGTCTGTCTCGTCAAGGCTATGGTTTTTCCAGTAGTCACATATGAATTTGAGATTTGGAGTATAAAGAAAGTTGAGGATCAAAAAATTGATGCTTTTGAACTGTGGTGTTGGAGAAGACTCCTCAGAGTCCCTTGGACTGCAAGGAGATCCAGCCAGTCCATTCTAAAGGAAGTCAGTCCTAAATATTCATTAGAAGGACTGATCTTGAAGCTGAAACTAATACTTTGATCACCTGATGCAAAGAGCTGACGCATTTGAAAAGACCCTGATTGAAGGGAAAGATTGAAGGTGGGAGGAGAAGGGGACGACAGAGGATGAGATGGTTGGATAGCATCACTGACTCAATGGACATGAGTTTGAGTAAACTCCAGGAGTTGGTGATAGACAGGGAAGCCTGGCGTGCTGCAGTCCATGTGGTCGCAAAGAGTCGGACATGACTAAGCAACTGAACTGAACTGAATCTATGTGTTTATACTTCTATAAACATGTCTTTATTACCGCAGTCATACAGTAAGTCTTAAAGTTTTCTGATTTCTCTAAATTTATTCTTTTTTTTCAAAAACATCTTAGCTAACTCCAGTTTATTTGCCTTTCCATATGAATTTTATATTAACATGAATTAAAAATGGCAACCCAGTCCAGTATTCTTGCCTGAAGAGCCCCTTGCCTGAAGGCTCCCAGAGGAGCCTGGTGGGATACAGTCCATGGGGTCCCAAAGAGTTGGACATGACTGAAGTGACTTAGCACACACAGATATCCACAAAAAGACTGTAAGAAGTTTTATATGAACTGCACCAAATCTGCAGATATATTTAGGGATATAACTGACATCTTCACTACACTGAGCAAAGTGTTTCTCTTCATTTTACTGGTGCTTCTTTTATGTTATCAACATTTTGTACTTTGCAGCATATCAGAAGACTGTGCTCAGTTGTGTCTGACTCTTTGTGACCACATGGATTGTAGCCCGCCAGACTCCTCTGTCCATGGGATTCTCCAGGGAAGAATACCGGAATGGGTTGCCATTTCCTACTCCAGGGGATCTTCTTGACCCAGGGATTGAACTGGCGTCTCCTGCATTGGGAGGCCGATTCTTCACCATGGCGCCACCTGGGAAGCCCTGCTTTGTACCATACAGTCTTATAAGTCTTTTTGTGAGACTCGTGCCTGATGTTTCACTTTTCTGCGAGACTATATAGGTTTTGCATTTTTTATTTTGGTTTCCAATTTATTAATTGCCAATATATAGAAAAATGATTGAGTTTTGGGTGTTGATCTTATATCCATTCAGTTCAGTTCTGCTAAACTCCTTTCTATGTTGTGCTGTGCTAAGTCACTTCAGTCATGTCTGACTCTTTGTACCCTGTGGACTGTTGCCCACCAGGCTCCTCCGTCCATGAGATTTTCCAGTCAAGAATAATAGAGTGGGTTGTCATTTCCTCCTCCAGGGGATTTTGCCAGCCAAGGATCGAAGCTGTGCCTCTCACGTCTTGTGCGTTGGCAGGTGGGTTCCTTGCCACCAGTGCCGCCTATAGAGTGTTTTTGGTTTTGTTTTTAGTGTGGACTGGGATTCTAGAGAGTGTGACCTGTGTGACAATTCAACCCATTGTCAGGTATGGAAATAAACTTTCATAAAAACATGCCGAGTTGTTTATGTATTGCTTATGACTGCTTTCAGGCTACAACAGCAAATTTGAAAAGTTATGACAGAGCCCATATTTCCTATTTTCAACTTAAAACTTTTAACCTAACTACATATCATTATATTAATATTTAAAATGAGCTTCCTATTAATAGCACGTGGTTTAGTCCTAGTTTTATCCAATCTCTTACTGTGTTATCTAAGTATATATATATAAGACAACATTATAATTTTTCTTTCAATTGTCTAATATTAATAATTTTAAAAACTCATAGGAAGATCGAAATTTTATTTACCCATTTCATCATTCTTTATTACTGATGTTCTCGGTTTTTTCTATTACCATTTTCTTCCTGTTGTAGCAATTTCTTTTTTAATTTTCTAATTGAAAGATAACTGCTTTACAGAATTTTGTTGTTTTCTGTCCAACATCAACATGAATCAGCTATAGGTGTACACATATCCCCTCCATCGTGAACCTCTCTCCCTTCTCCCTCCCCTACCCATCTCTCTAGGCTGATACAGAGCCCTTGTTTGAGTTTCTTGAGAAATACAGCAAGTTCCCATTAGCTATCTATTTTACATATGGTAATTCTTTTGAAAGGCTGTCTGAGGAGGCCTTACAAATAGCTGAGAAAAGAAGAGAAGTGAGAAGCAAAGGAGAAAAGGAAAGATATAAGCATCTGAATGCAGTTTCAAAGAATAGCAAGGAGAGATAAGAAAGCCTTCCTCAGCAATCAATGCAAAGAAATGGAGGAAAACAACAGAATAGGAAAAACAAGAGATCTCTTCAAGAAAATTAGAGATACCAAGGGAACATTTCATGCAAAGATGGGCTCGATAAAGGACAGAATTGGTATGGACCTAACAGAAGCAGAAGATATTAAGAAGAGGTGGCAAGAATACACAGAAGAATTGTACAAAAAAATTTTCACGACCAAGATAATCACGATGGCATGATCACTCACCTAGAGCCAGACATCCTGGAATGTGAAGTCAAGTGGGCCTTAGAGAGCATCACTACGAACAAAGCTAGTGGAGGTGATGGAATTCCAATTGAGCTATTTCAAATCCTGAGAAATGATGCTGTGAAAGTGCTGCGCTCAATATGCCAGCAAATTTGGAAAACTCAGCAGTGGCCACAGGACTGGAAAAGGTCAGTCTTCATTCCAATCCCAAAGAAAGGCAATGCCAAGAATGCTCAAACTACCGCACAATTGCACTCATCTCACACGTTAGTAAAGTCATGCTCAAAATTCTCCAAGCCAGGCTTCAGCAGTATGTGAACCATGAACTTCCAGATGTTCAAGCAGGTTTTAGAAAAGGCAGAGGCACCAGAGATCAAATTGCCAACATCCGCTGGATCATGGAGAAAGCAAGAGAGTTCCAGAAAAACATGTATTTCTGCTTCATTGACTATGCCAAAGCCTTTGACCGTGTGGATCACAATAAACTGTGGAAAATTCTGAAAGAGATGGGAATCCCAGACCACCTGACCTGCCTCTTGAGAAACCTGTATGCAGGTCAGGAAGCAACAGTTAGAACTGGACATGGAACAACAGACTGGTTCCAAATAGGAAAAGGAGTATGTCAAGGTTGTATATTGTCACCCTGCTTATTTAACTTATATGCAGAGTACATCATGAGGAACGCTGGGCTGGAAGAAGCACAAGCTGAAATCAAGATTGCTGGGAGAAATATCAATAACCTCAGATATGCAGATGACACCACCCTTATGGCAGAAAGTGAAGAGGAACTCAAAAGCCTCTTGTGAAAGAGGAGAGTGAAAAGGTTGGCTTGAAGCTCAACATTCAGAAAACGAAGATCATGGCATCTGGTCCCATCACTTCATGGGAAATAGATGGGAAAACAGTGGAAACAGTGTCAGACGTTATTTTTGGGGGCTCCAAAATCACTGTGGATGCTGATTGCAGCCATGAAATTAAAAGATGCTTACTCCTTGGAAGGAAAGTTATGACCAACCTTGATAGTATATTAAAAAGCAGGGACATTACTTTGCCAACCAAGGTCCGTCTAGTCAAGGCTATGGTTTTTCCAGTGGTCAGGTATGGATGTGAGAGTTGGACTGTGAAGAAAGCTGAGAGCCGAAGAATGGATGCTTTTGAACTGTGGTGCTGGAGAAGACTCTTGAGAGTCCGTTGGACTGCAAGGAGATCCAACCAGTCCATTCTAAAGGAGATCAATCCTGGGTGTTCATTGGAATGACTGATGCTAAAGCTGAAACTCCAATACTTTGGCCACCTCATGCAATGAATTGACTCACTGGAAAAGACTCTGATGTTGGGAGTGATTGGGGACGGGAGGAGAAGGGGACGACAGGATGAGATGGCTGGATGGCATCACCGACTCAATGGACATGAGTTTGAGTGAACTCCAGGAGCTGGTGATGGACAGGGAGGCCTGGCGTGCTTTGATTCGTGGGGTCGCAAAGAGTCAGACATGACTGAGTGACTGAACTGAACTGAACTGAACTGAATTCTTTTCATGGAAATACTTGATTCCTTTTATTTGTATTTTAGAAACACAAACCTGGTATCTTCTAGTATTTCATTTAAATTTTTCCTGATAACCAAAATTTATACCCTTTAAAAAATTTTAATTGGGAGCTAATTACTTTACAATATTGTAGTCATTTTGCCATACATTGACATGGATCCGCCGTCGGTGCACGTGTGTTCCCCATCTTGAAGCCCCCTCCCACCTCTCTCCCCTCCCCATCCCTCTGGGTTGTCCCATAGCACTGGCTTTGAGTGTCCTGCTTCAGGCATCGGACCTGCTCTGGTCATAGATTTTACATATGGTAATATACAGGTTTCAGTAGCAGTTCTTTTAGACTAGGTCTGCGGACAACAAATTCTTCTTCTTTTTTTTAATCCAAGAATGTCTTTATTTCACCTTTTATCTTGATAAGTATTTTTGCTAGATATAAAATTATGGGCTGATAGTTATTTTCTGTTAGCAAAAGAATCAGGAAGAAACAATTTGAACAGACTGATCACTAGCAGTGAAACTGAACTTGTAATATAAATGCTCCCAGTGTTGAGGAGGAGAGAGAACAACTTGAACTCACATCATTGTTGGTGAGAATGCAAAATGGCATAACCACTCTGGAAAACATTTTAGTGGTGTCTTACAGAGTTTAACACCCTTATCACATAACCCAACAGTCCTACCCCTACATTCACACAAAAATTAATCACTGAATGTTTACAGTGTTTATTTATAATCACCCAAATTGGAGGCAACCCAAATATCCTTCCACTGTGATTGCATAGCCAAATCATGTTATATCTATGCAACAGGATGCTGTCTAGCAATGAAAATGAACAAGCTCCTGACAAAATGATGTGAGCACTAGGGTAAATGAAAGAAGCTAACTCAAAAATGACAGTACTCCATGATTCCATTTACATGACATTCAGGAAAAGATGAAACTCTGGGGGCAGAAAAATCAGTGGTTGCAGAGGCTGGAGGTGAGGAAGTAAGGTTGACTAGAAAGTGGCAGAAGGAAATTTGAGGGATTGATGAAACTGTCCTACAGCCTGGTTAAGGTGATGATTACAAGAGTGTAGGCCTTACCAAAATTCTTAGAACTACATGCTAAAAATAGTGAATTTTACTTCACAGAAATTAAGCCTTCATAAACCGAACTTTTAAAAAAGGTACACACAAAGAATTCTCTTGAGAGGCATTCCTCCATTCCCCCAACCTAGCACCAAGTCTGAGAAAATGTTTTCCATCTGTGGAGTGACTTTGATTTTTCGTTCACCCTTCCAACTGAGAGTTTACCTCCTTGGGGTCCCAGCTTCATGCAGTGGGATCCTATCTGAATTTCCATCTTCAGAAGTCCGGAAGGTTTGCTTCTTGCTCTGATGACCTGTGAGACCACTGGATAGAAGGCTGGAGGTCACCTTAGTTCTGAGATGCCCTGTAAGCAGACTGCAGTCCCAATTCCTCACCTCCTTAGTTGCCATCTCCACTCCTTTGTGTCCTCTGAAATTTTCTGAGACTTTCCCTGCCTTTATTTAAAGATTTTCAAATTTCAACTTCAGGAAATTAACTCTCCTGAACTAAATATTTATTTTTAAATAACTTATCTAGAATTTTTAGAGCTTTTTCCTAAGAAGTAATTTTTGAAAGCTATTCTGCCGTTTTGCTAAAATGAGTCATTCCACATTATTACTAGGTAGGATATATTTAGGGCTTCCCAGGTGGCTCAGCTGGTAAAGAATCTGCCTTTGATGTGAGAGACCTAGGTTCAATCCCTGAATTGGGAAGATCCCCTGGAGAAGGGAACAGCTACCCACTCCAGTATTCTGGCCTGGAGAATTCCATGGACTGTATAGTCCATGGGGTCGCAAAGAGTCGGACACAACTGAGTGACTTTCACTTTCAATTTCATTTTTTCAGATGGCGCTAGTGGTAAAAAACCCACCTGCCAATGCAGGAGACGTGAGAGACCCAGGTTCAATCCTTGGGTAGGGAAGATCCCCTGGAGGAGGGCATGGCAACCTGCTCCAGTATTCCTGCCTGGAGAATCCCATGGACAGAGGAGCTTGCCGGCCACAGTCCTTAGGATCACACGGAGACAGACCTAACAGAAACGTAGCAGGCAGGCAGGATGGCTTTAGTATGTGTAGTGTAACGTCAGACAGCTGGAGACTGAGAACCAGGGACAGGCGTGCCAACCTTGGCTCTGCCTGTTGCTAGCTAAGTGACCCCGGACAATCTGCTCCCCTCTTTGTGTCTCTTTTATTCCATTCGGAAATGAAGAAAGTGAACTAAATGATAAGTCCTCTTCACTTAAAAATTATATCCTATTTTGATATTGTGGTATATTAGAAAAACGGCCGGCCTGAAAATCTAGCGTCCTGAGTTTTAGATCTGGCTCTGCCAGTTTCTGCTTTTGGATATGACACTTTACTTCCTGAGGCTTTGTTTCTAATTTGTGAAATGAAAGTTCCACAACATTGCAAATCAGCTATACTTTGACACAGTGTAAAAAAAATTCACAATATATAGTGTTGTTGTTCATTCACTAAGTCATGTCTGACTCTTTGTGACCCCATAACTGCAGCACATCAGGCTTCCCTGTCCTTCACTATCTCCCAGAATTTGCTCAAACTCAGTCCATTGAGTCAATGATGGCATCCAACCACCTCATCCTCTGTTGTCCCCTTCTCCTCCTGCCCTCAATAAAAAAATTAGATATTATATATAAAAATTTTTGGCATATAAAAGTTGAGTAATAAGTCTTAGGAGGATCCAAGTATATGAAATTAAATGACCTCTAGATTCTTTTTGTGTTCTAAAAGTTTATGATATCAACCAAAGTCAGTTCTTAAATAGATTAAAATTTTTTTCAAAGGTTTAGCTGCAGTTCTAATCTGAGCTCGCTAGAGGGCTCTGTTGCCAAACAAATCAGCGTATATTTTGCTGTTGGGGAAGTTGAGAAACTGAAGTTCTTTTGCACTTCTGCGGCAACATCACTTGATTTCCTAATCATATCCATCTTTTCTTATTCAGGTTATTAAAGAAGAATCTTCTAATGCTCACCAGTAACTTTGTACTTGGAATAGGTAAAATGCTGTCTCGAACCATAAAACAATTGTTTAAAAGGTGAATTTAATTCTCCCTCACTCCATTTCAAAAACCCTTAGCCCCAGATATCACCCTATTCTTTTCCAAACTAAGGTTACTGGTCAAAATAAACAATCAAACAAAAGAATAGAGGGGTGTTGGAAGAAGGAAGAAAAGAAAGATAAACAGAATTCTAAGGCAATGTTTTTCTTAACCACTCTTACCCAAAGAAGTTGTGCCCACAGCACACACATGTATTTAACGGAAACAAGCGTTTCACGAAGCAGTAATTATCTTTAGAGAAGAAGATGCGCTTTTCTATTTTCTATTCTATTCTCCCCTGTGCTTCTTAATGGTGCTTTGCATGCAAGCTCAGTGGTTCAGTCGTTCAGATGCTTTGCACCCCGCCCCACCCAGCCTCATCTGTCCATGGGATTTTCCAGGCAAGAATACCGGAGTGAGTTGCCATTTCCTCCAGGGATCCGCCCGGCTGAGGGATCGAACCCGCGTTTCCTGTGTCTTCAGCATTGGCAGGAAAATTCTTTACCCTGAGCCACCTGGGAAGCCCTAATGGTGCTTTTACACACTAGTTTCCTGAACCACTAAGGGAAACTAAAAAGAACTGGTTTGGGGTACTGTGCAATATGTACTAACTGACCTCAAAAGACTAGGAAGTGACAAGTGAAAGTCACTGGGCACTACACTTGGCAAACAGTATGTGCCATGTGGTTCCATTTCTACAAAGAATGAGTATGCATAATACTCATTTATTTAAAGAGGTTGGGTAGGGTGCTGTGCCGGGTTGTGCTTTTTTTCCCAATCCAGGTTAGAGTTGTCCGTAAGGAACTTGTATAAGATTTGGAAAGCAAAAGCAAAACGGCAGCCCATCCTCTGAAGGTCACTGTGGTCAGATATGGTGATGAACTGTGGGTCAAAGCTCCCTATCCGTCTGGTCTTTCTGCTCTCTGGCCCTGATGTCAAATACCAGCTCTGAACTGTTCAGAAGATGCTTGACTGTGGATCCACAGGGAGGAAGTTATGCAGAGGGAATAGCTTTCCATAGCCTCCCCCTGAGTCCCCACTACTGGTTGGACACGCCTGACTTCACTTTCTCTAAAGTTCCAGGGATTGACTTCCCCATCTCTGCTCCAGGCACCCTTCCAGACTTTCACTTCCTGACTTCCAACATTTTTGTTAGGTTTAATTCCTGCAATGGGCTTCCCAGGTGGCACAGTGGTAAAGAATCTGCCTGCCAATGCAGGAAATGTAGGAGACATGGGTTGGATCCCTGGGTCAGGAAGATCCTGTGGAAGAGGAAATGGCAACCCACTCCAGGATTCTTGCCTGGAAAATTCCATGGACAGAGGAGCCTGGTGGGCTACAGTTCATAGGGTCACAAACAGTCAGACATGGCTGAGCACAGACACAGACCCACCTTGGTGACTTAGGATAAAGCCAGATCCATTCTTTGTCATAGAAGGTTGCTGAACTGTTTGTCCCCACTAAAAAATCTGAGCAAAATGCCCACTAACTTACTTCTACCACGCTTTAGTTAGACTTCTCTCCTTCCCTGGAGCCCTGTAAGCTGGCGCCTCCCCCTGAGGTTAAGCCAGCATTGGAATGTGGATTGTTTGTGCTAAGTTGCTTCTGTTGTGTCTGACTTTTTGTGACCCCATGGATTGTAGCCCATCAAGCTTCTCTGTCCATGGGATTCTCCAGGCATGAACACTAGAGTGGGTTTCCATGCCCTTCTCGAGGGGATCTTCCCGACCGAGGGATTGAACCCGCATCTCTGAAGTCTACCTGCATTGGCAGACGGGCTCTTTACCACTAGTGCCACCTGGGAAGCCTGGAACATGGACTAATTCCTGCTTAATGACATCACCCGCGTAACTGTCTGATCATCCCACCTGCTCATCCGCTCCCCTGGTTCCTGTTCCTTCTGGCCTTGTTTACGCCTCCCCACACAATAGGCCGTCTTTCTCCCTGACCACTGAGATGCTCACAGATCTTAGGGTCAGGAGCGCTTGTTCTCCCTAAGGCAACATCTCCTTCTCGCTGTTGCAATAGTCTTTGAATCGTCTGCTTCCTGAAGTCCAATTTTTTTTTTATTTGACAGGAGTGTAAAGTGAGAGAGATACATTGCTGTGAATAAGTCAGGAGTGAAGGAAGGAGGCACTGGCTGGGAGGTGCTGGGTCGGGGAAATCTTGGAACAAGGAAACGGGAGTCCTGAGGCCACCTGCTATAGGTGGAAGGCCCTGCTTGGGCTCCTTGTCACTGCTCAGGTGACTCTGCTGGGTGGCTCTGCAGTATAACCGCGAGAATCTTGTACTTAGTGTGACTGGATTCATTTGGAAGGTCGTAAAGTCACTGATTTGCAGCAAACTGGGTATTTGACTGAAGGATCTGGTCCAGTGGACAGTGACTATTAACAATACCAATAGCTACTAGTTATTGAACACTTAGAATGTGCTAGGAGCTGAACAATGAACTTTACATACCTTATTTCAAATCCATACGACTCTGAAAATTGAGCCTCATTCTCCATATTTTACACCTGAAAGAACCATGCCTCTGAGGCTGTTAAATGCCTATGCTGATGACAGCTAGTGAGTGGGAAGTGACTTCCCTGGATTCCTTATATAAAAATGCCTTTGTCTGCAGTGTTTCCATCGGTCCCTGTGCAAGCTTCTTTAACAATTCAGATGGGAGACCCACCATCGCCCACCTTAACCCGTGCCCCTGCTTAGTGCTCTTGCGCTCAGCAAAAATAATGTGACAGATTCTCAGTTTCTCCTGCAGGTGTCATGCTTGCCACCAGGTAGGTCTTCGGGTTCTTAGACTTCCCCTCTCAGCACTGGAATTGATCAGAAATTTTTGAAGAAGACAAAAAACTGATCATGTAATTCATGCAGCCTGGATTTCAGGATCATGACTCTCATACGTAGATTAGAGTTCCCCAGCTCCAATAGACTGGTTGTTCTCTCTTTTATATTTTCATTTTAAAGGTATTGCTTGTATTTGTGAATAGATACTAGGTTTGCAAGTTCTTAAACTGAAAAGTATAAAAATGTACAGTGAAAAATCTATCTCCCACCACGGTCACCCATCTGCCAAGTTTTTATGCCCCAGATAGAAAAGCTACTATTATCAGCTTCTTGTATATCTCCCCCACACAATTTTACACATATGCAAACAAATACAAGTATGTATTACTTCACCATATTGTTATACACAAATATTATACAAGCTGTTCTGTAACTTCTCCAGATTAATATATCAAATAAGTCTTGTTCACTTTTAAACAACTATAGGATATTCCATTTAATGGCTGTATTATAATTTATTTAATAAATTCCCTATATTTTAGGCTGATTCGATCTTTTGTCATCTAATAATAATAGTAATAGTAACGATAGCATTACTGTTGTTATTGCTGTTGTCATTGTATTAATAGCAAACACTTACTCTAGGTCTGGCACTGTTTCCAACAGTTTACTTCTCTTAACCCATTTAAGCCAAACCACAGCATCTACAAATTGTGTTTTGATTATCATGTTTTAGATGAAGAAACAGAAGCAAGGAAAGGTCAGATGATTGGCCTGAGTTTCCCAGGCAGCAAGTGGTGGCCAGGATAGGACAGAAAGAGACAAAAGGGGTCACCGCACTTGGAGGGTTGGAGTCCATTGAGTCTGTAGACGAGGGCAAGGCTGCCGAGGGGACACAGTGAAGAGCCAGCCACCACCACACCAGAGAGGGGACGTCCCTGTAGACTGGAGGTTCCCAGCTCAGGACCAGCGCACAGCCTGCACGCAGGTGTGCACAGCTGTGCCAAAGCAGAGGGGAAGTGAGAACCTTTCTCTTCGGATTCAAAGCGGCATCCTGGGATTCGAGAAAGAAGAGCAAGAAACAAAAATGCCTCAGAAGGCCCAGGAAAATCTGCCTGACCTTATAACACATCATAAAAAGATAGGGATGCTGGTGGAAAACGCCTGCCAGACAGCACAGCTGCTCCCACTGAGGACACCCGTTCACATCGTTACCCTGCCTTCGAGGCCACGCGAGGGCCTGGCCAGTGTCGCTGTGCAACTCGGGCTCCTGCTCAGCCGTGTTCCACTACCCACTTTAAGGACTCTGTTGTCTGTTTTGATGACTATCGCCGTCTGTTCAGGCCCCTGTAGCAAGAATACCATAGCCTGGTGGTTTCGCCAATAAAGATGTACTTTTCACAGCTCTGGAGGCCCAAAAGTCAAAACCAAGGTGCGGACAGTGTAGCGCTGGTGTGAGCTGGCCTCTGGTTCACGTACACGTTCTTCTCGCCACGCACTCTTGTGATGGAAGAAGTGAGAGTGTTTCCTGAGGGGTCTTTTAAAGGACACTAATTCCACTCAGGAAGACCTGCACCCTCATGACCTGATCATTGCCTAAGGCCCCTCCTGCTAATACCATCATGTTGGGGGTTAGGATTTCAACATGCGCATTTTGGAGGGACACAAGCATTCAGACCATAACCACGACCCTTCAAGCACCTGGAACCCTTGCCTTCTTGATGCCCCTTATGCCACCTAAGTGGGACTGCTGCTTGCACACAGAGTGAAAAGGGAAAGCGTCGGTCACTCAGTCATGTGCAGCCCCATGCACTGTACTCCGCCAGGCTCCTCTGTCCGTGGAATTCTCCAGGCAAGAATACTGGAGTGGGTAGCCAATTCCTTCTCCAGGGGAATCTTCCCAATCCAGGGAACCAACCTCGGTCTCCTGCTTTGTAGGCAGATTCTTTTCCATCTGAGCCACCAGGGAAGCCTCTAGTGGCTTAAAACAACACCAATTTTTGTCTTGATATGTAGGTCACAAGTCTGGTTTGGCTTCATGGGTTTCTCCAGTCTGGATTCCACAAGACCAAGATTAAGGTATCTGCTGGTTTAGACTCTTTTCTGGCTGCTCTGAATGCATCTTTTTTTCAAGTTTTTCCTGCTATATGACCATTGACTCATTCTAGCCCCCTGGATCACACTTTCCAATTAGGTATTGGCACATAAGCCTTTTTCTCAGGCTGTTTTTTTTTTTTTTTCCTTTCTGGTAAACCAGGCTGACACAGATGCTATTCAGTGTTAGCCTCTTTTTGTTGCTAGCACAATCTCAGAACCCATTCTGTATACTAGGGCTCCTAGTCACACAGGAGGTATGTAGAGGTGGTGAATCTGCGTAGGACCTTCAGACATCAGTTTAGTTCGTTTTGTCTTTGGCAGTTCTTTGGAGCCCAAAGAATGCAGGGAATTATTAAAGGTAAACCTGCAATCTAGGAGAAAATATATATGAATTTACAACAGAGCAACACAATAGGAAATATATTTTAGAAAAATCATCCCGAGATAGATGATTTAAGAGATCATATTTTTAAATTCTTAAAGATAGGAAAATCATGTCTTGTAATCTTTTAGGTAGAGTTAATCATTGTAGTATGCATGGACTCTGGAGATATGAGGATTTGGTAGTTATTGTCAACCCAACAAGGATTCCCAGGTGGCGCTAGTGGTAAAGAACCTGCCTGCCAATGCAGGAGACGGAAAAGACACAGGTTCAATCCCTGGGTCAGGAAGATCTCCTGGAGCAGGGAATGGTAACTCACTCTAGTATTCTTGCCTGGAAAATCCCATGGACAGAGGAGCCTGGTGGGCTACAGTCCACAGAGTCGCAGAGTCAGACATAACTGGAGCAACTTAGCACACACGCATGCACAAAAGCTTAACCAACTAATTGTACTTTAATTCAGAGAATCACAGACTGACTGGCTGGGATCTGTGGTTTTATTGGAGTTTATTGTCAGATTCTCAAGAATTCAGAGACTAATAAGAAGAGAAATATCTTGTCTGGTAGAACTTTCCAGTCTTAGTGAGTCAATGTGTTTATAAGGCTCAACAACCTTTCTACAGGAAGAAGGGGCTAGAAACTATTTGAAACTTCTGATGTTCTCAGAAGGGCTTTGGAGGAGGCTGATTATGTAGCTTCTTGAAGGAGGAGGTTGGAACTAATCTCGACAAGCGTTGATGCTGTTACAACTTTGTGATGTATGAGGAACACAATTCTTTCCCAATAGGGGATGAGCTCAGAGCCAGGGAGCATTTGAGTGCAGAATATTGAGAGCCTCTGGATCCTTCAGTAACAGGTGGGAAGAGGCCTGAGAGCAGCCATTCTGAGCATTTGTGTTATATATTGAATTTTCTCAACCCTAATAATATTTCACATTGATGCCAACTTAAAAGGCTTGAAGTGGTATAACAGCAGTAACCTCAAGTAGAGAAAACCAAAGAATCAGCTCGGTTGATCCAGCCAGACAATTATATTTGCTACCTTATTCTTAAAATTCTTGGATGTGAAGAAGTAGATGGCAGTTAACTTTTAAGGTTTGTGTGAATTGCAATACCTTTTATAGTATGGGTGCATATCAAACCACTGCTAATGTCCTTGCCAATGCTAAATTTGGCATGAATAGACAGCAATGGATAGCAACTCTAGCAACTGAACTTTTGCTCTTATGACTGGTCAAAGTTGAGAAACAGAAATAGAGATGCTCTGTTCCTCTGCGACAAGCCAGACTTTGGGGCTTCCCCTGTGGCTCAGTGGTTAAAAATACACCTATAATGCAGGAGACATGGGTTTGATCCCTGGGTTGGGAAGATCCCCTGGAGAAGGAAGTGGCACTCTACTCCAATATTCTTGCCTGGAGAAGCCCATGGACAGAGGAGCCTGGTGGGCTACAGTCCATGGGGTCGCAAAGAGTCAGAATTGACTTGGCATGCATGCCACTGCAAGAATCAAATCTCTGATACTCTCTCTATTGCCATTTGGGATGCTAAAAACTTGTGTCCTGAAGACTGTACTATCTATCATCAGCCACGAATTAAGTAACCTAAGACTTTGACAGTCATCCCAGCTGAGAGTGGAAGTCTGACCAAGAGGCCAGCAAAAGAATTCAAGGTGATACAAGACTGCAAAAGAGACATAGGTATATAGAACAGTCTTTGGGACTCTGTGGGAGAGGGTGAAGGTGGGATGATTGGGGAGAACGGCATTGTAGCATGTATATTATCGTATGTGAAATGAATCACCAGTCCAGGTTCGACGCATGATACAGGATGCTTGGGGCTGGTGCACGGGCATGACCTGGAGGGAGGATATGGGGAAAAGGGAGGTGGGAGGGGGGTTCAAGAAAGGGAACACATGTACACCCGGGGCGGATTCATGTCAGTGTATGGCAAAACCAACCAATATATTAATGTAAGGTAATTTGCCTCCAATAAAATAAATTAAAAGAAAAAAGAAAGTAGTGGAGTCTTTTAATGGGGAAAGAATAAATCTTCTCTAAAGGCCAGAACCCAACTCTGGGAATTGCAGAAATGAACACTGATCAGGGTTTTTAGAAGGTACTGGAATGCTTCATGAGTGGACTGTGGATAGCCCTGATACTTTCTCAGCAGTATCCCCTCAGGGTGCTTAGGAGATGCCTGGTGGTTGCACCTTTGGGCTGTGGATAAACCGAAGAGAAAAGGAATACAACACTGTTATGTAGCTCACAGATTGGACAGAAAGTTAGAGACCTTGGCTCTGATAACAAGCAGGATTCAACAAGACTGGAAAGCAGGCAGCACATCCAAGGTTGTACCCCAGGGTCCCAGTGCAGTGCCTGAGCCCTTACTGATTCCACCACCACGAATCATCTCTAATGTTCTGTATCTTCCTCTGCATTCAAAATCCCAGGTAAGGAAGGAAACCGCTGATATTCTGTAATTTTCATAATGGGATAAAGTCTCTCTCTCTTAAAATACTCATGTGTTGTGAGTTCTTTTTGTTTTAAACAATATGAATGGGATTTATGTGCTGGGCGAAGATCACTGGCAAATACCTATTCCCACCACCGCAGTGACTGCCCAATATCCCACATGCATTGTTCCTCTTGTAATTGCACTTCACTGGAAAAGTTAGTGAAAGATTGGTGCCATTTCTCGCTTACTTTTCAAAAAATACATATATAACATGTTTGCACATCTATCAGAGCCTGGAATTATTTTGGAAGGAAAGATTTTTATTAATGATTTAGTTTCTTTATCATCAGTCTATGTTATAGAAATTGTGAATATTTGACTGTTATAGGACTATTTAGGTATCTATTTCTAGTGTAAATTTTAAGTGGTCTTTTCTAGAAATTGATCCATAGCATCTACATTCCCATATTTATGTGCATAAAATTGTTGATAATATCTTAACATCTCCATGAGATTCACCTTTTTCAGTGCTGATATTCTTTTATGTATGCATTCCCTCTTCTTGATTAGTATTGTGAGGTATTTATCAATATTCAACAAACTTTTTCTTTTGGTGGTTTTTCAGTATCAGGTTTGTTGTTTACCTCATTATTTTCTACCTTATTTTATTATTATTTCCTTGTGCTTCTTTGGGTTTATTTTACAAGTTTTTATCTTAATTTCTTGAAATTTCTGGTGTTAGCTATGACATGTCAAGAGCCTGGAAGTCATTACTCTTACCCTTAATCAAGAAACAAGATGTAGAAGGCATGGACCTAACTAACACCCAACTTATCCTAATGGGCCATTATAGTACCCTCCAACCAACAATAGCAAAAGATGCAATATTTTCAAGTGCAGGTAGAATTTACAAAGGTAGATATATGCGGGACTTCCTTGGTGGCCCAATGGCTAAGACTCCACATTCTTAATGCAGGGGGCTCCGGTTTAATCCCTGGTCAGGGAACCAGATCCCGTATGCTACAACTGAGACCCAGTTCAGTTCAGTTGCTCAGCCATGTCTGGCTCTGAGACCCCATGGGCTGCAGCACGCCAGGCCTCCCTGTCCATCACAAACTCCCAGAGTTTACTCAAACTCATGTCCATTGAGTCAGTGATGTCATCCAAACATCTCATCCTCTGTCGTCCCCTTCTCCTCCTGCCTTCAATCTTTCCCAGCATCAGGGCCTTTTCCAATGAGTCAGTTCTTCGCATCAGGTGGCTAAAGTATTGGAGTTTCACCTTTAGCATCAGTCCTTCCAGTGAATATTCAGGACTGATTTCCTTTAGGGTGGACTGGTTGTATCTCCTTGCAGTCCAAGGGATTCTCAAGAGTCTTCTCCAACACCACAGTTCAAAAGCATCAATTCTTTGGTGTTCAGCTTTCTTTATGGTCCAACTCTCACATCCACACATGACCACTGGAAAAACCATAGCTTTGACTAGATGGACCTTTGTTGGCAAAGTAATGTCTCTGCTCTTTAATATGCTGTCTAGGTTGGTCATAACTTTTCTTCCAGAGAGCAAGCGTCTTTTAATTTTATGATAACTAAGACCCAGTGCCAAATAAATAAACTTTATTTTTTTAAAGATAGACAATATTCTGGGCCACAAAATATCTCAATACATTTTTAAAGGACTAATATATTCTAGACCATCTTCTAACGTATGGATTATCAAACAATCTAAGTCTAGCCTTCATCATCCCAAAATAGTCTCAAAGTCCAAAAATCTATAGTAACTCTTCATCCAGAAAGAGACAAACTCATAAGTATATTTCTTAGTTAATAGAAGAAATGCTATTAAGAAGCTAATTTTCTTTAAATTTCTTTAAAGTTGCACCAACTTTCCTTTAAACTGTATTAATGCAAGAGAACAAAATAATGATTTCACTCCTGTACATAACTATAATAAATTAAAAGAAAACTCCAGGAGGCTTAGAGGATGCTCGTTGCTATAGGACTGTATAACAAATTCTTGGTCACCTAGGAAAAGTGCCAAGACCTCAAGCAGGCAAACCTGACTGCTAGGAGAGAGACCTGGTATGATAGTAAACTAGTTAGAATCCATGTTAGTAATTAATACTAGGTAAAGGCTGAAGTGCAGTCTGGTACTTAGAAGTTTCTTACCCCTGAGGGAACTGACAGGGAAGATACCTGCCTCAGGACTCTGACACCAACATCCAGGACCGAGTTAATAAACTCTCAGTGAGGCCAAAGAGGAGCCCCTTCACCTCTGTGAGAAGTTAGAAGAGGAGCAAGATGAAAGTGAAGCAGGGGCCGTGAACCATCAACCTTGGGTAAGGACAGTAGAGCTATCGTCCCAATGAGAAGAGGAGGCCCGGCCTCTTCCACGGATCTGCATTTGGGACTGGTAAAATTTAAACTTGTTGGACCTCATCAGTGTGAGGCAGAAAGGCACAAAGTAAAAGGTGGTGCCTGCTGGAGATGGATGGGAAGTTTAGATACTGAGACAGAGGATAAAGGACAGCTCCCTGTAGGAAGTAAAAAGAAAGCTAGTCCAGACCTTATCTGACCTGGGATAAGCTGGGTATGCCTCCAGAGGTCACGCTGCAACCTCCTCCCTTGCCTATTTCTAGACCTTGTTGTTGTTTAGTTGCTAAGTCAAGTCTGACTCTTTCCTGACCCCATGGACTGTAGCTTATCAGGCTACATGGCATTTCCTGGGCAAAAATACTGGAGTGGGTTGCCATTACCTTCTCCAGGGGATCATCCTGGACAAGGGATTGAACACTCGTCTCCTGCTTGTCAGGTGGATTCTTTACCAGTCAGCCACCTGGGAAGTCCCTAAACCTTGAATAGGGCCTAACAGAGAAAGAGAAGGAAACTTTTTTAAAAGCAAAATCATGAACAAGAGTTATGTTAAGAAGAGGTCAGCGTGGCAGTATGAGTGGATTGAGTTTTGACATGCACTCCACCTGCAGTTCTTCACTCAGCCTCACCTCATCCAGAGTGGATCTGAAATGAACCCAAATGACTGGCATTCTGCTTTGCTAAAGGAACCAGATCCTGGGAAAGGGCGTCAAAAGGGTAAAAATTACTCCTTATTGATTGAGAGAGTACTACTTGTTGATTCAGAGCGTATAGAAGCAGTCATATTTTCTCGAAGGATTGCTCGGGCTTGGGTATACGGGTAGCCCTGACACCCTAGATTGTTATTGCTGTTCAATTGCTCAGTCATGTCTGATTCTTTGTAGCCCCATGGACTGTCGCCCGCCAGGCTCCTCTTTGTTCATGAGATTTTCCAGGCAAGTCCTAGAGCAGGCTGCTGTTTCCTTCTCCAGAGGATCTTCCCGACCCAGGGATTGAACCCACATCTCCAGCATTGTCAAGTGGTTTCTTTACTGCTGAGCCAAGAAGAAAGCCCCTGTCAGCCTAGTAAGAGGTCACAAATACACAAAGTGACTGTGAAGACAAACAGAAGAGAGTCAAGGAGCCACTTCCAAATCCCCGGACTCATCTGGATTCATATGGTGTTGAAAGATACAGCCCTAATCTGAAATACAGAACATTTCTTTACAAACTATGTATGTGTTTGACAACCAAGCAGCAAAGCTGTTTAATAACTGACTTCCACTTCCACTATTAAGGAAACTGTATTGGAGTAATTGCCAGATATCCGACAGCAGATAAAAAATACACATACCGTTGAGAGTATATAAGATTGTCTGTTTATATACTTCCTGTATACGATATACAACCCTGGGGAAGATCAAAAGAAAAAGGAGAAGGGGGCGGCAGAGGATGAGATCGTTGGATGGCATCACTGACTCAATGGACAGGAGTTTGAGCAAATTGTGGGAGATAGTGGAGGACAGAGGAGCCTGGTTTGCTGCAGTCCATGGGGTCATGAAGAGTCAGACACGACTTAGCGACTGAACAACAATAACAGCACACCTCCTGGAGACCTGCATCTTACCCTTGGTATTATTATTTTTTCCAAAATAGTTATTTGATTCTATTTTTGCATATTTAAAAATATCCCACAGTAGAAATTTACCAAAGTCTAGAGCTAGAAGTTAAGAGGGTGTGACAGAGATAGCTGATTGTCCCCCTAACTCCAGTCTCCCTTCTCTATACCACAGACTTGTGGCTGGACTCCAGGGATTTTAGAGACTACCTTTCCCAGCTGCTCTTTTAGCTCAATGAGGTCACATGACTCAATTCTTGCCCGTGAAGTGTGTGTAGAGGTGACTTATGTTGTTTCAACATCTGAGCCACAGATGGTGGATTTGTAGGTCCCTTTCTCACTTCCTGCAAGGTATATGCCCCTTACCTGTGACTCAGCGTCCACTCATGGATGAAGACGTGCTCTGATCAAAGCAACAGGGTGCAGAGAACCCGAGTCTCTGAGTGAGCACCGTGAACTACCTACGGCTCTCAACCTGGAGCGCTGTCTGCGTATAATGTGCTCTCTGACACCTCCATTGTCTTTAAATCACAGTACTTTGGAACCATTTGGTATTACTGCCTCAACCTGTGATCAAGCTTATAACACAGATTTTAATAAAAAGTAGAGTACCTTGGTGAGAATTTTACTTCCCTCTGCTTTCGTATTTTATAAATTAGTAATCTAAATGATTGACTATATAGTTTTTTTCAATTTAACAAAGACTTGGCAGCTTGTTTTTAAAACAAAATACTGACTAGAGGTGATTAGCACCTCTGTGAACCTTGAGAATAGTTCTTATCAAATCATAGAACCATCAAATTTTATAACTTGGGGGAGGGATAAATTAGGAACTTAGATTCATAGATACACACTGCTGCTGCTGCTGAGTCACTTCAGTTGTGGCTGACTCTGTGTGATCCCATAGACGGAAGCCCACCAGGCTCCCCCGTCCCTGGGATTCTCCAGGCAAGAACATTGGAGTGGGTTGCCATTTCCTTCTCCAATGTGTGAAAGTGAAAAGTGAGAGTGAAGTCACTCAGTCATGTCCGACCCTCAGCGACCCCATGGACTGCAGCCTACCAGGCTCCTCCATCCATGGGATTTTCTAGGCAATAGTACTGGAGTGGCTTGCCATTGCCTTCTCCAGATACACACTAGGATATTTAAAGTAGATAAACAATAAGGTCCTATTGCATAGTAGAAGGAGTTATACTCTCTCTATATATACAAATAGTCATATATATATTCAATTATATATAAAACTGAATCACTTTGCTATATACCAGAAACTAACACAACATTGTATATCAACTATACTTAAAATTTTTTAAAGATTATATAGCCTGGCCCTGGAAGTAATAAAAGAAATATAGTGTTGTCAGTGAGGAAGTGACCTGACCAAGATTTCAAAAATTTGCTCAACTATGTGTATTAGAGTGTCATTATCTATCTGCCCTTACAAAGGGCATGTATGTGTCGGGGATACACAAACACACTTGGAAAGGAAAGGCCCCCGTATTTAAGAATCTTTAAGGGAAAGATCAAAAGTTTTCACAAAAACAAAGTCAAAGCTTATCACACAAATGAAAACTGAAAAACTAAATGTTGAGTGAAGTGAAAAGTATCCCTGTCCTAAGAGGTCATATTTGATGGTTAATTTCCACCTTCTCCACTGCCTTGTCACTGTTTAATCACTCATAACCAGCACTGTGCAATCTGCAGATGTAGAATTGGTATGCTTTTCTTCCTTCCCACTCACTGCTACAAAAGAGTCCATAAAAATCGTTTGCAAGGCTGACCATGTTTAGGATTCAGAGGATGTTCCATGATTTTGAACAGCATCATTGGCAGGAGTAACAAAGTTCACCATTGGTGCCTGATTAAGCCTTCAAAGAGCCAGTGTGCAGCAAGGGGTGGAGTTAGATGGGGCGGGGGGTTGACTGCACAAGGTGTTTAGATGTGGTCGTGGGAGGTCAGAGACCCAGCTAACCACAGCCCCTAACAGGCCGCCTCAGGGACAGGAGCAGGTGGCAGGCAGGAGATGCCTGGGAATCAGTGCAGGGAAGGCCTCTGAGGGTGTGATTGAATAACTCTCCTCTGCTTATTTTACCCAGCCCCTCATATTTACTGTCTTGGATTTAACGGGCTAATTTATACCACCAGCTCCCCGAGTCCTTATTTCTATAGAGACAGTTATAAGGATGTGCATGAATATGTGTGTGTAATTCTAGGGTAGCTCTTAGGGAAGCTCCCCTTCTGACACAGAATATTTTTCCTTTTTTTTTTTCTCTCTTTTGGTATCTCTTGATATCATTATGTTTTCTTATTGCCTTTTTGTGTAGCTTTCCTCTTTTAACATTAATAGATGAACAGCTGCTTCTGTTTTGTCTTACCATGCCCCAACATCAGAAATAGAGAATTAAAAACAAGACAGAAACTAAATATCCACATAGAAATGAAAATCTCTAAGAACACTATTCTAAATAATAAATAGTTCACAAGATTTAACAATAGAGCTCACTGTAAGTGTGACATTTGTCTAATGCTTCGTACATGTTAACTCACTTAATTCTCAGGGCTGCCCAGTGGATTAGGTACTGTGAAAGCTGATCGCTGAAGAATTGATGCTTTTGAACTGTGGTGTTGGAGAAGACTCTTGAGAGTCCCTTGGACTGCAAGGATATCCAACCAGTCCATTCTAAAGGAGATCAATCCTGGGTGTTCATTGGAAGGACTGATGCTAAAGCTGAAACTTCAATACTTGGGCCACCTCATGCGATGAGTTGACTTGCTGGAAAAGACTGATGCTGGGAGGGATTGGGGGTGGGAGGAGAAGGGGATGACAGAGAATGAGATGGCTGGATGGCATCACCGGCTCGATGGACATGAGTTTGAGTGAACTCCGGGAGTTGGTGATGGACAGGGAGGCCTGGCGTGCTGTGATTCATGGGGTCGCGGAGAGTCGGACACGACTGAGCGACTGAACTAAACTGAATATCCTCATTTGACTGATGAAGAAACTGAAGCACAGAGAACTTCAGTAGCTTGTTCAAGGTCAAGGGAATATTTATCTGATTAGACACCCTGGCCCAAATTCTAATTTTAAGGAGTCTGTGTACAAAATCCAGGCATAGCAATGCTAATTAAACCCTCAAGTAAGATACATGGAGACTATATCGCAAGTGAAGCACTTGGGTTCTAACATCAAACATCCTGATTTAGGGTCCTGGTTTTACTCTTTACATGCTGTGAGAATTTGAGCAAGTTACTTAACCACTCTGAATCTCAGTTTCCCGAAGCATCATCCATGGGGCTAATGGTGACAAAATCTAACACATGGAGAAGAGCCTAGCACACAGTAGGAAGCTGTATCTCTGGTGCCCAGCACAGAGTAAGTTCTTGGAAAATATTTGTTGAATGTCAGCTATCATAATAGAATAGTGCATGCTGACAAGAGGAGCAAATTGTGATTTATTAAAGCCAAGCCTGGCTGCCTGTTCAATCTTTGAAAAACGGCCTCATTTCTCCAACATTTGAGGTATATGAATGGATCGTATCAATAAAGCAGGAAATCCACTGATACTGCTTTGATGATGATGTTTCAACCAATAAAAATGGTCTACTTTGCTTCCTTCTCCTGCCACAAATGGCATGCTCATTTATAGGATAGCCAAATGTTTAAAGAATAGCTGGCCACTTATGAATAGTGATTACAGTACTGATTTCCTCAATTTTTTTCCTCCTTAAATAATGTTCATCCATAAATGATGCCTGATAGAATATTTGTAGAACAAACATCTGTATCTGATTTGAGGAAAATGGTTCAAAATGTAGATTCTGATTCTGACCTTAGACATTGTGGTATGAGATGTTTATGTTGGATTTCACATAGAAAAAAAAAAAAAAAAGGAAAGCTAAAGAGCTGTGAAATTCACAGGGCCACTAAAGATAGAAAGTGAAAATGTTAGTCACTCAGCCACATTCAACTCTTTGCAACCTCATGGACTGTAGCCCGCCAGGTGTCTCTGTCCATAGAATTCTCGGGCAAAAATACTGGAGTGGCTTGCCATTTCCTTCTCCAGGGTATCTTCCCAACCCAGGGATCGAACACAGGTCTCCTGCATTACAGGCAGATGCTTTTCCATCTGCACTGCTAGAGAAGCCCAAAGGATATGGGAACACTTTTTAATAAATAAGTCAATTAGCATCGATCCAATGTACAAAAGTGTTTGAAATAATAAGTGACAGTGTACTTTACCTTACACAGGGGCTAGTCTCAGAGTTTATTGACTCCCTGTCTCTATTTTTTCTTTTGTTTTCTTTACTTATGATTCTTTGAAACCCCTGCCAAATTTCCAACGTTTTGGGAAATTTTTCTGTCTCTCTTCTTCCCACTCCATCATAGAGATGAAACATGAAATATATTCTTACTTGTTAGCTTTGTTGAACATATCTTGGATGCTTATTAATTTATTGACCTGAAATGTTTTCAAAATATTTTTCTTAAAATGCACATATTTATTTGTAATTGTAATTCTTTGACTGTAAAGAAAAACAGAAAGATTTTCAGACTCTTATAATGGCTAATCACCCTGCCTAACATGCTCTTATATGACATTACTCCTATTTGACAAGTTAGAATGTTATGAAACTATTTGAACAGTTCAGCAATTTATCTCCATCAACCTGAGCCTTTAGTGAGGGGGAAAGTTTGACTTAAAAATGATGATGTAATATTAAGAAAGTCAAAGTACCAAAAGACATACTATAGTTTTAGGCAGCTTATGATATTTTATCTTCTATCATTTTTAGTCCTTATGGTAAGAATACCTTCATAAGAAAAAATATTTTGAAAAGAGACTATTAAATATAATTTCACTTTCAAAAGATTATAAGTTGAATTTTTATAATATTCCTAAAAAAAATTATTCACTACTGTTGTTAAATAGTTTCATGCAAAGTAAGAAAAGCCAAAAAAATGACCCCAAGATCTAATGCCAAATGGATATACAGCTAACTTTTAAAAATATTTATGAATCATCCTTTATCGACTTCAGGCTATTCAAAATTTGAACACACATGCATGTATATTTGAATAATAAAGAGTTCACTTTAAAATATCAGTTTGGAAATCTTCCAAAACAGAAATGCTTCAAGTGAACCTTAAGATCTTGTTCTTACAGGAGAACGTAAAGGTTTTCAAATGTGTTAACTGTTTTTCACATTAAAAGCTTCTTAAATGGGAGACGATCTCTTTCTTTCACTATCTTATATGCTAATTAAAGTTATATTTTTCTGTTAGGCTAGAAATCATCTGGCCAATAATGTGAATTATATTAGCCTCTGTTTTCAAACGGATCCTCTAACACAGAGGGCAAGGAAAGATCAGAGAAATACACCTCTCCAGACTGGCAGTGGTAGTTTTAATAAGTAAGGGAACTTACATAGGGAGTTTGTCTTGGCGATTGTAAGACAGAGTAGACCTCCGCATCCACCAGGCAGAATCCTTAAAGCTGGTGCAGAGCCCTTAACTGGGTTCAGTCACGTATTCAGTCCCAGCGGCCTCACCAATACATTGCTCTCTCAAGGCTGTGGGAGCAGTGAACAGAAGGTACGTTCCAAGGACAAGGGAGGAGGGAGGAACCTACCACTGCCAGATTGCCTGGCTCCAGCTCTCCTGTCAACAGGCAGTCATGTCCTCTCGATGACCTCCTCCAACACGCCCTCTGCAAAGAATTTAATCTGAATGCTTAAATGGAGGCGAGTAAGGACGTGAAGGTCACAAGGGCACCGCTGGTCACAGGGCTCTGTCTTGTCATCCCTAGCATATGGGAGCTCTCCCTGGAGGACAGACAAAGGCAGTGTATACTTTTAGTTCCTGGGAAGATGGTAGCATAGCATTCTAAAGTCCCTTGGGAAGGATTCCTTTATGGCTCATTGCTTCCCAATGGAGCCAGAGCATCACAAATAACCACCGGAGTGGCAAGTGCTGGAAGTGTGTGCAGGAAGAGAAATACATGACAGAAGTATTTATACAGGAAGTCAGAGGGCTCAGTCATTTAAATTCACCTCGCTCCATCCTTGGCTTAGCATCATCATTCTTAAAAGAAAAGCTGATGGAAGGAAACAAAAGGAGAAAGGGTGGGGCATGGTGAGGGCAGAGACACATGGTGGCAAAGGTGAAGGCGGGAAATATGGGTGATTCTAACACAATTATATCACAAATATAGGTAATCATATAGTATACAGTATAACTGGTGTTGTACTTGGAAGTTATTCACAAAGCATTTAGAGAAATCTGAAGCTATACAGCAGACACCTTTGAATTCATTTGTCCAAAATTGGAGGCAAATTTATTTTTGTATTTATTTATTGCAGAGTCTTTGCACTTACTATATAAAAACATAGGCCATGTCCCTTAATGAAAAGTGTCCAGAAGAAAAAAAAGTAGATGTTGGAATCCTTGACTTCCCCATAAGTCACTCTTTAATTTCTAATAAGCCTTCAAACACTAATAATGCACCTGTTTGGGGACACCTATTGTCATTTTCATTTGGCACAAACAGACCAATCATAGAAAAATATTATTTTCTATAGAAAATACCTAAAACATCAGTTCAGTTCAGTTCAGTCACTCAGTCGTGTCCGACTCTCTGCGACCCCATGAGACACAGCACGCCAGGCCTCCCTGTCCATCACCAACTCCCGGAGTTCACTCAAACTCATGTCCATTGAGTTGGTGATGCCATCCAGCCATCTCATTCTCTGTCATCCCCTTCTCCTCCCACCCCCAACCTTTCCCAGCATCAAAGGTAGCCTACCTAAAAATACCTATAACATATCCTACCTGATATATATCCCATACAAAACTGTATATAACATTGGGCAGTGCTTTAACTTAGTTTCCTCACAGATTTTTATTCTGAGCATGATGTCGAGACCACATCATCCTAAACATTTTCAAGCATTTTTTTTACAGGGGGGACCTTTTCATTTTTAATAGCTGATTCTTGTGGCTCACTTTTCTTTTCTGTGGTTTTAGAGCCTTTGGACCACTGAGATGAATATTCAGTTTATTTCTTGCAATGAAAATATAATTAACTGAGGAATAACTTCCAGAGGAGATTTTCTGGCAGACAAGAGGGCCTATGGAGTACAAAAGTTCTGTTGGAACTTGTGTCAAGTGGGGCCCTGCCTGTATTCAGCATTAATGGATGACAGGTGCACAAACGCAAAAGCATCTGTCTTGAAGGCTAGTCATGACCCCAGGGTTTGAGGGGTCCCTCAAGTCTGGTAATGTCAAGATTGAATATTGAATTTAGAGAGTACAAAGCTCTACCTTTGGTATTTTTCATGAATGCTGGATTAATTATAGCAAACTATAGCTAAGATTTATTGAACGTTTTTCCTGGAGAAGGAAATGGCAACCTACTCCAGTATTCTTGCATGGGAAATCCCATGAACAGAGGAGCCTGGCGGGCTACAGTCCATGGGTCACAAGATTTGGACATGACTCAGCAACTAAACAACAAAAATCACATGTTTAGGGACTGTATCAATTGCTTCACAGGGATTAACTCACTGAAATATCATAGAATGACAAATAATATTATATTGCCCCTTTTAGGCTTCTAGGAAACTTGGGTCTTAGAGGAGTCTAGTATTAATAACATGTGCAAATAGACAAAAACAGTAAATGGTAGATTTAAGTTTCACACCCAGTCTAATTCCAGAACATGGGAGCTTAGCCACACTCTTATCTCTCTGGAGGCCCTAAAGCACCTCCGAGTGGCTATAGCAAGTTAGCAATTTGCCCAGGATGGTGTGTATGTGTGTGTGTATTAGTCACTTAGTCGTGTCTGACTCTTTGCAACCCCATGGAGCCCACCAGCCTCCTCTGTCAATGGAATTCTCCAGGCAAGAATACTAGAGTGGGTTGCCATTCCCTTCTCCAGAAGATTTTCCCAACCCAGGTATTAAACCCAGGTCTCCTGAATTGCAGGCAGATTCTTTACCATTGTGATGGTCATTTAATCTGTTCTTGCAGCCAGGAAATTGAAAGACGCTTACTCCTTGGAAGGAAAGTTATGACCAACCTAGATAGCATATTAAAAAGCAGAGACATTACTTTGCCAACCAAGGTCCGTCTAGTCAAGGCTATGGTTTTTCCCATGGTCATGTATGAATGTGAGAGTTGGACTGTGAAGAAAGTTGATCGTGGAAGAATTGATGCTCTTGAACTGTGGTGCTGGAGAAGACTCTTGAGAGTCCCTTGGACTGCAAGGAGATCCAACCAGTCCATTCTAAAGGAGATCAATCCTGGGTGTTCATTGGAAGGACTGATGCTAAAACTGAAACTCCAATAGTTTGGCCACCTCATGCGACGAGTTGACTCACTGGAAAAGAGTCTGATGCTGGGAGGAATTGGGGGTGGGAGGAGACAGGGACGACGGAGAATGAGATGGCTGGATGGCATCACTGACTCGATGGACATGAGTTTGAGTGAACTCCGGGAGTTGGTGATGGACAGGGAGGCCTGGCGTGCTGTGATTCATGGGGTTGCAAAGAGTTGGACACAACTGAGCGACTGAACTGAACTGAAAGATCTTTCAAATTTTGAAGCAATAGCTAGATTAAGAAGTGAAATGCGTTCGTTTATAATTTGTAGGGAGTATGTAGGAAACACCCTGTACTTTCAGCACATTTTTTTTTTTTTTGGTAAACCTAGAGTGCTCTAAAAACTTAAGATCTATTAACATACATAAGGTTTCTGCCTCTTTCTCTGCTGGTTTCCTAACCTCATTCTCAAGTGCATATCACCATATGTGAAAATGTGCATCTAACTAAACAAAGACGCCCAGAACCTCTTTGACAAGACCTTCTACTTAGCAAGAATTCTCAACTAGAATGCATTTTCTCCTTCTCAATCTCTCATGACAAATGTCTTTAAATGTCCTGCTTTTCTTAGTCTGCCCGGTATTAAGACCAATAGTGTCTTTTCTTTAGATTTTGAGTCTCTGGAATATAGAGACCATTTATTTCTTATTCATTTCCAGTCCCACACCCAGTATCTGTACTATGCCTGAGTACATGATAATGAAAATAATTACAATTGCTCTTTACTGAGGGTTTCATTTGTGCCAAGAATGTATTTCAAGTTATTCGTGATGAATACCATTGACAAATTTAGGCCTTCTTAATGCTGGCCTGGGCATCCCTGGTGGCTGAACGGTAAAGAACCTGCCTGCCAATGCAGGAAACGTGGGTTTGATCCCTGAGTCAGGAAGATCTCCTGGAGAAGGAGATGGCAACCCAATTCAACATTCTTACCCGGAAATCTCACGGACAGAGGAGGCTGGTGGGCTACAGTTCATGGGGCTGCAAAGAAAGTTAAACATGACTTTGTGAGTAAACAACAACAATCCTGGCCTGGATTCTTACAATGAACTGCGGATTGGCTTCTTTAGCCTTTGCATGTTACACTGCCCTACACTTAGATACCCTCAGATGATTCTTCCCAAGTGTCATTTCCTGCTCAAATATCTGTAATGGTGGTACTACACTGTCTGCTCTTCAGCATCCCTTAAGGCCCAAAGCTGCTCCCCTAAGAATCTGTTACGCTCCAAAAAGCTGGCTCACTCAACATTTATTAAGTACACATAGTGCTTCCTCTTTGGAGCTTTGTTTATGCCTGAAAATTCTCTGTTTTTCATTTATTCTGTGAAACACTTTACCTATCATTTCAAACATTCAGTTCAGTTCAGTTCAGTCGCTCAGTCATGTCCGACTCTTTGTGACGCCACAATCACAGCACGCCAGGCCTCCCTGTCCATCACCAACTCCCAGAGTTCACTCAAACTCATGTCCATTGAGTCGGTGATGCCATCCAGCCATCTCATTCTCTGTCATCCCCGTCTCCTCCCGCCCCCAATCCCTTCTAGAGAGCATCAGACTCTTTTCCAGTGAGTCAACTCGTCGCATGAGGTGGCCAAAGTATTGAAGTTTCAGCTTTAGCATCAGTCCTTCCAATGAACACCCAGGATTGATCTCCTTTAGAATGGACTGGTTGGATCTCCTTGCAGTCCAAGGGACTCTCAAGAGTCTTCTCCAGCACCACAGTTCAAAAGCATCAATTCTTCGGTGCTCAGCTTTCTTCACAGTCCAACTCTCACATCCATACATTATCCATATTCATAATCCTAATTTCCTCAACCATCTCCCTCACTCATACCAGTTGGGCTCTTATTTGAGTTCTAACACATTGTACTACTTTGGGCATTTCCTTATTATTTGACTTTACTTATCAATTTACGTTGGGCTTCCCAGGTGGCATAATGGAAAAGAATCTGCCTGCCAATGCAGGAGACCCGAGGGATGCTGGGTTTGATCCCTGGCCTGGGAAATGGCAACCCACTCCAGTATTCTTGCCTGGAAAATCCCATGAACAGAGGGGCCTGGGGGGCTATAGTCCATGGAGGGGCAAAGAGTTGGACACAACCGAGCACCTAACTGTTTTTTCCACTTTCAACTGGATTTTAAGCTTACTTGTGAAAAGGGATTACACCTGAAACTTCCTAATACAGTGCTTTGCAAGTAGTGGACATTTCAACAATCCTCATACTGGAAAGATAGTAACCCCAAGTGGGAATGTATAAGCTGTGATGTCAGGTGAACAAGAATTCCAATGTCAGGTCAATCACTCAGTAGCTGTGGAATCTGGGCAAGGTAGTTAACTTCTGAGACTCAAATTTGTTTTCTACAGGCATGGCATTGTATCTGGTACATAGTGTTATTGAAAAATTTTAAAGGAAAATATATGTTGAGTTTGACATTCATTAAATATCTAATACATGGCAGTAGCAAGTATTTGTTTCATTAAATTTTTCTCCTGGAATATCTTCAATTTTTTCTTACTAAAGATATTTTAACTCTCTTTTTTAGATATATTTGTACTTGCAATAATTTGCTAGGAAGGCAAAAATTGGAATAAGGAAAGCCATTTTATATATAGGTCTGATATTGTATTTACCATAAGATCTATATTTATTTTGCAAATACTGTAGTACTTGTCAATTAAGTAAATTCATGAATATTTATTGAACATCTGTTATTCATCAAACACTATTGTAGTGTTTGGGGATACTGCTGTGAATAAGATACAGCCCTAGCTCTCCACTCTCATTCTAACGTGTACAAAGACCCCACAGATATCTAAGAAACACGATGAAAAGCTTACATAAAAATGGGGCCAAACCTGCATTGATTAGAATCCTAAACTCCATTTCTGAGTCTTAAAACTCGTCTGTTATGGCAGCTTTGGGGGAGTCCGAGAATGGTTACTCAGATACTTATTCGTTTTTTTCCTTTTTCATGTGTTCTTTAAAAAAAAAAAAAAAATTGAGGCATAGTGATATACATTTGTTACTGAACCAGACTTGGGTTTGCTTGCCTGCTCACAATAGAGCCAACCAGCTGACACCTGGCTGTGATGGGGAAAGTGCAGCATTTATTCGAAGGCACCATACAAGGAGTCTGGGACAGCCAATGCTCCAAAAGCCTGAAATCCACAATGGGGTCCAGCAGAGTAGTTTTAAAGGCAAGGTGAGGGAGGCAAGCCCCAGGGTAAGGTGATCAGCTTGTGCACAATTCTCTGATTGGTTAATGGTGAGGTAACAGGGCGTGTCAGGGGTTATCCTTAGGTTTAGGGGTTGTCCTTGGGCTCCAATAGGTTTGGGGAGCTTCATGCTCTCCATCTTTTGAATAGTTAACTAGTTAACATCTTCCACCTGGGGGTCTTTAGCCTCTGTAAAAACAACTCAGGAAATGTACATCAGATGCTGTTATCTGGGCACTCTCAGAGGAGCTAAAGCAGAGGATATGGGTGAAGGGTCTGTCCCTGTGAAGGCCCCATTTGGTTCTGCTTTTTTCCACATTATATGTTACAGTGATTTCACAATGCTTAAAGGTATTTGCTATATTCTCCGTGTTGTTTAGCTTATTTTATACGTATTAGTTTGTACCTCTTAACCTCCTACCCCTCTAATGCCCCTCCCACCGGTAACCACTAACTTATTCTCTGTATCTGTGATTCTGCTTCTTTTTTGTTATATTCAGTAGTTCATTGTATTTTTAAAGATTCCAGATACAAGTGATTTGTCTTTATCTGACTTATTTCACTTAGCATATGCAGGGTATTTTGTTACCCAGAGTTTTAAAAGCTAGGACTTTATGAAACAATGTTGCCAAGGCAAGCTGAATATGTGTTTCCTCTTCTGGGGGAAACTAAGACTAAATCTGTAAGTCTTAGGGTGTAGCAGATGGATCTGAGCTTTCTCTATTTCTATTTAAATAACCTGAAGTAGTTCTCAGGGAGTGAAAGTTGTTCCATGTTGGCTGGCAGGCAGGAGCGCCCAAAACACCGACGCTCTGGTTTGCAGCCTCGTAGGTGAGTCCTAGCGGTGGCCTCGGGGCCGGAGCTTAGCCGCTCGGAGCCTCTGGCGGGCGCCGCCTGCTCCCCGCAGGCCCGGCTGCGGAGGGCCCTCCGGAGGGCGGAGCGCGGGGCGCGGAGGGCGTGGGCCGGGGCGGGGCGGGCCCCGCGGGGGTGCGCGCGGGGCGCTGTCAGTGTCACGCTCGGGAGCGGGAGGAAGCGCCGGGTCCCCGGGGAGCGCGAGCCGCGGCCGGCGCAGCGTGAGCCAGCACATCCTGCGCGCGCCCGGCCCGCCGCCCCCGGGAGACGCTCGGGCGCAGCCGCCGCCGCCGCCGCCGCGCTCGCGAGCCCAGCGCCGCCGCCGCCGCCCGCGTGCAGGTAAACGGGAGCGGGGGTCGCGCGGCCCGGACCGCCGCCCCCGGGGGTCCTCGGCTTCCGCAGCCGCCCGGCGGCAGTGCGGCGCGGCAGCCGCAGCCGACCTTGGCCGCGGCCCCGGGCCCGGGCTCCGGCGTGCTCCGCGGCGCCCGAAAGCGGCCGGAGCCGACCCCCCGCCGCCCCAGCCCCCGCCGCAGCCCCGCGCTGCCGCGCTCCCGGCCGGGCCAGGAGGCCAGCGCAGAGAGTGAGTGAGTCGCGCTGTCATCACCTTGTCGCCCACCTTGTGGCGTCCCGGGGCGCCCCGCCTCGGGTTTCTCCCGGGGAGCTGACGGCTCGCGGCAGTGAAACCCGCACCCCCTGGGCCAGCAGCGGACGGGAGGGGGAGGCTGCAGAGGGCGGGCGGACGGGATGCTGTTTTGAGTACATTTTCAGCCGTCTGCAAAGCCCTTAGATGCTACCGGCCAAGTGGAAGGAAGCGAATGCAAAGGTATTATTGAAACACTGGCGCAAGAAGGTGCCAGTTTCTCTCACGGCTGCAAAAAAAAAAGTGTGGCTGGGGGATATGTTTTCGTAAACACCTTTGCGGCCGCGTGGCTCTCCTTCCCCCGCTCCCACTCCCGCAGCGCTCTGGCCTTAAAAACCCGTGCGTCGTCATCGCAAGGGCAGTGTTCCTGGCGGCACTGATGGGAACTGAGAGTGCGGGAGTCTCGTGACATAACAAGGATGCACAGAAACCCGGGATCAGGACAGGAAATTACTTGGGAAATTAGAGAACTCCACCAAATACAGGAGACGGAACATATTCGTTATCCTGAACTCTCCCACATCTAGGTAAGGGAGAACAAGTAGCCAGCCATTTTCTTGCCTGGAATGCCTTTCAAGTGGGTTGTAGACTTGCTGTAGTTAAGGGTTGTGCAAAATTGCTTCCAAATATTCCAGATGAGCAGAAAATGTTACTAACATCAAGGCGTGGTAGCTGCAGAAGACATCATATGGCGACTATTAACAGATGCGGGTGACTGCTTATGTACACATTTTCATCATGGAAATTATAGAGAAATGCGTTGCACAGTGTTCGTAAATTTCAAATTTGCATTCAGTGCAAGTTGCAACCTGAGGGTACCAATGGGAATGTGATTCATAATTCCTCTGATTATTTAGAATGCCAGATTTTCACCAAAAGTTTTGGCATGGAAGAAAATGGACCCAAATTCTGCTCTTCTATGTTTCTTAGTAAAATAAAATCATACACTCCTGTCACAAAGTGATCATTTGTTCTCTTCATAGGGACCAACTTCGCAATGTTTGTTGAGGTTTGAGGATCCAGTGCTCCAAGAGCCATTTCTTTTAAAAATCTTCCAGCACCATCATTGGTATTTTAAAATAATGGGCAGGCTTTCTTCAGCCGGATCAGCTCTGGACCAACTTCTTGGCCCAGGACATCTTCTATATCTCTTCCTTGTCTGGGCATCAGTCACTGATGCCCCTGCTTGCTCTCCTTGGACCTCAAGGTTGCTGAGCATCTGCTTCTCTGCTCCCTAGAGGCAGAAGGATGGCTCAGCCTCTCCCTACACCCAGCCTTTCCTCCTCTCCTGCTGGAAATATGTCCTGAGGCTATTGTGGTGTTCCAGGTCTGTGTTATTAAGAATAATCTCCACTAGGGATATGGGCAGACAAGATAAAGGTAACCCACAGGAAAATGGAGCAGAGTTCTTACAATAGTGGTCCCCGGTCCCTTGTTTCTAATGAACTGAGATGGTAAGAGGAAGTCATCAGGCATTTCTGTCATCACGTTTTATGACTAGGAGAGGGCTCTATGAGCTTTTTTTCCCACCCCTCCTGCTTCTTCAAATCTCCTTCCAGAGTCTGCATTTGGTAAATAAGCCTTTCCCTTGTGCTGAGTCAGGCAGTTCTTGGAGATGAAGCTCTGTTCACACTCAGAAAAACCACGTAGAACAGTCTGGTAAAATCCATGCCAGGTTTTTAAACCCAGCTGTATCTCTTAGCACAGGCAAGTGTGCACAGGCTTCATCAACAGTTACCTCAAAAAATAATAATAATAAAAAAGACTTTACTGGACTCCGTGCTTCCCATGCAGGGGGCCTTGGTTGGATCGCTGGTTGGGGAACAAGGATCCCACATGCCATGGGGCACAGCAAAAAAAAAACAAAAACGCAGTTACCTCAAAGGGCCATTCACTCTCCCAGATTGAGTGTATCACTTTGTTTCTTTCTGTTACTTAATAGCATCAAATGTAAAGGTCACACCCATGCATTGCAAACTTAAGAATATTCTTTCATCATCATAAGTATATTATTATTCATCCTTTCATGTGCTTTGCCCCATCAAAGAAAACAAAAGTTGTTAATAATACTTTTATTTATAATAAAATAAAATAATACTGAGCATTTTAGCAGTGCTTAATACATTTCCTAAATGTATTGCACTAAATATATTTAGTGTATTTAGTAAATGTATTTAGTTAAATGTATTTTACTCCCAGTATATTTATAAAAATGTATTGAGTACTTGACCAGGTATTGCATTTTAAACTACTTCTCATGTTTTAACATTTAATGCTCACAAAAATCTGCTAAAGTAGATATTATTTGTAATTCTATTTGACAGACAAGAAAACTAAGACACAAGGATGTCAAGTAACTTACTGAAAATTGCTCAGCTGAGAAGTTATAGAGCCAGGATTGGAACCTAGGCAGTCTGACTCTAGTCTTCTGTAGGACAGTTTATATTGGTTAATTTTTATATATTGAATTTCAGCTCTTCTGTTATCTCATTTTAATCCCTATATTAATCTTATGAAGTAGACATTATCTGTGTTTTACAAATGATAAAACTGAGTTAAGTGAGTTGATACACAGCAGAGTAGGATTCAAGTCACTTCTGTTTGACTTTAAAACCAGAACTTATCCATTTTAGCTAGCGTTCTCTGTGAGAAATAAAGATGTTGAGCTTGTCTCTTCTTTTGCGTTTGTTGCCCATTTTCCCTGTGAGCCATTGCTATTCCTTTTACGCCCTAAGTGTAGCCGTGTTTTTTTGCCAAGCGATTGGTATGCTTTTTTGCCAGGCAGATGATATGGCAAAACCAATGTAGGACCATAGCTCTTTTGACGTCAGATATTGCCTTTGTTCTGTCCCCTTAATGAAACTAGCTAATTCCCCATAATACTTTGTGGGTCTCAAATACCATATAAATAGTTGTTTCCTTGATCAGAGAGCCCTTTTCCTAGCAATGTTTCTACATACCCTAGAAAATGTGAGAAAATAGATTCTTTTGGGAACTTTGTTGGGACAGAGAACTTCTGGAGCTCACTTCTTTTGAGAATTAACTAAAGTAAATCCTACTGTCATTTCTTTGAAATTTATAAACCATTGCCTGGGTCCATGTTTAAAAAAGCAGTCCTTTTGACTGGGAACTCTTCATTGGTACCCCAGACTTATTTCATTTGCTTTTTCTCTGCAGGAACGCTGGCACCAGACTGTCAGTGTGAAGTTTGCATTGTAACATAGACACCACTGCCCGGCTGCCGCATGTTTATAAAGCATTTCCGAGTCTTTGTTTAGAGGAGGCTTCTGAAGCAGTCACCGTGGAGGGCAGGCATATGAGAGTTTCCAGGTGGTCATTGAACCCAATATAATTGATGCAAAATTTCATGCATTTGTGCTAGATGCAGTGTTCCAGGGAAAAGCGGGTATTTGTGACTAACAGGAGATTAAGAATTGCTGGTTCTAGTGTACTGTTTGGGAAGGGGGAGGAGTGGAGGCTGAAATGTGCTGGAAACAAGGCAAAACTATCCTGTTAGAGCCAGCCAGGAAGGAATGTTCTTGGCTCTCAGGACTTTATTGGCGTTTCACTACAGGGGCATGCTAGAGCGCCCGGTGCAGGGGCAACACACACTGACGCACGCTGCAACCAGGTGAGGCCTCCAGGGTCTCTCGCCACCCTCACACTACCTGCCACTCACTCAGCACTTACCCTGCACGCTCACAGTTCATCGAATCTTCCCAACATTCCTGTAAGGCTGGCATTTCTATCTTCACTTGGCAAATAAGGAATCAGGTAACTGGAAACACTAAGCCACTCGATCAAGGCCACAGCAGGCCAGTTAGTAGAAAGACTGGATTTCAAATGTAGGTTGGTCAGATTCCAAAGCTGGTTCATCCTCTTCCCAACATAGTTCATTGTTTCTCTATGTGGGATACTAAGAAAGTACTATTTAGGGTAGCTTTTTACTGTGGCAGGACAGGGTTCCTCAAGAACACTCTCACGTGCTGATAGGAGAAGCCTAACTGTGTTATTAGAGGGGAACGAGAGAATTAGACATTTCCCAGCACTGCAGAGGATAAGCGCGTTCCCTTGAGGTGTGCACATGCCCCACACATTTGATTCTCAGTATGGTGTCCAGGTATCTTGCTGAGCACCAAATGAATAACAGTCTCTGGCAAAGACAGCCCAGAGAGTTGATTAGTTGATTTTTCTCAGGTAGCTGCAAGATTTTGCATGTGTGCTCCATCACTAAAGTTGTGTCCGACTCTTTGCAACCCCATGGACCGTAGCCCACCAGACTCCTCTGTCCATAGGATTCTCCAGGCAAGAGTACTGGACTGGGTGGCCAATTCCTACTTCAGGAATCTTTCAGAACCTACAGATGGAACCTATGCCTCCTGAGTGTCTCCTGCATTGGCAGGTGGATTTGTTATGGCTGAGCCACCTGGGAAGCCCAGCTGCAAAACTTTATTTATTGCAAAAATAAACTTATTTCAAAGTTGAGTTCAAAGCAGAAGTGTTCGAAGCAGCGCAGTGTTCTGGGGCTTACATGATCTAGCAGCTTCGTTGTGATCTGGAACCCTAACTGGGTACTTAATCCTGGGAAGACCTCTGCTGACCAGATGACCTCCATGCCCTTTAATTTTCAGTTCGTGTCAATCCTGAAGTCCTTCCCCATCATTTCATTTTGGGGTACAGACCAGCTGATGCCATTAGTGTGGTAAACATGTGAAAGCAGAAATTTAGAGTCAAGGGCATTCTTTTCATTTATTTATTTTTTACCTTATCTGGCTGCACCAAGTCTCACTTGTGGCATGTGGAACCAGGGAATGACCTGGGCCCCCTACATTGGGAGAGTGGAACTGTCGCCCGTGGACCACCAGGGGAGTCCCCCAGTGGCATTCTTTATAATAAAAATGAGCTGCAGACACTGCAGAGGATGACTGCCTTTGATCAACAGGTTGTCTGGGGAACAGACACCAGTGTGCTTCATTATGCTTCAGCCTTTTTTCTCTCCTGTGACCTCTATAAAGGTTTTTAACAATTTTACTGCTCCCCCACCTCCACACAGTTTAGGTTGGCATCCAACATTTTTATTGTAAATGTAAAGAATCACTGTGAATGTCATTTCCAGAATATTGTAAACCTTGACCTTTACTAATAAAATGATGACATCATTCTTTGAATCCCAAGTAAAATCTAAATGCTATTCCACCTCTAGAAGCTCTTCTACAAAAGCGTACTTTTATACCTTGTGGGCAAGCATCACGGTGAGATTTGGGTTTCCTTTTTTACCCCTGGTAATGTAGGCGGGAGAGGAGACCTTGAATGACTCTTCAACTGCAGGTGTGTTCTCTGGCTGGTCAGCGTTTGGAAAGCCTGCAGACAGAAGGTTGAGATCTGGAAATGACAATGTTGTTAGCTGTCTCCTTTCCTGCACACTCTGTAGAAAGCCTCATGGATGCCAGGGCACACGATGCCAGTTTGAAGAGCACGTATTTATTTAGCACAGGTGCTGTGTGTTACAGGTCACTGCGGGGCCGGTGCTGGAAATCAGGGCCATGGTCTCTCTATGTGGCTCAAACTCAAAGTGGCAGGGCTGGAAGGAACTGCAGAGCTGCTGTCTCCATCTCCTGCCCTTAGGCCGGTGACTGTGTGAACAGTCGTCTTTCCTTTATTGAGTGATTTATGAAGAGATCTGCCCTTTCCCCTGTGTTTATGTTTTATTTTTTGTATTTTGTTTGATGTGGGCCATTTTTAGAGTCTTTATTGAATTTGTTACCATATTGTTTCTGTGTTATGCTTTGGTTTTTTGGCCATGAAGCAGGTGGGATTTTAGCTCCCCAACGATGAATGGAACCCGCACCCCCTGCATTGAAAGGTGACATCTTAACCCTGGACCACCAGGGACGTCCCTCCAGTGTGTTTTTTTAGATCAGTGATTCTCAGCCAAGAATGACTATCCTTCCCAGGGACATTTGGGCAATTTGGTTTTCACCTTTGGGGAGAGAGGGTGGCTGCTGGCATCTGCAGTGGGAAGAGGTCAGGGTGGCTCCTGGCCAGCTTACAATGCACAGAACAGCCAAGCCTGAGAAGCCCTAGTTTAGATGCTCTGGTTTTCTGCTGAAATCTTCCCTACCCTAAGCTAAGTTCATTTCTTTAGCCTTCTACAAGGGAAGTAGAGCATAACATCTAAGAAGCAGCATAAGGGAAAGAAAAGAAGAAGCATGATATTCCATTGACTGCCTCTGAGAGCCTCAGTTTCTCTATCTGTGAAATGGGAATATCAATACCTGGCTTGCAGAATTATTGTAAGGCGTGCAGATAATGAAAGTACTGGGTGCAATATGTGGCACATTCTCAATGTGTGGAGGATGCTTTTTGTTATTCAACAGCCATGATATCACTCTCTAGCCTTCTCTTCTCAGGGACTTGTGTGATCTTGCTCTGCTTTGAACCTAAGGTATGCTTTTTAAAAATGAAACATGCTATGTATCTGCCTCCTTCCATTTCTAGACTCTAGACTCCCTGAGGCATCCTTTGTATATTTTAGCAGAGGGTTTTACACACAGTGGCTCTCAACAAGCTTTATTGACCTGAAATATTAGCCAGAATAAATCCCACTTAATTTTCCTTTTATTATAAGATTTAATTCTTTCCCCTTGGATTATTTGTAATGTGTTTAGTAAAACATTCACTTCCTAAAATGTAGTTTCTATTGCACAGCTGGGCCCAGTATGAACATGGTCTTGGTAATGCCTTAAATTCTGGAAGCTTTGCCTTCCTGAACCAGTATCACATTAAACATTTCTGCTGGGGAATTGAGAGCCTTGAAGAAGAGAGCCTGTCATTCTAGAAGTGACAGGTAGGATGGTTTGAGTCTTGTGTTTTCATTTGTGAGTCCCTTGGTCTAATCCTTTTGATCTGGCTTTGATCTGACACTCTCCTCGGAGCAGGGCAATCCTTTGGCTCCTTTCTGGTGAGAAAGGAGAAATTTTTATTCATTTGTCAGATTTCTATTTTGTGTTAATATGTAGAGTGAAGCCAAGAGTAACACATGTATTTTAAACAGTGCTGATGAATAAGTGATAGCACACTATTTTATAACCTTTGCCGACATCAGTTTCTCTCATTGGGTATGAATTTTTCCACTCCAACATGAAACAGTACCTGTTTCTTTGTTTGACAAGCAGAAGATTTTAGTAATTGAAATGGAATGAAGTCCTCTCCTTTTGAAAGTAGTTTTGATCCTGTAAGGCACATATGGAAGCCTTTAAAAGTTGACCAAGTGTTTGACTGCTCCAGTGGGCCCACGTGGAGGGGATGATCATATATTCTGTTTGGGATTTAGCTTGTGGGATTTTAGGAGATGGTGTTAGTAGGCAGTGGGTTTGAGTGGCTGAAAGGGTAGAAGGCCCTGTGGGGAATGTGTGTTTTGACAGTGTCCCCTTTTAAAAATGAAATGAGTCTCCTGTTTCACCATCCACCCCGTTAGTATCAGAATAGCAAAGCATTGTGGGAACTGGTGTGTATTTTGTGGGAGAAAGAATAACAGGAAACTTCTCTGCTTGTTTCCTTAAAAAGTGTGACTTTGTTCACTTTCAGAAGGTGTAGGTTCCAAGGGCTCCGAAAGAGGATCCTCTCTCTTTGAATGTTTTCAGGCTCAGAGGAGAGTGAGAATCTATTTACCTTAGTTAAAATGCCAAGCCAAATCTCCCAATGCAAATATGGGCCACCCAGAGACATTGTGAAGGCCAGGTTTGGGGTTTTGAATACAGATTTGCTTGCTTTGTCTTTTAGGCTTTTTAATATTTTTCAAATACTGTCGAAAAGTAATTGGCACATCAAGCAAAGAAGAAGTCCCATATCTTTTGCCATGAACTTTAAAGGGGGAAATTGCACTCATTTCCCTTGAGAGCCCCTTGTTTCTTAAAATCAAGAAATATGAATTATTAAAATTTGAAGGCCATCAAGTTGAAGATTTTAAAGTAGATAGAAAAGTCGGGTTATAACACAGGTATAGGAGAGGAGGGCCTGTGACTAGTCGGCAGAAGCAGAGGCACTATCTAAGGCCAAGGTGGGGCTCATAATCTGAGCAGGTTTGGAGATTTTAACCTTGAGGATCCATTGTTGATCTCAGCCATCTTGCCTGATGGTGGAGGGTGACAGGGACAGTGATGATTTCAAGGTTACAAGGTTTCGTTAAGGCTTTATATGATTGGCCCAGTGAAGTGGTTGCCTGAGTCAGTGATGATTGTGGAAGGTCCACCTCAAGTGGGAACACAGTTCCCATCAGTCACCTGCAGTCTTGTTGCCAGACTCTTGCCATCCCAATGCCCTTACAATAGACAGCAGCCTGCTTCTGAGTCAGAAATCATGATGGGCAGACGGTGGGGAACCCAGCATCCTGGGTTCCTGAGAGCCCTGACTGGTCATTGAATTGACAGCTATTGTTTGCCCATCATGATTTCTCTGACTCAGAAACAGGTTGTTGTCTGCTGTAAGGATGTCAGGATGGCAAAGTTTGCCAACAAGCGAGCTGCACAACAGGCCAGTATATCCAAGACGAGGCGTTGAGATGAGGAATATGGCTTTATTTGGAACAACAACTGACCAAGAAGATGGCAGACTAATGTCTCAAAATAACCATCTTATCCAGGTCTGGATGCCAGGTTCTTTTTATAGAACAGAGATGGAGGTGGGCGGGTGGTGAAAAATCAAAGTGAAAAGGCCATTAATCTTGCAAAATCTCCTGGAATGGCAAGCCAGGGGAGGCAATGGGTTAATTTTTTCCTTCCTGTAGTCACCTATAAGTGGACAAAGTCCTGAACAAAGGCTTCTTGGTTTAACTTTTAGGCAGAGGGGCAGGGTTCCCCCAGGCAGGTCAGTATGTATGGACACACAGTATCCTTTTAGTGAACAAAAGCAATGGGAAGCAAAGGTTAAAGAAACAGATCCAACAGGGAGTCAAGCTGTTCCCTGTAATGAAGGCAACGACCTTGCTGCAGAAGTCTTCAGCCCATCCAGAAAACATACACATGATAAGAACATACTGGTAACCCCCACTAAGTGGCAGCTGAATGAAGTCCAGCTGCAGGTATTCAGAGGGTTCAGAGGGAGAAGGTTTGAGGCCTCTGGGAACAAACATAGTTTTCCAGGTTTGGGGAGCTGTCAGGTCAGACACTGGTGGTAAACTGTTTTTGGGATTTTATAGAAGGCCTCCTACTGTCAGGGGAGTGTGTAATTTCCTTGGTTCTGTTGCATCGCAACAAAAATATGAAGTGACAGATGGACCAGCGTTACAGTCCTCGGACAGGCCAGTGTTACAGCTCCATGTTACAGCTCAGTTTTATTTATAAAGTAAAGGAAAATACATCTTCGAGGTGTGAGGGAATGCTGACCCAAAAGATGTGAGGAGAAGAGAGGCCCTGGCCCAATCTTGGCTCCTCTTTTTATGTTTTTTCCTCCTGGGCCTGCCCTCTGTAAACTGGGCTAGCCAGGAGTGCTGTTTGTTTACCTGAAGTCCTCCCTCTGGTCCTTGGACCTTCCTTTGTTCTATTTTCGCAGGCTTTTCCCTTCTTCATCGTTTAGCCACTGCCATTTTGGACTGTTTTTTTCTATTCTAACTACCTAACATTATCAGTGTTTATTTCCTGATTTGAGTCATTTCAATCACACTGCAGTGGATGAAGGAATGCAAAAACTGAAAAATGGAGTTTGCCGGGAAGCTGGGAAGAACCAAGCACTGTTATGGGTTCCCCAGTAGCCCTGACTGCTCATTGAATTGACAGCCATTGTTTGAAGATCATGATTTCTCTGACTCAGAAGCAGGCTGTGGTCTAGTGGAACTTACCCTGGCGGTCCAGTGGTTAAGACTTCACCTTCCAATGTAGGAGGAAGGGGTTCAATTCCTGGTCACTAAGACCCCACATGCCTCATGGCCAAAAAGAGCAAAACATAAAAAAGAAGCCATATGGTAACAAATACAATAAAGACTTTTAAAATCACAAAATCCACATCAAAAAAAAAGAAAAAAAAAATTAAGAAGCAGGCTTTTGCCTGTTGCAGGGACACCAGGATGGCAAAAGTCTGGCAACAAGGGGTCATTTTTTGCAGGAACAGAATGGACTTCATCCACGTGATCCACAACCTTTGTAGATTCTGTTGCTGCTGCCTTTTTGCAGAAGTCAGCTAAGGCAATCCCCTGATACTCAGGTTCAGTCTTTTTAGTGTGAGCCTCAGTTTTTATGACAGCAGTTTCAACAGATAATGGAGTAGCAGCAAGAAGTTTTTTTCTGTTTTTGCTGGGGTCCTGGTAGACGTAAAGGGCTTCCCTGGTGGCTCAAATTGTAAAGAATCTGCCTGCAATGTGGAAGACCCAGGTTCTATCCCTGGGTAAGGAAGATCCCCTGGAGAAGGGAATGGCAATCCACTCCAGTATTCTTGCCTGGAGAATTTCATGGACAGGGGAGGCTGGCAGGTTACAGTCCGTGGGGTCACAAAGAGTTGGACATAATTGAGTCGCTAAGACTGGTAGACAAAAAAAAAAACCCTTTGCTTCCTTAATATTCCAGTTATGGATGATCCCGAAGCATACCAGCTGTCCTTCTGGTAACTAGCATGCTCTTGGTCAGCGTGAAGAGCTCTGCTTGTTGGACTGATTTAGCTTATGGCAGACTTACCCTCTTAAAAAATCATATTGGGTAATGACAACATAGCCAGCTTGGAAATTTCCTTTTTTGTTTTCAGTGTGGCCCATCAACAGACAAAATTAGATCAGGATTAGTCAAGGGGGCACTTTGTGAATTAGGATACAGTGTCACAAAGGTCATGGGCTCACCTTCTTTGGTCAAGGGTAGTAACAGAGCAGACTATTTTGTTTTGGATGCAGACTTAGATGCTGAAAGAAGAATCGTCTCATAGGAGGTTAGCATGTTTGCAGAGAAATGTTGAGTTACTTCAGAAATGAGAAGATCTTGGACAGTGTGTGGAGTTTGTAAGTAAACGTCATTTCCTAGGGTTTCCCAGGTGCCACTAGTGGTAAAGAACCTGACTGCCAACGCAGGAGATGTAAGAGACATGGGTTCAATCCCTGGGTCGGGAAGTTTCCCTGGAGGAGGGCATGGCGGCCCACTCCAGTATTCTTGCCTGGAGAATCCCATGGACTGAGGAGCCTGGTGGGTTACATCCATGGGGTTGCAAAGAGTTGGACATGACTAAGCAACTTTCACTTCACTTCTGTACTTCTCATGTTCTTTCTTGAGCATCCCCAGGGCCTGGCTGTCTGTTTCATGTGCAAATAAGGTGAAAGATTTTGAAGTTGGGTGGCCCTGGAGCAGGCAGTTCTTGCAGCACTAGGTTTAGTCTCATAAAGACCTGCTCATGTTTATCTTCCCCAGGAGCTGGTTCAGTGATTGAGCTTTTAGTGAGTTCATGGAGTAGGAAAGCCGATAGAGGAAAAATTAGGAACCCATACTCTGCAATAACCAGCCAGGCCTATGGATCCACAAGGTTGTTGTTTAGATGTGGCCTAGGGAATTTTGGGATCAGCTTGGAGCTTTTTTGGAGCTCACTGGATTCCTTCAGTGCTTAGATTATGACCTAACTAATGAGTAGTGTCTGGAGATAATTATAATTTTATGTCCTTGTTTAGCTAACTGTTATAGCAAATAAGTGGGATTCTTTATGGATGCCTCTTTGGTACCTGAAAATAACAAAAGTTTGGCTATATTCTTACTGTAGAAGGGTTGATTTCCTGGGGAAATGGAGGGTACCTAAATTTTGGTGGAGCATTTGGGAAAAATAAGAAGGGGTCTCACTGAGCCCTCAAAGTTTGCCTGTCCCAGGTATATTGTTTGTTCCAAGTAAAGGTTAATAGCTACTGGTTTTTGGTGTCCCCAGCATGGTGAAGACTGGACAGAGGTCCACAACTGTGAACCATTTTGAGTCTGTTGAAACTTGTGACAAAGGACTTTGGGGTATGGAACAGCTGGGAAGTAGGGAATCTTGTTAATCTCAAGTTCAATTGCCATCCCCACCCATTGGGATTCAGGACTGTTAAGACCAGGTGTTACAGGGGGCTGGTACGGGGAATGGTTAGCCCCTGAGGGAATTGGTCTTCTATTATTGGTTTAAGACCTTGCGTCACCTCAGGTTAATGGCTATTGAGGCGGTTTAGGAAGAGGTTTGGTTTCCTCTATCCAAATTTTATGGGTTCTGCACTTTTTATTCTTCCAGGGTCAGTGTTAGAGGTAGCCCACAGATTTTCAGGCACCTTGATTAAGTTAGAGGTCTTTTGCTGGAATCCTTTCTCTTCTATATCAAGGACAGACTGTAAAGAACATTAAGGATCAGGATCAGCTTGGTCAGGAAATTCTAAAGTGCGGTGTCCACTAGAAGCAAAATGTATTAGCCCTTTTAATTCAGAAAGGAGATCACTACCTGTGTGTTAGTCGCTCAGTCGTGTCTGACTCTTTGAGACCCCATGGACTGCAGCCTCTGACCGTGGGATTCTCCAGGCAAGAATACTGGAGTTGGTTGCCATCCCCTTCTCCAGGAGATCTTCCTGACCCAGGGATCAAATCCGGGTCTCCTGCATTGCAGACAGATTCTTTACCATTTGAACCACCAGGAAAGCCTAATAGATTGACTGGAGCTGTACCATGTAGCAAAAAAGGAAAATTTCTCAGTGAAAGATCCCAGAGTCATTTGTCCTGGTTGTGGAAGAATTTTAATAGACACTCACTATGGGAACTTCTTTTTCACTCCAAAGGATGTGTTGTCTTATGAAGTGGGGTTTAAGGTGAAGACTGTAGCTCTGGTGTCTATCACAAGTTGGCAAGGTTTCCCATTACATTTAATATTTTTAAACTGTTTGTTTAATTTTGACTGCACTGGGTCTTTGTTGTGGCATGCAGTCTTTCTGTGGTTGGAGCGCATGGGCTTAGTTGCCCCAAGGCATGTGAGATCTTATTTCCCCAACCAGGGATCGAACCTGCATCCCCTGCATTGAAGGTGGATTCTTAACCACTGGACCACCAGGGAAGTCCCTCCATTAATTTTAATTTCCCCTTGGCTATTTAAAGGAATTACTGGTGGCAGCTTATCAGAGAATTCCTTGTGGTCCTGTCAATTCTTGGAGGGGCCCAAAAGAGGGCCCCCTTTGGGGGGAAGATATGAGAGAATTTAAGTTTCTATTGAAGAATTTTGATAGAATTTTTCAGACCAATCTTTTTTCCAGTGCCCCAGTTCATTACAATTGAGATGTGGATCTCTAGACCAGCGTTTTGATGATAGACTGTTTAGGAGGGTGCACTGTGGGAGGCCCAGGTGTTATTTTTGGTCACTGGTCTTGGACCTGTTGTAGTGTAAAGGCAAATAGTTGGGAAGACTTTTGTTTACTATCTTATTCCTAAGTCCTTTCAAAGTGCTCAGCATTGGTCACGAGTTCAGTCAAACCAGTGGACTCCCATCCTGTTTTCTGCCTTTTTCAGTTCAGTCGCTCAGTCATGTCTGACTCTTTGCGACCCTGTAGACCGCAGCACACCGGGCTTCCCTGTCCATCACCAGCTCCCAGAACTTGCTCAGATTCATGTCCATCGAGTTGGTGATGCCATCCAACCATCATCCTCTGTCGTCCTCTCCTCCTCCTGCCTTCAGTCTTACGCAGCAAGGTCTTTTCCAATGAGTCAGTTCTTCACATCAGGTAGCCAAAGTATTGGAGTTTCAACTTTAGCATCAGTCCTTCCAATGAATATTCAGGACTGATTTCCTTTAGGATGGACTGGTTGGATCTCCTTGCAGTCCAAGAATTCTCAAGAGTCTTCTCCAACACCACAGTTCAAAAGCATCAATTCTTTGGCACTCAGCTTTCTTTATAGTCCAACTCTCACATTCCATACATGACCACTGGAAAAACCATAGCCTTGACTAGATGGAACTTTATCAGCAGCGTAATGTCTCTGCTTTTTAATATGCTGTCTAGGTTGGTCATAGCTTTCCTTCCAAGGAGCAAGCATCTTTTAATTTCATGGCTGCAGTCACCATCTACAGTGATTTTGGAGCTCCCCAAAAATAAGGTCTCTCACTGTTTCCATTGTTTCCCCATCTATTTGGGATGGAGTGATGGGACCAGATGCCATGATCTTAGTTTTCTGAATGTTGAGTTTTAAGCCAGCCTTTTCACTTTCCTCTTTCACTTTCATCAGGAGGGTCTTTAGTTCTTCCTTTCTACCATAAAGGTGGTGTCATCTGCATATCTGAGGTTATTGATATTTCTCCTGGCAATCTTGATTCCAGTTTGTGCTTCATCCATCCCAGCATTTCACATAATGCACTCTGCATATAAGTTAAATAAGCAGCGTGACAATATACATCCTTGACGTACTACTTCCCCAATTTGGAACTAGTCTATTATTCCATGCCTGGTTCTAGCTGTTGCTTCTTGACCTGCATACAGATTTCTCAGAAGGCAGATAAGGTAGTCTGGTATGCCCATCTCTTGAAGAATTTTCCAGTTTGTTGTGATCTACCTTTTTATCAATTCACTAATCTCAGGAGATAGTCTGTTTACAAGTTGGGCACTGAGAGCCAGCTGGGTGACATCATTTATTGTGGGACCAGGATGCCTTAGGAAGAGAATTTCCAGACAAGTTTTTAAGGTGGGCACAGTCAGCTGCAGATTCATTTTTCTTTTGTTTGCCTGTTTGACCAATCATCATGGGCAAGGAAAACTCTAGGTATGGCTTTTAAAAGATCAGCTGCATTTTGCAAGCTTTTTCTGCTTATAAGGGGACCATGTTAAAGATGGAGGATCTTAGATATTGTCAGTAGGGTTGCACCCTTCTGCTTCTTGCATCATTTTTAGGTGTCTCCAGTACTCTTGCCTAGAAAATCCCATGGATGGAGCAGCCTGGTAGGCTGCAGTCCGTGGGGTCGCTAAGGGTCGGACACAACTGAGCGACTTCACTTTCGCTTTTCACTTTCACACATTGGAGAAGGAAATGGCAACCCACTCCAGTATTCTTGCTTGGAGAATCCCAGGGACGGGGGAGCCTGGTGGGCTTCCATCTATGGGGTCACACAGAGTCGGACACGACTGAAGTGACTTAGCAGCAGCAGCAGCAGCAGCAGCAGGTCCTACTAGCAGTTGCATGAGCTCATAAAGATCTGCAGCCCTGGTCATAGGTTCCAGTGAGGACTTTGAATTATTCAGAAAACTTTTGGTTCTCTTCCACAGTTTTAGGAAATTCTTTAACTATGGTCCTTTACTTTGGTTTTTGATCAAGGAGTGAAAAATACCTGAGGAGGATCTCCAACAGCTTTGGTTGGGTGGTTTATTTTGAAAGGTAACGTCCAGAGTGGAAAGTCGGTTCAGTTAGAGAATTAGAGAGCTGAATACTCAGGCAAGCAAGTTAGAGGGGAGCAGCAGGAGTTATGTCAGTCTTATTGTCTTTTGGTTTAGGTAGCCCTTGCATCTTTAATTTTTTATTAGCCTTTTGTAATGAATTTTTTAATGATGTTATTTTGGAATCTTGAAGTTTTTTGGAAGCTTTTGCATACTGATTGAAGTAGGTCTCCCATTCTGTTTGTTAATGTGGGAGCACTTGCTTTCAAATGAACAGTCTTGTCTAATTGGAATATTTCTTATCATAGCCATTGTAATTTTAGGTTGGTTTTAGTAAGATTTTGCAAGTTTTGTAGGTGTATACATTTTCCAGGACTATATTCTTAGACATAATGAGCAGGTGTGCAAGAAGATGGAACACTCAACTCTTTGGAACTTAAACATCCCATTTGTGTTTCAAGCTAGGCCTTAAGTTTCTTGGAGCCAAATTATTACTTAAGAAGGATGTCCTGGTGGGCCAGAGATTGTGTGGTGTTTTATAAGGTACCTTGATGGATGAAAATTTGCTGGAGTTTGGTGGGTGACCTAGTGTCAGCCTAACCATCCTGCCACCAACTTATCTAGCGTGGGAGTCTTAGAGATAGGTAGGAAGCACTGCCTAACAGCTTTTATGATCTCAATCCAGGCTCACCAGGTTTGCAGCTTTTGGTCTCTGAGATTCCGTTAGGCACAGCCTTGAACTACAAACAGACACGTGCACACTAACACAGCAGCAGTGTCAAAGGCGTGTCCTGTGGACTGGCAATTCTCGGTGTGAAACTGGGGAGTGAACCAGCTGACCCCAGCAGACGGGGACTGCAGACCAGGATTCCGAACAGAGAAGGAATTGCAGTTCCCAACACGGAACTAGGGATTTTAGTCAGGGAACTGTGATTGGACCAAGGATAGGGACTTGTGTTCTGGATGGAACCGTCTGCCAGCTCAAGGTGAAACGTTAATCCCTGGACTGGAAAGTCTGCTCGGTTGGGAGCTCTGCGCAAAGAGAGCAGAGCTGAGAACTGAGAGGAACTTACCCACAGAGATGATGAGAAAGACCAGAGAGCTCGAAGGATTTGTGGCTACCGTGCCTTGCTTCTCTTCATCCCCAAAGCTGTGAAAAGGTTCCTCTGACTCTCACTGCTGCCACCAAGATTGCTGAAAAGCAGAATTTAGCTGAGTAAATTTTAAAAGGTCTTCTGGGCTTTATTCAACCATCCATGAATCTGGCTGCCCCCATTTACCTATCTAGGGCTTACCACATATTTCTCTATTGATTAGTTTAAGATTCTGCCCTGTGAGGGTTTGAAGCTGTAATTAAGTTGTTGTTCAGTTGCTAAGTCACATCAGATTCTTTTGCGACCCCACGGAGTGAAGCCTGCCAGGCTCTTCTGTCCATGAGATTTCCCAAGCAAGAATATTGGAGTGGGTAGGCATTTCCTTCTCCTAGGGGGAGCTTCCTGATCCAGGGATTGAACCTGCATGTCCTGTATTAGCAAGTGGATTCTTTTCTGCTGAGCCACCTGGGGGGCCCCAGCCCTATTTGGTAGTGCTTTTATTAAGCCAGTAATTAAGTTGAAGTATCAAGTTTTGGTTTGATGGTGACATGGGCTTAGAACATGTGACTCCACGTGGGGCCTGTTGTCTCTCTCTCTCTTAACACCTTGTGGCTCAGACGGTAAAGAATCCACCAGGAGACCCAAGTTTGATCCCTGGGTTGGGAAAACTCTCTGGAGGAGGAAATGGCAACCCACTCTAGTATTCTTGCCTGAGAGTTTCATGGACAGAAGAGCTTGGCAGGCTGCAGTCCTTGGGTTGCAAAGAGTCAGACACAGCTGAGTGACCGTCACTTAACATTGTCAGCACCACTGTTGCCTTCCTGAACAATGGGAAGGTTGATCTGGGCAGCACACAGAAGTGTTTTGTAAACTCTCTGGGGGAAATTCAGAATGAAAGCTGCTTTACCTAGGACACATGTTCTGGCAGTCATATGGTTAATATTTAGTGTTTTCTTAGTCTTTACATGTGTTACAAGAAAAATGTATTCATGACACTTGTTAAAGAAATGATAAGGCAAGCTTTATTCAGGGGGACTATGCGTCACGGTAATATCAGGACCACTGCAATGGGGTTTTGCAAAGGGGAGAAAGATCGTGCTCAACTCTGAATACAGTGAGGAAAAGTGGGAATTTATAGCCATGTGACAGCCAATCCTAAAGGAAATCAACCCTGAATATTAATTGGAAGGACTGATGCTGAAGCTGGAGCTCCAATACTTTGGCTTCCTTGTGCGAAGAGCCGACTCATTGGAAAAGACCCTGATGCTGGGAAAGATTGAGGGCAAGAGGAGAAGGGGGCAGCAGACAATGAGATGGTTGGATGGCATCACTGACTCAATGGACAGGAATTTGAGCAAAGTCCCGGGAGATAGTGAAGGAAAGGGGAGCCTGGTGCACTGCAGTTCATGGGATCGCAAAGAGTTAGTGACTGAACGACAGGAACAAGCAGAATGGGGGTCAGTGTGTGGAAAATTACCAAGAGGAAACATCAGAATAATGGTAGGGATTCGCGCTAAACCCACCTAAAAATAGGATTCTTGCTAAAGGCAGGCTGAGGTGATCAGCTATCACTGGGGAGATGTGGGACGTCAGGAGCCCAATCAGATATCAGTCAGGTGTTGGTGATCTGAGCTGGAAAGTGGGGCACTCTGGCCAATATGACTTAGCAGGACTCGCTGAAATTGGAGAACATGCCCATGGACAGGGCCTAGTGGAGAAACACTCGGAGGAACCCAACTAGGGTTTGGTCAAAGAGATCATCTTTGTGATACCCTTCTCAGAGGGCACTCCACCGCAGGCTTGGGTGGGGTGGTGAAGGACAGGTGCTGGAAGTTGCCAACAGCAAATTAGAAAGGGGAAAAGTAGCCAGAATGCTGGATCACTGGAGTACAGTGTTTAGGCCGAGGGAATGCACTGATCCGGTTAGGCTGCATCACCATTCAACAAGAAATGACTCACAGGCCTCAGCAGAGGAGCATGAGGAAAGATCTCTCTCTTGTCACATGTCTAGTGGGGGTCAGGGAGGGGCTCTGTTGACCACATTCACTCAGAGACTCATGCTGAGAGAGGGTTCATCTTGACGAATGTGCCCCAGTCCCTAACATGTCTTCAGCAAAGTGGATTCATTGGCTCTGCTTGATGACAAATGGGTTGTCCAGCATAGTCCTGGAGGAGGGGAACAGGAGTGTTTATAATTAATCCAGATGACTGGAAGGGAGGTGGGGGGGGCTTGCCTGCGTTCTGCCTACTTATGCTGCTAATCACATTCCTAGGGAGCTCACTGAGACACAACCACGCGTGTAGTGGTTTCAACATCCTACTTCAGGAACACATGAAAGAATGCCCGTTTAGAATATAAAGTGCACTTGAATGGTTTTAGCATCATCAGTAATGACAGGGTCCTGGAATTAGTGGGCTTAGAAATCCAGTTGCTAATAATAAAACGTGTGTAGGGGTAGAGACTATCTTCCTTCAGTAGATCTTCAGTTGTGGTCAGGAATGTCCTTTAGTCCTGATGGAGTGCCAGTCGTGACCTGGGCTTGGTGCTTTGTGGGCACATGAAGATGAACACGGTATAGACCCATGGGACTGAGGCCTAATTAGAGGAAAACAGCCAAGTTTAATATCCATAACAAAGAGTTTTGTGTTGTCACATGTGTGTGTGTGTTGTGTACTCAGTCATGTCCAACTCTGCGACCCTTTGGACTGTAGCCCACCAGGTTCCTCTGCCCTTGGGATTCTCTGGGCAAAAATACTGGAATGGGTTGCTATTTCCTTCTCCGGGGATCTTCCCAACCTAGGGATCGAACCCACGTCTCTTGCATATTATCACATGTGTCACATGGTTATTGTATGAGGTAAAAGGTGATAAATACCTAATAGAAGTATAGCAAAGTATCATGGGAGTTCAAACAAGGGACCCTGTTAATAATTAAGTGAATAATCACTTCTTTTAATCAGGCAAAACGTTAGTATTACTGTGTTACCTTCATTTTTCCTGTCTTGTTCTTGGGCTCAATTTGATCTCAAACTCATTGTAACAATGATAAATAGTTTAAGAGTGTTACCTCTGGGGCCAGGATTCAAATCTCACTGTCACAACTGACTAGCTCCGTGACCTGGACAAGTTACTTTGTCTCCCTGTTCCTATTTTCTTCACCTCTGCAACAGAACTGATGATTATAGTATCCACTTCCCAGTTGCGGTGAGATTTGAATGAATACATCTTACTTAATTTTCCATTTTTTACAGGGTTTAAATGTTTCCCCTTGGATCGTTTTGGTGTGTTTAGTACAAACACTGACTTCCTGAAGTGTGTCACTTGTTAAGTATCTAGGCCCAACGTGAATGCTTGATAATTCCTAGGATACTGGAAGTCTGGCCTTCCTGAGGCAGGTTCACCTTGAGCATTTCTTTCTGTGCCAAGTAGATCAGGGTGAGTACATTGTAAGGGCCAGATTGTCAGTTAGCATTTTCCTGGCCTGTGAGGCAGCCTTAGTCCAGAGAGACCTCTGGAATATCAAGGTGGCCTCTGTTCTGATCTTGGAATTCCAGGTCTGCTGAGGACACATTTCCAAGTCCTCACTGTGATTATCTGCACCTCTCCAAAATCATGTTAAATTCAACTCAAATGTGATACAAATCCACTGTGGCAAAGTCCTGGAGGCATTCTGCTTCTTTGAATTCAGAAAGTTAAAAGGTCTGTGTGTTTGGGAGGATCTCTGGAGAAGGGAATGACAACCCGCTCCGATATTCTTGGCTGGAAAATTCCACGGACAGAGAAGCCTGGCAGGCTACAGTCCATGGAGTTGCAAAGAGTCAGGCATTCTTAGCTTGATGAGCTAGAGGCAGGGTGTGATGGATGGGAGGCATGTGGCTCATCTTGGCCTCTCCTCTGCCTCTCCTCTTCCCTTGCTGCTGCTTGAATACAAAGGGGATGAATTTGAGATGATGCTGCAGAAAGCTTGTGGGCTGTGAGCAGGTGAAGGGGTGGCCATGGAGACCCTGTCTTTGGTAAATAGATCTGAGGACACCTATCTATTGTAGCCTAAATTTCTAGGGAAAAAGGAGAGTTCATGTCAGTATAATGGAGAGAAACTTAAAAAAAATGTATGTATTTATTTGGCTGTGTTGGCTCTTAGTTGTAGCCCACAGGCTTAGTTGCTCCAGGGCATGTGGGATCTTAGTTCCCTGGCCAGAGATCCAACCTGTGTCCCCTTCGTGGCAGGGCAGATCCTTAGCCACTGGACCACCAGGGAAGTCCCTGAAGCTGTTCAGAAAACTGGATTGGCTTCTAGTGAGTTCCTAGTGCCCAGGAGAATTTAAGCGTACCACCTCCAGGGCAGATTTTCTGTGAAGGGATTATTGCATAATGAAAACTCAGACCAGAGATTCCTCTAGTGAGCTCTACATTTTTTTTTCCCCCAAAATTTAAGAAGCTCTGATTTTGTACATTAGATGGAGCCTGGCATCACTGTCCTCTCTGGCCAGGTTCTGCCATTCCCTTGGGGCGTGCGTAAATAGGAGAACAGGTGCCAGACTGGAAAATAAATATGACGATCTCTGTCTACTTCCTGTCCCACATAACTGTTCAAACCGTGACATTTGCTCATTCCTTGCTTCATTCCACAAACATTCCTTAAGCTCCTGCCAGACAGTGGGAATGCTACGGCAGTGTCAGGCCAGGGTGAAAGAAACTTAACAGCTTGTGACAACCGTTCAAGACAAACAAGCAATGCTCGCATCCGACTTCATTCCAGACTGCCCACACCGTCATGCATCTGAGGGCTCAGTCTCTCGTTTGTTCATTTGTTCTTCCAGTAATCTCTTAATGTACCTTGAAGATGTTCAAAGTCTGAGCCATCCTGCCAACCGCAGAGGCTAGACTAATATGTCATTTCAAAGGCATATGCCAGAAAATCCCAACTGCCTTACTCCCCTTGCAGCCTGAAGAATGGAAAACTACAGGATTTCTTGGGGACTAGTCTCCCCCGCCCCTGCCACCGCCACCGCCCTGTCGAATGCTGATCTTATGCAAAGCATGTACTACAAATGCTAAGGTACCTATTTCAGGCACTGTATTTCTCACTTTTTCATTACACACCGCAGAGGTGTGATTATAAGGGAAGCGTTAGTTGTCGTTTGCATTACTTAGCACATTTGAGTAGGTTGGATGGGTTTAACATGGAAATGTTTGATTTTTTTTTCAAGAGCCTCGTGTCTTTTGGGAATGAATAATTTCTTCGGCAGTGAGGAAGGGCCAAAGGGCAGAAACAGTTGACCTGGGTCACGAACACCTGAGAATTTTGTACCAAACACACACCTTCCCAGATGATGTCCCATCACACCATGGCCATTCTCTTTGAACTGGAGGAAAATTGTTTTACAAAGCAGTGTTGGTTTCTGCCATGTAGCAACACAAATCAATCATAACTGTACATATATATGCATAGTTATGAAGTGTGTGTGTATATATATCCCTTCCCTCTGAGCCTCCCTCCCCAGTTCCACCCCTAGGTCGTGACGGAGCATCAAGCTGAGCTCCCTGTGCTCCGGAGCAGCTTCCCATTAAGCTCCCTGTTTTACACATGGTAGTGTGTATACGTCAGTGCTGCTCTCTCAATTCGTCCCACCCTCTCCTTCCCCGGCTGTGTCCACCAGTCCGTTCTCCATGTCTGCATCTCCATTCCTTCCCTGCTCATAGGTTCATCAGTACTGTTTTTCTAGATTCCATATGTATGCATTAATATATGGGATCTTTCTCTTTCTGACTTACTTTACTCTGGAGAACAGACTCTAGGTTCATCCACCCCGTTACAACTGGCTCAAAATTGTTCCTTTTTACGGCTGAGAAATATTCCATTGCATATATGTACCATGCCTTTGTGCATTCATCTGCCGATAGCGATCTAGGTTGCTTCCTAGAAATCTGCTGATATCTAGGGTGACCACTGGGGCACACGTGTCTTTTCTCAGTTACAGTTTTCTCAGGGCGTGTGCCCGGTAGTGGGGTTGCTGGGTTACATGGTACTCTTATTCCTGATTTTTCAGGGAATCTCCACACTGTTCTCCACGGTGGCTGTATCAGTTGTGTCCCGTCATTTCACTCATGCTCACTCTCCTTCCACGGGACACACTTCCCCAGTTGCCAGTCAACCCACGTTTCCATACCCTGCTCTCACGGCCCCTCCTTCAGGAAGCCCACTGTGAGCATGGGTTCCTGCAGCTCTCCTTTGTGCTTTAAACATTTGCCACACACTTGCCCCGTCTCTCCCTTGCCACTGGCTAGTGTTTTCAGACCCTCCCATGTTACAGGCTTTTTGAGACAGACTCTTATTTTTTTTTCCAGGTAATTTATTCATCTAACAAATATTTATGGATAGGTTTGTCTTATAATTCATTGTATAAATCATGACCCTGCCCTTTTTCTCTGAAAAGAAATAAAATTGAAAATAGGACGAGTCAGAAGGATGGCTAATGTATCTGAGTGCTTCATAAGTCTACTCCAGACACCAGAGATACAGCTGTCACCACAGCAGCCAAAGTCTCTCTCTTTGGACTAAGGAGGGACAGATCGTAAACAAGCATTCAAAAAAGATTTTTCCTGCTTATAGAAATTAAATATATTTATTATAGAAAAAAATAAATTCGTAACTTGTTTTCTTCCTTCTTGTATTAGTGTAATGGCAGTTAAGGAAAGTTGACTACTGGTGGTGAAGCAAGTCTAAAATCTAAACTTCCTGGATAGGAGTTCTGCCTCTTCCAGTTGGCATACTAAAAGAAGATTAAATGAGTTAACACATGGAAAAGACTTACACCACTGCCTGGTCCATAGTAAGAGGTCAGTTAGGAATATGTTACTTTCATTATTACTCGACAAGAGCACTGTATTAATAAATCCACTGAGAATCTGGAAATAAGACTGTTCACTGTTAACCTCTTATCAATACATTAAGAGATGGACAAATTGTCTCAAAAGCTAAGGGTAGATTTTCAGGGCAAAAGGCTCTATTTTAACTTTTTTGCAATAGATCAGCTAAAATATCAGTTGTGCACTTCGTTACCCATGAAGGTTTAGAGAAAGGAGAGCTACGTGGTGAGTATTGGTATTACCTGTCCAAACACTCCCAGCAAGGAGAGTGTCAGCCTTACAGCTTAGCCCAGTGTTCCCCTCTGGGATTTTTTTCCCCATTTTTATTGAGAAATAATTGACGTACATCACTATTTAAGTTAAAAGTATACAGCGTGATGGTTTGATTTACATATATTGTAAAATGATTGCAATAGGTTTAGTTAACATCCATCACCTCATGGGGACAAGCAAAAGAAAAACAAATAAATTTCTCCTTGTGATGAGAGCTTTTAGCATCTACTCGCTTAGCTCTTTCCTGTGTAGCAGTGTTAACCATAGTTTGAGCAAACGCTGGGAGATAGTGGAGACCAGAGGAGCCTTGAGGGCTGCAGTCCTTGGGGTCGCAAAGAGTCCAGCACAACTTAGAGACTGAATAACAAGTGCTAACCTTAGTCGTCATATTGTACAGTACACCCGTAACACTTATTTGTCTTATAACTGGGAGTCTTTTGGCCACTTTCCTCTTAATCATTTGTGTGAGCCCCACAGCGCCCAGAGCAGCACTTTGTACTTTATAGGACTTCAGTAAGTCCCAATAAGTTGTATTAGCATAAAGATACATTTAGCGTTTTGTGGAGCCAACTACTGGGGCTTCCTGGCTCTTAACAAACTAGAAATTTCTGCTGATTGTTGTGCTTCTCCCTCCTCTACAAATGTATGGGATCCTGCTCGGATACCCAAGGAATTCTTCCATCCCCTTTGATCCTGCCCTCTGCCCTTGACTTGCTTCCTGCAGAGGGTCACTGGGCAGCAGGGACTGGAGCATGGAGAAACGTGCTGTGATCTGCCGAGGGAGTTCGGGGTCAGATGGCTGCGTGTGCACATGTGTTTTGGTGCCTGCTCGTGTGCTGAGAACATGTGCGGCAGCGCTGGTGGGCATCGCTCTGATCTGCAGTCAGCTGTCATGTGTCAGCCGTGTGGACAGAGATGTGCTCAGGGCCAGCCAGAAACCAGCTAGGCAGACAGATGAGAGTACAGTCTGAATCTTAGTTTTGAAGGTCGAGATATTAGATTGTTCTTATATAGCCAAAATTCTCTAGCAACTTTGTGGTGAGTTCACACCCAGTGCAAGTGTAGGTTACTTATTAGTCTGCAAACATAAATGCCAACTTACTGGAATCTAAGTTCTTCTTATGGGCTCACTGTGCCCTTGCTTATAGGTTAGTATTCTGCAGTCTTCTGAGAACTTGGGTCCTTAGGCCCTTGGTCTCAAGAGGTCCACACTGGGTGTGATTCGAACAGTACTAGCCTGTGGGCATTAAAATTTTGTCCTGAAGGCTAAGTCCAGAGGTAACATGGGCATTGAAAAATCAAGTAGACGGTATAATTATGCAATACATTCAAAAGGACCAGGAAGGGAGGTAGAATCTAGGTGTGGCAATGAGTTGGCCATTAAGGATACTTTTGAGAGGGAGGGTCAGGGAGCAGACCTAGGAGAATCCCAAAGCCAGTGGAGCCTTGATCCTTCTTATGGAGAATGAGGGTGGGAGGAGAAGAAGCTCACTTAGGCAATTTTTGAAGCTAAGTTTGTTCATTCACCTGTGCTGTGCTTAGTCAGTCAGTCGTGTCTGTTTGTGACCCCACGAACTCTAGCCCACCTGCTTCCTCTGTCCATGTGGATTCTCCAGGCAAGAATACTAGAGTGGGTTGCCATGCCCTCCTCCAGGGGATCTTCCTGACCCAGGGATCAAACCCAGGTCGCCCGCATTGCAGGTGGATTCTTTACCATCTGAACCACCAGGGAAACCCCATTCATCTAATAGGTATTTATTGAATGTCTACAACAGCTACTCTGTACCATTCACCAATCTAAGTATTGGCAGCACATTAGTGAACGATACTGACAAAATCTTTGTCTTCATTGGAGCTAAGAGAAGGAGAAAACAATGAAATCTATTTAAATATGTTACAGAATATGTTAAGTGGTAATATACATAATAAAAAAATAAAGCAGTGGGAAAGACTTGGGAATACATGTGCTGCCGGGGTGGGGGGTGGGGGGGGTGCAAGTGTTTTGCTCTTTTAAATAGAGTGATGAGTTAAGATCTCATGATATGAACTTTGAACTCAGTTTTCAAGAAGCAAATCTTTCAGAATTTTAGAGAAAAAGAGTGTATCAAGCAGAAGGAATAGTAGCCACAAAGTCCTCGAGGCAGGAGTGTACTTGATGTGTTTGAAGAACAGCGGGGAAGTGTGCCTGTAGATGAGATCAGAAAAGTGATGGGGCTGGATTGTGCCTGGTCACGGAAGCCATTCAGGACTTGGGCTTCTCTAACTGAGATGGAAGTTGGTGAAGAGCTTTACGCAGAGAAGTGACATGATTTGACTTGCGTTTTAATGAATTGCTGTTGCAGCTGAGAATAGGCCCTGGGTAGACCCAGGGAGACTGTTAAGGAGGATTTGGCAATAATATGATGGGAGATGACGGCAGCTTAGACAGGATGATGGCAGGGGAGGTGGGGAAAAGCAGACAGGTTCTGGAAACGCTTGGAAGGTAGAGTCCAAATAATTTGCTAATGAATCAGATGTAGGTTTTGACAGAAAGACAAAGCAGGGATGACTCCAAGATTTTGGGCCTGATCTAACTGGAGTGCAGCAGTTAAAGGTTGGATGTACATGCAGCCAGAGCAGGAGGAGCAGTTGTCATAACCAGGGCTGCAGGGGGGCTGCCTGGCGCCATCATGGTGACCCTCCTAACAGATGCACAGGCGCAGTGACGTCAGCTGGTCAGGGCATCTGTTTCCTGGGACACACCAGAGAAAACCTGAGAACTTCATGCCCCATTTCCAGTCATCTGAGACTTCATTCTCCTTTCATTGTAGCGGGTTTATGGTGGTTACCGCTCATTTTGGCAGTGGTTTTTCTTTACCTTTGGTCAGTCCTAGCTTTGATATTTTAGCCCCATGTGTCATGAACAGAGGAGCCTGGTGGGCTACAGCCTATAGGGTCTCAAAGAGTTGGACATGACTGAAGCAACTTAAGCATGCACACACTGTGTGTCGTGGTTTTGACTTGGGAGATGTCCTGTCATCTAAGATAAGGTCTCGTTTACCTTCAGAAAGTGGTCATGCTCTATTCCCGTCATTTCTAAATTCTTGGAGACTACCTACCATTATCATCTCCCACACCCCTAAATGTTGTCACTCAAACCCAGGAAGTCACTTTTATGTCTCCACTATGCTCCGCCCAATCACCGCTTTACTCTTATAACACGGTGATTGGGTGGCAGAGGTCTAATTGCAGTGATGTCCAATCAGGCAATGGTCAGGAATGGGGCCAGCCTGCTAGGCAGTAAAGGAGATGGATGTGTTCATGTGAGTTCCTCCTTACTTTGAATATTTTGTTACTTCTTAGCAAGATCCTGAAAATGCCCATATAATTCTTCCTCCACTTTAATTTTTTTCTGCCAAGATCGATTTTCTTCAGAAGCTCATATATATAAGCCTGTCTCCTATTTTCACTCAAAGAGACAGATGGTTGAAACTGACTCTAGCTTAAATTAAAAAAAAGAAAAAAAGACATCTTGAATTTGAAAAATGCACATGGGTATCAGAAGGGGTTTAAGCCTTTAAGAACTGGTTGAGAAATCTGTTCTGAATCCTGCCTCATACCACTGAGTTATCCATTCATGTATAGCATGCTGTGTGCAGGCGAAACTGGGGGACTCTGCAGCCAAGCTTTTCAGATGGGCATTTGCTTTCTGAAAGGAATATAAAGGTTGTGCTGATGAGACAAATGGCAAACCTCCAGATCCTGGGCTCAGTCAGCATTTGCTCTGACATGGCCTGCAGGAAATATGCCATGGTCCCACATTTCCGACAGTATTGATTTTCTGCACTCTTATGGGCATACTAGGGTAACCGGAAAAGCCAGTTAATCTTTGTAAGTACATCCATCTTGATGCGTTTGTGCCCTGAAACATCCATGGGTTTATTCTGTTATCTTTCTCACTTTCTTTCTCTGGTAGAACTTAAACATTGCTGAGCTTGCTTTGGTCCTTCTGTGGTAATGCGTCCTCACCAGTGCCCTGCAGATGGATTGCAGGTTACGTGTGCACCCAGATATTACTCTCTCGGCCCTCAGGGTAGTCAGAGCTGGGGTCAGTCTCCTGTGGTAGCCAATAGCTTTCTCTGTTCACTCAGCACATGTGCAAGTGTCGCGTGGGTGTCATGCCGTGCAAACTGTTGGCTGAGAAAAGACAATGGTTGACACAAGTTTATCAATGAAAGATTATTAACTCTACAGTTGATGTAGCCCAGTATATTTGGATCTCATTTACCTGCCACTGACAATAGACAATGCTGTGTCTGTGTAACAACGAATGTGTGTGTGTCCAAAACCAAGTTCTGTGAAGCTGTAGCTGTCCTTCCCGTGTGCCGTGTGCCTCTTAGCAGTTTTCATCTGTTAAGCACAGACATTGCTCCCTGTGACTACTAACGAACTTGATTTTGTTACATACTGGTGGTTTGCCACCCATGTTTAAAGAGCCTGTGTAAAACAGATAGCCAGTGGGAGTTTGCTCTATGATGCAGGGAGCTCAAACCCAGTGCTCTGTGACAGCCCAGGGGGTAGGGTGTGGTGGAGGTGGGAGGGAGGTTCAGTAGGGAGGGCGTATATATATATATAGCCATATAGAAATAAGGCTGATTCATGTCGGTATATGGCAGAAACCAGCACAATACTGTAAAGAATGATCCTCCAATTAACAATAAATAAATTAAAATGTTCAGTCAAAAAGGCTGTATGTATCGCATGCTATAGATAAACCACCTGGTCTTGCACTTGGTTGAATCTTTTGGTATTTCCTTGCTGCCTACAGAGTTTAGATCTTGCTAACGTATGGCGGAGCACATCTTTGGCTGTAGGGTGACCATCGTGTCCAGGTTTGCCTGGTCTTTCCTGAAAGTCCTGCATCCAGGGAACTCTGTCAGTCTCTGTGCACACCGGGACGGCTGGTCACTCGGTCTTTGGGACCTCATCTCTGACTGCACTTCCAACCTCATTCTCTTCCGTCTTCTTTTGCACCGAGTGTTCCATTTGTATCCAGTTACTTGTCGCACGGGCTGGCCATTCTCTTTCCTGCCTCCCCGCCTTTGTCCATGCCGTCATCTGCCTGGGGTGCGCGCCTCACCTTCTGCGGTCCTCGGGTCTGATTTCCCTCTGGGATCATTTGTTAAGTCATCAGCTCTATGGAGCCTTCTTACTGCCTTCTTGTGAGCACAGTCATGCCACAGACTATGCATATTAGTAAGATCTTCAGTAGCCCTGTGTTTTTCTCAGCGATCTTACTCTTTGTCTGCTGTAGAACAAAAAGGAGAAGGAAAACTACTAACATAAAGTGGGTGACAATGGCAGAAAAAAAACATAAAGGAAATAGAATAAAGCAGTCCAAGTGCGAGGGCCAATAGTGTGAGGCAAGGGAAGATGAGAAATGCAGAAAGCTGTGGGCGTAGGCAGTAATTAAGAGCTACTGGAAACTGGGTTTGAACCTTAGCCTGTCACAGGTCAAGTTGTTTGCTTTGATGTGAGGATAGAGTGTTACCTAGCAGAGTCCTTCTGAGTGTGGATTTCTCCATCATGATAACTTCAACCCAGATCAATGGTCCTCAAAATTAGGTAGGCTTAATTACAAATTTGTAAGTGTTTTGTAGTTAATTTGGAAGGATATTGAATGAAGTGGTTTTAAGATGTACAGATGTATCCTAGTAACTTATGTGTTTAGAAGATTAAAAACCAGTTGACTTTGTGAACGTTCATATTGAGAAAAATCTATTTTTGACTTTATTATTTAAGCATTACATTTTTCCTTCCCTTATTTTCGTTAGTATGTCTCGATTTTACTTCCTTTAGTATGATGGTTTGAATTTGCTCTCATTTGTGAGTTGCAAGACTCTGGGTAGTTTGAATTTGCCTGCATTCTCTATCAGAATAGAGTAGCCTTGTTAGGCAGCCCTGTTGGGCAGGGCTGTCTTAATTTAACGTTGCTGCACAGAACATCTGGCCCCTTCATAGGAACGGGTAGTCAAGGACTGTGAGTCAAAGCTAAACTTAGTCATGTCTGAAGATTTGCTTGCTATCAGTTACTTTAAAGATCAGCCCCACAGGTTACCTGAGAGTCGTTTATTTTTAGACACGTTCATTTATCATCTTAGCAACTCAGAGAAAACAGCTTCAGGTACAATGGATGACTGTGTTTTAAAGCACTGATATTTTTACATCACTTCTAATGAAAAAGCCCAGCTATTGGCATGATGATTTATCCTCAAGGCCTTTTGGGCTTCTAGATTGCTGAAATTTTCGCTGAGATAAGCAATGGAGACTGTCAGTTATAAAGTGAATGGATTTTGCTAAATAATCCTTTTAGAGTCAAAAAAGAGAGATTGAGATTAAAAATGTAAACCAGGTGGGAAAGCATGCTATCAAAGGGTATATGTGATTTAGGAAAAGATAGTTGAGTGGATGAGGCAATGCTCGGATTGTGTGTTTGATGCACATGTGTCCTAATGAATGAAAAAAATCATTTCCTGCCCCCCTCACCCCTGCTGCCCATGGAGAATAAAGATTTATTGCAGAAAAAGGAAGAACTTTTCTGAGTTGTATCATTGAAAAGCTTAGTGCAGGGGTCCACAAACTTGGGCACCAGGGACCAGTTTCATGGAAGACAATCTTTCCATGGCCTGGGGAGGGGTGGTTTGAGGATGCTTCAAGGGCATTACATTTATTGTGCACTTTATTTCTACTATCATGACATCAGCTCCATCTCAGATCATCAGGCATTAAATCCCAGAGGTTGGGGACCCCTGGCTTAGTACAGTCACCCAATGTACTGATGATTAGAGAACTCCCGATAATTGTGGAAAACTTCTCACTTCTATCTAATGATTATTTAGCAGTTCAAGGAACTTGTATTGAACACTCATTGCTGGGCACTCGGAGCACAGAGATAAATTAGATGTGGCCCCTCCTTCAGAGCAGCTGTCGGTGCAACAGGAGAGCATCGTGTGAACAGAACAGAGGTGCGAATAGGTGGGCCGTCCGGTCCGGTGCGTGTTGCCACCAGCCATGCGCATGCGCAGGGTGTCCGCGGGCAGCCAGGGAGGGATGCGTGTCCCGTGCTTGAGGCCATAGGAGGCCTTTCTGAAGGGGTGTTTGCGATAGTTTCAGGTGGACAGCAGAGGGGCTCAGCCAGGGGTACACATGTATCCATTCGCCGCCAAACATTTGCATAGTCTTAGGTAGAGAATATTAAAAAGCAGAGACATTACTTTGCCAACCAAGGTCCGTCTAGTCAAGGTTATGGTTTTTCCCGTGGTCATGTATAGATGTGAGAGTTGGACTGTGAAGAAAGCTGATCGCCGAAGAATTGATGCTTTTGAACTGTGGTGCCGGGGAAGACTCTTGAGAGTCCGTTGGACTGCAAGGAGATCCAACCAGTCCATTCTAGAGGAGATCAATCCTGGGTGTTCATTGGAAGGACTGATGCTGAAGCTGAAACTCCAATACTTTGGCCACCTCATGCGATGAGTTGACTCACTGGAAAAGACTCTGATGCTGGGAAAGGTTGGGGGCGGGAGGAGAAGGGGACGACAGAGAATGAGATGGCTGGATGGCATCACTGACTCTGTGGACATGAGTTTGAGTGAGCTCCGGGAGTTGGTGATGGACAGGGAGGCCTGGCGTGCTGTGATTCATGGGGTCACGGAGAGTCAGACACGACTGAGTGACTGAACTGAACTGATGTAGAGAATAGACTGTACTTAGGCTTCTTTGTGTGGCTTCTTTACTGCTACCTGGTGTAGGCAGATGATACACCTTTCCCATCTGTTTGGACCTGAGGTTAGGTGTTTGAGCAAGAGTCTTTGTATAAGGCCTCACCCCTGTCTTCACTCTAGTGTTCCTTCTAGTGGTCTTCTCCAGATGGCTCCTATCTCCTTTCTTCCGATTCTCCTTTACAGCCCCTTTTCTGCCCTGAGTCTTCAGGACCCAGTACCAAAATACTGCTTTCCAGTTGTCCAAACTGTTCCATCTTTAGTTTTCTTTTCTTTCAAGGATGGTCCTTGAAATGCTCATTGCCTGAGGACTCTTGATAGCATCTGAGTGTTTCCCGAGAGAAGAGGCCCTAAAAACTGAATGAATGATTCCCTTAATTGAAGAGCAATTCCTTTCCCAAAGAGATGAAGCATGCTGAGTCCTCCAGTGGGTAGAATGTACTACAGGCATCAGAAGTAACTTGAAAATTTCCAGAACTTTTTGGCGGAGATGACAATGGGTTTTGAGTCTTTTAAATTGAAGAGCTCTCATCTCTATTCTGTTAACTAGATGAAAGGGCAGATCCCCTTTGGATTGATTTTTCTCTAGCATAATGGGCCTCGATGCTGAGTACTGGAGAACCTCTCCTGTTTAATGCGCTGCAGTTGCCCATGCTCGAGTTACAGCCGAAGCAGTGCAATTTGGGTAGCTCAGAATCTTAAAGTGGTGAAAGAAGGACTAGAAACAATATGCAGATACAGCAATCTTAAATACAGTTCATAAACCCAACAAGAGCAGTTCTAAAGGCATACTGCAGAAATACTACCTGATTTCCTAGTCAAGAACCAACCCAATATGAATAAAATGAAGAGCCTTGAAAAATCAACACAGATTTTTAACTGTTTGTATGTATTAGGATATTTCCTCTCCAAACCTATAGTTCTCTATTGACATAAGGAGATCCTTCCTATGTATTAATTGGTGAGAATCTTGCAATGCTTGGAACTACCCAGTATTGGCTTGGAGACTCCGCTAGGAATTTCAGAGGCAAAGCCTTTTCATCTGTCAGCTCTCTCATGCAGTTTATGTTTGCTGCCACCAGGTGGTGATAGAGAGTGATTGCAAGGTTGGGCTGGGAGTAGACCGATCAGGATCTGCTGTAAGTGCCTTTTGTTTAAGAGCTTTCTTGTGACTGAGAGTGAAATCCTGAATAAGTAAACCGTGACAGGGAAGCATTATTTAATAAAAGTTTTCTAGAACAAAGACATCTGGCGATTCCAGTTCTGACTCATCCTCTTAATGGTGGTGCATTTAGATAAATGCAGCTCAGTTTCCCTGTTTATGGGTAAAATATTGGCACTGGATTATATAATTGTTAAAGTTCTTATGTTAAAAATAAGCAAGTGTAATTTTAATTGTTAAAACAGCAAAATTAAAAGAATAAAAACTTTTCACATAGTAGGGAAGTCTATATTTTATTAATAACCATCTTAGTTCACTTCTGTGGCTCAGGTGGTAAAGAGTATGCCTGAGTGCAGGAGACCTGGGTTCGATCCCTGGGTCAGGAAGATCCCCTGGAGAAGGAAATGGCGACCCATTCCACTATGCTTGCCTGGAAGATCCCATGGATGGAGGAGCCTGGTGGGCTACCGTCCATGGGGTCGCAAAGAGTTGGACGTGTTATGTTATTGATATGAATTCAGCAGAATTTTAAGTAGATGGCTTTCTAGAATCAACTGCATCTTATCAGAAGTAGGTTAAGGCAGACCATGCTTTGAGGATCCCTGGGAATCCCAAGATGTGTTCAGGTGTCTAGAAGGTCAAAACCATTTTCATACTAACGCTGAAGTGTTACTTGTCTTTTTCACTGTGCTGGCATTTGCAGTGATGGTGTGAAAGTATCGGTAGGTCAGACTTCGGGTAAGTTAGCTTGAATTGAGACAGGGCACCAGACTCCTTGCAGTGCTGGCACACCTCACTGCCACACACTTGCTGCTAAAAAGACAAACAGCTTCACTGGAGAATGTTCTTCGTGAAGCAGAAAACAATGCTAGTTACATTAAATCTCTAACCTCGAGCACACATCTTTTCTGTGTGACAAATGGGGACACGAAAGGCACTCTGTTGCTTACCAAAGTTCCCTGGTTGTCTGGAGAAAAGGATTTGTGCAGTGTTTGAGTTGTGAGCTAAATGAGCTGCTTTTTTTCAAGAAACACTATTTTTCACTTGAAACTGCGATTCATAGACAAACTATGGTTGTTTAGGCTTGGTTATTTGGCAGAACTTTTCTCAAAAATCAATGAACTTGTCACTTCAAGAACACGATTGACAATATTTGTTGCTCATGATAAAATTTGAGCTTCAAGCAAAGTTAGAGTTTTGGGAAACTTGTATCTGCCACTGTGAGCTGGACAGCTTTACCAGCCACATGTAAAGACCCTTCTGAAGACTTTGGTAGTGATGGTACCAAATGTGACTTTTGGATGTTGTAAATGAAATGTATCAATATTTGAGAGAAGTCTGTGTAATTTCTAAATAACCAGTGGATGATGTTATAAAACCATTCATGGATAAAATAAATTTAAGGTTTAAAATAGAACAATGGATTTTAATGTAATAGTATATAAAGTTCACTGATAGGTGTGGTTCATATTCAGATTGCAAATGAACTTTGGGAAACTGCCATTTGTTGATTTTTGCTGTAATATCAAAGAATCCAAAATTACTTCAAGAGGCTATTTAGATACTCCTGTGTATTTTCCAGAATATACAGTTATGTGAGATCAGATTTTCTTCACAACCAAAATAGTGTATCACAACAGATTGAATGCACAAATAGCTGTAAGAATCCAGTTGACTTTTTTAAAGCTAGATATTAAAAACAGAAGTGAAAATATAAAAGAAATACCATCTTACAGTATTTTTTGTCTTGGAAAGTATAGCTGTTTTTCCCTAAAACTTTTAGTTAAGTAAAAAAGCTTGGTGTTATTACAGAATTAATTGTTAGATATTTAAAGTTTTGTCAGTTTTGATTTTTAACGTGATTGATGTTAATAGGTGTAACCCACATAACAAAAGCTCTTTGAAGTCCCTGATAATTTTTACGAGTCTCACAGGATACTGAGACCAAACATTTGAGAACTCATCTATAAGTAGACCAGGTCTGGACACCCCTCCCTCTGTGAGATGGATTTTATTGAAATGTTTGTTTTTCTAGTGTCCTGATGGCTATATAGCAATTTAGCATATAGCCCTCCCACCTCTTTCACCAGCAGACTTCCTCTAAGATTTCTCTCACCCTGTTTTATTGACAGTGGGGTATAGCTGTAAAAATGGTTGTGGTTCCATTCAGCCCCTGGCCTCCCATCCAAGAGGAAGGAGATAGCTGCGTTGTGTAAGAAGTCAGGCAGATGAATCGAGGTTGTGAAAGATCGAATTTCTTATGCGTACCAAGTGGCAGATGAAAAGTTCAATAGCTGATAGTGAAGAGCTGACAAGAGCAATTGTTTTCAGGCAGGAAAAGAGAATGTATTTCCAGGTAGTTTTTTCAGTGAGTCTGGCAACAGCTGGGCAATGATTTAAACCTCCTAGGATTCTGACTTTAAGCTTAAAAATACATTTGCATATGCCAGCATTAGAAATGGAATCTCAAACTGCTGCCAACTTAGACAACCAAAAGGAAATCGAGATCTGAACGGTTCAAAAGCTAAGCCTCGGGAGGTTCTGTTGCTTGGCAGCTGTGCAAACAGAGCTAAACCCTGTGCTTCTCCTCTCCGAGATGCTTGGTTCTGAACAGGACCACACCGTCTCGTGACCATATGGGCACGAGTGCAGATGAAGGGGACAGGTCTCACTGTTGGGTTCAAGAAAAGTCGAACATTTTCCTTTCTGTATGCGTGTGTGTGGAGTAAGAAATGTGAAGGCGATGCAGGGTTAACTGGGAAGCCAACACCAGGTGGGGAAAGGACTTTGGTTTTTCCCTAACGGGGTGTCTGTGTATTTTTTCTCATGTTTTCCCCCTTTCTGCTTCTCTCCATTCTTTCTTCCTTGAAGCGTAAGGCTGTGAGACAGTTTTATGACGGGGCAGCAGGGGTGACCCTCCCTGTAATTAACGTCTTAACCGGAGAAGGAATTATTTCTCCATGCTCCGCTCTGTCCTCTGGGGGAAATGGGTGAAATAGGACAGGGTGCGCACCTGGGACGGCTTGACATATAATCCCTATGTTCCACGGAAGAAATGGAGAGGAATTTTCCTGCTTAGATTAAATGACCACATGTAGGTGTTTAAAAAATATTTTTCCTTTGAGTCACATCTCTTTAACCGCGTCTTCCGTTTTATAATCCACTTAGGTTGAGAAGCATGCTATACTTTTAATGCATTTCTCACTGTAACTTTGTAACACTTATTTTTATTGAGGCGTAATTGACATACATTATGTTAGTTTCAGGTATACGACATAATGATTTGCTGTTTGTAGATATTGTGAAATGGTACAATTTCACAATATGAAATTTTGTGATATTCGCCACAGTAAGTCTAGTTTAACATCTGTCACCATACATAGTTAACATCATTTTTTTCCTTGGGTTAAGAACTTTTAAGATCTCCTCTCTTAACAACTTTAAAAGTATTGTTAACCATAGTCACAGTACTGCTTTTTACATCCCCATGATTTATTTGTTTTCTCACTGGAGGTTTGTGCCTTCACTCACTTCACTCACCCCTCATCCCCAGCTCTGGGAACCATCAGTCTGTTCTCTGCTTCTGTAAGCTTGATTTGGCTCTCCTTCTCTCTCTCTTTTTGGTTAAAGTTTTGATTTTTTGTTTTGGCCATGCAGCATGGCTTATGGAATCTTTAGTTCCGCAACCAGGGATTGGACCATGGCCCCCAGCAGTGTGAGCACTGAGTCCTAACCACTGCACCCACCAGGGAATTCCTCCCCCTCCCAATTTTTTTAGATTTAGATCATTTGCAGTGGACTTTGACTGATGTTTTTAGTTATTGAATTAATGTAGAATTAGTGATGGGTAAAAGAGTTTGCAGATACTGATTGCAGCCATGAAATTAAAAGACGCTTACTCCTTGGAAGGAAAATTATGACCAACCTTGATAGTATATTAAAAAGCAGAGACATTACTTTGCCAACCAAGGTCCGTCTATTCAAGGCAATGGTTTTTCCCGTGGTCATGTATGGATGTGAGAGTTGGACTGTGAAGAAAGCTGATCGCCGAAGAATCGATGCTTTTGAACTGTGGTGTTGGAGAAGACTCTTGAGAGTCCCTTGGACTGCAAGGAGATCCAACCAGTCCATTCTAAAGGAGATCAATCCTGGATGTTCATTGGAGGGACTGATGCTAAAGCTGAAACTGCAATACTTTGGCCACCTCATGCGACGAGTTGACTCACTGGAAAAGACTCTGATGCTGGGAAAGGTTGGGGGCGGGAGGAGAAGGGGACGACAGAGAATGAGATGTCTGGATGGCATCACCGACTCTTTGGACATGAGTTTGAGTGAACTCCGGGAGTTGGTGATGGACAGGGAGGCCTGGCGTGCTGTGATTCATGGGGTCGCGGAGAGTCGGACACGACTGAGCGACTGAACTGAACTGAACTGAAAAGAGTTTGCAGGGTAAAATATAGTAATACTATTAATACTAGTAGAAAAAGAGGAGGAGGAGGAAGAAGAGAAACAACTCTTCTTGCATGTTTAATATTTTGCCAGGTATAGTTTTAAGCTCTTATATTGATTCAGTTACTGGAAAGGTAAGGATGGCAGTTTCCTGAGCTGAAAGATGGACTGAAACCCAAGTTGTGAGATCAGAGGTATCTGGGAAGCTAGATGGAGATGCCATAGTGAAACAAGGTGATAAAGGCTGAACCAGGAGACAAGAGAGAAATCGGAAGCAGGGAGTGGAAATTTGAAAAAGTTACAGACATTGGGATTGGTGTATGGAATCCAGAGTGAAAGCAGAGTAGCTGATTTGAACTTTGAGGTGTCTGTTGTCAGGTAGGAGTAATTTGGCGGATGAGAAAAGAAATGCCAGAGAGAAGTGGAATTACATCCAGTGACGGTAGAACTGGAGAGCCTACAGCAGACCGAGCGCTGAGGTGCAGAAGTGGTGGGAAGAGGAATCGAGCAAATGCAAACGAGGGAATGTGGGCGAAAGGAGTGTCACTGATGGAAAGCGAACGGAGGACACGGGCTTTGCTAGGAGGGGAGCTGGGGCTGCCGTGAGTGTCCTAAGCCAGGATGGGGTTGCTCTGTAGTTGGCTGGTGGGTAGAACAGAGGGATGACGAGACGAGAAGGAGACATGCACCTTGGGGTGGGTTTGATTTATCTGCTTGACTCCTGCCCTTTGTAAGTGAAAGAAACGGGCTTTTCTGTGTGTGTGAAATAAGTGAGCAGTAATTAACAGCAGGTAGCTCTGACTCATTTTCTTAAACTGAGAGCGTCAAAATTGCGTTTGCAGTGACCTGCATTAGCCCCAAGAAGCTCTATAACTCATGTTCCCTCTACCTTTCTCCTCGATTTGCTTTGTTTAATGTGCAGGGAGTTTTTAGTGGATCAGACTGGCAGGCCCCCAGGGAAGCCTGTGAAGTTCAGTGCTGACACTGCATTTCGTGCCACTGTTCAAGCCATTTCACTCTGTGTAAAGGTCCATTCATTACTGTGTACTTTCCAAAGCCTCAGTGAGGTGTTCTCTTGAGATTTCTTATTCTCCCAGGGGTCAGTGCTAAGTGTCTAGTTTGGAATAGATCCAAAAATCGGTAAGTGGAAGGTATTCTATCTCTGTCTTTTAACACTACGCTTCTCCTGCCTTTAAAAAGTGAAGTATTGTTGGGAACATTGCTATGTAGTATAATAGTTTGCTGCTGCTGCTGCTGCTAAGTCGCTTCAGTCGTGTCGGACTCTGTGCGACCCCATAGATAGCAGCCCACCAGGCTCCCCCATCCCTGGGATTCTCCAGGCAAGAACACTGGAGTGGGTTGCCATTTCCTTCTCCAATGCATGAAAGTGAAAAGTGAAAGTGAAGTCGCTCAGTCGTGTCCGACCCTTCGCGACCCCATGGACTGCAGCCTACCAGGCTCCTCCATCCATGGGATTTTCCAGGCAGGAGTACTGGAGTGGGGTACCATTGCCTTCTCTGAATAGTTCGCTGCATACTGTTCTATAACAGTATAGTATGTAGTATGTAGTACAATTCTTTCAAAATTCCTTTGGTGTTTTTGTTGTTATACTTTTTAAATATTGGCTTTGTGGCTGGTAACAGCAACTTAAATGACCACCATTGTCAGACAGATTTATCAGTGTTAAGAAGACCTTTGCCCTTTGCAGAAATGTATTGGAAGGACTGATGCTGAAGCTGAAACTGCAATACTTTGGCCACCTCATGTGACGAGTTGACTCACTGGAAAAGACTCTGATGCTGGGAAAGGTTGGGGGCGGGAGGAGAAGGGGACGACAGAGGATGAGATGGCTGGATGGCATCACCGACTCTGTGCACGTGAGTTTGAGTGAACTCCGGGAGTTGGTGATGGACAGGGAGGCCTGGCGTGCTGTGATTCATGGGTTCGCGGAGAGTCAGACACGACTGAGCGACTGAACTAACTAACTAACTAACTGAGAATACAGTTTACATCCCACTATTGAGTGAAGTCCTTCTCAGCAAAATCACAACAAATACAGGATGTTCCTATTACATGGTTTGTGCCTTCAGGACCATGATATATGCCTGAAGTCATGCTGATACTTTGACAGACTGGGAAGGGCAGAGAAAAGGGATTGTGGAGAGAGGGAAACTGTGGGTGTTTCTGAGACCTTTCCACTGCTGTTTTCAGCATTGGAGGACTCAACTATTGCTTTAACGGTAGTTTTTCTGATAAGATATTTCATTTTTGACAGCAGAAAAGTAACAAACAAAATCGTAAATTGCATCGGCCCCCATTGGGGAAGAATATATGTAAGTTCTCAGGTGGCTTCTGGTAGCCGGTTCTCATTTTCTCCTGTCAGGATTTTTGGTGTTGAAACTTACTGGCAAAGAGCATTTTAGTGGTAAATGTTACTTTTATTAGTTTTATGGCTTTTCTTGGGAAAAAGAAGTAATCAGCTCTAACTGCTTGAGTCCGTGTTCTTCCATGTCAGCCATCAGTTTGGAACCAGAAAGACTTTCTTCCTTCAGGTAGGATGTTTCCTGCCTGCTGGCGTCAATCACTGCTTCGTTTCCTCAGGTTATGTACCTGTCGTTCACCACCTCCTGGAGTTTGCTCAAACCCCTGTCCACTGAGTCAGCGATGCCATCCAGCCATCTCATCCTCTGTCGTCCCCTTCTTCTCCCACCCTAAATCTTTCCCAGCATCAGGGTCTTTTCCTATGTGTGAGGTTTTCACGTCAGATGGCCCAACTATTGGAGCTTCAGCTTCAGCATCAGTCCTTCTAATGAATATTTAGGGTTGATTTCCTTTAGGATTGACTGATTGATCTCCTTGCTGTCCAAGGGACTCTCAAGAGTCTTCTCCAACACCACAGTCTGAAAGCATCAGTTCTTTGACACTCAGCCTTCTTTATGGTCCAGCTCTCGCATCCATACATGACTACTGGAAGAACCATAGCTTTGACTATACAGATCTTTGTTGGCAAAGTGATGTCTCTGCCTTTTAATACACTGTCAAAGTTTGTCATGGATTTTCTTTCAAGGAGCAAGCCTCTTTTAATTTCAAGGGATAAGAATAGGCATAAGCAAATTTATATCCTGTTTTTGTTTTGTCGCTTTTTCATATGCCTGTTGATTTCCCAACCCTTATTATACCCAGTGAACCCACTGTTCTATTTTTCAAGTCTTTGCCGCTTGCCTCCACAGGTCTGATCTTACTGACTAAAGTTTGTGTTTCTTGACTTGAGTTCATCTGCACCTCTCACGCATAGCCTGCTGATTCTCTCTTCTGCAGGTCTTTGCAGATCTCTGTCTCCCCTTCCTGTGCTAGTCCCTGACCTCATCCCATATGCAGTTCAAATTCCACTGCTCAAAGCTCACCTTATCTACTCCACCAGATCTATATCTTGTTCTGCATCCCCTCTGAACTTGTACATGGGCGATCAGCAGAGTGGAGTTCAGAGCATGGACATGCTTAAACTGAGGTCCTTCGGTGTATGGACTTTAACTTGAACTCGGGCAAACTCCAAGAGATAGTGAGGGACAGGGAGGCCTGGCATGCTGCAGTCCATGGGGTCTCAAAGAGTCAGACACAACTTAGCAACTTTACAACAACAACAAATGTATGGACTATACAGGGTTAGGTCTTGCTGAATCTCCTTTATTCGAATTGTGAAAAAGGCATTCATAATAATATTGGTCTCCTTGTATGGTTGTGATTAAATGTGATAATACATGTAAAGCGTCTGGCACTCAGTGATCAGTGCGCCAAGCTCTCGGAGCATTTCCAGCCACACCACATGCTCACAGAGTGGAGATGTACAGTCCTTGAAGGAAAGAATCTGGCTCTGCAGAGAATGCCTAGCACAGGTTAACTATTCAGCAAGCATGTGTTGAAAATGGAGAGCGTGGTCATGAATAGCAGAGATTGATTATCATGATGATGGTTGTTATTATTTCCGCACATCTTTGCTATCACGTTATAAGCAAAAATGTGTGTGGTAGACAGGGGGAACACAGTACACTTCCCATTGTGTATTTCATCTGCAAGTGCCTAAAGGTGACTGCAGATTCTTGATTACCTTCTAAAGACAGTGACAGGAAGTTCCAGGATTTTTCATTGCTTGTGTATTATATGCACATGTATAAAAATATATATAAATACATGTATATAAAGTTTATTATTTATTTATTTATTTTTGACTGTGTTGGGCTTTCTTGGCGCAGGCTTTTCTTAAGTTGCTGGGAATGTGGGCTACTCTCTAGCTGTTGTGTGCAGGCTTCTCACTGGAGTGGCTGCTCTTGTTGCAGAGCACAGGCCCTTGGGCTTGCAGGCTTCAATAGTTGCAGTGTGTGGCCTCTGTAGTTGCAGCTCCCCAGCTCTAGAGCACAGGCTCAGTAGTCGTGGCGCATGACCAAGGTGCACCTAGGCCTGTGGGGTCTTCCCGGATCACGGATTGAATCCGTGTCTCCTGCGTTGGCAGGCAGATTCTTTACCACTGAGCCACCAGGGAAGCCCCACTTTGTACCCTTTAGGGTGTTTTATTTTCCATCCCTCGCTTTGTCATCTACTTAGAGATGCACTCTACACACACCCACATATATATTCATCATAGTTGCATACAAGTAGTATGCAAATGGATACTTGTGACATTTATGATTAGTTTTTTAAAAAATTTGTTTTAGGAATCTGGGTCAGAGAAGGGTTCTCCATTTCTCAGTGCTTCCATATTCTTAGTTTCCAACTGGGAGCAGAAAAGAGACAAATATAAATGATGGATAATTGGTGACAGTCTTCTCCAAATTCATTTTACTTGAAATTTCTGGCACCATCACCACTAGGATCATCCTCGCCATTAACATAAAAACTCTTGTTCAGATCAATTTTCCCAAGAACTTGTCATAGTGTTATCTCCTAATTCATGTGTTCATAAACATTTTTTGCTGTGAAAAGGAAAAGTGCCAGAATAAGCAGAATTGCATTCAGTATGCAAATGGAAGTTTTGTAGAAATAGGGTTGTATTGGAAATGAAATTAATTGTGACAGTTCAGGAGGAGTTTTATGGGAAAAGATTAACATGTTAGGTCTTCAGTGGCTGTCTTCCCTGATGCATATATTAGGCAAAATGAAATCTCCATGTGCCCAAGCTTGGTGGAGGAATGCTTATTGACTGCATAGAAATTTGAGCAAGGCATGTCTCTAAGAGTTTATGACAGCCCATTTTCTTTTCTCAGTGTGAGGATGAATTGGTCCATTATCATCTAAATTGGAAGTCATGATGATGGTTCTTCTTTGATTCTCTTGTTGTTTACTTGTTAAGAAATTTGTACAGGAAAATGTGTTATTCTGAATTAAGTTGCTATTATAGAAGAGCCTATAACGTATTTTTTCAAATGTTTATGTGCATATGAAAAGAGAAGATTTTTTATATAGGGGGATATCAGATCTAACTTAATTTATTTGATTTTTCAACAGAGGGTAACGTATATAATCTGTTACTATCCAGAAGTTCTGTTTTCAAGTGTGATTGCCTTTTGAATGATTTCTGCAGTGATAATACGGAAAAGTTATTTGTGTTTATTCACTTTTTTTCTTCTTTTGCTCCAAGGAAACCAACATGTCTGACAAAAGTGACTTAAAAGCTGAGCTAGAGCGCAAAAAACAGCGCTTAGCACAGATAAGAGAAGAGAAGAAACGGAAGGAAGAGGAGAGAAAAAAGAAAGAGGTAAGTCCTGGGTGCTGTGGTGTCATCAGGGCAAAGGAAAACCACTCAATTCTCAGGGGCTGGTCAAATGGATAGAGAGGACCCTGTGAAAGAATGCATTTACAATACCTGCATAAAATGAGTGATATTTACATACTTAGAACAGTAAGGTCATTGCCATCTGTTGGGTACTGGTCAGGCACCACATAAATGGTCAATAGCATTTGGTCCAGAGGTCCCCAAACCCCAGGTTTACCCCAGACTTGAACAGAACCCTGAAAGCGATCTGCGATAGCTCTACAGTTAGAAATTCCTTCTCCTTTCTGGGTCTCAGTTCCCTGTGCTTAACAGGGAAATAGCAGTGTGTTTATTTTGTCCAGTCATGAGGATTAAAAAAGTTGATCTTATAAAGCACTTAGCAATATCTGGGATATGTTGTTGTTCAGTCATGTCTGACTCTTTGTGACCGCAGGGACTGCAGCATGCCAGGCCTCCCTGTCCCTCAGCATCTCCTGAAGTTTGCCCAAGTTCATGTCCATTGCATCGGTGATAGCATCCAGCCATCTCATCCTCTGATGTCTTCTTAGTAACTATGTCCCAGTAACCTGGGACGTGCTGCTGCTAAGTCACTTCAGTCGTGTCCGACTCTGTGCGACCCCATACGTAGTTACTCCTTAATGAGTGTTAGTGTCTAGCAAAGGCTTTTAAAAAAAACTACCCAACCTGAACATTTTAGGAGGAAAATAGAAAATGATGCCAGTGGATTACCATTATTTCCTCAGTGTATGTATTTTTCAGGGTAAATAAGTATGCTGGGACTGGTAAAGGGAAAGCTGCATTTTTCTCCTTTGATGAGGGAGTAGATAGTATAGTAGATCCTGCTGTATGATATGTTACGTCTAGAAGAGATTTTTAGTGCCCTTCCATTCAGGCCCCTCTTTATGCCAACAAAGCAACAGAAGCCCAGAGGTGAAGTGGAGCTTTTCTGCCTGTCAGACCTGGAATACAGAACTCAAACATACATTCGTTTTTATATTCTTTTTCATTATGATTTTTCACAGGATTTGCAATATAGTTCCCTGTGCTAATCATTAGGACCTTGTTGTCTATCCATTCTAAATGTAACCATTTGCATCTAGCCATCCCAGACTCCCAGTCCATTCCTCTCCCTCCTGCTCTCCCCCTTGGCAGCTGGAAGTCAGATTTCTCTGTGAATTTGTTTCTGCTTTGTAGACAGGGTCGTTTGTGCCATATTTTAGATTCCACATGTAAGTGGCATCATACGACATTTGTCTTTCTCTTTCTGACTTACATCACTGAGTGTGATCATCTCGAGGCCCACATGTGTTGCTGCAAATGGCATTATTTCATTCTTTCTAATGATGGAGTAGCAGTCCCTTGTATATATGTATCACATCTTCATTCACTCATCTGTTGATGAATGTTTGTTTCCATGTCTTGGCTATTTGAATAGTGCCGCTCCGAACATAGGGGTGCGTGTATCTTTTTGAATTACAGTTTTGCCCAGATATTTTCCCAGGAGTGGGTTTGCTGGATCACGTGGTGAATTCTGTTTGTAGTTTCCTGAGGAACCTCCATATTGTTTTCCATGGCGGCTGCACCTACTTAACATTTCCACCAACAGTGTAGGAATGGAATCCGGGACTCTTAGTTCCCCATTAAATGCCCTTCTGCTGTATCATGTGTCTTTCCTGTTATCTCAATCCAACAAATTGTTTGTTTTTAATTCTCTGATTTGTTTTGGCGGTGTAGAAATAGCCCACATCTTGTACAAAAACCGGATGCCACATATATTTTTGGTAGTTTTCTAGGAAGGAAACTTTGTATAGTGTGGTATTGCTATGTGTATAGAAATCAGTCCTGCTTCCCTACTTTTATTTTAAGGGAAAAAAGAATGTATTTTGAAGACTTATAAGCTAAGTACTGTTTCACACTATAAGGCTGGGAGACCAAGGCAAAAAAATCTCTAACAATTATTTTCCAGCAAAGTAAAACATAATTGTGTTACCCTCTGACCTCTTGGCATCTTGCTTCTCTTGGTACCATTACGCTTTGATTGATGCCATAGTTTATTTGTCCTTGACAGTGAGCATAATGTTTTGCCTTCGGAGATCTCTGCTGTTATATATGCAGTCTTGAGTGAAGTAGAGGTGAGAATTGACAAGGAATGGCTATTCATTTCCATGTGAAGCCAAAAAAAGCATTAAGTTATTATGCTCCCTTTCCTTCAAATGTCAACACTTATTGTAGTTTTAAAGCACCTGTTATCCTTTACTAATAATCGGTTTCCTTTTAAACTGACATCCTAATATCCAACTTGAATTCCATAGAATTACCACAAAATGCCAAGTGATATGGGAAATCTGGCTCCAAATTATGCTGTCTGCTTCATCCTTGTCATTTCACACATTTGGAGGGAGGAAATTACAGGCAAACAAGACTGATGGAAACAGGCCACCCTTTCTGTTCCTGTACCACGTAGCTTTGCCTGATGGGGATTTAGCTTGTATTCAACAGACAGAGCCTTGGCGGGTTGGGGACAGCAGGTTGTGGGGGTGGTGTGCAGAACACCTGGACTTGGGGCCTAACTGGGCCTCCACCTCCTTTTGGACTTAAAGTTTTAAACAGTTTAGTTTCCTTGTTGCTAAACTGACAGGGTGGTGGAAACCTGACTCTGCTCCTTGGTGGGTGCATATGGTAGTCACTTGGTTGTGTCCAACTCTTGGCAACACCACGGATTGTAGCCTGCCAGCCTCCTCTGTCCATTGGATTTTTCAGGCAAGAATTCTGGAGTGGGTTGCCATTTCCTCCTCCGGGGATCTTCTTGACCCAGGGATTGAGCCTGCATCTCCAGTGTCACCTGCATTGGCAGGTGGATTCCTTACCTGCTGCGCCATCAGGGAGGTCCTTTGGCAATAGAGTCCCAGTCTCCCTCCAGAGTTTCTGGTTTGAAGTATCTAAATAGGGTCAGACTTGGGGATCATTGAACTGTACCATCCTGAAGGTCTGTCCTGGCTTTCAGCCCTGAGCCTTCAAGTCCATCTCCCCTGCAAAAGATCTTTCCTTGGGTCAGATTGTGATGACTTGGTTTGTTCTGAGAGTCCAGTGTTGTATTAGTAAGATGCAGGCAGTAGAACTCTGGGTTAACACAGAGGCTTTCAAGCTTCACGTGGCTGGGAAACCTGATTCTGCCCTTTGCAGAATGGCCTTGAATGGGTCTGGGACCCCTCTGCACTTGGTTTCCCCTCTATCAAATGGAGAGGAGAGTGGGCCCTTCCTCATGGAGTTCTGTGCGGATCCAAGGAGGTGATGCAGGACTGTGAGGACGCAGAGGATCTGCTTGGTAAGAAACAGCTGAAACTCTGCTCCTGAAATGGCCCTCACACGGGGCCAGCAGAACCTGCAGACATTCGTCAGCATCAATGCTGGGGACTCCATTTTTCAAAAATGCCCCCTTGTCGGCAGAGTCTTATAATCCAAGGCCCCTAGTTTCCTGGGATGACAGCATTTTGTAGTTGAAAGAAACCTGGAAGTAATCTCTTCTGATCTTTCTTTTTCAAATGCTCTTCGGCCCCAGGGGCTGAGCCTCAGAAGTGATCCGACTTTATCTCCAGTCTCAGGAAGGACCCCCTATTCCAGCCAGTTGTCCAAATCAGAAGCCTGGGGCCGTGCTTTCAGCGCCCCTTCTCCAGCTTCCCCTGATCAGGGGTCCCAGACAGGCACAATGGCTCTCCCTGTTCTGTTTCATTTCCTTTCTCCCTAAATCCACATTCCAGCCAGCAAGGCTCAGCTTCTTACGTTTCACCCATGGGCCAGGCTCTCCCTTGACAGGAGTTCATGAATATTCTCTCCCCTTGGCTTCCGCTGCTCTGTTAACCACATGTCTTTCAGTTCTCAGACTGGATGTCTCGTCCTCTAGAAAGCCTTCTCTAATACCTTTCTCTAATCCATGACTGAGTTAGTCCTATGCCCTATCCCTGACCTTACCAAATTATTTAGCACCATTTACCTATTCATTTGTTTTTTTCTCCTCACTGAGCACAAGCTTTGGGGGACAAGGTTGTATTTTTCATCACGGAGTCAATGTCCAGCACAGATCCTGCCACATAGTAGGTCTTCAATAGAGGTGCATGTCCCTGGTAGCTCAGATGGTAAAACAATCTGCCTGCAATACAGGAGACCCAGGTTCAATTCCTGGGGAATATCCCTTGGAGAAAGGAATAGCTACCCATTCCAGTATTCTTGCCTGGAGAATTCCATGGAGAGAGGAGCCTGGTGGGCTACAGTCCATGGAGTTGCAAAGAGTTGGACAGAACTGAGCGACTAACATTTTCACTTTTCATAGAACTAAGGAGTGAGTGAATGAATGAACAGCTAACCTAGGTAGGGCGGGTCTGAGATGCTGGTCACAGACATTCTTTCCAAACACCTGCTTTTTTTTTCTGTGAGTTTTCTTGGAAGCTTCAGATCCTGAGTCTGTGGGATGCTCCAGTTAAGGGTTGTTGTCATTGACTCTCGAGTTTAAGATTTTTGTAGAGAGTTAGAAATAGCCTTAAACTTATGTTGGAGAAGGAAATGGCAACCCACTCCAATATTCTTGCCTGGAGAGTCCTGTGGACAGAGAAGCCTGGAAGGCTACAGTCCACGGGGTTGTGAAGAGTCAGACATGACTGAAGTGACTTAGCGTGCATTAAGCTTGTGTTTGTTTTTTTTCAGCTTTACTTAGGCTTATATTTTGAATAAAACATGTTTAGAATAAAAAGGAAACAAAGTGCTCTTTAATCTGAGTGTCAGTGTATTTGCCATGACTGAAAACTAGTGTGAATTGGGACCACCCAGGTTGATTGTCTCTGCAGAACCCAGCAAACTGTGTTCATGTATAAAATTACCTCTCTCTGTGCCTTTGGATGTCAACTGCTTTCTTGGTTGTGCTATTATGGATGCAGTCTGATTTCTAAATAATTATAGTGGCCACCATTTAAGATGCAGAGCCAGTTTCATGAAAAATTGGCTTTAAAGCAACGAGGTGTGCTTAATGAGGCCACACTGAAATTTTGTCCTCTCCTTGGCCTTCTGCTGAATTGCCGCAAGGTCAGATGAGATGGTTGGATGGCATCACTGACTCAATGCACATAACTTGGGCAAACTGCAGGAGATAGTGAGGGACAGGAAAGCCTGGCATGCTGCAGTCCGTGGGGTTGCAAAGAGTCGGACAAGACTTAGCGACTGAACAACGAACAACAACAGGATGGACGGAGGTTTTCTGACCTGTCCTCGTGTGTTAACAACTCTGCAGCTGTCTTTGGAAAAATGACAAATCATTCAGCTGACAAATTTTCTTTCTTCAGGTCCCCTCTCTGGGTCTCAGCTCTGATGACGCTCACAAACAGAAATACCATTTGCTGGAGAGACATGGAGCATATTTTAAATTACCAGTATGCAAACGCTCCTTATTGAGTCATTAAAATGTGTGAGGGCTCTATAGCATTTACATGGAAAATATCAAAGGTTTCATGATAAGGGCACTTGGTATAACTGTCTTGGATGAAGAAGCACATTGTTTAGTTTAAGGTGTTAATTGATAGCAGTTAGGAACTGGCTTTATTTCCAATAAGCCCCGGTTACCTAACTTTGCCTTTTTCCTGGTCAACTTTGAGTGCCAGTAGCTTTCCTAAGCTTCTGTTATGTCTAGATGGACAATTTATCCTTACAAATATATGTCACCTGTCATTGTATTGTCTGTTTGGTTAGGAAGTGAAAAAGGCAGATGGGTTGTGGAGGCACCTTGTGTTGTGGGAGAGACACTTTGGAGATGGAGTTCTGGGTGCTGCTTTTGCACAGTCTGGCAATGCGTGTTGACACGAGGTTTACTCTCTGGTATGTTTCTTGTCACTTAGTCATGTCCAACTCTTTTGCATCCCCAGGGACTATAGCCCGCTAGGCTCCTCTGTCCATAGGCTTTCCCAGGCAGGAATACCGGTGTGGGTTGCCATTCTTCTCCAGGGGATCTTCCCGACCCAGGAATCAAACCCATGTTTCCTGCTTGGCAGTCAGATTCTTTACCACTGAGCCTCCAGGGAAGCCCATTCTAATATGTTTCTTGAATGCTTAATGATGAAAGTTAGAATGAAAGAAAAAAAAATTCTGTGCCTTTCTGCCTAGGACATGCATGACAGAAAGTTATAGATAATATGCCTTAGGTTTATTCAAAAGGAAAAGATTCGATGGCTCTTCTTCTGTTTCACTCTATACGAGCTTCATTAGAACTCATGTTCATTGTCACTGGCACCCTGTTGTCCTTAAATAAATTTTTGTCGAAAGGATGAAGAAAGGTTCAATTTTTTGGTTGCTATTGCTAGAATATAGGAATGGCTTTGTTGTGAGCACTGGGTCACTGGGAGTTTAGATGATGCCTTCTCATGGTAGTGTGGGAAAGGAGCTTTCTGAATGGGGTGTAGCTGGTGGAAACTTTCCTGAATGGTGTGTAATTCTTAGATTCGATATCTATAACATAAGTTACCAAAGGCAATTGTTTCATTCATTCAGCATTTTTAAACTGAGCATCGACTGTGTGGCAAGCCTTGATCTAGATGTGAGGATATCAGTTCAGTTCAGTCGCTCAGTTGTGTCCTACTCTTTGTGACCCCTAAATCAAATCCCTTATGATTATACAGTGGAAGTGAGAAATAGATTTAAGGGACTAGATCTGATCGATAGAGTGCCTGATGAACTATGGATGGAGGTTCGTGACACTGTACAGGAGACAGGGACCAAGACCATCCCCATGGAAAAGAAATGCTAAAAAGCAAAATGGCTGTCTGAGGAGGCCTTACAAATAGCTGTGAAAAGAAGAGAAGCAAAAAGCAAAGGAGAAAAGGAAAGATATAAGCATCTGCAGAGTTCCAAAGAATAGCACGGAGAGATAAGAAAGCCTTCCTCAGCGATCAATACAAAGAAATAGAGGAAAACAACAGAATGGGGAAGACTAGAGATTTCTTCAAGAAAATTAGAGATACCAAGGGAACATTTCACACAAAGACGGGCTCGATAAAGGAAAGAAATGGTGTGGACCTATTAGAAGCAGAAGATATTAAGAAGTGGTGGCAAGAATACACAGAACTGTATAAAAAGGATCTTCACGACCTAGATAATCATGATAGTGTGATCACTCACCTAGAGCCAGATATCCTGGAATGTGAAGTCAAGAGGGCCTTAGAAAGCATCACTACGAACAAAGCTAGTGGAGGTGATGGAATTCCAGTTGAGCTATTTCAAATCCTGAAAGATGCTGCTGTGAAAGTGCTGAACTCAATGTGCCAGCAAATTTGGAAAACTCAGCAGTGGCCACAGGACTGGAAAAGGTCAGTCTTCATTCCAGTCCCAAAGAAAGGCAATGCCAAAAAATGCTCAAACTACTGCACAATTGCACTCATCTCACACGCTAGTAAAGTCATGCTCAAAATTCTCCAAGCCAGGCTTCAGCAATACATGAACCGTGAACTTCGAGATGTTCAAGCTGGTTTTAGAAAAGGCAGAGGCACCAGAGATCAAATTGCCAACATCCGCTGGATCATGGAAAAAGCAAGAGAGTTTCAGAAAAACATCTATTTCTGCTTTATTGACTATGCCAAAGCCTTTGACTGTGTGGATCACAATAAACTGTGGAAAATTCTTCAAGAGATGGGAATACCAGACCACCTGACCTGCCTCTTGAGTAACCTGTGTGCAGGTCAGGAAGCAACAGTTAGAACTGGACATGGAACAACAGACTGGTTCCAAATAGAAAAAGGAGTACGTCAAGGCTGTATATTGTCACCCTGCTTATTTAACTTATATGCAGAGTACATCATGAGGAACGCTGGGCTGGAAGAAGCACAAGCTGGAATCAAGATTGCCAGGAGAAATGTCAATAACCTCAGATATGCAGATGATACCACCCTTACGGCAGAAAGTGAAGAGGAACTAAAAAGCCTCTTGGTGAAAATGTGAGGATATAGTTAGGAGCAAAATAAACACATATGTATTCTCAGTGAAGTTGACAATCCAATCAGTTACAGCTTACCTCTTCACTGTAAAACCATGCTATGCCATTTTGGCTTCCTGAGACGAATTTTGCTTATCTTTTTTTTTTTAATTTATATTTCAGTAGTGACAGTGGTGATTCCCTTTTCTTTCATTGCCCCACTTTCCCTTCAGTCCTTCCTTTAAATTTATGATAGGTGAACACTGATATAGATCATCACTCTGCAAGGTCCTTTTTAAAAATCTTAGTTCTGTTTTTGCCTCTGGGCTTCCCAGGTGGTGCTAGTGGTAAAGAACCAGCCTGCCATTGCAGGAGACATAAGAGACGTGGGTCATGGGTTTGATCCCTGAGTTGGGGAGATCCCCTGGAGGAGGGCATGGCAACCCTCTCCAGTATTCTTGCCAGGAGAATCCCATGGACAGAAGAGCCTGGAAGGCTATAGACCATAGCGTCACAAAGACACAGCTGAAATGACTTGGCATGCATACATCTTTGCCTCTGTTGTATGCATAAACTTTGGAACTTGCTAGTTTAAATGTTAAAATTGGGAAAGAAAGTGAACTTTCATGTCTTCCAAGATTAAATTGCCATTTCAGAAATCTGATGGATTACATGAGAGAGCCTGAATCTTCTACATCCTCATTAGCCCTTACTGATCCTCATCATGGCAGTTTTCCCTCTGATGACAGAGAGCTAACTCATTGGAGAAGACCCTGATGCTGAGAAAGATTGAGGGCAGGAGGAGAAGGGGGTAACAGAGGGTGAGATGGTTGGATGGCATCACCAACTCAATGGATGTGAGTTTGAACAAATTCCAGAAAATATGAAGGACAGGGAAGCCTGGTGTGGTGCAGTTCATGGGTTTGCAAAGAGTCAGACACGACTTAGCGACTGAACAGCAAAGACATCAAATACCTGAGTGTATTTTAAGCCCGAGGTGAATAAAACAGAAGCACTGAGCCCCGCACTGTGTGCAGAGATGCCTTTTGCTTATAATCGGGGTGTAGGTTACCATCTGGGAGTAAGTCAAAGTTGCATGAACTCTTTCTGCTGTAGACGCCACGACGGAAATGATGCTTTACTGCTTTGAAATGTACTTTGTACTCCTGAAAGAGGTAATGTGTCTGTGAGGGAGTCCAGCTTGCCCCCTGAGAGGAAGGTGTGTCTGATAAGTGGATAATTGGCTTTTGACAAACTCTGAGACAGTCTCACTCCTGGAAACTCACAAAGCCTTGTCGTGAAGTAGCTGCACATCAAGTAGGATGTTATCGTGTTTCAGATGTGGGGCAAATGCCTTGTCTTAAGTAGTAATTGTGCTCTGAAAAAGAAAAGAAACCTGAGTATTTAATTCCCCCCAGAATTCCACCGCCAACCTTCTTTAACCTGTATTTTGGCTTGTTGCTATTTTGACTTGTTGCTTTTCCTTTAACTTTCCCACCAACCATTCTATTTTCCTTATTTCAAAAAGACAAACTGGGCATCAGAAGCTCACACAAGGTGTGTCTACCCCAAGAAAGCACTTGGGGAAAGAGTGTATCTCTCCTGAATGACTTTTTGTTTTATATTTTTCCACGGGCATAATTTTCTCCTTTGAGTTAACGTGTATAATAGAAGCCTATGAAAATCAGAATTATGTAACAATACTTAGATAAGTGTTGTTCACATGCCTTAATAAGAATTTTAGCCTGGTTTATTGAAACCATGGTAAACTTAGAGTACTGATACAATCGTGTATTTTACAGTTACAGATTTTCATAACTAATCTTACAGCCAGACACCAATAATTCCTTGTTTGCCTAATCCCAAATGTGAGGCATGAATATTACAAAGGCACACTCATCAAGAACTGATAATATGTCTTCCCAGAAGGGACATGGGTATCTAAATAACTAGACAGATTTTTTTGTTGTTGTATTAAATCCACATCCAAGTTAGAAATATTTTGTCTTGATGGTTTCTTCTGAAACCAAGTGAGAAAAACTCTCCTAACATGTGATAGAGGCAGGAAAAAGCCTTCAACCGGAAGAGAAAGTACTGGGTTGCTAGTTATTAAATGGAGCAGTTACAATGTTTTTTTCATCCTTTATACACGTTTATGTCTATTTAGGGCTTTTGCCTGGTCTTTGCTGCCATACATTTACCATTTTCAGTTTCATTCAGAGGCATACATTTAGCTCGGTTACTCTCTTTCTCACTGGCATCTACTTTTTGTAGGCTGACATGCAGCAGAAGAAAGAACCAGTTCCAGATGACTCTGACCTGGATCGCAAACGCCGAGAGACGGAGGCCCTGCTGCAAAGCATCGGGATCTCACCAGAGCCCCCTCTAGGTACTTTAGAGTGCTTTGTGTTTTAATATAGCCTCAGATTTGACTTGTATAGGATATACCATGTCCAGCGTTTACTATTCTTTTACATCTCCTTTTGTTTTTATGTTTTAAGAAGTGCTCTGGCTTATGGTTCAGGTGTATTTATTTTTGGAATTGAGGGGGCTGGAAGGAGATAGGAGGGCAGATTGTAGCGTGGTTAGCAATTGGCTGCTTACTGGCTGATGCTGCGGTCAGCCTAATCTACTGCATTACTGTTAGAGTATCTTATACTTGTTAAATGAGTTACCGGTGGTAAATACCAGGAATCGCGAGATGAAGGGAAATAACTTCATTTCCATTGCTGAATCCCAGCCTCTCTCTGCCAACCTAAATACTGTGAATCTGGTTATGAATTTCATAACCACCCCAGGCACAGAGTTATTCTATGATGAAAATAGAATGCTCGGTGGGAAACTTAAAGGAAAACTTGACATGGTGGCAGATTAGCAGCCAATTAACATGTTTAAATTTCTTTGACTCTGTTGTATATCTTGGTTTCGTTGCTAATCAGCATCTTTACTGCAGCACCCTTCCTCCAACTCATTCATACCTAGTTACTTATCCATGACCTCATTCTATTCAGGGTTTGGATATTGAACTATTTCTTTTATTTGTGTTGAAGGTAACTTGTACATAATATGTTTATTTTGTCACTATATATCACTCATGTGATAAGTTATTTTATTTTTCTTTATCCATTTGCTTTCCATACATTTCAGAGTAATCCCAGGGTGTCTGTAAAACTACGTGATATCCAATATAGTAAAATAAAAGCTTTAAAAATAATACATATAAATAAAGATAGTATCAGATCCCCTTTTATAAATCGTTCATCTTTTAATTCCATCATTGGCTTTTATATTAAAATAAATTTTCATTTATTTCCATAATTACTTAAATTAACAATACAAATTATCCCATGAACAATGAAATGGCAAGTGTGTATATCAATATAAGTAAGTAAAAGGGCAAAATATAATAATCATATAAATTATTAAGTGTTTCTGGATATAATTCAGTATATACACACAAAACTAAAACACCATGAAAAAACATTTTATACTCAGCCTCAGTGTGTATTAATAGTAAGTAAAATCATCTGTCTAACAATGATATAATAAACCCCAATAAGGTGTTGATTATTTTGTTAGTTTCTTTGTGGTATGGGAGATGTAACCCACAGGATGTTTGAGTGATGGGCCTTCTGTGAGGAGCTGACAAACCTTTTTATTACTTAGTTGACAAGTAATACATGTTAGACCCTTGGCAATTATATTTTTGCCTCAGAATAGCCTTTGAAGTTCTGCTGCAGCGTGAACACTGGTTAAACACAACCGTGGAATATTTGTTCTCCCCTAACCTGCATAAAGCCAGCAATTAAACCTTGAGAGCAAAACAGTTTAAACATCCCTAAACCATGACCAGATTCTGAACTATCCCAGTATCCCTGCCAAAGGGCTCTGGCAAAAGTGGACCCCATTTTCAACTTTTATCCATCTCTCCGACTTACCCTCTGACTTATTGCAGAGGGTAATCAGTGAATTAATTATAGAACCATGTGAAAATTCCTGGTTTCTTGACAGATCTGCCATTGTGTTATAGGATTTGGGCAACATAGTTAAACCCTTTACCTTATTAAATAAATAAAAGGAAATTGCACATGATTGAAACCAAATGGGAATCTACACTATGGATTGAAGTTTCTTGCTGCCCATATGGCTTCTCTGGCATGAGTGATACTGAGATCCCGTTCTCATCTGGCCTGGAGCCACCTTGGCTATTTGGCGCAGCTTCTATCTGAAGGACGTTTGGCTTGTATCTGAAAGACAGGGGAAAAAATCCATTTGCATTTCCTTTAATTTCGTTTCTTTTATTGCCCTTGCTTGGAGAGTTCCAGCCTACACTGGCCTGCATCTTTGAACTTGTTTCTCCTGTCTTCAGAATGGCAGTTGGCTTCTGTGCACGCGGCAGTGCTTTCTAGAGCTGCCAGATGCAAAGGAACACAGTTCCCAAACACAGTAAATAGTGCAAGGCTATGAAACTATTAATTAAGTGTAAAAATAAAGCGCTTTGTTTTGAAAGAGATTTTTAAATTACTGGGTTCAACATTTACCCTTTTCTCTATCTGTCATTTAGTCTCTCATAGCAAATGCAGTTTACACTCCACAGACAATAGACGTCCCTCCAAGTGCAGACATGCAGCAGACTTTTCTGACTCCCCGTGACCTTCTAAAATTCCTCAGAATCACTTATTTCATAATCTTTTAAAGTTTTATAGACACCTCGTTTTATTTTGAATAGGTCACATCTATACTAACAAAATAAAGTGGAGAATTAGAATTATCTGGATAGTTCATGCTAGAGAGGGATTTGCTTTGAATTATCCAGGTAACTGTTTTGATTCTCCATTTTACTTTGTTAAGGTGGACATGGCCTTAGAATCTAAGTTAATTCTGTCTAAATTCATTTCAAATTTTAATTTCCGAAGTATGAAAAATTCACTGGACTCTTTTCCTTTTCTTTTCTTTCCTTTTTTTTTTTTTTCCTTATCCCATCTCAATCTCTCCTGGCCATACAATCACTTTAATTTGAGCCCGTTTGTTTTGATTTATCTGACACTGCTCTTCCCAGTGCAGCCGCTGCATTTTTTAACATGGGATACCTGTTATTTTCATTATTTAGTCCCAACCCCTATGTCTCCCTCCTCGAAATCAGTGAGCACTCCCAGTGAAGCTGGAAGCCAAGACTCAGGCGACCTGGGACCGTTAACAAGGTAAGAATTGTCCCTTCACAAAGGCCGTGGTGGTATGTCAATAATACCTCCCTCCCTCCCCCCCAAAAAATGCAAGAAACCAAAAGTCTCAAAAACCACACCATTCCGTTGTACATTGTTAACTGTGCATTCCTTGTTACGTATCAGTTGTGTTTTTATGTTTACATTTATGGTGGCTTGCTGTTTTTGGTGACATAGGATTGACTTTGAACCCTTGAAGTGATAAGTATCATTCTTCCGTCAATAGGCTAATTTAACACCACATGTCCTATTTGACAAACACAAGCATATCCACTGGCTTCAGTTTAAAAGAAAGTAGGGAAGGACCAAAGACAAATGGAATATATATCTGGCTTCTCGTTATTCTACCTTGGTTTTGGTTTCCATGAGAATCTTTGTGAGTGTAACACTGACATGGTCTAACCCTAAATTTACTTTTTCAGAAGTCTTGTTTATTTGCTTAATAGAGTTGACAAAATTTGAGAACTCGGTCCCAAAAGTGTTTTTATTATCATTATTAATTATTATAATCATCAGAATTAACTGCTCCATTTTTGTCAGTTGCCAAACTTTTATTACACTAGGAATATTCCAAGATTATGTAACTAACTTCTCAAGGCCTATATAGACATTCTCTAATTTAGCCACTGAGGGAACATCCAAAATGTAGCGATGGGATGAGAGAAAGGAGAAGGCTCATTAATATGCATGGGGTCATGGAAACTTTCTTAATCCAGGTGTCTTCAGCAGTATTCCCACATGTGGGTGCCCATAGGCAGACAATAGAGATGAGTGGGGAGTGGTGCCTTTGGCAGCTTGTTAGCTAGCACTCCCTTTATAAAGCTCAGATGGTCTCTTCACAGCTCTTGGGCTGGTTAAGCTTAGATGGGAACATGGGCCCAGTTTTTCCACACCTTTCAATTTTTCATGAGAAACTATGAATGCAAATATTTATGCAACAGTCTCATAGACATTAAATGTTAATTACTTTGTTAAAAGGAGTTGTGGGCTAGATTTGGCTCATGAGTTGGTGATGTCTGACCTCTCTTTGGCTTTTGAAATAATCATAAAACATTTTAGTAAAGTTTCAATAAAAGAAGCAGACATCTACAGCCCCAGCATTCTAACAGATCAGCCTTTGTCTTGTCAGGGTACCTTTCAATCCTTATCTACCTGTGTGTATGTCTTGCTACTGTATATGTTCCTGGAGGAAGTGAAGTGAAAGTTGCTCAGTCGTGTCCGACTCTTTGTGACCATATGGACTTATACAGTCCACGGAATTCTCCAGGCCAGAATAGTGGAGTGGATAGCCTTTCCCTTCTCCAGGGGATCTTCCCAACCCAGGGATCAAACCCAGGTCTCCCGCATTGCAGGCAGATTCTTGACCAGCTGAGCCACAAGGGAATTCCTGGAGGAGAGGTATACAATTTTGCATTTTTGTCTGTTCACTTAATACCTTATCGTGAGCATTATCTTCTGATGGTTTGTTGTTTTCAGAAAAGCCTCTGCAATTTTGGTAGAGAAAAACAGAGAAATGAGAATAGGGTTAGCCTGTGTTGTAGCGTTTTTAGCTTTCTGAAATCAATACATAAGACTAAAATGATTTCACCAATACCTGTCTGTTCATGTGTTTCAGACTTGAGTGTTTTGTTTTCATAGGGTCTTTTGAAACAGGTTGGACACTGCTTTCAATTTGAGAAAAGCGAACATAGAGGCTTTTGTGGGCACCAGGCTGGTTTATGTTAGCAAATCGCCTTTGTGATTTGGAGTAGCACACGTCTTCCCTCATCTTTTGCTTTGAACACTTCAAAAGGTCTTTGAGGGTGGGGGAGGAAAAATAATAATAACACATCATGTAAGATCTAACATTTATACAAGAGCTGGCACAGTATAATCACATTCCTTAGGGGGGTCCATTGGCCTATCATTATGTTAATATATTTGCCTGTTTCTGCACAGCGACGGTATCGTGCCAGCGATGTTTAGTGTCAAGGGGTTCCATTGGCAGTGTTGAATACTATTACCGACTTCATAGTTGACGAGCCCTTTTGAAAACTTCTGGAGAAAGTTGACTGATGCTGTTAGCGCTCTGGGGACGGCAGCAGTTATTCTGTCAGAGGAAACTTCATTCCTTTCCCCTTCTTATGTGATTTTTTTAACTTCACCACTTTGGAAGAGGTGCTGTCTACTCCCACCTCACACAAAATCCACAAACTCCAAGTAGCTTCAGTTTTTTATAGAAACATTCTGGCAGGAGCGGGCAGCTGGAAGTCAATGAGTGTATCCCTTGCGAAGTGCAGGTTTCATAGGGATGCAAATAAACAGCAACTGAGGAGGTGATTTTTCAGAAGAACTGAGCACAGAGGTGGCTTGAGAAGGCATTAGGAATAGCTTAGTAAACTGTGCCCTTGTTTTGAACTTAGGCACATTCCATGCAAATTTATGTTTTTGTTTCCATAAAGTACATATGCGAGTAAAATTTCAGAAGAATGTTATATTTCAGTTTTTAAAATTCTACTTGGAATGTCTTTTTCTGTAGAAGAAACGTCTTTGAAAGCAGTTACTGTTAACTCTAACACTTCATAAAACATGAGACTGAGAAAAGCACTTGGTAACTCCTAATAACTCTATAGCCATAAATTTGCATATTTGTGTAGAATTTGGACTTTTTGAAAAATGGAAAATCTTGCAGAAGATAACTTAGGAATCAAAGCAACACATCTGGTCCTACCTAAAGGTGCACATAAATTCTGTCATTCATTTGCCATACTTTCAAACCAAAACTACAATTTGCTTTGCAGAGCCAGAATTAGCAAACATTTCTTATAAAACCCCTGTAAGTGGTTAATTTGGAAATTGGCATACTTAATATGCCCTATTATAAAGAAAAGGTTAAATAGTGCTTTAAACATATGAAGTATAACAAATTTCTTTTATTGATTTTTAAGAGCAGTTAAGTAAATTTTCTAAACTGAGTGAATAGAGTAGATATATTTAACATTTTTTCAATTATACTAGTATGATTTAATTTTTAAACTTATAGGATCATAATTTGTGTTCCAGTTTCTGCTTCTGTAATTATAGCCTGCTTCTCATTTACAATTTACATTTGTGGTACTTTTCTCTTTCTCATAATTAGTTTTAGTAGAGTCAATTAATCATTGCTTGTTTAAACATACTGAACAAAGAACAAGCTCTTGGGTTTCAAAAAATTAGCCTACTAACAAAAAATTTGAAAAACCAGTTTTACATATAAATGTAGATGGAAAAAATCCTAAATATGTTACTTGTATCTGGAATCCAATATAATACAAAAGGATACAGTGTTATGCTTAATTGTGTTGGATTCAAAAATTCAAGGATATTTTAGTATAGAAAAATGTTACCTTAATTCAGCATATAAAAAGGTCAAAGAGGGAAAAGTAAATATTGCAGTATACACTGAAATGGTACTTGCAAAATTTAAACATCTAGTCTCATATTTTAAAACTTAGTAAACTAGGAATATAAATGTTTTCTCAATATGATAATATTAATTTCAAAGCAAGCGCTTACATCTTTGATACATGAGAGTGAAGCATTAGCGTTTTATAGCTCTTAAAGAATGACTTATGTTTAGTTGAATACACGTCTCTCTTCCTCAGGAAATGATAGATTTCCTTGCGAGAAGGGAGTAAGTCATATTTGTGGTTGTGTCCATATAATAGGTGTTAAAACATTTATTGAAAGAATCAAGTATCATCCTACTTTTTACAGGGCATGGAGGCACAGAGAGAATAAATAATTTTCTCAGGTTCACACAGGACATAGCTACAATGCTAGGTTTGAACCTGGGCAGGTCGATATAAGTTTCCACAATCCGTACCTCAGCCCTGCATCATCTCTAACAGCAACTGCTATGTGATACACAACCTACTCCATAAGGTAACCGTGATTAAAGAAATTAGTGTCTGTAAAGCACCAGGAAAGGAGTCTGACATATATTAACAATATGTGAGTTTTAGCTATTAGGTTGATGAAGAAGTAATTGTGGTTTCAGACAATGAATTTTAAATCATTAGAACTAGGCTCAAACACATTTTTTATTAATCAAAATAGGAACCATTACAATCAATACATTTTTGCCAATGAGAAATGTTTGTTTATTCCTGTAGCATAAAAATCCATGCTTCAGGATTCATAGAACTCTTGGAAAGCATTTTCTGCCTCCTGCATGTTGTAGAAGCATTTTGAATGCAAACAGTTTTTGAGATGCTTGAAGCAGTGGTTGTTGGTTGGTGAGAGGTCAGGTGAATATGATGGATGAGGAAAACTTCGTAGCCCCATTCATTCAACTTTTGAAACTGGTTGTGCAATGTGTGGTCAGGCATTGCCACGGAGAAGAATTGGGCCCTTTTTGTTGACCAGTACCAGCTGCAGGCTTTGCAGTTTTCGGTGCATCTCATTGATTTGCTGAGCATACTTCTCAGATATAACGGTTTCGCTGGGATTCAGAAAGCTGTAGTAGAGGGCAGCAGACCACCAAACAGTGACCATGACCTTGTTTTGGTCCAAGTTTGGTTTTCAGAAGTGCTTTGGAGCTTCTTCTTGGTCCAAATACTGAGCTGGACATCTGCGATTACAAAATCCACTTTTCATCACATGTCACAATCCGATCGAGAAATGGTTCATTGTTGTATAGAATAAGAGAACACAGCACCTCAAAACGACAATTTTTTGATTCTCGGTCAGCTCATGAGGCACCCACTTATCCAGTTTTTTCACCTTTCCAATTTGCTTCAAATGCCTAATGACCATATAATGGTTGATGTTGAGTTCTTTGGCAGCTTCTTATGTAGTTGTAAGAGGATCAACTTTGGTGATGGCTCTCAATTGGTTATTGTCAACTTCCAATGGCCGTCCACTACGCTTTTCATCTTCGAGGCTGTCTTCTCCTTTGCCAAGCTTCTCGAACCACCACTTCTCTGTACGTTCATTAGTAGTTCCCAGGCTGAACGTGTTGCTGTGCAAGTTCTGTCTGCTGCTTTTTGACCCATTTTGAACTCAAATAAAAACATTGCTCAAATTTGCTTTTTGTCTAACATGATTTCTGTAAGTCTAAAATAAATGTAAAATACACAGTAGGTAATAAGTCATTAGCAAAAAAATAAGGCAATAAATGCTCATTAAAGTGATATATAACATAACCATATTTATTTAAAGATGTATACCAGTATCAAATGGCAAAGTTCAACAATATAAAACCGCAATTACTTTTGCACCAACCTAATATCACTGTTTGATTTACCCTAATCCTTAATTCCTAACCATCAGATATTTGGCCAGAAATGAATCTATTTAAGTGATAATAATTCAGCCCACATTTATTCTTATGTACATGGATGGCTTACAAGGGACTTTGCTTTAGGGCTGTTCTCATGTTTGGCTGAGACTCCTTAGGCTCCCCAGTGACAAAGCTGAATTAGAGACCGCATTGGCTTGTAGAAACTAGGAGAGTATTGACATCATAAGGTTTACTGTACACCAGGGCATAGGCAACACACTGTCCAAAACCTGATTTAAAAGGGATACTTTCAAAATGATTTCAAAGATGAAATATGTCTCAGTATGATAACATTTTGTGCAACCTCTTACGACATAACCTCCTTAACAAAATAGAAGATGATGGATGTTTGAATTTTGTGACAAGTGGCTTGGGTATATGATTGATTTCTGTCTTCCTTTTGGACCATCTGGCCTTAATACCATCGCTAAGTTCTACCTTCCAATCAGACAAGGTCACTCAAGCATCCCCCATTTATTTTTAATAATCTCTTATTATTATAGAAATAATATCAGTTCATTTTATACAATTAGAAAAGATAAATGAGCAAAAGTAGAAAAAATTATATTCCTATGAAGAATTTGCATTAGCATTCTTAATACCTTAGTGTATATTCTTTCACACAGATGTATGTCATCATATATATGATAAATGATGTCATCCTGTACAAACTGAAGAACTTGCTTTTATATTCAAGTATTTCTATTTTTCCATTTCAGTACATTTTCAACTTATCTACTATATATACCATCTTCAGATTTCCCCAGTTGCTCCCAACATAATCCCATTATATTAAAATTGTCTTCCTTCCCAGCTGTCAGTACCTATCAGCTAAAACTCTTATACCCTTGATTTTCTGTAGAGAGGTGAGGCCTCCCCCAGGGGGACCTTAGATGCCGCAGAAACAGAAGTGTCTTCTGAAACCCTTAACAGGAGAACAGAAGCATGGAGTTGAGTGGATTAGGGCTCTTTCGGGCTTCTAGCTTCTTGTGCATACCAGACCAGAATTGAAACAGATGTCTGTAGATACTTTGCTATTCAATTTGAATGGTAGGCTTCCGTATAGTTCATATTATTTTATATTGAAAAAATACTTTGGGCAAAATTCAGATATTTAATAAACTCTACCTTTCCCTTATCCACTTATTGCCTAGTGAACTCACAAATAAGGCGATTAGAATAATTTATTCATGGTCAACTTGTACTGGCTGCACCTAGTCACCACTTTTTTCTCGTGATTTGAGGAGAGGAAGGTGTGTTCAGGGGCTCCGTGAGCTCAATGCCCAACACAGAATCCTCAGGACTTTCAACTTCATCCACAGTTGGACTCCATTGGATTCTCTGGCACTCTAAGAACCTCAAAGGATTTTTACCTCTTTTTGGTGAAACCATCCCCATCTTTTATGGTGCTCTGATAACTCAGAGGCTAAAGGCAAGATGTTAAGGAGATTTTAGTAAAGGTGAAAAAGTACAATTCAATAATGCAAAACCTGGGAGGAAATTTAGTAAGACTATTAAGATTTTGTATGTATAAAATTCATTAAATTATGTAAAGAGGGTTCGACAGGATGCTTGCAACCAGCTAATTGGACTCCAGGGAGACTGAAAATCTCTGATTCAAGGCTATTTAAAAGTCACTCTCCTTGCAAATTAAAATAAATTGTGTACTACAGGATTTTTTTCTTTATGTAGCACATGGACTGACTAGTTAAAAATTGTTGCTATCTTGTCAGGCAGAGAGTACTGTATATAACCATATGGTTATAGTAACAGGGTAAGCAGCTATTTTTAGCAAAGAGTTGCTGAGCTTTCTTCCAGAGAGACAACTTGCTTGATAGCAGGTCCTTTATGGAAGATGCGGGGGAAACACATCCTTTTTTTCTGATGGGAAGTCTTGCATTTCTCTTTGAATCCAGCGCAGATGGACTTCCTGTGTGACTCAGAGTGGCCTGTGTCAGAGCTGCTTGTTAGGGCTTCGCTGTTAGCCAATGGAGGGAAGATTCTCACACAGTAAATTAAGAAAGAGGCTTGGTATAAGTATGTGTTGCACTGTTCCAGTTTTATTTCTGATATCAGAAAATCTTTATCATCATCACTGCCAGTCCAAAGTAAGGAAATCATTGAGACTGGAAAGTAAAACATTAACTCATTATTTAAATGTCATTCTTAATTAATTGACATCACATTAGTAACTCTGACAGGCTGAGTGACATGATGGATATTTAAATGTCTTTGTTATTCAGTGTATTCCTTTTGAAAATGGCACTTAGAGAAACAGTTTGGGGATGACATTGACTGGAGATTTTCTGTTGGGCACTGTGCTCACATTGGCCCAAACTTTTCTTTATCAGTTTAGTGACCAGTGATTTGTTTGACATAGAAGACATGTGAAGCGAGAGTCCAGAAAAACTCTGGGACTCAGAGTACCCTGCCCTTGAGCAGTCTTTCTACCCTAGAGAGAAAAGAAGAAGGTACAAAGTTGGGCTTCAATGTGGTTGCTTCAGGGACTAATAAAAGTTAATGAGCTCAGAATGAATAAAAGAAAAAACATTTTCTCCTTGCAATGAGAACTCTTAGATTTACTTTCTTAGCAACTTTCCTGTATATTATACAACAGTGTCAGCTTTAGTTATCATGTTGTATATTATAGGCCTAGTGCTTACTTATCTTGTAACCTGAAGTTTGCACCTTTTGACCACCTTCATCCAATTTCCCCATCCCTACCCTTTGCCTCTAGTAACCACATGTCTGATCTCTTTTTCTATGAATTTGTTTGTTTTGGATTCTGCATGTCATTGAGATTACATAGTTTTGTTTTTTTCTGATTTATTTCACTTACCATAATGTCTTCAAGGTCCATTCATGTTGTCACAAACAGGATTTCCTCATTTTTTATGGTTGAATGATATTTAATTATATGTATGCGTGTGCACACCACAACTTCTCTATCCATTCATACACTGAGGTCAGCCTTTTCAAGATAAGCTTTCCTTCTTCAGCACAGAAGTGAGTCTGAAAATTTTTCCGGAACCATGTGATGGCATCATGCCACACAGACTGAGTTCTTCAGAAGTGACTTGCAGAGATGAAGGAAATCAAGCAGACATGCCCTGATGTGTTCTCTCACTTTTTTTACATAAAGAAAGTAAAAACTGTTTCGTAGGGAACCAGCTTGCCCTCATACTTAATACCCATCCGTGGAAAATGCAGGTGAAGACCATGCATTTATTCACTCGTTCATCATGTTCACCCAATAAACAGTTAAGAATTTATCGTACAACACAGTAAATGCTAGGCCTGCAAGGAATACAGCAATGAAGGGATTCTTCTCTCTGCTTCAGCTCCCACTTCCGGTAAATGGCATATTTAATTTGAAGCCGTCTGAGGATGTGTTTCTATGTAGTTACACGGCTCTCAAATCTTTGTACTCATAGAGGTGAGCAATAATATCATACAGCATTATTCCCAGATGCAGCTAATTTGTATATTCTTGTGGGACAAGTGCTTTTGATTCATTACTACCCTACCTAGAGTCTTGACATTAGGCCTTGATATTAGGTACATGGTAAATTTCTTTATTGAGGTAGGGGTGTGTATGTGTGTGTGTGTGTGCATGTATGTGCATACACACTTATGCGCACACACAGTTTGCAGAAACCTGAATGGGGTGGGTGTGGGGTAAGTGAAGAGATGAGGACCCAGGTAAAAGATGGGTAGTTCAAGGTTGCTGGGCTAGTTGCCAGAAGTGGCCTTTGCTCAAAGGGAGCTGTTGGCAGTGGTTAGAGCACTCAGATACGAAGCGAGGATTTCCTAGCAGAAGCAAGGCAGAAACCAGTTACTGGGCTCAGAGCAGAAAGGCTGACGGGACTAACAGTGTGTTTGTCTTGGTGCTGAGGCCCCTGGGCTTTGGCACAGTGCTCCTTTCATCCTTCAGAGCATCTGTACTTGGTTTTGAAGCTTGATGCAGGGCTACTATTGAGGTCAAGTGGATTGCAGGTTGGCAAAGAGAACTGATAAGAAGTGCAGTCCCATAGAGATACAAGCTATTTATGAATGAGGTTATTGAGGACAAATATATTTCGAGAATAAGGCATTTGAGTTGGGCCTTACATAGTGGCTATGCTTTGGACAAGTAGAGATGGGAGAAAGGGCATTCCATATAATATAGAGGGAGATGTGGGAGAGATGAGACATGTGGGGTGTAGAATGTGGGTGAAGAAGACAGTATGAAAATACATCAGAGTCAGGGAGGCAAGTATGGCCTTGGAGGTATTTGAGATTCCTAGTCCTATATTTGGAGCCAGGAATATATTGAATCCACCTGGCAACTTACTAAAAATACAGATACCTAAGGCATAAACCTGAGTTGAGGTCTGGACCACTGCATTTTTGTAATGCTTTCAAGATTTGAGGATGTGTTTGGGGGAGCCATTGATCTGATAAAAAGGGCAGAAAATGTGAATGAGGATTGTGGTGCTAGAGAAGGAAAGAAAAGCCTAATGAGACAAGAAAAGGTTAAATTCTCTTGGTGTTACAGATGGATATGTCCAAAAAGCACATGCAAAGGAGGAACTTTGAGCTCAAGGGTGATGAGGACTTTAGGGTTATCTTTTGCAGAAGATATGTGGGCATCTTGGAGATCATCTGTAGCTATAGAGGTGAGGGGAGAAGACATTACTCTGGTTGGGGAATGTCTGTCTTTATGGGGAGGGAAAGAATAAGGACCCTTCCAGAAGTATAATGAGAAGTGGAAAAGACATGGTTTTTAGGGTCAGGAACACTAAAAGAAATAACATGCTTATGAAGGAGCCAATAGTCACCAGACTCATAGAGATCAAGTATGAGAAACAAGAATAAGCCATGGGATTTGTTGGTTTGGTGGCCATTTTCATCATCATTTTTGTTATTTGCCACTTGTGCTGTTTTATTTCCATAGGGTGAGTTCCTGGAAGAGAAATGAGTTTCAGAGTAGTTCTGTGTTTGTGAGTCTTGCTCCATGCTGGTGTGTTGCTTTCCCAAAGAACTGTACTAATTTAAAATGCCACCAACAGTAGATGAGAGTGCCTCAGCCACACTGAATATTAGCATTGCAAATGACAGTTCTTTTAAAAATTTTTTATTAGATTTTCTTTTTTTAATTAAATTTATTTATTTTAAATGAAAGATGAATATTTTTAATGATAAAAGGTACAATTCACTAAGAAGATAGACATCACAAACCATTAGACACCTAACAGTAAAGAAACAAAGATACAGAAAGCAAAATCAGAAGAAATACAAGGGAAAAGAAAAAAAGTATATAAGACATATTAACATTTTTCTGAGAATATCAAGTGCAGAAAAATAAGAATAGGAGCATCTTAAATGATGTCATTAATAACAAATATGACGGATTTCTATTTAATCTTATAGCCTACACAAATACATTTAAAATTTGATGTTTCATATGTTGTTATTAGATGTCCATAGGACATTTAGAAAAAGTGGCAAAAAGATAAACATTGCTAAATTTCAAAAAAATATAACTCTTCTTTTTATGATTCAGTTACACATATACACATATATTATTTTTGAAATTATTTTCCAATATAGGTTATTACAAGATATTGACTATAGTTCCCTATGCTATACAGTAAATCCTTGTTGCTTGCTGCATATCTATTTTTTTAAATTAGAAATCTAGCATTCTGTTCATACTAAATCAAACAAGTGGAATCAAAATGGCAAGTGATAGTTCTTAATGACTGCCTTCCAAGTATTTATCAGACATCTCTTTCTTATAACCAAAACCAAAAAAAGAGGTAAGAGCAAAGATGCTCTTTAAAGGAAAAATATTAAGACTGTCTACTCTGGAGTCTAAGAATATGGGAAGAAGACTGGAAACTACCAGCGTGCTCTGAACAGGAAGAAATTAACCACTCATCATAGAGAGTCGTTATACAACACAGACATCACGTCTCTTACTCCTCAGTTATGCTTTCCATGGAGGGCCAGGCATTGTTTTACTTTGTATGAATTTTTACTTCCTCCTACCTAATAAACTGAAACTGAGCAAATAAGATTGGGCCAATGGAGGGAGATTTTGTAGGAAGCTGGACAGTAAAAGGGTGTGATATAAACTTCTGTTTGTCTCTTAATGGGTTCATTGCTAGTTTGAATAATTTTTGTGTTTGTCATATTCTTTTTCTTTATAAGAAATATTGAAAAACAGATTGTTCCGCAGATTATTAACTGTTACATGGTAGGCCTTTTTAGATGAGATACCAGAGGCTACACTGTTTGACACGTTTAGTGTCCAATAAATGAGTTATTATTTACCATGGTGTGGAAAGATTCTGTATCTGGAAGTTTGAAAAAAGTTGGGAAATGTGACCTTAAAGTCTGTCCAGAACTGCCAACCCAACCGTAGGGCCATGGAGCCACGATGATGCCACATTAGGTTAGAAATCACTGGGTTATTCAGTATCTGTGCAAGTAACAGCTTCCTCACGAAAAAAATCCTCCTGTGGATCCTCAGAGAGTTAACCTAAGAAATCAACCCACAGTTGATCAGAGCAGACAAATACAACTCTTAAAAATGAGCAAACAAAACCAAGATGGTTTCCCAGACAGGAACAATAGACAAAATCTAATTGACAGAATTAAAGATTACACTCAGCAAAATGGGTTCTGTTGGTCATCCCAAGAAATTAGGGAAAGTGGAGGCTCTGGCAGCAGTGAGGGGTGGTCTAGTCCTGTTATAAAATATGGACATGATGGGCATATGACAGGGAGAAGCTTTAATAGTTAAATATTCATCTTCACTTGTTCTAAATCCAAAGACACTGCTAAAGTCTGACTTCCCAGGAAGTCAGACTTCAAGGGAGAAGACTTCTTCAGGCTTGTATAATTCTCAGCCTGGCATTAGCTGTTCCTGTGACAGATTGGTGACTTGACATCTAAAATATAACTTATCAGATCTAGTAGTCTTACTTTAAGGGCTCAGTGTGTTCAGGTGAGTTGTCGGTAAACAATAGAACAGCTGTGACCACCTGAGAGCTGCCACACTCTTCCCTTGCCTGAGAAGAGCGAAAAAGGTCCCCAAACTGTCCCATCAGAAACCTGAGCACAAAGGAGCTGATCCCAGCCCTTATGAGGGAATGCTTCTCACAGTCAGCCAGAGCCAGAGGCCACTCCTCTGTCTGTAGCCAAGGAAGTATCCATAAAGATAAAAGGTTTGGACCCCAGAGATACGTGAACAGCAAGGGTGAATCACTAATGGATTCGGTCACTTCCATCATTTGAAGGAAAGTGATGGAACTAGTGTTCAGAGCCAGGAAGAGCTGCTTTCCTTGGGCAGAGATGAGTGCACAGCAGCAGTTTTCACCCCGGCTGCACATGAGAGAGTTTCAAAAAATCTGGACACCTGGGTCCCACCCCAAACATTCTGATTTCATTGGTTTAAAAGTGGCCTGGGCCTTAGGCCAGCGTGTGTGAATCACTTGTTTAGATACTGATATATTTGAGGATCAGTGACGCTTTCTGCCTGCCAGCTAGTGGAAGCAATAGTCTACCCCAGCTATTCTCTAAAGGTGGTTCTAGGATCAGCTGTGAGCATTACCTGGGAACTTGTTAGAAATACAGATTCTCAGCCCCACCCCAGAACTACTCAAATCAGAATTTCTGGGCTTGAGGATCAGCACCTGTATTTTAACAGTCCTTCCCAGTTATTCTGATCCACGTCAGAGTTTGAAAACCACTGATCTAAGTCTAGACATTACTACTTGAAGTGTGGTCCACAGCCCAGCAGCATCTACCCTGCTAGGAGCTGTTAGAAATGCAGAATCTCAAGCCACCCCAGACCTACTAAATCAGGATCAGCATTTTAAACAATATTCCCAGGTATCTGTGCATTAAAGTTTGAGAAACACTGGGCCTCCTTGGTGGCTCAGACAGTAAAGTTTGAGAAGCACTGGTCTAAGAAACAGGGACCAATTAGTGTTCTCACCAGACTTTAGTTGTCATCTTTCAGTGCATTTAGGTCAGAGGACAAGAGCATAACTGGAACTTACAAGAGGAGTTAGAAACTGTGTTCTGATACCTCTGCAGGAGGTGCTTAGGTGGGTTCCATTATATAGGTGGGGCGTTGTCTCAAAGAAACATTGGTAGTAGATATAGAGATATTTCACTTTCACAGTAAATGTGGCCTAGTAAAAACAGCTGCTGCTGCTACTGTTAAGTCGCTTCAGTCGTGTCCGACTGTGCAACCCCATAGATGGCAGCCCACCAGGCTCCCCCGTCCCTGGGGTTCTCCAGGCAAGAACACCGGAGTGGGTTGCCATTTCCTTCTCCCATGCGTGAAAGTGAAGTCGCTCAGTCGTTTCCGACTCTTTGTGACCCCATGGACTGCAGCCCACCAGGCTCCTCCGTCCATGGGATTTTCCAGGCAAGAGTACTGGAGTGGGGTGCCATTGCCTTCTACAGTAGAAACAGCTACTGTTTATCAAATACTTTGTGCTGTATAGGTGTAACTGCATGCAGTCCCTATAGGAAACAAGAGAGAAACAATCCATCCATCCACCTGTTCAACTATTGTTGTCTTATACAAGCATGCACTGTGGGACGGATTAGGAAAGCAGCACTGACATAGATTTACTACCATATGTGAAATAGGCAGCTAATGCAAAGCTGCCTTATAACAGAAGGAGTCCAGCCTGGCTCTCTGTGATGACCTTGAGGGGATAGCATGGGGGGCAGGGCGGGAGAGAGGCTCCAGAGGGAGGGGATATAGACAGAGAGTTATAACTGATTTGCATTGTTGTATGGCAGCTGTATTTGCATTGTTGTATGCCAGTGCAACGTTATAAAGCAATTATCCTGCAATTAAAAAATCAAGAAAAATAAACACGCATGCCAGGCATGGGCCTAGGCATATTCTGATAATTTAGGGATGTAGCTCTTCCTGCTATTTCGAGACTTAATTCCAGAGTTAAACAGCAAACAGTCATAAATACACTGATGTATAATAAAACCATAGGTAAAGATACCTTATGAAAAAAGTAAAGCAGGATAAGAGAACGGGATGAAGAGTGACAAGGAAGTGCTCCTTGCGGTAGGTGGTGAGAGAAAAAAACATCAAGGAGGACACAGTGAGGGAGAGGCCCGCCCTTAGAGATGGATTGGGAATAGAGCTGCAGGCCAGGCCATGAACTGTCGCATAAGCCATGGTAAATCCTTACAGACAAGGAGACTGAGCGGGCTTCTCAAATGTCAAAATGCCCACGGATCACCTGGGGCCTTATTAAACTGTAGTCCAGAGTCAATGAGTCTGGGTGAGATCTGAGTCTCCGCATTTCCAGTAAGTTCCCTGAGATGCCGATGCTCCTGGTTCATGAACCACTCTCAGAGTAAGCATGAGGGTGCAGGGGTTGAGAACTGAAGCCCAGTGTCACAGAGCTGGTGAGTCACAAAGGCAAGATTTGAATCTCAGGTACCTGACCCCAAAGTCCCCGCTGTCCATTGGCCGCCTCCCAGGTACTTAAGCCTGACTCACCTGTTAACTACACACCATGGAGGAAATTTAAAGGGCCTACCCGAGAAAGGTCCTTGTGTGCACTCTGTTCATGGAAGAGCTCCTTTTATGTGGTGGAGAAATAACAAGGGAAGTTGATAACCATTGGTAACCTTGGTAACCATTGAGACCTTGTGCTAGCTCTTGTGAAGTACTTAGAAGACGTTCGGATGTCCCTGGCATCTTTTGAGACGAATGATGTTGCCATCGGTGACCATGTTGGTGTAATACATAAGAAACACCGAAATACCCATGAGCCTCGAAATCTAATGCACTGTAATTAGACCCACGGAAGCCAGTTGCTGTCCAGGCTCTGCAGTCAAGCTCTGCCTGGCCCAGCCTCCCCAGATGCTTCTACTCTGGCCCGTTGGAACCCTTGCAGTTGATCGCCATCACTGCGTGGGGAATGCTTGCTGCTCCCTGGTGTGGCTTGGCTCTGGGGTACATATGAAGCAATTTTCATGCTGCAGTCATTCATGCCTCAGTATAGAACGAAACAAAAATGAAAAGGGGGTGTGTGGGGATGGTTGAATATTTGTATATTTAGCTCTGGGTTTCCTTCCATGGGAACGACTGTAGCTTCCAGTATCAAGCAGTTGTTCCAAAGCAAGGACGGCTTCTCGCTTTCTCTTGTCCCTTGATCTTCACGGGGTCTTCCTGGCTGCGGGGGGTTGTGGGGGTGACAGGGTGGGGAGATGTTCTGTGTGTGTATTGTATGCGCTGTTGCCTTGATGAGTGACATGGTTTGGTTTGGTTTGTTTCCCTCCCCTTTTGTTAACTCTCTGTGTTCTTTTTCCTTTGTGCTGCGCGATTAGGACCCTGCAGTGGGACACAGACCCCTCAGTGCTCCAGCTGCAGTCAGACTCAGAACTTGGGTATACGTCTGCTCTTTTGTTACTCCTTTTACTATTTCTTTGCTACGGTTATGTTGAAATGCCGGAGCCGTTGTTGCTCTTGCTTTTCCCCCCTTTGTTGAATTTTCAGTTTGATAAGTTTATTTCCTTTTGTTAGTTTGCCTTCTACAGTTAACGCTTTGAAGAAAGTCTCTCTTTGTGGAAAACACCACAAAAAGATGACTTTTGACCTCCCTCTTTTAATTCCTATTATTGCAAAACAGCCCTCCCCCCGAATGAAAATTATAAGCATACTGCCATGCCTCTGCTTCAAGGTGGGGCACACAAGTTCTGTGATGACAGATATGTTTAACTTGATCCTCACCATCTTCCCCTTGACTAACGAGTTACCTTACGTTAATCTTTGTCTAAAACTAGTATGAAAATGTTGTGTCTTGTTTGTTGCCTTTTCACTTTGTTGGGAACTCACAGTTAGCGTTTAATTTGAATCCAGTTTGAGGGTATAAAGATTCCTGTTAAAGAAAAAAAAATACGATTTGTTGAATGCCTCAATATTAAGAAATCTCAAGTTTATTTGATGATGGATAATGTCTCCCGCATCCTAAAGATCATTTTTTTTTTTTCAGGTGGAAATGTATGCTAAAAGGTAGCTTCAGAATTGAAAATTCTTCCACCAAGAATAAAATGCACAGGCAATTCCTAGAAACTTAGTTTACTTCTATTACAGGGTTAGAGTTAGCTATATTCACACGTGAGGTATTTCCAGTGGGGTGCTTGCTGTGCTCAAACTTAGGAGCGCTGACTATGTGCTTCTATTCAACTTGCTTTGGTAAATTCAGATCATCTTGAAATCAGCCACAGTAGGGGTGTTTACACCGTAGAAACTGACAAATACTTTAACCCAGGGCTTACTCCCTTTCCCTCAAGCAAGTTATTGAACATTTACCAACATGCCACTGGTTACCTCAATATGTGAGTAACAGATTTTATTCCAATATTTTGTAAAGCTATTACTTTTTGTTTCTAAACATAACCTGATGAATCCTGATGTGGGCATTTATTTATTATTTATTTGAATTTCTGAGATTTCTGGGCTTGTATCTGTGGGTTTCCGTCAATTTTAGTGCCTACTGTAGCGTAGACATGTTAAGTTGAAGGGCCATCTTTATGTTAGGTTAAATGCCATCTGCTGTGTCCCTTTATGCACGCAAAAGTTTTCTGCAGACTCTTAACACTGCTAAGCCAAAGAAATATCCTAACATTTTGGGTAACTGATACACTGTTTTTTTAACACTACTAAATTATTGGCTGTTGAGTTATATAGTTCACTGTATGTTTAATTTCCACTTGTATTATTTAAATAACCAAAAAAATATGGCTTAAATCAAGCAGAAAAACAATGAATATATAGTATATTACTGTTCAGGGGAATTTCAGAGAGTAGTTCTTCAATATTTCATTGTGGTTTTTGTAACAAGGAGGCTAGAACTGGCAGAGACTTTGCAGTATGCACTTAACAGATTTTTTAGACAGATTGTGACATTGGTAAATTATACGTGTTGGTGTGGAACAGTTAGGAATTTTCCTATTTTTATCTGTTTTCCAGGCAAAAACTCAGTTAACTATGCAGATGAAAAATTATCCTAGGGAGATGGCATATCTGTGACTTCCACCTTGCCAGCGTATTTTTATTTCAGAGTGGACACAGTGAGTCAGAGAAAAATGGGAAATGAGATTTTTTTGTGTGGTTTGTCTTAGAGTTTGGAAGGAATGTTCAAAGAGTATTTGAGAGAGAAGGTTTTTTCAGTCATGTTACAATTTCAAATATTGATGTAATGAAATTTTCTGTCTTGTAAATAGTCCTTATGTGCAGGCAGTCTTCCTGTCACACATATTTTTATGAAGTATTGTTTGTTGTTTAGTTGCTAAGTCATGTCAGCCTCTTGTGACCCCATGGATTGTGTAGCCTTCACAGGCTCCTCGGTCCCTGGGATTTCTCAGACAAAAATACTGGAGTGGGGTGCAATTTCCTTCTCCAGGGATTCTTCCCAACAGGGGTTGAACCCACATCTCTTGCATCTCCTGCATTGGCAGGTGGATTCTTTACCGCTGAGCCACCAGGGAAGCTCTTTGTGAAGTATATCTCAGGCAACGAGAGTTTTGCAGAGACAGGTTTAGTTCCTCTTCTTGATCCTGGGCGTAGTGTTGACCATAACACATAACTGGCTCTGTCAGTTGATTTTTCTTTAAACAGCTTTATTGAAGTATAATTAACATTAAAGAAGTGACACACATTTGAAGTATTCAGAATGACAGGTTTTAATGTATTCACATTAGTGAAGTTGTCACTACAATCAGCGTAATAAGCAGAGGCATCATCCCTGGAAGTTTTCTCCCACCCCTTTGTCATCTTCGCTCCTGCTTCTCCCCCTGCCCCCAGACACCTGATCTGCTCCCTGTCCCAGTCCATTCGTTTGTGTCTCCGAGAGTATCATTGTGAATGAAGTCATGCAGCAGGTGCTCTTTGACTGACTTCTTTTACTCAAAATTACTATCTGGAGACTCATTCATGTAGGAGTGTATCAGTAATTCCTTCCTTGTTTTTGCTGGCTAGTTTGTTGTATGGATACATCGCAGTTCATTTATTCAGTCACTTTTGATGTACATTTGGGTTGTTTCCATTACAAATAAAAATGCTATGAACACTTATGTACAAATATTTTTAGCCAACATGTTTGCATTTCTTTTGCATAAGTATCACCAAGTAGAATGGCTGAAGCATATAATAAATGTACATTTAAACTGCCAGACCGTTTTCAAAATAGTTTTGCCATAATACATCCTCACAAGTAGTGTATGAGAGCCTCAGTTCCTCCACAATCTTGACAACACTTGGTTTTGACTTTTTGAGAAATTATCTTTTTACCGTTATTAAAGAAATGTAATGATATCTCATTGTGGTTTTAGTTTGAATTTCCCCAGCGACTGATGGTGCTAGGTTATCTTTTTGTGTGATATCTTCTCTGATGAAATGTCTGCTTAAATTTTTTGGATTTATTGTTTATGAATTAAGATTCTGGTTTTCACATTACAGAGGTTTTATGAGTTTGGGACACAATCCTTTACCTGAAACATAATGTGTAAATATTTTCTCCCAGTTTGCCACTGCCTTTTTCATTCTCTTAGTAGTGTCTTTAAGAATGGAAACCTTTTTGATTTGACAGATTCCAGCTTTCAACTTTGTTCTTTTATGAATCATGCTTTTAGTGACATCAATTCGTAGTAATTTCTTAAATAGTTGGTAGAATGTAATTCACTTGTGAGACTATTTGAATTTGGAATTTTATTTTGAGAAAAGTTTAAAAATACAAATTTAATAACTTAAGCAGTAATGGAGCTACTGAGGTTATCTGTTTTTTTTTTTTTTTTTTTGAGTGAGCTTTGGCAGTTTGTGATCTTTGAAGTAACATGTCTATTTTGTCTCTGTTGGCAAACATGTTGGCCTAAAATTGTGTACACCTTCCTTTATCATCCTTTAATTATTTGCAAACTCTGTAATTACCTCTCTCTTTCCTAATAATTGGCAACTTTTGTCTTGTGTTTTTTCTTCTGATAAATATGGTAGATGTTTGTCAATTTTATTGATCTTCTCAAATAACCAGCATTTGGTTTCATAGATATTCCTTGTTTTTCTATCTTCTATTTGATTGATTTCTACTCTGATATTAATTATTGCTTCTCATTTGCTTAATTTGTATTTAATATGCTTTGTTTAGTTTCTTTAAGTGGAAGCAGAAGTCAGTGATTTGAGAAAAATATAGGGGTGTAGTGCTGTTTCTAATATAGGGGTTAATGCTATTAAATTTCCCTTAAGCATTAACTTCATGTCATCTTGCAGATTCTTACGTAGTTGCTATCATTTTCATTTGGTTAAAAACACTTTCTAATCTCTTTTTTTATTTCATCTTTACCTGATGGGTTGTTTGGAAGTGTGTTATTTAGATTATACATATTTGGAGATTTTTCAGAGATCTTTCTGTTACTGATTTATAGCTTAATTCTACTGTTGTTAGAGAACATACTTTGTATATTATTTGTATATCATTTTAAACTTGTTGAGACTTATGATTCACTGTATAGTCTGTCTTAGTAAATCCTGTGTGCCCTTGAAAAGGGTGTGTATTCTGTTCTTATTGGGTAAAATATTCCAAATTTGTCAATTAGATCAAGTTGGATGATTATGATGTTCCAGTCTTTTATATCTTGTATGTCTACGGCTTCTAACAGTTATTGGGAGAAGACTGTTGATGTTTCCAACTACAGTTTTGAACTTGTCTCTTTCTCCTTGCAATACTGTCAGTTTTTGTTTCGTGTATTTTGAAATTTTGTTATTAGGTACATAAATGTTTGGGATTCTTATAACTCTTTTGATGAATTGATTCATTTATGATTATGAAATGAACTTCTTTATCATTAGTGATAAATTTTCCTCTGAAAACTCCTTTGTCTGGTGTTAATAGGGCCACACTAACTTCCTTCTGACATATGTTAACATGGTCTATCTTTTCTCACCCTTTTGCTTTTTTAACCTGTTTGTTGCTTTACATTGAAAGTGCATTTCTTATATTCATCATATAAATGGATCTTGTATTTTTAATCTTTTGTAATACTATCTGCCTTTTAGTTGGAGTATTTATATCATTTACATTTAATGTGATTATTGATATGGTTAGAGTTGAATCACTGTGATATTAATATCTGTGTTCTATCCTATATATTCTTCTTTCCTGATATTCTTTTGAACTTTCTTTTGTATTATTGAATTTTTTTTTGTATTATTGAATTTTTTATGATTCTATTTTACTACTTCTTGATGTTAATCATATTTCTTCATGCTATTATTTTAGTGGTTGCTTTAGTGTTTATAATGTACATCTTTTTTGGCTTATCTTATTGTGGTTTTGATATGCCATCATCTGTTAGTTCTGGGTCAGTTTCAATTGATTGACTTATCTCTACCTTTTAGTTATGTTTTCCTTCTTGTTTGTATGTATGCTGATTTTTGATTAATATCAGACATTGTGACTATTGGCTAGGTATTGGATATATTGGAATTCCTATAAATCTTGAGGTTTGTTTTGAGATATGGTCAGTTCGCTTGAAAACACTCTGATTCTTTCAAATCTTTTATGATTTGTTAGTTGGGACTGGAGCAGTGCTCAGTCTATGACTAATTAATTTTGGTACTGAGGCAAGATCCTTATATGTATTCTATACAACCTTGAGGGTTTCCTGCCTGGGTGGGTGGAAACAGGAACATTTGTGTTTCTCTGTGCGTGCCCCAAACTCTTACCTCTAATTCCTCCAGGTAGCTTTTCCCTTCAGTTCAGTTCAGTCGCTCAGTCGTGTACGACTCTCTGCGACCCCATGAATCACAGCACGCCAGGCCTCCCTGTCCATCACCAACTCCCGGAGTTCACTCAAACTCATGTCCACAGAGTCGGTGATGCCATCCAGCCATCTCATTCTCTGTCGTCCCCTTCTCCTCCCGCCCCCAACCTTTCCCAGCATCAGAGTCTTTTCCAGTGAGTCAACTCGTCGCATGAGGTGGCCTCAGGTAATTAGCTGAAACCTCGAGAGATCTTCCCTGCTGCACCACACACGGCCTCAAAGCTCTCAGTGCAGTAAACTTAGGGAGCATAGGGCTTGTCTTATGTTTCTCTGCTCTTATGTGTCCCTTTCCTTCATTGCTTAACCTCTAGTATCTTGCAAACTGTTGTTTCATTCAAATTTCTGTCCTTTTAGGGAGTTGTTTCAGACAGAGGATAAATCTGGTCATCTTGACCAGAAGCACCAACATTGTGTCACTTTTGTATGCTGTTATATTAACTATGTGATCACAAAACAAGTCCCAGAATAGAGGAATAAGGGAGAAAAAAACAGCTTCAAGAAAATTGTGAATAAAGAAAAATTCTTTATTTTTTACCAAGTAACTGCTTATGAAAGTACCCCAAATACTTAAATTTCTTAGGCAATTGTAATAATTATATATTTATAATTATAATAAAGTATAATTATGTATTTATAATTTTAATAAAGTATAATTATATACTATAATGAACATTATATTTTAATAATATAATTATATAAACATAATTTAATATTTTAATGATATAAATTATTGTAATATAAAATATAATAAATACTATAACTATAATAATTAAGTGAATTGAAGATGGTCAAAGTAAAAAATGAAATAATAGGATAAAAAGAGTAAGTTAAAAGATCATAGGATCTAAAAGTCTAGACTGACTGGCAGGTGATAAATGCATTGAAATTTGGACAGCTTTGAGGGAGGGGTTGTATTTTAAGTGTCTTCTTGTTGTCTTATAAAGGGACCTTAGGTCAGATTCCACCATGAGATTGCCGTTCTTTAGGGAGCTGTGTTGAGTCAACATAAGGGGTGCAGTGGTGGGAGGGAGGCAGAGATTCTCACTGAGGAGTCGGAATCAGTGAGTAACAAGGGTGTTTTGTTGCCCTTCGCTCCAAACTGTTAGGCTTAATATATAGGAATCTGATTTTATGGAAGCCTCACAGTTATATTTCCTCTATGCCTTAGAATTACTAAACTCTTCGTAGGATTTTTGAGATATTTGGAATCAAAGTGAGAATGAGAAAAACCTGAGGCTGTGAAGGATTTGGTTGCTTCTTACCTCAAAGAGAAACTTAGAGAGTCCTTCAGTCCTTGGGAGACTTTGTTAGAAGGTCTTCTCTTTCACCTCTCTTTTTTGCTGAAGGAGAGAGTGAATATTACTCCTGAATCCACCAGGCACCATCTCAAATTGCTGTGGTGAAACAGAGCGATCCCTCTGGTTAAGAACAGAATTTAAACCAGCTCTGTAAAGGCACCAGAAAAACGCATATCCTTCAGATGGTGGGAGGTGTTTGAGAAGATCTCACCTGCCAGTTCTAGAGATCTTTGCATGTTTTAAAGTTATTTTTCATTTGCCTAGCAGAATAGTAATAACCTCATTGGCTTTTGATGAAGTACCCCTCTTTAAGCTTATTCTCCATATTTTGTCAGAAATTATTTTGTATTATGTTTAAATCTCTGAATTGAATTAATTTTTAAGGTTTCCCATATGACAGTGCCTGGAATTTTCTTGAGAATGATATGGGTTGTATTCTTGATCCAACTGATAGTCTCTGCCTTTTCAGTAATACCTAATCATACTTTCTAGAGAAACTGGAATATGGAACAGCAGCTTGGGAGGGGTGTGTGTGTGTATCAAAAGGAAATAGTAAAATGCATTTCAGAATCTTTAAATATACAGTGAATTCTGACCTATGAAAACTTTGATAAATTGATTTTAACAGATCCAGTCAAAATTTCAGCACAAGAGAGGGAAAAAGTACTTTGTTTACCGAGTCCCCAAACATTTCTTGAAAAGTTGTTACCTGCTGGTCTTTGTTCTCTGCCCTCAAGAACCTCGAGTAAGCAATTATAGGATATTTTCTGTTCTGTGCTCACAACTGGATTTTCATAAAATAATATTCCTCTTCTGTTCCATTTCAGAAAAATTAATATGGCCAGTAGGGAAGGATGAACGCTTACACTTTGGTATTCAGTGACTTGAAGATTTCTGTAATTTTATAGCTTTCAGTTCAGTTCAGTCACTCAGTCGTGTCTGGCACTTTGCGACCCCTAGAATCGCAGCCCAGCAAGCCTCCCTGTCCATCACCAACTCCTGGAGTTTACCCAGACTCGTGTGCATAGGGTCGGTGATGCCATCCAGCCATTTCATTCTCTGTCGTCCCCTTCTCCTCCTGCCCCCAATCCCTCCCAGCATCAGGGTCTTTTCCAATGAGTCAGCTCTTCATGTGAGGTGGCCAAAGTATTGGAGTTTCAGCTTTAGCATCAGTCCTTCCAGTGAACACCCAGGACTGATCTCCTTTAGGATGGATTGGTTGGATCTCCTTGCAGTCCAAGGGACTCTCTAACACCACAGTTCAAAAGCATCAGTTCTTCTGCACTCAACTTTTTGCACAGTCCAACTCTCACATGCATACATGACCACTGGAAAAACCATAGCCTTGACTAGACTGACCTTTGTTGGCAAAGTAATGTCTGTGCTATTTAATATGCTATCTAGGTTGGTCATAACTTTCCTTCCAAGGAGTAAGCGTCTTTTAATTTCATGGCTTCAATCACCATCTGCAGTGATTTTGGAGCCCAAAAAATAAAGTCTGACACTGTTTCTACTGTTCCCCCATCTATTTTCCATGAAGTGATGGGACCAGATGCCATGATCTTTGTTTTCTGAATGTTGAGTTTTAAGCCAACTTTTTCACTCTCCTCGTTCTCTTTCCTCAAGAGGCTTTTGAGTTCCTTTTCACTTCCTGTCATCAGGGTAGTGTCATCTGCATATCTGAGGTTATTGATATTTCTCCTGGCAATCTTGATTCCAGCTTGTGCTTCTTCCAGCCCAGCATTTCTCATGATGTACTCTGCATATAAGTTAAATAAGCAGGGTGACAATATACAGCCTTGACGTACTCCTTTACCTATTTGGAATAAGTCTGTTGTTCCATGTCCAGTTCTAACTGTTGCTTCCTGACCTGCATACAGGTTTCTCAAGAGGCAGGTCAGGTGGTCTGGGATTCCCATCTCTTTCAAAATTTTCCAGTTTATTGTGATCCACACAGTCAAAGGCTTTGGCATAGTCAATAAATCAGAAATAGATGTTTTTCTGTAACTATCTTGCTTTTTCCATGATCCAGCAGATGTTGACAATTTGATCTCTGGTGCCTCTGCCTTTTCTAAAGCCAGCTTGAACATCTGGAAGTTCACAGTTTAAGTATTGCTGAAGCCTGGCTTGGAGAATTTTGAGCATGACTTTCCTAGCATGTGAGATGAGTGCAATTGTGCGGTAGTTTGAGCATTCTTTGGCATTGCCTTTCTTTGGGATTGGAATGAAAACTGACCTTTTCCAGTCCTGTGGCCCTGCTGAGTTTTCCAAATTTGCTGGCATGTTGAGTGCAGCACTTTCACAGCATCATCTTTCAGGATTTGAAATAGCTCAACTGGAATTCCATCACCTCCACTAGCTTTGTTTGTAGTGATGCTTTCTAAGGCCCACTTGACATCACATTCCAGGATGTCTTTATATTACAACTTCTGCAGAAGGTTGTTCATCAGTATTAAGTCAATTAAAGGCCAGTCTATAAAATTTTCATATCATTGTTGTCATTTATATGCAGTATTGGAGAGAACACATTTTTATACCAGCTGATCTTATAATTCTAAACTTTCAATTTCCTTTATAAAGTGGCTACTTGATAACACAGCTCCCACCAATATTGCCAAGCTCTGTATAAGCATGACTATTTTGACTTTTTTCCCATCCTGGGAATTTGCAAGGTTAACTTGTGTGCTGAAGTTGAAGGCAGACCATTTAACTGTGCCTGTTGACTGAACCAGACTTGACATTTGCTTCTGTTGAGGAGAAATAATTTAGCTGCCAAGCCAATAGCTCTGCACAGTAAGAAGCAAATATCATGGAAATGAAATAAATACTTCCTGGAATGATTTTTTGAATGTGAACATAGATAATGGAAACAGATCCTTCTTGAGGTAATCAGCAAAGGTCAACCATCACGCTGCTTCTCAGCCCTGGGAGAAAAACACCCACTGTGAACACAGAGGATGCATTGCATGTGAGGGGGCTGCGGTGCTGGGCTCATTTCAGAAGGTGTGGCACCCCATCTCCACCTTCCCTCTGTGTGAAGTCCCACTCACAACTCTAGGAGCCAGTCCTGGAGACGTCACACACCTTATGACACCAGCATACAGTGCTGGGAAAGCAAGCTGACCTTTTGTCACTTTTAGCAGCTTCTTTCGCGGTTCCTGAGTTTCTGTGCCCTTCGCACTCTCGGCGCTTTCCTTCTGTGGATGCAGCATTTTCTCATGTGTCTCTAGGCAGGTGGTTACAGGACCACATTTTCTCCTTTACCTTTTTTTCCATAGCTTTGTTCTTAAGCTTCATATAGTTGGAAAACTCCTCACTCATACACTCATCCACTGAGCTCCTCATTTTTATCCCAAAGCAGATCTTTCTTGGGATTCCCCATTGTCTTCCAGTTACACTGCTTACTTTCTTCCTGTAAGGCATGAAGCCTTGACATAATCTCCATTTATTCCTTTTCCTTCACCCTCTGTACCAAGTGAGCGGCCCTAATTCTGCTCCAGCATCACCTGTCTACAGCCTTTCCTTCCTGTTCCCAGTGGCATCAGCTCTCAGCGCTTTCTCATCGCCCTGGACCTTGTCTCCACATTGTCTACACTGAGGGTTGCAGCTCCAGGAGTCATGCCTCTGGCTGCCCCGCTTTGAATTAATGCTTCATCTGGGCTCTCTAGTTACTGAAGCCACCCATTATCTGTTGGAAGGTCCATTTTCAATTCCCCCTTTCCTTTACATTTAGCTTACTAGGGCCCCCCGCATAGCCTGGTTGCTCATTTGTCAAAGAGGGAGATTCAGACTCTATTCTTCACATAGTCTGCGTGTGTGCTCAGCCCTGTCCGACTCTTTATGACCCTCTGACTGTAGTCCGCCAGCCTCCTCTGTCTAGGGGATTTCCCAGGCAAGAATACTGGAGTGGGTTGCCATTTCCTCCTCCAGGGCATCTTCCCGACTCAGGGATCAAACCTGCATCTCCTCCTACTGCATTGGCAGGCAGATTCTTGACCACAGTGCCCCTTGGGAAGCCCTCTACGCATAGTTGCTTCATTTTAAATGTCACCTTGAAGCTGTCACTTTTTAAGTAACTTTCAATAATTCCTCATTGTCTGCAATGTAAAGTTCAAATTCTTTAGCCTGAGATTTAAAACCCTCAGATTATCTGGCCTTAGTGCTACTCTCTAAATTTATCTTCTGCTGTTACTCAACTAGGTCTCCTGTTCTGAAAACCTGGTCTCCCGGGTGTCAAATATGAAGTCAGTCTTTAGATCTTGTTCTAGGCATCTGCTCCCTAGAACACCACCTCGTTCCTTTTTACGTGACTGAGTCTTCCCGCTCCTTCAAGACTCACATCAGGCCTTCAGTTCTCAGTGAAACTTGTTTCATTTACCCGCAGGCGTAGTAACCTGCCTGTTGTACTCTTCTGTCCCACTTATGATGTGAATCGCCCATGTTGGCTCTTATTCTCTGTTACCTTTCATTCCCATTTGCTTTTTTGCTATTTTGTTTAGTCTCCCTGTCCTCTGTATTGCAAGGAGCTGGCCTGGTTCTGTGCCTCAGAAATGGTGTGTGGGTGCTGATCATGATGTTGGCTCAAAGAGTTCCTGTGCCGATTGTCAAGAACAGCGTAAGTGCCCACATACCATTTTTGGACAAAGTAGAAAGTGGGACCACTACCACTCTCACTGTCTTAAGGGACTCTTTGAGAAACCTCAGGGAATTTGTGAGCAGCACTAGGAGACAAAGTCACTGGCAGCACTCTTAGTGTCTGTTGGGGATGAAACACCCACATGCAAGCAAGTGTGAATAAAAACCCAGCAGGGTGGAGTCTGAAACCAGTGTAGACGTGCTTTTATTCCCTGGCCTTGATCTGCCTTGGCATCTGGCTAAGTTGCTCCTTATCTCTGGAACATCCGCTTTATTTATTTGTCTGCTTGACTTCCAGGTTTCTTCCCCGCTCCAGAGACTGCCCATCAGTACAGTGACCCTTGTATTTTCTGGCTGCTGAGGGCCGCACACTGGCTTCCAATCCAAGCTCCAGACTGCCACTTTATCTGCTGCCCACACTCCTGCCACCAGCTTTAACCAGTATATCCTCAACTTTATAATTTCCGGTCCCTGAACACTCTGAGACTGTTCCTCGCAGGCCTGTTATAGAGTCTTTTGTGATTCACAGTTTGTAAAATTTGAACTGTTTCTTAGATGCTTGGTATATTCTTACTGTGGCTTTTCTGTGCCTCTTGTACTGTGACATTAAAAGAAAAGTCTACTAATGTGGGTCTTGTCTACTCCCAGTATTGGTGATGGGTCAGAAACTGAATCATCAACTCTGATGTAAGTGCATCTTTGAGGATTAGCTGATAGCATCTGCGAAATTCCCACAGTAGCCTTCTTGCTTTATACTTGTAGCAGTGTGGAGCCAGATCTCCGATATTATCGGGTCCCCTTTTGAGTCCAGTAGATAGTATCGTAATATCAGTGCAGTTTCCTTCACTTACCTTGAGTATGAAATGCAGGACATCAGGTTTGCTGCCTCTGATTCACTTGGTCTGAAATAAGAGCATCAGAAAGAGTCGTATGGTATCTAACTGATTTAGGAGGAACTCGATGATGCTAGTGATAGGGATGGGTGATGTGCTCAGTGTTCTGAAAGTGTTCATGATCCCTGGAAAGCTCTCAGGTGATGAAGTCCCTCCTCTTGAATCCTGTCCTCATATAGTCAGAGCTGGCCAGTGCTTGAGGCCCATGGGCATCAACAAGGAGCAGTATTCATGGCAAAGCCTTCCTCTTCTCCCCTGTACAGTCTTGCCACTGAGCATTAAGAAAAATTAAGCATGAGTCAACTGGATGTCCACATACAGAAGCATGAAGTTGAGCCCCTACTTCACATATATGCCAAATTGATTCAAAACACACCAGAGACCTAAATGTGAGAGCTAAAACTATATAACTTTTAGGAGAAAGTAGAGTTCTAAACCTTTGTGACCTTGGATTGGGCAGTGGTTTCTTGGATTCACAAAAAGCACTAGCAGCTAGTGAGAAAAATAAATGAACATCATTAAAATTTAAAACTTTTGTTCTTCAAAAGGCATCATTAAGGAAGCGAGAAGGCAACCCACAGAATGATATTAAATATTTACAAATAATATATCTGGTAAGGGCTTCCCAGGCGGTACAGTGGTAAAGAATCCATCTGCCAGTGCAGGAGGTACAGAAGACATGGGTTCCATCCCTGGGTCAGGAAGATCCCCTGGAGGAGGAAATGGCAACCCGCTCCAGTATTCTTGCCTTTAGAATCCCATGGACAGAGGAGCCTGACAAGCTACAGTCCATGGGGTCACAAAAGATTGGTCATGACTGAGCAACAGGGCATACAGTTGAGTTCAGTCGCTCAGTTGTATCTGGCTTTGTGACCCCATGGACTGCAGCACTCCAGGCTTCCCTGGCCATCACCAACTCCCAGAGTTTACTCAAACTCATGTCCATTGAGTTGGTGATGCCATCCAACCATCTCATCCTCTGTCGTCTGCTTCTCCCACCTGCAAACTTTCCCAGCATCAGGGTCTTTTCAAATGAGTCTGTTCTTCATATCAGGTGGCCAAACTATTGGAGTTTCAGCTTCAACATCAGTCCTTCCAATGAATATTCAGGACTGATTTCCTTTAGGATGGACTGGTTGGATCTCCTTGCTGTCCAAGGTACTCTCAAGAGTCTTCTCCAACACCACAGTTCAAAAGCATCAATTCTTTGGTGCTCAGCCTTCTTTACAGTCCAGCTCGCACATCCATACATGACTACTGGAAAAACCATAGCTTTGATTAGATGGTACTTTGTTGGCAAAGTCATGTCTCTGCTTTTTAATATGCTGTCTAGGTTAGTCATAACTTTTCTTCCAAGGAGCAAGCATCTTTTAATTTCATGGCTGCAGCCACCATCTGCAGTGATTTTGGAGCCCCCAAAAATAAAGTCTGTCTCTGTTTCCACTGTTTCCCCATCTATTTTCCATGAAGTGATGGAACCAGATGCCATGATCTTCGTTTTCTGAATGTTGAGTTTTAACCCAACCTTTTCACTTTCCTCCTTCACTTTCATCAAAAGGCTGTTTAGTTCCTCTTCACTTTCTGCCATAAGAGTGGTGTCATCTGCGTATCTGAGATTATTGATATTTCTCCTGGCAATCTTGATTCCAGCTTGTGCTTCATCCAGTCCAGTGTTCCTCATGATGTACTCTGCATATAAGTTAAATAAGCAGGGTGACAATATACAGCCTTGATGTACTGCTTTCCCAATTTGGAACCTGTCTGTTGTTCCATGTTGAACCTAACTGTTGTAGTTCTAACAACAACTAACTAGCAACTAACTGTTGCTTCCTGACCTGCATACAGGAGGCAGGTCAGGTGGTCTGATACTCCTATCTCTTGAAGAATTTTCCAGAGTTTGTTGTGGTCCATACAGTCAAAGGCTTTGGCATAGTCAATAAAGCAGAAGTAGATGTTTTTCTGGAATTTTCTTGCTTTTTCTATGATCCAACGAATGTTGACAATTTGATCTCTGATTCCTCTGCCTTTTCTAAATCCAGCTTGAACATCTGGAAGTTCATGGTTCACGTATTGCTGAAGCCTGGCTTGGAGAATTTTGAGCATTACTTTATTAGTGTGTGAGATGAGTGCAGTTGTGCAATAGTTTAAGCAATATCCAGAATATATAAAAATCTTTTGCAACTCCACAATGAAAAGACAACCCAGTTTTAAAACGGGATAAGAATTTAAATAGGCATTTCTTGAAAGAAGACATATAGATGGTCAATAAGCACATGAAATGATGCTGAACATCATTATCCATCAGGGAAATTAAAATAAAAATTCTAGTGAGATACTCCCTCACACAAACTAGGATGGCTATAATGAAAAAGATAATAATAATCATGGTTGACAGGGATATAGAGAAATTGGAATCTTGTATACTGCGAATGAGAATGTAAAATGTATAACCACTTTGGAAAACAGTTTGGCAGTTCTTCGGCAATTTAGGCATAGAATTACTATAAGTGAAAGTGTTAGTCGCTCAGTTGTGTTTGACTCTTTGGAATTATCATATAACATAGCAATTCCATATATACCATATACATATACATACAATTCCATATACATACCAATTCAAAGAGAATTCATTTTCAAGGGAATTGAAACCATACACTTACACAAAAACTTGTACACAAATGTTCATAGCAGCATAATTAATAATAGAAATGGAAACAACCCAAATGTCCACCAACTGATGAGTGGATTAAAATGAATGTGGTGTATCCATACAATGGGATGTTGCTTATAAATAAAAAGGAATGACATTCTGATACACGTGATAACGTTGTTATCGTTCCATTGACTCTCTGTGACCTCATGGACTGCAGCATGCCAGGCTTCCCTGTCTTTCCCTGTCTCCTGGAGTTTGCTCAGACTCATGCCCATTGAATCAGTGATGCCATATCCTCTGTCACCCTCCTCTCCTCCTCCCCTCAGTCTTCCCCAGCATCAGTCTTTTCCAGTGAGTCAGCTCTCTGCTTCAGGTGGCCACAGTATTGGAGCTTCATCATCAGTCCTTGCAGTGAATATTCAGGGTTCATTTCCTGTAGGACTGACTGGTTTGATCTACATTAATCTAAGTGAAAGAAGTGAGACACAAAAGGGCACATACTGTAACATTCCATTTATATGAAAGTAAACAGAAGTAGATTAGTGGTTTCCAGGGGTTGGAGGAGGGGAGATTCCTATATTTCAGTGAATACAAGATTTCTTTTGGAGGTAAGGAAAAGTCTATGCAAGTACACATGTGGGGTTATATAAGTTTCTGAATATGCTAAAACCACTCAATTGTATACTTTAAAGGGGATATTTATAGTATGTAAATTTTATTTCAATAAAAAAATTACGACAGCCTTGATCTTAATTCTCTGATCAAAGAGCTGTGCTTTTTGATCCATGCCATCCCAAACCAGCCCCCACCACCCACATCTGTGTCATGTCAAAATAATTTTCCTACTTAATTCTTATAGGCACCTCGACAATAGTTTCTTGGAAACCTAATTTTTTTTTTTTTTTAGCACTCCACACTTTTAGCACAACACAACTGCCTCCATATTTTCAGGTCACAGATGCAGTGACTTCAGAAGCTGAAGTTCTCTTTTTCATGGCTTTGAAAGGAATATAGGCCTTTTTAAAAACAGGGACAAAACCAAGGTATCCCACTTTGGTAGATAACTCTGTGCTTTGCAAGTATTTCTTTTCTGTACTATTAAAAGTAATGTTTAAAGTACTAACTGCATTTTAAAATATCAGTAAGGTTTCTCTTTAATTCATGTTTGAAATGGGAAAAGAGCCACAGAGTTTATAGTGATGTGCATGTTTCTCATCCTTTTATGTAGGAGTAAGTCTGCATAACTCCAACTTTCTTCTACTTTAGGAGACATCGTAGACCCTGATGAAGTCACACTTTGGGCTTCATCGTCCTTGGATATTGAAACTTTGCAAGTAGCCAGGAAAGTCATGCTACCCTTATGGTGGGTGGATAGGCAAAGACAAGACAAGTGAACCAGAAAGGGAAATGGGGACAGTGGTTTAGGCAAGGGAGTCATTTTCCTCTGGTGATGCATAATGTCTAAGAGAAGCAAGCACGCATGTTCAGGCATGTCCAGCTCTTTGCGACCCTATAGGCTGTAGGCCATTGGGTTCCACTGTCCATGGAATTTTCCAGGCAAGAACACTGGAGTGGGTTGCTGTTTCCTCTTCCAGGGGATCTTCCTGACCCAGGGATTGAACCCACATCTTCTGCATTGTAGGCAGATTCTTTACCATTGAGCCACCTGAGGGCAAATGGACAAACCTGTGTGGGTCAAACTCTGCTAGTGGTGGACTGGAAATTTTAGCACCCTGAGCCCTGGCAGATAATCTTCTCAAACTTCAAGTAGTTTCCATTTTTATGCTTTATCAAGACCCGATTTTTATTTTCTGAAGAAACATTTCAACTCTGGTGCAGTATGGTTTTGCTCAACCAGCTTGCTCAGCCAAGTCGACAGGACCAGGTGGAGAGGAAGTTTCCAGGGTTTGCAGTGAGGGAGTTCAGCCCTCGCCCAGGGAGATGTGGGCCCCATGTCACTTTAGGACCGGGACAGGTCAGTGAGTAAGGGATCTGTGGTTTCATTGCCCAGCATCTCTGGGATCCCCTGCCTGACATTTTAGTTTTAGATCTAGTATAGACCTTTGTGTTGATCGTAGAGGGAGAGCAGTGAGTGGTCATGAAGAAAGATCTTTTAGTTCCCTGCCCAGGAATTAAACCTGGGTAACCTGGATGAAGGGCTTCCCTGGTGGCTCAGATGGTAAAGAATCTGCCTGCAATGTGGGAGACCTGGGTTCAGTCCCTGAGTTGGGAAGATCACCTGGAGGAGGGCATGGCGACCCACTCCAGGATTCTTGCCTGGAGAATCCCCATGGACAGAGGAGCCTGGTGGACTTCAGTCCATGGGGTTGGAAAGAACTGAACACAACTGAGCATCTCAGCACAGCAGAACACAGCACAACCTGGATGGAAACCAAGAATCCTAGCCACTAAACCACCAGGGGCTAGAAGCTGGAAGCTAAGTGGCCCTGGCTCTTGGCCCTGTTTGAAAGCAAGAATGTTTCAAGGGGGCAAAAACTAAAAGCAGGTGCAAAGTTTATTATTAGAGACACAGCACAGAGTGTGGGAGAGCACACAGGCAAACAGTTTATCTAACTCAGAAGCAGGGCAGAGATGCAGGCTCAAGGGAAAGGGTGTGGGCCTCTTCTCTAATGAGGAGGAGCGCAGTCAGACACTAGGCCAACCACACACCCAGAGGAGCAGGGCATCCTGGGTGAGGAGTGCAGCCCAGAGGTGACATGAATCACTCATGCAGGACAGCCCTTCTGGGTCTTTGCTTACCTCTGGCCAGTTATCCTGTTTCTTTCTTCACACCTCACTGGTCCATGGATCCTCCCCAAGATGCATACACAACTTTTTGCTAAGATGGATCCCACTGCAGAGGCCTGCGGGTGCATGTCCACACTTATTATGGGGTGGGGCCCCCTCCCTTTCTCACCCCCAAGAAGACTTTCTTCCTGTGTGCAGACAGGGAAGTCTTCCTTGACCTCAGGAATGGACCCCTTATCTCTTTGCTTTAGCAGAACTCAGCTTGGACCACTAGCTTTGACCTTGGAGTGTCTGCATGAGGACAAAGCTTGAGTTTTACTTCACTTGACAAATGCCAGGGGTCTGGCCAGAGGCCCACTGGCTCCTCCCTCAATCGGGCCCTTCATGTTTCACGTGCTGCAGCCTCCTTTGTCTGACACTCATCCTCCTGCCCCCTGACTCATCTTTGCTCACCTTTGCCTGTCTCAGAGCACTTGACAAGCTTGGTCCGGAGATCCCATCCCTGCTCTGTGGGGCTGAGGCCTCATCCTTTCAGATGGAGAGGCCCAAGGGAATCTGGAAACAACGAAGCCTCTGGGTCTCCACTCTAATATTTCTGAATCAGTGCTGCTCAGCCTTTAGTCAGAATCGTGATCACCGGCAGGGGTGGTGCGGCGACTGAAACCCAGGCTGCTGGACCCTATAACTTAATAAGAATGCCATGTCCACCACAGCGTAGCTGATTGAATTCTCAGTTTCCCTTTTTCATCATGCCTTCCTTCTCCTCTTTCTATTCTCTTCTTCTTTCTTTCTTCCTCAAACATTTATTCCGTGCCAGCTCTGTACCTGACACTGGCCTAAGCTCCTGGGCAGTGAGATAAGTTAGCCAGGGGATAAATAAGAAAGTCTGCAGTCAAGTCAGACATGAAAAGAAGGTACTGACAGGCAGCAGGGCTCTGGTGGAAGTGTGGGGGGCAGTAGCAAGGGCATGAGCTTTGCAGAAGGGGTGGAGGGACAGCAGCAAAGGTCTCCCAGAGCCCACATGCAATTTAGAGCCTAATTAGAAGGCAAGAAATTATAGTAGCATTAATTCTACAGTGTGGTCCCCCCGACCCCGCTTTGCTGAGTAGTTTAATTTGCACCCAGGAATAAAAGAATTAGGGGCTGGTAAGACTTTGAACAAAAGTAAGAAATACAATACACTGTATATGTAATTTTAAGGAAAATACTATATATTTCATCTTGTAGACATAGTTATATGATAATTTTGTCAGAGGATGGAATTGTAGAAGTATTTTAGGGAAGTTGAAAGTCTCTAGCACAGGGTTGTATGCACAGGTGGCTTTTGCATCAGCTGAGACATACGGACACTAAGGTGGCCCAGGAGAGACCCAGAGGTGGGGACACAGTTGAAGAACACTCCTAAAGGGAAGGTCTTTAACTCGGAAGGGTGCCACCTTCTGGCCAGATGTTCAGGAATGGTTAGAGCTGGGAACAGTTGTGTGGTACTTATACCACTTAAAGCTGTTTTGAAAACAGAATTTTCACGGTAATGATACTTTTAGTTAGAAGAAAACCAAGTGGACTCTCTCAAGTAGCCAAGACCTACCCAAGTACCCATGAAAAGAAATGAAAGAGTGTGAAGCTTACGTTTTACTGTCAGAGATAATCTGCAAATCTTCTATTTTAGAAAATCAACTTAGAGCATTCATACATCTGCATTCTGTTTTTTGAAATAGAAAGCATATTATTATCAGTCAGAAAAATAAAAGTAAAACCACCTACTATGTAGGTGCCAGGCACTGAATTAAGTACTTTACAAATACTAATTTCATTTAATCTTCACAGTCATTCAATGACATGTACCCATTTTATAGTTGAAAAACATGAGCCTTACAGGGGTTTGTCACTTGTCCAGAGCTTTTATACACCATTTGGCTGGTAAGTGACAAAGTGAGGATTTGAACCCAGTTTCTATCTGAGCACATGACTTAACAATTATGATATACTGCAGATAATCCATGGCAGATTATCAAATTGAAGATCAGCTTCTTGTCCAGAGCCTATGGCTGGTCACCCGACAAGGCAGGCCTACAGCTTTTGCTTGCATCTTATTAGCAAGGTGCGCTGGAAATCCTGGCTGCAGGTATAAGTGTCTCCTCTTGAATTTTGTGGGGACCTTTGGGCCTCACAGATGCCCGTGGAAGTCTGAACCCTGGGGTGACCTCTCCAAACCAGGTGGGACCCCAATTCAGAGCGGTGGGGGTACACTGCCACCCATGTTTCCTTTCCATCTCTTTGCCTGAGATGAAGATGGACTTCTTGGGGGCCTCAGAAAGATGCTCTAGGCTCTTAAAAAGCAGGAGGGGCTTTGCCTCAAGCAGTCCTGGGGTGTCTAGTCATGTTTTCTTCTTCAGATGCTTCAAGAAAGACCCATTTCAGGAAGAAAAGCACACTTCTCTGACCCAAGGAGGATTTAAAATAATACCTGAATTTCTTACTCTGAAACCTCAAGCCTTTTACCTTGCTTGGTAATTTTGTTTCTAGTATATTTTGTGTGTTCTGTGTGAGAAGGTTGCCAGGGAGTGCTGGATCCCCAGCCTCACCCCCTCGCACACTATGTGGTCCAGACATCCCAGTGAGTGAGGCCACATGGCCGAGGCCTGTGTGGAGCTTAGTGGGGCCACAGTCGTGCTTAGTGGGGCTGCAAAGACAACCAGTGGGGCTTTTTCTCTAAACTAGCCTTTATTTGTGTCTATTCTGTGCTCATCTAAGGTTTCACCTCAATTATTTTAGTAATTTATAAAAAAGAAGAAATTTTTGTTTCCTAGAGTGCTTGGGAAATTGCACATGGAAATTCCTAGCTATGGTATGCATTTTCTTTCAGTTTATTATTGCTATCTACTGAAAAAATGCAGTGAATCTGTACCATTGCTAGTAATAATTCAAAAAATAATACGAATAAGGTGTGCTGCTGTTGATTCTAGAAAGCTGGGGAATATGGATTTTTGGCTTAATGGTTATGTAGCCTTTCTTTCTCTATCGGAGAAACACACATAGGCTCTATCTCCTGGAAATGTGAAAGCAATATAGTAAAACATGTCCAATCCTGACACTAAATCTATATATTAAAATAATGTTTCAGAAACTAGTTTAAAGTGTGTGTGTAAACTGTTACATGTGTGTATATAATACGTATGTGGCATGTGCATTGTATGCGTGTGGCACACACACGTTATCTGTAATAATCTTAGTGCTAAGTGATGGTGATGCGTCCATTTTACAGATGAGGGGACTGAGGCATGGACAGAGTGGGTAGCTTCTGCAAGCTCACACACATAACTGTCAAGTGGTGGGCTAGTCTGTGTGCTTAACCACGAGACTACTGCCCCCATGAGTAGATGTTTCCTGGGAGACACAGGAGGCACTTTGGATTTGAGGGGTAACTCAGAACTGACCATTAAGAACCTCAGGTAGGAGTTTGACTCGGTGGCAAAAGCACTGGACCAGGGCTCAGACCAACGTCATTTTCGCCCTGGTTCTGCCATTTATGAGTCCCTTATGTTTGGTGTCTCCTCCTGACTGTCACTTTCCTCATCTATAAAATGGAGATGGTGATAATATGCCCAGACGCTTCATAGAAGGGTCGTGAAGACAGCTGACATAACGGATGTGAAGGACATCTGAGAACACTTGACGTGCTCCCTAAGTATTCAGAAAGGATTTGTCACATGCTCACAGCTCATTTGGCAGTTCTAAACTGGAACTTGATCATTCTTAGCCCAGTACCCTTTTCACTCGTCGGTGCTGTGTCAGCGCACCTTTGAACAAACCCACGCGCTGCCCTGCATCAGTTTCTTTTCTGTAGAAACGGGAGAGGTTATGTGCCCCCTTGGAACATCATCCTCTCATTACTATTGTAGAGAACGTTTTCTCCACTCAGCAGCCTCTGTTTTCCCTTCAGATTTGAGAAGCGTTCGTTTTCCTTTGTCCCTCTTGCCTAAGAGACTAGAACACTGTATTACAAATGAAAATTTCCTTTAATCGAGAAAAATCATTTGCTTAGAATGGAAGGAGGGCCTCGTTTGAAGTGGAGAAGATCCAGTTTTGCAGATAGAAAAGCTGAGAGTCAGTCTGAGGGCGCACCTAACACCACCCAGCAACACAGGGGGAAAGTGGCCACAACCAAGTGTCTAGACTCCCAGGCCAGGCCCAGCTCTACTTCATGACGCTCCTCCTTGCACTGAGAAGCTGTGGATGTTTGGGGTTTATTTTAGACATTTGTTTTATTCCTGATAGATCTTCTGCGAGGCATGCCTTCCGTCTCTAAATGTTTGTATTTCGTTCCTTCCAGACGGAGACTGCATAAGCTGGGCGTGTCGAAGATTACCCAAGTGGATTTCCTGCCCAGGGAGGTAGTGTCCTACTCCAAGGAGACCCAGACTCCTCTGGCCACCCATCAGTCTGAAGGTGAGTGGTGTCTTTTGATTACTTTCCATGTGATCTCTGGGGAGATGGCCAGGGAGCCCCATCCTTCTTGTTGATCTTGTATCTTACCATAAGACAGACATCTTCGCAGAACACAAATATAATGATACAACAAAAGCTGAAGTCTCTTTGGGCTCTGGTTTTGGAAATGATGGAGAGGAAACCCAGTGATACTCCTCCAGGGGGATCATGAACTTTCAAATGGGTCACTTAGTAAAGTCACACTTTGTCAACACTATGTGAGGACAGGGAACATCTCCAAGGAAAAATGTAATAGAAACTTCTCTGAATTTTATTGGTAAGAGTGTGTGTACGTTAGACTCATCATTTACAGGTGTCAGCAAACTATAAACCACACCCGCTCCTTGAGGTAAAGTGTTTGGGAATCCAGCCATGCCCAGTGCCGTGTATCTAAATGACCACTTTCTTGCTGTGTGGTAGAGGTGAGCCCTTATGACCCACGTGGCCTAAAGTCTTGACTGTAATCTGGCGCTTTTCTGAAATACTTCGCTGACCCCTGACTTGCTTTGCCAACTCAGATGGCAACACACTGAGAATTTCTTGCCACAATTTAAATACTTTCCATGCGAGTTCTGTGGAGGGGAATGGGAATTGAACTCCTTGCCTCCTTTGTGCATTCCCGAAAGTATCAAGTGGAAAAAGTACATGCAAATCCCAGTACATCGTAAAAATACACTGAGAAGAGAAGTTGAAGGTAATCAATGAAATGCATCTTAGAAGTGAATAATGACTGCGAAGCTAAATTGCTCCAAAGCAGAAGCAGGAAATGTGTACACTTAAAATAGGGTAAGTGAAGGTTGCATTGATAGAGGGTAGCACTGTTGTCATAACTGAGCAAATTCTCTTTTGCTATTTTATTGTCTGGTGCAGTAGAGAGGATGTTAGCATTCTGAGTTCATTGTTGTTGTGTAGTAAATACAAAAGCCATGAAAATGAAAAATGGTTTGCATTGCCTGCTTGGTTTGCATCATGTGTCAGTCCGTGCACTTGGTTTGTGCAAGTTACAGAGCTTTCCAGTTTTGGTTTTCAACCCATACCATTAATAGACAAGTGAAATTGGGTTCCTTGAAGGAGAGGGCTGCCTGCACCACAGGCCTTCTGAAAACCCGTCTTGGGTAATGCCAGCTGGTGTGGTGAGGATTCTTTGGCTGAAGGGCCTCCATTTTTCAGGTGTGATTATGAAATGCATTTTAGAAGCTAACAAGTAGCACCCTCTGGTGGTGAAATGTTAAACCAACTCTTTCAGCGAACCTAAGAACTGTACATTAACGTGGCAGAAAATACAAAGTTGGAAAAGCTTTTGGGAGTTCACCCAGTCTATCCCTGGGCCTCCAGGCAAATCAGCAAGATCATTAAAAACAACCTCACCACCCAACCAAAATATTTGTTTGAGCTAATTTGCTGCCAGTGGTATTTGCAGAAAAAGCCTGAGGTATGTTTATTTAGTCCCAAATTTGACCCATAACATAAAGTTCTAAAATTGAAATTGGAGAAGGAGTGAATTGTTTTTTGGAAATGTGTAGACTTTAGATATTGGAAATGGTACATAAATATTTACAAGGGAAGATAAATTAAGGATGAAAAGGCATCAACTCTAAACTTTTAAACTGGAACGCATCAAAGGGCTTTCCATTTTATGACTGCAGAGAGGGCTTGGGACCCCTCATTATGCTGTGGTCCAAGCAGCAGAAAGAAAGAATTTTTCCCTCTGCTCTTGGCAGAAGTTCTTTCTGTTTTGTTAACAAGGCTCATAGAGCTTTTTTATGGTGATGGGCATTTCGATGGTTCAAATTCCACAATGTAGATTTAAGCTCACAGTGAGCTACCGTCCCTGTAGACAGTGAAGCAATCCCCGACAGGTTTAGATGGGCAGAACTTTGGATTTGACTTCAGCAATGGTCCTCTCACCTCAGATGATTCTCTGGCTACCTGAGTGGTCCAGCCCCTGGCTGACAGGGGTGCCCCACGACCCCCTTTCACCTGCAGTGTGAAGGGAGCCAACAGGCAGAATAGGAGGCTCTTACACGTGGCTGGTTTGAGTTGGCTTCCAGTTTGGGAGCTCGGGCCATGGCACTGTTTTCATGGCGACTGCAGCCGTTCAGGGTCAGGAAACAATGAACTGCTGAGTTTTATGACCTAGTGAGGCTCTTGGATGGATAAAATACTTAAAGCTGTGGTGCCCATAAGATCCATTTTAGCTCATTACTGCCCATGGTGTATGAAGGAATGCTGATTATTTTTTAAGTCATTATGTGACTATGGAAAATTTAGCAACATTTAAACCAGTGATCTCAGAGTGTTGATCTATTCTGCATCTAATGGAGTTCTCAGGGATTCAGTTTTTGACGTGTTCTCATTTAACTCTTTAAAATGGAAGGGAAGGTACTGTGGACTTGCCCAGGCTTAAGCCTCTTTTCGCCACTATATACTATAATGACCATTCTCTTAATTTGTGATCCTAATGACCTGTTATGAGAAACAGTCCAGAGAATGATTTAAAGCAGAAAGATTTAGGAATGTTGTCTGCATGAACACTGGTTTTTCAATACAAGTTTAGATCTTCCCTCCCTGCTTAGGTCATTAGTTGCAGAGGAAGAAAGCTGAGAATAGGAAATAGTGATTTGGGGAGCAGGATATCTCTGTCTCCAGAACATTTTAGACACATGCTTTTTATTCCCAGGTAATAAGAAAGGGGAAAAAAAAGGTTCCCTTCCAAACTACAGCTGCTTTGTGTTATTAATATTAACCTCTCTCGTGATTGTCCGCGAGGTATTGACGTTACTTAGAATGCCAGTCTTCTGTGTCTTTATTACAGTGGTAAAAGTGACTGGCCCATCCTAGGCACCCGACAGATGCTTTGAATGACACGAATGAGACCAGACATCTCAGAAATGCCAAGTTCTGTAGTGACCCCCAGGAGAAGGAGAACTTCTTAACTTGCTGGGAAAATGTAAGCCAATCTGGAGGGAGGAGGTGGAAACTTACATAACCTGTTGATTGTTTGAAGAGTTCTTTGATCTCCCTTTTCTCTTTATTGTATCTTATAAATGGGAACTTAGTGGCCCTGTATTGGCCACCTCCTCTCCCTTAATTTCCTTCTCATGCCTCCTTTCACATATCCAAGAGAGACCAAACCGCTTGCATTTTCCAAGGCATCATGGAGCCTCAGGCCTCCACACGGCCTGTGCATACTGTCTCCATGCCTTGAATGCCATCTTTCCTGTTTGCTTTCCTTTTGGACCACAAACAGGGCCAGCTCTCCAGTAATTCTACTTCTGGTTGACATCTCTTCTTATACGTTGAGCATAGTCTGTCTTCCCCTTATCAAGCCATTATTTAATTTATTTTAAAATATACTTTTTTATTACTTAAATATCTTCCTTTTAGGTTCGATCTTCTTGAAGGCAAGGTGTATGTCATTGGTTGTCTAGTTTGTATATATTAGCAGTCAGTCAGTTCAGTTCAGTTCAGTCGCTCAGTCGTGTCCGACTCTCCGCGACCCCATGAATCACAGCACGCCAGGCCTCCCTGTCCATCACCAACTCCCGGAGTTCACTCAAACTCATGTCCATCGAGTCAGTGATGCCATCCAGCCATCTCATTGTCTGTCGTCCCCTTCTCCTCCTGCCCCCAATCCCTTCCAGCATCAGAGTCTTTTCCAGTGAGTCAACTTGTCGCATGAGGTGGCCAAAGTATTGGAGTTTCAGCCTTAGCATCAGTCCTTCCAATGAACACCCAGGATTGATCTCCTCCAGAATGGACTGGTTGGATCCCCTTGCAGTACGAGGGACTCTCAAGAGTCTTCTCCAGCACCACTTTCTTCTTTTCTTAATCCTTGAATATGTATCAATAAATGCCTTTCCTTTTCCTTTTTCTGTTTTCTTTCATCATCTTACCATGTTTTCTTTATTTGTCATAAAACAGACATGAATACCTAAAAAGAATTGAACTGAACTGAACTGAACATGGTGAAGATGAATGGGCTCCATGACTAGGATTCCTGTGTTTTTTTTTTCTGGCCTTACTATTTATATCTTTTGTGACTTTTGGCAAGTTGTTAGAATTTTTGAGCTTCAGAATCCTCAACTGTAAAGGAAAAGGATAGAAGTCTTAACAGCTGCCATGGACTAAAACTGTGTTCCCCTAAATTCATGTGTTGAAACCCTAATCCCAGTGTCATGGTATTTGGAGGTGAGGGCTTTGGTAGGTAATTGGATCAGGACTGTGAAGCCCTCATAAATGGCAGTAGAAGTAGTCAATCCCAATTTTCTAGTTTATCCCTCACCTCCCTTAACTTCGGTAACCATCAGTTTATTTTTTACATCTGTTACTTTATTTCTGTTTTGTAGATAACTTCATTTGTACCCTTTTTTTTCAGATTCCACATTTGAGCAGTATCATATGATGTTTGTCTTTCTTTATCTGACTTACCTTGTTTAGTGTGGTCATCTCTAGGTCTGTCCATGTTGCTGCAAATGGCGTTATTTTGTTCTTTTTATGGCTGAGTAATATTCTATTTTATATATATATCTTCTTTATGCATTCCTCTGTTGATGGACATTGAGAAGGTGTGTGTTCTTTACCTCCATGCCCAATTCAGTGCTTGGCACAAAGGGCTCAACAGGTATCAGTGGAAGAAATGAAGGATGAGATAATTCTAGAGGAATAAGAAAGACGGGAAAATGCTCATTCTATTCTGGGGAGATTGGAGTATGATGCATGCATTACGGCTGCACTGGTTCTGGGGGGTTATAAGGAAAAGTCATGAGAGTACAATTGCGCAAGGAGGGGAGTTCAGTGTTCTGTTTCCACCAGGCTTCCATTTCATTCCCCAGGCTGCTGCAGGTATTACTGCTGTAAGCATGACGTAGTTGTGAGACCTGAAGAAGAAAACCACCAAGGCAGCCTGTCTTGGCTCAGGACAGAGCAAAGCAGTCGTCAAGTTTTTACTGTGTAGAGATGCTGTTTAAAGTACTTTGAATTTGGAACGGGTGTGTAGGAAGGTGGCTGAGGAAGGCTCTTGTTTCATCTCTGTACTTTTATAAAGTATTTTCTTGGCTGTTTGAGGGTAATTGCTAACTTGGCTTCCCATCCTCTCTGGCACATACTCAATATAGATGCTTCAAGTATAGAGATATTTTCCCAGGATAAACTAGTCCAGCCACTGCACAATAAAAACATAATGAACCGTTATGCATTTTAATAATGCTTTGTTTAACCTAGTATGTTAAAAAATTATTATTCTAACATGTAATCAATATAAAAATTATCAATGAGATATTATACATTCTTTTCTATATTAAATCTTCAGAATCTGGTTTGTATTTGACACAGCATATCCCAATTCAAACACTAACTTTTCCTTGGAAGTACTTGAACTGTAATAAAGCTTTCATAAAATTTACAGTTGAAAAAGTAGATTCCTATGCCACTGTTGTTCCAAACACATTTGGAAGCTGTTTAATAATGGGATCAAATGTTTAACTTTAAAGTTAAATTATAAAATGCCATTTTTCAGTTGCTTTAACCATACCTCACTGGTCAGTAGCCGCAGGGGGCTAGTGGCTCCTGAACTGGACAGCTCAGGTCTACCGTGGTCCATCATGGTGGAGGTGGGGCTCTGCGACCCGCAGCCAGCCTGATTTCCACTTCACTGTGGCCAGGCAGAGGGCCTGGGGAGAGGAGACCTCCCTGACTTGTGGAGAACTCCTCCAGGTTCATGATGACTTTGTAGATGCTCCTCCTTTCTGTGAGTTCAGCCATATCCAAGAAAATGTTAGATGACTGGACGGGATCAAAGTTGTACTCACAGCCGGGTAAGTCCTCAAGTAAGCCTCGTCCTGTCACATTAGAGGCAGCTGTAGGAACCCCTCTGGGTTCTCCCTTCATGGTCTGTAGTTTGTTGTTCAGTCACTAAGTCATGTACAACTCTTTGTGACCCCATGGACTGCAGCACGCAGGCTTCCCTGTCCTTCACCATCTCTCGGAGTTTGTTCAAAATCAGTGAGTCGGTGATGCCATCTGACCATTTCATCTTCTGCCGCCTCCTTCTCCTTTTGCCTTCAATCTTTCCCAGCTTCAGGATCTTTTCCAATGAGTTGGCTGTTCGCGTCAGGTGGCCCAAGTATTGGAGCTTCAGCATCAGTTCTTCGAATGAATATTCAGGACTGATTTCCTTTAGGATGGACTGGTTGGATCTCCTTTGCAGTCCAAGGGACTCTCAAAAGTCTTCTCCAGCACCACAGTTCAAAAGCATCAATTCTTCAGTGCCCAGCCTTCTTTATGGTCCAGTCTTAGATCTGTACATGACTGCTGGATAAACCATAGCTTTGACTGTTTGGACCTTTGTCGGCAAAGTGATGTCTCTGCTTTTCAATACACTGACTAGGTTTGTCATTCTTTTCTTCCAAGGAGCAAGCATCTTTTAAATTTCATGGCTGCAGTCACCATCTGCAGTGATTTTGAAGCCCAAGAAAATAAAACCTGCCTTTGTTTCCATTTTTTCTCCATCTGTTTGCCATGAAGTGATGGGACTGGATGCCATGATCTCAGTATTTTTTTGAATACTGAGTTTTAAGCCAGGCTTTTCACCCTCCTCTTTCACCTTCATCAAGAGGCTCTTTAGTTCCCCATGGCTTTCTGCCATGAGGGTGGTGTCATCTGCGCATCTGAAGTTGTTGGTGTTTCTACTGTCAGTCTTTATTCCAGCTTGAGCTTCACCCAGCCCGGCATTTCTCATGATGTGCTCTGCATACAAGTTAAACAAGCAGGGTGACAATATACAACCTTGACGTACTTTCCCAATTTGGAACCAGTCTGTTGTTCCATGTCCAGTTCTAACTATTGCTTCTTGACCTGTGTACAGTTTTCTCAGGAGGCAGGTAACTGGGTCTGGTTTTCCCATCTCTCTCAGAATTTTCCACAGCTTATTGTGATCCACATGGTCAGTAATTTAGATGCTAGGATATTCAGTCCTTGTACCCTGTCTTCAAGTTGCCCAAAGGACTACTGAAGACCACGTTTGGCCTCTTTGTTAGTTATCTACGCTTCTGCTGCTCCCTGTCCTTCTTCATGAAGTAATGAGAGATCAGAATTAAGATTTGAGTTCTTCCCACTGTATCGCACAGGTAACTCGGCTCAATGTTACGTGGTAGCCTGGACGGGAGGGGAGTTTGGGGGAGAATGGATATATGTGTATGTATGGCTGAGTCCCTTTGCTGTTCACCCAAAACAACTATCACAACATTGTTAATTAACTGTACTTCAATACAAAATTAAAAGTTAAATGATTTTTTAGAAAAAGATTTGAGTTCTAAACTGCAGAGTGTTGAATTCTGAGTCCTCCTACATGTTGGTGGTCCCAAGAACATAACTCTTTGATACAAAGTTGAAAAATAAAGACATCTTCCAGAGAATCTAAGTGGAAATACTTATTTGGAACCTAAAGTTTGCAATCAGACAGTTCTTATTCCCTAACTGAAGCTAGTCCTGAAACACCTGGAGGTGACTTGGGAGAAGACCGGACATGGTATCATAACCTTGACTTCCAACTGGATCCCAGTTTCCTGGCCCTTAACACGCCTTCTCTGAACTTACTATTTAAAGAACCACCGTGTGTTCCGTGACAAGCCATGGTGGCATCTGGATGCAAGTTAAAGCTCCCTAGTGAAGGTGCCACACTCCCATCTTATTTTTAGCTTCTGTTTTTTAGAGAAGAACCGACACGCTTCCAGAGAGATGGTGGCATCTGCCACGTGTTGCTTCCTTCCAGTATGCCTGCTCATTCTCTCTTGACACTTGGCTGAAGTGTTAGTCTCTCTCAGAACCAGCTGCAGAGGCTCCAGGCCCAGTGCCTGCAAGATGAGCAATGGAAAGATTCTCTCCTGGGACATGAGCTTTCTTCAGCAATGTTAATCTCATATCTGCTTGGCCAGACTCTTAAAAGACAAAAAAAAAAAGAAAGGAGGGAGGAGGGAGTGCTATCTCAGGAACACAGACATCTCAGACAATACTTTTTAGGTATTATTTATATCAAATAGACACATTTTTCTAGTTAAAATTGTTTTCCCTATCTCTCAACCACCTTTCCATCTACTGGTCAGGAGAGCATTAATGATTTAGTTCTTGGTTTATATTAGACACTAAAATAGACATTGGCTTAGCTGCCAGCCAGTCTTGGTATTCCAAAGGGGAAGCCTCATGCTAAAAGGTAATTTATTTTTAAAAAGCACCTAGTGAGAGAGCCAGAGATGGTTCAGTCAAATAACAGTCAAATGAGCTCATTTATTCAGAATATTCCTCTCATTGAGAAACAGAAGTGCACCAAATAACAACTAAAAATGAAATCAGAAGTGTAATAAAAAGACTAAATGCCAAGCAAGACTTGGTGCCAGTGGGCACTGTCTTATTTACTATACCTCTGATGGAAGATGAGATGGTTGGATAACTCAATGGACATGAATTTGAGCAAACTCCAATAGATGGTCAAGGACAGGGAAAGAAGTGCTGCAGTCCATGGGGTCACAGAGAGTGGGACGTAGTGACCGAACAACAACAGCTGTAATCTCCAGGTCTACAGAGAGGGGAGAGTCATTGAGAAAAATAGCCCTAGGGCATCCTGGGTACTTTAGGCTCAATATATGATTGTATTTTGGCCACAGTACTGTACTAAAAAGCAAACTGTTATTTTTTAAACTGACTTATATATTGGCTGCACTAACCCACTTGAATGTTCTTGCCTGGAGAATCCCAGGGACGGGGGAGCCTGGTGGGCTTCCGTCTATGGGGTCACACAGAGTCGGACACGACTGAAGTGACTTAGCAGCAGCAGCAGCAGCAGCAGGTCTTCGTTGTGTGTGGGCTTTCTCTGGTTGCGGAGAGTGGGCTTCTTATTGTGGTGGCCTCTCTCGTGGAGAACAGGCTCTAGGTACACGGGCTTCAGTAGTTGTAGCACACAGGCTTTAGCTGCCCAATGCATATGAAATCTTCCCGGACCAGGGATCAAACCCATATCCCCTGCATTGGCAGGTGGATTCTTATCCACTGACCCACCGGGGAAGTCTCAAATTGTTATATTTTAGGAAGATAGTTTGGGAATTTTATTTAAGTGTGGGTGAATTACTTAATTAATCAACATATCACAGTCTCTAGACTATCAAGAGTTAATGTGCTTTGTAGATGCATGGCATTCAGAAGTAAAAGATTTTGCATAAAATAAAAACATTGTCCTTTTAAAGTTGTGATGTCTCCATCCTTTTAGTTTTTCATAAAACTGAAGTAATTTTCAGAGTAGGAAGATAAGAAGCTTAACTAAAGCTGAGGACCTAGAAGCTCAAATTAACACAAAGGCAGCTGTGAGATTTTTTTTTCCCCCCTGACTCCAAGGCTTACAGGTTCAGGTAGATTTTCTAAGCACATTTAGCTAATATCTAAATTATAGACCTAATATCAAGTTAATGTGTGATCATAGATCACTAATTGCTTCCCCCAAGTCCATTTACAAATCCAGTTTTGCTGATCTCCAAGACATCCCTTCTCGGAGGTTCTCATGAACCTGGTTCCAGACACATCAGTTCTGTGTATCACTGATGCCTGCACAGTGCCTAATATTTGCTGTGGGAATGAATGGATGACCGCACTTAGCTCATAGGGTAACCCCAACTGTTTGCCTTATGAGCTGGATGATGGAAGAAATAAAAGAGGGGTAGGTCTAAGGGTATGAGATGGGAGGAGGTGCCCCAGAATTTATAGTTTCAAATGCAAAATAACTGTGGTTAATTTAAGCAGAAGAACTGTACAAAAAAGATCTTCATGACCCAGATAACCACAATGGTGTGATCACTCACCTAGAGCCAGACATCCTGAAATGTGAAGTCAAGTGGGCCTTAGGAAGCATCACTCTGAACAAAGCTAGTGGAGGCGATGGAATTCCAGTTGAGCTATTTCAAATCCTAAAAGATGATGCTGCGAAAGTGCTACACTCAGTATGCCACCCAAATTTGGAAAACTCAGCAGTGGCCACAGGACTGGAAAAGGTCAGTTTTCATTCCTATCCCAAAGAAAGACAATACCAAAGAATGTTCAAACTACCACACAATTGCACTCATCTCACACGCTAGGAAAGTAATGCTCAAAATTCTCCAAGCCAGGCTTCAGCATTATGTGAACCGTGAACTTCCAGATGTTCAAGCTGGTTTTAGGAAAGGCAGAGGAACCAGAGATCAAATTGCCAACATCCTCTGGATCATCAAAAAAACAAGAGAGTTCCAGGATAACCTCTACTTCTGCTTTATTGACTATGCCAAAGCCTTTGACTGTGTGGATCACAATAAACTGTGGAAAATTCTGAAAGAGATGGGAATACCAGAACACATTGCCTGCCTCCTGAGAAATGTGTATTCAGGTCAGGAAGCAACAGTTAGAACCGGACATGGAACAACAGACTGGTTCCAAATTGGGAAAGGAATATGCCAAAGCTGTAAATTGTCACGCTGCTTATTTAACTTATATGCAGAGTATATCATGTGGACTGCCGGGCTGGAAGAAGCACAAGCTGGAATCAAGATTGCCAGGAGAAATATCAATAACCTCAGATATGCAGATGACACCACCCTTATGGCAGAAAGTGAAGAGGAACTAAAAAGCCTCTTGACGAAAATGAAAGGGGAAAGTGAAAAAGTTGGCTTAAAACTCAGCATTCAGAAAACTAAGATCATGGCATCCGGTCCCATCACTTCATGGCAAATAGTTGGGGAAACAATGGAAACAGTGATAGACTGTTTTTTGGGGCTCCAAAATCACTGCAGATGGTGGATGCAGCCATGAAATTAGAAGATGCTTGCTCCTTGAAAGAAAAGCTATGACCAACCTAGACAGCATATTAAAAAGCGGAGACATTACTTTGCCAGCAAAGGTCTGTCTAGTAAAAGCTATGGTTTTTCCAGTAGTCACGTATGGATGTGAGAGTTGGACTATAAAGAAAGTTGAGCACTGGAGAATTGATGCTTTTGAACTGTGGTGTTGGAGAAGACTCTTGAGAGTTCCTTGGACTGCAAGGAGATCCAACCAGTCTGTCCTAAAGGAAATCAGTCCTGAATATTCATTGGAAGGACTGATGCTGAAGCTGAAACTCCAATACTTTGGCCACCTGATGCGAAGAACTGACTCACTGGAAGAAGACCCTGATGCTGGGAAAGATTGAAGGTGGGAGGAGAAGGGGACAACAGAGGATGAGATGGTTGGATGGCATCACCGAGTCAATGGACATGAGTGTGAGTGAGCTCCGGGAGCTGGTGATGGACAGTGAAGCCTGGCATGCTGCTGTCCGTGAGGTCTCAAAGAGTCGGACACAACTGGGCGAATGAACTGAACTGAATTTAAGCAGAAAAGAGTTTGAGTAGAAGGATAATTTGTAAGTCACAGAATCAACATGATGAATGAAAAGACAGACTCAGAAGACAGGCTGAGAAGCTAATTGTCAAGAAGATAGCCAAAACTTAAAGTATAAAATATTTTCATTAAGTCTACCACCAGCAAACCTAGGAGAAGCATGCCAGGTAAGGGGAAAAATCCAGAATAAGCAGTTAGTCTAGTGAAAGCAAGTTGATTCCCCACTACACAACAGAAAAATGTGATCAACCTGGCTGGTTCTTCTTATGAGATATGATTCAATATTGGGAATTTTGTTTGATCTCTGGTTGGGCAGTAGCCAAGGCATCTTGAATTAGGGCAACTGTACCCTTGTATAGCCTTGATGTACATACTTATAGCTATAAATATGAGTCCACTAAGCAAGTACTGGTGCAGGTGGACACAGAATAACTGGCATTTAGAGTAGAATGTATCAACTATTCCACCTTAGATGCCTGCTTCACAGTGCATAACTTTAAAAAAAATTTTTTGAAGTATAGTTGACTTACAATGACATATTCATATCAGGTGTACAGCAAAGTGAGTGAGTTATGTATATACATATGTCCACTGTTTTATAGATTTCTTTTCCCATATAGGCCATTCCAGAGTATGGAGCAGTGTTCCACATGCTGTATGGTAGATCCTTACTGGTTACACAGTGCATTTTGTATATACACATACAACTGTTTTACAAAAATATATGTATTTATTTGGCTGTGTCGGGTTTTCGTTGCAGCATGTGAGATTTTTGTTGCAGCCCGTGGGCTTCCCTAGTTATGGCACACAGGCTTCTCTCTAGTTGTGTGTGTGTTTAGTTGCCCTGTGGCACGTGGGATCTTAGTTCCCAGACCAGGGATCGAACCTGCATCCCCTGCATTGGAAGGTGGATTCCTAAGCACTCGACCACAGGAAAATCCCCCCCAGTAGGTAACTTTTGATTGTACATAACTATTCTGTCACTCTGGGTATATGTTGAAAGGTCCCACCGTTCCTTAATCGTTTGCATTTGTATCCTCTAATTGTGACCTCATGGATTAGTTTTGGATAGAGCCCTTTCTCAAACCGTCTAACTAAAGTATTCCAACTAAAGTGGGCAACGAGATACGCTGATCAAAACTCTTTTCCAAGTGGAATTGTAGTGGTTTTTCTTCTGCACTAAACTTCAGGCCTACACCTAAATGGAGGTGTTAAAGTTAACAGTCCAGTTCTGGCTTTTGCCAGCCTATCACCTAGAAATTTCCAGAGTCCAGACTCAAAGGTTTTCAGACAGCTAGCCACAGGTCATTTCTCATTAGGCTGGGCGAGGAGTGAGAGCGCCGCAGGAGTGATGGCAGGGTGGACAGCTGGCTCATGGAGGCTGCTTTTCCAGCTCAGTGTACAGCGCCTGCTGATGAGCTGACAGTGGGGCCGCCTGACTTTGTGGCCTGATGGATTAGATACCACTCCAGTTCATAATGCATTGTCTATTTTCCAGTCACCTGGTATCTCTACTTGGGTCTACTTGTTAGGAACACTAATGCCTATCTCTCAAAAGGATAGTATTAACAACATAATGCAGAGCCTATACTGTACCTCTAAAATCTAGGCATCTATTTTGTGATTCCCTTTTAGAGCTCTTTGTCTGCTTTTCCACAGACACGTTGGGCATCATCAGAAATTTTGTAGAACAAAATTTCAGGTAATATAGCCATTATAAGTAGAAACCTTTTGAGGCACCCGGTAAATGGATTGATAAAGTGCATGCAAATTTTGGATATGTTGCCTGCAAAGGCCAAAATGGCCCACCAAGCTTGACAACTGTTTGTATTAGAGAAAGAAGATATTTGCCATAAGCATTGGTGCTTTTGACCACTAGACTCATAGAAACTGTCCTGAAGTAGCAGGTCTCTATATTTTCAAATCTTTTGCTCCCATCCTTAGCCTGCTTTGCTTGAGTGCTCAGTTGCTTCACTTGTGTCTGACTTTTTCCAACCCTCTGGATTGTAGCCTTCCAGGTTCTTCTGTCCGTGGGATTCTCCAGGTAGGAATACTGGAATGGGTAGCCATGCCCTCGTCCAGGGGCTCCTCCCGACCCAGGGATCCAGCCTTTGTCTCCTGCAACTCCTGCATTGCAGGTGGATTCTTTACCGCTGAGCCACCAGGGAAGCCCACCATCTATCCTACTTGTGTCTTATCAAAGTACTGAAAGTACCAACCCAGCTTACTCTCCAGGTCCTGCGAGCACGATGCCTTGTGTTGAAGGTGAGGTTATCAAGGTCTGTAGATAAAGCCAGCTTTCTGGTTTAAGAGATGACGATGTCAGAAGGTCTAAGAAGATGATGATGCAGAGAAAGTGGGTCTTCTTTGGCCGTCAAGAAAAGGCTTGGTATAGAGTGTGGCTCGAGGGGGTACGTCCAGACCTCTGTGTTCTCCGCTGTATTCAGTGTTTCATTATTTCCTGATCAGTACTGCCACTTTCATGTAAGTGACTTGGTAAGGCTGGAAATTCAATGGGCTTTCTCCAGGCACCCACAGAATTTTACATTTGTGTTGGATTTTGGCAGACATTTATGTTGAAAATTACAACCAGAGAAATTCCCCAGGCCTATGCCTTGAGCTAAAATATAGAGATCTAAGCCTGTCATCTCGTCTTTAAGCCCTCCAGTCTCATTAGAAGCAGCCACCTCACCCTAGCATCCTTAAATTCTTCATGCTATTCACAGTCTTCAATTTCAATGACAGTTTGATCCCTTAAATCCTTCTTTTCAATGGACACTTCATTAAAGGTCACCACAGAAGAAAAATTATCCAGTTGTTTGTTACAGCTGACAGATTCCCATTCCTGAACTCTGAATTTTCATGTTTTTTTTAGCCCCTATTAGGACAAATAACCAGTACCGGTTTCCTGAGGGACCGTCTTCTGATACAAATTTCTGACCAGCCTGGGTCCATGGTTGCCAACAATAGAACGTAACTCTGGTTAACTGAAACACAAAAGGAGTTTGTTGGAGAGATGTGAGGTACTTGATAGATGGGTTTTGACAGTTAGGAAATTTGGTCAGAAATAGGAACAGGGAAGCCCTAACCCCTAGTGTGACTATATTTGAAAATACTGCTTTTAGGAGGTAATTAAGGGGGCTTCCCTGATAGCTCAGATAGTAAAGACTCTGTCTGCAGTGCAGGAGACCTGGGTTCGATCCCTGGGTTAGGAAGATCCCCTGGAGAAAGGAAAGGCTATCCACTCCAGTATTCTGGCCTGGGTTGCAAAGAGTCAGACACGACTGAGTGACTTTCACTTAAGGCTATATGGAGCTTCCCTCATGGCTCAGACGGTAAAGAATCTGCAGTGCAGCAGACCCGGGTTTGATCCCTGGGTCAAGAAGATCCCCTGGAGAAGGACATGGCTACTCATTCTAGTTTTCTTGCCTGGAGAATTCCATGGACAGAGGAGCCTGGTGGGCTACAGTCCGTGGGGTCACAAAGAGTTGGACACGACTGGATGACTGACACTAACGAGGCTAAATGAGGCCATCAGGATAAGAATCCTAATTTTATAGGATTGGGGCCTTATAATTGGAGGAAGGGAAGGAGGGAGATCCATTTCTTTCTTTCTGTTCATGTGTATGCACCAAGGAAGGCCGTGTGAGGACACGGGAAGGAGGCCTCTGCAAGTCGGGAAGAGGGCTCTCACGAGAAACTCAACTGTCTAGTAACTTGATATTGGATTTCCCAGTCTCTAGAACTGTGAGAAAATACGTTTCTGTAGTTTAAGCCCCTATGGCATCTTGCCGTGGCAGCCCTAGCCGACCGTGACAGTGGCTAACACAGCAAGGTGATGCCACTGAACTTGGTCAGCTCGATAAGATGACATGGACCTCCTGGGCTTCCTGTCATTGAGTGCTCACTGTTATGCTCAGGGTTTTAAACCCTATTGTTAACTCCTGCTTTGAAAACTCCTACTTCTTCCTGCACCTTGATGGTGCTCCCCTGAGCTTTATTTATTTATTACATTTATTTATTTGGTTGCACTGGGTCTGCGTTGGTGCGCACGGTTTTCTCCGGTTGTGGCGAGCGGGGCTCCTCTCTGGCTGTAGTGCGTGGGCCTCTCACTGCCGTGGCTTCTCTTGTTGCGGAGCACAGACTCTAGGGTGTGCGGGCTCGGTAGTTGTGATTCACAGGCTTAGCTGCCCTGCAGCATGTGGAATTTTCCCAGATCAGTAATTGAATCCATGTCCCCTGCATGGACAGGCAGATTCTTAACCACTGGACCACCAGGGAAGTCCAGTGCTCTGCCTTCTATTTATCCGCTGGCCTGGAAGTCCATCTCCAGCCCAAGCCATGTAGTCCCTTTATCCACCGCAGCAGACCCCGTGGCAGACTGTTATATACTGAGATGCCTCAGATGGTCTGATGGAGGCTTGGGGGCGTTCCCTGGTCCTCCGCTCTGTTTTTGCCAGCCACTGTCAGCGAGGCTGGTTGTTGCCTTGTGGTGAAGAAGACCTGTTGCGTATTGGTTTCCTAGATTTCCAAATAAAGAATGTGGTTCAAAGGTTCCTGTACTCACCTGTCTTCTTGGTTTAATACTCCATCCCTCCTAATTCTTTTCCTCCAAAGTAGAAATCCAGATATATATGAAAACTTTTCTCTTCTCCCTAAATGTTCCTTTGCTTGCCATTACCTAAATCCCCACGTTTAACTTCCCTCATAGATTGAGGGGAAGGAGGAGTGATCTGTCCTTTTTTTTTTTTTTTTAATTCTAAATGGTAAGGAAAAGAAATTTGAAATGCCTTTTCTCCCTCAGTTAATCCTGACTCTCATCTAACTGTGGGGTTCCAAAATCCAGTTTTTTGAGGAGGGAGCTGAATGTTACCTTTTATTTTCATTCTTCTGCACCAAATTCTAAACTCTCTACTAGCAAATGAGTGCCTTAGGTAGACTGTTTGAAGATTATTATGTTCAAAAGGAAAACTGGAAAAGCAAATTAATACTTTCCAAATATAACTCTCACTGATTATCAAAATGAAGAGGACATTGTTTCTGTTCATCACTTTTCTTTAAAATAATGCAAGGCACATATATGATTTTTTTTATTTATTTTTTTTATTTCTAAAAAAGAATTTTATTAAAAAAGCACAAATGCAAAGAAATGAACAGAGGAAAATGTATGCGTCGAACCTGGACTGGTCACTTATGATAATATACATGCTACAATTCCATTCTCCCCAATCATTCCACCTTCACCCTCTCCCACAGAGTCCCAAAGACTGTTCTAAATGCCTATGTCTCTTTTGCAGTCTCTTATACAGGGTTCAGGTTACCATTTTTCTAAATTCCATATATATGCGTTAATATACAGTATTGATGTTCTTCTTTCTGGCTTACTTCACTCTGTATAATTGGCTCCAATTTCATCCACCTCATTAAAACTGATTCAAATGCATTCTTTTTGATGGCTGAGAAATACTCCATTGAGTATATGTACCAAAGCTTTCTTATCCATTCATCTGCAGATGGACATCTAGGTTGCTTCCATGTCCTGGCTATTATAAACAGTGCTGCAATGAACATTGGAGTACATGTGTCTCTTTCAATTCTGGTTTCCTCGGTATGTATGCCCAGGAGTGCGATCGCTGGATCATATGGCAGTTCTATTTCCAGTTTTCTGAGGAATCTCCACACTGTTCTCCATAGTGGCTGTACTAGTTTGCATTCCCACCAACAGTGTAAGAGGGTTCCCTTCTCTCCACGCCCTCTCCAGCACTTATTGCATGTAGACTTTTGGATAGCAGCCATTCTGACTGGTGTGAAATGGTATCTCATTGTGGTTTTGATTTGCATTTCTCTGATGATGAGGGATGTTGAGCATTTTTTCATGTGTTTATTAGCCATCTTTATGTCTTCTTTGGAGAAATGTCTGTTTAGTTCTTTGGCCCATTTTTTGATTGGGTCACTTAGTTTTCTGGAATTAAGCTGCAGGAGCTGCTTGTATAATTTGGAGATTAATCCTTTATCAGTTGCTTCATTTGCTATTATTTTCTCCCATTCTGAAGGCTGTCTTCTCACCTTGCTTAGAGTTTCCTTTGCTGTGCAGAAGCTTTTGATTTTAATTAGGTCCCATTTGTTTATTTTTGCTTTTATTTCCAATATTCTGGGAGGTGGGTCTTGGAGGATCCTGCTGTGATTTATGTCGGAGAGTGTTTTGCCTACGTTCTCCTCTAGGAGTTTTATAGTTTCTGGTCTTACATTTAGCTCTCTAATCCATTTTGAGTTTATTTTTGTGTATGGTGTTAGGAAGTGTTCTAGTTTCATTCTTTTACAAGTGGCTGACCAGTTTTCCCAGCACCACTTGTTAAAGAGACTGTCTTTTCTCCATTTTATATTCTTGCCTCCTTTGTCGAAGATAAGGTGTCCATAGGAGCGTGGGTTTATCTCTGGGCTTTCTATTTTGTTCCATTGATCTATATTTCTGTCTTTATGCCAGTACCATACTGTCTTGATGACTGTGGCTTTGTAATAGAGCCTGAAGTCCATCAGGTTAATTCCCCCAGTTCCATTCTTCTTCCTCAAGATTGCTTTGGCTATTCGAGGTTTTTTGTATTTCCATACAAATTGTGAGATTATTTGTTCTAGTTCTGTGAAAAATATTGTTGGTAGCTTGATAGGGATTGCATTGAATGTATAAATTACTTTGGGTAGTATACTCATTTTTACAATATTTATTCTTCCAATCCACGAACACGGTATATTTCTCCATCTATTCGTGTCCTCTTTGATTACTTTCACTTGTGTTTTATAGTTTTCTATGTACAAGTCTTTTGTTTCCTTAGGTAGATATATTCCTAAGTATTTAATTGTTTTCATTGCAACAGTGAATGGAATAGTTTCCTTAATTTCTCTTTCTATTTTCTCATTATTAGTGTATAGGAATGCAGGGGATTTCTGTGTGTTGATTTTATATCCTGCAACTTTACTGTAATCATTGATTAACTCTAGTAGTTTTCTGGTAGAGTCTTTAGGGTTTTCTGTGTAGAGGATCATGTCATCAGCGAACAGTGAAAGCTTTACTTCTTCTTTTCCAATTTGTATTCCTTTTATGTCTTTTTCTGCTCTGATTGCTGTGGCCAAAACTTCCAGAACTATGTTGAATAGTAGTGGTGAGAGTGGGCACCCTTGTCTTGTTCCTGACTTTAGGGGAAATGCTTTCAGTTTTTCACCATTGAGGATAATGTTTGCTGTGGGTTTGTCATATATAGCTTTTATTATGTTGAGGTATGTCCCTTCAATTCCCACTTTCTGGAGGGTTTTTATCAAAAATGGATGTTGAATTTTGTCGAAGGCTTTCTCTGCATCTATTGAGATAATCATATGATTTTTATTTTTCAGTTTGTTAATGTGGTGTATTACGTTGATTGATTTGCAGATATTGAAGAATCCTTGCATTCCTGGGATAAAGCCCACTTGGTCATGATGTATGATCTTCTTAATGTGTTGTTGGATTCTGATTGCTGGAATTTTGTTAAGGATTTTTGCATCTATGTTCATCAGTGATATTGGCCTATAGTTTTCTTTTTTTGTGGGGTCTTTACCAGGTTTTGGGATTAGGGTGATGGTGGCCTCATAGAATGAGTTTGGAAGTTTCCCTTCCTCAGCAATTTTCTGGAAGAGTTTGAGTAGAATAGGTGTTAGCTCTTCTCTAAATTTTTGGTAGAATTCAGCTGTGAAGCCGTCTGGACCTGGGCTTTTGTTTGCTGGGAGATTTTTGATTACAGTTTCAATTTCCGTGCTTGTGATGGGTTTGTTCAGATTTTCTATTTCTTCCTGGTTCAGTTTTGGAAAGTTGTACTTTTCTAGGAATTTGTCCATTTCTTCCAGGTTATTCATTTTATTGCCATATAATTGCTGATAGTATTCTCTAATAATCCTTTGTATTTCTGTGTTGTCAGTTGTGATCTCTCCATTTTCATTTCTAATTTTATTGATTTGGTTCTTCTCCCTTTGTTTCTTGATGAGTCTGCCTAGTGGTTTGTCAATTTTATTCACCTTCTCAAAGAACCAGCTTTTGGCTTTGTTGATTTTTGCTATGGTCTCTTTTGTTTCTTTTGCATTTATCTCTGCCCTAATTTTTATGATTTCTTTCCTTCTACTGACCCTGGGGTTCTTCATTTCTTCCTTTTCTAGTTGCTTTAGATGTAGAGTTAGGTTATTTAGTTGACTTTTTTCTTGTTTCTTGAGGTGTGCCTGTATTGTTATGAACTTCCCCCTTAGCACTGCTTTTACAGTGTCCCAGAGGTTTTGGGTTGTTGTGTTTTCATTTTCATTCATTTCTATGCATATTTTGATGTCTCTTTTGATTTCTTCTATGATTTGTTCATTATTCAGCAGCGTGTTGTTCAGTCTCCATATGTTGGCACTTTTAACAGTTATTCTCCCATAATTGAGATCTAATCTTACTGCATTGTGGTCAGAAAAGATGCTTGGAATGATTTCAATTTTTTTGAATTTACCAAGGCTAGATTTATGTCCCAGGATGTGATCTATCCTGGAAAAGGTTCCATGTGCGCTTGAGAAAAAGGTGAAATTCATTGTTTTGGGGTGAAATGTCCTATAGATATCTATTAGGTCTAACTCTTCTATTATATCATTTAAAGATTGTGTTTCCTTGTTAATTTTCTGTTTAGTTGATCTATCCATAGATGTAAGTGGGGTGTTAAAATCTCCCACTATTATTGTGTTATTGTTAATTTCCCCTTTCATACTTGTTAGTAATTGTCTTACATATTGCGGTGCTCCTATGTTAGGTGCATAAATATTTATAATTATTATATCTTCTTCTTGGATTGATCCTTTGATCATTATGTAGTTTCCTTCTTTGTCTCGTTTCACAGCCTTTGTTTTAAAGTCTATTTTATCTGATATGAGTATTGCTACTCCTGCTTTCTTTTGGTCTCTATTTGCATGGACTATCTTTTTCCAGCCCTTCACTTTCAGTCTGTATGCGTCCCTTGTTTTGAGGTGGGTCTCTTGTAGACAACATATATGGGGGTTTTGTTTTTGTATCCATTCAGCCAGCCTTTGTCTTTTGGTTGGGGCATTCAACCCATTTACGTTTAAGGTAATTATTGAAAAGTACGATCCCGTAGCCATTTTCTTTATTGCTTTGGGTTCAAGTTTATACAATCTTTCTGTAATTCCTGTCTATAGAAGATCCTTTAGCATTTGTTGGAGAGCTGGTTTGGTGCTGCTGAATTCCCTCAGCTTTTGCTTGTCTGTAAAGCTTTTGATTTCTCCTTCATATTTGAATGAGATCCTTGCTGGGTATAGTAATCTGGGCTGTAGGTTATTTTCTTTCATCACTTTAAGTATATCTTGCCACTCCCTTCTGGCCTGAAAAGTTTCTGTTGAAAGATCAGCTGTTATCCTTATGGGAATCCCCTTGAGTGTTATTTGCTGCTTTTCCCTTGCTGCTTTTAATATTTGTTCTTTGTGTTTGATCTTTGTTAATTTGATTAATATGTGTCTTGGAGTATTTCGCCTTGGGTTTATCCTGTTGGGGACTCTCTGGATTTCTTGGACTTGGGTGATTATTTCTTTCCCCATTTTAGGGAAGTTTTCAACTATTATCTCCTCAAGTATTCTCTCATGGTCTTTCTTTTTGTCTTCTTCTTCTGGGACTCCTATGATTCGAATGTTGGAGCGTTTAACATTGTCCCAGAGGTCTCTAATATTGTCCTCATTTCTTTTAATTCGTTTTTCTTTTTTCCTCTCTATTTCATTTATTTCTACAATTCTATCTTCTAGTTCGCTTATCCTGTCTTCTGCCTCTGTTATTCTACTGTTTGTTCCCTCCAGAGTGTTTCTGATCTCATCTATTGCATTATTCATTGTATATTGACTCTTTTTTATTTCTTCTAAGTCCTTATTAAATCTTTCTTCCATCTTCTCAATCCTTTTCTCCAGGTTATTTATCTGTAACTCCATTTTACTTTCAAGATTTTGAATCATTTTCACCATCAAAATTCGAAATTCTTTATCAGGTAGATTCCCTATATCTTCTTCTTTTGTTTGTGTTGGTCTGCAATTATCTTGTTCCTTTACTTGCTGGGTATTTCTCTGCCTCTTCATCTTGCTTATATTGCTTTGCTTGGGGTGTCCTTTCCCTCTTCTTGCAGTTTGTGGAGTTCTCTTTATTATGTAGTTTCTTCGCTGTGTGTGGGGTTGGACAGGTGACTTGTCCAGGTTCCCTGGTTAGGGAAGCATGTGTCAGTGTTCTGGTGGGTGGAGCTGGATTTCTTCTCTTTCCTTTAGAAGACAATGGGCTACTTTTCTGGGAGCCTGATGTCCTCTGCCAGTATTCAGAAGTTGTTTTGTGGACTTTACTCCATGTTCAAATGTTCTTCTGATGAATTTGTGGGGAAGAAAGTGGTCTCGCCGTCTTGTTCCTTCCTCCCCAGAACACTGGATTCTTATATTCCACTTGGTCGTGGAGTATCTCTTCCCAGCTGCTCCAGCAAGGCACAGCCGCTGCACCTTACCTTGGACGAGGGGTATCTCCCCAAGGCCGCCCCTCCTGCCTTGAATGTGGATCAGCTCCTCCCGGCCCTCCGGTGCCCAAGCAGCCACCACCTCCTGGACGTGGTACAGCTCCTCTCGTCCACCGCCCTAACCCTGGGCGCGGGGCAGCTCCTCTCAGCCACGATTCTGCACGTGGTCGGTTGCGCCGGGAGCCGGGCGTCTCTCGCGTCTGCGCCGCCGGGAGCCGGGCGTCTCTCGCGTCTGCGCCGCCGGGAGCCGGGCGTCTCTCGCGTCTCAAGAATGACTGCTAGTATTGGAGGATCTCCTTTTCGCCCAGTTTCGAGCCTGCCGGACGCCAGAGATCACCCGAGTCCGCCCGGGCCCGCCGGAAGGAGAGGAGCCCCACATATATGATTTTTAAAATTTTATTTAATTAATTTCTTTTCCCCTCACCATGAGGCATGTGGGACCTTAGTTCTCCAACTAGGGATTGAACCCATGCCCTCTGCAGTGGAAGCATGGAGTTTTAACCATTGGACTGCCAGGGAAGTCCCTGTTTATCACTTCTGATGGATGATAGAGTCAAGAAATACCGGGATTAACGAACATTGCGGTGCTTAAAGAACATTCTGTGCTTAACAAGCCTTTTATTCCCTGGAGAAATACAACTGATATGTTGACTAAGTTAAGTGTATAAGGTTCCATTTCCAGCATGGCAACATGTGGAACTCTGTGGATCTGCTTCACAGTAAAGTTAGTGAAAAAAATCATTACCTCCCCCCCAAAAAAACAAGCTATTTAAAGTCTCTGGAAATGGTACCATGGGCATATAGCAAATGAAAGCAATAACAACAAAAACACTTATTTTTTAAAAGCTTACTAAAATTTGGTAAGAACGGGAAAGAGTCTGAAGTATTTGAACCAGAGCTCACTCTCTTCCTCCCTCTTCTCAGTTCATCTTGAAACAAACCATAGCTCAGGTGGGTGCAGAAGAGAACACAGCTCCCAGTTGGAGGGCTACTGTATTTTCCTGGGGGGGGGGGACATTAGCATCTCTATTTCTGCCCGGATACCTGTTACAGAGCCTGTGTTTCAAGCAAGTGCAAGGGAGAGATGGATATTCTCTTTTAGCCCCATCCTAACTTGAAAGGTAAGGGGGACAGCATGCTTAAAATCCTGGGACCCTACGTCACCCTCCCTCCAGCTCATGTATGAAGCAGAGGTTCCATTCAGAGAGAGGCAAGCCATATAGAGCAGAGGCTACACAGGACCCCACTCTGCCAAGCACCTAGCTCCAAAAGTGTAGGTGTCGCTCAGAAGTATGACACCGTCCCCTCCTTCAGCTTCAGAGCCTCGGGCCGGAGATTCTGCCCAGGGGAATAAGCGGGCCATAAAACAGCTCAGAGTCTCTTCCCAAAGAGGCTGACTTCATTTGCAATGGACTGTGGGATATTCAAACCTCAGGACATTCTCAAAACAATGAAGGTTGTGAGTGAGTGAGTGCTCAGTCGCTTCAATTGTGTCCGACTCTTTGTGACCTCATGGACCTCTGTTCTTGAGATTCTCCAGGCAAGAATACTGGAGTGGATTGCCTTGCCATCTCCAGTGGATCTTCCCAACCCAAGGATAGAACAGTTACCTAGGTGCATCTCCTGCCTTGCAGGTGGAATCTTTACTGATGAGCCACTAGACGTTGTGCTGTAAATCAGAGGCAACTGGTAGCTTTGCATATGAGGTGTAAGCTAAGTCATGGCTGGCTAGTTTACTAGACAGAACCAGGGAAACAGACAACTAAGAAGAACCTTCTTGGGATCAGACAAACCTCAAAATTTGAACTCCGTGACTATTTCTTTAAAGGAGGCTGAGTTTCATTGGATCAGTCTGTGGAGAGTTTGTGCCCCAGGGCATTATTGACAACAATAGAGCAGTCAGCCAGCTATTAAGGGAAGTTAATAGCTGGGTGTGTCAAGGACAGTGACAGTTAAAGTGACTGCAAAAGACTTGCTCTCCAGGGATGACTCCAAATGGACTTCTCTCCAGTCCATATGCCCAGGACTGCACCATGTGAGGAGCAGTATCAGAGCCTTTATACCAGGAAGTGAGAGGAGAGAACGGACTTCGTCAGAATAACCCAGTCACTAACCTAATATGCAAATGACAATAACCAACCCCTAGGGAAGGGAAAGGCGATCAACCAGCTCACAGAGTTGCTACCATGTATTATCTATAAGAGCCAGTTTCCAACAAAAACAAGAAAATTTGAGGCATACAGAGAAGCTGGAAAGTCTGATCGGGAGAAAAGCAGGCAAAAGAAACTGCCTTGTGAAAACAGATTAAAAACATCAGTGTTTCATTAAGTGGAGAAAATAAGGAAGTAGAAATTATTAAATAAGAAAAAAGCCTAGAGGAGTGGAATTGGGGGGAGAAGGGAGACTTTTAAAGGAAGGGACATGTATAGATATATAATCATGACTGATTCATTTGATGTATGGCATAGACCATCATAACATTATAAAGCAATTTTCCGCCTACCCCCCCCAACTCCCCAAGAAAAGGCAAATGTAAATTCTGGATTGGAAAGTACAAAAACTGAAAAGAAAGAGTCATTAGAGGGCACAACAGCAAAAATGAAAAATTAGGAGCACCTCAGAGAAACGTGAGACACCATTAGATGGCTCAGCATACGTGCTTGAGAGTGATAGTGTTGTAGCCACAAGTTCCAGGAAGCAAACTCACTCAGAAGGACAACGCAGATAGTGGAGTGCAGTTTAGTAAGGCGGGCCCAAGGCAGAGTCTCCTCTTAGCCAAGGACCCCGACCAGCATTTGTGAAAATCTTTTATACCCGATGTGTATCTGTCTGAATGCACCACTCCAAATTCCTTGATACTTTCATTACCAAAGGAAGGGTAAATACAGTCAACCCCATCATTCATGTGTTAGGTGTTCAAACAGTTAATAATCAATAAGCCTGCAGTTACACTCTGATAGATACAGAAGGAATTTATGATCTGTCTGGAGGCAGGGGTGATTAGAGTGTTTTCTCTTAGGCGATGAGTGACCTGGATGTGATCTTCAAGATTCCCCTGTCCAGAGGGGGTCTTATCCTTCTATTGTAGTTTCCATAGGCACTAAGCACAGAGTTCAGAGTCCATTGGAGAGGTGGCTGAGCACGATCAGCATGAACAGGCCTAAGATGGAATCCAGGCCCCATGAATTCCTTCTTCAATAGCAGAGGTGAGAGAGCAAGGAGTAGAAAAAATATTCTAAGAGTTAATTGTTGAAACATATATAGACCTGTCTAACAATAGCATTGAGAAGGGGAAGGGAATAGAACTATATAGGTGGAAATTTCTATATTCCATTGAAATTGTTAGTATATATCTGAAGCAGACTCATAAGATATATATGTTAAGCCTTAGAGCAACCACTAAGGAAATCACTGAAAAAAAAATTTAGTGAGAAAGTTATTTAAAATTAAGATGTTCTATTTAAAAATGCCCACTTACACTCTGAAAGAGATGGGAATACCAGACCACCTGACCTGCCGCTTGAGAAACCTGTATGCAGGTCAGGAAGCAACAGTTAGAACTGGACATGGAACAACAGACTGGTCCCAAATAGGAAAAGGAGTACTTCAAGGTTGTATATTGTCACCCTGCTTTTTTAACTTCTATGCAGAGTACATCAGGAGGAACGCTGGGCTGGAAGAAGCACAAGCTGGAATCAAGATTGCCAGGAGAAATATCAGTAACCTCAGATATGCAGATGACACCACCCTTATGGCAGAAAGTGAAGAGGAACTAAAAATGGAAGGAACTCTTGATGAAAGTGAAAGAGGAGAGTGAAAAGGTTGGCTTGAAGCTCAACATTCAGAAAACAAAGATCATGGCATCTGGTCCCATCACTTCATGGGAAATAGATGGAGAACAGTGGAAACAGTGTCAGACTTTATTTTTTTGGGCTCCAAAATCACTGCGGATGCTGATTGCAGCCAGGAAATTAAAAGACGCTTACTCCTTGGAAGGAAAGTTATGACCAACCTAGATAGCATATTAAAAAGCAGAGACATTATTTTGCCAACAAAGGTCCATCTAGTCAAGGCTATGGTTTATCCCGTGGTCATGTATGGATGTGAGAGTTGGATTGTGAAGAAAGCTGATCACCGAAGAATTGATGCTTTTGACCTGTGGTGCTGGAGAAGACTCTTGAGAGTCCCTTGGACTGCAAGGAGATCCAACCAGTCCATTCTAAAGGAGACCAATCCTGGGTGTTCATTGGAAGGACTGATGCTAGAGCTGAAACTCCAATACTTTGGCCACCTCATGCGACGAGTTGACTCACTGGAAAAGAGTCTGATGCTAGGAAGGATTAGGGGTGGGAGGAGACAGGGACGACAGAGAAGGAGATGGCTGGATGGCATCACCGACTTGATAGACATGAGTTTGAGTGAACTCCGGGAGTTGGTGATGGACAGGGAGGCCTGGCGTGCTGTGATTCATGGGGTCGCGGAGAGTCGGACACGACTGAGCAACTGAACTGAACTGAATGTAGAAGGAAGCTATAAAAGTATGATTGTTGCTGTTGTGTAGTCACTAAGTCATATCTGACTCTTTGCAACCCCATGGACTGAAACCCACCAGGCTCCCCTGTCCATGGGGAGAATTTTCCAGGCAAGAATAGTGGAGTGGGTTGTCATGCCCTCCTCTGGGGGAATCTTCCTGACCCAGGGATTGAACCCACATCTCCTGCCTTGGCAGGCAGATCCTTTTACCACTGAGCCACCAGGGAAGCCCATAAAAGGATAATAGATGAACAAAAAAAGACAGAAGACAGAGAAAACAAAACTAAAATGTCAGCTATAGATTCTACCATAGTATATTAGTGAGTATCAGGTGGGGATGGGTGTGGGCACTTGGATGAAACCACACCTGCCAGATACGAACCCACAGGGGTCCTGAACAGATGCAGATACTGGACAACTATGTGTGATAGCAGAGTATAGTAGCAGTTCAGGCAAGCAAATTATAATAGAAAGAGAGAGTGTAATGGGTTATGAAGACATGTCCCAGAGTGGACTGTAACAACAGAGAATAATGTGGTTTGCAATAGAAAGAGGTTTTGGGAAAGTAGTGGGGGGAAAGATAGAGAAAAATCCTACCTAAGGTGGCAGAAAATATAGCATGTGAAAGTAGCATAGTGTCAAGAACCTCTGAAGGGAAGTGATCAGTTCTTTTAAAATGACAGTATGAGGTTATCCAAAATAGAAATATATTTTATCTTGAGAGTCAACTGAAATCTGTTGGTAGTGACTAACTGGATATCTGTATTGAGAAGGATTCTAAGACTCCATTCTACCTCATCTCAACTAAGGATGTATTTCCTGAGCGTGAGATGAGAAGCAAGCATACCTTTTGTTAGCAAAGTGAAAGTGAAAGTCACTCAGTCGAGTCTGACTCTTTGTGACTCCATGACTGTTCAGTTCAGTTCAGTCGCTCAGTCGTGTCCGACTCTCCGCGACCCCATGAACCACAGCACGCCAGGCCTCCCTGTCCATCACCAACTCCCAGAGTTCACTCAAACTCATGTCCATTGAGTCGGTGATGCAATCCAACCATCTCATTCTCTGTCGTCCCCTTCTCCTCCCGCCCCCAATCCCTCCCAGCATCAGAGTCTTTTCCAGTGAGTCAACTCGTCGCATGAGGTGGCCAAAGTATTGGAGTTTCAGCCTTAGCATCAGTCCTTCCAATGAACACCCAGGATTGATCTCCTTTAGAATGGACTGGTTGGATCTCCTTGCAGTCCAAGGGACTCTCAAGAGTCTTCTCCAGCACCACAGTTCAAAAGCATCAATTCTTCGGTGATCAGCTTTCTTCACAATCCAACTCTCACATCCATACATGACCACTGGAAAAACCATAGCCTTGACTAGACGACCTTTGTTTGCAAAGTAATGTCTCTGCTTTTTAATATGCTGTCTAGGTTGGTCATAGCTTTCCTTCCAAGGAGTAAGCATCTTTTAATTTCCTGGCTGCAATTAGCATCCGCAGTGATTTTGGAGCCCAAAAAAATAAAGTCTGACACTGTTTCCACTGTTCTCCATCTATTTCCCATGAAGTGATGGGACCAGATGCCATGATCTTTGTTTTCTGAATGTTGAGCTTCAAGCCAACCTTTTCACTCTCCTCTTTCACTTTCATCAAGAGGCTTTTGAGTTCCTCTTCACTTTCTGCCATAAGGGTGGTGTCATCTGCATATCTGAGGTTACTGATATTTCTGTCAGCAATCTTGATTCCAGCCTGTGCTTCTTCCAGCCCAGCATTCCTCATGATGTACTCTGCATAGAAGTTAAAAAAGCAGGGTGACAATATACAACCTTGACGTACTCCTTTTCCTATTTGGAACCAGTCTGTTGTTCCATGTCCTGCTCTAACTGTTGCTTCCTGACCTGCATACAGGTTTCTCAAGAGGCAGGTTAGGTGGTCTGGTATTCCATCTCTTTCAGAATTTTCCACTGTTTATTGTGATCCACACAGTCAAAGGCTTTGACATAGTCAATGAAGCAGAAATAGATGCTTTTCTGGAACTCTCTTGCTTTTTCCACAATCCAGCGGATGTTGGCAATTTGATCTCTGGTTCCTTTGCCTTTTCTAAAACCAGCTTGAACATCTGGAAGTTCACAGTTCACGTATTGCTGAAGCCTGGCTTGGAGAATTTTGAGCATGACTTCCCTAGCGTGTGAGATGAGTGCAATTGTGCGGTAGTTTGAGCCTTCTTTGGCATTGCCTTTCTTTGTGATTGGATGAAGACTGACCTTTTCCAGTCCTGTTGCCACTGCTGAGTTTTCCAAATTTGCTGGCATAGTGAGTGCAGCACTTTCACAGCATCATCATTCAGGATTTGAAATAGCTCAACTGGAATTCCATCACCTCCACTAGCTTTGTTTGTAGTGATGCTTTCTAAGGCCCACTTGACTTCACATTCCAAGATGTCTGGCTCTAGGTCAGTGATCACACCATCGTGATTATCTGTAGTCCATGGAATTCTCCAGGCCAGAATACTGTAGTGGGTAGCCTTTCCCTTCTCTAGGGGATCTTTCCAACCCAGGGATTGAACCCAGGTCTCCAGCATTGCAGGCAGATTCTTTACCAACTGAGCCACAAGGGAAGTGGGATTTAAATGATCCCAAGCTGAAACTGCAATACTTTGGCCACCTCATGCGACGAGTTGACTCACTGGAAAAGACTCTGATGCTGGGAAAGGTTGGGGGTGGGAGAAGAAGGGGACAACAGAGAATGAGATGGCTGGATGGCATCACCGACTCTGTGGACATAAGTTTGAGTGAACTCCGGGAGTTGGTGATGGACAGGGAGGCCTGGCGTGCTGTGATTCATGGGGTCGGAAAGAGTTGGACATGACTGAGCGACTGAACTGAACTGACCTGAAGGAGTGTCAGGAGAGAACAGGACGACAGAGAATGAGATGGCTGGATGGCATCACCAACTCGATGGAGGTGAGTTTGAGTGAACTCCAGGAGTAGGTGATGAACAGGGAGTCCTGGTGTGCTGTGATTCATAGAGTCGCAAAGAGTCAGACGTGACTGAACGACTGAACTGAACTGAACTGAAGGAGTGTCAGGACTGGGGCAATGAGAATCTCAAAATTGTAATTTATATTCTATTATATAAAGACTCCAGAATAACTCTCTTGAATACTTTGTTATTTAAAGAAATTCTCTGATTTCCATTGTTTTCCTTTGCTAACTTTCTATAGTCTACAGTAACTAACATTAAAACTCTTTAATGAAAAGGAGACATATTTAGGAGAAAGTGAGGAAGTGAAAAACAAAATAATTTCCAGGAAGAGGAACCGCAAAAGTAGAGTAAGTGATCAAAAAGCAGAAAGAGAAGCATGGTCCGCTTTTGTGGCATAAAAGAAGCAAGAAAGGTGTAAGCAAATAACTGGCCAAGGGCATGGAAGTGGCGCCAAGAGAGCTCCACGTGGTCCCCATACATTTTAGACAGGTCAAGGGCTTTAGATCTGGGTCATTCTGTTGAAGGCATTAGAAATGCAGCTGTGTGACCTGGGCTTCATGGGGGAGGAGGTCCTGTATGAGAGAAATGCCTGCCTGTCCCTTCTTCTGGTGTCCAGGAAGAAAGAGCTTCCCTCAAAACTCCTGATTCTTGTCCCTTTCTTTTCTTCTCGTAATAGAGATGAAATTGTGGGAAGGTTGGTAGACAATGATTGACCAACGTTTCTTGATTGGATGGAACTAATATACCAGTGGTCCTTAGCATGGGACTTTTCTTACTTAACTACTGTCATCCTCAGATCAGTTAGAGGTAATGACATAAATAAGAATGTTTGCTTTGTCATCTGTGAACTAGTCCAGGGTGTCAAATCTGGGGGAAATGTGCAGCAAGTTACCCGTTCCACAGGAGGTTGAAATGGAGTGGGTAGCCATTCCCTTCTCCAGGGTATCTTCCCGACCCAGGGATGGAACCCAGGTCTTCTGCATTGCAGGCAGATTCTTACCAACTGAGCTACCAGGGAAGCCCTTCCCAGTAGGTTACAATTGCCAATGTATCCTGTATCAGTATTAATGGTGATATTTTGGCCTTTGTTTATTTTGTCTTTGATCTTATTTCTCAATGAATTCATAACTTGGGCAGGAAAGAGTGGTGCTATTAATGGTAATCTGATCCTTGAAGCATTTTGGTACATAACCTGGAAATCTAACCCAAGCCTCCCACATGATGCGTGAATTCCATCAGCTGAGTGCACTTCCTGCCTACAGCTGACGTTTCCTTCAGTATGAAGCTCGGTTAGTGTAATACTCCTGGCCGCTTTCACCCTTTTGCTCACTCCATGCTGCCCCCCAGCCTCTATCCGCAGAGGAGGTACAGTGACTTGTTTCAGGCAAAGTCAGCACCTCTCGTGCACAAGTTACCTTTTCCTCCTCTGCCTTCAGTCATATCCAGGTCACACAGCTGGGGAGGCCTGTCACGTCTGGTCTTGCCTCTGAGTGGGTGGGTACTTCTGCCTAATTCAGGAAATCAGTAAGCTTTTTCACTCAGTCTTTATCATTGGTGAAAGTATTACTTTGGCCTAGCTTCATTTTTATCTTTGCCTTATTTCTCATTTGGGTGCAATTTATTTCATCTTTTAAGAAGCTCAGCAAGTATTAGGAAAATCATGGCAAGACATCAGTTCTATAGAGATCAAAGTACTGAAAATATTAATAATATGAGGAACTCTATGTCATTAGACAGAAAAAGAGTAACTGGTGTTAAGAGGACAGGTTTACGTTCTGACTATGAGAAAAGGGCTCATTACAGAAGTGGGTCTCAAGATCAGAGGGAATCTGTAATAAAATCAGCTTAATGTTGGGCCCCAAACTCCTTTTATTCCTTCCTGTTTTTTTTTTAAAGTTACTTTTAATTAGAAGAGAATTGCTTTACAATGCCATGTGGATTTCTGCTGTACAACCACGTGAGTCAGTCATAAGTACACATACATCCCTTCCCTCTTGAGCCTCTCCCGCACACCTCTTAGCACCGAACTGAGTTCCCTGTGCGATATGTACAGCAGCTTCCCACTAGCCGTTTAACATGTGGCAGTGTGTATATGTCAGTGCCACGCTCTCCATTCAGCCTCCTCTCTCCTTCCCCTGCTGTGTGCACAGGTCTGTTCGCCACTTCTGCCTCTCTATTCCTGCCCTGAAAATACGTTCATCCGTGCCATTTTTCTCGATTCCATGTATATCATATATGTTAATATATAATACTTGCTTTTCTCTTTCTGACTGACTTCACTGTATAACAGGCTCTCAGTTCATCCACCTGAGTTAAACTGATTCAAATGTGTTCCTTTTTGCGGCTGAATAGTATTCCATTGTATATGTGTACCACAACTTTTGTATCTGTTCATCTGTTGATGGACAACTAAGTTGCTTCCGTGTCCTAACTGTTGTAAATAGTGCTGTTGTGAACACTGAGGGTACCCGTGTCTTTTCGAATTATGGTTTTCTCAGGGTATATGTCAGAGAAGGCAATGGCAAGCCACTCCAGTACTATTGCCTAGAAAATCCCATGGATGGAGGAGCCTGGTAGGCTGCAGTCCATGGGGTCGCTAAGGGTCGGACATGACTGAGCGACTTCACTTTTCACTTTCACACATTGGAGAAGGAAATGGCAACCCACTCCAGTGTTCTTGCCTGGAGAATCCCAGGGACAGGGGAGCCTGGTGGGCTTCCGTCTATGGGGTCACACAGAGTCGGACACGACTGAAGTGACGCAGCAGCAGCAGCAGCAGGGTATATGTCCAGTAGTGAGGTTGCTGGGTCTTACAGTAGTTTTATTCCTAGTTTTAAAGCAATCTCTGTACTGTTCTCCATTGTGGCTGTATCAATTTACATTCATATCAACAGTGCAAGAAGGTTCCCTTTTCTCTGCACCCTCTCCAGCATTTATTGTTTGTGTATTTTTTTGATGAGGGCCATTCTGACTGTTGTGAAATGATATACCTCATTGTAGTTTTGATTTGCATTCTCCTGTGAAAGTGAAGTTGCTCAGTCATGTTCGTTCGACTCTTTGCAACGCTATGGATTGATTGTAGCCCACAAGGCTCCTCCTTCCATGGGATTTTCCAGGCAAGAATACTGGAGTGGGTTTCCATTTCTTTCTCCAGGGGATCTTCCCGACCAAGAATCCAACTCAGGTCTCCCGCATTGCAGGCAGAAGCTTTACCATCTGAGCCACCAGGGAGTTCTGGTGTAGACCAGTGTGGTAGGACTCTGTAAATTAGAAAGTGGCTTGTGAGGACAGGGATCCAAGGAGGTTGTTGTGTCTGATGACTTGTCAAAACAACAACAACACACAACCCTAATGACTACAATCACAGAGTCCTAATATGGAATAGGATTTCCTGTAAAATTGTCAGGTTTTCTAACAGTTCAGATGATTGTGTTGCAGGAAAACACGTATATGATAGAGAAGCTTTCCATTTCATAAAACAGGGTCATTTGGGGACTATGAGAGAATAGTCAGTCTCATTTAACAGCCCCAAACTTGGAATGTGAAATTTGTTTCCTTGCAGTCAGTAGAGCAATTGGCTTTTCTCATTGTGAGTTTGGCGTATTGAAGGTTCAGGATGTTGCTGATACTCTTTTCTTTTTTCTGGTACTGGGAAGAAGGATTGAGCTGAAACCTCAAAGAAAGTGATGATAACTTTTAATCTTTATTTGATTGTTCTCTAGTGTCATTTGGCAGGCCCTGGCAGCCCATTCATACTTCCTAATGAAATAAGCATCTGGGAGCAGGCAGATGGTCATGCATGGTATGCTGGATAATATTAGTTCAAGACAAGAAGCAAAATATGATGAAATGTGTGTGACTGTAATGAAGTGTGTATGAGTGTGTGCTTTATTAACTGTTCACAGAGGGTCGGATCTGTTCTGTGCATCACTGGTCTCATAACTTCCATTGGTTCCATACACGCTCTGGCTGAGGACCCCCTCCTTTGCATGCGTTTTCCTGTCTTCGTGGATACCATTTAAAATTGCCTTCCAGTTCCTAATTTCTCCATGGTAGTCTTTACCAACAGAATCACCATCCTCCTCTTGAACCACCATTTTGATTTGTTCAGACATCACAGAAGTCCCGTCTCCTTTCAGCCCTTTCTTTAGGAGGATGTTACGAAGATGAAATGAGAAAATGATGGTTCGATGCCTTTCCTTAAACTTATTTCATTGAGGGAGGTTGATATTGCAGCTGGGGGTCTCAGGAAATATATCTGGGATACCAAATTCCCCCTCCCAAAATGGACCAGGACAGTGTTCTGGCCACAACTGAGGGTTTCTTAATAACGACAAGTTTGAGGATGTGCCCATTTTCCCAAGAAAAAGAGGACAGAGGGAGAATCCCAGTTTCTTAAAGCACCTGAATAGAGAGTGTAAGCAGCTGTTTCTTCTTGCCGCAGATCCCGCATAGCGGTAACCTCAGCAGTCATTTTGCAGAACTTAGCAGTGTCCCAGGCATCTTCAGGTGCCCCAGACAAGCACTGACTTTGGCTTCTGTGGGAATCCTTGGGTGGGCTGGTGGTTATGCATCTTCCAGTACCCATTACTGGAAGTGTCAGCCTAGGTAAATTCATGTCCATCTGGGTCCATTTTATCTTATTTTGCTTTAATTCAACCCAGATCTTGAGATCCAAATGCGATGTTGAGTATGAGTTTAGTGAGGTGTACAGTGAGACTTGCAAAGGAGGGAAAAAAATGTTCCTTGTCACTCTTACAGAGACTGAGGAAATGGGACTTTTCCCCTCCCTCTCTATTTTGGTAAGCTTTGGCTTGGCGTATTTGGGTAAGAAAATGAAAGGTTTGCCTACATAGCTGAAATCTCTCGTCACATTATATCATCTGAAGCCTATTTGTACGTTGGGATCATTTTATTTGGTTTTGGTTAGACATGAAAGTGTTCTGTGGTCTCCTCTTTTTTCAAGGCCTTCCTGGCGTTTGGAAAATTGAGTGATTTCATCCCCATCCAGGTTTCCTAGTGAAATCTTGTATTTTTGCTCAAATTACTTGATCAATTAGTTATGTCAGTTTCCCAAAATGTGCCTTTTTATTAATAGCACCTTTTATCAGCTCTTTGGAATTAGACATTGCAACCATGGTCTGCGGCTGGCAACATCTTGCAATAATTTATAAATATTACTTTAAAAAATAGCATCACAATTGCTCATTCGTGAACTTTTTGGATGTGTCCCTGAGTGAGAAATTGCATTTGTATTATTATTAGTTCTGACAAACTGGATTAGGTCTTGGCTATTGTTAAGTGGTTCTGCTGCTGCTGCTGCTGCTAAGTTGCTTCAGTCGTGTCCAACTCTGTGCGACCCCATACACAGCAGCCCACCAGGCTCCCCCGTCCCAGTGGTTCTATCTGACCTTAAATCTACTGAGAGACACAGACTTTCTAATGAGTTTAATTAAAAGTGCATGCAGTTTATAAAGTTGCCTGTAGCCAAGAAGGATGCCATTCTTCTTGACTGAATGGAGTTTCTGCTCATGGGTAATGATGTTTTATTTGGGATATTTGAAACTGCTTCATAGTAGCTCCAAGGTAGTTTCCGTAGAATGACATGGTGATGAAATACTAAAATTAAAAAAAAACCCTTTCGACTTAAGTGAGTCATGTTTACACTAAATAATGTATGCATAAGTGTGTTAAATGTGTTTGTTGAAGCTGTGAGAGACATGGGTTGTGTTTCAACACCAGCAGTATGTTGGCAGCGAAAGATTTTTAAGAAATTCAAATCTGGCAACACTTTGAGAGATCTGCTATATGTATTATTCTTTGAAGTATAAAAAAGAATAGGCCATTATGGAATTTCCTCTTAAAGTCTGGTTCATTTGGCCAAGTGGTTTCAGTGGTTCTCCTCTAACAAATAAGAACTATTTATAAAGAAGGTTCTCAGCATGAATTTTAGACATAATGTTAGAAGATTTTCAGTGACAGAACTTAATGTCTTTTTTGTATATTTAATGTCTTTTAATATAAAGACATGTGCATTTTCTTAATATTTAAAAAAATGAATTGTTAATAAAACTTTGAAGGAGGAATCAATGAAGCCATCTGATTGAATAGACTTAAATTCTGCTTCTGGAAATTGATTTTTGATGGTAATGACAAGAGAACAGCAGGGAAGTAGCACTCATCTTGACCCATTTCCCCCCATATTTAGTCTTTTGAAATGGTAAAATACTACTAAGGAATGCAGTCTTTTATATCAGCTCTATTACATATATAACAATATTTTCATGATTCTGTGGAACCCAGCAGGGGCGGCAGCTAGAACTGCAGAGAGGAAGTGGTTCCATGACCATGAGAATCTGCGACTGTGATTTCTTGAAAAGCCAATGAAATGACAGTAGACATGATGAAGAGAGTTTAGAAGGATAACATGTAAAACCAGCTCATAGGCTGCACACACACAGCACCATCTTCTGTTACTTCTCTGAGCCTCAGTTTCTCCCAGTAAAGAAGGAGTTTGTGCAGTCAGTCAAGCAGCACTGTTGGTCAATTCACTAAAGTCAAGATAAGACAACCCTGAAAATGCCTTGAAGAAATGTACTTGCTTCCCAAAGGAAAGAGGCTACCTGGTCTGAGGCAGAGGGGCTCACAGGAAGAAGGTTAAAGTCAGGGATCCTCACAGGGATGTAGTAAATATCAAATGCAATTCATATAAAAATAAAATTCCATGCAAAATGCTTGATACAATAATTGCTATCAGTATTCCTAAATCATAACTTAAGAATTATCGTTTGCACACATTCTAATTAAATGCCTTCATATCTCCATGAAATGTTTTGCACTGATTCAGTATCACCAAATATCCCTTCATTTCTAGACCCCCTTAATTTTCTCCAGAGCTAGAATGGCATGTTATTTTAGAATTCTTATTTTTATACATACACCTGGTCTTAGCTTTTCAAAACTAGAATCATTTTAGGTAGCCATGTCGCTTTCAAAAATGTCACTGAGTAATAGAAAGAAGGAAAGTAAAAAATATTTATTCTTTGCACTTCATTTTTTGTCCTGTAATTTTTATGAAAATACCACCCCACGCACATGCGTGCACACTTTCAGTCGCTCAGCCGTGTCCGCCTCTTTGGGACCCCATGGACTATAACCTGCATGACTTTCTGTCCATGGGATTCTCCAGGCAAGAATACCGGAGTGGGTTGCCATTTCCCTCCCCAGGGGTTGAGGTGACATTAATTAATAATAGTGGCTACCATTAATTGAGCTCCTATTACATGCTAAGCATGACATGCTATCTACATATTTTGTCTACGATCCTCATTCCTCTGACAGATTGCATTATTCTACATTTTATAAGGAAACAAAGATTCAGAGAGCTTAACTCGAGGACAGATAACCAAGCCAAGATCCACACTCTGTACTTCCTGACTTTAAGCTTCTTCCTGTGAGTCCCCCTGCCTCAGACCAGGTAGCTCTTTCCTTTGGGAAGCAAGCACATTTCTTCAAGACATTTGCAGGGTTGTCTTATCTTGACTTTAGTGAATTGACCAACAGTGCTCCTTGATTGACTGCACAAACTCTTGCCAAGGAGGCAAAGTTAAAAAAAAAAGGATGAGGAAACTCCAGACAGTTGAGGCACAGCAGGCAAAAAGATACCTCGGTCTCATGGAAGAACATATGGAAGAGAGCAGCAATAGTCACAGAGAGCAAGTGGGAAACATGCCTGTCATGAGTGATGGTATTCTGTTTCCATGGCAACTTGACGAGGAAGACAGAGCCAGGCCCATTTCTGTTTACTCAGTCTGTCTGTGTTGAATGTATATGACAGGGCGGCTTTCAGCAAAACATAATTCAAAAAGACAGCCCTGATGATGCCACTCCCCTGATTAAAAATTTTCCATGACTTCTAGCTCCGTGCAGAATGCCTTGTGAGCAGAGGGCCCTCCAGAGTCTGACCCTCACCTATTTAGGCAGTCTCCACCCTCCACAATTTGGTCTCAATGTTCTGGTCCAGTGGTTCCTAACCCTGGTTGCATGTTACAATCATGTGGGGGAACTTTAAAAATATACACGTGTCTGGGCTTTATTGCCAGGAATTCGGATTTAATTGGTCTTGGATGGGGTCTTAAAATCTCTCTGCTGCTGCTGCTAAGTCACTTCAGTCATGTCCGATTCTGTGCGACCCCATAGATAGCAGCCCACCAGGCTCCCCCGTCCCTAGGACTCTCCAGGCAAGAACACTAGAGTAGGTTGCCATTTCCTTCTCCAGTGCATGAAAGTGAAAAGTGAAAGTGAAGTCGCTCAGTCGTGTCCGACTCTTAGTGACCCCATGGACTGCAGCCTACCAGGCTCCTCCATCCATGGGATTTTCCAGGCAAGAGTACTGGAGTGGGGTACCATTGCCTTCTAGGTAATTAGAATTCCAAGTTGGGATTAAGGATCACTGCTCTAACCAAAGGAGAGTCTGAAAACTATTGCAGTGTCCTAACTTTTTACTGAGGTTTTTCCCTTCTGAAATATCTTCTCTCTCCTCTTCCCTTCCACTCCTTCTCTGACCAACTACATCTTTTAAATTTTTCCCATCCTGTAAGGCCCCTAACTAATGCCTTGAAGCTTCTTATTCCCTTCTGCCCCTTTTAGTGGAATGACATCTCTCATTTAAACTAGTTACAAAATGTCCTTGTGCCCCTATTATAGCATCTATATGCATGCTTAGTTGCTCAGTTGTGTCTGAATCCTTGCGACCCATTGGAGTATAGCCCTTCAGATCCTCTGTCCATGGGATTCTCGAGGCAAGAATACTGGACTGGGTAGCTATTCCTTTCTCCAACAGCATCTATATCCCCTATCAAAGTCTCACCCTTCTTCATGAGTATAAACTAGGTTTTACTGATTTCTTTGGAAGTTTTAGTAAAAAATTAAACACACATATCAAATGTTATAAAAAATTTTTTACACAGATCCTTAGAAAGAAGAGTTAATATCCTTCTCCCATTTCTAATGATGTCTGTTATTGAGTCCAAGACTAGACATAAGGTCTGTCCCTTAACAATGAGAGTTTGATTTTAGAGTCTGCGAGCCCCCCTGATATGGTATTAGAATGATGTGTGAGCCTGATGCCTGATTCTTAGGAAAGGTTCTTTGTTTTTAATCTGAGTATTAGAGGTATCCACCTATGGTCCATGGACTTGTTAAGAGCTAGTGTCCTAGAGAGTAAATCTTCCTGACACAGTGTGCAGTGGTGACAGTGGCCCTGTTCACTGTTCAGTAACATTTCCTTTTTCTTTCTGCCATGCCTTAAAGCAGCAGTCCCCAACCTTTTTGACACCAGGAACCAGTTTTGTGGAAGACAGTGTTTCCACAGACCAGGGTGGGGGGATAGTTTGGGGATGATTCAAGCATATTACATTTATTGTGTACTTTATTTACATCAGCTATGCCTCAGATCCGGAGAAGGCAATGGCAAGCCACTCCAGTACTCTTGCCTAGAAAATCCCATGGATGGAGGAGCCTGGTGGGCTGAAGTCCATGGGGTCGCTAAGGGTCGGATGCGACTGAGCGACTTCACTTTCACTTTTCACTTTCACACATTGGAGAAGGAAATGGCAACCCACTCCAGTGTTCTTGCCTGGAGAATCTCAGGGACGGGAGAGCCTTGTGGGCTTCCGTCTATGGGGTCACACAGAGTCGGACACGACTGAAGTGACTTAGCAGCAGCAGCAGCAGCAGCAGCAGCAGCATGCCTCAGATCATCAGGCATGAGTTAGGTCCTGGAGATTGGGGACCCCTGCTCTAAATCTTTAAAATGTCCAACTCTGTTTAGGTTGAATGACTTCATGAAAATATCATTAGTCTAAAGACTAATAAAGCACAGCACCTATCATTTGGATGAGTATTTATTTTTTAAATGAAAAATAAAATCACATGAAAGGTGATTATGTTACTGGTCAGAGAATGTGTGAATTTCTAATTTGACTAGATGATGAAAGGATAGTGGTCCTTCCATTGTCCAGCAGTTACTCACAGGAGAAAAGTGCTCACGTTCATGTGTGAGTGAGTGTGTGTGTGTATGTGTGTATTTTGTATGAATGTTCTGCCAAAATATAATTTTTCTTGGACCAAAATTGCCAAAGGCCTGGTTGTCTGCAAAAGGGATAACATTCATTTCAGTGGGCCACCTCTGAGTTTCTTATGTTTCATATTTGCTGCTGAAATATTTAGGACTAAAACAACAACAATCAAAACATGACTTAGTAGCTGTTAGAAGTAATTTTTCTATCCCTGGGCACAAAACAGCTAGAAAAGCATCTGTCTTCTCAATTGAACTGATTTGTAATTCTAGAATGTAAGAAAAAAACTGGAAGGACCTCCACTTAAATCTGTAATTTTGGTAATTCTGAGGTAATATGATGTAAGGAATTTTGATCGGTGTTCAGTTTAGCATGGGAGATCTCCTTTCAAGGAATGAGAAATGCTTGGGAGAAGGAGCTGGAGGGAGCCGCAATTGGAGATTGACCTGAATAAATAGAAACAGAACATGAGAGACAGTAACTAGTCAGTGTAGTAGAAATTAACAAGCTAAAGATACGGGTTAGCAATATATATATATTCACATATATGTTTATACATACACTTCAAAATAATGATCAGATATGAACATTTGACTTGGCCATGTGAAATACTGATGCACCTTTCTAAGGCTAGCATTAAAGGTTAGAATTTCCGGACTTCCCTGGTGGCACAGTGGATAAGAATCTGCCTGCCAGTGCAGGGGACTCAGGTTCAGTCCCCGATCCGGGAAGATTCCGCATGCCACTGGACAACTAAGCCCATGCGCCATAACTTCTGAGCCTTCACTCTAGAGCTGGTGAGCCGCGATCACTGAGCCTGCGGGCTTCAACTATCGAAGCCGGTGCACTCTCGGGTCCGTGAGCTTCAAGAGCTGAGCCTATGCTCTAGAGCCCATGCACAGCAACTTCTGAAGCCCCTCCACCCTAGAGCCTGTGCTCCACAAGAGAAGCCATTGCAAAGAGAAGCCTGTGCACTGCAATGAAGAGCAGCTCCCGCTGACTGCAACTAGAGAAAAATCCACACAAAGCAACGAAGACCCAGGGCAGCCAAAAATAAATAAGTAAATAAAATTATTAAAAAGGTAAGTTAACCTTTAAAAAAAATTAGAATTTCCATGACCCAGAATTAGCAGGTGATGATTCGCTGATTCACATTTTAAAAAGGTCTCTTTGCTTTATTAAAAAAAAAATCTACCCAGTATTCTGTTCAAAATGCCTCTTAGAGCATGTTTAAATCGTCATTCGGTTAATTTCAGTGGTTCTCAAATTTTAGCATACATCAAAATTGCCTACAGAATATGTTAATACTCAGTCCCTCCCCGCTTCAGAATTTCTGATTCAGAGATTTGAGGGGTGTTCCTCAAATCTTGCATCTCTAACAAGTTCTCTGGTGAAGTTGATGCTGCTAGGTTGGGAACTTCTTGTTTATTAAAATTCCACCTGAACACAACTTTAAGAAACAGATCTATAATGTAATAGAAGGTGCACCTGCAGAGGATTTTTTTTAGTGGTTGTTAGGTACTGAAGCGACTTAGCAGCAGCAGCAGCAGCAGGGGCTAAATTGTATCACCCCCCAAATTCAGATGTTGAAGTCACCTAACCCCTGGAACCTCAGACTGTGGCTGTATTTGTTGGAGATAGGGTCTCTAAAGAGGCAGTTAAGTTAAATGAGGTCATGGGGGTGACCCTAATTGAATGACTTAGTGTCCATATAAGAAGGCTGGCCACAGACACACAGAAGGGAGAATATATGAAGATACTAAGAAAGACAGCCATCTGCGTAGCAAGAAGAGAGGCCATATAAACTAACCCTGCTGGCGCCATAATCCTAGACTTCCAGCCTCCAGAACTGTGAGGAGGTAAGTTTCTGTGGTTGAAGCCACCCAGTCTGTGGTGCACTGATATGGCACATCTAGCAAGCTAATCCAGATGGTACATTTTGAAAAGGAATAGCTATCTATAAGGCTTACTTTACTGTTTAGTATTTGGTCTAAGAGAAAAAAATCAAAGCCTGTAGTAAAGCAAGCAGGGAGAAATGTAGTTGTGAAAGTTCTTAAGTTCGTTTCACCTTTTCTTAATTTCTTAATAATTCTTTATATATTTTGGCACAGTGGGGTATGAAAAGAGAGGGTTGAACAAATAACTTCCTGGTTTTGGCTACTAAATACTAGCATGTTTTAGAACTCTCTCCTAGAAAGCTAGTTTCCAAAGTAACTTACCTGTTTAAAAAATGAATGTAATTTCCTTACAGTGTTATTAGTGTCTGCCATATAAGGAAGTGGATCAACTATATGTGTGTATGTATATATCCCTTCCCTCTTGAGCCTCCCTCCCAGCATGCTCATCCTACCCCTCTAAGTCATCACAGAGCCGAGATAAGCTCCTTGTGTTATATACAGCAGTTTCCCACTAGCTATGTATTTTACACATGGGAGTGTAAACACGTCAGTCTTACTCTCCCAGTTCGTCCCTTCCCATCCTGTGACCACATGTCCATTCTCTGTGTCTGCATTTCCATTCTTGCCTTGCAAATAGGCTCATCCGTACCATTTCTCTAGATCCCATCCTCCTCCTCCTAAGTCACTTCAGTCGTGTCCGACTCTGTGTGACCCCATAGACGGAAGCCCACCAGGCTCCCCCGTCCCTGGGATTCTCCAGGCAAGAACACTGGAGTGGGTTGCCATTTCCTTCTCCAATGTGTGAAAGTGAAAAGTGAAAATGAAGTCGCTCAGTCGTGTCTGACCCTTAGCAACCCCATGGACTGCAGCCTACCAGGCTCCTCCATCCATGGGATTTTCTAGGCAAGAATACTGGAGTGGCTTGCCATTACCTTCTCCGCTAGATCCCATGTATATGTGTTAATACCTGATTTTTTTTTCTCTTTCTGACCAAAGTCCCATACCTTTATTCATGCTTATGGGCTATAATATTAAAAATTCAGATGAAAACTTTACCTATTACATGAAGATAATAGGAGAACTATATATAAATGAGTATGTTAGTTAGCACTTGGAGAATGGATTTGTAACATAAAGTGTTGTTCATTTCTCAGTCCTGTTCCCTGGTTTTATAATCAGAGGGAGGGTTGGGGAAGTGCATGATGTCCATTTAGGAGAAATGTCAATGATACTATATGAAAGCATCCTTTGGGTGTCAGACAATCGGATTTGTAAATGTCTAGTCCTTTAAGACTTTAAAAAATGACAAATAGGAAATACGACTCCCAATAGCTCACAGAAATTTCAGTGTAATAAGAAATGTCGTCTGGGCTTTAGAGTCTCATGAATTGGCTTAGCTAAGAACATGAGCCTACTCCTGTTTCGGTCCAGTTTCCATCATATCGCTGGTGCTCCATGAATGTCAACTTCCAAGCATATAACGTTAGGTACAACGACTGCTGATGGGGCAAAACCTAGAGAACCAGGAATTAGTGAAGAACAGCACAGCCAGACGCAAGAGTTTGCTTCTTTGATCTGCCAAAGTTAGTAGTGTCAACGGAGAATATAGTTGGTATAGACAGATGTCAAACAAAGCCAAGTGGCAAGAGCAGGAAACAAAAATAAGAAATGAAACAACAACGTGCTGACTGGCTTGGGACTTGGAGAATTGGGTTTGGAATCTCTTGAAGCCGTCTGCCCTGGGGAAGGCTGAAATTAAGATTTTTGAAGTGACATGAAAATTTATTTGGTGCCTCTGTGGGTAACCGTTTGCCAAACAAAATAGAATGTCTGATGAAGCCTGGGGTTTTGTCTCCTGCTCCTGCACATGAAGAAATTTGTTCACTATTTAACATATCAGTATTATACTAAACACTATCACATGATGTTGTAATTACCTGCCTGTAATTGCCTCCCTCATCCATCCAGAACCAGCATCTTTGGAGATCCCAAATTTTTAACACCGCAAGCATAGGGTGTACAAGGGTGTGTCTTCTAAATCTGGTTAGTGACCATTTCTTTAGAGATTCTTTCAGGTAATAATAAGGCTCCCCAGGTGGAGCTAGTGGTAAAGAACCCGCCTGCCAATGTAGGAGATACAAGAGACACAGGTTCGATTCCTGGGTGAGGAAGATCCCCTGGAGAGGGGCATCACAACCCATTCCAGTATTCATGCCTGGAGAATTCCATGGACACAGGAGCCTGGTGGGATATGGTCCCTAGGGTTGCAAAGAGTCTGACACGACTGAAGCAACTTAGCATGTAGCAACGTAAGAGTCCTGACTTATTCTAGTTATGATCTAAGGAATTCATAAGGAAATCAAGGCTGGCTGGCCCTGGAGATGGACTCCAAGTTCAGAGTCAGCTGGAGAGGGAGGCCAGAGACCCTCTTTTCCACTCTCTAGTTCGTGGGGCAGTGACTGGCGAGGGTCGCCAGAAGAAGGCACTAAGCCTCCGCCGTCTGTGAGGTCTTGGACACTGTGCTAATTATAGCAGAAGCTGGGCAGCCACAGAGAAACTAGGGCTGGCAAGAGTTCACGATCCAGAGAGGGCTGTGTTCTTCTAGTTATAGACACAGCATATAACGGGATTTAGATGGGAGTAGAACAGGAAGACCATTGGCCAAGGATTGCTCAGTGAAGAACCTTGAACTCTAAGCTAGTGTCTGTTGAACTAAAAGGCAGATCGTCGTGGAGGAATGTTCCGAATTAGAGAACACCCTGTGGCAAAATGTGAGGCAAACTGTATGGGATTATTAACGTCAATAACTGTGAATAACTTCTTCAAATGTCTCCTACATACTTCTTGTATGTTCACTCGTATGCTCAGTACGAGTATTAATTAAAACATTAAATTCAATGTTTAATCCTTCCAGCAATCTTATGAGTTAAATGCCATTATTATTTCCACTTTCAAATGAGAGAGCTGACAAAGAGAAAACAAGAAAGTTGCCTGAAGTTACACAGCAACTAAACACTTGGAACTGGGTTCCCACACAGCTCAGTCTGAATCAGAATCTCATCCTTTCCCCACTAAATCATGTGGCCTGTAAACAAACACGGGCAAGGCCAGTGAGTAAAAGGCAAGCTGCTTATTATTTCATGGTGTTGCTACATGTTGTTTGAGCTACCAACAGCCATAAGTTATTTATACCCACCCTCTAGGAGCCTAGAATGACAATCCATGATCTTTCTCATCAATTCTGTTTGTTCCATTTAGCCTCTTACAAAAGCTAAAAAGTAAAATTTTCTTTGTTTGTATAAAACTGAAGGGATTATTTTTAAATTTTGAAAACTTGGCACGTGTCAGATGTTTGTAAATATTGCTATGTGTACTGACTGTATTGGTATAACATACTGAGAAAAATGAAATTACTCAGAAGTTGGAGTTTTAAATACACGTTTGATGCCAACTGCTTCTAACTTGTAAGAACAAAGTGGAAAGTTTTTAACTTTCCCATGTTGCCAGTGGAGGTGGATACACCAGGACTTTATCAGTTAAAAGGGGAATTATATGCCAGAATCCTTGAAATTTTAGGAAAGAAAGGGAAACTTTTAATTGGGTGAGGAAGAGTGGAATTTGAGTTATAACCTCTTCAGTGGGAGGTTTATGAGCACACAGTCATTAACATCCATCCCCAGGTTCCTAAGCAGAAACAGGAAAGGTAACAAACCAGAGAAAGTTCTGAGCCCCCTTTGAACTTTATAGAAATGCACTTTATAAATCCTAGGAAAATGTATTTGTGTTATAATTTGTCTAGAGTGACTGAGTTCAAACTCTTCTGAAGGAAGGTAGAGCCTGTTCGATCTACTCTGTAGAAAACCTCCTTCCCCTTCCTCCCACAAACTATATGGACCATTCTGCATTTACCTGTTCCTTTCTCATGATCTCTTCCCTATATCCTTTCCCTATGGTCTGGATTAAAAGTATTAAGACATACACTTAAAGGGAAAGGAGACCGAAATGGCAGAAAGGAAGAATCTAGCCCTTTGTCATGAAATGAAATGAGTACTCATTATCCCTGGGTGTGGGTTAAACAAGATTTTAATTAGCCATGGACAGTGTTGACTTACCTGGCAGGCAGATCTGCTTTCTATGTGGAGGAATATATTTGTATGTGTTCTTTTTTTTTTCTAAAAATGTTCCAAGCCCTTACAGTTAAATTGATATTTTTTTCCTCCTGTAATAATGGTATGCTTTCCGTAGTGTGTCATTTTCTTTACCCTTGTAGAGAGATAACATGCAATTAGGCAGTGATGTCAGCCTGTAACATTTTGGTGTAAAATTTTGGTCACACCAAAATACCAGGCTCCTTAACAAAGCTGGCAGGCATATCTTTTGGCAGCAGCTGCTCACCATGTGCTTTAAAACTTCCTGTCACTATAATTGATGTGTTTTTATCCTTTCCATTTCCTGAAGCCCCATCAGAATTAAAATTGCTGTTGGAATTTCCTGTCAAAGCGACCCGTTTATTCACTGAGCTCTGCACTTTGATTGGACATCACCTTCAGCAGCCGTCAGGTGGAGAATTACCCTCTGCACACAGGCCTGATGGCCGAGCACGCATCTGCAAATGTACACAGATTGTCTATCATGTGGTAAACTTGTCTTAATGAAAACTCCACATGCAAAATATGGTTCAAATGTCAAACTAGGCCACCTGCTAGGGGCTCTGGGTTTTGTGTTAATTTTGGATGTCCCACAGAATTTTCAACTGATGGTCTCACTGTTGAATTTGGATTCCTGTTCCAAGACTCTCGGATTTCTGATCTATACCTGGGTTAGATAACATGATGGAAGTTTTGAGTTTTCCTAAGCCCATTCGTCTCTCTTTGCTGTGCCTCTTGAGCTATTTACCTTTAACATCTTGGGGTAATTGGGTGTGGATGATGAGTGGTTTGATACTATACCCTAGGAGGCACTTGTTCACAGATCTGTGGGCCAAAGCAGCTACAAAAATTCAGGATGTGGGTAAAACAGTAGGCAGTGGAAGAATCTGCTTTGTGCTTTGTTCTTGTTTTGTTTTATACCTGAATGAAAACTCCAAAACTTTCTCCTTTTGCAAAGGAGAGAATCCTTGACTTGCCTCAGTCTGAGATTACGCAGAATGAATTATTTATTTACTTCTAATTTAGGAGTGTGTCTTTTTTTTTTTTTTAATGACTACTTTCAGACTAAGGCTGTTAAAGGGAAAAACTTCCATGAAATTGAAGACGATTCCTTGAACAATGAAATAATTAAATTCAATTTAATTAAATTGAACAATAAGGGCTGTTTTTTTTATCCTAGTGATTAGGTTCTAAGATTCCTCCCTGGGAATGGGACTCTCTTTACAAAAATTATTCCTTATTGAAAACAATCTGGCTACAAATACACACTTTTTTTGTCCCCAAGTAAAGGTAGGGAGGCCTGGTGTGCTGTGATTCATGGGGTCGCAAAGAGTCGGACACGACTGAGCGACTGAACTGAACTGAAAGGTAGGCTTTTAAATTCTTGAATCTCCAATTTTAAAATATTTTACATTCCAAGAATGTCAACTCCACAGGTTGTCTGTTGCTTATTCATATAGCTTAGGACATATAAATTATAGGTACTCAATTAATATTCATTACATAAATGAGTGAACTCCTTTAGACTTACAAAGTATCAAAAGTCATGAAGAAGGGACCGTGTTGTTCCTGGAGGCACAGAGTTCACAAGTATGGCAACCATTTTCTGAAATAGAGATACCAACCCTGCTGGCACATTAGAATCACAAAAAAGCTTTGAAAATGAAAACTTGGTGCCTGGATCCCTCCTTGGGCTATTAAATCAGAATCTTCTGTTGGTTACTCTTCGGCTAAAATGATGTGATTGTCTGATGTCAGCCTTTCTGCACACCAGGCACCACCCTTGAGACTGTGTGTGTATTTTTTTTCTTTTTTTGTCCATACCCAGGTGGCATGTAGAACTTCCCTGACCAGGGATTGAACCCATGCCCTTTGTAGTGGAAGTGCAGAGTCTTAACCACTGGACCACCAGGGAAGGCCCCACCTTTGAGATTGAATTCTACTCAAGACTACTGGATCTGATCTGTTGGTCATCAAGCTAGAAATCATTCAGGATGTTTTTCATTTGTAAATCTGAAACTCTCAAACAATGAAAAATGAAGGTGGGAACAGCAGTTGGTGGAGAGAGCAAAACTGTTCCCCTAGGCTTTATGTGGGATGAAACAACAAACCAACTGAAAAATCACAGGGCAGCAAGGATAGTTCAACATCCACAAATCAGTCAAAGTGATAAAATGACATTAAAAACATGAAGGATTAAAAGTCATATGATCATCTCAATAGATCCAAAAAAAAGCACTTGATAAAATTCAATATCCATTTATGATAAAAACTCTCAATAAAGTAGATATAGAGGCAATGTACCTCAACATAATAAAATCCATATATGACAAACCTACATTGTGTGATGTAGGTTTATCATCAAGCCAACTTCATACTCAGTGTGAAAAGCTGAAAGCTCTTCCTGTAAGATCAGAAACAAGGCAAGGATGTCCATGCTTGTCATGTTTATTCAGCATGATATTGGAAGCCCTAGTCAGAGCAGTTAGGCAAGAAAAAGGAATAAAAGGCATCTAATTGGAAAGGACAGAGTAAAATTGTCACTATGTTTTAGGTGATGTGATATATATATCATGTGTATATATATATATAAAACCCTAAAGACACCATTAAAAAAGACTCCATTAGTTAGAAATAACAAATTAATTCAGTAAAGTAGCAAGACATAAAATCTATATAGAAAAACCTGTTGCATTTCGATTCACTAATAACAAACTATCAGAAAGAAGAGTTAAGAAAATAATCCCATTTACCATTGCATTAAAAGATATAAAATACCTAGGAATAATTTTATCTAAGGACATGAAAAACCTGTATATTGAAAACTGTAAGACATTATTGAAAGATATTGAAGATGGACCTTGAGGGCATTATGCTAAGTGGAATAAGTCAGATGGAAAAAGACAAAACCATATGACCTCTCATATATGGAATGTATTTTTTTTTAAAGCAAGAAAACTAAGCTCATAGATACAGAGACTAGATTGATGATTGTCAAAGGGGGAGATCAGGGCTTTGAGATAAATGGGTGAAGGGGGGTCAAAAGTAAGAAGAGAAAAAGTATATTTTCCCTTTTTCCCACAGAATTTATCTCTGCTGTAAAATCACTTGATAGCATGCTATTTGGCTAGTGTACAATTTGTATTAAATGTCAACAAGAAAAGCTTATCATTCAGTTTTTTATTTTATTGCCTCATTAAATATTCAATTCAGTTCAGTTCAGTCGCTCAGTCGTGTCCGACTCTCTGCGACCCCATGAATCACAGCACGCCAGGCCTCCCTGTCCATCACCAACTCCCGGAGTTCACTCAGACTCATGTCCACAGAGTCAGTGATGCTGTCCAGCCATCTCATTCTCTGTCGTCCCCTTCTCCTCCCGCCCCCAACCTTTCCCAGCATCAGAGTCTTTTCCAGTGAGTCAACTCGTCGCATGAGGTAGCCAAAGTATTGGAGTTTCAGCTTTACCATCAGTCCTTCCAATGAACACCCAGGATTGATCTCCTTTAGAATGGACCGGTTGGATCTCCTTGCAGTCCAAGGGACTCTCAAGAGTCTTCTCCAGCACCACAGTTCAGAAGCATTAGTTCTTCGGCGATCAGCTTTCTTCACAGTCCAACTCTCACATCCATACATGACGACGGGAAAAACCATAGCCTTGACTAGATGGACCTTTGTTGGCAAAGTAATGTCTCTGCTCTTTAATATACTATCTAGGTTGGTCATAACTTTCCTTCCAAGCAGTAAGCGTCTTTTAATTTCATGGCAGCAATCAGCATCTGCAGTGATTTTGGAGCCCGAAAAAATAAAGTCTGACACTGTTTCCACTGTTTCCCCATCTATTTCCCATGAAGTGATGGGACCAGATGCCATGATCTTTGTTTTCTGAATGTTGAGCTTCAAGCCAACCTTTTCACTCTCCTCTTTCACTTTCATCAAGAGGCTTTTGAGTTCCTCTTCACTTTCTGCCATAAGGGTAGTGTCATCTGCATATCTGAGATTATTGATATTTCTCCCAGCAATCTTGATTCCAGCTTGTGCTTCTTCCAGCCCAGCGTTCCTCATGATGTACTCTGCATACAAGTTAAATAAGCAAGGTGACAATATACAGCCTTGATGTACTCCTTTTCCTATTTGGAACCAGTCTGTTGTTCCATGTACAGTTCTGACTGTTGCTTCCTGACCTGCATACAGGTTTCTCAAGAGGCAGGTCAGGTGGTCTGGGATTCCCATCTCTTTCAGAATGTTCCACAGTTTATTGTGATCCACACAGTCAAAGGCTTTGGCATAGTCAATGAAGCAGAAATAGATGTTTTTCTGGAACTCTCTGCTTTCTCCATGATCCAGCAGATGTTGGCAATTTGATCTCTGGTGCCTCTGTCTTTTCTGAAACCTGCTTGAACATCTGGAAGTTCACGGTTCACATATTGCTGAAGCCTGGCTTGGAGAATTTTGAGCATGACTTCCCTAGCGTGTGAGATGAGTGCAATTGTGTGGTAGTTTGAGCATTCTTTGGCATTGCCTTTCCTTGGGTTTGGAATGAAGACTGACCTTTTCCAGTCCTGTGGCCACTGCTGAGTTTTCCAAATTTGCTGGCATATTGAGTGCAGCACTTTCACAGCATCATCTTTCAAGATTTGAAATAGCTCAACTGTAATTCCATCACCTCCACTAGCTTTGTTCGTAGTGATGCTTTCTAAGGCCCACTTGACTTCACCTTCCAAGATGTCTGGCTCTAGGTCAGTGATCACGCCATCGTGACTATCTTGCTCGTGAAGATCTTTTTTGTACATTCTTCTGTGTATTCTTGCCACCTCTTCTTCATATCTTCTGCTTCTGTTAGGTCCATACCATTTCTGTCCTTTATCGAGCCCATCTTTGCATGAAATGTTTGCTTGGAATCTGTAATTTTCTTGAAGAGATCTCTTGTTTTTCCTATTCTGTTGTTTTCCTCTATTTCTTTGCATTGATCACTGAGGAAGGCTTTCTTATCTCTCCTTGCTATTCTTTGTAACTCTGCATTCAGATGCTTATATCTTTTCTTTTCTCCCTTGCTTTTTGCTTCTCTTCTTTTCACAGCTATTTGTAAGGCCTCCTCAGACAGCCATTTTGCTTTTTTCCATTTCTTTTCCACGGGGATGGTCTTGGTCCCTGTCTCCTGTACAATGTCACGAACCTCCGTCCAGAGTTCATCAGGCACTCTATTACTTTTAAAACCTAACATCTAATAATATGAACAAAAAAATCACTCAACATTTAAAATAGCCTAGCCAAAGAAGAACAAATGAAATCATTGCCTAAAAGTTAGATGGTAATATTATCAGGATGTGTTCTTGGTATCTGTGCCTGTTTACTATCAGATGTAAGGCATATCTCTCTTGATAGTTCACTCCTACAAGATTAGAAAACAAGTTTATTTTGGCCTGCTTTTTTCCTGTTTTTGGAAAAGTATATTTTAAGAAATACAAAGGTTATTCTTTAAATTCAGTGTAATATGTTTCGATGTCCGCTATCTAGATATATGGAATATAAATTATGTACACACCAAAGAAAATCAAGGTAAGGGTAACCTGACACGTGGAGTGTTTAAGGAACCACCACTTCCATCTGAGGTCTTCACGGTGTTAAAATATTCAGGGCAAAGGGAAGAAAGATTACATCACTAGTTTTTGTGTTTTTTTTTTCCTTAGAGCGAAGTTTGAATAGTCTATTTTTTCTATGAGTGTCCCTGAGATATTTCCAATTCCTCATTATTATCTGACCTCTCTTCTACCTGTGTATCTCTCCCACTTTCTTATCCCTGCAAGTTCCTGACTTTAGAGCAGTTGGCAGAAGTGGTAAGTAGAGGAGGTGCTTATTATCATGATAAGAGCTCATCTGCATTATATACACAGGATATACCTGTTCCACAGAGTAATGATCTTGAATGTACATTGCATTTCCATTGCCTTCTCTGGACGCAACCTTGGGAAATCCATCTACAGAGGGTGTCTGAGGCTGCATGGATTGGGAGGGTCATTCTACTTGATTTCCGGCAGTACCCCACAGCCTGGGTTCAGCACACCAGTGGAAAGGAATCCTAGTTTGTGTTTTCTTCAAGTTTCCCTTCCCCTTTAATTCTTGTTTCCTTCTTATGACATTCTGCTCTTCTTTGCCACAAACCCTTGCAAAACAGTCTATACAAGAATTCTGCCTCCTCCTTGGCTAGGGTAGAAGGCTCTTCGGAAACCACAAAGCCGCATCTCCAGGGAACAGTAGCCTTATTAATATAATAATCATCATCATCATGGGCCAGTTACAATACACACATTGCTTTAGAAAGCAAAATAAGGACAACCTGGGGTTTGCTGGAGAAGCTGCCCTTGAGGTTAGACATGTACAGTTAAATTTGGAGTCAAGCTGAGGTCACTGCTAAGGAGATTTGGAGTTGGAGGTTTGTGTGGAAAATGGTTGCCTCGTGGAAGCTATTCACTCACCAATAAAACTCATTTTGAATGATATCAGGGCAGGAAAAATTTAAGGGTTTTAATCCAAAAACAGACTTGGACTTTCCTTAAAGTCTTGGTTTTATTTGGAAAGGAGGTTTTATGGTATTTAATCTTTGCCATCCATCTCTATTTCAAAAAGAAATCCTAGTAAAAACTGAATGATAAGTTTTGTTGGGAAGATACACACCATATATCTTCCATAGGAATTTCGTTGTAAACATCTAGGTAATGAGCTATACATTGTTAAAAGAATGTCAGTTTTTACCTCACTCTGGGTCCCTCTGGACTTCCCTAGTGGCTCAGATGGTAAAGAATCTGCCTGAAATGTGGGAGACCTGGGTTCAGTCCCTGGGTTGGGAAGATACCACCAATGGAAGAATGGCTACTCACTCCAGTATTCTTGCCTGGAGAATCCCATGGACAGAGGACCCTGGTGGGCTACAGTCCATGGGGTTGTAAAGAGTCAGACACAACTGAGCGACTAACACACTTATCTGGGTTACTCCAGACAGACAGAGTACATTATATTCCCCGTTTTAAATTGGTATTTAATTTTTAATATTAAGTCTTTAATTTCCTCTTTGACTGTTTCTTGGAGGAAGAGGAGGGGGAAAAAAAGTGACAGACAAACCTGGCATCCTTTCTTTTTAAGCGACCGCATCAGCTTGATGCAAATGACTGGTGACAGAAGAGCTGGGCTAAGTGTGTTGGAGCCTCAGGAAAGGCAGACTGCTGACATGGCAGCAGCTCCATTTCTAGCTGATTTCAGGCCGAGATAACTATCCCTTTCAGCTTAAGTGATGCTCGGCAGTAATTGACCAATACCCAGTTGGGTTGGAGCAGAGTTCTTTTGGATCCTGTTCAGACCAACTCTGACTGCCTGCAGGGTGCTGGGCCAAGAGCAGATAGGTTTCTGGAGCCTAAGGTATTACACAGGCTGTAGCCAGAGGGATGGGAGTTCTCTGAGTGTTTAATAGGGTGTATTACTGCATCTGTTAGCTGTTTAATTTATCTTTTAAAAGAAGAATTCATAACAAACGAATGAGAGTTATGCTATGTAGTCTACAGGCCGGAGTGGGATGCATACTAAACATCACTTCTAAAAACCTGGAAGTTCATCAGGTTGTTTCATTTTGAGAATAGTTTGTAATCTTTTCCAGGCAGCCCCCACTCCTCATCAAGCAGTTGCTCTTGAAATATTTTCATTAAGTTGCCTTTATTTGGACCTCATGTGTATGTGCATCACTTCAATCAAGTCCAACTCTTTGCAACCGTATGGACTGTAACCCACCAGGCTCCTCTGTCCATACAATTCTCCAGGCAAGAATACTGGAGTGGGTTGCCATCTCCTCCTCCAGGGCATCTTCCCGACACAGGGATGGAACCCCAGCCTCTTTTGGCTCCTGCATTGGCAGGCGGGTTCTTTACCACTAGCGCCACCTGTTGGACTGAACCCATATCTCCTGAACTACAGCCCATTCTTTACCACTGAGCCTTGGGGAATCCCCATGAAACTGAAAGTGTTGGTCGCTCCACTTTTTGCAATCCTATAGACAGTGTAGCTCACCAGGCTTCTCTGTCCGTGGAATTCTCCAGGCAAGAATACTGGAGTAGGTAGCCATGCCCTTCTCCAGGAATATTCCTGACGCAGGGAAGCTGGCTTTAATTGACAGAAAATGCCATTTTGAAGACATTCCATTGAGTTGCTTACTACTAGTGCGTATTGATGGAGGTTGTGGAGTCTAGAGGAGGGAGTGAATGAAGCCTTGCATGGTTAGGTGAGGGCCACCATCTGCTCCAAGGCTGGTTTAACGCCTGCATGCTTTGGGTTAAAAGACCGGTCATTTCTTCATTCTGAAGTTATATGAGAAATCGCTGCAATATATATTTGGCCTCAGCGAACAGTGGGGACTGATTTCTCTGGTGAGCCTTTGGAAGAGTAAGCAGTGAGATCCCAGATTGATCCTCCATGTCTCGTGGACCGGTGTATAGAATGCCCTGCTTCCCCAAGTCCCCACAAGCTGCCAGATGGTTTAGAATAAGCAGCGCAATCTTTGGTTTCTTTAGCTGCTGTCTACAAATATTGGTATTTGAGAATGGCCCTAAAGTGACCGAAGAAAGTTGGTGAAATTCAGGTGGCTACCTTTTACCCTTCCCCCCGCAATGGTTGTGTTGAGATTATGAGGCCAGGGAATAATGGCAGGCCGGCTTCTTGTTCTCTCACAGAGTGTTTTTCTGCCATTGAGAAGAACTTACATAGTTAGCATGTAAAAAAATACATGGAATATTAAACTAAAATATGTCTGTCTAGGGATCCATTTAGTTCCCCCCAAACAGCTCCTTCCTTTGTGAAGGCCGGTATGTTTATATATGTTTTAAATGCCCCATTTGCTGCACTGGTTTTAGCTTCTTGTTAGCATCACTTCTTGTTAGCCTGATGTTCTACAGCACAAGGCAGCTGGAGAAATGAAACATGTGTTGAAGAATTTATGCAGTGTCCTTAGTTCCTTTCATTAAGAGAACCAAGACTCATAAGTGCGTATTATAAGTTTGGTGTGTTAAGCAGTATGTTATAGCCATGCTTGACAGACATCTTGTTTACATTCATATTATATATTGGGGAAACCATTGTGTTTTAAGAAACATGGCATTTTTAAAGGAATATTTATACCGTGCCTCCATGCAGGAAAAACTTAGTCCTCTAAAAACATGATATGTTTTAAATCCACTTGTCTCCTCCTCCTGAGGAAATATTCCACGGGCTTTCTCCCCAAAGTAGGTAGTTTAACATGCTCTTTATTCAGGCTGTTAGAAAGTACTGCCAAGGAAAAACTCGACTGCATGCCCTCAGTTATTCAAACAATGGCCCATCTTATTACAGTCTTGTTGAGTTCACATATGGAAATTTTACTCCTCTGTTCCTCTATGGAGAACAGTATGAAAACTCTCTTTCTAGTTGGTTCAGTGTTTTTGTTTATTAAAAAGCATTGACTGTCTCCAGGCTGACTCAGGGACGGACCTTCATTCATGTCATGAGCATCATGAAGTTGTTAACATGTACCCCAGTGGCTCTGGCCCTCTTGTAGTACACAAAGTTAAAGTAGTCCACAGCCATATCTTGGTAGCAAGTATTCTTTGCTCCCTTTGCCCCCACTGGGAGGAAACTCGAAGGGTGGAACAATTTAATTAATAGTTAGTGTTTTGGTTGTAAGTCTGTTGAAGATGAGAAAGGAAAATATATCTACATTTTCCCATTTTCACACTTCCTGAGCTTTGTTCGGGCCCTGTCTTTCAAAAGTGCTTAGCCCTGTTTCACCTTGATTCTTCAAACCTGCATGGAAAACTTCATTTCAAAAATGAGGGACCTTGCAGATTCTGAAGCATTCCAATCTACCCCCGGCAGGGAATGGCAAGGCTTGTTCTGCCTAGTTCTCACTGGAGGGTATAGCTCATGCCAGGGTCTGGAACCCAGATGGAGTGGAGATGAAGAAAAGATAGTGAACTATGATAAAAGCTGAGACTGTATACAAGGAGGCCGACTATAGGAGGGACTTAAAAGTTTAAAGTGTTGTAGCCCATGGGAGACCGGCTCTCTTGTGAATGTTCTGTTGGAACAAGAATTGATATAATGTCATTTTATTCCCACCACAATTCACAGTTTCTTGAGTGCTTCCCTTTTCCAGACCTTGCTAAGTGTTTTATATCCCTAATTTGGTTTTATCTTTGCAACAACCCTGTGAGGTAAGGCTGATCACTCCTCTTTGATAAATAAGGCTTAGTGAGGTTACCCAGCTTGTTCAAGGGCACAGTCAATAATAACAGAGGCAGAATTTGAATCCCTCTTTGTTTGATTGCAAAGAATGGGACTGTGCATCCTTGGCAAAGGGCAGTTGGTTGAATGCCCGAATGCAAGGCAATACTGGGCAAAAAGCAATGGGGGCTTCCCTGGTAGCTCAGATGGTAAAGAATCCGCCTGCAAGGGGGGAGACCTGGGTTCGATCCCTGGGTTGTGAAGATCCCCTGGAGGAGGGCATGGCAGTTCGCTCCAGTACTCTTGCCTGGAGAATCCCATGGACAGAGGAGCCTGGCGGGCTGTAGTCCATGGGGTTGCAGAGAGTCAGACACGACTGAGCAAGTAAGCACAGCACGGCACACAGAGGGCAGTGGTCCAGTTGCTCAGAGACAAAGGCAACTGGAGAGTGGTGGCAGCAGCGTTCTGAGGATGTGTTCACGCATTGGCAGCATTTGTGGCTAGAATAAACGATTTTGAATCCAGTTTTGCCTTGCTGTGTGGAGACATACATACCATTTGTCTCACAAGTGTGTTCGGTTAGCTCCTTATTTTAAGGTACAAATATAGGACTTAGGCTGTGAGTGTCTATAATAGTATAGTGTCATCAACATCACAGAATCCACGTTGCATCCCTTTCAAAGTCCTGCTAACAAGGACCTGAACAAAGGAGCCAGCCATCAGGGTTTTGATCCCCAGGTCCTCGATCTCCAGGTCCTCTATCCCTGGAAGATGAAGGCAGCAGGGTTTAACGGCAATTGCTGGACGGACTGCTGGATAGAGGAGGAAGTTATGTTTCAAGAATATACAACAATGAGTAATAAGTGATGTATTTTGCCCAGGAGAGGGAGTATTTTACAAAAAGTAATGACAAATATCCAGCATTGAGAGATTGTTGTTGTTCAGTGGCCAAGACATGTCCAATTCTCTGTGACCCCATGAACTGCAGCATGCCAGGCTTCCCTGTCCTTCACTACTTCCTGAGTTTGCTGAAACTCATGTACATTGACTCAGTGATGCCATTCAACCGTCTTACCTCTGTGGCCCCCTGCTCCTCTTACCCGCCATCTTTCCCAGCATCAGGGTCTTTTCCAGGGAGTCAGTTCTTTGAATCAGGTGACCACAGTATCAGAGCTTCAGCTTCAGCATCTGTCCTTTCAATGAATATTCAGGACTGATTTCCTGTAGGATTAACTGGTTTAACCTCCTTGCAGTCAGTCCAAGGGACTCTCTCAAGAGTCTTCTCCATCATATTTAGAAAGCATTAATCACTGCAGATGGTGATTGCAGCCATGAAATTAAAAGACGCTTACTCCTTGGAAGGAAAGTTATGACCAACCTAGATAGCATATTAAAAAGCAGAGACATTACTTTGCCAACAAAGGTCCATCTAGTCAAGGCTATGGTTTTTCCCGTGGTCATGTGTGAATGTGAGAGTTGGACTGTGAAGAAAGCTGACTGCCGAAGAATTGATGCTTTTGAACTGTGGTGCTGGAGAAGACTCTTGAGAGTCCCTTGCACTGCAAGGAGATCCAGCCAGTCCATTCTAAAGGAGATCAGTCCTGGGTGTTCTTTGGAAGGACTGATGCTAAAGCTGAAACTCCAATACTTTGGCCACCTCATGCAAAGAGCTGACTCTTACAAAAGACCCTGATGCTGGAAAGGATTGGGGGCAGGAGGAGACGGGGACGACAGAGAATGAGATGGCTGGATAGCATCACCGACTTGATGGACATGAGTTTGGGTAAACTCCGGGAGTTGGTGATGGACATGGAGGCCTGGTATGCTGAGATTCATGGGGTCACGAAGAGTCAGACACGACTGAGTCACTGAACTGAACTGGACTGAATTCTTCACTGCTCAGCCTTCTTTATGGTCCAAATCTCACATTCATACATGACTACTGGAAAAACCATAGCTTTGACTAGACAGACCTTTGTTGGTAAAGTGATGTCTCTGCTTTTTAATACACTGTCTAGGTTTGGCGAAGCTTTTCTTCTAAGAAGCAAGCATATTTTACTTTCATGGCTGCAGTCACCATCCACAGTGATTTTGGAGCCCAAGAAAATAAAAACTGTCACTGTTTCCATTTTCCCCTCATCTGTTTGCCATGAAGTGATGGGACTGGACACCATGATCTTAGTTTTTTGAATGTTGAGTTTTAAACCAGCTTTTTCATTCTGCTTTTTTACCTTCATCCAGAGGCTCTTTAGTTATTCTTTGATTGATTAGATTGTAATAAAAATGGTAGGAGACTGGAAGATAAAGAGATGCATAATCAGTCAATGACAGGCACACATTCTTTTTAGATTTAAAAGTTGATTAAATCTAACTAGATTTAGATTCAGGAAGATGTATTTTGTACACAGAAAAATGCAATGTCATCTTGAATTTTTGGAAAATCACTTTCTTGAAATCCTGAATCCCTGAAAAGACTTTTAAAATTATGTATTATAAAAAGTATTTCAGTCCAAAAACGGAGCTATCTGCCTACCTGGTGAAGCTTTCCATTTTAATCCCGTGGCGTGATATTTCCACATTTATTTCCTTAACACTTTTTGTCACATTAGTGTCCAGTTCAATAACTTTCTGAACATTGAAATTTCCTATTGTGTTTGACAAGCTAAAATTTCTTATCATTGAAATCAACACTTTTCATAAGCTAGTTTTAGCCTAAAATTCAAGGCTCATTTCTACAGTTTCCCTATAAAAGTAAATAAAGCAAATAGGTCAGTTTATTGTTTTGACCTTTGTTTAAAATGCTGTTTTCACTTATAACACCTCCTCTATTTTCTTTACCTGGCAGATTGACAATTGGGAGTGTAAAATTGATGGCCTAAGCTTATAAACTGTAGCAGGCAGCAAACAAGGTGTGAGTTGGCTTGGAAAGTAACTGAAACTACAAATGGCAGTCATCTTGAGAGGGGCTGAAGTAAAGGGGTTCGTGTGTTGCATGTGCAGAAACACTCGGACAGATCTTGGTCCACTGGGTCAGAAATTGGGATGGAATAAATCAGCACCTTGGATAGCTCCCAGGACTGCAAATCCGAGTGCTGATAGGATGCTAAAATTTGAGTTGTAGACCTACTCAGCTGCAGGCCCTTTTTCTTAAAGAAGCCACTCTCTTTTCTCCCAAGCTTACCAACTATAGATTTGGAGATTCATTCTAGTATTGGCCCATCTTCTGGTCTGACTTGTGCCTTACTCATTCACATGGGGTTCTAATCATTTAAGAGTTACCTTCCACTTCATTGCCTGAGTTGTTCTCTGGGGACTTTTTCTTGGGAACAGATACTGGAACTAGGCTCCTGATAAGCCCCCTTGTGTCTAAGTGTTTTCCATTTTATGGAGGACATTTCATTATCCTGCCAGCATTGTTCATCAGTTAAAATTTTGCCCATCTTTGGAGGTTAAGCTGCATCTCACCTTTGCTTTGACTTCTCCACTGACCAAAAAAATCCCATGGAGAGAGAAGCCTGGTGGGCTCCAGTCCATGGGGTCACAAAGAGTCAGATGTGACTTAGCAACTAAATAGCAGCAACTCCACTGACCAGTGCAATATGAAAGGAACTCTCCTTCACCTGACTAGATCACTTTGTAGTCTGCAATACTCATTTCAATATTAATATATTATCTTTTATAAACTGTCTTTTAATCTTCCTATGTTAATCTGCTTATTGCTTCCTCTCCTTCCTTGAGCTATAGTTTCCACATTTGTAAGTGGGAAAATTTTATATAATAACCATGAAAATTAAGTGAGAAGTAGGCATTCAATCACCTGATACAGAGTAAGAAGCTCAATTCTTATTGATGCCTTTTCCTGTTTTTTTTTTTTTTTTTCTTCTCACACAAATGTAGCTCTTCTGTTTTTACTCAAAAGTTTCTGGTGGTTTAAAAAGTACTTCCTTCATAGATTTTCCACTTATGTGCTGACAATGGGTCTTTGATCATGGTGAAGGATTTATCTTCTAGTGATACTTCTTTTTTGTTGTTTAGTTGCTTAGTTGTGTCCAACTCTTTTGCAGCCTCATGGTCTGTAGTCCACCAAGCTCCTCTGTTGATGGGATTTCCCAGACAAGAATACTAGAGTGGCTTGCCATTTCTTCCTTCAGGGGATCTTCCCAATCCAGGGATTGAACCCGGGTCTTCTGCGTTGGCAGGTGAATTCTTTATCACTGAACCACCACTTCTACTTTTTCCTAAAATGGGCTTTTTTCTTCAGTATAAAACTGAGAGTTAGTGTTGCTATAGTCAACATGTAAGAAACAGACCTTTAAGCTTTGTGTTTATATTTTTGGGGAGCAGGGTAACATTGATCTTTTTGGAAATCAGGGCAAAATCCATTTGTTCTTGCTTCCTTTATTTCTAGAGAGTCACCTTATCAGGCCCCCTCATAGAGCACAGTCCACTAGATATTCAAGAAAATAAGATGTCCGCAGCAAACCCAGAGCCCTTAATGTATGCAGGGGGCAGTCTTTCCATGACTTGCACGGGGCTGATTCTCAGAGTCTCCTAAGCTGGGGCGGGTGGGAAGAAGTCTCAGTGGAATAAGCCTGAATATTTATGAAAGAAAGCCAAAGCATTTTAGCTGGGCTTCCATTCCTTTAAACAATACCAGTCACAGAAATGTGGTTTCATAGTCATTTAAAATACAGTTTACAGAGGAATTAAGCTAAATCACTTAAGCTCTCTGAGCAGCTGGGCTCCCCAGCTTCCTTGCTGAGATCTGCTTGCTGAGCATCTCCTTTGAAATCTGCAGCTCCATCAGAGACAGGGCTGTTGATCTCTGAGCTGCTTGCTTTATCTTGTCCCAGTCTTCTCAGGTAATGCAAGAACAGTGGAAAATATTTGGATAGAAACACATATTCTTGCCCCGTGTCTTAGTGTTTTAAGGGACGCTATTCTCATGAGGTTGAGTGAGGATCTGATAACGAGTTAAGGTCATGGACTTCATATCGTGAGTGCTTATGTAAGCCTCATGTGATTCCCAGAATGGCTTCATGCATTTTAAGAAGACATGTCAGGGCTTCTGCCTTCCAGGAGGTTAAGCAGGCACTCAAAACCTTTTACAGTTTGCCTGCCTGACTCCCCCTTAATTCCCATGTGTGAGCCCTTGGTTCCAGCTAGTCTGTTCTCTTCACTCAAGTTGACATATATTCTTTTTCCCATGTCTGTGGTCTTGCTGTTCCCTGCTCCTCAAATGCTTTTCCATCTGTTGTTTAATTTTTCCCAACGCTGCTCCTTCCATTGCTCAAAGCCCGAGACCTATCTCCCCACATGGATTTCCTAGCCTCCCCGAGTCCAGGTTCACGTCCCTGTTCTCTGGCTTTCACCATGACTGCGTCAATTTGGTCCTTGTTCTGTGAATTCTTAACTAGAATGTCATCTCCTTGAGGAAAAATGTGTCTTATTTGACTTTTTGCCCTAGGAAGTGTTTTATATATTCAACACTCAGTAAATATGGTTTAACGGGATTATCAGATGGAGAATTAGAAAATCATAGGGGAATTGATTCAGTTTTTTAAAAAACAAGATATGCTTAGTATGAAGAGTAAAACAAGGAATGAAAACAGTCTTGAAAAATAGGCAAGTAAAAAAAGTCAGCTAAATGTGATATGGAGATTTTTGTAGTGGTTGAATATACTTTACTTTCTATAATTTATATGTTAATAAATACAAAATAGTCTTAGGTGAGTTCAGTTAAACAGTCTGTGAGGGTTTTGTTTAAGGAAGACAATCACGAAATGTTCTCCAGCCTTGTTAAAGCAGCCACCTGCTGGGTGAGGCTGTTTCTGAAACTTCTGAAGCTTTAGTATGAGTATATGTGCTTCTGTGTATAGTTTCATAAAACAGTAAAAGTGTTTGTTTATTGGACTCACGTGGAGAACTCTAGTTTGGCAAGTAAGTCATTTTTCCACATTTCAGCCTAAAAGCAAGCATTTAGCACCTCAATAATGATCTATAAGTAAATTGGGCATCTACTATGGGAAAGTGTTAAGTCGCTCAGTTATGTCCGACTCTTTGCGACCCCATGGACTATAGCCCACCAGGCTCCTCTATTCATGGGGTTTTCCAGGCAAGAATACTGGAGTGGGGTTGCCATTCCCTTCTCCAGGGGATCTTCCTGACCCAGGGATCAAACCCGGGTCTCCTACAGTGCAGGTGGATTCTTTACCATCTGAGCCACCAGGAAAGTCCAGCATCTACTATATTATAACCTTAAATATCTAATATTTTAAAGCATTAGTAGGCACTGCCAATGAGATAATTGAAAGAGTTTGGGGGAAAATAATGTAGGCTTTTGTGTCAGAAACCAATTAAAAAAAAAAAACTGACCTGTGGTGTTCCTACAGAAGGAGGTAATATGGCAAATGATCAAATAATTCCTCAACTCTTATGTTTCTAGCAATTTTCCAGCTGATCTGAAGGATTTAGGCCAGTGACTTGGCCTCTTTCAGGAGGTGAAAGGTTTGCTCTCACACCCAGATACAGGAGGAGATACTTGAGGGTTCTTAAGCAGCTCCAGAATCTAGGATTCCTGGGTGTGAATCTGCTGTCTTTTAAAGAGTCTGCTTTCTGCAAGGGACACCCAGTGAGCAGTGCTGGAAAACTAGCATTCTGCATTATCCCGAGTCACTAGTAAAATGTACCTTGTTAAACGTGACCTTGACCTTTGAAGGAAGGCAGAAGCCTACTTTTAAGACAAGACTGCATTATGAGGCAGGGAGTAGGGGTTGAAGGAAGGTCGATGGGATTGCGAGGACAAAAATGAAACAGCAGGGCTCACCTCTCCAGTGTCTGCACTGGGGCTGTTACTGGAGCAGAAAGAAAGGGGATGATGCAAAGAAGGATGAAATGCCAAAGAGACTTGAGATAAAAGCAGCTCTAAATGAAAGGGGAAGAATGGCAGGACAAAGGTTCATGAGGAGGAGAGGAGAGGCGGAGTAACAGAACACACAGGGAGCCCACCGAAAACTCTGCAGGCACGTGGGGTGGGGGGACCTGAGTTCTAAATATATTAACTTGCGTTTTCTAGCAGGATGAGGATCGTTGGCTGTAAGAACCTCATTGTTGCAGATTACATGTAAGAAAGATCTGTTCAGATTCAGATGGTTACTTATTTATTTAATGTTGTTGTTGTTACTGTTTAGTCACTAAGTCGTATCCAGCTCTTTGTGACCCCATGAACTGTAGTCTGCACAGGCTCCTCTGCCCATGGGATTCTCCAGGCAAGAATACTGGAGTGGGTTGCCCTGCCCTCCTCCAGGGGATCTTCCCAGCCCAGGGGTTGAAGCCTCATATCCTGTGTTGGCAGGTGGATTCGTTCCCACGGAGCCACCAGAGAAGCCCATTCATGTACACCTAATGTTCGTTGAGCTGCTTCTGTGTGCCTCCCTGTGCAGGAGCTGGGGGCTCTGGGTGGGTAGCGCTGACACACTCACATTTTCTGCTCTCCTGGAATGGGAAGGAATTTGGATGCTGAACAAAAGAGGAAGGAGAAAGACCAGGAACTGGGAGAAGCAGAGGTGCAGCTTTGTTTAAACAAGTCACAGTACTCTCTCGCCTGACCTTGACCCCCAGCCCCGGCCCATGGCTTCTAGTTGCCTTGAAATCAAACGTAAGCTCCCTACCTGGTCCTTCAGGGCCTGCAGTGTCTCTCGTGTCCTCTCTCTGCTGTTCGCCGTCGCCCATCTTCACTGGGGTCTGCTCTGTTCCTCTGGAGGCACCAAGTCGTTTCCTGACTGTCGGCCTTTGACCCGATTCGGCGCACCCGACATGCCCTTTCTCCAGCTCATGTTCATCCTTAGTCAGGTCTTGTCAGGACAGGTGATCTCACCCAGGAGTTGGGTAGAGCTGGGACTCAGCCACCATCTAGATTTATGGGACCCAGACTCAGAAGATAAAGCAGGCAATCAAGACTGGATGGGCCCACAGTTGTCAAAAATCGGGTCTGGGCTGGGGTCTTGAAGCTGGGGAAAGCTCACAAGTTAGAAGTTTGAACTTGTCAGTGACCAAGGCAAAGAGAACTGAAGCCGGAAATGAAGCAGGAAAGAATACTCTGAGGAGAATTTGAGCGACCAGAATGGCCTGGGTGAGAAATGGCTACCCACTCCAGTACTCTTGCCTGGAGAATCCCGTGGACAGAGGAGTCTGGCGGACTACAGTCCATGGGCTCGCAAAGAGTCGGATACGACTGAGCATGCAGAATGGCCTGGAGGCCTGGTTAGAATCAGTTTGCTGGGCTTAGCTTTGACTTTCCCTCAAGATGCCAGGTGGAGCGGATGGATGCTGCTGGCCTGGGGATCTCTCTTTGAGAACCAGTTGTCTAAAGAGAGAGTGAAAAGTACCATTAAGAGAAATTAGAAAATGTATGTGTTTAGCTAATGTGCCCGGGCCTCTGAAACCAGTAACAGTCATCTGTAAGGAAGCCTCAGAGGTTTTAAAGGGTAGTCCTCATCTCTAGGACAAATTCCATTAACTTGTAATCCAAGCTATTTTTAAGGCTTCTCATTTAGCACTTAGCATTTGAAAATCCTGATGTGGAGAAAGGAGAAGAAAGGCAATTTTAGATAGAAAGCGTGACTGGGTTTGCTCTGTACCCAATAGCGTGGACACATTGGCCTGTGGGTAACACTGATTCTGTCCTGTTCAGGCTGTGCCACTCATGGGGCTCAGGTTAGGACGTGGATCTTCCCTCTTCTTGTGAAGAGGGCATGGGGCTTCCCTGGTGCCTCAGTGGTAAAGAACCACATGCTAATTCAGGAGATGTGGGTTCGACCCCTGATTTGGGAAGGTCCCCTGGAAAAGAAAGGGCTACCCACTCTCGTATGTTTGCCTGGAGAACGCCATGGATGGAGGAACCTGGTGGGCTACAGCCCATGGGGTCACAAAGAGTCAGACACGACTTAGCAACTGAACAGCAACAAAGAGGGTACCGTAATGAGACTAGTCTTGTTTTGGTCTTGTGAATGTTCTTCCACCAGAAGGGTCTCCCTCGACGCAGGTCTCCAGCTGACGGAACTGCCCTCACCAGGTACGCGTCTTTCCCCCCACCCTCTCCCTGCCCTCCGCTGGGCCTGTGTGGGGCGAGGGGTCAGCTAGCTTTGGAGGCTGGAGCAGGAGAGACGGCCTTTGTCTGTGTCTAGACTTTCATTCGGAGAAGGCAATGGCAAGCCACTCCAGTACTCTTGCCTAGAAAATCCCATGGATGGAGGAGCCTGGTAGGCTGCAGTCCGTGGGGTCGCTAAGGGTTGGACACGACTGAGCGACTTCACTTTCACTTTTCACTTTCACACATTGGAGAAGGAAATGGCAACCCACTCCAGTGTTCTTGCCTGGAGAATCCCAGGGATGGAGGAGCCTGGTGGGCTTCCATCTATGGGGTCACACAGAGTCAGACACGATTGAAGTGACTTAGCAGCAGCAGCAGCAGACTTTCATTAGCACCAGCCCTGATCAGAGGCTAACATCCCCCAGATGTTGCCCTTCCTCTGCCTTTGGATTGGCTTCTAAACAGTGGGAGGATCATCCTGAGGGCAGGAGATGTGTGGAGCACGGGCTGAGTTGGACTTCCTGTGTGTTAGTCTTGTGGCCATGGCTTGGTTTCATGCATCCTTGGAAATAGCTACTCCCCCGTGTTCACAAAATGAGAACCAACTTTTGCCAAGTGGAAGAGAAGCCATTTCCTTTGACTCATGCTGTATTCCCATTGACAAAGACAATCTATTGATATGTTTATATGGACCTTTTCATTTGGTTTGTTTCCCTGAGGTGAGCTAGCATGTCTGTCATGATTTGCATCTCTGTTTAGGAGTTGGAGCCCACTCATCCTGAGTGGGAAAAGCAGATGTTGGTATGGTTGTATATTCAGGTTCCTAGATGGATATTGCTTGTGAGTTCTTTTTAAGTTGAACCTTGACCTTTATTTTATAAACTGACCTTTGCCTCCAAGATAGGCAGTTATGATGTGAAAATTTGAAAGTGAGGAAATTCAGGTACTGAGAAATCTTCATAAAGGATTCCAAGGGTCTTCCCAGGTGGCACAGTGGTGAAGAATCCTGCCCACGCAGGAGGTGCAGGAGACATGGGTTCGATCCCTGAATGGGGAAGATCCCCAGAGGAGAGCATGGTGACCCACTCTGGTATTCTTGCCTGGGAAACCCCATGGATAGAGGAGCCTGGTGGGCTCTAGTTCATGGGGTCTCAGAAGAATCAGACAGGACTGAAATAGCAGTAACAAAGGGATGCCAGGCATGGCCCGGGTGCAGAATTAAGGCTGCACTGTCCTAGCCAATCTTTGGGGTAATGAGTTTGCCTTTCACTCTCTTCACTAGTAAAGGGATGGTTTATTAGTTCAGTGTGCTTCCTGAAATTTCTCACATCAGAGCAACAATATCTGTGTGGGACGCTGGGTTGAGGGAGATGGTAACCCCATCTTCATCCCAGACTGTGGAGGTCAGTGGCCTCCAGCACACCAGTGTCACACATTAGCCTACAAGCTCTGATCTTGGGTGAAAGCATACATTGTATCCATGTGCCAGCCTTTCAGCTTTGACTATGTCATGGCCCAAACTGTAGATATTAGCCAAGGCAGCCCTGCATTGATAGGTAGCAAGGCTGATAGAAGCAGCTGACCTGTCACTTCTGGAAAAAAACACATCAGAGCACATTTCATCTTATGGGTGCCATGCACCATTGTTTCATTGCTTTAACCCACCAGGAAGCACTGAGCCAGTTCTAGCAACTGGATAAGATGGGGCTGCAGTTTTTGTTCATGGTGATATTATATCCTTTCATGAGAACTTACCTGATTATTGATTTTATTCTATTGCTTTTTCTTTTTATAAGCCACTTGAAATCCTTTTTGTGGGTTGTGGAGAAAAGAGGGAGCAAATAATTGGGAAGAAAAACTCAAAAAAACACATGTCTTGCCCATATTGGGTCAGTTGTATCATTTTTGTATGCAGACAGACTATTTTCACCTATGAATACAATTGGCAACCAGATATGGTGTTAGTCATAATATAGAATCGTGTTCATTTTTAAATGTGATGATCAGTCTGCAAGATGAGAATAGTTACCCTTTTGAAAACAGCACATGGTCAATTAGTTAATGTTGGACAAGAATTTCTCAGTGAAGATACCTAGCAGTTTACGAGCGGCTCTGCTGGTGTGCAGTGTGGGAATGAAGTTGGCCTGTGAGGATTTGGCATTTGCAGTACTTCCTCTTTTCCTTAAATTCCCTGTGAGATCTGCTCCGTGTTTTCTCCTCTGGTGCTGGCTCTGTTTCCCTGAGGGACTTGGTTTTGTAGCCAATAGCAGTCTTGCTCAAGCATCCAGAAGTCTGGTGATCACGCCTTTGAAGGGAAACAGAGCAAAGAAAATCACCCAGGCACTTCTTTTAAAGTAAACTCACTTGTTTTCTTTTTCATCAAAATGAGGTTTTTGATTCAAGGGAACACCTTATAGCATTTCGTTTTCTACTTCTTCACCCCCCAAGATACACTGACCCCGAAATAAATGATCTCACTTATATCCTAAATGAGACAAGTGAGTGGACTGTGTTCTGTCATTTCCTTCCGTGTTAGTTAGATAATAAGCTCTTATTTCAGAAAGCATGAGATTCTGGTACAGTCACAAAGAGCAAGGAGAACACCCACATAATCATAATAGATCATGGAATAGCAGCTGTCACTCACTGGACACTTACACCAGAAGCCTAGCACGTGTTATCTCCAGTACAAAGATTCTGACGGGTGTTTACAGATCAGGCTTCAGAGAATCAGAAAGGTTTAACTCACATGCATAGTCACATAGCTATAAAGAGTTGCAGAGCTGGAATTTGAACCTAGCTTTATCTCCAAAGCTTCCCAGGTGGCTCAGTGGTAAAGAACCCACCTGCAAATTCAGGAGATGCAAGAGATGAAGGTTTAATCCCTGGATTGAGAAGATCCCCTGGAGAAGGATATGGTTACCCACTCCGGTATTCTTGGCTGGGAAATCCCATGGACAAAAGAGCCTGGTGGGCTACAGTCCATGGGGTCGCAAAATAGTTGGACGTGACTGAAAGACTAAATACAAAACATATCTCCAAAGCTTTTATTTTTCTATTTAATTTGTATTTTAACAACCCAGATTATTAATGAGCATGCATTATTTTTATACACTTATGAAAAAGCTACTTTTGTAACTACTTATTGATCACTAGGGGCTTCCCTGATAGCTCAATTGATAAAGAATCTCCCTGAAATGCAGGTGACCCCGGTTCAATTCCTGGGTGGGGAAGATCTGCTGGAGAAGGGATAGGCTAACCACTCTAGTATTCTTGGGCTTCCCTTATAGCTCAGCTGGTAAGTCATCCTCCTGCAATGCAGGAGCCCTGGGTTCAGTCCCTGGGTTGGGAAGATCCCCTCTAGAAGGGAAAGGCTACCCACTCCAGAGAATTCCATGGACTATATACTAAGAGGAGCCACATTCCAGAGGAGCTGGATTATACCAAATGATCCTTTTATTCCCTGATGACTGTGAAATTATATGAACCGATCTGCTTGAGAAACTTTCAAAATATTCAGTGTGTATTCTTGAGTGCCTGCTGTCTACCAGGCTCTGACAACTCATAGTTTAGTAAGATCGGAACATTCATAGAATAGAATTCCTTTTTGTCAGTGAAATGAAATCAGAAATTTTTACTTCTAAAGGCAGTAAAATTAGACAAGATAAATCTCATTAACAGAATCAGAATGTTTTTACTTGTCTGATTTCCAATTAGGTTAAAATATTTCTTTGCTTAAGTTGGTGTGATGTGTCAGTAAAAAGGACACCCTCCATTCCAGCTCACAGGCAGAGAAACAAACTATGCTTGGTAGTCTGTTCACTAGTGTGTGTTCAGTAACAGACAGACGCGAACTCACCGAAAGGAAGGGAGATTGATTTGCCTTAGAGTAAGTAGCCAGTTATCCCCACTCTTTAAGAATCTGTGGGCTTGGAACCTTTGAGAACTAATCTGTCTCAGGGATTATATGCTCTGTACTACAGCATTGTCTAGGAACTGCCTAACGAAGAACACTTAAAAGTCATACTGGTCCCCATATTTTAAATATTTATTTAAAAAGAAGCAAGCCACAGATGGAAATGCTTCTAACTAAAACTTATCTTCCTCAAGTATAAAAACATTTCTCAAAATCAAATATTTCCCATATAAAGTCAGTTAGCTGTGGGCTTTGGGACTTTATTTCTATTGCCAATAAAAGCTTCTGATTGCCCAAAGCTTTTCTTTGCCTTAAATTTGAAACTGGAGTATGTAAGCAGAGCTTAAATATGAGGAGAAAAAACTGGCTTAAATTATGTGAATTTCAGAAATATCACTCAGTGTTTATTTGTGCAGTTTCCTGTAAAGGGGGAGCTTTGTTTAATATTTGAATCTGTTTATTTGTAGAAACGATAGAATAATCAGTGGACATTTGTGTTCTATTTGAAATATGTTATCCGTTTTCTTATGTATTTTCTTTTCTAAGAGGCTACTTTTCCTGTGTCTCACGGTAGAGTATTTAATACTTGAACATTTAGGAACAGCTGCGATTTCACAATTAGCCGTCAACATGCAAGAATCAATCATTTTCCGAGACATATTTCTACTCTTCCTTTGAACCTTTTCCTCGGTCTCTTAAACCCCGTTTTAGAGCCTGCACACTACAGAAAACAGCCAGCAGAGGGCGCTGCTGGCTTACTTTTTAAAGAAAACTGCTGGCTCGCTGTTTTCAGTGCTCTTAAAAACATACACGGAAATTATTTTTCTTCAGTCAGAGCAATCAGAATGAGAAGACTGTCTTAGAGTTGTCAAAATTGTTTTTTCGTGTCTTCTGCCATCTCATCTCCTGCAAAGCATTAATAAAACTGGGCAATTTGTTTCTCTCACACATCTATGGAGCCCTTTGCTGACCCACACAGTAAGGATGAGCCCAGGGCAACCGTTGTGATTATCTAATTTTTCCATCAGCTCCAGGTGCTTATGTGAACGTTCTATTCATAGAGAGCCAAAAGAAGGGGAAAATAAAAACCTGTTTACACTTTCACTTTCCAACTAGCCTTGCCAGTTATCCCCTGACCTGGTACAATGACAAGGAAATAATCTGTGCCACCTTGGCCATCGGGGGGTGTGGGCTGGGGGAGGCGGGGGCGGTCAGAGGCTTGGTGGGGAGAAGTCAGTGGGAGGCGAGCAGGATCTTATAGACTCCGAGTTACTGTTTCTTTTGTGGGCACCCCTTCTGCACTGTGTCCATGCTCCGAAGTGATCTGGGACGGGACCTTTCCACCACCTCCATCCTTTGAGATGAACTGACAGCCCCTCAGTATTTTATAAACTGCTGTGCAAACACAGTTTCAAGTCAAAAGTTCTAGCCAACTCTCTCCCTAGTCCCCTTCCAAGGAAAACGCTCTACCTAAGCTTTTCCGACCAAGAAATCATAGAACCTCCTACACTGACATGGGGACCTTCTGTAGAACCTCCTCTGGCCCCAGCCACTCAGGAACTTGAACAAGTTGAGATGTCGCGGTGAAATAGGAAATCTCACACTGCCCCAGTAAACCCCTCTGCTGTCCAGCTTCACGGTGGCATCAGCGAGTGTCCAAACATCCTGATAAAGTTCTTGGTGAACCCGAACTCTCCTTCATGTGGTTTTTCTTTGCCATGTGGGCGCTGGGACTCACCGGCCTTCATAGCTGGTAGGTGCCACTTTTGGCTGGCCCCGTGTCGGCCAGCCTTCCACAGGATGAAAAATGTCTTCCATTAGCTAATGGCTGTGTTCTCCGAGAAGCATCCTGGCCTGGGGCTGTGGGAGAGCATCAATCAAGTCTCTTAGATGAGGCCTCGGAGGACCAAGGGAAATTTGTATAATCCTGAACTGTAAACATGGGACCAGTGGTTGAGGTTTTGGATTTGCACAACATTTAAAAATGTCTATTTGCGTATCTAAAGTAAACCTTTATTTTAAAAGAGAAGCTGAGGCCCAAGAGCCTCTCTGGGTGGCCTTCAGAAGGTCAATTGACCTTTCTGCCTCCATTTCCCTTTCTTCAAATAAAAAAACCACACACAAAAAAACCTTACTTTTCTCTTGTGCAGGGGAATCAACCTAAACTAATTCTCAGGGAGCGGTCATTAGACTAGTTTTCACCAGCCAGATTTTCTTTGTGCCTCTGCATACCTTATAGATCATGATATATATCCTCTGCCTTCAGTCTAGAGTCCACTGGTGCTAGCTGCCTGGTGTTCCTTTTTGCCTGTGGGTTTGTAGTTTTCCTTTTCGTTATTTCCTTTCTTGGCATCCTTTTCTCTCACCTACTAACCAGGAAGACAGGCTGAGGTATTCTCACCCTTCCTGGTGGAGACTAAGCAGTTTCTGGTTCATGAGGGAGATGATGAAGGTGTGGCTGCAGAAAGGCAGGAGCAGATGTGTGTGTCTGTCTTCTAACAGTTGCCTCTCTTTTTTTGGTCATGGATTGTTGCTGTTGGCACCTTTAAAAGTAATCAGGCTGAAAAAATTCCTTAGGAAAGAGAACGAACTAACTTCCCAGAGGTGAAGCGAAGGTTTCTGAGGCCTCGGGGCCGTTTATGTAGCACTGACTTTTCTCTGCGCTCCTTCACATTGCTTATTTGAAATTCTTTATTGTCAGGACAGAGTTTTTGTTTACCATCTCACCATTCTCATCTTTTTTTTTTTTTTTCTCCTTTAAGCAAATATCATAGATGTTTTCATCTGGGGGACAAGCCAAGAATTCCTTGAGTTCAGGCCTTTTCCATCTCAACAGGCAATGTACCAAAATTTAAATCTTGTGAGATCTTCTTAAAGAGACTGCTCTGAGAAACTTTTTACTCTAACTTTCAAAGACGAATGGGTGGGACCCTGAGAAAGCTGTTACTCCTGCATGGTGCAGGCAACCCAGAAATATTCATGAAATGAAAATTTAATTACACCAGGCTGATTTTTTTCTCAATCATAAACTTAGAATTTCATTATATATTCTTACATGTTTGTATAAGGCCATACATTCTTGGCTAAATAGCAATTAATCCTACCAAAATATCTAAATGATATTTTCTACAAGTTACACCATCCCAAAGAAGTAAAATAGAATCCAGACTTGGAATTTGATTACTGACCCAGTGTCATCGACCTAGAGGTTTTCCCCCAAAGAAAGGGAAAGAGCTAGTTCTGGGTTGTCTAGTTAGAAATAGGTAGCCCATGGTAATTTCAGCTCTAATTGTCATGTGATTTTCATTCTGTTTTTATAAATATAATAAATTTTTATAAAAGTGTTTTTATAAATATAAAAATTAATGTCCACAAATATAGGGTTAAGTAGGCTTTATAGTCGTATGTCTAGTTTCATATTTATAAACATTTAACAGCTTCTTTGCATAGCCAACACTTCATAGGAAAACATGTAAAACAAACTAAAAGAAATAATTATGACAGTTACTAGAAAAGCTGCAGTGGCCCATTGTCTTCATTCTGAGGAATAACTGGGCTTCAGGCAAGAGTTTGATAGTCCACTAACTAAGAAACAAACTCTACCTAATGACCTCTTTGTGTGAGCCTTCAGTAGCAAGGTTAAGAATCTGGGTTTGATGTTTAAGACAGTCCAAAATCAATATGAAAACTGGCATGTTCTTTTCTTATATAATTTGGGGAAAAGCGCTAAGTGAGAACAGGGAAGATGTAGTTATGTTTTTAACAAGAAATATTTAGGAGCAACCTTTAGGAATGGAAAGAACTCTCAATGGCCAAAGCTTCCTGAAAAAATTTGAGCAACAACTGAAAAAACTAATAATAAATCATTGGATTGGATTGGATTCATAACTCAAAGTTGAGTATTAGATTATAACTCAAAGTATAAGATAGGTATTCACAAATCCATAATGATATAAATAAATGGTGGAATAACTAATTAGCATAGACAAGTCTCTCATACAAAATGACCCCAAATAATTGATGTAAATACTGCATCTTCAGGGAACTAGACTGTAGCTCCTCACTCACTGTGGGTTACGCATTGTAACTTCCTTCCAAGGAGTAAACTGTGGAAGGTGGAAGAGGAGGCAGGTGGAATACCCCAGCACCAACAGTGATAAATCATATTGATAGCATGTACCCTAACTGTGGTAATATGGGAATGTCACTTTATTTCTGTGGGCTTCCTCACCCAAGCACAATAATCCCGAGGTGGTATTGTTGTTCATTCCCTAAGTCGTGTCCTACTCTGCAACTCCATGAACTGCAGCATGCCAGGCTTCCCTGTCCTTCACCATCTCCTGGAGTTTGCTCAAACTCATGTCCATAAAGTAGTAAATCCTGGGGTAAAGTCCCAAGGTAATCATGAGAAGAACTTTAGACAAATTCCTCATCCTCTAAAATAGCAGATCAGTATTCCTCAAAACCTTCAAGATTGTTAAAAAGAAGGAAAGTCTGTGAAACTGTCATGGTCTGAGGGATCCTAAGGAGACTAAAGTACATTGCTGATGACTAAATGTAACACAGTCTCCTGGATAGGGTCCTGGGGCAGAAAAGGTTGTTCTTGATAAAAAACGAAGGAAATCTGAATAAAGGATGGATGTTGGATAACAGTGATGTATCAAGATTAGTTGATTAGTTGTGATAAATGACACACTGATATAAGAAGTTAAGCATAGGAGAGACTACACGAGGAGTGTACAAGAAGACTGTACTATCTTTGTAACTTTTCTGTAAAACCAAAACTATTCTAAAATGTAAAGTTTTTTTTTTTTAATAATCCTTATTTTGACATTTTAAATACTTTGGCCACCTCATGCGACGAGTTGACTCACTGGAAAAGACTCTGATTCTGGGAAGGGTTGGGGGCGGGAGGAGAAGGGGACGACCGAGGATGAGATGGCTGGATGGCATCACCGACTCTGTGGACAAGAGTTTGAGTGAACTGCGGGAGTTGGTGATGGACAGGGAGGCCTGGCTTGCTGTGATTCATGGGGTCGCGGAGAGTCAGACACGACTGAGCGACTGAACTGAACTGAACTCTATATCACAATGTAATTATTTTCCTAAGTCTTGGTTGATTTTTTAAAAATTAATTAATTTTAATTGGAGGCTAATTACTTTACAGTATTACAGTACAATATTGGCCACATATTGACTTGAATCAGCCACCGGTATACACGTGTTCCCCATCCTGAAAAGTTCTCCCACCCCATCCCACTGGGTTATCCTGGAGCACCAGCTTTGAGTGCCCTGCTTCATGCATCGAACTTGCACTGGGGATCTGTTTCACATATGGTAATATACATGTTTCAATGCAATTCTCTCAAATCATCCCACCTCGCCCTCTCCCACAAAGTCCAAGAGGGTGTTCTTCACATCTGTGTCTCTTTTGCTTTCTTTAGAGGGTCGTCGTTACTGTCTTTCTAAATTCCATATATATGCATTAATGTACTGTATTGGTGTTTCTCTTTCTGACTTACTTCACTCTGTATAATAGGTTCCAGCTTCATCCACCTCGTTAGAACTAACTCAAATGCACTCTTTTTTATAGCTGAGTAGTATTCCATTGTGTTTATGTACCACAACTTCCTTATCCATTCATCTGCTGATGGACATCTAGATTGCTTCCATGTCCTGGCTATTATAAACAGTGCTGTGATGAACATTAGGGTGCATGTGTCTCTTTCAATTCTGGTTTCCTCGTTGTGTATGCCCAGCAATGGGATTGCTGGGTCGTATGGCAGTTCTGTTTCCAGTTTTTGAGGAATCTCCACACTGTTCTCCATAGTGGCTGTACTAGTTTGCATTCCCACCAACAGTTTACAAGGGTTCCCTTTTCTCCACACCCTCTCCAGCATTTATTGTTTGTAGCTTGGTTGATTTTTAAGAGATGGCTTTAAATTGGGTAAAAGAAAACACGTTCTGCAAGCTTCACTACTTTATATATTTATAATCGTTAAAGGTGCCGTTTGTGGAGCTGTGAGCATCATGATTGCCTTTGCTTATAAATAGACCCAGTATTCTACTTTTGAAAAGCTTTTATTAAGGACCCCACATAGGAGAAAGTTTGCTCCCCATAGTTAGGACCACCATCACCACCACCAGGGGAGGGAATTCTGAGTGACTTAGTGGTGAGGGGCCACTTTTTGCTTCAGTCAAGAGTTAGATAGCTCTTAGTGGAGGCTTAGGGGTAATAATAATCAAACAGCCCGTCTCATTCTCTGTGTGCCGTCTCTGCTAACATGATAACTGCCTTCAAAAACTCAGGTTTATTATAGTCTTTATCAGAACTGCACTGTATTTTCTTATATTAGTAAGTACAGTGTTTTTGAAGGAGAGTAAAGTGTGTTCTTTTTCGAGGTGAAGCAATGAACTTTTCATCTGTGCATTGCGACTATTCATGAGAGATGTAAGATTTATCGTGGATATTGATAAACCTGTCAAACCATCCTGAGGCTTTATTATGTCCAAACTATAAATAGCACGTGATTGTGACTGCAGAACGTTCTGGTATATTACAGATCTCTGAACAGGCCATACGTCTGTAGGACAAAGAGGGTTTTCTGGGAGAGCGCTTTGCTGTGGTCCAGCAAAGGGGCCCACTTTCCCATCCATTATTTTCTTTGTATTTGGAAGTTCCTGCCTTTAACTTTTTTTAATTTAGTGTTCAGCGGCAGTCCGGGACAAGTGTTTCTGCCTACAGGAAGAAACACATGTTCTGGGTTTCATCCTCAAAAATCTTGGGCTTCCTGGTTGTCCTCTTGTCTTTAGTCACCTTGGTCATCTTCCAAAATGAGATCTCAGTAGCAGAATGAACTCCAGGTTCACGGGTGTGTTGATTGACCAGCGCGCAGGGAGGCGGCCACAGCCCCGATGACGGACGCGTCGTCTTCTGTCTCTGAAACCAGCCTGTCACAGCGTGGTTATGAGCACTGAGATCCCACGTTTCCTTCCCTTTAACCCAGCCAACCCGTGCTGCCTTGTTCTTTGAGAATAGTTTAGTCATTTTGAAAGAGCCAGGCTCGTGAGCAAGTGCTGTGCAATTACTGTGTATTGTATGTAGCCTTGAGATGAAATAATGTCCCAGTAGATTTTACTTCATGATTTAAACACACACAGTCATTTAAATTCTTAACTAGAACACACTTGAATTTTCTCCTGTTTAATCATTAAAAAGGCAAAACTTAATTTCATCAAGTGCAATCAAAGAATTTTTCATAGTAGCAATTAAAAAATATGAAACGGGAATTTCAGTGGCACAAAATTGAACAGCTGCTATGTCATATTTTTAATCTTCATTCAAATCAAACGGCAAATCAAATTTTTCTTCAGGATTTTTTTCTTTTCTTTTTTTCCATATCAGACGGTCAAGGGGTAGTTTTAGTGATTCCAAAACCCCCTTAAACATGCTCCAAGAAAAACCCCAGAAACAACAGCAACAAAAGCATGCTCCCGTCTATTTGGAAATGTATTTCAAATGTTACTCCAAAGTGAGTAATCTTTATATTGCTATAAGACACAGAGGCAAAGCTCTTTGGAGAAGAACCGATCAGTTAGCTTGCTTTGGCATGTGAGAGAACTTCCAAGTCTACTGAGCTGTTTAACTCAGGAAACCAAAACCTATCTTGCCTGGCCTGTCGTTTGTACTGGACTCCATGTGTGGCCTTTCCAACACAAGAAAGAGCCACACATGGAGCTCAGGCCCTTCTCGCCGCTTCCCATTTCCGTGCTGGGGGAGAGGGGCTATTTTTGGGATATGCAGACTTCCCTGCACTTTTATGTGTAAGACAGCGAGCTGGGACATATGTAGCCGATAGATATATAATTAACCAGATGGTCTGTTTTTCACTCCATGCACGAACATGTTCCCTTCAGTTTTCCTCCTTGATTTCTAGGTGTGGAAAAGCAACACCCAGCCAAGCCAGGACTCCAGGTTTTAAAAATGTTTAAATATCTAGGAAAATGGAGCTGTTTAATTATTTTATCATTTTAAAAGCCTTCTTTGTTTCCCTATATGTATATATATATTCCCCCCCCCGCCCCGAGGATAAGAATTGAGTTATCGGGTTGTGAGATTGTTATGTCTAAAGAATCCTATTGGAGTCTCTTATTTCTTCTCATCAAACCTCTCTCCTGACTATCATAGCAGACTTCTCTTAAAGTTTGTCAGTCTCTTGGCTTCAGAGTTTTAATTTCTTCAGGGGCCTTTGATTTTCGCACCTTTTTTCTTGATTGAAGGGAGGGGGTTTAGGAGGCAATTGTTCAGTTGCTAAGCCATTCCTAAACTAGGCAGGACTATACATAATGTGACTTAAGGGGAGATTTGTGTTTGGGTCAAGACTTCAGTTCACCAGTTTTTAAAAACTACAGTTAACTGAATAATAAGGGAATCGCTTTGAGACTTGGGTAGGATTTATTTGACCAGAATTGAATAGGACAGGAACTCTGAGTTATTCGGTATGAAAACCGGTTGACTCCTAGCACACTGCTTATCAAAGAATCTGAAAAATTTGCTGACAATAATTTTATTTTTTAAAAAATGAGATCCCCCACTTTGACCTTGTAAATAGTGTACCCAGAGGAAGTAAAATGTTGGAAGAAAGCCAGTGACAAAGTACTTGTATTTTGTTTATTTTGCCTCATAAGGTTTCTCGTGATGCTTAATGAGACAGTGTAAACCTTGCTTTGTAAACAGAAAAAGACTATCCACTTGTAAAGTGTTATTATTATTACTAAATTATAGGTTGTGTAATATGGAAGAAGACTGTGCCTGAAGAATCATTTTTGTGGGATAACAACATTTTATAGCTTATTTGGGAAAAGTTCTCTACACAGTTGAAACAACGGCATGCCATTATGGGGAAGCAGTTTAAACTCTCTCCTATCTGTTCATCGTTTTTGAAATTGCCTTGAACAAGATGCACACATTTGGAAATTGTATAACTTCCCTGTACAAATGCATCTGAGTGAAGAGGGAAATTATAATGAAGTATTACTTACTAATATATTTAAAAAATTCAGACAGCGCATGACAGTTCTGTATAGGAACTTAGTGTTGGCATGATAGCTACTGGGAATTGGCACCAGAATAGCATGGAAACAATTTTATATGTTCCTCCTCTTAACAATCTTCACATTGGGCACCACTTCACAGCTATGTTTCCCAAGGAAAAATAAGAGAAACTCATTGGTTTGCATTTTAAGGCTACTATTGAGGAAAAATTCCCCCCCTGGCATGCGATGTTATAAATTTTGTTAGAAAGTACACATGGACATTGAATGGATGATTTCCAGAGCATCTCCCCAAGTTTCTTGGCATGGCTGTGTTTATGTAGGGAGCATCATGGTCATGAAATGAGTCTTCTGTGTTTTGCATTTTTAATTGTCCTTATATTGCTTTTGGAGTCCTGATCCACATTTTAATCTTCAGATCCATGTTCCTTCTGATATAGTAGCCACTGAGGCATGTTGCGCTCCTGAACACGGCAAGTCCAGGTTGAGGTGCACTGTATGTATAAAATTGGAGAAGACAATGGCACTCCACTCCAGTACGCTTGAGTGGAAAATCCCATGGATGGAGGATCCTGGTGGGCTACAGTCTGTGGGGTCGCGAAGAGTCAGACATGACCAAGCGACTTCACTTTCACTTTTCACTTTCATGCATTGGAGAAGGAAATGGCAACCCACTCCAGTGTTCTTGCCTGGAGAATCCCAGGGACGGGGGAGCCTGGTGGGCTTCTGTCTATGGGGTCACACAGAGTCGGGCACGACTGAAGCGACTTAGCAGCAGCAGCAGCATGTATAAGATATACACTGGATTGTGAAGACTTGGAGTGAGAAAAGTGGAAACTATTCCAATGATTTTTAAATTGGTTTTATATTGAAATTATAATATGTATTTGGTTAAATAGAATATATTATTAAGATTGATCTCATCTTTTGTTTTTTAATTTTTTATTTGTTTTCTTAAATTGGAGCATAATGGCCTTACCATGTTATGTGAGTTTCTGCTGTACAGCAACAAACCTTTTGTTTTTAATTAATTTTTTTGTTTTTAATTTTTTAAAAATTTTTACCAGAGAAACTTAAAATTACATCTGTGGCTCACAGTATATTTCTTTTGGACAGTGCTAGATCAGGGAGTAACATCGTTTTTCTGCTTTTGATGAGAATGGAGAAAGAAGAAACATTAGGTCAGATATTAGAAAAAATTGTGTTCATTATACTTCAGCTCATTTTGATGGAAGACTTAATTTTAATTTTAACAAAGTATTTAACCCAATGACTCAAAAATATTATCATTGCAACTTGTAGCCAGTGTTAAGAAGTTATTGATGAAATACTTTACTTTTGTGTAGTAAGTGTTTGAAATGGGGTCTGTTTTTTTATTAAAATATATTTTTAATTGGAGGGTCATTGCTTTACAATATTCTGTTGGTTTAGGCCGTACATCATCATGAATCAGCTGCAGGTATACATATGTCCCTGCCCTCTTGAACCTCCCTCCCACCTCCCACCGCACCCCACCCCTCTAGGCTGTCGCAGAGCGCCAGGTTGCGCTCCCTGCATCGCATAGCAGATTCTGGCTGGCTGGCTGTTTCACCTGTGGTGGTACGTGTTTCCGTGCTGTTCTCAATTCATCCCACTCTCTCTCCTTTCCCCACTGTAGTTGCTTCTGATGCAGCTTTAGCCAAACCCGTGTGACCACCGCAGAAGCTTATCCATCACCAAAGAACAGCCCTTCGATCTCACAGCTCGAGTGCCATTCAGCTTAGACTTTGGCAGCTGAAAATCTCCAACCTAATGCCTGGTGACTTACGGCTTCTGTTGCTCTTCACACAAAACGTCTTTGCTTGTCAAAGACGGATCGCACTCTTTGCTTTAGTATCTGTGCCCCATCCCCTCTTTCTGAACACGTTCAGCACCATTAGGATATTCCGGGTGGCTGCTATAGTTCATGTAAGTGGGGACAAGAACTTGCCAATATGTTATCAATGTCTTGAGCGTCAAAACACATGTTTGGATTTTCACCGGAGTGAAAATTGGTGTCTAATCACCCCCTTTCCACCTCCCTTGTGATGAAAATCATCAGAATGTGAGATGAAAGCAATCTAATGGTTTGTCTGAATGTTCTTCCCAGCCCTGTTGGAAATGACTGAGGCATTGGTTCTTGAGCGTGTCCTCTGAGAAAGCAATTCCAAAGGTTGGTGTCAACTTACAGCTTAGTAATGGACTAATACACATTATCCTGTATGCAACTCTAAATTATAGCCTGCCAGCTGTGACTCTGGAAGCTCAGGATAGATTCCTTCCCAAGATTCTAAACTGAAATCGCTTTGAATGTTGCAGGCATGAGTCTGTCTAACCCTTCTAAAGGCAACATGAATGCTGTAACATTTCCATTGATTTTTAACATTCAGGTCTCTGGAAAATAGAAAATAGCCAAAATTTGACAGGCACTTTACAAAATGATCTGATCTTTCGTAGATGCTGAGCAAGAGCTGTGTTCAAAGTGACGTTTGCGCTTAAAGTTGGAACAAACTTCATTCAATTTAAATTCAAATTATTGGATTTGAAGTATGCTTTGGATATTATTTTATCTTCTTTAGCTTGTTTAATTATTTAAATATGTACGACTTCGTTCTCACAAAAAGATAGTACAAGTTTCCAATTAAGTTTTTTAATGATTAACTTGATGGATAAATTGAAGAAATCTAAATTTAAACAGGAAGCCATATTGCACATATTCAATGTCAAAGGTAATTCCCAAGGGTATGGTTGAAGAGACTTTCCCTGGCATTACTGCAGGATTTAAAGTTTTCACAATATTGCTGAAAGGCAGCTTGCTAATACTTATCATTATGAGCTTTAAAACAATGTACAAACTGAGCAATTTTATTTCTAGGAATTACTCCTGTGGGAAGTAATCAACACTGAGAGAAAAGGTTTAACTAAATTACAAGAATTCTTATTGCAGCATTATTTAAAATCTGGGGAAAGGGCATGTGGGTGTTCTTTGTACTACTTTTTATTTTTGTAACTTACATGCTCATTTGAAATAATTTTTCAATAAAAAGATTTTTAAAAAGTCAGCTGTCATATAAGAGGTCACAGAGGGTAGCTATCCTTATTTACTGTCTTCTGAAGACCAGAACTGATGCCAACTGCTTTTTAAATTTCCTGATCGCAAAGTTAAAAACCTAGAAATATTTATTACTTGGGAGCTATATACATTAAGATGCCTCAATACAGTGAAACAATCTTCAGCTGTTAAAAATGACAGCTTATGATAAAGCAAAGAAAAAAATAAAGCAGGTTACAAAAACATATGTGAATGTGATTTGATACTGATAAAATTATATCTATTTTATGCACAAGAAGAGGGAAAGCAGAAAGGATTATACCAAAGTGTTAAGGGTAGTTAGCTCTGGATGTTAGAATGGTGAGGGTGTTTTAAGAATCTATTTATTCCTTCTGTTTGAGCAGATACAACAACTTTGCATCATGAACAGTTTTCTTTTTAAATATTTGTTATTTATTTGGCCACGTCTTGGTTCCATCGTGGAACTGAGTGGGTCTTAGTTCCAGTGTGCAGGGTCTTTGCTGTGGCGTGAGGGTCTCTCTCTATTTGTGAGTGGGCTTAGGTGCGCATCAGGGGTTGAACCCATGTCCCCTGCATTGCACGGGGGATTCTTAACCACCGGACCACCAGGGAAGTCTCTGGGTCATGGACAGTTTTCTGAAACTCTTTCTGGGGGCATTGAAGTTTTCCTTCTGTCTATATATATGGTTAAATGAATAAAAGGGACCTAAAATTGAAATGAGGATGAAACACAGATGAGGCATATATAGGGAATTATATTGTAATTCAAACCAAGGTATCTGTCGAGTCATGGTTTCAGTAGCCACCTAATAGACCTTGGTCTTAAAGATCTACCCACCCCCTCCTGACACTCAGTATCGATTCTACTTGACATCATTACCCTGTCAAACTACCTTTTATTGCCTGCTCAGTGCAGAGCCAGAGATGGACTCTGCTGTTCAGACTGCTTCTTTGATTTGTTATGGTGCTTCGGAACTGTCATCTGTCCTCTTCTTTGCTCAAAACATAAGACAGTACTATGAAATTTTTGTAAAACTATTTCCATAAATTCACCTCATGAACAAAGACTGTTGTAGTTTGATAGTTCTGTGTAAAGGTTATTATTATATGTGAATCTTCCTAGGCAAAGAAGCAAAAATGTATTCACTCTTTGAATGACATCGTAGACATCTTAAAACATCTAATGCAAATTAACTTTCCAGCCATTTATATTAGTATACACACACACACACATATATACGCCTAGCCATTCATCTGATAGATATTTGCTCTGTCTTCAAGAAGCTTACAGTCTAGTATAGCAGGTTAATGGCCACACAGTTCTAGGCAGGACATAATAATAGTCTCATGAAAAGGAAATCTAAGTACTAGAGAAGTATCACAGAGGTAGAGAGAAGTGTTAGGAACAGGGTCATGGCAGAGGTAGGATTTGTGTTGGGCTGGAAGGACATTATTGGGTAACTGATAAAACTGAATATGAAGGCTGGATTCATTTAAAATCTTACGTTAATGTTCACTGTATTGAATTTGATAACTGTTCTATGGCATGTGCAAGTATATCCTTTCAGTTAGGAAATAGACAAGGAACAGAGGAAAGACAGCACAAAGGATTAAGTAAATGAGATAAAACATTAACAGAAAATGAAATCTGGGCAAAGTGCATATAGATGTTCTTTGTACTGTTTTTATTTTTGTAATATATCTGCTCATTTGCAATCATTTCCCAATAAAAAGTTTTCAAAAGCCAGCTTTCAGATAAGAGGCAGCAGAGGGTAGCCATCCTTATTTACTGCCTTCTGAAGCCCACCACTGATGCCAGCTGCCTTTTTATTTCCCCAAGTGTGGTTCATTCTCGTTATTTGTTGACTTCACCAAACCACCGCATAATTTCACACAACCCAGGATGGAGGGCAGCGGCGTCTGTTTTACGGAACGCGAGTCCTGAAATAGCAGGCGGGCTGTGTCTGGGGAGGGGTGGGAGCCGCCTGCCCAGCCACATTTGGCTCCTTTGCTATCAGACCCTTCCTTGTGGAAAAAACAACCAGGACAAAGAAACTGGAGAGTCTGGCTTAGGAAACAAAGCCTGCTGTCTCCACTTGAACACTGTCTTGCCTCCTCTCTTGGGATAGCACATGTTTCTTTAAAGACATTCCGCACATGACACTCCAGCTCCAGCCCTGTCATCAAGGTTAAATCGGCGCTTCAGCAAAAGCACGCTGAGTCCTCATCTCTGGTCTCCAGACTACCTCCTCCAGGTAATTTCTCCATGTGGCTCAGACCCAAGCTGTTCATGTATTTCACTGTTTCAAGCCACTTCTATTCAAGAACACATATTCCAGGGAGCTACAGATATTAAGAATCCCTCAGCAAGGGAGAAAGGGCTTCCCTGGTGGCTCAGACAGTAAAGAATTCGCCTGCAGTGCAGGAGACCTGGATTCGATCCCTGGATCTGGAAGATCCCCTGGAGGAGGGCATGGCAACCCACTCCAATATTCTTGCCTGGAGAATCCCATGGACAGAGGAGCCTGGTGGGCTACAGTCCATAGGGTTGCACAAAATCAAACACGGCTGAGCAACTAACATTTTCACATCAGGGGATGAGGACAGTGGGAGTGAAAATGTTCCCAGAAAAGCAGTCAGCCCCGTCGTAGCTTGAGGATGGACAGGAGCGGCAGCCAGGCAGAGGTGTGTCCAGTCCCTGCCTTTCCCTGCTCCAGGAAGCATAAACACTGAAGCCGATGCTCTTATTCAAGCGGGGAAAGATGGAAAGAGAGGGAGTGGAGGAACAGAAATCGTCCACCAGTCTCTCCTAGTCCCTCCAGCTGCAGGGTGGGCACTTGGTCACTGGGGAAGCTGTGGTCCTGACCGATGGGTTTGCAGCTGTCTTGCACAGCCCGCAAGGAGAGAGCTGGTGTGTGACATCTGAGGCTGGTGCCCGTGCAAGGACCTTCATGGAGCAGACAGGCCTCAAGGGTGACACCCACCAGGTTCCAGCAGTGGCTTTGCTGCTTACAGGCTGTATGGCCATGGGCAGTTAGGGAGCCTCACTAAGCCCCAGTTTGGGCTTCTGTGAAATGGAGATAGTGATAGTCCCCAGCTCCCAGGCTTGGTGTGAGAATTCAATGCATCAGACGATGCGTATCAAGTGTGAAGCATAAATGGTGGTTATTGCCATTGTTGCTGTGCTTGTCATGAGTGTTAGTGTTTACAGCCTGGCTTCTGTCCTTTCTCCGTCTCTTCCTTTCCCAGACTTCCTGGAGTTGCATTGTTTAGTCACTCATCTTGTCCGACTCTTTGCAACCCCATGGACTGCAGCACACCAGGCTCCCTGTCCATTACCATCTCCTGGAGTTTGCTCAAACTCATGTCCACTGAGTCATTGATGCCACCCAACCATCTCATCCTCTGTCGTCCCCTTCTCCTCCTGCCCTCAATCTTTCCCAGCATCAGGGTCTTTTCCAATGTGTTGGCTCTTCGCATCAGTGGCCAAAGTATTGGAATTTCAGCTTCAGCATCCATCCTTCCAATGAATATTCAGGGTTGATTTCTTTTAGGATTGACTGGTTTGATCTCCTTGCTGTCCAAGGGACTCTCAAGAGTCTTCTCCAGCAGCACAGTTCAAAAGCATCAATTCTGTCGCACTCAGCCTTCTTTATGGTTCAGCTCTCACATCCATACATGACCACTGGAAAAATCATAGCTTTGACTATACAGACCTTTTTTGGGAAACTGATGTTCCCTAAACACTGTCTAGGTTTGTCATAGCTTTTCTTTCAAGGAGCAAACATCTTTTCATTTCATGGCTGCAGTCACCATCCGCAGTGATTTTGGAGCCCAGGAAAATAAAGTCTGTCACTGTTTCCATCTTTTCCCATCTGTTTGCCATAAAGTGATGGGACTGGATTCCACAATCTTAGTTTTCCAAATGTTGAATTTTAAGCCAGCTTGTCCACTCTCCTCTCCTGCTTCCTAGTTGACTTACTTGTCTTTAGAGAGATTGCTTCTTTGAAGATGAGAGTCTTGCAATTGGATATGAGTAAAGTGCTCCTTGAAAAACTGTGAATTACTCAGTGAATACATAAAGATGAGCACTCTGGGTGGGTGATTGTCATTTTCTCACGCGATGTATATCCTTCTCTTCCACCATTGTCCCAGGCCCCGAGCTCCAGTCACACCCAAGCCAAAAATACCCTTGCCCTTTCCTTGGTGCTGAGTGAGCTCATGAGTCAAGGCTTGGCCCAGTGTCACCTTCTGTGGGTGCCCTTCACCTTCACCTTGAGAGCAGAGGCCGTCACTCCCATAGTGCCCTTCTCTTAACTCTTTAACAGCCCAGGTCAGACACAATAATATGGTTTTTTTTTTTCTCTTTTTTTCTTTTTGGCTGTACTTCATGTGTGGTTTGGTTTTGTTTGTTTTTCTTTCTTTCTTTTTGGCTCTGCTGGGTCTTCGCACAGGCTCTCTCTAGTTGCCGTGAGTGGGGCTACTCTTTCAGTGTGGTCCCCGGGCTTCCCATTGTGGTGGCTCCTCTCGTTGTGGAGCACAGACTCTAGTTGTGTGGGCTTCGGCTGTTGTGGCTCATAGGCTCATCAGTTGCAGCTCACGGACTCTGGAACACAGACTCGGGAGTTGTGGTGAATGGGTTTAGTTATTCCGCAGCAAATGGGATCTTCCTGGGTCAGGGATTGAGCCCGTGTCCCCGGCATTGGCAGGCAGATTGTTATCCACTGTGCCACCAGGGAAGTCTGACACAATAATATGGTTTTGTTTTTTAACTTTGTCTCCCCTACTTGACCCTGCATTTCTGGGGGATAAAGATTATTTATCCTAATTGCAGTGTATGCGTCTTAGTGCCTGTTGAGTTGGGATTGTTTGTTGTTGTTGTAAATTTTTTGAAAGCAGGTTAACAATAGAGAATACTCACATTAGGAGTTTAAAAGTTTGATAGTTTTACAAGGTGAACATACCCAGGCAGCCAACCTCTAGATGAAATTTTAGGACAACTGTGGGTACTAAGTCACTTCAGTTGTGTCCAATTCTTTGCCACCCTATGGACTGTAGCCTACCAGGCTCCTCTGTCCATGGGATTCTCCAGGCAAGAATACTGAAGTGGGTTGCCATTTCCTTCGCCAGGGGATCTTCCCAACCCAGGGATCGAACCCTCATCTCAGGTCTCCTGCACTGGCAAGTGGGTTCTTTACCACTGTCACTATCTGTCCAGAGGCAATTAGGAGAAACCTGGAAGTTCACCTTCAGTCTCTACTCAACTAATAGTACTGTCCCACTTTCCAACAGCATAGATTAGTTTCGCTTGTTAATGAACTTTCTGAAAATGTAGTCATATGGTACATTCATGGCTGGTGTGTTTTGTTTAACGTTATGTTTGAGATTCATTCACACGTTGTGTTTGGTTGTAGTTCATTTACTTTCACAGCTATGTAGTATTCTGTGTAAACGTACTATTTATCCATTCTGCAGCTGAAATTTCACTGGAAAGTAACCATCTTGTGAACTAAATCAAATACCAGTACCTACCTCTTTAGAAACATTTCCCAGTGGAAGGGGTGACAGAACAGAAGATTGAATCCATGAATGCTAGAAAGGCAGCCCTGATTTCTCACCCTGTAAAAAGAGCAGTGACAAAGGGCTCCCGATTTCCTGAGCTGGCAAGGTCTTTCAGAATCAGGACACCTCGGTTTCCCAGTCTGTGAGTTCTTTTTATGTTCCAGCTGATTGCAAAACTGGTAAAAGCCACATAGAGCACTTTTGGGCAGAATGGCATTCCTAGAATTCTGTTTTGCTGTTAAATATTGACATACAAGTATATGGCTAAATGTGTTCTACCAATGATGGCGGGGCATTAATTGTAATTACTTGTCAATTTAACTTGCTGTTGGTGTCTTTACTCACAACATGCTGAAAAGGTATTTGAAGGATTTCATTAGCAGTCTTACAAGTCGTTTGTCAATAAATGATGAAAGGGTCTGGCTATTTGTATTTCAATGTTATCGTTTTAATGGGCAACTGTCTACATGCCATCCACCACAGAAATGCCGTTTCCTTTTTATTTTTTAAGGAAGTTCTAAGGTGGAGGGAGGTCTGGTTGCTATGGATATCTGAAATTTAATGTTTCCATTTAGGAGGTAAGCTGAGACTTTCACTGTTTGGTCTCCACCTGAGTGGCATTCACATTTAGAAATTACAAGATTGTTATTGGCTATCTCGAGCTCGAGGATGTGGCTGAGTACTGGCAGTTAATTAAAACGTGGCTAGCTTTCAATATCAGAATTATGCAGCCTGTTTTTGTAGGATGTCCCTGAAGTCTTCACTCCCCTGCAATGTGTTTTTGATGTAAACAAAATATTTGAAAAGGAAACATAACACAGGGCAGCTTGTCCTCATTTACTGTGGAAGCTGGTTGCTCCCTGAGCTCTCCCTGAGTGGGATTCTGCCCCAGTGGTCTCTGTCCTTCAGTTCTGCTGGCTCTGGGCTGCCAAGCTTTATTATTTTTTTAACTTTTGAATTTGTATGGGGGTGTAACCAGTCAATCCTAAAGAAACCGACCCTGAATATTCATTGGAAGGACTGATGCTGCAGCGCCAATACTGTGGCTCCCTGGTGCAAAGAGCTGACTCGTTAGAAAAGACCCTGATGCTGGGAAAGACCGAGGGCAGGAGTAGAAGGGGGTGACAGAGGATGAAATGGTTGGATGGCATCATGATTGCATGGACAGGAATTTGACCAGACTCCAGGAGATAGTGAAGGACAGGCATGCTGCAGTCCATGGGGTTGCAAAGGGTTGGACACGACAGTGACTGAACAACAACAGCATAATTGATTAACAATGCTGTGGTAGTTTCAGGTGGACAGCAAAGGGACTCGGCCATACATACACATGTGTCCATTCTCCCCCAAACTCCCCTCCCATCCAGGCTGCCACATAACATTGAGCAGAATTCCACGTGCCATATAGTAGGTCCTTGTTGGTTAATCCATTTTAAATGTAGGTGTATGTACATGTCCATTCCAAACTCCCTGACTATCCCTTCCCCCCATCCTTCCCCACTGGGCTGCCATACTTTAACGTACCCTGGAGAGCTGATAAGAGAACAAAACCTTGGCAGGAAGATGACTTCATGGGATGTTTATTGGGAAGATCTTAGAAAAATTTGTCAGGTCAACATATTGATACTTTAAGTGGTGGGTGAAATAATTTTTATTCTTTTTAAATTACTTTTCTTATTCTTTTAAATTTTTTAATTATAGAAGGATTCATGTATACATTCTCAAAGGAGAATCAGAATCTAACAATGCAGAGAGAGAAAAAAAGTCCCCTTGACTGCTCGTCTGTTCTGGTTTCCTTTCAGTAGATAATGCTTTAATCAATTAGTATATATGGTGCTAGATCAGGGGTCAGCAAACTATAGCCCACGGGCCAACCCAGCTCCCTGCCTGTTTTTATAAATAAAGTTTTATTGGAACACAGTCACTCACATTTGTTTACATATTATCTCTCATCGCTTTCACACTATAATAGCCAAGTCATGCATTTGTAGCAGAGACCATGTGACCCACAAAGCCCAATTGCCCCATACAGAGTTTACTGACCCCTATGCTAGATATTTTTTCATAATAATTTTATGTAATTAGAGTAATATGAATTTTATATGCAGTGTTCATATATACATATTTTGTTTATTTTTACATAGATGATGTCACATAGCGCATTTGTTCTATTCCTCGCATTTTTTCATTTAACAATTTATCATCATGATTGATCCTCCATATCAAGACATGATGCTTTGTCTCATAGTGTTCATTTACCTGTTGCATATTCCCATAGTGGGATGGAGTTAAACTTATTTTATCATCCTTTATGGGTGAATATGTAGCTTGCTTTCAGTTTTTAATGTTAAAAATAATGCAGCAATAAAACCTGGCAAAAAAAATCTTTATTTTTTTCAACCAGTATTAGAAAATCATATACACAGTATGGTGGCGTATTTTTTACAACAGAGAAGTTGCATGACAATCATGGCTAATATAAAAGAAAGGGAGGGGTGTGAATTAACCTGATCAGGGACTTAAAACGTTAGAGGGGGTGGTACTCAGGACTGATGTTTTATGCTTCCCATTGCTTGGCAGTGCCTACTCTGGGAAAAGGCCTACGTAGAATTGAAAGTCTTTTTACTTAAGGACACAGTAAGGAAGGGGTAGTTAGGAAATTTGGGAAGGTCATCTCTTACTGTGTTTACACCACACTGCTGTATTCAGAGTGGGTAACCAACAAGATCTGTGCACATGGACCTGTAGCACACGGAGCTCCACTCACGTTACGTGGCAGCCCGGATGGGAGCAGAGTTGGGGGAGAATGGACGCATGTATAAGGGATAGCTGAGTCCCTTCGCTGTTTGCCCACAACTACCGCAACGTTACTAACTGTCTATACCCCTAGACAAAATAAAAAGTTTGAAGTTTTTTTTTTAAAAAAGAACGTGTTGGAAGTATCCTTAAGTAAGGTGTTTGTAAGCTTGCCCTCACTTGAACTGTAGCCTGAGAAAATGTCAAGATTACCGTGCATGTCTTAGAAATATAAAACCATTGAGCATCAAGAGTCTAGGAACCTCCACAAGGATAAAATGAGCCCTTTCAGTTTTTAGATGAGGACACCGAGCCTCTCAAAGGTTCCATGATGTATTCAAGATTGTAGTAAGAGGTTTCGAGCATGACTGAGCCTGTCCACTGACTCCAACTCCAGTAGCCTAGAATTGAAATATCTGATTTTCATAACGCAGGAGGAATAAGACTTATAGTAGCACATCATTGGTAAGTTTTATACTTGGTCAGGATATTTGTATTTGTAGGATTTTCATATACATGACTTAAGAATGATAATTCATATGAGTAGTTCTGTTTCTGATAAAATGTTAGTTGTCATCCCTTCAGCCATCACAACACAAAAAGAATCCAAACTGATCAGTGGCCTAAGCTGTTTGGATGTTCTTGTTCCTGACAAGGTCAGGCCATTTGTTCAGGTACATTAAAGTCTCATTGGAAAAGAAATAGACATCTTGAGCTGAAGTCATTTTAGGCACATTGATGTGACTCAAAGGATTGATCCGGTACAGAAACATAACATTTTCTGGACTTGTAAGGAAATCTTTGCCTCTAGTAAAGCAAAAATAAACTGATGCTCATGTGAATTAACATTTTTGGCAGCTTAGAAATGACACCAACATTTGATAAAACCTGCATTTGCACAAAGAAGCATCTTTTAAACCTGTAATAGTTTGTGTGCACCGTGGACACACCATTTGAATCCTTACTCTTCCGGAGGTGACATGAAACTGCACTAAAGATAGTGAAATATTGGGATTTTGTTTTCATTTTATTTTTCCTTCTAGTTTTATTGAGATATAATTGTCATAGGTCACTGTATAAGTTTAAGGGGTACAATATAATGATATGACTTACTTGCATCATGAAATGTTGACCGCAGTAAGTTTGTGAACATCCATCATCTCATACAGATGGAAAGTAAGAGAAACACTAAAAAAAAACTATATAAAAAAATATGTGTGTGTGTTCAGTTATACATATAACTGAATCACTTGTCTGGCAGAAATCAACACAACATTGTGAATCAACTATACTTCAATACAATAAATTAAAAATGTTTTTAATAAAGAAAACTTACTGAATTAGGAGGGGGACATCATCACAAATGCCAGTTTTCTGTGGTCATCAATTTTTCACCCCTTTGTTCTAACAGTTTATGATTTTTAAATGTTTTTTTTCCTCACGATGGAAAGCATTAGGATTTCCTCTCTTAACACCTTTACTGCTTTACTGTACATCACACAGCAGTGTTAATTATATTTACCATGTTGCTCCCTACTCCCCTGGTGCTTATTTATCTTACAACTGGAAGTTTGTATGTTTCAGGTGCCTTCATCTGATTCCCTGCCCCTCCCCTTTGGTAACCACAAATCTGATCTCTTTCTCTCTGAGCTTGTTTGTTTGTTTTGAAGTATAGTTGAGCTATAATACTGTGTTAGTTCCCGTTAACACAGCCTGGTGTTTCAGTGTTTCTGCACATTCTGGAATGATCACCGCAATAAGTCCAGTTACCACCTGTCACCATACAAAAGCGGTGCATACTGTTGACTGTCTTTCCCACACTGTGCGTTTCATACCCATGCGTCGTTTACTTCATCACTGGAAATCTGCCCCTCGTAAACTCCCTCATCCATCTCTCCTCCCCCACCCCCTTGCCGCTGGCCACCACTGTATCTCTTGTGTCTGTGACTGTCTCTGTCTTGTTACGCTTGTTCATTTGTTTTGTCTTGTAGATTTCACGTGTCTTTGATTTTTTTCACTTAGCAAACATATGTTGTTTTAAAACTGGGCAAATATTTAATGTTGATGAGACTCTCACCTCTAAGTTTCTCTGGTGGCAGCCTCTCGTGGCCTTTTCTCCTGCACTATTCTTAGCCAGGTTTATTTTGAGCCTGGTGGTAGTAAAGAAGTAATATGAAATGCTCAGTACTCAGAACCACATATTTCTTCATTCACAAGTTGTCTGAGGGTCACCATTGGTGCCAGGAAAAGATTTGCCTAGGAAACTAACACAATCTATTTTCTTTACAGTAGAATACAAGAGATTTTCGCCACTGATAATTGTCTTCTTTAAAGTGCTAGTAGTAATTGCCTGCTTGTCTTGGAGTAGAGAAAAAGGGAAATGACTTGGGCAAACTTTGCTATTTGGTGTCTGGGTTTAGAAACCAGGTGGAGACAGAGAAAACAGACTGAAAACAACCAACTATGGTCAGCCTCAGCAATGAGAAGACATGAAACAGTGTTGGACATTTTGTTAGATTCATAGATGGCCACTAAGTATTTCTAGAGTTCCTGTAAGGTACATTATTAGGTATTAGGGGGCACATATTAAATTACAGACAAGAGCTTTGTCTCCTAAATTATAGGCCTTACTAGGAAAAGCAAGGCAAACAAACCATAATCAACATCCAAGAAGGAATTTCTTCTTAGCAGGGTGAAGAGCAAGACTCGAAAGGCTTCCATTATTTAGAACTGTGGCTGAACATATAAAATAATGAAACAGCTCATTGAAAACCAATCAGTTACATATCCACAAATAAAATCGTTTGATAAATAGTTCTCTTTCTTATGCACACAATTGTGTTGTTGTTTTGGCTACGTGTAGGCAGAGAATGAAGGCAGTCATTCATAGAATAAACCAAAGTTTAGAATAAAATACTGAAGTCATGGAGTGAAGAACCCCCCAGAACTGGAAGGGACTTTAAGGTCACCGAGGCAAATGCCAATATCATCAAAAATATTATACACTTGGTGGATTTTACTTGTAAATTTTTAAAATCCCAGCCTGACTTCCCCTTGCCTCTCTTTGAATTCTAAAGCCGCCACCACACACTGTCACTGGAGAAGACACACCCTATTTAATGTTAGCATAAGAAAAATATAAGAAGGTGAGTATAAATGAAACTACAATTTAAAAAAAACCACATAGCATCTCAAAGTTAAAAAGGAGTGAAGCTTTGTGTTTGTTTGCTTTATATAAAAAAAAATCTTAGCTGAAGTATACAATATCAAAAATAATATATTCCTCCTCCCCATTAAAGGAGCTAATTAAATATGACCACATATGCTCCAAATTTGCCACCATGCTTTTCTCCAATTACTAATAGGTAAGCAAAACATTAAAGTCAAGAATGGTGTCTGTGCAACAAAAATAGTTATTATAAGGAACTAGTTAAGGAGAAATTAATGAAATAAATGTGTCTGTCGCATAAAATAAGGAACCTAACAGAATTCAAGCATATACATAGCTGATATGCTGAGAAGGAAAAGGAAATGGTTGGGACACCAACATGCCAAAATGGTAGCTAAGTTGTTAGCAAAATTATTTCCCGGGACTTAACATCAATTGTGGTCACAAATAGCTACAAGCTAAACAGTTCTTCTTAAAAAGAAGATCCTGGAATGTTCATAGACTCTGGGAATTTGGCATGAAGATTGTGCCCAGGTTTAGAGACACAGCCACAGAAGGATGGGTTTTCATCTGTAGCTGGTTTTCAGGTTAAATGAGGTGTGTTTAAAAAACATACCCAAAGCAAAGGCAAAAACAAATAGAAAAAAATAATCTGGAGGGCAAAGATATGCAAGCAACAGAAGAAAGCTACTAAAAAAATAGTGCTATTATTAAAAGATTTTGAGCAATAAGAGATGATCTTACACTCAAAATAAGAGTATGATGTGAGAAAAGTACAGAGAATAAGAAATTTAGTTCCATAAGGGAAAACTCTGACATAGCCAGAATATGAAACATTCTACAAGAATGAGAATGTTGATTAAAAATGAATGCCATTTTTTAAAAGGTATGTGTGTGGGGTGGGGGAATGCAAAGATTGAGGAATTGGGCTTTATTAGGTTAAAAGATTCTAAAAAGGCACAACAACCAAATTCAGCGTGTGAACTTTACTGAATCTGGTTCCAAAAGAAGGCAGCTATGAAAGATATTTGAGGGACAGCTAAAGACATGTACATATAGGTAGGGTATTAGATAATATTGGGATAGTATTGGTAATTTTCTTGGTGTGGTAATGGTATTATGGTTAATAGGAAAATGTGCTAATTTTATGAGATGCCTGTGGAAATAATTAGGAATGAGGTGTCATCATATCTGAAACATTCTAAATGGCTCAACAAAATATTGGAACAAAAATACACAAAATTTTTATCACATTTTACTTTTTCTTTATGTTGGCAATCCATTTGTCCTTAGAACAAATGGAAAATATGAGAAAACCAAAAAAGAGCATTTTCTTGCAACTGTAAATACAAATCACCCCAGGACTGCTAACACTTTGGTGTTGTCTGCGTGTGTATAATATTTATAATATGTATTATGCACTAATATGCTTCCCTAGTGGCTTAGTCAGTAAGGAATCCACCTGTGATGCAGGAGATCTGGGTTCGATCCCTGGGTTGGGAAGATGCCCTGGAGAAGGGAATGGCTACCCACTCCAGTATTCTTGCCTGGAGAATTCCATAGACAGAGGAGCCTGGAGGACTATAGACCATAGGGTCGCAAGAGTCAGACACGACTTGGTGACTCAACCACCACCATCACCCCTAATATATTTATAACAAACATATGCCATGACACACGTCTTATTCTCTTAGTAATGTACATGTACCGTCTTTTCACATTAACAGCATTGCCCATGTAACGTCATTTTGGTGGATGAACGTGACATTGCACTGTGTGTGTGAGCTGCAGTTCATTGTTTCCGTCTCCTCTAGCGAAAGGAGTTTTACTTGTCGGCGCTCGGGTACCCCCTTCTTCCTGAGGCTCTCTTTAAGTGTGCTTAACTTAGACCACTTCTGAAGTCCCTCTTGGTGAGACATGAGCAGTTTGTTATGTTTTCTCATCATGTGTGCTGTCAATGACATTTTCCTCTCATTTATGTTAACCGAGAAGGGCAGAGAACATTTTTATCTTGATGGGTACATGTTACACATAACAAATTTCTGCGTGTCTTTACTCACTGCTACTTAATTTAGCAGGCTAATATGATAAACTACCTATTTCTCAAATTCTAACAGCATTCATGGTGGTGGGGAACTTAATAAAGTTTCTAAGTCTCCAAAGACAGAAACTGATGGCTTGTGGCTACGTTGCATTTTAGCTAATGCAATAAAGGATTGCTTTTCATAGTGAAAAGATAAAGACTGGGGGGGAAAGGGGGTGGTTAGCGTATTAGGGAAAATGCAGAATAATCATATATGACAATGTATGGCTTTGGAATGCAGAATATTTTTATTGCAGTATCCTCATTTTAAAGAAGGTCACTTGGCATCAAGTAGACTCAGCTTCAAATAATGACTCTGCTCCTTTTTAACCTTGGTGAAGTTACAGTTCCCTCTGCCCAGTTTTCTCATCTGTAATAGGAATCATGAGGTATGTATGGAAATCTCATAGATCTGCTTTAAGGATTTGATGAGTCCGTATTAAAAGCTCTGTGTAAACTATAAAGTGCTAGTGGTGATGGGGGGATGTGGGTTGTGTCAGTAGTAGTAATAGCAGGAAGTAGTAGCAGTAGCATGAACAATAATAGTAGGAGGAGAAATATTGCTAACGGGTAATCTTACCGAGATAGTTATATTTTAACCCAAGTTCCTTGTGGATAAAAGTCAGATGCTAATCAGATGCATTTATGATAGTGTCCCTCCACTCTAAATAACTTGCACATGTTTGGAAGCAGGGCAGGGAAGAGGTATTGCTCACAAAATTTTATCATGAAAATTAATGTTTATTCTATATTTTATTATCTCCAGAAAGGATTTATTATAGAATACATAGCAGTTTAAAAATAAAGTCTTCTAAATAAAGTATTTCTATTAAAGCATTTTGATTCCTACTCAAGATCCCTAATGTTGCAAAAACTGATTCTTTAAATTCATATTTGTTTTTCTTGAGTCTTAATTATAAAGGAGAAAATGTACTCCTTTATAAGTAAATATTCTGAAAGAGCCATGTGTAAGATTATCTATCTCACATAGTAAATTCACTTCAGAATACACTTATTTTTTCTTCATTTTAAAAGGTACTTTTGGGAAATAGGCAAGTTTCCAAAGCATTAAGTTAGCACCATTCTTTTTCTTAACATTATGCATTGAGTAGTGTGTAGCCCAAGAGACACATAATACATGAGAAGTGAACACATCTGTTTACAGTGAAGGATGTCTGGGTGTGAGAGTTGGACCATAAAGAAGGCTGAGTGCCAAACAATTGATGTTTTGAACTGTGGTGTTGAAGAAGACTCTTGAGAGTCCCTGGACTGCAAGAACATTGAATCAGTCAATCCTAAAGGAAATCAACCCTGAATATTCATTGGAAGAATTGTTGCTCAAGCTGAAGCTCCAATACTTTGGCTACCTGATGCAAAGAGCTGACTCACTGAGAAAGAATCTGATGCTGGGAAACATTGAAGGCAAAAGGAAAATGGGGAGGCAGAGGATGAGATGATTAGATAGTATCACCAACTCAATGGAAACAAATTTGAGCAAACTCCAGGAGATAGTGAAGGACAAGGAAGCCTGAAGTGCTGCAGTCCATGTGGTCCCAAAAATTCAGGCATGACTTGCCAACTGAGCAGCAACAAATATGGGCTAGATGTTTGCTTTGTTGTTTTTAGTGAAGAGTTAGTGGGGTGCACATTTAAAAGGCACCAGCACATCAAAATGTAGAAATATCTAAGGCACAGAAATATGTTCTCTACCACTAGGATTGTTTCATCTTAGAGTGTTTGGGAAAGCACATAAGCACGACAGTGTGAAGTGCTGAAATACACATGTTGACAGATAATAACGAACCTTGTAAAATTCCACCTCCTCCACAAAATCTTCATCAGCCCTGTAGAAGAAGATGAGGTTCTCATCACTTGTGATCTTCTGCAAGTTCAATACATTCCTCTATGTATACATAGGTGTGTATATATCTGCTATATATTCAATGTATACCTCAGACTGTAGGGACGCTACTTGAAAGTAAATTGTCATAGAGCAAAAGTCTTGGTCCATGCCACTTATAGTTCATTCATTGATTAACTTATCCAATAAATATTTAATAAGTATTAATGTTTACCCTGAGCCAGGCCCTATTCTAGGTGCTAAGGATACTTTAGTGAATATGGCAGGCACAGTCCTTGCCCTCAAGGAACTCACATCTTGGTTGGAAGGAAGGGGAGAATTTCAATAACTAGATTAAAACAAGTAGATACAGAATATGCCAGATGATGGTGGGTGTTCTAGAGGAGAAAGAGCAAAGTAAAGGAAAGAGAGATAGAGAAAGCCACATGGAAGGAGGGTGCTCTTTTGTACATAATTGCAAAAAACATCATTGCTCTGCTGAAGTTAGAACAGAAACTAGGAGGTGGGAACAAAGACTGCCCTGGATCGCTGGAGGGCGTGATGCAAAGCAGAGGTGATGCAAAGGCCAGGTGAAGGTAGCAATTGAAGTATCTTTGAAGGACAGCCCAAGTTAGCTAACTTCTCATGTTGTGGTTTCCTCTGTGATCAAAGTGGAAGTAACCATACAGCAAAGGATGGTTCATGAGGATGAAATGGAAGTAGCGTGTGCTCTAAGTCCAGCACAGAATGAGTGCTCTGTCAGTTTTCCATGCCTTCTTTTGTAAATGTCTGTTCATGCTGATGGATGTGCTTGTCTGCATCATTATAATCCCTCTTCCTTGACAGTCATGTGGCTTTAAAACACTAAGGCCAAAATCATTGCCAAATCTGTACTACAGAGAACACCAAGGCAACTGTGTTACACAGTAAAGATCTCTCTGAACCACTTCATGAAGACATGCGTCACTTGACTTTCTCAAACCCTAACACCCTTAGCCCACTCCAGAGCCTTGTTCTGCTGAGATCTTCTCCTGTATGTGGCAGGGTTTGCAAGTTCTGGGAGTTGGTGATGGACCGGGAAACCTGGCATGCAGCAGTCTGTGGGGTCGCAAACAGACGCGACTGAGTGACTGAACTGAACTGATGCTCAAGATAAGTCCAGACCAGCTCCTTTCATCCATCCCTAGGAAACTCACGCCTCCATAAAGGGGGTGGACCGCATTCTCCATCCCAAACTCCTTTAAGTCTTGATCTCACTCTCCAGTTTCTTCTTTTCCAGTTTAGGCAGGCACAGAAACTAAGGCAGCTGAAATGTTCTATATAAAAGAGCAGGAGACATTTAGGACCAGAATGGAGGTTTATACCTGAGAGGCAGAGAAGAGAGAAAAGAACACAGAAGAATAATTCTCAAACATTATGACAGAGTAGCTGAGAAGCTTATAGAATAGAAAAGACCAGAAAACAATTCTAAGTGGCTTACATTGCTGCATTATAAATTCTTTTCATCTCCTCAAGCCTTCAATAAAATCTTCTCCAAAACAGGTCCCTTTATATGGCTTCTTTTGGACTGTTGTTCTTTAGTTGCTAAGTCATGTGCTACTCTTTTTCAACCCCATGGACTATAGCCCACCAGACTCCTCTATCCATGGAATTCTCCAGCAAGAATACAAGGGTGGGTTGCCATGCCCTTCTCCAAGGAATCTTCCCAACCCAGGGATTGAGCCTGCATCTCCTGCATTGGCAGGCAGATTCTTTACCATTGAGCCATCAGGGGAGCCCTTCTTTTGGGTTAAAGAAAAGGGATGAGTTCCATTTGAGGTTCAACATCAGGGCAGAAATAAATGAAAAGCCCTGATATAGGGGGAGTAAGAATTCTGCAGAGGCAGGCAGCCAGGAGCAGAAATAACCATCCCTTCATACTGCAGAAATTCTCAGAAGTCTCTCAAGGGCATTGAGAGTTTCAAGCCAATGTGCGTGCTAAGTGTCTTTAGTCGTATCTGACTCTCTGTGACCCTATGGACTGTAGCCTGCCAGGCTCCTCTGTCCATAGCTATTCTCCAGGCAAGAATACTTGAGTGGGTTGCCATGCCCTCCTCCAGGGGATCTTCCCAATCCAGGGATCAAACCCACATCTCTTCTGTCTCTTGCATTGGCAGGCGGGATCTTTACCACTGGTGCCACCTGGGAAGCCCATCAAACTACTAGGGTCCTGAACTTTAGGAACAGGGTAACCTCAGTTGACAAGCACATCTGCGTGACGCTTGCATCGGGCAGGATTCCAACAGACTGAACTCTCGGGATGCTAACCTAAAAGTCAGGCTGAAACCAAAGATCTGAAAGGGCCTTTGGGCTGGCCAGATGATGGATTCAACAGATGAGAGATGTCATGCTTGTCAGTGTCCTTAGAAGGACCAGTGCTTCTGTCATTCAGCATATTCTCAAGCAACATTGCTGAGGTCCCAAGGCCACACTCAGAAGTGGCTCAGTGGGGATGGCTTTATTAACTTCAAAAGTTCACTAGGTTGATCTTAAGTCAACACCTTTGATTTCTTACAAATGAAAAGGGATGAGTTTGGGGCAGCTGCCTTGGTTGATATGTGTCCAGGGCCGTACATCAGATAGGTGTAATATTAAAGCTGACATTGATTAAGTATCTGGTGTGAGGAAGGCTTGTGCCAGGGTTTAACCTGGATTAACTCATCTAGTTCTCATCTTTGAGGTAAGCACTGTTCTTGTTTTTCCTGAATGAGGAGGCATAATTTGATCGAAGTTTAGGTTTTAGGGGGTCTTCCCTGGTTGGTGGCTCAGACGGCAAAGAATCTGCCTACAGTGCAGGATACCTGGGTTCAATCCCTGGGATCGGGAAGATCCCCTGGAAAAGGGCATGGCAACCCACTCCAGTATTCTTGTCTGGAGAATCCCATGGACAGAGGAGCCTGGTGGGCTACAGTCCATGGGGGTAACAAAGAGTCGGACACAACTTAGTGGCTGACACTGACGCTGATTGACAGGCTTTGGGAAGCTGGCACACCTCGAATAAAGAAGAGAGCTAAGGGAGAGTTTGGGAGGAGATTGGGAGTTGAAGAAGCAGCCAATTCAGGAATTGTTTTTCCTGTTTTCAATCGAAGTGTAGTTGATTTGTAATAATATATTTGATTCAGGTATATAGCATGGTGATTCAGTATTTTTGCAGCTTATACTTCATTTTAGGTTATTGTAAGATAATGGCCATAATTCCCTGTGTTGCTGTTGCTCAGTCACTAAGTCGTGTCCAGCCGTTTGTAACCTCTTGGACTGCAGCACACCAGGCTTCTCTGTCCTCCACTGTCTCCCAGAGTTTGCTCAAACTCATGTCCATTGAGTCGGTGGTGCTACCATTGACTCATCCTCTGCTGCTCCCTTCTCCTCCTGCCTTCTATCTTTCCCAGCATCAGGGTCTTTTCCAACAAGTTGGCTCTTCACATCAGATGACTGAAGTATTAGAGCTTCAGCATCGGCCCTTGCAATGAATATTCAGGGTTGATTTTTTTTAGGATTGACTGATTTGATCTCCTTGCAGTCCAAGGGACTCTCAAGAGTCTTCTTCAGCAACACAATTGGAAAGCACCAATTCTTTGGCACTCAGCCTTTTCTATGGTCCAACTCCCCCATCTGTACATGACTGCTGGAAAAACCATAGCTTTGACTGTATAGACCTTTGTCATCAAAGTGATGTCTTTGCTTTTTAATATGCTGCCTAGGTTGGCCATAGCTTTCCTTCCAAGGAGTAAGTGTCTTCTAATTTCATGGCTTCAGTCATGTGCTGTACGGTAAATCCTTGTTACTTACCTGTTTTATATATAGTAGTTTATATCTGTTAATCCATACTACTATTCGTACCTCCTGCCTCCCCTTTGATAACCACAAGTTTGTTTTCTGTATCTGTGAATCTGTTTCTGTTTTGTGTATATGATCATTTGTGTTATTTTTTAGATTCCACATATAAGTGATAAAATAGTTTTTGTCATTCTCTGCCTGACGTATTTCACTCAGCATAATGTTCTCTAAGTCCATCCATGTTGCTGTCAATAGTAGTATTTCATTCTTTTTTATGGCTGAGTAGTAGTCCAGTTTAGCTATATATATATATGTGTGTGTATGTATAAAATACACACACACACATACATATATATACCACATCTTTTTTAAATTTTGAATTAATTTTTTGTTTTTAAATTTTTAAAAGTAGGTCCTCATTGGTTATGTATCATTGGTTATGTATAATATTTTAAATATAACAGTGTATACATGTCAATCCAAAACTCCCAATCTATCTCTCCTCTCTCCCATTCCCCATGGTAAGCATAGGATCTATCTCTTAAGTTTGTAAGTCTGTTTCTATTTTGTAATTAAGTTCAGTTGCATCATTTTCTAAAATTCCACGTATAATGTTATATGATATTTGTATTTCTCTGACTTACTTCACTTAGCATGGTAATCTCCAGGGCCGTCCATGTTGCTCCAAATGGCATTATTTCACTCTTTTTCATGACTGAGTAATGTTCCATTGTATGTATGCACCGCATCTTCTTTGTCCATCCATCTGTCAGTGCACATTTAGATTGCTTCTATGTCTTGGCTATTGTAAATGACATTGCCATGAACGGTGTGGTGCATGTATCCTTTTGAACCATGTTTTTTTTCAGGTATATGCCCATGGGTGGAACCACTGAATCGTACAGTGGCTTCAGTTTTAGTTTCTTGAGGAACCTCCATACTGTTCTCCATACTGGTTGTACCAGTTTATATTCCCACTAAGTGTGGGAGGGTTCCCTTTTCTCCTCACCCATTCCAGCATTTGTTCTTTGTAGTCAGAATGATGGGCATTACAGCTGGTATGAGATGCTATCACATTGTAGCTTTTATTTGCATTTCTGTAATAATCAGCATTGTTGAACATCTTTTCATGTGCCTCTTGGCCATCTGTATGTCTTCTTTGGAGAAATGTCTATTTAGGTCTTCTGCCCTTTTTTGGGGGGAGGGGTTGTTTGTTTTTTTGATATTGAACCACATGAATTGTTTTTAAATGTTGGAGATTGATCCCTTTTGTCACATCATTTGCACATATTTTCTCGCATTGTTTAATAGCAGATAGCTGTTGACTTTATACAGATGCTAATGTCTGCATCAGGCTGATAGGATGATGATGTAATTTCATTTACATCTGTCGACTGTTTTCTTTTGGATCATAAAGTTTCCCAATTTGTGTCTTCTCAGGTCCTAGGTCTTCCTCTGTCTTTGCAAGCCCACTCTTCATGGGAAGGTTTGTAGCCCATTGCAGGCAAGAATGGGAGACGATGATGAAAAGTGGGAGCAACTTGGACTTTGGGGAGAAATAAACAAGGTTTATATGTGTGCAAAGATCAGCTTGAGGTGAACCAAAAGGAGAATAGGGTCAAGGTAAAAGAATTTGTGTTTGTGTGTGTGCTTAAGGCATAAAATGTGGCTCTGGAGTTCCATGTCAGGGTCTGGTCTAATAGTGAGCATGTAACTCTTCTTTGGAATTTATACATTCACTTGTGCAAGTGCACTAGTCCTTAGAAGAACTAGCAACCCATTACTGCCCTGGGCATGCCTGGACTGCCCTGGATGTTTGGCTCTCAGTGGTCATTAACTTAAGCCTGACTCACAAGAGTGGCTGGTTTTTAATGAGGAATTGCTTTCTGCAAGAAACATTCTTAAGTTTTGTTGGAAAAGGGAAAAGTAAATCCCAGGGGACTGTTAGAACTGATAGAGGAGGCCTGTTTACTAGCCTGGCTGGATTGCCTTTAAACACCAAGGTGAAAGTCAGTCAACATGGACCTCTCACCAGTGAGGATTTAGGAAGTTTTTGCTCTTGTTCTAAGCCAGTGCCAGGAACTATAATTAGCAGGTAAATGTAAGAGATAGAGAAGCATTTTTTTTTTCTGTTGACTTAAATACCCTTCTCTTCACAAAACCCACCTCCATCCTGACCAAAGTGGACCTGAGCAGTGGAAGTCCAAATGGACAGAAGTCTTCTGTAAATTCACAGACAGTGTGTTTGTTAGCTTTCTTTTGGCCTGGGGATAAATAAAGGGCCTTGGATTGGTTTGTCATTAATCTCTCATCTTTCTTTTCTTTCCCCCTAGTTATCTTACCTACAAAGTACTTTACTGGCATGTTAGAAATCCTTGATTTTTAGATATGTCCATTTTTACTTCTTTCCTTTTTTCTCTCCCTTGGCAAATCTTTATCACACTCTTAAGCAACTCGCTGTTTCTTTCATAGAGAGAAGTGTCCCCTGAAGGAGATGGGGTAAATGGTTTAGTAGAAAGTGGAAGGAACTCACGAGGCTTTTATATATTGAAAAGGATTGCTTATTAAAAGAGCATGAGGGACATATACTGATAAACACTAGTTATCCTTCTGATATGAAGATGTTGCTCCTCAACCTTTTTCAGGCATATTTTGAACGTTTTGCTTTGGTTTGTTTGGAGTTTTTTTTAATTTTAATTTTTCAAATTATGAAAATATGATAACACATTTATAGGAGACTTGGAAAATACAGAACAAAGTTACATATAGTTCCACTATATATTACAGTTATTTATTTTTTTTTTGCAATTTTTTAATTTTTTTATTATTTTTTTTTACAGTTCATAACTTTTATAAATAAAATAAATTAAATGTACAGTGAATAAGTTCTCTGAAATATTTCAATATTTCTGCAGGTTTAGTAACATCGTAAAATACATTTCAACTAAAATTCACAAATCTAAAAACCTGTTAGGCATTTTTAGGCGTTTTAAGTTGGAAATGAAGGCCAATGTTACATCGTAATATGCCAATTACAAATAGTACTTCAAATAGCAAATACTACAGTTTGTCCCAAACTTTAAATACTATTCATGAACTCAACACTGAACTATTGATGGCTATGAGAATTGTTTCCTAGCCTTTTTGAAAATTTCAACCCATTTACATTTAAGGTAATTATTGATAAGTACGATCCCGTAGCCATTTTCTTTATTGCTTTGGGTTCAAGTTTATACACTCTTTCTGTGTTTCCTGTCTATAGAAGATCCTTTAGCATTTGTTGGAGAGCTGGTTTGGTGATGCTGAATTCCCTCAGCTTTTGCTTGTCTGTAAAGCTTTTGATTTCTCCTTCATATTTGAATGAGATCCTTGCTGGGTATAGTAATCTGGGCTGTAGGGTATTTTCTTTCATCACTTTAAGTATGTCTTGCCACTCCCTTCTGGCCTGAAGAGTTTCTGTTGAAAGATCAGCTGTTATCCTTATGGGAATCCCCTTATGTGTTATTTGCTTCTTTTAATATTTGTTCTTTGTGTTTGATCTTTGTTAATTTGATTAATATGTGTCTTGGAGTATTTCGCCTTGGGTTTATCCTGTTGGGGACTCTCTGGGTTTCTTGGACTTGGGTGATTATTTCTTTCCCCATTTTAGGGAAGTTTTCAACTATTATCTCCTCAAGTATTCTCTCATGGTCTTTCTTTTTGTCTTCTTCTTCTGGGACTCCTATGATTCGAATATTGGAGCATTTAACATTGTCCCAGAGGTCTCTAATATTGTCCTCATTTCTTTTAATTCGTTTTTCTTTTTTCCTCTCTGTTTCATTTATTTCTACAATTCTATCTTCTAGTTCGCTTATCCTGTCTTCTGCCTCTGTTATTCTACTGTTTGTTCCCTCCAGAGTGTTTCTGATCTCATCTATTGCATTATTCATTGTATATTGACTCTTTTTTATTTCTTCTAAGTCCTTATTAAATCTTTCTTCCATCTTCTCAATCCTTTTCTCCAGGTTATTTATCTGTAACTCCATTTTGCTTTCAAGATTTTGAATCATTTTCACCATCAAAATTTGAAATTCTTTATCAGATAAATTCCCTATATATTCTTCTTTTGTTTGTGTTGGTGGGCAAGTATCTTGTTCCTTTACTTGCTGGGTATTTCTCTGCCTCTTCATCTTGCTTATATTGCTTTGCTTGGGGTGGCCTTTCCCTCTTCTTGCAGTTTGTGGAGTTCTTTTTATTATGTAGTTTCTTCGCTGTGTGTGGGGTTGGACGGGTGACTTGTCCGGGTTCCCTGGTTAGGGAAGCATGTGTCGGTGTTCTGGTGGGTGGAGCTGGATTTCTTCTCTCTCCTTTAGAAGACAATGGGCTGCTTTTCTGGGAGCCTGATGTCCTCTGCCAGTATTCAGAAGTTGTTTTGTGGACTTTACTCCGCGTTCAAATGTTCTTTTGATGAATTTGTGGGGGAGAGAGTGGTCTCGCCGTCTTATCCCTCCACCATCTTGTTCCTTCCTCCCCAGAATACTGGATTCTTATATTCCACTTGGTCATGGAGTATCTCTTCCCAGCTGCTCCAGCAAGGTGCAGCCGCTGTACCTTACCTTGGATGAGGGGTATCTCCTCAAGGCCGCCCCTCCTGCTTTGAATGTGGATCAGCTCCTCTCGGCCCTCCGGTGCCCAAGCAGCCACCGCCTCCTGGACGTGGTACAGCTCCTCTCGGCCACCGCCCTAACCCTGGGCGCGGGGCAGCTCCTCTCAGCCACGATTCTGCACGTGGTCGGTTGCGCCAGAGCCGGGCGTCTCTCACGTCTGCGCTGCCGGAGCTGGGCGTCTCTTGCCTATATTACAGTTATTTTTTAAGTAGATAAATTAAGATTTTTCATTGGAGTTTCAATATCAAAATCTCAAAAATTAGTAGAATGAGTATCCAGAGAATTAGAAGGATGTAGTAGACCTGAAAATCACTGTTAACCAGTTCAGCATAATTAAGATTTATACAATTTTCAAACAACAGTAGGATACAAATTCTATTCAAGTTCCCATAGACTCTTTGGATTTTTTGATGTTTGGTTTTGTTTGTCTCCCTACTTGTTGTTTCCATGAACATGAATGGATTTGCATTAACTCATCCGCATTTGACTCTTTTGACAAAAAAAATATAATTTCATCTGGGGAAAATCAATGAAAAAGCTTTTTGATGTAACTGTTGAATATGTGACATTGAATCTTATATAAATAAGTAGCTTGTGTTGCAGAAGATATTAAGAAGAGGTGGAAAAAATACACAGAAGAACTATACGAAAAAGGTCTTCATGACCCAGATAATCACAATGGTGTGATCACTCACCTAGAGCCAGACATCCTAGAATGCGAAGTCAAGTGGGCCTTAGGAAGCATCACTACCAACAAAGCTAATGGAGGTAATGGAATTCCAGTGGAGCTATTTCAAATCCTAAAAGATGATGCTGTGAAAGTGCTGCACTCAATATGCCAGCAAATTTGGAAAACTCAGCAGTGTCACAGGACTGGAAAAGGTCAGTTTTCATTCCAATCCCAAAGAAAGGCAATGCCAAAGAATGCTCAAACTACCGCACAATTGCACTCATCTCACATGCTAGCAAAGTAATGCTCAACATTCTCCAAGCCAGGCTTCAACATGAACCATGAACTTCCAGATGTTCAAACTGGATTTAGAAAAGGCAGAGGAACCAGAGATCAAATTGCCAACATCTGTTGGATCATCGAAAAAGCAAGAGAGTTTCAGAAAACATCTACTTCTGCTTTATTGACTATGCCAAAGTCTTTGGCTGTGTGGATCACAATAAACTGTGGAAAATTCTTCAAGAGATGGGAATACCAGACCACTTGACCTTTCTCCTAAGAAATCTATATGCAAGTCAAGAAGCAACAGTTAGAACTGGACGTGGAACAACAGATTGGTTCTGAATCAGGAGTACGTCAAGGCTGCATATTGTCACCCTCCTTATTTAACTTATACGCAGAGTACATCATGAGGAACGCTGGGCTGGATGAAGCACAAACTGGAATCAAGATTGCCAGGAGAAATATCAATGACCTCAGATATGCAGATGACACCACCCTTACGCAGAAAGCAAAGCACTAAAGAGCCTCTTGATGAAAGTGAAAGAGGAGAGTGAAGAAGTTGGCTTAAAACTCAACATTCAGAAAACTAAATCATGGCATCTGGTCCCAACACTTCATGGGAAATAGATGGGGAAACAGTGGAAACAATGTCAGACTTTATTTTGGGGGGCTCCAAAATCATTGCAGATGGTGATTGCAGCCATGAAATTAAAAGATGCTTACTCCTTGGAAGAAAAGTTATGACAAATCTAGATAGCATATTAAAAAGCAGAGACATTACTTTGCCAGCAAAGGTCTGTCTAGTCAAAGCTATGATTTTTTCAGTAGTCATGTATGGAGGTGAGAGTTGGACTATAAAGGAAGCTGAGCGCAGAATAATTGATGCTTTTGAACTGTGGCATTGAAGAAGACTCTTGGGGAGTCCCTTGGACAGCAAGGAGATCCAACCAGTCCATCGTAAAGGAAATCAGTCCTGAATATTCATTGGAAGGACTGATGCTGAAGCTGGAACTCCAATTCTTTGGCCACCTGATGCAAAGAACTGACTCATTTGAAAAGACCCTGATGCTGGGAAAGATTGAAGGCGGGAGGAGAAGGGGATGACAGAGAATGAGATGGTTGGATGTCATCACCAACTCGATGGACATGAGTTTGAGTAAACTCTGGGAGTTGGTGACAGACAGGGAGGCCTGACATGCTGCAGTCCATGGGGTCACAAAGAGCTGGACATGACTAAGTGACTGAACTGAGCATATGTTGCCAGTAAGGAATGATGCGCCACAAGTTTTCTTTGTCATTGTCTTGTTCTGACATCTTCCAGTTCTCACAGCAGAGTTTGGCAAAACTGAATTAAGAATCAGAATCAACAAGTCAGATTCAGAACAAGAGAGAAGTGAAGGATAAAGGAGCAAGACTGTGGTCAGTTGGGAAGGGTACAAATGCAACCATACTCATTGAACAGAAGCGAAAATCAGGACCAAGTTCAGCCTAGAAACATCAACAAAAGCAAACTAGTAAAATGCCCAACAATAAAGATCATAACAATTAACCCAATATAAAATAATTATGATATAATACCCAATATAAAATAATTATGATATAATAAAGGTTCAAATCACCTCTACTTCAGGGTATGTGAAAAATTCTTTACCTGTTGCAAAGCATCACTGTTTTTACTAGTCTTTCTCTCCCTCAGACTTGTCTCATAACTCTTCAAAATAAAATGGTCCGTGGAGCTAAGAATGAACGGGGTTGAATAAAATAGTTCAGTGATTTTGGTGACAATGATTATACCTTTTAAAGTTTTCATAACTAGTACTTTACTGTTATCGTTATTTTCCGCTCAGTAGACAGCACCAGTTCCAGAAGTTTCGTGATATAATTGAAATTGATGTTTTTTTTTTTTTTTTGCTAAGCAGCATATTTGATATTTCTTCAGTGAGGTTCCAGCTGTCTTGCCAGCACCCACCAAAATCTGTGGTGAAGAAAACATGACTTCACTCCATCTCATCCCTACAGCAGCCTTGGCTTTCCTCTTCACAAAATTGTTAAGACTTTAAAGGTCATGGGCAGTATTTACAAAGGCTAAAATGTGCTATGGGAGAGGCAATGGTGCTTGTGTTCCCATAGTTAAGATAAAACATGGAGTATTCTAACTGAGGATCAGGTCTTCAGGTGGTGCAGTAGTAAAGAACCTGCCTGTCAATGCAGGGACTCAGGTTCAGTCCCTAGGCTGTGAAGATCCCTTGGAGAAGGACATGTCCACCCACTCCAGTATTCTTGCCTGGAGAACTCCCTAGACAGAGGAACCTGATGGGCTTCAGCCCACAGGGTCACAAAGAGTCGGACACAAGTGAGCGACTGAACACGCACAGCTGAGGATCGATATGGAATCCTCTGAATTTTGCTTTAGGAAGTTTGCTTGGAACCTAAGGATTGTTTTTCTTTTTTTTCTCCTTTTCCTCACTACCAGCAGTTGTCTGTTACAGATTCTAACAATGCATTCAATATAACCTTTTTATTAGAGATTAATTTTAACATATCCTTTCTTATGGCACAGTCCTAAGCTCATGCTTTACTCGCTTTGCAAATGGCTGCAGCTCCCAAAATGAGAAGGAAACTATTGCCGTGACATGGCAGCATCGCCATCTCTTTTCGAGTGGGAGGACAGCACGCCTACACAGCAGACATCCTCTGTGTTGTGGATTCCTGCTGCAAAGAGCTGCCCCTCCGAGGGCAGTAAGTGCTTCCATGTTTCTCGCCTTGGAGACTGCCCGGAGTGGAGGTCGGGAAGGACCCCGCCCTGACACTTCTCGTCTGTTTGTTTCTCTGTGGTTCTCCACAGCCTCCTGGACCGTGTTCCTTTCAGTCTCCCTGAGAATCATTTATGTTTCATTATTTGCATATGGGGAAAAAAAGCAAATTGACAAACACGGAAGGATCTCATTATTTCATAAGCCTTTGGTTGCCTGTTTGATTCTGAAAAGTGTGCTCTGAGCTCCAACTGAATGAGTCTCTGATCATAGGGTGTAGGAATCTTTCTGTTTCTTCCCTCCGTTTCTTATTTCCTTGCATTCCCCATTTCCCTCTTTCCTTGTCTCCTTTCCGTCTCCCCCATTCTAGTGGCTTTAAGGCCAATTTGCCCCCAGATCGCCCACTTCTGTTCTTTTCCTCATGATGGAATCTCTTCCTCCTTCTGACTCTTAGGTTTGTTCCCAGTCGCTGTTAATGCGTTGATCACTTCTGACATAAGGTGGTAGATTTTTTTAGCTTTTATTTTCCTCCCCTTTGCAACTCCCTTCCTTCACTAATGGCGGGGAGTGACAGCTAGTGATTAGAGGAGTCTTGAAAATGCCACCAGGAACTCAGCAACCGAGGTACCTCATCAAGGCGCAGACGTGTGTTCAAGCCCGGATCCCCAGATGTCCCCTCCTCCACCCCTTTTATCCCCACTTTACTGGCAAAACCTGAGTAATCTCTTTCTACTGCCTGACCTGAAGGTTCTAGCTGAAAACCTTCTGCAAGCCCAGGGGTGCGCACACCCTGCTCAGGGCTTTTACACTCCCCTCCCCCAAGCAGCCTCTTGGGAAGCAAATGCTCTGTTATTTCTCTACCAGGCACAAAACCTTTTTGTGTAAATGAAGGTATAAAGTTTGTGTGTGCTCAGTCACTCAGTTGTGTCTGACTCTTTGCGACCCCATGGACTGCAGCCCGCCAGGGATTCTCCAGGCAAGAATGTTGGAGTGGATTGTCATGCCCTCCTCCAAGGGATCTTCCCAACCCAGGGAGCCAACCCTCCTCTCCTGTGTCTCCTGCATTGGCAGGCAGATTCTTTACCACTCACACCATCTGGGAAGCCCTCTAAAACTTGTAGGTGCTACATAATAAACTTTAAAGGAAAAACAAACGTTTTGGTATATTTCCACTTTGCAAGCCTGTTTCCTCTTTCCTTGCCTTTGGGTCCTTTTTTCAGTCATTCTGCTGCCCTTCCTGTCTTCCTTTCGTCTTTTTTAGGCCTTGCTGAGGTGTGTGGCTGAGTTCAGAGCACAAGCTTAGGGAATGATTGGTCACATCAGACCTACAGAGTGAGTCCAGCAGAGCTCAGCTTAAAGCCAGGCCACAAAACTGCTGTGGTCTCCATGGGACAGAATTGTATCGATCACAACAGCCACTGGGATTTGTTAAATACTATTATGAATTATGGTGGTTGGTCCATGTCTTTACAAGTTCACACATTCGTTCTGCAGATATTTGGATTTACCTTGTACCCAGCTTTTCTAGCTTTGAGGATACTACAGAAAACAAAACAGACAAACGTACCTTCATCCAGATCTCTCAGATCTCAAAATGTTAGAATATATTTTCATAATCTCTTGTGCAATAGCAGTTTTTACAATTGACTTCCCAGGTGGTGCAGTGGTTAAGAATCCTGCCAACGCAGGAGACACAGGTTTGATCCCTGGGTTGGGAAGATCCCCTGGGGAAGGAAATGGCAACACACTTCATTCTCCTTGCCTAGAAAACCCCATGGACAGAGGAGCCTGGCAGGCTGCAGTTGTGAAGTTGCAAAAAGTCGAACACAACTTTGTGACTGAACAACAACATTATCTCTTGTAGGCTTCCTAGGCAGCTCAGTGATAAAGAATCCACCTGCCAATGCAGGAGACGCACATTAAATCCCTGGGTCGGGAAGATCCCCTAGAGAAGAAAATAGCAACCCCCTGCAGTATTCTTTCCTGGGAGATCCTATGGAGAGAGGAGCCTGGTGGCTGCAGTCCATGGGATCGCAAAAGAGTGGTACATGACTGAGTGACTGAGCATGCACACACACTAACATCTCCTAGAAATAAAATCCCCAAAGTGTTAACGGCTGTAAGCATTTTGTTCGGTTTTATTTAAGTATATATATATTTTAAGAAATAGATGCTGCAAAACTAAAGTGAAATACTTTGTTCTCTTTTTATGTTAGTGGAACAGCTTCTTGCAGGATGTGCTTTGCTTTCTGTCTTCTCTCCTTCCCCCATTCCCTTGCTCCTACTAAAAAAAAAAAAGGCAAAAAAAGAAAGAAAAGAGAAGCATGTTTGGGTTTTCCCCACCTGGTTATGGTTAGTTCTTTATTTTAAAATCGCTTTCAAAACAGATCAGACATTACACTGTTAAAAACAATTTTCACTGTCGGCATTGGATATCATACTGAGCTTGTAGTAATAACTGATAGATATCTAGAATAATCTTCAATAGGACTGAGACTCTAAAGAACTGTCAATCACAGAGTTTAACTTTAAACACAGATGATTTGAATTCGTATTAGCAGCATGAGGAAGCCAAGAAGATGGAGTAGTGCTGGTTGGAGAAAAGATGATAGGATTACCTCTGCAGTTTGCCTTTCTTGCTGGTTGTTTGAGCCACTAAATCAAGGCAAAGTTTATGAAAAGCCTGTCGCTGGGGTCTCCAACTTTTTATTCCTGCTGAGATTTTCCTATTATAAATCTGCTGTCAGAAATAAGTGCTTTACTTGTGACTTAATTCTATGCAGGCACAAACACCTTGGTTCAACACTTAGGCCAGGCAGCCTTCGCTGTCTTGAGAGCAGCAGAGATCTCATTAATTTGAGCTGCTGCACAGAAAAGGGGTTCACATGCTCTCTGGTCACCATTCACTTCTCTGGCAGTCGCGCTGTGGATGCTGAAAGAAAACGTGAACTCCAAGGCAGTCATCGGGCCAGAACCTTGAGGGCTAGCAGGGAGCGGCAGGTTGGGGAGTGTAAGGACTTGTGGATCCCAAAGTATTATCCTTCTACAGAGAAGCGGTTCCTCTCTTTTAAGATTTTTCATGACACCTCTTTTTTAAAAAAATCTGTCATTTAAAAACATTTCTGTTACTATCATCATTAGCTAGATTTAGGCTGTCCAGTCTGGGAGCCATGTGAGGCTATTCAAATTTTGAGTAATTAAGATCAAATACAATTTTAAATCTGGTTCCTCCATTCACAGTAACCTCACTTGAGTGCCTGATTGCCATGTGGGGCTCAGGGCTGCTGCCTTGAACAGCACAAGAAGGACATTCCCATGGTCACAGAAACCCCTGTTGGCCAGTGCTGGTGTGGAGAGTGTCTGTAGACTGTCTCTTGGTCTTTGGTCACTCAGCACACGTATGCTGATCAGACTTAAAAGGTATAGGCAGAATGAGCTGTATACTAAAATTTCTACATGTTTTCATCTTAGATATTCTGATTTTGTATCTTCCTGTTAAAGATTCACAGAAATTACTTTCTTGGCTGTCTTAAGTGTCTTTGAATATCTATATATTAGCGCCTTGTAACGTGCTTCCCAGAGGATCCAGTTTACAAGCTGTTGGTTATCAGTCTCTAATGGAGGAAGGAACAAAATTGAGAGTATGAATTTAGACATTTTTGGATGGATTCAGCTTTAGGGTGACATCCAGCCATTCATACTGATTATATTTTATGAAAAGATGGGTCTGACACAGAATGGAAATTTTTAAAAGTGGCCCTTTACTTCCCAGAGTTAGGGACCAAAGATGTATGAAAAGTTTCACCTTTGGAAACACAGTCCACCTAAGAATTCCAGACAGGACCAGCTAAAATGAAGGGAACAAAAGCTCAATTCAGAGTAAAACAATATATATATTAAATGTATAATTATTTGGCATGACTGTGAACATAATCTACGGTAGTTTCCTCATTCACTCTTCAATGTGTATTAAGGATGTTAGTGCTCAGTGCTCTTCTCTATAAATTCTGGCTCCACTTTTCATATAACCTTGTCTATCTCAGGGAGCTTTGGCCAGAGTGAGGGGAATGGGTACCTGTTATTGAGAATACTGTGGTGCTTGTTTATTACACTTGGCCAACTTGGGAAGATTTGTGCTTTAGCTAATAACAGTCACTACTCTTTGAAAAGTATTACAGTATTTGATTGAAAACTGAGATACATGATTGTATCTCAGCACAATGGAGACATTTCTATGTGATGAGAGCTGATACCTTATAACAGGAGAATTCTTAGCCTTGTCCCAGTTCCGTCCCTGGGCTCCTGGTCACATTTCAATGCACTCAGATCAAGTACCAGAGTCCACATGGCACATGCATGTTGAGTTGCTCAGTAAATAATATATAGTATTAAGTGCTTATTTGCTAGCTTCTCTGACTAAACTCTGAGCTTTCCAAGGAAAAGAACTGTATTCAGCCACCTTTATCTTCCTTGACTTGCATAGTAGATGCTCACTAAGAGTAGGTGTTTAATTGGCTATTGGAACTACAAAATTCTACGAAAACACACATATTTAGTGACCAAGTCAGTCCTCTGGTTCATTTAGAGAGTGAAAATGTTTAGCCGCTCAGTTGTGTCTGACTCTTTGTGACCTCATGGATTGTAGCCTTCCAGCTCCTCTGTCCATGGAATTCTCCAGGCAGAAATACTGGAGTGGGTTGCTATGCCCTCCTCCAGGGGATCTGCCAACCCAGGGATCAAAGCCAGGTGTCCTGCACTGCAGGCAGATTCTTTACCATCTGAGCCACAGATGATACCAAATTACTAACCTTTACATTTGCTTCATCTAGTTGTTCTGTAGTCCTAAATGTGTTGAGTTTAAGCTCCATCTAGGTCACTGACTTATTACATAATCAGAGAACCCTTATTGTGGGTTATTACTATTCATTCCTGGAGGAGGGCATGGCAGTCCACTCCAGTATTCCTGCCTGGAGAATCCCATGGACAGAGGGGCCTGGTGGACTATGGTCCACCGGGTCACAAAGAGTTAGTTGGACACGACTGAAGTGATTGTGGATGAAAAAAAAAAAGAAAATGTTACTCACTCAGTCGTGTCTGACTCTTTGTGACCCCATGGACAGTAGTCTGCCAGGCCCCTCTGTCCATAGGATTCTCTAGGCAAGAAAACTGGAGTGGGTTGCCATTCCCTTCTCCAGGGGATCTTCCCCACCCAGAGATCAAACCCAAGTCTCCTGCATCTGCTGCGTTGCAGGAGGATTCTTTACTGTCTGAGCCACCAGGAAGCCTTTCCTTAACTTTAAAATGATAATATAGGTTTGCATTAGAGGCAATATAATGAACAAATTATTGTAAATACTATGAGAATAGGTTAAAACATTTATTACATGAAATGTTTACCACCAGAAGTTAGCCAGTATTCATTAGTCCTTTTTGTAAAAGGACTTCCACATGCCAGAGGAAGTTGGGAGTTGCTGCTTAGATTTTCAGAATTGGTGGCAACTTCCTAAAGCCTTGCTCCTGGAATGTGAATCTCAGAGCAGTCTATTTGCCCTACCCCCACTCTTTTATTTCTTTGTTGTACAGAAGTGCCCCTAAAATCAGTACTCCTTCCCAAATGAATAAATTGTTAAGCTGTTTATTGCCTGCTGCTGCTGCTTTACTCATTGATTCAGGATTTTAGAGTTTTTTCATCAGAAGCTTCCACCCTTGGGAGCTCAGGTCTCATTTGAGAGTTCTTGAGTAGGGACCCCATCAACCCAAGGAAGGAGGGAGCTGAAACCCTGCAAACCTGTATGTCTTCTCTCTGCCCACTAGTTTGCATGAGCTGCAGGTGTCAGAATGGGCAAATGACTCTTGCAACCTGAATCTTTCATCTGGGCACCACAGTCAAGAGGTGGAGGCTCATTTTGAGAAACAAAATGTTTCTTCTGATCATGGGATTTACAGGAAAGGACACTCGTAGGAGTAGGCTCTGAAAGAAGTGACATTCTCCTCAAGAGCGTACAGCTCATCCTTCTGGCCTTGGTCTTTAAGCCACTTTCACACCCACATCAAATAGCGCTGCTCATGAGAGCTACCGGGAGAAAGAAGTATAGGCTGAGTGTTAACCCACTTCTTCACAACTGCGGACGGATATTTTCAAAGAGAGAATGGATCTGGATACCATAAACCAGAGTTTTCCAGCCTGGACACCACTGGCATTTTGGACGGATTTAGTCTTGGCTGTGGGAGGCTGTCCTATGCATTGTGGGATGTTTAGGCCAGGGCCTGTGTCTAGTGGGTTCCAGGAGCAACTGCCGTTAGATGTGACAATAGTCAAAAACATCTCCAGACATTTTCAAATGTCCCCAGGGGCAGGGGGTGGGGGGCAAAGTCACCGTGGATTCAGAACCACTGCCATATGGTGAGTCTCATAGGATTCCATATGTGTTGCCGTTTCTTAGTAATATCCAGTAACTTTCTTCTAGGAGTCTCTGGGAAAATGATTAAGGAATGTATACATTATGTCATAACCAGAAAGTTTGCATAAGCACTCACTTGTACGAGACACAGTTGAGTTCTAACCAAAGCAAGCAAACTCTTTTTTCTAGACATAAGTTTTCTAAGCTGATCAAATAACAAGTCTTCCCTTGTAGAGAATCTGAAGATAAATTATATTCAAAATACGTGGATAGAAATTAATATTGACTCTGTCCTAAAATGTACCCTCAAGAACTTGTCTGTTAATTCAACATATAGAAATCTGTACTGGGGATATACAGTGTGCCAGGCGTTTGACCAAGCACTGGCAATCAGAGACAGATAAAACATGATTACCCTTCTTTAGGAGTTTAGAGCATAGTTGAGGCAGATACACAATCAATCATCAGTTACAGATAATACATGACTAAGTTGCTTTACACAGAGAAGCAGCAGCTACATCAGAGAATTGTTCTAGAGGAGGTGAAATTGAAGCTGTGTTTGGAAGGATGAATAGGAGTTAACTGGAAGAGCAAGGACAGCCTCACAGAAGGAGCGATGCCTGTGAAGACTCAGAGGGATGCAGCCACACAATGGGGAGAGCTGTGAGAGTCTCTGAATGCCTGGGCAAGGGAATCCTATGGGATAGGGATACAAGATGAAGTTAGGGAGTCCAGACCACATCCTGTGGGACTGTGGGTGCTGAACTTGAAGCCATGGTTGAAGATGCACCAGCAGAATTTTAGCAGGGATGGGATAGTTAGGAGGCAGCAGGAGTAATTGGGGCTGAAATCAAGGCATGGCAGTGAAGTCAGGGGGAGGAGGAGCTAGAGGATCTTTCGGAGATTAAGAAGGTCAAATCTATCAACTGATTGGAGACAGGAGCTTGACAGAGAAATCACATTTCTGATGGAGCCCATGCTTCTAGCTGAGGTGACTCAGCCGCTCGCTCTCAATCCCACAGATGAGAGAATCCAAGAAGACGGTAAGTTTGAAGGCAGAACCATGAGATTGCATGATGGGGTGGAACACTCCTCGAGTTCTGAAATGAAATTCAACCTGGTTTACATCCCGGTTGTCATTTACCAACTGTATGAACTTGCTCCCACTCACTTAACTTCTCTAGCCTTGGCTTCCTCCCTTGCTAAAGGAGGGCTAATAATATTACTTACTTGGTAGGTTATTCTAAGGTTGAAATGAGATGACTGTTAGGGAGAACCATGCCTAGCCCTTAGTAAGTGTCCACTAACATGAGCCACAGTGTGAAGAGTGTCCCTTGGGAGTTCTGCAGCCTAGCATCCCAGGGTCCAGGCAGCCTGCCAGAGCTTGTGCTTTTCACCGTTCCTATCTGCTGTCCCATGCGGCTAGTGCATGTAGATGCGATGGCTGGAGGACCGCCTGCACGAGAGGAGTGGTGAGATATAAGGACGGTGAACTACTCAAGGGTTAAATCACAAGAGACTGTGTACACCAGACTAGGGAACTTGGCATTTCTCTGTGTGAGGAATGAGGAAATACTGGGGGTTTTGGGCAAGGAGATGTTGTGTGTCAGGATTCACATTCCAAAATCGCTTCAACAGCCAGCGGCGTGGAAGGGCTGAAGTAAGGCCATAGGGAGAGGGTGGTGGAAACGTTCCCATCAGCCGTCCTTGTTCCCATTTCCCTCCTAAGTGCATAGAAAACTCAGTTTGCCAGCTTGATTGACTTGCTTCAGTGTAAAGGGGAATGAAACAGTGATAGCAACTTGAGGAGTTACAAGAGCATGTCAGCTTGGAGCAAAACTATCCTTTTTCTTAGTTTTTCCTATGGCTACAGATAACGAGGGACCAGAAGGTTTCACTTTGCCTTAAAAGGCCAACACTCGACACCACAAAGCAAGGGAGGAAGTGCCTTTGCAAATCGATAGGAGTAGCCAAGCCTGTGGGACCACAGCCGGCTCCAATCCAGATCCTAAACCCTATTCAGCACTGTCTAGACCTGTCTGAATGATTTGGTCTAATTAGCCTGTCCCCTAAAGAATCTTTGAATTTTAATGGTGTGCTTGCAGACTGCCCTCTGCCAAGCGTGGACTCAAGGAGTGAGGCTTGGCCAGAAGCCACAGGGTGCTTTGATGACTTTGTGGAATTTAATGATTTCATTCCGAAAGAAAAATTGGGATTAGAGGAGGGGAATAAATCCGTGAGGTGGCCATCTTGACAGGTGAAGCTCGCTGAGACCATGTCAGATGTTCCACTGCCAAAGCACCTTGCTCCTTCAAGTCTGACTGGAACTGGGCTTTTCTCTGTTTCTGGACAGTCTTGCTGCCGCAAGTGAGATTCAGGGAGAGCCCTGGAGAGAGAGCTGTCAGATCTGAGTTCTAATCGGAGCTCTGCTGCTAGCTGGCTGTGTGAGCTGGGAGAGACTTCAACCACATGGACGGCCGTAGCTCACCCATTAGATGAAAAGACTGCTGCTGCTGCTGCTGCTAAGTCTCTTCAGTCGTGTCCGACTCTGTGTGACCCCACAGACGGAAGCCCACCAGGCTCCCCCTTCCCTGGGATTCTCCAGGCAAGAACACTGGAGTGGGTTGCCATTTCCTTCTCCAATGTGTGAAAGTGAAAAGTGAAAGTGAAGTCGCTCAGTCGTGTCTGGCCCTCAGCGACCCCACAGACTGCAGCCCACCAGGCTCCTCCATCTGTGGATTTTCTAGGCAGGAGTACTGGAGGGTCTTGCCATTGCCTTCTCCGGATGAAAAGACTAACCTAGATCATTAGGAGGGCGGAGAAAGGAGGGGAAAAGGAAGAGGAAACGAAGAAATTTCTGCTTACCTGGTTTTTTATCTCATTTTCTGAGCATCGTGCCATGTGCTTTACCCATATCATCCTTAAATCTCACAATATTCCCACAGCTGTCTTTATGGATCTTTTCAGCTGTATGTGTTTATGAGTCTGAGTTTATGTGAAAGCTCTAGGAGTAAAATGGAATGGCAGAAGCTAGAGGCAAAAATAGGAGGCGATATTTTAAAACCTTGAGGCCACCTCAGCAGTGTCCAAGGACAGGAGTAGGGATTGTCATGTGTAGTGGAGAAATGGCTTTCACTGGAATACCAAGCTGAAGTCATGGCAGTTATGATTTTGGTTCTTTCTCTTTGGTTGGTCCTCCTGACGACTGGATTAAAGCTGGGGCTGAGGCTGAAGCGTGTGCGTTGCATGGCTCCCATCTAACACTTATTTTAAATTCTTTCCCTGTTCTCTCTGCTCCATCGAAACTCACAGCCGTAACTTAGCTTCCACGCTGTCTATCACAAAGTGTCCAGCCTCACCAGCATTCTTGTCACTTGCTCCCTTCTCACATGGCTCTTCTTCCCTTACCCTTGAATGTGTGCTCATCCTCTGCTGACTTTACACCTTCCTTCAGCCTGTACCTGGACTGACTTCACACCCAAGGGAGGAGTCCCTTTTATGGGCCAGACACTGGACAGAGAGCTGGGAGTACAAAGAGAATGTAATTTAATGCCCCCACGATTTTTGTTTTCTTTTGTCAGTTGCCCATCGTATCTGACTCTTTGCAACCCCATGGGCAGTAGCCTGCCAGGCTCTTCTGTCTATGGGATTTTCCAGGCAAGATTCTGGAGTGGGTTGCCATTTCCTCCTCCAAGGAAGCTTCCTGACCCAAGGATCGAACTTGTGTCTCTTTCATCTTCTGCATTGGGAGGCGGGTTTACCACAAGTGCCATATTATGTAACAAATGGTTGTGAATAAGACCGTGTTTTCCCTGTGCTATCTCTGGGGGGAAAAAGTAGGTAATTTACATGCTGCAAATTTTCTGATGGGAAAACTCTTCTCTTGAGTCATGGCACTGCTCAGTACCCAAGGATCCTTAAAAAGTCTCTTTTGACATGAATTAAAGCAACAAGGATTCACAGTGCTTCTTCTCAACAGAGCTGTGTGACTCAAACAGCAAATGTGTGTGACCCTGCATAGCTAGGTATTTATCCTGGTGTTTAAGGATTTTCCATTACTTCCTCTACTGAACTGCCTGCCACTGCCAACTTTCCATTGTTCTGTACTCCTCCATGCCCTCTCCTTTTCTTGGAATGATACTCTGCATTCCCATCTCTGCGTCCCTCTGAAGATCCCACCACTCCTCAAGACCCAACTGGAAATAAACTCCTTGAAAAAATCTGCCTCCCTTCCCTGTGTCCCTATTCATACTCTCCCTTAAGACGTTAACGTTACCCCTTGGGGATTCCCTGGAATAGATGTCCAAGCATTCTGCCTTCCAATGTAGATATTTACATGCAGTTGCATTTGTCTACCAGATGCCAAGCTCTTGAGTTTAAGCATCTCTGTTGATTCATTTCTGTGGCCTCATATGATGGAGCCAATGCATCGCACATGGCAGTTTCTCATGAACATGTGTCCAAGGAGTAGAAGCTTGGTATTTAAAGGAGACAGTTAGGTTGCGTAAAGATACCCAGCTGAAACTGAAATAGCTGAGACCAGGCAAAAGGGAAAAAATCAGGACTGCATACTGTAACCACTGGGCTCTGGTTCTCTTTGGGATGGGACAATAATGGTTCTTGTTTTTGTGGTCACAGATTAATTCTCACGCTCACATGGAGCCTTTGAAGTGATATCTCTGCTAGTACCACTGAGGTGGTTCTGTTTGAAGGGATATTCGGTAGAAAGTTATGAAGTCTCTGGTGAAACGCTGCTCAGTTCAGTCTCTAGAGATTCGGATTCTTTTGACCAACTTGATGTTTCAACAGCTTGAAAAATGAAGGAATGAACCATGTCTGTCTAGACTGACCAGAAAGTAAAAACAAGGGGGCACTTTGAAATCTGTGGATCTGGCCACAACTGAGAGTTGTACTTAGTCCAAGTAACTGGAAAAATCAGTTTCTTGGATTAGACAAATGCTTCCCTTAAGACTCTCAAACTGCTTGCTTTCTTCTTTCATAATTAATAGAAAATTATTACATTGACAGACAAGGGACTTCATATTTGAGCCAATGGGAAAACTTGACGTTGAAACCAGGGGAAATGATTTAGCCCCAAATAGAGTTGTTAATGCCAGGATAAAAGCAAACAAATGTGCTAATGATCTTCCCTGAGAATTGGACCGTGATGAGTTTTGATGTATTTCCAGATGGAAAATAGATCAGTTCTCTCTGGGCTGGGGGTGGACACCAGAAAGAGAAAATGCTGAAATGGAAGTTCAGCAGAAAGCACTCATGTTCATTTTCTGGAGAATCAAAGTGTTAGAAAATTCCCATTTGAAGGAACCAGACCTGCGGGGTACTAAGCATCCTTGACAAGGTGGAGGAGGTGAGTCTCTGATTTCTGTAGCAGAGACTGCCATCATTCTGGGGGTTAAGGAATTACATGTGTGTTGGTTGCAAGATGCAAGGCTGCCTTGCTGTCCTTCTGTGCATTCAGACATCTTACCATCCAACAAGTATTTATTGCCCACCTGCCACGTACCTGCCATTTTCTAGGTGATTTGGGTAGAGCAGAGAAGAGACAGTCACTGATGCTGTAGCATTTCCATTCTAAGTGGTAGGAGGCAGACCATACATGCACACATGCATACATACATGCATTAAATCAGATAGTTATCAGTGCTATGAAGTATATGCTGGAGAAAGGAATGGCTCCCCACTCCGTTATTCTTGTCTGGAGAATCCCATGGACAGAGGAGCCTGGAGGGCTATAGTCCATGGGGTCACAAAAGAGTCGGACTTGACTGAGCAGTTAACACTGACAGTAATGAAGCATACATATGGCTGAGTCACTTTGCGGTGTATCTGAAACTGTCACAACATTGTTAATAGGCTATACTCCAATACAAAATAAAAAGTTTTTTAAAAAAGTAAGGGGAAAACAAGTACCATGTGCCAGTACGGAATGGGCTGAGGCATGATGCCACGTTATATAGGTTGCATCGGGAAGACCTCCCAGACGAGCTGACATTTGAACAGGGACTCCTAAAAAAAGTCGTGAGAAAGACACATGACTATTTGGATAATGGGTATTCCAGGCAGAGAGGACAGCAGATGGAAAAGCCATGAGATGTGAGAGTTCTGGCAAGATCAAGAACAGCTAAGTAACTAGCTCAGTTGAAGCAGGGTTGGCAAAGGTCAGAGGAACCCATGCAGTATGAGATGGAGCAGGGCACATCCTGTATTCATGGCCTCATGCTGGAGGAGACAAGTTGGTTCAAGTAGACCTCCTGGAAGTGGATGGGAACGCTTCTGAAACTATAGGGAGATTGTGAAGCAACCATTCACCGTGCTAAAACTATACTGAACCTGGCCTCGCACAGGAAACTGGGGCCTGTGTGAGTGAATATGGGGGGCAACTTCGTTTTCAACTGTGCTGCAACTCAGCTTTGCCCCTTCCACGACCTTGTGTCTCCACTGGCTATGCTTGTTCTTGCCTCCAAACCCACTGAGGCATCTCCATTCTTCCTGCTTAGTTCAGGGAGCTGGGAGACAGTGTGGACACAGATGAAACAGAGTGGGATTTGGTGCCTCAAAAACTTGGGTTCAGATACCTGCCTTATAATTTAGTCGCTGTCTGACTTGGAGCAACTTATTTAACCTCTTTGTATCTTAGTTTCCTCAGCAATAGTAATAAAAATGTTCTTTAAGTATCCTAAGCCTTGAAAGAATCATCATTAACCAAGGAGAGCAACTCTGTAGTCAGTGGATGAGAAAACTGAGGCCCAAGGGGTTCAGTAAGTGGCCCACGGTTCCTGCTAGATGAGAGAGTCAGATTTGAACTTGAGCGGCATGGCAACAGGACTCATGTACTTAACCCCGTACTACCTTGCAGCTAATGTCCTTGCTAAAAGAGATCATGCACAGAAAATGCAGAGTAACTACAAAGAGTACAGAGTACTTCGTCAATAGTTCCTGATCATTCATACTTCTCTGGTTGCCAGTGACAGAGAAACCACCCCCAAATTACTGAAGCCAAAAGAACATTTGTTTGCTGTTAACAGATATAAGTCTGGACTCTAGATTCCCCTGGGGCATGCTGACTTCAGTTACGACTCAATTTAGGTTTCAGACTGTCAGTTACCACTCTTGGCCAGGCTCTTTCTTTATTGATTCTTTTTCAAGTTCCGTATAGGGAGCCAGAACAGCTTTGGTTCCATGTTGGGTATGACACCCAATCCAATGAAGGAGAGGCATCCACTCCCCTGGTGGTTAGAGCAACCACGTGTCCTGTTTTGGCGAGAACAGCCACATAGTCCAGTATAAGAGAGGAGCCCACTGCCCTGTGGCAGGGGTGACCACACATCCTGGATTGTCCAGACTCGCCTCGTCCATATCTGCCATATCTCCCTTCACCTTATCATGCTTAAACATTCATTGCACCTCCATTTCCTCTGAGAAGTATCCTAATTTGGACAGTAGATTTTATGGTCGCTTTACTGATAGTCCAAAGAGAAATACAGAGCTTTAGTGTCATTGGTCACTGCTTCAGATACAAAGTTTCCCCTTGAATCTTAAGAAGGATTTGCTTATCTGAGAGTGGGGAGGGATGGGTCCACCAAGGAAGAATAGAAAGGCTGTTGGTCAAAGACATGACGTGGTGGATTCTGGGTGGTCAAGGTCAAAAATATCCATCACAGGCCCCTTTTCTTCCTTTACAAAGTTTGGTATGATTTAGTAGCACGTTGAGGGAGTTTAGGGGTTGCAAAACATGAGTTTGAATTTTGGCTCGGTTCTTCCTCTAGTGCTGATCTTATTGATCACCTTCGTTTCAAAACCTCATGTTTAGCAGGGGTCCCCAACCTCTGGCATCTAATGCCTCCTCCTCCTCCTAAGTCACTTCAGTCGTGTCCGACTCTGTGTGACCCCAGAGACAGCAGCCCACCAGGCTCCCCCATCCCTGGGATTCTCCAGGCAAGAACACTGGAGTAGGGTGCCATTTCCTTCTCCAATGCATGAAAGGGAAAAGTGAAAGTGAAGTCGCTCAGTCATGTCCGACTCTTAGTGACCCCATGGACTGCAGCCTACCAGGCTCCTCCATCCATGGGATTTTCCAGGAAAGAGTACTGAAGTGGGGCGCCATTGCCTTCTCCATCTAATGCCAAATGATCTGTTATTATTACTACTGTGTAATAATAATAGAAATAAAGTGCATAATAAATGTAATGCTCTTGAATCATCCTAAAACCATCCCCCACCTCAGTTTATGGAAAAATTGCCTTCCATGAAACCAGTCCCAGATGCCAAAAAGGTTAGAAACTGCTGAGCTAGAGAGAACTAATTATGTCTGCCTTGGTGAGCTGTTGAGTGGATTAAACAGGCTAATGAACTAAAACCTTTACCACAAAGCTTAACATATATGATTCAGTAAATGGATAACTGTTGTTTTTCCGTGATGCCTGGTACACGTCTGAGCACACATTAGGTGGTGAGCAAATACCTAGTGACCAAAACACAAAATAAAAGACCGGGAACCTCAGAGTCAGTATAGGGAGTCTGGGCAAGTTTAGAGAAGAGATGCTGGCAATGATGACAAGACCTAGCGATCAAGGAAAGGAACCTTAAAATTGGAAATTGAGTGAAGAGTTTTGTGATCCAGCTAAAACATTGGAGAAGCCACTGAGAAAATGTGCTTTTCAGAACCCTGGGGAAAATGACATTCTTAACTTTTAAAACAGTCAAGAATATTTTTTTAACACCCATATTGGGGCAAGTAAATGTGAATAGTTAATGTATCCCAGTCCCAAGAAATTCAGAGTTTTGGATGGAGAAGAAAGCTCAGAAATGCACAGGGATATACTCTACTTAAAACAGTACATAAAATTTGTTGTTGTTGTTCAGTTGCTAAGTCTTTTTATGACCCCATGGACTGTAGCATACCAGGCTCCCCTGTCCTTCACTATCTCCTGGAGTTTGTTCAAATTCGTGTCTATTGAGTTGGTAATGCCATCCAACCATCTCATCCTCTGCCTTCCCCTTCTCCTTCTGCCCTCAATCTTTCCCAGCATCGGGGTCTTTTCCAATGAGTTGGCTCCTCACGTCAGGTGGCCAGAGTATTAGAGCTTCAGCTTCAGCATCAGTCCTTCCAGTGAATATTCAGAGTTGATTTCCTGAATAAAATAGAGAATGACAAGTGTCCTACTTTAAAACACGATAGTTCTTTGACTAAAGAAAATTGTTAAGACAGTCTCAACTCAAGTGCTGTGAAGGGTTAAATGAGGAAGACATCCCTTCTAACAAGGGTGAACAGGAAGGATTTGGGGAGCTGGGGTCATTTGAATCAGATCTTGAAGTATAACTGGATTTTACATGCCGGGAAGAGACAAAGGTATTCAAAGTCTTGAACGTTCCAGGCAAAACCCTGCCCTTGGGATTTTGCTTCTTCTACGTAGAATGCTTTCCCCAGCTACCCACAGAGCTTGTTCCTTGAGTCTTCTTGGCAAATGCCACCTCTCAGTAAGGACCTCCCTAGCTACCTATGTGCAAAATTGTGAGACTCACCACTTGGCCGGTATTGCTGTTCTCTTTAGTGCTCGCAACTCTCTAGCCTACTTTATGCTTTCCTTGTTTATCTTGTTTTCTGTCCCTTCCACTAGAATGCAAGCTCGATGCAGGCAGGATGTCTCGTCTGTTCTGCTCACGGCTGTATCTCTGGCACCTGAGATAGTGCCTGACACATGTTAGGTGCTCGTATTTTGTAAGAAGGAAGGGAGGGAGAGAGTCTGGCTGAGGGAGCCACGGGAACCGAAGGACAGATGGACGGTGGGGTTTGTGCAGTGTTGCAGTGTCAGTGACAGGAGTGTGTGCGTGGATGGGGGTGTGGGGTGAACATGGCAGAGGCAGGCCAACAGGAAACAGGTGATTTTAGAGCCAGAAGTCTTCAAGTCTTCTTACCTAGAAGACTTGGAGACGAGGCCAAGGAATCCAGCTTGTATTCTGCATGGCATGGGAACTCTCAAGAGTTGGTAGCAAGGGCAGGCATTGAGAACAGCTAGAGTTAAGAATGCCAGCTAGGAGGCCCTGACCGTAAGCCACATGGTGGCCTTTACCAAAGAGAAGGAGGTAGAAAAGTAGAGAGGACGGAGGGAGCTGTGCAAGTGGAGGGGATTCAAAGAGGCAGAATTCACAGGATTTGATCCTATTAACAAAAAGATTGCAGAAACAGACTCACGGACACAGAGAACAGACTTGTGGTTGCCAAGGGGGTGCGGAGGGGTCAGGGAGAGATAGACTGTGAATTTGGGGTTAATACGTGCAAGCAATTACACATAGAATGGACAGCAACGTGCTCCTGCACAGGGAACTATATTCGATGTCCTGGGATCATTCAGAATGGAAAAGAATATGAAAAAGAATGTATGTATATGTGCAACTGAGTCACTTCACTTTGCTGTACAGCAGAAATTAACTCAACATTGGAAATCAACTATACTTCAATTAAAAAAAAACACACCTCCCCCCCCAAAAAAAAAGGAAAAAATAAGATGAATGCTAGAGAACATGATGACTTCTGCATGCAGGGATGGACGTGACAGCTGCTCTGACAGTAAATGTCAGACTCGACAAGCTTAAAGGTGGAAGGTGCCATTTTTTCCTTACGGTTTCTTTACAAGCAAAATAATGTTTCTAAATGGCATGTAGTATTTTACTCTGTCTTCACTAGTTAACACAGTAACCATTCTAATACCTGGAGGCCTTGGGGTCTACTTTTTCTGGGACATATCTGTGGTTGCTGCTTAAAGTTAGGTGTGATGACATTTCTGTCCTTGTAGCCTCAGTTTTCTTTTCCACAAGCCATGCTCCCGTTAAGAAGAAGTACAGATTTGCACAATAGAAAAAGTGATCGAGGAAACAAAGGGAAGGGTATGTGATTGTCCAGAAACAAAAGTGGGCTGCAAAAGGGCTTTAAGTCTGGAAAAGAAAGCTAGGAGTCCCTTCTCCCCTTCCAAGAAGCCAAGACTTGCATTTTCAAGTGTTTTGAATTATTGCCCAGAATGTGTGTGTGTGCGCGCGCACATGTGAGTGTGCACCAATATACAAATAAAACTGCTAAGAATAGACATAGAGCCTGTGCTCTGGACGAGTCAAGGAGGCTCTGTTCACAGAGAGTACAATGGCAGTGCTCTTTCTGGAGTTGTGCAATGAAAGCTTCTGCTTCCGAGACTCCAGAACAGAGGACTGTTTTGAGGGATGGCTTGGCTCTTTCAAAATCTCTCTCCCTTCCAGGTCGTGCAAGAACTGCAGTTTGCCATTAGACATTAATTCACTGGGGTGACCATTCTCTAGTCTGTTACTATGAATTAGCTCATCTATTTGATCATGACTGAAGACTCCATGACTTCCTGCGGAAGCTTAGGAGATGGGGGCCTGAAATGTATAACAGAATCAAGAGAGGAAAGATGGGGGTGGTTTCTGGCAACAAATTGCACGTACAGATGAATCAAGGACTCTTCTGTTCTGAACAGTGCTGGAGAATTCAGTCGAAGTTAGCTAGTCATGGGCCTTCAACGCTGAGCTCATCTAGGAAATAGGAAGCCATTGATGGTTTTTAAAGAGGAAAATGTATGGAAATAGAGATCAATCAAGTTTTCCCAGCCCCAAACATCACATGCTGAGGCTATCCCTGGGCTCCCGCCTAGACATCTCTAGAAGGGAAGTCTCCTCCTGGTCTCTGACCTTGTATGCAAGCTGACTAATCCATGTCCACTCAATTCAGCCCATATTTGCTGCACACATTTCGTGTATCAGCACAGTTACAGGTTTCAGAAACAGCTGCTAAAAAGTACTCTTCTCTGGCTTCCTCTCTCGCTTTAAATGTTTTCCTTCATTTCCTCCCATTTGCAAGGCCTTGTGTGACATTCCATCAGGAAGTAAACTTTCCAAGTACTGTCATGTTAGAGCCTTAGGAGAGAACTGATGTGGCCGAGAGTGTTAACAGGAGTTCTCTGTATGATGAGAAATGTATGTTTTCTTTGCTCTGGCCAGATTTTTCTAGACCAGAAAGCGAAGGTTTTTTAAATATTAGCATGTAGTATATTTAACAAAGTGCTTACTGAAAATCCCACAAAATATGTCTTTGCTGCATATTTTGAAAGCACCGAGGCGCTCACCTCGGTTTGTGTAAGCATTCAGCGGTGCATGGTATACTTTATTTTGGCTGCCGTGATACGTATCAGGAGGTGGCTCTCTTTGGCCTCCCGGTGAAGTTGGCAAACCGTCCGCAAAGCCGGTCCAAGGATAGGGTGACTTGAGTGAGTTCTGTACGAGAGCCCTCACTGTCTGCTGTACAAACACATGTCTGCATTCACAGTTCAGTTCATCACGCCTACCGGCGGTCAGCCATCCCCAGCCAAGTTCTCATCATCTGCTGCTTGGATTAGGGCTATAGCTTACCTTCTGACTGTCTCCCTCATTCCAGGCTCTCCCACTCCCTTCCAGCTCCATACTGCCTCTGTATTCTTAAGTAAAATTAGACCTTGTCTCTTGCATTTTTAAATGCCTCCAGATTCTCTGCAGGGTCAGGTGGCAGCAACAATTTTCATCAAGGGTCAGACCACCCCTTAGGCGCATCACAGTGTGCATAAAGAGCTGGCCCAGAAGGAGAGGAGCGAGCTTTCAGAAGCCGTGTTTGGCGTCTCCAGTGTCCTGCATGCCTTTGTGAAAATTTGAATAGTACTTGTGGGTTAAGTGAGATGTGTATTTATTCACATGGAGAAGGAAATGGCAACCGACTCCATTATTCTTGCCTGGGAAATCCCAAGGACAGAGGAGCCTGGTGGGCTACAGTCCATGGGGTCAGAGGAGTCGGTCCTGACTCAGCGATGAAAGGACAACAGATGTTTGTTCAAAAGGGGGATACTGATCTCCAGAAAGAAGTCCGAACTTGTTCTGTCATTTAAGGAGCTATATCATGTTGTTCATACTACCTTTCCAGAACCATCACCCATCTTGCTTTTGCTAGTGTTTATACTTGACATTGATGCTACTGTCAAGAGTAGGTCTCTGAGGGACTTTTCTTCTGGCTGTGGAGATAAATGAAGAACCTCGTTTCAGGTGGTTTCTTGGCTGTGTTATCATGGAGATCCAAGGGAGAAGAATGGAAGGTGTCCATAGATCTGCTTGGGGCGAGGTGTTAAAGCTCGTGAGTTGCGTCGGGAACAATTAGTGATAGTCGCCTCCTGGACACTGGCGTAAAGACCGAGACAGGTAGAAAGGAAAACATGTGTCGTGCTCTTGAGGCGCGTGTCTGCCGGGGTTGTGGGTGGCTGTGCGTCGTTCAGAGTGCAGGTTGAGGTGGAAGAGGTAAGAAATTGCGGGGTTTCATGCTGCAGTTTATGGGGAACTATAGAATATTTTTGGTGGAGAAAGGATGCATAGATGTGTTTTTTAAAAAATAAAAATGAAACTACTAGAAACACAGAGAAAGACTTGTAGTTTTAGAGAGACCAGTCAAAATAGTACTCTAATACTCCAGGTGAGAGGTGGTAATGGCCTGGATCGGGGCAGTGCGGAAAAGACAGAGGCAGACTGAAGACGGATTTTGGAGGGAGGGTTGAACAGATGTATAGACCCCTTGTTATAACGTCTGCTGGAAGAGCTAAAGTTAGTACTGTGACGTCTAACTGTGAACCCATGTGAAAGGTGTGCAGTTGGGGCGGGAGTGGAGAATGTAGTCAAAGGAGCTCTCAGCAGAGGGTGGGGGTTCTGCTTGGAATATGTGGAGTGTGAACACGTTGGGGGACATTCGCGTTGAAATGTACAACACAGAATCTGGAGCCTAGAGGGGATATCTTGGCAGGAGATACCATTCGTGAGTGATGATGGAAGTGAAATGTGAAAATATTAGCTGCTCCGTCCTGTTTGACTCTTTCTGATTCCATGGACTGTATCCCACCAGCCTCCTCTGTGCATGGGATTCTCCAGGCAAGAATCCTGGAGTGGGTAGCCATTCCCTTCCGCAGAAATCTTCCCGACCCAGGGATTGAACCCTGGTCTCCTGCATTGCAGGCGGATTCTTTACCATCTGAGCCACCAGTAAAGACAAATGTAAATATTATCCAGAGTGACATCTGACATGAGAAGAGATGGGGCCAAAGACAGAACTGCAAAGAATATCTTCATTAAGATGAATTATTTTTAATAAATTTTAATTCAAGAGATTAACTCTGGTTTTCTATGGAACATGTAAACTATGTTACGAAAAGAATCCCTTTCTGAAATGGCTATACATAGAATTGTATAAAAGTGGCTAGGGTGTTTGATATTAAGTTAAGGGCAATACATCTAAAACACAAAAAAACAGGGACTTCCCTGGTGGTCCAGTGGTTAACCTCTATGCTTCCACTGCAGGGGGCATGGGTTCAATCCCTGGTCAGGGAACTAAGATCCTGCGTGCCCTGTGGTGTGGCCAAAAAAAAAAAAAAGAAAAAGAAGCAAAACACACAAAAAATAAACAAATGAGAAAAGACCTTTTTTTAATCTCTCAAAGTCTTTTCACCAACAGTAACATGGTAGTAAGTCCAATTTAGATTTGAATCTATGTTCTTGCCTTCATCCCTTGTATCTTTTGGAAGCTAGTGTTCTATTCATTTCTAAGCCACTAATTATTTGATCAATTCCAACGTTCACAGGTTTTCACATTAGAATTGATGCTGTGTTACAGTTTAATTAGCAGCGATCGATTTTCTTAGGAGTACATGACTTTGGCCTGTTCGATTCGAAGTCCTACGGTAGTTGCTTTGTGCTCCCCCCTTTCAGCAGCAGCAGAATGCCCTTTGGAGTCAAGAAGAACGGAGTGAAATAGCCTGCTATGCTCCCTCCTGTCTGTCTCCCCCTGACCAGACTTAGCTGTCTTCCACGAAGCCACAGACCCCTTGTGAAAAGCCAGGAGCAGGGCGTCAGGGACTCGGGGCAGACACTCAGACCCTCTTATCCTGGGGTTTTGCAGGTCCTGAGAGAGCTGGGGAAGGCAAGAACCCACTGACCTCATAAAACACAAGCCCTTCTCTTCACAGAGGGCCGCCCCGTGTCACGTGGGGTTCTGGTTGCAAGCAGCAGGCACTGAATCCAGGGGGATTTATTGGAAGGAAATCTGGTGCTGACATCACTTCTAGTAAGATTTATTGGGAGGAAACCTGGTGCTCACAGAATCAACAGGAGGCAAAGGAACGGGCTTGAGAAAAGGGCAACCAAGGGAACCCAGACCGTGGACCTCTGGAGCAGCCTGGCCAGGATGTCAGACGTGGCGGTCTGCATGTCGCCGCTCACTATCCTCGGTGTCCTCTTGGCTTTGCCTCTTGGCCCCAAAGACAAAGGCCCAGTTAGGAGCCTTCGGTCTGACTGCCCAGATCCTGCCTGTGTCCTGGTCACCAGGAAATGGAGGGCAGGAGATGACTCTCTGGGGCTTCAGGATGAGAAAGTAGGGTCCCAGCAAGTTACCAATGCAGCAGTGCTGCCAGGAAAACCCCCGCCCCACCCCCAGACAGAAAAGGGTCTTGGTGTTGTATTACCAACAATAACAAACGGTTCCCTGCACTTCTGTCCCAAAGTCTCAGATTTGTGAGGTCATCAGAAAGTTAAAGAGTTAGTTACTCAGTTGTGTCCAACTCTTTGCGACTCCTCTGTCCGTGGGATTCTCCAGGCAAGAGTACTGGAGTGGGTAGCCATTCCCTTCTGCAAGAATCTTCCCGACCCAGGGATTGAACCCAGGTCTCCTGCATTGCAGGCAGGCTTTTTACCATCTGAGCCACCAGGGAAGGCCATCAGAGCAGCTCAACAGTCAGACAACTGTGGCATATTCAGATTGGTGACATTGGCTTCATTCTTAACCACCAAGTGGAGGAAACTTACTTTTCCAGAGCTCATATACAGGGTCAGGCCCTGAACTAAGCGTGTTATGTGCAGTTTCGGTGAACATGCAATTACTTGTGTTTAGACCTCAAGAATATCTTAAGGAAGGAGGACAGTAGTTACCACTTTTTTTCCAACTACAGAGAAAGAAAGCAACAACTGCAGAGGGTAGAATTTAGGTGCTGAATAAAATAATGTCTAAAAGATGCCATTGTTTGAAATTAGTCCCTTAGACTGACAGGTAATTAACTTCTGCCAGTCGTTTAATTTCTCGAGTGTACCTGGTACAGGAAACCATGCATGGGTGGTAATTCTCCCCCACCCCAATCACAGAGGAAATATAACCTGGTATGAACAAGCAGCACAACTCATATATCAGTAGTCTGTAGCAGTTCTACAGAAATCCTTTTCTTTAAAGTTATTTAACTGTTTTGAAAATGGTTTCAACAGAAGTAATTCCAATTGCACCAGAAAGGAAACCAGAATCTTAAAGAAAAATACACTCTCTCTGCTGAGCAAGGCAAACATATCAGTATGCAGAGAGACAAGCCCGCCTCTTGTGTTTTATTTCCTTAACAAATCCACCAAAACACTTACTTTCTGTCTTTAAAAAGCTGATAGACAAAGAATTTTGTGGCCATTAAAAATTAATGCCTACAACTGGTTTGTAACCACTTTAAAACAGTACTGTTTTTTAAAAAAAATTTATTTCTCTTTTATACACTGTATCTCATTATGGGACTTTGCACATATTATAAACACAATAAATATTTGTTGGGGTTTTTAAAAACTCATTGAAAACATATTCTTTGGGGAAGTGTTTTCTATTTAAAGACTTAGATAACCTGCTATTTTCCCACCTACTTCAAAAATAAACTAACACACTTCTATTACAAGCCTACCCCTTTTTATAGCCAGGCCCTTACAGAATAATATATTTCCAAAAAGCTCTAAGTGGCCACTTTTCTGTCATGATGTTTCTTTTTAATTCTTTTGGGAGTTAATGTTTAAAAACCCTTGTGTCTGCGAAAGATAGGAGCTTGATGTTGTTTAAAGCTGTCTAGCTCAAAGTCATTTGGTGAAACTGACTTCATTTTAAGAACTATAAAAAGGGAACGTAAAGACTTGGTGGTTCTCCAAAATTAAAACAAAAGACTTGCTTTTGCTTTGCTTTTTAAAACCTCTTTAAATAATGTGGGGAAAAAAAGTCCACCCATAAAAGAGCATTGCTTTCAAAAAGAAATAATAATGATAATTTGATTTTTAATGAAAAAAGAAAAAAAAACTAGGTGATTCTAATAAAAGCACAGTTGTTTTTCCATATTCAGTGGAACTAAGACTAAAGTAATTTAGAACTTGAGGTGTTCTCCCTTTTGGGGGTGGAAGAACCTATTGGTTATTGGTTTTACTTCCCTGAAATTTTCACTTCTCAGTCCTGGACACCTTGAAGTTTTTGCTCAGTGTGGCCGCTCTTGAACTCTGTTTAAAAATCCGCCTCCTCCTCCCCTGATCAGCACGCCCAATGCCCCTTCCCAGTGTTCTCTGTCCCTCTACTAGTTATCTGACTCAGTGTTTGCTTTATTTATTTATTTGCTTTCAGCTCCTTTCTGCTCATTCATGGAAGCACCATGGCATGAGCACAAATGTTTTTTGCGGGGAGGGTCCCTGTCCTGTTCCTGGCACATGACACACTGTGAGTGCTCACTAAATGTTTGCGGACACACAAGCTTAGGCAACACTCGTTTGAAGATTTCCCTGTATGGATATTTGCAGCTCTCTTGGCGGTTTAAAAAGCAATTTCACATTAATAATTTTATCTGTTTATTCTTATAATAAATTTGTTTTGAGAAAAGGTTATTATCCCAATTTAGCAAATGAGGGAAAGGGCCTCAGAGAGTTCCTATGAATTATGCTAAGTGAGGGGCTAGCAAGTGGTAGACTCCAGCCTTGGACTTAGACCGATTACGTGCCTGGAAATGCCCCTACCACCCAGGTTGTGAATCTGTCTGTCTAAAGGAATACAGCAAGGCTTGTAATAAGTGTTGCTGAATCAGGTCTCAGGAGAGTGGATTCCACAGAGTAAGTAAGAATACAGTGTGGATGGATAATATGAGTTGGGAAGATCCCCTGGAGCAGGAAATGGCAACCCACTCCAGTATTCTTGCCTGGAGAATCCCATGGACAGAGGAGCCTGGCAGGCTACAGTCCATGGGGTCCCAAAGAGTCAGACACAGCTAAGCAACTTCCACCCTCATAATTTTGATATATATATGCCCTGTGTACCGTGTGTGGTGACCTCTGGAAACTGAAAGAGCTCTCCATGCGATGTCCGCCTCCAAGAGCCTCCACACACCCCTGCTTGCACTGTGGCTGAGCAGCACAGCTTCTGCGCTTCAGGCGTCTCTCCATGACATTTCCGTTGCATGACAGCTGTGGGTAGGGGGGCAGTATACCTAATGGTTAAAGATCAGAGACCCCGTTACACACAGAACCAGGTAGAACACGAAGCTTGACATGGTTGGAAGATTTGGGGGGAAATTACTCTGTCTCCTCATCTATAAAATTAGGTTGGTAGTACCAAGTTCTGATATATAAATTAGATGATGCAAGTAAAGCATTCATCACTGCTTTCGGTGTGATTATTGTGCAAATAGATGGGGGAAAAGTGGAAACAGTGTCAGATTTCATATTCTTGGGCTCCAAAATCAATGGCGACGGTGACGGCAGCCACGAAATTTAAAATGCTTGCTCCTTGGAAGAAAAGCTATGATAAACCTGGACAGAGTATTAAAAAAGCCGAGACATCACTTTGCTGACAAAGGTCCATATAGTCAAAGCTATGGTTTTTCCAGTAGTCATGTATGGATGTGAGAGTTGGACCATAAAGAAGGCCAAGTGTCGAAGAATTGATGCTTTTGAATTGTGGTGCTGGAGAAGACTTTTGAGAGTCACTTGAACTACAGGGAGATCAAACCAGTCAATTCTAAAGAAAATCAATCCTGAATATTCATTGGAAGAACTGATGCTGAAGCTAAAGCTGCAATACTTTGGCCACCTGATGCAAGAATCTAACTCATTGGAAAAAACCCTGATGCTGGAAAGGTTGAGGGCAAGAGGGAAGGGGACAACAGAGGATGAGATGGTTGGAGAGCCTCACCGACTCAGTGGACATGAGTTTGAAACTCAGGGAGATGGTGGAAGGACAGGGAAGCCTACTGTGCTGCAGTCCATGGGGTCACAAAGAGTCAGACAGGACTTAGTGACTAAACAACCACAATTGTGTGTCTCATTATCTCTTCTGCTGCTGCTGCTGCTAAGTCGCTTTAGTCGTGTCCGATTCTGTGTGACCCCATAGACGGCAGCCCACCAAGCTTCCCCGTCCCTGGGATTCTCTAGGCAAGAACACTGGAGTGGGTTGCTATTTCCTTCTCCAATTATCTCTTCTACTAGGTTATAAAACTATAGAAGTTAAGGCATATTACTGGCTTTATTAGTTTGCTAGGGCTGCCATGACAGTGTCCCATAAACTGAGTAGTTTAAACAGTAAAAATAGAAAGTCTCACAGTTCTAGAAGCTAGAATTCCAAGATCAAGGTGCTGGCCGGTTGGTTCTGGGCTGTGAGGGAAAATCTGTTCTGTGTCTCTGTGGTTTGCTGGCAGACTTTGGCTCTTCTCGGCTCGTAGAGGCAGCCCTCCAGTCTTCGCCTTCCTCTTCAGTGGCGTTCTCCCTGCATGTGAATCTGTGTTTAAGTCTCCCCTTGTTTATGAGGACCCTGGTTGTGCTGGATTCAGTGCCCTCACTACTCTGGCACAACCTCATATTAACTAATATACCTGCAGTGACACTATTTCCAAATAAGATCACCATTCTGAGGTCCTGGAAGTTTGGAAGTCAACATATAAATTTGGGGAGGGGGATACAATTCAACCCATAACATGGGATTTGGCACCTTTATATCTGTTGTATTTTACTTGTATTTAGTAAGTTCCAGGGAATGGCTCCAGGACCCACTGGACTTAAATAAAAGTCTCTAGAAGGTTCAGAGATAGAGCTACTTCCCAGCTTATTGGTCTTTTGAAAATTGCCTCTCCATCCAAGGTTTACCAGGAGAGAATCTTCCCTCCTGCTAGCACCTCCCTGGGCTTTGTGTTTGATCTTTGTCTCAGGAAAGTATAACACATCAGGGTGAATATTTGCTCAGGACTTTCCAAACTGGTTTTTAACAGACAGGTAGAGGTAATATCTTTACATATAAAAATTTATGTGTGTTATTTATAGTTTAACATGTTAAAAGGTTTATTTGTCTAAGTATCTGGGTAACTCAGTGTACTTGTCAAAATTTTAAATAAATGTCTTTGTCTCACAGCTGTGTGTTAGTAATAATGTATTAGTGTTATTAATAAATGTGCTAATGTGTTAATAATAAATGATAGTTTCCCTCAAAGGCATCTTACTTTCTTTCTGATATGTATATAGTGTGATTATAAAGTAATGAGGTTGGTTCCACAATCTACACACATGCATATGGATTGCTGTATTCTATTGAAAATTTGTATGAGATATTTCCAGTATCTAAATTCCAATGCTGTACTTCACACATCCATATTTTTAAAATGGATATTCCCTCCACAAATCACTTGCTTAATACAGCAGAACTTTTGGAGTTGCTTTTCAGGCTATGCTTGTTTGGGCATTTAAACGTGCATTGTATAATACATTGTCTAAATGGTTGGCACTGAAAGTTTGAGTTGTTATAGATCTCAGGATTTGTTGTGATGGAAATGGGACTCTCCACAGAGCTTTGAATTTATAGAAAGTCTGCAAATATTTGTTGAATGAATGAATATATGAATGAGTGAGAGGGTATGGCGGAAGTGAAGGCATTTCTTTTAAATTCCACTTGAACCAATGGAATCAGTAACCTATGGTGAATATGATACTGAAGAGTGAAGGCAATATATTTAAAAAACACAGAAGCAAGTTTTAATTTTCTATATTGTCTTAGTCCTGGAAGTTGAACTTTGTCGTGATACTTTGTCTTGTCCCCCCACCCTCTACCCTGTGACTGATGGTTTCAAACACTCTGCAATGGAAGGGATCGCCACGAAAGGCAGTTTTAGGGGGAACAGACACAAGGGATGCACATTTGCATAGGGCAGGAAGGGCACTGGAACATCTGGTGGTGGTGGCCAACTGGTACCATTTGTTAGCACTCATTAAATTCACATTAATGCACGAGTTGCTCTGAATGTGTAAATGCCATTTCAGGTCAGTTGTTTCCTCCCAGGTCAATGGCAATGACTTTGGGGGGGGCCCTACCCTGGTTGTTTCCTTGCCAATGGCATTTGACCTGGGGTCAGACCTGTATTTAACCCTTTCCTGTAGGTCAAAACCAAATCAACGGGGTGAGGATGAAACTGGAAATGAGTGGTCTGTACAGCAGGTGTCCCCTGCGGAGAATGTGCTGCAGGTGGAAACAGTTTAAGATCTGTTCCTGGCCCATCTCCGAAGAAGCTTCAGAGGTCAGAGATACAATTCCAAGACATCCCATGTGGCAGGGGGGCCTGGGGACAGATGGAGCAGGTGCTGACTTGGAGCAGTTTCTCAGCAGTGTGGTGGGGGGGCTTTCAAAGAGACCCCTTCTGGAGATAATGTATCCATATATTCATGAGCACATATCTCGGGCATCCATCATGGATTGATTTACTTAGAAGTTGCCCCGAATGATTAGAACTTTACCCTCTGCCCCTACCTCCCACCAGCAGCCAGAGATTTTGATTGGAAGGCAAGAATATAATGCATTTTTCTCTTTCTTTGTTCTAGAGGATGAGGATGATGAGGAAATGGTGGAACCTAAAGAGGGCCAGGATTCAGAACAGGAAAATGAAGACAAAAAGCAGGAGGTGAAGGAAGGTACGGTGTGGGAGAGAAATTGAGTCATCGTTTTATTGTTTTTGCTTTTGTAACCAACATAAGGGGGTATAGAGGTAAGTAAAAAATTTAGTATACGCCTCCATATGGAAGGTTTTCTGGGATTGTTCAGTACATTACATGTAGCAATATAAACTGGCTTCCTTTAGTTTTTGACAGACAGAAGCAAATAAAATACACGTTGTCCACAATTCCAGCAACAAATCCAGTTCCTTTAAAATTCCTGTGAAATTATTACTGCTGTTGCTGCTGCTAAGTCGCTTCAGTCGTGTTCAACTCTGCGCAACCCCATAGACGGCAGCCCACCAGGCTCCCCCATCCCTGGGATTCTACAGGCAAGAACACTGGAGTGGGTTGCCATTTCCTTCTCCAATGCATGAAAAGAAAAGTGAAAGTGAAGTCGCTCAGTCATGTCCAACTCTTAGCGACCCCATAGACTGCAGCCTACCAGGCTCCTCCAGCCATGGGATTTTCCAGGCGAGAGTACTGGAGTGGGTTGCCATTGCCTTCTCCAAAATTATTACTGCTGCTGCTGCTGCTGCTAAGCCACTTCAGTCGTGTCCGACTCTGTGTGACCCCATAGACGGAAGCCCACAAGGCTCTCCTGTCCCTGAGATTCTCCAGGCAAGAACACTGGAGTGGGTTGCCATTTCCTTCTCCAATGTGTGAAAGGGAAAAGTGAAAGTGAAGTCGCTCAGTCGCATCCAACCCTTAGCGACCCCATGGACTTCAGCCCACCAGGCTCCTCCATCCATGGGATTTTCTAGGCAAGAGTACTGGAGTGGGTTGCCATTGCCTTCTCCAAAATTATTACTAAACAGCAGTAAAACAAGATACTTGTTATCAATTGACATGTCACCTAGTTGACTCCATCCTATGTTCCCAATGATAACAGGAAAGGAAAGAAGCAGATATAATTATTTTGTTAACAAATTCTGAGGTTTATCCATGCGAGCTATAGAGAAACGTTAACCATGATCATCACTATGGTGCATACGTGCTAAGTCGCTTCAGTCGTGTCTGACTCGGTGCGACCCTGTGGACTGTTGCCCACCAGGCTCCTCTGTCCATGGGATTCTCCAGGTACGAACACTGGAGTGGGCTGCCATGCCCTCCTCCAGGGTATTTCCTGACCCAGGGAATGAACCAGCATCTCTTCTGTCTCCTGCGTTGGCAGGCAGCCTCTTCACCACTGGCGCCACCTGGGAAGCCCAGTCATTACTACTGACTGTGCTATAAATGTCTTCTCCATGCTCTGCCCAGATCAGGAGCAACCTCTATTTGCTCCAGTGGTAACAACGACTAATATTTAGTAAGGGCTTCCTGGGTGCTTGGCTCTCCCTTAACACTCCAAAGATATTATGTACCCTTTGCAACACCCTTTTGAAGCAATATAAACTGGGTTCCTTATTGTATCTATCGTATAGATAGAGAAATAGGAAAAGAGAGGTTTAAAAACATACCCTTATACATAATGTGTAGGTACCTGGATAGGCTTGGAACTGACGCCAAAGCCTATCCATTTCCCCCTTGGTGTCCTCCTTCCATAATAGCACTGGATTTCAAAACACAAGAAAGCAAGAACGTAAAAAGAATAGAAAGGGGTAGGCAAGAAATACTATGGCTGGTGTTTCCTTAAAAATCTATTTTTTTGTGCTTTTTGAGATTTTCAGCCTAAGGAGAAAAAAAGAATTTGAGATTGTCATTCTTCCTGAGAAATGGAGTATCTGTGAGAGTGGACTCTTGCATATTTCTACTAAGTGTCCCAAGTTTAGAGCAACAAAAGTCTAATTAGAAGCTCATTTAATTTTATTTTTATATTTATTTATTTTTAATTGATTGATGATTGCTTTACTGTAGTGGTTTGATTTCTGTCATACATCAACACGAGTTAACCATAGATGTACATATGTCCCCTCCCTCCTGAAAGCTCATTTGATTTTTAAATTTTCCATTTGCCTGTGACTCTGGCACACATGGTTGTCCCCAGACACTTTGTAAGAGTGGGAATGTATCGGACTCACTGCACCCTGCCCAGGCATGAGTGAGGTGGCTCTTTACTGCCAAGTTCTAGGGTATGGCTGTAGACAGGTAGTAGATTCAGCATCTTTAAGAATGGCATCCACAGAAGGCCCAAGTTACTTTTTCTGAGAGACTGTAAAAGGATCTGATTGAAGCAATTTCACATTTAAATTCCTGTTAAGAACATGTATAGGCTTCCCTGGTGGCTTCCCGTTCCCGTTCCCCCCGTTCCGTCGCTCAGTCGTGTCCGACTCTATGCGACCCCGTGGACTGTAGCCTACCAGGCTTCTCTGTCCATGGGATTCTCCAGGCAAGAATACTGGAGTGGGTTACCATTTCCTTCTCCAGGGGATCTTCCCGACCCAGGGATCGAACTTTGGTCTCCCGCATTGGAGGCAGACGCTTTAACCTCTGAGCCACCAGGGAAGATCCCTGGTGGCTTAGATGGTAAAGAATCTGCCTGCAATGTGGGAGCCCCGTATTCTCTCCCTGGACTGGGAAGATCCCCTGGAGAAGAAAATACCCACTCTAGTTCCTTGCCTGGAGAATCCCATGGACAAGAAGCTACAGTCCATGAGTCTCAAAGAGTTGGATACAACTGAGCGACCAACACTTTCACTTTCAAGAACATGTGTCTGTATTTAAGCTGGTGAATAGAGTATCATTAACATAGGTGTAGCAGGAGACAAAATAAGTCCGAGTTTACTAAAATACTATTTTTTTTTTTAGCAAAATATCCTTAAGATGTACGGGTGATAAGGAACCAGGGTATATTTTGTGTGTCTTGGCACAGATTCCCTCCTGCCCCCCAGCCCCAATCTCCAAATTGTCTTCTCTGGCAAAGCACTGCAACCTCCTTCTTAAGTTCTGAGCAAAAACGCCCTCCAGTTTTAACTGTTACTCATGCTTCATGGAATTGATTAAAGTCCTGTTAAAAGTCCAAAAGAAGTTTGAAAGTACATTTCCTGTTACTGCCATGCTGTGCGCCTTGGTCTCTGTTAATGGCTTTTCTGCACATTAGCACATGATGGGTTAAAAGCATGTTTATGCTGGCATCAAACTCTTGCTGGCTATTCTTTTTTTTAAAGCAAGATAGTATTTTGCAAACTTTTAAAAGAATCTCTAGCAGATACGATCGTGGCGCCATTCACACAGCTGCATGGTAGGCAGGGCTGTGTCAGCACTTCCATAGGAACCCTGAATTTCAGGGATTTATTACTTAGCCATAAACATTTGCTCTGGGCTGAAACTTGACATACACGGTTTTAAACCAGGGAACACATTTTTGAGAAATCTGGCCTCTTTTAGAATTAAAGTGCTGAGGGGACGATGGGGGAAAAAAAAAAATCCGTGCTCACTAGCTTTTGACATTTTGCCCATGTGACATCAAAATGCATTAAACAGTAAAGAAATGTGGGTTCAATTTATTACTCTTCCCACTTTTTTTTCTTTTTCACAAAAGAGCTGGATAAAACAGCAAGTACCTTTCAGCTTTCAATCAAATTTTAGGAAATTTCTGTATGTGAGTGTCCTAGTATTTTCATGTTTAGAAACTTAAAACAACAGAATCAGAAACTTAGCTCTTGTAATTGCACATTAACTCATAAATCTCACATTAACTTCAAGAAGGGCATCATTCTTTATTCAGTCTGGTTTTTCTTACTCTTGTTTTTGAACTGATTTCACTGTAAAATTCTCTAAGAACCACTGTGCCTACTTAATCTGATTTAATATTTAAGTTATGTGGGTTTACTTGCTTATTTTTTAACCTTTTGGATATATTTTGGAAAACTGTTTAAAAGATGTAATTTATATATTGAAATTTAAAGCTACCTCATTGAAAAAAAGCATTTCTGAAATAGAGATTTTTAAAATTACTTTTGACCTAAAATGAGATTGTAAAATATTCAATATAAATTGTGGATTTCACTATGGATTTTACAGTTTTACAGAGAACAAAAAACCCAGGAACTCTAGACGTCAAAAGATATAGTGTATAGGAAATAGAGTAAATCAAAAAGAAACTGAAAAAATACACATTCAGGTCAATAAGAAAACTCAAGAAAGCATGGTAAATAGGATAGGATCATTATGCAAAACACATGAAAAAAGTATTGTCATGTACAAAACCAAGACAAATTAGTATTTTAGCAATAAAAAGAATAAAAAATAGACCCTAAAATAAAATTCATACTAAATTTTAATTTTTTGGGCTATGAATTCAGAAATTGGGCAGTTTTCTAAACTTTGAATTTCAAGACTCTAGTGCCCTCTTTTCATACTTCTTATTCAAGCTAAATGTAACTGTTGAGGTAAATTTTTGTAAGTTTGAAATTTGTCCTGTTATTTGGATTATATGAAAGTAATATCCACGTGCCCTGAAGAATCTTTATTTCTTAACAAAGATCACTTTAAATGCATAAAATATTGTTAGCTCTTGGCAGAAATACTCCATGTTGCAAAACAAACAATAAATCCTGCTATAATAGCACTTTCTGCTTAACTTGTAAGAAAAATCAAACATTACTCTTGTCCTTGTTTTTCTCTGGTATGCCTGTTGCTGTTAAATTAATTCCTATCTTTTCATGCAGTGAAGATGTTGAAAACAATTCTTTAGGTTCCAGGGATAGGGAAAAACTGAAGAAACAGAGATTTCGGGGAGAATTTGAGGTCTATCCTAGAGTCATACTATTCTGGTTCAAATTGTTTATGCTTGTATTTTAAATTTTGTGGACTCCATTAATACACTAATTTTCTTCTCATGAAATATAATGTCTGGAGAGGTTTTATCTCCTGAATATTGGTTTTGGTTCCTAGATAGTCCATTCTGTTTTCATTACATTGTAATAAAACATCAACTTAAAGATTTTTAAATATGAGAGGTTTGGGGTTTTATCAAACATAACTATAACTCTGTTTAACTCCTAAGTTGAATATTGCTTATGACTTTTAAAAAGTACTCATCTGTTATTTCGTGCTAACAAATCATGTCATTTGATCTGCGTTGGACCTCAAAGCTTAATATAAAATATGTTCTTTGTTTTGGTTCTGTAGCAATTTAGTTTCAATCCAAATATTGTATTGTCAAACATAGTATCAGGAGAGGCTACTGTTTCACTTACCTGAACTTGGCTTCTGCAAATGCACTTTTATCAGCCGTTTGGGTTTCTTTTAGAGAAGAAGTTGTATATCTTTAAAGCTGAGATCAAAATGACAGTAAACTACAGGGGGAAAAGAATTACAGAAAATCACACAGGAACTATTTTTTATTCAAAGTAATAGACCTGTAAGGAAAGATACAGGTGGAATAAAAGTAACTCAAAAAGATAAACAGAATAGATATTTTTAAGATATAAAAATAGGAATAAAGGGGAAAAAATTCCTATTTCTCTGTGTAATTTCAAGTGTGTTTCAAGTCATTCATCAGCAATGACTAAATTCAAATGAAGCTTTTTAAAATAAAACATTCTTCTTGACCTTGTAATATTCTAGTTCAGTGATGCTTATTTATTTAACAGCAGTAACCAAAGGTTGAAGGCAAAAGGAGAAGAGGGCAGCAGAGGATGAGATGGTTGGATGGCATCGCCAACTCAATGGACATGCACTTGGGCAGACTCTGGGAGATGGTGAGGGACAAGCAGGCCTGGTGTGCTACAGTCTATGGGGTCACAAAGAGTCAGACACGACTGAAGCGACTTTGCATGCACGCAACTATTTGCTAGTGTGTTTAACTCTTAAAGCAGACTTAAAGTTTAGGTATCATTGCCTCATTTTATAGATAACACTGCTGCTTAGAGAGCTTTCATTGATTGAAGAATCCAGGTTAGCAAATGGCATAGTAGCTCTCGCATTCCAGGTCAATTTTATAGAGTTCTGGTTATTTATGGTTTACACACAGCCTACCTCACTATTTCTCAAACTAGTGTCTGTGTAGCATTTCTCAGCAGATTTGATGGAGGTTCTTATAGAGTCCCAGTATACACAGGCGTATTTGGGGCTCTGGAGATTTCAGCAACAAAGAAATCCTTCTGCCTCTTAGAATCGCTGGGGTGAACTGTGTTTGGGGATTACCTTCTGCTTAGTGGATGAATCATGTTTTTGTTATAACATCACCTGGAGAGCATTTTATAAGGTGTGAGCCAACTACGTCATGATCATTCAAGTTTCTTGTTCAAATACAGACTTTGGAATCTGTCTAGACCCTCTGTGATTTTGACTTGGGGCAGAGGCGGGCAGGCCAGAATGGGGGAGACATTCTGAACATTACAAGTTTGAGATCTACTTCCATGGCTCTGCAGAAAGACTTCCCTGCCCCTTCTTTTCTTTCTCTCATCCAGTGGGTCACCAGTTCTTATAAATTGTACAAGAATCTGCTCTCTTTCTGTCCTTCCTTTCACTGGTTAAGTTCAAACCCCCATTGTTTCTTTTCTGAACTATTGCCATATCTTCCCAGTTGGTCTCCCCAATTTTTTCCAGGGAATAACTTTTTATGTTGGAGTGTACTTAATTAACAGTGTTGTGTTAATTTCAGGTGTACAGCAAAGTGATTCCGTTATATATATACATGTATCTATTCTTTTTCAGATTTTTGCCCATTTAGGTTGTTCCGTAATATTGAGCATAGCGCCCTGTGCTATACAGTAGGCCCTTATTCAGATTTCTCAGGGCAGTGGCTTCAAGATACCATTAATCAAGTCAGATAACTCTTCCGTAAAACCTTACGCTGCAGGTGACTGCACCTAAATGATTCCTCTGACCATGTAGCCAGGCGGACATTGGTCCTGGTTCTGGGGATGGTTGTGGAAGTATTTGGGAAAGCCTGTGAGTGAGTGATTCCACCCAGGGACCCCCATGGTTTCAATGTACTACCCTCTTCCGGAAGTTTAAACTTCAGGAGCTTCTGGTCCTACTGGAAGAATAATCAATCAAACACTTATTGAAGTCTCTCTGCATGGAAGTTGAAATGGAGTTCCTGAAAAGCCACAAAGGTTCAGCTGACAGTTTCTGCCCTTGGGGATTTTTCATTCTGGGGGAATAATGCTAATAATAATTCCTAATGCTTAGTTTATAGGTTTATGTAAACTTTGCTACTGAAGGAACAGTTTCTGTAACCTAATCCTGACTCTGAGGTGAGCTGACTTTCAGACACTGTGACATATTGCTAGTTATTTAGTCTCTCTTGGCCTTATTTTGTATCTTCAGATTTAGTTTTATATGATTAATCATGCTGGAAAAGTAAGGCATAAAAGCAATTGTGAGGTGTCTTATAGCATTTATTTGTTTCATGTGTTTGTTTAAAAGCAGAAGATATCTCGGGTAAAGGTGGGTTTGCAAGGACAAGCTTTAGTTTTTGAGGGGAATTTATATAACAGTCTATCAACCTTATCAAGTAACTATCTAAAATAAAATGAATTTATCAGTATAAAGAGGCAAGGTGCTATCGGAATTGTATTGTAGATAGTTCTTAATTATTTGGTAAGTGCAGCTTAACCATAGCTTGCAATCTAATACACATGGTTTTACAGATTTCTCTACTATGTACTATTTGAGCTGTTTTTCAAGTTCAGTTCAAAAGAAAGTAACACTCAGAACTGATTGTTAAAACACATAATCATCTTCATTTGTAATATTTTTTCAACTCTTCAAAATAGTAGTTAATCCAGATATGACATCTTTTTGTAAAGTTGGCAATGAACACATCTGCAAAAAACCTTAGGTGTGAATTTAAGAGTAATTTAGAATTAATGTTAACAATGGCTTATTTTACTGTGTCCTATTTCTCTTTTGATAAGCAGTGTCTTTCAAGAGTTGGATTCCTCTTGAAATGTTTTAATTATCCTTTTTTTTTTCTTGCCCAATGATCTCTTTCACATAAAAAAGCTCCTCCAAGGGAGCTGACAGAGGAAGAAAAACAGCAGATCCTTCACTCAGAGGAGTTTCTCATCTTTTTTGATCGGACAATACGGGTAATTGAAAGAGCCCTGGCAGAAGACTCCGATATCTTCTTTGACTACAGTGGTCGAGAATTAGAGGAAAAAGACGGGTTAGTTTCTCGTGTGCAGTTAAAAAAAATACTGTGATAAGTTATCTGTTGCTTCTAAATTCATTTATGTTTTGAGTAGGCAAGTTGCAAGCCTGACAAATCAGAAGAGACTGAAATTCCAGAGCTGATCTTGCTGAACAGCTCTGACTAAGGGCTTTGCTTATGATTTCTGGCTTAGAGTTTCCCTGTAATTATCATGTGCTTCGGTGAAATGCTTTTGAACTTGATATCTGGGGGACAGTCCAGGTGATAGAGACTGGTAGAGTCATGTACATTGTCCTCTGAGAAAACATCCTTATAAGCAGTAAGAGGAGATTTACGTTATATCCGTAGATCTAGTTTTGATGTCTAAGCAAACAGGAAGCTGAGGAAAATAAACATGAGATCCAGGAGAACCTTAACTGATGTGCAAGACATCAAACAGAGACTGGCAACTTTTTCCTCTCTTGATACCGTAAGATTATGTATATATGCCTTTTAGGAAACGCATGTGCAGGGCTATATTTACAGATTAAAAAAATCTTGTCTATAAAACTATGGCCCCAAACAACTTGCCATGTGACTTCAACATGTGTATTGTCAACCATCTTCACGTGGATAATAGGAGGTACTTTATGAGCTTTGTAAAGAGACAGAACTGATGTTTAGCCACCAGTTTCTCTTGGCCAGGAACAATATGAAAAGATGAAAAAACCTGCTGTTTTCATCAGACCTGGCATTTTACTACTTCAAAAATTCAAATACATTGTCACAGGCCAACCTATCGTCATTGAAGATGCTCAACGCCATGTAAACAGGTTCGAAAGGGAGTTCTGAAAATGTTCTTAACAGTTGATAGTATTGCTAGACTGTATCAAAGAGACAGTATTTTGAATATACATGTTCTATTTGTTTAATTTTAAAAAGCCATTACTCTCAGGCTCATTTAATATTCTGAGTCCTGTTTCCCTCTGGTTGCCTGGCACAGGCGTATCTACCTCTTGGGGCTTATCTTGGGCGTATGTACCTCTTGGGGCTTCCCAGGTGGCGGTAGTGGTGAAGAACCTGCCTGCCAATGCAGGAGATGCAAAAGACATGGGTTTGATCCCTGGGTCGGGAAGATCCCCTGGAGGAGGAAACAGCCACCTATGCCAGTGTTCTTGCCTGGGAAATCCCATCGACAGAGGAGCCTAGAGGGCACAGTGGTGGGGTTGCAAAGAGTCAGACACAACTGAGTGACTGACACTTTACTTAAATGTCAGAGTTTGCAGTGGTGGAGCTGAGGAAGAGTTAGCTAGGGGAGAAAAAAGTCAGCTCCTTGGAACCCAAACACCTAGTCAGAGATCAAGTCACCCAATCGGACAAGTGGTGCAGGGTGCAAGGCAATAGAACAGAAAAAGAACAGAAAAATAAGGTGAGTGGGGAGGAATTCCGGAACTGAAGCCTGAGGAGTCTAGATAGCTTTTTAATGTGGATCCAGTAACTGCGGATGTGGAACAAGTATGACCCAACTTAAGCACGCAGTCTTGTGGAGCAAATGTATGATCAGTGCAGAGTTCTTCGGAGGATGCTCTATGGCCAGTTGCTGTTGCTGCTGCTAAGTTGCTTCAGTCGTGTCCAACTCTGTGTGACCCCGTAGATGGCAGCCCACCAGGCTCCCCCGTCCCTGGGATTCTCCAGGCAAGAACATTGGAGTGAGTTGTCATTTCCTTCTCCAATGCATGAAAGTAAAAGTGAAAGTGAAGTCGCTCAGTTGTGTCCCACTCTTCGCGACCCCATGGACTGCAGCCTACCAGGCTCCTCCGTCCACAGGATTTTCCAGGCAAGAGTACTGGAGTGGGATGCCATTGCCTTCTCCACTGGCCAGTTGAATATCAGCCAAAAAAACACTGGCCAAAGTGTAATCCTTCCCCACCCAGATGTTCTTTTGGTCTATGTTTTTTCTACACTGTTTGGTGAATCCCTCACCCCGCCTGCACCCCAGCAGGTCTGTCTCACGGTAGAACTTTTCACTTGCTATTGCACAAGGAGGCAGCCGCTGTGCTGCAGTAAGCCAGAAATTATAGGTAAAGTGAAACATGAATTATCACTTCTGGTCTAAGGCCAGATAAGGTGACACTGATGTCAGTGAATCTCCCAGTGTGCTTCCTTGAAAGCTGGGAGATTTCTTGTAAACTCTGCTTCAAGGCAGAACTTTTTAGGGGGAGGAGAATGCTTTAGAACTGGTCAAGATGAGAACCTGAAACAAATTTGACATTTCACACCAGGCTTGGAACATTTGGAAACCTCGTCTGGGCCAGTTAAGAGAGAACTTTGCATGAAGGAGGCCACCTTTAGTGGTCATTTATGATCAGTGTTTGCTCTCTAAATTGATACTTTGGCTTCAGATATTGTATTCCATATTCTTGCCATTTTGTTCTTTCAATATGAGCAGCAGAGATAGAACCCCATTTTGAAGCATCTTATTTGTCTTTGATCTTTAAACTCTCCTAGGGATGTCCAGGCTGGAGCCAACCTTTCTTTCAATCGTCAGTTCTATGATGAGCATTGGTCCAAGCATCGAGTTGTCACTTGTATGGACTGGTCTCTCCAGGTAAGAAGTGTTGTTGGGTTGGGACAAACTCGACTTGTGTTCTCATGGCATTTGTATTACAATAAATAAGAGAGAATTGCCTCACTACTTTGGATGTGTTCACTGACCCACAGTTTTCTTCTATGCTTATGGTTTTCTTTCTCATTTTGCTAAAGTTTCAGTTTAAATTTTCACTCTGTTATTCATATCCATTGAGTACTTATTCTGTGCCAGGTACCAGCCCAGGAGCCAGGCCATTCTTTCCATGAAACCACTCTCACTAAGGTCACCAGTGATTTCCTATTTGTCAAATCCTGTGGATGTGTTTAAGCCTTCATCTACCCTGACCTCTCTTTGTCACCCAGCTTTGTTGACTCTCTCAAACTTCTAAAAATATTCTCCTTCCACTGAGTTCTGCAGCTCGACTCTCTTCTAGTTCTTGAACTCCCCTAAGACTTATTTTGTCCTCTTCTACCCCTGTGATCCTCCTGGCCAGCTCTCAGTCTCTCTTCTGGACATGCTGTCTGTGGAAAGAGATCTCCTCCACTGCTGTTGATTCAGCCGTCACATGGGCAGCCTTTTCCTATCCCCAGCCAAAATGCCTCCTGAATTCCACTTTACACCCTAAAGAGATAGATCCATTCAGATGTCCCATAGAATGGCAGACTCATCACTAACTCATTATTTCCACACATCCGAAGCCCTTTTTGCCTACTCTAACACCACCCTTATGGCAGAAAGTGAAGAGGAACTGAAAAGCCTCTTGAAAGTGAAAAGAGGAGAGTGAAAAAGTTGGCTTGAAGTTCAACATTCAGAAAACGAAGATCATGGCATCTGGTCCCATCACTTCATGGGAAATAGATGGGGAAATAGTGGAAACAGTGTCAGATTTTTTTGGGGGGGGGGCTCCAAAATCAATGCAGATGGTGATTGCAGCCATGAAATTAAAAGACGCTTACTCCTTGGAAGGAAAGTTATGACCAACCTATATAGCATATTAAAAAGCAGAGACATTACTTTGCCAACAAAGGTCTATCTAGTCAAGGCTATGGTTTTTCCAGTGGTCATGTATGGATGTGAGAGTTGGACTGTGAAGAAAGCTGAGTGCCAAAGAATTGATGCTTTTGAACTGTGGTGTTGGAGAAGACTCTTGAAAGTCCCTTGGACTACAAGGAGATCCAACCAGTCCATTCTAAATGAGATCGGTCCTGGGTGTTCATTGGAAGGACTGATGGTAAAGCTGAAACTCCAATACTTTGGCCACCTCATGCGACAAGTTGACTCACTGGAAAAGGTTCTGATGCTGGGAGGGATTGGAGGCAGGAGGAGAAGGGGATGACAGAGAATGAGATGGCTGGATGGCATCACCGACTTGATGGACATGAGTTTGAGTGAACTCCGGGAGTTGGTGGTGGACAGGGAGGCTTGGCGTGCTGTGATTCATGGGGTTGCAAAGAGTCGGACACGACTGAGCAACTGAACTGAACTGAAACCCTGAATATTCATTGGAAGGACTGATGCTGAAGCTGAAGCTCTAAAACTTTGGCCACCTGATGCAAAGAGCTGACTCATTGGAAAAAGACCCTGGTGCTGGGAAAGATTGAAAGCAGGAGGACAAGGGGGTGACAGATGACAAGATGGTTGGATAGCATTATGGACTCAACGGCCATGAGTTTAGGAGATAGTGTAGGACAGAGGAGCCTGGAATGATGCAGTTCATGGGGTCACAAAGAGTCAGACATGACTTAGCAACTGAACGAAAACAGCATTTCTATGTTAAAGCCATCACAATATACCCAAGGGCCTAAAATACCTTTCATCATTAACATTAAAAACTTCCTCTCCTTTATCTCCCAGACTTAGTCTGTCACCAAGACTGTCCATTTCTCTACTCTTATATTCATTATCTTGTACTTGTAGTATTGCTAATCTTCTCATGGTCTTTCTACACCCAAACTTGTCCACCTATAGTTTTCTGTCTAGACGTCTACCCAAATAATCTTTCTAAAATATGGATCTGATCACTTTACTCCCTGGATTAAAACTCCCTGTTACCTGTAAGAGAAAAAAGAAAAAGCAAACTAAACTCCCTAGTGTAACACTCCTAGTGAAAGCAGGCAAATTTACCAAAAGCCAGTTTGCTAAATGGCCAACTCACTTAGTGTGTCATTTACCCAGCCCTGAGAAGTTAAATAACGCACATCAAGGCACACAGCTTAACTGTGATGAGGGCAGGATGTGAACTCAGGTAGTCTAACTCATGGGCCTGTGTTCTGGGTGATCATGCTATGTTCCCTCCTGTAATGACAATGATGCAATAGCAATGAGGGAACTAGGAATGATAAATACTGGGCCCTTATACACAGTGCATTTTCTACTTTCTTTTAATCTATGCTTTTATTGGGAATAGTAATCATGGCTAGCTTCTCTTTTTTTCAATTTTGGCTTCACTGGGTCTTCATTGTGGTGCCAGGGGTTCTCTAGTTACAATGCTCAGGCTTCCCTTGTTGCAGAGCATGAGCTCTAGAGCACTCAGATTCAGTAGTTGGAGCACACAGGCATCTTGAGTTACAACACGTGGGCTTATTTGCTCCCAGGCACGTGGGATCTTAGTACTCCAACCAGGGATTGAACCCACATCCCCTGTAACTGAAGGCAGATTCTCAACCACTGAATCACCAGGAAAGTCCCCATGGATAGCTTTTAATTTGTGTTTCTTATATGCTAAGCACTATGCCAGCTACTCTGAAGGCATTATTTTATTTCACCCTCGTAACATCAAGCTTCCTGGGTGGTGCTAGTGGTAAAGAACCCGCCTGCCAATGCAGGAGACATAAGAAATGCAGATTTGAACCCTGGGTCAGAAAGATTCCCTGGAGGAGGGCATGGCAGCCCACTCCAGTATTCTTGCCTGAAGAATCCCAGGGACAGATAAGCCTGGCAGGCTGAAAAGTAGGACAAGAGGTTCTAAGTGCTGAATGACGTAGGGCTGATAGCAAGTGCTTTCAGGGTTCAGTGGAGATTTTGTCCTCTGGTTGGACAGGGTGTCTTAGAAGACTGGGATTAGAGAAAGGGAGGGGAGAAGAGAGTGTTCCCAGCAGAGCAGTGAAGCGGATGATGTGAAGAGCCCCATGTCATCGTGCTAGGGAACAGAACACTGAAGAGGAATGTAATCCCCCGCAACCAGACTGTCAACAGCCACAGAGTGGGCGAGTGTTCTCTCCTCTTGAATCTCCTCTTACATCTGAACAAGAGAGCGTGCAGGGCGCAGTTGTGCAGAGGCTGCTGCAGGCAGGGGTGTACCCAGCCGCTTCCTGCCAGCCGTAGCGTGGGTGGTCTGTGAGCACGCTCGGTGGTGTGTGCAGAAATCAGATCCGAGGTGGAGGAAACACTTAGTGCGGCTTGTTCACTTGTTCGCAGTCTGGAGATTACACGGGAACCTTATCTGACACATTCCTCAAGGGCAGCTTTTACTGAGTCCCAGGTCTGCTGGTAACGCTCCTGGAGGAGGTGGCGGGACCCTCGCCGGTAGGGCTGGCCCCCACCTGGCCTCGGCATGTTGTGGACATCTACCTGTTGCCCACAGGGAGATGTGTCTGCACACAGGATCTTGTGTGTTGTTCTTGTTGCAGGAAGTGAAACTGGAAAGGGCAGAAGTTCCACCATAGAGACTCTACATCGGTTTTCCCCCTTTTCGTGGAATCTGTCATCTACAGTGTGGGGAAGGGGTTTGCAATTTTGAAGAGTGTATTTTATATGGAGCATAAGGAAAAGGAGTGAGAATCCTTAGTTCCGGAGTAGCATTGACATATGTACACACCCATATATGCAATAGGCAGCTAGCGGGAAGCTGCTGTATAAGACGGGGAGCTCATCTCCAGGCTCTGTGCGGGTAAAGGGGTGGGTGGGGGTTGGAAGGGAGGCTCTAGAAGGAAGGGCTAAATGTATATACATGCGACTGATTCATGTTGTTGTACGGCAGCAACCAACACAACATTGTAAAGCAATTATCCTCCAATTAAAATCAAATTTTAAAAAAGGATAATAAAGGAATTTGATGAGCCCAACACCAAAGAACCCTTAGTTCCTCCATCGTAACAAGTTAGTGGAGTTCAAAGGACCAAGTTTGCATACTTATGGGATGAAGAGACTTTCTGAGTAAATCTACGTGGAATCCAATGATGTTCAGAAAGAGGAAGAGGACAGAGTCTAGTCTTCGAGTCCAGTAGAGGCGTGTGTACTTATGGGTGCAACAGAATGGAGAGAGTGGGGGCAAGGAGGAAACCATAAGATTCCTGCATAGCTTCGCTTTCAGCTCCTGGGTCAAAGGTCTCCTTGGTCTTCTTCCTAAACAAGAACACTTTAACTTGGCAATGTTTGCAAAATAGCCAGCAGTCATCATCTCGTGAAGGACATTTGGGCACTTGGGGAATTATGTCAACTTTGCTGTTCATCAAATATTGTTTAACAGAGTGAGTCAAAAATACTGTTCACATTTCACATGACAGATTTGGCAGTTGTATACAAAGCCAGATTTATGATCTTTCTCCCACCCTGTATTTTCCTCTCACATGTGATTTGCATCCTCTAACCTGGGAGTCTGGAGGGACTGATGCTAAAGCTGAAACTGCAATACTTTGGCCACCTCATGCAACGAGTTGACTCACTGGAAAAGACTCTGATGCTGGGAAAGGTTGGGGGCGGGAGGAGAAGGGGACGACAGAGAATGAGATGGCTGGATGGCATCACCGACTCTGTGGACATGAGTTTGAGTGTACTCCGGGAGTTGGTGATGGACAGGGAGGCCTGGCGTGCTGTGATTCATGGGGTCGCGGAGAGTCTGACACGACTGAGCAACTGAACTGAACTGAACTGAACTGAACCTGGGAGTCACTCAGGATACAAATACAAGTAATCTTTCTTATTGAAGTATAATTTACAATGTTGTGTTAATTTCTGATGTGCAGCAAAGTTATACATATATATGTGTGTTCTTTTTTCCGTCATTTTTCATTGTGGTTTATCACAGGATATTGAACACAGTTCCCTGTGCTATACAGTAGGACTTTGTTGTTTATCCATTCTATACATAATCACTTACATCTGCTAGCACCAACTTCCCTCTATTCCTCCCCCACTCCCCCCTTCAACAACTCCCCCTTCAAGTAATCTTTGATAGCTCATTTTGCCAAACCCAGTCAAATTTATGGTAGCAAAAAGACCCCCACTGTCAGCAATTCAAATCTACGTACATGTGGAATCGGTGCCTACTTTGTGCCATGCCATCTTCTTCTTGCTTATATCAGGAAATAGCTTCCTATCTGGTTTTCCTGCCTCAGTTCTCTATGCTGTTGAATCATTAAGTACTTTTTCCAGGTTACTATTTGTAATGATTACCTACTTGCTCTCAATGTCACCTTGAGCAAGTCACCTGACTTCCCTTGGCTTAAGTCTCCTCATTCACAAGATAGTCATCAAACTTCACTCCCATGCTATTGTATTAAATGAGTTAATGCACTTTAAAAACTTAGACTTTAATAAAATGTCTAGTATAGTAAAAATGCTCAATAAATGTGGCATAGTTGTGAACGTAGTGGTCTAATTAGAAATATTAGCAGTTGCAGAGTATGACTCCCAGCATAAAGTCTAAAATCATTAGCCTGTATTCAGTGACTTCTGTGAGAATGTCTTGAAGCATCCAGCCCTTTAATCTTTTTCATCTCTTCGCCTAACCTGCCTCCCAGCCAGGTGCTATAACCTAATTTTCTGAATGTTTTCTCCTTTGCATTAGTTAAGAAAATTTTACCCCTGGCTACCTTCAGCAAAGAGGGAAATTTATTCTAGTCACTAGGGTACTCAGGGAATCCACGGAAAAGACAAAGAACTAGGACTCAGGAGTATAAATCTGGGCAGCTTGAGAGGCTTCACCAATAGAGTGCTGTTATTATCTGACTCATTTGCAACCCAGGGATTCTGTGTCTTGATTCAAAATTTACAGTGACCAAGGTAGAGAATGTGATTGCCCGAGCTGGGATGAATGAATTATCCCTGGGAAGTTAGACGCCTGTGTATCAAGGTAGTTTCCAAAGATTGGGAGAATTATTGTGAACCAGGCCGATACCCAGGAGAAGTCTCTGCATCAGTATTTGTACCCTCGTCTGTACGCTTCTCTTTCTGCTCTCCTGATCGCTTTCTCATGTGACAGGGCCCAGTCGATCTCATTTCTCTCAGAAGTCCTTTTCGCTCTCTCCCCCTGGCATGCCACATTCCAGCTGGAGTGGCTGTTTCATCCTCTGTGCTTTGATGGAACTCCTTTCCCATCTCCATCCTAGCATGTCTGCGCTTCATACGCATGTCTCACCTCCTGACATGCTTCTATAAAGCAAAGCGTGTTACTGTTGATATTCTTGTCCTGCGTTTTGTTTAATGTTTTCTTATTGTGGTAAAAGTCACATAATATAAAGCATACTATTTTAACCATATTTAACTGTACAGTTCAGTGGCGCTAAGTACATTCACATCGTTGTGCAGCTCTCACCATCATCCCCCTCCTGAATTTTTCACCTCCCTAAAGAGTTGGTGATGGACAGGGAGGCCTGGCGTGCTGTGATTCATGGGGTCGCGGAGAATTGGACACGACTGAGCGACTGAACTGAACTGAAACTGAAATTCTGTCTCCATTAAACACGGAGTCCCCATTCCCCCTCCCGACTCCCCACCCCCAGCTCCTGAAATCTGCCAATGTGCTTTCTGTCTTGTCCCACATTTTACCTTTCACCAGTGCCTTACATAGGCTTCCCTGGGGAAAGAATCTGCCTGCAATGCAGGAGACTCAGGTTCCATCCCTGGGTCAGGAAGATCCCCTGGAGGAGGCAGTGGCAACCCACTCCAGTATTCTTCTTGCCTGGAGAATCCCATGGACAGAGGAGCCTGGTGGGTTACAGTCCATGAGGTTGCAAAGAGTTGGATATGACTGAGTGACTAATACACTTTAGTGCCTTACATATGCTTGGGGGCCACTTGAGGCATGCCGCAGTGTAAGAGACGTGGTCTTGAAACAAATAGACTTCAAGCAGGATCTCACTTTGTCATTTGTTAGCAACGTAACTTGGAACAAATTCCTTACCCAGTTTCTCACCTGGGCTGCTTTGTCTGTAGAAACGGGAAGACCCGTTGCTTACTTTAGAGAACCGCGAGGATCAAATGAGCGAACGTGCCACCCAGCCCCTTGTTGGATACATAAGGAACACTTAAAGCATGTTGGTTCCTTCCTCACTAGTAAATGTCAGACTTTATTTTTGTATAAGAACAAACACCTTGAGAGCAGATCTGGCAATTTCTGAGTAAAATTCCCCTAGGTTAATTATTAGATGATTCAGCCCTGTGAATAAGCACAAACTTCCCAGTAGTTGATGTTCTCATTAAAATAATAATTTTAATATTTAAATAATCAGGCAGATAATGACTACTTTTTGTTGGAAAATAAGAAAATATTGATTAGTCATGTTCAAACGAACACACTAGAGGAGACTTTGAAATCATAAACACTTTCATGACTTGTGAGTTAGTATCTTTAGGTTCTTTTGATCCCAGTTATAGAAACTACACCAAGAGCATTTCACTGGTATTTGATGAAAACTCTCCCTGTTTTCCAAAGGAGTTTTAAACCCAATAATTTAAGATTTTTTTTTTTTAAGTGGGAGCCAGCGATGAGACCCAGATGTGAAGCTGTGGGATATTATTCCAGACACATCTGGCTGCTCATTGGCCACTGTGGCAGTGGTGTTGATGTTTATAGAGTTGCCTTTTCACATGTGACATAGTTAAACTTCAGATGGACAGTCTGGAGACTTCTGTGTTTATCTGGATGTTAGTTTCTTTGAATGGGCTTTGAATCAAAGGCCTTTCTTAATAGGCCTTTGATTCATCTGCTGAGGAGTGTTTTCTAATAAAGAATGATTACTTCCCCTGGTGGCCACATACATGTGTATCATTGCAGGCTTATACTTCCTCTGCACCAACGGGCAAGTTGTAACTCTCTGAAGCTTTCTTAAGCTGGGGGAGTTCAAAGAATGAATAAAACACATAGAAGACTCAGGCTTAATTATTTTTGATAGGGAAAGAAAAGCTGATGTTCAAATTTTTACTGACAAATTTATGTTAAATAATAATATACAGTATAGTGAATAAGAAGGAAAAAGAACTAAACTACCCGTGAGCAAAGAGTGGTATGATCTGCTATAATCCTGATAATCCTGATAGTATATTTAATAGGGCTGCTTTATGGAAATCCCGGGTAGGAATGACATTTTCATAAAATGTACTCTAACTCATCAATACCTGCCGTGAGATTCAACCTGTTTATTTCTAACTCTCAACACAGAGTTCGTGTATGGTGAGTAGGTATTTCTACTTGCTGTAGAGTCCTCTTAGTTATTTTACTACTTGAGTTTCTTTTACTTGAGCTTTTAATTGTTGGCATTATTTAACAGCAAAGGATTAAAGATAGGATCTTGCTGCTGAGCACAGAGTCGCTAACATAAAAAAGAGTATTTGTAATTCAGTAGATTTTGGCACAAGTTTATCGTGCTAGGACTTACTAGGCCTGGATTCAGAGGTCAATAAAACCAAGCCCCTATACTCAAAGAGCTTTCAATCTCGTCATGGACATAGGCCGGGAAAAGCCATAATACAGTTTGACACGTGCCTTAATAGGGGGACACAAGTAATGCTAAGGGGCCTGATGAGAGGCAATGAGGGGTAGTGAATGATTAAGTAGGATTGTCTGGAGGACTTGATGCCTATGTGGAGTCTTAACGAATAAGTTAATAATGTAACCAACACAGGAGAGGCTTTTCTATGAGAGTGTCAACTCATGGTACAGAGGCTGTACCCATGAACCTCAGAACTAGCCCAGTGAGGCCGGGTCAGTAGGGGTTGGGAGGAAAGAGGGTAGGTTGTAAGAGATTAGGCAGAGAAAGTAGAAGCTAACAGATCATGTGTGCTCAGTCGCTCAGTCATGTCCAACTCCTTGCAACCCCATGGACTGTAGCCCTCCAGGCTCCTCTTTCCATGGGATTTTCCAGGCAAGAATACTGGAGTGGGTTACCATTGCCTCCTCCACGAACAGATCATGAAGGATCCTAAGTGACCTAGGTTTTATCTTGAAAGTAATGATGAGCCATTAAACTATTCTAAGCAGAGAAGTGACTTAGCCAAGTACATGTTTTGTAAAGTCGTATTGACAAAGGATGGAGAGTGGAGTAGGTGAGGGCGGGGCCTGGCAAGCCGAGAAGCAGAAAGTCATTTAAAATGCTGTTGTCTTCATCCAGACAAGAAATTCATTTAGGAGGCTCCGACCTTACGGGTAGAAAGAAGCATTCGTTTGAAAGGCACTGAGGAGTGCTGGAACAGCGTGTGAAGAGAGAGGGGGGAGTAGACATGAACACAGGGCGTCCGGTCCAGACAGCACAGAGTCCTATGGGCTGGATGTTGAGACGCGGGAAGAGTAGTCGGCTTTTGTAGAAGGCAGCGAGCTCATTTTCCTGTGCCTTGCATCTGATGTGTCTAACAGCCTGGAGAAATCTCCAGTAGCTGTGAAATATGCACCTCAGAGAGAGATCAAGCCCAGAGATAAGTATGTGAACGTTGTCAGTATATGAACACCAATTAAAGCTCTTGATGAGATGACCAGGGAAGAGTGTGTAAACAGAGACCTACAAGAGGACAGAAAGCAGCCCTGGCCCCCCACAGGTAATAGAAGGAACTGTAGAGGCTCAAAACAGCGGTTCAGAGAGTGGGAGAGAAAGGTGTGATGGAAGCCAACACAGGAGAAAGGAGAAGTAGCCCAAACGTCAGCTACCCCAGAGAGGTTCCGCAGTGTGTGTAGTTTGGTGGTTACTGGCGACTGTGACAAGCACATGTGGAATCTTGTGGGTAGAAACCAGATTGCAGTGGGTTCAGACACGAAGTTGGTACTAAGTACGTGCTGTGCTGTGCTTATAATCGCTCAGTCGTGTCCAACTCTTTATGATCCCGTCAACTGTAGATCAGGCTCCTCTGTCCATGGGATTCTCCAGGTCAAGAATACTGGAATAGGTTGCCATGTCCTCCTCCAGGGGATCTTCCCAACCCAGGGATCGAACCCACATCTCCCGCATTGCAGGCGGATTCTTTACCATCTGAGCCACCAGGGAAGCCCTAGTATACTGGAGTGGGTAAACTATCCCTTCTCCAAGGGATCTTCCTGACCCAGGAATCAAACCAGGGTCTCCTGCATTGCAGGCAGATTCTTTGTCAGCTGACCTACCAGGGAAGCCCTGGTATGAAGTATGCCACAGCTTAAAAAGAAAGTACCATTTCATGTGTGTACTATAGCATGCCTCTGTTGGAATAAGAATCTTTCCCTTGTGTTGTCATCTTGGCATAACCCATCCTGTGACTTCTTCCGTTTAGTACCCTGAGCTGATGGTCGCTTCCTACAACAACAACGAAGATGCTCCCCATGAACCAGATGGAGCAGCCTTGGTTTGGAACATGAAGTTTAAGAAAACCACACCAGAGTACGTCTTCCACTGTCAGGTAGGAGTCAGCATTGTAAAAATAACTGACATTGCCTATGAGACCAAATATAGCTCTTGCTGCCTTGCATCTATTTCATGTGGAGAAGAAGCACTGAATTTAAAAATGACATTGTTGACAATTTTGGAAAATTCCCCCACAGAAACCTAATGTTTTGGGAAAGTGGCCACCCTCTCCAAACAGTTAGGAAGCCTGACTGGGGACTGTGTGTCATTTTCTTTCTATTTAAAACAGCGCCATGAGGATGAGTTTATAAAGGCCTCGCACTTAGGAAGAAATCCGGGTGTTCCACTTCCTCTGCTTAGCAGGAACATATGTTTGCCCACCCACGTGGACATCCTCAGAGCAAGAGCATTTTAAGTTTCCTCCTCTCTCTGAAATGCAGTTCAATGTGATTTCACCAGTTTTAAGTTGACAGACACCATCTTACTTCACAGAAAATAATACTTTGGTAGCCAGTTTGCTGCTGTTGCTAAGTCACTTCAGTCGTGTCCGACTCTGTGTGACCCCGTAGACGGAAGCCCACCAGGCACCCCCGTCCCTGGGATTCTCCAGGCAAGAACACTGGAGTGGGTTGCCATTTCCTTCTCCAATGTGTGAAAGTGAAAAGTGAAAGTGAAGTCGCTCGGTCATGTCTGACTCGTAGCGACCCCATGGACTGCAGCCTACCAGTCTCCTCCGTCCATGGGATTTTCTAGGCAAGAGTACTACTTCACAGAGAATAATACTTTGGTAGCCAGTTTAGGGGAAGGTTTATCACCCTCTTTCTTGAATTGTTGAGAAATATAGATACTGTTTCTGGTTTGCAACTAGTTTGGGATATTTTACTGCTTGTGTCTGCTGACACATCAGTCCACTCCTCCATTCAACACAACACAGGCTGAAAGTAGGAACAATTGCCCTGTTGCCATGGCTCTGCTGAAATAATAGGCCTTGGTAGTGGCCAGTGTACCAACCCCGGTATTAATGCCCCTCTCCTATGATTATGCACAGGAAAATGCAAACAAACATTCTAGCTCAAAGTTTCAGTTCCTCAGATATTACAATTCAGAGGTCCTGAGTGGCGGATTACTCTGAAAACAAATACACCCGTTGAAGAGAGTTGGTAAACCTGTTGATATTTGAAAGCTTAGTGCCATTTTATATCTAAGAGCTGAGTATCGTTTTGAACTAAAATATGTTTAGACTTTAGAATATTACCAGATATAATTTGAGGAACAAGGACTGCTGGAATAAAGGTCCTAGCTTCAACCTGATTGAGTAACCTCTAACTCTGACCATGTTTTTCTAATTTGCTATCGTAAAAACAACAAGAAGTCCTGGCCTGCATAGTAAATAACCTTTATTTTTTGAACCTTTGAAATGAGAACAGTTTTTTCTTTTTTGCTTTCTTTTTAAGATTATCAAATTTGTCAGTCTGATATGCTCTTTCTGTAAACATAGAAGCACAAAAATCCTAATTTTATTCAGTTTAAAGAGTTTTGCTGAATTACTGAGAAAATACTAAAAAGATTATGGGATAAACAGAAGCACATTTTTAAAAAAAAAAAAACAGTGCCATTTGAAGTATTTTGAATAATGTATAAGTCATATACTGAATTTTTTTAACTTTAAGAAGTGACACACTATATTGTTTTGGTCAGTGTACAAAATGTTTATCATCATCAAAAAATGTTTATTATTAACTAGCAGTAGGTCGCCTGTGACAATAGCAATTTGAGAATGTGCTTAACATTCACAACATTGCATAGTAACAGGTCAGTAGGAACTAATAAGTTGAGTGAAGACACAAATTCCAGAAGGTTTAGGAATTGACTGGAATTTTCAAATGGTGTTTTCTGACACAATGGTTAATACTAGCATTGACTCAAAAGAACATCTTTTCTTTTCGTCTGCTGCTATCTTTGGGATCGTTTACAAAAAGCTTCACCAGAATGCCTTTAACCTTATTCTTCAGTTTTAGTTCAGTTCAATTACTCAGTCGTGACCAACTCTTTGCGACCCCATGAATCACAGCACGCCAGGCCTCCCTGTCCATCACCAACTCCCGGAGTTCACTCAAACTCATGTTCATCGAGTCGGTGATGCCATCCAGCCATCTCATTCTCTGTCATCCCCTTCTCCTCCTGCCCCCAATCCCTCCCAGCATCAGGGTCTTTTCCAGTGAGTGAGCTCTTCGCATGAGATGGCCAAAGTGTTGGAGTTTCAGCTTTGGCATCAGTCCTTCCAATGAACACCCAGGATTGATCTCCCTCAGAATGGACTGGTTGGATCTCCTTGCAGTCCAAGGGACTCTCAAGAGTCTTCTCCAACACCACAGTTCAAAAATATCAATTCTTCAGCGCTCAGCTTACTTGCTTTTTAAATGCTCCAGTGTATGTGTTCTAGAAGATATGCTCTTGATTTTTTTTCAAGTCAGAAGTACTCTTAATATCCTACCAAAAGATGCTGACTAAGATATCTCTGTATTCTCCCAAATTCCTACTACTATCTTCACTTCATCTGGTGACCAGAAGCAGAATGGGAGTTCTAAACTCTACCTAGCATTCTCACTGAGAAAAGGAAGAATTCTAATACTTTTAAACTTTGGGGTTGATTAAGTGACATGTGCAAAAGGGTTGATTAAGTGCCATGTGCAAAAATCTACTGATTTAAATGTTTACCACACCTAAAAAAAAAAAAATACCTTCACACCAACGTTTATACTTATATTTGACAAAAAAACTAGGTACCATAGCCTAGCCAAGCCAACCCATAAAATTAGCCATCATACTTGGATTTCACCTCAGAGCAATCCAGGAACCTAATGCCCTTCACAACTTCTAAAGCTCTGCTGATTTCAGATCACTTTGGGCCAATAAGCAAATATACCTAGAGTGATCAACTTTGAAATTACTGGACATTGGGAGCTTTCCTTAGAGGTGAGAATAAAAAAGCAGTAATTTGAGGACATCTGATATTGATCTATGAAAATAAAAAAAGATATGAATATGTTTTGAGAATCTTCTGTTTTCATTCATTGGCGTAAGCTCCTGTTACTCCTTAGATGATAAACTGTGGCTCAGAGAGCCCATGAACTTGGGTCGATGCCTGTAAATGGCAAAGCCAGGTTTGAAGTCAGCGCCTTCTTGCCCTGAAGCCCGTGTATTGCCTTGTGCTGCTCTCCTCAGGAATTCAGCCAGTTAACACCACGCAGGTATGTTGCACGGGGGTTGGGGAGGAGTGATAGAAGAAAAAAATAGGACAGAGATGTGTTTTCTATTAGTTAATCTTTGCAGTCACCTGGGCAGCTTTAAGACCTACTGATGCCTGTGTATCACCCAGAGATTCTGATTTACTGAAACCTTCACCAAAGGCCTTTATAATCTTATTTTCAGTTGCCCCCTTAAATGCTTCGATACATGTGTTTTAGAAGAACGTATACTCTTGATTTTTTTTTTTTTTACATCAAAAGTACTCTGAATATCCTACCAAAGACGTTGACTAAAATACCTCTATATTCCCCAAATTCCTACTGTTACCTTCATTTCATCTGGTGACCAGAAACTGGTGGGGGTTCTTAGCTTTACCTACCATTCTTACTGAGAAAGGGGAGAATTTTAGTCCTTTGAAACTTTGGGGTTATGAGACATATGTAAAATAACAGTCTACTGATTTAACTATTAGTCTGATTTAACTATTTGTCTGGGGTGTAGTCTAGTCATTTTTGAAAGCTTCCAAGTGAGTTGAATATGCAGAAATAGTTGAAAACTCCTGCTATGTAGAGGAGAGATGAATAAAGGGAGTGATCAGTGATGAGACTAGTTGGCTTCTTCATTGGAACGTATGCCCATCATTCTTTTTTCCCCTTTGACCCAAACTAGAGTGGAATTCGGAGAAGGCAATGGCAAGCCACTCCAGTACTTTTGCCTAGAAAATCCCATGGATGGAGGAGCCTGGTAGGCTGCAATCCATGGGATCGCTATGAGTCGGACGTGACTGAGTGACTTCACTTTCACTTTTCACTTTCACACATTGGAGAAGGAAATGGCAACCCACTCCAGTGTTCTTGCCTGGAGAATCCCAGGGACGGGGGAGCCTGGTGGGCTGCCGTCTATGGGATCGCACAGTCGGACACGACTGAAATGACTTAGCAGCAGCAGAGTGGAATTTCTTGCTTTTGCCCCTCTGATGCCCTGCCACCTGACCCTATTTGAGAAATTTCCTACCCATCTCCCTGCCCCTTCTTAGCACACCCCCTTCCCCCACACACTTATTCCCTCTGGCTCACTGATTGCTGGGATCTGCTTCTGTGGTGGTCAGAAGAGCAAGAGTTTTGCCAGGAGGGCATTCAACCGTGTTGAACATGACACAGCCTGTGCTGGACAGTACCATTTCTCTTGGGATAGTGACCCATCTTGCCATAGTTGATCTTGATGAAGTTTGAATTACCACCAAGTAAGCAACAGTGGTTGCAGAAAGAAAAAGTGCTGTGATCTGAGTATGGCTGAGCTGTTGGGAGACCAAAGCAGGGTTAACTTGGACAGCCAGGGAAGGTGCACTTGACTTAGTGGGTGGAGGTGAGGTGGAGGGAAGAAGTAACAGGACAGTTTGGTTACCATGAAGTAGCCATGGTAGTTCAGGGGGAATTTGGAGTGGCCACAGAACTAAAAATAGTGACGTGTAGAAGTGTTAGCCACTCAGTTGTGTCTGATGCTTTGCACCCCCATGGACTGTAGCCCATCGGGCTCCTCTGTCCATAATTCTCCAGGCTAGAATATTGGAGTGGGTAGCCATTCCCTTCTCCATGGGGTCTTCCCAACCCAGGGATGAGACATTGGGGAAACCAAACCCTCCACTCACTGACCTCTCGCTGTCTTTGTTACGCCCTTTCTAATCCTTAGTAGAGCTTATTTATTACAACTGGTCCTCTCTCGACACACACTCACTGAAATTGCGTAGGTTGAACTTGTTTCCACATGCTCCTATGATGTTCTAATAATTTCAAAATTAGTTTGCTTAATAAGAAAGGGGGCTGAGGGTAGGGAGGAGCTGCGAGTGCCTTATGATTGTACTTTTATCAATTTGGAATAAATGCATTAGCTGGCCATTTCTTGCTGATCTCTGCCAATTCTCCATGTTTTTGGAAAGTGTATATAGTTGCAAACAAATCCTGTGACTCAGAAAAACATCATTTGAGGCACTCGAAAACAAATGCACAAGATGCAGACATCAGTTCAGTGTTCCTTTGCGAAAACTGACAGGCTTTTATCCTAATGGTAAAAAGATTGCAGGAGGAAGGCTCCTTTCTCTCTGAAAATAGCAAGGCCAAATACCCTCTACTTTCGTGGGCAGTATTCTGTCTTTACTAAACTGAATTTTTAGTATGGGCTCCGGTTCTGCATTTTCTATTTTCATTTCAGTAAGAGCCATCCGTACTTGGAAAATATCAGTGGACTCTGCATAGAAGTCAGTCACTGGTCCCCGCCACACCATCTGGCAGCACTGCTGCTGCCTTCTGTAGTGGCTTCCCCACACTGTCATTAGATTATGCATCTGACCACCCTGCATTGCTTACCCTGGTGTGGTCTTTCTCTTTTAAAACAGAATGAGTAGAATCAGAAATACATATCTTAGAATTAGCTGCATTGAGGAAAGTGGAAAAGCTATATTTAGAGGCTTGACTTTGTCAGAGGTTTTTATTTTTACTTTTATTTTTTTTCCCCAATTTGGTTTCTTTGTCCTTGGCATTCTCTTCTTGAGGATTATCTGACAATGACCTGAAATTGACATACACCCAAGTCGCTCCTATTTTGGGGGTTGGAGGGGGAAGCAGAATGTGAAGTGGGGTTCATACCAACTAACCTCATTTGTGCCCCTGTTTATAATCCTCAGCTGACTTTTTCCGCATCTTCTCTTCTCATTAAGGTTCTGTAAAGATTACAGGTGAGATTGCAGTGACAGCTTTAGCCATTCAGCATCTGGTTCTGCATGAGGTTGCTGCAGACCTCCCTGGGGGGAGTGATGGGAATGCGGGCTGCTGGTGGGGGGATTGGACACAGTGGACAGGCAGCTCTGTTCCTGGCTGACCACACTGCTGAGTGACCGCGTGGCAGTTGGTGAGGCATTGTCGTCATGTCATAGAAAGGAGACTTCCTCCAACTCTGGTGGAGCTGTGAGGTTTATTGCAATAAACTTGATTTCTTCTCCCATCAACTTTTGTCCCTTCCCTAGCCCAGATTGTGGTATGTAATCTAAATATCAAAACAGTTACGGACACAAAGATATACATTAATTTCAAAGAATTTCCCAAGGTATTTTTATGACCAGAACAGTGTTAAAATTTGACTTAAGGATTCTTTTTTAGTTAAGGGAGTGTAACTTCCTTATGGCCTGACTAATTTTTTTAAGTTATTTTCTAAACTTTTCAATGTGAAAAGTAGTTGTTCTTTAGTCGCTGCTGCTGCTACTGCTGTCACTTCAGTCGTGTCCGACTCTGTGCGACCCCATAGGTGGCAGCACACCAGGATCTCCCATCCCTGGGATTCTCCAGGCAAGAGTACTGGAGTGGGGTGCCATTGCCTTCTCCAATGCGTGAAAGTGAAGTTGCTCAGTCGTGTCCAACTCTTAGCGACCTCATGGACTGCAGCCTACCAGGCTCCTCCGTCCATGGGATTTTCCAGGCAAGAGTACTGGAGTGGGTTGCCATTGCCTTCTCCCCTTTAGTTACTAAGTCATGTCTAACTCTTTTGTGACCTCATGGACTGTAGCTTTTCAGGCTCTTCTGTCCATGGGATTGCCCAGGCAAGAATACTGGAGTGGGTTGCCATCTTCCCCTCCAGGGTATCTTCCTGACCCAGGGATGAACCTGCATCTCCTGCATTAGCAAGCAGATTCTTTGCCACTGAGCCACCAGGGAAGCCCTGTTACTCTGTAGAGGTCAGAAAAGAGAAGGGATGAATGAATAGAAAACAACTATATCCCAATAAATTTGAAAAAAAAAAATTGACAGCTAGGGTTATGTATTCAATATGAATTCCCGGGATGACAAAGTGAGGGCACATATTAGGTGCTCAGTGACTGGAGAATGAACTCCATGGACAAGGATGTGCTGATGAATGTAAGACCAAGTTTTCAAAGGCAATGCAGGATGGAGAGACTCCAAAGAGCAAACCAGCATCGTTGGTTGTATAGATTGTGAGATGCATTTTGAAGTACATAATTATGGGTTATTAAGGAGTTCATGTGACACAAAGGTAGAATTAAACTTTTACGTAAAAGATTCAGGTTATAAGGATCAGACAAGAACAGCAGCAGCACAGCAGTGCTATTTTGTGTCTTTAGGAGAAAGCACACGGTGATAGCTCAGTTGGTTAGAATCCACCTGCAATGCAGGAGACACCAGTTCGATTCCTGGGTCAGGAAGATCCACTGGAGAAGGGATAGGCCACCCACTCCAGTATTCTTAGGCTTCCCTGGTGGTTCAGCTGGTAAAGAATCTGCCCGCAATGCGGGAGACCTGGGTTCGACCCCTAGGCTGAGAAGATCCGCTAAAGAAGGGAAAGGCTACTCACTCCAGTATTCTGGCCTAGAGAATTCCATGGACTGCATGGAGTTGCAAAGCGTCGGACGTGACTGAGCGACTTTCACTTCAGTTTCACACGGGAATTTACATGTACTTGCTGAAATAAAATGCAGACACTTGGAAACTCTTCGCCAATTGAGTATGACTGGTCCGACGAGAGAGGCTTGAGCTAGACACTGATTCTTATTAAATCAAACAGCAGGAACTTTTCTTTTTCTGTTTCAACCCAGGAAGCTGGCAGCAGAGAAACTGCCTTGCCAGCTTTCATTCTTTATCTGCCTGCTTTCTAGAATCTTTGCTAAAAATTAACATAAGAAGAAGCAAAACTGATCATTAGGATACATCTAGGGATATTATTAGTTATTGGCAGGATTATAACAAAGAGATAGTATCAGGGGCGATTCTTCATCTGAAAATAGCATTGAAGGAGCTGTATGACAAGTGACCAAGCGAGCTGTTATTACGTGCAAGGGCTGCTGTAAAAGAGAGTCCATCTTTGAACAACTTATTTTTAAATTGTTTCCTTTGTCTTGCCATGTCATATTGCAACTGATCAAGCTGACAGTATTATTACAAAGCTACCTGAGATTTATTAACGTTTGCTCTGCCCCACTGATGTGCACATAGGTTGGAGGCATAGAAGTCACTGTTGAAGATTTTATTCAGTCCCCTAAATGCCCGTCTGACTTGGCAGCAGCAGCATCTTGCCATGCACTGTGCTAAAACGGTCTGAACTGGGCTTTCTGCAGTTGTGCTTCATCCAGGAATTTCCCAAGAATCATTGGTGCTGTGCAGGGAGCTCCAGGAAACAGCATGAGTGAGGTTTCCAGCCTGTAACTCTGCTTGTCCTCACCACCCTGCCCCCGGCCATTCACTGAAGTCCCAAGAGCTTGGTGTAATGGAAATGAGTGTTGTCAGGGGTCTGGCTTGAACGCCAATGGACATGTTTACCTCTTAGGATTATTGTGAGGAAAAAAGAGATAAAATGGAGAAGGAAATGGCAACCCACTCCGGTACTCTTGTCTGGAGAATCCCATGCACAGAGGAGCCTGGTGGGCTACAGTCCACATGGTTGCAAAGAGTTGGACACGACCGAGCATCCACACAAAAGAGATAATAGCTGTGTCGGTGTGATTAGGCTGTCATAATAATGGATCACAGACAGGGTGGCTTAAAAAGCAGAAAACAGTTTTCTCACAGTTCTGGAGCTGGTAAGTTCGAGATCAAGGTGCCAGCTGTTATGGTTTCTGGTGAGGACTCTCCCCAACTTTCAGGTGACTCCTTTTTAGGTCCGGCCTCACGTAGAGAGAGAGTGTTAGCGAGCTTTTCTCATATTTTAATACTGTGACGAGGGCCTCCCCTTTATGACCTCATTTACACCTAATTACCTCCCAAAGCGCCCATCTCCAGATAACATCGCTCTGAGTTTTAGGACCCCAACATGTGACTTTGAGGAGAACATAATCCCATAGCAATTGGTCAACATGCTTTGAAGAGACAAAAGCATTCTCTTTAAATTTGGTTGTTCCTCTATTACTGCATGATAGTCCATCTCGTGGAAGGAAGCTTAAACTTTGGTGTTCTTATTTTCCTTACTTGAGTATTTTCCAAAGAAATCTCACCTTACATATTCATCCATTCACTCATTCCTTTATCCATGCATTTACAGGGTACCCGCTATGGCCAGCTCCTCACAGCAGCAATAGGCTAGAGCTGGGAAGAGGCCATCCCCTCTCCACAAGAACTCTTCAGCGGGCCCCAGTCCCCACCACGCCCTGATTCCCGTCACCTGGCCATCTCCTCTGTTAGATCCCCGTGTGTGCTTTTTATATACAAGAGCCAAGTGAAGAGGAAGCCTGAGGCAGTTACAAAGTTCTGCCTTCACAGTCATTTACACTCGTTTCATGACTACATGAGGAGATATTTACTGAGTCCAAGGAGACAGCTGGGGCTTCCCAGGTGGCTCAGTGGGTAAAGAAACTACCTACAGTGCAGGAGATGCCAGAGATAGGGGTTCGAGTCCTGAGTTGGGAAGATCCCCTAGAGGTGGGCATGGCAACCTACTCCAGTATTCTTGCCTGGAGAATCCCATGGACAGAGGAGCCTGGTGGGCTACAGTCCATAGGTTGCAAAGAGTCAGATATGACTGAAGGGACTGAGCACAGCACAGGAGACAGCTGGGGCTTCCCTGGAGGTTCAGCAGTAAAGAGCCTGCCTGCAATGCAGGAGACCTGGGTTTGATCCCTGGGTCGGGAAGGTCCCCTGGAAGAGGGCATGGCAACTCACTCTAGTACTGTTGCCTGAAGAATCCCATGGACAGAGGAGCCTGGCAGGCTGCAGTCCATAGGACCGCAGAGTCAGACACGACTGAGCAGGCAGGGGCAGGAGGCAGTATGTATAAAGCATTCACTGTGAGGCACGAGAGTAACCTGTGGAGGTGTTATCGACTATGCAGGACTGAAAGTCTAAGATGTAACAGTCTGCACGGGACTGTCCAGACAGTATGGATTGGGGCCCCCTTTGTGTTCGGCATCTCACCTTTAGGTGCTGAATGGGGGAGGTCGTGAGTGAAGGGTGCAAGAGGGAGGGTGCAGGGGTCCGGTCGCAGGGGAGCACGGGGCGGATGTGGGGAAAAGCACTTTCTAACAGGTACAGAGTCATCTCAGTGTGTTGGTAACTGGTCCTATTGTGTGGCGACACGTGGCTGCAGTAGGATCCCTGCTAGCCTGCTTCCCCATATACAGATAGGTACAGATGCCTTGGTTTTCATGGCTTAATTACTCACACGGATTGCCTCAGGCACTGGCTTCATAAGAGTACCCACTGGTCTCTACTATAGTTCGTGTGTGTGTGTAGTCATGTCCAGTTCTTTGCAACCCCATGGCCTGTATCCCTCCAGGCTCCTCTGTCCGTGGGATTATCCAGGCAAGAATATCAGAGTGGGTTGCCATTTCCTCCTCCAGGGGATCTTCCCAACCCAAGAATTGAACCTGTGTCTCCTGCAATGGCAAGCAGGTTCTTTACCACTAGTAAAGAAGCCCACTGTAGCTCATGTGGCTGCACTGAATTCCGTAGAGACGCGCTCTGCCCTTTGCCACGCTGAGCTCACTCTGTAGACCCTGGAGCGAGAATAAGGACCATGAGGCTGACCCATGTTCTACTTTCATCTGAAACCAGATTAGCATCTCTGTTAGGAGCTGTGTCTCCTAAAGACTTGGGCTCCAGTCCCCCTGGTTGGGGCATCCATTCTCCGAAATCTTAGATTGTGATTTTCCTGTATCCTACAGTATTTTAATACAGGCAGAAGCAGGTTGAAATTATACCAGGTGGTCTCAAAGGAAAGAGAAATCTCAGAGAGACACCCCTCTCCCTCAGAGGTGTGGGTGTGGAGGATCTCACTGCAGGAAAGGAAACAGCAGCCAGAGATGGACTGTGATGAGGCCCAGACCATGTTAGTGCCCCACCGCCCTCCTCAAGAATGTTCTGGGCGGCAACCACCTCTGAGGCGGTGCCTCTGCATTGCTTTGGCATCTTTATGTTCTAAACACAGACTCAGTCTGGACTTCAGCCCATCTGTTTCTAAAGAATAGAGATCTTCCCCCTTTATGAGCTTCAGTGAAACCTTCCAGTTTGTATATGTCTTTAGGTTGCCTCATACTGTTGGATGAAAGGGTTGTAATAAATACAGGTACAGTCAGATTTCCCAACAGTCACATCATTATTATAATTTATTTTGGGCAGTGGCTCCTAGCAAAAAAGGGGATCTGTCCATTTTTTATATTAAGTTTTGAGATTATCTGAAAGCATTATTATCAAGGAATTTGTGGAAGGAGAATTTCCCTTACTTCCAGGGAAAGGTTTTCAATCATTTATTTGGCTGTGCTGGGTCTTGGCTGCTGTATGGGCTACTCTCTAGTTGTGGCACATAGACTTCTCATTGCAGTGGCTTCTCTTGTTGCAGACCACAGGCGCGAAAGGGATCTCAGTAGTTGCAGCTCCTGGGCTCTTGAGCACAGGCTCAGTGGTTGTGGTACACGGGCTTAGTTGCTCTGAAGCATTGGGATCCTCCGAGATCAGGGATAGAACCCTTGTCTCCCATATTGACAGGCGGATTCTTGACCTTTGAACCACCAGGGAAGCCCCAGGGAAAGTTCTTTTAGCCTTTGTTGTGACAAATGGTCCACAGTTTGCTTTTAGCATGCTCATATTTGATTTTGTTTTTATTTATACTTTTTAAATATGCTCACTAGTAGCCAAAGAATTAAACAAGATGTTGCTTTCTTAGGCAAAGATTTAGCTTAGTTGGTTTTTAGTTATGATCTCCTCTTAAATGTACTGAGTTCATATGTTACATCTACAAACCATTATGGCCATAATCACTTTATACTTTTGGTAGTTGCTGCTCTTTAAACTTGATATGTTTTCTTCTTTTAACTTGTTTAAAAAGTATTTCTAGTACCTATGTACAGGGAGGTGTGTTTCTTAACATAATGTTGAGTAGTTAAAATTAATTTTATCCTTTGTATACAACAGAGACCTTTGTTTCTTTAAGTTTGTTGTAAATATGATCTTCTGAAAAGAGAAAGGGACAAGAGCAAAAGTGTACCCAAGTGCCTGCATGCACACACCCAAGACTCTCAAATCCTAGTCAAAAGCTATATTTCATAAAAGAGAATTACAGCAATGTTGATGGCTTGCCAAAACCTCAAGCAGTGACAGAATCCACAGAGTGTCCTGGAAGGGTTGCCTTTGCAAAGCCGTGCCTCTCCAGATGGTTTGGATTAGAGATGTTTAAAAACACATGGCAGCATTAGTTTGGTTTAGAATTCAGAGTTAATTTGGTAGATAAAATAATGCAAATTTGAAACCCTAGCCTGTGTATCAGAAAAATCATCAAATCTTATGATTGCTCTTAGGGGAGGTTGGCATGTGATGTGTTGATTTTTTAAATGATCTAATTGAAATAATAAAATTAGGCAAGAAGGGATTTTAAAAAGGGATCGAAAATACAAGAGTCTAAGTAAAAACTTTCTTCTCTGCAGAATATTTACTCTTTTAAGCTGTCATATCCAATCAATTTGTATGGGATTCGACAGCCAATTGTCATTTCCTGAGATAGACTACGTAAAGTGGTTGTGTTACAGACACAGCATGGGGAGGGAAAAATGGAAAAAGCAATTCTGGAGCATGGTGGAAGAGGGGCCAAAATGTGCTTAGAGCCCAGAAAGTGTGGCCAGGACCCCCTCACCGTGCTAACAGTAGCAGATAAGCAGCTTATACCCAAGGCTTTCCCTTTGGCTTATTCAGCCCTTCTCCCTGAACTTGCTGTTGTTGTTTGGTCACTAAGTCACATTCGACCCTTCACGATCTCAGGGACTGCAGCATGCCAGGTCCCCCTGTCCTCCACTGTCGCCTGTCCATTGAGTCAGTGATTCTATCCAACCATCTCATCCTCTGCCACCCACTTCTCCTGTTGTCTTCACTCTTTCCCAGCATCAGGGTCTTTTCTGATGAGTCGACTCTGCATCAATTGGCCAAAATGTAAGAGCTTCAGCCCCTGTCCTTCCAGTTGATATATTTCTGAAGGAGAGTGCTGTTGGTCTACATTTTAGTGAAGCATTTTGCCATGTGTGTGGTTCATAATCTTAGTGGGGCTCTGTATGTACAGTGAGGTGGCATGCTGTCTTTGTTCTCTGGCATGAGAAGTATAACAATTACCCCAGGGCCCCAGAAAGCTCTGTCGCTAAAAGCCCAGCTCCTACTGTCCCCTTCCATATGTCTCAAATCAAAAGTGTCCCACCCTCTGATCCCACAGCGGGGCAGCTGGCAAATGACTCTTGGAAGAGAACTTCTATATGGGAACAGTATTCATTGAATGATGTCTATTATTGTGTATGCTACCTGCAGCACAAATGAAAGCATTCAGCTATGTTAAAATTGCCACTAGAAGAATGTTCGTCCAAGAGCTCAAAGCCTTTCAGAAAATACAGGACAAAGATGCTACAAAAATGGAACCTGAAGGTTTCGAACAACAGCTGATGGGCTTCTAAGGGCTTGCCTCTTAAAAGAGGCACAGTGTTTCACTCCCCCAGAAGGGAACACATTTTGAGCATTTTCTCAGTGTAAAGATTAGAATTGCAGCTCTTAAGGTCTGGAAAGAGCTCCACAATCAAAGCAAATGTGCTCCTTTAGCCACAAAGTATACACACATACAAGAATGTGAGGGAGCGTGGTCAGGTACTGTGAGCAGAGTTTTTGTGGGCTCATGGAGATTTCCCGTAATTAATTTAGTTTTAGCAGCAAAGACATTGTATTAGCCAATCTTAACTACTGATTCAGAGTTCTACATCCACACCCACTTAATATTTGTAACCAGGGATTGTATTTTCGTTTCATCGTCTAATCATTTAAAAAAAAAAAAATGGAAAGGCAAACCCCAGCTAAGTCCAATTACCATTCTAAGATAGACTAACCATGTTCTGCTGTGTTGTGTGGGGAAAGGATTGTTTTTTGCTTTTCATTTTGTTTTTTGGGTGTTTGTTTCTCATTTGAAAGTGTTAGTCACTCAGTTGTGTCTGAGTCTTTGAGACCCCGGGGACTGTAGCCCACCAGGCTCCTCTGTCCATGGGATTCTCCAGGGAGAATACTGGAGTGGGTTGCCATTTCCTTCTCCAGGGGATCTTCCTGACCCAGGTATCTAACCCAGGTCTCCTGCATTGCAGGTAGATTCTTCACCACCTGAGCCACCAAGGAAGCCCTTTATTTCTCATATGAATTAATATTTTTTCCATAGGACCTATTCATATATAGAACTGTAGAACCTCAGGGTTTGAAGAAGCCTTCATGGACCAGCTGCCTTTTCAATGCCTGAATTCTCCTCAATGGTTCCCTTTTCCCCTGCCTAGTCATCGTCTTGCCTTGTCGAACATGGCTCATGCTCCTGTCCGGGGCAAACCACCCCCTCTCTGGCCAGGTCTGCAGCAGAATAATATTCCATCCTAAAGGACTGCTCATCGCAGACAGAATCACCTTGGAATGTCAAAGGGAGCAAGCCCCAGAGTAGGGCAGCACCTTTGGGCTGCTTTGGGGGTAGGAAAGTACAATGCTGTCTGCCCTCCCCCACCCCTCCTCATGGGTCTTTCCACCTTCATCCTCACCTGCTTCCTTTCACATCGTGTTGTCAAAGGCATTGACAACATGTGTCAACCCATTGTCCCTGAAACTCTTGAAAAGACTTCTCTTGGAGGAAGGTGCTTAGGGAAGTGCTACATATTCCCCACCAACCTGCTTGTACCTGTGTTCTGCATCCCCACTCCTGCCAAGCCACACTTTTGAGCGATGCCCTCTACCTGTTTCTTGACATTTTCTTTAATATCCTTGGTCACATTGTGAGGTGAGGACTTGCTAAATTTCAGAAATGGGTTTCACCTGATTTCCACTTTGACTAATGAAAGTTGTAGAGACAGGCTAAACACAAAACTCCTGCCTTTAGAACATTACAGTGTGTTCTCCCCTTTGTATGAGGGACATCTGAGCCAAGTTCTATAAAACATCACCAACTTGGAGAAAGAGGAATCTTCACATATATATATATATATGTGTGTGTGTGTGTGTGTCAGGTCCTCTTATATAATATCTGATATAATAATGCCCTGCTGATATGGGGCATTGTTAGTCTTGGTGTTAATGTATTTTCATTTCTGTATGTGATAACCTGAACTAGTAAATAAACATTGGGGGCCTGACTTTGATGAAGAGTTGAGAAGTTTCTGTTTTTTATGTATGATGGTTTATAAATGGACATTTATGAAATCCTTGAGGAACTTAGAAACTATTCCCCCACACAACTCATTTATTAGCAAGGATTATTTTCACTGAATAAAGAGAAACCAGTTAGCCTCTATTCCGTTCCGTCGCTCAGTCGTGTCCGACTCTGTGACCCCGTGGACTGTAGCCTACCAGGCTTCTCCATCCATGGGATTCTCCAGGCAAGAATACTGGAGTGGGTTACTGTTTCCTTCTCCAGGGGATCTTCCCGACCCAGGGATCGAACCCGGATCTCCCGCATTAGAGGCAGACGCTTTAACCTCTGAGCCACGAGGGACGCCTCTATTAGTCTGTAATAATACCACAGCTTGCTAGGTAGGTCTCGTGTTCTAGGAATAATGTCAAAATAAATGGGAAAGGAGTCCCTTGAGCTTCACAGACCCATATTATTTCAAAACCAAATGAAATGTATTTCCCTCAAAACGCTTATGGATAAGTTGTCCATATCATGGAAACTTCTCCAGAGAGGCCCAAGACTATTGGATCCTTCCTATCAGTGGAATGAATTCAACCCATAAATACCTTATATCACTGCTCTCACCTTCAAAACTCCTCTAAAGCAAGGAAGGATATATATGAACAAATAAATCATATATTGCTATTCTATGTAGTTCCCCCTGAAACCTTTAATGAGTATAGGTTTGACTAGTTCATATCAATAATGTTTGGGAGTGTAATTCTGAGACAGCAGAGATCTGCAAAATACAGTACATTGGGAAGAGTGAAAGTGCAGCAATAGGGCAACTCTTTGTATTTTTACCTATAGAATAAATTTGCCACATCCCTTGATAGATGGCCAATCAGCTGTTAAGCATCTTACCAGCACATTTTTTAAAAAATACCAGTGGATTTTTGCCTAGTTCACCTGCATCAAGGTAGGAAAGATGATGCCTTGAAAAACAGGCAGTGTCAGTTAAAACAGTTTGGTATAAAAGCTCAGTAAGACCTGTTATTAGAATTTTTTATTCCCAAAGCCTGATTACTTGGAGCCTGAATTCTGTTCCCTCTCTCTCTCTGGCAGTGAGCCTGAGGGGCCACGATCCATTTCACTAGTTGATCTGGTTCTGTGACCACCTGTGTTCTAATAGTGAAGTCAGACCAAGAGGACAGGCAGCTTGCTGGGCTGCTCAGATTCATATCCACTCCAGCCGCTCTATTTATTATTCCACTAGGGAATGCTTTGCCCCTGAAGGCTGATCCGATGAGGGTGGGATGACAGGCAGCAGGTATGCCATGAACAACAAACCCATATTCTTAACATATGTTTAATTTGAGTAACTCTCCTCCTTTAAAATACCTCTTGATTTTAAATCCACATCCTGATTTGCCCACTCTTGTTACCATATTCTGCTGCATGTTCTGAATTAATCCTTTGAGGTGGTCATTCCCCGGAAAGAAAAAAGGAAAATGAGAACAGAGATGCAAAGTTGGGGATGGGAACGAAAGAGAATGGGAGAAGGCAGAGGGATGGGGATCATTAAATAGACTCTGTTTTCATGAGCTGGGCTTTCTTTGAGCTGTAGAAAGCAGGGGATGCAGAGGAGGAAGAGAAATACAAGGAAAGCACTCAAAAGGTTATCCGTTAATATTCCTGCTGAAGAATGGAAGTGATTTTTTTTTTTGCAACGGAGCTCAATTTACAAAGATTATTTTCATTCTCCGTCGTACTTCATCTCAAAGAATTGATATAATCTCAGAAGTGGTTAAAATTATTAAAATAGTTTCCATAGCAGAAAATTAAATGATTTTACTAACTGTCAAAGTCAGTGTTTAAACCGAGATAATTTGAATTTTATTTTATATAGTGATCGTGTCACCGGGATGTCTAAACATTCTTTGTTAAAGTAATAATCCCTGATTCTGAGTTTTCATCAACAGAAAACTGACTAAAGGTTAGAAATATTAGCCAGCAATGGCTGTTATTTGTAGAATCTACAGAGAAGGCTGGTTTTTCTTGAGGAATTCTGAGTTAAAATACATTCCTCACCTGGGAATTATTAACCCTTTAAGAAGCCTTTCTACTTTTTTCTCAGGTCTGTTTTCAGCTCAGAGGAACATGAAACTTATATACTCGATTTAGAATATTTTAAAGTGCAGTAACAATATTTTATGCTATTAAATATATTATAAAGTGTCAATATATTACATTGCTTGATGTTACCAAATTTATTTTCCCTATTTCTGTGTTTTAATTCATCTACCTACCTATCAAATCCAGGTTTTTCTAGGCCACACCAGACTGGTTATATGAGGTCTCGTTTACAGTATAAACTATATTTCTATAATTCTTATCCCATCTGTGATTTAAGATTTCTTGAGTTCTTCAGAGTCTCCCATTTTTTTCTGGAAGCTTCTAGAGGAGGTTGCAAGCCTGTGTGTAAATAAGGTTGCAAGGACTGCCTGTGATACCACAGGCAGCTTGCTGGAACTCCAGCACTGAGGTCCCACTGTCTTCCCCTACACCCTGACCCCATCAGACCCCTCAGGGACCCTCCAAAGTGAGCTTAACAACCACGTGCAGGTTCATGGCTGCAGCTGAGCTCCAGAGCCGTGAACAGCCCAGTGACTTCTAGAACCGAAGCCAGTCAGGTCAGGGCATGTTCCATGAAGAAGGAGACGGAATGATTTTCCCCCCAAGGTATGTATTCTTGGTGTCAAAGAATCCTAAATAAGGTAAGCTGGTACCCCATGGAGTCTCCAGACTTCCTTATACACAGTCTTTATGTTTTACCAGTGACACCCTAATGCCAGGTAGCTCTGGCAGACCCGTCCTGTTAGTCTGCTGTTCATGGCATAACTACCCAAATGGTGAACGCTGCTTAGGTTCAAACCTGACTACCTGCTTGAATTGATTTCAAGTTTGAAATGCAGTCATCTTTACTTTAGTGCTGGGGCAGTCTGCATTTTATCCAGAACAATTCAGTAGACACTGCATATGCCTAGCGCCATGCTCAGTGCCAAGGCCACAGGGATGAATATGGTCTGTGCCCTGCCTGTGAGGAGTTTATTGCTCTTCTCCTGGGTCACAAGCAAGAAGGTGTGATCTGAGGTCTTCACAATCTGCAGAACTGAAATAACTGGTGCATATTTTACCCAGAACACCACCACCCACCCCACACCCCATGCTGTCACCCGACTTAAGGCTTAGTGTGAAAGGTTGAAAGTGGAGCGGTGCTAGGAATGGTTAGGTTAGTTTGTGGAAAAGGCCTCTGGAAATCTGAGCTGACTCTCCCGAGGAGGGAGGCGACCTCACATGAAGAATACCTACCTCCTACCTCAGGATCCTGCAAATGGTTTGGGGATGGTTGGTGAACCACAGGTATTCCTAAGGCTGGTTTCTATTAGATGGGCAAAGCTAGAAGCCTCGCTTTTCCTCATCCTTGCTGAGGAATGAAACCAATAAAGTCAGTTACTATTTAGACAAGTGAGTGAGGGCTGTTCTTTTGGGATAGAATGTTCCTGGGGAGGGACTGACCAATAGAGGCCACTGAAGGGCTTTTTGGGGGCCGGGGAGGACACAGCTAGAGAGGACTGCAAGTCATGCAAAAATCAATGGCAACTCTGTTAACATCATTAAGCTAAGTCTACCTAAATCAAAATCACAAGGAAAACCTTGCCTGTGCATATATATGTATTTTGCATATATGTGTATTTTACAAGTATATGTATTTTGCATACATATATATGTATATCAATCCCACAAATAAAACATGCAGTTCAAATTCTGGAACAATGATTCTCTACACAGGACTGAATTCTATAGAAGAAAAATTTCTAAGAGAAGTTTGTATTGCCAGATGCTTGGCATCCTGTAGTGAAAACATTTTGAATGTGTTTTAAAATAGTCTTCCAAATGTGTGACAACTTGTAGCTAGCTATATAGCCATTGTGTACATTTTGGAAGAAGGGATATGTGTGTGTGCAAAACTGAGGTAGTTTATTCAGATTATACAGGAAAATGAAACTCTTTTATTGCCTTCTTTGTCTGATTGCCTTGAAAAAAAGTAGTTTGATTTTTTTTTTTAAGGGGAACTTTTTGACCAATTTTCTTCAACTCTGCGTTTGACTTGGCTAATATAGATACAGACAGAACTTTCCACAGTACCTTGTATAAACTATGTGAAAGGCATTATTGGTACCAAGCTGTGACATTTTCTGACTTGTTGTTCAGTCACTAAGTTGTGTTCAACTCTTTGCAACCCCATGAACTACAGCACATCAGGCTTCCCTGTCCTTTACCATCTTCCAGAGCTTGCTTAAACTCATGTTCATTGAGTTGGGGATGCCATCCAACCATCTCATCCTCTGCTGTCGCCTTCTGCTGCCTTCAATCTTTTTCTGCATCAGGATCTTTTCTAATGTGTCAACTCTTCACATTAGGTATCCAAAGTATTGGAGCTACAGCTTCAGCATCAATCCTTTCAATTAATATTCAGGATTGATTTCCGTTAAGACTGACTGGTTTGATCTCCTTGCAGTCCAAGGAACTCTCAAGAGTCTTCTCCAACACCACAGTTCAAAAGTATCAATTCTTTGGTACTCAGCCTTCTTTATGATCCAACTCTCACATCCATACATAACTACTGGAAGCACCTTAGTTTTGACTATAGGGACCTTTGTTGGCAAAGTAATGTCCTTGCTTTTTAATAGACTTTCTAGGTTTATCATAGCTTTTCTTCCAAGGAGAAAGTATCTTTTAATCGCATGGCTGCAGTCAACAGCTGCAGTGATTTTGGAGACCAAGAAAATAAAGTCTGTGATTTTTTCCATTGTTTTCTCATATATTTGCCATGAAGTGATAGGACCAGATGCCATGATCTTAGTTTTTTAAATGTTGAGTTTTAAGCCAACTTTTTCACTCTCCTCTTTCACCTTCATCAAGAGGCTCTTTAGTTCCTTTTCGCTTTCTGCCATAAGGGTGGGGTCATCTGCACATCCGAGGTTATTGATATTTCTCCCAGCAGTCTTGATTCCAGCTTGTGCTTCATCCAGCCTGGCATTCTGCATGGTGTACGCTGCATATATGTTAAATAAGCAGTGTGTCAGTATACAGCCTTAATGTGCTCCTTTTCCTATTTGGAACCAGTCTGTTGTTCCATGTCCAGTTCTAACTATTGCTTCCTGACCTGCATACAGATTTCTCAGGAGGCAGGTCAGGTGGTCCGGTATTCCCATCTCTTGAAGAATTTTCCAGTTTATTGTGATCCACACAGTCAAAGGCTTTGGCATAGTCAATGAAGCAAAAGTAGATGGTTTTCCTGGAATTCTCTTGTTTTTTCGATGATCCAGCAGATGTTGGCAATTTGATCTCTGGTTCCTCTGCCTTTTCTAAATCCAGCTTGAACATCTGGACATTCTCGGGTCACATACTGTTGAAGCCTGGCTTGGAGAATTTTGAGCATTGACTTTACTAGCATGTGAGATGAGTGTAATTGTGCGGTAGTTTGAGCTTTCTTTGGCATTGCCCTTCTTTGGGATTGGAATGAAAACTGATCTTTTCCAGTCCTGTGGCCCTGCTGAGTTTTCCAAATTTGCTGGTATATTGAGTGCAGCACTTTCACAGCAGCATCTTTTAGGATTTGAAATAGCTCAACTGTAATTCCATTACCTCCATTAGCTTTGTTCAAAGTGATGCTTCATAAGGCCCACTTCACTTCTCATTCCAGGATGTCTGGCTTTAGGTGAGTGACCACACCATCGTGATTATCTGGGTCATGAAGATCTCTTATGTATAGTTCTTCTGTGTATTCTTGCCACCTCTTCTGCCATATCTTCTGCTTCTCTTAGGTCCATACCATTTCTGTCCTTTATTGTGCCCATCTTTGCATGAAATATTCCCTTGGTATCTCTGATTTTCTTGAAGAGATCTCTAATCTTTTCCATTATATTCTTTTTCTCTATTTCTTTGCATTGATAGCTGAGCAAGGCTTTCTTATCTCTTCTTCCTATTCTTTGGAACTCTGCATTCACATGGGTATATCTTTCCTTTTCTCCTTTGCCTTTCGCTTCTCTTCTTTTCTCAGCTAATTGTAAGGCCTCCTCAGACAACCGTTTTTGCTTTTCATTTTCTTGGGGATGGTTTTGATCACCACCTCCTGTACAGTGTTACAAACCTCCATCCATATTTCTTCAGGCACTCTATCAGATCTAATCTCTTGAATTTATTTGTCACTTCCACTATACAATTGTAAGGGATTTGATTTAGGTCATACCTGAATAGTCTAGTGGTTTTCCCTACTTTCTTCAACTTAAGTCTGAATTTGGCAATAAGGAGCTCATGACCTGAGCCACAGTCAGCTCCCAGTCTTGTTTTTGCTGACTGTATAGAGCTTCTCTATCTTTGGTTGCAAAGAATATAATCAATCTGATTTCAGTGTTGACCATCTGGTGATGTCCATGTGTAGAGTTGTCTCTTGCATTGTTGAAAGAGGGTGTTTGCTATGACCAGTGTGTTCTCTTGGCAAAACTCTTAGCCTTTGACTTGCTTCATTTTGTTCTCCAAGGCCAAACTTACCTGTTATTCCAGGTATCTCTTGACTTCCTACTTTTGCATTCCCATCCACTATGATGAAAAGGAAATCTTTTTTTGGTATTAGTTCTAGGTCTTGTAGGTCTTCATAGAACTGTTCAACTTCAGCTTCTTAGGCATTGGTGGTTGGGGCATATACTTGGATTACTGTGATATCAAATGGTTTGCTTTGGAAACTAACAGAGATCATTCCGTCATTTTTGCACCCAAGTACTACATTTTGGTCCCATCACTTCATGGAAATAGATGGGGAAATGGTGGAAACAGTGTCAGACTATTTTTTGGGGCTCCAAAATCACTGCGGATGCTGATTGCAGCCATGAAATTAAAAGACGCTTACTCCTTGGAAGGAAGATTATGACCAACCTAGATAGTATATTAAAAAGCAGAGACATTACTTTGCCAACAAAGGTCCGTCTAGTCAAGGCTGTGGTTTTTCCCGTGGTCATGTATGGATGTGAGAGTTGGACTGTGAAGAAAGCTGATCGCCGAAGAATTGATGCTTTTGAACTGTGGTGTTGGAGAAGACTCTTGAGCGTCCCTTGTACTGCAAGGAGATCCAACCAGTATTCTAAAGGAGATCAGTCCTGGGTGTTCATTGGAAGGACTGATGGTAAAACTGAAACGCCAATACTTTGGCTGCCTCATGCGACAAGTTGACTCACTGGAAAAGAGTCTGATGCTGGGAGGGTTTGGGAGCGGGAGGAGAAGAGGACGACAGAGAATGAGATGGCTGGATGGCATCACCGACTCGATGGACATGAGTTTGAGTGAACTCTGGGAGTTGGTGATGGACAGGGAGGCCTGGCATGCTGCGATTCATGGGGTCGCAAAAGAGTCGGACATGACTGAGTGACTGAACTGAACTGAACTGCATTTTGGACTCTTTTGTTGACTATGAGGGCTTCTCCATTTCTTTTAAGGGATTCTTGCCCACAGTAGTAGATATAATGGTCATCTGAATTAAATTCGCCTATTCCAGTCCATTTTAGTTCACTGATTCCTAAAATGTTGATGGTCACTCTTGCCATCTCCTGTTTGACTAGAGTCCCTTGTACCGCAAGGAGATCCAACCAGTCCATTCTAAGGTAGATCGATCCTGGGTGTTCATTGGAAGGACTGATGCTAAAGCTGAAACTGCAATACTTTGGCCACCTCATGCGACAAGTTGACTCACTGGAAAAGCCTCTGATGCTGGGAAAGGTTGGGGGCGGGAGGAGAAGGGGACGACCGAGAATGAGATGGCTGGATGGCATCACCGACTCTGTGGACATGAGTTTGGGTGACCTCCGGGAGTTGGTGATGGACAGGGAGGCCTGGCGTGCTGTGATTCATGGGGTCGCGGAGAGTCGGACACGACTGAGCGACTGAACTGAACTGAACTGAACTGAATTTACCTTTATTCATGGACGTAACATTCCAGGTTCCCATGCAATATTGTTCTTTACAGCATTGGACTTTACTTTTACCATGAGACACGTCCACAACTGGGTGTTGTTTCCGCTTTGACTCAGACACTTTATTCCTTCTGGAACTTTTTCTCCACCCCTCTCCAGTAGCATATTGGGCACCTACTGACCTGGGGAACTCATCTTTCAGTGTCATATCTTTTTGCCTTTTCATACTGTTCATTGGAGTTCTCAAGGCAAGAATACTGAAGTGGTTTGCCATTTCCTTCTCCAGTGGACCATTTTTTGTCAGAACTCCCCACCTTACCCATCTGTCTTGGGTGGCCCTACACAGGATGGTTCATAGTTTCATTGAGTTAGACAAGGCTGTGATCCATGTGATCAATTTGGTTAGTTTTCTGTGATTGTGGTTTTCATTTTGTCTGCCCTCTGATGGATGAGGATAAGAGGCTTTTGGAAGTTTCCTAGTGAGAGGGACTGGCTGTAGGGAAAACTGGGCCTTGCTCTGGTGGGCATGGCCATGATGAGTAAGTCTTTAATCCAGTTTTCTCCTGATGGGGGATACTGTGTTCCCTCCCTCCCCTACTATGGTGGGGGTAATGGTGGTAATGGCAGCCTCCTTCAAAAGGACTTATGCCGGCACGCTGGGCTCCCAGGACTGTTGTAGTAAGCGCCCCTGATCCTGCAGTAGGCCACTGTCAACCCACGCCTCCACCAATGACTCCTGGACATTCACAGGCAAATCTGGTCAGTCTCTTGTGGGGTCACTGCTCCTTTCTCCTGGGTCCTGGTGTGCACAAAGTTCTGTTTGTGCCCTCCAAGAGTCTGTTTCCCTAGTCCTGTGGAAGTTCTGTAATCAAATCCCACTGGCCTTCAAAATCAAATTCCCTGCGGTTTCTCAGTCCCTTTGCTAGATCCCCAGGTTTGGAAGTCTGTTGTGTATCCCAGAACTTTAACAAAAGTACAAGAACGTCTTTGGTGTAATTGTTCTCCCGTTTGTGGGTCATCTGCTCAGCAGCTCTGTAGTGGAGCTAATGGCACCTCCTCCAAAAGGACTTATACCACATGCCATGCCTCTCAGGTCTGCTGCGGCCAGAGCCCCTGTCACTATGGCAGACTACTGCTGACCCATGCCTCTGCAGGAGACACTCAAACACTCAAAGGCAAGTCTGGCTCAGTCTCCTGTGGAGTGTCTGCTCCTTTCCCTTAGACCTGGTGCACCCAAGATTTCTGACTCTAGAAACAGCTGTTTAGAAATTCAACTTTATTTTGTGCTTGTCTTCATAGTAAATATATGTTTACCTATATACACACACATATATAAATTTTCCTAATTTCTTTGCATTTTAAAGCTCGTGTTTAGGAATATGAAGTTAAATAAGGAAAAGAAAATACAGTAGAGATTGATTTCCTTTGAACTAGATTTTCCTATAGAAATCCACATTCTTCAGTGAGAGCTATGTGCTGTGTTAAGTCTGTCTCAGGAGATCTAGAAGTGCAGACACACATGCTTGCTCAGTCACTCAGTTGTGTCTGACTCTTTGCGGCCCCATGGGCTGTGGCTCCTCTGTCCATGGGATTCTCCAGGCAAGATTACTGAAGTGGACTGCATTTCCTACTCCAGGGAATCTTCCCAACCCAAGGACCAAACCCACATCTCTTATGTCTCCTGCATTGGAAGGCAGATTCTTTACCACTGTGCCACCTGGGAAGCCCCATGCAAAGAGCAAGTGCTAAATATTTAATGACCTACTGAAACTGCAGGAGAAATTGCTCAAGACAATTTGCATCTTGTCAGTCTTGCACAATTATTTCCTCTAGGCCACAGAGAGACATTTTGTTTGTACTTAAGCTAACCCATAAGTAAATCTGTGGACTTCATCTTTCATATAGTTTGATATCTTTGCCATGTTTAAAAGAAGAGAATGCATGGGTATCAGATTCTGAAGTACTGTTTCACATGTCAATCTAGTTCTCAATACTTATCTATCAACATACTTATGTACAATATTTGATTTCCAATTATTCTCAATTACTCTTTAATACCAGTTATATATAATACATGGATAGAACTGGGCATTGGGAGATACTGAGTTGTCATCCCTTTATTAATGCTGCAATTAAGTAAAAAATGACAGGGTTTCTGTAATTGTTTTAAGAACTTGTAGAAGTTTGTCCAAGTGATATAGATGAACAGGTATAAAATATCAGTTGCTTCAAAACAACGGAAAAATTTCAAAATGAAAATTTGTAATTGTCCATTATGAAGTTCCTATAGATTACCTGCCAAAATCACCATGAAACTTTACCTGCATTGGTGGGAGGAGGGTTGGGTGACACGTGGAGGTAGATTATTATTATATTTTATAATTCTGTGGGGACAAATTTGAAAAAGTTTTGACAGATGGTGTCTGAGTCTTGATGTGATGTTTGGCCTGGAGAATCCCAGGGACGGGGGAGACTGGTGGGCTTCCGTCTGTGGGGTCACACAGAGTCGGACACGACTGAAGTGACTTAGCAGCTAATGTGAGACCAGCTCATTGATCATGACTTAGATTTGAAAGATTCATTTTGGAGGGAAAAGATACGTAACTCAGGGTGTTAATAATAACAGAGCTTCAGTTTTTCCTGGTAGAATTCCAGTATGCTGTGTGCATCTTTAGCCCTGCCTGAAGATTACCAGCTCCTCTTTTTGTTGGTTGATCTATCTGAAATGGTAACTGGGGAAAGGAGTTTAGTATGAAATGGGATGCAAGGGACGTAAAACGTCTATATCTTTGTCTCTGTGTGACAGTGAACAATTAATTTAATTTGGTTGGGAAAAATCTGTCACAGAGGATTATATTCTATGAATACTAGGTGAAAGAGAGTAAGATAGAGCCAGAGTGCAGTTTTAAAGCCAAAACAGGGTGAAGTGCACTTGAACCTGAATGAGTATGAAGGCTGTATGTCTAGGAGGGATCAGAAATGTCCAGTATATCTGTGACTGTGACTTTGGCTACTGACAAGCCGTGGAAATGAGTTAACCTTATAAATAATGCAAAATGTTTCGCTTACCATTTTCTCAAAATATTTATAAGTTGATCAACTATTTATTGAACACTGTGGTAGGCAGAAGAATGCCCACCTACTCATACCAGGAAACTCAGTGTCTTACCTCACATGGCAAAAGAAACTCTGCAGATGTTCTAAATTAAGGATCTGGAGAAGGGGAGATTATCCTGGATTATCTGGATGTGCCCAGTGTAATCACAGGGGTCCTTATAAATGAAAGAGGGAGGCAGGAGAGTCAGACTTAGAAGGAAATGTGATGATGGAAGCAGAATCAAAGTGATGAGATGTGAGCAAGACTCAACCAGCCATTGCTGCTTTGAAGATGGAAGGTGGCCATGAGCCAAAGAATGAGAAACTGGAAAGATGGCAAAGAAATTGATTCTCCCCTAGAGCCTCTAGAAAGGAATGCACCTTTGCCCTCCCCATCAGTTTTAGTCCTAACCTCCAGAACTCTAAAGTAATGCATGTGTACTGTTCTAAGACGCTCAGTGTAGGGCAATTTGTTACAGCAGCAATGAGACACAAATGCAGGTATCTCCTAGTCCTCAGAAGTGTCTTAGGCACAAAGCACAGCATAGAGAAGAGAGAAGCGCAACCCCTGTGAGTGAGGCTCACAGGTCCAACGTGACTGTTTTATTTTGCCTGTGAAAAAGTGAAGCCTGGTAGAATTAACATGATTTTCTCAGAAAATCGTTCTCAATTTCCAGTCCATGGATCTTTACATAGCAACATCTGTATCCTAGGACTGCTGCTGCTGCTGCTAAGTCGCTTCAGTCGTGTCCGACTCTGTGCGACCCCATAGACGGCAGCCCACCAGGCTCCGCCGTCCCTGGGATTCTTCAGGCAAGAACACTAGAGTGGGTTCCCATTTCCTTCTCCAATGCATGAAAGTGAAAAGTGAAAGTGAAGTTGCTCAGTCGTGTCCAACTCTTCGCGACCCCATGGTCTGCAGCCCACCAGGCTCCTCCGTCCATGGGATTTCCCAGGCAATAGTACTGGAGTGGGGTGCCATTGCCTTCTCCGGTATCCTAGGACTAGGAAGAAACCAATCCCATCCTGCTTCTCCCACCCAAGTTTTGTGTGTTTCCCCAAAGGCTCCTGTCCTCTGACCAGGACAACAACCCATTTAACCCCAGTCTGACCTTTTATTTGTGAAGGACCTTCTATGGACTACCAGCTCTGCTTTTGCATCCTGAAGAGCTGAGACGATCTAAGTCATGAATTGGAAAGAAGGTGATCTATTCTCTAGGGCAATGGTTGTTGACCTCAATGAGGAAACTACATCCCAAAGGAGTTGAGTGACACAACTAACAGTCACAGACTCAGCCAGAACTTGAGTTTCCTGACCTCCTTCTCAGTCTTGGCCCATTTTCCTTACAGATCAAACTCTAGGGTGCCTTGATCCTGCTCCTTTTTTAGAATCTGAACTAAGAATCTAGTCTATTTCACTAACCTCCTTCCTGGCCCACAGTGTGGATTACAGAAGGAGACTAACATGGAAAGAAACCCTTTAGAAGTGAAGGGCACCATGTTAGCTCTCTTGCTGTAGGATTTGGCAGGTCTCACTGTTGGTGTCATGTTCAAGTGTGGGCCTTGATTTAATAGAGACAGCCAACAGCTGTGGATCTAATCAAATGGGGCCAGAAGCACATGATTTCCATTGTAAGGAGCGTTCTCAAGTTTTGGAGTGGTGCGACAGGGATAAGGCGAGAAGCATTCAAGGGGAGCCGGAAAATCAGGCTTAGAAATCTTGTTTTTCAGGTCTGTTATAGTCACTTTGTGAAGTACTGCAGACAATTCATTATAATTTATCACACTGATACTCTTAAATTGGTTGAAGCCCAAATACAACTGAGTTCAATGCAGATTAAATTACTTCTTACTTAAAAGGAGGGTGGTCTCACCAGGGCAGGATGGAGTTCATTAGCAGCACCAGAAACTTTCCTTTAACTCTTCATTATCTGGTTTCATATTGTTCCTGCTTCCCCAGGACCATGGAGCACTTCTCCTTTATCAGCTCTTAGAAAAGTACACTGGGTGCCCTGTGATCACCAATCCCTAAGGTAAAATACTCACCGTCACAACTCCATAAGCAAAAGTCAGGTTACCATGAAAACTGCTCCTATTCATTACCTAAAATCATTTTTATTCCTTTTTAGGGAAAAGGAGAAAAAAATATTGTCCTTGTGTGTGTGTGTTTTTTGTCCTTGTATATTTTTATTTACACACTCCATGGTGATAATTGACTGATGTACACATTGAGTGTACTATGACATGTGTGTTCAAGAAGTATGATCACATTTCTTCTAGCTTGCCATCAATGTCACCCATGGAATTGAGTGAAGGACAAGGTTCAGACAGAATTCTTTTGACAGAAGGCTTTGAATGTGCCCCCTGATTCTTTTTTCAGAACTGAGAACTTCAAACTCCATGTAAACGGCCTTTAATTTGTGCATTCTAAGTCTTGTGAAATAGGGTTTTCACCTGAGGGACAAAAAAGACAGAAATTTCTGAAGTGCTATAAATGTAATCATTTGATCGCAGAGGAATTTTTATTCATACATTTTTGTTTGTCTCTGAGCTTGTTTATTATTTGTGCTTTTTTGAAAAACTAGCTCAGGTTGAACAGTTGGGAATTTGATACCCATTTATCCGTTCGTCTTCTAAGTATACATAAATGTTATGTTAAGAGGATTTATCTCCACTTAGAAATGAACTACCAGGACAGATTCTGTCCCCTTCCACACTACTCACTCTCAGTCTTTGGGTCTCTAGTTAAACATCAAAGAATCTTCGGTGGAAAAAGCATTGGCGTCAAATGTGGGGGATGGGTGAGACTTGGGATTGGATGACAATCACAGAAATTCAGTTTACCCTTGTCTCTTGCGTTGATCTTTTAGCAAGCACTTAAACTGAGGTTTTTCCCTTCCTTTTCAGTACTTCAAAGTAGCAGTTTATCAGTAGAACCAGCAAGCTAGACACAGTCCTAAGAGGTCATCTGGTTCATCTCCGTGCCTTAGGCATAGGCATATCTAAGTAATTCCAGGCAGATAAAAAGAGACAAAGAAGCTTCTTGGCTGTAGAACCTCACTTCCCATTTGCTCCCCCGAGATCTGTACTCACCATCTAGTTTTAATGTGAGAAAGCACCTCTTCCTGCCAAATGCTTTTACTTTCTTGCCAAATTTAGAATAATCCTACTGATTTCATGCACCATCACCGTCGGCAAAAAAGTACCACAGTAACTCAGAAAACTCACGTCAAGAGCCTGCACGGAATGGAACACTTTAGGTTTTTATTTTTCTTTTCTTTAACAGTCCCCCTATAATTTCTAGCCTAAGTGGCTTGGTAATGATCTAATGTGGGAGGTCCCATGATTCTTTGGGTGGAGTCCCCAAAATGTAGGTTTATTTTATCAGCAGGGGGTTGTCAGGTGACACACAGAGACTGCATTTTCTTCCTCATTTTTGGACCTCCTCTAGCACAAAGCCTGAACCTACGAATTCAGAAAGAAATGGCCCACAAAGCACGATAGATTTATCATGCAATTGTTTTTACACCTTCTTGCCAATACAATCCTTAGAGGAGGAAATGCAACCCACTCCAGTATTCTTACCTGGTAAATCCCATGGACAGAGGAGCCTGGTGGGCTGCAGTCCATGGAGTCACAAAGAGTTGGACACGACTGAGCACGCAGGTACCTCCCATGTGTGCACACACATTTCTTTCTTTACTCAGCCAATACAATAGTTCTGAATCTGACTGGCCTATTTATTGTTGTTTGGAAAAAAAAAGCCTGCTAACTGCAAGGAGATCCAACCAGTCCATTCTAAAGGAGATCAGTCCTGGGTGTTCATTGGAAGGACTGATGCTAAAGCTGAAACTCCAATACTTTGGCCACCTCATGCAAAGAGTTGACTCACTGGAAAAGACTCTGATGCTGGGAGGGATTGGGGGCAGGAGGAGAAGGGGACGACAGAGAATGAGATGGCTGGATGGCATCACCGACTCGATGAACATGAGTTTGACTGAACTCCGGGAGTTGGTGATGGACAGGGAGGCCTGGAGTGCTGTGATTCATGGGGTCGCAAAGAGTCGGACACAACTGAGCGACTGGACTGAACTGACCTGAATTCTGTTGAATTTTATAGCTGAAAGCCACTATTGTCTTTTTTATATAGCCGAGGAAGAATTCATAGACTAAGAAGCTCTTTTTTTAAATCTATCAAGGAGGGAGTAGGGGGCAAGGAGTTGGGGGGGAAGCCTCCCATATTCCTGAATGCTGTTTGTCCCCTTTGAAAGGATTTAGTACTTTTCTAATAGAAAATAAATTTAATTTGTGGCTACACTCTTAAGTAAGATGGTTTGATGGTAAAAAGTGGAGCAGTCCCAGCCCTGGATTTAGAGGAGTCGTGTGGCTGAATCCCTTAGCGTCACTTTCATGTGGTTGGATGAACCATTCTCAGAAACCCTAAGCATTTTTGGAGATGCTAAACTGGAGACATTCACAATTCTTCCCTCCCTTTTTGCAATTAATCCTTCATGTTTTAACAAGCACTGAAGCTAATGCTGCCTACTCTCTTTTCCTGTCAAACTGGAACTCGTTTTCTTCTCTCTCGAATAATCTGTTCTGTCTAGTTCATACTCATATAAATCAAAGGGGTAGATGTCAACACATGCCATATCCAAATATCAATTTCCTTTTTTTAATTAGGCAGGATTTAGACATTTGATTTGAAGAAAGCTCCCGCTTTTTAACTTGTAAAACAACCCATATATTCACCTCTTTCTATTTTCTTTTGTCCCTTTTATAAAGCAAAATTCTGCTTTCAGCCTGCACCACACCCCTGTTCTAGTTTAGGCAGAGCAACCTGGGTTTCATATTTCCCAAAAAGGAGACCGTAAATGGTTAATAAATGATGGAAAGTCTAGACTAAAGAAGCTTCTTTGACCTGAGCATGTTTCATTGAGCATTATTGTCAGAGATGATGGCCTATCCTCACCTTACTTTATTCACGGTAAAGATTTGGAATAACCAAATTTATAAAAATTGAAGGTGAGTGTGGGAGTGTTATAAACCCCTTTGACCAAATGATCTCAATTATTGGATTTTGTTGTTGTTCAGATGTTTCCTAAGACCACGAATGTCTATGTCTAGGGCTAATTACAAGGAAAAGAATCAAACCCAAATTGACGGGCATGCTAGGGAAATACCTGACTGCCAGTACTCCTCAAGAAAGTTCAGTCAGTTCAGTTCAGTTCAGTCGCTCAGTCGTGTCCGACTCTCCGCGACCCCATGAATCACAGCACGCCAGGCCTCCCTGTCCATCACCAACTCCCGGAGTACACTCAAACTCATGTCCACAGAGTCGGTGATGCCATCCAGCCATCTCATTCTCCGTCGTCCCCTTCTCCTCCCACCCCCAACCTTTCCCAGCATCAGAGTCTTTTCCAGTGAGTCAACTCGTCGCATGAGGTGGCCAAAGTATTGCAGTTTCAGCTTTAGCATCAGTCCCTCCAATGAACATCCAGGACTGATCTCCTTTAGAATGGACTGGTTGGATCTCCTTGCAGTATAAGGGACTCTCAAGAGTCTTCTTCAACACCACAGTTCAAAAGCATCGATTCTTCGGCAATCAGCCTTCTTCACAGTCCAACTCTCACATCCATACATGACCACGGGAAAAACCATTGCCTTGACTAGACGGACCTTGGTTGGCAAAGTAATGTCTCTGCTTTTTAATATACTATCAAGGTTGGTCATAACTTTCCTTCCAAGGAGCAAGCGTCTTTTAATTTCATGGCTGCAATCAGCATCTGCAGTGATTTTGGAGCCCAAAAAAACAAAGTCTGACACTGTTTCCACTGTTTTTCCATCTATTTCCCATGAAGTGATGGGACCAGATGCCATGATCTTTGTTTTCTGAATGTTAAGGTTATCAAAAACAAGGGAAGTCTCACAGACTTAGAAAATGAACTTACAGTTGCTGAGGGGAAAGGCCAGATAGGAAGTTTGGTATAGCACATGGGACTCTGCTCAATGTTATGTGGCAGCCTAGATTGGTGTGGGGTTTGGGGAAGTATAGATATATGTATATGTATGGCTAAGTCCCTTCACTAATCACCTGAAATTATCACAACATTCTTAATCTGCTATACCTCAATACAAAATAAAAAAGTTCAAAAAAACCAAAAACAAGGGAAGTATGAGAAACTGCCCCAGCCTAGAGACAGCTAAGGAGGCATGATGTTTAAATGTAATGTGGTGTCCTGAATGGGACTCTGGAACAAGGAACGGACATTGGGTAAAAACAAAAAACTTCTGGATAAAGTTTGGCCTTCAGTGAAGTGAAGTGAAAGTCGTTCAGTCGTGTCCGACTCTGCAACCCCATGGATTGTCCCTGGAATTCTCCAGGTCAGAATACTAGAGTGGGTTGCCTTTCCCTTCTCCATGGGATCTTCACAACCCAGGAATCGAACCCAGGTCTCTTGGCCTTCAGTAATATTGTTCAAATATTGGTTCAAAGACCCTGATGCTGGGAAAGATTGAGGGCAGGAGGAGAAGGGGATGACAGAGATGAGATGGTACCATGGCATCATGACTCAAGGGACATGAGTTTGAACAAACTGTGGGAGGGAAGCCTGGCATGCTGGAGTCCATGGGGTCACAAAGAGACACGACTGAGTGACTGAACACAACAAATTGGTTCATTAGTTGTGACGAATGTGCCCATACTAATGTAGCAATAAGGAAAACAGCATGTGGGGTGCATGGGAACTGTACCATCTTTAGAACTTTGCTGCAAATCTAAAACTGTCATAAAAACTTCATTAAAAATTAAGAAGAATAATTTTTGTGCTCATTTCTCTACAGAACTCTTAGCTTGCTGTGAGGATTGACAAAGGAGTGAGAAACACTACCTTTTATAAAGTTTCTGTGGGAAACGAACTGCTTTTAATAACAAGGAAGTAGAAATTTCCTAGTTGTCTGTGATGTAACACATACGTTGTATCTAGTTTGGCTCCTGGCATAGGCAGGTTTCCAGTGCCCCTGTGCGGTTCACAGTCTAAAGCAGTTACTTTCTAAGAGCAGCTTTGCTCTTTAAAATAAGAGCTTGTTACCAAGACATCCATCTTACGGTTGGGTAACTTTTAGCTGGAATGTACACACACGCAAATTGTGTGGGTGGCGAGGATCATTTTCACCTTGAATTTTTGGTACGTTTCTTGGTTAAAAAAAAAAAATTATTGATGTATAGTTGATTTACAATGTTTAAATGCTGTTTTACAGCAAAGTGACTTAGTTATACATATATGTTCTTTTTCGTCATGGTTTGTCACGAGGTACTGAATATAGTTCCCGGTGCTATACAATAGGGCCCTGTTGTTTATCCATCCTATATATAATAGTCTGCATACTATTAATCCCAAACCCCCAGTCCTTGCCTCTCCCAAGCCCCTTGGCAACCTCTGTAAGTCTGCTTTCGTTTCATAGATATGTTCATTTGTGTCGTATTTTAGATTCCACATATAAGTGACATCATATGGTATTTGTCCTTCTTTATCAGACTTACTATGATTGTCTCTGGGTCCATCCATGTTGCTGCAAATATCATCATTCTTTTAAATGGCTAAGTGACATTCCATTGCGTATGCTTGTATAGATATGTATATATATATATGTGCATGCCACATCTTCTTTATCCATTCATCTGTCAATGGACATTTAGGTTGTTTCCAGTTTTCCTATTGTAAATAGTGCTGCTGTGAACACACGGGTGCATGCATCTTTTCAAATTACAGTTTTGTCTCAATATATCGTCAGGAGTGGGATTACTGGATCATATGGCAACTCTGTTTTTAGGTTTTTTGAGGAACTGCCATACTGTTCTCCATAATGGCTGTACCAGTTTACATTCCTACGAGCATGTAAGAGGCACCACGCTCTTACAGGGTAGGCACCATTCCTACCACACTCTCACCAGCATTTATTATTTGTAGACTTTTAATATGGTATGTATCTTACAGTTTAAGACTCTTTAAGAGACTGTTCAGTTATAGGTAAGGCTGGACTATACCTCAAAATTTTCACTAATCATTGTTTTTTAACTTCTTCCTTAACACAGGCCACCCTTTTGTTTCTCTTTTTTAATTTTCAGATTTTTTTTTTATTAAGTGAAAGATTCTTTAAAATCTGTAGTGCTTCACGATTTTTAGAAGTTTCACACAGATGATTATATGGGATCCCATAATAACCCTCTTTTCCCTTATTCATTACCCTCTCTCCACTGGTAACCATCTGTTTGTTCTCTGTATCTGTGAGTCTGCTTCTTTTTTGTTTTATTCACTAGTTTGTTGTATTCTTTAGATTCTACATGTAAGTGATACAGTATTTGCCTTTCTCTGACTTATTTTCACTTAGCATAATCCTTATCTTTCATTTCTGAAAGGTGACCATTTTATCCAAGATGATCCCATTTCCTAATGAACTTCACGTTTAAAAAATGTATACATGTTTCATATTTCTCGAGTTCAGAAGAATTTTCCCCGGGTTCCTGCATCTGTGTCTCTGAGTAGGAAGTCTCTTCTGTTCGTTAAAGCACTTGGGGGGACTCTCCGCTTTTCACAAGAGCTGATAACAGTTTACGTAATTATGTAGGGGACAGACACTCATTTAAGAATAACTGGTTGTACTGAAGTGGCATTTTTTTGTTTGGCTGCACAATGACATTGGGTGGTCAGTTGCTCAGTCGTGTCCAACTCTTTGCGACCCCGTGGACTGTAGCCTGCCAGGCTCCTCTGTCCATGGGATTCTTCAGGCAAGAACCCTGGAGTGGGTTGCCACTCCTTTTTCCAAGGGATCTTCCCCGCCCAGGGATCGAACCCACCTCTCTTGTGTCTCCTGCTTTGGCAAATGAAGTCTTTACCACTAGCGCCACCTGCATGGTGACAAGAGGAAAACAGAGCATTTCTTCCCAGAGCCATGACAGTGAGTGCAGAACTTGTCATTACTGACCCAGTTGGTTTCCAGCTGCTAGCTGACTCCCATGAAGTGATTACTTGGTCTCAGTCAGTTCTCAGCAGGAAGGAACCACCTCATGGTAAGTATCACCACCACTGGTGCTAATTAGTTCTTTTGTCACCTGTCAAAACTGGTAGACTAGGAGCTGTTGAGTCAGGTGGTCGATTCCTACAGTGGAACTAGAAGTCCAACTGGAAAGGGGTTGGAGGCTCCACGCCAGAGCCATTGTAGCAGTGAGGGAGCCCCAAAGCCTTCTCTGACCTGTTAGGATGCGTGAGGTGTTCTCTGATCATGAGTCCCACAGCATGAAGTCAGAAGGCAGAAGATTGTACATCCCAAAGAGAAAATGTACCTGCATTCAACTGATACAAGGTTTCACAGTATGTTGACTTCTAAATCAGCCAAGCCACAGTTCAAATCTGGGCTATGCAACTTACTATTCATTTGATCTTAAGCCTATGACTTGACTTGCCTGAGTCAGCATTTTCTGATTTGGGGCAAGGGGGGGGAGGCAAAATTGCCCATCTAATAGGACTGATATAGAAATGTATACAGCATGTTTGGTACTTAGTAGATGCTCAAAAAATTTGGAATACCCCTACAAGTAAATAATCATGAATCATGTAATCCAGCGTGGCCATGATAATGTTCATTGTTGATGTTGTTTAGTCGCTAAGTTGTGCCCGACTCTCTGTGACCCCATGGACTGTAGCCCACCAGGCTCCTCTTCCATAGGGTTTCCCAGGCAGTAATACTGGAGTGGTTGCCATTTCCTTCTCTGGGGATCTTCCAGACCCAGAGATCAAACCCACATCTCTTAAGTCTCCTGCATTAGCAGGTATATTCTTTACTGCTGAGCACCAGGGAAGCCTAATAATGTTCATTTACGCCCCCTCCAATAGTAAACAGGAAAACCCTTGGGTGTTCAGTGTCCACTTGGAGCATGATGCTGAAAGGAACCTGGGACCTAAACCTTCACTAGCCCTCTCATTGATCACTTTCTAAGAGCCTCCTTAGAAGGGAAGTGGAAGCAAGGAGAGATGAAAACGCTAGCAAGTCAAACTGAAGGAAATTGAGCAATGACACTTTGGCAGAGGAACTTTTATTGTATCATATGTGTCTCAGTTGGCCAGGTTATGCAAATAGGTGCATGACCCCATGAGTGGAAACGTTCCAGGCATGGCCTCCATTGATGCAACAGGAGATTCATCCCACGGTGACTTTCGGCCTACTCGACTAATTCATTGCTTTCAGGTTTTCCAAATTTCTCAGTGATGGAAAGAACAGACCTCCCAGCCTCTTCAGTTTCTGATCCAGTAGATTCAGCCTGGGACCCTGAAACCTGTGCTTTTAATTAACTCTCTAAATACTTATTCAGATAAGTTCAAGAACCGTTGATTTAAAACAGTACTGTTCACTTGACTGCACATAGGGATTTCCTGTGGAATTTTTTAAAAATCTTGATGCCTGGGTCTTACCCCCAGAAATTCTGAATGACTTGGTATCGTATGTGACTTGAGCACTGGGGAATTTTAAAAAGGTCCTCAGATGGTGCTAAGGTACAGGCAAGTTTGGAGTAACACCAACCTAGAAAATAGCTTGAGAGGTCCATGCACCTGTAAATGATGAATAACAATAATCAGATATGAAGTCAAATCACAGATAAGTAAGTCCTACTCAATTCAATGGAGAAGGCAATGGCAGCCCACTCCAGTACTCTTGCCTGGAAAATCCCATGGATGGAGGAGCCTGGTAGGCTGCAGTCCATGGGGTCGCTAGGAGTCAGACACGACTGAGTGACTTCCCTTTCACTTTTCACTATCATGCATTGGAGAAGGAAATGGCAACCCACTCCAGTGTTCTTGCCTGGAGAATCCCAGGGATGGGGGAACCTGGTGGGCTGCCGTCCATGGGGTCGCACAAAGTCAGACATGACTGAAGCAACTTAGCAGCAGCAGCAGCAGCTCACTTCAAAGTGTGAAATACAGTAACATTTAAAAAAACATCCTATTCTAGCGAACTTGCTGGAAGCAGTGTGAAAATCATCCCATTACCCTAGAATTTCATTGTGTTCAGAAATTCTTGCACTGAAGGGACTGCTAAGTATGAGTTAGAGCCTGAATTCTCCTAAATCAGCAGGCTTGCAATATAGTGTGCATGAGTAATAACGTGGCGTGAGTCCAGTCGTGGCTTTTACTGTGGAGTTATCTCTGGTGCTAACAATTTGCTAATTCCTCTTCCTCCTCTTCCTCATTACCCAATGTCAATAAGTGGCAGAACTTGGAATTGCCATCAACAACAGGAGCTATAACCAAGCGTGAAGATACGTTACACCAGAGACAGTGTCCCAGGAAGGAGGGGAGGGTTGTCAAAATAAGGACCCAAAAGAGTTAAAACATGTAACCAAAGTGCAGTAAAACTTCTAGGAGATAGTTTCTCAACTATTGTCAAGGCAGGATCAAGCGTTGTTATCAGAACTGTTTAGGAAAGAGTTGTTGAGCCCGAATGAAAACTTGGCTGGACCACTGGTTTTCTCTGGAAATGCTGGTTCAAATCACAAAGTAGTCATTTCTAACTCTCTATGGAGGCATATTATTTATCATCTTTAAACTGCGTTACTTAATTGAAATCATTTTCAATTGAAAATGAAAATTAAAATTAAATCTTTTTCAATTGAAAATCTTTTTCAATTCTCTCTGGGAAGAGAGCCAAAGAAAATGCCCTATTACTAGGCAGGGCAAGAACTATCATGCTCCTTCTATGAACTGAAAATGTGACTTAGGATGGAACTTAACTTCAATTAGGATGGTTACTATAAAAATAAAAGAAACAGAAAAGCAGAAAATAAGTATGAGCAAGGATGGAGAAATTGGAAACTTTGTACATTACAGGTGAGACTATAAAATGGTACAACTATAGAAAACAGGATGACAGTCTCACAAAATTAAAACTTTTTTTGTCATAATACTTTTTTATTAACAATATTCCAAAAACTGAGTATGCAGTTTAGGAGGCCTCAAGACCCCTTCCTCAGCTGTAGGTCTGTGCCATCTCAAGACTGTATATTGGAACTATAAAGGAGTTAGGATGTAAAGAGAAAAGAAAACGCCATTTCTTCATAAAGATTCTGTGTCTCTTACTACCAATCACAAACCCTGAAAAATTTCCCTGTAAAGCAATTTTATATATATATATATATATATATATATATATATATATATATATATATATATATAGTGTGTGTGTGTGAAGTGTGGGTCTCTCTCCTCCCCAAAGATCCCTGTTTTCCTTAATCATCTGCATTAGTGTCAACAAATGGCTCAGGTACATATGACTTAGAAAATTAAATCCAGCAACCCACTGGAAGAGACCCTGATGCTGGGAAGGACTGAAGGTGTAAGAAGAGGGCGCTAGAAGATAAGACGGTTGGATGGCATCACTGACTCAATGGACATGAGTTTGCGCAAACCCTGGGAGATGCTGAAGGACAGGGAAGCCTGGTGTGCTGCAGACCATGGGGTCACAAAGAGTTGGACACGACTTAGTGACTGAATGCACACACATGATCCAGCAATTCCACTTACATGTTTATACCCAAAGGAATTGAAAGCAGTGTCTTGAAAAGATATTTGTACACCCATGTTTATAGTACCATTTTTCACAATAGCCAAAAAAGTGGAAGCTCCCCAAGGATCTGTTGACGGATGAATGGAAAAACAAGGTGTGCTATTTGCAGATAATGGAACATTATTCAGACTTAAAAAGGAAAGAAATTTTGACATATGCCACAGTGTGGATGCACTAATACTTGTAATGTTACATGGGTACAGTAACACCTTTAGGGCATATGCTAAGTGAAATAAACTAATCACAAAAAGACAAATACCTGTATGATTCCATTTATATGAGATTCCTAGAATAGATTCATAGAAAGTAGAATCCTGATTGCAAAGGACTGAGAGAAGGGTGGGAATGGGGAACTCATGTTTAATAGACAGGAGTTTGAGTTTGGGAAGTTGAAAATATTCTGGTGATGGATGATGGTGATGGCTACACGACAGTGTGAATGTATTTAATGTCCCTGAATCATATACTTAAAATGGTTAATAATTTTATATTATGTATATTTCACCACAATTTTTAAAACTAAATAATTTTCCACTGTGCAAAAAAAAAAAAAATTAAGGCTTAAAGGATGTACATGACTAATAGATACCAGGGCAGGAAGTCAGCTCTGGAGACTCCACGTGTGTCAACCCTCCTTTTCCACCTCTGGGACCTCTTGGGGAGTAGAAACTGAAGAAGCTCTTCACAGGGAAGAAAAGAGAATGATTATTTGAGGAAAGAATGGTCAAAATAGTCCAAACAGTTGTCCTGAAAATAAGAAATGAGGTTGTTAAACTTCACGAGATTGGAACCATGTCAGCACACCACCTTTTTCATTGTTGTTGGAAGGGCTCTAATTATGGATTCAATTTTTTTATTTTATTTTCTTTTTAAATTAAAATATAGTCAATTTACAGTGTTCTTCCAACCTCAGGTGTACAGCAAAGTGACTCAGTTTTACACATATATATATTCTTTTTAAAGTATTCTTTTCTGTTGTGGCTTGTACCAGGATATTGAATATAGTTCCCTGTGCTATACAGTAAGACCTTGTTGTTTATCCATTCTAAATGTAATAGTTTACATCTACCAACCCCAGACTCCCAGCCCACCCCTCTCCCTCTCTCTCTTCCCCTTGGCAACCACAAGTCTGTTCTCTGTCTGTGAATTTGTTTCTGTTTTGTAGATAGGTTCATTTGTGCCATATTTTAGATTCCACATAAAAGTGATATTTAAAAAATTTTTTTAATTAAAAATTATTTAAAAGTGAGATGTAACTCATGCAACATAAAATTCACTATTGTATAGTATAAAATTCAATGTTGTATGTTCAGAGTTGTGTAAGTATCACTACTGTCTAACTCCAGAATATTTTTATCGCTCCCCGCCCAAAATACACCAGACCCATTAGTAGCCATTTCCCATTCTCCCCTCATCCCCATTTCAAAGCAGACACTAAGCTACCTTCTGCCTCAATGGATTTGCCTGTTCTGGACATTCCATATAAAAGAATCGTACAATATGTGACCTTTTGTGACTTCTTTCACTTAGCGTCTTTTCAAGGTTCATCCATGTTATACCATGTATCAGTATTCCTTCATTTTTATTGAATAATATTGTGTTGTATGGATTCACCACGTGTTGTTTATATATTCCTCAATTGGTGGATATTTGGGTTGTTTCCACTTTTTGGCTATTATCGATAATGCTGCAATGAACATTTGTATACAATTTGGGTACTTAACGTGTTTTCAGTTATCTTGGGTATAAACCTAGGAGTGGAATTGCTGGGTCAGATGTTAACTCTGTTTGTTGGTTTCAGGAACTGCCAAACTGTTTTCTAAACGGTTTCCCTCATTTTTCATTCCTACCAGCATTGTCTGAGTGTTGCAGTTTCTCCATAGCCCCACCAAGAGTTACCGTTTTCCTTTTTTTGTTTGTTTGCTTCCCCTAGATTTACTGAGATATAATTGACATGTGAACATTTAAAAATTATAGCTATCCTAGTGGGTGTGAGGTGGCATCGCACTGTGGTTTGCACACTCACTTTTATGTACACAGCACACAGCCTAGGTCTAGGCACACACAGTACTGAGAGGCACGAAAATTCCAAGGGATTCAAAGAAAAGTCATTGGAATATTGTTGTTCCATCACTCAGTCATGTCCAGCTCCTTGCAACCCCATGGACTGCAGCACGTCAGGCTTCCTTACCCTTCACTGTCTCCTAGAGTTTGCTCAAACATACGTCCATTGAGTCAGTGGTGCCATCCAACCATCTCATCCTCTGTCGCCCCCTTCTCCTCCTGCCCTCAATCTTTTCCAGCATCAGGGTCTTTTCCAATGAATCAGCTCTTCACATCAGGTGGCCAAAGTATTGGAGCTTAAGTGCCAGTCCTTCCAATGAATATTCAGGTTTGATTTCTGTTAGGATTGATTGCTATGAGTGGTTTCTAATCTCCCAGAAATCAGATGTTAGAACTGGATGCTTTTCTTTCTTAAAAAAATGCAAACTGAGTCAGGAAGGAGCAAGCAAGCTAATTCAACTTGTGCTCCCGGACACCCCGTTACTAATGGGGTGATAATTTTCAGTAGGTGGTTCCTTTTAGAGTTGAGAAGAATGACGTGTGCTCTGTAGGACAGTGTCTTAGGCATAGGAAAAGAGAGCTCTGAATGAATAAAGACCCTTTCCCTTCATCTCAAAGTTAAATGCCCAACTCATGACTCATGTCTTGGTTTCACCTTCACACCTTCTCCATTGTCAGATGCCCGGTGCTGCCTGATTGCCTAGAAGAGGTGTTTTCGACACCAATGATCTCCGATTACATTTGTTTCCATTAACAAGAGAAATATCTTTGAGGGTTTCTTAGGTACTTTCAGAAATACATACTAGCTCATGAGTAGCCAGAAACATCTGATCTGTCTGCCTCACAAGCCTCTGACAGCTAAGCATTTGCTTTAAGGCAAGTAAAATGTCAGCCGCCATTAAACAGCATATGGCAACAATATGGCCATTCCCTCTCCGGGACCAGCTTCTCCCCAGAAGAGATGGTACTTGAAATAGATGATTTTCAATACAGGGCCCCTGTCCGTCCTGCCCAGGCACGATAGCTGGGGAGTGGGCAGAATGCTACACACGAAAGGACCCAGGCAACCAGATCACAAGTGAAGCCATGGGGCCCGCCGCCCAACCAGTGGTGACCAAAGGCTGTTTGCCCTGGGCATCTGGGTCTGTGGTTAAGGGAAAGTACCATCCTTAAGCTGGCCTGGATTAACTTTATGAAATAGAAAACAGCCCCCACAGCCACTTAGGGCTTGGGGCCGGCTAGAATTGAATGCACTTGGTGTGCAAAGTGAGGAGGGAGCTGTGGTGAGTGGAGCCCTTACCCCTCTCCTCTCTGGGGAGTTCCCTTGGCGAGTGGCGTAAAATAGGCTGCTTTGTCTCGAAACAGAAGACGAGGGTGTGGAACTCTGCTGTAGTGGGTCAGCTCACATGCGAGTGGCCATGTGGCAATATGAAGAGGGCTGCCTTTGCGCCAGGCAGCCTGTGCAAGATTAGAAAATAAACGGGCTTCTCAGGAGCCTCTGGGCAACCACGTCTGTGGAGGACACCAGAAATTGTCCATAAAGATAGCCTGACGCTCAGAACATAGTCTTAAAATGTGGTTTGTCTTTGTTTGGGGGAACTATGGCATGTAAATAATCAAAATGAGATGCTCAACCAGTTGGAAATAGCGGTTCCTCATGTCTATGGGGTCACACAGAGTCGGACACGACTGAAGTGACTTAGCAGCAGCAGCATGTAATGATGTCTCTGTTACTTGTATTGGAATATAGTCGGTCAGGCTTACCAGTTTTACATGAAGCTTTTAACATGTGCGTGTGTGCATGCTAAGTTGCTTTGGTTGTGTCTGACTCTTTGTGACCCCATGGACTGTAGCCTGCCAGGCTCCTCTGCCCGTGGGGATTCTCCAGGCAAGAGTACTGGAGTGGGTCACCATGCCATCTGCCAGGGGATCTTCCTGACTCAGGGGTCGAACCCACGACTCTTAATGTCTCCTGAATTGGCAAGCAGATTCTTTACCACTAGCTTTATCACTACCACTAACTTTACCACCTAGGAACTTATATTTCTGGGACCCTGATTTGACCATTAAATTGGCCACAGCAGTGAAATCACTAGCCTTGTAAAAATAAGAATTCAACTGTAGTGTTGGGAAAACTTTTATTAGATGGTTAGCAATTGTCCCCAAATTGGCATCATCTTTATCGTTATTTTTCCACTTATGTAAACTACTTGATTTGAATGTTTAAAGGCTGTATGTTGTTTCTTAAAATAATTCCGAAACTCTAATATTTTAAAGAATAAAATGAAATAAGTACAAAGTTAAGAACTACAAAAATATATAGATATGTATTCTTATAGAGCCTAGAATACCAAGGTTAGGGAAGCTTCATGTTTCCAGTGTGTGTGTCAAAGTTGTATTAATCATGTAGTGCTTTATTATGACACTGAATAAGTGAACGAATACAAATTTTAAATGCCTAGGAAGGTGATGAAATTTTTAAAATAACGTTATTGTGATTAATGTTTTTCATAGACTATGTCTTCAGGAAATGTACTGTTAAAAATGAGAACAACAAAAAGCCACGTGTTTTAGTAGCGTCAATCACTTTTTCTGGAATGCTTTTTAACTCTTGACCCAGTAGATGTAACTGACAGGATGATATCATCCTTCGCTCTTTATGCTGACAAATAAATTGCGTGACAGTTGGCAACAACGACTAGCTCTAAGAACAGCACAAGGTTGCAGGCATTTTTCTAAGACATTGTTTGGGTTTAATGCAGACTTTCCAAATTAGAAGAGGAGCTGTCTCTATCAGGGCTGTAACTGGGGGACTGTTTTCCCCTGTTCCTAAAAGAACCTAAACATTTGGATGAAAAGTTAAAAATTCAGTCAATCAACCAAATGTTTGCTACCATTATGTCAAATATCAGGCTACTTTGAGACATCTCGAGAAATGACTGAATTCTAAACTTCACGTCCAGATAATTGTGATCATATTGCCTTGGAGTTTCCATATGAATGTCAAACGTGGCACACCCTGGAAATCTCCTTTTAGCATTTATAAATAATCTGTAATGGGCCTCCCTGGTGGCTCAGTGGTAAAGAACCCGCCTTTAGGAGATGTGGGTTTGATCCCTGGGTCATCCTTTGCTTTTTATGCTGACAGTCAATGAATTTAGGAAGATCCTCAGAGAAGGAAATGACAGTCCACTCCAGTATTCTTGCCTGGGAAATCCAATGGACAGAGAGGAGCCTGGCGAACTACAATCCATGGGGTCGCAAAAGAGTTGGACACAACTGAGCAACTAAGCAACAACAACATAGTCTATAATGCATAGAATACTTTTCATAATTAATATTCAGTTCAGTTCAGTCACTCAGTCGTGTCCGACTCTTTGCGACCCCATGAATCACAGTACACCAGGTCTCCCTGTCCATCACCAACTCCCGGAGTTTACTCAAACTCATGTCCATCGAGTCGGTGATGCCATCCAGCCATCTCATTCTCTGTCGTCCCCTTCTCCTCCCACCCCCAATCCCTCCCAGCATCAGAGTCTTTTCCAGTGAGTCAACTCGTCGCATGAGGTGGCCAAAGTATTGGAGTTTCAGCTTTAGCATCAGTCCTTCCAATGAACACCCTAAGCTTAAAAATTAAGTGAAATTGATGAATCACACAACTACTCCATCATTTCTAATCTTCCAAATAAAAAATGAAAGTATGTCTACTCATTTTTCCTCGTGGAGGTATTGTAAAGATTCAGTTCAGTTGCTCCGTCATGTCCGACTCTTTGCGACTCCATGGACCACAGCACACTAGGCCTCCCTATCCATCACCAACTCCCAGAGTCTACCCAAACTCATGTCCATTGAGTAGGTGATGCCATCCAACCATCTCATCCTCTGTTGTCCCCTTCTCCTCCTGCCTTCAATCTTTCCCAGCATCAGGGTCTTTTCAAATGACTCAGCCCCTCACATTAGGTGGTCAAAATATTGGACTTTCAGTTTCATCATCAGTCCTTCCAATGAACACTCAGGACTGATCTCCTTTAGGATGGACTGGTTGGATCTCCTTGCAGTCCAAGGGATGCTCAAGAGTCTTCTCCAACACCATAGTTCAAAAGCATCAATTCTTCTGCGCTCAGCTTTCTTTATAGTCCAACTCTCACATCCATACATGACCACTGGAAAAACCACAGCCTTGACTAGATGGACCTTTGTTGGCAAAGTAATGTCTCTGTTTTACAAAATGCTGTCTAGGTTGGTCATAACTTTCCTTCCAAGGAGTTTAATTTCATTTAATTTCTTTTAATTTCATGGCTGCAGTCACCATCTGATTTTGGAGCCCAAAAAAATAGTCAGCCACTGTTTCTACTGTTTTCTCATCTATTTGCCATGAAGTGATGGGACCAGATGCCATGATCTTCATTTTCTGAATGTTGAGCTTTAAGCCAACCTTTTCACTCTCCTCTTTCACTTTCATCAAGAGGCTCTTTAGTTCTTCTTCACTTTGTGCCATACGGGTGGTGTCATCTGTACATCCGAGATTATTGATGTTTCTCCCAGCAGTCTTGATTCCAGCTTGTGCTTCTTCCAGCCCAGTGTTCCTCATGATGTACTCTGCATATAAGTTAAATAAGCAGGGTGACAATATACAACCTTGACGTACTCCTTTCCCTATTTGGAACCAGTCTGTTGTTCCATGTCCAGTTCTAACTGTTGCTTCCTGACCTGCATACAGATTTCTCAAGAGGCAGGTCAGGTGGTCTGGCATTCCCATCTCTTTCAGAATGTTCCACAGTTTATTGTGATCCACACAGTCAAGGGCGTTGGCATAGTCAATGAAGCAGAAATAGATGTTTTTCTGGAACTCTCTTGCTTTTTCAATGATCCAGCGGATGTTGGCAATTTGATCTCTGGTTCCTCTGCCTTTTCTAAAACAAGTTTGAATATGTGGAAGTTCATGGTTCATGTATTGCTGAAGCCTGGCTTGGAAAATTTTGAGCATTACTTTACTAACGTGTGAAAGTGAAGTCGCTCAGTTGTGTCTGACTCTTTGTGACACCGTGGACTCTAGCCCATCAGGCTCCTCTGTCCATGGGATTCTCTAGGCAAGAACACTGGAGTGGGTTGCCATTTCTTTCTCCAGGGGATCTTCCCGACCCAGGGATCAAACCCAGTTGTCCCTCATTGCAGGCAGATGCTTTAACCTCTGAGCCACCACAATGCAGTGTGAGATGAGTGCAATTGTGCGGTAGTTTGAGCATTCTTTGGCATTGCCTTTCTTTGGGATTGGAGTGAAAACTGATCTTTTCCAGTCCTGTGGCCGCTGCTGAGTTTTCCAAATTTGCTGGTATATTGAGTGCAGCACTTTCACAGCAGCATCTTTCAGGATTTGAAATAGCTCAACTGGAAATCTGTCACCTCCACTAGCTTTCTTGTAGTGACACTTCCTAAGGCCCACTTGACTTCACACTCCAGGATGTCTGGTGCTAGGTGAGTGATAACACCATCGTGATTTTCTGGGTCATGAAGATCTTTTTTGTACAGTTCTTCTGTGTATTCTTGCCACCTCTTCTTAATATCATCTGCTTCTGTTAGGTCCACACCATTTCTGTCCTTTATTGAGCCCATCTTGTAAAGATTGGTTTGCAGCAAAACAAAGTAGACTCTAATGGCAGAACTCTGACGCTCCAAAGTGTTGTTATTCTTTTTCTTTTTTACATTGATTTGACTTATTTTAAAAACTGAAGTATAATTGGTTTACAATGTTGTGTTAGTTTCTGGTGTACAGCAAGTGAGTCAGTTATACATGAATATATGTGTGCATGATCAGTCTTGTCTGACTTTTTGTGACCCCATGGACTGTACCCCACCAGGCTCTTCTCTCCATGGGATTCTCCAGGCAAGAAAACTGGAGTGGGTTGCCATTTCTTACCCCAGGGGATCTTTCCGACCCAAGGATTGAACCCGCATCTCTTCTGTTCCCTGCACTGGCAGGCAGATTCTTTACCACTGAGCCACCTGGGAAGCCCGCATGTATATTTATTCCTTTCATATTCTTTTCCATTATGGTTTATTACAGGATATTGAATATAGTTCCCTGGGCTGTAGAGTAGGACTTTGTTGTTTATTTTATATATAGTAGTTTGTATCTGCTAATCCCCAACTCCTTATTTATGTCTCCCTCCACCCCTTTCCCCTTTGGTAACCATAAGTTTGTTTTCTGTGTCCGTGAGTCTGTTTCTGTTTCATAATAATTTGCCTTTGTATCACATGCAGAGTATTCTGAATTGGAGATGGGTGGCTCTTGTGCCATTTACAGCTTTTTGGAGTGTGATGTAGTTAGTACTTAGTGAGCACTGTGTGTTGAACGAACGCATGGAGAGTGGACACACTCGTGAGTGGACAGTAGGACTTAAGAGTTCTCATCTTGTGGGGTTGCATTCTGGTTGATCACCAACTGTGTGTTTCTGTTTTGCAAAAATGTCCTTACTGTTTATTTTTCTCTAGTCTCTTAACAGACTGCAAGGTTTGGAGCAGTATTTGCTGGGATTTAAGTGAAACATGGAAGCAATCAAGTGGTTTAATTTTGGATTTTTCAAATTTAATGACATTCCTTTATCTGTATTGATTGGAGCTTTAGTGAATTCAATTGTTGATACCACCTGGATAATTTTAAGTCTTTCTGAAGTTTTAAACAAAATGTCTCCAACATAGCTCAAACAACATAAGAATTCCATCAGTTGAAAACTAAGAATCATTTTGGTGGGATGTGTAAAACAAGAAGCTGACCAGCATTATTTTCTTTTTCTTTAATTCAGTACCATTATTGAGAGTTGTTCTTGAACTTTATGAAAACCAGATTGGGGCACCAGCATGTTCTCCATCGACCCATGTTCAAGAAATTGGAACTGAAAATCATTCAAACTATGAAAACGTGACATTGAAAAATAGTCTACATTCTTCTACTTCAGAGAATCTGAGACTCTTTCTAAGCCGTAGGCTGATAGTAGATCTGATGTATTTTTTTGATGGACAGTGAACTTCCCAGTCAGAAAGAGGTCGTCATTTCTTTTTCATTTCTTCACTTTCCTGGCTTATCTGGTATAACCATTGATCCTCTCAGTCTCTCTCTTTTTTTTTGTGCAGAAAGCTGTGACTTCTCACTGTTGCCCATAGAAAACAATCCAAACAGTACCCGCCATTCAAGTTTCTCTCTTGCCCGACCCCTCGGCCACGTTTCCAACTCCCCACTTCTTCCACACAGGCTCCTCCTCAGCCAAACCAGACTGGTGTTCACCGGCCTTGGTGCCTCCAGCCTTCACCGTTACCCCATCTCTCGAGGACTGCTGCTGCTTTTCCTCTCTACTTGCTGAACAGCCCACATTTACATCAAAAGTGATACATTCCCTTTCATGAAGTCTTTCTAACTCTCCCGCCCTTTCCACTCCCCTCTTTTTTCCCCCACTCCTAGCTAAAGCAGGCCTTCCTCACCACTCCCATCAAACACACACACACGTTCGTGTGATCTATTCATGGCCCCTATTGCCTTCAGGACTGCAGCTTGTGCATGCAAGTTGTGACCTGCACAAGCATCTCAAACCCAAGGGACAGGTGAGGACAAAATTCCACCTTTCTCTCCACTTGCCAAGGCACGTACCTGTCCACATGACCACATAGGGCAGAGAATCACCTTTTTCTTTAAACTCCATACAAAGGCATGGACTAACATGGAGGCTCCGGCAGCAGAATATTCCTCACACACATGCTTCTCAGTTCCCTTTCCTAGGGCACAGGTTTGTCAAGGGCAGCGACTTCCTTTGTATTCCCATCATGCTGGTACAGTGCCTTCCTTACACATGATCATCCATTGAATTTAGTTGAAAGGATGAAATGTATTTATTAAAAACAAGCCCTTATGTGTGTAAATGCAACCGTGTAAAGCAAAACAGGAATCCTTATGGACTTCTCAGCAAAAGTGGCACAGCCAAGTTGTCTGATTTTCAAATGGATCATGGCTCTGTCTCAGCTAAGTAATTTCCTATAAAATGTAGTGCCCAGTAGTCTTTTGTGGCAATTTAGAAACCACATTTGTGATGCTCTGACAGTCCATGGCAGAGTTAGATGAAAATCCATTTTTGGGCTGTTTGTTAAAATAGGCAAAGAATAACATTAAGAATTGTCTGAAGTGGCCAGGATGAAGGTCAGGAGAATACCCATGGGAGTTGAGGGAATTTGGGGAGGAACCAGTTGGATCAGTCTGAGGTCAATTCACTTCCTAGAAGTCTACATTAAGCCAAAAAAAAAAAAAAAAAAGAACCCCGTCTCAAGGTCCTCAGAGGCTTGCCAACGCTGTACAGTGATGAGGACATGCCCCCAAAGTAAAGAACTGCTTTGTGAAGACTTCAGTGAAGAATTAACATTAATTCTGATGTCGTTGTATTGATAAATGGGGAGTTCCCACAAACCAAGCTTTACAGACCACAGAGCGGTGATGTACATGAGAAGGGTCTGACGCCTATTTGATGACATGGCCAGGACTTCAGATTTCAAGCTTCAAGCAGTAAACATTGGTCAGCCTCTCCCGGGAAAGTCTGTGTCTGTTACATGATGTTCTACTAACTCTGTGCTGAACAGTTGCTTTGTGATTTCCAGGAGGTGCTGAGTTAATGTGACTAGTGGTTTCCTCTTCAGAATAAAACAAGCCTCCTCCGACATTTCACAGCGTATCTTTCTCCACTTTCCCTCCACAGTCCTCCGTGATGTCTGTCTGCTTTGCTCGTTTCCACCCCAACTTGGTGGTTGGGGGGACTTACTCGGGCCAGATCGTCCTGTGGGATAATCGCAGTCATCGGAGGACGCCTGTCCAGCGGACGCCCTTGTCTGCGGCTGCACACACGGTATGTCCAGTTCTCATCGCATCCCAATCAGCCATCCAAGCCCTGAAAGAGGGCATAACTGATAGAGGTACTTCTGTTGTTAGTGACTCCAACCTGGAAGTATCTGATTTATAGTGTTCACATCCTGACTAAAGGAAAGCCGAGTGGAAAGTAGATGGAGGAAGCCCTGGGTTTAGAGGTATCTCTTAATAATCTACAAGTTTGAACACAGTGGAGAAGGAGATGGCAACCCACTCCAGTATTCCTGCCTGGAGAATCCTATGGACAGAGGAGCCTGGTGGGCTTCTGTCCATGGGGTCGCCAAGAGTTGGACACGACTGAGCAACTTTCACTTTTTTAACACATAGAAAGGATCTCTTTGGGGGTCCCCAAAGCAACCAGGGAGGATAGCTTAAAACTAAAAAAGGACAGAGAAAGAAACATTGGACGAGGCCTCTGTGAACTTGTGTTTCCAAAGAAACTCTTCATATGTATATTATAAGGTGGAAACCCCTATTTTCTTTTTTAAAAAATTCACTTATTTTTATGAAGGATAATTGCTTTGCAGTATTGTGTTGGTTTCTGCCATACATCAGCATGCATCAGCCACAGGTACACACCTGTCCCCTCCCTCTTGAACCTCCCTCCCTCCTCCCACCCCACCCACCCCCCTAGGCTGCCGCAGAGCCCTGGTTCGAGCTCCCCGAGCCACACAGCAGATTCGCACTGTCTGTGTCACAGATGGTAGTGTGTGTGTTTCCATGCCACTCTCTCCATGTTTTCAAACAGACCATGGCGAGTAAGCAGTTCCTCTTCAGAGCTGGCATATGGGACTTTGGCCAACAGGCTGTTTCCATTTGTGATTCAGGGAGTGTTATGGCTTTAAATTCTGGAATGCATGGTGTAAATCTCAACAGTCAAGTCTACAGTGACAATATAATCCATAGGGTTAAAAGTCAACATCTCAAAACCATTACCCATAATTTAGCAGAAGAGGTTCAGTGTAGTGTTCGAAAGACAACTACTCTGTCATTTCCTTTAAGAGAATGACAGGTGTGTTTAGCAATTGTTAGGAGGAATGAGAAGACAGGCATGTCTCCATCAATCTCTTCTACTCTGACATTCAGGGGAACTGATGTCCTTTCTCCGAAATGCCCAAATTATGCCCAAGGATACAGCTCTACTATTGTTTCAATTTCCTTAATGTGGTTGCCTCATTTGTTTCATCTGTTGGCCTTAAAACCATCTAGCTTTGAAAAAGGACTGCCAGTTGCTTTAGCTGAGACCATGAAGAGGAAAATTCTCCCTCTCTTGCAAGATTGACGATGGGAAATGACAAATACTGAGTCAGCCTTAATTCTGATTGACTCGGACCTAAGACACACGCAGGTGAAACTAGTTCTTGGGACTCTTAGAAAATTGCTCTCGCCTACCCTACTTGTTCAAACTAATAACAGAAAATTGTGACGCAGGAGGAGACAGGCTTGATGCAGGTGTTTGCTCAAGAAGCCACTTCTTGGCTCTGTGTGCCTATCTGGTGTGTTTGTGAGCAGACCTTCTCAAATTTCAAGAAGTCATAAATCTAACTATTAGAACATTCTTCACGAAGCTTTTGGGGAGAATCCAAATGCAGGGATCTTCCAAAGTATTCATCTTTTTTCAAGCAACTTACGATGTGTTCATCACAACAAAAATGCTATTATCTAACAGTGACATTATCTCTGTTATCAAACAGTTACTTCTGTTAGAAAAGAACAACTCTTTTCTCTTTTGCTGTGTTCTGCTGAATCCATGGCTCAAAGGGCTCAGTTAATTTTGTGACTTGTCTTTCAACCTCCACTAATGCCTGGCAGATTGGTACCAGGATCAAAAGTGGTTAAGGAAAAAGAGGCCCACCACAGATTACTAACTAATTTCCTTTCACACCCACCACACATATGCATTTGGAACAACAGGAAATCCTAATTAAAGCAAAAGCCTTCTGCCACACAGCAAGTTTATTCCTAAAATAAATAAAAACAATCTGGCCCCTATATGGAAAAATGAGCTGCACTGTTGCTTTTTTTCTTTCCATTAAGTAGAGTGATGTGTGTGTGTGTGTGTGTGTCTGTGTGTGTGTGTGTGTCTGTGTATAAGTAGGCATGCCCATGTGCCTGCTTCTGTTCTAGTTTTTTTGCATCTCTCTCTTTTCTTTTAAGCTGAGCTTTATTACTCTTGAAAGCACAGGCGAGTAGTACTGATTAAAGCCGGGGAGGGGCTCCCACACACATTCCTTCTCGGGGCATTTGCTCTATACCTCCTTCTGGAAGCTTTCTTTTCAGACTACACCCACCCTTAGGGGTCCTGACCCATTAGGGTTCTGGTGATTTGTGTTGATGCTCTGTGGTTAAAAGAAACCCCCGCTGGACTCTTGCTGTAAAACACTGGGCGGACTGGGGGCTTGGAACAATGTTTGGAGCTTGCTTTCTCATTCTCAGTATTACTCTCTGCCATTTTCAAGTGAGACTCTGTCTCATCCATTATTTCATTTATCTGCACGTAGAGGTCAGCACGCCACATGACTCACCCCTGAGTTTCAAACACCAGAGACTTGGGAGAAAGCGTTGTCCACAACCGATCGGTCCTCTCAATATTCAGAGACCTGATCAGAAGAATATTTCACTTCACATTTCTGCTGTGCTTTCCACTATCCAGACCCACGGAGGCTGATTCCTTTGAAGGTTTATGTAGGAACATGGTGTGAAAAACATACAGGGACTTGGTTGACTCTCTATCCAGCATGGGTAAATGAGGTGACACGGTTTCCAAAAAAGCCAGTGTAAATCTTAGTAGACATTTGTACAGGCATTTTTATTTTATCACATGAGAAGTGACAGTTCAATTCCTCCATATTTCTAAATCCTATGGGTCAGAGTATAGGTAGACAGTTGTGTTTTGTTCTCAGAACTTCACTGGCAGGAGAACTCACACAAAATATAGCAAAACAGAGGGATAAAGGGGGTAATACAAGAACAATCCCTAAGTATTATTTTGGACTTGATGAATATGATGTCAGAAGGCGCTTCACTCCTTGAGCTTTCTTTATTCCCGTTGGTAGAAGGCAGGATCGCCCAAGAATTAGTGCTAAAATGGCTAAGAAAGGTGTTTCAGCAGAGTTTGGATCATGTCTTGGGAGAGGCAGATGAATAGCTGCACTTGATGGTTATTACAGTTCCTTCTGACCAGGAGTTTATATGATAATAACAGTTGGGGAACCATCCTTTATATGATATCAACTTTCCAATATTAGAGATTGTTTCATCGTTTTTTTGGCTAGGTCTTATGGACAGTAACTCATCAAGAGGAAGACTGTCAGCTGTTTGCACAGGGAAGCATCAGCTAAGTTGTGGTTTGGCCACTGAAGGCTAAGCTGTCTGAAATCTAACCCAAATTACTGCTAGGTTCTGCTTATGCTAACCTTCCATTTAGTATTTAATGTGCAGCTGCAAATGATTTGAGCCTACCATTTAGGATTCTACCAAGTGGAATAAGCTTCTTGAGCTATGACAAAAGGTTAGAGCATCTTGCTTGTGATTCCTGGGATGTTTAAGTGACCTTTTCAAGGCCCTGGCCAAATGTAAGCCTCCATCCTACCCTAGCAATATTTTGGAAGAAAAAACAGAACTATCATTATCCTATCCTAGATTTTGTAGCAAAAAAAGAACCTAATTTTATCTCGCTAGGTTCCTTGTGCCAATAGGTTCCTTCCACCACCAGTATCTCTCCTTCAAATCAAAAGAGGCTGATGAATATTAACCACTTTTTATAAAGAATGTTAACAAATGTTTGGCACTGTGGCTGTGATGCACTAAACTTGAGATTTAGTAACACTCCTTCCAAAAGTCAATCATTCTACCTTTCTGAGGACTGTCCTTTTCCATCACTCATGGTGAGCTTAAAAGCCAGACTCCATGGTGGAGCCTCACTTGAGTCACACACGTTCACCCGTGTTCCTTCTGTCCCGCCAGTCCTCACTGGCTCCCGCTTGCTTCAGCTCTGTTGCACTGCCTCTGACCGAGCAAGGTGAAGCTTTCTGAGTATTTCTACTACTCTGTGGTGCTGCCAGAGCTTTGAAAAAGAAATCAGGTTCCAGTCAAAAGTGGCAAATGACCCAAGGCTTCCATTATTGTAGGATTATGTCACTCTTTAATCCTTGTTTCAGAGTAATGTGTTTGACACTCAGATGTAAGCATTTCCTCTTGGATCAGCATCTGATCCTCCATGTTTATGTTTCTGCAGCATCCCGTGTACTGTGTAAATGTTGTTGGGACCCAGAATGCTCATAACCTCATCACTGTCTCCACCGATGGCAAAATGTGTTCCTGGAGCCTGGACATGCTCTCCACTCCACAGGTGGGTTTGTTTTCCCCTACACATAAGAGCATCCTGGTTAAAAGAGATACCTGCCTAATGGAATGGAGTTCCTAAAAGCCAAACCCTCACATCCTATAGGAGCTCAAATCGGGGGGTGCACTTGAAAGAGTGGGGCCTGTTTTCGGCAGCCTTCTCTGGAAGCCAAGAGCCATTTCCTTTACCGCACATCATGTAATTACTGTAATACGTTAATCCTTAGGTCAGTTTCAAGTGAAAATGAAATAATCCATTTTAAAGCATAGTAATTATGGAAGTTGGCTGCGGTAGGAATCCTGCTACCCTACAGCATTGTTAAACAAATGCAGAGCTATCCCTGATGGGTGCTTGCCTTGGAGAAAAAGGTATCCCAGCAAAACAGAAATCCAAGCCCTGGCTCACACCTGTAGCCTAGACAACCGCCTCGTGTGTTTGAAGAATTTGTCCAGCCATCTGTTTTCTCCTCTGGAATGTTTGTTAGGGTGGCTCCTGCCATTCCTTGCTCAACAAGCAAGAAGTTGAAAATGAAAAAGTTCGAGGGTCTCCAAACTGCTCCTGATGACAGTAATGGGAGCCAAACTTGGGGGGAGACAACTGAACGCAGCTTTCAGAATATACGTGTGTACACACACACAGAAGACAACACATATACACGCAAACACACAAATAGCCATGTCTTTCCATTTTTCTTTGTGGGGGAATAAAGTACTTCACTGTCCACCAGCTAAAAACAGAGCAGAGTTTCCTGTTGTAACCGTTGACAATGTGAGCGAAGAGCAAGAAGATTGTATAAGATAACTAGGAGATAATTCTCAATTTTAACATTCCTTTCCCCTTTCCTGAACTAACAATGCTAGAATGTCTCCATCAGAAGTTTAGAAGATACTGGAAATTTCAGGAGACATAAGGAAATGTGGAAACCAAGAATAACCTCCCAAAAGTTGCCACAAAATTGAGATGTAGAGAATAGTAAAACAATAGTTCTGTTTATCATTTTAGTGTGGGGGAACGAGCTCATAAGTTCTTTACCGTTTAAGTTCCTCTGCTTTTGCTGATCTTTAACATTTATACAAGTTTTGGGAGTTGTGTGTGGGTATTTTACAGCTTTGTCTTAAATTTCTCAGCAATATGTTGTTTTCTTTTAAAAGCCCTGGAGATTACAAACAGATACGAGTAAACCCTCTAATTAGGAATTTTTAATTGCCCATTTTGATGATTAAATGTGTGTGTGTGTATGTGTGTGTGTGTGTGTGTTTAGGTTACAGCCCCTTGCAGGGCGAGCTGCGGGGTCATTTTTATTAGTTTTAGGGTGCCCGCAGACGCCTGTCTCTGACCAGAGGTGAAAGCATTTCAGTGGTATGGCTGTGGATGGCAGGCAGACAAGGGAGCAGAAGACACTTGCCCTGCTCCCTCTCTGTCCCAAGTGGGTGCCCACAAGGCTGTGCCCTCCCTCTGCTAATTTTAGCGATGGCACGGTTGGTGTTACTGCCGTCACAGCATCCGCTCGCTCAGGCACTCCCTGCGTCTGGGTCTCGCAGACTGCAAGCTTGTGTGTTCCAGACTGCTAGCATGTGCTTCCTATTTATAGACGCCATGGCCACGATGCCTCGGTTTATTTGTTTGCATAAAAGAGACTAAACTTCCAAATGTAATGACATGGTCCCTCAGAATTTTTTTTTAATTACTTTAGGTGTACCAAGCAGGTTTTCGCATATGAATAACCAGAAGTATTCAAGAATGTTAGTTACACCTAACTACTCTTCATTGTCCTTAAACTCAATTCAGCAGAATGTCTTTTAAAATACACTGGAATTCCCAATTCTGAAAATCATTTTAGATACAATAAAGACCCTCATTTACTATTTTAAAGAACAGCTTAAACATTGTTTTTTGCAGACTTAACAGCCTATGCACCCAATGTCTGCTCTTCATGAATTCGAGTCCCTATTGAAATCTGGTTCTTATGACCTGAGTGACAACTCTCTGGTTTTAGCCCACGGAGGACACATACTCCTGCTTTGACAAATGTGCTCCGTACATCTGATATTAATACATGTGTATTCTCACGAACAATTGATTTTGAAAATGTTTGTAAATACAAGGGTATTGTGTGTTTTATTAAAGCCTGGGGCTGACAAGTGTAACCATTACAGTATTATCTTTAGTTTCTGCACCATTAGTTTCAAAATTCTCACCTGTCATCTCTGCCTGACTTCAGAAGCAGCAGCACACGCTGATGAAATCCAGCCGCTGAAACCAGAGATACACAGAAGCTTGAATGTCAGGGGCAGTAAAGCGTGGTTTCTGGCACAGCCGGGGTCTTTTGTAACGCTGTGTGAAAAGCAAACAGGCGATTTAGTCAGATGATTTTTCCATGCTATCTTTGGCATGGCAAGGAGTTGACAGGGGAAATGTAGCCATGCCGTGTTTTGGTAGGAGAGCATGGAGCTGGTGTACATTAAGTCCAAGCCTGTGGCCGTCACTGGAATGGCTTTCCCAACGGGAGACGTCAATAACTTCGTGGTTGGCAGCGAGGAGGGTACAGTCTACACGGCCTGTCGTCATGGAAGGTGAGTTTCTGTTTTCTTACCCATGACGTGTTCTTCATTTCCGAAAGTCTGTTATCGCTTGCTGGATTGTAACACCTTGCATTATGAGAAAGGCATTTCTGAAGAAATGCAAATCACAGTCTCATGTCTTCACTGTTTTATAGCATCCGTCTGCTCTGATCATTAGCCATTTGTAAGCCTTTGATGGTTCACATTGCCTGGAGGAAAAAAGCCTGAACTTCTTAGCATATCAGAGAAGATTCTTGACTGCCCTTACCGCCTGCCCCTCCCCAGCTTCAGCCTTCAGGCTCCAGCCACGCACCCATCCCCACACTGCTGATCCCACTATGTATCTGTGAGTCTATACATCCAGTTTCTCCTGCTGCATCTGGTATTTCTCTCTACTTGGCCTGATTAATCTCCCCTGCCCTTATCCTTCAAGAGCCAGCACAAAGTTCTTTCCACGAGCCTCTCCTGACTTCCTTGGATGAAGGAAATCATTTCTTCCTTTATGTTCCCATAGAATTTTCATTCCCTTTATTCATTCGTTCATTTAGGGGATATTTCCTGAGAACCTACCGTATGTCAGGCACCGTCAGTTTATAAGGAATGCAGTAAGGAACAGAACAGACCTGGAGTTTACATTCTGGTTGAGGGTGACTGACAGTAAACTAATAAACAAGTAAATATGTGGTTTGAGAAGATGAGTACTTTGAGGAAATTAAAGTAGAATCAATGGGATAGGAGTACACGCTGTCAGATGGGTTTGTTTTTTTATTTATTTTTATATCACTTCTGCATTAGCATTCATCACATTTTAAACTAGTCAGCCATCTGCCTTTTTAATTTTTTTCCTGAACTGTTTCCATCTCATTATTGATTTCCTGCTTGGTGCTGGGAACATAGTACGTGAGGAGTTAAAAATCTATATAAGGAAAAAAGAATGAAAATAACTGCATAATAGAGAGAGGTGCCTTAGGGCCCTTCCTCCCAATCGGAGGCCAAAATAGTATGAGATCCACGAGGTAGAATGAAGATTCAGAATAAAGATCGGTGACACAAACTCTGTCTTGATTGAGAGACTGGCGAATGCTACTAGGAAGATCTCAGGAAAGAAGTGGAATCCAGTAATTTAGACTAGATTATAAAGTTAACACACAAGATCTAGCGAATGGACTCATATTTTGAAAGTGTCACTGTGTTCACCTTGGTGCGTTATTTCCCTTTCACTGCAGAAGTTCTGATGCAGTTGATTGTGCATCTCTTGCACTCATCACAGGCTGTTGAGATTGCATGAGGAACCCAGAATTGTTCCAAGTCCTTACTCTAGTGTGTTTGTGATTCGTCGAAGAACCAGGCATCCGTGGCCCAGGTGTATGACTCTCCCATTCCCACAATACATGCTATGAAGTTCCTACTTTGCTGCCCAGAGAAACCAGCAGTACTCCTCACATGAGTAAAAGATGACTAGGAAGATGTTCCTTATAATTCCATGCCCAGCAGTCTTACTTCATAGAGTTGTTCTCTCAGTCGTGTCTGACTCTTTGTGCCCCCATGGACTGTAGCCTGCCATGCTCCTCTGTCTGTGGAATTCTCCAGGTAAAAATACTGGAGTGGATAGCCATGTCCTCCTCCAGGGGATCTTCCCGACCCAGAGATAGAACCCAGGTATCCTCCATTGCAGGTAGACTCTTTACCTAGTCTGAGCCACCAAGGAAGCCCCCTCCTCCTTCATTAGCACTGGCTATAATTATGCATCAAAGTTTTCCAAAAGCCTAGGAAGATCTGATAGAGTTGTTCATTCTTAGAAATGTTCACTGCACAACTGCTCTCAGCAAAGGGCATTGCTAGACGTTGCCAGGCATGCACACATCATTTAAGCCTGTTCCTATCTTCAAGAAACTGATGATGGTGGGAAAGGTAAACACATAAACATCTGCAAGACAGGTGGAGTGTCGTAAATGGAAGGAGAGAAGCACAGAACGTACAGTGGACCAAACAGAGGTTCACAGGTTTATCTACATATTTATTAGAATTGGCAGGACACAGGTTCAGTTCCCTTAACCCAGGTTAGTTATCTGTGAGGACTCCAGAACATGTTCACTGATAACTTTTCAGATGTTTTTTTTTTAAATTCTCTAATGTGAGTAACCATTTTCATGATGAATGTTTTTGCTCTGTGGCTCTTTGCCTTTTCAAGCACAATCAGAAGATGCACTGATCAAAAGAAGGGGACCTAAGGGGCTTCGCAGGTGGCACTAGTGGTAAAGAACCTGCCTGCCAATGACATAAGAGATGTAGGTTCCATCCCTGGGTTGGGAAGGTCACCTGGAGAAGGGAATGACAACCTACTGCAGTATTCTTGCCTGGAGAATCCCATGGACAGGAGAGCCTGGCAGGTTACAGTCCATGGGGTCTCAAAGAATCAGACAAGACTGAAGCGACTTAGCATGCACGCAAGGTACAAACCACAAGTCATTTTACAACAAGCTTGATTTTGCTTTTTACATTGGTCCATCCATCTGAAATATAAAGCACAGATCTTAGTAAAGTTATAAAGTCACAGGCGTTTGGCTTCATAGTAATCTTAAGTGGGTCATATGGGGCTACAGAGGGGAGGTGTGAAATTTCTATTTTTCACCTAACATGGAAAAGGTGCAAATCCACTTCCATAAATTAAATAAGGTCCTCATTTTGCACCTTATAAACCCTTTCAGGATGCTGTTAAGGGCAAGCGAAATCTCACCTGGGGCCACTTCAAAGATCAGTTCCTCTAGTTCTCTAGAATGAATGTAAATGATCACATGTAGAACTGCTGTTGGCCGTTTTACCAGGCATAATTTTTGAGTGCCTGTTAACACTACAGCACTTGGCTAGTGACTTCAAATTTTGCTCAACACACTGACATTTACTGGTGCCCCAGAAGCTCTCATGCTTTGATAACTTAATTCATTTTTACTCTTGGTGATGTAATATTTAGATACCACAACCCCTCTGTATTTGTCATATTTATAACTTTGTGTATACTTATTCTGTATAACCAAAATACAGCATTTTGATATATTTTCTAGTTGGGTGTTATTGCATGCAGACTGTTGTATAATAATGGGTAATGGAAACAATCCCAGCTTAGTTAAAGAAATGACATATGTCTGTGGATAACTTTCAAACTGTGTATCACCGTTTCTCAAATGTGCTTCTCTTGGGGAGAAAGGCATGAGTTTGTGTCTTCCTTTGCTGTTTTGTTCAGCAAGTGTTTACTGAGCACACACTACACTGTGCAATAAGAAAAACAAGGCCCCAGACCTTATGGAGTTTACATTCGGTGGGTTTGTAAATTACTCTCCTCCTTTCAGTGAAAACATCATTTCCTCTATATTTATTTTGCCTATGATTTTTGTGACAACAAGGGTTTCCACAAAGTTTTACATTTTCAGGAGTGTCAACCTAATTTAAGAAATTTTCTTGAGGGACTTTTCTCGAGGGCCAGTGGTTAAGGCTTTGTCTTCCAATGCAAGGGATGTGGGTTTAATCCCTGGTCGGGGAGCTAGGATCTCAAATGCCTGGTGACCAAAAAACCAAAACAAAAAAACAGAAGCAATGTTGTAACCAATTCAATAAAGACTCTAAAAATGGCCCACATTAAAAATAATAATAATAAACTTTAAAGAAAACACATTTTCTTGAAAGGATAAATACATGTACTCAAGGATATGTGAAATTTTATAGCCAAAGTGAAAGTGAAGTTGCTCAGTCGTGTCCAACTCTTTGTGACCCCATGGGCTGTAGCCTACCAGGCTCCTCTGTCCATGGAATTTTCCAAGCAAGAGTACTGGAGTGAGTTGCCATTTCCTTCTTCAGGGGATCTTCCCGACCCAGGGATCGAACCCAGGTCTTCAGTTCAGTTCAGTCGCTCAGTCGTGTCCGACTCTTTGTGACCCCATGAATCACAGCACGCCAGGCCTCCCTGTCCATCACCAACACCCGGAGTTCACTCAAACTCATGTCCATCGAGTCGGTGATGCCATCCAGCCATCTCATTCTCTGTCGTCCCTGTCTCCTCCTGCCCCCAATCCCTCCCAGCATCAAAGTCTTTTCCAGTGAGTCAACTCGTCGCATGAGGTGGCCAAAGTATTGGAGTTTCAGCTTTAGAATCAGTCCTTCCAATGAACAATAGAATGAACTGGTTGGATCTCCTTGAAGTCCAAGGCTTAAGTCTTCTCTAAATAGAAGTTGTGCCAAATGTCATCACAGGAATAGAATCATCTTATTATAACTATGAAAGCTCTGGGATCTGAGTATATAGTTGTCCCCTGGTATCTGAATCCATGGGGAACTGGTTCCAGGAGCCCTTTCAGGTACTAAAATCTAAGGATGTTCAAGTCCCATCTAAAAATGGCACGGTATGGCTGCCCCTCCATATCACAGGCTCAGCATCAGTCGATATGGATGGTTGACTGTGTTTTCTATCAAAGTATTAATAGCTTCATAAGCAGTGATGGGCTTTGAAATACTCCTGAAAAAGGATTAAGTGATAAAATTCGATGTTAAATTCTGAAGATTAAAAAGATGTTATTGCTCCATGTTGTTTTTAAATCACTGAGAGCAGGATAGCATTTATTTCTCTCAAAGTAACTGTGACAGTGAGTTTCATGTCTGGTGGTTTATGGCTGTGCTAAATTATGGAGAAGTAATCATGCAGAGACAAACCTGTTTTGTTTTTTCCTTAAAAGCAGTCACTGATTTGTGAAGGTCACTGAAACTCTTGTCTTGTGTGGTCTACATGCAGCAAAGCCGGCATCGGGGAAGTCTTTGAAGGCCACCAAGGGCCAGTGACAGGAATTAACTGCCACATGGCAGTGGGCCCAATCGACTTCTCACACCTGTTTGTCACATCGTCATTTGACTGGACCGTCAAACTGTGGACTACAAAGGTAAGCACACCTTGGTTTACTTTCCAAGAGGACAGTGTTGTCCCCTGCAAGGAATTGTGGGCAGCCTGAAGTCTCTTCTAGGAGACCTGACATTGGGAATTCATACAACTTTCTGGTGAACTTGACCTGCGTGCGAGCTAGTTAAGGCTCACTTTCTCAGTCCATTTAATTTAACATATATAAGTAATATATGTTACTGGAGAATACTTTCATTGTAAAAATTCAGACAATGCAAATAATGATAAAACAAGTCCTCCTTCACCAACACTAAGCCTGCCCACGGCATCCCCTTCATTGACTTTGATCCCAGCCTTCTCCCCAGAGGTGTACCCCCTGTTATCAGTAAAGTATTGAGTATCCAGAGCTTTGCAATGGTTATATACATCTGTATCTATGGAAATACAGGACTTGAGAGGGGTTTCTTGGTTTTGGAGGTTTGGGTTTTCGGGACTTTTTGAGTTTTGATGGTTTTCAAATGAGTAAAAGCACTGTCTTATTTGTACTTTTAAAAAATATTTATTTATTTATGACTGTGCTGGTCTTTATTGCTTCGCATGGGCTTTCTTTAATTGCCGTGAGTGGGGGCTACTCTTCATTATGGTACACGGCTTCTCATTTCAGTGTCCTCTCTTGTTGCAGAGCACAGTCACTAGGCACGTGGGCTTCAGTAGCGTGGCGCATGGGCCCTAGAGCGCAGGCTCAGTAGTGTGGCGCATGGGCCCTAGAGCGCAGGCTCAGTAGTGTGGCGCATGGGCCCTAGAGCGCAGGGTCAGTAGCGTGGCGCATGGGCCCTACAGTGCAGGCTCAGTAGTGTGGCGCATGGCCTTACGTGCTCCAGGGCGTGTAGGATCTTCCTGGATGAAGGATAAAACCAGTATCACCTACATTGGCGGGCAGATTCTTATCCACTGTGCCACCAGGGTAGTCCTTTTATTTGTACTTTTAAAGGTAATTCTGATCATGTTTGAGAGCAAGAAAAGCTAGGAAAGGCCACCTACAAGAAAGGTGCAGGAGTCCAAGGAAGAAATGACAGTGGCTTAGATCGGTAATTTGAAATGGAAAAAAATAGATGGATTGAAGAAACAGTTATGAGGAAAAAGGCACAGAATTTGGCAATTGATTTGATTCAAGGAAGGTGAGAGAGAGAGTCAGCAGAAAAGAGCCCAGGTTTAAGACTGGGGCAGCTGGAGATCTGGGGTAGCACTCATTGTGCTGAGCAATGCCCAAAGAAGGGTGTGATGGTAAGGGGCAACATACACATTGGGTTTATGGTGCCAGGGAGGCACAGTTCACAGCCTTCACTATGCAGTTTGAGAACTGGGACCGAAGAAGAGGGAGAGTTTGGGGCAGCAGGTATGGACTTAATTGCAACAAGAATAACAGTGATTACTAAGTCCAAGGAGTGGATCATAAAAGAAATGCTGAAACACAATGCAGAGAAAGAAAATATTTAGGAAATAAACAGGAGTTGTAAAAGTAGAAAAGGAGATTAAAAATTAGCAACCCAAGAAATGGGAAAAAATAGAATTGTTTGCAAATGGTGCTTCCAGGATGTTAATGAAAAGAGACCGTATCAAGAGGACAGAGTTGGCTCTTAACTGCTTGAAAAGCAACCACACTTAGAAATTCACACTAAAACAAGGTTGAGAAACCTTTTTTCTACTCTGAGATTGACATAAATCCAGAAGATAGCATTCTCTGTGGTAAGACTGAGAGAAAACAACCATTATCCTACAATGTCACTGGACACGCAAATAGTATGCTTCTGAACTGTGGTGTGGAGAAGACTCTTGAGAGTCCCTTGGACTGCAAGGAGATCCAACCAGTCCATTCTAAAGGAGATCAGTCCTGAGTGTTCATTGGAAGGACTGATGCTGAAGTTGAAACTCCAATACTTTGGCCACCTCATGTGAAGAGTTGACTCACTGGAAAAGACTCTGATGCTGGGAGGGATTGGGGGCGGGAGGAGAAGGGCCTGATAGAGAATGAGATGGCTGGATGGCATCACTGACTCGATGGACATGAGTTTGAGTGAACTCCGGGAGTTGGTGATGGACAGGGAGGCCTGGCGTGCTGTGATTCATGGGGCGGCAGAGTCGAACACCACTGAGCCACTGAACTGAGCTGAATAGCATAGGAGAGTTTCCTTTTCTCCAAACCCTCTCCAGCACTTATTGTTTGTATAGTCTTTTTAATGATAGCCATTCTGACTAGCATGAGCTGGTATGTCATTGTAGTTTTGATTTGCATTTCTCTAAGGGTTAGCAATGTTGAGCGTCTTTTCACATGCTTTTGGGACATCTGTATATCTTCTTGGGAGAAATGTCTCTCTATATCTTCGGCCCATTTCTTGATTGGGTTGTTTGTTTTTATACTGAGCTGCGTGAGCTGTTTATATATTTGGAGGATTAATCCCTTGTTGGTTGCCATCGTTGGCAAATATTTTCTTCCATTCTGTGGATTGTCTTTTGGTTTTGTTTATGGTTTCCTTTGTGCTGCAAAAGCTTTTAAGTTTAATTGGGCTCCACTAGTTTATTTTTGGTTTTATTTTCATTACTCTTGGAGGTGGATCCAAAAAGATATTGCTGTGATTTATGTCAGTGTTCTGCCTATTTTCCTCTGAGGGGAGGTTATTTTCATGTATGGTGTTAAAGAATGTTCTAATTTCATTCTTTTACATGTAGTGGACATGTAGTCAACTTTATTCAACAACACTTATTGAAGAAACTGCCTTTTCTCCATTGTATATTCTTGCCTCCTTTGTCAGAGATAAGGTGCCCATAGGTACATGGGTTTATCTCTAGGCTTTCTGTCTTGTTCCATTGATCTATATGTCTGTTTTTGTACCAATTTCATACTGTTTTGATGACTGTGGCTTTGTAGTATAGTGTGAAGTCAGGGAACCTGATTCTTCCAGCTCCAGTTTTCTTTCTCAGGTTTACTTTGGCTATTCAGGGTCTGTGTGTTTCTATACAAATTTTTAAATTGTTGTCTAGTTCTATGAAAAATGCCATTGGTAATTTAATAGAAATTGCATTGAACCTATAAATTGCCTTCAGTAGTATATTCATTTTGACAATATTGATTCTTCTAATTCAAGAATATGGTATATCTTTCCATCTGTTTGTATCATCTTTGATTTCTTTCATCAACGTCTTATAGTTTTCAAAGTACAGGTCTTTTGCTCCTTATGTAGATTTTTTCCTGGGTATTTTATCCTTTTTGGTACAGTGGTAAATGGGATTGTTGCCTTAATTTCTCCTGGTGAAATCTCGTCGTTAGTGTATAGAAATGCGTGAGATTACTGTGTATTCATTTTGTATCCTGCAACTTTACCAGGTTCACTGATGAGTTTTGGTAGTTCTCAGGTAGCATCTTTAGGATTTTCTTTTTTTAATTGATTTATTTAATTGGAGGTGAATTACTTCACAACATTGTAGTGGTTTTGGCCACAGGTTGACATGGATCAGCCACGGGTGTGTGTGTGCCCCATGCTGAACATGTAGTATGATGTTATCTGCAAACAATGACAGTTTTACTACTGCTTTTTTTTTTTATTTAAAACTTACAACTCTTTATTTTCCAATAATTACAGATTAACAGGAAGGTGCAAAAGTAGTACAGGGGGTCCCAGTTTCCCCAGTGGTAAGATCTTACACATCGCTATAGTCCAATTTAAAAACCAACATATTGGCAATGGTACAATACTGCTGACTAGACTATCGACCTTATTTGGTTTCACCAGATTCTACATGCATTCATTTGTGGGTTTTTTTGTGTAGCTCTATATAGTTTTAGCACAGATACACATTCATGTAATCAACACCACAAGAAATAGAACTGTTTCATCAGCACAAAGGAACTGCTTGTGTTGTTACCCTTTATAATCACCCATATCTCATACCCCCTCCAGTCCCTATCCCTGGCAACCATTAATCTGTTCTTCATTTCTATTTTTTCATTTCAAGAATTTAGAATGTTATACAACTGCAGTCATACAGCAGGTGACCTGTTGAGACTGACGTTTTTCATTCATCATAATACACTTGAGGTCCATCCAAGTTGTGTATATCAATATTCTGTTTCTTTACATTGCAGAGTAGTATCCCATGGTGTGCATGGTTGGTTTAACTGCACACTCAACTGCAGGACATCTGGGTTGTTTCATTTGGGGCTATTACAAATGAAAGTGCTAATAACATCTGTATAGAAGTTTTTATGCCAAAATAGGCTTTCATTTCTTTGGGATAAATGTCCAGAAAAACAATTGCTGGGTAATAAAGTACACATATGTTTCACTTTCGATCCCTGGATCAGGAATATCTCCTGGAGAAGGGAATGGCAACCCACTCCAGTATTCCTGCCTGGAGAATCCCTATGGACAGAGGAGCCTGGCAGGCTACAGTCCATGGGGTCCAAAAAGTCAGACATGACTGAGCAGCTAATGCTTTCACTTTCATGTTTAACTTTATTAGAAGTTTCCAAACTCTTTTTTTTTCAGAGTGGCTTACCATTTTACATTCCATTCAGCAAGGTATGAGATCTCCAATTTGTATGCTCAACAGCATCTGCTATTTTCACTATTTTTAAAAAAGTTTTGGCCACACCCTGAGGCATGTGGGATCTTAGTTCCCCAACTAGGGATCAAACCCATGCCCCTGGCAGTGAAAGGTAGCATTTCAACCACTGAACTGCCAGGAAGTTCCCATTTTCATTATTATTTTCTTTAGCCATTCTGATAAGTACATAGTCATAATTCCTTGTGGTTTTAATTTGCATCCCCTTATTACTAATAAGATTCAACATTTTCTCCTATGCTTGCTTGCCATCTACATTCCCTCTTCAGTGCTATGTCTATTCATGTCTTCTGCCCATTTTCTAATTGTATTATTTTTTCCTCTTGACTTTATACAATATAGTCTGGATTCATCGCGATAAATGGTTCAGCCACGGGTGTGTGTGTGCCCCATGCTGAACATGTAGTATAATGTTATCTGCAAACAATGACAGTTTTACTACTGCTTTTTTCAACTTGAAATCTTCGTATTACTTTTTCTCCTCTGATTGCTGTGATTAGAACTTCCAAACCTGTGTTGAATAAATGGTAAGAGTGGACATTCTTGTCTTGTTCCTAGTCCTAGAGTAGATGCTTTCAGCATTTCCTCATAGAGTGTAGTGTTAGCCGTGGGTTTGTCATATATGGCTTTTATTATGTTGACATAGGTTCCTTCTATGTGCACCTTTTAGAGAGTTTTTATCATAAGTGGATGCTGAATTTTGTCAAAAGTGTTTTCTGCATCTATTGAGATGATCATATGGTTTTTATTCTTCTGTTAGTATGATGCATCACACTGATTTGTAGATACTGAAAAATTCTTGCATCCCTGGATAAATCCCACTTGATCAACGTGTATGATCCTTTTAATGTAGGAATTATGTTTGCTAGTATTGTGTTGAGGATTTTTGCATCTAAGTCCATCAGTGATATTGGCCTGCAGTTTTCTTTTTTTAGGATATTTTTGTCTGGTTTTGGTGTCAGGGTGATACTTCATAGAATTAGTCTGGGAGCATTCCTTCCTCTGCAGTTTCTTGGAATAGTTTCAGAAGTATAGATGTTAGCTCTTCTCTAACAGTGGGTTTCCCCAGTGGCTCAGTGGTAAAATATCTGCATGCAGTGCAGGAGACCCTGCATTGAGACACAGGTTTGATCCTTGGGCCAGGAAGATCCCGTGGAGGAGAAAATGGTAACCCATTCCAGTATTCTTGCTGAAAGAATCCTATGGACAGAGGAGCCTGGTGGACTTTAGCCCATGGGGTCACAAAGAGTTGGCCATGACTGATCATGCATGCACACACATCTCTCAATGTTTGATAGAATTTTCCTATGAAGCCATTTGGTCCTGGACTTGTGTGTGTTGGGAGTTTTTAAATCATAGTTTAACTTGCAGTGCTTGTGATTGTCCTGTTAATATTTTCTGTGTCTTCCTGGTTCAGTATTTGTAGATTGTATCTTTCTAAGAATTTGTCCGTTTTTTCTAGGTTGTCCATTTTATTGACATAGAGTTGCTTGTAGTAGTCTTTTATGATCATTTGCATATCTGTGATGTCAGTTGTAACTTCTCCGTTTTCATTTCTAAAGGTATTGATTTGAGCCCTCTTTTTTCTTGATGAGTCTAGCTAACGACCTATCAATTTTATTTACCTTTTCAGCAAACCAACTTTTAGTTTCACTGAGTTTCTTCTGTTGTTTTCTTTATTTCATTTATTTCTGTTCTGATCTTTGCTTTCTTTCCTTATACTAGCTTTGTGCTTTATTTATTATTTTTCTAGTTGCTTTAGGTGTAAGGTTTGGTTGTTTATTGGGGATTTCCTCATTGATTTCTTCAGTGATCCATTAGTTGTTTAGTAGCATATTGCTTAGCCTCCAAGTGTTTGTGGCTTTTACAACTTTTTTTTCTTATACTTGATTTATAATGTCATATCATTCTTGTCAGAAAAGATGTTTGATATGTTTTCAGTTTTCTTACATTTATCAAGGCTTGCTTTATGGCCCAGCATGTGATCTATCCCAGAGAATGTTTCACATGCACTTGAGAAGAAGGTGTATTCTGATGCTTTTGGATGGAATGCTCTATAAATATCAGTTAAGTGCAGCTGGTCTGATGTCTCATTTAAGGCTTATGTTTCCTTATTAATCTTCTGTCTGGATGATCTGTCCAATGCTGTAAGTGGGGTGTTAAAGTCTCCCAGTATTGCTGTTACTGTCAACTATCCCTTTAGCGTCTATTGGTGCTTGTCTTATGTACTGAGGTGCTTCTGTGTTGGGTGCATAAATATTTACAATTGTATGTCTTATTGGATTGATCCCTTGATCACTATGTAGTGCCCTTCCTTGTCTCTTGCTATAATCTTTGTTTTGAAGTCTATATTGTCTGTTATGATATTTGATTTCCATTTGTATGGAATATTTTTTTCCATCCCCTCAGTTTCCGTCTGTATGTGTTCCTAGGTCTGAAGTGAGTCTCTTGTAGACAGCATATATACTGGTTTTGTATTTGTATCTATTCAGCAAGTCTGTGTCTTTTGATTGGAGCTTTTCATTCATTTTCATTTAAATTAAGTATTGATATATATGTTCCTATTTGCATTTTCTTAAATGTTTTGGGTTTGTCTTTGTAGGTCTTTTTTCTTTCTTTCCTCTTTTGTTTGCTTTTGTGATTTGATGAGTATCTTGAGTACTGTGTTTGGATTGCTTTTTTACTTTTTATGTATATATCTATTATAGATTTTTGGCTTGTGGTCACCATAAGGTTTTGATGTAGCAATCTGTATGCATCCAAGGTTGTTTTATGTTACTGGTCTCTTAATTTCAAATGCATTTCAAATATCCCACATTTGTAGTCTCCTCTTCTCATGATTGCTGGTTTTGTCTATTTGTGTGTGAATGATTTCCTACTTTTATTGTATATTTACCCTAACCAGTGAACTTTTCTGTTAGTAATTTTCTTCTTTCTAGTTGTGGCTTTTTCTTTTCCTCCTAGTGAAGTTGTTTTCACACTTGTTACAAAGCTGGTCCAGTGGTGCTAGATTCTCTTACCTTTTGCTTGGCTGTAAAGCTGTTGATTTCTCCATAAGATCTGAATGAGAGCCTCCTTAGGTAGGGTATTCTTGGTTGTAGTTTCTTCCCTTTTATCACTTGTAATATTTCATGTCCCTCCCTTCTGGCCTGCAGAGTTTCTGCTGATAAATCAGCTGATAATCTTATGGGAGTTCCTTTGTATGTTATTTGTTGCTTTTAATATTTTTTTTCCTTGTCTTTAGTTTTTATCAGTTTGATTACTGTTTTTCTCAGAATGTTCCTCCTTGGGTTTATCCTGCATGGGCCTCTCTGCAGTGTCTGGATTTGGGCGCCTATTTCCTTTCATATGTTAGGAAAGTTTTCAGCTATTATCTCTTCAAATATTTCCTCAGATACTTTCTCTCTTTCCCTTTTGGGTCCCCTATAATGCAAATATCAGTACATTTGATGTTGCCGCAGAGGTCTCTTGGACAGTTCTCATTTCTTTTAGTTCTTTTTTCTGTTCTGTAGCAGTGATTTCCCCAGTGTGTTTTCCAGGTCACTTATTCGTTCTGCCTCATTTATTCTGCTATTATTCCTTCTAGTGTATTTTTCATTTCTGTTATTTTATTGTTCTCCTCTGTTTGTTCTTTAAAGCTTCTGTTGTTGTTCAGTCACTAAGTCATGTCCAGTTCTTTGCGACCCCATGGACTGCAGCACACCAGGCTTCCCCATCCTTCACTATCTTCTGGAGTTTGCTCAAACTCATGTCCATTGAATAGGTTATGATATGTAACCATCTCAACACCTGCCACCCCTTTCTCTTTTTGCCCTCTAGCTTTCCCAGCATCAGGATCTTTTCCAACGAGTCGGCTCTTTGCATCAGGTGGCCAAAGTATTGGAGCTTAAGCTTTAGCATTGGTCTTTCCAATGAACACCCAGGACTGATCTCCTTTCGAATGGACTGGTTGGATCTCCTTGCAGTCCAAGGGACTCTCAAGAGTCTTCTCCACACCACAGTTCAAAAGCATCAATTCTTTGGCTCTTTATTGAACATTTCTTATATCCTCTCGGTCTGTGCCTCCATTCTGTTTCCAATATCTTGGATCATCTGTATTATCATTACTCTGAATTCTTTTTCAGGAAATTGCCTGTTTCCACTTCACATAATCGTTCTTCTTTATTTTCTTCCTTCGTCTGCAGCATATTTCTCTGCTATCTCATTTTGCCCAACTTTCTGTATTTGTGGTCTCTGTTTCTCAGGCTTTAGGGTTGTAGTTCTTGCGTCTGATGTTTGCCCACCCACCTTGCAGGTGAGCTTGGTTCAGGGGCCTGTGCAGGCTTCTTGGTGGGAGGGGCTGGTGCCTGCTCAGTCGTAGGTGGAGCTGAGTCTTATCCCTCTGTGGGTAGGACCATGTCAAAGAGTGTGTTTGTAGGTGGCTGTTGGCTTTGGGCAGCCTGTCTGCTTACGGGTGGTATTGTGTTCTCACTCTGCTGGTTGCTTGGCCTGCGGCATGCCAGCACTGGGACCTGTGGGCTGTTGAGTGGGGCCAATTCTCAGTGCCAAATGGTGACCTCTGGGAGAGCTCACACAGATTAATGTTCCCTGGATCCTTTGCCACCAGTGTCCTTTCCTCCTCTGTGAGCCACAGCTGACTTCTGCCTCCCCAGTAAATCCTCCAAGACCCTTTGGTAGGTCTGGCCCAGGCTTCTGTGGAGTCACTGGTTTGTCCAGGTTTTCTGGTGCACGTGTGGAGTCTCTGTTTGCCCCAGTCCTGTGGAGCTCTTGTACTCGAGGCCTGCTGGCCTTCACGGTCAAATGCTCTGGGAGCTCCTAGTCTCGGTGCCAGACCCCCGGGCTGGGGAGAGTGATATGGGGCTCAGAACTCTCATTCCTATCAGAGAACCACTGCAATGTAATCATTTTCCAGCCAGGTGGCTCTAGTGATAAAAAAATCTGTTTGCCAATGCAGGAGACATAAGAGATGTAGGTTCAGTGCCTGGATTGGGAAGATCCTCTGGAGGAAGGCAGGGCAACCCACTCCAGTATTCTTGCCTGGAGAATCCTATGGACAGGGGAGCCTGGCAGGTTATGGTCCATAGGATCACAAGGAGCTGGACACGACTGAAGCAACTTAGCACACACTTGGCACATGTGGGATTTGATTATATTGCGAAAGCACACCTCCCACCGTTTGTCTGTGGGTGTAGAATGTCTCTTTTGGTAAGTTCAAGTCTTTTTTGTTGATAGCTGTTCAGCAGTCAAGTGTGATTCTGGTGTTTTCATGAGAGGACTTGCGCTCAAGTCCTTCTACTCTGCCAGCTTGTCTCCTCCCCTAAATTAAATGTCTACTGAAACATTTTTAAAAGTTGGAAAGATGAACCACACACACAAAGATTATTATTATAATCTATATATTATTATAGATTATTATAGAGAGGCTGAAGGCTTAAAGGAACAGTCATCCTTCCTTGAATATACCTTGGTAGTACATTTGGTTTGAGAACCATGTAAATATTATTTTACATAGTTATAAATTTCACAATTGGTTCCTTTACATTGAAGTAACATGAAATCAACTTTAGCGTGGTTCAAATTGAAGGCAAAACCTTACAGTATGGAACAATTCTAAATGACTTTAAAAGCCTGTATTTTTTAGGATATATAAAGATATATTTTAAAGATAAAAAGACTCCCCCCTCAAAAAAAATCGTTTAACTACTTCCGGTATTCATATTGCTGATGGTTTTTTTGTTTCTGTCTCTGATACTTTTGCGTTTGTATCTTGATGCTGATGTCTGTGAGAGTTGAGGTCACTGAGAATTCATATTATCAGCAGGGTTGAAAGAAGATACAAGTACACAAAGTTAAGTAAAAACTGTTGTAATCCTGAGTTTGAGTTGGATGTATCAATAAGGACTCAAGGCGTTTGTTACCTCTAAATCTAAAAGAATACATATTCACTTGTCTGTCTGCCAAAAAGGTTTAGAAACAATGATCAGTCCAGTATCAGTGACTCTTCTGGTGTCCATACAGTGCTTTCTAAATGCCAGTGGCTCTAAAAGAAAACCAGAGATCCTTGAAGAAATTAATGATTCTAGATCTGGAGCAGGAAATGTATAAAATGAGTCTGAAGTATTTCATCATAATAGAAAGTAATGATGCTAACAGATGCTACAGATTTATTGTGGAAGAGTTGGGAAAATAAGCTGAATAAGCTTCTGCTGTCTTTAAGAGTAATAGGTTGAGATTATAATGATACTGAAAAATGAAACAAACTCACTGATTATCTTTGGAGAATATTAAGGAAACCACTTTATTATTTTTAAAACTAAAGGAAAAAATCAGTCATTTATTCTGAAAGAATCAAAAATTTATTTTGTCTTTTCTATATGATTTGTACTTCAGGGTTATTATATACTTGGTGAGAGTAGTGTTTCTTTATAGAAATATTATGGGAAAAAGAAATGATAAGATTTGAATATTATCACTTTGCAACCTCTAATGATCTAAGCAATGATTATTGCTGATAACATCTTAAAAAGAGAAACCACCTTTGTAATTATGGGAGTATATAATACCACTTTTGAAGTAGGTTTGTCCCCCAGATTGAATCTGAATCTTATCAATCTACCAGATCTCTGAAGTTAGAGGCAGTAGGCGGTACAGATGCAAAATGTTAAATAATACCACAGGGATGCAATCAGCCAAATCCAGACTGTGGCGAAATCTATAGGAAAACTAATCTCATTTCAACAACAAAATCAAAATAGTTTTTTAAGGAAAAAAAAAAGAAATGGAAGGTGGAAGCTATATGTCAAAACAAAATAGAACAAAACAAAATTTGAGACATTTCAGCCAATCTCAAGATATGGATCCTATATAGATCTTGATACAAGCAAACAACCCATTACAAAATTAGAAAGCTACTAGGGAAATATGAATATTGACTGAATATTTGTTGATAATCATGAATTATTAGTTTAGGTGTCATAATGACATTGTGATCGCTTTAAGTGGTTTGACCTTTTAGAGATGCACACATACATATTTATAGAAGATGTCATATGATATCAGGGATTTGTTTAAAAATAATCTGTTGGGAAGGGGACGGCTTGTGAATGTTGATGAATAGGATTAGTCATATATTGATAAATATAGAAGTTGGATATTGGTATTACCCTATTTCTAAATTTTTGAAATTTTCTGTAATAGAAAAGTCAAAAGGCAACGAAGGAGGGAGTAATCGACAGTAGCAAGTACCTTAGAGGAGTAATATCAAGACGGCAGCATATCCTTTGTATTTAGTAACTCCACTGGTGTGCATGACGAGTAGAGTCCCATTGGAGTACATTGAGAGCGGAACATCGATAACAGTGGATTCATAAGTGCATGGAAAACAGAAAGTGCTGAAGAAAAATGGAGATGCTTGGCTATGAGGGGAAGAAGATGGGAAGTGGAGAGCGGTTTTTCTTCTTTTTTTCTATTTTCTTTCTTTTTTAAAAATTTCAGAGACTCTTGAGGATATTGCTATTGTGGAAGAGTCAGTAAAGAAAATAAGTAGAAAAAGCCTATAAGCATAGGGCAGAGAAAGGGTCCTGAAAGTGTTGGAGTGAATATGATTCATAGCATAGGCAGGGGTGAATTTTAAATTTGATCAGGTGACACTTTTTCTGTTGTAACAGAACAAGATGGGGACAAATTTATGTAAGCATGTAGGTTTGGTGAATGAAAGCAAAGAGAACTCTTTCTTGGTCCTGTTTTCTCAGTGAGGTAGGAGATGAAATATTCTGCGGAGTGGGAAGTGGAGGTGCTGAGGGGAGCAGGTTTCAGCTGGTCCCAGAAGAGAACAAAAGGGACTGATTAGGGAAGCAAAGGTGGATTTGGGCAGTGTGGAGGACCACGTGGGCTGGAGACCAGGACGTTTTAGTGGCATCAGTCTTCAGGGCTGACTTCCTCCGAGAGAACTTGGCAGCACGAATATGGACATGGGTGAGATATCCAATTAGATGGAGCCTGGGCTGGAGCTTTGACAGGAGTGATGGAAGGACAACAGCACATAGGGTTTGGAAATGTGGCCAGGATAGTGTTTGATGTTAGACTAAGCTGGAGCAGAAAGAAAGTGAAAAGAGAAAGGAGACATTCCCTGTGAGAAGTCCCTATAAGATCAAAGAGCATTATGAAGAGAGTGATTGGGTAAGAGAATTAGTAAAGTTTTAGAAATTGATACTTTTGAACTCTAATGTTGGAGAAGACTCTTGAGAGTCCCTTGGACTGCAAAGAGATCAAACCAGTCGCTCCTAAAGGAAATCGGTCCTGATTATTCATTGGAAGGACTAATGCTGAGGCTCCAATACTTTGGCCACCTGATGTGAAGAACTAACTCTTTGGAAAAGACCCTGATGCTGGGAAAGATTGAGGGCAGGAGGAGAAGGGGATGACAGAGGATGAGATGGTTGGATAGCATCACCAACTCGATTGACTTGAGTTTGAGCAAGCTCTAGGAGTTGGTGATGGACAGGGAAGCCTGGCGTGCTACAGTCCATGGGATCACAAAGAGGCACGACTGAGCAACTGAACTGAAATGAATAGAAAGTGGGATGTTTGGATATGGCATTTTACAACTAAATTCCAAGTGATTTAAAAAAAAAAAGAAAAGGTCTAGGATGTGGTCATGTCTGTAGCTGCAGTCCAGTGAAGTTGAAGTTCACTGGAAATGATATAGTCACAGAAACAAAAGATCAAGTCCTAGTGTGCTGTGGGCTTTGAAATGAGCCAGGATGATAATGGCAAGACAGGCTTAGAAAAGAAGACGGTGATCCCAGTGCTAAAGTCTTTAATGAATTAGGAAGAGAGATCAAAAGAGGTAAAGGATGGCTCAGACAAGTGGCCTGAGCTTGAAAGAAGGCAGGGCTTTTTTTTCTGGAGGGCTGAGGAGCCCTGGAGCGGCCCTGGTAAGCAAGGAAAAGCTGACCGTATCACTATTGTGAAATAGAATATGCCATGATGATTATAGCAGGGGAAGTGCTGAGCTTATGAGGCAGGCAGTCAAGGGAGCTTTCAGTGAGAAGGCCGAGTTTACCATGGAATGGGAGACACGAAGGGCACAGGAGAAACACGCGGGAAGGAGGGGGAGCAGTGAGTGGTTGGTTCCGGTGAAGCGATCTCGAGAAAATGCTGAGACCACCAGAATGAGGAGGGAAGATGCAAGAAGTGAATTCCAAACAGGATGCTAATTTTTGCAGATTCCAGTGAGGATAGCATGAAAGGAGAGAGAATTCAAGCACATTACATTGCCCTCCACCTACCAAGTTTCATCTTTAAACCACAGCCCAGGACAGCTTCCTATTGAAGCAGAAGCATTGTTGGAGAAGTTTACCTGGTAGACTGCAGACCAGGTTGCATTCTTGTCAGCTGAATCACTGAGAGCAGGGATCCTGTTAGGAAGCAACATGCAATAAGACTGGAAAGATAGGTGTATGCTTGATAGTCTAGATTTAGTTTTATTTTATGAACACTGAATCAAAATTTAATTTTATGAATGAATAAGTCATTTTATATATGAATCAAAATTTAATTTTAGGAAATTTTCCAAGGAAGGTGATTTGCAGGGATGGGGGAGGTGGAGCTAACACTTCCTGAGGTTGTACTGTGTGCCAGGCATTGTGCTAAATGTGTTACATACATTAGTCCATTAAGTCCTCACAGAGTTATGAGTAGGTAGTGCTATCCCATTTTATAGAAGAAATAGGCATAGGAGAGCTTAAATATCTTGCCTGATGTGCTCAGTGAAAAAGTGGGGAAAATGGGAGTTGAACATAGATTTGTGTGACCGCCCCCAAAGCCATGTTTTTTTTCCATTCCCATGTACTAAGCCTAGAGCCAGGGGATCCAGTTACAAGGCCAGTTAGATCATTCCTGTGAGAGCCAGGATGCTGGCAGTGGCAGAAGCAGTGAGCTTGTGCAGGAGAACCCAAGTCTGAGAAAGTAAAGCACGTGTAGTGACCAACCGGCTTGAGGAGAGGGGACAGTGCCTGTTCTGTTATTTGTCCCTTAAACATCTGAGTGAAAGAACAGCGGTGCTAGCAGCTGAGACAGGAAGTAGGAGAGGAGCATCAGGCTTCAGTTGGGGTAGAAAATTAACATTCTGTGGCACGCTCCACCTGAGGTGCCTGAAATTTCTCAAAAGTAATTGCAAAAGCAGCAACTCAGAGGCCAAGAGTGGAGTTAAAACTGCAGTTACGATGTGCACGCATGCTCAGTCACTAAGTCGTGTCCAATTCTGTGCGACCCCATGGACTGTAGCCTGCCAGGCTCCTCTGTCCATGGGATTGCTCTGGCAAGAAAACTGGGGTGGGTTGCCATTTTCTCCTCCAGGGGATCCTCCTGACCCAGGGAACGAACCCACATCTCCTGCTGCTTCTGCATTGCAGGCGGATTCTGTACCTACTGAGCCAGCTGGGAAGCCCATGGCTATGAGAGTGATCAACATATAGTTAGTTATTTCTTCCAAGGGAGAAAATTCTGAATAGAACGGGAATTGAAGATGACAAAGGTACAGCTTTAGAGTTGCTGATGCTACAGGATGAGGAGGACAGAGATCAAAAAGGCAGAGGAGGGTGGCATGGAGCTCAGTGAGCAATTTCAGCTGAACCCTGGGGACAGATTGCGGGTGGTTGCAGAATGAGGAGGGAAATGAAGTGAACTAACAGTTTAGACTGTCCTCCCAGCCTTTAGGCTGCAAGCTGCCGGAGGTCCAGTGAGGCCGGCAGGAAAGGCCGAGCCAAGGAACGACTTGGTCTTTGTACTTTCTGAGCGATTTGAGCACATATGTGGTCTGAGGAGAAGGAACCCGTGAAACATAGGTCAACAGAGGATGGTTTGGAAAACTGATAAAGATGATGCCCGTATAGGATCGGGGTGGGAAGGCAAGGCAGGACACCCCAAGACTAGAGGAAAGGCTTATGGGTAGGTTTAGGTGATGGCAAGAGAGGGGGAAGCAGAGAATGATAGAAGGTCCCTATTTTCCAGCGAAGTCAGAGGCACTTTCACCTTCTAACAGTGATGGGAACTGGGATGTGGCAGGGAGAGGGAGTTTACATCAGGTCCTGTGATAGATGGGAGGGAGCCTTGACTCCAGAGGATATCTGAACTTCACCAGTTTGAGGACCAGCTGGCATTAACTATCAAAGATTCATTTCAGTTTTACAAGAATGCTAACATTTTTGGCAAGTTGTCATTGATGAATCTCTTATTGTTGTTCAGTCGCATCCCACTCTTTGCAACCCCATGGACTGCAATGTGCCAGGCTTCTCTGTTCTTCACTACCTCCTGGAGTTTGTTCAGACTCATGTCCGTTGAGTCTGTGATGTCATCCATCCTCTGTCATCCCATTCTCCTCCTGCCCTCAATCTTTCCTAGCATCAGGGTCTTTTCCAATGAGTCGACTCTTCTTATCAGGTGGAGATTCAGCCTTAGCATCAGTCCTTCCAATGAATATTCAAGGTTGATTTTCTTTAGGATTGACTGGTTTGATCTCCTTGCTGTCCAAGGGACTCTCAAGAGTCTTCTCCAGCACTGCAGTTCAAAAGCATCAATTCTTTGGCACTCAGCCTTCTTTATGGTCCAACTCTCACATCTGTACATGACCACTGGGAAAACCATAGTTTTGACTATACAGACCTTTGTTGGCAAAGTGATGACTCTTTTTATATGCTATCTAGGTTTGTCATAGCTTTTCTTCCAAGGAAAAATGTCTTTTGATATCCATAGCGATTTTAGGGCCCAAGAAAATAAAGTCTGTTACTGTTTCCATTGTTTCCCCATCTATTTGCCATGAAGTGATGGGTCCAGATGCCATGATCTTAGTTTTTTGAATGTTGAGTTTTACGTCAACTGTTTAATTATCCTCTTTTACTTTCATCAAGAGGCTCTTTAGTTCCTCTTCACTTTCTGCCATTAGTTGTATCATCTGCATATCTGAGGTTGCTGATATTTCTCCCAGCAGTCTTGATTCCAGTTTGAGCTTCATCCAGCCCGGCATTTCACCTGGTGTACTCTGGTATAGAAGATGAATCTCTTCAGTTCAGTTCAGTTCAGTCGCTCAGTCGTGTCTGACTCTTAGCGACCCCATGAACCACAGCACGCCAGGCCTCCCTGTCCATCAGCAACTCACGGAGTTCACTCAAACTCATGTCCATTGAGTCAGTGATGCCATCCAGCCATCTCATTCTCTGTCGTCGCTGTCTCCTCCCACCCCCAATCGCTCCCAGCATCAGAGTCTTTTCCAGTGAGTCAACTCGTTGCATGAGGTGGCCAAAGTATTGGAGTTTCAGCTTTAGCATCAGTCCTTCCAATCAACACCCAGGATTGATCTCCTTTAGAATGGACTTGTTGGATCTCCCTGCAGTCCAAGGGACTCTCAAGAGTCTTCTCCAGCACCACAGTTCAAAAGCATCAATTCTTCGGCGATCAGCTTTCTTCACAGTCCAACTCTCACATCCATACACGACCATGGGAAAAACCATAGCCTTGACTAGACGGACCTTGGTTGGCAAAGTAATGTCTCTGCTTTTTAATATGCTATCTAGGCTGGTCATAACTTTCCTTCCAAGGAGTAAGCATCTTTTAATTTCCTGGATGAAATCAGCATCCGCAGTGATTTTGGAGCCCAAAAAAACAAAGTCTGACACTGTTTCGACTGTTTCCCCATCTATTTCCCAAGAAGTGATGGGACCAGATGCCATGATCTTCGTTTTCTGAATGTTAAGCTTCAAGCCAACCTTTTCACTCTCCTCTTTCACTTTCATCAATAGGCCCTTGAGTTCCTCTTCACTTTCTGCCATAAGGGTGGTGTCCTCTGCATATCTGAGGTTATTGATATTTCTCCCAGCAATCTTGATTCAAGCTTGTGCTTCTTCCAGCCCAGCGTTCCTCATGATGTACTCTGCATATAAGTTAAATAAGCAAGGTGACAATATACAGCCTTGACATACTCCTTTTCCTATTTGGAACCAGTCTGTTGTCCATGAATCTCTTAAGTGGTCCTTAAAAACCTCCTGACTCTGGCATTCAGAACTGTCCAAAACCAAACCCCCACTTACCATAGCAGGTTGACAGATTCAGGAGTGGAAGATATACCACTTTTCTACAGTTCTAAACAAAGGGTTCTCAAAGTGCAGCCCCTTGATCAGCAAAATCTAGGACTTAATAGAAATTTAAATTCTTTGGGCCAGAACATTGCATCAAAAGCTCTGGGAGTGAGGCCAGGCAGTCTGAATTGTGATAAACCCTCTAAGAGATACTGATGCTGCTAAAATTTGAAGAGCTGTGCTCTAAACCAATGTAAATTTCTGTTTCAAATTCTCTGTTCTGATCTGGGTTAGGTAAGTTCAGTTATTTTCAGGAGTCTCTCCTTTCTCCTCATCCTGTTAGGGACTAGAGAGCTAGTTCAGGATTCAGGCAGAAGAATGAAAGCCAGTGTCCCACTCTCCAGCCAGGTTTCATGATATAATTAGTACCCTACTTGTTCTCCCCAGAGGTTTGTACTGTGAATGTATTTAAAACTACAAATTAATCATAACCTTTTGTGGTGATGTACTGAAAATGGTTATGCTTGATACTCTTGATAACATGGGCTAGAGTCTTTCTCATCTTTGTAATCTTAACACACATAAAATTTATAAGAAATGGTAGAAACATCTCCTAAAATTACTAGTCACTTTTGCAAGACTGTGCCTGAACATAACCTTCTTTATCCTAATAAAAAGTGAAAATATATTGTTTTGAAAATTCTGAAAGCAAGGCTTTTTAAAAAATTTTTTGTTGACAATGACCATTTTCAGATAGGTGTAAAGCAGAAAAAAATAAGATAAATAATTGTTCTTTGAGGCTTTTCTGGTGGCTCAGATGTTAAAGAATCTGCCTTCAGTGTGAGAGACCTGGCTCCAATCCCTGGGTCAGGAGGATCCCTTGGAGAAGCGAATGGCTACCCACTCCAGTATTCTTGCCTGGAGAATTCCGTGGACAGAGGAGCCTGGAGGGCTACAGTCCATGGGGTCACAAAGAGTCAGACACAACTGATAAACTAACACTAACTTCTTTAATTCCTTCTGATAATAATGGTTACCTTGATAATCTTTAAACTCATTGGATAGCTTGGAATCCTTTAATTATTTAACAAAAGTAAAGAAGGTTATGGTCAAGACTTTTTCAATTATGAGTTAGTGATACCCTAAGATGCTTAAGTTATCTTACTCTATTTGACTGATATAACAAAACATTACAGGCTAGGTGGCTTATAAACAACAGAAATATACTTCATATAGTTCTGGCAGCTGGAAAGGTCAAGGTTAAGGTACCAGCATGGTCACATTTTGGTGAGGAACCCTTCCCGGTTCATAGCCAATGTCCTCACTGGTGGAGGGGCCCAGGGAGCTCTGTGGAATTTTCTTTAGAAAGGCGCTAAGGAAATGGCAACCCACTCCACTGTTCTTGCCTGGAGAATCCCAGGGACGTGGGAGCCTGGTGGGCTTCCGTCTGTGGGGTCGCACAGAGTCGGACACGACTGAAGCGACTTAGCAGCAGCAGCAGCAATCGCATTCACAAGAACTCCACCCTCATGACCTGAACATCTCCAAAGGCCCCACCTCCTAATACCATCGTGTTTGGGGATTAGAATTTCAATGTATGAATTTCAGGAGGATACATTCAGACCATAGCAGATTGCAAATTAAATAATGTAAAGAAGAATCCTAAAGTCATATTTTTAAAGTGGCTTCTATATAATACTATGTGCATAAAAATAAGTATAGCTCATAAAAATAACAAAAAGAAACAATAGGTTTAAAGGAAAACCAAACAACAGAAAAATTTGCCAAGGCAGACCTGCATTTTGTACATTATATCGACTGAGAATTTGCGTTTCTAACACAAAGATAATATTAGCAAAGAAAAATCTGTATTCCAAGGAAAAATGTGATTCTGGAATTAGCACCCTGAGTGAAATGAATCTAATTTTGAAGTCTGTAGCAGAGTCCACACCAATTCACTTTGCATAAGTAATGTGATTGCCCAAGAGACAATAGCACTTCCCACACTTTTAGAAAGAAAGAAGCTATGATTTTGAAGATCAGGACTAAAAAATAAAATTGCTCTACACCCAATTTTAGAAATATTATAGTTAAATTAAAAAGTATATTTGGAGGAAAATGCAGTCATTGTCAACTCTGTGATTTGAGAAACTAATACTCCCATCAACTTGACATATGATTTTCGTTAAATTTTGAGGAAAGGCTAAAGAGAGAGCATAATATGGTACTTGGCATATTTTTGGAGGTTTGGTCTTCTAAAGAGTGATTTAGCTCACAAACACCAAATAGACACATTGCTTACAGAATCTTGAAATGTTTAAATGATTCTTCCTGACTCCATTAGCTTAGTTGACTTACGAAGAAAATAAGTACAGTTGGTATTTGAACAACATGGGGGTGAGGAGCACTCACCGCTGTCAGTTGAAATTCTAAGTACTGCTTTCTCTGCCTCAAAAAAAGTGGAGGGGCTGGCTGGAATTTTTGATAAATGACTCATCTAAGGGCAGCAAGCTGAAAGTTTGGATAGTTAGGGCTCAAACCCTAGTTCCCTTGATTCCAGACATTGTGATCTCTAATCAAACAAACTTTCCCCTACACTTAGTTAATTTAAAGATCTATAAAATGAAAATAAGGTGCAATGTTTATTGGAAAAAATCCATGTATACGTGTACCCACGGAGGTCAAGCCTGTGTTCAAGGATCAGCTGTAATTGCATGTTAGTGATAGAAGCATTGAGGAGTTTTTGGTGTTTGGCTTTGGAAGGTGGTGGTTGTTGGTCAGAAATTTAAGGCAATATAATTAAAGGCACATTAAAAAAAAAAAGAATAGGAAAGCAACCATTTTCAGTAGTGAGAGGAGCCTTATTTATCACCTTAATTATCAGTGTTTTTAACCCCTTGTAGTGTTCTTGCCTGGAGAATCCCAGGGACAGGGGAGCCTGATGGGCTGCCGTCTGTGGGGTCACACAGAGTCGGACACGACTGAAGTGACTTAGCAGCAGTAGCAGCAGCAAGAGAGGTAAAGGAAATAAATTATATAACCCTTGCCTCAGTGGATGAAGAGTAGACATACAGCCATGCGTAGTAGATAGTTTTTTATGGCCGGTTACCACATAGATGCTTTTGAACTGTGGTGCTGGAGAAGACTCTTGAGAGTCCCTTGGACTACAAGGAGATCCAACCAGTCCATTTTAAAGGAGTTCAATCCTGGGTGTTCATTGGAAGGACTGATGCTAAAGCTGAAACTCCAATACTTTGGCCACCTCATGCGACGAGTTGACTCACTGGAAAAGAGTCTGATGCTAGGAAGGATTGGGGATGGGAGGAGATGGGGACGACAGAGAATGAGATGGCTGGATGGCATCACCAACTCAATGGACATGAGTTTGAGTGAACTCCGGGAGTTGGTGATGGACAGGGAGGCCTGGCATGCTGTGATTCATGTGGTCGCAAAGAGTTGGACATGACTGAGCGACTGGACTGAACTGAACTGAACCACATAGACAATATATGGAAGAGTCCAAATGAATAGCAGAACAAACAGTCAGCTGTATCCCAGCTGGGGTGTGGGGCAGGGCATGTGAGGTACAGGTCCTCTGCCTGGCCCTGTGGAGGACTGTCAGAGCATCATCCATCCCTTTTCTCTCTATACCTGACATCTCCTTCCCTCCCATTTATTGGGGGGGGGGGGCAAAACAGAAACACCCACCTTTGACCTTGGTGCTCCGTTCCAATCCTGTTTATCTTCTGCCTTTTTTTTTTTTTTTTTTTTACCAAACTGAAGTTTTACCTCCTACAGTTTGTCTTTATCCCCATGATCACCACCAAGCCTGCTCCTTCCAAATGCCCGAACCTCCTTGCCTGTTCCAAGGTCACTTGGCCATTTTCATTTCCTGTCATGACTTTGCTGTTTCAGTAACGTTGATTAGTCCCTTGGATAATTCTTCTTTGAGTATATCGACGAGGTTGAACAGTAAAAGGCTGCATATTTAAAAGTCTGCCCTTGATGATCCTTTAAACAATAAAGCATTGCGGGAATAAATTCTGTTTGAGCACCAACTCTCACCTTTCACTGTATCTGAGCACATTAAATTTCCCATCCATCAAGAAATGTTGGAATTGATGCTTAGACATAAAATATGAGCTCTTGGCTGAATTAAAACATTCATTATTCCACTCAACTTTTCTGTTTGCTGAGGTTTGGGATAATTGTTTTCCTGTGCTGTAGTTTAGTTTAGTGGCTAGACAAGTTATGAGTCTTTGGACTTTTTATCACTGCATCCAGTTTGGAAAGTTTCAGTGGATTCCAGTTAAATATTGGGTTAATATTTATTTTGGTCTTGGTACAGCTTCGCAAGGATTTGGGTTCTTGATCCTGTTTGTGTATTCGCCAGGTCAGTCGTTTCCTTTAGACTTCAAAGGACTCAGATTTCTTCCACTTGTATTGATATGATAATATTCTCTAAATCCTTTCTGCACTGGAACTTTTGGTCTCTAAAACGCAGTTCCTTTATGCTGACTGGTCTGGTGTATGGCCTGACTTAACCCACGTGGAGGTATGTTGGTATTTGATGTGTATCCTGGACAGCACCCTGGGGTGCACTCATCCAAAAACCTCTCAGGACACACATTTGATTGATGGGAGTCACTGACTTCCTCCAGGTGTATCTAACTTGTATTGACATTGTATAATTTGTCTTAGCAGTTAACATACATCTCAGTCCCCTAAGCTTTTAACAAAGCAGTGGATCTGACAACGAAATTTTCTAAATGACTGAAGGGTGAGGACTTTGCTCAAATTTGAAAGATAATCTTCAATTTTCAAGCAATACTGTGAAATCAATAACTATTACCTATTTCATATTTATGAATACATCCTCTGCCAGGGTTAAAATGTAAAATGACTATCTTAGCTGATTTTCCCCATTCTTAGCTACCAGAAAGGAATCATCATCTCAATTTTTCATGAATAAAAGAAGTTGGAAAAAATTTGTTTCTTAGGAAAAACATTGGTTATTACCTTTAAAATAGATTCGTTAAAAATGATTAGGTATTGTAATAAATGTTAAATGCAGCTAAAGGGCTTCCCTGGTGGCTCAGTTGGTAAAGAATCCGCCTACAATGCAGGAGACTACTTGTGATGCTGAAGACCCAGATTCAGTCCCTGGGTTGGGAAGATCCCCTGGAGTAGGAAATGGCTACCCATTCCAGTATTCTTGCCTAGAGAATCCCATGGACAGAGGAGCCTGGTGGACCACACAGTCCGTGGGGTCGAAAAGAATCAGACACAACTTAGTGACTAAACCACAACAATTATAGATAATGCAATAATAAAAACAGTTTTGAATCTCATTTATCATGTGCAGAATTTCTGCACTTTCCCTGTAAGACCGAGAGCTCTTTGAGTGTAGACTCATGTTATTCTGTATATTTCCCCCAGTACCTGGCATAGTGCTTAGCACCTGGTAGGCACATAATAAATCACTGAATTAATACATGGATGAATAATTCCTGGGTCTTTTAAAGATGTACATTAAAGAGACACTGTAGCAAATATTTAGTTAGCAGTGGTTTTGAGTAGTAAAATTTGTAACCATAATTTAGAAATATAATTATTAAAAAACTGAGGTTAAGCTTTAAAAATCCTATTAGGAAATATTTAAGAAACTATAATTTGGGGGAAGAAAATCTAAGGCAACCATCCAGGGATCGAGGGCCTCCTGATATTTTTCTTACAAAGTAGGTGATTAGAATTCCTATTAGTTTTCAAGAAGGATCCAAAGAGAGGGCCAACCAGAGTGTGTGTCCTTAACCACCCCCTTTCATTCAAAATGGTAAGTGTTTGATCAAGTGATCAAAGGAGGACTTTCCCTAACAAATCTGAAGGTGGCCCTTTGGTTCACTGTTACATGCAGTATTGTTCTTTCTAAAGATACCTCTGGGAAAGTCTGACTCTTGGAGGAAGTGATTCTCTCCAGAGGAAGGGGACTCAACTCTTCTCTAAATCATAGTTTATAAGAAAAATTCCTAACTCAGACTAAAACAGTGGAGAGGGGCTAGAGAAAGAAATATGCTAAAGAAGCTTCTCATAGTAGGTGACATTCAAGGTGAGGCTCTGGAGAAAGGGAAAGGAATTCAAGCAAAAGGAACAGAGTATTCAAAGTCAGAAACATGGACTAGTTGAGACTCCAGCTGTGTGACTTTAGGAAAGGTCCCTAACCTCTTTGTGTTGCGGTGTATTCATCTATACAATGGGGATTAAAATACGACCTATCTCGTAGGGTGCTTGTGAAGATTAAATGATTTAGTATATACTTGAAGCTCTTAGAACAGTGCCAGGCCCGGGTAAACACTGAAAGAAGTAGAAACCCTTTTATTGCTATTAAATGGTGTTCCTGTTGCTATTGTTTGGATGTGAAATTATAGTTGACCTGGAGCAATGCGCTCAAGATGACAGGAAGGGAATAACAAAAGGGAGGCTTTTGAGGCCAAAAGGGATGATGGAAGGCAGTCTGTGATGCCATGCGATGATCATGTGTGCATTTCTGGAGATGACAAAGTGAGTCGCTCAGTTGTGTCCAACTCTTTGTGACCCCATGGACTGTAGCCTACCAGGCTCCTCTGTCCATGTGATTTTCCAGGCAAGAACACTGGAGTGGGTTGCCATTTCCTCCTCTAGGGGATCTTCCCCCACCCAGGGATTAAACCCACGTCTCCCACATTGCAGGCAGATCCTTTACCCTCTGAGCCACCAGGGAAGCCAGAGATGGCAAGCGCAATGGCTTATGATAAAGCGGGCCCTTACGCCTCTTGCTTTGGTATACTGAGTGAACCTGGGCACTACAGACATCTCACCTTCCCCTCAGGATTTGGAACCTCAGGGTCAGCCTAATGTTCTACTTCTACTATTGCTTCAGTAGATTACCAGCGACACTTGTGTTCCACATTAACCCCTGGATTCAGCATACTGATCTCTCTTATCTCAGCATCAGCTGCTTAAATTATTAATGAACACTCTCACAGTTCTACCACATTAAATAGTAGCATCTTTTCTTTTTTTAAAAATTATTTTATTGGAGGATAGTTGCCTTACAATGTTGTATTGGTTTCTGCCAGATATCAATATGAATCAGCCACAGGTATATTTATGTTCCCTGGTGGCTCAGACAGTAAAGAATCACTCCAGCACTGGAGGAGACCTGTGTTCCATCCCTGGGTAGGGAAGATCGCCTGGAGAAGGGAATGGCAACCCACTCCAGTATTTTTGCCTAGAAAATTCCATGGACATAGGAGTCTTGTGGGCTATAGTCCATGGGGTCGCAAAGAACCGGACACAACTTGAGTGACTCAGCACACACACCCACCTCCCTCTTGAACTTCCCTTCCACCCCCTTCCCACTCCACCCCTCTGGGTTGTCACAGAGCACCGGGTTTAGCTCCCGTTTAGCAGTATCCTACTAGCTGTCTGCTTTACACATAGTAATGTATATATTTCCATGCAATAGTAGCAGCTGGATTAACCAGGTTTATTTTTGCAACCCTTCATGGGACTCCCCTCCCAGCTCACTTGTACACTGAAACATTCAGATGAAGCCCTGTTATGATGATAAAGACTACAGTGGTAATAATAATCATCTGTAATAACAAATTACATTCAACTGAACACATCCATGTGACTGGCTTTGTGCTAGTGATATCATGTGATGTTAAGAGTACTTTTGTATATACTCTGCCATGTGCCCCACCCTGTCTTGAGGGGGTTGTTACAGAATTGTCTCATCTGACCTTTCTGCCAGCTTTATGTTTACTTGTTCATCTGTTGCATCTTCAATTGGACTTTTTAAAAATCAACTTCTAATTGTTTTTAAAATTTTGAGCCCAATATGTATTCTCTTTCTTATCCTTCTTAGCTCCAAAAAATCTGTCACTGTCCCTTCTAATCCTCACCCAGAGCACTAGTTTATTGGGTTTTTTTTTTTTTATACCGGTCCCCTACCCCTCATCGAGTCCTGACTTCTACAAGGGGATTTAAATATGGCAAGCCTGCTGCTGCTGCTGCTGCTAAGTCACTTCAGTCGTGTCCGACTCTGTGTGACCCCATAGATGGAAGCCCACTAGGCTCCCCCATCACTGGGATTCTCCAGGCAAAAACACTGGAGTGGGTTGCCATTTCCTTCTCCAATGTGTGAAAGTGAAGTCGCTCAGTCATGTCCGACCCCTAGCGACCCCACGGACTGCAGCCTACCAGGCTCCTCCATCCATGGGATTTTCCAGGCAATAGTACTGGAGTGGCTTGCCATTGCCTTCTCTGATGGCAAGCCTAGAAAACTGATATACTCTCATTTGTCTTAGATCTAAAGAAAACACATGTAAGGGTTTTTTCTTAGTATATTCTAGTATCAATTACTTTCACAGTTTCTAGATTGCTTCTTTAACTTGTTTGACTATTTAGGACATATTGATATGCTCTTTTTTTTGAGGTAGTGTATCATTTTGATGATCTTTATCCTGTTTCTCATATATGTTAGTTGCCAGGATTACACACAATATGAGTAGAATTTGACCATTAGGACAAATTATTACTGCATCAACTTGGGACAATAAAAACTGAGAGATTGTTCTCATTCTTCCAGTACTTTTTAAAGAATAAATAAAAGTTTTGTAGAGGAAAAATAAATATAATCTTTGAAAACGCTCCTTTTTCCTTCCAAAGTGGAGTAACAGGCCCTCCCATAAATTCTGGGGAAACAACCTCACTGTTTACTACTGGAAGCTCACCAGTGCTGTGGAAGTTTCTGGAGAGGAATGTTGTGGAATTGGCCGTAAGAGTGAAATAGTTTCTCTCCTGTCCCCTGTTCACTGGCTTGAACTAAACCCAAGTCAAAAGTAAGAAGAAGTCTCTTATAAGTTGTCTGTTTCCCTCTCACTTAGGACCTTCCTTAATGATTAAAAACGTAACTTTTAAACCAGATTTCCCCTTTACTACTCTGCCAGGCCCAGCTGCGTTAAGAGCTGTAAAGGGCTCCTCCCCCCTCAATCCAGGAGGGTTATGTTTGAGCCTCTTGGCTTCTGCCCACCTATGAAACCTAATTTATGCCTGACTGGTTTGCTTTTTCTCTCCCTCAGTCATCCTCCTTTAACAAAATTTAATTAATGAACTGAGTTTTGCTAGTCCTTTGCTATTAAGACCAATTTTTTTCGATATAGCAATCCATAGGCCATCAAAATGAAATGTGTGTGTCTTTATGTCTGTGAGGGCGTGTGTGTTACTGTTTATTCTTGTTACAGTATTTTGTGTATATCTAGATCTGTAATGATTAGAACAGGCACACACCTCACTAAGAATGCCTTCTCCAGTCTGGAGTCTGTTTGAAAAAACAGTTTCTTAAGAGTAGAGAATGACCATGTCTTCTTTAGCAAGTTTGTGACAAAATTTCTACCAATTTCTCTGAGGTTGGCCCCTCCTCATACTTATGCTCCCTACATAATCCTTTTAGATAATCTTCCTAAAATAAAATATATCACAGTATATAACAATGTTTGTATTCTGTGGAATCTTAACAGGTGTTTTTTAAAAGCCAGGAGAAGAGATTCCATGATTTAAAAGCAATACAGAAAGAGTTAAAGTGAACAAGTATTTTTACCCGAGAGGCCTTTTAAACTTATTCTTCAGGAATGGGCTGATTTATGCCATGCACAGGTCCCCAAACTCATCTGGATATGGAACTCATTTTTACCGAGGCACATGGGAAGAACAGTATTCCTTGGAACATACTCTTGGAAACTCTTACAGACACCGCTCCACTTGCTCTCCTAATCACTTCAGACACCTCAACCTGCATTTCGTGGTTTTCCACTCTCTTGGACAAGCATCTGCCCATTAGTCCCACAAGTCCTAAATGCAGTCTTTCCAATATACACTTTCCAATAGTAATGTTAAACAAGCAAACAAAAAAATCAGTAAGGATTCAGTAAGGGTAAAGATGATGTTGTAGTTCAGTCACTCAGTCATGTCCGACTCTTTGCGTCTCCATGGACTATAGCCTGCCAAGCTCCTCTGTCCATGGGATTTCCCAGACAAGGATGAGATGATTCAGTTCAGTTCAGTTCAGTCGCTCAGTCGTGTCCAACTCTTTGCGACCACATGATTCACAGCACGCCAGGCCTCCCTGTCCATCACCAACTCCCAGAGTTCACTCAAACTCATGTCCATTGAGTCGGTGATGCCATCCAGCCATCTCATTCTCTGTCGTCCCCTTCTCCTCCCGCCCCCAATCCCTCCCAGCATCAGAGTCTTTTCCAATGAGTCAACTCATCGCATGAGGTGGCCAAAGTATTGGAGTTTCAGCTTTAGCATCAGTCCTTCCAATGAACACCCAGGATTGATCTCCTTTAGGATGGACTGGTTGGATCTCCTTGCAGTCCAAGGGACTCTCAAGAGTCTTCTCCAACACCACAGTTCAAAAGCATCAATTCTTTCTTCACAGTCCAACTCTCACATCCATACATGACCATGGGAAAAACCATAGCCTTGACTAGACGGACCTTGGTTGTCAAAGTAGTGTCTCTGCTTTTTAATATGCTATTTAGGTTAGTGAACCTTAATTTCTCGAGAGGAGAGGAGAGAGACTTAAGGGAAGAATTAAGTGTCCAGAAATAGTATTTAGAGATGGAGGCGTGATAGGCTCTGAAAACCATGCACGGAGATTTCCATGAAGATAGGTATGATGCCAGCACCACTTGCAATAGTGATTGAAAAAATGTACCACTTATTTTCTTATAAACAGCTTTTATGTCCTTTATGGATTCTAAGTCCATGGGTGGGAAACAAGAAGGAAGAGCAGCAAGGCAATATGGCTTAAGTCAGTGAAGTCAGACCTCAGGCGTCCTTTACAGGCCCACTGTGAGATTCCCTCGTATTACAGAGAAGAAAACCACTGTGGAGGGGAGTCATTTAGATATTCTTTTAGTTCTATATTTTCCACCTCACATTGATGGTAACTGAGTCAGTTAGAAACCAGAGCATTTAAAAATAAAGTCTATAACATTTTGCACTGTCCACCTATTTTTATTTGCCATATAGTAATGAACTCAAATGCTGGAATAGCTTGCCATTTTCCCTTGTATAATGAGGCATCACTCTATTGTCATAAAAATATTTTTTAAATAATTTTAGTTGTCACCAAAAATCTCAGCACTTTAATAGAATGTAAATGCCTTTGTTGTTTCCCTCTTTTTACTGAGCCATGAGCTTCCTGAGGTCAGTGGCCATGGTTCACATCTAGTCTATTCCCCACAGCTTTCAGTCAGAGCGAAAAGTGGTTAATGTATAATATAGGCTGATTATCTTACGGACACTTTTATTAACTGTATAAATTAAATTAAGCTGCTAGCAGTTATGGGCTACCCTGGTGGCTCAGAGAGAAAAGAATCTGCCTACAATGAGGGAGACCTGGGTTCAATCCCTGGGTTGGAACGATCCCCTGGAGAAGGGAATGGCAACCCACTCCAGTATTCTTGCCTGGAGAATTCCACGGACAGAGGAGCCTGATGGGCTACAGTTCACAGGATCGTAGAGATTCGGACACGTGACAAGTCAGACAGGTGATTAACACACACAGCAGTTGTGTAGCTGATTAATGATAGGATAAACTCTGAAGCTGTGTATTTACTACAAATTTATTTTAATCCTCATTCAGGCACCCAGTGACTGAAACATCTCTACCCCGAACTGGACCTGCCAAGACACCTCTGTCCTCTCTTTATTTATTTAGGCCGTGCTGGGTCTTCGTTGCTGAGCAGGCTTTTTCTCTAGCTGTGGCGAGCAGGGGCTGCTGTCTACTTGCGGTGCTCAGGCTTCCCGTTGACATGTCTTCTCTTGTTGCAGAGCACAGGCTCTAGGCATGTGGGCCTCAGTGGTCTCAGTTCTTGGGATCTAGACATGGGCTCAGTAGTGGCGATACACAGGATGAGTTGCTCCACCACACGTGGGATTTTCCCGGACCAAGGATTGAACCTGTGTCTCCTACATTGGCAGATGGATTCTTTACCATTGAGCCACCAGGGAAACCCCCTCTGTCCGCTGATATCTTTGATTACTACATTATCCACTTATCACCTTTTTTATACTCCATTGTTTCTTTTTTCCCATCTGTCCAATCAGTTGTATAAACATATGAACTTATGAATGTTTACATACCAACCTACTTGGTATCATTGCAAAACATGCAAGAATGTAATAACTGTAGATTTTTTTTCATATTCACCCAAAGTCCACAGTTTAGGGTTCACTCTTAGTGTTGTAGTGTCTGTGTATCTGTACAGACCCAACATGTAACCACAATTATAGCATCATGCAGAGTATTTCACTGCCCTAAACATTCTCTGTGCCCTCACTGTTCATCCCTACCTCCTCCCAGCTCTTGGCCACCACTGGTCTCTTCCTATCACCATAGTTTTGCCTTCTCTAGAGTGTCCTATACTTGGAATCATAATATGCAGCCTTCCAGATTAGCTTTTTTCACTTGATAATATGCATTTAAGGTTCCTCTTGAGTCTTTTCATGGCTTGAGAGCTCATTTTTTCTTATCAATGAATAACATCGCCTCAATATAATATAGTTTACTAGTTCATCAGGACATCTTGCTTGCTTCCAAGGTCTGGCAGTTATGAATAAACCTGCTGAAAGTTTTCATATACCAATTTTTGTATGAGTCTTAGTTTTCAGTTCCTTCAGATGAATACCAGTGAGTATCATTGGTGGATCATTTGGTTAGAGTATGTTTGATTTTGTAAGAAACTGCCAAACTGTCTTCACAAGTGGCTGCACCATCTTGCATTCCCATCAGCAGTGAATGAGAGACCCTGGAGGCCCCCATCCCTCCCACTAAGAATTAAATCTGCAGGACTGTTTGACAAAACTTGCTCCAACAGAAAATGTTTAGGGTGGTGAAACTACTCTGTGTGATACCGCGTGGTGGATACACGTCATCATACATTTGTCACAGCCCATCGATTGCACTCTGGGAGGTGGTGAAGGACAGGGAAGCCTGACGTGCTGGAGTCTGTGGGGCTGCAGAGTCGGACACAACTTAGTGACTGAAACAACGATAGATTGCACAACACCAGGAGTGAACACTAAGATACACTGTAAACTTTGAGTGATGGTGATGCTTCAGTGGAGAGTCATTGATTGTGACAAATGCACCATTCTGTGTGTGCGTGTGTGTGTGTCCTCAGCCGAGTCCTATTCTCTGCTACCGCATGGACTGTAGCCTTCCAGGCTCCACAGTCCATGGGGTTTCCCAGGCAAGAATCCTGGAGTGACTTGCCATTTCTTTCTCCAGGGCATCTTCCTAGGGATTCAGCCTGCATCTCCTGCACTGGCAGGCGATTCTTTACTACTGTGCCACCCGGGAAGCCCACTGCTCTGTGGGGAACGTTAATCATGGAGGGAGGCTACAGAGCAGGAGGACATGGCAGCTCTTTGTACCTTCCTCTCAGTTTTTCTGTGAATCTAATACCACTCTAATAAAGCCAAAAACAAAAACAAAAAATCTTTCTATTCAGAAAACCAAACACTTCAGGGTTTAAAGTAAAGGCATATTTTTAAAATTAACTTTTATTGATATATAGCTGATCACAATATCGTGTGTGTGCTGCACAGCACAGTGAGACAGTTTATACATCTCTGTGTGTGTGTGTGTCTATATAGATTCACTCTTTTTTAGATTTTTTTCCCATGTAGGCCATTACGGAATACTGAGTGGACTTCCCTGTGTATCCAGTAGGTTCTTATCAGTTATCTCCTTTATATATAGTTGTAGGTTTATGGGGCTTCCCTGGTGGCTCAGTGGTAAAGAATCTGTCTGCAATGCAGGAGACCTGGGTTTGACCCCTGGGTCGGGAAGATCCCCTGGAGGAGGGGAGGGCAATCCACTCCAGTGTTCTTGCCCGGAGAACCCCGTGGACAGAGGGGCCTGGTGGGCCACGGTCCATGGGGCTGCGCAGTAAGGCACCGAGTGACAGCAGCAGCAGCAGTGTGTTTTCTTCAGTCCCAGTCTCCCAGTTAGTCTCCCCACGCCCTTTTCCCTGTTGACTACTTTAAGTATGTTCTCTGCATCTGTAACTCTATACGGCTTTTGCAGACTCCACATTCAGATGAGATCTTGATACTTGCCTCTCTGTCTGGCTTGCTTCGCTCAGTATGTCAGTCTCTAGGTCCATCCATGTTGCTGCACGTGGCATCGTTTTTTATGGCCACGTAATAGTCCATTGTATGTTATGTACCACATCTTCTTTATCCATTCTCCTTTGATGGACATTGAGGTAGCTTCCACGTCCTGGCTATTGCAAACAGCGCTGCCATGAACATTGGGGTGTGTGCGTCTTTTCAGATTATACCCACTTTCCTCTGGATATGCATCTAGAGAGATTGATTGGTGGCTCATATGGCAACTCTGCTTTACCAGTTTACCTTTCCACCAAGTGTTGGAGGGTTCTCTTTCTTCACACCCTCTCTAGCATTTATTGTTAGTAGATTTTTTGATGATGTCCATTCTGACTAGGGTAAACTGATACCCCATAGTGGTTTTGATTTGCATTTCTCTAAAAATAGTGATGCTGAGCATCTTTTCGTGTGCCTCTTGGCCATCTGTATGTCTTTGAAGAAATGTGTATTTAGATCTTCTGCCGAGTTTTTCACTGGGTTGCTTGTTTTTTTTGATAATGAGTTGCATGGACTGTTTGTATATTTTGAAAATTAATCACTTGTCTGTCACTTCATTTGCAAATATCTTCTCCCATTCTTTGAGGTGTCTTTTAATTTTGTTGATGGTTTCTTTTGCTGTGCAAAAGCTTTTACATTTAATTAGGTCCCGTTTGTTTATTTTTGTTTTTGTTTTCACTAGGAGGTAGATCCAAAAAGATTGCTGCAGTCTATGTCAGAGGGTATTCATCCTGTGTTTTTCTTTAAGAGTTTTATAGTGTCCAGTCTTACCTTTAGGTCTTTAATCCGTTTTGAGTTTGGTTTTGAATATGGTAAGGAAGGTTCCAATTTCATTCTTTTACATGCAGCTATGTTCATTGAAGGGACTGATGCTAAAGCTGAAACTCCAATACTTTGGCCACCTCATGCGACGAGTTGACTCACTGGAAAAGACTCTGATGCTGGGAAAGGTTGGGGGCGAGAGGAGAAGGGGACGATGGAGAATGAGATGGCTGGATGGCATCACCGACTCTGTGGACATGAGTTTGAGTGTACTCCGGGAGTTGGTGATGGACAGGGAGGCCTGGCGTGCTGTGATTCATGGGGTCGCGGAGAGTCGGACATGACTGAGCGACTGATCTGATCTGATGTAGCTGTCCAGTTTTCTGAGCACCATTTATTGAAGAAAGGTATATGTAGATATAACCACACCGGACAGACTCACAACTGCTGCAGTTGTTGTTGTTCAGCCTCTAAGTTGTGTCGACTCTTTTTGACCCCATGGACACAGGCTTCCGTGTCCTTTGTTATCTCCTGGAGTTTGCTCAGATTCATGTTCCACTGAGTCGGTGGTGCCATCCAACCATCCCATCCTCTGTCACCCCCTTCTCCTCCTGCCCCCAATCTTTCTTAGCGTCAGGGTCTTTTCCAATGAGTGGGTTCTTGGCATCAGGTGAAAGTATTGCAGCTTCAGCTTGAGCATCAGTCCTTCCAGTGAATATTCAGGGTTGATTTCCTTTAGGATGGACTGATTCCTAGCACCATTTATTAAAGAAAGATATGTTTAAATGTAACCATACAGGACTCATGACAGCCACAGAGCACTAAGGACAGAAAACAGAGATGGGGGCCTGGGAGGAGGAGACATCGCTGTGTGTGTAGCGGTCCGAGAGGGCATTGCTTAGGTCAGCAGGCCTTCATGGGGACCTCAGGATTGGTTTACCGGGAGGAGAGAGAATCCTTTTTTCCTTACGTGGTAGGAAGCAGCAGTGTGAACACAAGCGTGGAGGCCAGAAGGGATCCAGTGTGCAGAGGGGATTGTGAATGCAGCCAGCGGACGAGAGCAGAGGGTTTTGATTAGAGGGTGAGGGGTGGGTGGTGGGGCACGTTTGGAACACGTGGTCCATTTCAGCGCTGATCTGCCCCAGGGGGATCGGATGGTGGTATTCATATCCCGGGACTGCCTTGCTGGAGCCCTGGCTCTGGCTGTGTGGCGTGGAGGTACTTTCTCAATGTAGCTATTTGTACCGAGCCTGTCACTAGCTCGGCAGGAGGTAAAAATCACTTGACAGTCTCTCCTGGCTCTCACCCATCCAAAGCCTGAGAGAGTGGGGGTGTCAGAGTGGGTGGGCGCTGGGGAGAGCGCGTGCTTAAGAGCTAAGCACTCAGTGCAGGAGAGTAAAGGGCATGAGAGGCTTGCCCACAGTCCAGAGCCCCCCGGGCCCGGTGGACAGGCCCCCACCGTGGGGAACCTGTGCCTGCACCCTCCTCACGGTTGGCCGTTCACTTTCACAGTATTTGGTTCTATATGGAAATCTCTCTCACACTCTCTCGATCCCATTTTTTGCATGCACGCGCACACACACACATAATTATTTAAAAAAAAAAATCACTTTAGAATTTAAACTCTCAGCTATAAGATCCTTCTCCTGAACAAAAAGCTGCAAGTGGGTACAGTTCTGTTTGTTCCCTATTACACAGTGAACAGGAACCACTCGCCATATGCAGTAACTATTAAACCCATTTGACTTCTAAAGGCGAGTACGATAACATTTTGGATTTCATTTTTGTTTGTCCTCTGAGAGTCTTGAGTTTGGGCCAAAAACCCAGGCCCTGGATGAATGTGCTTCAGACCTCACTTTTTGTCACGAGGCCAAGTGGACTTGGGAGAGAGGGTGGAGCTGTCTGTTCAGACATGATTCTTAGTTTTGCCCTTTGCCTCTGGAGCCAGGGCCCTGGCCCACATCCAGCCACACGATGGGAAGATTATGGTATTTTCTAGGTAATTTTAAGGAGCACAAACCCAAAGTAAAGTCAGGTGGTTTCAAGTCTGCACTGAATTTTTCATGTTAAGGATTTGTCCTGATTTGGGTTTTCAGCAGAGCTGTGTTTTGAATGATGAAGGGAGCTGTATTCTTCTGGAGACAGGCATGTTTTGGTTGTTTGCTAATGACCTCTGGTTTTGCTTATGGGGGAGTTTTGTTAACAAATGGAAATGTAGCAAAATAAAACACTCTCTTCCATACTTGCTTTTTTTTCCCTCTTCCTTTTTCTCCTTTATTTAAACAATGGGAACCCTTGCAATAAACTGTCAAAACCAGGCTATGGATATTAGTTATTGAAGCGTCATTAATACTGTGTAAAAATAAATTAGTCACTTTGGCAATCAAACACATTCTTGTGATCTGCTGTTGGTGCTTTTAAACAGAGCCTTCCCTTCGCCGTTTGATAGATGCTATTGTTAAGAGAAGGGGCTGTGGAGATGTATTCAAAAATTCTTTGAAAATTTTCCAGGAACCCATTATGCAGGAGTTAGCCTTTAAAGGAGACTGATAACGAGTGGCTTCCCGGATGGCTTGGTGGTAAAGAATCCACCTGCCAATGCAGGAGACACAGGAGACGCAAGTTCGATTCCTGGGTCGGGAAGATCCCCTGGAGTATGAAATGGCAACTCGCTCCAGTATTCTTGCCTGGAAAATTCCAGGGACAGAGGAGCCTGGTGGGCTACAGTCCATGGGGTCACAAGGAGTTGGACAGGACTGACCACACAGGAGAGCCTGGCAGGAGCCTGCCTGCTCTGGAATTGAAAGATTAACAACCCTGGAGAGGAGGGCTCTGCTTGGGGACTGGCCAGTCCCTAGTTGGGCTGGCTACCCTGCCTGCTTGCCCTCTCACCCCATCCCTACCTCACCCTCCAACTACCTTGTCTGAAAGAAAGAGACTTCAAGATGGAGCCTGCAGAGGGTCACAGGATTAAACCAAAATACACTCTTATCTCAAGCACAGAAGGCTTCATTTCAGGGTGGGGAATAGCTCCGTATTCATTCAAAAGAAACTGAATCGGACAGAACAGTCATTTCTGGTTCCCATTCAGTTGGGTCCCAGCGATGTTTTGGCACGTTGGTATTGAGGTTGCATAGAGTTTTCTAGTCTCCATCTTCGCTTGTCCATGATCTCCGACACATGGCAGAACTACTGGTGTGATATAAGGTGAAGTTGAAAATTAAAAAGAGGCTCTGCTGTCCCTTGGAGAAGGAAATGGCAACCCACTCCAGTGTTCTTGCCTGGAGAATCCCGGGGACGGGGGAGCCTGGTCGGCTGCCGTCTATGGGGTCGTACAGAGTCGGACACGACTGAAGTGACTTAGCAGCAGCAGCAGCTGTCCCTTGTCTTCACCACAGGCCCCTTCTCGTGGAAGACACAGGGTGGGCTGCCATCGTTGACTGCGTGTTAAGTCCACACACAGTGTTCTGTCTTGCGCTCTTGGGGGAAGTTCCATAAATTCAGAATTTCAGGGAGTATGTGTGCCCATGTGGGTGTGCGCTGGAAGCCAGGGAAAAAAGAGAGCCTCCTTTCTCTTTTCCTTTGAGAGCGGCATCAGTTTGCTGGAGTCGCCATTACAAAGTATCAGAGGCGGAATGGCTATAACAACAGAAATTTACTTCCTCACAGTTCCAGAGACTGGAAGTCCAAGATCAAGGTATTGATAGGGTTGTCTTCTGAGATCGCTCTCGATGGCTTGTGGATGGCCATATTATCCCTGTGTCCTCCCCCTGTGCCTGTATCCAAATCTCCTTCCCTTATAAAGACACCAGTCACATTGGATTAATGCCCCCCATTATCTCAGTTAACCTTAACCTTTCTGAAGGCTGTATCCAAATAGTCACATTCTGAGGTGCTGAGGGTTAAAACTTCAGCAGTGACTTTTGGGGCCAACAGAGTTTAGCCTATGACAAAAGCTAAGGGTTGAGCCTTGGTTATGGGCAAACAGCTTAACAATAATGAGCATCTCCTGATGTTCTTACACACACACACACACACACACACACACACACAGCCACATGCATGCCCACACCACACTAGGGCTCTCCTGATGTTCTTACACACACACACACACACACACAGCCACATGCATGCCCACACCACACTAGGGCTCTCCTGATGTTCTTACACACACACACACACACACACACACACAGCCACATGCATGCCCACACCACACTAGGGCTCTAATCCCTCCAAGGCTGGCTCCCAGGGGCAGCAGAGCCTTGAAGGACCCATGGTTGGTGAGGGAAAGTTGCAGGAATAGTCGATGCATTATAGCTAATGTGAGAAGTAAGTTTGTTTGCTTGGGGTGGTGGCGGAGAGGAGTGTTGCTTCCTACAGGACTTTAATACATTTAATTCCTGATTATTGGCATTTATGAATGGGATTTTGCATAACAATCATGGACTTACAGTAATAGCCTCATCTTTAAATGCCTGAATTTATAGCATAGAAATTTCTTCCACAGTTTAGAAGTAATATCTGTAGTTATCTCTGCAGTTTTTTTTAAATTAGTTTTTATTGGTGTGCAGTTGATTTTACAATGTTGTGTTTTTGCTATATATCACAGAGGATCAGTTAGACATATATCCACTCTGCTCTAGATTCTTTTCCCATATAGGTCATTACAGAGCACTGAGTGGAGGTCCCTGAGCTATACGGTAGTCCCTTGTTAGTCATCTGTTTTATATAGTATGGTGTGCATATCAGTCACAGTCTCCCAATTTACACTTTCCCCCTTGGTAACCGTAAGTTTGTTTCCTACACCTGTGACTCTACTTCTGTTTATAAATAAGTTCATTTGTGCCATTTTTAAGATTCCATGTGTGAGCAATATTATCATATGATATTCGTCTCTCTGACTTACTTCACTCAGTATGACAGTCTCGAGGTCTGTCAATGTTGCTGCACATGGCATTGTTTTGTTTTCATGGCTGAATACTATTCCACTGCATACGTGTGTATGCACACACACCCCCACCCGTATTTTCTTTATCCATCCCTCTGTTGATGAACTTTCTAGGTTGCTTCTGTGTCTTGGCTGTCATAAATAGTGAGGCAATGAACACTGGAGCATGTAGATCCTTTCACTAATAGTTTTCTGCAGATATATGCCCAGGAGTGGGATTGTTGGATCATACGGTAGCTCTGTAGAGAAGTAAGTTTGTGATGCTGAATCCAAAGACCTATCTCATCATTATTACTGCACTCAGAATACATTTACAAACTGGTGCAGGATGTCTAGTCCCTGTGTGGTACTGATTTCAATTCAGGATCCTTTACCATCAATACAACATCCTCTTGTTCCTAGGTATCTCTCTTCTTCTCCAGACAAATAAACATAAGAATATATGAATGTAAAAATATTTCATGAAAAATTATGTTAATCTCCCTCTCAGTCAATATCTCTTTCTTTCTCTTCCTCTCTCCCACCCCCCACCCCCACACCAGCAGAACTGTATGTTTTAAAAAGAATCTCAGGTACATAGTAATGTTTTTAGTCCATGGATTACTTTTGTTTGTTTTCAATGAGATAAAATTCATCAGACATTTAATTCCCAATACCCTGTTCTTATGATACACAGGAAGTACCTGACTAGGCTTCCTACTGTCCAAGCCTAGTTTTCATTGCTATTTTTCATCTCACCTTCCTCCACAAGAACAGCCCCTTGTGTTTGGTTTGTTGCCCGTGCTGTACAAACATGCCGACCCCTTTGCTGTGACGGGGTGCTCTTCATCAGAGATAATATTTAAGGGAGCAGAGTGAAGAAAAAGGTTTGAACCAAAGCAGCATGCTCGAATAAGAGAGAGTCCTAGGAGGATGCTGAATCAAGAACCCCTCAGGAAAAGCAGAGGTTCAGCCCTGGGGAGACCAAGAAAGAATCCAGAGCCCAAAGAATCAGGGGAAAGTTCAAGGCTCTGCTCAGAGGTGTCAGAAAAAGATGGGACAGCACCCGGACGCTACCTGCTCAACACGCCCTTTCCGTGTCTCTCCTCTGTCTCCTGTTTGCCAGGCTTATTGCAAAATGTGAGATTATAAAGCTCCATAAGAAACTGTCTGAAATATCAAGGATGGTACATCCAAATAGCAAGTGGGTGGTCTTATGAAATAAGGAAAGCAGCCCTAGACACAAACACTAGTAACGCTAGGATCCTCTTAGAGATCTTGGAGATACTCTGGCCACCTGATGCGAAGAGCCGACTCATTAGAAAAGACCCTGATGCTGGGAAAGATTGAAGGCAGGAGGAGAAGGGGACGACAGAGGATGAGATGGTTGGATGGCCAACTCGATGGACGTGAGTTTGAGCAAGCTCTGGGAGTTGGTGATGGACAGGGAGGCCTGATGTGCTGCAGTCCATGGGGTTGCAAAATACTGAGCCACTGAACTGAACCGAGAGAGAGGTAGTTTGTGATTGGATGGCTATAACTCTCAGAAGCGTGTCCAAAAATTTGGGTTAGCTTGCCAAACCAATCAAAGAGCCAACATGCCTCCAGCCCAACTGCAGCCAGATTTTCTAGCCACTCCTGGACCAACCGTTATTAGCTTTCTGACGCTTCTCTCTCCAAGATCATCGGTGAACCCCGTAACTGTTGAGTGTGATGGCTTCTTTTTAGTCCTCATCTTGCATCATACTGTCTGCCTGGGACTCATTCCTGCAGCCCTCTCTCCTCTTCCTTAGCATCTCTTGTGAAAGATTCTTGGGCATGGACCTCAAGCTTGTCCCCTCCTTGAGTTTCAGACCTACATTTTGACCGCCAGCTTAACCTGAGTGTCATCTCCAGAGACTCAGATGCACCGTGTTTAATATGTAAATCAGATCTTCCAGTCCCACTGTGCCGCTGCTTCTGTTTTCTACAGTAGAAAATCTGAAAACTCCCGCATGAACATTAGACATCTCTGAACCAGTGCCCTGTATATTTATCACTACATGTTTAATAAATGATTAGCTTATTGCATTAAAAAAAAAAAGTCTTAACTCTACACCCAAGACCATTCATAACATGTCTTTACCCCCAACTCTATCCAAACAAAAATAATTTCCTATTATTCCACAGGACAAACCCTCAGATTCCACAGCCTGGCCCCCCATCTCACCTCCCATCCGGGAATTCCATGCTGATGTTCACAGCCAGGTCTTTTCATGCTGTGATTCTCCCCCCACCCACCGACTGGCTTCCTTACCATCTATCAAAGTCTATGCATCTTTCTAGGCGGGTCCCATCACCTGTCCTCAATAATACCTTCCTTGACCACATCAGACTAAAGGTAGCCACCAACACGCCATCTCCCCAATCTCCGAATTCCTCTGGCACCTAACATCTGTACCACAGAATCTAGCACCTGGCTACCTACTTGTTCGCTTTCTTTGGTATAAACAAACCCGAAAGCCAGTCTCTTTTCCAGAGATTCACAGACATGGTAAATTCCTCCTTGAGTTTTCCCCAAGAATGTGTCTCTGAGAACATTCTTTTATATTTTTTTCTTTCTTCAGATGGGGAAATCTGCATACATCCTTGTGACATGATGGGTTTCACCCTTTGTCTTAGTTATCAGGAAATATAGAGCTGATTCACTACCAGACTGTGATAATCAGTTTATCTCAGGATCCTACTGTCAGCTCTCTGTTCACCTGCCCCTGTTGTGTGTTTATTCTTACTTTTGCTGTCTGTTTAACTTGTAAAACAACATAAGCCCTTTTGGAACAATATGAGAAAACGGACTCCCAGGGAAACAATTTTCTCTTATTACTTCATAATTTTCATTTTCCTACCTGGACTCCAAGTCCTTATGAATAGTCACATCTTGTCTTTCTGTTGATTTCCCAAAGTAGGAAGAATATGGTAGGTCCTCAGTAAGTCATTGTTGAGGAATTAATGCTTTTGAAGAGCTTAGGTGAAATAATGTATTTTGTTAAGGTGGGTGAGGTTATTTTAAACTCCAGTGGAAACGTCTCCTTAAAAATTACATAATTCTAGCAGAGGGCCCTGAAGCGTATCTATTTCTGCTAGCATTTTGTTAAAATGTTTAAAGCATCAGAAGAAAAACACAGTGAAAATCAAAAGTTAAAGGTTACAGTAACTGAGCATAACCCTTGATACAGGGAAGATGATGAACAAAATCAATAGTTTGCTGCCATTAACCATTCCTGGATGAAAGTGCATTTTTCCCGACAACCCCAAAGCCCTGCTGGCTGCCTCTGTAATAAACATGACCTTCAGGTGGTATCTGACGTATTTTTTCTTCGTTTATTTTCATTTTCACCCCTTCTTCCCCTCCCTTCCTGACATAAGGTGGCAAACATTAAAATCACCTTTCTAGAAAACTACCTATGCCAGTCATCAAATTCTTTTCTTCCCTTTTTTTGGTAGGGGAAAAGGAGGGGGTTCCGTTTTTTAAGCTCACTCAGGGAGAATACTTTAACTGTGAAAGAAACCACAAGAATGTAATCATCAAGTCACAGCCAGACCTAGCCTGTGTTCCTGCATCCTGTCCATTTACCCCTGAACCCCCCACCGCCCCCCAAACAGTCACCCACCAACACATACCTGTTAAATATTTTTACAGGCATGTGTGAATAATCCATAGAAGTACAAAAACTTTTGAGACTTAAAATTCACCCTGCTGACTGGTCTTTATCCCTGTGCAAGCAGGGCTTGTTGAATCCTTTCTTTTCTCTTTTAACCAGAGCAGAAACGTTTGCGCTTTCATTTCAGTGATATGCCGGAGGGGTTGCCTTCCTCATCCTTCTCCTTCTAAGTGCTAATGTTTGAAGAGAGAATGAGAATGACAAATAACAGATAAAACTGTGTACATAATCCGTGCTTAGTCAGTCGCTCAGTCGTGTCCAACTCTTTGCGACCCCATGGACTGTAATAGCCCAGCAGGCTCCTTTGTCCATGGGATTTTCCAGGTAAGAATACTGGAGTGGGTTGTGATTTCCTCCTCCAGGGGATCTTCCTGATTCAGGGATCGACCCATATCTCCTGTGTCTCCTGCATTGCAGGCAGATTCTTTGCCCACTGAGCCATCTGGGAAACCCACATAATTATGAAATTCAAAGATACCTCCATCCCCACCTCCGGATCTAACCTGCATGTTATGTCTGATGTTGGAAGATAAATTAAAACTCCTCATTATCCCCCAAAGTAGCTGTGTTTGGATCAAACCAGGGGAGGTCCATCTAGGGCAGCCCCATGTGGCCTCTCAGCCTTGCAAATTGTCCAGGGTTCATCGTTAATACTAGGTTATTTTCTCATGCCCATCTCCAATGTCCCGAATCACCTCAGCTCATGCTTAGCTGGTGTTTCCTGGCTTAGACAAAATAAAATAGGTCAGCAAATCAATAAAGAAGGTAAGCAGGAAGCGTATCAAATGTATTCTCTCTCTGAACTGAATATTTTGAACTTTTGCTGTGTGGGATTCTCTGCGCCAATTAAAATAAATACACTGTTTCCACCATTAAATAAAATTGTCAGCTATCCCACTCATATATAATATAAAAAAAAAAAAATACATTGCATTTAACACCAGGAGATGCAGGACCCAGAAAAAAACTTGCCTTGACCCTTTGAAAATGTGCCTTTCTTATGTATGGATGTGTGGTGTTTTAAGACACTTCAGTCATGTCCGACTCTTTGTGACCCTGTGGACTGTAACCCACCAGGCTCCTCTATCCATGGGATTCTCCAGGCAAGAATACTGGAGTGGGTTGCCACGCCCTCCTCTAGGGGAACTTCCCGACCCGGGGATCAAACCCAAGTCTCTTATGTCTCCTGCATTGTCAGGCAGGTTCTTAACCACTAGCACCACCTGGGAAGCAAAATTGAATGAATACAATGTACACTGAATTGTTGAGCAGGTAGAAGATATTTTAGTATTTAGATGACTTTACCATTAGATTCTAAAGCTGAGTATTTGGGTATGTGACTTCTTGAAAAGAAACAAAATTCATTTAAATGTTACATTTGCTAAACATAGTGTGACCACTAATGTCAGGTTAGCTCTGAGAACTGGCAAGTGTTTACCCTGTGGAATTTAGACACAAGGATGAAGGGAGACTCAAGATGTAATCTATGAAGTGGAAGTGGAAGTCACTCAGTCATGTTTGACTCTTTGGAACCGCATGGACTATGCAGTCCATGAAATTCTCCAGGCCAGAATACAGGAGTGTGTAGCCTTTGCCTTCTCCAGGGGATCTTCCCAACCGAGGGATCGAACCCAGGTCTCCCACGTTGCAGGCAGATTCTTTACCAGCTGAGCCACCAGGGAAGATGTAATCTATGGGTCTGGGCTTATGTACCTGCCTGCACACCTGCTCAGCCGTGTCTGACTCTTTGCGACCCTAGGGACTGAAGCCCACCAGGCTCCTTTGTCCATGGGGTTCCCCAGGCAAGAGTGCTAGAGCAGGTTGTCATTTCCTCCTCCAGGGGATCTTCCGCACCCAGGGATTGAACCTTCATCTCCTGCATTGGCAGACAGACTCTTTACCACTGTTCCACCTGGGAACTCCATCTAGGCTTATACCTTTATCTTTTTAAATCTTTAAGAATTATGTATTTCTAAATTTATATATTTATATTTTTGCCTGCATGCTAAGTTGCTTTGGTTGTATCCGACTCTTTGCAACCCTATGGACTGTAGCCCACCAGATTCCTCTGTCCATGGGATTCTCCAGCAAGAATACTGCAGTGGGTTGACATGCCTTCCTCCAGGGGATCTTCATGACCCAGGAATCAATTCCACATCTCTTATGTCTCCTGTGTTGGCAGGTGGGTTCTTTACCAGTAGCACCACCTGGGAAGCCCATTTTTCTACGTATATATGTGTATTTTATAAATGTATATACAAATATACATTAAATATAAATTTATTTACAATAGGGAGAGAGTTTGTAAGCCAGACGCTAGACTGGATGGAGGTGGACAGTTTAGACCAGAGTGGAGATGTTCTAGCACTGAATCTACCCACTAATAAAATGCAGTTGTGCAGTTTAACCCTAAATAGTAACAAAGAAATACGCAAAGCTGCTTAAGGCTGTAAGCACGGCTATCCTTGCTTGTCTTTCTAACCTGTAAAGGTATGGCTACAACCACACTTCTAGCTGCGTAGGGCCAGTCCGAGGTCATCCCTCTCCACCAGCATGTCCTAAACATCATCTCTACCCATTCCCTCCTCCTTCCTAACAAGTCTCTCATCAACCTGAACGTTATCTGTACAATGAATGTTTCTTTAACCAGCATCATGTTTGGTGTGAAACCACGTAATCGTGGTAGAAATAGAGTCGGGGCAGCGGTAACCAGGGAGGGTCTCTTTTTAAACTGGCTTGCCTCCTTCTACAGTCACAGAGTCTGCCAGCAGTCCAGAGAAAGACCACCCGAATGGTACAATGAGCCAACCATCAGCTGACACTCTCTGCCCTGCCTCTCCTCCAATCAGGAGGCAGAACTTGCCCAAAGCGCCCTAGCAGCTAAGATGAGCCCAAACAGTTCAGTTCAGGAGAGCACCCCAGCTTGAGTGTTTGCACAGTAATTCTCTACAGGCTTCACTAAAACGCCCGTTTTAAAGGCGAACCCTTAGGTGTAGCTGATGTGCATAAAAATTGTGCCTGTGCAGGGGGAAATACCCCTTTATGAACGAGGGAGGCAAAGCTTGTAGGTTTTTTTTTCCGTGACTTTAAACACTGAAATACTAGTCAAAACCTGTGAATATGTATACATTCTTTTATGTGGATAATTATCCTCTTTATTGGTGGCGCCTCCTGGATTAGAAGGATTTTTCATGCAAATAAGCAGGAGAGGAAGGTAGTCCAACAAAGGACACCTTTTATGTGGCTTATTCAGCAGAACCTCTACATTTATACAGAGGCAAAGGCTCAATTCCTGGATTTCTAGAGCCTTCTTTCTAATTATTTTATATTAACTAATTCAAATTAAAGTCCTCAGATGTATTTTTGGTTGAGGCAACCAAACAACAAACAGACTCACTGTACTTAACTCTGTTAAGAACAGCTCAGCCAAAGTGTTTATGCCTGATTTTGAATTTCTCACCATGATAGAAGCAGGTAAAGATAGGATTTGGGTATCAGGAGTATTGTTACAATATGAGCCACAAAAATTAAGATAAATACAGGATACTCTGTGCTTCAGGAGGATCCGGCATGCAGTTTGCAAATAATGTTTTCCATTTGGTTCAACAGCACCAAACTTCCCAACACCTTTTTTTGGGCCAACAGAGTTGGTTTTTTGGTTTGGTTTGTGAGTTTGGATTTGTTTGTATAAGGACTTTCTTTTTATGGTAGAGGCATCCATTTTTGTGAGCTTCAAGTTCGGGGGTCCTTTGGTTTTTTTTTTTTAAGTGATATTGTGGTCTCACATTTTTAATGTTTCCTGGAAGAACTGGCTGGCTATTTAATTACTTAACCAGAACCCACATGACAATTTTTGAAGGACATTTTCTTATTACTTATTGTTTAGTATTTTGGTCATCATGTTTTTCCCCAACAAGATACAGTTTTCAAGGTAAGAGTCCATTTGTTTTCCTTGTATTTCAGAATAAAAACAGAAATGCTACTGTTAGTTGTCCACCCCCATCCGACCTACCCATATAATACCCTCTTCCCTACTCCCCGCCCTTCCAAAGAAAGGATCATGGTTTGGGTCGACATTTCTAAGTTGGCTTTGAAAGCTAATCATTTACAGGCAGATGCAACCTCAAGAACCACAGTGTTTGGAGGTGTTAGGAGGCATTTTAGCGCAAAATATTCCTTTTCATCAGCCTTCAAAAAACTGAAGCCCATTGGGATGCCTTGAGCTGTCTGATAAGAGGAAAATAAATCATATAGAAGAAAATAAACACTATATTCCTTGGATGTGACTTTGGTACATTTCTGACATCAGAAATAGAAATTCACCTCTCATGAAATCATTTTATACTTAACTGATTGGAAAAATGTGCAGCTCTCCTCATTGTCAGAAGTGTACTTATAAAATCAAAGCTCAATCTAGAGATCAAGTCTTTATTGTAAAACGTTGATAGATGTTGTAACTGTTCATTTTTGAACAGTTCACTACCTGCCTCTTGTATGTAAATTTAATATTTTTTATCCCTTCTCCAACTGGTCAAATAAGAAATCTTTTATTACTTTTATTATTTCAGTTTTTTCACTGAAAACTACCTTCGTACATCTTCATGTATTTTGATGAAATATGAATTCAAAGTAAAAAAATTGCTGAGATATAAATTCCACAGAACATCAAGGAAGATGGCTTTAATTATAATATGTAGTTTTGAATAACTCTTTGTTAAACTTTCACATGCTTTATTCCCTTCAGCTCTTACCACAGAACAGTCATAGGATCACAAAACCAGTGGGAACCCTTGAGGTCAGTTTCTCAAGATTTCCATCTTACAGATGAGAGAAAACTAAGATCCAAGGATGTTAAGTTGAAATTTCCCAAGGTCTGTAATTTTTGCACTTTCTCCTGCTTCCTTTTCTGCTCCACCCTCCTTGTTTTATCCCCATCTATCAGACAGTATAATTCAATTGGAGTCCTTCACCCAAGGCTGTATAGATACTGAGTGACCTTGAACCCAAATCTTTGCTTTGAGCATCATTTTATTCTACTCTCTAATGCATGGCCTGCTTTAATCTCTGCTGGCTAAAGGGCCATTTCCACCCTCTTTCTTAGTTTGCTGGAGAGAAAAATTTATGTTAGTGTCACAAGATGCTAAGGGTCCTGGGAATTGTATGGGTAACAGCCTTGGGATTCTTAATAACTGATTCAGGAAATGAAACGTTCTGACTGTGATATTTTTAACTCTTCCTATAAGTTACATAATGTGTGCTTAGTAAGTATGGGTTGAATTGAATGGGATACCTGCCAGGACTGGTAACAGATCTTCTCTTTCTGTGAAGACTGAAGACTTTCCCTGTGTTTCATAGAGGACCGCACGGTTCCAGAAAACAGAAAATGTACTTAACAGCTAGAAAAACCAAAAAACCAACTCCAGTGTCGCCACGTACGACCTCGGGAAAGCTACTGACTTTCCTGAACTATCATTTTCTTTTCTGTAAATACTGTCTACCTTTCAGAGATTTGATGTGAATTAAATTAGGCAATATGTACACAGAGTCAGGCACATGCAAACACCCAGTAATTTACCCTTCCCTGCCCTTCAAGTCTGTCTGGGAGGTGACTGGTAGCCTACTTCTACACTTCGAGAATCAGGGCATTAAAATCATGCTGACCCATGTCTGGATATTTTAGCATTTGGGGGGCACAGCCCTGGAAACTTGTCTGGTTGTTACAGCTTTATTTCACTGGCGTGTGTCACACATACTGTTGGCTGCATTGCAAGACAGTTTTCCTTTTTCTTTTCTTTCTTCTCACAGGCCACCAATACCAAACAGAGCATCAGAAAAGAGAATACACAAGTGAAGGGGTTTGTTTCCTAGTGAAATTTGATTGTCTTGAAAAACACTTTCCATAATGACAGTCAGTGGAATGATATTTAATTTACTCAGTGGCCTAGTATTTTGCAGAGTAAATATCTAAGATCATCAAGCTTCTCTAGCTTTAATACATACAAATCATGTTACAGGTTCCTCCTCAAAAATCATTGGTCACATTTGCCCCTACACTTTCCACCTTTTCAAAAGTTGTAGTATTTTAAAACTGGTGCTAATGCAATAGCAAGCTATAACAACTTTGTGGATACAAGCATCTATGTTTCAGAATTCAAAAACAGAATCTTTAGGCCCTAATGCTTTTGACATATGAAAGTGCGTCACGATATATATGTAAATTAGGAAATGTTTTATATTAAGTGTTTGAGACAGATTTTCAGTGAGGTTTTCAGCTTACCTTTTGAGTCCCAAATAAGATAGAATGAAAGCTCCTTTGTTGAAAAAAACTGCATTTAATATTCGGAACAGCTGTGCTTACTATTATAAGAGTGGCGTTAGCCTGTGCCTATGGCATCTGCAGATCTAATCTTGGGAACCAGTGGTTCATGGATGGTGGTTCCCTTGGTACCCTTTTAATGCCTTCAGTCTTGACCAAGGCTTCTTCTTCCTGTAAATTTATCAAGGTTAAAACAAATCCTTTGAAAATATAAATCCTCTCCCCTGCCCCAAACATGCACCATCTATAATTTAGAATTACTTGCATAGTGACTTTTAGAATGAAAGATTCAGTCTTGGAGGTAGGAGGTGATAAGGGAATATTAGCACTTCAGTACAATACTATTTAATACCAGAAAATTGGGTTTTGGTCTGATGAACTAAAAGTTTTTTCCAAATGTTTAAAAGGAAAACTGTCCAAGATATACTACAGTTTTGACTAAGTTTCTTAAAAAAGAAGCCACCAAAAGAGAAAAGGAAAGAAACACTAGAGATTAGCAATGTAATTTGAGAGAATTAACATATCAAACAATATCAACTTAGAAAATGCCTGCATGGTTTTAAAGCTTTTTTAAAGGCTTTCGAATTGAGCACAGCAAGGACTGTAGATTAGTTATGTATTCATTGAATGTCTGTGTGCATCTCTGTCTACACCTCTGTATACTCAAGTTATCCTATCAGCTGGGTTTTTAATAAAGGGTCCTGAGAACTGACTTTTTAAAGCACGTGTAAATCTTTTCTACTCTTTGATTTTAAGAAAAATGTTACTCATATTCTCTAACAAATAGTGACTGGCTAGCTATAAAATCAAGAATTGGGGACGGGAATAATCTTCTACTAAGAGAATTTAATACTCAGAAGCGATCAATGAAGGACCACCTACTTTATCTACCTTGCCTTTTTTTTTATATTAATAAAAAAAGATGATGTTATCATACTATTTTAAGGTGTCACTGGATATTCAGATTCTCTGAAGAAGGAAGTTTGAATCATCTGGTCCAAGCAGTGAGAGGATGGAAAAAAGCTACATCAATAGCAAATCAGCGAATAATCTTAGGTCCAAATCAGAGTGCAAATATGGGACAGAATAGATATATTGGCATAAGAGTTAAAATGTAGAGGAGTAAAATGCAAAGCTATAAAACTAATGTACATTTAATTATTTTTGCGATCGCAGTGTTACATGTTTTTTTAGGTAATTCTTAAATTAAAAATAAGACCACACACACTACCCACCCTACACACGCAATGTCTCACCTAAAATCTTCTGTTGCTTTTATAGTCTTAGAACTGTATTCATGTCTCAGCAATGCCAAAGCAAGATAATTCATGGAAGGAGAAATCACTTAGTCACTACCTTAAATTTTTGTATTAGGTTCATGGGAAATAGATGGGGAAACAGTGAAAACAGTGTCAGACTTTATTTTTGGGGGCTCCAAAATCACTGCAGATGCTGATTGCAGCCAGGAAATTAAAAGATGCTTACTCCTTGGAAGGAAAGTTATGACCAACCTAGATAGCATATTTAAAAGCAGAGACATTACTTTGCCAACCAAGGTCCGTCTAGTCAAGGCTATGGTTTTTCCCGTGGTCATGTATGGATGTGAGAGTTGGACTGTGAAGAAAGCTGATCGCCGAAGAATTGATGCTTTTGAACTGTGGTGCTGGAGAAGACTCTTGAGAGTCCCTTGGACTGCAAGGAGGTCCAACCAGTCCATTCTAAAGGAGATCACTCCTGGGTGTTCATTGGAAGGACTGATGCTAAAGCTGAAACTCCAATACTTTGGCCACCTCATGCGACGAGTTGACTCACACTGGAAAAGACCCTGATGCTAGGAGGGATTGGGGGTGGAAGGAGACGGGGATGACAGAGAATGAGATGGCTGGATGGCATCACTGACTCGATGGACATAAGTTTGAGTGAACTCTGGGAGTTGGTGATGGACAGGGAGGCCTGGTGTGCTGTGATTCATGGGGTCGCGGAGAGTCGGACACGACTGAGCGACTGAACTGAACTGAAGGGAGTTTTATTGTCTTCTCACTGATTTTTCCCACTTTGAGTTCAACACATGGATTTTGGGCTCTTTATTTTCCCTCACAGTACATCTTGGAAGTTTGCTCAGATATTTAGTGCTGATTGCCCACAGATACGTTCTTTGAACATTTTCTGCAGAAAGGATTTGTTTGTTCATATTGTGTGTTATCATTTTTTGGTCTTATTACTCTGGCCTGTACAGGCATTCGACTGGGCCCATGAAGAGGGTACAGACAGCTGACTGGATGAAGAGATTGGGGGAAAAAACTCCCATTGTTTAGATTTCTGTCAGAGGATATAAGAATACTTAATTTCTTTTATCCCTAGGGCTTTCATTATCATTTAAATTTCATTTTACATTAATTGATCAGGGATTAGTAAAGCCATTATGCAGAAATTAGAATAAGACAAGCCAGATGGAATGAATAATTCATGAAGTCCAATTACGTTTTATTTCTGGTGTACTTTCATACTTGCCTCTGACTTCTGTGCTATTTTGATGTGACAATATTCGCTGGAAATCAGGAGTGCCATTTTATTTTATTGTATCCCTCCGGAGGGAAGCATTTGTATGCAGTAGGGGTGTGTTAATGAATTTCCCCCAAAACCACCGATTTTCAGAGCTGTTGGAAACATTGGGTGAGCTAGAAAACGTGATTCGCCTTCCACGGAGGTTGAGGGACAGTGCATTGAGCCTCACCAATCCACCTGATTTGGGTGAACTGATCTTAGATAGAGAGACCAGAGTCTCCGAACCGCGAGATGTTTCACGTGCCCGACAGATGCCTTTAAAACACGCGACCCCTTTCCCGCGCAAAGGACCCATTAAAGTGTGAATCTGGCCCCAGAGTCGGTTTGGAAGCAGAGCGGCAGCCACAGCAAACGGCCGCTAGGTGGCAGGCGTTGCCTTCCGTGCCAAGGGTTCTGGGTCCCCGCGACCGCCCGGGCTTCCAGAGCCTTTCCGCGCGGGTCCGGCCCCGGCGAGCAGAGCACGCCTGGGTTCGGCCCCCGGCAACCCGCGCCGCGTGGCCCGGCGAGCGCCCCGAGTTCCCGGGCCGCCCGTGCAGCTGTGCGGAGTGCCTGCCGCGCGGGTGCCTGCGGCCGCCGCCCTGGCCCCCAGCCCCTCCCCGCCCCCACCCCGGGGTTTATTCCTGCCGGGGGACAGGTCTAGTAGCTTTAAAGCTGCGGCTCACCGTCCCGGGGACTTTCATCTCGGGAAGTTTTATGACACTTGGTGAATGTGCAAAGTTTTTAATTAGGCGCGCTAGACAGCCCGCGGCGGCGGCAGCGCCACCGAGTCTTCACGGCCTCTCTGCTTTGCAGCACAACAAGCCGCTCTACTCCTTTGAAGACAACGCGGACTACGTGTACGACGTCGTGTGGTCGCCCGTGCACCCCGCGCTCTTCGCCTGCGTGGACGGGATGGGGCGCTTGGACCTCTGGAACCTCAACACTGACACCGAGGTGAGCGCAGGCGCCGCGCCCGGCGGGCGGGGAGGGGGCGCCGGCGGCCTCTGCGTCCCCACCCCTCTCTCTCTGAAACGGCCTCTTTTGGACAGGCCTTCTAATTGCAGCTGTGCTGCCGACCCCCGTTCTCCGCTGCTCTGCGGGGAATTGGCAGATGCATTTGGCCCCAAATCATTTAATCTCCCTTCATCCCTAAAACCGTGGCAGAGTCCTGGACAATTGACGACCCTTCTTTGCAAAGAGCAAAACCATACGTGTTCACGCCTTTCCCTGCGGGAAAGGACACTGGGGCATATTTGAGAGTGGTGTTGAAATAACTCTATGGGCAAACACTTGGAAAAGTAAGCTTTTGTGCACTCTGACTTGAGATTGGGCTTTTTAAAAGGGCTGTTTGCCCGTGTTTGCTGTTTACACGATTTCTGTTTTAAATCCGTGAAAGATGATTCTCTGGGCTGTTGATGTTTAGATCTAGTCTCCGTTAATTTTTAGAAGGTAAATAATCCTTGTCTAAGAGACTGAACTCACCACTTTTATAATAGTTTCTGTCTCTGAACATGTATAATAAATTCAGTAAATTTTTTTTATATTTTAACATGTCACATTTGGAGTACTTCACAAGTGAAATTTTTTCAAAAGGCAATTAACAACAAGGAAATAGTCTTTTTAAAAATCATGCTGTATATAATCATGTTTCTAAAATTATGTCACGTGTCTTATTCCCTTTTTCCGCTCTCAAAATTCTTGAGGTGCTGATTTTCAGGTACTAAGAGTTTTGGGTTGAGTTTAAAAAGAAACAGGAATATTAAAGGTCCTTCAGTTTAATACAATAAAATGGTCTGGTCATCAGCTGGTCCATGATTCAGGGTAGCTCTCCATCAATAAGAGTGGACAGGTAAGAAGAACAAGTGCTGAAAACTACATGTCAAGTGGAGAACAAGGGAGAGATCTTTTGAAGTGTTCTGAGCAGGAAACAGCTCAGCCTTTTTAATTAGGAAGCCTACAGCTGGGGGATGTGAGGAGAAGCGGGCTGCCCTGAAATTTTGGGGGGAGGGGCAGGGAAATATCCTTCAGGTGTTATTACTGAGTCACCGTATCATACAAGATTATATTCACCTAAAACCACTGCCAAATAGTTGGGTTTTACAAATCTTTCCATTTAACTCTGTCTTTTATTTTTCCTTTTGGCTACCAGAACTACATGACAAGGACCAGAGCTATGCAATGAAGCGTCTGGAAGTGAAGGGCAGTAGTGCGCAGGGCCCATCATTTCGGACATTGAAACGTTTATAACATTATTGCCTTTCATGAAACGGTGCCTATTTCTCTACAATGTAATGGTTTCCCAAAGTCTTTCATCACCATTGATTAAAATCATGTTGTTTCTCTTTGGGAGAATAGATTCATTCACTGTAAACAACCAAAAAACGCAGTTTTCAGATTGACTTAGGAAACAACCTCCCCCCCACACACACAATTAGAAATCAGATTTACTAGAAGTGAGTTCAGGTGATGCTCAACTATTAATATGATGCAGTGGAGTGCCCTACCAACTCCTTAGTAATTCCTCTGTGATTCTTTTTGTTTAGTTTTATGTTTTTATCTGCCCTTTAGGTAAAATGAAATAATATCTCAGCCTTGCCAAATGTGATTTTTTTTTCCCCCTTCCCTCTCTCTAGGTATCAAGAGACAACCATATAAGTCTTTTATAGCTAAGCATTTTAAGAAATCATTACTGGGCATGCAAATCGTTTAGTTTTGCGGTGAACATAGTTCTGCTTTTGCAATAATAGTAGATACATTGAGCCTGATTCAGATCCAGTAATAAACTGAACACTTTTTTAAAGTCCTCAAATCATTTTTGTCTTCTGTCAAGTTGAACAAGATTTTTCAAATATTTGTCCGATTAGAAATTAGATTTGTTTAAAAAGAAAACAAAAATCCTGAAATCTCAGTGGTTCTTTGTCGTCGTTCAAAATACAGTGCTTTTTAAACCAACTTATCCCAACTACTCCTATTCAAGGACAGCTTACATTCACCTACTTCACTGTTACTGAGCTCTACGCAGTGTGGTGAATGATGTGTATATATTCTGTGTTTGCAATTAAAATGATTAAAAACTGTGAAAATATATAAGGAACTGAAATACGAGAGTAAGAAACAATTATGGATTATTTTCATTATAGATTCAGCAACTTTTGAAAACTCATTACTTGTCAAATTAATGAAATATGTTTGTCATTTTCTTCATACATTTCATAATTCTTTTAGCATGTGTTATAAACTGTCAGTTTCTATTTTTTTACCCCCACCATTTATGATATCTATGAAAAGAAGATATTTTTAATTCCAAATAAATATATAAAATTCTTTAATATGTTTTAGGCATACTTTAAAATGTATCAAAAAATCATTTTCTTTTGAGTGATCTTTTGTCATATTTATATTAAGATTAAATAATTTTTATTCAATTTTTGAGATTGTTCAGAGATAAAATCTGATATTAACCAGCATTATGAAAAGTGGGAGCCTTATGATCTCCCTAAATTATGGAGTTAAAAATTTTAACTCTGAAAACTGTATAGCTGATTCTCAGATTTGTTTTCTGAGTAGCACAGTAATAATAAAGTGTATTGACAGAATTATTGCCTATTGCAATTCATATTGTTTTGGCCTTTGAAAAGTTTGGTTAAAAATTCAGTCTACAGCACTGCACAGCAGGCCCCTTTATTGTAGAAATTGTGTATTTAAGAAAAAAAAAAAACATGAGCTGGGGACTTTTGTTTTACATTTTTGCTATCAATTGACATACTGTGATTTAAGCAGGTAAAAGAATTTTTATTGATTTCAAGATTAAATTTAAATATAGATTCTTACATATGATGGAGTTTTTATTGCTATTTTAAAGATAGGTGTTGGGTCAATAATCTCATATAAACAGATGGTTTCAATTCCCTTAATAACAGAACGCCGGGGGAGCAGAGGCACAGTCCAGGTCCTGTTTCCACCCTGAGAAGTCATGTGCGTTAGACACAGGTCTTGAAAGAGTGGCATGAGATGATGTTGGTGGGCCTCTTTTCACTATATATTTTTTTCCTTTTTGTTTTAATATTTACCTTTTTTAATGGGCAGATGTCGTTTCCTATTCAACATTTTTGTAGAAAGCTCAGAGAGCTGATCTTTCTATCAGTTATAAACTCCCAAACTTCCAGATGTGAGTTTATACAACTCATGATGAAAGAGAGGTAGACCCACTAAAATTCTTTTTTCCAAATTGTAAGGTTCTTATAACAAATACTGCAGGTTCCATCTCTGCACCTCCAGTTCACTTGAATAATGATTAATATTTGTAATTACCAATGTTGTCAGATTTCAGGTGCTTATTAAAGGAGGTGTAAAGCCTTTTCTACAGTAAGTGCTGCACTCTTGTCAGGATACCGTCCCGAGGACATCAGAGTTAGCACTTCCTGCACCTTGGTGCTGCTGGGAGGAAGCAAAACTGGGTGGACAGAGGAAAAGAAAACAGGAGAACTTGAGGTTTTGAACTTTTGCTTCTTAGCATCCCTTCTATGACGAGGTTTCAAGGATCAAAACATTTTTTCCACTGAAGACACTTAGTAATATGACTTATTTTTCACCGTACACCCCATCCCCACCTTTTATAGTTTCCTCAATCTTGCTAAATCCTGAAGTCTCCCTCCTCTCCATCAATCCATAAATCAGGACCCAATCAAGAAGTCTCACACTGAGTTGCTGTGTGATGTTGTCGGTGTACCCTGCATAATCCGCAGAGATATTTATGCCACTCACTGCCCACTATGGCAAAAGACTCCCTCTCTTTCCTTTTTTGTTGAAGTGTCTCTCCTCTCTACCTCTTAATTCAGTGGAGCATATGATTTAAGAACAATGAATCCTTTACCAGCTGCACCAGAGACGTACATTACTTCATGCACACGCGGGCCGCGCTGACTCATCCAGTTAAACGTATCATTGTCAATTCGTATATTTAAATTCATATTCAGAGATTCTTGGTTTCTGCTGTAACCCCTTTGGCAGGTTCCAACAGCAAGTGTGGCCATTGAGGGGGCGTCTGCCCTGAACCGTGTTCGTTGGGCTCAAGGTGGCAAGGAAGTTGCTGTTGGGGACTCAGAAGGCCGTATTTGGATCTACGACGTCGGAGAGGTACACGTTATTTGGTTTGGGTGTTTTGATTTAGTGTTTTGGTGTTCAGGCTTCTTTTTTTTTTTTTTTTTTGGCTTCTATATCTGGTTTAAATACCTAGTGAAATTATTGGCAGCACCTTGTGGACCATGAGAGCCCTCTCGAGTCCATTTGCAAATTTCCATTGACTTCAGTAGGAGTTTGGGGAGACTTCCTTGGGGCCTAATTTGGTCTTCTGTCTGCACACACAGGACCCGTTAGTTAATGATCAGGCTACTTTCTAAGTGCTGTAGAATTCTCAGCTATCCTGTGATGAAGCATGGTCCTCCCTCGACCTGCACTCCCACCCACCCCACCCCCTTGCCAATTTCATGAGAATGAAAAGTTTGCCAAATTCATCATGCTAACATTGAATTTGGAATTTGTTGTTTATTTTGAAAAGTCAAGCTTTAGTTGGTATGTTTAATTAAAAGGTATATCCGGGAGTTGGTGATGGACAGGGAGGCCTGGCGTGCTATGATTCATGGGGTCGCAAAGAGTCAGACATGACTGAGCGACTGAACTGAACTGAACTATTACTCTTTAATTAAAAGTAGCCAATTAAATAGCTGAGGTGAGTCAGATCTTTGTACCGTTTTTGTGATATTCAGAGTTGTTATGTGCAGTGTATACTTCTCTGGTTTATCTTGTTATATGATGTGTAAAATATTTCTGAATGTTATGGCACACATCAGAAGAACTGCATATTTGATTTTAGAAAAATCTCCTTGAATATCCGTACTACACTTAATATTACATTACAGAGCAATTTTCTGGAAGCATATTTGTTTGTTTTTACTCTTTGAGAAAGTGTTGACAAAAATCTTCATTTCTGATGGGGTGAAATAAGTTTTTTCTTAAAGACAAACAAAATAGTGAACTTTCAAGCCAAACAAAATAAGCATGTTGTGTACATCGTGTTAGTGTAATATGAATCTAACATTTGCATTCCAGGGGAAAAATAGACCGCATTTCTAGGCGTTACATCCTGCACCTCAGGAGTGTGCTTTGAGTGCCTGGTGGATGGGCAGAGCTGATCACACTGAGAAGGGTTCTTTAGAGTTTCATCAGTGAGCTTTCTACTATTTTGGCAACGCTAGATGGTTTGTTCTGCAGTGGAACTTTGGTGATGCTGTATGGCAGAGTTGGTTGTGTTGAAACAAGCTGGATGGTGTTTGTGTGTGTACGTGCTTTAATTCAGAGACAGAAACTGAATGACTTCAGATGGGAGTTTTCTGTTCGGGGATGTACAACTCTAAGTAAAATAGCTGAAGAATCTCTGAGTTTCACTGCATACTATTTCATTAGGCTCCCCCTTAACCACTCCTGATGGCACAAGCTGAGTCATTCCAGCAGCGACAAAGGCTCTGTTAATATTCATCCCCAGTGGTGAAGAAGGAAATGGTCTGGTGACTATTGACGTAGCTTGGAATCTTTGAGAAAGAGAATACCCTTCGGAACTGAAAATATTGCCAATATATTTTAAAGCCAAAATATTGCCAATAGTTCCTTCAGTGAATATTTTAGTCAGTGCATCTTTTTCATGGTTTTCATCAAAATAAAACGAAAGCAGCAAAAACATGTATTCTACATTGGTTCATTTGTTTAAAACATTTGAGAGGTAGAAAAGAAGGGAAATATTAAGAAACAAAAGTTTCTCTCTTTCCTTTGTTTATAATGGGTATAATTGCAGCAGAGAAAACATATGTGCTCAGAGATGAAATGGTAGAAAATAGATGAAATTTAAAAATGCCTTTCTCTACCTCCCTTGCTTATTATACGTAACATTCCTTAACTCTTTTAGGTGTATATACAACATTATTTTATCCAAGAGGACTGAAAAGAATAATAGTTCAACAGTCTGGTTTATTTAAAGTAACGCATTTTGAAAAATCTGCATGTTGACCACACATAATTCATATATAAACATAATTCATATATACATGTAATATACATTCACACACACCACCTTTAGGCAATAAGAAAATACAGCATAACATGTATACAGAATTTACTGCAACAAGTTATAATATAGCCATGGGACAGAATTACTTGAATATGACTCATATTTTGGGAGTATATTTGATTTTGTAAGTTGCTTTGACTGATACGTGGCTGCTAAAACTTCTCCCTACGTTGTTGTCATCATTTCTAAATTGTATAGTGTTGTTATACTCATATTTCCTCTATCGTACTAGCAGGTCAGGCTGGTTTTCATTTTGGTATTATTGCCCTTGCTTTTCTAAGTGATATTACAGACTATAGAAATGTCTGCAACTCTAGGCCGGTCTCACCTATTGTCTGGAGTCTAGACAGGCTATAGAAAAATCTCTGTGACATATAATAGGCCCAACTATTTGTAGGGTTGTTTATCTCTACGAATTCACTACCAGGAAAAAAATGGGTTATACTATTTTATTGAGAGAAGCTAATATTGTAATCCTCTAGCCCTTTTCTGAAGGACCAAAAATCAGGATAGGCTTATATATTTGAACAGTTCCTTCTGTATTGTTTGATCCTATAAAAAGTAATCTATAGCTCAGAGAAACTCAGACTTTACAACATAATTTTGCTGAAAGTATATATTTTCCTGAGTATTTTTGTAACGTATTTACAAATTTATCTTGTGTATTTTTGGGGAGAAATAAAGGGGTACTTTTCTGTTCTGATACCCTGTTCTAAGTTTCTGAAGATCAACTCTGTAGAGGTCCATGTATTGAAGGGAAAGATGACTTTCCAACAGCTAAGTTTAGCTGAAGCCACTTGGGAGAGATGGTAGATCATGGGAGATACTGCCACGGCGGTAATTACTATTGTGGCGTTCACCAACCTGGAACTGACAGAGCATAACTGTCCTTAGACATTGTCGTGTTGTGCTGTTAGTCACATCTAACTCTTTGCAACCCCATGGACTGTAGCCCACCAGCCCCCTCTGTCCTTGGGATTCTCCAGGCAGGAATACTGGAGTGGGTTGTCATTCCCTTCTCCAGGGGATCTTCCCAACCCAGGGATTGAACCCCAGTCTCCCACATTGCAGGCGGATCCTTTAGCGTCTGAGCCACCAGGGACGCCCCTTAGAATGGCACCCCATAAACAGTACCCCGGCAGCCTTTGTAATCGCCTACACTGTAGAACACCAGACAGAGTGCCTTTACAGCAACCTGGCCCATCTGGAATTCAAGGTCAAATCCAATACCGGGGCATGGCTGACAGAGGAGAAGGGGTTTGAGCAGGAAGTGATTTTCAAAGGAAAAAAATATAGAGGAAAAGAAAAAAGGATGTCATTGAGGATCAGACGGCCGGGAAACTGTGCTCCCACTATTGTATTAAAAATTGATCCTCCAGTCCCCATTAAAACGAAACCCATCATCAGGGTCACGCTGGCCTTTGGATAGAAAACCTGGCCTGTGGAACCTTCTAGGAAGAAGATGAAATACTTTCAGGAAAGCCTTATAATACAATCTGTATATGAAAGTTAATGGTAGTTTTGAGAGGACACTCTGTTGATCCATTTTCCTTGGACCTCAGTACATCGGATGGGTGTCTCGTCTGCCAGAGGACATCCCACACTCATTCTCCCACGGTGTTCTTGACCGAACCTTCTGTTAGGCTGTGGAGAAAGGAGGCAAGAGCAGCAGGCTATCTTTCACTAAGGTCCTGTTTTAGAGCAAGGCTGGCTTCACCTGCGCTGTTGTCTTGCAGGGCCCCACGCAGAGGAGCCCTGAGCTTGGTTTAAAGCTCTGCTGTCATCGTCCTGCAATTGTTCAGACATTTTCCAGCAAGATGCCTCGTGTTTCCAGGTTGCACTGGGTCCCTCAGACTCTGTAAACAGTCTGGTCCAGGAGAGTATTGATTTTAGTACACTCACAGCACAAATCAGAAATGAAAAGTTCTGGTCTTGATGTAGACCATTAGGAAAGAGAAATCTTTAGAGAGGTGGTTAAACGTCGTACCTGCTGTGTGATGTTATTATTACCTATTCTTTGCATGCACACGTGCATGCTTAGTCGGGTCCGACTCTTTGTGGCCCCAAGGACCGTAGTCGGGCAGGCTCCTCTGTCCATGGGATTCTCCAGGCAAGAATAATGCAGCGGGTTGCCATTTCCTTCTCAAGGGCGTCTTCCCAACACACGGACTGAACCCGTGTCTCCTGCGTTGGCAGGCGGCTATTTTTACCACTGTGCTACCCGAGAAGCCCAGTATTGTTATTACCTATTCCTTAGGATGATTTTAAAATGTTGGATGAGAAGAGCAATGTTTCCACATTCTCAGTATCATGATATTTGGGTATTGGGTGGATATTCTAGTTCCCCTCCCCACGACCCTCTTTTGATCACGTGATTTTAACTGAGAGTGTAATAAAGTTTTAGGGAGAGAGCTCTATTATACCTACCTTCAGGTGGAGTTGAGAGGGACAGCCTTTCTCTGTCCCCTGAGAGGAGACTTCTGGGACTCCCAGTGGAGACAGTTCCATTCAAGTCCAGGTGGACGTGCCTTCCTGTGGGACCTGACACTCAACCAAAGGGCACTGCAGAAAGGGACTCGGTGTCACCAGGCATTAACAACCGTCTGCCTCATCTCCTGTCCCAGCTGAGGTGCAGCTGCTGCAGGGAGTCCCAGCACAGTGCCCCCATGATCGTGCCCACCTCTATTACGTACAGTTATCCTCCGTGACTTTTAAGATGATGGCAGAGAGCAGTGGCTTGGATCCAGATTTACTGATGCAATTTATTATGAACTTCTGAAGGGGTAAACAGGGGATTCCGTGTGCGCTCACTGAAATCACCAGATTGAGTCTGTCCATCCTTTTTTTTTTTTCCTGTTACATTTAAATGGCAAAGACATGAGTAACGTCTCAAAGCCTATGAGTAAGGAGGTAAAATATAAAACGCAGTGTTTTCAGGTAGGCCACATGATGCTTTGTTTATACAGCATACATTTTTGGTTGTTTGATTTTGGCATTGTATCTGGAAAATATACTGTACACATTTATTTTCACAGATAGGGGTCTGTTTTCTTTGCAGAGCAGGTGCTTACCTCCTATTAGCATAAATGGAAGTTATATGAATTCCATGAAAGAGAAGACCCCTTTTATTATTTGGCTATAATTTGTATTCTATTCATGCATCTCAAAAGTTACTTAGACAGTGGTTGCATGCACCACTTAAAATTCAAAGATCTAAATTTTAAAATGAGCACAGCACTTGAATAAGTTTGCAAGCTTTTGCTCCCCAAACCATTGGACACCATCTGTTTTGGAGCTGTGTGATCCCATTCAATTAATTGAAAGATGAGTAAGATAACAAGTCATAAATTAACTACAAATATAACCTGAAAATGTTGAGTGTATTCTTCTTCAGACTTGTTAATCATTGTTGGATTTTTCAAAAATGATGTGTGATCACACATATTCTTAAGAATTAAAAATAAGAATTACTCACGGCCAAGGCTCTTTACCAAATAGCAAGGTTTTCTATATATATATATAGAGAGAAAGCTGATTTTAACAGCACATGGGCCAGTGAGTGTAGAATTATTCACGTGTCCTGATGATTGATAGCCAGCCTCACTACCTGTCTTTCTCGCCGATGTGTTTTACAGAAAGCCTGTTGCCATTGTTAATGCTTCAGTGCAGTCACACAGATGCAGCTGTCATAAATATCCCCTAACAACTGTTTGCTGCTTATCTGAATTAGTTAGAATGCTGTTTGCAGCCCCAGTTGTGAAAGAAGCAGTTTATCTTCTACCTCCTATTTATTTCTTTTTCCATTAACCTCTTCTAGGGAAGATTTTGTTTTCAGTTGGGATAAATATGCGTAAGTTTCAAATCCCTGATTATATTCCTACAGTAGTCAAACGATAAAATTCCAAAATCATTTCGGCTGAAAGTAGAGTTGGAAAAATAAAACAGCAACTGAAAAACTGTAATTTCGGAGATGAGTAAGTCTTATCGCCCTGGCTTTCTCTGTGTAGTATTCTGTTCACTCATCATCTAAGGGAATGTGTATTAATCTTCAAATTTTAACCCTGAGCTCTGGCACCATTTTGTGTGCCTTGTTTGCTGTGACTCTTGGGGGACCAAAAGAAAGGCAGTCATCTTATACAAATTGTAATAAATGTAGTCAATTTGACATTTGTCAATATGTTAAAAGGGCCTTAAAAAATCTTGGAAGGGAAAAAGGAGAATATGAGATCAAATGCAGTCGCTAAAGCATGGTTTTAAATGTTCATCTGAATCTATTTTAAAGCTACAATTAAAAATTGGAATGAAAATTCTACTTGGAATCCCAGTAGGAAAAATGACCTAGGCAAGATACTTTAGAATGATGGTCAAGGTGTAATGTACAGGGACTATAAAAAGTGCCTCCAGCCGTTCTCACAGACAGCTAGAGTAAGAAGAAAAAGAGATTCCGTGAACCATTTTCCTTGTACTTTAAATCGCTGTTCAGCATAGCAGCACCTGATAAACTGGAAGTATTGGGAGTTAAAAGAGTGTTTGAGCGATGCAAAATAAACAATACACGTATGGTTTTTAAGTGGATTACACTGAGGCAATAATTGTTCACTTCATGGAATGACTTCATGTTTTCCAGTAGGACAGTGCCTACATCCATTTTCCACAGGAATTTATGCCCTGAATATAAATAATCCCCCTCTGTGGGGAAGGCTGGCATGCAGAACACAAAATACGAAGTTAAACTGAAATTGGGGGGTTGATTCAAATAAGAGTTCCTTAATGAAAAAGAACTGCACTTGAAATCAGTCGATTTAATTATTGTGCTTTATGAAAGCTATTATCCTCTGACGATGACGAGCCCGATAGCATGGCTAAGTTCTGGCAGTATCCAGGAGGGGAGGGGAGGGCAGAGCTAGGCTCAGCTTACCGGAGTCCAGTTATAATTGCCTCGAACACTTGTGTTTCTCATTAAATGAGTGTGGCCATAAGTTTCTAGACTCTTGAAGGTCTTTTAAGTGCTAGCTTATTCTTCAGTGGATTAAACAGTGTTTTTTCCTTTTGCTGATGCTAAACACTTCTTTTGGTTTTTCCCTCCATGGAAAAGACTTATGTGATGCCAAAATCCAGATAAAAACTGAAAATCCAGATACTTAGTGTTTTTAAGCTGAATGTTTATTATCATAGCCACAAACCTATGCAGTTAAGTTAAAAAGCACAAAGGCATATTTGTATGGACAGATTTGGGGTGCTAATAAATATCATTACATAAAATAAGCCACTTTGAAATCATATATTAGTTCATTTCCTTGTCATAATAAATTATATGTATTTGAAATAAAATCATCTGGTTAAAATATATGATTATAATTTTAGTGTTAACGTGATTTTTTTCTAGGGAAAGTGTTAAAAAGAAAGTGCTATTTCAATTAATGTTATAATTATTCATCTTATAGTAAATGCAGTAGCAGTGGGTCTGTTTTGATAATTACATATGTTAAAGACCATGATTAAACTAGTTATTATATAAATAGTGTGCTTATTCAGGTAGCATTAGTTTATAAATTTTCAAGCCACTTTTTTTTTTCTGAATTGATAAGAAAATACTTATGACTTTTATATATTACGGAGTAGTTAACTAAATGAAAAGAAAACCCTAATATCTAATTTTATAAAAACCAAATTAATGTGTGCATAGTAATCTGCAATATTCAATGAGATTAATATAGTCCCATTTTGGTGATAAATGGTCTTTGAATATAAACCTTCTGAAACAAGTATTAGTTTGTATAATTAATCATCTTTATGATTCTTCTGTGGTTTCAAACTGTCATCTTCAATAGCAGTTTGGATTCTGAGGCAGTCATTAATTACAGTGTTAATTTTTTTTATGTCCAACAAAATTGTGTTTAGTTTTGGAATTTCAAAACTGCTAAATTTTATCTTGAAACATTACTGCCTAGAACAGTAAGTAGCCTCAAATCACGGCTTGGACCAGCCAGGCATGAAGCTGCTCCAGTCATATGAGTCTAGATTAACACTGGCCTGTACAGAAATGAAGAGTTATTTGTTTCTTCTGTAAGTAAGTATGTTACTGTTGGTATATCTGAAATAGAATATGAAATTGAATATCTGCCTATACATGTTTATGTATAAATATTTATATGCCATGTAGGCTGGACTTGCAAAGTGAGGAAGTGAAGGAGTCACTGTATTCCACTTTCACAAAAGGTTTGCATGAATTTCTGAGACTGTCAGCTATCAGAACATCTTTTCCATTTTAAAGCATGAATTATTTATCATTTAGGGAATATCAGAGCATAACATTGTAGGAGCAGTTTTGCACTCTTACTTTGTAGGCTGGCAAAACTCATCAGTGGCCCGGAATTCTCTCTGATCTTTGTCCTCACGGTCGGCCAGTACTTTTGCAACGTTTAGACAGAACCTTTAATCAGTCTGGCAGCCCTGCTCTGGTTAATCACATTCCTCGCTAGAGTTTTTCTGATCTTTAGAGTGCCACATCTACAGGTACATAGATACTTGCCCATTGTCGTCTATTTGAACGGGATAACCTGGCCTAGAACAGTGCCTGGCACATACAGGCACTCAATAAACAGGTGAATGAATGTTTCACAGGTGAAAGCTGAAGGTTAAGAAAAAGCTTACTTGTGTGAAGTGTTCAGACGGCACCGTCCAGCTTGTCTATAGATTGATGGCCAGGAAAAAATAACTATATTTGCATGGGAAAAGGTATGCAGAACATAAACTTAGAAAAGAGTGCTTGTTCTTCCTCTCCAGTCTCGAGTCCAGTTACTCTTCTCTCCTTTGCTTTTAAAAGTGAGCAGTGGGTCACTCGTCATAATGAAAGCCTAACAGTTGACTCAAATAGTTGTTAAACCACTGGAAAAACGCTTCTTTTTCATTATGCTTTTTTTGGACACTATAGATATGGTAAATCATGAACTACATTATACAAATACCTCTTTTATGCCCAAACATTCAGTAGGAGGGAATGACATTTCTTTTATTACCTTGGTAAATGTTTTTAAGGTGTTTAGCAATAAGCCTTCTTTTTTGTCAAAACTGCTTAGATGCAGTGGTTGCTAGGAATTTACTAGAAAAACGATAGTTAATAATATCAGAAAGAGAAAGGATATATGTTTAGTCAGCTAGTATGACAGATCAGTTTGAGTAGTGTATGCGCTTTCATTTCCCCGTCATCTTGTTCTTTTGTGTTATGGAAAAATAGTGGTAATGAAGTTTAAAAAGTTTATTTTCCATTATTGCCCATCAAATGTCTTTAGCATTTTTTCCCATCTTTTGAACAGAGAAATAGATGGTGTAAAATAATAGAAAAATAATGCTTAAGACATTTCTAAAGAAGAGGGTGACAAGATTTTAATACTGATGTTAGCAAGGTCATCTTTAAGCCTTAGTGAATTAACTCTTTTTCAGCTGTGTGATTTTTTTTTTCCCCCCTCAGGTAAAAACTTTAGAATTTAGTCACGCATCCCATGATGCTAAATTTTAACATGAAGAGTATTTCTAAATGTTCATTTTTTTAAAGACCAGTGTTTAGAATAGTGTTTAAAATGATTTCCTTTGACATTTGCTGGCTTATTGAAATTGATATAGTCCCATATTTGTTACTGTTTACTTTGGACTTTTATGTCCTACCTTTATATCTTTCCTTAATTGGGTGGTAATGGATTTTTTAAAAGTATTGTTCTAACAAACATGCTATAAAAGGCATTTAAAGATTCTAGGAGGAGAACTGTAGCAGAAAGGTCTCATGCTTCATGGGTGACTGAGGGTTCCCTTAGATGGGATTTTTACATAAAAGAAATTCTTTCTTAATAAAAAAAATAGATATCATCGGATGCCCATGGGTTAGCATGCTGCTAAATTTCACAGAAATTCTGATCTACTGACTGGTAATAGCAGATGCTACAGAATGGAGACTAATATAACTTCTACTTTCTGGACTTCTCTAAAACTGCTGTGGATACTTAGTTACCCCCCAGTATGCACTCCAGTATATTTTTGTGCTCTGTACACTGCATTCTGGCTTGGAATTTTGGTTCGTGGTTTCATCCATTGTTACCAGTGATGGTAGACTCTCCAGAGAGTTAAATACAGTGGAGCTTGGTCGTTCCATTCCGATGGCTGTTTCATTGCTTATTACCTCCCACTTTGCTTCCATCTGTGTGTGTGGCAAAGGGAATTGTCCTAAAAAGTATAGGCTTCCTCTGAACACAAATGTGTGTTTGTACACCAGTAAGTCCGCAGTCTCCTGAATTGGGGTTACATTAATAATCGTACTTTTAAAAAAGCTTTTAGAGCTTAGGAGGGTTTAGCAGTTCTATAGAAATCCATGTGCATCTCCACAGTTTCTGTAAATGCATTAACAAACAAACCAAAAAATCAACACTTAATAAAGTGAAAATGTAATTTGTAAGATATCATTTTTAAAGAAAACTTTCACTTTTATGTTAATACAGGAGCTGAATTGTCATGTATCTTTGGAATCCATGGTTAACATAATCAGGCTTTTTAAAAAAAAAAAATCACTCCATTTAATTGAAAGATTACAAAGATGCTGATGAACCACATACTCATGGAATATTCATCCTGAAACCTGGAGTCCTATTCATTTTGTTTGGTTTCTCAGATACATTAAGCATCATAAACTGAAATCACAGAACACTTTTGTCTTAATTATCCAAGCTTTTTTTTTTTTTTTTTAAAGTAACCTACTTTTATACTAAGCAAGGCCTGAGGTATATTTTTACCATAAAAAATACAGCATTGGGCTGGTAGGAGTTACTGCAGATAATGTAGCTATTTAAAATCAGCTGCTAGGTACTATAAACCCTTTAAAATTACTAACAAATGAGGGAGGCTTGACTGAGGACTGTTCAGAATGGTTAGCCATGTGCTTATAAAAAGGGACACATGAATGATATTTGTGTGTTTAACCCTGGTTATAAAAAGTCATTTGATTTTTATAACAGCATGTTCAGTGGTTACAAGGCCTTACGACTTGAGCTAAAAATGTAGAATCCCACTATAGAAAGTGCCATAAAAAGGAAATAGCTCGATAAAACTGTATTGGTCATATGTGAAAAAGATGCATGTGTGTCTATGTATATGTTTACAAGGAATAATTATACTTTAAATTTAATTTTTTAAATTAACAAAGCATCCTCTGATAGGATTTTTCTTATGATCTGAAAGAACACTTTTCCCACACCCAGTTCATGAACCTTAGCTATTATTAAATGTGTGACTATCTAGGAAGTGATTTGTGTGGGCTTTTAAGAAAGCAAATGTGATAAAATTTAAGGTGTACTTCTAAAAATACGCAGCTCTATATAGGTGAATGGAAGGACATGGAAGAAGAAAAAAGGAAGCAACAGCAATTGGAGGAGAGGGAATTAACATTAAGAAAGAAAAATATAGGGAAAACAACCTTTAGTCATGGTTTGTAATGTCCAGATGCTGAGCTTAAACTCTTTATATTTGGGGGGAGGTCTTATTTAATATTCACAGTGGCCCTGGGAGTTAGTGGCCAGAATTACTTTCTCACAAATGAGGAAGGAAAGATCTGAGATGCTAGAGACATAAATTTCCTAAGGACACACAGGAAATTATTGGTAGAGCTGTGAAAGAAATCATATCTGGATGATGTCTGAGGTTGAGAAAAGTCCTTCCTGGCTCCATTCTCAAAATCGAGGTATGCAATCTGTGGCACAGTGGTTATCCTAGTGAGTTACCTGGGGGTGAGGCAGGGCAGGATCTGGGGGGGCCCATTCCAGTGTGGGAAGAGGGCAGACCTGTGACACAGCCTCAGAACTGGAGGGGAAGCATGAACATGATGGATTTTCATGAGTTTGCCCCACAAATTTTGCTTTTTATTTCTGACCTGTGCATCTTTCAGGAATCTTAGAAGGTTAAATATAATATTTAGACTCTTAGCAGGTAACTGAGAACACATGACCTGCCTACCCTTCTGCCATGGCACGCTGGCATTTATTCCCTGAAGTGGGCTCCCGAATGCCCACACTGACCTGGGGCAAGTTACATGGTCTGGAGCAAATCATTGAGCTCCCTGTCCTTCCACTTCCTACCTGTTAGAGGCCTGTTCCTTAAAGTCCTCACATAGCAGACATTAGAAATAATTCTTAAGGAAAACAGAACCACAAAAATAATACAGAATTTATATGTATGCCACTCAATGTATTAATGTATCATTTTTAGGAATATGTTCAAGCTGAGTGTTCCAAGAAAAAGAATGCATGACTATGCTGTGTTGAGCTCATGGTTCATTAGATTACCTTTCTCATCCTCTCCACATCTCTGCTGATACATGGGTCAGATGGCATTATCTCCATTACAGTTGAGGCAATGAGAGGTTAGGTGACCATGGCCAGTAAGCAAGCTGAGAGCAGGACATAAGCTTCCTGTGCAAATCTAAGGTTTGTGTTACCTCCTCTGTAAGGCCAAATTGCTACCTCAGAAACTACCTTTGGCCTTAGTTCCCTCAGCTGTAAATATATGGTCATATCCTATAAAAGGCATTTACTCTTAGAGCTAAGATTTTGTTATTTCAGGAATCAGAGCCCTGAGTGCTTTTGGCATAAAAATGCTTTATACATTTAGCAAAATGTTAGCAAACAGTCATACAGTTGTTGGGGGGGGGTGGACTAGATATTGGTGAACCCTGAATATGAAGCAGTAGGAAAATCTAAGTCCTCTCTCACCTCGGTTGTGGACTTTGGCGGATGAATCTGAAGGCAGAAAATGTTTCCAGATCCACTTTGATTCAGTACAATACTGCTCAATTTTTACAACCTCTTTTTTTATGGTATCCCTTTGATATAACTAGGCTATTTCCTTCCCAGTTCTCATGTTTAATTGAAATTACTCATCAACAATAGAAACTTATGAATATTTTTCCTATAAGAAATGTCAATTGTTTGAAAATTACTCTAAACTACTGTTTTCGGGGGGGGGCGGGTTGCAATCTATAGTGATGGTCTAGATTTGGCCTCTAACGCCTTGATAGAACCTTGAAGAAATGCTGAAACCATGTCATTAACATGCCATTTGCTTCCCCACTGTTTGCGTGACACACAGCACATCCCAGCGAATGTTGCAGTTGTCACTGTAAGAAGGTAAATTTTCAAGTACTTTCTGAATGTCAGCGAAGTTTAAAAAAAAAAAAAAAAAACTATGCCAGTATTCCCACATTTTGACCAAAGAAAACATGGTAATTAATATACATTGTCTTCATATGCCAGAATGATTAGCCATTATATCTTCAGTCCTACCCTAGTGTCTGGCGTATCGTTGGTACTCAGTCCATGTTGAAATCATTAAAAAGGCGTATATATGCTAGTGAAAAGGGCATGGCAGCAGTCTTTTCCTTTGACTAAGAAACATGACAAAGATTTTTCACTTACTTAATGATTAAGGCATTACTGGATTAAAAGTCTCCTAGAGAAAGTTTAAAATGCATTTGCACTCATGAGAAGAGTTAGGAGCTGCCAAGGGTAAGAAGGACACAATTCTGTCCCAACAGACGCTTTTTAAAATGAAAAGAATGGTGGTCTTGTTTGTTAGGACACCTGTTCGGTCTTACCTACAAGTATTCAAATGTCAGAAATTATTAACTTTGGGTGTGAGTACAACCTGCAAATACACTTTCACACATTCAAGCAAAGATTATACTTAAAGTGCTTCCTGAGAGTGATATTTAATTCTAAAAATGGGACAGTATGCAGCTCACCTTCTAAATCTAACATTACGATGATCTTGTTTTTATTGTCAGCTAGATGAAAAAGTGTAATAGAATGAGGTAGATAAATTTAAGTTTCTAGAAGCAATTTTGTTTTCATCCTGTGCTAATCAAGCATTTGTGTGTGAACCAAAGCAAACTAACATTTCTAGTGAGGAAAATGTTTGGCAAAACAATGAAAAGAAAGAAAACTTCTAATATTTTCCCAACCTAAGTGAAACTTTCACAGATAAAAAAGACAGTGAGCTATGTTAGAATATGGTGAAACATTTTATGAGGGTGAATATGCATTTTTAAGGACTGTTATTTCCACCACTATGGAAAAAAGTCAAATGTAAGTTCTATGGTAGGGTATAATTTTATCAAAAACTTTTAAATTTGCTAAAACTCATTTTAAAATTAATAAACAGAAATTGTTACATTTCTATATACTGAAATATTGGAAGAAGAAAGTAAAAAAATCACATTTAAAATCACATCAAAAGTACCTACCAAGAATTTCCTGGCAGTCCAGTGGTTATGACTGCAGTTTCACAATTCCAGGTTGTTGAACTAAGATTCTACAAGCTGTGTAGTGCAGCACCCCCCAAAAACAAATTATATATAAATAAAACATATTTATATATAAAATACCTAGGCATAAACTTAACAAAGGAGGTGAAAGATCTATATACTGAAACCTATAAAATATTGATAAAGGAAACTGAAGATGATTCAAAGAAATGGAAAGATATCCTATGCCCTTGGGTTAGAAGATTTAATATTGTTAAAATGGTCATACTACCCAAAGCGAGCTACAGATTTAATACAGTCCTTATCAAAATACCCATGACATTTTTCACAGAACTAGAACAGATAATTCTAAAATTTATATGGGAATCACAAAAGACCTAGAATTGTCAAAGCAAAACTGAGGAAAAAACAAAGCGGGAGACATACCTCCCAGACTTTAGGCTGTACTGGAGAAGGCAGTGGCACCCCACTCCAGTACTCTTGCCTGGGAAATCCCATGGACGGAGGAGCCTGGTGGGCTACAGTCCATGGGGTCGTGAGGAGTTGGACACGACTGAGCGACTTCACTTTCACGCACTGGAGAAGGAAATGGCACCCACTCCAGTATTCTTGCCTGGAGAACCCCAGGGACGGGGGAGCCCGGTGAGCTGCCGTCTATGGGGTCACACAGAGTCGGACACGACTGATGTGACTTAGCAGCAGCAGCAAAGCTTTAGTAATCAAAACAGCACAAACATAGACATAGATCATTGGACCAGAAGAGCAAGTCTAGAAATAAACCCACACATCTACTGTCAATCTATAACAAAGGCAGTAAGAATAATCAATGGAGAAAAGACAGTCTCTTCAACAAGTAGCATTAGGAAAGCTGGACAGCCTGTACATCAATGAAGTAAGAATATTCCCTCATACCAAATAAATAAATTCAAAATAGTTTAAAGAATTAAATATATGACACCATAAAACTCCTAGAAGAGAACATAGGCAAAACATTTTTTGACACAAATCACAGTAATATTTTCTTAGATCAGTCCCCCAAGGCAGTAGAAATAAAAACAAAAATAAACAAATGGGACCTAATCAGACTTAAACTTCTGCACAGCAAGGAATGGGAGAAAATATTTACAAATGCTGTGACTGAGAGAGGTGTAATAGCCAAAATATACAAACAGCTTATATAACTTAGTATCCAAAAAATAAAAAATAAAAAAATGGGATTTTTCTCCAAAGAAGACAGACAGATGACCATATAGGCGCATTGAAAAAGTGCTCAACATCATTAATTATTAGAGAAATGCAAATCAAACCACAAATAGATGTTATTATCTCAATGATCAGAATGGGCATCAAAGACTAAAAAAAAAAAGCTGAAGAGGGTGTGGAGAAGTTTGTGGGAATGTAAATTGGTATGGAAACTATGGAAAACTAAAAACAGTTACCATATGATCTAGCAGTCTCATTCCTGGGTATATATCTGGATAAGACAAAACTCTAACTGAAAAAGATACATGCACCGCAGTGTTCATAGCAGCACTGTTTACACAAGCCAAGACAAGGAAGCAGTGTAAATGTCCACTGACAAATGAATGGACAAAGAAAAAAATGGTATAGATACAAGTGATGTCGCTCAGTCGTGACTGACTCTCTGCGAAGTCCATGGAATTCTCTAGGCCAGAATATAACTTAGTTATAAAATAGAATGAAATAATGCCATTTGTAGCAACATGATGGACCTAGAGGTTATTATGCTAAGTGAAGTAAGCCAGACAAATATAATTGGGAATCTAAAAAATGATAGAAATAAATGTATATACAAAATGGAAACAGACTCAGACATAGAAAACAAAGTTACCAAAAGGGAAGATAAGGGGGAAGAGGGATATATTAGAAGTATGGAGTTCACAGATAGAAATTACCATATACAAAAATAATTAAGCAACAAAAATTTATGGATTAACACGGACAACTATATTCTATACTTTGTAGTAATGGAAAATGGAAAAAAGTCTGAAAAAAAATAATCGCTTGCTGTACAACTAAAACTAGCACAATTTTTAACTATTCCTCAACAAAAAAAAAAAAACCTCAAAAATTTTGGTGAAACCTACTTATATAAATTAATGCTTTATTATTAGAAATATTAGAATTACTAGTTTGATTTCTTTAACAAATAAAGGAAAAGGACCTCTGAAAAACTCATTTTTAAGAAATTACATGTGCAACTTCAATGTCATAAATGATACTCAGTTCTGTCCCATATTGTATCTGGTTGCAAAGTCAACCCTTCATGTTTCCTAGTGTTTATTAGAGTTGTTTCTTAACAGTCTTGCCATGACCACCACGTGAAACTATGTAAACACATGGACCTGGTTTTTTTTTAGGGTATATTTTCTATACATTGCTATCAATAAAATATTACATGTAGCATCATACAGTACCTTAAATTTCTGCCATTTTAACTAATAATAAATGTAGTTTTATGTTTGGGAGTCAAACCTGTAGACTGTATCACTTTTATTAGTGAGACCTGCTTTCTTCCAGTATATAATGTTATATGAAGTTACGAGGTGTTTCAGATTTAGCTTGATTCTCACCTTCTGTGAGACAAATTTGTAAGTATGTTACCATGACCGGCTTTTGTCTCTTCCTGAGCTTTTTGTTTTGTGGTCCACTGGGGTGGAGGGTGCTTGGTCAGGAGTTGGAGAAGAGACAGAGTAGACCTATGCTTTCATGTAAATATGGTGTAACCCGTTTCCACTCATGCTTTTTGCTAGCTCTTTCATATAATTTACTTTGAGGACTTCATTTCCCCAGTGCAGTATTTTCTAAAATTGAAGAGAAAAATGAAGAACAGTGGAACACAGGAAAAGAACTCAAAGTGGAGAAAATGAGCTGAGCAAAGAGGTAATAGTGCCATTCTAGACTGTGAACTTGTGTCACTGTCTGACTGGGAATGTGGATTCATTTCAGCAACTAGTAAGTATTTCACCATTCAGAACTCACTCATATGACTAAGTCAGACTTCTTGTTAGTATTGCGTTTTTCAAAATAACAAATAAGAAAGTAAGAAGTACCCCAAAAAAAGTATTTTAAGAAAACAAACACTACTTACTTCCTGCACCTGTATATCATTTGCAGAATTATATCCTTGAAACCACCTGAGGAGCAGAACACACACTGAAGGATGTACTTTGTAGGGTGATGATACGACTCTTTAATAAGTTGTCTTGGATAGATCGTATCTGAGAATACCAGCCCCTGTAATAAAAATGTAAAGTTCTAAAAGTTTGGCTTTATACAGTAAGACATTTTTCAGCTGTAAAAGCGATCTCAGAGTTCAGATTTACTTGCTTATGTTGGAAAATGTACACTGATTGGGATGAATGTGTTGTTGATGTTTGTGAAATATGTGGATGGCACGTGTGGCACCAGCATCTGTAGGCGGATTACATCTTGTAGGGCAATCCTCTGAGTAAATGGTTCTACAGTCGAAATAAATTTTATTCTATATGAAAATCATTTGGACTTCTACTTGATCCTGCTTCTCATCTTCAAATAACTCTGTTTTATTCCAAACACTTGCATGGTACCTTTAAACAGTTCATCTTTGGATGCCATGTAGAGAAATCATTACCCTTCAACTCAGCTCACAAAAATTCATGCATGCAATTTGTGTCAGATGGGATTAATTTTTCTCCTTACTCAATTGTGTGCAGGAGAAGATATATAGAGGATTATAAATCCCTCTTTTTGGTGAGTTAGTATAGAATACTGGCTAAGTATATAAATACCAGATGACATTGGCGCAGATACTGGCAAGCTGGGCAACCTTGGCAAGATGAGTTGATCTTTTGGTGCCTCAATTCCTTCTTCTGCAACATGGAAACACTCTGATGATGCAACATAGGATTGCTGTGAGGAAAGAGGAGAATGCATGTCAAGTGCTTAGAGCAGAACTTTTGGTAAATATTACTATTATTATTATTCATCGGCATCATCATATAGGATCTTCCTAGAAAAGCCAGAGCATCTTATTACAGTAGTAAGGTTTCTTTGTATGTATAAGCTATACTTTTGTCATATATACTGGCATGTTAGCAACATCTTTTTAAAAAGGATCAATAGCATTGACTTAGACAATACCACCATCATTTCAAAGTCCTAATAATACAGTTTTTATTTGTCATGTTGGCTGTGATTCTGGTCATCTTACTGCAAGTGCTTTAATGTGGCTACTGTATTAACTGTAGTTTACAGAAGTTTTTTAATGTTTTATAAATCGCACACATGATTGTGCATCTGAGAGTGACCGTATTCTTTTAAAGTATCAGTTTAAGAGCAGCATTTCAGAGATCTGATTCAAGGAAGAATATCTGGTTTCCTTTGCATTCCACGGGAATCATCTGTTTCAAGAGGAGCGGTCATGCAAGCTTCAAGGCTTTCGGTGTGAAAGATAGCTTGTTGACCATTTTCCATTCATTTGCTTTGCAGCTTGCAGTTCCCCACAATGACGAGTGGACCCGATTTGCCAGGACCCTCGTGGAGATCCGTGCTAACAGAGCTGACAGCGAGGAGGAGGGCACCGTCGAGTTATCTGCCTAGTGGACGTGAGCCGTCCCCAACGAGGGCCCTCTCAAGCTCAGCATCTGCAGTCAAGTCAGCTTGTATTCATGTTCATTCAGCATCAGTACCGCCGTGGCCTTCTGAGTGCCATGTTGTGCCCGCTTTGCTCCAAGTATTCCAAATGCAGCCCACCATACTGTCACTGACCTGAAATTCACCACAGTATTTCTGTCTCAAAAATGGGGGTGGGGGGAGTGGGAGCCTTTCTGGGTTGAGTTGTTGCCTTTTAACTACTTAGTAGCTGTATTTAATAGCTGGAAACCTCTGGTTAAATCTGTGCTTACACACACTGCTGGCATAGTCCTATTAAATCCATATGAAGCCAGATATGATTAGGTACAGATGTGGTGTGCTTCATGCTATGGTACAGGGCCAAAGACTTGAGATGTGGTGTTTTACACGGTGACTCACATTATGAATGGATTTACTAGAAGAACATTGCTGCTCCTTATTTATTGTGGTGTGCTGCATGGAACATATTTATTTGAAAACATTAAAATAAACGATCCTAGAGCATGTGCCTAATGAGAGGACTGCATTGTCTCTCTGTTGCTGTTGAGGTTACGTTAAGTTCTAAATAACAATTACAGTATGCCGGTTCCACTGAGGACAAGAAATCTTTAGAGGTTTGTTGGCAGTGAATGGAATGAATTTTAATGCCTATTATTTCTAGGAACTGTAACAATATTTCAAATACAGCTGATCATTGATACTTGTCATTCAAGCTAACCCACTCTGACAAAAGTCAGAGTTCCTAAATATGACACCAGTATTGACAATAAAACGTTCCAAACCAGGTCTGCACTAGTGTGGATAAACCCTTTGCTTAAGAAAAGCCTGATTAAAATTCTACTGTGGCCAGGGGGTAAGAGAGATACATGAGAGCCATGTTGAAGATTGATAATGAATTTGCAGGCAACCAACCTGGCTGGACTTAAATCAAGACTCTGGTTTTATTTTTATGAAGGAACATGTGTGGTGTTTCTGGAAAGCTCTTTCTTGTCTCCTTCTCCAGAACCACTCTTTACCCAAAGAATATCTTAAGCATTGGAGTAAGAACAGGAGGCCTGGCGTGCTGTGATTCATGGGGTCTCAAAGAGTTGGACACAACTGAGCGACTGAACTGAACTGAACTGAAGAACAGGTTAAGATGAACCTATACCAAATGCTCCACATTTCATTGTTTTTTAATTTATACTGGAAAATTATGTTTACTACTATTGGACTAGGAAACATGTCTATAAACAACTTTATGGGATTTCTTTTTTCAAAAAGTCATTTCATGCTTAAGAGAGAATTAAAATAAATAGTGGTTGAGTCATGAAAATTATTTGAAGAGAGGCTTTTGGTGTTTTAGGAAGAGAATTTCCATGGTGCTTTGTTGGTAGGGATTCCTTGAACTGTGAGATTTCTTGTACTTTTGAAATAATTGCTTTTTCTCTAAGTGTCATATGGTAGGTAGATCAATATTAAAATTCTCTATAAATATATATTAAGTTTTTAAAGATAAAATGAATGTCTAAAATAGGTTTAAAAACAGTCCACAGTCCAATGAGACAAAAGACCTATACTCTGAAAACTGTAGGATCCTGATGGAAGAAACTGAAGACACAAACAGATGGAAAGATATACTGATATCATGTTTCTGGATTGGAAGAATCAATATTGACCATAGTGGTTCTTTCAATCAATCAAAATGATTATACTACCCAAGGCAGTCTACAGATTTAATGCAATCCCTATCAAATTACCAATGGCATTTTTCATAGAACTAGAACAAAAAATTTTAAAATTTGTATGCAAACACAAAAGACCCCAAATAGCCAAAAGAATCTCGATAAAGAAAAACATAACTGGAGAGATCAGACTCCCTGACTTCACACTATACTACAAAGCTACATCCATCCAAACAGTATGGTACAGGCACAAAAACAGAAATACAGATCAATGCAACAGCGTAGAAAGCCCAGAGATAAACTCATGCGTTTCTGATCAATTAATCTATGACAAAGGAGGCAAGAATATACAATAGAGAAAAGACAGTCTCATCAATAAACAGTGTTGGAAAAGCTGGACAGTCACATGTAAAAGAATGAAATTAGAACACTCCCTAAGACGAGTTGACTCACTGGAAAAGACTCTGATGCTGGGAAAGGTTGGGGGCGGGAGGAGAAGGGGACGACCGAGAATGAGATGGCTGGATGGCATCACCGACTCTGTGGACATGAGTTTGAGTGTACTCCGGGAGTTGGTGATGGACAGGGAGGCCTGGCGTGCTGTGATTCATGGGGTCGCGGAGAGTCGGACACGACTGAGTGACTGAACTGAACTGAAGGCTGTATACAGAAACTCAAAATGGATTAAAGATCTAAATGTAAGGATGGATACTATAAAACTCTTAGAGGAAAACATAGGCAGAACACTGACATAAATTGCAGCAATATCTTTTGTTTTAATCCAGCTACTATTATAATGAAAATAAAAACAAAAATAAACAAATGGGAACTAACTGAACTTAAAGCTTCTGCATAGCAAAGGAAACCATAAACCAAATGAAAACACAGACTACAGACTGGGAGAAAATATTTTCAAATGAAGCAACTGATAAGGGATTAATATAAACAGCTCATGTAAAGCTTATGTCAAAAAAAATAAACCAATCAAAAAACAGGCAAAAGATCTAAACAGACATTTCTCCAAAGAAGACATATAGATGGTCAAAACTCACATGAAAAATGTTCCAACATCATTAATTAAGAGAAATCAAAATGAAAACAACAGTGGGGTGTGAGGTATCACACATAACATAGGATGGCCATCATCAAAAAATCCACAAACAATAAATGCTAAAAAGGGTGTGGTGGGAATGTAAATTGGTACAACCAGTGGGGGAAACAGTATGGAGGTTCCTTAAAAAACTAAAAACAGATTTACCATATGATGTAGCAATCCTACTCCTGGGCGTGTATCCAGAGAAAATCATGATTCGAAAAGATACACTCACCTCAGTGTTCATTGCAGCACTGTTTACAATAGCCAGGACATGGAAGCAGCTTAAATGTCCATCAACAGAGGAATGCATAAAGATGTGATGCACTTATATATGGAATCTAAAAAACATGGTATAAGTCAACTTACCTACAAAACAGAAATAAGTTACAGTTGTAGAAAACAAACTTATGGTCACCAGGGTTAAGGTCGGGGGAGGGATAAATTGGGAGATTGGGACTGACATATACACACTATTTATATCTACACACACATACACGCTATATACAAATAGTTAATTGCAGCACTATAATAGCCAAGACATGGAAGTAACCTAAATGTCCATCAACAGAAGATGAAGTATACACATACAACAGACTATTACTCACGCATTAAAAAGAATGAAATAATGCCGACAGCAGCAAAATGGATGGACCTAGAGATTATTACACTAAATGTAGTAAGTCTGATAGAGAAAGACACATATCATATGCTATCTCTCATATGTAGGGTCTAACTTTAAAAAATTATACAAATGACACAGAAACAGACTTATGGGTATGGAAAACAAACCTCTAGTTACCAAAGGGGAAACATGGAGGGGGGAGGAATAAATTGGGAGCTTGGGATGACCATATATACACTACTGTATATAATATAGATAACCAATAATAACCAATAAGGACCTACTGTATAACACACAGCACTCTACCCAATATTCTGTGATAACATATGAGAAAAGAATCTAAAAAAGGATGAATACATTTATAACTGAATCACTTTGCTATACACCTGAAACACAACATAGTAAATCATCTATCAGTTCAGTTCAGTCGCTCAGTTGTGTCCGACTCTTTGCGACCCCATGAATCACAGCACGCCAGGTCTCCCTGTCCATCACCAACTCCCAGAGTTCACTCAAACTCATGTCCATCGAGTCAGTGATGCCATCCAGCCATCTCATTCTCTGTCGTCCCCTTCTCCTCCCGCCCCCAATCCTTCCCAGCATCAGAGTCTTTTCCAGTGAGTCAACTCGTCGCATGAGGTGGCCAAAGTATTGCAGTTTCAGCTTTAGCATCAGTCCTTCCAATGAACACCCAGAATTGATCTTTAGAATGGACTGGTTGGATCTCCTTGCAGTCCAAGGGACTCTGAAGAGTCTTCTCCAGCACCACAGTTCAAAAGCATCAATTCTTTGGCGATCAGCTTTCTTCACAGTCCAACTCTCACATCCATACATGACCACTGGAAAAACCATAGCCTCGACTAGACGGACCTTTGTAGGCAAAGTAATGTCTCTGCTTTTTAATATACTATCTAGGTTGGTCATAACTTTCCTTCCAAGGAGTAAGCGTTAAATCATCTATACTCTAATAAAATTTTTTTTAAAAAGCAATCCAATGAAAAGTACTGGGGTAAAAAGCTTCTTAAACATATGCTAAAGGACCTTGGGACAAATCAATAACCCATGAGTTGCTCTAGACAATTGTCTGAATGATTCAATGCATCAGGACTATGAAAACTTCAAAGGCAGTCATTTGTCGTAGGCACATGAAGAATTGTGAGAGCTTACGTGCGTGTATGGCTTCCCAGTGGTAAAGAACCCACCTGCCGATGCAGGAGATTCAGGTTCAATCCCCGGGTTCAGACAATCCCCTGGAGAAGGGAATGGTTACCCATTCCAGTATTCGTGCTTGGAGAATCCCATGGACAGAGGAGCCCAGCGGGCTACAGTCCATGGGATTAAAAAGAGTGTGACGTATCTGAGCACGCACGCATATGCATGTATATCCCACCACGGTACTGTCTCCATGAGAGTTTCCCACTTCCTGTGTGACACTGTCCCATGAAGAATCTGGGATGTATAATGACAGAATATGGGGGAAGTGATGCTATGTGGAGTTCAGAACAAGGTTAGAAGAAGACATTCCTTCTGGGTTTCTTGGCACACTCACTCTTCATTCCCAAGCCATTTTGCAACTTACCCTGTCCCCTCTAGGCTGTTCAAAGGCCTAAGCTCACCATTGGGGGGCCATGTGGATACACAGAAATATTCAGCCAGCCCACAGCCAGTCAAGTTATCCTAGCTGAGGTCCCAGATGGAATGTGGGAGTCATGAAAATCTGCCTTCAAGATCTCTTGTTGCAAAGAGCGTAACAGCTCCAGCTGTTTTGCTCTAAAATCCTCCAGTAGGTTTGAGCAAGGCTGTGCTTCCCACAGGCCGCTCCCAGCCAAGACTAAGCATAGCAGGTATAGTGAGGCAGGCCTGTTGCTGGGAGATGCAAGAGTTCTCAGAGATGTGAGTGGCTCAAGAATTCCCTGTCGGCATTGCTAAAACCTTCTTGGAGTTAGCCTGAGTCTAATCTCCCTTCCTTCCCATCTCTCCCTGTCTTAGGGTCAGACTGATATCACTTTCTAATGGCTCTCCCAGCTCTCCTGGCTGGGCTCATGTGAGTCCTGATAAGAGAGTACAGACAGTAGACACTGAAAGGGTTACAAGAATTAGCATGTGCCATTAGGGCCAGGGGAGCAGACTGGGGTTAGATTTAAGGAGTCTGATTAAGGGGCCAGCACGTAAGACTGGGTAGATAAGAATTTATTGACTTTGAGACACTCTTCTGGCATATGTGATTTTATACTCCAGCAAGGACCCCAGGGCGTAGGTTGGCTGTTACAGTGGCTCTTCAGAAGTATGAAAAGGTCCCACTATTCTTTTTCACGGTTTGTCCTTATATGATACCACACTGTTTGGGGACTTACCTAGTGGTCCAGTGGCTAAGACTCCATGCTCGCAATGCATGGGGCTCAGGTAGCCTACGCTTGGTGAAAATGTTTGAGTTGCCCTGACTGATGGTACAGACAGGAATAAAGAGACTGCGGGAAGTGGGGAGCTTAGAGTGACTGTATTACATAAGGCTAGAAGACACATCCCGGAGAAGGCAATGGCAAGCCACTCCAGTACTATTGCCTAGAAAATCCCATGGATGGAGGAGCCTGGTAGGCTGCAGTCCGTGGGGTCGCTAAGGGTCGCACACGACTGAGCGACTTCACTTTCACTTTTCACTTTCACACATTGGAGAAGGAAATGGCAACCCACTCCAGTGTTCTTGCCTGGAGAATCCCAGGGACGGGGGAGCCTGGTGGGCTTCCGTCTATGGGGTCACACAGAGTTGGACACGACTGAAGTGACTTAGCAGCAGCAGCAGCAGAAGACACATCCAACAGGTAAGGTGTCTAAGAGCACCCAGAGGTCACACCCTTCCTCAAAACCATTAGCAACGAGCTAGTGAGAGAGGCATCAGCATCTCTTGGAATTTTAGTCGAGGCCAGCTCGAGCTGATGGAAGGAGAGACAGTCACAGAGCAGGGCTTTTTCTATCTGTGGGAAACCTTGGAACGATGAGATCTCAAAGTAACAGTGGCTAGATGGTGGCAGTTGACCACAGTAGCTAGAGAATCCTACTTACATTAAAGGTCTATGGAAAAGCCCCTGACGCTGGGAAAGATTGAGGATGGGAAGAGAGGCAAAGAGGGCGACAGAGGATGAGATGGTTGGATGGCATCACTGACTCAGTGGACTTGAGTTTGAGCAAGCTCCCAGAGACAGTGAAGGACAGGGGAGCCTGGCGTGCTGCAGTCCATGGGGTCGCAAAGAGCTGGACACAATTTAGTGTGAACAACTACTAAGGGTCCCACTACTCTTTTTCACGGTTTGTCCTTATATGATACCACACTGTTTGGGGACTTACCTAGTGGTCCAGTGGCTAAGACTCCATGCTCCCAATGCATGGGGCTCAGGTTTCATTCCTGGTCAGGGAACTAGATCCCAAGAACTCAAGAACTTGCATGCCACAATGAAGACAAGATCCTGCATATTGCAGTTAAGATCCGATACAGCCAAATAAATAAATAAACTCATTGTCTTGACTGCTATAGCTTTCACTGAGTCTTGAAATCAGGTAGTATGTACTTCAACTGTGTTATGCATTGTGAAAAATTGTTTTATTAGTTTTTCTAGGCCTTTTGTGTCTCTACGTGAATTTTAGAATCACTAAAATTCACAAGAAAACCATATCGTTTGGATTTCTATTGGGATTTCATTAATCTACAATATATATAAATTTGAGAGAGTGCATATCTTAATTTAAAATTTTCTAATATGTGAACAAGGTGTATCTTCCCATTTAGTAACCTCCTAGTCTTCAGAATTAAAATTTAATTTTATATATCGACCTTGTATTTTGCAACCTTGCTAAATACACTTACTAACTTCTAGTAGATTCTGTAATCCTTTTGGTGATTATGTACATAGTCATGCGTTCTGAGAATAATGAAGACTTTACTTCTTTCTTTCCAATTTTATTATTTTTGCCTTACAGCACTAGCTCAGACTTTCAGCTCTATGTTGTATTGAAGAAATGAGAGCAGATGCCCTTATCTCTTTTTAATCTTAGTATCAAAGAAATTGAGGGCAGGAGGAGAAAGGAGCAACAGAGGATGAGATGGTTGGATGGTGTCATTGACTCAATGGACATGATTTTGAGAAAATGCAGGGAGATAGTGAAGGACAGGGAAGCCTGGTGTGTTGCAGTCCATAGGATCGCAGAGAGTCAGACATGACTTAGCAACTGAACAACAAAACAAATCAAAGAGTGTTAATGTTTCACTTTTATCACATGAAGGAAATTCCATTTTTAGATTGTTAAGAACCTTTATCATGAACAGATATGTAATTTTTTCATATGCTTCTATTCTGCATCCATTGATATGTTCATTTCCCCCCCACTTATTCTGCTAATGTAGTGAATCACCCTGAGTTGTTATTTTGAATACTAATCCAACCTTGTTATCCTGAGATAAACCTCCTTTGGTCAAATGTATTATCCTTTTAATTTTGTTTGATTCTGCTTGCTAATAATTTTTAAAGGATTTTCCCATAATTGTTCCTCAGGGGCACTGGTCTGTAATTTTCTATTCTTGGAATGTCTTTGTCAGGCCTTAGGAACCGTGATTATGCTCCTATATAATGAGCTGAGAAGTGCTCCAGTCTCCTCTATTTTGTGACAGAGTGTAATATTGGTATTATTTCTTCCGTTACTTCTGGTAGAATTCACTAGTGAAACCATCTAGCCCCAGAGTTTTATTTGTGGGAAGGTTTTTGGTAATAAATTATTTATTTAATAGAATAGGGCTATTCAGATGTTCTTTTTTTTTTTTTTTTTTGGCTCTATTTTGGTAAGTTGTCGTTTTCAAGAAATGTGTGCATTTCATCTAATTTGTCAAATGTATTAACATAAAGTTGTTCACAGAATTCCCCTTATGAGCTTTTCATGAATGTAAAGTCATCGTGATGTCTCCTTTTTAATTCTCAATGTGTTGGTAATTTGCCTTTTTAAAAACAGTCTTGCCAGTTATCAGTATTATTCATTCTTCAAAGCACCAGCTTTTGGAGTTGCTCATTTTCTGCACTTATTTAGAGTTGCTGATTGTCCACTTATTCTTCTATTTTGGATTGAATATGCTCTTCTTTTCTCTTATTTCCTAAAGTAAAAGCTTAAATCATTGGTTGTAAAACACTTCTTTTCATCTAATTTAGGCCTTTAAAGTTGTAAAAATCCCTCTAAGTACTGCCTTTACTGTGTTCCACAGGTTTTTGATATGTTATGCTTTCATTATCATTCTGTTCAAAATATTTTCTAATTTCCGTTGTGGTGTTATTTGACTCATGACCTTTTTTTAGAAGCATGTTTAATTTCCAAATATTTGGAAAACTTTCCAGGTATCTTTATTTTCATTTCTAGTTTGATTCTGCTTAGTAAGAAAACATACAGAGTAAGAAATACTACTCTGTATTTCCAAGTCCTTTGAAATTTATTAAGATTTATTTTATGGCCGAGGATATGGCCTAGCTTGGTCAATGTTCCATGTGTACTTAAAAAAATGAGTTCTTCGTATGTTGAGTATGTGGTTCTAAAAATGCAGAATAGATTAAACTGGCTGAGAGTATTGTTTCCATCTTCTGTAATCTTACTGATTATTTTCTGTGTGTTCTATAAGTGACCAAGAAGGAGATATTAAAATATCCACTTATGGCTGTGATTTTTTCTATTTGTCTTTTAGTTCTCTCCATTTTTATTTTTGCATTTTGAAGCTCTGTTACTAGATACACACACATTAAGTTTATTGTATGTTCTGGATAAACTGATTGTTTTATTATGAGATTTCCCTTTGGTGTTTCATTTCAACCTGAAGGGCTCCCTTTAGCATTTGTTGTAGGGCAGGTCTGCCAGGAGACACTCTCAGCTTTTGCTTACCTGGGAATGTCTTACTTTCTCCTTTATCTCTAAGGAATAATTTTGTCAGAAGTTGAATTTTTCATTGACAATTTTTTTTTTCTCAGCAGTTGCATATCTTATCTCACAGCCTTTTGGTCTCTGTGTTTCCAGAGAGGATATCAGATGTTAATCTTTCTTAGGAGCCCATATATATGATGAGTTGCTTCTCTCTTGTAACTTTCAAGTTGCCTTCATCAGCTTTGGCTTTGACAGTTTGATTATGATGCATGTAGGTGTGAGCCTTTTTAAGTTTTCCTACTTGAATTTCATGGAACTTCTTGAATGGATAGATTGTATTTTTCATCAAATTTGAGGGAAATTTTAGCCATTATATCTTCATGTATTCTTTCTGCTCTTTCTCTGTCTCCTCCTGGAATTTTCATTGTGTGTATGTTGGCATGTATGATGGTGTCCCACAGGTCTCTGTTAAATTTTCTCTCATTTTTCCTTTCCGTTCTTCAGACTGCATAATTTCAACTGATTCTTCATGTTTTCTTGTTCCTTCTTCTGTCTATTGAAATCTGCTACTGAGGTCCTGTAGTGAAATGTTCAGGCTTCCCAGGTGGCGCTAGTGGTAAAGAATGCCTCTGCCAATGAAGGAGACGTAAGAGATGCAGGTTCTATGCCTGAGTCAGGAAGATATCCTGGAGGTGGGCATGGAAGCCCATGGACAGAGAAGACTGGCGGGCTGTACAGTCCATAGGATCGCAAAAAGTCAGACATGACTCAAGTGACTGAGCACACAGTGAAATCTTCACTTCATTATTGTGCTTTTTGATTCCAAAATTTCTACTTGGCATTTTTTATAATATCTGTTGACATCTTCTATTTGGTGAGATGTCATTTGCATACTCTTCTTTAGTTATTCAGACATTTTAGGTGTTGTTCAATTGCTAAATTGAGTATATTCATAATAGTTCATTTAAGGTCTATGTCTGGAAAAATCCAAAATCTGGGCTTTCTCAGACATAGTTTCTACTGACTTCTTTTTTCCTTGTGCAGATGCAATACATTATTTCTTTGCATGTGTATTTTTAGTGGTGAACATACACATGCAAAGAATTACACTTAATATTATAATATATACAGTCATTATAATATTGTAACATACAACTCTGGAAATCAGCTTTTCTTCCCTCCCCTTCAATTGGAAACACTGGCCTTCTCTTCCTGTTTCTACAGGGCTTCAGTGTCAGCAGGAGGTGAGATCTTCTGGCCTTCTCACAGCTTTTCTGAGCATAATTCTGAGTACGTGTGTGTTTCTTTCCAGACTTCCAGGGGTCTGTCAGAATTATTCAGAGCCCTCAGAGATCTCATTCCCTAGCCTGTCCTCTCAAATTTTTGGTTAGTCTGTTGTTTGCCTTAACTGTTATTTATTACCTCAGCCAGCAGCAACTAAGATATTAGCCATGAATGCTTTTGACAAAATGCCCCCTCAGGAGGCAGCTTCAGCATTGCACCAGTTCCAAGGTAGGTGCAATACAGACAAGTATTTTGCCTACCAGGGAGGAACCAGATAGGTCAGAACACATAACTAGAATTCTTTGTGAATGAAGTACTTTCTTCTTCCTGTAGTACCAGGAATGTGAGCTATTATTTTCAAAGCTACTGCTGGACTAGAGAGGGCAGATGGGACTAGGGTAAGTTCAGTTCGTCGCTCAGTCGTGTCCGACTCTCTGCAACCCCATGAGTCACAGCACGCCAGGCCTCCCTGTCCATCACCAGCTCCCGGAGTTCACTCAGACTCACGTCCATGGAGTCGGCGATGCCATCCAGCCATCTCCTTCTCTGTCGTCCCCGTCTCAAAGTTCATGATTCTTTAAGAGAATCAATACTGTTCGTCAGTCAGTGTTCCCTTAGTTGCCACAAGTCTTTGGTTAATTTCCAGAATCTAAGAACAAGAGTTGATTTTGACAGTTTCAGCCTGTTCTTTATTGCTTTTATGGAAGGGCAGAATTTGGAGTTTCTTACTTTGCCATTTTGGCTGATGTCATTCTCACTCTTTTACTTTTAATCTGTTCAAGACTTAATATTTGGAGTATGTTTCTTGTAAACATCTTAAAGTTGGGTCCATTTCTCTTTTTTAATCCAGTCGAATAATCTTGGCCTTTTAATTATAGGATTTAGTCCATGTACAGTTAATGTACTTTGGGGCATGATTAATTTTTTATTTTGTATTAGTAATTGTTTTTTGGTCCCATTCATTGCTCTTACATTCTTCCTCTTCTGCCTTCTTTTTGAGGGATCAAATAATTCTTAGTACTGTCTTACATTTAATCTAGTGACCGTCATTATTTTTAGTAATTTCACAAGAACTCAATATGCATGTTTTATAACAGACTACCTTCAAATGATGGAGAAGGAAATGGCAACCCACTCCAGTATCCTTGCCTGAAAAATCCCATGGATAGAGGAGCCTGACAGGCTACAGTCCATGGGGTCGTAAGAGTCAGACACGACTTAGCGACTAAACCACCACCACCACCTTCAAATGATGCTATGATACTTCTCACACACACACAAATATGCAAGAGAATAATCCATTTACCTTCTCTCTGTCCTTTGTTCCCCTGTCATGTATTTTACTTCTGTATTTACTGTAAGTCCTGCAATACACTAATATTTGTGCTTCAGTGAATAGTCTTTATGAATTAAAAGTATATATAAAGATAATTTTAAAAGATTTTAAAAAAACTATTAGCTTCCATTTTTCTTTTCTGGTTCTCTTCATTTCTTTCTGGAAAGCTGAGCTTTCCATTTACTATCATCTCTCTTCAGCCAATAACATTTTTTTGGCATATCCAGTAGTGAGATTTTACAAGAGAATAATCTCTTCAGTTTTTGAGTGTATAAATATGCCTTTATTTTCCCTTCATGTATGAAGCTTTTTTTTTTTTGCATATAGAATTCCAATTTGACAGTGTTTTCTTCATTAAGAATGTTTTCCAGAATCTTGTCTTATCTGGAATATTTTTGCCTAAGCAAAGGTCATAGAGATTTTCTCTTACATTTTCTTATGAATATTTATAGTTTTAACTCATATTTATGTGCATGATTCATCTTTAATTAATGGCCAGAGAATATAATCTGTATGATTTCAATTCTCTTCAGTTAATTATTGAGACTTGTTTTATTGCCTATATTAATGTTAGTAAAATTTACTGTATACTTAAGAAGAATGTATATTCTGCTTTGTTGAGTGTTCTACAAATATGAATAAGGTCAATTATTTGATAAATTTGTTCAAGTTTTCTATATACAATAGATTTCTGCCTGTTATATCAAGAGAAGTATTTTGAAATTTCAAAGTATGATTGTGTATTTCTTCTATTTCTTCTTATGTTTTGTTAGTTTTTATTTCATGTATCTAAAGCGCTGTTATTAGGTACATATACATTTAGGATTTTGTGTCTCTGTGATAAACTGACATCTTTATCAGTATGAAATGTCCCTCTTTATCCTTACTACTAGTTCTCTTTCTATAATATACATTGGCTGATATCAATATAGCCTATTACCCCCTTTTTTAATATTTGTGATTATATAGTATATCTTTTACTGTCAAGTTACTTTCCATCTATCTCTGTTTTTATATTGAGCTGCTTTAGATAGTGTATATATAGTTGAAATTTGTTTTTTTTTTCCCCTTTAAATGTAATTTCTTCCTTTTAACTGGGGGTTAGGGGGTTAGGCTATTTGCATTTAATGTAATTATAAATATATGCTGTCACTTCAGTCACGTCTGACTCTGCAATCCTATGGACAATAGCCCTCCAGGCACCTCTGTCCATGGGATTCTCCAAGCAAGATTAATGGAGTGGGTTGCCATTCCCTTCTCCAAAGGATCTTTCCAACCCAGGGATTGAACCTGGATCTCTTACCTGCATTGGCAGGCAGGTTCCTTACCACTAGTGCCAGCTGAGAAGCCAAGTTAAATGTACCATCTTGCTCTTTTTTATTATCTATTCTTTTTTTTCTTTTCTGTCTTATTTGAATTTTTTAAAGGTTTCCACTAATGTCTTATTAGCTAAATCTGTTTAGCTTTCATTTTTGATTGTACTCTAGGGGTTTACAACATCTTTTACTTATTACACTTTACCTTCAGATAACAGTATATTACTTCATATACAGTAGTATAAACAATTTTGGACAGTGTATTATCATTTTCCTTTCTTCTTTTTTGTGCTGTTACTGTGCATTTTACGGCTATGGATGCTATCAACCGGGGGCCTCCCTGGTGGCTCAGTGGTAACAAACCCTCCTGCTAGTGCAGGAGATGCGGGTTTGATCCCTGGGTCAGGAAGATCCCCTGGGGAAGGAAATGGCAACCCACTCCAGTATTCTTGCCTGGAGAATCCCAGGGACAGAGGAGCCTGGTGGGCTACAGTCCATGGGGTCACAAAGAGTCAGACACAGCTTAGTTACTAAACAACAATAACATGCTATAAATCTCACAATACATCATCAATGATTTGCTTTAAAGAATGAGTTATCTTTTAAGGACATTTTTTAAAAATGTAATTATTCATTTATTTTCAGTTCTGGAACTCATTAATTTGTATAGATATAAAATTTCCATCTGGTATCACTTTTGTTCTGCCTGATGACGTATCATGAACATCTTTAATTTAAGGGGCTTCCCTGGTGGCTCAGATGGTAAAGAATCTGCCTGCAATGCAGGAGTCCTGGGTTCCATCTCTGGGTTGGGAAGATGCCCTGGAGGAGGGATAGGCTACCCACTTCAGTATTCTTGGGCTTCCCTGATAGCTCAGCTAGTAAAGAATCCACCTGCAATGTGGGAGACCTGGGTTCAATCCCTGGCTCGGAAAGATCCATTGGAGAAAGGATAGGCTACCCACTCCAGTATTCCAGCCTGAAGAATTCCATGGGCTATCTCCTTCAGTGCAATTATAACAACACTCTGAATTCTCTTAGTTTTTGTCTGTCTTATTTTGCCTTTGTTTTTAAAAGATATTTTCACTGGGTATAGATTTCTTGGTTAACCTTATATTTTCAATACCTTAAAGATGTTACTCTGTTGTTTTCTGCCTTAAATTGTTTCCAAGTAGAAATGTTCTATTATCATCTTTCCTTATAGGTTATAGGAACTTTTCCTGTGACTGCTTTTAAGATTTTTCTTTTTATCATTCATTAAGTTTTCATCATTTTCATTATGATATATATCTCTGTGGTTTTCTTTCTTTACATTTGTTTTGCTTGGGGTACAATGAGCCACATGCATTTGTGAGAATATAATCTTAAGCTTGGAAATATTTGAATACTATTTCTTTAAATATTTTTCTCTGGAACCCCTTTTGCTGTGCCTTCAAGCTCACTGATTTTCACTTATATAAAGTCTTAACATAGTCAGACATTCCATTAATTTTCCATTGGAGATATTGTAATTTTCGTTCTACCTTTCATATCTTCCATTTCTTTCCATATAATGTCCAAGTTTACCTCTACCTTAACTTTATGTATTACCTATGGTAGCTGTCTCACTGGTCTTGCTGCTGGTTCTAACATGTGTCATTCCTAGGTCTATTACTGTTGGTTGATTTTTCATTTTTTATGGCTTACATTGATATTTTCCTTACTATTATGGGTGATAGTTTTTTTTTAATTAGATTTCTTATTGTGAATTGTGGGCTTTTCTTAATATTGTTTGAAATTGTGTTCTGACAAGGAGTTAAATTACTTGGAATCAGATCTTTGTGAAGTCTGCTTTTAAGTTTTGTTAAGGGCAGAGCAGCCTTTATCATAATTCTTATTTAGCACTATTAAGACACTTTTTCTCAGGATTCTACCTGATGGTCTATACATTATGGAGGAAATTTCTACTCCAGTTGGTGGGAAAACAAACTCTTTCTCCTCTGGGAGCTCCAGAGTCGTTCTGCTTCTTCCTTTCCAGTGCTTACTTTCCAAGTCTGGTATAGTTTCCTCCCAGTACTCAAAGACTGGGGAACTCTCTGCAGAACTCCAGAGCCGTCTCTCAGATCAGCTCACGCCTGTTTGGTTGTTCTGTGTGTCTTAAAATTCTGGCTATCCTGGCGTCTCTGATTTCTGACCTGCATCTTTTCAGCTGGGGAGAAGGTTGGGCCCTGTCGGGGTTCTCCTCCCCTGCACGTCGGCTGGAGACTTACTCCAGGTAGAAAGCTGGTGCAACAGTAGGCCTCACCTTTCTGTCTCCTTCCCCTCAGAGGTCACAGATCTATTTTGCCTCATATCCAATGTCTTAAAACTACCATATAATGTGTTTTTTCCAGTTATCTAGTTTTCTCTTCTAGTCTGTCATGGCCAGAAGCAGAACTCTCCCAAAGGTATAATTTTTAAGGTAGGAAAATGGTAAACTAGAGTTTACTGTCTATAGAAATTAAAGTATTTATTAATTACTTCAGGGCTCCAATGATAGTTATTTTTAAATTTATCTTTGAAAGTGAAAGTCATTCAGTTGTGTCCTACTCTTTGCAACCGCATGGACTATATAGTCCGTGGAATTCTCCAGGCCAGAATACTGGACTGGGTAGCTAGCTATTCCCTTCTCCAGGGGATCTTTACAACCCAGGAATTGAACCCAGGTCTCCCGCATTGTGGGTGGATTCTTTACCAGCTGAGCCGCAAGGGAAGCCTATTTCTTCTTCAGCAGACCTTCCCAACCAAGGAATCAAACTGGGGTCTCCTGCATTGCAGGCAGATTCTTTACTAACTGAGTTATCAGGGAAGCCCCCAAAACATGGAATGCTTCACGAATTTGCATGTCATAGCTTTAATAGAGATAGTAGTTATCCTTTATAACCAACTCATTTCAAATGCCTTAATAATTTGCAATAACTTAGCCAGATATGTATGGTTAGAACGGTAAGTTATTAAGCCAATCAAGACACTTTCTAGATGGAGTAAGAGGAAAAAATGTCACAATAATTTCAAATCCCCAAAAGAGCCAGAAATAATGGTTTTTTCTTTCACTTTCAGACAGGCAAGCTGTTTTTAAAAAGAAAGAAATCACTTACTTAATAAGTACTGGTCACAGGTAACTTGAAGTTCCAGGTCAAGTGTGAACTGCTTCTTCAGTTCAGAAGGTGAAATACAACATTTCATAATGAGACTGGACAAAGGCTGAGATTAAAAGTATGGAGAAGTCTCTGCTTCCACTGTAATAAAATTCAGACATCAGCAATCACTTCACTTCTGTCTTCAGAAGGAAAAAGACCTGTTTCAATTTCCGTCCTCTCCAGTTTTTCCTTTTTCTGATGTGATGTTGCTCTAACAGAGTGTAAGCCTTTTATAACACTGGGGCTGGCCCAAATGAAGAGCTCATCAGAGAAAGCAACCTCTGTAGCTAATTCTTCACAAATTTTCAAATTGATTAAGCATATTCCATACTTAGAACTTACATTGGAAATTCTGCTTCAAAACAAAAATTCACGTTTTGAGATCTATCACTCCTCTGAAAAAGGAACATGACATTTTAATACACAAATACATATATACACAAACATATGTATTTATTTAAATACATATAAATACAATATAAATATATATATACACACACACACACATATCTTTTGCCCAGGAAGAAAATTCCACAAATTTTGGGGGTGGGTTAGTCAGTAATTTGCTTTCATTTATATAAGAATGGGAGAGGGGTAGCAAAATGCAGTGATAGATATCCTCCTTTAAGTTTAGGAACAGCAGGTAACTTGTTGGGAATAGAGCAAGACTTTCCACCATTAGGGGTGATGGAGATTTTATGTCCAAAAGGAATTCCAACAAATCCCACATTCTGTAAACTGTCTCCATTCCCTCCAGACACACTTTGAGGCCAAGTACCCATAGATATTTACTTTTAAGTTGCTTTCCCATTATTTCCAACTTTTGTTGAAGAACGGCATTTTCTAATTACAGTAGAGATTTTTAAGATGGTCCAGTTCAGTTCACGTCATATCACGTTGCACTGTAACAGTTTGTAAATTTATCTCTGCTTTTTCCACATTACCTACCAATTTTAAACCCGTGGGGCAAATGCTTCAAGTGTACCTTAATCCTATCTTTACTGACTTTAATAGGCTGTAAAATAGTTTAAGATGAACCTCAAAAGGCTTGTCAGGATTCACCTGGTCCTCAAGCTCTGGAATTGTCTTGAGATAGCAAATGTACTTACAACGGTAAATAATGTGAGCTCACCCTTCCCTTCGGCTCTGAGCTAGGAGTGATACATCTGACACTGAGAACTGGGGAGAGTAGGAAATTCTGGGCATAGATGATCATATGAACCCCCTCTACTGGATTGAGAAATGCTCGTATAGAAAGAACAGGGCCTTGGGCTGCCATCAGACCTGGATTCAAATTTTAGCATCCTTATTTGCTAGCTGGGACCCTGAGCAAGATATTTAACCTGTCTGAGTCTTGGTTTCCTCATTTGTCACACGGGGTAAAATAGTATCTACTTTCAGGGATGTGGGAAGGATTTCATGGGATCATGCCTGGCGTGGGATACTCATATTTAATGAGTTCTGACTGGCTGAAGAACTCCAGGCTGGGGCAGGGTTACTTGTCCCCCTCTCATTTGAAAGCAGCCCAGTAACACACCAGAGCCAGAGCTTGGCTAAGTAGCAAAGGATGCAGGAGGGGTGATGAAAGTTAAGGAGGCTGCTGTAATCAGTCATCCTTCATTAACCTGAATTCCCCTTTCCCCGTTCTGTGCGTCAGACGAATCGCGTATACAGTGTGCTCGCCGGAGTCTGTTCCAAGAGCTTGAGTCTGTTTTAAAACCTCCTTAAGAACTGCTCACAGCAAAATCAAGCATCCTCCAGGGGGCAGGAACCCAGCCCAGCCCAGAAGAATCAACTCGCGGTGGGCAACTGGAGCCCTGGTGGCCAGACTAGTGTGCAAGGGGTGTGTCTGGGCCCTTGAAGGAGCAAACCTCAGACAGGCACAATTAGTGTGTCTTCTTAACTCTCCTTCTAAAGTTATTCGAGGGGACTGTGGTTTTGCCTTGAGCAAAACCCCCCTTACCAGCCGGGAATCTAAAAACAAACAACATTATTTTATTAGGTTACCCCAGCAGATGAAAGCAGAGTGTTCCATTTGGACTCTTTTTGGAGTCAATTAATGCATTAGCTAAAAACAAACCCTTCTGAAAGAGAGTCCCTGTTGTCCTCAGCAGCTTCTAAAGGAAAACTTGCCACTGTGCTCCTACAGATGTCAGGCAGCGAAGAGCAGAGGAGTTCTCAGTCACTAACATTCATTGATAAGAAAAGCTGTTTTAATGCTGATGTACTCATGTGCCTAACGGTACCAGCCTAATGGACCACTAACCTCAAAAGGATGATTTTTTAAATCTTTATTTTTAACCATGACCAGGAAATTTAAAGATCATATAGTTTACATGAAAGTTCCTGACTCAGAGTAACCAGCTAATTAAAACCAATTTACATAACTGTAGTTGCTTTAATAAAAGATGTACTTACGACTTCTAAAGTAACTGAACAATACATTAGAATAGGGTTGTTTTCAGTTATGGTTTTAACTCCAGCCATTAAACACACTACTGAAAAGGCCTATAAAGTGGGAAAATGACAAAGATTACTAATTGGAAAACAAAATTCTCAAACCCCATCCATCCATCCATCTATCCATCCGTCCATCCAAATAAAAAGAGCCTACTCAAAGTTCCAAGCACTATGGAACTAGCGTCACAGGCACAATTCTCATGGAGCCCAATCTGGGCTTTCAGGTTAAAGACTGCCACTGTTTTAAAGAAACAAGTGACAATGCTCTTCTCTGCCTCAGATTTTAAAACGTGCACCCCCATTCCCCCCACCACCCGTGGTCCTCATAACATGGACAACAGAACTCTTCGGTGAGGGCTGGGTTGTTCCCCGAAGGTAAAACAAAGGCACCTCCCTCCCCGCCCCAACAAGGGGCTTCCCTGGTGGCTCAGATAGTAAACAATCTGCCTCCAATGCAGGAAACCAGGCTTCTATCCCTGGGTCAGGAAGATCCCCAGGAGAAGGGAAAGGCTACCCACTCTAGTACTCTTGCCTGGAGAATCCCATGGACAGAGGAACCTGGCGGGCTGCAGTCCATGGATTTGCAAAGAATCGAACACGGCTGCATGACTAACACTTTGAGGGCAGTACCATTTGTGGAAAGAACATTTCACTGCTCTTACCAGGGAATGTGTCTTTTAAAAAATCTTTGGAAAAATCCCCATCCCGAAAGCATTTGATGACCCTGAACTGAAAATGGGATTTCGCTCAGTGGCAAAGATACAAATTCATCCCCACAAGGATGACTTCTGCGGTAAAAGGCACATGATGAATGACTCTTAGGGTTTATCTACAAGGTTGCTAAATGGGGCTACAAGACACCAAATTCCATTACCCAGAGATTTCCCTGTCTCTACCTGAAGAATTCCAGCGTGCCTTGCGGAATACCGACTCCAGGGGGAGGTTACAAAGTTTCAAGCACAATTTGTTCCCAGTTTTTATTCCCTGCTCACTGAGTTATGTGCTGTTAAACATTTCCAGAAGACTGTCAAAATGTAAGCATCCTGAGGTTTACATCGGCCACACCATTAAACAACATATAAGCAACAAAATTTTAAACATTGTTTTCCAGCAATGGTAAATATTTTCACTAAGTAAAAACTGAAGCTTGAAATGCAATAAGCATTTTAAATGACTCCTTTCTGTGCCAGGATTCTTATGTTCCCCTGTGCAACCCCGGCTGCTTGGGATTAAGGCAACCCCAGGGAGCACAGCGAATGGCTGTGGGTTATGAGGTGTAGCAGGAGCTTGGCGACAGCATGCCACCCAGCCTCAAGAAACCCAGCCACAGCGGGAGCCCAAGAATCAGCGTGTTCATTCTGTGGTCAGCTCCACATTTTTTCCCCTCCTCGAAAAAAAGTTGCTACACAAAAGTCAGGCCTCTCCCCGGCTCCCCCTCAAGCAATCAGGAGTAGTCAGGGGCAGAGGGAGAGACTCTAGGGCCAGCGGGGCAGGGGGAGGCTGGCCCCCTTGGGTGGGAGTTGCTCAGCTTTCAGTCCCTTGGCGAGGAGGAGGAAAAGAGCCACTGCAGAAACAGCGGCCACGGCACTGCTGAGTATTGTGCTGTCACTTCAGGAAGAAGGAAAACCCAGAACAAATTTGACGTGGTTTTCACCGCACGGTGATTGCAGTCCTATTCAAGGATGTCATAGTCACACCACCCACTGAGCACAACTCGGATGGAAGTGGGGCCTCCTTCGAAGCGTCTCCAGTCACTGCCTACCCCTGAACAGACTGAGCCAACGATTTTAAAGAAACACAGCCGTGTGGGCCTATCTCCTTGGCTTCCTGGTACCTCTCTGCTTTCTCCTTTACTAAAGAAAATCATCCTCAGCTCCAGGTAGGACTAAGGGAAGCCAAGACGCTCTCTCACCAGATGCAACAGCTCCTAAAGAAGCAAGCAGGAGGACTTCCCTGGTGGATCAGTGGCTAAGGCTCTGAGCCCCCATTGCAGGGGGCCCAGGTTCGATCCCTGGTCAGGGAATTAGATCCCACATGCTGCAACTAAGACCCCAGAGCAGTTAAATAAATAAGCAAATATTAAAACAAAACAAAAAAGCAGCAAGTAGGGCAATGCACCATGTCTTGTGATCTGGGTCAGTATTTACACCTGGAAAATCTGATCTTCCATAAAATTTGAAGCAGTTGAAGAAAAGAAAGGCAGGGAGGCAGGGTTTACACTCAGGGACTTTTCTCCACATTCAAAATATCAAAGCTTGAGTGCTGTGTTACTGTAACACCACCTAAATGTCTATGACATGTAGAGTCTCGTGACTGGTCTTGGAGATTAAAATATAAGTGTTACTTGTCACACTGAGCAAGGGACTGGGGGAGGAAGGCAAGTGCAGGGAGATGGAGGCGATTCTCTTCGATGTTTGCCAAACCAAAACCATGAGGGAGCCATGTATATATCTGTCCTATTTCTGGTGAGAATAACAAAGCTTTTGTTCACTGAAACCCCCCGACCCCTGCCCAAAACAACAACAAAGTGGACTCACAGATGGTTTTTACACTTTCCCATTTTGAACAATAACTCTGAATGTCGACCTGCTGACCTACAGCAAGGCAGAAACTGAAAAATGGCTCTCTTCTGGAGGCAAATTTTGGAGACACAGGAAGTTCAAACTCAACTGACAATAAGTAACTTAGGAGCACAAATGCAGCCTTAGAAGAGCCCGAAATTCTGTTCAAGACTAACACCTTTCCCCTGGTCATTACAGTGTTGGTCAAATATGACCAAAGGTTGCACACAGTGGCCCACGGTTTTGGTATGAGGAAGAGTCAGAGAAGATTGGAAGACACCGCTGCCATTTTGTACCAGTTTTCATGCCCAACCTGCAGTGAAACTCGATATTAATTCTCACAATAAGCAACTGCAGAGAGTACTGAGGGTGACTACAGCAAGTGGCAGTTTGCTAGGCTCTTCACACATCTGGATCAAATGTAAGTAGCCTCTCTTATTCACACTGAACACTGGCATACTGAAGACGCGGGTACATGGCATCCTGGGAGACCAGAAAGACAAACCCAGGCTGATATGAACAAGTCACCCTCAAAATGAAACGCTGAGAGTCCAGTAATGACCACTGTTGCAGTCATTTGCCACATGACGGAACAAGAGCAAAAACACTCAGGAGCTTTGAAAACAGTTTATTTCCCTCTTCAGAGACACACGAGCCTTCTGATCATTGTTCGAGGCACCACAAATTAAATAAAAATGCATATTACAATGTATTTTTCCATGATTCAAGATAAAGTGAATTTTAAAAGCAAATGGATGCCAATTACAGAGGGCTGGGTGGGGGCGAGGGCAGGTATCAGTTAATGGAGGGCATGCGTTTTTCTGCAGTGTTTACTGAAGCAGGCGGTGGTCAGCACGTGTGCCTCCTATGAGCAGTCATCCCAAGCCAGGAGAGGGGCTGTGTCTCTGGGTTTCTCCGTCTGTCAAGTGCAGAGCCAAGAGCACTTTCTCTAAAGTACAAAGACTTCCCTCTGGTAGCCTGAGTACCAGTAACAGAATATGGTTATTAAACATCTTCAATGTGGTTTTCATTACAAAACAACATGTTTCACATCAAAGCTTCATAATATAATCCAGAGTCAGAATTAGTGTGTGTTTAGAATCTGAAGCCAGGCTGGCTATTTCTGATAATGTTTTCATTTCTTCCAGTGTTTTTTTCACTTTTTATAAATATGCACCCAGTCTCCTACACAGGAACACTTGCTCGGAGCACCATGATTGCTTCCCAGTAGCTTCTTCTGGGCTGTAATCCTAATCCGAGGAGAATGGTTCTAATTTCTATTCAGACTTGCTTCTTCCTCCAGATTGGGTTAATGTTGGCCAAGTCCCAGCAGATGTCAGGTACCAGCACAGGTTTGTGAGAAGAGGCCCAAAGAATAATTATGAATAATTTCACAATGATCTAGTTAGGAAAACACACAGAAAAAGGAATGATTTCACCTTATCAAAAGCCTCGACTTGAATTTAAACGGGAGATGGAAGTGACAGGGATGAAGTGTTTCCACTGAGATGGGGTGTTCTCTCCAACAGTCACACCAGAGACGCAGTGACGGCTCGGTGGGTGCCAGGCCTCCTACGGGCCTCCACCCGTGGCTTGTGAGGTAGATGTTGACGGTGTGAAGAGAGGTAGGTAAAGTCCAAATTTGTTTTCAATCCCTGCAAATGTTGCAACTGCCAATTTGTAGCCCCCGACGTGATCAGGATTGGGAGCAGGCAGGGTGATCCTGGATTTAGGAACTGGCTCTGATCCCATGGGTTTCCTACAAGAAGGGAAAATAGGGTGAGAATCTGAGGGTTTTTGTTTAACTTGGTAAAAGCAACATTCAAAACTGCTAACATCTGGCTCATGGAAGAGTTGTGGAATTCTGGTTACTTGTATGCTCCCTTTTGAAATGAGTCTGATAACGTGATTTCAGTATTTTCCTACATGTCTTCTACTTCATCACAGGGACTGAAAGGACATACCTTTCTGGATGACGACAGAGTATTAGAAGCAGCTGAAGTTTAGCAAGATACTTACACTCCTCCAAAATCAATGTAGAACCATCGCTGGAGCAATTCATAGGTCAGCAAAGTCACACCAAACTGGGGGGAGGACCGAAACACACGAGCTTGGGGGGAGAACAGGAAGTAACAGACATAGTTAAGATTTTAAAAATTCGCGTGATACCAAAGGTTTAATTAAGAGCAAATTATTTCCATACCGCCAGCTCCTTTCCACAAAGCTTTCGGGCCTTCCTCGCGCAGGATCTTCCGAAAGCAGTCTATCACTCCACTGTAAGTGGTCTGGCCAGCCCGGGCGGCCACCTGTAATCGCGTCTTGATGACATCAGCAGGGGTCACTAGTGAGGCTGCAGGCATACCTGCCAGAAAAGACAACACCTTTGCAGTTGGGTCACGTTCTCATGTACTGTGCTGTGAACTGCCGGCCGTGGAAAGAAAGCTAAGGCCGGGATCGAGTCAAACATCTGTGCGCTGTCGCCTCTGGGAAACACGGCTGTGAGGCTGGCCCACAGGCACGGAGGCTCCAACACACCCAACGGAGCGCACGCCTCGCCTCTCCTTCCCCAGACCACCAGCGGCCATTTGTCACGCTCATATTCTTACACAGTCTCAAGGAATTATGTGTCAACACAACTTCAAGTGGTTGAAAACAAATGGAGAAAGATTTTGGGTTTTCTTTCTTGTTGTTGTTACCTTGTTTTTTGCTTTCCTGTTGAAATCAGAGTTACTGGGTCTGATTTTTCAGAGGTGAAGCTTGTTATCCGTTTCCTCTTCCTGCTTCTCTGCGGCTGCTGGCAGTCACCGGAGCTGCCTTCTCACACACATTCAACCACTCGTTCCCTCCAAACCCTAACCTCTCCGGTTACACCAGAAAAGACTTTACTGATAGCTAAACAAACATTGTGTGGGTGTGTGTGTGTGTGTGCCCGCGTGCACGTGCATGCGTGTGTAAAGTGGGGGGTGACCTGAGGGGGAGGCACCCACAGATAATACTTTAGGGTTCCTCTTTCCTATGACTGACATCTCCCGAAAAAAATATCTGCCAGAAATCTTAAAATTTATACTGGCCGATAATCAGTGAGAAAGGGACAACAACAACAACAACAGAAACCCTCCCAAAATTACCGAGGGAAACTTTTCTAGTCATTTTATCCAAACTGGGGCAGCCCGTGTTTAGATTTTTTAAAAGCGAGACTGTACTCAGAAGACACTGTCTCTTATGGTTTTATTACTTTTCCATTATGAACCTATTCCAAACCAAATTGGTCAAATGCAGATGCATAAATCTCCTTTGCTTTTTTTAAGGCTTAATAATTCTGTAAGAATTTCGGTCCAAACCAACGTGGTCTGGCTCACAGCTCCATCTCATCCTTCTAAGAGACAGCTTTAAAGTTACAGGGTGTGCGTTTGCGCCCGGGGGAATCCGCATAGTACACGTTTGCATTTACATCACTAAGCTGTATCTTCTCCTCTTCCATCTTTCCCGAGGCTCCTCAACCATTCATCTCAACAGTTTTTATGAAACACATGGCATCTTTGCATGTGAAAAAGCTCGCTTTATATCCAGCGCTTCGCTGGATAAGTCATACTGAATTTCCTATTAGCTTAGAGGAATTATTCTAACTTTAAGCCAGGAATTTATCCTCCAACATAATGGAAGGAAACATGAAAAATGCTTAGAAACCCACTGTGTTCACACCACCAATTTTGTTTCACTTCCTGGTTTAGAAAGAGTTTAGCAAGGCTGTCTGCTTTAGACATGTAATAAAATCCTCCTTACAAGGGTGGGCAGGCACGGCAGAGTGTGACTGTGAAAGATGCACAAGCAATAAAATGGGTAACGAGTCTCCTTCAGGTCGGGTTATTTTTCATAAATAGCTACTTGCAATGAAAAAAGAGAGAAGTATTGGGGAGGGCAGGGAGGAAAGACACTGATCAGTGGAATAAGGATGCTAAGGGAAACGTGTAAGATGTTTAATAAGTTGTCTGGCAAAACTGACTGGAGTGTGTGTGTCTGTGTGTGTGTGTGTGTGTGGAGTAGGGGCGGGTGCTGGAAACAGGGCGGCCTGCTGACTGTCATCCTCTCCACCCCCAGTTCCCACCTCTCCCTGGAGGACAGCTGCTAGGACTGCGGAGGGGCGGGGTATAGCCCTGTGGACAGGATTTCTGGTGTGGAGACTTGCTAAATTCACCTGGAGAGCAACATCAGGCTGCTCCACAGCTAGGCCAGGAAGGCAGCATTTACCGGGAAGGGCTTGGCTCCCGGACGTGTGTTGATTTGGGGGATCAGGGAGGGAAAAGACTTGGAGCAAATATGCCTGGTTTCTCCCAGCTTGCTTAAGGATAAGATGATGCTGATCAAGAGGTCAAGTTTTCCCTGGTCCCAAAGATGGGAGAGTGAGAGGAGGCTAGGAAACAGGGGTGGGGGGGGACCCGCCTCCCACCTAATGCTTCAGTGACGAGACATATGATGAGATCTTCGGACCACCTTCTATGTATGACAGGGATGTTCTCCAGCCAGTCAAAAAAATTACAACTCTTTAAGGGGGTGCCCAGTAGCTAGACAGTAGAAGTTTGTTTACCACAAAAAGAAAGCATGACTGGCAAAATACAACTTCGGTACAAGGACATATTGTATAACACAGGGGATGTAGCCAATATTTTACAATAATTACAAATGGAATATAACCTTTAAAATTGTGAATCACTAACTGTGGTGCTGAAGAAGACTCTTGAGAGTCCCTTGGACTGCAAGGAGATCCAACCAGTCCATTCTAAAGGAGATCAATCCTGAGTGTTCATTGGAAGGACTGATGCTAAAGCTGAAACTCCAATACTTTGGCCACCTCATGCGACGAGCTGACTCACTGGAAAAGACTCTGATGCTGGGAAGGATTGGGGGCAGGAGGAGAAGGGGACGACAGAGAATGAGATGGCTGGATGGCATCACCGACTTGATGGACATGAGTTTGAGTGAACTCCGGGAGTTGGTGATGGACAGGGAGGCCTGGCATGCTGTGATTCACGGGGTCGCAAAGAGTTGGACACAACTGACCGACTAAACTGAACTGATGCTGTACATATGAAAGATACAATACTATATATAACCTGTACCTCAAAAAAAAAGACCCCAGCAAAGACCAATAAACAGATATCATAAGACCAAAAAAAAAAAAAAAACCACCAAATCTGGGATGAGTCATCCTTAATTTTAACAAATATTCCATTAGTATTTGTAAAAAAAAAAAAAAAGTGCTTCTCTGTTTATGAGACACAAAAGTTAACAGCTATTTATTTGGGAATCAAGGTTAAGAGTTTGCCAAAATCCCTTTGCACCCTTATGTTCATTATCTACATGATGTATTATCAGTTGCTAAGAAAAGCATAAAGATTTTTATTTAGAAAGAGAAAATATCACATTATCGTCATACTTCTAACTTGAGGTTTTATAAGACAACATTATGTTGATACTACAGTAAGGCTCCTTGGTGAATTTTACGTAAGTGTGAAATACTCCTCTGTGCTTCTGAATGCTGTTTTTGAACCCTGAATTCCATTCAGTTTGACATTAATATTGCTATACTTGCTGTCGTTGGTATTTGCCAGGTACATAATTTTCCATCTATTCTCTTTCCATCTTTCTATGTCACTGTTTTCTCAAACTTCAGATGACTAGATTTCCTTTCACAACTTAGTTAAAGGCATTTGCTTTCACTGGGGGCACTGAAGGCATTCAGCTGTGGCTCGGAGGTGATTCCGGCCATCCTGGGTTGGGACTGCAGTTTTTATTTTCTCTGCTTCTAGGTGTTTCCCGTTTGATTTCACCCTTTCCTGCCTCAGTTCAACTGAATAATGTGTGTTTGCTGCACAGGTGTGACAGCTACAGCGTGTGCAGCTGATGGGCCCTGATGTCCTCTCTGCAAGTTGAGGACCTGGCACCGCACCCCCACCCCCACCCCCGTCCTCCTTTCTGTTGCCTGCCTCCCAGTGACCCTTCCTGGATAAAAAACACCAATCAAAGTGAGCAGTTATTCAGACCGACTCGAGGCTTCAACTTTGATCTGCTCAGTTTTGTATATCCCACATTCTCCTCGTTCTTAAATTCACTGACATTCATTTTGCCTCCCAGAGGTCTGTGGGGGTCCCCGAGCCCTGGCTGGGAAGGCCCACCTTGGGACTGGCTCCCACGCCTGAAGACAAGTGTGCCCACTGGGAGGGAGACTGCGGTTCACGCCCTCGCCTCCTCGGGTTCTGAGGGAATCTGGCACCATGGACGAGGAGCCAGTCAGTTTTCCACTACTGGTTGGTTTTCTGTCCTCTTTTCCTTATACTTCTCCCTGGGTAAGTCCTATTAAACAGACGTTAGACCTCCTGGGTTCATCTTACATATCTCTTAAATCTTCTGTTACTTATCATCTCTGTATTTGTGATCCATGTACAGATGCTCAGTCATGTCCTACTCTTTGCGACCCCATGGACCATAGCGCGCCAGGTTCCTTCTGTCCATGGGATTTTCCAGGCAAGAATACTGGAGTGAGTTGCCATTTCCTCCTCCAGGGGATCTTCCTGACTCAGGGATCGAACCCACATCTCTGGTATTGCAGGCGGATTCTTCATCAGTAAGCCACCTGGGAAACCCCATTTGTGATCCATATTCTAGAGGGTTTTGTTTGTTTTCTCCCATGGTTTATTTCCCATGCGTCAAATGTGGTGTTTTTCTATGGATTTTTAATTCTAGCCATCTTTTCATTAACTTTCGAGAAAGCTTCCTAACTGGTTTGTTTCTTTTGAATCTGAGGACCTTAATTATAGTTCTTAAAAGTTCTCCTCTGTTCCCTGAATTGCCTGTTTTCTCTGTCATTCTTCTGTTTACTTAGCTTATTGCTTCTTCTTGTCTGAGGACCCCTGGCTGTCTACTGGCATTCAAGTTCAAAGGCCAGGCTGATGACTGCTGTGGATGGCTCCCACCGCACCCGGGTCAGCCTTACCCACAGGGCTCCTGAATGGAGGGCAGTCCATGCACAGGTTTTGTGAAATGGGTGAGGCCTGGCAAGTAGACAGGAGTTAAAGACAGGCCTGCAGGGCAGGGACCTTCCAAATCCTGCCACGTGGAATGCTTCATGCTGGACGTAGAAGGAATTATTTCCTGCCCTTCTTTGGAAGAGCTGCCATTAGTTCTTTTTTTGTTTGTTTGTTTTTCCCCTGCAACTGTGGTAAAGGTCTGGAATTACCATAAACCTTGCCCTGCTCTCCTTTCTTTACAACTGCCCTCTCCAGGCAAGTGTTTCCTTTCTTTAGAACACAGCTCTGGGCTTTTAGCAGGGATTCAAATATTGCCTGAAGCTTCACATAAAAAGTAGACGAGAGAGGAGCAAGCCAACCTCCCTGCAGTAAATGCAGTTTCTTAACTCCTGTTAACCATTTACCCTACAACCTCCCTCCCACACTCCAGGCATTTTATCCACTGTTCACTTGGAGGTTGAAATTATCTGTTTCTGATCTGACAACAAAGGACAGAAATGGTATGGACCTAACGAAGATATTAAGAACAGGTGGCAAGAATACACAGAAGAACTATACAAGAAAGATCTTCATGACCCAGATAACCATGATGGTGTGATCACTCACTTAGAGCCAGACATCCTGGAATGTGAAGTCAAATGGGCCTTAGGAAGCATCACTACAAACAAAACTAGTGGAAGAGATAGAATTCCAGTTGAGCTATTTCAAATCCTAAAAGATGATGCTGTGAAAGTGCTGCACTCAATATGTCAGCAAATTTGGAAAACTCAGCAGTGGCCACAGGACTGGAAAAGGTCAGTTCTCATTCCAATCCCAAAGAAAGGCAATGCCAAAGAATACTCAAACTGCCGCACAATTGCACTTATGTCACACACTAGCAAAGTAATGCTCAAAATTCTCCAAGCTAGGCTTCAACAGTACATGAACTGTGAACTTCCAGATGTTCAAGCTGGATTTAGAAAAGGCAGAGGAACCAGAGATCAAACTGTCAACATCCGTTGGATCATTGAAAAAGTGAGAGAGTTCCAGAAAAACATCTACTTCTGCTTTATTGACTATGCCAAAGCCTTTGACTGTGTGGATTGCAACAAACTGTGGAAAATCCTTAAAGAGATGGGAATACCAGACCACCTGACCTGCCTCCTGAGAAATCTGTATACAGGTCAAGAAGCAACAGTTAGCACTGGACAACAGACTGGTTCCAAATTGTCAAAGGAGTACGTCAAGGCTGTATATTTTTACCTTGCTTATTTAATTTTTTTGCAGATTGCATCATGAGAAATGCTGGGCTGGATTTAGCACAAGCTGGGATCAAGACTGCTGGGAGAAATATCAACCTCAGATATGCAGATGACACTTCACTTTATGGCAGAAAGCGAAGAAGAACTAAAGAGCCTCTTGATGAAAGTGAAAGAGGAGAGTGAAAAAGTTGGCTTAAAACTCAACATTCAGAAAACTAATATCATGGCATCTAGTCCCATCACTTCATGTCAAATAGATGGGGAAACAGTTCAGGTCACTTGCTGTTTCTTACTCTTTGCGACCCCATGGACTGCAGCACACCAGGCCTCCCCGTCCATCACCAACTCCCGGAGTTTACTCAGACTCATGTCTATTGAGCTGGTGATGCCATCCAACCATCTCATCCTCTGTCATCCCCTTCTTCTCCTGCCTTCACTCTTTCCCAGCATCAGGGTCTTTTCCAATGAGTCCGTTCTTCACATCAGGTGGCCAAAGTATTGGAGTTTCAGCTTCAGCATCAGTCCTTCCAATGAATATTCAGGACTGATTTCCTTTAGGATGGGCTGGTTGGATCTCCTTGCAGTCCAAGGGACTCTCAAGAGTCTTCTCCAAGACCACAGTTCAAAAGCATCAATTTTTTGGTGCTCAGCTTTCTTTACAGTCCAACTCTCACATCCATACATGACTGCTGGAAAAACCATAGCCTTGACTAGACGGACCTTTGTTGGCAAAGTAATGTCTCTGCTTTTTAATATGCTGTCTAGGTTAGTCATAACTTTTCTTCCAAGGAGCAAACATCTTTTAATTTCATGGCTGCAGTCACCATATGTAGTGATTTTGGAGCCCAAAAAAATAAAGTCTGTCACTGTTTCCAGTTTCCCCATCTACTTCCCATGAAGTGATGGGACCAGTTGCCATGATCTTAGTTTTCTGAATGTTGAGTTTTAAGCCAACTTTTTCACTCTCCTCTTTCACTTTCATCAAGAGGCTCTTTTCTTCTTCAATTTCTGCCGTAAGGGTAGTATCGTCTGCATATCTGAGGTTATTGATATTTCTCCTGGCAGTCTTGATTCCAGCTTGTGCTTCTTCTAGCCCAGCCTTTCTCATGATGTACTCTTCATATAAGTTAAATAAGCAGGGTGACAGTACACAAACTTGATGTACTCCTTTCCCGATCTGGAACCAGTCTGTTCCAAATCAGACTGGAAACAATTCAGTGGAAACAGTGACAGACTTTATTTTTGGGGGCTCCAAAATCACTGCAGATGGTGACTGCAGCCATGAAATTAAAGGACATTTGCTGCTTGGAAGAAAAGTTACGACCAACCTAGATAGCATATTAAAAAGCAGAGACATTACTTCACCAACAAAGGCCCGTCTAGTCAAAGCTATGGTTTTTCGAAGAGTCATGTATGGATGTGAGAGTTGGACTATAAAGAAAGCTGAGCACCAAAGAATTGATGCTTCTGAACTGTGGTTTTGGAGAAGACTCTTGAGAGTCCCTTGGACAGCAAGGAGATCCAACCAGTCCATCCTAAAGGAAATCAGTCCTGAATATTCATTGGAAGGACAGATGCTGAAGCTGAAACTCCAATACTTTGGCTACTTGATGTGAAGAACGGACTCATTTGAAAAGACCCTGATGCTGGAAAACATTGAAGGCAGGAGGAGAAGGGGACGACAGAGGATGAGATGGTTGGATGGCATCACCGACTCAAGGGACATGAGTTTGTAAACTCCAGGAGCTGGTGATGGACAGGGAAGCCTGGTGTGCTGCAGTCCATGGGGTTGCAAAGAGTCGGGCACTACTGAGCGACTGAACTGAACTGATCTGACATTAATAAAAGCAGCTTCTCCTGCCTGTGTTTTGGGCTATGGCATGTTTTTCTCATTTCAAGTTTGGGTCCTGTCTTCTGAAGGCTGGTACTAATAAGGACTTATAAAAACTATTTTCTAACATTTTAAGGTATTTGCGAGGCAAGATCGATGAACACTGAACATGCTTAGTCCATTACCTTGATCCAACTTCTCTACTACTTTTTTTTTTAAGGATCTAAGAATTGCTTTCAAATTATCTTAAGCTTTATGTCCACATAATTTAATTGTTATAAAATTGTTATATTTTATATAATTATGTGCCAACGGTACTTTTCTCCTAACTCAAATCTTCTACTACGTTTGTGAAAGCATCATGATCGGTCACACTCATAACTCTCCTGTGTCTGTACTTTGAACAGCTGTTAAAGATATTTCTGAATTGCTACTTAAACTAATTAATTCAAAGATCACAGAACCATCCCTGCAGTCTGACTTGTTCCTCTACCTCACCACTCTCAAATTAAGACCCTCTGGGATGAGCTACTCTGTAATATTTGATAAGTATTAGATATCCTTCATTTGATATTATCCATAAAGCACTTTGAAATGCCCTTCTTTAACCAAAAAAGCAACACTTAATTAGAGTGAATTAGACCTTGGTTCCTCAATTTCAGGTCCCTGGCTTCAACCCTCACCTTCTGACACGTGAAGCACTTTGGCTAACGAACATAAATTCAAACATCCGTTAGTCTTAACTCAATCCTGTGAGTTAATGGAGATGTTCCCAGTATTTAAAGATCTTCCAAGTTTATAACCAGATATACACAGACCCAAAAATCTGTAATATTCTCTACATTTTAAGATACCAACAATCACCTGTTAAAAAGTTGCATATTACTAAAGCAATCTAACTTTAAATCAGTTTTTTTGGAGAAAGTCAGGTGATACTTACTGAATAACTGAAATTCCTGTCAACACATAAAAGGGGAAAATCCTATTCACTGAACCCAGATGGATCTTATGTATAATAGCATTGTCCAACCAAAAATATATGGAGCCTGTACAAGAGATCAACTGAAGTATAAAATACAAAAATTACATTTTGTATAAAAATGTGTATTATGTCACATAAAAATAGTACTGAGACATTTCTCATAATAAATAAGTTAGTGGTCGATTACTATTCCTTACAGCTTATTTTGAGATCAGATTTCCTCCTTTCTCTTAATGACAACAAAGATCACTTTGGCTTTGGGACCTACCTACTCCCTGGGCTTCGTGACTATGCACCCATTCAACATGTCCTCTCCCGATTCATTTTTAGGTATTTTAATTTGGATTTTCAGGCAAATAATCATTTTCGAATAATGACAGACTCATTTCTTCTAATACTTATGACTGTTACTTCCCTTTCACGTTTACCATATTGACTGGAACCTCCAAAACAAGGCTCAAAAACAGAAACCTTCTTAAATTTAACCTTACTAAATTTCTCAAAAACCAAAACTTGATTAATTTTAATGAGACTGGAGGTCATGACATTTGCCATGGCTTCTGATATTTGTTATGAAATTAAGGAAGTAGCTCAGTTCTCCTTACACAGTTGATACAGATTTGTGGAATAGACAAGATCATCAAGCTTTGTGGCTGACCTGTCCTTTCAAGAAGAAAACCAATGACAACCTCTGTCTTATATATCATCCTGTCTTACAGGGAAGGGGAGGTGGACAGTAAGATGGAAGGAAACCTTCCATGGTCACAGGGCAGCTTGCTCCCAAATGGGCCTCAGTGGTCTTCCCCTCCTGATGTTCTAACCTCTGCCTCTCTGTCGCCTCCATGACATTACAGAGGCTGATCAGGATGACCAATGGGACAGTGTGGAAATGAAGGGATGCGACTGTTCATAAAGACACTGCAGCTTCCGCTTTGTTTTCTCTTCTTCTCTCCTATCCCTCCCCCATCCTGCTCTGGGGGATGCCAGCGGCCGTGGCATGAGGACACCCAAGGAGCCACAGAGTGGCCACGTGGCAAGGAATTGATGGACCAGCCAATGCCATGTGATTCAGCCATCCTGAAAATGCTTCCTCCACCCCGGCCAGGCCTTCCAGAGCCCTGGCTAACATCCTCACAACAGATTTGAGCTAGAGGGCACCCACAGAAGCTGCTCCTGACCCACAGATCGTGGGATAATAAGCTGATAAGTTGTGGCATAATGTGTTATGTGGCAACCAATAACTAATATAGACAGTATCTGGCGAACAACTCTGAAAGATGATAGGATGGTTAGAAGGCTACAATAATAGCAGGATGGGGATATAAACTAGTATGCCTTTAAAATATATATATATATATATTTTTTTTTACCAGAAAACTCATTTCAGAGGTTTATGTCTCCCAAAGAAATGATCTAAAACAGGGAGAAAAGTCTTATGCACAAAGATGTTTAACAATATCATGTATTTACATTTTTTCTGAAAAAAGTTTATCATCTTAGATTGATGATGATGTGAGCAAGCAGCAATTAAAAATTTGGTTTACAAAGTTTTAAATTAAGAAAATTAATACTAGTATTGAACATTCAAAAATACTTATTAGAAAAAAAGAAAAAAAAAAAAAAAAACTTCTTATGTCCCAGGTACTTTCCTGGATCTTTGTATCTATTAATTCAGTTGATCTTCATAATAGTCTTATGAGACTAAGATTATTCTTAGCTCCATCTATAGATGGAGAAACAAACAGAGAGACATTAAGTAACTCATTCAGGTCACACAGCTCTCAGTGGGGAAATTGGAATTTGAACTCCAGCACTCTTGCCTAGAAAATCGCATGGACAGAGAAGCCTGGTGGGCTGCAGTCCATGGGGTCACGAAGAGTCGGACACGACTGAGTGACTTCACTTTCACTTTTCATTTTCACACATTGGAGAAGGAAATGGCAACCCACTCCAGTGTTCTTGCCTGGAGAATCCCAGGGACGGCGGAGCCTGGTGGGCTGCCGTCTATGGGGTCGCAGAGTCGGACACGACTGAAGCGACTTAGCAGCAGCAGCAGCCTGAGCCCACAGCACCTGCCATTTTTCATTTTGCCCTGACGGCAAACAATGCTTCAGAAATGATAGTAAGTGAATAGCGTATCCACAGTGTGATCACACCCTGTTAAAAACCACCCAAGGGGGAGAAATCAGCAAAAATGTTAAATGGTGTTTATCTTAGGGTCAGAGAATAATGGATTTGTTGTTGTTTAGTCTCTAAATCGTGTCCAACTCTTGCGACCCCATGGACTGCAGCCCTCCAGGCTCCTCTATCCCTGGGATTTTCCAGGCAAGAATACTGGGGTGGGTTCCCATTTTCTTCTCCAGGGGATCTTCCCAATGCAGAGATTGAACCCTTGGCTCCTGTATTGGCAGGTGGATTCTAAGTGGTATGCTAGTTCTCCCCAGTCGGTCCTACTGGTAAGCTGGTAAGTTTTTCACTTATTTCGGGTAAGTGATTTGAAATAAATGGTATTATAACCTTTGGGCTCAAAACATTATCATTTATACATCTGTAAATGACATATAAAGCAAACAGTGAGTCAATGGCCAAACTGGCATTAAAACTGGGAATTCTATACTCTAGTTGTAAAATCATGATTTTCTGATGTAGGCAGAGTAATCTCACTGTGTATTCATAAAAGGCTCCCTGAGCTGCCAGGAAAGAACAACCCTGCCTCATACACCAACATCACCACCTTTAAAGAAAAACAATTAACCAAGAATTTAAGGCTTCCCTGGTGGCTCAGTGGTAACGAACCCTCCTGCTAGTGCAGGAGATGCGGGTTTGATCCCTGGGTCAGGAAGATCCCCTGGAGAAGGAAATAGCAACCTACTCCAGTATTCTTGCCTGGAGAATCCTATGGACAGAAGAGTCTGGTGGGCTACAGCCCAAGGGTTCGTGAAGAGTCAGACACAACTGAACAAGTAACACCTTCACTTAATGAGCTTGTGGCTCAGATGGAAAAGAATCTGCCTGCAAAGCAGGAGACCTGGGTTCAAGACTGACATGACTGAGCACAGCACTCAACACAACAGTAAGAATTTGAAGAGTAGCTCCAGGGGTTCCTGCCTCCAGCACTCCTCAGGCTACAGGCAGGACACAGGGGCTCACAAGACAGCAAAGAGTTTTTCAAAGCAGGGGGTAGGTCTCAAGAGAGGCAAGCCACATGTCCGAGGAGAACACTGCTTGTATGGAAACTTTGAAGCCAGGCACCCCATGACTGCCTCAGGGTCTGTGAACTCATTAAATGTTTGTCACCACCTGGGGAGTTAATCCAGATTGTTCTACCCTTAGGGTCTCTAAACAAGGAGCAGCCTCAAAGAGCACAGTCGTTCCTGTTTGGGGCTATAAGCAAATTTCCTCAAGGGATTTACACTGGGAATGGAAAAGCCAACTTCCGCATCTGTTTTCTTCCTTTCGTACTTGCACTGTAGCACCAGAGAAGACAGTCACTTCTCACTGAGATTCAGTGCAAGTACGCACTCCAATCTTACAACCTTACACAGCTAGCTGGAATCAGACCCAAGCTGCTTCCAGCTCCACTACATTTCTTTTCTCTCGATGAGAATAACTATTGCTTAAACTTCCTGGCTGGGAGGGATTGGCGGCAGGAGGAGAAGGGGACGACAGAGAATGAGATGGATGGATGGCATCACCGACTCGATGGACCTGAGTCTGAGTGAACTCTGGGAGTTGGTGATGGACAGGGAGGCCTGGCGTGCTGTGATTCATGGGGTTGCAAAGAGTCAGACACGAGTGAGCGACTGAACTGAACTGAGCTGAAACTTCCTGGATGAGCTTTTATGTATTACTTTGGTTAGACACCTTTAGGGCACAAGTATTAACATTTAAGGGATTCCCTGTTGGCTCAGATGGTAAAGTGTCTGCCTGCAATGCAGGAGAGCCAGGTTCGATCCCTGGGTCAGGAAGATCCCCTGGAGAAGGAAATAGCAACCTACTCCAGTACTCTTGCCTGGAAGATTCCATGGATGGAGGAGACTGGTGGGCTACAGTCCATGGGGTCACAAAGAGTTGGACACGACTGAGTGACTTCACTTTCTTTTTCTCACATTAACATTAAAAAAAAAAGTCTGACTGAACAGTTCTTGTTCTTACACTAGTAAGTGAAACTACGAAAGGACATGAGCTTGAACTGGAATCTGACACTGTTACAAAACGCACCGATTTTCAACGACCCTCCCCTTTTTGTTTTGGTGGTGGTAGGTGGGGGAGATGGTCAATGAATTAGTATGTTCATTGGAGGGACTGATGCTAAAGCTGAAACTGCAATACTTTGGCCACCTCATGCGACGAGTTGACTCACTGGAAAAGACTCTGATGCTGGGAAAGGTTGGGGGCGGGAGGAGAAGGGGACGACGGAGAATGAGATGGCTGGATGGCATCACCGACTCGATGGACATGAGTTTGAGTGAACTCCGGGAGTTGGTGATGGACAGGGAGGCCTGGCATGCTGTGATTCATGGGGTCGCGGAGAGTCGGACACGACTGAGCGACTGAACTGAACTGAACTGAACTGAATAGCCAGATCTGCCAGAAGTAAGATTCATTTCTTTCCCTTTCTTTTCAGGAGCTCTTCAAAGCAATCTCTGGTCATCTCACATCAATAACTAAGCAAAGACCCCGGTGCAGGGGCATGGGTGGGAGCAGAACTCCAAGGACACTCACCAGCTATGGCGCCAGCCAAGAGCAGGCTTCCAGGGCTAATCTGCCCATCTTCATTTGCAAGGGCTGCCTTCACATGAGCATAGCACGGGAAGTAGATGGCCGAGAAAGGAATGTCCCGCAGAAAGCAAGCTTTGGCACCCTGTGCATTTGAAAAGGAAGACAGACCACATGAAGCACATATCCCATTGGGAAGATCAAGCTTCTCTGGAACTTCCCTCAGAACAAAATATTCCTGGAGAAGACCAAATGTGCACTTACATGCTGAAAGGGGAATGGAAAAAAGTACATATAACCCGGATTCTGCAAGTAATAAGTCAGAATTTTGTAGTTTAAAATAAAGCATTTTATTGCATGGTATGAGCAAGAAGGGAGAGTTCTTCCTTACTCTCATGGTAAAGATTTTGGTGAAAACCATTTTGGAACTCTGCAACATCCTTTTAAATCCCTAACTGATGGCAGGTCACTGGCATTTCAAGGAGCATTTGTTCTCAGAAGGTAGGCAGCGACAATCAAGATGCCTCTTCGTTATACACTTGGAAGAGGGAAATTATAGAGGTGCAGGGGAAGGGGGTTGTTTTTTGTATTGTTTTTGAGACTCTTGTGAAAATGTTGGAGTTTTTCCCAGAAAAAATTACACATATGTAAAAAATTATATACCTTTTCAAGGGGTTCATGGATCCCCCAATTTATTCATGTACTTACCCTACTCTCTAGGGTCTATGAAACGTTGATAAATGCCTGTACTAAAACCTTAAAATGTTTATAATAATTCCTGTACATTTAAGAGCTCTATGTAGAACAATTAGCAGCTAAGGCAAGGTCTTCACCAAATCACTTCTGGTGCCAAAATAATGCTATGGGGAGGCCTTGAAAATTGATGCATGCCCAGAAATATGATATAAAATTCTACCAAAAACCGCAAGACATATAATGTGTTTTAGGTAGGCTAAATGGGAAGGAAGTCCCCCTTTTCAACACCATTTCTTTCACAGATTTCTAACACCTAAAAATTTTCACCAAATTGAGAGATTCTTCAAAGACAGGAATGAATCCATTCAATTCCACAGATCTAGCCAAGCCCAGTGACATTTATTGAGGTCTAGTGATGCTGGATCTCGGCTATTAGCCTGATGCCAGGCTTCAATCTGTCAAAGCTCCTTAACACTGCACATCTGTTATCGTAGCCTTTCCTTCTCTGACACCTGAATTACACTCCTGACTCACACTGAGCTTGTGGGTAATAAAACCCTTAGTCTTTTTCATAGGAACTGCTATTAACGTAGGTCTACTGTAACTTAATTGATTGCCCTAAACAAGTAACATAAGCAGGGCTTTATGTTTAATCCTATTAAACTTCATCCTAGTTTGGCCCATCCTTCCAACTGGAACAAATGCTTGGAATCTGGATTCTGTCATGTTGGCTGTTCTTCAACCGACTCACCCATGGATGTGTTAATAAGCTGCCTCTGTCCACTGTGAGTACAGATATTCTAAGTAAATAAAGGACATAGCTCTATCACACATGGCCAGTCAGCCCCCACCTCTGTTAACCTCCAATCTGTTAAATGACTAACTGAAAAGAAGAACCACAGAATTCACCACAGCCAAATTCCTCATTTTATACATGTGCAAAGTGATGCCCAGGACAGTTAACCTATCAATTGCACGTTTATTAAGGGCCTTGCTGTTGACTTGCTCAAGGGACTTCCTTGGAGGCAGTGCCAGAGACGGGTCCAAAATGCAGGATGCTCGAGTTTTTGCCATCTCACCCAGTTTTTTCAAGAGGAAAAAGTACACTTTAACACCAGTATTCATGCAGCATTCAATCCTTTCCTAACGATTTGTTTCTTTAAAGGTTAGAATCCAGGGAGTTCCTGTGTAGGGGTAATATTGTTACTCATTTGTTTGTCTGTTTTCACTTCCTCCTCCCTATTTTGCCTCCAAACCTGCCTGTAAGTTCTCTTCCCTATTTGCTCACAAGCAGAGTCTGTCCGGGAGACATTCAAATTAAATACCCAGTGACCATCTCAAATTAAGATCAGTTAAAACTTCTTCATGTTTGACTCCCTCAGTATAGTAAAAAAAGCAAAGCAAAACAGTGCCATTTTACCGACTTCCTAAACAAGAGTAACTATTTAGAGTGACATCACTCCTCCTCTCACAAAGCTTGCTTTTTACTAATCTATTAGTTTTTAACTATTGTCCTCATCTCCTGAATCTTTGCATCTATGGAACTTTAGTCTATATGCTCTGGTAATACTACTGGTAATATTTTCCCTTTAACATATTTTCCCCTCTGATTATAAAATATTAAGTGCTGATCGCAGACAATACAGGAGAATATTAACAATTTAAATTGCCCTTAATTTTCAACAACAAGAGATACACACTGCAACTACCATATATGTTTTGGAGCACCACCTTCAAAAGTAATGTTAACAACCATTCCACATTTGGGATCATGTTTCTGTGGTTCATTTATGCCTTTTCTTCTCCTTCAACTCATGCTATCTGGTCTTCTTTTTTGTGGGAGAGTGAGGGGGTGATGTGGTCTAACATAGCCTTAGCCAAAATGCTTCAATTTCTTTTCTATATGCTGTTTCAGAGACTCCACCTTCATCATGGTCTTGGCTGTCCTGTGGATTGCTCATCCTGGTCTTGGCTCACCCTGTCCTGTGGATGAGACCCGGTAGTCTCACCTTCGTCAAAGCTTTGCAATGGCTTCCCTTTCCCATGTTCCTCTCCTGGGCAGCCTCATTCATCTGATCAATCAAGGCCCACCTATCACTCTGCATCTTCTTTGATGACTGTTAAGCTAGGCACATTGAGCTCTTACAAACCTCCTCTTCATTCATTTAAACCTAAACACCAGTCTTTCAAAGTAAGTAGAAAACAGACAAGGAGTGGATTCCACCCGGCTCCACACTGTCTGGCCTCCCCGGGGACAAGGTGGTAAAGAACCCATCTGCCAATGCAGGAGACTCAAGGGACGTGGGTTCAATCCCTGGGTCAGGAAGATTCCCTGGAGGAGAAAATGGCAATCTACTCCAGTATTCTTGCCTGGAGAATCCCATGGACAGAGGAGCCTGTCCATGGGGTCGCAGAGTCAGACACGACTGAGCATGCACACATCACACTGTCTGCACCTCCTCAACGCTATTCTGAGATCTCCTCATGCTCTTCTGTCTGCCTGGATCACTGTTGCCTACTTCAGGGTGTAAACAACCAGGAGCCAGAGACTACATCTGATTTAATTTAGAAAACAACAAGCGCTTTGGCTGTTAGTTAGGGCCTAAGACACATTCCTGATGACACGGATTTGGCTTTGCCAACTCCCATAGAAAACCCCACAACTAAAGGGAGGAATGAGAGGCTTGGGATACACTGATATGTGATCTGAAATTAGAAACAGCCCTTACCCTGATACAGAAGAGTAAGGCAAAGTGAAGAAGCAGCTGGGTTTTCCCGAGAAGGAACTCTGCTTTCCTGAAATCATGGCAATAAGCCATGTATCACTATGAGAGCAAGAGCCTAACAAGAGGTGTAGTGTGCTTTAAGAGATGTTTGAAAACAGTTCCAGATGACTAAGAAAAATGACTTGATCAAAACACAATGAACAAACAAAACCCATCGAAGGAAAAGGCGGAGCTATACTTTGAAACTTGAAAGGAAAAAATGGTCGGGAATTTGTTATCTCTTTTCCTACCAGGGATCAGACAATGTGGTCAAATAAGTTACATGTGCTGGAGCCAAGGTGAGACCCTGCAAGAGGTTGTAGGTTTCTAATTATCTGAAAAAAAAGGGAGAAAAGAGAAGAGTGGAAGAAGAAAGATATTTTGTACAACAGCCACCATCTCTGCTCCATAGAAGCAGGGATGTCTTGTCCACAAGTGAAAACGTTTAAAAACTCTACTTTCCACTGAACGAGTTGTGAAGGGGCCCTGGGGCCTAACAGATGTACCATCTCCTGGGGATGTATCAGTTCAGTTCAGTTCAGTCGCTCAGTCGTGTCCGACTCTCCGCGACCCCATGAATCACAGCACGCCAGGCCTCCCTGTCCATCACCAACTCCCAGAGTTCACTCAAACTCATGTCCATTGAGTCGGTGATGCCATCCATCCATCTCATTCTCTGTCGTCCCCTTCTCCTCCCGCCCCCAATCCTTCCCAGCATCAGAGTCTTTTCCAGTGAGTCAACTCGTCGCATGAGGTGGCCAAAGTATTGGAGTTTCAGCTTTAGCATCAGTCCTTCCAATGAACATCCAGGATTGATCTCCTTTAGAATGGACTGGTTGGATCTTCTGGGGCTGTATGGCCAGGCGATAAAGGAGCACAGAGGAAAGTTAAAGGTGAACTCTTCTACCAAAAAGGCCGACCAAAGGCTGCCTTCTTTGGGGCAGGCAGGGGAATAGGGGTTTGGGAATCCACGAGGAAATAATTATTAAAGTCCCAGGTAAAGTATCAAGTCCAGTGCAAGTGTGAGGGACGGTGGGAACGAGGCGGTCTGTGGTCCCGGCCCAGATCAGCAGCCGCTCGGGCATCTCTTAGCAGCCCACGGCTTCTTCCTCGCCATGAGGTGCTCCTCGCCTCTCTCACACGCCAGGCGTTAAAGCCCAATTCCCGAGAAAAGCTAACTCTGAAAAGGGTTGAGGAAAAAGGCACAGACTTATTAAGTTTCCCTCGTCGCCTTTCCCCACCACTTCCTTCAGGCCTGGGCACAGAGGCAGGTGCCGATTTGTAAGGCTGCCTCCGGCAACACCTGACCTGTTGACCCGTACCGTGGAGAGGCTTTTCAGGTTCCATCAGTGAGAACGATTCCCAGGTTCCTTGATAAAGCCTTCACATTGTGGTGAACACCCATTCTCCCGCCCTACATCAACACATAAACCTGTTTGACTCGAATGCTACTTGCCCCACGTAGTTTTTACTAACTGGTCACCCATTCTGAACAGGCAACCTTATATTTAATAATAAAGGGAAACATTCCACGCTGCCCAAAAACCTGCGTCAGCAACACAAAATTAAGTGCTTTGGCCATTAAAAAATTAATAAATGACAAAGGGTGTACCATCCAAAATAAATCTTTAAATGTTCCTCCCCGTAAGAAAAATCCACACATTTCCCTGCTCCAGGCAGCCCTGCCCTCAGACATTCCCTGGCTGGCCCCGAATTTCCTTTGTACACACAGTAAAATCACTTGGGGGAAATTAATATATGAAAAACGCAATCATCTAATTTTCTTATTCTCCATTAAAGCACTCTTTCAACAAAAAGGGGGAAATTATGTGTTGTTGTTTTTTTTCTTGTTAATAAAAGACTCACTAATAACACACAGGAACAATAAAAGGCATCTTAGGGGAGACCTATATGTGAATGAACTAGAATCAAAACTCAGATCGAGTTTAATTATCAGCTCTGGCTCCATTCCAATCCAGATCCATCCAGAGTCTCTTGATCACCATTCTATTTAAAAAGGTCGAGGAACTTCACTTACCCCCACGTTAATAGTCCATGATGGACAGGACAATTAGACAGTTTAGAGATGCTGGCCACAGCACAGCCAGGGTAAAGGAATTATTTGTTTTGCGTCTCACTTTTTTTTTCCTGATGTGGGCACTGTGGTGAAAGCCCAAGGGAGCTTTAATCAATTCTTAAGTTGCTGGAATCATCCACCCAGGTTTACTCTGCAGCTCTGTCTGGCATGAAATTGTCCAAAGAGGTAACACAGCAGGATTCGTATTTTACACACACATACACATTGCTATCTCCAGTGTCTTTCTCCTTCTTTGAAAGCTCTTCATCTTGGATGGCATCACACCTGCCCAACAATCCGAGTGGGGGGGTGGAAATCCTGAAGGATGGTGGCTGATAAAGAAGTCAGGGCCAGGGCAGGTCTTTTCACATGCTAATTCCCGCCTATTCTAGCTGCACCTACAAATAGAGCTCCAAACAGACGACTTCTAATACAGGGGAAGGTAATTACACTCACAAAGGCACCTCTGTGTCAGGGCCCGGCACCAGGAGCCAGCAGGTCTGGGAGACGGAGGCTTAACAGAGACTCCTGCAGTGAATGCACATTGTCTAACACGAGGGAAAACGCCAGACTGGGGGGACCCTGCAGCCTTCAGGACAACAGTGGTGCACCTTGTCTGGGAAGGTTATTTAATGCTTCTGGCACCTGTAGGCAGAGCCACCCCTCTTTTCCTACCTTACAGGTTTAGAATTTATTTGGCATGTATAATTGTATATTTTGATCCTGGAGCTACAAACAATGGGCGGCATGTCATGTCTTGATCCCTGAGCATTCCTCTTGGTTTCTCCCAAGCGAGTTAACCCTTGGATACACAACCTGGCAGCAGCTTTCCTACCCAGTCAAAGGACAGTTAAGGATTTGAAAAGGGTGCATTTCAGCATCTTACTGAGAAATACCACTGGCGCCTAGCCTGTTACATTGTGTCACTGGTGTTAAAGCCAAGTCAACCAGTCAATGGTCGGAGACTCCATGTAAGTGACACTGAAATTAACTTCAACTTGTATATAAAAATCTCAATGCTTATTCTTTTCTTTCTTTAGTCCAGGGACTTTTAGGATATTGGTGTCTCTTTAATTTCATTGCAGTCCTAACAAAAGCACCTTGACAACTTGAGGGATTTTGGTAGGAAATGCCACACCTGTACCAGGTGTAATTCTCTAGTCTTCTACCAGTGTATGTTGCTTTGCCATCAGTGATGCTCTTCATTCAGATGGGATGGAGAGCTTTACTACATGGAATTTTAGTCTCAAAGAAGTTCTGTCTTCTTCACAAAGCTAATCTGTAAACTATGTCCCATGTTTCCAGTTTTTCTTTCCTTTCTTGCCTTCTTTGCCCCCAACTTCTCCATCCTACTCATTTACAAGTTGCATAGTTTGTTTCTAGTCCCAAGGTTTAGACCCTGAAAATTTTGTCTGCAATCTTCACCTTCCTCTTATGTGATACTTGCACATCAGACTATTTAAATTACAAGCAACTCCACCTTATTGTTATGTATTTAATTCTAGCTCAAATTACGTTAAGCATTATAATTACCATTATATATAGATATTACATTTAAATTCAGGCAAAGTTATTTAGAGTAAATATTTACCACTTTCTTTGCTCTTCATCCCTTGTTCCATCTCCAAACTATCATCTGGAATCACTTTCGTCTTACCTGAAGTATATTCTAGAACTTCCTTTGGGAAGGTTCTACCAATGATATGTTTTCGGAGTTTTGCTAGTCTAAAAAGTATCTTTATTTTACCCTGTTCCTGGAAGACATTTTCATAGGCCATAGAATTCTAGGTTGAAAGGCTTTTTTTTTCTGTACACACTGACGATATCATTCAAATGACTTCCAGCTTCCTCTGTTCCTAAGTTAGCCAACAGTTCAACTGGTTCCCTTTAAAGACAATCTGCTTTCCTCTCTAGGCACCCTTCGGCTTCTCTGAAGCTTCAGTGTTCAGCAGTTTCATTCTGATGTGTCTAGTCTGGATTAATTTATCCAGACTGGGATTTGCTGTGCTTCTTGAATCTCTAGATTGATAGCTTTCAATAGCTGTAGAGAATTTTCAGCCATCATTTCCTCCTGGTTTTTGTTTATACCCATTAAACCAGCTCACAATGTCCCGTGTACCACTCTCTCTATTCTGAGTCATTCTCTTATCTTCTGGTTCACTAATTCTCTCTTCAGCTGTGTTTAATTGGCTGTTAAAGGCAGAATTTTGAAACGTTGAATTTTAAATTTCAGTCATCATAAATATTTTCACTTCTACATTAAAAAAAAACATTCACTTTATAGTTACAATAATTTTGAAATTTTAAATCTTTGAAGGTTTGCTGTCAGGTTGCTTTTGCCACCACTTTTTAAAGTGCCTTGTTTCCTTGCGTGATTTGAGATGTTTAAGAGTTGCTCATTTTCCTTGGAACTTTATCTATGAAAATTCTTTAACATTTGGGCTGAATGTGGGTTCCTCTTGAGAAAACTTGTTTTCTTTTCTCAGGCAGCTAGAGGCACTACCAATTCAAGTTTATTTAAAAATAAATTCCTGTATCTTGAGAGCTTTGAACATACATTCATTCTGTAAACTCATGCGAGACAAGCTTGGCATTCCTGATGCTTAGGGAAGGGTTTTCCCTTCCCAATTCTCTCTCCCTCCACTCAGAAACAAAGAAATTTTCCTTGCTTTCTAGATAGTTTAAGAGAGCATTAAAAAAAAAGCTTTTTTACTCAACTATACTTGATTTACAATACTGCATTAATTTTAGGTGTATAGCAAAGTGATTCAGTTACACACACACACACACACATGCACACACAGAAACACACACACATACACACATCTATGTGCAAGTCTTCTCACAGAGGATGAGAAGAGGTAGACTGCATTCAAAGAAATAGTCAAAATATATCATCTCAAATGTGGATCAGTATCTGAATTCTGCCAACTCCACATCAATGGCCAGGATACTGCAAGAGCAAGAATACAGGCTGCAGAGTCAGAAACCTGGGCTCAGATCATTATTCTGCCACTTAACTACTGTATGTTGGGCAAAGTTCTTAAAATCTCTGCACCTCAAGTTCCTCTCCAAAACCAATGAGGAACATTTGTACTGACATAAGATTTAATTTAAATCCAGTGATTAATATAAAGTACCTAGCACAAGCATCTACGATTAAAAAAGCGATGATATAAAGATAATTACTATTATCAATGAAAAGCACACTGTCCTGTCAAAGAGGAAAACAGAAATAGCTGACATATTCTTTAAAAAACTGGCAGCTGGAGTATGACTCCTCTATGGTTTCTACACGAATCACAGGAGAGTTCTACGTTTACCAGGCTAAGAGCAAATCTTTTATTTGGCAAAAGACCTAATTCTGTCAAGTAAATTTAAAGTTGTTTGCTACATTGATCATACCCTACATAAGACTCTGGCTGCCACAAGGCATATCTCCTTTATGTTCAATGCATCTCTCTCAAGTTAGCCATCTTTTAAATACAGACCATGGTCAAAATTAAAAACCAGAGAAATGAAAGACCAAATTATAAGAAATATACCTATCACTTCTGGAAAATATATTCAGAGCCCTCTATGAATAGTGGATTGGGAGCATCGTTTTCAGTACTTCTAAACATAAAGGACAGCAAATTATATTCCAAAAGTTAAGCTAAAAGAAAAAAGTGTTTTGTTGAAACTAATCCTGCAGGCACTTAGCAAAAAACAAAAACAAAGAAAACAGCAACAAAATAAAGATACTAACTTGATAAAAATGTTTGCCTCTAGAAAGATAGGTTACCCACAGCATGAGGCTAGGAGATTAATGTTCTGTTATTACAGACCTTTTCATAGATGAACTTTCTTCTTTTAAAAACTATACTACCTGTTAACATTAACTTTTGAAAGAACTTTACGGCACTAGAATTATTCCCTCACCTCCCTTAACACTCATCCCTCTGAAGGCAATGAGCCACCACACTCATCTACCTAACTCAGCACACTGCATAGAATGTCAGCCCTCAACAAATATTTGGTGAATGACTGGAAGAAGGATGAAAAAAAACCCAACCATTTTCTAATATTTTAAAGGATCTTTTCTAGCCCTGTTCAGCACATTCAGTTCCTTTAGGCATCATTTAATAAAAAAATGTTTTTCGCAGCGTCTCATTTTATTTGCTGTTCCAAGTGTAGGTACTATTCCGTTCCGTTCCGTCGCTCAGTCGTGTCCGACTCTTTGCGACCCCGTGGACTGTAGCCCACCAGGCTTCTCCGTCCATGGGATTCTCCAGGCAAGAATACTGGAGTGGGTTACCGTTTCCTTCTCCAATTATTATTCTCCATTATTATCCCCTTTTTACAGATAATGCCTCTGAAATGTAGGAACAGAGAGATTTTCAAAAATCTTGTCTTCCAGTTTATTTTCTTTTAATGCAAACTTCTAAGCACGATATGGACAGTATTACATCATTTTGAATATTAGACACAAGTTCACACTACATTAGATACAAAACCTGGCCTCTTGATGTACTTGATACTCCTTAATTTCTAAAATTTTGCCTTTTAATAACACAAAATGTCCCAAATGTTCATTTTATGGCAGATATTAATGACAAAGTTATCAGGAAGGCACAAAGGTATTCTTCAATACTATCATTTAGATGGCCTCTTGGCTCACTGTCAGATTATGTGTCTCTCCGCAAGGCAGGCAGGGTGTGCACTGCTGTGTTGGTCAATGCAAGAGTTAAGGAAACAGAGTTGTCTCACAATGGATAATTTTAATTTCTATAATTTAAAGAGTTGATATAAGATCAAAGATAATGTGCTTATTCTAAACAACAAAACAAAGAAAAATTGAGTCATTCTATCTAACGTTTTAAAGAAGCATTTGGTATTAAAAGCAATTAGGAAAAAAATGATCCTTTAACTACCCAAGCCTAAACTATCACACAATTCATGGCATTTAGTGACCTTCAGTTCTTTTCATTTCCATTTCCTTAGCAAGCCAGCGTCAACAATGACACCAGACCATATCTGTGCATAGCAGGGAAACTTGTCTTTACACTTCCTAGAATTATCTATCAGGCACAGGCTCCCTCTTACCCAGCTTGATATCTCTGTGTGATACCTTGCGTTCCACAGAGAGACTGCATCGAGTTTGAAACCCAGCCTCCCACGTCCTTATAAGGTATACGACCTTAGAAAAATTACCTAAACCCCCACGCGTTCCTTTCCTCAACTGTAACTTGGAACTGCTTAAAAACAAAACACCTATCTGCATCACAGGCTGTAAGCAATCGTTAGTCACTCAGTCATGTCCAACTCTCTGCGGCCCCCTAGACTCTAGCCCGGGCTCCTCTGTCCGTGGAATTCTCGAGGCAAGAATACTGGAGTGGGTTACCCTTTCCTTGTCCAGAGGATGTTCCCGACCCAGGGATCAAGCCCAGGTTTCCTGCACTGCAGGTGGATTCTTTACTGTCTGAGCCCCCAGGGAAGCCCATCATAGGCTGTAATAGGGATTAAATGATGTCAACTGTACAAAGCACTAAGCATGAGGCCTAGCTCAGAGTGAGCGTTGGCGTGCACACATTAACACACTCACTCACACACATACACACCTAAGGCTGGACCCTGCCTCCACCCCTCCTGAAAGTCCTAGCACCGTATCTGACCCTGCTATATTTGCAGATTTTTCAAATCCTTCCATCATCAGAGACACTTCTGTCTACAGACAGGCATGGTTCTCCCAACAAAATTAAACAATAAATCTCCCAACCTCTTCCCCCTGCTAACGTTACTGCTCGGCTCCATTTCTTCTTCCAGTTGCTATATGCCTTCCCTTCTGTTTCTTTCACAGTAAAATCTGTAGGCTGAGCGGTTTGTATCTGTGAATATTTTCTCCTCCAGGTTTCTGCCTCCGCCATTCTCCTTCAATTGATTTCTGAAAGGTACCCGGTGACTTCCATCTTTTAGTTCACAGGCCTTTCCTTGGACGTCAGTCCCCCGGTCTCTGCAGGACTTGAGAAGCAGTCACCTCTTCCTCCACCACTTCCACCTCACACACCTGGGCTCCCACCTGCTCCTCCCAGCTCTCCACCGGACAGCTGTTTCCACTTCCCTCTGCCCACACTCACTTACTCCTGCACCCAAATGAGGGCCGTCGTGAGTGCCATTGGCTTGGGGGTCTTACCCGCTCTCACAGCCTCATGCACGCACATGGCCCCTAAAGAACATCTCAAGTCCCTGTCCTCTGACAAGGCTCCAGCCCTACATTCAGCGGAGCGAGTAAGAACACTAGACAGGGAGTCAGGAGAAGTCTTGGTTCCTAGCTGTGCCTCCACCTGCCAATCACCTGGCTGATTTCTCCTGAGATTTCTGTGCTTTGATTCCTCAGTTATAAAGCTAACACCAGACAGAAGGATTTTTAAGGTCTCCTGCAGCTTGTCAAGTATTATGACAAAATTCACAGTAATTTACAATCATCCATCCAGACACTCAAGCCAGAAACCCGGCTTTTAATCTTCCTGTACTTTTCTTGTTTCATTACTTGCCAAGACTTGGTAAGTCTAACTCTCACATACCCTTTCAATGCATCACCCCCACAAAAGACACCCACCCACCCACACACACCATCGCTGCCTCCTCCCCACATCCCCAGCCTTCCTCTTGCCCCTGAACACGGCACTCTCCACACGGATGCTGAATGGCCCCTCCTCAAGCACAAACCCGATCATGCCACTTGCCTCTGCCGTCTCGCTGGCTAACTGCACCTCATCTTTCACTGCCGTCTCCCCTTCGGAAGCCTTCCTGGCTTCCCTGCCATGTGTCAGCTCCGTCTCTGTTAGAACGGTGCACGGCTGACCCTCTGACAGCCCTTCTCAACTGCACATGCTGTAGCCCAACGATCTCGTTACTTGTCTGACTGCTCCCACGAGATGGAAAACTACTTACTAAACCATGCATTTGGAGAAGGCAATGGCAAGCCACTCCAGTACTCTTGCCTAGAAAATCCAATGGACAGAGGAGCCTGGTGGGCTACAGTCCATGGGGTCGCTACTAGTCGGACACGACTGAGCGACTTCACTTTCACTTTTCACTTTCACACATTGGAGAAGGAAATGGCAACCCACTCCAGTGTTCTTGCCTGGAGAATCCCAGGGATGGCGGAGCCCAGTGGGCTGCCGTCTATGGGGTCGCACAGAGTCGGACACGACTGAAGTGACTTAGCAGCAGCAAACCACGCATTAGGGATGCCCTGGTGGCTGAATGGTAAAGAATCCACCTGCCAATGCTGGAGCCTCGGGTTCGATCCCTGGTCCGGGAAGATCCCACATGTCACAGAGCAACTAAGCCCGTGAACCACAACTACCGAGCCCGTGGGTCGTAGCTACTGAGGCCTGCGTGCCCTAGAGCCCATGCCCTGCAACAGGAGAAGCCACTGCAATGAGAAGCCCGCACACTGCAACTAGAAGGTGGATCCCACTTGCCACAGCTAGAGAAAAGCCCACGCAGCAACGAAGACGCAAGCACAAACAAAAATAAATAAATAAATGATTTAAAAATATATATGCATTAGAATTCACTCTCCTATTCCCAGTGCCCAGGGCAAAGCTTGTGGATAAATAAATGGAGGCTTCAGAGCTCGGGACAGCGATCTCTCACCTAATTAGCTATTTCCTTCACATTCAACTTCACCAGTATCCTAGTTTTCTTTGGTCATTACTTGCCAACTTATCCTCTTTCTGTGCTTTCATATCCTTACTATATAACCTGGCAACACCCGGCTTTGGCTTACCACTCATTTGCTCAACGAATATCGATCAAATGTCTACTCGTGCGCCAGAAGCTGTCACAAGGACGCAGCAGTGAGCAAGCGAGGTCTCTGCTATCACAGTTCACTTTGGAGGAGGAGAGACTAGAGGGGAGTGTCAGGTGGTGACGGGGCGCTCAGAGACCTGGCCGAGGGGATGTGACAGCCAGGGACGTGGTGTCCTTCCAAGCAGGCCTCTGCAGAGCTAGCATGTGAGGGGAAGAGCCTTCAGGCAACTGGAAATGACGGGGTGAGCCTGAAGGATCTGAAGAGGAAAGGCGGCCAGTGTAGTGAGCAGAGTAGGTTGGGGGTGGGGGGTCCAGGGAGCAGGGCGGAGAGGAAGGGCCGGCAGGGAAGGGGCTGGGGTCTACATGCAGTAGCACAGACACTTTTGGACAGGTTTCCACCAGAGGCGCGGTTTCTGTCGGGCACACCAGCCTTCTCTCGCCTCCAGTTTCTTCTCAAATATCATCTCAGAGATGCATTTCTGACCACTCTATTATGTCCGAGTCATGTATGGATGTGAGAGTTGGACTATGAAGAAAGCTGAGTGCCAAAGAATTGATGCTATTGAACTGTGGTGTTGGAGAAGACTCTTGAGAGTCCCTTGGACTACAAGGAGATCCAACCAGTCCATCCTAAAGGAGATTAGTTCTGAGTGTTCATTGGAAGGATTATGCTGAAGCTGAAACTCCAATACTTTGGCCACCTCATGCGAAGAGTTGACTCATATGAAAAGACCCTGATGCTGAGAAAGATGGAGGGCAGGAGGAGAAGGGGACGACAGAGGATGAGATGGTTGGATGGCATCACTGACTCAATGGACATGGGTGAACTCCGGAAGTTGGTGATGGACAGGGAGTCTTGCAGTGCTGCGGTTCATGGGGTTGCAAAGAGTCAGACACGACTGAACGACTGAACTGAACTAAGCTGCGATCCCATGGACTGGGATCCACCAGGCTCCTCTGTCCATGGAATTCTCCAGGCAAGAATACTGGAGTGGGTAGTCATTTCCTTCTCCAGCTAATCTTCCCAAGCCAGGGACTGAACCTGGGTCTCCTGCATCGCAGGCAGATTCTTTACCATCTGAACAACCAGGGAAGCCCTATTGAAATCATGCCCACCCCCACCCCCGCCTTCATCTGGAGTTGGCCCTTCTCCATACCTTCATCCTGCCTCCTTTTCCTTCAAGGTCCTCGGCCTCACTTGATGTCATATAGTCTTCTGATCGGCTGACTTCTTTTACCCACAGAAGTGTGAGCAGGGTCTTGGCTTTTCATAGTGACATTCTAAACGACTAAACTAGTGCCAGGAACACAGTCAGAATGAGTTAATCTGACTTATATTTTAAATTTAGATCACGCTGGCTGCTGTGGGGACTAAGGACTTGAGGGAGTCAAAAGTCAAAACAGAGAAACCCACAAGGAGGCTTTCACAGAGCTTCAGGTGAAAGAGAAAGATGGATGAATTACCGCTTTGGTGGTTGCAAACCCATATAAACATCCCTTGATATTAGAAAATTAGCATGGCACGATGTCCTCCAAGTCATGACTAAATACTTGTTTTCCTTATGTGGGACTGCTGCTGCTGCTGCTAAGTCGCTTCAGTCATGTCCGACTCTGTGCGACCCCACAGACGGCAGCCTACTAGGCTCCCCCGTCCCTGGGATTCTCCAGGCAAGAATACTGGAGTGGGTTGCCATTTCCTTCTCCATATGTGGGGCTAAGAACTCATAAAAGCAGGTATTTTTATAAATTGCTATCTTGAGAAACTATTCTGATGTATTTGTATATTGCTAAGATAAAAGTGATAAACTGATGGGATTTGACAAAATCTACTAATGCTAAAAACTGCACATGCCCCTTGACCTAATGATTTCATTGCTAGGGATTCATTGTGTTCATTCACAAAAGTATATCACAATATCTGCAGGAATGTTCAATCTGTCATTGTAATGTTCCCAAACTAGAAACAAGTACTCATCAGAAAGAAACTGCTTAAAAAAAAAATCTGTATACAGTTATTAAATGAGAAAAGAACATTAAGATACACTGTGTGCTCAGACAGATTTTGTTTTTGTTAAAAAACACAGATATAACATTGGCGTGTGTGTGTGTGTGTGTGTGTGTGTACAATTTGTGATAGAAGAGAAAGAGGGAGGAGAGAAATAAATACAAATTTCAATTATTTATAAAAAATATATGCAGTGGTAATAGGGACTGATGCTAAAGCTGAAGCTGCAATACTTTGGCCACCTCATGCGACGAGTTGACTCACTGGAAAAGACTCTGATGCTGGGAAGAATTGGGGGCGGGAGGAGAAGGGGACGACGGAGAATGAGATGGCTGGATGGCATCACCGACTCTGTGGACATGAGTTTGAGTGAACTCCGGGAGTTGGTGATGGACAGGGAGGCCTGGCGTGCTGTGATTCATGGGGTCGCGGAGAGTCGGACACGACTGAGTGACTGAACTGAATCTTTTAAAGAGAAAATAGAATGGTAAGGAGTAAAGAGAAAATTTTACTTTTTCACAGACACTTATGAATTATTTGATTTGGTTTTGAAACAAACTTGTCTTTTACTTTAAAAGACCAAACAACATCCCTTTGAGATAACTATCAGAATAATCAAGTTGAGAGGTCTCTTCAAGAAAAGTAGAGATACCAAGGGACATTTCATACAAAAATGGGCACAATAAAGGGCAGAAACGGTATGGACCTAAAGGAAGCAGAAGATAGTAAGAAGAGGTGGCAAGAATACACAGAAGAACTATACAAAAAAGATCTTCACGACCCAGATAATCATGATGGTGTGATCGCTAACCTAGAGCCAGACATCCTGGAATGTGAAGTCAAGTGGGCCTTAGGAAGCATCACTACGAACAAAGCTAGTGGAGGTGATGGCTATTTCAAATCCTAAAAGATGCTGCTCTGAAAGTGCTACGTTCAATACGCCGGCAAATTTGGAAAACTCAGCAGTGGCCACAGGACTGAAAAAGGTTAGTTTTCATTTCAACCCCAAAGAAAGGCAATGCCAAAGAATGCTCAAACTACTGCCCAATTGCACTCATCTCACATACTAGTAAAGTAATGTTCAAAATTCTCCAAGCCAGGCTTCAACAGTATGTGAACTGTGAATTTCCAAATGTTCAAGCTGGATTTAGAAAAGGCAGAGAAACCAGAGATCAAATTGCCAACATCCATTAGATCATCGAAAAAGCAAGAGAATTCCAGAAAAACATCAACTTCTGCTTTATCGACTACACCAAAGCCTTTGACTGTGTGGATCACAAGAAACTGTGGAAAATTCTTCAAGAGATGGGAATACCAGACCACCTTACCTGCCTCCTGAGAAATCTGTATGCAGGTCAAAAAGCAACAGCTAGAACTGGACATGGAACAATGGACTGGCTCAAAATTTGGAAAGGAGTATGTCAAGGCTGTATATATTGTCACCCTGCTTATTTAACTTATATGCAAAATACATCATGCGAAATGCTGGCCTGGATGAAGCACAAACTGGAATCAAGATTGCAGCAAGAAATATCAATAACCTCAAATATGGAGATGATACCACTCTTACGGCAGAAAGTGAAGAGGAACTAGAGTCTCTTGATAAAAGTGAAATATTCAAAAAACGATGGTCATGGCATCCAGTCCCATCACTTCATGGCATACAAATGAGAAACAATGGAAACAGTGACAGACTTTCTTTTCTTGGGCTCTAAAATCACTGTAGATGGTGATTGCAGCCATGAAATTAAAAGACACTCGTTCCTTGGAAGAAAAGTGGTGACCAACCTAGACAGCATATTAAAAAGCATAGACATTACTTTGCTGACAAAGGTCCGTATAGTCAAAGCTATTGTTTTTCACATTATGGGTGTGAGAGTTGGAGCATAAAGCTGAACACCCAAGAATTGATGTTTTCGAACTGTGGTGTTGGAGAAGACCCTTGAGAGTCCCTTGGACTGCAAGGAGATCCAACCAGTCAATCCTAAAGGAAATCAGTCCTGAATATTCATTGGAAGGACTGATGCTGAAGCTCTAATACTTCAGCTACCTGATGCAAAGAACTGACTTGTTAGGAAAGAACCTGCTGCTGGGAAAGACTGAAGGCAGGAGCAGAAGGGGATGAGAGAGGATGAGACAGTTGGATGGTATCATCGACTCGATGGACACAGGTTTGCACACGCTCCAGGAGTTGGTGGTGGACAGGGAAGCCTGGCGTGCTGCAGTCCACGGGGTTGCAGAGTCGCTCACGACTGAGCGACTGAACTGAACTAAGAACATATTTCATTACTTGCTTTCTGATTTTATGAACAGTAGCTCCAATAACTCCTTTACATACACACTTCGAATGAGAACACATATACAACATCCATGAATTTGGATGGAATATAGCATATTAAAAAGCAGAGACATTATTTTTCCAACCAAGGTCCGTCTAGTCAAGGCTATGGTTTTCCCCGTGGTCATGTATGGATGTGAGAGTTGGACTGTGAAGAAAGCTGATCACCGAAGAATTGATGCTTTTGAACTGTGGTGCTGGAGAAGACTCTTGAGAGTCCCTTGGACTGTAAGGAGATCCAACCAGTCCATTCTAAAGGAGATCAATCCTGGGTGTTCATTGGAAGGACTGATGCTAAAGCTGAAACTCCAATACTTTGGCCACCTCATGCGACGAGTTGACTCACTGGAAAAGAGTCTGATGCTGGGAGGGATTGAGGGTGGGAGGAGACGGGGACGACAGAGAATGAGATGGCTGGATGGCATCACCGACTCTATGGATATGAGTTTGAGTGAGCTCTGGGAGTTGGTGATGGACAGGGAGGCCTGGCGTGCTGTGATTCATGGGGTCGCAAAGAGTCGGACATGACTGAGTGACTGAAATGAACTGAACTGATACAGCTGAATGTGAAGCCTGTGCATACAGAGGGCCAACTGTATTCATTATTCTACACCATTTTATATAAGGGACTTGAGCATCTGTCCCCACGGGTACTGAAGGGACGACTCACTGTCAAATGCAGTGGGAAAGAGGCCTTTGATTAGAAAACAGCAGACAGGACTCATATTCCTAGGTGCCTTTCCATGCTAGATGGAAGTGTTTAATTTGCAATTACACAATCTGAAAATAATTTTCAACAAAGATGGATGGATCTTTTCCATCACTGCTTCACTGACCACTTTTTGTTCCAAAAAGAGCCATGAATTATCCCATTGCTTTATAAGGAAGCGTCTTTCAGTCTCTCTTAGCTGTGCCACCATTTAACATTAACTAAATCCTATTTCATTAAGAAGGTGCAATCTATGCCCTAAATAAAGTTCTGTTGGCACCTAAGGAAAAGCAATAATCAAAAGGAGATGCGGGTCACTTCTCTATATAGAATGTATTTTACTTCTACTTTAGTTACCTAATGAAAGGGAAATACCGACTCATGGTTTCTTAAGAAAAGTAGTATATGTTGCAGATTTTTAAAAACTACATTATATTCAAATAGCTCTTTCAAGGACAATTAATTATCCTGCCTTTACTTCAATTACCTGTAGGCTCTGAGCTGTAACAATGTCTCTAAATGTTACCAAAACGGGGTGCTTTGTTTACAGAGTCTGCTTCTATCTAAACTATTTGTAGCTTTAGGAATGTGAAATGTTTACCACATCCACATTTTTTTCAGTTGCAAATGTATATCGAGAGCAACTATTCTAATTACCTTTTACTGGGAAGTCACAGTTAGAATAGCTGGGTATTTTGCAAGTCAATTCAGGAGAAAAACAGAAAGCCTGGTTAAGTCCAATTAAGTGAGGTTAAACACTGCAGGTCTAAACACACAGACAGAGCCTCCCCTCACCCCTCCTAGGTCCCAGATTGTCATGCTAACAACAGCCAACAAAAGGTGCAATGGAAGGAAAACGAAGATGATCTGTCCCACCTAAAACTAGGACAGAGGTCCTCTGTTTCAAGACCCACCCAGAGGGACAGAGAACCAGATTCAACAGTACTAGTCACCCCAGGTCACTGACAATGTTCCACGGCACCCAGACTAGAAACAGAACACCTGAGCACTGAAAAGAGGCAGGCTGAAATGACGATTTGGTACAGTACACAGCAATGCTAACGCTGTGAAAGTCGCTCAGTCGTGTCCGACTCTTTGTGGCCCCGTGGATTCTAGCCTGCCAGGCTCCTCACTCTGTGGAATTCTCCAGGCCAGAATACTGGAGTGGGTAGCTGTTCCCTTCTCCTGGGCATCTTCCAGACCCAGGAATAGTACTGGGGTCTCCTGCATTGCAGGTGGATTTTTTACCAGCTGAGCTACCAGGGAAGCCCTAAAAAAAAATTTTTTTTTAAAAATTTTATTTATTTGGCTGCACTGGGTCTTAGTTGAGGCATGCAGGATCTTTGATCTTTGTTGCTGCATGTGGGATCTAGTTCCCTGACCAGGGATCAAACCTGGGCCCCAGCACTAGGAGCATGGCGCTTTAGCCACTGGGCCATCAGGGACGTCCCTTTATGCAGTCGTGTCCAACTCTTTGAGACCCCATGGACTGTAGCCCCAAAGACTCCTCTGTCCACGGTAATTCTCCAGACAATGCCCCTCAAAGGCAGGATCTGGAATCAATCAAGAGATTTCTGACCACGGAGGACTGGGGCAAAGTAGAAGAGCCCAGAGAAAAGGAAACTCACGGGAAAGAAAAGCTGAGGCTGGAAAGTGGGAGAAAACAAATGAGAAAGAGCCAGGGAGGTGATACCGCCCAATCAGACCGAGCGGGGAGGGGCACCTGCTGATCTGCCGAGGACACCCGTGGCCGGCAGAATGGAAGGGCCGGCCTGCCAGGTCCTTCTCGCAAGGTAATCAAGTTTGCAGAAGTTCAAAGCTCAAATTGTTAGTGACTTCACTTGGTAATTACCAATACACCGAAAGCAGTGTTTTGAAAGGCAGCAGCCAGGCCTGTGGAATGCCTCTGAACTAGATTAAGCCACCAGGCTAGTAATTAAACTAACTTTATATGGGAGAGGTCTCTTGCTCAAACTTGAGCAATCCTGCTCATGTCAAGAAAGCCATTTTAGCACAAAAGTGGAAACAAGAAACTTTTGAGCCTCAGTTTCAGCTCAGATACCACCGTTGGCACCTCTGTTCTCCACTACAAAATTAGGAGACCGACTCCTTCCAAGGGGTGTTAGAGGGGATTAAGACTATGAAATACTATGAAGATGAAAAGGACTGAGTCTCAGTCTTGTATCATTTGCAGGGAGTTTAACAGTCTCTGTTTCTGTGTCAGCAAACAAGTTTTTACCATTTTATCCATCTAGACATTTCGATAGCAGTCACTACCACAGCACCTAAGTGCTTTTTACCAGACAAGCCACTGAAAGACCGCTTGGCATCTTGTCAAAATGACATGCCGCTATATCATGTGAAAGTCTGCACAAGCCTAAAAATTCAGAACAGAAGACGACTTTTCTTCAAATTGATGAATGCTATGCCTCATGACAATACTGTTTATTTCTTACAGCTGGATCACAATTTGGTAAATGAAACAGCTATCACATCGTGCTCCACTGCATGATCACACTGAGCATTTTAAGTGCTACTTAAAAAAAAGATACCAGCATAGGACTTCCCTTGGTGGCTCAGTGGTGAAGAACTCGCCTGCCAGTGCAGGGCTTTGAGACACGGATTTTGATCCCTGATCCAGGAAGATCCCACATGCCGCAGAGCAGCTAAGCCCAAGAGCCACAACAACTGAGGCCTCATGCCACAACTACTGAAGCCCAGGTGCCCTAGAGCCAGTGCCCCACCACAAGAGCAGCCACTGCAATGAGAAGCCTGGGCACCACGGCTAGAAAGTAGCCCCTGCTAGCTACAACCAGAGAAAAGCCAGCAATGAAGACCCAGCACATTCAAAAATACATAAATAAATAAAATTACTTTTAAAAAATCAACATGTTTATTCCTAAACACTACAAGATGTCTAAATGAAGGGCGAAGTTCACCCCCAGAACACTAAGCGGGCATCGCATAATATTTGATCCTCACAAAGTCTCAGATCTTGGAGTGCTCTTCCCACTACTTGACCTTGAGAAGTATAGAGTTCCAGGTGAGAAAGGCAGACTTGCTTGAAGCCACCTCAGTTATCCTCACACTGATTGTTTACCAAGGTCACCCAAAAAACTGAGTTAAATAGAAAAGGATGAAACATATTCCTAGGGGATACTTCTATAAATGCTGTGCTGAATGGCAAAACGAGGCATTGAAAGTTCACTTGAAAAAGCAGTATGTTACACATGGACCATTTATATCCATTCAGGATAAGCTGGGAATAGAAAAAAAAGGAACAGCTCTCATGCTATGTGTCTGTGGGACAAGATTTCCTGGGCCAGTATTACACAATGTCCAAAAGGCCTTCCTCTTGCCAGCATGGAATGAAAATGAAGATGGCAGGCTTTGCAAAACCATATGAACTGCTGATTTAAAATGTGGATTAAGTGGTGATCACGAAACTGATTCAAAACTCATATGAAGAATTAAAATTTCTAGATACATTTACATAGCTACATTAATTCTACACAATGTGACTTTATATATTTATGTGTAAATAAATGAAAGATATATTAAGTAGACATTTGACTTACCTTCTTATATCCCTGAAGGTTTACTTATTCAAATTGGCCATGAAACTGTTGTTTTTTTAAATCTTCTCATTGAAAAATGGTGAACACCTTATGTTTGATGAAGCCTTACAGCAGGGCATAATATAAAATTAGCTCTAGTTCATTACAACTTCTTTGGCAGAAAAGCGTAAATAACAAATTTGAAGAATCTTCTAAAGTTTTTTTTTGCAATTGTTCTCAAAAACGATTTCCTAAATGATAAATGGCTAGCATGCAAAACAATTATGACAAGGCACACATGTGGATAGGTTTGGAACGACAGGATCAGATCATAAATTCCTGATCTAGTACGGGCTTCACAGGAGTGGGTAAACTGAACTCAGCCCATCTCCCTTGAAAGATGGCACCCTGTGAGCCTGACAGCTGCCATTCATGGGCAGCAGCACTGAGAACCAGATTTTTATATCAGTAATGACTCGATGGACATGAGTTTGGGTGAACTCCGGGAGTTGGTGATAGACAGGGAGGCCTGGCGTGCTGCGGTTCATGGGGTCACAAAGAATTGGACACGACTGAGCGACTGAACTGAATTGAACCTGAAAAGATCCAAACAAAACTCTAGCTAGAGTCATGACAAACTGTGTGTGGGGGTCAGGGCATCACATTCTCCTTGACTTATGTCTTCTAAGGACAGCTACTTGGCAGATGGCAGGAAGGGGCACCTCCTCCTAACTGGCATGAAGATGCCCTATGAGCTCCGGCAGAAGATCTTCTCCAGGTGCACAAATGTGAAGAATCAATCTCACACCAGTGAATACTTATTGGTGCAGGGGATGAGCATGCGCTCAAATCAACGATCAATAGGACTTACCTTGTAGACCCCAAAGAAGCCCAAGTCCCTGACGACAGACAGAGCGCTGACTCGGGGCCCTGTGGTGATCTCTCCAGCCACTTGCAAACGGATCTTGACAATTTCCAAAGGGTTGGTGAAAATCACCTGGGAGCCCCCTGCCTAAAAAAGGAAGAAAAGATTTAGTATAAAGCAGGGTGGTTCAGGAAGAGATGAGTGATTCTCCTCTAAGGAGCGCAGAGTATTCTATTCTCAATAGACTGGAGTTTTCAGTTCTCGCCCCAACAATTAAAACAGCGATTACGAGTTTGAATCAAAATACAGTGCCTGCCTGGGAGGACTTGGGTCAGGCTCTTTCCTTCACGTGGAGGCTGAAAGAGAGCAAACCAGAGACCTGGTCCAACACAGATAGACTCCTGTTGGCCTCCCCCAAGTCCTCACGCTGCAATGACAAACATTCTTTGAAGCGCAATCAACTGCCACCACAAGACTCAAAGCCAAGCACACAAAGGCAGCCACGAAATGAAAGTCAAGTGGTGTCCAATTAAAGAGATAAGACTGTGCCTTCCTCAGCACCGGAAGAGGGCAAGGAGTACACGGGCTTTCCCATGACCTTTTTTTTTTAAACCAATACTTCACAATTCTATCACTATTTCAAAAATTGCCAGAGAACATGCAAACTTAGATGAAAGCTATTTTTTACTTCTCTTAAAAAAAATCAGATCTCTCATCAAAGACCATTTTATGGACTTAGTATTATTATATTTTATTTATGTATTAACCTGTGTACAGAATTGCTCTTTTCATACAAGATAAATGTCAAAGTAGTAAAAAAAAAAAATGCATTAAATCAATTACAGCCAAAACTATGAACAACATGTGTTCATTCTGGCAAACGGCTGAATGCCACACCTCTAAGATCATCTGTAGAAATCTCTAAAGTGCAACTCTAAGGGAAATTTTAAGCTATTTTGAAGCTATAAGCCTATATTTATTATAAGCAATTACATTCTTACTATACTTCAACTTGTTATTCCTTGTCTCAAACATATTACATTTTTATATCTTCCAAACTAAGGTTGACACACGTATGTAGTTCAGAATCTTCATTACGTAGCTATATCACCAGACCAGACCACAGACACGGTGCTGACATTTACAGCTTAGCAGATGCTATTGTGGTAACAGGCACCGTTTGGGTCAATTTCATACCAAACTACGTCTTGCTAGAGTCTCTGATCCTACCAATGTGTGTGCCCTCAGAAAATGGCTTGTATTAATCAAAACCAGTTATAGGAATGGCCTCTGAAGTATTGTTTAATACCTGGGAAATAAAAATCAGAAACAACATAAATATGCAGTGGGAAGGGATAGATTAAATGCACTTGAGTATATGCCTGCAATGAGATATTATGCTGCCAATAAAAATAAGGTGGGAGATACCCAATACACATTATGAAGCAAAAACTCTCAGATGTGTAAACACATGCATGCCTCTCTCCCTGCTATCCCTTACCATCACGTTGCAGAGACACACTACACTGTTAACAGATGGTTGCTTTTCTGCTATATTTTTTGTTTCTTCCACATAGACCATGTGATACTTCCATAAAGAAAAACAAATATTCCTGTATAACTTATCTGAGAGGTGATGTTAACCAAAGGAAAAAAAAACAAAGAAAAATGTTCATCTTTTAACTGTCTAAATCAAATCATTTTTCCATTTTTACCAAACTTAGTCAAGACACACATTCTTAGAAACAGTCTAGGATGTTCCTCTCTCCACACATATAAACTACGGAGAAGTCTGTCGAGACAGCCACCGACTCCCTGTCTGTACTTGCTTATATCATGTTTCACGCATCATCTTCATCTCTCCTGGGTAACTAAGGAAGTTGTAGGAAAAACCTGGTTTGGATTCATGAAAAGACTCACAGAAGGAAAGCAGGAAGGAGAGCCTGCTGGGGTCTTCTGTCCACACGAAGCCATGCTGCTTCCCCTGCTCTAGGGCTCGGAACAGCTACACCTAGCTCACACGCCTGCGACCTGCAGGTGGGAGAAGACCAACCCCTGCCTGTCTACAGCCCTGGAATATTTTGTGAGTTTGCACCTGCATCTTTCCAAGTGACAGGGAGGGAGTTGCCCAAGGGAGGCAAAATGAAGAGATGAAAGGGACCTGGCCTGGTCCCAGGGCTGAGGGCACAGTAAAGGACTGTTTGTGCTTCTGGACTTGAGTTTTCATGTTGCGAAAATAAAAATTTAAAAACTGTTCCATGGGGCAGAACTGTTGGGAAGGATTTGCTGAGATGGAATTAGTCTGAGGCTGACTTTTAAAAGGTCAAAAGTAGGGAAGCCCACATCCACCAAGGGTAGAATAGAGAGCAGTCAGCGCACGTGTACTTGGATCTTTAGAAGAACAGAACAGAAATCCAATGCACACTCACCACGTGCTGCCAAGCGGTTAAGGGGCAGCTGAGCATCACGTGTGAGGACGGAGCCTCGGGCACTGCTAGTCGAACCATCTCACTCGTCACGAGCCGGCACAGTGCTCAGTGATTCGAAACACACTGGTTTCCTTTCCTCTAGCTCTCAGACTGATGACTGTCCTCCCTGGTGGCATGCTATGGCCGCTTAAAGAGCTTTTCAAAAGCAGTGACTCCTAGATCTTACTGTTGGCAAATTAAATGAGAATTTCTGCATCTGCCCCTCCCTATGTGATTAAAATGTGCAGCGAGAGTTGAGAATCATTTTACTTCACGACATCATCTCTAGGCTGCCTTTCAACTCTGAGAGGCTGCTTAAAGGGCTTAAGGCTTTGATTTCTAATTCCAGTTTTCTACATACTTTCAGAGAATAACATTTACGTGTTTTACATCTGAACTTCTAACAAACCTTTTATACATATCCAAGTAGTAATAACATTATTAAAGGTTATGATGTTTAGGTATAGCATTGCTATCTTATTACCTTCGTTGTTGTTGTCTAGTTGCTAAGTTGTGTCCAACTCTTTAGCAACCTCATGGACTGTAGCCCACCAGGCCCCTCTGTCTATGGGATTTCCCCAGCCAAAAATACTGGAGTGGGCTGTCATTTCCTTCTCCACAGGACCTTCCTGACCCAGGGGTCGAACCCACATCTCCTGCATGGCAGGGAGATTCTTTACCGCTGAGCCGCCGGGGAAGCCCATTCATTATCTTATAAATAATACTCACAAAAGTTAATATTATATACGATAAGATAATACTCAACTCCCTTGACTCCAAGCCAGCTGATAGATATCAACCTTTTAGGACAGTACAGTGAAGTCTAATCACTAAGGATGATGCAAAAGTTCCCTTCAGAGAGCAGCAGAAAATAGAGGCAGTGGGGAGAAAAGAGTGCAGTGATCCTAGGAAAAAATGATCATGGGCTCATTACCTCTGGGGCTTTAGAAAGAAAGAACCTACAGACTCCAAGTGGCACGCTGCAGTGGGGCTGAAGCCGAATCGGTCCTTTGGAGTCAAACTGGAAGGAAATGAGAGACTCCGAGGCACCATGAGAAGATGCTTATCATCCGATGCACGGGGTCTGGGCACCACCACGACCCCATCACTGAACGGTGCGCTACGGCTGCTCTTCAGCCTCCTGGCCTATTGTCCATTCACAGCGCCTCACCCACATCCCTCCTCTGCAGAGATCAAAGACAGCTGAATCTGCAGACAGCGGACAGGAACACCTATTGTGCACGTGATGTCTCCGTGTCCCTCATCACTTGGAGCCTCTGGCTGTGGAGATACTGCTTTCTGTATGTGTACAATTTTGTCACAAAGCACTTCCCTGTGACTTTCTGGAGTCTGTGGCAAGCAGGCCAGGTGACAGTTTTCCACATCAGAACCAGCTCCATGTGGCGTAAAATATTTACAGTGGGGACACTGACTTATTTTCAGGCTTCTCAGTATAGTTTTTATGATTGAAACCTTAGTTAATATCCAGTATGTGGATCCACTGAAAACAGAAACTCGCGCACTTATTGCAGATTCACTTCTGAGGCTTGATCATTCATTCATGTATTTATTCAACAAATTAAAAAAGAAACATATATATATATATGTTACTGGGCTTGGTCTTAGTTGAAGCTTGAGAACTCTTAGTTGAGGCATGTGGGATCTAGTTCTCTGACCAGGAATCGAACCTGGGCTTCCTGCACTGGGAGCCCATAGTCTTAGCCACTGGACCACCAAGGAAGTCCCAATTCACCAAATATTTTTAAGCAATCAGGTTCCAAGTTTGCCCCACCAACAGTAAGCACACAGATGAGTGAGAGAGCATTTCATTCTCAAGGAGTTTTAAAGAGGACTGGAGGTGATAGACATTCATTAAGCATCCATCATAGGCTATTAGGGTGTTGTTTTGCATGCATCAATATTCTATATGCTTTCTGTTCCCTCAAGAGGTATTTTTTTTTCCAGATTTTACATAAGAGGAAACCGAGGCATAGAAAGATGGAAGCAACTATTATGGGCTGAACAGTGTTCCACCAAAATTCATATATTAAAGTCTTAGCCCTTAGTATCTTAGCATGTGACTAAAATCAAATATAGGATTTTATAAGAACTAATTAAGGTAAACTGAAATCCGATGGGTAGGCCCTAATCCAGTGTGACTGGTGTCCTTACAATAAGAGGAAACCAAGACACAGACACATGTACACACAGAGAAAGGACCGTGTGGAGCAGAATAAGAAGGCAGCCGTCTTCAAGCCAAGAAGAGAAGCCTCAGAAGAAACCAACCCTGCTAACCCCTTGATCTTGGACTTCTAGCCTTCAGAAATGTGAGAAAATACATTTACCCTGTCACCCCACCTGTGGTATTCTGTTATGGCAGCTCTAACAAACTAATACAGCAACTTACACTTCAGAGCTACACAATCAACAAGCAGAAGGAAGGGTTTTCTACTGAGTCCAATAAATATACCCCATATGAATACAAAAAATGGCACATAAGATAAATATGTGGTAAGAGCTAAGGTCCAGACATACTGCCACGCAGTTCAAAAGAGGGAAAGATTTCTGCTAGCTTGGATAGTCTGGGGAGGTGGTAAACTACACAAGGAGATAACAGGGGCACAGATGTTTTTAAAGTTGATATAGTTTCATTTGTCTGATCTTGCTCTTGTGCCCTTGGTGTCACACCAAGAAATCACTGCCAAATCCAACGTCATCAAGTCTTTCCCCTATGTTTTCTTCTAGTAGATTTATGGTTTCAGGTCTTACATTTAATGTAAGGTTAGGGTCCAAAGTAATTTTTTTGCATGTGGATATCTGTTTTACTCAAGGGCTCCCCAGGTGGGAAAGAATCTGCCTGCAAATGCAAGAGACATAAAAGACGTGGGTTCATCCCTGGGTTGGGAAGATCCCCTGGAGGAGGGCACAGGGACCTATTCCAGTAGTCTTGCCTGGAGAATCCCATGGACAGAGGAGCCTGGCAGGCCACAGTCCATAGAACCACAAAGAGTTGGACATGATTGAAGTGACTTAGCATGTATGCATATTCAGTTTTCTCAACACCATTTGTTGGAAGAAACCATTCTTTCTCCTGCGGTGTGGTCTTGCCACTTCTGTTGAAGATCATTTGACCATATGCACAAGGGTGTGTTTCTCAGTTCTCTATTCTATTCCATTAGCTTAATATGCCTGTTTGTATGCCAGTAGCATGCTGTTTGATTACTGCAGCTTTGTATAACTTGTCCTATTTTTTTTTAAACACCCTTTCCCTTTTACTGCTTGATACATTTTACAGCTGATACCACACAACATAATTTTTACCTCTACATAATTCAGTATGGCTCCCTAAATGTGTGGACATTTTCTAACAAAATCACAATATTATTTTCACTCATAATAAAACTGACAATATTTCTCGGGTATCATCTCATACCTAGTCCAAAGTTAAAAATACAAATTGGCTCCAAAATGTGTTTACTAGTTTGTTTGAATCAACAAAGGTTTGATTAACATACACATAAACAAGGTTTCTACTTTAACTTGATTATATCTCTAAGTTTCTTTTTTTAAAGGAGAATATTAAAAACATTTTATGCCAGAATGTCCACCAGCCAATGAATATACAAAGACAAGGTGGGAAGTACATACACTGGACTGTTATTTAGGGAAGAAATCCTGTCACATGCTACAGCATGGATGAACCTCAAGGACAAACTCATAGAAAGCTATGGTTTCCAGGGATTGGCGGAAGGAAGGAAAGAGAAATTGTTCCAAGAGCAGAGGTTCAGTTTTTTAAGATGAAAAACTTCTAGAGATGTGTGGCATAGCTGGACAAATACAATTAACACTACTAAATTGTACAGTTAAGAATGGGTAAGGACTTCCCTAGTGGTACAGTGGATAGGAATCCGCCTGCCAGTGCTAGGGACACGGCCTGATCCCTGGGCTGAGAGGACCCTACATATGCAACAGGCAACTGAAGCCCGTGAGCCACAACTCCTGAGCCCACGCACGGAGAGCTGTGCTCTGCAACGAGAGAAGCGCTCCAATTAGAGACCTGTGCAGCACAGCACAGTAGCCCTGACTCACTGCAAAGAGAAAGCCCTCACAAAGCAGCGGAAACCCAGCGCAATCAAAAACAAACAAATAAATCAAGAAAAAAGAATGGTTAAGATGGTAAGTTATATGTCATGTGTTTTTGCCACAACTAAAATAAAAAAATAAAAAACAGAATTGGTGAAAAAAGGAAAAAAGATAACATGTAAACTGGTCACTGAACTGCAGTTAGGATTTAGGTAATCCAGGCAGGGAAAGACACAGTCGTCCTGACAAGAACTTGCGCCACACTCAGAAGGGAAATAAAACCAGCAGCACAACTGCCCAAAGAGATTCTAATAAGGATAATTATGGTGACATCAACATGATCATTCCGGAACGTCTATTGAGGGCTTGCGAAAAGCTCTGTTAGACTTTCTCTTTGGTTCCTTATAACATCATCAGATAGGTGATAATGTTATTCCCATTTTATAAGCAAGCAAGTGATGCTGAAAGGAGATTATGTACCTTGCCAGAGGTCACACGGCTAAGAAGGTGAAGCCTGGATTCAAAACTAGACCTGCTGGGCGCCAGAGCCTCAGCACTGATTTCCACTGCTTATCGTGGAAGCATGGAAGAATAATCGCTTCAGATGGTTGGAAGGGGTATGAGACAGTACAGTGGAAAATAAGACTAATGGGGCCAGTGTGTGGAAGGCCTGCACCGCAACCCTCCGTGAGTGGAGCTGCTCCCTGGGGAGGTGCCTGGGTGTGAGCCTGTGGTGGGAGGGAAGCTGGTACATTTAGGAGCCAGCCAGTGTTGTAACTAGTATCTAGGTCTCAGAAAGATGACTGGGCAGCACAGTCAAAGTCGCTCAGTCATGTCCAATTCTGTGACCCTGTGAACTATACAGTCCACGGAATTCTCCAGGCCTGAATACTGGAGTGGGTAGCCTTTCCCTTCTCCAGGGGATCATCCCAACCCAGGGATCAAACCCAGGTCTTCCGCACTATAGGCGGACTCTTTACCAGCTGAGCCACAAGGGAAGCCCAAGAATACTGGAGTGGGTAGCCAATCCCTTCTCCAGGGGATCTCACCGACCCAGGAATCAAACTGGGGTCTCCTGCATTGCAGGCAGATTCTTTACCAACTGAGCTGTGAGGGGAGAGTTTACTAGGAGGGAGAACCCCTGAGGCAGGGATAAAAATTAAGCATTTAGCAGACTAGGTGAGGGAGAAGAAAGGCCGGAATTAGAACAATTACTTGGTAATGAGGTGGCAGGGCGGGGGTGTGTGCTCAGTCACTAAGCTGTGTCTGACTTTTTCAACCTGTGGACTGTAATCCACCAGGCTCCTCCATCCATGGACTTCTCCAGGCAAGAATACTGGAGTGGGTTGTCTCTAGGGGAACCCTCCACCAGGGGATCTTCCCGACCCAGGGATCGGACTCACATCTCGTGTCTTCTGAATTCACAGTCAGGTTCTTTACCGCTGAGCCATCAGGAAAGCCCTGAGACAGGCGGTGGGGAGAGGCAGCAGAGATCAGCAGGGCTTGGAGCTGAATGCGGGGCTGAAAGTGGGTAGGATAAGAGAAAGGATCTGAGCTTTTGCATGTGTGTAAAACGGAGGAACAAAGAGACCTAGAGAAATGACACATCCAGAAGGCAATAAAAGGGCAAGCTGGGAGTTAAGGACGGCCATCCTCCGTATGTGCTACCAGGAGGTGAGGGTTTGTTTATATGGGGTGAAAGGAAGATGAAACACCCAGGACAGGGGGCTTCCCTGGTGGTTCAGAGGTAAACAATCTGCCTGCCAATGCAGGAGACAGGGGTTTGAACCCTGGGTCGGGAAGATTCCCCTGAAGGAGGAAATGGCAGCCCACTCCAGTGTCCTTGCCTAGAGAATTCCATGGTCTTAGGAGCCTAGTGGGCGACAGTCGATGGAGTCACAAAGAGTCAGACAGAATTAAGTGACTAAGAAAACAACAAAGAACTAAGAAATGATGAGACCCTCCAGCTGTACACCACAGTGCACAGTGACCCAGGCACAGATGTCAAGAAAGGGGCTTCCCGAAGGGAGAAGGCAGCCAGCCAAGGCTGCAGAGACAGGGAGGCAAAGTTGAGTGCGTGCAGTGACCTGCGACTGCAGAGGGAGGCTGAGAAATGAGAGAGCTCCTGTCATCTCCATTGCTCAAGGGAAGGGGAGAAAGAGAGAATGCTAGTTATTCACGGAAGCAAGCAAGGTGGAATGAAAATTTATTTAGGGTATTAAGGAGAGAAAGACCTAGGGAGAGTGAAAAGATAAACAGATAATTATGTTACACTTAAGCAGAACAGCACAAGTTCTGAGGCAAGGAGGAGGAGTGGAAGGGAGTTTTGTAAAGCTTGCAGATTTGCTTTAATGACACACACAGAGTTGTGGGATGATTTCGATTCACAGCAGAAACTGACAATTATTAGTCTTAGTCTTACTATGGAGCCTTCAAAGGTACAGAAAATAGAATCGAATGGATCGGGATTTGGCGTAAGGAGCCACAACTCAAGTTCTAAAGCATACAATGACAATGTAAGAGCACTAAGAAGCGACAGCAGAGCTACACTCTGGCGCTCCCGTGGGAGTCACGGTGAAGTCAGTCTGACCTGCAGTACAGACCAGAGGATGAAGCAGTCAGCGACACCCAAGGATGGGCCCAAGGCCACTGCTCACGCCTTCAAGCCCTCCGCCCGAAGACTGGAAGACGCAGCAGGCAGCCAGAGTTTAAACACTACATAGGGCTGTTTTGATCACGGCATCCAGTCCCAGCAGTCCATGGCAAACAGATAGGGAAAGTGGAAACAGTGAAAGGTTTCATTTTGCGGGGCTCCAAAATCACTGTCGGTGGTGACTGCAGCCATGAAGTTTAAAAGACGCTTGCTCCTTGGGAGAAAAGTTATGACAAACCTAGACAGTGCATTAAAAAGCAGAGACAAAAAAATAAACAAGTAAAAAGCCGAGACATCACTTTGCTGACAAAGGTCCATCTAGTCAAAGCTATGGTTTTTCCAGTAGTCACGTACAGATGTGAGACTTGGACCACTCATAAGTCTGAGCACTAAGAACTGATGCCTTCGAACTGTGGTGCTGGAGAATACTCTTGAGAGTCCCTTGGACAGCAAGATCAAACCAGTCCATCCTAAAGGAAAGCAACTCTGAATATTCACTGGAAGGACTGATGCTGAAGCTCCAGTACTTTGGACACCTGATGCGAACAGCCAACTCACTGGAAAAGACCCTGATGTTGAGAAAGACTTAGGGCAGGAGGAACAGGGGGCAACAGAGGATGAGCTGGTTAGACAGCAACACCGACCCACTGGACCTGAGTTTGAGCAAACTCCGAGAGGCAGTGCAGGACAGGAAAATCTGGGATGCTGCAGTCCACTGGGTCACAAAGAGTCAGACATGATTTAGCTGCCGAACAACAACAAAGAGTCACACCCATTCCACAGACTCATCGGGAAACTAAATAAAGTAGTATGTGTCAACAGCCAGCACAGTGCCTGACACAGAGCAGCTGCTCAAGAAATGGGGTGCACTGCTGGGGGTCAGTGTGGCCCCATGATTGACAGCCTGGGCTCTGACAAGCTTCTCACACACTCAAAACTTCCTTCATTTGTAAACTGGACACAGGGACATTAATGCTCTCCATGCTTCAATGTGCCAACTGCACAATCAGGTGTACAGGAATAAACGAGGCTGACGAAGACCCTCACCCACATGGAACCCACATTTTGGGTGATAGTTAGAGGCTGATGAGAGAAGAACATGGAAACAAGTTCCGGAAGCACCAATTTGGTACCAAATCAAATACCAAGCACCAGCATTCCACAGCGCTCAATCAGGGGTACTGGGTACCATTAACAAATATATGATGGAACTCTGTTTAGGTGAATGTAGTTTAAACAAGCCCTTTCAAAGCCAGTACAATTGACTTTTCAAATTTTCCTCTCCTAGGAACTTGCACATTAAGCCTTCTTTCATAGGAAAGCATGGTCATACTCAGGATTCACAGGACGTGGCCCTATCAGGTCAAAAAAGGGGGAGTAAGAAAAGGACGGAAAGAACTCCTCTAACTGAGTGATAGGTGATGTCACAGAGATCAGCATAACCCCATGGCTTTTATTTAATACAAATCCATTCAATTATATTTAATGAAATTCAAGCTAACATTCAATACATTCTGGGTAATTATACATTTTGAAGTTTTTTTTTTTTTTTTAACTGAGAAACGGTTAACAATCACATCCTGGTAAAAATGACAATGGCTAGGTAGATAACCAGCACAGATCATAACATTATTTGTGGGCTGGTCTCTGTTCTCTTAGGTGTGGGCCGCTCTCAACAGCTGGCACGCCACTGTGGAAACATGCACAGAAGGGGCAGAGAAAGACTCTAGACTGAGTGCGGTCCAGAAGAGCATCCCCTGCTGAAAATGACGCACCATGAACCCCTTCTGATCAGGCGATACGACCGCTAGAAGGGAAAGGCAACACAATCATGATCAAGTTCTACTATTCGGCTTTTAAAGCCATCCCAAGAGGATGCTAGAGTTTATGGTGGCACTAGTGATAAAGAATAAACCTGCCAATGCAGGAGACCTGAGACACAGGTTCTTAAGAAGATCCCCTGGAGGAGGAAATGGCAACGCACTCCAGTGCTCTTGCCTGGAGAACCCCATGGACAGAGGAGCCTGGCGGGCTACAGTCCACGGGGTCAACTCAAAGAGCTGGACACGACTGAAGTGACCGAGAAGAGCGCAAGCGGATGCCAGACGCCTGATCTTGCCATCGACACAGGTAAAAGTGCACATCTCCACGTGACAGCTTTAGCTGCGTGAGCCCCTCTAAAGTCCGCGATCTTCGTAAATTCACTTCTGCTTCCAGGAGGGCTGAGAGCAACCAGAAAGGGACATGGGGCTATGGAAGCTACAACTATGTCAGCATGAAGCCCGAGCACCAAGCTTCTCAAGTGCATGGCACTCTATTTGTGGGAACAAACCATCATTCTTTCCAAATGCTCTAATTTTTCCCATGATATGGTCCTCAAGCCTCAAAGTAAAATACAGGTTTTTTTCTTCTAACACCCCCTCTCTGAAGTGGGCTAGATAGTCTGCAAAGAACCTGAAATGTGGCTTCTCTCACAGCTTCTGCTCAGTGCCAAGAGATTCTTTCAGTTTGATTTTTTTCTTCTCTTTCTCCCACTTAGCCACCCAAATTCCTTCCACCGTATTATATGATCGAAGGATGTTGTTGTTCCCACCACACAGTTTGAGAGATCTTAGTTCCCCAACCTGGGATTGAACCTGGATGGAGCCTGGCAGTGAAAGCACCAATTCCTAACCACTGGACTATGAGGAAATTCTCTATTCCCATATAACTTTAAAACCTACTTGGTCATAATCATTGGCCCTAAAATAAGTTGCAGTTTAGTGGATAGCACTGTTCTTGGAATGGAGAATTTGGGCAGTATATTAAGATTCTGGATACTGTTGCCTTTCTAAATACTTGATTTCTTCAAATTCTGTTTTTAAGAAGGAAGTATTTCTTCCCTCAATAAAGTTTACTGTGCAGATCAGAAATGTTAATAATGAAGTAAACTGAACTGAGGCGTTCTGCTCACGATTACAATCACAGGAAATATCAGCAGTCTAAACACATTATTTAAAAGATAACCTTTTCAGTTCAATTCAGTTCAGTTCAGTCGCTCAGTTGTGTCCGACTCTCCGCGACCCCATGAATCACAGCACGCCAGGCCTCCCTGTCCATCACCAACTCCCGGAGTTCACTCAAACTCACGTCCATCAAGTTGGAGATGCCATCCAGCCATCTCATTCTCGGTCATCCCCTTCTCTTCCCACCCCCAACCTTTCCCAGCATCAGAGTCTTTTCCAGTGAGTCAACTCGTCGCATGAGGTGGCCAAAGTATTGGAGTTTCAGCTTTAGCATCAGTCCTTCCAATGAACACCCAGGATTGATCTCCTTTAGAATGGACTGGTTGGATCTCCTTGCAGTCCAAGGGACTCTCAAGAGTCTTCTCCAACACCACAGTTCAAAAGCATCAATTCTTCGGTGATCAGCTTTCTTCACAGTCCAACTCTCACATCCATACATGACCACGGGAAAAACCAAAGCCTTGACTAGACGGACCTTTGTTGGCAAAGTAATGTCTCTGCTTTTTAATATACTATCAAGGTTGGTCATAACTTTCCTTCCAAGGAGTAAGCGTCTTTTAATTTCATGGCTGCAATCAGCATCTGCAGTGACTTTGGAGCCCAAAAAAATAAAGTCTGACACTGTTTCTACTGTTTTTCCATCTATTTCCCATGAAGTGATGGGACCAGATGCCATGATCTTTGTTTTCTGAATGTTGAGCTTCAAGCCAACCTTTTCACTCTCCACTTTCACTTTCATCAAGAGGCTTTTGAGTTCCTCTTCACTTCCTGCCATAAGGGTGGTGTCATCTGCATATCTGAGGTTATTGATATTTCTCCCAGCAATCTTGATTCCAGCTTGTGCTTCTTCCAGCCCAGCGTTCCTCATGATGTACTCTGCATATAAGTTAAATAAGCAAGGGGACAATATACAGCCTTGACGTACTCCTTTTCCTATTTGGAACCAGTCTGTTGTTCCATGTACAGTTCTGACTATTGCTTCCTGACCTGCATACAGGTTTCTCAAGAGACAGGTCAGGTGGTCTGGTATTCCCATCTCTTTCAGAATTCTGCACAATTTATTGTGATCCACACAGTCAAAGTCCTTGGCATAGTCAATGAAGCAGAAATAGATGGTTTTCTGGAACTCTCTTGCTTTCTCCATGATCCAGTGGATGTTGGCAATTTGATCTCTGGTGCCTCTGCCTTTTCTAAAACCTGCTTGAACATCTGGGAGTTCACGGTTCACATATTGCTGAAGCCTGGCTTGGAGAATTTTGAGCATGACTTTACTAGCGTGTGAGATGAATGCAATTGTGCGGTAGTTTGAGCATTCTTTGGCATTGCCTTTCTTTGGGATTGGAATGAAGACTGACCTTTTCCAGTCCTGTGGCCACTGCTGAGTTTTCCAAATTTGCTGGCATATTGAGTGCAGCACTTTCACAGCATCATCTTTCAAGATTTGAAATAGCTCAATTGGAATTCCATCACCTCCACTAGCTTTGTTCGTTGTGATGCTTTCTAAGGCCCACTTGACTTCACATTCCAAGATGTCTGGCTCTAGGTCAGTGATCACGTTATCGTGACTGTCTTGGTCATGAAGATCTTTTTTGTACAGTTCTTCTGTGTATTCCTGCCACCTCTTCTTAATATCTTCTGCTTCTGTTAGGTCCATACCATTTCTGTCCTTTATCGAGCTCATCTTTGCATGAAATGTTCCCTTGGAATCTCTAATTTTCTTGAAGAGATCTCTTGTTTTTCTCCTTCTGTTGTTTTCCTCTATTTCTTTGCATTGATCACTGATAATCTAAAAGACGTTCAAGAGCCCCATAACTCATTTTCTCTCACCTTACAAACTAAACGAGCCTTTCTCTTAATGATTCTTTACTAACCAAGATGCATTCCTTGAACATTCTTTCTTGGGACTTGGGAGGTGTCAAAAGAACTCACAAGATGATAAAACCCTTATGATCCCTGTTCCTGCCCCCACCATTCTAGGCAACAGTCTTGTGAATACTCACAGAATAGTAAGTGTTCCATGTTAAAAAAAAAAAAAAAGAAAAATTGATCTGTCATCAATCTGCTGTCCACAGAAAACATAGCAGTATATTTTTTTAACACAGTGTAATTTCCCCTATATTTTAAACTAAAAGCATTAAATATAACTGTAATTTAATCACCTCCCTTTAATTTGAATTCACATGATAGATACTTAAAGCTACTTAAAAAATTAAGTGGCAAAATGTATATGAAGAATATGTATCTTGATATTTTAATTATGCTCAATTGAATGTACTTAGATTTAAAGTGCTTTTCATAAGTGACATGTGCTAAGAATATCTAATTGCACAGTGACATTCAAATATGTGTGCTTACATGTGTCAAAAATAGATTAATATGAAGTTATGGAGTATGAGGTTTTTTTTTTAAACTAAAACCTATGTACATTATTTTGATTATTTAGATACAAATAAAACTATAAAACTGTAACTACAATAAAGGTCTACACTAGTAAATGTCTAATGATTTGTGATTTAGTCCCTAAGTCTTGTCCAACTCTTGCGACCCCATGGACTACAGCTTACAGGCTCCTCTATCCATGGGATTCTCCAGGCAAGAATACTGGAGTGGGTTGTCATTTCCTTCTCCAGGGTATCTTCCCAACCCAGGAATTGAACCCAGGTCTCCTGCACTGCAGGCAGATTCATTACCAACTGAGCTATGAGGGAACACAGAATGAAACAGAATTGATATTTGAATAAATTGGGAAACAAAGATTACTTAGGAAATCTAAGCTTCGACACCTTTTCCATTTACTCTCTACCTCAGTGTTAAATGGAGACATGAAAACAACTTGCATGTCACTTGTATGCAGTGCAGGTATTATCACTGTGTATGAAGAACACATGTACAAAAGCAGATACTGTAACAGTGGGTGAATTACATCCAAACGCAGTGCCCAACGGCACTCGGCTGCTGTTCACAAACATTGCAGATGGGCAGGTGCTCGGCGATCTTAAAGGGACGCTGGCAAATATGAGGGCATGAGGCTGAGGCGCCGTTCACTCCATCCAGCCGTGAAGGGAAAGTGCTGGACCCAGCGGCCTCACAAGGGGCCAGCACCCTGCTGTGATCAAGCACCTGAACCTGTACTGCAGCTCAGAAAAGAACTCTGATCTGAACTCCTGGGGTTATGGGCTGAATCCTGTCCCTCCAAAATTCGTATGAAGACCTGAGCCTATACTTCTTGCGTGACGGCGCTTGGAGACAGAGCCTTTGAAGAGGCAATGAAGGGAACACGAGATCATATGAACGCGTGCTCAGTCGCTTCAGTCATGTCCAACTCTTTGCAACCCTGTGGACTGTAGCCCGCCAGGCTCCTCTGTCCATGGGATTCTCCAGACTAGAATACTGGAGTGGGTTGCCATTTCCTCTTCCAGGGGATCTTTCCAAGGCAGGGATTCGAACTTGCTTCTCTTACATCTCCCGCATTGGCAGGCAGGTTCTTTACCACTAGTGCCACGTGGGAAGCCCATTAAGTCATATGCGTGCAAGCGTGCTAAGTCGCTTCAGTCCTGAAGTCTTATGGGTGTGACCTAATTCAATATGACCAGAGTTCTTAAGAGATTAGGATAAAGACAATACACAGATTGAGGGGCGACCATGTGAGGATGCAGGGGGAAGATAGCCACCTGCAAACAAAGCAAAGAAGCTTAAGAGGAAAACCAAACTTGCAGACACCTTGATCTTGGACTTCCTGCTTCTACAAGTGTGAGGAAAACGTTTTCTGTTGTTTAAGCCACGTTTCTATTGTTAAGCCTGTGGCATTTTGCTATGGCAGCCTAGAAAACTAGTACACCTAGTTAAACTTACTAAATGCACACCTCTTAACACAAAGCAATATGGAATTTTCTCCTTTGATTTGATGTGTAAATTAAGCTCTTAAGCGAAAAATCTGTGACTTGACTGTTAAGAATTCTGAAAAGAGAACAGATTCTTACCACTTACCTGTTTTTGAGACAGACACCAAATTGAAATCTCCTATTCTTAATTTCTTAACTACATGGCAAGGCAGAAAAAAGGTACACTGTTAATGTGGTTTACAAATACTGTTTCAAGTTTTCAACTTCATAGGGTTTTAATATGCCTATAGAAGCCTGGCCAACGACGTGACATGGAATTGGTTTGACTGATATTAAAAAGCAATTAAGTGATAGACCTGTCAAATACACTCACATTTGGGCTCTGCCTGTTATGTCTATTTTGACTACAGAATTCCTTAACGATTTATAGACCTTCAATGTCTAAAGTATCTTAACTGTATTAAAGATGGAACCCAACCTTTCTTCATATTTTCATATTATAACAAATCCCTCCCCTATTTACTAGAAAAACAGAAGGATGACCCAGGGTTTGAACTGTGTTGAGTCAAAAAAAAAAAAACTCTGAGATTTTCCCAAAGAAGGGGAAGGGAGGAGAACAGAAGAGGGACAGCTGGCTGGTTCAGGGTCTGTCATGAGATGGACTTGCTTCAGGTCAGACGACGTCTCTGAGCCACCAAAGGCAGCCCTTGGCTTCCCTGGTGGTTCAGATAATAAAGTATTTGTCTGCAAAGTAGGAGACTGGGGTTCAATCCCTGAATCAGGAAGATCCCCTGGAGAAGGGAATGACTACCACTCCAGTGTTTTTTACCTAGAGAATCATGGACAGAGAAGCCTCCTGGGGCACAGTCCTTGGGGTTGCAAAGAGTTGGACACAACTGAGTGACTAACACACACACAGAGGCAGCCCTCAGCCAATCAGGCCAGCGTTCTGAACTCTGACTATCATCAGATATCTTTTATTTTTGCTCTGAGTTCAAGTAAAAATCTGGAGAAAGAGTTTTCCATAGCACCAGGCAGGCCATAGAATACTTACTGCAGACCAGTACTTTAATCCTACCCCCCAGAAGACTTACTAGGCTAACTGTGAAGGAGCAAAATTATCTTCATAACCCTCCAACATCTCCAGGACCAAACGAGAGTTTCTGTGGCTCCACATCCCACCAGTCCCTGGTACTGTCAGTGTTCTCGATTTTACCTCCTCTAGTAGGAGTGTTGTGGTATTTGAGCATTGTCAGTCTTTTTTTTTTTAAGCCATTCTTTTCTATGATTCCTTCATGATTCTGACATAATTTCACATGTTAACCACCCAATAAAATCTTTTCTACTAAGACCATAAGCAATGCTGCTGCTACTGCTGCTAAGGTGCCCCAAGTTGTGTATCTTCATCCTGTTCTTAAGATTCTGCATATATTTGCAGGTTAGTTTATTTGCCATTTTTAGAAATGAAGTCAAATAAACCAATATGAGCTTTTTAAAGCTTGGTTCCTTTCCTGAGTGACCAATGAAAATATTATTTGAGAAACATCCGGGGGTGTACGTGTGTAGGCATGTTAGAGGTATTCCCTAAGGTCCATCAATTCCTTCACCCTGTTCCAATCCCTGGAGGTACGGTGTCTTCACTGCCCATCTATCATTAAGTCAGTGGCAACACAGTGTATCAAATGACTATCCTACATTTACTGCCCTCATCACCAACACCTGCTAGTCAAGCATTTATTTATTCATTTAATAAATATTTTTAAGCCTTTCCCATATGTCAGACACAATGTTCTACAGAGGCAGAACAGTGAGACAAGAGTCCTATCCTGTGCATTTACAGATGTCTCAGTTCTGTCAACATCTACCCAAGGCCCCCAGGATACAATTAGCTGTCAGCACAAAGTTATAAAGGAAGAGCTCAAGCAGCAAAGCAGAACCACATTTGACAAAGACAACAGGTCATACATATTAATAATACCTGATACAACTTCTGAGCCTTGAAGTCAGTAGAGTTGGGAAAGTCAGGGAAAAAGCATAAACACAGATTAAGAAAACTTACAGTATAAGAACTGAAGAATTATGGATAGTTTCTTTTGTTCTCTACTCTAGCTTTAATATGGTTATTTTTTTAAATTAAAAATCACAATCATATGTTGAAAGAAAACATTTATGATATGTTCCTGACTAAAATATGTATGTTTGGTATAATTTTTTGTTTGTAAAAATATGAAAATTATTTTAAATAATCTAAAGTTTATGAAACAAGGATAATTTAATTCACTATAATCTTGTTGGAAGTCATCTATTAAACTATTATTATAAATTACCATGGTGGAGGGGAACCTTACAACATGGTTTTGTATTTTCAGGGGTATGCAAAAAGCCTCCTAGAGATACTCCAAATAAAAACAATAACAAAATGTAACTAGCCATTAGATTTTCATTAAACTATAAATAAATTATAATGTAAGTATTAAAAATAATACCCTTATTTCCAAAGCATCATTATAACACATAATAAATCTTGGCTACTTGACATGTGACACATCAGCAATCTCATAGAAATTCAACTTAATGACTGAGTCCTGTATCAGTCTATATTTCTAAGTAGGATATCTGCACCTGCACACAGGAATTCAAATTCTGCCTTAAGAATCCTATACCATGAGGCCACATCTCCACAGAAAACCCTGGAAGAGAATGATCACAGAAGACTTAAATCCAATTGCGGCACTCTGACGACCAGCTCTGATTGCCAGGACACCTGTTTTCATTACATGAGGGAATTTTCTCCCTGGTTTGAAATGACTGACTGAAAGTGATTCCAAGCTCAGTCATAAGGAATAAGGCTTTGGGCATATTTTATGACAGAAGTACCTACACTGTTATTCACAGGATACTTACAGAATTCAAACTAAAAACCAAAATGGTGCAACAAGGGTTTGAACACATTTATAAATAGTTGAAACAAACAGATTTGTCAAGCAAAGGTATGAATATCTGGCATGTCATGGGCTTCCCTGGAGGCTCAGACAATAAAGAATCTGCCTGCGATGCAGGAGACTCGGGTTCAATCCCTCGGTCAGGAAGATCCCCTGGAGAAGGGAATGGCTACCCACTCCAGAATTCCTGCCTGGAGAATCCCAAGGACAGAGAAGCCTGGCAGGCCACAATCCACGGGACTGCAAAGAGTCGGATACGACTGAGTGACTTGCAGACACACACTAGTGCTCTACGAGCAAGCACACAAGTTGAGGCTTGCCAGTCAAGTTTCCTCTCAAAAAATCAAATGAAAAACAAAACAAAATTAAGCAAATAGCTAGAGCTGAGGATAACAATAAGTTGACGGTCAAACTGGGAGACCAGATGGCCAGCAAAAACATGAAAGGAATTCTTGAAGAAGTGAAGACCATGAGGAGGAGAAAACATGGATTACAGAAGGAAAAGGATGCACAGAACACTGATAGCAGCAAACGCTGACAAGGATGGAGTGTCCTTGCTGGCAGGATGCAAAATGGTGCAGCCACTTTGGAAAACAGTCAGGAGGTTTCTTAAAAAACTAAACATAGTCTCATAGTAAAGATTCAACAATTGCACTCTTTGGTATTTACCCAAAGGAGTTGAAAATTCATGTTTTCAACAAAAACATGGCACAAGGATGTTCACAGCAGTTTTATTTACCACTGTAAATACTTGTAAGAAAACTTGCATAAAAAACTTGTAAGAAACCAAGATGCCCCTCAGGAGGAGAACAGATAAACTATGATACACTCAAAGGAATACTGTTGTTGTTCAGTTGCCAAGTCATGCCTGACTCTTTTGTGACCCCGTGGACTGTAGCCCACCAGGCTCCTCTGTCTGTGGGCTTTCCCAGGCAAGAATACTGGAGTGGGCTGTCATTTCCTTCTCCAGGGGATCTTCATGACCCAGGGATTGAATGCAGATCTTCTGTTTGGCAGGTGGATTCTTTACCACTGGGCCATTAGGGAAGCCCTGTGAAAAGACATGGAGGAACCTTAAACGCACATTACTAAGTGAAAAGAGTCAATCTGGAGAGACTACAAAACTGCATGGTTCCAACCATAAGACATTCTGGAAAAGGTAAAACTAAGGAGACAGCAAAAACGTCAGTGGCTGCTGGGGTGGGGCAGGGAGGAAAACGTAGATGGATGGATGGAGCACAGATTTTTGGGGCAGTGAAAACACTCCGCATGATATTACAGTGATGCGTATATGTCATTATACATTTGTCCAAAGCCACAGAATCCATGACACTACGAATGAACCCTAAGGTAAACTGTGGACTCTGAAAGACTAACGTGTCGACGTAGTTTCATCAATTGTAACAGACACACCACTCCAGTGGGGATGTTAGTCATGGGGAGGCTATGCAGGTATGCGGGCAGGGGGTACAGGGGGAATCTTTGTCCCTTTCTCTCAATGTTGTGAATCTAAAACTGCTCTAAAAAAAGCAAAGCCTTGTAGCTGATTCACTTCACTGTACAGTAGAAACTAACACATAATATAATTCCAATAAGAAAAAAGGAAAGTCTTTTAAAACTGTGCAGAGATGCAAAGTCACTGTGAGAGAGACCAAGAAGCCACAGAGAAAACAGAGAGAGAAGCCCACTGAAATTCTCAAGAACCCTTGATTTCATGTATACCCTTCATGGAAACTTCGACTGAGTTACTCCTTTTTCAGTGAGCTTCTGCTCCCTGCAACCAAGAGTGCTATGGAACAGGAATGGGTTCTAGAATCACCAACAGGTCCCTGGAGAAGACACGTGATTAACTATGAAAGCTTCATGAAGTGCAGAGCAATGAGGATGCTCCTATCCTGTGACGCTGCTAACTGAACCCTCCAGTGACAGTTTACAGATTCTTTGCTGTCATTCTCATTCACTCAGAGACTAACTTCTCTCCTCCTGAATCTGAACGGGCGTAGTGCTTGTTTGACTAACAGAACGAAGCAGAGATGCTATTGAAAGCTAGGCCATAAGAAGTTTTGCAGCTTCTACCCAGTCCCCTTAGAATGCTTGTTTTGGGGAAGCATTCTCTTGGAATCAAGCTGCCAAGGTTTGAAAAGCTCAGGCCATAGCGAGGAGCCTAGGAGGTGTTCTGGACAAGAGCCCCAGACGCTCCCAGGCCAGAGTAAGCACCAGCCACATGTGGGAGCCATCTCGGACATCCAGTACAGCCTTCAGACGATGCCAGCCCATCACCACATGGAGACCACAGGCGAGAACTGCCCCAGTGCACCCAGTCAGCCCACAGAGTCAGGAGAAAGAGTCGTAAACTGCTGTTTGAAGCCACTTCCCGGGTGAAGCCAGTCAGCCCACAGAACTGTGAGAAATAGTCGTAAACCACTGTTTGAAGCCAGCAACAGTTTGAAACTGTTTCAGGATAACTTGTTACACAACAATAGATAGCCAGAACACCCTTCCTCCACAGTGATGGAGAAACATTGACATCATTCCATTAGGAAGAAGAGCATGAGGGGGGACAGTAGGGCAGGTAGGGAGCTTGTGTACTGGCGGCGGGGAGGGTTACAATTTTAAATTTACGCAGTATTCTGCATGAGTTTAAATGGTAGGCTTGAAGAAATGACTTCCAGGAAGTAACTCCAAGTTGCAAAAAACTTGGTTAAATAAATATACCACGCCAGTGGATGAACCTATCACCTGCTATACAGAGCAAAGTCAAGTCAGAAAGAGAAAAATAAACATAGCATATTAATGCATATTTATGGAATCTAGAGAAGGGGACCGATGAACTGTTTTGAGGGAAGGAATGGAGACACAGAAGTAGAGAATGGATGGACTTGTGGACACAGTGGGAGAGGGAGCGAGCGGGATGGACGCGGAAAGTACAATCGACACATATGCCCTATCACACATAAGATGGGGAGCTGGTGAGAAGGTGCTGTGCAGCATAGGGAGCCCAGTCTGGTGCCCTGTGATGACCTAGAGGGATGCAACGGGTGAAGGGAGAGAAGCTCAAGAGGGAGGGGGTATATGTATAATTATGACTGATTCCTGTTGTATGACAGAAACCAACACAACACTGTAAAAATTTAAAAAAGCAAGAAATTAAAAAATATACCGTTCCAACTATATTTATGCAAAATCCTGTAAATCCACACATCCATAAGACAGACTTACTGTATGCCAGCCACACTACAGCATTTGAAAATAATATTTCCATTTACTATTCTTTTCTCCCAAGGAAAGCACACAGTTGCGCTAGTAAGAAAATATGCAAAGGCACCAGTACAGGAATCGCTGGGTCTGTGTTCTTGTTGCATTGGGTCAGAACAAAGCATCCAAAAGCAAACACTTATCTTGCTTAGGGATATACTCAGATGTTACAATAAGTATAAAAAGCAGGTGTGGGAATGAAAAACACCAATTTCAGGATAGGTTTATCTCTCGGGAGATGGGGGGAGCTACTGGGACAGGTACGTGCAGGCTTCTGGCTGCATTTGTCAGGTTTGACATCTTAAGCAGAAGACACATAGGTGTCTGTGTCTTTTTATTTTTCTAAATCATAAAAACTAATTGAAATTGAACATAAAGCAAAGAAAAAGTTATAAAAACATCCCTTAAAAATGGTATTTTGATACACAGCTGTACACACAGGCATAAAAATATCATGTATGTGGAAATTACCACAGTAATGGAATCTGGGCAACAATATTAGGGTCATACTTACTTCTGGGGGTGAGCAATTAACTTACTGAACAGAGATATATTAATACATCTTTTGTTACTTGAACGGTATTGACAGGAGATATTTCAATATTCACTTACATAACAAATCAACCGGTCAAAAGCATTAATTTCTGCAAAAGTCCCCCAGTCAACAATGTGTTAAGATTGCTCTTCATGTCATGTTTTTCCATGAGCATATCCTCAACAATCCCTTTCAGAACCAATGATGTGAGCACATCAATTATTTTTTTCTCTTAAAATGAATATCAACTCCCATAAGCATCAGATAGATTCACACATATACACACACAAATGTACATGTATATATCTTGATGGAAAAACTACCAATGGCATTTTTCAAAGAACTAGAACAAAATATCTTAAAATTTGTATGAAGACACAAAAGACCCCAAAGAGACAAAGCAATCTTAAGACTTAAGAAAAATGGAGCTGGAGGAATCAGGTTCCCTGAATTCAGACTATACTACAAAGCAACAGTCATCAAAAATGTATGGTACTTGCACAAAAACAGATCAACAGAACATGATAGAAAGCTCAGAAATAAACCCATGTACCAACGGTCAATTAATTTATGACAAAGGAGTCAAGATTATACAGTGAAGAAAAGACAATCTCTTTAAGAAATGGTGTTAGGAAAACTGGACAGTTACATGTAAAAAACAAAATAAAACATTCTTTAACAACATACACAAAAATATGGATTAAAATGTAAGATCAGATACTATAAAATTCTTAGAGGAAAACATTTTTTGACATAAACTGCAATATCTTTTTTGCAGTTTCCATTACTATCTTTCCATTACTCCTAGAGTAGTGGAAATAAAAACAAAACAAAAACCCCAAATGGGATCTAATTAAACTCAGAAATTTTTGCATAGCAAAGGAATCCATAAACAAAAGACAACCCACAAAATAGGTGAAAATATTTGCAAATAATGTGACCAATGAGGGATTAATCTCCAAAATTTACAAACTGCTCATGTGTCTCAATATCAAAAAAAGGCCAAACAATCCAATCAAAAGGTAGGCAGAAGACCTAAATAGATATTTCTCTGATGTTGATCATCATAATCAACAGGCACATGAAAAGATGCTCAACACTGCTGATTATTAGAGAAATGCAAATCAAAACTAAGAGATACCACCCCATATCAGTCAGAATAGCCATACCCCCCAAAAAAATCTACAAACAATAAATGCTGGAGAGGACATGGAGAAAAGGGAACCCTCCTACACTGTTGGTAGGAATGTAAATTGGTACAGCCACTAGGAACAACAGTATGGAAGTTCCTTAAAAAACTAAAAACAGTCCTAACATATGACCTAACAATCCCACTCTGTGCATATATCCAGAGAAAAACATGGTTCAAAAGGATACATGCACCACGATGTTCACTGAAGCACTCTTCACAATAGCCAGGACACAGAGTCAACCTAAATGTCCAGCGACAGAAGATGTGGTCCATATGCACAATGGAATACTACTCAGCCATAAAAAAGAGTGAAATAATGCCATTTGCAGCAACACAGATGGATCTAGAGATTATCATTCTAAGTGAAGTTAAGTCACATAAAGACAAATACCATATGATACCACGTACATACATAATCTGTAAAAAAAAAAAAATCTGATACAAATAAACTTATTTAGAAAACAGAAAATGGAGTAGGAAAAGGAAACCCACTCCAATATTCCTGCCTGGAGGATTCCATGGACAGAGGAACCTGGCAGGCCACAGTCCATGGGGCTGTGTCGAGTAGGCTCAAAAGAGTGATGGAGCATGCATGCACACAGAAAATAGAAACAGACTCATGGACTTAGAGAACAAACTTACAGTTAACTGGGGGGGAGGGTGGGGGAGGGAAAGAGTATGAATTTGAGATCAACACGAACACACTGCTATGTCTAAAATAGATAACCAACAGGACCTACTGTATAAAACAGGGAACTCTGCTCAATAGTCTGTAATAACCTAAATTGGAAAAGAATTTGAAAAATAGATACATGTACATATATAACTGAATTACTTTGCTGGACACCTAAAACATAACACTGTTAATCAACTGTACTTCAATATAAAACAAAATTTTTTTAGAAAGAAAAATATTGTGGATCCAGTATGCTACTGAGTATACTATTATGCTCGGTAGTATTTAACTCTTTGTGACTCCATGGACTGTAGCCTTCCAGACTCCTCTGTCCATGGGATTCTCCAGGCAAGAATACTGGAGCACGTTGCCATTTTCTTCCTTCAGGGGATCTTCCCAACTCAGGGATTAAACTGGTGTTGCCTGCATCTCCTGCAATGGCAGGCAGATTCATTACCACTGAGGCACCAGGGAAGCCCATTATCAAAGGACTACTGTTCAAGAAGCGTATTTGCTTGTCTTTCCAAAAATTACTGCAGAATACTATTAATTTTTATTGGTGTGCAGATAATTTTACTAAATACAAGCTTTAAAGGATGGAGGTTTATCCTTTTTTGACATTTTTTCCCAGTGAATGTCATTTCTTTTCATTTCAATGTGGATTTTCATGCCAAGTAGATTAGACCGTTAATCTAATGGTGCCATGATGGAACCATTTGTGTCTCCTTTTCAGACAACCTTAAGATCAGAAGATCAAAAACCAAGGACACCAGTGCCTTCAGGATTTCAAGCCTCTATTCCACTAGCACAGGCACAGAAGACTTACTTGAATTGAGGACTATAGCCTACAGAACACATGGCACCACATACATTATTTTTTCTTAAAGTAGCAGCTACACTGCAGTCACAACACACTCAGAGATGGCATGTCAGGTTTCAAGTCACTGGGAACCTAACTGGAGATGGGGAGTGGCAACAGGTCCTCTGTCCTCTGCCCGTATCCTGAGAGCCTCCACCACTGCTGACCATGACCACCCCAGAACAGTCTCCCTCCTGGACTGAGCTCGCGACCCAGGAAGGAAAGAAGGATGGAAGAAACAGACAGTATATATACCTCATATAGGGACACTCAAGGCTCCAGGTCTCTGTTAAAACTCCTACAGCTCTTAGTCTAACTTAGAAAGCAGAAAACCAGCTTACACACAGCAAGCGGAAACCAAAAGGCCCCTTTCAGACTCGAGAGCTTGTAAGCCCCAGTCTCAGCATCTAGTGGGCTGATTGTACCTCTCCTGGCAAGTGTCAATCTAGAGAAACACTCGGAAAGCTGACGTCAAACGTTTAACAGTGCTCTGAACTGGTGCAGGGGTAAAGGGACACAATGTTAAAGAATCCACCTGCAGTGCAGGAGACTGGAGTTCGATCCCTGGGTCAGGAAGAGCTCCTGGAGGAGGAAATGGCCACCCACTCCAGTATTCTTGCCTAGGAAATCCTATGGACAGAGGAACATGGTGGGCCACAGTCCAGAGTCACAAAGAGTAGGACACGGCCGAGCACATCACAAGTATAGTAAGTGAGTTTAAGGCTAGATTCGTCATTTCATGCACATCAATGACACAGAAGTTTTTTGTTTTTTTTTAATCTCTCAGTCACAGATTTAACTATCTTAAAAATTAACGAATGAGGTCAGTTTTATTCTTCCTCCTCCAACCTTTTCCTTCAAATTTACTATCATTTTTGTTGCTTTCCTGATACGTGTCTTATAAAACAGGCCTTAGTTTAGCTAGGAGACAGTTGAGGTTAGGAGACAAAGGACCTCCTTGCATGTTACCACTGTTTTTGTAGAAAACAGATTACAAGCCAAACACACACCGAAAAATCATCTTCAAAGAAACCAGATTTTGGGGTTAAAAGTGCAAAAGCCAGCCATGTATGCTAATCCTCTGTAATAATAAAGCAAGGTGAGCTCCCGTGGCTGGGCGATGCTTGGGTGAACTAAGGGGAACTGCCATGTGACACCATCTTTTAAACTCTCTGCTGTCCAGGCTGGCCAGCAAGGCAGAAGCACTCTCCCAAGGACCACCTAAGGGGGCATGTGACAGGCTCTGAGGATGGGGACAAGGCCACCAGAGTCTGCAGAGAAAGACGTGGCTACTACTTCCAAAACATACGCTGAATGGAACGAGCCACCCACTACTCAGAGATCTAAAGGACCTGGATTATTTGCCACCTACAGAATTGCTTACCTGAAAAACAAACTCTTACTTCTTAAAGCAGTGGCGTGGAGGAAGGAGGGGCAGGAGGAATCAAAACAGGAGACTTGAAACACGGAGGACCACTGTCTCCCCAACCTTTGAGATGAAGGATGGCAAACCTCATTTCGCAGATATTTTAAGAAGCTGTAAAGCCCCAGTGGCTCCAATTTTAAGCCTGTGTTTAGATCAGGTTTGAAAAGGGGCTGCACCACTTTACAATAACTAGGCACCACGTCTGATGCCAATCGGTGCTTTGTGTTTGAAATGGGCGACCACAAACGAAAACACGACCACCTACGGCAGACGATGCATGCCACGACCAATCTCCTTGGCACCCAGGCCTGTGTGTGGGCAAAATGCTTTCATTTAAGAAAATAAAGCTCAAGATTATTGCCAAAAATCTTGAGTAGTATCACATAGTTAGTTTTCCACTTTAAATTCTTACAGAAATATATAATCATGTCTTTTCAGCAAGTTTAAAACCTGACTTTTAAAAAAATAACAAACCTACCTGACCTACTGAAATGGCCCGTTCTCTTGGGCCCCTGGTAAGAGCCTTGAGGGCAGACTAAATATAGCCCATGGTTATGCCTACTGAAAATTAGAAAACCTAGTTATTCAACTGGAAGTTAGAGTTGTTTTAAAGGAATACTTACTTGCAAAAGCCATGTCTGTAACTCCTCATATTCTTTGATTATTATTCTGTGTCCTTTTCACTTAGGACATTAAAGGCTCCCTTTTTCCATACTCAATGCTCCTAAAGTTACAGGACAAGGGGATCTTACCTGGCCGTCTCTGACAGGTCAGTGATCAAACAGAAAGAGTCAGGCCGGAGCCAAATTCCGTCCAGCTCTTAAGAATCACCAGAGGCTAGGACTCTGTGGCTCCTGCTACACTCAGGGAACCCCATTCAATGTTAGGACAATAAGCCCTCTCCAGACAAAGGTTTAATATTCTCGGGTGTTTTCCCAACTTCTAAACTCACTGACTTTTCAAGAAAAGATCATTTTATGATCGCCAATTCCTGCACAGAACAAGCGAATTTAAGAAAAAACAACAAAAAAGTGATCTCATCTTTTGTACAAGAAACACAGGTTTAGATGGAAAATATACCCATATTTATTGCCCCAGTGATCAAAGACCGTTTACTTAACCAACCTTATCTTTAAATAGCACCCGTCTTTGTAGAAGAGTTTAACTTACTTAAGGTATTTACATTCACATGAACAAACCCGTACATGAACTAAAAAAAGACACAATGTTTTGCCGAGCTCAGGAACAAGATGCAGGTCGTTTGTCCATATAAAGAAATACTCATTCCAAGCGTTTCTGACAATGCAGAGTGCACTCTGCCCATCAACCCCCAGCTCCTTCTCCCGGAAGCACGGGGAGCCTTGAAGACCTGCCAGCGTGTGTGAAGTAAAGCAAAGCAGAGGGCTATGGCTGCTGGCTTCAAACTACAAATTCCAGTGCCTGACCCAGCAGAGGGTGCCGTGAGGAAAGACTGCACGAAAAGTAAAACTCCAGGAAAGGTCAGCAAAGATGTGCTCAAAGGCCAAACACTTCTGCCATAGACGACTTCTGCAGAACCAGCTGCAAGCAATGGCGGATTTAACAGGCATGACTCAACAGGCAGTAAGACCAGAGATGTTTACCCCTTCCACCTCAGGAATGGTCGCCTGCCTAGGAAACGCCAGGGTGCCCTAGTGGACAGGGCCCTTGAGCAGGATCTGTGGGGAACAGAAGCCTTAGTCCACACTTGGGTAGCATAGTAGGGCTGTGTACATGAAACAAGTCTTTTCAACGTTGAGATCCGCAAAAGGTACTTACACAGCCTCCGGCAAGAATTTCTGCTGCCAGTGGGACTGAGCCATCTTTGCGCATAAATTTATCCCTCACAAAATCATTCACCTTGAAGAAAAATATTTAGAAAAGCTGATGAAAAATATAGAGACAGTCATCAAACACACATATACAACTGCACATAAATGTTATTTTTCTTTCAGTGTTTTGGAGCAATCATAAACTAAATAAAAGAACGATCTTAAGACTTTGCTCTTGATTTCATAAATGTTGTTTTTGAAAGCTAGAATATATAGATATGCAATCCTGATGTTTGGGGGAGAAAATAAATTAAGAGAGGTGGTTTAACAGGCCTAATTCATATATGTCTGCAATTGCCATAGCATAGAAAGAGAGACATATTAACAACAGAGACACAATTAAAACATACATTTGATAACTTAAAAACTTTTAGAAGATTTGATTAAAAATCACTTTCAAGTCTTCTAACAGGATTTAATCTCAAACAGCTTCATTACTGAAACACATTTAGCTGAGTTTCAGCTTGGTAGAAACTCAGCATCTAAGAAATTTCTCAAGGATTCTCAAAGAACATCAAGAGCATTAATTAATTAAGTACAATATTCTCAAAATGGTGTACACTACAAGCAATTTTAAGGATCAATCAGAAGATTAGCTGTCCCACAGTCACATCGGAAGATGAGAAAAGGACAATTTCAGCACCAAAACTACACAGCCCAATCCAGAGGGAAGGTTTAACTCTCTGGGGCTTTATGACCTTAGTGATGAAAATGTGATCACTGACCCATTCCAGAAATCCGTACTAACTACTTACCACCTCTCAGATAGGAGTCAGGCACTGGAAAATCAATCTGATGGAGCACCAACTTCAACCAGAACTCAGACTCTTTAACCTGTTGCTCTGGCAAATGTTGCATAATACACCTCGAACACAAATTACTTGTGTACTTGAGTGACATGTTCTGGAGTCAGAAAAAAACTGCTTTTGGATTCTATCTTTCCCACAGATGAACTGTGCAAATGCAGGCAAATACTTCAACCCCGGGGGCCTCACTCTGCATATCTGTAACCCGCACACAGTGTGCTCGAGAAGAAAGCAGCCACAGGTAAAATGTGAAAGCACCCAGCACAGGCAGCACTGAAGGAGAGATTTAGCTGCTGCCGCTGCCCCTGCTACAACAATGATAATGGTGACAACCACCAAAAATCTTGTGCAAATACATTATCACATTTTCGGATGCTCAGTGTTACCTCGGGGAATAATAAAAAGTTGTGTGTGGTGAGTGCCCTACATTCAAATCAGTTAGCGCCTCCGAGGAAACACAGACCTGCTATTTCACGTAAGAATCTCTGCTAGATTCCTGAATATGTGCAAACTACCTTCATCAGAAGCATCAAATCAAAAGACTTACTGTAAGTTTTATGGCCTTCTCTGGGGCGACTCCCAATAACTGTGGCAACAGACCTGAAAAACAACAAAAAGTAGAAGCATATTAAATAAATTAACATTGACTAAACATATCAACAGCTCTAAAGAAGGGATCACCATGTAAAAACCGGGGCAATCTGGGCTGCAATTTTCTGTTCTTACCTTTGATGAGAATACTCAAAACAGACTGTTTAGGTACTAACGTCTGAGAGCCAGGTCTGAGCAAATTCCCTCTCACATTTTAGATCGTTTGCACGTTGGGTAAGTCAACAGTGTTAGTGAATCAGGAAATCTCATTATTCACAAATTTGTTCTTTTCCCTCCCACCTCTTAAATAAGTGGACTTTAGTGAACATATTCTTTTTTTTTTTTTAAATACTTTTCTCATCTCTCCACCCTGGCCCTCAGTGCCCACAGTTCAGCCACTTATGCCCTTAGCAACTAGGACATGGTGACGAGCACAAGACAGACAAGCTTGCTGCTCTGACCAGCCTCAGACGGAAGGAGGGGAGAGGCTTCCTGCAAAAGTGACATTACTGGGAAGCGGGCATTTCGGGGAGGGGAACAGACAGGGCAAAGACAGCAGAGTGGGAACAAGTCCACTGTGCTCAAACATGACAGAGCACGCCAGTATGCCATCTTGGGTGAGGAGGGCACAGGGAGACACAGCTGGGGCCACATGCAGGAGCCACCCCCAAACCAGGACCGAGTCTGATAAACTGTAAGTTAGGAGAGAAGGTTTTCCATCTGGAGGAGAGGGATGCGCTAACACACACTGTCAAACGACCGCTCTGGCTCCTGTGGAAGCAAGGCACTGATGTGCACTGATATGTGTGTGTGTGTGTGTGTGTGCGTGTACAGAGAGGGGACTGTGAGGGCCACAGTCTGACTGCTAGTGCTTGGTTTTTTAGGAATAAAAACTACCTGGTAGAAATGCAGATGGTTCTAGAGAGTAACAGGGTGGGGGTGGAGAGGGAAGAGCTCAGGTCTGAACATATCAGCAGGACTGGGAATCAATCCGAGCACAGGGCTTCCCAGGTGGTTCAGTGGTAAAGAAGCTGCCTGCCAATATAGGAGATGCAGGCTCAATCCCTGAGTCGGGAAAATCCCCTGGACAAGGGACTAGCAACTCGCACCAGTACTCCTGCCTGAGAAATCTCACAGACAGAGGAGATGGGAGTGCTTCAGTCCACGGGTCTCAGAGTCAGACACGACTGAGTGACTAAGCAACGATTAGAATCAAAACACGAGGACGTCGACGGGAAGATGGCGGAGGAATAGGACAGGGCGGCCACTTTCCCCCCAACAAAATCAACAAAAGAACATTTGAACGCTGAGTAAATCCCACAAAAAATCTTCTGAATACCGGCAGAGGACATCAGGCACTCAGAAAAGCAGCCCATAGTCGTCGAAAGGAGGTAGGAAATAGATAAAAAGATAAAAAGAGAGACAAAAGAGGGAGGGACGGAGCTCCCTCCCGGGAAGGGAGGCTTAAAAAAAAAAAAGAGAGAGAGAGAGAGAAGTTTCCTAACACCTGGAAACACTGGCGAGTGGATCCTCAGAGGGCCGCATAACTGGGAGACAAAAGACATAAATAATTAAAACTCACAGACTAAGTGCCCAGAGGAAACTCTCAGTGGAGAAGCGGCGCAGACTCCCGCGCCCCTCACTAGCAGGCGGGGGCTGGGCAGGGAGGCGCCGGCAGCAGCACTCAGAGGGAGAGCCAGCGGCGGCGGTGCTTAGAGGGAGAGCAGGCGCCCGCGCGTGGAGGGAGAGCCGGCGCCCGCGCTGTAGAAGGAGAGCCGGCGCCCGCGCGTAGAGGGAGAGCCGGCGCCCGCGCTTGGAGGGAGAACCGGGCTTGGGCGCCCCAGCCCCCGCCGACGCGGGCGGGGAGGGCAGCCAGCGCCGGGGCAGGGGCAGCCACGGCCCCAGAGAGGCTTCCCGTGCCAAGCTGCAGGCAAGCTTCCTTGCTGGCCAGGACTTCTTGGGTTCGGGCCGGTCGATATCCACCTGAGAAACTGCACCGGTTGTACTCCCAGAAAACCGAGCGGCGGGGACCGGGAAGGCGATAAGTCGCAGCGACTGCGCTCGCCAAACGCCTGGTCACCTGAGCTGCTAGGACCGGGGAAGGCACAAAACGCAGGCCCAGCCAAGTCTGCCTTTGTCGAGTACCCGAGGACCTGAACCTGAGCCAATCAGACCTGGGAAGTGCATGCAACCCAGCGCCAGCCGCGGACAGCTTGCAGCAGAGCAAACTAAAGCCTAAGCAGCATAAACAGGGAAAGCACACACGCCTCGAGCGGGAGCATTCCCAGTGTAGCCGAGACACCGCGAGCACTCCCCACAGACGCCAGGGGTATTTGTTAGTTGTTCCTCCCTCCCTACAGCAGGACTGAATAGGAGAGCCTAGGGAAAAAAAAAAAAAAAAAGTGTCCACCACCGCATCCTGGAGTCAGGACGGTAATTAGACACTGAGGAGACCAGAAAACAGAAGAGGGAGAAGCCTTGAGCCTCCTGCAAGAATAAGACTGAAAACCAGAGGCAGAGGCTTAAGGCCAAATCCTGAGAACACCAGAGATCTCCGGTTCCAGAGAACATTAATTGATAGGTACTCATCAAAGGCCTCCATACATACACTGAAACCAGGCACCACCCAAGGGTCAACAAGTTTCAGTGAAAGACATACTACGCAAGCTATCCAGCAACACAGGAGAATAGCACTGAACTTCAATATACAGGCTGCCCAAAGCCACCCCAAACCCACGGACATCTCAAACTCATTATTGGACACTTCCTTGCACTCCAGAGAGAAGAAATCCAGTTCCACCCACCAGAACATCTACTCAAGCTTCCCTAACCAGGGAACCTTGGCAAGTCACCCATCCAACCCCACACATAACGAGGCAACTACATAATAAAGAGAACTCCACAGACTGTCAGAAGACAGAAAGGCCACCCGAACACAGCAATATAAGCAAGATGAAGAGGCAGAGAAATACCCAACAAGTAAAGGAACAGGATAAATGCCCACCAACACAAACAAAAGAGGAAGATATAGGGAACCTACCCGATAAAGAATTTCGAATTTTAATTGTGAAAATGATTCAAAATCTGGAAAGCAAAATGGAGTTACAGATAAATAAACTGGAGAAAAGGATGGAGAAGATGGAAGAAATGTTCAATAAAGAATTAGAGGAAATAAAAAAGAGTCAATATACAATGAATAATACAATAGACGAGATCAAAAACACTCTTGAGGGCACAAACAGTAGAATAACGGAGGCAGAAGACAGGATAAGCGAGCTAGAAGATAGAATTGTAGAAATAAATGAAACAGAGACGGAAAAAGAAAAACGAATTAAAAGAAATGAGCACAATATTAGAGACATATGGGACAATATTAAACGCCCCAACATTCGAATCATAGGAGTCCCAGAAGAAGAAGACAAAAAGAAAGACCATGAGAGAATACTCGAGGAGATAATAGTTGAAAATTTCCCTAAAATGGGGAAGGAAATAATCACCCAAGTCCAAGAAACACAGAGAGTCCCTAACAGGATAAACCCAAGGCGAAATACCCCAAGGCACATATTAATCAAATTAACAAAGATCAAACACAAAGAAAAAATATTACAAGCAGCAAGGGAAAAACAACAAATAACACACAAGGGGATCCCCATAAGGATAACAGCTGATCTTTCAGCAGAAACTCTTCAGGCCAGGAGGGAATGGCAAGACATATTTAAAGTGATGAAAGAAAATAACCTACAGCCCAGATTACTATACCCAGCAAGGATCTCATTCAAATGTGAAGGAGAAATCAAAAGCTTTACAGACAAGCAAAAGCTGAGAGAATTCAGCATCACCAAACCAGCTCTCCAACAAATACTAAAGGATCTTCTCTAGACTGGAAACACAGAAAGGGTATATAAACTTGAACCCAAACAATAATGAAAATGGCAACAGGATCATACTTATCAATAATCACCTTAAACGTAAATGGGTTGAATGCCCCAACCAAAAGACAAAGGCTGGTTGAATGGATACAAAAACAAGACCCCCTTATATGTTGTCTACAAGAGACCCACCTCAAATCGAGGGACACATACAGACTGAAAGTGAAGGGCTGGAAAAAGATATTCCACGCAAATAGAGACCAAAAGAAAGCAGGAGTAGCAATACTCATATCAGATAAAATTGATTTTAAAACAAAGGCTGTGAAAAGAGACAAAGAAGGAAACTACATAATGATCAAAGGATCAATCCAAGATGAAGATATAACAATTCTAAATATTTATGCACCCAACATTGGAGCACCGCAATATGTAAAACAATTACTAACAATTATGAAAGGGGAAATTAACAATAACACAATAATAGTGGGAGATTTTAATACCCCACTTACATCTATGGATAGATCAACTAAACAGAAAATTAACAAAGAAACACAAACTTTAAATGATACAATAGACCAGTTAGACCTAATAGATATCTATAGGACATTTCACCCCAAAACAATGAATTTCACCTTTTTCTCAAGCGCACACAGAACCTTCTCCAGGATAGATCACATCCTGGGCCATAAATCCAGCCTTGGTAAATTCAAAAAAATTGAAATCATTCCAAGCATCTTTTCTGACCACAATGCAGTAAGACTAGATCTCAATTACGGGAGAAAAACTATTAAAAATGCCAACATATGGAGGCTGAACAACACGCTGCTGAATAATGAACAAATCATAGAAGAAATCAAAAGAGAAATTAAAATATGCATAGAAATGAATGAAAATGAAAACACAACAACCCAAAACCTCTGGGACACTGTAAAAGCAGTGCTAAGGGGGAAGTTCATAGCAATACAGGCACACCTCAAGAAACAAGAAAAAAGTCAACTAAATAACCTAACTCTACATCTAAAGAAACTAGAAAAGGAAGAAATGGAGAACCCCAGGGTTAGCAGAAAGAAAGAAATCATAAAAATTAGGGCAGAGATAAATGCAAAAGAAACAAAAGAGACCATAGCAAAAATCAACAAAGCCAAAAGCTGGTTCTTTGAGAAGGTAAATAAAATTGACAAACCACTAGCCAGACTTATCAAGAAAGAAAGGGAGAAGAACCAAATCAATAAAATTAGAAATGAAAAGGGAGAAATCACAACTGACAACACAGAAATACAAAGGATTATTAGAGAATACTATCAGCAATTATATGGCAATAAAATGAATAACTTGGAAGAAATGGACAAATTCCTAGAAAAGTACACCTTGTCAAAACTGAACCAGGAAGAAATAGAAAATCTGAACAGACCCATCACAAGCACGGAAATAGAGGAAGTAATCGGAAAGCTTCCAGCAAACAAAAGCCCAGGTCCAGACGGCTTCACAGCTGAATTCTACCAAAAATTTAGTGAAGAGCTAACACCTATTCTACTCAAACTCTTTCAGAAAATTGCTGAGGAAGGAAAACTTCCAAACTCATTCTATGAGGCCACTATCACCCTAATCCCAAAACCTGGTAAAGATCCCACAAAAAAAGAAAACTACAGGCCAATATCACTGATGAACATAGATGCAAAAATCCTTAACAAAATTCTAGCAATCAGAATCCAACAACATATTAAAAAGATCATACATCATGACCAAGTGGGCTTTATCCCAGGAATGCAAGGATTCTTCAATATCCGCAAATCAATCAACGTAATACACCACATTAACAAACTGAAAAATAAAAATCATATGATTATCTCAATAGATGCAGAGAAAGCCTTTGACAAAATACAACATCCATTTATGATAAAAACTCTCCAGAAAGTGGGAATAGAAGGGACATATCTCAACATAATAAAAGCTATATACGACAAACCCATAGCAAACATTATCCTCAATGGTGAAAAACTGAAAGCATTTCCCCTAAAGTCAGGAACAAGACAAGGGTGCCCACTCTCACCACTACTATTCAACATAGTTCTGGAAGTTTTGGCTACAGCAATCAGAGCAGAAAAAGACATAAAAGGAATACAAATTGGAAAAGAAGAAGTAAAACTTTCACTGTTCGCTGATGACATGATCCTCTACACAGAAAACCCTAAAGACTCTACCAGAAAACTACTAGAGCTAATCAATGAATACAGTAAAGTTGCAGGATATAAAATCAACACACAGAAATCCCTTGCATTCCTATACACTAATAATGAGAAAATAGAAAGAGACATTAAAGAAACTATTCCATTCACTGTTGCAACGAAAAGAATTAAATACTTAGGAATATATCTACCTAAGGAAACAAAAGACTTGTACATAGAAAACTACAAAACACTAGTGAAAGTAATCAAAGAGGACACTAATAGATGGAGAAATATACCGTGTTCGTGGATTGGAAGAATAAATATTGTGAAAATGAGTATACTACCCAAAGTAATTTATACATTCAATGCAATCCCTATCAAGCTACCAACGATATTTTTCACAGAATTAGAACAAATAATCTCACAGTTTGTATGGAAATACAAAAAACCTCGAATAGCCAAAGCAATCTTGAAGAAGAAAAATGGAACTGGAGGAATTAACCTGCCAGACTTCAGGCTCTACTACAAAGCCACAGTCATCAAGACAGTATGGTACTGGCATAAAGACAGAAATATAGATCAATGGAACAAAATAGAAAGCCCAGAGATAAACCCACGCACCTATGGACACCTTATCTTTGACAAAGGAGGCAAGAATATAAAATGGACAAAAGACAATCTCTTTAACAAGTGGTGCTGGGAAAACTGGTCAGCCACTTGTAAAAGAATGAAATTAGAACACTTCCTAACACCATACACAAAAATAAACTCAAAATGGATTAGAGAGCTAAATGTAAGGCCAGATACTATAAAACTCCTAGAGGAGAACGTAGGCAAAACACTCTCTGACATAAATCACAGCAGGATCCTCCAAGACCCACCTCCCTGAATATTGGAAATAAAAGCAAAAATAAACAAATGGGACCTAATTAAAATCAAAAGCTTCTGCACAGCAAAAGAAACTCTAAGCAAGGTGAAAAGACAGCCTTCAGAATGGGAGAAAATAATAGCAAATGAAGCAACTGATAAAGGATTAATCTCCAAAATATACAAGCAGCTCCTGCAGCTCAATTCCAGAAAACTAAGTGACCCAAATCAAAAAATGGGCCAAAGAACTAAACAGACATTTCTCCAAAGAAGACATTAAGATGGCTAACAAACACATGAAAAAATGCTCAACATCCCTCATAATCAGAGAAATGCAAATCAAAACCACAATGAGATACCATTTCACACCAGTCAGAATGGCTGCTATCCAAAAGTCTACATGCAATAAGTGCTGGAGAGGGTGTGGAGAGAAAGGAACCCTCTTACACTGTTGGTGGGAATGCAAACTAGTACAGCCACTTTGGAGAACAGTGTGGAGATTCCTCAAAAAACTGGAAATAGAACTGCCATATGATCCAGCAATTGCACTCCTGGGCATACACACCGAGGAAACCAGAATTGAAAGAGACACATGTATGCCAATGTTCATCGCAGCACTGTTTATAATAGCCAGGACATGGAAGCAACCTAGATGTCCATCTGCAGATGAATGGATAAGAAAGCTTTGGTACATATACACAATGGAGTATTTTTCAGCCATCAAGAAAAATGCATTTGAATCAGTTTTAATGAGGTGGATGAAATTGGAGCCAATTATACAGAGTGAAGTAAGCCAGAAAGAAAAACATCAATATAGTATACTGACGCATATATATGGAATTTAGAAAGATGGAAACCTGAAACCTGTGTACGAGACTGCAAAAGAGACATAGACATATAGAACAGTCTTTGGGACTCTGTGGGAGAGGGTGAAGGTGGGATGATTGGGGAGAATGGCATTGTAGCATGTATATTAGCATATGTGACCAGTCCAGGTTCGACGCATGATGCAGGATGCCTGGGGCTGGTGCAGGGGAATGACATGGGGGGAGGATATGGGGAGGAGGGAGGTGGGAGGGGGGTTCGGGAGGGAGAGCACATGTACACCCGGGGCGGATTCATGTCAATGAATCGCAAAACCAACCAATATATTAATGAAAGGTAATTTGCCTCCAATAAAATAAATTAAAATTATAAAAAATAAAAATAAAAAAGCAGAGATATTACTTTGCCAACAAAAAATAAAAAAATAAAGAAAGTGGTTCTGACAGATAAAAAAAAAAAAAAGAATCAAAACACGAGGAGGAGGTGTGGTCTTTGACAGGAAAGGGCCACTTCCAGGAAAGGTGGTTTTGACAGTAGTGGACCTACCTATCTGAGCTAAGTTTATTTTTTCATCTGTTCTAAGAAAATAAAATCAAAGACAGATACTTCTCCTTGGAAACCCAAGGGTCAGAATATATTGTTCTCAGCTCACGCTGCTGTCCTTGAGAGGGGCTTCACGGTGTCATCCTTCACCAGTAAGTTCACTTTCCTAATTCGCGATATAAAAAGCTCTGCTTCCAGCCTCTTTGGAGAGACCAGCTCCGGCCACACCATCTTCTTAAATGAACAGTCTACAGGCAAAAGTCTCTAGCGCCAGAGCTGTGTGCATCCAGTCTGCAGATGTGTTTTGCTGAGTAGCACAGGTCTGAAACCTAATTTGAGCTTATGTTAAAGATAAATAGATGTCTGGATGGATCACCGGACTGATGGACTGACTAATGATCTGACAACTCGGGGCTTCCTTCTGACATTATAGCAATCTATATCCCATTGGGGGAGGCTCCACCCTTGAGACAGGACCCAAGCATCAATTCAGCAAGGTCCACACCATGCCCTAATGCCAGCACGGCAATAAAGGCAAGTACTGCTCATCATTTTTCATGCTCTGTTGATATCCTCACACTAGAGGAGACATCTCTCTGTGCTTGAGGCTCTGCACAAAGGGGAGAAGCTAAAGAAATAATGAAACCAAGACAGCTTCATGTTTTAGGAAAGTTCATTTCATTCTAAAGATAAATGACAGCGATGCTGACGCCAACCCAAAGTTCTCTAAAAACACAGCTGCCATACTGTTTATGTCAGGGGCCATTTTAAGCACTTTACTAACTCATTTAATCCTTACTCCCTGCAGAGCGGAAACTGAGGCATACAGAGATTGAGTCATTTGTTCTAAGTTGTGCAGATGATAGATAGTGATATTGGGATTCAAGTTGAGCCCTTTCCCTCTAGAGTCTATGCCTTTAGACAACACCCAACTCTGCTGGATGGCATCACAGACTCAATGGACCTGAGTCTGAGCAAGCTCCAGGAGTTGGTGATGGACAGGGAAGCTTGGCGTGCTGTAACGCATGGGGTCACAAAGAGTCAGACATGACTGAGCAACTGAACTAACTCACTCTGTCCTATGCCTAATATGCAAACGTGCATCTGCCCTTCCATATCCAGCCTCATTTGTTCACTTACATAACTAACCTGCCTGGATCCTATAAATATTTGCGTTTGCAACATCTTCTCTAGGCAGCCATGTTTAAGCCCCCAAGGCTACAGCTGATTGGACAAGGGCAAGGCACCTAAAGGCGAATAACCAATGAGTTCAGCAACCTGGGCCGTGTGACCTGGCACCACAAGTGGAGCTACCAAGTCCAGAATCCTTCTCCCAGGAGCATGACAGAGTCATCAGAGGTGGCAGTGTTGTTGAGTTGCTAAATCGTGTCTGACTCTACGACCCCATGGACTGCAATGTGCCAGCCTTCCCTGTCTTTCACTATTTCCTTTGCTCAAACTCATGTCCATTTGAGTCGAGGATACCATCCAACCATCTCATCCTCTGTCGTCCCCTTCTCCTCTTGCCCTCAATCTTTCCCAGCATCAGGTTCTTTTCCAGTGAGTTGGTTCTTCACATCAGGTGGCTAAAGTGTTGTAGTTTCAGCATCAGTCCTTATAATGAATATTCAGGGTTGATTTTCTATAGGATTGACTGGTTTTATCTCCTTGCAGTTCAAGGGACTCTCCAAAGCATCTTGTCTAGCACAACAATTCAATAGCATCAATTCTTTGGCGCTCAGCTTTCTTTATGGTCCAACTCTCACATCCATGCATGACCACTGGTGAAAGCGCTGCTCTGACTATATGGACCTTTGTCGGCAAAGTGATGTTTTTTAATATTTTTTAATACTCTGTCTAGGTTTGTCATAGCTTTTCTTCCAAGGAGCACGCGTCTTTTAATTTCATGGCTGCAGTCACCATCCACAGTGATTTTGGAGCCCAAGAAAATAAAATCTGTCACTGTTTCCACTTTTTCCCTTTCTATTTGCCATGAAGTGACTGGATCAGAGGCCATGATCCTCACTTTTTGAACACTGAGTTTTAAGTCAGCCTTTTCACTCTCCTCTTTCAGCCGCATCAAGAGGCTTTTCAGTTCCTCAGAGGTAAGGAGCCAGTTAACACAGAGGCACAAGCTGAGAAGGTGCCATGCAGCATGGGAAAAGTGGCCAGTCGAAGCCACGTACGTGTGAACGCGAGAAGGAAGCAGAGACTATGATAGGAAAGGAATTGGACTAGCAGAGAGGAAAAATGTGCCACAAACAGAATACGGACACCAGAGAGAACACACAGGCTGAGGAGGTGCCCAGATGGGAGAGTCGGCCTTAACCAGCTTCTGGTCCCACTGGGGCCAGAGTCCAGCGAACTCCTGCCCTGGGATCCCTATGAGCTTTCGGCTTTCCTTGTCTCTCAAGTGAACTCGCATGGAAAGTTCCCCTATGCTCTTGCTAGCTTGAGTACGGCCATGCTCTTTTTAATCTAAATGAACCGAAACAGCACAGAAAATGTGAATATGGAACCATCTGGGCAAAGCAAGCACTCTTATTCAAAGTAAGAATTTCCTCCTCCTGAACTATACTCACTTATTAATCCTTTACTTACACTGTGAGATAATATCTATGAGGAAAAAAAGTGCTATTATTACTTTATGAAAACACAATACTCATTTCTACCAGTAAAATTCAGGGATAAGCTATTTAAACTACATCTTAACATTCACAATTTCCATTCTACTCTCTACATTCAGGTCAAGTATGGAAATGTTTAGTTAAATATTTACTTGCTGGATGTATTTTTCTCATCATTAAATTGTAGACCAAAACCATAGATGGGTTGATAGCACTGTGATTTACATGATGATCTCTTGTCTCTATCACTACCCTGTGACAGTCTTTTTAAATGACTAATAAAAAACAGCCCACACAGCCAAATGACTATAGCGTTAGATACAATCACTTCAGCCAGCCTTTTAAGCGATCGAGATTTGTTTTTCTCACTATAAATTTAGTAATGCCCTGTGAACAGCAGAGACCAAAACAAAACAATAGAGAAAACCCTGCATTTAAGACTAAATATAGGGCGGCAAATATTTATTTGTTCAGCAAACATTTACCAAATGCTCTCTGTGCATGGTACTGGAAGAAACTAGGCTGAAATATAAGATCTGTGGCGTCCCCTGGAGCCAGTGTCAGTTTAGAAAAAGAGGGAGACCTAGGTGTCTGTGTGTGCCAAAGAGGAGACACAGCACCTAAAAACAGAGTTGGGTATCACAGCCCTGGGGCACCAAAGCGTTCTGGGAACACAGTGGAGAGAACCAGCTATTCTGCCTGCAGGACGGAGCAGGGTATCGGAGCTTGATTCTTTAAGGATGAGCAGAGGTTCACTGGAGGAGAAAGGCATGAGCAGCAAGGTGGCCTAGGCAGAGAGAACAGAGAGTGAAAAGGCACCCAAATCTCAAGTTCATGGCACAGGCAGGGTCGGGGCGAGATCACAGACCTCGTAAACACACAATGGTGAAAGAGGTAATTCTATGAATCAACAACAGCAGAGATAATGACAAGAGCCAGTATCGGGGGCACTTGTTACGTGACACACACGACGCTGTGTGCTTTATGGGAATCAACATATGAAACCCACACCGCAGAAAGGGAAAGCGTCAGTCGCTCAGTCGCGTCCGACTCTGCGACCCCGTGGACTGTAGCTCGCCAGGCTCCTCTGTCCATGGGATTCTCCAGGCAGGAATACTGGAGTGGGCTGCATGCCCTTTTCCAGGGGATCTTCCCCACTCACGCACTGAACCCAGGTCTCCTTACTGTCCTTATCTTCAGGCAGATTCCTTACCATCTGAGCAACAAGCAAAGCCCCGATATGAAACTCACACCACAAGTCAGTAGCAAAATTCAGCGCATGTCATTTTTATCCCATCATCAGGTGAGGAAACTGAGGCAGACTTCCAGAAGCCAGCCCAGGGTCACTCGGCTGGTATGTGGGGCAGTGGGGTTCAACCCAGGCAGTCTGGCTCTAGGGGGCGCTCCTGAGCAGGTACACTGTGCTTTTTCCCAGGCCGCACGAAGGGGCTTGGGAAAAAGTCTGGGTGGTTTTTAAAGAGGAAACTTCGAAAAGAAAGAGTTCTGGAGGCAGGTGAAGGACAGATGGTAAGGGCAGAGACCCAAGGCAGGAAGAATAATTGGGAGGCTAAGGTAATTTAATATCAGGCCCTGAGTTTCACTGTATAAAATGAGTAACTTAATCCAGTAAGAATAAAACCAAAGTACAAATCCGTTCCTAAGACCTAGGCCAGATGCTGGCACTCAGGGAGGCACTGGATCAGTATCATTCTTGTGGTGGTGACCTTGGGAATCAAGGGTGGCTGTGGATGGCAATCTGAGAGCCAGCAGAGATGTGGGCATTGATGCCATCAGTGGTGACCAAACGTGCTCCAGGAGGGGTCCTGATCTGCAGGACAAGGGAAGCCAGAGAGCTGGGGATTTCAATAACCTCCTGATTCGCTGACCTCATAAACGGGAAGGGTGATGTGGCTCAGTAATGCCTAAAACAGCCAGGCTGGTGAAGGCAGCTCAACACGATCACACTAAGTTTAAAGCACATGTATGTTTGACATCTGGATAACTCAGCAGAAAAATTAGGCTTCTAATACAAGATGTTTCTGTTGGATTCTGGAAATTCATTTTAACCATTAGAAACAGAGAATGCGTGTGTGTGTTGTTTCTGACTTGTCAAAACAGCAGTCTGTTTTCCAACTGCCTCAAATGAAATTTATTAGTGTGGTTAGTTTTCTAATCTTCTCATTTTAGTTCAGCTCCATCAGCACATGTGGCAATGCTTCCTTGGCAAACTTTACCAGAAGGCTGCTAATGCGAGAAAAGATTTACAGGGTACAATATTAATATAGCATTTTGTCTTCAGATTTCATGGGGTTGAGATATAAATCACACTATCCCCTCGGATCCCCGTCCTTTATGCAACTCGATGAGAAAGGACTGAGCAAAAGATGTGGAAGCTAAGCCCATACCACGAACCTCAACTGCAGGCTTTACACAGAACCCCCAAAAGGAAGTTTCTGAGAACAGGATGCGGACCAGAGGGCTGCTGAGCTGTAGTTTTTACTTAAAAACTTTTAAGAGATACATAATTCCAGAATCTCAGGGTGAGAAGGGGCTATGAGAGAAACGCATTAATAACAGTGGCATGATTAAAGCTATGTGTTCCCAATGGCTTGGCAACAAAATGAATGGCTTGGAGCATTGGGGCCTGGGAGGTTGACAAACCAGGACCAAGGAATCCTAGGTCTGCCCTGCTTTCATGCTGAGAGATCTTGGGGACGTTATCCTCTGAACTCTGAAGTTCCTCATGAGTAAACCAAGGATGCTAATTACGACTCACTGGTTTATTGTGAGAATGATATGAGTGACTGCATATAAAGAACCAGACAGTGTTCATAGCCTAGACTGTGTATTCCGAAAAGGCCATGTTTCCCTCTACCTGTTTGTTCATGGCATATTCTTGATTCTCCTCCTGCTTCTAAGAGGCCATTCATCCCAAATAGTGCTCACAGTCAAGAATGAGGTAAGTATGGGAGCACGGGAATTAGGGGAGTATGACAGGAGTATAATGCTCTTCCCCATGGCTATGCCCCAAGTTTAGAAGCACTGACAGTGTCCAGCAGCACCACCTACTTTAGCAAAGGTGAGGAAGCAGTACAGACATAACACCACATCTTCAGCTACCTTTTTAGCTAAAATAAAAGGTCTTAGCTAAGAACTTAAACAGTTCTCAACCTCCGATGATAAGCAACTTTTTTACCATGTAGTTTCTCCTGTAGGACAGAAGAGCCAGGTGATTAGCAGCGTGGAGTCTGAAGCCAGGCTGTTGGGTTTGAATTCTGACTCTTGCTATTCAGTAGCTGTGCAGTTGTGATGAAGTTACCCCCACCTCCCTGAACCTCAGTTTCCACATCTGTAGAATGGGGATAAGCACAGTGCCATGTGCACGGGGCAGTTCTGAAGAGGAAACAACACACACAAAACCCTCAGAAGTGTGTCAGGCACATAGCAAGCACTCTAGATGCGTTTTTTGGTTGTTGTTCTTTATGTTCGTCTCCGTCACCATCATCCCCCTCCTTCAGGGAAACTGGCTTTAAAAGACTGAGCAGCTCCTCCCCAGTCCCTCACAACGCGGTGCCTGTACAGCGGCTGAGTTGAATGTGGCCCCACTCCGCCTCTCAAAACAAGGCTCTCTGCCCCCCAATGCTCACTTTTCCCCTGTTCACCCTAGTGGACTCACTGCTCCAGCTTCCTTCTCCGGTCTACAAAGGCATTTCTTCCAGCCCAGAATGTTCTGCAGTGTTTCTCTGAGCGCCAGCTCACACTGGGCTGGCAGGCTGCATGGCTGGACCCTTTCCCACCACACAAGAAGGGTGGCTGTGCAGGAAACCCATGTCTGCCTCTCAAACGAGAGAAGGCACTGACTGGCAGAGGACAACTGCAGGTTACGACCCGGTGAACAAGTGGAAGTCAGGGTCCAGCTGGGAAACGAGGCTCAGAGAAAGCAGTGGGTCAGGGGCTGGACTGACGGTCCAAGAACCACTATAACCATCACACGGTGGGCGTCCCAGCAGACCACTCTGGACAAGATATGGGGGAGCACTGATGATGCAGGGCCATGATAAGGGAGAGATCTCATCACTTCTGTGTCAGCTTGGACAAAAAGCAAGTTCCAAAGTGACCGGCCCAATCTGGAGAAAGGTAGCTCAGAGCATGTAAGGTGGGATGGGAGGCAGGCAGGGCAGAGACAGGCTGCAGGGCTGGTAGACGATGTTAATGCAGAAAATACTCCTAGTGCTGTGGCTGGAGCCACATCCAGTGCCCTTCCGTTATCTAATTCCAACCCCGAGGCGACCCCTCTGAGGTTAAATTCTTAGCCTCCTGACCTCTCCACAGAGGCCCCTCTACTTGCTTCCATCTTCCCAGAAAGCCTGCCTTGCTTTCAACATCAGATTAACCTTTATTCTGGAGCTATCAGCGCCCTGCCCACCCTGCCTCATGGCTTTTATTCCTGCTCCTATTTCCATGGCCTTCTCTCTTCACTTGTTCAAGCTTTCTTCCCTCCTCCCTTCCCCTGTGTCTGTCTGTTTTTGATTCATACAGCCCCCAGGCATGAGGCACCCCCCCACCCCCACCAACCACACTATCCCCTTTCATGGCCCTTTTTGCAATCTAGTTTTCCACCGGCTCTCAGGGTGTCACCCCAAGGTAAATGTATGGTGGAGCAGGGGGCATGGCAGATATTAAGATTTAAATGCTTGCTTATCTGGGTTAGATGCTTTTGTTCAAAATGTCAAGAATCATCTGCTATTTTAGCTATGGTTCGGGATGGCTTTGGGAGACTGAATGTTAAAGCACAGAGGAATGATATTGTCATGATCTAGAAAAGACACGGTTCCTGTGAGTCTTCCTTGGGAACTTCCTAGATCATTGGGAAGAAGAACCGAACCTTTCCTCCTCGAGTTTTTCATTCTGGTATATGGCAACTTTCGGGGTCCTGGTTATCTTTTCTTCTATCTAAACTTCCTGGGTGCTGAGATTTTGTCTATTGCCCTTGCTTCAGCCTCAGCAATGGCAATGAAAAGTGAAAGTGTCAGTTGCTCAGTCGGGTCCGACTATTAACAACCCCATGGACTGTGTAGCCTGCCAGGCTCCTCTGACAACGGAATTCTTCAGGCAAGAATACAGGAGTGGGTAGCCATTCCCTTCTCCAGGAGATCTTTCCAACCCAAGGATCGAACCTGGGTTTCCTGCATTGCAGGGAGATTCTTTACCATCTAAGCCATCAGGAAAGCCCAAGCAAAGGCAGTAGCTAGTTATAAATGATCATCCTTGAGGCCTGGAACTAATTTGTTCGCTAATTAATCTTCTCTTCTCCAGGCTCTGCCTAGTTTCCACTTTCCCAATTTTCTAAGCTCCTCACTGTTCTCCATCAGGCCCTCTCCGGCCTCTGACGATACTCCCATCCACCCCAGATGCAAGTCGCCATCACCTCAGTCTCCCCTTTTAAAGCTCTGTGCTCATGGTAGATTTCTGGAGATTTGATTACCCAGCTCAGGAACTGTTCACGCTTTCTGCTCATTTTTGTTTGATTTCCTACAACCAAATATCTGCTTTTTGATCTAGTCACAACTTATCACCCTAAATGAAAATGTGAAGAAACTGGCCAAGAAAATGAGGAGCAGAACAAACTGTTTTGCACTCGTGAAAAGTGCTGGTGGACACGGATGTACACTGTACTGTACTCAGTGCAGTGCACGGATCTGCTGTGCTTTGTGCCAAGACGCCTGCCTTCTTGCAGGACCTCCAATTGCTTTATTTTGGTGATAGGATTTTGGGACTTATTTTTATCCACAAGAATTAAAGAAGGGATCTCACTGTGGATCCACATAATTTGGAGCCTCCCCTCTATAGAACCACGAGTCACACCCAGGAGACCTAGCTTAAACCAGCTGCCTAACAACACATCCTTCTAGAATGCAAACATATCAAAAACGTCCTGAGACATCACCACAATATCCTCTAGATGTCACCTTGAGAACATTCCAGGATGGAAGATGACTGCTTTTGCAGCGCACAGACAACCTGAAGCAGATACATTTAAAACTCTGCAAGTCTGGTCCACGGGCTGATGAAAAAAATCCTCTTTTTTATTTTTCTTGCTAATTGCCTCAAAGACTAAGTAGCACTCCAAATTAAATTTAAATCATAAAATTATCTAATTTCCTTTTCTGGCAGATTTTCCTCTTCCCCCCTCCCCCAAAAGCAGAAGTAAAAACTAAAACCTTCCTTTAAGAAGTATTTTTCCTGAATCCATCCTTTCCCCCATGGTCTTCCCTCCCCAAAACATTTTCCAATTTCTAAGGGTACTCATCTCATTACTTGAAGCGTCTGAGGGGGGAGAGTGTGGAAAGAATTTTAAGGCAGAAATTAGTTACCCCTGGAACATTAAGAGCATTTAATTATGGATGATCACCCAATCAATCGTTTCTCTTTAATAAGCCAAGTCTACAGCCGGCCAATAACTGATTCATCTGGTCATGCAGTTCCATTCAAATCAAATGAGCTGTCAGGTAATTCATTAAGGATTTTAAATACCTCAGTGCATTAAATCAATCTGGAGACTGGGGAGGAAAGAGAGGAAGACTTTTACAAGTGACTTGAGGGAGATTTGGATTATCTTGGGTGTTATTTCCTGTGATACAGATACACTTAGCCTAGGGGGCCTGAATTTCAAAAAATACGAGCCTAGAAAAATCAATTAATTTTCCTGTAAAGAAAAGTAAAGTAGTCTGTATTACAGGGAATGGTTGCAGGGTCAGTCTCATAGGATTTCTAAGGGGATCTTTTCTAACCACCAAACTTACCCCCAAAGTTAAGAGGGTCTGATGGACAAAGAAGCCAGGAACTGCACAGAAACATGGGGAAAGGACCTCACCAACTCACAACACTAGAAGCCCTTGGACTCAGCATCCATGGAAGACAACACGAACAGCCCAGAGCTGCATTATCAGTAGCCTCCCTGATTATGATCGTATAACTTCCAGGACCGTGAGAGATGCTGGCAACTGCCAGAGAAAGGACAGGAAAACAACTTGTGCTGAAAGCATTCTTTAAAAACAATAATCACGCGTGGAGCTCCATGAGAACTACTTCTAAATACAAAACAGCTCCCTTTAGAACCCTGTGTTCTCACTGTAAGAAGGAAACAGAGAGAGATGCTATATACTTTTCCTCCAAATATACACAAAGATAATTTCAAAATAGGAGAGAGAACTTATTTATGCAATATCCCCAAATTATCCTCCTCAGGAAATATTAGCAATTATATATGTCCTGATGCAGAAAAATTACATGTTAAGCAAAATTCCACAATAGGAAAAAATAGGCTCAATATTTTGAAACATGTTTATAAATTAGAGATGTACTCTGTCATCTTTTCAAGTATCGCTAGGTAGAGTGTGCACAGCAGCATTTCTAAATTCTCAAAATTAAAATTTAACTGTTTTCCCCTGGAATATTAAAATTTTAAACAATAAAATTACATTGAATAAGAAATTTATAGTCAAAGAATCACATGTGGGTGTTTTATATCCTGATTTTGCATACAAAAGTTAGAATACGGATTCTCAGAAATAGTTGGGGCTTTTCTGTTTCTATTATTTTTTTGCTGGTAATGGCAGTTTCCCATTTTCATCTGATCCCTCTCTTATCCAATGATAAGCATTTACAAATACGCCGTTACATATAATTATTAATCAATGATTATGCGCAAGGCACAAAAGGGAATTAGTCCCCAGCCAATCAAAAATAGGAATAATTCATTTATGAAGATTGTAAACACTTTTTCAAAAGTGCTGCCAATCACCTCTTTGCTCTCAAGATCCAAATAACAAAACTAAAAAAGTTTTACAGCACATCTTCTGTTCTAAAATGATCAACTAGAAGAGACAAGAAGTCAGGGAGAAATGAACGTAGGTGACTCCCAGCACTCCTCATCTGATATTCACACTCTACTCATCACTTCTGACAAGAGAACCCCTTAGGGGTCAGACACCCCACACAGGTTAGATAAATGGCTCTTTCTAAACCAGGAAAACGATGAGGAGTCGCCTCTTTGGTGTTCAAAGGGAGTCTCCATGTCTGTCTAGTAGGCGGACACACCCCCCTTCCCTGAGGAGTTAAAACCAGTTCCTCCAGTCTCTCAGATGTAACTGAAACAGCATGAGGTTTATGGGATGGCCCAGAGCAGCTCAGAACTCAGGTATACTTCAAGCTGTTTTTGTCCATGGGGTCAAAAGGACAGGTCAAGGAAGGAATTCCAGGTGCTACCAAGAATCAAGAGCCACCAGGTGTTGTCAAAGAGGAAAGAGAAGGGACTCAAAATTCAAATGAACCAGGTCAACACAGTAAGGGCATTCACAGGACAGAAATTATTTTCTCACAATTCTAAGGCACTCTTGACATTTAACCCAATACCAAGGGAAGCCCACAGACTAATGTTGTCCAGCTTGAGGTTCAAAACTGTCCCCGTAGAAAACAACCCACGTGAACAGGTAAGGTGGTCGCCTTTGCGTTAATCACTCAGTGCAAAGCAGGAACTGCGACATTCACCTTGTGCTACTTGGGGGGACTTTTCATTTGCAAGGTTTGCTGTCACTAGGAGGGAGAAGTATTTCAGATGGAAGGCAGTGACCCTGCAGGGGTCATCATCAATCACCTGGGGTCAAAGACCTTCCCAACTGTGAGAAGAGGCAGGGGGTGAGGGAAAGAGAGCAGAGGAAGATCAAAAGGCCTTTGATGGAGGTTATCTACCTGCACCAAAGAACCTGCAAAACGGAGCTTCTCTGGAGTTTGAAACCACCTCGTTTCTAAGGTGAGAGATTTTAAGAGGGGTCTTTGTTGATTTTTTTAACTTGGATGCTTAAGAAGAAGACTGAAGTCAGCAGATGGCAGAAGAGGCCTAGCGGCACAGGCTTACATGGCTGAAAGTTTCCGGGTCTGTCTCTGAAAGTATTAAATACCATTTTCTTCTTCGAGAGCAAGTACTGGTTGGGTAAGGGAGGGACCCCCCCACCCCCACCCCCACCCCCACCTTGCATCTGCCAAAAGGCAACGTGGCTCAGCTGGAACTGTCTCACAACACTGGATTTTAGCTGAGGCAAATACCTTGACTTCTCTTCTCTTTATGCAAAGCAATCAGAGAGGGAGGGGCTGGGAAGTTCAGGCATGGCTTTTAGGTCAAGCAGTCACTGTCTGTGGGATCTTTGTGATGATCCTTCGTGATCACATACTTCTTGTTACTTTTCTTGTTGCTTAAATGAGCCTTAGATGCTGAAAGGAACAGCTGGATAGAGGAGGAGCACCTGCCGAGAGTGGCCCATGAATCAACTCCACTGGGCAGAGTCTGAGGAAGGGGAAGGGTCAACTTCAACTCAGAGAGGGGCAGTGAATGATGGTCCGGCGGCTACGACTCCGGGGTCCCAGCACAGGGGCTCCTGGTTGGATCCCTGGTCAGGGAACTAGATCCCACATGCTACTGCTAAGACCTGGTGCAGCCCAGTGAATAAATAAATATTTGAGGTGGGGAGGTGGCACTTCCCAGGTGGCGCTAGTGGTAAAGAACCTGCCTGCTGAAGCAGGAGACAAAAAAGACTCAGGTTCGATCCCTGAGTTGGGAAGCTCCTGTGGAGAAGGGCATGACAAGCCATTCCAGTGTTCTTGTTTGGAGAACCCCATGGACAGATGAGCCTGGTAGGCTACAGGCAATGGGGTCACAAAGAGTAGGACACGTGACTGAAGTGACTGAGCGTACACACACACACACTGCAAGACCAGTGGCTAAGAACCCACCTTCCAATGTAGGGGATGTGGGTTCGATCCCTGGTCAGGGAGCTAAGATCCCACATGCTTCAGGGCAACTAAGCCTGAATGCTACAACTAGAGAGCCTACACTCTATAATGAAAAATTTTTCATTTCAAAATTAAAAAAAAAAAAAAGACAGTGAAGGAAGGAGGGCTGCACTGAACCCCTGGTTAGAGGCTTGATGGACGATTTTATGGAATATTCAAGGAGAATCATCGTCCCAAGTAAGCTCTGTCCTGTCCCCCCAGCTGCTTTTTCCTGTTAACTGGTGAGTAGAAATATCAATAACCTCAGATATGCAGATGACACTACCCTTATGGCAGAAAGTGAAGAGGAACTCAAAAGCCTCTTGATGAAAGTGAAAGAGGAGAGTGAAAAGGTTGGCTTGAAGCTCAACATTCAGAAAACAAAGATCATGGCATCTGGTCCCATCACTTCATGGGAAATAGATGGAAAAACAGTGGAAACAGTGTCAGACTTTGTTTTTTTGGGCTCCAAAATCACTGCAGATGCTGATTGCAGCCATGAAATTAAAAGACGCTTGCTCCTTGGAAGGAAAGTTATGACCAACCTTGATAGTATATTAAAAAGCAGAGACATTACTTTGCCGACCAAGGTCCGTCTAGTCAAGGCAATGGTTTTTCCCGTGGTCATGTATGGATGTGAGAGTTGGACTGTGAAGAAAGCTGATCGCCGAAGAATCGATGCTTTTGAACTGTGGTGTTGGAGAAGACTCTTGAGAGTCCCTTATACTGCAAGGAGATCCAACCAGTCCATTCTAGAGGAGATCAATCCTGGATGTTCATTGGAGGGACTGATGCTAAAGCTGAAACTCCAATACTTTGGCCACCTCATGAGACGAGTTGACTCACTGGAAAAGACTCTGATGCTGGGAAAGGTTGGGGGCGGGAGGAGAAGGGGACGACGGAGAATGAGATGGCTGGATGGCATCACCGACTCTGTGGACATGAGTTTGAGTGAACTCCGGGAGTTGGTGATGGACAGGGAGGCCTGGCGTGCTGTGATTCATGGGGTCGCGGAGAGTTGGACACGACTGAGCGACTGAACTGAACTGAACTGAACTGAGAGTTATTTCAAGAACACAAACAATATGAATCTTTTAAAAACTTACTGGACATGTTTATAAAAATAATTATTTTTAAGAAACAAAACATACTGCAGAGCAATATAAATGGCTTTCAGATTATGGGCTGTTTTGATTCGCCATGCCCTAGAGCCTCCAGCCTACACCCATCAGCATGGATAATTGAGAATCTGCTGTATTTCCATTTTAACACAGTCTCTCTAATACATTTCAGGCATTCAGATGGAAAAACCAAACCTCCGACTACTATTTCACCTTTCATGAATTTAGCACATGGCACTAACCTCTATACAGTCCAAAGAAGCCTTCATAGCGCAGCACTTTCTTAAAACAGTCAAAGCTGTTTTTATACATAAGTTCTCCTACAAAAGAGCCGGTCGATCGTTGGTTCTGCATTCGAGTTTTTACCAGATCGATAGGATACACCGCAGTGGCTCCGACAGCTATAAGCAAATAATACCAATAATTCAGTAGAAATTAACGTCACAGGAAAGGGGGAGGTGGTTAAAGTCAAAGATAAGATTGACGAAATAAAGAAATTGTGCACATGCAAATTTTAAAATGAACTTTCTACACTTAATAAACAACAGTGGCTTTTACTCAAGGGTCTCCTGATAAAAGGATATCACCGAGTTCAAATTTTAAAAAGCAGATCACTACAGCCTAGCCTCATTATTAACCAATACCTAGAAGCCCATCTGCAGACAGATGTGAGGAAAAAGTTACTTCTAAGTCCCTGATCAAATGCAGGTATGAAGAAAAATTTCCCTTTGCTGTTATCCCATCACATGGATACAGATTTGGTAACTAGCTTGGGAAAAGAACAGAGAAGGTTGTTTTCTTCGATGTTTCAAAGTGGAAAAAAATCAGAGGAAAAAGAGGAACAACAACAATGAACAATTTGCACTCATCCATGACTCACCTCCAGCAATAGAACCGAGACCAAACCTGTAGGCTGACTCTGCAATTTGCAGGAGAACTGGTCGCGATGAATCAACTGATGCCTTCTTCTTTGCGTGCACAGGAATTGCAGAGTGGGAAGACAGGAGACAGAAAGGAAATCAAAACAAAAATGAGCACGTTATTTTAAATTACAACTGCGTTCTTAAACTCATGATCCAGCTAAAATGTCAAAGAGGAAGAAGCTATGGTTAGATTTTTGTAAATTCTTAGTAATAAAAAGTAATTATCGCCGTCAATTTTTAAAATCAAGTTTAAATATAATGAAAGACATTACTGTGTCCCCCAAAATGTTATGAATATGAACTCATCTTCAAATGTTCAATTCTCATTAGTGATCAAAGAGACATACATTTAAAACCATTAATGAGACATCATTCTTCAATAAATTGTCAAACTGGTAGGTTTGGGGAGTTTTGTCTGTTTTTAATGGCAATGCCCAACCTGGTAGAAGATGACAAAAAACAGGGCTTCTCAAATCTGCCATTTAATCAGGTATAAACTGAAGGGAATTTCGGCAATACACACTCAACACTTAAAATGTACAAATGCTTAAATTGACCCTGCAATTCTAATTCTAAAAATTTAGGCTAGAAAATAATCATCTATATAAACAAGGATCAAGCTACAATAATAATAAAAGGCAGTACTGTTTTAAAAAAAAAAGCAGTACCATTTTAAGAGCAAAACCTCTGAGAATACCCAAAGGTCCAATAATGGAAGACTGGTTAAAAATAATGTTATAGCTCTAAAACAAAATTGCAGGCCATTAAAAAACAATATTGTGAAAAATATTTGATGTTCAGAAAAAGTGTGCATACAGTATTATAAAGAAAAAACAGGCTAAAAACAATATGGTGCGTGGACAGGTATTTATTATATATTTGTCTTTATCTTATAAATTGTTTCAAGTGTTTCATGATTATCTTTTAAAATCAGTGTTGAAGGCTGTGTGTGAATATGCTGTGTTTTTTATTAAAATTATTTTGGTGTGCATATGCATATAAAAATAACACTAGCGTTCTGGCTATCACATCACCCAGAGATACTCAACTGTTTATGGTGACTACAACTAAGTGGTTATATTACAGGTGATTTGATATTTTCTCTTTTTGTCCATCTCTTCTAAATTCATACTTCAGGCTAGTAAATTATTGTATTATTATTGTTCTTTTGACCTACTATTCTCATGGTGTTTTTGATGTCAGAACATTTCAGAGTATTTCACTCCTCTGTCAACATAAATAAAACAGCAATTTTATATCACACAGAGCTGTCACATGAGGGTGGCATATAGTTAGTGCTTAATAAATACCTGTTGAGTGAATAAATACATTCACTAAAATTTGTTTTCTCATAAGCCATGATAATTAAGATCGGTGAACAATGAAAATAATTACCCACCCCAACTATCAACCCACTGAATTTTAGTTGCTGTCAGTGGAGCACAATTCTAATACAATGAGATAATTTGGAGTCTCCTTCAAAGTGAACTGAAAATAGCTTTATGCAGAAATATGCATTTTTAAGAAAGTAAAATATTTCTTCTGCAAATTCCATGAGGTGATTCCAAGGCTATCCCCATATAGATGGATGATTTCCATCTGTATCTATTATGTGTAGTAACTTCATTTTGACAGATGCATTGGTAAGAAAGGCACTGTTTTATGTTCACAGATATACACTGGCAATACGAAGAAAGGTTCTGGCATCAAAACAATGAGTGAAAATACTTTGAAAACAACGGGTTCATGGAGAGGTAACTACCACTATCACTAATTCATCAAAAGACAAACAAAATCCCAGACTTTCAGATAACTTTTCAAAAGCTAGAAATGTGGCATCCTCACAAAACGAATACTAGAAAGATTCCTCTTCCCACACTCCACTCTCAAGGAGAAGAGTTGGCCCCCTAGCCTGGCAGGCAGGTGACCTCTGCTGCTTGAGTCTGCCAACGTTGTCAGGCCCACCAGGGTTCACGTAAGTAAAGCATATTCCAGGCAAGGCCCCAGTGAATTGCTCTGAACCTCCAAGCAGCAGCCCATCATTTCCTGCTGTAAACCTCATCAATCTCAACCAGCCCTTTCATGGACAGGATCAATAAGCACCCACCATCAGAAAGTTGCTAAAGCTGCAGAAGGCACAGAGGAGAAACTGTGGGGTGCCACTGTCACAGGAGAACAGGAGGAATCTTGCTTTTGAATTCTCTGCTTTTTCTTAATCCCCCAGTTTCTACAGGAGATAGTAGCACAGAAGCAAAGAGACAATCATCTGGTAAGTGGTGTTTAAAAAGCATAGGGAGGGGAGAGTGGGGCTGCGAACCCCTCTCCATGCGATTCCACACTCCTCTCTCCTGCACTCGGGAAATCGGCTTCCTCTTTTACCAGCGGCAGCTGGTTTTCCAGAGGTGCCCAGCGAGGGTTTGCTGCGCGCACGCCCACCACGCTGCACACAGAAGCCGCTGCCATCGGGTGGGAAGAGCTGAAAGGAGGGCGTCCTGGCTCCAGGCCTGCCCGTCCTAAAAATGCAGCCCGCATCAACCCATTGTGGTCAAACTGGCGTCTCTGCACAGACCCGGAGCTCCCAGCCAAAAGCTGTTAAGTCTCACAGGATTCGGAGATGGCTTTGCCTTAAAGGAGGTATTTTTCTGAAATGACGACGCTCGTCTGTGAGGGGATTTATTTTACAAACATCGTGGAAGCACAACAGAAGCTCTGATGGCTTTTATTCTCTAATCCCGATCGATAGAAAGTCGAGCAAGAGCTAAGCGTAAGGAGGTCCCAAGTCTTAGGTTTCTGACTCGCACAACTTCAAGACATTGGTTTCTGTTAACCATAAAATAAAATTTAGCATTCCTCAAATTGTTTCCACATAACTTATGAATCCTTTCACAAAGAAAATAGGTCTAAAAGCCTTCAAACTATGACTCCAGACTAAACAAAATTATCTCATTCTGATATTCAGAAAAACGGCAGTCAGGCGGTGCCCTGACAGAGCGCCTCTCGGCGAGGCAGAGCCGGCCCTCATCTCTGGACACAATGCTGGGACGTGACCCGCAAAGGGTGCTGTGGCCCCAGCTCTGCCAGCGTGAGGCTGAGGGAAGGAGGAAAGATCTTTCTCCTCTTTGGGGAGGGTGAGGCTTCCCCTGCAGCAAAGAAATCATCCCATCTTCCGCAGAAGAGAGCAAATGCCAGTTATCTGTTACTCAGAACATTTCTAAGTAAGTACACTTTCCAGCCTTTTGGAATGGTGTGGGTTTCTTTTTTTTTGGTGGGGGGAGTGCAAAACAGAGAAACGGTAGGTCAGGAACCAGTGCCGAAAAGGCAACTGCGAGTGAAAAGGGGCTGTGGAGCCTTATCAAGGCACACCAGGAGCCTGTGTGATCCTTCTGCCCACCTGCCTCTGGGCTTCAGCCAAGTTGAAGGGCAGAGTCCCCTCCTCCAGAGGAGCAATCCGTTCGATGTCGGCCAAGGTCATGCGTCTAGAAAGAAAAGCAAACGTAAGCAACAACAGAATACAAATTAAAATTTAAGGTATGGAATTTTAAAATGTTCCTTTTCTCGTTTCCCACATTTCAGAGTCATCTTTAATTTGGTTTCTTTTTCTCCAGGTTTGCTGCCCTCCTCCTACTCCCACCTCCTAACCTCCCTTTATTAAGCTAATTAAAAGAAAAAAAGGCCAACTTACCCCCGTGGCTCATATAAATCTGCTAACTGAAACAAGATGTCAACTTCCATGGGTGTAACCTGACCAAATTTCTGAGCTGCCAGAACAAACTCCTCTGTATGGAAAAAGAGTTAAAAGGGAAAGATTCAAGAAGGAATAGCCACTAAATGCAGCACTGACTCAAGGCACTGGAATGAGCGAACATCACCAAACTTTATTATTAACAGTCACAGAATTCAATCAGTCCAAATAGGGCAAGAATTTTTGCAGTTCTTTCATTCATCTGGAAAGAGTGTGCAGAATGGTTGCTCTAATAGTGACTTTCAAAGGTTGGTGTCACCTGAAGGCTTTGAATAAATGACACAGGAAGCCATTCAAATTGTAAGTCAGGGAAAACCAGGAAGGAGATATGAAATTTCATACACATAGGTCCCAGGATATAATATTAATGAAGCTGTGGAATTCCAAAGGGAATTCTTGTTTAAAAAACAAAATCCCATTAAAATCTTGATCAAAGACTGTTGATCAACACACACTGTCAGCAGTATAAGTTTAAGAATTCCTTGTGTACTTTCGAAGGTCATTTTAGAGGATGTCAGTTTAGTTTAGGTTTTAGTATGATTTGAAAATATTTAAGAAACTTTGGGGGCTTCCGAGATGGCACCAGTGATAAAGAACCCGCTTACCAATGCAGGCAGACGTTAAGAGAAATGGGTTCGATCCCTGGGTAGGAAGGATCCCCCGGAGGAGGAAACAGCAACCCACTCCAGTATTCCTGCCTGGAGAATCCCATGGACAGAGGAGCCCGGTGGACTACGGCCCACAGCACTACAGAGTGGGACAGGATCTGAAGAGATTTAGCACACATGGAAGAAACTTCACATGGTTCCCTCATTCAAAGGCGGCCTTGGATGTGCTGAAAGTTGTTTCGTTTGTTTCGAAAAGTGGAGAACACACAAGTACCAAATGGTTAATATGTGTCGATGAGATAGAAAACTAGGGATAGAAAACTCTGTAAGGTACACTTCTGGTTGTCTTCTTCACTCTAATAATACTCCCCCGAGATACTTGTAGGCAAGAGTTCAGGTTTAGTCACTCACCCTTAGTCACCTCGACGTCCTTCCTGTTGCCAGCCAGAGTGCTGTAGATCTTTCTAATGAGTTCCATGTTATTCAGGAGCGAGTTAAACCCATTAAAGTAGGAGAAACTAACTTGATGGGACGTGGTACCTCCAGCAGCCTCAAATAAGTTGAAAATAAGAGCGGGGGAGAAGAAAAATAAACAAAGGATTTATAGAATGAAGAAGATTCAGAAGTACGGATATCAAATGCTAGTTTTGGAAGTAATCAAAAAAGCATGTATAGAAAAAAGTGGCCAGAAGTATTTTTCTTTCACATTAAAAGAAAAAAAAAAAAAGCTATAAATGATTTTTAGAAGTAACTGCAACTAATCATGACCAGAACTTGTACTCTCCACACACAGGTCCTAGAAAACTAAATAAATACACATGTAGGATTATAACAACAGGACCAGTAGTAATTTACAGAGTTCAAATTTCCATTGGAAATGTTTTATAAGTTTGTTTATTTCATCTAATGAGCAATTCTTAAAAGCTTAGACATGCAAAACTGTATTATACACATGCCCACATGTGTATACTTAAACATGCAAAACTATTATACCAACATAACATGCCATGAGAAGTGCTTAATCTAACATTAATATCATGATTTGTCATGTTACTTATAAGTAGTAATAAATAATCATTTAAGTACATATTTGGTATTGGTAGGATTTCCAGAAAACAAGCACATTATGATAAAATTATGAGATGTCATATGCTTTGATGGGGGTTAAGACTGGCCAGGACTCTTGGTAATCAGAATTTGTAAGAAAGCATATTTCTTCACGGGGATAAGGGAAACAGACAGCACGTCCATTATAAAAGGAACTTCAGTTTGGGGTTTCAAATTCTATCCTTCCCTAACAAGGCAAAATATTTCTATTAGGAAAGCACTTCTTTATAAGGTAACAACGACATAAATCTTCACTTCGGAAACGTTTGAAATAGCTGACATGAGAGTTTAGATTGGGCTACAGAAGCGAAGGACCAAGAAAAGGAGCTAGAGTGCCAGAGTGGAAGGCCTTATTAGAACACCATTATCTTCAAAAAGAGGGACCAGTGAAAACAAAGAGGAAAAATGAAAAGCGACTCTTGAGTTCTCACTTAAGGTAAGCATTACGGGAAACTCAGATGACGGTGAACCACTCAAAAAGTCCTCTCCCTGGGATTAACACAAGAAGAGTTACCATTGCATATGGGTCCCAAATCTAGGGGATCATCACAGTTATCCAAGAAGCTTTGGAAATTAGATACGAGGACTTCCCTGGTGGTCCAGTGGCTAAGAATCTGCCTGCCAATGCAGGTGCCACAGGTTCAGTCTCTGGTCCAGGAAGATTGCACGTGCCATGGGGCAACTAAGCCCATGTGCCACAACTACTGAGCTCAAGTGCCCAGAGCCTGAGACGCCACCGCGACGAGGAGTCCATGCACCGCAACCAGGGAGTCAGCCCCCTTGCAGCAACCAGAGAAAACTCATGCATAGCAAAGGAGACCCAGCACAGTCAAAAGTGAGGAACTAAACAAAGTTTAAAGATTTAAAAGAAAAAGACATCAGAGCTTAGAAGTTCGATCACCGCTGTGGATGGTGGATCAGTAGGCCTAGAAAGGACCTCAGAATACGCATTTTTAATAACAATCCCTGATGAGTCTTAAGCTTTGTGACCAAGGCTTGGAAACTACCACCATGGAATGTTCCAGGACACCCTCAGGGCCCACGAGGGAGAAGAATGGCTGGACACCCACTAGAGGAGGACCTCCACAAGAGGACAGCAGAGACCTGCCCACCACACGGGCCACTGTTGCCTCAACACACAGGCTGCATGAATGACGATTCCAAGGCTGAGAACTGCTATTCTGCCGACTCCTCAAATATATCTATGCGCATTTTTTAAAATACCTTTCCTTGGAGAACTTGTAAAAGTGAAGACAAGCATTTGACATATCTCAAAATATAAAGCAAACTAATATGCAATTATATAGCTGTTTTTCCTTTTTTTTTTTAAAAAAAAAGCCTAGTTAATACATTTATTTAAGATATTCCATACTACCCAGGTAACAAATTAAGATACCCACTAACACTGACAAAGCACTTCCTGTAACTTTGGTGGTGATGGATGCAATACCATTGAGCAAATAAGAAAATGTCAGTGCTTAAACAGAAAAAAACTCTACATAATTTATAAGACTTGCTCTTACAATTCCTTATCTACTGAGCTTACGCCATATAGAATAAATTATTTCATTAGGGCAAGTTACAACTTGGGGGGAAGACATAAATTGGGAGATTGGAATTGACATAGACACACTGCTATACATAAAAGAGATAGTAAAGACCTACTGCCCAGCATAGGGAACGCTACTCAATATTCTATAATGGCCTCTATGGGAACAGACTCTTAAAAAGAGTTGGTACACAAATATGTAGAGCTGATTAGCTCGGCTGTATGCCTGAAATGAGGACAACATTGTAAACTAAAGTATACTCCATTAAAAATTAAAAAACAACACCCCCTACTTACTGCTACTAGACATTCTTCTACAAAAGGTGTCAAGACATGAGGGCGGATGGTGACCATGATATCCCGGAAGTCGATGGCTGTGACTTTTCCAGTCCTGGCATTGTCCCTCTGAACAAAGGCTTGCTTTGCATGTTCCAGCTGTATTTCCTACAAATAAAGAAGGTAAATGTATGAGTATGGCTGAATTCCTTTGCCGTTCACCTGAAACTATCACCACACTGGCTTTTCTGGTGGCTCAGATGGTGAAGAATCTGCCTTCCATGCGGAAGACCAGGGCTCGATCCCTGGGTCAGGAAGATAGATCCCCTGGAGGAGGAAATGGCAGCCCACTCCAGTATTCTTGCCTGCAGAATTCCATGGATGGGCTACATACAGTCCATGAGGTTGCAAAGAGTTGGACGTGACAGAGCAACTAATACACACATTACAACATTGTTAATTAGCTATAACCCAATACAAATTAAAAAGCTTAAAGTTTGGGGGGAAAAAAAGGCGAAATTATTGTATTTCTCAGTTACTATAAATGACTGCTCAATTTCAAATCAGGGTGAAGAAACAGACATTATATCTTGAATTAGAGCCCCATACTTGTTCCCCAAGTTATATAATAGCATCCCCAAGTTATTATCTCCTTCCAAAGAGGAAACTTTGCTCAGACTGGTGAATATGTCTTGAGAAAGTACATCCCCCCCTTAAATCTCTTACCAAAAGAAACCAAACCACTTTTGTTTGAGTCCAAAGACATGAGGAAAATAAAAACTAGGATGAGGCTTGGCAGGCTCAAAGAGGGCTTCCTTGGTGGCTCAGGTGGTAAAGAATCTGCCTGCAATGCGCGAGACCTGGGTTCAATCCCTGGGTTGGGAAGATCCCCTGGAGGAGGCCAGGGCCAACCCACTGTAGTATACTTGCCTGGAGAATCCCCATGGACAGAGGAGCCTGGAGGGCTACAGTCCATGGGGTCGCAAAGAGTCGAACACAACTGAGCAGCTAAGCACAGAACAGCACATGCTCAGTGATCTGGCCAAACCCTGCTTAGGTGATGCAAATGATCAAAGGAAAACCAGTTAAAAGGACATTAACCTCTCCCCAAAGAAGAGAGAAAAATTCTTAATGGTAACTTGGTTCACAAACACATGATGTAACACTGGGTTGAAAAGGGTGGTTCTGCTCCAGAAGCTGCTATTCCTCCACATTATTTGTGTCTGGGGGTGGGTGAAGCCTTTGCCATGTGGGCTTTTCTGTGCATTCCTACCCACTTTCCACGAGATACCGCAACCCCTTTCCAAGGCCATGGCAATCACGAATGTCTTCAGGGAGGGCCTTATGTCCCAACTGAGGACCAATGCTCTAAAATTAGGAATTGGATGGTGCGTGGGTCCGAGATGGCCAAACCATGGCAGTGCCGCTGGATGTATGCTTTAATTCATATCATCTATGGATAGAGAGCCCAATCTTAAGATCTCTTTTGATATTCCCGGAGGTAAGTGTATACACACAATAACACGCAGCCTCCCATTAGAACCCAGCGTGTGCCATGTAGGAGGTGCATTCCTCCAGACTCTTCCTCACAGCACTCTGCCCATTTCCCAAACGGGCCCTTGGAGTGAGATCTCGTCTCGATGAAATGAAAAGGCATCATGGATGAAGGTTTTGAGGACCTTAAATTGTCTGAAGTTTAATAAGCTTTATTAGATGATACTGCTGCTGCTGCTGCTGCTAGGAATTAATAAATACCGAAAATGATAGAAGCTGGAGTGTGAACATGTAGGTCATTATTCCCTTACCTTTACTCTCATGCAGTTTGAAAGTATCTACAATAAAACCTTTGTAAAGACAAAACGACAATGAGAATCAGAGTTCTGTTGAAAAGCCTCTTTTCAGTTATACCATCTGCCAGTATTGGCCAGGCCCATACCTGCGGGAGCTCTCACCTGGGACCTAAACTTTCTAGTGCCTCTTCCACTCACTCCTTAAGTGGGAGGCACCAATCAGCCCTCTGTCCTCAGGTCCTGAATCAACTCTCCTCTGCAAAGAACTCCCCTCCCTAGATCTTCTTATAAGCCCTCTCATGGGTCTTGATTCCCAGATCCAAGCCTCTCACTCCTATCTTCTGCACCAGAATTCCTGACAGCTTAGAGAATCTACCCGCGGGGCATCTTGCAAAGGCCATAAAATTCCACGTCATTCAACATGCTGTTGGTTGTCCCCCACCCAGCCCTCAAATCTGGTCTCTCTCCTGTGTTCCAAACTTCATTGTTAGCATCTTCTTGTCCTGGTCATCTACCCTTGAAACCGGTCATTTTCAATTCTTCAAGCTTCTTTCCCTCAGAGTAAACCAGTTACTAAATTAAGTCACTTAGACCTTTGAAAGTTCACTCAAATGCATCTTTTCCTTTTCATTCCTGACACCACGCGTTCAAGTCCTCTTCAGAACATGGCTGAATGGCCACCGTGAGCCCAACTTTTCAGTCTGGCGCTCTATCTCTGTATGCCCCTTGCACACATCAACAGCTGCCTTTAAGCATATCAAACCTGACTCCCACCACCCTTGCCCGAATCCTTTCATCATAAATATCTGTCTCCAAAGCAAGACTCTTGAGACACTACAAGGCGTTACTCTCAGCCTGGTCTCCAGTACCCAGGCCGGGCCCAGCCAGACCTTCCACACACCCAGGTCTTCGTCCATACCCTTTCCTCTGCCTGGCGTGGACCGTAGCCTTCTCTAGCTCCTGAAATCTCCTACTTGGTGGCTCAAATGCCACCACTTACATAAATATAACCAGGCCTCCTAACTGGAAATAACTGATCTGATCGCGTGGTCTCCTGCATGGCCCTCAATTATAAGACTTGTCTTCTTCCATCCTGCATTATAATCAGTTGTTTGCATTCCTGTCTTTCCCCCACCTTGCTGTGCCCTGCTCATCCTCCTTGTGGCGCGGGCAGAATGCTTTAGATATAGTTCAGTTCAGTTCAATTCAGTCGCTCAGTCGTGTCCGACTCTCCACGACCCCATGAATCACAGCACGCCAGGCCTCCCTGTTCATCACCAACTCCCAGAGTTCACTCAAACTCATGTCCATCGAGTCGGTGATGCCATCCAGCCATCTCATTCTCGGTCGTAGGCACTCAATAAACCACAGACATATCATCAGTGATATGAAATTGTATAAAACCAATTGAGTGAAGAAATTACAATGTATTGAACAAAGAGGGGTCCTCTGTACAAGCGTCTCCAATTTATGAGGAAGGATGGAACCAACTGTTAAACACCCTGTAGCGAAAAATGACCGCAGTGTGTATTCAATTGAAAGTAAATGAGGAGAGTCTTTGAATTGCCAGACCCACTGTTAAAACTACTGCAAGCCAAGATTACTCTTGACAATACCAGAACATGTGTTCAGTTATTTACCACTTCCCCTAGTTTATAACTAAAGCAATCTCGGGGATCCTCAGATCATTATACCCAAAACAGTTATCACTTTCCCTGGTCACTCCCCCTCCTCAGAGAGCAGGAAGCCACCACACTGAGACCAACCTGCCCGGAAGGCTGAGCTGGAAAACGGCCACCCGCCTGGGGGCTGATGCTCCCATTGCAGGACGGGGGCGCACCGGTGGCGCAGATGAACGTCACCAGCACGCACTTCGGGGCTCGATTAACTGTAAGCAGCAGGGACCCCGCAACCATTGGAGAAGAAAGCACTCTTAACCCTAACGAAGAACGTGAGAATGCATTTCCAACAGTTCTTAAGAGACTGGAACACTATAAATTCCAAGAAAAACGTGAAGGCAGATCATGCAGTTCTCTATTAATAGTAGGAAATGGTAAAAACGTTCAGCTCTGTGTTTCCCTAAACTTAAAAGTAGCTTATTGAAGATGGGGCCTGCCTTCTGAAGAACATCTGTTTACGTCAAGACTGTTTCTTGTTGTAGGTAAGGAAATGAAAACTATTACCTTAAATGATAAAACAGCAACAGTAACAGCATTTCGTGAGCATGCATTGCCTGCCAGACTGTTCTAAAGTACTCTGGAGTAATAGACTCATTTAATATTCACAGCAACCCTACGATTTAGGAACCACTATTAACCTTACTGCAGCAGATGAGGAAACGGAGGTCTCGCTGACAAGAGGCAGCAAAGCTAGACTTCAAGCCCAGGCGGTCCCACTGCCACACTAGACTGCATGGGAGCCTGGATGGTGCTGCTCTCAGCAGCTTGATTACAAAATACTCTGACACTTAGGAGTCTTCATAGTTATGAGAGGATGAGCTTTCAATTTGCTTTTAAATTATTCTAAGGCTCTAGATTTTTCTGTTGCCAACTTTCATGAGGAAACAAGAGAATTTCTGAAAATTTTTCATTAAGGCAAAAATCTTTGATGTGCTCGTGACTGCAACAACTGTCTTCCTAACAACAGCAGAGAACCTGGAAGAGAGAAACCACATCTCCAAGGCCTTCTCCCGGCTGTGCACACAAGCAGACAACTGAGGAGGAAAAAGATAGATAAGGAGGCCTGGGGGAGCTACCAAAGGGCCTCTACAAACACTGAACTCAAGAATGAACGGCCTTTGAAACAAAGCCAGGCTCGCTACTTGCGGCAGAGGAACTTCTAAGTTCTCCTCTGACACCTCTACAGCTGATTAAGGAAAACGCAGCCCTATTCAGTGAGGGCTGGACATATCTGAATCCAGACGGGTAAGGCTGGGATGGAAAGCTTTTGGGATGCATGGTGTGCAGAGCACGGGTAGCTACAGGTCATTTCCAAATGAAAGGGGCCAGAATGGATCAACTCTTCCTGTGTGTGGGAGATGGGAGAACGATGGGAGAAGCAATAGTTACATTCAAATATTTAACGGTTTAAAGGACTACCAGGTAAAAATAAGTTAGACTGCCTCTTGGTCTTTTACGAAACAAAATCAGTGGAGAGAAAATAGAGGGATCGGGTTTTGGCACAAAGCACAGAGGTATTTAGCCTGCACAACTATTCAGCAATCAAATGGGCTACCTTGCAAAACAGCAGGTTCCCAGTCACTGGAAATATCTGTTCAACTACCGGCTGAGAAACACATGTCAAGGGATTTATTTTAATTTAGCTTGATTTAATACAGGAGGTTGTGCAGGCAAGATGTTATGATGATAAAAATCTTAAGTCTGGGACCGGAAGGGGCAGAGCTGAAGTCTCAGTCCTGGCACTCCAAGCTGGCAGGGCTTAGGGAGCCGTGTTTGTATCTCAGAGCCCCAGCAACACCGTGCCGTACAGGGTGGTAAAAGCTAGACGTCATGTGCAATAGGCACTTCATAAAAAGGAGCAATACTTTTGGTCAAAGTGAATGGTTTAAAAACCTCTCCAACCCCTTCCAATATAAGTACTTTGGAGTCTTTCAAAAAATCCCTAGTAAGGAACAGTGGTTCTGCTAAATTATTCTGAACCAGCAAGAGGGACAGAGAGATGAAAACCAGTTAGGGCAGAGGGTGACAGATACAGCTGAAGGCCTGAACTCTTCCTCCAGGCGGGGGGCTCTGCCAAGAACTCCAGAGACAGTATTTCATTCAAGCTTCACAATAATCCTGTAAAGTAAGAACATCTTCATCTCCCAGAGGCACCTGAAGCTCATAGAGGTTAAGTTACTAGTCCAAATTCACACAGTGAGGAGGAAGCCAGGCTTCACTCTCTACAGCCAGGTATTATCAGATTCCAAACCTGAGATTTTAACCACTACCTTACACTGCCTTGGGCAAAACCTTAAGTAAGGGGATCATAAGTGATGTGGACAGATAACTGGAAAAGAGATTTTAAGAAAAGCTTGGGTGGTGATTCATATCTAAAAATGGAACAAGAGTTTCTAAAAGAATTCTCACCTTGGAGAATGGGAGAATCTGCCACAAAAGAAAATGCTTCAGGGGAAAGAGATGAGGTCGTTGACCATGAGAGAAGAACCTGGAGTGAGATGAGCTTAAGTTATGAACAAAAGTTAAGCAGAAACCAAAAAATGTCAGAGGCACGTGTGGAAACACAAATCTGGGAAATACAGACAACAGAATTTTAGAGGAAAAATGCCCCCAAGAGGCCATGTTTACTGTTATTCAGTATAAGTTATACTTCAGGGACAGTTGCATTTTCCTACTTCATCATCTCAATAACCTTTTAAGGTGGTGCTGCCCATCACCTCCATTCTGCAGCTGGAAAAACAAAGGAAAGGGCGGCTGGAGGTCACATACGCTAAGGGTGAAACTGGATGTGCAGCGGAGTGGTCTGGCTCTACAGCCATATTCTTAACCTTTGCGGACTGCCTGTCCCTTTCAGGGGAAGGCCTACCAAAAACCAGAAGGCAAAGGAAAAAGAAAAGTTGTACCAATGGATGAGATCATCCTAGGATACATAGAAAGAGTGGGCAGGTGACAAAAATGGAACCGATACCAGCAGGAGTACAGATGATGAATCTGAGGGGCCTGGGACCCTGTGGAAAACCCAGAGAGCTGCGATGAAGACGGCTCCACGGAGAGAGAGGGCTCTTATCAGTAACAGGCCACGGGGTGCTTCCTAAATGCTGCTGATGGAGCCAGGAAGGACTGTGCAGAAAAAGGGGGCTCCTTCATCTAAGGCCAGAAGGCCACAACGGCACACAGCTGGACCGCTGCCTCTAACGCAGGCCTACTCCTGCATGTGAAAGGAGTCTCCATTTTTCATTACATTTGCCAGTGAACTATTTTCTGTTCCCTCTCTTCTGGGGCATAATGATTAATGGACTCGCCTTCTACTCTAGCAGCTTCCAGCAACTTCAACACAACCATTCGGAATGCTGTAGGAAGCGGGGGAAAAAAATCAAACTCTTCAAAACTGCTAGCTGTACAGAAATACACATACATAGGGGTTACACCACTTTTGGTTTAACATTCATGCTTCTAACAGTTCAGGCCTGTCATTTCCTTAATAATTCCCAATTTTCAATTGGGTATATTTTGAATGCAGAAATTCTCTCCACTTCTATTCAGACACTTAAGTTTGTGCTTCAACCTGAACAATGTATCAGGAACCAAAGGGCAGGGGGAGCAAAAAAAGACCCTTTGCATTTTAGTGTTTTGTATAGTTTTGAAGTTAAAAATAAATATCTAAAACTTTAATAAAAACGGGGACTATCAACAAGGATTTGTATCAAATTTATACTGTTAAGATCATAAAAACTCCTTTTGAAAGTGGTGGTGTAAGAATTCTGAGGAAAATGCAGGTAATTATGAAAACGAGGAATAAAAAGGTCTAAAGAAGGTTTGCTTACAAAATATAGTATCATATTTTGCTCTATTTCAAATAAACTCTATATTACATCAAGTATCAGGACCTGTACCATTTAATATGTAAGTATCATTTTCATAATCCTGTACTAACTCAGAGGAAAAAAATTCTAGTTAAAATAAAAATCCGTATATTTTTAAACTGAATCAAAAAGAGAAGCTGGCAATGGAACAGGTAGAGACAGTAGTTGTTCCCATTTGCAACATTTTTCTGTGCTGCCCACATTCAGCCTATACAGTCAGACTTCCAGAGTTTGGGGTGAAATTTTATCCCCATTTCACTGGGTGGGGCCTCTAATTTTAACAGTATCTTTAAAAAAATTAAAGTTAAAATTAAAAAAGGGTCTGAAGAAGCAGTAATTATTTGGCATGCAGCAACACCTTGGCGGCAACCAAATACAGAGCTTTTCCATCTCAATTCCCTGGCTCTTCTGATTCAACGTTAAACTTCACAGTGGGTACCAGCTGTACGGTGTGTTCATTTTCACCAGGATGTTACCGTAAAAGCTCGCACAACAGGCCACTCCACAGAACAGCAAGCTGACAGACACCATGGACACACAGCACAATGATCCTGATTTCCTTTGCCCAGAGAGCAGAAAGTGCGGAGTGAATGAAATGAGTTCCGCATCTAAATCTCCAAGTGACCAGGCTTTTCCCACATCTCTCGTCACCCACTGCCAAGCCAGCGGTGGTTGCTATTTGGACACAAAACACGATCTCATCGCTTAGAAAAGCTGAGAGCAAAACGACGTTAGCTACACCTTTACTTGTTATTTCATCTTGGATCATCAAGGGGTGCTGTATTTACGAAGCAGGACCAAAGCCGTATGGCAGATCCCATCTGGTGCAACTTAAAATCAACATAAAGAGCACATGCGTGTTAAAAATGAAAATATAATCATGGTCTCTGGCTACTAAAGATCCACGGTCTAGATATTATAATTAATACAGATGGCAAGCTGGGGGAGCCAGGGGAGGCACAAACAGCTTGGGTTATGCAATCCTAAGCAAAGACCTGGTTAGCGGTTCACTAACTGGTTGACACAATCGTGTCTTTAGCAAGTCCTACTTATAAAGGATTATTTTTTGTTAACACCTGAAATGCTCTTTCAGTTCCAAAGCTTAAGAACTTGATGTTGCCGAGGTTGAGGTTATGTTTCTTTTGTTTGGTGGTGATGTTAGAGTAGCAGCGGGGGAACAATTTCTTTTTTAACAAGATCACCTATTGTATTGAAAGTTTTGCCTTAAACTAGTATACACTGACATACACAGTCGCAAACCTATGATGAAAAACATCTGATTAGGAGCAGTGAAACTCTGGCCTCAAGAAGGACTTGGGAGCTGCCGACTTCCAGAACTCTGCTCTCTAGGACCAAAATGCCCATTTTACACAAAAGACTTGGGTTGATCTGTAAGCCATGCTGACCCATAAGCCAAAATACTGGTCAATTTGATTTAACAAAGAACCAAAATTGTTCAGTTGTGTTATCTGTATGAATATGCTTTGGTATCTAACAAAGTTATCTTGGGGCTCACATGATCTGAAGACAAAAGCTTTTAGGAATATGAATAGCTGATCTGGGACACAAGACACAGCTCTGAATCCTAGGTTCTGGTGCTAGCTTCACCAACTATGATTCACCCCTCCTGGTGTCACCATCCTTCTTACAAAAGGAGGACCTGAATAAAGTTATGGTAAAACACTCATACCCTCATGATGAAGGCTTTCTGTTGGGTCAGGGAACTTCATTCCTAAACTCTATTTGATGAGACAACGTTAGAAAGAATTATTAGCCCCACTCTCTCCCAAGTCAGCTATCCCATTTCTAGGCTAATGAATGGAATCCTGACACTAATATCTGGTCTCTCTACCAATTTAGAGCACTGCTAATTTCTTAATGAGTCCTCTTCCTACAGCAAGAGGAGGACGGCCTCTAGAAACAAAGAAATGTCCTGTCTCCGTGAAATGAAGGGAAGAGAATTTTCTTGGAAATGCCCAGGTCAGTGGGGCCAGCAGTAGGGCTCCTATGGGATCCTAACTCCAAGGAACTAACGATGAGGTCGAAACACTCAACCGCACACAAGTCACTGATGATTATGTGCAAAGCGCTCCTAACAGCCCTTCATCCACATGCCCTCCATCCCTTCCCCTGCTGCCCCCAACCTCAGTAAACCACCACCGTCCTTCCACATGCCCAAAGCCTGAAATATAGGAGAGAACTATGAGTTATGCATATGCCTACCTGTTCCCATCCTAACAAATCGCCAAGCCTGGTCAGGTCCTTCCCTTTAATTTTTCTTGAAACCCATCACTTGAAGCTCATCACTGTTAGCAACAGTTATACTGGAAAGTGGCCAGCTGGTCTCCCTCTCTCCATCACGGGACTCTCCACTTGCTTTTCCACACAACAGCCAGAGTGATCCTTCTGAAACACCAACCTCATCACGTCTGCCTCTCTGAGGTCCCCATCAACCTTAGGATGAGACCTGAACACCAGATTCTGTGCTTTTAAACAGTCAGGGTTTTGTCATCTAGATCAATGTTTCTCAGATGGCCCTTGGACCATCTAGGACATCACAATTCAGGATGCTTGTCTGAAAGGCAACTTCTTAGGCCCTATCCAGGCCTACTGAATCAAACTCTTGTGGGGACAGAGAGGCCCAGGGTGCAGCCTTTAAAAATAATCACTTCTGAAAAAATTTATACAAAATTTGAAAACACTGCTAGAGATTTAGGAAAATTAACTGGTGTTCCACCTGTCTCATCTTGAACAAACTCAGAAAACTCCTCCATGCTTCTATGTGCTCATCTTTCATACAGAAACAGTAGTCACTGCTCAACACCTAAAGTGACTGTAAAGACCAACAAAAGCCAAAGCACTCGCCAAGCTGGAAAATGCTACAGGAGAAGTAGTTAACAAGCTACAGCTTTCTAGTTAACAAGTATTGCTCAATGGGGAGCAATCCAAGCTACTCGGAGACAGGAGCTGTTAGAAACTCCTATGTGCAGATTAATTTTAAATTGTAACTCAGTTCAGTTCAGTTCAGTCACTCAGTCGTGTCCGACTCTTTGCAACCCCATGAACCGCAGCACTCCAGGCCTCCCTGTCAATCACCAACTCCCAGAGTTTACCCAAACTCATGTCTGCTGAGTCAGTGATGCCATCCAACCATCTCATCCTCTGTCATCCCCTTCTCCTCCTGCCCTCAATCTTTCCCAGCATCAGACTCTTTTCAAATGAGTCAGCTCTTCACATCAGGTGGCCAAAGTATTGGAGTTTCAGCTTCAGTCCTTCCAATGAACACCCAGGACTGATCTCCTTTAGGATGGACTGGTTGGATCTCCTTGCAGTCCAAGGGACTCTCAAGAATCTCCTCCAACACCACAGTTCAAAAGCATCAGTTCTTCTGCGCTCAGCTTTCTTTATAATCCAAGTCTCACATCCATACATGACCACTGGAAAAACCATAGCCTTGACTAGACGGACCTTTGCTGACAAAGTAATGTCTCTGCTTTTTAATATGCTGTCTAGGTTGGTCATAACTTTCCTTCCAAGGAATAAGCATCTTTTAATTTCATGGCTGCAATCACCATCTGCAGTGATTCTGGAGCCCTAAAAAATAAAGTCAGCCACTGTTTCCACTGTTTCCCCATCTATTTCCCATGAAGTGATGGGACCGGATGCCATGATCTTAGTTTTCTGAATGTTGAGCTTTAAGCCAACTTTTTCACTCTCCTCTTTCACTTTCAACAAGAGGCTCTTTAGTTCTTCTTCACTTTCTGCCATAAGGGTGGTGTCATCTGCATATCTGAGGTTATAGATATTAAATATATACACATGATTATAAAACACTATAAAAAAATAACTGGAGGGGAATTCCATGGCGGTCCAGTGGGTAGGACTTTGTACTTTCATGGCCAGGGCCCAGGTTCAATCCCTGGTCAGGGAACGAAGATCCCACAAGCTCTGCAGTGAGGCCAAGAGAAGAGAAAAGTAACTGGAAACAACAGTAACACGCACCCTACTATGGCTTTATCCTCATATCTGGCAATTAATGGGCAGGGATCAGGAATCCTAAATGTCCAGTAATGCATGACTGTATATCCCATTAAGAGACACGGCCACTCCAGAACAGAAACTAACTTCATAGCCACAGCCCTGGAGACAGTACAGTGGAGTGTAAGTGGTAACGGCACCATATTGCTTGATTCCTCACATGTCTGCGGTCTTCATGGGAGAAGTTAAGCTCCAGAGCAGTTGTTCTGCACTCTTCTGGGATATTCCTTTGGGAACCTAATGAAAGCCATGAGCATTTCCCCCAAAAAAACTATCTGAAAATGAAAAATTTTACCCTAGAGTCTATTTATTCTTTTGCATACAATAAGGGAGAATAATCATTACCTCTCAGGGTATTGGGGGTGCTATTATCAGAAATAGAATATTTTAAAAAGCACTTCATAAATTACAGATGGTTACTATTATTCCTTTTTTTTTTTTTTGAGTGGCTCTTACTGCCGACTCTACAGAATTATTTGGCAGAGAAGCTTCAGGGCCTTCCTGTCACTCTGTGCTCACAGTTGCCTACCTCTCCCATCCAGTGAGAAAGGGGGGAATGGATTTCAGCAGATCCGTCTCCAAAGAAAATATACAAGCGGCAACAGGCACGTGAAAAGATGCTCAGTCACACGTGAGACGCCGCTAAGAGACTCTAACGTAAAGGCCTTAGTCTCCTCATCTGTAAAATGAGGCCGTTAACCACCTTACACTCGTATCTGCACGTTTAATTTTGTGCTTTGGACAGCTGTTGTAACCAGACTCTGAAACTGTTGGTTTCGAATTGACACCTGCCTGAAGGGTTTATGCTGCAAACCCTCAAGGATTTTTGTTATAAACGAGCACCTTCATAGGGTACATTGTATATCTGTTTGCAATTGTGTCTTTTGAGTTGTCCAGCAGAAAAACACAGGAATGACGCCCAGACTTGTACACTGTGTCTCAAAAGTTGTCATTCCCTCTGCACCTCTGAGTCTTTTGCACAAAGCCTCTTGATAAATCCTACATCCCCAGCACATATTTCTTGAGTTGGGTGGATTGTTCCATGCAAGTAACAATCACAGAAATACTTCCAAACAAGATATTCTATGCTAATATCATTTATGAACAGGAGTCCCATCAGGCACAGGCTACAAAAATTCCTCTGAACTGTTTTCTAAATATACTGTTTCAGTATATTGAAAATCAATTTTTCAACTCAAAATCATAAAATTACAGCTTTGCCCTAAGAGCTGAGAGGAAAGAGACGTTGGAAATGCATATAGACTATTCTAAAATCCACACATACATACCCATATGTAAAACTATGTTCACGGGCTTCCCTGGTGTTCCAGTGGTTAGGAATCCACTTTACAACGCAGGGAACACAGGCTCAGTCCCTGGGCTGGGAAGGTCCCACATGCCATGGAGCAGCTAAGCCCATGGGCCACACCCACTGAAGCCGGCACACCTTGAGCCAGTGCTCCAGAACAAAAGAAGCAGCAGGGAGAGGCCGGCACACTGCACGGAGACAGGAGTCCCCGCTCACTGCAACCAGAGGGAGCCCATGCAGCAACGAAGGCCCAGTGCGACCAAAAATAAACAAATAAAACTTCACATTCACAGGCACACACCACCACTCACGCAGGTAACCAGAGATGATAGAACCAGGCATAAAAAACCTGCAGCGTGGCGGCAACAGTCTCAAGGATGGGCTAACAGGGCTGTAGGCACACTCCCCTCTGAAATCCTGCCCTGTCTTGAGGAACAAGACTAGGTAGGAGGCTTTGCATCTCTGCTACTTGCTTCAGTGCTATCGTTTAGATACAAAGTGCAAATGAGGCTGTGTGCTTTGTATCTAAATGATACAAAAAAAGACTGAAGGCAGGAGGAGAAGGGGATGACAGAGGATGAGATGGCTGGATGGCATCACCGACTCAATGGACATGAGTTTGAGTGAACTCCGGGAGCTGGTGATGGACAGGGAGGCCTGGCGTGCTGCAGTCCATGGGGTTGCAAAGAGCTTGACATGACTGAGCAACTGAACTGAACAAACAAGGCAAATTTAGTTCAAAGTTTCTCAAACTGATTCACCATTTTATGACAGAAAACAACATGCTAGCTCAGCATTCAACCCATGCACGTGACCAGCACTACCTCAGACAATACCCAGATGAGCAGGTGAACACATGGAGTCCTCAGTCACATGGTGGCCTGTAACAAACTCACACCTGCTTCCACATGGTAAAATATTTTTTAAATGAAGGGGGAAAACAATTGGCCTCGCAAAGAACAGCACTGTTCATTGGGCACATATATGAGCACAGGTAACACACCAGAGCATGAGGCTGAGTTAGCTGAAACCAATCCAAGCTACCATTCAGGATCCCCCACAGTTGCTCCTCTTCCTCCTCAGGTGACAAAGCAGGGACATGTATGGTGGCAGTTCTTTCAAGACCCGGGCACCAGCCAGGGAGCTCGTGCCTGTGTTTCTATAACCTGCCCCAGAGCAGAAAGGCAGGCATCATGCTTAACACAGCAAGAGCCCTAAAGGCCACTGACATCTTTAAGAAGTATCCTTAATCCAGAAACCAGTCCAAAAGAACAATCAAAGTATTTAAAGTTGAGGTCATTCAGAAAAGACTTCAAAGGAAGCATCTGAGTGGGGGCAGTGGGAGAGAGACCCAATGGCAGACGTCAAAACTGGCAATGCACTGGCATTCATATCAAGTCTATCATGACACACACATTAACTCTTTGACATCTGGGCCTGGAGTGGAATACAAAAGCAAGGCCTGAATTATCTACCTAAACCATCTTAACCAAGTGAAAGTTTAGCCCTTGTAATCTCGCTACAAAGTCAAAGTCATCCCATGAAGGACACCAAGGGATGAGTGCATTCACCATTACATAAGAGAATGGAGTCGGATATGAGTGAATGCCTGCAAGCTGCAGCTGGAAACCTAGTCAGTAACCTCCGAGTCATCTCATCTTTGCCTCTGGCTCATCTGTATCTCGAGGAAGGCCCAGAAGAATCTGGGTGGCTTATAGCTGACTCATGAGTCCACATAATTGATACTTGCTTAAAGGGAAGGGTGATCATCCTTACTATTGCTAACATCCCATTAAGCCTAAAAGTTAATTAGGCTGTATTCCACAAAGTCAATTGGAGGCATCTGTCTCAATAGCATTATCGCAATTATTCCTCATCAAAACGAACACCACCTCCTACCGCGCACGATGTCTTATGTAAACAACAGCACAAACCGAACAACTCACAGGCCATCTCCACCTGAGTCCTCAGAGTGTATTCCATTTAAGCATGAAATGGTTCTACAGAGTGTGTCAGAGCCTGTTTAACCCTATAGTTTCTACATACTATTGAAGAAATACTTCCAAATAGGATTGTTTGGCCAGGGTTAGCAAATTAGGATTGGGATCCTAGTTTTATTTATTCATTCATTCTTTTTAACTTTTTACAAGAGCTAGACTCACCAGTAAAAACTGAGTGAATTCTGCATATGTCAGGTGTCTTTTTCTTTCTTTTCCAAAGTGTAGCTGCACAAATTCCGAATCCCAGTTAAACGGAATATGCTGATGAATTGTGGTCTGTCCAAAAACTTGCTTAACATCCTCTGAAGAAAGAAAAAGAAAGGTTGATTAAAACAAAGCAAATCAGGTACTTCCTTCTAAAACCTGTTATTAAATGCATATTGCTACGTTCGTCATATAAAAAGTAACTCCACTTTAAAAACATAGATTTTAAAGTCATGGCAGAAATAGGTGTAGGAGTCGAACAAAGTAGAAGTAAACAATCCCATCCAATAAAACAGAAAAAATCAAGAAGTCACACAAACACAGAAAGGCCTAAAGGCAGCAGCAGGCCAGCATTAATAAGCTAAATCTTGTATCATCATCTGTTTTGTTTCAACAAATATTATTTTCTAGGCACAGAAAATATACATTGGTCTTCAGTGGCAAGAAGCACACATATTCAGAGAGAAACACTGAGAACACGATCCAACTCTTAAATATAGCCCTCCTTATCAAGCCGTTAAAACATTTTTGAGGACTTGGAAATCAGATATAAACCTTCAAGCATATATTCAACAGCACTAAGACTTAAAAGAGTTTTAAAACGTTCCACTGTTCACCAGGCCACACTTAAAGGCAACGGGAAAAAGAAGCAACAGTCCGATCCTGTAACTTTATCTGGAACACTCTGACTTGACATGTACTGATCCTCCCCCAACGCGACTGAACTGAACTGAATGGGGTTTTCCCAGGAGCTCAGACCATAACGAATCTGCCTGCAATGCAGGAGACCCAGGTTCAATCCCTGGGTCGGGAGAAGGAAATGGCAACCTACTCCAATATTTTTGCCTGGAGAATTCCATGGACAGAAGAGCCTGGTAGGCTGCAATCCATGGGGTATCGAAGAATTAGACAAAACTGAGCAACTAATGCTTATAAATAAAAAAAACTTAAAGAAAAAACTGTAAGAGGACTGGCAGAGAACAGAAAAATGATACCAAAAAACCCCTACTTTTCGAAAGCTTCATGTTTGTATTGACTAGTCTCCCCAGCTTCCAACAAGAATGTATGCTTGGAGGGTACAGGGACACAAATTACATAACTGGATTTGTCCTGGCCTTCACATATTTAAATATATCTACCAAACCTGCTCACTTTTATGAGCAAACTGTGCCTGCTACCTTGTTTTTCTTCCCCTTTGCAACTATTTTAAAAAAGAAAAAAAGAAGTAAATTCTTTAGTTCTCTAAAGAGTGCCAAAAACTTTGGCATGTATTTCCACTAATTTCCCCAAATTTCCTACTTCCAACCCCCCTTACACCCACAAGTTTTTATTCCATGCTTTTAAAGTTTCCAGAAAGTTTTTAAGTCTTGCCATGAAGAAACAGTAGTGCTGCCATCAGCATAAGATTGGGTGTGTATTTGCATGGAGGAGGCAGTAAAAATCAGAATTATGCCGGGCATAAATTTTATAAAAGATGGCAGAAAACCTCAGGCTGGTCCTGATGAGGACAATAAAATAAAAACTTTTTAAGTGTAACCCTCAATTTCTTTGCATTTATTCCATTTCTCTACTTTAGGAAGAAAAAAAAGAGAGAGAGAGAGGAAAAGAGAGCGAGCCAGGACATAAGAAAATGAAGTGAAACTAGAACTGAGATTTAAGAATTGAGCCACTGGCTCAGTGGTAAAGAATCTGCCTGCCAATGCAGAGACATGGGTATGATCCCTTGTCCAGGAAGATCCTACATTCAGTCAGTTCAGTTCAGTTCAGTTCAGTTCAGTCGCTCAGCCATGTCTGACTCTTTGTGACCCCATGGACTGCAGCACACCAGGCTTCCCTATCACCAGCTCCCGGAGTTTGCTCAAACTCATGTCCATCGAGTCGGTGATGCCATCCAACCATCCCCTGTCATCCCCTTCTCCTCCTGCCTTCAATCTTTACCAGCATCAGGGTCTTTTCAAATGAGTCAGTTCTTCGCATCAGGTGGCCAAAGTATTGCAGTTTCAGCTTCAGCATCAGTCCTTCCAATGAACACCCAGGACTGATTTCCTTTAGGATGGACTGGTTGGATCTCCTTGCAGCCCAAGGGACTCTCAAGAGTCTTCTCCAACGCCACATTTCAAAAGCATCAATTCTCTGGTGCTCAGCTTTCTTTATGGTCCAACTCTCACATCCACACATAACTACTGAAAAACCTATAGCTTTGACTAGATGGATCCTTATCAGCAAAGTAATGTCTCTGCTTTTTAATATGCTGTCTAGGTTGGTCATAGCTTTTCTTCCAAGGAGCAAGCGTCTTTGATGTGACCAAAGAAAGAAACCTTTTAATCTAGAAAATCTATTAAAATCTTTTAATCTACATTTTTAATCTATAAAAATAATCTTATTTTAATCTATAAAAATTTAATCTTATAATACTATAATAAAGTTTTAGATAAATATACAAACAAAAATGACTTGTTGGCCATTTTTCTGCCAAGCCAGAGAAGTAGAGTCCTTTCTGCCAACCATTTTGATAAAATAATGGTCAATGAAATAATCATAGGATAACTATAAAAAATGAGGTCATTCTTTTTCTTGATCTCTCCCTCAATGTCCTATAGGAAGTAATGAAAGATATCAACTGGAATCATGGGTGGATGGAAAATAAGTAAAAGTCATAAAGAAATGATGTCTCTGGAGAACAAAAAGTCCAGCACTGCAGACCTTGAGAAGGTTAGTGATACAGCTGAAAAGACAAGTTCACGATGAAAGTTTTGTGCGCCGTAACGGAAGACTTCAGAGGTGACAGGACATGAGTTCTATGCGCTGTGTTGTTTTTGTATTGTTGAAGTCATAGAACCTTAAAAGTGACTACTCTGTGACCCCATGGGGCTGTAGCTCATAGGCTCCTCTGTCCATGGGACTGTCTAGGCAAGAATACTGGAGTTGGTAGCCATTCCCTTCTCCAGGGGATCTTTCTGACTCAGGGGTCAAATTCAGGTCACCTGTATTGCAGACAGATTCTTTATCATCTGAGCCACCAGGGAAGCCCAAATGAGGTGGTGGCATAATATAATATGACTTCCATCCTTATTAAGAAAAACAGGTTAGGACACGGACATGCAGAGGAAGACCATGTGAAGACACAGGGAGAAGACCATCATTTACAAGGAGAGAGGCCTCAAAAGACACCAATGATGCCAACACCGTGACCTTGACCTCTGCCCTCCAGAACTGTAAGAAATTAATTTCTGTTGTTTAAGCCACCCAGCCTGTGGCACTTTGTTATGGCAACCTCAGCAAACCATTTCAATAAGCAAAAGGAACTTCCCTGACAGTGATGAGAAAAATTACCCTCCATATCTCCTGCCAGCATCAGCAAGATGAGAGACATTTACAAAAGCAGGCATGTTATAAAATCGGTTTATCAGCTGGATAGTCAAATCAATTAAATGTAGCAAAAATGTGTTTTAGGCTCAGTTCAGTCGCTCAGTCATGTCCGACTCTTTGTGACCCCATGAATCACAGCGTTTAAACACATGCAAATTAAATCTGTTAATACAAAAAAAAAAAAAAGTAACAGAAGCTATTCACCTGACATTGGCATATAAAGCTAAGGCACTTTTTAAATCCATTTTAATATTTATATGCTATAGAAGTTTAAATTAAATAAATTTAGGTTACTCAAAACTTAGTAAATGAATTTAAAATGCATCTCATATGCCCCCTCCCTCTTGAACCTCCCTCCCATCTCCCGCCCCATCCCACCCCTCTAGGTTGATATAGAGCCCCTGTTTGAGTTCCCTGAGACTTACAGCAAATTCCCATTGGCTGTCTATCTTACATATAGTAATGTGAAGTTTCCATGTTACTCTCTCCATAGATATGCACACCTATGGCTGATTCATGTTGATGTTTGACAGAAAACAAAATTCTGTAAAGCAATTATCCTTCAATTAAAAAATAATTAAAATAAATAAATAAAATGCATCTCACTCTAACCAACAATCTTATTTTTCCTAAAAGTAACCATCATTTACTGCTTACTAGAGCTCTGACTTGAATTCAAAACTGTGAACTCTGAACCCTAAGTACGAGCTTTCTCCACTATTCCAAGGGAGTTTGTCTCTCTTATGCAAATGTCTGCCTGAAGAATTGAAATCTCATCCCTCTGAAGTTTAGAGCTAAATGTGATCTCTGAGACATGTTATCTCTACAAACCGTCTATCCTACAAATAGATGTGTTTTCAAAAAGATAGGTCTATAGGGTATGCTTAAGTATGCAGTTAGGTCTGTGTGAATATACATTTGTTATCTATCTTTTCTTTCTACATAGATTATTAGCACCTTTCTACATAGAGGAAAGTGAAAAAGTTGACTTAAAGCTCAACATTCAGAAAACTAAGATAATGGCATCCGGTCCCATCACTTCAAGGCAAATCGATGAGGAAACAGTGGAAACAGTGGCTGATTTTATTTTTTTGGGCTCCAAAATCACTGCAGGTGGTGATTGCAGCCATGAAATTAAAAGATGCTTACTGTTTGGAAGGAAAGTTATGACCAACCTAGACAGCATATTAAAAAGCAGAGACATTACTTTGTCAACAAAGGTTCGTCTAGTCAAGGCTATGGTTTTTCCAGCAGTCATATATGGACATGAGAGTTGGACTATAAAGAAAGCTGAGCGCCGAAGAACTGATGCTTTTGAACTGTGGTGTTGGAGAAGACTCTTGAGAGTCCCTTGGGCTGCAAGGAGATCCAACCAGTCCATCCTAAAGGAGATCAGTCCTGGGTGTTCATTGGAAGGACTGATGTTGAAGCTGAAACTCCAATACTTTGGCCACCTGATGCCAAGAGCTGACTCATTTGAAAAGACCCTGATGCTGGGGAAGATTGAGGGCAGGAGGAGAAGGGGACGACAGAGGATGAGATGGTTGGATGACATCACCGACTCAATGGACATGGGTTTGGGTAGACTCCGGCAGTTGGTGATGGACAGGGAGGACTGGAGTGCTGCGGTTCATGGGGTCACAAAGAGTCGGACATGACTGAGCGACTGAACTGAACTGATATAGATTATTAACAAAGACTATTTTTCCCATCTGGTTCTCCCCATGCCTGCACAATGGTGGGCATAGAGAAAATAAATATTCACTAAGTTGTGGCTGAATCTAACTGAAGAAGAAAAGGTTTACAACAGTGTAACAGGTTGAGGACAGTGGCATTAACCTTTTGAGGCACTACAATTTCCACCCTACTGAAGTCACTTCATCAATCATTTCCTAAGATTTTAGTGAAGTACATAAGGATTGTTAACCGGGCTTCTCTGGCAGCTCAGTGGTAAAGAATCTGCCTGCCAACATAGGAGATGTGGGTTCAATCCCTGATCTAAGAAGATCTGCTACAGAAGGAAACAGCAACCCACTCCAGTATTCTTGCCTGGATAAGTCCATGGACAGAAGGGCCTGGTGGGCTACAGTCCATGGCGTCTCCATGAGTTGGACAAGACTTAGGGATTGACCCCACACACACACACACACACACACATAAGAATTATCAGTCTTGCTTACAGAAGTCTTCAGCTCCTCGCCTAGGCTGATACAAGTGGACTAAAGAAGCTGCATTTTAATTAACATCCTAATTTTTCTAGGACTTTCCTAGTAGCTCAGCAGTAAAGAATCTGCCTACAATACAGACCCTGGGTTTGATACCTGGGTCAGGAAGGTCCTCTTGAGAAGGAAATGGCAACCCAGTATTCTTGCCTGGGAAATTCCATGGACAGAGGAACCTGGTGGGCAACAGTCCCTGGGGTCGCAAAGAGTCAGACACAACTTAGTGACTAAACCACCCCCAAGTTTTTCTTTTTTTTTTTTTTTTTAACATAAAATAGTGTGTTTATTTGATTAGTGGCACCCAGTCACAAAGACAATCGTGTTTTTCTAATTTAAGGGTCCAGAACCTCATTTTGAAAAATATTGTCCTAGTGGGTTATAGAAGGGTTTTAAACTCCAGATTGAAACAGACCAAAAACATGAAAGAAAGGAGGTAGGAAAGATTTTTCGCAAGAGCTAACGTAAGGCAGTTAAGTGTACACACCGACCACTTGGAGACCCCAGAGACAGGCTGGTCGTACAACCTGGTGAACAACATTCACATCCTGGCCTACGTGGCCGGTGTTGCCTGGAGCTGGACAGTGTCCAAACTACACAGCCCTGGGAATGGTGTCCATCTTCAGTTCTCATCTGCTCTAACATGCTGGCCACTTTAAGAATGCCAGCCGTCAGCCAGCCCAGGGGGAAGCACTGTACCAGGTCCTGCGGGAAGTAGAAAGGCCGGCGAAGACACAGCGCTGACCCCAAGTGCAATCCACAAGAAGTAACTAAACAATACATCCGAACACCATGCTGGAGTAAGGGCTAAAGGGCCAGGGTTCCTCGCAGCAAGGAAACAAGTTTAAGGACGGATGCATTTACAAAGTGGGAGAGAAAAGCTTCCTGGAGAAGAGAAAACTCGATCTGCGACCTGAAAGTTGTGGAGGATTTATTCAGATGAATCTGTGAGGGAGTGTTTCAGTAAAAAGCAACAGCATGAAGAAGGGTTCCTTTCTTTTGAAGTGAATTAAGTGTCCAATCGGAACACTGAGGATCAAAGCCACCTGCTGTCGCTGAGACAGGACAGATCCTGGTTGAAGCACTTAACAGATGCTGGCATCAGTTGCCAGCAGCAGGTATTATTTTTCAAATCCTAAGAACTTGACACAACATTTGTGGTGAAGAAAAGGTTGCTATGGGAAGAACAGTTGGTCATGGAATTCTGCAGGAAAAAAAGAAAAAAGACCTGGAATTTTTTATTATTTGGTACAATCTCTACAAAATTTCTTTTTCACTCTCCAAACTTACCTAACAGAGGTTTGGGTACTAAAACATTGTAAGATTACCAAATTCTAGTTAAACAAATCAAATGATACGTGCAAGAGGGAAGAAGGACTGTGGACGAAAGAAAAGTAGCACGGTTTCTGTAGTCATTTTCAAGGCTAATCAACTCTTAAGAAATTAAAGTATTAAATCTTGTCAGTTGGGAAAACTCATACTTTTTCTCTGAAAATATTTTATAGATACCTAAGTATTTGAATACTTCATCCTGTTCCAATAAGTCACTCTGGGGTATTGGTTTTCTTGGCCTTGACATTTTCCTGTACATTTATGAATAGGAATACTGAAAAGCCCAAGGGTCACTCTGAGTTCTGAAATTCCTTCCTCACTTTGGAAGACAGTGTAATATCATCCCTGGTTAATATTCTCTTCTCCTTTTAGGAGACTCAAATCACTTTTTCGTTTAACATTTGGTTAAGGTTTCCCCACACCTTGATGAGGTACTGAGAGGAAACGGCACCCCTCCCATCACATAGCTGGAAGATGAGAAACTAAAACCCAAATGATTTTCAAATTCTGCTCTGTACTCTTGCTTTCATGGAAAATTCCATGAGCTTTACCATGAAAGACTCTAGCAGGCTATCTTGGGACCATTCCTATCACTAAACCTTTACCATTTGAGCTTTCTAAACCTATCATCCTAACTTGTAGTTCTGGAAAGGAAAGGGGGAAAATGTTTTATGCTTTTTGGTTTCTTATTTGTTCAGTGAAATAAATACATATATATATACAGATGACTGCAATTCATAACACACCAGCTAATGGCTTTCAAATAAGCATCACTTGGCAGATTCATTACTAACTTAAAAAAATTAGATGGTCTCTCCCCAAAGTACAAGGTATTAAAAATCTTATCCCCAGGTTGAGGCCATATAGGCAAAGAAGCAAAACTGAATTAGAAGTGAAATATAAATTAAATTAGAAGTGAAGTGAATTAGAATTGAAATACAAATATCTAAATATTAGATATATGTTTTGGATGTTTACAGTCATAGTTTTCTCAGCTAAGTCACTCATTCTGAAAGTAAAAAATTAGAATGCTTATCTCTTAAAGTATAATCATTGTTATTGCAATATGGGCCAAACAAACTATGTTTGGAAGGTCCAGAGTTCCCATAATATCACCAAATAATGATGATATTATTTAAAGCAAAACTTTACCAAATAAGCTCAAAGAGCCTTTGAGTTTATTTTGGGGGACTTTGCTTCCAACACAAATGTTTCTAGCCTAAAAGTCTGTTGCATTTTTTTTTTTTAAGATCATAAAAAGACAATTACAAAGTGATAACCACTGCTTTCCTAATATAATCTCAAAAACTCAACTGATTCCCCTCAATATGTTTCCCAGGATACACAGTATGATTGTAGTTTAAAAAAAAAAAAAAAAGAGCTGTGATTTTTAAAAGCTGGGTCATAGATGACATGACCTTATATTCAAGGTCCTAAGGAATCCACTAAAAAACTCTTTGAACTAATAAGCCCAGCAATGTTGAAGGATACAAGATCAATGTACAAAAATCAAATGTACTTCTATGCACTGGAAGTAAGCAACCCCAGAAAGAAATTAAGAAAACAACTCAATATACAATAGCCTTAAAAAGAATGAAATACTTAGGAAAAAGATTAACAAAAGACATGCAAAACCTATACTCTAAAAGCTATAAAACACTGTTGAAACAAATGAAAGCCCTAAATAAATGGAAAGACAGTCTATACTCATAGATAGGAGGACTTAATACACTTCAGATGATAATACTCCCCGAAGTGATAGATTCAGTGTAATCCCTAACAAAATCCCAGCTACTATCTTTCTAGAAACTGACAAGCAAATCCTAAAATTCACATAGAAATGCAAGGGGCCCAGAATAACCAAAACAATCTCAAGAAAGAACAAAGTTGTATTTCAAATTCACCTCAAAGCCACTGTAATCAAAACTGTGGAACTGGCATAAAGATAAACATATAAGACAAATTGGAAAAGCAACTGGCAACTCACTCCAGTATTCTCATCTGGAGAATCCCATGGACAGAGGAACCTGGTGGGCTACAGTCCAAGGGGTTGTGAAGAGTTGGACACAACTGAAGCGACTTAGAATGTAAGACAAGTGGAATACAATTGAGAGTCAAGAAATAAACCTCTACATTTATGGTCAATTAATTTCCAACAAGGGTGACGATTCAATAGGGAAAGATCTGTCTTTTCAACAAAAGCTGCCGAGACAACTGGATATCCACATGCAAAAGACGGTGGAACCTACCTCACATCATATATAAAAACTAACTCAAAAATGGAGCAAAGACCTAAATGCATGCATGCTAAGTCATTTCAGTAATGTCCAACTCTTTGCAACCCTATGGAATGTAGCCAGTCAGACTCCTCTGTCCATGGAATTCTCCAAGCAAGAATACTGGAGTGGGTTGCCATTCTCTTCTCCTGGGGATCTTCTCAACCCAGGGATCGAGCCAGCATCTCTTATGTCTCCTACATCGGCAGTCAGGTTCTTTACCGCTAGGGCCACCTGGGAAGCCCAAAAACCTAAACATAAGAGCTAAAACTGTGAAGCTCTTAAAGGAAAACAGAGGCATAAATCTTTGTGACTCTGCAGTAGAAAACAGTTTCTTAAATATTAAAAACACAAGCAACAAAAAGTAATATATAAATTGGACTTCTTCAAAATTTAAAACTTTTCTGCTCCAAAGGATACCATTGACAAAGTGAAAATCTACAGAATACAAAATGGGAGAGAAATTTTGCAAATCATGTATGTGATAAAGAACTCTGGAATAACATAAAGAACTCTTGCAACTCAAATAACAAAAAGACGATTCATCCAATTTTTAAAATGGGCAGAGGATTTGAGTAGACATTTTTCCAAAGACAAATGGCCAATAAGCACATGACAAGATGTTCAACATCATTAGCTATTAAGGTAATACAAATAAAATGATATATCACAATGAGATTGGAGAAGGAAATGGCAACCCACTCCAGTATTCTTGGCTGGAGAATCCCATGGGCAGAGGAGCCTGGCAGGCTACAGTCCATGGGGTCACAAGAGTCGGACATGACTTAGTGACTAAACCACCAAACCACCATCACAATCAGATACCACTTCACTCCCACAAGTAGCAAGTGTTGGTGAAGATGTAAAGAAACCTGAAATCAGCATACACTGATAGAACGCAAAACGGCACAGTCACTTCAGAAAAGCGTTTGGCAGTCCTTCCGAAAGTTAAACACAATTACCAAGTGACCCAGAGCTTCCCTGATGACTCAGACAGTAAAAGAATCTGCCCGCAACGCAGGCGACCCAGGTTCAATCCCTGGGCTGGGAAGAGCCCCTGGAAAAGGAAATGGCAACCCACTCCAGTATTCTGGCCTGGGAAATCCCATGCACAGAGGAGCCTGGCAGGCTACAGTCCATGGGGTCACAGAACCAGACACAATTGAGAGACAAACTACTAAGTGACCCAGCAATTCCACCCCTAGGCATATATCCAAGAGTAGTGAAAACATATGTTCACACAAAAACCTGTACACAACGTTCAAAGCAGCATTATTCACAGTAGCCAAAAAGTGGAAACAACCAGAATGTCCATAACTGAAACATGGATGAAGAAAATGCGGTACATCCAGCAATAATGTGATAAAAAGGAAAGCCATTCTATTCCAAGCTGCAAAATGGATGAACCTTGAACACACAAAAACCAGCCATGAAAGCCCACATGTATGACTCCACTTATATGCAATGTCCAGGATGGTGTGTGAGGATTTCTAAGGAATAGCGTTTCTTGTTGGGGTGATGAAAATATTCTAAAACTTACGGTTGCACAAATATGTGTATAGACTAAAAAACATGGAATAATACACTTTAAATGGGTGCACTATATCTAAAAAAAAAAAAAAGCTGTTTGTAAAAATCTGGAGCCCTCAGATCTGCTTCTCACTAATGAGTGATATTAGGCAAATTACTTCATCTAACTCCATTTTCTCAATGTACAAACAGAATAAAATACCTCAAGGGTTGCTTTGTAGCTAAGTGTGCCCAGTACAATGTTCTAAACATATCAGGTAACCATTAAAATAGTAAAGTTTCAAAATCTAAAGTCTTAATTATAATGAAGATTGTTATCTGGGCACCAAATATTTACAAATGATACCAAAAATATCAGGCATAGTGTGACTGGAAATATCATAGTTTATTTCTCAAAAAGCAATAATTTTCCTCAAACACTTAAAATCCCTTTCTTTTAGCTCACATATTAAAATTTTGAATGAAAAGTGATAAAAAAACTAATTTTCTATTATGTTTCTGAAAGTATGAAATTAAGAAAGATTAAGAACCTCCACTCTTTACTTTGAAGATCTTTCAGATACTAGAAATATTTAATTGGCAAATTACTTGCACATGCCATTAAGTGGTTAGACTGAATTTGTTTTTACAAATTCTATGGCCTCTTATTCCTTAACCTTCACCACACTATAATCTGAAATCATCGAGGTCTTCACTTATGCAAATTCTAACTTTCTACATTTTTGTTTCCATACAGTATAACTAAATTAGTGCACTTTCATTTCCAAAAGATTCACTTTTTGAAGCTGCAAATCAAGGAAAACGAGTTTCCCATTAAAATAAAAAAGGTTCATCAAGCTACATTATTCCAAACACTGAACCATAATCTATCTCACTCTCATGGACCCTAAAAATTTCATTAATACAATAAACACAAAAAGGATGTTTCAGTTAAACCCAAAAGTAATCCATCTCTCTGAGGCAAAGGGAAAGCTGCGAACAGCGCCCTTTATTTCTCAACAGCTTCACTGGGGTGCTTTTTCTACTGTGTGGCTAAATCCTCAAAGAAAGTTGTGGTTTCGCTTGAAGGGATTTAATATTCCACCCTGCTGATACGGTTAACAGCAGCTTATATGGCCATCATCTTTTAAGTAGAGAGCAAAAGACAAATTGTTGAATTCGGAAGTTAAATAACATAATGGAGTAAAGTGGATGCAGACCTATCTACTGCCACATGCACCAGTATCAAGGTTTGCCATTTCCAACCCTTTTGACAAGTGCCTCTTCCTATTAATCACAGTTAAGGGTCTGAAGAGGAAAGAAGTGTTCTGGCTACAATTCAGACTCGCTCAAGGAAGTTCTGGGGGAAAATGGGTGCCATTAAAACGGTGAGTACAGAATAAGCCCTTCACAGGCTCAACTCTTCTCATTAAATTGAGTTCTCTATAAGCCCCTGTAAACTTTGTATTATTATTATTCTGAACATGCAGGTACAGTAATAATAAGTATCTTTCAAAAAATAAGTATACACATACAGACTCATGTACACACACACAGTCAAGCTGAGCTAAACACAGTTTTGAAGCTATATTCGGTGTTGACGCATGTAGAAATTAGGGCTAATTTAAACCTCTTTCAAGACATCCCTATTGGTCCAATGGTTAAGACTCTGAGCTTCCAAAGAAGAGAGCACGGGTTAGATATCTGGTCGGGGAACCAGGATCCCACAAGCCTTGGGGTGTGGCCAAAAAAATATAATAATAAAAATAAATAAGTGAAGGGCTCAGAACCCCCCACACCGACAAAAAAAGAAAAAACTCTTGCAATTCTGCACATAGAGATGGATGAGACTACCCTGATATGAGGTCACAGGGCATTCTAGAAGACAGTATCATCCATCGGTCAGTGCCAGAAGACGAAGGTGCGGTTCCTATGAAAACAGTCACCTTCCCCTCTCTGTGCCTATTTCCATGTCCATGAAATAAAGCCATAAACTACACCAGCCATTGTTCGACTGCAGGGTGAACCATGTTCCCTGGGAGAGCTTGTTCAAAACACATTCCCAAGCCCCACGCCCACAAACTTTGATTCAGCAGATTTGCGATGGAGCCAGAGAGTCCACGGTTGCAGTGAACACCCCCACTACTACAATGGGCGCCTGTGCTCTGCCTTATTGATAAGAATCCTCCCTATTCTAAAATGTGATGGATCTATTAATCCTCAAGATTAATACACCATTTAAGCCATCATAGTGAGTGCTGGTTCACAATGAAAAATGTTCCGAGTTGGCAACTATATGTAGCATTTGACACTAATCTTCTATCACACGCACTATCTAAATCAAACAGCGAGAGAGGCCAACTGAGATATTTCCAACCTATCTGAAAGAAAAAATTATTTTCAACTGGAGAGAATAAATCATTAGCAGTCTTCCATAAAATCAAAAGCAGGTCATTAAAAATGGTGTGTGGAGGTATACACAACAGACTGCGGTCACTCTCCAGATGTGTAAGCTTGTATTGATTCCTGCTAATTCATCTGTTGTGTTAACTTTCCTTACCACTGGAGAGGAACACACCAAAAACCTCTCAACTCTTTGAAATTTTTAAAGCAGTACAAAGAATTCTAATTCATTCCTTAAATGCAAGTATATCTCTATTGTTTAAAACACCAATTTCCTAAGCCAGTTTCCTTAGACGGATGTTATCAAAAATAATTTTCTTGCAGAAGCATTAACATACATTTAACCCTACTTAAATGCTCAAGAGCAGATGTACTACAAATGTACACCCACAGTGATCCCTTATTAGTATAAAACTGTTTTATTTCAATTAAAATGTCTAACTATCCACCCCCAACATATACCTAAACTGTAATTTTCTCTGAGAACTTCCAATATGTTCTTGATTTTGTTTCCTTTATCAACCTATCAGAGCAAAAACTGCCTTGCAAGCGTTGGAAGAAATCAGTCATTAGCAGCAAGATTACAGCAAATTTTCCAATTTAGAAAAACTGTATTTTTATCTCCTCCTATACTGAAAGAATAATGGTATAATTTTACTATTTTTAAGTGAGCAGTACAGTTTAAAAGAGTCTAATCTTCCCCAGTACTCCAAGTTTTAGGATTCACCGCTAGCTTTCTGTTTTCCACACCTTCGTTCCTGTTCACCAGTTCTCCTCGTCCTTCATCTCACACACACACGTGTGCCCACACACACATGCGCGCTCACACACACGCGCACACACACACACATGCGCGCTCACACACGCACCAGAAACCCCCAATTCGGCCTCTCCACACTGACCGGCTTCTAAAGAACAGTTAACCTCCAGGCAGTAGTTAACTAAGGAGTGGCTTCACAGGGCTACTGTGATTTACTCTCCAACTGACATTCCTTCGCCTTCTCAACAGGCCTCCCTGCCCCCAACTCCCTATTTGTAAAATGGGGTGATGAAGTGCCAGAAGTAGCACAATATTTTAGCCATCTGAGCATAGACGAATCTCAAATTATCCCACCAACTGGAAGTGTTCTCTGATACCACTATCTTTCAAAATTGAAGTCATTATGGTCAATCGTGCAAATCCGTATTTAGCTTTTCGCAAATAGTGGATTTTTGACCCAATGAACTGGAACAGCTTCTGCACAGTCTCTAGGATGTCAGACAAGCCACTCTGCCCCCAGGCACACCAGTTCTCAGCAATGTGAAGGTTATTTAGTCTTAAAATTCACACTGCTCTTACTCAGTATTTCCATTCTCTATCGGAATGTGCATAAGAAAATATACTTGGGACCTCCCTAAAATATGAAATAAAATCTACTACAGGGTAATAACGTCCTCTCACCAAAATAACATGTTTTTGTGAAATATCAAAATTAGAATTAACATGAACAATGAACTTTGCTCAAAAAATGGCCCTTATGATTCAACCATTTTCCTTCTCAGTCATCGTTCTGAATATTTCATTTTTCAAGTGTCTTTACAAAGGTAATAATAAATGACCTTCTTTCCAGTGAGCTTCAAAAAAATTATGGCAAAAGTCCTCTTCTAGTCCAATACCTGCATTCTGCTAGCTTTTTACATTTATTATTAAATTTGAGTGTCTATCTTCAAAACTTATTTGCATGCTTTTTGCTCTCATCACTCTCTGCAACTGGAATCAGAATGACTGAAGCAGGTTGTTTCCACATAATTCCTCATGTCATCTAACCTGTCCATTTTCCCAGAGCATTCCAATTCAGTTTCATCACAGCAGGTGTTCCTGTACAAATTCAACTGTGAACCCAGGAAAGGCCCCTCCAAATACCAACATACACGTCAGAGAATTAACTAGAGAAGGATGTTAGAGGTCGCTTCATTAGTTCTGTGGATTCTGTTTACGTCTCACACACAAAGGAATGGCAGGTTCTGTTCAAACAGTTGGACAAAGTTAATTTATTTTTCTCTGCAGGACTTCTCAGAGCCTTCATAAAATAAAAATTTGTCTAATCGGAGGATCCTGTCTCACATAACACTAACGTAAACAGGAGATACCACTTTAAAGTAACCAAACCTAAGACTATCACTCAATAGTTAAGATTAAAGGACAAGAGACCACTGCAGTTTACAATAAAAGATCAATACTGGGCTAGTTCTTTTGGATTCCAGGCTAACTGACAGAGCTGAAACAGCAAGGCAGCCAAATCTCCCAGTGTGGCTCAGGGCAAAGACGATTTTACAACTGAAGCTTTTAAACAGTGATGCTGGAAAAGGTTTAACTAACATATGTCTACTCATTCAACTGTCCCTCTTTAGAAAAGCAAATAGTTCCAGTCGTTTGGCAGATCACTGACTCCTTTGAGATTTGCTCAAAGCAAACGCTCATTTTGACAAAACGTTAACCACTGTGGCCATTCAAGGACTAACACTCATCTAGAACTAGAGAGTTGAGAATCCCTGTTGTTAAAGATCAGTTAAGAACTGCGGACAGACACACCACCAACACAACAATGAAACTGAGTTTATGTTCATATACTAAGAATGGAAACTTTAAAACTGCATATAAAACATTTCATGAAATTTTGTTTACAAGTAATGAAAAAAAGTCAAAGGAAAAGAAAGATGTGATGGCATTAAGCAAGTAAGATTGTTACATTTCAACTTAAAGGAAGTACGCTGGTATACAGCATACTCCGAATTTTCAGACGGTTGATTGGGACTTATGCTAGACAGAGTTAAGATTCAGGTCCTCTACTACTACTGAGTTAGGCTATTACTGTTGCCTCTTGCAGAGACAACTACTAGGAAACACTGATCAATGGGGTAGTTAATCTTAAATTAGCATCATGAGAAAACCGATCACTGGTAGGTGTACTAAATATATCAGATTAACAGTTTCACTAAACACACACACCTCTTTGTTAAAATTCATAATGAAAATGCTTTGCTTTCCCAGCATCAATAAATAAGAAACGTGGGGAAAAAAAAGTTTTGGAAAACCACCCTATACCAACTTGCTCAGAGGGTGGGTAAGTCCCTTCAAACCCTGACTTTCAGTTCGTCCACTCACAAAATGGGAGTGGTCCTCTGCTTCTCTGTTTCAGGAATCCAGGATCCCAGGCACACCTGCCTCTGGCTTTGTCCCACTCCAGTCAGCACAACAAATCCCACCTTTTCCAAGCATCACTCGGCTTCTGTCCCTGTCCTCTCGGCAGCACTGGCCTCTCCTAACAAAAAAAAAAACAAAACAAAACAAAAAACCCTCCTGCTCAGAGGTCTATGGTGGATGCGCCATCACATGAGGCCCCCGCTCCCTGCACCCACACTGCAATCAAGGGACCGCCCCTACTATCCTCTGTCCGCACAAAGGCCACCTCCCCTCCCCTTCCCACAACTCCACGACTCCCCGTCCACTCAAAATTCTGCTCACATCAAAAGATAAAGCCACCTGGGCGGGTAGAGCCCATCACAAGTGCTTTCAACAAAATACTTGGACGTCTACAACCAAGGCATTTCTATGTGTACTGAGAACTCTAATCCAAGAACCTTCTTATAATTACCTTCCAGTCTGGTAAACCTTTAATTAATGCATTTACTTGTTGTTCTTTACTTCTTCGCAAAAAAAAAAAAAAAAACTGCATTGAATCCCTCTAATGTCTAGCAGAGACTGAAACAGTGAAGGATGAACGGGCGCCTACCTGGATCACAAAGGCAGGCGGTCCTCACAGAACCTGGCCACCGCCAGCGGGAGGCGGTGTGGCACAGAGAATGAGGCCGGCTGCTACCCCAGCTCCACCACAAGCAACTCCAGGACCACAGATGAATTACTCAACCTCCCCAAGGCCATTTCCTCATCAGAAAAATGAGAATTATAACAGGACGGGCCTCCGAGGCTGTAATGGTTGCATGGTCAACTATGTATAAAGCACTTAGCTCAGGGCAGGTATGAAGTAAGTGATCAATAAACTTCAACATCACAATGACAGTTACTTCCCTTCTCTCACCAGGGCCTTCCCTGGTGGCTCACCTGGTAAAGAATCCCCCCCACCCCCCACCACCAGCCCCCACAATGAGGGAGACCTGGGTTTGGTCCCTGGGTTGGGGAGATCCCCTGGAGAAGGGAAAAGCTACCCCACTCCAGTGTTCTGGCCTGGAGAATTCCATGAACTGTATAGTCCATGGGGTGGCAGAGAGTCAGACACAACTGAGCGACTTTCACTTTCTCTTCTCTCAAGAGATAATGTGAAACCACAAGTCATCGGAGGGGAACAAGCTCAGCGGCTACTCCCAGGTTCCCCCCGCCTTCCTTTCCTCTGATCCCCTTTTACCCAGAGCCCATCAGGAACCAAGTCATAAAGGATTCATTCTCAGGAATGGCCCCGCTGGTACCCACTCCAGGCTTCCATCACCCCTGCCTGGACTGTCACAGCACCTCCCAAGTGACCATAACCTCCAGACCCCACAGCTCTGCCTCTTCCAGAAATGTGAGCTTAGTCGCTCAGGTGTGCCCGAGTCTTTGCGAAACCATGGACTGCAGCTCACCAGGCTCCTCTGTCCATGGAATTCTCCAGGCAAGAATACTGGAGTGGGTTGCCATTCCCTTCTCCAGGGGATCTTCCCCACCCGGGGGTCAAACCCAGGTCTTCTGCATTGCAGGCAGATTCTTTACTGTCTGAGTCACATAATTCATATCATGTCACTCTGGGACACAGACTCTTCCAGGCCTGCCTGGCTAGCCTCCATCCTTCCTCCCCACTGAGCCTGCTTTACCTTATGGATAGAACCTGACATCATACTTTGTTTCCTGTGTCTCTCTCCCTAAAACGTAAGCTACCTGAATGGAAGGATTTTTCAGTCTTGTCACTGCTGTACCTCCAGGCCTACAACATAGTAAGCATTCAATAGATACCCCATCTTAATCTTTTATCTCACTTGTCCAGTTAAATGGCTTCACACACTACCTATTTGCTGATAACTACTAAATATCCAAAATCACTGCAGATGCTGATTGCAGCCATGAAATTAAAAGACGCTTGCTCCTTGGAAGGAAAGTTATGACCAACCTTGATAGTATATTAAAAAGCAGAGACATTACTTTGCCAACCAAGGTCCGTCTAGTCAAGGCAATGGTTTTTCCTGTGGTCATGTATGGATGTGAGAGTTGGACTGTGAAGAAGGCTGATCGCCGAAGAATCGATGCTTTTGAACTGTGGTGTTGGAGAAGACTCTTGAGAGTCCCTTATACTGCAAGGAGATCCAACCAGTCCATTCTAAAGGAGATCAACCCTGGATGTTCATTGGAGGGACTGATGCTAAAGCTGAAACTCCAATACTTCGGCCACCTCATGCGACGAGTTGACTCACTGGAAAAGACTCTGATGCTGGGAAAGGTTGGGGGCAGGAGGAGAAGGGGACGACGGAGAATGAGATGGCTGGATGGCATCACCAACTCTGTGGACATGAGTTTGAGTGTACTCCGGGGGTTGGTGATGGACAGGGAGGCCTGGCGTGCTGTGATTCATGGGGTCGCGGAGAGTCGGACATGACTGAGCGACTGAACTGAACTGAACTGAACTAAATATCTATCTCCCAAATTCCACGCTCATACCTAAGTGCCTATTTGACCTCCTCACTTTGATATCCAGTAGGCATCAAAATGGGCTTCCCAGGTGGCTCAGATGGTAAAGAATCTGCCTGCAATGCAGGAGACCTGGGTTTGATCCTTGGGTCAGGAAGATTCCTTGGAGAAGAGAATGGCAAGCCACTCCAGTGTTCTTGCCTGGAGAATTCCATGGATAGAGGAACCTAAAAGGCTATTATAGTTCATGGGGTCACAAAGAGTCAGACACAACTGAGCAACTCACACATACACAGGCATATGCATTAAACTAACACATCCACCAGTGGGCTCCTGTTCTGTTGCCAGCACCCTAAGCCTGCAGTCCTCCAAGTTATCAGCTGATACTCCACTCTTCAGTTAATCTGGCCAAAGCTCTGGAATCATTCTTGCCTCCTATATCTCTTTCACAGCCCACATCCAACCTGTCACAGAACCCTTGTTGACTCTCTCTTCAAAGCATCCCTAACCCCACTCAGATCCAAGCACCACGACCCCTCGTTTGGGTACTGCACCAGCTTCCTAACCATTCTCTCTTCCTACTCGAGCCCTTCTATGATCTATTCTCAACACGATGGCCGGAGTGATGCTGCTAAAATATAAACCAGACCATGACACTCCTCCGCCAAAAAACAAATAAACTCAGCAACCTGCAATGGTTTCCCAGTTCACACACCATCAAAGTCAAGTCCCAACCTTGGCCTACAGCATCCTCCTTGATCAGATCCATCTCTGAGCTCCTCTCCCACCAGGGCCCCTTGCCTCACTCAATTCACATGGGTCCTCTTTGCTATTCCCTAAATGTGCCAAGAACATGCCAGCCTTCCAACCAGGGCAAAGGCCATTCCTCCTCCCATCCATCCCTATTCCATATGATGAATTGCCTTACCTCTTTCAAATTTGTGTTCAAAAGTCACTTTCTCAAGCCAATCAAACCATGTTACACACAAAGAAGAGACCCTTCTTGGTTTCACAGCTCATGGCAGACACCCAAATATCACCAAACCAAACCATTCTACCAAGAGTCTTAATCCCTAGTCTTAACACCATCAACTGGAGTATGTTCCTGTTACACTTATGGAAGGGTCCGCAAGTTATGATCCACTGGCCACCCGCTGTCTTTGCAAACTGAGTTTGTTGGAACACAGCCACACGCATCAGAACAGCAGAACTGAGTAGCTGTGAGAATGATCCTATGACCCACAAAGCCCAAAATATTTACTATCTGGCCCTTTACAGAAAAAGTCTGCTGTCTCTGATCTAGCAATTAAGGCCATAAAGCTCTGGTGCAGAACAGATAATTGTGAGAGGATGGAGTTCAGAAACAGACCCACATCTGACTCAGAACAGTGGTGTCACTGTGCAGCAATTGAAGAGTGAGCCTCTCCCTAAGTGGTGCTGGGCGAACGAGACACCCACAGCGGGACCGGAATCTCAACACCCTGCTACTGCTGCTGCTAAGTCGCTTCAGTCGTGTCCGACTCTGTGCAACCCCAGAGACGGCAGCCCACTTAAGAACTTAAGTTCATCAGGATTCCTTGAATTGAATAAAAGCACAAGTCCCAGAGTAAGAACACCCACAAAGGCCTTCTACCTAGAAAGCAGAAACATGCTAGAGAGGACATTCAAATGGCCAATAAAGACTTTTCTACAGTTGTGCAACTCATAAGTAATCAGAAAAATGCAAATTAAAGCCATGGGTTGAACTGTCACTAAAATGAAAGTGACTTATAACAGCCAGCGTCTGCAGAGAAGTAGGCAAACTAGGACTCTCACACACTGATGGAAGGATTGCAAACTGGTACAACCACTTTGGAAAACTGTTTGGCAATATCTATCGAAGCTAAATGCATACATTTTCTATGACTCAGCAGTTCTCCTACAATACCTACACACACACCATGCACACACACAAATGTATAAACCAATGTTCAGAACTTATGGTTCCCAGGGGGAAAGAATGGGAGATCTACACGCTGCTATATTTAAAATGGATAACCAGCAAGGTCCTACTGTATATAGCACAGGGAACTCTGCTCAGTGTTATGTGGCAGCCCAGATGGGAGCGGAGTTTGGAGGAGAATGGATACATGTCTATATATGGTTGAATCCCTTTGCTATCCACCTAAAACTATCACAATATTGTTAATCAGATATACTCCAATACAAAATAAAAAGCTAAAAAAACAGAATGTTCAGAACACATCTGCAGTGATCAAAACTGGAAATGTGCAAATGTCTATCAACACTAGAATGAGTAATGGTTTTAGGGTATAGTCATATTGTGGAATATTGCACATCGAAGAAAAAGAATAAAGTAAAAATACATATAGCAAAAAAATGGATGAACCTCACCAATAACATTTGAACAAAAGAAGTGAGAGTGAAAGAGTGCATTCTGTATGGCTTCATTGTTGTTACGTTTAAAAGCAAGCAAATAAACGTCAGTTGTTACCACTGGGACCAGAGCAGGGTGGTGGGCACTAACGGGGACGAGACCTATTGGATGCTGTACTCTCTTTCTAATCTGCCTGGTGGTAAAAACAAGCTATGATTACTGTGCAAAGTCATCAAAACGCACACTGAGACATGAATCCTTCTGCATGTATGGTCTACTTTAGTAAAGTATACTTAAAAATCATGAGTAAATAATCACTATCACATAAAATAGAATAAAAATGCAAATATGTAGAACAGAATATTTTTTTTTCTCCAATCACACAGAACAGCAAATTGTGAAGTAGAATTTTCTACTTACACTGATATGTTAATATACCTGTTGATATAAAATACACTTACAAGTATCAGGTATCAAAATAAGAAAACATGGTGAGAACAAGAATACTGGAGACATGTTTTCCCTCAAAGGAAATAGGAGAACATAATGACGTAGATATCAAAGGAACAAAATAGGCCTAATCAAGATCTTTTCATTGCAGCAAACACAGGGAGTGATCTAGACATGGAAATATGGTAAACATAAACAAGGTTTGGGAAAACACCGGGCAAGGCTTCACTGAAATGAGACACCGAAACGCTCTGTGAGATTTCTGTTTAGTGTGTATCAGAATCAGCATTAGTGGGAGCATGGGCATTGCCGGCTTGTTGACAAGCACTGGCGCTTACTGAGCTTAGCCCTGGAAGCCCTGCTTCAAATGAGCTCCTAGTGGAAACCTAGTATGTAAACAGATAAAGAATGTAACTGCCCTCCTCTGGATGAAATACAAGGCCAGGAGACATGGGGGGTCTGAAGCCACTCACCGCCTTCCCCTGAGCCCCTGGGGAGGCCACAGATGACCCGTTGTTGAGTGCAAGAACAATGCTCACCTTGTGACTAGAGCTGACTGTCCCCATCTGGGAGGTAAAAAAGAGCCCTTCCTCTCTTGCCAGTCCATGGTTACCCCTCCCAAAGATGCATACTCAGGTGGGAAACCTTCTGACATACAAAAGGGTCACTCTTGAAAGAAGGATTTGCAGAGAGCTGAAGAAGTAACCCAAGCAAAGAGTGTGTTTCTCAACTTCATGGACAGAGAGCCAGGGCACAGATCCAAATTCTCTTATAACACTGTAGGTTCTGAAACTGACTGGGTATATCCAATTTTCTGCCCAACTCCATTTTTTAAAAATTTCTTTAACCCCATTGAGTTTCCTGAAAAACCTGCTATCTGCTGGCTTCTTCTAAAGATATAGGCTGAGAAAACACTCCTAAGGTTGCCACACTTATATGATTGTGTCTACCTGGCAAAAGCCTGTTGTACAGAGCACTCACCTCCACTGAAGGACTCTACTTGACTCAATGAAAAATGTTGTCAGCTATTATTTTGCAATTTGATGGTCACTTGAGTATCTTCTTTGTACTATGCATGGCTCTTTCAATTTAATCCTAAATAGGTATTAACAGCTCAGAAAAGCCCAGGCTACATTTTATGACACCCACAGGGTAAAGACCCCATCAGCTCAACATCAACAGAGGACACACCCCATTGGTGTTCTGTGAGGCAGGCAGATTTTGGAACAAATTACCTGCAGAAGGCAGGCTTCCGGGAGATAAGCTACACACTCTGCCACAATAGTCACATGCAACTGAGGACAGAAGCAAAATTTTAGCTGCCTGTGTGCGAGCATGCTAAGCTGCTTCAGTCCTGTCCAACTCTCTGCAACCCTATGGACTGCAGCCTGCCAGGCTCCTCTGTCCATGGGATATCTGAGGTAAGAATACTGGAGTGGGTTGCCATCTCTCCTCCAGGGAATCTTCTCCACCCAAGAATCAAACCTGCATCTCGTGTGTCTCCAGCACTGGCAGGTGGGCTCATCACTTCTAGCACCACCTGGAAAGCCTGTTAGCTGCCTGCTGCTGCTGCTAAGTCACTTCAGTCATGTCCGACTCTGTGCGACCCCATAGATGGCAGCCCACCAGGCTCCCCCGTCCCTGGGATTCTCCAAGCAAGAACACTGGAGTGGGTTGCCATTTCCTTCTCCAGTGCATGAAAGTGAAAAATGAAAGTGAAGTCGCTCAGTCGTGTCCGACTCTTAGCAACCCCATGGACTGCAGCCTACCAGGCTCCTCTGTCCATGGGCTTTTCCAGGCAAGAGTACTGGAGTGGGCTGCCATTGCCTTCTCCTGTTAGCTGCCTAGAAGCCTTGATTTCTTATGTACTCTTTTATGACTTCAGAAATAGACATTTGCCCAACACATGACAGGAAGTAAATTACTGGCTATCTGGTCAGTGGTTAAACTGCAAGTTCAAACCCAGGTCTCCTGTACTGCAGGCAGATCTTTACTATCTGAGCCAGCAAGGAAGCCCAAGTTAAAATAAAGGGTTTCTCAAACAAAAAAAGAAGGGGGAAAAAAAAAAGGAAATCCTCCTTGTTCTCTCACATTACTTCTACTAGTAACATCACTTAAACAATTTTTTTTTAATTGAAGAGTAATTGCTTTACGGAATTTTGCTGTTTTCTGTCAATGATGATGGACAGGGAGGCCTGGCGTGCTGTGGTTCATGGGGTCGCAAAGAGTCGGACTGAACTGAACTGAACTGTCAACCCTCAACATGAATCGGCCATAGGTATACACATATCCCCTCCCTTTTGAACCTCCCTCCCATCTCCCCCCCTCTCCCACCCCTCCAGGTTGATACAGAGCCCCTGTTTGAGTTTCCTGAGCCATACAGCAAACTCCCGTTGGCTGTCTATTTTACATATGGTAATGTAAGTTTCCATGTTACTCTTTCCATACATCGCACCCTCTCCTCCCCTCTCCCAATGTCCATAAGTCTATTCTCTACGTCTGTTTTTCCACTGCTGCCCTGTTAGCAAATTCTTCAGGACCATTTTTCTAGATTCCAAGTATGTGTGTTAGAAAACAATATTTATCTTTCTCTTACTGAATGACTTCACTTGGTATAACAGGTTCTAGGTTCATCCACCTCATTAGAACTGACTCAAGTGTGTCCCTTGGCTGAGTAATATTCCACTGTGTATACATATCACAACTTCTTCATCCATTCATCTGTTGATGGACATCTAAGTTGCTTCCATGTTCTAGCTATTGGCAATAGTGCTGCAATGAACAATGGGATTCATGCATCTTTTTCAATCTTGGTTTCCTCAGGGTATCTGCCTAGGAGTGGGGTTGGTGGGTCATATGGTGGTTTTATTCCTAGTTTTTTAAGGAATCTCCACACCGTCTTCCATAGAGGCTGCATCAGTTTACATTCCCACCATCAGTGCAAGAGCATCGCCTTTTCTCCACACTCTCTCCAGCATTTATTGTCTGTAGACTTTTTGATGATGGCCATTCTGACCAAGGTGAGGTGATATCTCCTTGTAGTTTTGATTTGCATTTCTCTAATTGAGCAATGTTGAGTATTTCTCATGTATTTGTTAGCCATCTGTATGTCTTCTTTGGAGAAATGTCTGTTTAGATCTTTTTCCCACTTTTCAATTAGTTTTTTTTTTTTTTTTTCAGGTATTGAGTTGTATGAGCTGCTCGTATATTTTGGAAATTAATCCTTTGTCATTTGTTTCATTTGCTATTATTTTCTCCCATTCTGAGGGTTGTCTTTTCACCTTGCTTATAGTTTCCTTTGCTGTGCAAAAACTTTCAAGTTTAATCAGGTCCCACTTGTTTACTTTTGTTTTTATTTCCATTACTCTAGGAGGCGGGTCACAGAGGATCTTGCTTTGATTTATGTCATTGAGTATCTTGTCTATGTTTTCCTCTAAGAGTTTTATAGTTTCTGGTCTTACATGTAGGTCTTTAATCCACTTTGAGTTTATCTTTGTGTATGGTGTTAGGAAATACTCTAATTTCATTCTTTTACATGCAGCTGTCCAGTTTTCCCAGCACCATTTATTGAAGAGGATGTCGTTGCCCCATTGTATATTCTGACTCCTCTGTCAAAAATAAGGTATCCATAAGTGCATGGGTTTATTTCTGGGCTTTCCATCTTGTTCCATTGGTCTACATTTCTGTTTTTATGCCAGTACCATACTGTCTTGATGACTGTAGCTTTGTAGTATATAATCTGAAGTCAGGAAGGTTGATTCTTCCAGCTCCATTCTTCTTTCTCAAGACTGCTTTGGCTATTAGGGGTTTTTTGTGTTTCCACATGAATTGTGAAATTTTTTGATCCAGTTCTGTGAAAAATGTCATTGGTAATTTAATAGGGATTTTTCATTGAATCTGTAGATGGCATTTGGTAGTATAGTCATTTTCACAATATTGATTCTTCCTGCCCAGGAAACATGGAATATCTCTCCATCTTTTTATGTCACCTTTGATTTCTCATTAGTGTCTTAGGGTTTTGTGTACAGTTCTTTTGTCTGCTTAGGTAAGTTTATTCCTAGATATTTTAATTCTTTTTGTTGCAGTGGTGAATGGGACTGATTCCTTAATATCTCTTTCTGATTTTTCATTGTTAATATATAGAAATGCAAGTGATTTCTGTGCATTGATTTTGTATCCGGCAACTTTGCTATATTCACTGATTAGCTCTAATAATTTTCTGATACTATCTTTAGGGTTTTCTATATACAGTATCATGTCATCTGCAAACAGGGAGAGCTTTTCTTCTTTTCCAATCTGGATGCCTTTTATTTCTTTTCCTTCTCTGATGGCTGTAGTTAGGACTTCCAGAACTATGTTGAATAACAGTGGTGAAAGTGGACACCCTTGTCTTGTTCCTGATCTTAGGGGGAATGCTTTCCGTTTTTCACCATTGAGAATAATGTTTGCTGTAGGCTTATCATATACGGCCTTTACTATGTTGAGGTAGGCCCCTTCTATGCCCATTTTTTTAAAGAGTTTTAATCATAAATGGGTGCTGAATTTTGTCAAAAGCTTTTTCTGCATCTATTGAGATTACATATGGTTTTTATCTTTCAATTTGTTAATATGGTATATCACATTGATTGATTTGTGTATATTGAAGAATGCTTGCATCCCTGGAATAAACCCAACTTGCTTATGGTGTATGAGCTTTTTGATGTGTTGCTGAATTCTGTTTGCTGACATTTTGTTGAGGATTTTTGCATCTATGCTCATCAGTGATGTTGGTCTGTGGTTTTCTTTTTCTGTGTCTCTTTGTCTGGTTTTGGTGTCAGGGTGATGGTGGCCTTAGAATGAGTTTGGAAGTGTTCCTTCCTCTGCAATTTTTTGAAAGACTTTTAGAAGGATAGGCGTTAGCTCTTCTCTTAATGCTTGATAGAATTCTCCTGTGATGCCATCTGGTCCTGGGCTTTTGTTTTGGGAGGTTTTTGATCACAGCTTCCATTTCAGTGCTTGTAACTGGGTTGTTCATAATTTCTATTTCTAAGAATCTGTCCATTTCTTCCAGGTTATCCATATAGTTGTTCACAATAGTCTCTTATAATCCTTTGTATTTCTGCATTGTCTGTTGTAACCTCTCCTTTTTCATTTCTAATTTTGTTGATTTGATTCTTCTTTTTGTCTTGATGAGTCTGGCCAAAGGTTTGTCAATTTTATCTTGACTAAAAAAACCAGATTTCAGTTTTATTAATTTTACTATTCTTTAATTTCTTTTTCATTTATTTCTGCTCGGATCTTTATGATTTCTTTCCTTCTACTAATTTTGGGGGTTTTTGTTCTTCTTTTTCCAGTTGTTTTATGCGTAATGTTAGGTTGTCAATTTAATGTTTTTCTTATTTCCTGAGGTAGGATTGTACTGCTATAAATTTCCCTCTTAGAAGTGCTTTTGCTGCATCCCATAGGTTTGGAGTTGTCGTGTTTTCATTGTCATTTGTTTCTAGAAATTTTTTGATTTCCCTTTCGATTTCTTCAGTAATCTGTTGGTTATTTAAAAATGTATTGTTTAATCTTCATGTATTTGTGTTTCTTACAGTCTTTTCCTGTGATTGATATCTAGTCTCATAGCGCTGTGGTTGGAGAAAATGCTTTATACGACTTCAATTTTCTTAAATTTACTGAGGTTTGATTTGTGATCCAAGATGTGGTCTATCCTGGAGACTGTTCCATGTGCACTTGAGAAGAAGGTGCATTCTTCTGCATCTGGATGGACTGTCCTGACGATATCAATGAGATCCATCTCATCTAATGTATCATTTAAGACGTGTGTTTCCTTAATAACTTTCTGCTTTGATGACCTGTCCCCTGGTGAGAGTGGGGTGTCATCTCCTACTGTGATTGTGTCACTGTCACTTTCTCCTTTTATGTCTGTCGGTGTTTGTCTATGTATTGAGGTGCTCCCATGTTGGGTGCATAGATATTCACAGTTGTTATGTCTTCCTCTTGGATTGATCCCTTGATCATTATGTACTGTTCTTCCTTATCTCTTAAAAACTTATTTAAGGTCTACTTTGTCTTATATGAGGACAGATACTCCAGCTTTCTTCTGCTTCCCATTTGCATGGAATATATTTTTCCATCCTGTCACTTTCGGTCTATATGTGTCTTGAGGTCTGAAGTGGGTTTCGTGTAGACAGCATATATATGGGTCTTGGTTTCGTATCCATTCAGCCAGTCTGTGTCTTTTCGCTGGAGTATTTAATCCATTTACAGTTAAAGTAATTATTGATATATATGTTCCTATTGCCATTTTCTTAATTGTTTGCGGTTGATTTTGTAGATCTTTTTTCTTCTCTTGTATTTCTTTACTATATAAGTCCCTTTAACATTTGTTGTAAAGCTGGTTTGGTGGTACTGAATTCTCTTAACTTTTGCTTGTCTAAAAAGCTTTTTCTTTCTCCATCAATTTTGAATGAGATCCACGCCAGGTACAGTAATCTTGGTTGTAGATTTTTCCCTTTCAGTAAATATATCCTGCCATTCCCTTCTGGCCTGCAGAGTTTCTGCTGAAAGATCAGCATATGCGGTTCCCCTTGTATGTTACTTGTTGCTTTTCCCTCGCTACTTTTGATATTCTTTCTCTGTGTTTAGTCTTTGTTAGTTTGATTAGTATGTGTCTTGGTGTGTTTCTCCTTGGGTTTATCCTGTATGGGACTCTCTGTGCCTCCTGGACTTACTTCCTTTTCCATGTTGGGGAAATTTTCAACTATAATCTCTTCAAAAATTTTCTCATACCCTTTTTCTTTTCTTCTTCTGCTGCTAAGTTGCTGCTAAGTCACTTCAGTCGTGTCCGACTCTGTGCGACCCCATAGACGGAAGCCAACCAGGCTCCCCCAATCCTGGGATTCTCCAGGCAGGAACACTGGAGTGGGTTGCCATTTCCTTCTCCATTTTCTTCTTCGAGGACCCCTATAATTCAAATGTTGGTGCATTTGACATTGTCCCAGAGGTCTCTGAGACTATCCTCAGTTCTTTTCATTCTTTTTACTTTACTCTGCACTTCAGAAGATATTTCCATCATTTTATCTTCCAGCTTACTGATTCGTTCTTCTGCTTCCGATATTCTGCTACTGATTCCTTCCAGAGTCTTCTTAATTTCAGTAATTGTGTTGTCTGTCTCTGCATGTTTATTCTTTAATTCTTCTAGATCTTTGTTAATTGGTTCTTACATTTCCTCCATTTTGCTTTCAAGGTTTTTGATCATCTTTACTATCATTATTCTGAATTATTTTTCAGGTAGTTTGCCTATTTCCTCTTCATTTATTTGGACTTCTGTGTTTCTAATTTGTTCCTTCGTTTGTGTAGTATTTCTCTGCCTTTTCATTGTTTTTTTAACTTATTGTATTTGAGGTCTCCTTTTCCCAGGCTTCAAGGTTGAATTCTTTCCTCCTTTTGGTTTCTGCCCTCCTAATGTTGGTCCAGTGGTTTGTGTAAGCTTCATATAGGGTGAGATTTGTGCTGAGTTTTTTTTTTGTTTGTTTTTCCTCTGATGAGAAAGGCTGAGTGAGGTGGTAATCCTGTCTGCTGATGACTGGGTTTGTATTTTGTTTTGTTTGTTGTTTAGATGAGGCATCCTGCACAGGGAGTTACTGGTGGTAAGGTGATGCTGGGTCTTTTATTCAAGTGGTTTCCTTTGTGTGAGTTCTCACTGTTTGATACCCGCTAGGGTTAGTTCCGGAGAAGGCAATGGCACCCCACCCCAGTACTTTTGCCTGGAAAATCCCAGGGATGGAGGAGCCTGGTAGGCTGCAGTCCATGGGGTCACGAAGAGTTGGACATGACTGAGCAACTTCACTTTCACTTTTCACTTTCATACATTGGAGAAGGAAATGGCAACCCACTCCAGTATTCTTGCCTGGAGAAACCCAGGGATGGTGGAGCCTGGTGGGCTGCTGTCTATGGGGTCGCACAGAATTGGACACGACTGAAGCGACTTAGCAGCAGTAGCAGCAGCAGGGTTAGTTCTCTGGAAGTATAGGGTCTTGGAGTCAGTGCTCCCACTCCAAAGGCTTAGGGCTTGATCTCTCATCAGGAATAAAGACTCCACAAGTGGTTTGTTATGGCATTAATGAGATTAAAACAAATACCCAAAAATGAGAAACCAAAGATGAACCCCAGACAAATGGCAGTTTCAAAATCAGGCAAATGATAATTAAAATCATGGAATATATACATACACATATACACCGATAAGCAAAGTCAAAACAGTCCAACTAAAATAAAGTACAGTAGATTGACCCAGCAAAGAAAGGAAATCAAAAATTTTATTTACCAGTTAAGAACAAAACTAACCAAAGCAAAAACTGGAAAACAAAACTAAAGCAAGCTGCCAACTGGGGAATAAAGCAATGAAAACAAAACTAACAAGTATGTTGAGAAGAAAGGAAAAAAAGGAAAGAAAGAAAGAACAGATACGCAAAGTTAAACAGAGGTAGATAAAGAAGCTTTATATACATTAAAGATTAACTGCAAGGGGAAAAGAACAGCAGGAAAAGCAAGCAAAGGAATAAATGTAGAAAAAATAATAATAAGTTTAAAAAACTTAAAAAAGAGAAACAAACAAACAAAAAAGAACGCCACAAAACAGCAAAAGCCCAACATAGAGGCAGAGATTTATAACAACAATAAAAAATGTGACTGAGGGGAAAAAAAAAAGCTCAAACGCTTAATTAGATTTCATAGTGCCAATAAAATTGACAACTACAATTGTCAATTGTAGAGAGAGGGGATAAAAAGGAAAAAAAAAAAGAAAATCCAAAAGAATCTACAGAACAGTCAAAACATAAGAATAAGAAAAGTTTTTCTTGAGTTACTGCTGTCAAGTCCTTTCCCTCACTGAGAGTCAGTCCACCTCACCTCCTGAGTATGCCCCCCAACTCTGGGCTGATCTTTGGACCTGCTGTGGGGGCAGCTCAGATTCTAATCTAGTCCTACTCCTGTCTGTTCTTGCCTCCAATGTTCACAGCTATCAGAACTAGTGCATTTTCTTCTGTGGGAGCTCTCAGTGTCCTTTTATATATTCCATAGACACAGAGTCTGCCTAGTGATTGTGTGGATTTAATCTGCAGCTTGTACAGCTGGTAGGAAAGTTTTAGGTCTTCTTCCTTAGCCACACTGCCCTTGGGCTTCAGTTGTGATTTTATTCCCACCTCTGCATGTGGGTTGTCCACTGGGGTTTGTTCCTGAGGCTGCCCTGAGGACTTGGGTTTGCCCCTGTGAGGGCCAGGTGTGGAGGTCATGCAGCTGCTTGCGTTGCAGCGGTTCTGGCAGCACCAGGTACTCAGGGGAGTTGGCGGCTAGGGCAGCAGGAAATATAGTGCTCTAGAAGGGTATGGTAAGTAGTATTGGCCAATATGCTCCAATATTCTTGCCTAGAGAACCCCTCTGATAGAGAAACCTGGCAGGCCACAGTCCACAGGGTCCCAACGAGTGGGACACGACCGAAGCAAACCTGCGCACACAGACACAAGACTGTTTTTTGCCTGTGGCAGCTCTGCCCCTCTAGGAGTTGGGTGTGAAGGTGGCATAGCTGCTTGGCTTGCAGAGACCCTGGCGGCGCCAAGTGTGCAGGGACAGGGACTGCCTCCACTGCAGGAGTTATGGCCCCATCAGTCTTTTTTCAAGCTTCTTGTAGCTGGCGATCAGAAGGCCTTTTCAGTCAGTCTTTCTCCATAGCTCTCCCACTTCAGGCACTTAGAGGGCTCCCTTGCCTGGGGTCCTTCTCTGTAGATCGGCACGTGAGGCACTTAAAGGGGCACCCTTAAAGGTCCTACTCTGTAATTCAGTGCATCAGGCGTTTGATGGCCCAGCCTCTCTATTATTCAGCTGCCGAATCAGGTGTCTGGGGTGAGAGAGGCTATGGTTATGGCTCCACCCACTACACATGACTCAGCAGTATCGCCTTGCTTCCATGGCTGCTTGGCTTTCCTCCACAGGCACTTCCCACCACAACCTCCTCCCTCACATCCCCTTGATCCATCTCTCCTCAGTCAATAGCAGCCCTTGCCCTGGGATTGCCTCCACAATCCCTAAACTCCAGCTCCCAGCCATTGCACCCTCCAGGGGACCTGCATCCCTGTCCAGGGTATATATGTCTGTCTGACTCTCATTCCATTTAGGCTGCCACAGATCAGCTGTTTCACTCTCAGCCTGAAATGTTTCTCCTCTGACTCAGACAATTGCCCCGGTGTGGGGATCAGACCCCTGCTTCAGTTCCCCCATCCACTGAGGGCAGGTCCAGTCCTACTAACACCCCTGCTTTTCCCCCTAGTTCCTTCATCCTACAGAGTTTTGCGTGGTTCTATATATTCTTTTCCACTGGTCAGGTACTCTGGTCCATTCTCAGCTGGTGTTCTGCATGCACTTCTGTGTCTGAAGGTGATTCCTGATGGATCAGTGGAGAGAGATGTACTCCACGTCCACCCACTCCTCCGCCAGCCACCTTGTTCCTTTTAGTGATACCATTTTTTGTAAAGGCTTTTGTTTTCCACATAGCCCGTTTATGTGCAGTAGGTCTTTTAACCCTTACATAGTCGTGGAAGGCAGGTTATTACCCTAATTTTAGAAATAAGGAAAATAAGACTCAGAAAGCAGAAATGACTTCCCCATCAACAGCCAGCCAATAAGAAGCAGAAACAGAGTTTTCAAGCCACTGTTCTTTCTACAGAGCAAAGACGGCTCCCACGTACCTCCCTCCTGCTGTTTACCTGGTCTTTTCTAATCACACTAACACCCCTTCCAGCACTGGCAAAAGTCTTTTGTTTCTTTCCTCCACCAGGCCAGCAGCGTGCTGGTGCCGACAGCAGCCCCCACCATTCCACACCCATAAAGGGAAGATGGACTGGAGTCAAGGAAAACGTCTGAAGTCCATTCCTCAGCCCTCCATCTCCAACCCAGCTCTCTCCCAGCCCTTACTCCACACCTGCTGCAGAGAGGAGGAAAGCAACATAGGGAGAGCAGAGCGAGCGGGCACCCGTGCTGAACTCACCGACACTCACAGGCTCCCCCTGTTCACCCCAAGCAAATGCAATCGTAGCATCCTCACCAAACTGACTTTCACTGGATATACCAACACCATCACGAGCTAGCCACTCATTTATTATTTGTGGGTTTTAACAGGGACATTTTGATTGGGGTTCCATTGAAAAGCTGTGGTTACAGTGATGCTAAGAGGAATTAGGTGGCGGAAAGGGAAAAACCTAAAATTATCCCCGGGATTTTTAAATATTAAATAATCTTCGTGAAGTGCTAATGGAAAGCATCTGAGTTGCCAGATGATATGAAACAAAATCAGGTAAGTCTGTGTGCTTCGCCTCTATCCTGGCTGGCCCAGCCTTAAATAACTGTCACGTTAAATGAACACAGAGGAATGGGTGGCGAGGGGAAGCTAATGGGATAAATCTATCACAGCGCTTCAGCTAGACTTTAGGTAATGATTATCTTCATTTCTCATAAGGAAAATCAAGACCTGAAAGCATCCTTAGCTTGGCTCAGAGACAAAAGAGAGCTGGAAGGAGTGTCACTCTTGCTCAGTCGCCAAGTCATGTCCGACTTTTTGTGACCCCGTGATCTGCAGCACACCAGGCCTCCCTGTTCCTTGCCATCTCCTGGAGTTCATCCAAGTTCATGTCCATTGAATTGGTGATGCCATCCAACCATCTCATCCTCTGTTGCCCTCTTCTCCTTTTGCCTTCAATCTTTCCCAGCATCAGGGTCTTTTCCAATGAGTCAGTTCTTCACCTCAGGTGGCCAAAATATTGGAGCTTCAGCATCAATTGCTCCAATGGGTACTCAGGGTTGATTCCCTTAAGGATTGACTGTTTTGATCTCCTTGTAGTCCAAGAGACTCTCAAGAGTCTTCTCTAGCACCACAGTCCAAAATTCTTCAGTGCTCAGCCTTCCTATGGTCCAACTCCCATATCGATACATGACTACTGGAAAGACCATAGTTCCTTTGGAAGGAGCTTAAGTCTCTCCAATTGTAGAACCATCCACAATAGATGGTGCTCTATAACACCATCTGTATTCCCCCATCTATACATTCCTTACAAGGAAGACAAGCCCAAGAGTTCTGAATAAATTAGAAACAACAGAGATGTTTAAAATGGGTGCGTTAGCCATTTCCCCTGAATGCACAATTTATGCAAAGGGGCTCCGAAATTCTTCATGGCAAACTGCTTACACCAAGCTCACACATGCAGACAACATACACAGGACACTTCAGAGTCCGAGAGAAACGGGGCACCTTCTGCCCAATGTATCTTCAGTAACCAGTGTATTTAAAAAAACAAAAGCTCACCACTGCCCACCACATCCTGGTTTCCCCTTTCTTCTAATCCCTAAAGACTTCCAGGGTTTCTGCAGCTAAGCAGCTGACCCCGGGAAGATGGTGCTGCCTTTTCTAAAGAAGGTAGCAGTGGGATAACAGACACTGCAGTCCAGCCAGAGGGAGCCGTGTTATTTAGAAAAACAGGGTTCGCCACCCACCGCTCCGAACGTCCATCTCACGCGCTGCCTCTGGGTTTCAGCCACTCCAGGAGCACACAGTAAGGAGACAAGGTCCTGGGAACACGAGCCCACTGTTTTAGGCACTGGTTAATGTCTCATTCTGTCCGGAAAGGCACTACTGATTGCTCAGGGAATGAACCGCACAGTCAAATCCTGCCTGCCTCCCCCCTTCTATAACACGGTGACTGAGTCGTGCTCCATCCTTCCTCACCTTAAACCACAGTGTCAAAACTACGGAGCCAGAACTCGCCCGGTGGTCCAGGGGTTAAGAATCCGCCTGCCAATGTAGGGGCACAGGTTCGATCCCTGCTCCAGGAAGATTCCACAGGCTGCAGAGCAATTAGGCCTGGGCACCACAGCTACTGAGCCTGTGCTCTAGAGCCCACGCTCCATACCAAGAGAGCCACTGCGACGAGAAGCCCACTCTCAGCAACGAGAGAGTAGCCCCTGCTGGCCACAGCTAGTGGAAGCTTGCAGCACAGCAACCAAGAGCCGGCACAGCCGAAACTAATTTAAAATAATAATAATAAGCCAGAAACTTAATTTTTCACGAAGGAAGACATTTTTTTTGAAGCATTAGAGCCTGAAAACACTGGGCTATCTTGTTAAAAGGGACCGCCTAACTTCTTAAAAGCATTTCCATATACTTCATTCCTGGGGAAAAAATCAAACTGGTCACACAAGTCTGCATTTCTTCAGGTGTGCACACACCCACACCGCTTACCGAAAGTAACTTCTCCTTTGCCAGCTTTGTCAAACAGCTGGAAGGCCACCATAAACAGAGCATCCGGGGCACACAGGACAGATTCAAATGCCACAAATTCTTGAAAGGATATTAATCTGCAACATAAGACAAGCACAAAGCATAGAGTCAGTAGCTTGTGAAAGATAAAAGCATACACAAATATTCGGTAAGGGAAAAAATAAAACATCACTGTCAAACACCAAAATTCAAACCTAACAACACATATAAACACTTAGCATTCCCTTTCACACAGAGTGGACTGAAATAACAACACAGAATCTAAAAGACACGACAGATTTGAGGATAGGGTGACACAGTAAATGCATTATAATTTCAAATGTAACTGTTTTACCCAACATACTACTTTTGTCTCAGCCATGTTGTTAAGATTCTAAAATTAGTGCTTAGACACTTAAGATTAATATGATAACAAAGCAGCCAGCTCTGTCACTCATTCATACCTTTTCTACACCATGTAACATGGTTCACAAAGACTCACTCATTACTGGCATCTGCCGAACACACGCAGATTAAACTAAAGGATGACACCGGGGCAAGGGATAAAATTCGGATAATTAGACATGAAATGGGGCTTCCCCAGTGGCTCAGACGATAAAAAATCTGACTGCAATGCAGGAGACCCAGGCCGGGCTCAAGCTCTGGGTCAGGAAGATCCCCTGGAGAAGGGAATGACTACCCACTTCAGTATCTTGCCTGGAGAATCCCAAGGACAGAGGAGCCTGGTGGGCTACAGTCCGTGGGGTCACAAAGATTCGGACACTACTGAGCAACTAACACTTTCACTTTCAGACGTGAAAAGTGACACCAAGACACTTGTAGTCTGGTAAAACAGGTGAATACTAATCTATACTACTATACAGGGAAGACGGATCATAAGGCAGGCACCAATATGACGGTTACAGAATTTTGGTATGAAATCAAAGAGAGCTTTGTAGAGCGGGTCTCAAAAATTAGTGAAGTTCTGGTGTGCAGTAGGAGTGGGGGAGGGGTCACCTTAGGGGAAATGGCTGCAGAAAGGCAGGTGCAAAAAAGTATGGGAGTTTTTAAGGAAAACAGTGAGGAACTAATTTTCTCTGGACAGTAAAGTGCATCAGAGATCACTGGAATGAGATCAGAAGTTGAGAGATATAAGTTTCTGAACAAGGTCATGATCTGATCAAATCTATCCATCAGGAAGAACAAAACAGGCCACAGAGGCTTTGACTTCCAATGAGTAAACAAATCCACGGAGGCTGTCTTAGAAAAGTTCTCTGCCACTGCTTTGTACAGTTGTTTAGTCAATGAGTCGTGTCCAACTGTTTGCAACCCCATGGACTGTAGCCCGCCAGGCTCCTCTGTCCATGGGATTCTCCAGGCAAGAATACTGGAGTGGGTTGCCATGCCCTCCTCCAGGGGATCTTCCCATTCCAAGGATCAAACCCACAGCTCCTGCTTTGGCAAGCGGATCCTTCACCACTGAGCCACATGGGAAGCCCCATTTTGTATTATAAACATCCAAATATTTCAGTGATACACTGGGATAGTCCAAGTGTCAAGGAGATAGAAGGAGAAAGAGAACAGGAGTAGTTTCCTCTGTTTCACTGAACACTTACTTCGAAACATTTAATAGAGAAAACACATTTTTATACAGATCAGGAGCTGCAAAGCTAACTTTGCTATTTCCCGGAATGCCACCTGATTATAATGATAATGCCACCAAGAGAGGAAAACTCTGGTGTGTTCATTACACCCGTTCTGTGTTGCTCACTACCGAAAGCACACCCTTCCGCACGCAGGGGAACATTCAGGCACAGCAGGTGCTATGGAAGAACACTTGCCCAGAACGTTTCTCAACTGCACAGTCTGCCTCAGGGAGACTCTCACTGTGCACGGGGCCAGGCATGCGTGGGCACAGCGGGGGAAACACAAACCGGGGGTGGAAGGTTCTGGCTGGCCTGGAGTAGCTGACAGCTGCTGGGGGATGGGAGGTGGCCGCATGCGTCTGTCTCCCCCAGAACGCAAGCTGCGTGTCAGAAGGAAACAGAAGAAGAGATAAAGCATCCAGGGGCAGAGCGCTTTACGCTGCCTGGAAGAATATAGGAAGGTTTCACAAAGCTGTGGCATTTAAAGAGCAAATTTTCAAGCTCTTAGAGATCATGGACTTCCACCTCCTCCTTTTACTTCTGAGCAAACCAGAAGGTGTTACGGCTTGTGTGAGGTGAAACAACTGGCTTCTGACATTTTGGCCTGAGAACAAAGTATCCTAGTTCCCTTGACTGAGACCGCGTTCCAAGAGGTATGGGGGGATGGAGAGGCGCGAGAAGGGGATTGGGAGGACGATCCACACGGAGGGAACTCCAAACAGAGGTGGTGACCGGAGTGTGCTGTGCTTGGAGAGCACGGAGGTGCTACCCACCCTGCATCTCGTGATCCTGCGGAGTCGAAGGGTGGTTGAGCTGTCATGCCAGCCACCTGTGAAGGCCCTAGAAAGACCAGCTGGAGAATCCTGATTTTTTTTTTTTTTTTGCAGGCATTAAGAAATCACTGGAGGTGTGGGGGTTAAAAAATATCAGAGTCAGATGTTCGTTTTAGAAAAGGAACTGGGGTACAAGATGAATTTAACAGAGGAAAGATGGAACGTGAGGGGAAAGGACGAGATGGGGGAAGAGAGCCTGACAGCTAGAGAGAGCAGGGGTCTAAACCAGAGCTGGGACACTAGGACAGGAGAAGGGGAAAGGAGGGAACATGCAACTGCCGCAGGAATGACTTAGCACGCACGCACGGTCAATGAAGCTGCCCACAAGCGTTGACTCAGGGATGCACGCGCCCAGCTCCAGACTACAGAAGCACGGAGCAGAAACGTGTTGCCGACTGGCTGCTTTCTTCTCGCCACCACCCATCACGCCCTGGGACCTCCTCAGAGCGGCACCAACAATCCCACAGCCACACACTCACCAGCTCAACCTTGCTGGCACTTTGTCAAGGCAAAAAATATTCACGTTCGCTAAATTACCCCTGCACAGATGGTAGTGAATTAAGACAAATCACAAAGTGTGAGTAGAAACGGGACGTCTTTTTAATGTGAATAAAGGAAGACTGAAATAACCAGAAAAAGAGAATCTCATCTCTCTCAGACTGGAATGGGAAACCTGAAGACCATCGATAGGGGTGAACAGAGCCTCCTCTGGCAACGTCAGAGTGGTTTCATAACTGGCCAAAGAGTGCTCTGGTATTTCAGGCGTGTTCAGTCAGTTCAGTTCAGTTCAGTCGCTCAGTCGTGTCGGACTCTCCGCGACCCCATGAGTCAACTCGACGCATGAGGTGGCCAAAGTATTGGAGTTTCAGCTTTAGCATCAGTCCTTCCAATGAATACCCATGTGAAGAAAGCTGATTGCCGAATATTGATGCTCTTGAACTGTGGTGTTGGAGAAGACTCTTGAGAGTCCCTTGGACTGCAAGGAGATCCAACCAGTCCATTCTAAAGGAGATCACTCCTGGGTGTTCATTGGAAGGACTGTTGCTAAAGCTGAAACTGCAATACTTTGGCCACCTCATGCGACGAGTTGACTCACTGGAAAAGACTCTGATGCTGGGAAAGGTTGGGGGCGGGAGGAGAAGGAGACGATAGAGAATGAGATGGCTGGATGGCATCACCGACTCTGTGGACATGAGTTTGAGTGAACTCCGGGAGTTGGTGATGGACAGGGAGGCCTGGCGTGCTGTGATTCATGGGGTCGTGGAGAGTCAGACACGACTGAGCGACTGAACTGAAGTGAACTGATCTCCTTGTTACAGATACCAAAAAGCCATGTAATTTGCTAATCCTGTTAGATACAAGTATCACGTTGATACATCTATGTAGGAGGTATACAGACGAACCGTGAAATAATAATGCTTCACTGTTCATCAACGTCGTTTTGGATTTTCAAGGTAATTTGACTAGAAGGCTATCAGAATAATTATATAGGACTATATTTATTTACAGCGTGATACCTAAAAACATTGTGTGTGTACATATATATATATATTTGTATAAACAGTACTCCAGACTCACTTTACAGATTTAATGGGATTAACATAAATTACAATAAAGGATCCATGCTTAATCAACTTCAGACCTGGCTGGTGAGCTCACTCACTTCCTTTTCTACCCTCAACTTCCCAAACTTCAACAGGGGGTTGTGAGTGCTCAATCACCTCAGTCCTGTCTGCCTCTTAGGGACCCGATGGACCACAGCCCACCAGGCTCCTCTGTCCATGAGGTTTCCCAAGTAAGAATACTGGGATGGGTTGCCATCCCCTTCTCCAGAGGACCTTCCCAACTCAGGGATTGAACCAACGTCTCCTGCATCTTCTGTATTGTGACTGGATTCTTTACCACTGAGCCACCAGGGAAGCCCTGGACAGTGGTAGATGCCCTCTCTGATAAATCACACAACTCTGAAAAGCTCTGTGACTGGTCTCTAAGGAACAGTCACACTGGGACATTGATGCTCACCTTCAGCACCTGACTGACTGTGGGATACAGGTCAGCTGACAGGAGGATACAGGGAATCTCAAGATTCAGGGAGAGCAGGTTTCCAACTACACTATATTTCACAGTTCTGACACGAGCAGAGAGTTGTTTTTCGTTTTAAGTGAATCATTTTTGTTCTCCAAACCACCAGAGCTATTGTTCTTCTGAAAGCCATTTATAACAGCACCTACAAGTCCTTTAAAGTCTGGGTAAAACAGCTAAAGCACCACACACTGCGTCACACACCAAGCCAAGGAGGAAGGGGTTAAAAATTGAGTGCCTCTGGACATCATGCTTAGGCTGGGGCAAGACTGCACATCTACTGTGGACAGAGGAACATACCAGAGGATACATATACCAAAGTGATGGCAGTGCTTCTCTTTTATTATTATTTATTTTTAATTGGAGGATAGTTGCTCTACGATGTGGTGGTGGTTTCTGCCATACAACAATGTGACTCAGCCGTAAGGGTTAAAGTGTGTGTGTGTCTCCTCCCTCTAGAGCCTCCCTCCCACCCCGCCCCACAGCCCCCACTCTAGGCCATCACAGTGTGCCAAGCTGGGCTCTCTGTGTTACACAGCAGCTTCCCACTAGCCAGCTATTTTATACCCAGAAACTCATATATGTCAGTGCTACTCTCTCAACTGGTCCCATCCTCTCCTTCCCCCAGAGCAGTGCTTCTTTACAGTAGCACACTGCCTGCCCTTCTCATTTTGCAAGGGCTAGCTCTCAGCCTGGAGAGACTTACAATAGAGAATATATACCGAAAATTATGACATTATGGAAAAAGTCATAAGCTATGTAACAGAAGTAGAGATAAACCGCTCTATGAATTCGGAGGAGGGAAAGGGTACTGTTACACTGAGAGAAAGGAGGAGATGGAGAAAGTAAAATCAGGAACACACGGCATCAGAGGGCAGCTGCGACCACACAGTCATGTGATATCGGTCTCATAAGAGAGAGCGGATGATCAAGCAGAGAGGGCAGGCAGGAGATGCAGAAACCATCGACTCCAGTGGGAATCTGGCAGTGCGTCTATGTGCTGAGCGCAGGCCTGTGCTATGAACACACAGAGGAAAAGTACAATTTCTGCCCCAAACACCTGGAGGTCTGAGGTTGGGGAGGGGAGCGGCAGATGGTGAGTCAGGAACCAAGGAAGACGGGAGATGAAGAGCCACAAGAAGCGCAAGCAAGCTAGAGGAATGGCAAGTGCAAAGGCAGCCATGGTGCTGTAATAGCAGGTAAAGTCTGGAACTTGTAGTGATGTGATAGGTTTGGGCTTCGGACCATTCAATCTGGCAGAAGAGTGTAAAGTGAATTGGAGGGAGAAGAGCCTGGATACAGGGAGACTGCTGGTTGAATCCAGGGAAGACTCCTGAAGACCTGAAGGAGAAAGAAAGGCTCCTTATAATAAGAGGACCGAAGTACATGGCACCTCGCTCTGCAGAGGGCAATCCAACAGCACAGCCAGTCTTACCTCTTTAACTGGAGGATAACTGCTTTATAATGCTGTGTTGGTTTCTGTTGTACATCTTCGTGAACAGCTGTAAGTATACATATGTCCCCTCCCTCTTGAAGCCCCCTCCCACTCCTCTAGGCCATCACAGAGCACCAGGCTGAGCTCCCTGCGTCATACAGCCAATTCTCATTAGCCACAGCAAGAGTCTGAACAATGCCCACACTCTTTGACACCACAATCCCACTTCTCAGAATTTACCCTAAAAAATAATCAACAGACGTGTGCAAACTGAAACCTACAGGAATGTTCAAGCAGTGCTGTTACCAGTGAAAAGAGGGAAAACCACCTCAATATGCGACAATGCACAACTGATTAAAGGACCATTCATACACAGAAAACTGTCCAAGCACTACAAACTGCAATAAACAAGTTCATGGCATTAAGAAGAAAATGGGTTACACAAATTATATATAGACAACAAGCCCATTTTGTTAAAAATGGACAAAAAACAATACACAAAAAGAGTTTCAAGAATGAACACCAAACTGTTAGAGGTATCTCTAGGAAATTAAAACATTAGAAATTTGAAGATTTTTTCCTTTCTTTTTGCTTGCCTGTATTTTCTAATCTTTTCAATACACACGTACTGAATTACTTGTGTAGTAAGAAAAAGAAAAAAAATTCTGTGAAGCAAAACAGCAAGGACCTAAACCTGGGTACTGGCAGAAGGGCTGAATAAGATGGGGTGCGGGGGAAGAACCGAAAAAAAGAAGCAAATGACTGTGAAGAGGCTCGCACCACCACTGGCCGTCCGAGGTGGAAAACCTCCAGTTCTCTTCCCCCCTGCCGCTGCTGCTTCTTGGTCGGCAGTAGCTTGGACCCCATGTGGTCCCTTTCATCTCTCGCCTGGTTCCTATCTCCAGGCCAACTCTGCGGCTATGAAAGTTTAAGCAACTGCACATAAGGATCTGATCTCTTTAGACTTCAGGAACTTTGGTCGTAGACAATGCACCATATCAGAATCCAATTACCACTTCTACTTAAGGTTCCTAACCGCAAGAGTGCTTTGCAAAAATACCTTCTCCTTCTAACCCTCTTCTGTGTGTTACACTGAAGCTGAACAACTGCACAGGATTAATGGCAGAGATAAAAGCAAAATCTAACTCCAAAAACTGGGTTCCAACCACCAGACCACCCAGGGTCACGTGTCTGTGAATGTCAGAAGAAAAAAAAAACGAAAACAGAACCAGGCTCTCCTGTGATCGCCAGTTTATCAGAAGAGTTTCGGCCTCCATGACTTGAACATCTTTAATAGCTTTGGGGGCTTTTCAGTCTTTTATCTCCCTCCTGAGTGCCTGTCAAATATACACTGTTCACGCCACCAAAATATTTGTACCCTACACTTATTATATGCCAGGCAATGCTCTTGGCACTGGGGATACTGTGAAAACAAATACGGTGGACAGAATCCATGTCCTCAAGGAATTTCATTCCACTGGAGAAGGGAGGCAATGAGCACACACATAGATGAAGATGAGATCAGATAACAGTTGCGTAGAAGATACATCCGAAAAATGCATTAAAGCAGTGCTTCTTAGTCCTGGCAAGCCTATTTAATGGACATGAGGAGGGAGTAGATCAACCATCTTTTTGTTTTCCTATAAACTTTTTATTTTGAACTGGGGTATAGCCGATTAACAACGCTGTGACAGTTTCAGGTGAATAGTGAAGGGACTCAGCCATGCAGACACATGTATCCATTCTCCCCCAAACCCCGCTCCCATCCAGGCTGGCACATAACATTGAACAGGGTTCCATGTGCTGTACAGTAGGTCTTCACTGGTTATCCATTTTAAATATAGCAGTGTGTACACGTGTTTGTTTTTTAAACTTCCCATGCAGCTAAGCTTGAGAACAATGGGGCTAGGTGGTGAGCAAATGCCTCTTGGGGAGGTGGCATTAAGATCTGAATGATGAAGAGGAGGGAGCACGGGAAGAACTGGAGCAAGGGTATTTTGGTGGAAGAAAGCTCACTGTGAAGTCTGGCCCTACCAGCAATCTTGGCAAGTTCCCAGCGCGAGGGGTGGGGGTGGGGGTGGTGTGCAGGCAGAGAGATAGGGTGCAGGGCACACGGATTGGATTTCATCCACACACTTGGATTTCATTCCAGGTACATCACTCCCCTCTGCTGAGGACCTCCAGTCACGCTGGAGGGTCTTTGGCAGGGGGAGTGATGTGAGCTCCCGGAACACTCAGGACACCTTGGAGCACAGACTGCAGGTGAAGCAGCGAGTCTAGTTTCAAGCGGGTGGGACCAGGGCCATAGCAGGAGAGTGAGTGAGAAACAGAAGTGGTCAGATCCAGGGTACGCGCTCTAGACAGAGCTGGCGGGCTTGTCCCAGAAGTCAAAGCACACAGCCTTTAAAGCCCCGGAGCAAGTCAGGTGTGCCCTGGGGACGCCTGGTGGCCTGAAGCCACTAGAGCAGCACAGACTAAGGACATGAGATCTGCGACTTGAGCAGATGACAGAGGTCATAAATAAAGAGTTTATTCAATACCCAGCAGATGGTGAGTATGTTCACCAACTAAGCTTCAACAGCATATAAATTTAAAGCAACTGCTAACGCTCTCTAGAAAGAGACAATGAGTTATGACCATATTTTATATTCTAAAAACCAGTTATATATGGGAATCTAGAAAAATGGTATTGACGAAGCTATTTGCAGGGCAGGAAGAGACACAGAGGACAGAGGCAGAGAAGAGGCTTGTGGACCCGGCGGGTGGCGGGGCAGGGTGTGGAGGAAGAAGAGGGTGGGCCGAACTGAGAGAGTAGCCCTGACACAGATACACTGCCACGTGCAAAACAGATGGCTGGCGGGAGGCTGCTGCCTGGCAAGGAGCTCAGCCTGGGGTTCTGTGGTGACCTGGAGGGGTGGGATGGAGCGGGGCGGTGCGGGAAGGAGGTTCGAGATGGAGCGGCTGATCCACACTTATGGCTGATGCATCTTGCTGTATGGCAGAAACCAACATAACATTGGAAAAGAACATTGTAAATTATACTCCAATTAAAAAGAAGTTTTTTTCATCAATAACAAGGTAGAAAGAAGCTGGAGTTCTAGCTTTCCCATTGCCTAACTGGCAGCATGATTCTCCTGGGCAAGTTGGAACAGATCTCCTTTCCTCATCTTTCACAGGTGCCCTACAATCCCATTTTCTTCCATCTTCACGCACAGGGAGCCGCCCGCAGCCACCCCGGCTCCAATGCCAGTTTGGCATTTCCAGGAAGGCATCTGTTCTCGGGCCAACTGGGGTCCCCTGCTCCGCCACGCATTCAGGTTGAAGTCTCACGGCAGCGTTTGCCAAGCGGCTATTTAAATTCACTGGCTGCAGTGAAATCTGGCAGATTGAATATTGTTCAAACAAGCAGGCTACTGTCTGGCTTCAAAAATCTATTAAAGATTTTATTAGCAATTTTACTGTATTGTCATCATGAATTTAGCCTATAAATACCACCTCTGCATGTATCATGGTCCCCATATTGCCAAAAGAAGATAAATATATATAGGCTCTCGTAACTGTGAGCTTAACTCAGTAAGTGATATGCCCATACTTCCAGATCTACCTGTCTGGCCACTGCCTTGGAGTTCCTTTCAAACAGCATGTGAGCTGCCCAAGTCTGACTGCGCCAAGTATTGAGTTTAAGAGATGGTGTTCTTATATCGCCAACATTTTCTTCCTTATCAGAGGGATCAAACATGTTTAACAAGTGCGATTAATCCCTGTTCTCCTCCACTTTGCTAACAGCTCATTCAGTTACATACCGCAAAGTATGTAACCTACACATCCTCTACAGCCCGTTGCTTCCTTCCTTCCCTGTTAAATGCTACTGCCCAAGGGCCTCAAGAGAACTGTCTGGCCACCTCCCATCTTTCAACCTTTGAGTTATAAAAATGTTCTAATCATGGACAATCCCTATAGGAGTGATACTACATCAAGAAAAAGAACCACCACGAACTTTGTAAAACTGAGACAAATCATATTCTCTGTCTCCATAAGATTCTGTTTTTCCTATATAAATCATTATTTCAAAAAGAAAACCTAAAAAGCTATCTTATTATATTACATTGTATCTATTCTGAATAGTTACCTATATTGAGAGATTTCAGTACAGTATACCCCAAATAGTCTTTATTTTAGTTATATCACAGGGGCATTTTGAGTTCTAGCCAAAGACTTTTATTCTTTTAAATAAAAAGCATACTCTGTTCATGAGAATATAAACTGGTACAGCCAGTGTGGAAAACAGTACAGAGGTTTCTTGAAAAATTAAAAATAGAACAACCATTATGACCCAGCAATTTCCACTCCTGAGTATATATCTCAAGAAAAAGAGAACACTAATTTGAAAAGTTACCAATGCTCACAGCAGCATTATCTACAACAGCTAAGATAAGGAAGCAACCTAACTGTACATGAACAGATGAATGGATAAAGAGAGGTGACTGGTACACAAAGAATGAACTACTCAGCCATAAAAAAAGAATAAAAATGTTTGCCATCTGCAGCAACATGGATGGACTTGGAGAATGTTACGCTAAGTGAAATAAGTCAGACAGAGAAAGACAAACACTGTGTGATATAACTTATATGCGGAACCTAAAAAATACAGCAAACTAAAAGGAAACACAAAAATACAACAAACTAGTGACTATCACAGAGAAGCAGCAGACCCACAGATGCAGACAGCAAACTAGCGGTTAGCAGTGCTGGGAGAAAGCAGGGCTGAGGTGGAATACGGGGCTGGAGGGTTAAGAGGCACAAAGCATCATGTAAAAACCAAGCTACACAGAGACACTGCATGACACAAGGAACACAGCCAATATGTTTAAATAACTAAACAGATATTAAATTATTAAAAGACTGATGAAAAAGAAAATAAAAGAAAAAGTAGACAAAGTTACAAAAAAAAAAAAAAAAACCACTATATATAACTCATTTTAAACTGGGGATTTGCCCATAAAGGGGAAAAAAGTGGAAAGACAGAAAGACCATTGGTAAGAAAAGGGAAAAGTAGTTGCTATAACTATACTGAAAAATCCATTTGGGTAAGAGATGGGAATACCAAACCACTTTACCTGCCTCCTGAGAAACATGTATGTGGGTCAAGAGGTAATAGTTAGAACCAGACATGGAACAATGCACTGGTTCAAAATTGGGAAAGGAGGATATCAAGGCTGTATATTGTCACCCTGCTTATTTAATTTATATGTAGAGTACATCATGCAAAATGTCAGGCTGGATGAATCATAAGCTGGAATCAAGATTGCCGTGAGAAATATCAATAACCTCAGATATATGGCAGAAAGCGAAGAGAAACTAAAAAGCCTCTTGATGAAGATGAAAGGAGATCAACCCTGAATATTTCCAGGAAGGACTGATGCTGAAGCTCCAATACTTTGACCCCTGATGTGAAAAGTCAACTCACTGGAAAAGACCAATGCTGGGAAACCTTGAGGGTAGGACGAGAAGGGAGCAACAGAGGATGAGATGGTTGGATGGCATCATCGACTCAATGGACATAAGTTTGAGCAAACTCTGGGAGACAGTGAAGGATGGGGAAGTGAGCTGCAGCCCGTGGGGTCACAAAGCTTCGGACACAACTGAGCAACTGAGCAACACCAAAGTAGAATTTTTTTAAAATCTGGCTTTCTGAGATCTTCCATAATTCTTTTAAGGCTGGATGAGAAGGCTTTCAATGCTATTTAAATGGTTCAGTTCAGTCACTCAGTCATGTCCGACTCTTTGTGACCCCATGAATCACAGCACGCCAGGCTTCCCTGTCCATCACCAACTCCCAGAGTTCACTCAGACTCATGCCCATCGAGTCGGTGATGCCATCCAGCCATCTCACTCTCTGTCATCCCCTTCTCCTCCCACCCCCAATCCTTCCCAGCATCAGAGTCTTTTCCAGTGAGTCAACTTGTCTCATGAGGTGGCCAAAGTATTGGAGTTTCAGCTTTAGCATCAGTCCTTCCAATGAACACCCAGGATTGATCTCCTTTAGAATGGACTGGTTGGATCTGGAGCAAAGTGACGATTAAAATGCTATTTGGAACCAAATAAGAGCATCTAAGTAAGCACTGACACACAAACAGTGACCAGAACAAATGTGCCACTGGCTGGCATCTGCCAATGCAGCAAGTGCCCAGCTAGACACGCTGTGACTAAAAAGCAGAAAACTAAATTTTTTAAAAAATATGTGAAATCAAATTTTACCGATTCTCCTTTGAAAAACCTTATCAGTTACTAGGAAACATTTTAACATTTTTCTTTCAGTTATGAATTTCACATTATGGATACACACAATACACTTTTTTGTTGTGATCAGAACATAAGCCCTGAGCACAGCAAAAAATTCAGTGGCTGAAATGGCCTTTATCATATTTTTTAAAATAAAATTATTCATGGTGTGGGCAAGAAAGAAACAGAAGTACCTAAGCTTGAGCCAGAATATCACATGCACACATAAAAAAGCCAACATTAATATCTGCTGTGCCAGCTGAATTCAAATTAACCTAATTTTACATGTTAATTAAACCAGCTATTTTCTTCTTATTGTATTTTTGCTTCTTAAATAGTAGAGTCTACAAGTGGTTCCCAACAGACTTGTTCCAATAACAATGACGTATTCATTTACTTCTATTATGACCGTACAATACAGTAACTGAGCAGTAATTTTTCACAGTCAATTACACGTGTGGTTCTTTATGCTTAAAGACGCTGAAATAATGTGTACTATAGAGCCATAGGCCTGCATCTCGAGTCTGCCTGAGGCAGTTGCCTGGGTAACACATTTTCTCTTCGGTTTAGCATAACCCTTCATTGAATATCATTAGGTGTCATTAAATAGCAAACATTAACATGAACTTCAATACACTACTTAGATGGAGTCATTTTACCCATGTAAACAAGTGCTCCATCATTTATAAGAAGCTTAAAATAGATTATGATTTTCTGTATTTGAGACTGTGAAAAAGAAATTTTAAAAGTGCCCACGTGTTGATTCAAAATTGAATTTGCAGAAATTTCTCTTATATTAATGAGAGAACTCAGACCAAGTTTCATGGGCAATACTTCTCATCAATAGGGTCATAGTATTTCAATGTAAGCAAAGAAGGATTACGGTTTTAAATGTTACTTTAAATTTACTCAAAGTTGTAAAATAACTCCATCAATCGCATCTCAGACCATCAAAGACTTTTACTCTCTTTTCTAACGAGGCGAGAGAAAGCACAAATTCAGAAACAAAATTAAGAACAAGGTCCTTAAAAATCAAGGCATATGGTAAGAAACAGAAAATATGGGATAAATTATGCACTATCTAAAATATTTTAAATTTAAAAACTTAATGAAGTGTTCCATAGCTCAGAAACGGTAATGTGAAGTTTATAGAGGGTATTTCAGAGCAATGTCTGCATCAAGAATGGCAGCTGTCCCCAATAATCCCCACCAGCCCTCCAACCACCGCCACCCCAGATGAGCATCCCTAGGGAAAAAAACGATGTTCTTGCTCCACAAAGTCTCAACACTTGAAGCCTTCCCCCTCCCCACCCACATTCCCAAGCAGATTATCGCTCCTAAACCATGGAATTATGATTTTTCTGAGATACATCATAATTCCATGTAAGCCTAATCTCTCAGCCTATAAACAATTACAACTTGTCCTTTATCACCTGCGTCACAAAGGGCCTCCAAATTTTCAATGTTTATTTTAAAGGACACACACAAAAAGTAAATGAATCATCAAATGGCACGGCTCTCTCCAACATGCTTTCTCACCTTTCCCAGTAAGGGAGAAAAACCTGCATGTGCTAGCTGCTTCACTCCTATCTGAGCTCTTCGCAACCCTACGGACTGTGGCCCGCCAGGCTCTTCTGTCCAAGGGATTCTCCAGGCAAGAATACTGGAGTGGGTTGCCATTTCTTCCTCCAGGGGGTCTTCCCAGGGATCAAACCCACGTCCCTTATGTTTCCTGCATTGGCAGGTGGGTTCCTCACCGCCAGCGCCACTGAGAAAAGCAGGTTCTCCAAAATGCTGCAAGCGGGGGTGGGGGAACTGAGCAAGGTTCCCAAGGCAGCCCCAGCACTGTCCTCAGTCAGCCTAAGAGTAAGGAGACAGATCTACCAAGAACAAATATGTTCCTGCATTGGAGAAGGAAATGGCAACCCATTCCAGTGTTCTTGCCTGGAGAATCCCAGGGACAGGGGGAGCCTGGTGGGCTGCCGTCTATGGGGTCACACAGAGTCGGACACAACTGAAGCGACTTAGCAGCAGCAATGAGGTTTGAGATACCAGAAATAACTCTGATGACGAACTGGGATCTTTTTTCTCTTTTCCACACCTGCTTCAAAATAAGGAAGAAATGGCCACACAGAACGGAGTGACTTAGCTTCAGGTGCCACACTCCCACCTCCCGCTGCTACACAGATGTTCACTTAACTGTCTAAGGAAAACCTCAATCACCATGATCAGTCCAGCCACTGAGATGTGATAGGCGAGGAGAAAATTATTTGATATTTAAATGTATATTCTGTTTTGGCTTCAACACTCTGAAGTGAGGTAAATCATGAGAAACAAATTGAGAGGACAAATAAATCTTTAAGCAAAACGTGTTCAAGATATTACTGTGATTAGTATAGATTCAGTCACATCTTTGAAGCCTCTGTAATTGGTGTCATGAATGATTATCTAAGACACTTCAGGATGGAAAATAAAACTTTAAAATTAAAACTAGATTGTATAAACTGTTATTGCAGAGAAAAGTAGCCTTAAAAGAAATACTATTAATGAGAATTGAAACAAAGAGTGATTTCTGCTTACATTATTCTGATTAGGTAATATTTCTGGATTTTACCCCAAATCTACAATAAACAAAATGCTTTTTCCACCTCTATCTTCCATACAGATTAATTTAAATTTTACCACATGAGCATAATTTGCTTAAGAGCCAGAACAAGATCTGATAAAGAAAAATGTAACTTTTTCATATTTAATTATGTTTTGCTAAACAAATAATCACTAACAAAACACAATAAATTCACCTATTAACACAGGCTACCCATGAACATACAGTCTTATTAAAATAACCAAGAGCATTTATTATAACTACATGAGCCTGCTCTACTTAGCTTTAGAGTTTATTTTACTCTCTGGAAGAAACTACATCAATTCTGAAAAAAAAAGGGTAAGAGAAGAAAAATTTTTCCATCTAATATATTTCCCATCCTATCCCACACAGTCTCTGCATTCATTAGCAAGTCCTGTTTCTACAGATCTCATAATAATATCAAGGTTTTTTTTTTTTAAGCAGGCAATTAGAACACAGAATAGCAGTTGTAAAAAAAAAAAAGCAAAATTAGAAACTGTTGGGAGTGCTTTTATACTTTTGCAAAAGCAAATTGGGCTACAAGACTTTTGAGGCTCTTGCTTTTTCTAGGTACGACTATTGCTAATTGTGGAATAGTAACATCAGTGTTTTAATGCCTTTTCCTTAAATTGACTTTCATTTCCTGACTAAAATTAAAAAAGAAAATCTTCTGAAATTATCACAATATTGTTTGTTAATGGATCATCACCCAATACAAAAAAAAAAAAAAACCTCTGTAAGATTATACCCCAATACAAAAAAAAAAAAAAAAAAACTCTGTAAGAAAGCACTACTCAGGAAATTATAAAGCCATAGAAAGAAGCTTTACATGTTCAGCGAATCTCAGATACCTTCAAAGGAGGCTTTCCCTAGATGGAAATGCAATACCCTTAGTGAATTTTAAAAATTATATTCAAAATAAATAACTGGAGAAATGATATGAACTAAAATCTATTAGAAGCGACATGGCTGCATCTGTTCAACTGCCACAGAAGGCTACAGCTTACCACACGATAAGCAGAGAAGAGAGGTGCACAGACAGGCAGTGGCACACGGTGCCCAGCTAGCCAACTCCCCAGCCTCCACAGGGTGCTTAAAGGGATGGGAAGGAATCGAAAAAGGATCAGTAACCTAATCTCATGGACGGTCTTTTCAAAACAAAGAACCACTCACAGTAACTTCACAAAAACACAGACTGACCCCAGACTACTGTGGTACCAGCCTACTTGAAGAGGATAAAAGTGAAGTGAAAGTGAAAGTCACTCACTGCTTCCGACTCTTGCGACCCCATGGACTGCAGCCCACCAGTTTCCTCTGTCCATGGGATTCTTTAGGCAAGAATACTGGAGTGGGTTGCATTTCCTTCTCCAGGGGATCTTCCCGACCCAGGAATCGAACCCGAGTCTCCTGCATTACAGGCAGATTCTTTACTGACTGAACTAAGCCCACAAAAGTGAAGACAGGATAAGAAAAAAGATCAGTTAAAAGCTTCAGTATCTGTTACAGACAGATTCAGACTGCAGAAGACGTCGTTAGAGTTCCTAGGAGAAAATGACAACCAGGGAGCTTAGTACGTTGAATTCCAGTACGGAACCAGAAAGACAGCCTGAGAATCCTGCTTCTGACTCATTCTCTGAGACCACCATGAACCCGATACCAAAACCAGACAAAGACATCACAAAAAAGGAAAATTAGAGGTCAATAACACTGATGAACATAGATGAAAAATTATCAACAAAATCCTAGCAAACCAACTCCCACAATACATTAAAAGTATCATATGCCATGATCAAGTAGGATTTATCTCAGGGACTTAAGGATTTTTCAATATCCACATATCACCCATGTGATATATCACACTAACAAACTGAAGAATAAAAGCCATATGATCATCTCAATGGATGGGGGAAAATCTGATAAAATTCAACAATCATTTATCATAAAAACTCATAAAGTAGGCAGAGAGGGGACATATTTCAACACAATAAAAGACATATGTGATAAACCTACAGCTAACATTATACTCAGCGTTGAAAAGCTAAAAGCATTTCCTCTAAGATCAGAAACAACTCAAGGATATCCACTCTCACCACTCATATTCAACATAATTTTGGAAGTCCTAGACAATCTATGGTCTGGGAGAAAATATTTGCAAACAATGCCACCAAGGGATTAATTTCCAACATGTACAAACAGCTCATATAGCTTAATTTTTTAAAAAATTAAAAAAATAAGCAGAAGACCTAAATAGACATTTTTCCATACAAAACATACAGATGGCCAACAGGCACATGAGAAGATATTGCTAATAATAATATCGCTAATTATTCTTTAAAATGCAAATCAAAACTACAATGAGGTATCACCTCACACTGGTCAAAATGGCCATCATCAAAAAATTTACAAGTAATAAATGCTAGAGAGGATGGGTAGGAAAAAGAACCCTCCTACACTGTTGGTGGGATATGGAGGCTCCTTAAAAAACTAAAAATAGAATTATCATATGATCCAGCAATCCTACTCCTGGGCATAAATCCAGAGAAAACTCTAATTTGAAAAGATACATGTACTTCAGCATTCACAGCAGTACTATTTACAATAGCCAAATCATGGAAGCATCCAAAATGTCCATCAACAGAGGAACAGAGAAAGAAGATGTGGTACATATATACAGTATATCCCATCACCTCATGGCAAATAGATGGGGAAAAAATGGAAATAGTGACAGACTTTATTTTCTTGGGCTCCAAAAAAAAATCACTGCAGACGGTGACTGCGGCCATGAAATTAAAAGATGCTTGCACCTCTAAAGAAAAGCTATAACTTACTTATTTACAAAACAGAAATAGATTCACAGACATAAAAAGCAAACTTAAGGTTACTGATGGGAATAATAGAGGGCAGGGGAGGGAGAGATAAATCAGGAATTTATGATTAACATATATACACTACTAAACATAAACAGTAAATTCCTAGAGTATAGCACAGGAAACTATTCAATATCTTATAATAACTATAATGGAAAAGAATCTGAAATATATATGCATGTATGTATAATTGAATTACTTTGCTGTGTACTTCAGACTAACAGCATTGTAAATTAACTACATCTCAATTTCTAAAAAATCATGCCAAATACATAAATAACCTGAGTTCATAATACTCATTATATAAAAAAAAAATGCCCCCCTTCCCACAAAACAACACCCAACCCATTGAACCTTCAGAAGTTATTACATCAACTCTTTATGCTGAAAACTGGCTCAGATCAAGAAAGTAATCTGGTTGACTCCTATTTCTAACTCAGACAGTTCCCCTGAAATTAATCCAATCCTTACAGTATCTGCCTATCTCTCCAACTACATGTTTAATAGGCATCTGAATACTATCATGCCCCAAAGAACACTTCCAAACCTATTCCTCCCTCAGAAACCCTGGAGTCCCTTAGACGGCTCTCTCTCATACCCATAACCAATCTATCAAGAAAATCCCAAAGCCAATCACTTTTATCATCTCCACCACTAGCCCTCCGAGTCCTGCTATCTTTTTTCTTTCCTTCACTCTGCCTACTTTATTCCACTCTCTGCAAATCAGCCAGAGAGATCCTCTCAATCTGATTCTGATGATGTCAGTCCAGTCTCAAAACTCATGGCTTCTACCTACATCTGAAATAAAGTACTACAATATCTTTATAATCTGGCTCCTGGATACCTTTCTGACTTCCTCCACACTTCTGCTTGTCACCAGCCCCTAATCAAACTGGTTTCCTTGCTTCATCTCAAAGATGTCAAGCACACTTTTATCTCAGGCTCTCTGCATCTTTTATTCCCTCAGCTGGAAAGCTCAACTCACAGATTCGCACATGGCTCACTCTCAGTGAGGTCTCTGCCTACACGTCACTTTTCAAAGAGGTCTTCCCTGACCACCCTATCAACCGCAGCACCCAAGAGCCCACGGTCACGCACCATCTCCTTCCCGTGCTTTAACAGGTACCTGCCTCTCAGTCACATGCATCTTCTGGTGTACACTGTCGACTTGCTATATAAGAGCACAGCATTTATCTGTTTTGTGTAGAACAGCGCCTAGCACATGTGCTGTGCTGTGTTTATTCGCTCAATCGTGTCTGACTCTTTGCGACCCCTTGACTGTAGCCTGCCAGGCTCCTCTGTCCTTGGGGATTCTCCAGGCAAGAATACTAGAGTGGGCTGCCATGCCCGCCTCCAGGGGATCTTCCCAACTCAGGGATCGAACCCAGGTCTCCCGCATTGCAGGCAGATTCTTTACCGTCTGAAACACCAGGGAAGCCTAACACATAGCTGGTGCCAATAAATATTCATTAAATAAATTAATAAATTTGCAATTGACATAGATGTTTAAAGTATCAAGGTTCTGTCAGGGATAGAACATTAAGGCCACTCTATATATCTTTTATTACAGGGGTTTCCAAGGTGGCTCAGTGGTAAAGAACCAGCCTGACAAAGCAGGAGACAAGGGTTTGATCCCTGGGTGGGGAGATGCCCTGGAGAATGAAATGGCAACCCACTCCAGTACTCTTGCCTGGGAAATCCCATGAACAGAGGAGCCTGGCGGGCTACAGTCCATGAGGTCGTAAGAGCTGGACACAAACTTAGCAACTAAACAGACCTCCCTAGTGGCTCAGATGGGAAAGTATCTGCCTGCAATGCAGGAGACCTGGGTTCGACCCCTGGGTTGGGAAGATTCCCCTGGAGAAGGAAATGGCAACCCACTCCAGTATTCTTGCCTGGAGAATTCCATGGACAGAGGAGTCTGGTGGTCTACAATCTGTGGGGTCGCAAAGAATCAGACATGACTAAGCAACTAACACACTAGCAACTAAACAACAACAGAGACTCTATGATAAATATTAATAAAGTTTCTCCATAATTTCTGTGAAAGTTAAACAGTTGTCTTCTTTCATCTCTTGCTTTTCCAGATTGAAGATCCCCAAATCGTTAAATCAGATTGCTACGGCAGTGTTACCCTCCCAAACCTTCGTTAATTCTGAGAATCTCACTTGGCTCATTAGGAAGTGACTCAGTGATAATTACGCTGCCATCAATGGAAATGGTAACAGGCACGATCCCCTCACATTTGACTTCAGAAATTCCTCACAACTTAGCACAAGACTTTCAATTTAAGCAACTGCCATATCCTGTACCAATGACACTGAATCGCAGAAATAAATTTGCAAGTGGCCATGAAGCAGAGCTTACATTTGATCCTTTCCTTTAAAATCTTTGATGTGAGTTTTAAACACCGATGGGGCAGATAAAGCAATGCCAGACAACCAAACAAGGAAAGCGGGAGGGAAGGAACAGCATTTGCTCTTCAAACATTTTCTGAGCACACACTGGGAAGAATGTGGAAGAAGGGTTGGTATTTTCAGCTGGCCCAGAAAAAGCAAGCATCCTGAGAATACTGGGTACAATCTTACCTCAAGGTTGAGTCTATGAGGAATAAAAGGGGGAAGAGTATTCCAAAAACTCCTAGCCTTAAAAAAAAAAAGTGAGGAATGTGAGGACAATTTTCCCTAAGTTTGTGGGTGTGGATGAGATAGTTGGGATCATTCTCATGAAGGTTTCAGGTCCACCTTAAGTTGGCCAAATAATCAGTCTCAGGGACAAAGGGCGGAGAAGGCAATGGCAACCCACTCCAGTGTTCTTGCCTGGAGAATCCCAGGGACGGGGGAGCCTGGTGGGCTGCCGTCTATGGGGTCGCACAGAGTCGGACACGACTGAAGCGACTTAGCAGCAGCAGCAGGGACTAAGGGTACTGCAAAAGGCATCAGAACGTCTAAGCAAAGATTTATGCAAAGTTCTCATTCAAGGCTCCATTGTTAATATTCTTCTCTAAACACAAAGCTCTATCGTAGAGCAGACTGGGCACAAACCAAAAAGGACTGGGTCCAAATTCTAATTCCACCACTAGGTATATTACTTCAAGAAAATTCTACTGGACTTCCCTGGTGGCTCAGTGATAAAGAATCCATCTGCCAATGCAGGGGACAAGGGTTGGATCCCTGGCCTGGGAAGAGTTCACATGCCCCAGAGCAACTAAGCCTGTGTGCCACAAATATTGAGCCTGTCCTCTAGGGCCTCAAGTCCCAACCACCGAGCCTGCGCACTGCAACTATAAGCTTGTGTGCCCGAGAGCCCAGGCTCCACAACAAGAAAAGCCAGTGCTACAGAAGCCCACGCACCGGAACTGGAGAGCAGCCCACATAAACAAGAGGCCTGGCGCAACCAAAGACAAAATTTTAAAAAGCAAGCCCTATGAAAAACCAAAATTTAAAAAAAAACCTGTTTAAACTTTACAATTCTGCACCTAAGTTTGTGCGAATGAGCATTAAGTACCTATTTTAAGAATAGGTACCTATTGTAAGAATTAAACAAGAAAAAGGGTGGAAATTATTAGCACCAGATCTGGAACCTTCTTTACTTTTTTCATCCTTTAACCATCTGTGATAAAAACATAAGCAGAAAGCTCCAATCCCACAAAATATTTTTGCTTTAAAAGTTCTTCAAGGGACTTCCCAGTGGTCCAGTGGTTAAGACTCTGTGTTCCATATGCAGATGCATGGGTTCGATCCCTGGTTGGGAAAGGTCCCACAGGACACATGGTGTGCCCCCCAAAAGTTCTTCAAGTAATAAGACTGCCCTTCCCCAGGTTTCCTGCCTCTCTGCAAAGTCCCCTGTCTCCCTGCAGGTGCAATCTGGAGTCCGCCAGGACAATCTCACTGTACCCTTTATCCTGTGCCTGTGGACCTCCGCCAGCAGCCCCAGACACCCAGTTTACCCTTCATCACCCACACCGAACCCCCACAGGGGCTCTGCACTTCCCCATCTCCCAGAAACCCCCCCAACTGTGCCCTCTAGAATTCACAGCCTGTGATGAGCACAAGCTCACCCTCAGTTGGAAAGGGAATCTCTTTCCGAGGAATCTTGTAAATATCCCTTCACCCATTCACTGTAACCAACACCTGGCTCTTCCCCAGGTCCATGCCTCCGAAGCAGCGAGGAGCTTCCCTCTGCAGTCCTGGGTTGCAGGGGAGGTGTACTTCTCTCTCCCACCATCCCGCAGCCCTTCCTTCCTGCCCCCCATTTTAAACCCATCACCTGACTAGTGCAGAGCGCCTCTCCTTGTTTCTATCACCCAATAACCCCACACTCGCACGCCCTCCCCACCATGTTTCAACTCCTGCCTCCCTGATATGCTGGTAACCTACTCCTACCTTAATTCTCAATATTCTCAATAATTTCAAATACCCAGGCCTCCCACTTAGTTGAACTTGCCTCTTCCGATGATCAGTCCCATGGTCAGACTCCAGACTTCCGCCAGGACCAGTAACTGCAACGCCTCCTTATTCTCAATTTCACGCATCTCACATTTCGGCCACTATCTTCCTGCTCACTCTCTCCTACACCCCAACTTCAACAACTGTCAACCACACTGAAATCAACAATTCATTAAACCTACCCCCTTCTCTCACTGCTTCCTACTCCGTGTCCTCTGCCCCTTCATCCAGATTAAATCCATGGTCGAGCATTATAATTACTGCCCTGCATGCCCCTCACCTCCCTGCCGTATCTCCTACTCTGAGTTACTCAATGGCCAAGTCTGCAACCTTGGTTATAGCCAACACCTCTGGCTCCCTGCCTGCCTCAGTGCAGCCAAACTCAGAAGCCAGAAAACCAGCAGCCACACTAGGTGGGCTCACTTTGAATTTCAAGGCCACAAGCCCACGGGTGGATGCTCAAGTGAGTCCAATGCAGCAGTCACGCTACATTTCCTTACACACTCAGTTGTGAATAAATAGTTACTATTAACATATTCTCCTCTGTCCTCAAACCGTCAATACTTCACCTGCATCCTCCCAGAAAAACACCAAGGAGATCAGAAGGAAATGTCCCCGAAATCCCACATCTGCCCCACTGTGGTACCTTACCTTCCACTTTTCTAGCTCAGCACTTTTCACACTTTCAAGTCTCAGGAGCCCTTTACATGCTTATGAATTACTGAGGATTCCAAAAGGCTTTTATTTATCTGTACCTAACATATCTTTTACCGATCATATTTACTGTGCGAGAAATTAAAACTGATACACTTTTAAAATGTTAATTCATTGCAAAGTGAATAAACCTATTACATGGTAATAGAAACAACATTTATATGAAAAATAAAACACAAAATGTAGTGAGAAAAAAGTAGTATTATGTCTTTGCAAATCTCTTAAATATCAGATTTCACGGAAGACAGCTGCATTCAGAATGCTGTAATATGTTGTCTGGGTTGAAGGATATGAAGGATTTCAGCTTTAAACAGATTCATAGTTAGAAAAGGAAGGAGCATTTTAACAGCCTTTTTTTTAAAAATTATTTTAAAATTTTTACAATGTTGTGTTGGTTCCTGCCCTACAACAAGTCACATCAACCATAATTCTACATCCATCCCCCTACTCCTTGAGCCTCCGTCCCCTCCCCACATCCCCGCCTCCAGGTCATCACAGAGCACCAGACTGGGCTGCCTGTGTTAATAACACTTGTGGGTATTCTGTGATACAGCAAATCCCAACAAGGGGTAGTTGCTTAAAGATTAGTTGCAATATGGAATCTGAAACTCTATCAGGGACCTGTTCCCACTCTGTTACATTAAAACCCATGGGTCTGTCTGCACTTTGATCAGAAGTTTGACTCAGGATTTTCTAACACCATGTACTGGTTAACAGGAAAAGATGTCTCCCTAAGCTACGCAGATCTTCCAAATGTTGACACATTTCATTCAGTTCAGTTCACTATGCTAAAAAACCACATTATTACTATCACCACTAGCTATATCAGATAAGTATCAGAAGGCTGTCAGGTGAAAATTTTTTCTCAAAAAGTTTTCCTTTGGAAAAAAATGACTAGCTCAGCAAGCACCCGAGTAGCTTCTCCTCTGACAGCTGTCCCAGGCAGTGACCGGCAGTCCTTACACATGCCTCCCCCTCAGTTACTCGAATTCGTAAATGATGTGATTCAAAGGTGAGATTTCACAGAAAGTCAGTAACTTTACTTCTTCTTCAAAGGCATTCTGAAGCAAAACTGGCATCATCACTACTACCTTATTGCGAACTATTGGTGTTGAACAATACCATGACCACGTGTACTGCTGGGTCCGGTGTTGCTGCTGCGTTGGTGCTAACCAGCAGTTCTATAAACTGGCTTTAAAACCATCAGTTAAAATACAACACAACAAAAAAGGCAGATGATGTCTTAGCATTCTTATGTCAACAGTTCGGACGTCATGGATTCCTTATAAAGGCCTCAGAGACCCGCAAGGGGTCTACTGACCACACTCAGAGAACAGCTATCCTAAATGAACTTTCCATGTTATCAAAAGAGGCCACCACCCCCTCAGAATGTACCAGAACTTCCCCCCTTGCCTCTCTGACATTGTCAATACTCCACTCACTGCAGTCATTTCCATCAGCGTGCGTTATGCTGTTCTCTACCCACTTTAAAAAGACCCTCTCTTTCACCTACCTTCCCCCTCCAGCTACGGCCCCATTTCTCCCCTTCCTCTGACAGCAAAACCCTGCCAAAGAGGGCCAGGCTTGGTTAGAAGGGGGAAGGAGAGGAGGGCTAACCCTACATATGAATGAGGAGTGAAATCAGCACCTCATCTTTAATCAATCCTTTCTGGAATTAAGAAGAAAAACAGCCCAGGCACCTGACACTCCTAAAGGTTTGCTAATATACTTGCAACATAATACAAACCTTTTTAAGAATTCTTTCTAATTTACTCTGCACAGACAGCGTCTAGCCACCACATTGCACGCATCCCCCCCCCCATGACTTCAGACATCAAATATTAACACAACGTGAGTACTGCAAAAAGAAAGGGGGTTAATCAGACACCTTGAGGGAGAGAAAACACAGCACTGATTCAAGGAGAGCTGCTAATGAGGCTTTTTGTTTTGGTGGATTAATTTGGGAGTCTGATGACTAAGAAGAAAATTTAAGCTTCTCAGGTGACTGCTGTTGATTATTACCGTTTTTTTTTTAATTAAAGAGATGCCTTTGCTTAATTCTACAGCTTATGAATTCCAGGTATTTATCAAAAATCTGTGTCCACCTGAGTAGTGTAGACAACTATCCTTATTAGTAAATGAAAAGACCTCCTCTTATTGATTATGGATTCTATTTGACAGACGATGAACATTTCAGGCTGTGAACTGCTGTATGTTTAAATACATTACCCTAATACTCTTTAAGCATTGCCAATTGTCAACCTCATTAACTCTCAGCATGTGGCCAGGGCCTGGATTTCATCGCAACAGGCTCACAAAGTGAAAACAGGTATATAAAAATGATTTTATCAACAACATTATTATATCCTCCTTCACCTTGTGATGTATTTAAAAGGCCTCTTCCCCCCTTCTCAGAAGGATAAACAGCGAACATGGGAAACACAGAGAACACACTTTATTTATATAGCCACGTGTTTCAAAACACAAGATTTCCTTTTTCATCTTTTCTTCGACACCCTTATTCCTCATGCCTCAAAATGGGAATTGTCCCAGGACTGACTGTCTGTACTCTGAAGAAAAAAAGACTTATTTGTGGATGCCAAGTATATTATCATTTTGTTTCAACAGAACAGGGGGCTAACAAGGTGTTATGTTGGACGCGTCAGCTTGTCATGAGGAAATCAGGATTCCACTTTTCTGTATGACTCAAATTTTTCATAATTAAAATGTCCGAGGAGGGGGAAAAAGGAAATCAGGATTTCTGACATTGTTGTTTTCAAAAGAGAAAGCCAACTTTTGTTCTCTCATGGAGAACAAAGAGTCTCCCTACCTGAGACAGAAAATACACAGTAAATTCACGCTTGATCCTAGCAAACCAGTTAGATACCAGTGCAGTCCAATACCCACCCCGCACTGACAGGGGTCAGACCTGTAACGGCCAACAGCATCCTGAGCCCAAGAGGCCAGGCAGCCCACATCTCCAGCTTCTCTGGGCGATGCTTCGTCTTCCCAAGTGACGCCAGGTACCACTGCAACAGCATTTAAGCCCCGGGCCTCTCTAATGAGACTTCAGTTCATAAACCACATCTAGAAACATGTTTGCCGAGCTCAAAGGGACACAAACACAATTTATTTTTCCCCTTGCTCTTGGGAGATAGCTAGGTGAAGAATGTACTAAGTAAGATTGCAGTTAAAAAAGCTTCATTCCCATTTTAAACAAAAATATAACAAGGACAACCAAACCAAAAAGATACACTGAAAATTATCCAAACACAACAACAGGGGGAAAATTCACACTGGCCAGTCAAAGTAAGAGGGCCTAAGTGGGAGGAGCTGAGAGACCCAACACCTCCCCTTCCACCCTCCTCAGAGGCTCAGAAAACCCTCAGCACCTAGAGGCTCATTTGACAAAAAGTTTCCAGGCTTGTGCACCCTCAAGGAACCTCACAAACTGATTAAACTCATCATTAAATCTATTGAAACAAGGGAATGCAGAGAAATCTAAACACGACAGGGAAGTGAGGACTGGTGAAATCAAAGAAGATTAATAGGGAGAATCGTGTTTAACAGGCAGGTCATGCCAACCCCCCAACTCAGGGGACCCTGTGATGTCTCGCCATTGGTCCTGTGACAAAGACCCCCAACCTTAATATCAAGTACAAGTTCCCACACAGTCTGGTGTGGCCCACCTCTCCCCCACCATGCCCTGCACTTGCCATGCTCTGGGCCTGCCAGCCTAAGCATTTAAGAATGTGACTTTGAAGCTGCTGTTCCCTCTGTCTACAATGCTGTCCTCTGTCCCCCACGCCCAGCCCAGTAACCTTTCCAATTCCCACAGCTCAAGAATCTTTCCTGACCTCCCCATTGGCATGAAGCCCCCATGCCGTCTCCCATACCACGTCTCTGCTACATAACACCCATCACAATATCAATTCACATTTATGTGTGGTTCTCTGATGAACAGCTGTCTGTTCCACAGATAAGAAGCACCCAACAGGCAAGCACTCCTCTCCCCACCCCCCCAACTCACCACGGCATCCTGAACACACAGAACTGCGCCAGGCACAGAGATGAGGGTCTCAAATAGCTACCAAATGACTGAGTGGGCAGCCCTCAACAACAGGCTCACGGTGTGGAAGGCTGGCCAAGCCTCAGGAATCATTAAATGAGTGTCAAGAGGGCTCCAGAAGAATAAGATCCCTTTGCCAGAAAGCCTCTAAGTCCATGCAGTGCACAGGTGTTTAGCTTCCATGCTGAAGTCTCCCCAACCCTAAATGTAGCTGAAGCCTGCAGGAAGGGGCCATGCCTTCCAGGAAACAGTCCACAGCAGGGGCCCCTGCCCTGCCTGGAAAATGTCTGTTCCTACGAAAAGCTACTACTGAAAAAAAAAAAAAGCTGTTAGCACTTCTCTGGTGGCTGAGTGGTAGAGAATCCGCCTGCCAACGCAGGGGACATGGGTTTGATCCCTGCTCCAGGAAGATTCCCCCATGCCACAGAGCAAGTAAGCCCATGTGCCACAACTACCTAGTCTGAGTTCTAGAGCCTGGGAGCTGCAACGACCGAAGCCCATGAACCCACACAGCCTGTGCTCCGCAACAAGAGAAGCCGCCACAACTGAAAGCCCATGCACTGGAACTGCAGAGTAGACCCCACTCTCTGAAACTAAAGAAAAGCCACGCAGCAGCGAAGACCCAGCACAGCCAAAGCTAAATAATTTGTTTAAAATACCTTTCCTCCTCTATTAGGCTGATCAGTCTCTGTCCCCCGAAAATTCTTTCCAACTACACACTTTGTAATTGGGAAAGGAGTACATCAAAGCTGTATATTGTCACTCTGCCTATTTAATTAACATGCAGAGTACATCATGCAAAATGCCAGGCTGGATGACTCACAAGCTGGAATCAAGATTGCCGGGACAAATATCAACAACCTCAGACATGGAGATGATATCACTCTAATGGCAGAAAGCAAAGAGGAACCAAAGAGCCTCTTGATGAAAGTGAAAGGAGAGAGTGAAAAAGTTGGCTTAAAACTCAACATACAAAAAATGAAGATCATGGCATCCAGTCCCATCACTTCATGGCAAATAGATGGGGAGACAATGGAAACAGTGACAGACTTTATTTTCTTGGGCTCCAAAATCACTGCAGATGGTGACTACAGCCATGAAATTAAAAGACGCTTGCTCTTTGGAAGAAAAGCTATGACAAACCCAGACAGCGTATTAAAAAGCAGAGACATTACTTTGCTGACAAAGATCCATATAGTCAAAAAGCTACGGTTTTTCCAGTAGTCATGTACCAATGTGAGAGTTGGACCATAAAGAAGGCTGAGCACCAAAAAACTGATGCTTTTGAACTGTAGAGCTGGAGAAGACTCCAGAGTCCCTTGAACTGCAAGGAAATCAAACCAGTCGATACTAAAGGAAATCCTGAATATTCATTGGAAGGACTAATGCTGAAGACCCAATACTTTGGCCACCTGATGCGGACAGCCAACTCATTGGAAAAGACCCTGATGCTGGGAAAGATTGAGAGCAAGAGAAGAAGGGGACAACAGAGGATGAGATGGTTAGATGGCATCACCGACTCAATGGACACGAGTCTGAGCAAGCTCACAGAGAAGCCTGGCATGCTGCAGTTCGTAGAGTTGCAGTCAGACACAACAGGCCTTCTAACTCCCCAGAGAAAATAGCTCTGTAAGGGGACTCATCTCCCAGGGCTGCTACGTCAGTGACCACAAAGGGGTGGCTTAGCACAGCAGGAATTCATGTCTATCATGGTCCTGGAGACCAGATATCTGAAATCAAGTGTCAGCAAAGCCGTTCTCCATCCAGAGGAAGACTCTACAGGGAAGAACCACTCCTTGCCTCCTCCTCCTTCTGGTGGCCCCAGATGTCCCCTGGCTGTGACCCTATCACTCCGATCTCAGCCTCTGTGGTCACAATGCCACCTGCCCCTGCAAGTGTTGTGTCATATCTCTCTGCATCTCATGCGGATGCTTATGATGGCATTTAAAGCACAGGCAATCCAGGGTCATCTCAACAGCCCCAATTTAGCCACATCTGCAAAGACACTTTTCCTAAAAGGTCACATTTCCAAACTCAGGGATGGCTGGCTATCTTGATATCTTCTGGGGGCCGCATGTCAGCTTCCAACAATGAGTAACCTAGGATTTGAATTAGATCTTCCATTTCCCAACACTCCTGGGCTTTTGTAACAAGAGGGGGCAAAAATCTTCTGAGTAGATTTACCTAAGTTGAGTCAACAAATCGATGTGAAATGGAGGCCAGATATTGGACTAGACCCTGGAGGTGGTAAAATGTGCAGGGCCTTGCGCCTGGACTCAAGAAACCACAGCTAGAGGACCAATAATTAACTAAAAAGGAGTGTTTCACCTTATCATGACATCTGGACCACCACAGCTGTCATTATTTTTAAATCCTAAAGTTGTCCATCTATAAACAGCTTTTGAAATTTTAATAAAGTTATGCACTAATATTCCCTCGGGTCAGTCAAGCTAGGTGATCAGACCCCAAGAGTCTGGCTGGAGGAACAGCACCCCCGTCAGCTCTTCCTTGCTGTTCAGTGTGTGTGCTGTGCTTCTGTGGGCCACCGTGTAGCTTCTGTCATGCAGTTTTTTCAAGGAATAGTACTTGATTTAGGAGGAGGATGTGTGACTTGTGAACCTGACAGATGCTATGATTCCAAAGAAAGGGAAATGAACGGGGAATGCAGGCGTTCACCATTTTACATTGAGAAGAGACCTATGATTAGATCTGTCTGTGAAGTAAATACTGTGGAGCTAGCTGTGTGCTGGGGTTAGGACCTTAGGGAAAAGGGCACGGGCACAAGTGAATGGGTCTTGAACACCGGTCCTATGATACGAGCTCAATCAGCTTAAATACCAGACAAGTTCTTGTTCAGTTCCGTCCTTTTGGAAAGAACTGCAACAATACATATCACAGTGAGCTATAAAATATTCCTACCCTTAGACCCAGGAATCCCTCTACTGAATCTAAGGAAGTAATTAAACAGATACCACATTAATGGCAGAAAGCAAAGAGGAACTAAAAGAGCCTCTTGATAAAGGTGAAAGAGGAGAGTGAAAAAGCTGGCTTAAAACTCAACATTCAAAAAACGAAGATCACGGCATCTGATACCATCACTTCATGGCAAATAGCTGGGGAAAATGTGGAAACAGTGTCAGATTTCATTTTCTTGGGCTCCATAATCAACGCAGATGGTAACTGCTGCCATGAGATTAAAAGATGCCTGCTCCTTGGAATAAAAGCTATGACAAAACTAGACGGTGTATTAAAAAGCAGAGATATCACTTTGCCAACAAAGCTATGTATAGTCAAAGCTATGGTTTTTCCAGTAGTCATGTATGGATGTGAGAGCTGAACTATAAAGAAAGCTGAGCGCTGAAGAACTGATGATTCTGAATTACGGTGTTGGAGAGTCCCTTGCATAGCAAGGAGATCACCAGTTAATCCCAAAGGAGATCAACCATGAATAGTCATTGGAAGGGCTGGTGCTGAAGCTGAAGCTCCAATACTTTGGCAACCTAATGTGAAGAGATCACTCATTGGAAAAGACCCTGATGCTGTGAAAGACTGAGGGCAGGAGGAGAAGGGGGCGACAGAGGACGAGATGGTTGGATGGCATCACTGACCCAATGGACATGAGTTTGAGCAAGCTCCAGGAGACAGTGAAGGACAGGGAAGCCTGGCGTGCTGTAGTTCATGAAGTAGCAAAGAGTCCAACATGACTGAGCGACTGAACAACAACGAATTAAACAGAAGGGGGAAATGCCACATACATGAATATATTCACTCCAGTAGTATCTATTACAGAAAAGTAGAAACTGAAATAACTCTGTAAGGGCATGATTTCATAAAGGATGGTCTATTATCTAATAGAAAATGAGAAAGTTATCTAACACTGTTCATATGAACAGTATACGGAAATATGAAAACTGATAAAGGCAGAAAGATTATAAAAGAGAATTAAAACAAAAATGAATTCAAATTTTGAAAAATATTGATGCAGTATAAGTCATAGAATATACTGAAAAATTCAAAATACTGTGGCAAGCTGAGATGGTTATGGGTGGTTGTTTTCCCAATTGAAACTGAACTATTCACTGTTAACACTGAAAAGGAAGAAAGGAAAAGAATTAGTCATAGGGTAAAGGATTGAGACCATCAAAGATTTTCCTTGTCAGTAAAATGTTAACATTTAAGATAAAACAAAATCAGAAAGAATATGTCAAGTTAAAGAGAATCGTGAGATGATGAGCGAAGAGGCCGCTCTGAACAGTGGAAAGGCCCAGGACTAGAGCCAAACAGGCCTGGGTACCTTTAGGCAGCAAATTACTTGATCCTTTAGTTCTTATTTGGGAAACTAGGGAAAGAAAGCCAAGAATTTGTTATAAGAGCATGAGAAAATACACGTTATGTTACATTACATATATAAAGTGTATGTTACATTGTTGGCGTGTAATGAATTCAAGGTTATATTTTTTAAGAGTATATGTAAAAAGAAATAGGAAAAGCCAGTGTGTTAATAGGGGTGGGATGAAAAGGAAGCCAAGTACATTAGCAGATACTACAATCACATAAAATTAATGACTGCAAACATATTCGTGTAACTAGGAATCAAAATGTTCACCTAAAAACATACAAACAGAAAAGAAGGGAAATTCCTGCAAGGTTAAATTTAAATAGGAACTATCATTATGAACTTTTGATTTTTTTTTTTTATGTATATTTCCCAGCTCTTTCCACTAGAACATCAGGGAGGCAGAACAGTCCAGTAGCAACGAGTTAGTGCCCAGCTTCTTGTTTCCAAGCACCAGTCCCAACCAGGAAGAACCTGGGCCTTTCTTTGAGAAAAGATTTCCTGGACAAGGGCAGGACAAATCCAAAGCCAGCCAGGTACACTTTATTTACCCAAAGCTAGGAACATTCAAAGGCTGAGGGTACAGAAGCCAGCTTGAAGGGACTTGCACTGACCATACTGGGACAATCTGAATAATTCAGAGAATTTAGTAATAGATTTTAATACATTGAGTTCAATGTAAATAAATCCATGAGTTTACACTGATACAAAAATTAATAGAGAAAGAAAAGGGAGTGGAGGGACGAAAGCTTTTCTTTACCAAAGAATTCTAGACAATAACTGAGAAATAAAGAGTCAGAAAAATCACTGTTTTTTCAAACACCAATGTAATGCCTCATCCAGAAAAGGATCACCATGGATGCCGAAACTACTGGGTGAAAGGCTGCTGTGAAACAGGATATTCCCGTGTTCTGAAAGTGCCTATTTCCTAATTACAAAGCAAAAATGGTTCTGTAGAATGGAAATATCTGGTGGACACCATCTGAACCAAGTGATCAAACTGAGTATTATCAATGCTGGGACAAGATAGTAGGATCTCTTCTAACCTGCACCCCAAAGTTGATCATGAATCCAAGTCATAAGGAAACAACCAGACAAGTCCAGAATGAGGGACTTTCAACAAAATAACTGGGCCTGGGTTCGAAGTCAAGATAGAATAATAAAACAAGGATGTGTTCTTTCTCCTGCTGACTGCAAAATACCGTTACATATATATATATATAATTTATATATGTGTATATATAAATGTTAATTTTATTGCAGAAGTTTAGAGATGATAATGGTAGTATTTAAGTTTGAGTCTGTTTTGGACAAATAAGCACTATGTTTTTCAAATGATTGGAAAATCAGTTTTATTTGCCTCTTTTTTTTTTTTTAACGGTGGTTTGATTTTTTTAAGTAAAAAAATCACTAAACTTGATCAGTGGTTTAAAAAAAAGGCAAGAGCCTGTTCTAGATTAGAAGATATACAGCGACTAAATACAATACAGGAAACTTGCTTAGATGCTGGATTTGAAAAGCAAAAGGCAGTAAAGCATTTGAGGTGGGGAAGAGGTGAGTGGAGAGATCTGGTGCATTTAAAACAGACTGGATATTAGATATTTCACATGATTGCTAATCTTCCTAAGTATGATAATGGTTAAGAAGAATGCTCTTATTCAAAGATAAATACTGAAGTATTTTGATGTCTGCAGTTTATAGTTAACTGGTCCAGCCAAAAGAGGAAATTATGTGTGTGATGTGTAAAAAGTGTATATGTGTTAAAACAAATTTTAAAAAGGCACACAGGTTTTAAAAATGTTAACAGTCAATCCAGATGAAGGGTATCTATTAGACATTCACTGAATTCTTTCCATTTTCTATAGCTTAAAAGCTTTTTTTAACTATCAAGTAAGAAAAAAAAAATTGATCTTAAACATTGAGTCAGCTACTTCATACCGCGTGTGAACTTGGTCACATTTCTTCTGCACCTTATAAGCACAGAAGATGTGGAAGCAATCCAATCCCCCCACCAAAATGTTTGCTAGAATAAAGCTATGTTCTGTGCAACTGTTTAGCCTGAATGGACTAGTGTGAAATATACCTCCACCTCTCCCCCTGCACCTCCACAGATAGGCCCTGGGAGGGAAGAAACGCCTGCTCCTAAATGATATTTTCCTCCAAAGCAAAGAATCCCACCTTGGGAGGGAGGTGGAAAACACAAGTAGCCACCCCTGGAACAGAGGAGGTATAATCTAGCAATCTGCCAGCATATGACAGGAAGTATAATTGCCAATTTCCTCCCCACTTGCTTCCCATCTGCAAGACTTTCACTTTAGAGGGAGTTGCCTTCACTCACGATGGAACAACAGATGCATAAGCAAGTAAAGAGAAGTACTGGTAAAACTAAGAGCATTCACAGTACATCAGGAAGTTTTCTTTGCTTGTATCTCAAACCCATGCATATGGAAAAAACAGACACAGGACCAAAAGAGAAAGTTCAGAACAGAAGAACACCCCAGAAAGGCAGGGAACTCACCTATCAGAAGGGAGTGCTGGCAAGTGGCGAGGGCAGACAGCTGGGTTCACTACAGTTTACACAGAAAAGGCTAGCTCTGACAGATTATATTTGGTTATTAGGGAATATTGGTGCTCATATTACCAATATTTTGGAGCCCAAAATTCTGCACTTACGGTAAAAATCAACTGCATTCTTATACAACTTAAGAATAACTCACTTTCTTAAATGTAAACAGAAAATATTGGTAAAAGAAAAAAAAAAACAACCAAAGGCATTTTGCAAAGTGTCCTATTTAATTTTAGGTGGTTCCATTTTTCTCTTCCCACTTGGGCAGAATGCCTTCCTTGGGGATTTGGAATCATTATTCTGTCTGTCAGATTTATAGCATTTAATCATACGGGACGTTTAAAAGTTCCTTGAGCAGAAAGATTATAGAAAAGTTATGTTCACAGATCTACGTTTTACATTTATAATTTTTACAGTTGCCTTAAAACTTAAAATATACTACACACATTCAAGTACATCTTCACACCACTCAACTACAATAGCTGTGAAATTATAAATAGTTGTTTAAACAATGTCAAGAAATCCAGATATAGAACCCGCAACTGGGTTAAGAACACTGAAGGAACTGTTAAGGGCATCATTTCTAAAATAATGTATTAATTGTAATAGGAAGAAAAGTCATAGGACACTGGCTTCCTAATCATTAAAGAGACAGAAAGCTGTTTCAAACAAAACAAAACTAAATGAGATCATCAGAAACAAACATACCCATCTTTAGTCTGATCCACCACACCACTTAAAAGTTCCACAGTCTTTGGATTAGGCTGGCTTTCTCCAAAAATGTTCAAATAGCGGGTGACGAAGTCATTGGGAGACATGAAAAATTCACCGTTTTTTTCAATGCTTGCATACTGTTTAAAAAAAGAAAATATATTTTATTCTCAAATGTATATAATCAGATCAATATGTGAAAAAAGCTGAAAATATTCAATGGATAAAATATCTGATATGACAATACACTATTACAAGGACAATTATTTCCCATCACTCCAAGTAAAAAGCAAAAAGACATTGAGTTTGCCAAGTTTTATCTTTATACCAGAGGTTCTCAGCTGAGAGAAGCTTGGCCTGACTGTCCAGCTTACAAACACCAAAGTCCCCAATAAGCCATCTCTGTATGTTATAACACCTGCCTTTCTCGGGTGGACTTCTCTAGCTCTGAGCCGCCTGTTTTCCTTTTTCCCCACAGGGAACATCCAGCAGTGCCTGAGGACAATTCTGATTGTCGTAACTTGGTGGGGAGGTGGGGGGAGTAGAAACTGGTACCTACTTGGGACAGGCCAGAGATGCTGCTAAATATCCCCAATACCCAGGCAGGATCCCCACCCTCTACCCCCCACCCAATTAGAGTCATCCAGACCATATCATGCTGAGGGTGAGAAACCCATGTTGACAGAAATTTGGAAAGACAAATTATATCTTGTTCTTTAGCAAAGACATACAATTTCTTCAAAAAAAAAAAAAAGGATTATGAAATCATGAATGAAAACAACCTCATTCTTTTGCCCCTTTTCCTGTTTCAAAAGCATCAATGATGGAAAAAAAGAAAAAAGAATGACAAAGAGGAGAAACTGGAAAGCAAGCTGCTAACAGCAAGGCTTCTGTAAGACTTCACGGAGGCTGGTAAGAAATGCTGCCATGTCTGTATAGAAAGTGTGGGGCGATGTGTCAGGTTTCTACATGCAATATCCTATTAGCATTATGCAACCGCTCTACAAAGTACGTGTTCCCATCCACATTTTAGAGATGCAGTGGCTAAATCTTGAGTGGTAAACTAATTCACCTACATAGGCAGGGGTAGAAACAATACTGAAATCCAAGTACATCTGACTTTAAGGTCTTCATTCCACTTTTACTCCAGAACTCCTAAAAATTACATCTTTTTTTTTTTAACTTGAGCCAAAGAAGAAATTGGGCCCCTATTTTAAAAAAGACCATAACTATTAAGAAAGCTAAGCGCCGAAGAACTGATGCTTTTGAACTGTGGTGTTGGAGAAGACTCTTGAGAGTCCCTTGGACTGCAAGGAGATCAAACCAGTCAGTCTTAAATGAAATCAGTCCTGAATATCCATTGGAAGGACTGATGCTGAAGCTCCAATACTTTGGTCACCTGATGCAAGAGCTGACTCATTAGAAAAGACCCTGATGCTGGGAAAGACAGAAGGCAAGAGGAGAAGGGGTAACAGATGAGATGGTTGGATGGCATCATCGACTCAATGGACACGAGCTCGAGCAAGTTCCGGGAGATGGTGAAGGACAGGGACGCCAGGCATGCTGCAGTCCATGGGGTCACAAAGAGTCAGACATGACTGAACGACTGAACAACAAAATTAAAAAAAAAAAAAGTGTGTCCTTTATACCTTTCCTCTGTATGTTTGGATCATCCCTCTGTGTTAAGGCATTACAGTGAATAAAGGAAGAGCTATAAGTTCCTTTCCACCTGAAAGTAGGGACAAAGGGTGTCATGAAAGAGGAAAATGTGCATTTATTTCAGCTCCATCTCCTCAAAATGCTGAAAGTAGTAAGTCCTAAAGAGATATTGAATAAACAATGAGTGAGTTTCAGGGGAAAAAAAGAAACGCTGCTATGGTTAGCGTCCTCTCCATTCCAGAAGAGAAACAGTAAGAAGAATAGGGCGGTGTGCGATGCTCTTTCACAGCCCTCCCCGTTCACAGACATGGAACATGCACATCACTGTTCTGTGAGATGGGGGCTGTGAGAAATGCTGAGCAACAACTTGGGGGTCACACAGGTATGGACGCAGCAGGAGAGGGCCTCCTGATCTTTGGGAGCAAACAGTGTTTTGTGGTGGGGAGATGGGGACCTCAGTCTACAAGAACAGGGCTAGTGGGTGACAGAAACCACCGTGATGGGCGAGCACAGTGAACAGGGGTGCAATGACAGTCAAAGCCGATTGGAACTGCGTTTGCAAGTCACGGGTGGGTTTCCTGGAGACGCAGACACAGAGAACAGCCACAGCACAGACACAGGGAACCCCGTGAACAGCACGGAGAACAGACCTGGGGACACAGAAGGGGACGAAGCAGTGGAGCGAACTGAGAGAGTGGAACCGCGACACGCGCATCACCGTGTGTAAAGTGAGATGGCCGTGGAACGCGCTGCATGCCGCGGGGAGCTCAAAGCCGGTGCTCCGTGACAACCGAGAGGGAGGGCAGGGAGGGCACGGGGTGGATGGAGGTTCAAGAGGGAGGGGGCACAGAATACCATGGCTGACTCAGGCTGCTGTACGGCAGAAACCAATAAAATATTGCGAAGCACTCATCTTCCAATTAAAATAAATACACTAAAAAAAAAGAATCTGCCTCCAATGCAGACATGGGTTCGATCCCTGCTTCAGGAAGAGCCCACCTGATGCGGGCAACTAAGCCTATACGCCACAACTGTGAAGCCAGTGCTGCAGAGCCCACAAGGCCCAACTGCTGGGCCCAGAAGCTTCAATTACTGAAGCTCACGCAGCTACAGCCTATGCTCCACAACAGAAGCCATAAATGAGAGGCCCGTGCACCACAAGCAGAGCAGCTTCTGCTCACTGCGATGAAGACCCAGCACATCCATAAGCAAATAAATAAATCTTAAAAAAAAAAAGTCACTTGTTCTTTCTACATTTGAGCCATTCCAAAGTAGGATCGGCTCTTGAAGAGATACTCAGCTACAGGCTTTGGAGTCTCTCGGGTCTGGGATGCAAGCAGCTCTGCTTCTGCCTCTAAAGGACCTCAGGTAAGTCACAAAAGCTTTCTGGGCCTCTGGCTCCTCACCTGTAAAATGGGGATAAGGATACTACCTGCTCTTAAGGTGATGCTAGAAATAAATGAACAGTCATGAAATACACTAGACACAATGTCATACACACAAGAGGCATCTTATAAATGTGCTAGATTATCGGTTTTTAACAATTTTTTTCACAGTACGAAAGAAAAGCTCAAAGATGGCCCATTAATCATACTATTCTTTAGTTAGTATTGAATTTGGCTTTTTGCAAACGTGGAAGAATTATAATTTATTTTCTTAACTGAGGCAAAACAGGACTGAAATATAAAGGAAATGTCACTGTTAATTACAGCAATCCTATGATTTAGAATTATACCTATGTCTGCTTATACTAGTGAACAATTCATTTATTTAAAAACACAATTTAACTCTTCTCTCACCAGTAGACATTATTATTACTGGATTATCTCCCATTTTTCTTATTTTTTTTTTAAAGCTAAAGTAACCAGCTTTGCATATAACATCTGTCCAAATTCCTGGCAATTTTCAAAGGCTAGAGTTGGACTGTGAAGAAAGCTGATTGCTGAAGAATTGATGCTTTTGAACTGTGGTGCTGGAGAAGACTCTTGAGAGTCCCTTGGACTGCAAGGAGATCCAACCAGTCCATTCTAAAGGAGATCAATCCTGGGTGTTCATTGGAAGGACTGATGCTAAAGCTGAAACTCCAATACTTTGGCCACCTCATGAGATGAGTTGACTCACTGGAAAAGACTCTGATGCTGGGAGGGATTGGGGGCAGGAGGAGAAGGGGATGACAGAGAATGAGATGGCTGGATGGCATCACCGACTCGATGGACATGAGTTTGAGTGAACTCCGGGAGTTGGTGACGGACAGGGAGGCCTGGCGTGCTGTGATTCATGGGGTCGCAAAGAGTTGGACACAACTGAGCGACTGAACGGAACGGAACGGAGACTCCCAGAGGAGAAATTGTTGAGTCAAAGGAGAGGATCTTTAAGGCTCTTGATACTTATTATCACACTGCTCTCCAGTAGGACTGAACCAATTACACTCCCAACCAACAGCATGAGAACATGCCCTCTCCCCCTTTGTCTATCATATTTGCTGCAAATAGTTTGATATTTTTATATAATTGAGTCTGTCAATTTTCATCTGCTTTACAATTTCTTCCATTACTTCTAAGCTTAGAAACTATTATAATTCTTCATCACAAGACTACATATTCACCCACATTTTCTCTTAGCCTGTTTTGAATAGGTTTATCTTTTCCCTTTAAGTTTCAATACATTATTGGTACTTGGCTTTCGATGTGGTTTGAGGTAAGGACACTCCAACTTGAATCTCTTCCACTTACTCTCTTGGTTGTCTCTCAGAAGGGAAGATCCCCTGGAGAAGGGAAAGGCAACCCACTCCAGTACTCTGGCCTGGAGAATCCCAGGGACAGAGGAGCCTGGAAGGCTACAGTCCATGGGCCCATGAAGAGCCAGGCACAACTGAGCAACTAAACAACTCTTGGTTGTCCTAGGAGCCCACACATCAAATCATTCTCCCTTCCCTCACCTTTAGGATGCCATCAAGGATGCCACAGGCTAAATTATCATATGGCTGGGACTTCCCTTGTGGTCCAGTGGTTAAGAATCCACCTTGCAATGCAAGAGATGCAGGTTCGATCCCTGGTAGGGGAACTAAGATCCCCCGTGTCGTACAGCAACTAAGCCAACATGGCACAACTAGAGAGCCCGTGCAGCACAACAAACGACCTCCTGCAAGATGCAACCAAATTCGGTGCTGGGAAACTAAGACCCTACGCAGGCAAACACACAAGTACTTTCAAACATTATCACACGGTCACGCGGGAAACGCCTGGCAAGGAAGTCCATCTCCTACACAGTTCTGATCAGGGGGCAATGCCTTCCTAAGGTGAAGATGTACGCAAACCCAACTCCATGGGAGAAATGCCAGGATGATCTGACAGCTCCTATCATCACTGCAGCAGGCAATGTTTCAGGACTAACCTTGGCAACTGACCCATCTACTCTTGCAAGATTACATGCACCTTAATTGCCATAACTAGATGGAAAGCTCTTCCAGGACAGAATTTTTTTCCCCTTTCTCACTGTTGTGTATCCTTGAGCTCTAGACTGTTACCTGGCAGATAGGCAACATGTCCAACAAACATCTGACAAATGAATGTGGAGTAAAAAATACATTGCATTACTGGACTTCCCTGGTGGCACAGAATCTGCCTGCCAATGCAGGGTTCGACTCCTGATCTGAGAAGGTCCCACATGCCCCGGCACAACTCAGCCATGCACCACAACTACTGAACCAGCGCTTCAGAGCCCTAGGGCCGCAACTAACGAGCCGCTGGGCTGCACCTACTGAAGTCCAGGCGCCTAGAGCCCAGGCTCCGCGACAAAGGAAGCCACTGCAGTGAGAAGCCTGAGGACCGCAATGAAGATGGGTCCTCGCTCGCCTCAACTGGAGAAAGCTCTGGCAAAGCAACGGAGACCCAGTGCACCAAAAATAAATAAATGAATGAATAAACAAAATAAGAAAGCATTTCATTACGTTTTCCCTACAAGTCTTCTTACAAGACTAATCACTCTCTTAGTTTTCCCCAAACGATCTTCAGAATCATTATCAAGCTCCCAACCCCTAAAAAAAAAATTTCCACTGAAAAGGCAAAATAAAACTACAATGCGATAATACCACTACTCATACACAAGATAATTAAAAAGAAAAAAAACCAATGTTGGCGAAATACGGAGCAACTGCAACCGGCAAACCACTTCAGAAAACTGCTTGGCAATGTCTACTCGAACTGAACGTACATGAAAGGACAGACCCAGCAATTTTACACCCGTGGGATTTTCCCCTTCCCTTAATTCATTATTTCTTGTTGGAACTTTTACTTTTTCACTTACAGATGACCCTTTAACACTTCTTGTCAGGTCAGTTTAGTATTGATGAACTCAGTTTCTGCCTGTCTGACCTCTTTGCCTGTCCTTCAATTCTGAAATCTTGCTAGATAGAATATCCTGGGTAGTAGGGTTTTCCCTTTCAGCACTTCAAAAGTATCATGCCATTCTCTTCTGGCCTGCAAAGTTTCTGTAGGAAAATCAACTGATAACCTTATAGGGGTTCCCTTGGATGTGACTTTGTTTTTTTCTTGCTGCATTTAAAATTCTTTACCTTTATTTTTTTTCTATTTTAATTATGATGTATCTTGGTGTGGGTCTCTTTGGGTTCATCTTGTTTGGAACCCTCTGTGCCTCCTGTACCTGGTTATCTGTTTCCTCCTCCAGGTTTGGGAAGTTTTCAGCCATAATTTCATCAAATACATTTCCTACTCTTTTCTTTCTGTGCTGTGCTGAGTCGCTTCAGTTGTGTCTGACTCTTTCTGACCCCACGGACCATAGCCCACCAGGCTCCTCTGTCCATGGGAGGTTCCAGGCAAGAATACTGGAGTGGGTTGCCATCCCTCCTCCAGGGGATCTTCCTGACCCAGAGATTGAACCCACGTCTCTTACGTACCCTGCACTGGCAGGTGGGTTCTTCACCACTAGCGCTACCTTTCTTTTCTGGGACCACTATAATGCAAATGTTAGTACCGGTGATGTTGTCCCATAAGTCCCTTTAACTATACTCAATTTTTAGAATTTTTTTTGGGGGGGGAGTTCTTACTGGGCAATTTGCATTACTCCATCTTCCAGATCACTTATGTATTCTTTCTCACCTAATCTCTTGTTAGTATCCTCCAGTGTATTTTTTCATCTCAGTTATTGTATTCTTCAGTGCTGTCAGCACTTTTCTAATATTATCTAGCTCTTTACAAAAATTGTCATTGTGTTCATCTATTCTTTCCCCAGTTCAATTAGGATTCTTATTACTAATGCTTTGAACTCTTTTATCAGGTAAATTATTTATCTGTGTTTCATTAGGATTTTTTCTCAGGGTTTTGTGAGTTTTTTCCTTATTCTTTCATTTGAAATATATTCCTGTCTTCTCATTTTGTTTAACATTCTCTGTCTTTATGAAACTATATGAAAATTTACCTCTCCCGCCCTTGAAAGTGTGCCCTGGGAGCACTCCCAGCAGCTCTGGTAGGAGAAACAGATCTAAAATGAGCATGAGTGGTGTCTTCCCCAGGGTGTGCTGGCAGCTACTGCCCTGGGAGGAGGTGGGGCTGGAGCCCAGCCAGGTGCAAGCGGGGCGTCTCCTCTGCTCAGGGGCCATCGCTGCCCTCTTGGGGGTGGGAGCTGGGTTTCTCTGGGGTGTGACAGCGCTCTCTGCCTTGGTTTGGGGCGTGGCCAGGGCCTGAGGGTCTAGGGCTGCATTTCTGTGTGGGTTTCACATGTGCGCACCATGTTAGAGCTGGATGGGATTGGGGCCGGAGGGGGCTGCGCCACAGCTCTAAGCTGAGCCCACCCGCAGCAGCGTTATTTTGGATAGCAAAAAAAAGGAAAACAACTCAAATGTCCACAGCACAATGTGTCAATGAACTGTGGCATAGACACACAGTGGAATCAACTAACACCAACTACACGTGACAACACGGATGAATCTCACCAATAAAGCAACAGTGAAAGAAGCTGGAAACAATACATATTGTAAAAAAAAAAAAAAAAAAGGAAAACATCTTGTATTATTCATTTTATGTAAAGTAGAAAACCAGGCAAAGCTAACACATGGTGACAGAAGTCAGATGACTAGTTCCCTTGGGAGGGGTGGGTATTGACTAGAACGGGCATCAGAGGGCCTCTAGGATGCTGGTTACATGGATGGATTCACTTTATGAACATGCATGGAGTTGTACATTTCTGATTGATGCACTTGATTTATTCCTCAATATAGTTTACAAATAAAAAATCTCAGGTCTTTTATCTGCCTTGTTTTTTCAGAGGTGATAAAACATCTCTTCAATACAAGGATATGTTAATATGGACACAAGAAACAGTTTTCCTCAGTTTTTAAAAAACAGCACATCACCAAGGCTTGGGTAGTCTACTTTGATTAAAGATATCAAAGGTTCTTCCTTAGACTGATGCACAGAGGGTCCCTGTCAGGGGACTGGACTATACGTTGCAGCTACCACACCTTTAAAATGTTATTTAATCCTTCTTCAGTAATAGATTTAATAAATGACCTGAAGCTTCTCCCCTTTACAATTTTTGGAAGTTTAATATGATTAAACATATATACTTATGAAATGGGAAGGCTTTTAGGATTCCTTGCATAACCTAGTAAAATACTAACTGTGATGGTTAATTTTATGCATCAATTCGACTGGCCAACTGGTGCCCAGATGAAACACTGTTTCTGGGTGTGTCTGTGTTTCTGGATGAGACTGGCATTTGACTCTGTGGACTCAGTAAACTGGATTTCCCTTCCCAATATGGGTGGGCTTCACCCAATCCGTTGAGAATGGAATAAAAGATGGAGGAAAGGATTCATCCCTTTTTCCCCTGCCCCATTGCATAAGCTGGGTCCTATCTTCCTTCTCTGGCACTCAGGCTGAGATTTACATCATCAGCTACCCTGTTCTCAGGACTTCGGTCTTGGACTGAATTACAACACAGCTTTTCCTGGGTCTCCAGCCTGCAGACAGTACCATCCTAGGACTTCTCGGCCTCCAGAATGGATGGTGTGAGCCAACTGCTCATAATAAACCTCACTAGATAAGCACCTAGAGATGGAGCTCTCTCCTACTGGTTCTGTTTCTCTCAAGAACCCTGAGTAATAAAGCAAATGTCACCAGGAAGACATACCTCCACACCCAATGAATATGGTGGCAAAGGAAAGCAATGTGTCAGCACACTGTATCCTCAGAAGCCAGGGGGCCTAACTTGCCTGCCCACTACTGGTGGAACAAACTAGTCTATCGACTGTGAACACGCCAGAACCATAATCACCAGTCACTCATTTTTGCCACAAACCATTCATGTCTGGAGGCTGAAGGGCAAATTCTTCTTGAGTGTGTTCCAGCCACTGAGAAATGCTTTGCACACCTGACCATTGTGTTTGACCATTCTTCCTCTGCTTCCCTGTTATCCGGGTGGAATAAAGTACTATACTTAAGAATTTGAAAATGGATCAAATATTGTATGTTATTAAGGAACTACTATTAATTTCATTAGGTGCACAGTGATATGTATTATGGACACATATAATATTCACTAATATGTATTATGGCCATTTCTCAATAGGGAATCTTAAAACTATTAGGAGCTATATGCTATTTTGGGTGAATCACGGAGATAGCTAACTTACACTGAAATACATCAGTAAATATTACATGTGAAACTAATGTGACAAAAATTTAAATTAGGTGGTGGTTATGTGCTGGGAGAAATATCAATAACCTCAGATATGCAGATGACACTACCCTTATGGCAGAAAGTGAAGAGGAACTCAAAAGCCTCTTGATGAAAGTGAAAGAGGAGAGTGAAAAGGTTGGCTTGAAGCTCAACATTCAGAAAACAAAGATCATGGCATCTGGTCCCATCACTTCATGGGAAATAGATGGAAAAACAGTGGAAACAGTGTCAGACTTTGTTTTTTTGGGCTCCAAAATCACTGCAGATGCTGATTGCAGCCATGAAATTAAAAGACGCTTGCTCCTTGGAAGGAAAGTTATGACCAACCTTGATAGTATATTAAAAAGCAGAGACATTACTTTGCCAACCAAGGTCCATCTAGTCAAGGCAATGGTTTTTCCCGTGGTCATGTATGGTTGTGAGAGTTGGACTGTGAAGAAGGCTGATCGCCGAAGAATCGATGCTTTTGAACTGTGGTGTTGGAGAAGACTCTTGAGAGTCCCTTATACTGCAAGGAGATCCAACCAGTCCATTCTAAAGGAGATCAATCCTGGATGTTCATTGGAGGGACTGATGCTAAAGCTGAAACTGCAATACTTTGGCCACCTCATGCGACGAGTTGACTCACTGGAAAAGACTCTGATGCTGGGAAAGGTTGGGGGCGGGAGGAGAAGGGGACGATGGAGAATGATATGGCTGGATGGCATCACCGACTCTGTGGACATGAGTTTGAGTGTACTCCGGGAGTTGGTGATGGACAGGGAGGCCTGGCGTGCTGTGATTCATGGGGTCGCGGAGAGTCGGACACGACTGAGCGACTGAACTGAACTGAACTGATGTGGGTATTTACTACTCTATTTTCTGTATATTTGTAAATTTTAATGAAAAGGTTTAAATGTCACTAGGTAACATGAATAGTCAACAAATACATTGCTGATGATTAAAAAACACAAATTTAAAACAAGACACAATTTTTCAATGAGTTGTCAGAAAGGCTTTTTATTATTGCTGCTCAGTTTTTTTAATAATCTGAGTTGACATCACAATGCGGAAAAATGTAAACTTCCATACTCCCAACAAAAATGTGAATTGATGCAACCTTCTTGAGAGGCAGTCTGCCAAGAATCAAAAGCCTTGAAATGTTGTAAATCCACTCTTCAACAATTCCACCTCTAAAAATTTGTCTAAGAAAATGCTAGCTATATGCAAAAATGTAGTTTCAGGGCTATTCATTACAGTGTTGTTATGATAGCAAGGCAGAGAAGACAACTAAACATCTAATAATAGAGAGTAGCTAGATAAATTTTGGCAAAACAGCCACATACAGGAGTATCATAGCAATAAAAAAAGCAGAAATGCTCTCAGTTATAGGAAAAGGTATTCATAATGTATTAGGTGAGGGAAAAAATGAATACCAAATAGTATTTTTCCTCCTGTTAAGGAAAAAAATTATACTCATACACAGAGGCAGAGAAACAGAAAAACAGACATATGCATATATAGATAGATTTAAATAGATACATAGATTTAAATATATGTGGATCACAAGTTTCAGTTCTTTATATACATCTTTTTTTTTAATTTGTCAGACACAACTGAGCGACAGAACAACAACACGATCATCCATTACACAAGATCAGGCATTTTCAATCAAATAGTCCTTCAAAATGTGCTAACTTGCCCATTCTCCATTCCTCCTGCTACCACAACTCTAATCAAGTTATTAGGGCTGCACACCAGGATTACACCCACAGCTGCCTAACCCATGGCCTTGCTGCACCAATCCAATCTCAGACCCATCCTCCAAGTCACTGGATAACTCAGAAAACCTTCAATGGCTTCCTATTGTTTCGCAGAAATGCCAAACTCCCAATTATCTTTCTAATTTTGTCACCCACACCCCGTAAAACTTGGCAGACTCCTTCGCGCAGAGCTGAATTAGGTAAACATTTGAAGAAGGAGCAAAAGTCCTTCAATCTGGAGGAGGTTTGCTCCCAAACCCACCTCCAGGCCTTCCTCCAATGTGGTCCTGGTTCCCAGAAGCTTCCGCTGCCCCACTGGGTGCCTCCCCCCACCCCCCCAGCTCCCACGCATCTGCGGGACTCCTCAAGTTCCCACTCCAAGGAGCCTTCTCTGACCTCTCCCCACCACAGGGACTGCTCCCTCCTCCCATTTCCTGTGGCGTCTGCTTTAACCACACAAGTGACCCTTGACTGTGCTGACTTACTTTTTTTTTTCTTTTTTTACCTTCTGCGTGCCTATAAATTCTGTCTCCTGTATAAAACTTGAACATCTCTAAGTAAGACATGGCTGTTGCTTATACCTTTTTACACGTCTCACTCACTGCAAAGTTCCATGGAATTTCATTTAAACTGGAAGCATTCAAATACACCTGTTTATTAACATGAAGCAGCACGGAAAGTGTCAGGCAGAGAAAAAAACTTAGCTTCCCCACACTTAGGTTGGAAACAAAGCTGACAACACCTAGACTTCAACTTCTACATCCAGACAAAACATTAACTGCCACATGTCACTAAAACAGCCTGCATAAAAAAATTCAAACACCTTAGGCTGGAGATGTTTTATGCCTCTGCCTACCATTCTAGTACCATTTCCCAAGTTTCTCTGTGCCAGGCCACCTCCACGCCTGGAATTCTTTGCTTTTGCTCGCACTATTATTTCCTTTGTCTTTCTTTGCTCCACAATCCTCCACCTTCTCCATGTGATAAACAGCAGCCAAATATCACCACTGCCCAGCAACTGTAACGACTCTCACTAGGAAGATGTAATTAGCCCCACATCATCTTCTTGCTAATTAATACGATACAATGCATATCAACTATATTATGTACTATATAATGTATATCAACCAAATTGTGGATTTTTTTTTAAACATTCAAACACACACAGTGAGATAGTTAAGGGCAGGAGCCATGATTAATTCATCTTTATAACCCCAACATCTGACAGTAAGCAACTTCAGAAAAAGAACTGATTTTAACTCTTTTCAAAAAAATAAAATAAAATAAGCCGGAACAGGGCTCATTTGAGTCCTCCAGGACCCCTCTTTCCTTATCTGTTTCGGTTCCACTAGGTCTCTCTGCTCGCCACAGCTGTCAACTCCCCCACTACCAGCACATCTGGTCTCAAAGGAACAATGAAGCTTCCCTCCACCTCCCCTAAGCTACAGGACAATCACCTAACTAGTGTGCTACTGCTACTGCTAAGTCACTTCAGTCGTGTCTGACTCTGTGCGACCCCATAGACAGAAGCCCACCAGGCTCCCCCGTCCCTGGGATTCTCCAGGCAAGAACACTGGAATGGGTTGCCATTTCCTTCTCCAATGTGTGAAAGTGAAAAGTGAAAGTGAAGTCGCTCAATCGTGTCCAACCCTTAGCGACCCCACGGACTACAGCCAACCAGGCTCCTCCATCCATGGGATTTTCTAGGCAATAGGACTGGAGTGGTTTGCCATTGCCTTCTCCGACCTAACTAGTGTAGTAGATATTTATAAAGAAGAAAAGTCAGGAAAAATGTCAGAAAAAAATCAGCAAATAGTCAGGTTTACAGAGTGCTTGCTGCTGATCCACTCTTAGAACTAACAAGTCCAGGTGTACAGCACTATGCATGTTAAGTCCGACTCGTTGTGACCCCATGGACTGTAGCTTTCCAACTCCTCTGTCCAGGGGATTCTCCAGGCATGAATACTGGAGTGGGTAGCCGGATCTTCCTCATCCAGGGATTGAACCTGCATCTCCTGCACTGCAAGCAGATTTTTTACAGCTGAGCCACCAGGGAAGCCCCTCAATCAACTATACGCTAATACAAAATAAAAATTTTTTAAATAAATAAATAAATGAACCACAATTTACTTGAGCAAAAAAAAAAAAAAAAATAGAAAGCCCAGGCTCACTGGAGACGTGCCTGGCACAGCCCCCAAAGGCGCCTCGCTCCCTATTCTTCCCCCACAGCACCGTCTGCGGTAGAGAGTAAACAAGAGATCCTCAGCGTGCTGAGCCAAGGTGGATTTGCGTTGGTACCACACTACCCAAGCCTGATGAGATCACCCGAACTTCTGCCAGATCCACAATCCCTTCTAGAAACTGCTGATCACATCTTTTCTTCAGGGACAGCTCCCCCCACATCATGCCATTGGACTCTAAGTCATCTGGAATTCTCACTCAAAAGCCACGTAGTCCCAGCCTCACCAAGGGAGGACAGCACTTCCTTTCTGGTCCCACAGATTCCACCCCAGCCTTCAGGCCCACTGACACAGAAGCCCCACAGGTGGCTCTCCAGAACTCTGCAGGGACTCCTACCCTCCCCTGGGTTTCCCTGGCCAATCCCACTTGTCTCCAGTACAACTCCCCTGTGACTGCGACGCAGCCACTAGAAAAGATCCGTCCTTCCATTAGTAGGATCTTAACCCAGCCTCATCCGCTACCACATGGCCTCAAACTGTGGTCGCAGCTTCTACCTGGAGCCTTTCCACTGAATCACATCAAGACAAATAAGGATCCAAGAAGCACCATCTACTGAGACCCTCTAAGTTGTTCCCATTTCCCGATGCCCACAGCGACTGTTGGCTTGGAAAACAGAAGTCACAGATTTTGAGTTCTGAGACTGATCGTCACTCTGCCAGCTCAATTTTATGAGCTTCATCCATCTCTTTAGGCGCTTTAGCAGCCCACTTGCAGGCTCTTCTGCAAGTGGTCTTCCAGAATTACGTCGTTAGCATTTTACAACAAAAACCTCATAAATACATAGCCTAAAAACGTCCATGGCTCCCTCACATACTCCTCAGCCCCGTTATGGGGGGCCCACGTGCGCAGCAGCAGACACCAGGTGAGAGACAGATGCGTTTCTGTTCTGGACTTTCATTACCCAGAATCCTTTCCACCTTAGAGTCTCTACACCGTATTTACCTTTTCTGGGCAAAGCACAGCTTTATAAAGAACTCTGCCTCCTAATATATAACCCAGTCTACTTTACCAATTGATTCTCTTTTTCTCTTATTTTTTACCCATTTTCTCTTGGAGTCTTTGTCTCTGTGAATGACTTAATTCCAAGCATTTACTGAATCAATATCTAATGCATATCAGGTGCATATCTAATACACAGCACTTTCAAGCAAGTTTTTTTCATGGAATCTTTACATCTTTTTATAACATTTTGCAAATGTTCAAATATACACAGTGAACAGTAAATCCTATTTCCATTTTTTAAATTGCAAAAATTATCATACTGCCTATTTTTCCTACACCACCAAAACTGGGTTATTTAAAAGCAAATCTCAGATATCATAATCTCACCTGTAAAGACTTCAGTGTACATCTCTAAAAAACTCTTTATAGTTTCCATATTCAGAATACTATTCAGTTCAGTTCAGTTGCTCAGTCGTGTCCGACTCTCCGCAACCCCATGAATCACAGCACGCCAGGCCTCCCTGTCCATCACCAACTCCTGGAGTTCACTCAGACTCATGTCCACAGAGTCGGTGATGCCATCCAGCCATCTCATTCTCAGTTGTCCCCTTCTCGTCCCGCCCCCAACCTTTCCCAGCATCAGATTCTTTTTCAGTGAGTCAACTCGTCGCATGAGGTGGCCAAAGTATTGCAGTTTCAGCTTCAGCATCAGTCCTTCCAATGAACACCCAGGACTGATCTCCTTTAGAATGGACTGGTTGGATCTCCTTGTGGTACAAGGGACTCTCAAGAGTCTTCTCCAACACCACAGTTCAAAAGCATCAATTCTTCAGCGATCAGCTTTCTTCACAGTCCAACTCTCACATCCATACATGACCACGTGTGCTATTACCTAGCCTAAAAATCAACTAATAATTACTTAATATCAAATAATCCTATCAGTATTCAAATTCCCTGATTCCTCAATTTTTAACAGTAACACATTTTGATACAGAAAGTGATGTTAGGAGAATTAATAACTTCCTTGGACTGCAAGGAGATCCAACCAGTCCATTCTAAAGGAGATTGATCCTGGGTGTTCATTGGAAGGACTGATGCTAAAGCTGAAAGTCCAATACTTTGGCCACCTCATGAGTCAAGCTGACTCACTGGAAAAGACTCTGATGCTGGGAAGGACTGGGGGCGGGAGGAGAAGGGGACGACAGAGAATGAGATGGCTGGATGGCATCACCAACTCTGTGGACATGAGTTTGAGTGAACTCCGGGAGCTGGTGATGGACAGGGAGGCCTGGCGTGCTGTGATTCATGGGGTCGCAAAGGTTGGACACAACTGAGCGACTGAACTGAACTGAAGCCATATATTCAGAGCAGCAGAACAAGTTTTTCACTTGAAGGCTTGGGTTCTCTTTAAATACAGCACACCTACCTTCTCACCATGTTTAGAAAAGGTCGACATATGTACTTTCTAAAATTATCTTTACAAAAATGGCCTTTCTTCTTTTGAGTATTTTTATTGCCAGTTAAATAACCTTAAAAGTGGTTCAGTATCTGTGACCTAAGGCAGACTTTATTATTAGAGTATTAGTCACTCAGTGCCCAATATCACAAAGCAAGTGAAAATATAAGAAAAAAAGGAAATAAACTTGTTTAGTGTGATGTAGTATCTACTGTTACTTGTACTGAGGCCTCCTCAAGTGCACCACAGCTGAAGTTAAATGATATGATGATGGTAACAACAGCAATGTTCTGCTCAGGAGAGACCAGGGTAGTCCAGTCTGGATGAATGAAGGATGACAAAAGGTGTTTACAAAGAGCTTTAAACTTCTTAGGACAGAAAGCTTTATAGTATCATCTGCTGCACAGGACAATCTTGGAAAGGTAAATGGGTTGTGAGACTAAACTCCCCAACAACTCCTTTTCAGCACTGAACATCACGTGAGACAAGAGAAAGTAAAATGTAAACCATGCAGCCATCACAGACAGTCGCCTACAAGTATGCAATACATTTTAAAAGACAGATATAAAATTGTAAAGGATCTCTTTTACAAGTTTCAAGTAAAGGTACTTCTGGGGATGTTTTTAAAAATGTAATAACGAAATAGAGAGCTGCTTGAAAATAATCTTTAAAAGTTGTAGAACACAAATAAGAAACAAAACAGATTCCTTTATACTGACCTTCAAAAATATTGTTTTAAGTTCAGCCGGATCTGCTCTCTTGGTTAAAGCCACCTATAAATAAACATAAAAATGTTTATATTATTAGAACAAAGCTGAGAAATCAAGCTCACAGACTGAAAGAAAATAAACTCCAGGTTAGAAATCAGTGAATTTCATTTCTGCACTTAAAGCACTAAATTTACCCAATGCTTAAACTACTCTCTGGATTTTAAATTAGACTTCTTGTGAGGCTTCTAGAATGATAACATTCCATACAAGAAACAAAAGCTCCTAATATGCAGTGTTTAATATATATCATTTTTTTCCAAAAGGAATAAGAGAAAAAGAAAAGTTAAAACAGACTTGCAACCACCTGGCATTTTACACTGCAATCCAGAGTGACCCAAACTCTTTCACAGGGAAATATTAAAGTACAACTTGTTAAGTATGCAAGAAAACGTAGTTTTTAGAGAGGTTAGTGAGCAAGGCAAATAATATTCACAGACAGAAGGCAGTTAATTCCCATGATTCCACAATGGACAGGCATGAACACCCAACAATCTTCTGGTCATGTCCAGCAGTATCCTCCTCTCCCCAACTTTATAAAAAAATCCAGAAGTCTCCAATTGTACAGCATTGGGAAATACCACCACTGTTTTCTAATAACTTTAAATGGAATATAATCCATAAAAATATTGAACAATGTTGTGCATCTGAAACTAATATTGCAAATCAACTGTATTTCAATGAAAAAAAAAAGAAACCATAAGTCTCCAAATGTATGATTATTATTTACCACGTTCTGGAATACAAGGGGCTATGGTTACCTTTCAAGAGCAAAGTTTGACAGATTAGCTCAGAATAGGTGTTGTGCTTAATTCTCCAGCCCACAAAGTCCAAAAACATCACTGGGGAAAGAGAAGACAAACTTGAACATGGCTGCCCCAGGCCAACACAAAAGAGTCCTTATGTGGAACCAAACAGTGGGCTTATTCAGCGTCCCATCACCCAATCCTGCTGGCAGAAACCGTCATGAGACTGAACTCTCCCCAAGCACAGCATCACCCCATGATACAGCCAAGGAGGGGTTCCTGGAACCACCCCAGTACTGGAGCCATGTCGCCATCCATGGGGAGATTTATGCAAATTGTTCTAAATCCCTTCGGTGTGTTTGCAAAGGCTCTCCTGAGACCTCTGGACAATGGGTTCTCTGTCTTGAAATATGTAACTGCCTGAGCTCCTTGGCCCGCCACTGTCAGGAATAATTTTATTAACTAATCATTGGAATAGGAGAGGTAGTTTTCCTGAAACCAGTTAGTTGGTCACCTTGTTTCCCAAACCAAGACTGATAACTCCTAACTTCTGCTGAGTACTTGTAACCACCAATGCTATTTTTATCCATAAGAATTTGTAATCTTTTTAAAATCCTCAATCATTGAGTGTTCTCTGCTATTCAATTAAAGGGAAAAAAACCATAAAAATAGACTGCAAAACCAATCTAAGACTGATGATAGTGCTGCTGAGAGTCTCACAAGATCCCCTTCGTTTGGGTCTATATTCTGAGAAAGGTGGGGAGGATAGAAACTACTGAAGATGGGACAGCACGAGAAGTTTCCATCCTCTTCTTCAAGAGAAAAGACATTCCCTCCAAGTTCTACATCTCAAGACCATAAGTAACACTTTTTTAAAAGGCATATGGTGACCCTCAGCACTTAATTGGGTTTCCTTTTAAAAGCAAAGGTAAGTTTCCACAAAGTGAACTATTCTTGCTCCATCTGAATAACACATCCTTTAAAATCAAATTAACTCACTCTGCCACACACACTTCATAAAGCCTTCCCTGGGCAATGCTATTTCAGAGTGAACTTCCCCCGCCCTGAACTCCCACAGCATTCTTCTCCTTACTGATCCCAGAACGCACAGTCATCGCTCACCGCCAGGACTACACCTCTGTGAGAGAAAACACACTTTCAGTCTGTAACTCTCCCAGGGTGGAGGGCACGGAGAAACTCATCCATATGGCAGCCCAACGCTTCTCAGCCATGTCACTTAATGTGTACAGAACACTTAAAAGTTTTCAGAGCAGGACTATGACGCCATTGGATCCTCACAGCAGACCTGAGTCTCAGACAGAGCATATTATTGCTCTCACTTGACAGAGGGGAAACCAAGACTCAGAAAGGGTCACTTATTTCCCTGAAAGTCAGATTTAGCAACAATTTTTGCTGCCATTTCTAAGTGTTTTCTGAGCGAAGGTCAAGTTCCAAATCTTCCATCCCCTTACTGTGCTGGTCTTCTCAGTGAGTCACATCACAGGCAGCTTTAAATTAACCATAGCTTATGTTACCCCTAATACAAAAGAGCACATGCCTAAAAATCAAGACTCTCCCAGTTTCTCCTAGTACCACCAGTTTGTAGTGTCCCTCCAGTGCTATGATTAAAAACATGCTCCAGTATCAGACTGCCCTTGACTGTGGGGGACAGACCTGAGCTCTTAACTCACTAGCTGTGTGACCCTCCCGTTTTAAGCCAACTCAGAACACCTGTTCAGGCAAGCTCACGTTGCATCACCTGACAAGCCTTAGTTCATCAGCTTTAGAAGATTCTCCAACTTTAGGTTTTTCTCCAAAGGCTAATTTTCACTGTTTTATATACAAGTATGCTAAAGCTGAAACTCCAATATTTTGGCCACCTAATGCGACAAGTTGACTCACTGGAAAAGAGTCTGGTGCTAGGAGGGATTGGGGGTGGGAGGAGACGGGGACGACAGAGAATGAGATGGCTGGATGGCATCACCGACTCGATGGACATGAGTTTGAGTGAACTCCAGGAGTTGGTGATGGACAAGGAGGCCTGGCATGCTGATTCATGGGGTCACAAAGAGTGGGACACGACTGAGCGACTGAACTGAACTGATGTATTTCTCAAATACTAATAGCATGTAAATATTTACAGCTACTGGGAGAAGGAAATGCAACCCACTCCAGTATTCTTGCCTAGAGAATTCCCTGGACAGAGGAGCCAATGAGCTGCTGTCCATGGGGTCGTACAGAGTTGGACACGACTGACGCGACTTAGCATGCATTAGAGAAGGAAATGGCAGCCCACTCCAGTGTTCTCGCGTGGAGAATCCCAGGGACAGAGAAGCCTGGTGGTGGGCTGCCATCAATGGGGTTGCACAGAGTCGGACACGACTGAAGCGACTTAGTAGCAGCAGCATTTACAGCTATTATTCTTACTACCTAGTTGCCTGATTTGCTTTGTCATTACTGTTCTGAATTTGTGTTTATAAGAACAGATGCCACCATTAAAACAAAGTTTTTATATCAAAAGTTTTAAATAAAGTAATTTTCAAACATTGTTAGGGAGTAAATCACCAAGAAGAAAAAGGCTTCTTGGCAGATGACTTTGAAATATCACCATTTGCTACTTAATAATTTTATACACAAGCACATAACATTCACACCAAGTGGAGGTTAAGGAAGAAAGCAGGTGGGGGGGGTGGTTAAAAATGGAAACTATGCATTATCTTTTTTTCCATAAACTGGGAGACCTTTATCTTTGTTAATGACAGTATAGAAATTTCAGGTCAATTTCCCCAAAGTATGTTCCACAGGGCAAAATTTGAGGATCACTGAATATGTAACATTTTTGACAAGACAAACATTATAAATAACAGTTTAAACAGGTTATCAATAGCATTTGCAAAACACATATACTGGCTAGGTACATCCAAATTAAAAAAAAACAAAAACAGCCAACAATAATATAACTTGAAGGACTGGTTTTAAAAAGCAGGCAGTGGGACGCATGGCACGGAAACCCAGAAAGATATTTTTGAGGACAAATAAATTCACTTTCATTTTAATATGAGCTACAGCAGCCAAACAGAGAAAGACACCAGAAAAGATTTTTCTACGTGTAGGAGTACTATTTAAACTGGCTTTCTCACAGTGGAATCAAGACTTGGTTGAGGGCTCACTGCTTTAACAAACTGCAGAGGTACAGAACCGTGCACTTAAAATAGTTGCTAGGTCTAACCAGGGGTGTTGAGAAGGAACAAATATAACCTACAAAAAAATCAGGGATATTAATTTGAAGAAGAAAACATGCAGAAAAGCTGTCTTCTTACACTGGGAAGCTCGAGCCATGTAAGACTGCGATCTCCTCGTAGACACCTTACTCCCCCATGTCCCCTGCTCCAGTAAAGGTCAGAAACTAAGTTGGAGCTCTGAACATGTTTTTAAAGAAAAACTTCCAAGTGCGTAGAAATCAAATCTTTACAAGGAAAACAGGTAGCTCCTGTTAGGCCAATGGAACTGCAAATTCTCACACTCTGCCCCAAATCTACCAAATCAGAAACTCTGGGGGCGGGATCATGCACTCCACGGTTTAACAAGCCCTCCAGGTGATTTTGATGCCTGTAAAGTGTAAGAACCACAGCTGTAATTAATGTAAAATCCTGTCTGACTGGGCTTGAGATCCACTGCCCTGGCTGCATGTTTGCACTGCCTCAGGGCTTTGGGGTTTTATCAGTCCCTAGGCTGATCAAGGTGGCTCAGAGGTTAAAGCGTCTGCCTCCAATGCGGGAGACCCAGGTTCGATCCCTGGGTCGGGAAGATCCCCTGGAGAAGGAAATGGTAACCCACTCCAGTATTCTTGCCTGGAAAATCCCATGGACGGAGAAGCCTGGTAGGCTACAGTCCACGGGGTCGCAAAGAGTCGGACACGACTGAGCGACTGAACGGAACGGAGGCTGATCAAATTAGAGGGCAAAGTCCAGCTGAATCAGAATCTCTGGAATAGGTACCTTTAAAGCTTCACCACGAGATGACGGCGGGCCAGGCTGAGAACCACTGGATTAGCACCCAGAACGCCAGACCTCATTCAGCTTGCTACCTCACTCAGCAACCATTCTTCATCACCCTCCCAAACCTGAAAGGTCTGAAAGGCAAGACAAGCTAGGACTTACACTGAAGATTCTACTGTCACGAGGTAATTGTTTACTTTAGATATGAAGTGACAACCAGAGCGGCAGCTAATCAAAAGCTACTGTGTGTGTGTAAGCACATGCATGCTTGTTTGCGTGCACTGACAAGCAGAAAACGGAGAGGTGGGAGAAGCCTTTGTAGTGGGTGGTCCTGAATCTCATGGAAAGCACTACCGGGTGTGACCTAATAACTCAGAAGCTGGGGTTGACCTTTCTTCCCACTTATCTTCCTACACTGCAGAGACTGGAAGGTTAAACTACATTTCCCAGAATCCCTTGCAGCTATGTGGCCTAGGTGCTACCAATCAGAGGAGGCTAAGTGAGATGCAGGAGGCAAAGATTTGGGAGGTAGGGGCTATGCCTTTGCTGTTTCTGCCAGCAAGCATCATCCTTGGAATTGGCTGATCTTCCTGTGGCAGATGGAAGTGTCTAGTTTTCCTCCTGCCATGTCAACAGCAGCATGGTTCTGAAACACTCCCGGTTTGGCAGGCAGTTTCATGACTGCACAAAAGGCAAATGCTCCCCGGGTGGCCTGCTCTGCAGTGAGGCTCTGCAAGTCACTCCTAAGAGCTCAACCTGAAGTTTGTTTCTTCACCTTTCCAACAAATTCCATAAGCCATTTAACACCCTGTAATAAATTTCTCTCTGCTTAAACCAGCTAGAGTGGATTCTGTTCTCTGCAAGTGAACCTTGACTGATACAATCAGTAGCTATAAAAGAAAGTTTGAAATTCCCCAAAACCACAGTTACCATTCACTCAAGAGGGATAAAAATGAAGTGTCTCATCATGTTTAAGAAAAATAAGTTTTCATTGACTTCACTGAATCACTCATTCCTCCTCCCACGGTTCCCCTATGGTCTAATAAATGAAGAGTAGTAACTATAAAAAATTACCGGAATTAATTTACAAACAAGATATCAAGTTAGCAGTATTCAAACCGCAACCTTTCTGTGTAGTCAACCCTCAAATATTCAAGTCACTCAACAGTTGACTTATAAAGCAGCAGACACCACAAATGCTAACCCACTGGGTAACTATGCAAGTAGGTTATTTCAGGGATGTGGAAATATTTTATCAGAAGGATTCAGTAGTTTATGAAATGGGTTGTAGACAAACATTAGACAATGATAAAGCCATCATCATTAAATTTCTGTATGAAGAAGCAGAGTACAGCAATTAAGAAATGAATGGCAGTGTTTTAGCTGTGGGTGCTGTTATGCCAAAATAACTTTAAACACTCTAATTTTAGATTTTATTATTATTAAGCTAAAGCTAACATTCCAGTAAATGTTCCCAAGACTAAAAATTTGACAAGAGACAGTATAAGTCTTCTCTGAAGTAGACATTCGTCTCTTTATATCTTCAACTCCTTATGGAGAAAGCATTGCTTGCTCATCGTGTCATAAGCAAACATCACCAGGTTTAGGGTTTCAGTATGTTGCTAACTTGGTCATCTTGGACAAGTCAGTTAGCATCTCCAAGTTTTAGTTTCCTCATCTATAAAAAGGGCAAGATGCTTTGCAGCCGATTAAGTCAACTATGTTCTTTTCCCCAGGGGGGCCCAGTGTACAATGGCTGCAAATAGCAGCCTCCTCAGCAGTGTACACAGCCTGTTGCCTGCAGAGACTGCCCTAAGGGACCTTGGAAACAACCCTTTCCAGTGCAAACTCACAGCTGGCATGCTGTCCCCAGTGTAGGCTCCTGACGTGTATGCCTGGTTTCTTTGGAAAGCCCCAGGGCAGTGGCCAGGGTCCACACTGGCCAAGTCTTAATGTCCATCTGCACCAAGGTACAGAACAAGGAGCTTGTGATTGGGACCATCTACAGGACAAATTTCAAGTTCCCTGGCCACCAGGAGATCCACATCTCCAAGAAGTGGGGATTTACTAAATTTAATGTGGATGAATTTGAAAACATGGTGGCAGAAAAGTGGCTCATCCTAGATGGCTGTGGGGTCAGATACATCCCTAACCGTGGCCCTCTGAACAAATGGTGGGCCCTGCACTCATGAGTTCAGTCATGTCAGACTCTCTGTGACCCCATGGATTAGAGCTTTCTAGGCCCCTCTATCCATGGGATTTTCCAGGCAAGAATACTGGATGGGTAGCCATTTCCTCCTCCAGAGGGTGTTCCTGACCCAGGAATCAAACCCATGTCTCCTGCACTGACAGGCAGATTCTTTACCACTTGAGCTACCTGCCCTCTTCCAAATCAAACCCACATTGAGCATCCACTCGGCAAAGCCAGATCACATGCTTGTGCCCCGGCTGCAGGGAAAGATGGGAACTGAGCTCTGACTCGTGTTCTGGCAGGCAGACCTTGTAATGTGGGGACTTTCTCCAATACAGGAAAGGTAATCAAAAGATGATGGGGAGATGTCTGGTTTTCAGTCCAGCATGCAAGGGGCTTAGAAATGGTCAGTCTGTCATAAAAATAAGTAAAAAGTCTAAATGCTGAAAAATCAACTACTCCCAAACCACTGCCCCCCAAAATGGAGACAGAAAAGCAGAAGCAGAAAATCACAACTTATCAGAGCTGAAACCCGTCAGCTGAAACCTCTGCAGGAACCAGTGTCGAGGGTAGGTAACTCTGAGCTGCAGATGGACAACTGCTGGAGGCTCAGTGTGGACAAGAAAAGACCTTACAAAACTCTAGGTGGACCCAGATATCATGGATTCTCCACACTTTCGTGAGTTTTCCCTTCTGGAACTCAACTTGGCTCTCAGTGAGTATCAGAGAAAGACCACCTGGCACTTTCAGTAGGGGGAAAGGAAAAGGAACCAAGCCGAAATGCACAAGAGCACCCTGTTCCTTTTAACAAGCTCTGCTTCAGAAGAAATTATTTCATAGGCACCTAACCTGCTGGAGTATTACCAGGGCCAGTTAACCAGAGGAAAGGCAATACCCAACGCCAGCCACCTTCAGCCATCCTCTCCCACCTGAGGGGAAGAGAAACTGAGAAACACTTGTGAACCACACTGTCCAGGGACGTGGGCTGTCTACTGAACTGGGACCTGGTCACAAGACTACAGAACATTTCTTCTCCCTCTACACCCTACCCTCACAATACCAAAGGACCAGTTACAGCCATTCCTTTTATCCAGTACATCACATCTGAATATCAAGAAAAAAGAAATCACAAAAAGTACCAAAAGGCAAAACAGCACAATCTGAAGAGACAGAATGAGCATTAAAACCAGACTCAAATATGGCAGGAATGTTGAGATTATCAGACTAGGAATTTAAAACAACTATGATTAACATGCTAAGGGTTCTGATGGATAAGGTAGACAGCATGCAAGAACAGAACAATGATGTAAGCAGAAAAATGGAAATTCTAAGAAAGAAAGAATATTCTGATAATATTTCAATAGGAATCTCCAAAACTGGAAACCAAAGGGAAAAAAAGACTGAAAACAAACAAACAGAACTAAATATCCAAGACTGTGGGACAACGACAAAAAAAAGTGTCATATACATGTAATGGGAATACCAGAGGAGAAGAGAGGCCCAGAAGGAATATTTGAAGTAACAATGATGCAGAATTTCCACTCAATCGAAGTCAGACACCAAACCACAGATACACAAAGATTAGAGGACACCAAGGAGGATAACCAAAATCCCTTTAAACATCAATGTACCAAATAATTGAAAGACAGAGACTGTTAGAATGCATCAAAAAATAAGATCCAGCTATATGCCATCTACAAAAAAACCCAAAAAATATAGGTTAACAGTGAATGAGCAAAGACATACCATGAGCACACTAATCAAAGAGAGCAGAGTAGCTACACTGCTTTCAGGCAGAGCCCGCTTTAAAGCAAGGAAAGTTAACAGGGATAAAGAGAGACAACAGACAACGACATTGGGGTCAATTTTCCAAAAAGACATAACAATTCTAAATCTAACATGATAGAAAGCCTAGAAGTGAAAAGGAAAAGTGAAAGTGAAACTCGCTCAGTCGTGTCAGACTCTTTTCGACCCCATGGACTACACAGTCCACGGAATTCTCCAGGCCAGAATACTGGCGTGGGTAGCCTATCCCTTCCCCAGGGGATCTTCCAACCCAGAGATCAAACCCAGGTCTCCCACACTGCGGGAAGATTCTTTACCAGCTGAGCCACAAGGGAAGCCCGCCTAGAAGTAGACCTTCACAAATAAAGTCAACTAATCTTTACAAAGGATCAAAGACAGTCTCTTCAACAAATTGTGCTGTACATCCACATGCATTCATGGAATTAAAAGACATCTGCTCCTCAGAAGAAAAGCGATGACAAGCCTAGACAGCAGAGACATCACTTTGCTGACAAAGGTCCATACAGTCAAAAGCTATGGTTTTTCCAGTAGTCGTGTGTGGATGTGAGAGTTTGGCCATAAAGAAGGCTGAGTGTCGAAGAACTGATGCTGGAGAAGACTCCTGAGTCAACCTTAAAGGAAATCAGTCCTGAATATTCATTGGAAGGACTGATGCTGAAGCTGAAATGCCAATACTCTGGCTACCTGATGCGAAGAGCTGACTCACTGAAAAAGACCCGGATGCTGGGAAAGACCGAAGGCAAAAGAAGAAGAGGGCAGCAGAGGATTAGATGGTTAGAAAGCATCTCCGACTCAAAAGACATGAGTTTGAGCAAACTCCAGGAGATAGTGGAGGACAGGAGAGCCTGGCGTGCTGCAGCTCGTGGAGTCGCAAAGAGTCAGACACAACTTAGCAACTGAACAAAAACAACATCCGCATGCAAAAAATGATTCTAGACACAGCCCTTACACCTTTAACAAAAATTAACTCAAAATGGATCACAGACCTAAATGCAAAATTCTTAGAAGATAACATAGGAGAAAACTTAGATGATCTTGGCATTTGAGGATGATTTTTTGGATATAACACCAAAGGCATTATCCATAAGCTAGACTTCATTAACAGAGATGTTTCTGCTCTGTGAAAGACACTGTCAAGAGACTGTAAAGATAAGCGAACACTGGGATAAAGTATTTACACAAGAATAGTTAATAAAGAACTGTTACCCAAAATACACAAAGAACTCTCAAAACTCAACAACAAGAAAACAAACAACTCAATTAAGGTCAAAATATGGGCCAAAGACCTTAACAGACACCTTACCAAAGAAGATACACAGACAGCAAATAAGCACATGAAAAGATGCTCCACATCTTCTGTCATCAGGAAAATACAAATTAAAACAAGGAGACGCCACTGTGTACCAACTAGAATGGCCAAAATCCGGGACACTGACAACACCAAATACTGGTGAAGACGTGCAGCAAAAGGAACTCTCACTGTTTGCTGACAAGAATGCAAGATGGCACAGAGACTCTGGAAGGCTGACTGGAGGTTTCTTACAAAACTAACGTACTCCTAACACGTGAGCCAGCATTCAAGCTGCTTAGTATTCACCCAAAGGTGCTGAAAACTATATCCACACAAACACCCAAACGGATGGATGTTCACAGCAGCTCTATTTGTAACTGTCAAAAGTTGGAAGCAGCCAAGATGTCCTTCACTCAGGGAATGGATAATCCAGACAATGGAATATCATTCAGCACTTAAAAATGAGCTACCAAAACATGAACAAAACTTAAACGCACATTGCTAAGTGAAAGAAGCCAATCTGAAAAGGCTACATATGTATGATTCCAACTATATGACATTCTTGAACTATGGAGACCGTAAAAAGATCAGCAGTTTAGTCACCAGGGGTTGAGAAACAGGGAAGGAAAACAGGCAGAGCACAGATTTCCAGAGCAATGAAAAGACTCTGTGTGATACTATCATGAAGGATACATATCCTTACAAGATTTGTTCAAGGACTGTTCAACATCAAGAGTCAACTGTAACATAAACCACGGACTTCGAGGGAAAAGGATGTGGCAGTGTAGGTTCACCAACTCTAACAAATGTACCACTCTGATGGGGGATGAGGATCATAGAGGAGAGATTATGCATGTGTGGGGGCAGGAGGTACACAGAAAATCTCTGAACCTTTAGTCAAACTTTGCTATGAACCTAAAACCACCCCAAAATAAGAATAACAGTAATAATACTAATGTCCGTTTTTTAAAAAGGTGGCCAGGACCTACCAAAGTGAAACGAATCAGGCAGAGTCACGAGGCACACATCTGTATAATCCCCCTTTCTTTTCAAAGTCTCCTTGAAGTAGGTTGGATTCTTTTCTTTTACAGTTAAGAAAACTGCAAACAAACAGTTGACAAGCCCCAAGCCCCATGCCTTTCTCACAGGTCCACAACCTAAGCAGTCAAGGGTTAGACCAGGGTTTCTCAACCTTGGCCCTACTGACATTTAGGGTCGGATCATTCTTCATTTTGGAGGAGGGTCTGGTGCATCGTAGGATGTTGAGCAACATCCCTGGCCTCTAATCATTAGATGCCAATAGCAACCCCTTCTCCCAGACGTGACAACCAATAGTCTCCAGATGTTACCAGGTTTCCCCTGGGCGCAAAACTACTCCACCCCCAGGGAGAACCACTGCCTCAGACGGCGCTGCTCCACTTGCTCATGCAAGAAAACACAACCACCTATGGGAAGCCGACCATGTACCAGGCCCAGCGCCAGGAAAGAAGGGACAGTGCCAAATAACCAGAGACCCTACAAATTCATCAGCAAGGGGCTGGTACAAAGCGTGTGATGAGACAGGCTACCACACATCAAGAGTGACGGCAGAACTAAGGCCATAACTCTGCTGGTGTCAGGGGTGGCGGAGGTAAAGTCTTGGACTGGGTTGTTTATCACTGGATTACAGCAATTAACACTGACCAGCTAACTTTTACTGGGCCCCTAACTCTAGGCTGCTGCTGCTGCTAAGTTGCTTCAGTCGTGTCCGACTCTGTGCAACCCCATGGACTGCAGCCTACCAGGCTCCTCCACACATGGGATTTTCCAGGCATGAGTACTGGAGTGGGGTGCCATTGCCTTCTCCGTAACTCTAGGCTAGGCATGTCCTAAAGGCTTTACACCTGATCTTTATGCCTGATCTCACTTGCTGCTGCTGCTGCTAAGTCACTTCAGTCATGTCCGACTCTGTGTGACCCCATAGACGGCAGCCCACCAGGCTCCCCCGTCCCTGGGATTCTCCAGGCAAGAACACTGGAGTGGGTTGCCATTTCCTTCTCCAATGTGTGAAAGTGAAAAGTGAAAGTGAAGTCGCTCAGTCGTGTCCGACCCTTAGCGACCCCACGGACTGCAGCCTACCAGGCTCCTCCATCCATGGGATTTTCTAGGCAAGAGTACTGGAGTGGCTTGCCATTGCCTTCTCCGTGATCTCACTTAAATACCACCAAAACTATCTAAAGTGAAGAAACATTAATAGCCCCAGTCTTCACTCACAGACTTAGAAAGCAAACTTACGGTTGTCCAGGGGAAGGGACAGTTAGGGAGTTTGGGATGGACATGTACACACTTGTATATTTAAAATGGATAACCAACAAGGATCTATTGTACAGCACAGGGAACTCTGCTCAATGTCATGTGGCAGCCTGGATGGGATGGGAGCCTAGGGGAGAAAGGGTACATATGTATACATGTCTGGGTCCCTTTGCTGTCCACCTGAAACCATCACAGCATTGTTAAGTGGCTATACCTCAATACAGAATAAAAAGTTCAAACAAACAAACAAAATATCCCCAGTCTCCAGATGAGGAAGCTGTAGCATTAAAGACACTCGGTCTTAAATGAGTGGCAGCAAATCACAGAGCAGTAACGACCCTAGAGCCCAGGTCACTTCACACTGACGATACCATTCATACCTGGAGGGTGTGCCGAGAATTTGGCAATCAAGGAGGGGGACTTCAAGTTATCCCTGTGAATGGTGCTACTGGACGACACTGTAGCTGAAAGCAATGTAAAATAGTCCTTTTGATTTGGCATTATCGTACATAAACACCCATGGTTAGGTGGATGGTAGATTTACCTAATGCAGAATATTATTCTCAGTATTATATGCTGAACTCAGTCTCAATTTTTTTTAAAGCATCAAGGTTACAGTATAATTAGGAACCAGCTGCAGTTGTAATTACCACTCCCAATATAATTTGTTACATATTAGCAAGTGTCAAATGACTGCTGCTCCTTAAATGAATAAAACTGATTGTGCCGTTCTGAAGATTGGGATGTATATTCTGATGGGGAACAAAGGAATATAAAAAGTATATGACATATTTATAAAGTGCTGAAAGGTTCTACTTAGGAGATCACAGGTTGCAGGAGCCCAGATAATGCCACAGAAAGGTAAAATGGCTCCTGGGAGAGAATAGCTAACTTAATAAATGCAGACGAAGAGAAAGCAGCAAATCACAGGACAATAGAAAGTTGCTTTCACTAAATAATACCTTACCTGTTCAAATTTCTGCTGCATATCAGCATCATATAATTGAAGAATAGTCAAGAATCCAGGAAGTTAGAAGAAAACCAACAGGAGCCCTCTGCGTAGCTGGGATGCTCGTCCCAAAGACTGTGCACAGTTTCACTGGAGCACGTCATCCGCCACCCTCCCCACGACCTCCAACACGACCCTGGACACGCACTCTGGTTCCAAACCCCCTTGGAAGCTCACACTTCTGCAAAGCTTTCTATGTCCAGACCCAGCTCTAAGCTTTAGAAACGTGAGTGCACTAACTGCCCCCCGCAGTAACCCAGGAAGGAAAAGCAAACTTGGCCCGTTTACAGATGAGGAAACACAGAGGTAGAGCAACTTGCCTACATTGTGAGCAGAGTTCATGATTTCAATCATTGTGTTATAAAGACTTTCAAAGGGAAGAGAGAACACAGATTAAGAAAGCAGAGAACCTGGTGAGCAAACAAACCAAGGTCACATCAACCAACTGCAATCCTGGGCCTCATTTAGATGACCATTCAAAAACCAATTTAAAAACTGTAAGGTGGTAGTGACGGTTTAGTCACTCAGTCATGTCTGACTCTTTGTGACCCCATGGACTGTAGCCCGCCAGGCTCCTCTGTCCATGGGATTCTCCAGGCAAGAATACTGGAGTGGGTTGCCATTTCCTTCTCCAAGATGATAATGGAAATGTGTAAAATGTGTACAGAATAGATATTTGATCATACTGAAGAGGCACTGATTTTTTTTTTTAATGTGACAATGATATTTCAGTTGTGCTTTGGAAAAATCTGTTTTGGAGATATACCATAATATTTATAGGTATGATGTCGGGGGTTTGCTTTGAAAAAATCAGGAGGATGGGAAGACAAGAGAGGGTGTGGTATAAATTAACAACATTGTCCATAAATTGATAACTTCTGAAAGTGGCTGGAAAGGGACATAAGAGTTTGTTGCTGCTGCTAAGTCACTTCAGTCATGTCCGACTCTGTGTGACCCCATAGACAGAAGCCCACCAGGCTGTTCTAATTTCCTATGGAAACTTTCCATTATGAGGCGTTTAAAAAAAAAGGGTATTTTTTTTTAAGTTTTAAGTCAAATGCCAGTTCCTCCTGGAAGATTTTCTAACCAGGTTTCCCACATGGAATGCTCTTTGCCCTATTTTATGGACTTCACAAATGAATGTTTAAATTTTGATTCTCTTGCTAACCAGCAATGTGACATACTGTTTTTCTCATCTGTTACCAAGAGAGAATGAGAAAGAATCAGGATTGAATGAAAGTAGCATAACCTGGGACAGAATCTAGCAGTTGCTTGCTTCCCAGCTATTTGCAACCTTTCTGTATTCACAGTGGCCCCGCTGACCGAGGCATCATTGGACAGCTGAGCCCTAATGCAAGGCTCTCTTGGCTTTTGCAATGAATCAGGGTCTGAGCCAGCAGTGTCTGGGCTGACCTGGCAGCAGGTCTCACTGGCTGGTGACGTGGCGCTAATGGGAGCTCATGACCTTGTGGGATGGAACAGCAACAAAAATCACACTGGCTCCCTACCTTTCATCTGATAGCAAACACGAGTGGCTTCTTACGTAATACCAAGAGGGAAAGCTGTGTTTAAGCATGACAGATGACCCAGAATGCAGGAGCCATACAGGAAAAAGATTAATGGCTCCTCTGTCCGTGGAATTCTCCAGGCAAAAATTCTAGAGTGGGTAGCCATTCCTGTCTCCAGGGAATCTTCCCGACCCAGGGATCGAACCTGGGTCTCTCGCATTACAGGCAGATTCTTTACCATCAGAGCCACCAGGGAAGCCCAAACATGTAACATACAAGGTTGTAAAGTTGAAAGTGTATATGAGCCAGTTAAACATCAAACAATTGCAAAAATAAATATATAAATAATGTGTAATAGGACAAAAGGCCAAAGTTCTTAATTTAAAAGTGCTCCTGGACAAAGTCAATATGAGAAGGCAAATAACCCAATGGAAAAGTGGGCAAAGGTCAGAGCAGGCTCTTATTAATCTGCAGGTAGACACCAAACATAGACTAATAGAAATCCCCAAGAACCATCATAAGAAAACCAGGGGCTGAGCTACCTTTTACTTCTGGAGCTGAGATTCCCGTCTCAGTTCACAATGGAAAGAAAGTGGAATCCTGAAATGCAGAGTCATATCAACCTGCAAGAACATAAGTGCGTGGGATCTCCTTGGTGGTCCAGTGGTTGGGATTCTGCCTGCCAATGCAGGAGACATGGGCTTGATCACTGGTCCCGGAAGATCCCACAAGCCACGGAACAACTAAGCAGGTGAGCCACAACTGCTGATGCCCACGCGCCCTAGAGTCCATGCTCCACAACAAGAGACGTCACTGCAACGAGAGGCCACACGGCAACTGGAGAAAGCGCGCACGCAGTGACAGAGACCCGGAGCCAACCATAAAAGCATGAGAGTGTGAAGATTCCCAGGGAGCGAGAGTCCTTGCCAGGGGGCCTGGCAGAGTCAGATAAGAGAGCTGACAGATCACCAGCCTTTCGGGTCAAACCTCTTGCAGGACCCAGTACGCTACTGGGAGCAGCCGGTCTGAAACAGCAGCAGTGGACACACTGTTCGGACCTGCTGGAACTGTCTGCCTTTAATCCAGCCAGACCTTCTCAGTCACAGGAAGCACATTTCTCCGGGAGCCTCCTTCCGAAGCAGCTGCTTTGTAGTCATGGAAATTCATCCACCTTGAATGGCCAGATCCCTGCCGGGGTTTACTCTGCAGCTATGATTCCCCATCAGGCACGCTCTTGAAGGTGACTCACACACAGCTCCTCAAGTATTCCAAGTTAGTGTTTTTTGTTTGTTTGTTCAGTGAAGGATGGAGAGGCTTGAGAAAAACGGTTTATTAGGGAAAGAGAAAAGTTTCTGACAAACCACACACATCCAACAGAAATATCTCCTGCCCCCATTCATTCCGCCATGGGTGGCACCCCCAAACAGATGAACAATGCAACGAACGGTGTCTGAATGTTATGGAACATGTACTGTGAGGGCCCAGTTCTTGGCTTAAAATCTAGTGGAAAACATAAAGTATAAGAAACAAAACCAGGACCATTTTCCTTCAGAACATCATTATCACTCTCTCCCCCAAGGCAATTTAAAAATGACTCAATATCTGTTATGGGCTGAACTGTGTTCCCCCCGCCAAATTCATATGTTGAAGCCTTAACCCCCAGGACCTCAGAATATACCTGTATTTGGAGATAGGATACTCAAAGTAGTAATTAAAGTAAATTGAGGTCATTAAAGTAGGCCTTAATCCATTAAGACTGGCGTCCTTACAAGAAGAAGAAATTAGGACACAGAGGAAAGACCACGTAAGACACAGGAGACATGGAGACAAAGGCCGTCCATGAGCCAAGGAGGGAGGCCTCAGAAGAAACCAACCCTGCCTACACCTTGACTTTGGACTCCTAGCCTGTAGGTTTGTGAGAAAATAAACTTCTGCTGTTTAGGCCACTCAGTCTGAAGTACTTTGTTATGGCAGCCCCGGCCAACTAATAATACAGTATCACTGAATATAAACTCCTTATTCAAATGGCTCCAACAGGACCATTCTTTTATTTGTTTTGGATCCAGTTTCAAACACTGCATTTGGTTGTCATGTCTGTTTGGGAGCCTCCTTTATTTGAGCCTTTTCATTCATAAAACTGGCATTTTTAAAGTCAGACCAGAGGTCTTACGAAATGTCCTACTTTCTGGATATGTATAATGGCTTCCTCATGATTAGATTCACACGCAACCCTTTGGCAGGAAATCTCTAAAGGTCACGTTGTGTACTTTCCATCACATCACACCAGTGGGTGCTCCACGCTAGCTTCTCCCACTTCCCGGTAATGTTAAATTGGATCACAGGCGGAGGCCAAGTCCTCTGTTATACTGGTATCTTTCCCCCTTTGCAGTTAGTAAGTAATTTATAAGGAAATACTCTTCCCTGGTGGTTCAGACGGTAAAGAATCTGCCTATAATGCAGGAGACCCGGGTTCCATCCCTGGGTTGGAAAGATCCCCTGGAAAAGGGAATGACTACCACTCCAGTATTCTTGCCTGGAGAATCCCATGGACCGAGGAGCCTGGCAGGCTACACAGTTCATGGGGTCAGACACAACTGAGTGACTAATTCTTTCACTCTTGAGATACAGAGAATTCCAACAATCTTTTACTGAAGATTTTAGCATCCACTGTGGTCCCCTGGAGAAGGGAATGGCAAACCACTTCAGTATACTTGCCTTGAGAACCCCATGAACAGTATCAAAGGGCAAAATGATAGGATACTGAATGAGGAATTCCCCAGGTCGGTAGGTGCCCAGTATGCTACTGGAGCTCAGTGGAGAAATAACTATAGAAGGAATAAAGGGATGGAGCAAAAGCAAAACCAATACCCAGTTGTGGATGTGACCAATGATAGAAACAAGGTCCGGTGCTGTAAAGAGCAATATTGCATAGGAACCTGGAATGTTAGGTCCATGAATCAAGGCAAATTGGAAGTGGTCAAACAGGAGATGGCAAGAGTGAACATAGACATTCTAGGAATCAGTGAACTAAAATGGACTGGAATGGGTGAATTTAACTCGGATGACCATTATATCTACTACTGTGGGCAGGAATCCCTTAGAAGAAATGGAGTAGCCATCATGGTAAACAAAAGAGTCCGAAATGCAGTACTTGGATGCAATCTTAAAAATGACAGGATGATTTCTGTTCGTTTCCAAGGCAAACCATTCAATATTACAGTAATCCAGGCCTATGCCCCAACCAGTAAAGCTGAAGAAGCCGAAGTTAATCGGTTCTATGAAGACCTACAAGACCTTTTAGAACTAACACCCAAAAAAGATGTCCTTTTCATTATAGGGGACTGGAATGCAAAAGTAGGAAGTCAAGAAACACCTGGAGTAACTGGCAAATTTGGCCTTGGAGCACGGAATGAAGCAGGGCAAAGGCTAATAGAGTTTTGTCAAGAGAATGCACTGGTCATAGCAAACACCCTCTTCCAACAACACAAGAGAAGACTCTACACATGGACATCACCAGATGGTCAACACCGAAATCAGATTGATTATATTCTTTGCAACCAAAGATGGAGAAGCTGTATACAGTTAGCGAAAACAAGACCAGGAGCTGACTGTGGCTCGGATCATGAACACCTTATTGCGAAGTTCAGACTTAAATTGAAGAAAGTAGGGAAAACCACTAGACCATTCAGATATGACCTCAATCAAATCCCTTATGATTATGCAGTGGAAGTGAGAAATAGATTTAAGGGACTGGATCTGATTGATAGAGTGCCTGATGAACTCTGGACGGAGGTTCGTGACACTGTACAGGAGACAGGGACCAAGACCATCCCCATGGAAAAGAAATGCAAAAGAGCGAAATGGCTGTCTGAGGAGGCCTTACAAATAGCTGTAAAAAGAAGAGAGGCGAAAAGCAAAGGAGAAAAGGAAAGATATAAGCATCTGAATGCAGAGTTCCAAAGAATAGCAAGGAGAGATAAGAAAGCCTTCCTCAGTGATCAATGCAAAGAAATAGAGGAAAACAACAGAATAGGAAAAACAAGAGACCTCTTCAAGAAAATTAGAGATTCCAAGGGAACTTTTCATGCAAAGATGGGCTCGATAAAGGACAGAAATGGTATGGACCTAACAGAAGCAGAAGATATTAAGAAGAGGTGGCAGGAATACACAGAAGAACTGTACAAAAAAGATCTTCACGACCAAGATAGTCACGATAATGTGATCACTGACCTAGAGCCAGACATCTTGGAATGTGAAGTCAAGTGGGCCTTAGAAAGCATCACTACGAACAAAGCTATTGGTGGTGATGGAATTCCAGTTGAGCTATTTCAAATCTTGAAAGATGATGCTGTGAAAGTGCTGCACTCAATATGCCAGCAAATTTGGAAAACTCAGCAGTGGCCACAGGACTGGAAGAGGTCAGTCTTCATTCCAATCCCAAAGAAAGGCAATGCCAAAGAATGCTCAAACTACCGCACAATTGCACTCATCTCACACGCTAGTAAAGTCATGCTCAAAATTCTCCAAGCCAGGCTTCAGCAGTATGTAAACCGTGAACTCCCAGATGTTCAAGCAGGTTTTAGAAAAGGCAGAGGCACCAGAGATCAAATTGCCAACATCCGCTGGATCATGGAGAAAGCAAGAGAGTTTCAGAAAAACATCTATTTCTGCTTCATTGACTATGCCAAAGCCTTTGACTGTGTGGATCACAATAAACTGTGGAACATTCTGAAAGAGATGGGAATCCCAGACCACCTGACCTGCCTCTTGAGAAACCTGTATGCAGGTCAGGAAGCAACAGTTAGAACCGGTCATGGAACAACAGACTGGTTCCAAATAGGAAAAGGAGTGCATCAAGGTTGTATATTGTCACCTTGCTTATTTAACTTATATGCAGAGTACATCATGAGGAACGCTGGGCTGGAAGAAGCACAAGCTGGAATCAAGATTGCTGGGAGAAATATCAATAACCTCAGATATGCAGATGACACTACCCTTATGGCAGAAAGTGAAGAGGAACTCAAAAGCCTCTTGATGAAAGTGAAAGAGGAGAGTGAAAAGGTTGGCTTGAAGCTCAACATTCAGAAAACAAAGATCATGGCATCTGGTCCCATCACTTCATGGGAAATAGATGGAAAAACAGTGGAAACAGTGTCAGACTTTGTTTTTTTGGGCTCCAAAATCACTGCAGATGCTGATTGCAGCCATGAAATTAAAAGACGCTTGCTCCTTGGAAGGAAAGTTATGACCAACCTTGATAGTATATTAAAAAGCAGAGACATTACTTTGCCGACCAAGGTCCGTCTAGTCAAGGCAATGGTTTTTCCCGTGGTCATGTATGGATGTGAGAGTTGGACTGTGAAGAAAGCTGATTGCCGAAGAATCGATGCTTTTGAACTGTGGTGTTGGAGAAGACTCTTGAGAGTCCCTTATACTGCAAGGAGATCCAACCAGTCCATTCTAAAGGAGATCAATCCTGGATGTTCATTGGAGAGACTGATGCTAAAGCTGAAACTCCAATACTTTGGCCACCTCATGAGACGAGTTGACTCACTGGAAAAGACTCTGATGCTGGGAAAGGTTGGGGGCGGGAGGAGAAGGGGACGACGGAGAATGAGATGGCTGGATGGCATCACCGACTCTGTGGACATGAGTTTGAGTGTACTCCGGGAGTTGGTGATGGACAGGGAGGCCTGGCGTGCTGTGATTCATGGGGTCGCGGAGAGTCGGACACGACTGAGCAACTGAACTGAACTGAACTGAACTGAACTGAGGACATTTGCCTGAATTGATTATTACCTGCAGGTTGCCAAATAATTTTTTTTCTAGTTCTATCATAACTTCTACTTTATTAGTTGGCATTGTTCAGAAAATAAGAACTTCACCTCCCCACCTCCATCTCACTTCAACTCTTCTTGAGGAAGAATAATCATCATGGAATGATGGACTTTTAAAAAAATTAAGTATGCTACAATCCATTTTCAACTGATTTGCTTTTGAAGTTATAAAACATCCATAAAATTAACATTTTAAGTGTACAATTCAGTGGCATTGAGTACATTCACAATGTACAATCAACAGTACTATCCATTTCATCATCCTAAACACAAACTCCATACCCCTTGATTAATATCCAGTTGATTTTAATAGCCACCATTTGTTTTAACTGTGAGACACACTCAGGGTAATATACATGTACATATATATATGTGTATACAAACACACAGGCACACGTGTGTGTGTTTAGAAGATGAATAAACACAATGCGCCGAAAAAAACAATTGTGAATATTAAAACCTAGCCAACTAAAATAAACCATTATGCAAAATGCTGGTGGATCAGGAAGGCAGTATCCAAACCAACTCACCAAACATAACAACAGAGGAAATAACCAGGGATTATGTGCCTCCTGATGTGTGTATCCAATACCAAGGATCCAGTAACCTGAGAGAGACAGCCAGCAACCACCTAGGAAGTATTCTAGCCAAAAACAAAAAATAAAAATAAATAAAACCTTAAACTCAATCAAGCGTCCACATCCATCAATTGTCAGGAAACACTGGGGACAGAGGAACACCAGGGGATGAGGGGTGGGGCGCGGGGGTGCAGTTAGCAAAGTCCAAATTGTGGGAAACTACAGGAAAGATGACCCAATTCACTCATCAAATAAACTGCAACAGGCACACAAAAAGATGGGGCGCCAAACCTATAGATTCGCAAGAGTTAAAAGACGGATCGCCCAAAGGCCATGTGCAGACTGTGTCTGAATCTTGATCGGGACAAACCAACTGTGAAAACTAGGGCATGGGTTTTAACATCCTTACAGATACTCCAAGGAAAGAGAAAACACAATGAAGACCGGTTTTCCCTAAAACTGAAGGAAAGAACTAAAATAAAAAGAAAAATCTGCCCACCAATGCAGAGGAAGGACATGAAACATTCCCGCTTCTGACTGAGCTCTAAACGAAACAAACAGCCCCCCCACCCCCGTTTTTTCCTGCCACAGCTTTACGGCAGGGAATCTGAACAGGGTTTGGACACGTCCCATTTATAACACAAACCACTGTGAAGGGTATGAGAAGGGAACGGGCATGAGCTAACACTGGAAAAGTGAGACAACAGCCAAGACCACGGAGGCAGAATCTGGCTAATGAGATTGCATTTTTATTCTCAGGACATCATGAAGCCACACTATGCAGCCAGGTAAACTCAAGAGGGCCATGCAGTACAGTCGTTACGTGCCTTGACAGGCCAGGCTGCCTGTGTGCAAGTCACAGCTCTGCCACTTGAAAGCTGTGTGACCTGGGGCAAGTCACTGAACCTCGCTGTGCCTCGAGACTTAACCATTCTGAAGCACAGATGAGTTTCCCCATCTGGGTAATGGAGACAATAATGGCACTCACACGCCGTGGGACTGCTCTGGAGACTACATGACTTCACACACGAAGTGCCTACAGCAGTGTTTGGCTTTTGTCAGCTGCTGTTGTCACTGCTATTTGCATGACCCTTCTGAACCTTACCTTTCTCTCTCAAATGAGGTAATGACACCTTCCCTGCTATCTTAGAGATGATGATAAAGATCAAATAATGAAGCTTGGGTCTTCACATTATCTGGTCATTTTAATCTCTGTAGACTGTGAGGTCCTGAAAACAAGTCCAATAGCTTACTCGTTTAGGGAAGCCCAGCAGTCAGTATAGGAGGTGGCATATACTTGGAATCAATAACACACTTGAATGCATTTTTTAAAGACTGTCAAGGGCTGGACCCATGAACACAGGACTGCTCTTAACATGGATACAGAGCCAATTTTAGAAACTTCCTTGACAGTTTTAGGCACTCTAGACTGGAGCGGAAAGCGCAGGGGAGAGAGCAGAGGCAAAACCAGCTTAGAGCTATGGCAACATGGTTCCCACCAGCGGTGTCTCTCCTGGCTGCCCACAAAGGTACTGCGTGAACTAAGCAGAAACTTTAACTGGTAGGAAAGTTAAACTGCAGCTAAAGGTGAGGAGTGATCAAGAAAATGAATTCAACTCGAATAAACAGAGTCTGGAATATCTCTGAGACAGACAAGTTGAGATTTCCAACAAAAAGTCAAAAACGCAAGGCTGGTGCTTGAGAGAGCTGCCGTGGAGCATCAGCTGTCAGAAGGCAGAGGATCTCAGGTGGAAGCCTGGGGGACATCAACATCTCAGAGTGGGAGAGTCAAGGGGAGCAGAAGGACAAAAAGGAGCTGGCCAAGGAGAAGGGACCAGTGTAAGCTAAGGGGCCAACCAGGAGAGGGCACGTCATGAAAGCTGACAGAAGGCATCCCAGGAAGGAAGGAGCAGGTCACGGCCCTGTGAGGTCACAGATAAAGGAGAACATGCCAACAGTTTCAGAACAGAGATCACTGGTGACTCTTAGAAGAGAATTTCAAAAAACAGAATGGGCATAAGTTTATTTTCAAGGACTTTAAGTACAAGCAGGCAGCAAAGAAATGGAGAAGGTTATAACCCTTAAATAGGCTTCCCTGGTGGCTCGGATGGTCAAGAATCCAATGTAGAAGACCTGGTTTCAATCCCTGGGTTGGGAAGATCTCCTGGAGGAGGAAATGGCAACCCACTCCAGTATTCTTGCCTGGGAAATCCCATGGTCAGAGGAGCCTGGTGAGCTACAGTCCATGGGGTCACAAAGTCGGACACCACTGAGCGGCTTTCACTGGCTGATTGACTGATAACCTTTAAATAATAATTCAGAGACGTGTTCTAAAATAATACACTGGCACCAGTGGAATCAAAATTAGCCTGAAGAACCCAAAATTTTATACTGGGTTTTATCACTATGGATTTAATTCTGCAAAATTTGCATTGATTTACAACCAAATCGAAAGACACTGTACCCTTAGTTTAGAAAGGCAGCTACATTTACTAACACAGTGACAAGGGTTCCAGACCAATATTCTTGGAACTTTAATGCACATACAGTCCCGCGCGGAGCTATTTAAAATGCAGATCCTGAAGCCACAGAGTCTTTGTCCTGGGATGCGTGTGATGCTGAAATTCTAACAAGCTCCTGCAAAAAACCAATGCTCCGCGTCCTTCCTATCGCCAGGCTCCAGGAAGACCACTAAAGAGAATCTGGTTATTGAAGCAGACAGACTGCCTAGCCATTACTAGATGGCTCCTTAGTAGATGACGAGCTTAAGGAAGCACACCATCTTCTGTTCAAGCATGTGCTCAGTCATTCAGTCGAGTCTGACTCTTTCCGACCCCATGGACTGTAATCCACCAGGCTTTTCTGTCCACGGGATTTCCCAGGCAAGAATACTATAATGGGTTGCCATTTCCTTCTCCAGGGTGTCTTCCCCACCCAGGGATTGAACCCAGATCTCTTGCATTGGCAGGTGGATTCTTTACCACTGAGCCACCTGGGAAGACCCAAGTAATATCTATTAATACATCCCTAGTTTTCAGTTAGGTGGAAATGTCCCACAGTCTCCAACAGATATCACTTGACAGTTCTACAGCAGTTCATAGTCCTCAAATGCTCCTCCACATTGTACTTCATTTGCTCACCCCAGGCCTTGTTTTCCACAGGGTGGACACTGAGCACCAGAGAAGTCAGACTTGATGTTCTCACCATCAGCACAAGCACTGGACTTGCAACCCAGGTTCTCCTGCCTTCCAGTCCAAAGCTCTCTCACTCAGCCAGAGCTACTGATGAAGAAAAGTTCTTGATGCTTTTCCCAACTGAGACAGTGGTGCTGACTGAGCAGTTGGGGGTTCTCTGCATCTCGGACTACAACCGTGCCCAGGGTCGGACGGATACAAATCATGTCAAACTCAGAAAAACTACTAAATGTGCACTGAGGTCTAAAAGCCCCGTTCAAATCAGACTTATGACAAGGCTCAGGACATGCGTCCTCAAAATGTGGTACATTCAGTATCTCAAGCTGAAGGAGTTTAAGAAAACAGCAGAATGACCTTTCCCCCAACCCCACCTTCTTTCCTGAAACAGGTCATAAACTGAAGAGAGTACCATCCCTGTACCAGGAGGAGGGAAGACAACCTTTTCACCAAAGATGGGCAAGTCAGGGCTGAGAAACGCGCACACACAAACCTTGTTAAACTCACCCTTACCTTCCCAGGTACTTCTTCACCATTCACTACCCCTACTGCAAACCCCTTTGTCTTGTTACCTCTTTACAAATTGATTTTTCACCGTCCAAAAGATTTTAAAGCTTTCTGCTCTGGTCACTTTCACTTCTTGTACAGGTTCTCAGGTACACACAAAAATTCAACAAAACGTGTATGCTTTTCTTTTGTTCATCTGTCCTTGTCATTTTAATTTTCAGTTCCATCCAGGAACCCTAAGAGAATTGAGGGAAACTTTCTCTTCTCCTGCACTTACTTAAGACAATTTTCTTACAAATTGTACCGTCTTATGCAAAAGATATTTTACCACAGAACAGTAAGTGGATCTTGAAATATCTGACTTTCATATCAAGTCAACAGTTTTCAGGGAAAACATGTGGAAACTGTGACTACATGTGGAAATCAAGACAAAGCAACTAGCCTAATAACAGTCATTAAATAGAGTGGTTTATTTAGGTTGAATTGCTAAGAATTTCAACACTGCCAACTTTGCAATGTTGTCAGCACCTAAAGTCAAAAGGAACCATCCAGGCCTATTTTCACTCATGCAACTACACAGCAAATTTCCAAAGGAAATGGTAAGCATGAGTGCTCTATCTTTTAAACGTTTCCAACCAGACCACCACTCTACAAGTCAGTCACTGGGGAAAATTCTGAGCGAGGAGGCCAGAGCCACCATTGATGGGGTTGACTTGACCCAACAAGAGGGTCTGGTAAAATGGGCATGAAAAACAGGGTTTGCTCAGTTGCTGTTAAGTACTGTGCCAAGGGAATTACATCACTGTGACAAGGGCATGTCCTCCTTATTTCCGAGAAGCAAGAACACCAGCAGGTTCACGCATGCCTCTGTTCCAAGACCCACCCAAAGGCATCCAAGAAAACATGGTGGGAAGGATAGGTTTGACGCTTATGAGGCGGTAAACGCCAAGCAGGGGGAGTAGGAACGGACCATGCTCAGCAGACCTAAACCTCACAGACAGTGGAGAACACAACTCGTGGGCACCCAACTAGGTTAGCCAGGGAGAAAGCTGCAAGACCAGCATCACAGTCCTCTCCGCAACATCTCCCCCACAAGCACCTACACTGAGAAAGAAAGCCACCAAGACTTCACCGGAGACAAAAGGAGCTTTCCATCAATTTGGTGATAAAACCTATATTCTAGGATAATTACGAACTATATAAACTTGATGCCTAAGCACGAAGGTGAAATGGGGCAGGACTGGAAAGAGCTTGTCAAGAAAGAACTTGTAGGGATCCCTGCATATCCTTCCTCTGAAATGACACGCTAGGGACTAGGGATTTACACTGCTCTCACTGCATTCCTCCCTTATTCCAAGGAATCCACCAGAGGATCAACTGAAGCAAAGAGCAGGAAAAACAGCCTAGAGCTGTGGCTGGCAACCTCAGAGCACATTTGATTCACTTGGAGTGCATTCAAAAACCTTGGGGTTCAGGCCACACCTAAGTCCAACTGAATCAGAACCTCTAGGTGAGACCCAGGCATCAGCACTTTTATCCCCATACAGAGAACTGGAACCCCTGGTCTACAACAGTGCAAAAAGCAAGGGAGTTTCAATTCTAGGACCAATCACAACCCTTGCTAGGACTCCATTTCTTCATCTGGTAAAAGGAAACAGGATTAATGAAGGGAGGCGTAAGGAACACTGTGTTATGTAAACCGAAGGCCCATCCAGCGCCATCAATTTAAAAAACCCTAAATCCAAACATCGGTGGAAGCACAGAAACTTAACAACACATCATGGCAGCATAAAAACAACTCACACATTCTTTCCTTCCTGCCCAGGACAAAAACTGGTCTGTTTATCATAACAGTATCATACCACCAAATACCTAGCAGTTTTTACCATAAGGGAAAGAAAACCTTCAACCTGAAGAATATCCTTAATAAACTCACTCACATTTTATCCTCAATAACCAATCACAGAAGAGGGTATTACTATCGATGAGAAGCATGAAAAACATGGAGGTCAAATATATAGCCCAAGTCTTAATTAGTGAACAATGGATTAAAATTTCTACCTGGTTTATGAAGAGGTGATTGCTGCGTAATTCCGTGAACATGCAAAACCCCACTGACATGTACACTTTAAACGGGTGACTTGTATGGCATATGACCTATGTCTCAACAAAGCTGTTTTTTAAAAAAGGCATGTGGCAATTTCTGACCTGTGCAATCTTGTTCAAAAGCCATTTAAAAATCAAGCATATGTGTGTGCATGCATGCTAACTCACTTCAGTCGTATCCAACTCTTTGCAACTGGACTGTAGCCTGCCAGGCTCCTCTGTCCATGGGATTCTCCAGGCAAGAATACTAGAGTGGGTTGCCATGCCATCCTCCGGGGGATCTTCCCAACACAGGTAACGAACCCCCATCTTTTCTGTCTCCTGAATTGGCAGGCGGGTTCTTTACCACTAGCACCACCTGGGAAACCCACCAAGCATATACTGAGTGGCAACGCATTCTATAGGTACAAACCACTGGATTGCGGAGATACACGTCCATAATTGTTAGTATGTGAATTCTCATATGCAAATAGAACTCTTTTTAAGGCCTAGGAAGGTGAGGCAGAGACTCTGAGCACAGAATGCAGGCTTTCAAATCCAAGCTGCAGAGCGTATTCTCTCTACAACCATGAGGAAACTACTTCACCTCTCTGCAAGTCCGTTTTCTCACCCGTAAAATGAGGACAAAAGCAGACCACAGATACTGCTTGGTATTATGAAGAATAATGGAATTATTATTTGTAAAGTGCTTGGGAAAATGCCTGGCACACAGTAAGCACTGTGGCAGTGGTTCTTAAAAGTAAAAGTCTGGTTTACAGTTATAAGACCAAAATAAAACTCTGAAGAAAAAAGAGGCATCTAATTTCCCCTCCCAAGTCATCTCCCCTGCCCATAAACTCTGCTCTCCAGTATGCTAACCTACCAGGCAGACAATCTGGTGGACAGGGTAAGAGCACAGACTCTGGAGCCAGGCTGGCTGATCTGAACCCCAGCTCTTTTTTAATTCTCAATTCTTAGGCCACTTACATCACCCCTTGGTGTCCAGAGTGTTCATCTATAAACCAGAAATGATAGTTTATAACTCATATAAGAATGTTAAAGGTCTTTAACAATTTTATTAATGCTTATATAATAGGTCTTGTGCTTAGTTGCTCAGTCGTGTCTAACTCATTGCAACCCCGTGGACTGTAGCTTGCCATGCTCCTCTGTGCATGGGGATTCTCCAGGCAAGAATACTGGAGTGGGTTGCCATGCCCTCCTCCAGGGGATCTTCCCAACCCAGGGATCGAACCCAGGTCTCCTGCACTGTAGGCGGATTGTTTACCAGCTGAGCCACACGGGAAGCCCAAGAATACTGGAGTTGATAGCCTATCTCTTCTCCAGGTGATACTCCCAACCCAGGAATTGAACAGGGGTCTCCTGCAATGCAGGCGGATTCTCTACCAGCTGAGCTACCAGGGAAGCCCATTAATGCTTACTAATAACAGTCTTGTTAATGCTATCATTAAGTTTTATTAATTCATCTAATAATGCTTTTCATTATTACCTCACTTAATAATGAATCTTGGGCTTCCCTTGTGGTTAAGAATCCAACCTGCCAATGCAGGAGACACAGGCTCCATCCCTGGTCCAGGAATCCTACATATCTCACGGCAACTAAGCCCTCGTGCCACAACTAAAACCCACGTGCCCTAGCACCCGTGCCCTGCAACAAGAGAAGCCAGTGGAATGAGAAGCCCGTGCACCTCAAAGAGCAGCCCCATTCACAGCAACTAGAGAAAGCCCAAGTGCAGCAACAAAGACCCAGTACAGACAAAAATAAATAAATCAATGAATTTTTTTTAATAACTGAATCTCACATCTAGTGAACGGTGTCAGCTACTCTCCTATTTGATTTATTACCTGTTATCCCTAAATGCAGCAGGCCCTCTCACTTCTCTTTCAGTGGCTGTTTCCTGTCCCTGATGTGATCTTCCCTCTTCCTCCAACCACTCCTTCTGAACCACCACTACCTTGGAGAAGTCCTCCCCTCCGTGTCCCCTGCCCCCAGGAGGGAAACAGGCTCCTTCTCTGATGCTCCTATTAGCTCTTGTTATGGGACTAATCTTACTTGGGCCAATAACCAAAAAAATTAAGAATAAGTGGTCAAGAGATCAACAAATTGCTAGGTGTGGCAAAATTCATCCAGAAAATATCAAATTTGCTTAAATATCCAAATGATTCACCACAGTGAGTGCTGGAATTCACTAGGGAGAGATGAGAGTCTCTCCCTAGTCAGGCTCCTCAAGTTTTACGAGGGTATGTCAATCCTATCCCTAGATAAGATTGCTAAGTCTACGGATTTGTGCTCAATATGGAATATCTGTGCTCCACGAAAAAGCAAAGAGCATGGCCTTTAACTCAGGCTGCACAGCACTGCCTAGTAGTGAACAAAATCAAGGAGCATCCAAAGGTAATAAATAAGGGGCATTCCTGGACTAAGATGGACCAGCACAGCTCATCTGGAGACCTTTTAAGACTACAATTAGGCCTCCCTAGTGGCTCAGACGGTAAAGAATCTGCCTGCAATGCAGGAAACCCGGGCTCAATGCCTGGGTTGGGAAGATATCTGGAGAAGGGAATGGCAACCCACCCCAGTATTCTTGCCTGGAGAATTCCATGGACAGAGAAGCCTGGCAGGCTACAGTCCATGGGGTTGCAGGGTCAGAAACAACTCAGTGACTAACACACACACACACAAAGACTACATTTACTGCACTGCCCTTGCACTAGAATGAGAGACACTATAAGAAATGGCCTTATGGAATCCACAAACTTCTCTTTGTGGTTATGAGGTAGTTTCCAATGCAGTTTGTGCACTGCTTATGAAAAGAGATGGGGAGAAACTGTCCTCAGAGAGCAGAAAAAGAGGACCTCTCTCCCAAGTAACTGACCTCACTGATCACTTCCTCCATGCTTCCGCTGCTAGAAGGTTCAGTCACCTCTAGCAATCCTTATTGTCTATTAACCTTAGTCCTTGTTTCATCTTACTTTGCCTCCTTTCTGTTTTTCTCATCTACTGTGACTTGATTTTGACATGTCTCATTGGTTTATAAATACACGTATATATGATGTCAGCCCTAAGAAATCCTTAAAAGAGGCAAGTTTAGAAGAATAAATAAATAAAAACACAAGTTCCCAAAGAGTAAAAATGAAATGATTCAGTTTCCCTGACTCTCACTACTTGGCTAAAATTCAACTACCCTTATTGCTATGATGTGACAGTTTAATAAAAATACACCCCCAAAAGCTAAGCCTGTTTCCAGGTCATTTATTTTATTTCATACTAGTTAATCAGTATTATACTCCATTTACATGCCTACTCCTCCATTTAAATTCCCCACTCTATCTCCAAATTAAGTAAAATTATTTAATTCATCTACAGGAGTAAAAATGACAGTAAAGTATGGGTATCTACTCCCACCCACTCTCCTGAAAGAAGTCACCTGGAGGGAACATAATTGTTCCCCTGTACTCTGATTGCATGTAAATTTAATGCAAAGAAAGGGTCAAAAGTTGTTAGGTTGCAAAGGGCTAAATGTAAGCTCCAAAAATGAACCCCAGTGATTCTCAGAGAATCTACCTAAAATAGTTGTATATGTACATGTGTCTGCTCATTTATACTCAGAGTGCCCTTCTTAGGATGGAACCTGGAGTAATTACAGAAAAGAAAAGGGCCACTTAGGCCACATAATCTAGAAACACTGAAAAGCCTGCAGATTTGGGGAGGCCTGGAGAAACTTAAGTCATAGAACAGCATTTAAATATATTTGTCTGCTTACAATTTCCATTGCAAATGTGATTAGTTTGCACGAATAAATAGGAATATGATGTGTTGGCCATGTTTTCCTCTTGAGGGTTATCACAGAGTTTTGATTAAGGACAAATGTCTGAGATGTTGGGTATATTTAAGTTCACGACACTTAAAATGAGCTAGGAAGTTCTATAGGCTTGATTAAAGGGCTGCCTTCGTGAACTTAAAATTAAAAGCAATAAATTCCAATGAGTCAAGTGATTGGGACTAAATACGGTATTCTGCCAAAAAAGTTGAAATGGAGTCCAAAGAGACTGAAATGGTGCCCAGGTTTCCAGAAACGGTGAAGGAGGAAAGGTCAAGCTGTCGGAGCTGCCTTTCCTCTGGGTTAGTGAATGAGTACCATGACGCAGAACTCCTTTTAAGTAGAACTTCACAGGAGTTACAGGCTCCCAGGACAATCTGTTTTGTCATTTCTATAAAGAAGCCTCTCAAACGCTCAGAGGCCGGTGTGTTAAGTATTGTCAGATGCTCAGAGCAGAGAGAAGGATGGGAAGTGGGGGCGTGGGGAGGGGAGGTACGCCGGAGTTTTTACGCACACGCGCGCCGGCCAGCTCCAGCAGCCTCCAAAACGGAAGTCAAGGTGACTCCCCGGCCGCGGGAGGGCGGAGCCTCTGAAACCTAACAGGATCCGGCATCGGCGCCGGCGGTGAGCCCGGGGAGCCGCTCGGGTCAACAGCAGCCGGGGTAACGAGCAGGAGCGCGCTGGGGTGGCCGCGGGGACCTGCCGACCCGGAGCCCTCTGCCACCCCGGGACGCCTTCGCGCCCGCTCCTCTTCATCGGCCTTGGCTCAGCCGGCCGCGCGCCCGCCAACCACCGACTCCCAGTCCCGGCCAAGTGGGAGGGTCCAGCCGGCAAAGTTTCCGCTGCAAGGCCGGGCCCCCGAGCCCCGCAATCGCCGCCTGTGCTGCCCGGCAGGGACGGCTACCTGCCTCCTCCCGCTGCTGCAAGGTGGAGCAGCCGCCGTGCGCCCGTTTGCTCTCCCTGCTGCACCAACCGGGCGCGTGAACGCCAGGGCCCCTCGCGGCCCGCGCGGCCCCGGCCCACGCTCACCTTGGCTGCCGCCATGCTTCGCCCTGGTGCGGGCAGCTGCGGGCTGCAGGACGCGCTCACTGGCTTGCCGGCGCTGCGGCCCTGGGCAGCTCACTTCCCGTCCCGACGGCGGCTAGGGCGGCGATGCAGCCCGGCAGCGTGCGCGCCCGGCCTGCCTCCCCACGCCCTCCTGCCGGCGCGGGTCATGCGGGCGCTGCCAGCCCATTGGCTGGGCCTGGCCGGGGCCGCCGGGGCGCGCGTGATCCGGACGGCCTCTGCCCCGCTGCGGGGCGGGCCCGGGTCTGCGGGCGGCGGGCTGGCCCCGCCACGTGACCCCGGCTGCGCTGTCCAGCAGGGCGACCTCTGCAGCGGGGGGCCGGCAGGCGGTGGCGGGGTTCACGACCGTCTTTGGGGAGCAGGTGGCCTCGCGAGGGAAGCTGTTGGCTTCGGCTGTTCTAGGGCCTCCAGATCCACAGGCGGGGCACACAGCTAGGGAAGTTGAGAACGACACTAGTTCCCAGGTTTAGCCAGGTGTTTCCTGTCGATTCCCTTTCAGAGGGGCTCCGCTCTGGGGTGGGGGTGGGGGGGCGTCATTTAAGAGATCCCTAAACACTCCAGTACTCTTGCCTAGAAAATCCCATGGATGGAGGAGCCTGGTAGGCTGCAGTCTGTGGGGTCGCTAAGGGTCAGACGCGACTGACTGACCTCACTTTCACTTTTCACTTTCACACATTGGAGAAGGAAATGGCAACCCACTCCAGTGTTCTTGCCTGGAGAATCCCAGGGACGGGGGAGCCTGGTGGGATTCCGTCTATGGGGTCACACAGAGTCGGACACGACTGAAGTGACTTAGCAGCAAACATTGACTAGTCGATGGGAAATAGGAAAGTAATGTCTCTGGCAAACCTAGTTTTAGGTCAAATCTAGGTAAGTCGAAGTACCAAACAGCTGTATGTGTAAGTGCAGAACTTATATGTGCTGGGGCCACTTCATTTTCGCCCTACATAATCGGATGGCAGAGATCAAAGAACCACCCCCCCAAAAATAGACCCTACTGAAAGAAACAGGTTAAATTTTAATGTAAAAATAGAATGTGTAACCCCCAGAGGTCTTTCTCTTTGTAAGAATTTCATTCAGTTACCTCTGCTACCAAAATTTATAATTAAGGCAATGGTAGTCAGTGAAAAGGGCTTTAAATGTTTTGTAGATTATGGATATAACTTAGCAACAAAAGTGTTTTTTACCAGTCATTTTCATTAATTAACACTGATTGAGTGCCTGCTACTTGCCAGGCACTGTGTTAGGTGCTGGGAACACCAAAATGACTTGAGAAATGGTCCCGGCCCTTAAAGAGCTTAAGGGCTAGTGGGAAAGCTGGGGCATACACACTTAACGTCCATATAACCTGTCAAGGCAGCAACCTCTACCCAAGGACCATGGGACCACTGAAGGCTGGGGAAACCTCTTAGAGGAGATGATGCCTAGGCTAAATGCACTAACGTGGCTGTGAATGAGCCCAGTAAAGTGGAGGGGGATGGTTTTCCAGCCAGAGAAAAGGAGGAGAGGAGGCCCAGAAATTACTGAGGAAACAGAACAAGTTATGAAAGTGATGGGTCATGAAAGGTAAGGAGCTGTGAAACTGGTGGGAGAAGAGTCTGGACAGGCAGGTTGGGACCACTCATGGAGGGTGCTGGGTGCCAGGTGAAGGGTGTGCACCTTAACTGAAGGGCTTTAAGGGAGGTGGCATGGCCAGGATTACAATATAGATGGATCCTGCCTGAGGTGTGGAGGACGGGGTAAGGTCACACGGTTGGGATATTCAGATAGGACGGACTGAGAACTTGAAACCAGAGATGGGAAGGGCTAGAGGAAGGAATAATATCAGTGTGGTGACTGATAATATGTGGGGTAGGAGAGAGAAAGGAAGTCACCCTGTCTGGCACATTGGGCCCTGGTGTAGATGTTGGAAACACACCGGAGATAACATGTAATACATCAGTAATACAGGAGTATTCTGAAGTGTGTGCCTCTTGTCTGTAAGGAGAGTGTATGTGAAATACACAAACTGTAAAAGAAAAACATTTCGAAAGGGAATGATTGATTAAGAGATTCTCAAGAGGTTTAACGAAGACTGGAGCAACTCGAATGTGTTCAGTAGGCAACAGAGAAAGACCAGGCAAAACCAGGAGAAATGATAGAGAAAAGGATAGCAGGGGACAAGTCTACAGCTCATGTACAGGGGTGGTCCTGGCTGCTATAAAGAGTTTTTAAAATGTGCAGAGAAAATACAACCTCATGTAACCAAGATCACATCATATACTATATACTATTTTAAAGTGCATCACTGAAGCTCTCCGTTTATAATACAGTGAACTTTAAAAAAATTTAAATGTGGTATGTTTTCTGGAAATCTCGGAAAATTCAGAAAATCATAGTAATGACAAAGTCACTCATATTTCTTGTATCAGAGTTAGCCACTGTTAACATTTTACTGTTACATTCTTCGAGACGATGTCCTTATGTGTTCATGTAGAGAGTCTTTTATTTATTTATTTAAATACAAGGACTCATACTCTATATATCTTTTTTTTTTATGTCCGCTTTAACAAAGCAAACACATACTGGGTGGTTTACAGTAACAAGTTTATTATCTTCCCATTATGGAGGTCAGAATTCCAGAATGAGTCTTAAGGGGCTAAACCAAGGTGGAGGGGCTGTGTTCCCTCCAGAAGGTTTAAGAGAGTATCTGCTTTTTTGCCTTTTCCAAGGGGGCCCATGGCCCCTTCCTCTGTCATCAAAGCCAGCTCACAAACATCTCCTCTCTCTGAACTCTGCTTCCCTCACATTTCCTCTTCTGTCGTGATCTCCCTCTGCCTCCTTCTCATAAGGACACTGTGCTGTGCTGTGCTCAGTCGCTCAGCACCCTCTGACTCTTTGCGACCCCATGGACTATAGCCTGCCAGGCTCCTCTATCCATGGGAGTCTCCAGGCAAGAATGCTGGAGTGGGTTGCCATGACCTCCTCCAGGGGATCTTCCTGACCCAGGGATCAAACCCAGGTCTCCCACATTGCAGGCTGATTCTTTACCATCTGAGCCACCAGGGAAGCCATAAGGGCACTGATGATGGCATTTGGGATCCACCCAGATAAGCCAAGATAATCTACCTCCATATCTTTAACACAATGGCATCTGCAAAAAAAGTTGCTGCCATATAAGGTAACATTCATAGGCTCCAGAGATTAGGATGCAGACATCTGGGGGAACCATTCTTCTACCTACCAAACCTACCACACTCTGGATGCAAATATAACCACATATGAATAAAAGTGTATTTCCACTTACAGTTGGAGTCAGACTCGGTCAATTAAGCTTTCTCCTTCTAGAACTCCTCTAGAAAATATGAGACTTTTGAAAAATTAAACTTGTCACAAGCCCTGAAATATTGAAGGAGGCTCACTGTCCTCCACATGACCTGTCAACAATGGGAAACATCATCTGAGAGGATGAAGTGTAAGCTGACCGGTCACCTGCTGCTTTGTCTTGTCCTGACAGCTGCCCTCCTGATAAGGGATTCGGGCCATTCTTGTCCCTGTCCCCAGACCACCCCCTTCCCTACCACTGAAAAGTAGCTGGCGCTGAATTTTGACTGAAGGGGCCCTGTTATGGGCTGTGTCTCCCTCCAGTCCTAATCACCCTGACCTCAGAAAACGACTTCTTTTGAAACTGAAGATGTAATTAGTAAAGATGAGGTCATACTGGAGTATGGTGGGCCCTTAACCCACCGTGACTGGCGTCCCTATAGGAAGACACAGAAACACACCAGGAGGAGCCATGTGACGTAAAGGCAGTGACGAGAGTGATGCAGCTATGAGCCGGGGGACGCCAAGGGGCAACAGCTGAGAAGAGGCAAGAAGAGCTGCTAACCAGAGTCTCAAGAGGGCGCATGGCCCTGCCAACACCTTAATTTGGGGTTTCTAGCCTCCAGAACCAAGAAAGAATACAATTCTGTTGTTTGAAGCCCCCCGAGTTTGTGGAACTTTATTGTGGGAGCCCAAGGAAACAGATACAGAGCCCAAAGCCACCTACGTGTTGTACCAGATGCCAACATGGCCTGTTGGGAAAGCGGCCAATCCAAACCATGGTGAAACTCGAGGGTTGACAACGTGAGCTCAAGCCCTGGGGTTCAGAAGAGTGAGCAGTGTGTCCTGTTCTGAGCTTTCACCTTCCTCAGAGTGAGGGTGCTTTGCACATGCCCTTTGACCATGCTCTTTAAACAATCTGGTTTTCCCCAGCTCCACGAAAAACAAACAAGCAAACAAAACGCACCAGTTTCCCAATGAGCGTGTTCCTAGATGAGACTGCAGGAAAGGGTATCCTGCGAGAATGCTTGCAAAGCACCTCATCTACCAATAAGATTGGGCATATAACTGAGAATTATAATAATGATCTTTTGTGTGGATGGCGAGTTGCAAAAGTAATGCTCGGGATGGCAAAGGACATGTGACAGTGAACGGAGCACCATGAAATAATAAGTAAATGAAGAGCTCCCAAGTTCTGCGGCCGCAGCAGAGTCTCGCCAACTCAAGGACACAGAGAATCCCTCTGTTGCAGTCACCTGTCTTTGGGATCCTGCCAAGTGTCAAATCAAGCATGATAAGCCTTTCCTGAGCGTGGGCAGAAGGTAGGTCGGAAAGGAACATGATCTAGCTTCTTAGTAGATCCAAAGGAGAAAAGCTGTGTCAACATTTTTAGTTAGAGGGAAGGTAGGGGAGGGAGGAAGAGAGTAAGGATGATGAGACAGACGACACCTTGAGTAAGTGCTTGCAAACAAATCCCCAAGTTTCCAGAGCCTATGCTCTGAGAGCAAGGCCTTGAACAACTAGGTTCTGAGAGCAGAGCAAGTATACAAGCCCGGGAACACCTACCCCCACCTCAGCAGAACACAGGGGAACCTCAGTTTCACCAAATACAAAGTTTTAAGCGTTGAAATTTACCCCAGAATGGAATAAGAGGCCATACTAGCAACTACCAGGGGTCTGCTGGGGAAAAGGAATAACAGGTATTAACTTTACAAGATAATTCATCATAGTGTCCTGGTCAGATAGTCAAATACCCCGATTTAGTGATAAATAATTAGATTCACAAGTACTCAAGGTACACAGAACTTTGTGAGAGGCAAAGAAAGCCTCTGAAATCTGATGCAGGCACTACAAGTTTGGGGATGAATACACATGTCCAATTTCGAGTCAAGTCCCTAGCCTAGAAGGTTTATTGGTGAAGTATCTTAAATTGAGATTAGGGTGACAGATGGCACATAGTACCCTCAAAAGCTCTCAGCTGAAAGAGTATGACTGCTCCATGTCCCAAGAGCACAATGAACTCTTCAGTAAGATTGAGCGCATGGCGATCACTGACCAGCATCCATGGGATAATATACATCATTCATACCTCCCTGGGATGCATGCTGACCATCGCTGCCTCTGCCAACACAGTTTTATAATCTAGTGTTAAACAGTTTCCCTGCCCTACAGTAATAAGGACTTGACCCTGGCACAGAAACAAAAGGGAAAAAGACACAGTCCTGGGACTTCAGAGAGCTCACAGATCTGTCATCCAAGTCCTTGTTGAATGTCACCATGTCAGAGATGTCTCCCACCTCCACTCACCGGCTGTTAGCGTGTCATCCTATCTATCCCTTACTGTCTGGCTGTATGTTTATTAGTTTATTGTCTGCCTCCCCATATTGGGATGAAAACAGGGATTGCAGCTCTATTCATATCCAGGATATTATAACACTGTTTGCAGTATACAAGGCACTCAAATATTTGTTTAATGCATTCATTGGAAATAGAAACTCATATGCCTGGGGCACCAAGACCAATAAAAACTGAAGAAGGTTATCCCACAGAGCAATGAATAGGAGTTTAAATTAAGGCATTTCAATGATTTGGTTTCGTCCACAATTGTAGGGCATATTCTGAATTTCCTATGTGAAGATATTAGACCAGAGCATTTGCACTTCTCAATACTTTACTCCAGCCACCATTTCCCAAGAATAATGTCCCCAATTCCTTTACAACACTGACAAGAAGGCAAGTAAATAAACAGTAGGAATATTTTGGAGATCCAACTACTTGAGTACAGACAGTTCTAACGGAATGGGTACAGCAGATGTTCAAACCATACTGAAGCAAGTCTCATGCCTTATACTTGATTGTGTTATATAGACCAGGCTTGAAATTTTGGTGTATTGACACCAAACAGGACCCTCTGTTAGGGGAAACACCCTGACTGAAACCACCCACACTGGCCCGGCCCCATAGTAACCATTTGCATGAGTTATTTTATGACAGGAGGTCCTGGTAAGGAACCTGGAACTAACAGCCACCACCACCAGAAGAGTTCAGGAAAGATCAAAAGGAGATGCCACGTGTCCTACCACCTCCCAGAATCCTCCTTGCTGGCTGAGCAACACGTGCACCTACAGGAAGGACCCTGAGACAGAGTGTTTGGCCAAAGACAACCTGGAAACTAATCCCATTACCATAAAATGCAAGACTACAAGCCACGTGGCAGATTAGTCTTCCTAGGGTTCCCTTACCCTCCTGCTCTCCACATGGTTGCCCCTTCTCAATAAAGTCTCTTGTTTTGTCAGCACATGGGGGTTCTCAGACAATTCGCTTCTGAGTGTTCGACAAGAACCCCCTTTGGGGCCCTAGGAAGGGTACCCCCTTGCTGTAACACCTGTGGGGCCCTCCTGGGCACAAAGCCTTTCTGTATCCCCCATTTCTTGTTTATAAGAAATAGGCCTCATATAGCCTCCTCAACCTTCCCTGAGTTCCAAAGGGCAGATTCAAACAGTTGCTAATCAGGGAAGGGAGGGAATGAAGAAAGAATGGAGGAACAGCCAACAAACAATAGTCCAGCCTTGGAGCAGAATCCTGGTTCCTCCTGAAAGAATATACATAATAATATCTTTGAGTTCTTCCGCAGGAACTAAAGCCCCCACCCAGATGTTGCTGTTGTTGTTCAGTCCTAAGTAATGTCTGACTCTTTGGGACCCCATGGACTGCAGCATGCCAGGCTTCCCTGTCCCTCACCATCTCCCGGAGTTTGCTCAAACTCATGTCCATTGAGTTGGTGATGCCATCCAACCATATCATCCTCTGTCATCCCCTTCTCCTCCTGCCTTCAGTCTTCCCAAGCATCAGGGTATTTTCCAATGAGTAAATAAACAAAATTCAATTAAAAAATTTTTTAAAGCCCACAACAACATAAATTTATTATCTTGCAGTTCTACAGTTCAGAAGTCCAAAATGGGTAAAATCAAGGAACCAACAGTGCTGGGTTGCTTTCTGGAAGCTCAGAGAGAATCCATTTCCTTGCTGTTACAGCTTCTAGAAATCAGGTTCATGACTCTTCTCCATCTTCAAAACCAGTAACAGTAAGTCCAGCCCTTCTCCTGTCACATCAATCTGATCTCCACTTCTTTGCTCTTTTACATTTAAGGACACTTATGATCACACCGGGCCTGCCAGGTGGTGACAGTGGTAAAGAACCTGCCTGCCAATGCAGGAGACATAAGAGATGTGGGTTCTGTCCCTGGGTTGGGAAGAACCCTTGGAGGAGGGCATGGCAACCTACTCCAGGGTTCTTGCCTGGAGAATCCCATGGACAGAGGAGCCTGGTGGGCTACAGTCCATGGGGTCACAAAGAATCGGACATGATGTGAGCAACTTAGCACACATAATTACACCAGGTTCACCCAGATAATCTGGCGTAAACTCCCAATGATTATCCAGATGGACAATGATGGTCAGTTGATTCGTTTGTTAAGGCTGCCATAGCAAAGTACCACAGATTGGGTGGCTTAGCAACAATGTCTTATTCTCTCACAGTTCCAGAGGCTGAAAGTCTGAGATCAAGGAATCAGCCGGGTTCATTTATTCTGAGGCCTCTCTCCTTAGTCAGAGATGGCCATCTTCTGCCTGTGTGTTCACATGGCCTTCCCTGTGTGCATATCCGTGTCCTAATCTGTTTGTTTTCTTAATGTATCCATTTATGTGTTTTATTTATTTATTTTTAGTTGAAGGATAATTGCTTTACAGTATTGTGATGACTTCTGCCCTACATCAACATGAATCAACCATAGGCATACATATGTCCCCTCCCTCTTGAACCTCCCTGCCACCTCCCTCCCCATAATCTTCTCTTCTTACAAAGACATATTGGATTAGGGCCCACCATAATTACCTCACTCAAGTTAATTACCAATTTAAATACCATATTCCCAAATTCAACCACATTCAGAGGCACTGAGGATTGGTATTTCAACATATGACTTTCGTAGGAGAGACAATTTAGCCCATAGTAATTAGCAGCTTTAATTCCACCTGCTACCTTAAGTCTCTTTTGTCATAGCATGTAACATATTCAGGGGTTCTGGGTACAGATTTGTGAACATCTTTGGGGCACTATTATTCTGCCTAACACACCTTGTTCTGAAAATGCTCTAACTGGTAAAACAAATCTATAGAAATAAGAGATCTTAGAGTAGAATATTTGGTACCTATCACCATAGTCCTTGCAATCCCAGTAAAGCAAAACTGACTGTTGGGGGGAATTACATCAAAAGTCCTTAAAGAGATTGAGCCCAATTTTAACGGCCTGAGGCAGAAAACCTCAGGGTCTTGCATCAAGTCCAAGCCTGTGTTCATGAATCTGCCTGAGGTCCTCTGGGCTCAGTAAACCACTCAAAGTAGTAGCAAATCAAACTTAGGCTGCCCTGGCCCCTCAGTATACTCAGGATGGTGAAAAAAGTGAAAGTTGTCATGTCCAACTCCTTGAGACCCCATGGACTATAGCCTGCCAGGCTCCTCTGTCCATAGGATTCTCCAGGCAAGAATACTGGAGTGGGTTGCCATTTCCTCCTCCAGAGGATCTTCCTGACCCAGGAATCGAATCCAGGTCTCCTGCATTGCAGGCAGATTCTTTTACCATCTGAGCCACCAATGAGGCCCTGAACACTCTGGTGGAGATATAGAAGAGGCAGATGCACCAGCCCCCCAGTGTCTGACCAGCAAGGAGGAACAGCAGCTAGAGATTCATACAGTGAGCTCTCCGGGCCTGGCCACCAGTGGCATTGCTTCTAGGACAGCAGTTTCTTTTGCAAGAAGTCTCAAAACTATCAAGAATTCTACAATTTTTGAAAGAAATCTGATTCTCAGTAAGACAATCTTACCAAAACCGGTTTAATGAGACCTATGTTTTTATAAAAACAACAACAACAAAGCAATAACGACAAAACTCTATCCAGATGTTATGCCTCTCTTACATTCTTCCTTACAGCTAATCACAAATGGAGACGAGTTGAAGCATGTATTGGGTTGGGCCGAAAGCTCATTTGGAAGTTAGGAAAAAACCCAAATGAAACTTTGGGCCAGCCCAGTATATTCTACCACTGGCTCTTATTATTATTTCTTCATCATCCTATCTGTGTGTCTAACTAGCTTCAGCTAGCAGGAGTGAGTGAGTGTTAATCGCTCAGTCATCTTTGCCTCTTTGCAACCCAGTGGACTATAGCCCACCGGGCTCCTCTGTTCGTGGGATTCCCCAGGCAGGAATACTGGAGCGGGTTACCATTCCCTTCTCCAGGGAATCTTCCCAAACCAGGATCGATCTCAGGTCTCCTACACTGTAGGTAGGTTCTTTACGAACTGAGCCACCAAGGAAATCAGACAGACTATTTGAATCGCAGCTCTGCCATTTAAGGCTCTGTAACACTTGGTCAGTTATCAACCTCTCTGAGGCTATGTCTCCTGATCTGTAAAAGAGAGAGGAAAAAAAAAAAAAACCATTTTGCAAAGTTGCAATGATATTTAATTGAATGTATATAAATGGCAAATAAGAATATGTTACCAATAATAATAGAATGAGAGAGTCAAAGCAGCTGTCCTATGAGATTCCTTCTAGGTGTGGTAGTCTATGCTTCTATTCTTGTGCTACTCCTAAGAGCATTCTATCACCCAAATGAAGATGATTTATACCTAGGCTTATTGTCTCAGAATCTTCCAAAGGCAGGGAAGTATAGATGTGGGGGAAGTAAGGAAGGTCAATCACTTCACAAAGATTGGAATATCTACTCTCAAAGCTGGAGACTGAAACTCTAGTGAGGCAGAGACCATGAAAGCACTTGAGTATATAAGAACAATCTGTTAGTGTTTGTTTCCAATTTGAAGAGACTGGACCAGCTCTTTCATGTCTGAACTTGTCAGTTGGACCCACAAGCCCAGCCTCGGGACCACCAGCCTTTGTGGTGCTTTATCATCCTCCCTCCTGCCACGACTGCCTGAATCCATTAGAGACACGCTGTTAGAAAGAGAGGCCCTCACATTCAACCCCTGACTCTTGGGAGTGGCAGACCTAATTCTCTTAAGGTTGTAATGCAGTGAAGAAGATCTTTAAACATCAACATTTAAAATTAAAATGAAGCTCATCATATATCAAAAGAGGTAGAAGAATCAAACCCTAACCGAATGTCTAGGTTTTCTCTGTAAGACTCCGAATAATATGGCCCCTGCTGCCTCTTAGGTCCTCCCATCCCTTTCTGGCTGCCATCGCTTCCTCTGCAAGCTAAGTGTGTCTTGCCCTGGGGCCTCTGCACTGGCTGTTCCTTCGCCTGGAGCTCTGCCAGTCCTTTTCCCAGATCCTCCAACTCCTCCCTCAGGTCCCTGGGGTCCTACCCTGACCTCCCATCTGAAGTGGGAACCTCTCTGTTATTCTCAGTCTCTGCATCCTGTTCTGGCCCCTTTGGCACCTATCACAGTGAGAAATAAGCTACACAGATAGCACTGGTAGCAAAGGACCTGCCTGCCAACGTAGGAGATGTAAGAGACGTGGGTTCGACCCCGAGGTTGGGAAGATCCCCTGGAGCAGGTCATGGCAACCCACTCCAGTATTCTTTCCTGCAGAATTCCCATGGACAGAGGCGCCTGGCAGGCTACCGTCCATAGGGCCGCAAAGAGTTGGACACGACTAGTGATTCGGCACACAGCATGATGAGTAACTATTTCTATTTGTTCTCTTACCTGTGGCATGAAGAGATGACTTAGGAAAGGGAGGCTGGACTGAGCTGGGGCAGGCTAATGCCCTGTAGTTCTGGGGCGTATCCTGGAACTTTCTGCTAGTAAATGACCTGACATGTGAGCTGCATCAACATCACCAAAATCAGTGATCTGAGGCCTGACATAATGGAATGAGGGTCAGGAGGCCTGGATCGTAATCCCAACCCAACTCTGTCACTTAGCAGCCATGTCACTGTGAGCAAGTCACTTGTCCTCTCCAGGATTCAGTTGCTTCACCAATGAAATGGGCGCACTTGATTTTGAAGAGGCTCAATCAACTACTAACATTCTTGTCCTGATTCATTTAGACAGACAGACAGACAGCAGATAGTCAGTCTCAGACTAAGGCAGAAGAAGAGGAAGCTATTTACTCTGGTGATGATCAGAGGGGTGGTATTGATTAAGGATAGTGATGACCTCTGTATTTATGTTGCGAGTGTCCTTTAATATGGGAATCGACCTCCACTTGAGTCATTCCCCACCCTGGCAAGATGCATCAGTCAGATAAATGACTACCTACTCTGGGTGGCAGAACCACAAAAGGCCCCAATCCCCCTCGGGATGTGTGTCACGATCTGTGACAGGAAAGTTCCTCGAAAGCCCCGGTGAAATGTAGATCGCTGTCTTAGAGGAGTCAGTCCTCAAAGCCACCACCAGGCATTTACATTTTTGGAAGCCCCAGGCTAAGGGACATGGGGCAGAAGTTGTAGAGGGAAAAGATCTCTCCAGAACTCTGCTGTTTAATACTAAAACCACAAGCGCCACATGGCTATTGGGCACTTGAGAGGTGGCTGGTGTGAATTGAGATGTGCTGAAAAGATAAAAAGCACGCTGAATCACAGAGATTTTAGTATGAAAAAGTATATGTAAAATGTCTCAATAAATAATTTTTAAATTTATGAGATGTTGAAATGGCAATGATTTAGAAATGTTGGGTTAAATAAAATATATTCTTAAAATTCATTTCATATGTTTCTTTTAATATTTCTAATGTGGCCAATAGAAAAATTTTAATTAGGGGCTTGTGTTATATTGCTCTTGAATAGTGCTTTTCTAGAGCTCGAGTTGTGTGTGTGTGGAGACAGAGGTGGAGGAGTTGACCAGCAAAGATTGATGGAGGAGATGGGAGTGAGCCACAAAGATATATTCCTCGTATCTCTCCAGCTTACACTGATCTACACCATTAGGCAGCAAGCTCAGAAAAATCTGGCAATGCCAGGGTCCGAGCTGGAGTTCCAAGGGGTAGAAATTCTAGGGATTTTCCATACACTGACTTGCTATGAAGTGGGGTCTGCTAAATTGGGTGAGAGGGGCAGGGTGAAATGGGAGGCCAAGAAATCAGCTAGTTGGTGTCAACCCCACCAGACCGCACCCCTCAAAACTTCACTGGACAGTGCGCTTCACACTGTGAAGAGAGTTACAGGTGGAAAGGAGAAAGGCTAAAATGAGCTCGGTGGTGGATTAAAAAAAGACTGAACTTTAGTGTTGAACGGGTCTATGAAGACCTACAAGACCTTTTAGAACTAACACGCAAAAAAGATGTCCTTTTCATTATAGGGGACTGGAATGCAAAAGTAGGAAGTCAAGAAACACCTGGAATAACAGGCACATTTGGCCTTGGAGCACGGAATGAAGCAGGGCAAAGGCTAATAGAGTTCTATCAAGAGAATGCACTGGTCATAGCCAACACCCTCTTCCAACAACACAAGAGAAGACTCTACACATAGACATCACCAGAGGGTCAACACCGAAATCAGATTGATTATATGCTTTGCAGCCAAAGATGGAGAAGCTCTATACAGTTAGCAAAAACAAGACCAGGAGCTGACTGTGGCTCAGATCATGAAATCCTTATTGCCAAATTCAGACTTAAATTGAAGAAAGTAGGGAAAACCACTAGACCATTCAGATATGACCTAAATCAAATCCCTTATGATTATACAGTGGAAGTGAGAAATAGATTTAAGGGACTAGATCTGATAGATAGAGTGCCTGATGAACTCTGGACGGAGGTTCGTGACATTGTACAGGAGACAGGGACCAAGACCATCCCCATGGAAAAGAAATGCAAAAAAGCAAAATGGCTGTCTGAGGAGGCCTTACAAATAGCTGTGAAAAGAAGAGAAGCGAAAAGCAAAGGAGAAAAGGAAAGATATAAGCATCTGAATGCAGAGTTCCAAAGAATAGCAAGGAGAGATAAGAAAGCCTTCCTCAGTGATTAATGCAAAGAAATAGAGGAAAACAACAGAATAGGAAAAACAAGAGATCTCTTCAAGAAAATGAGAGATTCCAAGGGAACATTTCATGCAAAGATGGGCTCGATAAAGGACAGAAATGGTATGGACCTAACAGAAGCAGAAGATATTAAGAAGAGGTGGCAAGAATACACAGAAGAACTGTACAAAAAAGATCTTCACGACCAAGATAGTCACGATAACGTGATCACTGACCTAGAGCCAGACATCTTGGAATGTGAAGTCAAGTGGGCCTTAGAAAGCATCACAACGAACAAAGCTAGTGGAGGTGATGGAATTCCAATTGAGCTATTTCAAATCTTGAAAGATGATGCTGTGAAAGTGCTGCACTCAATATGCCAGCAAATTTGGAAAACTCAGCAGTGGCCACAGGACTGGAAGAGGTCAGTCTTCATTCCAATCCCAAAGAAAGGCAATGCCAAAGAATGCTCAAACTACCGCACAATTGCACTCATCTCACACGCTAGTAAAGTCATGCTCAAAATTCTCCAAGCCAGGCTTCAGCAATATGTGAACCGTGAACTTCCAGATGTACAAGCAGGTTTTAGAAAAGGCAGAGGCACCAGAGATCAAATTGCCAACATCTGCTGGATCATGGAGAAAGCAAGAGAGTTCCAGAAAAACATCTGTTTCTGCTTCATTGACTATGTCAAAGCCTTTGACTGTGTGGATCACAATAAACTGTGGAACATTCTGAAAGAGATGGGAATCCCAAACCACCTGACCTGCCTCTTGAGAAACCTGTATGCAGGTCAGGAAGCAACAGTCAGAACTAGACATGGAACAACAGACTGGTTCCAAATAGGAAAAGGAGTACGTCAAGGCTGTATATTGTCACCTTGCTTATTTAACTTATATGCAGAGTACATCATGAGGAACGCTGGGCTGGAAGAAGCACAAGCTGGAATCAAGATTGCTGGGAGAAATATCAATAACCTCAGATATGCAGATGACACTACCCTTATGGCAGAAAGTGAAGAGGAACTCAAAAGCCTCTTGATGAAAGTGAAAGAGGAGAGTGAAAAGGTTGGCTTGAAGCTCAACATTCAGAAAACAAAGATCATGGCATCTGGTCCCATCACTTCATGGGAAATAGATGGAAAAACAGTGGAAACAGTGTCAAACTTTATTTTTTTGGGCTCCAAAATCACTGCAGATGCTGACTGCAGCCATGAAATTAAAAGATGCTTACTCCTTGGAAGGAAAGTTATGACCAACCTTGATAGTATATTATAAAGCAGAGACATTACTTTGGCAACAAAGGTCCGGCTAGTCAAGGCTCTGGTTTTTCCCATGGTCATGTATGGATGTGAGAGTTGGACTGTGAAGAAAGCTGATCGCCGAAGAATTGATGCCTGTGAACTGTGGTGCTGGAGAAGACTCTGGAGAGTCCCTTGTACTGCAAGGAGATCCAACCAGTCCATTCTAAAGGAGATCAATCCTGGGTGTTCATTGGAAGGACTGATGCTAAAGCTGAAACTGCAATACTTTGGCCACCTCATGCAACGAGTTGACTCACTGGAAAAGACTCTGATGCTGGGAAAGGTTGGGGGCGGGAGGAGAAGGGGATGACCGAGAATGAGATGGCTGGATGGCATCACCGACTCTGTGGACATGAGTTTGAGTGAACTCTGGGAGTTGGTGATGGACAGGGAGGCCTGGCGTGCTGTGATTCATGGGGTCGCGAGAGTGGGACACGACTGAGTGACTGAACTGAACTGAACTGAACTTTAGTGTAAGTTAGTTATCTAGGAATAAGATTTTGATTTGACTGTCTAAGGGAAATGTTTAAAAACATTTGATTAGACTATAAGGTGTTTTTGACAACAGAGAAGACAACAAAGAAAAAAATATCATCCATATTCCCCTAACCCAATTTTAACTATTTGAAAGTAATTTTGAAAGTTTTAATATTTGAAAGTAATTTTCTTCCGGTAATTTTTTTTGCATGCATGAGTGTCTGTTACAATGATGCGTTACATTACTGGGATAACACAACTTGTATATCTTGCTGTCTCACTTAGTAAAATGTCATACATGTGTCCACTACCGTGTGTGAAATAGATAGCTCGTGGGAAGGTGCTGTGTAGCGCAGAGAGCTCAGCTCAGCACCCTGTGAGGACCTCGAGGGAAGGGCTCAGTGAGGGGGAACCCCAAGAAGCGGGGATACATCTACACTTACAGCTGACTCAAGTTGCACAGCAGACATCAGCACAACACTGTAGAGCAATTATCCTCCAATTAAAAAACAAGAAGCAATATGCCATAAGAACTTTACCCCGTTATTAAATAATCTTGAAAAACATAATTATTCATGGTTTCCTGATATCGCGTCATAAGAACATACCCATCTCAACCACTCTCTAATGGGTGGGTGTTTTAACTCATTTACCATTTTTACCTATCATAAGTAAAATGTGATGAATACCTTTGTACATCAGATTTGTTCTATGTTTCTAAGTAAAATTGAAGACATTTGTAAAAGCCATTATGGAGAATGCAAATGAAGAAAATGAGAGTTAGTCTTTATTTCTCTTTTTAATGGAGCGAATCAGTGAATCAAGCTCTTTAAGTTCTTTTCCTACTCTGAAATTTTATGGCTGACTCTTTAGAAAAACATTACTTTTTTCATTCATTGGTGTTTTTTGTTTTATTTTTGGTCAAAGACAATATAGGCAAGTATTTCTAATTTTCTATGCTGTGAATGATTTAGAACACACTTTGACTATTATTTGGCTTTCCACATCTCTTTCAGAAATATCTTTCCCTTCTACTGACTGCAGATCAGTTCTCTGTTTGCTAAATCTCATTTTAGAAGGAATGGAATCACAAAGGCAAAATTTTAAGGTACATTAAAACTGAAAATGACTCATATTAAATATTAGACATGTTGAAACTATAAAGGGCCTAAGATGCTAGTCTACTTGCAGGCTAACAAGTTTCATGAATGCTCACAGAAGACACGAGACTCGTGGATTAGAGACAAAGAACAGTTCAGTACTCCCAGAAGAGCAACAGCCAGAATGTCAGCGTTGGTTTCCCCTAAGCCCAGACTCCCACAGGGCAACACAAAGAGGCCATGTGACCCCTGAACAAGCACTGGATTGCATTACAGAAGAGAACCCTAGTCAGGGAGCCTGACTCTTTTATAAGGGACACTAAACATGCTGTTCTGCGTCCCAAAGCTTCTGAGTCCCTTTGTTATACAATTGTCCTGATAAGATCGTTCGGAGCAAGGCCATCAGAGCCTCAGCTCTTAAGATGTGCAAACTTGTGAGAGACTCGTGGAGAATTTTCTTTAACATAATCATGAAGGTAGAGTTAGAGTCTATTAATAGAGTGGACGTGTACATTTTATTCATGGAGCTGTTATTTTCTGTAGGACCAAGCCAAGGTCTCTTTTTGTCTGGCACTATCTACTTTCTTTCCATGTTCCTTAGCCACAGAAGTCAATTCCTTTGCAGCCTGTGCAGAGATTTCCCATCAGAGTCATCTGTTTGCATCTGGATACACTGTCAGTCCACTTCCATGAATGCAGTCAGGACAGACCATCCCAGCTCCGCCATCAGCACTATGTGTCTGTGAAACAGATTAAGGGGCCCGCTCTCTCCCTCCTGGAGAGAAGGGTGGGCTAACACCCCAGAACTCCCATAGACTCCTTACAGTTAGCTACTTCTCTTTGAATACAGCTGAAATGTCACTGATCACCAGAAACAGTCTAAAAAGAGGTCTCCCCCAAAAGATTTTTGTTCCCTAAGGGAAAACTCTTCATAACATTAGCATGAATAAGTTATGAAAAGCCATCACAACTGAGAGAGACATAATCATCATTCATGTATAACAGATTTGTTTATTCTGTAAAGATTCATTTCAGTTGATTAATTATCAGTATCTGCTGATGGTGGGGGGAACAAGGCTGCTCTGATGAGAGAATTATTGAAGTGCATGCTTAGAATATTTATCACTGAACACATATTGTATGAATTTAGCATATTTATCACCTTCTTTCTGGATGGGCTCATTCTTCCCCCAAATGTATCAAATGCCATGCTGTTGGCACTCTGCCCTTCAAATATGGACCCTATTGTTTTTATACAGAATACTAATTTCTTCCTTCTATTTATTGAACATGATAGTAACATTATCAGTTGATTCTCTGCTATAAGCCAAAGACTGAGATGCTTTAGTGCTTTTCCTTTTATCTCCAGCACACTTGTGGCTTATGCTATTATTATCTCCTTATCATAACGTGGGCTTTCCTGGTGGCTCAGATGGTAAAAAAATCCACCTACAATCCCGGAGACCTGGGTTCGATCCCTGGGTTGGGAAGATCTCCTGGAAAAGGGAAGAGCAACCCACTCAACTATTCTGGCCTGGAGAATTCCATGGATGGAGAAGCCTGGCGGGTCGTAAAGAGTCGGACATACTGAGTGACTTTCACGTTTCACTTTCACTTTATCATAACTTAAGAAAATAAAAGACTAGGCCACTTGCTTAATATCATTTGGTTTATATGCAGCCAGGTTGCATGTAAAAGGAGACTGAAACTGCTCGCTCTCTGCTTCCTGAATTGGGGCTCTCAGTCACCATGTCGGTGCTTAGGCAAGACCCCTATGAGCATGCGTGCTAAATCTCTTCGGTTCTGCCCGACTCTGCAACCCCGCGGACCACAGCCCACCAGACTTCTCTGTCTATGGGGTTCTCCAGGCAAGAATACTGGTGTGGGTTGCCATGCCCTCCTCCAGGGATCTTCCCAATGCAGGGATTGAATTTACATCTGAGGCAGGTTCTTTACCACCAGCGCCATCTGGAAGCCCCTAAGAACACTACACTGGGAGTCAGACTACCTGGACTGTGATCCAGGTCCGATAATAATATCTTTGTGACATGTTTACCCTCTGTAGGTCTTTGTTTCTCTATAATCTTGTCTCATCTCATTTATCTCTATGTTTTCCTCTTTATCTCTCTTCGGAAGCCTCAAGCTTATAACATTTATGCATTTGCCTTCTGGTCATTGATACTGTAATATGTCCAAATTGGATACCACCCCAACAAGATTCTCCCCTACTGACCTCTACCTGAGTGAATGGCACCATCAGCCACCTTATTGCCCGAAACAGAAAAATGGGCGCCATCTATGACTCCTCTCCTTCTCTGACTCTCTGCATCTGTTCAGCCCTTGGAGGTTCAAGTGCTAGAGATTCATCATGCCAATATCTCCTCTCTCAACACCAACACTGTGGTAGTGCAAGCATGACCACCCCTCCTAAGGAATTCTACATAATTTCTCACCTGGGCTCCTTGCCTCCAGCTTCACTCACCTCCACTGTCCACCACCCTTTCTCCAAAGTGGACTCTAAGAACCCAAACCTCACCAGTCTGCTCCTTTACTCAGAATTTTCTGATGGTTTCCCAGTGTCCTCAGATTGCTTACTGGCCCTATCTGCCACGTCAGCCTCATTTTTTGCATTTCCTCCCGGCAAAGTCTGCTTTAGTCAAGCTGAGCTAATTTCAGTTACTTAAACTCTACCCCCACTCTCATTCATGTCTGGTTCTGTCGTTCGTCACACTGCAGGGAAGATGCTTCTCTCTTCTTACTACTCTTTCACTTTTCTCCTAAAATGATTGCCTTCTAACGCCACAGGAAAAGGACACAGTCGAGTTTCCAGATCCAGTCCCATTTGGGAATACCCTGTGCTTCCTGATTCTCTAACATGATGGCTCAATTTGCAGCACTGGTAACATCTAGCCTGCTCAAGATAAGGGCATGGCAACCCACTCTGGTATTCTTGCCTAGAAAATCCCATGGACAGAAGAGCATGGCGGGCTATAGTCCATGTGGTCCCAGGAAGCTGGACATGACTGAGTGACTAAGCACAACACAACCCTGCCCAAAGGAACCAAGTCCTTTATTTTCCCTCTCCACTGAACCTCTCAAACATTTGAAAATATAATTGGATCATAATAAACATAGAAAGTAACCCTGAACACCACTGAACCTCTCAAATATTTGAAAATACAGTTGGATCATAACAAACACAGAAAGTAACCCTGAACATGGAAAACTGATCTCTGATTGATTAGGTTGACTGATGATTTATGGTTGGGGTGTAGTGGGCTCAGCAGTGGCCAGGAGGCCCCATGATATCAAGTGTTACCATATCCTTGACACTCATGTACATGTTAAACTGGAGGCTACTATTTGCTTTATTGCTATTACACCTAGACATTTATCACGCTCTTAAAACTTGTCAGAGACTCTCAGACATCATGAGTCTTGATGCAGCCACATGGAGCTATATGAAGCCCTATTGTTTATGGATCACTTTCTTTTCCATTTTCTCCCTATTTGTGACTTTTTCCATCTTTTTTCAGCGTTAGAAAAATGCACTCAAAAGCTTATAAACAGCAGTTGGTAATCAGTGCATAGCAGCTTTCTGTGTATAATACAATCATTAGGTATACATTAGACACTTGGCATAATAAGAATACTGTCACTGTAACAGAACTGTGTCACAGTACCAGTGCCTCCTGCATTGAAAATATACAGATCAATTTTTCATCCCCTATGAATGGGAAATAGTATCATAGCTGCATGATATTTCTCTACGACAAAGTGTCACTGATTTTACTGATCAAATTCTAAAGGAAGACAGTATACATGCAAATGTGTTCATATCAATCTCTCTTATATGGTACTTAATATCCTTCGATCTCTTCCTTGTTGAAGCTGTATTCTTAATGTCTTTAACCTAAATTTAAGCACAATTTAAAATCATGTCCATAACTGGTATTAGTGAAAGAAATTTTTATGCTGCTGAGAATTGAGCATGTTCCAGTTAAAACTAAAATTTGTTATTTATATGAAATATCCAGGAGAGACAGATCTATAGAGACTAAGGAACATTAGTGGTTACTTAGAGATAGGGAGAAAACAGGAAGGAACTACAAATGGGTGGGAGGCATCTTTCAGGGGGTAATGGAAATGTTCTAAAATTGGATTTTAGTAATGGTTTTATGACTCTTTAATTACTAAAAATCACTGACTTGAATATTTTAAATCAGATAATTTTACAGTATATAAATTATAGCTCAGTGTTGATATTGTTGTTCAGTCATTAAGTTGTGTTCAACTCTTTGCGACCCCTGGACTGCAGCATGCCAGGCTTTCCTGTCCTTCACTATCTCCTGGAGTTTGCTCAAACTCCATTGTGTAGATAATGCCATCCAACCATCTCATCCTCTGTCATCCCCTTCTCCTCCTGCCCTTGATCTTTCCCAGCATCAGAATCTTTTCCAATGAGTTGGCTCTTCGCATCAGGTGGCGAAAGTATTGGAGCTTCTGCTTCAGCATCAGTCTTTCCGATGTATATTCATGTTGATTTCCTTTAGGATCGACTGGTTTGCAGTCCAGGGGACTCTCAAGAGTCTTCTCTAGCACTACAATTTGAAAGCATCAATTCTTTGATGCTCAGCCTTCTTTATGGTCCAACTCTCACATCTGTACATGACTATTGGAAAAACCACAACTTTGACTATATGGACCTTTGTTGGCAAAGTGATGTCTCTGGTTTTTAATACTCTGTCTAGGTTTGTCATAGGTTTTTTTCCAAGGAGCAAGTGTCTTTTAGTTTTGTGGCTGCAGTCACCATCTGCAGTGATTCTGGAGCAAAAGAAAATAAAATCTGTCACTGTTTCCACTTTTCCCCTATCTATTTGCCGTGAAGTGATAGCACCAGATGCCACTATCTTAGTTTTTTAAACACTGAGTTTTAGGCCAGCTTTTTCACTCTCCTCTTTTACCCTCATCAAGAGGCGCTTTAGTTCCTCTTCACTTTTGGCCATTAGAGTGGTATCATCTCTGTGTCTGAGGTTGTTGATATTTCTCCCATCAATCTTGATTCCAGCTTGTGCTTCTTCCAGCTCGGCATTTCGCATGATGTCCTCTGCATAGAAGTTAAATAAGCAGGGTGACAATATACAGCCTTGACATAATGCTTTCCCAATTTTGAGCCAGTCTGTTGTTCCATGTCTGGTTCTAACGGTTGCTTCTTGACCTCCATACAGGCTTTGCAGGAGGCAGGTAAGGTGGCCTGGTATTCCCATCTCTCTAAGAATTTTCCACAGTTTGTTGTGATCCCACACAGTCAAAGGCTTTGGCATAGTCACTGAAGTAGAAATAGATGTTTTTCTGGAATTCCCTTGCTTTTTCTATGGTCCAAAGGATATTGGCAGTTTGATCTCTGGTTCCTTTTGTTTTTTCTAAATCCAGCTTTTACATCTGGAAGTTCTCGATTCAAGTGCTCCTGAAGCCTAGCTTGAAGGATTTTGAGCATTACCTTGTTAGCATGTGAAATGAGCACAATTATATGGTAGTTTGAACACTCTTTGGCATTGCCCTTCTTTGGAATTGGAATGAAAACTGACCTGTTCCAGTCCTGTGGCCACTGCTGAATTTTCCAAATTTGCTGACATATTGAGTGCAGTATTTTAACAGCATCAACTTTTAGGACTTGAAACAGCTCAGCTGGAATTCCATCACCTCCACTAGCTTTGTTCATAGTGATGCTTCCTAAGGGCCACTTGACTTTACACTGCAGGATGTCTGGCTCTAGTTGTGTGAACACATCATCATGGTTATCTGGCTCATTAAGATCTTTTTTTAATAGTTCTTCTGTGTCTTCTTGACACCTATTCTTAATCTTTTCTGCTTTTATTAGGTCCTTGATATTTCTGTCCTTCATTGTGCTCATCTTTGCATGAAGTGTTTCTTGGCACCTCCAGTTTCCTGAAGAGATCTCTAGTCTTTCCCATTCTATTGTTTTCCTCTCAATAAAGTTTCCTTTAAAAAAACCAGTTAAATTATATTGAACATCCTTATACCCATATCTTTGTGATCTCGTGTAAGTATATTCACAGAACTAATTTGGAGATGTACAATTGGTTGATCAAAGGGATGCCTATTTAAATTTTTCATAGGAACTACCAAATTGTCTTTCAAAGTTAATTTTCCAATTTACTTGCCTACCAACAGTGTATGACATTATCAATCTCTCCACAAAGTTGCTAGCACTTGATAGTATTAATCTTATTTGGTTTTGACTGTAACAGAATGTTGTCATTTTTTAAAATTACTAGACTCTTTCAGCCATTTTTATATCCTCATTAAACCTGAAACTGGGGCTTCCTAGGTGGCAATAGTGGTAAAGAGCCTGCCTGCTAATGCAGGAGATGTAAGAGATGCAGTTACTATCCCTGAGGGAAGATACCCATGGGAAGATTCCTTGGAGCAGGACATGGAAACCCAATCCAGTATTCTTGCCTGGAGAATGCCCATGGACAGAGGAGCCTGGCAGGCTGCAGACCATGGGGTAGCAAAAAGTCAGACATGACTGAGCAACTAAGCACATTATATCCTTTATTTATTTATTTTTAAAGGGTTGTTTGTGATTTCCTCATTGATATATATTCTATGTTTATGCATATTGATTTTTCCTGTTACATTCTTCAAATGTTTCTTTCTAGTCCAGTGTACAAACTGTAGCCTATAAGCCAAACCCAACCCCTGCTTGTTTTGAAATTTTATATTTAAGTTTTTATTTTGAAATATGATTCATTATAACTGTGAAATTGCAAAGACAGTACATAAAGATGTCAAGTACCCTTCACTCAGCTTCCCCCAATGGTTACATTTTACATAATTACAATATAATAGCAAAGTCAGGAAATTCATATCAGCACTGTGTGTGTGTCTCCACCATTATATCACATGCCTGCCTAGATTCACGTAGTCACCACTTCAATAAAGACAGAATTATTTCATTATCAGAGAAACTTCTTCATGCCACCTCTTTGTAGTCACAACCATGCCACTATCTCCAATAATCCTAACCCCTAACCACTAAGGTGTCTCTATCTCTATAATTTTGTCATTTTAAGAAAGTTATATAAGTGGAATTACATAGTCTGTGACCTTCGAGACTGTTTCACTCAGCATAATTCCCTTGAGATCTATCCAAGCTGTGGCATGCATCAAGAGTTTGTTTCTTTTTATTGCTGAGTTATAGTCCATCATAGGGATGTACCCATTATCTGCTTTTAAAGGGACAGCAAGCTTAAAGTAATTTTTACATATTCAATGGCTCTTTAAAGATCAAAAGGTGAATAATACTTTGTGACACGGAAATCATATGAGAGGCAAAATATAGTGTTCATAAGTAATGTTTTATTGGAACACAGCCACACCCATTTGCTTCTGTGTGGTCTAATTTATGGCTGCTTGCATGTTACAGTGGAAGAGCTGAGCATTCGTGATGGTGACCACTGTCACCATGAGGGTATAAAGGCAGAGAAGGAGGGCCCTGCCCTGATGTCTCCCAGGCAGGCCTCACCCATCTTGCTTCCCTAGCCTGTTGGTTTGGACTTCTTCCTACAATTCTGTGAAAGTTCTACTTACTTCAACCTTATTTGCCCTTGCTAAATGATACCTCTTGAGCACTTTAAATCTCTACCTTAAGTGATTTCCCTCACAGCCTTATTTCCCTTTACATAAAGGATACAAAACTTATTGTGGACATGCATCACTCTGGCATTTCAGGGCTCTGTTCTGGCAGAAATAGCTTAATCAAAAGCCTGAAGCCACTATGGTGCAACGTCACAGACAGGGGGTATATAGCGAAGTTGGGGGGTGGATCTCAGGTAGGTTGTTTGACTCATATGAACCTCAACTTCATAACTGTAAAGTGGGAATCATTGTTAACTAGCCATGTTCCACAATATATCTTTTGCCTTTTCTCTCACGGATATGAATTTCTGCTTTTTAGCTTGACCTGAGACTGCCCATAATAAAACCTATATTACACAGGTGGCTTTGGCCAGGAGGCTACTCTTTGGCAAACAGGTTGTGAGCAGAACTAATACATGCATAGGGGAGGGAATGTAGATGGGGTGGAGAGCCATTTTGGACCATATCAGTTCAGTTCAGTTCAGTTCAGTTCAGTCGCTCAGTCGTGTCCGACTCTCCGCGACCCCATGAATCACAGCACGCCAGGCCTCCCTGTCCATCACCAACTCCCAGAGTACACTCAAACTCATGTCCACAGAGTCGGTGATGCCATCCAGCCATCTCATTCTCCGTCGTCCCCTTCTCCTCCCGCCCCCAACCTTTCCCAGCATCAGAGTCTTTTCCAGTGAGTCAACTCGTCGCATGAGGTGGCCAAAGTATTGCAGTTTCAGCTTTAGCATCAGTCCCTCCAATGAACATCCAGGATTGATCTCCTTTAGAATGGACTCGTTGGATCTCCTTGCAGTATAAGGGACTCTCAAGAGTCTTCTCCAACACCACAGTTCAAAAGCATCAATTCTTCGGCGATCAGCCTTCTTCACAGTCCAACTCTCACATCCATACATGACCACGGGAAAAACCATTGCCTTGACTAGACGGACCTTGGTTGGCAAAGTAATGTCTCTGCTTTTTAATATACTATCAAGGTTGGTCATAACTTTCCTTCCAAGGAGCAAGCGTCTTTTAATTTCATGGCTGCAATCAGCATCTGCAGTGATTTTGGAGCCCAAAAAAACAAAGTCTGACACTGTTTCCACTGTTTTTCCATCTATTTCCCATGAAGTGATGGGACCAGATGCCATGATCTTTGTTTTCTGAATGTTGAGCTTCAAACCAACCTTTTCACTCTCTATCACTTTCATCAAGAGGCTTTTGAGTTCCTCTTCACTTTCTGCCATAAGGGTGGTGTCATCTGCATATCTGAGGTTATTGATATTTCTCCCAGCAATCTTGATTCCAGCTTGTGCTTCTTCCAGCCCTGCGTTCCTCATGATAGATGAGAATAATACCCTAAGGACGGCTGAGCAACAACATAGAAAGTGTCTGGGTTCCCAGAACAGAACTGTCATACCAGTCCTGGAGCACCTACTTCTGGACTCTGGCATGAAATAAAAAAAGAAAATAAATTTCTACTTTATTTAACTCCTTCTATTTTGACCCTCCATTACCCAAGTCTGCACCTTTAATCCAAACTACCCGGCCTCTTCACTGCTGTAATAATTAAAAGAAATTTAAAGCAGACATATAGAATGGGCTTCCCCAGTGACTCAGTGGATAAAAAAATGTGTCTGCAATGTAGGAGATGCAGGAGAGGCAGGTTTGATCCCTGGGTAGGGAAAATACCCTGGAGAAGGAAATGGAAACCCACTCCAGAGTTCTCGCCTGAAAAAAATCCCATGGACAGAGGAGCCTGGTGAGCTACAGTCCATGAAGTTGCAAAGAGCTGGACATGACTGAGCAACTAAGCATGCATGCACATAGAATGGGGTCTATAAATATGACTTTCCTTTCCTTTTGTCTTCATTACTCATGCCTGCTTCCCACAGAATAATGTACAGAGATATACACACAGAAAGCATTAAGTACATAGTTATGATGAATTGAATTTAATAGCCTAAGATAGGAACAGAGTCCAGTCTTCACACACACTTATACACTTGGCAAAACATACACCGTGGTTTATATTTCTAAAGGAGAGAGACTGACATTTATTCACTCGCCTCCACTGGAAGATCCCCACTGTTAGACAGCCTGAATTCTTTTGCAAGTGTTTGAAGTTGGTTTCTATTGCCTTCTGGGAGCCCAGGAATTACATACCACCTACTATGCCTACTGAGGTTCCACGTGGGTCTCAGCAGGCGAGCCAGAAAGGCCAACCAAAGCTGTGTTCTCCAGGGGAGGCTGTGCTACTGTTAACAGTTGCCCCAGGCCACTGCCCATCATAAATTATAAGAGCTCTTCACGGGGTCTGTCCTTCCATGCATGAGTCCACAGACTACTCTCCTCAAATTTCCCACCTCTCCAAAAGGAAAATGACCCTATTATAGAATCCTGGGTAGCTGCCAAAATAAACGGTGGGGAGATGCCATATTTACTGAGACCTTTCACTCAGTGGGAAGGTTGGATTTTCTGAAAGACTCCAGCATATGAGGAGATTACAGATGATAACTGCCACTGCACAGCTCTGGCTTGAAGGACTGGGACTGTGACCAGATTTCTTCTTATTTGCAAAGCAAAGGAAAGAAGACACATCTGCTCCCATGTGTAATAACACTGTTTAAATCCTATAAGAATCAAGTGATTCGATCATTCTTTTTTTTCCCCAGTGTTATTAGGAAGTAACTGACATACATCACTGTGTAAATTTAAGGTGTACAGTATGGTTGATTTACATATATTGTAAAATGACTACAGTAGATTTGGCTAACCACCGTCATCTCATGGATACAATAAAAAGAAAAGAAAAAAATTTTCATCTTGTGATGAGAACTCTTAAGATCTCCTCTTAACCACTTTCCTATGATCATACAGCAGTGTTAACTACAGCCATCACTGTCGGGCATCATATCCCTGTGCTGTGCTTAGTCGCTCAGTCGTGTCCGACTCTTTGCAACCCTGTGGACTGTAGCCTGCCAGGCTCCTCTGTCCTTGGGATTCTCCAGGCAAGAACACTGGAGTGGGTTACTTACTTATCTTATAATTGGAAGTTTGTACCTTCTGACATCTTCCTCCCCTCCTCCCTCCCTGACCCTCACCCCTGGTAACCACAAATCTGATTTCTTTTTCCTTAGTTTGGTGTGGGTTTTTATTTGTTCATTTGTTTTGGGTTGCTTTATTTAGATTCCACATATAAGTGAGATCATAACATACTTGTCTTTCTCTGTCTGACTTATTTCACTTAGCATTATGCCCTTCAGTTCAGTTCAGTCACTCAGTTGTGTCCGATGCTTTGCGACCCCATGAATCGCAGCACCCCAGGCCTCCCTGTCCATCACCAACTCCCAGAGTTCCCTCAAACTCATGTCCATCAAGTCGGTGATGCCATCCAGCCATCTCATTCTCTGTCATCCCCTTCTCATCCTGCCCCCAATCCCTCCCAGCATCAGAGTCTTTTCCAATGAGTCAACTCTTCGCATGAGGTGGCCAAAGTATTGGAGTTTCAGCTTTAGTATCAGTCCTTCTAATGAACACCCAGGACTGATCTCCTTTAGAATGGACTGGTTGGATCTCCCTGTAGTCCACAGGACTCTCGAGAGTCTTCTCCAGCACCACAGTTCAAAAGCATCAATTCTTTGGTGCTCAGCCTTCTTCATGGCCCAACTGTCACATCCATATGTGACTACCGGAAAAACCATAGCTTTGACTGTCCAGACCTTTGTCAGCAAAATGATGTCTCCTCTGCTTTTTAATACACTGTCTAGGTTTGTCATAGCTATTCTTCCAAGAAGCAAGCATCTTTTAATTTGTGGCTACAGTCACCATCCTCATTGATTGAGGAGCCCAAGAAAATAAAATCTGACACTGTTTCCACATTTTCCCCATCTATCTGCCATAAAGTGATAGAACCGGCTACTATGATCTTAATTTTTTGAAGGCTGAGTTTTAAGCCAGCTTTTTCACTCTCCTCTTTCAACTTCATCAAGAGGCTCTTTAGCTCCTCTTTACTTTCTGCCATTAAAGTGGTATCCTCTGCATATCTAAGGTTGTTGATATTTCTCCTGGTAATCCTGATTCCAACTTGTGCTTCATCCAGCTTGGCATTTCACCTGATGTACTCTGAATATAAGTTAAATAAGCAGGGTGAAAATACATAGCCTTGGTGTACTCCTTTCCCAATTTTGAACCAGTCTGTTGTTCCATGTCTGGTTCTAATGGTTGCTTCTTGTCCTGCATACAGGTTTCTCAGGAGGCAGGTGATATGGTCTGGTATTCCCATCTCATTAAGAATTTTCCACAGATTGCTGTGATCCACAGTCAAAGGCTTTAGCATAGTCAATGAATTAGAAGTAGATATTTTTCTGGAATTCCCTTGCTTTTTCTATGATCCAGCATATGTTGGCAATTTGATCTCTGGCTCCTCTGCCTTTGCTATATCCAGCTTATACATCTGTAAATCCTTGGTTCATGTACTCCTGAAGTTCTAGCTTGAAGGATTTTTAGCATAATCTTGCTGGCATGGGAAATGAGTGGAATTGTATGGTAATCTGAACATTCTTTGCCATTGCCTTTCTTTGAGATTGGAATGAAGACTAACCTTTTCCAGTCCTGTGGCCACAGCTGAGTTTTCCAAATTTGCTGGTATTATGAGTGTAGTACTTTAACAGCATCATCTTTTAAGATTTGAAATAGCTCAGCTGGAACTCCATCTATGTTGTCACAAATGGTAGGATTTCCTCACTTTTTATGGTTGAATAATATTCCATTGTATCTATCTATATATTTATATATCACAATTTTTTTATTCATTCATCCACTAATGAATTCTAAGGTTGTTTTGATGTCTTGGCCATTGTAAATAATGCTGCTATGAATATGGAGGTACAGATATCTTTTCATGTTAGTGTTTTCATTTCCTTTGACTATGTTTCTAGAGCTGGAATTGCTGGATCATAGGGTAGATCTGTATTTAATTTTTGAGGAAACTCTGTACTGTTTTCCATAGTGGCTATGCCAGTGTACATTCCCACCAACCGTGCACAAGGATTCCCTTTTCTCCACGTCCACACCAGCATTTGCTATCTTTTTTTCCCCTTATCTTTTGATGACAGCTATTCTAACAGGCTTAAGGTACTATCTCAGTGTAGCTTTAGTTTGCATTTCCCTAATTATAAGTGATGTTGAGCATCTTTTCATGTTTCTGTTGGTCATTTTTATATCTCTTTTGGAGAAATGTCTATTCAAGTCCTTTGCCCTATTTTAAATTGTATTATTGACTTATTTTTGCCATTGAGATGTACGAGTTCTTTATATATTTTGAATATTGGCAAATATTTTTCCTATTTCACAGATTCTTTTTTCAATTTGTTGATGGCTTCTTTTGCTATGCCAAAGCTTTTTAGTTTGATGTAGTCATATCTGTTTATTTTTTTATTTTGTTGCTTGTGCTTTAGGTGTGATTTCCAAAAAAATCATTAGCAATTCCCATGTCAAGGAGTTTTTTTTTTTTTCTTTCTGTTTTCTTCTAGGAGTCTCATGGTTTCAGGTCTTACATGTATGTCTTTAATCCATTTGAACTAATTTTCATGAGTGGTGTAAGATAAGGGTTAAGTTTCATCCTTTTGCATGTGAATATCCGAGACTGTCTTTTCCCCATCCAGTGGTCTTGGCTCTCCTGCCGAGTATCAGTTGGCCATATATGCTTGGGTTTATTTCTGGGTTCTTGATTCTGTTCCATAGGTCTATTTTTCTGTTGATCATTCCTAGTTATGCCTTTCACTTAGCTGGTAAGAATTCAGAATATGAGATGGAGTACTTTCCTGTATTGGGTTACGTGGAAGAGAAATAAGATAAAGCATTTTTATGTGTTAGAGAAAAAATCTTGCATGTGTTTAACTGCACAGTTTTAACTTTTGAGAGGCAGAATTGTTGCCTTTCTAATCAGCTTGGCAGTAAGGTGTTGCAAAGGAAACAGTGAAAGTTACATTGAGAAAGATTCAGGAACTTCCTTGGTGGTCCAGTGGCTAAGAATCTGTTCTCCCCATGCAGGGGACCCAGGTTCAATCCCTGGTCAAGGAACTAGATCCCACATGCCACAGCTAAGAGTCTGCATGCCACAACCAAAGAGCCTGCATGCTGCAATGAAGATTGAAGGTCTAGCGTGCCATAACTAAGACCCAGCACAGTCAAATAAATAAATAGTTTAAAAAGAAAGAGAGAAGAAGAAAGGTCCAGTAGAAAATAAACAGTAAGGGCTTTTATACTGATATACAGTATTTGTAAAAAGAACATAGGTAAACAAAATCGCCCTAACAAAGGTAGCTCATCCATCTTAACACAAAGAAAGAATAATTGTGTCCATATATTTCTGCCTTTTTATGATACCCTTCCCAAACCACATTTGTGTTTTTAGTTAGAGAGTCTCCTACTGCTACTGCTGCTAAGTCACTTCGGTTGTGTCTGACTCTGTGCGACCCCAAAGATGGCAGCCCACCAGGCTCTGCCGTTCCTGGGATTCTCCAGGCAAGAACACTGGAGTGGGTTGCCATTGCCTTCTCCAAGAGAGTCTCCTAATTAACCTCTAAAACCCTTTTTCTGGCTGGAGTTCATGTCTTGAAAGAAAATAGGCAAAGGAAAACCCTAACTGACAAAATCTGGTTTGGCAAATTAATTTCGGCACTGAGCAGAAATTACAGATTTGGGAGTGGGTAAATGAGGGAAAGAAGGAGGGCTCTTCAAAACAAGATAGCTCAGCTCTAGAGGATCCTGATGAGGAAAGGTTGAGAAACCATCGAGTCCCACAGAAATTGCTTCTGAATATTGAGAAATGAACTGAAATTTTAAGTTATGATTCATTGAGTTATTATTTTATGCCAGGCATTATACATTTTCTCATTTAATTATCACAACAACCCCTGGCATGGATCTCATCATCCACATTTTACTAACGAAGATATCAAGTTGGAGAAATTAAGTAACCCAGGTCACCCTGGGGAAAGAAATGACAGGGTGCTCAACTAAATGCATTGAGTCTAAAGCTCTTCACCATGGTGCCCCATCATGCCTTTCTTTTAAATCACAGACTTCCAAAACATTGCTATTCTATTTGTATCTTAATTGTTCAAAGCAATCTTACATCACTATTACCTTGTTATTCCATGTGACTGGATTGTGATCTCCTGGGTACCAGGAGCTGTTTACACATCTCTTCATCTATTGCTTTCCATGTCCCTGAACACAATAAATTCCTAAGAATGAATACCACACTCCTGCTCTCTGGTGTTAGTAATGTCAATGTCAACAACATTATTAGTAATTCATTGACTCAGTAGGACAGGCAATGGGCTCAATCTGAGGGCTACCCCTCCTCATCTTGGAAAGTTTATATTCCTGAAGGAGTGGAGTGGTTTAGAAACAACTAGCAAGCAAGTCAACTGAACAAAGTTTCAGCTAGAGAGAAGTACTAGAAGGAAATAACATCAGAGAAGGAAATAACGTCAGAGAAGGAAATAATGTCGGCGACTTGGTGTATGAGTTTCTTACTGCTGCTATAACAAATTATCACACACTTAATATCATAAAGAAACCAAAATTCATCACTCAGATCTGGAGTTCAGAAGAACCCAAACTGGATCTTGGCAGGACTGTGTTCCTTCTGGAGGCTCTAGCAGAGAATCTGTTTCTTTGCTTTTTCCAGCATCTAGAGGCTGCTTGCATTCCTTGGCCCACAGTTCCTTTTTCTGTCTTTAAAACCAGCGGCACAGCAGCTTAAATCTCTTCCCTGATTACCAGTCTCCTACTTCCACTTATGACGTTCTGATTACATTGAAAACACCTGTATAATCCAGGCTCATCTTGCCAACTCCTTAACTTAATCATATCTCCAAAATCCCTTCCGTCGTGGATGGTGGTTTCAGGGATTTGGACGAGGACATGTTTGAGCAGCCTCTGTTCTGCCCGCCACACTTGGTGAGGAGCTTCATAGTTCAGACAGACAGGACAGATGTCAACTTAGAGGCGAATGTTACTCTTCCGTTCTGGATTTTTTTTTCCAAACTTTAAAACTTTCTATTTTGTATTAGGGTATAGCCGATTAACAATGTTGTGGTAGTTTCAGGTGAACAGTGAAGGGACTCAGCCATACATATACATGGATCCATTCTCCCCGACCCCCACCTCCAACCCAGGCTGCCGCATAACACTGAGTAGAGTTCCATGTGCTGCACAGTAGGGTCTTGTTGGTTATCCATTTTGAATGTAACAGAATGTAACTTATATCTGGGTCCTGAATAATTAGAAAGAGGAGTTGGATCACCAAGGACAAATTCCATAGAGTCCAAAATATAGTATTCAAGTCTGCTCATGTTCTTATCCACCGCACTGACCTCAACAAGGATGCCATTTAATAACAAAGTGTCTACTGTTTGTTAGGAACAATAATAGGAGTTGATCTCCATTGCTCATCATAGCAACAGGACGAGATAGCTAGTATTGCTTCTGTCTTACAGCTGCAGGAACCAGGATTGAAGTGTTTGGGTGACTTTCCCAGACCACACGGCCAATAAGTAGTGCAGTTGGTCCTCAGATTTGTGTCTCCATCTTTCATGCTTCCATGGCCTCTATACTTGATCTTGGTCAGAAGACCAAGACATGATAACATGATCTTTAAAACACTTTTCTTCCAGCATAGCTGTTTGGGTTGTTAATCCCCGGAATAGACACTATCCTTTTTTATTTTTTCCTGAGAAATAACTGGCATCAAGCACAATCTTTCTCAATTCCATTTGACTTCCCACCAACTGATCATGTCGTCTTTCTTGAAATTTTTTCCTCACTTGGCTTCAGGAGTGCGCTGATCCTTGGTTTCCCCCATTTCCCTGCTCTCTGGATATAGATGGGACCCAGGGCTCTTCTCGGGTCTCTGCTCTTTTCTAGTGTCACTTGCTGTTTGCTGCTCCTACCTTGCCTCTTGGATTTACCCATCATCTCTGGGCTCCGGACTCCTCAACTTTTTATCTCTTGCTCGAATTACTCCCTTGAACTCCCAACGGATCTATTCAAGTGTCAAATCAACATTTCTACTTTGATAGAGGATAGGCATCTCTTTAATTGGCCAGCAGATTCTTTACCACTGAGCCACCTGGGAAGCCAAAGGATAGGCACCTCAGACTTAGGATGGTGAAAAATGAGCTCCCAATTCTGTCCATCTCAAATCATCTTTTCCCATAGTCTTCCTTATTTTAGAAAATGACAACTCTGATTTTCTAGTTGCTCAGTTGGAAACTTTGAGTCGTTGTTGACTCTTTGTCTTACAACTCTCATTCAATCCATTAACAAATCCTATTGGCCCCACCTTCAAAACATACCCAGAAATCATCTACTTCTCACTACCTTCATTCCTACCATACTGGTTCAAGCCTCCAACACCACGTGTGGAGGTCTTGCAGCAGTCTCCCAGTCTGTTTTCCTTTACCCCCGTCTCTGTTTTTGCTTGCCTTCTATCTATCCTTACCACAACAAAGTGACCCTAAAGCATCAGTCAGATCGCATTCCCTTCCTGCTGATGGCGTCTCCTACCCTTCTTCCTGATGCTCGTGGTCCTTCTGGACACTCTGGCTACCTTGCTGTTTCCAGACCACACTAAGCACAGTCCTGTACATGACTTTGTATTAGCTGCTCTCTCAACCTGGTTTTCTCTCCCTTCAGAAACCTGATGACTCACTCCCTCATGTCTTTCAGTTCATCTTCTCAGTGACACCTTCCATGAATACCCTTATCCAAAATGCCCTTACCCCAGGTACTTCATTCTCCTTTCCTGCTTAATTAATTAATTATAATTAGGCACCATTGGCATGCTGTGATTCATGGGGTTGCAAAGAGTCGGACACGAGTGAGTGACTGAACTGAACTGAACTGAAGCACCATTTAACATATTCTATTAAACTCATCTTTTTTTCTTTTTTGGTCTATCTCTTCGTCTAAAATGGAAGGTCCTTTAAGGCAAGAATTTTTTATTTTTATGTTTTGTTCAGTGCTGTGTTGTGTGCGTGTATGTGTGCTGAGGAACACTGGGCTGGAAGAAGCACAAGCTGAAATCAAGATTGCTGGGAGAAATATCAATAACCTCAGATATGCAGATGACACCACCCTAATGGCAGAAAGTGAAGAGGAACTAAAAAGCCTCTTGATGAAAGTGAAAGAGGAGAGTGAAAAAGTTGGCTTGAAGCTCAACATTCAGAAAACAAAGATCATGGCATCTGGTCCCATCACTTCATAGGAAATAGATGGGGAAACAGTGGAAACAATGTCAGACTTTATTTTTTGGGGCTCCAAAATCACTGTGGATGCTGATTGCAGCCATGAAATTAAAAGACGCTTCCTCCTTGGAAGGAAAGTTATGACCAACCTAGATAGCATATTAAAAAGCAGAGACATTACTTTGCCAACCAAGGTCCGTCTAGTCAAGGCTATGGTTTTTCCAGTGGTCATGTATGGATGTGAGAGTTGGACTGTGAAGAAAGCTGATCGCCAAAGAATTGATGCTTTTGAACTGTGGTGTTGGAGAAGACTCTTGAGAGTCCCTTGTACTGCAAGGAGATCCAACCAGTCCATTTGAAAGGAGATCAGTCCTGGGTGTTCACTGGAAGGACTGATGCTAAAGCTGAAAGTCCAATACTTTGGCCACCTCATTTGAAGAGTTGACTCACTGGAAAAGACTCTGATGCTGGGAGGGATTGGGGGCAGGAGGAGAAGGGGACGACAGAGAATGAGATGGCTGGATGGCATCACCGACTCGATGGAGGTGAGTTTGAGTGTACTCCGGGAGTTGGTGATGGACAGGGAGGCCTGGCGTGCTGTGGTTCATGGGGTTGCTAAGAGTCGGACACGACTGAGCGACTGAACTGAACTGAGCTGAATTCTTTTTGACCATATGGACCATAGCCTGCCAGTCTCCTCTGACTGTAGGATTCTCCAGACAAGAACACTGGATTGGGGGAGTGGGTTGCCATGCCCTCCTCCAGGGGACCTTCCCGACCCAGGGATGGAGTCTGTCTCCTGCATTGGCAGAAGGTTCTTTCCCATTACCACCACCTGGGAAGCCCTTCAGTGCCATATTCCCAGTGCCTAAGTATGCTTGGCACATGTGGATGCTCAATTAATATTTGTTTGAAGATTGAATGAACGCCTGAATGAATTCTTTAGCTTACTCACAGACTGACGTTTTTTAAAGAGTGTTCATTTGTTGGGAAAACTTCCAAGAATCTGTCTATCCAAATATTCAGCTTAAGAAAGTTTAAATTTCTTCCTCTTTTGGAATAGGTTGGGAACCATATAGAGCTGTAGATGAATTATATAGTTTCTGATCATAAAAATAACAATTATTGTAGGAAATGTGGAAAATGCAGAAAAAGAAAATGAAGTTAACTTGTAACCCAACCACCCAAGACTGGTAACATTTTGTTAAACTTCTTTCCAGACACATTTAATTTCAGTGATATTTTATTTTCAAGTTTCCTTATCCCCATGACAAGAAATGGAACAAACAAACCAAGGAACTCAAAGCTGACTGTGGTTTCATGCTTCTAGCAAAACGCCATCCTCACAGTTCACTAACAGCCACAAGCACTTCCATGGAATTTTTGGGCGCTACTATTTTCCTTTTCCAAGAAAGCATGCTATAATTTGGATATTTAGGTTACCCAAACTTCCAGTGAAGGATCTCCCTTCTAAAGTAACCTCAGAATTCCCAGAAAACTAAATGTTTGTAATTTTGGAAATTCAAGTTGATTAATATTATGACCAACTCATTGGACTAAAAGCCAGAAGCCTGGGATTCTAGAACCAGTTCTACAACTTTCTGGCTCTGAGGCTTTGGGTAAGTCACCCACTCTTAGCTTCGGGTTTTTAAATTAGAAAATGGAGATGATGTCTGCATCACATTTTACTGTAGAATCAGATACAGTGATGGAGACATGTTTTTAAACCTGAAATATTATAATAATATAAGGGATTATAATTGTAATTAAAATGTGATAGATATTGGGGCTTCCCAGGTGGCTCAGTGGTAAAGAATATGCCTGCCAATGCAGGGGGCTCAAGAGACCTGGGTTCGACTCCTGGGTCAGAAAGATCCCCCGGAGAAGGAAACAGCAACTTGCTCCAGTATTCCTGCCTGGAAAATTCCATGGACAGAGGAGACTGGCAGGGTACAGTCCTTGCGGTTGCAAAGAGTCAGACACCACAGAGCGACTGAGCACACACGCACACAGATCTTGGGGCAAACATGATATAATGAGACAGACATTCTACCACTCCTAACAAGTCCAGGGGAGAAAGCTAATCAGTCGTAGCTGGATTTCTCATTCTTGTTCCGATGCTTTTCTAATCAAGGTTATGTGGTTTTCCCACCAGAAAATGGACTCCTCAAAGAGAAATTTTACTTCTCATTCACTGGTGCATCCCTGTTATTTATCACAGTGATTCTCAACAGGAAAGATTTTTAAAATATCAATTAAAAAAAATAATACACCACAGTAAACTTGTTAGTGTTGTGAGTACTTTTACACATCTCAATACAGACACAGCAAAATATAGTAGAAAGAGAAGGAAATGGCAACCCACTCCAGTGTTTTTGCTGGGAGAATCCCAGGGACGGGGGAGCCTGGTGGGCTTCCGTCTATGGGGTCACACAGAGTCGGACACGACTGAAGTGACTCAGCAGCAGCAGTAACCTAGGTTGAGAGTGAAAAAACCTATGTCCTAGTTCAGCCTGTTGGCAACCAAACATGACACGGGTCAGGTCATTTTCCTCATCTGCGGCAGCTGTGCTGGTAGATAGAGAGGTACCTAAGGTCTCTCTCAGCTCCAAGGTTTCATGACCTTTGACCTTTGCAATGATACATGCAGTCTTCAGTGAAACTCGTTTTTGAGAAACGGGATTGAGTAAATCATTAGCTTAATCTAGATTTGCCTTAAAAAAACAAAGCTTCTGTTCTTTGTTCTGTGGGTTAGCGTTTGAAATTTGTTAAATCATTAACAGTAGGTTGTTTACTGGTTAGAATGTAACAATACTCTTTGATGTTCCCTAATTATCATGCATGTTTTTAAATGAGTTCTGAACCATTTCTCAGCCTAATTAAATCTCATTGAAAATTTGTTGAATTTTAAAGAAACATTTGATTTGCAAAAATAAGGCATATGCCAGTAACCTTCAGCATATCACGCACACAAAAAGCACAAAACATTTTTAAAAACAATAAGGTACTGTGAATGAGAGATGAGCCTTGAACAAAATATGAGGAACATTTGGAAAACATCATTTTTCAAACTACTCTTTTTTTTTCACAAATTCCTGCTGGTGGTATTTATTCTGTTATTTTCAGTGGCCATTATTCTCTTATTTGAAAGTCTGTGAAATATCTATAACCCCCCAAATTAAGGAAATTACTTTGGAAATCATTCATAAATCACTATAACTGAACTGAACGTCAACTCATCAAAAAGAGTAGTGAAACAGAGATGTATTTTCATACAAGGATAGAGTTCATTCAACATTTAACTCCTCCTGCTAATCAATTAAATGTTTTCAGAGTTATTCATCTGCAGATATAGCCTCTGGATAATATCTTAGAAGTGCTAAGTCTGACCGGAGAAGGCAATGGCAACCCACTCCAGTGTTCTTGCCTGGAGAATCCCAGGGACGGGGGAGCCTGGTGGGCTTCCGTCTGTGGGGTCACACAGAGTCGGACACGACTGAAGTGACTTAGCAGCAGCAGCTAAGTCTGACTCATATATTGTCAGCATGTAAATTGGAAAAAATACATAGCTTCCTTCCAGAAATTCCTCCTACATATACACTTACATAAAACTGCAAAGAAAAAATGCTCATTGCAACACTCTTTATACAAACAAAAGACAATATAACTTCAATACATATAAATGGAGGAGAGGGGACAGGTTAGATTAAGATCCATTCATATAAAAGTATACCATGCAGATATTAAACAGATTTATGTAAAAAACTCATCTGCTAGTGCAGGAGACGTAAGAGAAGAGATGATCCTGGGCTTGGGAAGATCCCCTGGAGGAGGGCATGGCAACCCACTCCAGTATCTTGCCTGGCACAGGAGCCTGGTGGGTTACAGTCCACCAGGGGTCTGTAAGAGTCAAGACATGAATGTCTGGGGTCACAAAGAGTCAAGCATGAATGAGCGAATGAGCACACACACGTAGGTATGTGTATAACTGATTCACTTTACTGTAACCTGAAACCAATACAACATTGTAAATCAACTATACTCCAATAGAATTTTTTTTAATTTGAAAAATAAAAGAAAAACAAGAGGAAAATTAAAATAATCCAGAAGTTATTTAGGGGAACATGTTACAGTAGACACAGCCAAAAATCCACATCTAAAGTACAGGAGAATAAGTGATAATGGTAAACCTGAAGCATCCAGAAAAGTCTGGATTATTCTGCTTATCAAGGCAGTAAAGTGTTTAAAAATGTCTGTCAAAAATAGAGAAAAGCATCAGTACTTACAGTTAAGACGCAATTAGAAAAATAGGTCAGTTCAGTTCAGTTCAGTCGCTCAGTCGTGACCGACTCTTTGCGACCCCATGAATCACAGCACGCCAGGCCTCCCTGTCCATCACCAACTCCTGGAGTTCACTCACAGGTCACCCCCACCTATTACAGGCACTCAAAACTGTATAACTGAGAAACTTTTCTATTCTAGCAAAGTGTTTTCTTGGTAGCTCAGGACCTGCAATGTGGGAGACAGGTTCGATCCCTGGGTTGGGAAGATCCCCTAGAAAAGGGAATGGCTACCCACTCTAGTATTCTTGCCTGGAGAATTCTATGGACAGAGGAGCCTGGTGAGCTACAATTCATGGAATCGCAAAGAATGGACATGACTGAGTGACCTACATATTAATAATAAAGTGTTTTCATTTATAGACAAGAAGTACTTAATTTTAAAAATGAATTATTTCTCATTACATCATATTATCAAGTATTTCTTGAGCCCTAGTCAGAAGACCAGATATTGTGGCTTTAAAACCTCACTGTAGTTTAGATAACAGAACACGTATTTTTAATTTTAATTTGTTTAAAATTTAAATAATTTTAAACTAATAATATTTAAGCAAATTGAAATCTGGACTCATTAAGCTATGAAAATATTCAGTATCATTACATCATCTACTATTGTTACAAATAAGTAAATTTAGCAGGAGCAATATCTAACAAGGAGATAACATACATGGTAATTGCTGAATGTCTGGATAAGAATAAATATATTAGCCAAGTAAAATAAAAGGACCAAAATTAGCTGAGTTGTCAAAAACCATGAGAAACTTGGTTAAAGTGAGATTTGTTGCCTTTCTTAGATAATACACAATTACACTCATATCATTGATTGCTCTGGGTTAAAATTTCACATATTTTTTTTACCATTTCTCTGTTTCTACTGAGAACATGTAAGTGGACATTTTTATAAATAAAAGGCCTAAGAATGTATTTTGTCCCATTCAGTTGGTGCCCTTTTTTGTTGTTGTTGATAGTTCCCTTTGCTATGTAAATAAGTTTTTAAAAATAATTTTACTTTGATTTATTTCTTTTCTGCTGTGCTGGGTCTTGGTTGCTGTGGCTTTTCTCTAGTTGCGGTAGGCAGGCTTCTAATCGTGGTGGCTTCTCTTGTTGCGGAGCATGGACTCTAGGTGCATGGGCTTCATTAATTGTGACTCGTGGGCTTAGTTGCTCCACAGCATGAGAGATCTTCCTGGATCAGGGATTGAACCTGTGGCTCTTGAATTGGCAGGAGGATTGTTTACCACTGAATCACCAGGGAAGCCCCACAAATGCTTTTTAGTTTGATGTAGTCCCATTTGTTTTAGTTTTGCTTTTGTTCCCTTGTCTGCAGAGACATATCCAAAAAAATATTACTAAGGCTGATGTCAAAGAGATTACTGCCTCTGTTTTCTTCTAGGGGCTTCTTCTAGGGACTCAGGTCTTAACATTTTAAATTCTTCAAGCGATTTTGAATTTATTTTTGTGCATGGTATGAGAAAGTTGTCCAGTTTCATTCTTTTGCATGCGGCTGTCCAGTTTTCCCAACACCATTTATTGAAGAATCTGTCTTTTCTCCATTGTATATTCTTGTCTTCTTTGTCATAGATTAATTGCCCATGTAAGTAAGGGTTCATTTCTGGGCTCTCTATTCTGTTTTGTGGATCCATGTGTCTGTTTTTATGCCAGTACTGTACGTTTTTGATTTTATTTTCTCAGGCTCCAAAATCACTGTGGATGGTCACTGCTGCCATGAAATTAAAAGGCACTTGCTCCTTGGAAGAAAAGCTATGACAAGCCTATTAAAAAGCAGAGACATCATTTTAATGACAAAGGTCAGTCATGGAGAGTTGGGGTGCTGGAGAAGACTCTTGAGAGTCCCTTGGACAGCAAGGAGATCAAACCAGTCGGTCCTAAAGGAAATAAACCCTGAATACTCATTGGAAGGACTGATGCTGAAACTGAAGGTCCATTACTTTGGCCCAATGTGAAGATCTGATTCATGAAAAAGACCCTGATGCTGGGAAAGACTGAAGACAGAGGAGAAAGGGGCAGCAGAGGATTAGATGTTTGGATAGCATCAGTGACTCAATGGACATGAGTCTGAGCAAACTCCAGGAGACAGTGAAGGACAGAGGAGCCTGGCATGCTGAAGTCCATAGGGTTGCAAAGAGTCAGACATGACTTAGTGACTCAACAACAGTAGCAACACTGTTTTGATAGCTGCAGCTTTGTAATGTAGTTTAAAATAGGATAGCACCATACTTCCAGCTTTTTTCTTCTTTTTCAGAATCGTTTTGGCTATTCAAGGTATTTTTTGTTTCTATACAAATTTTAGAATTATTTGTTCCACTTCAGTGAAGAATGCCATTGGTATTTTGATAGGGATTGCACTGTATCTGTAGATTGCCTTGGGGAGTATAATTATTTTAACAATATTCTTATAATCTATGAACAGGGTATACCTTTCCATCTGCTTGTGTCATCTTCAGTTTCTTGCACCAGTGTCTTACAGTTTTCCAAGTACATGTATTTTACTCCTTAGTTAGATTTACTCCTAGGTGTTTTATTCTTTTTGATGAGTTTGTCAATGGAATTGTTTCCTTTCTTTTTCTCTTTCTGAGAGATCATTGTTACTGTACAGAAATTCAAAATGATGTATGGAATGAAAGTGAAAGTGAAAGTCACTCAGTTGCGTCTGAGTTTTTGCAAACTATATAGTCCACGGAATTCTCCAGGACTCAATACTGGAGTGGGGAGCCTTTCCCTTTTCCAGGGGATCTTCCCAACCCAGGGATCAAACCCAGGTCTTCCACATTGCAGGCAGATTCTTTACCAGCTGAGCCACTGGAGTGGGTAGCCTTGCCCTTCTCCAGGGGATCTTCCTGACCCGGGAATTGAACCAGGGTCTCTTGCATTGCAGGTGGATTCTTTACCAACTGAGCTATCAGGGAAGCCCCTCTAATAAGGGATTAATATCCAAAATACACAAATAACTCTTTCAACTTAACATCAAAAAACCCAAACAACCCAATTAAAAAATGGGCAGAAGACCTGAATGGATGTTTTTCCAAAGAAGACATACAGATGGCTGGTAGGCATATGAAAGTTTGTTCAACATCATTAATCATCAGGGAAATACACATAAAACCACAATGAGATATCACCTCACATCTGTCAGAATGTCTATTATCCAAAAGACAACAAATAAATTTTGGCAAGGATGTGGAGGAAAGGGTATTCTCAAACACTGTTGGTAGGAACATAAATTGTTGCAAACACTAAAGAAAACGGTATGGAAATTCCTCAAAAAATTCAAAATAGAACCATCATGTGTGCATGTGAGCTAGGTTGCTCAATCGTGTCCAACTCTTTGCTATCCTATGGACTGTAGCGCATCAGGCTCCCCTGTCCATGGGATTGTCCAGGTAAGAATACTGGAGTGGGTTGCCATGCCCTCCTCCAGGGGATCTTCCTGACCCAGGGATCAAACCCACAACTCTCATGTCTCCACACTGGTAGGCAGGCTATTTATTTGTCACTAGCATCACCTGGGAAGCCCCAGAACTGCCATATGATCCAGCAATTATACTATATAGGAAAGATATGAAATGAAAACACTATATAGGAAAGATACATGCACCTCAATGTTTTTAGCAGCATTATTTATGATAGTCAAAATATGGAAACAACCTAAGTGTCCACTAATAGATGAATGGATAAAGATGATTTAGGATATATACACAATAGAAAGTTACTCAGCTGTAAAAAGAACGGAATCTTGCCATTTGTGACCTCATGGATAGACCTACAGTGTATTTCTGCTAAATAAAATAAGTTAGACAGAGAAGGACAAATACTGTATGATTTCACTTACACACAGAATCTAAAAAACAAAACAAATGAACAAATAAAACAGAAACAGAGCTATAGATACAGAAAACAAGCAGGTGGTTGCCAGAGGAAATGGGGTGGGAGAATAAGAGAAATAGGTGAGGAAGATTAAGAGGTACAAAACTCCCGTTGCAAATTAAACAAGTCACAGGTATGAAATGTACAGTGCAGGGAATATAGTCAGTATGATGACATAATGTAGCTAGACTTACCATGGTGATCATTTTGAAATGTATAGACATATCATCACTGTGCCATATGCTAGAAACTAACATTGTATTTTAGCTCAGTTATATCTCAAAACAGGCAAAGAAATTCATAGTAGTTACTAGAGGTGGCAGGGTGAAAGGAGGGTTAATTGGGAGGTGGTCAAACGGTACAAACTTCCAGTTATAAGATAAATCAGGACTAGGGATGTAATGCACAACAAAATAAAAATAATCAACACTGCTGTATGTTACCTATGAAAATTGTTCAGAGAGTAAATCCTAACACAGGAAAAAATGTTTTTGTTTCTCTTATTTTGTATATATATAAGACGATGGATGTTCACTAAACTTATTGTGGCCATCATTTCACAATGTATATAAGTCAAATCATCATGCTGTATACTTTAAATTTATACAGTGCAGTATGTTGATTATATCTCAATAAATCTGAAAGAAAAATAAAAAGCATGAGAAAGAATATAAATCAAAATATAAAGACTATCACCAAAGAAACTGAAAATTTTAAAATTCAGGATCTGGGAAAAATTAATGACTCCAGAATATAAAAACAAATTAGATCCTCTATTTGTCAAGCTATTCTATAGTATATTTCTTATAAGTATTAAGATATTGAAAAATAATAGTTCCCACAATATGTTTACATGCTAACAGAGATTATTTGCTATTGGCAGAAGTCACTGTGGTTGATATCCCAAAATCTACTTCATCTCAGATCATTCCTCTATGTCAATCATGAAAATTCTACCTTTATTTCCAGTGACTGGTTCAAAATGGGCTTGTAACACAGTTCTAGTCAATGAGGTATAAAGGTCTTCTCCTGGAAGGTCCCCTGCCCCTAAAAGAAGGCTAGAGAAAAGATGCTTTTCCATCTTGCTTTTACTATTTCACATCTGAATATAAATCCTAAAGCTGCTACCTCTCTGGGTATCAGTGAGATTCCAAAGAGTGAAAAATGGAAAAATCTGAGTCTTTAATGACATAATTGAGCTGCTGAATCAATCTACTGCTAAAATCTGCTATACCCCTTACTTCTATATTCAGAAAAACTGGGTTATGCGTATCTTGTAAATAATAACAATCCCCAAATTTCAGTAGTGTAAACTACAAAGATTAATTCTTGCTCATATTATATGTCCATCATGAGTCTGAGGGGGACTGATCTCAATCTCTTTTTCACCCAGGATGCAAGTTGATCAAGTTTCTTATAATTGGAATGTTCCCTTCTGGGTGCTGCGGCGAGCAAATAGGAATATGGTGAATAATGCAACAGCATTTAAAGATATCATTATCCAAAACATAACCTAAAAGGGGCAGGTGGAACATTTCTATTGTGTGCTTGGAAGGGGAGAAACAGTTAGTGACTGGCAAAATGGGAAAAAATATGTAAGTGTACAAAGAACTACAAAAATAGTTAATAGGGTGAATCTGACACACACACATATATTACAAAAACTGCATCCTAAAAATATAAAATAATTTCAGTTGCTTTATGAATATACACCAGAAATTAACTACTTGTTAGGAAATTTAAAACAAAGCTCAATAAACTCCAAAATGCAGATACAATATAGGCAACATTATATGATACAATGACATAAAATTATAAATTACAAACAAGTTTATGGAAAAAAAAATTCCTTCTGCCTAGAATCTAAAAAGTTCTCTCTTTTTCTTTTTTATTTTTATTTAATAAATGGTACAAAGTACAATGCCAAAAACATTAACAATTAAAATTTCACCAAATGAAAAAATACTATAGAATACACAGTTGTAAAAAGCTACATTAAGTTATTTTACAACTGCCTCAGGCTGCAAAAAGAAAAAAAACCCAATGCCATACCTAAGTTATCCCTCTCTCAAAATAATGCCATTTATGTTATAAACCATGAGCATCCCATGAAAAGACGGGAACTGCTTTTGTTAATTCATATAAATATATGTGACTGTATCATTTGCTATACACCTGAAACAAACACAACACTGTAAATGAAATGTAGTACAATATAAAACAAAAATAAGTAACAGAACTTTGGGGCTTTACACAGAGTTAGAGTTCCTTTTAAACAACTTTTCATCAACAAATCTAAACTAAGGTTCTAGAATTTCTACCAAAGAATAACAAGAATACTAGATATCCGGATATGAAGGTTAGAACTAAAGCAACCTTTAGAGGAAAGTCAATAGCTTTAAAAAACTTTCTTAGAAGAATTCAGTGAAGCACAGAAATGAAATGAGGGAATACAACAGTGATTTAGAACACATAAACTGTAGCACTAATAAAGAAACACAAGTGATCAAATAATAAAGTAGGTAAAACACTAGGTAAGTTAATTTAAAAAAAGAACAGAAACATAAAAAAATGTAATAGAGAAATCATGGCAGAAACAGGAGAAAATTAAAAGAAAAATAAGAGAACACTCAGCTCTGTGAAAATATATTTGCAAATTTGGATGAACAGAATACCTCTCATTTAAGACATCTAATGGCAAAACTGATCAGAAGATATAGGAAAACCTAACCAAAATGATGTCCTTAGAAGATATAAAATCAGTAAAACTCCAGGGCCATTTGAGTCTATGGAAAGTTTTACCAAAACTTTAAAGGGAATATAATTCTAGTGATATTTAGATAACCACAGCATTAAAAAAAACAAAAACACTATTCCAAACTATTTTTATGAAGTGATATACTGATTTCAAAATCTGGCAGATTATACTTAAAAAGGCCTATTGACCAATCTCATTTATAAATATTGTTTGGTTCATAAATCGTGTCCAACTCTTTACAATCCTATGGCCTGTAACCCACCAGGCTCCTCTGTCCCTGGGATTTTCCAGACAAGAATACTGGAATGGCTAAACTCTAAAATAAATTCTAGCAGCAAAATTTAAAATTAAAATATCATTAATAAGAGGAGTTTATTTCATGACTCAATAATATTTATATATTAAAAATTATTAAATTGAAAGAACTAATTAGAAATATCACATGATCATCTCCATGAATGTTCAACATGCAACTGACAGAATCCAGAAATGAGTTTTGAGAAAAACTTTCAATTAAATAAGAATGGATTAATATTTCCTTAACATGATATATATTTGAGCCCCAAAGCCAGCATCACAATTAAGGGGCAAGCACTGTAGCCGTGTTGCTGAAGTCAGGAAGAACTGACCTTAAAAAGCCATCTCGGGACTTCCCCGGTGGTGCAGTGGTTAAGAATCCGCCTGCCAATGCGGGGAACACAGGTACATTCCCTCCTCTGGCAAGATTCCATCTGCCTCAGAGCAGCTAAGCCTGTTCTCCACAACCACCGAGCCCACGTGCTGCAACTACTGTAGCTCACTTGCCTAGAGCCTGCGTTCGGAAATGAGAGAAGCCTGCGCACCGCAGCAAAGAAGTAGCCCTCCTGGGCCGCAACTACAGAAAGTCGGCAGGCAGTAACCAAAGATTTAAAAAAACAACAAAAAAGTCAGCTCTGCATCACCATTTCAGGGTAACCTTGTAATGGAGGTAACCAGTACAATCCAATAAGGAAGTGTAAAATTCGGAAAGAGAAAGATAAAATATCCATCAACACAAGCAGGGATAAAAATATCTTGGAGTACCTGTACAAATAAATACTATCCAGCAGTGACAATGAACGGATTACCGCTCTACATACCTTTGTGGCTGAATCTCAAAAACATAATGCTGTAAACACCAACAAATACACGGAAGAACAAATACTGTATGATTCTGCTTATATAAATATCAATACAGACAAAACTTTAGCATTAGGTGGCAAAATTATATACTACAGCAAAGGAAAATTTAGCACAAAATTCAACAAAATAGTTACTTTCAGGGGAGGTGATTTAGTTGGGGATGCACAGGTATCTTTGAGGGGTACTGATAATAACGTATTTCCTATGCTGAGTGGTCAGTGCACAACTTTTCACTTGTTATTTTTAAGAAATATGTTCATTATATACTTTATATTTCATATTTTCACAATAAAACTAAAGTTAACTTCATAATATTTTTGCTTGTAATTAAAATATACTGATTATGGGTATGCTTTTTTAAAAAATATTTTTGACATTTAAGAATGCCAAAATTTTAAGGAAAACAGTACATATGTACCCTAGATTCAGAAAAGATGTATGCTGGCACTAAGTCAAAGAGAATTTAGCTGTGAAAATAACTGTGATGGCTATCTCAGAATTCTAAGAGTTGAGTTACCAGCTGGGACAAGGAAGATGGAAAAAAGTTAAATAGGAATATTAAAGATGAAACAAGCAGGATAAAAATATTCTTGCTGGAGAATAAAAAATCAGTGAAGTTACTGAAAATTATAGATCTGTTGCCTTTATTTATGCTTTTAAATTCTTTCCCCCTTTTCATTTATAAATATTTTAATATGTACATCTGAGAAATAAGAACTCCTTTGAAAAATACCATTCAGTTCAGTTCAGTCGCTCAGTCATGTCCGACTCTTTGCGACCCCATGAATCACAGCACGCCAGGCCTCCCTGTCCATCACCAACTCCCGGAGTTCACTCAAACCATCGAGTCGGTGATGCCATCCAGCCATCTCATTCTCTGTCGTCCCCGTCTCCTCCCACCCCCAAAATTAACCATAATTCATTCAGTCAATAGTCAAATTTCTAAATATCATATAAACTAATAAATACTTTAAAATGCAGTTAAATAAGTATCCAAGTAAAAATTTACATATTGCAATTGATTGGTATATCTTTTAACCCTTCATCTTTATTTAAATTGAGATTTATGTATTTAAGAGTATTTTTTCCTTTACCTGCCCACAGTCTGGGATTGTTGGTAACATCTCCATGGTATTATTTGTCATGTTCCTCTAGAATTCGTAGCTCCTATAAATTAGTATGTTGATCTAGAGAGGTTCTTTTCAAAGGGTGGACTTGGACCACAGCCTCAGGTTTACTGGGGACCTGTTAGAAATGCAAATGATTGAACCATACCCCAGGCTCAGAGAATGAGAAACCCTGGAAATCAGTCCCACAATCAGTGGTTAATGAGCCTCCCAGGTGATTTTGATTCTGGTGATGTTTGTGATGAGCTGACCTAGAGGGTTAGACAGTTTCAGGCTTGATATTTTTTGTCAAAGTCACTTTATAATAGTGGTGTGTTCTTATTAAAGGCATATACACCTGATTGTTTTTCCTTTTATGACCACTGATGCTCAATGCTTAGGTCTATGAGTATGTTAAAGATTACAAAATGGGGCCAGTCTATCATTTCTTCTTCATTTATTACCTGAAAGCTTTCTAAGCCTTTATCTACTGTTTAGTAACCCAGTGTCTTTATGAACAATTTCAAATCCACTAAAACCTGAAATAATAGTACAATGTACTTTTCACCTGGACTCACTGGCTCTTAATATTTTGCGACATTCGCTTTTCTCTCTTTGTCTCTCTACAAACACACACCCACATCTGTATGCACACTTGAAAGCAACTTCCAGATATGACCCTTTACCCCAAATACTTCAACATGTATTTCTTATGAATGAAGATAGTCTTCTACAAAGCCACCCAAGATATTTAATAATCCAGTAATACCTACCATAGAGTCCATATTCAAATTTCTTCAGTTGTTTACAAAATAATCTTTGTTACAGTTATTTTTGACCCAGGATCCAATCAGTGACTATGCTTTACACATGATGACCTCATCAATTTAGTTTCCTTTAATCTAGAATAGTACCATCTTCTGCTTGTCTTTCATAGCATTCCATTTTCTTTTTTTTTTAATTTTTATTTAATAAATAAAAAATAATAAAAAAAAATAAGCATTCCATTTTCTAAGGATCAGACCCAACTCTTTTAGAGCAGGGATCCCCAGCTTCCAGGATCTAATGCCTGATGATGTGTGGTGGAGCTGATGTAATAATAATAGAAATAAAATGCAAAATAAGAGTAATGCCCTTGAATCATCCTGAAACCATCACCTCTATCCCCTCGGTCCATGAAAAAATTGTCTTCCATGAAACTAGTCCCTGGTGCCAAAAAGGTTGGGGACCACTGTTTGAGAGAAGATTTCATAATCTAGATTTCATTGGTTCCTTGTGAACATGTTCAGATTAAATATTTTGGTGAGAATACTATGGAGATTAGATTATGAGCTTCAAATAGCATTCCATCAAGATGGAATCAAGTAATTTGTTCCATTGCTAGGGACGCTACATTTGATCATTTTGTTAAGGTGGTAACTGCTACATTTTTCTATTTTAAAAGAAGGAAATTTCAGTAAATGATTTAAACAATTATATTTAACTTAATTGGCTACCCAGATGGTTCAGTGGTAAAGAATCCACCTGACAAAGCAGGAGATGCAGGTTCGATCCCTGGTTTGGAAAGATCCTCTGGAGAAGGAAATGACAACCCACTCTAGTATTCCTACCTGGAGAATCCCATGGACAGAGGAGCCTGTGGGCTACAGTCCACAGGGTTGCCAAGAGTCGGACATGACTTGAGTGACCGAGCATGGACACACCCGCGTCTAACTTAATTAAAAGCATATACTGACAATACTTAAAGTGACTTACCGTTATCATTAAGCGGATTTAAACTTTAGCCTGTAACTTTCCACAGAGCATTAATCTACACAGAATACAGCCTGATCTGCTTTTCCAAGCGTCATGAAATTCAACCCAATCTTTTATTGGCAGAAATCCCCCAGTTGAATTTTTTTTTCTTGTTCTTTTGTGTCCACTAAACCTATAGTTAATAATGTGAATGTTTATAGTCTATTTTCTTAAAAAAGAAAACTGCAAGAAGATTAAATTATTTCGGACTCTCAGGGAAAGTATAAAAAATTATTTATAAAATCACAGAATATACGCAAACACATATCCATATACTGGGTACATTTTCAGCCTTTAGAAGAAATAACTTCTCTCTTCTTAAATTCTCAATATTCAAAACCAGAATTCTTTCCTTCACTCTGTATATGTTTCAGGTAATTTTTGTTATGACTAGTGAGGAGGACTGGGGGCTGGTATCATGTGCATTGTCGTAATTCATACAGTGAAACGATTCCCTTAGTGAAAACACCCCTGCTCGTGCGTTACTTTGAAGTCTGAGGGCCAGCCTTTGGCTACTCAATCACATCATTTTAGATGGAAGCTTGTTTTGACTTCCAGTTCTGCCTGCATTTCCCTTCGTTGCTTTTCTATGCTCATTTTTCTCTTTTCGGTCCTTCCCTGTGCACGTGCGGGCCGCCTGCAGAAGAGACTGACTGCTTTCCACGTGAATTACCTGACAAGAGTGTTTTGCACTAATTATACTTTCATATATACCTTAGTTTGTGACTATTTCTGTTCATATTGCATAAAATATAAGATTTCAGGCTGCATCATCACTGTCTTTAATAATACTAACTAAAATCTACACTCTGGTACAATTAATTTTCATGAACTTGATAGAAGCAGGGATCGTAATTAATCTTGTCTCACACTTTCGTGACATGGAAACGCCTTGGTTGCAGCGAATGCCCTAAAGCCCATTATCGGAGCCACACTTGCTCTTATGACAGCTCCCTTTTCTGTTCTCTACCTTACTGTAGTCTATCAAACCCCATCCTGTGGTGTTTTGGGTTTCTTTCAAGTTTGGAGACTGGCATTTGAAGTTAGAAGCAAAATTCTTTTTTATTTAAGGATACCGGACCAGTTGTTTCAAAGAGAGTGTATTATTTGGCTCACGATACTGTTTTTCATGCCTCATCACACTTTTCTACATGGCAATGGAGAAAGGAAATGTAGCAGGAAACAATTTGGGCCAAAACTGCCGTGGGGCAGCGGCGGGAGGGTCGAGGAGCTGTTCGCCGGGTCTCGGCACCCGGCGTGGTTGGCGATCTGACAGAGGCGGGCAGGCGGCCCCGCGGGTCTGTGAGAATGGGACCTTGCTGATCTGGGAGTCTCGACATTTTGGCGCTCAGTCCTTAGTGGGCCACTGGTGCCCCGAGACCATCTCGTTCTCAGAATCCGCTGGCTCACATTCTGAGGGGTGGCTGCCTCTGCTCCTCCAGCAGCCCTCACAGTGGTCCCGAGCTGCAGAGAGCGCCAGAGTGTTTGCTCAGCTGCTGTGGGTCCACGTGCCCAAGAGATCCAGCCCAGCAGAGAAACCGTGTCGCAGCTGTATCCAGAGAAAGACCTCGGCCCTCCAAGGCAGTAAATGAACTTGTGTTCTATCGTGTGAATAGAATAAATTTTAAAATTTTCTGGGTTTTGGTAAATATCATGATTTATTTTCTTGACTATTTATCCCTATTTATTGTGACTATTTATCAGAGATGAGTGCTCACCATCCTTCAAGTGATTCTTTAAAAAGGAGCCAGAGACCTTTAGAAGTATTTTCGTCTTAGTATTCTTTCAAACTTTTCTTTGGTTAAATGTCATTTACGTGCACTGTAAAAAGACAAACGGTCACCACTGTCTCCTGGCATTTGCCAACACATTGTAGTCTTTTTGTTTTTCCTTTTTGGTCAATTTAAAGTCACTACTTATGAGCAGGGGAAAAAGGCTTTTTTTTTTCATTCAGAAGAAAAATTCAGTGCCAACAAAAATTGGACACAAAGGAACTCATTCCTTTGTTTAATTTTGAACTTTAGTTCCCGCTACGAAAAGGACAGCCTGACATTGGCATATTAACATAACTGCAAAAAAAGATGTTAAAACACAGACTTTATCAATCTGTGCCTTTTAAAAATTGAAAAGAAGAATCATATATATAATAAATAAACCTCTAGATTCATCAACGGTGCTAATAAAAAGAAAAATTCTCTGTATTTTAACAATGGTTCATCTACTACACATGAAGTATATTAATGGGTCACATTTACAAAGTGATAAGATTACCAGTTTGTGGTCTGTTTTTAAGTTCATGAATGAAATTTAGGTTGTTACTTGGAGGCAGATATTGAAGATAGCTGAGCCACCCTTAGCCTGGGTTTCTGAATGACCACCAGGCAACAGAATCACCAAGAGGCAACGCTTACTTCAGACTGGTACATGATCAAGAAGACAGTTTGTTTCTTTAAGCCACTAATTCTTTTTTTTTTTTTTTTGGTGGGGGCTGTCTCTTTAATGCAGCAATTTATCCTTACTCTCACCAATGTAAATGTGTATACGTGCCTACACTAGGCAGAACACAAAGTAATGGGATAATAGCACTCTGAGTTCGTCAGGCATAAAATATGACAGGCATATTTAATGTTGTTAAGTTGGAAATATGGTGGTGTCCATAGAGAAGGAAATGGCAACCCACTCCAGTGTTCTTGCCTGGAGAATCCCAGGGATGGGGGAGCCTGGTGGGCTGCTGTCTATGGGGTCGCACAGAGTCAGACACAACTGAAGCGACTTAGCAGCAGCAGCAGCATGCTTTTGCATATTGAAAAAATCTCAAGTAGAAAGTAATTGAAAGTGAAAGTTGCTCGGTCGTGTCTGTCTCTTTGCGATCCTGTGGACTATACAGTCCATGGAATTCTCCAGGCCGGAATACTGGAGTAGGGAGCCTTTCCCTTCACCAGGGGATCTTCCCAACCCAGGGATTGAACCCAGGTCTCCATATTGCAGGTGGATTCTTTACCAGCCGAGCCACCAGGCAAGCCCAAGTATACTGGAGTGGGTAGCTTATCCCTTCTTCAGTGAATCTTTCCGACCCAGGAATGGAACTGGTGTCTCTTGCATTGCAGGCGGATTCTTTACCAACTGAGCTATCAGGGAAGCCCTCCACAGTGAATGTGAATTCAGACCTTCATTGAAGACTCAGACAAATTTTAGGCTAGACATACTGAAACCTGCTACAAAGCTGTGTGACCAGTAATAAGTGACCCAAGTGAAGAAAGTTGCTCAGTTGTGTCCGACTTTTTGTGACCCCATGGACAATAGAGTCCATGGAGTTCTCTAGGCCAGAATACTGGAGTGGGTTGCCATTCCCTTCTCCAGGGGATCTTCCCAACCTGGGGACTGAACCCAGGTCTCCCACATGGCAGGTGGATTCTTTACCAGCTGAGCCATCAGGGAAGCCCCAAAGAACCCTTTTAAGTGTCAAAAGATTCTGAAAGTGGAGGAAGTAAAGACAGTTATGAGATACACTGTGCAGTATATACTTTTCAGTTCAGTAAATTTATATAGTTCTCTTTGCAGAATGTGAGTTTGATCATTGTTCAAAAATCATTTTGCCTTCTTATTGTCTTAAGATACTACTTCTTATCATCTAAAGATACATTATATAATATATAATATGTATGCGTGCTGAGTCACTTCAGTCATGTCTCTGTGCAACCCTATGGACTGCAGCCCTCCAGGCTCCTCTGTTCATGGGATTCTCCAGGCAAGAATACTGGAGTGGGCTGCTGTGCTTTCTTCCAGGGGATCTTCCCGAGCCAGGGATCAAACCTGAGTCTCTTATGTCTTACTTGCATTGGCAGGCGGGTTCTTTACCACTAGTGCCACCTGGGAAGCCCCACAACATATAATATAATCAAAATTAATTATATCAGAGGAGCCTGGAGGGAGACCATGGGGTTGCAAAGAGTCGGACATGACAGTGACTAAACAATAACAACTATATATTTATCTATCTTGTATTTTTTGGCTACTCTATTGTCATTAAGGGTGTGATGCCAATGAGGGTGAGAAAAAACTTTCTCTTTTAACCTGATTTATTCCATCTGGAGCATGGTACAGATAACTCCAGAATTATTGCTCCAGAATAGATTATCTGGGGAACTCCCCTTCTCTTTTCAATTTATAGACAAAGAAGCTAAGAGAGAGAGAGAGGAGGGGAATGATTTGTCCAAGTCTCCCAGTGCAGCAGGGTAGAGCAGAGGTAAAATAAGCCTCAGCGTGTGTTACCCAATTGAATTTATGTGCAGATAAAGTATTAATAGGTTGCTGCCAGTGTGGTATAACATTAAATGTTCTTGAAGAGCCAATATTCTCCCACAGTTTTGCCAGATTAGCCATACAGATTTTGGGAGGCCCTATACACCTGTGGATTGGGGGCTTCTCAAAATAGAAATGCTGCTGCTAAATAAATGACAGCATCCTGACTACACAGTTTTGCTTAGGGACAATCTGTGTAACCAAAAGACTCCTATATAATCAAAAGTTAGTATAGATGTGTTTCCTGCATTTCTCGTTGGACATAACATAAAGAGAGGGTGTGAGGTTAACCATGGTTTATGGCACTAGTGAATTCAATTTACTTACTTATATAGGATATAGGAGTTTATGAATGTTTTAACTTGGTAACCTAATCTGTTCAATAACCTATAAAGTATTGTAATTATGTGTATTTGTGTTGCATTGATTCATTTATTTACTAAACTAATAATTTTTGAATGCCTATCAATGTGCCAGGCTAGAGATACCACAATGAACAAAAGAAACAAATATCTCTGCCTTTAGAAACCATAGATAGCTATCAAGACCCTATTGTTTATAACTTTGGAAGCATTCAGCTACCCGGAACTCAAAAAATGTCAGGACATTTTCAAATGGAGCTTGGTAGGAATCACTTCCCTTTAGAGGACTATCTGGAGACGAGTGGAGAGTACACACCATTTAAGTGATCTGGAAAGCTTCAAATTGAGAGGAAGTGGATGTGGGAAATGCCAGCAAGGCTGAGGTCTTGAATTCAATTCTGTCCAAATGAAGATTATTACCCTTGAAACAGATTTGTTGCAATATGGTTTAATTCATATGCCAGTACTAATAATCTCTGATAGCTCCCTATTTCTGTTTTATTATTATTACCAAACTTATGTTACCATTCAAGAGCTAGTGTTACACCATAGGATCATTTGGAAAGCCAAACTGAAGGTCTTTAGACACACGAGACCTAGGAATGTGAAAAGCCAACGCCAGTCTCCTGGAACTAAATAAACCCACAGCTAAGCTCAGATTTGCAAAACCCAGCAAGCATAGCAGACAGCCCAGTTTGGAGGAGGCTGAACACTTTTCTGAGACTTGCAAAAGCAACTAGCCGTCATCCACCAGCAGAGAGAGGCTTTGGTTAAAAGGGATGCAAGCAAACCCTCAGTACGGCAAGCCCTAAACAAAAAATCTTCACATCTAACTACACAGCTGAGGCTCCTGTGTGACCTATTTACTGAACAAGACGTGCTTCCTATGGTAGCCCACTTTAATAATAGAGATTAATAACAACAGCCTTCAGTTTCCACCAAGACTCAGTCACTCCTGGTAGCTGAAATCGGACTTAACTGACAGGCCTGAAACAGTTAATGTCATTGCTTCAGTACAGGGATTGACATGTGCCACCTGACAAGGGCACATACTAACATTTTATCAGAGTAAACCAAGATGGACAGTTGTGAGTGTTGGCTTTGAGTCATATTTTTCCTTGTCATTCTCCTTCACTTCCCTCATTTGGTTCAAGATGTGTGTGTGTGTATGTGTGTGTGTGTTGCATGTGCCATGGACTCCTTTGCTAAGTCTGGTGAAGCATATGAAGAATAATCTTTTTAAATTCATAAAATAAAACACCATTGTAAAGGTAACCAAATATGAATTACAGTTATCAAAATATTTAAATAAAAGTTAATTCATGATATTATTATATGTGCTTCTTTTTAACACATTGAACAACTAGATCTAGGATGTATCGACAAATTGCCATAATTTCAAAGTAGTGGTGAGCATAGAAGATATTTTGAAGTGCTGCAATACTGTAATGTGATATGAAAGTGTTTGTAATTTCCATGGGTGATAGTTACAGGTATTCCTATACCACTGTGGTTTGCTACTGATATTCATAAATAAGGAGATGCTAGATTTCTGAGTAAGAAATAAAGCACATAATTTATTTTCTATTATTTAATATAAAGAGATTTAAATAGATATATAAAAGGTATGTAATTTGCACTATATACATAAAAATGGAGATATGTTTTTTTCACGCTCAGGCTCATAACCTCTTGAATTCTATCCTGGACTCCAGGTTAAGATCTGCTGATTAATCAGTCAAGTGCTTTCTTTATCTTAGACCAGAAGTTGCAAACTAGTAGCCTTTGGGCCATATCTGGTCCTTGGATGTATTTTATAAGAGTTGCAGTGTAAAATTTTCTGGTGTTTTATATATAACTATCCAGATCTGCAGCTTCCCTTGAAAAACTAGTGTGTCTGACAATACTGAGCCAAATGCTACATGGCTGTTCAGTTGACCTTGTGGTGAGGTGGTTATACTGCAGTATCTGGGTGGGCCCAACATAATCACAAGGGTCCTAAAGTGTAAAAGGAGACAGGGCTTCCCTGGTGATCTAGTGGTCAAGAATCCGCCTGACCACTGTTTACAATAGCTAGGACATGGAAACAACATCGATGTCCATCGGCAGATGAATGGATACGAAAGTTGTGGTACATGTTTATGTACCATGGAATATTACTCAGTTATAAAAAGGAACGCATTTAAATAAGTTTTAATGAGGTGGGTGAAACTGGAGCCTATTATACAAAGTGAAGTAAGCCAGAAAGAGAAAGACAAATACTGTATATTAACACATACATGTGGAATTTAGAAAGATGGTAACGACAATCCTACATGCAGCACAGCAAAGGAGACACAGATATAAAAACCAGACTTTTGGATTCAATGCGAGAAGGTAAGGGTGGGATGATTGAGAGAATAGCATTGAGACATGTACATTATCATATGCAAAACAGATGACCAGGGTGAATTCAGTGCATGAAGCAGGGCACCCAAAGCCAGTGTTCTGGGACAACTCAGAGGGATGGGATGGGGAGGGACGTGGGAGGGAGTTTCAGGATGGGGGGAGGGGACACATGTATACCTGTGGCCGATTCATGTAGATATATGGCAAAAACCATCACAGTATTGTAATTATTCTCCAATTAAAATAAATACATTAAAAAGACTCTCACAGCACCTGTCACGTGGTAAGTACCCAGTATGTAACAGTTACTGTCACTACCATTGTTACTGATGTTATTTCTGTTAGCCCTTTAACATAACAAGTGTACAGCCACAATCTCATATCCCCAGAGTCATGGTGACCGTGTATTTTACATTCGCTGATGAGTGTACTGATCTATGAGAAACTGAGCTGATTTGTCCATTCTTAACCTTTCTTAAAGTTCTCACTAATCAGGATGGATAAACCAGCTAGTCTTTTCACACAAGAGTTGAACAGTTTTACAAATTAGTTCTCAGCAGGCTACTACCTGCATTGTAATCTACCTAATAAACTCTAGGGAAATAAAAGTTCTTAATCAGACCTCAGAAAAAAAAAAAGAAAAGAATCTGCCTGCCAAGGCAGGGGACACAAGTTTGATCCCTGGCAGGGAAGATCCCACATGCCATGGGGCAACTAAACCCATGCACCACAACTGCTGAGCCTAAGAGCCGCAACTACTGAAGTCCGTGTGCCTAGAGCCCGTGCTCTGCACCAACAGAAGCCACTGCAGTGAGAAGCCTGCTCACCACAGCTGGAGAGCAGCTCCTGCTCGCCACAACTAGAGAAAGCCTGTGTGCAGCAATGAAGACCCAGCACAGCCAGAAATAAATAAATAAATATTAAAAACAAAGAGGTAGAAAACAGAGAATCCGATAGATGGCAATGTAAAAATGACTATCCCTGACATTTCTGGCTTTGAAATGGGAGGAATGGGGCCACAGGCCAAGGAATATGGGTGGTCTATGGAAGGCAAGGAAACAGAGTCTCCCCTAGGCCTCCTGAAGGAATTGATAACACTTTGACTTTAACTTAGTGACACCCATTTCAGACTTCTGACTCCCAGAACTGTTCAGTTCAGTTCAGTCGCTCAGTCGTGTCCGACTCTCCGCGACCCCATGAATCACAGCACGCCAGGCCTCCCTGTCCATCACCAACTCCCGGAGTACACTCAAACTCATGTCCACAGAATCAGTGATGCCATCCAGCCATCTCATTCTCTGTCGTCCCCTTCTCCTCCCGCCCCCAACCTTTCCCAGCATCAGAGTCTTTTCCAGTGAGTCAACTCGTCGCATGAGGTGGCCAAAGTATTGCAGCTTCAGCTTTAGCATCAGTCCCTCCAATGAACATCCAGGATTGATCTCCTTTAGAATGGACTGGTTGGATCTCCTTGCAGTATAAGGGACTCTCAAGAGTCTTCTCCAACACCACAGTTCAAAAGCATCGATTCTTCGGCGATCAGCTTTCTTCACAGTCCAACTCTCACATCCATACATGACCACGGGAAAAACCATTGCCTTGACTAGACGGACCTTGGTCGGCAAAGTAATGTCTCTGCTTTTCAATATACTATCAAGGTTGGTCATAACTTTCCTTCCAAGGAGCAAGCGTCTTTTAATTTCATGGCTGCAATCAGCATCCGCAGTGATTTTGGAGCCCAAAAAAACAAAGTCTGACACTGTTTCCACTGTTTTTCCATCTATTTCCCATGAAGTGATGGGACCAGATGCCATGATCTTTGTTTTCTGAATGTTGAGCTTCAAGCCAACCTTTTCACTCTCCTCTTTCACTTTCATCAAGAGGCTTTTGAGTTCCTCTTCACTTTCTGCCATAAGGGTAGTGTCATCTGCATATCTGAGGTTATTGATATTTCTCCCAGCAATCTTGATTCCAGCTTGTGCTTCTTCCAGCCCAGCGTTCCTCATGATGTACTCTGCATATAAGTTAAATAAGCAAGGTGACAATATACAACCTTGACGTACACCTTTTCCTATTTGGAACCAGTCTGTTGTTCCATGACTGGTTCTAACTGTTGCTTCCTGACCTGCATACAGGTTTCTCAAGAGGCAGGTCAGGTGGTCTGGGATTCCCATCTCTTTCAGAATGTTCCACAGTTTATTGTGATCGACACAGTCAAAGGCTTTGGCATAGTCAATGAAGCAGAAATAGATGTTTTTCTGAAACTCTCTTGCTTTCTCCATGATCCAGCGGATGTTGGCAATTTGATCTCTGGTGCCTCTGCCTTTTCTAAAACCTGCTGTAAGATAGTAAAATTGTTATGTTGTAAGCTACTAAGTTTTGGTAATGTGTTACAGCAGAAATTGGAAACTAATGCAAGTGCCTAAGAAACATACTGAGGTTATCTATTAGGTCATTCTTGACCAAAAGATTATAAGCTTCTTGTGGTAAACCACTAAGTCTTATTCAATTAAAAAAATTAGTTCCTACAAAGTGCTTACTACAAAAGCAGCAGTCAACTTGTGGAATTCAACTGAATTAACATTTCATGTATCGTATTGATCTGCTTGATGGTTAGTTGATTGATAGTGGTTTACCACTATTTGTTTTTGCTTTCAGACAATAATTATAATTGTAATATATAATTATATTACAATCAGGCAGTTTTAGAGATGGAAGGGACTTCAAAATATAGAATCCTTTTTAAAATTCAATGAATTACTTCATGTGATATTTTTCTCTAAAAGTAATCTGCTTTTCTTTTAAAAATTTATTTGTTTTAATTGAAGGATAATTGCTTTACAATATTGTGTTGGTTTCTGCCATACATCAACATGAATCAGCCATGGGTATACACATGTCCCCTCCTTCTTGGCCCTGCCCCTCACCTCTCATCCCACCCCATCCCTCTAGGTTGTCACAGAGCTCCAGTTTGAGCTCCCTGGGTCGCACAGCGAACTCCCACTGGCTATCTGTTTTAAATATGGTAGGGTAGATGCTCCCATGCTACTATATTACTTTGTAGCACTCACTGTTTCATTTGATGACCATTTTATTTGGTAAAAGATTATTTCTTATCTACAGCCCAACTTTGCTTTATTCTCACTTCTTTCAAGGTCCCAGCTAAGCTAAATTAATCTCAGCTTAGTTTAGCTAAGCCCTCTGGAGCAACCAAAAAGAATGTGACTCTTGCTTGTATATCCTAGTGTTTCAGCATGTGAAGGCAGCTATCAGGAAGACTCCCATCACTACACCTACACCTGCATTCATTTTGTTTTACAATTTGGACAAATGTTTTTACATTTTTCTCATAGGAGCCCCTTTCCATTATGCCCATTCTCATCTGGACACTGTCTTTTGATGAATGATCCTCTTAAAACACAGTGCCTAATGTGAAACAATTTCCAGATGTTGTCTCAACAATGCAATGGCAAACACTGTTATCTTCCTGATTTGTCCATGAGGCCATGTAGCCTGTATTACTTTTGTAAGGAGAGGAAAGCAGCCTATTAATTCATATTTGGTCAACTAAATTCTAATTTTTTTTTCACATGTTAAATTGGGCTTTCAATTCTACAGTTGTACCATTGATTATTTGAGCCCAACAGCACAAAATTCATCCATTCCTTTTCAATATTATTGTATTGAATATTTCTTGTTTGCTTTCTTTCAGCCGAATGACCTAATTTAGAATTGTGATTCTGTCATGTAAAGTATCGTTTCCTCTCAATTAAATTCAACAAACATTTATTGAGCAATTACTAAATGCCTAGCATTGCACTAAATGTATTTGATTGTCTGCCAGATTAATAATATATGTTGCTATCCAAGTGATTATGAATTTGATGAACAGGATGGGGTTTTCTGGGACTTCCATGGTGGCCCAGTGGTTAAGACTGTACTTTCACTGCGGGGGCCAGGGATTCAACCTCTGGTCCGAGAACTAAGATCATGCATGCTGTGACAGAACAGCCTAAATAAATAAATAAAAAATAAACTAAATAAAAAGAATAGAGCTCTTCTTACAAAATGTCAGACTCATAATCAACATCCTCTGAGTACTGTCAAATTTAAATCAGGCTACCCACATAACCTTATCCAGTCCCCATTTCTTCCCTTTGTTCCTTATTCTGAAACTTCGCCAAATTCCTTTTTGAAAGCCAGGTTCTCTGTATTGCTCTGATTCAATATATGATGTCATAGGTTGTGACAAGGTATGTACGTGTGCTAAGTCACTTCAGTCGTGTTTTGACTCCTGGCGACCCTTTGGACTGTAGCTCGACAGTCTCCTCTGGTCATGGGATTCTCCAGGTAAGAATACTGGAGTGAGTTGCCATGCCTTCCTCTAGGAGATCTTCCTAACCCAGGTCCCTGACCCAGGGATTGAACCTGCATCGCTTATGTCTCCCACGTTGGCAGGCAGGTTCTTTACTGTTAGCGCCACCTGGGAAACCCGTTTCAACAAGGAAATGCATTTAAATGTGGTTCTGTGATGCAGTATGTGATGAGTGACATTCAGTAGATCAGATGCGTCTTCTCTCCCTCCCTTTCTACTCCTTCCTTAGATCAGCTGCAAACAAACAGAATGATAGCAAATAAGGTCTCAAGGTATTAGGAAATACAATCTCCTTTGCCCGGAAAACCCATGTTCCCTTTCAAAGAAGTGAGAGTTTGGGGCTGGAGAAACTGACAAGAGAAATAAAGTGGTTGCCAGAAAAAGATGTCCAAGTGGGATTTCTGTTAAAAGATACATGAGAAAGTAGCCTTGCTAGTTTCGGTTTGTAATTTTCCAAACAACCCCAAAGGGTTTGGCCTGGGATCGAGACTGAGGGCAGCACGGTGCAGAGGGCCTTGTATGGAGTTGTCTTAGCAACCGAGCCCTTTTGCTGCCTGACTCAGCAAGGCAGGGAAGTGAGAGAAGCTTTGAGGAATGTGCTGAACTTTGCAAGAGGTTGGTTTCCCACTATCGGGAAAGTTAAATTAAAATTTCCTCAGTGTATGTGATATTCTTATTGCTAAGGCTTTGGGTTTAAAAAATTGGCCTGAGCAGCGTTCTGACAAAGGAGGGGTGGTGAGGGACCTAACGACATAGCCAGACGGTTCACAATCAGGGTGCTCTCTGATCGAAGCACGTCTCAGTGACCGTGCCGTGTTCCGAGCCCACCTTCCTGGCTGCCCAGCTGGAGGGGAATGCCCACTGGGCCTAGGTGTTCAGCTCGCCCACCGCTCGTTTCTTTCCTTCAGCTGTCATCAGTGACTTTTCTAAAGTGAACGTCTGCACTTGATTCAAAATACTTCGATAACGCACATTGTCTTTAAGATAAGAACTAAACTTAAGGTAATATAGGAGACCTGAGAACACGTGGCTCATACCTCATCTCTGGTCACTGCCCCCAGCCCCTCCTTAGCCTTCCTCCACGTCAGTGCTGTGGAACTCCTGACATGTCTTCGTTCCACCAAACTCCCTTTTGCCACCTTTACCTGCTGCTCCCTCTGCTTGGGCTGCCAGGCAATCCCCTCCCTCCGCATTCCCCCATCTTGTCTCAGCCATCATCCGTGCCTCTCAGAAGCCTTCCCCAGCTTCTCTCCCCTTTTTCCCACCTTGTGAGGATAGTGGCCACATATCATATTATTTGTAATAAGGATTTCAGAAGACAAAGCCCCTGTTTAAATGCCTAGAGAGCTGCATAGGATTCATAAAATTTCCATCCATCATAGCAGTTTATGCTAATGCAACACTCATTAGATACCCACAGTTAATTGGCTGGGTCAGAGTGCTTCTGCAGCTTGTGTCTGTGGAGGGCGAGTGATTCCACCAGCTTCATGCTTGTCATCCACGAGCGCTATAAATATAACCAGGAGCTGGTCTCACTTCCATCTTCTCCAGCTCCTGGCTGGTCATTCAAAACCATGCTTAAACGTGCATTTTCCACAGAGTCTTCCACGTTCCTTTCAGCCAGAACTAACTCTTCAGTCATTCATATTTACTTTAACTTGTCCATATTTTTTACCTAGGTAAACTGGGCAAGTTCTTGGTTCCTCTAGTCCATGGATTAAAAAGAGGATTCCTTAGGGGAAGGCTTTGTCTTAGCATTTTGCATTTAACCCAGGTTATATTGGATTAACAAAAATATCATTTACTTTTAGCCAGAAATTCTATATCTTCTTATAAAGTAGCTTGTTTTGGCTGGTACCGTTTCCACTGGCTATTGGTGAGAGTTGGATCTATATGAATGGTGCACATAGAACAACTTTTTCTCTTTTTTAAAAAAATAATCTTCCCTGCTTGTCTCTACTGTCATTCCAGCCACAACCTACTATTCTGCCTACATTCATTCTATATATTTCTTAGTTTTTTTTTTTGAAAGAAGTAAAGTTTTCTATTCATCAATGACATGAACACTTACAGAAAAATCACAGTATGAGAGCTGATCATTTAACTCAGTAAATTCTCAGGTATTTGGACAACCAACAGGAACCTACTGGATAGCACAGGAAATTCTGCTCAATATTATATAACCTAAATGGGAAAAGAACTGGAAAAGGATAGATACATGTTTACATATAACTGGATCACTTTGCTGTACTCCTGAAACTAACACAACATTGAGAATCAGCTATTTGTTGTTGTTTAGCAGCTAAGTTGTGTCCAGCTCTTTTGTGACCCTGTGTACTGCGGCCCACCAGGCTTCTCTGTATACGGGATTCCCCAGGCAGGAATACTTGAATGGGTAGTCATCTCCTTCTCCACATTCCACGCCTTTCTTTATGCAGTTTTCTCTCCTGGAATGCTCTTCTTTCCCACATCACTGTTGAATTCATACCCAGCTTCAAGGTTAAATGCAATCTTCTATGAAGCCACCTTGGTTAATGATCTGAATCTGATGCTTTTTTGACCTCCCTCCTCCTGCCCTCAATGTCATTTGTTTGTACTGTTCCAGAGCACATGCCTTTTCTTATTATTGGGTTTCATTGTTTCTGTATGCCCTTTCCTTCCAACTAAGTTGGAGTTTCCTTCTCATTTTATTTATTGTATCTACTATGGCTCCTAAAACAGAGCCTGGTACAGAGTAGGTGACTGACAAACATTTGTTGAGTGAATAAAAAAAAAAAAGACAGGTGCTCAAAAAAAAAAAAAAATCAGCTGAATTGAACTAATCATATATATTTCCACTCACTGAATGACTTAGATATTTGTTGAGACTTACTGAACCCACATAAGAGCTGCAAGTTGCAATCAATTCCTTGTGATCTTTCTCCTCTTGAGATGGTCAGTCCTCAACAAGAATGAATGACAGTAACTTCGAGGGCAGCAAGCAGAGCATTAGACAGGAAGACAGTATACTTCTCTGCTACTTCTTCCCAGATTACTCCCGAGGGCATGGGTGAGCTGGTTTATGTGATGGTCTAGAGAGAGTGATACTTCCATGATCTCTTACTGAGAGGAAACAGTCATTTTCTTTTAAACCTTTTAACCTTTCCAACTCCTGTATTCAGGCTGGAGCTTAGTCACAGCAGGATCTTTGCGTAATAATCCATCATTAGATTTTTAGGAGAAGGTGTGGTCAGAAAACCTCCACTTGCTTTGGTTTGGCCATAAAAAAGCTTGAACTAATACTATAGACAGGGAAGATGAGTGACAAAATGATCAGATGAGCAAGACGGAATAATAAAGAAAATTTGTCAGCAATATCATAATGAACTGGATCTTTACAGAGATGATCTCCCATTTATCTCATTTGAACAAGAACTCTTCTGCGCCTCAGGATCAGAAAAGTGAAAGGAAAAGTGTTAGTCACTCAGTCATGTTAGACTCTTTGTGACCCTATGGACTGTAGCCCACCAGGCTCCTCTGTCCACTGGGGATTCTCCAGGCAAGAATACTGGAGTGGGTTGCCATGCCCTCCTTCAAAGAATCTTCCCAACCCAGGGATCAAAACCAGGTCTCCTGCATTGCAGGTGGATTCTTTACTGTCTGAGTCACCAGGGACTGTGTTATAGAATGTGGCTGTTTTATAGAATGAACACTTGGCCTGAATTGCATACTGAGTTAAAGGTGAATCTAGCAGTACCTTCTACTTTCTCTTTATTTTTTCACTTCACCAAGTTTCCATATCAGAAGCATATACCCTATATATTAAAGAAGCAAAGACAACATTCCCAGTGCTGTCTTCTTCCCCTGTGAGGGTTACACATGTGCGTTCATTTGGTGATTCTTCAACAACCTGTACACCCAGGATGTATTCACTTTTCTTTATGTATATTTCAATAATGAGGTTTATTGGAAAAACAAACTAAATGGAGGACTGAGCAGCAGAAGAGAAAAGCTAAGGAGCCAAATAACAAGCTAAAAACGGGATCAGCTATCCTTACAGAAGAGATTATAAACAACAAGCAGGTGGAAAATGTGCAAGAGAAGTTGGGAGATCTGGATGAGAGATCTGAAAGTTTCAAAGCCTGTTTAACGATGTGTGGTTCTCCTGGGCTAGTCTGAAATAAAACAGAGACAGTGAAGGAAATCTTCAAGTAAATGACAAATAAATAACACCTGGAAAAAAAAACCAAAACAGCTCTCAGACTGAATGATAACATCGTGTGCCAAACAGGATGAAAACCTCACAGATATGCACAAAATTATGACATTTCCATACATTAAAGATTAAGAAAATTGCAAAAGCTTCTTTCAGTTCAGTTAGTTCAGTTCAGTCGCTCAGTCGTGTCTGACTCTTTGTGACCCCATGAACCACAGCACGCCAGGCCTCCCTGTCAATCACCAACTCCCGGAGTTCACTCAAACTCATGTCCATCGAGTCGGTGATGCCATCCAGCCATCTCATTCTCTGTCGTCCCCGTCTCCTCCTACCCCCAATCGCTCCCAGCATCAGAGTCTTTTCCAGTGAGTCAACTTGTTGCATGAGGTGGCCAAAGTATTGGAGTTTCAGCTTTAGCATAAGATTTCTCACCTGCAATACTGGATGAGAGAAAACACTGAAGCAAAATCATCAAGAGTATTGAAGGAAAATAAACTTTTGAGTCTAAAATTGAGATTTAGCCATAGTCAATAAGAGTTTCAAGCAATCAAGGTTTAAGGCAGATCCAGTAGCGTACTGAAAAGAACTCTCTCTTGCTGGTAGAGCCCTTTTTAACTAATGTGCGCTTTCTTCCTCCATGTGATTCAGGGATAAGGCAAGGCAAATTCTCTCCCCTGTTCCCTTTGGTAACCTAGCAACAAGCCAGCTCAGTGAGGAGAACTCTGAGGTCTATAACTGACACCAGAATTGGAAAGAAACCTCCTCCAGGTGGCTGCTGTCCTGCTCTCATATTCTCTCACCACCAAGACTGCTGCTCAGCTGAAAACTCCTGGTGCTGTAGGACTGGTTAAGTTTCCGGCTCAGCAAGGGTACCAGTTCCCTGCCCCAAGGCACACTACCACGGTTCCTGCTTTGTTTAGTTCAAGCACCACTCTCTATGGGGTGCATTCTGGAAAGTTCTTCCTGAAAGTGTTGTCCAAAAAGCAAGGTTTATCCATGTCCTAAGTTCATAGTGGTATTTGCCCTACCTTCTAGTCTGACAAAATGTTAGTTGCTCAGTCGTGTCCGACTCTTTGTGACCCCATGGGATTCTCCAGGCAAGAATACTGGAGTGGGTAGCCATTCCCTTCTCCAGGGATCTTCCCGATCTAGGAATCCAACCTGGGTCTCCTGAATTGCAGGCAGATTCTTTACCATCTGAGCCACCAGGGAAGCCCAAACCATCTTAATTGGTCTATACCAATCAGAGGAATCCTGTTCCCCTTGAGAGTGGTTGGTACATACAGAAAGTGGTAGGTGACTCAGTCCTGGTCAATAAGATGTGAGGATAAATCTGCTGGGGGACTTAAGTGAAAGGGTTCTTTTCCTTTCAAGAGCTCATAGGGAGAAGAGGCAGAATGCTCTTCCTTTGGACACTGTCGTGTCCTGGGATTTCGGCAGTTATTGCCAAGAAGGGTGTCAACCCCAGGGCAGAACAGAAAGGTGGAGGATGGCAGAGAGGGGTGGTGAGAAGGACCTTCCTTTATGTGACGTCTTTGCCTGTTGGAGCCACCTTCATCTTAGGACCGGGTGGTAAGTGAGATAATTGAATTCCTTTATCATTACTATTTTTCAACTTTATTTATTTTTTAATTGAAGAATCCTTTAGTTTTTAAAAACAATTTGAGTAGGGATTTTTGTTACTTACAGCCCCAAATTTTCTAACTGAAACACAGAATTCAAGAAACTGACCGTATACAGATCTTTTCAGTTTACACCAGAGAGAAGAAATATGAAGTCAGGAAGAAACAATGAGATACGACAGCAATGATGAGCTTCCCAGGTGGCTCTAGTAGTGAAGAACCCATCTGCCAAAGCGGGAGACATAAGAAAACACCGGTTTGACCCCTGGGTTGGGAAGGTCCCCTGGAGGAGGGCGTAGCTGTGTACTTAATTGCTGTCATGTCCAGCTCTTTGCAACCGCACGGACTTATAGCCTGCCAGGCTCCTTTGTCCATGGGCATTCTGGACAGAAGAGAATACTGGAAGTGGGTTGGCCATTCCTTTCTCCAGGGGATCTTCCTAACCCAGGGATTGAACTCAGGTCTCCCACTTTGCAGGCGGATACTTTACCATCTGAGCCATGATGGAAGGCCAAGAGTACTGGAATATGTAGCCTATCCCTTCTCCAGGGGAACTTCCCAACCCAGAAATCGAACTGGGGTCAGATTCTTTACCAGCTGAGCTACCAGGAAAGCCCAGCCTGGTGGGCTACAGTCCATGGGGTCACAAAGAGTCAGACACTACTGGAGTGACTGAGCACGCATGCACCATCTACAGATACTCTCAGAGACAGTTTACACCAGAAAGAAGAAACACGAAGTCAGGAAGAAGCAATGAGATACAACAGCAATGACGAGCAGGGAAATGAGTGAAATGTAATGCAAAGCATACATTAGAATGAATGTAAAATGTTTGTGAGCACTTAATCACAAATTCTACAGAATTAATTAAGTGCTAAACAGGTTTTAGATGATGAGCTTTGGGAGAAATAGATGAATTATTTTGGAATTTAAAAAAACATTTGTTTGTCTGTGACTTGTCCCCGGCGGCACAGCCGCGAGACACGCCGGCTCCGCGCAACCAACCACGCAAAGAGGCGCGGCCGAGAGGAGCTACCCTACGCCCAAGGTCAGGGCGAGCCGTCGAGAGGAGCTACCCCACGTCCAATAGGCGGTGTCTGCATGGGTGCAGGAGGGCCGAGAGGAGATACTCCACGTTCAAGGTCAGGGGGGCGGCCTTGAGGAGATACCCCTCATCCAAGGTAAGGTGCAACGGCTGCACTTTCTTGGAGCAGCTGTGAAGAGATATCCCACGTCCAAGGTAAGAGAAACTCAAATAAGACGGTAGGTATAGAGAGGGGGCATCAGAGGGCAGACACACTGAAATCACAATCACAGGAAACTAGTCGATCTGATCACATGGACCACAGCCGAATGTGGTCCACTGGAGAAGGGAATGGCAAACCACTTCAGTATACTTGCCTTGAGAACCCCATGAACAGTATCAAAGGGAAAAATGATAGGATACTAAATGAGGAATTCCCCAGGTCGGTAGGTGCCCAGTATGCTACTGGAGATCAGTGGAGAAGTAACTCTAGAAGGAATGAAGGGATGGAGCAAAAGCAAAACCAATACCCAGTTGTGGATGTGACTGATGGTAGAACCAAGGTCCGGTGCTGTAAAGCTCAATATTGCATAGGAACTGGAATGTTAGGTCCATGAATCAAGGCAAATTGGAAGTGGTCAAACAGGAGATGGCAAGAGTGAACGTCGACATTCTAGGAATCAGTGAACTAAAATGGACTGGAATGGGTGAATTTAACTCAGATGACCATTATATCTACTACTGTGGGCAGGAATCCCTTCGAAGAAATGGAGTAGCCATCATGGTCAACAAAAGAGTCCGAAATGCAGTACTCGGATGCAATCTTAAAAATGACAGAATGATTTCTGTCCGTTTCCAAGGCAAACCATTCAATATTACAGTAATCCAGGCCTATGCCCCAACCAGTAACACTGAAGAAGCCGAAGTTGAACGGTTCTATGAAGAACTACAAGACCTTTTAGAACTAACACCCAAAAAATATGTCCTTTTCATTATAGGGGACTGGAATGCAAAAGTAGGAAGTCAAGAAACACCTGGAGTAACAGGCACATTTGGCCTTGGAGCAAGGAATGAAGTAGGGCAAAGGCTAATAGAGTTTTGTCAAGAGAATGCACTGGTCATAGCAAACACCCTCTTCCAAAAACACAAGAGAAGACTCTACACGTGGACATCACCAGATGGTCAACACCGAAATCAGATTGATTATATTCTTTGCAGCCAAAGATGGAGAAGCTCTATACAGTTAGCAAAAACAAGACTGGGAGCTGACTGTGGCTCAGATCATGAACTCCTTATTGCCAAATTCAGACTGAAATTGAAGAAAGTAGGGAAAACCACTAGACCATTCAGATATGACCTAAATCAAATCCCTTATGATTATACAGTGAAAGTGAGAAATAGATTTAAGGGACTAGATCTGATAGATAGAGTGCCTGATGAACCCTGGACGGAGGTTCATGACATTGTACAGGAGACAGGGACCAAGACCATCCCCATGGAAAAGAAATGCAAAAAAGCAAAATGGCTGTCTGAGGAGGCCTTACAAATAGCTGTGAAAAGAAGAGAAGTGAAAAGCAAAGGAGAAAAGGAATGATATAAGCATCTGAATGCAGAGTTCCAAAGAATAGCAAAGAGAGATAAGAAAGCTTTCCTCAGTGATCAATGCAGAGAAATAGAGGAAAACAACAGAATAGGAAAAACAAGAGCTCTCTTCAAGAAAATTAGAGATTCCAAGGGAACATTTCATGCAAAGATGGGCTCGATAAAGGACAGAAATGGTATGGACCTAACTGAAGCAGAAGATATTAAGAAGAGGTGGCAAGAATACACAGAAGAACTGTACAAAAAAGATCTTCACGACCAAGATAGTCACGATAATGTGATCACTGACCTAGAGCCAGACATCTTGGAATGTGAAGTCAAGTGGGCCTTAGAAAGCATCACAACAAACAAAGCTAGTGGAGGTGATGGAATTCCAGTTGAGCTATTTCAAATCTTGAAAGATGATACTGTGAAAGTGCTCACTCAATATGCCAGCAGATTTGGAAAACTCAGCAGTGGCCACAGGATTGGAAGAGGTCAGTCTTCATTCCAATCCCAAAGAAAGGGAATGCCAAAGAATGCTCAAACTACCGCACAGTTGCACTCATCTCACACGCTAGTAAAGTCATGCTCAAAATTCTCCAAGCCAGGCTTCAGCAATATGTGAACCGTGAAATCCCAGATGTTCAAGCAGGTTTTAGAAAAGGCAGAGGCACCAGAGATCAAATTGTCAACATCCGCTGGATCATGGAGAAAGCAAGAGAGTTCCAGAAAAACATCTGTTTCTGCTTCATTGACTATGCCAAAGCCTTTGACTGTGTGGATCACAATAAACTGTGGAACATTCTGAAAGAGATGGGAATCCCAGACCACCTGACCTGCCTCTTGAGAAACCTGTATGCAGGTCAGGAAGCAACAGTCAGAACTGTACATGGAACAACAGACTGGTTCCAAATAGGAAAAGGAATATGTCAAGGCTGTATATTGTCACCTTGCTTATTCAACTTATATGCAGAGTACATCATGAGGAATGCTGGGCTGGAAGAAGCACAAGCTGGAATCAAGATTGCTGGGAGAAATATCAATAACCTCAGATATGCAGATGACACCACCCTTATGGCAGAAAGTGAAGAGGAACTCAAAAGCCTCTTGACGAAAGTGAAAGAGAGTGAAAAGGTTGGCTTGAAGCTCAACATTCAGAAAACTAAGATCATGGCATCTGGTCCCATCACTTCATGGGAAATAGATGGAAAAACAGTGGAAACAGTGTCAGACTTTATTTTTTTGGGCTCCAAAATCACCGCAGATGCTGATTATAGCCATGAAATTAAAAGACGCTTACTCCTTGGAAGGAAAGTTATGACCAACCTTGATAGTATATTTAAAAGCAGAGACGTTACTTTGCCAACAAAGGTCTGTCTAGTCAAGGCTATGGTTTTTCCCGTGGTTATGTATGGATGTGAGAGTTGGACTGTGAAGAAAGCTGAGCACCGAAGAATTGATGCTTTTGAACTGTGGTGTTGGAGGAGACTCTTGAGAGTCCCTTGTACTGCAAGGAGATCCAACCAGTCCATTCTAAAGGAGATCAATCCTGGGTGTTCATTGGAAGGACTGATGCTAAAGCTGAAACTGCAATACTTTGGCCACCTCATGCGACGAGTTGGCTCACTGGAAAAGTCTCTGATGCTGGGAAAGGTTGGGGGCGGGAGGAGAAGGGGACGACCGAGAATGGGATGGCTGGATGGCATCACCGACTCTGTGGACATGAGTTTGAGTGAACTGCGGGAGTTGGTGATGGACAGGGAGGCCTGGCGTGCTGTGATCATGGGGTCGCGGAGAGTCAGACATGACTGAGCAACTGAACTTAACTGTCTTAGTTGTGTACTTGGGATATGTGATCTTCTCATGAGGAAGTCTAGGACTTGTTCTGGAGGACGGGCAATGCTCATGAATTTTTATCCAATTGTCTGCTGATGGGAGGGGCCATGCTCCCTCCCTGTTAGTTGTTTGGCCTCAGGTGACCCAGTCCTGGAGTCTCAGTTCAGTTCAGTTCAGTTGCTCCGTTCTGTTCTGTTCCGTTCAGTCGCTCAGTCGTGTCCAACTCTGTGACCCCGTGGACTGTAGCCTACCAGGCTTCTCCATCCATGGGATTCTCCAGGCAAGAATACTGGAGTGGGTTACCATTTCCTTCTCCAGGGGATCTTCCCGACCCAGGGATCAAACCCGGGTCTCCCGCATTGGAGGCAGACACTTTAACCTCTGAGCCACCAGGGAAGCCCAGTTCAGTTGCTCAGTCGTGCCCAACTCTTTGCGACCCCATGGACTGAAGCATGCCAGGCTTCCCTGTCCATCACCAACTCCCAGAGCTTGCTCAAACTCATGTCCATCAAGTAGGTGAAGCAACCATCTCATCTTCTGTCGTCCCCTTCTCCTACCTTCAAAGTATTGGAGCTTCAGCTTCAGCATCAGTCCTTCCGATGAATATTTAGGACTGATTTCCTTTAGAACTGACTGGTTGGTTCTCCTTCCAGTCCAGGAGACTCTCAGAAGCCTTCTCCAGCATCACAGGTCAAAAGCATCAATTCTTTCTGGAGTCTACAGGCTCTGTAGTAGGGCTACTGTGTGTACTGCTGAGTTGCTTCAGTTGTGTCTGACTCTTTGCGACCCTTATGGATCGTAGCCCACCTGGATTGGGTTGCTATACTCTCCTTCAGGGGATCTTTTCAACCCAGGGATTAAATCCATCTCTTAGGTTTCTTGCATTGGCAGGCGTGTTCTTTACCACTAGCGCCACCTGAGAAACCTAGTAGGGCTACTGGCAACCTCCAGAAAGGACTTATGTCAACACATGTGTAAAGGTGAGGGATCTTTCAGTTGTCGGATGTGAACTCTTGCTTACTGCCTGTGGATCTAGTTCCCTGTTTAGGGATTGAACCTGGCTCCCTGCCTTCTGAGTATGGAGTTTTAACCACTGGACCATGAGGGAAGTCCCTCTGGAAGTTTAAAGAAAGCTTCCTAGAGGCTGCAGCATGCAAACGTGGCCTTGAAGTCTGTGTGGGACTTTGGAGAGAAGGGGCCTGAAGGGCAGTCAAAGCTTTAGGATGAGTGTGAGAAGCATGGGAGGCTGGGGCCTCAGTGAATGGTAGACAGAGTAGTTGCTGTTCTGAGAAGTTTCAAGTCCAAAGTATTCTCCTGCCTACAATAGGCATCAGAAATAAAACAGAAAATATTCTCACACCTCTGTTAGCAATATGTAGGCCGTATGGATCCTTCAGTGTGGCAATTCTGGTTTCTGTGTATCCAGAAAAATAACAACGGGGAAAAGGGTCAAAGGAAGGGCACCTTAAACCAGATGAAGGGCAGAGGCACTTCTGGGGAGATGATGGTAGACTAGAAAATGAGGGGTTTTCCAACCGTACTGACAGTAAGAAGAGCAAGAAGGCTTTTTGAGAGATTTGCAAAATCTCAAAGGACTATGGAAAGCATAAAAATGACATAGTTCACCAAAGAGGTTCTTTTGTTTTTATTTTAATGGGGTTAGTGAACTAATCCCTGTAAATCCTACTGAATTAAATAATAAAAAAAGACAAAAACAAATAAGCAATCTCAAATCTATGGTATTTTCTCAGTTCTGCTAGTTAATAGCTGTGTAACTGCAGATCAATAAATCTATACTTCAGTGACCTCAGGGATAAGAGGCCATCTCCCTGATCTACTTTTTGGGATTATCCAGAGGGTCTGAGCAGACAACAGAAGTGATGGGGGTGGAGAAAAATTTTAGATTCTGTGAAGGCACAGAAGGAATCTCTTTTAGAATGTATTTTTGAAAGTGGGCAAGATCATTCACTCAGGAGAGATGCTCAGGGGTATCCTTTTGGAGAGAGGAAAATGCAATCTCCAGGGTGACTGTAGCCCAGAATGCAGGAAGCCACCAAGTTTGGTTCAGACAAACTACCAGTGTGGGCATGGAACCAAGTTGGAGACACATATAGAAAGGAATTACTAGATTTTTTTAATAGTGTGGGAGCTATGCCAAGACTTGCAACTTTGGTTTGGAGTCTGCAATTAAGGGTGAACTTAGAAGGGAAATGAAATGGAGGCAAGAGCCTGAACCTTTTTTGAAGCCGTACGACAATTTGCAAGTTCAACCCTAGAGGTTCCACCATGCCACATTAAAGTTGTTTATGTACTTTCCAACATTTGTGAAGCTTGGCAAAGGTGGTGGTGGACAGAGTATCTAAAGAGAAAGGCAAAGGGTAGGATCTCGGGCCCATGGCATGGGCAAGAACATGGGAAAGTCGCTCCCCAAACCGGCAGTCACCCCAGTGGCCTCCTGGCCTAATTTGTCCTTGGAGCATTTCTCTCTTCAGACCCCACCCTAGAAATGGGGCATGTAAACACACTTGGGGATTCTTAGAGGCACTTCAAATGATCTGCTGGCTTCCCACCTCTAAAAAATCTAGACCAGTTATACTCCACTTCTGGCTTATTTTTTAAATTGTGGATTTTTTGATTGTCACACTGATTGGGGGCCATTATTAACATTTACTGGGCAAATGTCAGGGATGTCTATGTTATGCAAGTTTGCCTGCACAAAGAAGAATTTTTCTGCATTCCATATATGACTTTTGAATATCCAGTTGGACAGTCATGAATGTGTACAAACTTATGCATTATTTGAACTGAAAATCTAATTCTATTTTACATACAAGCACAATATATTTATTACAGCTTTAACACACTCTAAACTTTCTAAGAATAAAACTTTATATGCTATTCAGAATTTTTTTCTAAGTTGTTCATTGAGTTGGAAATATGCATAACTGTTCAAAAATTGCAACATTACTCAGGGGATTTAGTTGTCTATGTCACACGTTTGTGTTAGTTTGTATTTGTAGTTGTTGAATTCAAAAGTGATTATCCCTCTAAACGCTGGCTTCTGACTACTTTATTGGGTCTTTCAACATAGTTATTAGGCTTCCCTGGTGGCTTCGACAGCACCTGGGGTAGATCCCTGGGTTGGGAAGATCCCCTAGAGAAGAGAATGGCTACCCACTCCATTATTCTTGTTTGGAGAATCCCATGGACAGAAGAGCCTGGTGGGCTACAGTCCATAGGGCTGAAAAGAGTCAGACATGACTGCGTGGCTAAGCACAGCAATGGGTGTACATAGATTATACTACCTATGAAATTCATTTACAGTTTTAAAGCGGAATTAACAAAATATTTGTAAAAAGGTGGCATTAGTCTCATTGGTATTGGGAAATGCTGCTGCTGCTGCTGCTGCTAAGTCACTTCAGTCGTGTCCGACTCTGTGTGACCCCATAGACGGAACCGGGCTCCCCCTTCCCTGGGATTCTCCAGGCAAGAACACTGGAGTGGGTTGCCATTGATAGACTAAAAGCTGGTAAAAAAAAAAGAGGGGGGGAGTTATGAATGTGAGTTGTGTTAAATGCCTATATTCTACACACTGTACCCATCGGATCCAGAATTTATCTGAAGGAAAATGACAACAGTATTCAGGTCAAGGAGGATCAAAAAATGTGCTCTTGGGGTTGACCATAAGTGCCTCAGGGTCAGATTTTCAGTCCTTTTGTTTTAAGAGAGGAATCTGTCAGTAAACAATACCAGAAGATCTGAAAGAAAATTAAAGCAAAACCCAGAACCTCTTCAGCTTCTCAGTCAACAAGGAAAGACTTGCAAGTGCTCAGAACACTGTAAGTGAAGCAAAGCCCTGTAAGATCAAAGCCTTCTGCTTCCTTTTATGGAGCGTTAACAAGCTCTAAAATACAGGTTGCAAATAAGAAGAAAATAGACCAAAATTCTGACTTTTTAAGTTGAAAGTTTGCCTTTTTTAGAAATGAAATTTTGATACATACTACAATATGAACGGACCTAGAAAACACTATGCTTGGTGGAATAAATTGGACACAAAATATTGTGTGATTCCAACTTGTATGAGATAGCCACAATACACAAATCTGTAGAGAAAGAAAGACAGAGGTATTACTGGGGGCACGGGACTAGTTTAACAATAACTAGGAGCATAGGTTTTTGTTTTTGGCCTTGCCACTCAGCCTGTGGGATCTTAGTTCCCCGACCAGGGATGTAGCCTGGGCTTAAGGCAGTGAAAGGACCGAGTCTTCACCACTGGGCCAGCAGGGAATGCCTGGAGCACAGATTTTTTTTTTTAATTGGAGATGGTAAAAAAGTTTTGGGTATAGATAGTGATGATGGCTATACAACACTGTGAATGAATTTAATGCCACTGATTTGTACACTTATGAATGGCTGAAATGATGAATAATACATTGTACGCAGGGCTTCCCCCGTGGCTCAGTGGTAAAGAGTCTACCTGCAGTGCATGAAACATAGGAGACGTGCGTTTGAGCCCTAGGTTGCAAAGATGCCCTGGAAGAGGGCAAGGCAATCCACTCCAGTATTCTTGCCTGGAGAATCCCACGGACAGAGGAGCCTGGAGGGCTGCAGTCCACGGGGTCACAGAGTCAGACTCGACTGAAGCGAGGCAGCACGCATGCATGCACACATGTTGCGTATATTTTTTACCACAATAAAAAATTAAAACAACAAAGTTTGCCTTTAAAAAAAAAGTTCAACCCCAAAATACAGTTCTATTCCTACAATCTGTAGGTTTTTTTCCCCCCTAGGAGGTTTTATTTTATTAGAGGGAAGCCAAGTTAAAGTCTGAGGATTAATTTTCTGTCATGTTTTATCTACCAAAGAACAAATTTCCAGTGTCTCTCACTCATTTGATGTAATTTTTTCCATTTGCTAAACTTCATCAAAGTTTTTCAACTGATAAACACATTTTAAGTCAGAATTGAACAAGGTTTTTCCTTGAATATAACAAAGTGTATCCTATCTAAGGCATTGGACTAATAGAAGATGTTTTCAGGTTTTTAAAAAATATTTAAAAATTATTTTTAATTGGAGGATAATTGCTTTATAATGTGCTACTTTCTGCTGTACAACAGTGTGAATCTGCTGTAAGTATACATATATCCCCTACCTAGTGAGTCTCCCTCCCAAGTCTGTAGATTTTTAAGTCCCATGCCTTCCCACTCACATCCTTCTTACTAACTCTGCATATTAAGCCATAAACACCATTTTATTGGGGGGGCGGGGGAGGAAGAAAAAGAACAAGCAAGTTCTGTGAAGGAAACTTTCACCCTGTTGTTTACTCTCAGATCTTCAGATGCTGCTTTTAAAATAAAGCAGAAAAGATGACTGTTTGACATATATGGGAAATTTATCAGGCTCCAAATAAATTTTAATGAATGCAAAAGGTCTTAAACTCCCTTTTCTTGGGCTGACTTGCCTGCTATTCCCTTTGAAAGAAGTTTAACTTCTCTGCGCAGTCAGAGCCTGGGGCCCATGCTTGCTGACACAAAATACACACGGCCATTTCCTTTCAGCAGAAAAAAATAGAATATTAAAAAATAATCTGCTCCAATATCTAATTTGGGGGTTGGTTTTCTAGCTAATCTTTTGAAACTGAAGGCAGTTTTCTAAAAACTGTCATTTATCCAGATACTTTTCCTCATGATCTTTTATCATAAGAGCAGATGTCCACCATGCAGGCAGAGAATCAAGAAGACAAGCCTAAACAGGGCCCATGAGTCCTTCTGCCAGAATCAGAAGGTGGAGGGCCAGGCTGAGGTGTCCTCCCCACTCTCCCCTTGAGGGGCTCTCTATGCCCATCTGTGACTTAAGTCAGATTTACATGGACTGTGTTCTATTTTTAAGTCCCGTGTTTTCTGATTGAGAAGCTGCTCTGAATGAGATCTCTATCTACATAGTTATGTTTCCCTGTGAATGAAAAAGTTTGTTTACATATCCATCTAAATGCATATCTCTTTGTTGTTGTTGCTGTTCGGTCACCAAGTCATGTCCAGCTCCTTGAGACCCCCATGGACTGCAGCACACCAGGCTCCTCTGTCTATGGGATTTCCCAGGCAAGAATATTGAACTGGGCTGCTATTTCCAGGAGATCTTCTGACCCAGGGAATGAACCAAGTCTCCTGCTTAGTGGGCACCTGGGAAGTCTAATATCTCTATATCTATTTATAAATGCATATATACATATACAAATATATACATACTATTAGTCAGAGGTGTAAAACCTCTTTGTTCCACCAGCTGAGCTGCCAGGTGGACCATTAAATCTGCATGGATGGGCAGACAGGCTTCAGCTGAGCCCAGCACAGAATCCCTGACCTGGGTGTTTCCATCACAGGTCAGAGGCCAACAGAAGCAGCATCAGCCTCTACATCACCTGAATAGAGCAATAGAAACTTCAAGAAAAGCCTGCCTTCCTGGAGACATCAAAGTTTTCTCCCCCCTGACCCCCGCTTTTTAAAATTTTATAGGTAAGGCAAGTAATAGTCTTTGTGATTTATCAGAAAAGTTATTGAAGTTTACTTCTTTAGAACTTGGATGAATAGTAAACAAAATTATGTTGTCACTCTCCCTGGAGTACATCCCAGTGCTGTCACATTAAGCAAACTTATTTCTTCTCACGGGACCACAGTGCCTGATGGCGTGTGCAGAAAGAGCTGGAGAACAGGAGAATATGATGTACTTGGAGTCCTGTGTGATGGGAACGACAAGCAGAATCAGCTTTTTAAGTGTTTGCAATTTATCCCGGGCTTCCCAGGTGGCTCAGCGGTAAAGAAACTGCCTGCTAATGCAAGCGATGCAGAAGATGTCAGTTTAACCCCTGGGTCAGGAAGATTCCCTGGATCTTCCCTGGAAATGGCAACCCACTCCAGTATTCTTACCTGGGAAATCCCATGGACAGAGGAGCCTGGTGGGCTATAGTCCACGGTGTTGCAAAGAGTTGGATACAACAACAACCAACAATTTTAAGACCTTTAGGGAAACTAACTTGGGGCCACCCTGTGTGTCTGCAGGGACTTTGTTCTGAAATGTAGTGGGATAGCCTCAGCCTCTCGCAGGCAGAGGGAAGAGAAAGAGAAGGCTAGAGAGCACTGTGATGACACACCCCTTTCCGCCCCGATTCCATCTCTCTGCTGCTCCTGGCTTCTGCTGACAGCTTCTGGAGCAAAGTCATCACAGAGCATCACGACTAGCTGCCAGCAGAAGGAGAGGGCATGGAGGGGACTGGTCAAAAACCCCAACCCAGAGTTTGGAGAGTTGTCCCCAAATGGCAACAGGTCTTTGGGAGTGAACAATGGAGTTCATTTTAAGGAGGAAACATTTATGATTGAACATGACAGGTATAAAATGCTGGGAGAAACAACTTTATGGGCTGCAAGAAAAAGAGTGAGAGTTTACCCATGGGCTGGTCCCCCTGCTTAGAGTGTTAAAACCCTTTCTCCCCTCCCCTGTGGTCTTTGGCAGGAGACAGTCCTCACTGGCAGAAGACCTGGGATTGCTTTTCCCTTGTCCCTAGTAAACTTGCTCTGGACTCTGGCTGGCGCCCTGTTGGATCGTCACCACTGACTCCATTTCAAGTGGCAGTTGGGGTGTAGCTGGCGGGAGAACTGGGTTCTCTTGTGGTCAAGGAGCATTCAAAAGAGCAGGAGAAGAAACAGCCACGTCAAGGCCTGGCTTGTCCATGGGACGTGCCTTTGCCAGGAACCACGGGACGCCCGACCCCAGTACAAGGAAGGCCACATGGAGAGGCTGGCAGGGGAACCGGCCCTCAGCAGGGCAGAGGAAGCAGCTTCTGTGGGTTTTCGCCGCGGTCGCACCGCCAGTGTTACACAATGAGATACAATGGCAGGGGCGGGCAGGGAGAGTGGTCCTTCTTGCTTTTCCAAATTAAGATACCATTTCCTTGAAAAATTAATAAAAAATGAGTTTTTGAGAGTGAAAAATGATCTAGAGCCATTTGCCCATTAGCTGATGAAATGAATGGCATATGGATATTTGAAAGGGAAATGGATAAATTGCAGTTTCACTCAGCTCCCTCCAAACGCTGAGACAGACAAGCTTGTTTCATCCTGGTCAGGAGTGTGTGGTTTGATGGTCAGAGGACGGGCGAGGGAGTCAGAAAGTCTGGGTTGCATTCCCAACTTTGCCGCTGACTCACTGGGTAACCTTGACCAATGGTTGCACCCTCTGTGTCTGCATCCAGAAAACGGCGATTTAATGACAGCCCCCAGAAAGGAATGTTTGAGCATTTTCTAGGTATATGAGGTTAGATATTTTGAGGTCCCAAGCAGGCGAAGATGGCAAGATTTCCAAACTTAATTTTCTGCACAGGAAAGCATGGTTGAGAGCGTTTAGAAACAATTGGGGGTGAGAACACGATAAATCCCCATAACTGTCAGAAGTGGCCTTTGATATATGGCTTTAAAAACTCTCAAATCTCTAAAGCCACCCTGTCACCTTCCAAGGTTTCATGGTATTGGACCCCGTGAATTTATTTGAAAACAATTTAAAATTAAATTCCATGGCACTGAGTCATCTCCTGCCAGTCACTAAATACTAAGATGAAAATCTCTTGTGACATTTAACACAATGGCTGTTCAGAGGTCTTGCATTAGATATTTTAAAGACTTTCATATTTTGATTTGCTGCCTTCCATAAGAATCTTAATAGTTTGAAGCACTGTTAATCATTTCCAGCCAGAACATGAATACCTCAGGTTTAGGATGAAGGCACTCCTCTTTCATTGGCTCTGTTTTTTGCTTGTCTGATAGAGAGTCTTTCTTATGAGGAACCTAACTAGTTCTGTGAAAATAGTAACTAACAGAACAAGTGTCAGAATTCATTCTGGTCCTGGAGTTTCTATTCTGCTGAATAAGAACCTTAGTCCCTCTAGGCATCAGTTTCCCTACTTGTGAAATGGGGGCGTCTCAATGCTTTGGCTTCTGTGTTGCCATAGATCCCTTCTTTCAAAAGGAGCTTTGGGCATCAATCTAGGCTTACAAAGATGAAGGAGAGGGACCTCAGCCCTTCTCTGCTCTGCTGACAAGCGCAGGTCAGCAACATTATGAATCCCAGCAAGAATATCACTGGCTAGAGTCCTTCAAGTCATTTTTAAAAATGAGAATCTGTGGGTGAGAAGAGGAAGGAGGAACTGGGTATATCTACAACCAGGCAATGCACAGTATTAACAACTGCTGAATCCAGAGATGCCTATTTTTGATTTTGGTCCAGTCACTAAAAATAGAAGGCTTTCTACAGATTTAATGTGATCCCTATCAAAATATCTGTGACATTTTTCACAGAACTAGGACAAATAATCCTAAAATTTATAGGGAATCACAAAAGACTCAGAATTGCTGAAGCAATCCTGAGGAAAACAGAACAAGCTGGAGGCATTAGCCTCCTAGTCTTCAAACAATACTACAAAGCTACAGTAATCAAAGCAGCATGGTATTAATGCAAAAACAGACATACAGATCAATGGAACAGAATGGAGAGCTCAGAAATAAACTTGCACACCTATGGTCAATTAGGCTTCAAAAAAAGAGGCAAGAATATATAGTGGAGAAAAGACAGTCTCTTTAGCAAGTGGTGTTGGGAGAGCTGAACAGCCCCATGTAAATTAATGAAATTAGAACACTCCCTCATACCATACACAAAAATAAACTAATAAACTCAAAATTGTTTAAAGTCCTAAGTATTAATATAAAATATAACACCATAAAACTCCTACAAGAGAACACAGGCAAAACATTCTCTGACATAAATTGTAGCAGTATTTTCTTAGATCAGTCTTCCAAGGCAAATGAAATAAAAGTAAAAATTAACAAATTTTGCCTAATAAAACTTAAAAGCTTAGGCACAGCAAAGGAAACCATAAATGAAATGAAAAGAAAAATCTATGGACTGGGAGAAAGTATTTTCAAATGATGTGACTGACAAGGGGTTGACTTCCAAAATATACAAATAGCTCACTCAACTCAATATCACAAAACCAAACAACCCAATCAAACATGGGCAGAAGGTCTACACAGACATTTCTTCAAAGAAGACATACAGGTAGCCAATAGTTACATAGAAAAATGATCACCACCACCACCAATTACTAGAGAAATGCAAATCAAAACCACAGGGCAGTATCACCTCACTGTGGTCAGAATGGCCATCCTTAAAAGGCTCGAATAAAGAGTTGGACACGACTGAAGTGACTTAGCAGCAGCAGCAGTGGAGCGGGTATGGAGAAAGGGAACCCGCCTACACAGCTGGGGGGTGTAAATTGCTATAACCACTATGGAAAACAGTATGAAAGTTCTTTAAAAACTAAACACAGAGTCACCATATAATCCAGCAATCCCACTCCATATATCTGGGAAAGATGAAAACTCTACATTTACAATACAAAGATGAAACTCTGTATTAAAAAAGATACATGCAAATGACTGTTCATGGAGCCACTGTTTACAATAGTCAAGACATGGAAACAAATATTCATTGATAGATGAATGGATAAAGAGAGCATGGCATACATACATAATGTAGTACTTCTCAGCCATAAAAGAGAATGAAACAATACCATTTGCAGCGACATGGACGACCTAGAGATTATGATGTTAATTAAAGTAGGTCAGAGAGAGAAAGACAAATATTATATGATTATTTTCAAAGCAGAAACAGACTCACGGACATAGAAAACAAATGTTTGGTTACCAAGGGAGAAGGAGCAGGGGATAAATTGGGAGTAGGGGATTAATGGAGCTTCCCTTGTTACTCAGTGTTAAAGCATCCACCTGCCAATGCAGGAGATGCAGGAGATGCTGGTTTGATCCCTGGGTCAGGAAGATCCCCTAGAAGAGGAAATGGCACCCCACTCCAGTGTGCTTGCCTGGAGGATCCCATGGACGGAGGAGCCTGGTGCAGCATGCATGCTACAGTTCATAGCGTCACAGAGTCAGGCGTGACTCAGCAACTGAGCATGCACGCATGCACGGGATTAACAGAGACACACTACCCTACATGAAACCGACAGACAACAGGATCCTACTGACTAGCACAGAGAACTATATTCAGTATCTTGTAATAATCTATAATGGGAAATAATCTTGTATATATGTATATACCCGAATCACTTTGCTGTGCAGCCGAAACTGACATAAAATTGCAAACCCTGCACACCCTAGAGCTTGTGCTGGGCAGCAGGAGGCCACCACAGTGAGAAGCCTGAGCACCACAGCCGGAGAGTGGCCTCCACTCACCACAACCAGAGAGAAGCTTGCTCAGCAATGAAGACCCTGCACAGCGAAAAACAAATAAGTAAAAAATACATGTAAAAAGAAAAATGGTTAGACTGCCATATGACTGGGTCCCCAGCTGGAATAGTTGGTGGGTTTCTAAGGCTCACAACTATTTTGAAACTTAAGGAATATAAATACTTTATCCTTGCTCATTGAGAATAATTTCCTCTCTCCATTCTTTTATTTTTTTAATATTTGAATGACCTATATGTTAAATTGATCAGATACAGAAAAAAGCAGAGTTAAATCGATGGATAGTGCGGATAATGTTTAACTGGGAAGCAATAAACACCACAAAGCTAGCTCTCTCTTAAGTAATCTTAGGCTGAAGAATGGCTTGCCCCAGGGACTTCCTGGCAGTCCAGTGGTTGGGCCTCCACACTTCCGCTTTCATGGGTTCAAACCTGGGTCCATCTTGCATGCCGCAGCAAGACAGAAAGACTTGACACACATCAGAAACAACTTAATTAAAAAAAAAAAAGAATGACCGTTTGAGACCATCACTTCCATGTTATTGAACCAGTTAAGGAAGAAGTACTATTATTTTGTGCTATGAAGTCATCTAGTGCCCTACACAATGCTGACCTGTCACTTTTGACAACACAGACATAGAAACTCTAGGGCAGAAGGAAAACCTATCGTGTGACCAATGGGAGATTTATCTTCAACAGAAACTGCTCTTCTATGTCATACCTTTCAAAACATAGACAACTAGAGAATCTTATTTCTAGCGACACTTACATCATCATCTCAAAATTCCACAGCTTCTTCAGAAATTAGAAATATAAATCAACTGGTTTAATTTAAAATGTATGGCTTTAAAAAATTTTTTAGTTGGAATATATAGTTGATTTACAATGCTCTGTTAGTTTCTTTTGTACAGCAGTCAATCAGTTATACATATACACATATCCATTCTTTTTTTTAGATTCTAGTCTCATGTAGGTCAATACAGAGTATTGAGTAGAGTTCCCTGTGCCATACAGTAGGTCCTTATTAGTTATCCATTATTCATCTATAGTGACCTTTCCTGGTAGCTCAGGTGGTAAAAAATCTGCCTGCAATGCAGGAAATCCCAGTTTGATTCCTGGGTCAGAAAGATCTGCTGGAGAATGGATAGGCTACCCACTCCAGTATTCTTGGGCTTCCCTGGTGGCTCAGCTGGTAAAGAAGCTGCCTAAAATGTGGGAGATCTAAGTTCGATCCCTGGGTTGGGAAGATCCTCTAGAGAAGGGAATAGCTACCCACTCCAGTATTCTGGCCGGGAGACGTCAATGGACTTTATAGTCCATGGGGTCGCAAAGAGTCAGACACGACTGAGCTACTTTCACTTTCATATATGTAGTAGTATGTATATGTCAATCACAATCTCCCAGTTTATTCTTCCCTCTTCCCTTCCCACCTTGGTAACCATAACTGTTTTCTACATCTGTGATTCTATTTCTATGTAGGTTCATTTGTATCATTGTTTTAGATTCCACATATAAGTGATATCATATGATATTTATCTTTCTGATTTACTTCACTCAGTATGACAATCTCTGTGTCCACCCATGTCACTGCAAATGGTATTCTTTCTTTCTTTTTTATGATTGAGTAGTATTTCATTGTATATATGTACCACAGCTGCTTTATCCATCCATCTGGCAATGGACATTTAGGTTGCTTCCACGTCCTAGCTACTGTAAATAGTGCTTCAATGAACACTGGAGTGCATATATCTTTTCAAATTATAAAATATGTGACTCTTAAGGAGAGAAGTTAGTGGAAGGATTAATTAACAGCTTCTGATATTCAAAGCATCTGTCATTCTCTTCTGAATAAACAGAAAGGACAACACATAAAGCCTAAGAAGGTGCTTTGTGACTGGAATTTGCCATACTACTGTGAGTTATTATTAACATATTTAATGAAAAGTTATAGAGGCTATGGCTATTTGAACCAATTTATTAATGTAGAATTGCTTATAATGGGAAAGAAATTTTTATAAATGGAATTAGACAAGAGCTTCAAGAATACTAAGAAGAAGCTGATTGACTATCTTTCTCCATCTTTATTCTACATCTTCTCAGTCCCTTTACCCACCTAGAATACAGGTTTAAGTTTAATCTAGAGCTTTAAATTAGATGTTAGAAAGATTTTTGATGATGCATATATTCTAACTACAGTAATGGGACTATAAAACAACACATGAAATCAATTTACCTAGAAAACTTTTAGTAATAAATTTGTTATTATTGGCTCTTAAGAAAGAGAGAGATAATAAGAGGGTATCCTGAAAACTTTTTAGTTCCTTGAGTTTGTACCTTAATTTGGACTTTGCCTCATCTGAGTGTTAGGAAGCTCTGAGCATCGCCCTCTATGATTCTGCAAATAATCTCTACTTGGGAGAAGGTTTATTTTAATAATGCACAGCTCAGATATTGATATTTTCCTTCATTTCCCCAACATCTACAGAGAGGTATTCTGCCTTATTATTAACATGGCATCATCAACTCAGTGGACATGCATTTGAGCAAACTCTGGGAGATAGTGAAGCAAAGGGAAGCCTAGCATGCTGCAGTCCATAGGGTCACAAAGAGTCAGACACAACTGAGTAACTGAACAACAACAACATTAATGTTATTTTTCCTCCCCAGTGATATCATTGTGGTCTGTGTGTGTGCATGCTAAGTAGCTTCATTTGTGTCCGACTCTCTATACCATGGACTGTAGCCTGCCAGACTCCTCTGTCCATGGAATTCTCCAGGCAATAATACTGGAGTTGGTTGCCATGCCCTCCTCAGGGGATCTTCCCGACCCAGGGATCGAACCTGCATCTCCTGGTACTCCTGCATCACAGGTGGATTCTTTACTGCTGAGTCACCTTGGAAGTCCCTCATTGTGGCTTACTTGATTTTAAAAATTTGGCTATACATCTTACACACACATTCATTAATAATGGAAAATAAAGATATATTCATACCAAGTAATTCTGCCTGAGGAAATTTGAGCTTTTTTGTGTTTCAACCTGTAGATAAGAGCTGGCCGTTCACAAACCTAAAAAGTCAGCCTCAGATACAATGAGTGACTGAGGGACATAGAATGGCTTTCTTAAGAATCCAACAGTTCGAATTTACATGGGAGAAAAAAAATACTAGTTGGTTAACATAGCAACCTGGTTAATTTATACGGTCACCTCAATATTCCACTAGGCAGAGAACAGGTCTCAGAGGGAAAATGAAGGCAAAGACAAGAATCGAAAGGAAGTTGATAGAGAAAGTGGGAACAGAGGTTCCTGCCCAGGCCCAGTCCTGGATGTCCACAGAAAGGTTTGACGCTCGGTCTTACTTGTCCCTCCTGCCTAGCAAAGGGTCTGGTGCTGAATGAATAAATAAAGGAATGAATATGGGGGTGTCAGGGTGAGAGGGTGTTTAATAAGTGTTGACGGTGGAGGCAACCTCATAAAAATGAGAGTACCTAGATGGGGTTGGTGTGGATGTATAGGGAATAAATTTTTTTTTTGAAGTGTGCCTCTCAAGATCTGGACTTCGTTTTGGGAACAGTCACCCCACGGCAGTTGTCTCTCATGGGACTTGCCGGGGGTAAGATTGGCAGGTCCTTTCATAGCCTCTCTTTCTGTACTCTGGCCCACACTGTCGGCCATATTTTCCTCAGGGCCATTGCGGAGACCACCACCAAGGAGCTCAGTCCTCCGTCCAGTACACCTTGCTCACGGGGGCTGCAATCTTCTTTATAGTGGTTCCTCCCAGGTTTTCAAATAAAACTGTTCTCAGATATTTTGGCAAGGAGTTTTTTTTTTTTTTTTCTTTTTTCCCAAACTAGATGCAAAAATATCTCTTTGGGGCTTCCCTGGTGATACAGTGGATAAGAATCTGCCTTCCAAGGCAGGGGATACGGGTTTGATCCCCGCTCTGGAAGATTCCACATGCCATGGGAGCAACTAAAGCCCATGCGCCACAGCAGGAGGAGCCACCACAATGAGAAGCCAGCCTGCAAACAGCAACTAGGGAGTAGCCCCTAGTAGGAGTCGCTCGCTGTGACTAGAGAAACCCACTCCCAGCAACAAAGACCCAGTGCAACCAAAAAATTAAGAGAAAAAAAAGAGTGAGTTTTGCCTTCCCTCTCATTTTGCTAATGAGACATTGTTGTTGGTGTTTAGTCACTTGGCCGTATCCAACTCTCGCGACCACATGGACTGTAACCTGCCAAGGCTCCTCTGTCCACGGCATTTCCCAGGCGAGAATACTGGAGTGGGTTGCCATTTCCTTCTCATATATATATATATATATCCTTTGCACTGGGCCCATTGCACATGTCTTTTCAAAGTACCACAGTGGGGAAAAAAGACTTAGAAGATATTTACAGTTTTTCCACAATAATCTCAGACCTTTCTGAGGTGGGGTCCTGACCTCTTTGGCTGGAGTGAGAGACTGAGGGGCAAGAGGAGGTAGTACCTCCCGTCACTCCAGCACCATCCTGTTTCCGTTGAAGGCCCCAAGTAACACACTTGGTGGGAGGCCTGGGCTGAGCAGGGTGAGTCTTCTTCCCGAGGAGCCAAGGAGAACACAAGGTCATTGTCAATAAGGCTCATGGGCTGTTACAGAAGTCTTGGACAGTGGCTGTCCCCAAATACCCACTGCCAGGGACTCCACAGAGCAGCTGGGACCTCAAAGGGATGGCGGAAGCTGCCATGGTGGCCTGGGGTCAAACTGTGTGTGGTGACGGGGAGAGGAATGTGGACTTTGGCTGAGTGAAGAGAGGAAATATGGGAACCAAGGAGAAAAGCCACCTGGATTTGTTGAAGATTTACCACCAGCCAGGGAGAAGAAGGGAATGGCTACCCACTCCAGTGTTCTCGCCTGGAGAATTCCCTGGATAGAGCAGCCTGGCAGGCAACAAACACACACAGGGAGGGTAATGTTTCTTGACCCTCAAGACATGATATAGGAGACCCCAGTCTATTAGCTGCTTTGAGAATTCTTGCTGTCTATCAGGCACCATCTCAACAAACAACATGAGTTCTTTGGTGAGGGAAAGAACTAATCATTGGGTCCATTCCATGAAGAGCTGAGGCACATCAAAGAGAGAAATCATTTCATAAGCACACAGATTTGTCCTTGACTTGGATTGTTATAAAACTGATCTGCAACTAGAAGTTACAGAAAATCCTCAAAGGGGGAAATTATTTAGCAAAAATCTGAATTATAGTTGTGAATGGTGGGGTCCAGTAGATCAGGTTAGGAACAGGAATATCTAGGAGGGAGCCCATCATCTTCCATTTTCTAGTTATGATGGATTTGAGTGAGTCATAAAACCTGAGTTTCAGTCTCATTCCTATAACACGAGGATAATCATTCCTTTCCTAACTATCTCACAGGGTTGTTGCAAAGACCACAGGTGGAAAACACTCTTTGAATTATAAAGTTCCATGCAAGTGCAAGGATTTATATTTGCTAGAGATCAGTTACCTTTCCTCCCATTTCCAAAATGCTACCCTGCCACTGCACAGAATACAGAAGGTTGACACACAGTAAATACTAAAACAAACAAAAATCATTCAGTTACAGAGCAAACATTGGGATGGAATGATCTCACACTGCAACACACAACGGGACATTCCCAGTCCTGCACAGTCAGCGTTCTAAAGCCCAACTGGCCACATGTTATTGTCAAGCCCTGCATGCAGAAAACTTCAACATTTATGTTTTGTTTTTTTTTTATAACTTAACCCACTTCTTCTTAGCTGATTAGCACAGATATAAACCAAAAAAGCGACTGAACTGAACTGAAACCAAAAAAGACCATTCTGTGACCTCAGAAGTTTAAACAAATAATAGTCCACCCAGGTTGTAATTACACAAGAGATATATTAATAACAAAAACAAATGTAGACCATTTGTAATAACCTCTGAATGCTGATATGAAACTGTTCACATCCAACTGACTCTCATGTCCAACTGAGGGTAATATAAAAAGGAATCAAAATATTATGTACTGGAAATATGAGGTAAGACTCTAAAAAGTATAATTCAGCTTCTATTAGTGATAGAAATGCTCTAGGAATAGGGGGAAAAAAAAGACAGGGGAAAACTGCACTGTTAAAGACCTTAAGTCCTTCAGAAAATCCTCTAACTGAGCTGCCTTAAATCCTTTTTACAAGACGTGACATAAACCAATGCGTGTAGACACATATTAAAATATGCCCTGAATTCTTCCCTACCCTTGTTTTCAGTCTCTCTCTACCTGGCCAAAGGGAATACAGACTTACAAAAAGTGACCGGTGAAATACATCCCCACAAGGGAACCAAATAATCATTTAGTTCGATAACTGAAGACACACATTAGAAGAATGTGCTTTTATTTTGCTTTTGTGCCTCTACTGCTCTTCACTGTCCCCTCCCTCTCCAATAACACTAGTTTTAGTGGCTTATCTTCTGCATCTCTTTCGTTTTCTACATCCTTGTCATACTCCATGTAACTGAAATGGCCATTGGGACTGGGAATGCCAAGGGATTCTGACATGAAAACTGTAAGAACTACATAAAAATCTCTTAATCACCCAATGTAGTTTAACTTCCAAATAAATGGATTAGGAGAAGAGTTCAAGCAGTAAAGAATCTGCCTGCAATGCAGGAGACCCAGGTTCGATACCCAGGTTGCAAAGATCCCCTAGAGAAGGGAATGACAACCCACTCCCATATTCTTGCCTGGAAAATCCCATGGACAGAGGAGCCTGGAGAGCTACAGTCCGGCGGGTCACAAAGAGTTGGACACAACTGAGCAACTAACACTTTGACTTCACTTAAATTTAGACTCAGCAGCACGATGAACTATAATATGCAATCATTTAAATGAGAAATATTTATAATATAATGTAAGGGAGAGTTAGTGGAATTCAAAATATGACTGTATGTTATCTGAAACCTATGTATAAGCAAAAGTAAAATATAGTAACATTGGTGGATTTGTGGTCATTTACTTGCTGATAACATTACCTTTAATATTATTTTGGAATTGCATTTAAAAACATAAATGTTGCCTTTTATTCCATCTAAACAATGATTTTTCAGAGTACCGTTTTGATCTCCATAAAAAATAATAATAATCCAGGACCTCTTCAACATTCAATTTAGTATAGATTTTTTTATTTTCTGATTCACGCTGAAGGATTTTGTATTCATGCTTTTAATGAATGATATGCAAACATCTACTTCTGCCCTCCCAAATGCAATATTGCCCAAGTTTAACAACTATTTAATCTATTTCTCTTCAATAAATTTTTGTTTATTAAGCTCTTAAGAAGTATACATGTAATAAGTTGTTTGGTGACATGAATCATGGTATCTTTCCACTTCATTTTTATTTTTAAAAATTAATTTAGCATTTCTATGCAAATCAAAATTACAATGAGATATCACCTCACACCAGTCAGAATGGTCATCATCAAAAAGTCTACAAACAATAAATGCTGGAGAGGGTATGGAGAAAAGGGAACACACTTGCACTGTTGGTGGGAATGTAAATAGATGCAGCCACTATGGAGATTCCTTAAAAACCTAGGAATAAAGCCACCATATGACCCAGCAATCCCACTCCTAGGCATATGCCCTGAGGAAACCAAAACTGAAAAAGACACATGTATCCCATTGTTCATTGCAGCACTGTTTACAATAGCTAGAACATGGAAGCAACCTAGATGTCCATCAACAGATGAATGGATACAGAAGCTGTGGTACACAATGGAATATTACTCAGCCATAAAGGAATGCATTTGAGTCAGTTCTAATGAGGTGGATGAACCTAGAATCTATTAAACAGAGTGAAGTGAGTCAGAAAGAGAAAGATAAATATCATATTCTAATTCATATACATGGAATCTAGAAAAATTGTACTGAAGAATCTATTTACAAGGTAGCAATGGAGAAACAGACATAGAGGATAGACTTATGCATGTGGGGAGAGGGGAGGAGAGGGTGAGGTGTATGGAAAGAGTGACATGGAAACTCACATTACCACATGTAAAATAGACAGCCAACAGGAATGTGCTGTATGGCTCAGGAAACTCAAACAGGGGCTCTGTATCAACCTAGAGGTGTGGGGGTGGGGGATGGGAGGGAGGCTCAAAAGGGAGGGGATATGTGTATACCTGTGGCTGATTCATGTTGAGGTTTGACAGAAAACAACAAAATCCTGTAAAGCAACTATCCTTTAATTAAAAATACACTAATTTAAAGCATATTGAAAATATTAAGCTGGCATTTCTAAAACACACTATGGAAAGCGCTGATGAAGAGAGGAACCAGAGCAACAGTGAAAGAAACTGATAAACTGCTTTTGTGTTCTTGGAGATCCTGCAGTTTCAGATTGAGTCACAACATAGTGAGAGCCTACGTACCACAAGGGGCACCACGCTGGACCTATGGAATGGCTTCTCACTCTGCTCCCCTAGACCCTGTGTTTATGTGCTCCACTCCTCAAATGAACACAACGAGGTTCAGAGAGGTTCAGCCACTGACAAAAGTCACAGAGCTAGGGAGAGGCTGGACTGTCACTCCAATTTTCTGATTTCAGATCTAGGGCTCTTTCAGTTAGAGCCTGCTCTAATACATTGACTTTGATAAATTTATCCTTTTCACATTAAGTGATGTTCTGAACTGTGGTGCTGGAGAAGACTCTGGAGAGTCCCTTGGACTGCAGGGAGATCCAACCAGTCCATTCTAAAGGAGATCAATCCTGGGTGTTCATTGGAAGGACTGATGCTAAAGCTGAAGCTCCAACACTTTGGCCACCTCGTGCGACGAGTTGACTCACTGGAAAAGACTCTGATGCTGGGAGGGATTGGGGGTGGGAGAAGGGGACGACAGAGAATGAGATGGCTGGATGGCATCACCGACTCGATGGAGGTGAGTTTGAGTGAACTCCGGGAGTTGGTGATGGACAGGGAGGCCTGGCGTGCTGTGATTCATGGGGTCGCAGAGAGTCGGACACGACTGAGCGACTGAACTGAACTGAACTGAATGTTCTACAAAATAATCACATCTCAAAATGAACAAATAGAGTAAGTATGAGAAAGACATATTTCTATTAAAAAACAGAAAGTAGGAATAGAAAAATGAGGTAACTAAGATGGTAATAGAGACATCTATTACCATAGGACTCTGATAAAAACTATTTGATTCTTAAATCAAGGTATGCTAGAATGAGTGTAATGTCATCTGATACACAGATTGTAGATTAGTTAATTCCTGATCAATGTAAGTCTAGGCATGGTCTCTTAGCTCTGTTAGTTATTGTAAGACTCCAGGCTGACAGGTGTAAAACAAGGATCTCCTGTTGAAGTAGGGAAAATGGTACTGCCCAAAGGAGTGAGAGGAGTGCCTTCTCCCTTGATGGAACCTCCTGGAGCCGTGAGGACTTGGGACTACTAGTTCAGTGGCCTAATGCTATGGACAGGCATGAGAACAGGAGGATGATTCAAGGAACCAAGCCAATCCAATAAAAACAGGAACTAAAATATTAGTAGGACTAAGTTTGAGATGGTAGAGATGAGGCTTCCCAAGTGGCACCAAGGTAAAGAATCCACCTGTCAATGCAGGAGACTGGGGCACAGTCCCTGGGTTGGGAAAATCCCCTGGAGGAAAAAGTGGCAACCCACACCAGTATTCTTGCCTGGGAAATCCCATGGGCAGAGGATTCTGGCAGGCTACAGTGCATAGGGTCACAAAGAATCAGATACTACTGAGCAATTAAGCACATATACACAGACAAAAACAAAAACCCAGAGGACCACTGGGCAGGGTAACTGGGTGTTAGTCCTAGGCCTTTCATTAAGGAGCTGGGTAAATTTGGACAAATTACATGACCATTTGGGGCTTCCCTTTTTCTTATATAAAATGAGAAAATTGAATTATATGGCCTACTATCTCTCCCTACTCCCATCTCTCTGTTTAAGTTAACAGGAATTCCTAATTCGCCAGTAGATCCAGAGATTCAGGACTGAGGGGAATCAAAAACTTGTGCTTTCTGGGGCATTTCAGGGCTCTGGGGAAAGTACCTCTGTTTCAGATGCTGATAGGCCATTTTCCTTTACTCATGACGATCCTACTTTGATTGAATTGTCAGTAACATTTTTGAGAGAACTGAAAATTTTATAAACTTGTCCTGTAAGATGGGCTCAAGAAATCCTTAAACAAATATCATGGAACTGGGGAAATAAAAAGGGAAACTAGTTAAAAAAAAAAAAAACACCAAACTTTTACAGATAAGATTGGACCCAAGTCAAGCAGAAGTCCTTAGAAGAAGATATTGGGGTGAGTGGAAACCAGAGACAGTTTCATTGCTTTTTTGAACAAACTGGATACTTGTGAAATTCAGGACTCTGTGATGGTTAGTTAAAGACATAATATTCAATTACAGGTACTGTCTTCAAGGGCTTTTACATTCAGAGGTGACATAAAAACATACATAAATACAATAATATAGAGAGTAGAAAACATTATTTCACTAGAAATAGAGGTAAAGATAAAAGTGCCATTATGATCACAATGATAGAGGCACAATACCTTCTGACGATCAAAGACATCAGGAAATGGCATTTGAACCAGAAGTGCAACGAAAGCTCACTGAAAGGAATCTAGGAAAAGGAGGTGAAAAGCAGAGCAACTATAAACCATACAGAGTGAATGCACTAACTCTGGGCCACTCATGACGGTTTAGGGTTCATTCCAGGGCAGGGCTGGAACTCCAGGGTCCTCTGATCTCCCTGGTACCTTGGATCGATCCTGAACTGCACTGTAAATGGGAGCAGAACTTCTGTTCTGAGATCGCCTGGCTATGTTAATCATGGGAGCATTTCACAGTTTCAGGAAATAAAGTTATCAATGTTTTCAATGACGTATTAAAGTGGTTAAAAGTTGAGAGCTGTCAGATTTAACATACTTCAGGATTAGGTCTGAAGCAAGGTAACCTTTTCTCTACTTGTCTCAAGATGGAGCCAGATACAGGGTGATTTAGTGGTAAGAGGCAAAGACTCAGTGAAGCCCCAGCTCCAGACCTCACCCAGGTTAAGACTTGATCACATCACTTGTCACTTGGAGCCTTAGTTTCATTATCTGTAAAATGGTGCTTACAGAACTGCTGTTTACCCGACTACATTTTTATAAGAACCAAATTAAAAAAGGTTTTAAGTTAGTACTTTCCTCTTCCTTAATAGCAGGCATGTGTCGTGTGCATCTTTCTCTCTTTAACCCTTAACCCATAACGTTGCATGTACCAGACCCTTGACCAATTATGTTCCATCGTGTTGCCCTTTATATAAACCACATTGGACCCCTGCTATGCCCTTGCTTAGGAGTGTGGATTTGACTGTACCAGTGACTATTTATCCCTTTGGTCCATCACATCTGATCAAGGTGAACTTCTCTGATGAAGTACAGTGTAGTCTTCCATTATATCATGCTGTTTTCCTGTGGTCACCATTCATCAACATGATGTCATTTGTCATATAAAAGGATTTACTATTCAAGAGCCTAAGGTCTGTTCTCTGTTAGCTAACAGTTTACCCACCATGGGACGGCTAACAATACCACTCAGTGGGAAATCATGCTTTAAATAATTTGTTTTATTTTAGTCATGTCATCCCATGTAGCTCTGTGTTGCTTTATCTGGGCTATGGGAATAGTTTTGAGTGTGTGTGGTCAGAATCAAGCACTGTTCTCTTACTTCATCGAATCTGGCATATTTTTTCCCCGGACAAATCCTATGGACATTTTGCAGACCTGCTAATCTCAGGAAGACTGAAGTTTTTAGAAGGCTGCTCTTCCTTTTGAGGGGTAAGTGGCAAGGGGAGGAAATGTTTGCTACTGTTTGGGTTGTGTTTTCTTAGCTTGGCAAAGGATTATAACTTAATGGGATTGATTAATGACCCACACACGGGAGACACAGTCCAGTAGTTTGGGCTGAATGAGGCTGGGTTTCTATTCTGCTTTTCATTTTCTCAAGGCTGTAGTAACTGTAAAGCATCTACTTCCCCAGTTTATGCTTGCGAGTAGATTAGACGGGGAAGAAGTGTGCTTTGGCCACCTGATGCGAAGGACTGACTCATTGGAAAAGACCCTGATGCTGGCAAAGATTGAAGGTGGGAGGAGAAGGGGATGACAGAGGATGAGACGGTTGGATGGCATCACTGACTCAATGGACATGAGTTTGAGTAAACTCCGGGAGTTGATGATTGACAGGGAAGCCTGGTGTGCTGCAGTCCATGGGGTCACAAAGAGTTGGACACGACTGCGTGACTGAATTGAACAGTGTACTTTATCTGCAACTCTCTGGGGAATGTCACCCTCAAGAGAATGATCTGTCTGATTTCATAGAGATAGTAGAGTTGAGCACTTACATGCTCTTGACTTTGCTTTCTGACATGTCATTTGATTTTATGAAATTTGCTTCCAGAACATTTCATTCGGGGAGGTTAGACTGTCAGACTGACTTAGTGGAGAAGTCAGCACCTTAGGAGGAAGAGAAGGCTCAGGGTAGGAGGACCCAGAGTCTGGTACTGCTCCCTTAGGCTTGGCACGTCCTCTCATGGTGGCAAGGCATGTTTCTGCCCACTTTTCTGGGGTCCCTTCTCAACTGGAGTGCAAGTGCCTTAGGAGTACAAACTAGATCTTATCCATATTTTGGTTCCTGTGTTGACAGCATTTCAATATGTTAGCTGCTGCTAATGAATGTTTTCCTTATTAATTCATACATGTATGCAACAAACAATAGGACCTGTTCTGGGAAATAAGGCCACAGATGTGAGCCAGATCAAGCTCCTTACCTTCATGGAGCTTGCTTTCTAATGGTGGGTAGAGCAGTCTACAACAAATCAAATATTCAATATTGTAACAGGTTGCTATGAGTGCAATAAAAAATGAAGTGGATTAAAGGCATAGAGAGTCACAAGGAGTAATGTTTTAGATCAAAGAGTCAGGAAAAGTTATTCAGATGAAGTGACATTTGAGCAGGGGTCTGAATGGAGGGGTGATTCCCAGGTGGTGCTGGTGGTAAAGAACCCACCTGCCAATGCAGGAGAAATGAGATGTGGGTTTGATCCCTGGGTTGGGAAGATCGCCTGGAGTAGGGCATGGCAACACACTCCAGTATTCTTGCTGAGAGAATCCCATGGATGGAGGAGCCTGGTGGGCACTAGTCTATAAGGGTCACAAAGAGTCAGACACGACTGAAGTGACTTAGTACACGCACACAGGCTGGATGGAGAGATGAAAGGAGCCATGACATGTGTATCTAGGAAAAGTGCTTTCTAGATGGCAGGACAGAGCAAGCACAAAGGTGGCATAGGATTGTAGTTAGGAAAATAGTCTTTGGAGTCTGGTTGACTAGGTTCAAACCCCAACTTCTCCACTTAGATCTCTGCATGAAATCATCATGATGACAATCATTGGTGTTCACTAAATACTCACCACTTATCAGTTAAAAAACTAAACCTTTTACATAAGTTCTCTTGCTGAATTCCCACACCAGCCCCACAAAATCAGTACTATTATGGATCCTATTCTACCAACAAAGAAATGAGGCAGAAAGAGTTTAGTGAACAGTGGAGCTGGGGTTCAATCCCTGCAGTCTGACTGGCGAGCCAGGAGTTTTGAAACAAAATAAAATGTGGGATGAGCAGAGCCAGATGCAGGGAAAATGGGACACTTGCCTTTTGTAATGTCCCCCTCTCCTGCCAGTGACCTCCTTTCTTCCAGCACTGCCTTGCGCCTTCTGAGCTAGTCTGAGAGTGGTGTACCCATATGCATTACCACCTCTTTTTCTGGACTTTACCCCACAGAAATCATTCCTGGTTCCCAAACCTTGGGGAACAGCCATCTTGGTCTTAGTATAAACTGTCAAACTAAGTTCAGCAAAAGTGCCAGTGGGAATTGTGATTTAGCAGAAATAGCAGGAAACGATAAGTCTTGGCTCTGCAAGGAGCCAGCTGTGTGACCAAGGTCAAGCCATTGGATCTCTGAGCCTCAGTTTGCTCCTACATAAAATGAATTGGTACTATTTCTACTCTCTTATCACATGGAAGTCACACAGGTAAAGCAGAATGCAAAATAAAATGTAAGCTCTATTTGAGGACAGCATATTGTTATAAATATGCAAACACATTCTGTGATATTTAATATCTTGATTATTAGAATATGGTACTGTGACAAACTTCTGGCCTTGTTTCATATTTCTGTTTCTGATGTCATACTCTCTCCAATTCTTCAAATTTCATTGTTCAGAACAATGAAAATTGGACTTCCACCAACAATTTACTTTAAAATGTTCACTTCTTTAGAAATTAGAGCAGTTTGTACCTTTTTGGAATTGAAGCTATTTGACCCTGTAATTTCAAACATGTGTATTTATTTCGTACAGAAAAATCTCAGTTAACCAGAATGCTGAGGAACAAGGGGTTTTAAATAACTTATTTTTGTTTAACTAAAAAGCTGAAATGCATTAGAAACCCCTTTCTTTGTTTATATTGTAGACAATATTTCTGGAACACTTGATTTACTCCTCTGATTTAGGAAGTAGAGTCCAGCAAAGATAACCAAGTAGGTGTGTGTGTGTGTATGAGAAAGAGAGAGGGACAGAGACAGAGAGACAGAGAAAGGCTGGGAGAGAAGGAGGTGTGTGTGTGTGTAAATTACGGCGAACAGAATTGATATTTTGAACATCTCTGTTCGGTGTACCACACTATATATACAGTCATAGGCAACATAAGAAGTTGCATTAAGGAAGAAATAACCTTAGAGCATCACTTAGAATAATGAAGACTCATTACACATTAAAAAGATGTTCATAATGAAAGCTACACAGTGGTTAAAGGCTTAGGCTCAATGCCAGTTCACTTGGGTTGGAATCCTGGCTTGGTTTCTTTGTTGCTCGGTGTCCCTGGATTAGTTACTTAGCTTCTCTGGGTCCCTAATTTTCTCTTCTGTAAACTTTGGATAATAATAATCATAGCTACTGCATAGAGTTCTTCAAGTAAAGGTAGTACCTGATGCTTAATAGTAAGTGCCCTATAAAGGTTAGAATTATTTCTGTGTTGGTGGTGACAAGCACTTAACTATGTCTTTAACATACTAATCAACAACTTTGTGAAGCAGGTACTATTATTATCCATGTTTTACAGATGAGAACATTAAATAGACGTAATGAGTAACTTGCCTGGGGCCACTCAATTAGGACCAGTGTGGCTGGGGAACTATCCCACATCTCCCTGACTCCAAATCCATGATCCCAATGGGATGGTTACTAGGAGGAGGAAATGGAAACCTGCTCCAGTATTCTTGTCTGGAAAATTCTGTGGACAGAGGAGCCTGGAGGGTTACAGTCCAGGGTGCTGCAGAGCTGGACACGACTGAGAGACTGAGCAACATACGACCTCCATGCTGAGCTGCTTTGGTCACGTATTTCCTGATCTCAGTCCTTCTTATCATTTATCTTATTTTTCATTCTTTCCCTGTATTCCCTGGGTTAGAATAAACAAAGCATTTACAAAATGGAGTGGTATAGAAAAGTCAAAATTGACATCTGATAGCTGGACTCCATTTAACTGAGGTTTTTGGACATTACAGGTTAGTGAATATGGCCCTTTAAATAAATCACATATTGGGAGTGGCCTTGGAGAAATCATTTTAAAATTAATACTTCTTCTGCATCAAACCTACGAAAGTCATCACAAGACTCACCTAGAGCAATTTTATTCTATTTGACTTTGGGATGCTTGGAAAATTTTTTTTTCAATTAATGCTCTGTCTTAGAATGTATTCTTCCAGAGGCCCAGGGTAAAACTCTCAATGGTGCCTAGAACAGTCTGCACCCACCTGGCTACATACTGACATTCTTTGATGTGAGTGATGGATGGCTTGACAGATGTAGCCTGTGAAGATGGGAGGATGGGGTGAAGAAAGGCATGCATGATGAAGTCTGTCTTTTCCAGTAACAGTAATGGGCCATGGCTGCATTTTAAAGGGAAAGGGAAAATTACTTTTCCAGCCCAGAGTATAAAAACTATGACTCATGCTGGAATTGGTCCAGAATGTTGGTCAAATTATCCAGATTGACAACTGAAGCTGAAAGATCTTGGGAAGACAATGTAAAGGGCTGAACTGCAGGGACAGACATATGGGAGGTTCAGATTCATTGGAAAAATGTGAACTGGTTTGAGAAAAAGAATAAGAGCAGAGTTTATAACTAAAAAAAAAAAAAGAAAACCCAAATAATGCCTTTAAAATAACTTCCCTGATCTCCTTAGATAGTCCTAGGAACTCCAAACTCCCTACCCAGCAAATTAATGGGATATCCAAAGAAAACCAGTCCCTCCTTGTAAACAAAGTGGAAATTTCCTTCTTTCCAAAAGGGCCCCAGTCCCAGCCATAGAGGAAGCAAGGAGACGAAAACACATTTCTGCCTGAAATGACCTCCTATTTTAAGAAAAAACAACAGCCTCAAAAGAAGGAAAGGAAAAACAAAGTTCCACCCAGAAGGAAATTGTATGTAAACAGCCCAAAGGGAGACCACGAGGGAGAGGGCTGAAACACCGAAATAAGACGCCTCTGACATTGCCGTCACCCTCTGACAATATCAGAATCTGAGCTTTGAGAGAACAGCTCTGTGACTGACAAAAAGGGGTTGGGGTGGGGGAGGATCCGAACAAAAGCAAGCTGGTGGAAAGGTCCCCTCCACTGCCGTGGAAACTTTGATCTTTGAAGTTTGCCTGTTTTTTCAGGACTCTGCTAGTGTGTAACCCGGGGGAGCCCAGCAACCACAAAGTGCTGGCTATAATTTTCTGCAATTTGTCACATGCCCTCTTCAAGCCCCGGTGAGATGGTTTTCTTTTGTTTTTAAGCTGCGGATGGTAGTAAGGTAGTTCAGGGAAGATAAGAGCGAACTGGAATCTTGTTTGTCTAGGCCTGGAAGCTACAGCAGCCCATAGGTGTATTTTAATCTTTTTTTTTTCCTGCAGAGGTATTTGGTTTGGCCCATATAGCACTAATTTCCCCCCACCTCTCTTTTTGGATCCAACATGTAAAAATCAAGAGATTCCAAGTCAAAATTGGATTTCTATTTACCCTTGAAAAATTTGGTGACACGGGTCCCAGATTCCTGCTGGGTAACATCTGAAGTTGAATGCCTGCTGCCCTGCTCAGCAGGGGCCTCCACGGGACAGCCTGCAAGTCCCACCCCACTGCTTCTCTCAGTTCTGTCACCTGTTTGCCTCCCTTGCCCAACGGGATTTTGTGTTGAGTTTGAAACTGACCCACAGACTTCTTCAGGAACTGTCGTTCAGCGGCTAAGTCATGTCCAATTCCTTGCAACCCCATAGACTGCTGCATGCCAGGCTTCCCTGTCCTCCACTATCTCCCGGAGTTTGCTCAGTGTCCATGGAATCAGTGCCACTTTCTAATCATCTCATCCTCTGCCACCCTTTTGTCCTTTTGCCTTCAATATTTCCCAGTATTGGGTTCTTTTCCAACGAGGAGTATCTGTAGTCTAATCTAGGATTGCAGTGGCCTGCTAACAGGGATTCGAAGGCTGTCTGGGCTTGGCACAGGAGTCATGATTAGTTGTCAATGTTCCCTTTGGCCACAGAGGGAGTGGGTGGCGGCACAGATGCCATGTATTTCCTCCCTGATTAGTTACATCTCTAGTTTAAGCCTGTTTCTTGCCTTTAAAATAGGACCCGGACTGCTTCTGAGTGCACTTTCTTCATAAACATTCTTGAAACTCAGCAGTGTTCATAACCATCTCAAAACCTTATGGAGTCTTGTTGACTCTAGAAATCTCATTATTCCCACCTCCTCTCATAGACCTTCAACCACTTTACAAGCAGCACCTGCTATAGTTCACACAGAGACCCAGGTAAGTGAAAGAGAAAGCACTGATAATTTGTAGCTTTAAGAAAATATGTGAAGCAGTAGCCACTGCTGAGGCGTCTATCTATCTAACTGCTTATCTATCTATCCACCCATTTAGACTCCTTGCCTGCTAAATCTCTCCAGTCATGTCCAACTCTTTGCGACTCTATGGACTGTAGCCTGCCAGGCTCCTCTGTCCATGAGATTCTCCAGGCAAAAATACTGGAGTGAGTTGCCATGCCCTCCTCCAGGGGGTCTTCTCCACCCAGGAATCAAACCCATGTCTCCCAAGTTTCCTGCATCAGAAGGCAGGTTCTTTACTGATAGCTCCACATGGGAACTCCCATTTAGACTCCTAGCTGCCTGCCATAGGAATCTGGCCTGAAGACATTCTCTCTTCTTTTCTATGTGACTTTTCACATTCTCACCATGGTTCTCACTGTTCATTGGCCAACCTTTATAATTAATGGAGGCCAGTACACAACCACTTTCACGCAAAATGGCTTGCTAGAAGTGCAGGGGTGGGCATCTTGGTAAGCTGCTTTTAAAAGACCTCTGACCCTTAAATGAAACCTCTTTGGTGCATTTATGGATTCTGTTGTTGGAGTCACAAGGACCCTTAAGAATAATGAGTGGAGCCAGCTGGTTCCTGCCATCATTGAAACCCAAAGGGAGGAGCTCCACAGGCAAGGAACTGCTCCCTAGATGTCTTGAAGGTGCTTATATTTCAAAAGAATTCAGCTTACCACCAATGTGGCTTTTAGCCTCTCTAATAAAGCAGTTTTTAAAAAGCTAAGAACGTAATCTGCCTTTTAAATCTGTCCTTCCTGCTGAGGCTAAATGGGGTTGCCACAAAATGCCTGACTGGCATTAGAGTTCTCTGAAGCCAATCAGCTGAAATAGGGTTGCTTGGGGGTTTGAAATATATTTGAAAACACTCCAGGGGTGGTGCAAAATAACTGAACAAAGGTGAATTACGTGAAAGGAAGAAGCAGGTGGAGGTTTATAAAGCAAAAGAATCACTTGTGTATTTTGGAAACATCAGTAATTGAGATGGGGATGCTGACCTTAGAAATTCATCTATCTGATCATAAAAATGGTTTTCATTTAGCATTAGAAAAAGATCATGCTAATAAATAAGACACAGTCTGCAATAGCCAAGGATCTGTGAAATCCCTGAAGAAATACTTTAGCATCCAAAGAGAAGCCGAGGCTAAAACAGGTCACAGGCACAGGCATCACTGTGATGTTTTCTCCAGCAGCTCTGAGTAGGGTAGCGTCTAAAATTTTCTTCTTCGTATTGAAAAGGCAGAGTTCCCTGAGAATTGATTTTTGGGTAAGATAATTATAGAGTTTGCTCTTGTAGCCCATGGGAAAAAGAAAGTCAAGGTAAGAATTGCCATGGCAAAATCACTACATATATACAGAATTTTTTTGGTGAAGACAAAATTAAGAATGTGGCATGCAACCCCTTGTACTCAACAATTTCCTAAAAGGTAACATACTTATAGGTTACAGTTGTTTAGAAGAAGGATGACTTGTAGACTAACAAATGCAAATTGTGGATTATCCAACAACATGCAACTTTTCTGACAGGGCAAATTTGGGTGACCACAACTCCCACCAAAAGACATCTCTCTAAGGCCTTAAGAGAGGCACAAGACCAGTTTTCTAGTAAATTTTCAGGTTGGATTATATGAGTTGCCTTAAAATTTTACTTGGCCCAAGTGGTTTCTACACTTAAGGAAGAGGATAATTTAGCAGTGCAAAATACTCTGAAAATAAGACATTTCTCTGCAAGAGGGTCTTCAGTGTTGCCTTTCCTATCCTTTGAGTTTGCCCTGAATATATGGAGAGTGGATGAAGTTGCCAGAAGTTCTTGTTCTCTTTGTTGGATGAGGCGACAGGGCTACAAACTTGAAAATGCAACTTTTGCCAGCACACGGTTTCTTATGACCCTTTGAAGGCCAACGTGTGTGCTGAAAGAAATGCCTCAGAACACTTGAGAAGGTGGATGCATATGAGTAAATTGCAAGGGTTTGAAGCATTGGTTTGGAGAAGAATGGAAAAATTCAGTTGCTTAGCCAAGGCAGTTTCAAACAGCTTTGATCTGGATATCTCAGGAGAAAGAGCTTGTGCCGTCCCAGCATTTTCTGGTTTTGGCTAGGAAGGTATATAGTAAAGAAATGAATACAAAATAAAACCCAAAGTTTTTAATGGGTTTTTAGAACTTCCACTTCTGGCTACAAACGGGAGACAAAAGGCAAATAGATATTGTTTTAAAAATGCTAAGCCAGGCCTTTTTTAACCTCAAGAAAACATTGGGGTTTGATTAGGTTCAGATTGGGGGCAAGTTTTCAGGACAGTGTTTGTTCTAGCAACTTCCTCCCCTTCCCTGTGGAAAGCGTTGGTCTGTTGTGGTTCTGGAAGGCATGCTCTGAAGGCTCTAGGCTGAGGCGTCGAGAGACGGGCTCCACAGCCTGTCATTTGTGCTTCTGCCCACGCTTCCTTCAGTGTGTTCCTTGGAGCCAGGCCGCCCTGACTGCATGAGCCTTGGCATGACTAAGCAGAGCCTCCAGCCCTCTTCTTGTCTCAATCCTTTTTGGTAGAGTCTCTACGTTTACCTCCCATCTCCAGGCATCTTGGGTACTGCAGATCAGCATTTGTTCCATTTCTGCCTTCAGCTCAGCTTCATTCCATTCTTCTAAGCTGCACTTTGGATCTGGGGGTGTTTTTTATGTTAATTCAGTCAGCAGGTTCTTTGGGTTGCATCATTCGTTTAGCTCAAGAAATCGACATCTATCTGGGAGACATATTCTAGAAGGAAGGAAAATGAAGTTTATCTCCTGTGAAATAAAAGGATCAGTTCAGTTCAGTTGCTCAGTTGTGTCCAACTCTTTGTGACCCCATGAACTGCAGCATGCCAGGCCTCCCTGTCCATCACCAACTCCTGGAGTCCAACCAAACCTATGTCCATTGAGTTGGTGATGTCATTCAACCATCTCATCCTCTGTCGTCACCTTCTCCTTCTGCCCTCAATCTTTGCCAGCATCAGGGTCTTTTCCAATGAGTCAGCTCTTTGCATCAGGTGGCCAAATTATTGGAGTTTCAGCTTCAACATCAATCCTTCCAACGAGCACCCAGGACTGATCTCCTTTAGGATGGACTGGTTGGACCTCCTTTCAGTCCAAGTCTTCTCCAGCACCACAGTTCAAAAGCATCAATTCTTCAGTGCTCAGCTTTCTTTATAGTCCAACTCTCACATCCATACATGACTACTGGGAAAACCATAGCCTTGACTAGATGGACCTTTGTTGACAAAGTAATGTCTCTGCTTTTTAATAGGCTGTCTAAGTTGGTCATAACTTTCCTTCCAAGGAGTAAGCATCTTTTAATTTCATGGCTGCAATCACCATCTGCAGTGATTTTGGAGCCCAGAAAAATAAAGTCTGACACTGTTTCCACTGTTTCCCCATCTATTTGCCATGAAGTGATAGGACTGGATACCATGATCTTAGTTTTCTGAATGTTGAGCTTTAAGACAACTTTTTTACTCTTCTCTTTCACTTTCATCAAGAGGCTCTTTAGTTCCTCTTCACTTTGTGCCATAAGGGTGGTGTCATCTGCATATCCAAGGTTATTGATATTTCTCCCAGCAATCTTGATTCCAGCTTGTGCTTCCTCCAGCCCAGTATTTCTCATGATGCACTCTGCATATAAGTTAAATAAGCAAGGTGACAATATACAACCTTGACGTACTCCTTTTCCTATTTGGAACCAGTCTGTTGTTCCATGTCCAGTTCTAACTGTTGCTTCCTGGCCTGCATACAGGTTTCTTAAGAGGCAGGTCACGTGGTCTGGTATTACCAACTCCTTCAGAATTTTCCACAGTTTATTATGATCCACACAGTCAAAGGCTTTGGCTTAGTCAATAAAGCAGAAATAGAGAGGAAATAAATATTTTGTGAGAATCAAAATACTCCTGGCATGGTCTAGAAGCTTTATCAAAGATCTTATTTAACCATGATATCAATATAATATGCAACATATTGCTGTAAAGACCAAAAGGGATAATAATCCATGATATTCAGCACAGGGCATGGCACAGAGTCAATAAATTTGAGTTATTATGATTATTTCTTAATTTTTTTTCCTAGAAAGGAAGGGACTCACTAATCTGTTCATTTTAGTCAGGATCTCCTACAATGGTTTGATATTTATAGGGCTCCGTAAATGTTTGCTGAGTAACTGAGTGAATGGATTCTTGCCAAAAGTATCTTATTACTATGGCTGATTTTTGGTTAACAAGATATAATTTGCCAGATTAATGTGTGCCCCTTTATAAGGCCATAGTTCTGAGGAAGAATCTGACATCAAAATGGTCGAGATAAGAAAACAATTTTCCCCTTACTTCATCTTTGTTTCTTTTACTTCACCTTATGTTATTATCCCAGATTTCTAATGAGCCATGTACTTCTTATGCTTGGATGAAATATAAATACACTACTTAGATATAACTGTTTGATAAACCTAACCAGGGAATGCAGTGCTTTGCAGACTCAGAGATTAAGTTGAAATCAAGCCATGGGAATAAAAAAGTAAGAGTGTGAGAAAATAGAATATTGCCAGAAAAACATGATGATTGAGGAAGCCAATATAGGCAAATATAGTAGGAACAGCAGGAATTTGGAATACGTTTCCTGTTAGTGGGGCAATGTGGAATGATGGAAAAGCTCAAATCTCCAGCACTTACTCTGAATCTCATCCAGTTTTCATAATCTGTGAAGTGAAAAAGTCATGTAGGTGACTCCACAAATTCCTAACCCTAAATATTGTGTGATTTTATTTAGTAATAATAAATTTATATGTATATAGCTTTTTCACCCTTTGAAAACTCTTTCATAATGTCCTATCAAATATAGGGCTACTACACCAATAGGTGCACATAAGTTATTTGAGAAAGAAGAAATACAAAGGCCCAAATCTATATATCATTATAAAAAAATGTGATGCACCTAAATCTGTTGAACAACTTGTCAATCTTAATGTCAAAAACAAATTTAACTTATTATTTAGCCACCCGGGATTTTTGAATGGAAGACCCTCGGAAACCATGGTATCACCATCTTCATTGTAGACCACGGAAGGCAAAAGAACAGGCTCAAGGTCACTTGGCTTCAGGTTGTGATCTCTGAACTCCCAATAGGCTATTCTTTACTCAACATCAATGTCAATTAATTGATTGCTCAATTGATTATACCAACAGTCCCAACTCAGGCAACCTTTTGAGCAAATAGAGACATGTAAGTAGTGAAAAATATTAAAAGACAGAGAAAGAAGAAATTTTGCCAGAAAAATGTCTGACAAACTCAAGTGATTTCTGCTTAACTGTAACTGTGTTGCTCAGTTGTATCTGACTCTTTGCGACCCCGCAGACTGTAACCTCCCAGGCTCCTCTGTCCATGGAATTTTCCAGGTAAGAATATTGGAGTGGGTAGGTATTCCCTTCTCCGGAAGATTTTCCCAATCCAGGGATCAAACCTGGGTCTCCTGCATTGCAGGCAGATTCTTTACCATCTGAGCCACCAGAGAAACCTACTATCACTCTATCTTACAAAGATCGTGGCTCATTTGTCATCAAGGAAAAAGATGTAGTCTCCATGTTACTTTTGCTTCTTTTTTGCCTCAAATCTACTCTGGGAATGTTTAGTGTTTACATCTTTACCTATATTCTCTTGAACATATGTGATGTCTCACTTCATAAAACCAATAACAGAATTCTATATTTCTTAATAAAATAAAAGCTAAATATAGAAGTTCTTTTAAATGAACATTATATAGGTTTTGAATTTATCCACAAGAGAAAAATGCCAGGGATCAGAACTTTTTAGTCCTTAATTTATTTTTGTGCTAGAAAACTAACATAGTTTTATGTACTGACATTTAAAGTTTGAATAGTACATTAGTGTAATTTTCAAGATTTCAACATGAACATCTATTTTATAGTTTTTTTTAAAAGACTGCAAAATTACATCTCTTTTTGGGTATGATAAATTCTTATTTCAGCACGAAGTTTCTGTTTTAAAAAATCTTTTGTAGAATTCATATGCTAAATATCAAACTAAGTAAGTGTCAAATTTTGCAGAAATATAAAGAAATTAGTGCTTTCAGTTTTATTAGCATATAGAAACAGGGATTCTGTGGCACACGTTTGAATACTAAAAAAGTTTAAAAAGTGGTGTTAAAGTAAGAGGCATTTATCAAAAATCATCAGGCTTGATACTAGAAAGATTTCTTCCTTTCACAAGCTTATCATCTGATAGAGATCAAGGGTCAACAACATTTTCTGTAAACGGGCAGATGGTAAATATTTTCAACTCTGTAGGCCATATAATCTCTATTGCCAATTACTTTACCCTTTGTAGAATGAAAGAGGGCAATGACAATAGACAAAAGTGAGAGCTACCCTGTTCTAATAAAACTTTGTGAATGAACACATATTTGAATTTCATATTATTTTCATGTGTTACAAAATGTTGCTCTTGATTTGATTTCTTTTTCAACCATTTCAAAATGTGAAGGAATATTTTCAGTTTGTAGACCACACACAGATAAACAGTGGGCCAAACTTGGCTTGTCAGCCAAAGTTCACTGAGCCCTGCAGTAGATGTGTATAAACAGTGAAACAGAACACAGGACTAGTACGCTATGATGGAGGAAGCATATGCTATGGGAGGGCAAAATGGGAGAAATCAACTAGAAAAGACTAAAATGAAAGTGTATAATGCTAACATTTTTATGGAAAGAATCATTTGCTTTTCTATTTTTTGAAATGAGAGTTACACAAGGTAAAATTAACTGCTTATAAATTAACAACTGAGTGACATTTAGAATATCCACAATGCTGTACAATTGCTATCTTTAGTTCCAAAATTTCTTCACCCCAAAAGTAATCCCTGTTCCCATTAAGCAGCTGCTTTCAACTCCTCTCTTCTCCTAGCCCTTAGCAACCTCCTTTCTGTCTCTATGGATTTACCTGTTCTGGATATTTCATATACACAGAATCATACAATATGTGGTCCTTTGCATCTGACTTATTTTACTTAGCATATTTTCTAGGTTTATCCATGTTGCAGCATGCATATTTCAGCTGTTGTTCAGTCGCTCATTCATGTCTGACTCTTTGTGACCCCATGGACTGCAGCAAGACAGGCTTCCCTGTTATTCACTATTTCCAAGAACTTGCTCAGACTCTGAGCAAGTCTATAGAGTCGGTGATGTCATCCAACCAGCTTGTCCTCTCTCATCCCCTTCTCCTCCTGCCTTCAACCTTTCCTAGCATCAGGGCCTTTTCTAATGATTTGGCTGTTCGCATCTGGTGGCCAAAGTATTACAGCTTCAGCTTTAGCATCAGTCCTTCCAATGAATATTAAGGACTGATTTCCTTTAGGATTGACTGCCTTGATCTCCGGAGAAGGCAATGGCAAGCCACTCCAGTACTCTTGCCTGGAAAATCCCATGGATGGAGGAGCCTGGTGGGCTACAGTCTATGGGGTCGCACAGAGTCGGACACGATTGAGGCGACTTAGCAGCAGCAGCAGCAGCCTTGATCTCCTTGCAGTCCAAGGGACTCCCAGAGCCTTCTCCAACATCACAGTTTGAAAGCATCAATTCTTTGATCTTCTTTATAGTCCAACTCTCACATCCATACATGACTATGGGAAAAACCATAGTTTTGACTATAGTTTAGTTGGCACAGTAATGTCTCTGCTTTTTAATATGCTGTCTAGATTTGTCACAGTGTTTCTTCTAAGGAGCAAGCACCTTTTAATTTCATAGCTGCAGGCCCAGGTTTGAGCACTGGTCAAGGAACTAAATCCTGCACACCACAACCAAGTTGGTGCAGTCAAATAAATAAGTAAATAATAAAATGGGAGAAGATATTTGCAGACCATATATCTGATAAGGGTATAATGTCCATAATATATAAACAGCTCTTATAATTCAATAACCAAAAGACAATTCAGTTTTTAAACGGGCAAAGGATTTTAAAAGATGCTACTCCAAAGCAGATACACAAAAAAGATGCTCAGCATCATTAATCATTCAGTTCAGTTCAGTTCAGTTGCTCAGTCGTGTCCGACTCTTTGTGACCCCATGAATCACAGCACGCCAGGCCTCCTGTCCATCACCAACTCCCGGAGTTCACTCAAACTCATGTCCATCGAGTCGGTGATGCCATCCAGCCTTCTCATTCTCTGTCGTCCCCTTCTCCTGCCCCCAATCCCTCCCAGCATCAGAGTCTTTTCCAGTGAGTCAGCTCGTCACATGAGGTGGCCAAAGTATTGGAGTTTCAGCTTTAGCATCAGTCCTTCCAATGAACACCCAGGATTGATCTCCTTTAGAATGGACTGATTGGATCTCCTTGCAGTCCAAGGGACTCTCAAGAGTCTTCTCCAGCACCACAGTTCAAAAGCATCAATTCTTCGGTGATCAGCTTTCTTCACAGTCCAACTCTCATATCCATACATGACCACTGGAAAAACCATAGCCTTGACTAGACGGACCTTTGTTGGCAAAGTAATGTCTCTGCTTTTTAATATGCTATCTAGGTTGGTCATAACTTTCCTTCCAAGGAGTAAGCGTCTTGTAAATCATAAACATAATGAGATACCACTTCATAGCCACTAGGATGGCTATATTTAAAAAAAAAAGAAAATAACAAGTGTTAGTGAAGATGAAGCCAGGCCTTTTGCATTGGGAGCATGGAGTCTTAGCCACAGGACCATCAGGGAAGTCCCCTTCCATTTTATAGGTTGTATTTTCACTTTCTTCACAACGTCCTTTGATACATAAAGGTCTTTAATTTTGGTGAAGTCCAATTTTTCATATCTTTCAAACTTAGGTGCATCCTACTGTTCAAACCTCCAATTTTTATAGCTTATTAATAAAAATATGAAAACCAAATTACTAAATTTTGTATCCTTTTCTGGTTAGAATCTAAGAGAACATCAATGGCAGCACAATAATTAGTATTTATTGACCATTTGTTATTGTCCTTGAGACACATTATCTTAACTAATTCTCATAGCACCAACCACTAGGCATGGAGAAGTCAAGTGTCCTGGGCAGGGTCACACACTTATTTTATGTCAGAGGAAGCATCGAACACCAGCAATTCGGCTTCACCACCTCATAACTTTTTCCAAAAAAATTTTTTAAAGTCCATTTGTGACATATATATGAAGAAGAAGAAGCTAATGTTATCATTATTTGTTTGACATATAGGGGAATAGGAAATTGAATTTGGTATTTCAAAAACATCTGGTCGAGGGAGGATCAAATTGTACCAGATCTCTTAAGTAATTTGATAATAAGAAAAAGCTCTAATTATGCAGTTTTTTGGTTCAAATTATTTCCATTATTAGACAACATCTTCTGAATAATAAACAAACAAAAACCAAGATTAATAAATACAGTATGTGGCAGTGCTTTCAAATATGTTATTTTGTTAGAACTCTGATAAGGAAGTATTGATATTTCGATGTTGCAGAAGAATCAGTTTTTAAAGTGTTAGGTTTGTCCACTGGGCCCACATCCCATGGTACCAACTATTGTGCACATTCACAGGCTTCTATGGCCTCGGCGCATCATTCTGTCTGTATCTCCTCAACCCGCCCTAGTGTCAGTCAAGGCACACTAGACTTTCATGCTCCATTACCTTGTTTTCTGTCTCTTCTGTGGGCAGTTGTCATTTTCATGTGTCTACCTATTCTGCAGTGTCTACGTGAAACATCAGTTCATCCTTCAGATCTTCTCTGATCCTTCCAACAAACATTCTTTTCTCTTTTATGAGGCTTCATGACATGCTCTGTCTTTAGACTCCTATTACCGACTGCATTTGTATGATCAAAGGTGGGTTTTTCTCTCTTCTACTAGACAAAAGTCTTCTAAACTCTGAACCTCATTTTAAACCCACTTGTGCCTTGTGATCACAAGTACTGATTTCGTGTCTTGTTTTTAATGGTTCTCTAGAAATAAGAAATACCTTATCAAATGGATACATGTATATGTATGGCTGAGTCCCTTTGCTGTTCACCTGAAACTATCACATTATCAATCAATTATAGCCCAATTCAAAATAAAAAGTAAAAAAAAAAAAAAAGAAATACCTCATCAACTGGAGCCAGACCCTACCCTAAACACTGAGATTCAGTCCTCATTAGTAAAAGCTATTATCAGTGCAGTTTAAGAGAATGATTGCTGTAATGATTGATATATACTGGGTACAGTATACTTTGGGACACTCAGCAGCTCAGCGACAAAGAATCTGCCTGCAACTCAGGAGCCGTAGGAGACGAGGGTTTGATCCCTGGGTCTGCAAGATGCCCTGGAGAAGGGAATGGCAAGTATTCCAGTATTCTTGCCTGGAGAACTCCATGGATAAAGGAGCCTGGCAGGCTACAGTCCAAAGGATCACAAAGAGTTGGACATAACTGAATGACTTAGCATGCACCCATACTTCGAAAAAGTTTGTATTAAAATACTGGGTATTCCAGAGAAGGAACAAGATGGCGGAGGAATAGGATAGCGAGACCACTCTCTCCCCCACAAATTCAGCAAAAGAACATTTGAACGCAGAGTAAAGTCCACAAAACAACTTCTGAGTACTGGCAGAGGACATCAGGCACCCAGAAAAGCAGCCCATTGTCTTCAAAAGGAGGTAGGAAAAAACATAAAAGATAAAAAGAGAGACAAAAGAAGTAAGGACAGAGCTCCGTCCCAGGAAGGGAGGCTTTAAAAAGAGAGAAGTTTCCAAACACCAGGAAACACTCTCACTGGCGAATCTGTGGTGAGCCTTGGAACCTCAGAGGGCCACATAACTGGGGGGAAAAAGAAAGAAATAGTTAAAACCCACAGATTACCCGCCAAACGGTAACTCCCAGTGGAGAAGCAGTGCAGACACCTGCATACGCCATTAGCAAGCGGGGGCTGGGCCGGGAGGAGCCGGCTGAACTGCTTAGAGAGAGGACTGGGCTTGAATGCCGTGAGGACAATTTGAGAGAACTAATTGGGGATAGCAAAGCAGACTGGGATAGCTTCCACACGAAAAGGCGGAAAGCTCTAACCTAAAACTCCGCCAGCCCTGCTCACAGAACAAAGGGCTGAGCAGAGCGAGCCGGCTGTTGTCGGCCCATCCCCCACCCCCCCATCGAGACAGGCAGGGAGGTCAGCCAGAGCCGGAGCGGGCAACCACGCCACAGAAAGGCATCCGATACCAAACTGCAGGCAGGCTTCGTTGCTAATCAAGACTTCTTGGGCTCGGGCCAGTTGATATCTGCCTGAGAAGGTGTGCCAGTTGTACACCCAGAAAACCAAGTGGCAGGGACTGGGGAGGTGATAAGTCGCAGCAACTGCGCTCGCCAAACACCTGGTCACCTGAGCTGCTCAGACTGGGGAAGGCAGAAAACGCAGGCCCAACCAAGTCTGCGCCTTTGTGGAGTACCCAAGAACCTGAACTTGAGCTGCTCAGACCTGGGAAGTGCATACAACCCGGTGCCGGCCTCGGACAGTTCCCGGCAGAGCAACCTAGAGCCTGTGCAGTATAGACTGGGACAGCATATGTGCTGTGAGTGGGGGCAAACCCAGTGTGGCTGAGACGCTGCGAGCACTCCCCACAGACGCCAGAGATATTCGTCTGCAGCATTCCTCCCTTCCCAGAACAGGACTGAACAACTGAACCTTAAAAAGTGTCCACCCCGCACCCTAATGTCAGGGCGGAAATTAGACACTGAAGAGACCAGCAAACAGAAGCTAAAACAGAGGGAACCACCTTGGAAATGACAGATAGAGTAGTCTAGAGGCTACTCCAAGAATAAGACCAAAAACCAGAGGCAAGAGGCTTAAGCCTGAATCCTGAGAACACCAGAGAACTCCTGACTCCAGGGAACATTAATTGATAGGAGCTCATCAAATGTCTCCATACCTACACTAAAACCAAGCACCACCCAAGGGTCAACAATTTCCAGAGCAAGACATCCCACGCAAATTCTCCAGCAACACAGGAAAATAGCCCTGAACTTCAATATACAGGCTGCCCAAAGTCACTCCAAACCCACTGACATCTCATAACTCATTACTGGACACTTCATTGCACTCCAGAGAAAAGAAATCCAGCTCCACCTACCAGAACACTGACACAAGCTTCCCTAACCAGGGAACCTTGACAAGTCACCTGTCCAACCCCACACACAGCGAAGAAACTACATAATAAAGAGAACTCCACAAACGGTCAGAAGAGGGAAAGGCCATCCCAAGCAAAGCAATATAAGCAAGATGAAGAGGCAGAGAAATACACAGCAAGTAAAGGAACAAGATAAATGCCCACCAACACAAACAAAAGAGGCAGATATAGGGAATCTACCTGATAAAGAATTTCGAATTTTGGTGGTGAAAATGATTCAAAATCTTGAAAGCAAAATGGAGTTACAGATAAATAACCTGGAGAAAAGGATTGAGAAGATGGAAGAAAGGTTTAATGTGGACTTAGAGGAAATAAAAAAGAGTCAATATACAATGAATAATGGAATAGATGAGATCAGAAACACTCTGGAGGGAACAAACAATAGAATAACAGAGGCAGAAGACAGGATAAGCGAGCTAGAAGATAGAATTGTAGAAATAAATGAAACAGAGAGGAAAAAGAAAAAATGAATTAAAAGAAATGAGGACAATATGAGAGACCTCTGGGACAATGTTAAATGCCCCAACATTCGAATTATAGGAGTCCCAGAAGAAGAAGACCAAAAGAAAGACCATGAGAGAATACTTGAGGAGATAATAGTTGAAAACTTCCCTAAAATGGGGAAAGAAATAATCACCCAAGTCCAAGAAACCCAGAGAGTCCCCAGCAGGATAAACCCAAGGCGAAATACTCCAAGACACATATTAATCAAATTAACAAAGATCAAACACAAAGAACAAATATTAAAAGCAGCAAGGGAAAAGCAGCAAATAACACACAAGGGGATCCCCATAAGGATAACAGTTGATCTTTCAACAGAAACTCTTCAGGCCAGGAGGGAATGGCAAGACATGTTTAAAGTGATGAAAGAAAATAACCTACAGCCCAGATTACTGTACCCAGCAAGGATCTCATTCAAATATGAAGGAGAAATCAAAAGCTTTACAGACAAGCAAAACCTGAGAGAATTCAGCATCACCAAACCAGCTCTCCAACAAATGCTAAAGGATCTTCTCTAGACAGGAAACACAGAAAGGGTATATAAATTCGAACCCAAAGCAATAAAGAAAATGGCTACGGGATCATACTTATCAATAATTACCTTAAACGTAAATGGGTTGAATGCCCCAACCAAAAGACAAAGCCTGGCTGAATGGATACAAAAACAAGACCCCCATATATGTTGTCTGCAAGAGACCCACCTCAAAACGAGGGACACATACAGACTGAAAGTGAAGGGCTGGAAAAAGATATTCCAGACAAATAGAGACCAAAAGAAAGCAGGAGTAGCAATACTCATATCAGATAAAATAGACTTTAAAACAAAGGCTGTGAAAAGAGACAAAGTAGGAAACTACATAATGATCAAAGGATCAACCCAAGAAGAAGATATAACAATTATAAATATTTATGCACCCAACATAGGAGCACCGCAATATGTAAGACAATTACTAACAAGTATGAAAGGGGAGCCAACCAGTCCATTCTAAAGGAGATCAATCCTGGATGTTCATTGGAAGGACTGATGCTGAAGCTGAAACTGCAATACTTTGGCCACCTCATGCGACGAGTTGACTCACTGGAAAAGACTCTGATGCTGGGAAAGGTTGGGGGCGGGAGGAGAAGGGGACGACAGAGAATGAGATGGCTGGATGGCATCACCGACTCTGTGGACATGAGTTTGAGTGTACTCCGGGAGTTGGTGAGGGACAGGGAGGCCTGGCGTGCTGTGATTCATGGGGTCACGGAGAGTCGGACATGACTGAGCGACTGAACTGAACTGAACTGAATGAAAGGGGAAATTAACAACAATGCAATAATAATGGGAGATTTTAATACCCTACTTACACCTATCTATGGATAGATCAATTAAACAGAAAATTAACAAGGAAACACAAACTTTAAATGATACAATAGACCAGTTAGACCTAATAGATATCTATAGGACATTTCACCCCAAAACAATGAATTTCACCTTTTTCTCAAGCGCACATGGAACCTTTTCCAGGATAGATCACATCCTGGGCCATAAATCTAGCCTTGGTAAATTAAAAAAAATTGAAATCATTCCAAGCATCTTTTCTGACCACAATGCAGTAAGATTAGATCTCAATTACAGGAGAAAAACTATTAAAAATGTCAACATATGGAGGCTGAACAACACACTGCTGAATAATGAACAAATCATAGAAGAAATCAAAAGAGAAATCAAAATATGCAGAGAAATGAATGAAAATGAAAACAACCCAAAACCTCTGGGACACTGTAAAAGAAGTGCTAAGGGGGAATTTCATAGCAATACAGGCACATCTCAAGAAACAAGAAAAAAGTCAACTAAATAACCTAACTCTACATCTAAAGCAACTAGAAAAGGAAGAAATGAAGAAACCCAGGGTCATTAGAAGGAAAGAAATAAAAATTAGGGCAGAGATAAATGCAAAAGAAACAAAAGAGACCATAGCAAAAATCAACAAAGCCAAAAGCTGGTTCTTTGAGAAGATAAATAAAATTGACAAACCACTAGCCAGACTCATCAAGAAACAAAGGGAGAAGAACCAAATCAATAAAATTAGAAATGAAAATGGAGAGATCACAACCGACAACACAGAAATACAAAGGATTATTAGAGAATACTATAAGCAATTATATGGCAATAAAATGAGTAACCTGGAAGAAATGGACAAATTCCTAGAAAAGTACATCTTTCCAAAACTGAACCAGGAAGAAATAGAAAATCTGAACAGACCCATCACAAGCACAGAACTAGAGGCTGTAATCAGAAATCTTCCAGCAAATAAAAGCCCAGGTCCAGACGGCTTCACGGCTGAATTCTACCAAAAATTTAGAGAAGAGCTAACACCTATTCTACTCAAACTCTTCCAGAAAATTGCTGAGGAAGGGAAACTTCCAAACTCATTCTATGAGGCCACCATCACCCTAATCCCAAAACCTGGTAAAGATCCCACAAAAAAAGAAAACTACAGGCCAATATCACTGATGAACATAGATGCAAAAATCCTTAACAAAATTCTAGCAATCAGAATCCAACAACACATTAAGAAGATCATACATCATGACCAAGTGGGCTTTATCCCAGGAATGCAAGGTTTCTTCAATATTCGCAAATCAATCAACGTAATACACCACATTAACAAACTGAAAAATAAAAATCATATGACTATCTCAATAGATGCAGAGAAAGCCTTCGACAAAATTCAACATCCATTTATGATAAAAACCCTCCAGAAAGTGGGAATAGAAGGGACATACCTCAACATAATAAAAGCTATATATGACAAACCCACAGCAAACATTATCCTCAATGGTGAAAAACTGAAAGCATTTCCCCTAAAGTCAGGAACAAGACAAGGGTGCCCACTCTCACCACTACTATTCAACTAGTTCTGGAAGTTTTGGCTATAGCAATCAGAGCAGAAAAAGACATAAAAGGAATACAAATTGGAAAAGAAGAAGTAAAACTTTCACTGTTCGCTAATGACATTATCCTCTTCACAGAAAACCCTAAAGACTCTACCAGAAAACTATTAGAGCTAATCAATGAATACAGTAAAGTTGCAGGATAAAAAATCAACACACAGAAATCCCTTGCATTCCTATACACTAATAATGAGAAAATAGAAAGAGAAATTAAGGAAACTATTCCATTCACTGTTGCAATGAAAAGAATTAAATACTTAGGAATATATTTACCTAAGGAAAAGACTTGTACATAGAAAACTATATAACATTTGTGAAAGTAATGAAAGAGGACACTAATAGATGGAGAAATATACCATGTTCGTGGATTGGAAGAATAAATATTGTAAAAATGAGTAAACTACGCAAAGTAATTTATACATTCAATGCAATCCCTATCAAGCTACCAACGATATTTTTCACAGAACCAGAACAAATAATCTCACAATTTGTATGGAAATACAAGAAACCTCAAATAGCCAAAGCAATCTTGAGGAAGAAGAATGGAACTGGGGGAATTAACCTGCCGGACTTCAGGCTCTACTACAAAGCCACAGTCATCAAGACAGTATGGTACTGGCATAAAGACAGAAATATAGATCAATGGAACAAAATAGAAAGCCCAGAGATAAATCCACGCACCTATGGACACCTTATCTTTGACGAAGGAGGCAAGAAGATAAAATGGAGAAAAGACAGTCTCTTTAACAAGTGGTGCTGGGAAAACTGGTCAGCCACTTGTAAAAGAATGAAACTAGAACACTTCCTAACACCATACACAAAAATAAACTCAAAGTGGATTAGAGAGCTAAATGTAAGACCAGATTCTATAAAACTCCTAGAGGAGAATGTAGGCAAAACACTCTCTGACATAAATCACAGCAGGATCCTCCATGACCCACATCCCAGAATATTGGAAATAAAAGCAAAAATAAACAAATGGTACCTAATTAAAATCAAAAGCTTCTGCACAGCAAAGGAAACTGTAAGTAAGGTGAAAAGACAGCCTTCAGAATGGGAGAAAATAATAGCAAATGAAGCAACTGATAAAGGATTAATCTCCAAAATATACAAGCAGCTCCTGTAGCTCAATTCCAGAAAAATAAATGACCCAATCAAAAAATGGGCCAAAGAACTAAACAGACATTTCTCCAAAGAAGACATAAAGATGGCTAACAAACACATGAAAAAATGCTCAACATCACTCATAATCAGAGAAATGCAAATCAAAACCACAATGAGATACCATTTCACACCAGTCAGAATGGCTGTTATCCAAAAGTCTACATGCAATAAATGCTGGAGAGGGTGTGGAGAAAAGGGAACCCTCTTGCACTGTTGGTGGGAATGCAAACTAGTACAGCCAATATGGAGAACAGTGTGGAGATTCCTTAAAAAACTGGAAACAGACCTGCCATACGACCCAGCAATCCCACTTCTGGGCATACACACCAAGGAAACCAGAATTGAAAGAGACATGTGTACCCCAATGTTCACCGCAGCACTGTTTATAATAGCCAGGACATGGAAGCAACCTAGATGTCCATCACCAGACGAATGGATAAGAAAGCTTTGGTACATATACACAATGGAGTATTACTCAGCCATTAAAAATAATACATTTGAATGAGTTCTAATGAGGTGGATGAAACTGGAACCTATTTTACAGAGTGAAATAAGCCAGAAAGAAAAATACCAATACAATATACTAACGCATATATATGGAATTTAGAAAGATGATAATGATAAACCTGTATGCTGCTGCTGCTGCTAAGTCGCTTCAGTCATGTCCAACTCTGTGCAACCCCATAGATGGCAGCCCACCAGACTCCGCCATCTCTGGGATTCTCCAGGCAAGAACACTGGAGTGGGTTGCCACTTCCTTCTCCAATGCATGAAAGTGAAAAGTGAAAGTGAAGTCACTCAGTCGTGTCTGACTCTTTGTGACCCCATGGACTGCAGCCTACCAGGCTCCTCCGCCCATGGGATTTTCCAGGCAAGAGTACTGGAGTGGGGTGCCATTGCCTTCTCCTGTATATGAGACAGCAAAAGAGACACAGATGTATAGAACAGTCTTTTGGACTCTGTGGGAGAGGGCGAGGGTGGGATGATTTGGGAGAATGGCATTGAAACATGTATATCATCATATGTGAAACGAATCGTCAGTCCAGGTTTGATGCATGATACAGGATGCTCAGGGCTGGTGCACTGGGATGACCCAGAGGGATGGTATGGGGGGGAGGTGGGAGGGGGTTCAGGATGGGGAACACATGTACACCCGTGGCGGATTCATGTTGATGTATGCAAAACCGATACAATATTGTAAAGTAATTAGCCTCCAATTAAAATAAATACATTTATATAAAAAAAGAAGATATATATATATGAATAATATATATATATGAAGAATATATATATGTATAAAGAATATATACACACACCAAAAAAATAACACAATGGAATATTCAGTTCAGTTCAGTTCACTTTAGTTCAGTCACTCAGTCGTGTCCGACTCTTTGCGACCCCATGAACCACAGCACACCAGGCCTCCCTGACCATCACCAACTCCCGAAGTTCACTCAAACTCATGTCCATCGAGTCAGTGATGCCATCCAGCCATCTCATTCTCTGTCGTCCCCTTCTCCTCCCGCCCACAATCCCTCCCAGCATCAGAGTCTTTTCCAGTGAGTCAACTCGTCGCATGAGGTGGCCAAAGTATTGGAGTTTCAGCTTTAGCATCAGTCCTTCCAATGAACACCCAGGATTGATCTCTTTACTCAACCATAAAGAGGAATAAAATAATGTCATTTGCAGCTACATGCATGGACCTAGAGATTATCATACAAAGCAAAATAAATCAGAAAGAGAAAGCCAAATACCACATGGTATCATTTATATGTTAAATCTAAAATATGACACAAGTGAACTTAGCTACAAAACGGAAACAGACTCACAGACATAGAGAACAGGTCTGTGGTTGCCAAGAGGGAGGGGGTTGAGAGAGGGGTGGATTGGGAGTTTGGGGTGAGCAGATGAAAACCATTACATATAAGACGGATAAACAAGGTCCTACTATATAGCACAGGGAACTATATTCAATATGCTGTAATAATGGAAAAGAATATGAAAAAGAACACATATATAGTCATAACAATCACTTTGCTGTACAGCAGAAATTAACAAAACATTGCAAATCAACTATACTTCAATAAAATAAAAGTTACTCAGCACTCCTTCAGTCAGTCAGTCACTCAACCATTTATTGAATATGCATAAACAACCAATTCCTGTTCAGTGAAGCTTACAGTCATGTGTGTGTGTGTGAGAGAGAGATAACATAACAAAATAAACATGTCAGTTAGGAGTACGTGCTTGAATATAAAGAAAACCAGGTGCAGGAGGTGGAGAATGATGTTGGCAACTGGGTGGTGGGGAGTCTGGTCAGGCAAGCCCTTTTTATCAGACATTTCAGCAGGCACATAAAGGAAGTAAGAGATTTAACTGCGGGTTATCTGGGGAAGAGCATTTCAGGCATAGAAACATTTGAAGAACTTGAGCCAGAAGGCTGATTGGGCTGGAGTGGTGGGAGATGAGCTCATCAAGGTGAGGGAGGCCATCTGTGGGAGTCTTGCAGCTCGTGCTAAGGAGTCTGAAGACCACCGCACATGAGAAGGAAGGCTGCTGCTGCTGCTGCTGCTAAGTCGCTTCAGTCATGTCCGACTCTGTGCGACCCCATAGACGGCAGCCCACCAGGTTCCCCCGTCCCTGGGATTCTCCAGGCAAGAACACTGGAGTGGGTTGCCATTTCCTTCTCCAATGCGTGAAAGTGAAAAGTGAAAGTGAGGTCTCTCAGTCGTGTCCGATTGAGTGACCCCATGGACTCAGCCTACCAGGCTCCTCCATCCATGGGATTTTCTAGGCAAGGGTACTGGAGTGGCTTGCCATTGCCTGAGAAGGAAGGCTGGTGGGTGTTAACCGAACAGTGGCGCTGTTGACCTGCTGTTAAAGGGTCATACGGGCTGCTGTGTCTGATTTCTTCACTATGTCCCCTCAATGGCAGGGAATACCTTAATCTTTCTGTCCTCAGACACTAGTACAGTCAGACTCCTATTTAGTATCCATTACATAAGTCCTCACTGGAGAAATGTTTGCCTGGAATACTGACTGTTGGAAGGTCTGTGAAAAGAAGTTAAAATAGCAAAGTTCCCCAATTTATCACAACCCCAAAGATACAATTTACTTCCGTAAAACATGCTGAGGACTTTCGTATTTGTTTATTCAGTAGAGAGTTGTAATTCTTTTTCTCAGTATTAACGCTCAAACTAAGACTTGTGCTGCAATAGCTGAGAAAGTTACAGCTTTTCTTCCTAAGAGTCTTATGCAATTACAGTGGTACACAAGTTTTGAATACAGGGCCAAGGGTAAGACACTGGATTCCATTCTTAGCTCTGTCATTCATTAGCTGTGGGACCTTTGAATGTGAAATAATCACACATGTGTTTGTGAAGCACTTATTATGTTGAGCCCCCACTCACTGTCCTTGAAGTCAAGACTACCATAGTCTGACAAAGACAGACATATAAACAAAGATAAAGAAGCCAGGGCGGTGAGCGGGCTGTGATGAAGGTTTGCATGGAGTGCTTTGAGGTTAACCATCTCATCTCAAGTTCGTTAGGCAACTAAGAGAGGAGGGAGGTCGAGGCGGGGGCATGTACAAGGCACTGGTCATAGGGCAGCGCATGGCACGTGCAGGGAACTGAAAGGCATTTGGAGGGCCTAGAATAGAGTAGCAGAGAACGTGTCACTTTTCTGCGCCAGCGTCTCTGGGGGAAGTCACACGTACCCATTCCATGTGACCTTCATGGGCTGTTTGTCACTGTGCCAGGCTAGCTGGTCACAGGACTGGGACAGCTCATCCAGGATGAACATTCACAGTGACTTGGCCTACTGGACCCATGCAACTTCCCCCCTCAGCTTTATTGAGAAGTAATTGACTTCTACCACTGTATACATTTACATATATTGTGAAATGACTACCACAATAGGGTCGGATAGCATCCATCTTCTCATATTGATGCAATAAAAAAAAGAAAAGAAAAAAAGAAAAAAAAATTTCTTTGTAATAGGAACTCACAGGATTTACTCTCTTAACAACTTTCCTGTATATCATAGAACAGCTATAGCTATTGTCATCATGTTGCACATTAGATCCCCGTTTCCTAGTACTTAAACTTATAGCTGGAAATTGGTACTTTTTGACCACCCTCCTCCAATTTCCCCTGCTCCAGCTCTCTGCCTCTGGTAACCACAAATATGATCTCTTTTCTATGAACTTGGTGCTTTTTTAAAAGTTTTTTTTTTTTGTTTGTTTGTTTGTTTAGTTTTGTTTTTAAGATTCCACATATAAGTGAGATCATACAGTATTTGTTCTTCTATGTCTGACATTTCACTTAGCATAATGCCTTCAAGATCCCTTCATATTGTCATTTTTATAGCTGAATAGTATTCCATAGTATGTATGTGGTGTATATATGTGTGTGTGTGTGTGTGTGTGTATATGCCAAACTCTTTAACCAATAATCCATCAATGGACACTTAGGTTGTTTTCATATCTTGGCTATTGTTAATAATGCTGCTATGAACATGGGGGTGCACATTTCTTTTCAAGTTAGTGTTTTCATTTCCTTTTGATATATTCCCAGAAATGGAGTTTCTGGATCATGTAGTAGTTCTGTTTTTAATTTTTTGAGAATTCTCCGTACTGTTTTCCATAGGGGCTATTCCAGTGTACATTCCCATCAACAGTGCCCAAGAGCTCCCTTTTCTCAACATCCTTGCTAGCACTTGTTTTCTCTTGTCTGTTTGATGATGGTGATTCTAACAGGAGTGAGGTGTAATCTTGTGTAGTCACTGAGTTGTGCCTGACTCTTTTGCAACCCCATGGAGTGCAGGCCACCAGGCTCCTATGTCTATGGGATTTTCCAGGCAAGAATACTAGAGTGGGTTGCCATTGCCTTCTCCAGAGGATCTTCCTGAATCGGGGAACGAACCCATGTCTCCTGCTTTGGCAGTAGGATTCTTCACCACTGAGCCACCTGGGAAGCCCAACATGATTTAATTTGCATTTCTCTAATCACTAGTAATATGGGCATTTAGTATATCTTTTTTGGAGAAATGTCTATTTAGGTCTTTTGTCCATTTAAAAAACTGGTTTATTTGGGGGGTTATTGTTTTTTGGGTTTTTTAGTTTTCTTTCTTTCCTTTTCTTTTTTTTTGCTATTGAGTTCAGTGAGTTCTTTATATATTTTTTATATTAACCACTTATCAGATATATGGCTTGCAAATATATTTTTCTATCTGCAGGCTATCTTTTCAGTTTATTGATGATTTCCTTTGTTGGGCAGGAAAGTCCCATCTGTTTATTTTGTTTACTTTGTTGCTTGTGCTTATATGTCAGATCCAAAAAATTATGACCAATATTCCACATCAAGGAGCTTTAGTCCCGTGTTTCCTTCTAGGTCTTTCATGGTTGCAGGTATTACGTTGTAAGTCTTTAATCCACTTGGGGTTAATTCTTATGAGTGGTGTAATATAGAGGCCAAGTTCCAGTCTTTCACTTGTGGATATTCAGTTATTCCAGCACTACTATTGAAAAGACTTCTTTTCTCCATGAAGTATTCTTGGCTCCTTTGTCAAATATTAGTTGATGATACAGTCAACTTGGGTTTATTTCTGGGCTCTCGATTCTGTTCTATTGGTCTTGTTGTTCAGTCATGAAATCATGTCAACTCTTTATGACTCCAGAGACAGCAGCACATCAGGCTTCCCTGTCCTTCACCATCTCCTGGAGTTTGCTCAAACTCATGCCCGTGTAATTCTCCAAGCAAGAATACTGGAGCCCTTCTTCAGGGGATCTTTCCAACCCATGGATCGAACTCGGGTCTCTTGTATTGCAGACAGATTGTTTACTGTTTGAGCCACCCGGGAAGCCCCTCTATTGGTTTACTGACCTGTTCGTATGCCAGTACCATACTGAAGTCCTCTTCTGAGGGCTTCCCAGATGGTGTCAGTAGTAAAGAATCTACTTGCCAATGCAGGAGATGTAAGAGATGCAAGTTCAGTCCTTAGGTCAGGAAGATCCCTTGGAGGAGGGCATGGAAACCCACTCCAGTATTATTGCCTGGAGAATCCCATGGACAGAGAAGCCTGGTAGGCCACAGTCCATAGGGTAGCAAAGAGTAGGACACGACTAAAGCAACTTAGCATGCACACATACTCTTCTGATGACTCCTGCTTCATTCTTCTTCTCAGGATTTCTTTGGTTATTTGGAGTCTTTTGGTTATTTGGTTATTTGGAGTGGTTCCATATAAGTTTTAGGAGTGCTTTTTTTCTACTTCTTTTAACAATGACAATTGAAGTCTTGATAGGGATTGCACTGAATCTACAGATGGCTTCTGGTAGTATTGATATTTTAGCAATATTCATTCTTCCAATCCATGATCATGAAATACATTTCCATTTATTTGTGTCTTCAGTTTCTTTCACCAATGTCTTGTAGTTTTCAGAATAGAGATCTTCCATCTTCTTATTTAAGTTTATTCTTGCCTTTTATTGTTTTTGATGCTATTACAAACAAGTTTTTTTTTTTCTTTTTTTCAGAAAATTTGTTGTTAGTTGGACCAATGCGAAGTGAGTCAGGTGTAACAGTCCTGTAAAATTCACTTAGGGACATTGGGAGAGAGTATCTCCTCCTTCCGGGGAAGAATTGTAAGAATGTGAGTTAGGATGTGACTGTGCTTGTGTTTTCCTTCAAAAGGTGAGAACTTGACAGAGAATAAACCCACAGTACTGATGGAAGTAAGTTTAAGAAACAGAGATGGATACTTATATATCTATCCCTGTGTGTGTCTGTAAGTCCTATCTATTATCTTTCTATCTAGAAAGGGAGAGATGGGGGAGAGGTGAATGACAGAATTTGAGCTTCTGGGTTCAGCCAAATTGAAATCAGCCATGTTCCCAGATTTCTTAGTTTTACAAATCAGTGAAAGTCCCTTTTTAAATTCACGATAGCTTGAATTACATATCTGTTACTTGTAGCTAAAAGAACCTTGATGAAAACCACAGTGGTAGATGACAAAACTACAGAATCAACTTCAGCTTTTTAATTTAAAAACCTTGAGACTTTGGTTGGTGTCTGACAAAAGAAGTTTATTGTTAGGATACCCTTGCCCTGAGTTAAGAACTGGGACACTGTTCCCACTGAAGACAGTTGTAGGGTCTGTATTAATTCTTTTTCAGATTTTGGCTAATTTCTGCAATCATTTTCCTGTCCTCTTTATCTCTTGCTTAAGAATATACTTTTATTTTCTCTGCTGATACATGGTCTTCAGTATACGTCAGGTTGTCCCAAGTACAAGTGCATCAGCAGCTCTAGTATGTCCATCTGACTTCCTCCCTGCTCTTCATTTAAGTAAAAATTATTGAGACCCCATTATTGTGCCAGGCACTCTTCCTTGTGCTAGGTATACAGCGATAAGCAACGTATGCAAGGTCCTTGCCCTGATAAAATATATTTTTTTGATAGGAGAAAAGGTCAATAAGCAAGAAAAGACACTAATAAATAAGAAAAACTGTGATAAAGCCTATGATGGGAAATAACAGTGAAGTAAATTGAAGTGTAATTCACTCAGTTGTGTCCGACTCTTTGTGACCCCAGGGACTGTAGCCCACCAGTCTCCTCTGTCCATGGAATTCTCCAGGCTAGAATACTGGAATAGGTTGCCATTCCCTTCTCCAAGGAATATTCCTGACCCAGGGATCAAACCTGGGTCTCCCTCACTTCAGGAAGACTCTTTACCAACTGAGCCCCCAGGAAAGCCCTGGGAAATAATAGGAACTGAATAAAGTAACGGTGGGTGAAAATCACTTTGGAATGGGTGACCAGTGAAGGTCCTCCCTGTAAAGGTGACATTTAAATTAAAATGATTTCAAAATAAGCACCGCAAAGAGTTTGAAGGCAGATCATTCCAGCAAGTGCCAAGTCCCTAGGGCAGAGAGAACTTGATGGGCTCCAAGTACTAACAGAATGTCAGTGTGGCTGAAGGGATTGGTTTGAGTCAGATTGGTGAGGAATACAAATTTCAGATCATGCAAAGCCTTGGAAATCAAGACAATAAGCTCTTGAACTATGAAGAACCTATGAAAAAATTTAAGTATATAAATGACACGGTTTGATTTACATTTTATAAAGCTCATGATGACTGTTGTGTGGAGATGGGATTACAACGGGGCAAGAATGGAAGCAGGGAGACCAACTTTGAGGCTATTGCCAAGTTAGGTAAGAGATGACTATAGTGAGGGCCAGAGGGTAGGCAGTAGCGATGAAAAGAAGCAGATAGACTAAAGCTATCTACAGAACTGGTAGAATTCATTGAGAAATTGGATGGAAAGGAAAGGAAGACTCAAAGATGACCCCTAGGGTTTTGGCTGAACAAATAAGTGGATGGAAGTGCCTTTTACTAAGATGGAGAAGACTGAGAAAGGGGCAATTTGAGAAAATATCTCAATAGATCTATTTTAGAAATGTTGAGACTCAGTATGAGCTGTATAAAGAAGTCTGTGTTTGGACAAATTACCTTGTCTCTGGTGAGAGATCCATCCAACTGGCCCAGTTCATCTTCTAGAGTCTTGTCACACTAGATCATGCATTGTCTGGCTTATGGTCTGATTTCCTTGCATTAAGTACTTCTACCTTTCCAATCAGTGGAGGCCATGGAAGAATGTAGTTCATGCAATCCAATTCATAGGTCTGGTAAATATGCCCATACACAGGGATAATAATATTGGCTTACTTTACTTCACAGGAATATTATGGGGGTTATATGGGGGATTCGGTAGGTAAAAGCACTTTGTAAACTCTGAAGTGGTCACAACTGTAATGAATGTAAAGGACTTTGAAAGCTGTTTAATTTACCAAAGCTACACATTTATACCAATTTTACTACATCAGTTGAGAAATTATAATAAACTTTTATTTAACCAGACTGGTTGTTGCCAGATGCCCACAAAAATGCAGCAAAAACTCACATACTTTTGTGTTAAACATAATTTAACACAAAGGCTAAATTGGTTCCATAAAACTCTGAATAACAACTTGAGAAGAATTACTTCCTATTTATTGAGGAGCAAGTCACCTCTAACGGACTTGCCAGCAACAGCCTGCAGCCTGGTATTGGGTTGGTACAAGGCCCATTTGTTGTTGGTACTGTAGCGTCCTGGCAAAAGTGAGCAATTGCTTAAAATAAGAAGCTGTTCTACCACTTGCCCCTCCTTTCAATTCACTATCCTGGAACTCAGCCTTCCTGGCTGCTCATCTGCAGCCTGAATTCCCTTATGTCCAATCCTCTCTCTAGGGCCAGTTTCACAGGCACGTGACCTACGCCGTTGTGCATGGCCCCGTGCCCCAAAGCACCCCACACTTTATGTGTTTCTTTCTCTGCTGTCTCTGTTTTAAAATTCTTAATTTTATCTTCAGACCTGTGTTCCATCCATGAAGTCTGATGGGACAACAATGCCTGAGTTTGAGCAGAGAGGGTATGTGCAGCGCTAGTCTCCTTCTTCCTCGTCGTCCCATTTGCAGTCAGCATTCAGGACTCTGGCGCACTCATGACGCATGAGAGGGAGCTCAGCTAAGTTCAAAGCAGGTATAAGGTAAGCGTGTTCCAACAAGGAATGAGTTGCAGGGGTTGTGCAGGGAGATAACTGCCTCCGAAATTACACTTTCTGTTTAAAAGAGAATGTTTCATATACAAGAAGAGGCAATAGTGTTCTAAGAAACAAAACAACCTGGGAAGCCTATCACATCTGCTCATATTACCTCTCTGTGTCAATCTCTTAGGTTGAAAATGATGGCGTAGAGGGACAGGGAAAGATGGGGCAACCCAAGGGTCCTTTTCCTTTCAGTCTTTACTCATCAGTAAGATGAAGGTAAAGCATGTTGGTAGAATATATCCATATCAAGAAGTAAAACACAGAATGAACTTGTGGTTACCGGGAAGAAGGATGGGGAAAGACATCGGGAGTTTGGGATGGACAGGTACATTCTGCTATATTTAAAATGGATAACCAACAAGGACATATTGGATAGCACATAAAACTCTGCTCAATGTTATGTGGTAACCTGGATAGGAGTGGGGTTTGGGGAAGAATGGATACATGCATGTATATGGTTGAATCTCTTTGCCATACATATGAAATTATCACAACATTGTTAACTAGCTTTGCTATGCTGTGTGCTAAGTTGCTTCAGTCGTGTCTGACTCTTTGTGACCCCATGGTCTATAGCCCGTCAGGCTCTGCTGTCCACGGGATTCTCCAGGCAAGAATACTGGAGTAGGTTGCCGTTCCCTCCTCCAGGGGATCTTCCCGACCCAGGGATCGAACCCATGTCTCTTGCGTCTCCTGCTTTGCAGGTGGATTCTTTACTGCTGAGTTAGTGGGATCCAATCCCTCTAGGTCATCACAGAGTGTCAGGCTGGGCTCCCTGTGTTATATAATAACTTCTAACCAGCTATCTATTTTACAACGTTTATTCCTATTAGGAAGGCTGCCTGTCTGTGATAGAAACCATATTCCTACATCAAGCACATTCTCTCTTATGATGTTTAAGATAATATTAAATTTTGGTACTGTTCATGGGGTTCTCAAGGCAAGAATACTGAAGTGGTTTGCCATCCCTTCTCCAGTGGATCACATTTTGTCAGAACTCTCCACCATGACCTGTCCATCTTGGGTTGGCCCTACATGGCATGGCTCATAGTTTCATTGAGTTAGACAAGGCTGTGTTCATGGCATCTGGTCCCATCACTTCATGGCAAATAGATGGGGAAGCAGTGGAAACAGAGACAGACTTTATTTTGGGGGGCTCCGAAATCACTGCAGATGGTGACTGAAGCCATGAAATTAAAAAATGCTTGCTCCTTGGAAGAAAAGTTATGACTAACCTAGACAGTATATTAAAAAGCAGAGACATCACTTTGCTAACAAAGGTCCATCTAGTCAAAGCTATGGTTTTTCCAGGAGTCACGTATGGATGTGAGAGTTGGACTATAAAGAAAGCTGAGAGCCAAAGAATTGATGCTTTTGAACTGAGGTGTTGGAGAAACTCTTGAGAGTCCCTTGGGCAGCAAGGAGATCCAACCAGTCCATTCTATAGGAAATCAGTACTGAGTGTTTATCGGAAGGATTGATGCTGAAGCTGAAAATCCAATACTTTGGCCACCTGATGTGAAGAACTGACTCACTGGAAAAGACCCTGATGCTGCGAAAGATTGAAGATGGGAGAAGGGGATGATCGAGGATGAGATGGTTGGATGGCACCACGGACTCAATGGATATGAGTTTGAGTGAACTCTGGGAGTTGGTGATGGATAGGGAGGCTTGGCCGTGCTGTGGTTCATGGGGTTGCAAAGAGCTGGACATGACTGAGTGACTGAACTGAACTGAAATTTTGGTAATTCTTTAAAATACTGAGGTAATTTCCTTTGAAAATATAGTAAAATATGAATTGAATTCTATCACTCAAAATAAAGGTAGTATGAGTTCTGATCCACCTTACCCATTTGCCTTATTTCTTATTTTGTTCAGAACTCAGGAGGGGAAGAGAGAGTATTTATTGGGCATCTTGAATTCCAACTGCGTCAGAACTGTTACCTCTAATATTGGTGACTTCAGGAAAACTAGTTGATGAGATAGGATTAGTTGCCTTCATTTTCATTTCCATTTTCATGCTCCTTTTATATCTTTTGTAGTTGGTATAATGGCTTAAGCTTACTACAGTTTTTACAGTGCTCCCAAGGATAAAACTTAAAAAACAAAAACAACAAGAAGTAGTGAAGCTCTGCCACAGGGTAGACAGACTAGGGCCTGTGGCTGGACTTCTGAGAGGCGAGGCTAGGCTTATACATTCCTGTCCCAACCTTTCATAAGAATGAGGAGACAGGAAAGAGCAAATTGATTCCACGAACTCTATCAGTCTCAGTCAGATTCAGCCACTGTCTAGATGTGGAGAGAAAGTTCTGCGCAGAATTTACACTGAAAATTGAAGGTCCAAGGCTAGAACAATCATATTATCTTGGCTTAAACTTGCTCTTTGGCAAAGTCAAACTTATCAAGTTGCCCTATGCTGTTTTCTAAGATCTGTTATGAAAAGTAATCCAAATTCCAGCCTCATTCACCTCCCACACACAAAAAGCTACAAAGTAATCACCTAATTCTATCACTTTTTAAAGACAGTCTCTATCAATAAACATGGAAATGAGAACAAATTTCAGAATTACCCTCTTTCATCTTATTAAATCAAGTTCTGAAACAAAACTAATTTAGCTAAAAAAAAAAACTCAAAAACCTATTTAAAATTTTCACAACCAACTTTTCTTTGGCAGAGAAAGCTCTATAAAGACTAATGAGCTCCAGATAGTTTTGGGGGTGGTCAGCGGGTGCTCCATAGATTCTGTAATGTCCCACCTTGGATTTCCTCTTTTACTGATGTCCAAAATAGACCCATTCATCTATTTTTAAACTTCCTAAAATTAGCAAGAGAAAAACAGAGTAACAAGCCGGAGCCATAGGCTACTTCATTACCTGTTATTAGCCAGACAAAATAAGTGACTTTCCATTAAACAGCAGTGACAGCATGGGAGCAAGGTTTAAAGGTCAGCAGCTCCTATGATACATATCCCTAAATGTAGTTCTCTAGGGATTGTTGGAATTAACTGCTGACAAGCTAATTGCTCTTATTCCCTAATTAACCAAGCCTTGCTTCATTAGTAACTTGTCGCAATTGGACAACATTTTCAAGGATCTAAAGATCTAACTAATAATAATTAGTAAACAACTGAAATGAAACCAGCCTCCACTTGTTGACAAGATTAATTGAATAATTATTGTTTCATTGGGGAGAAAAAGAGCAAGGAAATGGAGCTAGGGAAACCGAGCCAGTCTTTCCTTGGGCACAATTTCCTCAGAAACACATGAAGGCTTTCTATTAAGAAGAGCTGCTGAATGTGATCTATTCAAAGAATCCCAACATGGAATGCAATATTGAATTTGTTATGATTTATTGGGTTTTAACTATTTTTTAAATAAAGGGTACTTTTTCATATATACACTTAACATCTGTATATATCGTTTAAAACACTAACCATATGGATAGATTTTAAACAGGCATCTAACGGAAGCTCTACACAAATATAACTCTGCAAAAACTAATTGACATAGTGAAGCAAATTGTACCTGAAACAACTTTTGGCAAATATCTTAGAACAATGTGTTTGGTTTAGTTTGACTTAATAGCTGTGATCTTTGAAATTGTTCAACTGATTCTTGAGTGCAACTGAGTGCAAAATACAAAAATTTACAGCAAACTCCCATGAAAATTCTTTTTTGTGTGTGTGGCATAATTAAGCACTCATGTGGATTTTGAAGTTTGAAAATTGGTCACTGTAGATGGTCTGTGATTTCTTTGTACTTGAGCTGTTTTTTTCTTGTCAAAAATGATCTCAAGAACACAACTCAAACTGTCAGTAAAAAAGAAAGAGTCCTGGCTGCCTCAGACATGATAGTTCCCTCTGGAGACCTGATAGACTGTTAGTAAAAACCCATTTTAAGAGGTCTGGAAATTTGCCGACCCCTGTATCAGTGGGAAATAAGATCTCCCAGATGACGATGGGGATGTCTACCTGTCTTATTACAGGAGAAACAGGCTCTTCTAACACTTTCTCCCAAAATGGGCTGACATTACTGGGCGAGCTTGAAAGCTGAGGGAAATTCTGGGCAGGGAATCTAGAATTTGGGTTCTCAACCACCTCTGTGTGACAACTTTAAAGGGGCATTTACTTCATCCCAACAAATTATATCAAAGCAAGGAAATGGTGACAATATGAATCTGAATAGTAGCTGAACCCATTTAATAATGGGTCCATGTAATAACTGGTAGTGCTGAGGACCATATGGGCTTTATTGCACTGAATCCATATAAGGACCCTTCAGGTTTTCTTTTCTCCCCAGTTTATAAATGAGGAAACTGGGACTTCCCTGGCAGTCTAGTGGTTAAGAATGTACACTTCCAATGCAGGGGGTGTAGGTTCGAGCCCTGGTTGGGGAACTAAGATCCCACATGTTACAAAGTGCGGCCAAAAAAAAAATGAGGAAACTGAGGTCAGAAAAGGCAGGTGTCCTTTAGAAAGCCACACAGCAGGAATTGTTTGGTGAGAACATTGGCCAATAGATGCACTACAAGAATCAAGGTTATATAGAACATAGATGATTATACAGGTATACTATATCTGTATAATTATATATCTAGTATATCTATATAATTATATACATATAGATTCTGTTGATCCAGAATCAAACCATACCATTTGTGGAGAAGAAAAGAAGATCAGTGTGGGAGAAGATAAAAATTAGAGGTTTAGAATTAGCAGATACAAACTATGATATATAAAACAGACGAATGACAAGTCCTACTGTATAAGAATTGATGTTTTTGAGAAGACTCTTGAGAGTCCCTTGGACGGAAAGGAGACAGAAAGAATCCATCCTAAAGGAAATCAACCATGAATATTCATAGGAAGGACTGATTCTGAAACTGAAGCTCCAGTACTCTGGCCACATGATGCAAAGAGCCGACTCATTGGAAAAGACCCTGATGCTGTGGAAGATTGAGGGCAGGAGAAGGGGGAGAGAGGATGAGGTGGTTGGATGGCATCATTGACTCAATGAACATGAGTTTGAGCAAACTCAGGGACATTGCAAAGGACAGGGAAACCTGGCATGCTGCAGCTCATGGGGTCACAAAGAGTCGAATACCGCTGAGCGACTAAACACCACCATCAACCACAGAGCACAGGCAACTATGCTGGATGTCTTGTAGTAACCTATGATGGAAAAGAATATTACAAAGAATATATACACATGTAACTAAATCACTTTGCTGTATATCAGAACAACACAACATGGTAAGTCAACTATGTTTCAATTTAAAAAAATCAGTTCACCTGGACAAGTGAATTGCAAGTTACATTCCAGTGAGAAGCTACATCAGCCATGGGGCCAGGGCTTGAATTTGTGCTATGAACTGAAAAAGTGCTAGAGATATCTCTTCTTTGTTTATACTCATCTCCATTCTTAGATGGAAGAGCCTCTCTGGCTTCCATATTAGTAAGAGCAGTATAAGGCAGCCTCACAGACTAGGAGTAGAAGCTCAATTTTGGTAGACAGGGGCCCAAGCGTTAGGGAAAAATTCAAAATGAGTGAGGGACAGGAAAAAAAAAAAAGAAGAAACTGTAGCTGGCAGGAAAGTCCATGTGCTGGAGAGGAAAGAACAGTAGGCTGGGAATCGGGAAACCTGGGTGCATCCTGGCCTCGCGTGTGTGCATGCTCAGGCGCTTCAGTGTGTCTGACTCTTTGCCACCCTATGGACTGTAGCCCACCAGGCTCCTAAGACCATGGGATTCTCCAGGCAAGAATACTGGAGTGGGTTGCCATGCCCGCCTGCAGGGCCTCTTCCTGACCCAGGGATTGAACCTGCGTCTCCTGTGGCATCCTGCATTACAGGCAGGTTCTTTACCGCTGAGCCACCAGGGAAGCCCTGTCCTTGCCTTGCGCCCTGACTAATGCTGGGGAAATCATTTCAGAGCCATGTTATTCTCAGCCCAGGTGGAACCAGATCCTCCTCTCAGTAGCTGATTTCAGTCAACACAAGTATGGGAGGGCACGTCAGGCGTTTAGCTGAGGAAGTCAAAGGACTAGGACACAGAGGTAAATCCTACACAGTAGAGACTGTTTCTGCCCCCAGATGGCAGTAACACCTTCACTGCGAAACACTGAATCCAGTCTCCAAGCTCTCCACGTGTCCAGGTTTGGAGTGGCATTTCCCTCTGGAAATCCTTATTCAGAAAGGCAGGCCAGTGACGCAGGTGGGCGGCTGGTGGTGCTATGAGCCCTGATCAGAGCACATCCGGGGGCTCTGTTTTACATCTTGGGTTTCAGGGTTAGCCTTCACTTGAGGGGGCTTCCCAGCTGGCGCTAGTGGTTAAGAATCCACCTGCTGATCAGGAGACATAGGCGACGTGGGTTCATTCTGTGCGTCGGGAAGATCCCCTGGAGGAGGGCATGGCAACCCACTCCAGTATTCTTGCCTGGAGAATCCCTTGGCCAGAGGAGCCTGTTGGGCTACCGTCCATGGGGTCGTAAGGAGTCAGACATGACTGAAACGACTTAGCATGCACGCACTTCATTTGCAGAAAGGACTCTCTTGTTTAAAAAAATAGTTTGAAAATCGGTGGATTAGAAGACCATTAAGCTCCTTTCTATTGTGGGTCTTTGTGAGTAGAGGAAAATGGAGGCTGAAAGTGAGAAAGAGGAGTTCTAATGGGAAAAGGAGTCAAGCCTGATAAGATCTAGGAGAACAAATGAGCAGGCCCAGCTGCACATTGAGTCTTTGATTGGCCCACACCCCCTGGGTCACAGCTGTAGAGGGTCTGACATCACTCTTTCAAATGCAGATACAATCTCACTGGATTAGTGGCTGCAACTGGAAGATTCTCCCTCAGGCTCCTCTTGTAATAGGACTCAGAGAAATTCTTGTTTAGAAGTGTACTTCTCTTACAAAAAGTTTTATGCAACTCAAAAGTTAAAAGTTGAAATTCATGTCCCATGCAATGTAGGAGCTTGCAGTCATTCTCCCCTGGAAAGTGGAAAATCTTTCTTTAAACCTGCTAAACTGCTTTATCTATTTATTAATACATTGTGCCTCCTTACAGTGATGGATGGTCATGTTACTTAGGGAAGTCCACACACTGCTGGGTTGCCCTTCAGATAGTTCATTCCATACAGACTGCCTCAAGGGGAAAATGTATTTTATTTTTCTTCAGAAATACTTCAGAAAAAACAAATAAATGGAAAGTGGTCTAAAAAATGGATAAATATAAGAAATGAGTGGAAATTTTTTATTATCTACTAAACAGTATCTTCCTTCCTTCCTTCATCTCTCTCTTTCCTTCTTTCTTGCCATAATTCTTCTCAGAAACAGGGTGTCAATGATCAAAATATCACATAAAATTGATCTTTTGCATCTCTCCAGCAGCATGAGGAAACTAATTCCATTTAGAGGCTGGTGTGTTACACTAGAGTCCGAAATGCAGTACTTGGATGCAATCTTAAAAACGACAGAATGATTTCTGTTCGTTTCCAAGGCAAACCATTCAATATTACAGTAATCCAAGTCTATGCCTCAACCAGTAATGCCGAAGAAGCCAATGTTGAACGGTTCTATGAAGACCTACAAGACTTTTTAGAACTAAAACCCAAAAAAGATCTCCTTTTCATTCTAGGGGACTGGAATGCAAAAGTAGGAAGTCAAGAAACACCTGGAGTAACAGGCACATTTGGCCTTGGAGCACGGAATGAAGCAGGGCAAAGGCTAATAGAGTTTTGCCAAGAGAACACTCTGGTCATAGCAAACACCCTCTTCCAACAACACAAGAGAAGACTCTACACAAGGACATCACCAGATGGTCAACACCGAAATCAGACTGATTATATTCTTTGCAGCCAAAGATGGAGAAGCTCTATACAGTTAGCAAAAACAAGACCAGGAGCTGACTGTGGCTCAGATCATGAACTCCTTATTGCCAAATTCAGACTGAAATTGAAGAAAGTAGGGAAAACCACTAGACCATTCAGATATGACCTAAATCAAATCCCTTATGATTATACAGTGGAAGTGAGAAATAGATTTAAGGGACTAGATCTGATAGATAGAGTGCCTGATGAACTCTGGACAGAGGTTCGTGACATTGTACAGGAGACAGGGACCAAGACCATCCCCATGGAAAAGAAATGCAAAAAAGCAAAATGGCTGTCTGAGGAGGCCTTACAAATAGCTGTGAAAAGAAGAGAAGTGAAAAGCAAAGGAGAAAAGGAAAGATATAAGCATCTGAATGCAGAGTTCCAAAGAATAGCAAGGAGAGGTAAGAAAGCCTTCCTCAGCGATCAATGCAAAGAAATAGAGGAAAACAACAGAATAGGAAAAAAAAGAGATCTCTTCAAGAAAATTAGAGATTCCAAGAGAACATTTCATGCAAAGATGGGCTCGATAAAGGACAGAAATGGTAGGGACCTAACAGAAGCAGAAGATATTAAGAAGAGGTGGCAAGAATACACAGAAGAACTGTACAAAAAAGATCTTCACGACCAAGATAGTCACGATAACGTGATCACTGACCTAGAGCCAGACATCTTGGAATGTGAAGTCAAGTGGGTCTTAGAAAGCATCACTACGAACAAAGCTAGTGGAGGTGATGGAATTCCAGTTGAGCTATTTCAAATCTTGAAAGATGATGCTGTGAAAGTGCTCACTCAATATGCCAGCAAATTTGGAAAACTCAGCAGAGGCCACAGGACTGGAAAAGGTCAGTCTTCATTCCAATCCCAAAGAAAGGCAATGCCAAAGAATGCTCAAACTACCGCACAATTGCACTCACCTCACACACTAGTAAAGTCATGCTCAACATTCTCCAAGCCAGGCTTCAGCAATATGTGAACCGTGAACTCCCAGATGTTCAAGCAGGTTTTAGAAAAGGCAGAGGCACCAGAGATCAAATTGCCAACATCCGCTGGATCATGGAGAAAGCAAGAGAGTTCCAGAAAAACATCTGTTTCTGCTTCATTGACTATGCCAAAGCCTTTGACTGTGTGGATCACAATACACTGTGGAACATTCTGAAAGAGATGGGAATCCCAGACCACCTGACCTGCCTCTTGAGAAACCTGTATGCAGGTCAGGAAGCAACAGTCAGAAATGGACATGGAACAACAGACTGTTTCCAATTAGGAAAAGGAGTACGTCAAGGCTGTATATTGTCACCTTGCTTATTTAACTTATATGCAGAGTACATCATGAGGAACGCTGGGCTGGAAGAAGCACAAGCTGGAATCAAGATTGCTGGGAGAAATATCAATAACCTCAGATATGCAGATGACACTATCCTTATGGCAGAAAGTGAGGAGGAACTAAAAAGCCTCTTGATGAAAGTGAAAGAGGAGAGTGAAAGTGTTGGCTTGAAGCTCAACATTCAGGAAACAAAGATCATGGCATCTGGTCCCATCACTTCATGGGAAATAGATGGAAAAACAGTGGAAACAGTGTCAGACTTTATTTTTTTTGGACTCCAAAATCACTGCAGATGCTGATTGCAGCCATGAAATTAAAAGACGCTTACTCCTTGGAAGGAAAGTTATGACCAACCTTGATAGTATATTAAAAAGCAGAGACATTACTTTGCCAACAAAGGTCCATCTAGTCAAGGCTATGGTTTTTCCAGTGGTCATGTATGGAAGTGAGAGTTGGACTGTGAAGAAATTTGATCGCCGAAGAACTGATGCTTTTGAACTGTGGTGTTGGAGAAGACTCTTGAGAGTCCCTTGGACTGCGAGGAGATCCAACCAGTCCATTCTAAAGGAGATCAATCCTGGGTGTTCATTGGAAGGACTGATGCTGAGGCTGAAACTGCAATACTTTGGCCACCACATGTGACGAGTTGACTCACTGGAAAAGACTCTGATGCTAGGAAAGGTTGGGGGCGGGAGGAGAAGGGGACGACAGAGAATGAGATGGCTGGATGGCATCACCGACTCTGTGGACAAGAGTTTGCGTGAACTCCGGGAGTTGGTGATGGACAGGGAGGCCTGGCGTGCTGTGATTCATGGGGTCACAAAGAGTCAGACTTAACTGAGCGACTGAACTGAACTGAACTGAACTGATGGGACCAGATGCCATGATCTTGGAGTTTTGAATGTTGAGCTTTAAGCCAACTTTTTTAGTCTCCTCTTTCACCTTCATCAAGAGGCTTTTGAGTTCCTCTTCACTTTCTGCCATAAGGGTGGTGTCATCTGCATATGTGAGTTTATTGATATATCTCCTGGCATTCTTGATTCCAGCTTCTGCTTCATCCAGCCTGGCATTTTGCATGATGTAGTCTGCACAGAAGTTAAATAAGCAGGTTGACAATATACAGCCTTGATGTACTCCTTTCCCAATTTTGAAACAGTCCATTGTTCCATATCTGCTTCTAATTGTTTCTTCTTAACCTGCATACAGGTTTCTCAGGAGGCAGGTAAGGTGGTCCGGTATTCCCATCTCTTTAGGAATTTTCCAGTTTGATATGATCAACACAATCAGAGGCTTTAGTGAAGCAGAAGTAGATTGTTTCTGGAATTCTCTTGCTTTTTCTATGATCCAATGGATGTTGGCAATTTGATTTCTAACGAAGCTTGTACACGTGGAATTTCTTGGTTCAGATACCATTGAAGCCTGGCATGGAGGGATTTGAGCATGACATTGCTAGCATGTAAAATGAGTGCAATTGTGCAGTAGTTTGAACATTCTTTGGCATTGCCCTTCTTTTGAACTGGAATGAAAACTGACCTTTCCCAATCCTGTGGCCACTACTGAGTTTTCCAAACTTGCTTACTTACTGAGTTTAGCACTTTAACAGCATCATCTTTTAGGATTTGTTTGTGGATTCCAAATGGATTCCCTAATGGATTCTCCAAATGGATTCCCCTAAGGAACTCCAAATGGATATTTTGACTTTTGCAGTGTTTCCCAAGATATACTTTGTTTGATACTGTTCAGAAAATTACATTTCTGTTGATAATTGTGTGGAAATACTTGTAAAAATATAACAATGAAATTGATTGGTTTTAATGGATATGAACGCCCATGTCCCTGGGAGCCTGTTCTCTCAGCAGGAATACAGTTGAAACATAGAGCAGGTTTCCAAAAGACTGCTAGACAGTGCTAGAAATTGCAACAGAGGGTAGACAGACCAAATGGCATATGTTAATGGCTAATTTTGCCTCTCAACACACACATATTAACATATTGAGTTAATTTACCAATAACACCTTAGTTAGATTTTGCTTTTTCATCAGACCCTGCTGCAAATGCTTGCTGGGTCCCCAGAACCTATGTAAGCCCCATTAGCCACCTTTCCTTGGCTTCCACACAGCAGGTCAGTCTATTATTTATCAGCATCATTCAACCTTAAAGAAGATCCTTGCTACATGGGCAGATACTCTAAATTTTGATTTCAGATCAATGCCTGCTGCTCTGTTAGCATGTTCTGTCCATTTACCTGAATGCAGGACCCCATAAATGAATGGAAATGCAAACAGACCTCAAAATCCAGTAGATGAAATGACCGCTTCACAACTTTCATTTGCACAGAAGTGAAAAAGAGAGCGAAAGTGGGCTCTCAGTGAAGAAATGTACATGTGCTACAAAAGATGCTTTTGCTGTAATAGAAGGAACAACCTGGATTGACATAAGCAGGTGTTGTCCTCATTAATTTTTTTCTTAAAATTCACATTTATCATCTGGAAGAGAGCAGCATGCACTCGGTTCTGCCATGCTTTCCAATTGATTGTATTTAATAGTGTTTAACAGATTGAAAAAAAAACCTGTCACGGCTTCTTGACTTGTTTGCACGTGGCCAGTCTTTGGCGGAAACTGTAATTGGGTAACTGCTGCTGCTGCTGCTAAGTCACTTCAGTCGTGTCCGACTCTGTGCGACCCCATAGACAGCAGCCCACCAGGCTCCCCCGTCCCTGGGATTCTCCAGGCAGGAACACTGGAGTGGGCTGCCATTTCCTTCTCCTATGGGTTCTAATAACTTGAGTTGAGATGTTGATGACGCACATTCTTGTTTGAATCTGTGTCCCTCCATCCAGATCAACTTAACTTGTTGCTGAAGGGCCCTGGGGAGGCAGGATGGGTAGTGGGGATTAGGGAGGTGAGGAGGGGGTGAGGAACAAGGAAGCTAGCAGTCTTCAGCATTGTCCTTATTCTAGCACCTCAAATTGGAAAGAGACATGGTTGGTTTAGGAGGGCTATCATGGCTTCCTAAGAAGACCAACTGTCTCCAGCTGTTTGCAGCTTTCTTTAGAATGTGGGTACTTGATGGTTGGGCTTCCCTGGTGGTTCAGCTGTAAAGACTCTTCCTGTAATGCAGGAGACGTGGGTTCGGTCCTTGGGTTGGGAAGATCCCCTGGAGAAGGAAATGGTAACCCACTCCAGTATTCTTGCCTGGAGAATCCCACGGACAGAGGAGCCTGGCAGCCTACAGTCCATGGGGTCGAAAAAGAGTCGGACATGACTCAGTGACTAAACAACAACAACTTGATGGTTCTTTATCTGGCCAATTTAAGGGAAAAAATATGAGGTCACCTTTTCATGTTCCAAAATTATTTGGGAATCTCCTCATTTCTCTATTTTAAAAATAGCATTGGTATTTTTCACAGAGCTAGAACAAATAATTTCACAATTTGTATGGAAATACAAAAAACTTCGAATAGCCAAAGCAATCTTGAGAAAGAAGAATGGAACTGGGGGAATCAACCAACTGGACTTCAGGCTCTACTACAAAGCCACAGTCATCAAGACAGTATGGTACTGGCATAAAGACAGAAATATAGATCAATGGAACAAAATAGAAAGCCCAGAGATAAATCCATGCACCTATAGACACCTTATCTTTGACAAAGGAGGCAAGAATATTCAGTGGAGAAAAGACAATCTCTTTAACAAGTGGTGCTGGGAAAACTGGTCAGCCACTTGTAAAAGAATGAAACTAGAACACTTCCTAACACCATACACCAAAATAAACTCAAAATGGATTAGAGAGCTAAATGTAAGACCAGAAACTATAAAACTCCTAGAGGAGAACACAGGCAAAACACTCTCCGACATAAATCACAGCAGGATCCTCCATGACCCACCTCCCAGAATATTGGAAATGAAAGCAAAAATAAACATATGGGACCTAATTAAAATTAAAAGCTTCTGCACAGCAAAGGAAACTGTAAGTAAGGTGAAAAGACAGCCTTCAGAATGGGAGAAAATAATATTAAATGAAGCAACTGACAAAGAATTAATCTCAAAAATATACAAGCAGCTCCTGTAGCTCAATTCCAGAAAAATAAACGACCCAATCAAAAAATGGGCCAAAGAACTAAACAGACATTTCTCCAAAGAAGACATACAGATGACTAACAAACACATGAAAAAATGCTCAACATCACTCATAATCAGAGAAATGCAAATCAAAACCACAATGACGTACTATTTCACGCCAGTCAGAATGGCTGCTATCCAAAAGTCTACAAGCAATAAATGCTGGAGAGGGTGTGAAGAGAAGGGAACCCTCTTACACTGTTAGTGGGAATGCAAACGAGTACAACCCTATGGAGAACAGTGTGGAGATTCCTCAAAAAACTGGAAATAGAACTGCCATATGATCCAGCAATAGCACTCCTGGGCATACACACTGAGGAAACCAGAATTGAAAGAGACACATGTACTCCAATGTTCATTGCAGCACTGTTTATAATAGCCAGGACATGGAAGCAACCTAAATGTCTGTCAGCAGACGAATGGATAAGAAAGCTGTGGTACATATACACAATGGAATATTACTCAGCAATTAAAAAGAATACATTTGAATCAGTTCTAATGAGGTGGATGAAACTGGAGCCTATTATACAGAGTGAAGTAAGCCAGAAAGAAAAATACCAATGCAGTATACTAACGCATATATATGGAATTTAGAAAGATGGTAATGATAACCCTGTACGCAAGACAGCAAAAGAGACACAGATGTATAGAACAGTCTTTTGGACTCTGTGGGAGAGGGCGAGGGTGGGATGATTTGGGAGAATGGCATTGAAACCTGTATATTATCATATGTGAAATGAATCGCCAGTCCAGGTTCAATGCTTGGGACAGGGTGCTCGGGGCTAGTGCACTGGGATGACCCAGAGGGATGGGTTGGGCAGGGAGGTGGGAGTGGGGTTCAGGATGGGGGACACATGTACAACCCAGGCGGATTCATGTCAATGTATGGCAAAAGCAATACAATGCTGCTGCTGCTAATTCACTTCAGTCGTGTCCGACTCTCTGCGACCCCATAGACGGCAGCCCACTAGGCTCCCCTGCCCCTGGGATTCTCCAGGCAAGAACACTGGAGTGGGTTGCCATTTCCTTCTCCAATGTGTGAAAGTGAAAAGTGAAAGTGAAGTCGCTCAGTCGAGTCCGACCCTTAGCGACCCCACGAACTGAAGCCTACCAGGCTCCTCCATCCATGGGATTTTCTAGGCAAGAGTACTGGAGTGGCTTGCCATTGCCTTCTCCGAACCAATACAATATTGTAAAGTAATTAGTCTCCAATTAAATAAATTTAAAAAATAATAAAAAATAAAAATAGCATTAAGTATACTTGTTCCTAAGAGCTTTGCTAGAAATTGCTTTTAACAGATTTTGCTTTGGTGCTTTTTATGGGAGAGAGGCTAATTCTTGGTTCTCTTTTTCAACTTTCTTCTATAGTTAAGCTATCAGTTTGTTAATATTCTTCATCCTCTTTAAACTTTTTCTTGAGCTATAGGTCACATATAGAGAAGTGCAAAGATCTTAAGCATACAGGTTGATGATTTTTACATATGTATAAATACATGGAAGCACCACAGAAAACAAGAAACAGATATTTCCAGCACCCCAGTAGGCCTCCTCATTCCTCTCCCCAGGGTAGCCATTATTCTAATTGCTATCTTATATATCACTTTTGTATATATGATAGGACAAGATGAAGAGGACTTAGAGAGGGGCAAAGAAGGATGAAGTATGTTCCCATCTATCTAAATCCATAATACAAGGGCTAAGACAATGATCCTGGAATGGAGGACGTGTACTGGAAAAAATCATGCTAGTCTGGAGCTAAACAAAGTATTAAATCTCTGTACAACCTAGGTGGAAACTGGAGGAAAGGAAGAGGAAAAAAAAATTTAAAATATGGCAAAAGACTCATTTGTGAAGGGGAAAGGAATGTTGAAAGAAAATGTGTTCTAAAGAGCATTTCTTTAAAGGAAAGAGTAAAGAAATGAAAGCCCAATGCCTTGTTGGTGAGAAAACAGTTGTTATCTACTTTTTGTGTGTTAGTTGAATAAAAGGCGCTTGCTTATGACCTCCAGGAAGGAGAAAGTGAATACTTATGGATTGGAAAATTAATACAATGGCATTTTTAAATAACAGGAGATTGTGAAGGGAGGGAATAATTAAACAACAGAAAAATACCAAAGACCACAAATAGTATAAAAAAATGAAATGAAAAATATGAGCATTATGTAAATAGACTGAATTCTCCATTTAAAAGCAGGCTAATTGGATGTGCTATTTACAAAAACATCCCCCAAAAGTGACAGAGTTCTGGTCCCCGTCAAGGTAGAGTAAGCTTACCATGCTTTATTTCTTCCATTGATTCCAACTGAAAATCTGCATAGACTACAGAAAGTAATGAAGCAACTATCTGAAGAATCTGAGAAGTAATAGCAGACATATGCAAAGGAAAGTGAAAAATGACCAGTAAGTTTGAGTTTTCTGATTTTTCCCCCTCAATAAAACATTAACAAATAAAATCCAGCAACATATAAAAAGGATGTCACAATCAAATGAGATTTATCTTGGGAAGGAGAGGCTAGTTCAACATTTCACAATCAATCAATGTAATTCACCATATTAAGAGATGAAAGAAATTAAACTGCATCATCATCTCAATAGATACAAAAAAAGCCTTTGACAGAATTGAAGATCCATTCATGTTAAAAAGAAAAAAACTCTCAACAAAATGAGAATAGAAGGAAATGTCCTTAACCTCATAACGAGCAAGATATAAGTTCATTAAAATTCATCCAAAAAGAAATGGGAAATTTTAATGGAACTATTACATTAGAAGAAATTGAGAAGGTGACTGAATAGCACCCATTGACAAGATAATGGTTAAATTATACTTAATCTTCCTAAGTTATTTAAAGGATACTAGACCAGTATTTCTCAGGCCTAAAGACTCACTAGAATCACCTGTGGAACTGTTTTTTAAAAATTTAATTAAATTAAAAATACTGTTTTCTGGTGAGTCCCAGACTACCTGAATCAGAATCTCGAGGAGCCAGGCCTGAACATTATTACTTCTCTAATATTAAAAAGCAGAGACATCACTTTGCCGACAAATGTTCATATATTTGTCGTTCATATAAATGGTTTTTCCAGTAATCATGTATGGATGTGAGAGCTGGACCATAAAGAAGGCTGAGCACTAAAGAACTGATGCTTTCAAATTGCGGTGCTGGAAAAGACTCTTGAGAGTCCCTTGGACAGCAAGGAGATCAAACCAGTCAATCCTAAAGGAAATCAACACTGAATATTCATTGGAAGGACTGATGCTGAAGCTCCAATACTTTGGCCACCTGATGCGAAGAGCTGACTCATTGGAAAAAGACCCTGATGCTGGGAAAGATCAAAGGCAAAAGGAGAAAGAGGAGGCAGAGGATGAAATGGCTAGATAACATCACCAACTCAGTGGACATGAAATTGAGAAAACTCTAGGAAATAGTGGAGGATAGAGGAGCCTGGTGTGCTGCAGTCTATGAGGTTGCAAAGAGTTGGGGATAACTTAGCATTTGAACAACAACAAAGCTCCCCAGGTAATTCTAATGTGCAAACTAGGTTTACCCATCACTGTTCCAGTCTACTGACAAAGATGACAAATATAGTCCCCAATTCATTTTATGAAACCAGCTATAATTTAATACCTCAAACCAAGAAAGAAAGCTATAGATCAATTGTCTATGGATATAGAAGAAAAAGTTAAAATTAAATATTTAAAATATTAAGATATAGGATCCAATAGTATATCAAAAGATTATTTTGTTGGTGTAATAAACTGAACCATTTGTTGCTGTAATGAATTATACTAACTTAAAGTAGAAAGACTATTATCATATATATAAAGAAATTATACATATATAGAGAAACTAAATAAAAAATTCTAAGATGGCAAGACAAAAAAAATTATATTTGTGCTATAGAAACCATTCACCAAAATTAGTTAAGTAGTGAAACATAGAGCCCACTTCAATTAAAATCAGTCAATGGATTCACTGTAGCTACCGTCATCGTCACTATTCACTATTGTCTTGCATATTCTGTAGCAGCGTTGCTCAATCTTTGCTGTGTACATGAGTCACCTGAAGTGAAAATGAAAGTCTCTTAGTCATGTCTGACTCTGTGACTGCATGGACTATGCAGTCCATGGAATCTCCAGGCCAGAATACTGGAGTGGGTAGCCTTTCCCTTCTCCAGGAGAATCTTCCCAATCCAGGGACTGAACCCAGTTCTCCCGCATTGCAGGTGGATTCTTTACCAGCTGAGTCACCAGGGAAGCCCAAGAATACTGGAGTGGGTAGACTATCGCTTCTCTAGGGGATTTTTGCAACCCAGGAATCAAACTGGGGTCTCCTGCATTGCAGGGGGATTCTTTACCAGCTGAGCTACCAAACCTGGGATTCTTTAAAATGCAGCTTATGATTTAGTAGATCTAGGGATGGGACTGTGATTCTTCATATTTAATAAGCCCCTGGATGATGCCACAGAGAAGGCAATGGCAAGCCACTCCAGTACTCTTGCCTGGAAAATCCCATGGATGGAGGAGCCTGGTAGGCTGCAGTCCATGGGGTCACTACGAGTCAGACACGACTGAGCGACTTCACTTTCACTTTTCACTTTCACACATTGGAGAAGGAAATGGCAACCCACTCCAGTGTTCTTGCCTGGAGAATCCCAGGGACGGGGGAGCCTGGTGGGCTTCTGTCTATGGGGTCGCACAGAGTCAGACACGACTGAAGTGACTTAGCAGCAGTAGCAGCAGCAGATGATGCCAATACTGTTGACTGCACACTTTCAGTAGCCAGATTAGCAAATGCAATAAGACAAGAACATTGAATAATCAGCATAGACATAAGAAAAGGAAAATAACTAGCTTTTTGCCAATTCTTTGAATTTATATTGAGAAAGTCCAAGAGACTATAGTAAAAAGATTAACAAATTTAACAAGATGCCTGAATATTTGATAAATATACAAAAATAGTTTTTGTTTCTGTGATAGCAGTAAGCACCTAGAAATAGAAATGGGAAATGTATCCCATTCTCAATGGAAGCAATTTAATATATCTGGGAATAAACTTAACAAGAATTTCATAAAACCCAATAAATAAAATATTATTGAAAGAGAAAAAAGTAAATCAGTAGGAGTCAGGTTTAGGGTAGGAAGAAAATAGTAGGTCTTAAACATGTTCAATGTGTGATGCTGGTGTAATATTCAACTAGAAATATCAAGTAGGGAGTGTGATATGAGTCTTGTCTAAGTTAGGTGGATAGAGATGAAGATTTGGGGGTTGTTAGCAATATAGATCAGGAAAACCTTCTAAAAGATCCATTTACAGGTTTCAGGGTGTCCATGAACCTCCTGAAATGGTTTGGAAAAATTTCTGCTTGTGCACATGTTTTTAGGGACAATGTCCAGAATTTCCATCAGATTCTCAATAGACCTATGACTCAATTTAAGGACTGCTGATACTAAAAAGCAAAGACATTACTTTGCCAACAAAGGTCTGTCTAGTCAAGGCTATGGTTTTTCCCGTGGTCATGTATGGATGTGAGAGTTGGACTGTGAAGAAAGCTGATCGCCGAAGAATTGATGCTTTTGAACTGTGGTGTTGGAGAAGCCTCTTGAGAGTCCCTTGGACTGCAAGGAGATCCAACCAGTCCATTCTAAAGGAGATCAATCCTGGGTGTTCATTGGAAGGACTGATGCTAAAGCTGAAACTCCAATACTTTGGCCACCTCATGCGACGAGTTGACTCACTGGAAAAGACTCTGATGCTGGGAAAGGTTGGAGGCGGGAGGAGAAGGGGACAACAGAGAATGAGATAGCTGGACGGCATCACCAACTCTGTGGACATGAGTTTGAGTGAACTCCGGGAGTTGGTGATGGACAGGGAGGCCTGGCGTGCTGTGATTCACGGGGTCGCGGAGAGTCGGACACGACTGAGCGACTGAACTGAAACTGATACTAATGGTGGTTGAGGTTATAGGAATGGGTGAAATTACTTGGTGAAAAGATGCAGAGTGAGAAGATAAGCAAGGATGGAGCCTTAAGGCAGAACAATTGTAGGGGAGGTAGAGGAAGATACTGAGGAATGGACAGGTGTGTACTAGGAAAGCCAGGAGAGTGCAGTGTTATAAAAATCAATGGAAGAACGTGTTCCAAGAAGGAGGAAGAGGTTCACAGAAATCACGTTAGTTAAAAACAGAACCCCATCCACTGAATAGCAAAAAGGAGGTCATCAGTAACTGCTAAAAGTACTTGCAATGGGTTAGTTAGAAGACTTAGTTGGAAGTCAAAGCATAAGTTTCACGATCAGCCTCAGGAGGGGAAGCTCTTCTACTGAGACAGAAAAGAGAAAAATACAAGGGTAGGCTTGGTTAGTTTTGTAGATATGACAGTGGGAAGCTAAAGAAATTCTCATAGGATTTTCTATTCATTCTTTCTAAAGTAGGAGGTGAGGACGTATCTTAAGAGCCAGATAGGAGGTTTGAGGCATGCTGCCTGAGAAGATTGATGAAGTTTTGAAAGTATTACTAATACTTGATAAAGAGGAGATTGCTGGCTAGGAATATATGGTTTACAGGCAGTGCGAAAAACCAAGAGAAGATCAAAGATCTAGAACAAGAAAGGTCACCAATATGCACTGTGATTTTCTATTTTCCAGTATGGCCTGGTAGATCATGGACCCTGAAGGTGGGGTTTCCTAGGATAGTCTGAAGGGAGAATATGGGGCGAGGTTGTTGAGAAGAGTATTGTGAGAGCGGTGACATGATGGGTCCTGGGGCATAGACGACATAAAAATAGAGACAGAAAAGAACTGAAGTCAGAGAAGAGGCAGAGCAGGAATGGGACACTTCAAAGAGCTGAAAGTAATGATTATACACGGATATTGATTGGGATCTCTGGATGAGACTTGGAGTAGAGCGGAGCATTATGATACAGAGGCCAAAAACTTTGATTAAGACCATGATCAGGCGGTCAGTAGTTAATGGTTTAGGAGGAGTTGATGATATATTAAACAACGGGAATCTCAAGTGACAAACATACCTTGTAAATGTAAGGACAGGGAAGTAATGGCTTGAAAAATGCACTGGTGAGTGAAATGAAGGCAGAATGCATGCCTTAGAGCTATGGAATATGGTGTTGGGAGAGAGCTATGTGCTATGGCCTGTGGGAATATGGCCCCTGAAAGGGCCACCAAAGAAGAAGTGGCCGTAGGAGATGCACCAGGTTTTAGTAAGCAAGGCAGTATAGGAAGTGTTCTGTGTAGCAGTTGAGGGTAAAAGGGAGCCTGTTTACTCTGGAATAAGGTACAGAGGGTTTGCAGTGAGATGGTTTGGAAGGAAAGGAGGATAGGGGCTGGGTCAGAAGAGAGAAAGCACAGAGAACGAGGGACTGAGCTGCCTGGGTAGCTGGGCTGGATTGTGTACATTTTGGGGAGGTGACCAGGGATGGCAGGACTGAGAGACACAGAATTTGTTGGCCTCCATGGACCTGACAGAGTCTGCCTTAGAGTTATAGCAGACACAGGCTGCTTTGTAAGATAATTTTTCTCTGACAGACCGTAGCTTGTTTTGTAGATCTTAAATCACTGTATACTTGCCTAGTGTTTTCTTTAAATTATAAACATGTTCATTTAAGGCTGCCAATTAACAGATTTTGACAAAGTACTTAAATTCTGAGTGTGAGATGCAGGAATTTATAAAGTGATAAGTCAGGCTGAGGATCTAACCTCACAGAGCCTTTTGTTATGGTCGTTCAGTTGCTAAGTCAGTGTGTGCAACTCTTTATGATGCCATGGACTGCAGCATGCCAGGCTCCTCTGTCCTCTACCATCTTCCAGAGTTTCCTCAGATGCATGTCCATTGAGTCAGTGATGCTATCTAACCATCTCATCCTCTGTTACCCCCTTCTCCTCCTGCCTTCAATCTTTCCCAGCATTAGGGTCTTTTCCAGTGAGTTGGCTCTTCGCATCAGGCAGCCAAAGTATTGGAGCTTCAGCTTCAGTCCTTCCAATGAATACTCAGGGTTAATTTCCTTTAGGATTGACTGGTTTGATCTCCTTGCTGCCCAAGGGACTCTCAAGAGTCTTCTCCAACACCACAATTCAAAGGCATCGATTCTTTGGCATTCAGCCTTCTTTGAGGTCCAACTCTAACATCTGTTATGTGACTACTGGAAAAACCATAGCTTTGACTATACAGACCTTTGTCGGCAAAGTGATATTTCTGCTTTTAATATCCTGTCTCGGTTTGTCATAGCTTTCCTTCCAAAGAGCAAGCATCTTTTAAGTTCATGGCTGCAGTCACCATCTGCAGTGACTTTGGAGCCCAAGAAAATAAAATCTGTCACTGCTTCCACTTTTTCCCCATCTATTTGCCATGAAATGATGGGACCAAATGCCATGATCTTAGTTTTTTAAGTGCAGAGTTTTAGGTCAGATTTTTCACTCTCCTCTTTTACCCTCATCAAGAGGGTCTTTAGTTCCTCTTCTCTTTCTGCCATTAGAGTGGTATCATCTGCATATCTGAGATTGTTGATATTTCTTCCAGCAATCTTGATTCAAGCTTGTGATTCATCCAGCCTGGCATTTCGCACAACATCTAGACTAAATTCTATATGGGAATATGTCATTAAACAAATGTGTTCAAACCTACAGGAAGTTTCTATATGTTATGGAATTGTATCTTATGATATTCAGCCTTGTGTGGGATGGGGAATGGTTTCCTTCAACTTCGGTAAAATAGGTGATATAAAGAAGCAAGAAGAATATTTGTCCTTTAGACAGACTGAACTGAGGTCCAATTTACTATCCCATCACTATGTCTATGTAAACCAGAACAGGTTTTATTAAACTCTGAGCCAAAGTCTTCTCATTTCTGTATTGAAGATAGGTTATATCTTGGAGGATAGTAGTGAATGTTAAGCAAGTTAATGCAAATATAGCAGCAGGTATAGTAGTTAGCACATGATAAATATGCAAAAGGTTAGTTCTCTCTTTTCCTACAGTACTTCTTGTTGGTACTTCATCAAATATTAAAAATATACCTATATATATATATATAAAAGAAGAAATGCACCCTATCATGCAAGCCACATCTTTGACATTACTATATTTAGATTAGGAAAATTATCTTACCCACTTAGTTGACTGAATTTTTAGACTAAGTTAAGTATATGGTGGAACATTATCTGATGAAGGTCAACTGGGAAATCTTAAAAAGTTGTATGGCTGCTACTGTTTTTCTTTTTTAAAATGGAAATTGTAGGGGGAAAAAAATCTTTGTTCAGGATTGCCATGAGAGTTGTTTTCTATTTTTCACTTAAACTCTGTTGATTATGCCTATATCCATTTGTATCTTAGTAACACACGTGTCGATCCAACCAGTCCATTCTAAAGGAGATCAATCCTGGATGTTCATTGGAGGGACTGATGCTAAAGCTGAAACTGCAATACTTTGGCCACCTCATGCAACGAGTTGACTCACTGGAAAAGACTCTGATGCTGGGAAAGGTTGGGGGTTGGAGGAGAAGGGGACGACGGAGAATGAGATGGCTGGATGGCATCACCGACTCTGTGGACATGAGTTTGAGTATACTCCGGGAGTTGGTGATGGACAGGGAGGCCTGGCGTGCTGTGATTCATGGGGTCGCGGAGAGTCAGACACGACTGAGCGACTGAACTGAACTGAACTGAACATACGTGTCAAGATGACCCAAGGTTTTGTCACTTTACCAATAGTTCCATTTGAAAGCTTCCAATGTTCTCCAAGGGAAAGTCATTCAACCATTTTTATGTAACACCCAGAGTAATTAGAGAGCCCTACAGTCACAAAAGACAAAGTTATTCCTTTCAGTAATCACAGTCTTAAAACTTAGGCTAAACAAAATCCCCATCCAAACAGTGGCTCGATTTCTTTTTCTTGGGTACAAAGTAATATTAGTTGTCCTGGAAGTGGCCCCCAGTTAAAATAGCAAATAGAAACAAGCATGGGAACATGTGACATAATTCCTTATTCAGAAGTTCAATGAAGGAATATGCAAAGTTTCTAATAACTCTCCAGCCATTGTTGATGGTTTTCCTAAGATCTTGTGTGGAGGATACATGTAAAGTGGCCCTTCATAGACAATTTAAATAGGATTGTAGCCGCAGGCATTTTCTACCCAACATTTCTTATCTCTTCCCAATAGAACTTGATTTCGAAAGTTTACCCTTTGACATTCAGTTCTAGAGAAAAACTGTTTCCTCTAAGCCAATCAATATTTGACAATTCCCCATTGACCGACAGAGGGGGTTCCCAGGTGGCGCTAGTGGTAAAAATCCCGCCTGGGGACATAAGAGATGTAGATTCGATCCTTGGGTCGAAGATCCGTGGGTCAAAGATCCCCTGGAGACGGGCATGGCAACCATTCCAGTATTCTCGCAAGAAGAATCTGATGAACAGAGGAGCCTGACGGGCTACCGTCCACAGGGCTGCCAAGAGTCGCACAGGACTGAAGTGACTTGACACACACACGCAGCCAATGACTGACGCAGGGTACATGGCTTCATTTGCTTCAGACAGACTGTAGCTATATTCTGCACTTGAGAGAGAGGTTTTCTATACATTCTGGATTTGAACAATGGAGCTCACGATATGTTCTACCTAAAGGTATCCAGTGTGAAGGAGCTGAACCAGCCTAAAGATGAGATCAGTGCTAAGGACTGCAGAGCACAGAGGGGGACGGACGATGGGCCCTTGATGAGCCATTGTTCACATTGTCCGGGGGACTGCCCCACTTTTGAAGTTTCAATTATATGAAATCGTTAGTCAGGGTGAGTGGGAATCAGATATGTTTCATATAAAGATAGCTAACATATTGAGTCAATATCTCTGATTTCAGCTTTATACATATTTGGCTGGACAATACGATTGGAAGTGTAGGCATGTAGCCATTGGAGTTTATGGGAAAACCATGGGCCTTGAAAGGAGACCAGTGTTGGCTCCTCTGCTTACATGCTGTAAGGTCTTTGCTTCAGTTGACTCCACATATAAATGGTAAATTACACCAATATCTTATCTGATAGAATTTTAAGAATTAATATGTTAGTGAGATAAAAGTACACAGTGACTGGCACATAGTGAGTGGGCAAAAAATGGTAACTAGTATTAGTTACTAGAAGAAAAATGAATATTTTTTACCCAAGTCTCATTTCTTTGATCCTTCCTATAAAACTTTGAAGACGGATTGCCTATAATACTTCTTCACTTTCCTCAAGTTCAAGTCTATTTGCAGCCTACTAGAATCAGAATGTGGTCCACTGGAGAAGGGAATGGCAAACCACTTCAGTATACTTGACTTGAGAACCCCATGAACAGTAAAAAAGAGCAAAATGATAGGATACTGAATGAGGAATTCTCCAGGTCGGTAGGTGCCCAGAATGCTACTGGAGATCAGTGGAGAACTAACTCTAGAAGGAATAAAGGGATGGAGCAAAAGCAAAACTAATACCCAGTTGTGGATGTGACCAGTGATAGAAGCAAGGTCCGGTGCTGTAAAGAGCAGTATTGCATAGGAACCTGGAATGTTAGGTCCATGAATCAAGGCAAATTGGAAGTGGTCAAACAGGAGATGACAAGAGTGAACGTAGACATTCTAGGAATCAGTGAACTAAAATGGACTGGAATGGGTGAATTTAACTCAGATGACCATTATATCTACTACTGTGGGCAGGAATCCCTTTGAAGAAATGGAGTAGCCATCATGGTCAACAAAAGAGTCCGAAATGCAGTACTTGGATGTAATCTTAAAAACGACAGAATGATTTCTGTCCGTTTCCAAGGCAAACCATTCAATATTACAGTAATCCAGGCCTATGCCCCAACCAGTAACACTGAAGAAGCCGAAGTTGAACGGTTCTATGAAGACCTACAAGACCTTTTAGAACTAACACCCAAAAAAGATGTCCTTTTCATTATAGGGGACTGGAATGCAAAAGTAGGAAGTCAAGAAACACCTGGAGTAACAGGCACATTTGGCCTTGGAGCACGGAATGAAGCAGGGCAAAGGTTAATAGAGTTTTGCCAAGAGAACGCACTGGTCATAGCAAACACCCTCTTCCAACAACACAAGAGAAGACCCTACACATGGACATCACCAGATGGTCAACACCGAAATCAGATTGATTATATTCTTTGCAGCCAAAGATGGAGAAGCTGTATACAGTTAGCAAAAACAAGACCAGGAGCTGACTGTGGCTCAGATCATGAACTCCTTATTGCAAAGTTCAGACTTAAATTGAAGAAAGTAGGGAAAACCACTAGACCATTCAGATATGACCTAAATCAAATCCCTTATGATTATACAGTGGAAGTGAGAAATAGTTTTAAGGGACTAGATCTGATAGATAGAGTGCCTGATGAACTCTGGACGGAGGTTTGTGACATTGTACAGGAGACAGGGACCAAGACCATCCCCACGGGAAAGAAATGCAAAAAAGCAAAATGGCTGTCTGAGGAGCCTTACAAATAGCTGTGAAAAGAAGAGAAGCGAAAAGCAAAGGAGAAAAGGAAAGATATAAGCATCTGAATGCAGAATTCAAAGAATAGCAAGGAAAGATAAGAAAGCCTTCCTCAGTGATCAATGCAAAGATAGAGGAAAACAACAGAATAGGAAAGACAAGAGATCTCTTGAAGAAAATTAGAGATACCAAGGGAACATTTCATGGAAAGATGGGCTTGATAAAGGACAGAAATGGTATGGACCTAACAGAAGCAGAAGATATTAAGAAGAGGTGGCAAGAATACACAGAAGAACTGTACAAAAAAGATCTTCATGACCCAGATAATCACGATGGTGTGATCACTGTCCTAGAGTCAGACATCCTGGAATGTGAAGTCAAGTGGGCCTTAGAAAGCATCCCTACGAACAAAGCTAGTGGTGGTGATGGAATTCCAGTTGAGCTATTTCAAATCTTGAAAGATGATGCTGTGAAAGTGCTGCACTCAATATGCCAGCAAATTTGGAAAACTCAGCAGTGGCCACAGGACTGGAAAAGGTCAGTCTTCATTCCAATCCCAAAGAAAGGCAATGCCAAAGAATGCTCAAACTACCGCACGATTGCACTCATCTCACATGCTAGTAAAGTCATGCTCGAAATTCTCCAATCCAGGCTTCAGCAATATGTGAACCGTGAACTTCCAGATGTTCAAGCTGGTTTTAGAAAAGGCAGAGGAACCAGAGATCAAATTGCCAACATCCACTGGATCATGGACAAAGCAAGAGAGTTCCAGAAAAACATCTATTTCTGCTTCATTGACTATGCCAAAGCCTTTGACTGTGTGGATCACAAGAAACTGTGGAACATTCTGAGAGAGATGGGAATCCCAGACCACCTGACCTGCCTCTTGAGAAACCTGTATGCAGTTCAGGAAGCAACAGTTCGAACTGGACATGGAACCACGGACTGGTTCCAAATAGGAAAAGGAGGACGTCAAGGTTGTATATTGACACCCTGCTTATTTAACTTATATGCAGAGTACATCATGAGCAATGCTGGGCTGGAAGAAGCACAGGCTAGAATCAAGATTGCCGGGAGAAATATCAGTAACCTCAGATATGCAGATGACACCACCCTTATGGCAGAAAGTGAAGAGGAACTAAAAAGCCTCTTGATGAAAGTGAAAGAGGAGAGTGAAAAGGTTGGCTTGAAGCTCAACATTCAGAAAACTAAGATCATGGCATCTGGTCCCATCACTTCATGGGAAATAGATGGGGAAACAGTAGAAATAGTGTCAGACTTTATTTTTGGGGGCTCCAAAATCACTGCGGATGCTGATTGCAGCCATGAAATTATAAGATGCTTACTCCTTGGAAGGAAAGTTATGACCAACCTAGATAGCATGTTAGAAAGCAGAGACATTACTTTGCCAACCAAGGTCCATGTAGTCAAGGCTATGGTTTCTCCCATGGTCATGTATGGATGTGAGAGTTGGACTGTGAAGAAAGGTGATTGCCGAAGAATGGATGCTTTTGCACTGTGGTGTTGGAGAAGACTCTTGAGAGTCCCTTGGAGTACAAGGAGATCCAACCAGTCCATTCTAAAGGAGATCAGTCCTGGGTGTTCATTGGAAGGACTGATGCTAAAGCTGAAACTCCAATACTTTGGCCACCTCATGCGAAGAGTTGACTCACTGGAAAAGACTCTGATGCTGGGAGGGATTGGGGGCGGGAGGAGAAGGGGAAGACAGAGAATGAGATGGCTGGATGGAATCACCGACTTGATGGACATGAGTTTGCGTGAACTCTGGGAGTTGGTGATGGACAGGGAGGCTGGTGTGCTGCAGTCCTTTGGGTCGCAAAGAGTCGGACACGACTGAGTGACTGAACTGAACTGAACTGAACTGATAATCAGGTTTTAATCTTCTTATCAAGGTCATCAAATCCACTGAATGTTTCTTGCAGTCATCTTCCAGTTCATTTCTGTTGCACTTGACTAATCCTTCCTTCTCATAGCACTTTCTTCTCTTGGCTACTGGAGCACCACCCTTTCTTGAATTTCCCCCTGCTTTGTTTGTTGCTTGCTCCTTTGCTGGCTTTTTGTCCTCTGTTTTCCTCTAAATTGGGGGATATTCCCAAATTTGGTCTTGATCCCCTCTTCCTCCCTCTCTAGTCTCCCTATGTGACAATTCAGCCCCCAAGGATTCATGTACCATTGGTTTGTTGATGACCTTCACATTTACAACCCTCACCCAAATTGCACTTCCTGCTTGCCATTTTCCCTGGGATGCCGATTTCTCCCTGTTTTCATGTAACCGTCTAGTGCAGCCGTCATTCTTCCTACCCCCGCATTTGTAATAGCCTCTGAAATGCTGTCTCCATTACCACTCTGGCCACTCCCCATACTACCTCTGTCCATTTTCTACCCAGCAGGCAGAATGATAGAAAAAAAACAAACAACAATTCAGAATATACCGTTTACCTGTTTAAAATCCTCCAATGTCTTCCCACAGCTCCTGTGATTAAATTCCAAGCCCCAGCAGGGCCTGCATGACTGGGCTACTGCCCCTCTCTCAAGACTCACCCTGTACCACCCTCTCCATCATGCTCCTCTGTGATCTCTTGTCCTCAAACAGGCCCAGCTTAGGCCACTGACTGCCTTTGCTTTTCTCTCTTTCTGGGATGTTTCCCCAGCTGCTGGCTTCTTATCATTTAGTTCATTCAGTCTCTAGCTCAAAGGTTACTTTTTCTAAGGGACTTTTCTGAAGGAACCCCACACAGCTGCTCTGATTTTTCACAGGAATCATTATGCCCTAGAATCATCTGACCGTCCCTCTCCCTGCTTACGGTGTAAACTGCCCTAGAGTTGAAATCATGCCTTTCTCACCACCACTCCATTTCCCTCATTGAGAATAGTGCTGGGTGACTACTAGGCGCTCAAAAGCTTTTCTTGAACAAATAAAGGGATGAATGAGTGATAATAGTGTTTAACCAGCATTGAACAACATTTGGGGTTTTGAGGATTCCTTTCATTACCTGGCATCATCCCCATGAAAGTCTGTGAGGTACACATTATATTTTAAGTTCATCTTGAGATGAATTGAATAATTTTGTGATCTTTTACCTCCACATCTAAAAGAGAATAGAGTTGCATTTTTTTAAGCCCCCAAAGAAGAAGAAAGTCAAGGAACCTTAGTAAAATTGTCCAATAGGCTAAGTTAACCATCTGTGAACTTCTGCTTTTTTGTTCTTAACCAAATGTTAGAAATTGAACTACATGTGTTTCTAGCCTGAACACTACAAACCATTCAAACAAAATTCTCTCTATTATTTCTGGGTCCAGATGCAAGTGGTCCATGGTAGTCAATGCTCTGTAATTAAATGAGATTTCAGGCTGAGCTTCTAATCCCCTGAGACACAGAATGTGCAGCTGTACTAATAACTTGGCCTATTATATGGAAAGCCAGCCGGTCCTGTATTTCTTTATGTATGTACACACACACACACACTCACACATATACATTCACGTTTGTATTTTTAAAGCCATCAACAATCTAAGCACAAGGTTCTCATTCTGCCTTTAAATATGGGAAATAATATTAGATTAAGTTAATGTAATCACTAACATCATGTTCTGAAAATTGAAAACTAATGCAGCTTTGTTCCACAACCCCCAACTGCCTAAGAAATCAGAATTTCCAGAATACCCAGACCCATACTTTTCAATGATAAAATATATGTACCCCACTTGGAGTAAGGTGCATAATTTAATATTTTATTGTGTTTGATTTATAGGCTTTCTCAGTCCTTATTAAATTTAAGTTTTCACAATTGAGGAAAGGCCTTAAAGAAAACATATTTTGTGGTTAAAGATGTATCCCACATGTGCTGGGCTGGCAATTTAAAAGGCCTGTTAACTCCTCTCTGAGCCTTCACAGTGCTGCTGAAAATTCTGATTGCAAAGCTCAGGTTAGCAGAGCTCAAGCAGAAAGGGTCAGTGTTTGGACTCCAGGCTGAGAGCAACGAGGCCCAATATTACGTTAACATCCACCCCAGAACAAAATCTGATATGCAGAGCTTTGAAAAATTGTATCAAAATGTGTCTATTGTCTTTTTTTTTTTTTTTAAAGAAATGTTAAGCATGTAGGAAGAGTGATTTGTTTCTGACAACTTTGGCAAGGCTTTCACTAAGTACACTTTCAGAGCAGCAATTCCCTCGTTGACAAAGACCTGGACGTGACCTCGAATATCTGCAGCTTGGAAAATGTTACGTGGAGCCACAGATGACTTCAGGCAGGAGTTCCAGATCTTTATGAACAGGTACCTCTGGACCTGCGACTGTCCGTGCCTTTTCCTGAAAGCCTCGCCTGCCCCGAGGACTCTAGCCACCGAAAAGGACCCAAGCTACGAAACTTCCATCAGTGAAGAATGAAAACACCATTTTGGTTTTTCCAAACTAACAGTCCTGGCTAATCTTAATCCAACTCCAGTGCCCGTTAACCTTGAAGATGTTGCCAAGCCTCTTGTCCCTAAGGAATGACTCTCTCATGCCTCTCCTGCATCTCTGCATCTCTTATGTTGATCATGTTCTGTCCTGCACCCGATTCCACACAACAGGGAACAGAAGGCTTCGCCCTCTACTTTGCGTCCTCTTTTCTCAGAGTCCCCGTTGAGTCTTCCCTATCCCACACTCACTACATTTCGTCAATCAGTAACTCCTACTTTTCTTTACATTCCCTTTACATTCCCACTGTGCTATCTGAGTCTGGGCTACCTCCAGGTCTTGTTTTATCATCACAACAATCTACAAGATTTTCCTGACTCAAGTCTGCCTCCTCTTGTCCATTTATTTCTTACCCTGTGGCCAGAGTGTTTTTTTTTTTTTTTTCTAAAATGCCTATTATCTGATAATCTTATTCCCTTGCTTAAAACTTTTAATATCGTCACATTGCCCTTGCAATAAGACCCCAACTCCTTGCCACGGCTTACAAGGTTCTATCAGCACCTTCCTTCTAACTCCTAATGTAACTTCCTTCTAACTTCCTTCTAATGCTATACATTCAAGAGACCCCTAGCTCCTATTTCTTCCTTCTTTGATGCCTGTTTCTTGCCTCTGAGCCTTTGCCTACACTCTCCCTATTGCTTCGCCTGACTTCACCTGGCTAATTCCTACTGATGTCTTTGTTCTTACGTTAGATACCACTTCTACCTGGACACCGTCTTGACCTCCTCTTCATCTTCTTTTCTCTCACGGCATTTTGTTTTGTTTTCACAGCAGTTAGACTTTATTATAATTTTGGTTTATTTTCTTTTTTCCCCTCTAGACTGGAAGCTCCTCAAGGACAGAAAGTGAATACACTTTGATCTCGTATCTTCATCACCTAGCTCAGTGCCTGGCACACAGAAAGTCACTGAGTAGCCGTTCAATGAAACATTCATCTTTATCCTTCCACACAATTTGACTCAATGCTTTCTATATAATGGATGCTCAATAGCAATTTGATGAATCAGATCAAATTGACACATTGCTCAAATTATCTGATAGAGAATGCAGACACAGAGTACCACAATTAGCTGGCTTAGGAACCATTAAAAGGTTATTTGCTGAAAAATGGATTTGACTCTGCTGATCAATGACATCTGACCACTAAGGTGATCAGAATAAGCAGACCATGATATGGTTCTGAAATCATCTGAAGACACTAGTGTTTGATTTTTACTGTTTTGCAATTCCACCTATGCCTAGAAATTGGCCACTATAGGGATTGGTATGAATAAAAATGACCATAATCCTAATTATAATAACTATTAATAGGCATGTATGATGTCCTGTTCATGTATGCATCAACTCAAATAATTCTCCCAATAACCCTGTAAAGTAGAAACTGCTTATTCTACTTTACAGATAAAATAACTGAGACTGAAAAAAGGTCAGCAACTTTCTTTAAGTCACACAACTGGAGAATCATCCAGATAGAATATGAACATCAGAAGCCTTACTTTGGACTCCATGCTTTAAAATATGATGCTATATTGCCATTACTTTTTATTTCATTAACAAACTAGGGACCTAGATTTGCAGATATATGAATTTATGGGCTATGCAAAAGCCTTAGGAGTCTTTTGTGTGGGCAGCATACATAATGCTTAGGAAATAAGGTCAGCCTCCTATCATACCTGCTGGTCTTGATTTTAATAAAGCTTTGCAAGCTAGTCATAAGAGAAATGGGAGCAATTTGGAAATAAATTACTTCCATTATGCTGCAGGATCTCCTATATACTGTGGCATTTAGGAATTATTCACAGATGTATGTTTACAGTTAAAAAATCAACTACACTGTGCTCAATTATATGGGGGGAAAACTCTAGTAAACAGTTTTTAATTGGATTGAAATTAAGATAAATTTAGGATAATGAAGGAAAATGTCTTAACAGCAAGATTTATAGACTGTGTGCAAAACTCTCATTGGAAGTGAAGGAAGTCCAGTATTTTGAAATGCAAAATTTACATGCACTTGAGGAAAAAAGATTATGTGTACAATCTATTTCCATGTAGTCATGAAATTCTTTCAAAACAACTTAAGGGATATGTGGGTTCTTCAACAGACACATACAAGCATTTCCTGTGCACAAAGCCCTATGCTAGGTACTATGGGAGACAGAAAAGTCTCCGAGATCTACAGATTTTACACAAGTTACAGATTTCAAGTAGCTTATTTTAAGACTTCTCATTAAAGGGACTACATGGTGTAGGCATAAAATGTTCATAAAATGAGAGAACTAAGTTATTAAGTGTTATTTTGGAAGAGATGTTACATTTGCTAAAAGATGAAATGAGACCCTAGAAGCACATACATCCTGAAAGAAGAGAAAGATATGAGATTTATTTTTTCCTCCTTTAATTCTAGGGTTTAAATGCAATAAAATGTATATGGAACATCCTCTATGAAGCTTCAAAAATATTCTTTGAAAGCATTAGTAATATGGGGTGAATTTTGAAGTATGGCCCTAAACCTGTATTTAAAATGGTATACATGACTTGGGATAAATCCTGGTATATTCTAAACCTTTGCTATTCAAAGTGTGGTCTGTGGATCAGCAGCATCAGCATCACGTAGAAGCTTGTTAGAAATGCAGAATCTCAGACCCACCACAGACCTACTGAATCAGAACCTGAATTTTAACAAGACCCCAAGTAAATTTGTATGCACATTAATGTTTAGAAGCATTGGTCTAAATTAAAAATCTGTGGCACAAAAGATTTTGCATCTTTGCTATTTTTGCAGTAATCATGTCTTATTGTATCTTCACTTTTTTCTCTATTTCCATCTGCAAACTATCTCCTCCAGATAAACTGACTTTTGTCACTGTCTCATAACCAAAACTTAAGATTTTCTGTCTCTACTGCTTTCCACAAGTACTGCTCTTTACCTGAATGCCTTCCACTTTCCTTTATGGATAAGCCATCTAGGACTGTTTGCATTTCCAGAATGTGCTGGGTTCTTCTATAACTTGGGCCCAGATTTCCCTTTCTATCCCATTTTGACACACTTGGCCTTCAGGACTCTGTGAAGACATCTGTGTTCCTTTCTTACTCTAGTTTAAATCTTTTTTCACTTTATTCTCCTGCTGCTGCTGCTAAGTCACTTCAGTTGTGTTCAACTCTGTGTGACCCCATAGACGGAAGCCCACCAGGCTCCCCCACCCCTGGGATTCTCCAGGCAAGAACACTGGAGTGGGTTGCCATTTCCTTCTCTAATGTGTGAAAGTGAAAAGTGAAAGTGAAGTCACTCAGTTGTGTCTGACCCTTAGCGACCCCACGGACTGCAGCCTACCAGGCTCCTCCATCCATGGGATTTTCTAGGCAAGAGTACTGGAATGGCTTGCCATTGCCCTCTCCGTTATTCTCCTAGTACTTGATAATATCTCTGCTCAATCACTGAATCGTATCCAACTCCTTGTAGCCCCATGGATTGCAGCTGCCAGGATCCTCTGTCCATGGGATTTCCCAGGCAAAAATATTGGGGTGGGCTGCCATGTCCTACTTCAGGGGATTGTCCTGTCCTCTCTTGCATCTCCTGCAATTGCACTTCCTAGCACCACCTAGGAAGCCCTGATAATATTTCTATGTGAAATATTATTTATCTGCTTTTGTAGTCTGGGTGCTTAAAAAATATTTGCTGAGTGAGTTCTTTACTTGCAGATTAGAAAATTATGCTTGTCTATTCCATCAAGCACTGGTTAGTGACCTAAGTACTAAGAAAAGGATTCAAGTCTAGGATCTCTGAAATGTCAAATGCTTACACACACACACACAATTTGACCCTAATTTACTGATTTATACTAAGTGATAAAGCTTCTACAGAAAAAATACCTGAGCAAAGTCAGATAATCTCACATTTGACAGGTATAAGTCAGGTGATGCTAAAATGTATCAGGAGTAGTAGGACATGGATAAATTGTAAGATGGCTTCCTACAGTCTCTGTCATGGGAATCTATGAAAATATCATGATTTGTGACCTTATATCAAGTTGAATCTCTTTTTGTATTACAATTTCACCATTTATAAATTGCTTGTTACCCACCTATGGGAAAAAGAATAGTATGGATAATGACCTCTGATAATACCCTAGATATATGTTCAAGTGGTTATTGCAGGTTTTTCTGGAAGATTTTTCAACTTTGGGACATCTAGACTGAAGGACAAGATTATTTCTGCCAAACCTCACTCGAATTTTCTGGTAAGATTTTTTTTTTCAATTGATGCAAGCATTTGTCAGTTTTTATAGGATATTGTTACTTTAGGAAGATATGGTAGATTATAAGATAGACTTAGCTTATGGTGGTCAAAACAGTTTGGTACTGGCACAGAGACAGACATATAGATCAATTGAAGAGAACAGACTGCCCAGAAATATACCCACACACTTATGGTCAATTAATCTACAACTCACCGACTCTGTGGACATGAGTTTGAGTGTACTCCGGGAGTTGGTGATGGACAGGGAGGCCTGGCGTGCTGTAATTCATGGGGTCACGGAGAGTCGGACACGACTGAGCGACTGAACTGAACTGAACTGAAGGAGGCAAGAATATATGATGAAGAAAACACAGTCTTTTTAATAAGTGATGCGGGAAAACTGGAGAGCATTATGTAAAATAACGAAATCAGAACATTCTCTAACATCATTTACAAAAATTAAATTCAGAATGGATTAAAGGCCTAAATCTAAGACTGGAAAGCATAAAACTCCTAGAGGAAAATCTAGGCAGAATACTCTTTGGCATAAGTCATAGCAATATTTTTTGACTTTGTTTCCTAAAGAAAACAAAATAAAAGCAAAAATAAACAAGTGAGACCCAATTAAACTTAAATCTTTTACACATCAAAGGAAACCATCAACAAAACAAAAAGAGACCCTACTGAGTGGGAGAAAATATTTACAAATGATATGACCTGTAAGGGGCTAATATCCAAAATATATAAATAGCTCATACAGATATTTCTCCAAAGAGGACATGCAAATGGCGAACAGGCACATGAAAAGATGCTCAACATCACTAATCACCAAGAAAATGCAAATCAAAACCACAAAGAGATAGCACTTCATGCCTGTCAGAATGGCTATCACCAAGAAGTACACAAATAACCAATGTTGATGAGGATGTAGAGAAAAGAGAATCCTTGTACACTGTTGCTGGGAATGCAAATTGGTGCACTATGGAAACCATTATGGAAACTTCTCAAAAAACTGAAAATAGAACTACCATGTGACCCCACGATGGGTATAGATCCAAAACCTCAAAAACACTAATTCAAAAAGATTCATGTATCCCAGTATTCACAGGAGCATTATTTACAATAGTCAAGTGTCCATCAACAGATGACTGGATAAAGAAGAGGTGGTATATATATAAAATAGAATACTGCTGCTGCTGCTGCTAAGTCGCATCAGTCGTGTCCGACTCTGTGTGATCCCATAGACGGCAGCCCACCAGGCTCCCCCGTCCCTGGGATTCTCCAGGCAAGAACACTGGAGTGGGTTGCCATTTCTTTCTCCGATGCATGAAAGTGAAAAGTGAAAGTGAAGTTGCTCAGTCGCGTCCAGCTCTGTGTGACCCCATGGACTGCAGCCCACCAGGCTCCCCCGTCCCTGGGATTCTCCAGGCAAGAACACTGGAGTGGGTTGCTGTTTCCTTCCCCACAATAGAATACTGCTCAACCATAAAAAATGAAATTTTGCATTTGCAACAACACAGATGGACTTGGAGGGTATTATGCTAAGTGAAATAAGTCAGATGCAGAAAGACAAATCTGTATGATATCACTGATTTGTGGAATCTGAAGCATACAACAACTAGTGAGTATAAGAAACAGAAACAGACTCATAGGCAGAGAGCACAACTAGTGGTCTCCTTGGGAGGAGAGTCGGGGAAGCGACAACATAAGGTTAAGAGGTACAAACTATTATGTGTAAAATCAGTTACAAAGATATATTGTACAACACAGGGAACACAGCCAATTTTTTTTTCTTCAGAATATGAAATAAGCCAAGTATCCAGAAACCTGGGCCAATATTTTGTAATAACTGTAAATAGAGTATAACCGTTAAAAATTCTGAATCTCTAAATTGTACACCTGTGATTTATTATAATATTGCACATCAATTAAACTTTAATAAAAAGTAATAATAATAAAGAAAAATTAGCTTGAAGGAAAGTAGAAACTGGACTCAACATTTTGTGTGGATGCTGGGTTAGAATTCCAAAATGTTCAAGTAATTTTAAAACAGAAATATAAATGACATACAATATTATATCAGTTTCAAGTGTACAACATAGTGCGATATTTGTCTATATTGTGAAATGATCGTTACAATAAGCCTAAAATATCCCTGTATTCTTTAGCAACCAAAATTTAAAAATAAATCATTTTAAAAGATCTATGTGAGCAGAATTTTAATACTTTTATTTGCATGTGCATGTGAAGTATTTACTCAAAAGATACGAAGACAAAAGACAACTGGATAACTTAACGTAAGATAGCAAGTGTCTTAGTACATTCAGGCTGCTGTAACAAAATACCACAGACGAGTGGCTTATAATAGTACCTTCTAAGGGCCCCTAATATCATTAAGTCAGGCATTAAGATTTCAAAATATGAATCTGGGGGAGACACAAACATTCAGATCATAGCAGCAAGGAGATAGTAGAGGAACAGTACAGACAATAACTCTTGGTTTCTATTTCTGTTAAAATGGCAGACAAAGGGATCTTTCAAAGATACGGTAAGCATGATCAAAAATGCCTATTAAAACTATGGTCCAAAACACAAGGAGACTGTTAATAGTACCAAGCTGATTTTAAAAAGAACCGACACGGTTTCTAGAAACTAAGAATATAATAATTAAACTAAATACACAGTGGATAAAACACTAGATTAGGGAAAAAATAAACCGAAAATTATTAAACAGAAAGTCTAACTGAAAAGACCATCAGAACACACCTTGGACATAGATTAAAAATATGAAAATATGAGGTATTGGGTAAAATGCACTGACACACAGCTACTTGATGCTTCAGACAGAGGGTGGAAAAGAAGCTGTATCTGAAGAGACAACATCTGAGAATATTCCAAAATTGAGGAATAATAGGTCACATAAAATGTAAGAGTTTACATAAATCTCAAGCAGTATAAATAAAAAGTCCTACTTTTAGATGCAATTTAGTAAACACCAAAGGCAAAGAGAAGATTTTGAAAACAGAGAGAAGAAATAAATCAGAAAGGCTACACAGTATAACGGTCAAGAGTGTAGACTGCAGCCAGACTGCCTGAGTTCAAAGCTAGGTTCCATAGAGAAGGAACTGTTTGCCTCATTTACTTACTGTAAGAAAGCCTTCCTCAGCAATCAGTGCAAAGAAATAGAGGAAAACAACAGAATAGGAAAGACTAGAGATCTCTTCAAGAAAATTAGAGATACCAAGTGAACATTTCATGCAAAGATGGGCTCGATAAAGGACAGAAATGGTATGGACCTAACAGAAGCAGAAGATATTAAGAAGAGGTGGCAAGAATACACAGAAGAACTGTACAAAAAAGATCTTCACGACCAAGATAATCACGATGGTGTGATCACTCACCTAGAGCCAGACATCTTGGAATGTGAAGTCAAGTGGGACTTAGAAAGCATCACTACAAACAAAGCTAATGGAGGTAATGGAATTCCAGTTGAGCTCTTTCAAATCCTTAAAGATGATGCTGTGAAAGTTCTGCACTCAATATGCCAGCAAATTTGGAAAACTCAGCAGTGGCCACAGGACTGGAAAAGGTCAGTTTTCATTCCAATCCCAAAGGAAGGCAATGCCAAAGAATGCTCAAACTACTGCACAATTGCACTCATCTCACACGCTAGTAAAGTCATGCTCAAAATTCTCCAAGCCAGGCTTCAGCAATACGTGAACCGTGAACTTCCAGATGTTCAAGCAGGTTTTAGAAAAGGCATAGGCACCAGAGATCAAATAGCCAACATTCGCTGGATCATGGAAAAACAGAAAAACATCTGTTTCTGTTTTATTAACTATGCCAAAGCCTTTGACTATGTGGATCACAATAAACTGTGGAAAATTCTGAAAGAGACGGGAATACCAGACCACCTGACCTGCCTCTTGAGAAACCTATATGCAGGTCAGGAAGCAATAGTTAGAACTGGACATGGAACAACAGACTGGTTTCAAATAGGAGAAGGAGTGCGTCAAGGCTGTATATTGTCACCCTGCTTATTTAACTTATATGCCGAGTACATTATAAGGAACGCTGGGCTGGAAGAAGCACAGGCTGGAATCAAGATTGCCGGGAGAAATGTCAACAACCTCAGATATGGATGGCAGAAAGTGAAAAGGATCTAAAGAGCCTCTTTATGAAAGTGAAAGAGGAGAGTGAAAAAGTTGGCTTAAATCTCAACTTTCGGAAAAACAAGATCACGGCATCTGGTCCCATCACTTCATGGGAAATAGATGGGGAAACAGTGGAAACAGTGTCAGACTTTATTTTTGGGGGCTCCAAAATCACTGTGGATGCTGATTGCAGCCATGAAATTAAAAGACGCTTACTCCTTGGAAGGAAAGTTATGACCAACCTAGATAGCATATTAAAAAGCAGAGACATTACTTTGCCAACAAAGGTCCATCTAGCTAAGGCTATGGTTTTTCCAGTGGTCACGTATGGATGTGAGATTTGGACTGTGATGAAAGCTGATTGCCAAAGAATTGATGCTTTTGAACTTTGGCGTTGGAAAAGACTCTTGAAAGTCCCTTGGACTGCAAGGAGATCCAAACAGTCCATCCTAAAGGTGACTTCTGCCACCTCATGTGACGAGTTGACTCACTGGAAAGGACTCTGATGCTGGGAGTGATTGGGGGTGGGAGGAGAAGGGGAAGACAGAGAATGAGAAGGCTGGATGGCATCACCGACTCGATGGACATGAGTTTGAGTGAACTCCGGGAGTTGGTGATGGACAGGGAAGCCTGGCGTGCTGCAGTCTGTGGGATCGCAAAGAGTTGGACATGACCGAGCAACTGAACTGACTGACTGAAGTATAGCTGAAAATAGTCCTTGGTACATTATCACACTATAAGTTTTAGATGTTATCTTTATTATTATTACTTACACAGAAGAGATATCTTAAGAACAATGAGGCCAGAAGAGAATGAAATATTATCTAAAAATTTCTGAAAGAAATAATTATATGCAGTAACATTAAATTCAAGAAGTTAAATTACCTTTCAAGAAGTCAAAATTATCTTTCAAGAAGAAAATAACTGTATATCCAGTAAAATCATCTTTCATGAATAAGAGTGCATCACAGTCATTTTGAAACCAACGAAGAAGTTTACCACCAACATCTTACTAAAATAACTTCTTTTTTTTGTTTTTAAATAACTTCTAAAGTTACATCAGGAAGAAAGAATATGGTCCTATAGAAAAGCCTAAAGTGTAAAAAGAAATTGTACATAGAGAAAATTCAAACATGTCAATAAATTAAAAAATCACGTGTATAACATAATTATAAACATTTAACATATAGAGCTAAAGAAATAAGGTAATACTCAGCAGTAGCATAGCTTTGTCTATGAGGTGGTGGTAATCAGGAATGGAAGCATTATAAGGATCTTGTATTCTAAAAGAACATAAAGACATTAGCTAATGTTGACTAAATATTCATGTTAATATTTATAGGAAAATCATTAAAAGAATAGAAATTAAGTGAATAGAATTGAATAGAAATTGAAAAAAAAGTATAATTTTTGTACTAATGGAAAAAGTAAAATGAAAAAAGATTGAATTCAGGCAGGAAATAAAACAATACCAGAAAAAGGACAAATAAACCCAAATGATAAGATGGAAAAAACGAGAAGATAGTCTAAATATATCACAATTCAAAATAAGAGTAAATATACTATCCAGTTAGAAGGTAATGATTATCATGCTGAGTTTAAAAATAAAATCTAATTTAATGATGGTTTCCCAAAGGCATACATAAAACAAACATTTCACCAGAAGTGTTGAAAGTTGAAGGAAAGAAAAATATATACCAACCAAAGACTATTAAGAGGAAGCTGGTATAATTATATTGCATTAATTATATTAATATCAGACATAATAGACTGTAAGGTAAAAAGTACTACTAGAGATAAACTACATAATGACTAGTGATTTAACCTACTATGAATCTCTGCTCATTTCAGATAATGATTACTGACCAGTGATCATTAATGATAATTAAACAATGATTAGTAATTAATTCAATAAAAAGTCTTCCCCTTACATACACACACATATTCATTTCTTTTTTTTTTTTGGCTGCAATGCAGTTTGCTGGATCTTAGTTCCCCAACCAGGGATTGAACCCAGGGCCATGGCAATGAAAGTCCTAACTACTGGAGTGCCGGGGAATTCCTGAGATTCATTTCATTGAAAGGAAGTTTTTATAAAATTAACAAAGGTTAACTGTTAAATTCACCACCATAGTGAGAGATTTAATACATATACCCATTTCAGGAACTGATAGATCAAAAGACAAAAAAATTACAAGGTATGTAGAAAAACAACAACAATCAACAAATGTGATAGAATAAACTTGTATAGAACATTGAACTCAACAGTTTGCAAACACATGTTCTTTCTAAGAACAAAGAAATTGATGGGAAGTAACCTACACTGTGACACAAAGGACCACACCATTTTGCATCCTTTGATCACAACACAATTAAGTTAGAAATCTGAATCAAAAAGATAACAAAAGGTATGCTTACAAATTAAAAAAAAACTTCAAATAATTTATGATTTATAAAAGTAATATAGTGGAAACCCTGATGCTAAGAGCTGACTCATTTGAAAAGACCCTGATGCTGGGAAAGACTGAAGGCAGGAGGAGAAGGGGATGACAGAGGATGAGATTGTCAGAGGTTAGATGGCATCACTGACTCAATGGACATGAATTTGGGTGAACTCCGGGAGTTGGTGATGGACAGGGAGGCCTGGCGTGCTGTGGTTCATGGGGTTGCAAAGAGTTGGACATGACTGAGCGATTGAACTGAACTGAAAAGAGACTTGGAACTGAATGCTTGAAAATACTAGATATAAAAACTTAACTTGTAGAAAAGTTGTACTTAGTAGGAACTCCCTAAGTGATCATATTGACAAAAGCTAAAGATTAATGAACTAATCATCAAACTAGAGAAATTAAAAAGGAGAATAGTGAATAAAAAAAGAAAATGGAAGGAAGTAATAGTGAAAATTAAGAAAATGGGAAAAAATCAACAATGTCAAGTTTGGTTCCATGAGGAAATTTTGAAAATGAGCGAAACTGTGCCTGGCTTTATCAAGAAACAAAATAAGAGACAGATCAATAACATAAGGAATAAAAAAGGGGATGTAACTGGAGAGAGTGCTTGTTAGAGGCACTTGTAGGCGGCAACAGTGTTTTGACTCAGAACATAGGCTGAAGGATCAAAGAGATTTGGGGATGTGATCTTGGGCCAGTCTCCTGATTTCAGTGACTCACTGGAAAAATAATGATAGATTGTGTTGCCGATGTTCAGTCACTAAGTCGTGTCTGACTCTGTGGCCCCGTGGACTGCAGCACACCAGGCTTCCCTGTCCTTCACCACCTCCCAGAGCTTGCTCAAACTCATGCCCATTGAGCCAGTGATGAGGCTGTGAAGATAAATGAAATAGAATAATACCTGGCACAAAAAAGCACAATGAAAATCAGCTATACATTTTATTTATTTTACTATTAGCATCCTGAAGCAGTACCCCTGGGAAACTTGAGTGATTTGGGTGGATAAATAGGGTGTCAAGAGCAAGAAGTAGGGTTGCACAGGCAAGGGAGGCCATTTTGAAGCGGGGAATGGATGAGCATGTGAGCAAAGGCAGAGAGAGGGAAGTACAGGGCCAAGTGCTAATTTGCTTCAGTCGCGTCCGACCCTGCGACCCCATGGACTGTAGCTTGCCAGGCTCCTCTGTCCATGGGATTCTCCAGGCAAAGATACTGGAGTGGGCTGCCATTTCTGCCTCCATTACAGGGCCACAGCAAGCCTTATATGTAGAAAAATCGCTGTGTCAAGTGTGTTTTATAACATCAGAGACTCAGAACACACACAGAAAAGTATTTGAATTTCTCGGTAACACTGCCTGAGAAAATATGTCATCAAAAATGGTTTTGTCTACACTTTACCTCCACAGCACCTCGCTCTTATCCCTGTAACTCCCCAAGCACAATCACGAGTGTGAGCTTCCTGTGCTGGGGACCACAACTCCAGGAGGAGTAGATTTAAGCAGCAATACGAGGAGGAGAATCCTGTTAGACTGCATTTCTGTACTAAAATTTAGAATACCAAATTAACAGATTCAGTGGGCTGGGGCATAGAGAGATTTTTTTAAGCTCCCTCTCCCCCTTCAAACTGAATGGCACCTTAGCCAATCCATCTAGATGAAGTGTGGTTCTAAGCATTCATCAATATTATGACCTATTCACATTCTTGTATTTCAATCCTCTGGTACTTAGCTGGCTCTAACTAAGTGTTTGTTAAATGAGCGCAGGGATGAACAATGTGAACAATGATATTTTATGCATATATGCACATGGCACATCAGGGTAGAGTATGGCAGGCTTTCTCAAGTGTGTGAGTCTTCTTGAGATATGGGCTGTGTTCAGGTCTTGGTCCAGCACTCCCTGTCCTCTTCCTTAATTAATGCCAGCCTCCCAGACCAAATTCTGACTGGGTGTTGAGATTTCAGGCAGAATTTGCAATCCCCTGAGGTTGCAATGCCATCTTACGTACAGTGTGGAACCCTGGGGAGTCCAAAGAATCCATCTTTCCTCTCAAGGGAGACGTTTCCCGGCAGCATGTTCCCAGAAGAAGATACAAATCCACAGGCCTAGATCAAGCTTCGGCAGGGAGCCTGCTACGTGGGTAAGCTCCAAGAAAGGGGGGTAAAAAGCTAGAGAAGCCCAGCTGGCTTCGTCTGGGGGCTTCGCTGCTTAGAAGCCTTCCTCACCAGGACCAGACAACATCCTCCCCAGGCTTCTCCTTTTGAGTTCCAGGGCTGGAGATTACTCTGAACAGACACATCTTGAGCCCGGGTTGCTCAGGCCTCTGTCATTATGTAGTCCAGGGAGCCCTCAGACAGCCGGAGCCTGGTGTTTTGAGGGATGGCTGGGAGCTTTGCCCCCGCTGGTCCTGGCAGCCTTTATGGCTGGAGATTGCAGTGCAATGCAAAGGGAGCCATTTGACAGTGTTTGCACCTTATCATTTCCAAAGAATCTCTGCTCTTGAGACAATCGGTGCTCTCAGCTGTCTGTCAAGTTCAAGCACTTTTTTATCTTAAACATACCCGAGTGTTGGTGCTGAGGAAACAACTAAAGGCAGCTCACCACAAGAAACGTTGTTTGTGGGGCTCAGTTTCCTCCGTTTCCCATCTCTATGCTACTCCTAACCAGGCAGTCTGGGCACATAATTGACCCTCTCCCTGTGGATTGGCATCCTAAGGCACTTTATAATTCTGGTTGGGAGCTGCTGGACAGTCCTTTTGGATTTCACAGTGAATCAAACACGTCCTCCAAGCCACCACTTCCTGTTCTTTAAAAGGTCAAGGATATTGTCATTTCCGGACCATCCACCATGGCATTAAACTATATTTTATCTGGCATGGAGAGCAGATGGACACTCCTTCAACCATAGACCCAACAGGATTATTGAAGCTGCCTTTTCTAATGGGATTTTAGTTCTTTATACAAATTGGTAAATAAAATATATTCTATCCTCCTATCTTGACAAATATATTCTCATACTGACAAAAACCAAAGGATATGTGTAAAAGTATGGTTTTAATGTGTCTGAGATCTGGCAAAATGTCAGACTACTAAATTTAATTATTACTGGAGATATCTGATATCTATTAAAGGGTTACTGATAATTGAGTAGGTGATAAAGATTTTATGTAACTTATGGATTATGTATTTTTTCATAAAATTAATTTTTCTTACCTTATTTCCACAAAATCACTGATTTTATTGTTACATGCAAGATGTTTACAAAATTTGTTTTCAACTCAGGGCAACGGTCTGAAGGGTTTCAAAAATTATAATTATTTCAAAGCATACAAAAATCAAAAAGATTTAGGAGAACATATAAAAGTTACATTTCCAAAAGTTTTCTTTTAAAATAGGCAAAATTACCTATTCACTTTAAAAGGTAAAGTACAAATTATAATTAATAAATGCCAAATTTTCATTGGGTATACTAATATTTTGATAAAATATTATTTATTTTTATAAAGAAAAAAACCATTCAAAATTTAAACATTCTATGTTCATCAAGTTGCCAATACTAAGAACTGCTATCATGATACATGAATGCAAATTTAAAAGTAATTTAAAGTGCTAAACTTTTTGTAAGCCACCATTTGCAAATTTTGTGAAACATTGTGCTAATTGAATTGAGTATGATGGGAACCAGGAATAGGAACAAAAGAAGTAAGAAAAAGGGTTCTTGATGTTATTGAGAAATGATACTTTGATATGAAAGAATCTCTTGCATTCAAGTTATCAGAGGAGAAATTTGACAAGCTTGACTTTTCTCCTAACCCATCACTCTTTTCCCTCACATTGTCCAACTGAACTAAACTGAACTGATAGTCTTGTATCCCACTTTGTTGCTAAAACAGAAGTTACCAGGCTAACTTCTGCATTCTTTAAATACAAGGGCACATATTGCCCAGTCATGGAAGGAGGAAGGATCACCTTGTTCTCGTTATGGTGAGTACAGCAGAAATAAGACCCCATTCAGTTCAGCTCAGTTCAGTTCAGTCGCTCAGTCGTGTCCGACTCTCCGCGACCCCATGAATCACAGCACGCCAGGCCTCCCTGTCCATCACCAACTCCCGGAGTTCACTCAAACTCATGTCCATTGAGTCGGTGATGCCATCCAGCCATCTCATTCTCTGTCGTCCCCGTCTCCTCCCACCCCCAATCCCTCCCAGCATCAGACTCTTTTCCAGTGAGTCAACTCGTCGCATTGGAATATATTAAATAAATAAAAATTCAGAAATATGTCCAAAGCACAGTGTTAGATGCAGCAGAAGGCATTCAAAGAAGTATAAGATACAGCCTCCATCTTCATCAGGGTAGCTTACAAGTCAGTTCCCTGGCTTTGTTCTCAGCAAAAAGATGACTGAAGACTAAAGCTGAGCAGGAGGGATTAACAGATCATTGGAATGGACTAACCTCTTCTGCTAAATGATCGGCTAATCTTTAGCACAAATTTACAATGGGAAGCTGGACCATTTAGAGATAATATAGTTCTAGGAACTGCTTGGGAGAATGTCACGGCTCTGTCAATTTCCCATGTTCTAGTATGAGGGGTTACTACTGACTGGGTATATAGTAGACTATATGCTTTATTATTTCATTTAAAATTTAACCTTGAAATGTAAATTTGAAATTTCATTTGAATTGGTATTTGAATATCTCTTATACTATTTACTCCCCAGTTTTTAAAATAAAGACTATATTTTTAGATAGACTTTAGATTCACAGCAAAACTGAGCAGAAGGTATAGAGATATTCTATATACCCTCTTCTCCCAGATATGAATACTATCCCTCATTATCAACATCCCCCAACAGAGTGGTAAGTCATTACAGCTGGTGAACCTACACTGAGGACTTTCCAGATAGCTCAGTGGTATAGATGACATGTATCCATCATTATGGAATCATGCAGAGTAATTTCACTACCCTAAAAATTCTCTGTGTTCTATTTATCCTTCCTACTGGACAATCTCTGGCAACCATTTAACTTTTTACTGTCTCCATAGTCTGGGCCTTTTCTAGAATGTCATACAGTTGGAGTCATATAGTATACAACCTAATCAAATTGGCTTCTTTCATTTAGTAATATTAATTTAATTTTCCTCCATGTCTTTTCATGGCTTGATAGCTCATTTCTTTTTAGCACTGTGAATGCTGATTGTAGCCATGAAATTAAAAGATGCTTACTCCTTGGAAGGAAAGTTATGACCAACCTAGATCAGATCAGTTCAGTTCAGTTCAGTCGCTCAGTCGTGTCCGACTCTCCGCGACCCCATGAATCACAGCACGCCAGGCCTCCCTGTCCATCACCAACTCCCGGAATACACTCAAACTCATGTCCACAGAGTCGGTGATGCCATCCAGCCATCTCATTCTCAGTCGTCCCCTTCTCCTCCCGCCCCCAACCTTTCCCAGCATCAGAGTCTTTTCCAGTGAGTCAACTCGTCGCATGAGGTGGCCAAAGTATTGGAGTTTCAGCTTTAGCATCAGTCCCTCCAATGAACATCCAGGATTGATCTCCTCTAGAATGGACTGGTTGGATCTCCTTGCAGTATAAGGGACTCTCAAGAGTCTTCTCCAACACCACAGTTCAAAAGTATCGATTCTTCGGCGGTCAGCCTTCTTCACAGTCCAACTCTCACATCCATACATGACCACGGGAAAAACCATTGCCTTGACTAGACGGACCTTGGTTGGCAAAGTAATGTCTCTGCTTTTTAATATACTATCAAGGTTGGTCATAACTTTCCTTCCAAGGAGCAAGCGTCTTTTAATTTCATGGCTGCAATCAGCATCTGCAGTGATTTTGGAGCCCAAAAAAATAAAGTCTGACACTGTTTCCACTGTTTTTCCATCCATTTCCCATGAAGTGATGGGACCAGATGCCATGATCTTTGTTTTCTGAATGTTGAGCTTCAAGCCAACCTTTTCACTCTCCTCTTTCACTTTCATCAAGAGGCTTTTGAGTTCCTCTTCACTTTCTGCCATAAGGGTAGTGTCATCTGCATATCTGAGGTTATTGATATTTCTCCCGGCAATCTTGATTCCAGCTTGTGCTTCTTCCAGCCCAGCGTTCCTCATGATGTACTCTGCATATAAGTTAAATAAGCAAGGTGACAATATACAACCCTGACGTACACCTTTTCCTATTTGGAACCAGTCTGTTGTTCCATGTCCAGTTCTAACAGTTGCTTCCTGACCTGCATACAGGTTTCTCAAGAGGCAGGTCAGGTGGTCTGGGATTCCCATCTCTTTCAGAATGTTCCACAGTTTATTGTGATCGACACAGTCAAAGGCTTTGGCATAGTCAATAAAGCAGAAATAGATGTTTTTCTGAAACTCTCTTGCTTTCTCCATGATCCAGCGGATGTTGGCAATTTGATCTCTGGTGCCTCTGCCTTTTCTAAAACCTGCTTGAACATCTGGGATTTCACGGTTTATATACTGCTGAAGCCTGGCTTGGAGAATTTTGAGCATGACTTTACTAGCGTGTGAGATGAGTGCAATTGTGCGGTAGTTTGAGCATTCTTTGGCATTGCCTTTCTTTGGGATTGGAATGAAGACTGACCTCTTCCAGTCCTGTGGCCACTGCTGAGTTTTCCAAATCTGCTGGCATATTGAGTGAGCACTTTCACAGCATCATCTTTCAAGACTTGAAATAGCTCAACTGGAATTGCATCACCTCCACTAGCTTTGTTCGTAGTGATGCTTTCTAAGGCCCACTTGACTTCACATTCCAAGATGTCTGGCTCTAGGTCAGTGATCACGTTATCGTGACTATCTTGGTCGTGAAGATCTTTTTTGTACAGTTCTTCTGTGTATTCCTGCCACCTCTTTTTAATATCTTCTGCTTCTGTTAGGTCCATACCATTTCTGTCCTTTATCGAGCCCATCTTTGCATGAAATGTTCCCTTGGAATCTCTAATTTTCTTGAAGAGCTCTCTTGTTTTTCCTATTCTGTTGTTTTCCTCTATTTCTTTGCATTGATCACTGAGGAAGGCTTTCTTATCTCTCCTTGCTATTCTTTGGAACTCTGCATTCAGATGCTTATATCTTTCCTTTTCTCCTTTGCTTTTCGCTTCTCTTCTTTTCACAGCTATTTGTAAGGCCTCCTCAGACAGCCATTTTGCTTTTTTGCATTTCTTTTCCATGGGGATGGTCTTGGTCCCTGTCTCCTGTACAATGTCACGAACCTCCGTCCAGAGTTCATCAGGCACTCTATCAGTCAGATCTAGTCCCTTAAATCTATTTCTCACTTCCACTGTATAATCATAAGGGATTTGATTGAGGTCATATCTGAATGGTCTAGTGGTTTTCCCTACTTTCTTCAATTTAAGTCTGAACTTCGCAATAAGGAGTTCATGATCTGAGCCACAGTCAGCTCCTGGTCTTGTTTTCGCTAACTGTATACAGCTTCTCCATCTTTGGTTGCAAAGAATATAATCAATCTGATTTCGGTGTTGACCATCTGGTGATGTCCATGTGTAGAGTCTTCTCTTGTGTTGTTGGAAGAGGGTGTTTGCTATGACCAGTGCATTCTCTTGACAAAACGCTATTAGCCTTTGCCCTGCTTCATTCCGTGCTCCAAGGCCGAATTTGCCAGTTACTCCAGGTGTTTCTTGACTTCCTACTTTTGCATTCCAGTCCCCTATAATGAAAAGGACATCTTTTTTGGGTGTTAGTTCTAAAAGGTCTTGTAGGTCTTCATAGAACCGATTAACTTCGGCTTCTTCAGCATTACTCGTTGGGGCATAGGCCTGGATTACTGTAATATTGAATGGTTTGCCTTGGAAACGAACAGAAATCATCCTGTCATTTTTTAGATTGCATCCAAGTACTGCATTTCGGACTCTTTTGTTGACCATGATGGCTACTCTGGCCCCGGCGGCGCAGACGCGACGCGAGAGACGCCGGCCCCGGCGGCGCAGACGCGACGCGAGAGACGCCGGCCCCGGCGGCGCAGACGCGACGCGAGAGACGCCGGCCCCGGCGGCGCAGACGCGACGCGAGAGACGCCGGCCCCGGCGGCGCAGACGCGACGCGAGAGACGCCGGCCCCGGCGGCGCAGACGCGACGCGAGAGACGCCGGCCCCGGCTCAACGAACCACGCAAAGAGGCGCGGCCGTGAGGAGCTACCCAACGCCTGAGGCCAGGGCCGGCGGCCGAGAGGAGCTACCCCACGTCCAACAGGCGGTGGCTGCGCGGGCGCAGGAGGGCCGAGAGGAGCTACTCCGCATTCAAGGTCAGGAGGGGCGGCCTCGAGGAGATACCCCTCACCCAAGGTAAGGTACAGCGGCTGCACTTTGCTGGAGCGGCTGTGAAGAGATTTTCCACTACCAAGGTAAGAGAAACCCAAATAAGACGGTAGGTATTGCTAGGGGGCACCAGAGGGCGGACAGACTGATATCATAATCACAGGAAACTAGCCAATCTGATCACATGGACCACAGCCGAATGTGGTCCACTGGAGAAGGGAATGGCAAACCACTTCAGTATACTTGCCTTGAGAACCCCATGAACAGTAACAAAGGGCAAAATGATAGGATACTGAATGAGGAATTCCCCAGGTCAGTAGGTGCCTAGTATGCTACTGGAGCTCAGTGGAGAAATAACTCTAGAAGGAATAAAGGGATGGAGCAAAAGCAAAACCAATACCCAGCTGTGGATGTGACCAGTGATAGAAGCAAGGTCCGGTGCTGTAAAGAGCAGTATTGTATAGGAACCTGGAATGTTAGGTCCACGAATCAAGGCAAATTGGAAGTGGTCAAACAGGAGATGGCAAGAGTGAACGTTGACATTCTAGGAATCAGTGAATTAAAATGGACTGGAATGGGTGAATTTAACTCAGACGACCATTATATCTACTACTGTGGGCAGGAATCCCTTAGAAGACCAACCTAGATAGCATATTAAAAAGCAGAGACATTACTTTGTCAACAAAGGTCCATCTAGTCAAGGCTATGGTTTTTCCCGTGGTCATGTATGGATGTGAGAGTTGGACTGTGAAGAAAGCTGATCGCCGAAGAATTGATGCTTTTGAACTGCGGTGTTGGAGAAGACTCTTGAGAGTCCCTTGGACTGCAAGGAGGTCCAACCAGTCCATTCTAAAGGAGATCAATCCTGGGTGTTCATTGGAAGGACTGATGCTAAAGCTGAAACTCCAATACTTTGGCCAACTCATGTGACGAGTTGACTCACTGGAAAAGAGTCTGATGCTGGGAGGGATTGGGGGCGGGAGGAGACGGGGACGACAGAAAATGAGATGGCTGGATGGCATCACCAACTCAATGGACTTGAGTTTGTGTGAACTCCGGGAGTTGGTGATGGACAGGGAGGCCTGGCGTGCTGTGATTCATGGGGTCGCAAAGAGTTGCACACGACTGAGCGACTGAACTGAACTGAATAACCAATTATCTGAATGTACTACAGTTTATTTATCCAATGATCTACTGAAAGACAGCTTGGTTGATTCTTGTTGGTCGGTCGCTAAGTCCTGTCTGACTCTTTGTGAAGGCAGGGACTGCAACAGGCCAGGCTCCCTTGCCCTTCACCGTCTCCCAGAGTTTGCTCAGATTCATGTGCTTTGAGTCAGTGATGCCATCCAACCATCTCGTCCTCTGCTGCCCCTTCTCCTCCTGCCCTCAGTCTTCCCCACCATCAGGGTCTTTCCCCGTGAGTCAGCTCTTCACATCAGGTGGTCAAAGTACTGGAGCTTCAGCTTCAGTGTCAGTCTTTCCAATGAATATTCAGGACTGATTTCCTTTAGGATTGACTAGTGTGATCTCCTTGCTGTCTAAATTTTGGCAATTATGAATAAAGCTGCTGTAAACATTTTTCTGAAAAATTTTTTTTTTGTGGACATAAATTTTCAACTCCTTTCGGTAAATACCAAGAAGATAATTGATGGATCATATGATACAGGTGTTCAGTTTTAAGAGAAACTGTCAATTTATATTCCAGAATGACTATATGTACCATTTTGTATTCTCACCAGCAATGAATGAAATTTCCTTGATATCCTTACCAGCTATTGGTATTGCCAGTGTTCTGGATTTTAGACATTCTAATTTGTATGTAGTGGTATCTAATTGTTGTTGTTGTTGTTTACATATTATTTCTTTTTTATTTATTTTTATTTTTATTGGAGGCTAATTATTTTACATTATATTGGTTGGTTTTGCCATACATTGACATGAATCCGCCCCAGGTGTACATGAGTTCCCCTTCCCGAACCCCCCTCCCATCTCCCTCCTCCCCTTGTCGTCTCTCTGGTTCATCCCCACATACTAGCCCCGAGCATCCTGTAACATGCATCGACCCTGAACTGGTGATTCATTTCACATATGATAATTTGTATTTCTGTGATGACATATGATGGTTTGGGGAATGGAATAATGAAAGGAAAATTGAGCTGTCTTCCTTTTTGTGAGGCTATTCTCAGGTTTTCTTTATTCCACTGTTTTGCTGAAGTTTCTTAAGCGGTCTCCTGAACTCTCCCAGAGTTGTTTTATTTGTGGTATGCCAGTGTACTAAGTCACTTCAATCATATCTGACTCTTTGCGACCCTATGGACTGCAGCCCACCAGGCTCCAATTTCCATGTGATTCTCCAGGCAAGAATACTAGAGTGGCTTGCCATGCCTTCCTCCAGGTAATCTTTCTGACCCAGGGATTGAACCCATGTCTATTGTGTCTCCTGCATTGGTAGGTGGGTTCTTTACCACTAGCACTACCTGGGAAGCCCTTTATTTGTGGATAGCTGTCTAACTGTTGAGCTTTGTGAGTGACAGAAGCTGGGGTTCCCTACTCTGCCATCTTTGGTCCACATGCAGTCTTTTTTGTTTGCTTGTCTTATTTTTTGTTTTACCTTGTTTTAATTTTTTAACACCCAAAATATTTTGTATTGGGGTACAGCCAATTCCACATGTAATCTTAATGTAGAGTTTGGGTGGCTATATTGCCTAATATCAACAACACTGTAAGGACAGCATCCCAAACTTGAAAACAATTTGTCTTCAAAAATTCAATTGGAAGATGACTGTTTGGACACACCTTTACTTGAAGCAATGTCTGGTATTGCCCATGACAACATACAAATATTCTTCCTATACTTTCCTATTCCTCCTATACTTTTCTAATGATTTCTCCACTCCCATCTGGAGCATCTTCCATTGCTATGTATCTTCCCTTACCAATGAGAGCAGCAGTTCTCAAAGAGGAGTGGCATCACAACCACCTGGAAAGCTTAATAATCTACAAATTGCTGGACCTCACCCCCATACAGGTGGTAGGGCTGTCTGGGGCCAGAGAATTTGCATTTCTGTTAAGTTTCCAGTTGTGGATGCTGCTGCTTCTCTGGAGACTTTGAAAGTCAACAAACTAGAATGATGGTTCTCAAACATGAAATCACTTGAGGAACTTTTATAAAAGTACTGGTGCCTAAGTACACCCCAGACAGATTAAGCCAGACTCTTTGAAGATGAGGGCTTGCATTAGATTCCGAGGGCTACTGCAACAAATGATCACAAACAAGTTTAATAACAGAAATGACTTCTTTCACAGTTCTGGAGGCCAAACATCCCAAACGAGGGATTGGTAGGGCCACGATCCCTCAAAGGATCTAGGAACGGAGCTTCTCCTAGCTTCTGGTCGTTGCCAGCAGTCCTGGACACTCCTCAACTTGTAGATGCAGCACTCCAGTCTCTGCTTTCTCTCTCACATGGCCTTCTGTCCTGTGTGTCTGTGTGTGTATGTGTCTCTGTGTCCTCTCCTCTTCCTATACAGAAACCAGTGATTGCCTCTAAGGCCCATCCGATCCACTATGACCTCATCTTAAGTTCCATCTTCATTATATCTGCAAAGAGTTTATTTCAAGTAAGGGCACTTTCTGAAGTTCCAAGTAGACATGAATTTTGGGCTGGGGGACATTTCAACTCAATACTGGTCCCTCACCTAATTAGAATATCCCTGAAGGCAAGATCCATATATTATGGAACTCCCATAAAGAGTCTAGCATAGAATATGATGCCAGAAAAGAAAAATTCCTCAATGGATGAGTCTGTGTATTCTCTTCTTCTAATTCACAGTCATCACAACACAACAGATACAACACACTCTTAATTTATCTTAAAAGCTTGTTGAAAGGAACTGCTGATTCCAAGGACTTTAAAGTGTTTATCTGTATGACTAATTCAGCTCTAAATTAAAGACCTTTTTCCTTAAGCAATGGAAGATATTGAAGGTATTCCTTTGTAGAAAGAATGCATGCTATTCCTCCCTACATTTTATAGGGAACATACCTATAAAGAGCCCAGATTACACACTTCTGAAAGCTTTTAATTGTAAGAAACAATGTTTTTGAACTTTCCATTATGAACTAGAAAAAATATTCTCACATGAAGCAAAAATGCTAAATTACCAAACTGCGTCCCTCAGGTTTTGAATTTTGTACAGTGGAAATTATTGTTTTTCATGAATTAAGACCACAGGGGTGTCTCCTCAGAATGCCTGTGATGCAAAGCAGGAGACAAGTTACTTGTTGCCTGAATTCGGCATTGCGGACTGTACTCACTGGGTTGGCGTGGGGACTGATGAACAACCAGGCCATAAGGCCAAGCAAGATGTGGTCACATGTTGGGAAAAGAGGAGTAACTGGAAATCAGGGAGTGAGTAAGGTTTGTATTGGATGAAATGGTATCCTAATGAGTTGTCCTAATGGCTCTGCGTTTACACTGGCTCTGCTATGCTGATATCAGGTATGGATGGTTGTGCTGGGCTGTGCTTAGTCACTCAGTCGTGTCCAACTCTTTACAACCACATGTGGTAGCCCGCCAGGCTCCTCTGTCCATGGGGATTCTCCTGGCAATAATACTGGAATACGTTGCCATGCTCTTCTCCAGGGAATCTTCCCGACCCAGGTATCAAAGCGGGGTCTCCTGCATTGCAGGAGGAGAGGGGCAGGATGAGGAGGGAGAGGGAGGAGTATTTCAGGAGGAAGGGGACATATGGACCTGTGACTGATTCATGTCAATATATGGCAGAAACCAACACAATATTGTAAAGCAATTATCCTCCACTTAAAAAAAATCAAATTAAAAAAGAGAATGAGGAGATTTGGTCACTCGTTTATTTTTGGAAATATTTTTTCATTAGTGTGTAACTGGTTTTAACACCCTTTGGAGCTTCCCAGTTGGTGCGAGTGGTAAAGAACCTGCCTGCCAATGCAGGGGATGGAAGAGACACAGGTTCGATCCCTGGGTCAGGAAGATTCCCTGGAGGAGGAAATGGCAACCCACTCCAATATTCTTGCCTGGGAAATCCCATGGACAGTGGAGTCTGCTGGGCTCTTTATGATAGAAAATTACTTCTTACATAAACTAGGAACATGATATTGTTCAGAAATTTTGAGAATATCCAAGTGTTTTTGTAACATTTATGGTGTTTTAAAAAATACTTAGTCATACACTCAATAGTCATAATAATTTTTCACTTTCTTTTTTTAACCAGTGGTAGTGACAGCTCTCCAATAACACACTGTCTTACATCTCCCTTGAACCATTTTCTCTGTTCGTGAACTCCACTGAGAGGGATTGAATCATCTGCCCATTTCTGAGCAGACTCTCAGTTTTCTGAGAACTTGGGAGTTCTACCTTAGTTCTCACATCTTAATACTTTGTTTAGTTATAAAGATTTTTCAAGATAAAAATCAAACACCATCAAGTTTATGTGACAGATGTTCCTGGGATTTGGGCAGGAGACTTAGACTGCAGGGATAGCGGTCAGTTAGAGGTAGCCTTGTGTTAACTGGTGCACTTTGTGTATTTTCAGTCTTTGCATAAGCCTAGCCCTTCTTTGCTTGCTGACAGCCACCCTGTCATCTTTGAAGTTATTCTTTGTTTGATAAGAAAGATGTATAGTAATACACCCAAAGTCTAATTCTGCTGAGGTGAAAACATTTCAAATTGTACAGTGGCTTTTTAACTGAAAAGGAAAATAATATTTATGGAACACCTACTAAGTGCTGAAGAGCTTTCTATACATTATTTCTTTTAATCTTCATTAACGTTCCCATTTTACATCTAGTCCAGTGGCAGAACCCAGGCATAGAACCCAGGCATATAATCTACTTAAATCTTCGAACACTTCTTTCATTAACATAACACTTCTTCCATACAGACTTCTCAGGGTTTGTATATTCTTTCCCTAAGATATTGATTTTTAAAAAATTCTGGTAACCTATGCATAACATGGGCTTCCTAGGTTGCACTAGTGGTAAAGAACCCACCTGCAAATGTAGGAGACATAAGAGATGCAGGTTGGATCCCTGAGTCGGAAAGATTCCCCGGAGGAGGCATGGCAACCCACTGCAGTATTCTTGCTTGGAGAATCCCATGGACTAAGGAGCTTGGTGGGCTACAGTCCATAGCGTCGCAGAGTTGGACATGACCGAAGTGACTGAGCATGCATGCATCAGATCAGATCAGTCGCTCAGTTGTGTCCGACTCTCCGCGACCCCATGAACCACAGCACGCCAGGCCTCCCTGTCCATCACCAACTCCCGGAGCTCACTCAAACTCATGTCCACAGAGTCGGTGATGCCATCCAGCCATCTCATTCTCCGTCGTCCCCTTCTCCTCCCGCCCCCAACCTTTCCCAGCATCAGAGTCTTTTCCAGTGAGTCAACTCGTCGCATGAGGTGGTCAAAGTATTGCAGTTTCAGCTTTAGCATCAGTCCCTCCAATGAACATCCAGGATTGATCTCCTCTAAAATGGACTGGTTGGATCTCTTTGCAGTATAAGGGACTCTCAAGAGTCTTCTCCAACACCACAGTTCAAAAGCATCAATTCTTCGGCGATCAGCTTTCTTCACAGTCCAACTCTCACATCCATACATGACCACGGGAAAAACCATTGCCTTGACTAGACAGACCTTGGTTGGCAAAGTAATGTCTCTGCTTTTTAATATACTATCAAGGTTGGTCATAACTTTCCTTCCAAGGAGCAAGCGTCTTTTAATTTCATGGCTGCAATCAGCATCTGCAGTGATTTTGGAGCCCAAAAAAATAAAGTCTGACACTGTTTCCACTGTTTTTCCATCTATTTCCCATGAAGGGATGGGACCAGATGCCATGATCTTTGTTTTCTGAATGTTGAGCTTCAAGCCAACCTTTTCACTCTCCTCTTTCACTTTCATCAAGAGACTTTTGAGTTCCTCTTCACTTTCTGCCATAAGGGTAGTGTCATCTGCATATCTGAGGTTATTGATATTTCTCCCAGCAATCTTGATTCCAGCTTGTGCTTCTTCCAGCCCAGCGTTCCTCATGATGTACTCTGCATATAAGTTAAATAAGCAAGGTGACAATATACAACCTTGACATACACCTTTTCCTATTTGGAACCAGTCTGTTGTTCCATGTCCAGTTCTAACTGTTGCTTCCTGACCTGCATACAGGTTTCTCAAGAGGCAGGTCAGGTGGTCTGGTATTCCCATCTCTTTCAGAATGTTCCACAGTTTATTGTGCATGCATACATAACATAAATTTGACCTATTTAACAATTTTCAACATACAGTTCACTGACATTACGTGCATTCAAATCATTGTGCAGCCATCACACTCTCCATCACCAACATCTTCATCCTTCCAAACTGAAACTCTGTACCCATTAAATAAAAACTCTCCATTCCTCTCTCTACCCAGAGCTAGATTATCACTGTTTTACTCTATTAATCTATGAGTTTAACTACTCTAGGTACCTAACCTAAGTGGAATCATGCAATATTTTCCTTTGGTATCAGTCATTTCATGTAGTAGAGGTCTTCAAGTTTCATTCATGTTGTACCATGTATCAGAATGCCCTTCCTTTTTTCAGACTGAATAATATTCCATCACACACATGTCATTTGGTCTCTTTGCCATTGATGTCCTCATATATTTAGTCTGTTATTACCCCTGTTCATTTCTTCAAACTGTCCACAGATTGGGTTCCTCTCATTCACTCTGGGTCTGATCACTGTGGATTGCCTCAACAGCTGCCTGACAGAGCTCTGTGCTTCCAGACCATGCTCCCCACAAACCCTCCAATATCATCACTGTCAGAGTTATGTTACTAAAGGAAACGATTCCATTATGTCACTACTGAAGATCAACCGTGGCCTTAAATTCAGGCTGCTTAGTCGGTTTAAGGCAGTAAGTTACCTGACTTCCTTGTATCTGTGTAACATTGTTCTGTGCTTCTTCCCTGCTCCATGGGCTCTCATCACTGCTCACAGTAAGTCCTCTTTTTCTTGTATAATCGCTCAGTTGCATCCAGCTCTTTGAGACCCCATGGACTGCAGCCCACCAGGCTCCTCTGTCCATGGGATTCTCTAGGCAGGAATACTGGAGTGGGTTGCCATTTCCTCCCCCAGGGGATTTTCCTGATCCAAGGATAGAACCTGAGTCTCCTGCATTGGCAGATGAATTCTTTACCACTGAGCCACCAAGGACTACTTCTTGAAAATCAAATCTTCTTTTTGTTTTATATTTTATCTCAGCTGGTAATAATTATATGTGATCAGTGATCATACATTTGCTTTCTATGTTTTGTGAATGGGCCAATATGCCATTTGAGCCACTTTTCAGGTAAGATTTTTTTAGTGTTGTCAGGAAGTAGAGCTTCTATGTTAATGTTGGTTGGAGTCAGTTAAGAAAAGGTGGTGCTACCTCACAGGAAATAGGAAAGTGTCTACCCGGGACCCCGTGAATACTTGTAAATATGTATTGATGGCTCTGCTAGAATCTGGAACTTCATCTGTGTAATTACCCATGCAACTATTTGTTTACAATTCATTTGTTCATTTATGATTCAGCTTTTACAAGGGCAAGAAAAATTATGAATAAATTAATTTGTCAATGATTAGAAACCATGTTAGCCTTACAAAGCACACTCTTTCTCCAGTCTGCGCCATTGCTTTTCATTCATCTAATCCCTTACAAAGCCATTTCCTACTGCACTTCAAAGCGTATATGGTCTCCATTTATTTCCAATGTTTATTAGTTTTTGCTTCCCCCAACCACATGCTAACGTTCTTGAATACAGGATCTTTGTCCTGTAATTTTGTGACAATCCCTGATGTAGGGCTGATAAGTGCTTGCTGGTTTATGAAATAAGAGAAAGTAACAGGAACACACAAATTTCAAAATGTGGAGATAGACTTTTATCAGAGCCCTTAGGAAGAAAATGCTTTGCACCCAGGAAGAAATCTCTTATAGGAGTTGTTAAATATCAGAATAGCAAGAATGGAGCTGTTTAAATAGTTCCTTATGTACTTTTTACAGTGGTATGCAAACTCAGGCCGGTGAATTTCAGGGCAAATGCTATCCAGGTGAATCTGTTTCTCATTTTAAATAATTCTCAAAATATGTGAAATACTCAATAAGTGTTCCCTCTTCTCCTAAGGGTCTAGATGATGTCCAAACCCTAGATACACACTGGTCTAGGATATGTGAAATGTTCTTACTATTCCTAAGTTTAGGAGTTATTTTCAAAATGGGTTTTTAAGTCCAGTTAATAAACAGAAAACTTTCCCTTTAGGAGGGCTTAAGAGGGACAGTTTTACACCTTATAACAGTTCCAAAAATGGATAATTTGACACTATGTTGGGAACACAAATCATACTTCTGTAAGCAGATATGACATCCAGAAGGTTGACCCAGTATCTGGTATGCCCTCCTATTGCATTAGGACATGAGTGTTAGAACCACTACAAACATTAACCAACATATGTTTCAGAACAGAATATATCAAGAGCAGATAAACTAGAGAAAATAAGAGAGAGAGAGAGAGGCAGAGAGAGATGGAGAGACAGAGAATACAACGTTGGAAGAAAATTGCCGTAATATCTCAGGCCACAGAAACACTGAGAAATTTTATAGCTAGTACATAAATTAAAGGCAGCCAGGATTTTTTCATTATGAATAATGAATAAATAAAATCATACAGTCAAATTAGCTCATTTCCCTCCCCATCTATAAATAAATAATTTATCGAATAAATTTAAAATTTTTTTAATTTTAAATAAATTTTTAAAATAAATAAATTTATTTATTTATCTATAAGTAAATAGTATTTTTTCACAAATAAATACTGAATTTGGAGTTAATATGGCCAAGTGCATCCCTACTTTCTATTCTTTTCATTTTCACCAACTTTAGGTCATTAAATAGACATGCAGGACTTTTAATTTAAAATTATATTCCTCTAATTTCTGCTAAAGCAATTTGGAAGAGAGTTGTATTAAAGTATTTACAGGAATCCTGATAGTAATGTGCTATTGTACTTGCTGTTGTAGTAACAAAAGTTAAAACTTAAAAATATTCACAACTGCACCAACATTTAATTAGCAATGCCACATCACTATTGGCACCAGAAAGCCCAGAATAAGCTGCTGTTGTGGGTTTGCTGATAGACAGCTTGTCAGGAAATGATCAGTATTGGCAATGATTTTGGGCTAATTTCATGGATGTTTTCCAGTTTCCGTGATCTTCCTTTCCCCTTTTCCAAACAAAAGTGCTTCTGAAAATTTCTGTTTAACATCTTTCACTTTAAATAAAGAAAACACAAAACATTCCCCTTTGCAGCTGGTATTGGTGAAATTACTTCTCTGGAGGGACCAGCAGATGAGGGGTCTTGTTTGAGAAGCACCAGGCAGAAGGTTTGCATTCTGTATCAGAGCCCACACTCAGACTTGCAACTTGAGATCTGTCCCTCACCCCCTTTCTACCTACACACACACACCCCCCTAAATGAACACAGATGGCTGGCACCCAGAGTAGGCATCTAGAAAAACAGCCTCAGGTCTCTCTGGTTGCTGTCATTTCATTCTACAAACAGAGAGCCTTCAAGATGCCTGTGTTGTTTCTTAATCTGAGGTCACTCCCGTTTGGGTGTTTACCCACTTCCTTTTGGGAAATGTACTAGAAGTATCGGAAAGATACCCAGAGGTTGATTTGACTAAAACAAAACATTCCTTTAAACTCACTGGTTGTATAGTATTATATTTAATGAAAGCCATATTATGATAAAAATATTCATGTTTCTAACAGACAATTTTCTTCCTCCAGAGCTGTATAACATCGCCTGATCTATTTGTTTCTCTGTGTGAAATAAATTAATTTTTCAAATGTAATACAAAAGAGGATAAAGTCAATCTTCATAAGTGCTGAAAAACATCTAAAGCTTTATACCCCCCCTAATCAAATGGAACATATGTTTTTCCCCATTTTTTTCTGTATAAAGTATGTAAACAATTACCTGGATTTGGAGGGCATAATTATGAAGGGGTTGATATCTAAAAGGTTATTATTGATTTATAGAGTTCTCTAGTTTAATCGAAGACAGATTTAGGAATAAGGAAAAAAAAATATACAGCTTTCCCCAGGAACAATAAATGTCTCAAAGGGGAAATGTAAGATTTAAGGGTAATTTTTATAAGACACATATACTGCAGTTTGCGGATCTGGGAGGTGTTTCTCATTTGAACAACTTCTATATAATGAACATTTTGTAGAGCCATCTCACTCATTGTAGCGTGTGTTATAAGCCTCAAAATGCAGTGGTTAAATTCCTAGGTAAATTTTGTTAAGTCTAAATTCCTCATTTTCCATTATGGATTTATAATCCTCAGTCTGCAGATTAAATACATACAACAAGTATAAAATATTTATTTAAACAATAAATTTAGTTTCATTCACTCCCCATCATGTGTGAATGCTTTTTCTCTGTCTCCAGTGCATGTGTTCACACACACACCACAAATTCATTCATCTGACGTCAGACGATGTGATACTACTTAATATTAGCATGTGGTTGTGTAATAAACATTAAACCTTTCATGGGGAGGATTCCTATACTTTAGTTCTCTATGCATGTTTAATTATCACTGTAATCTATTTATGCAAGAGCAGTCTAATCATTGTGTGGTGTCAATATTCAGAGTAGAATCAACATTTTAAAAAAACCAAATTTCTTCTTTTAGGGAAAAATTTAATTTATCGAGTCTCTCACAGAAGGCTTAATCAGGACTTCCATGATGGTACAGTAGATAAGAATCTGCCTGTCAATGCAGGGGACACAGGTTCAATCCCTGGTCTGGGAAGATTCCACATGCTATGGAGCAATTGCTGCTGCTGCTGCTAAGTCACTTCAGTCGTGTCCGACTCTGTGTGACCCCATAGACGGAAGCCCACCAGGCTCCCCCATCCCTGGGATTCTCCAGGCAAGAACACTGGAGTGGGTTGCCATTTCCTTCTCCAATGTGTGAAAGTAAAAAGTGAAAGTGAGGTCGCTCAGTCATGTCCGACCCTTAGCAACCCCACGGACTGCAGCCTACCAGGCTCCTCCATCCATGGGATTTTCTAGGCAAGAGTACTGGAGTGGCTTGCCATTGCCTTCTCCGATGGAGCAACTAAAGCCACTGAAACCAGCTACTGAGCCCATGTGCTGTAACGGCCGAAGCCTGGGCACCTGGAGCCGGTGCTGACAACAAAAGAAGCCACCGCGATGAGAAGCCTGTGCATTGCCATCAAGAGCAGACCCTGCTTGCCAGAACTAGAGGATGTCCTCGCACAGCAACGAATATCCAGTGCAACAACAACAACAACAAAAAATTAAAAAGGCTTAATCATGCCTTAAACTAGATTTTAACTTATACAAAAGCTTCCTATTTTGTGGCTTTTACATAAAGATGCGGCCTTTGCCAATCATCCAGAAGCAATATGTTAATAAGGAGTGAAAAAGAGAAACAAGATGTTGCAGACCTGTATTTGTGCTGGGTATTTAATAACATCCTGTAATCACATACATGAAGTTCTACATGTGCTACTCGTTATAATCTGACTTGTACCTGAGGACTTTTTTATTCCTAAAACCGGCATTGGCAGAGATAACAGTAGTCAAGGACTTCTGGCCAAGATAGAGTAACTTAGGCTGGACTTACCTCACACCTCAAGCAAGCTGAAAAGTGGACAAAGTATGTGAAACAATTTTCAGATATTGGACGACAGGCAGCACAGGACAGATATTCCTGAGAGAAGAGAAACAAATAAGGTGAGTCCTTTGATGGCTGCAACTTAATGGCTAAAGTCAGCTGCAGCATGCAGAGGGGGAACCCAGCATCTGGTGACATGGCTGCGCTGAAGGAGACAAATGGATGTTCAGAGAGGCCAAAACATATAGAGTCTGTGGGGCAGGGTATTGGAGAAAGAGAGCTACACAGGAGAAAAGGAGCGAAGAAGAGAGGACAGAAGGGGAGGGGACAGGACAGGACAGTACAGGGAGAGGGGAGGAAGGGAGGGCCCTCTGGAGATCTGCAGAGGGGTTCCCTTGAGTCTTTGGTTGAGAATTGATTTGTGCATGTGTAAGGGTAAGCTGCCTGGTACCAAGGAAAGAACCACTGAAAAGGAATAAGGAATCCAACAGGAATAGGATTAGTTGTGTTCCCTACCAGCCAAGTAGAAGGAACTCATAACACAGGAGATAGAATCCTTACAGAGGTATTGACTCAGTAGGAGACTAAAGTAGCTGTAGACTAAAGTCTCAATGAACCACCCTAACAAAGTTTAAAAGCTAGCTTTTAAAAGACCCAACCTGTTCCAAGAAACTTAGCTGCATGCCAGCTTGAAATCTAACACTAATTAAGGAATACAACAGCCAGCAATCCAAAGCAAAATTTACAATGCCCAGCATGTAATAAAAATTTACCAGGTGTGCAATAAAGCAGGAAAATATGAACCATGACTAGGAAAAAAAAAATCAATGGCTAGAAACAGACTTGGAAATGATAAAGAGGATGGAGCTAGCACACAAGGGCTTTAAGCAACTTTATGTTCTCTATATGCTGAAGAATTTGGAGGAAAACATAAGCATGATGAGGACAGAAATAGAGGTATAGAAAAAAACCAAACAGAACTTCTAGATATGAAAATACAAAGTCTATAATGAAAAGTAACAATAGCAAAACTTAGTGAGCATTTCCTAGGGGACAAATACTGGCTGAGAGCTTCACATGCATTAACTCATTTACCTTTAGCTTCACCTCTACAGAGCAGTTGTTAAAGATTAGGAAACTGAGGATCAGAAAAGGTAAATAATTGTACATGATCATAGAGCTGAAATTTGAAACCACGCAGTCTACTCCAAGGTTCACGCTTTTAAGCAGCATTCCGTATTGTCTACAGCATTATTTGCAATAAAATATAATTCAAAGGATGAACCTTATCTGAGGAAGTTTAGTGAAATTAAAGGATCCCATTAAGCATGACATTCTGCTTTGTGTGTGTGCGTGCACATAGGGACACATATGCCTGCATGATTTAGCTGTAGATTTGTTGGAGATCAGACAGATTTTTTCTGAAAGTGCTATAAGATTTGAGATGGAGAATGACTGTATTTCTATCCTGCCATTTTCTCAAAAAGATAAGCTAGAGATGAGTTGAATGGAATTTGCAATTTAATAGAACAAAATGATGTTAAAATTGTTCATAGCTCTAAAGCATTTTACAATTGGTATTTCAATTAAAGTATGGCAACAATAAGGAGATGAATATAATCATATTAGGCAAAGTTTATTGAAAGACTATCATGTGTCATGCTCTAGGCTAAAGTATACGTATTAACACATTTAATCCTTACAGCAACCCTTTGAGGTAGATTCTACTCTTTTTATAGAGTTGAGGAGCAGAGAGAGGTTATCTGACTTGCCTAAGGTTATATGGACAAAAGTCATGCAAAGTATTTCTTGTATAGAATCCGTGTAAGGGAGTTAAATAAAGGTTTCTGTTCCAGTACAACTTTCTGCATGACATACACTCTAATTTTTTCCTTATAATATGATTTTATATAAAAGCTGTTTAATAAGCTAGCCCTGACTGTAGACAATACACTATCCAACTGATAAAGAATGAAAGCATGTAGATTTTTTTCAATGTCTTAATATGCTGGTATGAATGCTATCAATTCAGTAATCATATTTATTCTCAAAAGTACATTAACTTAAATACATGGGTCAGTCTATCATTAGATGAAAATGGTTGGGCTCCTCAATTCCTGGGGTCCGTAATTATGTCAAGGAATTATTTTTTCCTGAATAACGCCCACATACTTAATTAACTCTAATGCCCTCATACCACGACTATCAGGCAACAGAGACAGTTTGACACTTTTTCACTCCTTGCAAGTAGGACAGAAAGTCCACTTGGATGTTATGGGATGTCAGGTCACAGAATAAGTAAGCCTGTAATAAAATCAGAACTGAGATTCTCATACATGGGTCTCACTCAAATACCTTAGCCCCTCATATAAGCTACATTCTCACAGGAGGTGAGTAACCCTCTACTGGTTCAGCATGATCACCATGCTCAGGAAGGAACTGAGTGAGGACTTCTAAACCTTGCATAGTTCAATTTAATTCGATTTTCACAATCATTCACTGAGCACTACAAAGTTCCAGATGCTATTCTAGTTTTCTAATCCAGATATCTACTCAACAAATAAACAAATCAGGCAGTAATGCCTACTTTAGTTGTAATTCTACTCTGGAAAACCAGTCAAATGAGTAGTCATGAGACACAGAGTAGAAAAAACAACCATCTGATCTGATGATAGTATTGACTTGCAGGCTAGATGCATTCCTGTTGAGTTGATCAGGAATTTGATTTCACTGGCTAGAAAATGTTAGGATTGTAACATAGATCAAGCAAAATAAAAATCAAGGAGCAAACCACCATCAACTATCACCATCAACAAACACACACAATATAGGATCTAGCATCAAATAAGTAATAAGGACATAATCTTTTGTCCATTTAAGAATAAAGGCTAGTCATTTAAATTGAATAAATTTAGCTCTGTGAAAGAAAATTCACTACATTTTTCCTGTTCTCATTTCAAGGTTGGCCAGTGAAAACCTTGTCAGATGGGTAGGTACCTCTTTGAAAATAAGATTAAGAACCATTTCTATGGGTGTGTTTTAGTATCACTGGTGTGAACAACATTTCATTAGAAAAGAAAGGCTCAGCAACAACAGGGGGCAGTTTTGAAGGACACATATCATTGCTCCTTCTGCAGTATCACTGAATTCACCAGTGGCTCTCATTACCAGATGGGTCCTCTTTGGAAATGAAGATCAGCCACATATAGAAGGGCTATGATTTCATTAGGCACTCAGTTCAGTTCAGTTGCTCAGTCGTGTCCGACTTTTTGCGACGCCATGGACTGCAGCACACCAGGCTTCCCTGTCTATCACCAACTCCCAGAGCTTGCTCAAACTGATGTCCGTTGAGTTGGTGATGTCATCCAACTATCTCATCCTCTGTCGTTCCCTTCTCCTCCTGCTTTCAATCTTTCCCACCATCAGGGTCTTTTCAAATAAGCCAGCTCTTCACATCAGGTGACCAAAGTATTGGAGCTTCAGCTTCAGCATCAGTCCTTCCAATGAATATTCAGAGTTGATTTCCTTTAGGGTTGACTGGTTTGATCTCCTTGCTGTCCAAGGGATTCTCAGAGTCTGTTCAACACCACAGTTCAAAAGTATCAATTCTTTTGTGCTCGGCTTTTTTTTTTACAGTCCAACTCTCATCCATACACGACTACTAGAAAAACATAGCTTTGACTGGATGGACTATTGTTGGCAAAGTAATGACTCTGCTTTTTAATATGCTGTCTAGGTTGGTCGTAACTTTTCTTCCAAGGAGCAAGTGACTTTTAATTTCATGGCTGTAGTCACCATCTGCAGTGATTTTGGAGCCCAAAAAACAAAATCTGTCACTGTTTCTACTGTTTCCCCATCTATTTGCCATGAAGAGATGAGACTGGATGCCATGATCTTAGTTTTCTGAATGTTGAGCTTTAAGCCAACTTTTCCCCTCTCCTCTTTCACTTTCATCAAGAGGCTCTTTATTTCTTTGCTTTCTGCCATAAGGGTGGTGTCATCTGCACATCTGAGGTAATTGATATTTCTCCCAGTAAGCTTGATTCCAGTTTGTGCTACATCCAGCTTGGCATTTCGCATGATGTACTCTGCATATAAGTTAAATAAACAGGGTGACAATAGACAGCCTTGACATACTCCTTTCCTGATGTGGAACCAGTCTGTTGTTCCCTGTCCAATTCTAACTGTTGCTTCTTGACCTGCATACAGATTTCTCTTGAGAGTCCCTTATACTGCAAGGAGATCCAACCAGTCCATTCTAGAGGAGATCAATCCTGGATGTTCATTGGAGGGACTGATGCTAAAGCTGAAACTGCAATACTTTGGCCACCTCATGCGACGAGTTGACTCACTGGAAAAGACTCTGATGCTGGGAAAGGTTGGGGGCGGGAGGAGAAGGGGACGACGGAGAATGAGATGGCTGGATGGCATCACCAACTCTGTGGACATGAGTTTGAGTGAACTCCGGGAGTTGGTGATGGACAGGGAGGCCTGGCGTGCTGTGATTCATGGGGTCGCGGAGAGTCGGACACGACTGAGCGACTGAACTGAACTGAACTGAACTGAGGTAAGGTAGTCTGGTATTCAAATCTCTTTTAGAATTTTCCAGTTTGTTATGATCCACAAAGTCAAGGCTTTGGTGTAGTCAATAAAGCAGAAGTAGATGCTTTTCTTGAATGCTCTTGCTTTTTCGATGAGCCAATAGATGTTGGCAATTTGATCTCTGGTTCCTCTGCCTTTTCTAAATCCAGCTTGTATATCTGGAAGTTCACGGTTCACATACTGTTGAAGCCTGGCTTGGAGATTTTGAGCACTACTTTGCTAGTGTGTGAGATGAGTGCCATTGTGTGATACTTTGAACATTCTTTAGCATTGCCTTTCCTTGGGATTGGAATGAAAACTGACCTTTTCCAGTCCTGTGGCCACTGCTGTGCTTTCCAAATTTGCTGGCATATTGAGTGCAGCACTTTCACAGCATCATCTTTTAGGATTTGAAATAGCTCAACTGGGATTCCATCACCTCCACTAGCTTTGTTTTTAGTGATGCTTCCTGAGGCCCACTTGACTTCACTTTCCAGGATGTCTGGCTCTAGGTGAGTGATAACACCATCGTGATTATCTTGGTTGTGAAGATCTTTTTTGTACTATTCTTCTGTGTATTCGTGCCATCTCTTCTTAATATCTCTGCTTTTGTTAGGTCCATACCATTTCTGTCCTTTATTGAGCCCATCTTTGCATGAAATGTTCCCTTGGTATCTCTAATTTTCTTGAAGAGATCTCTAGTCTTTCCCTTCTCTTGTTTTTCTCTTTTTCTTTGCTTTGATCCCTGAGGAAGGCTTTCTTATCTCTCCTTGATATTCTTTGAAACTCTGCATTCAAATGGGTATATCTTTCCTTTTCTCCTTTGCCTTTAGCTTCTCTTCTCAGCTATTTGTAAGGCCTTCTCAGACAACCATTTTGCCTTTCTGCATTTCTTTTTCTTGGGGATGGTCTTGATCACTGCCTCCTGTACAATGTCATGAACGTCTGTCATTAGTCACTACCTATGTTATTTTATTTGTGAGGCTAAAAGGTAGGTAAATATGGGTCATTTTCCACCTCGTTACTGCAACTACCAAATTAGAATGTCCATATGGACTTTACTCACAGAAGTGTTTGTAAATGGTTTCTTGCTGCAGTCTTCCATCATATCTCCCCAAACATGTTCCTGGACTGGAGATTTGATTTTTATCTTGGTTCCCAGTTTGCATGCCTTCCAGCTCCCTGCCCAGGCCTGGATGGTGTTTGACTGGGGCTCTGACCACCCGTCTAGCTCCTATTATCTTTTCCTCAATTTCTGCATCTTGTTCCTGTTCCCCTTACTATGGTTTATAGCCAACTGCAACTGGAGGGTGTGAAAGAACAGTCTGCTTCTTACTATGAAACTCAAAAGGCCAAGATACTATCAACCGAGCTTTACACATTACTGCTATCCAAGACTATTGCCGTGGTGCTCCTGCTCTGAGATCAGATTTCTTGCATATCACGGTCATCATTACTCCTGAGCATGTCCTAAGTTTAAGAACTGGCCAAGACTGTCAGGTACTTGGTAGGTATGGGCTTCCCAGGTGGTGCTAGTGGTAGAGAAAGTCACCCACCCATGCAGGGTATAGAGACATGGATTCGGTCCCTGGATCTGAATGATCCCTTGGAGGAGGGCATGGGAACCCACTCCAGTATTCTTACCCAGAGAATCCCATGGTCAGAGGAGCCTGGAGGGCTATGGTCCATAGGATCACAACGAGTCAGACACAACTGAAGCAACTTAGCGCGTAGCCCTGACAGTTCAGTTCAGTTCAGTCGCTCAGTCGTGTCCGACTCTTTGCGCCCTGACTTAAACCTTTCTATATCCTGCCTTGCCATAGAAGTACCGCATACCTGAGAGCTATATCATCAGAGTTGACATATGGCCACTTCTCTATGTGGAAAGAATAGTCAATGCAGATCTTGAGATGTTTCTTCACTGGTCATTTAGCAATATTAACTCATAGTCAATAGGGAGTGGGTTTGAACAAAGTTTAATGGGCTAGTTTACTTCAACTCTCTTATTAGAGTATCCTAGTAGCTTATAGACCTTTCACAGAAAGAATCATCATTTTAGATTAACCATTAGTTTGAGGTTAATGAGGATCATTCCATAAATTTGAATTCAATGATGATAAATGTGCCCCAATTGTTAGAAAAGACTAAAAACCATCCAAACATGGTAGACATTGAGCTGTCATTGAGCACACTGAGCTATTTTAACTAAAATTTATTGGCTGTTTAATAAGTGCATGTGAAATCTTCAGTGAGTGTGAGTGAGTGAGTGAAGCTGCTCAGTCGCATCCAATTCTTTGTGATCCCACGGACTATGGCCCACCAGGCTCCTCTGTCCATGTCAGCGAGTACAAGTCATATTACAGTGATTACAATTATAATTTTGTGTGTGTGCCAAACATTGTACTAAGGCCCTAATATGGATTATTTCATTTAGTCCTAAGAAATGTTCCCCGCAATAAGCACTGTTACCTCTAGCTTAAAATCAGCTTAGAGAGGTCTCTCAGGGTCACTGGTAGAATCATAATTTAACCACTGTATAATATTGCATCTCTATTGCAAAGAAAATTTTCCTTGAAATGACTTAAAAAATAAGCGAAAATTTTTAACAAGGCTTTTGTTCTCTTGCCATGAATAAGGAGAGGCAGTTTAGAATACTGGTTAAAACTGCAGATCCTGAAAAGACAGGCTGGGTTTGAATCCAGGCTCTGTCACTCACTACTATATGACTCTGAGTAAATAGCTTAAATTCTCTGTGCCTCAGTTTTCTACTTCTATAAAAATAGATCATAGACTTGTGAGATCCATTTAATATGTAAAATGAATTAATACATGTAAATACACATAAACCCAAAATGTATAAACATATATTACACATGTAAAATGTTTAGAATAATACCTGGCTTACATCAAATATTCAAAAAAGAAACACAAGCTACTATTATTTGAAAGTGAAAGTGGAAGTTGCTCAGTTGTGTATAACTCTTTGCAACCCCACGGACTGTACAGTCCATGGAATTCTCCAGGTCAGAATGCTGGAGTGGGTAGCCTTTCCCTTCTACAGGGGATCTTCCCATTCAGGGATCGAACCCAGGTCTCCCACATTGCAGGCAGATTCTTTACCAGCTGAGTCACAAGAGAAGCCCTTTGCTTCTTTTACACAGCAAAGAAAATAATAAACAAAATGAAAAGAGAACTTACAGACTGAGAGAAAATATTTGCAAATGATGTGATCAACAAGAGCTTAATTTCCAAAATATACAAACAGCTCATATAATTTAATAACAGAAAAAAAAAGACCAATAGAAAAATGGAAGAAGACCTAAATAGACATTTCTCCAAAGAAGACATGCAGGTGGCTAATAGGTACATGAAAAGATGCTCATTAGAGAAATGCAAATCAAAACTACAATGAAGTACCACCTCATACTAGTCAGAATGGCCATCATTAAAAAGTCTACAAACAATAAATGATGGAGAGGGTGTGGAGAAAAGGGGACTCTCTTGCACTGTTTATGGGAATGTAAATTGATACAACCACAAGGGAGAACATTATAGAAGTTCCTTAAAAAACTAGAAATAAAACTACCATATAACCCAGAAAGCTCACTCCTGGGCATATACTCTGAGAAAACCATTATTCAAAGAAACATATGTACTCCAGTATTCATTGCAGCACTATTAACAATAACCAAGGCATGGAAGCAACCTGAATGTCCATTGACAGATGAATGGATAAAGAAAATGTATATAAATGTATATATATACATATATATACACTTGTGTGTATATATACAATGGACTATTACTCAGTCATATAAAGGAACAAAATTGAGTCATTCGTAGTGATGTGGATGAACGTAGAATCTGTCATACAGAGTTAAGTAAGTCAGAAAAACAAATATTGTATATTAACGCATATACATGGAATCTAGAAAAACGGTACTGGTGAACCTATTTGCAGAGCAGGAACAGAGATGCAGACGTAGTGAACAGACTTGTGGACACAAAGGAAGAAGGAGAGGGTGGGATGAATTGAGAGAGTTTATGTCACTACCTTGTGTAAAACAGCTAGTGGGAAGCTGCTGCAGAACACAAGGAACTCAGCCCAGTGCTCTGTGATGACCTGGGATGGGCGGATGGGGGTAGGGTGGGAGAGAGACTCAAGGGGGAGGGCATATATGTATATTTAGACAGCTGATTCACACTGTTGTACAGCAGGATCAAACACAGCACTGTAAAGCAATTACACTCCAATCAAAATAGAGATGGAGGAGGAAAGGCGCTTGGGAGTGGGAAAATGAACATTAAGGTAGAATCAACTTAAAAAAATTATAAAATGTGTTATGTGTTATTTATATAAAACAAAATTAAGACAATTTAGCAAGAAATAGGGAAGGTGAAAAGACTCTGATGCTGGGAGGGATTGGGGGCGGGAGGAGAAGGGGACGACAGAGAATGAGATGGCTGGATGGCATCACCGACTCGATGGACATGAGTTTGAGTGAACTCCGGGAGTTGGTGATGGACAGGGAGGCCTGGCGTGCTGTGATTCATGGGGTGGCGGAGAGCCGGACACGACTGAGCGACTGAACTGAACTGAACTGAACTGAGGGAAGGTGAGGAAAGAGAAAAGAAGCAGAAAGAAAAGGGTGAGGGGCAGTAGTTTTAGTACAACTGGACATTGTAAAACATGTTTGGTGGTGGGGCAGGGTGGGAAGCAGTTTGGGGTCAAGAGGAACAGTGCAATTACAACATTCTCCACTCATGCATACATGGCCTAAGTGATGACGCCAGGAATAAAGGCCAGATCTCCTGATTCCTGGCCCAGGGCCTTTTGTATTAAATCATGTTGCCTCTGTTGTCAGATAATCATCTTGCATCTGGAACATAAATACAGCCAATTCAAATATGCATCTTGATCTTATCATGTGGTTAGCAATCCATGCTGCTATTATTGTCTAAAGGGCTGCGTCCCATTAATACCAGTTCATTTTTTGGCAACAAATCTCATGGCATAAGGTACACAAATACAATATAGAATGTGGTTAAAGGAAATCATTCTCATTCCAAATACCACAAGACATGAGAGGAAGCTCCTAGGTACTGCTACTGTGGAGAATCTTCAGGAAGTCAAAGGGAAAATTTAAGTTTTGTTCAGCTTTGGTAACTCCGAATCAGGTGGGATTTTTTTTTTTTTAAGTGTGATGATTTGATTACAAATCTATTCTTTTTAAAATTAATTTATTTTTTAATTGCAGGATAATCACAGAATTTTCTTGTTTTCTGTCAAATCTCAACACGAATCAGCCATATGTATACATATATGCCCTCCCTTTACAAATCTATTCTTTTAATTAAATGACAGTCTTTACTATGAGAGGTAACTTCTACTATCTTCAACACATCAGTGAAATCCACAGGATTCCCATGAACATTGCTTACAGTCCCTTTTCACACTAATGGGCACTGCAAGCCACACACACTGGAGAACTGAGGATCAGAATTCGCTATTTGATGCATGATGGGTGATCAGGATCAATGCAAGTTTTGACATGAAATAATAAACCCTATGGCTTGTACTTCCCCTCCAAACACATTGGAACTCCATGGTCAAAATGCTAGATTGTCTTAAAAACCTAAACTAAAAATTGTATTACCCATGCTACTGCAGTATTACTTACAACAGCAACCCAGTGTCCACGTGGAATGAATACATAAACAACATGTAGCATATATAGACAATGAAATATAATTTAGCCTTAAGAAGCAAGGAAATTCTGATACATGTTCCATTAAGTGAAATAAGTCAGTCAGAAAAGGATAAAGATAATATGATTCCACATATGTGAGATACCAGGTGTAATCAGACTCATAGAGACAGAAATTAGAATGATGCTTTCCAGGGGACTGGGAAGAGGAGACTGGGGAGTTAGTGTTTAATGGGTACAGAGTTTCAGTTGGGAAAGATGAAAAAATAGATGGATGATGCTGATGGTTGCGGAGCAATATGAATATACTTAATGTCACTAAACTGTACACTTAAAATTATTTAAAATGGTAAATTTTGTGTTATGCATAGGTTACTGCAATTTAAACAAAACCTTAAAGTACATTTTATCAATCATTTTTAATTTAAATATATAAGCTCTTCAGTTGGCCACAGAAAATTTGATTTAGCTGTTTATTATATTGGTATTCATGTTACAAATCAATGGCCACATAGCATTTGAGGTGTTTTTTGTTTGTTTGTTTATGCAAAGGAAACCAATACTTAATAAATCTCAAAAGAGAAGCTGGGAATTGGGTCAGAATTCAAATGATATAATCTGGGCCACCACATAGTACGCCAATATCATGGAAGGTGAATCACTATGATGAGATTTTATAACATAAGTTCTGTTTCTGAGAGTCTTGCCTGGAAATGCTATTTTTAAAGTTTAGATGAGAAATTTTGGAAGTGGTCATTGCACACAGTTAGGGTATTTCATCTCTCTCTGCCTAGCAACATGCAACCCTCTTCCCCTCAGTGCTCCTTTGAGATCTTTTCTGAATTGAGAAGACTATTGTTTGGATGAATTTATGTTCTAAAAGCTGATTGGCCCACAGTAACTGGATGAGCTAAAAGGGCTCTCAGTACACAAATCATGCAAAGATTGCCTTTGTCTGGAGCCCTTGGAGCCACCATTGGTCTGAGGAAAACTGACATTATCTTATGTTTTTGATTCAAACAAGTGTCCTTGGTAGAGTCTTGTTGCTGTTGAGAGTTTTATGTGAGAAGGAACTGAATATCAACACCTCAGGAATCAGTAAACAAGTAAGAATCATAGTTCTTAACTGGTCTCGAGGAATAGTTTCCTGAGGCCCTGACTTCACAGATTCACTCATTCAGTCAGTCAGTCAGTCATTTGATTATTATTAATCACCTGGACACTGTGTTGGTGCAGCCTAGTGGGGAGACAATGGCTATAATAAAGTCAGTATAATCAGTTTAAGAGAGGTGTCACCTTTTATAAGAGTTCAGAGAGATATCATGTTTGACTGGAAAATTATGAAGGGCCTTCATGGAAAGGGCAGTTGCAATCAGGAGAGTGTGAGAAGATTAAACCCAGGAAATCCAACAAGGAAGATTACATGGTGTTTGTCCAACTTGTCCAAGGAATATACCCATGGGCTGAAGTATACACTAAAATTTGGAAGAAGCAATACAGTTAGAAAAGTAAGTTGGGGGCGTAGAATGTCCAATTGAAGATTTTGGGGGAATACACAGGGTTTGTCAAAAGAGGAGTGATTATAGCCAAAGGCATAGTCAGGTTTTATATCAAGGAGCAAAGCTAGAAGAGGGGCTGTAACTGGACCGTGGCCTGGGGTGTTAGTGGGTAATTTGGAAGCATTACTCTTTGATTGACTCTTTTCTGGGTCTCACAGTCTGACCACTGACATGAGAATCACATGCTGAATGGACTGACCCTTGCTTTCACAAACAAGACTTCCTCTAAAACAGGGCTAGAGATCGTGTTAAAATTCAGATTCTGATTCAATGGTCTGGGGCAAGAGTCTGCATTTCTGGAAAGCTCCCAGGTGAGGCTGCTGTGGCTCGTGGGCGAACACATTGAGTAGCCAGGCTTTGAAATCATATCATCAGTCAAGTACTTAACAACCATCTCAGCCACATACTCCCTTATAAATTGTTGAAAAGACGCAACTTTTAGAGATTGCGCTCATGGGTCACACAGTTATTCCTCCTGCACACACAAAAGCTCCCTCTCCTCATTTCCAGCTTCAGATTACTGTTTATTAGTGCATTCTGTGTTGGAAAAATGAATGGGGCTTTGGTAGAAGGGATTGAAGTAGGAAGGGCCTGACCGCAGAGACTGCCCTTCCAGTTGGAGATGATAGAGCCCCTTGCTGAGGGATTGCAGAAACATGTATAACAGGGGATGCTTGGAAGAGGTGAGATCCACCTGACTCATGGTATGATCCATCTGAGATTTATAACAATTTTAAATATCAAATTAGCTAGCACACATCAACTACTATGCTAATGTGCTCTCACACCTGCCTCATTTCACCTCAGGCTGCAGGTAGCCTGTGAGAGCAGGCTTGGATCAATTAGTCAATGTAATTGAAGCCAAATATAATTAATTATATAATTTAGGGCTGTTTGAGTTTAATTTCACTAAATCACATTATGAAACTGGGGCATTATGAAGGATTAGTGAGAAAAGGAAAACAGGCTTGAGTAAAGCTTTCCCGGGAGCTATAATACATGTATTATTTCTTGACCTGACACCCACGAAAGAAGTGCAGATGCTCTAAATTCCCCCACTATTATTGAGAAAAATCCCTATGCCCTGCACAGTTAGGAGTTTGTGGTCAAACAGTTGCCAGAGAAAAAGCATAAATGGGCTGTTAAACCTGATGGGATGGGCAGCTGGTGGGTAGGAAGGGCAGGAGAAAGAGTCCGAGAGGGTACCCAGATTTTGATGCTGACTCACAAGGAGCCATCAACAGAAATATAGAAGGAAAACTAAGAAATCAGAGTGGAGGTGAAGAGCAAAAACTGGATTTTCTTAATTGTTTTCACTACATAAACAGCACTATGGATGGAATTGTGTGGCCCCCTCCAAATGAGGTCGAAGCCCTAACTCCCAGGACCTGTGAACATGACCTTATATGGAAATAAGGTCTTTGTGGATGATCAAATTAAGATAAAGTCATTAGGGGCAACCTAATCCAATATGGCTTTCTCTCTACAGAAAGGGTAGATTTGTACACAGAGACAGACAGACACATAGAGGAAAGGTGACGTGAAGACACAGGGAGAGTGCCAGCAACAAGCCAAGCAGTGCCTGAGGCTACCAAATGCCAGGAGGGGCGGGAAACAGATTCTCCCTCACAGCTGTCAGAAGAAACCACCCCGGAGGGATAAACTCGGAGTTTGGGGTTAACATACACACAGTAGTATATACAACAGATAACCAGCAAGGACCTACTATATAGCACAGAGAACTATACTCAGCATTTTGTAATAACCTATAGCAGCAGCAGCATAAGGGAAAAGAATCTAAAAAAAAATAGTTATAGGAGGGAGGGAGGTTCAAGAGGGAGGAGACATATGTATACTTATTACTGATTCATGATGATGTATGGCAGAAACCAACACAATGTTGTAAAGCAATTATCCTTCAAAGAAAAATAAATACATGTTAAAAAGCATAGATATATATGTGTTTATTACTGAATCACTTTGCTGTATACCTAAAACTAATATAACACTGTAAATCAACTATACTTCAATAAAAAATAATTTCTTAAGAAGAAACCAACCTGTCAACACCTTGATTTTGAATTTATAGCCTCCAGAACTGTGAGACAAAGATTTCAAGGATGTTCTGTTGTTTACTCCAATTTGTAGAATTTTGTTATGGTAGTCGTAGGAAGCTCATAGAAGCAATATATGTTAGCATAAAAGAAATCCAACACTACCGAGGTACGAAGCACAGAAATAAAAGGGAAACTTTTGTCTTTATCAGAGAGTTGGAAAGGGTTGGTGCTTCTTCCAAGACCTTTTTCTACGTACATAAAAATATGTTTGTTGTAAAAATGAGATTACACCATAGATATTAACTTTTTTTTTTCATTCAGTAAATATACTTTGGACATTCTCCCACATCAGTCCACACAGATCTGCTCCTTCACTTTAATGGCTACATGGAAGGCAGCTGTGTTCCACCATACCACCAACGCTGCACTAACAGCTATGTGAATTCATTTTATGAATGTATTGTGATTTATGATACACATTTAGGGAATTTGCTATCACAGACAATTTTGCAATTAATATATTTAAACTCTTCTGAGAGCTTTGTTTCAGGATGGATTATAGAAGTGGAATTGCCAAGTCAAAGATTTTCACACTTAAGAACTTGAATTGTCAAATGCTCTCTAAAAATGTTGCAGCTATTATCCCGTCATATTAGATGCCCTTTCTCCACACTGTTTTCAACATAGAGTGAATAGTGAAAGTCACTCAGTTGTGTCTGACTCTTTGTGACTCCATGCACCATAGCCCGCCAGGCTACGTTGTCCATGGGATTTTCCAGGCAAGAACACTGGAGCGGGTTGCCATTTCCTACTCCAGGGGATCTTCCAGACCCAGGGATTGAAGCCAGATCTCGTGCATTGGCAGGCAGTCTCCTTACTTATCAATCTCTTGAAATTTTTGCCAACCTAAGAGAATCTCATTATTTTTAACAGTATATGTCCATGGTCACTAATAAGATGGAGAAACTTTACATATTTTTGGCCATTTGAAGTTCTTATTTTGAGAATTGCCTAGTAATACCCTTTCTTCTTTTCTGATAGCTTTCTTTTTTTTTTCTATTAAGTATTTTTATGTTTGGGATAGTAACAAGTAGTCAAGATGAATATTCCTCCCATATTTATTAAGTTTAATCTGCTAAATATATGCAAGATATTTTCTTCCGTCATAACGTTTTGTAAACTTTTGTTCAGTGTCTTCTGCCTCTAGTATATCTAATTTGACAGTAGTCACATCTGTCAGTCAAATAAAAATATCACAATTAATTTGTGATATTTACATTCTATGTCATGCTGCTGCTGCTGTTGCTAAGTCACTTCAGTCATGTCCGACTCTGTGTGACCCCATAGACGGAAGCCCACCAGGCTCCCCCGTCCCTGGGATTCTCCAGGCAAGAACACTGGAGTGGGTTGCCATTTCCTTCTCCAATGTGTGAAAGTGAAAAGTGAAAGTGAAAGTGAAGTTGCTCAGTTGTGTCCAACCCTTAGCGACCCCACGGACTGCAGCCTACCAGGCTCCTCCATACATGGGATTTTCCAGGTAAGAGTACTGGAGTGGCTTGCCATTGCCTTCTCCGTCTATGTCATACTTAGGCTTTAAACAGATACATATAGAGGCAAAGGTATACTTGCATATTTTTTAAATGTGTAACTACTTGTACTATATTTAAGGAACTGGAGGCATTACTGTAGGTGGTACAGGGACAATTATCACAAAGGTGGGTGTTAGAAATTAGAGAAACATAGTACAGGCTAGTGCCAGAATGGTGATTTCTCTGGTTGAGGCAAATCACAGTTTACCTAACCTGTGTAAGTGTATATTAACCATCCATTCTCTAATGTGATTGAATACCTGTACTGAAGATACGTATTCAAAGGAAGTCACCCCATATTCCTCTTACTCAAATGAGGGGCTGGGAATAAAGGGTCTACTACTGCCTACTGTCACCAGTTAGTAACAGGCATAAAGTTTACCAGCCTATATAGTAAACTGGGAGGTTATAAACTAGAGTAAGTAAAATCCATGTACATATTAAAATGAGGAAGAGTGATAGAAGGATGAGTACAACCAAAGTGTCATGCTATTAAGTAAAAAACTAAAGAGTTAAAGCTGGCAGCCAATGCCACAACATCTGTGGCAGTTGCAGACACAACCAAGGGACTCCTGGTGCAAACATCCAGCCCACTGTCTGTACCTCTAGCTACTGGAATTGCGGTATCACCCCTGCCAGTCAAAAACAACCAAGTTCCTTTGCTCTGAATTTATATTCATCATGCAACCTTCAGTTCATAATTTTGTTTCCTAAGTAGATTGCCCTACTGGGAAGGCAGTGCTCAAATTAACCAGTATCAATATTCTGATTAGCTTGGCAGATATGTGTCTTTCTGTGAATTATTCAGTTCTTTAGTAAAGGAGGTGATGCTGTGCACCATTGTTTTTTCTCTCCACAAATTTTCCCACAGAGACTGGTTTATTTGGCCGGGAAAAGTTTACAGGTTAATACATGTGATGTCCTGTATGGTCTGTCTGTTTTGTGCCTCCATCATCCGTATGTCTCTATAAGCTATTATTCTGTCCTTATGCTAACAAACATTGAACAGCTTTTCTTTTTCTTACTTTTACACAGCATCCTGTGTAACACAGGAGGTGGAGATTGTTGTGAAAGAAAGTAGAGAAGAGAGAAGGGTCACGAAGGACAGAGGATGTAAAGAATTTCATAGTTTATCAAGATATGAAAACTGGCACCTAGTTTTCTGTGCACTGGAATTCATAATTCTTGGTCTCATGATTGGGGGCCCCATAAGCAGTTTTTCCAAGGCCTAAGAAAATGTAGCTCAATAAAAATTCCTACATCGACAGAACTGAGATACATTCTAGTTCCTTGATAGTCCTCATAAATGCCCTACTTCACCTAAAAGGTACCGTGACTAATTGGCCTGGTTAAATACACATGCAAATATTCCCAAGTGGAGGCAAATCAGTGGCTTGGGGTGATTTGGTGTATAGAAATGAGTGATTGATGAAAACTGTAATGTGAACACAATCTGAAGGCTGAGAAAGGAGGGCTAAGATGGAAGGAAAGGAGGAAGGAAATTTCATTGTTTCAACAAACACTTTTTTGAGCCCTTACACTGTGCCCGGTACTGCTTTAGGTGTTTGGATACAACAAAGAGCAATAAAAAATCTAACTTCTTCCCCTCTTAGAACTTAATTCTCACAAAAGAGATGAATAATAAACAACATAAATATAAATCAGTAGATTATATGAGGTGATACAGGCTATGCAAAAAAAAAAAAGAAAAACGTAGAGCAAGGCAGGTGGGATCAGGACTGTCAAGTGGACATGATGGGTTGAGACTTTTAAGCGATGGGGAAGAGAGGCCTGCTAAGAAGATGACACGGGGGTGGCTACTTCATTGGAGGTGAGAGAGGGAGACATTTGGGAGGCAGAACATTCCAAGCAGGAGGGTCACCAGTACAACACTGCTGCATATCTGTGAGTGTGAAAGTGTTAAAAACAAACAAACCAAACAAACCATTCAGCAACAATCCCCCAAGTCTCCCTGTGCTGGCCGAAAAGGTAAAGGTATGTACAGGTGTACACTTATCCACCCAGGTAATGGATGGTTACTCTTCGAGTTTTAGATCACATGCAGAGACTAAAAAGAGCAAGGCTGTTCGGTGACTGATAGTGAAAGGATCACCTGACTGTTGTAGACTTGCAGGGAGAGGAGACGGGTGGGCAGGAAGAAGCCTCCTGACGGACTTTTAATGAACAATTTGACTTTTGTCAAAGTGAAACCCGCTCCAGTCAACGTGGTCTGCCAGGAAGATCCTGCTAGAAAGGATTCTGAGGTACTGCTAGGGGTGAGATGGTATGTTATAATCACCCTAGTTGAAGGACCACAGTGGAAGTAGAGGTGACAAAGGATGCCATGGGTCACTCACATCTCCTGTCATTTTGCCACCTGAGATGCGAATTTGGCAGAGGACTAGGTGGAATGACAAGGTCCCCAGACTACACCTGCTCTGCCATGTATTTCTGTGGTTTCTGGCTAGTTATAGAATCAGCTGGGGGCTCAGTTTCTTCCTCTGTGGAATTGGGAAATACCACCTGGCCCACTTACTTCACAGGGTTTTTGTAAGACTCAAATGAAGCATCAGGGGAAACTGTCTCTGAAGTAATCAAATTCTTTCCAAACAGAAGAATTCTCAAGGCTTTTATTCTCATCAAATACCGATTTAATATTTGATTTCTTTTAGTTCACACCTGGAAATAGTCTGCACTTTCAGAACGACAGTAACCTCAGTCCTGCTGGTTTGCTATCTAATCTACAAGAGCTGGTGATGGCCAAAGGTGGGGAGAAAGTTCAGGAGAAAATACAGTACCATTGTATAGGTCAGGAAGCAGCATGGGAAAAAAATCCATGCAGGAGGCGCTAGCGGTGAAGAACCCACCTGCCAATATAGGAGACGAAAGAGACGTGGGTTCAATCCTTGGGTCAGGAAGGTTCCCCGGAAGAGGAAATGGCAACCCACTCCAGTATTCTTGCCTGGAGACTCCCATGGACAGAGGAGCCTGGCGGGCCACAGTCCATAAGGTAGCAAAGAGTCGGACATGACTGACGTGACTTAGCATGCACCTCTTTTTCTTCTAGAACAGAAATAAAAAGGTACCGTGTCTTTGTTTGGGGGAAATCTTCCAGCATTTGCTCCCAGATTTTTATTTTTCTGTGGCTCAGGAGAAGACAGAGGCCCTTAGGCTGGGCTCACCTTTGCCCTGGCTCTCTTCTTCCGGGTTCTTATCAGATTTGAGCTTGGCCAGGTGATCTTGGCAACAGGTTTGCCTTTTCCTGCACTGCTGATTTTCCTGAGAGCCCCACCATACTCAAGGTCAGACCTTCCCATGTGATGCTGAAGCTGACAAACCTAATCTCTCAAGAAAACAGGTTATTTTCCTGCAAAACCTCACAAAGAAAGGGCAGGGACATTACCCTTCGCTTGAAATTTTAAGCTTCTTTGAGTCCAAGCTCACAGAGTCTCCATGATTTTCTTTGAGGGGGCCTAAAGGCAAAAAAAAGGAGGGCTTTCTTTGTGTCTCTCATTGAATATCTCCATTTCCAGCCTCAGTCAGACCACTGGAAAAACACCCTCTCCAGCTTTTATCAGCTTAAACCTGGCACAGACATGTGGTGTGTGCAAGGATGTAGGTTGTTATTCAGTGCCTCTGGCATATCATGTTAAGATGAAAAACATAAGTTTGCTACTTAAAGGGGATCTGTCAGTCCAAGGTCATCATTCCCCAGCAGGCCACAGAAAGAGCCACACCACAAATAATGTTCTGGGTGTGGGACAAGCATCTGGTTAGTTTCTCCATTTGGGAGAAGCAAAGAGAACAGCATTTCCTCCAAATACCAGATCAATCATTTAGGGGCAATCCATCTTCTGCAAAAATGATCTCAAGTTCACGACTAATAAGACCACAGCTGCCTTTTTATGGTTGAGTTACCCACACACAACTCGGCACCGTATTCTAGGTCAGGTCACAACTGCGTAATAGGCCTCAGACTTGGCAGTTTCATGTTCTTCGGTCTTTTCCTTGCCCAACCCACACTGAATTACACACTGACCAAAGCTCCCCTGGAGTCACATGGAATGAGGATTTGGCTCTAAATCTCCAAATTTACAGCCCAAAATGGAGGCCTCCCTGAGCCAACTAAGTTTTTCCATTTCACTCTCAGAGCGCTGCCATGCTCTTTCCAGAGCACTGCACAGACTTCAATAGGCTGCATTTTCCTGTTGACGGTCCAGGTTATGCATACATAGATAGGAGAATCACAGGTGGCCCTTAAGCTGTAAAGTTATCCCAAATTCAAGAGAAAAATGAGACCCATTTGTTTATAGAACAAACTTGAAGATCTTAGGGAGAGAAAAGGAAAAGAGTAAATAAAATTTTGTTTTTGTTTCCCCTCTTTTCAAAATCAATTTTGCCAAATTGTTAATTATCCTTGAAAGGATGTGAAGTGTGGTAAGGAGGAAGTCAGTGTTAGCAGTTCGGATATCCTGGCATATGTCACGTGTGGTCTCTGGGACATCCAAGATGACATGGACTGACACGTTGCTCCAACCACATGCTCTACATTACCATTATATTTGCGTAATTGATCCATTCCTGGCATGTAAAGCCCTGACCTCTGGGTGCTGAGGGATTAAAATATCGCTCACAGGGTTTAAACTGTTGTCTTTATGTGGGTGGATGTTAACTTCTATTTGCCTAAGTCCCTGGACTTTTAGTTTGCTGTAACAGTGTAGCCCTGGAGTCAAATAGTGGGCACTGGTCTTTGGGGATCACTGCTCTCTTTCCTGCCTCTTGCTTTTTATCTCGTATTTCTTTATTACACCATTAGCACTCCACACTGGGACAACTACCATAGCCATGCACACATGCACAGCTAAGCACAGTGCCTTGTAGAAAAAATGCTGAGTGAAGGACACTGAGATGATTACACCTTTCTTCTTGAGTCCCATCTTTATCAAGAATCCATCTTGCATGTTTCCACTATATTTCTTTTGCTTAAAAATCTATAATGATGTACAGTGGCTTTGCTTTGTGCTTTTTGCCTAAGGTTGAAAGAGCGAAAGTGTTAGTTGCTCGGTCATGTCTGTATCTTTTCTGTCCCCATGGACCATAGCCTGCCAGGCCCCTCGGTCCATGGGGTTCTCCAGGCAAGAATGCTGGAGTAGGTTGCCATTCCCTCCTCCAGGGGATCTTCCTGACCAGGGATCAAACCCAGGTCTCCTGCATTGCAGGTGAGTCTTTACTGTCTGAGTCACCAGGGAAGCCCTTGTTTATAAGAATCTCAATCAAAATTAATTCAAGGTGAATTTACTGATATTCAGAAACTTGAATAAAAGAGGAAAACATTGTTCTAAACTTCAAGGACCTCACAATCCGATGAGGCTATGTATGCATGTGTGCATCAGGTAGAGACGGGAGTAAGGGCTGGGGGGAGGTGGGGAGGTGAGGGGCAGGGGAAGTGTTTAGTATATGAACAGCCACAGTTTACCAAAGAAGTGCAAAGTGCCTCAGAGTTCAAGAGAGGAGAAGGTTACGTTTGATTGAAGAAAGTCAGAGCAGCTTTATGAAGCAACATATGCCTTGCTTCCCACATCACTTCTGATCATCATTTCCATGTCTTTTCTGTACAATTATTTTGGGGGTTCTGATCATTAACTTATTTCAGCCTTCCCCTTTCCTGATCACAGCACCTACCTGGCCATTCTTCTACCTTCAGCACCTAGCAGGTCTCTCTATCTTTTACCAGCTATCCTCCTCAAAAACTCTAACAATCATGTTGTTAACACTGTGTTATGATGGCTCCACCCCCATATAATCAACTCCAAACTCAGCTACCCACTTGAAGAGTCATACCTTTGTCTGCATCACCACTTGAAGTTGTTCCACTCCAATAATGCAGACTTCAAAATTTTTCTGTTGTATGCCATCTCTCATACTTCTTCCATTTCTCTTATCATTTTATATTTAATACATTTTTGCTCTTGTCCACACTGTAATCTTCATTCTGTCCTTTGTATCCATCACCATTTTCTACTGCCTCAATTTTGGCATTAGTTATTTTCTTCCTTAGCCTAGAGTTTCTGGTTAACCTATTAAACAATGCATTTGCTTGCCAGGTAGAATCCCTTGATTGGCTGCCACTATATCTCTATCAAACTTCAACTGCCTTGCTTCAGTGAGGGCTTCATAGCTACAATTCCAACCGTTTTTATTCATCTCTTGAAGACTTGGTGAAGTATTTGCAGCATCTGCTTTTTCAGATCTTTAATCCTCTCCTCAAAACTCCTGGTATCATCTTTAAGAAAGAATCTTGCCTGTCTGTTTATTGAAAACATGTAGATCAGAGCTATTCAACAGAATCTCCTATGCTGTTATCAGTATTCTATATCTGCACTGTCCAACATGGCAGCCACTGAGCGTGTACAGCTATTGAACATGTGAATGTGACTACTGAGACTGAGTACTGAATGTTAAATATTATTTGATATTAATAAAAATTTAAATAGCACCATGTAGGTAGCAGCTACTCTGTTGGACATCATATAGATAAGAGTTATCCAACAGAAATATAATAGCCTCATAAATAATTTCAAATTGTCTAGTAGCTATGTTAAAAAGTTTTAAAAAGGAGAAATTAATTTTAGATAACTAACAATATTATTTTCACATAATTAATGTATTTTATTCAACCAAATACTTGAAAAAAATCTCATCATTTTAACATGTAATCAATATAAAAATTATAATGAGATATTTTAATATTGAAACCAAGCTTTCAATATTTGATATATATATTTTTTGCTTCTAGCACATCTCAATTCAAACATTAGATTTTCATGGAACATATTTGATCTGTATTAGATTTCATAAAATTTACAGCTGAAAACAGAGATTCACATACCAAGTTGTTACAAACATGTTTAAAAGCTTTCCATTAAGTATGAGCTTTTTGTTTTCAATTTTAATGAATTAAAATTAAATAAAATTTAAAAATTTATTTCCTCAGTCGTATTGGCTACATTTCAGGTGCTCAGTGGCCACGTGTGGCTAGTGACTGCCATGTAGGATCTAGCAGAAAGGATGGTGACATATTCTCCCCAGGCTTAAGGCTCTCAATGTCTTCAGTCTTGCTCTTTCTTCACCGAATTGTCTAAGGGAGTCACATCTTGCTCAACCGACCTCAACCCCACTGTTTCTCTAGACCTTGCCTCCCAGCCTCAGGATGTGACTTAAATCTGCTAGTCCCCGTGGCCTCCTTCACCGCCGTCTCTGATGCCTCCTTGCCATGCTTCCTTCTCCTTTCTGTAGCAGAGGCTCCAACAGATCAGCAGCGCCATTAAACCTGAAAACTTGTTAGAAATGCAGTCTCAGCCTCTCCCCACACTTACACTGAATCACAAACTACGGGTGAGGCCCGACGGTCTCTGCTTTCAGAAGCCCTGTAGGTAATGCTGATCCATGTTTGAAAACCACTGATTTACAGAAAAGTACACTTGAAAGATGCACAAAAACTAACAGGAGCAGGGGACAAAATGGATGGAGAGAAGGCTAGAAGTGAGTTTTTTTATATTGTTATGATTTTGGATTAATTTAAGTGTTCAATGAACATTTTTAAAAAGAAGACAATATTTACAATATACTGATGGGCTCTAACCCATGTTTTTGTTTTGTTTGGTTTTGGGTGGGGCTTTGACTTTACTAAATTTTAAAAGCTCTCTAGGTGATTCTATAAAATACACAATTCAATAATTTTTAGTATTCTTACAGAGTTGAGCAAATATCACCTCAATCAATTTTATAACACTATCATCACCACAAAAATAAACCCCATAACTACTAGTAGTCACTTCCACTGCCCCCAAGCTCCCCCAAGCCTTCGATTATTTCTTAGATTTCTTAGACTATTTCTTATTTTGTAACTAGCAGTTTGAGAAATACTTTCATTCACCATGATGTATTCAGGTAAGATATATTTTCAGACATTCACATTAATTTTGGAGATAATAAAATAAGTCTCTGGATCATAGGTATCTCTCTAGGCCTAAAACTTTTAAATTTTTCAAAATATATAGAGTATGCAAAGTTTTTGCAAACAATAGTCAAAGGCGCTTTTGACTTGGAGGTGAACTGGGTCCTCAATATAGAAAGAAAAGAATCTCCCTATTCCCAACTACTAGTAAAAGGCCCAACTTTACACAGAAGCAAATGAGGGAATGCTGAATGAAAGGCCTCTACCCAAACCAAAAATAGAAAAAAAAAGAAAAAGCGGGGGGTTGGGGAAGTGAAATGGACTCCAGAAACTTCCTTTGACTCAGCCTATGCTGAGAATCCTAGAAAAAGGCAGAGGAAAGCCACTAGGACAAACAAAAGACTGGAATATTTAACTCAGCCTTGACGGGAACTTTCCAAACAGCGCCTTCCTTGATCTCGTAGGACGGGAGGATGATAAAATGGTTTGTGGGCTCTGGCTGGTGCCACGGGGATGAGAGGCTGCACATGACCCCCCACCCCTCCCCACTCGTCTCTGAGGATGGCTTTGTTCTTCCCAGCCCTCAGGGCTTGTGTTCTGTGGGAGGCTAGGACAGTTTTTGTTATCGACTAGACATATCAGTTTCAATGACAATCATCCTCCTAAAACACACACACACACACATGCAGATTATTTCTCATTATTTCCTCCCTAGCTCTGAAAATGTAAGGTTCAAAGGAAAAGGAAAATAAAGATGTGGGTAAGAGAAGAAAAAAACTATTTATCAGGGAAGTTAAATGTTGACCCTACAACCATCTCTTAATCCTTGCCAGGGAGTTTGCTACCAAAACTGTATGTACAAAAAGAAATATACTTCTTCAGAGCATGTGCCAGGAAGGTTAACACATAAGGAAGTTGGGGCATAAGGAATCTTGAGAGGAAAGATATAACAGATATCTTGGGAGGGAAGGGAAATACCACATGCAATGAAATGCGATGAGAAAGGAGGGTGGTGGAGGGAGAAGGAAAACAATCCCTAGCTAATAACATGTTCTTTCCTTCCTTCCTAACACAATGACACACATGACTTAATGAAGCCAGTGAGTTTTGAGACTGATGTAAAAGTTCCAAAAAAAATACTCCTCAGCAAAGGCCCCTGGGTAAATGGTGTCATTTCTAATTTCTCCGGTTTCCATGATTTAGAGCAGACCCAGGATCTGAAATTCACACCAGCTCTTTGTGCACCAGGGTCTGGGGCAGCCAGGGCCCAAGCCTGGGGAGCAGGAACGCAGACTTCCTATGTGATTTCACCACCATGGCCCTGCTTTGTCTCACATTTAAAATAATTTGCCAGGTAAAAACAAACTTCTCAGAATCACAGGGTGAAAAATGTACTTAACAATTCAATCCCTGTAAGTTTGGGATTGACAGAGAAAGTACAGTCAAGGCTAATTAAATTACCCAACATGTATTTGAATGGTGGTTTCACTGGTGAGTTTATTAATTCACATCATTATCATTGTTATTATTACTGCAACTCTGTAAATTATACTTTTCATGAGATAGCAAAATGTGCAGGCTCTTAGCTCTTAGATATACCCTGCTTGGCTGTTGGTTTCTCCCCTGAGTACCGGTCTTAGAAAGCAAATTTCATTTGTCCTCGGTCCCATGACCCCAGATGACATGTCTGGAGTTATTTTTGTTTATTACTTTTTGAAAATAATTAAAATCTACCAGTACTTTTCATTCCCCCCCCCCACTTTTTTTTTCCAGTAACTCTCACAATAGAAATAAGTATGGTTCACGATGCCAGCTCCTTGTGGGGGTAGTTTTCCTATACTTAGCTGATTTGCAAAAAAGACTCTAGGTTTAAAACCAGTGCAATCAGAACTGCTCTTTAGCCCTTAGGGACAATTTATGATATATGTATAGGAGTTACAGTCATCCAGGTTATCAAAGATTAATTGCCAACTGTATATATGCTCATTTACCCCAAAATTTGGGGCAAATTTGAGAAGACTTGACTGAAATGAGCAAAATTTAGCTATAAATATAACAGGCAACCATGCCAAGTCTTCTTGATTCAGGAAGAATCTCCCCAAATTTGTGAAAGATGATTCTTAACTCTGAAATCAAACAATTCTGACTTCTGAGCCATGCTCCTCAAAGTGTGGTCTCTAGACCAACAACCTTGGCATCATCTGGGAGCTTGTTCAAAATGCAGAAGCTTAAACCCATCCCAGACCTACTACACTTTATCAACACCCCCAGTTGATTCCCACGCACATTAAAGTTTGAAGAGTGCTGCTAGAGTGTGGAGCAGCAGAGAGCAGAGTGTGGGATAGAGTGTGGAGAAATGTTCCCATCTGTCCCTCCCCACCAGCAGCATCCTGACACCATGATTTTCTATAGCAACCCTTGAAATATACTACCTTGGCAAACTTAGAAATTATACTCTAATGTGTAGTCCCATAATCAAGAAATTCATGCTATCTACCCAACATCTGGGCTTCCCTTATGGTTCAGCTGGTAAAGAATCTGCCTGCAATGTGGGAGACCTGGGTTTGATCCCTGGGTTGGGAAGATCCCCTGGAGAAGGGAAAGGCTACCCACTCCAGTATTCTGGCCTGGGGAATTGTACAGTCCATGGGGTCATAAAGAGTTGGACAGACTGAGGAACTTCCACTTCACTTCACTTCTTTACCCAGTATCTATCTCAAAAAATTAACAACATAAACAACTATTGTTAAGATGGTTTAACTGGCAACTAATGCTGGTTTGGAGGAAAAAATGAATTATGTTGTAGGATCATTAGATAACTGACCTCATACCCTGTGATTCAATCCCCTTTATCTCCATTTCCAATAGATTCCTAATGTTACTACTAACGCATATATATGGAATTTAGAAAGATGCAAATGATAACCCTGTATTCGAGACAGCAAAAGAGACACAGATGTATAGAACAGTCTTTGGGACTCTGTGGGAGAGGGTGAGGGTGGGATGATTTGGGAGAATGGCATTGAAACATGTATGTTGTCACTCTGTGCTCTGAAAAAAAAAAACTGGCAGAACAGGCCTTCAGATAAAAGATTTTTTTTTTTTTTTTTTCAGAAAAAGGTTTTATGAGTTACAATACTTGCATCTTCTCATACCTAGAAAAACACTGACGTCATTAATGGTGAAATCTGCTTTGGCTATTAAAAAAAATTTTTTTTTTTACAATTAAAAGTCAAAATAGAGTAGCTATGGTTCAGACATCCTGGGAAATAACTATTTCCCAGATATCCTGAAAAATGATATTACGGGTGTGATTTCAGATTAGACACTGTGACCTAATGTAGAACTTAATGCTCCTGTAATGCATTTTTGCTTCTGTACTTTGCTTGCTGCTCGTAAAACCAAAGTTACTCCATTTTAAGATAAGGTTGTTTTTAAGTAAAGATTCCTAAAATTGTTTTTGAAAAAATAAAATAGATGGAAAACCTTGAAAAAAAAAAGTTAAAAAAAAAAAGATTACTAATGTTACATAATGAAAAAGTCATTAGGATATAGGTGCCTGCAAACACCACTTTCCTCCCCAAAAAACTTTTTTAGAAAAAAAAGAAAAGAGTCAGTCAATCAGTCAGTTCAGTCACTCAGTCGTGTCCGACTCTGCGATCCCATGAATCACAGCATGCCAAGGCCTCCCTGTCCATCACCAACTCCCAGAGTTCACCCAAACCCATGTCCATTGAGTCGGTGATGCCATCAATCATCTCATCCTCTGTCGTCCCCTTCTCCTCCTGCCCTCAATCTTTCCCTGCATCAGGGTCTTCTCAAATGAGTCAGATCTTCACATCAGGTGGCCAAAGTTTTGGGGTTTCAGCTTCAACATCAGTCCTTCCAATGAACACCCAAGACTGATCTCCTTTAGGATGGACTGGTTGGATTGCCTTGCAGTCCAAGGGAGTCTCAAGAGTCTTCTCCAACACTACAGTTCAAAAGCACCAATTCTTCAGCACTCAGCTTTCTTTCTAGTCCAACTCTCACATCCATACATGACTACTGGAAAAACCATAGCCTTGACTAGATGGACCTTTGTTGACAAAGTAATGTCTCTGCTTTTTAATATGCTGTCTAAGGTTGGTCATAACTTTCCTTCCAAGGAATAAAAGAGTACATCAAATAAACCTTAAAAAGGTTTCCTCAAATATTTAAAATATTAATTTGCGAAGCGAAAATACTAATTTAAAATCTACTTTCTTCTCTATCGTTAAGGCTTTGAATATCACATCATTCCAAAAGTAGCTTATTCCAGGATCTACTTTACTGAGAGCAACACTATATATTTATTTGGTGGATCAATTACAAGCCACTTTTGCATATGACAATGACATTTCTCTTCTAATTTTCATCTTAAATTAAGACAAATTAATTTTTTCTCCCTCACTCATAAAAATATTCGTGTCAAATAATTAGGTATTTCAATAACTATAAGTATGATTAAATGCTTTGCATTGTAAAGAACTCACTGTAGTCCTTGGCAAAATAAATAAATAAATAAGTATATAGTTCTTGGAGAAAAATTCTCACTTAGAATTATTTTAAGCACAGAAAAGTAGCATTTCTAGAAAGGACCATCACTTTACAGAAATAGTTTTCCAGATGTTTTACACTATCTTCAACCATCTTAGGGGAGATACAAATAAAATGTTTTTTATGAATAGTAACTGTGATCCTCTTCTAAAAACAAATACACACTTTGAGTTTAAAAAAAAATCTCTTGGTGACATGAACAGGAAGGGCTTTCACCGCAGTCTTAATGCATTTTGAATCACTGTGGAGGAGCTCTGGGAATCCCTAGCTCCTAGCATAAAAATAGTTGTTCTGCTCTTCTCTGAAACACTTTCCAGAAGACAGTACCTTACTAATGCAAAAACTCTCAATTAAGATGCATGAATATTTGTGGATGTCATGTTTTGGTTTGTTTTAGAATTGCTTCTAGGATGGTTGCTCTTCATGGCCCCAGTTGATGTTACAGATGCAATATGGCAGTGTGGAAAGACCGAGATCAGTGTGGGGTTAGTCTCTGGGCTCACAGCCAAGGAAGAACGAAACTGTGAGGAAAGGCTCTGCAAGACCAGGTTTGTCTGGATGGAGAGAAACAGGCTAGAATGGAGGGGAGGCAAGCACAGTGACTGGGTGACAGCGGGAGGATGGAGGTGAAAGGGAGGCAGCCTGGAAGAAATCAGCAACAACTTAAGGGAACATAAGGAAAGAGTTGCCGCTCTGGTCAGGGTGGTGGTGATTGTTGTTTAGTCACCAAATCACGTCCTACTTTTTGCAATCCCACAGACTATATAGCCCCCCAGGCTTCTCTGTCCATGGGATTTCCCAGGCAAGAATACTGGAGTGGATCACCATTTCCTTCTCAAGGGGATCTTCCCAATCCAGGGATAGAACCAGTGTCTCCTGAATTGGCAGGTGGGTTCTTTACCACTGACCCACCAGGGAAACCCTTGGTCAGCATTGGAGTAGTTATAAAACAGTGCCCAGAAAGTATCAGAGCACGTCCGTGCTTACCACAGTGAAGGCTTCATGGAAGGTCCCTAGGGAACTTGGGAACAAAATCTAAGTCAAGGACTGCTGGATGGAGTCAGATGGGTTCTGAGAAGTCTGTCTGAGGAAACATGGGAGGGAGATGGATGTTTTCCTGGTTGGGAATGGGTTAGAATAAAAAGGATGACAAGCTCCAGAAGTTTGCTTAGGAGTCATAAGACATATCCTCCAGTATCAGAGTTTAAACTGAGGGACAAACAATCCCATTCCCAGTGACCCCTTTTCTCCAGTGGCCAAAAGCATGAAAATAATTCAGTGTAGCACTCCTAAGCAGACACAACCCTCTTGAATTCCACCAGAACTCCCGATGGAGCTGGAGAAGTATTGACCCATTACATACCCTGTAGAACACCTAAGAGTAGATTTGAAAAAGCTTAAATGGACTGGGAGTGGACAAAAGCAGATGCAAAGAGGTCAAGCTGTGTAAACTTAAAACAACAACCCATGTCGGGTGGAGTAGGGTAAAACTAAAATGGCAACCCACTCCAGTACTCTTGCCTGGAAAATCCCATGGATGGAAGAGCCTGGTAGGCTACAGTTTGTGGGGTTGCAAAGAGTCGGACATGACTGAGCAATTTTACCTCACCTCATTCTTGGAAGGAAAGTTATGACCAACCTTGATAGTATATTAAAAAGCAGAGACATTACTTTGCCAACAAAGGTCCATCTAGTCAAGGCTATGGTTTTTCCAGTGGTCAGGTATGTATGTGAGAGTTGGACTGCGAAGAAAGCTGATCGCCGAAGAATTGATGCTTTTGAACTGTGGCGCTGGAGAAGACTCTTGAGAGTCCCTTGGACTGCAAGGAGATCTAACCAGTCCATTCTAGAGGAGATCAATCCTGGGTGTTCATTGAAAGGACTGATGCTAAAGCTGAAACTGCAATACTTTGGCCACCTCATGCGACGAGTTGACTCACTGGAAAAGACTCTGATGCTGGGAAAGGTTGGGGGCAGGAGGAGAAGGGGATGACAGAGAATGAGATGGCTGGATGGCATCACTGACTCTGTGGACATGAGTTTGAGTGAACTCCGGGAGTTGGGGATGGACAGGGAGGCCTGGCGTGCTGTGATTCATGGGGTCACAAAGAGTCGGACATGACTGAGCGACTGAACTGAACTGAACTGAACTAATTCCTAGTCCGGCTAAGCTGTGTTGGGTCTTCCAAAATGTGATAATCATTGGAGGAAGGAAAAAGAAGCATTTATTTAGCACACAGATGATTCTTAAGAACCATGATGGATGCTCATAATAAGCAAGACTGTTGTAATATTCTGGATCTATATCACAAAATTTAGCTGAGAGGGTAGGGAGAAAGCCTATCTTCTAGAGATATTAGTATCTTAGAGCTGAAAGACATGTTGGAGATACTGTTGTGGATAAAATGGTCATAAGTGATAAAAGGGCTTCCCAGGTGCTGCAGAGGTAAGGAACCCACCTGCCCATGCAGGAGACATAGGAGATGTGGGTTCGATTGCTGGGCTGGTAAGATCCCCTGGAGGAGGCAATGGCAACCCACTCCAGTGTTCTTGCCTGAGAATTCCCATGGACAGCAGAGCCTGGCTACAGTCCATGGGTAACAAAGAGCAGACATGACTGAGCAACTGAGCACTCAACAGATAAAAAGATGACCAAGTACTACAACATGAAGACACCTTGAAAACTATAAATATGGGACACACATGTGAACATTCACCCTGTGATAGGAAAAACAGTAGTGAAGATTCTCTGTGTGAGATCCAGTCTAATGGCTTTGCATTGAAAATGCATAATTGCTCGTGTGTCTATCAATCCTTGAAAGAAAACTTCCTGAGAGTTGGAATAAGAGTACGTGACAGGGATCAGAACTCATAGATGCTCAGTGTTAAAGAAATTTTAACATTAATCCTATTATTACTGATAGTTAATAATACGGCAAGAATGTAGACATTTCAGCATTTCTGTGTGCATTCCTAGAAAACATTATGAATGGCAGTCCTATACTTTCTGTGTCTATAAGAATCAAGGTACTATTTAATTCCCAATATTTTTATCACTGTGGATTTTTATCCCTATTAAGTGTTTTTACAGATACAATTGAAATGCCATCCTCTCCTCTGTGATGACTGCTACTTCTGGGAATTTAGTCTACTCTTTCTCAGGGTCCATGACCTCTGCTCAGACTTCTCTTGGAGCACTAGAAGTTATTTGCTCACTGTCTGCATCACCTATTAGGATTTGAGCAGCTTGCTACAGGGACTATGTTAACACACCCTTATATCCTGGCAGTATGTAGCACACGCTGTGTAGTCAATAAATACTTGTTAAATAAATGAATAAAAAGGCAAGTTAGTGTGAGACATGTGTAGCTAATTGAAACCAATTGCATAGACCCAAAGCCTGAATCAATTGGAAAGTTTCAAATACTATGAAGACTGGGGAAGATATTTTCACAGGTAAATCCCTCCTCCCGCCAACTAAGTGTCATCATTCTATTCTCTTGACCACCCTCGCTAAGACTTAACTCCCTACCCTGACCCAGCACTCACATTCCTCTCCTAACCTGTTCTGTTTGCCCAACAGTATGTATTATGCTAGCTTATTGTTTTTCTTCCTCAGTGGAATAAAGCTATGAGAACAAGAGGGTTGCTTTTTTTTTTTTTTTCTTTTCTGTTTTCTTCACTTCTACATCCTGAATACCTAAAACAAGAAAGAGCAGGAACATAAGCAGAGGTTTAATGCATATTTGTTGAATAAACGTATTATGAATAAAAGCCTGGTCAGAAGCATTTGTTTCTTGTTCTGTTGACTGGGAGAGTAGTTGCAAAGATTTAGGTAAGTTTATAGATTTGCACATTATGGGTTGTGAAGAGATGGATAGGATTATTTTATGACCTTCAAAGTGAGCATGAAGTGTCAGAATATATGACACATACATAATGAAACATTATAAGTCTAATGCAGTGTATACTGATAAAGATGTTTCATAGGACAGAGCCAATTCTAATAAGACGTTAAGAAAACAGTAATAGTTACTTCTTATGAACAATTTTTAGGGTGACACCCTGGGGTGCTCTATTTTCTCTTGTAAGGGTGTTTTTGCACCAACTATTTTAGTCGGAGGCTTTAATACAAGTATAATATAATCATTATTTAGTATTTGCTGTTTTGTAGCCATTATTGTGGAGAAGGGAATGGCAACCCACTCCAGTGTTTTTGCCTGGAGAATCCCAGGGACAGGGGAGCCTGGTAGGAGGCCGTCTATGGAGTCACACAGAGTCGGACATGACTGAAGTGACTTAGCAGCAGCAGCAGCCATTATTGAGACTAAATCCACCAAAGCAAAGAGATGTGACACACATTTATACTGCCTAAACTTTTGTGAAATTTTGATTTACCTTGTCAAAAATAATTTTCGTGTCCCTGAGCCAATTACACAGACATGCACTCCCTTCTCTTATCTCATTATTGCATATATATGCACTATTGTAGATAGTGGTGCTAGCCATTAAGAATGTCAAAAGAGATCAACTGTGGTCTCTGCTCTAGCCTGCTGGGGATATAGAAACTGCCCATGAACAGCACTGGGGTGCCACGTAGAGGGTGATAGGACTAGTGCATACAAGAGCACGGAATTTCAGAGGAAGAGGTGAGAATGAGAGTGGGTGGAGGTTATGTTGGAAGAGTTAGAATTTGATCTTAATTGTGAAAGAATTTTACAAAGTGAAAATGAAAGCTTTTCTTCCAGCCCAGCTGTATCTTCTAACAGGCGTGCTGATTTATTGGGGTACAAATCTTCATTCTCATACTTCTTAATATTTTTCCCCTACAAAATAGCATGAGTACAATCTGCCTTCAAAGTGCCAACTCCCTGAACTGTTTTATGTGACACAAATTTCTCACTTAGGAAAGTGGAATTTTTTCTCACATCATTTTAATAAAAAGTAGAATTGAGTCTCTTGATGAGGGTGCCAGAGGAGATTGATAAAGCTGGCTTAAAACATTGAAAAAACTAAAATTATGGCATCTGGTCCCATCAGTTCAGTTCAGTTCAGTTCATTTCGGTCACTCAGTGTGTCCGACTCTCCGCGACCCCATGAATCACAGCACGCCAGGCCTCCCTGTCCATCACCAACTCCAGGAGTTCACTCAAACTCATGTCCACAGAGTCGGTGATGCCATCCACTCATCTCATTCTCTGTTGTCCCCGTCTCCTCCCACCCCCAATTCTTCCCAGCATCAGAGTCTTTTCCAGTGAGTCAACTCATTGCATGAGGTGGCCAAAGTATTGCAGTTTCAGCTTTAGCATCAGTCCTTCCAATGAACACCCAGGATTGATCTCCTTTAGAATGGACTGGTTAGATCTCCTTGCAGTCCAAGGGACTCTCAAGAGTCTTCTCCAACACCACAGTTCAAAAGCATCAATTCTTTGACGATCAGCCTTCTTCACAGTCCGACTCTCACATCCATACATGACCACGGGAAAAACCATAGCCTTGACTAGACGGACCTTTGTTGGTAAAGTAATGTCTCTGCTTTTTAATATACTATCAAGGTTGGTCATAACTTTCCATCCAAGGAGTAAGCGTCTTTTAATTTCATGGCTGCAATCAGCATCTGCAGTGATTTTGGAGCCCAAAAAAATAAAGTCTGACACTGTTTCCACTGTTTTTCCATCTATTTCCATCACTTTGTGGCAAATAGGTGGGGAAAAAGTGGAACCTGTGACAGACTTTATTTTCTTGGGCTCTAAAATCACTGTGGACAGTGACTGCAGCCATGAGATTAAAAGACATTAGCTCCTTGAAATAAAAGCTATAACAAACCTAGACAGTGTATTAAAAAGTTGAGACATCACTTTGCTGACAAAGGTCCTTATAGTCAAAGTCAATGGTTTTCCCAGTAGTCATGCACAGATGTAACAGTTCGACCAGAAAGAAGGCCGAGTGCCAAAGAATAGATGCTTTAGAAATGTGGTGCTGGAGAAGACTCTTGAGAGTCCCTTGGACTGCAAGGACATCAAATCAGTCAGTCCTAAAGGAGATCAGCCCTGAATATTCATTGGGAGGACTGATGCTGAAGCTGAAAGTCCAAAACTATGGCCACCTGATGCGAAGACCTGACTCACTGGAAAGGGCCATGATGTTGGGAAGGATTGAGGGCAGGAGGAGAAGGGGGCAACAGAGTTTGAGGTGGTTGGATGGCATCCCCACTCAATGTACATGAATTTGAACAAACTACAAGAGACAGTGAAGGACAGGGAAGCCTGGCATACTGCAGTCCACAGAGTTGCAAAGAGTTGGACACAATTTAGTGACTGAACAACAACTACAATTTGTTTTTAATGGGTTTCATAGGACCATACAAATGTGAGAGGATTTTATTTTCCCAAATACAAATAGACTGAGGCGTATTTAAAAGGATAATTCACTAATACTTAAAAATCTTTTCTAGCAGTGACCCCACAAGACACTGACCCAACTTGCCCATGAGTGTCCAGAAGTCTCTGGCAGAAGAGTGGGTGGACAGTGGCCTGCTGCAGGGTCTGGGGCACTTCTGAAGGAGGTTGCCATTATCTTCAATACCTCCACCATAGCTTGGCCTCAGGTCAAACAAAAGGGAGGGAACACAGCCCTACCCATCAACAGAAAATTGGATTAAAGATTTACTGAGCATGGCCCCACCCATCAGAACAAGACCCAGATTCCCCCTCAGTCAGGGAGCTTCCATAAGCCTCTTATCCTTCTCCATCAGAGGGCAGACAGACTGAAAACCACAATCACAGAAAACTAACTAATCTGATCACAGGGACCACAGCCTTGTCTGACTCAGTGAAACTATGAGCCATGCCTTGTAGGGCCACCCAAGATGACAGGTCATGGAGGAGAGTTCTGACAAAATGTGGTGCACTAGAGAAGGGAATGGCAAACCACTTCAGTATTCTTGCCTTGAGAACCCTATGAACAGTATGAAAAGGCAAAAACATAGGACACTGAAAGATGAACTCCCCTGGTTGGTAGGTATCCAATATGTTGCTGAAGATCAGAGGAGAAATAACTCCAGAAAGAATGAAGAGACAGAGCCAAAGCAAAAACAACACCCAGCTGTAGATGTGACTGTTGATGGAAGTAAAGTCCAATGCTGTAAAGAGCAATATTGCATAGGAACCTGGAATGTTAGGTCCTTGAATTCTGGAAAATTGAAAGTGGTCAAAAAAGAGAAGGCAAGAGTGAACATTGACATTTCAGGGATCAGTGAACTAAAATGGACTGGAATGGGTGAATTTAACTCAGATGACCATTATATCTACTACTGTGGGCAGGAATCCCTTAGAAGAAATGGAGTAGCCATCATGGTCAACAAAAGAGTCCGAAATGTAGTATTTGGATGCAATCTTAAAAACGACAGAATGATCTCTGTTCATGTTCAAGGCAACTTATTCAATATCACAGTAATCTAAGTCTATTCCCTGACCAGTAATGCTGAAAAGCTGAAGTTGAACAGTTCTATGAAGACCTACAAGACCTTCCAGAACTAACACCCAAAAAAGATGTCCTTTTCATTATAGGGGACTGGAATGAAAAAGTAGGAAGTCAAGAGATACCTAGAGTAACAGGCACATTTGGCCTTGGAGTACAGAATGAAGCAGGGCAAAGGCTACTAGAGTTTTGCCAAGAGAATACACTGGTCATAGCAAACACCCTCTTCCAACAACACAAGAGAAAACTCTACACATGGACATCACAGGATGGTCAATACCAAAATCAGATTGATTATATTCTTTGCAGTCAAAGATGGAGGAGCTCTATACAGTCAGCAAAAACAAGACCGGGAGCTGACTGTGGCTCAGATCATGAACTCCTTATTGCCAAATTCAGACTTAAATTGAAGAAAGTGGGGAAAACCACTACACCATTCAGGTATGACTTAAATCAAATCCCTTATGATTATACCCTGGAAGTGAGAAATAGATTCAAGGCATTAGATCTGATAGAGTGCCTGAAGAACTATGGACCGAGGTTCGTGACATTGTACAGGAGGCAGGGATCACGACCAGCCCCAAGAAAAAGAAATGCAAAATGGCAAAATAGTTGTCTGAGGAGGCCTTACAAATAGCTGTGAAAAGAAGAGAAGCAAAAGTCAATGGAGAAAAGGAAAGATATACCCTTTTGAATGCAGAGTTCCAAAGAATAGCAAGGAGAGATAAGAAAGCCTTCGTAGGTGATCCCTGCAAAGAAAGAGAGGAAAACAATAGAATGGGAAAAACTAGAGATCTCTTCAAGAAAATTAGAGATACCAAGGGAACATTTCATGCAAAGATGGGTTCAATAAAGGAGAGAAATGGTATGGACCTAACAGAAGCAGAAAACATTAAGAACAGGTGGCAAGAATACATAGAAAAACTATACAAAAAAGATCTTTATGACCCAGTTAACCATGATGGTGTGCTCACTCACCTTGAACCAGACATCCTGGAATACGAAGTCAAGTGGGCCTTAGGAAGCATCACTAAGAACAAAGCTAATGGAGGTGATGGAATTACAGTTGAACTATTTCAAATCCTAAAAGATGATGCTGTGAAAGTGCTACACTCAATATGCCAGCAATTTGGAAAACTCGGCAGTAGCCACAGGACTGGAAAAGGTCAGTTTTCATTCCAATCCCAAAGAAAGGCAATGCCAAAGAATGAATGTTCAAACTACTGCAAAATTGCACTCATGTCACACGCTAGCAAGGTAATGCTCAAAATTCTCCAAGCCAGGCTTCAACAGTATATAAACCATGAACTTCCAGATGTTCAAGCTGGATTTAGAAAAGGCAGAGGAACCAAAGATCAAATTGCCAACATCTGTTGGATCATCAAAAAAGCGAGAGCATTCCAGAAAAGCATCTACTTCTGCCTTACTGACTACGCCAAAGCCTTGATTGTGTGGATCACAACAAACTGTGGAAAATTCTTCAAGAGATGGGAATACCAGACCACCTGACCTGCCTCTTGAGAGACCTGTATGCAGATCAAGAAGCAATAGTTAGAAATGGACATGGAACAACAGACTGGTTCCTAATCAGGAAATGAGTACATCAAAGCTGTACATCGTCACTCTGCTTATTTAACTTATATCCACAGTACATCGTGAGAAACACTGGGCTAGATGAAGCACAAGCTGGAATCAAAATTGCTGGGAGAAATATCAATAAACTCAGAAAGGCAGATGACACCACCCTTATGGCAGAAAGCGAAGAGGAACTAAAGAGCCTCTTGATAAAAGTGAAGGACGAGAGTGAAAAAGTTGGCTTAAAACTCAACATTCAGAAAACTAAGATGATGGCATCTGGTCCCATCACTTCATGCAAATAGATGGGAAACAATAGAAACAATGACAGACTCTTTTGTTGGTCTTCAAAAATGACTGCAGATGGTGACTGCAGCCATGAAATTAAAAGACACTTGCTTTTTGGAAGAAAAGTTATGACCAACCTAGATAGCATATTAAAAAGCAGACATTACTTTGCCAGCAAAGGTTCATCTAGTCAAAGCCATGGTTTTTCCACTAGTCATGTATGGATTTGAGAGTTGGACTGGAAAGAAAGATGAGTGCCTAAGAATTGATGCTTTTGAACTGTGGTGTTGAAGACTCTTGAGAGTCCCTTGGACTGCAAGGAGATCCAACCAGTCAATCCTAAAGGAAATCAGTCCTAAATATTCATTGGAAGGACTGATGCTGAAGCTGAAACTCCAATATTTTGTCCACCTGATGCGAAGAACCAACTCATTGGAAAAGAGTCTGATGCTGGGAAAGATTGAAGGCAGGAGAAGGGAATGACAGAGGATGAGATGGTTGGTTGGCATCACCGACGTGATGGACATGAGTTTGAGTATGCTCCAGGAGTTGGTGATGGACAGGGAAGACTGGCGTGCTGCAATCCATGGGGTCGCAAGGAGTCAGACATGATTGAGCGACTGAACTGGTTGACTGAGGATGAGCTCAAAATTTTGTTTTTACTTGCTTTTCAAATAATGTCAATATTTTTTATCCATGTTAAAAATAGTATGAGTAAACTATGAAAATACAGAAATGCTTAAAAAAAAGTCTTTGATCCCACTTCATACTGATAATATTTTGGTAAGAGTAACCAGCAGACAGTTATTGAGTGTAAGCTTGGAGCCTAAATAACACTTAAGTCTGTGGGAGTTTTACAAAGTAATCATTAATGTTTACTTTGAGAATCTGAGTGCTGCTCCCAACTTTTCCTTCTTCATTCCTCAGATGAACTATTTCTTAACCTTCTTTATAGAGGAACCTTTAAAAATGGTGCATGTTCCTTGTCGCCAGCATTCCTGACTGGTGAGCAGATAAATGGATCATCCTGTCATCCTTGCACCTGCAGGAGATGGTCCTCTCTAACGTGCTTTGCCAGAGTGTAGTGGATGCATCTGCGTTACAAGTTAACCGGCAGAATTTGTTTATAAACCCGCTGAAGAGCTAAATGAAGCAAACTGCATTATCGTGGTTGCTAATTACATTTCATTTCAGCTGAAAGCTTATTACAGATCCAGCCTGAAAACCTGACTTTTTAATTTTGTTTACATCCACTTCTGCTTTTACTTCAGACCCTGGAAGATCTTTTCTTTCTCAAAAAAAAAAACCAAAAACTGAAAAGGAGAATTAAAGCAGTTAACCGGAGGAGGCTGTGGTTACTGGTTCATATCCTCTGAACCATATCTGTGAATAAGAAAAGGCCCTTATTCCTGCAATAGATTGGTATTATTATTACTGTTTGTATTAATGGACTACCCAGACATCCAGAATACACAGATATATTTCACTTTCCTTCAACTCATCACTTTCAGAACAAAGGTTACATTTCTTATAAGCATAGCAACATGACTGTTAAGGGCAAAACAAATTGGTAACCCCAAACCACATACCTCTGAACAAGCCACATTTTTAACACTGTCACATCAGCTGAGATGTGCTCTCTTTTTTTCATCCAAATGAAATTTTGCCAACATTCCATTAACTGCTAACTTGCTATATATTTAGGAATGGCAGGACCTGTGCTAGCCTCAGCTCCATCGCTAGTTCATCTTTCCGTATGTCCCCTGAAAAATCAGTTTCTCCCTCCACCATCTCCACTGATCCACAAAAGTGAAAGATTATCATTACCCACTACCTTCTAGAACAGCCACCTACAGTATCACCATACTTACAGTGACCCTGAATCTCTAGGCTATTTAGATTACTACAGGCGTATCTCCTTTAATTGTGTTTCACTTTATTGTACATGACAGATATTGTGCTTTTTTAAAATAAAGGATTGTGGCAACCCTGCATTGAGCAAGTCTGTTGGCAGCATTTTCTCCAATAGCATTTGCTCACTCTGGGTCTCATTTTGGTAATTCTCATAATATTTCAAACATTTTCATTAACATTATATTTGCTATGGTGACCTGTGATCCATGATTGCAAAAAGATTATGATTTGCTAAAGGCTCAGAATGGTTAGCATTTTTTTTAGCAATAAACTATTTTTAATTAAGGTATACACATTTCTTAGACATGATACAATTGCACACTCAGTAGACTATAGTGTGGTGTAAATATAACTTTCATAAGTACTAGGAAACCAAAAACTGCGTGTGATATACTTTATTGTAATATCTGCTTTATTGCAGTGGTCTGAAACTGAATCTGCAATTATCTCAGAGGTATGCCCATATACTCATTAACAATTTTCTGCCTAGTAAAATTAGACTTCCCCGCGTTTGTGCATTTTGGTTTCTTCCTCCTTAGCTTCTCCATTCCACATGCCTGTAGATGCTACCTCAGATTGTCACGTCTTTACCGTGGTGGCAGACACGTCAGGAACTGAATTTTGGGAATATGAATGACAAAGGCCTTTTAAAATTTTCTTCATATATCTCCCTTGACAGCATTTTTAACAGTCTGTGGGGTTCACTTCCAGAGGCCCATAGGGTCAAAATTATTTTCATAAAAATACTAAGGCATCTTCTGCCTTTTTTACATTGCTGACCTTTGAGCTGATGGTATAAAAGCAATGGTGGATGTAAGTGCCATGCCTTAGTCCAAATAGAAGCAATGGCACCAAATTACTGCTGCTGCTGCTGCTTCTAAGTCACATCAGTCATGTCTGACTCTGTGCGACCCCATGGACTGTAGCCCACCAGGCTCCTCCATCCATGGGATTTCCCAGGCAAGAGTACTGGAGTGGGTTGCCATTGCCTTCTCCGATCAAATTTCTCATAGTTCTATTTTTCATCACCATGCACTTGCAGAAAAAAAAAGCCAGTGTCATTAAGAATATCTTTGATGAAGTAGTAAAAATAATTTTATTAGATCTCAACCCTTGAATATGCTTCTTTTCAGTGTGACCAAATGGTAAGTACATATAAAACTCTTTCTTCTGTATACTGAAGTACACATGCATCTGTGAAGATATTTGAGTTGAGAACTAAGCTAACTGTTTTTTCCCCCATAGAATGGAACTTTTGCTTGAAAGAATGACTGACAAACCATGGTTATTCAGACTTGGGTATTTGGCAGACATTTAGTCAGAAATGAACAAAATGAGCTTGTCACTTCAAGGAAAACAACTGACAGTATTTGTTGCCAACAATAAAAATCGAGCTATCGAGCAAAAATTAGAATTTTGGAAAATTTGTATCTGCCTCTGTGAGCTTGACAGCTTCCCCATACTTAACAGCTTTTTTTAATATAAGACTGGAATGATATTAATGAATGTGATTTGTTGATATTATAAAATGCATCAACATTTAGAAAATCTGTATAACTCAGTAAAGCAACATTTTCCAAATGACCAATGCATGATGTTATGAAATCAAACTTGAGAAAAAAATCCATTCAAGGTGCAAAATGTCTGTTAATTCTATCTGATTTAATACATTGTTCAAGGTTAAAGTTTCCTTGCTGTTTTCCTGGTCTGATGAGCTATCCATTGATGCAAAGGTGGTATTAGAGTCCCTTACTATTATTGTTTATTTCTTCCTTTGTATGCTCACTCAGCTGTGTCCGACTCTTTGCGGCTCCCTGGACTGTAGCTCATCAGGCTCCTCTACCCATGACACTTTCCAGGCAAGAATACTTGAGTGGGTTGCCATTTCCTACTCCAGGGGATCTTCCTGAACCAGGAATAAAACCCATGTCTTTTGTGTCTCCTGAATAGACAGGCAGATTCTTTACCACTAGTGCCACCTGGGAAGACTATTTCTCCCTTTAGTCTGTTAATATTTGCTTTATATGTTTAGACACTCCAGTGTTGGATGCATGAATATTTACAAATGTTAAATCTTCTTGTTGAATTAACGCCTTTATCACTATGTAAGGCCTTCTTTGTCTCTTAATCTTTATTTTTAAGTCTATTTTGATTGAAAAAAATACAGCCACTCCAGCTTTCTTTTGGTTTCTATTTTCATGGAATATCTTTTTTCATCCCATTACTTTCCGTCTTTGAGTGTCCTTTCATCTAAAGTGAGTCTTTTGTGGGTAGCACACAGATTTTTTAAAGTACATTTACATGTCTTTTGATTGGAGAATTTAGTCCATTTACATTTACAGTAACTATTGATAGTTATGTGACACTTCGTTGTTTTCTTGCTATTTCTGCAGTTCCTCTCCATTTCTTTTTTCTTCTCTTGCTTGCTTTCTTTGTGATTGGATTACTTCCTTTAGTGGTATGCTTACATTCTTTTCTATTTACCTTCTGTGCATTCAATATACATTTTTGCTTTGCAGTTAAAAGGCTTACATATAACAAGTATTATCTATAACAGTCTATTTTAAATCTATAACAACTTAAGCTTGATCCCATTGTTAAACCCAATATTATTCTCTCCTTTCTTTTATGTTTTTGATGTCATATTTTTAAATCTTGTATGCTGCTGCTGCTAAGTCGCTTCAGTCGTGTCCGACTCTGTGCGACCCCATAGACGGCAGCCCACCAGGCTCCCCTGTCCCTGGGATTCTCCAGGCAAGAACGCTGGAGTGGGTTGCCATTTCCTTCTCCAATGCATGAAAGCGAAAAGTGAAAGTGAAGTCGCTCAGTCGTGTCTGACTCTTCGCGACCCCATGGACTGCAGCCTACTAGGCTCCTCCACCCATGGGATTTTCCAGGCAAGTGTACTGGAGTGGGTTGCCATGGCCTTCTCCGAAATCTTGTATACCCCTAATTAATTATTAAAATTATTCTTATTTTATTTTATACTAATTTTGTCTTTTTACTTTCATACTATCTTAAAAGTGATTAATTTTTACTATGTATTTACCATTCCAGTAAGATTTATTCTTTCATGTGTTCCTGTAACTAACTAGTGCCCTCTCTTTTCAGCTTAAACAAGTCTCTTGAATATTTTTTTGTAAAACGAATTTAGTGGTGATTTCCTCCTTTAACTTTGCCATGTCTGGAGACATCTTTATCTCCCTTTACTTCTGAATGATTACTTTGCCAAGTAGTGTGTTCTTGGCTGGCAATTTTTTTTTCTTTCAGTATTTTTACTATATTGTGCCACTTTCTTCCAGCCAAAGTTCCTGCTCAAAATCTGCTGCTAGTCCTATATGGGTTCCCTTGTATATAACAAGTTTGTCTTTTTTTTTTTTTTGCTGCTTTTAATATTCCCTCCTTGTCTTTGCCTTAACGTGGGTCTGTTTGGGTTCATTTTAGTTGAAACTCCCTGGGATTCCTAGATCTGCTTGTCTGTTTTCCTTCCTCAGGTTAGGGAACTTTGTAGCCATTATTTCTTCAAATAATGGAGTTTCTTCAAATATTTCTCCAAAATTTCTTTCAAAGTTTCTTTCTTTCTTCAAATAATGGTCATTCAAAAAATAATGGCCTTTGTCTCTCTGTCTCTCCTTCTAGAGCCCTGTGATGTGAATATCAGTTCATTTGATGTTGTCCCATAACTATGTTAACTTATCTTCATTTTTATTCATTATTTATCTGTGTGCTACTCAATTAGGTAGGTTCCACTGGCTTCTATTCACGTTAACCAGTTCTTCCTTCTGCTTCATGTACTCTGCTCTTGAACCCCTGTAGTGTATTTTTCAGTTCAGTTATTGTATTCTTTGGTTCTGTAACTTCTGTGTTGTACTTTCTCATATTTTACATTTCTATGTTAGAGTTCTCACTGTGTTTAGCATTCCTCTCTCCAGTTTGGTAAGCATCTTAATAACTATTACTTTTAACTTTTTATCAAGTAAATTACTTATTTCTATTTCATTAAGGTTTGCATTCTGAGATTGTATGTTGTTCTTTCATTTGGAACATGTCCCTCTGTTTCCTCATTATGCTTGACTGTCTGAGTTGGTTTCTATACAATAGATGAAACAGCCTCTCCTAGACTTGAAGGAGTGGTTTTGTGATGGATATAAATCTTGTCTTTCAACCCTCAGATCTTGGTTGTCTGTCAAATCTCTGTACTTGTCCAAGCAGGCTATATCTTAAATAGCTCCCAGCAGTTGAGGATGTGCCAAGACCTGTCAGTGTTTCAGAGAGGAGGATCTCAGCATCTAGATTCAGGATGACCAGAAGCTAGATATTGAGATATCAGTTTTTAAAAGCATGCAAATATATACAGTCCTGTGACACCACAAGCATAAACCCCACTGACCAACAGAGCCAAATAAAATGCAAGTATCCCCTGGGTTGCAGTCAGAGATCAGGGCTCCAAACAGGTGGATAAGCTCTTTTCAGGGTGATACAGTGAACTGGAGTGCCCAGATGACAGCTGTAGCCTATCTTCCTTGAAAGCAGCTCTGTAGGCTACTGAATGTATGCTAAAAGCCTGCCCCTCAGGCCAAAGCTTCAAGACAAGCAAAGAGGTCCCTTCACAGAAAGATTGGGGAATATGCTCCAGTCTACTATTTGTGCAGTGCCCTGGGGTGGTAGCCCTGCAAAGAACTATCTTTCATATTGCCACAGTCCCGTGGAACCCAGGAATGAAAGCCCTCCCTTACTACCTGTCACCAGAGCCAGGTGATAAAGGAACATTCCTTGGGCAACAACCACAAAAACCAGGATAACAAATATAAAAACTAAGGCCCCAGAGACATTTAATCTCCCCTCCAGTAGACTCTGGTGCTCTGTAATGTGACAGAGGATGAATGCAAAGCTAAACCCACCTTGCAAGATCTCTGGTAATGATTGTTCGACCCCAAGATGTGTATTTAATTAGAAGACTGTCTCTCAGGCCACAGTCGTAATGATTAGCTAAAAGATCTCCTTCACAGAATAATCAAGTTCCTCAATCTGCTGCCTCTGGCAATGCCCTGGGAGTGGCAGCTATTCAGTAACTCTTTCTCCTCTGGTTTTAGTCCTGTGAGACCCATGAGTATAAGCCCCACTGGCACCAGAGCCATTCAATGTAGAGATGTCTCCTGGCAGCAGTCACAAAATTCAGAGCACCAGCCGGGGTAAAAGGTCTTTTCTGGGTGATACCAATTATTACAGTCCCATGGGACCAGGAATGCAAGATCCCCTGGCCGCCAGAACCAGGAGATCAAGAGGCATCCCCGTAGGTGTTTGCTACAAAGATCAGACATGTATAAACCCTCTCATCTAGTAGACATTGGAGCATAGCAAAGGGAGAGTGAAAAGAGGATGCTCATAAGATATTTACAAAACATTCCATTCAAAAGTAGCAGAATACACAGTCTCCTCGAGTGCACATGGAACAATTTCCAAAACACATCATATGTTAGGCCACTAAATAAGTCTTAATAGATTTACGAGAAGTGAAATTATATACAACCAACTTTCATAACCACAATGACGTGAGGTATGACACTAGAAATTAATTACACAAAGAAAACTGGAAAATTCACAAATTATGTGGATATTAAACAACATGCTACTGAACAACCAATAGATCAAATAAGAACTCAAAAGAGAAATTAAAAAGCACCTTGAGACAAATGAAAATGGAAACGTAACATAACAAAGTCTATCGGATATAGCAATAGCAGCTCTAAGAGGGAAGTTCCTAGTGCTAAATGCCTACCTCAAGAAACAAGAAAAGTGTCTAACCACCCAACTTTATATACTCAAAGGACTAAGAAAAAGAACAAACTAAATCCAAATTTAGTAGAAGGAAGGAAATAACAAAGGTTAGAGCAGAAATAAATGAAATTGAGACTGAGACAACAGAAAAGATTGATATAACTAACAAGTTCTTTGAAAAGCTGAAAAAAGTGTACAAACCTTTAGCTAGATCCACCAAGAAAAAAGAGAGGTCTCAAATAAAATCAGAAGAGAAAGAGATGTTACAATTGATACCATGGAAAGACAAAGGATAATGAGACTACTATGACCAATTATGCACTAACAAAATGGACAACCTAGAAGAAATGGATAAATTCCAAGAAACGTACAACCTACCAAGAGTGAATCATGAGGAAATAGAAAATCTGAACAGATCAATGACTATTAAGGAGACTTAATCAGTAAGCAAAAACCTCCCCAAAAGCAAAAAGTTCAGGACCAGGTGGCTTCCCTAGTGAAAGTCAAAGTGAAGTTGTTCAGTCGTGTCTGACTCTTTGCAATCCCATGGACTATAGCCTGCCTGGCTCCTCCGTCCATGTGATTTTCCAGGCAAGAATACTGAGTGGGTTGCCATTTCCTTCTCCAGTAAATTCTACTAAACCTTCAAAAAAGAAATAATACCAATTCTTCTCAAACTCTTCCAGAAAATAGAAGAGAAGTGAACTCTTCCAAATGAGGATGCCTCAAGAAAAGAAAATGACAGGACAATATTTTTGATGAACATAGATGTAAAAATCTCAACAAAATACTAGAAAACAACCAAATTCAACAGGCATTAAAAGGATTATACACAGTGATCAAATAGGACATATTCCAGGATGCCAGGATGATGCAACATCTGTAAATCAGCTAACATGATACATCACATTTATAAAGTGAAAAATAAAAGTTATACTAACATTTCAATAGATTCAAAGAAGCATTTGAAAAATTTCAATATCAGTTTATAATAAAAATAAAGCATGTACAGAGGAAACATAGCTCAACACAATAAAGGTCATATATGACAACCCACAGCTAACATCATACTCAATAGTGAAAAGCTAGAAGCTTTTCCTGGAAGATAGGGGACAAGTAAGGACGTCCACTCCTGCCACTTTTATTCAACATAGCATTGAATTGCCCTAGAGCAATTAGGCAAGAAAAAGAAACTGAAGGCATCTGAATTGGAAGGGACAAGTAAAACTGTGACTATTTGTAATAGACATGATATTTTATGTAGAAAACCCTAATAACTCCATCAGAACACTGTTAGAACAAATAAACAAATTTGGTCAAGTTGCAGGATATAATATCAATATATCCAAATCTGCTGCATTTCAATACACTAATAATGAACTATCAAAAGAGTATAGTAACTAAGAAAACAACTTCATTTAAAATTGCATCAGAGAGAATAAAATATCCAGGAATGTATTTAACCAAGAAGTGACACCTGTACATTGAAAACTCAGACATTAATGAAAGAAATTAAAGAAGACACAGAAAAATGGAAATATATTCCATGTTTATGAATTGGAAGAATTAATACTGTTAAAAGTGTCCATACTACCCAAAGCAATAAACAGACTCGATGCAATCTCTATCAAAATTCCAAAGGCGTTTCTCACAGAAATAAAACAAAAATCCTAAAATTTGCATGAAACCATAAAAGATCCCATATGACCAAAGTAATCTTGAGAAAGAACAAAAATGGAGATACAAGATTCTCTGATTTCAAACTATGTTACAAAACAACAGTAATGAAAAGTGTGATATTAGCATTAAAAAAGACACATAAATCAATGGAACAGAATAGAGAACCAAGAAATAAATCCACACATATATGATCAATTAATCAATGACAAAGGAGCCAAGAATATACAGTGGGGAAAGAACAGTCTCTTCAATAAATTATGTTAGGAAAATTGGACAGCCACATGCAGAAGAATGAAACTGGATCACTATTAATCCATACACAAAAATTAACTCAAAATGGATTAAAAGCTTGTATGGAAGACATGAAACCATAAAACTCCTTGAAGAGAACATAAGCAGTTATCTCCTTTACACAGATGACAAATGATCGTGACAAATGATTCTTTGAATCTGACACCAAAAGCAACAAAAGTAAAAATAAACAAGTGGGACTACATGAAACGAAAAAGCTTTTGCACAGTGAAGGAAATAATCAACAAACGGTATGAACAAGCAACCTACTGAATGGCAGAAAATATTTGCAAATCATATATCTGATAAGGTGTTAATATTCAAATATATAAGTAACTCATGCAATAGCAACCCCCTCCAAATACTCTGATTTAAAAGGGCGTAAGAACTAAACAAACATTTTCCAAAGAGACAAATAGATGACCAAAAGGTACAAGGGCATCACTTCACACTTGTTGGAATGGCTATTATTATAAGATAAGAGGCAATGTTGATGAGCATGCTGATAAAAGAGGAATTTTGTACACTGTTGGTGGCAGTATAAATTGGTGTAGCTACTATGGAAAACAGTATGGAGGCGCTCAGAAAATTAAAAATGGAATTACCATGCTGCTGCTGCTGCTAAGTCACTTCAGTCGTGTCCGACTCTGTGTGACCCCATAGATGGCAGCCCACCAGGCTCCCATGTCCTTGGGATTCTCCAGGCAGGAACACTGGAGTGGGTTGCCATTTCCTTCTCCAATGCACGAAAGTGAAAAGTGAAAGTGAAGTCGCTCAGTCGTGTCCGACTCTTAGCGACTCCATGGATTGCAGCCTACCAGGCTCCTTCATCCATGGTTTTCCAGGCAAGAGTACTGGAGTGGGGTGCCATTGCCTTCTCCGGAATTACCATATGATCCAGCAAATCTACTTCTGGGTATTTCCAAAGACAACTAATTCAAAAAATATATTTACAATAACAAAGATATGGAATCAAGCTAAATCATCAATGGATGAATGAACAAAGACACATATGCATACATATATGTGTGTAGATAAACATGTATATAATATCTATACACATATATACAATATATTCATGTCAGCTCAGTCACTCAGTCATGTCTGACTCTTTGCGACCCCATAGATTGCAGCACACCAGGCTTCCCTGTTCATCACCAGTTAATAGAACTTGCTCAGACTCAAGTCCATCACGTCGGTGATGCCATCCAACCGTCTCATCCTCTGTCATCCCCTTCTCCTCCTGCCCTCAATCTTTCTCAGCATCAGGGTCTTTTCCAATGAGTCAGTTCTTCACATCAGATGGCCAAAGTATTGGAGTTTCAGCTTCAGCATCAGTCCTTCCAATGAATATTCAGCACTGATTCCCTTTAGGATGGACTGGTTGGATCTCCTTGCAGTCCAAGGGATTCTCAAGAGTCTTCTCCAACACCACAGTTCAAAAGCATCAATTCTTCGGCGCACAGCTTTCTTTACAGTCCAACTCTCATATCCATACATGACCACGGGAAAAGCCATAGCCTTGACTAGACGGACCTTGGTTGGCAAAGTAATGTCTCTGCTTTTTAATATACTATCAAGGTTGGTCATAGCTTTTCTTCCAAGGAGCAAGTGTCTTTTAATTTCATGGCTGCAGTCACCATCTGCAGTGACTTTTGAGGCCAAAACAAGACTCTGTCATTGTTTCTCCTGTTTCTCCATCTATTTGCCATGAAGTGATGGGACCAGATGCCATGATGTTAGTTTTCAAAATGTTGAATTTTACCAACTTTTTCACTCTCGTCCTTCACTATTATCAAGAGGCTCTTTAGTTTTCTTCGCTTTCTGCCATAAGGGTGATGTCATCTACATATCTGAGTTTATTGATATTTCTCCCAGCAATCTTGATTCCAGCTTGTGCTTCATCCAGCCCAGCATTTCTCATGATGTACTCTGCATATAAGTTAAATAAGGAGGGTGACAATATACAGCCTCGACATACTCCTTTCCCGATTAGGAACCAGTCTGTTGTTCCATGTCCAGTTCTAACTGTTGCTTCCTGACCTGCATACAGGTTTCTCAAGAGGCAGGTCAGGTGGTCTGGTATTCCCATCTCTTGAAGAATTTTCCACAGTTTGTTGTGATCCAACAGTCAAGGCTTTGGCGTAGTCAATGAAGCAGAAGTAGATGCTTTTCTGGAACTCTCTTGCTTTTTCGATGATCCAGCAGATGTTGGCAATTTGATCTCTGGCTCCTCTGTCTCTTCTAAATCCAGTTTGAACATCTGGAAGTTCATGATTCATATATTGTTGAAGCCTGGCTTGGAGAATTTTGAGCATTAATTTGCTAGTGGGTGAGATGAGTGCAATTTTAAGGTAGTTTGAACATTCTTTGGCATTGCCTTTCTTTGGGATTGGAATGAAAACTGGCCTTTTCCAGTCCTGTGGCCACTGCTGAGTTTTCCAAATTTGCTTGCATATTGAGTGCAGCACTTTCACAGCATCATCTTTCAGGATTTGAAATAGCTCAATTGGAATTCCATCACCTCCACTAGCTTTGTTCATAGTGATGCTTCCTAAGGCCCACTTGACTTCACGTTCCAGGATGTCTGGTTCAAGGTGAGTGAGCACACCATCATGATTATCTCGGTCATGAAAATATTTTTTGTATAGTTCTTCTGTGTATTCTTGCTACCTGTTCTTAATATCTTCTGCTTCTGTTAGGTCTATACCATTTTTGTCCTTTATTGTGCCCATTTGGAAATTTGGAAAACTCAGCATTGGCCACAGGACTGGAAAAGGTCAGTCTTCATTCCAATCCCAAAGAAAGGCAATGCCAAAGAAAGCTCAAACTACCGCACAATTGCACTCATCTAACACGCTAGCAAAGTCATGCTCAAAATTCTCCAAGCTAGGCTTCAGCAATATGTGAACCGTGAACTTCCAGATGTTTAAGCAGATTTTAGAAAAGGCAGAGGCACCAGAGATCAAACTGCCAACATCCGCTGGATCATGGAGAAAGTAAGAGAGTTCCAGAAAAACATCTATTTCTGCTTCATTGACTATGCCAAAGCCTTTGACTGTGTGGATCACAATAAACTGTGGAACATTCTGAAAGAGATGGGAATACCAGACCACCTGACCTGCCTCTTGAGAAACCTGTATGCAGGTCAGGAAGCAACAGTTAGAACTGGACATGGAACAACAGACTGGTTCCAAATAGGAAAAGGAGTATGTCAAGGTTGTATATTGTCACCCTGTTTCTTTAACTTATATGCAGAGTACATCATGAGGAACGGTGGGCTGGATGAAGCACAAGCTGGAATCAAGATTGCCGGGAGAAATATCAATAACCTCAGATATGCAGATGACACCACCCTTATGGCAGACAGTGAAGAGGAACTCAAAGGCCTTTTGATGAAAGTGAAAGAGGAGAGTGAAAAGGTTGGCTTGAAGCTCAACATTCAGAAAAAGAAGATCATGGCATCTGGTCCCATCACTTCATGGGAAATAGATGGGGAAACAGTGGAAACAGTGTCAGACTTCATTTTTGGGGGCTCCAAAATCACTTCGGATGCTGATTGCAGCCATGAACTTAAAAGACGCTTGCTCCTTGGAAGGAAAGTTATGACCAGCCTAGATAGCATATTAAAAAGCAGAGACATTACTTTGCCAACCAAGGTCCGTCTAGTCAAGGCTATGGTTTTTCCTGTGGTCATGTATGGATGTGAGAGTTGGACTGTGAAGAAAGCTGATTGCCGAAGAATTGATGCTTTTGAACTGTGGTGCTGGAGAAGACTCTTGAGAGTCCCTTGGACTGCAAGGAGATCCAACCAGTCCATTCTAAAAGAGATCAATCCTGGGTGTTCATTGGAAGGACTTATGCTAAAGCTGAAACTCCAATACTTTGGCCACCTCATGCAAAGAGTTGACTCACTGGAAAAGACTCTGATGCTGGGAGGGATTGGGGGTAGGAGGAGATGGGGACGGCAGAGAATGAGATGGCTGGATGGCATCACCGACTCGATGGACATGGGTTTGAGTGAACTCCGGGAGTTGGTGATGGACAGGGAGGCCTGGCGTGCTGTGGTTCATGGGGTCGCAAAGAGTCAGACACGACTAAGTGACTGAACTGAACTGAACTGAACTGATTGTGCCCATTATTGCATGAAAATTTCCTTGCTATCACTAATTTTCTTGATGAGATCTCTAGTCTTTCCCATTCTATTGTTTTCTTCTATTTCTTTGCATGGATCACTTAGGAAGGCTTTCTTATCTCCCCTTGCTATTCTTTGGAACTCCGCATTCAAATGGGCATATCTTTCCTTTTCTCCTTTGCCTTTTGCTTCTTTTCTTTTCACAGCTGTTTGTAAGTCCTCCTCAGACAACCATTTTGCCTTTTTGCATTTCTTTTTCTTGGGGATGGTCTTGATCCCTGCCTCCTGTACAATGTCATGAGCCTCCATCCACAATTCTTTTTTTTTTTTTTATTGGAGGCTAATTATTTTACAATATTATGTTGGTTGGTTTTGCCATACACTGACATGAATCTGCCCTGGGTGTACATGAGTTCCCCTTCCTGAACCCCCCTCCCACCTCCATCCTCCCCTTATCTTCCCTCTGGGTCATCCCCGCACAATTCTTCAAGCACGCTATCTATCAGATCTAATCCCTTGAATCTATTTCCCATATCCACTGTATAATCATAAGGGATTTGATTTAAGTTATATCTGAATGGTCTAGTGGTTTTCCCCACTTTCTTCAATTTAAGTCTGAATTTGGCAATAAGGAGTTCATGAGCTGAGCCATAGTCAGCTACCGGTCTTGCTTTTGCTGACTGTATAGAGCTTCTCCATCTTTGACTGCAAAGAATATAATCAATCTGATTTTGGTATTGACCATCTGCTGATGTCCATGTGTAGAGTCGTCTCTTGTGTTGTTGGAAGAGGGTGTTTGCTATGACCAGTGTGTTCTCTTGGCAAAACTCTAGTAGCCTTTGCCCTGCTTCATTCTGTACTCCAAGGCCAAATGTGCCTGTTACTCTAGGTATCTCTTGACTTCCTACTTTTGCATTCCAGTCCCCTATAATGAAAAGGACATCTTTTTTGGGTGTCAATTCTAGAAGGTCTTGTAGGTCTTCACAGAACTGTGCAATTTCAGCTTTTTCAGCATTACTGGTTGGGGAGTAGACTTAGATTACTGTGATATTGAATGGTTTGCCTTGGCAACAAACAGAGATCATTCTGTCATTTTTGAGATTGCATCCAAGTACTGCATTTCAGACTCTTTTGTTGACTATGATGGCTACTCTTCATCTTCTAAGGGATTCCTGCCCACAGTAGTGGATATAATGGTCATCTGAGTTAAACTCACCATTCCAGTCCATTTTAGTTCACTGATTCCTAAAATGTCAATGTTCACTCTTGTAATCTCCTGTTTGACCACTTCCAACTTGTGATTCATGGACCTAACATTTCAGGTTCCTATGCAATATTGTTCTTTACAGCATTGGACTCTACTTCCATCACCAGTCACATCCACAACTGGGTGTTGATTTTGCTTTGGTTCCATCTCTTCATTCTTTCTATAGTTATTTCTCCACTGATCTCCAGTAAAATATTGGCCACCTACTGACCTGCGGAGTTCATCTTTCAGTGTCCTGTGTTTCTGCCTTTTCATACTGTTCATGGGGTTCTCAAGGCAAGAATACTGAAGTGGTTTGCCATTCCCTTCTCTAGGGGACTACATTTTGTCAGAACTCACCACCATGACTCATCTGTCTTGGGTGGCCCTGCATGGCCTGGCTCATAGTTTCATTGAGTCAGACAGGGCTGTGGTCCGTGCGATCAGATTGGTTAGTTTTCTGTGACTGTGGTTTTCAATCTGTCTGCCCTCTGATGGAGAAGGGTAAGAGGCTTATGGAAGCTCCATGATGGGATAGACTGACTGAGGGGGAAACTGGGTCTTGTTTTGATGGGTGGTGTCATGCTCAGTAAATCTTTAATTCAATTTTCTGTTGATGGGTGTGGCTGTGTTCCCTCACTTTTAGGCTAAGTGAAATAAGTCAAAGTCAGATCTCTTATATATATGAAATCTTGTTTATATGTGTGTGTGTGAATTTTATATAACCAACCTCATAGATGCATAGAACAGGTTAGATTCGCACTTGTCAGAGGAAGGTGGTAGGTGTTAGGAGAAATGTGTGATTTTTTTTTCAGTTTCAATAAATTGAATTTAAAACCACATACATCTACAGTGTCACCAGAAATGTATAAGTATGCACATGTATTTGAAGTCATATTTTAAACATATTCAGATGGGTCCCTATAAGAAGAAAAGGGTGAAGTAGCAACAAGGAAGAAAAGATGAACAAAACAACCATGAAATCAAAAAAGAGAAGGTAAGTCATGGATTGATAATAGACTAAATTTCAAAAATTTTATTATGTATCCTAAAAAGTACACTTTGAAAAGCTGAATTTGTGAAATCCTCTTTTATTTAATGCAGGAACATATGTCCTAGACCATTCTAGTTTTTAATATATTAAAAATAATTATTCTTATAAACAAGATCACATGGAATATTCACTAGAAGAAAAAGAAAAGCATCACATGATGCAACTTATCTGTGGAGTCTAAAAAATGATACAAATGAACCTATTTACAAAACAGAAAGAGACTTACAGACTTAGAAAATAAACTTACGGTTCCCAAAGGGGAAATGTGTGGGAGGGATAAATTAGGGGGTGGGAATTAGCATATATACATACTAATAGACAGTATAATAATAGACAATCAACAAGGACCTACTAGCACAGGGAACAGTACTCAATATTCCATAATAACCTATATGGGAAACGAATCTAAAAAAAGGATAGATATATGTATATGTACAACTAAAGCACGTTGCTGTACACCTGAAACTAACACAATACTGTAAACTATACTCCAATACAGGTAAACTTTTAAAAATAATAAATAAATGGAATCATTCAGCATGTTAAAAAACCCAATAAATATCTTTAATGTTTAATCTGAGTATTAATGATGCTTTGAAAGCTTGTTCATGATCCTTTACCCTTGACTACTTCCCTGTAATTTCCTAATTACTCAACCTCACCAAGGTGTTTTCAAGATTTGAATTTCACAGATGGGACAGAACTGCCTATTAGTCCCGTTAGTGACATGGGCTACTTGCTTGACAAGAGGGAACGTAAATTTCCTTCTATTTATCATTCTGGAATCTATACAACCAAGATCTCTGTATTTCCATTTCTTAATATTTTCTATCTACCAGATGCTTTATAAATTTTCTATGTTGCATTTATATTATAGTCTACATGGACTGTCCCCATGCAAGGCAAACATTCCACTTGGAATAGTAAACATTTTGTTATTTTTCCCTCTCTTTCCCAATATGCCACTCTCTTCCTTTCCTTGCCCTCTTAAACTCCATTCTGTCCGTCTTAACTATTACTCATACTTCAAATGTATTTGAAAGTAAATTAACTTTGGGGAAATTTTATTCAATTTATTTATCCTTTTCTCAGATTTTTAATGATTTACTGCAAAAATATTTAAAATATTGTAATAGTTATTACAAAGAATGCATTTGAGTCCATTCTAATGAGGTGGATGAAACTGGAGCCTATCATACAGAGTGAAGTAAGTCAGAAAGAAAAACACCAACACAGTATATTAATGCATATATATGGAATTTAGAAAGACGGTAATGACAACCCTATATGCAAGACAGCAAAAGAGACACAGATGTAAAGAACAGACTTTTGGACTCTGTGGGAGAAGCTGAGGGTGGGATGATTTGAGAGAATAGCTTTGAAACATGTATATTATCATATGTGAAATAGATGACCAGTCCAAGTTTGATGCATGAGACAGGGTGCTCAGGGCTGGTACACTGGGATGACCCAGAGGGATGGGATGGGAGGGTGGTGGGAGGGGGGTTCAGGATGGGGAACACATGTACACCCATGGCTGATTCATGTCAATGTGTGGCAAAAACCACCACAATATTGTAAAGTAATTAGGCTCCAATTAAAATAAATTAATAAGAAAATGAAAAAAAAAAACATACCATAAGAAAAATAAAGAGGTTTCCCTGGTGGTTCAGTGGCAAAGAATCCACCTGCCAATGCAGGAGACACAGGTGCAATCCCTGGATTGGGAAGATCCCCTAGAGAAGGAAATGGCAACCCACTCCAATATTCTTGCCTGGGAAATCCCACGGACAGAGGAGTGTGGTGGGCTATAGTCCATGGGGCTGCAAAGAGTCAGACATGACTTAGCGACTAAACAACAATAAAAATAAATACATAAATAAACACTAATAACACAGAGTAAAACAAGGGCCAAATAATGAAGATGAAGGGCTGAAGATGGTTCAGTTAAACAAGAAAATCTTGAAGAAGTGAAATTTAATATGGTTTAGCCAAGAATTTAGCTGAGCTTCAAGGCAGCCAGATTAAAAAAGACAGTGTTACACACTTTGCATTGGTTTTAAAGGAAATGTAAGTTTTATTTCCTAATGTGAGTCTTGGCCTAGAAGTCTCTATAACCTACAGCATGGCACGAAATTATTCCTTTAGATGGTGGATTGTCATAGAATTACTCTAGGACTTATAAGTCGATTTAAACACACATCAGGTTGTTCTTTCATGCCAGGCACTGTAATAGGCTGGGGATGTATAGAAACAGAAAAAAACCTGCCTACAAAGTCCTCCAGAATCTTTTTGGCCACCTGATGTGAAGAGCTGACTCACTGGAAAAGACCTTGGTGCTGGGAAAGATTGCAGGCAAGAGGAGAAGGGGACAGCAGAGGATGAGATGGCTGGATGGCATCACTGACTCAGTGAGTTTGGGCAAACTCTGGAAGATGGTAAATGACAGGAAAGCCTGGTGTGCTTCAGTCCATGGGGCTGCAAAGAGTCAGACACAACTTAGCAACTTAGGAAAACAACAACCTACTAATAAGGTTAGTAGTAAGATAGTGCAACAGTGAAAGCTTTTCACAGATCGAGAGAAATGTACAAAGGTGGAGTTTACTTAGGTGGGTGAGGGAAGAGGAGTGGGGGCATAGGGAAGGGGGCGTGTCTCAGTAAGAACGTCCCAGATGAGGTGAGTTCTGAGGAAAGACTTTCGCAGCAGAGGAAACAGCACTGAGAAGCCATAAGGACGGAACTGCAGGATACTCTGTGGGGCAGGCTGCAGGCCTTCACTGCCAAAGCATTAAAGCCCTGGGCAATGTGGGAAAGGGGCGGCCTGGACCAACTCTGCACTATGCTCAGAAGCTTGGAGGTTTCCTTTTGGTGATGAGGAGCCGTGGAGGAATTTTGTTTGTTTGTTTTAAGCCAGAAAGACACATGGCCAGACTTTTTAAGACTGTTTTGGTGGCATACTAGACGACAGAGGCAGGGAAATGGGATAGAAGCATCTCCTCACTCGTGTGGAGCAGCGATGGCAGGAATGGGGTACAGAGGGCAGATATGGGAGACTCGGCTGAGCGGGCTGCGTGGTTAGGCTCACCCTCGGCTCCACCCAAGCCCTGTGTTAGCCTCAGTGTGGCTTGTGCCGCATAACTTACACGGGGTCATTCTCTTGTAGGGCCTTGACTGGTCCCACCAGAACCTCCAGGATGAAGAATAGTTAGAAAGTGGATATTCACCCAGGTGGCGCTAGTGGTAAAGAACCTGCCTGTAATGCAGGAGACTTAAGAAGCAGGTTCCATCCCTGGGTCGGGAAGATCCCCTGGAGAAGGGAATGGCTACCCACTCCAGTATTCTTGCCTGGAGAATCCCATGGACAGAGGAGCCTAATGGGCTATAGTCCATAGGGTCGCAGAGTCAGACACTACTGAAGCGACTTAGCACGCATGCATGCCCCTTTCTAGACTCTTCAACTTACGCATTTGGAGCTTTTATTTAAGATTCAAAACAAAATCCAGCTCCCAAATCCTGGGGTGGCAGAGGCACTATTTTTTTTTATTATTATTACATTGGTATTTCAAAAATGTAGCCCAATGTTTTCTAATTTCCTTACTGATTTTATTTAAAGAATAGTAACAGTTTGCATTTTTTTGAGAAAGATTAAATGAAGGAAATCACAAGCTGCTCAGAGTTCCTGATGCTTTGGAAGTAGCAGTTCCTCAAGCTAAAGTAGTAAAACTCAACAGCTTGCTAAAATACTGCCATATGAAAGAGAAAAAAAAATTAAGACCAAGGAATTAGTGTGCTGCCAGCAATAAAAGACTATTTGTTAGCACTTGGCTGGCACCAAGGTTTATGTTATTGCTAACAAGAAGCTGATAACATGATTTCTGAAAGATTTTCAATGCTTGGCAAGTATATTCACTCCTTACTATTTCATACTTCAATGCTAAATATTTCCAGAAAAACTAGGCTTCTTAAACACTTATCTTAGATATTTTAGAGCCATGCGCACTACCCTCAACTTTCACTATTTAATACTTACACATTCCAAAGGCGAGCCACATTTGGCCTATGAGATAAATGCAGACAATAGAATGAATGTTTCTATTCTCTGCTCTAAATCCTACAGCTTAATATCTGCAACAACTGGTAAAGTTGAAAAGAGGTTTGGGATCCAAATTGTCATTGTTTACACTTCAGTGATTGGTCTAGCAATGCTGTGGACTAATGAGGCACTTTGGCCAAATAGATCCTCTTCCTGCCTCCTTCAGAAACGGCCCCTGAAGAATGAGACCTGAGAATCTAATTAGCATGCACATTTTCAGCTTGTGGGATGAGCAGCTGCTCTGCAGACTTCTCTGTTCCTTTGCAAAGCAGTTTACTCTTGAGCAGGGAGTTGCTCATTAGCCAAGCCTGTCAATCATATTGAACCTGAGAGAGTTCAATGAGGCAAATTCAGGTAAGGAAGACCCTACAAACGTCAAAATTGATTGTACCTACTGCTAAATGCAGGGGTCCAATGATGTATAATATGGGGAATAAAATGGATAAGATGGCAAAATGGGTGAAGGTGGTCCAAGAGTACAAATTTCCAATTATAAGATAGATAAGTTCTGAGGATGTAATGTGCAGCATGGTGGTTATAGTTAGTAATACAGAATTGTGCATTTGAAAGGTGCTGAATGAGTAGATCTTAAAAGATCTCATCACAAGGAAAAAAAATTGTAACTATACGAGGTGATGGGTACTAAATTTATTGTGGTGAATGATCATTTCATAATATATATGTAGCAATCAAATCATTTATGTTTTACACCAAAAACTAATGTAATGCTATGTCAATTATATGTCAATAAAAAATAAAGATAAGAAGTTGGATGTGGCAATGGGAGGTGAAGGGAAATGCTTTACAGATCAGAGAAGATCAATGGGAAAGATTATTCAACTGTAAGCTTCTTAAAGGCACAGTACTATATTTCACTCATCTTTATCTCTTGTATAGGGCCTATTTTAGTGCTCTTCAAATTAAGAAAGAAACAAAAAAGATGAATAACATGGTTCCTGTCTTCAAGAAACTCACTGTTTGAGAGGAAGAAAACAAGTAAACAATTGCAATACAAATTACAAATGCCACACACAGGTTCCTCATCCAGAACTGTATACACACTCCTTGCACTCTCAAACCAATTAGCACATTCCTCCTTTTGCTTACACAAGCATCTCTAGAACTTGTGAAGTAATACGACCTTTGAAAAATATTTATGTAGTTCTCTACCATCTTTCACGTGAAGAAAATGCTGATCATTTTGGCAACCCACTCCAGTATTCTTGCCTGGAGAATCCCATGGACGGAGGAGCCTGATAGGCTATAGTCCATGGGGTCACAAAGAGTCGGACACGACTGAGTGACTTCACTTCTTCTTCTTCTTCTTAGGTGCCAACAAGAGCCAGCAGAGTTCTCTCAAGTGTTTCTGGATTTATGTTTAGGTTTGATTAACTAACTGAGCAGGAGAAAGAAAGATTAGTCACTATATGGTTTTACAACTCATCAGCAACTCCAAGATTCCATTAGCAAAAGCTGGAACATTCCACAGGCACGATCTTCACAAGGATACTGAACAGATTTCATTCTGTGACTTGTTTCAGAATGAAATTCTACCTGCCCTTCTTTACTGATAAATGTGATCCAACACAATTTGAAAACTTTAAAACATCAGATGAGGAGGTAAGCTGTTGTTTAAGATAAATTGCCATGCCCTAGCTCAAAGCACATTTCCGCAGTGCTCACAACCCTCCACCTTGTTGGTCAGAAGCCAAGGAGTTTGTTTGCTGTCACCAGTCACCATCTACCCATCACGAGTGAACACCCTTTCCATTGTCCCAAGCGTGAAGTATATACGTACCGCGTGGGCAAGCTGCAAATTCTCTAAAGCAAGTTGCAGTGGAGGAGGGAGAAATATGAGTTTAGTCTGCAAGAACTGATGAAGTCTTCTCTGAACATCTGGTTTTTATTGAGACAGCAATTACTTCCCCGGGAAGCCAGAGAAGACACCCCAACTCACTAAAGCTTGAATGTTAAAGCTCAGTCACACAGTCATACGTATTTCAGAATTGAGGTTTCTTACATCTCCATGTTAGTTTTTCTTTGACTGACAGTCCAGAAGACATCAAGGAATCCTGTTAACAAAACTGATCCCTTAATACTGTTAAGTTAAAGACAGTCTTTTATGTATGAAAAGGGGCTTGGAGACTTTGGTTATGCTTTCATTCAGCTGCTAACATTCCTAGGGATGAAGGGTATTGTGGTCAGTTTCCTTCCATGCCATTCAAGGTCCCAAGGATAAAACATGGCATTTTCACAATTGAAAACTGGCATATGTTTTCCTAGTAATTACATCTTATATGTTTACTATTCAAAAATGCAGGTGTGAGCTTTTGAACAGTGGCCAATGACAATGTGCCTGACTGGCAGCAGTTCCTAAGTGAGTCATGTTTCACTGTCTGTCGGTTTTTATAACTGTTTTCACTACTAATTTAGTTCTGTGATGCAGTGTGCAATTAGTTCTATTATGGAAGCAGCTGTCTTCAGTTTTACAATGATGCTTTCCCCTTTGGCTTACACAGAGCGTGTTGTGGTTCTGCTGATGTGATGATGGGAGTTGTAAAGAGGTACCTCGATGAGCCACAGTGGGCCCGGATGTCCCACACACATAGGATTCTTGCTTACTGACTCATTGCTATTCTAATGCTGTTTCTCACAGTTGAGTTAAAACGGGCATTGCAAAGGAAGTTGTTCCTTGAAAGACATGTCCTGTGGAGACTGGTGGCCATCTCACTTGTATGCCCTCCAATCCTGTTGTTTATAAGTGATGTATTAGGTCAAAGTTGAGGTGGGGAGATCCAGTGGGCAGAATAAGAGAGTTGTATCTGGTTCCCCTTCTAACTTTCAGCTGTGGTTTTGAAAAACCAAGGATAAGCCTGAATGCAGCAAATGCTATTATATGAACAATAGAAGAACAGAAGAAGGGGCTTAATGTTTATAGCTCGAGGGGATGGGTTAATATTCTATGGCTTTCACTGCTCTCTGGAAAAGCATCCTATCATCTCAAGAGTTTCTGTGTGTTTAATTTGCAGTCCCAGGTCTCTTCTGTCACCCAGAATTCTCCAGGAAACCCAGAGCAATGTTCATTCTGAGCCTATCTGCTTTAAGAAGGGTCCATAGTTTGAGCATTCCCTTCTAGGTCTAACTCCAAGCATAATTTTCTAGTATAGCTTTAGAACCTTAAGTATCCTTTGCAAACTGGGAGTATTAACTTCACAAGAAGCTTGTTAGAAACACAGGCCCTCCAGCCTCACTTCTGACCTACCTAGTCAGAATCTGCGCTTTAACAATATCCTCAGGCAATTTGTATGCACATTAAGGTTTGAGAAGCTCTGCTTTAGAACTTTATTATTTGGCTGCTACTTGTTAGTGGTTGCTAATGAGCAGGACTGAATTTTATTGAATTCAGAACACTTATGATCACCTGAAGTATCTGCTTCCTTTATTGGTCTCTATTTTTTATTGACCACACCTTCCTCTCTAAAACATAAGCTCTTTGAGTTCAAGTGCTTTCTCTGTACTGCCCCCACATATATTTGTTGAGTGAAACAAATGAACAAATGACCCACTGTAGACAAAATGTGTGTGTAGTAACAGAGGGCTGGCAGATCAAATTCCATGATCCCCTGATGTTGCCTCAGGACCTCAGCACATCATGCCTGGGGCAGGCAGATGAGAGGGAAATTGAGACAGGTAGTTCAGAGACCTTACTGCTATGATAGCCCCAGAGAAAATCTTGGTTGTCTAGGATAGGATTGGTGGCTCCAACTTTCTTCCTTTGATTTTTTGAGAATGGGAGTTATCAGTCCTGCTGCAAGATGTCATGCATTCCAGCAAACCAAAACAGTCCTTTAAAATCCTACTCCACAGTGGTAGTGGTGATTTAGTCACTAAGTCATGTCCAACTCTTGTGACCCCATGGACTGTAGCCTGCCAGGCTCCTCTATCCATGGGATTCTCCAGGCAAGAGTACTGGGGTGGGTTGCCATTTCCTTCTCCGGGGTATCTTCCCAACCCAGGAATCGAACCCAGGTCTCCTGCACTGCAGGCAGATTCTTTACCTACTGAGCTATGAGGGAACACAGGAACTGCTGGAAAAGCAGCCAATGAGGTATAAGAGCCTGAGGCTTGGTGGGCTGACCAACTGGTTTGTCGAAGACTGTTTTGGTTTCAGAACTGGAAGTCCCATGTCTTAGAAAACCCCTCAAGTCCTGGGGAAACTGGAACCACTGGTCACCCAACCTAACTGCTTGCTGAAGTGCCATGTCCACTGGAATCTCTGCTAAAGGTGAAGGACTTGGAGTCTCTGACAGACATTTATGTTTTTAGGGCACTTTTGCAATCTAACCAAGAATGTCCAACAGCAAAAACTTACCTAGAGGCAGATCTCTTAAGTCCACCCATGGGATAGTGGCTTAACTCCCACTAATTTCACACAGGAATCCTTTATTTTTGGCTTTTTTATAAATATGGAGAGGGACAGACTTTATTTTTCCCCCTCACAAAAGGATGGCTCACTTAAAAGCACCATCTTAGAAATCTTAGCTTTTTTCCCCATCAGGTACTGCCCCAAAGTTGCTAATATTTGAATCAGCTTGGAAATATATGGCCCCAGGACCAGAGCAAAACCTTTCCAGAAATGCTTTCATATGGGAAAGGCACAGGGGTTGTTTTCCTAAATTAAAGTCACTTCCAGACATAATTTTTATGGCTACCATTTCCAAATAAGTTCATTTAGTTCTTTCTACCTAAAAAAAAGAAAAAAAAAATACAGATTGTATTGGATGGGATTGGACTGTGGTGTTATAAATCCAGGACCAGATGATTTCATTGTAAAGTACTATAATTCAATTGGAATGCTTTTATATACATATTGCATTATTCAGCGATGTAACTAAATAATATTACCTAATGATTTAATCTATAAATGGTCTGAGTGTCCCCTTTTGTCATGATGTTATTGCCATGGTGGGCAGTGGTCATCATTCAAAAAACACAGGACTGTTCAAAGCTGGACTTTCTTGAATTCAAAAATGGGTTTTCCTCAACATCCTGGGTTTAAATATTTTAATTTATTCCTTAAAATGTGTCCCACAATATAGAAGGTAAAGTTTAAGAAATGGATAGGGAAAATCATTTAAAACAACTGTCCTGTTACAACTGTTATGAGAAAGTGGTTATTTTATATATTCCCAACATTCTTCTTTAAAATACTATTGTATCACAGACTTTGCATAGAAAACACTGAGAATAATACACGGTTCTATAATTGACAAAGACTAAATAAAGCCATTCCCCAAACTCTTATTTAATTGTTTAACATACCTGAGTGACTTTAGAATAGCTAAGTGCTACATTACAGAGCACTTGATCATGACAAATGCAATTACCAACTGAAGTGCATTAGTATTTTCTGAACTGCATTTATTACTCTGATTGCAAAATAGCTTATGTTTCCATTCACAAAGCATGATCTTATTCTTCCTCACTCGCTCATCTGTTGGACACTTGTATACTGTTTGCTTGTGATTACAGCAATATTCTTAACTGTGATGTTGCAGCTTACTGGTATGTCAGGATCGATTATGAAGTGTGTTGACAGAAGTTGTACTAATTAGAGGAAAGGGGTCCAAAGCTTAAAAATTATTTACTTTATAAAATAGATTAGAGTAGCTCCAGATTATCCAAGTCATTTTATCATGTGGTGCTTTCTTAAGAGAGAGAAAAGGAATGGGTTTTGAGCTAGCTAGCCACAGCTTGCTCTCTGCATTTCTGAACAGCAGTCTGGGGAGTGTGACACATGGGAAGGTAGCTGAAAGAAACTGGAGAGGAAAAACTGTTAAGAATGACTGGCCTACACTGTCAGAAAGAAAGAATTAGGAAACAGAAAAATTAGGATGTTGTATGAAAAATCCAATTTGCTGCTGCACTGAAGTTCAATGGAAAAAAAGAAATTCTTGCACCAGTGTTCATTCAGAAATAGTTATGAATCTATTAGACACTATGTGTGCCAGTTCAGGTCCTATAAGGAGAATTCACCTTAGGAGAAGCATGGTTCAGTTCAGTTCAGTTCAGTCACTCAGTTGTGTCCAACTCTTTGCGACCCCATTGACCACAGCATGCCAGGCCTCCCTGTCCATCACCAACTCCAGGAGTTCACTCAAACTCATGTCCATTGAGTTGGTGATGCCATCCAATCATCTCATCCTCTGTTGTCCCCTTCTCCTCCTGCCCCCAATCCCTCCCAGCATCAGGGTCTTTTCCAATGAATCAACTCTTTGCATGAGGTGGCCAAAGTATTGGAGTTTCAGCTTCAGCATCGTCCTTCCAATGAACACCCAGGATTGATCTCCTTTAGAATGGACTGGTTGGATCTCCTTGCAGTCCAAGGGACTCTCAAGAGTCTTCTCCAGCACCACAGTTCAAAAGCATCAATTCTTCAGCGACCAGCTTTCTTCACAGTCCAACTCTCACATCCATACATGGCTACTGGAAAAACAACAGCCTTGACTAGATGGACCTTTGTTGGCAAAATAATGTCTCTGCTTTTTAATATGCTGTCTAGGTTGGTCATAACTTTTCTTCCAATGAGCAAGCGTCTTTTACTCCTGTTGTTTATGAGTGCTTCCTTGAATTTCTTCACTTTGACATTCACAGCACTGTTATTGTCATCGTTTTTAGTTTAAATAAATTGAAAAAAAATTTTTTTTAAGGACCATTCACCAAGATGGTCTTTAGAAAAGACCCTGATGCTGGGAAAGATTGAAGGCAGGAGGAAAAGGGGACGACAGAGGATGAGATGATTGGATAGCATCAAGATTCAATGGACATGAGTTTAAGCAAGCTCCAGGAGATGGTGAAGGACAGGAAACCCTGATATGCTGCAGTCCATGGGGTCACAAAGAGTCAGAAATGACTGAACAACTGAACAACACCACCACCACCAAGGTGGAATAGACATGCAAGAGATTTGTTGGAGGAAATGTTTCTGAAGGATAAATGGTAAGGGAGTAGGAAGAGCCATCAGAACGATGCTGCTTTGACACATGTAAAAGGAAAGAAGTAAACATTGCATTAGGTGTAAAGGTCTCTGACCACACTGCAGCTCTGAGAAAGCTTCAGCCAATCAGTTGGGAGTCTCTGAGTGTAGTGGGTTGAATGCTGCCTAATCCCTTCCCCAGATGGGTACGTCTTCCTGGAACCTGTATGCTGCTGCTGCTGCTAAGTCACTTCAGTCGTGTCCGACTCTGTGTGACCCCATAGACGGAAGCCCACCAGGCTCCCCCGTCCCTGGGATTCTCCAGGCAAGAACACAGGAGTGGGTTGCCATTTCCTTCTCCAATGTGTGAAAGTGAAAAGTGAAAGTGAAGTCGCTCAGTCGTGTCTGACCCTTAGCGACCCCAGGGACTGCAGCCTACCAGGCTCCTCTATCCATGGGATTTTCTAGGCAATAGTACTGGAGTGGCTTGCCATTGCCTTCTCCATGGAACCTGTATATGTGACCTTATTTAGAAGAGGAGTCTTTACAAATATAATCAGGGATATCAGGGACTTCCTTGGTGGTCCAGTGGTTAAGATTTCATCTGCCGACGCAAGGGACACAGGTTCAATCCCTGTCTGGGAAGATTCCACAAGCCATGGGGCAGCTAAGCCCATGTGCCGTAACTACTGAAGCCTGCATGCTCCAGAGACCATGCTTTGCAACACGAGAAGCCACAGTAACGAGAAGCCTGAGCACCGCAACTAGAGAGTAGCCCTTGCTTGCCACAACTAGGGAAAAGCCTGTGCACGGCAACACTCAGTGCAACCAAAATGAATAAGCAAATAAATAAATTTTTAAAAAGGGAATCAAGATGAGATAATTCTGGACTATCCATGTAGTCCCTCGATCGCATAATGAGGGTCCTAACAATAACAGAAGACACGGATATGCAGAGGAGAAGGTCATGTGAAAATAGAGACAGATACTGGAATTATGTGATCTACAGGCCAAGGAACACACAGGCTGCCAGCAGCTACCAGAAGCTAGGAAAGATGACAGAAGTAGATTCTTCCGCAGCCTCTGGAAGGAACCAATCCTGTCAATACACTAATTTCAGACCCTGGGCCACCAAACCGTGAGATAATATATTTCTGTTGTTTTAAGCCATCCAGTTTGCAGTCACTTGTTATGGAACCACAGGAAACTAGTATACTAAGTCAAAGTTACTCATTTGAGAAGCCCTACATCTCACAGGACTGGGACAGCACTGAGCTCTGTCATGTCATTAGCTCGAAGAGACCCAGGAGAAGCATGGCCTCCCCATGAACACACAGTAGATCCAAAGGAGTGGCGACTGGGGCTATCATTTAACTATGAAGAAGATCTGGCTGATGCAGTTCCATGACTGCCAGGTCATGAAACAGCAAAGAAGCAAAGACTGGAGACTACAGTCTTTCCTTTCAGAAATTAAATTGGTCAAGCAGTGGATGTTGCACACATGGAGATACAAGTATGTATGTCACAAAGCAGGACTACTTTATGCATACATTTGAGGGAATCCAAAACCCTGGAAGGGCCAGCCGAACCTGGGAAGGCTCCCTGAATGAAGCAAGTGGTGCACTGAGATCAGGGAATGGGAAGCAGGACAGGTGGAATGAGTGCAGGCATAAAGCAGAGGGCCAGCGGTAAGGACACAGCTGGAAGGGGAGAGTCTGGCCTAGTTGTTTCTCACAAAACTACAAAAAGAAGAGGTCGAAGAGGAAGACATTTCACAAGGCAGAGAGTGGATCTGAAGGGAAAGGTGAGCAGAAACAAAAGAAAAAATAAGGCCTTCTTGAATCCCATGTGTATTTATTTTACTAAAGAAAAAAAATAGTTTCCTTTGCTGTGCAGAAACTTTTAATTTCAATTAGGTCCCATTTGTTTATTTTTGCTTTTATTTCCAATATTCTGGGTGGTGGATCATGGAGGATCCTGTTGTGATTTATGTCAGAGAGTGTTTTGCCTATGTTCTCCTCTAGGAGTAATGTCTCTGCTTTTTAATATACTGTCTAGGTTGGTCATAACTTTCCTTCCAAGGAGTAAGCGTCTTTTAATTTCATGGCTGCAATCAGCATCTGCAGTGATTTTGGACCCAGCAATCCCACTGCTGGGCATACACACCGAGGAAACTGAATTGAAAGAGACACATGTACTCCAGTGTTCATCACAGCACTGCTTATAAGGACATGGAAGCAACCTAGATGTCCACCTGCAGACGAATGGATAGGAAAGCTGTGGTGCATATATACAATGGAGTATTACTCAGCAATTAAAAAGAATACATTTGAGTCAGTTATAATGAGGTGGATGAAACTGGAGCCCATTATACAGAGTGAAATAAGCCAGAAAGAAAAACTCCAATACAGTATAATAACATGTATATATGGAATTTAGAAAGATGGTAATGATAACCCTGTATATGAGACAACTAATCTTCTAATGTATAGGCATAAAGTTGTTTCTATTATTTATACTCTTAATGCTTCTATGAATAATTCCCATTTTGAGTATTGTTTATTTGCAAGATTTTTCTTGTTGATTATTGTTACCTGATGTTTCCCTTTTTAGAGAAGCTTTTTAAGGCAGCTTTGACTCTGCTGAGCCTCTCAATTTTATCTTTATTTTTATTGCATTAATACCTGGCATGTATTAGGTGCTTTCTTTTCTTTATGATTATTCTATTTATCTTGCTAACTTCTTAAACTGGCTGTATACTTGTATACTCATTGCTTTTCCTTTTTATGTGAAGTCTACTACATTTAAGGCCTCAGTAGATAACATTTTCCATATTCCGTAGGTATTAAGACTTTGTATTTTTGTTATCTTTCTGTAATGATGTTGTTTTTAAATGCCATGTACTCAGTGAGTGATATAAACATACTGTAAATTTCAGTTTTTATAATAAAAAAATAAAATAAAATATTTCCCAGGTAACTTCAGACCTGGGAGAAGAGGGCAGCAGAGGATGAGATGGTGAGATTGCATTACTGACTTAATGAACATGAATTTGAGCAAAGCTCAGGAGATAGTGGAGGACAAGGAAGCCTGGCGTGCCGCAGTCCATGGGGTTGGAAAGAGTCAGAGATGACTTAGAAACTGAGCGACAGAAACAGCAACAGCCACTTCCAACCTACATGGCAAGAATCTTGGAAGGTCTAGTTTGCTGGAATGACGATTTAATTAGGATCAAAAAGAAATTATTACACATTGAAAAATAAACAAGGAGGATAATATTTAGAGCTGGTAACCCTCGCAACCCTATTTATTGAATAATATGGGGTAAGTTGCTTATATTCTGAAGTAGATTTTCATATATTAGACAGAGATAATAAAATATTTATGTCACAGTTATTGAGAGGATTAAATGAACCAGAGAATGTTAATGCAGTGTTAAGTTACTATGTTTGATGGCGACCCATGCTATCATCTAAATTTGAGTTAAATACACATAGGTATCCATAATACCATCACTCAAAAACAATTACTATTAACTTTTAGTATGTAAATCCTCCCATGTTTTTTCAATTTGTATGTGGAGATATATATTGACATATTTTTCCTACTTGTACGGATTGCCACTTACCCATAACCTACACACAAATGAATTATTCAGAACATGTTTTTCCTGGTACATAATGTATTGTGGTGGAGAAGGGAATGGCAACCCACTCCAATATTCTTGCCTGGAAAAATCCCAAGGACAGAGGAACCTGGGGGGTAGGTTGCATGGGGTTGCAAAGTGTCGGGCATGATTGAGGAACTAACACAACAATGTATTGTGGACACTCTTTTGTGTTAGCAAATAAAAATCTAAAGCATTTCTGATGGCCGAATATGGTAGAGATTGCTAGAGCTCAGCCATGTCTTGCTTTTGTCTTCTTCTGGATACCCAGAAAAATACACACCCCAGTTGCCTTTAAGTTAGGCAGAACCATAGTACCAGTTCTGGCCAATGAACTCTTAAGCGGAAATGAGGTGTGTCACATACAGGTTGAAGTGAAGAACCTTTGCATTGCCTTCCAATCCTTCCAAAGTGGCATTTCAAAGAAATCATGGAGCTATAGAATGGAGATAGACTTTTTAAAAAGCTGCCTTTTCTCTCAATGGATTTTGTGTGAGTAAGGAAAAAAATTAGGTGTGAAGCCTCCATGATCTCAGAAATTGCTTGGTATAGCAATGTTGTCTGCTGCTGCTGCTGCTAAGTCACTTCAGTCGTGTCCAACTCTGTGTGACCCCATAGACGGAAGCCCACCAGGCTCCCCCGTCCCTGGGATTCTCCAGGCAAGAACACTGGAGTGGGTCGCCATTTCCTTCCCCAATGTGTGAAAGTGGAAAGTGAAAAGTGAAAGTGAAGTCGCTCAGTCGTGTCCGACCCTTAGCAATGTTGTCTAGCTTGTCCTAATATGCAGGGTAATATTCCATTGTGTGTGTGTATGTGTGTGTGCATGCTCAATCTCTCAGTTGTGTCCATCTCTTTGCAACCCCATGGACTGTAGCCTGCCAGGCTCCTCTGTCTACAAGATTTTCCAGACAATAATACTGGAGTGGGTTGCCATTTCGTATTCCAGGGGATCTTCCCAAGCCAGGGATCAAACCTTGTGTCTCCTGCATTGGCAGGCAGAGTCTTTACCGCCAGCACCACTATTACCTATTTACTATATGTGAACACATAGACTGTTTCAAATTCCTCATTGTTAAAAGAAATTCTACAATGAATATTTATATATAAATATATTTTTTTGTAAATTAATCTGATTATATCCTTAGAATAAACTCCTAGAAATAGAATTTCTGGGTCAAAGGTATGTACACTTTAACTTTTGATAGATACTGATTGACTGCTCCCTCACAGGGGTTGTACCCAAATTGCAAAGCTTTATACGTGTTTGGCAAAACTATGTGTTATCAACTAAATTTTAAAAATCAATGTCGGAGAGACGCCCGGCTCCCGGCGGCGCAGACGCGAGAGACGCCCGGCTCCCGGCGGCGCAGACGCGAGAGACGCCCGGCTCCCGGCGGCGCAGACGCGAGAGACGCCCGGCTCCCGGCGGCGCAGACGCGAGAGACGCCCGGCTCCCGGCGGCGCAGACGCGAGAGACGCCCGGCTCCCGGCGGCGCAGACGCGAGAGACGCCCGGCTCCCGGCGGCGCAGACGCGAGAGACGCCCGGCTCCCGGCGCAACCGACCACGTGCAGAATTGTGGCTGAGAGGAGCTGCCCCGCACCCAGGGTTAGGGCGGTGGCCGAGAGGAGCTGTACCACGTCCAGGAGGCGGTGGCTGCTTGGGCACCGGAGGGCCGAGAGGAGCTGATCCACATTCAAAGCAGGAGGGGCGGCCTTGAGGAGATACCCCTCGTCCAAGGTAAGGTACAGCGGCTGCGCCTTGCTGGAGCAGCTGGGAAGAGATACTCCACGACCAAGTGGAATATAAGAATCCAGTGTTCTGGGGAGGAAGGAACAAGATGGCGGAGGGATAAGACGGCGAGACCACTTTCTTCCCCACAAATTCATCAAAAGAACATTTGAATGCGGAGTAAAGTCCACAAAACAACTTCTGAATACTGGCAGAGGACATCAGGCTCCCAGAAAAGCAGCCATTGTCTTCTAAGGGAAAGAGAAGAAATCAAGCTCCACCCACCAGAACACTGACACATGCCTCCCTAACCAGGGAACCCGGACAAGTCACCCGTCCAACCCCACACACAGCGAAGAAACTACATAATAAAGAGAACTCCACAAACTGCAAGAAGAGGGAAAGGCCACCCCAAGCAAAGCAATATAAGCAAGATGAAGAGGCAGAGAAATACCCAGCAAGTAAAGGAACAAGATAATTGCCCACCAACACAAACAAAAGAAGAAGATATAGGGAATCTACCTGATAAAGAATTTCAAATTTTGATGGTGAAAATGATTCAAAATCTTGAAAGCAAAATGGAGTTACAGATAAATAACCTGGAGAAAAGGATTGAGAAGATGGAAGAAAGATTTAATAAGGACTTAGAAGAAATAAAAAAGAGTCAATATACAGTGAATAATACAATAGATGAGATCAGAAACACTCTGGAGGGAACAAACAATAGAATAACAGAGGCAGAAGACAGGATTAGCGAACTAGAAGATAAAATTGTAGAAATAAATGAAACAGAGAGGAAAAAAGAAAAACGAATTAAAAGAAATGAGGACAATATTAGAGACCTCTGGGACAATGTTAAATGCTCCAACATTCGAATCATAGGAGTCCCAGAAGAAGAAGACAAAAAGAAAGACCATGAGAGAATACTTGAGGAGATAATAGTTGAAAACTTCCCTAAAATGGGGAAAGAAATAATCACCCAAGTCCAAGAAACCCAGAGAGTCCCCAACAGGATAAACCCAAGGCGAAATACTCCAAGACACATATTAATCAAATTAACAAAGATCAAACACAAAGAACAAATATTAAAAGCAGCAAGGGAAAAGCAGCAAATAACACATAAGGGGATTCCCATAAGGATAACAGCTGATCTTTCAACAGAAACTCTTCAGGCCAGAAGGGAGTGGCAAGACATACTTCTAAAGTGATGAAAGAAAATACCCTACAGCCCAGATTACTATACCCAGCAAGGATCTCATTCAAATATGAAGGAGAAATCAAAAGCTTTACAGACAAGCAAAAGCTGAGGGAATTCAGCATCACCAAACCAGCTCTCCAACAAATGCTAAAGGATCTTCTCTAGACAGGAAACACAGAAAGAGTGTATAAACTTGAACCCAAAGTAATAAAGAAAATGGCTACAGGATCGTACTTATCAATAATTACCTTAAACGTAAATGGGTTGAAATTTTCAAAAAGGCTAGGAAACAATTCTCATAGCCATCAATAGTTCAGTGTTGAGTTCATGAATAGTTTTTAAAGTTTGGGACAAACTGTAGTATTTGCTATTTGAAGTACTATTTGTAATTGGCATATTACGATGTAACATTGGTCTTCATTTCCAACTTAAAACGCCTAAAAATGCCTAACAGGTTTTTAGATTTGTGAATTTTAGTTGAAATGTATTTTACGATGTTACTAAACCTGCAGAAATATTGAAATATTTCAGAGAACTTATTCACTGTACATTTAATTTATTTTATTTATAAAAGTTATGAACTGTAGAAAGTTTTACTTGTTGGGTCAAATGCTTGTTGCTTCAAATGCTTGTTGCATTTGAAGTGCTAGTTACAAGAAAATCAAATACCTTCAATGTATAAATGCTATTAAGTTTTTAAAGGACTCTGGAGTATAAGTAAGTTTGTTTAAAGAAATTTAGTCTATTCAACCTGAATCAGCTCTGTCAAACATTAATTAAAAGCCTCATTTTAAAAAAATAAATAAATAATGGTGGTGGGAGGGAGGGTTGGGAAGCTGGCTGGAGGTGGAGGTGGTGAAGTTTATAAATCTAATTAAAAATGAAGTTGCATTTCCATTTTCCAAATCCACCCATCCACCTGCGTACTGTGTCACTAGACATTATGTACGATTTTACTTTGCGACAGAAACCATTACATTTAAAAATTCATTACAGCAAGGTGAGTTAGACACATGATGGATGCAGCTTTAATTCTGCCATATATTATTACAGTTAAAATGTAAATGATGAAAAATATTTTGTGCTTATCAGCATTTTTGTGGAAATGTGTATATGATGTTATATTTCTATTATTGTGATGAAAAAAAAAGCAATACAAAAAGACGAAGTGTTTATTAAAACATGAAAAAAAAAGAAATAAATGGTTTTGCAGCACTGAAGAGATTATAGAAAATAAATAAGCTAGATCAGACCTGTTTTATGTAGTAATTTTATAGTTTATTTTAATTATTTCAGTTGTAAAATATTGTTATACTGTTAATTAGTTCTGATTGTTCATATTAAACTATTGTAATGCAAAAAAATAAATAAATAAAATTAAAACAAAAAAAAAATCAATGTCATTGATTCTAATGAGGATTAGTTTTTTCGTATTTTTAATATTTATTGGCCATTTAAATTTTTTAGTGTAGTATATGATTTTTAATATCTTATATTTTTTCTGTTTGGCTGTTTTGTTTTATAGTAGTAATAGTGCTTGACATCTCAAGAATATCTCACCTCTACCTATATATTCTAAATATATTCCTTGTTTGTTATCTGTCTTTTAATCTTACTTTTAATGTTTTGCCATAAGGGTGTCTTTACTTTTTACACAGGTAAAGTTAAGAGTTTCCTTTATGGTTTCTGATTTGGGTATCTTGATTAGCTTTCTAAACTTTTCTATATCAGGTTTAGAAAACATTCACCTATATTTTATTCAAGCACTTATAGGATTTTCTTTTTCATAGTTATTTTATTAACCCACCTAGCAACTGTATGATAGGGCTCCTATATCATATATTAAATAATCTATCATTTTTCATTTGATTTGAAATAGCATCTTTCATCTTTCATATAAAAATTCCTATACATGTTTATGTTTCTGTACTTCTTATTTAGTTGATCTAGCTGTCTATTCCTAAGCCAATATATGCTATTTTATTTATTATGGACATAGAATTTACTAAACTTGGTGCAAATCTTCCTCCCAATTACTCTTTTCTTAAAAATTAGGACTTTCTAGATATCAGTTCAGTTCAGTTCAGTCGCTCAGTCGTGTCCTACTCTCTGCAACCCCATGAATCACAGCACGCCAGGCCTCCCTGTCCATCACCAACTCCCGGAGTACACTCAAACTCATGTCCACAGAGTCGGTGATGCCATCCAGCCATCTCATTCTCCGTCGTCCCCTTCTCCTCCCGCCCCCAACCTTTCCTAGCATCAGAGTCTTTTCCAGTGAGTCAACTCATCGCATGAGGTGGCCAAAGTATTGCAGCTTCAGCTTTAGCATCAGTCCTTCCAATGAACACCCAGGATTGATCTCCTTTAGAATGGACTGGTTGGATCTCCTTGCAGGACAAGGGACTCTCAAGGGTCTTCTCCAACACCACAGTTCAAAAGCATCAATTCTTTGGCAATCAGTTATATAGTTCTGCTTTAATTCTTCAAGACAAATTAGAATAAATTTGTACAGGTCCATGCAACAATCTATTTCCTATGCAAATAAAATCTTCTGCAGAACTGCTCAGGTTGAAGCAGTGGAGATGGCAAGAGTGCTACAGCCCTATCTACTTGTCCACCAACTGGGTCCCTGCTGCAACTTCTGAGGAGCAATCTGAGAAATCACCGCTCTGGGATATTCTAATGCACTAAAGGACATCCTGTCTTATCAGAAAATGCCATGGGACAACCAGAAACAAGGGAGACTCACGGTCTTGTTTTCAATACCGATGACCTTGTGTTAGTTGCTCAGTCATGTCCAACTCTTTGCAACTCCATGGATCCTCTGTCCATGGAATTCTCCAGGCAAGAATACTGGAGTAGGTTGCCATTCCCTTCTCTGGGGGAATCTTCCTGACCCAGAGATCAAACACAGGTTTCCTGCATTGCAGGTGGATTCTTTACTGTCTGAGCCACCAGGGAAGCCTCTTGGTCCCATAACAAAACAGCAGAGGCTCCCATACCTTGGGATGCCAATAGCCTTCTGCTGCTTCTTCCTGCAGTTTCTTTGGCTGCAGGTGCTCATCCATCATGAGTTGATCTCCTCCACCCTTTTATCTGTTCCTCAGCTGCCCAAAATAATATCTTTATAACCCTAATATTTGAACATCTGTTCCACATTTAAGATTTTCACTTAACGGTAGCTTTGGAACCATTTAAGTAACTATTTCCATACTCAGCTGAAGAGAATATAAAATGTGAAACATTAAAGATGTCCTATAGCTGGAAAGGTGACAAGTATGTGGAGACTCACCTCCCCTGAGTAAAAGGAGAAAGCTCTGCGATGGTCTGATTTTCTCAAGTTACTATGTCCTTGTCACCTAAGGTGGAAAAGTAAGGAACCCATCTGGTACATTTGTATTATCATTATTCACTAAAAAAGGTACAACATTTACCACTGGTTTCTTTTTACATCTATAGCATGAAATAAGGAAGGCACAGTTCAGTTCAGTTCAGTTCAGTTCAGTCGTTCAGTTGTGTCCGACTCTCTGCGACCCCATGAATCACAGCAGGCCAGGCCTCCCTGTCCATCACCAACTCCCGGAGTTCACTCAAACTCATGTCCACAGAGTCGGTGATGCCATCCAGCCATCTCATTCTCTGTCGTCCCCGTGTCCTCCCACCCCCAATCCCTCCTAGCATCAGACTCTTTTCCAATGAGTCAACTCGTCGCATGAGGTGGCCAAAGTATTGCAGTTTCAGCTTTAGCATCAGTCCTTCCAATGAACACCCAGGACTGATCTCCTTTAGGATGGACTGCTTGGATCTCCTTGCAGTCTAAGGGACTCTCAAGAGTCTTCTCCAGCACCACAGTTCAAAAGCATCAATTCTTCGGCAATCAGCTTTCTTCACAGTCCAACTCTCACATCCATACATGACCATGGGAAAAACCATAGCCTTGACTAGATGGACCTTGATCAAATGTAAACCCAAGTCATTAATTATGACTCCTTTCCCAAATGGTGCTAGCGGTAAAGAACATGCTTGCCAATGCTGGATACTTAAGAGACACGGGTTCGATCTCTAGGTTGGGCAGATACCCTGGAGGAGGTCACGGCACCCCACTCCAGTCTTCTTGCCTGGAGAATCCCACAGACAGAGGACTCTAGTGGGCCATAGTGCATAGGGTCACAGGGTCAGCATGACTGAAGCAACTGAACACACATGCACGTGGACCACATGTAATCCCTTTAGTCAAATTAAAGTTTAGAGAAAGTTAAATAGAAAGTCATTTTCCCTTGTTGTAATGATTTTAAAATACACACAGTACAGATTAAAGATCACACTCAGGGCTTCCCTGGTGGCTCAGTGGTAAAGAATCCACCTGCCAATCTAGTAGACATGGGTTTGGGCCCTGATCCAGGAAGATCCCACACGCCATGGAGCAACTGAGCTGTGTGCCACAACTATTGAGCCTGTGCTCTAGAGCTGGGGAACTGCAACTACTGAGCCCACGCACCACAACCGCTGATGCCCAGGTGCCCTAGAGCCTGAGCTCCGCAAGAGAAGCCACCACAATGCGAAGCCTGCACACCACAACTAGAGGGACGCCCCCGCTCATCGGAACTGCAGAAAAGCCAGCACAGGAACAAGGACCCAGCACAACCAAAAATAAACAACTAAATAAAATTATTATTATTTTTTGAAAAGACCAGATTAATTTGTTAAAGCAAGGCAATGGAACATGTCTTCCTGGAAGGTTGACTTACTTTCACTGGAATTTTTTAGAAGTTAGAAGACCTCTCATTCACTCATTCATATTTATTAAATGTCTAATATAAAGTCCTGTTCTATATGCTAAGGATATAGTGCCTGGTATCTATAGCAGGAGGAAAGTTCATGCTGTAGTAGAGCTAACAATTTAGTGGGAGAAATTTTTTAAATTGTTAAACAAGCAATACATAAGAAAAATATCACATACTGAATGATAACTGCTATAACTAAAATTAAAATAGAGTAGTATAATAGACATTGCCTCCTTTGAACTGGATGATCATGGGAACTTCCAAGTGAACATGACTTTAAGGAAGACACCTATATCAAAGAAAGAATCTTACAGATAGATAGAGAAATAGTAACAAAACCATAGAATCAGGAGACTTTTGGTGAATTTTGTAAGGTCCAATGTGACTGAGAAACAGTGAATAAGAGTGACCATAGTACACAGTGATTTATAATAGGTACGGGCCAGATCACAGAGGGCTTTGCAAACTTGGTTAAAGGATTTGAATTTTATCCAATGTATGAAAGGAAACCATTGAAAGATTATAAGCAGATGAGTGAAATGTTCTAATTTTACACTTGTAGTAGTCTGGCTGCTAAATATAGAATTGATTAAGAGAGGCAAAACTGAAAAGATAGAGTAATAAAGTGGGGAAATAACAATCCTGGGGAGAGGGAATATTTGTTAGAAGGATGCTCCTGAGTAGATAAGACGTGAAATGCAAAAGGATGTCATCAGAACATACTGTTCATTCAGGACAGGAGGGAAAACAGAACGGTCCAGATACACGTAAGTGAATAGAGAGAGGGGCATTGGAGGAGTTTAGAAGATTGCTTGGAAGAATTGTTATGATTGCTCCTATTTTCTCAGTGAACTAGGAAGCAAAGTCAGCCCTGAAGGTAAGGATGGGTGAGGATATGCTGGAAGTATGAAAAAAGGGAGAACATGTAAAAGGGTAATATAGCAGAATGGGATTATAATTGGTCATAGGGAATGCAATATGATAGCCAGACAGCACCAAAAAAATCTTCTTAATGTTAATGATCATAAATTTAGAATGAGACCAGTCAATATGGTTCTGTTTTTTCCTTCAAATTCAGCTATACAGTGGTACATGGAGAATACAGAAAAGTTGGAATTTACCAAGACGGACATTTGTCAAAGCCAGAGAAGAACAAGGGAGTTGAGGATTTTTGTAAGAGGGAGTTTTAATATTAGACCATGGAATATCTGCTGTTTGTGTTGGAGAAGACTCTTGAAAGTCCCTTGGAGGGCAAGGAGATCAAACCAGTCCATCCTGAAGGAGATCCCTCCTGAGTGTTCATTGGAAGGACTGATGTTGAAGCTGAAACTCCAGTACTTTGGCCACCTGATGTGAAGAGCTGACTCATTGGAAAAGACCCTGATGCTGGGAAAGATTGAAGGCGGGAGGAGAAGGGGACAACAGAGGATGAGATGGTTACATGGCATCACCGACTCAATGGTATGAGTTTGGTTAAACTCTGGGAGTTGGTGATGGACAGGGAGGCCTGGCATGCTGCAGTCCGTGGGGTCGCAGAGAGTTGGACACGACTGAGCGACTGAACTGAACTGAACTATCTGCTGAAAAGGTAAGAGTAAGGAAGCAGTGGAAGGGTGGGCATAAGAGACAGTGAAAAGGTTGTATGATTGATAGCTTGTAGTTTCCAGAGGTATAGAATACTAGCATTAGAATACTAGAAGGAGTAAGCTACAAAGATAGGCGATGGACAAAACAGAAATGCTGAAATTGAGATTATGGAGTAATTTCAGTTATTGGTAGTGAAAAGGACTAAGATATAACTATGGGAGTGACTGACTGAGGGAGAGGAGCACAGGAGAGGAAAGTAAGGAACTGAGAGTCCAGGTACTAGAAGGATCTGCTAATTGCTATTCAAATTGCCAAGAATTATGACAGGAGTGATGGGACAAGCATAAACAGCTATAATAAAATGTAGCAGAGAAAAGAAAAACAATGAAAATAAGAAGATTGGTAAGGAGGTCCAGTTCAGTCACTGAACTGACCAAGAGTTCCTGTCCGACTCTTTGCGACCCCATGAACCGCAGCACGCCAGGCCTCCCAGTCCATCACCAACTCCCGGAGTTTACCCAAACTCATGTCCATTGAGTCAGTGATGCCATCTAACCATCTCATCCTCTGTCATCCCCTTCTCCTCCTGCCCTCAATCTTTCCCAGCATCAGGGTATTTTCAAATGAGTCAGCTCTTCAAATCAGGTGGCCAAAGTGTAGGAGGTTCAGCTCAACATCAGTCCTTCCAATGAACACCCAGGACTGATCTCCTTTAGGATGGACTGGTTGGATCGCCTTGCAGTCCAAGGGACTCTCAAGAGTCTTCTCCAATACCTCAGTTTAAAAGCATCAATTCTTTGGCGCTCAGCTTTCTTCACTCTCCAACTCTCACATCCATACATGACCACTGGAAAAACCATAGCCTTGACTAGATGGACCTTTGTTGGCAAAGTAATGTCTCTGCTTTTAAATATGCTATCTAGGTTGGTCATAACTTTCCTTCCAAGGAGTAAGCATCTTTTAATTTCATGGCTGCAATTGCCATCTGCAGTGATTTTGGAACCCAAATAAATAAAGTCAGCCACTGTTTCCACTGTTTCCCCATCTATTTCCCATGAAGTGATGGGACCGGATGCCATGATCTTAGTTTTCTTAATGTTGAGCTTTAAGCCAATTTTTCCGCTCCCCTCTTCCACTTTCATCAAGAGGTTCTTTAGTTCTTCTTCATTTTCTGCCATAAGGGTGGTGTCATCTGCATATCTGAGGTTATTGATATTTCTCCCAGCAATCTTTATTTCAGCTTGTGCTTCCTCCAGCCCAGCGTTTCTCATGATGTACTCTGCATATAAGTTAAATAAGCAGGGTGACAATGTACAGCCTTGACATACTCCTTTTCCTATTTGGAACCAGTCTGTTGTTTCATGTCCAGTTCCGACTGTTGCTTCCTGACCTGCATACAGGTTTCTCAAGAGGCAGGTCAGGTGGTCTGCTATTCCCATCTCTTTCAGAATTTTCCACAGTTTATTGTGATCCACACAGTCAAAGGCTTTGGCATAGTCAATAAAACTGAAATAGATGTTTTTCTGGAACTCTCTTACTTTTTCCATGATCCATCGGATGTTGGCAATTTGATCTCTGGTTCCTCTGCCTTTTCTAAAACCAGCTTGAACATCTGGAAGTTCACGGTTCACATATTGCTGAAGCCTGGCTTGGAGAATTTTGAGCATGACTTTACTAGCGTGTGAGATGTTAAGGAGGTAGAGCGTGTGAGTGCAGTTGTTAAGGAGGTAGAGGATGGCAATTGAGCATATACAAGGGTAGTTAGTATTCCTGATAGGGAAAAGCATAATTAATACAGAAGAATTAAGTAAAAACACAATGTAATTGAACTTTCATTTCCAGAAATATGGTAGATTAGACCTCAAGAGGGGCAGCTAAAGGCTGGGGAACATTTTCCCAAAATACTTATAAATCAACTATTGAACTAATATGAAAATAAGGAATCTATATATTCCCAAAAGAAATGAAAGAAGGAACCTTTGGTATGAATGAATTTCAAAGTTGCCTCTTCCTTGAGGAATACTGACATGCCCTCGATACTTCATGCCTCCACTTTGTCAGGTAAAAGGATGCAGGGGATGAAAGCACAAAGCTAAGGCCAGTTCTAAGTGAGATATCCACTGATCTTCACAAAAAGAAGCTCTCTTAAGGCCATACTCTCAATGTAAGGGTACATGACAAACAAAATCCCACCACACATTGAGGGCAAGAAAATATGCCTTGAATCTGGCATTAGGTGGAAAGAAAAAAAAATAATAATAACCTCTCTGGAGAATTCCTAGCCATAAATCAGCCTTTACTTGGATTTTTATTATGAATTGATACTACAAACGAAAAACATACAAATTACATGAAATCACAACAAACAAACTAATCCCCAAACCCACAAGCAATGACCAAAGCTAAGAAGTTAAATTTAAGGTGGTTATGTCAGAAATACATGCAAATCCTCTCTGGAGGAAGTCAATTTCAACTCTAGTTTAAGGAATTTCCATTCAAAGTTCAAAGGAAAATGAGTTACTTATGGTAAAAATTATAAGACATTCAAGAAATCACTGTTCTATAGGTTTGCTCTCAGGAAAAAAAAAAACAGAAGAAATAGATGCAGAAAGACTTTAGATACTACTTATCACCAGACACAAAATATAAAATAACTATGCTTAATATTTTCAAAAACATTTTAAGTATATTGAAAATATGACAGGGAATACACTATCTTCTAGGATAATTAAGAAGATGAGAGAAAGAGAAGTAAACAGAACTCCTAGAAATGGAAAATACTATACCTATTTAAAAATTGAGCAAAAAGTATTAAACAGCTGAGGAGAGACTCAATAATCTAGAAGTCAATTTCAAAGAAATTATCAAAATACAATCAATCTAGAGATATGATGAAAAACAGATTACAAGATATGGAGAATTTACTGTGAAGGTATAGCATACATTGAGTCAGAATTTCAGAAGGCAAAAGGAGGGATTATTTGATGAGTTAATGGCTGTGAATTTTTTAATATTGTGAAAAAAAAAAGTTCAGTAAATTCCAAACACTATTAATAAAATCATACCCACACCTAAACACACAGTAGATAAATTTCAAATTATAAAAAAAATAGCAACAAAAACAAAAAGAATGAGACATAAAATATGAAAACAGTCTGAGAAAAAAGACAGACAACATAGACATAAAAACAGCATTTAGATTGACAGCTGACTTCTCAACAAAAATGGTAGAAGCAAAGCATAATAGAATAATATATTAACTAAGCTTGCTGCTACTGCTGTTGCTAAGTCGCTTCAGTTGTGTCTGACTCTGTGAGACCCTATGGCCAGCAGCCCACCAGGCTCCTCTGTCCACGGGATTCTCTAGGCAAGAATACTAGAGTGGGTTGCCATTTCCTTCTCCAACTAAGTAAGCTTATATCAACCTAAAATTTTATACCCAACAAAACTATTTTTCAATAAGACGAATAAGAAAATTTTGCCTTGTCCTTGTACTAACATTAGGCTTTGTGAAGTATCTATACTAAAACACCAAGTGTAACTATTAAATGTATACTTATTAAGTGTAAGAGCCAACTCATTAGAAAAGACCCTGACGCTAGGAAAGATTGAAGACAGGAGGAGAAGGGGACGGCAGAGGATGAGATGGTTGGATGGCGTTACTGACTCAATGGACATGAGTTTGAGCAAGCTCTGGGAGTTGGTGAAGGATGGGGAAGCCTGGCGTCCTGCAGTCCATGGAGATGCAAAGAATTGGACACAACTGAGTAATCGAATAACAACTATTAAATGAATAGACATAACAATGTTTAAATTTCAAAAGAGTAGAAGATAAAAAAAGGAACAAGAAAAATTCAAGCCTGTCAATAATCCCTTCCCTAAAATTAAACAGAAACTCACCTACATCATCTACACATTCAATATAAATCCAGTAAACATTTCACATTTTTCCTGACATTTCATAAGCTGAGTCCATAACTGCACTTCAATCCTGATTTTATTTTGTTGTGCTCTCAGTGCACTCTGATATAGAGCTTTGACTAGGCTCATAAAATAACTGGCATATCTTTTCTCTTTTTCTAGTCTATAAGACAGTTTTTATGGAGGTACTTAAAATCTGAGAATTTTGTCAAATTACCTATTTGGTATGAATGTCTTTTCTTGACTGTATAAAGGTTGGTGATAGACAGGTAATGATAAATTCTATTTTTAGAAGTTGCTTATATCCTATTTCATCTTGAGTCCATTTTGATGATTTTTTAAATTAAATAAAAACTTTTTAAAGTTATTTAAAAAATTTTTTAAATTATATGTTTGTTTTACTGTCTTAAAGGTCACCTTCATCTCCTGATTTTATGCCTCAAAGTGAATAAAGTTCTCAAAATGCATTTCCCATGTTAGGAGGGGTGGAACAGTATGTACCATTTAAAAGAAGCAATGGGAGTTAGTAGGCAGGAAACCTGTCATGGGATTTCTAGCTGGCTGTGGCCGTCCAGAAAAAAGTATTATATTGTCCAGCCCTCCTTGAAAAGGGATGTATAGTCATGTGACGGCTCTGAACATTAGCCAGTGAATGGAAGTGTCTTGTTCAGCTTTACAAATTCTTGTTTTGTAAAAGGAAGAGGTATGTTCTTTTCTTTACCGCTTCCTCCATCCTGCTGGCTGAATGTGATAGCTGGGTTATTAAATGACCTTGGGAATGGAGTCATGCATGGAGGAACAGGTAGAAGAGGCCAGCTCCCTGAGGACTTTATAAAACAGAGATGCAATCCAGCCTTGGAGTCTCTGTCTGGATTTTAATATGGGAGAGAAAAACCTTCTATCCTTTCTATATCACGGCTGTTAGAAATTTTTTAATTACTTGCTAATAAACCTAATCATAATATGGGTGTATATATGTATATGTATATATGTATATCAGAATATAATGATAGGATAATATATAGATGTTGATTCTTTTCTTCATCCTTACTCATGTTTTATATTTTTCAAATTTTACAATAGATGATGCACTTAAACTGTAAGCATATTATTTATTTATTTAGACATTAACATATAAGCAAAAATTACTGATAGTTTCACTACTTAATTATTTTGAATTTTGACATATATTTCTACAAAGAAATACAAATTAAACAAAACAAACACTAGCCCTCTCTCCCCTACAAATTCAGGAAAATTTAGGAATCCTGATCAGCATAGGAGGTTTAACTTGGTGGTCTTTAGGGTTTTAGTCAAACCTATTATCTGAGGATACTATACTTTAAAAAAACCTTTTCTACTAAAAGATAAACTTGATTTTTAAGAATGTCATTTCAAACATGAAAAGTACCCACAGTGGGCTAATGGTTTTGGCTTTTGGTTGGGAAAGTGAATTTACAAGTAAAGAGTTAGGTACTTTGTGCTCTAAAACTTTGTAACCTTTACTTGTGGGTTGAAGGATTGGAAGGCATTTGCCCTATAAATTGTAATAGCCCCAAGAAAGCCATTATAGTCTAAAGGTCAATGCTCTGTGAAACACAATTTTAGTAAGTTGAGTGTGTGATTAAAAAGAGAAGAAAGAAAAGAAGTAAATTCTCCCAGTTCAATCCATACAGGGTGCTCTATAATGTTCCCAAAATAAATTCCTTCAGAGTCCCTTAGCTCATTTAACTAGGATACCATGATGTGTTTTTATTCTCAATCTAGGTTTTGCAATTTAATAATCTAAAGTTTAAGTAATGATTAAATACACACATTCACAAACACACACACACATATAATACTAACTTTGCCAATGAAGAAAGGCTTTAAAAAGAAGACTTTAAAAATCCCAGATTTTTAGATATGTTTGTTAAAAACGAAGATGTCACAAATTGTTTTATATCTCTATTAAGCAAAAATATAAAAGAAAATAGTGAAAAGAGAGTAAGAACATCAGCCTCCTAAGAAATTTTCATATGGTTCTTCCTTAAGAGATAGTCCATATACACAGTATCCTTGTCACGTTGGATAAGTAGACAAAAAGTTTAGAAATAATAATGCAAATTAATGTCACAATAGACCTGTGAGTTTTAGTCAAAATCATGTTGCCCTGGGCTTGAATGAAACATCTGCTGTTTATTAACTGTGTGACAATAATTAATGTACTTATTTTCTCTGGCTTCAATTTATATTTTGAGGTAATTATATTATTCTTTAAAAGTAATACACACACGGTTAAAAATTTAAACATACAATATAGTGTGCTATAATAAAAGTATGTGTTCATCTCACTTTGGCCCCTGGTTGCCCTCCATAGAGGCAAATACTCTTAATATCTTGAGATGATTCACTCCAGAGAATTCATATATGCATACAAGCATACATGCATACATATAACTCAATCTGATAGTTATAAAATGATATATTATCATTATTTTAATAAACATTTCTTTAATGATTGATAAGACTGAACACATCTTAATTCAATTAAAACTTTGAATTTACTTTTCTATAAACTGATTACTAATGTTCTCTCCTCATTTTCCTCTTGGTTTTTCTAATTGACTCCTAAGAACACTTAATATATTTTAAAACATAGCCCTTTATTATATACAGTATGCTACAAATATTCTTCCCAGCTTGTCATTGATTTTATTTACAAGATTCTAAGGCAGGAATGTTTAATTTTTATATACATATATTCATCATCATTTATGACGCCAAGCTTTTGTGTCATATTTTAAAATGCTCTTCTCATTCCAAGGTTAATTTTTAAATTCTCATATAATTTCCTTTACTAACTTTAGAGTTTCCTTTTGTGAAGCTAAATCTCTGATCCTACTGGATTTCATTTTGGTATAAGCCTGGGGTAGGAATAAATTTATTATTTTCCAGAAGGCCAGGCAATTGTCATCATTAGTTACTGAATAAATCATTTTTTGCAGGGATTTGGGGGAATAAAATTGAACTGTTTCTTTTACAATAAGCCACATTACAACGAGGGTTTCGGTATATATCTCAGTTCTTCATACTTCTCTTTCCACTAGTCGATTATTACTCTTAGCTCTTCTAATAGTTTTCTTTACATCTTTAAGTGATATTCTGAATTCTGTTTCAGGTAATGTGGCAAATAAGCTATTATGAAAGATAATACAAAAAAATTGTCTCTAGTACAGAACAGTTAGAAATGTTGGAGGCAATCTTTAGCCCTTAAGTGAATTACTAAACTGGCAAGAAATTGTGCCCCTAACCATGGGAAAATATATCCCTAGAGAGTATACATCATACTATCATTGGAAGCAACTGCAAGAGCATCCAGTATTTGCTGATGGCCTGGAGCTTAATGGGTTACTTTGGGTTAGGGGATTGAAAGCTAAGCAAGAAGTTTTGGTGGAGAGACTTCTACAAGAATCCAGAACCTCCCAAAGTGACCTTTTTGATGAAAGGGTAAAGATATTATTTTGTTACATTATAATTGGTTAATTAGTGATGTATTAATTAATTAAGACACAAAACAACCAGCAGAGGGAAAGAAATGTTTTGCTATCTTAGACTTGGTTCTAGATAAAGGGGTTTGGGAATTTTTTCCCTGAGAATTTAAAACCATAACCAAGTCTTTACAAGGGTTTGGGAATGGATTTCAAAGAATTCAGTGACCTGAAAAACCCAGAGCTAAGAATTTAATTTGAACTAGTCCTGGCTAGGCAATGCCCCTAGGTGACTGTCAGAAACAAAAATAAATCATACATAAAGGAAAACACTTTAAACTTGAGCCTCAAAATATTCCTACGGCCAAAATTCCAAAGAACACAGGTTAATGAAAAATATATTAAGTGAGGAAATAAACCACCATGAGCAAGAGTCAAAAGAAAGTTAAAAAAAAAACACTATATATTAAACTCACCAAGACCACTGGACTTTGAAATTATTACATACAGAATATAAAATAGGTATGTTTGAAAGCCTTAAAGAAATCCAAAACTCAAGTATAACTAAGAAACAAAAGACTATGAAAAGTGACCAGGTATGATAAAAAAGAAGTACCAAAGAGTTTTTGGAAATCAAATTAGAAATTCAGTGGACTAAGCAGATTGGATTCTAACAGCTGATTGAAAACAATGAAGATAAAATCAGGGAACACAGAAGGCAGACTAAGGAGGTCTAACAAAAGTCTAACCAGGCTTCCTGAGGAAAATAACAGAATTAGGGAAAGACAACATTCAAAATGACTGGCAATTGGGAGATTGGGATCAACATATATAAACTAATATATATAAAGCAGATAACTAGTAAGAACCTACTCCATAGCACAGAGAACTCTATTCAATATTCTGTAATGGCCTACATGGGAAAAAAATCTAAGAAAAAAGAGTGGATAAATGTATATATATAACAGATTTACTTTGCTGTAACCTAAAACTAATATAACATTGTAAATCAACTATACCTCAAGGAAAAAAAAATTTTTTTTAAATAGCATTGGCTGAGAATTTTGCAGAATGACAAAAACACAAACCCTCCAATTCACAATCCCAGTGAAACTCAAATAAGCTAGAGGGAAAAAGACACCTAAATACACAATGAAAGTTCAGATTGCCAAAGACAAAGAGAAGTTTTTAAAAGAAGCTAGAGAGTAAAATATAAACAAAACCCAGATAACTTAAGTGGAATGATAATTTAGTTGAGACCATCAGAAGATGGGGATATCTTCAAACTGCTAAGAGTTTTCAGTTGTCAACCTGGAGTCACACAGTGAAACATCTTCCAATGTGAAATTAGCACGTTTTACAAACTAAAAGATCTCTCTTTTAAAGAAATTTCTAAAAACTCTAAGACACCCACACACAAATTATTCCTAAATGAAGGGCTGAGATGCAAATACTAAGGAGAGACATTGGTAAAGATGTAGACAAATCTGTATTGAGAACAACCATGTCTTGGTTGTGATGTAACAAATGGAATTCTTTTCATAGAGCATCTTAGAAGACTATTCTATTTAAAGAAACACACTCAGGGAAATGTTGCTAATTGTTGCTAAGTACCATGCCAGAACCAGCCTCTTGGCAGGTGTGGTTAGTGACTACAGGTGCCCACCGACTTATTCTAAAGTACTTGTTTTATGGATAAAATTTACTGGTTATAATAGTGTTCTTCAGTCTGGAGAGTCTTCAATTTGTTGAACTATGAATGTCATGGGTATGCATTTTAACAAGCTAGGAGTCACAGTCATACAAAACAGTGAGAACTGGTCTCAAATTTTGACATATCTGTATTAAGAGAACACGGCAACGAATACAGGATAACATCAGTTATATCATCATTGAACTTTTACTTCCTTAACTACTAGGATGAAATTCTAAGCTTCCTTCATTTTTTAAAACTAAGAAAAGTCATTATAATGCCATCATTAGATCACTTCTAGACCAGTGGTGTCAGTCATTGCTACCAGTTGAAATATAGTTATGCCTTTCAGCTGTGGCTTAGTAATGATATTAAGTCTGAATTTTCTTGCAAAAGCAATTTATTCATGTCACCACTTACTGCTTTAGGCTTGTTTATGGCCTTTTAAAATGGGATCTGTTTCACCATTTGGTTCTTTCTTCAGCACTTTTTGCTTTCTGTGAAACACATTTCCCCAATGCAATCACAAATGATGACAAAGGAGAACTGAACTAGAATGTAGTTACTTCCCAAAGTATTTACATATGATGACCAGATTTAGAAAGAGGAAGGGGGAAGAACATTGCAACCATAAAAGAAATGTTCAGAATCCAATAAAAATCCTGAACTGTGATATGAAAACCCTCAAAAATAACTACTTTCTTGCTACTGCCTACTTCTAGTTGTGAAAGTTGAAATATAATTACAAAAGTTAATCAACAGATACTAATGTGAACTGTTTTTATTTTGCCTCTTAAAAAAGAAAAATTGGATAAAATAAACACTCAAATTCCCTATCTTGATTGTGGAGGTGAATGTGATAAAATGATGCAGAACTATACACATCCTTTATACCAATTTCAGTTTCCTGTTTTTGATATCACAGTACTGTTACCTAAAATGTAACCAGTGGGGGAAATTGGTGACAGGTATACACGATTTCTCTGTATCATCCCAGAAATATCCTGTGTATCTATAATTATTATTTCTGTAAGATCTTACAGAAAAACATGAATGAACTTTTTGGTCAACCCAAATATTTCTAAATAAAATTTTTGTTTTGTTTTTTAATCTATTTCCTCACCTCTCCATTTTAAAAAGGATGAAGGCAGGGATTTTTCTATAACCCTGGGTAAAATGCAATGCAGGCCTTGGCCTTCTGATCCCCATTGTGAGGGTTCACCACCTCTCCCAGTGGTTTCATCTTCCTTTCAAAATGCCAACTGCCAATGTAAGAAGGATTCTTCCCACCTGAGTTCACAGGTACACAAATCCCAGAGCCCATACATGTCTCAGCAAAGATTGTGAACAGAGCAATGTAAGGGGTGAAGAAACCCGACTTATCTAATTTATATTAGATAATATAAATTATCTAATTTATAATTAGATAATATAAATTATCTAATTTATAATTAGATAATATAAATTATCTTTGCCACAGTTAAAAAACCTGCTGCTGCCTATCAAATCATTAACCCTTTATACATATAATCTCACAAAATCCTCTCTAGTCACCATGGGACTTCTAAGGTCATATTTCATTTGGCCAAAGCCCAGGTATCATGTTGCTTGGCTAGAGATTCAGAATTCATTTAAGCTCTAATCTCCAAAAAACATTTGAATAGATCTCTGGGTTGGGAAGATCCCCTGGAGAAGGGGAAAAGCTACCCACTCCAGTATTCTGGCCTGGAGAATTCCATGGACTGTATAGTCCGTGGGGTCGCAAAGAGTTGGACACCGCTGAGCGACTTTCACTTTCATAGCCAGGTAAAAATTGTGCTCAGAGAACTCACAAAGGAGGAGATGCAAGCACAGGATTTATAATATTAAGATTTTTTGTTTCCTAAAGGAAATAATGCCATTTGCAGCAACATGAATGGACCCAGAGATTATCACACTTAGTGATAAATCAGAGAGAGAAAGGCCACTATCATATGTGGAATGATACGTGGAATCTAAAAAAAAGTGTTACACTGTTGGTGGGAATGCAAACTAGTACAGCCACTATGGAGAACAGTGTGGAGATTCCTTAAAAAACTGGAAATGGAACTGCCATATGACCCAGCAATTGCACTCCTGTGCATACACACCGAGGAAACCAGAACTGAAAGAGACACATGTACTCCAATGTTCATCACAGCACTGTTTATAATAGCCAGGACATGGAAGCAACCTAGATGTCCATCTGCAGAAGAATGGATAAGAAAGTTGTGGTATATATACACAATGGAGTATTACTCAGCCATCAAAAAGAATGCATTTGAATCAGTTCTAATGAGGTGGATGAAACTGGAGCCTATTATACAGAGTGAAGTAAGCCAGAAAGAAAAACACCAATACAGTATACTTACACATCGATAACCCTGTATATGAGACAGCAAAAGAGAACAGTCTTTTGGACTCCGTGGGAGAAGGCGAGGGTGGGATGATTTGGGAGAATGGCATTGAAACATGTATATTATCATATGTGAAACGAATCGCCAGTCCAGGTTCGATGCGTTATACAGGATGCTCGGGGCTGGTGTACTGGGATGAACCAGAGGGATGGGATGGGGAGGGAGGTGGGAGGGGGGTTCAAGATGGGGAACACATGTACACCCGGGGCAGATTCATGTCAATGCATGGCAGAACCAATACAATAATGTAAAGTAATTAGCCTCCAATTAAAATAAATCAATTTTTAAAAATTAAATAAAAAAATTGATACAAATGAACTTATTTACAAAACAGAAACAAACTAACAGACATAGAAAACAAAAATATGGTTACCAAAGGGGAAAGGAATTGAGAGAGGGATAAATTAGGAGTTTGGGATTAACAGATATATACCACTATATATAAAATAGATAAATAACAAAGTCCTACTGTATAGCCCACTTACTGTATATTCAATATCATGTAATAACTCATAGTGGAAAATAATCTGAAAAAGAATCTGGATCACTATGCTGTCCACCTGAAACTAACACAACATTGTAAATCAACTACACTTCAAAAAATTACATTTTTTGTTTACCATGTGCTGAGCATTACATTATATATTTTATAAGGAATATCTCATCTGATTCCCTCAATAAGCTGTGAAACACATTCTGTTATCATTGTTAGTTCTTTCCTCTTTGACAGAGAAGGAAATTGAGGCTTAAAGAAGTCAAGGATCCTGCTGAAGGAAGTAGAAGACCTAGGATTTGAACCCAGGGATTCTCAATTCATGGGCTTCCCTGGTATCTCAGACAGTAAAGAATCTGCCTGCAAAGTGGGAGAGCTGGGTTTGATCCCTGGGTTGGGAAGATCCCCTGGAGAAGGGAATGGCTACCCACACCAGTATTCTTGCCTGGAGTATGCCATGGACACTGGGGTCCCAAAGAGTCGGACACGACTAAGCGACTAAGCGCGCGCACACACACACACACACACTCTCTCTCAATTTGACGTCAAGGACGTGATAAAGTAAAGCCTTCAGATACCATGAAGGTGTAAACAATATTCAGATCTAAGTTTCCAAGTAACCAATAACTGCAGAATACTAGAGTTCATTGGGCTTCCCAGGTGGTGCTAGAGGTAAAAAAATCTGCCTGCCAATGCAGGAGACATGAGAACACAGGTTCGATCCCTGGGTTGAGAAGACCCCCTGGAGGAGGGCATGGCAACACACTCCATTATTCTTGCCTGGGGAATCCCATGGACAGAGGAACCTGGAGGGCTGCAGTTCATAGGGTTGCACAGAGTCGTAGGCAGTTGAAACAACTTAGCACTCATCCCACACATTAGAGTTCATTGCTTCATCCACTCATAGGATAGAAAATGTTACCAGAGGGTCTGAAAAAATAATCCTATAGGTATATAAGTTGCATTAATACCACATTAATACTAATATTGTTTGTTAATATTTATCAATATTTAACATGTATATATCTTTATAAAATTTAAGTTTTTAGACACAGGACCTCTCAGAAATTGTAGTATTCGGTTATGTGCTGTATATCTTTCAAGATAGGAATATAAACATTTCCCAAGAAAATTTAGTCATGGAAAATTCCCCACCCCCTTTCATGGCACACCTTTTACACATTTGGACACTAATTTCCATAGAATTTTGCTGGAGAAATAACACCTTCCCTCTATTCTGAATTATGCTTTTGTTATTTTCTCCCAGAGAAGTCTTGATTTTGTGCCCTCACTGCTTCTGATCCATTACTATCCTCGTATTCCACTGTCTTCTTTGAGCTTTTATTTCTTTGTATTTCTTATTCCTTCTTTCTCCCTTTTTGGGAATCTCTCTTGGGGTCTCAGCTTTTGAAGAATGGGCTTGAATCCTCAGCCTCAACAAGCGCTGAGTGTAGTATACCTTGTTTCTGTCTTTTTTTCTATTGCTTTAGAACCAAGACCTTCTTTTTCCCCAGAAAAAGGACATTCTGAACTCTTCTAAAGTAACTGATGTCATTTAACTGGTGTTGATAAAACAAGAGAACTGGATAGCGTGTGGTAAATTAACAGTTCCTTTACGTATGTTAGATTATGGATGTGCGAGTTGGACAACAAAGAAGGCTAAGCGCTGAAGAATTGATGCTTTTGAACTGTGGTGTTGGAGAAGACTCTTGAGAGTCCCTTGGACAGCAAGGAGACCAAACCAGTCAATCCTAAGAGAAATCAATCCTGAATATTCATTAGAAGGACTGATGTTGAAGCTGAAGCTCCAATACTTTGGCCACCTGATGCAAAGAGCTGACTCATTAGAAAAGACCCTGATGCTGGGAAAGATGGAAGGCAGGGGGAGAAGAGGATGAGATGGTTGGATGGCATCACTGACTCAATGGACATGAGTTTGAGGAAGCTCCAGGAGATGGTGAAGGACAGGGAAGCCTTATATGCTGCAGTCCATGGGGACAGGACTGATTGAACAACAATTCATGTTTACTTATATTAAAATCTGGCATGATAAATTTGACATTTTCCTACAGACACTGAGGAGACAATAAACATGTAACATTAAACATTGTGGGACGCTAGATAAAGTTAGAGGAAACTTTTGTACCAGTATATCTAGTACCTATATTTTGTCATGTGAACTAAAAACTTCACCCGTTAAAGCACCAAAAAGAAACACTTGTAATTGGCTTCCATTTCATCAAGTCGATTCAAAAGAGTCATTTCATTTGGGGAAGTTGAGATTATAATAACAAGATTAGACTAAATAAGATAGGTATATTATTTGATAATAAAAGTCCATTTCCTTATAATAATAGAAATACCAAGCTTTCTCTTTCCATTTTGAACTCTGTTTATTTTAGGAGTAAGAAAGAAAAGTGGGAATTATTAACACTCGACTGAGAGGAAAGATAACATTAAGAAAAATAAAATTAATTTTAAGATTTGACATATTTCAATTCATACACAGGGTGGATAATAGCATACATTAGAAACCTTGAAATATGTAAAATTCTAACATTAATGAAAATAATTTGTAGCACATTCCTTAACTTTATTAGTGAATATTTTTATTTGGCTTATAATATTTAATTTGTGAGGAAAGAAACCATAAGGAATTCATGAAAGTCAAATTCAATTGATTTTGTGACCATTTTGCTAAAATCATGAGCCATCAAGAATAAAAATTTTAAAACAATTTTAAAATTAAAATAAAGTACAAAAAATTAGAACATTCCACTACTATAATTATGATTTTGAAAAGAAAATTGTCTTTATTACATTTTTCTTGGAATCTGAAAGATACCCGAAGTATTTGTTTCCTAATATTTTGCTTATGACAGTTAATTTAAAGCAGAGTTCCTTCTTCCTTGAAATAAGCTAATTTTAATCACTTCTATTCCTCTATTTGCTATTCTTGTAAGGCTTCACCAGTTTTAAATGAATGCTGATGACTTGAGTAATGGAAAGTCATGAAGAAAAATAACAAATGATAATTAAGGCAGAAAATGTAATTTCATTAACAGAGAGAAATTTTATATTTTACTAGAATGTGAAAAAAGTCATGAAGTCCCACTCAGGTTAATATTTCTTGTCAAGAGTATTCTTACCTATTATTTAAATCAATCTTCTCATATTTTACCAATACCAAACTTTAAATATAATTCATTCCTTTGCTTCCCAATAAAATGTGATTCATAGAAAACATACATATATATAAATCATTTTGGTTTTACTCATCTCTTGATTGCCAGATGATAAAATGCAGGACACCTGGTTAAGTTTGAGGTTCAGATAAACAAGTAATTTTCAAAGTATAATTAAATCCCAAATATTGCACGGGACATACATTAAAAAATAATTCATTATTTATCTGAAATTCAGTTTCGACTAGGCATGTTGAATTTTAATTTGCTAAATTTGGTTCTACTTTTATTTCCACAGGTTATAGAAAACTCCATAAACTAGCACTCTTTTTTGTTACATAAAAATCCAGATATAGGAAACTAGTTTTATACACAGTATTTATGGAAGGGGTCCAAAGTAGCAGGAATTTTTAGCTGTTTCTAATTGGGTCATGAATGATAGTAAAATTCTAGAAAACAAAATGACGTTGCTTCAAACAATCAGGATTCAATAATTAATAAAAGTCTGGTACTTCACTCTAATTTAAATTAGAGTGCTTGAGAAAACTAGCACATAATTTGTCAAGATCTAAGGCAATTACTTAAAAAGAGGAGCAGGTGTAATTGAGCATGCAATCTTGTCATCTTGTCATTCCAAGAGCAGGTAGATTCTGCCATTGAGGAAGTGTGAGATGCCAAAAGCATTTGTTGAAACCCTCTTTGTGGATGCCCTGGGGAAGGAGGAGATTGTCAGAGGGAGAGCCCAGATTGCAAACACAGGAATGTGCCCTCCAAAGTCAATTAATATTAGAAAGTACGCTGGCCAGAGCTGAAAAGTAAGAGTTTACTTGATGAAACTATCCAAACTAAATGAATATCAGAACCAGGAGTTAAAAGAAGACACATTACTTGTTTAGAGAAGTGATCAAGGTTTTTAAAAATAGAATGGCAATTTAATTGTAAATATTTGTCAGGGGTTCTTGTTAAGTCTACCATTTCCCCATTTGTTTTTCATGGGGTTTTTTTAATATCATAATTTTCTTTTTAACTATACAAGATTTACAAAATTAAGCTATTTGATAGGACTTCAGTATTTATTTTGCTTGATTCCCTTTCTGATAATTTCTTAACACGAACAGCAAACATCTTTACCACCATCTAGGCGTGCTGTGATTCATGGGGTCGCAGGGAGTCGGACATGACTGAGCAACTGAACTGAACTGAACTGAAAAAGAATTACCTATACTTCATGATAAAAGACTTTCAATTAACTGCTGAAGTTTAAAATAAAGAACTGTCAACTACCTGAACAGTGAACTCTGAACCTCAAACAAACTGAAGATCAAGTTAGCACATCAGCCTCCATCTAACAGAATTCAAAATGCTTTCCCAGAGTTAATATATGCATTATATATTTTCAAGGAGACTCAAATGACAGATTCTACAAAGGTTGCCTTAACCAGAGTACTGAAAAAGTTATTCAGCAAAAATATAGCCAGAACATGCAGCCATACAAAACTGATAAGATTTCACAGGGTGTTATTTTGTTGATTTCACCTCAAAATGCTGATGCTGGGGTCAGTTTTGCTCAACACCTTCCTCACCCCAAATAAACAATTTACAGCTTTCTTGGGCCTTCTCCTTTCCCCTTTGAATGTCATTTTAATTCAAATCCTTCCTTCACTGAGACAGCCTGAAAGGACCCTCCAGGCCATGGTGACGATTTTTTTCCTTTCAATACAACAGGCATTTGCTAAGTTTCAGGGAAGCACCTGTATTAATTGTATTTCCTGCTCTTGTGCTGCTTTTGTTTGCAATAAAAGAATTCATCTCAGGTGAGTTAACCTTGCTTTTTAGAAAGGGCACCTGTAGTTATCTTGGTGTGGATTGTAAATCAAAACATGTTGAGCCTTTAAAGAGGGAAAGAAAGAGGTGCTGATAAGAGGGTATGCCGTAGGATTAGGCGACTTTCTCACCACTTGTATTATCAGGACAGAGAACAACTGAGTCACATTAAATTACAGAGGGGAGAAAGAGTCCCAGAAATTCCACAGCTGGGAGGTTGACTGGCACTTGGGTAAGCCTGGAAGAGGAGGGGTCTAGGAGGTCTGAAAACCCTCCTTAGCCTCAGGCTTCTATAATTGACCAAGATTTTTCAGCTTGTGATTTGATCCAGCTATACCCTGCTAGAGGCACTTGCCCCCAACTGAGACCAAGGCTGGAGTGAATAAGAATTAGGTGACTCACTGGTATGTACAATACATGCGTTCATATCTATTAGGATAAATGACACGTCGCTCACTTTAAGCACAGGCAGCTGGAGATTGTCATATTCTGAAAATGACAACTGTTATTTATTTATTGAGAATATTTATACAGGTTCTTCCTGGGCATGGAGAATGCATTTTTCAGCATCACTGTGACAGTGGGCTGTCACGTGTCTAGAGCAGAAGGTAGAAAACCATTAGCACCAGCAGAGACAAAGCACATGTACTTGGCAACGATCTGTAGGAGTGTCGATTGAGAGGGTTCAACGTGGCAGGTTTTTAAGTGAGGCCCGAGTCATTATCTTAACAGGGTTTCAAGCTACTCTGAGGAAAAAAGAATTTTTTTTCCCCCACACAGTATGGCTTCATTAACTGCAGAGGGCTAGTATTGAGGCATTGAATAATTTGGTCAAAGGGTTCGTGCTTTGTAGCTCAGGGGGCATGCTGGTCCGCTGGTAAAGGAGAGAGAGAGAAGGATTCAGGCGCGTAAGCAATGCTTCTCATTTCTGGCTCATACGCCACAGTCCTTGTGCGTGCCTGCTAAGTTGCTTCAGCTGTGTCTGACTCTTTGCGACCCTATGGACTATATAGCTCCTCTGTCCATGGGGATTCTCCAAGCAAGAATACTAGAGTCAGTAGCCACTTCCTTCACCAGGGGATCTTCCAACCCAGGGATCCAACCTGCATCCTTTTTCCTTTTTGTCTCCTGCATTAGCAGGCGGGTTCTTTACCATTAGCGCCACCTGGGAAGCCTTTACAGTCCTTCCGTTCCGTTCAGTCGCGTCCGACTCTTTGCGACCCCGTGGACTGTAGCCTACCAGGCTTCTCCGTCCATGGGATTCTCCAGGCAAGAATACTGGAGTGGGTTACCGTTTCCTTCTCCAGGGATCGAACCCGGGTCTCCCGCATTGGAGGCAGACGCTTTAGCCTCTGAGCCACCAGGGAAGCCCTTAGGTAGGCTCTTTTTTGAACCTCTCACATAAGTCCAGTGACTTACTTCTTTTTTTGTTGTTGTTGTTGTTGTTCAGTCACTCAGTCGTGTCCGACTATTTGTGACCCTACGGACTTCAGCACATCAGATTTCCCTGTCCTTCACCATCTCCGAGAGTTTGCTCAAACTCATGTCCACTGAGTCAATGATGCCATCCAGCCATCTCATCCTCTGTCATTCCCTTCTCCTCCTGCCCTCAGTCTTTCCCAGCATCAGGGTCTTTTCCAGTGAGTTGCCTCTTTCAAAGTAAGTCAAGCTCTTTTTTGTGCTTTGCTATAATTTCCCCATTATTGAAAGAAGCACACTTTCTTAAAATGGTGTTTCTCCAAGTATGAGCCCCAGTTCAAATTGCTCATTCCTGGGTCCGATCTCAGGTCTACTTAATCAGAATGTCTGAGAGTGAGGTCTTGGGATCTGCATTTTACCAACTTTCCTCATGTGTTTCTTTTGCACACCAAGGACTGAGAACTTGCAAGGATCTTGGAAGAATAAAGTTATGGAAACAAATGTATTCTGAGCTTTGTATATTCTAAGTGGTGGTTCACACTGCATTTACAACAATAAATATTGCTTGAGGCAACTCAGATTACTGCATTTTATCTATGTACACCCCAAGTTTCTAAAGGGTGTACATACTTTCCTATATTTTAAATATGAAGGAATAAACATAGTCTTTTCCAGGTAATATTTTAAATAAAAAAATATATATGTATACATTTTAGAAAAATTTGATTAAGTATAAAACATTTCTCTTACAATCCCCTTTTGGAACTAGTTTTAGGGGACCCTGGCCTTTCCCCAGTCACAGGAATGAAATTTGCAGATCCCACAGTATGCCGTAGGGGAGATTGACTTGTCTCATATTGCTACAGTAAGTCCTAGAGAGTAATCCTTCTTAGAAATAGGTTAACGTCTCTTAGAAATGAAGTTTAAGCATGAATACTGAAACTGCATGTACAAGTTTTAATTTCAGGCCATTATTTTATTTGAAAGGACTAAAATCCAATGTCACAGTGCTATTTTCTCTTTTTTTCCACTAAAAATATTTTTTATTATTACCAAAATAAAAGATACTTATCAGTAAAATTTTAATGATACAAATAAGTATTTTTAATAAAAACAAAAATCTTACAACTACACCTGCTTAAGGACAACTACTGTCAACACCTTAGTACATATACATCCATAACTACATATGTAAAGAGAGTCTTTTTTTTTTTTAAGAAAAACTAGGATTTTTACCATTCATATTATATCTTGCTTGTTTCATGTAAAAACATATAATAACCAACTTTCAAATCAATAAATATACTGTTATGGAACACTTTTACATGTTGCATGCATCTGTTGTGTGGATATGTAATGATGTGTTTAACCAACACCTGACTTTTAAATATTCAGTTTATTTCCAACTTTGCCATTATAACAAGAGAGATAATGTCAGCCAAAAAGAATTTGCCAAATGGCTTATCTCTTGTGTGAAAAGTATTCATACAACTGTAACAACCAGATACTATTAGAAATAGGTTAAAAATGAGCTAACGGGTCCTGACATCATGCTGAAAGAGGGACAGTTCTCAAGAGTCATTCCTTCTCATTTCCCTGCCTCCCAACCAAGGGCTTCTTTCCACTCCATTCCCCACCCCTGAGAATTCTGGGGAGAGACATCCCTCCTCCTCCTTCCCTAATATTAGCTTGAAGCTTTAGTTCTGTATTTAGTTATGTGCTGCGCTGAGCAGAGAAGCACTGAGGAGTGATGCACGACTTATTTCCAACTGCACATTGACTCACACCTATTGAGTCATTGTCCAGAGGTCCAAAGGCAGATTCTTCATGATTTTAATAAGGCTTAAGTTTCACTGGCTTTTTATTTGCGTCGTGCCTTTCAAATAGTTTGCTTTTTTAAAGTTGTGAAATTATACTAACATGGAGAAACAAATTTGGAAAGATGTTTTGGGATGCTTCAATGAAACAAGTGAAAATTTATCTATAGTATACTCCTGAAGTGAATGTTTATGAAAGGTACCATTTTTGTCCTTTGTTGTTATGTTTAGTTGCTAAGCCATGTCCAACTCTTTGCGACCCTGTGGACTATGTAGCCTGCCAGGCTACTCTGTCCATGGGATTTCCCAGGCAAGAATACTGGAGTAGGTTGCCATTTCCTTCTCTAGGGGATCTTCCAGACCCAGGGATTGAAGAAATGCATCTCCTGCATTGCTAGGCAGATTCTTTACCACTGAGCCACCAGGGAAGCCCTTTGTCCTTTGTAAATGTATTTAAAAACTAAAAGGAAATTAAGGGGGGAAAAGTTAAAGGAATACAAAATTAAATGCAATAAAAAGGAGTGATGACATCAGTAGAAATTCTCATACAAAGAGCAGTATAAAAAAAACAGATTAAAACAAAAGCAGTAATTGATTAAGAAGGGGATATATTTCAATGGTATTATCTAATATAAGCTAGTTAATGAATATATTTCAGGTAAAAGTGTATTTAAGATTGGTCATTGCAGAATAAAACTTGAAATACCCTGAAATCTTACAGCCCATGTACAAAAAAGTTTTTTTTCCCCAAATTTAATAAGAATTTTAAAAAATTTGACTGACATTACCAAAAACAAGATATGAAGCTGAAAGAAACTTCACTAAACTATATTAGTAATAAAAGATTTTTCAGTGTTGCTAGAGGAAAGACTGAGTTTCTTTTCTCTCTATAAAACAATGATAAAACTATTGGCTAATGAAGAGGCAATCAAAGAGCCTGCTGCTACCTCTGCCAAAAAAGAGAAAAAAAGTTCAGAAAAGTCAGGCAACTGATTTTAAGGTCTTTATTGTTCTCGTTGTTGTAGATTTTGTGCTGTTTGTAAGATTTGCCAGCTTTCTAAATTTTGTTTCTCATTTCAAATATTAATTTTTGTATCTAATTTTATATTCAGAAAGTGTCTCATTCTTTTTGTTAAAAATGGCCTCGCCCAAATTTGTACCCTGGGTACCTGAATTCAGCCCTGATGTCCAAACTCATAAAGCTCAGTTGCATCAACATTCATTTATACCAAGAAGGTGTTTGTGGCCAGCAAAGAAGTGTGTGGGCCAATTGAAGATCAAAGAATGGGGAAAAGCATTGCAGCCTTTGGAGGGATGGGGGTGGTAGAGTGGGTGGTGTTGGGAAGGAGCCATGCAGAAAAAGGGCACAGGATGCAATGGACTTGAGAATCTCTTTGTAAATAGGTAAAGTAACTTTCCTAAGCAGCATGTTAGGTCCCTAAGTGGTGCTTAAACACAGCACAAAGGTAGCAGATGAAGGATCAGATTGTTAAGGAACAACTTGCTTGTAAAACCCAAAGAGCTGTGGTTGATCTGATAACTCAAAGATTCTTAATAGCTCAACATAAATAAACCACTTGTAAATGCCCCTGGGCTGGCCTGCCTCACAGCCCTTTTCACATGGCAGTAATATATGGCCAGTAATTACCATAATGAGCCACCAGAAGGCATCTATTTGTTAGCCCTGGAAGAGCTTGCATCTGGCTTTTAGGTGTGAAGCTAGGAGAGGCAAATGACAAGGAGCATTTGAATATACATTTCCTCGGGCAGCTACTTATTTGAACAGCTGCTTAGGAGGTACACAGCAACATTAAGAGTCAGTCCAATTCAGGAGGCTGTGTGCATCTTGATTTCTATTTTTTTTCTTTGAAGTAGAGGACCAGCCTATTTTCTCTCCGGGTAATAATTTCTCCAAATTAAAAGTAGTTACCCGACTTGAAACCTGTGACAAGTCTATTGTGTTGACCTCTGCAGCTGGGAGATGGTGGAAGTTGCCAGGGAAATGGGCTCTAGAAATGAAACATGGAACACGTTCAGAAGTCACATGCCAAATTGTTTGGTTTTAGATTAAGTTTCATAGGAAAAATGATCAGAACTTTCTCTATTTTTTTTTGTCAAAACAAAGAATGTATAATAAAGGCAACATTTTTAGCCATCTGCTGAAAATACAAGAATATTTTCATCAAAGCAACAAATTGGTGGTTTGTTGTGTCATCTTGTACATTTAATCATTCCAAAGATATTCATTCCCCAGAACTAGATAGAGACAAGTTTGCCATCTGAAGTAAAGAAAGGAATCTAAGTACAGAAAAAATGAGCTTAGAATGACACCAGAGAGTGGGGAATGTTCTGGGGAAAAGTCTGTGAATCTTTGGAACTGTATGGCTAGGAATCAAAACAGATGTGTGCCCTTCTTTGCCACTGAACACACTGTTACAGGGCTGGACTGTTCAGAGCCTTCACATCTCTGTGAAAAGATATTAGAAAAGCTGTGGAGTTCACTAGCTGGTGGGAAGATGTGTGAAATAATGCCTCTAAAACACTCGTGAACATGAAACAAGGGTCTCAGGTATTTATTTGGCCCCAAATTTACCTTAGATGAAGAGATTTATATGGAACCTGGAAGAGGCATATCGGAGTTTTGCCTTGACATTCATGGGTCACTGAGCAGTCCCAAATGCTTCTAAGAAGATTGTCAGGTGGTTGTGTTTTTTGAAGTTTCCTGATCTCTTTTACCTAGGGGTTGAACTGTTTAGATATTTGATAGCTTATGCTTGAGATATTAGCAAGACACAAGATGACAGAGCCTAAAAATAAAACATAGATCCCTATACATTCATCAGCTTGCAATTTTCTTCTAATTACTGCATTTTGTTTCATTTTTTGGTATAATAAAGGACTTTAAAACTATACATGTATAGCTAATATGGGCTTCATATATACAGTATATGGTGGTTTATACAGTAACGAGTCTGCCTGCAATGCAGGAGATCGGGGTTCGATCCCTAGAAGGGAAGATCCCCTGGAGAAGGCAATCCTCCTTCTATGGACAAAGGAGTCTGGTGGGCTACAGTCAATGGTGCTGCAAAGATCCAGACACAACTGAACAATTAACACTTTCATTTTCACTATCATTTAATAGATTTACTATATTACTGTATTATTTTGTAGCTAATACAGTCACATAGTTCAAGGATCTAATATTATAAAAGCTGTCTATAGTAAAATGCCTTCGTACCCTTACTCCCAGTCAGCCCAGTTACCCTCTGCTCCTAAATATTGACTGTTGTTAATTCCTCATGTATTCTTCCTATATTTTGTTTTTATATCTGAGTAAATACATACATATATATTGTTCTCACCTATTTTTATGCAAAAGTCGTACACTCTGAATACTGTTCTGTAGCTTACCTTTTCACCTAATATTATACTTTGGAGATTTTTTTTTTTAAATTTCAGTACATGGTTTCCCCATTCATTTTTACAGCTACATAGTATCTCATTGTTTTAATCGATAATTTATCCAAACTGCAGCATTTTAAAGTTTTAGTCACTCTTTTATGACCAACCTAGATAGCATATTAAAAAGCAGAGACATTACTTTGCCAACAAAGGTCCGTCTAGTCAAGCCTATGGTTTTTCCCATGGTCATGTATGGATGTGAGAGTTGGACTGTGAAGAAGACTGATCGCCAAAGAATTGATGCTTTTGAACTGTGGTGCTGGAGAAGACTCTTGAGAGTCCCTTGGACTGCAAGGAGATCCAACCAGTCCATCCTAAAGGAGCTCAATCCTGGGTGTTCATTGGAAGGACTGATGCTAAAGCTGAAACTCCAATACTTTGGCCACCTCATGCGATGAGTTGACTCACTGGAAAAGACTCTGATGCTAGGAGGGATTGGGGGTGGGAGGAGAAGGGGATGACAGAGAATGAGATGGCTGGATGGCGTCACCGACTCAATGGACATGAGTTTGAGTGAACTCCGGGAGTTGGTGATGGACAGGGAGGCCTGGCGTGCTGTGATTCATGGGGTTGCAAAGGGTCGGACACAACTGAGCGACTAAACTGAACTGAGAAACACCCTAAAAAAAAAAAAAGATCTAGAAAGCTGAAAGCTCCATGTACTTTCACTTGTATTAAACTTTGAATTAGATTTTTATTTGCCTGTGGCCTGAACTTTTAAGATGTCAGAAAACATAGAGGGCTTGTGGTATCAGGGATAATTCGAAAGAATAACCTGATTTATGAGTTTGAGTTAGATAAAATGCATGGAATTAGAACATACAGTCAGCTAAAAACATTTAAGATGTTGCTAGTCCTCCATAGGCTTTTGTCTTGGGTTGCCTATATTCTATGGTGTTTGTCATGCCCACCTTATTTTCTTTAAATAACGTATAAACATCCAGACTTACTTTGATTTTTTCCAAACATGGCAACAGCTGCCCTATAGGGCTTTGTCTCTCAGACCACAGAACTAGTTTCTCTCTAAGGTCTTTCTGCCTCTCTGATCCTACTTTTACATTTAATTAAGGTAATCCTTCAATCTACATCCTCTTCCAGACCCCATTCTCCTTTCTTTCTAAGTTGTTATCGGTGTTCCACCTGAAGCAGGAGATCATATTGCAGTTTTGGTCCTAAGCTCATTAAAGAAGAATGCATCTGGCATTTCTCTGGGAGGGAAATGGGCTTTCAAGTTCTAATTGGAAAGATCTGAAGAGTGTAGAACTACCATGTCTTTCTGACCATGGGCCCCAGACCACTGAGTTTATATGTTCACTATGTAGAAAATGTAGGGTCTACCATTGTTTGCCTATTAAAAAAATAAGTTTGTTTGTTTTTTTTAAGAAAAAAGAAAAAACAAAACACACACACAAATTCCATCCTGATATGGGCAAAATTGTGTGGGCATGTGTGGTCTCTAATTGAGATTAACATAATTTGTCTCTCTAAAGAAATTTTAAGAGGTTTGTGGATAACTCTGGAGTATTAGAAAAGTTTAGACAAAGAATACAACCAAGAGTGAAATTGTGTCATCAGAGAGCAAGAAAAACAGAAAAGGAAGGAAGGAAAAAAGGAAGGGAGGGAGGAAGGAATCTCTTAGAACTAAGGTTGCTGTCTTTGTCTTTGCCTCCCATCAAGATAAAAGATTCAGACCTTTATCAGGGGTTAAGAGCTGAAGCAGAAGCACTTGGTTTTGCCTGCAGGGAAAAGCTAATGAGTAATGTTCCCTTTTTTCACAAAGCTATTGGTGGCTTAAAGACTTTTTACTGCAGAAATTGAAAGGAAAGAGGACAAGGAAAAAAAAAATCCAAGTAATAATAGATTCTACTTACATATCTATCTAAACATATGGGGGTCCCTCCAGCACTCCCTTATGTGTTCATATACACTCAACTGCTGCTTGTGTCACCCCCAAGGGTATGTAATAAATATCTGTTGATCTTATTGGTAACAGGTGATATGATTTTCCTGGTTGGTTCTACACATTACTACATGATAATACATTGTATGCATTAAAAGTATTAAGTTAAAATTCTTATAACACTTCCTTTCCCTGGTCTCCTTTAAAAAGTGACATGTATTTTGCTCCTACAAGATGTTAAAAGAGAACAAGAGGACCAGCAGGTCCCCTTCCTGCCCTTCTGACCCACACCCAACCTGAGGTCAGCCCCCTGGCCTGTCTTTATATAGTCACTAGAAAATAGGTGCCAGATCCCTTTCTCTCCATTTAAACCCCAGCTCTGCATGTATTTATTTTCACCTGTTGAGAATGTAGTTCTACTGACATACAGAACCAAACATACAGATCCCTACTGAAATAATCATAAAAGGATTTATTTCCCTAAGAACTTGTTAGCTTATCTAAACATCTGCTACTCAAAAGTGATTACTTGGGAATTTCCAGGTCACAAAGGAGCATGCAAGTCTGTTGCTACTGGATGCATTCAGACAAAAACCAGTCACCAAACATTTTGAAGTGAGGCAGAGAATGTTTTAAAAATTAGTCCATGTTTAAGGAACATCCCCCCCGCCCAAAATGTGAATTGACACACTTTTAAATGCCATCCCTGGTTTTGTTTTATTCTCATCAACCTATGTAATTGACTTTTCTGCTAAAGTCCTGGGTAGCAAATATATAGACACCATGAAAAATCTTTGAAAGTAAAGACCAAAAGATTAACTCACATGTAGCAACATCAACAATTTAAGTGTGAGAGAAAAACACAGAATAAAAAGAGTGTTTTGCAGATAAAAGTTTAAGGAGGAACTTAACGTAGGAAATACAGTATGCGGGTGATACAAGAGACTTATGTTTGATCCCTGGGTCAGGAAGATCCCCTGGAGAAGAAAATGGCAATCCACTTCAGTATTCTTGCCTGGAGAATTCCATGGACAGAGGAGCCCGGCGGGCTACAGTCCATGGGATCTCAAAGACTTGGACACAATGAAGCAACTTAGCATGCATGCACGCACGCACAGTATGCACAATAGGCTGAAAAAAGTCACAATATTTTGAAGACAATATGTTCAAAAAGAGTAAAGGTAATGTGATTTAAGAGAAAGGGAGGAAACAAATTCCCTAGAATGATTACAGCAAACATTTGGCTTGGGAGAAGGAAAGGAAGCAGTCATCAATTGAATACCTACTATATATGCCAAGCATTTGGTATTTATATTCTGTTGAATCTTCAGACAAATAAGATGACTCCCATTTGACAGACTAGGAATCTACAACTGGGCAAGACTGAGTAAGCCACCCAGGTAAGTGGCGTAGCCAGGATTTCAACTCCGCCTGCTCGGGAGCTCACTGTGCCCTATCGTATCTGCCTTCCTACAGTTACTGTAAAACATGACTTAAGCAGCAGAGATGTTTTCTGTCATGTGAGTGCTATGGCTCCTGGTGATTTGTTCTGGCCTCAACTACACCAGGAGGTAGGTACACAGGCCTCACCATGGGTAAGTAGCATTTTTCTTGGATTTCTCCACAGGCCATCTGTCTGCAGGCTGGAGTCAGCAGTGCTATATCCCCTGAAGAGAACAAGGAGGAAATAAGTAGAGAGGATGCAGAGAACAGACACATGGACGTGCGGAGGGGTGGGACAAACTGAGAGAACAGAATTGATGTATACACACCACCACGTGTAAGACAGCTAGCTAGCGGGAACCTGCTGTCACAGGGAGCTCGGCTCAGTGCTCTGTGACGACCAAGGGGGTGGGATGGCGGGGGCAGGATGGAGGGGAGATATACATATATTTATAGCTGATTCACGCTGTTGTATGACAGAAACCAACACAGCATTGTAAAGGAATTATCCTCCAATTAAAAACAAGTAAAAAGGAAGCCAACGATATGCCTAGAAGAAACACCCTCCATACACAAAAGTAAATTTTAGTTGCATTTTGCTTGCTGTTGCTGTCCTCCTTGGGAACTGATACTTTGAGCAGTTGGTAAATGGTTCCTATGGCAACAGTCACCAAGTGAGCTCTCTCCCAACAACTCCTCCCTCCCTCTAAACCCACCTCAGTATTTTTTAAAAAATCTTTTCAGTTTTTTATATCAACATGTTCGGGTAAGTAGAGAGATGTTAAAACCTATTCACCAAACTACACGTGAAATTGTAACATCATTGAACTTGATACTAAAATTTAAAACTTGTTAAAGAAAACTTCTGTGAAATAGATTTTACTGTTTTAATTTTGATTGTGAAATATTCAATAGATGACAAATGGGGTTTAAAGATCAAGACATGAGCAAATACCTATTTCACTTAGCAAAGAGGCAAAGCAGCAGGAGGATGCCCAGCATGAATACAAGGATGTGAAAGCCACCAAGATGAGAACTATTGACTCTTCAACATTTTTTATCATCAGCAATGGGAGTGGTCAGCTGCATGAGGACCCTTAAAGATCTTTAAAATATTCTTTGTGTAGCTATTACAACATACAAGAGGAACATGAGGCTTTTGATACTAGATTCTACCTGACTTCCACACCTTTCTCTGGTCCATCCGGAACAGGGTCTCTTAGGCAGAGTTTGCAGACATCATGGTTGTCTCCAGTTCATCAGTAATATATGGGTTGATACCCTCCAGTTTCCCCAATGTCTGTTCATGTTACATTAAGGATTTAACATTCTTAAATTTAGTAATCATGCCTGCTTATGTTTACAGCCACTGCTATATCACGGTATAAAGAGCTCTATCAGTTTTATAAGTTTACAAGTTTTGTAAGTATTTGAACAGTTGAGTTTAATTCAACATACATCAGAGGTCATCTAGTAGGTAATTAAGATCATAAACTGTAGTGCTACACTGACTGGAATCAAATCCCAACTTTGCCTCTATGAGACCTTAGGCAAATTACTTTACCTCCCATATGTGAATTAGGAATAATATTTTCTTACATTAAATAAGCTAATATCTATAAATCATGTCATTGATTACATATAATACATACCATTATTTATTGGTTTTATAAACACCTCTTAACCTTTGCCTTTTCATGTTACAACCCTACAATAAGATTAACCAGTGTGTGTGACCATCATTTCTCTTGTTATCCTGATTGTTCTTCTGTTTTCAGTTCTACATAGTCATTTACGAGGTGCAGAGACCAGAATTAAAGTGAACTATGGTCTTTTGACATTTTTTTCAAAGTAAATATGTACCAGCAAAACTGTGATGGTTTGATTTATGTATCAAGTTGACGGCATCAAGGGATGCCAGCTGGTTAAACATTCTTTCTGGGTATGTCTCTGAAGATGTTTCCAGAAGTGATTGGTATTTGAGATGGTGGACTGAATAAAGCAGATGGCCCTCCCCACTGTGAGTGGGTATCATCTAAAACACTGAGGGCCTCAACAGAATTAAAAGGGGAAGCAAAGTGGAATTCATTCTCTGCGTGACTGCTGCAGCAGGACCTCAGTCTTCTCTGGTCTATGAACTTGGACGGTGACTTTCCATGAGCCCTCTCTGCTCCTGCTTCTCGGGGCTTCAGACATGGACTGGGGTCTGCACCATCAGTTCTCTGGCTCTTAGGCCTCTGAACTGCATCACTGGCTTTGCTAGGTGTCTAGCCTGCGAACAGCCAATTGTAGGACATCGTAACCTCCATAAAAATCATATGAGCCAATTCCTTATAATAAGTTTCTTTGGATAGACAGATGGCTGTATAGATATATCCTATTTGTTCTGTTTCTGTGGAGAACACTAATTTAAAAATTAACAAAAGGAAAACAACAGTAAGATCACACAGAGGCCTGGATTAGCAAACGGTAGTCTGCTGATACAAAAGTAACTCTACTTTCTACACTGGGAATTAGACAGTAATGCTTGGGGAGCTGGCCAGGAGTTGCCCCCAAACCTCACCACATCAGAGATACAGAACAAGGGATATTTAAGGTAGGATGTTCCAACCTGGGGAGACTACTCAGTCCTTTCCAGAATCTACTTCCAAGCCTCTTTACCAGTCAAATTGATTTGCACTGAGTTTTTTTGCAAGATGGGATGAGGGAATTTTTTTCCTCTTGAAATACTTTACCTATTGATATCTGGGATTTCTTTGATTGCAATAACTAGAAACCTACTCAAGCCAACTTTAAGTAGGAGAACTTATACATGGCATTTGGGCAAAAAAAAAAAAAAAAATAAAGATATGGACAGTAAATGGTGCTCTGACTCTAGTGAGATGTAACCAGAAGGGTTATGGGTCCAACTTATTCCGAGCAGCTGACCCCACCATAGGCAGAGCTCTGAAAGTCCTCCTTGCAGCGCAGGCACCCTAACTGTGTCACCTGGACTGCTCTTCTGGTAAGAAGAAAGGAGCCCACATCCGCAGGCAACAGACTAGAATGCAGAGAAGCAGAGAGAAAATTGTGACACAGCCACTGCAGAAGGATTTATTTATCTTCAACAGTCATTTTTCACCCAAGGCCTGAGATGTGTAATTAAAGTAATGTGGGACTTATTCCTGACATTGCAGTGATGTTGGAGAGTCACCCCTGGGCATAAAGTAGGGTGCATTCAACAAATTTTTGGAGTCTCTCCTGGTTCAGATCTGATAGTTGGAAATCATTATCTTATAGGCACATTTGTACCATTTTCCCATAATGTGTTATCATCTTACCTAAGTCTACATGGAGCTTATTTGCCTTTTTTCTACCCACTCATATGGCCAAGTTATTTCCTTTTACAGTTTATACTTATTGCCTCAGTATGTCACTACACAGAGAGCTCTGCAGAAAATGTTATTCTAGCAGACATTTTTCCAAATCACTTATAACAACGTTAAGTAAGGTTGATCCAGCACAAATTCCTGGTATTTATACATTTCCATATATAACAGTCTTTTTTCTCTCAGCCCCTCACTTGTTCCTTTCCTGTCTCCCTTTACCAGCAAATATTTATTAAGTACCCATTATGTGCCAGAAATCGTTCAAATGCTCAGGATACCTCAATGAACCAAACAGAAATCTTGACTCTCACGGAGCTTACTTATTGGTGTGGAATGATAGCCTATAACAAATAACAAATAAATGAATAATATGTCATGTTGCTACAATGATAGGCACTCGTTTTCCTTCACTTAGTTTCACAATTTGAATGAATTCTTCAGTGATAAAGTATTTTCCCCTAGACCCACAGCTTCTCTCTCAAATTGGAAGAGAGTCACCTTTCTGTATTTTGGATTTCATTTCTAAAAGAGTTAGAACGAATGAATCAGCAAAAAGGAAACAGAATTTTCACTTTTTTTCAGGAGAAGAATGTTTAGGGTGAAAGGAGTTCATTTAACAAACATTTGTGCATTATCCATGAGACATATAAAAGAAGAATTTATAGCCTTGCCCTTAAAGACTTTATAATTTAACCGAAAAGAGTAACAAGCAGGTAATAACAGAAGCCAGCAACCCCCACCTCAAATGCCATCTCCAACTGCCCACAAGGGAACCCACTGGACTTCGGCAGTGCTGGTCACAGAAGTCCCTTCATATTTCCTGTTGCTCAGTTACTACATGGCCAATGTATTGACAGTGGGCTTCCCAGGCGGTAATTTTTCACAGTGGGATTTTGGCCTTAGATTTTGTTTCTCAGTCCCTTATCTAAATCTATCTAGTGTATCAGGCTATTTCATGGGCACTTGCCCTTTTTATACATTTAGCAAACTGCGTGCAGGCCTGTGGGCTAAGTTGCTTCAGTTGTGTCTGGCTCTTTGCAACGCTATGGACTGACTGTAGCCCACCAAGCTTTTGTGTCCATGGGATTCTCCAGGCAAGAAAACTGGAGTGGGTTGCCATGCTCTGCTCCAAGGGATCTTCCTGCCCCAGGGATCGAACCTGTGTTTCCTGTGGCTCCTATGTTGCAGGCGGATTCTTTACCATTGAGGCATTGGGGAAGCCCTAGCAAACATATACTGAGTAACTATTAATCATCATGTCAAATGCTTGGGATATTAAAATAATAAAGAAATTGCCTCTGCCCTTGAGGACACACCATTGTTAGGATCAGTTCAGTTCAGTTCAGTCGCTCAGTCGTGTCCGACCCTTTGCAACCCCATGAATCACAGCACGCCTGGCCTCCCTGTCCATCAACTCCCGGAGTTCACTCAAACTCACGTCCATCGAGTTGGTGATGCCATCCAGCCATCTCATTCTCTGTCATCCCCTTCTCCTCCCACCCCCAATCCCTCCCAGCATCAGAATCTTTTCCAGTGAGTCAACTCGTCGCATGAGGTGGCCAAAGTATTGGAGCTTCAGCTTCAGCATCAGTCCTTCCAATGAACACCCAGGACTGATCTCCTTTAGAATGGACTGGTTGGATCTCCTTGAAGTCAAAGGAACTCTCAAGAGTCTTCTCTAACACCACAGTTCAAAAGCATCAATTCTTCGGTGATCAGCTTTCTTCACAGTCCAACTCTCACATCCATACATGACCACGGGAAAAACCATAGCCTTGACTAGACGGACCTTGGTTGGCAAAGTAATGTCTCTGCTTTTTAATATGCTGTCTAGGTTGGTCGTAACTTTCCTTCCAAGGAGTAAGCGTCTATTAATTTCATGGCTGCAGTCAGCATCCAATAGGTACTCATAAAAGTCATGGATGAGCAAGGTCAACACTCTAACAATGCTATGCATGTGGCACTGTGGGAAAGAAGGATGATGGAGCCACTACCTTTGCCCAGAAGAGGTGGTAGGGAAGAATTCAGAGTGAATTCCTAGACGAATCTCAAAGAATAAGAATGCACTAGGTGGGGGAGGAGGGAAAGACATGTTAAACTGAGCAGAATATGTTAGCAAAGAAGTGAAAATGCGTGGGAGAGCTCTTGCCAACACTCAAATGGAGAGACTGGAGATTCTAACTCTAGTTCTTAAACTCTAGAAATCGAGCATGTTGCCTGGGAGTGTGCTCGCTTCTGATCATCACTGTTGTCCCTACCTGTTGGCACAGGCACTGCTTCTACCATGTTTTTAATCCTTTTGAAAACTTCAATTTTTTGCATTTTAAAAATAGTTTTATTGAGATGATTTTCATATCATTGGCCACCCCATTTTAAACGTGCAATGCAATGGTTTTTAGAATATTTACACAATTAGTGCAACCATTACCATGATTTAAATTTAGAACATCTTCATCATTCCAAAAAGAAGCCTAATACCCACCAAGAGTCACTCCCCATCTCCATCCCATGCACACAGTCCTAGACAACCACTAATCCACTTTCCGTCTCGAAAGATTTGGGCCTTTTATATAAAGGGAATCATACCATATGTAGACTGGTTTCTTTCACTTAGTATAATGTTTTCAAAGTTTGTCCCTGTTGTAGCATGTATCAATCCCTCATTCCTTTTCACTGCAGAATAATATTCCATTGTATGACTATAACACTTTCGTTCATCCCTTCATCAGTTTCTACTGAAGGGTTGCTTCCACTTTTCACCTATGGTGACTAATGCTATACGAACACTGGTGTACAAGTTTTTGTGCATTTTCGTCTCCCTTGGGCACACACATAGGCACAGAACTGCTGGTTCATACGGCAGGTCTGTTTAACTTTTTCGGATAACTGCCAAAGTGTCTGTGAAAGTGACCACCCATCTTACATTTCCATTAGCTATATATAAAGGCTCCTTTTCTTGACATCCGCGTTGGCACCTGTTGTTGCTTTAGTGATAGTCATCCTAGTGAATGCAAACTGGCATACCACTGTCATTTCTCTCTATGCTTCCTTAATGGCTGATGAATTATTGGAAGTACAGTACCACAGCATTATAAATAATTATATCATTATAAATGATACAGCATTTAACTCAAATTTTTGTACAAATATAACTGACAGCATAGGTTGGAGGCAGGGGGGATCTGCTCGTAAGAGGGGACTCAAAACAGGAGGGTAGAGTTGGAAGAAAGGATATAGGCAGAAAGCAGTAAGGATGTGTAAAGAAGCAATAAGAGGGCTTTAACAGTGAGAAATGAGATGTGAAAGTATGGTTGAAACCTGTTCTTTTGTCTTTTGAAAAACAATATCCTCCACCCTTCTGTTGGGAATTTTTTCTCCTTCCCCCCATTCCAATGCCACAGTTCAGATGGAAAAATCCATGCTTAAATGTGACTTCACCCTCACTCCTGACTAAAGCAGATTGGTCTAGGCGTGATCACCTGCCCCAGGCTGGACCAACTAAACACTTTTCCCCAGTAGTTGTGAACTTGAGAAAGAAGAAAACCATGTCAGTCCCTTCTCATTGTGGTAACCTTGAGTCAAAAATTCCAGCAGCATTTGGTAATCAGTTATTTTACAATGTGATAGCTGGACTATAAAGAAAGCTGAGCACTGAAGAATTGATGCTTTTGAACTGTGGTGTTGGAGAAGAGAGTCCCTTGGACTGCAAGGAGATCCAACCTGTCCATCCTAAAGGAGATCAGTCCTGGGTGTTCACTGGAAGGACTGATGCTGAAGCTGAAAATCCAATACTTGGGCCACCTGATGTGAAGAGCTGACTCATGTGAAAAGGCCCTGAGGCTGGGAAAGATTGAGGGAAGGAGGAGAAGGGGACGACAGAAGATGAGATGGTTGGATGGCATCACTGACTCAATGGACATGAGTTTGGGTAGGCTCCAGGAGTTGGTGATGGACAGGGAGGCCTAGCGTGCTGCAGTTCATGGGGTCACAAAGAGTTGGACATGACTGAGCGACTGAACTGAAATGAACTGATTTCACAAAGTGGAGAATTATCTGCTATGAAGGTGAATTATATGGATACCAAAGACAAGCTAGATAAGAGAGTACTGGTTGTGTTCAAATTTCGGGCTTAAACTGTTTTCAACATTCTGCAACTTTTAGTGACAAGATATTTTTAATATAAAAGATTATGTGAATTCCTAAAATTATGCCATAAACCTTGCAAAAATCATGTGTCTCATTGTCTTCCAATGTAGATTTCGACTTTTTGAGTCTTGGTCAATGGTTCACATAATTTAGAGAGGTTGCCAGAGTCCTTTGTGTAAAATACTAGACTAGGAAACCCTAAGATGTATACGGCACTGCTGTTGCCTTAGGTTGCTTATCAACTGAGAAGGAAGAGACAAAATAGGTAAAAAGTACTGGCGAGTCATCTACAACAATCATGCTATGGAATATAAGCCAAAAACCATTTAGGTGATGGAAACCAGGAGTGCTGCTTGAAGTTCAGAAGAGGCAGAAAGATTTGGGAGCTATAGCAGGAAGTTAAAGGAAGATTCACAGAGGAATAAAGTGGGTCTGGAAATTGAGTAGGATTCAGACAACCACGGAAGAAGAAAAAGAGAAACCATAGAAATGAGTTCAGTGAGTACTGTTTTTTTAAGGATTTTACTTGTTTATTCTCATAAGAGCTTTTGGGTCAGCCTAACCTACAAAGCAATCACAGATTCTCCTGTTTAAATAATTTCATCCCATTCTACTCTTGAACAACTCCTATCAAGTGTGGAGATTTTCCATCCAGTGCTAGCTGACCCCAATTCTATTTCTACAGAAATTACTACCTTGTTTACATTATTGGATTCCTAAGTTGATCAGACATACTCCCTAAAGGTCAATTTATGACTCACAGATTTCATTAGGTTTTTTCTAATACAGCAGTTCAATTCTATTTCAAAAGAAATTACTATCTTGCTTACATTATTGGGTTCCTAAGTTGATCAGACATACTACCTAAAGGTCAATTTATGACTCAGACATTTCATTAGATTTTTTCAAATATGACAGTCCCTCCCTATCTGCATCGTGTAAGTTCTAAGACCCTTAGGTAATGCCTGAAACTGTAGATACGACCAAACTCTATACATACTATGTTTTTTCCCACATTTACATCATTTGATATAGTTTAATTTATTAATTACGCAGAGTAATACATTAACAACACCTAAAAATTAAATAGAAAATTATAGCAATATAATGTAATAAAAGTTATGTGACTGTCTCTCACTCTAAAAATGTCTCCTTATACAAATTTAATGCCTTTTCCATCTTAACTAAGCATTTATCCTGACCAATGGTCATAATTTTTGCAGTCTGAGGTAAGAAAATAAAATAAGCACAAATTTCTTTTTCCTTCCCCACAATTTTAAGGACAGAAGATTCTTACTGTCGATCTTAGCAACCTCAGCATATAATTTTTTTTCCTTTCCTTATTAAGTCAAGAACATTTCTCTTTTCATTTATAGGAAGCAGTATATGGCTTCTCTCTGTCATATCTGAATTGCCAGCATGACTGCCCTTGTATTTTGTGTCTGTTATAAATAGAGGTTACCTGAACACAGGCACTGCAGTACCACAACAGTCGATCTGATCACCGAGGTAGCTACTAAGTGACTAAATGAAAGGATGCAAGGGACAAAGGGATGATTCACATCTCGAATGGGACAGAGTAGGACAGTGAAAATTTCATCATGCTACTCAGAACAGCACACAATTTAAAACTTATGAATTGACCCCCAAACCAAAGAACAAGGGCACAAGTTATAAATCTCAGAGTTGGAAGGAATGTTAGTTACCATCAAGTGAGTGGTGCCCAAACCTGGCTGCACATCACAGTAACCTCGGTTCAGTTCAGTTCCGTTCAGTTCAGTCGCTCAGTCGTGTCCGACTCTCCGCAACCCCATGAATCACAGCACGCCAGGCCTTCCTGTCCATCACCAACTCCCGGAGTTCACTCAAACTCATGTCCAATGAGTCAGTGATGCCATCCAGCCATCTCATTCGCTGTCGTCCCCGTCTCCTCCCGCCCCCAATCCTTCCCAGCATCAGAGTCTTTTCCAGTGAGTCAACTCGTCGCATGAGGTGGCCAAAGTATTGGAGTTTCAGCTTTAGCATCAGTCCTTCCAATGAACACCCAGGATTGAGCTCCTTTAGAATGGACTGGTTGGATCTCCTTGCAGTCCAAGGGACTCTCAAGAGTCTTCTCCAGCACCACAGTTCAAAAGCATCAATTCTTCGGCGATCAGCTTTCTTCACAGTCCAACTCTCACATCCATACATGACCACGGCTAGACGGACCTTGGTTGGCAAAGTTATGTCTCTGCTTTTTAATATATTATCAAGGTTGGTCATAACTTTCCTTCCAAGGAGTAAGCATCTTTTAATTTCATGGCAGCAATCAGCATCTGCAGTGATTCTGGAGCCCCAAAAAATAAAGTCTGACACTATTTCCACTGTTTTTCCATTATTTCCCATGAAGTGATGGGACCAGATGCCATGATCTTTGTTTTCTGAATGCTGAGCTTCAAGCCAACCTTTTCACTCTCCTCTTTCACTTTCATCAAGAGGCTTTTGAGTTCCTCTTCACTTTCTGCCATAAGGATAGTGTCATCTGCATATCTGAGGTTATTGATATTTCTCCCAGCAATCTTGATTCCAGCTTGTGCTTCTTCCAGCCCAGCGTTCCTCATTATATACTCTGCATATAAGTTAAATAAGCAAGGTGACAGTTTAAAAAAATTCACAAAACCCCAGATCCATCTCCAGACCTATAGACTCAAAATCATTTGAATTTGGGGCTCTGGACTAGGGAGTTGTAGGGAGCAGTGGCAAGGATATTGTCTTTTAACTTAAAAAAATTGAACTGCTTTTAAATCAAGAAGAGTACAGAAAATAATATGAAAACTAAAACGAGAAGATGTTAACACTTAATTATGGCTGTGTAGAGAAATGGAGAAGGCAATGGCAAGCCACTCCAGTACTCTTGCCTAGAAAATCCCATGGATGGAGGAGCCTGGTGGGCTGCAGTCCATGGGGTCGCTAAGGGTTGGACACGACTGAGCGACTTCAGTTTCGCTTTTCACTTTCACACATTGGAGAAGGAAATGGCAACCTACTCCAGTGTTCTTGCCTGGAGAATCCCAGGGACGGGGGAGCCTGGTGGGCTTCCGTCTATGGGGTCGCACAGAGTCGGACACGACTGAAGTGACTTAGCAGTAGCAGTAGCAGAGAAAAGTTATAATTTGGTAGAAAACTTTGCATTGGCTAGACTCTACAGAGGAGACCTCTCAGTGTTATCACATCCTGATTCTAGGGAAGCCACTGTACAACGCTGTGTGCTGCAGATAACTGATAGCAATGCAAAATAGTTCTTGTCTATAGACATACAAATTCTGTATCTTCTTTCACCGTGGGTCAACCATTTTAATACATATTGCAATTTTCCTGGTGTCTGTTCACCGGGTGTCTTTTGAGTGCATTATAACATCTGTCTAGTACACTCATTAAGTTAAAGAAAATCTATCATGTATTGATTTTATATCAATAGGAGAGTCAAGATTTTATAGTTTTTGAAAATTATCTTTTAATAGTTCCTTCAAAAAATTTTTAAAAGATTGATTAATCCTTACAGAAAATGTTAATATACACTAAGTTTTCCCTTTTGGTCTCATTTCATTTCTCTCCTCAGAGGCAGCCTCCTTTTATGAATTTAGTGTAAATACAAGTCATGCCTTTATACTTTTCTAAATATATAATGTTCAAGCAGGTTTTAGAAAAGGCAGAGGCACCATAGATCAAATTGCCAACATCCGCTGGATCATGGAGAAAGCAAGAGAGTTCCAGAAAAACATCTATTTCTGCTTCATTGACTATGCCAAAGCCTTTGACTGTGTGGATCACAGTAAACTGTGGAAAATTCTGAAAGAGATGGGAATACCAGACCACCTGACCTGCCTCTTGAGAAACCTGTATGCAGGTCAGGAAGCAACAGTTAGAACTGGACATGGAACAACAGACTGGTTCCAAATAGGAAAAGGAGTACGTCAAGGCTGTATATTGTCACCCTGCTTATTTAACTTATATGCAGAGTACATCATGAGGAACGCTGGGCTGGAAGAAGCACAAGCTGGAATCAAGATTGCTGGGAGAAATATCAATAACCTCAGATATGCAGATGACACTACCCTTATGGCAGAAAATGAAGAGGAACTCAAAAGCCTCTTGATGAAAGTGAAAGAGGAGAGTGAAAAGGTGGGCTTGAAGCTCAACTTCAGAAAACAAAGAACATGGCATCTGGTCCCATCACTTCATGGGAAATAGATGGGGAAACAGTGGAAACAGTGTCAGTTTTTAATTTTTTGGGCTCCAAAATCACTGCGGATGCTGATTGCAGGCATGAAATTAAAAGATGCTTACTCTTTGGAAGGAAAGTTATGACCAACCTAGATAGTATATTCAAAAGCATAGACATTACTTTGCCAACAAAGTTCCATCTAGTCAAGGCTATGGTTTTTCCAGTGGTCATGTATGGATGTGAGAGTTGGACTGTGAAGAAAGCTGATCGCCGAAGAATTGATGCTTTTGAACTGTGGTGCTGGAGAAGACTCTTGAGAGTCCCTTGGACTGCAAGGAGATCCAACCAGTCCATTCTAAAGGAGCTCAATCCTGGGTGTTCATTGGAAGGACTGATGCTAAAGCTGAAACTGCAATACTTTGGCCACCTCATGCGACGAGTTGACTCATTGGAGAAGACTCTGATGCTGGGAGGGATTGGGGGTGGGAGGAGAAGGGGATGACAGAGAATGAGATGGCTGGATGGCATCACCGGCTCAATGGACATGAGTCTGAGTGAACTCCGGGAGTTGGTGATGGACAGGGAGGCCTGGCGTGCTGTGATTCATGGGGTCGCAAAGGGTCGGACACGACTGAGCGACTGAACTGAACAGAACTGAACTGAAATATATAATATTCGAAAATAATGTATGGTATTAATTAATTTTAAAAACATACTCTATATCGCATTTGCAAACTCTTTAATTAGCAACAAATATCTGAGATATCTACATGCTGATCTATGTAATCATGTCTTTAATGGCTAGTAGTGTACTTGGTTTTCTGACTTTTTGAGACTAATTTGATAATTTGTTTTTGTAGAAAAATACCTATTCCTTTGCTTCCCAATTTTCTAGCCACAGGTTTTTCAGTTTTCTATACTAATTTTTCTTTACTATATATTATGCCCACATATTTTATTCCTTAAAGTTTTTACTTTTGTCTTTTCTGTTTTTACTTGCTTATTTCTTTGTTTGCCTAGAAATAAATACTTGATTATACTAATTGTTTCTATTATTTATGTTTTTGTTGACTTGCTTTTTAAAGTTATTAACTTCTGTTATTATCTTGATTATTTCCTTCCTTCTTACTCTTTCCTTGTGTACATACAACATATTAATTATGCCTTCACAATCCAAAATGGATTGCTTCATTGTTGTTCAATTGTAATATTTTATAATTGTTTTCTTTTAATTTCTTGATTAACCCCTTGCATTCTTTTTTTTTTTAGTTTTCAAATATGTCAGTTGGGCTTGTACTATTTTGTATTAGAGTTCTAGTTTAACTGCATTGTTGTTAGGAAATGTAATCCACATAAGATATTGATCTTTGAAATGCTTAAGACATGAGTTTTAAGAATTTTTAATAAGTGTTTCATTTGGTAAAAAGAATATATATTCTCTATGGACAAAATGTAGACAGAAATATTTTTGTTTGCTTGTACATTTGAGACAGAAGTAGTAAAATCTCTCACTATGGTTATACATTTCTTTGTGTAATTTTGTAAGTTTTTCTGAGTTATGCTGTTAAATGTATACGCTTTCATGATTATTTTTTCTATTGGTGTACTATTTTTTCTTGTTATATAATGTTTCTCTTTAATTAATACTATTATATGGATTAGTGCTTTTTCCTTAAATTCCATTGTGCCTAATATCATTATTTCTCTACTAGCTAGCTTTCTTTTGTTTAGTGTTTGAATACTTCTTTCTATGGTTTTATTTTCAATCTATGTCACTTTAAGTGTAACTTTTGCAAATAGAACATAGATGGCTTTTTGAAAAATCCAATCGTATAGTCCTTATTTTTTGATGCATTTAACACATTTACATTCACTGTAATTCATATTTTTACTTACTAACACTAATTCATCTTGTGGTTTCTTCTATTATATTGTATCTTTGTGTTTCATTTCTTACCTTCTGTGGTATTTGTAAATATTCTTTATTTCACTTTTTCTCAGCTGATTTTGAAGTTGTCAATTGTATTTCTATTGATCTGACAATTACTCTTAAAGTTTTCTAATGACTATGATATTCAGCATCTCTGTTTCACTCTATAAAACTATCCATTAAGTAGTCCCTTTTCTGTACCACCCACACTGTCCCATCATCCTTGTTATTCTTGTCTAGACCAGGCTTCAGCCAAATCCTGCCTGACACCTGATTTTGTATAGCTCATGAGTTAAGAATGGTTTTCATATTAAACAATTTTTTTCATCAAAAGAATATAGTTCATAACATCAACATTATATAAAATCCAAAATTCAGTGTCCACATAAAGTTATATCGGAACACAGCCATTCTCATTTGTTTACATATTATCTAGGGCTGCTATCCTGACACAATGGCAAAGTTGAGTAGTTACAACAAAGATCAAATGCCCACAGAGTCTGAAATATTCTTTATATGGCCCTGTATGGAAAGTTTTCTGATTCCTAGTCTAGACATCAGAGTGTCATTTTACTTTGAAACTTTTAACTTAACAAATGTAAACCAAAAATTATGGTTATTCCTCTCTTTTATAGATTAAAGTTAATAACATATAAAATATATTTTATCAACTTATGTGTTTCCCATTGTTTCTTATACCACATTACATCTTGTTCTGAGTTCACTTTTCTTTCTGCCAAAAAAAAAAAAAATTCATTCTCTTATCAAGAGTTTCTGGATAGTAAATTCTGTTAGTCTTTGTATTTCTGAAAATGTCTTTAGTTTGTTTTCACTTCTGAAAGCAAATTTAGCTGGATATATAATTTCAGGTTAGTATTTTCCCTTAGCACTTTGGAGATATTACTGTATTGTCTTGAAGTATTTGTTATTCTCATGAGAAATCTGCTTGTTGTCCAGTTGCCTTTCTTTGAAGTTTTAAACATTGTTTTGCATTGTTAGCTTTTGAGATTTTTTTCTTAAATATGTGAGATATCAGTACTTCAGTATAATAAGTCAAGTTGGGTTTATTTTTGCTTTTTACCTCTGTCAGCATTTGGTGTGTACTTTTAATCTGAAAACTTATCCTTTTTTCACTGTTAGAACCCTTTTACCTGTCATATTTCAAATATTGTTTCTCAATCATTCTCTCTTTTCTCTGTCCCTGAGATACCTACTCTATATACATAGTGTATATATATATATATATATCTTTCAGTGTTTGTCTTTTAATGTCTTTTTCATGCTTTTCATATTTTTATTTCTCTATGTTTAACTTTAGGTGATTTTCTCTATATTATTTTTCAATTCCCTAATTCATTCTTTAACTAAGTCCAGTCTAGAAATCACTCTGCTTAGTGAGATTTTTGTGGGCTTCCCTGGTAGCTCAGTTGGTAAAGAATCCACCTGCAATGCAGGAGACCCCCAGTTTGATTCCTGGGTTAGGAAGATCCCCTGGAGAAGGAAACGGCTACTCATTCCAGTATTCTGGTCTGGAGAATTCCATGGACAGAGGAGGCTGGTAGGCTACAGTCCATGGGGTTACATTTATTCCAATAACTATATTCTCCATTTTGAGAATTTCTAATTGTTTTTTTGACTCATATCAATTTATTTTACTGCCAGAATCTTCTCTCTGGATAAAATTCTTGTCTATAACTATTTGAGAATCTTAAACATATTTAAAGTCAAATTGAGTATTCTATTGTTTATATTTTGTCATGTGTGAATGTATTTAACTCCTCTTTGTTTTGATTTCAAACTTGATGTTCAATTTTCTAACTCTGAAAATTTAATTTGTATGTTCACTTTGAATGGAAAGTGTTTTCATTGTTTTATGTTCCTGGTCTGTGGTCTGACTCTGTAACATGTAGTTTTCCTGCTAAAGTTCTCTAGTCCAGTACCAGAACCAGGTCTTAAATAAATAGCCTGACACTCCAGTTTCAAGATGCACTATGAATATCAAGATCCATCCACTCAGATAGCAGGGAGTTCTGTCCAGACCCTAAATTTTCTGAATGACATTTTCTCTTTTTTCTTGACATCACTCATATTTTATGCAAACAGTAGCCAAAGACAGCAGTATTGGTTTTCTCACCCTTTCTCTCTTTCCACCTTCTCTGCCCAGCTCCTGGTTTCAGGCAATGAAACCCAGTTCAGGTCTCTCACCATGCATGGGGAGCTTTGGGCTCTCTACAATCTCACGACGACAGAATTTTGTCTCTCTCTTTCTGCACATAGGACCTAGTATATGGGCCTCAGTTCAACTTACAGCTCTAGGCTTCTGTTCCATTTCTGGTCCACAGAGACATTCAACTTGTCTTTTACACAGATATATGATATACAAATACACACACAATTGTTTTGTTTAGAAAGGAAGATAATTTAAGGTATAAGCTCAAAACTTAATTGTTCCTTCTTATAAGCCTATATGATTCTGACCTCTAACACAGGGGTGAGCCAACTACAGCTCATGGACCAAATTTGGCCTGTTTGTGTTTCCATAAAAAAAGTTTTATTGAAATATAGCCGCATCCATTTCTTTTCATATTGCATATGGCTGTTTTCACTATAAATACAGAGTTGACTAATTATGACAGAGACCATATACCCTGCAAAGCCTAAAATTTTTACAGAAAAAGATTGCTGATTCTGCTGCAACAACAGAGAGCCTCTTCCCTTCTTCATCTACTCTTCCCCACGTGGCTTTAAATATCAAGTACATGATGACAAGTCCCTGAACTTGCTCATTTACTTAGCTGAATATCTCAGTTTGGAAATATACAATAGGCTTCTTAAACTTAACATGTTCCAAACCAGATCCCTGGCGTTTCCTCTGTGCCCTCCCCCTTCTACATGAAGGCCTTTCTTCAAGGAGTCTACTCCATTGCAGCAAAGGAAAACTGCATCCTTCCCTTTGCTCAAGTCAAAAATTTAGAAACATCCTTGACTTCTCTCCTCTCACACTCAATATCTTTTCTACCAAAAACCTAAAAAAAAAATAAGCACTGAAAATCCATGAAGTCATGGAATATGACCAGTTCCCTCCTCAGGGAATTACTTGTCTCACTTGTGAACCAGGTACCAGGAGAAGTAAGCCAGCAAATGTTGAAGTCAGTCTCACTGGGAAGTTTGATATGGAATCTGGTCCATAACTCAGGCTCAGACAGTCTGCTTGTTGACGTTTTCTTATCTTTATGAGAAAAGGAAATATGCTAGCCTTCTAGTAAAGGCCTTTGGATTAAACCCTCAGAAGGAAACTGGCCTCACCTAATAAACTCACCAGAACATAAAAGGACATGGAAGAGAATAATAAAACTAATGTGCTAATCAGTTCAATAAATGCCTAAAGCAGACCTTAAATCAAATAATAGACAGGAAAGGATGCCTTATTTTAGTGCCTTGAGACACACAGTGATGAGAAAACATTTCCTCAGGTTTGAATTTCTGCAGGGAAAATTATAATCGATTCTGGAAAAGTAGCCTGACTATCATGAGACACCAGTGGCAGTTTCTAAACAGAATCATTTTCCTTTCTGTCTTCTTCCAGAATTGATGGAAGATCTCATATGCCAAGAGGGTACCTTAGGCTTCCATCCCACTAGCTGCATGAGCAATGTGAAGCCTGTGTCCTTGGAATGAGCAATTCTCTCCAGTCCTCCAGTTCTAGATATTTAGCCAGAGGCAAAACTAGAACATAGGTGAAGATTTTCTCTGTCAAATGTCCATCAGCCTCAAATACCCCTTGACCACCTGATCAGTAGGAAAGCCATGTGTATAAAACCAATTCACACCACTGTGTTAGCAACATAATTCATTTTCCTGACTAGGAATGTGGTATTTTCAAAGCGAATAGGCAACATTCACATCTCAGAAGGTGGAATTCCAGCCTCAGTGTGCCCTATGTGGAATACAAGTGCTTTGGGGTCAGTTCCACTCTTAAGTTCTGAAAATGAAACTTCCTACTTCTCCTACTTCTTCTGCTGCTGCTGCTGCTAAGCCGCTTCAGTAGTGTCCAACTCTATGCGACCCCATAGACGGCAGCCAACCAGGCTAGGCTGCCACAAATCAATTCCAGTTTAGTGGTAAAGAACCACATTTCCCTTTCTCCAGCAGGAGCATCAACTTAGTATCGACTACAGAAAGGTTCTTAGCAGGTTAGAGGGTCACTGTTAGCTAAGAGAAACACTATGAGGAAGGAGATACAGAGGGCCTACAGTGTGTGTGTGTGTGTTTGGGAGTGGAGCAGGTGTGTGTGTGTGTGTGTTTAGGAGTGGAGCAGGTGTGTGTGTGTGTGTGTTTGGGGGTGGAGCAGGTATGTGTGTGTGTGTGTGTTTGGGGGTGGAGCAGGAAGGGATACAGGGAGTAAGGTACTTGCACAGGGCAGAGGACAGGCCTGGGAGAAAAGTGAGGCATTGACTAGGGAAGCAGGGAAATTCTGAAAACAAGGACAACTCCTGGACACTCTTAGGCAATTCCCTAATAGCCACTGCTCCAGGCCTGATTTCTTAGCCTTGAATCTGAAGGAGCTAATGCAAATTCTCAAAATACTAAGTGTATATAGGAAGCTGCCTCGTGCTAAGTGACTATGACTCAACCTAAGTGGAAATGTTATTTCTCAATCCACGCTAAAGCATTTATTTAAGATCAGCTCCTTTTGTCTCACGAAGAGGTTGCTACTTGTGGAGTTTGGAGGAGGCTCAGGTGTGGCCATACAATTAAGAAACCCCATTGTTCCAAATGGGAGTGGAGCACGCCCCACTCAAGTGGAGTGCTGAGGCTGCCATCTTCTCCTCCCACATCTCAGGGTGTCTGTGCACCTCAAGGCAATTCACACTTCACATTCAGGGTGTCATTTCATTTTTAGATAAGAGCATGAAGAGTTTTGCCTCTGTTACTTCTTCTCACTTAGCATCATGCTTTCTTTCCCTCAGCCTCTTGCAATCATCAAATACATGCAAGACCATATATTAGGAACAACAGAAATAAAGGAATTATACCAAAAACTTTAAGCTAAAACCAGCAAGAGCAACAGGAATTAAATGCCAAGAAGACAGGAAGCTCCCTAAAAACGTCCAGGTGCTTTTTTGAAATAATTCTTTGGAACCCCTCCACTGTGTCGTTACTTTCTCTCCCCACTGCTGCTGCTGCTGCTGCTAAGTCGCTTCAGTCGTGTCCGACTCTGTGCGACCACATAGACGGCAGCCCACCAGGCTCCCCTGTCCCTGGGATTCTCCAGGCAAGAACACTGGAGTGGGTTGCCATTTCCTTCTCCATTACTCCCCACTAGATAAGTCAAAATGATGAACAAACTCACAGTCTCAAAGTTTAGGTTCTAAGATGCAAGGCTGAAACCCTTGTGTAGAGAGTGCCACTAAAACGCTCATGTGACAAAACTCACCTACAGACACAGTAGACCTGAGACCAAACGTTACTAACAAGCTCCAGGTGATGCCAAAGTTTTCGGACCACGGGCCACATTTTGAGTTGCAACGGTACAGAGCACACTGGCTCTCTAATTTGGCTACACTCTGGACTTAACCTGGGGAGTATAAAATAAGACTAACGCCCCACAAATTCTTATTTGTACTTGAGTGTGACCTGGAAATTTGACCTTTTAAAAGGTCCCCAGTGTTTCTAGCCTTCAGGAAAGTGGGAGAACCAGTGGAATGGAGGTTGTTGACTTTCTTGAGGTCATGGAGGGCAAGACTCAAAGTGCTCTGCTCAACACCAAGTGATTCTACTGATTCGACGTTAGCATTTTCTGGAGAGCTTTTAAATAATACTGCTTGAGACCCATGCCTGGAAATCCAGATTTAATTGATTTAAGGAAGGGCCTAGACAGTAGAATATTTCAAGTCTCAGCTACATGCACCCAGGTTAAGAATCTGTATCATAGATGTTATAAGAATGAACTAAAAAACATCTTTAATTGTCATGGAATGAGCAGACATCAATTCTTCGGTGATCAGCTTTCTTCACAGTCCAACTCTCACATCCATACATGATGCTTTTGAACTGTGGTGCTGGAGAAGACTCTTGAGAGTCCCTTGGACTGCAAGGAGATCTAACCAGTCCATTCTAAAGGAGATCAATCCTGGGTGTTCATTGGAGAGACTGATGCTAAAGCTGAAACTGCAATACTTTGGCCACCTCATGTGACGAATTGACTCACTGGAAAAGACTCTGATGCTGGGAAGGACTGAGGGCGGGAAGAAAAGGGGACGATAGAGAATGAGATGGCTGGATGGCATCACCGACTCTGTGGACATGAGTTTGAGTGAACTCCGGGAGTTGGTGATAGACAGGGAGGCCTGGTGTGCTGTGATTCATGGGGTCGCGGAGAGTCGGACACGACTGAGTGACTGAACCGAACTGAACTGAACTGAGCAGACATAGTTTAGAGGAAGAATGTATGTCAGCTATGAATACACATATACGTATATTACAGCAACTAGTTGCTTTGTTATTTTGTAATAAAAAATCTAACTTTTTAGTAGATAATAATGTGTTGGAGAAGACTCTTGAGAGTCCCTTGGACTGCAAGGAGATCCAAACAGTCCATCCTAAAGGAGATCAGTCCTGGGTGTTCATTGAAAGGGCTGTTGCTAAAGCTGAAACTCCAATACTTTGCCTACCTCATGCGAATAGTTGACCCATTGGAAAAGACTCTGATGCTGGGAGAGATTGGGGGCAGGAGGAGAAGGGGATGACAGAGAATGAGATGGCTGGATGGCATCACCGACTCAATGGAGGTGGGTTTGAGTGAACTCTGGGAGTTGGTGATGGACAGGGAGGCCTGGCGTGCTGTGATTCATGGGGTCGCAAAGAGTCGGACACGACTGAGTGACTGAACTGAACTGAACTGAATGAGGTTAGAGAAGCATTAAACATGGGTTTAGATTCGTACATCAATATTGAAACCCTCATTTAATCTGCTTATTTGCAGAGTTAAAAACAGCACAGTGTTTTCCACATAGAAGGTATAAAGTTAATATTTAATGGCCTACTAGAAGACAGGCAATATTATTATATTTTCTTGGGTGAATTCCATACTAAAACAATAAAAATATAGCAGTAATAAGGGTACATTATGATGCCAAGCTATGATGGAAAATCACAAGACAGGCTAGGAAATCTTAAATGACATTGGGAGGCTGCAAAACTAGGTTTGGATCAGTATCCACATTCAGACAGGCAGAGTTCATCCTGGGGATGAGAGGTGGATATGAGGTTTGGATAGGAGACATTACAGCTTCTGGCCTAAGCGCTCTTTGAATACATGTGGAAAAGACATTCCCTGGACTTGGCTCTAAAACATGGACAGGAATGAGGCAGGCAGAATTCATGTGTAAACCACTTTCTAATCACGATCATTACATAATTAAGACCATCAGCACCAAATTCTAATGAGGCGAAAGCTTGAAACTTTCATTATCAGGGAGTGACTTACCTTGGGACAGGCGAGCTATGACAGAAGGTAGACATCAGGGGAATTCGTAAGAAATCCTTGGGAGTATTTCAAAACAGTCTCAGTGTATGCCCCTCGAGTAAGCATGGCTTCGCTGAAGAAGGGAAACACAGTATGGAAACACTGTTCATTTAACCGAGGGGGTGAGGGCAACTGAGAGGACGACGTGGAGCTTGACTTCGTGAGGAAACAGTGGCTGGATGGAGGACAGGCGGACGAGAGAGGCTCACTCAAGCATTATGCGTAACATCAATAGCTTAGAAACAATCTAGGTGTCCAACAGCAGGGCATTTAGTTAAGTTTGCTATTGTTTGGCTTTCTTCCCCCCCTCAACTTCATTGAGGTATAACTGACAAGTAAAAGTATATACATTTAAAGTGTACTATATGATTTGATATTCATACACATTAAAAAAGATGGTCACAATCAAATTAATTAACATATTTGTCAGATATTTGGTTTCTTAAATCAGGGAGTATTGTACTCTGTGCAGTCATTAATAACAGTAATGAAGTAGAAAACTTATTACTATGAGAAAATATTAATGATGATTGTTAAATGAAAAGGAAATGTAAACGTGTACAATATGATCCTAGTTGTCCTAATATATAGAAAAGTAGTTAGGAAGAATAAATTAAACAGTTAATAATAAATGGGGAGATTGTAGATGACTCTATGTCTCTTCACTGGAGCTTTTCTGTATTTTCTGAGTATATCACATGTGCATTTATTTTGTAATTAGAAAAAAAAATATTGTGTAAAATGCAAATAGAGAGGAAAGTAGGATGGTCAAATCTAAAAAATAAGAACATCTAAACAAGAATTCATGAAGCATCTTATGTGTTTTTCCAAACAGAAGAGGTTCTTTTTCGCCCTATAAGGGAGAGGTATTTGTAGTACCATCTGAGAATGATGGTGAGCAAGGGGAATGCCCAGGGAATAAAAGTTAGGTACAAATTAAGCATGAATTCTTAGCTTTGGCCTTCTCTGAAAGGGGCTAACATAATCTTGACCACAAACCATCTTGAAACAGGTAGATTAGAAAAATGCAGCTGAGTAGGACTCATTCATTGAAAGCTGAATGTGGAAACATGCCATGTGAGAATATTTAAAGCTAGCAAATGATGAGGTGGCCAGGCCAGGCACCAAGTGCAGGCAGTGTCTGCTAATTTACTTTTCATTGGTAGCTGTAAGCTGTGGTCTCTGTGACTGGTTTGCTAGAGAAGAAGTAAGTTGATGAGTCTGCCATTCCTCTTGGAAGCTCAGTAGTCATGTACGGATGTGAGGGTGGGACTATAAAGAGAGTTGAGAGCCAAAGAATTGATGCTTTTGAACTGTGGTATTGGAGAATACTATTGAGAGTCCCTTGGACTGCAAGGAGATCCAACCAGTCCATCCTAAATGAGATGATCAGTCCTGAGTGTTCTTCGGAAGGACTGATGTTGAAGCTGAAACTTTGGCCACCTGATGTGAAGAGCTGACTCATTTGAAAAGACCCTGATGCTGGGAAAGATTGAGGGCTGGAGGAGAAGGGGACGACAGAGGATGAGAGGGTTGGACGGCATCACCGACTCAATGGACATGAGTTTGGGTAGGCTCCGGGAACTGGAGATGGACAGGGAGGCCCGGCGTGTTGTGGTTCATGGGGTTGCAAAGAGTCGGACACAACTGAGGGACTGAATTGAACTGAGCTTGGAAGTTCAGGGAGGATGAGCATAGAGGAAAAGGAAGGCTACCGACTGGAAGACAGTCTGAATTAATCCAGTGGAGACAGCCAGAGGTACACATCAAGTCAGAGTAAGAATGAGTCAGGGTGTTCAGAGATGAAGGAGACAATAGCCAGAGAAAGGGAGTGCTCAGTTCAAACAGGGGCTGTGAGCCCATGCCCAGCTGGTTCACAGGCAGAACCAGACTGCAGGCAGTCATAGGAGAGGCTTTCCTTTCATCTCATGCAGAAGCACACTATCCAGCACTTGAACTGAGAGTGAACTGGGCTGCTCATGATGCTTCGCTAAGAACCTCATATCCTGAAATTAACCAGAAAACACAATCAAGCATGTAACCCACTGTCATCAAAATAAAGTTAAATAAAGGGAAATATTTAAGTCCCAGACAAATGGGACTTGCCAGCAATTATAAAGAACCTCAAAAGACAATAATTTATTTAATGAAAGTCCTAAGGACATAAACATACTAACAGCACCCAGACGACATCTTGCGTGTGTTGGCTTCAGGTTGTGAATTGAAGAAGATCACGAATGCTTGGGACACACAGTTCAAGAGTTTGAAAGCTGAAGTGAGAATTGCATCTATTTTTTGGTCAGGGACAAGGGAAACACGTGCCAGTCTTTATGTGAGGGTGAAGAACACACTGAGACAACCAGAAAAGACCTGTGAGTAAAAGACTGACATTTAAAAATCTTCCTTTCCTGAATGCAAGTACACCCTGGCGAGCTCATGGTTTCCTGACAGAAGCAGCACAGTCATACCTTCTCCACATCAGATCATTTTCTCTGTGGCACTTGCCTAGGGATGGTGGAGAGCCAGGGAAAGTAGCTAACAATAGCCTTAGACTCACTGCATCTGAGTCACAAATGAGTAGCATTTTGAATCATCTCTTGCTTACATACTTTTTTTTTCCACTTTACTCCTCCATCCCACCCAGAGAGTACTTATCTCAATTGCAAGGAGGCACCTCCATCCTCTGCTGAGTCAGACGCGGAAATCCGGATCCTTCTCATCTCTGTGACAAGCAGTATGAGGTGGACTTTAAAGTGAATGATGGACTAATCCAGCAGATTGCAAACCCACGGCAATCACATCTACCATGTAAAACACAGAAAACTGGTGTCTCCACCCAACTCCAGTTCTGAGGTCTCCCTTTTGGGCCTCTTTCACTAACCACATTTCTTTAAACATAATCAGAGCTAACCCTTCTCTAATTAGACTCGGACAAGCTACTTGAGCCCTGGAAACAAGATCCAGGGGGGAAAAAATCCAGGGCCTTTTGTGAACAGCTGATTATGATCTCCTGTGGTGACTAGAGACACATGTGTGTGCACACATTTTAGAGATCCGGGGTTATACATGTTACTTGCTTTTTCTCATTGAATTGGTGAACAAATATTCCTGAAGGAGGGGCACGAAAGGGAGACTTTTGGGCTTCTCCCCTGTCACTTAAACTGCCTTGACAAGCTCAGGGGGTAACCACTGGTTGGTGACCATGTCCTGTGAATTGCTCCCACAGAGGAACTGAGGTACAAATTCTGCCTTCCTACCCCAGTGATGTTGCTCATAAAGATCAAGTCACCGTGATCTTCCCTTCATCAAGCCCTTCCATTTTCAGAGTTTTACTGGATGGTCGGTAACCAGGAGTTTCAAGCCCATGTTTTGGCTTCTCTTAGGTGATTATGCTCCATTTAGGACACTCACTTCACTTCACTTTTGTGTCATAAATCTTAACATTCTTAAAATTCACATCTTTTTAGATAGTAGGCTCATGATGCAATGCTAATAGTCTACTGAACTGAGTGGATTTAATTTGGTTTGGAACCTAGGAGCCTGCTAGAAGGGGCTTCTCTGCTGGCTCAACAGTAAAGAATCTGCCTGCAATGCAGGAGACGATCCCTGGATCATGAAGATCTGGAGACGGAAATGGCAACCCACTCCAGTATTCTTCCTGGGAAATCCATGGACAGAGGAGCCTGGTAAGCTACAGTCCATGCACAGAAGAATCAGACACAACGTGGCAACTAAAACCAAAAGCCTGTTAGAAATGGTTGGTTTTCAGGAAAAGACATTAATTCTTTGACTGAAAAAGAGTATGTACTATGGAAAAATTAAAACTAAAAATATAATTACAAAAGGAAAACACCCATTATATTACCACTTAGAGATAAGGTATTATCCTTTTGAAGTTTACTTTGTAAAACACTGAAATTAAACTATTTAGTTTTTTCCCCAAATAAGTAAGAAATAATATCAAGATCATTTATAAAATAAGCGCTGTTCTTCCAAGTGATTCAAACTGTCATCATATTGAAATGGTTGAAATGCTACTTTACTTACATTTAAAAAGTTGTCAGAAGTAGCAGTCTCCACTTAATCTTCACATACTTTAATTTCTTCTTCTGTAAAGGGGATACAGTAATGGAACACATCTCATTTATTTTGAGAACTGAGTTAATACATGAGCAGGTCTTAGAATATAACCAGTTCCATGGAAGTTTTTGCAGTTGCTATTCAGTCCTAAAAGTAACCCTACTTTGTCATGTCCTCTTCATATGCAGCTGGGTTTTCTCATCTGTATTTAGAAGTGGAAATGACGTCCAGGTTTTTTCCCATTATTCAATTTTTGTCAGGTTTAGTACCAAAATTATATGATCTTTATAGAATGAATTTTGAATTTCACATCTTTCCCCTATGCTCTGGAACAACTTAAAAGAACTGGGAGTAATGTCTTCCTTAAAATTTTGAAAGAGCTCACTCAAAATTTCCAAGATCAGGTTTTCCAAGGTAACATTGTAAAAGCTTAAAATTTGTTTCTTCAGCTATCAAATTTTCTACTTCTTAATTTTGATTGCACACTTTCCTGAAAAAAATTTCAAGATTTTATTTACTGGGCTTCCCTGGTAGCTCAGATGGTAAATGATCTGCCTACAATGCAGGAGACCTGGGTTTGATCCCTGGGTCCAGAAGATCCCCTGAAGAAGGGAATGGCTATCCACTCCAGTGTTCTTGCCTAGAGAATCCTGTGGACAAAGAAGCCTGTTGGGCTACCGTTCATGGGGTCACAAAGAGTCAGACATGACTGAGTGACAAACACTTTATATCCACCATCATATTTTCCTTTCTTATTCATAACTTTGGCTATTTTATTCAATTTTTCTTCAATTAAGCTAGCTAAAGATTTATTTACTAGTTTTTTTCCCTTCAAACAACCAATTCTCTACCATCTTTCTATTTAAGAATAATGGGAAAAGACCTGGACATCATTCCCACTTCTAAATACAGATGAGAAAACTCAGCAGTGTATGAAAAGGGCATGACAGAGTAGGTTTGTTTTTTGTTTTTCCAGGTAGGAATGAGAGGCTAATAGGAGAACTAGGGAGCTGCTTATGGAGTTCCAGTGTAAGGTGATAAAGGTCTGGACTCAGGAGGTAGATCTTTTCAGTCTAGTAGAATGGCATATTTCATGGGTAGAGATGATGATACATCTATCTTCCACAAAAAGAAAATATATTCTGAGAATATTTAATAATGATAAGGTTTCTTTCACATATTAAAATATTTTACTGATTCATTATTTTTCGTCCATATTTCACTGTCCCAGGAATACACCCCTCCCTATACATTTGATCACGCCTCTTTCTTATAATGCCCTTCTCCATGGTCTAGACCAGGGGTCAGTAAACTACAGGCTGCATTCAAAATCTGGCCTGCTGTCTCTTTTTGTAAAGTTTTGATAGAACACAACTCAGTTCATTCATTTGCCTATTTCTCTCTGGCTGCTTTTGTACTAAAATGGAAGAGTTGAAGAGCTACAACAGAGACCACAGGTGGCCCACAAAGCACAAAATATTTACTCTCTGGCCCTTTGCTGCTGCTGCTGCTGCTAAGTCACTTCAGTCGTGTCCGACTCTGTGCGACCCCATAGACGGCAGCCCACCAGGCTCCACCGTCCCTGGGATTCTCCAGGCAAGAACACTGGAGTGGGTTGCCATTTCCTTCTCCAATGCATGAAAGTAAAAAGTGAAAGTGAAGTCGCTCAGTCGTGTCCAACTCTTTGTGACCCCATGGACTGCAGCCTACCAGATTCCTCCATCCATGGGATTTTCCAGGCAAGAGTACTGGAGTGGGGTGCCATTGCCTTCTCCAAAAAAATAAAAAAGTGGTGATCGTTCATCTACTCTAGACTTATCCAAATCCTGCTCATCCCTAAAAACTCAGTTCAAAGTTCTCCTGAGTCCTCAGACCATAATGATCTTTCTCTTTCATCTGAAACAGTAGTTGCTACTGTCTGGGGCACATGTTATTTTAGTTCTCTTACAATGTATTATTTTGAGTTTCTTCTCTTATAAAAAAATAATAAGCATAGATTTTTTACACCAATTCCAAATTAAAAATTTTTTAAAGATTTTTTTATGTGAACCATTTTAAAAGCTTTTATTGAATTTTACTACAATATTGCTTCTGTTTTATGTTTTTTAAATTTTAAATTTGTTTTTTAATTCAAGAATAACTGCTTTACAGAATTTTGTTGGTTTCTGCCAAACATCAACATGAATCAGCCATAGGTAAACATATATCCTCTCCCTCTTGAACCTCCCTCCCAACTCCCTCCCCTCCACACCCCTCTAGGTTGTTACAGAGCCAAGGTTTGAGTTCCCTGTTTTGGATTCTTGGCCACAAGGCATGTGGAATCTTAGCTCCCTGACCAGGGATTGAACATATACTCCCTGCACTAGAAGGTGAAGACCTAACAAGCAGAGCACCAGGGAAGTCCTATAAATGCGAACTTTTTTGAAAACAAGGACCATATATACAAAATAATTGCTGGCTGTTTACGATATTCAAGGCACAGTTCTAGGTAATGTGGGGAATGCCACTGCCTATACACACCCTCACCGCCAGCCTTGCCCCGGATGACATGGGCAATACGACTTTAGCATACTTCCACACAAAGGCAGATATACTTGGAAGACAACTCTGTGGATACAATTGGAGTCCCATCTAAGAACCTTGCAATTTATCTCTTTTTACTGTTAGCAACTTCTGAAAAGGTGAATTAGTAGATATCTAAAAAGGCTACTGTTCACTAGCATCATTACTCTCCAAAAATTAATTGCCTAGGTCAATTCTCCAAACTTCAGTGACATTCAAGGGAACTTCCTTTCAAGTAACAGCTGGGTGTTGACAAAAGCCACACATTAAGCACTGGGAGAAGCTGGAAAAGTATACAGATAAAACTCAACATTCAGAAAACTAAGATCATGGCATCCAGTCCCATAACTTCATGGCAAACAGATGGGGAAACAGTGGAAACAGTGTCAGACTTTATTTTGGGGGGCTCCAAAATCACTGCAGATGGTGAGTGCAGCCATGAAATTAAAAGACGCTTACTCCTTGGAAGGAAAGTTATGGCCAACCTAGACAGCATATTGAAAAGCAAAGACATTACTTTGTCAACAAAGGTCCATCTAGTCAAGGCTATGGTTTTTCCAGTGGTCATGTATGGATGTGAGAGTTGGACTATAAAGAAAGCTGAGCACCGAAGAATTGATGCTTTTGAACTGTGGTATTAGAGAAGACTCTTGGGAGTCCCTTGGACTGCAAGGAGATCCAACCAGTCCATCCTGAAGAGATCAGTCCTGGGTGTTCTTTGGAAGGACTGATGCTGAAGCTGAAACTCCAATACTTTGGCCACCTCATGCGAAGAGCTAACTCATTTGAAAAGACCCTGATGCTGGAAAAGATTGAGGGCAGGAGGAGAAGGGGACGACAGAGGATGAGATGGTTGGATGGCATCACCGACTCGATGGACATGAGTTTGAGTGAACTCCGGGGGTTGGTGATGGACAGGGAGGCCTGGAGTGCTGTGGTTCATGGGGTCGCAAAGAGTCAGACATGACTGAGCGACTGAACTGAACTAAACTCTTAACATATGTGTTTTAGGCTGTCATATGGAGACATTTACAAAGAAGTCACATATTTCAGCCTCTTGTGTGGTGTTCTGCTCCCTCCCCTAATTCTTTGCTTTCACGCTCCCTCAGTCAAGTTTCCTCGTGGACTAAACGGCAAGCCCCACCAGGGGTGCAAGGCACTCTCACTCTCCACTCGCCTTATTCGTGAGACAGTTCTGCAGACTAATAAAGAATGCAGGGTCTGGATCCAAACCAAGTTCTAAATCGCAGCTCATATGCTCACTAACTTGCCCAGCTTCCTTAACTTCCTTTAATCCCTCATCTGAAAAACGGGGATAATAAAAAATGGGATAAGACTCATGAGAGTCCCTTGGACTGCAAGGAGACCAAACCAGTCAATCCTAAAGGAAATCAACCCTGACTATTCATTAGAAGGACTGGTGCTAAAGCTGTAGCTCAATTACTTTGGCCACCTAATGTGAAGATCCAATTCACTGGAAAAGACCCTGATGCTAGGAAAGACTGAAGGCAAAAAGGAGAAGGAGGGGCAGAGGATGAGATGGTTGGATAGCATCACTGACTCAATGAACATGAATTTGAGCAAACTCTGGGAGATAGTGAAGGACAGGAAAATCTGGCAAGCTGCAGTCCATGGGGTCGCAAAGAGTCAGACATGACTTAGTGACTAAATAACAACAGATCTCGGGAGGTGGGTGTGAACTTCCATGAGATAATACAGGTCATGTTCTTAGAATAATGCTTGGAACATTCTATGTGTGTGTTCTCAGTCACTCAGTCATGTCCGACTCTTTGTGCAACCCCATGGACTGTAGACTGCCAGGCTCCTCTGTCCATGGAATTTTCCAGAAAGGAATACTGGAATGGGTTGCCGTTTCCTTCTCCAGGGGATCTTCTCAATCCAGGGATGGAACACACATCTCTTGCATCTCCTGCATTGGCATGTGGATTCTTTACCACTAGTGCCACCTGGGAAGCCCTAAACCCCTAAACACTCCGGAACACTTCAAACAATCCATAAATATCAGCCATTATTATTTTTGTTTTTATTATAAGACAAGTACTTTGTTTCTAGAAAATATAGTCTCTGACTATTTAGTCATGTATGGTTTCTGCCAGATACAGATTTGATGGACTACTTGAAACAAAGCTGGGGATCAAGGATCCTAAATTTCTCAGCAGTGAGACCATGGCACCTTTTTTTCTTTTGGAGGATGCACTAGAAAATAGGAAATAAGAGCTCTAATTTTGAAATCCCTTGAATTCAGTTGAAATCCGTTGAAAAGCCTCTTGTAGGGACTGTAACCACTATTTTATTTTAAATAATGGGGAAAAAAATTAATAGCAAGGAAAAATAACTTTCCAGTACTGACATCACATCCCTTGAACACATTGTAATTGTTTTTCTTTTCTTTTGAATAAAATAACAAGTATTATGTTAATATATCCAAAGCCAACCTGGAATGTGTGATCTATGCAGGAACGGAATTGCAAATGTTTGATCAGGATAGCAGGAAGCACACATTCTGCCACTCTACTCCCAAAATAGAAAACCTATTTAGCACTTTGTAAAACACACTAAATGAAGTTTGCTCTCTCCTGCAGATAGAGATTTTACTTCATTTTGTGCCAGCAAAATTTTTGAAAATTGCATGAGGAGAGAGCAATTTTTGGCACTTTGGCTGGGAGTACAAAATGTTAGCAAATGGGGCTGAAAGGATCTTAAGTGTAATGTTGGAATAATATTCACACAACACTGGCTGCATCTTCATTTTTAACCTATTTACATATTCACAGGAAAAAATGCTTGGCAGTTATTTGTCTAAAGGGACCTATTTAAGGGGAAAATGGCATTCACAATTCTTGAATGCATTAGTCAAAAATGTTGCTGTGCATAACAATTCATAAAGAAAAATATCATTTCAGCTATCATGGAAGAATGTGGAAGGATATAGGTGGAAGAAGTCTAGACGTCAGTGTTAGCTTTGGACCCAGACAGAAGGAAAAAGGGAAGGAAGCGAAAACTACATCCTGAAAGTTTCCAGAGTAAGAGGACACTGAGAGACTCAATAAAAAGGCTGAAAGGACTGACAGAAATTTCAGTGTTCCAATATGGCTCTCTTAATTTGTGACCACTTCCTCAGTATAGACGTGTTTCCAAAACAGAAGCGTGCTGTCCACCTGAATAAAAAACATATCATTTCACTCATAACGTGTTTAACAGCTGTCTTCTTTGTCCATGGAACGACAGTAGAAACTGTGGCATAGATATAGAAGTCCATACATAGTTATTGCTCACCAAGAACTTACAGTCAAAGAGAGAATGCCGTATTCATGACTACAGCCTAGATATTTAGGAGTAAAAAAGCTCCAGCCTCGGCACAGACTAGCTTCTCCAGAAGCAGGTGCTAAGATTTTGGAATCAATATCTGTAAAAAGGAGGTAAAGGGAGTACTATAAAGCAAAGGTCAAATTGTTGTTGCTGTTCAGTCGCTAAGTCATGTCTGACTCTTTGCAAGCCCATGGACTGCAGCATGCCAGGCTTCCCTGTCCTTTACTATCTCTTGGAATTTGTTCAAACTCATGTCCACTGTGTCAATGATGCCATCCACCCATCTTATCCTCTGTCACCGTCTTATCTTGCCCTCAATGTTTCCCAGTATCAAGGTGCAAGTTGCATTTTTTTTTTTCTGGTCAATTTTTTTGCATACCACTGCATGTCCAACTGCAGTTCAGGCCTGACAAAGCCATGGCCCACCCACCGAGGGGTGCTGAAGCACATATTGGCCAATAGAACTATCTCATGTTGGACCAAAATGGGGAGCACTTTTACTTCTGCCTGGATCAGTCATTGGATGTGGACAATCCTGAGGAGGGTGTGACCTGAGGTGGGCAACTGAGGTGAATCCTTCAGGAGCTGAGAACTGAAGTCTCTGCAGATGGCCCTCCTAGATGTTGGGAAGCAGTGCACATTGTAAAGAGGCTACGGGTGTAACAGCTCCATGCCCAGCACAGTTCATTTGTAAGACTCTTTGAGAACTTCTAATTAAAGAATCTACTAATGGAGATAAATGGCTATTCAGCAGAAAGAGCTAGCAATGAACTCCTGAGAAGTTAACTATATACTGCTGGGTACCACGTGTATGTAGAGAGTTTTCTGTAGAGACAGTTCATACATGTATACGAATGCCTGAGTTCTTTTGCTGTTCACCTGAAATTATCACTACATTATTATTTGGCTATACCTTGATACAAAATAAAAAGTTAAAAACTTAAAAAAAAAAGACTATTTAAAAAATAATGTGTTTTCATTTAAACTAGAGCTTAACAAACTGAGATAATTTTTTGAGGTATGCCAAGATATTCAGATGAAAATATTCTCCCAGTCTATGAAAAAAGTCTCAAAATCATCCACAAAAGATCTCCTAGTCAGTGTTAGCTGCTTGGTTGTCTAAGGAGAAAATATCACAAGCCAAAGCTGAGACTTCAAGATTTGTGTTTTTCCTTCTGAGGAGAGTCTACTAAATCTCCACAATTAATGATCTTGCTTGTCTTTTGAGAAAAATAGAGTTGATTCAGCATTATGAGAGTGGTTGTCCTGTTCCTTTGTGACTTCCAGATGGCCATTCTTGACTGACTCTGAAGAAGGCCAATTTGGTGGCACAGAAATGCCCGTATCCCTTTCAACTGCACTAAGCTCATCAATAAGCCACTGTTCTCAACCCTGCCTGAAGCCATCGCGCACAGCATGTATGTGCGTGTCAGACGGCAGCAGGGCTTCTGTCAGTCACTCTGCCATGTACCCCATCGCGTCATGTTCACTCCTCAAGAAGAGTCAATATTTGACCAAAACTGTACCAAGCACTAGTCCCACAGCCTCCCACACACTGCCTCCTTTCATCTCACCAGCAGTCTGTGTGATCAATAGTATTGCTATTTCCTTATTTTTTTTCCAACTGAGGATGAGAGAGGTCTGGAGACCTAAAATTAAAGTTGTTGGAACTTCCCTGGTGGTGCAGTGGATAAGCATCTGCCTCCCAGTGCAGGGAACACTGGTTTGATCCCTGGTCCAGGAGGATTCTACATGCTGTGGAGCAACTAAGCCCATGCACCACAACTACTGAAGCCCATGAGCCTACAGCCTGTGCTCCACAGCAAGAGGGACCACTGCAATGGGAAGCCCGAGCACCACAAGTAAGAGTAGCCCTCACTCACTGCAACTAGAGAAAGCCTGAGGACAGCGGTGAAGACCCAGTGCCACCAAAAGTAACAGATAAGTTATTATATTATATATATTTTGGTAAGCAGCAGTTCAATGCGAATATAGATCTGTGACTCCAAATCTATCCTTCCTATTGTTAAGCTAATCCATCCTCCTAACACTGTCCATCAGTACATTCTTTGTGTTTGCTGTAGCATACCAGTTCTATGAAATATTAATAATGTTTCTCCCCCCAACAAGATTCTGTGGTCAAGAAAAATTGAAAATCACTAAGCTAAACAGTTAAACAGAGTTGTTCTTTTTTTAAACACAGGAAGTCTCAGAGCATGTTCATGCTAAAATGCACTGTGAATCTATAAACAGCTCAAAGGCAGAGGATTCCATAGCTGACTTGACCACAAAAATCTTTCCTATGGGCATCTTGCAAAAACCTAAGGGTCCACAGCATAAACGATGGGAAACTGCTGTGCAACCCTCCCTCAGAAACTTCTCTTTGGCCTGGCATATTACACTGATGAGAAGACAAGTTTTCATTACTTAGGGGCAGTGGTTCCCAAACTCCTGAGCATGGTCTCCCGGCAGTGGGGGAGACACCTTGCCAGCAGGTCCTTCAACAGAATCAGTTTTATCAAGTAGATGCTAGGAGGCAAAGTCATTTGGGGAGACTGAGTTCTGACAGCTTCAATATGAAAGAATACAAAGATTCAAAAATCTGAAACTATAAGTAACAGTACAACATTGTAAGGGCCCTTCTGTCTCTGAAAGGCATTTCTTAGAATTCCAAAGAGAACCACTAACTTCTAAATGAAAAAAGCAAATGGAAGAACTTACACCACTCACACACTCAGAGCTACAGATAAGATCCAACATTTTCACGACATAAAAAAAAAAACTGGCCTGACAGTTATTAACCACTTCAAAATATATAAATTTCTCTGTTTTCCTGTTTTTTAGGCAGCGACATTTTTTTTTTTTTTTTTTGGTATATGGTAAGTCTCATCCATGAAATTTGATAGCAGCTGCTTCCCAGAGTTAGTCTGGCAGTCAGCGTGCCTGTGGTGTGTTCAGGTGTGAGGGTCTGGGATTTATGTTTCCATTTGACTGTTGCCTTTGGACTTCTGTGCCTCTGGGTTACTAGGACTGAGAGGAAACCAGTTACTAAGGGAGAAAAATGAAGGGTGGGTGGGATGAATGACCAAGAATCTAAGATGCCACAGTCTCCGGGTCTTCCAAAAGAACAGCTTCAAACAGCATGTGGGTGGCAAGTCAAGGATTGATTTTTATTAGTATTGCCATAAATTTCCCAAACCTTGTAGGAAATGTCACCTCTGTGGCCAGAGTGTAATAAATTAGGGATTAAGAGAACTTAAAATTCCACACTGAAAAAAGGTGTTAGGCTCTTCCTTTAAGATCCCTATTTAAAATATTATTTATGTATGAGTTCCCATATATGATTAAAGTGGAAGGTAGTACTTTTCAAAGATAAACTGTTATTACTGAAAAATAAGTACAATATAATAACTGAGGAAGTCTTTCAGGAATAGCCACACTCTCAAATATAATTCATGTTAGGTGGATTTGAGCGAAAGAACCATAGACACAGTCAAGAATTAGGTTACAGTAGAGACCAAGGTCTCTGCACATAGACAATGGCACTTATGATCATCAAAACCAAAAGAGAAGCTTCAACCTACAAGGCTGATAACGAACAAGATGGCAAAATGGTTTTAGGATGCAAAAAGATAAGGTCAAAAGTTTTACCAAACTCAATTAAAAAAAAAAGTTTTACCAAACTCAAAACGTGGAGCAGAGACCTCATGTTTGAATATGTAAAAGTTTCTACTTTTTATTATATTTCATATCTCTTCCCATCTCTTTTTTTTTATGGGTTTCAAACAACATGTAAAACTGACATAATAAACTTGTCTGAGAAGACAGAATCTCTCTTAATCTGCAAGTTTGGTTTCAATGTAATTGAATCATGAAGAACTTTGTGGTGGGCTTCTCTAGTGGTCTAGTGGTTAAGAATGCCTCTGCCAATGAAGGTGACATGGGTTCAATCCCTGGTCCGGGAAGATCCCATATATCGAGGGGCAACTAAGACCATGCATCACAAGTCCTGAAGCCCATGTGCCTAGACCGTCGCCACAAATACTGAAGCTCATGAGGCCATGTGCTCCATAGCAAGAGAAGCTACCACAATGAGAAGCCTGCACACCTCAACTGGAGGGTAGCCCCAGCTCACCGAAACTAGAGAAAGCCCATGCAACAAAGCAACAAAGATCCAGTGCAATCAAAATAAATAAATAAATAAATGTTTCTTAAAAAGGTGATAAGACCCAGTGCAACCAAAAATAATAAATAAATAAATAAATCTGAAAAAAAAAAGGTAAAAAAGCATACTGATTCAAGCTTAATAATGATATAACTACATGCTATGTTTAAAAAAAAAGAATTTTGTGGTAAAATACATACCCACAAGTCAAATAAGCTTCTTATGTTAAAATCAATGAAAGTCCCTCAGTCGTGTCTGACTCTTTGTCACCCCATGGACTATACAGTTTATGGAATTCTCCAGGCCAGAATACTGGAGTGGGTAGTGTTTCCTTCTCCAGGAGATCTTCCTAACCCAGGGATCAAACCCAGGTTTCCCGCATTGCAGGGAGAATCTTTACCAGCTGAGAAACAAGGGAAGCCCAAGAATAGTGGGTAGCCTTTCCCTTCTCCAGCGGACCTTCCCAACCCAGGAATAAAATTGGAGTCTCCTGCATTGCCGGCAGATTCTTTACCAACTGAGCTGTCAGGGAAACCCTGTTAAATAGTATTTGTTACTTTATTGTTTACTGGCCATTTGCATTTCTTATGGTGTGAATTTCCTGTTCATGTCTGTTGCCTGTTTATTACATGCCAGCATTTGTATTTTTATGAGCTAATTCTATAATAAGGTTAGGAATCCTTTGCATTTTATACATGTTGCATATATTTTGGTAAAGTAGTTTGAACATACTGTAGGCATGATGAAATATCTTCTCTTTTTGCTAAAAATGGAGGAAAATCACAAAAAATAATCACCAACACAAAAAGAAGAGGGTAGATTTTATATTTAATGAGGGTTATTTCAATTTTTATGGTAATCAAATACCATTTTTTACTACTTTGCAAACATAAAAATTTTGTGTAGGACTTGCCTGGTGGCGCAGTGGATAGGAATCCGCCTGCCAATTCAGGGGACACAGATTTAATCCCTGGTCCAGGAAGATTCTGCATGCAATAGAGCAACTAAGCCCTTGAGCTGTGAGTACTGAGCCTGTGTGCCACAACTACTGAAGCCCAAATGTCTAGAGCCTGTGCTCTGCCACAAGAGAAGTCCGTGCCCTACAAGGAAGAGTAGCACGCTGCTCACTGCAACTAGAGAAAGCTCATTTACAGCAACAAAGACCAGTGTAACCAGAAGAAAAAAAAAAACAAAACTCTCCTTTAAAAAATATAATAAAAATGATTTTGTGTATGATAGCATTTAAAATCCCAGTGACATTTAAACTGCCTTAGAAAATGTTCTTTTTCATCTTCAGTTGTACTTTTCCAAAGAGGAAAGTGTAGCGTGTTTCCCCTCTGTACTCTAATTGCTTGAGATGTGAAATAAAAAGCTAATTGTATGAATTAAACTTAAAACACACATAGTCATATAGATGATCATTCAAGCATGCACTGAAAAGAGAGTCTAAGAACAGAATAAATATGCTTCTCCTTTTTCTTTTTTATTTCCACTGTAGTTTTGACAGGACTTCCCTGGTGGCTCAGACGGTAAAGTGTCTACCTACGATGTGGGAGACCTGGGTTCGATCCCCGGGTTGGGAAGATCCTCTAGAGAAAGAAATGGCAACCCACTGCAGTACTCTTGCCTAGAAAATCCCATGGATGGAGGAGCGTGGTAGGCTACAGTCCATGGGGTCGCAAAGAGTCAGACATAACTGAGCGACTTCACTTTCACTTTGACAGCACCATTACTTGTTGACCTATAAGAACAATTCAGCTGGATTTTCTAGCAGCTCTGGAACCATAGTTTTGGAGATTCCTCAGTTCTAATAACAATAATGATAAAAATGGCTAAGGTCCCAAGCATTGGGCTGCATACTTTACATGCCTTACCTGACTTAATACAACAACCCTGTGATGGTGGGTACTGTAATTAGCTCCACTTTCACATGAACAAATGGAGGTGCCAGAGGTTTAAAGAGTCATTTGACCAAAGTCACATAGCTTATAAATGTCAGGGCCATGAGTCCGATGCAGGGCTCAGTGGTTCAAGAGCCATGTGCTGACCATTACTTCTCTCTACCTCTCAAAATACAGAACATGACAATGTGTGTATGCTCAGTCAGTCTAAAGCCTGCCAGGCTCATCTGTTCATAGAATTCTTCAGGCAAGAATACTGGAGTGGGTTGCCATTTCCTCCTCCAGGGATTTTTCCCCACCCAGGGATTGAACTGGCATCTCCTATGTCTCCTGCATTGGTAGGCAGATTCTTTTACCACTGAGCCACTTGGGAAGCCCTACTAATCATTCAGTTCAGTTCAGTTCAGTCGCTCAGTCGTGTCTGACTCTTTGCGACCCCATGAACCACAGCACGCCAGGCCTCCCTGTCCATCACCAACTCCCAGAGTTCACTCAAACTCATGTCCATCGAGTCGGTGATGCCATCCAGCCATCTCATTCTCTGTCATCCCTGTCTCCTCCTACCCCCAATCCCTCCCAGCATCAGACTCTTTTCCAGTGAATCAACTTGTCGCATGAGGTGGCCAAAGTATTGCAGTTTCAGTTTTATCATCAGTCCTTCCAATGAACACCCAGGATTGATCTCCTTTAGAATGGACTGGTTGGATCTCCAGCACTACGGATGCTGATTGCAGCCATGAAATTAAAAGACGCTTACTCGTTGGAAGGAAAGTTATGACCAGCCTAGATAGCATATTAAAAAGCAGAGACATTACTTTGCCAACCAAGGTCCGTCTAGTCAAGGCTACTAATCATTAGGGGAGTGCAAATCAAAACCACAGTGAGATATCACTTCACAGTCATGGGGTTGGCTATCATATTTTAACAGAAAGTTTAAAAAGTGTTGGTGAAAATATGGAGAAATTGAAATCCTGTGGACCCTGCTGGTGGGAATGTAAAATGGCACAGATACTGAGGAAAACAGCATAGTAGTCCCCATCCCCTGCAAAAAAAATAAAACACACACACACAAACTTTCCACATGATCCAGCGATTCTACTTCTAGTGTGTATGTGAGTGTTCAGTCGTGTCTGACTCTTTGCGACCCTATGGACTGTAGCCTGCTAGGCTCCTCTGTCCCTGGGATTTTCCAGGCAAGAATACAGGAGTGAGTTGCCATTTCCTTCTCCAGGAGATCTTCCTGACCCAGGGATTGAACCCCGGTCTCCTGCATTGTAGGCAGATGCTTTACTGTCTGAGCACCACTGGCTACATATTAACAAGCAATTAATCTTGATGACAGAAACTTCGGGCCAGATTCCCACAGCTGCTTCTACAGTCTTTAATGGACTCATTCAGTAAGGAAACTTGCTCTGGAGGGTACCTCCAGCCCCCTGTCCTTTTGCTCCCCATCACAAGTCTCCTTGCTTCCTTAGGCTCAGACTAGACTTCTCTCAGAGACAAGCTCTCCCTTGGATAGAAGCCAATAAATGCTCCCTCCCCTTTAACAGCTCACAATCAAATTCCATCGTAGCTGGTGGTGCTAGCATCTGCTACACATACAAGTTGTTTAGTCACGAAGTCATGTCCAACTTTTTGCAATCCTGTGGACTGTAGCCCACCCGGCTCCTCTGTCCATGGGATTCTCCAGGCAAGAATGCCAGAGTGCATGGCCATTTTTTTCTCCAGGGAAGGAAATACAAGATGCAGCCTAATTTCTCGGGTCTCAGTTCCTGGCCTTTGGTTGCCCAAACCCACTTATCCCTAGTCTCTCCCCCATTCCTACAGTCTTAGCAGTCTGAGTCCCTCATTCCTGAGCATTCTTAACTCTCAGCTTGGCTCATCTTCACAAGTCTGACTCTCTTGTCTGATCATCACTACTTCAGCTGAATTCTTTCTTATAGTCTCTGATACACTGAATGCACAAATCCCCACCCCAGCATGGCTTCCCTGGCCCATCTGATCTGTCACCAACCATCCAAATCCCAGCATGATGGTTTAATCCCCTTGTCCAACCTCCTCTGGTCTAATTAATTTTGCATTTAAGCAGCTTCCTTGATAAATTATACATTTTTTCCTTTAGTCCTCAAGAGTCAGTTTAGACTTAGTAAAATATAAGTAGAATTCTTTCATCTAAATTCAGGATCAGTGTTTACAAATCCATCTTTATACATCAAAAATCATCTATATTTATTTCTTTAGTGATGCAACATCAAGTGGGAAAAATAACGTCTGAGTCCCATAAAATTTGTAAGTAAGAAAGGGATGAATAAGAATGCAACACTCCAGTACTTTTAACATGTGCTCTTCAACTACTGCAGCTAAGAGTGCATGTTAAAACATATAAAATATAAAAAGAAATTTAAATATATATATATATATAGTATATAAGTTTTGCTTATTTACAGCTTGAGCCAATTTATGGGCAGTAGCTGCTACTATAAAATATGCAATCTACAATATTAAATTTTGATTACATACCCCATAGAAATATTGTTTTTAAGCCCTGAAAAATATGAAACATCTGTTATTCACCTCCACAGAGACAAGAAATTTAAATGGCAGCAAGAAAATTTAAGTTGGATCACGGAAAACACAGAAGAACAGTAATAATGGTTAAATCAAGGAGCAAGTTAGGGCACCCTTTCTATCTCACGAATGACATGGACATTTTTTTCTTAGATGATTTTAGAAATGCCATTTATAGACTTGAGGTTAGCTCAACACTCTGGAGGTGATTCTAAACTGGGTATGTCTTATACTTGTAGTGGGTGTATTTCAAATGGAAATTTCCACTGTGGACAGAGAGGCATGCTTAAGAATAGGGTACCTACAGAGATGAATGAACATCCTCAAACTAAATCTGGGACATCTTTCCATTTGTGACCTTAAAATTCAGCATCTTTATCAGGATTTGATGCCAGTCTTTCAGATTTTGGTTTAGGCTATTTCCACCCTAAATAGAAGAAGATTAAAATCTTGGGAAAGGAGAACCACCTCTTGTGACTCCAAAGGTATTCTGAGCTGGGTGGCTGCTCCCAGCTTCACCTCTCACTGGTGAAATCAAACAGAAGGAATTGCAAATTCTTTAGGGCCACCTCTAGTGGGTTTTTCTCAGTTGGCTGGAAAACCTCAAAGGTAAGGATTTAATTGGGAATTTAGCATTGGCTTCGAAAAAGAAGTCACAGTCTCTAAGTATTTCACACAGGGGAGAAGTCGAATCACTCACAAAAGAGTTTCCTGCTGAAAATTCTTGACTGGCAAGGAGTGTGTCTTGCTAATTGGGGCTATGGCCAAGAGGACACTGGTGGCCAGCCCCTTGCCCAGGGCGGCTGCCTCCATTAGGGACGGCAATGTGCCCTTTTGTTCACTCTGAAAGGCGCCCGGTGGGGAGGCCTGAGGAGCCACTGGCCGCCTTTGTGCAGAGGGCAGGTCTGGGCAGGCCTTGGGCCAGCAGGGCTGAGCAGCCACCTGCTGACAGGGCCTTTCTTCCTCATGAAGGAGTCCAGGGGATGCCATTAGAGAAAGTGCTGCTTCCAGCAAGCCGTGGCCACCTTTAATGATTTCCAGGGAAGGAAATGAGTCTCCCAAATCAATTATGACACTCGATTACGTTATTTAGGCTGATGAATCCCCAGTGAAATCAGAGCATGGGTTGTACGATTCGATGGCTTGCATCTCTTCCAGCTTCAGGGCCCAAGGGTTATCATGTCAGTATTTTGCTGATATTTCCCTTGTACTCTCGTAGTTCAGTGCTTGGGGCCTGGCCAGTCCTACGCACAGTGTCAATGCCCAGCAAAAAGTGGCTGAGTATAAATCTCAATGCCTCTCTTTTCACTGAGTTTGCTTAGTAGCTAAGTACCCGTTTGGGTGATCAGAAACACTTGGTGTATATATTTCATATAATGAAAATGTCTGAACATTTGTAACGTACAGTCTTTTCATTGCTTTACTAATTAAATGGTTAAATCACATAGCTCTTTTTCATTAGTAAGAAATGTCCAAATAATCTGTTTTTATATGAACAACCCCCACCCCCAAGAAAGAATGTAGGTAAAAAGAAACAAAGGTTAAATCCATACACAGAAACAACGTAATTCCTAGGATACAGGGCCTATGTCTTGTCCCCATTTTAGAAAGTGAGCCATAAAAGGTGGCAGGGTCTGTGTGCAAGTGTTGTTGCCTGCCATCAAGCCATCTTTCCCTTTGCACAACATGAAGATTTTCCTGTTGTCCTGTAGCCCTTCCTTCCTATGCCTCTGATCTTGACCCTGCACCCAATTACCATAGGTCTTACAATTTCAAGGGTGCTGCAATTGGTTAAAGGCACCCAGCTAAGGGCTTAGCAAGTAACCAAAACCCACCCTAAGCCCTGCTCCCCAGACTATGCTCTCTGCTCACTAAATCTACTGCCCTGATCTGCCGAAGGGGGCACTTTTTTCTAATTTCCACAAAGGCAATAGCTCACTCAACTGAGAGCCTACAGATGTGCTTAGTTGCATTACTGTGGCTGTCCCTAAACTACTTCCAGGAACAAAGCAACTTCATTGAAAACCTTGGTACCTGTTCGTACCTGCAGACTACACCAAACACCAGGAAGAGACAAAGCAAGTCAATATCTAAAATAAAGTCTCAGAATTTTTCAGAATTGAGGAAACATGACACAGGAAATATGACACACGCCAAGAAAAATAAAATAAGAATAAAATAAAAATAAAAAAGAAATCCCTATTTGAATACATTTTATTGAAACTACAGAACACCAAAAACAAAGGGAAAATCATAAAAGCAACGGGAAAAAATGATCTACAAATTACAGGCAGAGTCTCCAGGGCAATGAGGGAAGCCAGAAAACTGAAATAATATTGAATAATAATAATAATAATCAAAGTATTGACAGGAAATAAACTACCAACTCATATCCTCAGAACAACTGTCTTCCAAGTACAAAGGCAAAAAAAATTTTTTTTGCAAACAAAAGTTGAAATCATCACTAAAAGACTTTTACTAGATTTGGACCATAAAGAAGGCTGAGTGCCAAAGAATTGATGCTTTTGAACTGTGGTGTTAGAGAAGACTCTTGAGAATCCCTTGGACAGCAAGGAGATCAAACCAGTCAATCTAAAGGAAATCAATCCCGAATATTCATTGGAAGGACTGATGCTGAAGCTGAAGCTCCAATTCTGGCCACCTAATGTGAAGAGCCAACTCATTTGGAAAAGACTCTGATGCTGGAAAAGGTTGAAGATAGAGGAGGAAAAGGGGATGACAGAGGATGAGATGGTTGGATGGCTTCAACAACTCAATGCACATGAATTTGAGCAAACTTCCCATAGGGAAGCCTGGCATACTGTAGTCCATGGGGTCACAAAAGGGTCAGATATGACTGAGTGATTGAACAACAACAAAGGAATTTCCAAAGGTGATTATCAGGAAGAGTGATTATCCCAAGAAAGGAAATATGAGAGACACAGGAAGAAAAGTGAAATTGTTTGTATAAAATAGTAAGAATTCAAATTTGATGGCTTAAAAAGACAGAAACACTAAAGGTGGGTGAGAGAGTGACTAGAATTACAATATATTAATAATCTGTGTATGCTTCCAAAGAGAGAGATTAAGGCGCTTGTTACTGACTTCTTTAAATTTATTTCCAAATTTCAAGGGTGATCACTAAAACAATAGAAGTACAATGATAAACTTTCAGATACACAGAAGAAAATGGAATGAAAAAAACTGTATTCCATCAACCTCCAAAAGGCAGGAAGATAATTGGAAGAGGCAAAGAAAATGTGAATCAAATAGAAGGAACAAAGCACGATGGTTTTTTAAAAAGCCCAAATACATCAATAATCACAGTAAGTGTAAGTGTATTAAACTTGCCAGACTGGATGAAAAGTAAAATCCAACTATTTATTGTTTATAAGCGGTACACCAAAAACATACCTAAGGAAATGAAATAGTGGAAAATAAAAGGGCAAGGAAAACTAGCCATGCAAATACTAATCAAAATAGAGTTGGGATAGCTATAATAACACAGAAGCGACAGACTTTGAGACAAAAAAAAAAAACATTCTTATGGATAGAGAATATCCCAATATAACAACAGAAGTTTCAACTCCCCAGGAAGATATATAACAGTTCTAAAATTGTGTATAACTAATAAAATAGCTTCAAATGATATAAATCAAAAGTTGATACAATCATAGAGAGAATGGACAAGTCCTTTCTCATAGTGGGAGATTTCAACACACCACTCTCAATTCTGGATCGGCCAGAGAGATTAAGAGAAAAACAACAGAAAACTAGTGGAAATATAGTGGCATTTTGCTGTGCAATGATTTCATCTTTAAAAAATCAGAAATATAAATAACTGCTACTCTGAACATAAAGAAAGATGGAAAGAAGAAATGTCAGGACTGAACATAAGGACTCAATCTAATTCAGGTAAAAAGCAAAGAAACCTTCTGCTTTATTTAAGCTGAGACGCCTCATGGCTATTGTATGGATGATTTTCAGTAGGTGTTGTGAAAATTTTAAATTATTTAGAGTAACTTCCCTGGTGGTCCAGTGGCTAAGACTCAATGCTTCCAGTGAAGGGGGCTCAGGTTAAATCCCTGGTCAGGGAACTAGATCCCACATGTCGCAACCAAGAGTTCACGTGCCACAACTAAAGATCCTGTAGCCACATCTGAAGATCTCATGTGTCACAACTAAAACCCGGACAGCCAAATAAATAAATACATGTTTTTTAAATAAATAAAATTATCCCACCCTCGCCCTCTCCCACAGAGTCCGAAAGACTGCTCCACACATCCGAGTCTCTGCTGTTGTCTCGTATACAGGGTTATCGTTATCCTCTTGCTATATTCCATTTATATGTGTTAATATACTGTATTGGTGTTTTTCTTTCTGGCTTACTTCACTCTGTATAATAGGCTCCAGTTTCATCCACCTCATTAGAACTGATTCAAATGTATTATTTTTAATTGCTGAGTAGTACTCCATTGTGTATATGTACCACAGCTTTCTTATCCATTCATCTGCGGATGGACATCTAGGTTGCTTCCATGTCCTGGCTATAATAAACAGTGCTGCAATGAACACTGGAGTACACGTGTCTCTTTCAATTCTGGTTTCCTTGGTGTGTATGCCCAGCAGTGGGATTGCTGGGTCGTATGGCAGTTCTGTTTCCAGTTTTTTAAGGAATCTCCACACTGTTCTCCATAGTGGTTGTATGGAGAATGGATTGAAACATGTATATTATCATATGTGAAACGAATCTGACGTGGTTGGGGGCTCCCCACCTCAACACTCTGTGGATTTAAGAGGCCATTTGTTCTTGAAGTGTATATATTAGCCTGGGATAGAACCTACATGCTGAATTTACTAATTAAGAAATGAGAAACCAGAACTATAAAGGTGGCATAGAAATACAAGAAACTATTCTTAAGTAATCTTTTAAAACTTTGAAGAGAGTTACAGATTTTACCATTTGTTATAAACTGGTATATATAATTTAACCAGAACCATAAGAAAATTAGTATTGTGTGAATTCTGAAGCACTTTCAACATGTTTTAGGAATAATGTGGACTTTGTTGAGTTTTACACATTCATAAGTGAATGGTCTGTATCTCGTGCCTTTGTTGGTTTTCTGTGAGCTGTAGTTTCTGGGAAGTGAGCAGCTCTCATTCCTGTAACTCTTGTAATCCAGTCATTCGTGTGCCTCCTTCATGAGGATTCAGTACGGCTGTGGTGCTGTTATCCCTCTGATAGGAACTCCAGGTCTGTGTAAAGCCCCAAAGGTCTGTTACTTATTTTTATTTTATATTTTACTATATTTCATTTACAGTGTTGTGTTTGTTTCAGGTGTATAGCAAAGTGATACAGTCATATATATATATATATATATATATAATATGAATTAACAAAAGCAGTTCCCGTCTTTTGATGGGGTGCTCATGGTTTATAATATAAATGGCATTATTTTGAGAGGGGGATAACTTAGGTATGGCATTGGGTTTTTTTTCTTTTTGCAGCTTGAGGCAGTTGTAAAATAATTTCATGTAGCTTTTTACAACTGTGTATTCTATAGTATTTTTTCATTTGGTGAAATTTTAACTGTTAATGTTTTTGGCATTGTGCTTTGTACCATTTATTAAATAAAAATTTAAAAAATAAATAAAATTGCTTAGAGATCACCCATATTACTAACTCAATTTCATTCACTAATCTCAACTGAAAACACTTTAAATGTATTAATGTAGAAGATTTGAACAATGTAACTCATAAATTCAAGTTAATTATCACATAGAGAAATCTGTACCCAGTAACTTAAGAATATATATTCTTCTGAAGAACTCATGGAATATTTATGAAAACTGAATGTAAACCATAAAGCAATCCTCAAGAAATTTCTAACAAATGGTTATCTGACCACAACATAATTAAGTTTAAAATCAATATTAAAGTCAATTACATGTCCATGTAGAAAAATGTAATTATAAAAAAAGGAACCTAGGAATATTGGCAGCAAATGTTTATGTTTCTTATTATTTCCCAGACCTGTTACTGTATGTTTTACATACTAATTCATTTAATATCTACAATAGCCCTTTCTTTACCACTGAGCCACCAAGGAGGCCCAAATAGTCTTTTGAATTGAGCATAATTATATCCCTATTCTAAAGATGAAGCAACTAAGGCACACGGAGGTTATATAAGTTCACATTTAATAGGTGAAAAATGACAGAGTTCAAATCCAGGGAGTCTGGCACCAGATTCCAAACGCTACAGCTCTATTCTTTACTACTTCTCAAAAGACATGAAAGGTCTTTCTGCATAAATCCACAAAGCTTTATTGAAAGACATTCAGACCTAATAGTCAAAGAACATACCACATTTCTGATGAGAAAGACCTCCCAAATCATTAAGATATCAATTCCCCCTCAAAATTGTTCCCTAAATTCAATGTAATTGCAATCAAAATCTCAACAATTTGCTTCAAGAAATTCAGCAAAGTGATGCTAAAATTCATATGAAAAGAACAAATGGCTAATAATGTTAACACCTTATTGGAAAAGAAGAATAAGTTGAGATGATTTGCCCTACCAGATATAAAGACTTTATTAATTAGGTGATGGTGGGGCTGGCATAGAAATAGATAAACTTTGTAATTAATTTATTATTTGGCCGTGGCAAGCCTTAGCTTTATCATGCAGATCTCTGGTTGCGGCTCTCTGGTCCTGACTCTATAGTTGTGGCACCCAGGCTCTAGAGTGTATGGGCTTAGTTGTCCAGTAGCAAATGGGATCTTAGTTCCCTGGCCAGGAATCAAACCTGCATCCCCTGCATTGCAAAGTGAATTTGTAACCACTGGAACCACCAGGGAAGTCCCAGAAATAGACACATTTGACCACAGTGGTGAACTTAGTTTCTGCTAAACCTTGCTGCTGCTACCTGGCTATAAAGAGCTTTCCGCTTGCAGGAAAACTGTTCCCTCAAACTAACGAATGAATTTGGTAAATAATCTTTACTTTTATCCTCACAGGTGGGTATCCTCACTAATTTTTTGAAGTTCTAATTAAGTCTATTGATATAGTTAGTGTGACCAGTTCCAGTTTAGAAGAATATGGAACTCCAAGACTCTTTTACAGGGGGGCCGTACAATTTTTATTTTTTTGGCCAAATCAAGGGCACCTTTGAGAATGAAAGGGAGCCCTATTTATAGTTAAGTTATACCTGTCAAACAAGGATGGACACCCTCAGTTCAGTTCAGTCACTCAGTCGTGCCCGACTCTTTGTGACTCCATGAATCACAGCACGCCAGGCCTCCTTGTCCATCACCAACTCCCGGAGTTCACCCAAACTCATGTGCAAAGAGTCAGTGATGCCATCCAGCCAGCTCATCCTCTGTCATGCCCTTCTCCTCCTGCCCCCAATCCCTCCCAGCATCAGGGTCTTTTCCAATGAGTCAACTCTTCACATCAGGTGGCCAAAGTATTGGAGTTTCAGCCTCAGCATCAGTCCTACCAATGAACACCCAGGACTGGTCTCCTTTAGGATGGACTGGTTGGATCTCCTTGCAGTCCAAGGGACTCTCAAGAGTCTTCTCCAGCACCACAGTTCAAAAGCATCAATTCTTCGGCGATCAGCCTTCTTCACAGTCCAACTCTCACATCCATACATGACCACTGGAAAAACCATAACCTTGACTAGACGGACCTTTGTTGGCAAAGTAATGTCTCTGTTTTTTAATATGCTATCTAGGTTGGTCATAACTTTCCTTCCAAGGAGTAAGCATCTTTTAATTTCATGGCTGCAATCACCATCTGCAGTGAGTTTGGAGCCCCCCAAAATAGTCTGACACTGTTTCCACTGTTTCCCCATCTATTTCCTATGAAATGATGGGACCAGATGCTATGATCTTAGTTTTCTGAATGTTGAGCTTTAAGCCAACCTTTTCACTCTCCTCTTTCACTTTCATCAAGAGGCTTTTTAGTTCCTCTTCACTTTCTGCCATAAGTGTAGTGTCTTTCAACAACTAGTCTGTTTTACCAGCTATGCCAACTCTTTCTAGCCCAACTGATACTTTGAAAAAAGTATTGGTCATAGAGTGACTTAAGGATCATGACATATCTGTTTCTGACAAGCCCACCTTGACCAAACAAATCAGCTCAACACTCACAGTTTGAGCAATGTATACACTGTGTTGTTTGAGACAATCATTCAGCAACCTCTCTTCTGCTCCTGATTCAATCCAGTTTCCATTCAGTTCTCCCTCATTTACAATCCCGCACCTGCTCAGTGGACTCAGCATTTGCATCTGGGTTCTCAATTCTGAAACTCTCAGTGTCCCTGCAGGAACTGGTCTCCAAACTTTCCACTGGCCAACTCCATGGTCCTCCATTCCAAAAAGGCAGCTCTACATTAGCTCCCTGCTGAGAGCCAGTACCAGACCAGGGCTCAGGTTGTGCTGCTCCCTGGCTTGCCAAACCCCAGAGATGGGTTTCAGACATGATGTGGTCACAGACACCGCTAATCCACAACACAGGGAGCTCGCAAAGGGGAAAATGTATGTGTGTAGGTGGGGTTTCCAGGCAGGGGAGTATTGTATGATAATCTGCTGTAGAGGTGTATCCGTTCCGTTCCGTCGCTCAGTCATGTCCGACTCTTTGCGACCCCATGGACTGTAGCCTACCAGGCTTCTCCGTCCATGGGATTCTCGAGGCAAGAATACTGGAGTGTGTTATCGTTTCCTTCTCCGTAGAGGTGTATACCTGTCCTTAAAAACTTGCCCTTGGTTTCTCATTCTTGTTAATTGTTCAAATTAATAGACAAAACTGGATACCTAATAAAATAAAGGCAACAGTAACTTTGAACTCCTGAGAGAGTAAATATGAAAAACTAGTTCTGTATTTATAAATAGGAAAAACACTTTTTATGTTTAATATTTAACTTAGCCATAATTTGCACTCAGGAATTTCTCCAATTCTTTGCTAGACTAAGGAAGAAAACTACCTTTCACCTAAATGAGAGAAAAGTATTATTCAGCATTTACATGTTGGTGCTCAACCTTGGCCTATGATGTAATCACATAGGGAGTTTAGAATAAAAAGTATCGATGTCCAGATCCCATACCAGAGATTCTGACTTAAGTGATCTGGAATGTGCCCAGGCAGTGGGGGTTTCATAGGCCTCCAGGTGATTCTAAAGTAATTAATGTAATTATTGTAATGTAATGTTGAAGATTTAGGTCATATCTGAATGGTCTAGTGGTTTTCCTTACTTTCTTCTATTTAAGTCTGAATTTGGCAATAAGGAGTTCATGATCTGAGCCACAGCCAGCTCCTGGTCTTATTTTTGCTAACTGTATACAGCTTCTCCATCTTTGGCTGCAAAGAATATAATCAATCTGATTTCGGTGTTGACCATCTGGTGATGTCCATGTGTAGAGTCTTCTCTTGTGTTGTTGGAAGAGGGTGTTTGCTATGACCAGTGCGTTCTCTTGGCAAAACTCTATTAGCCTTTGCCCTGCTTCATTCCGTGCTCCAAGGCCAAATGTGCCTGTTACTCCAGGTGTTTCTTGACTTCCTACTTTTGCATTCCAGTCCCCTAGAATGAAAAGGACATCTTTTTTGGATGTTCTAAAAGGTCTTGTAGGTCTTCATAGAACCGTTCAACTTCGGCTTCTTCAGCATTACTGGTTGGAGCATAGGCTTGGATTACTGTAATATTGAATGGGTTGCCTTGGAAACGAACAGAAATCATTCTGTCGTTTTTAAGATTGCATCCAAGTACTGTATTTCAGACTCTTTTGTTGACCATGATGGCTACTCCATTTCTTCTAAGGGATTCCTGCCCACAGTAGTAGATATAACGGTCATCTGAGTTAAATTCACCCATTCCAGTCCATTTTAATTCACTGATTCCTAGAATGTCTATGTTCACTCTTGCCATCTCCCGTTTGACCACTTCCAATTTGCCTTGATTCATGGACCTAACATTCCAGGTTCCTATGCAATACTGCTCTTTACAGCATCGGACCTTGCTTCTATCACCAGTCACATCCACAACTGGGTATTGGTTTTGCTTTGGCTCCATCCCTTCATTCTTTCTGGCGTTATTTCTCCACTGATCTCCAGTAGCATACTGGGCACCTACCAACCTGGGGAATTCCTCATTCAGTGTCCTATCATTTTGCCTTTTGATACTGTTCATGGGGTTCTCAAGGCAAGTAAACTGAAGTGGTTTGCCATTTCCTTCTCCAGTGGACCACATGTGAACCGTGAACTTCCAGATGTTCAAGCAGGTTTTAGAAAAGGCAGAGGCACCAGAGATCAAATTGCCAACATCCGCTGGATCAGGGAGAAAGCAAGAGAGTTCCAGAAAAACATCTATTTCTGATTCATTGACTATGGCAAAGCCTTTGACTGTGTGGATCACAAATACACTGTGGAACATTGTGAAAGAGATGGGAATACCAGACCACCTGACCTGCCTCTTGAGAAACCTGTATGCAGGTCAGGAAGCAACAGTTAGAACTGGACATGGAACAACAGAGTGGTTCCAAATAGGAAAAGGAGTACGTCAAGGTTGTATATTGTCACCTTGTTTATTTAACTTCTATGCAGAGTACATCATGAGGAACGCTGGGCTGGAAGAAGCACAAGCTGGAATCAAGATTGCCGGGAGAAACATCAATAACCTCAGATATGCAGATGACACCATCCTTATGGCAGAAAGTGAAGAGGAACTCAAAAGCCTCTTGATGAAAGTGAAAGAGGAGAGTGAAAAGGTTGGCTTGAAGCTCAACATTCAGAAAACAAAGATCATGGCATCTGGTCCCATCACTTCATGGGAAATAGATGGGGAAACAGTGGAAACAGTGTCAGACTTTATTTTGGGGGACTCCAAAATCACTGTGGATGCTGACTGCAGCCAGGAAATTAAAAGATGCTTACTCCTTGGAAGGAAAGTTATGACCAACCTAGATAGCATATTAAAAAGCAAAGACATTACTTTGCCAACAAAGGTCCGTCTAGTCAAGGCTATGGTTTTTCCCGTGGTCATGTATGGATGTGAGAGTTGGACTGTGAAGAAGGCTGATCGCTGAAGAATTGATGCTTTTGAACTGTGGTGCTGGAGAAGACTCTTGAGAGTCCCTTGGACTGCAAGGAGATCCAACCAGTCCAATCTAAAGGAGATCAATTCCTGGGAGTACTTTGGAAGGACTGATGCTAAAGCTGAAACTGCAATACTTTGGCCACCTCATGCGACGAGTTGACTCACTGGAAAAGACTCTGATGCTGGGAGGGATTGGGGGCAGGAGGAGAAGGGGATGACAGAGAATGAGATGGCTGGATGGCATCACTGACTTGATGGACATGAGTTTGTCCAGTTTGTGATGGACAGGGAGGCCTGGCGTGCTGTGATTCATGGGATCTCAAAGAGTCAGACACGACTGAGCGACTAAATTGAACAAAACTGAATGTTGAAGAGCGCTGACAATGCGTCACAGGCTGAACGTGTATATAAGACTTCATTGACTCTTCACAACAATCCTGTGAGTTGCTGACTCTGCAGATGAAGAAACCAGGGCTCAGAGAGGTTAAGTAATCCTGTGTGGTACCCCTAACCGCACAGCTAGTAAGGGTCTGAAACAATATTTGAAGTTGCCTCTGTATGACTTCAAAGTCTGTACAGATAACCAGCAAGTGAGGAAAAGCTGTCACTATGGGGAAGGGCACTTGCATATGGATCAGGACCTGCTTAGTAACTTCAATCTCCTGCTATACAGCCATGTCACGCCTACTTGAAAACGCAGCCAAGGCTTAATCTCTAGAATCAATCTGTTCTTAAAAAACACATTAAGAGTTTTCACACTGCATCAAACAGCCTTGCCCCTAAGATTTCATAACTAGGTTCTCATCTTATACTTATGGACTGATATGTCCCTCTACTCCAGTGAGGATGAGCATAAAGCATGGGCAGTAGTATTGGAGTCTTAAATTCAAATCCCTTCTCTCTTACTGTACCCCTGTGACTTTAGGCAAGTCAGTTAAGCCCTCTGAGTCTCAATAACACATTTACAGAATATGAAAAATAAAACCTATATTGCAGGGCTACAGTTAAGAATGAACAAGATAAGAAACGTAAAAATCTAGCATAACATCCATCCCATAGAAGTTCAATAAAGAGGAGATATTATATAGTTATTATTGATGTTAATGTAATGGTTAATATTACCTGGTACACCATTCCAATGGAGTAAGTGTGTTTCTTTACTCTTACAAAAGTAACTTGAATGTTGACATTGAAACCCACTCTTTGAGCCTCAACCCCAAAGATGAAAATTCCAACCTCCATGATGTCTGAGGGTTGCCTTCCAGAGCTTCACCCTGGTACCCACGGTCGGAACCCACTTCTGTTACTGCTTCTGGAGACACTGAAGGCTTTCTCAGCGCAAAGTCTATGCCCATTCAGTTCCCTGCAGATCACCCACCTCAGGGCCATTCCAGATCACCGTGTGTCCCCAAGAAGCGTGCTCTCTCAGTTTCCAAGTCTCCAATCCTCTCCTCTCTGGCCCATCTTGTTATATCCATGGCAACCTATGTTATGACTTCTGCCAAATAAAAAGCATAATGTTAACACATTGATTTGTGCATCATGAACTCAACACAATTGGTTTAAAAACTTTGGTCCAAGAGTGAGGCAAACTTCCCAGTTTCCTAAAAGGGACCCTAGCCTAACCCATACCACAAATGTGGTGGGGCCAAAACCCACATTTATTCCAATCATTGCATAATCAACATAGATAAAGAGGCATAATTCCCTTGAAAGATTTTCAAGGTCGTCCTTTAAGTGCATTTCCCTCACTATTGTGGTTCTAACTATGGCCACAGCTTCAAGACCAAATTACAGCCTTTGGCGGCTGGTTTTAGTCTGGTGGTTACAGCAATGAATTTGGAGTCAGGAATCCTGGAGTCTCAGCCAACTATTCCCTGGGTAACCACAAGCTAGTTAGCTGCCCTCGTCTCAGTTTTTCTATCAGTTAAATGGGGTAATTTTTCCTTTCTTCCAACTACTTCAAAGGCACACATTGTGGCAATTAATTACTCCATGGCCCACTAAATCTGAAACCTTCTGTGCAGTAACAAAGTGATTGTCAGCTTTTTCCTTCAATGTTCAGTAATTTGATCATAAGATACTATAGGTTTAAGTGTCCAAATGTTATACCTGAAAGTTCACCTGGGGTGTTCACATCTAGGATTACTGAGCCATGTACCCAACTGCCTTAGTGCTGGCTGACAGAGGCAGAAGCATCTTCCAAAACGTTAAACCAAAAGCCTGAATTCAGCTCAAGGGAATAGCAATGCTAAATCACACAGGTTGACTTCTTTAATCTCAAATGCCCTGGCTTCCCCATAACATAAGCCTCTGATACTATGTGAAAAATATTCTGAAGAACAGTTGGTATTCACAGGTAAACAAGGTCTGGTGAAAATGTGCCCAACTCTATTTCCTGCCCTCGGGTAACACCAGTATATTTATTTTCCATGTTTCTATTATTTTTTAGTTCTAAAGGAATCCTTTTTTCCCCCCATATACCATATTTTAATTATATTTTAACACTGAGAAATTCTATTAGCTCCTTGCATACAACTATTAACAAACCTCTGGAGGTGAGACTATCTATGAATAGTACTTTTAGAGTGTTTTGAGAGAGGAATAATTTTAGGCTTGAGTTTTTATGGTTGATAAAATGATAGCCATTGTAAAAGAAAAAAATATATAGTTAGCAGATTATTTTTAAAAGAACTTTAAACAAATTATTATTTATATCACTGATTTTTCCTCTTTAATACTGTTTTGTATGCATGTCACTTCTGAATAAGAAAGTAAACTTTGACAGTTTAGCAGAATATTAAAGTGTCATTATATAATATACATTATAAATACTTTATTCTGTTTTCTGGAATGGTTAGCTGATAAATGAAATAGAAAGAAAACATCCATCACACTTATTCTCTCTTAGGTGTAAATAAATAACAGTCCAGAACTTTAAATAGTATGTTTCATTAATAATGTTTATATATATTTGTATATATAGAGAGAGACTAAAAGGACTCAAAAATTTTATATATTGCATATACATTAAATGTGGGAGATTAATTCACATTGAACCCATATAATGTAGTGGAAAGTTTATTCCTTAATTAAAATTTTAGATTTCCAGGTTCTAGTTCAAGTCTTATAACTTCAAAGTTTTGTCTTGGTTCTGCTACTAACTCTTCTTGTAACTTTAAGTGAATCCCTTCATATTTTTGGAATCTAGTTTCCTGATAGTTATTGGTTGCACTGTGTCTCCCCAACCAACCTACCCTACAAAATAAAAAGATATGTTGTACAGCAGAAACCAACACATTGTAAAGAAATTATCCCCCAATTAAAAAATTAAAAAATAAATTAATATTTTAAAAAAGACAAGTTGAAATCCTAACCCACAGTACCTCAGATGTGAACTTATTTGGAAATAAGGTCCTTGCAAATGTTAAGATGAGGTCACAATGGAGTAGGGTATGTCCTTTTGAGTACACAGTCATTGAAGCCAGACACACGGGGAGAATGCCACGCAATAATGAAGGCAGACTAATTTATGCGGTTGTAAGCCAAGGAACACAAGCCTGTAAGCAAACCATTAGAAGCTAAAGAAGAGGCAAGGAAAGATTCCTCCACAGGTTTCAGAGACAGCATGGCTTGCCCACATCTTGATTTGACACTTCTAGTCTCTAGAACTGTGAGACAATACATTTTGGTTGTTTGAGCCACCCAAAGCATCACGTTTGTGATACTTTGTCATGGCAGCCTTAGCAAACAAAAGTACAGTTTTTAAGACTCATTTCTGAAAGCCTTATCCATAAATATATTTTTATTATTTGAAGTCAGAAGTAAAGGGCCTTTCTGTGAAGGGCCAGATAATAAATATTTTAGACCTTGTGGGTCATGCAGTCTCAATCACAAGCACTCGACTCTGATGATCAAAAGCTGTCACAGACAATATGTAAATAAATGTTAGTGGCTGTGTTCCAATCAAATTTTATTTATGGTCACTGAAAATTGAATTTCATATAATTTTCCAATGTCACAAAATATTATTCTTTAAAAAAATTTCCCTTCCATTTAAAAATAAACAAACCATTCTTAGCTCTCAGACCACACAAAAACAGACAGGGTCTGCAGGCTACAGTTTGCTGAGTCCTGTTCCAAGCTGTTGATATTGGTACAATGAACTTGGTAGAAAGCACGACAGAAAAGCAATATGCAGCCTTTGACCCAAGACACGTGAGCCAAGCAGTGCATGACTTTCTGCAGATGATAACTGTATTCATGGAACTATATCTTTCTACATATAATAAACATAGTTTTGTTTTGTTTTTTTCCTATCCCAGGCTAATTTATACACTTCCGGAAGAAATGGTCTCTTAAATCCACAGAGTGTTGAAGTGGGGAGCCCCCAACCACGTCAGATTCATTTCACATATGATAATATACATGTTTCAATCCATTCTCCCAAATTATCCCACCCTCGCCCTCTCCCACAGAGTCCAAAAGACTGCTCCACACATCCAAGTCTCTGCTGTTGTCTCATATACAGGGTTATCGTTATCCTCTTGCTATATTCCATATATATGTGTTAACATACTGTATTGGTGTTTTTGTTTCTGGCTTACTTCGCTTTGTATAATAGGCTCCAGTTTCGTCCACCTCATTAGAACTAATTCAAATGTATTCTTTTTAATCGCTGAGTAGTACTCCATTGTGTAAATGTACCACAGCTTTCTTATCCATTCGTCTGCGAATGGACATCTAGGTTGCTTCCATGTCCTGGCTATTATAAACAGTGCTGTGATGAACATTGGGGTACATGTGTCTCTCTACATATAATAAACATAGTTTTTAAAAAACCACCATAGAATCACATTTAAAAATAGAGTAGTAGGTTTTTAAAAAAACTCATTTCATTCCTTCATCTGTTTAGTGATCAAAATTAGTTTAACAGAATAAACATTAAAAATGAAAACTATTATCACTTAGTGAGTACTTACAGAGCACCAAGTTCGTTGCTAAATGCTGTAAAGACTCATCTCATTAACCCTGCAATAACTCCTCAGTTTACATAGTCCTATATCCCCTTTCAGACGAGGTTTAGAAAGATCAAGCAATGTGCCTAAGGCCTCACAGCTAGTACTTAACTGAGCACAGAATAAATCAGGTGATTCTGATGGCAAGGTTCATAAGCCATTTTATATGATGTTGTTAATTTCTCATATTGGTTAATTTCAAATGTTCAACTTCCAAACAAATGTGGTAATTTACTATAACAAATTATAAAGTGAAAGAAAGTGAAGTTGCTCAGTCGTGTCCAAATCTTTGAGATCCCATGGACTGTAGACTACCAGGCTTCTCTGTCCATGGGATTTTCCAGGCAAGAGTACTAGAGTAGTTTGCCATTTCCTTCTCCAGGGGATCTTCCCGACCCAGGAATTGAACCTGGGTCTCCCATATTGCAGGCAGGCACTTTACCCTCTGAGCCACCAGGGAAGCCCATAATAAATTATAATGCATTATTAAATTAATAACAAAACATACAATTTTTAAATAATAAAAACCATTGATAATCAAATATATAATTCAGCATAGCATGGAAAGAATGGATGGGATAGAAGGAAGATCAAAATAATGGAAGAGAATTATACTTCACTCCTTCAGTTCAGTTCAGTTCAGTCGTTCAGTCGTGTCCGACTCCTTGCAACCCCATGAATCACAGCACGCCAAGCCTCCCTGTCCATCACAAACTCCCGGAATTCACTCAAACTCATGTCCATCGAGTCGGTGATGCCATCCAGCCATCTCATTCTCTGTCGTCCCTTTCTCCTCCCGCCCCCAATCCCTCCCAGCATCAGAGTCTTTTCCAGTGAGTCAACTTGTCGCATGAGGTGGCCAAAGTATTGGAGTTTCAGCTGTAGCATCAGTCCCTCCAATGAACTCCCAGGATTGATCTCCTTTAGAATGGACTGGTTGAATCTTTTCTTGCAGTCCAAGGGACCCTCAAGAGTCTTCTCCAGCACCACAGTTCAAAAGCATCGATTCTTCGGCGATCAGCTTTCTTCACAGTCCAACTCTCACATCCATACCTGACCACTGGAAAAACCATAGCCTTGACTAGAAGGACTTTGGTTGGCAAAGGAATGTCTCTGCTTTTTAATATGCTATCTAGGCTAAGAGTTGGACACGACTGAGTGACTTCACTTTCACTTCTCACTTTCATGCATTGCAGAAGGAAATGGCAACCCACTCCAGTGTTCTTGCCTGGAGAATCCCAGGGATGGGGGAGCCTGGTGGGCTGCCGTCTCTGGGGTCGCACAGAGTTGGACACAACTGATGCGACTTAGCAGCAGCAGCAGCAGGTTTAAGTTAGATCAAATATAACATTCAATACCTTTGCCTCAAATATTGGAAATACCAATGGCTCAGTCTTAGTCTTAAGCTATTTAGCTCTGGAGTAAAGATTGAGTACAGTGTAAACCTAGATAGTGTCTTATGATATACTCCCTTTCAAAAAACTGTTTATGGTTCAGATGGTAAAGAATCCCCCGGCAATGCGGGAGACCTGGGTTTGATCCCTAATTTGGGAAGATCAGCTGGAGGAGGGCATGGCAACCCACTCTAGTATTTTTGCCTGGAGAATCCCTATGGAGAGAGGAACCTCATGGGTTATACAGTCCACGGGGTTGCAAAGAGTTGGACATGACTGAGCCACTAAGCATAGCCCAACCAGTTAACAATGTGATATTAATAGCTTCAGGTGGACAACAAAGGAACTCAGCCATACATATACATGTATCCATTCTCCCCCAAACACTCCTCCCACATGATATACTCTTTTATTACTACCTCATGAAAGAGAAGGTGGGAAAAAAAAAACACCTGTTGATAGCACATGTGATTAAGTTCCTCATTCAAGTATATTGACAGATGGCAGAAAAGAGAAGAAAGGGTAGAGATGACAGGGAGAGGTAGGGTGGTGTAACCAAATACAAAACCATCTGGATCCTGGCCCTCTGTGACCTAGTGTTTGTGTTTAAGTTAAACCTTTTGTATCATCACCTGACAGATCACAGACTGAATCTAACCTGAAGCATTCTTTCGGCAAGCATGGAGCACCAAAGTATTCTTTGAGGAAACTATACATTTCATCTATATAAAGGTTAAGTCAATGAAATTATTAAAATGAAAGAACAGGATTTAAAAGCTTAACCTCCAAGAATGCCAACATGCCTGGCAAACGGAGAGCTTACAATATGCCCAATGTGAAATATCCACAGAATACAAACCCAGAAATCTGCTTTGTGTTACTTTCTAATAAATGTCAATGAGGAAAGTGTTTATAACTTGAAAAGCAGGGAGGTTGGGGTAGGGGGATTCAGTAGCTTGCCACATGGAAATATATCCCCTGTCGATTTCAGGAAAATGTCAAATCAGTGCATACTGCTCCAGGACTCTTGGTCTTCAATTCTGCATCAGTTAAGTGGCAGTGGTGTTTCTGGCATAATGAGCTGCATTTATAATGGTTGATCTCCAATGGTTCAATAAGATACCAGGCCCCACAAATTTCAATCAATGCAACACAGTCATTTTGCACTGTGCAAATTAAGACACGTGGAATAAACATCTTGCTTCAAAACAAGTCAGAAGTCAGCAATATATTTTAAATCTACCTTCGGTATTTTCTATTTACCTTTTCTGGAATGACTGGATTGTGGAGCTTAATTTTGATTCCATTGTTTCAATAATGGCTATATAGAATCAGTTCTCACTTCCAAAGCTCCAAAAGAATTGTGGAACTCTCCCTACATCTTATCACCAGCTTTTACCCATCATAATTAGGCTCTAACTGACATCATTAAGGACTTCCCTGGTGGTTCAGCTGGTAAAGAATCGGCCTGCAATGTGGGAAACCTGGGTTCGATCCCTGGGTTGGGAAGATCCCTGGGAGAAGGGAACAGCTACCCACTCCAGTATTCTGGCCTGGAGAATTAAGGACATCATTAAGGACTTTGCTAGATCTAGAGGTGAAAAGGCTGAACAAATTCAGACCCTACCCATGAGGACTTAAGAATTTAATGAAGGGAGGGAAACCCCTCAAAGCAGATACTTTCAATTTAATGAAGATAAAAAATAAGATGAAGGTACTGAGTGCAGCAGGAAGCACTAAGTCCAATCTGGGAGTCCAAAAAGAAGGCTTCCAGTAGGGGATAATGCCCTAAAATGAATTCTAAAGAATAATGACGATTTTGCCAATTGAAGAAATGAGGAAAGGGCATCCCAGCTTGGAAAACTGCATGATCAAAACCAGGAGGCAGGAAATATCATAGAATATGCTGGGGAAACATGCTCTGGGGATAGAGAGCAGAACTAATCTGAAAACTATAATCCACGACTAGTGCTAAATGGAAAAAAATTAACTATCTGAATAATACTGTCAAAAAACTTTAAATTCACAGTGTACACTGAAGCTGAGACACATACTGCTATTATATGATGCCCAGATCAGGAGGGAGAATTTGGTCCTAGAGCTATCTTTTATAAAAATGGATTTATTTTTAGAAAACCAAAACACTCCCCGTCTCCTGGTTGGTTACATAACTCATGCCTGTTCTCAGGTCAGTGCCCTCATCGAGTGAAACTTGCTTTGACTCCAGGTAAGACAAATAGAAACTCAACGGTCTCTCAAGTCTAATTCCCTGAAAGTTATTTACTGAATATCCTGCACACCCAGCACTTCTTCCCAGGGCTTCTAGGTAGTTACTTTGCACTTCTATCCCACAGTCACTTACTATGCGGGGGAAAAAAAAAGATGGGTGGAAAACCAAGAAGTCTGCCCCAAGTCTGCCCCAAGGTCACGACTGGGTGCCAAGTTATTGAATTCGGCAGACAACTACTCTAAAGTTTGGAGGGGAGACCCTCTGACCCACCTAGGTTTTAGTATTGAGGGGAAACACAGTAGGTGGGGAAAGGCAGTTGTCCAAGAACCTTCAGATTATCCCCACTGAGTTTTTGTCCCTCCGGTTTCTGTGCTTTAATGATGGGTCCCTGGATGGTGCCTCTATGACTTGGGCACTAGAGCAGTAGAGGGTACCTTTTGTTCTCCAACTATAGTAGGATGAAGCTTCCAGAAATACTCAATATGAAAGACCAACAACAAGAACAGCAGGACAATATCTAGTTAAGCTAACAAAGTCATGACTTCTCACTATCCCAAACTGAATTTTAAGGATAAACACTAACCCCAAAAGGTCATATAACTCCATTAGCACCTTACACTCATTCCTTTCTCCTGTCCTCCATCTTGAGCCTGCGAGATGCAATAACACTTCCTCTTCTACAGGATCAGACACCTGGTCCCCAAGGCCCTTTCTGGCCAAGACCAAGAAAACATTTTCAGTCTGCATTAGAGTTAGTGGTGAAACAGGCCCTGAGTCAGACTGCCTGGGTTTGAATACCAGCTCCATCACTTACCAGCTGTGTGACCTTAAGCAAATCTCTTGGCCTTTTTGTATCTGTTTCATCTGTAGAATGGGAATAATAGTACTTAAACTGAGAAGATGCATGTACTATATATTCAATTCAATTCATTCAGTCATGTCCAACTCTTTGCAACCCCATGGACTGCAGCACGCCAGGCTTCTCTGTCCATCACCAACTCCCAGGTCTTACTCAGGCTCATGTCCATAGAGTCGGTGATGCCATCCAACCATCTCATCCTCTTTCATCCCCTTCTCCCCCTGCCTTCAATCTTTCCCAGCACCACGGTCTTTTTCCAATGAGTCAGTTCTTCACATCAGGTGGCCAAAGTATTGGAGTTTCAGCTTCAATATCAGTCCTTCCAATGAATATTCAGGACTGATTTCCTTTAGGATGGACTGGCTGGATCTCTCTTTCAGTCCAAGGGACTCTCAAGAGTCTTCTCCAGCACCATAGTTCAAAGTAGTGCAACTCTCACATCCATACATGACTACTGGATAAACCATAGCTTTGACTAGACAGACCTTTGTTAGCAAAGTAATGTCTCTGCTTTTTAATATGCTATCTAGTATGGAAGTGACAAATGTATTTAAGGGATTAGATCTGATAGACAGAGTGCCTGAAGAACTATGGATGGAGGTTCGTGACATTGTACAGGAGGCAGTGATCAAGACCATCCCCAAGAAAAAGAAGTACAAAAAGTCAAAATGGATGCCTGAGGCCTTACAAATAGCTGAGAAAAGAAGAGAAGCAAAAGGCAAAGGAGAAAAGAAAAGATATACCCATTGGAATGCAGAGTACCAAAGAATAGCAAGGAGAGATAAGAAAGCCTTCTTCAGTGATCAGTGCAAAGAAATAGAGGAAAACAATAGAATGGAAAGACTAGAGATCTCTTCAAGAAAATTAGAAATGCCAAGGAAACATTTCATACAACGGTGGGCACAATAAAGGACAGAGATGGTCTGGACCTAAGAGAAGCAGAAGATATTAAGACGTGGTAAGAATACACAGAAGCTGTATACAGTTAGCGAAAACAAGACCAGGAGCTGACTGTGGCTCAGATCATGAACTCCTTATTGCGAAGTTCAGACTTAAATTGAAGAAAGTAGGGAAAACCACTAGACCATTCAGATATGACCTCAATCAAATCCCTTATGATTATACAGTGGAAGTGAGAAATAGATTTAAGGGACTAGATCTGATTGATAGAGTGCCTGATGAACTCTGGACGGAGGTTCGTGACATTGTACAGGAGACAGGGACCAAGACCATCCCCATGGAAAAGAAATGCAAAAGAGCGAAATGGCTGTCTGAGGAGGCCTTACAAATAGCTGTGAAAAGAAGAGAGGCGAAAAGCAAAGGAGAAAAGGAAAGATATAAGCATCTGAATGCAGAGTTCCAAAGAATAGCAAGGAGAGATAAGAAAGCCTTCCTCAGTGATCAATGCAAAGAAATAGAGGAAAACAACAGAATAGGAAAAACAAGAGATCTCTTCAAGAAAATTAGAGATTCCAAGGGAACATTTCATGCAAAGATGGGCTCGATAAAGGACAGAAATGGTATGGACCTAACAGAAGCAGAAGATATTAAGAAGAGGTGGCAGGAATACACAGAAGAACTGTACAAAAAAGATCTTCACGACCAAGATAGTCACGATAACGTGATCACTGACCTAGAGCCAGACATCTTGGAATGTGAAGTCAAGTGGGCCTTAGAAAGCATCACTACGAACAAAGCTAGTGGAGGTGATGGAATTCCAGTTGAGCTATTTCAAGTCTTGAAAGATGATGCTGTGAAAGTGCTGCACTCAATATGCCAGCAGATTTGGAAAACAGCAGTGGCCACAGGACTGGAAGAGGTCAGTCTTCATTCCAATCCCAAAGAAAGGCAATGCCAAAGAATGCTCAAACTACCGCACAATTGCACTCATCTCACACGCTAGTAAAGTCATGCTCAAAATTCTCCAAGCCAGGCTTCAGCAGTATGTAAACCGTGAACTCCCAGATGTTCAAGCAGGTTTTAGAAAAGGCAGAGGCACCAGAGATCAAATTGCCAACATCCGCTGGATCATGGAGAAAGCAAGAGAGTTTCAGAAAAACATCTATTTCTGCTTTATTGACTATGCCAAAGCCTTTGACTATGTCGATCACAATAAACTGTGGAACATTCTGAAAGAGATGGGAATCCCAGACCACCTGACCTGCCTCTTGAGAAACCTGTATGCAGGTCAGGAAGCAACTGTTAGAACTGGACATGGAACAACAGACTGGTTCCAAATAGGAAAAGGTGTACGTCAAGGTTGTATATTGTCACCTTGCTTATTTAACTTCTATGCAGAGTACATCATGAGGAACGCTGGGCTGGAAGAAGCACAAGCTGGAATCAAGATTGCTGGGAGAAATATCAATAACCTCAGATATGCAGATGACACTACCCTTATGGCAGAAAGTGAAGAGGAACTCAAAAGCCTCTTGATGAAAGTGAAAGAGGAGAGTGAAAAGGTTGGCTTGAAGCTCAACATTTAGAAAACAAAGATCATGGCATCTGGACCCATCACTTCATGGGAAATAGATGGGGAAACAATGGAAACAGTGTCAGACTTTGTTTTTTTGGGCTCCAAAATCACTGCAGATGCTGATTGCAGCCATGAAATTAAAAGACGCTTGCTCCTTGGAAGGAAAGTTATGACCAACCTTGATAGTATATTAAAAAGCAGAGACATTACTTTGCCAACTAAGGTCCGTCTAGTCAAGGCAATGGTTTTTCCCGTGGTCATGTATGGATGTGAGAGTTGGACTGTGAAGAAGGCTGACCGCCGAAGAATCGATGCTTTTGAACTGTGGTGCTGGAGAAGATTCTTGAGAGTCCCTTATACTGCAAGGAGATCCAACCAGTCCATTCTAGAGGAGATCAATCCTGGATGTTCATTGGAGGGACTGATGCTAAAGCTGAAACTGCAATACTTTGGCCACCTCATGCGACGAGTTGACTCACTGGAAAAGACTCTGATGCTGGGAAAGGTTGGGGGCGGGAGGAGAAGGGGACGACGGAGAATGAGATGGCTGGATGGCATCACCGACTCTGTGGACATGAGTTTGTGAACTCCGGGAGTTGGTGATGGACAGGGAGGCCTGGCGTGCTGTGATTCATGGGGTCGCGGAGAGTCGGACACGACTGAGCGACTGAACTGAACTGAACTGAAGAATACACAGAAGAACTGTACAAAAAAGATCTTCATGACCCAGATAAAACCATGATGGTGTGATCACTCACCTAGAGCCAGATATCCTGGAATGCGAAGTCAAGTAGACCTCAGGAAGCATCACTATGAACAAAGCTAGTGGAGGTGATGGAATTCCAGTTGAGCTATTTCAAATTCTAAAAGATGATGCTGTACTATATATATATATATTTTTTAATTTGACCTATGTTTTATTAGGTTCATTCCGACAGCTTGGTGGAGAATACAATGCAGAAAACACAAGTTGGACAGTATAAATGTATATATTTATATATACTTATATATAAATGTATATGTTTATATATTTATAAATATAGCATATGCATGTTCTCAGTTTATTCTAAGTACTATTATTCCCATTCCACAGATGAGGTGGCTCAGTGGTACGGAATCCATCTGCCAACGCAGGAGACACAGGAGATGCAGGAGGCCCATGTTCGATCTCTGGGTCAGGAAGATCCCCTGGAGGAGGAAACAGCAACCCAATCCAGTATTCTTGCCTGGAGAATCCCATGGACAGAGGAGCCTGTCCATAGGCTACAGTCCATAGGGTTGCAAAGAGTTGGACACAACTGAGCACATATTTATCACAAACAGTATAATATTAGTAATTATTAGTAGTTATCTCTTTCCCATCTAGGACTCTAAGATTTTGAAGCCATATTTTTATATGAAAGACATGATTTTGCATTAACTCCGGTAATTGAAACAGTTGATGATGTCACACCTCAACTGTGCGTCTTCTACATAACTAAAGGAAGTAGCATGATCTCTTACAACCCAACAGTACTGCAGTATACTGACCAAAATCTTACCTCAAAACTTTCCTCCAGGCTGCCCTCTCTGCCTGGAATGTTCTAGCTCCTGTTTTACTCCCACAGACTCTGAGATGGAAGTGACTCAATGCTCAACAATACACAGCTCTTAACCCCCTCCTGAGCATTCCAGCTCTTTGTGCTTAGGGAGGGCTGTGAACTCAGACCCGCTCAATGGTCTGTTAACAGTGGAGAAAAGTACCATATAACCCTCCCCACTTTTGGTGGAGAATGTGGCAGCTGTGTATAGAGATGGAATTCCATGTGATGGACCTGATTCACCAAGAATACAGCTGTCATACACAACATACTTTATGTAAGCAAGAGATAAACAAGCATTCAGCTATGATGATTTAGGGGCTACTTGTCACTACAGCTTAAGCCTGGCCCGTCTTGAATAATATATACCACTTACATCGCGCCCCCATACCAACCGTACTTCCCCCACCCTTGACTCCCAGCTCCCCATTCACCTGTATAAAGGTTCCTTGTCAATTTTCAGATCATGATTTACCTTCCTCAAACTCATATAATTTCTTAAGCAGATCCCAGCATCACTTACTCAATGGATATGAATTTGAGCAAATTCCAGGAGATAGTGGAGGACAGAGGAGCCTGGTGGGCTGCAGTCCGTGGTGTTGAAAAGAGCTTGACATGACTTAGCAACTGGACAACAACAACTGTTACTATTTTTATTATTGAGCCCTGATTTTCTTTAAAATTATTTCCCTCATAATTTGTAATTACATATTTACACAGTTGTCTACATGTTTTTTCCTGGTCTCTACTGCTAGACTGAAAGATACGCAAAGAGTCTATAAGTTTTCCTTTCCAATAAAACAGAAAAGTAAACTAGGGCTTAGAACACCACTAGGTCTTAGGATGGTGTCTTATTCTTTTTAAATAAATGAACATCAACCCATCAAAAGAAGTATATACAAAGTAGCAGGAATTCTGTTGTTTCATAATATGGACAATGGTATTATTGGAAGAAAGACAAAACCACTGGATTACGTGCCAGACCAGGAATTTGTACAGACTTGACTACAGAAAGGTTTTATACACAGAAGAAACTCAAGGGCATGAAAAATTCAAAATTTAAGAGAAAAATCAGCAGAGAGTCACAGGTAACAACTGAAAAACAGAATCACTGTTGGTCTCTCTCCCATTTTGGTAATCTCGTCTAAAAGCAGCAGCCGTCCTTTACAGCACGAAGGAGCAGAGAAGGGTCACACAGAAGGCTCTGAATCTTACCGAAGCCTAGGGACACAGCATGTCACCCCACTCCCAGCAGATCACTTTGTTGATTATAACAGGCACTTCGTTGCTATTCATGGGTATGGCAGACAGAGGAAAGAAAAGGTAAAAAGGGAAGAAAAAAGAAAGAACGTGAAGCAAAGGAGAAATTAAGGGAGGGAGGAAAGGATGGAGAAAGGAAGAGTAAAAAACAGAAAGAAAGGGAGAAAAAAAGCATTTCTATCTATGAGAGGAGATAATAGAAATTCGGGATCTTTCTTGAGAAAATTGTCTTCTGGCCTTTGGGGCAGACAACAAAGACCTGAGAGGAATCATGAATTCACAAGATTACGTGTTGAGTATTTCACTACACATTTTCACCCGAGATTCTTCTTTTCGGGGTCACCCATTTCTGCCATCACCTCTACACACAGAGAAAAGGACATGCACTGCAACCCTGGGCCAGGAAAACCAGTTGCCTATGTGCCTTTAGTTAGCACACTTTTTATGTTGCTGTCCTTACAGCGGTTTTGTAACTGCTTGGTCTGCTGCTGCTGCTGCTGCTGCTAAGTCACTTCAGTCGTGCCCGACTCTGTGTGACCCCATAGACGGCAGCCCACCAGGCTCCCCCGTCCCTGGGATTCTCCAGGCAAGAACGCTGGAGTGGGTTGCCATTTCCTTCTCCAATGTGTGAAAGTGGGAAAAAAAAAGCGGATACTATTACCTGAGCCCTAAACCAGATGTATATTATTTTGTAGTTCTCCAGCACCCAGCTCTCTCCACATATAACACACCTTCCTAATAGCCTCCAGGCCTCCCCTTGGGGATAGTTGGAATGGTGTGTAGTCTCAGTGGGAGGTCACTAAGGGCCACCTCTCATTGCCAACTCCCACTTCAGAAGTGGGGAGCTTGCTCCTTCCTCCACCAGCTCCCAGGTATACCCAGGGTCCAGGCAATCAAACACCACTCCTGGGGCTGTAAATCCTGAATGAGCGATACAAAAGAAGAGCACACAGGCCAGGGTCAATTCATTGCAGCACTTGGGACCCAAGGACCAGGAAGCTACTGAGTTCAAGCCTCGGTTAACTCCTGATGCCAGAGAAGCCCTAACTCTTGTCACTTTCTCAGATTCCTGCTGCCCCTGGTATCCTGCCCAGTAAATTCCCCTTTGGCTTAAGATATTTAGGGTTAATCTCTGTTGCACACAACCAAGAACTCAAGTCAGGGCTGTTATATATAGCTATATAGGCTGTAACCCAGTGAAAGAAACCAGGAGAGCTGAAATCCAGCCTGTGTTCCACTTGCCAAGGGGCTGCATTCTACTGGAGGAAAGGTAGCATTTTCCAATTTCCACTGAGGTATTGTAGACAGGCATTGGCCTTGAACCTGACTGATACATCCAAACTTATTTCAGTTATAAAAGAGGCCTAGAGACTAAGTCATTGATGTGTAACTGCAATTACAATAATGCAGTGATATTGCACTGGGCTATTCTGGTGCCTTTTTCTCTGTCTATAGATTGAACTACCTATTTACTGCTGCAAGGAAAATTTGAAATGAGGAGTGTTCTTATAATAGTTCATCTTCCTATGATAAGGCTTGACATAGTTATACTGGAGAAGGCAATGGCAACCCACTCCAGTACTCTTGCCTGGAAAATCCCATGGATGGAGGAACCTGGTAGGCTACAGTCCATTGAGTCGCTAAGAGTTGGACACGACTGAGCGACTTCACTTTCACTTTTCACTTTAATGCACTGGAGAAGGAAATGGCAACCCACTCCAGTGTTCTTGCCTGGAGAATCCCAGGGACAGGGGAGCCTGATGGGCTGCCATCTATGGGGTCGCATAGAGTTGGACACGACTGAAGCAACTTAGCAGCAGCAACACAGTCATGGGTACCTGTAACTTGCCTACAAGTATTAAAGGATTAGAATTTTAATTTTAAAAATATGTACATATATCTAACATTCTGTGCTAATGATTAGTTTTTAATACTTAACCCTTGATATTCATCACCACTGGCGGGGGGAGGGGGGAAGACTCAGAGAACTCGAGAACTTTCTATATATCTCAATTTCCTACAAGCTAATTTTCCCAGTTTTACAGAGATCATGGAGAGGGAAAGATCAAATTATGCTGACAAAATCTCCATTCTAATCTCTTAGATTTTTCCACCATTGTTTTATGTCTCCCACATGTCTTTTTTCTCCCAACTTAGATCACAAATTTATCTGGCGGGTTTGTGAGCTAGTAGATACACCATGCCTAGCATGTGAATGGTATTTACTGTTGAAAAGGAAATTAGACCACCACCACTCCTTCCATTAGGAATCTAACAGTTATGTTTCCTTTCCTCTACAAAGTTTCCTTTTACCATGTGAAGTCCACCAGTCTTCCTTTCATGTTACTTTGAGACGCTGATCAAAATCTTTGTTCCTATTTCCCCTCCCCATAAAAGAAAATTAGATTTGTTTCCAGGCTTTAATCCTGCTAAGATAAAGTGAATCAGCTCTGTTTTCATTACTGTCCAGTCATCTCATCAATCACTGAAGGGAATCACTAAAAGCAATCAGCGAACAAGGTCAACAGCACTCAGCAGAGGGCCGGTGAGATGGTACTTTAACAGATCAAAATGAAGAAAAGGATGACAGTGCTTCACAGCCCTAAGAGGCCCAGTGCCACTCCTTAGGAAGCAGCCTTTAAATGAGAAGGGAGAAGATGAGTGAGAGAAGGGAATAATCTTTATTGTACAACAGTTCTCCTGATATCAAGCTTGTTAATGTAACAAAGAGCTAAATGGTTCATTCAGGCAGTTAGAATCGTCACTTCTTCCTATTGTAGGAAGACTCAGGTTTTGGACTTTGAGACAAAGAACCTATCTGTAGCTCCTGTTCTTCTCTAGCCACTTGTGTTGTCATGTCCAAAGATATCGGTTGGGGTTAAACAATTATAAGCTCTAGAAACCAACTTTAATTAACATAGGTTTGGCTTCCTTGGTGGCTCAGTGGGTAAACAGTCCATGTGCAATGCAGGAGCCACAGGAGACACAGATTTGATCCCTGGGTTGGGAAGATACCCTAGGCATTTCCCCTGGGAAATGGCAACCCACTCCAGTATTCTTGCCTGGAGAATCCCATGGGCAGAGGAGCCTGGTGGGCTACAGTCCAAGGGGTTGCAAAGAATCTGACACAACTGAAGTGACTTAGCATGCAAGGGGATTTAGTGAAAGGACATTAAAGTTATGAGAATCAAAGATAAGTCTGAAACGCCAGGCTTCAGAAGGATAGAATCTGGATGCTCCGTCAAGGAGAGGATCTCAGAAACAGGAACTATTCTGCGGTCAGGAAAGAATGAACTCTGACATCTTTGTATTTCTCTGACATAGAAGGTCCCAGGATAAACAGTTTAACTGGCCTAGAACTGGCCCTATGTTTTCACCCATTTGTTTAGGACGGGACAGATGAACTTGATTTTTAGCTCTCTGAAGGTGGAGGAGTTGGGAGGAGAGATGGAGTAAGGAAGTGGTAGAGTTAACTACCTATAAAAAATCTCGATGTTATCAATGGGTATTCTAGGTGGTCAAGATGAAATCAATGTGCAAGACAGTGTTAACACAAATTGTTTTAACCCTCAAGGTCAGGAGCTATCTACTCAACTCACATGAACACTGCACACTGCATAGAACACATGTAAGTTAACAGCCTCATTTCAATGAGTAACATGCTACCTGATGCCTCTTGAGAAACCTGTATGCAGGTCAGGAAGCAACAGTTAGAACTGGACATGGAACAACAGACTGGTTCCAAACAGGAAAAGGAGTATGTCAAGGCTGTATATTGTCACCCTGCTTATTTAACTTATATGCAGAGTACATCATGAGGAACACTGGGCTGGATGAAGCACAAGCTGGAATCCAGAATGTCGGGAGAAATATCAATAACCTCAGATATGCAGATGACACCATCCTTATGGCAGAAAGTGAAGAACTAAAGAGCCTCTTGATGAAAGTGAAAAGGAGAGTGAAAAAGTTGGCTTAAAGCTCAACATTCAGAAAACTAAGATCACGGCATCCAGTCCCATCACTTCATGGGAAATAGTTGGGAGGGAAACAGTGGGAAAACAGTGGAAAAATAGTTGGGAAAACAGTGGAAACAGTGGCAGAGTTTATTTTGGGGGGCTCCAAAATCACTGCAGATGGTGATTGCAGCCATGAGATTAAAAGATGTTTACTCCTTGGAAGGAAAGTTATAACCAACCTAGACAGAGAGAGAGACATTACTTTGCCAACAAAGGTCCGTCTAGTCAAAGCTATGGTTTTTCTGGTAGTCGTGTATGGATGTGAGAGTTGGACTATAAAGAAAGTTGAGCACTGAAGAATTGATGCTTTTGAGCTGTGGTGTTGGAGAAGACTTGAGAGTCTCTTGGACTGCAAGGGGATCCAACCAGTTCATCCTGAAGGAAATCAGTCCTGAATATTCCTTGGAAGGACTGGTGTTGAAGCTAAAACTCCAATACTTTGGCCATCTGATGAGAAGAACTGACTCATTGGAAAAACCCTGATGCTGGGAAAGATTGAAGGTGGGAGAAGGGTATGACAGAGGATGAGATGGTTGGATGGCATCACTAACTCAGTGGACGTACGTTTGAGTAAATTTAGGGAGTTGGTGATGGACAGGGAGGCCTGGTGTGCTGCAAACCATGGGGTCGCAAAGAGTTGGATACTACTGAGTGATTGAACTGAACCTGATGCATGGTAGCTCTTCAATATTTTTTGAATGGATGAATTTCTTCTGCAATATTATTTGTTCTCATCCTTTTCTGTATGCCATTAATATTTCCTAATATTTAACAAGGGACTTATCAGGTGACTCAGTGGTAAAGTATCAGCCTGCCAATGCAGGAGATGCAGGAGACAAGGGTTTGATCCCTGGGTTGGAAAGATCCCCTGCAGAAGGACATGGCAACCCACTCTAGTATTCTTGCCTGGAAAATCCTATGGACAGAGGAGTCTGGCGGCCTACTGTCCATGAAATTACAAAAGTCAGACACAACTTAGCAAGTAAACAACACACATACACAGGAATTCCCTGGCAGTCCAATGGTTAAGACTCTGCACTTCCAATGCAAGGGGCACAGTTTCCATCCCTGATCAGGGAATTAAGATTCCACATGTCCTACAGTATGACCAAGAAAATACATATATTGGGGAAAAAAAACTTGATGAAATAGAACCTCTAAAAGAGAAAGTTCAATGCAGTGGAAAGAATATTGGAACAGAATCTTTTCTTGCTTCTGTCCGACGTGACCTTGGGGACAGGTCACAATTGCTTAGGGTTTATATCTCCATCTATTGTAGAGGTAGACACTCTTTAAGAATCTGTCCAATTCTACAGACCTAAAATCACAGTCACAAATATATAGATAACAGAGACTCAGCAAACTTAGAAAAAATGTTCATAATTTTCACAGTATGAAGTGGCTCTACCCTGAATCTGGACAGAAAGTAAAATCTAACTTACTTGGTAGTATTTAGGAGAAATTGCCAATATTGTAGAAAATCTAGATCACTGTTATCAAACGTTAGAAGAAAGGCAGCAGAATCAATTTTGCCAAGTAAAATCTTACGTTGAATCCCAATGGCTAAAGCAAAAACGGTCAAAAAACTCGTGACTGAAACAGAGGGACGTGTGGATCCTCATCCTCACACCACACAGGCTCCCAGGACCTGCACCTTGCGACAGTTCTAAAAACAAGACTACTAATTTCATTAAAAGAGGAAAAATTAAGAAAAAAAATTTCCCAAGGCAAAGTATATTTGTATTATTTGTCTATCAATAATTAATTTTAATTTGAAAAACAATAAAATCAAACAGAAATCAATCCCTTACACTATTGACAACTAGTAACTATATACAGAGAAAGACGACTAGGTCAAAGAGTGAAAATTTAGCTTCCAAACATTTTACTATTTTAACAAGCTAAACTGTAAAATATGAAGAAAACTCTCCAATTTATAAATCAACAGCATTTAACATTTTGTTTATAATTGATAAATTTCAGCAAGACATTCTTATCCTGTATAATTTTTTCTACAGAATTGCTTCAGAGGAAAGATACATATGTCTCCAAAGTTGAAGTAATTTAGCATCTATCCATTTTTTAAAGGGGAAATTTTAAAGTAAAGGGGAAATTACTGACAAATATTAAATGATATAAACAAATTATCATCTTTGTAGTTAATGATAGTGACGTTCAGCTCAGTTCAGTTCAGTCACTCAGTCGTGTCCGACTCTTTGTGACCCCATGAATCACAGCACGCCAGGCCTCCCTGTCCATCACCAACTCCCGGAGTTCACTCAAACTCATGTCCATCGAGTCAGTGATGCCTTCCAGCCATCTCATTCTCTGTCGTCCCCTTCTCCTCCCGCCCCCAATCCTTCCCAGCATCAGAGTGTTAGCAAAGAAAAATTGCTCTTCTCATAAAATCAGTGTTCTGTCCATTCCTCTACTTAGAAATATCATCAAAATCATGAAGATACTTTCAATTACCTTGGACCACAGGTTTCTACACATAAAATGCCAACCATAAAATAAAAACATCCTTAGTAAAATCATCTTTATTTACTTAACTAATGTAGATAAAAGCATATCATTTTACCTTAAGCAAGAGATTAATCTTGAAAATATAAACATGGTTCAATCTATTGAATCTTACTGGGTTTCAGTGATGCCATATTTTAATCAAAGTAAAATGTTATGAAAATTTTTCTGCAACACATTTTCCTGAAGGTAGCAATTAAATGTCTATTTACTTTTTATAAAGATTTGTATCTGATAACCAGAAGGAAGGCAAAAGTTATCTCTTATTGTTAAAAGATACTGTATCTCTACTCTACTTCCTGGTCTATGCTGATTCTGCCAATCCTTCTTCTGATCCCCAAATCAACGGTTTCAAGATTTTTAGTAAATATCTTTTTTTTTTTTTAACTGTAACATTAATGTTAAGTGTCAACTTGACTGGGCTAAGAGATGCCGAGATAGCTGGTAAAATGTAAATATCTTTAGTAAATATCTTAAGACACATTACGTATAGCCTAGGTATGTGCAGTTGTTGTCAGTGTCCCATCTTCATTGCGTACCATTTCCAGGGATGACAATCCATTTCCAACTGTCAGCAGCTATGATTCTGCCTGAAATCTTTCCGTGGCAGTCAGAAATCTACTCAACATGCACATGGGCTAAACCATGATTTACTGGGAAATTAACAATTTCCCTCTCTCAGACTAACCCTCAACCAATGATGGACTGGAGCTGGTGGATAAATAGCCTGCCTGCAGCCTCTTGGTTCAAGTAACTGAGGTATGTTGTAAACAGCCTTCCAAAATTCCCAGGTAGAATTAAGGTCTATTTGGTCACTGTGGTAATTTGCTTGATATATACTCTATTAGCTTCCCTTCATTTCTTTCCTTACTCCCCAGTTTTTCATGACTTCTGTAATAAACTACTCACATTCAAATCCTCATCTCTAGGTCTGCTTCTGAGAGAACCCAAACTAAGACAAGGAAGTATAAGACGAATACAAAAGGGGTTCTACCTTTAAAGAATTCACAACCTAGAATAGGAGATCAATAATAAACAAAGGACATAAACAACAAGAGGAAAAATACACAATATTACACCATAAATAAAGGTGTGCTGGACCAGGTGAAGATATCAATTTAGAGTTTTCAATTTCCCATGTACCACTGCAATATTAGCTCACGGTCCTGCCTGCAACTATAACTATTATCTCCATTGGGGGAAAAAAAAAAGAATACAAGACTATCTCTAACAGTCACCTTACTCTAAGATGTCATTCTACCTCATTGCCATCACTGATACTGTTCTAATACTTTAAACAGTAGTCGAAGGATAGCAAAGAGGGCAGAGATATTAACTTCATTTAATTCCATGACATCTGTGGAACAAAGAGAGTAATAATACAGTGATTCCACCTGACAAGTGGATTCAAACTATAGCTACTATAAAATGAAACCCCGCCCAAGGACACTACATGAGAGCGCAAAGCCAAGTCAATATTCTGGTCATTGTTCACCATTACTTTCTGAAAACATACACTTCTAATCATTTGCACTGCAACATTAATGGAAAAATCATTATTAAAGAGCTTTTTTTTTTTTTAAAGCATGTAACCTCTTATGGATCAACTACTTTGGATTTAGACTGGAGGTCTGTCTAGTCAAGGCTATGGTTTTTCTAGTAGTCATGTATGGATGTGAGAGTTGGACTATAAAGAAAGCTGAGTGCAAAAGAATTGATGCTTTTGAACTGTGGTGTTAGAGAAGACTCTTGAGAGTCCCTTGGACTGCAAGGAGATCCAACCAGTCTATTCTAAAGGAGATCAGTCCTGGATGTTCATTGGAAGGACTGATGTTGAAGTTGAAACTCCAATACTTTGGCCACCTGATGCAAAGAGCTGACTCATTTAAAAACACCCTGATGCTAGGAAAGACTGAGGGCAGGAGGAGAAGGGGACGACAGAGGACGATGGTTGATGGCATCACCGACTCAATGGACATGAGTTTGGGTGGACTCCAGGAGTTGGTGATGGACAGGGAGGCCTGGCATGCTGCGGTTCATGGGGTCACAAAGTCAGACACGACTGAGTGACTGAACTGAACTAGAAAAGGCAGAGGAACCAGAGATCAAACCACCAACATCGGCCGGATCACAAAAAAGCAAGAGAATTCAGAAAAACATCTACTGTTTCATTGACTATGCTAAAGCCTTTGACTGTGTGGGTCACAACAAACTATGGAAAATTCTGAGAGATGGGAATACCAGACCACCTGACCTGCCTCCTGAGAAATCTGTATGCAGGTCAAGAAGTTAGAACCAGACATGGACCCACGGACTGGTTCCTAATTGGGAAAGGAGTACATCAAGGCTGTGTATTGTCACCTTGTTTATTTAACTCATATGCAGAGGACATCATGTGAAATGCCAAGCTGGATGAAGCACAAGCTGGAATCAAGATTGCTGGGATATGCAGAGAAATATCAATAACCTCAGATATGCAGATGACACCACCCTTATGGCAGAAAGCGAAGAACTAAAGAGTCTCTTGATGAAAGAGGAAACTGAAAAAACCGGCTTAAAACATTCAAAAAAATGAAGATTATGGCATCAGGTCCCATCATTCATGGCAAATAGGGAAATAATGGAAAAGTGACAGACTTTTTCTTGAGCTCCAAAACCACTGCAGATGGTGACAGGTGTCAGGAAATTAAGATGCTTGTTCCTTGGAAGAAAAGTTATGACAATCTAGACAGCATATTAAGAAAGACACATTACTTTGCCAACAAAGCTCCGTATAGTCAAAGCTATGGTTTTTCCAGCAGACATGTATGCAAGTGAGAGTTGGACCATAAAGAAAGCTGAGCACTGAAGAATTGATGCTTTTGAACTGTGGTGTTGGACAAGACTCTTAAGAGTCCCGTGGACTGCAAGGAGATCCAACCAGTCCATCCTAAAGGAAATCAGTCCTGAATATTCATTAAAAGGACTGATGCTGAAACTCCAATACTTTGGCTGCCTAATGCAAAGAACTGACTCGCCGGAAAAAGACACTAATGCTGGAAAGATTGAAGGCAGGAAGAGAAGGGGACAATAGAGGATGAGAGATGGTTGGATGGCATCACTGACTCCTTGGATGTGAATCTGAGCAAGCTCTGGGAGGTGATGATAGATAGGGAAGCCTGGCATGCTACTGTCCACGGGGTCGCAAAGAGTGGACACTACTGAGTGACTGAACTGACTTTAGACTTAGTGGCTAGGAAAGGCCTGAGTTGTACGGATGAAGAAGGCAAGCATTCCAGGCAACAGCTTGTACAAAGGCCCTTCCCATGTTCAAGCCAACTACGTGTAGTATAATCATTTTCTGCTTAGGTGAGCTTTTTTTAAATTCTTCATTAAGTGACCAAAATATGACATTACTGAAAATCAAGTGATGTAAGATAACGAGAAGCCAAATTATGTTGGCTTTATAAGCAGTTTAGATTTTATGCTGCTTTAAGAAGCCCCTGATGGCGTTTAAGGGGTAGCATGATCTAAATTTTAACAAGACCCCTGTCTTTCCCACAAGACTGTTGGGCAGAGAAAGCAGAAGCAGAGACCAGGTAGGTGATCATTGCAATACGTCCTGGTGAACAATGGTGGGAGATTAGACTAAGACACTAATAAGTGGAAGTAGATAAGATTCTGGACATAAACGTTAGAAACCAAATCTCCAACTTAAGATGTCTTAAATGTCCAGGAAATTTGTAGGCTTCTTTTACAGGAAGCCTAGTGCTACAGCAGGTTCAATGACATCAAAGAACCACTTCTCCAGGCTTTCTAATAATTTAACCCTCAAATTGGTATGGCTGCTAGATGACTGCCGCTTCCGAGATTAGATGCTCCCTTATTCATATGCAGAGGAAGAGCCCCCCTTTATGTGCTATTTCAAGAGCCAGAATTCCTCTTCGCAATTTTGACTCTGGCCCATTGTTTCACTAGCTCACACTTGGAAAGTCAGTCCGTCCCTCATTCACTTATACAGAAGATGAACTGGGGTTGGGGTTGGCTTGCCTTGAGTCACATGGTCTATGTGAATGAAGGATGGATATCTGAGAGGGGGAAATGTGTATCTGTTAGAAAAGAGGAAGAGGGAAATGGAAGCTGCTAGTAGACAAGCAATGATAACAACAACACAGGATATCCTTTGGAGATAGAATTGACAAGAGTTTTTCAATGGACTGAAAACTGGGAGAAAAAAGGATTCAAGAAAAGCTCAACAGTGCTGGCTTCAGCATGGGGATAAAGGGGCCACCCAGTGAGATGCAGAAGACTAGAGGAAAGATCAGGTTTGAGAAAGATTATCAAGGCTTCTCTCTTCACCAAGTTATCTTTAAGATACCCATTAGACACTGGAGAGGTGATGCAGCTGTCAGCTGAATATAGGAGTTTGGGGCTTCAGGGAGAGGCCAAGACTGAAAATAGAGAATCAAATCATAGAGCTAGTTTTGTTGTTTTAAGCACCTGAGACGGGATGAGATGATTAATGTATGGATAAAGCAAGAAGACCCAGGGCAGGGTCTGGACCCATACCAAAATTTAAAAGTGGAGTACAACAGAAGCCACTAAGGTAGCTAGAGAACTCTAGAACTCTAGTCCAACTCCTTAACATCACATATGAGTGGACTGCATGCATATTCAGTCCTGTCTGACTCTGCAACCCTATGGACTGTAGCCTGCCAAGCTCCTCTGTCCATGGGACTTTCCCTCCCAGCAAGAATACAAGAGTAAATTGCCATTTCCTCCTCCAGGGGAATCTTCCTGACCCAAGGACTGAACCCTAGTCTCCTGCGTTTCCTGCACTGGCAAGCAGATTCTTTACCACTGAGTCACTGGGGTGGACTATTAGTGCAAATTGTCAGCTCACTGCCAAAGGGTGAAAAATATTCCATCATTAAATTAAGGTTGAGGATGGGAGAGAAAACATAGAAGTACCTTTAAAAAATATGAGGCAGATCTTGAAACACAAAAAAAGCATTATTAACACTATATTTTTCAAAAGAGAGGACTCATTATTATAGTTCTCTAAGTTAAATATTCAGTGGGATCCAATGGCATTCAGTAGCATCTAATGGCAAAAATTTTAATCCAAGACCTGATGAAAATTACTGACCATCAGGGATTTCCCTGGTGGCCTAGTGGTTAAGATTCCAGCATTTCCACCACAGGGAGCAGGGATCTGCAGTGTGGCCAAAAAACAAATAAAATTTGAAAAAATAAAAGAGGAAAACTCTTTAAAAACAAACAAACAAAAACCTGACCACAATTACACCTTTAATTTACATTTTATTTAAATTATATAATTTAATTTACATTTAATTTAAATATTAGTTTTAATTTAAAATGATTCAATTAGGATTATGAAAAATTCAGTTCAGTTCAGTCGCTCAGTCATGTCCGACTCTCCGCGACCCCATGAATCACAGCACGCCAGGCCTCCCTGTCCATCACAAACTCCCGGAGTTCACTCAAACTCATGTCCACTGAGTCGGTGATGCCATCCAGCCATCTCATTCTCTGTCGTCCCCTTCTCCTCCCGCCCCCAACCTTTCCCAGCATCAGAGTCTTTTCCAGTGAGTCAACTCGTCGCATGAGGTGGCTAAAGTATTGCAGCTTCAGCTTTAGCATCAGTCCCTCCAATGAACATCCAGGATTGATCTCCTCTAGAATGGACTGGTTGGATCTCCTTGCAGTATAAGGGACTCTCAAGAGTCTTCTCTAACACCACAGTTCAAAAGCATCGATTCTTCGGCGATCAGCTTTCTTCACAGTCCAACTCTCACATCCATACATGACCACGGGAAAAACCATTGCCTTGACTAGACGGACCTTGGTTAGCAAAGTAATGTCTTTGCTTTTTAATATACTATCAAGGTTGGTCATAACTTTCCTTCCAAGGAGTAAGTGTCTTTTAATTTCGTGGCTGCAATCAGCATCTGCAGTGATTTTGGAGCCCCCAAAAATAAAGTCTGACACTGTTTCCACTGTTTTTCCATCTATTTCCCATGAAGTGATGGGACCAGATGCCATGATCTTTGTTTTCTGAATGTTGAGCTTCAAGCCAACCTTTTCACTCTCCTCTTTCATGAAAAATTATAAGGTTAAAAACCTGGGTTCGAGTCTATATCTGACAATTCACAAGCAACCTTGGACCCTTTCATCTCCTCATTTTTCTGTGAGATCCAGTTTTCTATTCGATAAAATGTTTACAATAAACAGGCCCTTCTTGCTTGCTTCAGACTCATTGTGAAGATCCAAAGTTAAAGAATATCAACTAACCGTAAAATCCAGAAAGATAATTTTCTTCAGCTGTCTGGCTGGTCTAATCTTCTACCACTGATGTGCTTCATCATCTGGATGCCAAAGACCTATTATCAGGTACTCAGAGAAAGCCACGTAAACTGAATTTTGAAAACTTATTAAGAACAAAACACTGAGAAACTAGAGGTAACCCATTAAAATCTCTGCCCAATTCCTATGAGATTTCAAAATTGTACCTCACCAATTTAAATTCAAGGCTAGGAGATGGCCATCCCTCTGTGTACTAATCTGACACCATCAGGGTGACATGGAGACTAATGATGCCCTTATAATCACTGATCATAATACCGAGAAAATGTACATCGTATTTCTTCACAAGCTACATTAGTATGGCTGCCTGTGCTTCATTAAATGATTTAAAAAATCATTAAAAAAAAAGTTTCCAAAGTTCTTTCTTATTCTTTATTCCATCTGTTCATCTAGTAGACAAAGCAGAGGCACGCTTGTCTTAGAATAAAATTATCTACATCTAAAATAACTTCAAGGCACACCTCAAATGATATTTCAAGTGCCCAACCCTTTTTTCATGTCAATACTATCTCATGATACATAAATTTTAGATTTTAAATTACTGAAGAGTACCAATGACTCTATGTGTAAACAAGTAACACATTAAAATTTAAAAATATTCCTAATAAAAGCTATATATATTAGCTCCATTCTGAATGTTATAAGAATCCTTTACCAAATTAAATCTCCTCATTCACAAAAGCAGATGTGGCAATAGTAACCACTGTGCAGAAATTTAATTGTGCTAACTGAATCTGTTACATAGTATATGAGAATGTGTACATGTTAACAAAATATCTTGAGTCCACTTCCTCAGTTTTGACAGAGACATCATTCTTAGAACTGTGGTCAAATCACTCTGAATGTTAAGTACTAATAATATTTTATCAACTACTAATATTATTAATGGCTCAGAAACTAATTACAGCAATTTAAAATGACTAATATTTTAAAAACACAGATTATGAAGGTTCACCTTAGAAATGTCAGTAGATGCCTAAGCTTTCAAAATACAGATGAAATTAAGGTTAAATGTAACTTAAAAGAAGTACCTTATAAATAAGACCAACATTTAATCTATGTGGTTTAAGAGAATACTGAATTGGCAATCAGATGAATTCTAGTCTCAAAATCACTCTTAGAGCCTTGAGTTCAGTTCAGTTCAGTGCAGTCGCTCAGTCGTGTCCGACTCTTTGCGACCCCATGAATCACAGCACGCCAGGCCTCCCTGTCCATCACCAAAACCCGGAGTTCACTCAAACTCAAGTCCATCGAGTCGGTGATGCCATCCAGCCATCTCATTCTCTGTTGTCCCCATCTCCTCCTGCCCCCAATCCCTCCCAGCATCAGAGTCTTTTCCAGTGAGTCAACTCGCTGCATGAGGTGGGGTCTTAGTTAACATTAAAAACAAAGAATTCATTAAAGAAAAAAATTCATTACGAGAAAATTTTGCTGTCTATAATAAAGTTCTGGAAAAAGCACAATAAGAAATTAATGATTAGAATCAAAAGATGAAGACTTCTGAACCAAACCAAAATTAGATCAAAACATTTATTTTTGTGTGTTACAAAAACAAAAATAAATCAAAGCAGGTAATGAAATAAACATTTTTAAGTATCCCATCCTGGGTTCTCTGTTCTAGAATTTAGTAAACAGTTCAGGTTTAGGTTGCTTCAACACTTCTTCTGGATGCTATGAGGTCTCCATCTTATAACCATGCTTCTCTAATTCAGCTCTATAAAGAAAGACAAAAGAACATCATCACTAGGCATTCTTTATGATAAAGAAACAAGATGATTTTTAGAAATAACAGAATTAATAAATGAATGAGCTAACACCCTGAACATCAATTTAAAATGCTACCAAATAGTTTTACTTTAGTCCCTAAGAAGGAAACTGGATGTGTATCAACATAATGACAATAAAACTTTGCTTTCCCATTATAAACTATGTTTTATATTCCTTATTTTTCTGATAAATCTATCTATAGAAGAAATGTGAGGGAGTTAGTGATATTCTCCAAATACTGTATAAGTATTCTGTTCATAATAAATATTTAAGCATAAATTTTAAGTATCATTAACCATATGGCTAAGAACATGCTACCAAAGTTTCAGGGATTTTTATAATCATACTGTTATTTATACATAAAGAATAAAGAGATTACTTTTCATACTGACATATGTATCACCCTAACTGAAAGTTATTAATCAAATTTAAGGGTGTGTGAGAATTATTCTGTATTAGCTATGTAGGCAAAATAAATACAGTAACATAAAGTATTAAATAACACTTCACTTCCATTCATCCTACCATCTCCTTTCCCTTTCCTAACTTTAAATATGGATGAAAATATAAAAAAACAGGTATTGGTACAAACACTTTTAAAAGATACTTTTTAAAATTTTAAGTAATTTTTTCAACCTGAAATTTCAGTTCTGCTGATCTGCTCTGTATAAACATTTGCACCAAAAGGTTTTTAGTCCTGTAATCAATCTCAGTTATTTAAACTACCATTCCAAGTATCACCAGGCACTGTTCTGCCATAATTTATATTTTATAAAAGTTAACAAAATTATGAGGGCCAATTTATAAAACACGTACAAATGTTAAGTATGATTAATGTGCAGCACCTATATCATTATATCTAAGATAAAAAGACATTTGTTCTCAAGCATAATTTAGCTTAGACACACTATCACACGATCTACTGTAAATGCAATGCAAAAAATACATAGTAGGGAAAAAAAATACATGGAAGGAATGATAAATATTATTCCTTTCCTCAAATTCTTTCACTTCCTTAAAATTTTTATATATTTATAATATAAATACTGACCTAAAGTTCATGAATAATATTAAAGCCAGAGCTTATTCATATGAATCATCTTTGTCTTCTGCTCAGGTGTAGAGGATGGTATGGGCTGGTGGTAAAACGCTGGATTATGAGTCAAGAGATCACCACAAGTTCCGATTCTATCCCTTCCTTTGCTAAATTTAATGAAAATGTTTCCATTTACCCCCACCCCAGGAAACTGAAGATTATAATACCTGTCCTTCGCATGTTTCCTATTTAAAATAGATGTAATTTCTTAAACAATAGCTTCTGCTGCCTTTTAACAAACTCTATGTAGATTATTCATTCTCCCTTATTTTACAACTACAAGAAAAAAAACACCCAAGATTCAATCTAAGATTTACGTAGTAATTCACCAAATTCATTCAGCTTCTTTCATGACATCACCAGATGGCCAACACCAAAATCATATTGATTATATTCTTTGCAGCCAAGGATGGAGAAGCTCTACAGTCAGGAAAAACAAGACCAGGAGCTGACTGTAGCTCAGATCATAAACTCCTTATGGCCAAATTCAGACTTAAATTGAAGAAAGTGGGGAAAACCACTAAACCATTCAGGTATGACCTAAATCAAATCCCTTATGATTATACAGTGGAAGTAAGAAATAGATTTAAGGGACTAGATCTGATAGACAGAGTGCCTGATGAACTATGGACGGAGGTTCATGACACTGTACAGGAGACAGGGATCAAGACCATCCCCATGGAAAAGAAATGCAAAAAAGCAAAATGGCTGTCTGAGGAGGCCTTACAAATAGCTGTGAAGGGAAGAAAAGTGAAAAGCAAAGGAGAAAAAGGAAGATATACCCATCTGAATGCAGAGTTCCAAAGAAGAGCAAGGAGAGATAAGAAAGCTTTCCTTAGTGATCAGTGCAAAGAAATAGAGGACAACAATAGAATGGGAAAGACTAGAGATCTTCTCAAGAAATTAGAGGTACCAAGGGAACAATTCATGCAAAGACAGGCTCAATAAAGGACAGAAATGGTATGGGCCTGACAAGTAGAAGATATTAAGAAGAGGTGGCAAGAATACACAGAAGAACTGTACAAAAAAGATCTTCACGACCAAGATAATCACGATGGTGTGATCACTCACCTAGAGCCAGACATCCTGGAATGTGAAGTCAAGTGGGCCTTAGGAAGCATCACTATGAACAAAGCTAGTGGAGGTGATGGAATTCCAGTTGGGCTATTTCAAATCCTGAAAGACGATGCTGTGAAAGTGCTGCATTCATTATGTCAGCAAATTTGGAAAACTCAGCAGTGGCCACAGGACTGGAAAAGGTCAGTCTTCATTCCAATCCCAAAGAAAGGCAGTGCCAAAGAGTGATCAAACTACTGCATAACTGCACTCATCTCACATGCTAGTAAAGTAATGCTCAAAATTCTCCAAGCCAGGCTTCAGCAATACGTGAACCGTGAACTTCCAGATGTTCAAGCAGGTTTTAGAAAAGGCAGAGGAACCAGAGGTCAAATTGCCAACATCCACAAGATCATCGAAAAAGCAAGAGAGTTCCAGGAGAACATCTATTTCTGCTTCATTGACTATGCCAAAGCCTTTGACTGTGTGGATCACAATAAACTGTGGAAAATTCTGAAAGACTTGGGAATACTAGACCACCTGACCTGTCTCTTGAGAAACCTGAATGCAGGTTAGGAAGTAACAGTCAGAACTGGATGTGGAACAACAGACTGGTTCCTAATAGGAAAAGGAGTACGTCAAGGCTGTATATTGTCACCCTGCTTATTTAACTTATATGCAGAGTACATCATGAGGAACGCTGGGCTGGAAGAAGCACAAGCTGGAATCAAGATTGCCGGGAGAAATATCAGTAACCTCAGATAGGCAGATGACACCACCCTTATGGCAGAAAGTGAAGAGGAACTAAAGATCCTCTTGATGAAAGTGAAAGAGGAGAGTGGAAAGGTTGGCTTAAAGCTCAACATTCAGAAAACTAAGATCATGGCATCCGGTCCCATCACTTCATGGCAAATACATGGGGAAACAGTGGCTGACGTTGGGCTCCATAATCACTGCAGATAGTGATTACAGCCATGAAATTAAAAGACACTTGCTCCTTGGAAGGAAAGTTATGACCAACCTAGATAGCATATTAAAAAGCAGAGACATTACTTTGACAACAAAGGTCCGTCTAGTCAGGCTATGGTTTTTCCAGTGGTCATGTATGGATGTGAGAGTTGGACTATAAAGAAAGCTGAGTGCCTGAGAATTGATGTTTTTGAACTGTGGTGTTGGAAAAGATTCCTGAGAGTCCCTTGGACTGCAAGGAGATCCAACCAGTCCCTCCTAAAGGAGATCAGTCCTGGGTGTTCATTGGAAGGACTGATGTTGAAGCTGAAACTCCAATACTTTGGTCACCTGATGTGAAGAGCTGGAAAAGACCCTGATTCTGGGAAAGATTGAGGGCAGGAGGTTAAGGGGACAACAGAGGATGAGATGGCTGGATGGCATCGCCGACTCAATGGACATGAGTTTGGGTAGGCTCCGGGAGTTGGTGATGGACAGGGAGGTCTGGTGTGCTGTGGTTCATGGGGTTGCAAAGAGTCAGACAAGACTGAGCGACTGACTGAACTGAAACTCTCTACAAACACAAAGATTATCAGATATTTTTCAGTCAGCTAGTCCCAGAAAAGATGAAATGTTCCTTGCTACAAGTTAGAATGTGTAAGAAGCCAGAAGGAAAATAACTTAAAGCCACTAAAGCACACGACACAAAAAAATAAACACTAATATAAGACTATAAAGATAATGTTCTATTTCCAAGCCAGTAAAAAGGCAAGATGCATTAGTGACAAGAAATCCAATTATCAACACTGACTACTAAAACTCCCCTAAGAAAAAATATTCCCTAAGTATTGATTTAATTATTAAAAGAAGAGTGCTATTTTCTGACTAATGAAGGATACCTCTTTCACAAAAGCCACTTTGGAGAAATTTGACTCTTCTGAATAGGAAAGGAAGAAAATTTACTTGGCTTCAACTTTAAAAATTTCAAGATAACAGGAAAGAAAAAAGTCAAACATGATGAAAATCACAACAAATAGTGATCAGCAGAGTTGTATACTAACAGCAAATTATGATTCTAATGAGAAAGAAAGAAGGAATGCATCAAAAAAAAAAAAGTTAACAAGAGTTTTCGCTGATGTAGCAAAACAAATCAAAAAGAAATACAAAAAGTGGCAAAGGCTTGTACACACAGAATTAATTTAATCCCAGAATGGAATGAGATCTGTAAAAAGAACAAAGGGGGCTTCTGAGAGCCATATATCGCTAAAGAAGAGTAAGAGATAGATCAAATGCTCAGAACAGATTTTAGAGGAAAAGCACGACTACTGGCTTAACAGCTATTACTCCTATCTTGTACAAAAAAAACTGCAAAAAAGAAAGACGACATCATTAAGACAAAACTGAAAATTAAGACAGGTGAGATAACGCCAAACTATATTAAAGTAGTTTCAAGTTTCAAGGCTCTGAATAATTACATCTCAAGGTACTGAAAGAAGGAAAAAAAAAAAGCAATTTTTAGAAATCATGGAGAACTGTGTAAGAACCAGAATAACAGGGAAAGGCAAATTGTACTATGTCCAAAAAGGGGAACAAGGAGATGGGTAAAGTTGCTATTAGTTTCAATCAAAATACTAAAACTTTTTAGTTTATAGGGTTTTTGAATACACCAAAAACTGAACAAAAGCTACTGTACCACTACTAAAAATAAAATTTTAAAAGTTTACTATAAATTATCTATCTTTTGGAAAAAATTACTAGACACTAGGAAATTCTAAGACTGCAACATAACTTCTATATTATGATTTGAGTAAAGCATGTGACAGTCTACTTAGGTATCTGTGGCCAAGACAAACTGTGTGTGGGTGGAACCAAAACAAAACAAGGGGGAAAGAACTGAGTGTAAAAATAGTGCAGGTGAAACTGGATGAAAGTGAAAGTGAAAGTCCCTCAGTCCTGTCTGATTCTTTGTGACCCCATGGACTATATAGTCAGTGAATTCTCCAGGCCAGAATACTGGAGTGGGTAGCTTTTCCCCTCTCCAGGGCATCTTCCCAACCCAGGGATAGAACCCAGGTGTCCCACATTGCAGGCAGATTCTTTAACAGCTGAGCCACACGGGAAGCCCAAGAATACTGGAGTGGATATCATCCACATGCAAAATAATGAAGCTGGACTCCTATATATACCCCATATACAAAAATTCATGTCAAATGGATTGAAGACCTAAATGTAAGAGTCAAAATTCTGAAACCAGGGAAGAAAACAAAGGGATAAATTTTCATTACTGTGAATTTAGCAATGAGTTCTCAGGAAGAAGATAAATTGAATTTTTGTGCAAAGAACACTACGAAGAAAGTGAAAAAACAACCTAACAGAATGGGAGAAAATATCTGTAGATAGTATGTCCCATAAGGGCCTAGTGCCCAGAATAAATAAAGGACCCTTACAACTTAGTAACAAATGGCAAAGTGGACAACAAACATGTAAAAAGAAGCTCATCAGGGTCATTAAAGAAATGAAAATCAAAACTACAATGTAATACCAGTTCACATCCACTTAGGATGGTTAAAATGACAAAAAAAAAAAAGTTTTGGTGAGGCTGTGAAAAGGTTAGAACCTTCACACATTACTAGCAGTAATGTAAAATTATTCAGCTGTTATGGAAAACAGCTTGGCAGTTCCTCAAAAAAATTAAACAATATGACCCAGCAGTTCCATTATATCCCCCACAAAGTAAAAACAGAATTCAAACAAAAATGTGTAAATGAATGTCCACTGCAACACTGCTCACAATAGCCAAAAGCTAGAAACAACCCAATATCCATCATCCAGTGAATGGATAAACAAACTGTGACGTATATATACAATAAAATATTACTGGCCATAAAAAGGAATGAAATACTGATACATGCAGCAACGTGGATGAAACTTGAGAACACCATGCTAAGTGCAAGCAGCTAGACATACAAATCATTTATATCACACCACTCATATGAAATGCCCAGAATACGAGAATCCAGAGACAGAAAGCAGATCAGGGGTTACCAGGGGCTGGTAGAAGAGAGGAATGCAGAGTGACTGCTTAATACATTCGGTGTTTCCTTTTGGGGTGCTGAAAATGTTTTGGGACTAGAGATGACAGTTGCATGACATTATGAATATATAAAATGGCACTAAATTATACACTTTTAAAACAATTACATAAATTTTACCTCAATTAATCATTTTAAGTAGATCCGTACATGGAAGAAAAGTCCGATGCTGTAAAGAGCAATATTGCATAGGAACCTGGAATGTTAGGTCCATGAATCAAGGCAAATTGGAAGTGGTCAAATAGGAGATGGCAAGAGTGAACATCAACATTTTAGGAATATAGGAACTAAAATGGCTGGAATGGGTGAATTTAACTCAGATGACCATTATATCTACTGCTGTGGGCAAGAATCCCTTAGAAGAAACGGAGTAGCCAACATAGTCAACAAAAGAGTCCGAAATGCAGTACTTAGAAGCAATATCAAAAATGACAGAATGATCTCTGTTCGTTTCCAAGGTAAACCATTCAATATAACAGTAATCCAAGTCTATGCCCCAAACAGTAATGCTGACGAAGCTGAAGTTGAACGGTTCTATGAAGACCTATAAGACCTTCTAGAACTCACACCCAAAAAAGATGTCCTTTTCATTATAGGGGACTGGAATGAAAAAGTAGGAAGTCAAGAGATACCTGGAGTAACAGTCACATTTGGCCTTGGAGCACGGAATGAAGCAGGGCAAAGGCTACCAGAGTTTTGCTAAGAGAACACACTGGTCATAGCAAACATGCTCTTCCAACAACACAAGAGAAGACTCTACACGTGGACATCAGCATATGGTCAATACCAAAATCAAACTGATTATATTCTTTGCAGCCAAAGATGGAGAAGCTCTATCAGTCAGCAAAAACAAGACCAGGAGCTGACTGTAGCTCAGATAATGAACTTCTTGTTGCCAAATTCAGACTCAGATTGAAGAAAGTAGGGAAGACCACTAGATCACTCAGGGATGACCTAAATCAAATCCCTTATGATTATACAGTGGAAGTGACAAATAAATTAAAGGGATTAGATTTGATAGAGTGCCGGAAGAACTATGGACAGAGGTTTGTGACCTTGTACAGGAGGCAGGGATCAAGACCATCCCCAAGAAAAAGAAATGCAAAAAGGCAAAATGGTTGTTTGAGGAGGCCTTACAAATAGCTGTGAAAAGAAGAGAAAGGAAAAAGCAAAGGAGAAAAGGAAGATACACCCATTTGAATGCAGAGTTAAAAAGAATAGCAAGGAGAGATAAGAAAGCCTTCCTGAGCAATCAATGCAAAGAAATAAAGGAAAACAATAGAATGGGAAAGACTAGAGATCTTCTCAAGAAATTAGAGAAACCAAGGGAACATTTCAAGCAAAGATGGGCACGATAAAGGACAGAAATGGTATGGACCTAACAGAAGCAGAAGATATTAAGAGGTGGCAATAATACACAGAAGAACAATACAAAAAAGATCTTCACAATCCAGATAATCACGATGGTATGATCACTTGCCTAGAACCAAACATCCTGGAAAGCGAAGTCAAGTGGGCCTTAGAAGCATCACTACGAAGAAAGCTAGTGGAGGTGATGGAATTCCAGTTGGGCTATTTCAAATTCTAAAAGATGATGCTGTGAAAGTGCTGCAATCAATATGCCAGCAAATTTGGAAAACTCAGCAGTGGCCACAGGACTGGAAAAGGTCAGTTTTCATTCCAATCCCAAAGAAAGGCAATGCCAAAGAATGCTCAAACTACTGCATGATTGCACTCGTTTCATACGCTAACAAAGTAATGCTCAAAATTCTCCAAACCAGGCTTCAACAGTACGTGAACTGTGACCTTTCAGATGTTCAAGCTGGATTTAAAAAAGGCAGAGGAACCAGAAATCAAATTGCCAACATCTGCTGGATCACTGAAAAAGCGAGTTTCAGAAAAACATCTACTTCTGCTTTATTGACTATGCCAAAGCCTTTGACTGTCTGGATCACAATAAACTGTGGAAAATTCTGAAAGAGATGGGAATACTGGACCACCTAACCTGCCTCCTGAGAAATCTGTATGCAAGTCAAGAAGCAACAGTTAGAACTGGACATGGAACAGACTGGTTCCAAATGGGGAAAGGAGTATGTCAAGACTGTATATTGTCACCCTGCTTATTTAACTTATATGCAGAGCACATCATGAGAAACGCTGGGCTGGATGAAGCACAAGCTGGAATCAAGAATGTCGGGAGGAATATCAATAACCTCAGATATGCAGATGACACTACCCTAATGGCAGAAAGTGAAGAACTAAAGAGCCTCTTGATTAAAGTGAAAGAAGAGAGTGAAAAAGTTGGCTTAAAACTCAACATTCAGAAAACTAAGATCACGGAATCCGGGTCCCAACACTTTATGGCAAATACACAGGCAAACAGTGAGAGACTATTTTTTTTGAGCTCCAAAATTAGTGCAGATGGTGATGCAGCCATGAAATTAAAAGATGCTTGCTCCTTGGAAGGAAAATTATGACCAACCTAGACAGCATACTAAAAAGCAGAGACATTACTTTGCCAACAAAGGTCCGTCTAGTCAAAGCTGTGGTTTTCCCATTAGTCATGTATGGATGCAAGAGTTGGACTATAAAGAAAGCTGAGTGCCGAAGACCTGATACTTTTGAACTGTGGTGTTGGAAAAGATTCTTGAGAGTCTCTTGGACTGAAAGGAGATCCAACCAGTCCATCCTAAAGGAGATCAATCCTGGGTGTTCATTGGAAGGACTGATGTTGAAGCTGAAACTCCAATACATTAGCCACCTGATGTGAAGAACTGACTCATCTGAAAAGACCCTGATGCCTGGAAAGATTGAAGGCGGGAGCAGAAGGGGAACGACAGAGGATGAGATGGTTGGATGGCATCACCGACTCAATGGATATGAGTTTCAGTAAACTCCGGGAGTTGGTGATGGACAGGGGACCTGGCGTGCTGCACTCCATGGGGTCGCAAAGAATCAGACATGACTGAGCAACTGAACTGAACTGAACTGACGTAAATATGAAAAGGTACATTCCCAACACCTCAATCTCCATCCCCGTTTGAGAATCACTAATACATTGGGTCTGAGTACTTCACGATTCTAATTTCTGTTGAGTTGTTCAATATTGGTAGAAAATTAACAGTAACAGAATTAAATGCATGAAGACAAACATGCTTTTATTTATCTACTTTTATAAAAAGACTAGAAAGAACAAAAGTTCTATGCAATTAACCAAAGAATTCATGTTTAGAAATACAAAAGATGAAGGCAATGTGTTTTACTTTTCATAATTCAAAAATATATCAAAGGTCAATTGTCATATATAAGTTACAATTTGCATACTTACAATACTAAGCTATATAAATTTTGACTTAAAACTTACCTTAACTGATTGGAGAAGTCATCCTCTACATTGTCATCATCCCAATTATCCTCCCAGACATGTGCATCTTCATCTTCATCTAAACCAGCCCAGTCTAAAAAACAGAAACAGATGCTAAGTATTTCTCATACATAATTTTCATAATGACAAAAGCTTCAGAAATCTTGCTACTTAAGAATCTCTCAAGTCAAAACATCTGAAACCATATTTATGAGAAATAATAATCTTCCTCTTTAAATCTAAATTGATGCTATCATGTCCTCTCAATTTTTGAATTTGCAGATAATCTAAAATAGTAGTTAATACAAAAAATTCTATTTGCCATGAAAATTTATTATAACTTCAGGAGAATATTTTACTGTTGGATTTTGCCTTGGCCTTATTTTTATAAGGTCTATTATACAGTCTTTCAAAACACAGCACCAGTAACACTAAAGTAAGTTAAGCAGCAGGAAGATATCAGCCTGGAATTCAAAACTGCTAAATTAAAAAAAAGATAACTCAGGGATTCCCTGGTGGCTCAGTGATGAGCCAGTGCCAATGAAGGAGACATGAGTTTATTTCCTGTCTGGGAAGATCCCATACACCACAGAGCAGCTAAACCAGTGTGCCACAACTATTGAGCCTGTGTTCTGGAGCCCAGGAGCTACAGCTACTGAAGCCTGCACACCCTAGCATGTTCCACAAAAGAACATCCACTGCTATGAGAAGCCTGTTCACCACAGCTAGAGAAAAGGGCATGCAACATCAAAGAGACATCAAAGAACTAGCGAAGCCAAAAATAAAATTATTTTTTAAAAAGATAACTCATACATAAAAATAAAAAGCAGAATTTAATATTTTCTTAAACGTGGCTGTAAAATTATCTTAGAGAATGTCCTTATTCTTTAAGACATGCATGCTGAAATATTTAAGAACCAAGTGTCACTTTGTTGTGTTTACTTGCAAATGCTTCTCAAATATATATTTTAAATCATACTTTGATAGAAACAAAGTAAATATGACAAAACATTAACTGATGAAATGTGGGTGTTTGCTGACCTTTTTTTGAGGTATAATTGATATATAACATTGTAACTGACATATAACAGTAGATGTTAGTATACATTATTTGATATTTGTATATGCTGAGAAATGATCACCACAATGAGTCAAATTAAAATCCATCACCAGCATACATACCATTTTTTTTCTTGTGATGAGGACTTTTAAGATCTATTCTCCTAGCAACTTTCAAACATGCCACAGAGTATTAGTAACTACAGTCATCATGCTATACATGACATTCCCATGACTTATTTTTAAAACTGCAAATGTGTACCTTTTGATCCCTTCACCCATTATACAACCCCTTGCTGTGTCCTCGAAAACTTCTACAGGGTTAAAAGTTTCAAAACCTGAGAAAAATAGCTTTTAGAAAACCACTCTGGATATCACCTCTAGAAGCATGCCTCTTTCCCTCTCTCCTCTGCCTTCAGAGACAAGGTCCCCTCTTTCATGTATATCTCTGTCACAGCACCTACATATTGTACAATCGTAATTCTCAGTTTACATGTCTATATCCATTCTGAGTATCTGAGCGCCTTAAGAGTAAAAACTTTTATCTCTATACCCTTAAACTACACAACACCTGCTGTGCATATGCACAACTGGCTGTGAAAGATTCAGAAGAACTAAATCACATCTTGCATATTTTTGCTTGATCCCATCCCCTCCAAAAACAGTAAGCATGTGTCATATTCACTCTTAAATGTGTCCTAGTAGGGATTCCCTGGTGACTCAGATGGTAAAGAAACTGCCTGCATGTGGGAGACCAGGGTTCAATCTCTGGTTAGGAAGATCTCCTGGAGAAGGAAATGACAACCCACTCCAGTATTCTTGCCTGGGAAATCCCAGGGACAGAGGAGCCTGGTGGGCTACAGTCCATGGGGCCACAAAGCGTCAGACACAACTTAGTAACACTTTTCAATAGTTCATGAAGGGAATAATCTCTTTTAACATAATGGCAGCAATATTAGGGAGGGGGAGACTAACTAGATTTTTGAGTTGAAATGAAAAGGACTTAATTGTGAGAGTTGAAGGAGAAAGGACAGCTAAGATGCCTCCTAAGTTTCTGGTTTGGAAAACCAGGTAAATGGAAGTATTTTCTTCTGTTCATCATGAAAGCATTTTCATGATGTTGACAAATGGCATTTAAAATATTTTGTTAGGTACATAATATGATAAATATAATACCAATATGAACCATTGCTGAATAGCTTAAAATCTGTATGTGCTTTATAAGAAAAGCCTAACTCATTCCTTTTCTTATTGATTTTTTTTTAAGATTAAAATGTTCTTAGCTATGTTTCTAATAAGTAACTACTGTCATGAATTATTAGTGGTCTTTTTCTGTCCTTCTTACTCTATACTTATCTTCCACTGATGCCCAAAATGACCACCACTATTTCCATAAGCAACTATTCAAAACATTCAGGTAGGAAGCATATTTTATTAAACTGGGAACTCGAATACCTAGAGCTGAGTACTGGGCACATAGTGTGTTAGCTGCTTAGCTCAGTCATGTCGGACTCTTTGTGACCCCATGGACTGTAGTCCACCAGGCTTCTCTGCTCATGGGATTTAGCAGGCAAAAATACTAGAGTGGGTTGCCAATCCCTTCTCCAGGGGACCTTCCTGACCCAGAGATTGAACCCGAGTTTCCTGCACTGCAAACAGACTCTTTATCATCTGAGCCACCAGGAAAGCTCAGAGTAGGCACTCAAAAAAAAATGTTGGGTAAATGGAACTACGTTTCTCAAGTTCTCTTCCTCTGAGTGGTAAATCTCAGGGCAGTGGGTGCTTCCAGTGGAATCAAGAGTATAAATTTCAAGACAGAAGAGATCAACAATATCATGTATTGTGAATGAATCATGTAAAATTCTCAACTGTATTTACTGTAAGAAAACACGATCATCTCTTTGAGTGCTCCCTGAAGAGAGATCATGTGGGAAATTTCTTTAAGATATAGTGCCTGAAAAGATGGAATTTTCTCTCAGGCAATTTATTTCAGGTTCCAAATAGGAAAAGGAGTACGTCAAGGTTGTATATTGTCACCCTGCTTATTTAACTGATATGCAGAGTACATCATGAGGAACGCTGGGCTGGAAGAAGCACAAGCTGGAATCAAGACTGTTGGGAGAAATATTAATAACCTCAGATATGCAGATGATACCACCCTTATGGCAGAAAGTGAAGAGGAACTCAAAAGCCTCTTGATGAAAGTGAAAGAGGAGAGTGAAAAGGTTGGCTTGAAGCTCAACATTCAGAAAACAAAGATCATGGCATCTGGTCCCACCACTTCATGGGAAATAGATGGGGAAACAGTGTCAGATTTTATTTTTTGGGCTCCAAAATCACTGTGGATGCTGACTGCAGCCATGAAATTAAAAGACACTTACTCCTTGGAAGGAAAGTTATGACCAACCTAGACAGTATATTCAAAAGCAGAGATATTACTTTGCCAACAAAGGTCCATCTAGTCAAGGCTATGGTTTTTCCAGTGGTCATGTATGAATGCGCGAGTTGGACTGAGAAGAAAGCTGATCGCCGAAGAATTGATGCTTTTGAACTGTGTTGTTGGAGAAGACTCTTGAGAGTCCCTTGGACTGCAAGGAGATCCAACCAGTCCATTCTAAAGGAGATCAATCCTGGGTGTTCATTGGAAGGCTTGATGCTAAAGCTGAAACTGCAATACTTTGGCCACCTCATGCGACGAGCTGACTCACTGGAAAAGACTCTGATGCTGGGAGGGATTGGGGGTGGGAGCAGAAGGGGACGACAGAGAATGAGATGGCTGGATGGCATCACCGACTCGATGGACATGAGTTTGAGTGAACTCTGGGAGTTGGTGATGGACAGGGAGGCCTGGCGTGCTGTGATTCATGGGGTCGCAAAGAGTCGGACATGACTGAGCAACTGAACTGAACTGAACTGAAGGAAGCTTAGGTTCACTTTTGTTTCAATCGTCTGTATAGGGTGGTGAATAAGGCATGCATTAGTAAACTTTCAATAATCAAAAATACTGATCTTTATCTGCATAAATATCTTTACATATTCCAGTAATATTATTATTCTCAAAGAGGAAATATTTTTAATGATCTAAATTCAAATCCTATTACCATTCTCTGAAGTCCTTAACAACAGTAATACTTAACAATACTAAATATTAACTACATCTCAAAATTAAGTTGACTGGGCTAGAGATACCCTTACATGTTCTCCTTTCTTACAGAAGTACCTTTCAAATTGAAATTTTTATTCTGCTTATGAATCCACCTATAGTTTATAGTGAGTACAGATTAGAAGTTAGAGAAAAGAAAATCACATTCAGGATTTCCTTCAGTCTATGCAAGAGCACGCAGAAAGCTAATGCAACTAAATTTGAAAAAAAAAATAGTGTATCAAGGGACTTCCAAGGAGGTCCAGTGGTTACGACTCTGTGCTTCCACTGCAGAAGGCACAGATTCCATCCTTTGTCAGAGAATAAAGTCCTGGGAGCTACACAGTTTGGCCAAAAAAAAAAAAAAAAAGAATATCTACTTCCAAGGTTAAAGATTAAAAAATAACATTTCTGAACATTCATAAACAAGCAAACTGACTTAGTTAAGTCAAGAGTTAATCGTTAGGTATAGGGATAAAAGAGTATTGTTATTCTCATATTGTCATTGCAATTGATAATAAACTGTTTACTCTCTAAATTCTTACATACAAATTTTCTTTTTGCTCTTCTAAGAGCAAAGAAATCTCACAAAGAAGGGAGCTGTTTTAAGGCAAAAATAAAGGGGACAGAAATTGCAGCATTAAGTATACAACAGGAACATTAAGATGGTATGGGTTGCAGCCTGAGATCAATTTTAAATTAAAAGGGAGCTCAAAGAGTAGATATATTTCTCTAATACTAAATCACCAAAAGTCAACCTCATGATTTATCTTTTAATTAAAATTCAATAAGGTACTTCAAATCACAGAAATTCAAATTCTGGAATGTTGAACTTACAATGGAAAAATGCAAAGCATTATCTCTTTTATGACAAACCTAGACAAGTGTGTTAAAAAGCAAAGACATCACTTTGCTAACAAAGGTCTCTCTAGTCAAGGCTATGGTCTTTCCAGGAGTCATGTATGGATGTGAGAGTTGGACCATAAAGAAGGCAGACCGCCAAAGTATTGATGCTTTTGAACTGTGGTGCTGGAGAAGATTCTTAAGAGTCCCTTGGACAGGAAGGAGTTCAAACCAGTCAATCCTAAAGAAATCAACCCTGAATATTCATTGGAAGGACTGATGCGGAAGCTCCAATAATTTGGCCACCTGGCCACCTGATGTGAAGAACTGACTCACTGGAAAAGACCCGGATGCTGGGAAAGATTGAGGAGGAAGAGAAGGGGACAACAGAGGATGAGATGATTGGATGGCATCACCGACTCGATGGACAGGGAAGCCTGGCATGCTGCAGTCCATGGGGTCATGAAGAGTTGCACATGACTGGGCAACTAAAAAACACCAAAATCCCTTTTATAGCAAGTGAATAATGACTCTAAAATGTTATTTGTCCTCATCCCCTCCAGTCTTCCTATAACCTACAGCTCTGAGCTATCTAGTAGTACTAATGGACGACTTAGGATTTTTTGTTTCTTGATTTAATCACACTAACACCTTCCAGTATAAAAAATTCATACAAAATCATTTCATTAAATCAATGTAGCAAAGTTTAGCTTTATACCTCAAGTTTTTATAACGTGACTGAAGATTATTTAAAATTTCAGAATTTTGGAAACAGAGAAAGCCTTAGAGATCACTATATAGCATACCCCTCTTTGGAAATCACCATTACCACTACCAAAAAAAAAAGAGTGAGAGAGAAAGAGAAGACTATTTTACAAGAAAATATTTATTAACTTTTTTCTAACATTATTTCATGACCTCATATTCCAAATTTTAAGCGTATTTGAGTTAAGCCTAGAAATAGGAATTGTCAAAAGAAGCATCTATTTTACTAATATTTTAAAGAATCTTTATAAAGATACCTAATAGAGCTTAATGTCCCCAAAAATAATTTGAGTATATTGTGATTTGATTAATTTGATACATAAATACATTAGAATACAATACATGATCCTGAGTAAAAGAGATGACATAGGCTCAAGTCACAACTGAACTTTAAAGTTCTAAGACACCAAACCTCACATCAGCCTGAACCACTTCTAACTAACCAGCTTCCTAAAATTTTAAGGAAATGATTATATATCAAAAGATTCAGGTCAGAAATATAAAATAACAAGAACACTTATTTCACATTTCTCTCTTAATCTTGTAAGCCTACCCTTTAGAGCATAATTAAAATACAGGGCCCACAGGAACTTTTAATCTAATTATGACCTGATTTAAAATGTTGACTTCAGGGAATTCCCTGCAAGTCCAGTAGTTAGGAATCCATGCTTTCACTGCCAAAGGCCTGGGTTCAATCCCTGGTTGGAGAACTAGGATTCCACAAGCTGTAAGGGGCCAAAGAAAATAAAACACTGATTTTAATATTGGTATTACTTGTGTCATTAAAATATCTTCTAGTTGGCTTTAATTCTTTTAGCCTTGAGAGACTGAAAAAAACAACTTGTTAATTTGTACTTTATTGCTTCAGATAATCTAGAACAAGAAACATAAAAGGTTCAATAACTTATTTTGTAGGAGGTCCAATTCTTAACTCTTTCACATATTAATAATATGGGAAATACTAGTTTGAACACTATGTTTTGGGGGGAGAGCGTCACTGCAGCATGCAGGAATCTTAATCCTGACTAGGGAGCAAACCAACACACTTTGCAGTGGAAGCGTGGAGTCTAAGACACTGGACTGCCAGGGAAGTCCCTGAACAGTGTCTTTTAAAAAAATTTTAAGACTAGCACAATGTTCACTTTATCAACTTGAATTCTGATGATCATTTAGCATAAGAGTCACGCATCTCTTTCTCTGTTAACAACCCTTTCATGTAACTTTAATGGCAAGAAAAGGAAAAGAACGAAAGAAGAAATAAAGTCCCAAGAAAAAGAAACTGGCTCATGAATGGAGAAAAAACAGTATTGTGAGCAAGATTTTAGGTAGAACACACACACAAAAAGACTCATGACAATAGCTCTATATTCCTTAGGTATTATTATTATCTACTACTTCATAATTATTGCACTAGGGAGCATACAAAAACAAACCAGAATCTATAACCTATTTTAAACAAAAACTGTAAATAAAGATTTTCTTTATCTAGGAATGTACTGAATGAACTATATTACATAAAAAGTATAAATAGGGTATAATATCCCCAAATTTATTTCCAACTCTTATAAGTCCTCCATACTATACATGTTACAATATATATAAACTACAATATATGTAAATACAACTTAATGAGTATGCAACATAAAAACATGATTGACTAATCTCAATTTGGCAGGCTTCTCTTGCAAAACATCTCTGAACTGTGTTTACTTTTCCATTATAACACTGCATTGATAACCATGCAATCTTAATTACTTTTAAAGCAGTAAACTCAGAAATACTTTTTTTTTTTTATAAAAAAGGGCAAAATAGTAAAAATCAAACAAGGATACCTGATTTATGTCTAATGCCCTCCTTCAATACATAGATGACTATAAACTACACACTGTATCTTCAAAACTAAATACACTGCCAAGATTGTGATTAATCATTTAAATAACCACAGCTGTGTTTACTTCAGTGTGCAGACCTCCAGATGCATACTGCTAAAAAATTACCATATTTTAAGAAGTCAGAATTGGAAATAACCAATAACAGATGCTTAATACTTAAATTTCTAGCAATCCTAAATTATTTGAGACTTTGCCCCAAATTTGGCTTTGTTCACAGTTGCCAGTGAGAACTATATCTTCGACTGGCTTTAAATTTCAAAAATCAGTTATCAAAGATCCCAATACTTCATCTAAGTATCACCTTGACATTTAAGTATGAAAAAGTTTTTCTCTCAATGTTTTTAAAAGTATTTACTCTCCCCACTCTCCAACATACATTCTGAAATTTCTTGAAAGTATGAAGTATACCACTTTGGAGAAAAGTAAAGACGAGAAGGCAATGGCAAGCCACTCCAGTACTATTGCCTAGAAAATCCCATGGATGGAGGAGCCTGGTAGGCTGCAGTCCGTGGGGTCGCTAAGGGTCGGACACGACTGAGCGACTTCACTTTCACTTTTCACTTTCCACTTCCACACATTGGAGAAGGAAATGGCAACCCACTCCAGTGTTCTTGCCTGGAGAATCCCAGGGACGGGGGAGCCTGGTGGGCTTCCGTCTATGGGGTCACACAGAGTCGGACACGACTGAAGTGACTTAGCAGCAGCAGGGTTGCAAATATTCTATTTCACAGCGATTTTCAGGAGCATCAAGCTCTCATTCATTCCTTAACAGTAAAACTACTCTGAATATAAACAAACTAATCTCCAACAAAGTTCCTTCAAATAAAAAATGTGCATGTATATACAGAACATTACAAGAAGAAAAATATAAAAGAAACAAAGGAAAGTTCAAAAAAGTTTTAAATTGTACATTCACCACCAAAGGTGAGACAGCCATAGTTGCAAATAGCATCATTACAGTCATAAATATGATAATAAAGCCACACTATATCTAGTCATTCTGATTTAAATTTACACATGTTCCTGCTTAAGTTGTATAAAACATATCAAACTTTTTTATAAAATTTCATTTCTGTAGGTTATCATGATACAAAAACATCTACATACCCAGTAGCTAGGAAATCACTGCGAACATAGCACCATTATACTATACCTACATTTTCTCCAACAAGGATCAAAAGTGTCAGTGGAGAACTTCAGAGCAAACAACCAAAAGCAAGTCTTAAATGATGTTGCTACCAGAGTACTGGTGAACTTTCAGTTGTTTGTGGTTCAGAGTCTGAAACAGAGGCCCAAGATGACTTACATAATCATCTGTAATTTTTCTTACATTTTTTAAAAAAGGAAGTTCAAATGTAATTCCTTTCATCAATAATTAAACATATCTGGCTTAAAACTCAACATTCAAAAAACTAAGATCAGGCATCTAGTCCCATCACTTCACGACAAATACACGGGGAAAAAATGAAAACAGTGACAGACTATTTTCTTGGGCTCCAAAATGATTGTGGACTGTGACTGCAGTCATGAAATTAAAAGACACTTGCTCCTTGGAAGAAAACTATGACAAACCTAGACAGTATATTAAAAAGCAGAGACATCACTTTGCCAACAACGGTAGGTATAGTCAAAGCTATGGTTTTTCCAGTAGTCATGTACGGATGTGCAAGTTAGACCATAAAGAAGGCTAAGTACCAAAGAACTGATGCTTTTGAGCTATGGAGTTCCAGAAGACACTTGAGGGTCCCTCGGATAGCAAGGAATTCAAATCAGTCAATCCTAAAAGAAATCAACCCTGAAATTCATTGGAAGGACTGATGCTGAAGCTCCAATACTTTGGCCATCTGATGCGAAGAGCTAACTCACTGGAAAAGACCCTGATGCTGGGCAAGATTGAGGGCAGGAAGAGAAGTGGGCGACACAGGATGAGATGGTTGGATGGCATCACCAACTCAATGGACATGAGTCTGAGCAAACACTGGGAAACGGTGAAGGACAGGGAAGCCTGGCGTGCTGCAGTTCATGAGGTCACAAAGAGTCAGACAGAACTTAGTGACTGAACAACAACAATATACGTTGTGTGTGTGTGTGTATCAGATCCCACTACAAACACGCTAACTTTGGTCCTCTTTGTTGATCAGTGCTTTCAGTTCAGTTCAGTTGCTCAGTCGTGTCCGACTCTTTGCGACCCCATGAATCACAGCACGCCAGGCCTCCCTGTCCATCACCAACTCCCGGAGTTCACTCAAACCCAAGTACATCAAGTCGGTGATGCCATCCAGCCATCTCATTCTCTGTCGTCCCCTTCTCCTCCCGCCCCAAATCCCTCCCAGCATCAGTCTTTTCCAGTGAGTCAACTCATCGCATGAGGTGGCTAAAGTATTGGAGTTTCAGCTTTAGCATCAGTCCTTCCAATGAACACCCAGGACTGATCTCCTTTAGAATGGACTGGTTGGATCTCCTTGCAGTCCAAGGGACTCTCAAGAGTCTTCTCCAGCACCACAGTTCAAAAGCATCAATTCTTCGGTGATCATCTTTCTTCACAGTCCAACTCTCACATCCATACATGACCACGGCAAAAACCATAGCCTTGAACTAGACGCTTTAATTCTATAAAATTCCCCAAAGCCATGAATTATTCTTATCTTTTCCACCATGGGTCTTCCACTAGTCATGGAAGTGCAAAATCACAATCCCTGATTTTTTCCTATTCCCACACTCAGTACCAAACTAGTTGCCAAAGCTTCCTTGCTATTTCTGCATCATTCTTTTCTAATAACAACCTACTATAGGCCCTTAGACCTAACTAAGCTATTTGAACAATTTGCTAATTAGCTTCCCAGACTCTTTCTTTCTATCCTTTCAAATTAATTCTGCTGGGTTAGTTTTTCCTAAACTGACTATTGCTTAAGGAAACTTACACATATCAAACAAACAATCCTCCCCCCTTCTCATCTACCTAAGGATCAGGTCCAAACTGGTCATGTGACTTAAAGCTTTCCATGATTAGTCCCCAAACTACCTGCACGTGCAACTACTTCATAGTCAAATAAAACACACACAGACACTGACTTTCTACCTCCAAGTATCTAGTCCTCTTTTTTTCTGGAAATCCCTTTCCTACATTTCTACATTTTGAAAGCTCTGTTCAAATGTCGCTGCCTTACATGGTACACAACTGGAAATAATTTCCCCTTCTTTTAAACTGCTGCTGCACTTTACTATCAATGGCTTAATCCTCACACCACCAGTAATTCCCCTTCCACTGGAAGGAAACCAAGCAAAACCTTACCCAGAAACCCAACAGATAAACCCAGTCAAAAGTGAAGGTGTTCTGCTTTAATTGGGGGTGGGGAGAGAAAGGCTTGCAGCCCTCCCCATAGGATAAGCACCTGCAAAATACTAAAAAGCGCAAGCCTGGCATGAACACTTACTGATCCATATCTCCACTGACATTTATATCACTAAATTCACAGACAAATATCTACCTAAAGAGTCAAATTTCACTCAATGCAGCTTCTAGTTAACTGGGTCCTTGGTTAAGTTATTTTGCTGAAAAGCAGAGACATTACTTTGCCAACAAAGGTCCGTCTAGTCAAGGCTATGGTTTTTCCCGTGGTCATGTATGGATGTGAGAGTTGGACTGTGAAGAAAGCTGATCGCCGAAGAACTGATGCTTTTGAACTGTGGTGCTGGAGAAGACTCTTGACAGTCCCTTGGACTGCAAGGAGATCCAACCAGTCCATTCTAAAGGAGATCAACCCTGGGTGTTCACTGGAAGGACTGATGCTAAAGCTGAAACTGCAATACTTTGGCCATCTCATGCGACGAGTTGACTCACTGGAAAAGAGTCTGATGCTAGGAAAGGTTGGGGGCGGGAGGAGAAGGGGACGACAGAGAATGAGATGGCTGGATGGCATCACCGACTCGATGGACATGAGTTTGAGTGAACTCCGGGAGTTGGTGATGGACAGGGAGGCCTGGCGTGCTGCGATTCATGGGGTCGCGGAGAGTTGGACGCGACTGAACTGAACTGACTGAATTATAAAACTGTCATTATGCTGTTATGAGGATTACACAAGACTGTTTAAAGCACTTTGTACTGATAAATGGCAGCTAGAATCATTCTCATTCTGCCCCTTTCAGTGCCAGATTTATAGGAAGCACTCTACAAACATATATCCAATTAATAAGTTATTTATTATGTAATAACCACTGCAAGGAAACTTAAGGGGTGATGAAGGTAAAAAAGAGAAACTGGGTCCAGAATAAAGATAATACTATTTCTATCAAGCATTACTTCAATAACAGAACAGAAAATTGGGGAAAAAAAAAGTATTTGGTGAATTTTTAATACTTCAGAAAAGTGTAAGTATAGTTTTTGAAACTTCTATTTTCCCCTCGTTTTCACTGTTCATCACATCTTTCAGTGGATTATGTTTAAAAACATTACTATGTAACGCAGAACACTATTTAAATCACAACTGCTTAATGCTTCTTCATTCCACTAAGTTAAGTAAGCAAATAGTTTTTCCAAGTAGTTTTACTGTTTAATATCCTGAGTCACACCTCTCACAAAGCTCTGGCAAGCACTAGTATCTTGACTTGGGGTTTTTCATTCCACTGTATTTCTTTATATCTCCTGTACACATTCTTAAAACAGTGTGTGCCAGTATATATCTTCATATTTTATGTAAATAACCAACTATTTTTAAAGTACTTTTGGAAAAACTTTTGACAGTGTTTTTTAATTTGTAAGTTTTTAATACTAAAAGATAATCAAATAACCCACAAGCTCAACAAGCTTAATTTTGGATACATCTAAAATTACAAAATATTTGTCAAAAATGGTTCAAATTAAATAAATATCAAACACACAAAAATCCAAATCCTTAACATTAGGAGGGAGAAAAAAAGGGGGGACTAATGTTCATTGAATCCCAACTTTGTGCCAAAGTCTATGCTGTACATAAAATGTATCATTCTTATGGACTGAATGCTTGTGTCAAACCCTGAAATTCATATGTTGAAGCCCTAGTCACTCTCATTGTGATGGTATTTGGAGATGGGGACTTTAGAAGGTAATGAGGGTAGTAATGAAATCATGAGAGTAGAGTCCTCATAATGAAGTTAGTGTTGTTAGAAGAGAATCCAGAGAGCACTCTCTCTCTCTCTACCCTGTAAGGATATGGTGGGAAGGCAACAATCTGCAAGCCAGGAGAAGAACCCTCACCAGGTATTGAACAGGTTAACATTTAATCTTGGACTTTCCACAATCCAAATTGCAAGAAAATAAATTATTATTGTTTAAGTCACTCAATCTACAGTATTATGTTATGGCAGCTCAAACAGACTAATATAATCATATAATCCTTCAGTTCAGTTCAGTTCAGTTGCTCAGTCGTGTCTGACTCTCCGCGATCCCATGAATCACAGCACGCCAGGCCTCCCTGTCCATCACCAACTCCCAGAGTTCACTCAAACTCATGTCCACAGAGTTGGTGATGCCATCCAGCCATCTCATTCTCTGTCGTCCCCTTCTCCTCCCACCCCAACCTTTCCCAGCATCAGAGTCTTTTCCAGTGAGTCAACTCATCGCATGAGGTGGCTACATGACTCTAGTTATTATCCACAAATTACATGAAGGAACTGAGGATTAAGAAGGTAACAATTCAAGAAAAAATGCAATGGTCAATGTCACTCAAAGAAATAAATCCAAATCAAATGATGCAATTCCATTTTCATCCCTCATGTTTGTAAAGACTAAAATGTTTAATATGGAGTATAGGTAACCTTCTGAGGGAAAAGGTGAACCATAGTTGGAGAAGGAAATGGCAATCCACTCCAGTCTTCTTGCCTGGAGAATCCCATGGATAGAGGAACCTGGTGGGCTACAGTCCATGGGGGTTTGCACAGAGTCGGAAACGACTGAGTGACTAACACTTGTAAACGGCAATCTGAGACTATGTCAAAATTCAAAAGGTACCTGGTTTGGAATAAGGTGTCAGAGCCCAAGCAGAGCCAGAAGTGCATTCCTGTGGAGGGGCAGTGTTGTGTGGTTGTTGTGTCATAGCCAAGGCAGAGTGAAGAAACCATCTAAAACTAGAGGAAGGAAAGGTGACAGTGGCCTGGCATAAAATGTTGAAGCCCAAGTGAGATGCTAAGGGGATTTGTTGGGTGGGGAGGGCAACAAACATTGGTTAGAAGGACAATCACCCAACAGACAATTATTTATGATAACAGAAGCCAGGTTCTCACTATTGGGGAAGAAAGTTACAAATGTGAAAAGGGAACAAACTAGAATGAGCCCTATGATGTTGAACTGTAAACTAGAGAGATCTATCTGAATTCATGGTTTTATACTACCGCATACATAAATAGATATAAAAGAGTATATATGTATACACACATTCGTGTATTTCCTAGCTCCTTCCATTGAGAGCATCTCAAAAGTCATTAGCACAACTGGAGGTAAGATCTTGCCATCCAAGTATCATCTCCACCAAAACGATTGCAGCTTAAAGGAATGGCTGATTCCAGGACTGGAACAGGAAAAAGATAAAATTGGTTTGGGATTGCACAGTTGGACACGACTGATGCGACTTAGCAGCAGCAGCAGCTTGAAATACTTTGTTATATCAGAATGTTACAAAATGCACAAAGAATGATGGTGACATCAAAAGGTCACAGAAGACAGCTTGATGGGATTTCTGATGTTCAAATCTGGGGCACTCTAAAGATCAAAATAAATAACAGCAACAAATTATAACCCACTGAATGAGAATCCATGAATCTGTACTGATACAAATACACAAACAAATAAACTGAAAGTCTGATAATGAATGGAAAACTGTATTTACATAGGTTCAAAGTCCCTCTCAGTAAAATATCTATTAATTACAAAGAGAGAAAGTGTAATCTAACAGTGGAAAAGAATCACAGACACTAACTTAATAAAGAGATTATCAACAATAGAATAAATGAGTATTAATTTATTCCATTGTTAATAGTTGGAATGATAGTCGGAATAACTATCAAACTATCCTAAGAATTTATCTTACAAATAAGAACAAAAGCAAAGATATAAGAATATTCACCTCAATATATTCTGTAACAGAAAAAACAAAGCATAAAAACAAGCAAACAAAAAACCTAAAACCACTAGATATCAATAGATATTTATAGATTATTTAATGTGCATACAATGGACTAGTAGAACACAACTATTAAAAAGCATGAGGTAGATGTTTATGTTAATGTGACACATGTCTAAGATATATAATGTAAAAGCAAGTAGAAAAACAGTATATAAAATACTGTCCTTTGTGAGGGAAATACACACACATCCTGGGGCTCAGAAACTTTCTTCTTGCATATGATTACCATGAACAGAAATCACATATGTACTTTAGCATGTAGTATATTTATCTTTTTTTTTTAATATATGTAAGACTGAGGCATGGCCCACTCTTTTTATTATTACTATTATTATTTACTTGGCTGCACCAGATCTTAGTTGTGGCAAGCGGGATCTTTAGTTGCAGCATGGGAACTCTTGGTCGTGGCATGCTGGATCTAGTTTCCTGATCAGTGATGGAACCTACACCCCCTGCACTGCGAGTTCAGTCTTAGCCACTAGACCACCAGGGAAGTCCCTCACTATTTATCTTTTTTATTATAAGATTTTAGTTAACATAATTCTATGTTTCTTGCTACTACCATGCAACTAATTTAAACGCGATTTAATTTATGTGTTTACTATACCAAAGCCCTTCTGGTTTTAGGTAAACTGACTAGTATAGTATCTGGCATGGTATTAGCTGTATCTACTTTCAATATTTAAGATTTTAAGGAACCTTCCTGTTGAGGATTTAACTTCAGTTGGGATCCAATGTTCACATAAATATTTCTCAGTGACATTTCTCATAGGACAACTCCTCCTTGTGAAGGACTGGTCTATGCATAGCAGGTGTTTAAAATCCTTGACCTTTACCCACTATATGCTAAGTTATTCTACTTTCTCACTAGACAAGTGAATGTGATATCCAAAAATACTCCCCTGGTTAAGAACTACACTATAAGATATCCTATTTTGTTAGGCACAGGCCAAAGTGCCTCAGTTATTCCACAATGTTAATACTAGCATTAGGGAACCATCAGAAGCACGTTCAATCCCTGGGTTGGGAAGATCCCCTGAAGGAGGAAATGGCAATCCACTCCAGTACTCTTGCCTGGTAAATCCCATGGACAGAGGAGCCTAGTGGGCTACAGTCCATAGGGTCGCACAGAGTCAGACACTACTGAATTGACTTAGCACACAGTCTGCTTCAGCTAGCACAGCAGTTTCACTGATTTATAGAAAAGGCACAGACTACTAAGTGTAACAGTATTTTCTTGTAAACATCATTGCTTCTGAAGGCAAAATCAGGTTCATTTTAAATATTCTTTTCCCTCAAAAAAGGGGGAAAAAAACCTCTCAATTCTGGCACAGGAAGAAGCGAATAAAAGAACTTAAAGGCCCACTGGCTCTTCCCATTTTTATTCACACCCACTTCTCACTGTAAGAGAAATGAGATTAATGAAAATATTTTAACAGCTTTTATGTCTGATTTACAAAATTGTTTAAAATTTCAAATATATTACAGATTAGTTCAATTTTAGGCGCCACCCTGCTAACCTAGCTATAAGATCTTGACAAGTGCTAGCTTCTCTTGACTTTAAGTTGCTTTCCAGTTCTAAACTTCTAAACATTCCAAGCCTCCAAAACTATTATGACCATTTTCAAAATGTGGAAAGTCTTCCAATAAAGCTTATACTCAAGCAGTTTAAATAGTCCAGAAGCTGCAGAATTCACAAAGATCCTAAAAGTGATTTTTAACAGTTCCTGTTTATGACCAGATTACATACCCACCAATTAGAATCATGAGGACTAACAATACAGATACACAGTTTTAAAGTTTAAAAGTCTTGTGTGTCCCTTCATCTGTAGATATTTTCTCATCTATAATCTTTTTGTTTAGTTTATGGTTTCCTTTGCTGCAGAAGCTTTTAAGTTTAATTAGATTTCATTTGATTATTTTTATTTTCATTATAAATTATAAAAAGGAGCATTTGTTCCCTTGCAACTTCAGAAAATCACCCTACATGTTACACCTCACCCTGAAGAAAACCTATTCAGAAGAAACAAAGAAGTCTCCATGAAAACACTAAATTATTTTAGACTAATTAGACTAAACACTGAACTATTTTAGTTCTCTAAAACAGAAATTCCCTTTCCTTATGATTGAACTGACACCCACCTAACACATTCTTATCCAGAATGAGATGAAGCAACAACACCCTCAAAAGACCTACAATTCTTTAGTCAAACCAAAGATACACAATTTCAGTAATGACTTTCATGAAACGGGCTCTTAACTGAAAGCTACCTTAGATAATGGACATCATTCACTTTCTGGAGCATAGAACCCAATAGACCACTGAAAGTAAGACTTCCTATAAACCAAACATGGCTATGGGCAATTTTAATCATGATCTGCTAGCAAGTTTATCAATGGCATATTTACCATAAGACAATCACAAGGAAAACAATCTCCAAAGAAGGGAAAAGACTTGAAAAGTAATTCAGGGCACTAGTAGCTGATCTGAAAACTGAAATACTGAAAGATTCAAAACAGGCCAGTTTCAAAGTACTGCTTTGAACAGCACTTCTCTGACTTTACCTATTTGAAATATAAGCTGGAGAACGTACAAAAATCTGAACATGCAAAGGCATTTCAAACGTTATTTCTCATTCTAAAGAGAAAGTTTCCTGAATGAATTAAGTTCTACATATTCAAACCTGAAGATGATAAATTTTCTGTAAGGTGACCAATAAATGGTGAGCTACTAATGCTAACAAACCAGTCTACTGTGAGAGAGAAAACCAGTCTGTTCAGAGGAAAGAAAATTCTTTGTTTTTCCTTTTAACTTTAGTAAGATTTTTTAAACATATGTAACTATAAATATTTTGGATAAACTGATGCTCACAACATAACCAGTGTAAGAATAACATTCTGCAAAAACTGATGAAAGTTGCTGAAACATCAAATGTGTCATCAGGTACAATTATCTTTGAAAAAGTGAAAGTGAAGTCGCTCAGTCGTGTCTAATTCTTTGCAACCCCATGGACTGCAGCCTACCAGGCTCCTCTGTCCATGGAATTTTCCAGGCAAGAGTACTGGAGTGGGTTGCCATTTCCTTCTCCAGGGTATCTTCCCAACCCAGGGATCAAACCCAGGTCTCCCGCATTGTAGGCAGATTACCATCTGAGCCACCATACTTTTTAAGCAGTGAATTCTCAAGTACTTATCTTAAACACAAGTTTGTTCATTCAACAAGCATTTACTGACCATCTACCATGTCCCAGGCACTGTGCTAAACGTTAGGGATTTAGGCTGAACTTTGCTTGGGCTTCCTTGTTGGCTCAGAGGTTAAAGTATCTGCCCGCAATGCGGGAGACCTGGGTTCGATCCCTGGGTCAGGAAGATCCCCTGGAGAAGGAAAAGGCAATCCACTCCAGTACTCTTGCCTGGAGAATCCCAAAGAAGGTGGAGCCTGGTGGGCTACAATCCACAGGGTCGCAAAGAGTCGGACACCACTGAGTGACTGAGTAACTTCACTTTCACTTTGCTTGGGTTGGGGACTCAAAGACCTTTTAGATCCTGACCACTTGATGACTTGCTTTTACAATCTCTGAGCCTGTTTCCTTAGAGTTGTGAGAATTAGAGTATAAAATGTAGATAAAGTACCTAATATTGTATCTTGTATCTGATAAACAATGAATAAATGCTAACTATATCAAATATTAAGTTTGAGTTATAAGCAGATACTAATCTCAATAGGCCAATTTTCTACTAGGTAGCTCACAGTTAAGGATTATGAACCAAGTTGAAAGTGAGATCAAGAAAATATGTCTGGACAGATAAATCCACTACCAAAACAAAAAACAACACAAAATGAATCCCAGAAATGAAAATAAATGTACTTTTGAGTTAGTTTATGAGTTTGTGTAATAAGTGCTCTGATGTCTTCTTCCATTAAACTGAATACACTATAAATAAAAATAACAAATGTTACAGCTATGCGGTTTTATACACAGTAGGAGCACAATTTAGGAAGATTTTGGTGACGCAATAACAGTTTAATGTAACAGATCTGTTCACCATCAACCCCAATTCTCTACCACTTTTAGAAAAGCCACTTTCATTAGGAGACAAATATTTATCCTATGCATAACAATTAGTCCATAAAAACCAATTAATTTTGGAAATCTAACTGGCAACAACGATCTAACAAACAGAAGCAATACCGCTAAAGAGAGTGCTAGTGTCAACTGAACCAACCAGCTGTCCATTTTTTCAAGCCACTTATGCAACACTGGGCAAGTTTCTTAACTTTTCTAAGCTTGTTTGTTTATCTGAAAAATGTTAATGCCAGTTACTACTTACTAGACTTGTGAAAATGAATTAATACAAGCAAAACATTCAAGACAAGCAACCACTCAACCACTGTTACCTATTTGCTATTACTTACAAGTTCCTCTTGGCAACCAAGAAGCTAACAAAAATGCAGACGTCTTGGGGTTTTATAAATCCTAAAACTTTAAGTGATCAAAAGTGAATGAGGAACAAGAGAAAGGCAATAACGGGTGTTAAGCATCAACACCTGATCCTCCCATTCTACTCAACAGGCGTCATGTGCGAAATCCTGAAAGTAAGCAGCACTGGTCTAACTAGGAACAGTTCAACTCTGGAAGGGTTCAAGGCAAAGGAAGACTGCTAAAACAAATAATAGTAACGACAACAGTAAATAAGGGGAAAAGACTGTGTAGATACGAACGAGGTGGCGGGTAACCGAGCTGAAGCGTAACAGGACACACCAACCGGATTTGGGCTGGGGAACCACCGTGGCTCCTCCCAGTGAGGAAACAGAATTTGGCCTCACTGCTGAGGTGAATCCACCGTGACACTCCGACCCGAAGCAGCCGTGAAGGGTCGAGCGAGCAGAGCCTCGAGTCCCAACGGCACGGCCCTCACTCCCCCCCGGCGCCCCCCGGCCGGGCCCTTCGGCTCACACCGCCTCCACTCGGAGGCCTGAGTCACGGTCCACGAGGCCCAGGGGCCGCGGCCTACCTTCCGCAGGGAACTCCTCGAACTCGTCGTCCTCCTCCAGGAGACCCAAGTCTACCGGCTGTTTTTTCTCTGACATCGTGACCCCAGGAGCCCCAAAGCTCTCAGGCCAGTAAGAAAGTTCGAACCCTCGTTCTTCCTCACCGCAGCCGCCTCCGCCGTTGCCGCGACCGCCTCTATGCTGACTCTACCATAGAGATACGGGAGAAGAGCAGCCGGGTAGCGCAAGGAATGCTGGGATACTGGAGGTCCGCCCGGCGCTTCCTGCGGGTTTAGCAGTTATTCAAGAGTTAGAAAGATGGATTGTTTTGTGCCTTTACCATTTTACCCGGACTCTCTGACTTGACAAATTGAGAAACAGGGTAGGTTTCCCTAACTGGAAAAGACTCCTAATGTGTGGAAAAAATAAATGCCGTTACCTGGTTTAGGCTGAGGGATGAAGTATCGGCTAAAGTTCCTCAAAAGTCGGCCAAGTGCAGGTTCTTACATTAGATTAAACAGTTAATTAATTAACCCTTAAACCAGTTCCCTAACCCTGAAATTAAATGTCTCCACATCACAGAAAATTCACAAAGAACTGCCTGCATCACTCAGGTAGTGCTAAACAATCCAAATGCGGGTTTGTTTGCCTGACTTTAATCTCCAAGCTTTTTCATTGTTCAATTTTCTTCTGTCTTGTGCATAAGCTATGATAAATACCCTGCTAAACAGTGTGCTGTGTATATGTAATAACTAATTTACAAGGTATTAGAATACTATGTAAAACTCTATACATGTGACATTTTATAGTGTTCTAAATATGTCGTTTTGAATTTTTCAAATATTGAGTATTATTTTGAATATGGTTGTGAACTACATAAAACTTTAGATGATATGTGTATATGTAGTATACAATATTGGGCTTCCCTGGTGGCTCAGATGGTAAAGAATCTGCCTGCAATGCAGGAGACCTGTGTTCTGTCCCTGGGTTGGGAAGATCCCTGGAGAAGGGAGTAACTACCCACTTGCCTGGAGAATTCCATGGACAGAGGAGCCTAGTGGACTACAGACCATGGCGTTGCAAAGAATGAATGTAACTAAGCAACTAACATAGGTAGTATTATAGAGGAGTTGTTTTATATAATTGGGTATTATTGTAGGTTTTGATACATTGTTTATGTATTTAAATCACATTACTTCATTCAACATTATTTTATACCATGTACCATGCAGTGTGCTGAAAATCAAACATAGACAAAGGCCTTACTTCAAGGAGTTCATATTCCACTCAGAGACATGTAAACAGGTAAAACATAGTGAAATGTAATACATTTGAATCTTTATTTTAAAATAAAATTGTCTTAGAAATGAACAGAATGTGTGCACATACAATGGAGCAATGAAATAAGAGCACAAATTTGGACCAGAATTTGGGAACTTAGATGTAAATTTTTTAAAAAATACGTTCTTATAATACTGTTTTTATTTGTATTGATTACTGAGAACATTAGCTGTCTTCAAACTAAGTTCAAAGTATATGTAATTTGGCATGTTATATGATTAAATACCAAGTTAATGAAAGAAAAGATGAACGAAATTAAAAATTGGAAGTAAATGTAGACAGTGAGGTCTCTTAAGAGTTTCATACTCTCTACTGTACCTTCTGTTATACATATTACATATGCCCCTGGCAACCCACACACCAAGGCAAAGTTTTGGGCAGGCAGTTTAATTTAGACAGCAAAGAATGAAAACCAGATCACATATCTGAGACAGCCATTTTGTGCATAGATAAAAGATATTCCAAAGGACATATCTGAAGAGATAGAAACATTGACTACTATGCCACCTCATGCGACGAGTTGACTCACTGGAAAAGACTCTGATGCTGGGAAGGATTGGGGGCGGGAGGAGAAGGAGACGACAGAGAATGAGATGGCTGGATGGCATCACCGACTCGATGGACATGAGTTTGAGTGAACTCTGGGAGTCGGTGATGGACAGGGAGGCCTGGCTTGCTGTGATTCATGGGGTCACAAGGAGTCGGACATGACTGAGTGACTGAACTGAACTGAATAGATGGATAAGGGAGATCTGGGACTAGCTGCTGATAGGTGGAAGATTTCTTTGTGGAGTGATGAAAGTCCTCTGGAACTGGATAGTAATGATGGTTGCAGTGTAGGGAATATACTAAAATCCACTGAAGTGTACACTTCAAAATCGTGAATTTTGTGTTATAGGATGTATTATCTATCTCCATTTTTGAAGTGCTATAAAATTTTTAACCAAAAAGTCAAGAGTTTTTGACATATAATGATCTTCTCCTAGAATAGAATATATTCAATTTAAAGGAATTAATTTTTTTAAAAAACAGCCCTATGTTAAATCTCCAATTAAAAAAATTTGCTGATTCATTAAATCCAGAATGCTGGAACCACTGAAATAACTTTTCATTTTAGTCATCATGGCACGTGGCACAATGAACAACTTCTTATTTTAATGGTCATGGTATATGGAAAAACTTTGGAAAATGGTAGCTATTAATAAAGTGTAAGCAGCGTTATTACTTAGTTAAATTGAACACATAAGAATATGTATTTGATGGACCCATTCCTACTAAACAGGAGTTTAGGCAAATCACTTAGTTTCTTTGAAGTACATTTTATTCATTTATTTTTTTGAAGTACATTTTAAATATCTCAGATTCTCCATACCAACCCTAAAAGTCTCAGAATGTGGGTTTTGTTTCTTAGATGATATCTTGGTGATATTTTGCAAGTAAGTCAGGTCCTCCACAAGTCATGATAATAATAAAATAATAATAGCTAACAAGTATTCCCTGGTGGCTTAGACGGTAAAGAATCTGCCTGCAATGCAGGAGACCTGGGTTCGATTCCTGGGTCAGGAAGATCCCGTGATGAAAGAAATGGCAACCCACTCCGGTATTCTTGCCTGAGAAATCCCATGGACAGAGGGGTCTGGTGGGCTATAGTGCATAGGGTTGCAAAGAGTTAGACAAGACTGAGCGACTGACACTTTCAGATTTCAACAAGTATCAAGTACTGTGCGAAATATTTACTTACTGAATTGTCCTCACAACTGCCCTATGAAGTAAGTAGAAAAAAATCCCCTTTGTGCTTATAGGAATTGAGGCACAGAGAGGTTGTGATGTGGCCAAACTCACAGTGCTAAAAAGTGGTGAAGTGCTAAAGCGTTTTCATAAGGATAGGAAACAAACTATCTCAATGTGTGAAGAGGTCGACAGTTGACACAAGAACCCCTGGAATCATTTCTTTCTACCACTACTAAGCATACATACATGTAGGAAAATGGCAGAAACATAAAATGTAGGTAGACTTGCAGAGGGCAAGCAGTAGAATGAAGAAGAAAACAACCCTTAGCATTGACTTAGCTCTCTGGAGGGGAAACCCTTCACAACTCTAAGGAGAAGCATCCTGCTGCTGCTGCTGCTAAGTCACTTCAGTCGTGTCCGACTCTGTGTGACCCCATAGACGGCAGCCCACCAGGCTCCCCCGTCCCTGGAATTCTCCAGGCAAGAACACTGGAGTGGGTTGCCATTTCCTTCTCCAATGTGTGAAAGTGAAAAGTGAAAGTGAAGTCGCTCAGTCATGTCTGACTCGTAGCGACCCCATGGACTGCAGCCTACCAGGCTCCTCCATCCATGGGATTTTCTAGGCAAGAGTACTGGAGTGGCTTGCCATTGCCTTCTCCATCAGTTAAACCTATGCCGTCACCTACATATCAGACGATGTTATCATAGAGGAGGGCCGGGTGCCGCCATCATCGCAGGCTGTTGCTGTGTCGGCCGCTGTTACCTGGCAACGGTTACCCAGAAGACTGATAGCAGTCGCTCAGCCATTGGTCAGGCACCACAGTGGGCCCCTCCCCCAAACGAGCAACTGTCACTGAGCGACCGTTAGTGGGGCTGTTCCACTTGGCCGGTGGATTGGAAGTGTGAGGTAAGAGGTGGCTCCTGGCCTTCTCCCAGGGACTCTCCAGCTCACGTGGCTTATGGCTGGCAGCTGACCTCGGAGGCCCAGGGAACAGACTGAAGCTGTGTCCTGCAGGTCTCCAGAGCCCTCGCCAAGGCCACCGACTGGCCAGGCCCAGGCCTTGAGGCAGTGGTGAACCTCTTCCCTGTCCCCGCCTCTGCAACCTAATGGCAGGAGCTCTCTGCCTAGGACCTGGTTTGTGGGTCTAGCCCCTGTTCTCTGGGCAGCCTGAGGAGGCCGAGGGCTAGTTGGGTCCTGGGTACCCGGCCCCCTCAGGTACCAGGGATGATGGTTGGGTGGGGCCTGGGGACTTGGCCCTGAGGAAGCTACCAGCTGAGATCTGCCTCCTCTCAGCCAGGCATGGACCTTGGAGGGGGAACGTTGTGTCTGGGAACCTGGCTCTTTGTTGTCAGAGCAGAAAATAACATTTGTTTGGTGGAGACTGGCAGGAACATGTTACCTGACCAGATGCTGGTTCGATCCTCGGGTTGAGAACATCTGCTCGAGAAGGAAATGGCAACCCAGTCCAGTATTCTTGCCTGGGAAATCCCATGGACAGAGGAGCCTGATGGGTTACGGTTCACACAGTCACAAAGACTCAGACATGACTGAGCAAACATGCAAATTACCTGACCATTACCTGACGTCAAGAACACAGGTTCTGACTGTAAGGTCGTGAAAACGGGCATCTCAAGCTGTAAGGAAATAACCTAGACACCAAGGGAAAGTAACAGGCTTTATTGGCAGTACACTCCCGGGCAGAACCCACTGACCGAAAGAACAGCCATGGGGAGTTCTGCCCTGAACAAAGGCAGAGTGCGATTTTTATGTCTTCCGGGCAGGAAGTGACATCATATAACCTGGACAGGCCTAAATAAGGCAAAGCTCGGGAATGCAAGATTGTGAATGGTCAGCTAGTCGAGGTGGCAAGACCAGGTTGGTCACTCTGGAGGTCAGGAAGGAGGGTAGATCTCGGCAGAGGGTTATTACGTCAGAGATTCCTCAGCGGTTTGGCAGGACTTTTTCCCTCCAGCGGGAGATGAAGAGGGGAAGAAGGAGCCAAGATGGCCACCGGGAAGGGGAAGCCAAGAAGGCCACCAGGGTCCAACCTTACATTCTGACCCTTTTGATAGGATAAGGGGTGACGTAGTCGTCTCTGGCTGCTTCCTGATGAACAGGGGCGTCATGGGAAGGGGTCATGGTCGGACTCTAAGTGGTCTTGACTCTATTTGTGGTCTTATAGTCTTGTTGGGTCTTCAACAGGGGACTCTGGAATATGTAGCTAGTAGCATCATTTTTTCAGTGGCAGCTTGGACCATCATCTGAATCCTTTGAGCAATACATTGTAGGATGCAAGGTCTGAACAGTAAGAGCACTATTATGAAAATAAGAATGATTTAAATCGATTTCCACCAGTTGCCTTTTATCCAGGCCAGAACTGAAGCCCAAAATGGGGGTTGAACATTAGACATATAGCTTGGATTTGAGTTTGCATATCTTTTAGGGCAGATGACACATTATTTGATAAATCAGGAATATATACATAGCATTCAACCTGTATAATAACACATGTTCCCCCTTGGGCCGCTGTAAGGATGTCTAGAGCCATCTTATAGCTAATAGGAATAAAAGAGCTAAATCCCACCCAGTAAGCTGAAGAATCATTACTCAGATTCAGCAATGGGTGGTAATGGGGTTTTGGATATAATAAGCTTAGTGGGGGTTAAACTTTTTGAAGTATATGAGTATGTTGGAGTAGAAGGCTGGGGAGGCAACCCATGCAAGGGTGCTGGCTTCAGTCGGGTCAAATGATACCAGGACTCATGTCCCAAGAGTTTAGCTGCTGTGGGAGTTGTAAGGATAACAGTCAAGGGGCCCATCCATCTAGGTTGAAGAGGGGCAGGAGTCAAATTTTTTAAGAGCACTTGATCACCGGGGGCCACAGCATTTAGAGAGGGGTCCTGAGATTGGTCGTTTTCTGCGTGTTCACGTAAGAGAGATCGGAGCAATGTAAAATAACGCAGGTAGTTTCCGAGAGGAGGCAAGGAGGGTCTGGGAGATTGGTGAGTAGATATGGCCTACCGTATAACAGCTCAAAGGGGGTTAAACCTGTTTTTGAGTGTGGAGTAGTCCGGATCCGAGTTAAGTGCCGCCGGCAGAAGTTCGACCCAGGACAAGTGTAATTTGATGGAGAGTTTTGTCAAATGGTTCTTGAGAATGCCGTTGGCCCGTTCAACCTTGCTGGATGATTGAGGCCTGTAAGGAATATGTGAATGCCAATAGATATTTAGGGCTTTAGCCACTTGCTGGGTTATTTGAGAGACAAAGGCTGGACCGTTGTCAGACTGCATAGAAGTGGGCAGGCCAAACCTGAGAATAACATGATTTAGAAGTTTATCTGCGACCATGCTGGCAGTTTCTGATGCTGTGGGGAATGCCTCTCTCCAACCCGAGAAGGTATCAATGAAGACCAGAAGGTATCAAAAAGACCTATGTTGAGGCATGTGGGTAAAATCAACTTGCCAGTCCTGGCCAGGAAGATGGCCCCTTAGCTGATGAGTCTTATGAGGTGGTCGGAAACCTCATTGAGGGGTTTGGTCATATGCTGTTTGAATTGCCTGCTGGAGATGTAAGGGAGAGAAAAGAGGACTTAGGAAAGTCAGAAGGGCTTTTGGGCCAATGTGAAGAGAGTTATGAATTTCTGTAATAATTGTTAAGGAACATAATCCAGCCTGAGGGATGCCGGGAGGACCCCTCTTGGGATAAAAGGCCTCTGGCTTCATCACTGGAATATTGCGGAGTGAGAGAAGTTTTTAGGAATAATATGGATGAAGGTACTTGGCTTAGAGCCAAGTGTTTGGCTATTTGATCGGCCTTATTATTTCCCATGGATACAGGATCAGAGGACATCTGGTGTCCCTTACAATGTATGATGGCAACCTGGGCAGGTTGTGAGATGGCTTCTAGGAGCTTTGTAATAAGTGGAGCATTGGTAATTGGAGAGCCTTTGGTGGTAAGGAAGCCTCTTTCTTTCCAAATAGCTGAGTGTGAATGTGCTATTAAAAAAGCATATTTAGAGACTGTGTATATATTAACATGCTTTCCAGCAGATAAAAATAAGGCTCGTGTTAGGGCTATTAATTCTGATTTTTGGAAAGTAGTCCCATCTGGGAGTGTATTAGCCTCTAATATACCTGAGTTGGTTACAATGGCGTAAGCTGCCGTACGGCGTCCATTGGCATGTCGTTTGGAACTGCTGTCTACAAAAAGGGTATTATCAGGGCATTTTAGGGGTTCAGCATAAAGATTAGGAGAGGGCTGGGAAAGAGTTTCCATAATTTCTGAACAGACATGTGAGTCAGGTGGGTCGGTGGAAGAGGTTGTAGGGAGAGCAGGGAGTGAAGTCAGGGGGTGTAGCGGGATAGTGAAAAAGGCGTCTTTTAGATCAATTACAGTAAAATGGGTTGTGTTGTGAGGAATGTTTGATAATAAAGTGTAAGGGTTAGGGACTATTGGGTGTGCAGGAATTACAGCTTCATTGATTAAGCGAAGGTGCTGGACTAAACGGTAGCCTCCGGAAGCCTTGCGTATTGGGAGAATAGGCGTGTTACAAGGAGAGGTGGTAGGTATTAGAAGTCCTTGGCCCATAAGGCAGTCTATAATCGGTTTAAGACCTTGCAGGTGTGCTTGTGAGATAGGGAATTGAGGACGGCTGGGGAAGTGGGTAGGATCTTTGAGTTTGATAAGGATCGGCGTAAGTTGAGTAGCTACTATAGGTATTTCTGTGTCCCAGATTATATGAGCTATCGAAACTGAATTAGAGGCACATAGGAGAAGTAGTGGTATGGAAGAGGATGAGTTACTGCCTGAATTTGAGGTAGGCAGGTGTATAGTTGCCTTTAGTTTGTTTAAAACATCCCGTCCCAACAGAGGAGTTGGGCAGGAAGGGAGTACCAGGAAGGAATGTGTGAATAAATGATCATCAATTTGGCATAATTGAGGTCCTGTCTGAAGTGGGTGGGAAGGCTTGCCGTCAATACCCACCACCGAGACCTGGGAAGGAATTAAAAGTCCTCCATAAGAAGGAAGCATGGAATAAGTAGCCCCCGTATCTATCAAAAAATTGATAGACTTATCCGCCACTTGAAGCATTACCCTAGGCTCGGCTTGAGTGATGGGGGTCCCCGAGTCTGGGCATCGTCAGTCTTCATCGAGAGAGAGAAGTTCTAGAGCAGGGGACAAGGGCTGGACCACCTTTTTGGGGTTTTGGACTCAGCCTAGAGGGGCCGTAGTCCGAGACCCCTGCAGACAGTCACTCGACCAGTGTCCCTGTTTCCCACAGCGTGGGCATGGCTTAGTCGGAGGCCTAGGATTAGGACAGAAGCATGACCAATGCCCTTCCTGGCCACATTTAAAACATTTTCCTGGTGGTATCTTCTGGGGGCCCCCCTGAGGCCGTGTAGACGGCATTAGAGCTGCTACTAGTGACTGGGTATGTTTTTCTAGGAGACTAGCCTGAAGTTTGGCCTTTTGTTTAAGCCTTGCCTTGCAGCTGGCTTCGGCTACTTCTTCCCGTGCGTTATATACCTTAAAGGCCATTTTTACCAGATCTCGGATGGGGATCTGTGGTCCGTCCTCTGCTTTGGATAGCTTTTTTTTTTAATATCCAGAGCTGATTGAGAAATGAAACGATTAGCCAAAGTGGCGACTCCCATCGGGGAATCAGGGGCAATCCGAGTATAAGTAGGGTCTCCGTTAGTCGATTAAGGAAAGCTGCCGGATTTTCTTCAGGCCCCTAAGTTACCTCATCCAGTTTTAACATATTAACAACTTTAAGAGAGGTGTTTTCCATTCCCTCTAATAAACATTCCATCAGGTGCCGAATATTTGCCTTTCCCCGCCTTCCATCCTGATAGTCCCAACCTGGATCCCTATCTGGAATAGCGGCAGCAGCTGGGGGCCAATCAGGATCAGCTGAATTTGCTAGATGGCACTGGTCAGCTACCATCCTGGCCGCCGCCCAAATGGCCTGCCGTTCTTCAGGAGTGGTTGTGAAGCCTAGAATTACATAGACATCCTGCCAAGTGAGAGCATAAGAGCGAGACAATTGAGTGAAATATTTTATGTAGTTAGAAGGATTTGTTGAGTAGGAGCCCAGTTTTTGTTCAATATGTGACAGATCTTGCAGCGAAAAAGGAACATGGACGTAAGCTAGCCCTTCAGGTCCGATGACCTGCCAAAGCGGAAACATGGAAGCGGGCGGTGTGGGCGGTATAGGAACAGATATGGCAGATAGAGTTTGAGACCTAGTATGGGAACTAACAGGCGAATACATGGGAGGAGGTGTTTTTGGAAGAGGCGGATAGAGGGAGGGAATGGACGGGGGTCTCTGATCTGCTTTTTCTGGAGAGGGAGATCAAGGAGCGGGAGCAGCAATTGTAGGAGGATCTGGTGGAATTGGAGAGGTAGGAGGTGATAGAGGAGGAGGAGTTGGGGCCGCCACAGTGTATGGAGGAGGAGGGGCCACCAAGTCTTCTGGAGGGACTATGAAAGCAGAATTTTCGTCTATGGGTTGTGGCGTTTGACCTCGGATGTTATCAGCAGAGAGAGAGTTTGGAGCTGTAGGAGAGACGGTTACCGAGGGGGAGGCAGTGGGCGGAGGCACAGGTGGAGGCATTCTTAGTTGGATCTGAGAAGGAGAACAGTTAGTACAGAGGGCAGGACGGGAGTGCAACAACCAAAAAGCCTGCACATATGGTACCTCAGACCATTTTCCCGTCCTTCGACAGTAATTATCTAAATCACGGAGGATATCAAAATCAAAGTTCCCACTGAGGGCCATTTTGAGCCATTGTCAAGAGAATATTGGAGTCAGGCATCAGAACAGAGAAAAATCAATTGTTTGTGTCATATATCGTTTGAAAGATGCAGAGTTTTAAGGTTGGCCAGAAGGCAATCCAAAGGAGTTGACCAACCCTGGTCAGGCTTGGAAACAGTTGTCCCCATTGGCAAGCTACGGAATATAGGCTTAGGGGCAAATCAATCAGGCGTCCCGTCCCCAAAAGATTTAGCACCCCAGCGGAAGGGCTAACCACAGCCGAAATGGATGTCTCCGAGATCGACTGGTGCCCAGGAAGTAGGACCTGTCCTGCGGAGGGGGCTATCGCAGCTGAGGCGGACGTGTCTGACTCAACTGGTGCCCGGAGAAGGGAGCCAGACACAGTGCTGTGATTTTCGTGATGGGCCTGGCCCGCAAGGACTGGACTCCCATGGATTACTCGCCAAGGGGGAGAGCTACTCTGGGACCTAACCCAGGGAACTTACCCCATACCCTGTCAGACGGTTGAACAGTCTCAGTGAGGCGGTGGATCAACCCAGGGTGTGGGCCGGGCCCGATGGAGCCGCAAGCCCCGTGGCCAGCGGGGAGGGCTCTCTCCTCGGGCTCCACGTTGGGCGCCAAATGTAAGGTCGCAAAAACAGGCATCTCAAGCTGTAAGGAAATAACCCAGACACCAAGGGAAAGTAACAGGCTTTATTGGCAGTGCGCTCCTGGGCAGAACCCACTGACTGAAAGAAAGAACGGCCACGAGGAGTTCTGTCCCGAACAAAGGCAGAGTGCGATTTTTATGTCTTCGGGGCAGGAAGTGACATCATATAAACCTGGACAGGCCTAAATAAGGCAAAGCTCGGGAACGCGAGATTGTGAATGGTCAGCTAGTCGAGGTGGCAAGACCAGGTTGGTCGCTCTGGAGGTCAGGAAGGAGGGTAGATCTCGGCAGAGGATTATTACGTCAGAGATTCCTCAGCGGTTTGGTGGGACTTTTTCCCTCCAGCGGGAGATGAAGAGGGGAAGAAGGAGCCAAGATGGCCACTGGGAAGGGGAAGCCAAGAAGGCCACCAGGGTCTGACCTTACACTGACACCAGGAAGTTTGCAGCAACTCACCACACCCTCCCTAACCTTTCCTAAGAAACTGCTTTGCTGAGAACTTTCTGAGAGTTTGGGGTTTTTAAGGCATGAGCCACCCATCTCCTTGCAGGGCCCTCAATACAGCTTTCTCTGTTCCACGTGGCCACTACTGTGGTCTGTTTTTGCCTATGCTTTTCCAGGCAAATGTTACTGCAAGACCATTAATATTATTAAAGGTAGTGTTCAGCCTCACTGTGTGTCAAGCACACGGACTTGTGTTTTGGTAACAATATCTGTAATTAGTTGATTACATTTAACTTCACAGAAAGTCAAGTCAGAAGCAGATTTTACAGATGATTCCATTTATCTCAAGCAAATGAAACCTAAAGTTCCTTTTGGGATGCACATTCAGTTCAGTTAGTTCAGTTCAGTTGCTCAGTCATGTCTCACTCTTTGCTATCCCATGGACTGCAGCATACCAGGCTTCCCTGTCCATCACCAACTCCCAGAGCCTACTCGAACTCACGTCCATCGCATCGGTGATGCCATCCAACCATCTCATCCTCTGTCATCCCCTTCTCTTCCTGCCTTCAACCTTTCCCAGCATCAGGGCCTTTTCAAATGAGTCAGTTCTTCACATCAGGTGGGCAAAGTATTGGAATTTCAGCTTCAACATCAGTCCTTCCAATGAACACCCAGGATTGATCTCCTTTAGGATGGACTGGTTGGATCCCCTTGCAATCCAAGGGACTCTCAAGAGTCCTCTCCAACACCACAGTTCAAAAGCATCAATTATTCAGCGATCAGCTTTCTTCACAGTCCAACTCTCACATCCATACATGACTACCAAAAAAAACCATAGCCTTGACTAGGTGGACTTTTGTTGGCAAAGTAATGTCTCTGCTTTTTAATATGCCATCTTGGTTGGTCATAACTTTACTTCCAAGGAGTTCAGGTCAGGTCAGTCGCTCAGTCGTGTCCGACTCTCCGCGACCCCATGAATCACGGCACGCCAGGCCTCCCTGTCCATCACCAACTCCCGGAGTTCATTCAAACTCATGTCCACAGAGTCGGTGATGCCATCCAGCCATCTCATTCTCCGTCGTCCCCTTCTCCTCCCGCCCCCAACCCTTCCCAGCATCAGAGACTTTTCCAGTGAATCAACTCGTCGCATGAGGTGGCCAAAGTATTGGAGTTTCAGCTTCAGCATCAGTCCCTCCAATGAACATCCAGGATTGATCTCCTTTAGAATGGACTGGTTGGATCTCCTTGCAGTATAAGGGACTCTCAAGAGTCTTCTCCAACACCACAGTTCAAAAGCATCGATTCTTCGGCGATCAGCTTTCTTCACAGTCCAACTCTCACATCCATACATGACCACGGGAAAAACCATAGCCTTGACTAGACGGACCTTGGTTGGCAAAGTAATGTCTCTGCTTTTTAATATACTATCAAGGTTGGTCATAACGTTCCTTCCAAGGAGCAAGCAGTAAGCGTCTTTTAATTTCATGGCTGCAGTCACCATCTGCAGTGATTTTGGAGCCCCAAAAAATAAAGTCTGTCATTGTTTCCTCCTTTTCCCCATGTATTTACTATAAAGTGACGGGACCGGATGCCATGATCTGAATTTTCTGAATGTTGAGCTTTAAGCCAACTTTTTCACTCTCTTTCGCTTTCATCAAGAGGCTGTTTAGTTCTTCACTTTTTGCCATAAGGGTGGTGTCATCTGCATATCTGAGGTTATTGATCTTTCTCCCCGCAATCTTGATTCCAGCTTATGCTTCATCCAGCCCAGCGTTTCTCATGATGTACACTGCATATAAGTTAAATAAGCAGGATGACAATATACAACCTTGACATACTCCTTTCCCTATTTGGAACCAGTCTGTTGTTCCATGTCCAGTTCTAACTGTTGCTTCCTGACCTGCATACATATTTCTCAAGAGACAGGTCAGGTAATCTGGCATTCCTATCTCTTTTAAGAATTTTCCACAATTTCCGCACAGTGGATCACACTCTATGCTTTGGCATAGTCAATAAAGCAGAAATAGATGTTTTTCTGGAACTCTCTTGCTTTTTCAATAATCAACAGATGTTGGCTATTTGATCTTTGGATTTTCTGCCTTTTCCGAAACCAGCTTGAACATCTGGAAGTTCACAGTTCATGTACTGTTGAAGCCTGGCTTGGAGAATTTTGAGCATTACTAGTGTGTGAGATGCAGAGAAGGCAATGGCACCCCACTCCAGTACTCTTGCCTGGAAAATCCCATGGACAGAGGAGCCTGGTGGGCTGCAGACCATGGAGTCGCAAAGAGTCGGACATGACTGAAGTGACTTAGCAGCAGCAGCAGTGTGTGAGATGAGTGCAATTGTGCATCTATGATGTCATGCTAAATCAGACCTATCTCCAGTTCAACAGCAAGTATTGATCTGATTCAGCTGTTAGAAGATGATGCCCAGAGAAACTTCAGTGTTTGAATGAGATGGGGTTGAGTTGGGAAGACAGCTGGCAGCATAGCTTGGTGGCTTGTTCTGGGGACCTCAACAAGGCCAAGGAAATCTTTCAAAAGAAGTGAGTGCTGAGAAATGAGTACAAAATAATGCCTTTCATCTTCTTGGATGTGTCATCTTTAGGAATTTCATAGTAAGTGTGAGTTGGCTTAAATGATAGTGTCTTTCCACCATGACACTGTATGACTAGAACACCAAACTGATCCTTAAATAGTGATTAATCACTTGGAACCAGAAATTGACTAAAATCAGAAGAAGCTAACATATTCAGCAGATGACCAATAGTTTAGGAAATTTGGGGAGAATGAGATGAGACTCATAGTTTCATTGAATTAGACAAGGCTGTGGTTCATGTCATCAGTATGGTTAGTTTTCTGTGATTGTGGTTTTCAGTCTGTCTCACCCAAGTTGTACAGGTCATGGTGGAGAGTTCTGACAAAATGTGGTCCACTGGAGAAGTGAATGGGATGCACATAATAAAAGTTAAACCACAAATACCTGAATACTTAAGTTTGCTGTGGAGTTGACCAGTCATGGGGCAGAATGGATCATTAAGATTGTCCTTTCTGTATTTCTTTCCAGGTGAGGGATCATCAAATGGCTGATATCTAAAGGAAGGACTGATTTCAAAGGCACTTTCCTTTTGATTTTGGAAGTAACAGCTAATTGACCAGTCATGAAGAACTGAAGAGAATGTCCATTCGAAGTATGCAAAAAGCTTTGGCTCCAGGGTCAGTCTACCTTAGTTCAAACTCAAGCTCTGCTACTTATCAGTTGAGAGGTCCTAGAAAATTACTTTCCGTCTTGAGTCTCAGTTTACCCATCTTGGAAGTGGGAGTAATATATTACCTTCCCTGTCAGGTTGTTGTAAGGATTAAAGGATCGGTTTCATATAGAATACTCAGAAGAGTGCCTGGCATATGGTAAATAGGCAATAAATAGTAATAGTTTGAAGTAGAAAGAAGAATAATGCTGACTCCCACCTTATATCAATGCATAAAACTCAAGGTTAGAAGAAAAGTTTATTTCCAACAGCATCCATGTTTGACATCAAAGTTCAATAATGAACTTTTACCTTGTTGCAGCTATCTTTTTACTTGCCTTTTCTAACCTCCAGAACACAACCGTTTGCTGCAGCTTCTCCGTGTCTTCAAAAGGCAGGTTCTAGATGAGATTAAATCCATGAAGCCCACCTTCAGGACCCTGCTCTCCCAACCAAATTCATAATATACGAAATTTTACATACATTGGTAATAAATGCAAATGTAACTCTATAAGAAAACAAAAATTTGAAAGGAGGTGGGTCAAAGCAAAACCACTTGCAGCCGTGGAAATAAAGCAGGGGAAGTGTAGAAAGGATGAGATATTAGAAAATAAAGATGAGGGTATCTCTGGGTTACAACACTGGACACTAGCTCTGAACCCTGCTGTGATCTATGTTAGGTGTTTTTGTTTGTTTAATTTGTTGTGGTAGGAACACTTAGCACAATTTAAAATACACAATACAGTGTTGTTAACTATTACCACAGTGTTATACTGCAGACCTCTAGAACTTACTCATTTTGTATAACTGAAATTTAGTGATTGAAAAGCAGCTCCTCATTTCCCTCTCCTCTCAGCTCCTGGCAGCGACCTTCTATTCTCTGTTTTTATGAGTGTGACTATTTTAGGTCCTCATACAAGCGGAATCATTCAGTGTTTGTCCTTCTAAGACTAGTTTATTTCACTGAGCATGAATATCTTCCTGATTCATCCATGTTGTCAAATATGGCAGAAGTTCTTTTTTAAGGCTGAATAATACTCCATTGTACATATATACTACATTTTCTTTATTCTTGCACTCATCAATAGATATTTAGATTGTTTCCATATCTTGGCTATTATGGTTAATGCAGTTAATGTGGAAGTGCAGCTATCTTTTCCAGATCCTGATTTTTATTCTTTTGGATAAATGTCCAAAGGTGGGATTGCTGGATCATATAGTAGTTCTGTTTGTAATTTTTAAAAGAAATCTCTATACTGTTTTTCAGAGTGGCTGCAACTTTTACATCCTACCAGTATTATATAAGGGTTACAATTTCTTCACACCTTTGTCAATACAAGTTACTTTTTGAGGGTTTTTAAATAATACCCATCCTGACAGATATGAGAGACTATTTCATTGTGGTTTTGATTTGAATTTCCTTGATAATTTATGATGTTGAGTACCTTTTCACATACCTGTCACTCTTTTGTATGTCTTCTTTGGAGAAATGTTTGCTCAAGTCATTTGCCCATTTTTAAATTGGGTTATTTGGCGGTTTTTTTGCTGTTGGGTTGTAGGAGTTCCTTGTGTGCTTTGGAGAGTCACCCCTTGTTAGTTATATATAGTTTGCACATATTTTCTCCCATTCTGTAGGTTGCCGTTTCACTCTACTGTTTATTTTGCTGTACAGAATTTTTTAGTTCACTGTAGTACCACTTGTTTATTTTGGCTGTTTTTTTTTTTTTTGGTGTTATTGTTGTTTCAATCAACTTTCTTTTTTATTTTTTACTTGATTTATTTTAATTGGAGGCTAATTACTTTACATTATTGTATTGGTTTTGCCATACATTGACATGAATCTTCCCGGGGTGTACGTGTGTTGGCTGTTTTTTGATGTGATATCCAAAAAACTGACTAGACCAATGTTATGATGCTCTTCCCTATGTTTTCTTCTAGGAGTTTTTTATAGCTGCAGGTCTTACATTTAAATCTTTTATCCATTTTGAATTGATTTGTATATATATTTTAATGGCTTGACTTATGGGGAGTGGGTGAAAATAGAATGTCTTCTTTTAAAAACAAAACTTGAAAATTTTTTCAAAATTTTTGAAATTAAGGAGTTTTGCCAGTTTCAAAATTAAGGAGATAATTTCCATTCTCTTTTCTCAAACTTATTTGTTTATGGATTCTGCTTTGAGCTACATGCTGTGCAGATGCCACTTGCAGACATGGTCTTTCTGCTTTTAGATTTACATCCTGGACAGTAGCTTCTTCAGCTTCCATCAGTCCACTAGAATAAAACTAAATTTTTCTGGAGCAAATACTTGAGACTGACTGTGTTTCTAAACTCTTAATGTGTGTTTAGATCTATATTAATCTTGCCTGCCTACGGCCTGAGATTCTACATTTTTAACAAGCTCACAGGCGATGTCAGTGTTGCTGGTTTGGGGCCCACCTTTTAAGAATCAAGGGTTTCAATGAAATGTAAGGGAAAATAACCGAGTTTCTGAAAATTGATCCAGCTATCAATACTGTGTGACTAGTCCAAACTTGTGGTGTCTTTAACTTTGTAGGAGAGAAAAAAAAAATGTTCCCTCTACTCTCCTAGGTTCAGTAGCTGGGTCTATAAAATAAATTTATGACAGGCAGATTAACAGCATTAAAGATAAACAAATTTATTATTTTTTATTATAACACACAGCAGGATATCACAGGGGAAAAAGGGAACACCTCAAAAAGCACTGAGATTTGAGAGCTTACATACTGTCTTAATATAATAGGGGAAAGTGGGGGACATAGGCAACTTCAGTTCAGTTCAGTTCAGTCGCTCAGTTGTATCTGACTCTCCGTGACCCCATGAATCACAGCACGCCAGGCCTCCATGATTTTTAAGAATGATAAATGGGCTCTTGAAGAATAGATGGGAGATATAGTTTGTGACAATTTGTCTGGATTTGAATTGGACAGCTAGTCTTCCCATGTGATGAGAGTCAATCCTAGGGAGAAGATTTATGACAGTTGAATTCCTTTTGGAGGATTTGTCTTTAGGCAGGTAAAGTTCAAAGAAAGCTTCTCCTTTGTCTTGTCATTTTTCATGTGCCTTCAAGCTCAAAATCAATATACCAAAGCAGTATATTTTAGGGTGTTATATCCAGAACTCCTTCAACAGCCATACTAAATTCAAGTTTGTTTCTCATTGTTGGGACTTTTCCTCTGAAATTTTCTTGCTCCTTAAACACCAGGAGGCTTAGCTCTTCTTAGAGGGATGTATATCTCTGTGAACAGCTCACATTTGCATCTTCATTATCAATGCTCTATACTCAATGATTGGTTCTAGACTTTGAGAAGAATTACAATCCCAATAAAAGATTTCTTGGATCTTTTACCATGACAAAATTCTTGGACAAATAAAAACGTGAAAAATCGTAGTTGTAAAATAACTGTCTAAAACCTCTAGATCTCATTGTCGAGCAATTAATAATGAATAGAGAAATGGTTATGTAAAATTCAAATGCTGGTAATGATAAGTACTTAAACTACCATAAAGAAAAAGTCCTGGCCAATAAAAGATTCATCCTGCACCAAAATACACGTTCAAAAATTGATATTTGCATGCCCAAGACTTGTTTGAAAAGGCAATTATGGTCTCACAAGTAAATCATAAGAATTTTTAAAATTTTGTAAATGCTGTATTTATATGACAGACAAGAACCACTCTGAAGGAATCATTATGGTTTGGGAAATGATATGCAATTTCAAAATCATCTAAATCATTTCAATTGCCTGTATTTACATTTATATAATGGGTATTTATAATGGTGATTATTTTAGAACTTACCTTGTTTTCCTGGAGCTCACATTGGTTTCTATGGGAACGAGAAAGGCTGTGAAGAGGAGCATTTTAAGAACTCTTCACATTCAGTGACTGTTAACTGAACTGCAAATTCTGTTTGTCTGTTAAACGGTTTTTAACTCTTAAATTTTAACACAGAAATAAAAGTTGGGCATCTAGCTTCATAAGTCATTTTAAATAATGAAAACTATTTTTGTGAAACATCTGGCACATTGAAACATTTGAAAACAAAATAACTAGCTTTAATAGCTAATAATCTGTTCACTTTATTAAATTCATTAATGATTAATCCACATTAGCCATATGCTTGCTCTTGGAAAATTCTGTAAAGAAAACTTCATCTGATACATTGTTTTAATACACTTTTCTGATATTGATTTGTATTATGTGTGTGTGTGTACTTTTCCCCTGCTGCTGCTGCTGCTGCTGCTGCTAAGTCACTTCAGTCGTGTCCGACTCTGTGTGACCCCATAGACGGAAGCCCACCAGGCTCCCCCTTCCCTGGGATTCTCCAGGCAAGAACACTGGAGTGGGTTGCCATTTCCTTTTCCCCTACCTTTGTAAAAATCCCTCGAAAAAGAAGTGTAAAATGTCCTGTTGTATTTAAAGTTTTCCACTGCCAATGCCTCACTCATCCTCTGCAATTATTTACCCTGGTGCTGTGTTGTACCTTTCCTATGTTCTCAGACCAGCTGGAACTTATTTTTTACTATTTTTCAAACAAGCTCATAAGTCTTCAAATTTCAGTGTTCTTTTTCTTGGAATAGATTCTTAGATCATAAAAAGCTCAGTGTCTAACTTATGCATTACATTTGTGCAGTTTACTGTATTTAATATTTCCCCACATTTCATGTTTTCCCATAATTTTATTTTTTTAATTCCCTGGAGAAATGATAGTTTAGTATATTTTTATTTAATTCCCTCTAAAAGTAATTAAAACCCACTAAAAGTAAGAGAAGTTTACTTCAGAAAAGAGTGCTAAAACTAAAGTTTTGTTATACCCAAACTGTAAAAGATGCCGGTTGAAAGCACATGGCATCCCATAACCAGCTTATGTAATAGCTACTCTGGTTATTGCTGACATATAATCTGTGTCTTAAATCCAAAAGGTACAGATTGATGGCAGAGTGCCAGACAGGGTGAAATAAGTGAGAGTGTTTTTTAATCTTTCCTGGATTGATGGATTTCTGCCCACTATCAGTGTGGCCTTGGTCAGGACTGCTAGAGACTAGTGAGAGTTCCAGAAAATGAAGCTACTTGCATTTGTGACCAAGAGACCATCCTATAACTCACTGACCTGGTATAAACTCCAAGAAATTGCTTTTTTCTTTCTTAAAAGTATTTTTCATTCAGATTTGATTTTATGAAATAAATTCAGGATTACTACATGTTGAAAAAGTGAACACAAATAAATGGAAAACACATAACCAGATGTTTGGGGGAAATAATTGATTGACTCTTCTATTTTTTAAAAGTTGACTTTGAAGGGAAGCAAGAGATAAGCTGAACAGTAAAAGCAAGTATTGTGTTAACCATCAGAAGAGATATATTTATGTTGAAAAGTATCAGAATCTAAATGTAAGGAGTATGATTGTTCATCAAGGCTACTCAAAATGAGGTCCAGGGACCAGTGCCCATCTGAGACAAGATAAAAAGTGTAAATTTGAAAATTTTAGAGCAGTTAAAATTACTACTTCACCCGACCTGTGATTTTGTATTTTACAAAAACAGTCCATGGCATTTGGCAATTTAAAAAATTTTCACTTTAGTAGAATTAGTTAGAGATACATTGATCTAGCATAAATTACTGTAAACAAATAAAAAGAGTGTCATTTGAACTTCATAGTATTGAAAATAATTTAACCTGTGTGATTATGTCTAAAAGCTGGGATATGAAAGCTTTTTTATCTCTGAAAGATCTTTTAGTCCTATAGTCATATATTTACTATTGTAAGATTATAGCTGCTGCTGCTGCTGCTGCTGAGTCACTTCAGTCGTGTCCGACTCTGTGTGACCCCTTAGACGGAAGCCCACCAGGCTCCCCCGTCCCTGGGATTCTCCAGGCAAGAACACTGGAGTGGGTTGCCATTTCCTTCTCCAATGTGTGAAAGTGAAAAGTGAAAGTGAAGTCGCTCAGTCGTGTCCGACCCTTAGCGACCCCATGGACTGCAGCCTACCAGGCTCCTCCATCCAAAGGAGGCTAAAGCAGATATTCTCTCCTTTTGCAGATATAAAAACAAAGTTCACAGGGCTTCAATGAGATATCTGATATTACACAATTATCATCAAAATTTTAAAGTCAAGTGAACAGCATTGCACAAAAATTATTTAATATTCTGGTGAATAAATATACCCTAGTTGATTATGGCAATGAATTATATATATTTGCAATTTCACATGGTAGATGGCAGTTCTTTGTCTTCAGGTTTCAGAAGGAAAAGCATTATGTTACAGTAGTTCAATGGATGACTAGTGAAAGTACACATACCAATAATTAAGATGAAAAGTTTGAAGGAATTCAATAAGCAAAAATACAATTAAAGAGAATATAAAAAGATTAAGGGAGGAACACATGTATTAGACTGGCTAAGGAACAGAGCATAAATGTAAGTCTACACTTCTCTGAAAGGTATAAAATTCCCAAAGAGAAAGGGCTTGCTACCTTGGACTACCAATAGGAAAAATAAAATGAAAATATGAAAGGGAAAGTTTAGACAAACATTGAGAATTTTTGTTAATTGTTAGGAGTATTAGGTTAGTTGAGTGGGCGCCCAAAGGAATCTCTAAGGACATTTAAAACCTCATTCAACCAAGCCGTGGACATTGTATTGTGGTAAGCAAGACTTCAATGGCAAGGGGGATAGACTGGATCAACTGTGAGTTCTTTTCCATCTCTAATTTCTACTATTCCATAGCTCTGAGAAGAATAGTTGCTAAATTGCTTGATCAACACAAAAAAGTAAAACTCAGTACAAGAATAAAGCCCCAGACAAAACAGTAAAGTCAGTCAAAATTGAAACAGGCCCATCCAAAAAGAAAAAAAAAAAAACAACCTAAATCTTGGCATCATATCCCAAGGTGGACAAATTCAGGCTCTGGCAATTTGCCCAACAGAAAAAATTCCAGAGACAGGACACTTCAGTGAGCAAGCCCAGCCAACAGGTTGGGAGAATTCAACTTTTCAGACAAGCTTGCAAAATCTCCCAGCTGATCTTAATGCTAGAGCAGTCTCAAAAATTGAAAAGGAAATCTATTAAAGAGCCTGGTCTATGAGTGAACTAATTCATTTACTCATTCTGCGAGGATATGAGCCCCTACTATAGGCTAGCCACTGCTCTAGGATAGGGTACATCAGTGAACAATAACAAAAAAACCCCGAGATCTCTGCTTCTTTGGCTTTTATTAATAAATACTAGTGTGAGGAACAATGAACAACATAGTATGATATAAGTTAAATGTTGGTAGGTGCTAAGGGGGATGAAATGTAGGGTAAGGAAAATGAGCGGCAGAGGTGGAATTCAGGCAGCTTACTGTATTTAATGTGTAAATTGTTGTAGAACTTGTGGAGGAAATACATCGGAACAAGATTTGAAGGAAGAAAAGGAGGTAGCCAAGTGGATATTGGGGGAAGAGCAATACAGTCCAAGGGAACCTAAAGCACAGGAGGAAGGTTGAAGCAAACTTGGTGTGTCTGAGTAGCAGGAAGGAAGCCAGTGTGGCTGGAGGGGAGTGAGCTTAAGGAATATGAATTACTACAGCGAGGTCTGGGAAGCCTTAAGGTTGTTTTTAGGACCTCATCTTTTACTCTGAGTAAACTTCACACAGATATGCAGATGACACCACCCTTATGGCAGAAAGTGAAGAGGAACTCAAAAGCCTCTTGATGAAAGTGAAAGAGGAGAGTGAAAAGGTTGGCTTGAAGCTCAACATTCAGAAAACAAAGACCATGGCATCTGGTCCCATCACTTCATGGGAAATAGATGGAAAAACAGTGGAAACAGTGTCAGACATTTTTTTGGGGGGGCTCCAAAATCACTGCAGATGCTGATTGCAGCCATGAAATTAAAAGACGCTTACTCCTTGGAAGGAAAGTTATGATCAACCTTGATAGTATATTAAAAAGCAGAGACATTACTTTGCCAACCAAGGTCCATCTAGTCAAGGCTATGGTTTTTCCCGTGGTCATGTATGGATGTGAGAGTTGGACTGTGAAGAAAGCTGATCGCCGAAGAATTGATGCTTTTGAACTGTGGTGCTGGAGAAGACTCTTGAGAGTCTCTTGTACCGCCAGGAGATCCAACCAGTCCATTCTTAAGGAGATCAGTCCTGGGTGTTCATTGGAAGGACTGATGCTAAAGCTGAAACTGCAATACTTTGGCCACCTCATGCGACGAGTTGACTCACTGGAAAAGACTCTGATGCTGGGAAAGGTTGGGGGCGGGAGGAGAAGGGGACGACAGAGAATGAAATGGCTGGATGGCATCACCGACTCTGTGGACATGAGTTTGAGTGACCTCCGGGAGTTGGTGATGGACAGGGAGGCCTGGCATGCTGTGATTCATGGGGTCGCGGAGAGTCGGACACGACTGAGCGACTGAACTGAACTGAACTGAACTGAAGTGAAACTTCACACACCATCTTGCTTCAGGAATCCTAGGAACTCAGAGAAGAAACTAATTCAAAGCAGGTACCAGTCTCCCTGGGAAACCACTCCACCCCATCAACCGTGTTTCTGCATGCTCCTTCAGTCTGTACATTTTAATAATGTCAGCATTATCCAGTGGTGTGGACCCTTAATGTGTAAATATGTCCTAGATTATACTAAGAATAAGAAGTGCTCATCAATATTGAAGCTTTAAGATATTTGCTTCCTTGCTTCCATTTATTCTTAGGCCAGCAATAGAAAAATCCAAACAGAATTTTCTAATTTTTGTATGATGTCTGTACATATGTGAAATATGTATTCTGTCATGGAAAATAAATTCTTAATATCAGCAATTCTGTTATGGGCTCATACTCTAAGAAACCTGATCTTTACTAGGGGCTCGATAAATATTTAAAAATAAGGAAGAGCTTAAAAATCAATTTAGAAGACAAAACTGGATCTGCTTTGTGAGAAGTAAGGGCAATATTAAAGGAATTATTAGATGTTTTCAGATATTTGAAAAAATGGTAATAAAATTAAAAGGTTAAGTTAGAAAAGCATTGTTAACTTATTAGTTTAAAAAAAAAAATTTGTTGAGTGCCTGGTTTGTGCCAGGCAAGTTTTCTAGACCCTGTGAATACCACAGCAAATAACATGCAAAAAGCTGTAATCTGCCACTCTATTAAGATTCTCCTCAGGCAGTTTACATGATCATTCTTGTGTAATAATATGTAGTTGAGAACTTGTTGTTGTTGAGTCACCCAGTTGTGTCCAACTCTTTGGGACCCCATGGACTGCAGCATGCCAGGCCTCCCTGTCCCTCACCATCTCCTGAAGTTTTCCCAAGTTCAAATCCATTGCATCGGTGATGCCATCCAGCCATCTCATCCTCTGACACCCTCTTTCTCCTTCTGCCCTCAATCTTTCCCAGCATCAGGGACTTTTCCAATGAGTCAGCTGTTTGCATCAGGTGACCAAAATCCTGGAGCTTCAACTTCACATCAGTTCCTCCAATGAGTATTCAGGGTTGGTTTCATTTAAGATTGACTGGTTTGATCTCCTTGCTGTCCAAGGGACTCTTAGGAGTCTTTTCCAGCACCACAGTTTGAAAGCATCGATTCTTTGGCTTTCTGTCTTCTTCTTTTTTTTTTTTGGTAATTAATTTATTTTTTATTGGAGGCAAATTATTTTACAATATTATATTGGTTGGTTTTGCCATACATTGACATGAATTCGCCCCGGGTTTACATAAGTTCCCCCTCCTGAACCCCCCTCCCACCGCCCTCCTCCCTTTATCCTCCCTCTGGGTCATCCCCGCATGCCAGCCCCGAGCATCCTATAACATGCATTGACCCTGAACTAGTGATTCGTTTCACATATGACGTGTTTCAATGCCATTCTCCCAAATCATCCCACCCTCACCCTCTCCCATAGAGTCCCAAGGACTGTTCTATACATCTGTGTCTCTTTTGCTGTCTCGAATACAGGGTTATCATTTGTATCTTTCTAAATTCCATATATATGCGTTAGTATACTGTATTGGTGTTTTTCTTTCTGGCTTACTTCACTCTGTGTAATAGGCTCCAGTTTCATCCACCTCATTAGAACTGATTCAAGTGTATTCTTTTTAATGGCTGAATAATACTTCATTGTGTATATGTACCAAAGCTTTCTTATTCATTCGTCTGCAGATGGACATCTAGGTTGCTTCCATGTCCTCGCTATTATAAACAGTGCTGCAATGAACATTGGAGTACATGTGTCTCTTTCAATTCTGGTTTCTTCGGTGTGTATGCCCAGGAGTGTGATTGCTGGATCATATGGCAGTTCTATTTCCAGTTTTTTGAGGAATCTCCACACTGTTCTCCATAGTGGCTGTACTAGTTTGCATTCCCACCAACAGTGTAAGAGGGTTCCCTTCTCTCCACATCCTCTCCAGCATTTATTGCATGTAGACTTTTGGATAGCAGCCATTCTGACTGGTGTGAAATGGTATCTCATTGTGGTTTTGATTTGCATCTCTCTGATTATGAGGGATGTTGAGCATTTTTTCATGTGTTTGTTAGCCATCTTTATGTCTTCTTTGGAGAAATGTCTGTTTAGTTCTTTGGCCCATTTTTTGATTGGGTCATTTATTTTTCTGGAATTGAGCTACAGGAGCTGCTTGTATATTTTGGAGATTAATCCTTTATCCATTTCTTCATTTGCTATTATTTTCTCCCATTCTGAAGGCTGTCTTTTCACCTTACTTATAGTTTCCTTTGCTGTGCAGAAGCTTTTGATTTTAATTAGGTCCCATTTGTTTATTTTTGCTTTTATTTCCAATATTCTGGGAGGTGGGTCATGGAGGATCCTGCTGTGATTTATGTCGGAGAGTGTTTTGCCTACATTCTCCTCTAGGAATTTTATAGTTTCTGGTCTTACATTTAGCTCTCTAATCCATTTTGAATTTATTTTGGTGTATGGTGTTAGGAAGTGTTCTAGTTTCATTCTTTTACAGGTGGCTAACCAGTTTTCCCAGCACCGCTTGTTAAAGAGGCTATCTTTTCTCCATTTTATATTCTTGCCTCCTTTGTCAAAGATGAGGTGTCCATAGGTTCGTGGATTTATCTCTGGGCTTTCTATTTTGTTCCATTGATCTATATTTCTGTCTTTATGCCAGTACCATACTGTCTTGATGACTGTGGCTTTGTAATAGAGCCTGAAGTCCGGCAGGTTAATTCCCCCAGTTCCATTTTTCTTCCTCAAGATTGCTTTGGCTATTAGAGGTTTTTTGTATTTCCATATAAATTGTGAGATTATTTGTTCTAGTTCTGTGAAAAATATCATTGGTAGCTTGATAGGGATTGCATTGAATGTATAAATTACTTTGGGTAGTATATTCATTTTTACAATATTTATTCTTCCAATCCATGAACATGGTATATTTCTCCATCTATTAGTGTCCTCTTTGATTACTTTCACTAGTGTTTTATAGTTTTCTATGTACAAGTCTTTTGTTTCCTTAGGTAGATATATTCCTAAGTATTTAATTCTTTTCGTTGCAACAGTGAATGGAATAGTTTCCTTAATTTCTCTTTCTATTTTCTCATTATTAGTGTATAGGAATGCAAGGGATTTCTGTGTGTTGATTTTTTATCCTGCAACTTTACTGTATTCATTGATTAGCTCTAGTAGTTTTCTGGTAGAGTCTTCAGGGTTTTCTGTGTAGAGGATCATGTCTTCAGCGAACAGTGAAAGTTTTACTTCTTCTTTTCCAATTTGGATTCCTTTTATGTCTTTTTCTGCTCTGATTGCTGTGGCCAAAACTTCCAGAACTATGTTGAATAGTAGTGGTGAGAGTGGGCACCCTTGTCTTGTTCCTGACTTTAGGGGAAATGCTTTCAGTTTTTCACCATTGAGGATAATGTTTGCTGTGGGTTTGTCATATATAGCTTTTATTATGTTGAGGTATGTCCCTTCTATTTCCCACTTTCTGGAGGGTTTTTATCATAAATGGATGTTGAATTTGTCGAAGGCTTTCTCTGCATCTATTGAGATAATCATATGATTTTTATTTTTCAGTTTGTTAATGTGGTGTATTACGTTGATTGATTTGCGGATATTGAAGAATCCTTGCATTCCTGGGATAAAGCCCACTTGGTCATGATGTATGATCTTCTTAATATGTTGTTGGATTCTGATTGCTAGAATTTTGTTAAGGATTTTTGCATCTATGTTCATCAGTGATATTGGCCTGTAGTTTTCTTTTTTTGTGGGGTCTTTACCAGGTTTTGGGATTAGGGTGATGGTGGCCTCATAGAATGAGTTTGGAAGTTTCCCTTCCTCAGCTATTTTCTGGAAGAGTTTGAGTAGAATAGGTGTTAGCTCATCTCTAAATTTTTGGTAGAATTCGGCTGTGAAGCCGTCTGGACCTGGGCTTTTGTTTGCTGGAAGATTCTTGATTACAGCCTCTAGTTCCGTGCTTGTGATGGGTCTGTTCAGATTTTCTATTTCTTCCTGGTTCAGTTTTGGAAAGTTGTACTTTTCTAGGAATTTGTCCATTTCTTCCAGGTTATTCATTTTATTGCCATATAATTGCTTTAGTATTATCTAATAATCCTTTGTATTTCTGTGTTGTCAGTTGTGATCTCTCCATTTTCATTTCTAATTTTATTGATTTGGTTCTTCTCCCTTTGTTTCTTGATAAGTCTGGCTAGTGGTTTGTCAATTTTATTTACCTTCTAGAAGAACCAGCTTTTGGCTTTGTTGATTTTTGCTATGGTCTCTTTTGTTTCTTTTGCATTTATCTCTGCCCTAATTTTTACAATTTCTTTCCTTCTACTGACCCTGGGGTTCTTCATTTCTTCCTTTTCAAGTTTCTTTAGATGTAGAGTTAGGTTATTTAGTTGACTTTTTTCTTGTTTCTTGAGGTGTGCCTGTATTGCTATGAACCTTCCCCTTAGCACTGCTTTTACAGTGTCCCAGAGGTTTTGGGTTGTTGTGTTTTCATTTTCATTCATTTCTATGCATATTTTGATTTCTCTTTTGATTTCTTCTATGATTTGTTCATTATTCAGCAGCGTGTTGTTCAGCCTCCATATGTTGGCATTTTTAATAGTTTTTCTCCCGTAATTGAGATCTAATCTTACTGCATTGTGGTCAGAAAAGATGCTTGGAATGATTTCAACTTTTTTGAATTTACCAAGGCTAGATTTATGGCCCAGGATGTGATCTATCCTGAAAAAGGTTCCGTGTGCACTTGAGAAAAAGGTGAAATTCATTGTTTTGGGGTGAAATGTCCTATAGATATCTATTAGGTCTAACTGGTTTATTGTATCATTTAAAGATTGTGTTTCCTTGTTAATTTTCTGTTTAGTTGATCTATCCATAGATGTAAGTGGGGTATTAAAATCTCCCACTATTATTGCATTATTGTTAATTTCCCCTTTCATACTTGTTAGTAATTGTCTTACATATTGCAGTGCTCCTATGTTGGGTGCATAAATATTTATAATTGTTATATCTTCATCTTGGATTGATCCTTTGATCATTATGTAGTTTCCTTCTTTGTCTGTTTTCACAGCCTTTGTTTTAAAGTCTATTTTATCTGATATGAGTATTGCTACTCCTGCTTTCTTTTGGTCTCTATTTGCATGGAATATCTTTTTCCAGCCCTTCACTTTCAGTCTGTATGTGTCCCTCGTTTTGAGGTGGGTCTCTTGCAGACAACATATATGGGGGTCTTGTTTTTGTATCCATTCAGCCAGCCTTTGTCTTTTGGTTGGGGCATTCAACCCATTTACGTTTAAGGTAATTATTGATAAGTACGATCCCGTAGCCATTTTCTTTATTGCCTTGGGTTCGAGTTTATACACCCTTTCTGTGTTTCCTGTCTAGAAAAGACCCTTTAGCATTTGTTGGAGAGCTGGTTTGGTAATGCTGAATTCTCTCAGCTTTTGCTTGTCTGTAAAGCTTTTGATTTCGCCTTCATATTTGAATGAGATCCTTGCTGGGTACAGTAGTCTGGGCTGTAGGTTATTTTCTTTCATCACTTTAAGTATGTCTTGCCATTCCCTCCTGGCCTGAAGAGTTTCTGTTGAAAGATCGGCTGTTATCCTTATGGGAATCCCCTTGTGTGTTATTTGCTGTTTTTCCCTTGCTGCTTTTAATATTTGTTCTTTGTGTTTGATCTTTGTTAATTTGATTAATATGTGTCTTGGAGTATTTCGCCTTGGGTTTATCCTGTTGGGGACTCTCTGGGTTTCTTGGACTTGGGTGATTATTTCTTTCCCTATTTTAGGGAAGTTTTCAACTATTATCTCCTCAAGTATTCTTTCATGGTCTTTCTTTTTGTCTTCTTCTTCTGGGACTCCTATGATTTGAATGTTGGAGCGTTTAACATTGTCCCAGAGGTCTCTAATATTGTTCTCATTTCTTTTAATTTTTTTTTCTTTTTTCCTCTCTGTTTCATTTATTTCTACAATTCTATCTTCTAGTTCGCTTATCCTGTCTTCTGCCTCTGTTATTCTGATCTCATCTATTGCATTATTCATTGTATATTGACTCTTTTTTATTTCCTCTAAGTCCTTCTTAAACCTTTCTTCCATCTTCTCAATCCTTTTCTCCAGGTTATTTATCTGTAACTCCATTTTGCTTTCAAGATTTTGAATCATTTTCACCACCAAAATTCGAAATAGCTTCCTCTTTTGTTTGTGTTGGTGGGCATTTATCTTGTTCCTTTATTTGCTGGGTATTTCTCTGCCTCTTCATCTTGTTTATATTGCTTTGCTTGGGGTGGCCTTTCCCTCTTCTGGCCGTTTGTGGAGATCTCTTTATTATGTAGTTTCCTCTCTGTGTGTGGGGTTGGACAGGTGACTTGTCAAAGTTCCCTGGTTATGGAAGCTTGTGTCGGTGTTCTGGTGGGTGCAGCTGGATTTGTTCTCTCTGGAGTGCAATGAAGTGTCCAGTAATGAGTTATGAGATGTCAGTGGGTTTGGAGTGACTTTGGGCAGCCTGTATATTGAAGCTCAGGGCTAGTTTCCTGTGTTACTGGAGAATTTGCGTGGTATGTCTTGCTCTGGAACTTGTTGACCCTTGGGTGGTGCTTGGTTTTAGTGTAGGTATGGAGACGTTTGATGAGCTCCTATCGATTAATGTTCCCTGGAGTCAGGAGTTCTCTGGTGTTCTCAGGATTCGGCCTTAAGCCTCTTGCCTCTGGTTTTTGGTCTTATTCTTGGAGTAGCCTCTAGACATCTCTATCTGTCATTTCCAAGGTGGTTCCCTCTGTTTTAGCTTCTGTTTGCTGGTCTCTTCAGTGTCTTATTTCCGCCCTGATACTAGGGGGTGGGTGGACACTTTTTAAGGCTCAGTTGTTCAGTCCTGTTCTGGGAAGGGAGGAACGCTGCAGTCGAATATCTCTGGCATCTGTGGGGAGTGCTCGCAGTGTCTCGGCCACACTGGGTTTGCCCCCGCTCACAGCACGTATGCTGTCCCAGTCTATACTGCACAGGCTCTAGGTTGCTCTGCCGGGAACTGTCTGAGGCCGGCGCCGGGTTGTATGCACTTCCCAGGTCTGAGCGGCTCAAGTTCAGGTTCTCAGGTACTCCACAAAGGCGCAGACTTGGTTGGGCCTGCGTTTTGTGCCTTCCCCGGTCCGAGCAGCTCAGGGGACCAGGTGTTTGGCGAGCGCGGTCTCTGCGACTTATCGCCTCCCCAGTCCCCGCCACTCAGTTTTCTGGGTGTACAACCGGCGCACCTTCTCAGGGGGATATCGACCGGCCCGAGCCCAAGAAGTCCTGAATAGCAACAAGCCTGTCTGCAGTTTGTATCAGATGCCTTTCTGGGGCCGCGGTTGCCTGCTCCGGCTCTGGCTGCGCTCCCTGCCTGTCTCAGCGGGGGATGGGGGATGGGGGATGGGCCAGCCGCAGCCGGCTCACTCTGATCAGTCCTTTATTCTGTGAGCGGGGCTGGCCGAGTCTTAGGTTAGAGCTTTCCGCCTTTTCGTGGGGAAGCTATCCCAGTCTGCTTTGCTCTCCCCAGTTCTCTCAAATTGTTCTCGCGGCATTCAAGCCCAGTCCTCTCTCTAAGCAGTTCAGCCGGCTCCTCCCTGGCGAGCCCCCGCTTGCTAATGGCGTATGCAGGCGTCTGCACTGCTTCTCCGCTGGGAGTTACCGTTTGGCGGGTAATCTGTGGGTTTTTAAAAAATCTTTAAAAAAAAAGAGGGTTATGTGGCCCTCTGAGCTTCCAAGGCTCGCCACAGATTCGCCAGTGAGAGTGTTTCCTGGTGTTTGGAAAGTTCTCTCTTTTTAAAGCCTCCCTTCCCGGGACGGAGCTCCGTCCTTACTTCTTTTGTCTCACTTTTTATCTTTTATGTTTTTTCCTACCTCCTTTCGAAGACAATGGGCTGCTTTTCTGGGTGCCTGACGTCCTCTGCCAGCATTCAGAGGTTGTTTTGTGGACTTTACTCCACGTTCAAATGTTCTTTTGATGAATTTATGGGGGAGAGAGTGGTCTCGCCGTCCTATTCCTCCGCCATCTTGTTCCTTCTCGGCTTTCTGTCTTCTTTATGGTCCAGTTCTCACAACTGTACATGACCACTGGGAAGACCATAGTCTTGACTCTACAGACTTTTGTAGGCAGAATAATGTCTGTGCTTTTCAACACACTGTCTAGGTTTGTCATAGCTTTCCTACCAAGAAGGAATCGTCTTCTGATTTTATGGCCGTAGTCACCATCTGCAGTGATTTTAGAGTTCAAGAAGAGGAAAGCTGTCACTACTTCCACTTTTTTCCCATCTATTTGCCATGAAGTAACAGGGCTGGATGCCATGATCTTATTTTTTTTTTTTTTAATATTTGATTTTAAGCCCTCTTTTTCACTCTCCTCTTTCACCCTTATCAGGAGGTTCTTTAGCTCCTCTTTGCTTTCTGTCATTAGAGTGGTATCTTCCATATATCTGAGGTTGTAGATTTCTCCCACTTATCTTGATTCCAGCTTGTAACTCATCCAGCCCAGCATTTCTCATGATGTGCTCAGCATATAGGTTAAATAAACAGGGTGACAACAGACAACCCTGTCATGATCCTTTTCAATCCTGAACCAATCAGTTGCTCCATACAGGGTTCTAACTGTTGCTTCTTGACCCACATACAGGTTTCTCAGGAGACAGGTAAGATGGTCTGATATTCCCATATCTTTAAGAGCTTTCCACAGTTTGTTATGATCCACATAGTTTAGTTTGTTATGATCCACATAACTTTAGTGTAGTCTATGAAACAGAGGTAGATGTTTTTCTTTAATTCTCTTGCTTTCCCTATGATCCAGCAAATGTTGGCAATTTGATCTCTGGTTCCTCTGCCTTTTCTAAACCCAGCTTGGACATCTGGAAGTTCTTGGTTCACATAATGCTGACGCCTAGTCTGGAATCTTTTAAGCATGATCTTACTAGCATGGGAGATGAGTGCAATTGTCTGATATATTGAAAATTCTTTAGTATTACTCTTCTTGGGAATTAGGATGAGGATTTACCTTTTCTAGTCAAGTGGCCACTGCTGGGTCTTCCAGATTTGCTGACATATTGAGTGCAACACTGTGATAACACCATTTTTTCACAGTAACACAATTTCAGAAGAGTTGTGGAATTCCACACATCCACTATCTTTGTTGACAGCAGTGCTTTTTAAGGCCCACTTGACTTCACATTCCAGAATGTCTGGCTCTGGGTGACTGACAACACCATTATAATTATCCAGTTCATTAAGATCTTTTTTGAGCAGTTCTTCTGTGTATTCTTCCCATCTCTTCTTGACCTCTTCTACATCGACGAGGTCTCTACCATTTCTGTCTTTTATTGTGCCCATCTTTGGGCAAAAAGCATTTGTTGAGTCCTTATCTGCAACCCAGCGTCACCTGTTAAGATGAGACATGGTCAGGAAAAGATGCTTCTTGACCTGTCACCATCTGGCCATCCATTCCTTGAAAATCCTCAGGCAGAGACTATGTGCTGAAGGCACAGGAACTTTAGAGAGGGTAAACAGCTCAGCTGTGATTCATGGGGTCGCGGAGAGTCGGACACGACTGAGCGACTGAACTGAACTGAACTGAACTGAAACAGCTCAGCATTTGTGTCAGAGTGGTATTGTCCAGTATGTCGCCAGTCACAAGTGACTATTGAGCAATTGAAATGTGGCTAGTCTGTATCGAAAATTGCTTTAAGTATAAAATACACTGGATTTTGTTGACTCTGTTTGGAAAAGAGAATGTAAACTATCTTAAACATTTTTTACATTGATTGCTTGTTGAAACGCTAATATTTTTAATACATTGGGTGAAATAATTATTATTAGTTTGTTTTTACCTTTCTTTGTGGCTGCTAGAAAATTTAAACATATATGTGGCTCAATTCCACCAAATTAGGGGATCTGCATTTGATTGATAGAATAATAACTCATTCTTATTGAGTACTCATTAAGTGGCAAGCTGTCTTCCAAGCACATTACTTATATTTAAATATTTTATCCTCATAATAACCTTGTAAGGAACCATTTCTCCAGATGAATAATTTGAGGCACAGAAGGGTCAAGAAACTTGCCTAAGTTTATGAATCTGGTGAGTGGAAGAGCAATGAGGCCTTAAAATTGTAACTAACCCAGTGGCTTTCAAACCTGAGTGTTCATTAGAATCACCTGCAGGGCTCGTTAAAACACAGAGTCCTGAACCCAGCCTCCGGAAGTTCTGACTCATTTGACCTGGCATGTAACCTAAGAATGTGAGTCACTAACAAGTTGCCAGGTGATGTTGATGCTGGTGATTTGCAGACCACATTTTGAGACCTATGGGTTTAATCAGTCTTAAAGTTCTCAACCTCCTTGAACCATAATTTCTTTACCTTAAGGTGTGGGGACTTCATATACCTATCTCATACCATAAACGTTGCAATTTTAAAGTGTACAGTTCTCAAGTTTTTAGTATAGTCACACTTTTGTAACTATCATCACTAATTCCAGAACATTTGCATCACTCCAAAAAGAAACCCAATACCCGTTAGCAGTCACTCCCATTTCCCCTTCTACCAGTCCTGGCAACCACTAACCTACTTTCTCTATAGATTTGCCTACTTTAGACTTTTCATACAAATGGAGTCATAGAGTGTATGGTTTTTGGTCTGACTTCTTTCCCTTAGCATAACATTTTCAAGGTTCATCCATGTTATAACAGGTATAAATACTTTCTACCGTTTTGTGGTCAAAAATATAACATTCCTTGAGCACAACACATTGTGTTTATCCATTCATCAGTTGATGATCGTTTGGGTTGCTTTTCACTTTTTGGGTGTTATAAATGTATGTGGATTTATGTTTCCATTTCTCTTGGGATATGACTAGGAGTGGATTCTGTAGGGGTGGATTTGCTGACTCTTTATTTAACTTTTTGAGGAACTATCAAACTGTTTCTAAAGTGTAGTACCATTTTACATTCCCATCAGGAACTGAGGGTTCCAGTTTATTCACAATCTTGGCAGCACTCATCATTGTCATTTTGATTATAGTCATTCTCATGGTTTTGATGTAGTATCTCATTATGGTTTTGATTTGCATTTCCCTAATGATTAATAAGGTTCACTTGTTCAAATGCTTTTTGGACATTTGGATATCTTCTTTGGAGAAATGTCTATTCAAATCCTTTCTCCATTTTAAAATTGAGTTATCTTTTTTTGTAGCTTTTCAGATTAGACTTTTATTGGTAAGTTTTTTTTTTAATTTTATATTGGAGCATAGTTGATTAAGAATATTATGTTAGTTTGACTTACATTACCATATGTAAAATAGATAGCCAACAGAAATTTGCAGTATGGCTTAGGAAACTCAAACAGGGGATCTGTATCAATCTAGAGGGGTGGGGTGGGGAGGGAGTTGGGAGGGAGGTTCAAAAGGGAGGGAATATATGTATACCTAGGGCAACTCCAATACTTTGGCCACCTCATGAGACGAGTTGACTCACTGGAAAAGACTCTGATGCTGGGAAAGGTTGGGGGCGGGAGGAGAAGGGGACGACGGAGAATGAGATGGCTGGATGGCATCACCGACTCTGTGGACATGAGTTTGAGTGTACTCCGGGAGTTGGTGATGGACAGGGAGGGCTGGCGTGCTGTGATTCATGGGGTCGCGGAGAGTCGGACACGACTGAGCGACTGAACTGAACTGAACTGAACTGAGGGCTGATTCATGTTGAGGTTTGACAGAAAACAACAAAATTCTGTAAAGCAATTATCCTTCAAAAAAAAAAATAAAAAGAATATTATGTTAGTTTCAGGTATATGTCAGAGTGATTCATTTATACATATCTATTCTTTTTCAAATGCTTTTCCCATTTAGGTTTTTATAGAATATTGAGCAGATTTTTCAGTTCTTGTTGGTTCAGTTCAGTTCAGTTCAGTCACTCAGTCGTGTCTGACTCTCCGCGACCCCATGAATCACAGCATGCCAGGCCTCCCTGTCCATCACCAACTCCCGGAGGTCACTCAAACTCATGTCCACAGAGTCGGTGATGCCATCCAGCCATCTCATTCTCGGTCGTCCCCTTCTCCTCCCGCCCCCAACCCTTCCCAGCATCAGAGTCTTTTCCAGTGAGTCAACTCGTCGCATGAGGTGGCCAAAGTATTGCAGTTTCAGCTTTAGCATCTGTCCTTCCAATGAACACCCAGGATCGATCTCCTTTAGAATGGACTGGTTGGATCTTCTTGCGGTACAAGGGACTCTCAAGAGTCTTCTCCAACACCACAGTTCAAAAGCATCAATTCTTCGGTGATCAGCTTTCTTCACAGTCCAACTCTCACATCCATACATGACCACGGGAAAAACCATAGCCTTGACTAGACGGACCTTTGTTGGCAAAGTAGTGTCTCTGCTTTTTAATATATTATCAAGGTTGATCATAACTTTCCTTCCAAGGAGTAAGCGTCTTTTAATTTCATGGCTGCAATCAGCATCTGCAGTGATTTTGGAGCCCCAAAAAACAAAGTCTGACACTGTTTCCACTGTTTTTCCATCTGTTTCCCATGAAGTGATGGGACCAGATGCCATGATCTTTGTTTTCTGAATGTTGAGCTTCAAGCCAACCTTTTCACTCTCCTCTTTCACTTTCATCAAGAGGCTTTTGAGTTCCTCTTCACTTTCTGCCATAAGGGTAGTGTCATCTGCATATCTGAGATTATTGACATTTCTCCCAGCAATCTTGATTCCAGCCTGTGCTTCTTCTAGCCCAGCGTTCCTCATGATGTACTTGTTGGTTATCTATCTTAAATATAGCAGTGTGTACCTGTCAATCCCAAACTCCCACTCTATCCCCCACCATTCTTCTGTACTGGTAACCATAAAATTGTTCTCTAAGTTTGTGAGTCTGTTGCTGTTTTGTAAATAAGTTCATTTGTGTCATTTCTTAAGATTCTTCATATAAGCATTATCTTATGATATTTGTTTTTTCTTTCTGACTTACTTCACTTATGATAATCTCCAGGTTCATCCATGTTGCTGCAAATGGCATTATCCCATGCTTTTTAATGACTGAGTAATATTCTATTGTATATATGTACCACATCTTCTTTATCCATTCATCTGTTGATGGACATTTAGGTTGTTTTCATGTCTTGGTTTTTGTAAACAGTGCTACAATGAACATTGAGGTTCATGTATTCTTTCAAACCTCATTTTTCTCTGGATGTATGCCCAGGAGTGGAATTAGTGGATCATATGGTAGATCTATTTTTAGTTTTTTAAGGAATCTCCATACTATTCTCCATAGTGGCTGTGCCAATTTATCTTCTTGTAGGAGGGTTCTCTTTTCTCCACACTCTCTCCAGCATTTACTGTTTTTAGATTTTTTGATGATGGTCATTCTGACTGATAAAAGGTAATATCTCATTGTAGTTTTGATTTACATTTCTCTAATAATTAGCAATGTTAAGCATCTTTTCATGTGCCTCTTGGCTATCTGTATGTCTTCTTTAGATAAATGTTTATTACGTCTTCTGCCCATTTTTTAATTGGGTTGTTTGAATTTTGATGTTGAGTCTCATGAACTGTTTGTAAATTTTGGAGACTAATCCCTTATTGGTCGCATCATTTGCAAATATTTCTCCTATTCTGTGAGTTGTCTTTTTGTTTTGTCTGTGGTTTCCTTGGCTCTTCAAGAGCTTTTGAGTTTAATTAGGTCCCATTTGTTTGTTTTTGTTTTTATTTCCCTTACTCTAGAAGACTGTTTGAAAAAAGTCTTGCTGTGATTTATGTCAAACAGTGCCAGCCTTACATAGGTATTTAATCCATTTTGAGTTTATTTTTGTGCTCAGTGTTAGAGAGTGTTGTTATTTCATTCTTTTACATGTAGTTGTCTCATTTTCCCAGTGCCCCTTTGGCTGCACTGCAGGATGTGGGATCTTAGTTCCCTGACCAGAGATTAAACCCATAGCCCCAAATTGAAAAAAGAGAGCCTTAACCATTGGACTTCCAAGGAAATCCCTAGCACCACTTTTTTTTTTAATGTTTTATTTCATATTGAAGTATAGCCAATTAACAGTGTTGTGATAATTTCAGGTACACAGCAAAAGGACTCAGCCACGCATATACATGTATCTATTCTCCCCCTAAAATTCCCCTTGCATCCAGGCTGCCACATAATATTGAGTAGAGTTCCCTGCCCAGGACCACTTATTGAAGAGACTCTCCTTTCTCCATTGTACATACTTGCATCCTTTGTCATAGATTAGATGACCATAGGTGGGTGGTTTTATCTCTGGGCTTTCTATTCTGTTCCATTGATCTATATTTCTCTTTTTATGATGGCATTATACAGTTTTGATGACTGTAGCTTTGTTCAGTTCAGTTCAGTCGCTCAGTCGTGTCCAACTCTCCGCGACCCCATGAATCACAGCACGCCAAGCCTCCCTGTCCATCACCAACTCCCGGAGTTCACTAGTCTGAAGTCAGGGAATCTGATTCCTCCAACTTCATTTTTCTTTCTCAAGATTGCTTTGACTATTTGGGGCCTTTTGTGTCTCCATACATATTTTAAGATTTTTTTTTTCTTCTAGTTCTATGAAAAATGCCAATTGGTAATTTGATAGGAATTGCATTGAACCTGTAGATTGCCTTGGACCGTATAGTCATTTTGATAATATTCATTCTTCCAATCTAAGAATATGGTCTATCTTTCCATCTATTTGTGTCATCTTTGATTTCTTTCATCAGCATCTTATAGTTTTCAGGATATAGGTGTTTTGTATCCTTAGGTAGGTTTATTCCTAGATAATTTATTCTTTTGATGTGATGGTAAGTGAGATTGTTTCTTTAATTTCTCTTTCTGATCTTTTGTTGTTAATGTATAGTAGTGCAACAGATTTCTGTGTATTAATTTTGTATCCTGCAACTTAACCAAATGTATTGATAAACTCTAGTAGTTTTCTTTTAGCTTGGTTAGGATTATCTATGTATAATATCATGTCATCTGCAAACATTGACAGTTTTACTTCTTTTCCAATTTGGACTCCATTTATTTCTTTTTCTTCTCTGATTGCCATTGCTAGGAGTTTCAAAACTATGTTGAATAAAAATGGCAAGAGTGGATCTTGGAGGAAATGTTTCTCCAATACACTGAGTATAATGTTAGCTAGATTTGTCATATATAGCCTTTATTATATTGAGGCATATTTCTTCTATGCCCACTTTCTGGAGATTTTTTTTTTTTATCATAAATGGGTGTTTAACTTTGCCAAAAGCTTTTTCAAGTTGTCTTTTCTTATTGTTATGAGTTCTTTCTATATTCTGAGAAAAGTCACTTATCAGGTGTATGATCTGCAATTTCTCCCATTCTGTGGATTCTCTTTTCATTTTCTTCATGATTCCACTGAAGCCAAAAGTTTTAAATCTTTCTTATTTATAAATTTTAATATAAAAGCTGTATATGTCTAAGGTGCACAAGGTGATGATTTTATATACATATATATATACCCATTGTGACATGATTACCATAGTTAAGTTTATTAGCATATCATCTCATATGGTTACCATTAAAAAGATTTTAATCTTAATGAAATCCAATTTATCTTTTTCTTTCCTTTTAGCTCTTGTGCTTTTGAGTCCCATCTAGAAACCATTGTTTAATCCAAGGTCATGAAAATTTAGGTCTATGATCCATTTTGAGTTAATTTTTGTATCTGGTATAAAATAAGGGTCCAGCTTCCTTCTTACATGCATGTGCGGTTATCCCAGCACCATTTCTTGATTCTAGGAGCGTTTTAAAATTTAGATAAAAATACTTCAGAGACTATGTTTATTCCAATATATTTATTAATATTATAATACAATTTTTCCTCTCTTCGTGCTTTCCTGCCAATCTATCAAAGCTTTGTAAACACTGTATTTAGAACAAAACAAATGTCTTCTGAATTGAAACCTCAAGTCAATAATGACTGACCACAAGATAGGTTTGTTCAACTATATACCCTCACTTATTGTTGTGTATTAAAGTACTAAGGATAATATAATAATAATCCTATGTTGATTCTCCCATTCACACATATAAGATGAGGACCAAAGCAATGCTTGTCCTAGATGCTGGTTCTTTGTGATTTTATAACACCATTTTGCTCATTTGTGCTTGTAACACCCATTCAACTGATGATATAAATACAAATTTGAAATTTGGTGAATTACTCTTATATGCTATTAAAGTAACTGGTTCTACAAAACAGACCAAAATAAGCTAGAAAGTAAGTGGAAAAAAGAAAAGGTGAGTCCTATTGTGGAAGGAAATGGCAATCCACTCCAATACTATTGCCTGGAAAATCCCATGGACAGAGGAGCCTTGTAGGCTACAGTCAATGGGGTCACAAAGAGTCGGACACGACTGAGTGACTTCACTCACTCACTCATTGTGGACTAACAGAAATGAATATACATAGATACTTCCTTCCCTTCCCATAGAAAATCAGGTAAATGGAATGTAAAACACATTATCCAAATGTTATAAAGAGAGTTACAATGGGATTGAAAATGTAGAAGTCAAAAGATGTGGGTTCATAAGGCATCTGGAAAAATGAAAATTGTAAAGTAAGAATTTTTTGGTATATCCTTAAACCAAGAACTCCTGGACCACTGATGGGATTGTTTAGGCTCCTGGGCAGATGTAACTCTGCCGTGTCACAATTTTAAGAGGAAGTTTCAGCAAGCTGTCTCAGCTTCAAAATATTCTCTTTGCTTTGTTCCCTGATTACATAGTCATTAAACCCAAGGTTGTCCTTAGTTCATGAGTTCCATATCTAGAGGAAAAAAATAAACTTTCTTAGTGCAAATATTTTACATTATCTGGTGACTTTATGGAATATAAGCCTCTGTTAAATGGCATTCTGAATCTAAGGACAAAGTGAAGAAGAAAATTCCAGACCAACTTTGAGCCCACATAACATTGCTGAGCAGAGATATGGTAATGAAATTGGAAACCAAGCCATGCAGTCTACTGCATTTGTTTCAGAATCACATTTATATTTAATAAAATTCTGGTTGGTTGCTCTTATGAGTCAAATGATAAAAATAAAATTTGAAGTCAAATTCTTCTTTGTTCTGTAAATTGATTAACTCCTTAGCATTCTGGGAAGGAATGTGAGTATCCCAGTATGTTCATAGAAGTTGATTCCTGTGTTGTGAAAATGCCCATTGATTTTGGTAACATACATATGAGATTTCCCACAAATAGGAACTCAGTCAACACTTTTCCTTATTTCTTCTGAACTTGATTCTTATAAATAAGAACTGAAAGCCAAATGGTGTCATCATAGCCAAAGGGACTTGACTGGAAGGATTTGATATAATTTATTAGCTTTTACAACTTTCTCCATGCTTATTACATTCTTTTCTGGTGTCATCATTCCTATAGTACTTAGTCTAAACTTTTAAAGTAGAAATGGTGTCCATTGTCTATACAGTTCACAAAAAAGTACGAAAAAGTACAGAATTCACTCACAGACTCGGAGTCTTGGAGATGAGAACAGAGAGGAGTCTCTAGGGAAAGATGGGTAAGAACAGTTTTAAAGAGAAAAGAAACACAGACTATAGAATTCAGTATTATAGCTTTCAAGTCATGTAATACTGAAACTCAAGTCACAAAACTGGGTGAATTTATTTTCCATAAAATTCTTGTCAGTAGCTACCATGAGTCATGAGTCTTTATCAGCATGAGTTCCACAGGCCTACATGAGGGATGAAAAGGTGCACTTGCAAATTACCTTGGGCCAGAGACTGGAGGTAATTTGTTGGTTGGTCCCACCAGGTGAGATTCTCTTGAATCAGGCACTGATAGCAGAAATCCTAAGAACAACAGACAGCATGGAATTGATGACCATATCCCACCCCAGAAACTAGGCTGCCTAGTTTCTGGCATAGATCCAATCAGGTCTCCTTTCAGAACCTGCAGTTGCCCTGTCTTGTGACTTCTGATTACACATGGGGTTGTTTCCACACTCATACCTGTGACTGAATTGAACAGCTGATTGCCTCACTCTACCACATATTACCTGATGAGATCAAGAAAAGGTGTATTAATTTCAAGCGCACAGGGATGGTGAGCAGAGGCAAAGCAAGCACAAATATGAAAGCTAGCACCTAGGGTCTTAGGAAAAGCATGCCCTTTTTAGGATATTAGAAAAGTAAGTTGTAGTTAGCTTAATTATGAATTCTAGGGCTGATTCTAAGCAAAGCAAAATTCCCCATTTCCTGGCCTGAGTAAGTCTGTACATGTGGTGGTCTTGATATCTTCTCCCTAGGCAATCACTTCTCTTACCTTAGAACAGCACAGCCAGGTTACCAAGGACTTTTTCCTCACATCAAGGGGCTGATTCATGAAACAGTGCCTTGCTGGGTTACACTGTGTCCTGGATTTTAAAAACTGAGCAGGAGCCAGGGTGTGGATTGTCTATGTAATTCTTGTGTCAGCATGTCCTGGTATTTAAGCAGTGTAAGTGCATGCTCATTTTTGTGAAGAAAATCCAACAAAGGAATAAAATCATCATAGACTTCTTTGCTGACAGCAAAGTAACATCTTCTGGTCAGCTGTAGAAATGGATGAAAACTATTTTTAAAAGCTTTGATATTAGAATGCGCTAAAGTAATTATTTTTAAAATTGGAGGATAACTGCTTTACAGTGTTGTACTGGTTTCTGCCGTACAACCATGTGAATCAGCCATAGGTGTACATGTGTCCCCTCCTTCTTGAGCCTCCCTCCCACCTCTCACCCATCCCACCCTTCTAGATTGTCACAGAGCACTGGGCTGAGATCCCTGCATCATACAGCAACTTCCCTTAGCTATTTATTTTACATATGGTAATGTATATGTTTCAGTGCTTAAAGTAATTCTTTTCATGCACTATCTGTTTATTTCATTTCATTAAATTTTATAAGCCTCCCACATGGCAGAATTTTAGCCGTTTTACAAATGGAAAAATGATCTTTTTAGGATCATAATTAATTAACAATAAGCTTAAGAAAAATAGCCCTGAATTTCTTAATGTCTGTTCATGATAGAAGGATGGGAATAGTCTAATTTATTACACTTCCATGATAAACTTATTTCCTATGAATTAAAAAAGATGCTATTCTTTCTGTGTTCTTAGAATTTTTTTAAAAAACATGAGAACAAGAGGAGAATACGCATTTTAAGGAATTTGTTCAAAGCAAGAACCTACATACATGCTCTTTTGTTTTATTAAGTAAACTTTTTTTAGAACAATTTTAAATTTATAGAAAAATTATGAGGATTCTATGGAGAGTCTCATATACCCCATACCTAGTTTCCCCTATCGTTAACATCTTACCTTAGTATGGTATAGTTGTCATAATTAATGAACCCTTATCAATGCATTATAGATATTGTAATACATTTATTGCTAATTGAAGTCCATACTTTATTGAGATTTCCTTAATTCTTACCTACTATCCTTCTTCTGTTCCAGGATCCTGTCCAGGATATGATGTTGTATTTAGTCATCATGTCTCCTTAGACTCCTCTTTGGCAGGGCAATTACTTACACTTCCTAAGTTTTTGATGACCTTGATAGTTTTGAGGCGTGCTTAAGTTTTTGGTTTTGGCTATATCTCTATTTATGTTAATATTTTAAGAATGTCCCTCTTTTGAGATTTTTTTTTTATGTTTGTCTCATAATTAGCCTGAGATTAGCATCTTTGAGAGCAAGACCACAGTGATAAGGTGCCATTTTCATCCCATGACATCAAAGGTGCTATCAACATAACTTATCACCATTAACATTGACCTCGATCACCCTGGATGAGGTAGTGTTTATCAGGTTACATGCTGTTTTGAAATATTATTTGATTATACAGAGTGATCTCTTCATTAAAAAGTATTGGCTTCAATTTTAAACATAATTTATCTGAGTAGCAGTAGAATTAGAACTAGCTGTACAGATTACAATACATAAGAGATGACACTGCATATTTAAGACAGTGGCAGGAGGAGGATTTACACAACAGAAAAACTGGTTTAGTGAATCTTAAAGTTCATCAGGTACACTATTGCTAGGAATAGGTCGATACTCTTGGTTCTTCACTGGTCTATTTTACTCTGTAAAACAAGTTGCAATCACTCTTTGTCCCCCCCGCCGCCCCACAACACTCCTAATAAGAAAGCAAAATAGGGCTTCCTTCATTCACTTCCAACAAATAAAGGAAGAGCCCTGGAGTCAGAGAGACTGGTATTTGATTTTGAACTTAGCCACTTTCTACTCTGTGATCTTTGGGAAAACTTTTTGGAGCTCCTGTGCTATAAAAGTGGTCAGTGACTATGTGTCCAAGAATATAAAACGAGTAATGCGAAGTAGGTTGAACAAGGAGACATGGGTTGCTACAAGGTGGAAAATATGAATTACATGGCTCTTATACATCCGTAAAAATGTTTGTTCTTAATGTCCACATGCTTTATGGCACAACAGAATATACAAAGCAGGTATTTTGCTGAGGCCTTTGTGTGTGGTGGAGAGACTCAAGCCCACTAAGTAATCATCTTATCATCCCGCAGTTAGGTGAATGACACTTCAGGAGCTCAGGATTTAGAGTCAAAAGACCTGAGTCGATACCTTGAATCTGTCACTTCCAACTGTGTGGCATTGGGCACATTTCTTAACATCTCAGCGTTGTAGTCTATAAAATGAGTGTAATGTGGGGATTAAACAAAAGCATCTAGCACATTAATGAATATTAATTACATATGAATTTTAATCAGCTTTGGAGAAGCTGAGTCAACTTGCCTCTGGAATAACTAGCAGAAAGCTGCAGAGCGTTCTTAGCTGTACTTTCAGTGAAGGAACTAGGCTCATACTCTCCTAGAAGGCCATCATTTTGACATTTTGTTGAAGGCTCATTCTTAATTTGACTCAGTTATTTTAGGCAAGAATGTTTTCAAAAGACCTAAGTGATGTTATTAACAAATGGGTTACATCTTCTCTTCACAGAGTTAAGCCTCTAATTATACCTTGAGCTGATTTATTAGTACTACAGGCTTAAACATTTCCTAACTATTAAAGCTGACTACAGACTCGGGATAACTGTCCACATGCAAGGGATCTGAATGGTAAAAACTCCGCAGAGAAAGAGATGATACCTGGTGAATGAGTCACAAGGAAAGGCTCAGAGAAAGGTATTAATTAGGGTAATAGGAAATTATAACAAGTAAAATATGGGTTAAGTATCAGTGAATTTCCCTTAAGGACATACTTCCTATGATAGGAGGGAAGAGTCTTTTAAAAGAGATGATTAAAACCTCCAAGCTTAAGACCTTTAAAACGAGACTGGACAGAGTCCTTATGAACATACCAGAGAAAAGAATCCTGCCCTGGTTGGGGAAGTTGGGAGGCGGTGGGTGATCTAACACCCCTTTGCACTGCTAAGGACTTTGAGTTGCTGATCTACCCAGGAACTGAACACATTGCAAACCATTAAGTACACAGTTGCTTTTCTTGAGCTATGTAGTTGTCATTCTTGTGGGCACTATTTTCTTTCAGGGCAACCTTCCAGTATCACTGATATTAACATAAAAATTCTGTAAGTCTGTCTTTGTTTTTAGTTGTTATGAAGAAAAAATGTGAAGAACATATTTTCATTGTTCTTCCAGCAAAGGAAACTTAATTTCTCAAGATATACAGGTTAAATATCAGTTTCCTTAAAAGGAAGGTCATTTTTTAGAGGGTGTTTAAAACAACAGAAGTTTATATTCTTGGTTTGGGGGTCTGGAAGTCTAAAATCCAGGTCTTGACAAGGTTGGTTTTCTTGGGGGCTTCTGAGGGAGAATCTGCTTCGTGCTTCTCTCTAGTTTCTTGTGGTAGCCAGAAATGCTTGTGTTCCTTGGCTTGTAGCTGCATCACTGCAGTCTCTGAGTCCTTTATCATCACTCTGTGTTCAGGAAGATAATTTTTTAACGCTAAACTGACTTTAACTTTCTCAGACGTAATTCTTTCATTTTTTAATGAAGTATTGGAAGTTTGGCAACATCAAATAAGTAGGGATGAGCTGTATCTCTCAGGAACCCCACCAGCGGATGTGTATTTAAGGAATAAGGAGTTGTTTAACAACTATCACTATACTAAGCCCAGTTAGGAGAGAATGCACAGAGACCCATAGTCTTATTTTTAGCGGCTTTGTGTCCTGCCTATAGTAGTAACTACAGCTGGGTTGATCTGTGTCTCCAGCAACGCTGAGCCATAGCACTCCTCCTAGGCTCATTCCAGCTTGAATTTAGCCCCCACACCCATCACACCACATGAACAGGCTAGATGGCCACCATGGTGGAGTGATTTCAGGGTCCTGGGAAGGTCCTCCTTACATGCCTGGTTGGTGATATGTGCAAGCATTTTTGTTTAATTAGCATCAAGGTGTGGCATCCTTTCCCGACCACCCTTCATCATCCACCTCTTCATCCTGCTCCTGTCCTACTCTTCCCTTCTCCGTCTCTCCTCTTTTTCCTCCCAGGTTCCCCAGACTAGTGACACTAATATTTGCTTTGTACCCTTATTTCACTTAATAGCCAAATCCTGCTAAATTCACTTCCAAAAACTGAAAATCATCTACTTTTCTCCACTACCTTAGTCTGATCCACATTCATTTCTCTCTTGGATTATTACAACAGCTTCCTGAACTGGTCTCCTTGCATCTCTCTGTGTCTCCCTTTAATCTGTGGTCCACAGAGTAGCCAAGATGATCTTTTAAAAAATTAATCTGTTTTAAAAGATTTAAAACTGGAGAGAATATGGAGAAAAGGGAACACTTATGCACTACTGGTGGGAGTATAAATGGGTGCAGCCACTATGGAAAACAGTATGGAATTTTCTCAAAAAATTAAAAATAGAACTACCATATGATTCAGCATTCTGCTTCTGGAATTCACCTGAAGAAAATGAAAACACTAACTCAAAAAGATCTGCACCTTCATGTTCACTGCAGCATTTTTACAATAGACAAGACATGGAAGCAACTTAAGTGTCCACTGATGGATAAATCAATAAGAAAAAATATATATACTATATTATTGCATGGTATATAATTATATAACATCATATACACACGATGTAATATTATTCAGTCATAAAAAAGGAAATCCTACCATTTGCAAACCATGAGTGAACCCTGAGGGCATCACGCAAAGTGACAGAAGTCAGACAAAGACAAATTTCATCTGGTCTTTGTTTTTGGAAATTTATTTATTTTTAATTGAAGGATAATTGTTTTCACTATTGTGTTGGTTTCTACCAAACCTTTCTTATATGTAGAATCTGAACTTTTTAAAAAGCCAAACTCACGGAGAATAGATTGGCAGTTGCCAGAGGGGCTACAAAATGTGTGAAGGTAGTGAAAAAGTGCAAACTTCTACTTATGAGATAAACAATTTCTGGGGGTGTACTATTCAGCGTGGTGCCTATAGTTAATAATACCACGTTATATATTTGAAACTTACTAAGAGAGTAGATTTTAAAAGTTCTCATTCTAAAAGGAAACTGTAACTACGTGTAGTGATGGATGCTAACTGAGTTGCGGTGATTATTCCACAATATATATAAATATTGAATCACTATTTGTATACCTGAAACTAATATCATTTCTATTTCAATTCTATCTTAATTTAAAAAACAAAACCTCTGACAATAATCTGATTTGTCATGCCCTTGCTGAAAGATACTGCTTACTTCCCTGCTTCCTTCAAGATGAGTTTCAGCCCATATTATACACAGCTTTCCTCTCCAGCCTTATCTCCCTCCTTTTTCTGTCTCATATTCAATGCCTCAGCCACACTGAATTGTGGGTAACTCTCCAAATATTCTGACTCTTTCTTGCTCATCTTAGCTCTTTCTACCCTTGATGCTATCTGCCAATCCTTTTTCATCTGACTAACTCTCTATAATCATACTGATTTATTTATTTTTTAATTTTTATTTTTATTGGAGGTTAATTATTTTACAATATTATATTGGTTGGTTTTGCCATACATTGACATGAATCCACCCCGGGTGTACATGAGTTCCCCCTCCCGAACCCTCCTCCCACCTCCCTTCTCCCCTTATCCTCCCTCTGGGTCATCCCCGTATAATCATACTGATTTAACAAGAGACAATTTGTTCTTCAAATATCTTTCCAAAATCCCCCAAGACAGGATTAAATGCCTGTCCTGGGTACTCCTGAACCCACTATGTTCATCTCTCTAAAGCTCTGTCACACTTTAACATTCCCTAGGAAATTGTCATGTTGGACAGGGAGAGGGTCTTTTTCTCTGTGTTGTTTCTTCCCCACCCAGAGATCAAACCTGAGTCTCTTGCGTCTCCTGCATTGGCAGGTGGATTCTTTACCACTGCACCACCAGGGAAGCCCAAAGGGTGTGATAGTGGTATAGAAAGTAGTCAGGGAATGATTAGGACATACTTAGAAGGCCAGATTCGGAGAAGGCAATGGCAAGCCACTCCAGTACTCTTGCCTGGAAAATCCCATGGATGGAGGAGCCTGGTGGGCTGCAGTCCGTGGGGTCGCTATGGGTCGGACACGACTGAGCGACTTCACTTTCACTTTTCACTTTCACACATTGGAGAAGGAAATGGCAACCCACTCCACTGTTCTTGCTTGGAAAATCCCAGGGATGGGGGAGCCTGGTGGGCTTCCATCTATGGGGTCACACAGTCGGACACAACTGAAGTGACTTAGCAGCAGCAGCAGCAGAAGGCCAGATTAATAGGTGGAATAAGTTCTGGCCATAATGAAATAAAATCAGATGTCAAAAAATGCAAAAAAACACCTGACTCTAAAAGCCTTTTTCAATATTGAATGAACTGAGAATATCTGAAGAAAAAATCTGAGGTAAAAGAATAACATTATCATTACTGAGAAGCAGTTACTTTCTTTTTTTTTATTGGAGGCAGATTACTTTACATTAATATATTGGTTGGTTTTGCCATACATTGACACGAATCTGCCCCAGGTGTACACATGTTCCCCCTCTTGAACCCCCCTCCCACCTCCCTCTTCCCCATATCCTCCCTCCAGGTCATCCCCGTGCACCAGCCCCAAGCATCCTGTATCATGCGTCAAACCTGGACTGGTGATTCATTTCACATATGATAATATACATGCTACAATGCCATTCTCCCAAATCATCCCACCTTCACCCTCTCCCACAGAGTCCCAAAGACTGTTCTATACACCTATGTCTCTTTTGCTGTCTCGTATACAGGGTTAAGGTTACCATCTTTCTAAATTCCATATATATGCGTTAGTATACTGTATTGGTGTTTTTCTTTCTGGCTTACTTCACTCTGTATAATAGGCTTCAGTTTCATCCACTTCATTTGAACTGACTCAAATGCATTCTTTTTGATGGCTGAAAAATACTCCATTGTGTATATGTACCAAAACTTTCTTATCCGTTCGTCTGCAGATGGACATCTAGGTTGCTTCCATGTCCTCGCTATTATAAACAGTGCTGCAGTGAACATTGGAGTACATGTGTTTCTTTCAATTCTGGTTTCCTCAGTGTGTACGCCCAGGAGTGCGATTGCTGGGTCGTATGGCAGTTCTATTTCCAGTTTTTTGAGGAATCTCCACACTGTTCTCCATAGTGGCTGTACTAGTTTGCATTCCCACCAACAGTGTAAGAGGGTTCCCTTTTCTCCACACCCTCTCCAGCATTTATTGCTTGTAGACTTTTGGATAGCAGCCATTCTGACTGGTGTGAAATGGTACCTCATTGTGGTTTTGATTTGCATCTCTCGGATTATGAGGGATGTTGAGCGTTTTTTCATGTGTTTGTTAGCAATCTTTATGTCTTCTTTGGAGAAATGTCTGTTTAGTTCTTTGGCCCATTTTTTGATTGGGTCGTTTATTTTTCTGGAATTGAGCTGCAGGAGCTGCTTGTATATTTTGGAGATTAATCCTTTATCAGTTGCTTCATTTGCTATTATTTTCTCCCATTCTGAAGGCTGTCTTTTCACCTTACTTATAGTTTCCTTTGCTGTGCAGAAGCTTTTGATTTTAATTAGGTCCCATTTGTTTATTTTTGTTTTTATTTCCAATATTCTGGGAGGTGGGTCTTGGAGGATCCTGCTGTGATTTATGTCGAAGAGTGTTTTGCCTACGTTCTCCTCTAGGAGTTTTATAGTTTCTGGTCTTACATTTAGCTCTCTAATCCATTTTGAGTTTATTTTGGTGTATGGTGTTAGGAAGTGTTCTAGTTTCATTCTTTTACAAGTGGCTGACCAGTTTTCCCAGCACCACTTGTTGAAGAGACTGTCTTTTCTCCATTTTATATTCTTGCCTCCTTTGTCAAAGATAAGGTGTCCATAGGTGCATGGGTTTATCTCTGGGCTTTCTATTTTGTTCCATTGATCTATATTTCTGTCTTTATGCCAGTACCATACTGTCTTGATGACTGTGGCTTTGTAGTAGAGCCTGAAGTCCTGCAGGTTAATTCCCCCAGTTCCATTCTTCTTCCTCAAGATTGCTTTGGCTATTAGAGGTTTTTTGTATTTCCATACAAATTGTGAGATTATTTGTTCTAGTTCTGTGAAAAATATCATTAGTAGCTTGATAGGGATTGCATTAAATGTATAAATTACTTTGGGTAGTATACTCATTTTTACAATATTTATTCTTCCAATCCACAAATACGGTATATTTCTCCATCTATTAGTGAGCAGTTACTTTCTCTTTGGGGGTAGATTTATTTTTTATTCAGTGAGTGTGTGCTATTTACATTTGCAAAGGCCCTTATTTGGTGAAATCCTTCTTTGGAAAGTGTAACAGTCAATTATCTACTTAGAAAGGAGGGAAGATAATATCATTAGAAACTTTTTTTTTGAATTTACATAAATGTAGAATGCAAACAAAATAATGTTTTCTGGATAGTCGCATGCAACTTCGCACTTGGGGAGAAAATAAAAATTGACTACAGATTTATGGTAATTTTTTTCTTTTGTAAACTATTAAGTAATTTGGAGTGACTAATCCAACTGTCGTTATTCACTCATCTGGCTTGCTTCTGGCAAGAAACACGTTAATGGGTAGAAATCAGAGGGGACATTATAATTAGAAGAGCAAAGAAGAACCATATAGTGCTCTCCTTATAAGAATCACCTGTTGTTGGGGAACTTACATTGTAATACTTTAATTCTGGAGTCAAATCAGTCACCCTTATCTGACCAAAGTGTTTCTCTTTGCCCTTCCACCAAACTTCCTGCTGCACATCTGCTTTTACCTGAGTCCTACTGTATCGATTCATGTTGCCGGGCAAACAGCTTCTGATTATTTTACATTCAGGGGGTGGGGGGTGCCTGGAAAGGAGAGGGAGGGAAGGAGAGAGATGTGAGGGTCAGGGAGAGAAGAGGAAAAAAAGAAGGAAGAAAAGGGGGAATGAATGAAAAAGTCTCTGCAGAGGTACTGGAAGCCAATACATATGGTTGAGGTATATGTACTTGTCAAGGCCTATCATACCATCTTGCCCTGGCTCTATTCTTTCTGAAATTTCAACACCTTGGCATAAAACTGTCACCTCTTCTATCATTGTAGATGTAAAACTTTTGGGGTGAAAGACAGCCTGAACATATTTCTGGGAGAAATGTTTTCTTCAGTTCAGTTCAGTTCAGTCTCTCAGTCATGTCTGACTCTTTGTGACCCCATGAATCACAGCACGCCAGGCCTCCCTGTCCATCACAAACTCCCGGAGTTCACTCAAACTCATGTCCATCGAGTTGGTGATGCCATCCAGCCATCTCATTCTCTGTCGTCCCCTTCTCCTCCCGCCCCCAATCCCTCCGAGCATCGAGTCTTTTCCAGTGAGTCAACTCGTCGCGTGAGGTGGCCAAAGTATTGCAGTTTCAGCTTTAGCATCAGTCCTTCCAATGAACACCCAGGATTGATCTCCTTTAGAATGGACTGGTTGGATCTCCTTGCAGTCCAAGGGACTCTCAAGAGTCTTCTCCAGCACCACAGTTCAAAAGCATCAATTCTTCGGCAATCAGCTTTCTTCACAATCCAACTCTCACATCCGTACATGACCACGGGAAAAACCATAGCCTTGACTAGACGGACCTTTGTTGGCAAAGTAATGCCTCTGCTTTTTAATATATATCTAGGTTGGTTATAACTTTCCTTCCAAGGAGTAAACATCTTTTAATTTCATGGCTGAAATCAGCATCCGCAGTGATTTTGGAGTCCAAAAAAATAAAGTCTGTCACTGTTTTCACTGTTTCCCCATCTATTTCCCATGAAGTGATGGGACCAGATGCCATGATCTTCGTTTTCTGAATGTTGAGCTTCAAGCCAACCTTTTCACTCTCCTCTTTCACTTTCCTCAAGAGGCTTTTGAGTTCCTCTTCACTTTCTTCCATAAGGGTGGTGTCATCTGCATATCTGAGGTTATTGATATTCTCCCAGCAATCTTGATTCCAGCTTGTGCTTCTTCCAGTCCAGTGTTCCTCATGATGTACTCTGCATATAAGTGAAATAAGCAGGGTGACAATATACAACCTTGACATACTCCTTTTCCTATTTGGAACCAGTCTGTTGTTCCATGTCCAGTTCTAACTGTTGCTTCCCGACCTGCATACAGGTTTCTCACAAGGCAGGTCAGGTCAGGTGGTCTGGTATTCCCATCTCTTTCAGAATTTTCCATAGTTTATTGTGATCCACACAGTCAAAGGCTTTGGCATAGTCAATGAAGCATAAATAGATGTTTTTCTGGAACTCCCTTGCTTTCTCCATGATCCAGCGGATGTTGGCAATTTGATCTCTGGTGCCTCTGCCTTTTCTAAGACACATTTTATAAATGAGGATACAGTTGGGAGTTCCCAGAAAGTACTTGGCTGGTACTTGTCAAGAAACTGATCCAGCTCTAAGTTCCCTGACCCACTCCTGAGGATGCCAAGGGAGAAGAAAACAGTTGAGGAATCCTAGAACCTGACATTCAAGCTGTGAGAAACTCATGGGAGGACAGAGGGAAGTTAGCTTAGATGAGAGGAACATGGTAGCCTAGAGCAGAAGCCCATTCTGTGCTCTGAATCAGAGTCAGCTGAGGGAAAGCTTTTTATCTTGGGTGGACGCTGATATTCTTTCCTCCCTCTCCACTTCCTATTTCTCATAGAATAGGTGATTGCAATTCAGAGAGGCAGCTCTTGAAAAAAAAGTAGTTCCATAGGCCAAGGCACAGGAAGATTTCAAAGCAGTCTGCCTACTTGGTGGTCAGGAGAGCAAGCAGAGTGAGTGATAGGAGGGTGACATAACACTATAGACCTTCCTTGAGGAATATCTCCTTCCTGGTGCCAAATACACTCTGTGGGGTTTTAGGTAGGGTCTGGGCTTTTGCTCCTTCAGCTTGGAAACGTTACCAGCTAAAGTAGTAATTTTTTGAGGTGTAAGCCCTTTAAAAGAACAGAAACTGAACAAATGACACTGGATAAAGTACAATTAATGCACTAGAGAGAAGAAGAAAAATTAAGCCAAAGAAAAATCCTCCAAGAAATTAAGGTAGAGTATTAGGAACACAACACACACACAGATCTTTATAAGAATGAATCAGTGGAAGAAACTTGGACATCAGAACGTAAGAGTTAAAGAGTTCAGTACACTTGAAGATGAATTAGTGAACTGGAAGATCAGATAGAGAACTCTGCCAGGACGCACAGGCAGGAAAGTATAAAGCAAAGGCATGAGATAGGGAAGATAGAAATGTGTTTAAAAAGTTGAGATCTATGTAACAGGAGTCTCAGGAACAGGGAACAAATAAAGGGAGAAAGAAAATTTTGCCATTTAACAACATGGATGCCAAGTAAAATAAGTCAGAGAGAGAAAGACAAATTATGTATGAGACTTCAATTACATACATGAAATCTAAAAAAGCTGTATTCATACCAACAAAGAGTAGAGTGGTGACGACATGCTAGAGTAGTGAGGGAAAGAGGGAGATGGTGGTCACAGGGTACAAACATCCAGTTATAAGATGAAGAAGTTCTAATCATCTAATGTACAGCCTGATGACTATAGTTTATAATACTGTATTATATATTTGAAAGTTGTTAAGAGAGTAGATCTTAAATGTTCTCACCACAAAAAAAGGAAAAAAAATGGTAATCATGTGTGGTGATGGATGTGTTAACTAACTTACTGTGGTAAATCATTTCACAGTGTATGAGTACATCAAATCATCACATTGTATACCTTAAGCTTACACAATGTTATAAGTCAATTATATATTAATAATACTGGAGAAAAAGCAAAAGCCAAAACCGAATAAATGGAGGAAGGAAAATATTTGAAGAAATGATAAACTAGAATTTTTCAGAACTAAGGAAGTATATAATACCTTAGATTTTAAAAACCCATGGATTGGTAAATTGAGTAGATGAACACAGAAATCAAAAATCAAACCTGGGAGCAACATACTCACACTTCAAGACCATCGGCCAAAAACAGAAAATTCTACAGACTTTCAAAATGGGGATAAGGAATGGGGACAGGAAATTATACCTATAATGGAACAAGAATGAGCTTACTATCATTGGCATTAAATGAGTTAATATATGTAAATTGCTTGAAACATTCGCTTGCACATAATAAGCATTCTGTAAGGAACGCTGGGCTGAAGAAGCACAACCTGGAATCAAGATTGCTGGGAGAAATATCAATAACCTCAGATATGCAGATGACACCACCCTTATGGCAGAAAGTGAAGAGGAACTCAAAAGCCTCTTGAGGAAAGTGAAAGAGGAGAGTGAAAAGGTTGGCTTGAAGCTCAACATTCAGAAAACAAAGATCATGGCATCTGGTCCCATCACTTCATGGGAAATAGATGGGAAAACAGTTGAAACAGTGTCAGACTTTATTTTTTTGGACTCCAAAATCACTGCGGATGCTGATTGCAGCCATGAAATTAAAAGACACTCCTTGGAAGGAAAGTTATGACCAACCTAGATAGCATATTAAAAAGCAGAGGCATTACTTTGCCAACCAAGGTCCGTCTAGTCAAGGCTATGGTTTTTCCCGTGGTCATGTATGGATGTGAGAATTGGACTGTGAAGAAAGCTGATCGCCGAAGAATTGATGCTTTTGAACTGTGGTGTTGGAGAAGACTCTTGAGGGTCCTTTGGACTGCACGGAGATCCAACTAGTCCGTCCTAAAGGAGATCAGTCCTGAATATTCATTGGACGGACTGATGCTAAAGCTGAAACTCCAATACTTTGGCCACCTCATGTGATGAGTTGACTCACTGGAAAAGACTCTGATGCTGGGAAGGATTGGAGGCAGGAGGAGAAGGGGACAACAGAGAATGAGATGGCTGGATGGCATCACTGACTCGATGGACATGAGCTTGAGTGAACTCTGGGAGTTGGTGATGGACAGGGAGGCCTGGCATGCTGTGATTCATGGGGTCGCAAAGAGTCGGACACAACTGAGCGACTGAACTGAACTGAACTGAAGTATTAGCTATTGTTATTACATAACTTCTCAACAACAACCTTAGATAAGGTTATAAGATAATAGGGTAATTGTGTTACTGGTTAACACAAAGTGTTAAAAAGATCTCTGAACTTCAGGTTTTATATTCTCAATGATGTAAGACTGAGAAAATATATAACAGAAGATTCTTATTAAATACCCTCCTGGACAAATATTTACAGAGGAAGAGAAATAGATATTGCAGGATTCTATAGCTTTATAAGCAGTGAAGTTTGACTTCATATTAAAAAGAAGGGGACTTCCTGGTGGTCCAGTGGTTAAGATTCTATGCTTCCAATGTAGGGGGTGTGGGTTCAATCCCTGGTCCCATATGCTGCACAATGTGGCCAAAAAAAAGAAAAGAGAAAATGTAATAATCAGGAAGAGAAACAAGATACGTCTATAATAATTCCAGACAAATCCTGTGTGATTCCAATATCACCAGAAGCAGGGCAACCAGAGAAAAGTGAACATATGCTGAACTAAATCTGTTTTTTGTAAATGAGAGAGTGGCAGTTATAGACATTTTTAGCTCATGAAATTAATGAAGAAAGCATTCATTTTAATAAATTAAGTATCAATGAAAAATAAAATGCTATAGTATGTAACTTTCAAACTAGCTGAAGAAAATTCCATATTTCTAAGCAAGTTAGGAGTCTTAGACTAGGTATCCCTGAGAAGGCAGAATCTGACACAAGGGCTTACATGCAGATCGTTTATTTGGGAAAGGGATTGCAGTCAGTAGGAGTGGGGGACTGGAGGAGCAAAATAAAAAGTGGGAGGAAAAGCCAAAATGCATTATGGAGCTGTGGACCAAGAAAGAGTGGTCCTCATGGGACATTTTAAGAAGCTGTGGAAAATGTTCCTAGCAATTGTCTGCCTCCCCAAGGACTGAAAGAAGAGAGTGTAGTGCCCACGAGCTGCAAAGTGACACTTTCGGTCTGCCCATGAATAAACAGACCATGCCCTGCTGCTGTATCAGATAAGCCTTGGGACAGAAAGCAAGAAGCAAGAGTTAGAAGATGCAGCTGAGTCAGGGCACTGTTAGGACACACCCCTATAAAGTTGATCACTTCAAGAAAGACTGGAGTAAAATGTAGGGTGAGAATATGTAAAACAAGGCTCAAGAGCTACCTGATACCATAGGAAATAGATAAAACAAATAAAACACAAAATATATACAAATAAAACACAAAAACAATGATAAAACACAAAATTGTATTTTAGAAATGGTGATGGTTTAGTCCCTATGTCGTGTCCAACTCTTGCGATCCCATGGACTATAGCTCGCTAGGCTCCTCTGTCCATGGCATTTTCCAGGAAGAATACTGGAGTGGTTTGCCATTTCAGTGCTAGAAATAATAATGAGGCTTCCCTGGTGGTTCAGATGGTAAAGATTCTGCCTACAGTGCAGGAGACTCGGGTTTGATCCCTGGGTCTGAAAGATGCCCTGGAGAAGGCAATGGCAACCCACTCCAGTATTCCTGCCTGAAGAATTCCATGGACAGAGGAGCCTGACGGGCTATAATCCATGGGGTCACAAACAGTTCAACATGACTGATATAATTAAGATCATGAGTAAACTCACCAGTAAATGTTCAGACTCAGAAAGAGAACAAAACAGCAGCATGTTCTTAAGTTGAAAGAAATTTAAAATGAAAAAAAATCCAAAAAAGTTGAAAATGAAAGATTAGAATAGTACCTATCAGGCAAATTTCAAACCATTGAAAGTAGTACTACATGTGAAGAGATTTTAAGACGTCGCTCAGTAACTGCTCCATCAAAAGTCGAAAATAAGAAACAATTTACAATATTTAAACGGCGAATATACTTGAACTAATAGATATGTACAGAAATTTATGCCTATCAAACAAAAAATGCATATCCTTTTATTTCTATATATTATTATTTTGTTGAGTATAGTTGACTTAAAATATTATATTAGTTTCAGGTATACACATATTGATTTGATATTTTTATTATATAAATTTTGAGAAAACCATGAAATGTATAATTGGCCCAAGAAGAAATAGAAAAGTTTAATAGACTAATACAATTAAACTTTTATGGTAATCAAAGCATTTGTGCAATTTTATAGTAGAGTTTTACTGAATTATTAAAGAACTGTTCAACTTTATATGAGTTAGTCCAGAAAAATAGAAAAAGAGGGAAAGCAGCCTAAGTAAATTTACCATGCTAGTAAGATCTTAATTTCAAACCCAGATGAGAACTGTGTAAGAAGCAATATTACTTATAAATATAGACGAGAAAATTCTGAGCAGTTATTTGCTAATAGAACCAGTGTATTTTTGGAACCAAAAATATGATCAAGAAGTTTTTGTTTTGAGAATACAAAGCTGGTTTCACATAAAATCTATATATTAAGGGACTAGAAAAAAATTTTGTTGTTCAAATTGCTGCAAAAATAATTTGGTAAGGACTATTTTTTAAAACGTTTTTTAGAAGAATAAGTTTTCCCTAAATATAAAGATAGGCTTTATATCTACTGCTGCTGCTGCTAAGTCGCTTCAGTCGTGTCTAGCTACTCTATATCCACTTTATATCTGCTGCTGCTGCTGCTGCTGCTAAGTCGCTTCAGTCGTGTCCGACTCTGTGCGACCCCATAGACGGCAGCCCACCAGGCTCCCCCGTCCCTGGGATTCTCCAGGCAAGAACGCTGGAGTGGGTTGCCATTTCCTTCTCCAATGCATGAAAGCGAAAAGTGAAAGTGAAGTCGCTCAGTCGTGTCCGACTCTTTGCGACCCCATGGACTGCAGCCCACCAGGCTCCTCCGTCCATGGGATTTTCCAGGCAAGAGTACTGGAGTGGGTTGCCATTGCCTTCTCCGTCTGGCCATACAGTAGTACTCAAAAATAACATAATAGATATAGGATTAGAAAGGAACAAACAACTGCCATTTTTAGTTCTATATTAAAAAATTTCAAAGGAGTTAGCAGACAAAATATTGAAATATTAAAAGTGTTGTAAGAGTTCAGCAAATTTGCCAAACAAAATCATTTTAAAAACTTCAACCAGCAATAATTAGCTAAAAATATTAATAGAAAGGAGACACCATTTATGGTAACAAAAACTGTGGTGTCTAGGCACTAACTTAACTATATAATACACAAGAACTCATGGAAAATTGTAAAGCTCTGGTAAGAATGTAAGAAGAGAATCTGAATAAACAGATAAAATAACAACATAACATTTTTCTCTTAATATTGACCTAAAAATGTTAGCAGAATGTTTTCAAATTTTAAGATTTATATGGAAGAGTAAAAGTCTACAAATTACTAGGTAAATTTTTAAGTAGAATAGCAAAGCTGGATGATTCAGCTTAGGCTTTAAGATACAATTCCAACCTTAACAATAAAAGCAGTGTTTTATTGGTATAAGAATAGACAAAGAGACCAATATGATTGAACAGAGAGCTTATAAACAGACCGATAGGTATATAAAACCTAGTTTATGATTGAGGTAGCATTATAAAGTAGTAAAGAAAAATAAAATTTTTTTTTGTATCAATAAGGTAGGTGATAGCTTTATTTTTTTTTAATGTAATTAATTTATTTTTTATTGGAGGCAAATTATTTTACAATATTATATTGGTTGGTTTTGCCATACATTGATATGAATTTGCCCCGGGTTTACATAAGTTCCCCCTCCTGAACCCCCCTCCCACCTCCCTCCTCCCTTTATCCTCCCTCTGGGTCATCCCCGCATGCCAGCCCCGAGCATCCTATAACATGCATTGACCCTAAACTAGTGATTCGTTTCACATATGACAACATACGTGTTTCAATGCCATTCTCCCAAATCATCCTACCCTCACCCGCTCCCATAGAGTCCCAAATAAATTTTTAACATATTCTGGCTGTGCTGGTTTACCATGGGAAGAAGAATAAAGTAGTTTTTTTTACTTTATTCCATACACAAAGATAACTCCAAATAAATGAAAAACCAAAAAGTGCAAGGTTAAACTATAAAGCTAATATATAGAATGTAAAGGAATATTTTCTAACTCTATCCTAAGGAATGGCTTCTTGGATGAAGTACAAATGATACTGCCCAAAACTGATGGCTATAACTATATAAAATTTAAGAATTTCTGTTTAGTGAAGGGTACTATAGACAAAGCTAACAGGTCACTGGAAGAAAATATTTGCTATCTCTAAAACTAGAATAAACAAAGAACTTCTCTAGTAACTACAAACCAAAATATGCAGGGGGTCAAAAGAACCATGGTTATAGAAATGATTCACAAAATGAAAAATTCAAATAGCTAATAGGTGTATGACAAGATGTTTGACCTCGCTAGTAAGCAGGAAAAAATAGAAAATTTAAACAACCGTTTAATATCATATTTTACTGATCTGAGAGGCAAAAGTTAAAAGCAAGATAATGTCAAGTAAAATCTAGGTGGAAACAGGAAAAGAGAAAACTGGAAGTAGGGTTGGAAACAGGAAGAGCCATTCTGGAAAGCAGTCTGTCACTACTTATGTTTAAAAAGTATACAGATATAGATCTATCCATTCAGTTTCCTATAAATCCTGTTCCTTCATTTATACCCCACAAAATCTTCTCACAGACCCATGAATAGTTACATACTGGGTGGTATGTAATAAGAGTGGGGACAACGCAGGTGCAACTACTAGGGGAATACATAAATAAAATGTAGCCAATGAATATTTGAAATACCGTATAGCAGAATCATACCCTAGACATACATACAGCAACATGGATCAGTTCAGTTCATTTCAGTCGCTCAGTCGTGTCCGACTCTCTGCGACCCCGTGAATCACAGCACACCAGGCCTCCCTGTCCAGCAACATGGATAGATGTCATAAACATACTGTTAGTGACCAAAGTGATGCACAAATTAATGCAGTTTTCAAAGATATGTGCATATTAAAGACTATATTAAGCAGATTAGAATGTCTGTTGGTGAATGGAGTGGGTATTGGGATTGAAAGGAGAAAAATAAGAAATAAAACATGAAAAAATATCTGCATGAAGCCAGGAACCCAAGTATATAATAAACATAACTGTTTCCAGAGTCTGAAAGAAAAAAAAATCCAATGCCTTATTCTCTAATTTTTCATACAAACTCTCCCATAATTCAAAATATAGGATATAAACACATACACACACACCCTATAAGAACCAAGCCAGAACCAATTATTTTTAAAGCCTTAACTGGAAAGGTTTATTTGTTTCTAACAACTAGTCAAATCAATTAAGACATTTATGCTCATTTGTACTTTTATTTTCTTCTTACGCAGATTTCTCTGCACAGTGAGCACCACACCCCCACACCAGTTACTCTGCACAACTTTGGTGAATCAATAAAATTAAATGCTGAAAGTAACTTGTAAAACTAAACATAAATTAAAATTAATTTCGTTAAGTGTATCTCCTCCAGGTATTGAATCTTTGTACAGGTTAATTGGAAAATCAGGTAATTATACAGCAATTTTGGCTAGTAAATTGCCAGCATGAAATTAAACACTGTACTTCTCCTTTTGCTTAGCAGCAAAGTTCTCATCAGAAATGTCAGGAAGGTTTTTTACCAAAGTTATTGAAAGAGAAAGCTCAGTTTCCAAACAGAATTTATTAACTTCTTAAGAAACTGAAAAAAAATATAATGGTTAACTAGAGTATTGCTACCCTCCAAAACAATACCATTAAAAATATTCAAATGTAAATAGTTAACATTTAGTATGAGCTTACTGGGTTCTCTGCAATAGGTAAGTGACCTATAAGTTAGTTGCTGTCATTATTATCTTTTTTACAAAAGAGGAAAACAAGGCTTAGACACAGAAAGCATTTAGGTGAAGGTAACATGACTGAAGTGACTTAGCAGCAGCAGCAGCAGCAACATGGCTACTAGGTGGCCGAAATGATAAAAAGCAGCCAGTTTTTAAGAGACATCTCCTCTTGTCTGTAATAGGGCAGAGCAGCAGTTTCTGAATTGCAGGGTTAGGAACAGGTTAAAAGTAGGTGATGTGTAGACACATGCCCTTTCCTGGAAGATGAGATTCTGTTCCCCTGATTCCAATTTGCTTACTTAGCGATCATTTTGGCCTCGAATGAAAACACACAACGAACATTCCTGTTCTCTGGAATTCATGATATAAGACCCCAGCTCATTAAACCTGTCCAAGTGAGACCCAGTGCATACATCATCAGCCCTGGGGACCTACAGTGGTCTGGTGCTAGTTCTGTTTACACCTAAGAAAAAAAGAACATCCTCAGAAGCCCTTATTTTCTAAGAACTTTGTGTTAAGACATAATGTACAAGGAACCTCTTCCAAGGTCAGCAGTTATTACTCAGTCATTGTATTGTCTGTCAACTTCTTTCATTTATTTTTTCTTTCTCCTTTGCTGTGATCATGTCTCAGGAAATGGCAGGCAGTTTCTATAACACAGGAGCGAAAACTGCTTAAGAAGCAAGACAGGCTCACTAGTGAGTAGAATGTCATGATAGTTAAAACATCAGTTTATTTGCTAAAAGCAGGTTAAACCAGGAAACAGGAGATCTCTTTTTGATCCTTCCAGTTTTCTCTGGTATTGAACAACTGACCTATTTCTTTTGGGACTTCATTTTGTCATCTGTAAAATAATGGCATTGAATAGATAATTTGTAATCTCCCTATTAAATGTTAATGTCAGTTCAGTTCAGTCCCTCAATCGTGTCCGACTCTTTGCAACCCCACGAATCACAGCACGCCAGGTCTCCCTGTCCATCACAAACTCCCGGAGTTCACTCAAACTCAAGTCCATCGAGTCGGTGATGCCATCCAGCCATCTCATTCTCTGTCGTCCCCTTCTCCTCCCGCCCCCAATCCCTCCCAGCATCAGACTCTTTTCCAGTGAGTCAACTCGTCCCATGATGTGGCCAAAGTATTGGAGTTTCAGCTTTAGCATCAGTCTGTCCAGTGAATATTGAGGACTGATCTCCTTTAGGACGGACTAGTTGGATCTCCGTGCAGTCCAAAGGACCCTCAAGAGTCTTCTCCAACACCACAGTTCAAAAGCATCAATTCTTCGGTGCTCAGCTTTCTTCACAGTCCAACTCTCACATCCATACATGACCACTGGAAAAACCATATCCTTGACTAGATGGACCTTTGTTGGCAAAGTAATGTCTCTGCTTTTTAATATGCTGTCTAGGTTGGTCATAACTTTCCTTCCAAGGAGTAAGCGTCTTTTAATTTCCTGGCTGCAATCAGCATCCGCAGTGATTTTGGAGCCCAAAAAAATAAAGTCTGACACTGTTTCCACTGTTTCCCCATCTATTTCCCATGAAGTGATGGGACCAGTTGCCATGATCTTTGTTTTCTGAATGTTGAGCTTCAAGCCAAGCTTTTCACTCTCCTCTTTCACTTTCAAGAGACTTTTGAGTTCCTCTTCACTTTCTGCCATAAGGGTGGTGTCATCTGCATATCTGAGGTTATTGATATTTCTCCCGGCAATCTTGATTCCAGCTTGTTTCTTCCAACCAGCATTCCTCATGATGTACTCTGCATATAAGTTAAATAAGCAGGGTGACAATATACAACCTTGACGTACTCCTTTTCCTATTTGGAACCAGTCTGTTGTTCCATGTCCAGTTCTAACTGTTGCTTCCTGACCTGCATACAGGTTTCTCAAGAGGCAAATCAGGTGGTCTGGTATTTCTATCTCTTTCAAAATTTTCCACAGTTTATTGTGATCCACACAGTCAAAGGCTTTGATATAGTCAATGAAGCAGAAATAGATGTTTTTCTGGAACTCTCTTGCTTTCTCCATGATCCAACAGATATTGGCAATTTGATCTCTGGTGCCTTTACCTTTTCTAAAACCTGCTTGAACATCTGGAAGTTCACGGTTCACATATTGCTGAAGCCTGGCTTGGAGAATTTTAAGCATGACTTTACTAGCGTGTGGGATGAGTGCAATTGTGTGGTAGTTTGAGCATTCTTTGGCATTGCCTTACTGACCTTTTCCAGTCCTGTGGCCACTGCTGAGTTTTCCAAATTTGCTGGCATAATGAGTACAGCACTTTCACAGCATCATCTTTCAGGATTTGAAATAGCTCAACTGGAATTCCATCACCTCTACTAGCTTTGTTCGTAGTGATGCTTTCTAAGGCCCACTTGACTTCACATTCCAAGATGTCAGGCTCTAGGTGAGTGATCACGCCATCATGATTATCTTGGTCCTGAAGATCTTTTTTGTACAGTTCTTCTGTGTATTCTTGCCACCTCTTCTTAATCTCTTCTGCTTCTGTTAGGTCCATACCATTTCTGTCCTTTATGGAGCCCATCTTTGCATGAAATGTTCCCTTGGAATCTCTAATTTTCTTGAAGAGATCTCTTGTTTTTCCTATGTAGTCTTGGTAAATTCAATTTATACTTAGAAATACAATCAAACTGGAATGAGATTAAGGAAACACTCAGAATACAATATTTGAGGGCTACCTATGTGTCAGAAAGGCTACCCACTCCAGTACTCTGGCCTGGAGAATTCCATGGACTGTACAGTCCATGGAGTCACAAAGAGTGGGACGTGACTGAACAACCTTCACTTTCACTTTTATGTGTCAATACAGTAAATGTGACCTAAGGGTCATGAACAATAGCAGAACAATGAAAAAGTCAAAGGCGGGCACCTCTGGGCATAAAAACAAGCACTTGTGGTTCTTAAGTTTTGGAATAATGAGTCAGAACCACAAGGTAATCCTTTCATGGCAGACAGGTACAGCCAGACATTTCCTGGAAAGAGGGCTGACACACAAATTATCAAGGTGCAATTTTTAACTAGTGTGTTAAATGTGATTTTTGGGAATCTGATAAAATCTAGGTTCTTTACTCAGAAAAATGCTGATATGAACATACTTTACATGGAATTTTAGAAAATCACAGACACCATACATCCCACCTTCAGATTCACAGCTGTAAGACATAACCAGTCTCTATATCATTTAGAGATTTGGTTGACTATTTCCTTGTAGTTTTAATTTTTATGGCCTGACTCATTTATTCATTAAGTTTTTCAACAAAAGTTTATTTTTCACCTCTAAGTACTGGCAATCCAAAATTAAAACACATAATGCCTGCTTTGGGAGATTCTAACTGATGCTTTAGAACTGTGGTGCTGGAGAAGAGTCTTGAGAGTCCCTTGGAGTGCAAGGAAATCCAACCAGTCCATTCTAAAGGAGATTAGTCCTGGGTGTTCATTGGAAGGACTGATGCTGAAGCTGAAACTCCAATACCTTGGCCACCTCATGCGAAGAGTTGACTCACTGGAAAAGACTCTGATGCTGGGAGGGATTGGGGGCGGGAGGAGAAGGGGACGACAGAGAATGAGGTGGCTGGATGACATCACCGACTCGATGGACTTGAGTTTGAGTGAACTCCGGGAGTTTGTGATGGACAGGGAGGCCTGGCGTGCTGTGATTCATGGGGTCTCAAAGAGAGGGACACGACTGAGCGACTGAACTGAACTGAACAGAGGTAGGTGGGTGAGCACAAACTCGGGGCAATGTATGCCTAGGGCAAGGTTTCTCAGCCTTGGCACTATTGAGTCAGATAATTATTTATTGGAGGAACTATTCCATGCATTGTAGAATGTTGAGCAGCAGCCCACTACTGACTAAATGCCAGTAGCATACCTACTCCTAATTGAGACATTCAAAAATGTCTCTAAACATTGTCAAAATTCCTCTGGGGTAAAAAAATTACCCCTGTTTGTGAACCACTGACAAGGGAAAGGAGCCTCTAAATCTCTACCTCAGAGCTAGAGGAGGATGCACAGAGGAGCAAGAACTGAAGTGAGGCCTGAAACTGTTATACGGGACTGCCTTTCTCCCACTTCTGGTGTCCATGTGAAAGGATGTTTTAAAGCACATTCCTGGCCTCTCTCTGCCTCTTTACCTACTCTGTCCTAGTGAGAGGGAAATGACCGATCTAAATGGAAAGTTTACAAAACATCCCTCGGTTTACCAGGGCCAGTTTCACTCTTCTTTCTGCTGAGATCCACTGCCTGTTGGGCACACAGTGATAGTACTTCTCCAAGTCCCCCTCAGTCCCTGGAGAAGGCTCTCCCTTGACCACCAGGGAAGGCTAAGTTCCACCCAGTGCTGCTGCAGTGGGCTAGTGAGCTGTTGAACTCTGGCGTTCTTTGTGAGCATCCTCACTGAGTTCATAGACCGAGAAGCCGTGACCTCTAGTCTGAGCTCCAAGAGTAATCGATATGCTATTTTGATCTCCCAACCCCTTCATCTTTTGCTTTATTTTTCAATTTATTCAGAACTAAAATAGGGAAGAGAGATATTCTCTATTAAGTCCCTTCCAAGACCCTCCCCGACCCCCCACCAAGATCTGTAGGCAAGCAGATAGGTTGGCAGAAGATAGTTAGGCAAAAGAAACATCACAAACAGAAACAAGCAATTGTAAGGGTGTGGTATACTCATGAAGCTCTAGTTAGTTCAGTAAGCAGAATCTAAAGTACAAGGCCTGAGAGGGTAAGGTGATGAGTCAAGCTGGACAAGGAGATAGAGACCAGATTAAGAAAGGCCTTCTGTGTCATCCTGAGAATCCAGATTTTTTTCTGAGGTAATGGTGGTCAGAGTGGAAGAGAACTTGGAGGGCTTGTGATGAGACAAGGAAACTATTTGTAGCTACTGCAGAAGTCAGATCAGGAGAAGCTGGGGGCCTGAACAAGGATCGTGGTGGTGTCAATGGAGCTGTTTTGTGATATTATCCTAAACTTATATAAAGCAAACTCTGTGCATTGTGTTAATTATGAGACCAGTTTGTGGTGGCAGATAAGAAGGGATGTGGGTATGTTTCTCCATTTGTCTCAATGAAGTGGTCTTACAGTTATCAAAACTTGTGCCCAAGAGAGAAATTCTCACTAAAAGGATACAAGTCTTGAGCACAATTGACAGAAGAGCCACAGAATTGTTGGCTAGGGAGCTGGTGAATCCAGACTTGGAGGAAGAGTTAGGATAACTAGAATGATTCAATTTGGAGAAGAGATTAATTTACAAAAGGTGCCAATTCAACCATTTTCACTGAAAGCAGACACAAAGAAATAGGCCAAAACACTGGCCTAAAAGTCTTAGAATAGTGTCTTGGTCCATTCCACCTGCTATAATAAAATGCCACGGGCTGGGTAGCTTATAAAAACATAATTTTTTTTTAGATTTATTTATATATGTATTTTGTGTGTGTGTTGTGGGGAGTGCTGCCCTGGGTCTTCACTGCCACGTGGGCTTTCACTAGTTGTGGTGAGCAGGAGCTACTCTGTGCTGCGGTGCACAGGCTTCTCACTGCAGTGGCTTCTCTGGTTGCAGAGCATGCGCTCCAGAACATGCTGGCTCAGTAACTGCAGCTTGTGGGCTCTAGAGGAGCCTGTCTCAGGAGCTGTGTGCAGGCTTAGTTGCTCCTCAGCTTGTGGGATCTTCCCAGACCAGGGATTGAACCTGTGTCCCCTGAACTGGCAGATAAGTCTTAACCACTGACCACTAGGGAAGTCCAAAACATAAATTATTTTTCACAGTTCTGGAGGCTGAGATCAAGGTACCAGCATAGGTGAGTGAGAACCCTCTTCCAGGTTATAGGTTTCTTCTTGCTTCTTCACATGACACAAGGAGGCAAGGGCATTCTGTGGGATCTTTCTTTCTTTCTTTCTTTTTTAATTAGAGCACTAATCCCATTCATGAGGGCTCCCCTCTCATGACCTAAGTATCTTCAAAGGTTCCACCTCCTCTTCCATCACATTGGGCATTAGGATTTCAACATGTGAATGTCAAGGGAACACAATCATTCAGACTGTAGAAGATGGGCTGGAATAAAAAGATTTTGATAATAAGAATTATATAGTAGAGTTGCTGAGAGAGTTGTGGAATCTCCTTCTATAGAGACCTTTAGAAGTATGACTTCTACATATAGTATACTATATTTAGTATAAATATAGTTTGTATAAATATGGTTTAAGTGATCCCTTTAAAAATACACTTGTAAATAAAGATGCTAGGCATATAAGCTTTACAAGCATTGATTTTGTTTAAAAAAAGAGATGACTGAACTTTCAGTATAAAAGAAACAACAAAAAACATTCTGTTCTGGAATTTTGCTTATATTATCTAAAGATTCATTCACACTACTAATTTTTTTGAGTGCCAACTATGTGTTAAAAACTGTTCTAGATGCTAGGGATGTAAGACTGAAAAAACATAAAAATTCATGCTATGTGGAGCTTGCAATCATTCATAAGTAAATGAGATAAATTAGTAAAATATATAAGATTTAGATAGATATCAGTGCTAAGGAAAAAGCTGAAAGAGAAATGGGGATTGGATATATCTTGTGGGAGAGCGGTTGAGGATATGTGGAAATTTACACAGAATGACTAGAGAAGGTCTCATTGGAAAGGCAAAATTTGAATAAAATCTGAAATTTAAGGAGAAAACCAAGTGGATCTACAGAGGCAGAGCAGTCCAGGCAGAGGGATTAGTTAGGGCAAAGGCCCTGAGACAGGTATATGCTCAGTGATTTAAGGAGACCATCTGGGTAGAAGAGAGTGAAGAGGGGCAGAGAAGAGCATAAGAGAGGTCAGAGAGAAAATGAGAGCAGATTATGTAGGACTGTGAAAGTCATCGGATGGACTTTGGTCCCAGTTTTTACTCAGAGGTGGAGAGGCAATGAATTTTCAGTGGAGGAGAGCCCTGGAACTCTTAATGTCCAGTTAGAAGATGTATCAGTAACCACGGGGAGGAATGATGGTGACTTGGACCAGAGTATTGTGGGAAATATGGTAAGTGGTTAGAGTCTGGGTAGAGTCTAGTCCATAGGGTTTCCTGATGGACTAGATATGACATATAAAAGAGAAGAGAGGAGAATGACTAAGGATTTTTACCAGAGCAACTGAAAGAATGGATTTGTCATTTACTAAAATGGGGTATTTTTTATGAGACAGAGGTTTAGGGTGTGCATATGGGGAGAACTATTTTGGATAGGTGAAACTTGAGATGCAGCTTGGCATAGATGCTTCTAATGCAAAGCATTAAGTGAACAACAGATGATCTAACTCTACTGTCTTTCCCTACAAATCCTGAAAGATGATGCTATGAAAGTGCTGCACTCAATATGTCAGCAAATTTGGGAAACTCAGCAGTAGCCACAGGACTGGAAAAGGTCAGTTTTCATTCCAATCCCAAAGAAAGGCAATGCCAAAGAATGTTCAAACTACCACACAATTGCACTCATCTCACACGCTAGTAAAGTAATGCTCAAAATTCTCCAAGCCAGGCTTCAACAATACATGAACCGTGAACTTCCAGATGTTCAAGCTGGTTTTAGAAAAGGCAGAGGAACCAGAGATCAGATTGCCAATATCCGCTGTATCATTGAAAAGGCAAGAGAGTTCCAGAAAAACATCTATTTCTGCTTTATTGACTATGCCAAAGTCTTTGACTGTGTGGATCACAATAAACTGTGGAAAATTCTGAAAGAGATGGGAATACCAGACCACCTGACGTGCCTCTTGAGAAACCTGCAACAGTCAGAACTGGACATCGAACAACAGACTGGTTCCAAATAGGAAAAGGAGTACGTCAAGGTTGTGTATTGTCACCCTGCTTATTTAACTTGTATGCAGAGTACATTATGAGAAAGGCGGGGCTGAAGGAAGCACAAGCTGGAATCAAGATTGCCGAGAGAAATATCAATAACCTCAGATATACAGATGACACCACCCTTATGGCAGAAAGTGAAGAAGAACTAAAGAGCTTGTGTTGAGCTTTAAGCCAACTTTTTCACTCTCCTCTTTCACTTTCATCAGTTCAGTTCAGTCGCTCAGTTGTGTCCGACTCATGGGGTTGCAAAGAATCGGACACAGATGAGTGACTGAACTGAACTGATGAAAATGAAAGAGAAGAGTGAAAAAGTTGCCTTAAAGCTCAACATTCAGAAAACTAAGCTGATGGCATCTGGTCCCATCACTTCATGGCAAGTAGATGGGGAAACAGTGGAAACAGTGGCTGACTGTTTTTCTGGGCTCCAAAATCACTGCGGATGCTGACTGCAGCCATGAAATTAAAAGACGCTTACTCCTTGGAAGGAAAGTTATGACTAACCTAGATAGCATATTAAAAAGCAGAGACATTACTTTGCCAACAAAGGTCTGTATAGTCAAGGCTATGGTTTTTCCGGTGGTCATGTATGGATGTGAGAGTTGGACTGTGAAGAAAGCTGATTGCCGAAGAATTGATGCTTTTGAACTGTGGTGTTGGAGAGGACTCTTGAGAGTCCCTTGGACTGCAAGGAGATCCAACCAGTCCATCCTGAAGGAGATCAGTCCTGAGTGTTCATTGGAAGGACTGATGTTGAAGCTGAAACTCCAATCATTAGCCACCTGATGCGAAGAGCTGACTCATTTGAAAAAACCCTGATGCTGGGAAAGATTGAGGGCAGGAGGAGAAGGGGGTGACAGAGGATGAGATGGTTGGAATTCATCACCGACTCAATGGACATGGGTTTGGGTGGACTCCGGGAGTTGGAGATGGACAGGGAGGCCTGGCATGCTGCAGTTCATGGGGTTGCAGAATCAGACATGACTGAGTGACTGAACTGAACTGAACCACCCATTTTATACAACCTTCCCTTGACCTGTTGCTATAAAAGAAAACAAAAAGCCTCTTTTATTCCAGGTTTTAAAATTCACATGATGATTGTGCTTTGCTTTAATTTTATCTTTAGTTTTATTTTGTGTAATAAAATGAAATGTGCATTAAAATGCCTGGCACACGGTAGGTACTGAGTAAATATTTGTTGAATGAATGAATGGTAATGGAGAAGCCACAGGGTAATTACTCTTTCCTGAAAAGACCACACAGGAATGGAAGGAGAGCATGGCAATGTTGTTAGAGTCTAAATAAGAACCACTCTATGTCTTGGGCATATTCAGAAAACCAATGAGAGATGAGATATCCAGAAATCCTTACCTCTATAGACCCCAGAGACTTGGACAAAAGCCTTCAAACAACATATTCCATTAAAGAACTTTTGAAAAGAAAAATACTCTTTTTTTTTTTTTCTTCCTTTCTTAATCTTACAACTGAAACCAAGAATAAAGAATTGGCAGTACTTTTTTTTTTTTAAAGAAGACTTACAGTGAGAGTTCAAAAACTTAACAGTGTTTCAAAACAATGAGAGACTGGTTTTGCAACATGATGGGCAGAGATGTTAATTTGTGGCCTGAAAAAAAAAAAAAATGTTAATCATTCAGTTGTGTTCTACTCTTTTGTGACCCCAAGGACTGTAGCCTGCCAGGCTCCTCTGTCCTTGGGGATTCTCCAGGCAAGGATACTGAAGTGGATTGCCATTTCCTTCCCCAGGGGATTTTCCCAACCCATGTCTCCTGAATTGCAGGAAGATTTTTTTTTTTTTTTTGCCATCTCGGCCACCAGGAAAGCCTAATTTGGGGCCTATGTGGCTGTAAATGGACTCATGGGTAAAATAAAATGTAGTCTTTGGGAAGAGAGCTAAGGATCTGTTTTTGTTCAGTTGCTCAGGCATGTCTGACTCTTTACGACCCCATGGACTGCAGCACACCAGGCTTCCCTGTCCTTAACCATCTCCCAGAGCTTGCTCAAACTCATGTCCTTTGCGTCAGTGATGCCATCCAAACATCTTGTCTTCTGTCATCCCCTTCTCCTCCTGCTTTCAATCTTTCCAGCATCAGGGTCTTTTCTAATGAGTGGCTCTTCGCATCAGGTAGCCAAAGTATTGGAGTTTCAGCTTCAGCATCAGTCCTTCCAATGGGTATTCAGGATTGATTTCCTTTAGGATTGACTGGTTGGATCTTCTTGCAGTCCAAGGGATTCTCAAGAGTCTTCTCCAACACCACAGTTCAAAAGCATCAATTCTTCAGCACTCAGCCTTCTTTATGGTCCAACTCTCACATCCATACATGACTACTAGAAAAACCATAGCCTTGACTAGACGGACCTTTGTTGGCAAAGTAATGTCTCTGCTTTTTAATATGCTGTCTAGGTTGGTCATAGTTTTTCTTTCAAGGAGCAAGCGTCTTTTAATTTCATGGCTGCAGTCACCACCTGCATTGATTTTGGAACCCAATAAAATCAAGTCTGTCACTATTCCCATTGTTTTCCCATCTATTTGCCATGAAGTGATGGGACCAGATGCCATGATCTTAGCTTTTTTAAATGCTGGATTTTAAGCCAGCTTTTTCACTCTCCTCTTTCACCTTCATCAAGAGGCTCTTTAGTTCCATATGTCAGACAAATCTGTTGGATGAGATTTGTAATCCATGCATAAGGACACTTCAGACCCTTTTAGAAAAAGAGAATCTCACAGAGGAACCAACCTCCAGAAGTGAAGTAGGTTGTGCCCAAGTTGGATATGCATTCTTAAGATAAAGAGAAGTTCTTACTTTGAAGGGAGAGAAAGGCCACATCTTGAGAGTGACAGTGCACGTGCATGGGTGTTCAGTTGCTTAATTGTGTCCAACTCTTTGTGACCCCTTGGACTGTAGCCCATGAAGTTCCTTTTTCCATGGGATTTCCAGGCAAGAATACTGGAGTGAGTTGCTGTTCCCTACTTGAGTTTGAGAGGAATGTAAATTTTGGTGGGCCTGATAGCAAGGGTAACTGAAGCAAAGATTTCAGTTTCTTCAAAGGTATTATGAAGTTGCCGTTCAGTTACATCCTCTGAGAATTAGATGCTGGAGTGGAGTGTAGTTCAAGTGGCTTATGGGATCAAGGGAGTGGATGAGGAAATGCATACAATTTAAAGGAGGAAAGAATTTGATGGGCAGGGAAAGCCTTCAGACTGAGATACCATTCTGATACCTGTGCAAGAAAAAGAGCCCAGGGAAGCCACATTCAGCAACAAGAGCCTCTGATCATGATAGAAATCCAGCAAAGTTTTGGCCACTCTAGTAGGGAGCTCCAGAGCATAGATAGCTATTTCGAGGAGGCTCCACTGGGCAGAATGGCCAAGCACAAGAACCTTGCCATGCCCAGTCACTGGCTGAGGACTTCTCAGAAAGACTATTGCCTCTGCTCAAAAAATAATGAGGATGCCGATGCCTCTGTCTGCTAACTGCATTCCTGGCAAATGAACAGAAAGCTGTTTCTTGAAGGCAGATATGAGCAGAGAACCTCCATGGCTGCCACACAAAATGTCGTGATCTGAGTGAGGGGACCTCACTGTATAAGTGATACATTTTAGCCTGATCCACTCTGGTAGTTAGTGTGCAGGAAACCTAGCAGACAGTATAGAAAATACAATGCGTTGTATTTGCTAGAACCAATTTCTATAAATAAAATCAGACCTCTTCATTCATGTTTTAGGAGTGGTGTCACTATCCCTGTTTAAAGCTTCCCCCCCTCATATCAGTAGTTCTACGGGGCTTTGTAAGTTAAAAGCAACCAGACATAGCAACGAACAATTGAAAAATGAAAAATTTTAAATACCATTTATGATAGCATCATAAGATATCAAATATCTAATAATAAATCTAATAAAGATGTGTAAAACTTCTACTCAAAAAATTGCTGAGAGAAATTAAAGAAAAACCAAATAAATGGAGAGATAAACCATGCCCATGGATTAGAAGACTCAATATTTTTCAGATACCCATTTATTCTATACTATTCCTACAGACTTTTTATTTTAAACTAACTTTATTGAGGGAAAATAAATACACAATATGATGCCTTCATTGTAAGCACAGATTTCAACAATTCTGAAAAAAGCATATTCCAATGTATTCACCAGTACAATCAAGATATAGAATATTTCCATCATTCCAAAAAGCTCCCTCAGGCCCCTTCATAATCAGTTGCCACTTGCTACGTTTAATTCCCGAAAACCACTGATCTGCTCTCTGTCTTGTCTTTCTTGGACATTTGTTTACGTAGAATCAAATAGTCATACTCTCCTGTGTCTTGCTCTTTCCACCACAAAATGTTTTTGAAAAGCTTCTATATTGTTGCATCTTTTTCCGTAGCTTGCTTCATCATATTGCCAATTACTATTCCATTGTATGAATACACCACCATTTGTTTATACAGTCACCTGTTGATAGATATTTGGGATATGCCAGTTAGGGCTAGTATTAATGAGGCTACTTTGAACATTCATTTGCAAGTTTTTGTGTAAACCAGGATTTCTTAGCCTCAGCATTACTGACTTTTGGGGTGGAGAATCATTGTTGTGGTAGTCAACTTGTATACTGCAAGTTTTTAAGCAGCGTTCCTGGCTTCTGCTTACTAGAGACTAGTAGCAGTCCCCAGCTGTAGCAATCAAAAATGTCTCCAGACATTTGCAGATGTTTCTTGATTTGGGGTGGTGAGGAGGGCAGTGGGGAGATTTATCCTCAGTTGAGAACCTCTACCATGCACATTTGTATTGTTCTTGGGTAGATATCTGAGTGGAATTGCTGGATCCTATTATGAATGTATGTTTAACTTTATAAGGAAACAAAAACTAGTGTTCCAAAGAGGTCATTCCACTTTACACTTCCACCACCAGTGTAGGGGAGTCCTAGTTGCTCCAGACATTCGCCTAGATATCAATAATTTTCATTTTAACAATTCTAGTGAGGGTAGAAAAGTGTTTTGTTAGATTTCCATCTTTTCCTGGTTTTATTAATATATATACACCTTTTTATTAAGTGGTTATTAAAGTCTTTTGCTCATTTAAAATCGTTACTTTAATTGTTATTTTTGTAAGTCTTCTTTGTGTATTCTGCCTATGACTGCTGTATAAGATATGTACGTTGCAGATATTCTTCCCAGTCTGTGGTTTGTTTATCTGCTTTATTAATAGTGTGTCTTTGAAGATATGAAGTGTTTAATTTATCAATATTTTCTTTTATAGCTAGTACTTTTATGTCCTTAAAAAATCTTTGTTTTTATTATGTTTTCCCAAGTTTGTGGAGATATTCCTTAGTATATCCTTAGAGAAGCTTTAGTTTTTAGGTTTTACATTTTGAACTATGAGTCATTGTGAGAAATTTTTGTGAATGGATAAAGATAGAGGTTGAGGTTCATTTTCTTGCACACTTTTGAAGATCTAGTTGTTGCATCACCATGTTTTTAGCAAGACTTTCTTAACTGGTGGCTTGACAAAAACTCATTTGACTACTGTGTGCGATTCTATTCTGGATTTTCTCTTCTGCTTCACTGATATAACTGTCTCAGTATTTCTCAACCTCTTTTCACTATTGCCCTCCAACCGAGTCTTTCAAGGCTGTTTAATTTCTTATTGCCCCTCTCCCTCATGGACTTTTACTACCTGAAATGTATTTATGTATACATTTACATACATTGTATGTATTTACTTTTTATGTCCTATAAATGTGTATGTGTGCTTTTTACATGAAAAGAATATGAATATTTTCCTGCAGGAATCAGCTTTTGCCCTCTTAGGGTGATATCACTTCCATTGGGCATACATAGTCTATTCTAATACCACATTATAGCTTTAATAGGCCATATTGAAATTAGGTAGTGTAAGTCAAACTTTGTTCTTTCTCAAAATTGTATTGGCTATTCTAAATCCTTTGATTATATATAATCACTACAGGCCATGATGGAGTAACAGGTACTAGATTTACTTTTTCATGTAAAGCACATGGAATAATCTATAACATAGACATTCTTTTTAGACATTGGATGACAGAAAGTACAGGACAGTGGACCCCAAGAAAAGGGAAACAAGTAAACCAAGTCATATGATCACCTCGGCTTACCAATTCTTAGAGGCACATCCTGAATTGTAGAACAGGAAAAAAGTTGTCAAAGAGAACAGCAGAGTTCAGGGATTCTGAGGTGGCTAGAAGTAGCAGAAAAGAGTTATGAAGGGAAAGCAGCTAAGCAGAAAAGAGTTTCAGAAATCTCCACACAATTTCCCTTGGGATTTTGCTGAACACTAAGACCTGAACACATAAGGTAAAACTCTCTGAGGTCAGGAAAAGAGCAACAGATCCATAAGCTGAATTCAAAATTGACACAAGGATTGAAATTGTTCCTGTCAGCCAAACTGGAGATTCCTCACTGGTTAACTGGAGCATTCAATAGAGATCCCCAAAGGGTCAAATTTTTGGTAGTGGGGTTAAACTATCCCTATAGTAACAGTTGCTCTAGAGCGACTCCAAAAATTCATACAAACAAGTCTCATAGGGATCAAGATAGAATGCAAGTAACAACAGTCTATCAAAAATAATCCAACACTCTTTAAAGAAAGGCAACAAAATCCAACACTAAACATAACACCTATAATAATGAGCAAACAAGCAAAATTCATAGACATTCCAAAGTCAGGAAATAGTGTACTTCATACTCTTTACTCTATGTATGTTGCATCTCAATTAAAAAGTGAAAAGAAGAAAGTTTCTGGTTAAAAAGAAAATTGTTGGAGGACTCATAGGATAATGCAGTGTATATCAAACTTAGGCTTGTATTGTTAAAAGACACATTGCTGGACCAACCCCTGGAATGCCTGATTGCTAGGTCAGTTGCTGCTGCTCTGGGAACCACTCTTGAGAACCACTGGGCTATCCCAATGGTTAGTTTTAAATTCTAGTTAGATCTACTCAGCCATGGAGTATTAACCTGGAGATTTTGGTTGCATTTCTTTACTTCTTAAAACTTTGGTTTTCTTTTTTGCAAAATACAGGTAATAGTAGTACCTATGTTATATTATTGATGTGAGGGTTAGTTGAGATATCCAGTGTTGACACATAGTAAGTGTACAATAAAAGTTAGCTATTTTCTTCTTATTATTACTGTTGCGTACATTGTTAGCTATTTTTATTATTATCATCACTAAGAACAAACTAATGTTCTCTTTATTTTTTCTATGGCCCTGAATTAGCTGACATTGTTGTTGTAAATGTCAAGTCTTTCTAATCCCAAGCTCTTTTTTTCTTTTGTTTATACAACCATCATCCAAAATATTCCTTTGAGGCTATGATTTTCCATGCTTGGTTTAATCCAAAAGATGAATTTTTTCCAAGGCAAATGAATAAAATCAGTTAGGACTTGTTGAGTTGTGGGAAAAGGGGGAAAAAAAGAATATTTCACATTGCTTTAGAAAAAGAACGTCACAGAAGTATCTAAAAATTAATGTAAACATAAATTAAGTTCAGTCTTAGCATAATAATGATTCTCAAAGAGAAAATTTAAATTAGTAACATTGGAAAAACAGATTTTTTAGGCTAGGGTATTGTTGACTCTAATTAAATTTAAGCTTCTTAAGGAAAAAATTAATAGGATACTGTAGATGGCAAGTAGAAAATCTCATTCAACAACATTGTGCGAGGGAGAAATTAATATGCTAGGAGGAAAACAGCTGTTCAAGAAGAAATCTTTCCCTGTACAAAAGTGTCCAGTAACCAACTCAAAAGCACTTCATTCGCTTAACTCTGAAAGGAGGTTTTGATGTAGTTTTAAAATATAAATTAGCAAGCCCTTTGGAAACTAGACCTAAGATATGCATTTGGTCAGATTCTAACTTCGACACCACAATCGGGTGTCCGTGTGGTATGGTAGGTATATTATCCTTCAAAATATCCCTTTCCTGTGGAAGCTGATGTCAGACCTGATTAGGTGACTTACTTTGGGCAGTTAAGTATGGGTGAAAATGATACGTGCCATAGCCTGACACTGAAAATGCTGCTGATGTGCTCAGTCATGGCCAGTGCTCTGTAACCCCATGGACTGTAGCCCACCAGGTTCCTCTGTCCATGGAATTCTCTAGGCAAGAATACTGAAGTGGGGTGCTGAAAATAGTATATCCTTAATTAATTTTGTTAGATGAATGAATGACTGATAATGATACTGACTGTAGAAAACAGACATTTTTTTTCCACCCAGAGTTATAATGAATTTAGGGAATTAATGCCATGCATATTTCTAGAAAAATATTCTTAGAGACTCTCTGGTTAGGGGTAAGAATAGGATAAGAAAGGGAGCAGAGGGAAAGAAAAAGGAGAACTGAATGGTATCAGCCAAGCAATTTGGATTAATTAAATGTCTTCTTTGAAAAACAAACAGCTTTGAAAAAGTGACAACAAACCATAAGGGTGCCTTACAAACAGTATCACAAAGTGTCAAGTTTGTCTGGGAATGTTTCTAATATTAATGCATGTTGCCACTTTTTAAATAGGCTAAAGATAATCTATGACTCACAAAAAGAAAAGATCTGAAGGTATTAAGCCAAATATAATTTTCTTGAGTCAATTTCAAAGAATCTTATAGGTCTGTGGAATCCATTAAGTGAATTATTTGAACCCTCTCAAACTATTCATTAAAAATATTTTATAAAAAGTTATAATTTGAGTATTTTTATTAAATATCTTTTTGGCTTTCATTTTTTTTTAAACCATATTTTAAATAAGCATGGTTTGGGCTCATCAAGCAGCTTAAACTATTTTTGAAAAGTTTTGGGTTCAGTAAAAGCCAAGCTGCTTTTTGCCAAGCAACTTTTCCTCTCATTTTAAAAACCGTATATATTTTAAGGGAAATTTAACCCATGTGTTTTTGATTCGTTTAAATTTAAATAATCAAAATAGTGTTTTTTACAAGCTAGTTGATGTTAAGAAGCTTCTTGAGTCTTTTAAAGAAAATTTTATCCTAAAAAGAAGCAGCAATGATTTGCCAACTGTAAATGCATTTCAACATCAAGAGGCTTGTATTCATTTGTAACTGCAAACCCCTGTTTCTGAGTCCCTTCTATATCTGGCAGAGATGATCTTTCCTGTTCTCTAATGTATTGGGGCCTAGACTCCCCAAAGTTAGCTAGCTTTTTGATGAAGTCAATGTATTAAGGCTGTAAAAATAAGGAAAATGGTGATGATTTTTAAAACGTTTCAAGAACTCATTGGTGGTGCAAGAGATTGTGTCGCCAAATGGAAAGTGTTTCCTTCATCTTTTACACACTTATTGAATCTTTATTACAGATATGATACATCCACAGTGATGGGAAAGCTGCTAAGATGAACATCTTTGGGGTTAATGGCAACCCACTCCAGTGTTCTTGCCTGGAGAATCCCAGTGATGGGGAAGCCTAGTGGGCTGCTCTCTATGGGGTCACACAGAGTCGGACACGACTGAAGCAACTTAGCAGCAGCAGCAGCAGCAACCCAAAATTGAGAAAAGTAACCTCAGACGTTTTCTTTCTTCCTTTATTAAAATAGGCAGAGACCTGAAATTTCCAATGGGGTAGTATTTTGATGGAAGGAGGATTGACATTTGAATTTTGGAGTTTTAAGAAAGGCAGATAATATTCTCAGGGAATTTGATTAAGAATGAAAGGAGATAGAGTTTATCAGGCAGATGGGACTGCTTTTCCTCTTTCCCACCTTCGTGCCCTCCTGCGACAAACAAATCACTCAGATGACTGATCAAATCACAATGGCCTGTAAGCTGCTATGTACTAAAGCTTAATAGCCACTTATTTTAAATCTTCAGATATCCTCTCTATACTTGGAGTTGCTTAAATGTCAGATAAATAGGTACCTAATCTCCCTCCACTCTGTTTCTCAGCAGCTTCTTTTTCAGATCTATAAATATGAATAGCATCCAACCTAGGAATCTTCCAGGAGTAACTATGATAGCACTTTGCTTTTTGCCTCACTCTCTAGAAATTTTCTCTAGACAAAGAATTATTTATTTTGCTGCCCTCCTCCTCTTGCATAGGTGGCCAGGAGTGAGAGTTAGGGGAAGGAGAAAAGAGAAGCTTTGCTCCAAAATTTGACCTAACTCAATGTAAAGACTAAACTCCTGAAAAATACGAAACTCTGATTTCATGGATTCTGCCACGTCTTTGTGGACCTCATTGTGTACCTAGAGTAAGTTGATTCTTAGGTAGATGCTGCTTAGCAGAACATTGTAATGGGCCTCATTTCTTAAACACACAGAACTTTCAGTTCAGTTCAGTTCAGTCGCTCAGTCGTGTCCGACTCTCCGCGACCCCATGAATCACAGCACGCCAGGCCTCCCTGTCCATCACCAACTCCCGGAGTTCACTCAAACTCATGTCCACAGAGTCGGTGATGCCATCCAGCCATCTCATTCTCGGTCGTCCCCTTCTCCTCCCGCCCCCAACCTTTCCCAGCATCAGAGTCTTTTCCAGTGAGTAAACTATCGCATGAGGTGGCCAAAGTATTGCAGTTTCAGCTTTAGCACAGAACTTTACATATTGTCAAAGAAAAAAAGACAGTTTATTGGCTTTATATAAATAGGATTATCACATATGATTGTGTAGGCTGTGCAGTTGTATGATGGCTTTGTATATAAATGAAATGACAAGGGAGAGATTTCAGACAGTCTGGTTCCAGTTCTCTCTCGTGCACACACACACACTACATCGCCTAACACTTTTCTTCCTTTACCCTTAGAGTAATGTACGTCTATCTGAAAGGGCTAAGGAGTAGTTTTATTAAGAAATGGGCTTAAAGAACTCTTCACTTTGTTAGGTGAGCAGCTCTCTGTATATTCAAATAAAAGAATATACAGCTCATGGCAGAGTATAGTAAGCATTATGGAGAGTTGAACTTTTGGCCTCAAATGTTTGTTTTCAAACTCATGATACCATGATTCAGTTCAGTTCAGTTCAGTTCAGTTGCTCAGTCGTGTCCGACTCTTTCTGACCCCATGAATCACAGCACGCCAGGCCTATCTGTCCATCACCAACTCCCAGAGTTCACTCAAATTCACGTCCATCGAGTTGGTGATGCCATCCAGCCACCTTATCCTCTGTCGTCCCCTTCTCCTCCTGCCCCCAATCCCTCCCAGCATCAGACTCTTTTCTAGTGAGTCAACTCGTCACATGAGGTGGCCAAAGTATTGGAGTTTCAGCTTTAGCATCAATCTCTCCAATGAACACCCAGGATTGATCTCCTTTAGAATGGACTGGTTGGATCTCCTTGCAGTCCAAGGGACTCTCAAGAGTCTTCTCCAGCACCACAGTTCAAAAGCATCAATTCTTTGGCGATCAGCTTTCTTCACAGTCCAACTCTCACATCCATACATGACTATGGGAAAAACCATAGCCTTGACTAGACGGACCTTGGTTGGCAAAGTAATGTCTCTGCTTTTTAATATGCTATCTAGGTTGGTCATAACTTTCCTTCCAAGTAGTAAGCGTCTTTTAATTTCCTGGCTGCAATCAGCATCTGCAGTGATTTTGGAGCCCCCAAAAATAAAGTCTGACACTGTTTCCACTGTTTCCCCATCTATTTCCCATGAAGTGATGGGACCAGATGCCATGATCTTCGTTTTCTGAATGTTGAGCTTCAAGCCAAACTTTTTGCTCTCCTCTTTCACTTTCCTCAAGAGGCTTTTTAGTTCCTCTTCACTGTCTGCCATAAGGGTGGTGTCATCTGCATATCTGAGGTTATTGAGATTTCTCCTGGCAATCTTGATTCCAGCTTGTGCTTCTTCCAGCCCAGCGTTCCTCATGATGTACTCTGCATATAAGTTAAATAAGCAGGGTGACAATATACAGCTTTGACGTACTTCTTTTCCTATTTGAAACCAGTCTGTTGTTCCATGTCCAGTTCTGACTGTTGCTTCCTGACCTGCATATAGGTTTTTCAAGAGGCAGGTCAGGTGGTCTGGTATTCCCATCTCTTTCAGAATTTTCCACAGTTTATTGTGATCCACACAGTCAAAGGCTTCCCTCATAGCTCAGTTGGTAAAGAATCCACCTGCAATGCAGGCGACCTGGGTTCGATCTCTGGGTTGGGAAGATAACTTGGAGAAGGGAAAGGCTACCCACTCCAGTATTCTGGCCTGGAGAATTCCATGGACTGTATAATCCATGGGGTCCCAAAGAATTGGACACAACTGAACGACTTTCACTTTCATTTGTTACTCAGCCAAATTGTCTCCAAATCCCATTTTCATATACCTCTAATTAAATTTCATCTATTTGGTTTTTTACTAGCATTCTAAAATGTTGAAATAAATTTGAATATTTATTCTGTCATCTTTCAAATAAGTCACATTAAGCTGTGAAAGAAATTGATACCTTATATCCAGTTTACTGTATAAATATTGAGTTAACAATAGACCAAAAATTGTTGTGATACTCAACTAGCTTTCATTTGATATAATTTCATTCAACAATTGTTTATCAAACACTTAGGAGGTACCAAACATAAGATTACATTTATTTATACTCCTGGCTACATTTTTAGTTACATTTATTATTACCTAGCCTGTATTTTTTATCTTCTATACAAGGATAAATTTTTATTCAATTTGCATAAACATTTGGAATGTGAAATTATGTGCCAGATATTGTGCTACAAAGAAGCACATTGGAGCTACAAAGAAGCCGTAATCTAGTACAGAAGAGAGATGTACCAAAATGATTAAAATAAAGTGTGATCAGAAAAGCAACAGTCTTCAGAGTTTTGGCATGTTTACTTCTAAAATAAATAGTTTATAGACTAACAATATATTTAACACTATCCTCCCGAAAAACATAAATAAAGACCGAGACATCAATCTTCTTAGTTCATCCAGATTGAGTTCTAGACTCCTGTGTCATTTCCCAAATATTCACACATTGTTTAGTAAGCAATTCAAATTTTACAAGAAATCAACATCATATTGTAAGTAATTTTTTTAAATGATAATCTTCACCCTTCTTTTTAAAACCAAGACCCTTTAGAGCCCTCACTTATTTTCTGTGGTGTCAAAAGAATTAATGTTGACTTGGAGGTCACACTTGCTGACTCTTTCAGTACCCTAGGAGCATAGAATACCTAGGAGCAGACATAAAAATGGACAGATGCTATGTTCTTTTATCTTACTACTTCAACCTCTCTAGACTAGTGTTCCCCAAACTTTAGCACTAGCAGAATCATCTGTAGAGCTTTTAGAAAAATGATTTTATTGATTTATTTTTGGCTGTGCTGGGTCTTCATTGCTGCACAGGCTTTTCTCTAGTTGCAGCCAGTGGTGGCTAGTCTCCAGTTGTGACATACAGGCTTCTCATTGCAGCGGCTTCTCTTGTTGCAGAGCACAGGCTTGATAGTTGTGGAATAGAGGCTTAGTTGCTCCACAGCACGTGGTCTTTGGGTTTTTCCACATGGAAACTTTATGGCCAACCCAATAACAAGCACTACGGAAACAAAGATAGACCAAATTCCCAGCCGGTAGAGAAGCTGTGTGAAGGGAGACAACAGAATCCCCCTGAGCAGTGCTATGTTGAGGTCTGCTAGGATCTGCTGGAATGCCCAGGCCTATGTACATTATTCATGAGTATTTGTAGGGGAGGGGAAGGCAAGGATTGTTCTGTCACCAAGAGAAGTAATGCTGAGCAGAGCAAGTCCATACTCCACTTGGCTGGTTGGGGAAGATTTTATAAGAGATGGTATACTATAAATTATTTCTATAAGTATTTCCTAAAGTTTTCTGTTGCATTAACTTTTATTATAGTAGTTTTCATTTATGGCTTTTCTTTTTACATTTGAAATCATTGTTAACCTTTAGAAATAATTATAAGAAAATTAAATTTTAAAATATTTTGAGTATTCTTTCCCTAGGATATTAGAGATAAAAGGCTCACATTTGTAAACCTACCTGCTGCCCCCTGCACTGAGGTAGAGCAGAGCCAAGGCCTTGGAATATGTTGCACAGCATCACACCTGCATGACCAAAGTCAGGTTATATTTATAGTCTTGGAAGCAGAGTCATGGGAGGGGAAAAGAGAGTCACAGTACATATATTGGGAGTTTTGTCTGATGTTGTTCCAGAATTCAGACTTCACAGTGAAACTGAGTCAGAAACCAAGAAGGGTTGGGCAATGTCAGAAGGTTCTAGGTGGTACTAGAGAATTTTTCCAGGAAACGTCATTTTATCCTCTAGGGGATTTGCACTGGGCTTCCGGCTCTACTGGGTCATGGTATACTTTCTAAGGGTGGAGTTCAGCCTTTGCTACAACTTCAGACACCATCTTCTTTCTTGGTTGTGAACAGGCCCATAACATGATTGCTGTGTGGCTTCTCACAATGTGGCCTTACCTCTTCCCTGGGGTTCCTTTGAGGCAGCACTCTGCTCCCTCTCAAGAGGGGCAGAAGAACAGGCTATGGAGGAGAGAATTCTCACAGTTTTGTCTTGTACACATTATGTTTATTTGTAAAAGTATGAGATTCAAGATATCGCAAGCCTGCAGCTCCTGGTAGCCCAGTTGGCCTCTCCCTCTTTCTTACACACACACATGAGAATATAAAATGAAAACTGCAATTACCCATGGGTCAGGAAAAACATTGAGACTTATCATTCAACAGCAAGTATTTACTGAGTATTGTGTTCCAGTTCCTGTCTAGGTGCTTGGAATGTACCAATTAGCAAAACAGACTTAAAAAAAAAAAAAACTCACTTGTGAAGCTCACATTCTAGAGGAATTTTTTTTCAATCTCATTTGAATGATAGTATCACATTCTTCCCTCAAATGTTATTTAATGGGGAGGGGCATAGATAAGGTGGGAGAACCACAGATGATCTGGACAAGCGCTTCTCTGAGTGGGAGAGTGGGTAGAAAGGGGATGAGTGATAGAGTTGAATTCAACTACTTTACAGTTTTGTTTGGATTAAGACCATTAATCTTTTAAAGAAAATGGGGAAAAAATCTATTAAAAAAATCTAGGAAGCTTACAGTTAGGCAAATTTTATAAGCAAAATTATTTTCTTTTTCCTCTCAGCAAATCTCTGCTTTTCAGGTGTTAACATAATCCACCTACCAGTCAGTCACTCAGCATATCATGCTTGTCGTTTATAGTATGGCACTTCCCAGATAAGAATCCCATTTTCTTTATTTTTTTATCTTACATGGCTTCAGGAGCCACCTGGCAGTCAGGCTGTTGAATTGAATTCAAGTATGCTTTCAGACTAGTGCCATGAAACAGGCAATTCACTGTATTTCCATAAGGCACATTACTGTCCCTCAGAGAATGACATCTGACAGAACCAGTAAAGAGCGACTTATCTAACATCTAACAAGCATTGCTTTTCCCAGGATGGGCAGAGAAAAGGATGTTGAAGGGAGCCATCGCATGTAAGTCTTAGCATCACTGAGTAATCACAATGAGTACATTGTAAGAAGTCAGTATACGCCCGCCAATTGTGGCTGGAAGGCCTATACTATGACACCTGTCCTTGAAGAACTTAGGTGAAATTCCATTTCAAGTGAAATAGAATAAAAAGCCTAATTCTCTGGAAACTCAGAAGAAGAGGGGTCTCTGTAGGTTGATTAATGGTGAAGGAGAAATGGCCCGTGAAACCATGCATGAGACCCAAGTAGATTTCTCTTGGTGAACTTTGTCTCCCTGTCCTATGAATTTACTGAGCCAGAGTTGCTACCAAGCTTTTGCCATGGGAAAAAGTATTTTCATGGGTTTTCTATTTGATTATGGATGTCATCTCTCAGAAATGCCTATGCAAGTGCTATAGCACAAAGACCTTGCGTAAGGATAATCAGGATATGCAACTATCCTTGCATAAGGAGAGTCAGTCAATAGGACTATGGGCTGCTGTTTTCTGCTGGAAACAGACTGAAGCCTCGGTGTAAGTAAATAATCTCATCCCAGGGCAGAGGAATCCTTTCCGTTCGTTCCGTTCCGTCGCTCAGTCGTGTCCGACTCTTTGCGACCCCGTAGACTGTAGCCTAAACAGGCTTCTGCGTCCATGGGATTCTCCAGGCAAGAATACTGGAGTGGGTTACCGTTTCCTTCTCCAGGGGATCTTCCCGACCCAGGGATCGATCCCGGGTCTCTGCTGCATTGGAGGCAGACGCTTTAACCTCTGAGCCACCAGGGAAGCCCGAGGAATCCTTTAGGAATCCTCTGATCCTGAACAGTGTTCTTTGGTTTGGTCTAGTCACTAGGTCATATCTGACTCTTGTGACCCTATAGACTGTAGCCAGCCAGGCTCCTCTGTGCATAGGATCTCCTAGGCAAGAACACTGGAGTGGCTTGCCATTCCCTTTGAGACTTAAGTCTCTTAGAGTCATAAGGTGAGTATGATGGGAAACAATTCCAGATTTCCCACTCGATTCTATATTGTGAAAATTGCTACATCAAATGAACAATGAATTGGTTCATAGCTACTTTAGGGTAGATGGGTAGGAAATGTCATCACAATGGTTGTTTCCCAAATTGCAAACCAGTAGGAATATTTTTCTTGGAAAATTGAACACATATGTAACTATAACTAGTCTGGTGTTTCAGTTCAGTTCAGTTCAGTCGCTCAGTCGTGTCCGACTCTCCGTGACCCCATGAATCACAGCACGCCAGGCCTCCCTGTCCATCACCAACTCCCGGAGTTCACTCAAACTCATGTCCACAGAGTCGGTGATGCCATCCAGCCATCTCATTCTCGGTCGTCCCCTTTTCCTCCCGCCCCCAACCCTTCTCAGCATCAGAGTCTTTTCCAGTGAGTCAACTCGTCGCATGAGGTGGCCAAAGTATTGCAGTTTCAGCTCTGGTGTTTAGTTTTCCATTAAAAAAAGAAAATATGAATAAATGTCTACTATATACAGTGCTTTGTGTGCTAACATCCGTGGAGAATTGTTTTGGGCAGGGTTGACACCATTTTATAAAATGATTATTAAAAGTCTAAATGGGATAAAAATTCAAACAAATACTTTTCCTAAAGTCATAGATTCAACCTAAAATTAAATCTACAGTTATTCCACTGTGGCTAATGGTGGCAATCAAAGATTAAATGGATTTGCTTCTCTGGGAGTCTCCAGTCACCATCAAAGCACCTCTTATCTCTGGATTGAGGCCTATTCCTATAATGAAACTGATTTGGTTCTTTAACACTTTTCCCCTTCAACCTTAATAGATTTCTGTGGCTTCTGTGTTGTATTTTCATCATTCTGATCAGATAATTATTCCCATCCCATCTTCCTCATGCTTCTTTGCATCATCTCTTTGTTGCAGTTTTAAACTTACATATATTCCTTTTTGTCTCCTTCCTACTAATCCTTCCCAGATTAATCCTTCCTACTAATCGTTCTACAGGTGAATGGAAGGTGTTGACTATTCGATACGTTTTCTGTGTATTGTCAGCTGCTCCAGTTTTTTGTGGCTGAGAAATATGGAGATATTCATTTAAGTTGCTAGGCTCTGTCATGTCACAGTGGGATGGATGCCTGGGATCGAGGGTATGCTTAGAATAGTACTGAAAGCTATGTCTCACTGGTGTCAGCAGCAAGGCAGCAAAGAATGCAGAGATATCATTTACAGAGGATACAGAAAAAGCATCCACAAATTTCTCTCAGAGATACCAGGCTTATTAATTTCTAGTTTTCAAGGGCTTGTAATCATGGTGAATGAGCTTGAAATTTAAAATTCTGTGGTTGTCATTCAATAATACTGGAGATCCAAGATATATTCTCAGTCAAAGTCTTTGCAAGCACAAACTATCCTCTCTTGCTAGATGTTCATCAGTGTTATTTATTTCTGAGCAATTTGGAATTCAATGAAACATCCTTGAGAGTTAGTCGTTAAAAGGAGGACATGGAGTATTATAACAAGGAAAGATATTCCTGCTATCTCATTAAAAGTAAACACAATGTGTATTACATGATCTGATTTTTTTAAGCACACACAAAACTTGGGTAACAAAGAATGAGATGATTTACACCCAGATATTAGCTGGGGATGTCTATAAGTGCTAGGATTACAGAGGATTCTTATATTTTTCTTTACAGTCATTTTAATTTTTGCAATAAATGAAAACAGAGGATGTTATAAATTAAACCACAGACAATTTGGCTTCATATACAGAGAGCCCTCAAGGGGATGACACTTACATTAGAAACAAGCAAACAGAGCAAAACAGAACTAAAAGTCTATATTAGAGGAGTAACTTAGAGGTTTCATAATGATTTCCTAGCTCTGAAAGTGAAAATAAGTTCTGACAGATTTCAAATTAGTTTAGTCTTCATTGAGGTTTTCAGTGTTCCCTTTCAGTGTTCCAGTGTGGGTTTTGTTTATGCCTAACACTATTTCCAGATGGTTTGGGAGGAGAAAACAAAAAATTTTTAAGGCAGTGTCATCACATTTGATTCTCATATTTGGAAACAATATTTTATTGTGCGCTTCTTTAATACATACATATGTACCCTTCCTTTGATATATTTAAAGAATATTTTTTACTTCCTCATATTCCTTTTCAAAATCTTTTTAAAATTATTATTACTTAGTGTTTTTTGATCTCACTCCAAAAGCTTTATGACAGCTGAGTTTAAGTGGTTGCTTCAGGCTACAGAAGTCAAAGATGTAATTGAATTATGCTTCCAGGCTTGGCATACAAAATCAAGAAAAATTTCATTCATTATGATTAATTAATCCAGAAGCACAGTGGTAGTATTATGATTCTATTGTATCTGGAACTTGGCACATATTCAACTGACATTTACATGGTAAAGGAGAAAAGGGAATGGTTAATCTGTGCCTGGCAAACTGCTCCATAATAGACAGCCTGGAAAAAAAAAAAAAAGAACAAACAAGAGATCTGGGGAAGAAAAGATGTTACATATTGTACATACGGGCTTGGATTTTTTGAGATTCCTCTCACAATGAATAATATCCTAGAAAACGCCGTAATATGGGATAATGAATGGCTTACATGTCAGAGTTACCCTCAATATCACTTTTATTATATACCTCACTTCATCCTACATAGCATTATAGTGAAAATTAATCACCTCATAACAGTGATAGGTACAAGTGAATAACGACAAAAATATTTCCAAATGCCAGTTAAAAAATAAGCATGGCTAATGAGAATTGCCTGCTCAGATCCTTTTATATGGACTTCCTTCCTTTCTATAATAAACTCTAAAAGTGGACTACCTGGGATTTATGTTATTATCTAGCAGACGTTTGATATAACTAAGGGACCAGCATCAGTTGAGGAGGGACACTTCTCAACAGTGAAGATGATGAAAGACAAGGAAAGAAAGGGAGACAGGGAGAGGGAATTAGGAGTGAACCCATTGTCACACAAAATAACAAACAGTCACAAAATCTCAGTGACATACAATAGTAATCATGTATTTAACACGCATATGTAGGTTAACTCTGCTGATCTCTACTAGGCTTGCTCGTGCAAATGCAAATCAGGGGATGATCAGTTGCCCTAGGCTGGCTGGGATCTGCTGGCCTTCTTGGGTGCAACATGCAGGTCTATAGGTCAGCCAAGAGACCCTGTCTCCCATCTTTCTGTGAGTAACTGGCTAGCTGAGGAATGTTTGTCTTATGGCAAAGGCAGAGGCTCAAGAGAGAGCAAGGTCCATCAGACAACAGCTTCCCCTTTAAGTGCCCATGACATCTGTAAACCTTATTGAAGGAAGTCGCATATCTGGACATTAGTAGGATGGGGAAATAGTAGACCATGGAGAGAGAGAGAAAGAATTGCAACAGTAGCTCCATGCTCACAGGAGTGAAATGGAAAGGGGAGTGAGAGTAAGATGACAAACATAGCCAAGCCAATGAGGAACTCATATTGGTAACGTTCAACTGTTGGAGGTTTTGGGAGATTCATCATAATTTATTTTGAAGAATTCTTGCTAATAACATGGTGCTGACTTTGGGGAACACATTCTGTTGTGGGTCATAGTCTCATTTTGGCAGCAACTTTCTTTCCCGTATACTGGCATGAAGTTTTTTCTGAGCAGTGTGGGAGAAACATTCTTTTCTGGGGGCCTGTGGATTTCAATGTGTCATTAATTTTGAATCATTCTGTCATCATGACAGCTCAGGGGCCTACAGATGCAAACATCAGATAAGGCAGGTAGGTGTAAGTTAGGTTGCTAGCTCTGAAATGTACTGAGGATAAGTGCTATATATGGATGAGATCCAAAATATACTTCCTATACAAGAAAGCCAGTTAAAGACAAAGAGCTCTTTAATTATTAAGGCACATATAGGAATACTGACAAAAGACTGACTTCCATAACTGGTTCTGTATACATTTTGTGACATTATGCAAAGGAAAGGAAACCCTTTTTATTCCTTGCTGCTGCTGCTAAGTCACTTCAGTCGTGTCCAACTCTGTGCAACCCCATAGACGGCAGCCCACCAGGCCCCCCTGTCCCTGGGATTCTCCAGGCAAGAACACTGGAGTGGGTTGCCATTTCCTTCTCCAATGCATGAAAGTGAAAAGTGAAAGTGAAGTCACTCAGTCATGTCCAGCTCTTAACAACCCCATGACTGCAGCCTACCAGGCTCCTCCATCCATGGGATTTTCCAGGCAAGAGTACTGGATTGGGGTGCCATTGCCTTCTCCTTTTATTCCTTGAAGTACTTTATTTTCTATACCTGTAAAATGAGATATTTAAAACATAGAGCAAAACATAACTATGTAACTGAAAGATCTATATACTAAGATATTAAAATCTGTAATTCTGACAAATGTGTGTTCTGCTTTCAGGGTTTTACAAAAACACTGATGCATCTGTATAGGATTTAGACTAAAGTGAGGCAGAGGCCATTTTTCTGTCCCTTTTAGACCATCTCTGCTGATAAACATGGTTGTGAAAATCATATTTCTCTGCAACAGTGTCCACTGTTCACTCTTCGGCTTCCTTGGTGAGAAGTGGTGGTGATGGCAGCCACAGCAGCGCTGACTGGCTGCTGTCGTCTCCCAGTCCCTGCATTGTAGCTTCATGGGCACCCAGAAGCCAAGGCAACAGTGGCAACAGAGTGGGAGCAGGTTCTTGACTCAGCACGGCTCCAGGAGTGTCTCACTGCTGGTAGTAGATGGTGAATCAGTTTTGTATTATTCTGCAATCTCTTCTAAAGACCCAGAGCCTGATCATTCCACACATCTGATAATTTCATAAGAACTAATTTTCTGTATAAATCTTCCTGCTTATAAATACCTGAAGTGATATCTCTTGCCAGAACTGAACCTTGACTAACATGGAAACCTAACTTACACAAATATAAAATAATCTAGATCATATGGGCCAATCTGTTAGGAACATGCAAATAAATGATCAAACTAATTTTGTACTTGTGTTTACTCTATATACTCATTAACAGATATGTACCTATGCCATCAAGAAAAATGCTGTAATTAAGACGTAGATAAATGTTGCATTGTTGTTGTTGTTCAGTCATTAAGTCATGTCCAACTCTTTGTGATCCCATGAACTGCAGCATTCCAGGCTTCCTCGTCCTTCACTATTTCCCTGAGTTTGCTCAAAACCATGTCCATTGAGTCAGTGATGCCATCCAACCATCTCATCCTCTTTCACCCCCTTCTCCTCTTGCCCTCAATCTTTCACAGCATCAGGGTCTCTTCCAATGAGTCAGTTCTTTGCTTCAGGTGACCAAAGTACTAGAGCTTCAGCTTTAGCATCAGTCCTTCCAATAGATATTCAGGATTGATTTCCTTCAGGATTGACTGGTTTGATCTCCTTGCAGTCCAAGGACTGTCAAGAGTCTTCTCCAGCACCGCAGTTCAAAAGCATCAATTCTTCAGTGCTCAGCTTTCTTTATAGTACACTCTCACATCATACATGACTACTGGAAAAACCATAGCTTTGACTAAATGGACCTTTGTTGACAAAGTAATGTTTCTGCTTTTTAACATGCTGTTTAGGTTTGTCTTAGCTTTTCTTCCAAGGAGCGAGTATCTTTTGAATTCATGACTGCAGTCACTGTCCACAATAAAGTCTGTCACTGTTTCCATTATTTCTTTATCTACTTGCCATGAAGTGATGGGACCAGATGCCATGATCTTAGTTTTCTGAATATTGAGTTTTAAGCCAACTTTTTCACTCTCCTTTTTCACTTTCATCAAGAGGCTCTTTAGCTCCTCTTTGCTGTCTGCCATTAGAGTGATATCATCTGCATATCTGAGATTGTTGATATTTCTCCCAGCAATCTGATTCTGGCTTGTGAGTCATACAGCCCAGCATTTCCTATACTCTGCATATAAGTTAAATAAGCAGGGTGACATTATAAAGCCTTGATGTACTCCTTTCCCAATTTTGAACCAGTCCATTGTTCCATATCTAGTTCTAACTGTTGCTTCTTGTCCTGCACACAGGTTTCTCAGGAGGCAGGTAAGGTCGTCTGGTATTCTCATCTCTTCAAGAATATTCCACAGTTAGTTGTGATCCACACAGTCAAAGGCTTTTGTGTAGTCAGTGAAGCAGAAGTAGATGTTTTGTTGTAATTCCCTTGCTTTTTCTATTATCTTATGGATGTTGGCAATTTGATCTCTGGTTCCTCTGCCTTTTTAAAATCCAGCTTGTTACATCTGGAAGGTCTCATTCACATACTGCTGAAGCCTAGCTTGAAGGATTTTGAACATAGTATTACTAGCATGTGAAATGAGTACAATTGTATGGTAATTTGAACATATTTTAGCATTGCCTTTTTTGGGGATTGGAATGAAAACTGACCTTTTCCAGTTCTGTGGCCACTGCTGAGTTTTCCAAATTTGCTGGCATATTGAGTGCAACACTTTAACAGCATCATCTTTTTGCTGCATTATAAGAATTCAAATACACAGTAATTAAGGAGACTTCCTCATGATAATATTTTTCTGATATAAATATAGTTACAGAAGATAGTCTTTTAATTGAAAAGTAAGAATTCTAAAATTCATTTGGAATAACAAAGAACTAAGAATAACCAAGATACTCCTGAAGAAGTAGTAGAACAAAGTAAGGGGACTTGCCTTACCAGATATAAATTTATTATACAGCAATGAAAAATAAGATAAAGGGATGATATTATTACTTGGGAGAAACTGACAGAACAGAATTGAATGTCTAGGAAGAGACTCACACAGTATGGAAGCTTCATATATGATAGGGAAGGCAGTGAGGCTCAGTTGGGAAATCATGAACTAGTCACTCTAATATGGTGAGAAAACTAGATACAGGAATTTTTAAAAAGCCCTACTTCACTCTGTACACACACACACACACACACACACAGACATATACTTCACTCTGTTCACACACACACACACACACACACACACTTCAAAATGGTTTGATGATTTATCCATGAATTGCAAAATTTTAAAACTTTGAGAAGAAAATATAGTAGAATAGCTTTAAGATTTCTGAGCAGGGTTGAGTAGGGACTACATTCTTAAACAAGATACAAAAATGAAAAAAAAAAATTTAAAAAAATTGGCCTTGTCTTTAACTTCAGTTATTTCCTGGAAAATGTAGACATCTAGTCAGATGCCTCAAAAATTTGTTCTCCACAAGTGGTATACGTGAGCTTCCCAGGTGGCACTAGTAGTAAAGAACCTGCCTGCCAGTGCGGGAGACGTAAGAGACGTGGTTTTGATACGTGGGTTGGGAAGACATGGAGGAGGCGTGGCAACCCACTCCAGGATTCTTGCTTGGAGAATTCCACTGAAGAGAGGAGCCTGGAGGGCTACTGTCATAGGGCTGCAAAGAGCAGGACGTGACTGAGGTGACCTAGCACACAAGTGGCAGCAGGGCCACATCCAGATGACTGGGACCTAACAGCAACAGAGGGTTAAAGACTGAAAACATGTTTCATGTAGAGCCAGTTTGTAAACATAAGCAGCCGGGTGTGTGCCACCTGCTACCATTCCAGAAAAGGCAGGACACATGGGAGGGATAAAATTCAGCAGATTTTCATCATATCAGGTCTCGTTGTAACATCTTGTTATTTTCATTCCCTATTAAATGATCCAAAGTGATAAGGCTTTATGGCTTTTTTTGTTATAAATTCTGCTCAATAAAAGCCCTTGAAGAACATGTGGCATCTCTAGTTCCTCTAAATGTGAAGCATTTAAAACATAAACATAGTTAATTGATTTTAAAAATAACTGGATATCTAAATGTATTTTAATATAATGTAAAGTGTCTTAAATTGTAAAAGACTTAGCAGAAGTCTACTGACATCTTACTGGCCTAGGGAAGAAACTGGTGAAAAAAAAATATTTTGGAAAGCGATTCTAGGTGTGATGAATAGGGAAATAATATGGCAAGATGCATATATGGAGAAATAAAAGTGTGCATGTTTTCAGCAAGAATTCACAGACCAGAACAGTGAAAATCAACTATTTTGGAATGGAAAGAAATTCCTCACTTTTTATATTATAGCAAAAATTCCTCTAAAGGGAAAGAGAACATTTTAATAAAATGTAGGTCTATCATAACAGTTTAGAAATAGGATGACTGATAAAACAAACTCATGTTTTTTTAATGTGCTTCTTAAGACTTATAAACTAAACCTCCTATGGGCTAGTATCCTTTAACAAAAGTAGTCATTTCTCTTTTTATTTTTAACACTTTTTAAGTTGGGGGACAACTTTCTTTTCCAAAGATTTCTTGACTTATTAGATACGGTGCAAATAAAAAGGAGTAATGTCTTAAAAAGAAGCATCTTAGAGCCTTAACCCAACAATATAAAAGCATATATATCTCAAAATTCATAGACCCAAGTTCCAATGATTAGTATTGAGACCTTAGGCAAACCTTCCAACTTTCTTATGTTTTGATTTTCTTGCCTATAAAATTAGGATATTGTATAAAATAACGTTGAAAAAAAACCTAAAAATCTAGAGAAGCAGAATGGCAGGTATTAAGCACCAGGGAAGCTGCAGACTCTGAGTATAACAGGAAGTCAGAGTGGAAGACAATGAGCATAACAGAGCTTTACTCGTCAAGAGAGACGGGGTATCTATTGAGCTAAAAAGACAGATGGCATTCAACATGGGAAAACATTAAAGTAGCGGAGACTGAGGTGGACACTGATCTGGAAAAAAGGTAAAACCCCACGTTAGACAACTGAGGCCTAAGAACTGGGCTACTTTTGCTGAAGGATGTGCATGCTGCTGAAATTGGGGCCAGTGCACCTTGAAGTACTCCTTTCTCAGGTCTGCCATTTGTGTTTGGGATTAGGAGAGCCTGGTCTAAGGAGACGGGAGCAAGGAACACCAGGAAGGTGAGAACAGAAGCTGTGGAACCAGGAACCCAAATAGCACCGTGATCTTCAAGACATTAGGTTCCCCACTGACAGTAACCAACAGAAGAATGAGAGATTTCATTAGCACTTTTGTAAAACCAGAAAACAAGTCCTCAACAAGCTGTATGGCTGTCAGCCCAGAAACTTCACTGTAAATCATTTGGAAAGTCGTGTTTGTCAACAGAAAATTAAAATGCCTTTAATGCTTGTTGCTTAAATGTCATCTCGTATTTTCACCACAGCCTCCTTTCCTGGGGAGAAAATTTCAAATTTGTCATTATTATCCTCTCTTAGAAGTGGCTCAGGGTGGTTGTTGTATGAGACATAAACCAAAGCGCAACAAACAACTTCCGAAAGGGATGGCAGTGTCGCATGCAAGCAGTATGTAAACCACAAAGGGAGGAGAGTAGGCAGCAGATTTGTCAGGTTGCCAATAAAAGACAATGTCTGAATTCCCATAACCAGATCTGCCTTTAGGACATTTTATGCTTTCCAAATCAGACCTGGGGCTTTCTGGAATGATGAGCACTAATACTCTAAGCAGCAAAGTCTTAATCGGCACTACTTTGAAATTTGTAACTGAAAATTAATCAGGTCACCCTGTTGAGGATAAGAACACGATTATGTGCTAATGTTGCTCATTTCATACACGGAAAAAATCCCAGGGCAGTTAGAGGTCCTATTGAGCCATTTGTATTTTTTTAATTGTTTATTTAGATTTTATTTTTCTGGACTTAGTTTATATGCTATTGCTTTCTATGCGAGTTAATCTCTATGCCTCTGCCAGGTTTTCAGTACAATATAGTGTAGTGGAAAGAATGTTGGGTTATATCTCATCTTTACTTGCAGAGAGCCACGGGGTTGGGATTTTAATTTTTCTGAGACTCTCTTCAGTCTGTAAGTAAGGAAAATCATACCCATTGCAAAGTTGTGTCATGAGGAATAATATGAGGGAAACTGCAAGGTCTGCTGCTGCTGCTACTGCTCAGTCACTTCAGTCGTGTCCAATTCTTTGTGACCCTGTGGACTAACCCGGCAGAACATGATATTCTCCAGGCAAGAATACTGGAGTGGGTAGCCATGCACTCCTCCAGGGGATCTTCCTGACCTAGGAATCGAACCCAAGTCTCTTGCATCTCCTGCATTGCAGGTGGATTCTTTACCTGCTGAGCCATCCAGGAAATCATGCAAGGTCTGACTTTTCACATATAGTTTCCTTTTTTGGTCTACAACTGGCCCCATCCTACTTAGTATAGTATAGTATTAATCGCTCAGTTGTGTACAACTTTTTGCTACCCCATGAACTGTAGCCTGCCAGGCTCCTCTGTCCATGGGATTCTCTAGGCAAAAATACTGGAGTGGGTTGCCAGTTCTACCCTACTCACCTAACTACATTTTTTACTCCCTTAAAGCTACTAAACCAGGGCTCCCCTTGTGGCTCACACAGTAAAGAATCTGCCTGCAATGCAGGAGACCCAAATTTTCAATCCCTGGGTCAGGATCATCCCCTGGAGAAGGGACTGGCAACCCACTCCAGTATTCTTGCCTGGAGAATCCCATGGTCAGAGGAGCCTGGCAGGCTACAGTCCACAGGGTCGAAAAGAGTCGGACACAACTGAGCGACTAACACCTTCACTTTAAATTACAACTTTCACTAGTGCCACCTGGGAAGCCTCAAACCTACAACTTTCACTCTAGCAAGTGAAAGTCTCCTTAGTGTTTCTGTCATTCTAATTCTCACTTTCCACCTTGGGCTACACAATTATGGCCCCACCCTCTTTACCTAATTTTATTAATCTTTCAAATCTAAAAGGCAAACATGTCCACTCAAAAACATCAACACAATGGAAAAGGATCATGTTATTTTACTCCTAACATCTTTTTTTGGCTACATATTTGTGTAGACACTGTTTCATTAACTTGTAGATAGCATGTGGATTGCATAAAATAGACTTACTGAAGTTCGTATATATAACATTCAGTTTCAATTCTACAAATATTTATTGCTTCCCTACTACGTAAAGGGTATAAATTTGAGCAAAAAATCAACCTCTTCCCTCGTGGGCTCATTGTCCCCTTAGGAAGAAAGGTGAGTGATGCTTTATTTTTCTCATGTATTTTCCTCTCAACGAAGGCAGTTATTATGAAGTATCTTGTGTCTTTACATTTGGTGAAGTTCAGCTCATCAGTAGTCTTTTCTTTGTATTTTCTGGACGTTAAAATGAGATTATGTAGTCAATACTTTAAATAATACAATATATGCTGATTTTAAACAAGGCACTGTGATTTTCCATCAAGGCTATTTAAAAATTATATAGAGGCAAAAATGGGCAAATTCTTTTGCCAACAGATTATAGCTTGGTAAATGATTTTTTGGAAGTTAAGCAAAGGGCTTAGTGATAAGGTGATATAACCAGAACATACTCTCCAGAGGTTAGTTACATTTATCAAATGAAAAATGTGTTTAACCACTAGAATACAAGTCAGTCCATGTAATTCCTCACCTTCAATCAATGTATGGTAGGTCTGGGTAACTATATTTGAGTATATTTTGTCATCTTTGTTCACATGATTTATAGGTTTATGTTTGAACTCAAAGCTGCAACCTTAATTTATTATTGCCAAGCTGGAGGTTTATCCTGTTCTCTTCTAGAACATTCTCTTTCTACACTATTAATGTCTCTGTCTCATAAACTAAACCTTATTTTCTCTCTTCAATGAGAAGACTTTGTTCTTCAGAAAATAAAAAGAAAGCAGTGACATATTTCTGGGGGTGCTGTTTAGCATGGACTTTATGGTAGGGCATTTTTACTGATTTTTCTGGGCAGACGAGGGACATGCTCTCCTTGTGTTAGAGAGGTTACTTGGGAGGGATGGTCTTCAGCCCTTTGAGTTGCCTGCCTATTTGAGAACCTGCTGAGCATGATTACAAATCACGAGTTGGGCTTGAATTTTCCCAAGCTGGCTGCAGAGACAACTTGTCTAGGCTCTCAGTGAATAGCCACAGCCCACAGAGAATGTGTGTTTACCCAGACCTTTTCCATGGTTTACTCTGAAAATTGGTTCAACCACATGGGAATCTAGTTAGACTCTTGGAATTATAATCTTTGACTGGCATGTAGCCCAAACATTTTAAAATAGGATTTGGAAATCAGATTGGAGCTTAGGAAATAAGCAAAGAATAGAAAGAGTCCTATCTAAACCTCCTTCAGGTCCATCTGAAATCCACCTTTTAAAGCATGGATTTCCATTACTGAATCATCCATTTTTAAGAGTTGTAAGTAGGAAGCAGAATTTTAGTGACACAAAGTGAAAGATAATGTTTCAGGCCCCATGCAGCTCAATTTGAAGGTAAAGGTGTATGAAAACTTACACATATATTTCACCCAGCTGTTCAGGAGGATAAATTCCTGTAGAATAAGGTTGATTTTATGGTGTACACCTGTGGTATTTCATCCATGGACCAAAGTCAGTGCTATGGTTTATAAACTGAAGAGTAAAGTTGATAAATAACCTCTATCTTTAGGAACATTCAAGTTATTATATCTGCATTTCTGAGTACAAGAGGGAAAAATTAAGACTGAAGCTTTATTTGAAAATGCATTGTTTTTCTTGTTAATGATAAATCATACATAGTTACTAATAGAAAGAAAAATCTTACCCATAGTAGAAAGCTAGTTAAAAAAAAAACAACAACTTGCTGTTCAATGAAAAACTTGCCTTTTCTAGTTCTAACATTCAGTAGCTGAAAGCAGATCATTGCTATAAAGAAGTATTTACCAATTTTAAAAGGTCTTGGCCCATCATAGGTAGTGTTAGATTTAGAATATAGCTTTTGTTGCCAAGGTGACAAACACTTATAAATATAACACATCTTCTAATGTGCTTTTAACTTGGTATTTTTATGGCTCTTAAATCAGATGCCATTAGCAAATATATTAGGTAATTTAGCTGAAAGACCATTTTCCTCTAACACTTCTTGTTACATTTCCCCAGGTATTTCAGTAAATGTCTGTTGTGACATTCTACTCCTGCTAGGCGTCCGATGTAAGGGGATACATAAAGTACATCTGGTAAAGATTAACATATATTACCTTGCCTTTTTTGTATTGATCACCAAAAAATGTATAAAAGAGAGTTAAATTTGTAATCTCCTTGAAAAGCAATCATTGTTCCTACTGTTATTTGGGGGTCTATATCCCCTCCCCCAAGTAACAATCTGGCCTTAAGATTCAATTCATGGATGACAGGGGTTTGGGGACAGCATAAGAACTATATATTAACATTCCCCCAAATCTCCACACCTAAGTGCTTTTTCTTAGATATCAGAAAAGGAGGCTATGGAGAAAATAGTTACAATAGACCATCTGGAGCCTTACTAAATTTGCAAGTCTCAGTTTATTGTTCCAAACAGTAAATTCAACAGCCCAGGCAGGAAAGGAATCAGCTGTAAATGTATTCACTGGATTTTTAAAGAGACTTGTGAAGTGGACATACTTGTCACAGCAAAAATAAAATCAGATGAGACATATAGTTTTAAGTCCAAATACCCACTTATTGTTACCTTGTCAGAAATTCTTTAGATAATTGTACTTTAATTCATTCATTCTTCTTTCTTTCATTCATTCAACCAACAGACATTTAAGAAGCACCAGCTATTTTTCAAGCACTGGAGAACAGGGATGAACAAATGCTTGCCTTCAGGAATATATCAGGAAAGAGGTAGGCAAATAAATGAAGTATTACAACTCTGATAAGTGCTAAGGTAGAGCTCGCACACAAAGGAGTTGAAGATGAGTCCCCAAAAAAGAAAGATGCTGCAAATTGTCGTGGAGAGTCAAGATGGAAAAGAGAAACACATATTTTACTTGAACAGCAAAACTCTTGACAGTTAATGTTTTAATAATAAATCCACAATTACTATTTCCTTACTGTGTGATCCTGAATGTTTCTCTGTGCCTCAGTTATTCCCCCTGTCTAATGTAGATAATTATCCTTGCCACCCGCAAAGCTCACAGAAGACTGTTGATAGGAATAATGGGATACAAGTGGTGTAGCTATTTGAATTCTTTGGAAAAAAGATGCTGTGTAAACACACAGCATCCTTATTATTCCAAGCGGTAGCATTTTGGATAATTACCGTATAATGCTGCACCTTTGTGTGTGTGTGGTTTGTTTCTTTATAGAAGAGTAAGTGCTAATGTTGAGTTTCTCTAATAACTTTGGAAGCAATTTTAATCCAGCAGACAAAACATAATAATCTTTAGAGTAAGTTAAATCCCTTTGTATGTGAGTAGATTTTGTTATTTACCAAGGTCTTAGACAATTTTACCACAGTTATGAAGAAAAGTGCCCAACAAGCCCAGTTCTTTCTTGTAAGTATCTGAAAGACACTACTGTGGACAGACCAGAATCTTCTTTACAACAGACACAGCTCTGCGTGTGTGTATGCGTGTGTGTGTACTCACGAATGCGTTGTGTGTATGCCTGAGCCTAGGGCTTGCCAGAAGAGCTGGAAACGAGCTGAGACTGGCTAGCATACCTGAGGCAGCTGTTACACTGTGGCGCCTGGATTCTTCTGTCAGACTCCAGGTTGGCTCCCCTCCTTCTCCTCTGACACCTCCTCCTCCTCCTCATAGTCTAACTCTCACTGTTTTTCTTCGTCCTTCCTGTGATCTGGTGGAAGATTCCCATGACCTGAGACTGTACTGTAGTCCCGCTGCCACAGACATTCCAGGACTGTCTGGCTAATGGAAGAACCTATATTGGTCAGAAAAATGACCCTCCACATTCTTACCTGTGTCATCTTTTCTTTCACTCATTCATTCTCCTGATATGCTCTCTCTTTTTCCCTCTTTTGCTTGCTTTCACCCTCACCTTGATTTTCATGCTAAGGATTAGCCATGAATTACTTGTGGACCAGTTCAGGCCAGATTTGCTCTTGGGTCCTAAAACTTGCTTTAGGATTTCTTAACAAGACCTGTCTATCAGCTCAACCTGGGATTTGCCAAGGCACCTCAGCCATTCATTAATAGAAGAGGCAGGCTGTATTAAAGAGCCTGCACTAATTTCTCCTCTCTCCCTAGAGGTAGTGCTGCTCAGTAAGCTTCCTCCAGGAGCAGTGAGGTTACACAGTGTGCCAAATACCTGCAAGGATTTAAAAAAGACTATACAGGACATGACTTTTCAGTTTATTTGACCTTTCATGGTTTGAGGTAGTTTGTTTTTGGCCATCAGTGGAATTCGACAGAACCTGTATAGCCAACTAGGGTGAATTTTCCTAGGGAGAAATGATAGTAATAAACTAGTATGGGAAAGGCAAAGAACCCCAGGGCCCTTGACAAGGGTAAAAAGTATATATCACCACTGGAAAGGCCAAAGATATTAATCCTAAGAGATGGTCTCTGGTTACATTTCATGGTTTGGGACCCACTGACAGAAAAGAGCAATTACTTATAGTCATATTTTTAAAAAACTTTGACAAAAATCCCAATCATGGTGGATTAGGTATATTTAATATCTCAATTAATAAACCTTCTACAATAGTAATATGTCAACTTTGGTTCAAGAAATCTACTCCAGTTGATAGTCATCCAGGAAACATCTTTCATGCCCACATATTAAATTTAATCTGCCACCCCTGTTTTATAAGACTTTGTATTCATCCGTTGAAGAAAAGATGCTTATTTTATCATTCCAACTTAACAGCTTGCTTAGCCAAGCTGATAGGTAGGAGTTTAGAAGATATTCATTGAATGCCTATTTTGTATATTTACAAAAGAGGTAGATTTAAGGGAGTTACCCAAAAGCAGTGTGTTTTTTGTCCCACCATTATCCTATTGGTCTTCCTTTCATTCAGCAGATTTATCTGTCATGAAGAATTTAAGTTTCATATTTTCCTCTGTCAGTTGTGAAAAGGCCTGTCAGCTGGGGCTTACACTACAGTTTGCCAAAAGGCCTATAGCACACAATGACAATACAGTCTTATACTTGTGCTCTCAGTCTCCAGATAATCCCCCACTTTCCTCCTCTGCAGACCAGTTATGATCAGGCTTAAGTTGCATATTCCGTTTTAGCCAGATTTTGCTGATAAATGCTATCAGCAGGACTGAAATGAAATACAGCAGGTTTAGCTCTTATTACCAGTGTAGAACATGCCTTGGGAATTGTGTGTGTGATACTGAGACAGTAGTTGTATAAAACCATTTAATTCACAGAAACTAAATAAAGGAATGTTAATGGTATTGGCTTTTATCTGTTGAATGTTCCAAGGTCTTTTATTCATGCACCTGAAAATACAGACCTCTGATTAACATTCCAGGAGATGTGCCAGAGATACTGGGCCATTTCCCATATTGCTTCCGGTAGGGATATAATTTTTGAGAGAAAACTATGCAAAGTCTTAACATTATTGATTGATACTTTCAAACACAAGATGCTTTATTTTTGCCATTTCTATTCTGAGTTCACCAATGCCCCAATCTAAGAAAGATTTACATTTCCCACATCTATACAGAAGTTGCTATAGTCTCATTAAATGAAAACTATATAGATAGTTGGAGGCCTGCAAATCTTTCTTTTTATAACCTGCTGGATTTGCAGCAAAATGTGAAGGACTCGTATATTAGAAAAGTTCATCATTGCCTTAGCCAAAGAGAGGGAAGGGTTAATCATCATTCCTAGAACTCTGGAGTGGAACAAAAGCTTGCAGCTTGACACCAAAATAACATCACAATGAGAAGTGAAATTGCTTCTAAGGCTAAATTGCTTCATTTGAAAATTGTAGTGATACTGAGAACAATTATGTCACTTAAACTTTCACAATTTTGTTTTTATAAATCAGTTGTAAAACTATCATGTGGTTTAAACGCAATTATTTAATAAGGGCATTTGTAATTGTCCAACATAATCAATTATGCTTCAATCAGTTTCTTCTCTGCAACTGTGTTTTGTTAGCGGCTGAGTCATTCTTATGGTAATACATACTTTTTGCAAAAGCCAAATACAATCATTGTTTTCTAGAAAAGTTCTTTCCCCAAAGCAAAGCATTTCCCTAACTGCAAACTGAATCTCGGAATTCTTTTTTCCCCCACTTGTCTTGGAAACTAAATATCTGTTCAAAGCATGAGAAGGAAAAACATACTGTTAAATAATAGGTGAAGTGAAAGTTGGTTGAGTCATGATAGTGTTGTCAAGTATGTTTTCTGAGCTGAGACCAAGGCCAGAGCCCAGGAAGCATGGAGGGGCACATGCGAGTTACCCAGTAGGAGCCATTACAATGTTGGTACCACAAGTCTCAGATCACGACTTTGATTTTCTAGGAAGGAGAAGAGATTAATCATGGGCTAAGTCTAGGCGCACTCAGGCCTCCCAGAGGCTAGAGGATTTTAGTTGCTATGTTGTGCAATTTATGAGCTATTTGGTCCACTTTGGACTGCCTAGAGAGCATTTCAACTGAAGTCTCTGCTAATGCCTTGGCCCTGGGTTTTGCCTGGTTCATTCTGATCTCTGTACCCACTGGCTTGACGAAGAGGTTTCTCACGAAGCCAGGCTCTCAGCCTCTCTTTCCTCTCCCCTGCCTCTTCTCTTCTTTATACAGATTCTCCCCTACTTTGACTTACATTTCCTTTTTTTTTTCATTTGACTTTTACATTTCCTGATTCTCTAAAGATTCTCACCACTTCATGAAAAATAACCTTTTTCCTCTCTCTGCTGTGCATCCTGCCCTGAGAACAGATCCTGCTATTTGTGAGCATTTCCTCATTTCAGTCTCTCTTGAAGAGAAGGACTGAGTCCTGTCAGTGATATAAGATGTTTAGCTTCAGTGACATGGGTCCAGCAGAAACTCAGCAGGAGTCCAAACAAAGGCTTCACCATCCTGGAACCAGTGAATCTGATGTTTCAAAATCAAAATCCAGTAGTATCACTTCCCAGCTTAAGACCAGCCTACTTCCTTTATCATAGGCTAAAAGCCAGAAGGTTTTGAGTGCTCTGGCCCAGGCAGTTCTCGAGTTTTCCTCACACCTTCTTTCCCTTCAGTCTGTCCCAGTCACAGCCCTTCTCTCTAAAATGGCCACTTTTCTCTTCCAGCTCAGGACCTACACATCTGCTGTTCCCTCTGCTTGTGATTCCACTCACCCCAGCATGGCCCAACTGCATATCCCTTACCAGGCTAGTTCTCTCTCATTTCTTTTTCCCCTTTCAGATCAAGCATCACTATTTCAGGAACACCAACAGCGATACCCTGAACCAAGAACACATTCTTCCTATTGTATTCTTATAGGGTGACAGGCTTTTCCTTCAAGTTATTTATTACACTTGTAATGTTACGTTTATTTGCACTATTACTTGATAATTATCCCATTCCAGTGGTCCCTACTCAAGAATATGGACTTTGTCTCTGCTTTACCTGGTGTCTCTACACTCAGCAGGAACTCAGTTTGAATGAATTAACTCTTTGGGGTTCATAGAAATTTTATGTCAGAAAACAAGGAAAGCAAATTTCTTAAACCTGGCTCAAGTATCAGGGTTTTAAAAGCATCCTCACATGTATTCATGCAGAATTGTACAATGAGAAATTGAAAACAGCCTAAGCATCAATAGAAGAGCAGATAAGTAAGTTCTGCTAGTACTTATAAAACATAATACTGTGCAGCAGTTGAAATTAATGAATTAGTGGCAGAGGTGTCCACATGACTATATCCTCAAAGTGTGAAAGTCTCTCAGTCATGTCCGACTTCTCTGCAACTCCATGGACTATACAGTCCATGGAATTCTCCAGGCCAGAATACTGGAGTGGGTAGCCGTTCCCTTCTCCAGGAGAACTTCCCAATCCAGGTATTGAACCCAGCTCTCCTGCATTGCAGGCAGATTCTTTACCAGTTGAGCCACCAGGGAAGCCCAAGAATACTGGAGTGGGTAGCCTATCCCTTCTCCAGGTTATCTTCCTGACCCAGGAATTGAACTGGGGTCTCCTGCTTTGCAGGCAGATTCTTTACCAACTGAGTTTTGAGGGAAGCCCCTATCCTCAAAACACATACATAAAGAAGATGGGCATAAAAATACATGTTGGTTTATTTGCCTAGAGTCCATGGAAGAATATTCAGAGACAATGACACTGATAACATTAGTAAGTCCTTACGAAATTTAGGAAGTGTGGGACGATGAGACCTTCAGAGTTCTGTCCTTCCTTTCCCATCATTCCCCCGCCAGAGTGCAGTAAGAGGACTGTAATCAGGCCCTGCTCTTGTCTTTGGCCACAATGCTACTATTTACTTTCTGGGGCAATTCTTAATTGCACTTAGGAACAAATGAATCTCCAAAGGGTAAAGATTAGAGAATCATAATCATTTATAAATGGAAAAAGTCAAAGGATATAAACTAGAGAATAAAAACAATATGGAATAAAATCAGTAATATACAAAAATATTGAATTGTATCTCCTTTTGAAATATTAGATGGGACTAACTTTTAACATATAATATTTCAAAAGAGGAGTTAAAGTTCAATATTTTTGTATATTACTGTTTTTTTTCTATATTGTTATTATAGAAGGTGTCAGAGACCTAGTTGAAAATTAAGTGAAGTAAGTAAAAATTCTCCAAGACTCATGCTCAACTCTAGATGGAAGACATTACACACAGATGTATCCAGTGCATTATGGCCTTGCTCATAGTGTAAGCTGCCTCCCTCCCCGACTCTCTCTTTCTTGTGTGTGTGGGGGGGGGGGTGGAAAGTTTTAGAAGCCATTTTCCCCCAAAACATGTTCTTTACTCACCTTCCTGCAATGCCTTCAAATCCACTTTCCTTGTTGACTTTGGTAAGAGAAACCCAAATAAGACGGTAGGTATTGCGAGGGGGCATCAGAGGGCAGACACACTGAAATCATAATCACAGAAAACTAGTTGATCTGATCACATGGACCACAGCCGAATGTGGTCCACTGGAGAAGGGAATGGCAAACCACTTCAGTATGCTTGCCTTGAGAACCCCATGAACAGTAACAAACGGCAAAATGATAGGATACTGAATGAGGAATTCCCCAGGTCAGTAGGTGCCCAGAATGACTACTGGAGATCAGTGGAGAAATAACTCTAGAAGGAATAAAGGGACCGAGCAAAAGCAAAACCAATACCCAGTTGTGGATGTGACTGGTGATAGAAGCAAGGTCCGATGCTGTAAAGAGCAATATTGCATGGGAACCTGGAATGTTAGGTCCATGAATCAAGGCAAATTGGAAGTGGTCAAACAGGAGATGGCAAGAGTGAACATAGACATTCTAAGAATCCGTGAATTAAAATGGACTGGAATGGGTGAATTTAACTCAGATGACCATTATATCTACTACTGTGGGCAGGAATCCCTTAGAAGAAATGGAATAGCCATCATGGTCAACAAAAGAGTCTGAAATGCAGTACTTGGATGCAATCTTAAAAACGACAGAATGATTTCTGTTCGTTTCCAAGGCAAACCATTCAATATTACAGTAATCCAGGCCTATGCCCCAACCAGTAATGCTGAAGAAGCCGAAGTTGAACAGTTCTATGAAGACCTACAAGACCTTTTAGAACTAACACCCCAAAAAGATGTCCTTTTCATTATAGGGGACTGGAATGCAAAAGTAGGAAGTCAAGAAACCCCTGGAGTAACAGGCACATTTGGCCTTGGAGCACGGAATGAAGCAGGGCAAAGGCTAATAGAGTTTTGTCAAGAGAACGCACTGGTCATAGCAAACACCCTCTTCCAACAACACAAGAGAAGACTCTACACATGGACATCACCAGATGGTCAACACCAAAATCAGATTGATTATGCTCTTTGCAGCCAAAGATGGAGAAGCTGTATACAGTTAGCAAAAACAAGACCAGGAGCTGACTGTGGCTCAGATCATGAACTCCTTATTGCCAAATTCAGACTGAAATTAGAGAAAGCAGGGAAAACCACTAGACCATTCAGATATGACCTAAATCAAATCCCTTATGATTATACAGTGGAAGTGAGGAATAGATTTAAGGGACTAGATCTGATAGATAGAGTGCCTGATGAACTCTGGATGGAGGTTCGTGACATTGTAAAGGAGACAGGGACCAAGACCATCCCCATGGAAAAGAAATGCAAAAAAGCAAAATGGCTGTCTGAGGAGGCCTTACAAATAGCTGTGAAAAGAACAGAAGCGAAAAGCAAAGGAGAAAAGGAAAGATATAAGCATCTGAATGCAGAGTTCCAAAGAATAGCAAGGAGAGATAAGAAAGCCTTCCTCAGCGATCAATGCAAAGAAATAGAGGAAAACAACAGAAAAGGAAAAACAAGAGATCTCTTCAAGAAAATGAGAGATTCCAAGGGAACATTTCATGCAAAGATGGGCTCGATAAAGGACAGAAATGGTATGCACCTAACAGAAGCAGAAGATACTAAGAAGAGGTGGCAAGAATACACAGAAGAACTGTACAAAAAAGATCTTCATGAGCAAGATAGTCACGATAACGTGATCACTGACCTAGAGCCTGACATCTTGGAATGTGAAGTCAAGTGGGCCTTAGAAAGCATCACTATGAACAAAGTTAGTGTTGGTGATGGAATTCCAGTTGAGCTGTTTCAAATCTTGAAAGATGATGCTGTGAAAGTGCTGCACTCAATATGCAAGCAAATTTGGAAAACTCAGCAGTGGCCACAGGACTGGAAAAGGTCAGTCTTCATTCCAATCCCAAAGAAAGGCAATGCCAAAGAATGCTCAAACTACCGCACAATTGCACTCATCTCACACGCTAGTAAAGTCATGCTCAAAATTCTCCAAGCCAGGCTTCAGCCATATGTGAACCGTGAACTCCCAGATGTTCAAGCAGGTTTTAGAAAAGGCAGAGGCACCAGAGATCAAATTGCCAACATCCGCTGGATCATGGAGAAAGCAAGAGAGTTCCAGAAGCGCATCTATTTCTGCTTCATTGACTATGCCAAAGCCTTTGACTGTGTGGATCACAAGAAACTGTGGAAAATTCTGAAAGAAATGGGAATCCCAGACCACCTGACCTGCCTCTTGAGAAACCTGTATGCAGGTCAGGAAGCAACAGTCAGAACTGTACATGGAACAACAGACTGGTTCCAAATAGGAAAAGGAGTGTGTCAAGGCTGTATATTGTCACCTTGCTTATTTAACTTCTATGCAGAGTACATCATGAGGAACGCTGGGCTGGAAGAAGCACAAGCTGGAATCAAGATTGCTGGGAGAAATATCAATAACCTCAGATGTGCAGATGACACCACCCTTATGGCAGAAAATGAAGAGGAACTCAAAAGCCTCTTGATGAAAGTGAAAGAGGAGAGTGAAAAGGTTGGCTTGAAGCTCAACATTCAGAAAACAAAGATCATGGCATCTGGTCCCATCACTTCATGGGAAATAGATGGAAAAACAGTGGAAACAGTGTCAGAATTTATTTTTTGGAGCTCCAAAATCACTGCAGATGCTGATTGCAGCCATGAAATTAAAAGACGCTTGCTCCTTGGAAGGAAAGTTATGACCAACCTTGATAGTATATTAAAAAGCAGAGACATTACTTTGCCAACAAAGGTCCATCTAGTCAAGGCTATGGTTTTTCCCGTGGTCATGTATGGATGTGAGAGTTGGACTGTGAAGAAAGCTGATCACCGAAGAATTGATGCTTTTGAACTGTGGTGCTGGAGAAGACTCTTGAGAGTCCCTTGTACCGCAAGGAGATCCAACCAGTCCATTCTAAGGGAGATCGATCCTGGGTGTTCATTGGAGGGACTGATGCTAAAGCTGAAACTCCAATACTTTGGCCACCTCATGCGACGAGTTGACTCACTGGAAAAGACTCTGATGCTGGGAAAGGTTGGGGGCGGGAGGAGAAGGGGACGACAGAGAATGAGATGGCTGGATGGCATCACCGACTCTGTGGACATGAGTTTGAGTGTACCCCGGGAGCTGGTGATGGACAGGGAGGCCTGGCGTGCTGTGATTCATGGGGTCGCGGAGAGTCGGACACGACTGAGCGACTGAACTGAACTGAACTGTTGACTTTGAGTCAATGCACAAAAGAATATTCTTAAACCACAGGATTTTAGAATGACAGAAAAGTTTTACTATTTTAGATTAGATGAGAAAAATGATGGTTGCAGAGTTAAAGTAACTTTCCGAGGCCACCCAGCCATCACGCAGCAACTGGGTTCCAAAACCCAGTCCTCCTCATTACTGGAGCATTGGTCTTTCCAGTGTTGCATCTAGAGGCCACTATATTAAACCTGTACCAGTTGTTAATGCTGTGGTTTGCATTTGTTTGGTTAGGTAGTCACCCAGCTGGTACCTGAGGGACAGAGATAAAGGTAAAATCAATAAAGAATGATATTTACATACCATAGAATATTATTCAGCTTTTGAAAGGAATGAAATTCGATACATGATACAATGTGGATGAACCTTGAAGACATTATGCAGTTAAGTGGAATTAACCAAATACAAAAGGACATTATTGTATTATTCTGCACATACGAGGTACCTGGAGTAGTCAAATTCATACAGACAGAAGATAGAATGGTTGCTGCCAGAGGCTAGGGGAAGGGCAGAATGGGCAGTTTTTGTTTAATGATCACAGAGTTTCAGTTTGGAAGATGAAACAGTTTTGGAGATGAATGGTGTTAATGGTTGCATAACAGTGTAAATGTTCTTAATGCTACTAAGGTGTACACGTGGAAATAATTAAAATAGTGGATTTTATGTTATGTGTATTTTAACACACCTTGAAAAAAAAAAATCAGATGAGAGATCATGAATTACTAATTCCAGCCCAAAAGTAGAAGAGAGGGAAAGAGAGGAAAAGAGAAAGACCTATTTTCTAGGCCAGTACTGTCTAAGAGAACTTTCTGTCATGGTGAAGAAAGTTGCCTGTGTGTTCTCTTGCAGTAGTTAGTAACCCTTGGCCACATTTGAGCCCTCAAAATAGGGTTGGTTAGTGCCTGAGGAAACAATCTTTAATTTAATTTCTAATCAATTCACATTTAAATAGCACAGGTCTAGGCCTTCTGTTCCTGGAGAAGTAAATGGCAAGCCACTCCTGTATTCTTCCTGGAGAATCCCAAGGACAGAAGAGACTGGCAGGCTACAGGCCATAGGGTTGCAGAGTCAGACGTGACTGAAGTGACTGAGCAAGCAAGCAAGGCCTTCTGTTGGCGATTTCACTTAAAGTACTTGCATTTCTGTTTCCTCTAGATCTCATTTAAAAGTTCAAGCGTTACTCACCTACTCATTTGTCACTGCTGACAGATGTAGCTCATCTCCTATGTGCCAGACTCTTGCTACACAACAGGGATCAAAGGGAGTAAGACGAATTCTCTACATTGCTGGAAGTAGCATAAATATGTGTAACCACTGCGACAAATAACGTGGTCATATGTCTTGAGATTAGAAATGTTTGTAACCTACAACCCAATGCTTCTACATTCTCGAGAAAATCCCATATGTCCAAGGACACATGGACTTTAAAAATCATAAAAGGCCTAAAGATCAATGAAAAACATAAATCAGACTGTTTACAGGACAATGCTATATGTACATGGCTAAACCACCAAAACACAATAGCAGAAGAAAATGCAACTGTGGATGGATACACATAGGATGATAAATCATTTTTTAAAAACTCGCAAAGTTATTAATTATGGATAATACACGCATGCACATGTAGTCAATGCACAAATATGTGTGGGCACGAGAAAGCACATGCAGGGTGGTGGGTACTTCTGGTAAGAGAGGGAATGAGATGGAAGAAGGTACACAGAGGTCTTCAATCTGTATGTAATATTCTTATTAAAAAATGATCTGAAACAAATATGACAAAGCCAGAAGTTGAGTTCATGGTGTTCATTATATTATTAACCATACTTTTTGCTAATACGTAAAATATTTCATAATAAAACATTTGCTCAGAAGTGGCCCTTCTGTTAAGAAGCTCTCAGATTAAAGGGGCATCATAAGGACAAACAAAAGCTTTTCATAGTGCATTAAAAGTAGTATTAAGGGCATATATGAGGTAGGAAGAGGAACACAGAAGAGGGTAGAAATGCCGCTGTCTCAAGGAGTCAAGGAATATCTCACTAGGTGATTGAATTTGAGTTTATTATCTGATGGCATATAGATTTTATTTGGGAGAATATAAAAAGATATTTATGCAAGGCTGAGAAGATAGTTTGTACAAAGGTCAAGGTGCAGAAGGGTTTGGTGCCTTCAAAGAATAGTAAGAAAATTTGGCCTCACTGGAGCCTAGAGCTGTCAGGGTGTAGGTGGAATGGTGAGGCAGCTAAAGCTGACTAGGTCTGGTCAGGTCTGGCTCTGTGATCCAAGTCAGGGCAGCAGTATGTGTAGGAGGGTGGAGATGGGCGGCAGTGGGAGAATGGAACAGGGAGAGGCCTGAACCAGACAGACCCGTAAAGAAGCTCTTGTAAGTGTCCAAGTGATAGATGGTGAGAGCCTGAGCTGTGAATGTTTTTATCTGAAAGAACTGAAATCAGGATGTTGAAGAGATATTAGCACTCACACGTTATTTCAGCACTATTTACAATAGCCAAGGTATGAAAACAGTTTAAATATCCATTGAAAGTTGAATGAATAAAGAAAATGTGGTGTATGGAATACTATTCAATCTTATAAAAGGAAAGTGTATATACCATATGCCAGAACGTGGGTAAACCTTGAGGACATTATGCTAAGTGAAACCAGCCCTCACAGAAAGAATATGTCTTTGAAAGTATACGACTGCATGGTTCCGCTTATGTGAGGTATCTGACATAGGCAGATTCATAGAATGAAAAGAGTGGAATGGTGTTGCCGGGGACTGGGGTTGGGAAAACTGTAAGTTACTAATCAACAGGCTTTCAGTTAAGCAAAACAATATCTTCCAAAGATTTGCTGTGTAACATGGTAACTATAGTCAATAGTATGGCTGACTTAAAAACTGCTTAAAGATTTGAAAGGCTAGATCTCATGTTAAATGTTCTTACCAAATAACATCTTTAGAATTTAAAGTATGATGTTGGTATTTAGTGTATATTTTGTGCTTAGTAAGCATTAGTTTCTTGTCCTTTTCTTTGCTCTTATTCTGGCTAATTAATGCCTAGATTTGCATGAGAACATTTAGTTTAAGTACATTGCTTTTGATTCAAAGTAAGCAAAGTACTACTAGGTACAGAAGCTCTGAATTCCTTGAAAGTGGGGATCATATCTTATACTTAAATCAATCGGGCCTATATTGGGCATTTACTGTTTGCTCACAGAATGTACTACAGTGCTGGTACATAGTAAGTGCCCAGTAAATATATAAATGCCTCCTGAATTGATGTGTACCGCAGCATAACCGATAAAATAAGCATGCATGAGTGCATGCTCAGTCGCTCAGTCATGTCTGACTTTTCGCGACCCCATGGACTGTGCCCCTCCAGGCTCCTCTGTCCGTGGGATTTTCCAGGCAAGAATACTGGAGTGAGTTGCCATTTCCTCCTCCAGGGGATCTTCCCCACCCAGGGATCCAACCAGTGTCTCCTGCATTGGCAGATGGATTATTTTTACCACTGAGCCATCTGGGAAGCCCCAAATAAGCATAAAATGCTTTATAATTTAGGCTGATATTTAATCACTTGGTAACAACATTGTTGCTGCTTAGCAGCAGCAGCAGCAACAACCTTGTTAAGCCTAACGTTAGCAAGCATTAAGCATATCATTTATAAGGAACAGGAAATAATTCTAACAGTTATTTGTTCAAGTTCACAAAAAGGAAAAGTCATTTGAGTCAGAAATAGACAGCAGTTAATCTGTCAGTAAATAGGGGAAAAGCTCCCAGTGGTATTTCAGTTAAGGGCCCAGTGAGGCGTGAACAGGCCATCCCTTAGGATTTCTAATGCAGAAGAACAGACATAAAAATAGAAGACTGCCTTTTGTGTAGTAAGTCCCAAGTTCTCCAATCATATTCTAAGCATCAACCAGAATAAAGGACCTTGGGTCAACGAGGAAGTGGGTTTGGCTCAGATGGTTTCAAGGGAATATGGACTACACAGATCATGGAATGGATCCATATCTTTGGAGTCCTTTTTTATGACTGTGCTAAAAAAGAAACTCATAGTATAAAGGTTCACCATAGAGGATGGGGATCTGGTTTAATTTTTATCTTTGGGATGTTCTTTGATTGAAAGAAAAAAAAAAAAAGCAGGGTTTAAGCCAGAGTCTAAGGTGGGTGAAGACTTCGGGATTAATGGATTTTGCCAATAAGTACTCAGAAATGACGTTGGTGGATTAGCAAAAAGAGAAAAAGCCCAAGTGTCAAACTTGGTAATTGGCATACAAGGGAGGTGTGGAAAGATAAAAAAGTGAAAAAAGAAGAGGTGGCCACACGGGGCAGATTTTGAAAAAGATGTCTGTGGTATGCTCAGGTCAGAAGTCAAAGTGAGAATAAAATTAGAGACTCACTTCTGGAGTAGATAGGCAGGAGGACTAGATCCTGTTCTTCTCTGGGCTACTGTGTCCTCATTTGTGAAATGCATGCATTATTAATGCATATATACAGAGAATATCCTCTGTAAAATTTGTCCTGGTTAAAAAAGCTGTTGCTCTGAGATATGGAGGTGTGAGTTAAGGTTGAGGGATGGCAGATAAGGCAAGTATATATAGCCAGTAAGCAGAAGTCAAAAACCTGGAGTCAAGAGGTTAGTTAAAGGCACCAAGGAGAGATTTCTCCCAGGAATTAGATTACACAACCAATCCTTGTGTTGTAGGTGAATCATGCCCCCTCAACATGACATGTCTGAGTCCTAACCCCCAGTACCTATAAATGTGATCGTCTTTGCAGATATAGACTAATTAAGATGAGGTCATAGTGGATTGTAGTGGTCCTTATTTCAATGACTGTTGTCTTTGTAAGAAGAGTTCCCCCTTAGACATGGAGTTCCATACAGGGGAGAAGGCTACATGAAGATGGAGGCAGAGACTGAAATTATATAGTTACAAGCCAAGGAATGTCATCAACCCCCAGAAGCTAGGAAAAGGGAAAGATTCTTCCTTAGAACCTTCAGAGGAAGCATGATACTTCCAACACCTTGATTCTGAGCTTCTATAAACTGTCATTTCATAACTGTGAGGGAATAAATTTCTCATATTATAAGTCACCCAATTTGTGGTACTTTATTACAGCAGCCATAGGAGACTAATGCACCTTACTATCTGAAAATGACTTTCAACGGTGTGTTTCCCGGTTTTATGAGTCAACTGGGAAAGCTGGTCCTCACACTACATGTCCTCAGTTGAGACTCTGACATTAAAATCCCCACAAACCCTACCTCTTTAACCTACCAGGCCAGGAATCCCCTAGTAGAACAAGGTTTGGTGAGAGTACTGGTCAGGGAAGACCGCTAGTATGACTGGAGAGTCCAGGTTTGGCCTTGGGGGCCACATCTTTTCTAGGTTCTGAGGGCTAAGATCTTTCTCCTTCAGAACCAAGAGCACACAAATCCCTGTACCTCAATTTTTTTTCTTATTTTACTCATATAAGAGGCAGATATGCTGTTTGACCAAGTAGAACAATAAGCAATGAAATAAGTAGTAAGCCTTTTGAGTTTGGGGAAACCACTGGATCAGTGGTTGCACTTTATGATCTGTGAGATTTTAATAAACATCTAAGTCTTGGTCCTACCTGCAGAGCTTAGACCGGGATAAAGCTGAGATATTGGCATTTAAAAAAAATGCTCCAGTATTTAGCACTGAAACCTTGTATAGAGTGATGACTTGGGTCGAGGAAGAAATTGGATCTATGGTGTATCCACCCAACTTCTTACCAGGTCAGATAGAAAGAAAGTTGTTAATTTATTAAATGGTTCAGTTCAGTTCAGCCGCTCAGTCGTGTCCGACTCTCCGCGACCCCATGAATCACAGCACGCCAGGCCTCCCTGTCCATCACCAACTCCCGGAGTTCACTCAAACTCATGTCCACAGAGTCGGTGATGCCATCCAGACATCTCATTCTCTGTCGTCCCCTTCTCCTCCCACCCCCAACATTATATCCAATTCCTGTGTGTCAGAGTTCTCTCAAAACTACATTTTGTGTTTCAGATCTGACACCACATGAACTCCTCCTCCTCCATCCCCTGTACCCAACTAATCACCTCAACAGTATCTTTAGGTCTGTGAATGGAGATGACTTTAGGCTGCCAAGAAAAGGCATAATTCTTCTCATTCTGAGGAATGCAATCATGGTGAAGACAGAAACTCTGCATTAGCTGATGAAATCCACAACTTGATGGAGCACCACAGACTTTAAGTTGGAGGAGGGTGAGGATCTTGTGGGATCTGACTGCATACCCAGCGGATTGATGTTGTGTCTCAGAAACTGAACTTCTGCCTGGCCAAGTAAGCACTTCTGTAGCTTACCTTGAAACTTATATGGCCAGAGGCGGGCCCCAACCATATAGATATGCACAGTTTGCTAGGCCAGAACCTATGAGGAAATCAGGATTAAATCAAAGAGATTCTTTATAAGCTGTTGGAGGGAAAGCAGTCTATTGCATCATTCCTAATGGCATTATACTCATAAGGACTGTACTAAGTCGGGAATAACTGCTTTTATTCTCTCTGGATTCAAACTAGTCTGTGTGCCCCCCAGAGGTTATTTGGTGTAAATATTTATTGTACATTATCAGTCTTACAAACTGGGGAGTGATGGTGATGTAAATTGGGAGTCTTACAAACTTAGATGGTGATGGTGTTAAGAATCAGTAGTCATGTAATCTCATTTGCTCACCTTCATATAACACAAGAAGAATCAGAACCTAAGTAGGGGAGACAGCAGGGGAAGCGAGCCTTCACTGCAAATCTGCCTCAGTGAACTTCTGGAGTTGCTTTGTATCTGACTTCTTTTTCTTCTGGCTAACTATTGTTGATTCTTTCCTGTGTTTTAAGGTGCTATGCTAAGCTCCTTGTGCATATCACCTCATTTAATGTTCTCAACACATCTCTAAGGAATGCATTGCTAATGGCTCCATCATACAAACTTTGGAATGTGCTAGTCAGTTGTAGATTCAATTCCCATAAGAGGATATTTAAGATCTGCTAGAAAAAAATTCTGCTAGGATCCATATCGATCTCAGTGTCATGGTTGTGCTGAAACACAGGATCTACAATTTGTGGCGCATGTAGAATTAAATTCAAATCGCGTTTTGCCTGTATAGGTGGGTCAATAGTAGCCCAGGGGGAACATGGGTAATATTAGTGAAAGCATGCAGACATGAAAGTCAATTCTCAGGAGTGCCAAGCCCTAGGATTCAAATGACCAAGTTAGGGTTCAAATCCAGGGAAGTGTAGGAAGAAAAGGAATTCGTGATGCAGTTCTCTCTGGTTGGTACCTTATAATCACTGTTGGATTCTGCTCTTTAAAGACTGGTAAGATGAGGAGAATGATTTTTTCTTTTAATTTTTTTACACAGTTTTCAAAGGTTACTTTCTGTTTACAGTTATTATAAAATATTGGCTATATTCCCTGTAGTGTACAATACATGCTTGAGCTTATCTTATACCCAACAATCTGTGCCTCCCGCCTCCTGCACCCCTGTACTGCCACTCCCCCTCCCCACTGGCGACCACTAGTTTGTTCTATCTGTTGCATCTGCTTCTTTTTTGTTACCTTCACTACTTTGTTATATTTTTTAGATTCTACCTATAAGTAATATCATACAGTATTTGTATTTCTCTGTCTGACTTTTTTCACTTAGCACAATGCCATACAAGTCCATCTATATTGTTGTATATCTTCTTTATCCATTCATTTATTAATGGAGATTTACATTGCTTTGGGGCTTCCAGGGTGGTTCAGATAATAAAAATATCTGCCTGCAATGCAGGAGACCCAGGTTTGATCCCTGGGTTCGGAATTCCCAACCAGGGATCCCAACCCAGGGATCGAACCCTCCATTGCCCTGGATTGGGATCCTAACGTTGCATGTCTCTGGAACCCTAACTTGGTCATTTGAATCCTAGGGTCTGGCATTCCTGAGAGTTGACTTTCATGTCTGCTAATCCCCTGGAGAAGGGAACAGCTACCCACTCCAGTATCCTTGCCTGGAGAATTCCATGGACAGAGGAGCCTGGTGGGCTAAAGTCCATGGGGGTCACAGAGCATCGGACATGGCTGAGGCGACAAACACACACTGGCTTCAGTTGCTTTACATATATTGGCTATTGTAAATAATGCTGCTTTGAACATTGGAGTGCATGTATCTTTTGTAATCTTTCCAAATTAGTGGTTTTGATTTTTTTGTGGGGGATATATATATATATCCCAGGAGTAGAATTGCTGGGTCATAAGATTGCCAGGAGAACTATCAATAACCTCAGATATGCAGATGACACCACCCTTATGGCAGAAAGTGAAGAAGAGTTAAAGAGCCTCTTGATGAAAGTGGAGGAGGAGAGTGAAAAAGTTGGCTTACAGCTCAACATTCAGAAAACTAAGATCGTGGCATCTGGTCCCATTATTTCATGGCAAATGGATGGAGAAACAGTGGAAATAGTGTCAGACTTTATTTTTCTGAGCTCCAAAATCACTGCAGATGCAGATTGCAGCCATGAAATTAAAAGACGCTTACTCCTTGGAAGGAAAGTTTGACCAACCTAGAGAGCATATTAAAGACATTACATCAAAACCACAATGAGATACCATTTCACACCAGTCAGAACAGCTGCTATCCAAAAGTCTACATGCAATAAATGCTGGAGAGGGTGTGGAAAGAAGGGAACCCTCTTACACTGTTGGCAGGAATGCAAACTAGTACAGTCACTATGGAGAACAGTGTGGAGATTCCTTATAAAACTGGAAATAGAACTGCCATATGATCCAGCAATTTCACTCCTGGGCATTCACACAGAGGAAACCAGAATTGAAAGAGACACATGTACTCCAATGTTCATCACAGCACTGTTTATAATAGCCAGGACATGGAAGCAACCTAGATGTCCATCTGCAGATGAACGGATAAGAAAGCTGTGGTACCTTTACACAATGGAGTATTACTCAGCCATTAAAAAGAATACATTTGAACCAGTCTAATGAGGTGGATGAAACTGGAGCCTATTATACAGAATGGAGTAAGCCAGAAAGAAAAACACCAATACAGTATACTAATGCGTATATATGGAATTTAGAAAGCTGGAAATGATAACCCTGTATACGAGACAGCAAAAGAGACACAGATGTATAGAGCAGTCTTTGTGACTCTGTGGGAGAGGATGAGGGTGGGATGATATGGGAGAATGGCATTGAAACATGTAACATTATCATATGTGAAACGAATCGCCAGTTCAGGGTCGATGCATGTTACAGGATGCTTGGGGCTGGTGTGCAGGGATGACCCAGAGGGAGGATAGGGGGAGGAGGGAGGTGGGAGGGGGGTTCGGGAGGGGGAACTCATGTGCACCCGGGGTGGATTCATGTCAATGTATGGCAAAACCAACCAATATAATATTGTAAAATAATTAGCCTCCAATAAAAAAAAAAAGAAAGAAAAAAATAAAGTACAAAAAAAAAAAAAATAAAGACATTACTTTGCCAACAAAGGTCTGTCTAGTCAAGGCTATGGCTTTTCCAGTGGTCATGTATGGATGTGAGAGTTGGACTGTGAAGAGGGCTGAGCACCGAAGAATTGATGCTTTTGAACTGTGGTGTTGGAGAAGACTCTTGAGAGTCCCTTGGACTGCAAGGAGATCCAACCAGTCCATCCTAAAGGAGGTCAATCCTGGGTGAAGGACTGATGCTAAAGCTGAAACTCCAATACTTTGGCCACCTCATGCAAAGAGTTGACTCATTGGAAAAGACCCTGATGCTGGGAGGGATTGGGGGCAGGAGGAGAAGGGGACGACAGAGAATGAGGTGGCTGGATGGCATCACCAACTCGATGCACATGAGTTTGGGTGAGCTCTGGGAGTTGGTGATGGACAGGGAGGCCTGGCGTGCTGTGATTCATGGGGTCGCAAAGAATCAGACACGACTGAGCGACTGAACTGAACTGACTGATGATAGTTCTATTTTAGTTTTTTTTTAGAAACCTCCATACTGTTTTCCACCATGGCTGTACCAGTTTAAATTCCCATCAACAGTATACAATGGTTCCCTTTCAGGTGAGGGAAATGATTTCTCTGAGAAATCAGAATTCTAGGAATTAAGTCACAATGTAATAATATAGTCTTCAGACCCCACATCACAGTTTCCCACCTCAGATCTCCCAAGTCAAAATATCTGAGAATATCTTGTGGAAATGTGAATAGAATAAAAGATGAGATGTTTTCATTCCTATTGACATGCAAAATTCTTAAAAGCGTCCAATCAAATATAAGCCCGTTTAGAAACAGAGGCCAAGGGCACATTTTTGAAGTTATTTTATGGTCATGGGTGCTGTGGATAACTGTGCTTGTGGGGGTGCCCCTTCTCTGTCTGCTTTGTAAGGCCGATAGTTCTGGAGTGAGTAACTGCCATTGCATTTTGTCCTCCTTTACTCAGAGTTTGAACTGAATGATTGATGAATAAAGTTGATGTAGGACCCTTGTGTGAGTTGGCTAGAAGAATAGAACTGGATCAGTGGAGTTGCTGAGACTGTTGAATTGAAAGATTTCTGTAGGTTACAACTAAATTTGAATGTGAGTTTTAGAAGATATCAAATTCAGACAGTAAGAAGCATGCATTTGGAAGATTCTAGTGTTTACCTTAAGACTGAAGTTCTGTTTCTTTTATGTCCAAGTTGGACCAGGAACAACTTCAGAATTTTTAAGCAGACTATAGTTTGCTTCAGTGATTCTGTCTTTATTCAGTATTTCTTTAGATCCCTGGCTAGAAGGAGCCATTCTGCTTCTCAGGCATCATTTTTTAAAAATCAGAAAACTCAGTTAAAAACATAAGTATTCTATGCAGAATCAAAACCTCTGTTTGTGTATATTTGACTGGACTGGTATAGAAGCAGGAGGCACATTTCAGAACTATATAAACAAGTTGGAAAAGAATAATTTCAGTCTAAGATTTATCTGTAATTTATTATAAGCTCCTTTTAGACATCACATCATCTTGAAGGGTCACTGGCTAAAAATATAAAAGTGGGTCTTTCAGTGGTGGAGTTATATATAACTAATTGTTTCTTATTTTTGTGATTGACAATCTAGAGCTCTGATTCTCAATCATCTATTTCCCTTGGAACTTGCTGAACTTAGATTTTTCTAGTAAGATTTTCTAGTAAGACTTTACTCTGAATGAAAAATTACTTTAAAATTTCCTTATTATTTATTTATTTACTAATGCTGTTTATTGGGCTTCCCTGGTGGCTCAGATGGTAAAGAATCCACCTGCAATGGGGGATACCTGTGTTCAGTCCTGGGTTGGGAAGATCTGTTGATTAATGTAAATAGTCAAGAAATAAATGAATATATCAACAAATGAATGGATAAAGGAAATGTGGTATATATAAAAATATTTGTAAAATTTATATGTATCAGTTCAGTTCAGTTGTTCAGTTGTGTTCAACTCTTTGTGACACTATAGATTGCAGCACGCCAGGCTTCCCTGTCTATCACCAACTCCCTGAGCTTGCTCAAACTCATGTCCATTGAATCAGTGATGCCATCCAACCATCTCATCCTCTGTCATCCCCTTCTCCTCCTGCCTTCAATCTTTCCCAGCATCAGGGTCCTTTCATGTGATATTATCTAGTATTAGGAAAAAAAGGAAATCCGACCATTTGTCACAACACTAATGGAACTTGAGGGCATTATGCTATGTGAAATAAGCCGGACAAAGACAAATACTGTGTAATATCACTTATATGTGGAATCTAAAAAAAAAAACCTCAAAAAAAGAGAGTTAGAATGGTGGTTGCCAGAGGCTGGGTGATGGGGGAAATGGAGAGATGTTGGTCAAAAGTACAAGTGTCCAGTTATAAGATGAATATATTCTGGGGGTGTAATGTACAGCATGGTGTCTCTAGTTAATAATACTGTACTGTGTATTGGAAAGTTGCTAAAGAAAGTAGATCTTAAATGTCCTTAGTATGCACACACACATAAAGGCAATTATGTGAAATGATGGTGGTGTTTAACCTTATTGTGGTAATTATTTCACAGTATTTACATGTATCAAATCATCATGTTGAACATCTTAAACTTACACAACTTTATATGTCCGTTCTATCTCAATAAATGTGGAAAAAAGAAATGAACAAGTTACAAAACATTAAGAAACAAAGATCCTCAGAAAAAGTTGATCCTTGTGTGCCAGCATTTTTGAGGGATCCCCTGGTGGGTCAGCGGTGAAGAATGTGCTTGCAATGCAGGTGACGTGGGTTTGATCCCTGGGTTTAGAAGATCCCTTGGAGTAGGGCATGGCAACCTATTCCGTATTCTTTCCTGGAGAATCCCATAGACACAGGAGCATGGCAGGCTATGGTCCATAGGGTCGCGAAGAGTTGGACGTGCCTGAAGTGACTGAGCACACACATAAAATGTTGTCATATCATGTGATAGGAAAATGCCACATGTGGTATGAAAAATGTTCATATGATGGAAGTATCTTCAGCAATATAGAATAGGATTCCCCAAAGAGCGCTAGCATCTATGGAACACTACCCACACCAAAAGTTTGATAATTATGCATTTTGTTATGCATGTGTCATGTGACCCTGTTTCTCCACTTCTAAGTATCAATCATCCACTGCACAAAAATATAAATGGCACAAAAATAATGCTTATTATAGCATTCAGTTCAGTTCAGTTCAGTCACTCAGTCGTGTCCGACTCTTTGTGACCCCATGAATCACAGCACGCCAGGCCTCCCTGTCCATCACCAACTCCCGGAGTTCACTCAGACTTATGTCCATCGAGTCGGTGATGCCATCCAGTTGGATACAATGCAATCATTGGAGAAGGTTCTGATAAATATTGGAACATCCATATAGTAGTTTTGTAAAACAAAATAGAACTGTTTATATTGTTATGAATGATCTTTAAGATATAAACATAGATAAGAGCAAGCTAAAGATAATCCATATATGTGACTTACATTATACTTGGAGAAGGGAGGGAGAAACAAGGTTTTAGAGAATGGTCAGAAATGAGATACACCAGACTTTTAATAGAGGTAATCTCTAAATGGGAGAGTGAGATTGAAAAGGTGAAGGATAACTTGAACTTTTACATCTATATACTTCTGTAGTTTTAAAATATATTCATGAATCATTTGCACATGTAAAAATGATTTTCAAAAGAGAAGTTAGGTGCTGAAAGAAAAGCACATGTGAAGAAATTTCTTTCCTTTAGAATTTATGCCATAGAAAGTTTGCCTTCAAAAGAGATTTAGTTTATATGTGTCATCATTTCTAATGATAATAATTCTTGACGCTTCCCTTTGAATTCTGCCTTTCTGGAAACTCGGAATCAAAATTGATGCTCACACAGAACAGCTGTGCTAGCCTATGAGGTTAGCGGATTTGCTATTGCCTCTTTTCATAGATCCCATTTCCAACTCCTGGGTTTATTCTATCAGACTTATTTTATATGTGATCTTGGTTATAAGCTACTTCATATGTTTTAAGAGAGAAATGAGGAATACATAAATAAACAAATAGCCCAATAATTATTTTCATTGAAAGTCATTTCATGTTTCAGGTTTATTAGTGATGGTTTACTTGTACTCAAATGTAACTCAATTTTAGACATTCTTATTCTGTAGCATGTAACTCACACCTTAAAAAAATAATCAGAGGGTTCCAGAACTTGCAGAAAAATATATACAGTATTTTGCTTTTTTTTTCCCTTTGTACTATCTGAGATAGTTGTTTAGATCTAGTGAACCATCCAAATTAATTATACCCCAAGGAAGTCCATAGACCTCAGGGACTTGATGGCAATGTATCTATTTATTGAAGTCCTCTGTGGGTGAAGTAAAATAGTCCTTATAGAATAATTGATGGAAAGACCCCAGTACAGATATATACAAGAAAACAAAACTGCAATCTACTTCAAATAATAAGGTTTTAAAACTGTACATTCTTTAGAAAACTGATAATCATTAATATAAGCCCAACTTCCCCCACCCATTGCCACCCAGCAACACACACTCTCATACAGCATCCTGTTTTGCAAGTCCCAGAGATGGCTCTATCCCTGGGTTGTTTTTTTTTTAAAGTAGATCATGTTTGGTACTTTTTAGTGTGCTCTTTATTTTGAGTGTCTTTTGAAACACATCCTGCTGTGTTCCAGAAATAAACTGGCAGCTCCCTCTCTTGCCCTGTTGAAACCGCTCACCCTTCAGTTCGCCATGCAAACAAAGCTATGAGAAAAGCCTTTTCCCAGCTAACAGCTTGACTGTGCTCTGGGAACACTGACATGATTTTTTAATTAACATTAATTTTGTTTAGCTTCAACTATGAAAGAAATGGGGTTTCTTCAAACACCAATTAACAAAGCAAACCCCAATAAAGGGAAAATACTCTTTCCCTCTACCTCCAGCCCCCAACAGGAAATTCCCCCCTGTTGAGTTTTCCCCAAGGTCTCTATAAAGTTTTTCTGATGAACTTCCTAGAGTCTTAATGAGAATGAATCAGCACAGATTTTCCATCATATAAACAGAAATATTTAATTTCATGAAAGGGAACAGCGTTCTTGACTGTACCCAACCTACTACATAATATCTTCAGTTTTCATCCTTCCTGGTAATTTATTTCTCATAGTATTTTCACTGTAATAATTCCTCAGGGTTTCTGAAACCTGAGGGCTATACCTAAACATCATAGGTTAAAAAAAAAATAAGGCTTAGCCTTTACTTCATTGCTGACTCCATTTTGCTACTTGAAGCAGAGGGAAAATATTTGCCCACTTTGTGTTTGCTCAGAATAAATTTTCCTGCAAGGGCCCCTCCCAGGACCCAGAGGGACAATCATACTTCCAGACATGCCCAGGGGGCAGAACAACATATCCAAAGATCCCAGTAGGACTATGTTTCTCACACCATGTTCAGAAAAAAACACAAGACATTATTCTGTTTACTATTCAGAAAGTGTTCTGTGCAAACCATGTTCTTTTAGAAATTCACAAAACGTGTTAGAAGCTTGAAAGCTCTGGGAAGAGTTCTAATTAAAAAGAAAACCTAAGTGACTTTGCTTAATCATTTTTATTGTCCAACTAATTTGACCACAATACATTGCTTCATGTAACACTAGCATTCTGCAAATCACTGGAAAAGGTAGAAAGGAAATGAATACTTACTAAGCACCAGCGATGTGTGTTGAATGTTTGAATTAATACTCTTAACAATCCTGTGAAATAAGTATTATACCCATTTTTATAGGTTAAAAATACTTTGATGCTTACATCCAATTTTATGTTTATTATTTATAATTAAATATATAATGTATAATAAACTGTTAGAGCTAACATTCTAATCCAGGTCTGTCTCGAATTTAAGACCTGTGTTCTTTCTACTCCTTTATGTTTACTATTTAATCCCCAAACTAAGTTTTTGGTGGGACAGAAATTTGACTTACCTTCTTGCTCTGTATTAACAGATTGATTATATCTAGGCAGCCGGCTTCATGAGGACAGAGGCTGTGTGTGCTGTGTTTCCCTGTGTCTCTCTGGTAGTCAGTACCAGGCACACAAGAGGCCCTCAACAGCTATAGGACAAAAGAATGAATGTGGTATTGGGAACAAGCAAAAGTACTACATTTGTCCAGACTTTGCTATTTCAATGTGATCTGGAGAACTTTCTGGAGACAGTAACCTGGATTGAGGAAATTTGAAGCTATATCACATGACAAAAAATTGACAATTTTAACTGCCCATCTGAGTGGGAGAAATCTCTTTGGATATTTGAAAAATGGGACTAGCATGTGGAAATTGGATTATTCAAGCATTAGTTGGGATGAGCTTATGATCTGTTCAGGCCTGGAATTCTATGAGCTTTTGTGCTGTGAGAGATGCGCAAAAGAACAGTGTAGTTCACAGCAACTGATGGTCAGTTATCTTTCAGCTCTAGAATCATGTAGCTGGGAATACCTGTCAGGGTTTTCCAGAAAATAAGAACCGAAAAGATCCAGTTTAGTTCAGTTCAGTTCAGTTGCTCAGTCGTGTTGAATCTTTGCAACCACACAAACTGCAGCATACCAGGCCTCCCTGTCCACCACCAACTCCCAGAGCTTATTCAAACTCATGTCCATCGAGTCGGTGATGCCATCCAACCATCTCATCCTCTGTCACCCCCTTTTCCTCCCGCCTTCAATCTTTCCCAGCATCAGGGTCTTTTCCAATGAGTCAGTTCTTCGCATCAGGTGGCCAAAGTATTGGAGTTTCAGCTTCAGCATCAGTCCTTCCAATGATCATTCAGGACTGATTTCCTTTAGGATGGACTGGTTGGTTCTCCTTGCAGTCCAAGGGACTCTCAAGAGTCTTCTCCAACACAACAGTACAAAAGCACCAATTCTTCGATGCTCAGCTTTCTTTATAGTCCAATTGTCACATCCATACGTGACTACTGGAAAAACCATATCTTTGACCTGACAGACCTTTGTTGGCAAAATAATGTCTCTGCTTTCTAATATGCTGTCTAGGTTGGTCATAACTTGTCTTCCAGGGAGCAAGCGTCTTTTAATTTCATGGCTACCGTCACCATCTGCAGTAATTTTAGAGCCCAAGAAAATAAAGCCTGTCACTGTTTCCATTGTTTCCCCATCTATTTGCCATGAAGTAATGGGACCAGATGCCATGATCTTAGTTTTCCGAATGCTGAGTTTTAAGCCAATTTTTTCACTCTCCTCTTTCGCTTTCATCAAGAGGCTCTTTAGCTCTTCACTTCCTGCCATAAGGGTAGTGTCATCTGCATATCTGAGGTTATTGATATTTCTTCCAGCAATCTTGATTCTAGCTTATGCTTTATCCAGCCAGGCATTTCACTTGATGTACTCTACATATAAGTTAAATAAACAGCTAAGTCTCTGTGATGCTATGCACTGTAGCCCACCAGGCTCCTCTGGGCATGGAATTCTCCAGGCAAGAATACTGGAGAAGGTTGCCATGCCTTCTTCCGGGGGATTGTCCCAACCCAGGGATCGAACCTCATCTCTTAAGTCTCCTGCATTGGCAGGAGTGTTCTTTACCACTAGTGCTACCTGGGAAACCCAAGAAGATACATAAAAGTCTAATAAAGGATATCTACTATGAGAATTTGCTCACATGGTCATGGAGGCTAAGATATGCCACAATATACAATCTACAAGCTGGAAACTCAGGAAAGTCACTGGTATAATTCAGTCTGAGTCCAAAGGCCTGAGAACCAGGGGAGCTGATAGTGTACTCCCATTCTAGTGCCTAAGAACTTCAGTGGGGAATGGAGCTCTGATTTCCAAAGGCAAGAATAGATGGACATCCCAACTCAAGAAAAAAAGAGAATTTATTCTTTCTCTGCCTTTTTGTTCTGTTTGGGTCTCCAATGCATTAGATATTGCTGTGGGTGGAGCTTCTTTACTCAGCCTAATTCACATATTTATCTTCTCCAGAGCACTCTCACAAGCACACCCAAAAATAGTGTTTGATCAGCTCTCCCAAGTATCCCTTAGCCCAGTTAAGCTAAGCTAATGTAAAAGTAACCATTGAAATTCTATAAGGTATTCATACAACTTACAAATGTAACTAAGGAAAAGTAGTTTCAGGCCATCAACACAACAATGTATCAATCAAAGAAAAAGAACACCAGGGGTTAGATGTTGGAAAAACCAAAGCTTTACTGTCCCATAATTTGTTAGAATGAAATATGACACAACACAGTAACATCTTTATTGGAACTGATGCAAAGACCTTTATTTATAGAAATGCTGGAAAGGAACTTCTTATAGTGTGTGTCCCCCAAGTCATCACTATTCATGGTTCTAGTTTGTAAAAAAGTCAAATTACAGTAAATGTATTAAGGCATAATTGTTGTTCTGTCCCTAAGTCATGGCCAGCTCTGCAACCCCATAGACTACAGCATGCCAGGCCCATCTGTCCGCCACCGTTCTCCTAGTGTTTGTTCAAATTCACGTCCATTGAGTCAACGATGCTACCTAACCATCTCACCCTCTGCTGCCCCAGGCTCACTTTGCCTTCAATCTCTCCCAGCATCAGGGTCTTTTCCATTGAGTCAGTTCTTCCCATCAGGTAGTGAAAGTATTGGAGCTTCAGCTTCAGCTTTAGTCTTTCCAGTGAATATTCCTGGTTGATTTCCTTTAGGATTAACTGATTGGATCTGCTTTCTGTCCAAGGGACTCTCAAAAGTTTTCTCCAGCACCACAATTTGAAAGCATCAACTCTTCAATGTTCAGCCTTCTTTATGGTCCAGCTCTCACATCTATACATGAGTACTGGAAAAATGATAGCTTTGACTAAATGATAGCAAAGTGATGTCTCTATTTTTTAATACATTGTCTAGGTTTGTCATAGCTTTCCTTCCACGGAGCAAGCATCTTTTAATTTCAAGGCTGCAGTCACCATCCACAGTGATCTTGGAGCCCAGGAAAATAAAATCTCACTGCTTCAACTTTTTCCCCATCTGTTTGCCTGAAGTGATGGGACCAGAAGGTGTGATATTAGTTGTTTTACTGTTGAGTTTTAAGCCAGCTTTTTTACTATCCTCCTTCACCTTCAACAAGAGGCTCTATATGTCCTCTTCATTTCTGCCATTAGAATGGTATCATCTGCATATCTGAAGTTGCTGATATTTCTCCTTACACTCTTGATTCCAGCTTGTGATTCATCCTGCCCAGCATTTCACATGATGCAAAGAGTCAGGCACGACTGAGAAAATTTCACTTCATCTTCACTCTGCATAGAACTTAAATAAGCAAGGTGACAATATACAGCCTTGACATACTCCTTTCCCAATTTTGAACCAGTCTGTTGTTTCATGTCCATTTCTAACTGTTGCCTCTTGACCTGCATGCAGGTTTCTCAGGAGATAGGTAAGGTGGTCTGGTCCTCCAATCTCTAAGAATTTTCCAGTTTGTTGTGATCCACACCATCAAAGACTTTAGAGGAGTCAATAAGCAGAAGTAGATGTTTTTCTAACTCTCTTACTTTCTTCATGATCCAGCAAATGTTGGCAATTTGATCCCTGATTCCTCTGCCTCTTCAAAACCCAGCTTGTACATCTGAAAGTTCTTGGCCTATGTACTGCTGAAGCCTAGCTTGAAGGATTTTGAGCATAATATTGCTAGCATGTGAAATGAGTGCAACTGTGTGGCAGTTTGAACATTCTTTGAACATTGAACATTCATATTGCCCTTCTTTGGGATAGGAATGTAACTGACCTTCTTCATTCCTGTTTCCATTGCTGAGTTTTCCAAATGTGCTGACCTACTGAGTGTAGCACTTTAACAACATCACCTTTTAGGATTTTAAATAGCTTAGCTGGAATTCCATCACCTCCACTAGCTTTGTTCACAGTAATGCTTCCTAAGGCCCATTTGACTTCACACTCCAGGATATCAAGCTCTAGGTGAGTGACCATACTATCATGGTTATCAGGGTCATTAAAGACCTTTTTTGTATAGTTTTTCCATGTATCCTTGCCAGCTCTTCTTAATCACTTCTGCTTCCATTAGGTCTTTATTGTTTCTCTTTTTTTATCATGCCCATCTTTGCATGAAATGTTCCCTTGATATTAGTATCTCCAATCTTCTTGATGAGATCTCTAGTCTTTCCCATTCTATGGTTTCCCTCTTTTTCTTTGCATTGTTCTTTTAAGAAGGCCTTCTTATCTCCTCTTGCTGTTCTCTGGAACTCTGCATTCAGTTGGGTATTTCTTTCCCTTTCTCTTTTGCCTTTTGCTTCTCTTCTCTCCTCAGCTATTTGTAAAGCCTCCTGAGACACCTACTTTGCCTTCTTCATTTCTTTTACTTTGGGATGATTTTGGTCACCACCTCTTGTACAATATTGTGAACCTCCATCCATTATTCTTCAGGCACTCTGTCTACCAGATCTAATCCCTTGAATCTATTCATCACCATATAATCATAAGGGATTTGACTTAAGTCATACCTGAATTGCCTAGTGGTTTTCTCTACTTGCTTCCATTCAAGCCTGAATTTTGTGATAAGAAATTTATGATCTAAGCCACAGAAAGCTCCAGGTATAGAGCTTCTCCATCTTCAACTGCAAAGAGCATAATCAATCTGATTTCGGTATTGACCATCTGGTGATGTCCATGTATAGAGTCTTCTCTTGTGTTGTTGGAAAAGGGTGTTTGCTATGAGCAGTGCATTCTCTTGACAAAACTCTATTAGCCTTTGCCCTACTTAATTTTGTACTCCAAGGCCAAATTTGCCTGTTGACTTCCTACCTTTGCATTCCAATCTCCTATGATGAAAAGGACATTTTTTCTTTGGTGTTAGCTCCAGAAGTTGTTGTAGGTCTTCATAGAGCCTGTCAACTTCAGCTTCTTTGGCATCAGTGGTTGGGACATAAACTTGGATTATTGTGATGTTGAATGCTTTGCCTTGGAAATGAACTGATATCATTCTGTCATTGTTTAGGTTGCATCCAAGTACTGCATTTCAGACTCTTTTGTTAACTATGAGGTCTACTCCATTTCTTCAAAGGGATTCTTGCCCACAATAGTAGATATAATCATCATCTGCATTAAATTATCCCATTCCTATTCATTTTAGTTCACTGATTCCTAAGATGTCAATGTTCAATCTTACCATCTCCTTCTTGACCACATCCAATTTACCTTGATTCATGGACCTAACATTCCAGGTTCTTATGCAATATTGTTCTTTACAGCATCAGACTTTACTTTTACCACCAGACACATCCACAACTGAGTGTCATTTCTGCTTTCCTAAGATGCTTCGTTCTTTCTGGGACTGTGAGTAATTGCCCTCCACTCTTCCCCAGCAGCATATTGGATACCTCCTGACCTGGGGAGCTTGTCTTCCAGTATCATATCTTTTTGCCTTTTCATACTGTTTATGAGGTTCTCACAGCAAGAATACTGAAGTTGTTTGCATTCCATCCTCCAGTGGACCTCATTTTTCAGAACTCTTCACTATTACCCATCCGGCTTGGGTGGCCCTGCATGGCATGGCTCATAGCTTCATTGAGTTATGCAAACCCCTTTACCATGACAAGGCTGTGATACATGAAGGGGATTAAGGCATAGGGTTGTGAGTAAAATTTCAGACTAGTAGCACCTGGGAGACCTTTTTGTATGTTAAGCGATTAGTTTTAATATTTATAGAAAACTTTTGAAAAAGTGCAGGGAACTATATTGGATTTGGGTAGGGAGGAGTGCTTAGAAAGTTATGTATGTAGAGATAGAGACCTGGGTTCAATCCCTGGGTTGGGAAGATCCCCTGGAGAAGGAAATGCCAACTCACTCCAGTATTCTTGCCTTGGAAATCCCATGGACAGAGGAGCCTGGAGAGCTATAGTCCATGGGGTCACAAAGAGTCAGACATGACCGAGTGACTAAGAACAGCAGAGCACACAGAGCTGTTCTAACTGGGGGAGTAGGAAAATATGAAGGAATTATATTAAATAAAAGCACATTACACTTTTATGATGTATGCATAATGTCAGTAACATTTTAATGAATAATTTGGAAAAACCACCACAAACCATAAGAATAGCTCTGCACACTCTGTAAATCTGTTTATGACTTTTCTAACAACCAATGTGGAAATTTAGTAATATTGACAAAATCAGTCCCATAGTTAGGTTCCACTTTTAATCCTATGTAAATTATCATCTACTCTGGTGTCAAAGCTAATAATACCTGATTATTTACTGGGATTTTCTTCCTTGTTCCTAACCCCGTTAATTGGGGTTAGAAATAGTGTTTTAATACCCCTTCTAGGGAAATCACTGGAAATTGTTCACATATAAAAATATTTATATGTATTAATTTTTTTAAAGTGAAATAGAATATGCTTTAGATCACTTGGAAGTCATTTATTCAACAAAAGTGTGCTGAGAGCCAACTACGGGCAGGATACATGGGGGACTCAGCAAAGAGTGAAATACAGGTTTGCCTAGAAGAGCTCACATTCAATAAAGGAAAAGAGAACATTTGGCAATATACAAGAATACAAAGTATAAAGTGGCTATCACATGCAGAAGAATGAGGGGCAGTGGAATTCAGAGGATGGTATTTATTTCCTAACATAGTACATGTGTCAGGTCTATACTCAACAGACTGTCATGTGTTTGCCTTCCATGACATTCTGTTCCACGTGAAATATCTGACCAAATGTGCAGGATATACATAACATATAGAAACATTGATATTATTTTATTAAAGACTGAAGATATTTTAATGACATTATGATTATTTACCTATGTTTTCACATTGTACAGGCACTCTGCAGATTCAAAGGCAAAATAATTTTATGGGCAATCTATTAAACATTGTATGGAATAAGGGAGTGTCTTGGAATCCTGGATAATTCCCATTGTTTGAAATGTGAATATTCACTTAATTTGCTTGCTATTAATAATAACTAATAGGAATAAGCTATAGAATGACTATGGAAGAAAACATATGCCTTTAAGCCTTAATAGTATGTAACGGGCAGGCATAAGTAAGTGAATAGACTCTATTTTTACCTCTAATGCTAGATTTAATATGGTTTTCTAAACATGTTTAGAAGAAGAAACTAGAGATAAATTCCCTTAAAATAGTGTGTATGCTGCTTAATTGCCAGGAACTAATTAGCATTTTGAATCAAATAAGACTGAAGGTTCTTAACTCTGAAGCTTAACATTATATACTTTAAATTAAGAAACATAAAATTTTTCTTCAAAGAATAATTTTGTACTCAGAATTACTAAAAGCATGTAGCATAGGATGACTATCTGTTCCCATTGTAATCTTAGGATTCTTTTTTTCTAAGACATAAGGTGACATATCCAAGTGCTTGTCCTTCATCAGATGTTTCTAAGAGCAGTAGAGCAGAAAGCTCTAATATCTATTCAGTCGTAATGTGTCATTCTGAATGTATTAAGGACAATTGACTTCACGTGTCATAGGTAATTAGAAAAGTTACCTTCGGTTTTAGATTTTTAAAGTACACACCACATACTTTTAATAAGTACATGTTTTGATGTTTCAACGTGTATGAATTTTCTTCCACCTCTCACTTTTATAGTGGGTAAATTATCTCCATGGCCATTTAATTTAAAAGGTAATCAAAATATACTTCTTATTTTAATCCCTTAGCTGGGATTGTGGAACAGAATTTTACTGTGTTTTTTCTTGCAAGCAAAAAATAACTTACTTCTGCCCTGAGATTCAGGAACCCAGAGTGTTCTTTCCCTAGAAGTAATTTTTAGAGGCTCATCTGAGAAAACAAATGAGTTGAATAAGGTGTCAGTGAAAAATGGAAAGTTGATATGTCATGTTCAGACAGCAGGGAATAGTGAATAATGGGCTCATGAATGTTGTGCTTTTTAGGAAGGGCAGAGTTAGTTCAGGTGTAAATGGCCAACTAGACTCTCTAGACTTATTTACCGCAGTTCTTAGGACCTGTTTGCTGATGAACCCTAGTGAGCAGAGTTGGAATCAGCCAGATGTCCAAGCCTAAGGACATGTATGAAACAACATGCTTTTACTGCTGTTCAAGGGCATGGGTGGGCTTGCCACGTGGCGCTAGTGGTAAAGAACCTGCCTGCCAGTGCAGGAGACATAAGAGACACAGGTTCAATCCCTGGGTTAGGAATATCCCCTGGAGAAGGGCAGGGCAACCCACTCCAGGATTCTTGCCTGGAGAATCCCATGGACAGAGAGCCTGGCGGGCTACAGTCCATGGGGTCTCAAAGAGTACAGGACTGAAGCAACTTAGTACACACACAAGGGCATGGGTGGTCACCTTTCAGACTTTTTACAGATCTGACACATTCATTAGCAGAAGATGGACATTTAGGGCAGCATTTACTTTCCAAATAAGCTATTTTCAATACAGGAAAACTTTCTAATATACTAAACTATTTTAAATAAGGGACTTGAAGCATCCACCAATTTTAGTATCCCCCTTGAATCCCAAGGGACAATTGTACTTCTCTGGTGGATCTTGCCTCCAGAGGCATTTTTGCACCAACCAACCACTGAAGCATCTGTTGCTTTCAGGCGTGCTCAGGCTAGACCTCCCTCCAGTATGAAATGTGGCTGATCATGGCTAGTTTCTCGAAGCACTCTTTTCCCTCAGTTTCCTTGATGCCACACTATCCTGGTTTTCCTTCCGTTTCTCTGGCCTTTCTTCCGAGATGCCTTTACGTGTATATCTTTCCCTGAGCAGACTTTAAAAAGGCATAATGGATGTATGGTCAACTACAAATTATAGACTAGGAAGAAAATAGACAACATACCTGCATTCCAGCTGGTGCAGTGATAAAGAATCCACTTGCCAATACAGGAGACACAAAAGAGGCAGGTTCAATCCCTGGGTCAGGAAGATCTCCTGAAGAAGGAAATGGCATCCCACTCCAGTTTTCTTGCCTGGGAAATCCCATGACAGAAGATCCTGGTGGGCTACCGTCCATGAGGTCATAAAAAGTTGGACACAACTTAGCACACACACAAAACAAAACAGAAAAACTGTGAGCTAACCTACAAAACAAATAGTGCATCCCAAAAATGTATTGTAGCTCAAATGTACCAGAGGTCCATGGTTGGCAGGCAGCTACTTGAGGTGGTAATCCAGGGACCTCGGCTCCTTCTATCTTGTGGCTCCATCCTTCACACATTGTCATCTGTATGCATCCAGTAGAAGAGGACAAAAACACAAATTAGAAGCATAATACAGACATTTTGGCTCATAGTCCCCTGTCTGGAAAATAAATTCAGTCACACACACACATTTTACTGAAAAGGTGAAGAAGTGGAGAATTAGATTTTAATAGACAGTTGAAAGACTACTATAACACATTACAATGGATAAATATCATTTATTTACAATCACTTCTACAAATTGAGTAGAAAGAAACACAACAGAAAAATGAGTAAAAGCTATACACTTACAGACACAAAAATATTACCAAAGCAGAAATGCATATCACCAATAAAGAGACTTTCAATCTCAGTGCCATACCATGCTAAGTCAACTTCAGTCGTGTCCAACTTTGTGCAACCCTGTGGACTATAGCCTGCCAGGCTCCTCTGTCCATGAGATTCTCCAAAGGAGACTACTGGAGTGGGTTGCCATTTCCCCCTCCAGGGGATCATTCTGATCCAGGGATCTCTTAAGTCTTCTGCATTGGCAGGCGGGGTCTTTCCAAGTAGCGCCACATGGGAGGCTCTTCAATCTCAGTAACTGTCAGGAAAATGCAACTTAAAATAACAATAATGTATCATTGTCAAATATTTTGAAAAGCAATACCAAGTACTGGTGAGTATTCGGGAAAAAGACATTCTCATACCTTGCTAATGGAAGTGGAAATAATAATAACTTTTAAGGAAAATAATCTGCAAACATATATTAAAATATAATTATACTCTCTAAACAGCAACCTAACTTTTGGGAAACTGTTTGCAGTGGATGCTGTGTTGTGCCACCCACACCCCTGCCCCCACCAGCTCCCTGGATCTCCCTCCAAGGAGGGGAGCAACGCTGACTGAAGCAGTCCTTCACCCAGCCACCAGCAGTGCTGCCTGTTGATCATTCACACCTGTGTCCCTTTTGGGGAATTTTTCCTCCACATAAGCAACCTGCCTAACCCTGGGCTGTATATCCTCCCAAGGGGCAGCCTACCTGGACTGACTGGTGAACTCAGAGGGTATAAAGGCTAGCCTCCTGATGTCTGTCAGGGATATCTTTCAAGAACTGGCTCAGTGAAGAAAAATACATGACTTCTCACAAGAGTATCTGCAAAAGTCATTACATATCAGAATGGCAAAAGATTGTTTTATTAGTGAGTCAGTAAGGCCCAACCAGTCCATTCTAAAGGAGATCAATCCTGGGAAGGACTGATGTTAAGCTGAAACTCCAATACTTTGGCCACCTCATGCGACGAGTTGACTCACTGGAAAAGACTCTGATGCTGGGAAGGATTGGGGGCGGGAGGAGAAGGGGACGACAGAGAATGAGATGGCTGGACCGACTCGATGGACATAAGTTTGAGTGAACTCCGGGAGTTGGTGATGGACAGGGAGGCCTGGCGTGCTGTGATTCACGGGGTCACAAAGAGTCGGACTTGACTGAGCGGCTGAACTAAACTGAACTGAACTGAAGTCATAGAAAAGGAGCTTCAGATTTTACCTATTCGGATACTAGTATTAGATGGGTAACTTCATTTGTTTAGGTATTTGTTTGCTGATCTAAAGGAACAACATTGTCTTCCTTGAAACTGCATTATGTATGTTCAAGGTTTCATCTGATTACAATAGAGAAGATTGTCAATTTTGCTTTGTCAAGAATTTTCATCTACTACTAAATTACAATTCGAAGAAGGCAATGGCACCCCACTCCAGTGTTCTTGCCCGGAGAATCCCAGGGACGGAGGAGCCTGGTAGGTTTCCGTCTATGGGGTTGCACAGTTGGACACGACTGATGCGACTTAGCAGCAGCAGCAGCAGTAGCAAGGCACAATTGGGAATAAACAACTAGTTTATACTTCAGCCCAGATGGTTGTGATGGTTAATTTTATGTTAACTTGACAGAATCATACTGCTGCTGCTGCTAAGTCACGTCAGCTGTGTCCGACTCTGTGCGACCCCATAGACCGCAGCCCACCAGGCTCCTCCATCCCTGGGACTCTCCAGGCAAGAACACTGGAGTGGGTTGCCATTTCCCTCTCCAATGCAAAAAAGTGAAAAGTGAAAGTGAAGTCGCTCAGTCGTGTCCGACCCTCAGTGACCCCGTGGACTGCAGCCTTCCAGGCTCCTCTGTCCATGGGATTTTCCAGGCAAGAGTACTGGAGTAGGGTGCTGTTGCCTTCTCCGACAGAACCATGAGATACCCAAATTAAACATTATTTCCAGGTATGTCTGTGAGAGTGTTTCCAGATGAGATTAGCCCTTGAAGAGGTGGACACAGAAAAGTAGCTTGCCTTCCCCAGGGTGGGTGGGCATCATCCAATTCCTTGAGGCTCATAATAGAATGAAAGGGAGAGGAAGGAGGAATTTGTCTTTGTTGTTTCCTGCCTGCCTGCTTGAGTTGGTACATTGGTCTTCTGCTGCCCTTGGACTAGAAATTACACCATTAGCTCCCCTGGTTGTCAAGTCTTTGGAATAGGATTAAAATTTCATTACTGGCTTTTGTGGTTCTTGAGCTTGCAGATCGCACATCATGGGACTTCTCAGCCTCCACAGTCACATAAGCCAGTTCTCATAATAAATTTTTATATCTATCTCTCTATCTCTATCTATAGATGTATAAGTAGAGAGAGCCAGAAATTTCTGAAAGAGATGGGAATACCAGACCACCTGACCTGCCTCTTGAGAAACCTGTATACAGGTCAGGAAGCAACAGTTAGAATTGGACATGGAACAACAGACTGATTCCAAATAGCAAAAGGAGTATGTCAAGGATGTATATTGTCACCCTGCTTATTTAACTTATATGCAGAGTACATCGTGAGAAATGCTGGGCTGGAAGAAACACAAGCTGGAATCAAGATTGCCGGGAGAAATATCAATAACCTCAGATATGCAGATGACACCACCATGATGCAGAAAGTGAAGAAGAATTAAAGAGCCTCTTGATGAAAGTGAAAGAGGAGAGTGAAAAGGTTGGCTTAAAGCTCAACATTCAGAAAACGAAGATCATGGCATCCGGTCCCATCACTTCATTGCAAATAGATGGGGAAACAATGGAAGCCGTGGCTGACTTTAGTGTTTTGGGCTCCAAAGTCACTGCAGGTGGTGATTGCAGCCATGAAATTAAAAGACGCTTACTCCTTGGAAGGAAAGTTATGACCAACCTGGACAGCATATTAAAAAGCAGAGACATTACTTTGCCAACAAAGGTCCGTCTAGTCAAGGCTATGGTTTTTCCAGTAGTCATGTATGGATGTGAGAGTTGGGCTATAAAGAAAGCTGAGCACCAAAGAATGGATGCTTTTGAACTGTGGTGTTGGAGAAGACTCTTGAGAGTCCCTTGGACTGCAAGGAGATTCAACCAGTCCATCAGTCCTGGGTGTTCATTGGAAGGACTGATGCTGAAGCTGAAACTCCAATACTTTGGCCACCTGATGTGAAGAGCTGACTCATTTGAAAAGACCCTGATGCTGGGAAAGATTGAGGGCAGGAGGAGAAGGGGACAACAGAGGATGGGATGGTTGGATGGCATTGCTGACTCAATGGACATGGGTTTGGGTGAACTCCAGGAATTGGTGATGAACAGGGAGGCCTGGCGTGCTGCAGTTCATGGGGTCGCAGAGTTGGACACGACTGAGCGACTGAACTGAACTGAAATGAAGTAGAGAGAGAGATCCTGTTAGCTCTGTTTCTCTGGAGAAGTTTGACTAACACCATGGCCTGCACTTGACCTTCATGACAACTTTGGAAAGTACCTATATAGTTATTGATGTGCTCATTTTGCATACAAAGAAACAGATTAAGGAAATAAATTAAAAACAGACAAGGATACCAGAAGAAAAGAAAATTATAGGCCAATATTCCAGATAAACATAGATACAAAACTTCTTAGCAAAGTATTAGCAAACCAAATTCAGCAATTATAGTAAAAGACTCATACACCATAATTGAGTGGGATTTAATCCAAGGATACAAGGCTGGTTCAAGATCTATACACATCAGTCAAGTGATATACCACATTTCAAAATGAAGAGTAAAAATTATATGGTCATCCCAATAGATGCAGAAAATTTTTGACATAATTTAACATCCATTTATGATAAAAAATCTCAACAAAGCAGGTGTAGAGGAAATGTATCTCAGCATAGAAAAAAGATCAAATGTGATAAGCCCACAACTAACATATGCTCAGTGGTGAAAAGCTGGAAGCTTTTCCTCTAAGATTGGGAACAAGAACAAGTATGTTCACTCTTACCACTTTTATGCAACCTAGTACTGGAAGTCCCAAACAGAGCAATTAGGAGAGGAGGAAGTGAAACTGTAGCTACATGCAGAAGACATAATGTTATAAACAGAAAACCTTGAAAAACACCTTAAAAACTGTTAGAACTAATAAACCAATTCAGTAATGTTGCAGGATACAAAAATCAATATGCAAAAATCTAAAATCAAATTACCAAAAAGAAATTAAGAATGCAATCTCATTTACAATTGCAAGAAAAAGAATAAAGTACTTAGGAATAAATTTAACCAAGGAGGCAGAAAACCTGTATACTGAAAACTATGACATCAAAGAAAAGAAATTGAAGACAGAAATAAATGGAAAGATATTCTGTGCTCCTGAATCGGCAGAATTAATACTGTTAAAATATCCATTTTACCCAAAGCAATTTATGTATTCAATGCAATCCCTGTCAAAATCCTAGTGGTATTCTTCACGGTAAAATAAACAATCCTAAAATTTGTGTGGCACCACCAAAGACAAAATAGCCAAAGCAACCTTGAGAAAGAAGAATGAACCTGGAGGTATCATATTCCCTGATTTCAAACTTTATTACAAAGCAATAGTAATAAAAAAATAAACAAATATTTGTGATATTGGTATCAAAACAGACACAGAGGATGAGATACTTGGATACCATCACCGACTCAAAGGACATGAACTTGAGCAAAGGTCAGGAGATGGTGGAGGACAGAGAAGCCTGGCATACTGCAGTCAACAGGACTAAAGAGCTTGACAGGACTTAGCGACTGAATGGCAGTAGTCAATTAACTTATGACAAAGGAGCCAAGAATATACAATGGGGAAAGGACAGTCTTTTCAAAAAAGTGGGTATTGGGAAAACTGGATAGCCATATGCACAAGAATGAAATAGGACAACTGCATTGCACCATACTCAAAAATTAACACAAAAAGGATTCAGTACTTGAATGTAAAACCTACAACCATAAAACATAAAGAAAACATAAGTCATAGCTTTTGACATAGGTCTTAGCAGTGTTGTTGTTTTTTTAATCTGACACCAAAAGTAAGAGCAGCAAAAGTAAACAAGTGGGACTATATCAAATTAAAAGTTTCTTTCACAGCAAAGGAACCATCAACAAAGTAAAAGTCAACCAACTGAATGAAAGTATTTACAAATTATGTATCTGATAAGGGTTAATATTCAAGATAAAGAACTCATACAACTCAGGAAAAAAAAACCCAATTCAATTAAAAAATAAGCAGAAGATCTAAATACACTTTTCCAAAGAAGACATAAAGATGGCCAACAGGTACATGAAAGTTGATCAACATATTTAATCATCAGAGAAATGCAGATCAAAACCATAATGAGATATCATCCCACACTTGTTAGAATGGCTACTATCAAAAAGACAAATGTTGGTAAGTTTGAAAAGGGAATCCTCGTGCACTATTGATGGGAATATAAATTAGTGGCTAGTATGGAGAGCAGTATGGTGGTTCCTCAAAACTTAAAAATAGAATTATCATATGAATCCACTCCAGGGTATTTACCTGAAGAAAATGGAAACACTAACTGGAAAAGCTATATACACCCCCATGTTCATTGCAGCATTATTTACAATAGTCAGGATAAGGAATCAACCTTAGTATTCATCAATAGATAAATGGATAAAGATATATATATATATATATATATATATAGGAATGTTATTCAGTCATAAAAAGAACGAAAGCTTACCATGTATGACAAAACGGATGGATCTCGAGGACATTATGCTAAAAGAAATAAGTCAAACTGAGAAAGACAAATACTGTGTAATCTCTCTTACACATGGAATCTTGAAAAAAAAAAAAAGCAACCAAAATCATGCATACAGAGAATAGATTGGTGATCACTAGAGGCAGGGGCTTGCCAGTAGGGGAAAATTATAAAGGTGGTCAAGAGGGTAAAAAAAAAAATTTATGATTTAAAAAATCATTCACAACCTGTTCATTGTAAAGCTGGAACTTAAGCTTAAAAGTTTCATTGTCTGGAGTAGGTATGTCCTCTTTGGGGCCTTTTTTTCCATAAAAACCCACCAAAAAAAGCCTGAACTTGCTTCCCTTTTGTGATATTTCTTCCATTTCCTCAAAACCAGTAGTTATTCCAAGCAGGAACTTCCATTCAAGTCATAACATTTTAAGGACCCTTAACTCCATCTGGGTATAAAAGAACAAATGCTTCTTGAGCAGAAGTTACATCTTGCAAGATTTGTAGTTCTGTCCACGTTCGCATGATAAAGATAAAATGTCTTCTCCACTAAAAGCAGTTGGCTGTGTGTGTGTGTGTAACAAACTCCTCCTGACTTCCCTTTCTATTTCTGAAACTGAGAAGCTCTTGCTCACAGCTCTAAGGGTCTGCCAGCTACAGGGCATGCTGCAGTAGTGTAACACATGTCCAAAGGACTGTCAGGTCTGTGTGAGGTATGCTGCCCCTGGGCACCAGCCCCTGTTGAATCCAGGCCTATTACAAAGTGGGTATCTTTCTTCCTCCTGAACATGCATCTGACAATGATCTTTCATTGTAATAAATGCTGAGGAAGTAACCAAGGTGTGGCTTTAGAACAATCAGTTCTTTTCAGAGTTGTAAAACTGCACTAAGGAAGCCTTAATTTTGGTCCCTAGAATTAAAAAAAAAAAAACCAACCCTGTAGTTTCAAAAAGGCCTTTGTTCTGAACACACTCTGCAACTCTCCTCTCCTGCTAGCCTGCCAGCAGCTGTGTCTAGACCCGTGCGGGAGGCATTCTTGCGCAGTTGGTGATACCTCACTTTTCAGCCCTGACTATAGACTCCCACCCTGATCACATAGTATTGCTTTGTATTTTGTTTGAGATAGATATTGGTGCATCTTAGCACAGATTTAATTTTTAATTATTAAATTCCAGCCAACAGAGGCAAGTGAAAAACAGATAATTCCAAATCTTTTATTTTGTTTATTTGTTATTTTAAAATTTTTCATTGTAATTAGTTCACAATGTTGTGTTAGTTGTAGGTATGCAGTAAAATGAATCAGTTATACATATATTCACTCTTTTGTAGATTCTTTTCCCATATTGCAGAGCATTGAGTACAGTTTCTTGTGCTATACGGTAGATCCTTATTAGTTATCTATTTTATATGTAGTAGTGTGTATGTGTCAATCCCTAACTCCCAATTTGTCCCCTGCCTTTCCCCCCACTGGTAACCCTAAGCTTGTTTTCTACATCTGTGACTGTCTTCTGTAAAGAAGTGCATTTGCACCATGGTTTCTAGACTTCATATATAAGCAATATATATGATATTAAATGTCTCTCTCTAACTTACTTCGCTCAATATGGCAATCTCAAGGTCCCTCTACGTTGCTATAAATGGCATTATTTTGCTCTTTTTTATCGCTGAGTATATTCCATTGTATATATGTACTACATCTTCTTTATCCACTCCTCTGTCAGTGGACATTTAGGTTGCTTCCGTTTGCTGCTGTTGTTCAGTCGCTCAGTGGTGTCTGACTTTGCAGCCCCGTGGACTGCAGCACACCAGGCTTCCCTGTGCTTCACCATCTCCCAGAGTTTGCTGATGACCATCTCATCCTTGGACATCCCCTTCTCCTCCTGCCCTCAACCTTTCCCAGCATCAGAGTCTTTTCCAATAAGGTGGCTCTTTGCATCAGGTTGCCAAAGTATTGGAACTTCTGCTTCCATTAGGTCTTGGCTGGTATAAATATTGCTTCTCTGAACATTGAGGTGCATGTATCTTTTTGAATTATGGGTTTCTCTGAATATATGCCCAGGAGTGTGATTGCTGAATCATACGGTAGTTCTAGATTTAGTTTCTTGAGGAATCTCCACACTGTTCTCCATGGTGGCTATACCAGTTTATATTCCCACCAACAGTGTAGAAGTCTTCCCTCTTTGTCACACCCTCTTCAGCATTGCCTGTAGATTTTTTGATGATGGCCATTCTGATTGGTGTGAGGTGATACCCCATTGCAGTTTTGATTTCCATTTCTCTAATAATTAGTGATGTTGAGCATTTTTTTCTTGTGATTTTTGGCCATTTGTATGCCTTCTTTGGAGAAATGTCTTTTTAGATCATCTGTCCAGTTTTTAATTGGGTTGTTTGTTTTTTTGATATTGAGCTGCATGAGCTGTTCATATATTTTGGAGATTAATCCCTTGTTAGTTTCTTCATTTGCAGATATTCTCTCCCAGTATATAGGCTGTCTTTTCATTTTGTTTATGGTTTCCTTTGCTGTGCAAAAGCTTTTAAGTTTAATTAGGTTCCATTTGTTTATTGTTGGTTTTATTTTCATTACTCTATGAGGTGGATCAAAAAAAATATTGCTGCAATTTATGTCAGAGAGCATTCTCTCTGGCCTTATATTTAGGTCTTTAATCCATTTTGAATTTATCTTTCTGTATGGTGTGAAAGAGTGTTCTAATTTCATTCTTTTACATGTATATATCCAGTTTTCCCAGTGCCACTTATTAAAGAGGCTGTCTTTTCGCCACTGCATATTGTTGCCTCCTTTATCATAGATTAGTTGACCATAGGTGCATGGGTTTATCTCTGGACTTTCTATTATATCCCATTGGTCTGTATGTCTGTTTTTATGCCAGTTCCAAATTGTTTTTAGTACTGTAGCTTTGTGGCATAGTCTAAAGTCAGGGAAATTGATTCCTCCAGCCCTATTTTTCTTTCTCAAAATTGTTTTGGCTATTCGTGGTCTTTTGTGTTTCCATACAAATTCTAAAAGTTTTTATTCTAATTCTGTGAAAAATGCCTTTGGTAATTTAATAGGGATTGCATTGACTCTGTGTATTGCTTAGGTAATGCATTGATTTTTATAATATTGAGCCTTAATACCCAATAGCATGGTATATCTCTCCATCTGCTTGTGTTGTCTTTGATTTCTTTCATCACGGTCCCATGATTGGCTCCTTCTCCCTGCCTCCTTCCTGCAACTGCCTCACATACTCAAGACCAGGGAGGCTGGTGTTCTGACTCATTCCTGAAAGGGGACAGTGATAGTATACAGAGTTGAAGGCTGTGGTCCTGAAACCTTCAAATTACTTAGAGCAGAGATTTATAAGATAAATCATTCTGTTAACACTGATGAACTCTCATAGGGATCACAACCATGTATTGATATTACGGTACTAAGTGACTCCTCCTCACAGAGGGGAGGATGGGAGTAGGTGAAGGATGTAGGGAGGATATCCTGTTACATTCTTCTTCTTCCTCTCCTCCTGCTCCTCTTCCTCCTCCAGGATGGTAGAAGACTAACTTCCTAACATTTCCTCATCTAACCTTAAGTTTTCAACCCCTAACTGAAGAAATGGAGAAGGGAATCAGGCTGACAGCAGCATATAAACTGAGATTGAAACCTGACACCAGAGAAACAGCAAAGCAGATCATCTGCATTCCGACAAATCAGGAATTGACTGAATTTTATAATTCATTCAATAGTCTCCCAACACTGAGTTTATTGTTTTTATGAAAGGCAATAGAGAAAAAGAAGCGCAATCATCAAACAGGTTAAAATTTTATATAAATAGCAAGCAGATGAATATGAGTAAGAGTATTCTCTGGGGCCCTGCTCCAGATGCTCCCCAAACTTCCCCTTCTGCCTGATGCCAGTAGACCCTGCTTCATCCCAGCTGACCCTGCTTCATCCCAGTCCAAACACAATCCACACCAGCTGCCTTCAAAGAGCCATATGTTTGACAGGACGTGTTCAGCTCTTGTCATACCCCAAGGAAGGTCTCTTCAAACAGGGAGGCGAGAAGGGACAGTCCCAAAGTACCCCTATTTTAGGAAATTCGTTTCCATCTTTCTAGAATCAGCATAAATAAGTTGCCCATTAAAAATTGATATGCCAAAATTGAAAAAAAAGAACATGCCTTTATAAAAACTATCTCCTTAAAATAAAACAAACAAGTATGTCAAAAGAGAAACAGACTCACAGATACAGAACACAAACTGGTGGTTACCAGAGGGGAGAAGCGTGGGGGAGGGGCAAGATAGGTGAAGGGGGTTAAGGGACCCAAACTACTAGCTATAAAATAAATAAGTTACAAGGATGTAATATACAGCACAGAAAATATAGTGAATATTTTATAATAACTTTACATGAAATATAGTCTATAAAAATATCAAATCCCTGTATTAAACACCTAAAACAAATACAATATTGTAAGTCAACTTTATTTCAATGAAAAATAAATAAGTTTTGTAAAACTTTTAAAGAACCATAAATAAAGATAAAATAAAACAACAGTTTCATTTTGGGGACAGAATATCTATGACTTCTGAATGAAGAAATAATTTCTCATTCTAGACTAAATTCATTTTGCTTAGAAAAAGGAACATTCTTCACATTTCCCAGAGATCACAAAAAATTAAAAACATTACAAAAGTTGTGTGGCTGCCTTATGAATTAGTCCTTTGATGTTTTAAAAGCAAGTGCAACAGATAAGCTTCATAGCAGTGCATTTTTTCTTCTAAAAGGGACTAATGAAGATCTCTGTAGTTAGTGATATTTTTAATTCAGCTCTGGACTTTCTCCAGGAAATCACTTATAATTACTAATTGTATTTTTGTAAGTTAATGAAAGGATGCAGAATTTTTTCAAAGCCTCCTTTCACTTGTGTAATTAATGATGTTGCTTTTTTACATGACTGAGTAAAGCTAAGATACAGAGACATGAATTAACCAAGAAAGCTTCTTTGTGCAGTATGACAGAAATTAAGTATAAATTTTAGTCATGCAATTGTCTTTAAAAAAAAACTATTCCTTCATCATCTTTTTTCTTCAATTTTTTGTTGCTTGGACTTACAATAAAAACTATCAGAAAAGAGACTCATTTAATGAGGTCATATTTGCAAAAATATAATAGGATTTCCTAAGAGCTTTTTCACAGCTCTTTCACATTTGAAATGAATTTCAAATTTCATTTGAATTTAACCAAATGTCCACAAGAGTAGAGCACCCAGAGTGTATTTTCTGATGCCTTCAAGATTTCCAAACTGCGATTTAGATAACTCCTTAAATTTGTGAAGTCAAGTCTTTCAATAAATTCCAAACACTGAACAGCACTGTCAACCAAATACTCAATTAACATTTAAAAGAATAACAAACAACTGCAAAGTACTCTTGTTTTTTTTTTAAACAGATACATATTTTCAGCAAAAGAAATCATATTCTGGGCAAGAAAGCAAACAAACAAAATATGAAACCAATAAAATTAAAGGATTAAAATCATACATAGTTTTCTCTGACCACAGAAAATTAAATTAGAAAATAATAAAGAAAAGGCAACTGGTAAATTGTCAAGTATTGTAAGACACTTTTGAATGACTCATGAGTTAAAGAATATATCACAAGGGAAGTTAGAAAATATTGGGGAGTGAATGAAAATGAAAATAAAACTTTTCAAAATAAAAAAAAATGTCCAATTCTTTTTAGATTGAATGGAAGTTTATGATTTGGGGAAAAACCTGCTAGGAATAATAATGAGGAAAAGCTAATGTTTTGCATCAGAAGGTGTTGATTTCCCTTCCAAACTCTTCTGGTAACTAGAAGGGAATCATTGTGGAAGAAGGACACAGGTAGTCTCACAAATGGTGTGTATTTCTGAGCCTATTAAAGACTGTGAAATTAAAAGACGCTTACTCCTTGGAAGGAAAGTTTTGACCAACCTAGATAGCATATTAAAAAGCAGAGACATTACTTTGCCAACCAAGGTCCGTCTAGTCAAGGCTATGGTTTTTCCAGTGGTCATGTATGGATGTGAGAGTTGGACTGTGAAGAAAGCTGAGAACCGAAGAATTGATGCTTTTGAACTGTGGTGTTGGAGAAGACTCTTGAGAGTCCCTTGGACTGCAAGGAGATCCAACCAGTCCATTCTAAAGGAGATCAGTCCTGAATATTCACTGGAAGGACTGATGCTGAAGCTGAAACTCCAATACTTTGGCCACCTCATGCGAAGAGTTGACTCACTGGAAAAGACTCTGATGCTGGGAGGGATTGGGGACGGGAGGAGAAGGGAACGACAGAGAATGAGATGGCTGGATGGCATCACCGACTCTGTGGACATGAGGTTGAGTGAACTCCGGGAGTTGGTGATGGACAGGGAGGCCTGGCGTGCTGCGATTCATGGGGTTGCAAAGAGTTGGACATGACTGAGAGACTGAACTGAACTGAACTGAGCAGAATCTTGGGGGCTTCCCCAGTGGCTTAGTGGTAAAGAATTTGCCTGCAATGCAGGAAATGCGGGTTTGATCCCTGGGTTAGGAAGATCCCCTGGAGGAGGGCATGGCAACTCACTCCAGCATTCTTGTCTGGAGAATCTCATGGACGGTGGGGCCTGGCACGCTACAGTCGATAGGGTCACAAAGAGTCGGACACAACTGAAGTGACTTAGCGTGCACGCACAGAGCCTTGACCCTGCATTAGACTCTTCTTTCCACTTGTAAGCTCCGCTATATTGCCCTTTGACATATCCTTCCTTCCTCCTTTTGTTTATTTCTCCCTTCCTCCCTTTCTGCTTCCCTCCCTTCCTCCTTCCTCTTCCTTTTTCTCTCCCTCCCTTTTCACTCTCACTTTCTTGTTTAAAATTCCATTTTTCCCTTTCTTGCTGTTGTATTATTGTTGTCATTGTTATTTGCTTTTTTTTCACAAAGGAGAAATATTCAAGCCTTGAAGATAGTTTGAAGCCTGGTGTTTATTCTCAGTTTGGGCATGGAGAAGGGATTCATTATGAGATATTTAAAGCTCAGCTACACATTCAGTCTGTGATTGGAATGTTTAGTTTGTAGGCTGACAGTAGGGGCATTGAGTTTAAAGTAACCCAAAAACTACTAAAGAGATATCAAGAGCTATATGTCAATTGTTTGTCAGGTTACCTAGGACCATAGTCATATATCAGGAGAGAGGAATGATCAAATACAAAGCACTATAGTACTACTACTCCGTTCCGTTCCGTCGCTCAGTCGTGTCCGACTCTTCGCGACCCCATGGACTGTAGCCTACCAGGCTTCTCTGTCCATGGGATTCTCCAGGCAAGAATACTGGAGTGGGTTACCGTTTTCTTCTCCAGGGGATCTTCCCGACCCAGGGATCAAACCCGGGTCTCCCGCATTGGAGGCAGATGCTTTAACCTCTGAGCCACCAGGGAAGCCCAGTACTACTACTATTACTGGCAAATACTTACAGAGTGCATACTATGTGCCAGGTACTTAGTATATATGCTCATGGTTTTTACAGCAATCGTATGAAACAGGTACAGTTATTATATCCATGTTATCAATTAACAAGCAGATGAAGGCACAGAGAAGATCAATAACTTGTCCAAGATTACATATTAGTATAAGGTTTAAAACCTAGGCATTCTGGCTTCAAAATCATCCTCTTAACTGCTATACTATACCATCTCTCTGTAGACTGGTTTCTTCTTTTAATGGGATAAAAGATACACTGACTGTTGATGACATTCCCCCTTGACATTTTGAAGGAGCTATTTGTTATCTGCGATGACTGTTCCCTTGATTAGTCAGTATAGGCTGTAAAGATAGCATTATCCCCACCTAACTCCTAGACCACTCTGTTCCAAGAAAACGTCTGGCCATTCATTCTCCATCCATCCTTCTATCCACCCATCTGGCTCAGAGATCCACGTGATTCTCACGATGGGACTTCCACCCAGCAACCTTTTTATACTGGAGAAATCTGGTTAAGATGGATATTGAGGGCAGCCTTTCAGGAAACAGGCAATTAAGAGGGAATGATTTCTACAAAGAGAGCTATGCAGCCTGAGAAGAGCACAAGGAAGGAAGCAGTGTGCTGTGGAAGAACAGTGGCTCTGGAATCCAGACAGATCTGAGTTTAAACTGCTTCTGTTACTCCACAGCTGTGAGACTGTAGGCAAGGAACTTAACTTTTCTGAGCCTGTCTTCTCAGATCTCAGATCAGAGTAATTAAACATGTCTTTCAGTGTTGTGAGAATTAAATGAAGCAATGTCTGTCAACTTCTTTGTAGCCCAACACCAAGCCCAAGGTGCTTAACAAGCAAGACTTTCATATATATAGGTACATATCAGGTATGGATAATCTGAAGGGTGGAAAGGAGCCTGGGAATTTCTAAGTGGGAAGAAATGTTCTTTGTTTCTGGGATAAAGAATACACATTAATCTTGGCCTATAGAGGTGTTGAGTTTTAAAGTAATTTTTAAAATTAGCAAACTCTTATTTAGTTTTCAAGAATTCAGCTGTACTTTTGAGGTTCCTTTTGAAAAGGAGCAATGTCCATCACTATGCAGAACACACACAAACACACACACATAATATTGGAATAAACCTTTTTGTGGCTTGGACCTCTTGCCAAGAAATATAAACAGCAAAATGGATGAAAAGCACTAGAGGTGAAGGCTGTGCCTGACTCCCCCAGCCCTCAGCCAATGCTGATGCACTTATGTTTGATACACACTTTAGTTAAGGCAGTAAACAAACTTTACAACCCAAGAATAATTTTGGATTATTTATTTAGACGAGCACATTCCCACTGGTTCCTACTGATTACGAATTAATTCCACTCAGGTATTTCTCAGAGGGAATGTTTTATAAAATTATCATATGCAAATAACTTGTGGCATATTTTCCCTTTTTATTTATTTATTTTTTATCCACACCGGTTATTTTGTGGAGTGCTTCTCCGGCAGCACAGCAAAACTTGCTTTTCAGTCGTTAGACATAAAATGAAGACTTCTACATTTTGTATTAGTTCATAAGTCTTGAAACTAAATGACTAGTTTTCTTATTTTGAAATCTGAAAATCCAAAAGTATGAAGGCCTGTTCTTTGCATATTCATTTATGCCTGGTGACTCAGACAGGTACAGGGGAGAAAAAAATCATCACGTGAATAAATTGCAGTATTGTTAGTCTCAACATGCAAAGTTATTCTATGATACCTAATTTCAATCTGTTATGCCTAATTAAAGTGGTGATAAAATGAGAAATAGAGAATCTGAATTTTAAATAAATTTAAAAATATATAAGCATTTTAAAGAACTTAGTGGTGGAAAACTTCCAAGTAAAATAAACCATTATGTTTAATATTTAGTTGATTGGCAGACCACCCTTTGGAAGGCTTAGGCTGGACAGTCTCACAGGGGACCAAGAAGTTGATCTGTTTTAAAGACAGTAAATAGAACTCACGCTCCATGTCACCTCAGGAGGTCTAAGTGATGCATTTTATACTCTATCTTGGTCTTAATGCATTCCAAATTAAAATTTAATACCAAGATGCTCAGAGCTTTGTGGCAGACTTTTGTTTCTCTCAGATTCAAACTTGACCAGTCTGTGTCAGCTCATGATGGCTGGCACCTACTGAGAAAAACAATTCTTAGGTTAATCAGGGCACAAGGTAGTGACAATATTTTTGCCAAAACATTTCCATTAAGTAAAAATTTAAATACAGAGTGTGTTATTCATCAGGATGCAAACAGTTAGTTTATTAGTAAGCCAACACATCTATGTAAAATAATGAGTCTGGTTTCTAGACAACCTAGGAAAACCCAGAATCAGATGTTTAATTATTTGGTAAGTAGCAACAGAGGGGATCTCTGTCTATTCTTGGTAGTACCTTGACTTAAGCCAGCTTCACAACTAGTAGTTGTGAAGGGGACTTTGTCCCTGGGTTATATGGCCTCTGCATTTGCCTTTCTGTATGCTTATGAGCTAAAAGATATGATAGAAATGGATGTTTGGTAAAGAAAAAGGGTGCCAACCCACTGTACCTCCAATGTCTTGGGGATCCTAGAAAGGGACTAAACCCATACAGTGCTGATGGCTTATATTAGGTTGGCCAAAAAGTTAGTTTGGCTTTTTCCATGAGATCTTATGGAAAAACCCAAACAACCTTTTTGGCCAATCCTATATTTACCACAGTAGCTAGTCTGTGAGTTCTGGCCTCAGTAGAAGCCCTTTGTTCTGCTGGGGTCTATGTAAGAGATTTTGGTTTTCTCTAAATGGAATAGATTGTGGCTCAGAATCAGACACCCAAGACTACTGCCAGTTTTCTTTCTGTTCCCCCTTTCCCTGCTATGGAAGCCACAAGACACAGTGGAGGTGAGGAAATGCATTTTTCAGAAAAGCAGATTCTCCTAAAAGTGTAAGTACTGGCACTTCGGATCCTCAGAAGTGGGAGAACCTGAGACCAGATGGAGTCCTAGCTGGAATAATTAAGGTAAACAGGTAATTAGAGGCTTTTGAAGCCTGAGTGGATGGAGGAAACGAGAAAAAAAGGTGAAGTAAGCCAAAATGGCAAGCTTTCTTGACAAATTGCTGCCTGAAGCCAAGAGGCATGAAGTTCTGCCAAAGAGAACAGAGACTGTAAGGTTTCAGACACTGAGAGGGGATTCATAATTGTTGCTTTGTAGACTTAAGAAGGAAGGCCAAAATCTAGCGATAGAATATATTTAACCCATCTTTAAATGCTTACAATCTTTAAATATTGTTTTTTAATATGTTTGCCTCTTCATCCACTAGGCTATTAAAATAAGTCATTCCAGATATTTATTTCTTTTACCAAAAGGCTATGTTTACTAATTCATAGTGAAACTAACTTGCCGCCTCTTGGGAAAGTCCCACTAGTTGCATCATAGAGCCATAAAGTAAGACACCATTATTTATTGGGCAAGGGCTTCTTGAACTGAAACATTGAAATTGGGAAAAACTGCCCATCCCAGCCTTTATCTGGGCTTTCCTTTATCTTCTCTTCTTGCCTGGAGAAGGAAATGGCAACCCACTTCAGCACTCCTGCCTGGAAAATCCCATGGACAGAGAAGCCTGGTAGGCTACAGTCCATGGGGTCGCAAAGAGTCAGACACGACTGAGCGACTTCATTTCTTCTCAGTAGAAAAACCCGTACGTGCATATCCCTCCCAGAGACAATCCCTAATGTCATCCTGAGTTGGCACTGTCCCCTTGAGTGCGTGGAGGACACTGAGGCACACCCAAGCTCAAAGTTATACTGTCTTTCCACCTCAACCCACGGAGAATGTATGTATTAAGCTCACTAGCTTGAGCTTCCTCTGCAGCCTACTGCATACTCCTGGCCCTTGGTACAATGTGCAGCGTAGCTTTAACAGTTAAGGCATTTTCCTTATGCTCTACCAAGGAAACAGTAAATCATACATGATTCTGGTTGTATTGGCATTAAAGAAAAAGCATCTCAGCCTATTTCTGCATACCTAATTCAGATAGGAAAAGACAGTTGGAGCCACAAATTCCAAAAAGGAATCCAGAAGTAAAAGTGGAATCAGGAGAGTGACTGAGAAATATGATGATTAGAAATCTAAATGCCATAAATACACATTTATGAACATCTTCATGGCAGGGTGTTTAATGATCATAAGAAATTAGAAACTTCTTGAGTATCTATCAGTAAGGTGATGGTTAGATAAATTATACAGCCCCATACCACGGTGTGTGATAGACAGGGAAATTATATAAGAAAAGGAGTGTTGTAGATAGAGAAAAATCTCTAATACATATTGTTAAATAGAGAAACAAATCATAAAGCAATATATATTGTATCAGCTCAGTTCAGTTCAGTTCAGTCGCTGTCCGACTCTTTGTGACCCCATGAACTGCAGCACGCCAGGCCTCCCTGTCCATAACCAACTTCTGGAGTTCACCCAAACCCATGTCCATCGAGTCGGTGATGCCATCCAACCATCTCATCCTCTGTCGTCCCCTTCTCCTCCTGCCCTCAATCTTTCCCAGCATCAGGGTCTTTTCAAATGAGTCAGCTCTTTGCATCAGGTGGCCAAAGTATTGGAGTTTCAGCTTCAGCATCAGTCCTTCCAGTGAACACCCAGGACTGATCTCCTGTAGGATGGACTGGTTGGATCTCCTTGCAGTCCAAGGGACTCTCGAGAGTCTTCTCCAACACCACAGTTCAAAGCATCAATTCTTCGGCGATCAGCTTTCTTTATAGTTCAACTCTCACATCCATACATGACCACTGGAGAAACCATAGCCTTGACTAGACAGACCTTTGTTGGCAAAGTAATGTCTCTGCTTTTTAATATGCTGTCTAGGTTGGTCATAACTTTCCTTCCAAGGAGTAAATGTTTTTTAATTTTTATTTTATAATCAACAGTAAGCATATATAGAAATATATACATGTATTATTAAATGAATTTTTTTAATGGTCTGAGAGAATATTCCTATCAGGTTACTTTTTAAGTGGGAAGAGAGTTGGGGAATAAAGGGGTAAAGAAAGACCAAGATTTTTTACTCCACTGATTTAGGCTTTTTAGAAATGTTTTTACAATGAACATATATTATTCACATATCACTTATCTATATAAAAAATAAATAAAGCTGAAGGCAACAGCTAAATAGTTACTTACCTACAGTGTCTTAAATCTTTTCTTTTCACCTTATCCCATTTTCTCTCTTATTCCCCTAGGGGCTTTTATAGATAGCACTTCATTTTTATAACACTTGATAGAATCCTGTTCCTGTGCTTTTTTGGTCAGCAGAAGATTGATGTATTAATATATCAGGGTCTTGGTCTTTGCTAGGGCTGCCATAACAAAATACTAGTGGTTGGGTGATTTAAGCAACAGAAATTTATTTTTTCACAGTTTTTGAGGCTAGAAGTCCAAGCTCAAGGGGACAGTAGGCTTAGTTTCTTGTGAGACCTCTCTCCTTGACTTACAGATAACCATCTTCTCACTTTGTCCTTACCTGGTATTTCTTGTGTTTGAATTCATGAATTTGTGTCTCAATTTCCTCTTCTTATAAACACATGAGTAAAACCAGACACTAAAAGCCTCATTTAATCATGTCTTTGAAGGCTCTCTTTCCAAATGTACTCACATTCTGAGGAATTGGGGGCTAGGACTTCAACATATAGATTTTAGGGGGACAAAATCCAGTTATACCAGTGCGCCTGTAGCTCAAAATTTTCTTTAATTGTTTATACTTGTCCACCAGTAGAAATCATAAAGACCTTGAGTCCTTTAAGTGCAGGTCTGTGTTTCTTTTTATTTATTTTTTTTTTAGGTCTGTATTTTTAAAAGAGGGCTCCAGGTCACCTTCAGGCCACTCCAGAGGACTGGGCATGCACAGAAGGCCAGCCTTTTAGACCCCTTTCATTTCAACTTGCTCTTCCTCAAGGGAGGTGATGAGGCACACCACGAGGAAGAAAGTGTGGGCTTTAGAATAGATCACCTGCTCTGCCACTTACCAGCTTTTATCTTAGATGCCAGTTTTTTGTCTGATAGAGGACAACAGTAATACCAGCATCAGGATCAGGGTCAACTACATACCTTTTCTGCCCCAGAGCAAAATGAAAATGTGGGGCCTTGGTCAGTCTTCCCATCCCACTGACAAATGGATAAACCCCAAAGGAATTGTTTAGCTCTGTGCTAGAACATAGGCGGTACCTGGATCAGGGTTGGGAAAGACCTCCAGCCAGTCGTTCCAGTTGCCAGCTACCCCCCTGCTGCTCTGAGATGCCCCAGAGAGCACACACGTGACCATGATCCTTCCCTACAGACATATCCAGGTCCCCAGCAGGGACAGAGGGCAATGAGGGAACACAGACTCCCCTTGTTGCTGCAACCTGGCTGCCACCCCAGGAGAAGGGTGGCTTATTTCCTATGTGTGGGGATGGGAAGGGGAGGACAGGTGCTGCCTACAGCCTCAGGGCAATGGGGGCTGAGAGCCTGTCCAGAGAGGTGTGGAGGTGGTGAGACGTGGGACAGCACATGAGTCCAGGCGTCAAGTGCCCAGCGCACACTTCAGTGTTCTATCAGATTTCACCCATGTGTGTGTGTGTTGGTTGCTCAGTCATGTCCGACTCTTTGTGACCCCACAGACTATAGCCCACCAGGTTTCTCTGTCCATGGAATTCTCCAGGCAAGAATACTGGAGTGGATTGCCATTCCCTTCTCCAAAGGAACTTCCCAAACCAAGATTGAACCCCGGTCTCCTGCATCACAGGCAGAGAGTCCCCAGCGCATAACTTCAATGTTCTATCAGATTTCACCTACAAACTGCAAACTCAAGGATAAAATTATTAAGAATTTCAAGACACTAACTGCAGAGCATTAAGCCCCAAGTACAGGGCACTTCTGAGCACAGTGTCCTGTGCAAATCTGCTGATCTTTGCTCATGAAGCCACTCTGTTCACTGCGAGATAATCTAGGAAAGACTTACTTGGCACAGAGCCTGATACACAGTATGAGTTCAGAGTGTCTCTCTACATTCCTATTTATTAAAGGAAGCTTAAAATTACTCTTGTATAACTCACTGTCTTCAGAGGACTTCTGTCACTTATCAAGATGAGTTTATCAAAGAATTCAAACAAAAATAAATCATGACCTCTCATCCTAAGCTTTTAGAGAAACCTTTATATTTCTTCAGCTACAAATTCTCCAAGAATTTTTCTTGTTCCTGTATTTAAACTTTGCCTTAGTCCAAAATGAGGCATGTGCCTGTAGACACCAGAGGGTCCTGGGAGACAAGCTAGCCTCATCTGCTTGTGTTCTTATAATTCCTACCACGTGAAAATAAGTTTGGGGTTGAATTAAATTTGGTGAAGTCGAAATGGATTCTATTTATTCTAAGTAAGCACTTTTCTAATTTCTGAGTTTCTCATTCCCAAGTTTGAGTATACATTTTTAAAGTAAAACTAAGTGACCTAAAACAAATACAACAAAAAGTCACAGCTCTAAAATGAGTTTAAATGAATTCTGGGTTTTATTTGAGACTGCAGGAAAAAATTCTAGTCCAAACAAACAAAATGTTCTTACCAAATGATAATTAACCAGACTGATAAGTAGATACATAAGACTCCATGAATTCAAGACATTGAATGATATTTAAATGGTCAAATGACAAGACTTCCATTAGGTTATTATTTAGGAAAAACTGTCTATCGTTGTTGTTCAGTCACTAAACCGTGTCTAACTCTCTGCAACCCCATGGACTGCAGCAGGCCAGGCTTCCCTGTCCTTCACTATCTCCTGAAGTTTGCTCAAACTCATGTCCATTGTGTCGACGATGCCATCCAACTGTCTCATCCTCTGTCAACCCCTTCTCTTCCTGCCCTCACTCTTTCTCAGCATTGGTCCTTCCAATGAATATTCAGGGTTGATTTCCTTTAGATTGGCTAGTTTGATCTCCTTGCCATCCAAGGGACTCTCAAGAGTGTTCTCCAGCACAATTCAAAAGCATCTGTTCTTTGGCACTGACTTCTTTATGGCCCAACTCTTTCTCCCAGTAGATGACTACTGGAAAAACCATAGCTTTGACTGTACAGACCTTTGTTGGCAAAGTGATGTCTCTACTTTTAATATGCTGTCTAGGTTTGTCACAGCTTTCCTTCCAAGGAGCAAGTGTCTTTTAATTTCATGGTTATAGTCACCATACACAATGATTTTAGAGCCCAAGAAAATAAAGTCTCTCACTGTTTCCACTTTTGTCCCATCTATTTGCTGTGAAGTGATGGGACCAAATGCCATGATCTTAGTTTTATAAATGTTGAGTTTTAAGCCAGCTTTTTCACTTTCCTCTTTCACCCTCACCAAGAGTCTCTTTAGTTCCTCTTTGCTTTCTGCCATTAGAATGGTATCATCTGCACATCTGAGGTTGCTGATATTTCTCCCTGCAATCTTGATTCCAGCTTGGTATTCATCCAGCCTGGAATTTCACGTGATATACTCTGCATAAAAGTTAAATAAGCAGGGTGACGACATTAAGCCTTAATGAATTTCTTTCTCAATTTTGAACCAGCCCATTGTTCCATGTCTGGTTATAACTGTTACTTCTTGACCTGCATACAGGTTTCTTAGGAGACAGGTAAGGTGGTCTGATATTCCCATCTGTTTCAGAATTTTCCAGTTTGTTATGATCCACACAGTCAAAGGCTTTATCATAATCAATGAAGCCAAAGTAGATGTTTTTCTGGAATTCCCTTGCTTTGTCTATGATCCAACAAATGTTGGAAACTTGATCTCTGGCTCCTCTGCCTTTTCAAAATCCAGCTTGTACATCTGGAAATTTTCAGTTCATGTCCTGCTGAAGCCTAGCCTGAAGGATTTTGAGCATTACCATGCTAGCATGTGAAATGAGTACAATTGTACCGTAGTTTTGAGATTCTTTGGCATTGTCTTTCTTTGGGATTGGAATGAAAACACATTTTCCAGTCCTGTGGCCACTCCTGAGTTTCAAAAAATGCTGACATTTTAACAGCATCATCTTTTAGGATTTTAAATAGCTCAGCTGGAATTCCATCACTTCCACTAGCTTTGTTCATAGTAGTGCTTTCTAAGGCCCACTTGACTTCATACTTCAGGAATCTGGCTCTAGGTGAATGACCACACCATCATGTTTATCTGAATCATTAAGACCTTTCTTTGTATAGTTCTTCTGTGTATTCTTGCCACCTCTTCTTAATCTCTTCTGCTTCTGTAAAGTCCTTGCCACTTCTGTCCTTTATTGTACCCATCCTTGCATGAAATGATCCCCTTGTGTCTCCAATTTTCTTGAAGAGATCTCTAGTCTTTCCCATTCTACTGTTTTCCTCTATTTCTTTGCATTGTTCACATAAGATTTTCTTATCTCTCCTTGCTATTCTCTGGAAGTCTACATTCAGTTGAGTATATCTTTCCCTTTCTCCTTTGCCTTTTACTTCTCTTCTTTTCTCAGTTATTTTTGAGGCCTTCTCAGACAACCACTTTACCTTCTTGCATATCTTTTTCTTTGGGATGGTTTTGGTCACCACCTCCTGTACAATGTTACGAACCTCCATCCATAGTTTTTCAGGCACTCTGTCTACCAGATCTAATCCCTTGAATCTATTCATCACCTCCACTGTATAATTATAAAGGATTTGATTTTGGTCATACCTGAATGACCTTGTGGTTTTCCCTACTTTCTTCAATTTAAGTCTGAATTTTGCAATAAGGAGCTCATGATCGGAGCCAGATTCAACTCCAGGTCTTGTTATTGCTGACTGTATAGAGTTTCTCCATCTTCAACTACAGAGAATACAATCAATCTCATTTCAGTATTAACCATCTGGTGATGTCCATGTGTAAAATCATCTCTTGTATTGTTGGAAGAGGGTGTTTGCTACGATCAATGTGTTCTCTTGACAAAACTCTGTTAGCCTTTGCCCTGCTTCATTTTGTAGTCCAAGGACAAACTTGCAAATTTCTCCAAGTATCTCATGACTTCCTACTTTTGCATTCCAATCCCCTATGGTCAAAGGGTATATCATAGCACACCTGTAATATTATTTAAAAATACATGTATGTAGACTTGAAGAGAATGTAGAGATATGAAAAGAAATTGATTTGTCAAGATGATTAGGGTTATAGAGAAATTATTTCTTTTATTTACTGTTGTGTTCAATACATTTGGGAAATAAATTAAAAAGCATCTACTTATTCTGCTACTTACTTTAGTTCTTGAGTATACTAGTTCTTCATGAATACTAGTCCCAAGGCAAAGGTAAAGTCTTGACTAATCAGAATTAGTCACATTTGGAAAGAAAACAAAAGAACAACAGAATTCCCCTGCCAGATGATTTCCTAATATTCTTAACTAATCAGCTTCTAAAATTAGTGGATTTCCTATTAGTTTCTTAAGAGGTCTGAGATTCCTATGGACATTTATACCTTGTTAAAAACACACCTCTTGCATTTTAGTCAAACTCCATTCATTGCACCCTGTGCCAGGCAGTGGATTCTCATGGATTGCTGTTTCTAGAATTTGCCTCCCGCCACAAGGAGCATGAACTATCAGTTGTGGTGTTCCCTAAATATGTGATTACCAGGAGCAATTTTTGTAGACTTGTTTTGAAATATTTTATTTAGGCAAGGGCCTTTGTAGATATCCTCTTAACTAATTTATCATAGACAAGCCTGCTCTATTCCAGACATCAACCTTAAAGGTGTACGATTTCTAATAAGCCAAAAAATGTTCCTTGTACTTTGAGAGTCCTTTGGTTTATATTAGCTTGTGGTCTCTGCTCCCATGAAGTTTTGGCAACCTTCACTTTAAAAGAAAAAAATCTCAAAAGAAATTCACATCTGGATTCAATTGATTGGACTTTAACCGGCCTCCATTGCAGTATGCAAATAATTGTCCTCCATGGTGTGTACTTCATGGTTGATAAAACTGAAGTGTCTTTTCTGAGAGTCCCAAACTTCTTTCTCATTTCCTTCCTTCCTCTAATAGCAAAACTTTTCAAACCGATGGATGTCTTCATCTAGAATGCACCTCAAATCCTGGCCAATATTGCCTAAAAATGTCAGTGCTGTACTGTATAACACAAAACAAGGTGATACAAAATTTCTTTAACAAGGCTGCCTCCTTCCAACCATCCCTTTACTTGGATAAGAGCAGGCTGAGAATATGGTCACAACTCTCTCCGTGTCTTTTTCCTCACTGATTCCTCCCACTTTGATACTGACCCATGCTCTGTCCACCTCCCATTCACCCTTGTATCCAAAATATCCAAAAGTCAGCTTGTTTTTGCAAATCTAAAGGTCACTAATCTCTTCCCTTCTTTTAACTCTTTACTGCAGTCTATATTTTGTTTCAATAACTTGCTTGTTTCTCATGATCTCTCTTAAGATGCCTAAAATATGGAGATTGTTTTAATTCTTGGAAGGTGACCTAGGATGCCCAAAGAAGATAAAGAAAAAATTTTGTGTTCGAAAATTTCCAGAATACCTGGTAATCTGAATTTCCTGAAATCTGGAGGCAGATGCATCTAATAATAAACTTGAGAACTTGAAGACAGCTAATCAACATGATTATATATCCTTAATTTCAGAAACAATATTCCTACCAAAATGTTCCTATAGATGGTCTCTGCATTAGATGCTAGTTCATTTGAGAATTCAAACTTAGATATATCATCCTATTAGTTTCTCTGACATTTATCCCCACCCCCACACCTCCAATTCAGTCCATGTGAATTTAACACAGGTGCAGACTCAGGCTTAACATAAGGGAGCAATTTTCTGATTCATTCATGTAAGACCCCGAGGGAAAGGGAGAACAAGATGTACCAAGGTAATATTGTGTTGTTAAAAAATTAACTTAGCTTGTTTTTCTACTGAGACAAAAATACTTACATCCAAATGCTTAGATATATAAACTGGGTCTCACATACAGTTCTTCACATAGTATGGTAGTATTTTGAAAACTCATTCTCAAGAAAATAATGTTACAAGAATATATATAGACGATGATTTTTATGGGTTTTTTTTGGTGGGGGAGAGAGAGGTCGTACACATTATTGTTTCAATTCTGTTGAGGGCAAGGATGCAACAGCCAAAATAAAGTGGTCCCTTCCCCCAGGCCCGATGCTCTGCAAAAGCCATTCTTGTTCTTAAAGGAAATGGCATGCTGAAACACATTTTTTTATTATTTATAAAAATTCTTGGGTTTTATTAGCCCAGGGCTCAGTGAGTCTTCTAACTGAACTTCACAGTTTTTCTATGCTTAGTAGCAGAATGGAGGGAGAAGCTAATTAACATAGTTCTTACATCACCACCAGGAATTCTTTATTTGCCCTCAGGATTCACACTGCTGTGTCTGATCAACGCTGTTGAATATGACAAGGTCAGTAACCCTGTTTTTGTAACAATGAATGCTAACAAACTCGGGCCTCACACACATTGTCATTTTTTAACAGGGTCAGCTAAGTTAACTGAGAGCATTATGCATGTACAGTGCCGAGAAGACCCCATCAACAGTCAAATATGCAATGTTATCATTTTAGCATAAGCAGTGGAGCAACAGATGGCCCAGCTGTGAGCAACTCAGATTTATCCAAAGATTCTGCACCAACAGTTGAGCCAGAAGGGTTTACACCATAGCACAGGTTCGCTAGGGCTTCCCAGGTGGCTCGGTGGTAAAGAACCCACCTGCCAATGCAGGAGACATAAGAGACCTGGGTTCTAGATTCCCCTGGAGGAGGGCATGACAACCCACTCCAGTATTCTTGCCTGGAAAATCCCATAGACAGAGGAGCCTGCCAGGCTGCAGGCCATGGGATCACACAGAGTTGGACACAACTGAAGCAACTTAACACACACGTGCACGGGGCACTGGACAGGCAATGGGAGACAAAGGTGTGCCCGTCTTGCCTCTGCCACTGCTTCTCCAAAGGCTGAGTTTACACAGCAGCAGGCTGAGAAATCAAACCAAGTGATTTGGAAAGCCTCTTTATGCCCTCAAGGCTGTGATCCTAACACAGTCTACAGGATAAATGCACTGCCCATATGAATTTCAGTGGTGCATAGTTTTAATGCAGTATGCTTTGTATTGAGTTTCTATTTTTATTCCTTTGGCATTTGGCAGAGAGGTAAAGAGACTGAATTCCAGCAAGTCTGGTTACCTCAGATGGCACATGTGCAGGAACTCAGAAGTCTATACAAGATGAATCAAGTGATGACTGACATGTGCTCCTTAGGCCTTGTAACATCATCATCACTTTAATACAATCTATGTATCACTTTTCTTCTGAGAAGCTCTGTTAGATGTCTAACAGGAGTTTGTGACTCCCTTTACCAGGCTGGTGAAATAAACATGATTCAGTTCATTTTTCCATATTGAGAAGTGGAATCACTTCCAGTTAAGTCAATATTAGGATAATTTTAAGACTTAACCAACGATTTGTTCATTTTTGTTGTTAAAATTTGCTTTTTTAATGTCATTACACACAAAAAACAATTCATAAATATCAAATAAATATTATGACAAAGTGGAACTATAATGATCACTTAGAAAAAAGAAAACTCAATATTCTATAAACAAGTAACAAATTTCCTTTGGTTGAAAAAGGGAAAACAAGGATAAAAGGGAAACTGTCTAATGGAAAAGTATTTGCTATAAAGTATTGTAGATTGCATATGAACAAGAACAAAAAGAATAAAGAAAGGAGTGTTGCTTTTAAATCCATTTTAGTATAAATAGACATCTTAGGAAACAATTTATTTTTAATGCAAATTGTTCTAATGTTATAGAACAAATTTCCTTTTCATATCATATTGGTTAAACTATGTCTTTTCAACCTTAATTTTTATATTAGATTGTAAATGTTTGTAATGGACCTTTTAAATGCGTGATGCAGTGTTATTATTCTGCATCAAAACATTTCTCAGATGTGCAACATTATTTTAAAATAAATCCCTCAAGAAGAATGTAGTTGCTGGAGTCCCTAGAAATTTATGGCATTTAGAATAGACTGTGTTTCTTCAATGCAGGGGCTCTTCAAGGGAATTTTTGACTGCTGATGCAAACGTTAGTAAGCAATGCACTTGTTTGGTTAAGACTTTTAGCCTTGACCTCCAGCTTTAAACCCTTGTCCTTTATTAATCACGTGTTTCCTGAATCAAAGAGAATATTTTTGGAGGGGGAAAATTGTTCTGGGACTGAAGGAGTGTTATATACCAAACAGACATGCCCAGATGACAAATGACCCCTGCATGATAGCCAGGGTTCATCCAGCTGGTCGGCCCCAGATTTTGTGATTGATGGTGTTGATGTTCTAAATAGGCCTAAGATGTGCCAAGTATAAGAGCCATAACAAAGTCCTTCAGATTTATACTGTAGATAGAAGGAGGAAGCAAGAAGGCATGTTCCCTGCACATGGCAGTTCTAAGAATGGTGTCATGATTACAACCTTGCAGGGTTTGTCTGGTTTCTTTCGAAGTTAAACAAAAACTATTTGCTGGTCAGGAATGAGTAGGGGTCACATAAGGTCTGTCTGAACCTGACGATTACTAAAATGTTTCTCTGTAACTGGACGCTTTCTGAAACTAGGATAACATTGGAACCCATTGTAGGGATCAATACACTGATTTTTTTCCTTTGCCTTTTGAGGCTTCTAAGAAAATAAGAACAGTTCCTTTTCTTTTAAAAAAGAGAAAGAAGAAAAAGAAAGTGGCACCACAACATATAGTGAAGTCATTAAATGTTTAAAGAAAAACACCTTAAAGATTATTTAACTTAACCCTACTTGCCTTGCATTTAGGAAAATGGGATATTTTTAAATCAAGGAGAGTCATAAAAACCCTATGCTGTTTAAGGCGTTTATAAGCAATTCTTTAAAAGAAGATAATATATGGAAGAGACAAAAAAAAAAATCACATTTGAGCTTTTCAAGAAGAGTGACAATGAGAGCACTTATTCTTTTAAAATGAATATTAAATAGAACTCAGATGGATAGGGAGCTGAAACTGTTATTTTATGAGACTTTCACTAGTAAGAATTTATGTCCTCATTTATGCTTAATTGCTTGTTGTATCCGACTCTTTATGACCCTATGGACTGTAGCCCACCAGGCTCCTCTGTCCCTGGGATTCTGTAGGCAAGAATACTGGAGTGGGTTGCCAGCCCTCCTCTAGGGGATCTTCCCAATGCAGAGATTGAAACCATGTCTCTTAATGTCACCTGCATTTTCAGGTGGGTTCTTTGCCACTAGCACCACCTGGGAAGCCTACAACATCATGCTTATGTAGCAATTATTTTGTGAACCTTCCTTGGCACTGAGGAAGCAGATCCCGGAAAACTAACCCCCATTCCTCGTCCTCTATAAAGTTCAATTCAGTCACTCAGTCGTGTCTGACTCTTTGCGACCCCATGGACTGCAGCACGCCAGGCCTCCCTGTCCATCACCAACTCCCGGAACTTGCTCATAGTCATGTCCGTTGAGTTGGTGATGCCACCCAACCATCTCATCCTCTGTCGTCCCTTTCTCCTCCTGCCTTCAGTCTTTCCCAGCATCAGGGTCTTTTCCAATGAGTCAGTTCTTCACATCAGGTGGCCAAAGTATTGGAGTTTCAGCTTCAGCATCAGTCCTTCCAGTGATTATTCAGGACTGATTTCTCCTTGCAGTCCAAGGGATTCTCAAGTCTTCTCCAAAACCACAGTTCAAAAGCATCAATTCTTCGGCTATCAGCTTTCTTTATAGTCCAACTTTCACATCCATACATGACCACTGGAAAAACCATAGCTTTGACTAGACGGACCTTTGTTGGCAAAGTAATATCTCTGCTCTTTCATATGCTATCTAGGTTGGTCATAACTTTTCTTCCAAGGAGCAAGCATCTTTTAATTTCATGGCTGCCATCACCTATAAAGTTGGTTTTATTAAATTGGTGCTATTGGGTGCTTTAAGGATCAATCCTAGGAAACTTATTCCTGAGATTGATGTTAAGCATGCTGGTCAGGGCAATTTCTTTGCAGCCTCTTTGAGAAACTTCTTTCTAGTCTTAATATGTGTGATAGTTGGGCTTCTCTAAGACGACATATTTACATTTATCATAGAGACCCTGCAGTGCACATAACTGAGGGCATTCCTTCTTTGTATTGGTCATTAAGAAGCATAGAATGGAACCTAATTTGAAACCCATATTTCTCATTAAGATAGAGATTACCAGTGAACATTTTGGTTTCTAGTTCATTCCTGGGCCCATCAGTGGGTACTATCTTTTCTTCAGTGTGGATTTCTCACTAAATTGTGTTATCTTGCTATATCTACCTTTGTGATCCTCATATTTTCTGGCAACAAAATAAAGCTGTTAATTAATCATTTGATTCCTCGTGAGAAAATGCTTTTCCCTATCATCTTTTATAAATTCCCTGTATGCTCAGTCACTTAGTTGTGTTTGACTCTGCCGCACCGTGGACTGTAGCCTGCCAGACTCCTCTGTCCAGGAAATTTTTCAGGCAAGAAATACTGGAGCGGGTTGCCATTTCCTCCTCCAGGGAATCTTCCCTACTCCAGGGATAGAACTCACATCTCTTGAATCTCTTGTATTTGCAGTTAAATTATTTACCACTGTACCACCACCTGGGAAGCCTTTTACAAATTTACAAATTCTAGGAGACTTTATATTAATATATGGGAAAACCAATAAAATATAGAGTTTGTTGAATGGACATTAAGTAGTATTATGCCTTAATATGACAATGTTTGAGATCAGAATTGTCAACTAATCAGATCACATGAAGCTTATATTATTATTAATGTTAGAAACTTATTTCCCAATTGAGGATGGGTTTATCAGTTAGGGAAACCAGATAGAGTCTGTGTTACCTGATATTTGTAATATTTACTATATAATTGGGTATAGAAGCCTAAACTTGATACATACTATATATAAGTGAAGAAAATCAAAGAAAAGTAAATCATGATGTTTTCAATGCATTTTAATGACTCATAGCATCTGGTCTCATCATTTCATGGGGAATAGATAGGAAAACAGTGGAAACAGTGTCAGACTTTATTTTTTGGGGCTCCAAAATCACTGCGGATGCTGATTGCAGCCATGAAATTAAAAGACGCTTACTCCTTGGAAGGAAAGTTATGACCAACCTGGATAGTATATTAAAAAGCAGAGACATTACTTTGCCAACCAAGGTCTGTCTAGTCAAGGCTATGGTTTTTCCTGTGGTCATGTATGGATGTGAGAGTTGGACTGTGAAGAAAGCTGATCGCCGAAGAATTGATGCTTTTGAAGTATGGTGCTAGAGAAGACTCTTGAGAGTCCCTTGTACTGCAAGGAAATCCAACCAGTCCATTCTAAAGGAGATCAGTCCTGGGTGTTCATTGGAAGGACTGATGCTAAAGCTGAAACTCCAATACTTTGGCCACCTCATGCAACGAGTTGACTCACTGGAGAAGAGTCTGATGCTGGGAGGGATTGGGGGTAGGAGGAGACGGGGACGACAGAGAATGAGATGGCTGGATGGCATGACTGACTCGATGGACATGAGTTTGAGTGAACTCCGGGAGTTGGTGTTGGACAGGGAGGCCAGGCGTGCTGTGATTCATGGGGTCGCAAAGAGTCGGACATGACCGAGTGACTGAACTGAACTGAACTGAATGACTCATATTAACAATATTTGCTATAACATTAGCAAAAGTATTAAAGGGACCAGGTAAATTACAGTCATTTATTATAAATCAGAAATCAGCTGATGATATGACACATTTTGGATGGCTCAATTTTTAAAGTACTGCTGTTGCCAATTCTAAAAACTATTCAACAGATACATGTAGAATCACCTAATTTGTCAAGATCAGGCTTTGATGGGTTTTAGTTACTGTTGTTAACATAATAATTAAGAGTATCTCTAAACCTGCAAGTCATGGGACTTTCAGGGAAGCATCCATAGTTGTAAGGATGAAATCCTCCTCCCCACTTAAAGGAACAGAATGAAGCTTTCCTCTCTGTGGTAGTTTTTAAAAACACAGTGCTACAGTGCTCATTGGTTTTGTTTTGAGCCCTAACACACTGTTGTTTCTGTTATTACAGTTGTTGGTGTGTTTTAAAGTGCTTTATATTGTCCTGTTAGCCTTCACTGCAGCTTTCCAAGGCTGGGGAATATCTAATTTCTTACATCTGGTTAAACAAATACATAAACTAAGACACTTTTAGATTTCCTTTTCACCCATTACATAGCAAGTATGGAGTATAGCTAAAAATAAAAGTCTGTGATCACATGACTTAAAGACAATTGGCTGCAACCACAAACTCTTGTCTCCAAGAGAGATGTGGGCAATTAGGGTCAATGAGATCTAGCAACATAGGTATGTAGGGATATGACCAACAGAAGAATACTGCTACAAGCTCTATTCTGACTGAGAAATTTCAAATCTCTAAATTAACTTCAGATGACTTTTAATACAGATAAAAGTAAAAATAGTGTCCCAAGAAACCAATGCTGTCGTTTACTAAAAATTATTCCTCGCTGACAAGATTGTGGATTTAGTCGCAGAGTGACACAGTATAATCTGTAGTTCCAATAGAGTCCTAAATTTTTCCACCTCTACATAGAATTTTAGCTGAGAATTTGTCAATATAATCAGAATTTGCCATTCAGGTATTTATTTCTAGCAATAGATGACTTTATTAGGAAGACAACAAAAGTGCCCATCCTAAGGAATGAGAACTATGCTATAAAATCTACACATACAGTATATGTATACACACATATATTTATGAATAATTATTTTCAGATGCTTTACTTTGAATGAGATTCTGATGATTCCAGTGCTCTTATCTGCCAGGGAAGGTGTGAAACTCTTAGCTCGGAGTTAGAGACCTTGGGATCGAGTTCTTTCCTCTGAGTTCTGCTGTTTTCTTTCTCACACCAGGGCTCTTGAGAGTGAGTTAGCTCAGTCACTGAAGCTGCAGTTGCTCCAAGTTCCCTTGAAGCAGGGAGTATATTATCTATTAATAGTATTTTTAAGGATGTTTGCTTCTTCCCAACTTCCTCAGGAAAATTTTGTCTTGGTTACATAACAGGCTGGGAATGCCTGCTCTCTATTTGTTGCTTTAAGTTTGCTCTGAGGGCTGCTGTAACCACTTCCCTCTGTGTTCTCCCTGTGCAAAATAGAGGAGGATGTTTCTATTTTGTACTTTGGGGGGAGTGGTTTCTAGAACAAAACTAAAATTCTACAAATATACATCATGATCCCAGCCCACCATCATTATAAATAAACACTATATCATGAAACGTTCTCTTTAACAATATTAAACATGCATGGAATACTGGAGGACTTGTCAGTATTCCCTGGTGACTCAGTGGTAAAGAATCTGCCTGCAATGCAGGAGACCCAGTTTTGACCCCTGGGTTGGGAAGATCCCCTGGAGAAGGAAATGGCAACCCACTCCAGTAGTATTCTTGCCTGGAAAATTCCACGGACAGAGGAGCCTGGCAGGCTACAATCCATAGGGTCGCACAGAGTCGGACATGACTGAAGCATCCTAAGCAACAGCATCGGTATTCCAGATTAGATTTTATTTTGCATTAGGGCAAGTCTTTCATTCAAGCCAGTTGTCAGTGTTGATGGAGTCCTTTCCACTGTACTAAATATCTACCCTCTTATAGTTTCACCAAGACGCCTCTGAAGTTGCTAGTCCCTTATTTCTGACCGTTGCTTCAGATATCCTCCTCTGTCCCAGGTCTTTTATTTGTTTCCACTTCCAGTTATACTGAGTGTACACTGTTTTCCTGAGCATTTTCTTTACAGACTCTCTACTATTATTCCAAAGTGCCTAAACTTCTACTCTGTCTGTCAAAAATGGTTAATACATGAGTATTAATGTCCCGTTTTTTATATAGTAATTGAAAGCTGCCTGCTGTGCACAGGGCTCTGTTCTGCTAGCCCAGAATCTGACTGGACACAGCATTTGCCAACCTCCTGCTGGGAGCGACAGTGCGATGAGATAGCAGGTGAACGACGTCACCCAACAGGCATTTGCCAGGGTCTGATTTCTGTGATTCAGCCATGTACCTTTTAAAGGCTCTTCATCTAACGGCAAATCTTCCCTTCACTCATCCACTTGTTTGGATTCAGAAGATAGCACTTGGCACAGAGAGACACATTCCCTAATAACGCTTTATTCTTTTCTGTCAGCCACCCTCTCTTTAATTCCCTGCATGTGGTGAGCTTACTCGAAGCTCCCAGACTATATACCCTGAGCCCATAACCTCCAATCTTTGTGTCCCTTTTCACCATTATCACTCCAGAGAGATTTTCTTCGTAATCTTGGTCAGCTCCACCGACTCATCCTTTGTAATGGTCTGTATTAATATCCTTTCCTTTCTATAGCATCCTGTAGGGTTTTCAAAACCTTTTGATTTTTAGCTTTTCCTTTGTGATTTTCTTATAGTTCCATTTTGCACTTGTTTAGATACTTCCAATCTGATTGACACATCTGTCAAGATCAAATTTTTGATCCACTTTCTTCTCAGTTTTTAAGATTCATTTCAACAGTAGTCTGTGGTTTATTCATCTTCCTTGACTTTCCCTACAATCTAAACTAATGTAGATGATTAGTGTCACTTTCTCAGCATGGTTTTCACAGCCACTGTAGGATTTCAGAACTCCTGCAAAGACCTAAGGTTCTTCCATCTGTAACTTTTAACTGCCTTAATGAATTGACAAGGGATTTTCTTGTCTACAGTGAATAAACTTCTCTTGTCCTTTATAGGAACTCTGAATATCATAATGGTTTCCATGATGTTGTTTCTTCTTATTTCTTAACAGTCTTTTTGATTAGTTTGTACTAATATGTCAATGGGACTTCCCTGGTGGCTCAGGAGGTAAAGCGTCTGTCTACAATGCGGGAGACCCAGGTTTGAGCCCTGGGTTGGGAGGATCCCCTGGAGAAGGAAATGGCAATCCACTCCAGTACTATTGCCTGGAAAATCCCATGGACAGAGGAGCCTGGTAGGCTACAGTGTATGGGGTCGCAAAGAGTTGGACACGACTGAGCGGCTTCACTCACTCACTCAATATGTCAATAGGCTTGGCTCCTGTTTTAAGTCTCCCACTGTCCGACTGCAAGATTTTATTTGTTAATATATTAAAAAAAAAAATGTTGGCCTTGCAGCCGAGATGTGGGATATTAGTTTCCCAACCAGGGAATGAACCCACACCCTCAGCAGTGGAAGTGTGGAGTCCTAACCACTGGACCATTAGGGAATTTTCATCTAAGATTTTAAATTATCCCCATGGATGATGAGTTTATATTTCCCCTTCCTCCAAACTGTAGTTTTCATCAATACAATGTCTATTTTTTCAAATAGGTAATTTAACATCACCAACAAAGTTCCATACAGTCAAAACTATGGCTTTCCATTAGTCATGTAAGATATGAGAGCTGGACCGTAAAGAAGGCTGAGTGCCAAAGAACTGATACTTTTGAATTGTGGTGCTGGAGAACACTCTTGAGAGTCCCCTGGACAGCAAGGAGATCAAATCAGTCAATCCTAAAGGAAATTAATCCTGAATATTTGCTGGAAGGACTGTTGCTAAAGCTGAAGCTCCAGTACTTTGGCCACCTAATGCGAAGAACTGACTCATTGGAAGAAACCTAGTGCTGGGAAAGATTGAGGGCAGGAGGAGAAAAGGGTGAAGAGATGGTTGAATTGCATCATTGACTCAATGGACATGAATTTGAGCAAACTCTGGGAGATAGTGGAGGACAGAGGAGCCCAGTGTGCTGCAGTCCATGGGGTCACAAAGAGTCGGCCATGACTTAGCAACTGAACAACAACAATTTAACACTGAGCCATAAACCTTGTTTCTTCATCTTATTTTTCATCTTGTATATGTTAAAAACATACAAATGTGTAGCTCCTAGTTTCACTAATTCACTTGAAGAACTGCAGGATTTTTTTCCTGTCTTTCAGTCTGTAAAGGATCATTGTTTTCAAATATTTTGCATTTTGTGACTTTTCTAAAACTTAAGCCCATTATTGGTTTTCAGTCTGCCTGCCCTCTGATGGAGAAGGATAAGAGGCTTATGGAAGCTTCCTGATGGGAAAGTCTGACTGAGGGGGAAACTGGGTCTTATTCTGATGGGCAGGGCCATGCTCAGTAAACCTTTAATGCAATTTTCTGCTGAAGGGTGGGGCTGTGTTCCCTCCCTGTTAGGGGATGACAAAGGATGAGGTGGTTAGATGGCATCACCGACTCAATGGACATGAGTTTGAGTAAACTCTGGGAGTTGGTGATGGACAGGGAGGCCTGGCATGCTGCAGTCCATGGGGTCACAAAGAGTCAGACGTGACTGAACTGAACTGAAGCCCATTATTGACTAATGATGGTAATTGGCATCTGTCTTATTTAACATCTGTAAAGGGGCATTCTCCATGTAAACCTGTGGAGAAATTAGCTACACATGTTTATGCCTTCTCTTACCTTATTCTACAAGACAGAGAACTTATTTTCTGCATAATTTTATAGGTTATTTTTATTTATAATGACATTAGATTTTAAATTCCCCATAATGCTGTGGATTATGATGTTGCAAAAATTGTACACCAGTCCCCCCATCTAGATTAACAAAGGACTTGGCAAGGATCTCTGAGTATAAATCTAGGATCATTTTAGATGGAAAAAGAACCATGATAACTGACAAACTGGTCAATATAGCAGATATCTTGCCACTTTAAAAAAACCACTTGTAGAGGGGCTTCCTGGGTGCTGCTAGTGGTAAAGAACTCACCTGCCAATACAAGAGATGTAAGAGACATGGGTTCGATCCCTGGGTCGGGAAGATCCCCTGGAGAAGGGCATGGCAACCCACTCCAGTACTCTTGCCTGGAGAATCCCACGGTCAGAGGAGCCTGGAGGGCTACAGGCCATTGGGTCACAAAGAGTTGGACACAACTGAAGCGACTTAGCACATGCACACAGAGGGGCATTAGCTGCTGCAGCACCTACTAGGATCCCATTAGCTGTGCTGTTACAAGTGCTATAGGAGTTGATTTATCTGCGTTGATTTTTTTTTTTCTATGAAAGCTTTGGTTTTGGTGATAGAGAGAAGGTAGAGTTTTCGTTGGTATGAGCAATCCCAAATCCTGTACATGCTCCCACAGTGATTAAACTCTTTCATGTGCCCAAATCAAATCCTGGCCATTTTTAGCTTTTACAGTCCCTCCTGATTAAGGCCTTGAAGTAGGTTCATAGAGGCTGGGCTGGAGGTGTTTGAGAGATACCACCTAGTGATGCATCTGACCGTATTCTCCCCTGCTGAGAGTCAACCAGAGTACCACAGTAAGGCCTCCATCTTTGCCTTTCTCCAACCTCCAGGTAAGTTCCCTGCATCCTTAGGGATACCACATTTCAAAAACTGGCCACTACGTCCTTTCCTTACTTGGAAATGTTATTCCTGATTTCCTAGGAGTTTCAAAGCTTTCTATACCAATTTCCCAAGATCCTGGTGACCTGCCCTAATTATCCCAAATTTGCTGAGAAGTTTGCACAAATTATCACACCCATTGGGATTTTTCAACAACAACAAAAGCAAGCTAATCCTAAGGAGGCTACAAAAATTGGGTTGCTATTTAGTTAAGGAGGCAAAGCAAAGGCTAAAGTACCAGTCCTCATTCTTTGCATTTATATAGCATTTTACATATTTTTAAATGCTATCATTTAGCTGGTCTCTATTTTGTGTCTACTGATACTCTGTGACATAAGTAGGGGCAGCAAAATTAATTTTTAGAATTGAAGAAACTAAAACTCAGAAATATTAAGCGGCTTACCAAAGTTAGTTTCTCATAAACCCAAACAAAAAATCCTCACTAACATATTAACAAATCTATCAATATGTAAATGGAGAAGGCAATGGCAACCCACTCCAGTACTCTTGCCTAGAAAATCCCATGGACAGAGGAATCTGGTAGACTGCAGTTCATAGGGTCGCTAAGAGTCAGACATGACTGAGCGACTTCACTTTCACTTTTCACTTTCATGCATTGCAGTAGGAAATGGCAACCCACTCCAGTGTTCTTGCCTGGAGAATCCCAAGGACGGTGGAGCCTTGTGGGCTGCCATCTATGGGGTCGCTTCGGCCACCGCTGAAGCAACTTAGCAGCAGCAGGAGCAGCATCAATATGTAAAAAGAATAATGCAACATAAACAAGTGGATTTTAAACTTGAAATGCAAGGTTGAAGTTGTAATATTTTAAAATCAATCAACGTGAACTACCATAATAATAGTACAAAGAAGAAAATCCACATAATTTTAACTGCTGATGCAGAAAAGGCATTTGACAAAATTCAACATCAATTCCTATAAAATTTTTCATCAGATAGGGAAAAGAAGGAAATTTCCTCAAACTGATAAAGGACATCTATAAAAGCCTATAGCTATTATCATATTTAATGGTAGAAGCCTGAATACTTTCTCCTTCAGATCAGGAACAAAGCAAAGATGTCGGTTAACACCACTCTTACTACCACTTATGATAGTGAAAGTCGCTCAGTCGTGTCCGAGTCTTTGCAACCCCATGGACTATATAATACATGGAATTCTCTAGGCCAGAATACTGGAGTGGGTAATCTTTCCCTTCTCCAGGGGATATTCCCAACCTAGGGGTCAAACCCAGGTCTCCAGTATTACAGGAGTATTCTTTACCAGCTGAGCCACAAGGGAAGCCCACCAACTGGAGTGGGTTGCTTATCCCTTCTCCAGCGGATCTTCCCAACACAGAAATCAAACCAGGGTCTCCTGCATTGCAGGCGGGTTCTTTGCCAACTGAGCTATCAGGAAAGCCCCTACTTGTGATAAGGCAAGAAAAAATAAAGGCATACACATTATGGTCTTCCCTGGTGGCCCAGTCAGTAAAGAATATGCCTGCAATGCAGGATACCTGAGTTTTATCCCTGGGTCAGAAAGATCTCTGGAGAAGGAAACGGCAACCTACTCCAGTATTTTTACTTGGAAAATTCCAGGTACAGAGGATCCTGGCAGGCTACAGTCCATGCAGTCACAAGAGTCAGACATGACTTAGCAACTAAACCACCACCATATACATTACAAAGAGGAAATAAAACTGTGTATAACTTGAGATGACATGATTATATGAGGTTTATAAGATTATAAGAAAACCCAAAGATTCTAAAAATAAAACATTTCCTAATACTATAAAGTGACTTTAACAAGGTGGTAGGATATGAGATCAAGAGGTAAAAAATCAATATATTTTATCTGGTAGCAGGACTGGAAAAGGTCAGTTTTCATTCCAATCCCAAAGAAAGGCAATGCCAAAGAATGCTCAAACTACTGCACAATTGCACTCATCTCACATGTTAGTAAAATAATGCTCAAAATTCTCCAAGCCAGGCTTCAGTAATATGTGTACCGTGAACTTCCAGATATTCAAGCTGGTTTTAGAAAAGGCAGAGGAACCAGAGATCAAATTGCCAACATCCACTTGATCATCGAAAAAGCAAGAGATTTCCAGAAAAACATCTATTTCTGCTTTATTGACTAGGCCAAAGCCTTTGACTGTGTGGATCACAATAAACTGTGGAAAATTCTGAAAGAGATGGGAATACCAGACCACCTGACCTGCCTCTTGAGAAACCTGTATGCAGGTCAGGAAGCAACAGTTAGAACTGGACATGGAACACAAACTGGTTCCAAATAGGCAAAGGAGTACGTCAAGGCTGTATATTGTCACCCTGTTATTTAACTTATTTGCAGAGTACATCATGAGAAATGCTGGGCTGGAAGAAGCACAAGCTGGAATCAAGATTGCTGGAAGAAATATCAGATATGCAGGTGACACCACCCTTATGGCAGAAAGTGAAGAGTAACTAAAAAGCATCTTGATGAAAGTGAAAGAGGAGAGTGAAAAAGTTGGCTTAAAGCTCAACATTCATGGCATCTGGTCCCATCACTTCATGGCAAATAGATGGGAAAACAGTGGAAACAGTGGCTGACTTTATTTTTCTGGGCTCCAAAATCACTGCGGATGCCGATTGCAGCCATGAAATTAAAAGACGCTTACTCCTTGGAAGGAAAGTTATGACCAACCTAGATAGCATATGAAAAAGCAGAGACATTACTTTGTCAACCAAAGTCCGTCTAGTCAAGGCTATGGTTTTTCCAGTGGTCATGTATGGATGTGAGAGTTGGACTGTGAAGAAAGCTGATCGCCGAAGAATTGATGCTTTTGAACTGTGGTGTTGGAGAAGATTCTTGAGAGTCCCTTGGACTCCAAGGAGATCTAACCAGTCCATCCTAAAGGAGATCAGTCCTGGGTGTTCATTGGAAGGACTGATGCTAAGGCTGAAACTCCAATACCTTGGCCACCTCGTGCAAAGTGTTGACTCATTGGAAAAGACTCTGATGCTGGGAGGGATTGGGGGTAGGAGGAGAAGGGAACGACAGAGAATGAGATGGCTGGGTGGCGTCACTGACTCGATGGACATGAGTTTGAGTGAACTCCGGGAGTTGGTGATGGACAAGGAGGCCTGGTGTGCTACGATTCATGCGGTTGCAAAGAGTCGGACACAACTGGGCGACTGAATTGAACTGAACTGAATGACAATTGGAATCTATAGCTTTAATTTGTGTAATTTATGTAAGGAAATTAAATACATAATTATTTACTACAGCTTCAAGAAAAACGTTAGGTTTAAAATGCTATGTTAGGGGCTTCCCTGGTGGCTCAGTGAGGAAGAATCCATCTGCCAACGCAGGAGATGAGTTTGATCGAGAAGATTCCACATGCTATGGAGCAATTAGTTGCCTATGCACCACAGCTACTGAGCCCATGTTCTACAGTGAGAAGCCCATGCACCACAACTAGAGAAAAGTCTGTGTGGCAACAAAGACCCAGCACAGCCAAAAATAAGTAAATAAATAATTTTTTAAAAAGTTTTAAAGATTTTAAAATGCTTGTTGTGTTTATACCTAAGTATAACATATGATAGAGCCTGCTGCTGCTGCTAAGTCGCTTCAGTCGTGTCCGACTCTGTGTGACCCCATAAATGGCAGCCGACCAGGCTCCACCGTCCCTGGGATTCTCCAGGCAAGAACATTGGAGTGGGTTGCCATTTCCTTCTCCAATGTGTGAAAGTGAAAAGTGAAAGTGAAGTCGCTCAGTCCTGTCCGACTAGTAGGGACCCCATGGACTGCAGCCCACCAGGCTCCTCTGTCCATGCGATTTTCTAGGCAAGAGTACTGGAGTGGCTTGCCATTGCCTTCTCCGATGATAGAGCCTATCTGCTGACAGTTGCAAAAATTCAATGAAAGAAATGAAAGAAAGCCTGAATAAATATAAAAACATACAGTGTCCATGGATTAGAAGAATAAATATACTAACGATGTCAATTCTCTACCAAACTAATCTAGAGATTTAATAAAATTCCCAGTCAACGTGGCAACAAGAGTTTTTTTAGATATAGAAAAATTTATTTTTAAAGTTTTTTGAGAAGGTGAAGGACCTAGAATAGAAAAATCAATTTTGAAAAAGAATAAACTGAGAGAATCATATTAACCAATTTTACAACTCACTAGACCTCTATGGTAATTATGACAGTGTAGTGTCGATGAAGAGATAAATTATAGACACATAGATAAATGCAGCCGAACAAAGAACACAGAACTAGATCTCACACCAAAAAATGATCAAATAATTTTTGACAAGGTTCCTGGGCCAATTCAATGGAAAAAGATAGTTTGTTCAACAAATGGTGTTGGATCAATTGGATATCCATATGCCCCCATATGAACCTCAACTTGAACTTCATAGTGTATGCAAAAAATAATTCAAAATGCACCATAGATACAAATTTAAAATGTACAAAAAAAGATAAATTTCATCAAAATTTAAAATGTTTGCAATATATACATGTATTGAATTATCACATTGTATACCTTAAACTTGAAAGTGAAAGTCACTCAATTGTGTCCAACTCTTTGTGACTCCATGGACTATACAGTCCATGGAATTCTCCAGGCCTGAATACCAGAGTGGGTAGCCTTTCCCTTCTCCAGGGGATCTTCCCAACCCAGTGATTGAACCCAGGTCTCCTGCATTGCAGGCAGATTCTTTACCAACTGAGCTATCAGGGAAGCTGCCTTAAATTTACCAATGTTATATGTCAATTATATCTCAGTAAAGCTGGAGAATAAAAGTTTTTAAATGTTGTGCTAAAAAAAGAGAATACAAACACAAGATGTGCAAACCACATATCTGTCAAAAGGCTATTATTCAGAATAAAGAACTCCCAAAACTCGACAGAAAAAAATAAGCAATCCAATTAGAAAATGGGAAAAAGACATGTATGGACATTTCACCGAAAAGAATATACAGATGGCAAATAAGAGCACAACATCAGTTGTGATTAGGTAAAGGCAATTAAAACCACAATGAGATATGACTACACACTTACCACCAGAATGACAAAAATGAAAAATGGTGGTGGTTCATTTGCTAAGTTGTGTCCAACTCTTGCGACCCCATGGAGCCTACCAGGCTCCTCTGTTCTTGGGATTCTCCAGGAAGAATACTGGAGTGGGTTGCCATTTCCTTCTCCAGGGTATCTTCCCGACCCAGGAATCGAACCCGGGTCTCCTGCCTTTCAGACAAATTCTTTACCCACTGAGCACCAAATGTGAACAATGATACTGAGACTAGACCACTGTATTGCTGATGAAAATGTAAATTGGTACAGCCACCCTGGAAAGCAGTTTGATAATTTCTTCAAAAGGTAAATATGCAACCACTTTGTCATCAACCAATTACACTCTTGGGTATTTATCTTAGAGAAATGAAAATTTATCACATAAAAACTGTTTATAAATATTCACAGAACTTTGTTCATAATATAATAAAACTGGGCACAGATTTTGTTTTCTTGGTCTCCAAAATCACGTGTGATGGTAACTGCAGCCATGAAGTTAAAAGCTTGCTCCTTGGAAGGAAAGCTATGATAAACCTAGATAGCAAATAAAAAAGTCAAGCCATCACTTTGCTGACAATTGTCTGTATGGTCAAAGCGATGGTTTTTCCAGTAGTCATGTACAGATATGAGAGCTGGACCACAAAGAAAGCTGAGCACCAAAGAACTGATGCTTTTGAATTGTGGTGCAGGAGAAGACTCTTGAGAGTCTCTTGGACTGCAAAGAATTCAAACCAGTCAATCCTACTGGAAATCAACCCTGAATGTTCTTTGCATGGACTGATGCTGCAGCTATAATACTTTGGCCACCCAATGTGAAGAGCCAACTCATTGGAAAAGACCCTGATGTGGGGAAAGATTGAAGACAAAAGGAGAAGGGAGCAGCAGAGGCTGAGATGGTCAGATAGCATCACCGACTCAGTGGACATAAATTTGAGCAAACTCCAGGAGATAGTGAAGGACGGGGAAACCTGGTATGTCGCAGTCCATGAAGTCGCAAAGAGTTGGACATGATTTAGTGACCTAACAACAACAAAACTGAAAACAGTTTAGATGTCCTTCAATGGGTGAGTTGTTAAACAAATTCACAGTACATGCATATCATGGAATATACCACTCAGTAATAAAAAGGAACAAATTATTGATGCAAACAGCAACTTGGATGAATATCCATGAAATTTTGTTGAGTGAAAAAAAAAAGTAAATCTTAACAACTACATATTGTATAATTCTATTTTGTGTAACAATCTTGAAGTAACAACATTTATAGAAATAGAAAAGAGATTAGTAGTTACCAGGGTTAAGGAAGAGGTAGGATTGGGAGGGAAGTGGATAAGGCTACACATGAGAGAGCCTGTGGTTACAGAACAGCTCTGTGTTTTGACTATTTCAATGAAAACATTCTGCTTTTATATCATACAACAATTCTGCAGGCTATTACCGTTGGCTTCCCTGCTGCCTCAGGCGGTAAAGAACCTGCTCTAATATGGGAGACCTGGGTTCAGTCCCTGGGTTAGGAAGATCCGCTGGAGGAAGGCATGGCAGCCCACTCCAGTCTTCTTGCCTGGAGAACCCCATGGACAGAGGAGCTTGGTGGGCTCCAGAGTCTGACAAGAGTCTGACGTGACTCAGCAACTAAGCACAGCACAGTACCATTGGCTGACACCCAGTAAAGGGTTCGTGGGATTCCTCTGCATTATTTCTTGAAACTGTATATAAACCTACAATTACCTCAAATTTTAATTTTAAAAATTTTACTCTGTAAAAGTTGACAGAATGAACAGACAAGCTGGAGACTGGGGGGAAAATACTTACAAAAATATGTCAAACAGCACCCTCTATCCAGAGTATGAATTCTCAGTGCTCAACAGTAGGATAATAAGCAACTCGAATTTTTTTAATGAGCAAAAGAATTCACTATAAATTTAAACAAAGAGGATATATAACATGTATTTACATGAGAGATGTTCAACATCATTAGCCATTCTATTAAGTGCATCAGTTCAAATGCAAATTAGGGAGGCACAAATGTAGACCATGATGAAATACTATTGTGCACTTATTGGTGGTGGTGGTTTAGTCGCAGCCATATCCAACTCTTGCGGCCCCACAGACTGTAGCCTGCCAGGCTCCCCTGTCCATGGGATTCTCCAGGCAAGATTACTGGAGTGGGTTTCCATTTCCTTCTTCCATTTATGCACTTATTAAAATAGGTAAAATAAAAAATACTGACAACAAATGCTGACAAGAATGTAAAGCAATGATAAGCATCATACTTTGCTAATGGGACTGTTACATGGTACAGTCCCTCTGGAAAACAGTCTGGCAGTTTCTTTTTTTTTAATTTTTATTGATGTATAGGTGGTTTACAGTGTTGTGTTAGTTTCCACTGTACAGCAAAGTTAATCAGTTATACATATACATATATCCACTCTTTTTTAGATTCTTTTCCCATATAGGTCATTATAGAGTATTGGATAGAGTTCTCCAGTAGGTCCTTATTAGTCATCTATTTTATATATAGCAGTGTATATATGTCAATCCCAATCTCCCAATTTGTCCATTCCCCCCAACCATAAGCTTATTTTCTACATCTATGACTCTATTTCTGTTTTGTAAATAAGTTCATTTGTGCCATATTTTAGATTCCACATACAAGTGATATTATATGGTTTTGTCTTTCTTTTTCTGGCTTACTTCACTTTGTGTGATAATCTCTAGGTCAGTCCACGTTGCTGCAAATGGCTATGTTCTTTTTTATGACTGAGTAATGTTCCATTGTATATAAGTACCACATCTTCTTTCTCCATGCTTCTACTGATAGATATTTAGGTTGCTTGCATGTCTTGGCTATTGTAAATGGTGATGAAATGAACATTGAGGTGCATATCTTTCCAAATTATGGTTTTCTCCAGGTATATGCCCAGGAGTGGGATTGCTGGATCATATGGTAACCCTATTTTTAGTTTTTGCAGAACCTCCATATTGTTATCCATAGTGGTTGTACCAGTTTATGTTTCCACCAACAGTGTAGGAGTGTTCCCTTTTTTCCACACTCTCTGTGTGGAGATTTTCTGATAATGGCCATTCTGACTGGCATTGTAGTTTTTATTTGCGTTTCTCTGATAATTAGTGATTTGAGCATCTTTTTGGTTGCTTTTTACCATCTATATATTGTCTTTAAAGAAATGTCTGTTTAAATCTGCCTAGCTTATAATTGGGCTGTTTGTTCTTTTGACATAGAGTTGCATGAGATGTTTGTATATTTTGGACATTAATCCCTTGTGGGTTGCTTCATTTGCAGATATTTTCTCCCAGTATGTAGGCTGTCTCTTTGTTTTGTTTTTGGTTTCCTTTGCTGTGCAAAAGCTTTTAAATTTAATTATGTGCCATTTGTTTTGTTGTTTCCATTACTCTAAGAGATAGAACCAAAAGAATATTATGATTTATATCAAAACTATTATGTTTTCCTATAGTAGTTTTATAGTATCCAGTCTTACATTTAGGTTTATAATCCATTTTGAGTTTATTTTTGTATGCGATGTTAGAGTATGTTCTAATTTCATTCTTCTACATGTAGCTGTCTGGTTTTCCCAATACCAGTTATTGAAGAGACTGTCTTTTCTCTGTATATTCTTGCCTCTTTTGTCATAGATTAATTGATGTTAAGAGAGTGAGGTTTATTTCTGGGCTTTCTATCTTGTTCCATTAATCTATGTGTCTGTTTTTGTGCCAGTATCATACTATTTTGATGACTGTAGCTTTGTAGTATAGTCTGAAATCAGGGAGTCTGATTCCTCCAGCTCTGTTTTTCTTTCTCAGGGTTGTTTTGGCTATTCGGAGCCTTGTGTTTCCATATAAATTTTAGAATATTTTTGTACCAATTCTGTGAAAAATGCCCTTGGTAATTTGATAGGGATTGCACTGAATCTGTAGATTGTTTTGAGTAATATAGTAATTTTAGCAATATTGATTCTTCTAATACGAGAGCATAGTATATTCTTCCATATATTTGTGCTCTTTCCAGCTTCTTTCATTAGCATCTTATAGTTTTCAGAGTCTTTTGTCTCCTTTGGTGAGTCTGTTCCTAAGTATTTTATTCTTTTTGATGCAATGGTAAATGGAATTGTTTCCTTGATTTCTCTTTCTGATCTTTCATTGTTAGTGTATAGGAATGCAAGAGATTTCCATGTATTAATTTTGTATCCTACAAATCTACCAAGTTCATTTATGAGCTCCAGTTGTTTTCTGGTAGACTCTTTAGAGTCTTCTATGTATAGTATCATGTCATCTGCAAACAGTGACAGTTTTACGTCTTTTTTTCCAGTTTGGATTCATTTTACTTCTTTTTCTTTCCTGATTGCTGTGGCTAGGACTTCCAAACTGTGTTGAATAAAAGTGGTGACAGTGCATCGCTTGCCTTGTTCCTGACCTTAGAAGGAATGAGTTCAGCCTTTCACCGTTGAGAATGATGTAAACTGTGGGTTTGTCATATATGGCGTTTATTATGCTGAGGTAAGTTCCCTCTGTTCCCACTATCTGGAGACTTTTATCATAAATGGTTGTTGAATTTTGTCAAAAGATTTTTCTGCATCTATTAATGGTCATATGGTTTTTATTCTTCAGTTTGTTAATGGTATATCATACTGATCAGAGTACTTGCATTCTGGGGATAAATCCCACTTGATCATGATGTATCCTTCAAATGGATTGTTTGGTTTGGTTTGCTAGCATTTTGTTGAGTAATTTTGCATCTATGCTCATCACTGACATTGGCCTTCAATTTTCTTTTTTGTGATATTTTTGTCTGGTTTTCAAATCATAGAATGATTTGGGGAGTGTTCCTTCCTCTGCAATATTTTGGAGGAGTTTGAGAACTCTTCTCTAAATGTTAACTTTTCACAAAATGTTTGATAGAATTCACCTGTAATGAGTCCCTCAGTCATGTCCAACCCTGTGACCCTATGGACTGTAGCCCACCGGGCTCCTCTGCCGTGGATTTTTCAGGCAAGAATACTGGAGTGGGATTAGGCAAGAATACTGGAGCCAGTTGGCATTTCCTCCTTCAGGGTATCTTCCCTACCCAGGGGTCCAACCTGAATCTCCTGCATCTCCTGAATTGGCAGACAGATTCTTTACCACTGAACCACCTGATTCCCAAATTCTCAAATGAAGGAGGTACAAATATAAACCATGATGAAATACTGTTATGTACTTATTAGAATGGCTAAAATAAAAAAATACAGACAACACCAGATGCTGTAAATGTAAGGAATATAAAGCAATTAGAACTTTCGTAGTTTCCCAGTGAGACTGTAACATGGTTCAACCTCTGGGGCTGGCAGTTTCTTGTGAAGTTAAATATGTAATAACCATAAAACCTAGCATTTGTGTCATTGAGTATATCCCAGAGAAATAAAAATGTATGTTCAACACACCTATACACTAACTTTTATAGTAGCAGTGTTCATAATCACCCCATACTGGAAACAACCCACTGTTCTTTACCAAGTGAATGGATAAAAAAATTGTGGTACAGCCATATAATAAAATAATACTCATTAATGAAAAAGAGCAAACTATGAATATAAGCAACAACTGAAATGAATCTCAAAGGCATTGTACCAAGTGAAAGAATCCAGTCTCAAAATGTTAATATATGATTCTATTTATGTGACATTCTTAAAAAGACCAAACTACAGTGATAGAGAACATTATTTGACAAGGATTAGGTTGAGAGAGCTTCAGGAGTTTGGGATACTATTCTATATTCAGATTGTGGTAGTAACTATATAAACCTGTATGTGTATTAATATTCACTGACCTGTATACCAAAAGAGTCAAGTTTGTTTAATGATAATTTGTTTAAAGTGCAAAAAAAAAAGAATTCCCAGTATCTGATAAATCATTATCAGTCTCTGTTGCCACCTGGTCTAGGCTATCACCATCTACCTATTACATTACTATAATAGCCTTCTAACTGGTCTCCCTACTGCCTCTTTCAAATATATATCAGATAATGTCTCTCTTCTACTCCAGAGCCTTCACTGGCTCCCAGTTTCTCTCAGCATAAAGCCTGAAGTCTTCACCACTGCCTAGATGGTTGTTGAGTCCCCAAGGGAACTCTGAGGGGCCCTCTCTGACCTCTTCTTCCGAATCCTCCTCACTCACTGTGTTCCAGATGCTCTAGCTATCTTGCTGCTCATTGAACACTCCAAACCTTAGCTCTGGCTGTTCCTTCTGCCTGCAGTATCCTTTCTCCAAATACCAAACGGCTCCCTTCCTCACTTCATCCTATTCTTTGATGAAATGCCACCTTCAGTGTGTGCAACCTACTCTGACCACTCCATTTAAAATGACAGTCTCCCCCTGCATCTTCCCCTTCCATTTACGGCTTACTATTTCTCCACCGCACTTATCATCTTCTAACATACAGGCTTATTTATTAGGTAATACACTCGATTTCTGTCACCCCCAGCACAGACACACAGAGGTATAAGGTCTATGAGGACAGGACATTTTTGCCCATTAAAGCACCTTCAATGACTGGCATATAGAGGCGTGTCAGTACACATTTGTGAATGAATAAGTGAAGGAGGGAGAAAAAGAGAGAAGGAAGGAGATAAAAGGTTAATTTGTTATTATCCATGTGAGAAAAGGGACACAACAAGGAGAGCATCACCAAAAGATGACTCAGCGATGGCCAGTAAACTAGAGCAGTGTGAATGCTCAGAGGGCAGGAGAAAAGGGCAAGGCCAGAGTGGGCTCTGGGAATCAGCCTTAAATGCCATGCTAAAGAATTTGGTCCTTAGGTGGAAAGCATTTAAGTGACTGAGAAACATAATGATGTTTGTGGAGGGTCAACTGGTTGAGGGCAGTGAACTTGTTAAGAGGCTACTTGTGATCTAGCAACTAGTTGTTTAAGCAAAAGTGATGACCTGAACTAAGAGTGTGGTGGGATCAACAACATAAAGGGGCACGTTCCAGAATCCTTATCAGAAACAGTAGGACTTCTATTAAACGTTGGAAGGGTAAGAAATTGAGGATGCCCCCCAACTCATCCTCCCTACCCACCAAATTTTCGCTTGTGTCGCTAGGAAGAAGAGCACAGGTAAATGTTTTCAACAAAAGAGGATGAGTCCAGTAGCAAGTGTCTTGTAGTGAATACACACCACTCTTTTCCATCTCAGTGCCCTCATCCATTGGGATTGTTATGTCCAGAGTACCCTTCTCATTCATCTTTCTGACTCCTAATTTAGCTTTCCATTCACAGACCCTGACTCGGCTTATAGATATTATAAAAAATATACCCAAAGATTTTGATAGCTATCTGAAAAGACAAGATGTTAGGAACTGATAATGAAGTTATTGGATGACTTATGGAGATGGGGATTGATTCCACTTAAAAAGCAGACATTTTCTGTACCAGCAGGAGATTTCTGTCCCAGAAATATGTTATTGTAATGTAAGTGGCTCATAAGGCTCACACTGTTATAATGAGTTTACACAGGTTGCACTGGGGCTATAAAAATAAAAACATTAGCTTTTTGCACTGTCAATGCCAAATGTAAATACAGTGATTCTGTGTGTTCCCTTGATATTTGCCCTTGAGAGCATTTTCAGCCCACTTTGGCCTCTGTTTTCTCATCAAAAGGGACAAAATGATCTCTCAGGGCTGTTACAGTTCCAAAAATCAGGAATTTTTCTTCTTTCTTTGTGAAGAGTCAGTTAGAGCAGGCATTGTGCATACTTCACAGATGGAAAACCAAGGCTCAAGAGGATACTTCCCTTTGAACAAGAGCCCACCTCCCTACTACCCTGATACCTGTTCCCATGAGCTACCCAATATCCAACTATTGCAACATTAAAAACAATCATGTTTTTAAGACTATAGGGAGGGATAAATTTATTTTATGATAGTTTTGAATTTTGTCAGCACACAAACACACACACACATTAAAAAAAAAAAGTTTTTCTCTTTTGCAGCTAAAGTAAATTTAAGTCAAGTTTCAGCCTAGAGGGGGTTTTCTTTCTTTTTTTGGCTATTGTAAAGTAATGAAAAGTGACTAACACAGATTTAACTGCTGTGAAGTTTTGAACTTCTTTAAGAAATAATAAAGTGAATTAGGTGTTTTTTTAGATATTAATGTGAAGGAGGGTGTTAAAAAGATTGAAAAAGAATACCAAATATGAAAAAAATGTTATAAAGTATTATTGAGTTAGAAGCTAATGTCATTATTTTTAAAAATAATTGAGTTGTCATATAGAGCAAAGTAAGTCAGGAAGAGAAAGACAAAGATTGTATATTAACGTATATGTGTGGAATCTAGAAAAAAAGGTACTGATGAACCTATTTTCAGGGCTAGACTAGAGACAGACCTAGAGAATGGGCTTGTGGCCAGAGCAGGAAATGGAGAGTTGGGATGAATAGAAAGAGTAACATTGGTGTATATTCACCACCATGTGTAAAATAGATAAAAGGTGGGAAGCTGCTGTAGAGCACACGGAGTGCAACTTGGTGCTCTGTGATGACCTAAAGGAGTGGATGGGGGGAGGCTGGAGGGAATAAATGTTTTCAAACTATAAATTATTTAAAGAAAATAGAGCTGTACATGTTATGTTTTAAAAACTTAAATCTGATTTAAAAAAAGTTTTATAATGAAGTGTCATATAGTAACAGAAACAAAACAATAGATTCAGGAAGCTCAGAGAACACTGTATAGGAAAATACCTAAAACTCTATATTTAGGGACAGCACATTTGGACTAAATAAAATTATGGACAAAGAGAAAATCTTAAAGGAAGCCAGAAGGGGGTTAAAAAAAGAAAACACCTTATCTATAGAGCAGCAAGGATAAGAACTTCTCTCAAGCTTTCTTTCAGAAATGCATGCAAAAAAAAGAGAAAAAAACACCAACCTAGAATTCTATATCCAGTGAAATCCTTCAAAAGTGAAGGAAAAATACTTTCACAGACAAAAATTGAAGGAGTTTGTCACCAATAGGTCTGCCTGGCAAGAAATGTTTAAAAAATAAAAATTCTTCAGAGAGAAGGAAAATGATAAGGTCAGAAACATAGATCTACAGAAAGAAAGAAAGTGTTAGAGAAGGAATAAGTGAAAGAACTCCTTGCTTCCTTCCCCTTAGGTATTGGAGCCCTGCTCAGCACCCAGATTCCTCTACGTGCACTGAAATAATTCAGACACAAGCATGGTGGATTGTTGGACCTAATTTTTTTTTCCTTTCTTGCCCCACAGTTGCAATCTCTGCCTTTAAAGATACAGGAATAGACATAGCAGGCTATCTCGGGTCATGGAAAGGAGGAATCTATTGCAAAGAAAGTGGACAAAACTGTAAATAAGAAATGAAAATATGATGAAAGCTATCATCCTCTTAACTTTATAGATGTTAATTATACACTTTATTGTGTGTTACACAATGGAACATTTTCATATAGGATCTTGTTGCCAGTTAAGTTGTGTCATCACTTCCAGACCAATCATTCAGAGTTTAAGGAAAGAAGAATTAAGTTTTAAGTGTTTTAAGTGTAGATTTTATGAGCTCTTTAAAAACCAAAAATTAAAACAGTTTTTCAAACTATAAATGCAAAGATCAATGAAGCATCATATAGGTTTTCATTTCTATATATGGAAAATAACAGTTGCTATAACTTCCATAAAGAGAAAGCTCTTTGGGATTCCCTCTCTTTTTTTAAGAATTAAAAGGTTCTTGAGACCAAAAAAGTGAGAAAACCACTGTGTTTTAGCCCTAGCTTTGATAGACCCATTTCTTACCATCCATGACCTCATAAAGAGCCATTATTATGGAATCCCAAGCACCTACACATATCCCTGGCTGGGCCTAGGTCTTTGATATTTCTAGCTGAGGACTTCCCTGGTGGCTCAGAGGCTCAGAGATTAAAGCGTATGCCTCCAATGCGGAAGAAGACCTGCGTTCGATCCCTGGGTCGGGAAGATCCCCTGGAGAAAGAAATGGTAACCCACTCCAGTATTCTTGCCTGGAGAATCCCATGGACGGAGAAGCCTGGTAGGCTACAGTCCACGGGGTTTCAAAGAGTCGGACACGACTGAGCGATGGAACGGAACGGAAGGACTTTCAACATTAGGGTTTTAGGGTTGTTTTTTTTTTTTCTTTTTTCCCTCTTTGGCTTTTTGTCATGTTATTTTCTTTTTTCTTCCACTTTTTTCCCCTTTATTTTCCTTTTTATTTAAAGCACTTTATTGAGGTACGATTGACATACAAAAGGTTGTGTGTATTTAATGTTCACAACCTGATGAGTTTGGGTAGAGTATATATCCAGCACTCATCTCACACACTAGTAAAGTCATGCTCAAAATTCTCCAAGCCAGGCTTCAGCAGTATGTAAACCGTGAACTCCCAGATGTTCAAGCAGGTTTTAGAAAAGGCAGAGGCACCAGAGATCAAATTGCCAACATCCGCTGGATCATGGAGAAAGCAAGAGAGTTTCAGAAAAACATCTATTTCTGCTTCATTGACTATGCCAAAGCCTTTGACTGTGTCGATCACAATAAACTGTGGAACATTCTGAAAGAGATGGGAATCCCAGACCACCTGACCTGCCTCTTGAGAAACCTGTATGCAGGTCAGGAAGCAACAGTTAGAACTGGTCATGGAACAACAGACTGGTTCCAAATAAGAAAAGGTGTACGTCAAGGTTGTGTATTGTCACCTTGCTTATTTAACTTATATGCAGAGTACATCATGAGGAGCGCTGGGCTGGAAGAAGCACAAGCTGGAATCAAGATTGCTGGGAGAAATCTCAATAACCTCAGATATGCAGATGACACTACCCTTATGGCAGAAAGTGAAGAGGAACTCAAAAGCCTCTTGATGAAAGTGAAAGAGGAGAGTGAAAAGGTTGGCTTGAAGCTCCACATTCAGAAAACAAAGATCATGGCATCTGGTCCCATCACTTCATGGGAAATAGATGGAAAAACAGTGGAAACAGTGTCAGACTTTATTTTTTTGGGCTCCAAAATCACTGCAGATGCTGATTGCAGCCATGAAATTAAAAGACGCTTGCTCCTTGGAAGGAAAGTTATGACCAACCTTGATAGTATATTAAAAAGCAGAGACATTACTTTGCCAACCAAGGTCCGTCTAGTCAAGGCTGTGGTTTTTCCCGTGGTCATGTATGGATGTGAGAGTTGGACTGTGAAGAAGGCTGATCGCCGAAGAATCGATGCTTTTGAACTGTGGTGTTGGAGAAGACTCTTGAGAGTCCCTTATACTGCAAGGAGATCCAACCAGTCCATTCTAGAGGAGATCAATCCTGGATGTTCATTGGAGGGACTGATGCTAAAGCTGAAACTGCAATACTTTGGCCACCTCATGCAACGAGTTGACTCACTGGAAAAGACTCTGATGCTGGGAAAGGTTGGGGGCGGGAGGAGAAGGGTACGATGGAGAGTGAGATGGCTGGATGGCATCACCGACTCTGTGGACATGAGTTTGAGTGAACTCCGGGAGTTGGTGATGGACAGGGAGGCCTGGCGTGCTGTGATTCATGGGGTCGCGGAGAGTCAGACACGACTGAGCGACTGAACTGAACTGAACTGATATATCCAGGAGGGGAAAAAAACTATAAACGGGGCTTCCTTAATTACATTTATATAAATAGTGTTCACTACAGCACTAATAATGTGATAGGATCAAGATTCCCTTTCTAAAGAAAGTCCACTGTCATGACTACTGTGCTCCTAACAGTTCCCTTGGAATGGATTTCTCGCTTTTGCGCTCTTCCATTCGCCTTAAAGGTATTCTGAAGTCTCAATCATACCTTCTGTTCTGTTGATTCTTCTTATTTCTTGAAGGTCTCGCTCCCTTGCAGAGCCATTAACCCTCGTGTTCCCAACTGGGACAGTCGCTTTTAGGTCTGATGCACAGTTATCATTCTAAACGAAAAATGTCTCTACTCTCAAATTGAATTAATTGTTCCTCAAAGCTTCTTAGCAGTTATTGCTGCAAAAATGCTGTGTAACCATAATGCTGCCTGACAAGTAACCCTGAAATCTCAATGGCAACAGCAAACATTCACTGTTCTCACTTTGCTTCAGAATGTGGGTTGAATTCAAGACTGCTCCGTGTGTCTTTCATGTGGGGCCAGCAGCTATCTGGGGTGTGCTCTTCACATGCAAGATGAAAGGGGAGAGAGAGACAAGCCAAATAAGTATATTGAAAGCCTCTGCTCATGTAATATCCACCAGCGTTCCATTAGCCAAAGCAAATCACATGGGCAACCCCAGCATCAAAGGAGCAGGAAAACATAGGCATGAATGTATATGTCAGTGACAGGGAAGGTGTGAACAGTGGGAAGCAATAGTCCAGTCCACCATAGGAACATATGCCTTATTCATTACTCAGCTGTTTTTCTAGGAACATCCTAAGAAAAAGTATATGGAATGTGTCTCAAAATATATTCTGGCTGTGGTACATATACACAATGGAATATTACTCAGCCATTAAAAAGAATGCATTTGAGTCAGTTTTAATGAGGTGGATGAAACTGGAACCCATTATACAGAGTGAAAAAAGTCAGAAAAAAAAACACATCAATACAGTATACTAATGCCTATATATAGAACTTAGAAAGATGGTAACGATGACCCTATACATGAGACAGCAAAAGAGACACAGATGTAAAGAACAGACTTTTGGACTCTGTGGGAGAAGGCGAGGGTGGGATGATTTGAGACAATGGCATTGAAACATGTATATTACCATATGTGAAACAGATCGCCAGTCCAGGTTCGATGCATGAGACAGGGTGCTCAGGGCTGGTGCACTGGGATGACCCTGAGGGATGGGATGGGGAGGGAGGTGGGAGGGGGGTTCAGGATGGGGAACACATGTACACCCGGGGCTGATTCATGTCAGTGTATGGCAAAACCAATACAATATTGTAAAGTAATTAACCTCCAATTAAAATAAATATTTTTTAAAAAAAGAAAATAAATATAACAGAAATACACAATAAATTCCAAAAAAAAAAAGAAAATGTATTCTGTCCTCCTACCTAACAGATAAAATGCCTTGAGAGCCTTGCTTCATTATCTTCCAGTACCCAGAGCTGCTAGGGAGAAGCTTCTGGCCAGGAGTTACTTTGTAGGTGCCCCTTTCTGTCTCTGTCCATACTCTCTACCCCTGACGTTTTAAAGTACCTCAATGAGACAGATATAGATAACATTCCTTTATTATTGCCAGGCTGTAGTTTCTCTCCAACTGACAGACATAACAAATCTTCCTGTTTCATTTCACAACTCATTCCTGACCTCCTATGCATTAAATGTTTCTAAGTATGGAGACCTTTACCCCTCTAGGTTTAGAATAGTATAGGTTGCCACTTTCTCCAATATCCTTCATTAACTTTCTATATTTCACAGACTCCCTGAATCCTCTTGTCCACTGATGATCCTTGTCTCACTTTCTTTGTGTTGTGTACTTAGAGCCCTTAAAACATTTTTTTGCTGTTGTTATTTTAGCGGGATCTTAGGAGGGAGAAGTAATAAAAATGGTGCACTGAGGTCATCATGTTGATTCACTAGTCTCAATATTTTATTTTTCTGAACATTTTTTACATTTAAATATAGACTGGAGATATCAAGGGGACATTTCATGCAAACGTGGGCACAATAAAAACATAAATGGTAAGGACCTAACAAAAGCAAAAGAAATGAATAAGAGCTGACGAGAATACACAGAAGAATTATACCAAAAAAAAAAAAAAAATCTTAATGACTGGGATAACCACTGTAGTGTGGTCACTCACCTAGACCAGACATACTGGAGTGTGAAGTCAAGTGGGCCTTAGGAAGAATTACTACAGGCAAAGCTAGTGGAGGTGATGGAATTCCAGCTGAGCTATTTCAAATCTTAAAAGATGATGCTATTAAAGTGCTGCACTCAATATGTCAGCAAATTTAGAAAACTCAGCAGTGGTGACAGGAATGGAAAAAGTCAGTTTTCATTCTGATTCCAAAGAAGCACAATACCAAAGAATATTCAAACTACCATATAGTTACATTCTTTTCACATGCTAGCAAGGTAATACTCAAAATCCTTAAAGCTAGGCTTCAGCAGTATGTGAACCGAGAACTTCCAAATATACAAGCTGGGTTTAGAACTTCCAAATAGACAAACAGAGGAACCAAAAGTCAAATTGCCAACATGCATTGGATCAGAGAGAAATCAAGGGAATTCCAGAAAAACATCTACTTCTGCTTCATTGACTACACTAAAGCCTTTGACTGTGTGGATCACAACAAACTGTGAAAAATTCTAAAAAGAGATGGGAATACCAGACCATCATAACTGTCTCCTAAGAAACCTGCATGCAGGTCAAGAAGGAACAGTTAGAACCAGAAACCAGACATGCAACAATGGACTGGTTCAAAATTGGGAATGAAGTATGACAAGCCTATATACTGTCACCCTGCTTATTTAACTTATATGCAGAGTACCCCATGTGAAATGCTGGGCTGGATGAATCACACACTGGAATCAAGATTGCTGGGAGAAATATCAACAATCTCAGATATGCTGAAAGTGAAGAGAAACTAAAGACCCTCTTGATGAGAGTGAAAGAGGAGAGTGAAAAAGCTGGCTCAAAACTCAACATTCAAAAATCTAAGATCATGGCATCTGGTTTCATCACTTCATGGCAAATAGAAGAGGAAAAAGTGGAAACAGTGACAGATTTTATTTTGGGAGGCTCCAAAATCACTGTGGACAATGACTGCAGCTATAAAATTAAAAGAAGCCTGTTTCTTGGGAGGAAAGCTATGACAGCCTATTAATAAGCAGAGACATTACTTGCTGACAAAGGTTCATATAATCAAAGCTATGGTTTTTCCTGCAGTTCATGGGGTCGCAGAGAGTCAAGACAGGACTTGGTGACAGAATAACAGCAATGGTTTATCCAGTAGTCATGTATGGATGTGAGAGCTGGACCATAAAGAAGGCTGAGCACCAAAAATTTGATGCTTTCCAATTGTGATGCTGAAGAACTCTTGAGAGTCCCTTGAACAGCAGGGAGATCAAACAGTCAATCCTAAAGAAAATCAACCCTGAATATTCATTGCAAGGACTGGTGCTGAAGTTCCAATACTTTGGTCACCTGATACAAAGAGCCAATTCATTAGAAAAGACACTGATGCTGGAAAAGATTGAAGGTAGGAGGAGAAGGGGATGACAGAGAATGAGCTGGTTGGATAGCATCACCAACTCATCAGACATGAGTCTGAGCAAACTCCACGAGATTGTGAAGGACAGGAAGCCTGGTGTGCTGCAGTCCATGGGGTTGCAAAGTTGTTGTTCAGAGGTTCAGTTGTATCCAACTCTTTGTGAACAACAACATAGATTATTTAAAATATTTGTAAAAGGTTATTTAAAATATTGGTAACAGAGAATGTAACGTATTTAAGACTAGTATTTTAAAACCTGGCTGTATTAACATTCAGTTTTTCAAAAGTAATTAGTTTGAATACGACTACTATTTACAGAAGAGTTTGAAACATTACCAAAGATAGCCAGTTTCTCTAAGGTAACACTGTCCAACGCACTTTTTTGCAATGAGGGAAATGCTCTCTGTGTGTGCTGTTTAATAAAATGGCTACAAACCAGGTGTGGCTATTGAACATTTAAAATGTGGCTGGCACTACTGAGGAACTTAATTTTTATTTTATTTTCCCTGATTTAAATTTAAATCACATGTGGCTAGCAACTCCTTTATAGAACAATGTAGCATGGATCTAGAATTTTATTAAATGCACAGCATTAAAAATATGTTTTGAGGCATCAGTGTCAGACTTTATTTTTTTGGGTTCCAAAATCACTGCAGATGCCGATTGCAGCCATGAAATTAAAAGACGCTTACTCCTTGGAAGGAAAGTTATGACCAACCTAGATAGCATATTAAAAAGCAGAGACATTACTTTGCCAACAAAGGTCCGTCTAGTCAAGGCTATGGTTTTTCCACTGGTCATGTATCGATGTGAGATGTGGACTGTGAAGAAAGCTGACCGCCGAAGAATTGATGCTTTTGAACTGTGGTGTTGGAGGAGGCTCTTGAGAGTCCCTTGGACTGCAAGGAGATCCAACCAGTCCATTCTAAAGGAGATCAATCCTGGGTGTGCATTGGAAGGACTGATGCTGAAGCTGAAACTCCAATACTTTGGCCACCTCATGCGACAAGTTGACTCACTGGAAAAGACTGATGCTGGGAAGGATTGGGAACAGGAGGAGAAGGGGACGACAGAGAATGAGATGGCTGGATGGCATCACCGACTCGATGGAGGTGAGTTTGAGTGAACTCCGGGAATTGCTGATGGACAGGGAGGCCTGGCGTGCTGTGATTCATGGGGTCGCAAAGAGTTGGACACGACTGAGTGACTGAACTGAACTGAACTGAGGCATATATCACTTACATAAAGAAAATTACACCTGAAAGAGAGATGTACATAAGAAATCTTACAAGATATATGGGAAATCTAAAGTTATGTTTATGATTTATACCAAGGAAAATACTTGTTCCCTCAGTTAATATTTCAGGGACACATACCATATGTAAAGCACTATGCCAGGTTCCAGGGTTACAAAAATGCAGACACGCAAAGCACCTGCCCCCAAGGATATTCCAGTCTGCTGAGGAATCACATATGCAGACCAACCAGCAAATACAATCAGAAGATTGCCTTACCTGCCTCTGCTGGGAGTGAAAGGAGAGTGGCCCATTATCCAGGAAGCAATGTTTGAGTCTTGACTCAAAGCTGAGATTAATGAGCAGGACGTTTCAGACACAGAGAACAGCAAGGGTACGTGCACGGAGACTGACAGGTTCCAGAAAGGCCAGACACCAGATACCGCCAGAAGCTACAGTACAGTTGTGGAAAATCAGGGCAAGAGATTGTTCTGTGTCCAGTTCTAACTGTTTCTTCTTGACCTGCATACAATTTCCTCAGGAGACAGGTGATGTGGTTTGGTATTCCTATCTCATTAAGAATTTTCCACAGTTTGTTGTGATTCACACAGTCAAAGACCTTAGCGTAGTTAATGAAGCAGAAGTAGATGCTTTTCTGGAATTCCTTTGCTTTCTCCATGATCCAACTGATGTTGGCAATTTGATCTCTGGTTCTGCTTTTTCTAAATCCAGCTGTACATCTGGAATTTCTCTGTTCATATACTGCTAAAACCTAGCCTGAAGGATTTCGAGCATGACCTTGCCAACATGAAATGAACCCAATTGTATGGTAGTTTGAATATTTGCACAACATAGTGATTCAATATTTCTATATATTTCAAAATGATCACCATAAGTCTAGTTACCATCTGTCATCATACAAATAAGCTATATAATTATTAACGATATTTCCCACAATGTACATTTTATAGCTATGACTCATTTATTTTGTAACTGGAAGTTTGTACCTCCTAATCTCCCTCAGCTGTTTCCTTCCTCTTCCTACTCCTCTCCCCTTTGGCAACTATCTATTTTTTCTCTGTATCTCTGACTCTATTTCTGTTTGGTTATGTTTGCTCATTTTTGTCTTTTAGATTCCACATATCAGTGAAATCATACAGTATTTTTCTTTCTCTGACCTACTTACTTCGCATAATATGCTCTAGGCCCATCCACACTGTCACGAAAGATTTCTTTTTATGCCTCAGTACTATTCCATTTTGTGTGTGTATGTATATATCTTCTTTATCCATTCATCTATTGATGGGCACTTAGGTTTCTTCCATATCTTGGCTATGATAAACACTGGGGTGCATATCTCTTTTTGAATTCATGTTTTTGTTTTATTTGGATAAATAGCCAGAAGTGGAATCACTGGATTAGGAATTCTTTTTAAGTAGCTGATTAAAAAATACATTTTAATCCTGCATCAACTGGAATGAGAACAAATTCCTAATTAGAGACCTTTCACTCAATAAACACATTTAAAATGCTGATGAATATCATACTACAGACTTTTACAGCTCCAGAAAACACAGGATTTAACTCCAACATGCAACTGCAGAATAACTGAAGTCCTTCCAATTGCTCTTGCACTTTCCAATAAATCACAAATGTATTTCTGTTAATTATCTATTGACAGGCATATCTAATCATCTTATCTACCTTTCAAGTTTGCAATTTGCATTCATTTCCATCGGAACTATTTGAAGTCTAAGAAATTTGGCCATTTTGGAAAATTAGTTCCTCTAAACAGTTACTTTTCCCTGAGAATTTGATGCCATACTAGTCACAGAGAGTGGTAGTTCTTGGCCTGAGTCTTCTAGGGAGAGGCAGGGAATGGAGAAGAAATCTAGCCCAAGATTTCTATAAGCTTCAAATTTCTCTGAAACGAGACATAACAAAGTTTAAAGTATCATTCCTTGATCCTTTCAACACACATGCACACACAGAAATCACTAAAATATTCTCAATTAGATTCAGTGAAAATAAAGTCCTGGGTTAACACAGTGAATTTTAAAAAAATAATAAAAAATACTTACCAAGGTGCCATCTTATTGTTGAGTTCAGCTTTTCCATTCTAAATGCCTATTTTCTGTTTATAACTTACTCCAAAATGTTCCTTTTGACCTTTGGGTCTGATATTTTTCTTGCCTCATCTCAATCCAAAGGCGAATTTATTTGCAATTTGAACTAAATCTCTTCGGTTATTTCAGTTACTGGAGTTTGAAGAAAATGGCTGCTTTGTGCTTTCAGAAATCGTTCGTATTTTTTTCCATGTTTGAATGGCTTAAAATGACTTTGTTTTGAAGCTATAGAATTGAAATGGCTGTACTGAAGATCCAGTTTGAAAGGAGTTGGTTAAGAAATTTGGACTAAAGAAGCAGAAATGATGAGGAGGCTCCATAGCATATAATTGCATGGAAACAAGTGCACACCCGCCCACATCAGCTGTCTTGCACACGCATGTAACAGTAGTCACAAGAGAGGTCAAAACCTACCCTCCAAAAATCAGTTTAAGGTGCATGTCTGACTTTTAAAGATTTGACATAATAATGTCACAGTTTCTACAAAGGACATATTCATAGGCAAGGAACATCCATGTGATTTTTGCTAGAGCTTGGAGAATATGGTGCCAAATACACTACCAGGACTTGAATGCTCTGGATTCTAGCTCAGCTTTTCTTCTGACATTTATTTATGACTCTAAGTTGGCCTCTGGTCTTGTTTCATCATTCTGTCTACAAAATGAAAGAGGACCTGATATGCAAGCATGCCCAAGAGAATTAACCATACCATCCATGTTTTTCAAGGGCATTCCTTTTAGTAATTAGCTTTATTTTCACCTACTGAAAGCCAAGCTCTGTGCTAACTAATGCTGTGGGTATCAAGACAGATAAGACAAAGATGTGTACTCAGGAAATTTCCTGAATATAGAAGAGACTGATGAAGTGCAACAGTATAAAATAAATATAAACAGATTATTTACAATTAAGATTATTTTGAGTCTCTTACACTAAAAAGTGAAAGTGAAAGTATTGGTCACTCAGTCCTGTCCATTTCTTTGCAACCCCATGAACTGAAGCCCATCTTCTCTGTCCAAGGATTTCTCCAGGCACGAATACTGGAGTGGGTTGCCATTTCCTTCTCCAGGGGATCTCCCCAACCCAGGGATCAAACCTGGGTCTCCTGAATTGCAGGCAGATTCTTTACCATCTGAGCCACTAGAGACTAAACAAAGTGAAATAGGTATAGCCAATTAGAAAAGTAGAGAGTAGACAAAGGTACAGTTCTAGACATAAATTCTTATGTATCCAAAATGGAAAAATTTTTAATTTAATATAATCAACCCCATTTCACCTCCAGTTCAATAAATATACAATCTAAAGAAGTCAGCATGCTTGCTAAACAAATGCATTGTTGGAACAAGTTCCTTAGTTGCTCAGTCATCCTCTTCCCAACCAGACTGTTACCTTCAAGTCCTCCTATACAGGAATTCTGGAGTTCTATAAAAAGGGCCCATCCTACCAGGCCCTCCAGATAACTATAATTTTAAAAAGTTATCTAGTCCCTCTGTCTGAAACTAAACTCTTTATTCTCAAACTTCCAATGCATTTATACCTATGTCTCCTAAAACAACTACTGCTTTCCCTAAATTCTTCAGTTCAGTTCAGTTCAGTCACTCAGTCATGTCCGACTCTCTGCAACCCCATGAGTCACAGCACGCCAGGCTTCCCTGTCCATCACCAACTCCCGGAGTTCACTCAAACTCATGTCCACAGAGTCGGTGATGCCATCCAGCCATCTCATTCTCGTTCGTCCCCTTCTCCTCCCGCCCCCAACCTTTCCCAGCATCAGAGTCTTTTCTAGTGAGTCAACTCGCCTCATGAAGTGGCCAAAGTATTGCAGTTTCAGCTTTAGCATCAGACCTTCCAATGAACACCCAGGATCGATCTCCCTTAGAGTGGACTGGTTGGATCTCCTTGCAGTCCAAGGGACTCTCAAGAGTCTTCTCCAACACCACAGTTCAAAAGCATCAATTCTTCGGTGATCAGCTTTCTTCACAGTCCAACTCTCACATCCATACATGACCACGGGAAAAACCATAGCCTTGACTAGACGGACCTTTGTTGGCAAAGTAATATCTCTGCTCTTTAATATGCTATCTAGGTTGGTCATAACTTTCCTTCCAAGGAGCAAGCGTCTTTTAATTTCATGGCTGCAATCAGCATCTGCAGTGATTTTGGAGCCCCCCAAAATAAAGTCTGACATTGTTTCCACTGTTTTTCCATCTATTTCCCGTGAAGTGATGGGACCAGATGCCATGATCTTTGTTTTCTGAATGTTGAGCTTCAAGCCAAACTTTTCACTCTCCTCTTTCACTTTCATCAAGAGGCTTTTGAGTTCCTCTTCACTTTCTGCCATAAGAGTAGTGTCATCTGCATATCTGAGATTATTGACATTTCTCCCAGCAATCTTGATTCCAGCTTGTGTTAATCACAGTTTTTTTCACATTTTAAAAATTATTGTGCATCTTGCAGTCTGTGGGTACATTTACACTGAGGTTTCTTTTTTTCCAAGAATATGTTATGAAATAGTAGTAGATCTTGTGCTGATTTATTAATTAGAAAAAAAATTTGAGCACTTGTTATGCACTGGACTCTATGCTAGGCACTTGGACCATATCTCACATCCTTTGAAGATCTGTATCTCATGACAATTTCAAAATTTATCAAATGCGAGGCAAATTCAAAGCAGTTGGAGAATATTGCTTTTAAAATCTGGATTCAAAACCTACTACTTTCTTCTTGATTTGGATTTTTATATGCATATTAAAATGACTTTTAAAAAATTTACAATGATATCATTCTAACAAAGTGAGGTTTGGAGCTGAGACGCAATGAACACATTACAGTGTGTGCTATGGTGATGTGGAGCCACTATCCACACAGATGGTATTGATTTTCATTTCCTGTGAAGCTGAATCAACATGTTGTGGCTAATGTCTACGTAATTTAATGTATTGAATAAAATGTACCATTGCTCTCTACTGGGGGATAAAAGATCTTACTTTACTGTGGTATCCTTGTGCTCTAAAAACCACAACAGACATATTTAACAATCCTTAGTTATTAAAAATCAACGTAAGAAAATCTTCCTTATTTCTCAACAAAAAAAAATTTTTTTTTCTTTAACTCATTTGTGTTTTTTATATCAGAGAAGAAGAAAGGCAAGGCAAGTGTTAATAGAATTTTCTCTTAGGCTAATGAGTTTTGCAGATAAAATTCCATTAGTGTCAGTATTGTAAGATGTCCACGAAGTGCCTGGAAGGATGTATAGCAAGAATCAATAAGCCAAGGCATCGGTACCAAATGGTATGCCCTCCTCTTTGGAATCTATGGCAGGGAGGGCTAAGAGGGGCCCTCCCTTCCTGTGCCCCTTTGCAGGTTCCCTGCAGGGTGACCAGGGCTCCCACCTGACTCTCTGCCTGAAGCCATTCACTGCAGTACCTCTCACATGGGTCTCCTGTGGTTTCATCTCCTCATTTATTAAACATGAGACAACTATCCTCAATCTGCCAACCTCACAAGATTTTTGTGGGGAGTAAGGTTAAAAAAACATGTGAAAACACTCATAAAATTATAAAGTGCAATACAAATGTACGTCATACTTTAAATGGTATTATGGTTTCTCATTATCAATGTTTGGAGCATCGTGCTCCAAAATTGCCTACTCCCGTGACCATCAAAATAAGCAGTCCTCTGAATCTGGTTGGTTAGTGATTCAGTTTTCTGGCTGTAGATCCTGAATGAGGGTTTTTAAAAGGGCATCCAAACTGATAAAATGTGATGGGAGAAAGTAGAAGTCGTTTTTTTATATTAGTAGGTTGGCCGTTTTATCACCGTCAGATAGTGGTTAACAGTCACTGGAGAGAATTTTGACTTTGCCCACTCGTTTTCTTCCTCAGATCTCTCCAGAGAGTCTTTCCTTGCTATTTTGTGGTTCAAAATTGTAAGAAGAGGGAAGACTGAAAAGAGGAGAGGCTCTTTTGTCTATGGGGCAGGAGTTTAAGGTGAGTCAAATAACTGACTCAGTGTAAAAGCAAAGAGATTTAAGAAATCTTGCTGAAGGCTATATGTCCTCTTTAGGGGGCTTATTAAATATAAATAAGGAGACTGAGCATAGTAGATTTTTTTCAACTTCCAGGATTTGATGGCTATACTGCTGTAAGACTGGACCATATAGGTCATAGCTTCATATCAACATTTATTTAACACTAAACTCATGCCAGATAACATATGTAATCACTTTTTATATATCGTCCTATTTGATATTTACTCTAGTCCTGCAAAACATGCTATTGTACCCATTTTTTTTACACAAGGAAACCCGATCTTGAATTTAGAGCCTGCCACAGTAATGCAAACTAGAATGTTTCAAAACTAGGACTTGAATTTCAGAGACTGACCTCTCAATCACTCACTATGCAATTTCATGCAAACTAGTACCTGTTCCCCATTGGTAGATTGTATAGGAAAAGGGACTTTGATCAGCTGTGATGAGGGAAAAGAGTGGAGAGAAGTGGAGTCTTTAGTTTCCCTTCTCTAATCAAGTTGGTGCCTCAAGTTCAGGAAAGCAGAGTTATAACAGCCCTCCTTTCTGTAGGTTAATGACAACTTTGCTATTTATTGTTAAAGAAACATGTACCCAATGGTGCACACAAATAGCTTTCAAACTAACATTTGAAAAGAATACAAGAACAAACAACTACATTCCCTATAAGCAAAAAGGAAGCTACTTACATGAAATTAGGTTATCTGACTATACTCAAAGTAAGGGCATTCGCTGTTAAAGTTATCTTTGTAACTGGCAGATTAATTCGTAAGTAATCCCAAGATAAAACATTGAAAGAAAGTGAAAGTCACTCAGTTGTGTCTGACTCTTTGCAACCCTATGGACTATACAGTCCATGGAATTCTCCAGGTCTTAATACTGGAGTGGGTAGCCTTTCCCTTCTCCAGGGGAGCTTCCCAACCCAGGGGTCAAACCCAGGTCTCCTGCATTGCAGGCAGATCCTTTTTTTTCTTTTTTGCTGCTATTTTACTTTATTTTTTAAATTTATTTATTTTAATTGGAGGCTAATTACTTTACATTATTGTATTGGTTTTGCCATACATTGACATGAATCCGTCCCAGGTGTACATGTGTCCCTTATCCTGAGCCCCCCTCCCACCTCATCCCTCTGGGTCATCCCAGTGCACCAGCCCCGTCATCAGGGAAGCCCAAGAATACTGGAGTGGGTAGCCTACCCCTTCTCCAGCGGATCTTCCCAACCCAGGAATCAAACTGGGGTCTCCTGCATTGCAGGCAGATTCTTTACCATCTGAGCTACCAGGGAAGTTAAGACATTATGATCAATTAAATCTATAGCCATATCTGGATGTTTCTCCTTTAACAAAAATGAAAAGAAATTCATTTTTTTAAAATTTGTAATTAAATAAATTGATACACATAATGATGCCATGGGTAAACTATTGGGTTAGTCAAAAAGTTCATTCGGGTTTTTCTCTAAGATGTTATGGAAAAACCCAAACAAACTTTTTGGCCAACCAAATATAAACAAAATTACCAGATACTTATCTGATTTATAGATAGTCTACTAGGCTCAAGTTGATTATGTTGTCTTTGGATTCCTAACAGTATCTAGGACACTGGCTTACCTATACAGGTGACTATTGAATTAAAGAATGAACATGGACAGCTAACAGGTTACAATACATGTACTTATTCAGGAGAATATGATTCTTTTTAAATTTTATTTTATTTGAGTATAGTTGCCTTACAATGTTGTGTTAGTTTCTGATGTACAACAAAGTGAATCAGCAGCTTTGCATATAGATATGTCCTCTATTTTTTTATTTCCTTCTCACTTAGGTCACCACAGGGCACTGAGTAGAGGTCCCTGTGCTATACAGTCAGTCATCTTCAGCTGTCTATTTTGTACATTGTGCTCCTTTTCAGTAGCTTCAGCTGTGTCCAACTCTGTGACCCCATGGACTGTAGCCTACCAAGTTCCTCTGTCCATGGGATTCTCCAGGCAAGACTACTGGAGTGGGTTGCCATGTCCCCCTCCAGGGGATATTTTTCACCCAGGGGTCAAACCTGGGTCTCCTGCATTGAAGGCAGATTCTTTACTGTCTGAGCCACCAGGGAATTTTATATATAGTAGTGTATAAAATCCCAATCTCTCAATCCACTCACCTTGCCCCTTCCCCCATTGGTATCCATACCTTTGTTATCTATGTCTAGTGTCTCTATTTCTGCTTTGCAGATAAGTTCATCTATATCAGTATTTTAGATTCCACATATATGTGTTAATATATGCTACTTGTTTTTCTGATTTCACTCTGTATGACAGTCTTTAGGTCCATCCATGTCTCTGCAAATGGCACAGTTTCATTCCTTTTTTTATAGCTGAATAATGACCCAGATAATCATGATGGGGTGATCACTCACCTAGAGCCAAAAATCCCAGAGTGCTAAGTCAAGTGGGCCTTAGGAAGCATCACTACAAACAAAACTAGTGGAGGTGATGGAATTCCAGTTGAGCTATTTCAAATCTTAAAAGGTGATTCTGTGAAAGAGCTGCACTCAATATGCCAGCAAATTTGGAAAACTCAGCAGTGGCCACCTAATTGGAAAAGACACTTTTCATTCCAGTCCCAAAGAAGGGCAATGCCAAAGAATGCTCAAACTACCGCACAATAGCACTCATCTCACATGCTCGCAAACTAATGTTCAAAATTCTCCAAGTCAGGCTTCAGCAGTACATGAATTGTGAACTTCCAGATGTTCAAGCTGGATTTACAAGAGGCAGAGGAACCAGAGATCAAATTGCCTACATCTGTTGGATCATCGAAAAAGCGAGAGTTCCAGAAAAGCATCTACTTCTGCTTTATTGACTATGCCAAAGCCTTTGACTGTGTGGATCACAACAAACTGTGGAAAATTTTTCAAGAGATAGGAATACCAGACCACCTGACCTGCCTCCTGAGAAATCTGTATGCAGGTCAAGAAGCAACAGTTAGAACTGGACATAGAACAACAGACTGGTTCCAAATCAGGAAAGGAGTATGTCAAGGCTGTATATTGTCACCCTTCTTATTTAATTTATATGCAGAGTACATCATGAGAAATGCTGGACTGGATGAAGCACAAGCTAGAAACAAGATTGCCAGGAGAAATATCAATAACCTCAGATATGCAGGTGACACCAACCTTATGGCAGAAAGCAAAGAACTGAAGAGCCTCTTGATGAAAGTGAAAGGGGAGAGTGAAAAAGTTGGCTTAAAACTCAACATTCAGAAAACTAAGATCATGGCATCTGGTCCCATCACTTCATGGCAAACACACGGGGAAACAATGGAAACTGTGACAGACTTTATTTTGGGGGGCTCCAAAATCAGTGTGGATTGTGACTGCAGCCATGAAATTAAAAGGCACTTGCTCCTTGGAAGAAAAGCTATGACCAACCTAGACAGCATATTAAAAAGCAGAGACGTTACTTTATCAATAAAGTCCATCTAGTCAAAGCTTTGGTTTTATCAGTAGTCATATATGGATGTGACAGTTGGACTATAAAGAAAGCTGAGTGCTGAAGAATTGATGCTTTTGAACTGTGGTGTTGGAGAGGACTCTTGAGAGTCCCTTGGACAGCGAGATCCAACCAGTCCATCCTAAAGGAAATCAGTCCTGACTATTCATTGGGAGGACTGATGCTGAAGCTGAAACTCCAATACTTGGCCACCTGATGCGAAGAACTGACTCATTTGGAAAAGACCCTGATGCTGGGAAAGATTGAAGGTGGGAGGAGAAGGGGACGACAGAAGATGAGATGACTGGATGGCATCACCGACTCTATGGACATGAGTTTGAGTAAGCTCTGGGAGTTGGTGATGGACAGGGTAACCTGGCATGCTGCAGTCCATGGGGGTCACAAAGAGTTGGACACAACTGAGTGACTGAACTGAATTGAATATTCTATTGTATACATGCACCACATCTTCTTTATCCATTCCTATGTTTAACATTCTTATGTTGATAGGCATTTAGGTTGCTTCACTGTCTGACTATTGTAAATAGAGCTGCAACAAACTTTGGGATGCATGTATCGTTTTGAATTACTGTTTTCTCCAGGTAGATACCTAGGATTGGGATTGCTACATCATATGGTAGTTCTATTTTTAGTTGCTTTTTAAAAATCTTTTTATAATTTTCAAAATTTTTATTAGAAAACTGAAATTTACAATGTGTTTACATCACTCACTGAGTACATGGCATTTAAAAACAACATCATTACAGAAAGATAACAAAAATACAGTCTTAAAACCTACAGGATATGGAAAACATTATCCACTGAGGCCTTAAATGTAGTAGACTTTACATAAAAAGGAAAAGCAATGAGTGTACAAGTATACAGCCAGTTTAAAAAGTTAGCAAAATAAACAGAATAATCATAAAGAAAAGAAAGCAACTGATACATACTGGGTATTAATGCAATAAAAATAAAGATAAAATTGAGAGACTCAACAGAGCCTTTAAAAAGGGAAACATCAGGTAACAATAATAAACAAGAAAAATCTATAAACAAACAATATTCAAAATGGGAATTACTCATAGAAACATTAAGAATATAAATAATAGAAACAACTTTATGCCTATACATTCGAAGATTAGTTGTCTCCTATACAGGGTTATCGTTACCATCTTTCTAAATTCCATATACGTGCGTTAGTATACTGTATTGGTGTTTTTCTTTCTGGCTTACTTCACTCTGCATAATAGGCTCCAGTTTCATCCACCTCATTAGAACTGATTCAAATGTATTCTTTTTAATTGCTGAGTAATACTCCATTGTGTATATGTACCAAAGCTTTCTTATCCATTCGTCTGCAGATGGACATCTAGGTTGCTTCCATGTCCTGGCTATTATAAACAGTGCTGCGATGAACATTGGAGTACATGTGTCTCTTTCAATTCTGGTTTCCTCGGTGTGTATGCCCAGGATTGCGATTGCTGGGTCCTATGGCAGTTCTATTTCCAGTTTTTTAAGGAATCTCCACACTGTTCTCCATAGGGTTGTACTAGTTTGCATTCCCACCAACAGTGTAAGAGGGTTCCCTTTTCTCTACACCCTCTCCAGCATTTATTGCTTGTAGACTTTTGGATAGCAGCCATTCTGGCTGGCGTGAAATGGTACCTCATTGTGGTTTTGATTTACATTTCTTTGATTATGAGTGATGTTGAGCATCTTTTCATGTGTTTGTTAGCCATCTGTATGTCGTCTTTGGAGAAATGTCTGTTTAGTTCTTTGGCCCATTTTTTGATTGGGTCGTTTATTTTTCTGGAGTTGAGCTGCAGGAGTTGCTTGTATATCCACACATCTATGGACACCTTATCTTTGACAAAGGAGGCAAGAATATTCAATGGAGAAAAGACAGTCTCTTTAACAAGTGGTGCTGGGAAAACTGGTCAGCCACTTGTAAAAGAATGAAACTAGAACAATCCTTAACACCATACACAAAAATAAACTCAAAATGGATTAAAGATCTAAATGTAAGACCAGAAACTATTAAACTCCTAGAGGAGAACATAGGCAAAACACTCTCTGACATAAATCACAGCAGGATCTTCCATGATCCATCTCCCAGAATATTGGAAATAAAAGCAAAAATAAACAAATGGGACCTAATTAAAATTAAAAGCTTCTGCACAGCAAAGGAAACTATAAGCAAGGTGAAAAGACAGCCTTCAGAATGGGAGAAAATAATAGCAAATGAAGCAACTGACAAAGGATTAATCTCAAAAATATATTTCTAGTTTTTAAGGGAGCTTCCATATTGTTCTCTATAGTGGCTGTATCAATTTATATGTATATACAATACATATATTTCTTCAGGAGAATGTGATTCTTGGTTAACTGCGACTACCTTTTTGCAAAAGCTAGCTGAATTCTAGCCCTCAGTGGCTAGGCTCAAATTGACAGACTAAATGTTCAAAGAAAACCTTTTAGTACAGAACAAGTTATTATGCTAAATAAAACATTTTAAATGTTTAAAAATCTGTAGCAGAGCTGTTGAGAAGTAAAGGATTTCTTCAGAAGCCAGAAATAAAATAATAAGAGCCAACAGAGTTGAACAAGCATTAGTGGCAACTTTTGCCCTACAGGTACATGCTGAGACTTTCTGCTGAGAACTGAGCAGCCAGTGTGAAGATCTGGTCAGCCCTTGGTGTGATCAGCTGGACTCGAGGCAGTCAGAGCTTCCACTAGGTTAATCACCTCCATCCAGATGTGGCCTCTTCCAGGACTCTGAGGAGGACCACTCGGACACAGTGAGAAGGACTTGCAGAGGACAAGTCCTGTCATGTCAGCCTGCCCACACCACTGCCTGGACTCACTGAGTGGAGCCCAACAGGAGCTGTACAACCTGACATCCACTCCATCAGCCAACTGCCGATGGACCTTTGTGGACAGCAGTTTAGACTGTAAAGCTGTTATACGAGATGGTGATCCCGGTGCCTGAGGATCCATGTGTACAAACCAAGACACAGCTGCTTAAGAGTTTTGAATCTGGGAAACTAGGCAGAGTCTTGTGGAATACAAAGCTCCATAAGGTGCATCTCATCCATCTTCATTCATAGAGGCATAGAGTTTTTAGAGTTTTAGTTTCCCAGAGCTGCCATGACAAATGATAACAAACTGAGTGGCTCAAGACAACAAAACTTTATTCTCTCATAGTCCTGGATCCTAGAAGTCTGAAATCAATTGGCAGGGCCGTGTTCCCTCTAAAACTTCCAGGGAAGATGCCTTTCCTGCCTCTTCCTAGTTCCTGGTGGTTCCCAGCAATACTTAGCATATTTTGGCTTGTAACTACATCATTCTAATCTCTGCCTCCACAGTCACATGGCCTCCTTCTCTGTACAGCTGTGTCCCTCTGTGTCCACTCTTCTTGTCAGGAAACCAGTCATTGGATTTACTGCCCACCCTCATCCAGTATGACCTCATCTTAATTAGTTACATCTGTTAAGATCCTAGTTCCAAATAAGTTACATCATGAGGCTCCTGGTGGGCATGGACTTTTGGGGGGAACACTTATTCAACCCACTACAGAATATATGTCTTTCTGCGGCAGATGTGCCCTCTTAGCGGCATTATCACTAGTATCTTTTCAAAGTGACTGCTTTGATAGTGCCTGAGCAGTTTACAAATTAGAGGAAAGTTCAGTTGAATTGCATATAGCCATTTCAGGCAAAAAGGAAATCTGATTAAATAGGTTGCAAATATTTCATTTAGAAATTCTCTATTAAATATCTTAATGTAGTATTATTAATAGTATATAATTTAATAACCCACATATTCATCAACAGGTGGATAGATAAAATTGAGGCCAAACAATAGATTAAATACAACAATAAAAATAAATAAAACTCAGCTATAGACAACAACATAAGTTAATCTCTAAGCCATAACGTTGAGCAAAAAAAAAAGGTCACGGAAGCATACATATATATGTGACTCAGTTTAAATGAAATTCAGAAACTCATGAAATTAGGTGATTTATTATTTAAGGATACATATATATGTGGTAATGTGGTATAACCACAAAGAAAAGTAGGAAAACTAATAAAACTATTCAGGATAGTGGTTACCTCTGAAAGCCAAGAGGTGATGGGATTAGGAAGGACTCATGGCATAGGGAAATGCAGAGGCATTGTTATGTTAAATTCAGAGGCATTATTATTTTTCAGACTAGGTGGAGGGTACATTGCTGTTCATTTTATTATTTTTACTGTACATTTACATTATATGCCCTCGCCCTCTTCTATATTTGTATCAGAATGTAAAAGCCAACCTAAAGAAGGCTGTCATCCAGTGAGAGCTTTGTGTTTATTTTTTAATACCCTCCATAGCTGTTTCAACATAGAGACTGTCTTGATATTGTTTATAAGAATAAAGGATTAATATAAGTGGAAATAGAATCATGTGAGTGTAAGAATATCATGACTCTGCGATTTAGAGAAGTCCCACTAAATCCAGTTGCCATCTCTTTGAGATCCTGAGCAGTGGCTGTCAACTAGAAATAGGATAAGGAAATTAATGGGGGTGGGGTTGTACTTCAGAGGGATTAGCTAATGGTTGTACTTCAAAGGGACTGCACCACTTCTTATTATTCACTACATAAGTACAGAACTTCTCAAGCTTCATCCTATCAATTGCCCAAGTTGTCCGTTGTCTGAAAATGTGAGGCAGGCCAGCCAAAGATAGAGAAAGACCAGTTTTAAGGGAAACTATCCACAGCAACTTTAAAAATAACTCTGGGCAAACTTGCATCCAGTAGATAAAAAAGTTCTGGATCTAATGTACAGTGTAGTGAACATCGCTGTTGTTCTGTCACTCAATTGTGTCTGACTCTTTGTGACCCCATAGACTGCACCATGCCAGGCTTCCCTGCCCTTCACTATCTCCCAGAGTTTGCTCAAACTCATGTCCATCGAGTCGGTGATGCCATTCAACCATCTCATCCTCTGTCGTCCTCTTCTCCTCCTGCCTTCTATCTTTCCCAGCATCAGGGTCTTTTCTAATGAGTCAGCTCTTCACATCAGGTGGTCAAAGTACTGGAGCTTCAACTTCAGCATCAGTCCCTCTAAAGAATATTCAAGATTGATTTTCTTTAGGATTGACTGGCTTGATCTCCTTGCAGTCCAAGGGACTCTCAAGAGTCTTCTCCAGCACTACAGTTCAAAAGCATCAGCTTTCTTTACCATCCAACTCTCATATCCGTACATGACTACTGGAAAAACCATAGCCTTGACTAGATGGACCTTTGTCAGCAAAGAATGTCTCTGCTTCTTAATACACTGTCAATGTTTGTCATAGCTTTTCTTCCAAGGAGCAAATGTCTTTTAATTTCATGACTGAAGTCACCATCTACAGTGATTTTGGAGCCCAAGAAAATAAAGTCTGTCACAGTTTCCATTGTTTCCCCATGTATTTGCTATAAAGTGATGGGACCAGATGCCATTATCTTAGTTTTTGAATGCTGAGTTTTAAGCCAGCTTTTTCACTCTCCCATTTCACTTTCATCAAGAGGCTCTTTAGTTCCTCTTCACTTTCTGCCATAAGGGTGGTGTCATCTGCATATCTGAGGTTATTGATATTTCTCCTGAAAATCTTGATTCCAGTGTGTGCATCATCCAACCTGGCCTTTCACATGGTGTACTGTGTGTATAAGTTAAATAAGCAGGATGATAATATACAGCTTTGACATACTCTTCTCTCAATTTGGAACCAGTCCACTGTTCCATGTCCGGTTTTAACTGTTGCTTCTTGACCTACATACAGGTTTCTCAGCAGACAGGTAAGGTAGTCTGGTATTACCATTTTTTTAGGAGTTTCCCACAGTTTGTTGCGATCTACAGCCAAAGCCTTTAATGTTGTCAATGAAGCTGAAGTAGATGTTTTTCTGGAATTCCTTGCTTTTTCTATGATCCAACGGATGTTGGCAATTTGATCTCTGGTTCCTCTGGCTTTTCTAAATCCAGCTTGACATCTGGAAGTTCTTGGTTCACGTGCTATTGAAGACTGGCTTGGAGGATTTTGAGGATTACTTTGCTAGCATGTGAAATGAGTGCAATTGTACAGTAGTTTGAACATTCTTTGGCATTGCCCTTCTTTGGGATTGGAATGAGAAAACTGACCTTTTCCAGTCCTGTGGCCACTGCTTAGTTTTCCAAATTTGCTGGCATGTTGAGAACCGGAAAGGGATCTTAATTATAACCACCACAAACAAAGAAATAATAATTGTGCGACCTGACGGAGTTGCCAACTGACGCTACAGTGACAGTCATACTACAATACATAATCGTATTGTGTGCATCAAATCAACATGTTGTACACCTTAATGTCAAGTATCTTTCAATTAAAGAAACAAAGCAAAACTCTAGTGAGACTAGCAGAGAGAGTCAGAGTCAAAGGAATCTGTTGCTCCTTCTCTTGGTCTCAGGGTGGGGGAGGCAGGTGTGGTAGAATTATAAAATAAATAAGGTACATCTCAAAATAATTCATGTTGCCTAACAAAACAGTGAAGATAAATTAAAAATATCTATCCCCCTACTAACAACGCTCTTTGCACAGACTCACCCCCCAACCAGTCTCCATAGCCCTATTATCTGTGTTTATTCATTTCATGCAACTGGTACCAATTCACAATTGTGCCATGAAAAATGCTGCCAGAGTGGAGACGTATACTTTCAAACCTTATTTAAAATCAGATCTTCTCATAGCTTGGTTTCTATTCAGTTCAACGTAATTTCTCTCAGGCCCTGGGCCAGCAATCACACTAATTTGCATGACCACCAGTGTTTAAACAGGTCCCTTAGTTTTCAGTGAATGACCTTCTATGTACTATCAGACTTTTGATGCATAAATTAACTGCCCTTATTTTGTAGGCCTGGGGCAGGGGTGGAGAGGATTGGCTGTAGATACAGAGCTGCATAAGTAAAAGACAAAGGCATAAAAAGCAACCCTCCAAAAGGGAAAGTAAAAGTAGTGAAATGAAGGATACAGAGCCCCTACTCAGAGCAAGAGCACATGCACGAAACCTTTTGATTGAGCTGCTCCATCTAGGCAGCGATAGTTTCATCTGTAGTTAGGCCACCACCATTTCCAGACTAATACCAGTGTCCTAAACGTCAGTAATCATTTATGTATGCTAATTGAGGAGTCTCAAAGAAAAAAGGGTAGCTGTATTTGAGTAGTTTATAATCTAAGTGGGAAAACATAAGAGACAAACCAAAGGCAGTATGAGAACCTTCCAGCCATTCACAGCCTTGGGAACTTAAACCGTTAAGTAATTTTGCTACAGAGCTACTGTACACACAGAGGGCTCTGCTCAGTACTCTGTAATGGCCTGTATGGAAGAAGAATCTTTTTAAAAGTGGATATGTGCACATGATTCACTTTGCTGTACACCTGAAACTAACCCAACACTGTAAATCAACTACATTCCAGTATAAATTAAAAAAAAAAAAAAACAAGTATTTTTAAACCATTTGCCATCCATATCTTAAGCTATTTCATCCCCATGGATGAAGAGCTGTAAAATCATTATTCATTTAACACAAAGTTCGTAGGGAAGGAAACCAGAACATATATATTTAAGGAAACCAGAACATATATACTTGCACAATCTGCATCTGTCTTTATGAATCAGAACTACAAGGAATGCTACCCAACTGTATGCTGTGTCGATGAGTAGGGAGGACAAGCAGGCATCTTTTTTCTCTCTCAGCCTGATTGTTCCACACCTGGCTGTTCAGCCTGGTAGAGAACAAGGCTGTGGAGTCACACAAACTTAGTCTCCCAGGTTCTATGTCTGGCTCTGCAATTTAGCAGCTCTGTAACTTCCAGCACATGACTTGACCGCCAAACTTCATGTTTCTCATCTGTAAAATGGAGATAATAATAACAGAATTTAGCTGTGTGAAATTGCTGATGCCAACCATTTTTGATTAAGACAAATGACAGTTTCACATGGTTTTACCCAATTATACCTACCCCATAGGGATATTTGTGAGAATCAAGTGAGATATTATAACATTATTTGAATTTTCTCTAATCAATAAGATTTTCCTTATTGACGCTACAGTTAATATGGAATTGGGTGGAGAAATGGAATCTACTTCTGTGGAGAGCGTTGGCATGAGTAAGTAGAGGTTGTCAAATACTTTACCTTCTCCTGTCAAATTTTCTATGTGGAGTTCATTTAACTACCACTAAAAGAGATTCTCCTTGTTGAGTTTTAAGAAATCTAGCCTTATCAACTACTAAGGAGCGGGAGCATTCAGAACTCAGACTGTCAGAGCAAAAGAACTGTAATATTTCCTCCATTAAGCTGAATTAAGTTATTAAAGTCAGCAGTCTTCAAATTGTGGACTTTAAAGACTGAGGGTCTCTATGAGGCACTGTTGGAGAGTCCTTAAAAACCACACACTGTGGTCTAGAAGACAGCTGGATTAGAACAGGCTCTGTTTCTCCAACACTAACCAGACTTTACAGTTAGAAGTGGGTTCAGAACCCAAAAAGAGCAGGAAACAAGAAACATAACTAAATCCAAGGCAAAAGGATCCCACAACTTGAGAGTGTTTAATGGTTAAGCAGTGACTCCAGGGGATCCGGTCCTAGCAGTAAATGGTACTTACACCAGACTGGCTTTCAAAATAACTGGGGGAGAGGGTAAAGATAATGAAGGCTTTGAATCTACTTAGTGTTGGCTACATCTCAAGTGCTGTGTGTTTTACTATACTGTTTCTCAGATTGCAAGGCCACTTTCAGCTCCAAATAGCATTTCCTGTAGATTCAGGAAAGTGGACCTGCTGCTTCCCTAAGCTGAGTCTGAACCCTGAGAAGATTAAGAATCACTGTAAAATACTCCTAAAAATATTTTAGATTTGGCAAATGCAACCATGTTTTTGCCTTCTGCACAATTTCTCTGAATTTTAATTCTGAGGACATTTCAAGGAAAATTTAATTTTAATTTCTCTGATTAACTTGCACTTCATTTTTCATAATATTTTCTAACAGCTGCTTTACAGCCAAAAGAGAAATGAGCCTTTGGGTCTATGAGTAAGAGAGTCATATTTTCCACAAAATAAGTGAACTAAAGTTAATTAAATGGTAACATGTTGTCAAACTCAAAACTCATATAGAATTGATACTTGGCAAACTCTTATACTCTTTCAGCTTATTTAAAGATCCCCACAGTGTACAAAGCCCTATACTATATATTGGGTTGGTATAGAAAAATGAGCAAAAAAATTGCCCTTCCCTTCACAAAGCTCCCTACCTCCTTGAAAGGGCCAGAGATACCAAACTAAAACAAATATAATAAATATGAAAGAAATGGTAATCAAAAGATACAATTGGAGGTGCAAAATATGAAACTGCCAATCACAATTGGGAGTGCCAATTTCCAAGAGCAGTTTATTGGAGAAAGCATCTATTTATTTGGTCCCAGAGGATGTATGGAGTTTAACAGTAAAATAGGGCATGAAAGGCATTGCAGGCAGAGATCAAAAACACCTAAGTGTGAGAATATGTTTTTTACTGGAAGATGTGAAAAAAAATCTATTGTTGTGGCAAGTGTAAAGGGTACTGGGAAGAGGGAGATGTGGTAATAAAAATGTTGAAGCGGTGGGTTGGACCAGATTATCAAAGACCATGAATGCCTTGCTAAGGAATTAGAATTTTTTAATTTAAATAATAGAAACATAAATCAAGATGGTGGAGTAAGAGGACATGGGACCCCACGTCCCCTTGACAAACACATCAAGCACACATCTACACGTGGAATGATCCTCACAGAAAACTAACCAAATCTGCAGAAGAACTCCTCAACAGTCAAAGCTGCAAGAAAGATCTTCCTGTTACCGAATAGGACAGAAAAGAGATATCAGGTCGGGAGCTGCACTCCTGCGAAGGATCTGTAAGGACGAGAAGATTCACATAGGTGGGCCCTCACCCTGAGGAGCAAACATGTCAAACCACAACCTGCACATCACAGTCCTGGGTCCCTGCGTGGAGGAGACAAGCCTCCTTGATGGCTAGAGGACCACTGGGACAGACAGAAGGGCAGGTGAAGCCTAGACCCCATGCACGAGGAGTGTGTGTGTGCTGGCTTGCCAACACTAAAAGCAGCGAGAGCCTTATTCTGGAAGCAGCTGGCTCGCCGCGCTTCCCATGCTGAACAGGGTGAGCCCTGAAGGCGCACTCACTCCACACCACAGCCTGCTCCAAGACCTGAGCCCTGGGCAATGACTCAGTGCAGCTGCAGAGACAGACCAGGGGATCTGGCCTGTGATCTAGAGGGGTGGCAGTTGCCAGTGTCCGTGCCCACAAGAGCACACAGTGGTTCCTCTCGCAGCAACAGTACCCCAGCTCCCCCCACCTGCATACTGCAACTTAGTGCTAGATCTGGGGCAGATAGGTCCTGGGACAAGACTGCCATGGAGACCATCCAGATCTCTGGCAGAGGCACAGCCAGCTCAATTTCCACAGCCACCATGCCTCAAGCCCAGCCCCAACCTACTCCACACCACAGTTCTGCGCTAGATGTGGGACAAGAGCCACCAAAGAAGGGAAGCGACCTTGGGCTGCTTCTGAACCGATGCCTCCACAGGCAGTGCATAGGTTCTCTGTGAGCACAAGGGCCTCACTTGCTACAGTCATTGCCTCCTTGGGGCAGAGCTTGCACTCGAGGGCAACAGAGCCTGACCCAGTCATCCCTCAGGGCTTCCGGTCCCACAGCTGGGGTGCAGACCCTGCCCCTGACAGGGCAGCGACAGCCGGGGAGCAGAGCGCAAGGCCTGTCTCACACTCTGCTCAGGCTCTTGCTCCTCCAACACGAATCACACTTCCCCTGTGAAGGGAATAATAGCCTCACACCCTGAGGAAAGACCCAGCGTAGGATAAACTGACTCCATAGATGTGTATTCAATAGCAAGGCTGGGGCAGAAGTCTAGCGTGACTCTTAGGCCTCTCCATGGCCGTTATATGAGACAGAGACAACCAGAGAACAGCAGAATTGAAGGAAAACATCAGGACTTCACTTTGGAGCACTAAAACCCTGGCTAATGAGCAAGTCTGCTCCTCAGAAAAAAGACCAAAATTAGAACCATAGATTTGGACAGGGCAAGATTAAGGTATATGGGCATGAGAACTCGGCTAAAGTTTGGTGCACCTCTTTAAGTTGGTAACCTGGTTGTTTTAGTTTGCTCGAGCTGCCGTGACAAAGTACTACAGACTGGGTAGCTTTATTTTCTCACGATTCTGGAGACTAGAAGTCCAAGATCACGGTGTCAACTGCTTTGATGCCTTCTGAGGCTACTCTCCTTGGTTTGTAGATGGCCAGCTTCTCCCTGTGTCTGAATATTGTCTTTCCTCCCCACATTTCTGTGTCTAAATTTACTCTTCATATAAGATAAGGGCAGCAGTAATATTGGATTAGGTCTCACCTTAATGACATCATTTTAACTTAATTGCCTCTTTAAAGATTCTATCTCCAAATATGTCACATTTAGAGGTACTGGGGATTGGGACTTCAACATATGGATTGTTAGGGAGGGGGGTGGTTGGTAAGGTGAGGGTGGAGGAGGAGATAATTCAGCCCATAGTGTTTATTGAAAGGAAAGATGGGCCACTGTGTAGGAAAAGGTGGAAATGGAAAATCACAGGTGACCAATGAGTAATTCAGCTTATCTTTGTGCTGTATGCCTTGTTCAGCAAAACGAAGTACTAGAGATAGAGATAACCCTTTACCCTCCCTAGATGATAGTTTAAAGTCATTTGTTGGCAATTGAGCATGAGGGATTGTGTGAAGATCTTAATAAAACTGAATCTGACATGAATATAGATATATATATATAGTCAGTTCAGTTCAGTCTCTCAGTCGTGTCCAACTCTTTGCGACCCCATGAATCACAGCACGCCAGGCCTCCCTGTCCATCACCAACTCCAGGAGTTCACTCAAACTCATGTCCATCGAGTCGGTGATGCCATCCAGCCATCTCATTCTCTGTCGTCCCCGTCTCCTCCCACCCCCAATTCTTCCTAGCATCAGACTCTTTCCCAGTGAGTCAACTTGACACATGAGGTGGCCAAAGTATTGGAGTTTCAGCTTCAGCATCAGTCCTTCCAATGAACACCTAGGATTGATCTCTTTTAGAATGGACTGGTTGGATCTCCTTGCAGTCCAACGGACTCTCAAGAGTCTTCTCCGGCACCACAGTTCAAAAGCATCAATTCTTCAGTGATCAGCTTTCTTCACAGTCCAACTCTCACATCCATACATGACCACGGGAAAAACCATAGCCTTGACTAGACGGACCTTTGTTGGCAAAGTAATGTCTCTGCTTTTTAATATGCTATCTAGGTTGGTCATAACTTTCCTTCCAAGGAGTAAGCGTCTTTTAATTTCATGGCTGCAATCAGCATCCGCCGTGATTTTGGAGCCCAAAAAAATAAAGTCTGACACTGTTTCCACTGTTTCTCCATCTATTTCCCATGAAGTGATGGGACCAGATGCCATGATCTTCGTTTTCTGAATGTTGAGCTTCAAGCCAACCTTTTCACTCTCCTCTTTCACTTTCATCAAGAGGCTTTTTAGTTCCTCTTCACTTTCTGCCATAAGGGTGGTGTCATCTGCATATCTGAGGTTATTGAGATTTCTCCCAGCAATCTTGATTCCAGCTTGTGCTTCTTCCAGCCCAGCGTTCCTCATGATGTACTCTGCATATAAGTTAAATAAGCAGGGTGACAATATATGACCTTGACGTACTCCTTTTCCTATTTAGAACCAGTCTGTTGTTCCATGTCCAGTTCTAACTGTTGCTTCCTGACCTGCATACAGGTTTCTCAAGAGGCAGGTCAGGTGGTCTGATATTCCCATCTCTTTCAGAATGTTCCACAGTTTATTGTGATCGACACAGTCAAAGGCTTTGGCATAGTCAATGAAGCAGAAATAGATGTTTTTCTGGAACTCTCTTGCTTTCTCCATGATCCAGCGGATGTTGGCAATTTGATCTCTGGTGCCTCTGCCTTTTCTAAAACCTGCTTGAACATCTGGAAGTTCATGGTTCACATATTGCTGAAGCCTGGCTTGGAGAATTTTGAGCATGACTTTACTAGCGTGTGCTGCTGCTGCTGCTGCTAAGTCACTTCAGTCGTGTCCGACTCTGTGTGACCCCATAGACGGAAGCCCACCAGGCTCCGCTGTCCCTGGGATTATCCAGGCAAGAACACTGGAGTGGGTTGCCATTTCCTTCTCCAATGTGTGAAAGTGAAAAGTGAAAGTGAAATCGCTCAGTCGTGTCCGACCCTTGTGAGATGAGTGCTATTGTGCGGTAGTTTGAGCATTCTTTGGCATTCCCTTTCTTTGGGATTGGAATGAAGACTGATCATCTATACATAAATACAGATACATATATCCTATATAGATACATATGTACACTATACATACATTATATATAGTCATCCATCACCTCCCAGGTATTCAGGCACACTACACAGCCAGAATAGTAAAAGCAACATACGAATAGACTGATGGAATGAAATGCAGAGCCTAGAAACAGACATCTGAAGGAACGGAATGTTGATACATGATAAAGGTGGCATCACAAATCAGTGACGATTTTTAGGAAGATCCATGATATATTCTATGGAGAGAAATGAATGTGTATGATATACAGAAGTGAATTCTAGATGGCTTATAAAACTTACCGTGAAAGGTAAATACTATGTAGTTAATAAAAGAAAATGTTGGCTCTTTGCAGCCAGCACAGATTGATGGGCATTTCTGGGGGCAACTGGATTAGTCCTGTTTTAAGCTATCATTAGGCCTCATGTGTGAGCTGTGCTTGCTGCTGGGACTCTGAGCGAGGAAGTAATTGGTACCAGGTATGGGGCATGGCAAACAGACCCTCAGAACTGGATTCTAAGATTGAGTTGCTCCTATTTGAAGAGCGCACAGAGTGCCAGAGAAATAGAAGACACTGGTGGTCCCAGAGCAGCGTCAGAGTCACTCAGACTATCACCAGCCGTGGCCTCGAGTGAAGACAGGGACCAGGGCGCTAGCTGATCGCATGCCTGTGGCTTTTAATCGCTGTGGTGACATTAGTGATTACTAAGACGTTAGGAGTGGGGGATGACGACTGATAGCTGCTCTGGAGAGGCATGTAAAGAAAATGATAAAGTCTTGAATTTCCAACCCAAGGCACTTGTAGAGAACCAGAAAGTCTCTGTGGTGCTGTATAATTTCCTCATCTCCTGTAGCTGAAAGGCAGACATGGCTGAGAATCAGGGCAGGGCTTGATAGTAAGAGCTGGAATTGCTATTTCATTTAAATATACCAAACCACCAGGTCTCCTTTGCTAAGACAGGAGACTAGTTGGGAAGGAATATAGCTCTCATTATTGGGGTTGGGGGGAGTGAATATTAGAACAAACACAGGCAAGGCTGATAGCTTTAAATACCCAGATATCTCAGTCACACTCACAGGGGCCTTGATTGAATTGGAACATCACCCCAGTCCATTATCTGAGGACGGTATACTGACTGGATCTGACAAGTGGGAAAACGCAAGAATCTCAAAGCCTTAATAATGTGTGTGTGCCAGAGAGGGGTAAGTAAGCCAATGAAAGTTCACAGGTCAGCCCTATGAGGAAGCTTCTGTGAGTTCAGTGTTCTGGTGTGCAATGGGATATTTTTTCTGAAGAAGAGACATACTGGTGCACCTTGAACCTTCCCCTATGAAGATAAAGTTACTTTAGAGGCAACATATATTTAAATACGTTCCTCTGCTATATCACTGAGATACTAGAACACAGCAGAAAGAAAAGAGTAGGTGCATAAATATTAAAAAGGGTAACAGTCGACAGGATATGTGTTTAACCCATTCATAGACTGATAACCAGAAAAGTTACTAGATTCTCTATTGGTTGGTTAGTTGTTATACATTTGTGTATAGTCTGCAGGATGAACTTAGGTGTGTGTGCGTCAGCAAGAGAGAATGACAGAATGTTTTTTAAGGAAATTATTCAAAATACTGAAACTTTCAGTACATTGATCTCCCTTATTTGGGCCTTCCTTAAGTGCTTTAAAGGGGCTTCTCTAGTGCCTCAGAAGGTAAAGAATCTGCCTGCAATGGGTGGGAAAGATCCCCTGGAGAAGGGCATGGCTACCCACTCCAGTATTCTTGCCTGGAGAATTGCATGGACAGAGGAGCATTGTGGGCTGCAGTACAGGGGTCAGAGTCAGACACAGCTGCGTGACTAACACTTTCACTTTAAGTGCTTTAAGACCTTACTATTTAAAGTGAGGTCCTCGGTCACAGGGATCAACATCACCTGGGAACTTTAAACAGAGGCTCTTAGGCCCACCCGGAGTCTCAGAATCAGAATTCTGCACCCACTCTGTGTGTGCATGCATGCCAAGTCACTTCAGTCGTGTCCAGCTCTTTGTAATCCTATGGACGGTAGCCTGCAGGGCTTCTCTGTCCATGGGATTCTTCAGGCAAGAATACTGGAGTGGGTTGTCATGCCCTCCTCCAAGGGACCTTCTAAACCCAGGGATTGAACCCTCCTGCATAGGTGGATTCTTTACCCCTAGCGCCACCTGGGAAGCCTAAGCACCCAGTCTTAGACCCACTCAGACCAAATCAGAATCTGTAATCTAACAAAAACCCCAGGAGATTCTTTATGCAAATTAAAAATTTAGGAGTCTCACCCTAAAATACGTGCTTATTTTGTAAATGGCATCAGACAGTAGGAAGCCTGGGCTGTGCATCCTCACTAGCTTCAGGAGCGCTGGTGTTGTCTAAGAAGTTTCCACTTGTCACTTTAAGCAAAGCCTTAAGCCATCACCCATTTGTTTTTCCATGAAAGTTTTGGACTAAAACAAGAGAAGAAAGAAAGCTGAATGAGAGCCATTGATACATACTATAGATACTGTTCCCAAGTTTATCATTTTTGCAAATCATCTCCAAAGATGCTAGTTCTTGACAAAACTCCTAAGTGCCTCTGGCTCTTCACATATGTTATTGTCTCTGTCTAAAGCTCTTTTTCCATAAGCCCTCCCTGCTCTTCTGCTGGCTAACCCCTACTAGAGCCTCTGGTCTCAGTCCTGTCTTCTGATGAGTATTCCCTGACCTCCCCTCCTCACCTCACCCCACCTCTGGGCCTCAGTTACTGGCCATTCCTGGGATCCTCCAAGTCATGCCTCCATTCTAGAATGGGACACACTGAAGTGAAATTGCCTAAAAGCTCTGTGAGGGTGGGACGGCAGTCCCTGTATAAGCACAGCGCGTACACCTAGCCAGTTGCTTCTCAGGTGCCTATTCTCTTGTTAAGTGAGAAAGTAATGCATACAGGAAAGCCTGCACCCAAGAGTAAACAACTGGAATTAGAGCCTCCAAACCCCGTGGGTGCTACCCCCCAGCGCCTCTAGGTTACCTCCTAAATAACCCAGAGTACAAAGATTTCAAAGCAGAGATTGTGACGTACAGCCATCAAGTTTATTTTATGCAGAAAGTGCATCTTTTCCATACAATCATGTTAGCATCACCATGCAGAGTTCCAGTACTGTCAAGTAAAAAATGTAGTGAGAAATGTACATTAGAAAGAAAAGCTGTTCTTACAATAAAATATTTGTAAGGAAATGATTATAAGGCACAATAAGTGCCTTGAAAGAAAGTCAAATATATACTGTAGTCTCCTTCATTGTTAAAAAAAAAAAAAACAACTTATTTTAACTCTGTTTAATCACTTAAATTCTTACACTTATTTTCAGAAATGAACGATTATGTAAGTGTGACAGTTCATACTTGATCCCTTTTGGTGCAGGTAAAGATTTCCTCCACTTTTTGGTTTGAATTTAATTGTGGTAGCCTGAAGGCTAAAGAACATAATAACTATTTCTCTTTCACCCTGGCATACCTTTCTTGGCTTTCTCTCTCGCTCGCTCGCTCTCTCCCCCTTTTTTTCAAGTGTAAATGAAACTCTAGCTCAGTTAGTTCTTCTTGGTCTGATTGCCAGACTTTCCAGTAATCACATCAGAGTTTTTTCCAACATGTGGGCAATTTTCATTATTTTGATCCAGCAGTGACCTTTGGAATTCCGGAATCATTTTCCCTCCCCTTCCTGGTGCCCCCGGGAGACTCAGAAGCACAAACATCTGAGGTACCTCTGGGCATCTTCACATCTGTTGGCACAGAAGATGAAGGCCACTGTATGGTAGAATTTCAGCAACAGGTGTTGGAGCTTTTGGAAGAGTGTGTTGGTTTTTGAGGGCTGGGTAGAAGCACTACTGATTCTTAGTTTCCAGGCTCTTTGGAAACACTTAGAAAACAAAGTTAATCTGTTTATACAAAGCTTGCATTGAGAAACCACAGTAAGCAATTGCTAAGTAAAAGTCAGGCAGGTTTTTGGTTTCAATTTTGTATCAATTTTCTATCCAGAAAAACTCAGTTTTTCAGTCTGGGGTTTTGCCTCCTTGATGCATCTTGAATCCATGAAATACTATTTATTCAAGGAATAGCTTACTTGTTCTTATGCCCAGTTTTCAACAGTGTAATACACAGTTGAAATGTTTTTTCTGAGACTAATTAACCCAGTGGAAGTTTTTCACTAGGAGCAATGCAAGAGAGTGAATACCATCTATATTACCTGCCTTATGAAATTCTCTAGAATCATTGCTTTTCTTTGCTCACTGGTAGTAAAGACTCTAAATTATAGAAACAATAGAAGCACTGTGTTTAACTCAAAATATCGCTGAAATCCCATTTTAGGAAAATCTTTTTCTTTCAAATTTTCTCAGAGAAGTACAAAGTGTTGCTTGGTGTGCAGTTATCTGCCGATATAAATGGTAAAAATGGATGATTACTTAAATACGGCTTCTTTTAGAAGAGTTAGAGGACTTTACAAAAGCACCAAGCTGTGCTTGCCATACAAGTGAGACTCTTGCAAGTAAATAATTTGACTTAAAGGATTGTTAGAAATTTTTCTTATCTGGGGAATAATTGCTGTATCTCTAATACGGTTTTTTTAGGATCAGTTGGGGTTTGAGTCCTTCCAAATATTGTAAAATCAGGAAGTATTTAATTGGAATGGAAGGGTAGCTGAGAGTGTCGAAAATAAGTGTCATCTTTATCTAAACACTAAGAAGTATTCCCTTTCTTATCCTTGTAGCATGAAGCTGACCACAACCTATCTCTTGCTATAAATACGCTTTAAATATCACAGATTTGGATTTCAAAGCAATGCTCATCTCAGAAGATCACAGTTAAAACAGCTTCAGTTTGCCAGCCCTAATGATCTTGAAGAGATGAGTTCCAACTCAGATACTTTGCAGTACTATAATCAGTGAGCCCTTTCATTGGGCACCACCAAATCCTTTTGCAGAGGATGAGCTTTCACTGACTGCCAAGTAGTGAAACAATCTTTGTCTTTTTGTTTACCCTCTTAAGGTAGGCTTCAGATGCCTGGGGACTGAACATTCCTCTTACACTACCACATTCTTGCTTCTGCTTTCAAGTATGCAAGTGCCTGTGTACTGCAGATTCTAAAGTTTCTATCAGATCTCTAAGCATTTGCCCAGGAGGCTTTGCAGACCTTTGTGATCAGACTTCTTTTTCTCACTTAGTGAAAATTTGCTGTCAGAAAATTCAGAGTATTTTATTCCTCTTAGTAAGGATTTAGTCTCACGCTGCCAAATATTAAGCAAGGACATTCTAATGCTAGAGAAGACCAGGTAGGAATGTGGATGGCTAAGCAGAAACCCACTCCTACCAAAGGAAAAAAACATTGAAAGCAAGTGTCCCACTAATGGGTCCTTGGTCCACAGACAAAGGCCATACCACAGACATGTAGGCAAGCCAATCCAAGAGCTCTAATTGTGTCTTCCAGTTGGCATTCAGCTAGAGCCATGTACTTGTAAATTGTTTCCCAAGTATTTTTCTTAGCTTTGCTTCACCATTTTGTCAGGAGGGCTCTTTTATGTTTCACAGAAGGGGTGCATTACACCAAGAGAGATTAGCAGACTGCATAAGATAGTTTATCCCCTCTATCAACTGAGGGTCGATATGTCTTCTCCTCTTTCCTCACCTAACTAAGCCAAATGGCCTTATTTGTCTCGAATAAAGTGCTCGAATTTCTATGGAATGGAAGTGTTAGTCACTCATTTGTGCCTGACTCTTTGCGACCCCATGGACTGAAGCCCACTAGGCTCCTCCATCCATGGGATTCTCCAGGCAAGGATACTGGAGTGGTTTGCTGTTTCCTTCTCCAAGGGATCTTCCCGACCCAGGGATCGAACCTGGGTCTCCTGCACCGCAGGCAGATTCTTTACCCACTGAGCTACCAGAAGCCCCATGGAATAGAGATATCACTAACAAATAGCAGATCTTGCCACAGGGAGTCAAGAGGCCACTAGATTTCTCTTACTATTTTAATTTTTACTGTAATAATTCACCCTCAGTTATCTACTCGCAAAGAGTACTTTTACTTAAAATATCATCATCCACAGGTTTGCAAAAATTACCTTTTCAGAGTAAAAAGACACTGGCAGTATTGAATATCTCTGTTCCTACAAGATCTTCTAAACCTTTTCATTCTCACATCAAGAAGTGGAACCTAAGTATCCTCTTTCCTTGTAATCAATAAAATGTGGTAGAAGTCTGCGTGACTCTAAGCCTAGGTCAGAAAGAAAAATTGTTTGAAACTAACTTGAGTTAGTTTCATAGAAAACTTGGGAGATAATATGGCCTAATAACCTACACACCGGAGAAGGCAGTGGCATCCCACTCCAGCGCTCTTGCCTGGAAAATCCCATGGACGGAGGAGCCTTGTGGGCTGCAGCCCAGGGGTCACGAAGAGTCGGACACGACTGAGCGACTTCACTTTCACTTTTCACTTTCATGCATTGGAGAAGGAAATGGCAACCCACTCCAGTGTTCTTGCCTGGAGAACCCCAGGGACGGGGGCGCCTGGTGGGCTGCCGTCTATGGGGTCGCACAGAGTCGGATACGACTGAAGCAACTTAGCAGCAGCAGCAACCTACATCTTAGAGCACCAGACTTTTCCAGTTTATACTCATCTGACAGCATCATCTTCAAGGTAGGCAATGCCTTTCTGGATCTAGATCCGATTTCAATTATACTGTGCACATTCTGTCCATCCCTAGAAATTCTGTCACTTTCTGGATGTAAGGACAAAAGAGCATCACGTCATTCTCCTCAGTAGTTAGCAATAAGCTTTGCAAAATTTTTTTCTTGTTGCCCTTGTCTTACGGATTTTGAAATGTATTTATTTTTATGTAAAGCTGAATGTACTGACACATGCTGTACCTTGCCTTTAGAAAAAGTGCATTTGCTTGACATGGCAGCTGCGTGCTTACAGCTGACGTGTTCTCCTGTGCAAACAGATAATTCCTACATTTCACAGATCCTGCCTTCTCACTAATTTGGCAAAGTGGGTGTTTGGGATTGCTTCTTTTTATTTATTTATTTTTATTTTTTGGCACTTTGCAAAGCTTGAGGGTAAAGAGAGAGAGAGAAAATAATACCAAGTTGATTTTGAAGAAGCAAAAACAAACCTGTAAAAAATTCTGTAAAGAATCTGCTGTTAGATATTCTGCCGTGCTGGCTGATTGTGCTCTGATTACATGTTATATGTTAAAGAAATCCCAGTTTATAACAACTAAAATTACAGCCAGTAACTTTTACTTTTGCATTTTTTATAAAAACAATAAGAAATTGGTCTGGCACTTTAACAATTGTCATGCCCTTAATGAAGGATGGATGAGAGTGTGTGTCATCTACTTGAATATCACATTTATTTTAAACATCAAGTAGGCAACTCCAAGGTTGAGAAGTATAATGTTTCTCTGAATTGTAAAAATGAATAACTGAGTATGGCCCACTTCATTTTAACCAATTCATCCAAAAAGCTCAGGGAACAGGAAGAACTTTTATTTTGTAGGAAATGGGAATTCTAAACACGCTCACATGCTTTAGAACATGACCACATGGTTTTTTGGATACTTGGTCACTTATTGTGGACTTTCTTTCTGTATGTTTTGTGATGATGGATATTATTCATAGTTCTTAAGTCAAAATACCTCCATGGTTCTTGAACTTTTCCCCATTTATGATATTTGTGTCCTTTCAAAGCAACTCAGTAATTTGTGTGCACTTAATACTCTTTACCCTAGGTAATAAATGCATAACTCCTATACCAAGCAGGGCCTTATTCATTTCCTCTTTCAAAAACACTATCAGTACAAACTACCCACATTCAATCTGCCTACGGTTTTGGCAGAGCTTGAAAACATTATGACTCCAAGATATATCGTTAGCTTAATATCTGACCTCATTAAGCTATGTTGCTTTCTAAGCATAATGTAAACAAAGTAGAATTATTAACAACTTCCTTGAGTCATATGGTATAATTTATTTTTATAGCAGCTAGTTGTTAAATGAGGATATGTCTTTACATAGCACTTATATTTCATTGTGTCCCGTGTCTTCACTGTTCATAAAAAAAACAGTCTGCTTTCAAGGACATGAAAGAAATAGAGAAAAAGAAAACTGTGAAGTTAAAAAAACTCATTTTTACCTTCACATTTCCAATAGTATGAACAGATTTTGTTTTCAATCTATAAGGCTGTATTTTCAAAAAGTGCTCTCTGTTCATTTACCATGTTTCTTGCTTGGCGTTAAATACAAAAATAATTCAGAATTAGATTTCAACTATATAAAATATGTCATGATTACATACATATTTATTGCCAATTTCTACTTAGATAATTACCGCTTTTAAAATGTTAATATTAGCAATTGAGCTTGGGGCTTGAACTATTAATTTCCTTTCTTTCTTTCCCTAACTAAGCAAAATGAAAACTCTTTTGTAACCAATTTTGACTTAGGTTTTCCAGAGCAAACTACTCCTGAGTTTGTCTTACACCACTCAACTTTTCATTAACAGAACTTAAACTGGAGGCAGTTCTGTGCAAAGCCAAATAAAATGAGGCTGGTTAGGAACAGAAAAGGTACCACTCCCTTTTAGTTTTATTACTTTTACTTAGAAAGTGGCTAAAAGTAAATGAAAACCATTTTAAAAATCCGCCAAGTGTTCTCCATTTGGACATCATGCTTTGCTGTTACTTGGATTTAAAAAAGACCTTTAAAAATATCATTTGACCAGGTTTAGACATATATTGTGGAACAGGTATCTAAAGTTTTCTTCACACTTTGATTTCAGATGAGACGTGGACTGTCAGAAATTACTGAACTTAGCTTCTCTAGGATGGCTTCAAGCAGGCTAGACCTATTCCGGGGTAGGCACTCCAGTAGCATGTGAGAGCTGGCTAGCAAAATTCAGGAGAACAAGACTATGGAGGGACACCTGGCTTGCTTTACATCAGGCAATAAAAATTAATATTCACGAACAAACAGTGCCTTGGAAGGACTAAAATATCTTCCTTGCCTCCTTTATGTCATCACCACTGATAGGACTTGGATAGTGCCTTCCAGTCGTAACGGTTATATTGGAACTAGTTCAATACAGCTATTTTTCAACAACTAATTTTCTTAGAGCAGTGTGAGTTGCCACTCACCCAGCACAAACTCCACAAAATGCTTTCTTAAATTCCAAGAGGGAAATCACATCTGAATTTTCTATGTTGTTGTATAGCACCCACATTGACAACTTTGTTCCTGATATTATGACAATGAATGAAGCATACCTCTTATCTAACAGTATGAAAATCTTGAGATGAACAGTTGATTTTCCATTTACATCCATGTTTCCATGAATGTGTAACTAGCTTTGCTATTTTTCTAAAACAAGGAATAGTTAACATTATGAAATTTTATAAAATCTTATACAAAGTTCTTTCAGAAATTGGTCCCCCCCCAACTGAAAGAGGTTCCCTAAACTGCTGCCTTCCGTCCATTTTAAAAGCTCTGTTTGGCACTGAAAACATTTAAGAAAATGACAGAAAAATGAGCATCATCAGCAACTTCAAAGTAAGGCCATACAATTCTGAATTTGTTACTAAAAATCCTCCAGGTCTAAACCACACACGGAGGTATTTTCCCCCACATTTCTCAAACTAAAAAATGCTGTTGAAGATCAGCCAGGTTTATTAATTTTGCAATTGATTATACTGATTGCATGAAGATTTCCATTGCAAAAACAGATTTTTAAGGACTAAAAATATGACAATTATGCAGGTTACTCATTTAAACGAATAAGTAACTAAGGTTTTTAAGTAGCAGACTTTTAAAACACAGGGTATCATTTGCCCCCTTCTCCCACCTACCTGAAATTTCTATTCATCCATTTGAAAAGGAGAGGGGAGGGAGGCAATGCATGTTAAGTGGTAGCAATCAAGACCCTTCCATGCAGCAATTCAAAAATCTTAAATGATGATCTGTGGGAGCTTTACAGATAATTAAAATACAACATTGTCTTGAAAAAGTACCTCCACGTAATTAAATAGAGCCTGATCCCCAGAAGGGGGATTCAAAAATCCTTGAGGGGCTGAAAGGTCTTCAGAGGCTCAGCCAGAGCTCCCTCCACCAGCACTTTTCTCCTTCAGTCACTCCAGCAGTTCTCAACAGGAAAGGGGAACTGGGCATTTTCAGCTGTCCCAATGAGGGTGAGAGGGTGTTCATGGCATTTAGTGCCAAGAGCCAGGGATGCCAAACAGGTTCACACACACAAAAAAAAAAACATTGCCCCATCCCAAAGCCTATCTCCTTATCAAAAGAAGATCTTTTGTATTTGCTTTCATCTGACCAGAGTGCTCTTAGCTTTCACAGCAAATATGGTGAAGAGGTGAATGAAATCCCCCTTGAAGCTAATTTTAACTGAATAAACATAGCCTTTTATCATCACTTCTCAAACTGGCCTGATGTCTTGCAGCTCTTAAGTTCCTTAAGGCCAGAGGCTCTTGCCTGTTTTGTTTGCAGATGGATCCATTTAACACCAAAACTTTTGTGTGGAATCTGTTTCTTTCAGTTCAGTTCAGTTCAGTCACTCAGTTGTGTCCGACTCTTTGCGACCCCATGAATCACAGCACGCCAGGCCTCCCTGTCCATAACCAACTCCCGGAGTTCACTCAAACTCATGTCCATCGAGTCGGTGATGCCATCCAGCCATCTCATTCTCTGTCGTCCCCTTCTCCTCCCGCCCCCAATCCTTCCCAGCATCAGAGTCTTTTCCAGTGAGTCAACTCGTCGCATGAGGTGGCCAAAGTATTGGAGTTTCAGCTTTAGCATCAGTCCTTCCAATGAACACCCAGGATTGATCTCCTTTAGAATGGACTGGTTGGATCTCCTTGCAGTCCAAGGGACTCTCAAGAGTCTTCTCCAGCACCACAGTTCAAAAGCATCAATTCTTCGACGATCAGCTTTCTTCACAGTCCAACTCTCACATCCATACATGACCACTGGAAAAACCATAGCCTTGACTAGACGGACCTTTGTTGGCAAAGTACTGATATCTTATTTACTCGTCAGCACCTAGAGTGGGACTGACATATATTACATGTTAATAAATACATGCTCAAAAATGATTGAGTCAGAGGGATCCAATGGGATGATTAATAAAGATGCAAATAATTGGGCTTAGCTTAGATTTGCTGAATGAGAAGCTCCAGGGATCAAGCCAAATGGATCTGGGACAATGCCTTACTCTACCACTTAATTGAATGTGACCTTAAGCAAGACACTCCATCTCTCTGAGTCTGATTTATTTGTTAAATAAGTATTTCAGAATGCCTGCTCCGCTTCAGCATTGTGCTACTGCTAAGGGTATGCTGATGGGCAAAACAGTACAGTCCTTGCCTTCCTGGTACTCTTGGATCCTTATCTTTAAAATGGGAGAGGGTGGGATGAAAACTGAGAAAGCAGCATGGAGAAATATACAGGACCATATGTAACACAAACAGCAAGTGGGGATTTGCTGTGTGACACAGGGAGCTCAACCCAGTGCTCCGTGACAGCCTAGAGCGGTGGGATGGGGTGGGAGATAGGAGTGGGGGTTCAGGAGGAAGGGGACATATGTATACCTGCAGCTGATTTATGTTGATGTATGGCAGAGGCCAACACAATATTGTAGCGCCACTATCCTTCAATTCAAAATGAATCAAATTTAATTATAAAAAATATTGTAAAGCAATTATCCTCCAATAAAAAATAGGAATAAATAATATCAATACCTAGGGTTAGTATGCAAGTCAAGTGAGATGAAAATGTATATTCAAAGTTTAATACCAAAGCCTTTGTGTGGAATTTGTTTCTTTATTGATATCCTGTTTATCCTGTTTACAAAGGAAAAATCATTTCCACCCCTCACACAGCAAAGCTTTCTGAAAACTCTCTCCCCCAAGCACCACCCTGTCTCAGAAGCCACCCAACTCCGCTGTCAGTCAAGAAATAAGACCAGTGAGACATCTCTGTTACAAAATGTTTTTTTTTCCCCATTTGAAGTTTTAATTATTCAGGGCTCTACTCTTCGACTGAAGTGTGGAATTATCACTTATCATTTTAACGCCATTCATGATGCTTTTTATTTGTTGAGTGCACTCACATGCACCTCATATGATCTTAATTCATTTAAGATAACCAAAGTGGATATTATTTCATTTTATAGATGCTCAAGGAGTTGGTGCTGTTTTGTTCATGGCATTGTACTGGGAAGGAAGAACCTAGATCATGCACAGATCTTCCTTCTGTTAGACTGCTAAGGAAAGTTGCTCACAGCAGAAAAAGTTCCTCTAACACCTTCCCTGTTAGTAGTTTATTACATTGTACCTTATATTACAATTATTCAAATTTTAGGAAGTTTGTTAATGACAATACCATTTCATCTTTGATTCCCACACAGTGCTAAGGAAGGGGTTAAAATTCCCCAAGTCTTCTCTGGGCCTAACCTGAGATTCTAAATTTCTGATAAACTTCATGGGTCACATCACTAAGATCCGTGAACCAACAGGGATCAGCATCATCTGGGAGCTTGTCAGAAACTTAGAATCTCAGGTTCCATCTCATCCAATGGAATTAAAATCAGCCTTTTCACCAGACCACCTAGGTTATTTGTATGCACGTTAAAGTTTGAGATGCACCATTCTAGGAAAAATAACTGTCTTACAAGGAACACAGGTGGAATCATTTATAACCCTTGGAACTCTTAAAGTGTTGAACGAAACTTGTGACTAATACATTATATGATAACAACTGACAAATAATCATTTTTCATGACTAACCTGTGAATGGATATCAAGTGAATGAATGAGCGCACCTAAATACCACAATGAATTTTAAGGTGTCTTCATTTTTTTTTCCTCCCAAAAAGTACAGTAAATCATCAGGATGAATATTTGTTTTCCTGCTGTCCGTCGTCACTCACTCTTGACTCTTCCAAGATGGTCCCTGGTTGCAGAGTTTGAAAATACACAATTTCATTTCTAGAGGATCCATTTGAACAACTAATTATTTTCTTAAAACTCTGTGTGTGGGACCAGCTTCCTTCTCATAGCCACTAGCAAGGCTTAAGAACCAGAGGCTGAGGGAACGCCAGGATACAGCAAATTTCTTTTGTACTTGTCTTCAAGTAAGGCACAGATTAGGTCCAGAGAAGACTTGGAGAATTTTAGCTCCTTCCTTAGTAGCTCTGTGTGGGAATCAAAGATGAAATAGTAATGTCATTAACAAACTGACATTCTAAAATTTGAATAGTTGTAATATAAGGTACAATTGTGCAGTAGTTTGAGCATTCTTTGGCATTGCCTTTCTTTGGGATTGGAATGAAGACTGACCTTTTCCAGTCCTGTGGCCACTGCTGAGTTTTCCAAATCTGCTGGCATATTGAGTGCAGCACTTTCACAGCATCATCTTTCAAGACTTGAAATAGCTCAACTGGAATTCCATCACCTCCACTAGCTTTGTTCGTAGTGATGCTTTCTAAGGCCCACTTGACTTCACATTCCAAGATGTCAGGCTCTAGGTCAGTGATCACGTTATCATGACTAACTTGGTCGTGAAGATCTTTTTTGTACAGTTCTTCGGTGTATTCTTGCCACCTCTTCTTAATATCTTCTGCTTCTGTTAGGTCCATACCATTTCTGTCCTTTATCGAGCCCATCTTTGCATGAAATGTTCCCTTGGAATCTCTAATTTTCTTGAAGAAATCTCTTGTTTTTCCTATTCTGTAGTTTTCCTTTATTTCTTTGCATTGATCGCTGAGGAAGGCTTTCTTATCTCTCCTTGCTATTCTTTGGAACTCTGCATTCAGATGCTTATATCTTTCCTTTTCTCCTTTGCTTTTCGCTTCTCTTCTTTTCACAGCTATTTGTAAGGCCTCCTCAGACAGCCATCTTGCCTTTTTGCATTTCTTTTCCATGGGGATGGTCTTGGTCCCTGTCTCCTGTACAATGTCACGAACCTCCGTCCAGAGTTCATCAGGCACTCTATCTATCAGATCTAGTCCCTTAAATCTATTCCTCACTTCCACTGTATAATCATAAGGGATTTGATTTAGGTCATATCTGAATGGTCTAGTGGTTTTCCTTACTTTCTTCAATTTCAGTCTGACTTTGGCAATAAGGAGTTCATGATCTGAGCCACAGTCAGCTCCTGGTCTTGTTTTTGCTAACTGTATAGAGCTTCTCCATCTTTGGCTGCAAAGAATATAATCAATCTGATTTCGGTGTTGACCATCTGGTGATGTCCATGTGTAGAGTCTTCTCTTGTGTTGTTGGAAGAGGGTGTTTGGACTGCAAGGAGATCCAACCAGTCCATTCTAAAGGAGATCAGTCCTGGGTGTTCATTGGAAGGACTGATGCTAAAGCTGAAACTCCAATACTTTGGCCACCTCATGTGATGAGTTGACTCACTGGAAAAGACTCTGATGCTGGGAAGGATTGGGGGCGGGAGGAGAAGGGGACGACAGAGAATGAGATGGCTGGATGGCATCACCGACTCAATGGACATGAGTTTGAGTGAACTCCGGGAGTTGGTAATGGACAGGGAGGCCTGGCGTGCTGTGATTCATGGGGTCACAAAGAGTCAGACACGACTGAGTGACTGAACTGAACTGAACTGAGTATAAGGTACAATGTGACAAATACCACCAGAATGGAAAAGATGGGGCACTCTGGTCGTTTAGAGGACGGGGAGGTTGCACATGCTCTGTGGTCAGGAGGGCAGGCAGTTTTCAACAGGAAATGCATCCTTGAGCAGTATCCCTGCAAGCTGAGATGGAGTCCAGATGAGCCCAGGCCTAGGGAACAGCAGCTGGGTCTAACGGTCAGGAAGGAGACTCAGTGACCATGGTGTGTGTGGTTTGGTGGGCAGGAGATTCCAGGAAGCTCTATTGATAACAAGTACAGCTGTCTGGGCCCCCAGACTCTAAATCCAGGAGTGCAGTTGACTCTTTCAGAGCTGCCACTCTCACACCTGCCTCGGTGAAGATGGGTTTGGGAATGGGGACCATTTGGGGACAGCCACATGCTGATGGGGGAGATGCTGAGGAGGAAAAGCGAGATGAAAGAGCAGGGGAGTCGAGTCGATCTTACATTCCTAGTCAATATGCACTTTCTAGAATTTAAATTCCCTAAATCTCCTGCCCTACACACACAAAAAGATCTTTAGAAAGCTGACCTTTGACAAAGTCCTAGTGGAGCTCCACACAGAGGGTGCTTAAAAAGCATTATCAGGTGGGAATGGCTCAATGCCAAGCAGTTGGTCCTCCTTTGTGGCTTCTCTGCTCAGGGTATTAAAATATGCGTGTGTGTGATGGATCATCATTTGACTGAAGGATTCTCAGACTCCTCATGCTCCTGGAAACTGATAGACATAGAAAATATAAATTAGAAAATCTGTACTAATTTGTAGCTTTCCCATATATTTGATTTTCAGCTTATTCTTTAGGATGTAGTGTTTATGGAGATTTTTACTTTTATTTTAATATTTATTTATTTGGCTATGTTGGGTCTTAGTTATGGCACGTGGAATCTAGTTCCCTGATGAGGGATCAAACCCATGCCACCTGCATTGGGAGTGCGGAGTCTTAACCACTGGACCACAAGGGAAGTCCTTTATTTATTTATTTTTTTAATACAAGCAGACTATGTGACTTCTGTTGCATATCTTTTTCACACACACCAGAAAAATAATATTCTGGATTCTGTGTGTTTGTGTATATTATTTGAGGTTTTTCTGCTAGGCTCACCTGTCACTATTTCATAACACTCAGGAAGGATCAGAAGGACATACCTAATAATTTCCCTGCTCTCCCTTACCTTCCCACCCAATTCCATGCTGGGCAGCCTTTTAGATCAGAAAATCGTATACGTTTCACCAAAGAAATCAGCGCTAACAGAAGCATCTTTAAATTGGTTCTTCTCAGGTTTGATTTCTCAAAAGAGAAAATGGAAAAGTTAACACTTAAGACCTCAGGTGACTGAGATTTCTGGAGGCCACAGGAACAAATTCAATTATGCTCTCCAGTCCCTCCCAACCAAGACCTATTTGGCACTGGTTATTTTCCCCAGGAACTGCATCTGAGCACTGATGCTTTGGTGATACCAGTGTCCACAGAAACGAGCAGTGAGATTTTACCTAAATTATGTTCAGCCCTCCATCTACTTAAATGAGAAACTGTGTTCGTGTGCAGTAAACATGAAAAAAAGAAAAAAAAAAAAAAAGAACAGCTCCAAAGTAGGCATTCTAAGCCATGGTATTCCCCATCTCTTGTTCAAATCAGAGACATTCTTAGAACCCATATTCAGACCAAAAAAGATTCTGAATAGTTCAAACTGTACACTTAGAATCCAACTCAAATGGAATGACATGACATGCACTGCTGTGAAAGTGACATACTTGTGGCATAACCCTTAAAATCTATCAACACTTGGCTTAATCATAATTGCCATCAGTTCTGTGGCCACTGTTTCTATACAAAGTCAATGTTTGAGCCATTTTACTCTAAGCTGAGTTTCAGCAAAGGTATAAGAAGTAAAGAATCATTGTCACTCGTATTTGTTTTCAGTTAAATTTCATATTGTCCACAAATTGTTACCTGTGGGTATGGGGAAGTAGAGAGAGTCTGTGCCCACATGGCCTCCATCCCTGGTTTAGCTCTGTATACCAAAAAGGGAAAAACTGGACATTTCTGTGCTGATTTGGTTAACACTTTCTCTTTATGTGACTCAGAACCTTCCTGAAAATATTGATCTGTAAGTTATACAGGAGTCTGTAATCTGTATCTATTTTATGAAAATATCAGTTTCACAACTTTCTGCAACCTGATAAATTCTCAAAATTATTGCATGGTTACCCTGCCACGTGTTAACTCCTGGCCAGATACTGAAGCTAAAAGCATAGCTTTTTCAACTTTAAAACTAATAATGCCACACACACACACACACACACACACACACAAACACACACAATGCATAGCTCATGTAAAAAAAAAAAAATGACAATTAAAATGACTGATTTGTTCCTATAATTTCCTTAAATAACTTTACATAAAGATATTAGGTACATAAAGAAAATTGAGATTTAGGTTTTTCACTTTCAGAGAAATGGAAATTAACCTAACCCAAATATGAAAACTCTTTGGACTTTCTCATAAGTGAAATTTCACTGACTCCTGGTTTATTTCTTAGCTGCTCTGTTGTACAAAATACAATTTAAAAAAAATAGTGCACTCTTCCATAGCACTTGAGGAAATCAGTACCTGAAACTCCACTGACAGTGATGTGCCTTCAGATTTTGAATTGTGCCCATCTATATGGAGAGATGAACAAGTCAGAAATGCTTAACTGAATATTTAAGCCTTACCACACAGATAATTAATCTCAAGTAGTACAAGAACTTTTGTGTTTCTTTCCTTGATTTTGCCTCAGATATTAACCACCCAAAACGTAAAAGGCTGTCTTGAAACCTCTCTGGCAAACAACTGGGCAGAATTTCACATGATATAACAAGAACTTCACTACTCTGACTTCCAAAAAATTAAAAACTACTTTAGATTGCTGTTGTTGTTGGGTGCTTGGGGCCATTTGGAGTAGAAAGATTCTGCAGCTAATGTAACACACTGAGGAAGCAGATTCTGGCATGGCTTCTCTTCAAGAGTTAGTCTAGAGCCAGTTCTGAAGAGAGTCTGTGTTGCAGTTTACTTAAACATTGGAGCCCCTCCTTTGATCCTCAACAAAAAGCATTCTAATTGGCCCTGAAATTAGGCACAAACCGGTGAAAAAAATCCTTAAAGTATAATAATATAAACACTATCCAAATCATAATCCTAATCTCAGTCCTGAGTAAATAAGACTAATTAGTAGAAGAGCATACGGAAAAATTAACAACTGATTGATATTGTCTAATGGTCCCAGAATAAAATATCTCGTAATAAAATTACCCTTAGCTGACAGATGATATGAAAGGACTTCATTCAGTAAAAAGATAGTAATTAGCTTTGTCAATTAATCACATGAATTCACTCTTTAATTTTAAATACAACATTTGGGAAGAACTAGCCAGTCAGCAGTGCTAGTCCTGCATATACAAACAAAATCCAAGACACCTTGAAAATGAGATCAGAGGCAGGCAGGAGGTAGTCCTTGAAGCTGCCTCAGAAGCTCATTCTTCATGAGGTCTTAGTTGGTACTGTGCTTTGGTTAAATACTTGCATCACTTTATTTAATCCTCACAGTCACATGAGAGTCAATTGCTGTCCCTGTTTCTCATATAAGATACTGAGGTTAGAGATGTAAAGTGGCCAGAATGTCAACCAAGTTTGCTTGATTGCGAAGTCTATGCTGTACTGGCTAGGAGGACAGCCAGATAAAACCTCTAGTCACAGCCCCGAAAGGAGAAAGGATGAAAGGGTTAGTCGCTCAGTTGTGCCTGACTCTGTGTGACCCTGTGGACTGTCCATGGAATTCTCTAGGCAAGAATACTGGAGTGGGTTGCCATTCCCTTCTCCAGGGGATGGATCTTCCTGACCCAGGGATTGAACCTGGGTCTCCTGCATTGCAGGAAGATTCTTCACCATTTGAGCCACTAGGGAAGCCCTAAACACCATTTCCTCCCGGTCTGAAGAAGTAAAACAGTGTATTCTAGAGCAAGCAAGGCTTCTCTGAATTAGTGTTGGTCCCACCTATTATGGGAGAAGGCAATGGCACCCCACTCCAGAACTCTTGCCTGGGAAATCCCATGGACAGAGGAGCCTGGTAGTCTACAGTCCATGGGGTCACTAAGAGTCAGACATGACTGAGCAACTTTACTTTCACTTTTCATGCATTGGAGAAGGAAATGGCAACCCACTCCAGTGTTCTTGCCTGGAGAATCCCAGGGACTTGCCTGGAGAATCCCTGGTGGGCTGCTGTTTATGGGGTCGCAAAGAGTCAGACATGACTGACTCGACTTAGCAGCAGCAGCAGCAGCTACATATCATGGAATTGAGAAGACTACTGTTAAGTGAATGGGCGCAATTCTTAGTTCATGGAACTCCTGTTTGGCTTTTGGGACACTGGAGTGGGGAAATGAATACAAACATTCTGTGGCACTTCTCTAACATCCTGCTGTTGCTGCTGCTGCTGCTGCTAAGTCACTTCAGTTGTGTCCGAATCTGTGCGACCCCAGAGACGGCAGCCCACCAGGCTCCCCAGTCCCTGGGATTCTCCAGGCAAGAACACTGGAGTGGGTTGCCATTTCCTTCTCCAATGCATGAAAGTGAAAAGTGAAAGTGAAGTCGCTCAGTCCTGTCCGACTCTAAGCGACCCCATGAACTGCAGCCTACCAGACTACTCTGTCCATGGGATTTTCCAGGCAAGAGTACTGGAGTGGGTTGCCATTGCCTTCTCCCTAACATCCTGAAAAGCACTACTTACTTCCTCCCTCCTTCAAGATTGCAGCTATCCAAGGATTGAGATTACTATCAATTGTTAGAAGCAGTTTGCCTGGATTGAGACAGTAAGTACTAAGACAAAGGTATAAGAAGACTACGAGGCCCTCAGACAACACAACACTGGTCCTCAGACAAGAAGACACTGGAACTTGCAGAAAGCATGACTCCTCCAAGAAGAAAAAGATCGGCAAGAGATAGCATGTTTCTCATTACTTTCCGCTCACCCTCCGCCCCTTATGATCGTTTAATCCCTTACATCACAGCTGGAAGTAAACTTATCATTGATGGTGAATCCTTCCCAGAAACTTGTTGTGTTTATGCTACACTTCCTGGGCACCTCCTAAAGGTCATGTATTATTTTTAAAAAAAAGTTAAAAACTCTTTTTTGATCACAAATATCTGTGTGTGTGTGTGCACATTCTCAACTTGGTGTATATACATCAGAATAGAGAATTTCACAGAACACGCTAGCTCATAATCCAGTTCCCCACTCAGGTTATTGGCACTCCCACCAGTGTGACAGGAGGAATCTTTTGCTTCTTTATCAATATGGCAAGAGGAGAATTTGCTTGTATTGGTATCTTTACTTGAAGTGAAGTGAAACCCCACTGCTTTTATTTTGTTGGTAAAAATCCTTAAGAACCCTCCTATCTTTGACCCCATACGGAGTCCTATAATCTAGTCTCACTTGGGGCACCAGAACCTTTTAGGCCATCACTGCTGAAATTGGTACTGGAAAGGAAAATAATATCTCTCAGAAAAGTCAGAGAGACTAACAGGAAATTGTGTGTGGAGAATATTAGAAAGAAAAAGGCTGAGAGGGATTTTTTGTATTTGGTTTTACTCGTACTTTTAAAGTTAACTCTTTGCTGTTTATAGTACTCTTGTTTGCTTTTCTTTGAGTCATATTTTTGTGAATCAGCTTTAGGACTAAAGAACTGTAAAGCCTTGCAAAAATAATTGTTTTTTAAGAGTTCCTTGGCACTCTATTTCATGTACAAGACACACCATCCAAGAGGTTTTTGCATCAATGACTACGAAATATAAAACAATGTTGTTAGACTTTACATAGAAAACAGCACTAAAGCTAAGAGCAGGTACTAATACAAAGTAGGGAGGAAATGCTTCCTACTTTTATTTATATATAGTACATGCCTATGTGAGTGCTCACTCACTCAATTATGTCATACTCTTTGCAACCCTATGGACTGTAGCCCGCCAGGCTCCACGATCCATGGGATGTTCCAGGCAAGAATACTGGAGTGGGTTGCCATGCCCTCCTTCCGGGGATCTTCCTGACTCAGGGATCAAACCTAGGGATCACATCTCCTGCATTGGCAGGTGGGTTCTTTACCACTAGCGCCACTTGGGAAGCCCACATAGAGTACAGATATCTGTTATTCCTTATTTCTAGCAGCAGCAGCAGCACATTTCCTAATGTGTACAATAGTTAAAAATAGAGGTAAGTGATCAGAAACCAAGAGGACAGAGGACAAAAATAATTTTTCCAGGAAGAGTGCTAAATTAACACCTAATTTGACTTCGAGCTTTTGAGAGAGCAAAATGAAAGGGAAAGAAAATGAGGGCTACATCATTCTTATTATCAAGATTACCAAAAGAAACAAGTGCTTTTCTGGTAATAAGTGCTAGTAGAAATTGGTCACTCGGATTTTTATATATGGATTATTTCAAAGACCCTTACTTAACTTTCAGTAACTTCAATTGAAATTATATTACAGGAATAGAGCTTAAAGAATCAGAGGAAAGAAAAGTTAACATATCTTTCTCAGATATATGTTTTGTAAATTTGCTTTTAATAGGTAATAGAGAACATGCATGCAAGATTTTAATATCCCAGCTTAACTGGCAAAGCTGACATTTTGCTCTGAAAACCAATGGGCTTGTATTTGTGCCCAAAGAGGGAGTCCCTCCAATCCACAGAGTGGACTTCAGAGCTTATCTATGCATAGGGTCAAAAGTTTCTCTGTCTCTATCTGGATTTAAAGCAGAAAACAGAAATCACTCTAGATGTTTCCAGAAAAGGGGGGTTTAGTACAGAAAACCACTTGAACATACAATAATTGGAAGGACTAGAAAAGCATAAGTCAAGGGATTGCCACATGTCTTTTGGTTTCTAGGTCAGCTGTGAACCAGATTTTAGGAAATTACTGCTACTACTCATACATTTGTTGCCATAAGTGTGTCTGCTTCCCACAGTTAAAGCTGCTTACTAGGCAGAGAAATGTAGAGTCCAGAGCTTAGATATCAGCTACCACTCCTGCAAAAAGACAGCCTCCAACTCCCATTTACTTTCTGAATCTCTTCCAAGTGCATATCATAATACATCCGGAATCCTAGCTGCTGAGGAGTACAGGAAATATGAACTTTATCTGTAACCTTTTAGTATAGGGGAGAGAGACAGAAAGTAAGATATAAATGGATGCCAAATACCCAAAGACAGTATATAGCACATTCCCCCACAGAGCTCATAGTCTGTCCACATCCTTGGACAAGTCTTCAGGTGAGACCTTCAAGTTCTGTGCCATAGAACAATGAAGATATTATTTCATATAGAAAATGTTAAGTGTGATGTGCTACCCTTCTTTAGTTCCTGAATCAGTCCTGACTGCAGTGGAAAGCACCTGTGCTGCTCCAGCCTTTCTCATCTTCTTTCTCAATTAGGAATGAGAAAGATGGACCACAGTGGGTACGAGTGGGCCAGAGTAGGTCAGAATGTATCAGTGTTGATGATTAGAAGTCTGTGTGGTTCCTGAGCTGACCCTGAATCTCCTTGGCCCAGGATTCTGGGTCCCAGAACAGACCCAGCCTTTCTTGTCAATGCTGTTTTCTAGCAAGTGAGTTACATGCTTTGAGGATAATCCTAATTTGGAAAATCAATCACTTTAATAAGTACATTTATGTATTTTCTTAATGAATAATATTTACTGAAGACAATATTTTTAAAAGAGTTTATCTTAAACTACTGTTTTTTTGAGTAAAGGGCCAACAGGTTTAGTGGCTTCTTAAAGCCATTCCAGAGATGTGTCTTTTGTTTGCTGTGGTAGATATGAATCAGCTTTTCTTATCTGAGTCAAGTTATTTAGCTTTGTTTAAAGAAATGACCTGTAAACCTAGCCTTTTTTCCTACCATTTACAGTTGATGGAAAATCATTCTTGCCTCCCCTGGTTCTGATAGGAGAATTGGGAAAAAGATTTGAAGATCATTGCTGTTTAATCTGGAGAAGGCAATGGAAAGCCACTCCAGTACTCTTGCCTAGAAAATCCCATGGATGGAGGAGCCTGGTAGGCTGCAGTCCATGGGGTCGCTAAGGGTCGGACACAACTGAGTGACTTCACTTTCACTTTTCACTTTCACACATTGGAGAAGGAAATGGCAACCCACTCCAGTGTTCTTGCCTGGAGAACCCCAGGGACAGGGGAGCCTGGTGGGCTGCTGTCTATGGGGTCACACAGAGTCGGACACGACTGAAGTGACTTAGCAGCAGCAGCAGCAGCTGTCTAATCATTAAGTCATGTCTGACTCTTTGTGACCCCATGGACTGTAGCCTGCCAGGCTCCTTTGTGCAAGTTATTTCCCAGGCAAGAATACTGGAATGAGTTGCTATTTCTTTCTCCAAGGGATCTTCCCAACCCAGGAATAGAACCTGCTTTTCCTGCATTGCAGGTGGACTCTTTACCATCTGAGCTACCAGGGAAGTCCTACAGTTCAGATAGCTTAGACTCCATAAGTGCCCTCATCTAGAACAGAATAGAATGTGAATCCATTCTACATAATCTGAAATCTCAAATGTAAACATTCAGAGATACGACCGACAGCACCAGGACAAGCACAGTGTTGACAGAAGGTAGCAAGGAAATGAAATGTCTAGGAATCAGGTCAACTGCCCTGATCACAGAACTGACCCATCTTGTGATTAAAAATAATTATTACACCACAGATGTGATAATACTAAACCTCTTTATTCAATAATTTTCAATCAAGTATAGTAGGTGAGATCTGGGGATATTTTTAATTATTAATGTGGCTGCATTCAAATGCAAATTCTTCTATTGACTTAGCTTGGTAAAAATCAGATTCACCATGTTACTTTCAGATATACTGTCTGGAAGAGTTTGCCTTTTTGAAAAGCAAGGAGTTGCCATATTTTATTAATTTTCTTTTATTTCCAAATTTAATGTACTTAGGTTTTAGGAGGACTTTCTTATCAGATAGAACAGTTGCTGACTGGGAAAGTTATTTCCCACACTACTAAGTCTTTAGTGCAAGGTGGTAAATTCTGCATGCTGAGTCACTTCAGGCATGTCCAACTCTTTGCAACCCCATGGACTATTGACCACCAGGCTCCTCTGTTCATGGGATTCTCTGGGCAAGAATACTGGAGTGGGTTGTCATTTCCTACTCCAGGGATCTTCCCAAACCAGGGTCCAACCTGGGTCTCTCCTGCATTGGCAGGCAGGTTCTTTACCACTAGCACCACCTGGGAAGCCCCAAGGTGGCAAACACCTATGTCTAAATAGTCTCCAAAGACCATGCTTGCCCATGGAGTACACAAAATAATACTTTAAAATGTAGGGTAGGGAGGGATTCTTAGATGTTTGCTTTAGATTTATTTTTATTCTTATGTCATTCTTTTCTCATTTTTTGTGTCTCTTCTGTAATGTATATATAAATCCAGCAGTATATATATGTAACTTATAAATAAATAGGGGCTTCCCAATGGCAAGCCACTCCAGTACTCTTGCCTGGAAAATCCCATGGATGGAGGAGCCTGGTAGGCTGCAGTCCATGGGGTCGCTAAGGGTCGGACACGACTGAGTGACTTCACTTTCACTTTTCACTTTCACACATTGGAGAAGGAAATGGCAACCCACTCCAGTGTTCTTGCCTGGAGAATCCCAGGGACGGGGGAGCCTGGTGGGCTTCCGTCTATGGGGTCACACAGAGTTGGACACGACTGAAGTGACTTACCAGTAGCAGTAGCAGCAGGTGGCACTAGTGGTAAAGAACCTGCCTGCAAATGCCAGAGACTCAGGAGACGTAAGAGACATGGATTTGATCCCTGGGTCAGGAAGACCCCCTGGAGGAGGGCATGACAACCCACTCCAGTATTCTTGCCTAGAGAATCCCATGGACAGAGGAGCCTGGTGGGCTACAGTCCATAGGGTTGCAGAGTCGGGCATGACTGAAATGACATAGCCCGCATAAGTAAATATACATACATTTGAAGTTTGTGGTTAAACAATATTTTTAACAATAGAGGTGCAAAATCAAGAATTTTGAGGACTAGCATTTTGTGTAACTGTTTTTCTGCCTACAAAACCGCTAGAGTCCATCTTATTCTCAAATTTAAAAGCTCAGCAAACATGTTGAATTTTTAATTTTTTAATGGCTATAAGAAGATGAATCTTAGAGTCAGAAAATTGCAGAGTTTTACTTCTGGAAGGGAACAAGAGATAATCTCATCCAATCTCTCCTCATTTTTCTTTTGAGGAAAATTAAACCTGAGAGATTAAGTGGCAATGTAGCCTCCACTTGCCCCACATTGAGAAAAAGCTGGTGTTTTTCCTATAGTCCTCAAACCCTTGCCCACACTTACTCAAGTCATAGCATGAACACAGCTGGTTTTGGTGCCTGTCACCAGCTATGTATGTGGTATAGACCTCTAATCAGATGCTTCTGTGTGTGCCTGCTGCAGTATCCATGGCATTTGCATCATCTCTGAGATTGTGAAAAGGCCAAGGAATGCATCTCAGGCTAAGATCACAGAGTTTTCACTCATCGTTAACATTTATATTCCTTGTCCCTTGCAACTGAAATCTTTGGGCCTAGCCTTTCTGGCCCTGAATCTTAAGTTTATGCAAATTTGTGTAAATGCTTTTTCTTATTCTTGGAAGTATGTCAATTTGTTGGATTAAAATAAATAGATTAAATTATAACAATAACTGCATGTGGTTAACTTTATATTACAAGAGCATTGCAATGTCTATTTTGGCTTCAAACCTTTGTGCTCTTTATTTGGCTTAGAATACTAACTTTATATAACTGGGAGCTTTCTATCTCAAGACTAAGTATATATTGCTTTCATTTTCCCCTACCCACGTGATACCTCACTCTCCATAGCCTCCCATGCTAGTTTCAGATTCATACTAGGATAGCATTCCAAGCTCTTGTCCTCCCTCTCCCCAAGAAGAGCCGATTCCTCTAGGGCGCCAAGATAAACTAGGCTGGCTCTCTCCAGAAACAGTTCTTCTAAGATGATCAGCACTTCCCTCATCTTCAGACTCAATGGCTCTCTTCCTGCTCAAGCTTTCTGCAGTCTTTGACATTTGGCCTTTTTGCTTTTTGACACTGTCTTTTCCTTTAGATTCTCTTACAAAGTCCTTAACTTGTTTTCCCCTTTTCTTTCTCACAAAATTAGCTTAATCTCCTTTGAGGACTCCTGCCCTCTTTGCATCTGATTGTGTGAGCAGGCTTCAAGGTTCCACCCTAAGCCACCTTCCCCTCCCTTTAAGTTGAAATCCCTTCCAGTCATAGAACATCAGTAATCACCAGTCTCCATCTCCAGAAAAGACTATTTCAGGCTTCCATGTAAAACCACAAATTCCTGCTATACCTGACATGAAGTCTCAAGATCAATATCTTTTACCCCAAACTAAGTCCTTCTTCTTCCTTCTCTCAGCTTATTATAGGTGGCACCATTTCCTCATAGTCTCTTAAGCTTGAAACTTTTTTACAAAGATTCTTCTCCTTACCACCCACATTTAATTAGTTATAATATCCTGTTAACTTTTCACTTGGGATATTTCTGATTTCCAACATCTCCATTCTAGATGCTGACACCTGCTTCAGTCCTACACTGTTCCATCATGGTCCGCAAGGTAGAATGAAATCCCTAAGAGCTACATGCTACAAAACAGCAGAAGAAAAGCCTGACCCAGGGGGAGGCCTGGATCAGTTGCTTGAGGTCAAACATGAGACAATAAAATGTGGACCACTGAATGAAATAAATAGCCTTGAATATGGACCATGCCCATGCCACATCATAAGGACACTTCTAACATCCTAGAATATGAGAGTCCTAGAGCAAATTCGTGAGTGGGAAATCCAGTCCAAAGCTACATGGATTTATAAGAAGAAAGGCACAGTAACTAGGAACAAGGCCAGCTGAGTGGATCTCTGTATATAGCACTCATTATAAAAGAAGGCTTATGAAGGTCAAAAGCTCTGATTCAAGTTCAAAAGGTAATGGTTACCCCACTTATAGGAAACCAGTGTGTACATTGGAGAAGGAAATGGCAACCCACTCAAGTATTCTTTTCTTGCCTGGGAAATCCCATGGGCAGAGGAGACTGGGGAACTATAGTCCATAGGGTCACAAAAGAGTCAGACATGACTTAGCAACTAAACAATATGTACAGAGAACTCTATTACTTGAGAGTTAACAGGTGGCAAGAATATACAGAAGAACTATACAAAAAAGCTCTTAATGACCCAGATAACCACAGTGGCGTGGTCACTCACTTAGAGCCAGACATCTTGGGGTGTGAAATCAAGTCAGCCTTAGGAAGCATTACTACGAACAAAGCTAATTGGAGGTAATAGAATTCCAGCTGAGCTATTTCAAATCTTAAAAGATGATGCTGTAAAAATGCTGCACTCAATACATCAGCAAATTTGGAAAACTCAGCAGTGGCCACAGGACTGAAAAATGTCAGTTTCATTCCAATCCCAAAGAAGAGTAACGCCAAAGAATATTCAAACTACTGTACAATTGTGTTCATATCACATGTTAGTAAGGTTATGCTCAAAATCCTTCAAGCTAGGCTTCAGCACTACATGAACTGAGAATTTCCAGATGTACATGTTGGATTTAGAAAAGGCAGAGGAACCAGAAAGCAAATTGCTTATATTTGTTGGATCATAGAGAAAGCAAAGGAATTCCAGAAAACATCTGCTTCTGCTTCATTGACTGCACTAAAGCCTTTTACTCTGTGGATCACAACAAATCATGGAAAATTCTTAAAGAAATGGGAGTACCAGACCACCTTACTTGTCTTCCAAGAAACCTGTATGTAGATAGAGAAGCAACAGAGCTGGACATGGAACAACTGATTGGTTCAAAGTTGGGAAAAGAGTATAACAAGACTGTATATCACCCTGCTTATTTAACTTCTATGAAGAGTTCATCATGTGAAATGCTGGGCAGGATGGAATCAAGATTGCCAGGAAAAATATCAACAACCTCAGATATGCAGATGATACTATTCTAATGGCAGAAGGTAAAGAAGAACTAAAAAGCCTCTTGATGAGGGTGAAAGAAGAGAGTAAAAAAAAAGCTGGCTTAAAACTCAACATTCAAAAAAACTAAGATCATGGTATCTGGTCCCATAATTCCATGGCAAATAGAAGGGGAAAAAGCAGAAGCAGTAGCAGATTTTATTTTCTTGGTCTCGAAAATCATTGCGGATGTTGACAGCAGTCATGAAATTAAAAGAAGCTTGCCCCCTGGAAGGAAAACTATGACAAACCTAGACAGCACATTAAAAAGCAGAGGCATCACTTTGCCAACAAAGGTCCATATAATCAAAGTTATAGTGTTTTCAGTAGTCATGGACAGATGTGAGAGCTGGACCATAAGGAAGACTGAGTGCCAAAGAATTGAAGTTTTTTAATTGTGGTGCCGGAGAAGACTCTGGAGGGTCCCTTGCACACCTAGAAGATCAAACCAGCCAATCCTAAAGGAAATCAACCCTGAATATTCATTGATGCTGAAGCTGTAGCTCCAATACTTTGGCCACGTGATGTGAAGAGCCAACTCATTGGAAAAGACCCTGATGATAGAAAAGAGTGAAGGCTAAAGGAGAGGGTGTGATAGAGGATGAGATGGTTAGATAATGTCTCTGACTCAACGGACAATGAATTTGAGCAAACTCCAGAGATGGTGATGGTCAGAGGAGCCGGTTGTGTTGCAGTCCATGGGGTCACAAAGAGTCAGACATGACTTGGCAACTGAACAGCAACAACAAAGCCCTGCAAGGCCAGTGCATATGTCCTTCGTATCTTTGAATCAGTGCAACAAATATGTTCACATGGCCAATGAACCATATTGAGAACCCAGTAAGCTCCCTGGGACTTACTAGCTTTGTTATCACCAATGAATTATTTAATATCTCTAGATCTCAGTTTCTTCATAGATAAATTGGAATGTAATCTCTATCCTGTAAAGCTGTTGAGAGGACTGGGTAAGATTTTTTATGTGATATGTCTGGCTCGGCATCTGGCCCACAGTAAATATGCATTGAGATCATTCTCTTTGTCAGTCTCTGGGGTTAATGGTAAGAGTACAGTTGTAAAGTGAACAGTATGTGGTCTGTGCTCATGGGGAACACACAGCCTTTGGGGATCCATGCTCTGTTGGGCAAAGGACAAGGTGTTGAGGGAATACCCTGGAAGGGAATACCTGAGGTGAACCTGGGGGCTCTAGGCATGCTTCAGATTGGAAGGATGGGAAAGAGCAAGCTAGATGGGGAATGTAGGGTGTGTGTGTGTGTGTGTGCGCACACGTGCACACGCATGCACATGTGTATCTCTATTTTGTGTAATTTACTTCAGTAATATGTATGTGAAATTGAGACTGTTCACCAGGAAGTTTTAATCCCTCTGTGGATGGTAAATGTTTTATAGTAAGCTAAACACTTGAATGTGACAAAACTAGATAGCTCTTTCCCAAGATCTTTTTCTAATCTAGCTTCTCCTGCACTATTCAAGACTCCTTCTACTCAAACAAGTTAACTCGACAAACCTAGAGAAAGGAAACAGTACCTAATTACATTAAGCAACACTTGTTGCTCCCAGATACAAATTAACATGTTTATTATTATATTAATCTTCACTGAAATATAGTTATCACCAACCCATTTAGCTTTATGAAGAAAAACACACCACTCTCCCATACCACCCAGCCTATGGAATTCACAATAACATTTGAAGTAATCACAGCTGTTGTTGGTTTTAACTTCAGTTCAGTCCAGTTGCTCAGTCGTGTCTGACTCTTTGCGACCACAGCATGCCAGGCCTCCCTGTCCATGACCAAATCCTGGAGTCCACCCAAACCCATGTCCATCGAGTCAGTGATGCCATCCAACCATCTCATCCTCTGTTGTCCCCTTCTCCTCCTGCCCTCAGTCTTTCCCAGCATCAGGGTCTTTTCAAATGAGTCAGCTCTTTGCATCAGGTGGCCAAAGTATTGGAGCTTCAGCTTCAACAGCAGTCCTTCCAATGAACACCCAGGACTGATTTCCTTTAGGATGGACTGGTTGGATCTCCTTGCAGTCCAAGGGACTCTCAAGAGCCTTCTCCAACACCACAGTAAAAGAATCAATTCTTCAGCGCTCAGCTTCCTTTATAGTCCAACTCTCACATCCATACATGACTACTGTAAAAACCATAGCCTTGACTAGATGGACCTTTGTTGACTAATGTCTCTGCTTTTTAATATGCTGTCTAGGTTGATCATAACTTAATGATAGACATTTTTACTATTACTTTATCATCATTTCATATACTAACAAATAAGGTTATTTGTGGTCTGGATTTAGCATGAAGAATCCTAAAATGTCTGAATGAAAAGGAAAGTTGGAAATGAACCAGTTGGGTGTGCTGGGATGTGCTGCTGGCTGCAGTCTGCACTCCAAACTGCACAGCTGGCTGGAACTCACCCAGAAAGATACCAGATAGAGAGCACCAGCCACCAACTCTCCTCTGGGGGTTTGTGAGGACCTCCCTCCCATCTGGGAGATTTTCCTGATGGTGACCTCGAGGCCTCAGAGACATAAAATGTTATTTCTTCTCCTATATACTTTCATTTTTTCTTAAACTAACAAGAAGGCTTCATTTTAGGGATACAAGCGAAGGCCCTGACAAGTTAGAAAACTGACTCCAGGTTGTACAGCTATAGTTAGTGGGTCAGCCAGGATTAAAATACAGGGTTCCTGAACTCCAGTCCCATGTGGCCCCATCATGTCTGCCTATCATCCAGCCTGGGTCCACATGTTGTAGCCCTGGTCAATTCTGGAAGGGCTCAGACTTGGGTAGCACATCCGTGTGGGAAATCCTTCCTAATAGTTCTTGGGCTAACGGTGTGTTTTTCTAAATCTTGAGAAAAACCTGTTGAAAAATTAGGAAACCTGGAAAAATTATAAACCATAACCATTGATGTAAATATGTTACTGATTTGAAGAGCTCCACTGTCATCAGGTCAAAAGCAGGAGCAGGGAATGTGGATACAAAGAGTCAAAAGTTAAGGTTGACCAGAATCTCTGGGAATGGGGACAGGAGCACAAAGGGAACAAGAGGTCACGATCTAAGTGGTCAGTCTGACTGGTAGCTGTTGCCATGTTATAGGTAAACATTTATGGTGCTGGCTGGTGCTCACAGTGAGTCACACAAATAAAATAAATATTATTACATTTATATACATAGAATGCTTTAAACATCCTATGAGTGGTATTCCAAGAAATGTTTTGGAAGCAATATGAATTTTTAAATTAGCAATTTAGAGACATGGTTCTACATAGGGTTGAGAGATCTGAGTGCTATGTTATATGAATACTACCCAGTAGTGTTTGCTGGCATTTTATAGTATTTGAATATTTGCTATAGGCAAAGAAGTTCTTTGTAAATACTTCCATTCTTGATGTTTCTTACTGATTACAGACATACCTTGTTTTATTGTGCCTTACTTTGTTGAGCTTTTCAGATATTGCACATTTTACAAGTTGAAGATTTGTGGTTAACCTGTGTTTAGCAAGTCTACTGGAATCCTTTCTCCAGCAGCATTTGCTCACTGTCTCTGTGTCATTTTTTGCTAATCTCACAATATTTCAAACTTTTCATTATTTTTATACTTGCTATAGTGATCTGTGATTGGTAATCTCTGATGTTACTTTTGCAAAAATATTACAACTTGCTGAAGATTTAGATGATAGTTAGCAATTTTTATCATTTTGAATTAAAGTATGTACACTGCTTTTTGGGCTTCCTCAGTGGCTCAGCAGTTTAGAATCTGGCTGCAATGCCGGAGCCATAGCAGACATGGGTTTGATCCCTGAGTTGGGAAGATCCCCTGGAAGAGGAAAAGGCAACCCACTCCAGTATTCTTGCCTGGTGAATCCCAAGGACAGAGGAGCCTGGAAGGCTGCACTCCAGGGGGTCACAAGGAGTCAACACAACTGAAGTGACTTAGCACACATGTACATTGCTTTTTAGTCATAATCCTTTTGCTTATGTAGACTACTTAATAGACTACAGTATAGTGTAAACATAACTTTTATATTTACTAGGAAACCAAAGTAGGCACATATGGATGTGAGCTGAACTATAAAGAAAGTTGAGCACCAAAGAATTGATGCTTTTGAACTGTGGTGTTGGAGAAGACTCTTGAGAGTCCCTTGGACTGCAAGGAGATCCAACCAGTCCATCCTAAAGGGAATCAGTCCTGAATGTTCATTGGAAGGACTGATGCTGAAGCTGAAACTCCAATGCTTTGGCAATCTGATTCGATGAACTGACTCATTTGAAAAGACGCTGATGCTGGGAAAGATTGAAGGCAGGAGGAGAAAGGGATGACAGAGGATGAGATGGTTGGATGACATCACCAACTCAGTGGACATGAGTTTGAGTAAACTCTGGTTGTTGGTGATGGACAGGGAGGCCTGGCATGCTACAGTCCTTGGGGTTGCAAAGTGTCAGTTGCAACTGAGTGACTGAACTGAACTGAGGAAGTTGAAAATTTCATGTGACTTGCTTTAGTGTTATATTCCCTTTATTATGGTGGTCTGGAACTGAATCCACAATATGACCAATGTCCACAGTATGTCCAAGTTATGTCTGTAAAATAAATGTTTTAGCAATCTATAATATTGTGAGTAAAACATATACAAATGTTAGAAATATTTTAAGACAAAAACAACTTATGCTTTCATAAATTCCTGAAAATTCCTGGGAAATTTGATTGTTCATCCCTAAATCCCAAAGATTACCATCTAATGGGAATTGCTAGAGATGGGTCATGGATGGACCCAGGTAGCATGGATTATTATTCTAATTTAGAAATATCATAAAGAGAGGCAGTCCTAAGATGGTGGAGGAACAGGACAGGGAGACCACTTTCTCCCCCACAAATTCATCGAAAGATCATTCGAACGCTGAGCAAATTCCACAAAACAACTTCTGAATGCTGGCGGAGGAAACCAGGCACCAAGAAAGGCAGCCCATTGTCTTCAAAAGGAGATGTTTTATCATCAGCGCAATATAGATGGAGGAGTCTTGAGGCTATTGTAAGAGTAAGACTGAAAACCAGAGGCAGGAGGCTTAAATCCAAAACTTGAGAACACCAGAAAACTCCTGACTTCAGGGAACATTAATTAACAAGAACTCATCCCAAAGCCTTCATACCTACACTGAAACCAAGCTCCACCCAAGAGCCAACAAGTTTCAGTGCAAGACATACCAAGCTAATTCTCCAACAATGCAGGAACATAACCATTAAAATACAGGTGGCCAAAAGTCACACCAAACCCATGGACACCTCAAAACTCACTACTGAACACTTCATTGCACTCCAGAGAAAAGAGATCCAGCTCCATCCATCAGAACACCAACACAAGCTTCCCTAACCAGGAAACCTTGACAACCCACTTGTTCACCCCACCCACAGGGAGGAACCTCCACAATAAAGAGGAACCACAAACTTCCAGCATACAGAAAGACCACCCCAAACACACCAATCTAAACAAGATGAAAAGGCAGAGAAATATTCAGCAGGTAAAGGAACATGATAAATGCCCACTAAACCAAACAAAGGAGGAGGAGATAGGGAGTCTACCTGAAAAAGAATTCATAATAATGATAGTAAAAATGATCCAAAATCTTGAAAACAAAATGGAGCTACAGATAAATAGTCTGGAGAAAAGGATTGAGAAGATGCAAGAAATGTTTAACAAGGACCTAGAATGGGAATACCACATGGCCTGACCTGCTTCTTGAGAAACCTGTATGCAGATCAGGAAGCTACTGGACATGAAAGTTAGAACTGGACATGGAACAACAGACTGGTTCCAAATATGAAAAGGAGTACATCAAGGTTGTATATTGTCACCCTGCTTATTTAACTTATATGCAGAGTACATCATGAGGAACGCTGGGCTGGAAGAAGCACAAGCTGGAATCAAGACTTCCAGGAGAAATATCAATAACCTCAGACATGCAGATGACACCACGCTTATGGCAGAAAGTGAAGAGGAACTCAAAAGCCTCTTGATGAAAGTGAAAGAGGAGAGTGAAAAGGTTGGCTTGAAGCTCAACATTCAGAAAACAAAGATCATGGCATCTGGTCCCAACACTTCATGGGAAATAGATGGGGAAACAGTGGAAACAGTGTCAGACTTTGTTTTTTGGGGCTCCAAAATCACTGCAGATGCTGATTGCAGCCATGAAATTAAAAAATTCTTACTCCTTGGAAGGAAAGTTATGACCAACCTAGATAGCATATTAAAAAGCAGAGACATTACTTTGCCAACAAAGGTCCGTCTAGTCAAGGCTATGGTTTTTCCCGTGGTCATGTATGGATGTGAGAGTTGGACTGTGAAGAAAGCTGATCGCCGAAGAATTGATGCTTTTGAACTGTGGTGCTGGAGAAGACTCTTGAGAGTCCCTTGGACTGCAAGGAGATCCAACCAGTCCATTCTAGAGGAGATCAATCCTGGGTGTTCATTGGAAGGACTGATGCTAAAGCTGAAACTGCAATACTTTGATCACCTCATGCGAAGAGGACTCACTGGAAAAGAATCTGATGCTGGGAAGGATTGGGGGCGGGAGGAGAAGGGGACAACAGAAAATGAGATGGCTGGATGGCATCACCGACTCGATGGACATGAGTTTAAGTGAACTCCAGGAGTTGGTGATGGACAGGGAGGCCTGGCGTGCTGTGATTCATGGGGTCGCAAAGAGTTGGTCAGGACTGAGCGACTGAACTGAACTGAGACGAAATAAAAAAGAGTCGATCAATAATGAATAAGGCAGTAACTGAGATCAGAAACACTCTGGAGGGAACCAACAATGTAGAATAACTGAGGCAGAAGATACAGTAAGTGAGGTGGAAGATAGAATGGTGGAAATAAATGAAGCAGAGAGGAAAAAAGAAAAAAGGATTAAAAGAAATAAGGACAACCTCAGAGGCCTCTGGGACAATGTCAAATGCCCCAACATTTGAATCGTAGGAGTCCCAGAAGAAGAAGACAAAAAGAAAGGCCATGAGAAAATACTTGAGGAGATAATAGTTGAAAACTTCCCTAAAATGGGGAAGGAAATAGCCACCCAAGTCCAAGAAACCCAGAGAGTTCCAAACAGGATAAAACCAAGGTGAAACACCTCAAGACACATATTAATCAAATAACGAAGATCAAACACAAAGAACAAATATTAAAAGCAGCAAGGGGAAAACAACAAGTAACACACAAGGGGATTCCCATAAGGATAACAGCTGATCTTTCAATAGAAACTCTTCAGACCAGAAGGGAATGGCAAGACATACTTAAAGTTAAGAAAGAGAAAAACCTACAACCCAGATTACTCTACCCAGCAAGGATCTCATTCAAACGTGAAGGAGAAGTCAATGCTTTACAAACAAGCAAAAGCTGAGAGAATGCAGCATCACCAAACCAGCTCTTCAACATATACTAAAGGATATTCTCTAGACAAGAAATACAGAAAAGGTGTATAAACTCGAACCCAAAACAATAAAGTAAATGGCAACAGGATCATACTTACCAATAATTACCTTAAATGTAAATGGGTTGAATGCCCCAACCAAAAGACAAAGGCTGGCTGAATGGATACAAAAACAAGACCCCTATATATGCTGTCTACAAGAGACCCACCTCAAAACACGGGACATATACAGACTGAAAGTGAAGGGCTGGAAAAAGATATTTCATGCAAATGGAGACCAAAAGAAAGCAGGAGTAGCAATACTCGTATCAGATAAAATAGACTTTGAAATAAAGGCTGTGAAAAGAGACAAAGAACACTATATAATGATCAAAGGAGCAACCCAAGAAGAAGATATAACAATTATAAACATATATGCACCCAACATAGGAGCACCACAATATGTAAGACAAATGCTAACAAGTATGAAAGGGGAAATGAACAGTAATACACAATATTAGTGTAATACATAATACACAATGAACAGTAGTACACAATAATAGTGGAAGACTTTAATACCCCACTCACACCTATGGATAGATCAACTAAACAGAAAATTAACAAGGAAACACAAACTTTAAATGATACAATAGACCAGTTAGACCTAATTGATATCTATAGGACACTTCACCCCAAAACAATGAATTTCACCTTTTTCTCAAGTGCACATGGAACCTCCTCCAGGATAGATCACATCCTGGGTCATAAACCTGGCCTTGGTAAATTCAAAAAAATTGAAATCATTCCAAGCATCTTTTCTGATCACAATGCAGTAAGATTAGATGTCAACTACAGGAAAAAAAACTGTTAAAAATACAATAACCAACAAATCACAGAAGAAATCAGAAAATAAATTAAAATATGCATAGAAATGAATGAAAATGAAAACACAACAACCCAAAACCTATGGGATTCAGTAAAAGCAGTAATAAGGGGAAGGGTCACAGCAATACAAGTTTACCTCAAGAAACAAGAGAAAAAACAAATAAATAACCTAACTCTACACCTAAAGCAACTAGAAAAAAAGAAATGAAGAACCCCAGGGTTAGTAGAAGGAAAGAAATCATAAAAATTAGGGCAGAAATAAATGAAAAAGAAACAAAGGAGACCATAGCAAAAATCAACAAAGCCAAAAGCTGGTTCTTTGAGAAGATAAATAAAATAGACAAACCATTAGCCAGACTCATCAAGAAAAAAGGGACAACAAAATTAGAAATGAAAGTGCAGAAACCACAACAGACAACAAAGAAATAGGCTCATAAGAGATTACTATCAGCAACTATATTCCAATAAAATGGACAACTTGGAAGAAATGGACAAATTCTTAGAAAAGTGTAACTTTCCAAAACTGAACCAGGAAGAAATAGAAAATCTTAATAGACCCATCACAAGCATGGAAATCAAAACTGTAATCAAAAATCTTCCAGCAAACAAAAACCCAGGACCAGATGGCTTCACAGCTAAATTCTACCAAAAATTTAGAGAAGAGCTAACACCTATCCTACTCAAACTCTTCCAGAAAATTGCAGAGGAAGGTAAACTCCCAAACTCATTCTATGAGGCCACCATCATCCTAATACCAAAACGAGACAAATATGCCATGAAAAAAAGAAAACTACTGGCCAATATCATTGATGAAGATCGATGCAAAAATCTTTAACAAAATTCTAGCCAACAGAATATAACAATATATTTAAAAGATCACACACCATCCATGATCAAGTGGGCTTTATCCCAGGGATGCAAGGATTATTCAATATTCACAAATCAATCAATGTGATACACCACATTAACAAATTGAAAGATAAAAACCATATGATTATCTCAATAGATGCAGAGAAAGCCTTTGACAAAATTCAACACCCATTTATGATAAAAACCCTCCAGAAAGCAGGAATAGAAGGAACATACCTCAACATAATAAAAGCCATATATGATAAACCCACAGCAAACATTATCCTCAATGGTGAAAAACTGAAAGCATTTCCCCTAAAATCAAGAACAAGACAAGTGTGCCCACTCTCACTACTACTATTCAACATAGTTTTGGAAGTTTTAGCCACAGCCATCAGAGAAGAAAAAGAAATAAAAGGAATCCAGATTGGAAAAGAAGAAGTAAAACTCTCAGTGTTTGCAGATGACATGATCCTCTACACAGAAAACCCTAAAGACACCACCAGAAAATTACTAGAGCTAATCAATGAAAGTAGTAAAGTTGCAGGATATAAAATTAATACACAGAAATCCCTTGCATTCCTATATACTAACAATGAGAAAACAGAAAGAGAAATTAAAGAAAAAATTCCATTCACCATTGCAATGAAAAGAATAAAATACTTAGGAATAATTCTACCTAAAGAAACAAAAGACCTATATATAGAAAACTATAAGACACTGATGAAAGAAATTAAAGATGTCACAAATAAATGGAGAAATATACCATGTTTGGAAGAATCAATAGAATGAAAATGAGTATACTACCCGAAGCAACCTATAGATTCAATGCAATCCTTATCAAGCTACCAATGGTATTTTTTACAGAACTAGAACAAATAATTTCAAAATTTGTATGGAAATACAAAAAAAACCTCAAATAGCCAAAGCAGTCTTGAGAAAGAAGAATGGAACTGGAGGAATCCACCTGCCTGAATTCAGACTATACTACAAAGCTACAGTTGTCAAGACAGTATGGTACTGGCACAAAGAAAGAAATACAGATCAGTGGAACAAAATAGAAAGCCCAGAGATAAATCCACCCACCGACGGACACTTTATCTTTGACAAAGGAGGCAAAAATATATAATGGAGAAAAGACAATCTCCTTAACAAGTGGTGCTGGGAAAACTGGTCAAGCACTTGTAAAAGAATGAAACTAGAACACTAATACCATACACAAAAATAAACTCAAAATGGATTAAAGATCTAAATGTAAGGCCAGAAACTATAAAACTCCTAGAGGAAAACTTAGGCAAAACACTCTCTGACATAAATCACAGCAGGATCCTCTATGACCCACCTCCCAGAATAATGGAAATAAAGATAAAAATAAACAAATGGGACCTAATTAAACTTAAAAACTTTTGCACAATGAAGGAAACTATAAGCAAGGCGAAAAGACAGCCTTCAGGATGGGAGAAAATAATAGCAAACGAAGAAACTGGCAAAGAATTAATCTCAAAAATATACAAGCAACTCACACAGCTCAATTCCAGAAAAATAAATAACCCAATCAAAAAATGGGCCAAAGAACTAAGCAGACATTTCTCCAAAGAAGACATACAGATGGCTAACAAACACATGAAAAGATGCTCAACATCACTTATAATCAAAGAAATGTAAATCAAAACCACAATGAGGTACTATTTCATGCCAGTCAGATTGGCTGCTATCCAAAAGTCTACAAACAATAAATGCTAGAGAAGGTGTGTAGAAAAGGGAACCCTCTTACACTGTTGGTGAGAATGCAAACTAGTACAGCCACTATGGAGAACGGTGTGGAGATTCCTTAAAAAACTGGAAATAGAACTTCCATACAACCCAGCAAACCCACACTGAGGAAACCAGAATTGAAAGAGGCACATGTACCCCAATGTTCATCACAGTACTGTTTACAATAACCAGGACATGGAAGCAACCTAGATGTCCATCAGCAGACAAATAGATAAGAAAGCTGTGGTACATATACACAATGGAATATTACTCAGTCATTAAAAAGAATGTATTTGAATCAGTTGTAATGAGGTGGATGAAACTGGAGTCTATTATGCAAAGTGAAGTAAAAAAGATAAACACCAATACAGTATACTATTGCATATATATGGAATTTAGAAAGATGGCAACAATGACCCTATATGCGAGACAGCAAAAGAGACACAGATGTAAAGAACAGTCTTTTGGACTCTGTGGGAGAAGGCAAGGGTGGGATGATTTGAGAGAATAGCATTGAAACATGTATGTTATCATATGTGAAACAGATCACTAGCCCAGGTTCGATGCATGATACAGGATGCTCGAGGCTGGTGCACTGGGATGACCCTGAGGGATGGAATGGGAAAGGAGGTGAGAGGGGGGTTCAGGATGGGGAACCCATGTACACCCATGGCTGATTCATGTCAATGTATGGCAAAAACCACTACAATACTGTAAAGTAATTAGTTGCCAATTAAAATAAATTAATTTTTCAAAAAAAGAAATCTCATAAAGAGGAAAAATTATGACTTTTTTTTATAATACATTAACTATAACTCTGGAACATTCTGAAAGAGATGGGAATACCAGACCACCTGACCTGCCTCTTGAGAAACCTGTATGCAGATCAGGAAGCAACAGTTAGAACTGGACATGGAACAACAGACTGGTTCCAAATAGGAAAAGGAGTACATCAAGGTTGTATATTGTCACCCTGCTTATTTAACTTATATGCAGAGTACATCATGAGGAATGCTGGGCTGGAAGAAGCACAAGCTGGAATCAAGATTGCTGGGAGAAATATCAATAACCTCAGATATGCAGATGACACCACCCTTATGGCAGAAAGTGAAGAGGAACTCAAAAGCCTCTTGATGAAAATGAAAGAGGAGAGTGAAAAGGTTGGCTTGAAGCTCAACATTCAGAAAACAAAGATCATGGCATCTGGTCCCATCACTTCATGGGAAATAGATGGGGAAACAGTGGAAACAGTATCAGACTTTATTTTATTGGGCTCCAAAATCACTGCAGATGCTGATTGCAGCCATGGAATTAAAAAATGCTTACTCCTTGGAAGGAAAGTTATGACCAACCTAGATAACATATTAAAAAGCAGAAACATTACTTTGCCAACAAAGGTCCATCTAGTCAAGGCTATGGTTTTTCCCATGGTCATGTATGGATGTGAGAGTTGGACTGTGAAGAAAACTGATTGCCGAAGAATTGATGCTTTTGAACTGTGGTGCTGGAGAAGACTCTTGAGAGTCCCTTGGACTGCAAGGAGATCCAACCAGTCCATTCTAGAGGAGATCAATCCTGGGTGTTCATTGGAAGGACTGATGCTGAAGCTGAAACTCCAATACTTTGGCCACCTCATGCGACAAGTTGACTCACTGGAAAAGAGTCTGATGCTAGGAGGGATTGGGGGTGGGAGGAGACAGGGACGACGGAGAATGAGATGGCTGGATGGCATCACTGACTCGGTGGACATGAGTTTGAGTGAACTCTGGGAGTTGGTGATGGACAGGGAGGCCTGGTGTGCTGTGATTCATGGGGTCGCGGAGAGTCGGACACGACTGAGCGACTGAACTGAACTGAACTGAACTATAACTCTACTTTTTTTTTTGAAGTTTTGTATATATTGTGAATAATAAAAAGTAGAGTCCATTAAAAATATCCAATGCACAAAGATTCAGTTCAGTCGCTCAGTCATGTCCAACTCTCCGAGACCCCATGAATCACAGCACGCCAGGCCTCCCTGTCCATCACCAACTCCCGGAGTTCACCCAAACTCATGTCCACAGATTCGGTGATGCCATCCAGCCATCTCATTCTCTGTCGTCCCCTTCTCCTCCCATCCCCAACCTTTCCCAGCATCAGAGTCTTTTCCAGTGAGTCAGCTCGTCGCATGAGGTGGCCAAAGTATTGCAGTTTCAGCTTTAGTATCAGTCCTTCCAATGAACACCCAGGATTGATCTCCTTTAGAATGGACTGGTTGGATCTCCTTGCAGTCCAAGGGACTCTCAAGAGTCTTCTCCAGCACCACAGTTCAAAAGCATCAATTCTTTGACGATCGGCTTTTTTCACAGTCCAACTCTCATATCCATACATGCTCACGGGAAAAACCATAGCCTTGACTAGACGGACCTTTGTTGGCAAAGTAATGTCTCTGCTTTTTAATATACTATCTAGGTTGGTCATAACTTTCCTTCCAAGGAGTAAGCGTCTTTTAATTTCATGGCTGCAATCAGCATCTGCAGTGATTTTGGAGCCCAATAAAATAAAGTCTGATACTGTTTCCACTGTTTTTCCATCTATTTCCCATGAAGTGATGGGACCAGATGCCATGATCTTTGTTTTCTGAATGTTGAGCTTCAAGCCAACCCTTTCTCTCTCCTCTTTCACTTTCATCAAGAGGCTTTTGAGTTCCTCTTCACTTTCTGCCATAAGGGTGGTGTCATCTGCATATCTGACGCTATTGATATTTCTCCCAGCAATCTTGATTCCAGCTTGTGTTCAAAGATTACTGGCTAAGTATTCTTCCCTTCCAGCTGCTCCATGCATATTCTCTCACTGTCCATTTCAGTAGCTACCTCTTTTTACACAGGTTTTTCTGGAAATTCTACTTCCAAAATACTGTGCACAGAATATCAATTTTTACTCGGTTGAAGAAATAATGCTTCCTTTTCTTGGTAATTCCCTTTAGGACCTCAGATGGTGCTAAGATGGACTGAGCCTTCCAAAGCTGCACTGTTAATGCACATAATGTGAATAATGGGAAAGTTTAACTTTTTAAAAGGTCAAGACATACAATGCATACTTAATAATTCTATCCTTGTTGAAATAACACTCAATATTTGAAAATTTCTTATGGACTGAGAGCCATCCAGGTTCAGGAAACAAAGAAATGGGATGGAGGAGAATACTTATTACTTTAAACAAATTCATGATAAGAACAAAGAAATCGAAATGAGAAGGAAATATTTCATTTGGATAAAAAATAATATAGGAAAATCTATGATAACTTGACTGAAAACAAACAAAAAAATGGTGGTGGGGGGGAATCCAGTCATATTTCAAGGTCTGAAGAGAAGTTTCGGTCCCAGAGTAATCTCTTTTCTTAACTGCAGGAAGTGTCCCTCTCTCTACCAAGTTTGTAGTTTCACTTCAGCATTCATTCCTTATCCAGAGTTGCAAACAAAATCCTTTCCAAATATGTTGATTATTAATCACCTGGACTCATTTCTTATAATTCCAACAAACTATGGAGTTATAAGAATATTCCTTTGGCATATAAAACAGTTTCTTTTATAAAATTATCTTCACATGACACATGGGTGCCAAAAGTAGGGTACAGAAATGAAAAGAAACAGTTTAGTTAGAAAAGAAGTTTGAGCATATTGCTTATCTAAATCTTCAGTTTGACCAATCACTTTTCTGGCTCTGAAGTTACACATTTTGAGAAGAATAACAATTCAGAGGCTTTCAGGAAAAAAAAAAAAAATTCACGTTAAGAGCAAGGTTATGAATACTCTTATTTTTCATGAGAGAAAGTTCTTTAATGAGTAATAAAAGACGAAAAGACAATAAACAAAAGAAAAGGTTAATATTTTAGGAATAGAGTTCCTCCTCGACATTCTTCCGCTCTGCAGCCTGTCTCTTTCGTCTCTGAGTTGTGACGTTTTCTCTGCGCCGGAAGAAGGAGCTGAGAACGCTGTCGGAGTTATGGCGGCGGTGGATATCCGAGATAATCTCCTGGGAATCTCTTGGGTTGACAGTTCCTGGATCCCTATTTTGAACAATGGAAGTGTCCTGGGTTATTTTTCAGAAAGAAGTAATCCTTTCTATGATAGGACATGTAATAACGAAGTAGTCAAAATGCAGCGGCTAGCTTTAGAGCACTTAAATCAGATGGTTGGAGTGGAATACATCCTTTTACATGCTCAAGAACCCATTCTTTTTATCATTCGGAAGCAACAGCGGCAGTCCCCTACTCAAGTTATCCCACTGGCTGATTACTATATTATTGTTGGAGTGATCTATCAGGCACCAGACTTGGGGTCAGTTATAAACTCTAGAGTGCTTACTGCAGTGCATGGCATTCAGTCAGCTTTTGATGAAGCTATGTCATACTGTCGATATCACCCTTCCAAAGGGTATTGGTGGCACTTCAAAGATCAGGAAGAGCAAGATAAAGTCAAACCTGATTCATGGGGTCGCAAAGAGTCGGAAACAACTGAGCGACTGAACTGAACTGAAAGTCAAAAGGAAAGAAGAACCAAGCTCTATTTTCCAGAGACAGCGTGTGGATGCCTTACTCCTAGATCTTAGACAAAAATTTCCACCCAAATTTGTGCAGCAAAAGTCTGGAGAAAAGCCTGTCCCAGTGGATCAGACAAAGAAAGAGGCAGAACCTCTACCAGAAACTGTAAAATCTGAGGAGAAGGAGACCGCAAAGAATGTGCAACAGACAGTGGGTACTAAAGGCCCACCTGAAAAACGAATGAGACTTCAGTGAGCATCGGAGAAGAGGGAAGCTGGCAAGACTCCTCTTGTCCACAGTTTACCTGCTTACTGTGACAGGCTCTGAACTTTAAAATTCTTTGACCCAATCGTTTGTATCAGTTCAGTTCAGTTCAGTTCAGTCGCTCAGTCGTGTCCGACGCTCCGTTACCCCATGAATCACAGCACGCCAGGCCTCCCTGTCCATCACCAATTCCCGGAGTACACTCAAACTCATGTCCACAGAGTCGGTGATGCCATCCAGCCATCTCATTCTCTGTCGTCCCCTTCTCCTCCCGCCCCCAACCTTTCCCAGCATCAGAGTCCTTTCCAGTGAGTCAACTCGTCGCATGAGGTGGCCAAAGTATTGCAGTTTCAGCTTTAGCATCAGTCCCTCCAATGAACATCCAGGAAATGTGCTTATTCTTTAAGAAAGGCTGTAAGGATGCTCAGCTTTCAACCTAAACATTTTTAATGTATCTTTCGTAACCTTTTCCCTTCTGGACTTAAGCAGCTTCCTGTCTCACATGTTTACTGCTATATATGTTTGAAAACAAAATAAAGGTATTTGTATAAATTAAAAATATATATATTTTAGGAATAACTTTACTAGATAGTGAGGTTATAGTTAATGTATAATAAGCTTTTACAAATCAATAAGAGAAAGCAATAACTTTAATATTAAAGAGAAGGCAAAATTTACATAGGCAATTTGTGAAGGAAGAAATGCAAATGTACAACAAAGACATGATCAACACAACTAAGGAGTTAATAAAAACTAAAACAATATATCATTTTTAACATCATATTAGTAAAAGTCTTAAATGATGATACTTCATGCTGGTAAAGGTATGGGAAAAACAGGCACTCAAGTGATACAAGAGTTTTTTGTTTTTTGTTTAATTTCCTTTTTGATTTTTTCATTTACCCATTGATTAGTTACTTGTTGTTTCAGTTCAGTTCAGTCACTCAGTCATGTCTGACTCTTTGCACCCCCATGGACTGCAGCACGCCAGGACTCCCTGTCCATCGCCAACTGCCAGAGTTTACTCAAACTCATGTCCATTGAGTTGGTGATGCCATCCAGCCATCCCATCCTCTGTCATCTCCTTCTTCTCCTGCCTTCAATCTTTTCCAGCATTAGTCTCCACATATTTGTGAATGTTCCAAGTTTGTTCCTATAATTGATTTCTAATTCTTATACCATTGTAGTCAAAAAAGATACTCGATGTTATTTCAGTCTTCTTAAATTTATTGAGACTTATTCTGTGGCCTAACATGTGATCTATCCTAGAAAATGTTTCCGTGTGCACTTGAAAAGAATGTGTTCTGTTGTAGTTCAATGAAATATTCTGTATGTACCTATTAAATTCATTGGTATAATGTGTCATTTAAGGCCAGTGTTTCCTTTTTGCTTCTGTCTGGATGATCTATCAATTGATTGATCTTAGTAGTATTTTTTTGGATATGTCTCTTCAGGCAAGGGCAACAAAAGCAAAAATAAACAAATGGGACTACATCAAATTAGAAAGCTTTTGCACAGTGAACAAAACAAAAAGGCAGCCTACTGAATGGGAAAAAATATTTGCAAACTATGTACCCAATAAGGGGTGGATATCCAAAACATATGAAGAATTTGTAAGACTCAATATTTTTTAAAAAACACCAAATTATAAAATTGGCAGAGGTCTGAACAAACATTTTTTAAAGAAGACATACAGATGGCCAACAAACACATGAAAAGATGTTCAACATTGCTGATCATCAGAGAAATGTAAATCAAAACCATGATGAGATACCACCACCTTACACCTATTAGAATGGCTATTATCAAAAAGACAAAAAACAAACAAACAACACTGTTGGTGAGGATGTGGATAAAAGGGAACTCTCATATACTGTTGGTGGGAATGTAAATTAGTATAGCCACAGTGGAAAACAGTACAGAGGTTTCTCAAAACTTAAAAAATAGAACTACCATACAATCCAGCCATTCCACTTCTGGGTATTTATCTAAAGAAAACTAAAATACTAATTCAAAAAGATATAGGTACTGCTATGTTCACTGAAGCACTGTTTACAGTAGCCAAGATATGGAAGCAACCTAAGTACCCATTAAAAGATGAATGGATAAGGAAGATGTTATATATGTGTATATATATTACTCAGCCATGAAAAATAATTAAGTCTGGCCATTTGCTTCAACATGAGTAGACCTAGAGGGTATTATGCTTAGTGAAATAAGTTAGAGAAAAAAAAACAAATACTATATGACTTAACTTACATATGGAATCTAAAAGATAAATGAAACAAAACAGATTCATAGACACAGAGGACAAACTTGTGGTTGCCATAGAGGAGGTGGGTAGGGGATTGATCAAAGCGGGTGAAGAGGATTAAGAGGTACAGACTTCTAGCTGTAAAGTAAGTAAGTCACAGGGATGTTATATACAGTATAGACAGTATAATCAGAAGTATTATAATAACTTAGTATGGTGACAGATGGTAACTAGACTTATCATGTTGATCATTCCATAATATATAAAAATATCAAATCACTATTGGACGACGGAGAATGAGATGGCTGGATGGCATCACCGACTCTGTGGACATGAGTTTGAGTGTACCCTGGGAGTTGGTGATGGACAGAGAGGCCTGGCGTGCTGTGATTCATGGGGTCGCAGAGAGTCGGACACGACTGAGCGACTGATCTGATCTGATCTGATCTGATTGTACACCCGAAACTAATATAATATTGTATGTCAGTTATAATTCAATAAAAAAAATAATATCATGTTTCTGAGCAAAAACTAGCTTAATACACCAAAATCTTTAAAAATTGCAACACTTTTCCCCCAGAATTTTTTATTTAAAAATTGTCCTAAGGAAACAATTGGACAAGAAAGCAAAGTAATATCTATAGGATATTCCTTACAGCTCTCTTTAAAATATCAAAACTTTAGAACTAGTCAAAGTATGTAATAATAATAAACTGGTTAAATGAATCATGGTAAACCATAAAACAATGCTTAGGAGAGAAGTATGCAAACAGTACATGAAATATTAATAGTACAGTAAAGATATTAGGATCCCATTTCTGTAAAAAAAAATGTGGATGTGGGCATATAGATGCAACAACTATCTCTGGAAATAAATTTATAGGCCAAGAAATAGTTGTTGAATGAATGAGCCAATAAATATGTTAGCAATGGTTATCTTCAGGTATCAGTGTTACAGATAATTGTGTTTTTCTAATTTACATTTTAAATTCTCCTTAAAAATTAAGTGGATTCACTTTATCTAATTTTAAGGAAATTTGTCAATGTAAAGGGCTGAGAGGAACTAAATGAAGTCAGATCTCTAGCTTTCTTCTACTATAGGTGAAAGAATGCAGGGAGATTAATGTGCCTGGAGTCTTAAGAAAACTGATGATTGATCTAATAAAAGGATGAAAGAATTTATTCAAATAAAATTCCTGCCTTTGAAGCTAAGGTCAGTCAAAACTCTAGATTCTAATATATGCAGGTTAGGCCAGTAAAATCTGCCTGAAGGTTGCTTTCGTTGACACACCCAATTTTAAGAAACATCATTTTGTACTAAAGAGAAAATTTGCTTTCTTGATATCATTCCTCCTTTTTTTCAACCTACACTGGCTTTCTTAGCCATGTTTGAACCTCTCTCCCTTCACCTACATGGCAAAATGCCAAAGTCCTAGATTCTACTCTAAAGGAAGATTTTACTGACTTGGATACAACTTTTTTTTTTTTTTAAAGCAATATAGATTCTCCACATTCAGCCTCAGATAGTATGAAAATAGGAAAAACTGTATGAAGCCAAAAATTGAGAGCATGTGTCAGAAATCAGATGCCATCTTAACAAATTATTAACTAAAGTCTGGATAACTAAAAGGCTTCTTTCCTATCATTAGAACAGACAAAGTTAATTGTGCCCAGTGTGTAGGATTGTACAAAGTGCCAAGGATACAGAATGAACAAGAAACAGCCTTCAAATTAAAAAATAATAATAATAATAATCCTGGGGTATAATTTGAACAGAGCCTCTCAGGAGCAACCAGTTCTGTCTGGGGGGAGGGGCACATAAAAGGTAGAGATCTTTGAGATGGAATTTAGAAAGGGAATATGCATTCCCCAAGTGTAATGCTCAGTTGGTAAAGAATCTGCCCGCAATGCAGGAGACGGGGGTTTGATCCGTGGGTTGGGAAGATCTCCTGGAGAATCCCATGGACAGAGGAGTTTGGTGAGCTACAGACCATGGGATCTCAAGAGTCAGGCATGACTTAGCGACTAAACCACCCCCATCAAGGATAAAAAGACTGAAAGCGTATTTCAGGCAGAGAGAACAGCAGGCACAAAGGCGAGGAGGCAGATGAGTATCTGCAATAGTAGGTGTGGCATGGTTCTAACTCAGCAGAAGAATTGAAAATGATGGCAGACAGCGCATTTGGGCTGAATGGTAATTTAACAGGTACCTAGCTAGTTCAGTTTATAGGTGACTGAGTTTCAAGACCTCTATATTTAAATGATTGATTATTGTCTTTAAACTAGGTCTTTGTCCAGCTGTAGTGGTAATCGCCTTTATTCTCAGCTGGAATCTTTTTTTTTCCCCCTGCCAAGAAAGGAGTCATCTCACTTTGCTTCTCTTCTCTTTTGGTTCTTGACATTTATGTTTTGCAGACACGTGGACACACCCTTTAAGCCAGGATTTCAATGAAAAAACCTAGCCAACTCAGTTTTAACATTGTCATTGGTGGTGTTAACATGGAGACAGTCGCCTTCTTGTTGCTCAATAGGGTGAGACTTTATGAAAGGCTTGGGCATGTGCATGGAGCCAACATGTCTGGCTTCAGCCACCTCCTTCTCCTCCATTGCCAAAGAAGCAGATGCCAAGGAACCATCTCTTCATTGTTCTCTTGCATAAATGGGCCTACTGCCCATCTGGGGAGGGTGGCGCCTAGGCATTTACGTGACCTGCTGTGGAAGGGTGGGGTTACTGTCTGAAATCCCTGCTCTTAAAAACTGGGGAAAGAAGGCCCTTCTAAATAACTGAAGAAAAAGAAAAGGAATTGACCTGTAAGCCTGCTGGCTGCTATAAATGGGAGAGAATACTAGAGCATGTCACTGCTAGCAAAGACAGCTGAAGAAAATGCAGCCCAGACCCATCAGGAACATGAACACTGCCAGCCCCTCTCTTTGCTGTCCAGCATCAAAAGGCCACCTCATTTTTCTTTTGACCAGAGACACACAGTCAAGCTCTTCTGAGTCTGGCATCATAGATGTTGAGACATATTTTTGCAGAGTGGTTTATGGTGACATTTATGAGCTGTACGCCTCACAGTGATCTCTCAAGGTGAGTGGAGGCAATCCAACAGATGGGGAAGCCAAGGTGTTGGGAGCCCCAGCGCAAGCCCCAGCAGGTAGACACCCAAGAAAGGGAGTGACAAACCAACAGACCGTTGAGACCAACAAATGTAACTCCTGACTGGGATGTGTCTCTGTGAGAGAAGAAAAGTGTATTTAGGGAGACAAGTTGGATAAAGATAAGCATTGAGGGAAAAACATAGGAGGCAAATCTAAATCAAACCTATCTTTAATATGCAGCCAACCCAAAGCATGAAAAAGTGGATTACAGAAATGTGATTAATAGCCTACATATTTTCTGTTCCTATAAATGTGTGTGCGCATGCTTAATTATTCAGCCATGTCCAACTTTTTGAGACCCTATGGACTAACCTGCCAGGCTCTTCTGTCCATGGGATTTCCCAGGCAAGAATACTGGAGTGGGTTACCATTTCCTTCTCCAAGGGTTCTCCCTGACCCAGGGATCAAACCTGTGTCTCCTGTGTCTCTGGCATTGTAGGCAAATTCTTTACCCACTGAGCCATTAGGGAAGCCTAATGGCTTCCTATAAATAGTTTGCTATCTCACTAATGAGGAAAAGGTAATTTCAAAGATACCAGACACGCAGGCTAAATTCAGTTTCAGCCAAAGAAAGAGTAGAAGTTCAAAGTCAGATTGAGATGTACTTGATGACTTCAGGGATGACCTATATATTGCCCAGGTAGGTTTGGCGATTGCATTTCTGTCAGTGACCTGGTCAGAGGACTTCTTTACAATAACACTTTGGCTTAGAGAGCCTAGGTTCACAATGTACTCTCTTTTAAAGCATCCTATCACATTACTACCATACAAGATTCTGGGTAAAGATATTTTCCATCAAAAAATTTAATTTTTTACTAAACTCCTCTAGCAAGATAACTGTTTTTAAACAACTTACTTTTGGAAGTGGTTTAAGCAAATCTCTGAGACAAAGGTTAAGATGTGTCATGTCACTTTTTTTGTAAGGACATTTTTAACAGCAATTTTTTTTCCTCTCTAAAATCTTGATTCAATCCTATTTGCTGTCAGTGAGATATAAAGAGGCTGCACAGCATAGGCAAGAGACCATTGACAACCTTGTCAAAAAGGAGGTCATATCTCACCATGAGAACTGCAGTCAAGAATAAATTTCAGGCACTGGGATTCTGCTCTTCAGGTCTTAGCTCATGTTGTCTCTATTGTGAATGCAGCCTACTCAAAGCCATATTCTTCCTTTTTTAAGCCTTATTAAGTTTTTCATCTGCCTGGGTCATTGGAAGCATCGTGTCAGAACTCAGGCCAACCTGAAACTGGATCCTAGCTCCCAGCTTACAAGTTGGGAACCTTGAGCTTTCTTCCATTTTCTGTCTGTTTTTTCCAGGGCTTTTCTTCCTTAATATATTAAAAATGACATAGGATAATTGTGAAGGCAAACCGAAGAGTTATATTAAAGCAAATAGTGAGTGGTAAGTGGCACCACGATCCAATCATATGCTAAAAAAGAACCGTGGGCACTGTCCTTGACTCACTCCTCTCTCTCCAGTCCTGTCAACCCCTTCCTCCCCACATCGCTTCATCTCAGGCCATCAGGCTCCCATCTCCAGTCTCACCTCCTCCCTAATGCATTCTCCGTGCTGCCCCCAGGTTGTTCCTTCTCAGCCACGAATGTGATCCTGCTGTTGCCTGCTTTAATTCCGTCATTGTCAACCGCTGTGCTCAGGGTAAAGTCAAGCACCTCACCACCTGGCTCCAGCACACCTGCCTCTCCAGTCTCTGGCTCTGTCATCCCCCACCCCTATCTCTCCCTTTCTCTCCCTTAACTCTCTCTGTTCCAACCTTACGGAACTACTCAGAGTAGTTAATATTAGAATTACCCAACATTTCATTTTTAAGGGCCACCTCTTCTTGAAAACCTTCCCTAACACATCCCCTCACCCCACCCAGTATGAGTTGAAAGCCCTTCCCACAGTCTCCTGAAGTGTGCTCCCCTCAGTTATAGCACATATTTCTCTGGGTAGTCGGGTAATCCCAATACCTTACACAGTGCTTGGCATGTGGGATGCCCTTCGTGGTTGTGAATGGATAAATGAACGAACGCATATACTTAGCACAGGGCCCAGTGCATAGTAGGCATTCAGTAAGTGTGCTTTCCTTCCTTCTTTCTAGAATAAGGCCCAGCATCAAAGGATTTCTGAAATGGTGACTGTTCTCTAAGAACTCCTGTGACATTTTGTCCTCCTTTTATTCCTTTCAGGACACAGCTACCTACTTTTGCTCTGTGTCAGGGTCTGTGACGGCAGGTCTGTCCTGGGTGCCTGCCCGGGTCTGGGTCTCAGATCCCCTTCTCCACCCACTCTCCTGCTGTCGCTGTCTGTCTGTCAGACTCTCCGTTTCTCCCTTCCCCCCTCTCTCTGCTGCCTGTTTCCCTGTCTCTTTCTCTCCCTCTGTCATCTCTGGCCCCCAGTCTCCCTCTCCTTCTGTCTGCTTCTCTCTGTCTCTCTCCTGTTTTGATCACTCTCCATCTCACTTTTCCAAACACACACACCACATCCCACAGAGCCATCTCTAGCATCTCAGATTCCTTAAACCAGCTTTCCCTTCCAAGGTACCTCTAGATACTGGGCCCTTGGATTCCCAAGAGTCCCTTGAGGAGCTAATGAGAATACAGATGCCTGTTCCTCTCCCTCCAGGCAAGTCTAGGGTAGAACACAGTGATTATAACTTTCAAAGCGCTTCCTAAAGTAATCCAGAAGATTTGCCAAACTTGGGAGCTACTGCCACAGGTCTAACTTACCGTTTCAAACTCTGAAAGGAAACCCTAGTCAGTGCGTGTCTCTTTCCGTCAGTGCCACTTGGCAGTAAGCCAGGCATGCTTGCTGCTGCTTGGAGAGGAAACAAAAAGGAAATGTGTATTTCTACTCCTGTGCTCATTTATACCTTGTGTTGTCCCAAAACAATTTAGGGCACCCAGGGACAGTAAGAAATAGGAAATTGTGGAACTTCAAAAAGTTTATATCCATCAAATGGCCAGTACTTCCTAAATGTAAAGAACTTGCTTCCTGTGACTTTGAACAGGATCCTTCTGCAATATTACATCTTTCTTTCCTGACATCATCCTTCATGAAGTTTTACAACTTCGGGACCATGATGCCTCCAAGCAAACTCAGCAATTTCTTGTGCTGTCGGTTTGTATGTGTATGACAGAGAAATGGGCTTCTTAGTTCTTATTTCTTCACTCTAGTGCTACTAACTTTGTTTTGCAAATGTGATTTCCACAATCCAGTAGAAAAGTCTTCACCACACCACCCGGAACTGAGAGCTTATGGCACTGATCAGGAAACCTTCTAGGACTGACAGGATTCTGGGTCCTGTCCTTGACTCCATTCCCAAACTCCCAGGTCCTTGGGGATTTTGGATTATTTTCTAGCAGAATGACCAGAAATATTAAGCATAGCCCTCAGTGCAGGAGCTCTTTTCCTCCACCGCTGCATATTAATACCAAACCAGGGCTACGTGGTGTGGAGCCTAGAAAGACCTTCCTTGACTTGAAATTTCCCCAATCTGATGGTGACCACGAGCAATAAGCATACCAAATGGGAATTTCCTCAAGCACTCCAGTCTTGGTATAGTGAAACCCCAGCAACAGAAATTATCTACCATTTATTAAGCCTTCCCCACCCTAGTTAAATGGCTGGAGAACACTTTTTTCTAAATCCCTCCATTCCTAGCAATCCTCCTGACCCCAAACTGTGGTCTCTGGCCTGTGGTCCCATGGGGAAATCATTGTGCAGTTTGTACAAACCTTGTGCCGTTAAGACCCAGCCATCAGTAGACTTGCATGAAATTCTTGGAGCAACTTCTCTACTTCTGTCCTAATGGGCCATTTTCCCTTGACATGCCAATAGTGTCCAAACTGAAGTGGGTGTATAGGGAAATGTCCTTCCCCCAACAGCCATCACATTCTGCCATTGGGTCACGAAACAGTGCTGCCCTGTGACTTGGCTTTTATTAGCCCCACTGTTTTTCCAGCCCCATCTCCTGAAAACTCTGGCCCTGGTCCAAAGGGGGAGGGATCAGATACAATGAGGGTGCCAGCTTCTTTTGAAGCCCTTATTTTAGAAATTTCTCCTCAGGATGAATTATTTACTCATGTAGTACACTGGAGGAGACCTTGAGGGTGATCCTTAGCCCCTAGGAGGAGGCTGAGGACGGGCTGGGTAGCTCTGTCCAGTCATGTCTCCTCCTCACAAGGCTTTTCTTTTTGGATGTTAGTAATGCTACTTGCGGGAAGTTATGTCTGCATTTGTGGTAGGCATATATAGCTTAGGTCCTCATCCTGCAGCTTCTTTCATTCCGCTCTCTACCTCACCATGTTAATACAAAATTAAAAATTTAGTCATTAGTTCATCTACTCAACAAACATTCCCTGGAAACCTCGTATGTACCTGGCCCTATTATAAGTACTTGATCTATTCAGTGAGCAAAACAGGTTAAAAATCTTTGCCCTCTTGAAACTTCATCCTAGAAAAACAATAAACAAAATGCAAAAGTAAATTATATAGTAGAACACGTGCTGTAGAATGCAGAGAACTGGATAAGAGGGGAATCAGGAGCAGGGGAATGGGTTGGGGTTGGTGAGCTGAGTGCAGTTTAAATAAAATGGTCAAGGTTTAGCTCATTGAGGGGGTGACATTTGAGCAAGACTAGAACCATGTGAGTGAGTTAGCATTTTGGCACCTGGGAGAACAGATGTCCAGGCAAAAATAATAGTGCAAAATTCTTACGGAGGTATCTTTTAGAAATGGCAGTGAGAAGACTATGAATAGAATAGAGCTGAAAGAGGTAATAGGAGCCAGATTACACACGGTCCTGAAGGCCATTGCCATGCCAAGCCTACAATATTGTTTTTTGCAAAATACATTTAATATTTTCAACCTTGTACAATAAGTTTCATAGTAAAAATAATAGAGACTCACAAATATTCAAAACAGTATTTTAGCCAATTCTGTCAATATCTGTCTCAGTGAAAACTGTATCAGAACAGCCATACATAAATAATGCTGAAAGGATGACTTGATTTTCATCTCTTTTCCCTTTACATCCCTTCTTAAGTGTCCTGAATTATCTACCCATAGAATGCCCACCCGCATTGCTAAGATTTCCCTGTAATTCTGGAGAATGGCTTCAATTCTGGGGTCATGCAGAGATGAAATTTCTTGGGGGAAAATTTGACCATTTAAAAAATCAAGCTTTCCATGTGTTGCCTTTTAGTTTGCTACAGAAGAATAATGCCTCCAGAGAAAGGAAGAATAAGGCTTCTAGGGACAGGAAGTCCAAGCTAGGAGCAGCCGTTAACAACACTTGACAACTTGGAGAAACCAAGGAGATTCAAAGCCAGAACCCACAGAGAATCCTTCAACAAGTCCCATCAGTGTTCCTCTCAAATATATCCACAATCTAACACCCAAGCACTGCCACTCTGGCCTTCAGTTCTCACCTTGACTACAGTGGCTCCTAAGCTGTGTCTTTGGCCACCTGATGCGAAGAGCTGACTCATTTGGAAAGGCCCTGATGCTGGGAAAGATTGAGGGCAGGAGGAGAAGGGGATGACAGAGGATGAAACGGTGGGATGGCGTCACTGACTCAATGGACATGGGTTTGGGTGGACTCGGGAGTTGGTGATGGACAAAGAGGCCTGACGTGCTGCAGTTCATGGGGCTGCAAAGAGTCGGACACCACTGAGCGACTGACCTGAACTGAACTGAACTGAAGCCATGCCTTACCGTGCTGACCTCCCTCCCTCCTGGAAAGGAGGAAGCTAGAGGAGCACAGTGCTCGAGAAGATTGGCAGCACCAGCTGGTCTTGGGTGACCCTTGAAAGCCGCATGAGGAGTTTGGATTTTTTTCTGAGTGAGATGGGAAACCACTCAGAAAACTGAAAACTGTGAAGTTGTGATCTGGGAAAGAACATGATTCTTTAAAAAAGCACTCTGGTTGCTGAGTGGGGCGTTGGCTATAGTAGGAGCCAAAACAGGGAGACCAGCCTGGAGGCTGCTATAGCAGAAGAGAACTAAGACCCTGAGGCTGTCTTGTTTTGCCTTGAAAATGCCAGTCTCCTTCCTACCCCTTTGCTCTTCCACACCTTTGGTCTTGAGTAGTGTTTTCCCAGATCATCAAATGCCTCGTTCTCTCCATTTATTCCCGCCTTCACCTAAGTGTCACCTCCACAGAGGCTCTCCCTGACTCCTGTGTCAGACAGCTCCCATCTCTGCTCGTCATTCTCCACCCTTTCACCCTTTCCCTCCCATTATTTATTACTACCTGGTATTCTACATAGTATAATCTTTGGCTGTGGTTTTGTCTACCTCTTCCTCAAGAGTTTACATTCAATGCGAGCAGGGACCTTGTCTCTCTTCTTTGCCTGACATGAGTAAACATAACAGGGACTCAAAATATACTTGCTCTGTGCATGGGTGAGTGGGTGGATGAATGATGAATACATCTGTCTGTTTATAGCAAGTCTGAGGCAAATGAGACCAGGTTATAATTCTTAGAAAATGCTTACACTTCCAGAAAAGGGAAATAATGTAATAAAAGCACCAAGCATTACTGGTACGTGACCATTGTTCATTTTTATTGAGGATTCATTATATTCTAGGCAGTACTGTGAGTTTTACTTAGTTTGTCTGATTTAATCCTTCAACAGCCTTAAGAGGTAGATGTTATTATCCTGATTTTTAGACAAGGAAACTGAAATTTGGACAGCTACCCATTATGGACTCAGGAACACTTGTAAATTCATTGCCTTCCAATTCCGAGAAGCCCTTGCAAGGTGGCTTTTTAGCCTTGAAAAAGAAAAGTTGCTTGTTTAAAGCCAAGAAGTTGTTATAGTTTTAAGGCCTAAATTGTACTTGGTGTCAGCTGATCCGACAACCTTCCCTTTTTTTAATCCCAGGTAATCCGGTAATCTCCCAGTGATGAGTAGAGCATGTAGGTGCCATTAATGCTGGGTGCAATTAGATGCAGCTGCCTCTGCCTCAGGTGCCCAGCAGGAAGCCATAATTGACAACACGGATCTAAGTGGGGCAGCACGGTCACTCACAGGCTGGTCACGTTTCCCGTCCATCTTCCTCATGGGACCTGCTGCACTGATACACTGCTCAGCTCTTCTCTGACCGGTGACTAATACCCTGGACTGAACATTCCTATGTCCAATTCTGTTCCTAACCCAGATGATTGCAGAGGTGAGTTATAAACACCCCACTGAATCTCACCTGAAAAGTTAAACAGAATTCCCTCTCTATTCTTCACTCCCAGTATGGGTGAAAAACAGTGAAAATCACTTAGTCATGTCCTCCTGAAGTCCACCAAGCTCCTCTGTCCATGGAATTCTCCAGGCAAGAATACTGGAGTAGGTCATTCCCTTCTGACCGGGAGGGAATCTTCCCGACCCAGGGATCAAATTTGGATCTCCTGCATTGCAGGCAGATTCTTTACCATCTGAGCCACCAGGATAATACCACAATGGGTAATACCCCCAGAATATGTGAAGCTTTTTATAGGAAGGATGTGTGTAGAGTCAAATTTAATATTGTGAGTCTCAAATTCAGAATTTAAAAAGGCACTGGGAGAAGTAAATATTTGCAGATTTATTGCATCCTTAACAATACAGTCCTAATATGATCGCTTTTATTTTCATCAAAAATTTTTATTTTGTTTCTAACCATAGAGAGAAGAAATATCCCCTTAGAAAATACTGGCTATGTACAATTTTGTTATAATTTTAGGTTACCCACATTTGGAATTTGGCACTTATATTTATCCCTTTGAATATTAATGAGAAAGTTTGCATTTCTATCTAGTATCCTAATAATATTAGCATATCTCCCCTCTTCCCTGCACCGCCTTGTATGAATTAGAGACCAACTGATTCACCTGTTATCATCTTTAGGGATTTTTTCCTAAAGATTTTATCATCAAGGAGTTTCCTTTTATAAAGATTTGGCAACTTTTTTTTCTTTTTGCTCCTCTTTCATTAGGAAAACAATGATGGAATCTTTTCAGAAATACACACTGATCTGTAGGGAGACAGTCTTAGAAGCAATTTGTTCAAGAACAGAGATTGTGGTCTGTGCAGAAAAATGTACCAAGATCTCTTTCCAGGGTAAATTAGGAGGATATGTGGGTCTAATCCTGCACATCAAATGGGTACAAAGCTTTCTTTTACTTCAGGGCCTGAGGCTGTTTACAAATAAACACAGACCAAGGTGATATTCTGCCCAAGATAACACTATAAGGGGAACTACAGAGTCTTTTGGTTAATGACCTATTTGAAATAATACACCACCACACATACACTCGATTTAGGGAGAATGCAATGCCAAGTTGGGTGGGCCAGTACTGAGTTCTATGATGAAAGTCCTTCACAATGGTTTCCAAAGAATGGGAACCAGAAACACTAAAGCCATACTTTCTCAGAGCTATAAGAGAAGGGACTTCTAGCGATGAGCCCCCCTGAAAAAGGCTCCCCGGCTCCAAAGCCCTAAGCACAACCCTGGGAACCATTAGAGAGGGGTTCTGGCAGATCTCAGCTGACACATGAGTGAATGGCAGGAGGCAAGGAAAGGAAGCTGGGGCCCACCCCAAGTCAGACTTCAGAGATGCAAGGCTATTACACACACACACGCGTGTGCGCGCACGCACACACACACACACACACTACTAACTGTCTCGAGGAAGGCAGAATTCACATTTTAATATTAAACAAATATCATAACAGTAAATTGTCCCCTCTTCTCATAGAGATGGAAAAGATGAAAGCTCTTTAAAAGGAACAAAGAATTAGAGACCTTACCTCCCAGATCTGAAGGTTCTCTGTGAATGATTGGCTAATGGGCATGATCAGCTTTTGGTTTTGCTGTATTTGCTTTGCTTCAAGGAGCTCTGAGCATGTTACTTAGCATACCTCCTCAGGAAAGGTATATCAGAAATGGGCCAACGTGGAAGGATGAAGTGCATTTCTAAGTTAATCAATTTTCCTTTTTAAAATCACCACCTCTCCCCACGCCCAGCATCAGTAACTCTGGGTCTGCTCCCGCAGCTCTCAGCCAGGCTCAGTCAAGCCCAGCTTCACCACCTTCACCCTTCACATTGGTGGTTCCCAATCCAAGGGTGCTTCCCCGCTGGATGTTCTTATGGCTGGATATTTCCTATCATCCAATAGCAGCTAAAATGTCACCTCCTGAGAGAGACCCTCCCTGACCACACTGTTTAAAACTTACTTTTTTATTCCTTGTTTATAAGGTATTCCTTGTAAATACCTTGTTTATTTTTCTCATTGCCCTTTTATAACCTGAAATTCTTTTTCAGATATTTTATGCTTCTCTCCCCCTTTGAACATAACACTTTTGTACAAGGAACCATTTACTCTTTATCACCATCCTCCCCTGAGCTCAGTGAGTGGCATGTAGAAAATATTCAATAACTATTTATGTAACAATGAAAAGACTTAGCTGAAGTCTCACCTTTTCTGTGTCAGCCCACAGTAGTCTTTCCCTTTTCTGGGAAATAAAGCTCCTGAACTGACTTCTGCATCCATATTGTATAGTACTTCACTGTAGGATCTTGAGGGTACAATGGTCATGTCATTTTACCTCATTTACATGCTATGTGGATTAAGGATCAGATTTTCTACTCTTCTTTTTTCCATCCCCCAAGCATAGATCTAGATTCACTTGTCTTGAAGCTGACGTAACAGAAATGTTAGTTCTGGGGAGAACAGTCCTTTTCCCAGAGTGGTCCTTCCCCCATAAAGTCCTCTAGAAAGCTGCAGACCTAACATGCATATACTGCTCTAAGGACATGGCATGAAACCCCAGGCCTTAGGTTCAGTGTCAAGAGCAAGCTGTCGCCTTCAGGAGAATAGGTTTTGTTGCAGAAGTCTTGAACTTGGTATAAATTTTGTTCATTTCAGGCATACTATGAAAAATCTAAACAGCTCTAAATTAAGGGCTGATTGTAAATTATTACATATTTCCTCCTGTTGCTTTCAGATTATTTGTTTAAACGGGTCTGGTAAATACCAGATCTTTATCATGATGACGAATGTCCTGCCAAAAGAAGAGGGAAAAAACTCTTCCAAAATTGTTCTGCATGGAAATGCAGGTGACTTTGACCAGCAAAGCAAACTACCGCCTACCCCAGGCAGTCTGTCACTTCTAAGCTTTGGAAAGAGCTCTTTTTAAGATAAGAACTTCCTTTCAAAATTGCTTTCACTAAGAAGCCAACACTCATCATCTTGTTAACATTTGCTCTGTGTTGTCAATCTTTGGTGGTCAGTAAAATGACCCCCAAATGCCAAAATCCAAATAAATAATTCATGCATTGAACTTTATATGCTTGATTCTTAAAGACATGGAGTCCTACCACCTCTGAGATACTTTGACTAGGATGAGGCAGAAAGAAGATGACGGTGTACAAAATGAAAAAAAAAAAGCACTTAGTTGAGCATTTGAGCATCAACTCTAGATTTCCAATTCAGTCAACATGGGAACTCACAGACCTAGCTCAATTTTAACTTGAGAAAAAATGGTGGAAGGAAAGAAACATTAGTTTTGCAGCATTAATCATGCAAGGTGTCCTAAAATCTCAGCTTGAGCTGTTTTCAAGATTTTATGTTGTGCTCTATAGACATCACACACAGGCACACACACCACCACCACTACATGTCTCAGAGATCAGACTAATACCTCGCTCTACCAGTAACTCTGACCAGTTCCTCAACAACGTTTGCTCTGGAGTTTCCCTCAAGCTTCCCTCTGGAGCTTCGGAAACATTAACACGGTCTTATATACCTATGAAATAAAGCTTTGCACTGAATGGATATATAATAAAAATGAAATAATGGAAAAAAATTACAATTGTACTATTTTTGAGCACTGCTATAAACTGAATTGCATTCCCTTGAAATATGTAAGTTGAAGCTCTAACTACCAATGTGTCTATAGTTGAAGATAGGGCCTATAAGGAAGGTATTAGGGCTTCCCTGGTGGCTCAGATGGTAAAGAATCTGCCAGCAATGCAGTAGATCTGGGTTTGAACCCTGGGTGTGGAAGATCCTCTGGAGAAGGAAATGACATCCTATTCCAGTATTCTTGCCTGGAGAATTCCATGGACAGAGAAGACTTGGGGGCTATGGTTCATGGGGTTCGCAGAGTCAGACATGACTGAGTGACTAACACTTTCACTTTTTCATAATGGGGTTTTTGTTCAGTTGCCCATTCGTGTCTGACTCTTTGCGACCCTATGGACTGCAGCATGCCAGACCTCCCTGTCCCTTATCATTTCCTGAAGTTTGCCCAAGTTCATGTCCACTGCACAGGTAATGACATTTAGCCATCTCATCCTCTGATGCCCTCTCTTCCTTCTGCCCTCAATCTTTCCCAGCATGAGGGACTTTTCCATTGAGTCAGCTGTTCACTGCATTCAGTTCAATTCAGTCACTCAGTCATATCCAACTCTTTTTGACCCCATGGACTGCAGCATGCCAGGCTTCCCTGCCCATCACCAACTCCCAGGGCTTGCTCAAACTCATGTCCATCGAGTCAGTGATACCATCCAACCATCTCATCCTCTGTCATCCCCTTCTCCTCCTGCCTTCAATCTTTCCCAGAATCAGGGTCTTTTCCAATGAGTCAGTTCTTCACATCAGATGGCCAAAGTATTGGAACTTCAATTTCAGCATCAGTCCTTCCAATGAATATTCAAGGTTGATTTCCCTTAAGATTGACTGGTTTGATCTTTTTGCTGTCTAAGGGACTTCAGGAGTCTTCTCCAGCACCAGAGTTTGAAAGCATCAATTCTTTGGCATTCATAAGGAAGCTATTAAGGTTAAATAAAGCCATAGGGTGGGGTCTTAGTCCAATAAACCTGGCATCCTTATAAGAACTAGTGTTATTTTAAGAGATACCAGGGAACTCTCTTCTCTCCTCACACACAGAGGAAAGGCCACATGAGAATTCAGCAAGAAGTCTGGCACCTGAAAGCCAAGAAGAAAGGTTTCATCAGAAACCAACCTTGACAGTCTGGAGTTCTAACCTTCCAGACTGTGAGAAAATAAATTTCTATCACAGCACCCAGTCAGCGGTATTCTGTTACTGGAATCTAAGCAAACTAAGACAAGCACTCGCTATTGCTTGTGAGTGAAAGTCACCTAGCCATGTCTGACTCTTTGCGACCCCATGGATTATACAGTCCATGGAATTATCCAGGCCAGAATATGGAGTGGGTAGCTTTTCCCTTCTCCAGGGGATCTTACCAACCCAGGGATTGAACCCACGTCTCCCATATTGCAGACAGATTCTTTACCAGCAGAGCCACAGGGGAAGCTCAAGAATACTGAGTGGGTAGCCTATCCCTTTTCTAGTGGATCTTCCCATTAGTGATTACCAAATATTTCATGTTCATTATCTTTTTTAATCTTCATAATAAAACCTGTGAGTTAGGCACTAACTCATTATTATCCTCATTCTAAACATGAGGAAACTGAGACACCATAAAATCATATGTAACTTGCCCAAAGTCCCACACACAGAGTCAGACCTTTCTGACTCCAGATGGTGTTAGAATCAGTTCAGTTAGAATAAGTAAACGAAAATAAATATCTTGAAGATATAACAAGGCTCAAAATTTTATTTTGACTCATATGTGTAATTTATTCCTTCCATTGATGTTCTCGGATTTTTGTCAATTGTGCTAAATTGAACTTAACTTGCGTTAATAATCTCAATCTAAATTAACCAGCATAATGAGCTCATAATGCTCACATTTAATCAATACCCACTAGGGAACAGTTACATTATCATTTTTCTCACACTGTTTTGCCTTTATGGACAGTGTAGTCTGTTATTGAGTATAAAGTAGTAGGTGGATTTAAATCTTTTTCTTAAGAGGTACTGTCAAGTACTACAGTTATAGCTGCAAATCTTGACTCATCTGGTGGGAAATGTGCTCTGGGTTCTAAGAAGTCTGTTCCTTAGTGCATATAATTTAATGGGAGGAATAAGATGATCAAGAAAAATGTCTTGAAATATCTATTTTTATTTAGTGTACCACTTATTTTCCAAGAATACCAATGAGTTATATAGATTATGTACACACAGAGAACCCATGGAAAGTAGGAATTACATGGAATGTAATCTATTGGCAGGACACCAGAATGGTGATGGATAAACCCAGACTTGGAGGTATGCATATATTGACTCCATTTATAGTGTTACTACTTACCAATAGTGTAGCCCAGACAAGTTATTTAACCCCTTTCTATCTCAGTTTCATTATGGATAAAATGCAAATAATATATCAACCTCCAAAATTGATTATTAGAATTAAATGGAATGATGTTTATAGAGAGCTCAGCATTTTGCCTGGAAAGTACCGTATGTTCAGTAATGTTAGCCGTAGTTATTGACATATGAATCAGGTGGATTTGTCTTTCAGAATTTATTTATGTAATCATTCAGCATCCTGATAAGACTTCTTTTTGGCTCATGCATATAATCAAAACAGACCCCGTAGGCACATTCAAGGTACTTTCAAGCCATCAGAAGAAATAATAGGGCAAGGGGGGGTGGGGTGGAAACAGAACTAGAAGTAGAAAAAAATCATTTTTCAAAATGAAGAACTGTTATTTTCTAGCTCCCCAGAGACCTGCCAACAATAAACAGCAAAAAGTAGGCGATGATTATACTTTGCATAAGAGACAGCTATTTATAAAAGAGTTTTAAATGATAGACAACAAACACTGTCAGTCCACCAATACAATAGGCAGAGGTGCAAGCCAGTCTGCAGTTAATACAGATGCCTCGGCAAGTAGCACAGAAAGTCCCTGGAATGAGCTTGAACCCCAGTTACATAGAACCCAGGCATGAGCACCAGCAAAAGGCCTGGGAAGCCCCAGGCTTAACAAAGAGAAATTGGTCAAGTAGCAAACACATGTAAACCATGACCCTCAGTGTGGCTGCTGTTGTCTGTTAGAGCCCAGGTGTCATCAAATCGTCACCTCAGTGACCCCAGTGGGAGAGGACAGACTGGAAAAAGCCTTTAAGGAGTAAGGTCAGAAAAGCCTAGCTCTGACTTAGATTATGTGGCAATGACAATTAACTAATCCCCGAAATCTGTTTCCCCGTGATGGTCTGGAGTTGTGGTAACATATGCTGTACTGCCAGGAAGATAATTTCTTGGTCTCCTTTGCGTCTTGGCAATGTCATGTACCTGAGTTCTACCTCATGGCAGGGGACGGGAGGAGGGCTGGTATGAGAAGTAATATGTGCCACTTCTAGGCCCACTCATGAAACCTCCCATACATGCGTCATGACACTATTCTCCTCCAGCCACCAGCGAAACCGCTACAATGACCTTGGAAACTAAATGCTGAAGATTGCAAAAACTCCAAATACCTGAGTCCTTGAATGATGAGACACATCCCTTCCTCCACACTCCCCATCTGCCTAAACTAATTCAGGACATGTTGTAAGCAAGAAACAAACTTCCATTGTGTGTGACCCTTTACACATTTTAGCACCAGCTTGTTATAACAACTAGCATTATCCTAACAGCACAAATTATAAATATTTGGCATATGAATATTGCTAGAGAGAGAAAGAGCGGAGGAATTTAAACACTTTCTTTTTCATTTTCTTTTTCTATTCTGATCTTTGCCTTCAATCCCTAAAAGCTGTAATTAGCATCAGAATATTGCATTTTATTGAAATGTAGTGAGAATGAATAAACTGATACCTGACATATCACTCTGAGCTCCCTGGAGTAAAAAGTATAGTTAATTAAGTATGGAATATACACAGTCATGTTTTATGGTACCTGTTTAACACAAATCAAATAGAAATCAAATTATGCAAAACTTAAACTTAATAACCCAAGAATCCCAAGTCACCCCATTCTGTACACAAATGAGTATAATCAGCATTATCTTGTACATTAAATAGGTAAAATTAGCTTTACTCTTCTTAAGTTGCCTTCATAACTAAGAGGCAGTAACTATGCGATAATAATCTCTTTCATAGAAGTGTGAACCATTAGGTTTGGTATTATCTAAACATAGATGGAGAAGCTGTATCAGTTCAGTTCAGTTCAGTCGCTCAGTCGTGTCCGACTCTCCGTGACCCCATGAATCACAGCACGCCAGGCCTCCCTGTCCATCACAACTCCCGGAGTTCACTCAAACCCATGTCCACAGAGTCGGTGATGCCATCCAGCCATCTCATTCTCGGTCGTTCCCTTCTCCTCCCGCCCCCAACCTTTCCCAGCATCAGAGTCTTTTCCAGTGAGTCAACTTGTCGCATGAGGTGGCCAAAGTATTGCAGTTTCAGCTTTAGCATCAGTCCTTCCAATGAACACCCAGGATCGATCTCCCTTAGAATGGACTGGTTGGATCTCCTTGCGGTACAAGGGACTCTCAAGAGTCTTCTCCAACACCACAGTTGTATACGGTTAGCAAAAACAAGACCAGGAGCTGACTGTGGCTCAGATCATGAACTCCTTATTGCCAAAGTCAGACTGAAATTGAAGAAAGTAAGGAAAACCACTAGACCATTCAGATATGACCTAAATCAAATCCCTTATGATTATACAGTGGAAGTTAGAAATAGATTTAAGGAACTAGATCTGATAGATAGAGTGCCTGATGAACTCTGGACGGAGGTTTGTGACTTTGTACAGGAGACAGGGACCAAGACCATCCCCATGGAAAAGAAATGCAAAAAAGCAAAATGGCTGTCTGAGGAGGCCTTACAAATAGCTGTGAAAAGAAGAGAAGCGAAAAACAAAGGAGAAAAGGAAAGATATAAGCATCTGAATGCAGAGTTCCAAAGAATAGCAAGGAGAGATAAGAAAGCCTTCCTCAGCGATCAATGCAAAGAAATAGAGGAAAACAACAGAATAGGAAAAACAAGAGATCTCTTCAAGAAAATTAGAGATTCCAAGGGAACATTTCATGCAAAGATGGGCTCGATAAAGGACAGAAATGGTATGGACCTAACAGAAGCAGAAGATATTAAGAAGAGGTGGCAAGAATACACCGAAGAACTATACAAAAAAGATCTTCACGACCAAGATAGTCACGATAACGTTATCACTGACCTAGAGCCTGACATCTTGGAATGTGAAGTCAAGTGGGCCTTAGAAAGCATCACTACGAACAAAGCTAGTGGAGGTGATGGAATTCCAGTTGAGCTGTTTCAAATCTTGAAAGATGATGCTGTGAAAGTGCTACACTCAATATGCCAGCAGATTTGGAAAACTCAGCAGTGGCCACAGGACTGGAAAAGGTCAGTCTTCATTCCAATCCCAAAGAAAGGCAATGCCAAAGAATGCTCAAACTACCGCACAATTGCACTCATCTCACACGCTAGTAAAGTCATGCTCAAAATTCTCCAAGCCAGGCTTCAGCAATATGTGAACCATGAACTCCCAGATGTTCAAGCAGGTTTTAGAAAAGGCAGAGGCACCAGAGATCAAATTGCCGACATCCACTGGATCATGGAGAAAGCAAGAGAGTTCCAGAAAAACATCTATTTCTGCTTCATTGACTATGCCAAAGCCTTTGACTGTATGGATCACAATAAACTGTAGAACATTCTGAAAGAGATGGGAATCCCAGACCACCTGACCTGCCTCTTGAGAAACCTGTATGCAGGTCAGGAAACAACAGTCAGAACTGTACATGGAACAGACTGGTTCCAAATAGGAAAAGGAGTACGTCAAGGCTGTATATTGTCACCTTGCTTATTTAACTTATATGCAGAGTACATCATGAGGAATGCAGGGCTGGAAGAAGCACAAGCTGGAATCAAGATTGCCGGGAGAAATATCAATAACCTCAGATATGCAGATGACACTACCCTTATGGCAGAAAGTGAAGAGGAACTCAAAAGCCTCTTGATGAAAGTGAAAGAGTAGAGTGAAAAGGTTGGCTTGAAGCTCAACATTCAGAAAACAAAGATCATGGCATATGGTCCCATCACTTCATGGGAAATAGATGGAAAAACAGTGGAAACAGTGTCAGACTTTATTTGTTTGGGCTCCAAAATCACTGCAGATGCTGATTGCAGCCATGAAATTAAAAGACGCTTACTCCTTGGAAGGAAAGTTATGACCAACCTTGATAGTATATGAAAAAGCAGAGACATTACTTTGCCAACCAAGGTCCGTCTAGTCAAGGCTATGGTTTTTCCCGTGGTCATGTATGGATGTGAGAGTTGGACTGTGAAGAAAGCTGATCGCCGAAGAATTGATGCTTTTGAACTGTGGTGCTGGAGAAGACTCTTGAGAGTCCCTTGGACTGCAAGGAGATCCAACCAGTCCATTCTAAAGGAGATCAATCCTGGGTGTTCATTGGAAGGACTGATGTTGAAGCTGAAACTCCAATACTTTGGCCCCTCATGCGATGAGTTGACTCACTGGAAAAGACTCTGATGCTGGGAGGGATTGAGGGCAGGAGGAGAAGGGGACGACCGAGAATGAGATGGCTGGATGGCATCACCGACTCTGTGGACATGAGTTTGAGTGAACTCCAGGAGTTGGTGATGGACAGGGAGGCCTGGCGTGCTGTGATTCATGGGGTCGCGGAGAGTCGGGCACGACTGAGCGACTAAACTGAACTGAAACATATGTAAATCTTTCCACCTGAATATTCATTGTAAAGATTTATGCTGAAGTTGAAGCTCCAATACTTTGGCCACCTGATGCGAAGAGCTGACTCACTGGAAAAGATCCTGATGCTGGGAAAGACTGAAAGCAAAATGAGAAGGGAGCAGCAGAGGATGAGCTGGTTAGATAGCATCACCAACTTAATGGACATCAATTTGAGCAAAGTCTGGGAGATAGTGGAAAACAGAGGAGCCTGGCATGCTGCAATCCATGGGGTATCAAAAAGTCAAACAACAAAATCTCTGTACTCTTTCTGTCAAAGTTAGTGGCAACCTAACGGTGCTTCTGTGGTTGTTAGAGACACCAGTACCACTAATGGTGTCTATAGCCTTTTGCCCTGATTTTAAAGATTACAAGTATATTTTGAGCATGTTTCTGATTTTATAGTAATATCTGCTAAAGATGATCTTACATTTTGTTTGATCCAGGTTTCACAACAGAAGCAGACATATGGTAGCTTAAACTTAAGTGGAAGTCAGCCAAAATTGGAAGATGAATTATTTGTCACCTGATGATCTGAATTTAGGAAATTTCCCAATCTTAGAACTCCAACTAAGTTTAGCACCAAGTCATTCAAGATGTATGCCTTCATGCCTATAGTTTCTTTCCACTGTTATGATTCATAATACTTACTGTGCCCCTGAACTTAAAGCTGGGAATTCAAAAATGCCTAAGATACAGTCTTTGTCCTCACAGAGCCAGAGCCTGATCGAGAAGACCATTGATAAATATGTGACCACAGGGCACAGCAATATATCTAATCCACTTGTGTACAATGTCTAAATGCTTCCCAAGCTCCATCATTGGATCATAGAGTACTATGGGTTAGGAGCTAAGGCAAAATGTTGCATATTTTGCCATCTATGCTGCAAATTTAATTTGGGGCTTTAAGGTTGATGCATTTACCTCAACTGCTCATTGTTCTATTTCAACCTGGCCAGCCATCATATGGCCCTTTCTCATGATCTGGAAATTTAAGATGCTCCAGTGAAGAGGCTGCCATCTTGAAATGGCCAAAATTCATGTCAGTTCTTAGAAAGGAAAAGTCTTACTTACATGACTTCTGACCTTTGATCCATCACTCTACCAAAGTGTTAAAATCCCAGTGTCCCCTCCTGTTTTTCTTTTACGTATTCTCACTGGGCCAGAAAGTGTTAGTGAGAATTTAGAAGCACTAAATTAAGTGGTAGCCATCTGGCCTGGCCAACTTCTGAAAAATAAAATTCCTGTGGAAGATAAGGCCTTCTTTGGATGACACCTGTGCCCTAGGGAAATTGGCATATTATTATGAGCAGGGGGGAAAAGTCATTCTACCACATGGGAGTAATTGTTAGCAGGCAAGAGATCATGTAATACACAGCAATTGTGGATTTTAAGGGCAAGATTCCAGACCATGATATAAGCCCAGTTGTCTGTCCAAGGTTAATGGGGTAATGTCCTCGCTTACTCTCACTTGGAGCTAAATTAACTTTGTAAACTCATAGGTTCTGTCTTTTGTCTATAGGAGTCAGGATTTAGCATTCTGAAAGGGAACCAAAGGATTTAATGTTTAACGGTGTGTTTGTACCTCTTTTCAGCAGACTACGAACACATCTCCTTTTCCAACACACCCCTCTGAAAGGAGACCCAGAGAGGTGAGTCTTTGATGACAGCCTTTTTTACTTTGTTTAGAGAAACCTGTCAGGCATTGTGTTATGAGAATACCTGGCCTGCCTGCAGCTGTGCTTCACCCAGGACTACTGCAGCATAAGGTTTAAATCATCAAGTTCCATGAGGCCAGTGAGTGCTGCCCAGTATTTTTCACTGAGGCTCCCTTCTGTGTGTGTGTGTGTTAGTTGCTCAGTCATCTCTGACTCTTTGGACCCCATGGACTGTAGCCCAGCAGGCTCTTCTCTCCATTGAGTTCATCAGACAAGAATACTGCAGCTGGTTACCATTCCCTTCTCCAGGGGGAGGCTCCCACTACAAGTCACCAGAATGGCTGCCGATTGTGTAAGAAAAGTCATTCAGATGAGTTTGCCCTTGTGGGCTGGGAGTGGGGGGAGACCCATCATGTAGCAAAGCAGTGAATGGATCACCTGCATTTTTACTTTACAGCCAATTTTTCCGGCAGCCTGAAGGAGAGGTCAGACGACCTGCCCCATTGCATGCTGCTGTCATCAGAGTGAAGGAGGCCAGTTTCAGTGACTGCAGGGCCACAGTCAACATCCGGCTGCTTGGGAGCAAACTGATTGTCATCAGGGAGCAGCAATGTACAACTATGAATTCTGTCCAATAGTTACAAACTGTCCCTTGTTCCGTGAAGATACTGGCCGAGATGACAGTGGAGCTCCAGGATAAGTCCTTGAGAGAAGCAACTGCAGAGAAGCAGGTGTCCTGACACATCACCCACTGCCCTGTGATTCTGAAATATGACTCGTGTCCACCTTCCCTGCTCAGTACCATTTTTGCTTGCTGTAAAAACGTCCTTTTAACCACAGTTCAGGAATGCTAAGTCAGTATCCCAGAGTGGTGGGAAGGCTTTACCTACTTTACAGTCACCAAAAACACTTCCAGTACTGGGTATAGTCACACTGAAGAAGGGTAACCAAAAGACAGAGAACCTGAGGAATCAGGAGAGCAAGTCTGATGCTGGACCTTTGTGCCTCAAATAATGAGACTGCCATTGGTCCTGGATCTACTGTCTACAGAAAGAGATCCAACCCCAGAGTTTGACATTTTAAGGAAATGTGTTAAAGTAGCTCCTCATACCATGCTCTCACCTCTGGAAAGCTCACAGGCCTGTACACAAATGATTTCATCACTGTGCAACTCAGGTTAGTAATGCAACCCAAGAATGGTGAACTTGTACGTGGGCCCTTCCATTTGGGTTGTTCATCATTGACACGCTGTCTAAACAAACTAAAACTCAGGATCAATTGGTCAGTCCATCTGAAAATGGGATGTAATGATGGTTATGCAAATCTATAACCCTACTTTTAAAATATTATTGTACATTTACAATGTGAAGCTTTTATGGTATGTAAAATTGTCCCAGTAAGCATTAGTAATTATATTTACAATAAACAATATTATTAAATAAACAATAAATAGCCAATCTGATATTTTTAGATATTTCAACAACTAGTTTGAATTAAACTTCACTCCTAGCCCAATCGGTCATGAAGAAATATTGCATTAATATGGCCCCTAAATGCCCCAATTTGTCATAAGAAATTATTTGTCAAAATCTGAGCTGGTTTATGTATAAGTAACCATTTTTAAATCTAGATGAACATTTGTTTTCTAATATCTCCAACTAAATATAGACTGTTTTAGAGCTAGACAGCATATATAAAAGCAGGTATTTTGGTCACTGAGAAAGAATGAAATTAACATTAAATTTCACAAATGACCACAGAAGGACCATTCCTTTAAGTATAATTATTCAAAATTCTGATAAAATTATATATATAAATTTCTCCCACAGAAAGACAGTACTTAACTTTTTAAATTTAAATCTCTATAAGCTATATGGCCTATTGCCCTAGGACTAGATGCCTTATACACAAAGTGGGAAAAAATATTCATCCATTTCAGCATAACTAAACTAAAGACTAAACTTTTTGATAAAAGAAAAATATCCTTCTTTCTTTAATGTAACTTCTATTTTCACTGGTTTGAAATAATAACCATAAAATTTTAAACAGCAGGAAGCCTTACAAAAGCCAATTATCATTCATTCAAGCTCTATGATCCTTGCCAGTTTATCTAAAACTAGTTCAAACCCATAAGTAACTTTTCATAGAAAACTGCTGCTTTTCTTGTGGTCTAGGAAATCAATCAACTCTTAAATACTGTTTAATCTGTAATGTAAGGAAACCTCAATATCTCTAGGGGATTCATGGGAAGCAAATTGTGAACACCTAGAACCCTCTATTTCATCTAATTACCCTTTATTATAATAAAAGCTTGAGTGAAGTACTTTCAGATTTGAAATTAAAAAATCATTTATTTCTACTATTTGCTGTTGTTCACTCATAGAGGAATTGATTTTATGTTGAATGATCTCACAATTTTTCTAAAGGGTAGAGGGATAACTGCTAATTTCTTGTTATTGTTTGAGCCTCACAATAATCTTTTAAGCCAGGTAATGTTATTATAAATGTTCAATTGATGGAGAAACTGAGACTTAACAAAGCTAAATATCTTGGCCAAGTTTATTACACTAATAAGGGACAGAGACAGAACCCACATGCAGGACTGGGTTCTAGAGTCAGGGCTAACAGTTCTCCAACAGAATAAGAGAAACTGAAAACCAAGGAGTCTCACGTGAGCCCCTGTCCCAGGGAAAGTCTTACAAAGGACAAGATCAGACCAACATCGAGTTTGCATTGACTGAAGAACTGAGTTACTCTTAAACCTACAATGTAAATATTGTGCTAGGAGAGAGTGGCTTGAAAAAATTTTTAAAAAGGCTTTCCCCAAGGACTGGCTAGAAGGAGGATTCTCCAGGAAGATGAGATTTACAGTGCACGAATTTCAGCCCCAGATGAAGCAGCCTGTCCAGGACAGGACCTGGGTTAGGTTAATATTTTTGACCCGTCATTTACTATGGAAAATTCTAAATAGACCACAGATTTCAGCTGCTTCGGATGGGCTATTTTAATAAGAACATTGCACTCACAGACTGTCAGTTTCCTGACTGATAAACCTAAATGCAAATAGTGTCTCATGCTGTTTGGAAGAAGCCAAAACCAAGCTGAACAGTATGTTTTGGCTGGGAACTCCCTAAACATTTTCTAGGGGCTCTTTCTTCCTGCTGGCAGAAGAAAACAAATCTAGTTGGGTATAATAAGATATTTTTTTTCTCCTGTTTAGCCTCAAAGAAAAATACGCTTTCCTGAGAAATCTGAAATTATAACATACTCTTTTAGACATTGCCACATAATTTACACTTCTGGCAAAGATTCTCCCAGCAGCCATTTGGGATACATTTTCATTCAACACATTGGCACTTTTATGTAATTTTGATAAAGGTCTTATTCACTAGGATAACTGTGGCAACTCACTGTCCTTTGGTTGTCCTGCCTGGACTATTTGTCGAATGGCTTGAATCGCTGAGTGACTGGATAACCGTGTTACCCGTGAAGCGCATTGTTGGAGGTGAAACACAGATGATTATGTTTAAGGGCCCATTAAGATCTAGCCAGGCGGAGGCTGGGTCATTCTTCTCGCATTGGCCAGATCCTCCAAAGCTTTCTGTGTCTCCACGTTGATACTTGGCCAGTCTTGTCAGTCCAGTGACAATGGAGGAAAAAAGGAAAAAAAAATGAAACACTGTTAATAGGATTATACGATTTGGGGAATAGAATGTTGTTACAGATGATTTATTTTGAAAGCTGATTTCGTTTTAGTGAAAACAAGCTCAATCCATTACACCAGAGGCCGTAGTGCCAAACACAATCATTTCTAGTTTGAAAGATGTGATTGCTTTTTAATGTGGAAATTTCACAAGGTTACAAAGTGGAGGAAAAAAAAAAAACTAAACTCCTTTCATGTAACAAAGTCACTTTGGGATGTAGGTTACAATGCCCTGACAGTGTCCAGATACCCTGACCACATCACAAATCAGAAAGGTGGATCCGTTTGATTTACACCATTTCTCAATTGTGTTTCTCGTATGCCTCTGAAATAGCCTAAGAGTTTCTTTACCAAAATAAATAGAAAGTAAAGATAATCTAAATACTGGAAGTTTGCAGGGTCAGGCAAGGATAAGCAAGATAGGGGAAACAAATACAGGTAAAGAAACATAGTGTATAGACCTCTGTGTGTGTGTGTGTATGAGAGAGAGAGAATTCTCCTTTACCAAAGCAGTTTTATTTGCTCACTCCAGTTTGACCAACCAAATCCTGTTGTTTAAACCTGTTCTAATAATTTAATCTGGTGCTTTGCTGTCACCAGGTTCCATACCATCTTCTTTTCTCCCCTATACCTTTGGAGGACTTTAAAGGAAATTAAAAACTCATCAAATCAATGTTTAATCTGCACATATAATATGGCTGAGATTAACGAAATGATGATGGCTAGGTTTTGACTCTGCCATCATTTCTCAGACACTATAATCCTTTGTTAAGGAGTACATCAAGGCTGTATATTGTCACCCTGCTTATTTAACTTCTATGCAGAGTACATCATGAGAAACACCAGGCTGGATGAAGCACAAGCTGGAATCAAGATTGCCAGGAGAAATGTCAATAACCTCAGATATGCAGATGACACCACACTTATGACAGAAAGTGAAGAAGAGCTAAAGAGCCTCTTGATGAAAGTAAAAGAGAGAGTGAAAATTTTGGCTTAAAGCTCAACATTCAGAAAACTAAGATCATGGCATCTGGTCCTATCACTTCATGTCAAATAGATGGGGAAACGATGGAAACAGTGAGAGACTTTATATTCTTGGGCTCCAAAATCACTGCAGATGGTGATTGCAGCCATGAAATTAAAAGATGCTTGCTCCTCGGAAGGAAAGCTATGACAAACCTAGACAGTGTATTAAGAAGCAGAGACATTACTTTGTTGACAAAGGTCCATCTAGTCAAAGCTATGGTTTTTCCGGTAGTCATGTATAGATGTGAGAGTTGGACTATAAAGAAAGCTGAGCACCGAAGAATTGATGCTTTTGAACTGTGAAGACTCTTGAGAGCAAGGAGATCCAACCAGTCCATCCTAAAGGAGATCAGTCCTGAATGTTCATTGGAAGGACTGATGTTGAAGCTGAAACGCCAATACTTTGGCCACCTGATGCAAAGAACTGACTCATTGGAAAAGACCCTGATGCTGGGAAAGATTGAAGGCAGGAAGAGAAGTGGACAACAGAGGATGATGGTTGGATGGCATCACTGACTCAATGTACATGAGTCTCAGCAAGCTCTGGGAGTTGGTGATGGACAAGGAAGCCTGGCATGCTGCAGTCCATGGGGTCACAAAGAGTCAGACACGACTGAGTGACTGAACTGAACTGATCTGAATACAAAATGAAATTCTCAAAATACAGTTGGTGAGACAAGAAAAAAGTGTTTTTACTGGTAAGAAAAATAAAATATATATATATATATATATTGCTAAATTGAGAATTATCAAAAGTTACACTATGTTGAAGAGAATTGAATGTCCATTGTGTGGAATGCATCTCTCCATTCTTCAACTAGGCTTTCATCCCTAGCTGGGGAGGGTGGTGCCATAGTAGGGAATACAGCCATGACAATGTAGCAGCATTTTTCAGAACCTTGGATAGAAATGACATATACCCCATGAAATCTTTTTGTCCTAACAGTAATTGGTTGTTATTTTTTTGTCTGTGCATTCTGAATACATGTCATCCTGTTCTTTTGTGACTGTCAGGGGAAAAACAGGTGAAGAAGCCATATGATTGCAGTGCTCCTTGCAAAAGTTTGGCCAACAAAATTACTATAGCATCTTCAGGAGCCAGCATAAAAGAACACAAATCTAAGCATTAAGGGAACTAGGACAGTGGAAGGGAAATGTGCTGGCCTTTTGTTGGAGTGAAATTTAGGGGAAATAAGTTGGGAGTCTGAAAAACAAAGCAAGGCTACAATGTCCAGTTTTATTTAAGCAAATCCTGGTTAGCTCCTGGCAGTTCCACTCGGTGCACCATTCACTTAGTACTCAGGCCAACTCAGTTTAGTTCACTGAATGGCTACCATGTTCCACCTAGTTCATGCACTTATTTAATCCTCATGGAAACTTGAGATAGATATTCTTATCCCACTTTGCAGAAGGAGAAATTGAGATTCAAGGATTTAAGGTACCCCAGATTCATCCACTCCCGAGCCCATATAATCCCACTACTTGTTGTTTATTCTACCACAAACTTCACTTATGGCAAAAGCCTACTGATTCTTGGGACTGAAGACTGGACTTATTCAGTGATATGGAGTCTAGTTAAGTCTCCAATTAGAACCTTGGTTATAAGACTTTGAGGAAAGGGTTTGGAGATCTTCAGATGAAAGAAAAACAAAGCATAACTTTCTTTAATCAAGCATATATTCGATATGACAAAGTGCTGTCGGCTATGTAGGTTTGTTCATCTGAGATCTTCATCTTTATGTTCTTGGCACGTAGTATAATGCCTGGCACATAGTGGTTATCCAGTGAATATTGGTTGAAATAGACTGTGGGATTCATAGTTTAGGAATAAATCAGGAAATTTAATAACTTATGCAGAAATGATATTGCACATGTATTTCTTTGTTTCTCAAGTTGTTCTGTCTGAGGTGATTCTAAAATATTTATCTATATTTTACTCTTTTATGGTATAATGACAAGGCTTTGTAAAATGACATATCTCATTATGTTCCTTTTTAAAAGGTGAACTAAACATGCCCCTCAGAGAAGGTGACAGCACCCTACTCCAGTACCCTTGCCTGGAAAATCCCATGGATGAAGGACCCTAGTAGGCTGCAGTCCATGGGGTTACAAAGAGTCAGACACGACTGAGCGACTTCACTTTCACTTTCATGCATTGGAGAAGGAAAAGGCAACCCACTCCAGTGGTCTTGCCTGGAGAATCCCAGGGACGGGGGAGCCTGGTAGGCTGCCATCTATGGGGTCACACAGAGTTGGATACGACTGAAGCGACTTAGCAGAAGCAGCAGCAGCAGCAAACATGCCCCTACAACAATATACCCATAATAAATGTTGTATGGAGTATTGATTAATGGCTCCTTTGGTTTAAAAAAAAAAAAAAAGGTTTCTTCTTGGATTTCAGTTGTTACTTAGACTGCGCGGTCTATACAGGAAAAAAAAAAAAAACCCGGCATGAAACCAGACTCCAAGCTCAGAGGGCATGCATGCACACTGTACCAGAAATCATGCTATTCCAATCCAAATGTACTAAATCCTCCTGTAATGTGTGGTCAAGGAGTTAAGTTCTAAAGGAAATGCCTAACGTGGAAACCATATCTGTCTGTCTCCTTCAGCCTCTGAGCCTCTCTGACAGAACTCTGCAGAAGAAGGTGTCTCAATGCTTCACCCGGGAATGATAGCCTCACCAAGTGCTTCGAAGGAGTCATACAGTAAGGGCCAAGTTTGGGTTTGGAAAAGAGAGGAAGCAAACTGACTCTGTGGTTTGTTATGAGATCCTAGGAGGAGCTTTGAGTGTTACAAAGAGTCTTTCCTCTTCCAACCCTTCCAATCTCCTCCTCACTCCCTTCTGGGTTTCATTCTTTCTCACAGAAGCTTGGCAGTAGGCAGAGTGAGAAAGTCTAGCTGGGGAAAGGACCCTTCCGTTCAGGTCTCCTTTGCATGGCCTATGACTGCAGCCCCAACAGTAGATTGTGAAACTAGACGCCCTCTGTCATTGAGTCTGTCTTACCAAGAGGAAAAACTGCTTTGTGTGATGACTTTATGGCAAATGCTGGCAAAAGCATTGCCCTGCATACTGAAAGAGAGACATTTCTAACCGCAGCTCATGAACCACACGTATTTACTCTGGCACATGCCCACTATTTGTTCATAGGCTCTCTGTCTCTACTAATGCGTTCCAATTTTGGAGGCTAAATCATTGCCAGTAGTTTCCAGGACATTCCGCTAGGCTAAGCAAAATTGCCCTAAGCGGTAGTCAGAAACCACTGGAGTAGTATTGTAAATACAGACTATTTGCAGAAAATGAAAGATAGCAAACATCTTATCGTTTTTGTGCTGCAGAATTCCACGGGGCATATCTTGCAGAGAGCCATGCAAGGCACTAACAAGAAACTAGAGCAAGGTACGAGGGCTTTCATCCCCACTAAAACTCAGAAATTGTGCCTGAAACCACTTGGAAAGTTGGTCACAGTCTAACACAGCTTTAACACTTTAACACTTCTGAACACTATTCAAGAGTCATGCTAGAGATTAGATACAGCCTAAAACCTGTAGTAGCCTTTTGTCTGGTGTGGATTTTAAAATGAGGGTAAGATCTAAAAACATTGGAGCAAGATATCTCTGCATTCAGTGATAGCCATCCCAGCACCATGTGAGTCTTTCCCTTGGGCCTAAGGATGACTGAATGGGTGATGTGGAACCAGGTTGATTCCAAGATCTTGGATAACTGGGGAATTCTGCATTTGTAATAAAACCTCCCAGCACTGTTGAGCTGCCTTTTACCTTATCTCACCTCTGGCAGGGACTGAGGAAAGGCTATATTACGTGATATTGCTTCTCTACCCATATCTCTTTTGCCTGTTTCTATTGGATTTGTTTCTAACCAAAGCAGAGTTTTTGCTTATCCAAGAATTTTAATAATAAATAAGAGTGTGTGTTATACATTCAACAACTCTGATGTCAATGCATCAATATGACCATGTCTGTGTTTGAAAAGAGGAAGGAAGCTCACTCCAAAAGCAAGTGCTCAGTATCCACTAGTATTCTTTTGAGGTGGCTAAGCAGATTCTTGAAGTACTTATACATTTTACAACACCTCTTGAGGGCTATTGAAACAAGTCTGTTTCATCCTAAGGGTGAGGCAAAATTAAGTTGAAATAAGCCACAATTAAAACTCCATGTGTTGGGTTACGAGACAGAGGAAGGATATCCATATTGCTGTCCATGTGTATTCTGTTAACATTTCAGGCATTTTAACTTTGGGGAGTGGATGGCATGAGGGGGGCTAGGTAGGAACAAGGCCACCACATCAAACTGATAGTGGGGTAGAAGGAACATTTGACACCTCCCGCCTTTTCTGCCCCCTGTCTGTTTTTAATTTTGCTAAATCATTCCCGTCTGGAGATTGTATATTTTACGTTGCCTCTCCAAGCAACACAGAGGTATAGTGTCAGAGAGCCTGATCTCAAAGCCAGGCAAAGTGATGTGAAAGCTGTAAAGGCCCCAAGCCACAAGAAAGACAGAAAAGGAATGGGGTGGGGTCCTGGCTAAAACAACATTAGCCTTCAGGGTGTATGCAGTAACTGGTAAGATGGCCCAGGGAGACATAACCTTTCTCTCATGATGAGTGTAAGACTTTTTGTATGTTTGTGTTTTAAAAAGTTAATATCGCTTTGAGAGTTCTAAAGGTGACTTTCTGGCAAAAGTGAACTACCATGAAATTGTACTGGAAAGAGATTCCAAGGCAAGAGACTTCAAAGTGAAATTTGTCCATTATAAATATGAAGGTAATAGAAAAGTGAGGGAAACCGGTGACAGAACCTAAAATGTGTTTTACACATGTGCACATGCATAGAAACATCAAGAAGTGGATAGAACCCATCAATAGTAACTTTAAGAAAAAAAAAAAATACGCTGAATCCTAAAACCACTCCCGAGTATGCAGATCTGTCAGGGGTGACTTCAAATTCACATGATCTAAGTGTTGGCATTTACATGTACATTTCTGAAACATATCTATAGGATGAGAATGATAATAGTTTCATCTGTAGCAAAATTATGGGCTTCCCTGGTAGCTCATCTGGTAAAGAATCCACCTGCAATGCAGGAGACGCTGGTTCGATTCCTGGGTCGGGAAGATCCCCTAGAGAGGTGATAGGCTACTCATTCCAGTATTCTTGGGCTTCCCTAGTGGCTCAGATGGTAAAGAATCTGACCGCAGTGCAGAAGACCTGGCTTTGATCCCTCGGTTGGGAAGATCCCCTGGAGGAGGCCATGGCAACCCACTCCAGTATTCTTGCCTGGAGAATCCCCATGGACAAAGGAGCCTGGTGGGCTACAGTCCGTGGTGTCGCAAAGAGTTGGACACGACTAAGCGACTCAGCACAGCACAGCACAGAAAAATTCTAAGTCTCAACTGAGAAGGCAAGTGAAATGCTACAGGCAATCGTCAAAAATCATCTTCCATTATTATTATTTAAAGACTTACATGATATGGGAATTTTTTTTAATGTGGTGCAATCACGATAACCAATAGCTTCCTCCCTACAGGGAATGGCCTTGAGCCTAATCTACAATTCTTTCGATTTTTTGTTTTCTTCTCATATATACTTTCCCCTGCTCAGGTTTATTGAGGACACTGTGAGTGCATCATCACTGCAGCTTTGTGCACCACTGTAGTCATCACTTGACAGTGTTAATATTGTGGTTTTAATGAAAGGATTGCTGTAGGCTTTCACACACAGATATGCATTGCATTTGGAAGAAAAAAAAATAACCCAAAGCATTTTGAATGGCGTTTCTTCATGGTTTATCACCATTTAGAAGAATAATAAAACTACCTATTTACTCTTCTTCTGATGAAGCAGATGCTGTTCACTGTAGTTCTGTAATGTATTTACCTCATCTGTTTCCCTGCTTAGTTGTGGGTGTCTAGTTGCAATGCTATTCTTTCTTAAAAGTGATAAATTATGACTGTAGGTTGTTTTCCCTAAGCTTTTTTTTTTTGGGGGGGGGTAGTTGTTATTATGCAATAGCCGTATAAGCAGTGGAGAAGTTACCTCAAATGAGAGAAAATTAGTAAATGAAGACTAGAGATTCATGCTGTATGTGTGTATGCACACTCCTGTGAGCCCGCGCTAGAAATCCTATGCCCTAGGTGCATTTATGCACGTGAAAAACATGTGTTTACAGACAGAAAACCATGTAATTATTAGTAACCAACAATGGTGCTCTTGATTCTCACTAAAAATTACTCTAAGTCACATGGGAAATTTTCATAAGTGCTTAAATCAGAGCCCTGCCCAGTCAATAACTCCACAAATGTGTGCCAGCTAAGCTATGAAGATATTGAGAAAGTCTTGGATTAGGAGAGCCAAAATGAAACATAAATAGTGTCAAATCAAAACTGCTGTGGGCATTTTTTAAAGTTATTTGGCTTAAGTCCTCATGTAATCAGAAATAAAGCATTGCTGCTGCTTTCAAAGGAACAGAGAGCAGAGTAAAGATCTGATCGGAGGCATATAAGCACTGAAGAAAACAGGAACAATTGTGAGATTACATATTCTGAGTAGGAATCAGCTGCAGGCACTTCTGAATCATTTGTCTTTCTGATCTTTTAGGAATCAGCCTGTACGTACCACAAGAGCAAGGCCTGGAGTGCCCGGGGAAGGGTGCATGCACACGTGGGAGGGGTGCTGAGCACTTCCTCTCAGGGCCACCCCCCACCTCCAGGAGAAAGGTATGGACCGTCCTTGGTCTACCTGTTGACAGGGCCGTTAGGCCCATTCTCCTGCTGTCTTGCTCCCTGCCAGCACCTCCTCCTTCAGCAGTGATGAGACCTGGCTATGAGACTCTCCCAGGCCTGAGGACGGGGCCTTCCTCACTCAGGCTAGGTACTTGTCTTTGTGCGTGATTTTAAGGGTGCTAAAAAAATGTGTCTAAGTCCCTGAAATATTACTCCCATCAGACTGCAACATAGCTTCTGAAATTTCACCACTAAAAATTACCATCTTCAAGTGAATGCTAATCATCCATAGTAAGAGGGATGCTGTGTTAAATGCCTTTACCCTTTCTACTGTCATTCTGATTGGATTACCAGATAACACCCTACCCTTTAGAAAGCAGAAATAAACATGCAATGTGATGGGGCACAGTGCAGGCAGAATCTGATAGAAAATGTGGTCAACATGAGGAATGGAAAAGGCCCAGGCCATATCAGTTCCAGTGAGGGCCACAGTGAGGGGACCTTGGGTAACCAGATTACAGAATTACACCTCTAGGCAGCGGAAGCAGGCAAGAGGAAGGGCCATTCCAAAATCGGTAAATGCTGTCAAAGAACCACTCACCAGCATTTCCTAAGGCTGGTTCTTCTGCTGGAGTGCAGACCCTCCAGCAAAATATATTGTGAAAAAATGTCACCCCTCTACCATAAACAAACACCCCACCCCCACTCTGCCGCTCTGCCCCAGTTTCTCATTTGCAAAACTTATTATTGCAGCAGCCTCCAAGGTTTTTCAGAGGAACAAGATATTCAAGGAAACTAGAGCTCTTCAACCAAATGATTTTATCTCAGATTTCTCAGTTTTGACACACAAGCTCTCACACTGGAACATCAATATATCTTTGTCATATTGTTGGCTAAAACACAGCAAGTAAATCCCTTGAGAACTGTAGAGCTATGAACAGGCTACTCAGCATAACCTTGTCAAAAGAAGGTACAGTACTTTCTGGGTAGTTCCTGTCCCATAGTCCGGAATAGGTCATTGTTTTTAATCAGAAAAACAAGCAAACATATATATATATATATATATATATATATATATAAACACACACACCCACTGTGTGGAGGGTGCTTCCCACGTGGCTCAGAAGCCTGGACTATCACCAGACCTCCAAACACTCAATGCCACTACTTCAAAATCACAAAACTTCCCCAACCATTCAGGACTGTGGGACTCTTGGGGAAATTGCCCAAGCCATGTTTCATAAACAGGCCCTGGAACTCCTGGGAAAGGAGCTGTCTTGACCCATAAGAAAGGGGGCGCTCCAGGTTTTATTATGTGTTTTCTAGAGGTACAGATGAGGTAGGGGGAAGGAGGTAGAGTTCATGCCTGAAATAGGAAAAGAGATAATTATCAGGAAACTATTTCTTTAGCTATTCAACACAACCCCTTGGGTTAAGAAAGAATTTAGGCGCCTGATTTTCCTGATACCTTCTTAACTTTGATAAAAGCACAGATTTAAAACAGCAACAATGGGAGAGTGTCATTGACCTTTCAGGGTCCACTAGTATCTTCCAATAAAGCTATGTCAGTAATAATACTTTTTAAAGATGTACTTTCATTATAAGTAGAGAAAAAAAAAGTGAAAAACACACTTTAGTCACTTTCTCTTATTCAATTTTTCAGGCAAACTACAAATAAGAATGAGAAAGTCATCTAGCCTCTGTTTACTCTCATAGCAATTGTATCAGGAAGACAAAAGCCAACAGAATTATCCATAATTTACAGATGGGTTAAGAAACAAGCAAAAATTAGGTAAAAACAATTCAGTCCCTCACTAGTTGTTTTATCTTCATGATCCCATGTTTCTAAACATGATCCCATGTTTCTAAAAAAAACAAACAAACGTTGAATTGATTGAGTACTTTGGTGCTAGGAGGACACAACCCCAAAAGGAAGCAAAGTGATCAATTTTCCAAAACTAAATAATGAATCAGTGGTGGTGCTGCTACTAGAATCAGCCAAGAAAATAGTTATAAAGATACTTAATCTCAGAAATGTCCTTCCATTCATTAACTAAAGGATATATTTCCTTGTGAACCACAAAGATTAAATAGTTTTAACAGAGATTATATCTAAGGAGGCCACCTAAATTTACCTTTCCATTTCTCATTCCCTGGTCATACTCTAGAGACATTAAATATCTTGGTCCAGAAATGTATATGTTCCACTGAAATTAATTATGTTGGGTTTTCCGTTCTTTGGGCAAACATTAGCAGTCAATTACAGACTCTTTCAACCAGATAATGTTACTCAGGAAAAAATTTCTTTAAGATTCCTGTGGATTAGATAGTCAGACAAAATTTCCCTGTACAAGGCTGTGCCTCTGAACAATCATGATGCTGACCCAGCGAAAGCAATGTCTTTATTTCGTCTTTGGAATCTGAGGAGGAAAACTAAAACAAGTCGTCATTACTAAAGGGGGTTTCAATACTGTTTTAATAGGACAGAGTGATTTTATGTGAAGGTCTTTGTGACAACCCAGGAAGAAACAATCAAAAGGAAAACTGTTTTTACAGCTTGTAACAAGGTAGTACCAATAAATAGGAATGACGCCTTGATCGTTTATCCCAGAGACCCTAATGCTTAGTTTGACTGTATAATTTATCATCCAGACTAAGATATTTCTAGAGAGCGAAAGGAGGTACAATTAGCAATTGTGCTGGAACAACAGGTGTAAATTAAAATATTTCAGGCAAACAGGGCAAATGATCACCCTACTAATACTAGAAAAGAGATTGATTATAGGATAACACTGACATGGAGCAGGTTTCTAATTAGTATTTAATATGAAGACAGCTTTTTTAAGGTGTTTAATACATGCTTATTTTAACTATAGTGGGTGGTGATATCCCAGTACATATCCTCTTTGTACTGATCATTAAATCAGTGAATCTTATCTTGTCAAATGGTAGGTTAGTTTACATATTTAAGACATATTGAAAGGGACATCGACATTTTTTTAACCCTGAAAACCAATTATTAGAACATAATAATGCGCTTGTCTCCTGAATATAAATGCCCACTCTATGGGGAATAACCCACTTACCTAGAAAACAGTTTTCAGTTTATCCTTTTGGATTTGTAGTGTCTTAAAGGTAATGTTTATTCCAGATCATCTTGGGGGATAAAAACCATTGTAGCATGGAGTCTTGGCACATAGTAGGTACACAGTAAATACTTGTTGAATAAATGAAAGACATGTACTCAACAGAATAATTAATTTTTAAAGAAATATGAATATGTAGAAAATCATATATTTGTTTTTATTCAACTCTTTCTGAATAGTTAGAAAAAAGAAATAAAAGTACACACTGGAGTCAAAAATTATTTTGCATGCTCTTGGAAATCACAGCAAACAGGTTGGTTGCTATTCAGAACTTACAGAAGAGACAGTATCTCTCTATAGATCCTGCAAGCTTAAAAGATGAAACAGTTTGTTTTGGTATAAAAAATAAAATAAAACCTATCTTTTCCCACTTAATTGAAGTATTCTATCTCTCCCATGATTAGGACAGTTATTCTGGAGAAGGGAGTTGATGTTGGTGTTGAAGAAAGTTCATCAATGACTTGGCAAAAAGTAAGAGATGAAGAGTTCTGGAAGCCTGTGTAGAAATGCTCATAGAAGAAAACAGGTAAAACTTGAGGGAAAGACATGAAGGAACTGATAATAATTTTTTTAAAAGGATAGTTACATCTGATGTAATTTCAGAGAGAAGCTGGGTAAAGGATACATGACACATCCCTGTACTATGTTTGCACAGTTTGTGAGTCTATAATTATTTCCAAATAAAATTTTTGAAAAAGAAAACAAAATGAGAAAGTTGAGATGGAGAAGTAAATTGTCTTAAGACAAATTTCATGTAATTTGAATATACTAAAGGAAACTATAGTGACTCCTTCAATATTCTTTATTCAACATTCAAGAAATATTTTTGAGTACTTTTCTCTATAATAATCCCTTTTCTTAATGTTGAGGATACTGTGGTGAACAAAATAAAGTTCCTATTCTCGAGGAGCTTACATTCCAGGGCACATATATAATATGCAAATAATAGTCAAATAGGAGATGTGGGTTCAATTCTGGGGTCAGGAAGATCCCCTGGAGAAGAAAATGGCAACCCACTCCAGTTTTCTTGCCTGGAGAATCACATGGATAGAAGACCCTGGAGGGCTACAGCCCATGGGGTCACAAGGAGTTAGACAGGGCTGAGCAGCTGAGCATGAGTCAAACAGATATATAGTGTACTGCTCAGAAAAAAAATAAAGGAGTAAAGAGGCACAGTGAGATAGGCAAGTACTGTTTTATAAGGGTTGAAGGAAGGCACTCTGATAAGGTGACATTTGTGCAGAACAAAAGGAGGGACCTGAGCCATGCGGATATCTGAGAAAAGAGCTTTGCAGACAGATGCTATAGCAAGTGCAAATGACCCGAGGTGGGAGCATTCCCGGCATGTTCAAAAAGCAGCAAGGAGGTCAATATGGCCTAAGAACAAGGAAGGGGGTGATAGAGGATGAGTTCAGGGACATAGATAGGGTGAACTCCGGAAGCATTATAGGCTTTGAAGACAAGGAGTCTGTAGGTTAGGGCCAGGTTGGGGTTTGGACATAAAACTTGAAAGACATTAGCATGGAAATGATATTCAAAGTCAAGAGGCTAGATGAGATCACCAAGAGAAGACTTTAAATAGAGAAGGCAGGTTGACACAAGAACTGAGCCTTGAGCAGTACTGATACTTCAAGATGAAGAGGATAAAGAAGAAATGAAGAAGCAGCAGATTGTAAGATAGAAGGAAATCCAAGAAAGGTGTCCAGAAGGCCAAGAGAAAAAAGTGTTTCAAAAAGGAAAAAGTGATCAACTGTAACCAGTTAGTTGAGAGAGAAAATGAGGATTAAAAATTGACCATTATATTTGGGAAGTAAATGTTGTGACATTTACTAGATAACTGAGGGACAATGTTAAGGCTGAAGGCCTGAGAGGAGTGGTTTTAAGAATGACTGAGTGAAAACGAATATACTGCCCAAAGCAATCTATAGATTCAATGGAATCCCTATCAAGCTGCCAATAGTATTTTTCACAGAAGTAGAACAAATAATTTCACAGTTTGTAAGGAAACACAAAAAACCTCAAATAGCCACAACAATCTTGAGAAAGAAGAATGGAACTGGAGGAATCCACCTGCCTGACTTCAGACTATTCTACAAAGCTACAGTCATCAAGACAGTATGGTAATGGCACAAAGAAAGAAATACAGATCAGTGGAACAAAATAGAAAGCCCAGAGATAAATCCACCCACCTATGGACACCTTATCTTTGACAAAGGAGGCAAAAATATACAATGGAGAAAAGACAATCTCTTTAACAAGTGGTGCTGGGAAAACTGGTCAAGCACTTGTAAAAGAATGAAACTAGAACACTTTCTAACACCATACACAAAAATAAACTCAAAATGGATTAAAGATCTAAATGTAAGTCCAGAAACTATAAAACTGCTGGAGGAAAACATAAGCAGAACACCCTCTGACATAAATCACAGCAAGATCGTCTATGACCCACTTACCAGAGTAGGAAATAAAAGCAAAAATAAACAAATGGGACCTAATTAAACTTAAAAGCTTTTGCACAATGAAGGAAACTATAAGCAGGGTGAAAAGACAGTCTTCAGAATGGGAGAAAATAATAGCAAATGAAGCAACTGACAAAGAATTAATCTCAAAAATACACAAGCAGCCCCTGAAGCTCAATACCAGAAAAAGAAACGACCCAATCAAAAAATAGGCCAAAGAACTAAACAGACATTTCTCCAAAGAAGACATGTAGACGGCTAACAAACACATGAAAAGATGCTCAACATCACTCATTATCAGAGAAATGCAAATCAAAACCACAATGAGGTACCATCTCACGCCAGTCAGAATGACTGCTATCAAAAAGTATACAAACAATAAATGCTGGAGAGGGTGTGCAGAAAAGGGAACCCTCTTACACTGTTGGTGGGAATGCAAACTAGTACAGCCACTATGGAGAACAGTGTGGAAATTCCTTAAAAAACTTGAAATAGAACTGCCATCCGACCCAGCAATCCTACTGCTGGGTATACACACCAAGGAAACCAGAATTGAAAGAGACACGTGTACCCCAATGTTCATCACAGCACTATTTACAATAGTCAGGACATGGAAGCAACCTAGATGTCCATCAGCAGACTAATGGATAAGAAAGCTGTGGTATGTATACACAATGGAATATTACTTCAGTCATTAAAAAGAACACATTTGAGTCAATTCTAATGAGGTGGATGAAACTGGAGCCTGTTATAGAGTGAAGTAAGTCAGAAAGAAAAACACCAGTACAGTAATATTAACGTATATATATATGGAATTTATAAAGATGGTAACGATGACCCTATATGCGATACAGCAAAAGAGACACAGATATAAAGAACAAAGTTTTGGACTCTGTGGGAGATGGAGAGGGTGGGATGATTTGAGAGAATAGCATTGAAACATGTATATTATCATTGGTGAAACAGATTGCCAGTCCAAGTTCAATGCATGAAACAGGTCACTCAAAGTCAGTTCACTGGGACAACCCAGAGGGATGGGATGGGGAGGGAGGTGAGAAGGGCTTTCGGGACACGGGGAAACATGTACACCCATGGCTGATTCATGTCAACGTGTGGAAAAACCACCACAATATTGTAACGTGATTAGCCTCCAATTAAAATAAATAATTTTTTTTTAAAAAAAGAATGACTGGGGGTGGGGGGGAATGAAAGTGAGAAGAGGAAGTATCTTTACAAAAGGACAGGCAAATTTTTCAAGGAAAATTCGTGTAAAGGAGTACAGAGAAATGGGGACAGTATTTGGAGAAGATGTAGAGTTTAGAGGTCGAATGGAGTTTTCACCACTAAAACCAAGCAAACAAAACAAAACAAATATTTGTTTGAGACTATATCTGTATGCTGATAGGACTGACCTAGAAAGCATAGACATTTTCTTGAAATAGGTGGTTAGATTTAACCCAAGTTTGAAGTCTCTAAAGTCGGAATGAGGGGATTTTAGCTGCATCATTCTGGATCGATTTAAAGGGCAAACTGAGGAACTACCACCAGTGTCACCATCGTTTCTTGGTCATGACCTTAGCTGGGCCCTGCTCAGAAGGGGGATGTAGGAGAGCAAAATAAAGGAACAGAGAGCTCAATAAACTTCAGAGACGAGGTCAAGGAAGAGATCCGAAGTCAATCTGTGGGGTATAAAAAATGAAAAATGGCTGGCTGGAAGGGCTATTCTGGGAAATTTTCATTATAGGTGTGTAGAAGTCAGGTGCAATCCTTTGGTTGGGTTTATAAGTTTATACATTATTGTGAATTAGTACCTACTCTGTGTAAAAAAAATCAGACAATATAGAAATACATAGGACAAAAACAATGAAAGCCTGCACACACACACACTCTTCTCAATTCTCCTCTTTAGGGGGAACCACTGTTAACAATTTGATGCATGTCCTTAGAGCTGTGCATGGGTGTAGTTATACACGTTCATGTATGCATGTATAATTAATTTACAAAAATAGAACCATATACTATCCATGCTATTCTGCAACTTGCTTTTTACACCTAACAATGTGTCTTTTGTATTTTTCCATCTCAATAAACAAGGCTTCTACCTCTGTCTTTATAAAACAAATATGAACATGTAATACAGGAACGTGATACATTATATAAAAGAGACAACAGCGTATATATAGAATCTCCCTCCAATCTCCCAGCAATCAGTTTCTCCCAGAGGCAACCACTATTACTAGATCTTTAAATGTTCTTCCACAGCTGGGTATTGTACATAAACATAGATATGTTGTATTTATATAAGTGGCAAATTACCATATATTTCATTGTATATCTTGCCTTTAAAATTTTAACTATATATCTCAGAGATCATTCCACTTACAGCTGCCTCATTCTTCTAAATGGCAACACTGTATTCTATCTTTACTTAATCAAATCTTATAACTGATATTTCTACCATTTTGCAATGGAGTGAAATCAACCATGTTGAGTAAAATTTAGAATTTATTCATCAAAAGAAAAGAGAAAGACCAAAAGAAGGCATTTTACACTATAAAGAATTATAGATTAAAACTAAGTCTGGGGCCTTGTCTATGTGGAATTAAAATAAATTATTTAAAAGCAATTTGAAATTCTAGGTGCTAATATTTTTATTTTCAAAAAGGAATTAATCTTTTTAGTATGTTCAAAGATATGAAAACGAAGAGCATCTGTTAGTTTTGGATGCCTAAATCCTCTTAACAACCCTGATGAAGCATTTTTCTGAGACAAGTCAGTGAAGTTCTAGAAAGTCATTTTTGTTCATAAAAATGCCTGGTTAAGAAATCATTTCCCTCCATTTGATATTTGTCAATGGCTATTACAGTCGATACTATTCAGAGAGGCTGGCTTTACAGATATTCTGAATGAATTAATGTCACTGAAATGACACATCTACTGGGAAACTCCAGGGGAGGAAAGTGGTATTTTTCCTTGTATATAAAATACACTATTAATTGAATTGTCTAGAAAGACAATGTTCTGTGGTGGCTGGAGTCTCAAAGTAGGAGTCCTCATACTGTTCTGTGACCACTAGGTTGTGAAGTTGCATTATTCAATTCTCTTTGCTTCAGTTTCCCATTTGGAAGACAAGAGAAATAACTGTGTCTGGTGCCTCTGCCTACCCACAAACTATGCTGAGAGAAGCAGAAATGAGAGCTGGCACAGGGTGGGAAGTTTCCCAGGAAGGTACTGTTTCTATCATCACGTCACTGTGATTCTGACCCGGTGATGTTTCAGAGTGGGTTTAGAGGCAGAGATATGTGTGTGCCAGAATCGACTGGGGAGATTTTTCCAGCCACTCCCTGCATTGCTCCTTCCTTCCATCACCAGTTAAGAACCATTGTAACTGAAGAAAATGTCAGTGGCTGGTTCCAGTCGGTATGGGACATAAGTATTAGATGCACACACGGTCATTAAGGTCAAGGACTTCTGTTTCAGGGAGAGCTACGTTGAATGTTGACTGCACCCCTTCACTAACTATAGGATTTTGAACAATCTATTCCACCTCTTGAAGCCTTCACATTCTTACCTGTAAAACACCTGCCTTTAAGGTCGGTGTAGCTACTTACTGCTCAGTAAATAGTTCTGCCATTGGTTCATTGGTAACTCCAAACTTCATTGTCCACTTTGAACCATGGATTTAAGGTTTTATTTGTCATTCTCTCATAAAGGTTTAATAGAGGTAGGATCCTTATACATAGAATTTTAAGGCTGGAAATAACTTTAAAACTATAAAGGTGACCCTCACCAAACTCTCAATTTGTGGATGGGGAAACTGGAGGCTCACAAAGGCAAGTGATTTATCCAAGATTACAGAGATGTTGAAAGACAGGGAAGCCTGGCAGACTACAGTCCATGGAGTTGCAGAGTTGGACACGACTTAGCAACTGAACAACAGAGGTATGTAATAGAAGAGTCAGAACCAGAGCCACATCTTCTGTCTTCCCATCCAGTACTCCTTACTTCTTGCCTCTCGAATCACACATTTAGTAAATATAAAAAACATTTGCTTTAAAAAGTTAATGATGAGAATGCTGTTTCCTTTCAATGGCAGGGTCAGTGACATCATCACATAGAACAAGAAAAATCCTGTGAGATGGCCCTCATCCAGGCAATAAAATTAATAGCAGAGGAAGGTGTGGAAAACTACATCTTGTTGTTGCAGAGGTGGCATCCAGGACTGAGAGAGGGGTGAGTGATACCCTGAGCTCTAGGGGCCAGACAGAGACTTGCACTGTGAGGGGAGAGATGAGGAGGCGAGTCTCCAGTGCTCCTTAAGGCCTGAAATCTGCTTCCCCAGACTGGTTCTGAACGCCAAGCTTCTATGTCTCCCTTGAGGACTCACAAAATTTCCAAAATCTTCATGTCTTTTCTCGTGGCTGCTTCTTCGCAACATTCTCTACTCCTGCTCTCTGACTAATACAGACACCAGTGTATCTGCAAACACGCACTGATACAATTTCCCTGCCCTGGGTGAACCACAGCCACTGGGAGTTCAGAAAGCAGAGCAGGGGCAGTGACTAGCAGCAAGAAACCTTACATTCAAGTCAGCAGATGACGGTAACAGATCAAGTCTGTGCCTCTAAAAGCAGGCCTGAAGGATCTTCTGGGCTCCCTCAACAGGGCAGGGCAGCAACACAGACTGAAGAGCTGGGCTGCGAGTCTGACTCCCCAGGGCCGAGTGGAGCGGAGGGCAAGGTCACGGAACGGGAAACACACGCAGTCCAGTTTGGACACCTGCCTGTCTGCCCACGAATGACCAGTGCGGAATCTAAGGCAAGCGGACAGCCCCCAGAACTCCGCCTGAAGTCTCTGCCTCTGAGCGTGGCCCGGCCCTGTGACCACAGCAGTCTCCATTCCAGCTCCGGTCACCATCAGGAAGGCATCTGTTACCTCCTGCCCAGCCTCCCATTCTGTGGTCACCAGTGTAACCCAACGGCCATAAATTTCAAACTCGGCTACATGTTGCCCTACTTCTAACTCTTAACTGCCTGCAACTTGCCCTTTGAGAAAACAGTTTTACTCCTGAGTGCTCTCTGCTAAATGAGTGCCACCTTGTCTCTTTCCTCCACATCATCATTATAATTAATAAGCAACAATATCATCCCTGGTGGTTATGTTCTTATTAGGTGTTAACTGGCCTTCGCATCATTATCTCATTAGGCCTTTCCACCTAAATTGCTTTATCAGCTTCCCTCCAAAGGGGGTCTGGTACTGTCTGGCTGAAAGAAATCCGCTGTACAAACATGAGAAAGCGGAACGATAATCACAGGTATTTAAACCTAATCCAGATATTAATCTTCTTGAAAAATTAATGCTATTTCTACTACTGGGAATACTTTACATTGCTCTAAACCCTCTCATCCAATGTGTTTCAAGCAATATCCAGAAGCTTTTTAACTTAATCTCACTCACTTTATGAGGAAAAAAAATGTTGTAGAAGAATATATTCTAAAATACTTACAACAGTTAACGTCTCTCCCTCTCCACCCCCCCACCATCATGGCCCACATTTCTATTTGGATAAATTCTCTCCAGTTTTCTTTTTTTTCCATTAAGAGGCTGAATTTCAAAATTTTATATAAAAGACTGTGACTAGCTTGGGTCACTGGGTCTCCACTTCAATTGTTCTAGATGAAATCTTTTCTTCAAACTCCCCTAACAGTGCTTAGCTTTTCTTTCCTTAAATAGCAATCATTTTGTAATTCAACATTCTGTAAAAGGTAGATGAAGACAGTTCTGCTCATAGATGAATGGAGAACCTAGACTAATGCATTTCTCTAGAAATGCGTTCTTTCCTGAGGACTAACAACACTTCCTGCTTCCTCTATTGTCTGCATGATTTCACGTTAATCCTGAACTCTTTTCTTCTTTTCCTCCTTTATTTCTAGGTTAGGCATTTTCTCCAAAGGTTGGGGTTCATGCCTGCCCTTTCCAGCTATTAATCACGTTTTGTTTCCATCCCAATTACCTCCTCTCTTCTTTGCCTTCCTGTGTCCCTTAATCTTCTCCCATATAATTCATCATTCATCCTCACTTTCCATAGTAATTTCCTATTTTTAAATGTCGTATTATCTCATATTCCTCATTACCTACTTATCCTTCAAACTCTTTGGTTCATTTAATTTTCTCACAGTTTGTGTAGTTATTTGGTTTGCAGCATTCATTTCCATCCCTTCTTACTCACCCATCCATCAGTCATTTCTTTCCCCTCTCCTTCCTGCAGTCCAAGTTCCAAGCTCTTTGTTTCTAATGGTGTGGATTATGATTTGAAATGGTGGCAATGAATCTTAATGTCCCCAGACTATTTATTAATTTTTAATATCAAATTAGTTCGTGAGGGAAATCTAGGTTTATAATTCTCAAAACTTCCCACAGAGTCAAATTCACTAAATCCCTTATTTTTTTTTTCTTGATTGAGGCTAATACAAATCTCAAATAAAATATAGCATAGTTAGTGTTTATCTGAGATGTGCGGATCATTCTTTTGCCCCCTTGCAACTGAAACCCAGTATCGTGGCCCAAAGACCCACTAATGTCTTTTGCATCTATGTCATATAAACCTTTCCTCTTAGAGACTGCAAGTAAACCCCTTAATTCAAATCCTGCTGTCATCAAACTGTCTGTTAATGCCCAGCCTCTCCTCCAAGAAAAACGTGATTTTATTTTTTAAACCTTTTGTTTGCATTTTGTTTTGTTTTTGAAACTTCACAGGCTTCAGAGCCGCCTTCCCTTTCTTCCTCCTGAAGGATAGTTAATTTCAGCAAACTCTGGAGACGTTTGTTCTTCCCTTTATTTCCTCTACTTTAGGATCCTTCCTCACCTCATCCTTTTCCAACAGATACCTTCCTATTGCAAGTGTATGGCAGGGACATTCCTGTCTGCACAGTCCCACCTTTATGTTCTTTCTCACTTCCCCTCTATCGCTTTGTTTTACTCCACACATGCACTCTGTTCCCATCCGTGAGCACAGTCAACAGTCTGAGTGGCTGCTGAAGTTCTCCTAGCCTGCCTCCCTGGTCAGAGGGTCGCTCTCTTGTTCCCACAGTGCCCCTCGAATGCCAGCAAGAGAAAGGCACTGGGCTCATCAACTTTATTATTGAGAACACCACGGTAATGCGAGTAAACGTACTGACCAAGGGACAGTGCATTACAGCATGATTAAAGAAAGAATTGGGTCAGTTTCTCAAATCCTAACTACCTCTATACTGTACCTCTCTGGAGATCTGTGTTCATTTTTCAGTGGATGCTTATTGGATTTTCAATTCCATCACAGCTATATGATGGAATCAGGTTGTAACCACGGAAACCTAGCGTGCATTTCCGTATGACTTTCATTCTAAGCTTGCCTGGGAAGTCCCTGGCAGTCCAGTGGTTAGGACTCTGCTCTTTCACTGCCAAGGGCCCAGCTTCAGTCCCTGACTGGGGAACTAAGATTCCACAAGCTGCACTGCAAAGTCAAAAAAAAAAAGAAAAGAAAACATTCTAAGCTAGCCAGAGGTATAGATCACTTGTGCATGGGAAATCCCACTCATTGAGTTACTATATTTCTTTGAAAAGAATTCATTTTCTATGAGTTAATCATTTTTCATATGACCCAAACTATCTACTCTTTTTTCGAAAACATGACCCCTTCCACATCACTGTTACGTTACAACTTACACACGATTTCTCTTGAGGGTACAATATAATCTAATTTTCTTTATTATTCAATTTGGATCCTGTTAAGTGAGACAGACATTCACTGATAAGAAGGAGCATTTAAATTTTGGCAAATAAATTCATTTGTATTCTGAAAGCTCTGCACCCCTTATATTTAATAAACTTTCCATTACAGAGTAAAGAAATGCTGCAAAATAGTCAAACAAATTAGCAATGGGGCCACTAAGAGCACATTCAACCCTGATTCAGAGATGTTTCAGTTTATCTGTTTTCTGTCAATCATTAAATAAGAAAGATGAAATATACAATTATGTGCAAGGAGACAGAACTCCTAATTCTTTCATCCTAGTTGAAGCAAAAGAATTTTAATTGCTTGAAAAATAAGATTTTTGCTTCCTCTCAAGAAGGACAGAGAAAACAAATGTAAATTGCCTTAGAGTCAATGGCTTGGAGCTACAAGTCTTCAGATTAGGCAAATGAGAGGTAGTCCATCATTTGTATCTTTTCTTCGCAATGGCCAATATCCAGATAATTGGAAATATGAGATGTTTGACAAAATATTCCTTTTTCTGTTACAGGTCCTCCAGCATGTAAGAAAAAAAACAAAACAAAAAAAAGTTCCCTTTTCATTAGAATGTTTAGAGTCATATAGGTTTACTGATACCACTTCCACTCAGTGAGAGTAACACTACACTAAAATATTTGAATATGCTGCCAATTATTCCAGGGTTGATTTTCCATAGATGTGAGTTATCATGCCCTTTGTTTCTTTCCTAAGTCCTTTTAGTCATCTGATCTTGAGAACCTTACACTCTTTTTAGTATATTTCCAAGAGGGAAAGTAGAACAAGGAGAAGAGATGAAGTATTTATCAATCCATTTAGTAATGCAGTAGAGCTGCCAAAAAATGAAAATGATAGAGAAAATTATGCTCTGGCCACAGAGAGGTATAAGCATTAACTAGAGGTGTCAGTACATCCCTCAACCTCAAATGGGAAGAAAAATTGAGTCAAGAGTAATTAATTCAATCATTTAAGCCAGACATTGAAGCCCTTAAAACTATTTCCCATGATAAAAATCTAAAAAAAAAAAAAAAAAGTTTATGTCAGCAATTCTGAATGTGAAATTCCACTGATTTCTTTTTCTGTAAAATATTTTCTATATTTAGAGATATCTTTCAAACAGAGTTCCTAATGATGGAAGAAACAAAGATGAAGAAAAGTTACTAACATAGGATTCACAATGAGGTAAGAACATATAACAAAATCTTCTGGTCTGATTAGTGTTTAGCGTTTGCCCTCTCCTTTTTAAAGAGGCCACCAGTCATAATGAATATATGAAAAACAGTATACATGAAAAATGTCTGTCTATTGAGAGGGTTGTTTTTTTTTTTTTTTAATTTTAGGAGCTAGTTAAGAGGCTCCCCACCTGAGCAAAGATGTCTTGCAGAGGATGGGGTAGACAGTGGCCAGGACTGTATAGAGGATTATCTCAGATTTATCCAAAAGAAGTAAAAAATCATCTCTTCCTTTTATCTGGACATAGATCTTTTGATGGTAACCCTGGGACTAGAGAATTACCTGGATGTGTGTCCCAAAGCTGCTTGGGCAGAATGGGGACTCTGCCTGTAGCAGTTTACCCACCAGCACACTCCCCTGGGACATCAAAAGGAAAGCCAGCAGATGAAAGGAAGGAGGATTTTGTCTTCTCTCCTGTGAAAGCTTCTGGAGTGTGGGAAGATGTCAGGTTTACCTTGTAGCTCCAAACTTAGCTTATACCCAGTACCAAGCATGTGATATATGCTCCACAGAAATGTGATGAAGGAAAGGACAGGGAGGAAGGCAGTGAGAGAAGAAAGGATGAGAAGGGGAATAAAGCCTCTATGAGCTCTGCAGGATATGCTTCTAGTACCTTCTCAATTCCAAAGGGGAGAGACAGACTCACCGTATCCTACAAGGTTGATAAACACCCCTCCAAAAAAAATAACAAATGACAATTGCAGAGCTATTTGACCTAACAACTTAGGAACAGTTGGATTAGAAACTAGCCAGTTGTCCTGTAGTCTGGGGCTTGATGCTAACGTGTTCAGAGCTGGAAGGGATCTTGAAGTCATTCAAGACAGCTCCAGGTAGACCGTAATATGTAACTTGACCACAGTTACATAGCCTGTCAGTATTGGAATAAAGACTAAAACCTGGGTCTCGAAGTTTCCAGCCCAGCATGTCTCATACTGCAGGTTTCCTATGTAAGGCAGAGCAATAGCTGGTTTTATCCCTTCATATTTCCTGACCCAAGTCACTTAATACCCCCCTTCCAGAAGTCCTACTAACCTTAACCCTTTCCCTTAATACCATAGGACTTTAGCTTGCTAGGGAAACAGTTTGCCCTGGTTCACAGAGCATTTATAGAATGCAGACTTAGAACTCTTGTAAAAGCTTGGTCACTAGGCATGATTAAGGCAACAGAAAATCCTCTATTAATTGGAACCCTGGATTTGAGAATACTTTTGTGCCCATTTGTTTTCTGTAGCCACTGCTCTTCACACTTAAGAGAAGCTAGAATGTAAGTTCCATGAAGGTAGGAATCACGCTTATCTTGGTCCCAAGTCTCTACAGTGTCCAGTAGGTACTTAACTATCTTTTAAATCATTAAATATGACCACAAGTTCTATATTTCATTATTCCAAGAACATTTCTTGATGTCCTCATTTGTAAATAATTGACAATATCACCCTTCGGTGAAATACTTTAGAAAATCTCAACTCCACTTGGTCTCCATCTAATTAATTCAACACAGGATCTGTTCACCCAACCCACAAGAATTCAAGCTCCATTTGTCTTGATCTGCTCTGTTAATTAACAACTCTTACTCTGAGTGAATGAAGACACACTAAGGGCTAATATTCTAGAAATGGAAAAGAAACTGTCCATGACTGTGTCTTCATTTCCAAGCCCTAGAGTTCAGAACAGAGATGAGTAGGCTAACAGATTGGTGTCTCCTTCAAACCACTGCTGCTAAGTCACTTCAGTCGTGTCCGACTCTGTGTGACCCCATAGATGGAAGCCCACCAGGCTCCCCCGTCCCTGGGATTCTCCAGGCAAGAACACTGGAGTGGGTTGCCATTTCCTCCTCCAGTGCATGAAAGTGAAAAGTGAAAGTGAAGTCGCTCAGTCGTGTCCAACTCCCAGCGACCCCATGGACTGCAGCCTACCAGGCTCCTCCATCGATGGGATTTTCCAGACAAGAGTACTGGAGTGGCTTGCCATTGCCTTCAAACCACTACTTGTAGGATCTTTATTAGAGGACAGACTGAGTTCTGTGTGAGGAAGAATTGAGCAGGACCACTGCCCTCCATGGGCAAACAATCTAGCTGGGGCACCCAATTTACATATCTCAGTAGGAAAAACAGGAGCCCTGCAGTAAACCATCCCTCTGTTCCTCTATTCTGATTACTCCTGAGGAACTTAACAAACCATTTCTTCCAGCCCCAAACAGAGTGCTCCCTAAAAGAAGTGCTGGTATATTTTCCTGGTTATGTAAGTAAGCACACTGTGATCATTTTAGTATCCTTATAGGTTAGTCTTTCAAGCAGCCATCCAGCTGGTCTGTCCTTAATCTGACCCTGATGTCAGCCATTACTTGAAATGAAGAAGGCAATCTAGTTAGAAACTGCAGTTGATGTTCCTCCTCTCTCAGTGGGGATAGGTAGCTCATCCATAAGGCCTTCTTGATGGTGGCGTCCAGGGGCCAGAGTTCAAGAAGCTCAGAAGCAGCGGTGGGAAGTAATATAAGAAAAGGCCACGCTCCTCCGAAGGAGTAGGTTTTCTGTCTCAGCAGCTGTAAAATTATAAATCAAAGATTAGAAAGTTAAGCCACTGCTCAAGTGAGGATCTTGGTAAATACAAGACTTAAACAAAACCCGATGACGGATTCATTGGCATCAAAGTGAAGTCTGTGGTTTTTCAGACAATAGGGCAGAGACTACAGGAACGCACAAAGTATGGCTAAGGATTCTCAGAGAATTTTGGTGTATTTTGCTATACCAAAGAAAGAGGAAAAATTACTATTAAATACAAGTAAATCTGCATATAGAAAGAAGGTAGAATGCGTGTGCTAGGGAGGGACAAACTGGGGGAAAAGGAAAGAGAGCCCACAGAATCCCAAACCGGCCACTGTTTCTTCAGTGTTTCACAGGGCTGACCTGAATGGAGTTTGATTTTGTGGCCTGAGTGAGAGTTGAGTAACGAATCGTATTTGGGGATAAACTTGGATTTAAGATGCCTTGAAAAGTGAGAAGTACAGTGACCCAAGCTTTACCAAGTTCCTGGGCAACCAAAATGATTGATTGCCAGTGTAATGAACAAAATAAGAGTGAAAAGCACCTAACCCAGAGGTGGTCCAGGTGAAGCATCACTAGTTTAGGGTATCTCTGCCCAAAACATCACAGGAAATGGATTGTTGCACCACTCCCGCAAGGTACTAGGCACAACTGCCAAATCAATGACTACCTTTGACTGTCATCCCCTCCCATACTGTGCTACTCTGTACACTTACTCAGGCTCCAGGAACCCAAGCACGTGTGCTAGTACCCATCTACTGAAAATTTTTTAATCCCACAAATACTAAAGAGGAAGTCTTCCAATGTCTAGATTTGAGCATTTCATAGCAGAGTGTTAACAATTTTTGGCTTAAACATTCGTATGGGATATTTGCAATTTAAAAACAGACTTATGTACATGAAGCTCTTACTTACTGTAATATGGGAAGAAGAGAGAGGAGGGCATGAGTGAGCAAGGAAAGGGGCAGGGCTGGCCATGCTTCTTATCTAATCTCACCACCATTCCACACAAACCCCCAGCCTCCAAAAGTGGGTTTCTTCAACTTTGCCTCCAATGACACTGAACAGTTGCTAACTCCAGACAGAGGAAGCAGGTCTGTCCTCAGAGCACATGAAGGAAGGGATCCTTTAGAGCTGACATCCAAACCTACAGAGAAGCCTCCTGCAGACACCAGTGATCATGGCTGCATTCCAGATGTCTCTCTTGGTCCAAAGCCCTTGTTTTACAAAGAGGCAAACTGAAAGGTAAGTGGCTCATCCAGTGTGACACAGAGACCAACTAAACGGTGGGGCCAACACTAAGCCTAGATCTCCCAAATTCTACCATACCCACCACCCTACCCACATAAATCCCCATGAGCACAACCCATTCTTTCTACTCCAAACACAGATGGGAGGATGAGGTTCTTCAAACTCTGGAGCAGTATCTGGGTAGTGTCTGAGTAATAATTTCCCCTTCCTGGAAAACAGTCTGGTTCAGTGGGTCTCGGGGAGGCATAGGAATGTTAGCAGGTGCCCTGGGAGATTCAGATCTGCGAGGTATAGGAACCACCTGTGCTTCTGTTGTCATTTCTCTGCCTATCAGCACCATGCAGATAGCTGGAAAGCCCCCTGGAGGGGCAGTTCTGGGGACACCCTCTGGAGCCCAGAGATCAAAGGGCTCTTGACCACTGGGGCACAAGTCAGAGCCCTGAAGACAAACACCAGCCTTGAAATCTCTAAGAAAGAATGCTCAGAATGTACCAGACATTCTCCTCTGAGGCCCTGTCCACCTTAATGGCTTTGTGGCCAGCAGTATCCCAACTATACCCTCAAGGTTCTTGTATAACCAATCTTCTAAAATGTGCCGAGCCCCTACTCTGTGTATCACTTTGCAGAGGGTCTGAGATGCATAAAGAAAGGGAAGTTCAACAAGTATATGTAAGAAGAGCATCAACAATACAGAGCAGTGTCATTGAAGACAGAACAAAATAGCGCAGATCAGTATCATACAAGCGTGTTCCAGTAATTCAGTAATTTCCCAACATAATACCTGGTAGAAGCTTGTGGCAGTTCCTAAACCTCCACTCTGGAGATTCTGACTCAATGAGACTGAGGAAAAGCCCAGAATCTGCATTTTTAACCAACCCCCAGGTAGAGCCACAGATGGGCATTTGAAATTCTTATATCATTTTCGAGGGCTGACTGTGAAGAATCCAAAGGAATCTAGCTTGGTTGCTTTTTATAGTCATGGTTTATAATGCTTCAACATTCCTGCTGCTGCTGCTAAGTCACTTCAGTCATGTCCAACTCTGTGCAACCCCTTGACGGCAGCCCACCAGGCTCCCCCATCCCTGGGATTCTCCAGGCAAGAACACTGGAGTGGGTTGCCATTTCCTTCTCCATTCCTAGCCTACTCAAATTGACCCTTGAATACATGTTTGTTTGGCTTTGCTCTTCTTAGCTCAGTGTTGGCTTATGCTATCTTCCTCCTTCTTTCCTCCTGTTTAGAGAGTCCTTCTTCCTGGTAGGAATTTGTTTTCTGGTAAGGGGTGCAGCTTGATTCTTTAGGGAAACGCATGGGCAAAAGCCATATGTTGTATGATTCTATTTATATGAAACATCTAGAGTAGGCAGATCTATAGAGATAGAAACCAAATTAGTGGTTGCCAAGGGCTGGGGGCAGAGGCTGGGGAAGTCTGAGGGATGACAGCTAACAGAGATACAGGATTTCCTTGGGGGGATGATATAAACAATCTGGAATTAGATAGTTGTGATGATTGCACAACTTTGTGAATATATCAAAAACCACTGGACTGTACACTTTAAGATGGTGATTTTTATGGTATGTGAATTATAACTCAACTATTGGAAGGCTCGTGTAGGGACTTCCTTGACAGTCCAGTGGTTAAGACACTGCGCTTCCACTGCAGGGGGCGCAGTGCAGCCAACAAAAAAAAGAAGAGCTCATGTAGAAGGATGGGCCCCACATATCACACACAGATGGATCACCTGGCTCCCTGGGACCTCACAACTATCAAGTAACATCTCCGGGGAAACAAAGGCAAAATTTTTCCAGGGTAGATGACAATAACAGCACCGCTTACTGCACACTTGTTATGTGGCAGATGCCATAATATTAATACATAATACTTGGCTATCTCAGATTACCAAAGATGTGATACTATTATTATTATTATACTGCTATTGTCAACAGTTTACAGATGATAAAATGGAGGGACGGTGGGATTAAAGAACTGGACCAGGCCCTTGGCTAATAAGGGACAAAACTGAGCAGTAGGAAGTTATGGTAAATAGGCACCAAAAGACTGCCCAAAACCGTGTCCCTCATGGATCTGATGTTCCCACCATTAAGATTTGAGGAAAACAGAATCATAATAGTGATAAGAATGTAGTGAAGAATTAGTGAATGCATTTCATGTTCCAACCCCTCTACTAAATTCTCTACATAGATTATCTCATATAATCTTCATAAAAACCTCTGTGAGGTAGATGCTAATGTCATCCCCAATTTACAGAGGTGGAAGTAAGGCAGAGAATGCTTAAATAATCTGCCCCAAACCACACAGCAAGTAAGTGAAGGAGCCAGGATCTGAACACAGATCCTTAGTGCTAAGTTATTTTGTCAGAGATCCAAATTTAGATTCCTACAGGGTCTGAGGATGAAAGAATGAATTGGGCTCCATATGTTTCTTGAAATGCCAAGCAGTATCTACGCATCTTTTATTTATCTATCAATAAATCTATAGATACAGAGACATGATACAATTTTCTCTTAAGACACTTAATCCTTAACAGTCTTGTTTCTTAAACAGACCAAAGAAAAAGAGTAGTAATAATGGCAAATGACACTTTGCTTCAACGTTGGGGACACAAAAAGGAGTGACACCAACTGTGGCAAATTGGAGGAAGAACATGTTTCATCTAAAGGGGCAGCCACCCTTCAACTCTGTGTTGCCAGGTTGGTAAATGGACTTCACTTTCACTTTTCACTTTCACACATTGGAGAAGGAAATGGCAACCCACTCCAGTGTTCTTGCCTGGAGAATCCCAGGGACGGGGGAGCCTGGTGGGCTGCCGCCTATGGGGTCGCACAGAGTCGGACACAACTGAAGCAACCCAGCAGCAGCAGTGCCCTATTTTCTGAGAGAAATTTAAAAAGAGTTTTACATGAAATCTTTTGGTTTTTAAAAAATAGCAAAGAATTCTGCGGACTGTAGTTGGCCTGTAGTAGTCCACTCTCAACCTCCAAATAAAGTAAACTACCTCCGCCAGCAGCTCTGTGACTGGAGTGTAGGACTGAGGGTAAAGCAGTGACAGGGTGGGTGACAGTGGAAGGGGGAGGAGGGGCCTTGGCACGAGAACCCTTGCTGCACACTGGGGGGAGGGAAAGCTCATTCTATAGGCTGCGGAAAGCAGACACTGTGCTGTTTTGTTTTAGAAGAGAAGGGACCTAGGTCAGACAGACATGGTTCTGAGAACCACGAAGGACAAAATATGTGGGGAAGACAGCTGAGACCAAACTGATGACAACTACAATTGTGGCCCAAAACCAAAGTGGTGCCAATGAAAGCAAAAGAATGACTTAAAGCGACTAATGGAGAAGGCAATGGCACCTCACTCCAGTACTCTTGCCTGGAAAGTCCCATGGACGGAGGAGCCTGGTGGGCTGCTCTCTATGGGGTCGCACAGAGTCGGACACGACTGAAGCGACTTAGCAGCAGCAGCAGCAGCAAAGCGACTAAGCAAAGACTTTCCTCAATAAATGATAGATCTCCTTATATCAAAAGAGCATATACATATGCTATCATATAGCTATAGCATCACTTCATAAAGAAAAGACCATCATGAAGAAGAAGGAGAAAGCAAACTTGAGAAAGAGAGCTATGGGAGAAATAAGAGGGGTTTTAGGATACAACTTGCTTGAGTGGGTTTGGCATGTAAAAAGGAAAGAAAATGTTCTTGGCCGGGGGGAGACAGTCTGAAAACTGCCTAGGAAAACAAAAGAGAACAAGAAATAAAGAACACATACAGGAGGAGGTTAGGTCTTTAAAAATTAAGAAGCTATAGGAAACCATCAGGGGAAAACTAATCAGGCAATGAAGATCAGTGACGGTCCCTAAAGTCCATATTTAATGCAAATGAGAGAAATCAGGCAAGCCATTTTTAAAAGATACTGTAGTAAAGGCACCAAGGAGATTGCTTTAAGAGAGACAGAACTCAAGAATAGAGACCACAATATAAGTATTCATAGGGAATAGAAGCAGAGAAGGCAATGGCACCCCACTCCAGTACTCTTGCCTGGAAAATCCCAATGGACAGAGGAGCCTGGTAGGCTGCAGTCCATAGGGTCGTGAAGAGTCAGACACGACTGAGTGACTTCACTTTCACACATTGGAGAAGGAAATGGCAACCCACTCCAGTGTTCTTGCCTGGAGAATCCCAGGGACAGCGGAGCCTGGTGGGCTGCCGTCTATGGGGTCATACAGAGTCGAACACGACTGAAGCGACTTAGCAGCAGCAGGGAATAGAAGAGAAGAAAAGGAAGGCGAAAACACAGGGAAGCATTTTAGCTACTGGAGATCAATAGGGAAAGATGAATTTTAGAGATGTCAGAAAGGAAAATATGACAGGATTTTGGAATATTCTCAGAGAGAAAATAAGGGCTATTCTGTAAAAAAGGAAAAGAAAAAAATCCAAAGTTCTCTCTCCACAATTGCTTAAGAAGCAGCCATGAGGATGGCCAAAGATAATACCAAAGCCACATTCCAAGGGCATGAGGGGGAGAATGCAGCTACCAGAAAGTTCCAAATGGGAAGGGAATGAAAAATTTCACTTTTACCAAGCTTGAATTTCATTGGTTATAGCATGGCCCAGACCAGAATAAAGTGTGCCACAGAACCAGCTTCTTCAGAGGTGACTTTGTGATAGTCCAGAACACTCTGAAAGAACTGCAGCTGTCACAGAGGCAGAGTCTTTAAAAGGAGGAGCCTTCACCAGAATCACGGTCCAGAGATTAAAAAGGACCACTGCCAAGAAAGATCTTACTTAAAAGCATAAAGGTGTGCATTAAAGGGGCAGAAACACAAGGAGAGAGGAAAGAGCAGTAAAAGGGACGAACTGAAGTGTGGATCATAGAATACCTGGCAGCTTATGTGCAGTATTTAAATCCCACATCAGATAGGCAAAGTTACTCCATGTTGCAGGAGAAAGTATAAAATGCACAATGTAGAGCAGTTACTAAAAGCCACATAGATGATGAGTGTCAGAGCCAGGTCTTACTGGATTTTCAAGCTCATGCATTCTCCACCATGCCATACTGTTTGACTAGGGGCCATCTTCCACCCAGATTACTGCAAAAGCCTTCCCAACAGGCACAGCTCACCCTCTCCATCCCACATCCAATATGTAGCCCAGCAAGAGCAATCATTCAAAAACACAAATTTCATTGTGGCACTGCCTTGCTCAAGTCCCAATAAATTCCCTTTGATTTTCAGTGAAGTCCAAACTACTTAGCATGCCCTACAAGGTCCCTTGGGATCTGGCCCTGCTCACCTCCCCAGCCTCATCTCAAGCTCCTCTCATTGCAGGTGGCAGTTTGATGACTCTGAATATATTTAAGTCTCTGGAATGCACCATGGATCATTCTCACCTCCAGATCTTTGCACATTGTCCCCAATGCCTGGAGCGCTCTTCTCCCTGACCTCCTAACCTCTTTTAGATAACAATATACTATTTTTTTGAAAAACTTAACACATTTTATTGGAATTCTCTCTTATCTGTTCTAAGATCCCTGTACTGTATCCTCCTCTGTGAGTTCTCTACTGTCAATTAGCTGCAGGAGGAATGATCCTGTATCTATCTTTTTCACTCTTGAATCCACAACACCCAGATTGTGCCATCAGGTGCTTATCAGGTACTAAACACGTATGTTTTGAAGTGGATAATAATTTGACAAGGCAAGGGCCATCGCTAGTTGCTAAGTGAAGTTACATCAGTGGAAGGCAAACCCCAAAAGCCCTACTCTTGGCATTTGCAATTTATTGTCCACTGCTGAAGATTCTTAGACATTCTGAAAATTTCACTGATATTTTTTGGAGCATATGATCTATATGCTTCCTGTGCTCAGGGCTATAAATAATTCCAAGGTTGCCCTAAACAAGCTTACAGTTTAGTGGAGAAGCTTTCATTTTGCCAACATGTTGCAACACACATTCTCTTTAAATCCTTTTAAAGCCCAACTGACTTGGGATTATCAAGTTTATCAAGAATTTGGTAATTGCCGTTTGACTCCTAGAGGTTCACAGCGGGCTTGAGGACTGAGGCCAAATCTTACTCATCATTATCATCCCAACGGTTATATAGGGCCTGATATATAACAAGAGGTTTAAAGATCACCAAACGAGTGAAAGAATAAATGGACAAATGGACAATCAAATAAGCCAAGTCTTGGAATAAAGCTTTGGAAACTGGGTCACAGTCTTAGTTCTCTTCCATCACTAAACAGATAAGTGACTTGGTGATAAGTCCCCTTATCAAGAACCAGCCAATCAGACACACATAGATACTGACCAGCCTTCAGAGTCAGTGGAGCATGAGGGCAGGGAAAGAGGAGCAGGGTAGAATTTTTTAAAGCGTTCTCTTCTGTTTCCTCAGGCTTAGAGGGGAGATGCTGTGGGCCTGGCCTGCTACAACTCCAAACCTGCTCCCTGAGGCAGGCGATAGAGGTCAAAAATAAATATGTAGATAGATCAACACAGTGTTCATCACACATTTTCACCACCTGGAAAGAAAACACTTTGGTGGCATATTAAAGTATATTAATAATCACCAACATGAATAAATATTCAGTTGAAACAGACATTTGCTAGTTTCTGTACCTTTCAAAATTAGAACCAAAAATCTGAACAGTAACAGCTATCTAAACAATATCCTTTTCACACACACGCATCCTTTCCTGAAATTTTCCTCCCTGTTGCCATCTTGTTAGTTATTTGAATAAACATTATTTCTGCCACTCGTTTTAGCACCAAATAGTACCTTGTAGTCAGTTAAAAACCTTTATCAAAGGTAAGAGTATGGTACTATTTTGACACCAGACAGTCCTTTGCTTTTGTGTGGAATCACTGTGTTGCCTGAACACTGTAAGATTTTGCTTTTGTGCAGACAATCATTAGCAAACCCCATACAAATCGCCCTGGACTCAGGATGGAACCCTGGGGACCTAAAGCCATAAAAGAGAGAAGATATGGTGTTGTTGACAGTTGCCTCTGATGGCTGTTTAAAAAGTATGATTGCAACCACACGACAGCTTAATACAGTAGAGCTCTGAGCTGTTCACAGGGCAAATTCTGATTAACGGTATCAATAATTGTTATGAATTTGGTGGAGCACTCCACTGCATCCTACTATTAAAGGACAAGACCAAACAAGCTCTTTTATGAAATGACCGTGTTTATCGTTACTTTACTGCCTCTGGTTTTGCCTGTTGGTGAACATGATACGACCTATAGTTTATTCACATAGAGGGTGGGCAGGAGTCCTGCTGCATATTTAGAAGTTACATGAAGAAATTTTTGCATAAGAAAGTGAGGCTGAGATAAACTGAAATTCAGTTTATGAGCCAGAACTCGCCACGCTTCCACACGCACATATGCATGCAGAGACACATGCACACACACAGGGTAAGGCCTATTTCACTACAGCCACATCCAGCACTGACGTGGACATAGTGAAAAGACTTCATGTTCCCTCAAGAAAGCCCTTAGGCTACAAGAAAAACCATCCTACATCCAATAAGCCCATCCGAGATACATCTCCCATATGGTAAAGCCTCCTTTTGTTTTATTCCAACAGATTGGTCCTTGGATTCCTCTCACAGCTGTTGCTGCTGTTGTCGAAGCTGTGTTGAGCCCCGCAATGACCATGATGTTGTGAACAACAGCCAGGATCCCTGTGTCACTGGACTGTGCAAGCATTTATGTGATATCACCTGTGAGGAGAACTGAGCACTCAAGATATTTAAAGGTCTGATACATAAAAAGGGCTTAACAAATGGGGGTCAAAAATATTTTTTGATCAGAATATTCTGAGAGTTTAGTCTCAGGAAGAAAATGCAAGTAGATTCCTAAACCAGATTACCAAAAACATAAGAAAGCTGAAATAAGTCAATCTGGCTGAAATAAGTCAACAAACAAATAACTTTCTCCTTCACTATCCTCTACCACAGTTTAGTTTGGCTTGAGAAACATTGGTGTGTGCCCGGCAATGTAACAGCACAGGAGACACAAAGACAAATGTGGCCACTCCCTGACTTTCTGCGAGAGGAATGACACACCTGGGATTCTTTCGAAGTCATGTCTCTTACCACTGCAGTAGCATTTAGAAAGCTTATTGCATGAGTGCGTGCTCAGCCGCTGCAGTCGTGTCCAACACCTTGCGACCCTATGGACTAGAGCCCACCAGACTCCTCTGTCGTGGGGTTCTCCAGGCAAGAATACTGGAGTGGGTTGCCATGCCCTCCTCCAGGGGATCTTCCTGACCCAGGGATTGAATCCACATTTCCAGGTCTCCCTCATTGCCAGGCAGGTTCTTTACTACCACCGCCACCTGGGAAGCCCAGAAAACTTATTACATAAAGCTTATAGATAATATAATTCCGTAAGAAGAAAACATTTGCTCTTCTTAATAGTTTTTTTCCAGCTTTATTGAGGTATAATTTACCAATAAAATTATAAGATATTTGTATATTGTGATGATTTGATATATGTATAGGTGGCTCAGCTGGTAAAGAATCTGCCTGCAATGCAGGGGATCTGGGTTCAATCCCTGGGTCAGGAAGATCCCCTGGAGAAGGCTATCCACTCTAGTATTCTTACCTGGAAAATTCCATGGGCAGAGGAGCCTGGCAGGCTAGAGTCCATGTGGTTACAAAGAGTCAGACATGACTGAGCGACGAACACTTTCACATATATCTTATGCAAGCATTCCTCCATCTAGCTAATTAACACATTCTATCACCTCATATATTCATCCTCCTTTTCTTTTGGTGAGAACATTTAAGTTCTCTCTGCTGCTGCTGCTGCTAAGTCGCTTCAGTCATGTCCGACTCTGTGAGACTCCATAGACGGCAGCCCACCAGGCTCCCCCGTCCCTGGGATTCTCCAGGCAAGAACGCTGGAGTGGGTTGCCATTTCCTTCTCCAGTGCATGAAAGTAAAAAGTGAAAGTGAAGCCGCTCGGTCCTGTCCGACTCTTCGTGACCCCATGGACTGCAGCCTACCAGGCTCCTCTGTCCATTGGGATTTTCCAGGCAAGAGTACTGGAGTGGGGTGCCATCGCCTTCTCCATTAAATATCTCTAAGAGATAGCAAATTTTAATTATACAACACCGTGTTATCAATTATAGTCAATATGTTACACATTAGATCCCCAGACCTTTTAACCAACCCCTCCCTATTTCCACCACCCTCATCATAACTTAATTAGCTTTTTCCTATTTGAGGAGGTCTCCTCCTTAATCTACAGCTTCCATAAGTAGAAGAAATATCTTTTTACTTTGCTCTGACTACCAGAATTCGTGGGTGTTTCAAATATGCTCAAAATAAATGTGAACTAAATGTATGCTCAATTTAAAAAAAAAAGCTTATTACAGCAAGACTATAGTTGTAATGCTTCAGTTCAGTTCAGTTCAGCCGCTCAGTCATGTCCGACTCTTTGTGACCCCATGAATCACAGCACGCCAGGCCTTGCTGTCCATCACCAACTCCCGAAGTTCACTCAAACTCATCCAGCCATCTCATTCTCTGTCGTCCCCGTCTCCTCCCACCCCCAATCCCTCCCAGCATCAGAGTCTTTTCCAGTGAGTCAACTCGTCGCATGAGGTGGCCAAAGTATTGGAGTTTCAGCTTTAGAATCAGTCCTTCCAACGAACACCCAAGACTGATCTCCTTTAGAATGGACTGGTTGGATCTCCTTGCAGTCCAAGGGACTCTCAAGAGTCTTCTCCAGCACCACAGTTCAAAAGCATCAATTCTTCGGCGATCAGCTTTCTTCACAGTCCAACTCTCACATCCATACATGACCACGGGAAAAACCATAGCCTTGACTAGACGGATCTTTGTTGGCAAAGTAATGTCTCTGCTTTTTAATATGCTATCTAGGTTGGTCATAACTTTCTTTCCAAGGAGTAAGCGTCTTTTAATTTCATGGTGAGGTTATAATGTTTACTTTATATATAAAATACATTACAGCTATCACCCCCCCAAAAAAAAAATCACCAATATCAGGAGATAATTCTAATCCTTTTGGTCTACTTGGATGGATCATCTGCAGACATATGGCCAGATTTCCTCAACACTTTAAATTGTTCAATATAATCACTTGTCCTGCAGGTGAGGTTTTCGCACTCTCAAATTTTCCTTTCAATTTTCATTCAATTTCAGCAAATTCCTTTTTTAAGTTCAAGCAAGACAAGAGGCCTTGCTTGCTCTGTGTTAACTCTGGAGCATTTATGGTAAACTTGGGATTGCGGGGCAGCACAACTCCTCCTCCTCCTCCTCTTGCCCATCTTCCGTACCCTACCAGCCTTGTTGCCCTCTGTTTTACTTTCCTCTGAAGTTTTTCCCACTTTCTGAGTATGAATTTAAAAGTCCCCTTTTCCATGCTCTCAGACGAGCAAAAAAGAATGAAAGATAGGGCTAGAAGGGTGAACAAAGAGGGAAATACAAGAATGTTGAGGCTCCTCAGGCTTTATTTAACCTCAGTTTCTTTTTTTGTGGATGGCCAGAAATGGATGGACGTGGTACTGGAGAAGACTCTTGAGAGTCCCTTGTACTGCAAGGAGATCCAACTAGTCCATTCTAAAGGAGATCAATCCTGGGTGTTCATTGGAAGGACTGATGCTAAAGCTGAAACTCCAATACTTTGGCCACCTCATGCGACAAGTTGACTCACTGGAAAAGACTCTGATGCTGGGAAGGATTGGGGGCGGGAGGAGAAGGGGACGACAGAGAGTGAGAAGGCTGACTGGCATCACCGACTCGATGGACATGAGTTTGAGTGAACTCCGGGAGTTGGTGATGGACAGGGAGGCCTGGCGTGCTGTGATTCATGGGGTCACAAAGAGTTGGACACGACTGAGCGACTGAACTGAACGGGGAAAAACTGCTAGGAGGAGACAGAATGTTGGAGAGATGCTAGGAGAAGAGACATTGTTAAGAAAGTAACCTGTCTTGACTTCTCTTCCTCTAATCTCTTTCCACAGGTCACCGGCTAGTGGGACTCCTGGGGGACTGAACCCTTTGAAAGCTCTGGGTAGATAGAAAGGATGAATGGCATGAAGTGAAAATTCCACTCTTAAAAAAAAAAAAATCCAATGTCCCTAGGGCCTCCGGATTCATTGCTCAAGTGTTTTCCACTGCACCCCACCCACTCTCCCAGGCCAGCACACACCACCAGGCCATCCCACACCTGAACTTCTGGTTGAGCCAGAAGAGCACTGGAAGTTTGGAAGCAGGGCCAGAAACTCAGCACAGCGCTGGGCTCAGCCACCACCTCTACAGTGCTGGGAATCCACCATCCCCAAAGCAACCTCCCGAAAGCTCCAGGGGAGGAGCAGCCAGGAATGTCAGAAGCAATTTGGGTTGGCACCAGGGAAGACTCACCCACTTTCCCACAGGGCTCCAGTCTTGGCTACGTCAGAGAGCGCAAGAGTGTCCTGACCCTCCTCCCAACTTCCAGTTAAACCAGAAGCTGGACATTCAGGGGAAGGGCCAGGAATGTGAACAACCAGGTACAGGAACATCACTGCCACAGTTTCCATCATGGCTCACAAGCACAGCCCAGGCCATACACGTGTGTTTGTTGAACAGAAACATTCAGAGCGTCTGTTTAAAAAGGAAATATCCTGTTATAGACTGTGAGCAATAATGGCTGTCCTTTGTTGAGTCCTTACGGTGAGTGAACTAGACTCTCCATGCAGTAGGTCATTTAATCCTAACAAACACTGTAAATCTGTCCATTTTATATACAAGGAAACTGGGGTTGAAAAGAGTACAGCAACTTGATTCAAGCTACTAGAGACAGATCCCATGATTCATTCCACACAGATCTGACCCCAAAGCCCACCTTTTTGATCATCATGTATAGAAAACCAAAATTCTGCACCTCTGAGAGTACTCTTCCTGGATAGGACTTTAAGGCATTTTGACCTTGTTTTGTTAGAGGGATAGAATTCAGTAGCCAGACAGCACATAGTTTCCTCTATCTGTCACTGCCTAAGGCCAGAAAAAGATTCTAGTAAGTCAGATAAACAAGCATCAGAGATAACCCACTCACAAAACAAAACTTGAGGGACTGTGTGGGAAGGAGTGTGAATTCTGGGTTCAGTCTGGCTCATAGTTAATTTATCTCAAAGTTAAAGTCATTCCCTTGTCTTTCAAGGGCAGCCAATACATGAAAATAGATTTACCATGAACTTCAGTCACATCTCTAAATAAACAGGCAGCATATTAACATGTGACATGAGCTCTTCACTTTCCAAGTCACATTTTTATGACAGATACTGATGAACAGACACCAAGGAGAAGTATACCAATGCACTAGGAAAGTTCTGGAAACTTCCTGAAGAAAACAGTAGATGCAAAAACAAAGACAATATGAACACTGCCTTTATGTCCGAGGGCCCCTAGCTTCCCAAAGTAAGAGCACCCTTACTTATTATTTTACAGCAGTTTCAAGAATAAATGTAATTGATAACATGATTACGAAATAAACATGTTGAGACACTTTTTGCCCCATCCACAGAGACCTTGAGAATTCTCAAGATGATGACTTTGCAGATATTAGGACTATTTATAAAAGATTCTAGTCAGCCCATACTGCTATTATTATTCCTCACTCCAAGTACCCACAGATTCCCAGGAGGTTCCCATTTGTATATGTGGTTATCAGGGGAGCGCCCCCTGCTAGTGAAGAAAGAATGACCGCAGGAAGCAATCAGTTAACATCCCCACCCTCTCAAGACCTCCTGACCCATTGTCACGACTGCTTTTCCTTCTGTGAACTAAGAACTGACAGCAGGGTGCACTTTCTCACCCCTTTGTATCCTGCAGGCTCCTTCCAGGAAAAAGGATGCCCTTCTAGAACAACAGTCCTATGAAACAAGCAGAATGAAGAAAATCAACACATGTCTACTCCAATCTCTCTCAAAAACACAGATACCTAAGATCACACCACATAGGGCCAGGCCAACGAGGCAAGCCAGCTCCCCATGTGATATAATTTAGAGAGAATCAAAAGATTACAGGGCATATAAAACAAACCATTTTCACTTATTCACTCGATCAGCCAATATCCATCAAGCAGCTGTGTGGAGAGTGTCTAGACGGTAGAGACACAACAGTCATAGGGGTGCCAGATTTAGCAAATAAGAATCTCATATTTTACCTGGCAACTTCAAATAGTCAGCAAGAGGTAACGCCTGACCACAACGCATTCACAATCTAGGGTCCTCTGTGACATGTGTGATGGGAAAGTTGCTCAGTCATGTCCAACTCTTTGCGACTCCATGGACTATACAGTCCATGGAATTCTCTAGGCCAGAATACTACGGTGGGTAGCCTATCCCTTCTCCAGGGGATCTTCCCAACCTAGGGATTGAACCCAGGTCTCCTGCACTGCAGGCAGATTCTTTACCAGCTGAGCCACAAGAGAAGCCCTATGCATTCCCTAAAAAATTTTAAACCCATTAACTCTTTAATGCACAAGCTGATTTTTCTGATTAGCTTCAAAGTACACAAATGGATGGACTAATACACAGAAGAGGTTTGTTTTTAAGGGAAAAGAAGAGTTAGAAAGGTTCAAGGCAAGGCACACATGAGTAGAATGTCACAGAGGAAGTAACAATGATTGACCAGAGATAATGCAATGACTCTGTGTCCCCAGTTGGGTGGCAGGGGGTCATGTGAAAGGATCCTGGTGAAGAAATTATTGCTGAGAACTCAGCTTGTTTCACCTGCATTCCAAGTTAGTGACAAGTTAGCTGAAAATGTTGTCAAGGTTGGTAAACATTTCAATTAGACCTGAGCAGAGAGCATCGAGTGGGATCCCATGCCAACTTATGGTTTGGGGTGGAAACCATACAAAATGTGGTGGTTTTATAGGGTTTGAACCTGAAAGCAAGCAAAATGTGGTGGTTTGAGCAGTGTTTTTCTTGGAGTTTTTTTAGGTACTCAGGCATAAAAATTCACAGTCAAGCTTGGGAGGTCCAATCTGAAACAATAAAAAGTTTTCACACTATCCTTTCAGCAACCACAAGAAATAGCCTTCCAAGAGAAGTTGTTGACTCTTATTTTAATATCTTTTAAATAAGGTTGGTAGATGAACCAGCTAGGCCATATTTATGTAGCAAAAAGTGACTTTGATATTTGAAGGAAGGAAAGAGGCTGTCTTTTTCATATTATCCACATAGGAACAAGAAAGTAGGGGGTTTTATGCATGCCATTGTGTTAATCATAAAGTCAGTGAATGATTAGTTCTCTTGGAAAAGTTTCTTGGTCAGCCTGCTGTGAGCAACTCCATCGCTTGAATCTAGAGTGAAACCAGGAGGAGTAAAATATTTGTTTGTTTTATATGTCAGTTATTAAAGCCACTGCAAATTCTTCACGGAAATATGTGGAGCATAAATCAATAGGAAGTGGCACAAAAGAAGGGCAGAAATGGAAGGATCCACATGCATGGCAAACCTTACCATTTCCCTTACTTGTTATTTAAAACTCCATGGCATCTTTAAAACTCAGTATCATTTTATGTCTGATGCAAAAATCAAATTTCTGTCTCTCCATTTCCCCTCCTTTCCCTGATCTCCTTTGTCTGAGCAGGTAACTGAAATGCCTCGTGGGAATGTGTCAGTGTGGGGTTAGGGCTGCCATGGCCTTTGAGTAGGACGGATGGCATAGGAGTACCTTGCCTGAGTGCAAGAAAACAAGCTGCATGACCTTTCCCAAGCTTTTCTGGCAGCATCTGTGAGGCTCATTCTCTGGACCTGCAACCAAATAAAAACATGTACTCTGTTCTTCAGTTTGGAGAGCCTAATATCCCTTCATCATCACCTACTGTCCTCACAATGGTGTGGAATTTCTTTTTCTATTTTTAAATTTTGTTCTCCTTTATTTTATTTTTGAGGGGACTAGAAGAAAGATTATAAACTACAGTTGCGGTTTACCTGAGCCGAACAGCAGGAATCGTCATTATTATCATTTAACCCATATATTTATTGTTATTCCAGGAAAATCTAGTTAATTTGGACCTTGTGTCTTTAAAACATCTGATAATTCCAACATGGCGAATCAGCTTAACTGTTCCTTTGGTGGAAGAGAGTTTACAAATCTAATTAAATAAGCTTTGCAGGGGGTGATTAATCTTAAGAAAACAAACTGCTTTCAAACACTCCAGTAATAACTGTTTCTGACAATTAATGAAATGATTACAAAGAATTCTGACCTACTCATTGAAACAGACCCAGTTATGAGCACTCAGCTGCAGAGTATTGGTCCCTGGCTTGTGTAAATATTTTCTATATCATAGGTTATAATATTCTGTGTTCTCATATATCATAGTTTATACTGCTCTTCCATCAGATGAGCCTTCCATAGTGAGGGTTTCCCTGGATTTCTTTTCAAGAGTTGTTGCAAAGATAACAGTAAAATAAGCCTGGATGGTCTTTTGAAGATGTTTATGATCCCTCCAATCTCTATTAATGACTTTTTCTTATACACATGTCCTCTAAACTAAGGAAGTAACTGGATTCATTGGGAGCCCACTTGGCCAGGGCATCGTGATAGTTGAAACCTCATTGTTAACACTCATACAGATAATCCATATCACTACTCAAGGAACATGTTGTATGGTCAAATGCGTAAGGATTCAACAGGTAACCCAACTTGTCCAGGAGTTCTTCAGTTAAAATGGGAAATTTATAAAGATATTTTGTCCTGAAAATGCTGACAATTCACTACAGAGTCTCAGGTAAATTCTTCATAAAGTTACTCATTGGAATAAAAGTTATGTTCCTCTGAGCACTTTCCTTGAGGGATACTAAGTGAAAAACTAAATATAGAAGAATTCACCCAATTATAACTTATTTACAAATAAGAAAAACAGGAAGAAAAGGTTGAATATTTATTCATTAAACATATATATATATATATATATATGGCATATTTACTGTCCATCAGGCTCAGCTGTGAGCTCTGAGAAAGAGAGATAAATATTATATTGTGCTTGCACAGCTTATAATCTAATTAGGGAGACAGATAAAGCAGCAACAACAATAAAATCTAAAAAAGAGGGGCATAAAGACAGACAGCTAATTTCAAACATCAGAAAACACTCCCAGTATTATTGGTCCCCAGCTTGTGTAAATATTTTCTACACCGTAGGTTCAATATTACAAATAATATAATAATATACAGTATTATAAATAATACCTAAGGTGGAGAGGTGGGAAGTTAGCCAGGGTGAGCTTTCTGGAAAAAGGGGATGCCATATGCAGAGACAGAAACCAAAAGGCCTTGTTACGCTTTATATTACTGTCAATGTTAAGCATTAACTAGTATTCTTCAAATACTTACTTTTCACAAAGCACCTTGTTAAGCATTTTATTAGGCATTTCACCTTATTCTACCATTACCAGATAAGTCAGTTCTATTGTTTTTCTAATTACACAGAAAGGAAACTGAGGCTCAAGATTATCCAGCAGTCGACTCCAGAGCCCTCCATGGTCACCCTAGGCTCTGAAGCCTCCTCAGATATGGCAGACTACAAAGTGTGTCTTTCCTCTACAGGCAGTGGAGAGCCACTGGAAATTTTAGGTGAATCTCCTAAAAGTGAGTCTAACATTTTTTTATAAGAAAAAGATCCTCATTCTTTGCCAAGTGTTGTGGGTTTTTTAAATCTGTTGAATCAATACCTTGATTACATCTAGCTGAATTTTATTTCTACCTTGTTTAGAAAAAGATCAGTGACTTTAAAAGGTCCTTCTGTGCGTGTGAATCATAACCCCAGAATCAGGAAGGAAGTAACAATGATGCTGCCTCCAACAAGCAGGGATGGCTACTGCCACATGTTCCTCTGACATGCCACACGGAAACCCATGTGAGTTGCCATGCAGCACATACAGTAGACGCCATCATTTATACCTTTTCTTGTGTGGTTAGGGTCAGATTTCTAAATCCAAAGACTTTAAATCTGAATACTTCTTCTTTGCTTTTTTCTTTTTTTTATAACTGATGGTTTTTAAAGGGCAAGATTTGCTTAGAACCATGTTAAAGACAGAAGAGTAGAGCCATAGTGACCTAAAATGATCTAATTTTCTAGAAAATTACTACCTTCTACAAGCTGCATAAACTTTAATTTAAAAGACAAGGAGGTCTATTCTCTCTTTTTTACACCCATGTGACATGCTAGGCTCTTAGGATTTGGGAAAAAGGAAAAGAGCAGATTGAAGAGATTAGAATTTTTAGCAAAATAAATATAATTAAGAAATAATGCTTATTTCCATCTTTAAGGACTGACAAGTAACCAACATTTGTTGATTTTCCAGAGAGAAAGTATTTTCAACTTCAAAATACATGTAAAGTAAGCTTACAAAGTGAACCACAGAGGCAGGTTAAGTCACAAGTAAAATGCACAAATCAGCTCATATGAACATGACAATATATTTTCCAGCTAAAATCACCAAAATGAGCATTCCTGGGATGCCTGATGCAAGCATCTTTATGTGTCTGCATCCAATAAAATATCTCTAACATCTTGTCAAGAAATAGTACGGTAGCTTCCACAACAAATTTTCTAGAACCTGATTTTAGTAGTTGCAGAACGGATTTAGAGGCATGGATCAGGGCGAAGGGAGACCACCAAGGTGAGAAGAGACAATGCGTCTGAAAGCAGCCTCAGCCACTCACAGTGCACAGTCCACGGCCACTAAAGGGCTCTTTGCCTGAACAATCACTCCTGCCGCTCTGTTTCCCTCATCTACTGTCTCTCCTTGCTCTCTGCCTTCCTGAACTCTCTCTTCCCATTTCAGTCTTCCTTTCAAGCTGTGCTCCCAAGCCAGTTGTCACTTTCAAAGGACACATTTGATGCAAAGCAGTCTAAAGTATTGTGTCCTACTTATAAAAGCATTTGGTGTCAGTGTGATTTGGGCTGTCATGGATGCTGACCCATTGAGGTTAAATGAAAATCAACTATAATAGGAATGACTGGAAGGAGAAAAGGGTTTGTTTTTATCTAAAACAAACAAATTCAGATATCTGCATGTGTTCCTCCCATTCAATAAGTTCTGAAGAAAACTGGGTGGCAGCTATAACTTCATAAGCAACCTCCTGCAAGATAATGTTGAAGATATGACAGAAAATTGAGAAATAAGAAAGATGTGCATATAGCACAAACGTTTATGATTATGTACACATCACTTGTGTTGAGTATGTAGCTCAACTCTACTAACTAACTGATTAACTCTATTTATATATATGAGAAGTGGTTTGAAAAGCATTGTAAAATTTATCTGAGTGTATATATGCAAGCAGAGTGAAGTACTGTATTGTGTGTATAAATATCAGGTAGCATAAAATAAAATATCCCTGTAGATGTTTGTTTAGGGACACATTTGGATTGAGCGAGCATTATAACAAGAATTTCTTTAAAAGCCACAAAAACATCACACCTTTTAGTTTTAACAAAGTCTAGTTTTTGGCAGTTCTTTTATCACATCTGTCATCTCCTAAGCTTTGCTTAGCCAAAGCACTCAGACTTGAATTTTGAAATTGTCAGTATAGGCCTTCTAATCTTTAAATCTTGAATTATCTAAGCAGATTAACTGCCATTATTCTATGCCTACAGGACTCAAGGGTAAAGAAAGCAAAGGAAATACAACTTTTTTTTTTCCCCAGGCAATTAAGCTCCTGTGGAGGTGGCCTTGGGAGCATGTATCTGAAACATGGTCTTAGGTATTTTTGTAAATAATCAGGTAGACAAGATGAGTACATTAACTCCAGTAACAGGATCTATAAGACAAAAATGGCTCCATCTAAGAAGTTTGATAATCCAGCTTTTAATTAAAAAGTTATTCATAGTTCATAGTAACATTTCCCAGTTTGCCAAAATGCTTGTCCTGAAGCCGAGAGATATCTTGGAGAAACAATTGGAAAAAAAAACTAAAGGAGGGGAGTTCCTTTTCACAGCAGCATCTATCTGTGTGGTGACCTGATTTTTGCTGTGATCTCCCTTCAGAGATCAAAGCAGGATTAATGTGATTCTTTACTGTTTGCATTTCACATCTCAAAGCTCTGGAGACTTAAGCAATAAGTACAAATGCAGCCTCAGAACACCAGAGAAACCGAGTTTGAATGGGGAGGGTTAACAGCGGCAGAGGCTAGCTATGAAAAGTTACTTGGGGTTTGAAAGGCAATACAGAATTTAGAGTATTTTGTATTTTTACGCACATTTGCTTTCTCTCTTCTCTTTTTCTGGCGCAAGACTTTTGGTTAGTGGACGAGGCCAGCACTGAATGCCATGTTACTAAGTCTCCACAATGACCTTCGAGCTCATTTGGAATGTTTTGCAGCTGTTAGTACACATGAAAAGGAAGGAGACCCTGCCGCGTGTTTTCACACGAAGCCACTGTCACCTTACAACCGGCATTTCCGCGGAGGATTTAAAAGAGGGGAAGATCTTTGAAAACATCAAAATGTTGAGCTTTTGTGTTTCCACCGTCCGTGTGGCATTTCTGGATGGTGGAACTTCTCGAGAGCGTTTCCACCGTTTCTGAGCGCTTGTGCTTTTCGTTGAGAAAAAAGGCAAGTCCCCTCTTCCTGGAGTTTCAGAAGGTGAAGGGGGAAAATCGCTTTCGTTTTGTAACGCTTAGTGTATACATCACTTGGAGGGGGAGAAAATGCTCCCCTCCTCCAAACTTGACTGATTTTTAGCTGCATTACCTAGAAGAGGGCGCGCCAGAGAGTAGCTCAATGTGCAGTTTTGCAGGGACTCGGAGAGAAACGGCTTGCGGAGGTGAGGGCGGGGTTGGAGCGGAGGCTCCGTCAGCCGGGGATGTGACCCCCACGGTCTCCACTCCTGGTTCATACACTTCCACCCCAAACTCAACTTTTCCGCAACTGTGCCCGTCCTGACGCACAGACACCTACACCCAGCGAGAAGTTACTTCCCCACACCGATAGCCCATTCACCCAGCGGAGCCCTGCTCTTTCCTTCGGGCTCGTCGCGTTCACTCTTCCCAGATCCTCTAGGTCAGCGCTCAGAGACCACTTCTGCCCTTGCACCACCTCCTCCCCGTCTCCCCTCCCGCCCCCGGCTGGAGGCCACTCTCCAAACCGGTCCACGCTTCGTGGCCAAAGCCCAGGAAGTGGCTCTAGGCAGAGACGCCGCAGGATGGACCCGAGAGCGAGGTCTCGCCATCACCCGACACTGGGGCACTGGAGGTCCTTCCCGCGCGCACCCCGCCCTGGCACCCATAGAGGTTCCACCTCCTTCTGCGTAACGTCCTGGCGGAGCCGCAGGGATCGTGGATGCTCTTTCCCCGGCAAGGGGTGCGGGGCGGGGAACTGGGGGGTAGGGAGTGGGGGTCCCCTCGGCTGGAGCGCAGCCGCCCCGCCCCAGCGCCCATGCCGTCGCCCGCGCGTCCTGGCGGCGCCGGACTCGCGCTGCCCGCCCCGAGCTGGTACCTGGAGGGGAATTCAGCGAGGAACCTTGTGAACTGTCTCAACTAGAAAAGCAGCCGGCCAGTGGAGCTTTCTGTCCGGAACACAATTCCCAGGGCCAGGGATAAGGGAGAAGGAATGTCTTTCAGTGCCTGAACACTACATTCACCTCGCTGTGTTAACCACTACAGAAGCCAATCGGACTTTCTTAGGCCGTTTCTTTGCTTTCTGTGGCGTCATCTGACATTGTTGTTAATTGTTTTCTCATCATCGTGCTAATTTGTTAATGGGGACATTTTCAGCTGGGACAAGGTTTGTTCCGGAATCCGTAACTAGGAGTCAAGAATGCCTGGGGGAGTAACTGGAAAATTCAACCGGAGAAGTTCGGAACATCAGGATCAATTCACTCTGCCCGTCTCTTTTTCTGATTTTACACTATGATTCTCTCTGCAGTCCTGGCTTGGCCAACAGATACCTATCACTCGGAAACAATCTTGTAGCTAAAAGTAGAGTAGTTGGAGACCCACGACTCAGTTTAAAAGTGTTGTTTTAATATTGCCTGGTAGGGGTTTTTTAATTCAAGTTTAAAGTTAAAACTCATATACAATTTGTCGCTGTATTTTAAAAGCCTTTATATTAGGGAGAATTTTTTAACCGCTGGTATCTGAGTTTGGGGGGGAAAATGAGAGAATTCAATAAAAAAGTTATTCAGTTGTTAAAACATAGTGGGAGCTCTACAAGCTTTATAGTTTCTGTCAGGGCATTGCTTATATATATATATTCTAGTGGTTTGGACTTAACTTTTCATTTTTTAAATGTTATGTTTTGGGGGTGATCCCTTAAGTTCCTTTTAATATGTGACCTTTTTAATCTAGTGAAGAATCTAAATTTTAAGAAAGGGAAGAACAGGCTTCAGTCTACCTCTGTTTCATAGTCTTTAAAGAGTATGTGTGCACTAACTCTTTAGACTTGTATTTGTCAACTTAGAAACAAAATTTTAAGGGTAGATTTGGAAAATTAACTTGAAAGAAAGAGGGTGACTTTTATCTATTGGGGAGCAGGGAGGGTGTTTAAATCAGGGTAATTAAATTACAGTGTCCTAAAATATATAACACAGGGAGAGGGCTTTAAAAAACGACTCCATCTAACAACACATATATACAAACTAGTAAGAAGTCCATAACCCCTATTGCCAGCCAGCATTGCCTGTAAATTATCTTCAGTTGGAACTCTGCTAAGAGTTTATCCTCCATTGTAGTTTGGAACTGTGTGAAGGTATATATGTATGGGATCTATGTATATATAATTCTTATACTTTATATATATTTAGACATACATTCTTTTTAAATGTTTATGTGGTTAGTCACTTTAACAGCATCAAAATAAATGGTACGTTGGCTTACACTATCTCCCAGGTATTCCCAAACACCGATGAACAAAAATCTGTATATCGGAAATGAAGAGCTACCCATTTAAAGAAAAGAATGGAAAGGGGAACTCGATTTATTCTCATTTGTTTATCGCTAGACGTTCCCCCCTCTCTGCAAATTCATTTGAATAGCTTTCAAGCCGGAAAATGGAAATGTGGCTCCTGCCCTCTATTTCAGCGGCGGCAGCAGCGTCCTGGCAACAGCGCAATTTTCTATCATCAAGGATAAATGGCATCGAACAGAACATTCTGATAAAAAAAAAAGAAAAGGAAAAAAGGAAAAAAAAAAAAGCCTCAGCCCAAGGAGCCCATGATTGCTGGCCTTCCTGTCTGTCATCCCTTTACAAAATCCTCTCCGCAAACCTGAGCGGCATGCTGTCAGAGCTAATAACGTCTTCTGAAGGGGTTTGGCGGGGTGGGGGGGGGTGGGGGGGGAGGACGTAGTCTTCTCTGCACAATGTTCCCATTTATTAAATCGAGTGCTTATTTTTAAATTGCAAATATCTTTGTTTGGTTCACTGCAAATTAAAGCCAAGATGTAGGAAGTACATGATGCAACAATTATTCGTGTCATATCAGAGAATCAAACCCCTATCTCCCCTTCTCCTGGTTAAGGTCGGATGAGGAGGAAGGGGGAACCTGGGGGAATCCAGGGCAGGAGGTTTTATGGTGGAAAAATACGAATCCGTTCGCCCTGCAGGTAAGCTGAGAGTAACTGAAAGCCAGAGGAGCGATCCCTGTTTCCACCAGGGAGTGTGAGCTGACCGCGACGCCGCGCGCGGGCCAGCCCCAGCTCCCAGCAGAGCCAGGAAACTGTCCCGCGGGAGGCTTTGAACTTAATGGTGGCTATTTCTCGCCTACTGCGATGTCTTTCCAGAAAAGGTCATTCTGCTCTAAGAAGATAGATCCCTCGGGTCCCTGTCCTGGAGAGGTCTAGAAGACACCCTGGAGGAGTTCCCCGAGTCGTGCACTTCGACAGCAAGGTGGAGGCTTAGAGCCGAAGAGCAGCACCCCACACATCCAGGCGGGCTTGCAGATGCTGGCCTTGGTTCTTCTTAGCGGCCTGATGCCTGGGAGTGGACGGTCGGGCTTGACTGGTGACCGGCTCTAGCGCCTGCCCAGTTCCAGGGCCGTCCACACTTCTGCGCTTTGGACTGAAACCCCCACGGCTCAGGAGCAGGAGCGTGGAGGGGGGTGGGTCCAAAGAAATGGGGAGTAGCAGCGTTGACCCTCTCTTCCTCTTAGAGCGATCGCTAGAGAATTTTTTTTTAAATCTCATTAGGAGGTAGAGATGAGGGAATGGATCTAAGATAAAAAGAGAATCTATTTAATATCCTTTAAAGCAAGGCAAAAGAAAAAAAGAATGGAGACGTATGTATAGGTGTGAAGGATCCTAAAATGCGGAGATCCTAAGAAGCAGACCGAAGTTAGGATTAGCAGGGACGAGATGGGTGCTGGGGGAGACGGGGGCGGGGGGTGGGGTGGACGACGAGTAATCAGCTTGGTTTGTGAAGAGCTCTGCGGCTGAGAATAGTGGGAGGAGGGGAATGATGGGGAAACCTTTGTTTAATGAGGAAACCTAATTATTGCGCATCTGGAAGTCTTGGTCCCAACTACAAGCTGTAGGCGGGTACCACCACCCCCCCGGGAAGCAGTGCGCATGCCCCAGTAGTCGGATTTGCATGATAAGGTGCACACGTGAGCCAAGTATGGCGGAGCCCCCGCCAGCGGCCAATAGGATCCTGCTCTTCCTGCGTGTCCGGGTCACACTGACATCGCGGTCCCCCCACAATAGGCCTTTAAAACCCACTTTAAAAATAAAAGGAGTGTTTCAGCATTGATTCTCGCCGTGGAAAGCTAGATTTCTGGGGAAAATAGACATTTTTATAACTGCACATACATTTACCACAAGCAAGGGTTAAAGTATTCAGAATTTAAGGGTAAAAAAAAAAGAGAGAGAGAGGAGTCTGTTCAAAGAGCAATAGCGGGAAGTCAAGGAATCCTGGGGATTTGTGTCAGTATTTTATCTGCCCAGCCTGATCTGTCGCTTTAAAATCACTCCTAGCTCATTGATCAAATGAGCCTCAGAAGCAGAAATATTACATGTACAAGACTGGTTTGAGAAAACAACCCCAACTGGCCTCTTTCTCCACCCCCATCCTTAGACCCCACTGTCCCTGGGCCTCTAGAACACCTGTGGCTCCAAGCCTCCCTCTTTCTCAGGCTTTTCTCAGAAGTGGTCTGTGTGGTGAGGTCCGTGGGTAAGCGCGTCCCCATCTGTGAAATGGGGCTAATCAGGGCATAGGGAACTGGAAAAGTAGAAACATGACATGAATCTCCAGCCTGTCTGGGCCTCTCCCACCTCCACCCAAGCTCTGAGGCTGGAAAGGATCAGGCTGATTCTCTGGGGCTGCAGAAGGGGTGGGCCAGCTGGGAGATATTACCTAGCAGTGCCCTGTCTGTGCACCCGGCTCTGCTGCCTGCCCTCCCTGCAGCACTGTCCTGACAGTTACCAACCACCCTGTCCTCTTCCCACCATTCAGCCTTGCCAGAATTACTGCCCACAAATGGGCCTTCAACTTCCCAAGAGTGCTTCTGTCCATGACAGGAAAACTGCTTGTTCATATCACTGAAATAAAACAGGTGGGGATTATTATCTGCAGTTCCTCTCCTCTTTTGTGTAATTCACAAGTCTCCAATGTAGGATTAAGCTTCAAATGCATTTGGTCAGGTACATACTTTTTAGTGCTTGTTTCAAACAATCACATGCTTAAAGCTATCCCAGCAGTGCCTCTGTTTGTCTCTTCTTCCACCTTTTTCACCCTCTAGGCCCTTCCACTATAACATAGACTCTTTTTTGTTCTGGAGGGTGTGAACCAGAGTTCCATCCCAGCCCTCCGAGGTGCCAGCCACTGAAGAGTGACTACAAGGTCCTATCTGCTCATCTAAGATCAGTAGTATCTAATCAATAAGCATTAAGTTGACATACTGTTAAGCATTTGGCTGCCAACATCCATGTCTATTTGTGAAGGAGATACCCACTGAACCTTCAGAAGTGCTGGTTGATACCCTCTGAGTAGAGCAAAAAAAAAAAAAATGCTATCACAATTGTGCTTGGCAGAAAGTAAGCTTTCTCCTAAACTGGCCCAATAAAAACAGGCTTCAAGATGAGATAGCCATGTTGTGTAAAATACTTTTGAACACTAGCTTTGCGCGTTTCTCTTAAGCTGACTTAACTTTGTGCTTTAGGAAAATAACAGTGTATTTGAAAGAAAATATAAACCTGGGGGGGGGAGTCCATTATCCAATCATTTTCACTGCCCACAACTGAAGCAAAATCCCTATCTTGGGAGTGGCTGTGAAAAGTAAAGAAGGTTTTGGATAAAACTGAAAGAACATAATTCTCAAACTCATGTCCCAGAACTTTGATGAGCGCTCACTGTCATCTTTGGGAGAAGACCAGCAGACTGGGAGTCAGATGGGAAATAGTGAGGTGCAGACAGGACAGTGACCTGAGCCCAGCCTCTGCCACAGCCTCTGCCTCCGGAGCTGCTGTCTACCGGGATCCCCTCAGCTTTAACCCAGACTGTCCCGCTGTCTCTTTGTCTCCCATGCTGACCTTAGGGTACTTTCTGGCTCCTGCCCATCCCAGCAGGTGTCAGCAGGCTTGTTGGTAAAGCAGCTGAGCTGGGAGCATGTCCTTTCCCATGCGGGGCTGTTTCCCTCTTAAGTGAGGACTTTTCAAGTTATAGGGAAATAGCAAAGGCAAAGGCGGGTAGAAGGGAAGATATTGAGGACAACTACAAAAATGCAACTGATAGCACGAAGGCTTCTGGAAACCAATGCTACCTCCTCTCGGAGGAGAGCTATGCCCTCAAGTGAGCTGGGGCAGAGAGACCTTCTCCTTCCTGTTTGGGTCTTGTCGTGGTTAGAGGGATGGGGGGAGATTCCTTTTTGCCTAGTGCAGGTCAGCCAGGGAGCAGGGCAGGGACTCCCAGTCCTGCTCCAAGTTTCCCAGGAACCCTGTCTCAGCGTCTGTCTCTACCTGCTCTCCGGATTTAACTCTGGTGCCTGGGACCCTCTGACCGTGCCTTAGGTGTTACTCTAAGGACATTAAAGATGCTGCAGGAAGCTTTCCTCTGTCTTCTGAAGACTAGGCAGCTAACCCAAGCCAGTCTGCAGGAGAACAGGGCAAGCACGCCTATCCAGGGCTGGCATTTTCAAACAACCTGGATTACAGTCTGCGTCTTGAATATGAATTAGCCTTCTGCGCTGGTGTGACTCCGTTTTGAAACGCAACTTGTCAAAGTGTGGTTTTAATTAAACGTCTTCCGGTCCTGAAAGATTACATGTTTTGTAAAATATATCCTAGCATGAAATTTACTTCCACGATCTGAAATTAGGTACCTTGTAAATGTTTTCATAAAAAAGAAATAGGAAGGGTGTGTGTGAGAGAATGGAACAGTTCATACTCGCTGCGTTTCTGTAAAGCGTCCTGCCAGCCCGCCCAGGCGCCGGACAGGTCCCAGGCCGCCCCGCCAGTGGGCCCGGACGGAGGAGAGACCGCGCGCCCGGGACACGCGAGTAACCCGAACCCGCCCCGGCAGGCGCGGCTCAGCAGCTTTGGCAGTTGGAGACAATTCAGCAGTCAGACAAGTTAATCCCGCACTGATTTGTTTCGGATCCATCTGCAGGACGCCGGATGCCGCCTTCAGCTGCTGCTGCAGACACCTGCCTCCCTCTCCGCCCGGGGCCGCTGCGCCCGTCCGGTGAAGTTGGACAGAAGAGACGGGAGGGTGCAGAAGGGCCCCAAGCAGCACTGCAGACGGCACTTCATCTCGAACGTTCAAGTCCTCCTTTAAGAAGTCCTGGCTAATATTTAGAACAGCAGCAATGTTGATCGATAGCCGTCCTAAAGAACTGTCCATAACTGTTCCAAACCAATCTCAAAGCTTCCTTGGATGGAGAAGGACCGCCCCCCCCAGGTCCCCCAAGGCTCTCTATCACCTACCTGGCGGCGTTTAACATCCAGGTAGCCCTCAGAGAAAAAGGACCCTGTTTTCCCTCATGAGGGTGGGGAAGGAGCTTGCGCACGTTGCGTCTTTCTATTCCGCCCAGAATTAAGAGCTGGGCCGTTGAGGGATTCCCTTTAACTACTCTCTGAGGATCTGGCCAATTCTGGCGGGATTTGCTGGGCTCGAGTAGAACTTGGCGCCCACGGGGTGGGGTGCGATGGGAGGAAAAGGCGGTGGTGGTGGATGGAGGGGGACGCATCTCCTTTCTTTCATATAATTGGGGCCGGCGAAACCAGAGGGGGGTAGCGAGGTAGGGAGTGTTATTTACCGCCCTCCACCTGAAATAAGCAGGACAAATAACGCGCCACGCTTTTCGCCCTGTTTACTCCATCCCCATTCAGTGATTGGCAAAACAGGCCCTGAAGGCAAAGGCAATAATTGCTCCCCGCTCTCCTTACTAGGGAAAAGTGTGTAGGCATTTGAAGTGTACTAAAAATAAACGAAGGAGCGAGAAAATGAAAAGGGGACAGAGTGACAATTGGCGGCAATTAAAGCGTCTGCGCGTGTTGCTGGAGGAGCAGGGACCCACAGCGGTTTCTGTTTTCCCAGGCCTGATGATGTGACTAACTCGGGGAATTTTTGTCCCTGGCTGTGTGTGTGTGGGTTTGTGTGCGCGCGCGTGTGCGCGTATTCAGCAGCCAAGGAGGCCACTGCAAGGGCCGGGTGCGTGGGTAGGGGGCGGGCAGCCTGGGACCGCTTCTGGGCCCTGAAAACCCGTTTGACCTTGGGAAAGAGCCAGGTCCAGCTTCCCTTGCCTTGCCAGCCGATCTCAAGCCAGAGCCTCTGTCTAGCATTCGGCCTCCACCTCTCCCAGGAACTTTGGGACAAGCTTTCAGCTCTAAGGTGTCTAACCTTAACCGGTAAAAACATAAAAATACTACGGCGTACTTCACCACCACCAGAGATGCAAAGGCTAGAAAGTGAGGAGGGGGCGTTCGGGGGGCGGTTAGCCAGATCGCAGCTTGGGAGACATTTTGACAGAGCGCTTGAAACATTACTCTTAATTTCTGGAAGGCTTTCAAGAAGAGAAAGAGGGTGGGGTGGAGAGAACCACAGCTTTCTGCTGTCTGTCACTGGAGCGTCCAAACAGGGCTCCAACCTCCCCACACGCGAGAACACACAGTGGGAAATTGCTTCAAGATACACACAGTCAGGGCTTTTCTTCCCCAAACTCTATCTGAGTCGTGAACTTTGGGAGGGAAGGGGGAGTCCTGGGTGTCAAAAATCTTCATTGCCTCGAACCGGGGAAGATCAGGAGGGTAATAATTGCAGGCCCTGCGCTCTGTCTGGGCCTGGCTCTGGCCGCCCAGCCTCGAGCCCAAACGGGGGCCCCAGGTGGATCCGTGCCCCCATCCCTACCTCCGCCTCCTCCCCCCACCCTTGTCTAGGGCCACGGAAGGGGGTGGGGGCGACACTGTGCAGCCACCGTCAAGTCCAACTTGGGCTGGCTTCAGTGAAAGCTGGCAAATCCGGCGAGTCTCGCAGAAATTTTCTTCCACCCTAATTCAATTTTAAAGCGGATTTTTACTATTAAAAACGCTGCCGAGCAACACATTGAATTAATCTGACTGTACGGTTTTAATTACAGTGAGGCTTTCTCTACAAATCTGTACAAGACAGTGGCTGGCTCCGGGAGGATCTCTGCCTCCTGAATTCCATTATCCCGCCCCACGCCCCACGTTCCCCGCAGACAGCGGCGCGTGGGAGCCAGCTGCGGGCGCAAGCGGTCCTGTCACCCTCTGCTTCTGCCCGCCCTTGGGCTCCTGTCCTCCCCCGGCCCTTCTTTCACCCCAGCCTGAAGGAGAGCCCTGGACGCCCGCCTGCACTGATATCCCGAAAGGCTAGGCTGGCTTTTAAACCCTTGGGTCCAAGACCTTTGAGCCTCCAGAACCTCCTTCTTAAAATGACTCATTGTTCCAGGGAGGGTAACCGCTTCTGTAACTTTTTAAAGTGTCCTCCAGCTTCAGCTTGGCAACGTGATGCCCTAGATGTTTGAAGGAAAAGCAGGCTAAGGGGTAAGGGGCAGAGGGGAGAAAGAGGTAGAGAAAAGGAGTAGGTGGGCCACTAGGTTTGCTGTTCTGCCATCCCCCTAACCCTCCCCAAACAGGGTTGTTTTGATCAGCCTTAGTTTCATTTGCTAAACAACTAACATTGTGGGACAGTGATCCCTAATGAACAGGATGGGGAAGAAAACCTGATGAGAGGTACTCTCAAAATGAAGCAGACTCACACTTATTCTCCTGCTCCTGTTTTCCTTCTCTAACTTCCTTTCTTTCTATAGCTTCTGCTCTTCCACTCTCTCTGCTTCCCCCCTCCACAAAGCCTGTGGGAAGAAAGATGATGAACCCAAATATGAACCCAAACGTGTGTCCAAATGGACACAACTCAGTGTGTAAAGAAGCAAAGGCATTGAGGTCCGAGGGAAGGGGCTCACTTGACGCAGAGGGAGGGAGCATTTTTGCTCTCTGTACAAAATCAGTGAAAACTACTGAAAAATACTATTTCATTCCCCTGGATGGGATGATCGGGGAGGCTTTCTTTCTCTGAGATTTATGTTAAAAGGATTTTATTTTGAACAAAAGAGAAAAGGCAGAATTAGGGGAGTGAATTTGTTTTAATAACCCTCACTTCTAAGGGCTCTCAAACTAGTTGTCCTCTAAGGAAAGTTTTGCTAAAAATCTAATAAGTTACCTTTCCTTTTATTGGGATGTTAGAAAATAAAGGGAATAAGATGTATTGGCATGAGCATGAAAATCACCAGAGCATTGACAACTGAAGGGTAGTCAGGTACAGAACAACTCTCTAATGAAAATGGTTTTTCTTTTTTCTGTTGTAAGTAGAGAATCATCTAAGAACTCACATGATAGTAAGAAGTTCCCATCCTAGGTTTTCTGAGAAGTTGTCCCAAGCCTGGTTCTCCCTTAATGCTGAGGCGTCTACTGTGACTTTGTTATTGTTACCTCTGATGAAGGGATGCAGGAATTAAAACAGAGGGTGCTTCAAGGCATTTAGGAAGATGCTTGGTCGGCTATATTAACTCCTTATTATGCCTAAAAATAGTCTGCCATTTCCTGTTGATGCTTGTTCCCTGACACTCATTCAGGGCAGCATTTATCCTCCAGTGGTCAGGGGTCCTGGTTTCCAAAGACTGCCTTGATTGAAGCTGACTTCTAACATCTCTGTCTTCCCACTTACCCAGCTGCAATTCTCGGCAAGGCAAATATGAGGGGTTCTGCTTTGGTTTATCAACAGATTACAAACAGCACCTTACAGCACAAACAGCATCTAATTCTTATCTACTAATAAGTGCTTAAACATTGTTGAGTTTTTTTTTCTTGGACTGAGAGAAAGAAGAGTATTTGTGTATGAGAGATATGGCGTCCTAGGCTTGATAAAAGAGAGGAAGAAAGGGAAGGACGAGGGAGAAAGACTGCATACAATCTTCAAACTAAGGAAGACAGAAGTAAGTATTGTTTTCCCCCTGGATCCATACTAGGCCCAGCATATTGACTCTCTCATAAGAAAACTTTGGATGATCACATAGCCTGGAAATGTGGTCAGGGAGAGGCAGAAGGTGTCGAGTTTGAAAACCTGGAGTTGGATTTGAAACCTGGAGTTGAATTTGAAAACCAGGTTCAAAAAGATCTGGAAGAGGAGCCTCCAAATTGATACATCCTTAGTTGATAGTCTCCAAACTGGACAGTCTAGAAAAAGTCTGTGAAGCCCTCAGTAGGTATCACCGGTCCTTGCCATCCATGCTGTGGTCTTCGAGCTAACTGTTCTCAGGCCCAGGACTGAATAGATGAGAGAGATGTTGTCCCCAGAGTTCAGTGAGCCTCTTTCTGTGGAAGGGGTAAACAGGGACCACTTCCTAGTTGCTTTTGGGGGAAGCCTAGGAGCTGAGGGTGCTAAGATGGCATTATAGTTTTATCCCTAGAGAAAACAATGCCGCAATAATCAGTGCTTTCTTGACTAGTCTGATACTTTTGACTCCTCCTGAAGATACCATCACTGGCCTGGGCCAAGAAGTTGGGAAAAGGGCAGCTCTCATGTCCCTCCTCAAGCTGTCCCAGGTGTGTGTGTTGGGAGAGGGGGGAAAGGTGCCTCGGTTTCCAGGATATGAAGCACTCTTTTCCTACACATGAACACAAACAGAATTTTACATTGAATGGGGAAAAGACTAGCAAGAATTTTTTTTTTTCCCCTACCAATGTCTCCCGTTGAGAAGGGGGTTCTTAGCATGGCCATGTAAATCAATACCGAGTTATTTCTTTGAATTCAAAGGCTATTTATCCAGGTCTAATTTCTTTAGAATTAACGTGATAACTGAGCCCAACTTAGCAACCAAAACCAGTCAGGCCCTGCCTGGCTTGAATGTACTTCTATAGCCTGAGGAGGCTGCAAACCCTCCACTGGCACCCAAGCTACTCCTTGACCCATGTACTGCTGCAAGCACTGGTCCATAGATAGAACAGCAGGGGAGTTTCCCACCCAAAGAGCAACCTCCTCGCACGGTGGCCTTGGGCACGCTGACCCCCACACGGGGTCCTCTGCTGGCAATCAGTTGGTATTTCTCTCTAAATAACACTGACAGCCAGAATACAAGCCCCAGCACCTCGATGTCTTAAAAAGCAAAAGGCAGCTTAGGCCTTCAACCCTGCCTCTTAAAACTTTTTAGTGAATGTGACCCTCACCTCCTATAGGCCCTAAAAGAACCTGAGGTCTCCAGATCGCTGGCTTTACTTCTATTTTGAATGATAAAGACTTCTTAGGCCTCACCTGCGCTCCTCCTCCCACCACTCCCCCAGGGTTGGCTCGGTTTCCCCTGAGGGCGAGACAAAGAGGTCTGAGCCAGGACCCGACCGGCGGCCGGCAGGGCGCGGGAGCCTGGAGCCCCCGAAGTGGGCGCTTTCGCTTGGAAGCCCTGAGGAATCTGGGAGTTCTTGACTCTTGAGGATGGGCTGGAGGTGCCAGCTGGACGGGAACAAACCAGGGGTGACAAGCCTTGGCTCACTACTGCTGCTCAAGACCCTGGGCGAAGGACTTAGCCTGGTTTATTTGGAGAGAAGAGAAGGCAGGCAGCCTGCAGCCAGCCACTGAGCCCCGAACTCCTCCAGCAGAGACTGAGGTCAGAGACCGCACGTGGCAGGCAGCCCCTCCGCGTGGGCCACCTTGGCACGCTGTGTGGGGCCACACTCTCTCTTCCCAGGACGCGCTGGAAAGCCCAGCGCTGCAGTCTGCAGTTGGGATTCTACCCTGCGAGCGCGCTTGGAGACCTCGATCAGTGAGGCCGGGCTGGTCCCCTCGTCGCTGGCTCCGCTCCCCAGCCCGAGGCTGTTGAGCCCACTCAGTAGGTCTTTACGCAAAAACTGCCACCTCGGTGCAGTTCACACTTGCTCATCTGGGACACGGGGTTGAGATTTTATCCTGTAATGGGGGAGGGATGAGAGCCCTGTAGCTACTACTCAGACATTTCCAGCCCTCCGTGCTTCCTGGGGTATTACGCAAACAGGAAAAAAAAGAAAAAGAAGAAGAAATCCTTTGCCAACAAAGGCTGCTATGCTCTGGATCTGGTGCCCAGTGAGGGGAGCTTGACGGGGCCGGCCACAACCGCCCGGCTCCGGGTGCCGCCAGAGTCGGGGGGAAGCCGGCGAGGAAGGCAGAGCACCTGCGAACAGAAAGAAACACGCACGCACGCGGGCGGGGGCCGGCAGGGGGGCCTTCACCGTGTTAACAGCAAGCTGCAGGGTAGAAAGCAATAAAACTGCCACGTCTACCTGCTGGCTTTGAGGACCTTACAAACAAGCTCGGCGCGCAGCCCGGATGCACCGTGCATACACCGGGGGAGGGAGAAGACCTCTTTCTCTGACTTTCCTTTCTCCACCGCAGTCCCCCACAGATGCACACCCTACACACATCTCCCCCTCACCCAGCCCACCTTTCATGTTCCTTGAAGCTTTTTTGTTGTTGTTTTAATTCATTGCCGATTTGTAAACGCGTGGATCGGGTTACGGGTTCGCGTGTTAGAGCGAACCTCTTGTTAAAAGGAGGGGAACAAGGCACGCCACTTAAAAATGAATTCAGAGTTACTGAACCGGCTCCCAGGACTCCAAAAGTTAAGCGCGGCAGGCTAGGAAAGGGAGGGGGAGAGGCGACTAAACGCTGCTGCCCTGAGAACCTTGGAAAACTCTCGGGCAGCCAGTTTCAGGTCATCTGATAAGATGGAGGAAGGAAGGGAGGAAGGAAAGAAAGAAAAAGAAAAAGGCCAACTAGTCTAGCCCTGCCTTGAGACCCGGGGCTGGGAGCTGGGAAAATCAATTAGCATAAGCCGCTATCGGTCCGCGCAATGAGTTGGAACTGCGGGTCTGCAGTCACCTTTTCTGAAGTTACCGGACGAACGGCACCACTAAATTCTCCATTTCTCAGGTCCCTTGGGTCACCCATCCTATGGAGTTCAAGCGAGTAGGGTACAAAGAAGAAGGCTCGCGTAGTTGTCCCAAAGGCAGACCTACAATGTCCCCACAACCTCTAGACACGTTGGCCCGCAGTTGTTAGATTGTATATTTCTTGGTGTGACCAAAGGCTTGGAACTTGGATCTATTCGCGGTCTAAAAGTTGGCGCCGAGTCCATAGGGGTCTGCATGCCTTGCCCACCCAGTGCCGGTCCACTGGCAGTGCCGACTCCCGGAATTTCCCCGAGGTCCCAGGACCCTGACCCAGACACCACCCAGCCTGCTCTCCTCGGCACCGGATCCCCAGTCCAGCTCTCCTACCTGGTGGCCGGGCCTGAGCGGCACGCTGGGGCTCTTCTGACTCTGCTCAGTCTGGAGACTAGAGGGAGAGAGGCTAGATCCGCAGCCCTGGGCTGCTCCGAACTTAATGTCTTTCCCCAGTCCATCTCTGAAAGAGAAGTGGTTCTACCACCTGGATGTGCGGATATAAATCCCCTTGCAAATAATAAATGGATTAATAATAACAAGGTATGAAGTTCTTTTTATAGAAAAAAAGGAGAGAATTGAAACTAAATGCGGCAGTTAGACAACCATTTTGATAAGAGGATAATTGAGGCGACACTGGTGTATAATTAGAGGATAATTTATGCTATATCCACTTTTATTCCACCTCCCAAAATAAACCCAGTCCATAATCATTACAGGCAAATTGTTCTGAATTTTATAGCAGCAATTTGAACAAAGTACTGCAGTTAATCATGGGAGATTTTTGTGTATTCCTGATTAGAACTCTAATTGCCTCCTTCCAGAAAGTAAAAATAACTGTAAAACGACTCTATTTTTATCATTAACAATGTTGACAATAAAATAAAATCAATTGGAATTGTAATCGAGAGACAAATTTAGGACGAAGGCACTTTTACTTGGGTAGTTTATATTGTAATCAAGATTTGCCAAACCACTAACCGCATGTATCATTTGCATATATTTGAAAGCATTACAGTAGCTTCTGTTTTCAATAGGAAAAAATGCATTACTGTCAGTCCTCCAACGATGTGCTTTCAGAAGAAGCTGCTGCGTTCTGAGGGGGAAAAATGATTTCTCCCCCTTTTTTGTTCACTATATAGGAAACACAGCCTGAAACAGCAAGAACCTCGCCAGAACAGGGTTTAATTTTTCTTCTTTACCCCCTCACCCCACCCCACCCGTGGGGTCGGTACCAGGTGTGGGGGTTTTCTTCCCTTTGTGGTTTCAATAAAGTACGTCTAGAAAAATCCACGGTGACAGGGCGCTCCCGCGGGACTGCAGGGGGACTGGGGGCGGGGGGGTAGGTCAAGGGAGGGACCCCTGCTTTAAATGCAGAGGGCACTGCTTCGGAGCACAGGCAGCCTGCTAGGGTGCGACGGGACTGCGAGAGAGCAGCCCTCTGCCAGGCAGTTCCAAGGCTGCGGTATTGGGAACTGAGGCTCCGGGCTTGGGGGTGCGAGCTGCGGCGGGAGGCGTCGGCGACCGGCCGGGCGGAGGCAACTCCCTCCTCGGAGGCAACTCCCTCCTCGGAGGCCCCGTGCGCGGAGCCGCGCGGCCCCCGGCTGCAGCTCGGGGCAGGGATTGGAGTTGCCGAAGGTAGGCGAAGAACTCGGCGAGCGGCGCACACGCCAGTGGAAGCCGTGCGCCTGTGACGTCAGGGGGCGACTGACCAATGGGGAGGCGCTGCCCTTTGGAGACAAACCATTCGACTCGTGGCGTCTGCATCAAGTCTGAAAGCAGACGCGCAACTTTCGCAGAATCCACCTTAAAATCTCTGCCTTAAACTGCACCAGCCCCCAAAAAATCCAAGGGGGGAAAGCAGGGGGGGAGAGCAGAGTCCCCCCTCCCCCCTCCCATCCCTCCCCCTTCCTCCTCCCTTTGAGTTAACAAGGCCCCGCTCACTATATCTCTTTATATTAAAAATATATATATTAGAGAAGAGCGAGCGAGAGGGAGAACCACCTCCGCCCCCTCTCTTTTTTAAAAAAATTTTTTTAATTTTTTTTTTTTTTTTTTTGCAAGGATCCCAAGAGCTAAGGTGGCTGCAGAGGGGAGAGCGGCGCGAGCCAAGTGGGGGAGGGTGGAGGAAACCCGGGAGAAGGCTTTCTCCAGCCCCCAAAGTTTTGATGATGACCATGACTACGATGGCTGACGGCTTGGAAGGCCAGGACTCGTCCAAATCCGCCTTCATGGAGTTCGGGCAACAACAGCAGCAGCAGCAGCAACAGCAGCAGCAGCAGCAGCAACAGCAGCCGCCGCCGCCGCCGCCGCCGCCGCCGCACTCTCAGCAGAGCTCCCCGGCCATGGCAGGCGCGCACTACCCTCTGCACTGCCTGCACTCGGCGGCGGCGGCGGCGGCGGCGGCCGGCTCGCACCACCACCACCACCAGCACCACCACCACGGCTCGCCCTACGCGTCGGGCGGCGGCAACTCCTACAACCACCGCTCGCTCGCCGCCTACCCCTACATGAGCCACTCGCAGCACAGCCCTTACCTCCAGTCCTACCACAACAGCAGCGCGGCCGCCCAGACGCGAGGGGACGACACAGGTGAGAGGCCGCCGGGGCAGCTCGCTTCTCCCGCCTCCCGGCTGCCCCCCACCCCGCCCGCCCCGCGCACTTCCTCAATGCCCGGGCCTCCGCCGGCCCCCTCCCCCAGGCGGCCCGGCGCGCCCGCGGCCAGGCCTGGTGCGCGCCCGCTTGCCTGGCGCCTGCCTGCCGGCCTCGCCGGGCCGGGCCCCTTCGCGCCGCCCGGACCCTCGGCTTCCCGGCGGCTCGACCCGCCTCGCTCCCTCGTCTCCGGCGCGTCGCTCGGGCCGCGCCTCCGGCTCGGCGCAGGCTTCGCTCGACCAGTTGGCCCGCACTGCGCCCTCCAGCCCGCAGGGTCTGTGCGCCCTTTTGCCTCTCTCCTCCCCTCCGGGTTTGGACCCACGTTTGGCAGGACTGGGGACATTTCTGGGCTAGAATTGGGGAGCGTGTTTTGCTCTACCACCTAATCTGGGCAGCCGGTGGCCTACTTTGCGTGGGGCGCCCGGTGCGCTTCGGGGACCCGGGGGGGAAGCTGGCATGGCCTCCGGCTCTGGTTAAGTTGGTGATAATTGGGCTCTCTCCCGCGGACTTTGAGGTGTCTCCCACCCCTACCCCTTACGGGGGGCCCCCTCCCTTGGGCTTTTGATAGCTGCTGGTTACTCCTTTGTTCGTGGAAGTGGAGCCCAGGGCTCAGCACTCGTGGGGGACAAAGT